>NC_090923.1:1135364959-1140364959 GCF_040938575.1 Ambystoma mexicanum
GAAGCTGCATAGTTGGTGCAGTATGCTAGGGGAGGCTATAATTGATTCAGGGCAGAACATGTAAGTAGACATTAGCGAGGTCAGTGAGACAATATTTACGACTGGGACAAGAGAGGGCACTGACAAGATCTGAACGTGATATCACAGTGGAGAATATGCAATTCTCAGAGGGTTTTCATCGATTGCTCCAGTGAGCAAAGTCCTTAAAACCTTGAATAATCATCTGTGCAAACCTTATCTTTGTACTAGATAACCTTCCTGCAGATAGAAAAAAAAATATTCTTTCTTGAGCCAGGAAATGTTAGTCATAGCTACTTAGAAACACTTTTGTACAGGCGCGTTATAAATGACATATCATGTATCATATTAATCTAGACTCAGGGTTATTTCTTGTTTTGACAATTCTTTAGGTTAGGGATATTTTTCCACAGACCTCTGGTGAGGTTGACATCAATGATAAAGTTAAGACAGGGTTCCAACAACTAGACAGAACAAAATCACTCTATAGTGTGAGAAGCCAGAAGGTGTCTCACCCACTAGTCCTTCAGAGATCTGTCATCCAGGTGGCCAGAAGACAGCCATCCCTTTTGGATCCAGTTCCTGGTGGTGGACCAGTGCGGAAGGATCACCTGGGTAAGGGGTCTTCGAGGAGAGGGACACCAGATGGTGAGACGCGGTATCCCCTTCCCTGTAACACCTTTACCCCATCCTACCCGGTAGGATATTTAGGAACTCTGCCCCCCCACCTCCTTTTACAACATGCACACTTTCTCACGGACAGCCCACTCAAAGGGAAAATAGACTAACACCCGAGCTTTGTATCTGACACATCCGAATACTATGGTCAGGCAAGGCCAGGCAGTTATCGACAATCACTCACATCTGACCTCCATTACACTTCACCACACGGATAAAAGGCAGAGCACGAGAGCACACTCTGAGCGAGACAAATAACTTGAGGAAACAGCAGTTTCGAGACAACAGCTGAGCATGAGGGGAAAGACGGCAAAACCGAAGGGGATAGCAAGGAGGGAAATTCCCCTGACCTTTTTGACAAGGAACCATTATTTTCCGGAGACCTCAAGAATAGAAAGCGTAAGGCCAGGAAACCAGGCTGACGAATCCCACATTGTGTATCGGAGATACCCGGCACCCTCCCACGTCCGCAATCAAGGCGGGGAGAATCACCAGGCGCAGTGGTACCTCTCTTGGCTCCAAGAACAAAGCCGCATCAGTGAAGTCAACACAGCCAGTGAGTTGGGGTGACCGATACAAGACCGGTCTTTGTTGAAGCCAAGGTTGCAAGCAGCAACATTGTGTGGCGAGCGCTAGAACGAACATTGTTAAAACACGTGTGATAAGAGACCTGAGTGAAGTTAAACTGCTGATGTGTGATTGAATTTGAATGCAAGCTAGAATACCTTTGACAGAGTGGTCCGGCACCGCGTGGGTGCTCAATCGAAGGTTTCTGTAAGGTATCCAGCTGAGAAGTAATAACAGTAGATACATTTGGTCCGAGCCCGGTGGAGGGAGACCAATTGAAAGAGAACGAATAAATGTGAATCGAAGTGGTCCTGCGATTGGTCAAGCAAAATCCTGCACCCAGTCGAACATCTTCGATTTTGATGAAAAAGAGAAAGTTGGAAAAAGTACGGGAATTTGGGCCAAGCCCAGCAGGGGGATTCCAATTGAAGGTTTTGTGTTAGTCGGTCCGAGTCTGGCGTAGGTGGACCCGGGGTGAACAGTGAATCACCTGAGAAGCTGTATAAGTGAAAATGCTAAGACAGAAGGAACTTAACTATTTTGTCGTGTTACATCAGGCCCTCTGAAATAAGAGACTTTGAATGACTAAGAGATTTTGGCACAGAAGGTCTTTATGTTTAAGTCGTGAACTGCATCCTGGTGCTGGAGAAGCCAGAGACTGTGCGAAGCTCCAGTGTGCTGCCTTGTCCCGTGCTGAAAACATGGGGAAGGTGAGCCAACGGCTTGAAATCCTGACATATCATTTCTTGAACATGTTTCTTTTTGCATAACCTTGTTTCCCACATTATTTGTATTTAGAAGTAAGGATTGGCAATAGGTTTATTAGTATAGGCCCTTTTTTATTTTGACAAGGCACCACTAGGACTACATTATTATTATTTGGTGGTCGTAACTTGCTCCCATCTTTAGATTTAGGATTAGATGGGCATTTTACAAACCCAGTTTAAGTTCAATAAACACTGTTGAACTGAGATCACGTGTGTCTGGCTTACTGCTTGATACCTTGCCTTCCTTACAATAGGAAGCAGTGGCAGAGCAGTTTAGCCTTCACTCAGTGGAAGGCAGAAGGCTTATGGATAGGTACAATTGGTCTCAAAAGAGAATCCAAGAAATTTCACTACGAGTACACTGAAAAATATACACATATAGACTAACACAGTAAGGAACTAGTAATTCAATAAGTACAATAACTGACAATGTACACAGTAAAACAGTAGTAAAAGGGCTTCAGTGTAGACCAGTGATTCATTTTTCATTGACTAAATTACTGTAAGTGCCTTTCTCCCAAAATGTCAGAACTGCTATGTGTTTCTTTAAAACACAGTTATCGTGATCCCATTTGAAATAAACAATTTGTGCAACAAGCCCTCTAGACCATCTCCGTTTCCCTGTGGGGGTGCCAGTAGCACAGTTTGAAGACCACTGGTATAGACCTTTCCCATTCCCAACTTAATATAAGACCTCTGCCTGGTGGTAAACACTACACATAATGCTAACGGAGGGGTTAGGAAATAATTGTTTTGCTGCTTTCCTGCCATAGACTTCAATGGACCATCTTTTCCTCATGCTCCTTTTTATGCTTTTACTTAACTGTCCGAGTGCTCTGTGTGTTTCATTGTAGCCCTAGACCACGCCCCACCCCTTATGAGTCTAGGCATTGCCGCTCTGCTACCTTGGCTGCTTGGTTGGGTTTATCTAGACTTCATTAGTGTGTTTCCTGTTCACCATGACACCACCCAAAATCCATTAAAACCACATACAATCACCTGTGGCTTGTTATGTTCCAGTTTGTCCCTAGATACACTTAAACCACAGTGATACAAATTGTAATAAAGTGCTGATGTTGTCTTTTGGGAAATTGGTGAACTGCAGTGATTTATTATATTAAAGTCCCTACTAAGTCACTGATACCTTCTAAAGTCATTCTTTAATAGAGAACTCTAGGGAACCAAGGTGTTCCGAGAAAAACCCCCTAGTTCAGGTAAGTAACTGTTTTCAGGATTTCAAAAGTTTGGAAAAGCTTTGCCCATCGGAAACAATGGGACAGAATCCATAGGCAAGTTGTCGTTATAGGGTATAGTATTTTTAAATATATATATATATATATATATATATATATATATTGGCTTTTATAAAAAATAACCACTTCCCCAATCACTCCCGATCCTCCCCATGTATACAGTGTTGTTTTTATCATCGCCCGCCAGTGTCAGTGAGTCTGAACATCCATAGTCCTGGACTTCTCTTTTTTTTGCGCTGTCCATGCTTGCGACCCCATGAGTATATCTTCCCCACATTACATCCTCAGGGTGGCAAGTCATCCAGGGAGCTTTATAAGTCATTGCGGACTGTGCCCCAGTCCAACTCCAGATCCCTCACGTCTTCTGTGTCCTTTCTTGCAGTGCCGGTTTCTCCATTACCACCCATTTCTGTAAATCCTGCAACTATTGGCACGTCAGGGGACCCTTCAGGCATTTCCAAGAGAGACAGTGTCCAAGAGAGACAGTGTTGTGCTTGTAGCAGTAAGAAAGCCGCTATTTTCTTTTTACGCCCCTCCTTTCCTTCCTGGTATCACCCCTAATAAGCAAATCTTTGGAGAGCATACTAATTGTCCCCTTAGTCGTTCATTTGTCTTGGTGATTACCCTACACCAAAAATCTTGTATCATTGGGCATTCTCAAACAATATGCCAAAACCCCACCGAGACATGACTACACCTAGTGGCATTCGTATGTATTGTTCGGGTCTATCATGTGTAGCTTTTGGGGAGTCATATAGACGCACTGCAATGTATTGAATTGTATCAACTTAAATCTGACGTTCCTGGACACCTCACTAATCGGAAAGCATATTTTAGACCATGCTTTATCCTCCAACCATTCTACCAGGTCATGCTCCCACTTCTCTTTCACCTTAAGAGACTCCCGTAACCTGTATGGCTGCATATAATCTCGATATTGCGTGTCTCTCACTACCTATAGTTAGTATGGATTGGAGAATTCGGGTAGTGTAGTTTCCTCTAGTATGGAGTGCCTACAAGGACTTTGGTCAGCCGTGCGAAATTCAGGAGCAACCAATCGGGCATCTGGAATTTCTCAGCCCATTATTGAAGGGCAACAGTCATCCCTCTTCAAATATATCTCCCATTGTTAGACACTGTGCAGCAGTGCATCTGGCTTCTCCCAATCCCCTTACTATCACTGCCATCTTAATATCTGCTGTAGCCCTCGCCTACACATAGTTTTGCGCATGTTCTCTTCCAAGCCTGTTGGACCTTATAATGCTAGATCTGCTACTCCTGTATAATATCTCTGATGTCTCCCACTTAGCACCCTGAGCATCCCATCTGGTTACATGCTGTAAGTATTAAAGTATAAAAATATACAATAGTTTTAGGTCTTTCAATACACACTATGCAAGCAAAACATTTAGTCGAATATTGTCACATCAACACTAATAAAACAGATATATACATTCACCCTTAAGAGAAATAGAATAACATCTGATTCAATGACTAGTGAAACACAGGTGAGTACTAGGACAGCCCTACGAAGAGATCCTTCGACCAGGCCTTCACTGACCAAAGTCAGAAAGAGTGATTTAGGGACAGGACTTTATGCCCATGTAACCCTATGGAGGACAGTGGGGTACCAAAAAAGAAAGGTTGACTTCCCCCGATTATGATTTTCTCCAGTGAACAGTGCTGGTGTTTCAGAATCCGATGGGGACAGTCTTATGTGCTTTTTCCTGTTGAGGAAGGCCCAGGGGTCGTGGGTGCAGAGTCCACTTTCGCATCCGGATTTAGTTTCTGTCAGTTATGGTACTTAGGAATAGTTTACAGACAGCTTCCAGTAGAACACCCAGACAAAGGAAGACTTCCACCTCAGGACACCTCCAGAGATCGAAGGACTGTTCCAACGGGTGGCACCACGGTCAGGCGGCGAAAGCCAATCTTCAATGGGCGAACAAAGGTGCAGGACCAGCACAATTTCCCTTCACGCAAAAAGGCAGAAAATGCACAACCGGGTGTCTTGTTACACAAGATGAAGGTCCTCAGAGTACATCCTTGGAACTTGAAATGGCAAGGTAGCCCAGGAGATAGCTGGTCAGTCCACCAGTTGGTCCAGGCACACTTCCGAATCCTCAGAAGGTTTTCAACCAGGGGTTGACACTGGTTGTTCCCACCGGTCCAGGGGTTGAAGCACTGTTAGGGATTTCATTTTGATACCAAATCCCCTCTACCTGTGAGACCCCCCCAGCACTTTTTGCTGGATTTCTGGACTTTTTTCTTGTTCTCCTGAATGAGGGGAGTCTTTTTCCTTCCCTCATTCATTCTATTTGCTCTCATCATGGGAACTCTGTTCATTGTGTTTTTATTTTGTTTTATGGAGTCATGCTTTCCTACATACTTTTTTATAATTAACATTATTAGCAGTCAATTTGATACAAGGATACAAGGATTACTGCTGATTTTAACATTTTATCAAACTGTTGAGCAAACAATTTCCCTCCCCTCCCCACAAAGCACACAAAGATGGTGGCAGCCATATCATAACTTTTGAGGGGATTGGGTCCTCCGACGTATTCCATATCTATGACATGTAATCACCACAGCTGTGCTGCTTCGGAAACTTTTTTCTGCGTCGATGCGCCGTCGTCGAGGACCTCCTCCGACGTCCGACGTCATCCGATGTGATAAGTAGGACGCACGACGCCCGTAGCCTCAGTTCCGTTTTTTTCGGCGAACGTGTTGCTTTGTGAATCTCGGTTAACGCCTCGACTCTTTGGAGTTCTGTTCTTCTCGGTTCTTCGAACCTGTTAGTTTTTGTGAAAATCCTTCGTGTGAAGATGTCTTCTACTTCGTCTTCGACCCCGCGTCCGGCTTCAAGAAGTGCGGGGAGTGTGGGTCCAAGATGTCGGTGACGGACTCGAACGACGCCTGCCTCTGGTGCCTCGGGGAGGCCCACGACACGGATGACTGTATCGACTGCCAGTCGCTCACGTCCAAAGCCTTACGCGAACGTAAGAAGAAGTTGTCGGTAGGTCGGGTGTCCAAGCCCCGGAAGTCGAAGTCTGTGGGGCTTTCGACGGGTGATTCGAGGGGTGACTCTCCGCGTCATCGTCGGAAGTCTCGTGGGTCTCCTTCTAGGAGTCGGTCTCGCCACTCCTCAGCCTCTTCGAGGCATTCTCGGAAGCGCCGACACCGGTCGTCTTCCAGGTCCTCTTCGGAGGACTCTGCCCGGCACGTCGCTTACCCCACCAGCCGTGCGACGCCGGAGGAATGGGCTTCATTCGGGAAGAAAATGCTGCCGATTGTCGATTCGCAGGGTACTAAGCCATCCGCGCCCCTGAGTGGGGTCGGTCGAGAGACACCGCTCGCAACAGTGGTCGGCACGAGTCACAGGAGAGGTCCCGTTCGGCCAAGGAGACTCATTCTCGACGTACCCGTTCCAGGTCCCGGTCCTCGACGCGTTCGAGACCGTGTGCACCTGTGAGGTCTTCGAGGAAGACATCGACGTCTGAGGCGTCGAGGGCGTCGACAGGCTTTCTTGAGGCTCCAGCTCCGAGGAAGTCGTCAAAGCCGTTGACGCTCAGGTCGTCGAAGGACACGCTCGGGGCTCCGGCTTCGAGGGCTGTGTCGACGCCGCCGATGCTGGCGGCGCTGCATCTGACGTCGACGCCGATTTCCTCAACGCCGATCCTCTCGGCGCCGATGCCTGTTCTCTCGACGCCGGCGCCGATTCGCTCAACGCCATCAACTCCTTTTGTGTCGGAGGTACCCCGTGGACGGGGGAACCCCCTAGGAAGGCTCTGGTTAAGAGCAAGCACTCTCGGGTGCCTTCTTTTCGCCACCTAGAATATATTTCAGAGGCGGATGAGGATTCTGATGGCCTGGTTCCTAGTCAGGTTCCAGATGAAATTGTCTCGGGCCATAGTCAGTTTGACAATTTGAGGCAGTAACTTCATGATGCCAGTGGACTGGACACCTCTCCGGAGGTGGAGTTTTGTAGGCCTGAGCCTGGCTCTCATGCCGATTCCTCGTACCGGCGCCTTATGGCTAGGGTTTCTGAGTACTTGGGATGGTCTGCTCCCCCAGGGGAGTTTGTGCAGGATGATCTAACGGACATCCTTGATGTTGGTCCCCCAACTGACCCGGTACTGCCATTCCATATGGCTTTACAGAGAAGGGTGGCGGCGGCTTGGACTGCTCCGGAGAGTCTCCCGGCGGTGGGCAGGTCCTTGTCGCGAAAATACCATCCAGCCAGTAGCGACCCCTGCTACTTGACCAGGCACCCCACTCCGGAGAGTTTGGTGGTGCAGGCGGCCACGGCCCCGGCAAAGCAGGTGTCGTACCCTACCATCCCTCCTGATAGGGACGACAAACGTTTTGATGGCTGGGCGAAGAAAGTGTTTTCTTCTGGTGGTATGGCGCTTCAGGCGGCCAACTCCATTTGTGCCTTGTCTCGTTTCACACACACTCTGTGGAACTGTGTTGCGTTAGCGGCTGAACATATTCCCGAAGGGGACGAACGGGATGGTTTCCTTGCTATGGTCCAGGATGGTAAGGATGCCATGTGTGAGTCCGTTCAGTCGGGTTTGGACTTAGCTGAATGCGTCAGTAGGTCCATGGCGGCGAGCACCGTGATACGCAGGTTTGCGTGGTTGCGGAAGTCGGGGTTTGCTCCTGATGGGCAGTCCCGGCTCCTCAACATGCCCTTTGACGGTGAACACCTTTTTGGCAGCAAGGCTGACGAGAGCCTTGAGAGGTTGCAGACCTCAAAAGCTGCAGCGAAGTCGTTGGGCGCTGCAGTTCGCCAACCTCCGTCTTTTCGTCCTAGGGGACAGCAGTGGAGGGGTGGTTCCTTTCGCTATTACTCGTCCTTCAGTAAAGCGAGAGGAGCTGGCAGTCAAAGAGGCCAACGCAGGGGTACCAGAGGTGGACGACAGGGTACCCGTGGTGCCAAGGCCGCTCGGGCAGTTGCCTCTTTGCCCTCAGGTAACGCCGCAGCCGCTCCCACTCAGTCATGAGGCCACGTCCCATGGTTCGCCGGTTGGGGGAAGGCTGGCGCAGCATCTTGTAGAGTGGCGAGCAATTACTTCAGATGTGTGGGTTCTGGAGTAATGTCTTCCCTTTCGGCACAGGCCTCGCGACAATCCACCGGGGAACCTCTCTTTGCAGAGTCCGGATCCGCTCCTTGCGCAGGAAATTCAAGCCCTGCTGGAGAAAGGCGCCATAGAACTGGTGCCTGTAGCGGAGAGGAACAAGGGAGGGTATTCCCCTTATTTTTTGATTTAGAAGAAAGACGGGGGGATTGAGACCCATCATGGACTTGCGCGGTTTGAACAAACTCCTCAGGAAGGACAAGTTCAAGATGGTTACTCTCTCTCAAGTCCTCCAGGCCCTTCAGCTTCAGGACTGGTTGGTGTCACTCGACCTCAAGGATGCTTACTTCCATGTGCCGATCCATCCCAAGCACAAGAAGTACCCGAGGTTCGCGGTTGGCGACTCGCACTTTCAGTTTCAGGTCCTGCCGTTCGGATCGACCTCCGCCCCGAGGGTTTTCACCAAGCTCATGGTGGTGGTGGCAGCGCAGCTCAGGCAAGGGGGGATTCACGTCTACCCCTACCTGGACGATTGGTTGATCAGGGGGAGCTCTCCCGAGCAAGCCCTGGATCATCTGTCCGTCACCTGCCACTCCCTTCACAGGCTGGGCTTCTCCCTCAATTTAAAGAAGTCCCATTTGACGCCAACACAGCGGCTCCAGTACATCGGAGCAGTGCTCGACACTTCCCTGGGGCAGTGTTTTCCTCCCCAGGTGAGGGCTCTTCACATTCAGCAGATGTTGCACAAGTTTCAGCATACCCAGACGCTCCCAGCGTTCGAGTTCTTGAGGTTGCTCGGCCTCATGGCATCCTGCATTCTTCTGGGGCCAGAGGCTCGTCTGCGGATGAGATCATTGCAGTGGGCACTCAAGACGCAATGGTCGCAGTCCTGCGGCAGGATGTCGGACCCGGTTCAGGTGCCGCCCTCGGTCGCCCGGGACCTTCTGTGGTGGGCCGTCGAAGGCAACTTGATGAAGGGGGCTCCATTTTGGCTTCACTGGCCGGAGGTGACGATCGTGACAGATGCATCCCTCACGGGATGGGGAGCTCATGCCAACGGGCTGACAGTCAGCGGTCGTTGGTCTCCGTCGGAGTCCAGACTCCATATCAATCTGTTGGAGCTGAGGGCCGTCAGGCTAGCCCTGAAGGCTTTTCTGCCGACTGTGCGAGGAAAGAGTGTCCTGATCCTGACGGACAACACAGTGGCCATGCACTACCTCAACAAAAAGGGGGGGGCAGGGCCACTTCCTCTGTGCAGGGAGGCGATGCAGCTCGAGTTTTGGGCCATCCAGCAGGAAGTTTCGATCTCCGCAGTTCATCTGGCCGGAGACGAAAGAGATCTTCGCCCTTTGGGGGACCCCACAAGTGGATCTCTTCGCCTCCAATGTCAACCGGAAGTGCGAAAGGTTTTGCTCGCGGGAATTTCCTCCAAAAGGAGCCTTAGGAGACGCGTTTGTGGTGGAGTGGTCATTCCCGCTGCTGTACGCGTTTCCTCCAGTCCCCGTCATCCCGCAAGTGCTATGGAGGTTACGGAAGTTCGGTTCCCGGATGATCCTCATTGCTCCGGCGTGGGCTCGGAGGACGTGGTACCCGGACCTTCTCGACTTGTCCATCTGTCCTCCACGTCATCTTCCCTACCGAGACGATCTGATCTCACGGGAGGGGGGTCAGATTCTCCATCCAGAGGTCAGATCCCTCAACCTTCACGCTTGGCTTCTGAACGGTTGAGGTATAAGGATTGGGACCTCCCTGAAGACGTGATGGAGGTGTTGCTTTCGGCCCGAAGGCCAGCAACAAAGTCTCTGTACCGTTGCCGTACTGGTGCAGAGTTCAGAGTGTGGATCCTTTTGCATGTGACATCCCCATGGTTCTGTCCTTTTTACTTTCTTTGGCCCACAGGGGCTTGCAAGTGGGTACCATTAAAGGTTACCTGGCGGCGCTGTCCATCTTTAAGCGCTCGTCTGAAGAGTGTTCTTACTTTAAAATCCCTTTAATTTCACAGTTTCTGAAAGGGCTCACTAATGTGTTCCCTCCGTCACCTTTCCTGGTGCCCGGTTGGGATTTAAACCTTGTTCTTAAGTTTCTTATGGGTGTTCCGTTTGAGCCTTTACATTCTTGCCCTTTGAGGCTGTTAACTCTGAAAACTGTGTTTTTAGTTGCGGTTACTTCCGCTCGCAGAGTGAGTGAGTTACAGGCACTTTCAGTTAAGCCACCCTTCACTGTATTTCACAAGGACAGGGTTGTCCTTAGAGTTCGTCCTTCTTTTCTTCCGAAGGTAGTGACGGAATTTCATTTGGCCCAGAAGGTTGGTCTTCCGGCATTCTATCCTCCTCCGCATCCTTGTAAGGAAGAGGAGAGGCTCCATAGGCTTGATCCTAGGAGAGCTTTAAGCTTTTATGTTTCACGCATGTCCCGGGTCAGAGTGGACGATCAACTCTTTATTGGTTACGCTGGAAAGCGTTTGGGGCAATCTGTGACGAAACAGACTTTGTCTCGCTGGATTATTTTGGCCATCTCGGAGTGTTACCGCTTGGCGGGTAAGGATCCACCGGCTGGCTTGCGGGCCCATTCTACCAGGGGTATGGCTGCATCTACTGCCCTGCAGAGGGGTGTTCCTATTCGCAACATCTGTGATGCAGCCACCTGGGCTTCAGTACATACATTTGTACGTCACTATTCCCTCGATACCATCCGAGGACAGGATCTGGCCTTTGGCAAGGCGGTCCTTTGCTCTGCTATTTGATTGGCTATTCTAAATTTTGATTCTAAATTCTTTCCCTCCTCCTTGCTCTGGTACTGCTTTGGGAGTCTGTCATAGATATGGAATACGTCGGAGGACCCAATCCCCTCGAAGAACAAGTTACTTTCTTACCTGGTAACGTTCTTTCGATGGGATGGTCCGACGACGTATTCCATATCGCTCCCGCCCTGCCTTCCCAGCTGCAGAATTTCTTTTGCGATTGCAGCTTGCGTTCCGCAAGGCTTTGTGTCTGACTGGCAGTTGACTAATGTCACACGTTCTGGGGGAAAAAACTACAACTGAGACTACAGGCGTCGTGCGTCCTACTTATCACATCGGATGATGTCGGACGTCGGAGGAGGTCCTCGACGACGGCGCATCGATGTCATTGACGCAGGACGCAGACGCCGAAAAAAGTTTCCGAAGCAGCACAGCTGTGGTGATTACATGTCATAGATATGGAATACGTTGTCGGACCATCCCATTGAAAGAACGTTACCAGGTAAGAAAGTATCTTGTTCTTCTGGCATTGCTGTGCCAGTTCGGCTCATCAGCAATTGGGGCTTCCTTTCACCTATGGCAACAGGGGTCGCCTCCACTCTAATCCACCCACACCGAGGCCCGCATTCACCTCCCCATACTCCTACTAGGGTCTCCCATTCCGTTTCCCGTGACGGTCGCTGGTCATGTATCCCATCAAAAATGACATTGTCATACATTTCAAGGCCCACTGCTGCTCTTCTGGGAGCAACGCCTTTTCCATTCCGCCGCCAGACATGCGCACGCAGCCAATAGCAGGAAATGCCTCATGTAAAGGAGTTTCCTCCACCCCCCCCCATCTCTTACTTCCATTCCAAACAGAACCAATAGGGTCCAGGCTGCACCCTACTCAATCTAAACTCGGTATCCAATCCAGGACTTCCTTCCAGAATTATTGCACCTTCAAACATCCCCACCACACATGCCAATAATCCGCCTTCTGGCCACATCCCCTCCAACACGAGGCGTCCACCCCCGGGAACATTTTTGAAAGGCATACCGGGTCCCACTGCCATCTATGAAGTAATTTAATACCATTTAATAGATGTCTTATGCGCGCTCCTGCACAACAATCCCCATAGTTCATCAACAAATCCATTCCCAGATTCTCTTCCCATTTCCTCCTACACCTCCCTGTATGTTCCCCATTGCCTCCAGGAGTGTCCAGTACAGCTTTAAGATCAGGCCCTTCATGGACATACGCCCCCGTTGTATCATCTCCTTCCACTTAGCTGCCATGAACACTCCTTTCAGTTTGAGATATTTAAACACTGACAGCCTGCCGACACACAGACTCTCCTCAGGGTCCTGATGTCCACAAAAACATCTCCTTTCACCACCTGCCCCACTCGCTCTAGCCCTTCCTCATATCAATCCTGAAACTGGGACGGGTCCTGGATTTCATCCCTTATGTGGGGGGGGGGCATATGTGGCTTAGGGGGGAAGGCCAAGTCTTTTCTGCCTCCACAGTGGACCTAGGATCCAGTGCGCCCGGGCGGACCGGGTTAGCGCTCTGTCTAGGGCCCAAAGCGACTCTCCCAGCGTTACCGGCCTCAACCAGTAATTCTCTGTGTGCACCCATATTTCTGCCCATCTACCCTCAAATGAGGGACTATCGCCCTGAATTGCACTGCTCTGAAGTGCGTACGGATGTCAGGGAGCCAACTCCCTCCACCCCTCTTTTGGCTGCACAAACGTCTTGTAGGACACACTCTGCTTCTACCCACCCCATATAAATCTCATAATCCTCTGTTTCACCTCTGCAAAGTGGAGGTCTGGCATCACAATCAGCAGTGTTTGGTATAGGTACAGGATCCGTGGAAGCGGGGTCATTTTGACCACATTCAGTCTGCCAAGCCAAGATCGGGTCAGCCATGACTAGGCCACCTTGTCGGATGTTTTTCATGCACTTGTACATTCTCAATGTCACTGGGCCTAGTAGGATCGTTGTTTTGTTCTCCCCTGTTTCCCTCCCCTGTCTTGTTGCGCTCTGAAACACTTGTGTACGAGCGCGATACAAATATATTATCATATCATATATCGAATAGCCTTTGCACAACCGGGGGGTAAATGATAGAATATAGGTCATCCAACTTTATGGGTATCCATACTCCCAGGTATTTAAGCTTATTTCACTCACTTGGTATCCCCAGGGCCCTGATGTCTTCTCTGTGGTCCTCCCTAAGCACAACAGAAGGAGAGGAGGGTTGACTTATTGGCATTTACCCTGAATCTTGACACCATTCCATATTCCCCCAGCACCTTAATTACTCCCCGAGCAGAGCTAGCAATATTACCAATATGGAGAAGGATATTGTCCAGGTGTAGGCTCAACTTGTACTCCTCTTCACCTACCCATGTGCCCTTTATCTGGACCATTTGCCTGATTCTAATCCCCAGTGGCTCGATAGACAGGGCAAACCGGAGAGGGGGCAGCGGACAGCACTGCCTCGTAGCCCTCCAGAGGCAGAACTCTTCGGAGTTCTTTCTGTTGACCGTGGCAGAGGGTCTGCATATATTGCCCCAATTTACATAGCACAGCAAATAAGAAGCCCCACTCCACCCAGTCGAACCCCTTTTCAGCATCCAGGCGGCTGAGGAGGGCAAGTCCATTCCCTCCCTGTGTGTATTCCATGAGGTTGAGGGTTTTGCATACCGCGTCTGCCCCCTGTCTTCCAACGATAAAGACGACCAGATCTGGGTGTACCCGGCGTGGAATTGCCCCCTACATGCAAGTGGCCAATATTCTTGTAAAAATCTTCTTGTCAACGTTTAATAGCGAGATGGGACAATATGAGGGGCACAACATAGGATCCCTTCCCTCTTTAGGCATTACTGTGATCAATGCCTTGTGGAATGATTTTGATGCAATGCCCGTCTCTAAGATGATTTTATATCATTTAGTCATATGGCTAAGAAGGAAACCTTTGAACCTTTTAAGAAAGCCTAGAGTGTATCCGTCCTCCCCTCCGCTCATTGCTGCCTGCACCTCCCCGTCAGTAATTGGGCTCTCCAGCATTCCCACCTCAGCCTTCGTGGGTCCCGACATATCTAGATTTGCCAGGTATAGCTCAGAATACCTAGCAACCCCCGGGCATTCCTTATCCTATAGATTCTCGTTAAATCGTGCAAAGCAATCAGAAATCTCTTCCGGCTTATCGTTCGGCTGTCCGCCCTCATTGTGAACTGCTGCAACCCATCTTTCTGCCCTCTGTGCGTCGGCCTTATCCCCCTTCACATAAAATGTTTGCTTAAGGTATTTCAGTTTATGCAGCGTGTCCCCCATTTTTAACGCCTTCAGCTCTGCTCTCTTCATCTGCATTTGCACAAGCTCCTCATCATCGCACTCTTCCCCCTAATGCACCCTATACTCGCATTCTGTGATCTCCTTCCATAACTTCTCCTGCAACTTACGCTCTCTCTTCCTGCGCGCTCCCTCACTCATTAATATCCCCCTCGAGGTAGCCTTTCCCGTGTCCCACACCACATTACTATCCATTTGCCCTGTATCATTAATTTCAAAGTACTTGGTGTTAGGCAGAAACCTGTGCAGTTCCCTTGGGGACCACTGCAAAAGATTTAGGACTACAGGTGTTGGCAGTAAACCCACTTGGTAGCAGTCTGTACCACCCAGATTTACCTGGTAGCTGTGGCTGAGCAGTCAGACTTCCCTCAAGAAGAGTTAGGCAGTATGCAAATTATACACAATAGGCAAAGTCCATCGGACGGGCCCAAGATCACACAATGACAACAGGCTTAAAAAGTCTTGCAGGGAGTTCAGAAAGGTTTTAGTTAGGTTTCAGAAAAGTTTAGCCAGGGTGTGCCAGGCTAACCCAGGGTCGAAAGCCGGGGGCTAAATCTACCCCGTACAGTCGGTTGCAAGGGAAGCCAGGCGGAACACGGTACCTTATGTGGAAAGGATCCTCCAGCGGGGGCAGTTGTTCCTGGCAGCGGTTGCAAGTCGCGGCGTCTTCTAGAAGAAGAGAAGATCTCGACGTGGAGGAAAGATGAAGGTCGTTGCACTGCCAGGGAAGAAACCAGCCGCAGAGTTTTCAGGTTAAAGGTACTACCCTTTGATTTGCGGTAGTGGTAAAACGTGGTATCCCGGTTGCCGAGGTGCTTGGCACAGGCAAGGCGGCCACGAGATGCTCCAGGAAGCGAAAAAGGAAGCAGACTGGTTATCCCCACCAGTCGAAGGAAGAAGACTCTCCGGGCTGGAGATCTCCTCTCTCGTTGGGAAAAGTGGTGAGGCGGTTCAGCAGGGCTCCACCGGTGGTGTCGTCGTAGCAGGTCGGCTCAGCTTCTCCCTCCTCGGATTCTTAGGTCCTGTGGCGACCTCTAAAGTTCCAGTCCCCAAAGCCCTGCTTTTATGCAGAAAACCCCCATTTACTCAGCCTAGCTGTCACTCAAACATGCTAAGTGGTGAGCCGGCCGGCTCACCACTTCGGCCAATCAGGACGGAGTGCAACTTGAGTTGCCTAGGCAACTCAGTCCAGGGTGCCTAAATCCCCCTCCACCCCTCCTAAGTACCCCAGACAGAATGGCACCACTTTGGAGGGCTTCTGTGGAGAAGCCCGCCAAAAAGTATAACAAAGAGCTCAACTTGGGTTGGAGTCACAGAAGCGAACACAAACGCCATTTTAGAACCGAGTTCTGGCAAAAAATACCAACCGGAGAATTAATATTAAATAAATAAACCGGCGGTATATTCGAGGCTATAGGAATTAAATAATTCAAGTTGGTAGCCTCGAACAATGGGAAATCCCACAGGGATATATTTGCGGTCGAATATAAAAAGTAGTATCCACTGCCACCAGCCAAAACTCGATCAGGGGGGACGGAGACGTACCCCCTCGACTAACAGACCCCGGGGCAATCGAATTGCCCCGGCCAGTACGTCCACAATATGATGGTTTGTACTGGTTCTGTTCAGAATTTGAGACTAGTAAAGTCAATGGTGACTTTACATGCCCTGGGAGACAGTAGTCAGTCCCAGGGTATGGAGTCTATACTGGGGGGTCACTATGACACCCCTGTGTTACTGCACTGAGGGTGCTGTGTAACACACATCACAAAAACACATGAAGCCCTATGGAGTAAAAGACCCCATAGCCCATTAAACACATCTAGAGTCAAAGGAATACACTCAAATCATGTCCAAGAGTGAGGGTAAAAGAGTCTCACTCTTGGCAGGAGAAAAAAATAAACCCAAAATATCCAGCAAAGCTGCTGGGGGACTCACTAGGTTAGGAAATTCAGCCTAAACAGAGAATTCTCCCTAACACTTGGTTATGTCCGCTGCCAATTGCTCATAAAAGACCAAGTCCCTGTACAGTGAATCATTACACCTCCAGTGCTAGTCAGCTCTGCTTAGCCCTCCCACATCAATTTGCATCTAGATCATGTCGTGGTTCGGCCACCCAATTGGTCAAATTTTGCATTGTGCAACTCTTCCTCCCTGATCCCTGTGCAGTAGCAAATAATCAACTGTCGTGTACGTGGAATGGGCCGCTGAGAAAAAGGTGTACCCCTTCTCTATGGGATGAGCCACCCGCCACACATCTAGGAGCCTTCTCATCTCCATAGTTCTTCCCAGATTTCCTCCCCTCTCCTGGTGCCTCTGATGGTCTCGCCGACATCCTATCCACACTCTCATCGAGCCATGCATTGGGGTCGTCTTCTATATTGAGAAGGTCCCTGAGGAGGGTCAGCACTACATCAAGAGCCTCTGTAATAAACTGGGCCTGGCCCAGGTTAGGAGCATACAGCGCCTCCACAACCACCTGTACTCTGTCAAGAGAGCCTTGTACAACCAGCAGACGCCCATCAATTTGCTTAATCAGTGTCACATCATGCAGGTGCCTCTGCTTATGCACAGGTATTTCTTCTCCTCCTTGCTTAGAGCGCCCGAAGGACAGTAAACCTGCCAAATGCTGCACCTCACAACTGTCTTTCCACGATGGCTACCAGCCTGGTTTCCTGGACAAAAAGCACATCTAACGATGGATTGCCGAACTCGTGCACCAATAAGGACCATTTAGTGGGGAAGTTAAGCCCCTTGACATTGACAGTGCCCACTTTTAAGCACTCAACCCCCTTCTTAGAACCCATCATTCCATCCCCATGTGCACTGGCATCCACATCGCTCCACCACCCACAAGCCCCATATGTTAGTTCAGCAATGTTCTACTGCAACACCCATCCCTGTCCTGTCGGACAAAGTGTGCTTCCCCAAAACCATTCAACTGAAACACTGATAGGCCACTCGCAATTGGCGAGAGAAACAAATGTGGAAACGCCATCCTTTCTCACTGTGGGCCACCAGGAGCGAACAGGGGTCACCCCCCACCGGTTCTTCAAAAGGAGAAACATCCGGCTCCCCCACCCAGAGGCCGACCATGGAAGACGCTGCGCCGAGCTGCTTATGATTTTGAGGAAAGGCCTATCCTGGGTTCTCAGAGGGAACGGCCCATTCAGTCGCATACATTTCCACCCAGTCTGTCCTTTCCACCATCGAGGCGGGCCTGCTAGCGGAGTCAGCTTCACTCTGGCACAGGAGGGACTCCCCTGTCGCACTCCACCTCGGCCGCATCCAAAATCAGCTGACACAACGCTTGTTCCACTTCCTCTGCTGATGTTATCCGGTAATCTATTGTGTCTTCTTCAAATTGCAAAGCGAAGGGGTATGCCCATCGGTACCTGACGCCTTTTTTCATAAGCCACTTTGTGAGCAGCCTACAGTGCCTTCTTCTCGACAGTGTCATGTAGAACAGATCCTTGTAGACCTGGATGCATGAGCCCTCGTACTACAGCCCCTGCCTTGGCCGTGCTCAGGCTGAGACCTCTGCTTTGTCCTTGTATCATGAAAATCTGGCAACGGCTGATCTCGGGTTTCTGCCATATGGCTTGCCACCTATGTGCTCCATTTCCAACTGTATGACCTTTTTCCCCCTCTGCAGAAAACAGGAGGTTGACTATCTCCTGCGCCTTCCTCTCCACATGTCCGGGTGTCTCTCCATCCTCCTCTTTCAGCCCCAATAGTCTGAGGTTGTTTCTTCTCTGCCGGTTCTCCAGGTCATCCATCTTCAGAGTTACTTCCTCGTCTCGCATTTCGAGCTCCGTCATTCTTGCATACAGACACATTTCCACAAGGTCAGCATTGAGCTGGTTGCTCTCCAGGCCATCCATCTTGTTCTCCATTGTGCAGGTCAGTCAGTTTCTTGCCACATGGCGCGCAACTCAGTGCTTCCCATTCTTTTCAAGGGAGTTTCACTCATCAGTGCTGCGCAGGGCCCGTGCCGGGGTTCGTGTTTATACCTGTCCTCAAGTCTCAAAGACTCAAGACTCAAAACAACAGTCCTCGCCAGTCCCTGGGCTGCTGGATTACCATCTGCCCAAGCACACTTCCTAGGGCACACAAGTCTGTAGAACAGGTCCACCTGCTAAGGCTCTGGGCTCCTCTTTGCCCGCCGAGCGCTTCTTCACCTCCGTGCAGCCGCACACTTGGCTCAAGCAGCAGCAACCTGCCTTTGCCCCAACACAGCAATAGATTTGAATGCAAAACAGTTACTGAAATGGAAATCACTGAGACGCTGGAAGAAGTCAATTACTCTTTCCATAGATGCTGACGCTACAAGAGCCATCTCAAACTACAGAGAGAGAATCACGCACCAAGATGTAGTAAGCCAGTTCTCCTAATTCAAAGTGCTTTAGGAAAAGCAGACAGCATGTGTTGTTACTCTGCGCCTTCCACTGCAACAGTAGAAATTGCCTTCAAATAATAAGGGCCATCTCGCAGGTAAGCCTGCAGTCGGAAGCAGTGCTGATTCCCAAAGGTTTCTGCTGTTGTTGCTGAATTAACAAGTGCTTTCACCAATTCAAATTTGGCCTCCTTCGAAGGCTTGTCTGGGTCCGCTAGCCTTTCTATGGTGTATTCCACAAATCCGGGACTGTTTATCATCACCCGCTGGGCCCACAGCTGGTTTGTACATATATTGATGGCACTGGAGACCAGGGAAGTGTTTCAACTACTTTTGACGTCCAGGGCTCCCCACAGCTAGCTTCCATCAGGAGCTCTCGTCTGGTTGTTACCTGCTGCGGTAGCAGTGCTCGACGTCGGCGCCTGCCCACCGCCCTGCCTCGCTGATCGCAGCACACTACGGGCTGCACCCCCGTTTCAGTCCCAGGCCTTCGCCGCCAAGGCCTCTGCCTCTCCGCCTCCTGGAGATGGCGGGGAGCCGGCGGATGCCCCGATCCACGATCCTCCATTGCGGACTGACTGGAGCGTTGTCACGTCTGGGGGCTCCCCACCGGTTCTGCCTCTCCCACAGTCAATTGCGGTGCCACGGGCCACACAAATGGCTCCTTCCCCTCGCATTAGTCCCCGTGGGATTGGGAGCTGTGAACTAGGCAGCCATATCGCTGCATGCCCCCTGGTGATCTTCCCCCATGCTTTTTAAAGGCCTCTTCGTTTCACTTTTGCAGCACATAGCACCCTTTGTGAAGTGTTGCTGCGAGCTCTTTGGGCTCTCCTTTTTATATTCATTTACTTTCCTTAAGAACTACTGTTCTCAAGGTCAGAGGAATACTTTTTATCCTTCTTAGCTTTTACTTTTGAGAGATACGCACACACCCTATGTGGAGTGCTGAGGGGGTTAACGTGTATCCTCTTTGTTTCTGCTCCTGTAACATTTCTGTTACAGTGACGAACAGTTATGGCTGGTGGCAGTGGACGTGTTATACCGTATTTTGTGCAATTTATGCTCACAGTCTGTCTTCACAGCTGCGGCTAGGCAAAGAAGGGTCACCATAAAATCGTGGATTCTTTCTTTTATCACAATTTCTTGTGTGGTTGTCCTTTCTTGGTCCTTCATCTACTGTCCTGGGTGAGGGAGGTCCTGGTTTGAGTTTTGTCTTCGGCAGGAACCCTTTGTGAACGCCACTGAGGCACCAGTGTGTCTGTGAGGACAGAAAGCATGGGAGGATCCCAAAACTTTACTATCCTTTGTTTTCTGGAATGCCTAAAAGGAACCAGTTGCCACTTGGGGGCTGGCTGTCCTGATTGGACAGCCAACTCCCCCTTTCTGTAAACTGCAGGGAGATTCTCAGGGGATGGGTGTGAAATCCTAATAAAAGGTGAAAATCCTGAGGCAGAAGACAAGCCAACCACTGGAACAGAAGATCCAAAGAAGAAGACAACTAGTGACGCCTGCATCCCCTTCCAGCAACTGCCAAGAGACCAATGCTCTCCTGACCCAATTTTCAAAGAGACAGAGGCGTTCCGAAGAGGAAGGCTCCTTCCCTTTGGACGACCTGTAAGACAAGGGTTAGGTAAGATTTTCATAATTATGATAAATCTTCCTGACCTGTGTCAACCCCAGAACTTTTTGCTAGGATTTGGTAATTATTTGACCTTGTGCCCAGGTGAGTGGGAATCTTGTTCCCCTCTCACTTAATCTGTTACTTTTTTTATGGGCAACCTTTTTATGTCTCCATAGTGTGTGGTTGGAGGTATAGTTTCCTATACCTTTGGACTGACTGTAATATATTATTGCAGAACACAGCATTTTAAATGCAGTGGCTTCATTTTAATTCTCTTATTTCTTGGGTGAACTACTGTTCTCAAGAAGTAAAGGGGGATTCACATCCCCTTTACATTGATCTAAATGAGCTAGCACACACCCCACCTTATGTGGAGTGATGGGGGGATACAATGTATCCCTGTTCTTACTTACCTGTTAGAAATGTTGTTACAATTGGAAGTTTACTTGAATGGCTGGTGGCAGTGGTTTTACCTTAGTGACAATTTAGTCTTATTACTCGCAGGCTGTTAAAGCAGCCTTGGTAATGCACAGAAGGGCCACCATTCTGCTAGAATGGTGGGCTCCTTCCTTTTTCACCATTTCTCATTTACTTGTTGTTTCTGGGGTCTTCCCCTGTCATTCTAGGTGGGGATGACCTCAGTGGAAGCTTTTTCTTCAGTCGTAATTCTTGATATTCCACACCTAGGCTCCATAGTTTCTGAGAAGTCAGGAAGCGAGGGAGGAGTCCAAAACCCTGCAGCCCTTTGTCTTTAATGTTGCCTGAAAGGAACCAAGTCCCAATTAAGGAGTGCTGTAGTTCCTGATAAATACTCTGATCCTGGAAGCTGCTGACAAGTCGACCACTGGAGCTGAATCTGAAGACGGTGATGAAGAAAAGACATCTGAGAGATTTCCAGCGACCAGAGAGTCTGCTGTGTAACCGGAGCTTGTTGCAACCCTTCCTTCCAACCGACCTGGAGTCCCGAATGCGACGACTCCTACCCAGAGGCTGGTGGGATCCACTAGTCTCAAGAAGACCTGTATTTTGAGCCATCCCACAATGTGCTGTGACCTTGCTGGGCTGCAAACCGCCAATACCCTGGGACTTCGAGCCATTGTGCAGTGCATGGTCTTCTGATGTCCGAATCCGTCCAAAACTTGGGTGGCCTCCTCCTGGCACTCCAGAGACAATATTTCGAATCCCTGAAGTCACCTCACTAGAGTGCAGGACTGAGAGAGTGAAGAGAATCCGACCGGCGATGTTTGTTCTTCATCTGGCTGGTGTAAAAAGGCGCCAAATCCACAGAACCGCAAGAATCCACAAAGAAACCAAAGCTGGAAATCTCCTCTGATGACTGCTGCTGCGAGTTTCAATCCAGTGTCCAGTTCTTTTGTCTCCAGACCAAGAATCTAGGGATCGGGTCCTGTGCTGCTGTATCCTGAAGGCATCCACCGTGAAGCTCTTCTTTTCTCCCAAGGTACTGTGTGGGCTTAGGTAATACTTACCTTCATTCTGGTGTGCATCCTGTGAAGCTGAGTGGGTGATTTGTGTGGTTGGGAGTTTGCCCACTCCGCTGGAACTTTGACTTTCCTGCAGCTGAAACCTATACTTAACTGCTTCCAGCTAGCTCCTAGACCACTAGGGTCCCTCTTCTGCCTCTGAGAAAACTCATGCTATGGACTAGGGAAGGACTTTATAAGATAAGGATTCTGCCTTGAAAGTATAAGAAGTGTGAAAATACTTACTTGCTAAAGAAGTTGGTGTGGGTAACTGTATATCTGTGAAAGAAGTTACAAACTCTCATTAAGTGTGTGCTTGCCTATGAGACTACCTTTAAATGGTGCTCCCCCATCTGAAAAGTAATAAGTATTGGTACTATTTTATTATTTTCAACTTAATGAGTGTAAAAGCTAACCAAATAGGGTTTACCTACCTTGAATAACAGACTGTAATTCTTAAAGGGTATCCTTGGGTGTCGCTTTCCCTGATCTGCTTTATACAGACCTAAAACAGTCTAGAAATGAATACTTGTCTTATGAGTTGCTGGTAGCCCCTCTTAAAAGTATATAGGTCTTACTTACCTTGAACAGCTGCTCCTCTTCTAAACTTGTAATACTGAGTTGTGCTTTCCCTGAATTGTATTAGTGCTATTCTAAAATAGTTTCGTAAAGTTCTTACTTACCTTGGAAACTGTATTATACACTTCTTAAGAATACTAGGTATAACTAGCTATTAGGTAGCGGATAGTTATACACCAATCGACCAGTTACTTACCTTGAAATACATTCTTTCTTAAACTGTAATTGGGTTTTGCTTTCCCTGAATTTCTTAGTGCATTCTAAAATAGTTACCATATGTTCATACTTATCACAAGTATGAGTTATATTACTAGCTCTGAACTGTGTTATACAAAGTAATATCTGTAACAAGGTGTGTACGTGTAACCGGGTTGGTTTATTAAGTGATTTTTGTAACTGGGTGTCACTGCATGACTGACGGGGGTCTACTACCCTTGAATTACTGACTGTATTCTAAAAGTGTATCTAACTTGGTTTTACTCCCCAGGAATAGCTGAGTGTCATTCTGGATGTGTTGTAGATTTGATGCACCTTGACTGCTTAGTGTATTCTGAGTAAGGTTATACTTTGGTTTGTAACCCATAAGTATTGTGTTGGTTTTTATAATTGTGTTTATTTGATATGTTATAGTATGTACTTCCCCAAGATTTATCTTGGCCTACTAGTATATAAAAAAAACCCGTTATTTTTACAATATGTAGTGTTTGTGTTTCTTTGGACCATATGTATGCTCCAATTTCTTTGTTCCAAGCTACAGCCCTCTCTCCCTCCTAAGATAAGCCTGACTGCTCTCTCCATGCTACCAACATTCAAAGTTGGTACAGCCTTATACTAAGTGTGGAGCTTATGTACTGTCTCAGATCTATAGTCATACGAAGCCCTTAGTTGGACTTTAGAAAAACTGTCCTAACGATGAGCCATCCCACAACGTGCTGTGACCTTCCTGGGCTGCAAACCGCCAATGCCCTGGGACCTCTGACCATATTGGAGTGCATCATCTTCACGTGATGGAATCCTCCCAGAAGTTTGGTGAGCTCCAGTTGTACCACAGACAACATCCCTCTCCTCAAAGTCTTCTCACCAGAATGCAGGACCGAAGAATCGAAGTGATTGACGGTGCGGTAAACGTTCCCTCTTGGTGTCGCTGAAAAGGCACCAAAACTGCAGACAGATGTTGGAGCCCGAAGAATCCTTTTCTGGGAGTCCTTTCTCTTGACTGTTTCTGCGACAACCCTTCCAGAGTCCCTCCTTTTGTCACCACCACCAAGGAACAGGAGACTGAGTGCACTGCTGCTGCACCGTGAAAGAATCCAGCTGCATCCTTGTCACAGCTCATCCGGTGCGGAGGGATTTGTAGTAGTACATACCGCAAGTCATTTTGTTGCTCCTGCACTGCTGGAGTGCTGATTCCGGTGTTTGGATGTTCACCCATACGGTTAGCCCAGGCCTAACGCTTGGACACCCATAGGGACCTTGGGAAAGGCTCCATATAGGTGCCCAAGAGTTAGGCCTGGGCACCTATAGGGAGCCTTTCCCAAGGTCCCTGAAACCTTCTTGACCCACCAACGCATTTTACTAACCTGTAATAGAAGAATCCTCTGGAACTTTGCCTTTTCTGCTGCAGCGCCTCGCCTGCTTTACCTCCAATCTGACTTTGAAGAACTCATTCCTAGATAGGGAAGGACTGCTAAAGCCTTAAGGCCTGTGAAAAGTATTACAAGACTTTTAAAGTATTAAACTGGTACAGGTGGTGTTGAATAAACCTTTTTTTCTTAAACAGAACATTTTCAGTTATTATAACAAGTGATTTTACTTACCATTGGCTTGTGTTCATGATCTGTATAATCCCCTACTATTGGTTTACTCACTTGTGGCATTGTTTGTTTTCTATTGTGTTGCTTAGTTAAAGTAGTACTTAACTGAATATAACTTCACCTTGTGTGTATAAAATAAATTTCGAAGGGATTGTGTCCTCCAACTTATTCCTTATCTTTGATAATTCGTCTCCAGCTTGCTGGCCTCCGAATTTTTTTCTCTGTAGAGGGCGCTGCGCATCGGCACCCACCGAGTCGATGTCCCTCGACAGCCACTGTATCGGCGCCGACGTCACCATGCCCATAAATAGCCAAGCGTGACGTCCGTTGCTCAGTTCCGTTTTTCCGTGCTTCGTGGGGCCTCGGAATATCGTTGCTCAGTTCAGTCAGATAAACCTCTTATATTTCTTCGATAAAACCAACTCGTTCTCGATGGCTTCTTCATCCGAACCGACGACTCCGCGGTCCGGCTTCAAAAAATGTCGAGACTTCAGAAAGAAAATGTCGATAACGGATCCTCAGAGGATCTGTTTGTGGTGCTTGGGAGTCGAGCACCATTGTTCGGAGTGTGAGGACTGCATGTCCATGACGGCGAAAGCCTTGAAGGAGCGCAAGGGGAAGTTCAAGAGGGGTAAGTCAGTCAAAACCTCCTGGAAAGTTTCTTCGGCCGAGTTGAGGCACAAGTCTCCTTGCCGTCGAAAGCATTCCCATTCTAGGTCTCGAAGTAGCTCCCACCACTCGTCGAGATCTAGACACTCAAAGAAGAGACGTCGAAGATCCCCTTCCTCGTCATTTTCTGTTTCCCCAGAAAGGGTCTCTTGCCCCACAAAACACAGCTCTCAGGCTGAGTGAGAGGATTCAGGAAGAGAATGCTAAGCGTCTTCGAGAAAGCGGCCTCGACCCCCTCGAAGACAGCTGAGGGTGTTACCCTGGGTGAAAAACCCCAAAAATCGAAACGCTGCGAGTCGTTGCACCCGGCGAAAGAGTCCACCCGAGAGCGCAATGGCCATCGGGTAGGAAGGCACCATCTTCGACGCCGTCGTCGAAGGGTTCTTCGACGCATCGGTCGATCAAATCGACGCCATCGTCGACACCGACGCCGATAAAAGTGAAAACCACGGCTACTTCACAGCAAACATTTATGCCCAGAGCCTCCAGCACGACGCCGAGAACGTCGTCGACATCCTCGAATAGGATCCCGATCCTCTCGAGTTTTCGAGGCCTCTTCCAGTTTTCTCGACGCCTTTCTCAATGCCTTCGAAGCCTTTCACATCGGCGTCGACGACATCAACGTTTTCTCGCCCAATAATGACGAGTTTGGCTCCTTCTGCCTTAGAAATGGGTTTTACACCATTTCCGAGGTCAGAGTACCCCAGATTATCTTCAATCTATGAAGAAGGGGAGGATTCTGACCAAGAAAGACCCTTCGGGCTGCAGAGGACCACACCACCTGTTTCAGAGGATTTTACCTCTCAGGAAAGAAGGTTGAAAGACCTACAGGAATCATTACATGAGGCAAATGGGCTGGACACTTCCCCAGAAGTGGAATTTGTCAAACCAGACCCAGGGGAACATGCCGAAACCCCCTATAGAACTCTGATGGCAAGAATTATTGAATTCATGGGTTGGTCTGCGCTTTCACCTGTTTTTCAACAGGATGACCTTACAGACATACTAGACAAAGGTCCACAGGAGGATCCTGTGGTCCCCTTCCATACAGCCTTACAAAGGAAGATTTAATCAAATTGGGAAACTCCTGAGGTTATCCCTGCAGTCAATAAAAGATTGTCAGCCAAGTATAGGGTAGCTGCGGCTGACCCTGAATATTTATCAAAACACCTGACTCCAGAGAGTCTGGTGTTTCAAGCGGCAACTTCATCAAGCAGCAGATCCGCTTACCCTACTGTCCCTCAGGATAGAGATGACAAAAGGTACGATTCTATGGCAAAAAAAGTATTTTCTGCTTTTAGTATGGCGTTGAAGTCCATCAACGCCACTTGTACGCTCGCCGGGTTCAGTCACACACTGTAGGAGTGTGCTTCATCAGCGGCTGACTGCATAGCGGAAGAAGAGGAAAGGGAAGCCTTCCTTAACATCATTAAAGATGGCAAACATGCCATGTGCGAATCTCTTCAAACTGGCATCGATTCCGCTGACAGTATCAGCATGGCCATGGCGGCAAGTACTACAATCCGCAGGCATGCATGGTTGCATAAATCTGGCTTTGCTCCAGATGTACAGGCCAGACTTTTGAATATGCCCTTTGACGGCTCTTCTTTATTCGGTAAAAAGGCTGATGACAGTCTGGAAAAGTTGCAAACATCTAAAGCAGCATCAAAATCTTTAGGAGCTGCAATCCGCCAAACTCCTTTTCGCCCCTCAGGAACCTCTGGGAGAGGAAAGTCCTTTCGCTATTATTCCGCATTCGGGAAAGGCAGAGGACAGCCGGCTCAAAGAGGCCAAAAGAGATCCACCCGAGGTGGACGGGTCAAAAGAACTAAGGCCGCAGCAGCAACAGGTGCCTCTTTACCCTCGGCATCTGCATCAGCCGCCCCCAAACCACTCTGAGGTCTTTCCTCACAAAACACCTGTAGGGGGCAGGTTAACGCCCCATCTGACGGAATGGCAGGCTATTACGTCAGATGCTTGGGCTTTGGAGACAGTTGCACAGGGTTACTGCCTACCCTTTCTACACATCCCTCAGAGTCATCCACCGGGGCACAGCTCTCTAAAAGTTCCAGATCGCTCCTCTTGCAGGAAATTGTAGACCTTCTAGAGAAAGGTGCCATAGAACCGGTACCTGTAGCGGAGAGGAACAAGGGCTGGTACTCCCCCCTACTTTCTCATACCGAAGAAGGACGGAGGACTGAGACCCATCTTGGACTTACGTGAATTGAACAAGTTCCTCAGGAAGGACAAGTTCAAGATGGTAACTCTCTCTGATCCTTCAGGCTCTCCAGCTCCAGGACTGGCTGGTATATCTGGACCTCCAGGATGCTTATTTCCAAGTGCCAATCCACCTCAAACACAGGAGATACCTGAGGTTCGCAATTGGCGGCTCTCATTATCAATTTCGAGTTCTGCCGTTTGGGCTGACCTCCGCCCCGAGGGTCTTCACCAAGCTAATGTCGGTAGTGGCTGCAAGTCTAAGGAGGGTAGGGATCCATGGCTACCCCTACCTGGACGATTGGCTGATCAGAGCTGTATCTTCGGAACAAGCTCAATTCCAACTAGATTATGTCTTCCACTTCCTTCACAAACTGGGCTTCTCCCTCAATTTAAAGAAGTCACAGATGATACCATAACACAGACTCCAGTTAATCGGAGCGGTCCTGGACACTTCCCTGGGAAAAGCCTCGCCACCAGAGGTGAGGGCTCAAGATATTCTGCAGATGGTCAACAAGTTTCAAAATGCCCAAAATCTCCCAGCCTTCGACCTTTTGAGATTGCTAGGCCTCATGGCATCCTGCATCTTCCTTGTGCCAGAGGCTTGCCTGAGAATGAGATCTCTCCAGTGGACACTAAGGACCCAGTGGTCACAATACTCAGGAAGAATGACAGATCTCCTCCGGATTCCGGACAAGGTAGCCCACGACCTTCAATGGTGGGCCTATCCAGAGAACATCTTGAAAGGAGAACTGTTTTGGCAACCATGGCAGGAGATAACTGTAGTCACAGACGCCTCACTCACGGGGTGGGGAGCCCATGCCAACAACTTGACCATCAGCGGTCGTTGGTCTCCATCGGAGTCCAGGCTACACATCAACCTATTAGAGCTGAGAGCGATCAGACTAGCGCTGAAAGCTTTCCTGCCATCAGTACAGGGGAGAAATTCCTGATAATGACGGACAACACGGTGGCCATGCACTACCTCAACAAAAGAGAAGACGTAGGGTCACTGCCACTGTGCAGAGAGGCAATGCAGCTCTGGTTTTGGGCAATTCAAGTAGGAATCTCTCTATCGGCAGTCCACCTAGCCGGAGAGAACAATTTGACAGCGGACGCTCTGAGCAGGCAGAGCACAGTCTCTCACGAGTGGGAGCTAGCTCAGGAAGTCCTTCAAGAGATCTTCGCCCTTTGGGGAACCCCTCAGGTGGATCTGTTCGCCACCAGCACCAACAGGAAGTGCGATCTGTTCTGTTCAAGGGAATTTCCCCCGAGAGGAGCTCTAGGGGACGCGTTCGTAGTGAACTGGGAGTTCCCACTCCTTTACGCGTTTCCACCAGTCCCTGTTATTCCTCAAATGATCAGGAGGTTGAGAAGATTCAGGAAAACCATGATCCTAACTGCCCCGGACTGGGTCAGGAGAACGTGGTACCCGGACCGTCTAGATATGTCCATCTGCCCTCCAATCCGTCTTCCACTCAGAGAATCTTCTCTCGCAGAAGGGAGGTCCGGTTCTCCATCCAGACATCAGAACCCTCAACCTTCACGCTTGGCTTCTGAAAGGGTGGGGTACAAGGATTGGGACCTCCCTGATGACGTCATGGAGGTGTTGCTTTCGGCCAGAATGCCAGCAACAAAGTATTTATACCGCTGCAGTTGGAACAAATTTTGCAGCTGGTGTAGAGAAGAGAATATCAACCCTTTTTCATGTGGTACACCAACGGTGTTATCGTTTCTACTCTACTTGGCAAACTCAGGCCTTCAAGTTGGCACTGTAAAAGGCTATCTCGCAGCGCTATCAATCTTCAAGCGCACTGCGGAGGAACCATCGTATTTCAAACTACCCCAAGTAATACAATTTCTGAAGGGATTAAGTAATGTTTATCCTCCAAGACCATTCCAAGTTCCCTTATGGGACTTAAATTTAGTCTTAAATTTCCTAATGGGTACTCCCTTCGAACCACTCCACTCTTGTTCGCTGAGATTTCTCACTCTTAAAACTGTCATATTAGTAGCACTAACATCTGCTAGGAGGGTGAGCGAATTACAAGCTCTATCTTGTAAAACCCCCCATACAATTTTCCATAAGGACAAAGTTGTCCTACAGGTGAAGCCTAATTTCCTCCCAAAGGTGGTTTCTGAATTTCACATCACTCAGAAAATTACCTTACCTTCGTTCTACCCTCCTCCCCATCCGGGGAAAGAGGAAGAAAGGCTACATAGGCTGGACCGAAGGCAAGCTCTAAGCTTTTACATCAGCAGACTGGCTAGGATTAGGCAAGCAGACCAACTGTTTGTAGGATACTCAGGTCCCAAGTTGGGACTACCCATAATAAAACAGACCATTTCCAGGTGGATTATTTTGACCATTCTGGAATGTTACAAACTGGCATGGAAAGAGCCACCCCAGAATCTTTGGTCTCATTCAACCAGGGGTATTGCAGCCTCTTTGGTCCTCCAAAGAGGGGTACCGGTCCGAGACATATGTGCGGCTGCCACATGGTCGTCCGCACATACATTCACAAGATTTTACAACCTGGATTCCTCCACTAGTCAAGAGACGAGATTTGGCAAAGCCGTATTACATTTGGTTCATTCCTAAAAGGGATACATGACATTATTACTCCCACCTCCAATTACATACCACTGCTATGGGAGTCTATCAAAGATAAGGAATACGTCGGAGGACACAATCCCTTCGAAGAACAAGTTACTTCTTACCTTGTAACGTTCTTTCGATGGGATGTTCCTCCGACGTATTCCTTATCACCCCTCCCATCCATCCCTCCAGTAATACTTCCCTTGTGGTTGCAGCTTATGCTCCTTCAAGGTCAATAACCAATTCAGGCATGACTTATCTTATGCTACAAAACGGAACTGAGCAACGGACACCGCGCGTGGCTATTTATGGGCATGGTGACGTCGACGCCGATACAGTGGCTGTCGAGGGACATCGACTCGGCGGACATCGACACGCAGCGCCCTCTACAGAGAAAACATTTCCGAGGCCAGCAAGCTGGAGACGAATTATCAAAGATAAGGAATACGTCGGAAGAACATCCCAGCGAAAGAACGTTACATGGTAAGAAGTAACTTGTTCATCTATTTTACTATAACTACAAGTGTGTAAGAGTTTCTTTGGGCCTATGTATTTACTGAGTTAATTGTACTTACCTACAGCTCACATCTCCTTTTAAGATGAGCCTAGCTGCTCTGCTTTACTACCAGAACCGTGAGTGGTACAGACTTATACTGGACGTTGGGGCTTGTATGCCAAGGGATAGCTTTTTGAAGTCTTACCACAGGTAGACTTTAGAAAAACACCCCTAACAAGCATCAGTCAGGGTCTTCTTGAGATCAGGACAGAGGAGCAGGACGTCACCGGGACAGCAATGGAGTCGAAGCTGGTCAGCTTCAGGTGTCTTACTCGCGTGAGCGACTGCACTGCTTTGTACAGGTCTTGGCTCCAACAAGAATCTTGTCACAACCCTCATCCCAGATCCCCACTGGCAAGTCTATTTGCCAGGTGGAATCAGGACTCGGATCTCAAATAAGACCTGGCATCCACTTCCCAGGCCCTCTTGGGGGCCAGTCCTGGCGCCTTTGGCACCAGGCTCATACATCGTGAGAGACATGTGTCCAGGAACTACTTTTTTAGGCTATCAGCCAACATGGAGGCATCCACATAGCTTGGTTCTAGAAACCAAGCTATGCGGTATAGTGTTTTGGGTGTGGTGGCCTAGTGACTACTTTACCTGGACTACTTTGTGGGGGCTATTTAAACCACACCCGGACAAGACCACACGCTTTGCGTTACTTTGCAATCTGCAACGTGACGCTCACCGTGTCCAGCTACCTTTCGAGCCTGGGAGAACCAGCACCTGCAGAAAGACAAAAGAATATCGTTAGCCTAGCATCTTACCTGCATTCTCCATCTTCATTCGTTCTCAGCTCCTGAACAGCTCCGTTGGATCAGCAAGCCTCCCATACCGAAGGACCTTAAAGAAGCGAAAAGACAGCATTAAAGGAGGCATTAAAGACATAGCAAGGTACAAACTATTCGAAAGGCTTACCTGGCTGGTCGCCTTCCGATCGGCATCGCTTCGAGAATCCACGCTCGTTGAGAGCATACCGCGACCTACAAAAAAAGGAAGAAACTGGTCAGCGAATAAAGACATTGCAGCGTAAAACGCTTACTTACTGCATCGTAACGCTCGTTGGGCATCATCATTACCGGCGAGTTCCAACTTAGCCAGTTCGCCTCACGGACGCTTCGCACACCTAAGGGAGCAGAAACCGAGACATTACCACACAGAAAAAGGCATGCAGAAATAACAACTCAAAACAGCAATAAGACCTACCTGAAAGATAATAAGCGGGTTGTTGTCAGTGAAGTAACTAAACCGCACTCGCCCACAAAAGACAACGCGCCCCTGCCAAGAAAGCAGGACGGAGAGCTCGCCTACTTCTACAACAAAGTGAGGAGAGGGCCTTTGGTCACGCGGGAGATGGGGGAATACTACCTTGGTCAACCCGCCCTAAACACAGCCCTCCTGTATTTCCAGGCGGAACCTATACCGCGGACCACACCTGGGGACCATAGAGAAGGATACCAGCGACCAACTGGCTGGGTGGCGTCTCCGTGGATTTCAGGTGAGCGTACCAGAACGCGAAGCCTGCCATAACTAATCCACCTGGCACCATGGAAACATCGGAAATTGACCAATTGGCACAATTGTTAAGTGATCTTTGTGCCGAGATTCATTCTGCCTGACAAGAGACTAATGCACTCCTAAGAGACCTAATAGTGACCAACAATCGCACCGAGGAGATTGGCAGACAATTCTTGCAATCGCAGGCAGGCCAGACTCATCTGCTTGGGGGAAATCCACCAATGCAAAATCCTACCCTACCATTTTATACCCCCACACCAGTTCAGATCACGCTACCTGGAACAGTTTCCCTGGCACCACCAGAAAGGTTTTCAGGTGACCCACGGAAGTATGCATCATTCATAAATCAGTGTCGCCTTCATTTGCTTTGTCGACTTGGAGCATTCCCAAACGACCAGGCCCGGGTAGCTTTTGTCTTATCATACTTGAGTGGAAGCGCAGTGGATTGGTCGGTGCCGTTGGTGACCCATGATGATCCTCTGTTACATGACTATGGGGGATTCCAGAGAGAAATGGAAAAACGTTTTGCTCGCCATACCCAAGAGCAAGCAGTAGATAACAAACTTTCATCCCTTCGGCAGGGGAACCAGGACTTGTTAACATACATTGCTACCTTCAATAGACTGGTTGCCGAAGCCAGGTGGCCAGAAAATAAAAGAACCACGTTATTTCATCGAGGCTTGCGAGGCGAATTAAAGGACGTTTTAGCCCAAGTGGTTGATCTCCCCCCCCCAGAGACTGTACCGAGTTTATAAATCTGGTTGTGCAGCTAGACCACCGGTTGCAGGACCGAAAGGCTGACCGGTCCAAAACAGACTCTCGAGTAGCGTATGTTCGACCAAGAGACAACGCATCATGGGTGCCAGAAAATGCTGCAGAACCCATGCAAATTGGAGGGATACGGCCTCCATTAACAAAACAAGAGCGGGATAAAAGTAGACAACAGCAACTTTGTTTATATTGTGGAAAGCCAGGACATTTCCTGAAGGACTGCCCAGTAAAACCCCCAAGGAGAATAGTCGGGCCACAGAAAAAGATGAAATTAAGGAATCGGGAAACTACCAAGCTCGGCAAACGTAGAGGTTGGTTTGTCGAGTGAGAAGAAAGAGTTGCTGACCTCGCACTTTGCAATACCAGTGATCTTAATAAACCACCAACAGTCGTCAAAGATGCATGCCGTGGAAGCATACATCGATAGCAGAGCAGTTGGCAATTATATTGATCAAGAGCTGGCAGCAGAGATGGGGCTTCCTTTATGTTCCAAGCCAACCAGGGATAATGTAACCACCGTGGATGGAACAGAAATCGCTTCTGGACCAGTAACCAAGTGCACAGCCGGGGTAACCTTGCTGTCCAGAATGGACATCGGGAGTGTATCTCATTCGACCTCCATTAAGGCACCTCAGTTCCGGCTAATTCTAGGGATGCCATGGTTAGTTGCTCACAACCCTTTGATAGACTGGCGGGCACAGAAATTAACCTTCCCCGGCAACTGCTGCCCCGCCTGCTATTATCCAGAGCAGAAACCCGACTTCTGTATCTCCATGACTCCCGGAGTGGCAATATCAACCCTAGGAGTAACTAATACTTTGCCAGCTGAATACCACGATTTCCAGGATGTATTCCAAAAAGACCAAGCGAACACGTTGCCGCCGCACAGGCCCTATGACTGTCAGATTGACCTTGTGCCAGATGCGCAAATCCCTTGCGGCAGGATCTACGCACTCACAGAACCGGAAAACCTTAATTTGAAGTCCTATTTAGACCAGTACCTTGCAAACGGATGTATCTGCCCATCGATATCCCCAGCTGCCAGTCCTTTGTTCATCGTACCGAAGAAAGAAGGGGACTTGAGGACCTGTATTGATTATTGCGCGATAAACCAGATTACCGTGAAGAACCTCTAGCCCTTGCCGCTTATCCCTGAAATGCTAGACCAAGTTAAAGATGCCCAGATTTATACTAAATTGGATCTGTGAGGAGCGTACCACCTGGTCCAAGTCAGAAGCGGTGACGAGTGGAAAACCTCTTTCCATACCAAATACGGCTTGTATGAATATCAAGTCATGCTCTTCGGGTTGTGCAACGCTCCCGCAGCGTTTCAATATTTCATGAATGACGTCTTGAGGGAATTAATCGACGTTTGTGCCTTAGTGTGCATAGACGACATCCTTGTGTACTCCGCCTCGAAACAAGATCATATCCGGCATGTTCGTTCAGTCCTCACCAAGCTCTGCCAACATCGTTTATATGCAAAGCTCAAGAAATGTTTTTTCTCACGTCACCGAAGTAGAGTTTCTTGGCTTCATCTTAACGCCAGGAGGCATTAGAATGGATGTACATAAAGTAGATGCCATTTTGAAATGGCCTCCACCGACGTCTCTGAAAGGAACACAGAGTATGCTGGGCTTTGCGAACTTTTATTGCTGGTTTATTCCAGACTTCTCTCAGGTTGTGCACCCGATCACTGTACTACTACGAAAAAACAATAAAAAGTTTGCTTGGACCGAAGAAGCAGAAAAGGCTTTTCAGGAACTTAAACGAAGATTTACCTCTGCCCCAATCCTGCAACATCCTCGTCCAGACCTCCCTTATGTCGTTGAAACTAATGCTTCTAGTATGGTAGTGGGGGCTGTCCTTTCACAGAGGGACCCAGAAACTGGCCAACTACATCCTGTGGCCTTTTGGTCAAAGAAGTTCTCACCTCCGGAGATTAATTATGCCATCACAGAGAAAGAACTCCTGGCCATAAAATCCGCTTTCAAGGCATGGCGGCACTATCTTCTGGGGGCTAGACACACCATTACCGTGATCACAGACCACCGAAACCTACAATATCTCAAAACAGTCAAAGCCCAGTCCTCACACCAGTTGCGGTGGGCCCTTTTCTTCGCCGAATATGACTATGTAATTAGGTTCCGATCAGGAGTCAAGAATGGAAAGGCTGATGCCTTATCTCGTATGGGCATAGATGAAACAGCATATACTACCCCAGACCCGGTACCCATTATACCTGAAGACAAACTCTTGGGTATCACAACAACCTTAACACAAGCAGGGCTACGAGATGAAATTCTGAGGACAATGAACCCTGATGCTTACCTCGCATGGCAAACTCAAGGAGAACAATATTCCATCAAGGACCAACTACCCTTTTTTAGGGATCGGCTATATGTACCCAAGAAGGAATTACAACAGCATATTATTTCTGATTATCACGACTCACTAATCGAAGGACACCCTGGGATCACCAAAACCCTAGCCAAAGTGAAAAGGAACATTTGGTGGCCCGCATGGCGTAAGGACGTCATCCAGTACATTCATTCTCGCAGAGTCTGTGCACAAAACAAATCACAAAGACCATCTGGTCTCCTACATCCATTGGACATTCCTCCCACTCCTTGGCACACTCTTTCCCTTGGATTCATCACTGATCTGCCTCCCAGTCAAGTGTTTAGCACCATTCTCGTAGTCGTGGACTTCTTCTCTAAAATGGCACATTTTATTCCCCTTAAAGGCCTCCCAGACGCAGCCAATTTAGCAAAAGTGTTTCTGGAGAACATTGTTAAGCTACATGGCTTCCCATCCGTCCTGGTCTCTGATCGAGGCAGCCAGTTTGTATCCAACCTTTGGAGAAAATGCTGTGCAATGATGCAGATTGACGTCCGGTTATCTACCAGTCACCATCCCCAACTGGACGGCCAAACTGAGAGAACCAACCAGACCCTCGAGCAATATTTACGGTGCATGCTGCACCAGGAATTAAGGGATTGGAAGGACTTACTATGGATAGCCGAGTATGCATATAACCACTCCTTGCATTCTAGCACAGGGCAAACTCCTTTTTATACCCCTTATGGCAGACATCCACGTACCTCAGAACTCGACCTTCCAGCCAGCTTGGAAATGCCGGTGTTAGGCAGAAACCTGTGCAGTTCCCTCTGGGACCACTGCAAAAGATTTAAGACTACAGGTGTTTGGCAGTAAACCCACTTGGTAGCAGTCTGTACCACACAGATTCATTTGGAAGCTGTGGCTGAGCAGTCAGACTTCCCTCAAGAAGAGTTAGGCAGTATACAGAGTATTCACAATAGGTCAAAAGAACACAGTAGAACAAGTAAACACTGACCAGGGCTTGGTGTAAAAGAGATATAATTATTTAAAACCACATCTAGAAAAACACACAGGCACTAATAGTAAGCAATTCAAAAACACGGTCACTAAAAGATATACACTCCCTTAGAAGAATATTAGACAAGTCTTAAGTAAAGCCCCACTTATTTTCAGACAGCAGTGAGCGCTTAACGTAGATGGCATTCTAATAATTTGTTTTAAAAGGGAGAGAAAAGCAGAGAATAAATTGAAACAGGCCCAACACTTTTACACGAACACAACAAGAGAGGAAGGCAAAGTAAAACTGTGAAGTTGAGTTCAGTAGGCTGGATCCACTTTAAGAGGATCAAACGAAATGTGTCCAAGGTCACACGGTTGCAGTGCACAAAAGTCTTGAAAAGGTTAAAGAGTTGGACCAAAGAAAGGGACCAGTTAGAGGGTCAAGGCGGCCAGCCCAGTCCAGAAGGTTAAGGGGTTATTATTACCTTGTAGCAATCATTAGAAAGGGAAGCCTGGCGGACACGGTACCTTAAAGTGGTGAGAATACTCCAGCGGGGGCAGTTGTTCCTGGCAGCGGATGCAAGTCGGTGCTTCGTCCGGGGGAAGAGAGGATCTCGTCGGGGAGGAAGACGGGAGTCAATTGCACTGCCAGGGAAGAAACCAGCCGCGTTGTTTCTCAGGTTAAAGGAGCGGTCCTTTGATTCGCGGTCCAGTGGTAAGTGGCTATCCGGTTGTCGGGGTGCTTGGCACGGGCAATTCGACCACAAGCTGGTCTGGGATGCGAAGAGAAGAAGGTAAACTGGTTGTGCCCACCAGTCAGGGGAAGAAGCCTCTCCAACTGGGTGATCTTCTCTGTCTTCGGGAAGTGGTGAGTCGGTTCCGCAGGGCTCCACCGGTGGTGTCGTCGTGGTAGGTCGGCTAAGTTTCTCCCTGTGGCGACTTCCGAAGTTCCAGTTCCCAAAGCCCTGCTTTTATGCAGCACACCCCCATTCACTCAGCCTAGCTGTTAATCAAACATGCTAAGTGGTGAGCCGGCCGCCTCACCACTTGGGCCAATCACACAAGAGTGCGACTTGAGTTACCAAGGTAACTCAGTCCAGGGTGCCTAAACCCCCTTCCACACCCCCTGTGGTACCCAGACAGAGTGGCACCACATTTGGAGGCTTCTGTGGAGAAGCCTGCCAAAAAGTGGAACAAAGGACTCGACTTGGGTTGGAGTCACAGAAGAGAACACAAACACCATTTTAGAATCGAGTCCTGGCAAAAAATACCAACCGACGAATTAATATTAAATAAATAAACCAGCGGTATGTTCAAGGCTATGAGAATTAAATAATTAAAGTTGGTAGCCTCGAACAATGGGAAAATCCCATAGGGATATATTCGCGGTTGAATATAAAACGTAGTATCCACTGCCACCAGCCAAAACTCGATCAGGGGGGACGGAGACGTGCCCCCTCGACTAACAGACCCTGGGGCAATCGAATTGCCCAGACCAGTACGTCCACAATATGATGGTTTGTACTGGTTTCTGTTAATAATTTGGGACTAGTAAAGCCAATGGTGACTTTACATGCCCTGGGAGACAGTAGTCAGTCCCATGGTATGGAGTCTATGGTGGGGTGTCACTATGACACCCCTGTGTCACTGAAGCGAAAAGACAGCATTAAAGACATAGCAAGGTACCAACTATTCAAAAGGCTTACCTGGCTGGTCGCCTTCCGATCGGCATCGCTTCGAGAATCCACACTCGTTGAGAGCATACCGCGACCTACAAAAAAGAAGGAAGAAACTGGTCAGCGAATAAAGACATTGCAGCGAAGCGCAAAGCGCTTACCTACCGTATCGTAGTGCTCGTTGGGCATCATCATTACCGGCAAGTTCTAATTTAGCCAGTTCGCCTCACGGACGCTCCGCACACCTAAGGGAGCAGAAACAGAGACATTACCACACAGAAAAAGGCATGCAGGAATAACAACTCAAAACAGCAATAAGACCTACCTGAAAGACATTAAGCGGGTTTGCTGTCAGTGAAGTAACTAGACCGCACTCTCCCACGAAAGACCACGCATCCCTGCCAAGAAAGCAGGACGGAGAGCTCGCCCACTTCTACAACAAGGTGAGGAGAGGGCCCAGAGGGTCTCCGGTCATGTGGGAGGCAGGGGAATACTACCTTGGTCAACCCGCCCTAAACACAACCCTCCTGTATTTCCAGGCAGAACTTACACAACGGACCACACCTGGGGACCATCGAGAAGGATACCAGTGACCAACTGGCTGGGTGGCGTCCCCGTGGATTTCAGGTGAGCGTAACAGATCTATTGAATGGCTACAGAAGCCCTTCTTTTATCCAGGAGTTGGGCTGTGAGCATGCCCAAGGCCACCAACGTTAAGGACCTGCACCATTAAACCGTAATCCAATAATGGAAAGCCACTGGCCACAACATCTGCCTAGAAACCGACATTCAGGCACCAGTGATGAAGCCGGTCTGATAGCACAGCGAGTACAGCGCTCGCTTTGACATCTGTGCAGAGCCTGCTGGCGCAGGTTCGAATCCCGGCAGGGCCAAACTCAGCCTTTCATCCTTCCGAGGTTGATAAATGAGCACCACACACCTTGGGTAAGAATAAGCAGCGCTCAGATACCTGAGGGTTCTTAACGCTATATAAATGCTAAATTATTATTATTAATATTATTATTAGTGATGTAGACAATCCCAGCCCCCTTCTCTGGCCACAGGCACAAACCGCCCCTTAGCCCACGAAAGCCACAGATTTCCCCGGGAAAGTGCATTCCATATAAGGCATTTCCTAACATGGGATGACAGGCTTGCAAAAAAGTTACTTTCACAGTACAGTAACGATATCGGACGGTAGTTCAAAGGATGACTTCTGTCTCCTTTATTGGTATCACCACTGATTGCTTTCAGGAGGCGGGCGTAGATTTAGTTTATAAAATAGATGCGAAGAGAAGTACAGAATAGTGGCGGAAACCACTGGATCAGTCTTAATATACCATTAGGCCCAACGCTTGCAAATTTGAAGCTTTTCTTATTGCATCCTCTATCTGAGCAATACTGATGTTTAAGGAACACGGGCAATTAAGACACAGGTTGATAAAGAAAAAGTTGGTTGTCTACATAAAAATTCAAAGTGTTTTCTCCACTCTCCTTCACCAGTTGGATTATCCCGTTTATCCTCCTGAAATTAGTAGGGGGCGTGGCTAACCGCCATGTGAGGAAGACGTGTTTCAGGCAGCTCTGTCGATGCGCCCAACATTCTGCCGTAAATCTATAACTTTGCTCAACTAAATTCTCCTGGAAATCACCCCACGTGTAGATGATAGCTGGCTACACCTTTGCCTGAAGTTTCAGACGGCTGCAAACCCCCGCTGAGGCGACACGTCGAGGATCAAGGCACGGCGAACTCAGTGAAGTCTGCAACTTCACCAAGTTCGCTGTGCCTCGTGAGTTTGCAATGGCGCTCGCCATATAAACGCACTGCACTGCAACCAGGATTGACGGAGGCGCAAGTCCGGCATAAACCGCTGTGACTTAAGAGCCGCCGCTGCGGGGCAGCGAGCGTCAGGGCGGCGCACACCAAACAGCGGGAAGGAGAGAGACTCGGCGAACTGCAGACCCGGATTCGTGTGCCGGAGCTCTCCACAAGTGAGCACCTGTAAGATAGGAGCGAGAGGGAGGGTCGAGTGCCGCTGAACCAACAGAGGAGTGGAAGCGGCTTGCCGCAGCTACTAGCAGAGCCCCGTCCGCGTCGCGCTTGTGGGACGAGCAGAAGTATACTAGGGAGTCGGAGAGCGGCCACTGACTGAAACCGGCGCATCAAGATCCCAAGGTGCCAGCCAAGATAACCCGGGGATGCGAGGTAAGGAGCGGGAGGTGAGGGGGCCGGGGTGCCTAGTCATAGCACTGTACAGGAGCAGCACCCCCCCCCCCCCGCCCGCTCCCCCATTAACCGCTGCGCAGAGTACTCAGTCTCCCAGGCCCACACACAGAGCTTGACCCGCTGTAATCCACATTGGCTGGACGCGTGGAAGGAGGGCTGGGCCGCCATGACACCCCCAGCTTGGCGCTAAAGCGGCGCTCTCCACCTGCCACCCTCGGCTCCCCTGCACAGCACACGGCGGTGCTCGGCATCCCCTTGCCCGCGACCACGATCCACTGGGCCCACTAAGCACTGGACAACTTATACGATACCCACAACTCGGGAAATGCAGTTCGCCTGACCCCGGCACAACAGCGCCAGATAACCGAGGGCCTGTCTAACCCAAAACGAGCACCGCAACACCACTACTAAGCCGATCACCACAGAAACTACATGGGCAGCCGGCTGGAAGATCCTGCAGGCCCACCTGCAAGCAAAGGGATCACTACTAAAGGGGCTAGAAATATACACAAGCAAACAACCATGGAGACCTACGCGGCCACTGGTGCCACTAAGCCAGAGGCTACTTCCACCTCCACGACCGCTTTGGTGCCGTGCCTCCCGAACCAGCTAACTCTCAGCTTTTGGAGGCCATCCCGAAACTACAAAAGACAATGGAAAGCAAAATCGACGCCGTTGCTATTGACTTATATTTGCTACGCCAAGATGTACGATCCATAGCAGGCAGCACAGAGGTGCTGGAGACCGAAGTGAAGGCGAACTTGGACGCAAAAATGCAGCTTCTGAAGGAGGTGGACATTCTAGTGCAAAAGGTAAAAAAACCTCGAAGACAGGGCAGATGAGGCAGGGGAGCGCGCGTGCCAAAATAACATCAGAATCATAGGCCTACCAGAGGGAATTGAGGGAAATTACCCCACTAATTACGTGGAAGACCTCCCACTCCAAGAAATAGGAGCCGGGAAACTGTTGCAAGGCTTCACTATTGAGAGGGCCCACTGATCCCTCACCAAAAGGCCGCCCCCGGGGAACCCGCCCTGGCTGATAATAGGCAAAGTGCTAAATTACAGGGACAGAGAAACGATCCTAGCCTTTTCAAGATCGGGCGGCTGCATACAAAGGGACTCTGCGAAAATCGCCATCTACCCAGACTATACCCTCCAGGTCCAAAGGAGCAGAGCCCAATTTATCCACACCAAAGTCAGATTGAAAAATGCAGGCCTGCGGTACATGCTTCTATACCCAGGTAGGTTGAAAGTGCTCGCAAACAACAAAGCTTACTTACTCGACATACCTGCTGAAGTCTGCGAGTGGATGGACAAGGAACAGATTCCCGACGTCGAAATGAGGCAACGGCGATCGTGGCAAGCGGTGCCCTAGCTACCACCCACAACGCCCTAACCAGAGTGCAAGGAAGACACTACACAATGCACATAATGCGGCAACATTGATTTCACTGGAGCTATACTGAACACGACCTGCTCAGATAACGACAACCACTGAAGCAGCCTTCCTCATACCCCCTGAATTAGTTTGGGTAGTTAACCCGCCCGTAGGGCACCAGTAGACTTAGGTTGAATGGAGGGGAAACGGGATAGTCGGATTGGGGGGGAACCACATTAGACTAGTTTTTGTTGTTGTTAGGGAGTTCAAAGTTTATACTTAATGGGGAAGGGAACCCACATGTTAGGATCCCATTCAGAGTTACACAAAGGGAACACCAAGACCACTCACTACACCGTAGACCACTAGACCAAAAGATCGAGCCACCTAGTAGGCCACCCACCTGTCGCAGCCACACCACGCTCATGGCTAACAAAATTAAAATTAAAATTATATCATGGAACGTTAGAGGCTTGAACAGCTATGTTAAGCAACACCGAATCCATACCTTCATGAAACGCCACAAAATAGGAATCGCCCTTCTGCAAGAGACCCACCTAAATGCACAAAAATTGTCAGCATTGGCCAAAGTATGGAGAGGAACCTTAATAGGCACTACATACTCCAATTACGCCAGAGGAGTCCTAATCTGGATTGCCCCTTCTACCCCCATCAATCTGATCCATACCAAAACAGATAACGAAGACAGAATGGTCTTGATACAAGGCACCATCGAAGGCAGGGAACTTTGCTTGGTGAACAATTATGCCCCTAACCACGACGCCACAGTCTTCTTCCGCTCGTTGTACACCCGGCTGAGCCCATGCAGAGATAGCATATTAATATTGGGGGGCGACCACAATTGTACCCTAGATCCCTGTATAGACAGATCTGACAGTAAGCACGTCTCATACAGCAATACGCACTGAAAGACCTATGGCGTAACCAGCACCCAGAAAGTAGAACCTACTCCTTTTACTCACCCCCTCACGCTGTACACACTAGAATAGATAGCATTTTTGTGAACAAGGAACACCTAGACGCATTCGAAGACACACAATACCTGGCCAGAGTGCTCTCGGACCACTCCCCCCTGACATCAATGTGTACAATTACTGCGCCCAGACCCCCTATAACCACATGGAGACTCAGAGGGGAAGTGCTGTTGGACAAAGCTTTTTGCGATCAAATTAGGCAAGGCACAATAGATTATTAGCAGACAAATATAGTGTCCAACACATCAGTATGGGATATGATATGATATGATTGTTTATTTATATAGCGCCTATACACAATGTGTTTCAAAGCGCTTCAAGGCAAGGGAGGGAACAAGGGAAAATACAACCACATTCTTACAGGCCATGAACAGTAAGGATGTGAAATTAACTATCGTACTCGGCCTGACGTCATTTCAGATAGTACAAGAGCTAAGACATAGATAAAGAAGGGTGGGGGAGAGTGGGAAGGAAATGGATACAGACAGGCGACTACCGTACTAGGCCTGACGACATTTCTGGTAGAGCCAGAGAAAAACAAAGGGAGAGGGGTGCAGAAAGGGAGGGGGGCATATAAAGTGATAAGAGGAGAAATTATTGCTGCTAACGGGGGGGCCCAAAGATCAATAACGGCATTGCTAGCACGCGACGAAGAAGAGCTGAAGGAACTGGAAACCTTAGCCTCTTCGGACCCATGCCACATAAATAGAACAGTAGAACTAAAATAGGCTTGCCTGACACACTGGGAGTCACTAGGGAAACTTAGCTATGCGAAACACACAGAAAGGACCCGTGCCCTAGGCGATAAGCCCGGAAAGCTACTAGCGTGGCTTTACAAGCGCGAAACCCCCAGAAAACCTATCTGCCTAATCCAAGGCGCAGGTGGCCAGGAAGCACATACGCAAGCTGGAATTAACCTGGCATTCACAGAGTACTACCAGGCACTCTACACCGACCCCTCACCGCCAACTTACACCGATATTGATGTTTTAGACATCAGACTACCACACCTGGATGCACAACTAGCAGAGACCCTTTAGAGACCTATCACCCCCGGGGAGGTAATGGCCGTCATTAGATCACTGGCCTCCAGGAAAGCACCAGGACCAGATGGACTCCCAGGAGAGTTCTATAAGCTTTGCGAAGATATACTCGCCCTACCATTATCCCAAGTATTTAATGAGGCATATGAATTAGGCCACCTCCCGGACACCATGAGGGAAGCCGTCATCATCCCATTACTAAAACCCAACAAAGGCAGTACAGAGTGCGGCTCATAGAGGCCTTGTTAAATGTGGATAACAAGATCCTGACAGCGCTGTTGGCAATGAGGCTGCGTAAAGCCATCCCTCTCCTAATCCATCATGACCAGACCGGATACGTGCCTGGTCGATCCATCACCGAAAATGTACGCAAGCTGCACCATGTCATATACAGTACAGAAAGCAGACCGGAAGAGAGTGCAGTGGCGTCCTTAGACGCCTCTAAAGCATTTGATTCGGTCCGGTGGAAATGGCTTCATGCCACTTTGATCAAGATGGGAATAGGGCCAAGCTTCATTAAATGGGTTATGCTCACCTACACCAACCCCGCTGCCAGAGTGCGCACCAACAACACCTTCTCTGACAAATGGAGTCTATTCCGGGGCACTCGGCTAGGATGCCCCTAGCCCCCATGTTATACATCATAGCTACCGAACCAGTAGCAGCATACCTCAGACAGGAGTACGGAGATGGAGGCATAGTAATAGACGGGGTAACTCACTTAGTCTCTATGTATGCTTATGACATGCTTCTATACCTTAAGGACCCCGTACACATATTACCCTATGTATTGGAGACTTTGGAGGGATTTTATAGGTATACTGGGATTCAGATCAACCACAATAAATCTTGCCTGTACCCCCTGGCTGCCTTCAGCAAATCCAGCGCTGAAACCCTCCCAACTCTAGACCTCAAATGGGAACCCATCTCTTTCAAATACCTAGGCATCACGATTCACTGAGACCCCAAGACGGAACACACGTTGAATACAGTAAGAGCAAAAGAAGGCTTGGAGAAATCAATGGACTTTTGGAGCAAACTACCGCTCTCGGTCGCAGGCAGAGCAAGTCTCCTCAAAATGGTTGCGCTACCTAGACTTCTATATTTTTTCACTAATGTCCCATACAATATCCCGCAACACTTCTTTAAGGACCTGAATAAGGTCTGCAGGAAATTCCTGTGGCAAGATGGAAGACACTGAGTCGCCTTGGAAACACTGCAAAGACCTTACGACAAAGGTGGCCTCAAGGTCCCCAATTTTGAACTCTACTATTTGGCTGGCCAATTGAAACATGTGATCCAGTGGATGGCTGATGACGCCTCATCTGACACTCGCCTACTGCAGCCCGCAATCCCCCAAATGCTACTTAGGGATCTGCTTTGGCGCGCACCCGGAACAAAACAACAATTCACACACCTAATTCAACTTGGAACCCAGATGTGGAAACGAGCCTGCAAAACTGTTAAATTGTCTGACCCCTACTCTCAACAGATCCTGATTGCGGCAATCATGTCAACCAGACCAGGAGACCAAAAGACGATCAGAGACATATGGGAGTCATTTGGCGTCACTACCCTAGAAGATCTGGTGGATGACCAGGGTATCCAAATGTTCACCAAGCTACAGGAGTCCTCGGGGATACCAATAGGACAGGTCCTACTGCACAACACCGTAGTAAAGAAACTAGCAGGCCACTGGCCCACAACAGAGAACCTCGACACAGGTCATGAGTGCATCAAGAGCTTGCTGAGCAACGCAGAGGGGGGCCACGAAACCTCCAGAATCTATGGAACACTGCTCGACTGCATCACCCAGCATGATCTCAAGTGCAAGGAGAATTGGGAACAGGAACTCAACCTGCAGTTTGAAGACACAGAATGGGAAGCCGTAATGCACTACCATTAAAAAAAAAAAAATAACCAGAAATGCCCGGCTACAGCTTATACAATTCTACATAACCAATAGAACATATCTCATCCCAGACATCATCTCCAGATTCACTGGAGCTGGAACCAAGGTGTGCCCCAAATGCTATGAACCCCGTGCTGGGATGACCCACATGTTCTGGGGGATGCCCTGCAATACAAACCTTTTGGACACAAATCAAAGCCAAGGTGGCCGAGGCGGACATCACCTTAGAGGTACAGACACCTAAAGCATGCATCCTGGGGAGATACCCTAGAAACAAAAACAAAAAAAGCCCTTAAATAAACTCAAGAAAAGACGCATTGCCATGGGCTGGAATAGCCCCAAAGTCCCAAGCGTAACACGATGGTGGGAAGACCTTCGGAGATGGTCAGCTGCCAAAACAGGGGCAGGGGAGATCGCCCAACATCAACAAAAAACAGACACTTCTAACGACCTTCTCCAATGGGTGGCACTCACAGTGACTCCGTTCTGCCCGAAGGTGGATAGTTCCTCCTATGAGGACACGTATAGCCCATGAGAACCTTTGGGGCGCACAGTTTGCGGTGCAGTACTGTATGGTCTTGGAAAGTTGGGAGGGAGGGATGGCGGGATGGGGGAGTTATTTGACTTGTTTGCTGTATTGTTAAAAACATAATAAAGACATTTTTTAAAAAAAAGATTATAAATTAGTGACCAAAAATTATTTGTATTTTTTATTTTTATTTATTTGCTCTTTTATTAAACATTTTAGCAAAAAAACAAACAGCACAACAAATCAGCCGTCTTACATCGATCAACCAACTTTAAGTTCATCCTTGTCCATCATCTTTCCGTTATCTAAATAGATCTAAGTTGTCTTAGAAACTCAGTACTGCTTGCATCATTCTTCTCTTTAGAATTAGAAACTTTTTGACAGATCTTACTGGGCCCTCAACCCAGCGTGCTTCTCCATTTTCGGTTCAAGCATCTTCCAATAGAATTGGACCACAGCTATCACTAGTGACGTTTGTGTTCCTCCAATTAGCCGTTGCCACCAGTCATCTATTGATAGCGTCTTGAATTTCTCTGCAATCGCTCAAAATTCTCCATTCTGTGCTTGGTGAACTGTGGACAAATCATAAATAGATGGTACATGTTTTCTTTAGTTTCTTGTTAATCACACAATCTGCACCCAGCTGATCCTTTATTGAGCTTGGATCGCACCATATTGTTTTAATAGGTATGACACAGGTTGAGCCGCAGTCTCATGAAGGTTGACCTTCATTTTGGATTCGGGCATTTCTGCAAATATGGCGGAATCGTGCCTTGTTTCTTTACCTCCCTTGCCAGCTGTACATGGAGTTTTAGCTTTCCCACATCTTCTATGGTTTGGATCCAGTCTGCCTCAGATAGTTTTGTTTTCACCTTGGTCAGATTGGTTATCAGATCATCAATTGAGCAGGTTAGGTCTTCCAGAAGTTTGGTTGTGTAGTTTCCCCAGATGTTCATGTATTTGATAGACTTTGACCACAGCATCTTGCCGATTTCTTTGATCATATATGGTGTGTTGGGACAACTGCATTTTGCGAAACAGGCTCAAGATTTTCCAATCAGCAGCAGCTTTAAGCGAACGCAGGCCAATTTCTTTCTGCACCACCTGTATAGGAATTGATCGAGGCAGCCCCAGAACTTTTTTCCAGAAGTCACCCTCCATACGGCGTCATAGAGTAGCTGGTAGCTCTGCAAAACATTCAGCCCCATATGTTAGTAAAGGAACGACCTTTGCTGCATAGAAGTCGATGAGGGGTTTCAAGGAGAACTTACAATATTTCCTCTTCAATACGGATGCCTTTGAATCCAGCATGTCTGCTTTTTTAAGATGTTGCACAAACGACAGAGTCTTTGCTACTAATGGTGATCCAGATCCCGAGGTACTTGAAGGAGCTGACTTGTTCAGTTTCCATGTTGTTCAAGGACCAGCAATGTATTTGTTTGGTCTTTGGCAGTCGCTCTTTTCCTAATACCATAATCTTTGTTTTTTTACTATTAATCTAAAAGAATTGTGTTTTATTGCTCAAAACTATTAGCAGCATTTTTTCCCCATCTCTCTGATGCTATAAATACCTATGGGCTTTATACCAATTTTGGAAAGATTGCTTCAATTTGCGAACTTGTTCCTTCCATAATACCTTAGTGGGCTCATCTCTCAACACCCTACAGATATTTCTATGTAGCTATTTTTTCCTATCTTGCACCACATTATCAAAAGGGTGAGCATGACGCCCCTGGCCCTTTGCTGGTGGTTTGGAGATGTCCACAGACTTGTCCAGTAATGGCCCAAAACCCTCCAAAATCTGCATTTCCTCAATTACATTGGTCGAATTTACCAAACAATTCAATTCTCTAATACATTTCTGTCCCTTTCCAATCCTTCCCACTAGCCGATTACAACCATTGTTCAAGTTTAAATTAGAATAATCAGGCTGCTGATTAAACCTGGCATTAAAATCAAATCTGGCAATTAAAGGATTATAGTCACTTGAGGTTGTATTGGGATTTGGAGCTATGCAAAGGCCCTTATCAAACAATCCAACATGGCCAAGTAATCTATGCAAGATTTACTAGAACCACACTTACAAGTTGGCTAAGTGAGATATTCCCTTCCACAATCCCATTAGCAATAGATACATTCCAAGAATCTAAAGATATCAACCATCCACCAAACTTCTGTTATTAGTAGTGCTGGGTCACTTGTTCTCTACACCAATCACATTGAGATCATCCCCCTCCCTCATCCTAATGTGGTGCCCAGGGTTATCACTGTAAAACCTTTCACAGATTTCCGTAAATTTCGTCAAATATTGAATTAAGTTGGAACACATAGGATTTGTGTAGATGCTCACCAACATCAGAGTTTCCTATAAGATATTCTTCAGTCTCACACTAACCACTAAAATGCCATAGGTCTCATCTGATATTACCTTAGCATCTAGCAAAAGAGACATCCAAATCGCTATGATGAAGCCTCCAAGGGTGTGACCCCCGCCAATCCTTTTGTAGCCAGTTGCTGGAAGATTGTATATCCATCAAAGCAAACCGTCTGGTTAGCCATACTTCTTGCAGCAATATAACATCCGATTGTAAGCATTTATTATTTTCCTCTGATGTTCTTGTGAAACTAGCGTAATTCCTAGTGTTCCAGCTAGTTAAAATGAAATCTCCCACTATGTCTCCTATTACTAGAGACCAGTCCCTTTTCACACATTTTTTATAAACCTTTGCGAGAGACTTTACAAGCCACACCCAATTTTCACCTTCCCCTCTTCTAACCACATATCCTTTTCCTCCTTTGTCCACCACTATCCTACTATTTGTTACCACATTACATGTGCTCGGGAGAGGTCTCTGTTACCCTAACTGATATTCAACTTGTTAGGCGGTATCTAATTCCTCCATATCTCTTCCCTGTAAATTAATTAATGGATACAGAGCATACCCCAATTGCCGTAGCAAGTCCAATTCTGCCAAGACAAAATGTACAACCAGCATATATTTGAACACCAGCTGCACAACATCCATACGTTGTATCATAAAAAAATATACTCTTTCAATGTCTTTTGAGCTCAATAAGCGTAGCTGTGGAATTTCAAATTTCATATAACAAATGTATAATGTTCGTTCGAAGGGATTTCACCCTCTAGTGCAAATAGTCGCTCCAAGGCTAAGTTTACCCCCATACTCCACTTCGGTAAACTAATTTATCCTCTTTTATAGGTTGTGGATAAAACGGTTGAACACAACCCTTATCGAGCACTTGAGAGTACTGCGGAAGGAGAGACACAGTCGGTAGATTTGGGTTAGGCCCTTGTTTTTTTGGGAGAGGGATGACCGAGGCGAGGGATTACCGTGGCGAGGGAAAGCAATCGGATTCAAAGGTAGCTTTGTATTGGGAGCATTTCTGTGGACAGATCATCTGCTCTGGTCCAGGTTTATACTTTTCCTTGTTCTGGGCAAGGTGATTGGGGGTCCTGTGTAGTGTCAGTGTGCAGGTGATACAGGATGAGCATGTAAGAGGGGATCAGTCTTCAGGTTGCTGGGGGGCTTAGGCAGGTTTTGAGTGCCTTCCTGAATGAGAGGTAGTCGTTTTTCCACCGTATGCTTAGCGGAAGGGAGTTCCAGAGGGTGGGGACGTGGACAGGAAATGGGGATCCTAATGTTCTTGTGGAATTGAAAGGGACAACAGCCAGGAGGTGTGCAGAGCCTGATCTAAGCTTTCTGGTGGGTTGGTAAAGCGTGAGTTTGTCTTGTAGGAATTCGGGGCTTGTCTTGTGAAGGGCACGGTGTGTGGTGCAAAGGGCTATGAAAGTTGCCCTTCGTCTGACAGGCAGCCAGTGAAGAACTATAAGGGCAGGAGAGATGTGTTTCCTGGCTGAGCGGCAAAGGAGGAGTCTGGGTGCCAGGTTTTGGATCCGCTGGAGTTTTCTGAGCTGGTAGACGGGACGTCCAGGTAGAAGGAGCTGCCATAGTTCAGGCGGGAGCAAATGCTAGCCAGGATTGCTGAAACTCTGTGAGGGTAGGAGATATAGGGGAAGATATGTCTGAGGTGTAAATGATATGTTATGGATACAGTGTTGATATGGTGAGAGAGTAAGAAGGTGCATCACAGGTTTTTCACTGAGGTGGATGCTACTGGTGGGGGTCCTAGTGAGGCCAGCTATGGTGTGAGTTGGCGGAAGAGAGAGGGTTAAGCAGATCATGATTTCAGTTTGTTAGGGAGATTTATCATTTTTATGCTACATCCCCTCTCCTAGTGAGAACCCCAGCACTTTTTGCTGGACTTCTGAACATTTTTCTTTAACTCCTGAATGAGTGGAGTCTTTTTCCACTCATTCATTCTTATGGGCTTTGTCTTTTGGAACTCTGTTCTGTGTTTTACCTTTACCATGCAGTCTACTTTCTTCCATATCTCTTTTAAGGCATCTGTATTTTACAATTGCAGCCGACAGCTCCTCATGGGCAGTGTTGCAGGAAACTCTTTGGGTTCTACTTTGAGATTCTTTCTTTATCCTTACTACTGTTCTTAAGGATAGAGGGATACTTTGTATCCTAAAACCCCTAAAACGTTATATTCTGAGAGATTGGCACACACCTCTTTATGTGGAGTGCCAAGAGGATACCTAGTATCCCCCTTCTCTCGGCTCTTGTGACTTTTTTAGGCAAACTTCTTGTTATGGCTAGTGGCAGTGGACGTGTTCTACCGACTATGGTACTATTTCTTTTATCGCAGACTGTAGTCACAGTCCCGGTTGTGCACAATAGGGTCACCTAAGTACTAACTTGGTGGCTTCTTCCTTTCTGCGCCATTTCTAGCATGATTGTTCTTTGTTAGCCCTTCTACCATGAGGGGAGGGGAGGGGAGGGGAAGGATAAGGGGGGGGTGAGGGGGGGGACCAACAAGCCCTAAAACGAACTACAGTCGGAGCCATCTCCCAAGGTGCTGTGACATTCCAGAGCTGCGAATACCAGGAGACCTCTGACCCAATTGTAGTGCATCATCCATCCAAGTCTTTGCTGAGCTCCATGTGAACCTCCAGAGGAGACGCAATCTGACTCATCCAAGTCCTCTTGCCATGGTGCAGGACTCTAGGAATCGAAGAAGATTGACCAAGTGATGTGTGTCCTTTGTTGGGGCTGCAGAAAAGGTGCCAAAACCACAGACTGACCAGAGAAGCTGAAGAAATCCATGCCAGAGGTCCTCCCTCGAGAATGCTGCTGAGAAATCCTGTTCAGTCCAGCTTTTTGTCATAAGACTAAGGAATCGAGAGACCGGGTCCAGTGCTGCTATCCAGAAGAGAATCCAGCCACCAACATTTCTACTAACCTAAGGTACTGTGGGGAGAAAAGGTATTGCTGTCCTCAATCCAAGAAGTCGCTCCAGAGGGTTGGAGTGCTCGTAGAGGTGTCCAGGGTGTCCACTCTTAACTCTGACCCAAGCTGCCAGCTTGTCTCCCTTTTGCAACTCCTTTAACAGGGTCGCTACCATTGAGTTAATCTTCTCGTATCCTTACCTAGAGACTACAAGTATCCACAGGAACATTTGCTGTTCTGCTGCTTCGTGAGACTTTGAGCCCTCTCCAAACTGACATTTGCATAAAATTAGGGATCGGATTTTTAAAGTTTTAACTTGAGCTAAAACTGCCTCTTGAACCTTAAGCTCTGCTACTGCTGGACTAACCAACTGTTTTCCTTCCCAAAAGACTTTCTCATGTGGTTTTGCTAATTAAATACAATAACTGTATATCTTTGTCTGTGCATGAGTGTGCGTTATTACCAGTAATATGGTAGATCTGTCATTGGTGTAAAAATCTGTAACATTTGTAACTGCAAACAACCATCTAAGTACATTAAAAGAACATTCCTTGTGTACATTTAATAAATATATATTTTAATATACATTTGTAAGTGTTTCGTTGATATGCTTTACTAACTGGGTTCAGTGTACTTACCTACAGCTCACATCTTCCTCTTATGACAAGCCTGACTGCTCTGCCACTCTACCAAGTTTCCATGAGTAGTACAGACTGATACTAAACGTTGGGCACCTGTATACCATTAGGATAATTTTATTAAGTTTTGCCTCAAGTGGACTTTAGGAAAACACCCCTAACACAGCTTTGTCAGGGTTGAGGAGGAGAAGGTGGTTGGCTGCTATCCAGTGATCGACTGCCTAGAGGCAGGAGGAGAGGTCGGGATGAGAGGAGGAAGTTGTTTTGGGAATCCTGAAAATGATGTGTACTGTCAGCCTAATTGTAGTGGGCTAGGTTGTGAGAGCAGATAAGTGCGGGAAGGGGGCTTAGGTAGCGGTTAAAGAGGAGGGGGGGTAAGGAGGCCCCCTGTGGGACCCATTAGAGACAGGGTAGGGTGGGGAGGAGAAAGGGGGGAAGAACATGACTTGAGAACGGTTAAAGAGGAAAGAAGAGATCCATCTGAGAGCAGAGTCCCTGATGCCCAGAGATTGGAATCTGTCCGTGAGGATAGAGTGGTCTATATTGTCGAGGCCACTGATAGGTCAAGGAGGATAAGTGCAGCACAGCCCTCAGAGTTTGCTGTTCTTTTCATGTCATCCCAGATAGAGACGAGTGAGGGTTCAGTTCCTCTGAGGGGGTCTGAAACCAGACTGGGCTGGGTCAAGAAGGGAATGGAATTCCATATAGAGGGAGAGCTGAGAGTGCGCTGTGTGGTTTAGGAGTTTGGCTGTGAATTGGGTATTGGAAATTGAGCGGGAGGTGGTAGGGATGAGAGGGTGGGCTTATTTAGTAGGGGTTTAACGTGTGAGGGTTTGAATGCTGGGTCAAAAATGCCTGAGATCAGATAATGGTTAGCCATGTATCTTGCAATGGTGCCTGCATATGGTGAAGATAGAATGTTCAAGAGAGGTGAGGGCATGGGTCATCTGGGGATCCAGCGGGTCGGCTTAGGGATAGAAGTTTCAGGAAATCTATGTGGGAGATACTTATAAAAGGGGAGTGTTCCAGGTGCGCGAGAGTGGGAAGAGAGGAGTAAGGGCTAGAAAGGGGGGCAAGAAAGGGGAACAGATGTTGCTAACTTGGTGGTGATGGAGTGCTGTCGATCAATGGCACTGTTATAGAAGTGGTCTGAAAAGACATCGCAGAGTGCCTAGGAGATGTGGGAGGAGCAGCTTGGAGTCCTAAATACTGCAATGAACCTATAGAGTTCCCTGCTAGCTTAATGGGAGTTGGCTATATGGCTCCCATTGTCACATCTTTTGGCTTTCCTGATCTCCATCCTATACGCTCTGTCTGTCTGGCATAGCAAGCTCTGTTTAGGGGTGTAGGGTTGAACCGCCAGGTGCAGTATAGGCATTTTTTAAGGGTTTTGAGAGATTTGAGGGATGGGGTGAACCATTTTAGAGTAGGGCCTGTTCTCTGAGAGGCAGATCACATAGGGGTGAGGGCGCTTGAGAGCCAATGGTGAAAGTGGACAATGGAGAGAGTACCCTCGTCAAGGGAGAGGATAGGGAGGGAGTTGGCGAGGTCACTTTGATTACCGTGTTCCAGGGATGTACAGCGGAGGGCTGTCTAGGGCTGGAGAAACGAGAGGGTAATAGGGAAGGGGTAAGTAATATTGAAGAAGATGGTGGAGTGATCAGTCCAAATGAGAGGACGGGGAGGTAAAGTGGTTATCGGGTCGGTGGAGCTGAATAACGTTAAGGGTGTGTCCTGCTATGTGGGTGGGTTGTGAAATCAGTTGGAACATGTTGAGCGCTTCTATGTTATCAAGGAGAGGGCGGGTCATGGAGTCAGATGGAATATCAAACCAGATGTTGAGATCCCCTAGCACGGTGTGGGAGGGGTTTGGAATGAGGATGGCTGAAACCGAGTCACTAAGGGAGTCTGCAAACGATCCATTGTATCCAAGGTGTCTGTAGTGGAGTAAGAAACTGTGAGCAAAGGAGGGGGAGAGTTTGAATTTCACTTGTAGAGACTCACAATCATGGTTGCAGAGATGTTTCTCAATGTGCAGGACAGAGAGGCAGTGTTTGTAGCGTATGGCCAGTCCTCCGGCTCTGCCAGATCTGTTGTACATGGCTAGCACATATCCATGGCTGAAAGTCTCATGTGCGATGGGTTAAAAATCATCACAGAACCAGGTTTCGGTGATAAAGAGGAGATCTGGGTTTTCTTTGGAAAAAAAGCCTCGAATCGTGTGTTTGTTTTTGGCTACAGATCTGGTGTTGATGAGGATGCAGAGAGCAGTTTGGGTGCAGGAAGCAGGGAAGGATTTGGGGAGGGGGCAGTTAATGGTTGGAGGGGGGTTGTTGCAAGGGCGGCAAATTTCATGGAGAGGTTCCAAGGGAAAGGTAGGGGTGGGATGAGGAGTGCAGGTGGTAGAGGGAGGGATGTGGCTATCTGGGAAGAGTGCTCGAGAGGGACAACTCCTTGAACGAGTGGAACAAGGTGTAATGTCGATGGGAGGGGGCGGTAGGGCATGCTTGGGAAGGAGTGGGGGGGGGAGTGAGAGAGGGATGTCCAGGATATTCGGGTGACTGTTGGAAGGAGGAAGAGGGAACCAGGGAGGGTAGTGGTTGAGGGTGGGAGGATGGTTGAGATGGGGCAGGAGTGGAAGAGTTTGTAGGTGTGTTAAAGAGGGAGAGGACAGGGTCGGGAGTAGGGGGGAGCAAAGGGGTGTACACAATGGGGGCAGGGAGGGGACTGCGTGGGAGTAGAGGAAGGGATAGAGGTGGGGGTGTCCTGTGGTTGGTGTGGCCTCTATGTTTAGGGAGGATTCTGGGAGGCAGAAAGGGGGGGTGTGAGTGTAAGCAGGGTTGTTGAAATAGGTGTGTTTGCCAGAGCTATGCTCAGGGAATAAAAATGGAAGTGGGGGGTGGGGGGTAAAGAGGAGAGAGTTGGAAAAGTTTGGATCGAAAGATGAGAGAGGAGTGTGTGTTGAGGGTGCCTGTGGAGAGGGCGAAGGGGCCGAGAGAGAGGGGGCAAGTGGGTAGGGATCTGATTGCTGGAGCTCCATCCTGCCGCCCCATTTTGGGAATTGGAGGGCATGGTGGAGGTTGCTATCAGTGGCTTCAGTAAGGAGGGGTTGTCTGAAGGCTGCGGGTCTGGAAGAAAGGTTTGGCCTGGGGAGGGTGTGAAATATGTAGGTGCAATGTGTAGGCAGGTTTCAAAACAAAAGCAGTAACCAAAGGGCAGCCTACGATTAAAAATATATGCAGTACCTGCAAATGCAGTCTAAATTAAAATAGTATGCAGCACCTGAAAACAGCCTACATTCAAAATATATGCAGTACTTGAAAATTTGATGCCGAGCATCTGTCAGGAGTAGGGTCACACTGATATTATTGAGAGGAATATGCTGTGTGCTATACCAAGAATACAGGGGTGGCTTGCAAATACTGAAAAGAGGATTCTGCTCCAGCCAATCTCCATAGTTTTGTATTGATTAAATTGAGGAAATGGCCTTGGTTCACCTTGTGGGGGAGGGGGTTGTCTAGGAGGCAATGAAAGGAATAAAGCAAGGCACAGCGCAAAGGAACTTACAACCTGTGGTAGGATACACTGTTCATTCAATTAGAGGAATATGGACGTAGCAGGGCTTTACATGAGCACAGTACTGGCTGTGCTAACCGCCCGTACCACCTTACCTGTTGTAGTTGCTGCAGGGTGCACCGTCAGGCGTCCAGGGGCAAACTGGGAATAGAAGCCGCCCAGAGAGGAGCTGCCCTATGAGGTAGCCAGTCGCTGGCGGCCCTGGAAAGGCAGCCCTGGGTGAGCCACATACAAGGAGCGCTCAGATTACCTGGAAACAGGGCACGGGCCAATGGCACATAGGGAGGGCGTGTAGAAAGGAAAAGGGAGGCAGGAACAGGGAGGGAACAAGTCTCGGCCACCAACACAGATGGAAATTAAATGGCGGCACAGTTACGTTAAATGGAAAGCTGATTTACAAAATGTGCATAGGAGATGGTGGAAACTTACCCAAGCAGGAGCTGCAGGTAAATGGAATTCTGGGATCTTGTTTGGAAGTTGAAATGCACTCCGGTGCTTGGAACGGCTTCCGGTTACCTGGAAACAGAGCCCAGGCCAATGGAACGCAGGAAGGGCGTGCAGACAGGAAAACAAAGTATCCTAACTGCACTTCACTTTAGGGTGATGGTTGCAACTGTAACATTACACGAAATTCATTCATAGAGATCTCAGTACTGATGATCTTATGGACTCATCAGTTTCCCCATATGAATGAGCTACAAGATAAGGGCAGTAAAGCAGAAAGCTGTAATTACCTCCAAAAAGTCAGGCCAGGGGTCCAAACACAGCAAAAAGAAAGGGTGTCCTATAGATGTATATGGGAGAAAAGGAGCAAAAGTTAATCTTTCCTAACAACTGTCAATGTAGATCACAATGTACGCCCAAAAAGGTTGTTTTACTGACCTAGACTCCTCTTTAGCCCACAAGCACACCCTCAATTTCAGTTTAAACTAGTGTAGTCAGGAGTACATTCCTCTAGACTTCCCAATCTACATGCTGTAGAGAGGATACTGTGTGTTTTTCTTTTTTGGGCCAGCCTGATTTGCTGGCTGCCAAATTGGTTATGTGGTTGCCTGTGATGTTTCTGGTATACTGACTAAAGCCAGCCACTAGGCAAATGTACAAAAGTGGGAAGCTTGGTGTATTCCTAAAACTCTGTACATTGAAGTCCTGGAAGACTGCTGTTGAAGATGGGCTGCTCCTAAAGATCCTTGTGTGGCCATACTGGTTTGACCCTGGCTTCTTTCTCCTTGCTCTATGCAGGTGGAATCCCATCCTGGGCTCTTGCTTCCTTCAGCCATCCTCCTAGCTAGCTGGACTGACTGTTCCTTAATATGGCATTTTCCTGGTCTGCAGTGCTGCCTCCCTGCAAAATCGTTATGACCCAGTTTTCTTAAGGTGGAGAATCTTCCTGTCCTGAAGGAAGATTGCTGTTTCTCTGCCTCCTGCAATTGCCCCTGTCATTTGACTGTTTCTTGCTGACTGGCTGCCTCTTGCTGCTCATCAGCTGACCTGGAACATTGGTTTGGTTCATGCTTCTTTTGCCATCTTTGTGGATCCCTAATCTTCTGCATTGTGAGCTGTCCTCCCAGATGTCCTGTTTGTTGCTACTTCATTCACCTGGATGCTATGCTGGGTCATAGATTCAAGTCCCTGCTACTGAGTCCCCAACCGCGGCTCTCCAGATCTAAACCTGTCGCCCAAAACTACATTTGCACCTGCTGTTCCTAGGCCAAATTCTTCACATCCACTGCAATGAAAACTTCCCTGTGTCTTAGGGTCCTGTTCCTATAGTTATTTTCTGATGGGCTCCCCTGGGCCCAGGAGTATTGGAGTATTTAGGGCCCCGCAAAGCTAACTTCCATCGTCTGGAGTGGGCTGTGTGCGCTCTCTTCAACTGGTCTTCTTAGCCAGATGGTTCTCAACCCCTGTGCTAGAACTATTCTTGTGGGTCACCTTTGGTGAAGCCGCTGGCCGGTTGCCACTTTTGCTGCTCCTTTGGGGAAGAAAGGAGAACATACCTTACTTTTTCCTTCAACTGCCGCAGACCCATGGGATTTGGCCCCTTTCTTTCCAATGAGAAAAACGTTTGAAAACTCTTTAAACTCCTTCAAAGTGACTTACTAAGGTACTTAGAGCCTCAACATGAGTTGGGCGGCAGGCCTTCTATGTGGTGGTAACAGGGGTCACGAGTATGGCGTGTTTACCCCCAGCTAAGAGTCGTGATACCGCCCATCTCGTGATGAGGCCCTTAATCCGAACTGAGACATTTGTCCTAGGTCACCATAGGGCCCTGTAGTTTTTAGGACATAGAGTGGAGTTTTAGAAAGTAGCAATGATGTATTATAGGTTTTAATATAATAAATCATTATAGTTCACTCTGTACTTTAGAAAGTAATAGTATTCAACCAATACCTGCCACTTCTTGCCCACCGCATTGCTGCTCTCTGCTCCAACTTTCAGTGCTATGCGGATGGCACTCGGCTATTTTCAGGCTACCTTCGGCCCCCTCTTCTCGGTCTCCCATCACTAACTGTCTGTCTGCTATCCAGGAGTAGTGTGCCGCCAACTACCTGTGCCTTAATGCCAGTAAGACTGAGATTCTCCTCATTGGCACACCCGCATCCCACCTTTCCTGTTGCTCTCTGGCCGACCTCTCTTGGCCTTCTTCGTGCTCCCACCTGCGAGGCTAAAAACCTCAGGGTCATCTTCGACTCCACACTCTCCTTCTCTCCTCACATTTCTGACGTCTCTAAGAAGTCACACTACCAGCTGTACCTCCTCAGAGGTATTCTTCCTTTCCTCTCCTTCCCCCAGAAGATCACTGTCTCCAGAGCTTTGGTTCTCTCTAGGCTGGACTACTGCAACAGCCTCTTTCTAAATTTGGCTGCCTCTACTCCCCGCCCTCTGCAACTCTAACTCATCCAGAACAGGACTGCGTGACTTGTCCGTGGCCTCAAGCCCAGGGATCGTATCTGTCCAGGACTGAAATCCCTGCACTGGCTCCCAGTGGCTGCGAGGATTAAGTTCAGAACCCTTTGCATTTCCCACAAGTCCTTTTGGGGCCTGGGGCCTCAATATCTTCAACTCTCTCTTCCTAAATATCTTCCTTCTCGAGCTCTTCGCTCATCCGCCTCCAACTCCCTCAGGGTCAGTCGCTTCTCCAAGCAATGAGTTGGCGGTAGATCTCTTTCTTTGACTGGGGCCTCCCTCTGGAACAGCCTCTGTGCCTCCTTGAAACTTGAGGAGAACCATTTCTGCTTCCGGAAGCACCTCAAAACCTTTCTCTTTGCTTCTGCTTTTTCTCCTCCTCTCCCCTGCTGACCTTCTGGCTGAAAATGAAACTGAACTGGTTACCTGGCCACCCTCTGATCTCGGGGCCAGGTCCCTCCTCTGCCAGTCACACACACCTGCCCTGCCTGCCTGGCAACCCCCACACTTGCAGACTGTTTCTGTATCCCTACAGTCCAACTACCAGCACTTGACACCGGATGTCTGCACTTACCTGTGCACTTGCCACCTGCTGGCCGTTACTTTTGCTTATTGTTAATATTCTATTCCCATGTACTGCACTGTCCCTTCCCCTCCCCCCGCACTTTCCCCTTATCCCATCCCATGCACTTGTGCAATCTGAATGATACCTGGCCTAGTAGGATCGTTGTCTGTCCTCCCTTTGTCCCCCCTCCCTTGCCTCATCGCGCCTTGAAACACTTGTGTATAGGCACGTTATAAATGCAATATCATATCATATTACAGTGACTGGTAGTGGTTACATTGTTTTTACTTGTTTCTCAAGGTAAACTGTAACCTTATGGGCCCCCATATTGTAATGTTGCATTTACTGTCCCCTTTCATCCCTCCTTGTTAGGTCATATATAGGCAGAGTACTCTCCTGTAAGGTTAGTCTGCTATTTTGTATCTCCCGGAATAAAGTAGAATAAATGCCCTATCCCTTTACTGTCGTTTTCTTACATCCTATTGCATTGTGGTATAGTGTTTAAAAATAACACATTAATAAATATATGTTTATATATTTTTACAGGATATTATGTGTAGTTTATTTTGTTGTGCATGTGTCTCGGATTAATTGTACTTTCGTAGAAGCCCTTGCCCTCCCAAGAGTGAAGCCCAACTGCACTGCTAAACTACCAATTTAGAGTTTTGTTCTGACACGGTGGCCACCATGTTTTCCCTTAACATGGGTCTTGTCATACCCCTCACCATCGAGCTGTGGGAAAATCTCCTTAACGCTATCCAAGATTACACTTTTGGATTAAAATAGAACTGACTTGAAATTTACCAGGAACCCCTGAAAGGCAGTATTTATTTGCTATTTCAAAATTGGATCCCCCTGAGCTCCCTGAATCACTGCAGATCGGAGTCATGTTTCTTTCAGAAGTGTATGTGCAGATGGTTTCATGTCTTTACCGTCATCACCACAGTGCGCTCAGCAGGGCGAATATTTTTAATATTCAATATACACACTTGCAACTCGTTTGATTCAAAATGTCCTTGCAGGCGCAAGATATCTTTAATGTGCTTGGTTATTGTTTCCCTCTCAGAATCCACTTTCTTTACAATATCAATAACATGTTCTTCCAAAATCTCATTCTCTTCCTAAAAAAGATCCACTGTAACACATGTTTTAGGATATCAATCTTTTCATATATGTTTGAAACAACTTGCATGCAATTCTTTCACAATGTATACATTGCATCATCCTTTTTATTGTAGGATGCCATTATGAAAGGGGTTCGGTTATTGTGTTGTAGGTAGGCATTAGAATATAGAATGTTAATATGTCACTAGGTTAGAATGTAGAATGTGCAGGTAGGGATTGGAATATTGAAGTGGCAGTTATTATGAGATGATTAAAGGAGAAGGTTTGTGCTATATATGTTACACATTTCAGTCGGTGGTCTCTCTGGGCTCGTAACCGCTTCTGTGGTATGCTTCGGAATAGTACTTCCAAGATGGTTCCTCATTATAATATCCGGGCGGAGTGCAGCGGTCCAGTCTCTGCACGTTCTCCCGAGGCGCAAACAATCGCTCACGTGATCCTTTATCCGGAACTGAAGCCGAGAACTCTTTACGTCGCTTCCGTGGTTACAGATGCTCCGTGAGTTCGCCACTATGTTCTCTATTACCATGCTATCCTTTCAAGATAGACTTTCTCTTCAATACTAACCTTGTTTCTCCACTCCTCCCAGATCGCATCAGCAGGTTCTCCCGTCAGCTCTACTTCCTCGAGCCGCTCGATCCGCCATTCTAGTACTTCCCTCCTTTACCAATTCAAGATCGCCGTCCCAGGCTTTGTCATATCGGTGGCAATCTCTAGGAGTAAGTGCATCCTCTCTAAGAATCTTTTCATCCTTTCGGTGTGCTATACTTACCATTCTATTTGTTGTAGCGACCTATCTTCCATTCATCTTGCTTCCGTTCCACCAGTGCGGTCCTCTAATTACTTACTACAGCTGTCGCTGGTGAGAGAAATTCCCTTCCTCATATCTTCACACTATTCTGACCTCCTCCTTAAATTGAAGATCCTCTCTCATCTCCTGTACTTATTTTTGCATTCGGAAGAAGCCTTCCCGTCCGCCATCCATTGCCAAGAACCGGAGACACCTCGCAACCACTCAGAGTCACCAGATTCCCGGATTCGACCAGGGTTTTCTTCCCCAGAGGGTTTCCCTGGCGGCCCTGTCCTTTCTCCTGGTTAACCTCATTCCGGGTCGGAGAGGACAGGACTGTTCCAGGAGGGCTTTCACCGCTGCATTTGGCTCTTCCAGATTGGACTCTTGTCTGTCAAGGTGAGATTGTTAAAGATTTACCATTCAGTTGGTGAACATAATAATATAAGTCTCTGCTTATTAATTATTATCTATAATGAAATAAAACATTTGGCGACGAGGAAGATGCGTAAGAGGAAGAGAATTGCTGTGCAAGAAATGCCAAGACAAAGTGAGAAGGTCTAGTCAAACGCTAAGGTGCGCTAGACAAACAGAGTATACAGATAAGGAAATTGTAGTTGACATTGGGACAATATATATGGAAAGAGGAGCGGGCGCATAATTACTGAAACTGTGCTTGAACTTGAAACGCTGCGCACGTACCAGGGTGCGCAAGGGAAGCGAGCGCGAGTGCCTGAAGCGGTTCGGAAACATTGCGGGCACTGCTGAGGAAAGCACCTAAAATCATTGAGAAAACGTAACTCCATCTTGAATTTGAATACTAACGTAAGACGGTGCATATATATTGAAGGAAAGCACCTAAATGTCAATAATGTGACTCCATTTTAAGTTCAGTACCCAAAGAGAAAGGTTTTCATAACAACGCAACGCGAAATACGAAAATGCCGTAGTATAAATTGGCCCACAGTTTAAAGTTCCGAAGCTGTCATTCAACAGTGAAATAATGCATCAAGGCTGATGTAACTCATGTCTACACAGGTAAATGAAAGAGAAACACAGTGACATAAACTAATAAAAGGAGTAAAACAACTGCAAGGAAACAAAAAAGATGTCGTCTGAAAACACAAGTGGTGATATGAGCACTGCGTCCACAAACACTGCATCGTAAGTTACATCAGGATCATCAATTATATCAACATATCCAGCGAACTTTCTGAGGAAACCTAACCCCCTTTAATCTAGAACCTCAAGAAAATCAGGGACAGAGGTGGCAAGAGTGGATTGAAGATTTTGAAGAGTTTCTGAGAGGAGTAGGAAATCAAAATGCCGTCGACAAGCTAGACATCTTCACAAACCTAGTAGGGAGGGAAATGAAAAATGTTATTAAGAGTATACCTCCAGAAGATAAATCAACATATCAACTATTAATAACAGCAAAATACATGCAAAGGACACTGTCCCACCCAACAGAGACTATGAAAGATACATCTTTAACCAATGCACTCAAAGCCAAAATGAGTCCATTGCACAATTTACATTACGTTTGCAGATGAAGGCCATATGTTGTGATTTTTCACATTTTAATGGTGATGAGGAAATCAGATTGAGAATAATTGAGGGTTGTTTGTCTTCACAGTTCAGAAAGCAACTGCTAAAAAAATTGCTTCCATTGAAAGAGGTACTTGAATTGGCAGGAATCTATGAAAGGGTGGATACGCAGGCAGCCAACATAGAAAATCCCAAAGGGATAGTCACGGTTGCTGCCATGGGTCAGAGGCAAAACACACAGTGGCAGAAGAAGAAATCAGGCGAACCTCAGTGGTATATAATCGTAGAAGCTATGGAGAAAGGCAATGTTACAGGTGTGGGTTAGAGTTCCAACACAAAGGTCAATGTCCAGCTCTAGGCCACATCTGCCTACGTTGTGGTCAAGCAAATCATTTTCAAAATATGTGCAGAGAAAAAATGCCCTGGACGCCTACACAGAGATCGAGTGGACCAGTAATCCAAAGCCGAAGATATGAAAATCAGAGACAATTCAATACAAGGACAAACACAGAAGGAGGGGAAGAAGCAAAGTCAAGAATAAGTCAATCAAACTTTCGATCAAATCAACCAAATTTTCGGCCAGGATTTGTGAGGACCATAGATGTTTTGGAAATTGATGACACTGGACAAATAGGACAAACAGGTTCAGAACAAATACCATTGTCACAAATAAACAGGAGTCAAAATTACATCAATGAAATATACAATGATCCTTATGAAAACCCTCCAATAGAGGATAGAAGAAACATAGATGGTGATACAAATGAGGACTATATAGACTATGACATGTATGGCAAAGAATATGCAAGATTAATCTATGGAACATCCGATGAAAGTAGAACTATAAAAGTGACTATAACCCTAGGAAATCAAAGTATACCTTTCCTAGTAGACACTGGAACCACGGTGAACGTGATGAGCAACAAAATATATGAAGGAATAGCACAATTATATCCATTACAGACATCAAGAGCCAATATATTTCAATGGGGAGCTACACAACCATTAACTGTGAAAGGGAAATGTATGTGTGATCTAATACATAAGGATACTCGTATGCCCACTGAAATATTTCTCATTGAAAGCCCTGTGGAAGGAAGATGCCCCATCAGCTGCAAGACTGCAACAGGTTTGAAAATTATGAATGTCAACTATAACAAAAGTGAGATGATAAAGGGTATCCCACCTCAGAGACAAGATATACAAAATATAATGAAAGGCGAAATAAACATAGAAGTGATCAAGAAGAAATTTCCTAAATTGTTTGAAGGAGTAGGAAAATTAAAGGGAGATGCAATACACCTCTACATTGACTCACAAATTCAGCCAACGCCATAGCATCCAAGGAAAATAGGGTTTCATCTCCAAGAAAGAGTGTCTAAAGAACTAAGACAGTTAATTAACAACAACATAATTGAGAAGGTAGAAAGTGGTCCCACGCCATGGGTGTCGCCACTAGTAGTGGTTCCAAAATCTGATGGGCGTATCCGCTTATCTGTAGACATGACGATTCCCAATGTGGCGATACAGAGAGAAAGACACCCAGGACCTAGCAGTGAGGACATGATCATAAGATTAAATCGGGCAACAAGGTTTACAAAGCTTGATTTAAATCAAGGATATCACCAACTAGAAATTGATCCTGAGTCCAGATATATAACCACATTTGCGACCCATGAAGGCTTATATAGATACAAAAGACCAAGCTTTGGAATATCATCAGCATAAATATTCCAAGAAGCGATCAGGAAAGTTATTGCTCCTTTGAAAAATACATTTAATTACAGTGATGACATATTGGTATATGGTACTACTCAAAAGGAACATGATGAAGCATTGGAAGGAGTGTGCATGGCATTGTAAAATAGTGGACTAACTCTAAATGAATCTAAATGGGATGTAAATGGGAAGCGTCTGTTTGTTTGGACATATGTTCTCTGAAAAAGGAATAAGAGCAGATTCAAGCAAAGTAAACGCCATTCTTGGTCTAAAGCCACCAAGGAATGTAACTGAAATGAGGTCATTTCTGGGAATGACAGGGTATTGTGCCCGTTATGTGCCTAATTTTACAATGCTAACAGACCCTTTACGACAACTGTTAAAGAAGGAAACCGTTTTCGTGTGGGACAAAAAGTGCAAGAATAGCTTTGAGTTAATAAAGAAAGAGCTTGTTGATGGCCGGCAGTTGGCTTATTATTACCCAGATGGGGAAACAGAAGTTACAGTAGATGCAAGCCCTGTAGGATTGGGAGCAATACTAGCACAAGTTGAACCAAAAAACCTGAAAAGGCATGTCATAATGTATGCTAGTCGAGCTTTGAACGCAATTGTGCAGAGATACTCACAGGCGGAAAAAGAAAGCTTAGCTGCGGTGTGGGCCTGTGAAAAATTTCATCACTTCATAGTAGGAAGACCTTTTGTACTTCTTACGGATCACCAAGCTTTGATATCTCTATTTGGAAATCCAAGAATAAAAATGCCTCCACAAATTGAAAGGTGGGGAATACGACTACAAGAATATGATTACATTATCGTACACAAACCAGGTAAAGAAGCAAACCCAGCTGATTACTTATCTTGACATCCGGCAGCAGAAAATGAAGATAAAATGCAAGTAGAGGCGGAAAATTATGTGTCATATTTGTCTGCTAATGCTTTACCACCAACAATATCAAAGGCAATGTTTGCTGAAAGGAGCAAAGGTGATTCGACAATTCAAGCAGCAGTAAAGTTGACAATGACTGGTCAGTGGAAAAAGATCTCATCAAAACAAGAATTCAGTAAGGAGGTGATGTAAAGGAATTACAGAGGATGTCGAAGATAAGTGGAGAATTAACATCAACAAATGATGGCATGCTGTTGAGAGGAAACAGACTGGTGGCACCTAAAAGTTTAAGAAAAATACTAGTGATACCAGCGCATGAAGGTCACATAGGAATAACAAACACAAAGAAAATGTTGAGAAATCATGTGTGGTTCCCATGGATGAATGCAATGGTTGAAGACTTTGTGAAGAAATGTTTTGTGTGTCAAGTAACTGCACATGAAAGCAATGCTTGTCCACTTCAGATTGTTCCCTTGCCTGAAGCGCCTTGGAGTAGAATATCTATGGATTTCTACAGACCATTGAAAGAAGGGGGATATTTACTGATGATACTAGATGAATATTCACGATTTCCATTGGTAAAACATGTAGCTTCAACGGCTTTCCATCATGTGGTGGGAGTTTTAGATGAAGTTTTCAGTGAGTGGGGAATTCCCAAACAGTCAAAACAGATAATGGCCCACCTTTTCAAGGACATCAATTTGAAAGATTTGTAGCATACTTGGGATTTAAACATCAGAAGATTACACTGCTGTGGCCACAAGCTAATGGCATGTCTGAGAAGTACATGCTTAATCTAAAAAAGACAAGACAGAAGGCTATAGTGGACAATATGGCAATGACTCAATCAGTATCACAAATGCTCAGGAGTTATCGAAATACTCCAAATGAAATAACAGGGTGCTCCCCGTCTGAACTAATGATTCGGTATAAACCTCAAACTCGTATCCCACAGCTGAATAATTATACCCTGGAAGAAGATGATGAAATAAGGAAATGGGATGAAGTGAAAAGAAAGAAGGTCAAAGAATGGACTGATAAAAAAAGAAAGGGTAAAGATAACATTGGGGTGGGAGAAAATGTGTTTGTCCGACAAAGAGTATGTTCTAAGCTGGATTTGAGATATAAGCCGGTGATCTGAAAAGTAAAGAAAGTAAAGGGTCCTATGATCACTGCAGTAGATGAGGACAATCATGAAATCACACGAAACACATTGTTTTTCAGGAGGTTATTTCAAGAGGAGGACCAGGTCAATGATGAGCCGGATAAAGCAAGATGTGGTCATGGTGAAATAAATGACAGTTCAACGTGGGATGAACTTTCTGTGAACTCGGGAGATCTTCAGAGTAATAAGGAAATGACTGGTCATGATCATGGTGGTTTAGGTTCTGTAAATGTGGGTTTAGGAGAGGAAATTGCTCGTGGTGGAAATTTGGAATCTGATGCTGGAATTACAATGGGGAAGAGTCAGAGTCGTCCTCACCGAATAGTACACAAGCCAGGCAGGTTTATTGAGCAAATGTAGGTGTCTGGTCAAGTCAACAAACTGTAAGTACAGAATAAGTAATACTGCAAGTGTATCTGATGAAATTAAGAAAGAAAATTACTGTATATATTAGTGGTAAGTTAAATGATAAGTAAGGAAGGAGTTGTTGTGTTGTAGGTAGGCATTAGAATACAGAATGGTAATATGTCAATAGGTTAGAATATGCAGGTAGGGATTGGAATATTGAAGTGGCAGTTATTATGAGATGATTAAAGGAGAAGGTGTGTGTTATATATGTCTCTGCTTATTAATTATTATCTATAATGAAATAAAACACTGGTCACCTTAAAATGATCTCGGCCAAATCAGAGCTATGGTTTATATGTTAACCTCAAATTGTTTACATTCATGTTGTTTGCAGTTTTGCATTTAACATTGGGCCTCATTACGACCCTGGCGGAAAGTGACTGACCGGACCGCAACAGCGTAAATAGCGTTTCCGCCATTGCACGAAGGAGCAAAGTGCGGCCAATCACGACCCATCGGGCACGAGCATTACGCCATGGCGGAATCCGAAAGGCTGCGATGGCGGAAATGACCCCAAAACGGCCCTTACCGCCGCCGTACGCTGCACCAGGTGCAATACCGCCACCCATCTTAGCGGTCACCGTAATGAGCGGTAACCGTAACGAGCGTGCACCGCAAATTACGGCCACCGTAAATATACGGAAACGGAAGTAAAAGCATGTGGCCGGAACGGGAAACAGCACGCCGCACAACTATAAAATCCGAATCCCAACACAACCATAAAAAATCCGACCCTGACACACATCCCAACCCGTTAGCAACCCCAGTTAAAAAAATAAATATGGGAAAGGTAGCCAAGAAAGCGTGTGACCGCAAGCGGCAGGTACACTTCTCCCGAGAGGAACTGACCGTGCTCACCGAGACCCTCCAGGAAAATTCCGCCGTCGTCTTCTCCAGTCAAATGACCAGGACGGCCCTTGCCAACAAGAAGGCCATATGGGCCCTGGTGGCACAGCGCGTAAGTGCGGTGGGGACAACACCCCGCACGCCACAGCAATGTCGCAAGCGGTGGGACGACCTGCGGATCCGCGTACGCAGCATACTTTCTGCGAACAGGAACATCGCCACAGCTACCGGGGGGGGTTCAGAGTCGCCCATCAAGTTGACCCCCTGGGAGGAAATCTGCGCCTCCACCATAGGAATGGAGAGCATAGAGGGAGTCGGAGGGATGGAGAAAGGAGTGCCGACATCCGGAGAATCAGGTAGGTAGGCCAAGAGAAACAATGCGAAATCCACAAACCACGAACATGTGCAGTACCATGTGACCCCATAGTGCAATACATACTTTGCCCTGACAGCGCCCTCTAAAAGTCAGAATGAACAAACAAATCAATCAAGAAGCCATAAACAACCCCTACATGTGCAGCATGCACCCCCTAACTGCAGGCAGCCAAATGAATGCATCCTCAATCCACACGAAAATGAGACCACCTCCAAGGCCCAGTCCCAAATCAGCCACATGTACCACCCCAATGCATTTGATACGTTGCCATTCCAAATCCGACAGACCCATAACTAACGCTCGCCCCTCTTTACTCCACCACAGGGTCCGATACCAACGACGAGCTGCAGGACACCCCTACCAGCACGCCTGCAAAGAGGGCCAGGACCAACGTCCCAAGAGCCTCCACCTCAGGTGCAAGGATCAAGACACGGCAGCAGCAGGAATCAAGTGGCAGCACACTGGAGGGGACTGCAGCAGGCACCCCAGCAGCCAGCAAGTCCACAACCCCAGCACCACAGGTCCCCCCAAAGAACGTATCTGATGGCACTGCCTCTGGTGGTAGCAGCACCATAGGTGACACAGCTGTCATGCCAGCATGCTCCGACACGGAAAACAGTGCTGGCGACGTAGGTACCATCCATGACCTTTCCCAATCCCCCTGCATGTTCCATCCCCTACACCATGACGAAACCACGCAGGGGCACCCTGAAGACGACGACTGGCCAACCCCCACAAGTCCTGTGCCAAGGCAACATGTGTTGAGCAGCCCCCCTGTCACACCACCGCAAATGTCCATGGCCCAGCAGAGGCAACAGTCCCTCGACCTGCTGATCGAGCAACAGCAGGAAGCGTCCACGCTACTCAAGGACCATGCAAATGAATGCGGGGGTTCCAGGGCAGCCATGGAAACATCCACCGAGACACTCAGGGCACAAATAGAGAAAAGTAGTGAGAGCCTCAGGGGAGAAATGGAGAGAAGCACCGAGAGCCTGAGAGCACAAATGGAGAAAAGCACCGAGAGCCTGAGGGGGGAACTGCATGCGACGTCCAAAGACGTTTGTGCTGAACTTGCTGCTGTGCGCCGTGTGCTCTCGGAGCTCTCACAAACCCTCAGAGACATGCATGGACGCGAGCAGGCAGAGACATCATCCGTGGCAAGTTCCGTCCAGGGCAGCCCCCAACGCAGATCTGGCAGGAACCTGCGCTCCACGGGCAGGGGTGCCCCTGATACCCGTAGAGGGGGCTTGCAATAGCGTCTACCCACGGACAGCATGCATATTTGGACACTGGTGTTGGGGGGGGGGGGGGGTAGTAGGGTGGAGGGGGTGTGTTGGGCTTCACTGGGTGGCGGGTCCATAGGGTGTATAAATCAAATCACATTAACAATACAGCACCTCATTATCATCCAATGACATGTGTGGACATTGATATTTGCGTACGAGGCCTTCATAGGCGTACAGTCCACAATGTGCCTGTACTACACACACACAGTGCCACAGGTCCCCTTTCCGTGTAATAGGCACCATGCGTGGTTGCTAGAAGCATGCATCTATGATGCTCTGTCGGATTGCACGTACATCCTGTGCCTCATGGACTCCTTGAGGTGCCTCCACATCCCCACCCTCATCACCATCATCATCTTCAGGTGCATGCAGTACAGCGTCAGGGGGCATGGGCACATTCCTACGTATGCACATGTTGTGCAGCATGACACATGCCATGACCATCTTAGAAACCTTCTCATGGCTGTACATGAGTGCCCCGCCAGACCTGCTGAGGCTGCGGAAACGAGCCTTCAGTAGGCCGAATGCCTGTTCAATGACCACACGGGTACGTGAGTGGGCATGGTTGTAGTCCTCCTCATGCTCGTTCTGTGGGTTCCGGATTGGTGTAAGGAGCCATCTCTTCAGTGGATACCCGGCATCACCTGTATGAGACGAATTAAGGGTGTCAGTGGAATGATAGTGCTAAGTAGCCCCCCCCCCCCTGCAAGGTCATTGACGCATCAAATGGGCCACGATGTCATGCATGGAATGAGACTCACCGAGTAGCCAGGATCTGTGCCCTGCGTGTCGCTCCATGTAGCGTGGTATTCTTGTGTTCCTCAGGACCATAGAATCATGGGTAGATCCTGGAAATCTGGCACAACAATGCGTAAAGATCTTGTTGGAGTCACACACCATTTGCACATTGATTGAATGAAATTGTTTCCGGTTGCGGTACTGGACCTCCATGGCATGTGGGACAACCAATTCTACATGGGTGCAGTCGATGGCACCAATGCAACCCGGGATGCCGCCAAGTGCATGGAATCCCACTTTAGCGTTGGTAATCTCCTGGTACGTGCGTGGTAGTGTGATGTGGTCGTCGGCGTGCTTCAGGAGGGCATCGTGCACTTGGAAGAGTGTCCGTGAGAACAGTGGCTGTGAAATGCCATGCAACTGTCCCACTGTGTGCTGGTAGGTGCCTGTGGCCAGGAAGTGGAGTGCAGACACCACCTTCAGTAGGGGTGGGATGGCGGTTGGGCTATCTATCATGCTCACGAGGTCAGCATGTGTCATGTCCACAATGGCGATTATGGTGTCCCGGTCCAAACGGTAGAGGGTGTGGATCTGCTCAGCAGTGAGGTTGAACGGATCGGCTCGGAGGCGTGGGATTGCGGGCCGCCTGCGTGGTGGTAGTGGCAGTGCTTGTGGGCCTTGCTGACCCTGCCTTGCCCTCCTCCTCCTCCTTCTCCTCCGTCTCCCCTGTGCGCCCGGTTGTTGTACCTGTTGTTGTTCGTCGTCTTCTTGTAGTTGTAGCACTTGCAGTGCTATCTGGTACCCCAGGCCCAACATCGCTAGTCCTGCCGGTAGCATTTTGGAGTGGGAGTGGTTGTGGGAGGGGTTTGGGTCTGCAATATATGTGCTGTCGGCCTGTATGGCCTCCACCTGTGCTGATTGAATGAATCTGTGGCAGATGCAATCCCTTCTGGCCGAGCACGTCCCGCACGTAAGGCTGAATTTGGCCGCATGGCATCTTGGGATTTGAATCATGTATCAAATCCCGATGGCAGTGTGATGTACTTTGACTGATTCTCATGCTATGCTCCCATTGTTACACATGCTATGATTGCAGCCGCTTCCATACCTGTGAAGAGTCAGTGGTATGTAGGGCTCGATCGATGGCCGACCCTCATGCAGCACAGTAACGTACTTCACCGACGGGCGTGGCGTGCCATTTGTGATTGCAGCCAGTTAGCATCATGACACACAGCCGCACTACATTGATGTAATTGTGAATGCAAGCGTTCACAGAAGCCTTTTCGACGTAATGTTGCAAGTGAGGAATTCGAAGGCCAGCATTTTGGGTTTTGAAGTAGCGGCGAGGATACGCCCACAGGTCTGGCTGGAAATGTAACGTTCTATTGTAGTATGTCCTTGGGACATGGCCCATAACGAGCAGGCAATGAATGATATGAATTGAATGGGATGCGCAACAGCGTAGTGGACGATAAGGCAGGACGTTCCCAAATCCATCTTGCCTCACAACACTACAGATCCGGCCAGGGGCACAGTGGTTTTTGCGGACTGCATTACGCACAGACGCGATGGAAGTTTCACATATTATGTGAGTGAATATTCATGCGTTTTCATTGCGGGATGAGGGAATGATGTGTGGATGCATGGACTGATGATTCCGTTTAGGGTCTGCCATGTACATGGGTTTTTTGATTCACTCCCCTTCCCCTGCGTTATGTGATGCAAGGCTGCCATAGTGGGACATACGTCTATCTGCCCTTGTCGGATCCTCCCTGTCTCGACGCGCCTTCATACACTTGTGTCTAGGCACATTACTAATCCCATGTCATGGGTTCTATCTTGACGGACGCATGCACAGTAACCGACGTTGACAATGGTGTATTTAGCTCGATTGGTTTCGTTATGATTCGATACTGATTTAGGGGTGTGTATATTCCTTTGGAGTGGGCTAGCATGCATATGGGTGTGGATTTGGTGTGTTGAATGAAGATTGTAATGCATCATGAGTCCCGTAATGCAATCGGTTGATTTGTGTTTCTTTTGGGTGACAGGTATCTCCTGCCCTATTGCAGATGCCATCTCTACGCCACTCCTCCAGATGGTTTTTACTCTCGACTCCTGCAGCTTCGGGTGAATCAGTGGAGCACCATTTCGATCATATGGGACGATCGCCAATGGGCCACATGCCCTTACGCTGTACTGGTGGCTAGGTGCAACATTTCGGCCTTTCAGCTCGACTAGTGCCTGCCTCATGGGACGGACCTGCGGTTCTTGCCGCTTCCATGGTGCCTTTTGGAACGTTGATGTAGGCCCTGTGTGCCATGATGGTACAGGGCGTCACACAAGTGGAAGCCGGTCAATTATTGCAGATGCAGCCCTCGGTGATGATGGTTGTTTTGGTGGTATATTGCAAATTGCTGTGGGGCCTTTGTCATTTGGATGTGCATTTAAATTGTATTCCGATATTTGTCGTGTTGCGTTGTTCTTTGCAGGTGATGTGGCGAATTTCGCTTTGTGGCGGTATGTATTGCGTGATGATCTGCATTGTGTTCCGCCTTCTGAGTTGAGTTGCGTGGTACAGTACTGGCCGCGTTTGCCTACGTAGCACAGTATGGTCACGGATAGGGGCTGCCATTGTGACTGTTTACATGATGTGCTGTTCAGGGGCGGGGGATTGGCTTTTGGCCGACTGGTGCCTGTCAGCCAGGTCGATTGGTGGAATGATGGGTTGTTCAGAATGTGGCTGGTCACAGGTGACTGTGTTTGCGTGCGTTTGTTGGAGGGGGACTGGGGTCATGTCCATTGGAATAGCTTCTGTATTGATGCCATCTGTGCCCTGCAGCTCCCATCGGCCCCTCTTGGGATGTGCCTGGCTGCTCAGTCACTCTGCCGACTTGTGTGGTACATGCTTCTGCTGATGGTTGGTTTGTTTACTGGCATGAGTACAGGGCTGGTGCAATCCCCCTCAGGATGCTGTTTTGGATGTTGCCTTGCGCTGGTGGCAAGCGATGGGGGACTACTGTTGTTTTGTGTCATGTGTTCTTGATTTTCATTTTGATGTATTGTACCTTCACATGCCTGTGCTGCGTCAGTACGGCTATGGTGACATGCCGTACATGGATGCCCACTCACGGGGCGCTTTGAGCCCCTGCATGCTTTTCTACGTTGGCATGCATGGGTGAATTGTGGATTTCACTGGTTGCATAGTGTGAGTACATTGCGCCTGCCAGGAGTTGTGCAATGAGGCCAGGGAGTGGAGTACAGGCACTCAGTGGGCCATTTACGGTTGGTTCGCGTTGCCGTATTTCTCGCCATGGCGGAATGGTACTTTACGACGTGCTTGATGGCGTTCAGTACATGTCCGCTAGGGTCAGAATTCGCGTACCGTTGCGCCATGGCGGTGATTCCGGTTTTGCAAGGCGCGCGTGCGCGTACTTGGTGCAGTTAGCGTTGCCGTTCACTGCGGTGTCGCTAATGGCATCGTACTTTACGGTGACGGGTCATGATCGCAACGAGCGGTGTTCGATGGCGGTATTGCATTTCCGCCATCATTTTTCCATTTCCGCAAGGGTCGTAATGAGGCCCATTGTGTTGTTCCACAACTGATGTAGGGTTCTAAACAGGGGTGTTGCTAGGTCTGGAAAAAGATCCGGGGCTACACTAATGTCAGGACTGTGGGACTCTGGGCTAGCTAGCCTTTCAGTTGTAGACCCTGAGCTTCTATCCGGAGCTAGAACCAAAAGACCTGGGGCTATAGCCCCCTCCACATCCCCTAGCAATGCCTCTGGTTCTAAATTGGTATGGCCACCATTCAAGGAGTGATTTGAAGACTATGTTTTGGGAAAACCTACTTTATGCAACCTTAGACCAGTTTTTCTGAGGGTATTGTAATTCTTAAGTATGTTTTCCTCATCTATCTTCCTTTGTTGTTTTTCTGAGCTTCTGGATTCTTACTTTTCTGCCCGGGTCTTCTCTCAAACATATGTATTTTCTCTGAACTTCCTCTGTCTGCTTTAATTTTCTTACTAATTTCCCTGCCAAATATTTCTTTAGGTCTTGTATTCATGTTCTTGGTCAACATAATTATCTCTAGTGAACATGAAACTGTCTTTGTTTTGCTCTAATGTTTGGTGTTAAGACACTAATCAAGCCATGTTTTCTAGAGAGGTGACTGCACATTAATATGTTTTTCTTAGATTATTCAATAGATACATTTCAAAGGGATTGGTTCCGCCGACGTATTCCACATCTATGACAGGTAATCACTACAGCTGTGCTGCTTCGGAAAGTTTTTCTGCGTCAATGACGTCGATACACTGTCCTCCAAGGCCTCTGTTGAGCCGGCGTCACTGGATGTTATAAGTAGAACGCACGACGCCCGTAGCCTCAGTTCAGTTTTTTCTGTGAACGTGTTCGCTTCAGAGATCTCGGCGCACCTCGGTTCTTCTGTTACGTCTATCGGTTCTTCGAACTTGGTGTTTTGTGAAAAATATATCATGTCTTCGTCTCCTTCTACCCTGCGGTCGGGATTCAAGAAGTGTGGGGACTGCGGTTTCAAGATGTCACTTATGGACCCGCACGACGTCTGCCTCTGTTGCCTCGGCAAGGACCACACCACCGATGACTGTGACGATTGCCAGTCGTTAACGTCGAAGGCCTTGCGGGAGCGGAAGAAGAAGCTGACTGTAGGTAGGGTTTCCAAACCCCAAAAGTCGAAATCCGCTGGGCTTTCGACCGACGATTCGAGGGGCGACTCTGAGACGTCGGCATAAGTCCAGGGGGTCTCGATCCCGTAGTGGGTCCCGCCATTCCTCTGCCTCTTCGAGGCACTTGCGGAAGCGCCGTCACCGGTCGCCTTCCCCGACCTCTGCCGCAGACTCTGCCAGATGGGGGGTTGCTTGTCCCAACAAGCATTTTTCTCCTGCGGAATGGGATGCATTTCGTACGGAGATGATGGTGATTTTCCATTTGCAGGGCTCCGTTCCGTCTGCGCCTTCGAAAGAAGCTGGTAGGGAACGTGCTAGGGCCACCGTTCGCACTGCCTTTGGGCTCGGGCGGTCGGCGCGATCATCAGGAACCTTCGAGGTCCTGATCGGACAAGGTGGATCGCTCTAACCATGCCCGCTCCAGGTCCCGGTCCTCAACGCCCTCGAGACCGGCGGAACCTGTGAGGTCTTCTAAGAAGACATCAACGCCATCACCGCCGAGGCCGTCGAAGGACACGTTCGGGGCACCGCCCTCGAGGCCTGTGTTGAAGCCATCGGCGCCACGCTCAACGTCGACGCTGATTCCGTCAAAGCCCTCGACACCTTTTGTGGAGGCTTTGCTAGAGATACCCCATGCATCGGTGGAAACTCCAAGGAAGGCCCTGAAGAAGTCAGTGAGGCCTGTATTTGAACCTTTTTCTGTGCCTTCATCCGGGGATTTATTCCAGCCTCTTGATTATATCTCTGGGGTGGATGAAGGGTCTGATGAAGGTTTGGTTCCTGACGAACTCTTGTCTGGTCACAGCCAGTTGGAACGGGATGGTTTTCTTGCCCTCGTTCAGGATGGCAAGGATGCCATGTGTGAATCCGTTCAGTCGGGTCTGGACATGGCAGACTGTGTCAGCCAGTCCATGGCGGCAAGCACTGTGATACGCAGATTTGTGTGGTTGCGGAAGTCTGGGTTTGCTCCAGACGTACAAGCCCGGCTTCTCAACATGCCCTTTGATGGTGTACATCTTTTGGCAGCAAGGCTGACGAAAGCCTTGAGAGGTTGCAGACCCCCAAAGCTGCAGCAAAGTCATTGAGCGCTGCAGTCCACCAACCTCTGCCTTTTCGTCCTAGTGGACAGCAATGGAGGGGAGGTTCCTTTCGATGCTACTCGTCTTTTGGTAGATCGAGGGGAGCGGCCAGTCAAAGGGGCCAACGTAGGAGTACCAGGGGTGGAAAACAAGGTACTCGAGGTGCCAAAGCCGCTTGGGCAGTTGCCTCTTTGCCCTCAGGTACTGTCGCAGCCGCTTCAGCTCAGTCATGAGGACATGTCCCATGGTTCGCCGGTTGGGGGAAGGCTGGCGCAGCATCTTGTAGAATGGCGTGCCATTACTTCAGAGGTGTGGGTTCTGGAGATCATAGCCCACGGCTTCTGTCTTCCTTTCCGGCAGAGGCCTCGCGACAATCCACCAGGGAATCTCTCTTTGAAGAGTCAGTATCCGCTCCTTGTGCAGGAAATCAAATCCCTGCTGGAGAAAGGCGCCATAGAACTGGTGCCTGTAGCAGAGAGGAACAAGGGATGGTATTCCCCATATTTTTTGATCCGGTAAAATGACGGAGGATTGAGACCCATTATGGACTTGCGTGGTTTGAACAAGCTCCTCAGGAAGGACAAGTTCAAGATGGTTACTCTCTCTCAAGTCCTCCAGGCCCTTCAACTTCAGGACTGGTTGGTGTCTCTCGACCTCAAGAACGCTTACTTTAATGTGCCGATTCATCCCAAGCACAAGACGTACTTGAGGTTCGTGGTTGGCGACTCGCACTTTCAGTTTCGGGTCCTGCAGTTCAGATTGACCACCGCCCAAGGGTCTTCACCAAGCTCATGGTGGTGGTGTCAACGTTCTCAGGAAAGGAGGGATTCACGTCTACTCCTACCTGGACGATTGGTTGTTGAGCGCACGCTCTCCCGAGCAAGTCATGGATCACCTGTCAGTCATCTGCCACTCCCTTCACAAGCTGGGCTTCTCCCTCAACTTAAAGAAGTCCCACTTGACACCTACCCAGCGGCTCCAGTACATCAAGCAGTGCTCGACACATCCCTGGGGCTGTGTTGTTCCTCCCCAGGTGAGGGCTCATCACATTCTGCAGATGGTGGACAAGTTTCAACATGCCCAGAGTCTCCCGGCGTTGGAGTTCTTGAGGTTGCTCGGCCTCATGGCATCCTGCATTCTCCTGGTGCCAGAGGACAGGCTGCGGATGAGATCTCTGTAGTGGGCTCTCAAGATACAGTGGTCACAGTCCTCTGGCAGGAGGTCGGATTCAGTTCAGATGCCCCCCTCGGTCACCCAGGATCTTCTGTGGTGGGCCGTGGAAGCCAATCTGATGAAGGGGGCTCCATTTTGGCTACCCTGGCCGGAGGTAATGATTGTGACGGACACGTCCCTCACGGGATGGGGAGCTCATGCCAACGAGTTGAGTCAGCGGTCGTTGGTCTCCGTCGGAGTCCAGGCTCCCTATCTATCTGTTGGAGCTGAGAGCCATCAGGCTAGCCCTGAAGGCTTTTCTGCCGTCTGTGCGGAGAAGTATGTCCTGATTCTGACGGACAATACAGTGGCCATTCAATACCTCAACAGAAATAGGGGGCAGGGTCTCTCCCTCAGTGCAGAGAGGCGATGCATCTCTGGTTCTGGGCCATCCAGCAGGAAATTTCAATCTCGGCAGTTCATCTGGCCGGCAGGCAGAGCACGGTCTCTCACGAGTGGGAGCTGGCTCAGGAGATTCTAATGGAGATCTTTGCCCTTTGGGGGACCCCACAAGTGGATCTCTTCGCCACCAGTGTCAACCGGAAGTGCAAAAGATTCTGCTCACGGGAATTTCCTCCAAGAGGAGCCTTAGGGGATACGTTCGTACTGGTGTGGTCCTTCCCATTGCTGTACGCATTTCCTACAGTCCCCGTCATTCCGCAAGTGCTGCGGAGGTTCGGTTCCCGAATGATCCACATTGCTCCGGCATGGGCCAGCAGAATGTGGTACCCGGACCTTCTCGACATGTCCATCTGCCCTCCACGCCATCTTCCCTACCGAGACGATCTGCTCTCACTGGAGGGGGTTCAGGTTCTCCATCCAGAGGTCAAGTCCCTCAACCTTCATGCTTGGCTTTCGAAAGCTTGAGGTTTAAGGATTGGGACCTCCCTGAAGACATGATGGAGGTATTGCTTTCGGCCAGAAGGCCTGCAACGAAGTCCCTGTACCTTTGCCGTTGGAGACATTTCTGCGACTGGTGCAGGGTTAAGAATGTGGATCCTTTTTCATGTGCCATTCCTGTGGTTCTGTCTTTTTGCTTTTGTTATCCCACAAGGGCCTGCAAGTGGGTACCATTAAAGGTTACCTGGCGGCACTGTCTATGTCCATATTTAACCTCTCGTCTGAGGAGTTTTCTTATTTTAAAATTCCTTTGATTCCTCAGTTTCTGAAAGGGCTCACTAATGTGTTCCCACCGTCACCTTTCCAGGTGCCAGGTTGGGATTTAAACCTGGTTCTAAAATTCCTAATTGGAGCTCCGTTTGAGCCTTTACATTCTTGTCCTTTGAGACTGTTGACCTTGAAAACTGTATTTTTAGTTGCAGTCACTTCCGCTCGCAGAGTGAGTGAGTTGCAGGCACTCTCCATTAAGCCACCCTTCACAGTATTCCAGAAGGACAGGATTGTCCTTAGGGTTCGTCCTTCTTTTCTTCCGAAAGTTGTGTCGAAATTTCATTTAAGCCAGAAGGTCATTCTTCTGGCGTTCTATCCTCCTCCGCATCCTGGTAAGGAAGAGGAGAGGCTCCATAGGTTCAGAGTGGACGATCAGCTCTTTGTAGGATACGCTGGAAGGCTTTTGGGACAAGCTGTTACTAAACAAGACTTTGTCGAGATGGATTATCTTGACAATTTCTGAATGTTACCGCTTGGCGGGTAAGGACCCTCCGGTAGGCTTACGGACCCATTCTACTAGAGGTGTGGCTGCCTCTACTACCCTGCAGAGGGGTGTTCCCATTCATAACATTTGTGAAGCAGCCACAAGGGCCTCTGTCCATACTTTTGTCAAACACTACTCCTTGGATTCTATCCATGGGCAAGATTTGGCCTTTGGCAAGGCAGTCCTCTGTTCTGCAATTTAATTGGGCATTCTAAAATTCTAAATTCTTTTCCCACCTCCTTACTTTGGTACTGCTTTGGGAGTCTTTCATAGATGTGGAATACGTCGGAGGAACCAATCCCTTCGAAGAACAAGTTACTTTCTTACCTGGTAACGTTCTTTCGATGGGATATTCCGACGACGTATTCCACATGGAACCCTCCCAACCTGCCCCTCTACAGAATTTCTTATGTGATTGCAGCTTCCGTTTCCGCAATGCTTTCTGTAGTCATACTGGCAGAAGATTGGTGCCACACGTTAAAAAAAACAACAACTGAGGCTACGGGTGTTGTGCGTCCTACTTATAACATCCAGTGACGTCGGCTCGATGGAGGCCCTCGAGGACAGCGTATCGACGTCATCGACGCAGGACGCAGACGCCGAACATTTTTCCAAAAAAGCACAGCCTGTGGTGATTACCGGTCATAGATGTGGAATACTTCGTCGGAACATCCCATCGAAAGAACGTTACCAGGTAAGAAAGTAACTTGTTCTTTGCGGGTTTTGACAATTGTTCTTAAATTATCCATATCTCATAAGGATCCAGATCCCAGAGTATAGGACACTGCAGTAGGAGAGCACAGAACAATCATTTTCTAGACCTGATAACTGATACCTTTGTGTTTTACCCTAACTATATTACTTTCAGGTCAAATCTATTTTATTTTTATTCTTCCTGTAATACTGCATGCAAATGTCGTCACCTAAGGTCAAGTCTGATCTAAGTTGATCTACTCTACGATGCCTTACCTCCCTCGACTTCAAGACTCTGGCTCATGGTCTGAATGTGTTCTTCTGTAGGCTGTAAAATATTCACTCTTCTTACTAAGTGAGAGCACTTGTGTTGCCTCTAGGACACTGTTTCAGGTCTGGTTGCAAAGCCTTCAATTTGATGCCCACCTTATTGGCATTTTTAACGGGTACTTGTGCCAAAGAAGATCTGAATTTGTTTTCTGTAGTTCAAATCTCCCTAATTCCATGATCTATATCATGTACTGGGCCAGGGTCCAGTAAAGAGACTGCATCAGTTTGTGCTACATATGCTATTAAAATGGTGGGTACTTAATATAGAACTTTAGACATGGTTTTTAATGTGTCTGGTTCTAGGTTCTAGAATAATGCAATTGGCAAGAGGTCCGATTCTAAGGATTGAATGCTTGTCAGCGAAAACATCCTGTCCTTTTTGGTCTTCCCTGACTGATTTACATGCTCTTTTCCTCAGCAAGTCCAAAACTAAGGCCTCCCCATGGACGCGACTCTGATGATCCCTCCTCCCCCTCAGGATCAGGGTGTCCCAAATATTCCCTTTTACTGTGTAAGTAAACTTATAAGTGACTCATTTTGGTTGGTGGCAAACATGACCTAAGGGCTTCCCTAGCGGATGCTCCTGTGTTAAAAATCATGCGTGTACACCTTGTTCCCTGTGTGAAAGGAAATTGATGCTTTGAGCAAGCGAGGACAGGGGAAGCCAAGATGAGATATGACAAAATATGACCAGATGCTCGAGTGGTGTCTAAGATTCCTGAGCACAATCCACCTCTTGAGGTTTTGCCCAGGAAGTAGCCCTGGGATTGGTGGAAGGTGATGACCACCACTGATTGAGTGGCTGTCAAAGGTTTAAAAAGGATCAACACTCCTAATTGGAAGTTGAGTTTTTACTCAGTTCCCAACATTCCCATTTACCTTGGGAGTCTTTACCATTACTGTGTCTAATCCTGGGATGATTCCAAAGGCATGAGAAGAATGCCAAACGAAAGATTGTGTGAAAGCGTAGCTAATGAACTTGCCAAGACCAATACAACAGCAAAGCACTTCAGTGTGTGCATATACTGGACTTCTCAATTGACCAGATTAAACCAGTGGACGGATGCTACCTTTTCCTAACTCAGTTCCAGCTGGGTTAAACACTGCAAAGGAACCATTCTTCCCAAAAAGGTTTTTGCTGCTTCCTTTTACAAATTAGTCATGAAGAGGTGGGAATACTGGAAAAGTGATGAGATGAACGGCAAAGAAGAGGGAATATCCAGCACAATATTTAGTATTTAATTCTTTTAAAAAAAAATGATTTACCTACATCAGAGCTTGAATCCGGCCTCAGGAGTGGGGCCCACTAGCCAATCCTTATACCAGCTGACTTAAGTAAAACATACCTGAGTCTCCTTTTACCAGAGAGGGGCTCGTATGCAGGGACAGATTTTGGCAGAGGGAGAACTCCTCAAGAATCAGTTCCCATCCCAGCAAACATGCCCAATTCTCCTTTCACCAGAGAAAGGCTTGAAAGCAAGCCCACAAGCTCTGTCGGGTGATGTGGGAGCTTATAGGAAGTTGTGGCATGCGGTTGGAGCGAGTTGGATAGCATTGCAAGAGTTGAGGAGAGAGGAAGTTGACGACAAGAGGGAGGAGATGGCTGGGGATACTGAAGGGAAGGTTGGTGATACTGTGAAGGAGGTTTGTGATAGTGAAGCGGAGGTTGGGAAACATCAGAAGGAGGTTCAAGTATTTCAGGAAGAACGTCAGGAGAAGGCCGGTAAAGAAAATCCAGAGGAGGTTGGTGATGGCAAGGAGGGTGCAGGGACATCAAGAGGAGAGTAGGCCATTGTTAAGAAAGATTTCTAGAATCTGGCCTTAACACGCTGGCTATAGCGAACAGGGTAACTCTGAGAGGTTAGCCAAAACCCAGTCAAGGTAGCAGAGGAGAGCAGTCAAGGCTATTCTCAGGAGTGTGTGAATGGATTCAGGGGTCCACAATGAGCCCACACAGTGAAGCACACAATAATTCAATTTAGACAGGCAAGCACAAACGTACTACAGTCTAGGCCCAAAACACACACTAGGAAATGAAAGAAGCAGGTGATATTACACAAAACTCAATAATAAACATATTTCTGAGGTTTGTAGATCTGCTTAGCGCACATGCTTTGCATAGGCCGACATCTAGTGGTAGCTGCATAGTATTACATTTTTTGTTTTTGAAATTCAAAAAAGGGATGTCGACAGAGCGTGTCAGTAATACTATCCATAGTGTGACGTCCACTGTACCCATGGTCCTTCACGCGTCGACGTCCCTCGGATTGGTGTTTTTTTTTGCCATCGTAGTCTAACACATTTCGCGGATTTCCTTCTTGGCTAACACCATTACTTAGTAAAGTTTAAACTTAGTTTGTCTTTCTATCCTTTCGCCAACCTTTTACCGCAAGATCCCCGGCAACCATCCGTCAAGGACAGCGACTCCCGTCTCAACAAACTTTTACCTGTGACCTTGCAGGCCCCAACAGGCTTCAGCCCTGCACAGTACAGAGAGCAGGGGGAGGTTCATATTCCAGTCTTTCTAGGAGAATGCTAATTTCCCTATACTTCCATTTATTTTGCAAGGTAGCTAACTTTATACACAATAAAAACCCTCCTTTTAAATTCTGTCCTTCCTGTAACAGGAAGTTTCCCTGGAAGGATTCACACCGGGTCTGTAACCTTTGCCGAGTCTTGAAAACTCTTCAGGCCCACAAGAGGACTTTAAAGGAACGCAAGACTAAATGCTGGGCCCACCATGCCATGCAGGCCGAGGCCGTCATGGACGTCTAGGTTCTCTACAGCAATGGCAGCATCAGCATCACTGCTGTCGCAGAGGGCAATCTGGATCCAGCGGATTCCCGCATGCGAGGCCCTGACTTCAACAGGCAGGCCGGCAGTTCTGATACGGGGGAGAACACCTGGTGGCCTAAGCAACCCGAGTTTGTACCACAACAAGCACATCCCACATGGCTGAAGGTAGACCACGTCTTCAACCGATAAGCCACATGTGGTGCGGAAGGGAAGGTCCAAACATTCCCTGTCCTCTGGGCCATCGCGGTTGCAATCACCACACGACTGGCCCCCGAAACAGACGCCCAAGTCAGTTTCAGACACTGCGTATACATCTGGGAAATCCTCGGGTAGCGGCGACCGGGTGTCGAAAGGCGCATCGACGGCCCGAGCAAAAAGCTCTAAAATGAGCAACTTAATAATGAAACACGTCCCTGACACCCTATTAAAGGCCAGGACTTCGAAAAACTCAAAATCTTCGATGTCCCAAGTCACAAGGTGCAAAAAGTAGGAATTACTCTACCCCTGACGACACCCTTTCAGGGGCAATGCATCATAAGAAGAACCCTGCCCCAGATCCACCACCTACACCTGCTCCCTCTGTAATGCCAAGCTCCTCCCAGTGTACCCGAGAACAAATCGATAGGGTGATGAGAAGAATGTACAGTTTTATAAACCTCTTTGATGAACACCCTGAACAACTCCACAACCGTCAGGGTACCCCACAAGCTGAGGCAGCAAGTATACAGCCACCGGCCAAGAAAGCCTGCATGGACACCACGCAGGCCACTACCTTGTCATACCAAGACGTAGGTCAAGACACATATTTTTGACACTTAAAGCTTGTATTCAGACTCAAAGGACCAAGGGGACACAGGGGACTTAGACCAATACTATGATGATGACGCATACATCATCCAATCCCCAGACCACACCGACCCACCGGTGGCTGACTCCCCGGTAGACAACCAACTGCAATACAATGACCTGCTCTTAAAGGCTGCAGAGCACTTTAAAATAGATGCCCAGGAAGCCCGGGTCGATAAAGACTTTGTGGAGGACATCCTTGGGGATAAGCAATCTGCAGCACAGTTCATCCCCTTGCTTCAATCGGTCCAGAGGCGTATTCAGCCCTCTGCTTACCCCCAATCTGACACGGGCAGTCAACCCACACTTCGAAAAGATGTTTAGACCAGCCCCCTTATACATTAGGGGCAGCTGAAGCCCGACTCAATAGTAGTCCCCACCACAAGAAAGAGAGTGGGAACCCCTCTGGCCTCTACCAAAGTCCCTCCTGACAAGGGGAGTAAGAAGATTTAAACCCTGGCCAGGAAAGTAGCTTCCTCGGCTGCCTATCAAACAAGAATATCTAATAATACTTTGCTATTAGCCGGCTATAATTGCCACAAGTATGGACAAGACCACACATCAAAAAGACTCAGTGCCAGAGCCCCTAAAACACAGCTCACACAGCATTGCTGAGGGGAGACAGGTAGCAAGATGCAACCTTAAAAACCTAGATGCAGCAGACCATGCGGGGTAATTGTGGCAGAAGGCACACTAATCGAACACCACGCATGGCTCAGTCAATCGGGTTTCAAATTGGGGATCTAGGCTACCCTCTTAAACATGCCCATTGAGCCCAACGCTTTATTTGGTAAAGCAGTTGAGGATGCACTTAAAAGTGCAAAGGAGGAATAGGATATCCTCAAATCCCTGGGACAGCTCCCTAACAAACCCTTTGGGCAGAGAAAAGGCTCAAACTGTCAGGTTCCGTAATCTCAGACCCCGGTTCCTGATCACTCCACTCCCCTTCCTCCTCACCTGTAGGTTCTTGTTCCAAGCTCCCGCCTAACCCGCCATAGGCATAAAAAACCCCTGTCCGTGCGGTGTCTGAAGATGTTCCTCCTGGGAGGCGATGTTGTCTGATGGTAGTCTCCCGGAGAGATGTTGGTGAAAAACTGTCTGAGTTGGACTGGGAGTGCCAGATAATGCCCAGGAGATCCCCCGTGCCAAACCAATGTAGGGAGGAAAGGGAACAGAAAGGGTAAGCAAAGGACAACCAAGAAGGCAGGGCATGGAGGGAAAGAAACACGGAGGAGGGCAGTAGCACTTGTAGAGGCAAGAGCTAACTGAAGAAAAGGGGGCCATGGGGAAGGTAAAAAGAAGGGAAGCAAAACGGGTGCAGGAAATACAGGAAAACAAGCAAAAGGAAAAACGGCAACAAGCCAAAGAGGAAAACACAAACGCTTCAACCCGAAAGCCTGACGCGTAGGTTGCAACGCGCAGGCTTCCGGGTTGGGCATCGTAAAAGGTCTCCCGACGGCGATCGCCTCGGAGAACTAGACCGTCGCGGAGGGCTGCGCGGAGACGTGACGGGGAGGGCTAATGGCCGCTCCAACGCCACCGGCTCCACACACGCCAGCTGAGACGGCGTGTGACAGTATGCCCCCCTCCGCGATCCACGCTACCCGGTTTACCCAGGTGGAGCGGATGGAACCGCCTGGTCAGCTCAGGTGCATGGACATGAGACTCCGGTTCCCAGGAATCTTCAGAGCAGGGATAACCCTTCCAAGCTACTAGATACTCTAGCCGCCCTCTTCTATATCTGGAGACTTGAATACTAGACACCTCGTATTCCTCAGGTGGGGATTTGGGACCACCGAGCAACCCTCCTCTCCGAACGTCGGGTGTATCAGGATCAACAGGTTGAAGGAGGTAGGAGTGGAACACAGGGTGAATCCGATTCATGCCCTTAGGGAGACGTAATTTGAATGTCACTGGGTTTATCTCTTTAACTATCCTGAGGGGTCCCAAATATCGGGGTGAAAGCTTGGTCGGGTGTACCCATCGAGGTAAGTACTTAGTGGACAGCCAACCCGATCACCCACCTTCCATTCCGGACAGGGCAAACAAGCCCGGTCTGAATGCTCCTTATATCTGGTTCTAGACTGCCGTAAACTCTGTTGAGCAGTCTTGTGGGCAGAGGCAATATCAGCTAGAGTAGACTCAATGGTTGGCACATTGGAAAGAGACTTGTGCACGGGGAGTACCCCACGCGGGTGTACTCCGTAAGTGCAGAAGAAAGGACTAAGGCCAGTGGCAGAGTGTACTGAAGTATTATATGCAAATTCGGTTCTAGGTAGAAGGTCCACCCAATTATCTTGTACACTGTTGGTATAACATCTAAGGTATTGCTCAAGAGAGGCAGTAAGCTGCTCCATCTGGCCGTTGGTCTGCGGATGAAACCAAGAAGAAAGAGCACGTTCAATTCCCAAACGCTGACATAGGGCTGCCCAAAACCGGGAAGTGTATTGGCTGCCTCGGTCAGAAATAATTTTGTCGGGTAACCCATGCAATCTAAAGATGTCCTTAAGGAATGCTCCTGCGATTGTTGAAACGGACGGCACACCAGGCAGTGGAGAAAAGTGGGCAAGTTTGGAAAAGGAATCCACCGTCACCATCAGACACGTACAACCCTGAGATAAAGGCAAATCAACGATAAAATCTGTAGAAATATGGCCGAATAGGAAGCTCGGGTTGTTCAAGTAAGCCATAAGGTTTGTGGGTGGAGTTCTTACTCTTGGCGTATGTCAGACAAGCCTTGCAATATCTCTTCACATCGTGAGAAAGAGTGGGCCAAAAAAAGGACCTTGAGATAAGTTCTAACATACCTCGTACCCATCTATGGCCGGCGGTAGCGTGATCATGACCCTAGCCCAGGATTTTTAACTGTAAAGTCCTAGTGGGAATGTACAATCTCTGTCCTACCAATAGTAATCAGTCAGACCAACGGGCCTGGAGACGTTTGTGCCGGGGTACTCTTGCCTCCAAGTCAGGTGTGGTAACAGTCCTAACTTCTTGGAGGAAAGAAGATATTAATCCCACGATCCTGTTCCTGGGAAATATGTACTATGGTGGAGAAACTGCCTGTATTTCTGGAGAATCGCGTCTGGATAAGGCATCTGCCAGGCTATTTTGAGTACCAGGAATATAGGTTATGGTGAAGTCATATTGGCTGAAGAAATGAGCCCAGCGTGCCTGTCTAGAGTTTACGCATGCCATACTCTGAGGATCTTTAGGTTCTTATGGTCCATGCGTAATATAAATTGATGAGAGAGCTTCCTTGAAGTAAGTGTCTCCATTCCTCCCAGGCAGCCTTCAAAGCCAATAGTTCCTTCTCGATAACTGAGTAATTCCTTGGACTGGCAGAGAGGGTCTTAGAGAGATATGCTACTGGATGTTCTTTCCCGTTCCTAACCTGAAGGAGGACCGCCCCTATAGCCATGGCCGAGGCATCAGCTTCAACAACGAAGGGCTTGGTTTGATCTGGTTGGCACAGGACAGGAGCGGTGCAGAACCTCTCTTTCAACCTCACAAAGGCCAGGTTGGCTTGGTCCGTCCAAAGGAAGGGCCGGGCATCTTTCTTGAGCAAGGCGGTAATGGGTAATACTATCTGAGAAAATTGTCCTATAAACTTCCTATAGAAGTTTGCCAAGCCTAAGAATCGCTGGATCCTAGAGAGGTGGGAGTCAGCCACTCCAGGATGGCAGAGACTTTCCTCAGGTCCATGGTGATGCCTAGCGGTGAAAGGATTTACCCCAAATAGGGAACAGAGGAAGTGTTGAAGAGGCCTTTCTTTGGTTTTATCAACAAATGTTGGGATTGGAGGCAATGGAGCACGGTCTTAAGATGTTGGGTGTGTTCCTGTGGTGTGTGTGAGAATACCAGTATATCATAGAGACTATGACTAGACTATGGTATTAAGAAATAGCAAGTCCGAGAACACACGGTCCATAAAGCTTTGAAATATAGCTGGTGCATTGACAAGCTCGAAGGGCATGACCTGGTACTCGTACTCGAGCACTGTCTTAAGATGCTGGGTGTGTTCCTGTGGTGTGTGTGAGAATACCTGTATATCGTCGATATAGAGTATGGTATAAAGAAATAGCAAGTCTGAGAACACACAGTCCATAAAGCGTTGAAATATAGCTGGTGCATTGACAAGCTCGAAAGGCATGACCCGGTACTTGTACAGACCAAAGTCCTAAACGCTGTCTTCCATTCATCTCCTTCTTTAATACGGAGGAGATGATGGGCACTGCATAGATCTAGTTTTGAGAATACCGAGGCACCCTGCACAGCCTCTAAGATGTTTGAGATGAGGGGCATCAGGTAACGATCTCGGATGGTGACCTTATTCAAGCCCCGATAGTCAATACAAGGTCTTAGTTCAGACGAATCCCATTTGGTTACAAAAAATAGTGAGGCTCCGGCTGGGGATCTTGACGGTTGTATGAGACCATTGATCAAATGTGAGTCCAAGTAGGTACGCAGAACCTTCTTCTCCACCAGGGATAACGGAAACGTGCGCCCAAGCGGTACCAAGGCTTCTGGCAAAAGCTTTATGGTGCAGTCTTCCGGACGGTGTGGAGGCAGTTCCAGGACTGGGTTATCCTTGAACACCTCTCGGTAGTCAGATAGTTCAGGAGGAATGTAACAGACATCGCAGACTTCCTTATGTTCTGGTGTTAGGATTTGAACAGAGTCTGTCTGTGGTTGTGAAAGGCAATTCTGCTTACAAAAAATTGATTCAAAAGCCATGGTGTTTCGGGTCCAATCTATGGTCTGATTATGTTTCCGAAACCGAGGAATACTGAGAATGATTGGAAAATGAGCAGCTCCGATAAGATCAAACTGCAACTGTTCCGAATGCTGAAGGATGGTCACATTCAGGGATTCAGTAGAGTGGGTAATAGGCCCAGAAGAAAGAGGAGAACCATCTACCCTTTCCACCTTTTGGGCGTCATCTCGCTGCAGAAGGGAAAGCCCTTATTTGTGGGCCCAAACATTGTCCATACACACCCCTGCTGCCCCACAGTCGGAGAGCCATGGTGGTGAGTACAGTGCGTCGTGTCTTCAACTGGAGTGCAACCACCATGAGACGGGAGTCTATGGTTGTGTCCTGAGATGTAACGGTCGCAGTGACATAGGGACTGGTAGTTAAACCGCAGATACTCATCCCCGTTAGTTCCGAGGTCGATCGTTTCCCGATCGCCTATAAGGCACATCTGGACAGTTGCGGAGAAGATGGGAATTGGACCTACAAGTCCAGCATCCCTTCGTCGTCTTCTTTCTTCGGGTGTGAGAGGAGCCCGAGCGGACCCAATCTGCATACGTTCTTCCTTACTGTTTAGAGGTGTCACGGGAGGCAAAGAGGAAGTTCCAAGGGGATGGGTGACTGGGGTCTTATGTTTTCTCTTTTCTGCCCTTCGTTCACTCAACCGATGGTCTATCTGGAGTACAATTGCCATCAAATCCGATAGGGTTGTGGGGCGAGCGATACGAGCTAACTCGTCCTTAATTTCTTCCTTTAAGCCACAGCGGAATATGGTATACTGGGCTTGTTCGGGCCATCCCGCCTCAGTAGCCAGACGTTTGAAGGTGGATATGTAGGAAAGCAAGTCACTGGACCCTTGATTCATCACTAGGGGGTAGCCCAGGCCAGGGCATTCCCAGTCATGTTTGACACCATAAACCCCACCTTGGTATGGTCATTGGAATAAGTTTGGGGGCGGAAGGCAAAGTAGATGGAACAGGCTCCCAAGAATTCTTTCAATCGTTTTGGGGTTCCGTCGAACTTGCCCGAGGATAATGCCATAGGAGGTAAATAAGATTCTCGGGGTTCCCGATTAGACACCAGCTGCCTAACGGTGGCATTCTCAGCCTTAACATTGGAAGTCAATGTTCATAACCTAAACGGCTGAAACCAACTCTTGAAGTTGCTCAGGAGTAGCCATAGTTACTTTTCAGCGTTGCAAACTGTCAGGTCTCGTAATCTCAGACCCCGGTTCCTGATCACTCCACTCCCCTTCCTCCTCACCTGTAGGTTCTTGTTCCAAGCTCCCAAACCTCCTCTTCCACAACTCCTTTTTTTTGTGTGAAGGTAGGGTCTGTTCCGAAAGGAAGCCCCCCCGATCCGTTAGTGAGGGAACCAGAGGGGGCCCCTCTTCCGGTTCAGACCAGTTTAGGGGAAAAAAAACATAGGCATAAAAACCCCTGTCCGAGCGGTGTCTAAAGGTGTTCCTCCTGGGAGGCGATGTCTGATGGTATTTTCCCGGAGAGATGTTGGTGAAAAACTGTCTGAGTTGGACTGGGAGTGCTAGATAATGGCCAAGAGATCCCATGTGCCAACCCAATGTAGGGAGGAAAGGGAACAGAAAGGGTAAGCAAAGGACAACCAAGGAGGCAGGGCATGGAGGGAAAGAAACACGGAGGAGGGCAGTAGCACTTGTAGAGGCAAGAGCTAACTGAAGAAAAGGGGGCCAAGGGGAAGGTGAGAAGAAGGGAAGCAAAACGGGTGCAGGAAATACAGGGAAACAAGCAAAAGGAAAAACGGCAACAAGCCAAAGAGAAAACAAGAACGCTCCAACACAAAAGCCTGACGCGTAAGTTGCAACACGCAGGCTTCCGGTTGGGCAGCGTAAAAGGTCTCCCGCCGGCGATCGCCTCGGAGAACTAGACCGTCGCGGAGGGCTGCGCGGAGACGTGACGGGGGAGGGCTAATGGCCGTTCCAATGCCACTGGCTCCACACACGCCAGCCACGACGGGGTGTGACACAAACACACGCCGGTTAAGAGGACAGAACTCCCAGCGGTCCTCTAACTACAACCAGGGTGGGCAAAATTCATCCTGGGATTCTTCACAAGGGCAGTCCTCCCAACTCAGGTTTCAAAGAGGCCAACAAAGCTCTAGAGGTAGTGGCAGATACTCCTCCTCAAGAGGGGGCTCAAATCCTCCTAAACAATGAACACCCGCTACAGGTTCCCTCCCATTCCACTCCAGTAGGAGGTCATATTTCTCACTTTACCCATGTATGGGAGAGAATCACGTTGGACAAGTGCATACTTTCCACTGTGGTGCGGGGTATTGCATATAGCTAATTCAAACACCATCCAACCACCCGCCAAGACAAAGACTGACTTTACAGGAAGAATAACACATCCTTTTGGAAGAAGTTAAAGCACTGCTACTAAAGGACGCCATAGAAATCATCCTGGCAAACCAGTTAAACAAGGGTATTTATTCAATGTACTTCCTTGTGCCGAAAAAAGACTTAACAATGCGTCCTGTCCCAGACATGCGCCCTGCGAAAACCTATGTCAAGCCACAAAGATTCTGCATGACATCTTTACAGGAAGTAAGCCCACTGCTAAAGCAGGAAGACTACATGGCAACCCTGGATGTGAAAGTTGCATACTTTCATATTTCAATGTTCCCAGCACACAGAAGATTCTTGCGCTTCAAAATAGCGAACCAACACTACCAATTCAAGGTGCTACCCTTCGGCATAACCTCAGCTCTAAGGGTATTCACCAAGGTACTAGCGTTACTGGCCGCGCATCTACGCAGAGATTCAATCTCGGTGTAACCTTATCTGGACGACTGGCTAATAACAGGGGAATCCCCCCAAATTTGCAAGCAAAATACCCAGAGAACAATAAATCTTCTGTTCCATTTGGGATTCCCAATCAAAGAGAAAGAATCTAGTCTCGTTCTAAGCAAAACAAAAGTTCTTAGGAGCTGTCATAAAGGCAGAAGAAGGTCTCGTCTTTCTGTCAAAGGAAAGAGTGCAAAACCTACTGCTGCAAATACTTCAGTATCTAGCCGATCGCCAAATAACTGTACGCAAAGCAATGCGCTTGCTCGGGATGATGGCTTCAGGCATTTACCTGGTTCCGTACGCACAGTTGCGCATGCGCCTATTGTAAGAGTGGTTAGTGAAACAGTGGTCTCAGGCAAGCGGTCAGTGGGACAATCTAGTGGTTATTTTTGCTAACCATAGTTGAAGCGCTACACTGGTGGACAAAGGAAAATCTGTTAAAGCGAAAACCTTTTCACAACCCTACAGTGCAAGCGGTTGTCACAAAAGATGCATCACTCTCCAGGTGGGGAGCACATTACCTTCACCACACAGCGCATGGCCTGTGGACACAGATCACTGCCCAAAATCACATAAACCTTTTGGAACTGCTAGCAGTGCTCAAGGCCCTACAAGCTTTCCAAGTGCACCTGTCGGGTCAGACAGTACAAGTCCTCACGGACAGCACCCCTGCCATGGTTTACAAGCAGGAAGGGACTCACTCTCCAAGTATGTCCAGGCTAGCACAAAAAATGTTCAAGTGGGCACTCAAGCGGGGTATGTTCCCAATTTTGCAACATGTTCCAGGGGAACTCAATTCTCTGGCAGACTCGTTAAGCAGAAATCCTCTTCCCGAAGAGCACGAGTTGCAGCGTGACAAAAACATCTTAGACAATATCTTCTATCTCTGGGGCTATCCTCATTTAGACTTGTTCGGCACAAGCCAAAACAAACAATGCCCAGACTTCGAATGCAGGTTTCCCCAACACAGATCCAAGTGGAACACCCTGCGGATGAACTGGTCAGGGAAATGTACCTACGCTTTCCCCCAACAACGCTACTGGGCAGGTTGGTGAACAAAATGCACCAGGAACCAGTGACACTAATCCTAGTTGCTCCTATGTGAGCGAGACAACCTTGGTTTCCGCATCTGTGCAAACTGGCGATGTGCGAACCAATCAAACTCCCATGCCCCTACAACATGGTCACACAGCATGGGGGGACAACGTTCCACCCACACCCTCAGTCTATGAACTTGGCAGCTTGGCTCCTGAAGTTATAGAATTTGGCCATTTAAAACTACCTCAAAGGTGTATGGAAATCCTCAAGGATGCACGCAAACCAAACACCAGACTGTTATTTTAACAAATAGAGAAGATTTGTAATATTGTGCCAGTCAAAAAATGTAAACAAGATCGAATGTACTCCTTCACACATTCTTCATTACATGCTCAACTTACTAGACTCCGGGCTAGTATTGAACTCCATCATGGTTCACCTAGCGGCTCTATCCGCATACACCACTTCTCAAAGCAAGGTGTCCTGGTGGAAAGTCCCTGACATTAAGGCATTCAAGAATGGAGTAAAGAGACTTTACCCCCATCTCAAACCCGCCTCCAAGGTGCAACCTAAATGTGTTACACGCAAAGCTCATAGGACCCTCGCCTCCCCCCCCATTTCAGCCAATGCACAAATCCATCCTTAAACACCTTACACATAAAACGGCTTTTCTGGTGGCTATTACCTCCATAAGAAGAGTCAGTGAACAACAAGCTTTGTCAGTGCAAGACCCTTTCTTTGTTATCCACAAAGACAAGTTGGTACTAAGAACAAACCCTAGGTTTTCCCTTTCATGTCAACCAGTCCATTGAACTACCAGCTTTCTTTAAAAACCCTTCAAGCTCCACTGAGAAAAAACTCCATACACTAGATGTAAGAATATAAACCAGACAAAACCGCCAGGAAAAAAAGACCAACTGTTTGTCTCCGGAGCACCTGGCAGGGAAGGTGATCGCGTTTCAGAACGCCATCTCCTGATGGATAGTGAAATGCATACAACTCAGCTGCTCTCTATCGAACAAGACTCTGCCTTTCACCCTAAAGGCTCACTCTACTAAGGGTACAGGAGCTACTTTGGCATTTATTGCAAATGTCCCGCTAGACGCCATTTGCAAAGCAGCTACATACATACATTTACTCGGCATTACTGCATTGCACACATTCTAAAGCAGATTCACAGGTGGGATAAGTAGTGCTAAAGCATCTATTTGCTACTGTACCTTCTCATAACCCACCACCTTCTCCAGACACTGCTCGCTAATCTATGCATAGCATGTGATCTAAGCAGATCCACAAGCCTCAGAAGGGATACTTTACTCACCGTAATAGTATTTCTGATGCTTGTATCTGCTTAGATTCACATGCGCCCACTGTGGAGTAGAAGGTGCATAGATGTTTTCTGGCTTTATCTACTCTTATCTGTTTTATTACATCTGTACTCAAGCTACACTTCATGCTACCTCATGTCAGAACCAAAAAGAATCTGAGGGACCTCGACGCGTGAAGCACCATGGGTACAGTGGGTGTCGCACTATGGATAGTATTAGTGGCGCTGTCGACGTCCCATTTTGAGTTTCGAAAACAAAAAATGTAATACTCCACAGCTACCGCTAGATGTCGGCATATACATAGCGTGTGAATCTAAGCAGATACAAGAATCACAAATACGATTACGGTGAGTAATGTATCCCATACAATCATCATAGGTTCTTAGCAATGCATACAATAACGTATTCAACAAAAAGGAAGGCAACTAGTGATACAGTAGAATGGAATTAGGTCACAAGAAATATACCCTAACTTTATATGTCCAGTCCCTCTGAAGAGTGGCAAAGGGGCTCTTGTTTGCAAGAGTCACAAAGCTTTTTCTCAGAAAAAGGGGGTTCTGGTGTAAGAAGAGTTCTTGTGTTGGTGAAATGTTCCGGAAAAGATATTCACAAAGTTACTGGTACGGAAAATAATGTTCCTATCTTTCAGGTACAGCTGCTTTTAGACACGATGATCAAAAAGTGATGGAATGAAATAACCAAAGTTTAATCTAAGGTTTATTCTAAGGAGAACAGGGGGCTATACATGCATTGCGATTGCTTACTTCCCTGTCTCTGATTTTCCCAGATGAGTAGATGGGTCGACTGGAGGTAGGTTTTTCCGCTGTTGGTTCCAGTGAGAGCTGCAGGTGCAAGGATTCTTCCGGTTGGTTCCAGGAGCAGATTGCAATCCTTAGAGAGGAAGAAATGCAGAAGGCTTTGTTGCAGACCTCTTCCCGACACTTCACCTGACTGGGGAAGACAAGTTCCATTGACCACCACTGCACACAGGCGGTGGCAGGCGTCGTCCTAGTCGCGGTTGAAAAAGACCTTCCAGAGCAGGATCCCTTGAAGCTGGGAGACTGAAATTCGTCAGGCAGGCGACTTACACCACAAGCTGGTGTCTACTGAAGTTCCGGCGACGAACGTGAAGGGCGACTGTTGTAACGAGGTAGCCCACTGGAGAGCTGGTCAGTCCACTGGGAGGTCCAGGGACACTTCCGAAGGCTCAGGTCGGATGGATCCTTGAGAGCGTGTCAATACTGGTTGGTCCCACCAGTCCAAGGGTTGAAGCACTGCTCTGGGGCTTCGCAGATCGGGTCGTCCTGCAGGGTTTCTCTGATCCAAATGCAGGAAGGGATGCTGGACCTCTTTGATAGTCGTCCACAGATCTTCAGTCGGCTGCGCTTCTACACAGGTAACCTGGCTCCAACGCTAATCTGAAGAAATTGCTGCAGGAGTCTTCTTCTTATCCCAGATTTTTCCAGTTGGTTCCATGAGCAGATTGCAATCCTTAGAGAGGAAGAAATGCAGAAGGCTTTGTTACAGACCTCTTCACGACACTTCACCAGACTGGGGAAGGCGAGTTCCAGTGACAACCACCGTACACAGGCGATGGCAAGCGTCGTCCTAGTCACAGTTGAAAAAGACCTTCCAGAGCAGGATCCTTTGAAGCTGGGAGACTGACATTCTTCGGGCAGGCGACTTGCACCACAAGCTGGCGTCTACTAAAGTTCCGGCAACGAGCGTGGAGGGCGACGGTTCTAATGAGGTATCCCACTGGAGAGCTGTTCAGTCCACTGGGAGGTGCAGGGTCACTTCCGAAGGGTTAGGTCGACTGGATCCTCGAGAGCATGTCAAGACTGGTTGGTCCCACCAGTCCAAGGGTTGAAGCACTGTTCTTGGCCTTTGCAGATCAGGTAGCCCTGCAGGGTTTCACTGATCCAAATGCAGGAAGGGATGCTGGACCTCTTTGAGAGTCGTCCACAGATCTTCAGTCGGCTGTGCTTCTACACAGGTAGCCTGGCTCCAACGCTAATCTGAAGTAATGGCTGCAGGAGTCCTCTTCTTATCCCAGATTCTGCCTGGAAGCAAGCCCAAGCCCACCAATGGTAAGGATCTGCACAATTCAAACAGCCAGCAGTGATCCAATCAAGTGCATGAACTTATATGGGATTTCCTGACCTGGCAAGACAGGAAGAAGGCCAAACAACAATATGGCCAAAGAACCAGCAGAAATCTTGTGGCATGGCCATTTTAGGGCACTAGCCATATTCAGTAGCCATTCACAGTAAACGCGAATGTGCACGTTAGAAATAACACCAAAATGGTAAATATATGTTTGCTCCAACCAGCTTGTGTTTAGGCACATATAAAAGTAGCCAAAAATCCCAAGTGTAAAAGACTAGGATGATACAAACGTATCCCCACTGCACTGAATTGCGAGATGCTGTGTTCAAGGTTAAAAAGTTACTATAAAGGTAAATAGTAAAAAAACAAAAGGGAAACAAAATTTCCCAGTACTGGTAGTCTGAAGGACTGGTCAGTTTCCCCATAACAAAATGAGCAAAATGCTGAGGGAGTGAAGCTGGTGACTTCACTTCTCTGTAAAAAGTCAGGACAGGTTCAAAAACAAACACAAATAGTTTGGAATCTGTAGAAATATGGATGGAAAGTTGTTAAAAGAGAAAACATTCCTAACAGCCATGTCAGGAGGAGTTGGAGCACAGATCTCTAACAATCTGACAGATCAGAAAGGCACTAGTGGCCCAAAGAATCTGGAGGAGGACCAATGTTTAGATGGGGAGATCAGTGGAGAATGTAAGGATCTCATGGTGGCAACAGTAAGACAACAGACACAAGTGATCACTGTTCAAGGGTGTTTATTGATTTAAAATAGGTGAGATAAACGCCTCATCTAAACCTAAATCTAAGATGGGAGCAAGCTTCGACCATCAAAGAAGGCAGTCCTAGTGGTGTCTTGTCAAATAAAAGGGGCTAGACAAAAAAAAAAAGATTGACAATCCTCACAACTAAATACAAAAAGAGTGTGGGATGAGGTTCACAACAAAGAAAGAAGTGTTGATAAATGATAAGTCAGGATGTGTCCCTTCCCCACGTTTTGAGCATGGGACAAGGCACAGCACACACTCGAGCTTACCCAGCACGATATAACAGTTCCGATCTTAGCTATAGAGACCTTTGGTTCTCCAGCATGAGGTCTGGCATGGATTCACATGCTCATGAATATTCCCAGTCGTCAGGCTGGGAATCCTCTGTAAAGAAAAAAATCAGTATCAGTTTCGTTTCTGATCTGTCTTTCGTAGTAATAACCAATCACTGATCTCTGCGTCATACTGACCACAGCCAATGACTGCCCTCTACCTAAGCCCCGCCTCTGGCAGCCATCTTCAGATTTTTACCGGACGTTCAAGTGTTGGGATCCTCGTGCTATTGCTCTCGAGCGTTAGTGCTATTTTTTCACGTTTTTTCTCAAAAAATTTCTCTTTTTTCGGTCAAAAGAGCCTCAAGCTCCACCGTTTCTTCATCCGATCAACGGGGACCCGTGTCGGATTCGTCTACGCCCCTCAAGGGTGAAGATTTCGTCGAGCCACGCTTTTGGATGAATCCAGAAGTTTCTCAGGCCCATCTCGGACATGGCCCAGGAGAAGGGAAGCTCGACGCCCGGAAAGCTGTTCAGGGTCTGCCCTGGATGCCAGCTTCAGAATGTCTTTAAGGAGGACGAATTCTCCCTTTGCCTTTACTGCCTATATGAGGACAAGACGCACGTGGAGAAGGACTGTGCGTTTTGCGGCAATATGTCGGAGCGGACCATGAAGGACCGCCATCAACGTCTCGCCAACTGGCTGGAAGGAAAGAGCCCGTCGGGCGAGAAGAAGAAGTCCGAGCAGTCTTCTAAGACCTTTGAGGGCGCCCCGGCGACGGGGGTCCAACAGAAGGCCAAGCACCGCGAGTCCGCTGGCACCGGGAGCGCCGAACGGTCGGGCTCTACGGGCGCCAGGCAGGGCGCATCCTCCCCGGCGCCATCAACCACGAGCCAACGCTCTGGCTCGGGTAAGAGGAAGGCCGAGCACCCGGCGAAGCTCCTGGAGAGACCCCGGCGAGCTCGAATGCCCCAGGGGAGCGGGAGCGAGGCGGTGACCCTCCCCCCAAGGAGAAGGCGGTGAGTGCACCTAAGGTGGTGAAAGCCTTAATCCATCCGGCCAAGGCCTCTATCGAGACAGTCGCGGCAGCCCTGGCTCAGCCTGTGGAGGCTACACCAGTGGTGGCGACCTCGGGGCCCAGAGTTTCCCTGCCACCGCGGAGGGAGTCCTCTTTCATGCCCATCGACAGGACCCCCGTGAAACCTCTGACGGAGAAGAAAAAGGGGGGGCAGGAGGTCGTCGTAGATTCGGCCTCAACCTCTGAGGAAGAGCTGATCGAAGTCTTAAGCCACGGCTTTGGCGTGGAAGAAGACCAGCCCGTCGGGAGGGACCCCGACGTAGGAGACGACGAGAACGTCGAGGGTGCGGACGGGGCTCCTGACCACCCGTCGGACTCCCCTCAACCAGTGCCGCAAGACAACTCGGCAGCCATTTTATTGGCTATACAGTCCTTATGCTCGGAGATAAGGACGAGACTGCCGTTACCACCAACGGAGGAACCGCTCCCGACGGGTGACCCGGAGCCAGGCCCTTCTGGGAGCCCTCCCCCTAAGAGAAGAAGGATTCATCCTCCACCTCCTTTTCAGCCATCGCGCCCTGTTCAGCCCACCTCCCCGTCCACGACACGTGGGGATGATACGGGGACTGACACGGCCGTGACGGGTACAGACGACTAGGTTTACGACGAGGATCTCCTGTCGTCACCTCCCACCCGGGGTTCCCCGCCCGACGAGATTGGATCGTTTCACTCCATGATCGCCAGGGCATCCGAGCTTTTCCACCTCTGCCCGGAAGAGAAGAAGAAGGAAGGTTTCCTTTATCAACGGCGCGAGGCCAAGAGGAAGATGGTCCTCGCTGTACCTCTACTGGACGATATTTGGGATGAGGGCCTCACCCTTCTCAAGAACCCATCCACGACGCTGGCTAGAAGGGATCGGTACGAGAAGAAGTACCGGGTCCCGGACGCGGCCCCCTTGTGCCTTCGGGCACAGCTGACCCCGGACTCGGTCGTCTCTGCGGCGGCCAGGAAGAAAGCGGGGAGGGGCGCGGCCTCTACGTTGACCTCCCCGCCGGACGACGAGGGAAAGAAATTAGACACAATGGGACGCAGAGTCATCTCGTCGGCAGCGACGACGATTAAGGCGGCCAAAGCCTTGACTATCATAGCCCGCTACGACAGGGAGTTGTGGTACAAACTGGCCCCCCTGCTGGACTTCCTACCAGACGACAAGAGGGCGGAAGCCCTAGAGATCTTGCAGGAAGGAGAGTTGGCGTCGGACCACGCCATTACGATTGCGACAGACATCGCTGACACTGGATTTCGCCAGTTGGGCAATGGCGTGTGCCTTAGGCGGCGTGGATGGCTCAAGGCTACTGACTTCCGTCAGGACATGCAGACCAGAGTCTTGGACATGCCGTTCGACGGAAACAACCTGTTTGGGAAAACAGTGGACGATTCCCTTCAAGCCATCAAGGCCGACACAGAGACGGCCCGGGCTCTTGGGGTTCTCCAGCAATGGCGGCCGCTCTTTCGGAGCGGCGGAGGCAAACAGGGTGCCTCCAAAGGTTCCAGCGGCGGATTTTCCACCTACCGTCAAGCGGCCCGTTCGTCGTCACAGGAAGCTTACAGGGGACGAGGCAAGTCAGGCGGACCCCGCCGTGGTCGCCAAGGACAAGGCGGTAAAGCCTCGTCGAAGCAGGACTGAACCGGCCGTGGGGTCGGACCCCCACCGAAGCACCCCGGTGGGAGGCCGGCTGGCGAGCTTCGTCAGCGTGTGGGAGTCCATCTCCACCGACCGTTGGGTGCTGGACGCCCTAGCTCAGGGTCACGCGCTCGAGTTTCTAAAGAGGTGCCCGCGCGTCCCCCCTGTGGCCAGGAAAGAACATCATGTCCCTCAACTTCTCTTGGAGGTAAAGGCGATGCTCAAGAAGGGAGCCATCGAGCTCGTCCCAAAGAGGCTTCGGGGCTCCGGAGTTTACTCAAGATACTTCCTCGTGAAGAAGAAGACGGGAGGATGGCGTCCCATCCTGGACCTACGACGACTGAACAAATTCATCAAGGCACAGAAGTTCCGGATGGTCACCCTCCAACGCGTCCTGGGTCAACTGGAGGAGGGCGATTTCCTGTCGTCGTTGGATTTGGAGGATGCCTACTTCCATATTCCCATCCTAAAGGGACACCGAAAGTTTCTCAGGTTCGTGGTCCAGGGGCGTCACTCCCAGTTCAGAGCCCTTCCCTTCAGATTGAGGTCGGCACCCAGGGTGTTCACCAAGTGCCTCGCACTGGTGGCGGCGCAGCTGCGCCGAGAGGGGATCCACGTCTACCCCTACCTGGACGACTGGCTCATCCGAGCAAAGACGAAGGAGCTCGCCGTGGAGCACACGCCAAGGACCGTCCAACTGCTTACGGACCTGGGATTCTCCATAAACTACGCCAAGTCCCACCTGGTGCCCGCGCAAGACGCACTGTTTCTGGGAGCGAAGCTCGACACAGTGCCGCTTCTGGCCTCTCCATCGGAGGAAAGGACAAGGGCCATCTTGGGCAAGGTGCAGCGGATGCTGGTTGCGGACGCGGCCAGGGTGAGGTCCTTCAAGTCCCTCCTCGGAATGATGCCTTCTTGCATTTAGCTCATCCGCCTGTGCAGGCTCCGGATGCGCCCGTTGCAGGAGTTCCTGGACGCGCGCTGGATCCAGACCACGGGCAGCTTCGAGGAGAGGATCACACTCGACGAGAGTTTCCGATGAGCGATCCGGTGCTGGGGCACCCGCGCTTATCTGACGGCGGGCATGGACTTCCAGACCCCCGGCCACCAGGAGACAGTGACCACGGATGCCTCCCTGGAAGGGTGGGGAGCGCACACCGAAAATCTGCACGCTAGAGGCCTTTGGCTTCCGACGGAGAAGTCCCTCCATATCAACGTCCTGGAGCTCCATGCAGTGTTTTGGGCCCTCAGGTCCTTTCTTCCGTCCCTCAAGGGCAAGGTGGTGAGGATCTTCACCGACAACACCACCACCATGTTCTACATCAGGAAGCAGGGCGGATCCAGGTCCCCAGCCCTGTCCAAGGAGGCGCAGGATCTGTGGTATTGGGCCGTCGCCCAAGGGATGTTTCTGGTGCCGTTTCATCTGGCAGGGATAAAGAACACCATCGCCGACTCGCTCAGCAAAGAGCTGCGCTCGTGCCACGAGTGGGAACTACGACAGGATCTAGTGGACCGCATCTTCCGACGGTGGGGCACACCCCAGATCGATCTGTTCGGGACGGCGACGAACTCCAAGTGCCGGAGGTTCGCCAGCAGGTTTCCCCAGCCGAGGAACATGGGCGATGCTTTCTCGTTCCCCTGGGAGGGCCTGTTCCTATATGCGTTCCCTCCTTTGCCGCTGCTGATCCGGCTCATCAACCAGCTCAAGAGGTCACGGTGCAGGATGATCCTCGTCGCACCTGCGTGGCCGAGGCAGATATGATTCCCGGACCTTCTGGACTTGTCAGCGTCCCCGTCAATCAAGCTGCCAGTGGACGCGGATCTTCTCTCCAGGGAAGGAGGCGCCATCCTCCATCATGACCCGAAGTCGCTGAACTTGCAGGCCTGGCTCCTGCAGCGTTAGAGTTTGGAGGATACGACATACCGGCCGACTGCAGAGAGGTTCTTGCAAAGGCCAGAGCGTCCTCAACTCTTAAATGCTATGGACAGAAATGGAAGAGGTTCTCTGTCTGGTGCCAGGCACAGAAGATTAACCCTCTGCAGATTACGGCTCCCCAGGTACTGCCGTACCTTCTGATGCTGGCCAAGGCCGGACTGGCGCACGCGTCCATCAAGATTCATCTTGCTGCGATCTTCTGATACACCAGAACCACGGGGCGGACGTCTTTGTGGTCTCATCGTCTGGTGAAAGAATTCATGAAGGGACTGTTCAGATCGTTCCCGCTGGTGAAGGCTCCGGCCCCGTCCCCGGCGTGGGAGCTCAACGTGGTGCTGACCAAGCTCATGGGACCTCCGTTCGAGCCTCTGCACTCGGCTCCGTAGAAGTTCTTGTCGTGGAAAACAGCGTTTCTTGTGGCCATCCCCTCCGCACGAAGAGTGGGAGAGATCCAGGCCCTTTCCTGCAAGCCCCCGTACTTGACTTTTCACGACACAAGGGTAGTGATCAGGACGCACCCCTCCTTCATGCCCAAGGTACCGTCGGACTTCCACATCAATGAACCCTTGGTGTTGCCTGTTTTCTTCCCGTCGCCTTCGTCGCCGGACGAAAGGACTTTGCACTCGCTGGATGTGGCTAGAGCGCTGAAGTTTTACGTGGACCGCACAAAGTGTTTTCGGAAGACGTCACAACTTTTTGTGAACTTTGGACCTGTCAATCAGGGGAAGGCTCTCTCAAAGGCCTCCATTTCCAGATGGCTCTCCGGCTGGATCATGTACTGTCATCGGTTGGCAAACCGACCGCTGCCTGGCCGTCCGAGAGCCCATTCCACCAGAGCAATCGCAGCTACCACGGCGTTCCTATCTGGTGTGCCCTTGCTGGACATCTGCAGGGCTGCTACGTGGAGGGCGACGCACACCTTCACGAAATTCTACTGCGTCGATCGGGATTCCAGGGAGGAGTCCAGGGTCGGCCAAGCAGTGCTGCGCAATCTGTTCGCCTAAGGTGAGCCTGGTGAGGAGGTAAGAATTGCTTAATGTTGAGTTTGATGTAATGCTTAATGTTGAGCCTTTGCCACCTCCCGTGGTTGTGCATGTGTGTACTGCTATGTATTCTTTATTCATGAGCATGTGAATCCATGCCAGACCCCATGCTGGAGAAGGAACAAGTTACTTACCTGTAACTGTGTTCTCCAGCATGGGTCTGGCATGGATTCACATGCGAACCCTCCCGCCTACCCCTCTGCGGCTCTTCACTTGGTCATACTGCCACTTCACGTGCTACCAAATCTGAAGATGGCTGCCAGAGGCGGGGCTTAGGTAGAGGGCAGTCATTGGCTGTGGTCAGTATGACGCAGAGATCAGTGATTGGTTATTACTACGAAAGACAGATCAGAAACGAAACTGATACTGATTTTTTTCTTTACCGAGGATTCCCAGCCTGACAGGGAATATTCATGAGCATGTGAATCCATGCCAGACCCATGCTGGAGAACAACAGTTACAGGTAAGTAACTTGTTCCTTACGTTTCTTTTCTACAAAAAGTCTCTTGCCTCCGAGGACCTGATGTGTTCAAAATAATAGACAAAAGTTAATTTCTGCTTTCGTGATGGGTGATGTCTTTTCACCCCTGGGTCCCCCTTTTCTGGGCTCAGATCCACAAAAGCTCTTAGCGATATCAGGACCTTTGGTGGTTAAGTTTCTTGCTTCTGAGGGCGTGATATGTTCAAAATCACAAAAAACGTTTCTTTCTGATTGCATTTAGGGTGATGATTCTACACCTCTGGGTCCCCTCTTCCTGGCTCAGACCCTTCTCGAATGTCAGCCTCTCTCCGACGGGTTCACTATGGCTTATCAAAAGATTTCCTTTGCTGCATTCACGTGATGTCAGGTGATGGCTTTTCACCCCTGGATCCCCCTCTTCCGGGCTCAGACCCTCCTCAACTGTTTGCCTTCCTCGGGTGGGGTCATAACGTCATTTACTCTCAAAGGTCTTTTTAAACAATTCACTGTAGGACTCCCTCCGTCGGGTTCACACGTGTCAATACAATGTTCATGGGGCCTCATTCTTCGCCCCGTTCTGCAGACACCCCTCCGACGGGTTCACTATTGCCAGCCGCACAGTTCCTTTTACTTTCTTACTATGCTGGATTCACTTCACTTAGCTTTCCATTTACGTGCTGGTCAAAGACTTTTGACTGTACAGGGGAATTTGCTAGGCCCCTGCATGACCACTTTGATCTTTTCCTTCCTGCTCTCCTAAGGCCTTCTGGTATTGGTAGTTTCAACAGTAAGGGGGATCAGCAGAGTCTTTCGACTAAGCACCCACATGCCCCTCTGCAGCTGACCTTTACCCTGCAGTGTTAACAGTTCTTTAGGTCCAGTTCAAGGGATGTCTTTTCACACTTTCGCCGCTCGCGACTTTCTTTTGACACACACCGTTTCACACAGTTTCTTCTGACTCAACGGCTGTATTGAAGGCTTTGCTTGCGTCTTTTTCTTCACCATTGGGCCTCCCTCCTCCGGGATCAGACCCTTCTTTACAGTTCAGCAAGAAAGCTTCCCTCTGCCGGGCTCGAGCCTCCTTCCAGAGTTGACATTTTCAACAAAAGGGTTTTGGGACTTCTAGTCCCAGAATGCACAGGGCCAATGTTGAGCCCACTTCATTGCTCCCCGAAAATGGCATTTTTTGTCATTAGGAGCTGCAGGATCCAAAAGGGAATGTTACTAGGAGGTCAGGGTAGTTACTGCTGCCCCTCAGAGACCTTGGTTCGCCTGCCTGGCCCAGGGGAGGAGTTTCACTGTTTGTACCACCAGGCAATCCCAGCTACCCCTGACTTGGCCTTGCCTTCTGGATGTGGTTTCCTCCTCCACACTGCAATCTCCTCTCTGGTATCAAGGCCAGTGTTTGGGCGGCTTTCTTCTCCAGGTATCCCAGGGTCTGCAGCTTACTAGGGCGTTCTCCTTCCCTCTGGTACCTTTCAGCATCCCCAAATCGCTCACAATGCTGTTTCTCGCTGCTGCTTTTATACTCCCAGCCAGAGTTGATTGGGGTCAGGTGTGAGTAGTTGTCCCTCCCTGCCTCTCTGCCTGACCTCATTATTGGGACAACATGGAGACTGCTCATAGGAATCCATTGCCCTTTGATTCCTATGGGTTATCCTCATGACTCCCATCTGCCTCTTCCTTGGCAATATTCCATAAGGACTGCTGGGATGTCGGGTAGGGGTGCATCAGAAAAAATGGGATACCGCATCTCGCCCAACGGCGCTTCTCTCATGGTGTCCTAGGAATCCCCACCTCCCCCCGGTGATCCCCGGTGATCCTCCCCCGCTTGTCTGCCCCCAGGGCTGGGATCCAGGGGTGATGGCCCTCCCCAGGCCACCTGAACAAAGGATCCTCGGGGGAAAAACCTGGGAGAAATGCCTCAGGTTTCTTCCAAGAATCAGAGAGGTCTTGTAAGGGGAAGACGCAAGGATAACACGTTTGGGAAAGGGGAGCAGGCTCCAGCCAGAGCCATTAGATTAGGACTGCAGAGGAGAAAGGTCTTGGCTACAGTTGGACTATGTGGTAAAGCTACTATTATAGCACTGGATCATCGAGGAAACCGCAAGGCATGTCCAGGAGAATCATCCAGGGATGTGCTGATCTAGGTTTTGCCAATCCCTTAAAACCTGCAACAAATATTTGAGGAAGAATTGAGTGCAGAAAACCCACGACTGAGACTGACAAAAGAAGGGTAATCTGCTGTTTCAAGGTGAGACTGCATCAGAACCAAACTATAGAGACTTTATTTTTGTTATACGGTTTTCCTTTTTCATTCTGATTTTCGTGGTGTACTGTAAAATAAACTCCTGTTATCCTACATCTTGAGTCAAGCCATTTGGTGCTCTCCACTCTGGTATATGATGCATTCAAATGGATTGCGTCTTCCCACGTATTCCTCATCTTTGATATACTCCGATATCCTGGGCTTGCAGCTCGGACAGTTTTCTCAGCAGAGAGCGTGTGCATCGTTGTTGTCGACCTTGTGTCCTTCAAGGGCCTTTGCCCTTCTCGAGGATGATGTTGACACTGGTATAAAAGGCACGCACCACGCCTGTTGCCTCAATCCCATTTTTCCGCACAGCTGCTCAAAACGGTTCTTTGCCTCTGCATGTTCGATAACTGCGTAGTTACAAGTTTTGTCTTAAGATGTCAACTCATAACCCAAAAACTGACTTCAAGAGATGTGCTGAGTGTTCGGCTAAAATGTCTATAACCAATCCTCATTGGGTTTGTCTCTGGTAACGGGCCACATCGTCGACGATTGTGGCTTGTGTCAGTTTATAACTGCAAAAGCTTTAAAAGAGAGGAAGAGGAAACTTGATTTGGGCAAACACTCCCCAAAATCGTCTTCGGTAACGCCCCCCATGAAGAAATTGTCCAAAGATAGGAGCCCAAGAGAGAGGTCTCCACACTGGGCCAAGAGGCACAGCAAGCGTGATAGACGTTCAAGACTTCGTCATTCCTCTTCATCATCTTCGAGGAGATCTAAGAAAAGGAAGTCATCGCTCCAGATTGTCCTCTACGGATTCCTTGCCCAAAGGGAAACAGGTCTGCTTTCCAAAGAAGGGGGCTAGTAAGGCAGAACTGGAGAAATTCCGTCTGCAGATGTTGGAGAGGTTTGAGAATGCAGCGACTTCAGCCCCAATGAGAAGAAGTCATTAGAAACGTCCGACCCCATAGTGCCGAAGGCCAACATGGAGCAGATAAAAACCGCTGATCACGTGCCCAAGAGTCCGTAGAGCAAGTCATCGAAGGATTCAAAGATCTCAAATAGATCTCGTGCACCACTCATGGCCTCGACGCCTCAAAGGGATACTTCTCCTCTGACCCAATTAACATTGTCAAGGCCCTCAACGTCCTTTTTCGGAACTATCAAAGGTTTACAAACCACAGGACAAACGAGACTTTAAGTCTGTGATCTCTATTCTTGAGGAGGAGTTGGAGGAGGAAAGCCCTAATTCTCCAGCATGGGGTCTGGCATGGATTCACATGCTCATGAATATTCCCTGTCGTCAGGCCGGGAATCCTCGGTATAGAAAAAAATCAATATCAGTTTCGTTTCTGATCTGTCTTTCTTAGTAGTAACCAATCACTGGTCTCTGGGTCATACTGCCCCCAGCCAATGACTGCCCTCTCCCTAAGTCCCGCCTCCGGCAGCCATCCTCAGATTTTTACCGCACGTTCAAGTGTTGGGAGTCCTCGTGCTGTAGCTCTCGAGCTTTTGCTGTGTTTTTCGCGCTTTTTGAGGAGATTTCTCATTTTTCGGTTAAATAGAGCCTCAAGCTCCACTGTTTTTACATCCGATCAGCAGGGATACGTTTCAGAGTTTTCTACGCCCCTCAAGGGTAAAGATTTCGTCGAGTTACGCTTTTGGAGGATTCCAGAAGTTCTGAGGCCTACCCCGGACATGGCCCAGGAGAAAGGAAGCACGATGCCCGGGAAGCTGTTCAGGACCTGCCCTGGATGCCACGATCGCCGACTCACTCAGCAGGGAGCTGCGCTCGTGCCACGAGTGGGAACTACGCCAGGATCAAGTGGATCGACTCTTCCGACGATGGTGCGAACCCCAAATCGATCTCTTCGCGACGGCGACGAATTCCAAGTGCCGGAGACGGCCTATTTCTTTATGCGTTCCCTCTGCTGCCGTTGCTGCTCCGGCTCATCAACCAGCTCAAGAGGTCCCAGTGCAGGATGATCCTCGTCGCACCGGCATGGCAGAGGCAGATCTGGTTCCCGGACCTTCTGGACTTGTCAACGTCCCCACCAGTCAAGCTGCCGACGGACGCAGACCTTCTCTCCAGAGAAGGAGGCGCCATTCTTCACCACAACCCGGAGTCGCTGAACTTGCAGGCCTGGCTCCTGCAGCACTAGAGTTTGGAGGGTACAACATCCCGGACGACTGCAGAGAGGTTCTTGCAAAGGCCAGGGCGTCCTCAACTCTCAAGTGCTACAGACATAAATGGAAGAGGTTATCTGTCTGGTGCCGTGCACAGAAGATTAAACCTCTGCGGATTACGGCCCCTCAAGTACTGCCGTACCTACTGTCGCTGGCCAAAGCTGGACTGGCTCACGCCTCCATCAAAATACATCTGGCTGCAAGCTCCCGATATACCAGGACGACGGGACGGGCGTCCTTGTGGTCTCATCGCCTGGTGAAAGAATTCATGAAGGGACTATTCCGATCATTCCCGCCGGTGAAGGCTCCTGCCCCGGCGTGGGAGCTTAATGTGGTGCTGACCAAGGTCATGGGGGCCCCATTCGAGCCTATGCATTCGGCGCCTGTCATGGGCGCTACTCCCGAGGGGCCAGGACTGGCCCAGCGCCCTCGGAAGCAGACCCGTCTTCCACTACTCCGGACCCAGCAGACCCCTACAGGGGCCCTTTGGACCGTGTCCTGGCGCCTTTGGCGCCAGGCTCATGAAGGGTTTCAGTCCCGGCACCATAGGCGCCGGGCTCATATTGATAAACAGTGTAATAATGCTTGGGTGGACTTACCTGAGGCAGACCATGCTGCATATTTACCCAGAACAAACCCATCTGGTTGAAGTCCCCAGCCATCAGGGCTGGGAGGAACTATTCCCTCCATTCAGGAACTCTTTTCTTACCTGGGTGGAACCGGTGGAAGAACACACACTGGAAGCACTTCTCTGCTATTTAAACCACGCCCGATGGAAAACACGTGCTTCGCGTTATTCTGCAGCAGAAGCAGGACGCTCACCGAGTCGGCTCCCGCATTCCAGGTCCAGAGTCATCTTCAGCTTCCGCGCAGCAACCTGTGGATGAAGAAAGACACAGAACAATACTTACCAGATCCCGGAATCCAGTCACCGGCAAAACCTGCAAAGAATAAACATAAGGTTAGAAAAGTGCAACTCGCTCGCAGCCGCACCCGCTTACCTGATCCATCCGTGATTGCAACGGTGCTAACCGCGGCCTTCTCTTCGGCAGCTTCTCTGCACCTGAAAGGCAAAGGACATAATTAAAAAGGGGCTTGGGTGAAGGCAGTCGCATTCATCTTAACTTACCAGTTTTTGCACGCGCAGTAGCGGCCGCATCAACCTCAGCATCCCGGCACCTGAAAAACAGGAAAAAGACATTATTTGAGGTGCCATTAAAAGCGGCCAACGATCATTATACTTACGTGCATCGGCACGTGCAGTGGCAACGGATATAAAGCCCTCAGCATCCCGGCACTTGAAAACTAGGAAAAGGACATTATTAGAGGTGCCATTAAAAGCGGCCAACGATCATTATACTTACGTGCATCGGCACGTGCAGTGGCAACGGATTTAAAGCCTGCAGCATCCCGGCACCTGAAAACTAGAAAAAGGACATTATTAGAGGTGCCATTAAAAGCGGCCAACGAAGATTATACTTACGTGCATCGGCACGTGCAGTGGCAACGGATTTAAAGCCTGCAGCATCCCGGCACCTGAGAACTAGAAAAAGGACATTATTAGAGGTGCCATTAAAAGCGGCCAACGAACATTATACTTGCGTGCATCGGCACGTGCAGCGGCAACGGAAAACTACGCCCACAGCATCCCGAGGCCTGAAACAAAGGAAAAGGGACATTATTGAGGTGCCATCTTTTAAAGCCTATAGACTACAGTATACTTACAGGCATCCGCTCGTGCAGTAACGGCGGCATCGCTCTTCGGCATCCCAGCACCAGTGCCACCACTAAGGCCGCAAAAGACTTGAGCCTCAACACTGAACTCATCCAGTGACATAACTGGAATCCACGCACCCCTGCACCAGACGCAGGATGTAGAGCTCAGCATTTATACGCCTAAGGTGAGAGCTCGCCGAGACAAGTAGAAAGCTAGGCTGTGGGAGAAACTGGCGATTGGTGGGAGAAGGAATCCCATCAAACGGTGATTAACCCTTTTTCTTCCACCTGCAGAAAACTTACCCTGCAAGTCAGACATTCGATAAGAGGAAGCCCAGTCCTGAGAGTCGTCCGAGCTCTACGCTTCTCAATTGAAGAAACGATAGCAACCCAGCCGGGATCAGCGCCTCCGTGGGAATCAGGTGAGCGTTACAGCGCCTTTGAAGTTCCTGTCGTGGAAGACAGCTTTCCTCGTGGCCATCACCTCCGCACGATGAGTGGGAGAGATCCAGGCCCTATCTTGCAAGCCTCCATACTTGACTTTTCATGACACGAGGGTGGTGGTGAGGACACACCCATCCTTTATGCCCAAGGTGCCGTCGGACTTCCACCTCAACGAGCCCTTGGTGTTGCCAGTTTTCTTCCCGTCGCCTTCGTCGCCGGCTGAGAGGACTTTGCACTCGCTGGATGTAGCTAGAGCGCTGACGTTGTACGTGGACCGCACGAAGAGTTTTCGGAAGACGTCACAACTGTTTGTGAACTTTGGGACTGTGAATCAAGGGAAGGCTCTCTCGAAGACTTCCATTTCCAGATGGCTCTCCGGCTGCATCATGCACTGTCACCGGTTGGCAAACCGACAGCTGCCCGGCCGTCCGAGAGCCCATTCGACCAGAGCGATCGCTGGTACCATGGCGTTCCTGTCTGGTGTGCCCCTGCTGGACATCTGCAGGGCTGCGACGTGGAGGTCGACACACACCTTCACAAGATTCTACTGCGTCGATCAGGACTCCAGGGAGGAGTCCAAGGTCGGCCAAGCAGTGCTGCGCAACCTGTTCGCCTAAGGTGAGCCTGGTGAGGAGGTAAGAGTTGCTTAATGTTGAGTTGTTGTATTGCTTAATGTTGAGCCTGTTGCCACCTCCCGTGGTTGTGCATGTGTGTACTGCTATGTATTCTCTTATTCATGAGCATGTGAATCCATGCCAGACCCCATGCTGGAGAAGGAACAAGTTACTTACCTGTAACTGTTGTTCTCCAGCATGGGTCTGGCATGGATTCACATGCGAACCCTCCCGCCTACTCTCTGCGGCTATTCATTTGGTCATACTGCCACTTTACGTGCTACCAAATCTGAGGATGGCTGCCGGGGGCGGGGCTTAGGGAGAGGGCAGTCATTGGCTGGGGGCAGTATGACCCAGAGACCAGTGATTGGTTACTACTAAGAAAGACAGATCAGAAACAAAACTGATACTGATTTTTTTCTATACCGAGGATTCCCGGCCTCACGACGGGGAATATTCATGAGCATGTGAATCCATGCCGACCCATGCTGGAGAAAAAACAGTTGCAGGTAAGTAACTTGTTCCTTATGGTCTGGATTATGGCACTCCTGGTATTCCAGAGTAACTAATATCCCAGCAATCAAAAATAAGGGACCTCGTGGACACCCTAAAGGATGCCAGTGGTTGGGATACTTCCCCAGAAGTTGTTTTGGCACCCCTGTGAGTTAGGGCATGCTTATATTTCCTATAGGTCAGTTATGGCAAAGGTAATAGAGTACTTGGGCTGGGAAGATAATCTGTTGCATATGAACAAGATGACTTATATTTTGGATACGGGGCCATCTAACAACCCAATCCTTCCTTTTCACACTGCTGTCAAGAATAGGGTCTTAGATAATTGGAATAGACCAGATTCCACTACTGCAGTCTATAAGGACTTTACAAAGAAATACAGGCCATCATCAATGGATCCAGAATTTCTTTCGAAACATCCTAGTCCTCAGAGTCTTGTAGTTCAAGCATCCACTTCTGCTTCTAAAGGAGCAGCCTATCCCACTGTTCCTCTGGACAGGGAGGATAAAAGGCTTGATTCTGTTGGAAAGAAAGTTTTTTCTGCCGGTAGTTTGGCTCTGAAGGCAACCAATGCAACCTGTGCACTAGCCTTCACATTGTGGGAAGTGGCTGCCACGGCATCTGCGCACAGGGTGAAGAGAGGGATGGTTTTATGAGCATTATTCATGACAGAAAAGATGCTATGTGTCAGTCCTTGCAGTCAGGGCTGGACACTGCTGACTGTATTAGCTGTTCCATGGCCGCTGGTACAGTGCTTAGGCGATTCGCCTGGTTAAGAAAATCAGGGTTTGCTCCTGATGTGCAATCCAAGCTGTTGGATGTGCTGTTTCAAGGATCTTATTTGTTTGGAACAAAAGCAGATGAATGCCTTGAGAAATTGCAGTCATCTAAGGCAGCAGCTACATCTCTGAGTCTGGCCGTTGGGCAGACACAACAGAGTTGATCAACTCCATCTTCAGCACAAGGATGGAGAAACCATTCATTTTGGTAGTATTCCTCTGTTGGGGAGATCAAGAGGTCAGTTCACGCAAAGGGGACAGAGAAGGCAACTCAGGAAGGCCGAGGACATACAGACAGAGGAGCTGCTGCAACATCTGCTGTCTTGCCTTCCGCACCAACTGATGCCCCTAAAGCACTTTGAAGACTTAAAACACTTGACAGTGGTGGGAGGCAGGTTAACCCAGCATCTGAAAGAGTGGCAAAGTATTACAACAGATGATTAGGCTTAACAAACTGTCGCCCATGATTACTGTCTCCCCACCAGACTGCCCACCCTCCCCCTGAAGCCAGTCCTTGAACGTACCTGAACCGCTCCTTCTACAGGAAGTTCAGACAATGTTGGAGAAGGGTGCAATCGAACAGGTACCTGCAGCTGAAAGAAATCAAAGCTGGTGCTCTCCTTATTTTCTGATCCCAAAAAAGAACAGAGGGTTGAGACCCAACTTGGTTTTGAGATGCTTGAACAAGTTCCTCAGGAAGGACAAGTTCAAGATGGTTACTCTCTCGCAGATCCTCTAGGCCCTTCAGTTGCAGGATCGGATGGTCTCATTGGATCTTCAGGACGCTTATTGTTATATGCCAATTCATGTCAAGCACATAAAATTCCAGAGATTTGCTGTTGGCAGTTCTCACTATCCGTTTCGAGTACCGCCATTCAGGCTGACCTCTGCTGAGGGTCTTCACCAAGTGGATAGAGGTGGTGGCAGGAAATCGATGGAGGGGGGTTCACATCTACCACTAGCCAGACGATTGGCTGATCAGAGCCCATTCACCCTATCAGGCTATTTAACATCTGGACAGCACCTGTCACTTTCTTCAGAGACTGTGCTTCTCCCTCAACTTGAAGAAGTGCCACATGACACCTTTCCAAAAGCTGCAATTCATTGGAGCTGTCCTGAACTCTTCCTCAGGGAAAGCTTTGCCACCTGAGGTAAGGGCTATCCACGTTTTGCAGATGGCCTTTGATTTTCTGAGGTTGCCCGGTCTCATGGCACCCTGCATTTCTCATGGCCTCGACACCTCGAATGGATGGTCCTCCAAGGTAAAGGCCCTGAGATCCCCTCAGTGGGCCCTCAGGAGTCAGTTGTAACGGTTATCCGGCTGGATGACAGATCTGGTTCGGATCCCAAACAGGGTGACGCGGTGTCCGGTCAAAGGATCGAAAAAAAGGATCGAATGCCAAGTTTTGCATGCTTTTATATTTATTTATATATTTTTTAGTTTAGTGTGCAAAAAAAAGATTTTTTACAAAGGAAAACAGGAGGTTGGGGGGGGAACCTCCCCCCCCCCATAATAAAAAAAGCATTCAAAACTTTTTTTTCGCCACTTTTGGTGTCGAAAAAAAGGCGTTCAATCCTTTTGTTTTAGATACTTTCACCTATAACCCGGTGACTCAGGATCTCCTGTGGTGGGGCGACAAGGAGAATGTGTTAAAAGGGGCGGTGGTTACACAAGCCTCCCTCTCAGGTTGGGAGGGTTCACACCAACGGTCTGACAATCTGCGGACGCTGGTCTCTGTTGGGGTCCACACTGCACATCAACCTTTTGGAGCTGAGGGCAATCAGACTAGTGCTGAGGGCCTTTCTGCCCTCTGTATGGGGAAAGAGGGGGAAGAGTGTCCTGATGATGACAGAAAACACAGTGGCCATGCATTACCTCAACAAGAGAGGGGTTGTAGGGTCACTGCGACTTTGCTGAGAAACCATGCTGCTCTGGTTTTGGGCACTGTAGTAGGGAATATCTGTCAGCGGTTCATCTGACCGGAGAGGATAACACTACGGTGGACGCTCTGAACAAGCAGAGCACAGTCTCCCACGAGTGGGAACTAGCTCAGGAAGTCATTCAAGAGATCTTCACCCTTTGGAGAATCCCTCAGGTGGATCTGTTTGCGTCCAGTGTCAACAGGAAGTGCGACCTGTTCCGCTCCAGGCAAGTTCCTCAGAGAGGAGCTCTCGGAGACACGTTCATGGAGGACTGAGAATTTCCACTCATGTACTTGTTTCCTCCAGCTCCTGTCATTCCTTATGTTCTCAGGAGGTTGAGAAGGTTCAGGAAATCCATAATCTTGGTTGCCCCCAGATGGAACCAGGATGATGTGGTACACAGGAACTTCTGGTAATGTCCATCTGCCCTCCAATTTGTCTTCCTCAAAGGGGGGATCTCCTCTTGCAAGGGGGAGGTTGCATTCTTCATCCAGAGATCAGGATCCTCAATATCCACACATGGTTTCTGAGAGGTTGAGGTACAGAGATTGGGATTTTCCGGAAGACATCATGGAGGTGTTGCTTACGGCCAGAAGGCCAGCAACAAAATCTCTATACTGCTGCAACTTCAACACATTTTGCAGCTGGTGTAGAGATAAAGCAATTTATCAATTTACTTGTGACACACCACCAATGTTGTCTTTTCTTCTGCACCTAACTCATCAGGGGCTCCAGGTTGCTACAACTCAGGGCTATCTAGCTACGCTGTCCATTTTCAAGCGCTCACCAGAAAAAGGTTCCTATTTTAAGGTTCCTATTGTTATCCAGTTTTAAAAAGGTTTGACCAATATTAGTTTAAGCATTTTATATAAATTTAGAAGATCACTCGCAGGATTAATACGCAGTTTTGTGACCATTATTGCATATTTGTATGGTTCTTACCACTTCCCATAGCAAGGTCTCGTGGTGGAAAGTACCAGTAGTTAAAGCCTTCATGGAAGGAGTAAAGAGACTTCACCCTCCTATTTCAAACCCACCACCAGGGTGGGACCTTAATGTGGTGCTAGCCAAGCTCATGGGACCCCCTTTCGAGCCCATGCATAAAAGCAGTCTCAAACACCTGACTTATAAAACGGCCTTCTTAGTAGCTATTACTTCTATAAGAAGGGTCAGTGAAATTCAGGCTCTGTCAGTGCAGGATCCCTTCTTTATTGTCCATAAAGACAAACTGGTTTTACGCACACACCCTAGGTTCTCACCTAAGTTTATATCAAAATTCCCTGTAAACCAGTCCATCGAGCTTCCGGCTTTCTTCCAGGACCCTCAAAGCTCGGCTGAGGTGAAACTACACACCCTAGATCTGCGTAGGGCGGTCCTCTACTATGTAAATAAAACCAGACCGCTAAGAAAAACAGATCAACTGTTTGTCTCCGTAGCTACAGGCAGAGAGAGGGATCGTGTCTCTAAAGGTGCCATCTCGAAGTGGATTATTAACTGTATCCAGTTGTGTTACTCACTCTCTGAAAGAACTCTGCCTTTCACGCCAAGAGCCCACTCTACTAGAGGCATTGGGGCACTCTGGCTTTCATTGCAAATGTACCCCTTGACACCATTTGCAAAGCAGCTACTTGGAGCTCTATTCACACTTTTACTCTGCATTACTGCATTAACACCCATTCCAAGGCAGATACACAAGTGGGACAAGCGGTTCTAAGACACTTATTTGCTCATGACCCTTCTCACATCCCACCTCCTTCTTCAAGTACTGCTCGCTAATCTATGCACAGCATGTGATCTAAGCAGATTCCGCAAGCCTCAGAAGGGATACATTACTCACCGTAATCGTATTTCTGATGCTTGTATCTGCTTAGATTCACATGCGACCCACCCTTCCTCCCCTCTGAGAGAAGGCGCATGGTTGCTTGTAGTCTTACCTTTCTATCTATCTGCTTGGATTATCTGTACTCGTGCTACTCCTCATGCTACCTCATGTCAGAAAAAATACAATCTGAGGATCCTAGATGCGTGAGGGATCTTGGGTACAGTGGACGTCACACTAGGGATAGTATTACTGGCTCGCCCTGTGTCGACGCCTATTTTCGAGTTTCGAAAAACAAACTGTAATACTCTGCAGCTTCCACTAGATGTCGGCCTATGCACAGCATGTGAATCTAAGCAGATACAAGCATCAGAAATACGATTACGGTGAGTAATGTATCCCATGTGTGTATGAACATTTCGGGTGTATACTGTTTATATTGATTTGTACTGAATTGCTTTATGTAGAGTTAGTGTATTGAGGGTCTGTATTTGTTCAGGACACTCTTGATTTCCCCGTGTTTCTTGGATGTATTGACATTGGACACACATTTATATACCTTCCTTTGGTTGTAGAATCCCTAGTTTTGCCCACTCAGTAGAAAGGTATCTAGTTCACAGTGGGAGTACCGCTGTGAGATATATGCATTGACCAATATGTTCCCACCGGTTCCATTCATTGTCCCTGTCTGGGATCTCAACCTGGTTTTAAGCTTCCTGATAGGTTCTCCTTTTCAACCACTTCATTGATGTCCCCTTAGGATGTTGTCTTTGAAGACTGTATTCATTACCTCTGCTCGCAGAGTGAGCGAGCTTCAGGCCTTATCCCCTAAACCACCATTCATAGTCTTACATAAGAACAACATAGTTTTGTGGGATCGTCCCTCTTTTCTGCCAAAAATAGTGTCAGAATTTCATTTGACGCAAATAGTTGTCTTGCTGGCTTTCTACCCTGCTTCTCACCCATTTAAAGATTAGGAGAGGTTACACATATTTGACCCTAGACAAGCTTTGAGCTTTTACATTAACAGGGTTTCTAAAATAAGACTGGACAACCAACTTTTTGTTGGCTATGCTGGTCATAGAATGGGACACGCGGTTACTAAACGAACGCTATCTCTGTGGATTATACTGTGTATATCTGACTGTTGCAACCTGGCTGGGAAAGAGGTTCCTGAAGGCCTAAAGGCCCACTAAGCTAGAGGTGTAGCCACTTCCTCAGCCCTTCAGAGGGGAGTAGCGCTGCAGGATATCTGCAGTGCTGCCACCTGGTGGTCTGTGCATACATCTACAAAGCATTACTGTTTAGATTTCCTATCGGGCAGAGAATCCAGATTTGGAAAGGCTGTTTTACACATTGTAAAACAAAATTTTACTCTTCTTTTCCACCTCCTGCAAAGGACTGCTATGGCAGAATATCAAAGATAAGGAATACGTCGGAGGACACAATCCATTTGAAGAACTAGTTACTTATCCCTGGTAATATTCTTTCGACTGGATGTGCTTCCCACGCATTGTTCACCACACCTCCCAACCATCCCCTCTGCCAAGAAGGAGTTTCTGGGGTTTACACCTTCTTCCCTGTTAATGCTCAAGTATTTCCCATCTCTGAGACTGCTGTGCTGGTGAGAGGAAAAATACGGGCTGAGGCAACGGGCGCAGTGCGTGCCTTTTATCACACTCCAGGAGGATGGAGGCCCTTGAAGGACACAAGGTCGACGACGACGCACAGCACCCTCTGCTGAGAAGTTTCTGAGCTGCAAGAAGGATATTGGAGTATATCAAAGATGGGGAATACGTGGGAGGAACCTCAGTCGAAAGAACATTACCATGAGTAAGTAACATGTCCATGCTATGTGACCAAACTCTCTGCTTGCGGCTGGTGGATGGGGTGGCCATCGGTCAATTGGCACCACTCGCATGTGATTCTGACCCTGGAGGATCTGGCTCATGGCAGTAGATTACGCCTAGATATGCCCACTTGCTGCATTAACCTTTAAGAGGTACCCATGATTTTGCACTGAACTGGAGTCCTATGTTGTATCAAAATGTCCCTGAGTGAGATAGACAAATTTGGGGAAACTAGATTTACATCTGACTGCACCAACAAATGTGAGCATGTGAGTGTTTGCTACAGGTGTCCAATAGGGAATAGTTCCAGGAGGGAGAATCACACAGCAGGACCATATGTACATGTCTATAAACCGAGATGTAGGACAAGCCTAAAGATGGCTTGGTACACGTCACCACACAGCGCAGTGTTGAACAATTACAAGCAAGTGAATTAAGTCTTGGATCCCTGCCACAGCAAATCTACATATTACCTCAAATATCACATGCAGATGCAGTGCACTAACCTGGAACAGCCTCAGTAGAGAGACTGATGCCTGATAAAAGCTGAGGATGTTCTCAGAGTAGTGCAGGTGAAAGAAGGCACCAATTGAGTGTTGGAGGTATGGAGGAGAAGTAAAGAGGATCAAGTGGAGACGAGGAGACAAAAGAGGATATGTAATGGGGAGGCTGAGGAGGAGGCAAGGAGGAGTAAGTGAATAAAGCAGTCTTGTATAGCACACTTCTCCAAATGGGGTCTGGCATGGATTTTCATGCTCATGAATATTCCCCGTCGTCAGGCCGGGAATCCTCGGTAAAATATAAAACAGTTTTACTTTCATTTACAAACTGTTTTCTCCTTTAAACCAGTCGCTGTCCTCAGGGTCATACTGCCCCATCCAATGACAGTCCTCTCCCTAAGCCCCTCTGCCATCTTCAGATTTTTACTGGATGCTTCAGTGTTGGGAGTCCTCAAATTTTGCTCCATGAACTACTTCTATGTTTTTCATTTTGCAACAGGAAAAAAGTCCTATTTTTGTTCTATAAAGAGCCAGTGTGCTTTTTTTCTCCGACTGCCGACAGCGGGGATCCTTTGTCAGTGAATTTAAGCACCCCTCAAGGGCGAAAACCTTCGAATTCTCTTCGAAGTTTCCAGAAGGCAAGGCCATAGGGCCTACTTCACGGCCTCCGACCATGACGGAGGAGAAGAAGGAAGGAAGATCCCTCTTCAGGCCCTGCATCAGCTGCGGGCTGTGGAACGTGTTTTTGGAGGACAAACACTCTACTGTCTTCATCCAGACCAACAGGAAGGAGAGTGCGAGATCTGCCTCACCTCCTCCAAGGATACAATGAAAGATCGACTCAGTAGACTGGCGGCGTAGCTGAACGCCAAGGCCTCTGCCCCGTGCGCCAAGATGGGGCATGCCTCACCCAGGACCGGCCAGTCCAAGGTGCAGGCTTCTAGGTCCTTTGATGGTGCCTCATCAGTGGGGGCCCAAGACAAGGCCAAGCACCGCAAGTCCGGTTCCATCGGGGTCGCTGCGCAAGTGGATCCAACAATGGGCAGGGCGCGATTGACATCACCATCCACCTCCATCACCTCAAAAAGGAAATCGTCCAACCCGGCTAAGCTGCGGGAGAAGCCCGAGAAGCCAGGGACAGAGGAGACTGCCGAACTGCCCAGGAAGGCCCAAGCGGCTCAGGAAAAGTCTGTCAACGATAGAGCTGGTGGCGGCTGCTCTCACAAAGGCTAAATCGACTGACCGCGTTAAGGTAACCCCCACAGTGCCAATGCCGGACTGGCGCACACCTTTTTCATGGTATATCTGGCGTCTATCTCCTGCTGCACCAGGTCTCTAGGAAGGTCTTCATTTTGGTCTCATCGACTCGTCAAGGAGTTTCTCAAAGGACTGTTTTGATCTTTCCCGCCGGTGAAGGCTCCTGCCCCGGCGTGGGAACTCAATGCGGTGCTGACAAGGCTCATGCGGGGGGGGGCCCTCCAAGCCTATGCATCAGGCCCCTCTCAAGTTCCTCTCGTAGAAAACTGCTTTCCTTGTGGACATCACCTCTGCCAGGAGAGTGGGTAAGATCCAGGCCTTATCCTGAAAGCAGCCCGATCTGACTTTCCACAAATCGAGGTTGGTGCTGCAGAAGCACCCCTCTCATGCCAAAGGTCCCATCGGAATTCCACCTCAACGGCCTTTCGTGTTGCCTGTGTTCTTCCCAAAGCATTTCTCACCGGATGAGAGGGCCTTGCACTTGCTGGAAGTTGCTCGTCCCCAAAAGTTCTAAGTGACGTGCACAAAGATTTTTGGGAAGACTTCTCAACTGTTCGTGAACTTTGGTCCTGTGGACCATGGGAAGGCCTTGTCCAAGGCTTCCATCCCAAGGTGGCTCTCCGGCTGCATCATGCACTGTCATCGGTTGGCGAATCGACCGCTGCCCTGCCGTCCGAGAGCCCACTCCACCGGAGTGATCGCTGCGACGACCGCATTCCTGTCTGGTGTGCATCTGCTGGACATCTGTAGGGCTACTACGTGGAGGTCCAAGCACACCTTCACGAAGTTCTACTGCGTCGACAGGGATTCCAGGGAGAGTCCAAAGTCAGCCAAGCAGTGCTACGCAACCTGTTCGCTTGAGGTGAATCTGTTCCAGAGGTAAGAGTTAATTGCTTCTGTTGAGCCTTGCCACCTCCCGTGGTTGTGTAATTTTGTACTGATATGTATTCATTATTCATGAGCATTTGAATCCATGCCAGACCCCATTCTGGAGAAGGAACAAGTTAATTACGAAAAACAAAATGCAATACTCTGCAGTGACCACTGGATGTCGGACCTATGCACAGCATGTGAATCTAAGCAGATACAACCATCAGAAATGCTTTTACGGTAAGTAATGCATTGTCTTCTCCAGCATGGGTCTGGCATGGATTCACATGCAGACCCTCCCTCTGACGCCTCTGCGGCTCTTCTTGGTCATACTGCCACTTCACATGCTTACCAAATCTGAAGATGGCTGCCAAAGGAGGAGCTTAGTGAGAGGACTGTCATTGGATGGGGGCAGAATGACCCAGAGGACAGTGATCGGTTTAAAGGAGGGATACATTTTGTAAGTAAAAGTGAAACTGTTTTTTCTTTTACCGAGGATTCCCGGGTGACGATCAGGAAATATTCATGAGCATGTGAATCCATGCCAGACCCATGCTGGAGAACACTACTTACAGGTAAGTAACTTGTTCCTTCTGCCATTCGTTGACCTCGCTGCAGGTATAAGAAGAGAGAAAAAGACCAAGAAGCGAAAAGGAGGTTGAGACAAGGCAGGAAATGGGAAAAGAGTGAGGAATCGCAAGTAACGGTGGGTAGAGTAGAGACCTGTAGTTTGGTGAGAAGAACAGTAGAAAGTAGGTATAGTTGAGAAAGAGAAACCAGACTGGAGGTGATATAAGGGAGAAAAGGGAGGTTGGACGGAAATACCCAGAAAAGGTTGGAAAGGTGGTTGTTGTATGGTGATTGTAGGGGATATGGAGAAGAGAGACAGAGGAGGTTTAAGGAAACGCTAACAGGGGTTGGAGGAGATATTGGAGAAAGAAAGGAAGGTCTCAAGGTAATGCCAATAGGTTTCGAGAAGGCATTGGCGAGAGAAAGGATGATGAAAGGAGATCTCATGAGAAGGATGGAGGAGACATTGGATAAAGGAATGAGTTTGGAGGAGGTTAGGAGAAACACTGGAAGAGAGTTTTTAGAGGATCAGAAGCAGGTCCACCAAGCAACAAAATAGGACAATTGAGGGCAGAGGTACAATCACATGGCAGAGACTACCTAGAGTGTAGTGTAGAGGATGGGCATTACCCAAGAACATGTTGACTTGTGCAGGAGGACAGTGCGGATGGGGCAATGCCAGGCCCCTGATACAGGGCGCTGACACAAGAATAGAAGGCCAGCTTTGAGACTTCCCCAGACTTCCAGCCCAATGATGGAAGTTCTGAGGTTTTGTTCACAATATACCCCAGCTTCGACCTTGACAGACCTAATGTGCTGGCTGCCTGGGGGACCTCAGAAGAGGGGACACTCAGAACGAGCAGCAGAGAACAAGCAACGATGAACCAAGGTAACAAAAAGGATGTGTGGGAGACACCTAGAGCCACCAGGGATTGGGTGACAGTGAACTGGTTGTGCCAGGGACCCTGGATTGATATCGGCAAAGGGAAGCCATCCTGTTGTTGCCAAAAAACTGTTACATTTTCCTGATTTGGCCCACTCCTGTAACTAGGCCTGATAAACCTTTGTTGAACAATAACTTCTTTTCTGCCACGTGTTAATCCTATATTATCAACACAGTTTTCATCCGTACTGGTATCATAAAACACACAACCTGTCCCTCACCGACAGCACAGCCTGACCCTGTCAGGGCAAGTTCTCCCTAGGTGGCCTGTGGTGTGCCGCCTAGCTAATAGGGATAGCGAGACAACTGTCCCTCATCAGCACTTTATCACATTCAATAAATCATACTCAGTTAAAAATCTGAAGGAACGAGAATAAGGTGGGACAGTCCTGATTAGATCATGTCCCATATGCATTCAAGGGACGCATTTTACCATAGGTATTTACTTAAATCTTTATTCACCAACTAGGTGGCAAGCTTATGGAACGTCATTTAGCGTTCCACGATACCAAAAGATCCCGGAAATATGGGATTGCTTAGAAAACTCCCTTTAGGAGAGTACTTTAATGACGTGTCCGAAATTCATTTGGCAAACATCATCGTGATCGGGATGGGTCTCATGATCTAATGGGTCGACCGCTTTCGATGACCAAAGGTAGTAGTGTCATCTTCTTCAGGACCACTTTAATCTGGGGTTGGTTTAGCTCCAGCAACTACCTGCGGTTTGTGGATCGAGCGGTCACATCCGTCCCCTGTAGGGTGACACAAGGGGAAAGCCAGAGGTCACTCCCACCTGCTCAACACTGTTGAAGTACAGCTGTGTTTGTTATTACTTGCACAACCTAATTGCTAGTGTCTTGTTCACAAGACTTTCTATATGCCCTGTTTCTTAGGCAACATTGGGTGATCCAGCTAGCTGAAATAGCCCTGGCCAAAAACTATTTTCTGTGCAACAACATCTTTTACCATCAGGTCTCGGGGACGGCCATGGGGGCTACTTTCGCACCCAGTTTGGCCAGTCTATACGTGGACTTAATTGAAAGGAACCATATATATCCGTCCGCCAATGATTTTCTACACCAGATAAAGGGTTGGCGGCAATCTCGACTTACAGATCTCTACATGTGAGGGACGGCTATCCTCTAAAGTATACAAAAAACAGACAGACCGAAATTCGCTGCTGGCTTACTTTAGCTACCACCCACAAGCACTCAGAGACAACCTCTCATTTGGTCATTTTCTGAGGTATTGACACCTATGCACACATACCACTTAAGACACAATTGGTGAACCGTGTTTACCCGGCACGCATAGTGAATACTACATACAAACTGGCTCGTGTCCCAAGAGAGATTACACTCTAGCAACCTCCTAAACCTTCAATCAGGGAAAACATAACAGCTGTCTTTAGCTATTCCCCGCTGTTTAAGAAGATAAAAAGGGAGATAAAGGAAACGATGGCCCATTTTGAACACAGAAAATACCCTCTGTCAGTGCCTTCTTTTGCCCTAAAACGGAGGCAAAATCTTAGGGACAGGCTTGTTAAAACATTGCCTGAACATGATGAGGTGGGAGACCACACTCAACCAACACTATGGACCTGTAGTGCCCCGACAGGGCATTCACTATGCGGTAGATTCTCCATGTGTGCCCAAACCCGACAAAGTGTCAACCTAGACATCGGGTGGAAGACCCCTTGGGAACAGAAGACCTTTACAAATTGTAACAGCTCAGGAGTAATATATTTGATCACCTGTCCCTGCAACCTTATGTACGTTGGAATGACCACCCGAGTTGTTAGAAAAAGGATGATTGAACATAAGTCCTGTCTGCGAACAGGCAAACTAATGGCACCCCTTGTATCCCACTTTATGAAAGAAGGCCACCGTCCAAAAGAGTTCCATTGGACGATTATTGAAAAAATACACCAACCAGGACAGGGTGGAAACGTTCATAATATACTACTCCGCAGAGAGCAGCATTGGATATTTAGGCTGGACACATGGAACAATGGGCTCAATGAAGCAGTGCAGTGGCACGATTTGGCAGTACTACCAAGCTGATTAGATCCATCCTTGTAGGCCTGTCGCTGTCATCTATGCCAATGTTTTTCTAAGACATGAGAAACCCACATGGGACCCTACAAGTAACAACTGGGCTCTTTAGCCCCCATTAGTTTGAATGATTTCTAAGACAGTAGCCACATGAGAATTTAAAGGGCATACAGCTCCCACAAGGGCATCGTCATTAAGCGCTCCCCAGGGGGCCCCTGCACACGATGATCTTGTGTGAACTAGAGTGGTATGACCGATCATAAGACGACTACACTGTAACCTGGCTATCCATGTTAAAGATATCTTACATATACTGCCTCTTTAGAATCTTACATATACTGCCTCTGTAGATATGAATTATATACCATGGGGTAGCATATTAAAAGATGGGAATACTAAAAGAAATTTGGGGCTCTCATAAGCCCCCTCCAACTCTTTTGGATGACACCAAATGCTTGAGCCACATATAAGATCCAATGGGCACGGTGACCCTATGCCGACTTCTGTATGCTATATGCAGTGTCACTTCACTAGGATGGAGGTGAACACAACACTTAGACAAGTGGGCTAGTTTGCCATGATCTGAAACAAAAAAATATTTGCTGTGTGGGCATTAGGGCGTTTAGTATTAGATGATGAGGAGCCTGAAAGGAATTCTCAAATATGATGCATCAGTGTAAACACATTCTGGTGCGTTAGCTTATTAGTGATTTTAGGCACACCAACGGTTCAATCATAATAAAAGGTGGAGTCATAACCCATGTACTGTGTTGCCACATCGCTCTAAAATGTCTGCCACAGTGAGTGCAATACCCAGCGGTGACCGCGTGTAACCACGCCCCTTCCATCACATAATGCCGAAGCATTATAGCCGGCACTCAACTGGTAGGCAGCACCAGTGAATACAGCAACGCTGAGGACAGACATAAGGCATACAGAAAGACACCTGCAGGTAGGTTTAGTGGACCACAGGCCGCTTGACCGCTTATGAAGAGTTAGGACATAGAAATGGATATTTGATATCTGATACATCCACATATTTCTTTAGAACGGGGAATCTTGTCGAAACGGAATAGTACGTCTTCGTGCTTCCGGAACACCACCACTCCCAGCTTCTGAAAAGTTACTATCAGCTGGCCGAGATAGGTGCAGAAAACAAGTTGTCCTTTCACTATGCATTAACTAACACCTATGGGTTTCAATGTGATGCGACTATATCGCTTTGATTTAAGCTAATTGACCAGCCTACACTGTAGGGGAGTTGGAACACAAGCTGACCTCCTACCACACCTCCCGTAACACTCCCCCTCCCCCTCTTACCCAATGTTGCCTGAGAATTAGGGCATATAGAAAGTCTTGTGAACAAGACACCAGCAATTAGGTTGTGCAAGTAATAAAGAAAATGGCTGTTCTTAAACAGTGTTGAGCAGGTGGGAGTGGCCTCTGGTTTTCCCCTGGTCTCTCCCTCCCGCTCGATCTGCAAACCGGGGATAGGTGATGGAGCTGCGCCAACCCCAGATTTAAGTGACCCTGAAGAAGATGACCCTGCTACCTTTGGTCATCGAAACCGGTCAACCACGTAGATCATGAGACCCATCATGATCACAATGATGTTCGCCAAATGAATTTCAGACACGTCATTAAAGTACACAAACTCTCCCAGAGGGAGGTCCTTAGGCAATCCCATATTTTCGGAATCTTTTAGTATCCTGGAACGCTGACTGACGTTTCATAAGCTTGCCACCTAGTTGTTGAATAACGATTTAAAATCACTATGGTAGCATGCTTCCCTTGAATGCAGATGGAACATGCTCTAATCAGGATTGTCCCACCTTACACTCGTTCCTTCGGATTTTTAACCGAGCATGATTTATTGAATGTGATAAAGTGTTGATGAGGGACAGTTTCTCTTGCTATCCCTATTAGATAGGCGGCGTACCACCGGCAACATAGGGAGAGATTGCCTTGACAGGGTCAGGGTGTGCTTCCTGTGAGGGACAGCTTGTGTGTTTTGCGATACCAGTACGGATGAAAACTGTGTGGATAATATTTACTCCTTTGCCCGTTCATTTGTGTTACAAACTGATAGAGTTAACTGCAGGAATGCAATTGTAGTTGTCATAGCTCAATGCTATTCCTGTGGTGTTTTGGGATTTACGTGTTAATCCTACTGATCTTTGTGGCAGCAAATAAGCCTGGTCTTTAACACTGGGCCTACTTTTAACACTCGGTTGTACCGAAGTATTAGGACTGTATCCTCACTCAGCCAGTTGGCTCACGCTCTGGCACTCCTATTAATATCTTGACAGACTGACCACCAGCTTGGTGGATTTGGATCTTAAAGTACTCCCAGGATACTGAGCATCAGATTCGTAATCTGCAAAGTCCACTTGAATTGGGACATTTGTATTAAAATAAATTACCTGTGACCTGCAACAAAGATGCACACGCTTACAGAATATAGTTTATTTTCATAGCATCTTGGTGTGGACAATTTCTTATTGAATATTATATTTGTTCTACTAGATCTTAACCACCCAGTTGCCAGTCTGATAATTGCCCTTGACCGATGACTACTAAAAGGTGATTGAGGGAATACTTGGAGGAAACCCTGTTGCCTTGCGTGTGGTTAAGTCCACCTCCCTCTGTAACATAGGGAATAGAAGAATTACCTAAAAGGGCACCAACATAGAGAGCATCTGCATACCTGAGCCGCAGCCTAATCACCACAAAAGGGAATATCGGCATTCAGTTTTGCTTCTCTTACTTGAACTGCAACTGATGCGAGCACACTGCATCTTCTGCCACATTCTTTTATGCAGAGTAATATGTTACCCCATATTCTATTCTACTCTGCTCCCCTTGTGAGAGGTAGCTTTGATTCCTCAGCAGCTGCTTCAGTAGATGAGCCAAGAAGGCTAAGAGATTGTCGGTTTGCCAGGATTTGGGACAGTAAGGCCTGCTCCAAAGCATGGTATCAGGGGTGTGAAGCCATAACCAGCGGTCTGAAGAGCACAGCAAGGAGTTGAGTAGGCAATGTTATAAAGGAGGGATCAGCCCCAACTTTTCTGTTTGTTTTTATTCTTCTTTCTAAAATGCTGAATGTTCCACCAAATTAGGGAATGTGCTTTATTCTTTCAATAATTTTGCTTTTTTTCCTTGTTAGACATTTTCGGTATTCTTTATTATTTTATTTGAAATCAAGTAATTAAAAAAAAAAAAAAGGATTTCAGGCTTTTTAGCTAGTGCCTGTGGAAACCTAGTAGGATAAGAAATTATGCCATAGTCATGGAATGGGTTTACCTCTCTCAGTAGTTTGCAAGCATGGGAAGGAACGGTATCTCTGCATAGGGTTAAAGCTTGGGTGGCCATAAAATGCCCTCTGGTAGGGTAGAGGTTGGGACTTTCAAAGTAGATCCCTCATTTGGGTGGGATGGAATTCATAATTAGGGGAACACTGTCATTATTAGAGGGAATCCTTCCGTGAGCTAGATGTTTTGGATGGGATCATTCAGTAGGGTAGGTGTTTGAGATAGTTAGGTGAGATGCCTCCATAGGGGGTAAGCTTGGGGTGGCCTGGGGAATCAAAGCAGAGTTAAAGCATGCAATGGTCATAAGGGATATCTCCGAAATTGGATTTAAGCATGATGTGAGTGCAGCAGCATGGTGGTGTGCAGTCTGTGCTTTACTTCTCATGTAAATGTGAACCTTCTTAGTTTCAATGCCTTATATGCATCTGGGGTTGTCTCGTCTGTTCTAACATCACTCTCGATTTCCTTATTTGCAGGTTGCTTGCTTTCTGAGTTTTTTCGCTTCTTCTCAGACTTTGATTTTGCTGGAACTGTTATTTCGCTGCAGGATGGATGTGCACTGCCTGTTACTGACTTTTTGTCCAAGGTTGCTGACAGCAAACTGAAGCTGGGAGTCCTCAACATTCAAGATCCTTTTGAGCTGAGTCACAATGTGGCTGGAAATGTGAATGAAAAAACAGTCTTGCGCCTTCAGCGTCAATGTCAGGAGGGATCCAAATACTGCCGCAGCCTGCAGTACCAGCGCAAGTCCAGCAAAGGTAAAGCTTGGGGTCTGACACGACTCTTCCAGCCCTCAGGTAGTGCAGAGTCTTCACCCGCCCCTTCAGTAGCAGGGGAATTGCATCCTAGTGGGTTGGAGATCCACTTTCCCTTCAAAGTATCTGCCTTGCCAGAAGAAATCCGGAAACAGCTTTGTGGGATAAGGGACGTCCAGGTTGTGTGGTCTGAAAAGGTCTCTTCTGCCCTTCGGTTTGTGCTGGAGGACCTTCTGTGCTGCCACTGTACTGAAACAACCACCAAGCTCCTTGTGAACCCAAGTGATGCTGAAACACCACAGGTACTCTTAGACATCCCCCAAAATGTTACAGATCTCCAAGCCAAGGCTTCTCAGCAGCCTTGTGACATACCCAGCAATCCAGTAAACATGACTGATTGCCAGGTGTCAGGGATTCAAGAACCTCACCTGCAAGAGACTCCTAAGAACATCACTCAAGATGAAACTGCAGAACCACAGGACTCTTGTCAGATTCCTGCAGGCATGTTGGATCTGCACACCACAGTTTCTCATGACCCTGGGCAACCTATGGATGGCTCAGATCCCCAAAGTACTGCCTCTTGTGTTTCTCACCAGACCTCTTTCAATATGTCAGATCTCCAAAACAACACAGCTGAAAATCAAAGTACAAATTGTGAGGACCCTCAGCTGATGTTCTCAAATGTGACTGCTCCCCAAACACTGGTGTTTGAGAATCGTCAGGTGCAAGCGAACTCCACAGGTGTGACTGCCACTAAATGTAACCTTACTAATCTTAAAATTGAGGCTTCCCAAAGTCTTCAGTGTCGAGACAAAGGCAAACACTCCCTAGAAGAGGGAGACTCTGAGCTGCCAGTCAGCAAGAGGCAAAGGTTGGATAGTCAGAAGAACCAGGCCAGGGAAATGAGCTGGCACTATGACTTGTGGCATCGAGTCTGGCTTGGCCGACGGAAAATGCGACGACAGTTGCGGAAGTCCGCTCCGAACAGCCCTGTTTCTGATGCCAACCAAGACATTGACAATCTGGAGGTGGAGGCCAAGGTGACAGAAGCCATTGTGCAGCAAGAAGGAACGTCTGTGCCTTCACAGCCACTGCTGCGCTTCTCTGTTGTAGTCCGTCAAGTTGGCACAAAGCAGGACTCTAGAACCAGTGCCCACTTCATGCCCTTGCAGGATGAGTACAACCTTTTCCAGGAATTCTTCCACTTCTTAGAGCACTTTCTGCCCAGAATGGTGGAGCGACACATTGAGAAAATGGACTGATCAATGAATATTTCATTCCTTATCATAATGAGGGTAGCCCAGGTTGTCTAGTAAACAAATTCCCAGTGGCTTTTCTTCCTGGGCAGGTGTTTAAGGCAGTGGATCCATTTCTCCTAGTGAGTCTTCATTCTCACTTGTCTTGTGTAGCTTTTCCCACCCATTGCTTCACTCTGAACCACATATCTTACTTCCTCTTAACCGATTGACTTTTTCCTCTTCTCTGTCGCAGCCTTTTACCTTTTTCCAACTAGTTTTCTCAGACTTTCCCATGAATGCCTTTCTCTCGCGTCTCGCCTTTATTCATCTTTTTGTCCCAATGTGCATGCTATGAAGCACTATCTAATGAATGTTCCCTGCTTATTTGTACTCTGTAGCTCTCTTGCCCTCTCGATTTCCTGCTCTTGTTTGTCTGATCAGCCTACCAGCTCTTCCCATTTCCCCCCTCTTGTTGCTCATTCTTCTGTGCTACTCACAATATCTCTGACAGCCAGTTGCTTCCACACAAAAGGCTACCTGGCATGTGTGTATGCCTAAGAAATCAATGCACCAGTTTGTCAGCTTTAGCACAGTCAACAGCTTTTGTGGTCACTGCTTGAAGCATGGATGTGTTGGGCCAGAGTCACTCAGTAACTTGGAACCCTCAAGTAATGTCCCAGAGCTCTCAAGTCATCAGGATTCTTTCTCCTCAGTTAATCTCTGGTGGCCACCATTCATAGGGGTCTGGCCCCAATATATAGAGCTCAGAACCTGTGGCTAATCTCAAGTCTTGGAACCTCATTTGTGTGATTCTGACCCCAGTCTTGGGGGCCCAACTTCAGTTCTGCGGTTGTAATGTTGGATCCCAGTGGCTGAGCTATCAATTGTTCCGCTTTGCTTTGTATAGACGTCCTAAGTGGAGTTGTTTCTACCAACAGTGTTTTCAAGACAAATATTTTGTATAAAATGCAGAGTGGCTATTTTTGGTGGATGGAGCAATAAAATATTTTGAACAACTTTGATTTCTCTAATTATTTCTGTGGATTCTCACATTCGGCCAGTTAAAAGACATCTGCACACCATTTGGCATCAGAAAGAAACTTCATAAAGCTCTATACGTCAAGTGGTTCTGAAAACCAGTCTCTCCCTTTTCTTTTTCTACCCACTCTCACTTGTACATTTCTCTTAGTACCTCTGCTCTTATCACATCTCTCATCTGCACTCTCCACTCTCCACTCATTCTCCCTACTGCTTCCTCTATCACTCTTCACTCCGGGTATAGGACTTTGGAGATGCAGCACATTCCATCATCTGTGCAACCTCAATAACAATTCCTATGTGAATGTTCAACCTTTTTGTCAATTTTGAGTTTGTTATAGTTTTATGATGCTGTGGTGAGGCTTTTTTGACATTCTGTCCACAGTGCAATTGTAGATTGCCTTGATTACAGAAATTCTGCAACCCCACCACACAGAGGTTTTCTAATCTTGTTTGATCATAGGCACACAGGAGGCATCTCTTTCTCCACTAGCTCCCTGCCGCTTCATATTGATCCTTTGCGATCTGCTTCCCTCGCCATGTACTACCCTCTATGACTTGTAAAGTGCTCCATTGCTTCCCGAAGCTCAATAAATACCATGATAACAGGAGTCGAGAGCACCTTTGCAGTTTGTGGGCACACTGATTCTCAAAAGTGGGACTGCCTGCAAACATTGTAATCCATGCACACTGATTCACTGCAGTGTGAAGCAGTTTCCTTGCTAATGGCAGGAAAAGGGACTAGCAAATTTGCAAGCACATCCCTGACAAACAAACAGATGTGCTTTCAAGTGTTGGTGCGTTCATTCTCCTGCCCCTGCTCTTCCATGTCACAGACCTGGCACAGGGAAATGCGCAGTGGTGCTGGCGTCGTTCTTATGTCCCTGGCAGCATTACGTTTTGGAGGATTCTCCAAAAATCCCCTGGTGAAGGTATTGGAATAGAATTCAATATTTGACTTTCACTTTCTATCAGAGGGACGTTTTAAAAATGTCTTTTTATTTTTTATTTAAATTGTTTATTTATAACACGCTTAATACCCATAGGTTACTAAGCATGGACCCAGGGATCGAACCTGTGTTGCTCCGCATCATCTTGCTTCCAAGGCGAGTGTGTTGCCCCTGAGCTATCCTCCTGAGACTAACTACTGAGGATCGCCTGCAGTTACAACTCCCTTTTGGCGTCCTATCCTTTCAGAGTCCATATTGATACTAAGACGAGTGCTCCTTGAACACCCATTTTGTCTCTGGGTAAAATATTTCAACCGCAAAGTAGTATTTTGGGGAGTAGGCTGGTGGGGGCTATACATTTACTTTTCTGTAGCCTTTTGTACAGTGCAAGTAGCCAAATGTCCATAGTTGGCGGTTATGTGGATACCAAGATATGTAACCATGCCCATTTTATTTTGTAGTCTTTCTTTGTTTGAATGGGCCATGAGGATTGGCCTAAATTGACGTTCTGGCTGCATAGACTCTGGCAGGGCCTACCAAGGTACACGTTTTTGACTGAGATCTGGTTTTAACCAAAAGTGGGTCTCCTTGACACCCCAATTCACACGTGTGTGGGTGTCATGGGGAGACAAAGGGCAATGGATATGGAAACGTGCGCAAGATCACACAGTGAGTAAATACATAACACACAACATGCCCCCGTAACCACGCAAATGTAAAGGAATATGGGGTAAGCACCTAGTGCTTATGATTCAGAGAAGAGTCAGAAAGCTCCTCACTCACAATTGCTATTACAGGTACTGCTAACACTAAGCCCACATATAGAACAAGCAATGACTGTGTCTGTGAGCCGTCTTTGGCAACTTAGATGATACTGGCGAGGACAAGAAATACCGCCTTGATTGCCAGCGATGCCCACAAACTCTGTCGATCAAACAAGAACCCCTAATGCTACAACAGCGAAGAGAGGAAAACATAATACATGTCACAGATGGCCTCAAGCGAACACAAACTCTCGAAGACAGTTCAAGGCTTTTTGTTCTTTGCTACAGGCCACCCATCTCTATTTTAGTGTGGGCTATTCCCTCGTAGTCCAAACATCCCTCAACCCCATGATGGACTCTCGATATCGGTAACCCATACTATCTAAAAAGCTTTCTGGTTGTAATGGCTATTACAAAGGATTTCTCATTTAGGCAACTTTCCCTCCATATTCTATGGACCACCCAAATAATTTGCTTATGTTTCTGACCCTGTCCTGACTTTTTCGGAGAAGTACTTCCCTGGCATTTTGCTCATTTGTCATGGGGAAACTGACTAGTCCTTTAGACTGTCAGTACTGAGAAGCTATGTTTCCCTTTTGTCTTTTACTATTACCCGTTTGGGTAGCTTTTTCATATTGCACACAGCATCTTTCAGTGCAGTGCAATGGGGATTCTTTTGTATCACCCTAGACTTTTAACAAAGGGATGTTGGTTACTTTTTAATGTACCTAAAGACAAGCTTGTGGTAGCAGATACCATTCTACCATTGTTGCTATATTTTTAGTAAGCACATTCACATTTACCGCATTTGGCTACTAAACGTGGCTAGTGTCCTAAAATGGCCATGCCACAAGATGTTTTACTTGGTCTTAGGCCATCTTTTTGTTTGGCCTTCTTCCTATCAGGAAACGCCGGCATCAGCTCCAACTGACTGCTAATGTAGCGGGTAACGCAGTCAGATGCACTGACTTGAATATTCGCCATCTGAATGTTAACATACTACAGGCACTTTATCAATCGACTTATGAGTGGAAACTCACTAACTTTAATGCAAATGAGTTCCAGTCATTTGTCGGTCAGATGATAGATGAGTTGGGTGTGGGAAGTGGGGTTAAAAGGCATTGACAGGTTAGACATACTCATTGTTATAATGGCGAATTGGCTAATGCAAAAATAAACATGACGAGTGCTGTGAAATAGATTAAATAGACCCAGGGTACTAACCATGACAAGGCTACTCGTAGGGAGTTAATTAGGAAACTCGAGCAATCATATAAAAACTATTGTGAATCGATTAAATCTCGAATGCTTCAATGTGAGGCAGAAAAGATGCTTGGGACCCTAATTACCGCCGATGTGAGTGCTTTTTGGTATTTGGTTAACGGGCAGGATCCCAATTATGCAACCTGCCATTCGAATTCAATATCCGAACAGGATTGGGTCAAGTTCTACGAAGAAAGGTTCGGCCTGTCTAAAGCAGACCCCACATTGGAACTAGAAATAACTAGAGATGAAAGGTGGAACCCCCATTGGATTTTGATACCATCCAAAAACTGATCTCCAAGTGTAAGCGATCACGGGCCCCGGGGCCTAATGGCCTCAATAATGATACCTTTAAGGATAATGAATCCACCTGGGCTCACCTCTTATACCTGGAATTTTGTAACATTCTTTCCACAGGGGTGATGCCCATCTCTTGGAATACAGCCCACGTTGTCCCACTCTTCAAGTGTGGTAGCAGAACTGATCCATCTAATTACCGCCCTATTTCGCTCATCGATGCTGATTGTAAGATCTTTTCATCATTTCTGCTATCACATCTTGAGGAGTGGGCACGTACTTACCATCCATTGGACCAATTCCAGACTGATTTCAGGAAGAGCCATGCAACGAATATTAACAGGGTCACTCTTAAGTGTATGCAAGAAGCAGCATGGATGTCATCTGGGGGGCTGCACGTATGTGGCCTCGATTGATTTGACTGCTGCTTTCGATCTTGTAGATCGGGGCACACTGTGGAAAAAGCTGGCCAATTGGGGCATGTCTATGGGGCTACTGAGGCTAATTAGTGGAGTTTATGAAAACTGTGGTATCCAGGTGCGTCTAAGCCAAAAGGGGGATCTCTCGAAGAGAATTCTTTCTTACCAGGGGGCTAGACGGGGATGTACCCTGGCCCCCTGGCTCTTCAACCAATATTTCTCCGAGGTCGTGCTCTCGCTAATGAAGGAAGGACTCCTGGCTCCTAAGATTGGCAAAGAAAAAAATATTTGGCTTGCATATGCCAATGACCTGTTAATTTTTGACCTCACAGGGTGGGGCTACAATGTTCTCTCATTAATTTCGAAGCATATGAACAAGGCAATGGATTTATAATTAATCCTAATAAAACCAAAATCTTATCCTTCAGGAAAGCGAGGGCAAAGACCTCGGGGTCTATTGGAAAGTTAGGTGGGATCCCCCTGAAACTTACTGGGTCATTGCGATACCTGGGTTTCAACTTTCAGCCTATCAGGGCTCCAAGGTAATAACTGAGCCCATTCTACATAAGGAGAAATTATTGGAGGCTCAGATGGTAAAGATCGATAAAAGGTTTAGGAAATTCTTCCTAAAACCTGCATTAACCTTTTTTGAAAGCAAAATGATCCCCAAATTAATATATGGCCTGGAATTACAATCCGAGAAAGTAAGAGGAACCCTGAACCGAATAGAGGGCCGCATTTGGAGAGGAATTTTGGGCATCCCGAATGCCGTTCCCATCTCTCCAATCCAGTTCGAACTAGTTAGTCTCTGTGTGCACGGGTACAATGGGCCTGCCTCCGTCTGTATTCAAAAATCAATACTGCACCTCCAAATACCCTGCACCATGTTATGGGTAGAAACATGAATTTTTTGCAGACACTGATCTCTGAAGGAGAGAGTGGAAGCCATTATTGTTGAGATTAGTACATCTGTGGAGATTTTTATATGAAGATTAAATGAGCTTATTTGATCTGGATTGGTGTCAGACCATCAATGACTTTCATTCCTGTCCCTCTTTACTCCACTTGAATCATGAACACAGGACCCAAGGGTTGCCTACAAAGGTTATTCTTCAATTCCCTGATAGATTCTATAGAGACATTATTCTTAGGGCCCGATGGAATGTTCTACCTACTAGGGAAATTTTAACTAGAAGATCGCAAATCCCGCAGTGCGCAGCCAGTTGTAGGTTCTGCTCGGTTAAGCTGGAGACTCTAAAACATCTGGTTATGGGATGTGCGTCATTACAGCCATTGAGAGTGATGTTTTTTGAGTTCTTAAAGAGGACTCCATTTTGTGCAATGATGAGTGGGCATGGAAAAGGTGCCTTAATATCCATACCATAATACGAACATGGAACTGACCTCATCCCGACAAAAATATTTTTACACACACTATTACTTCCCATGTGGTTCTTTACAAACAGAAGGCTTAAGGCTAATTCGCCTGTATAACAATGAATGTAGAACCCAAATACTCTGGATATCTAATTAGTTTGATATCTCAGGCTACCCCGAAGCATCCAGTGTTACTGGCTTGGAGCAAAAAACAATACATAAAGAAAACTGCTGTAATAGCTTAGTGGCTATTTATTAATTGTGCAGTTATTGTCTAACAAGTAAAAATGATCTCCAAAAAGGAGTATTTACAGAAATGACACTTTCAAAAGGATCAGTGACCATTAGTGTGCATAATAAATTACATCAGATAGTGTAAGACATACACTCAAGTGTTGGCAAGGAATGAACATTTTCAAACAAAAACCATCCACAAAATATATAGCTGAATAAACAGTCTATCCAATAAAAAATGGAACAAAGGAAGAAAAAAGAAAAACAAAACCCCAACACGTCCTGATTGTATGTGGTAGGGAGAAGCAACCAAATGCGTCCCTCACCAGAGTCTAGTGTATTTGTGGCCACGGCCAGTGAACCAGGTGTCAAGTCCTATGGTTCAGGACTTGATGGTGCTGATCATCGCAACGGCACAGAGAGTACATCTAAGAATTAAGAAAGATCTTGATAACGAAGATGAGGAGTTCTTGAAAAATACGGACCTGGACAATGCCAGGGAGAAGCTCAAGGAAATCAATAAAAATATGGACCAATTCATGGCAGATGCTCTAGAGAAAAAGCATAAGAAACTAACGAAGGATATCAGCAGCTTCAAGATCGAGATAGTCTATCCCTACCTTGCCCCAGAATATAAGGAAAACAAGGACAAGGAGAGGACACAAAACATTGGCTCAGCCAATAGACAAAAGAAGAGAGGTGTTTCGTTCTCGGATACCTCCAGCTCTGATTCTGGCAAAAGTAATCAACCCCCAGCCAATGGGAATTTCCCCTACCCTGGGCCATACCAGATGCAACCGCCTTTTTTAGGGTATGGGGGCACTGGGCCCCTCCACCCCCTATGCCCCCCTTTGGGTTCCCCAACTGGAGACAACCGAGGGGGAGGAAGAGGTTGCAACGGAGATATTAGAACCAAATTGCAACACGATCCCTATATTCAACATCTCTGGGGTGTATCTGACGAAGGGAGAAAGTAACGTCCTTTCCAAAGGTCTCTTTTGTCCCCACCAATCCGACGAATTGGTACACCATGGATTGCGAACTAAGGAACTTTTTTCGCAAGATTCGCCTCAAGTCCTTCTTCCAAGACATAGGGGAATCTGAACAAGAACCAGATACCGGATTCCGTCCGAAATCCACATTTTGTCCTACTGAAGCTGAGGTGGCCCCGGCCATTATCACATTTGAGAAATGTATATTACAAGAGGTCCAGAAAATACGAGCTAAAACATCTGTACATCAACACAATTTGTCGAATGAGGAACGACAAGCCCTCAAGAGCCTGGCCGCAAACACGGGGATTGTGATAAAGTCGGCTGACAAGGGAGGGGGGATTGTGGTACAGAGTAAAGATCAATACCTGACCATGGTCAGCTCCCTTCTGGATGATGACACAAACTATAGAAAACTTAGGAAAGATCCAACATTGGAAATCAAACATCTTATACAGGAGGCTACTACTTATGCCCTGGAACATCAATGGATTACTAAAAAGGAAGAAGAATTTTTGAACACCTCAGAAGGATGCATTCCTGTCTTCTATGCCTTACCTAGGATACATAAAGATGCACAGAATCCACCGGGCAGACCGATTGTATCTGGTTGCGGCTCGATTCTCGAACCCTTGTGCAAATTTATTGTAACGCTCACCTGATTCCCACGGAGGCGCAGGTCTGGCTTCGAGTGCTGATGCTTCTCCAATGGTGAAGCGCAGGACTCTGAAGATGGACAGGAAGGGCCCTCTTCTCTGGCTTCTCCGGCTCGCAGGAATATTCCCCTGTGCGTGAATAGGGAATATTACCTACTGACTGAGTTATGATCAAGCCTCCCACTCTCTTCCAACCCTCCACGATAGCCTTCCACGATTCCCCGTGAAGTCTCACCTTAGGGTCAGGAAGGATGAGCTCTCCATCCTGCTTCTGATGCAGGCGCGCGTTGAAACCCAGTTACTTCACTGGATTGAGGATTGATGGGAGTTTAGGTAAGCTTGACTATTCAGGTAAGGCTATGTAAAAGTTCTGTTGCAAGTTCAAAAGTCCAAACTTAATAATAATGTTCATTGTCTTTTTGCAGCAAGCGCTAATGCTTATGTCTTTTTTTCCCTTAGGGGCCGGGGTTCGGTATGCCGGAGATATGGCACCGACCCGAAGTGAAACCTGCAGTTCCAGTTCCAGTAAATGGCAGGTTAGTTCTGGATAAGTGCTCGGGAACTGACTTTGCATACGCTCATTCAATGTCTTTGTCTTTTTTCCCCATAGGGGCCGGGGTCCGGAAAACGCCTGGAAGCGGCAAGACCCGAAATGAAATGAGGTAAGTCTTATTCCCTTCCTTCTCTCACCTCTTATTCTTGTCTTTTTCTCTAGGCTCTGGGAAGTGGCTGTGTATCCGGATGATCGCTGCTGAAGATGGAGGAACCCAGGAAAGGTGAGGGAAATGCAGCGCTGCAGCGATCGTAACGAAATGCTTTTTAAAAATAATGTCTTCCCTTTCTGGATCGTCGGTGATGTCTCTGTGGTGCAGATTAGCTGGTAAGGTCTCTTGTCTCCCTTTGCAGGTGACCCAGGATTCTGACAGGCGTGGCTGAAGTCCAGATGCAGGAGCTAACACGGTGAGCGTCCAGCTGCGAGGAGCAGAACAACGCGAAGCGTGAGTTGCTGATCGGGTGTGGTTTAAATAGCTTTGGAAGAAGTCCCAAGTGTGTATCCTTCCACCGATCAGGTATGTATCCTTCCCCGACCACACCCGGGTGGAAAGTAGTCCCACAGGTAAAGTAGTTCCATTCAGGCCTCAATAGGGCCTGGATGTGGCAGCATGGTCTGCATCAGGTAAGTGCACATGAAAACACTTGAACACATGTCTAGTTTTATGAGCCTGGCGCCTAAGGCGCCAGGACAGAGGTCCAACATGAGCCTGGCGCCTAAGGCGCCAGGACTGCATCCAAAGGGCCCCAGCTTGGGCCCGCTGGCACTCCCCTGGGGGTAATGATGCCTGCCTCTGGGGTCGCTGGGTCGGACCTGGCTCCTTGGAGGTAGGCATCATGACAGTACCCCTCCTCAAGGCCCCTCCCAAGGTTCTTCCCTCTGGGGGTTTGGGCTTGTTCGGAAATCTCCAGTGAAACCTTTGTACTAATCGAGGTGCGTGGATATGGTTACTAGGCTCCCACGATCTCTCTTGAGGTCCATATCCCTTCCAGTCAACAAGATAGAAGAGTTTCAACTTTACCACCTTGGAGTCTAAAATGTCTTTAACTTCGAATTCTAATTTCCCTTCAATTTGAACTGGATCTGGAGGCTTGGACAATCGGGTTCCTGGTTGTACTGGCTTCAAAAGTGATGCATGAAAAACTGGATGAATATGCATGTTGGACGGTAGATCCAGTTTAAAGGCCACTGGGTTGATTATAGCTTTGATGGGATAAGGTCCTATGAATCTGGGATTGAAGGTTTGCGGGCCCTTGAGCTGTAAATGTTTAGTTGCTAGCCATACCTGGTCTCCTACTTGGTAAGGAGGAGTTTTACTTCGGTGCAAATCAGCGTTTTCTTTATACTTTTTCTTGGCTTGCTGTAAATGAGTTGCAGCATCTTTGAAGGCTCGGGTTATTGTGGAATGCAGATGATTTACTGGGGGCATTTCCAGGGTCAGAGGTGGATCTAGGTCAGAGGTCCGAGGATGGTGACCATACAAAGTATAAAAGGGGGTTTGTCCGGTTCCAGAATGCACTGAATTGTTGTATGCATATTCTGCGATCCAAAGGATGTCTTTCCAATTTAACTCGGATTGGTGTAACATGCACCGAAGATATTGCTTGAGAGTCTGATTGGTTCTCTCGGTTTGTCCGTCGGTCTGGGGGTGGTGGCTGGTGGATAACCGCACATCTATTTGTGCTAGTTGGCAACACTTCTTCCAAAAATGTGAGATAAATTGACTTCCACGATCCGAGACTAATATGGAAGGGAAACCATGTATGCAAACTATATTCTCCAGGAATTCCTTGGCCAAGGTGGAAGCTGACGGCAAACCCTTTAAAGGGATAAAGTGGGCCATTTTGGAGAATAGGTCCACAATTACAAGGATTGTGTTGTAACCAGCACAAGGAGGCAGATCTGTTATAAAGTCCATTGACAGGGTGTGCCATGGTGCCGGTGGAATATCCAAGGGTTGAAGTAGGCCGGCTGGCCTTTTCTTTTGAGCCTTGTTTTGGGCGCAAATTCCACAAGACAGTACAAAAGACTTTGTCTTTTCTCCAAGAAGGCCACCAGAAGTGGCGTTTGATTTTTTCCTCCGTTTTAGTGATACCAGGGTGTCCTTCCATTAAAGATTCATGATGATGGGCAATAACAAGTTCTTGCAATTCTTTACTTGGCAGAAACAACCGCTCCTGGAAGTAGGGTAAGTCATCCTTAACGGTGTAATGAGGACCCTTTTGACTCCATTCCAGTAAGGTTGAAGAGTCTAGAAGTTGTTTTACTTGCGTTTGGATATCCTCAATAGTTTGCAATGAAGTTAAACCTAAGATTCTTTGCTCAGGTATGATGGGCACAGGTTCTAAGCTCGAATTAGGTTCTTCCATGCCAATCCGGGATAAGGCGTCCGCTTTTCCATTCTTGCAGCCAGGGCGATAGGTAATTACAAAATCAAATTCCGCAAAGAATAGAGCCCATCGGAGTTGTCGTGAAGATTGAGCTTTGGCCGTTTTTAAATACTGTAAGTTTCTGTGGTCCGTAATTACGGTGATGGTGTGTCTTGCCCCGAGAAGGTAGTGACGCCAAGCCTTGAAAGCAGATTTGATGGCCAGTAATTCTTTATCAGTGATTGCGTAGTTGATTTCAGGAGGAGAACATTTTCCGGACCAAAAGGCCACTGGGTGTAGTTGGTTAGTTTTTGGGTCTCTTTGCGACAGGACAGCTCCCATGGCCGAACTGGATGCATCGGTTTCCACTATGTACGGGAGATCTGGGTGCAGGTGCTTCAATACAGGTGCAGAGGTGAATTTGGTTTTCAGGTCCTGGAAGGCTTGTTCGGCCTCAAGAGTCCATTCGAAGTGTTTGTTTTTCTTTAGGAGAGCAGTGATGGGTTGGACTGTTCGGGAAAATTCCGGGATGAATCTTCGATAGAAATTGGCAAAGCCGAGCATGCTCTGAACTCCCTTCACCGAGCTTGGAGATGGCCATTTGAGGATGGCGTCCACCTTTCGCGAGTCTATTCGGACTCCTTGATATGTCAGGATGAATCCGAGAAACTCAACTTCTGTGGTATGAAAAACACATTTTTCGAGTTTTGCAAATAATCTGTGCTGGCGCAGTTTCTCAAGAACTGCCCTAACATGTTTTCTGTGATCAGATTCTGAAGAAGAGTACACCAGGATGTCATCAATGTAAACAATGACACAGACATCGATAAGTTCCCGAAGAACATCATTCATAAAGTACTGAAAGGCGGCAGGTGCATTGCACAAACCGAAGGGCATCACCTGATATTCGAAGAGCCCAAACCTGGTGCGGAATGCAGTCTTCCATTCGTCGCCTTCTTTTATGCGCACCAGGTGATAAGCTCCTCGGAGATCTAACTTGGTGTACACACAAGCGTCTTTCACCTGGTCGATAAGCTCAGGGATCAAGGGCAGAGGATAACGATTCTTAATCGTTATTTGATTTAGGGCGCGATAGTCAATACACGTTCCAAGGTCGCCTTCTTTTTTCGGCACGAAGAACAGAGCTGAAGAGACAGGAGACTTGGACGGGCGAATAAAACCATTGGCTAGGTACTGATCTAAATACTGACGCAAATGCAGGTTCTCACGTTCCGTAAGAGCATAAATCCTACTACAAGGTAGTTGAGCATTGGGTACCAGATCGATTTGGCAATCATAAGACCGATGGGGAGATAACGTGTTAGCCTGTTCTTTCTGAAAAACGTCTTGGAATTCTTGGTATTCTGACGGTAGCTGTACAGAGGTGGAAGTTGCTGAGGCTAGACCCATAGCTGGATTTCTTAGATAACAAGTTGGTTCACAATCAGGAAAACTTATCTTCTTTGCTCGCCAGTCAATTCTGGGATTATGTGTTTCTAACCAAGGAATTCCAAGAATTACTTGAAATTGTGGGGCCTTGATCACATCAAACACGATTGCTTCCCGATGTCCATCCTGACCCAGCAGTGTCACTTCAACAGTGGAATGCGTTACAGGCCCTGAGGCTATTTCGGTTCCGTCTACTGTAGTAATGACATCTTGGGTTACTTTCGGGCGGAGAGGAAGCTTAATCCTGAAAGCCAATTCACGGTCTATGTAATTTCCAATAGCTCCACTGTCGATGTATGCTTTTATAGCATGCAACTGCTGAGGCTGTTTTGGGTCCACGAGCACCATTGGCATGACAAAATGCGAGGTCAAAGAGTTAGTTTTCAAGCTCGGCAAGCGGACCCCTACGCTTGCCGGGCTAGGTCGTTTCCCGAATCAGGTGTCACTAATTCGTTATCAGTAGCTCCAACCACCTTCTTAAGTGGTTTAACTGGACAATTTCGAAGAAAGTGACTGGAAGTCCCGCAATACAGACAAAGTTGCATTTGCCGCCTTCTCTCTCGTTCTTTCTGCGTTAATGGTCCTTTAAACCCACCGATTTGCATAGGTTCAGATACGTCGGTACTCTTGGAGTTAGCGTGGGTTTTGATCGGTGCTCGGTTTTCATACTTGAACCGATCTGCTTTTCTATTTTGAAGTCTGTGATCAAGTTGAACCACCAAGTCAATGTAGTCTGCGCAGACCTGGGGTGGGTTTACTATCTGAGCTAGAACATCCTTAAGCTCTCTGCGCAGGCCTCGATGAAACAATGTGATCCTTTTGCTTTCTGGCCATCCAGTTTCCACAACCAGTCTGTTAAAGGTGGCTATGTAGGACAGAAGATCCTGATTACCTTGTCGTAAGGATAGCAGTTCGTTATCAAGGGCCTGTCCTTTCCTTGAGAGTGTTGAGCGAACAATCTTTCCATGCTGGCCTGAAAGCCCTGAAAATTCTGGAGAATGGGATCATCCTGATTTGCCAATGGAATAGACCAATCGGCAGCACTGCCACTGAGGTAAGATAGTATAAAGGCTACCTTGGTCTGGTCATTAGGGAAGGCTCCGGGTCTGCATAGAAAGTGTAAACGACATTGGTTCATAAAGACGGCATATTTCTTGGGATCCCCCGCAAAACGTTCAGGCGGAGCCAAAGGCATGTGTCCAGGTAGATTAATTTGTACCGGGTTACTCAAACCCATTGATGTGGAAATGTCTCCGGAATTAGGTAAAGGAGTGTGCCCTGCCTGGGCCTGTAATAACCTTTTGGCTAGGTCATCTGTTCTTTCCTTGGATAAGATCAGTTCTCTTTTGAGAGCGTTAGACTCCTGGCGGGCTGAGTGCACTTCTGCCCGTAATTCCCCCAAAAGCTGGGCCAGCTGGTCAGTCTCGGAAGTCTCCATAGCGCCCAGGTGGGAAATTGTGGGTAGGCTTCGTGTTCTGTAACGCTCACCTGATTCCCACGGAGGCGCAGGTCTGGCTTCGAGTGCTGATGCTTCATCAATGGTGAAGCGCAGGACTCTAAAGATGGACAGGAAGGGCCCTCTTCTCTGGCTTCTCCGGCTCGCAGGAATATTCCGCTGTGCGTGAAAAGGGAGTATTACCTACTGACTGAGTTATGATCAAGCCTCCCACTCTCTTCCAACCCTCCACGATACCCTTCCACGATTCCCTGTGAAGTCTCACCTTAGGGTCAGGAAGGGTGAGCTCTCCATCCTGCTTCTGATGCAGGGGCGCGTTGAAACCCAGTTACTTCACTGGATTGTGGATTGATGGGAGTTTAGGTAAGCTTGACTATTCAGGTAAGGCTCTGTAAAAGTTCTGTTGCAAGTTCAAAAGTCCAAACTTAATAATAATGTTCATTGTCTTTTTGCAGCAAGCGCTAATGCTTATGTCTTTTTTCCCCTTAGGGGCCGGGGTTCGGAATGCCGGAGATATGGCACCGACCCGAAGTGAAACCTGCAGTTCCAGTTCCAGTAAATGGCAGGTTAGTTCTGGATGAGTGCTCGGGAACTGACTTTGCATACGCTCATTCAATGTCTTTGTCTTTTTTCCGGGGTCCGGAAAACGCCTGGAAGCGGCAAGACCCGAAATGAAATGAGGTAAGTCTTATTCCCTTCCTTCTCTCACCTCTTATTCTTGTCTTTTTCTCTAGGTTCTGGGAAGTGGCTGTGTATCCGGATGATCGCTGCTGAAGATGGAGGAACCCAGGAAAGGTGAGTGAAATGCAGCGCTGCAGCGATCGTAACGAAATGCTTTTTAAAAATAATGTCTTCCCTTTCAGGATCGTCGGTGATGTCTCCGTAGTGCAGATTAGCTGGTAAGGTCTCTTGTCTCCCTTTGCAGGTGACCCAGGATGCTGACAGGCGTGGCTGACGTCCAGATGCAGGAGCTAACACGGTGAGCGTCCAGCTGCGAGGAGCAGAACAACGCGAAGCGTGAGTTGCTGATCGGGTGTGGTTTAAATAGCTTTGGAAGAAGTCCCAAGTGTGTATCCTTCCTCCGATCAGGTATGTATCCTTCCCCGACCACACCCGGGTGGAAAGTAGTCCCACAGGTAAAGTAGTTCCATTCAGGCCTCAAGAGGGCCTGGGTGTGGCAGCATGGTCTGCATCAGGTAAGTGCACATGAAAACACTTGAACACATGTCTAGTTTTATGAGCCTGGCGCCTAAGGCGCCAGGACAGAGGTCCAACATGAGCCTGGCGCCTAAGGCGCCAGGACTGCATCCAAAGGGCCCCAGCTTGGGCCCGCTGGCACTCCCCTGGGGGTAATGATGCCTGCCTCTGGGGTCGCTGGGTCGGACCTGGCTCCTTGGAGGTAGGCATCATGACATTTATAGACTTTTTCTTAAAACCCCTCAGTCAGAAGACACCGACGTTTCTAAGGGACACAATGGCTACTATTGAATTCTTTGAAGGCCAACTACACAACCCTACGAGCAGCTGCATTGCCACAATGGACATTAAATCGTTATACACAAGCATCCCGCGGAATGAGGCAATTGAATGCATGCGAGTACATCTGACCCACCACACGATACAAAGAAGGGTTCCGACAAATTTCATAATTGAACTTTTGGAGTTGGCCCTGACCAAGAATTTCTTCTCCTTTAATGAATGCTTCTACTTGCAAATCAGTGGCATGGCTATGGAGGCTGCATTTGCCCCGAGCCTTGCCATTATTTTCATGGCACAGTTCGAAAGATGCTTTGTACTGGATTTTGACAACCCATTTCTTAACAACATCAGCCACTGGAAAAGATACATAGATGATGTAATCTTCCTTTGGAAAGGCAATTTGGACTCTCGCCTTAACTTTCAACAGTGGCTTAACTCGTGTCACCCATCTATACCCTTTTCTCTTGAATCTAATCCATCCAACATCAATTTTTTGGACCTACAAATTAGTGAGAAGGAGGGTCTGCTGTCTTGTTCATTGTACATGAAACAGACGGATAGAAACTCACTACTGCATTACACCAGTTCACACCCACGGAATCTGAGGGACAACCTGCCATACGGGCAATTCCTCAGTTTGAGGAGGAACTGCACGGAAAAAAACGACTTTAGCCACCATGGATCTGAACTTAAGGAACGTCTTCTAGACCGAGGGTATCCCAGCAAACTAATTAGGAACAACTACAAGAGAGCCTTGAATACCCCTCGAGAGGTCCTATTACATCCCAAACCAAGATCAGAAGAAGTCAAGATGACTTGTGTTACCACCTTCTTCCAGGCAACAACACAGATAAAACAGGCCATCAAGAAATTCTGGCCCTTAGTTCAACTAAACCTGGAACACGAACCATTCCCTCGGATGTCATTGAAACGCTCTAAAAATCTCAAAGAGCACCTCACTACGACTAGATTCACCAGCACCACTTCACGGAACACACTTTGGAATCTACGGAACCTAACTGGACACCACCTGTGTGGTAACTGTTCCATATGCAGATTCGCCATCAAGCTCAAAAGCTTTGCCATCTCAGGGAAGCAATGGATTTTCCGCCATTTTTCGAACTGTAAGAGCCAGAATGTGATATACATCATCGAATGCCCATGTGGGCTGAAGTATGTGGGCCAAACAAGTCGACCAGTGCACAAAAGGATAGTGGAGCATCGGTCACGAATCAGGTGTAGGAGACACAAATCCCCATTAGTTGGACATTATGTGGAATACCAACACAGTCACGATGACATGAAATGGTGGGTGGTGGATATGGTCCAAGGCAATACCAACACTGCCAACACACTTAATCACAAGGAAGCCTGGTGGGTTTTTAAACTCGATACCGTGAAGCACGGGTTGAATGAGGCTAATGTTGTGGATTACAGACTTTAAATTATGACATACAATGTTGGTTTTGCCTGTACGAACTTTCTTTGAAAATACAGAAAAAACAGAATGTTGGGATTTGGGATTTGGGTTTTGGGTTTCTTGTGAGATCACAACATCATACCAATACGCCTGACCCACTACCCTCTTAGACTCTTCTTTCAGACTGGATTGGTTCTTACCGTGCTTTTTTGCTGCTGTTGGTTTGGGTCTCCTGCCTCCTGTCTATTGTTGCATGCTTTATGACTTGTTCACCAACACGTGTATCAATTGCGATTTGACAATATGAGACTCTCTTGCAATTTCAATCATGTATTACATTGTTGGTTGATTCTGTTGCAGACCATGTGAATTTACTAAATCTTCCTGATTCACTTTGGTTGTGCTTTGAGACAGTGGATACCCCACTACATTGATGCTCTGTCGTATCCGTTACCGACTGGAGACGGTCCATATCTTCTTGCACTACATCACTGGACCGCACACCTTGGGTCCCCTCCCGGCTGATACCTTGACCAGCCCTCACACTGAACCCTGTGAGTGACAGGGTACGGTGTGGCTACACAGCTACATCATTCCTTTTCGGTCCCTCTCACATTGGGCCTCCCGGTTATTCTGTTTCAGGATCCCTTCCCGCCACCCTATAGGTGTCCAATAGGTTGCATCAACCCCTTGGGGCCTTGTACATTCAGTTTTGTGATGTATCCTGCTTGTTTGGGCACTCAATAGCTCTATGCACCCAGATGAGTGCACATCACCTCTCTGTCCTCGGCGATCCCCTTTGGCTTTACATTGCAGCCACCACTTGCTCTACAGGCACGCTCCCGTTAGCTGCCCCATTCTTATTTCGAGTTTGGCTTGCATGGCCAGACGAGCGCTGGTTCCTGGGACGCATTCACTGGGCATGGACACTTCGTACCTGTGCCACGCGCATGCGCCCTGTTGCATGTCGCACAAGCCTTTGGTGCTCACGCCCGCCCCTACGGGATTAGTGTCTCCGTATCCGCGCAGGCGCGGTCCTCCTCACTTCTAGCGTTCCGCGCCCGCTCCGTGCACGCTCCGGCATTTTAGCAGTGTCTCGATCCTTGCACTGCTGACTTACGGCTCGGGACGCGGACTGGCACTCATCACCGACATTTCTCCCCAGTGATTGCTTCACTCGCTACGCCGACTTGAGACGGGTAGGTCTCATGCTCCTGGGGCTGAGTCTTTGTTACCCTTGCTCCCCCTTCCTTGATGGGGTTTCTCTGCTTCCACTATTATGGCTGCTGTGCCTATCTACTCTTGACACAGCACGAGCCTCTGGGCCCCTAGTCCCTTTCTCCGTTCGGGCACGCTGACTTGCTCGCAATTTGATTTTCCACACTGCATGCCCCTAGCCATACTTCCCATGTGGCTTGTCCTTTGCATGGGCATTTTGTGTGATCTATCTGGTTGGGCCCCGACCCTTGTATTGATTTTATTGAATCACCCCTCAGAGGACGTCACCTGTCATCTGCCCACACTGGCAGTGCATTCACTTCCATTTTCTTGTGCCGGGTACCTTTTCTGCCCCCTGCACCTTTCTGTCCCCGCACTATTCCCATCACTTTTTTCTGAGCAGGACACCATTGCTTCAGTTTCCAGCCCATTCACGTGGGCGTTTAATAATTAAAAATTTAAAATCAAAAATAATGTTTTTCTCTGCCCCTGTTGCAGGAGTTCCAGCTACATTCTGGTGCTGGCCCTGGAGTGATCTACTTGCCCACAGGGTCTACACCGCTTTCATACCCGCCCCTCTGTTTGATTGATTGACGTGCACGCCAGTTTCTGACATGACTTATAGCTTGTTCAAAGTAAGTGTTATCCTTCTCTGCTGCCTGTCATTTGGCTTGCACTGATGCAGCATAGTGATCTTTTCTGATCTCTTACGCCTCTTCTCTTTTGTTCCTTGTATCCCCCTGGCAGGCCTTCCAGTTTTGAAACATCGGGTTCCATTTTACCCCCCGCTCTACTGGTCTCGGGCCCCTTTGGAGGAACTTGTTTTACGCTACCACAGTTCCACACAATACCCATGCACATCCTGCACGGGCTCTCTCCTTGGTTACATTGATCATTGGAGCATCCTTTCCACCGCCCCTCTCTTCTTTCCAGGTGGGTGGTGCCAGCCAGCAGGTGCCAATTTTTCTCTTTTGGTAACCTTTTTATCAGCTTTGTCATTTCTTTTTATGAACCCTCCCTTTAACTGCTATTGCTCCAGGTGTTCTGCCATGTTTAGGCATTCACCGATTGGTGGGAGGTTGGGGTGATTTGTTCTTACTCTTTTTCCTCCCCTCTTCTGATCTCTTTCTTTGCTCTGTTTCCCCTTGTAGAGCGACATCCGCAGGTCCAGATGAAGGTAGCCTTCACTGCCCGCCGAAACGTCTCATTGGACACGTAATTGTCATACGGCCCATTTTTCAAATCAGCAGGAATACAACCACCGACGTTGAGCTAGGATTGATCTCTATACAACTCCCACCAGTTGATCCTCCAAGCTACCCGGAGGACCTTACCTTTGGCACTGGTTTGAATCACGAACACCTTGGTCCTTGAACCATAGGATTTGACACCTGGTTCACTAGCCGTGGCCTCAAATACACTAGACTCTGGAGGGGGACGCATTTGGTTTCTTTTCCCTACCACATACAATCAGGACGTGTTGGGGTTTACACTATCTGATGTAAGTTATTATGCACACTAATGGTCACTGATTCTTTTGAAAGTGTCATTTCTGTTAATACTCCTTTTTGGAGATCATTTTTACTTGTTAGACAATAACTGCAAAATTAATAAATAGCCACTAAGCTATTACAGCAGTTTTCTTTATGTATTGTTTTTTGCTCCAAGGCAGTAACACTGGATGCTTCGGGGTAGCCTGAGATATCAAACTAATCAGATATCCAGAGTATTTGGGATCTACATTCATTGTTATACAGGCAAATTAGCCTTAAGCCTTCTGTTTGTAAAGAACCACATGGGAAGTAATAGTGTGTGTAAAAATATTTTTGTCGGGTCGGGATGAGGTCAGTTCCTTGTTCGTATAATAGCATTTTCGATGCCCTTTACCTGACCTTCCCAATACATAGGGCCTTCCCTCCTGTTTACTTAATATCCATACCATCCATGAGGGTCTAATATTATCAAGCTTTATTAAGTACTTGAATTTGTAGTATGCTTTTATTGCAACTTGTTTTGTACTTTTTCTTTCTCACTTAATGTTCCTATTGTACACAGATTATGTTTTATGATGTCATTGCATATGTCCTAAGGAGGAGGAACATGTGTTTTTATTGACTATTCAGTATTTTTTAACAATATTATCATTATTTGTGTCAAAGCTATATTGCATTTCTTTTTGTTTTGTTTTTATTTGATTGATTTTATTATGTTCTCTTGCTTTTTTTGTAAAGGTTTAAAATTAACCAAATACAAATAAAAAAAATAAATAAGAGAGTTCTGCAGCCATTCCAGTGGATTAGAAAGGGAGCCAAGTATCGTGTACCTGTGCAGTCGACTGAAGGCATGAGGACGACTTCTGAAGAGGCCTGGCAGTCTTTCCTGCAACTGTCCTGGTTACGCCCTACTAGGCTACCTGAACACAGAAGGTCCTCTTTGGTGCTTTGTCCCTTGGACTTGTGGGACCAACCAATCTCAATATCGTCTCATGATCTTGCAGCCTGGAGCCTTCAGACGTGTCCCTGGACCACCCAGTGGACTGACCAGCTCTGAATTGGGCTACTGTGCCAGAAGTTTCGCTGTTCAGCATTTTCACCTGGAACTTGGGTGGTTGCCAGCTAGTCCTACAGGTTGCCTTCCTGACAAGTTTCAGCTTCCCAGCATCAAGGGATCTTCTCCTGGAAGTCTGTCTTTGTTTGTGACTGGAGCAACGCCTGATGTCGCCTGTGTGTGGTGGCTGTCACTGAAACTGGCCATCACCATCTTGTGTCTTGAAGAGCGCTGCATCAGTGCCTGCTGCATTACTTCTTTGTAAACAGTTGCACTCCAGTCCTGGACCCGACCAGAATCTTCCTTGCACCTGCAGCTCCTGGGCATCTTCTCCTAGATTCAGCAGTGGGAACACCTACCTCCAGCGGCTCCCATCTGACCTGCCAAGTTACTTAGGGAAAATCGGACTAAGGGCAGCGAGTAGTCGCAATACTTACTAGTGCACCAATCACCTGCATTCTAAAAGTTTGTGAACCACTTTGATATATTCCCCTTTTTTGTTTTAATACGTTTACCTAATAAACTGCTCTAGATGATAGATAAAGTTCTTACTTAACTATAACTCCTTGTGAAGTCTCATGGAACCCTTTTTACCACCACAAGAACTCTTCCTTCCTTTGTCCCCTCTCCTTTAGGAACTTTGTGAACTTTTTGGGCACAAGGCTCCATTCAACTTACAGATTGGATTGGAATCATGTTTTTCAGTGATTCGTGTGCATTTCTCTAACCAAAGGTGACTGTATATATGTTGTATATTTAGAGTGTTGTGCGATAATATTACCTGCTTGATTCATTTTCCTAGTGTTTTTTTGGCCTATTGTACAGTATTTTTGCACTTACCTGTCTAAGTAGAATCATTGTGTATTTCACTGTGTGGACTCATTGTGGACCCCTGATCCTACTCACCTCTCCTGAGACTAAGCCTAGACCACTCTCAACGCTTACCTTTATTGGGTTTGCTAACCTCTCAGAGTTCCCCTGTTCACTATAAGTAGGGTGGCTTCTTGTAATATATCCATGGGCAAGATTTGAGAAATCCATCTCAACAATGACCTAAAGGCAAACCACTTATCTCTCTAAATCCCTTCAGGAACAATCTAGGGTTTCCCTAATCTAAGTTCCTCATTGCCACTCTGGTGCCACTTGGTTCTTTCCTTCCGTGGCATTGTATTCCTTTAACTATGTCTCTTTGTCTCCCTCCCTTTAATCCTCCTACTCTCCTTGCTACTACCCCACTCACCGTCACTCATCTCTCTCACTCACAATTCCTCTTCCAGCCATCCAATGTTCTTCTCCCTACCTCCACCCTCTGATCTTACTCTCTCCCTTCTTCACACCAATTCTTTCTGCTCTTCCCCTTACTACTATTCTTCACTCTCCACACTGCTACTCTCCCCTCTTCCCCTCCCACACTGATACATTTCCCTGTACTTTCCACTCCCCTCTCCACTCTTCACCCTTCTCCGCTCTACTATTCTCTCCACTCCTCTCTTGTATTTGTATTTTGTTTATTTGTAAAGTGCACCAAGCCCTTAGGCAACTGGGCGTATTTCTTGGGTACACAAAGTTACATATTTACATTACAATAACAAGAATTGCTTGTATATTTACATTACATGAATTCCATATATACATTATACATTGGTTACATATTACAAGATTTACAGTGTGCAATTGAACAGGGCAGTTCGGCATTAATTAATTTACATTGAACCTATGTGCCAGGTCCACAATGGATACAGCATATGTCAGACAGTAGCGTCAAGGGTAGGTGAGTTAATGTTCTTGTGCTAGTAACCAGATTTTAATTTAGCTTCTGAGGAAGTGATAGGAAGATTCAGATCTGAGAGATATTGGTAATGTATTCCACAGTTTAGCTGTGAGTACAGGGAAGCTATTGCCCCCTGCCTTCTCAAGTTTAAACCTTTGGATCTTGAGGCAGTGAGCTTGTGCGACTCTGACTGGTCTGTCAGATATGTCACACGAGAATAGATTGCACACGTAGCTTGGTGCAGAGTTCATGAGACATTTGTGCGAGAGACAGTGATTTAAAGGCAATTCTTTGGTTGACAGATAGCCAGTTGAGACTGTGTCTGGTTTCAGAAATCCGAGGAGGAGTAGCTCTTGTCTTATCGTCGTTGAGACAGAGCCCATGTTGCGCCTCTTCTCCCCTCCACTACTATTTACTGTAAAGAACTCTTGGTGGCAACAGTAAAGACACACATTTGATCACAGTTCAAGGGTGTTTATTAAACTGTATGTAGGTGGGAAAAACACCTAATCTAAACCGAAATCTAAGATGGGCGCAAGCGTCGACAATCAAATGAAAATAAGGCAGGCCTTGTGGCGCTGTGTCAAAATAAAAAGGGCCTATTCTAAGAAACCTATTGCCAAACCTTACAAGTAATACAAAAAAGGGTGTGGGATGGTTTACAAGAAAAGAAAGAAGTGTCTGCATAAAATATGTCAGAATGCAGTAGCTTAGATCTCCCTTCCGTACGTTTTGAGCACAGGGTAAAATGGGATCTTGGCACCCAGTACACACTTGAGCTTTCCCAGCACGAGTCGACAGTTCTACTGGCAGTTATCAGGACCGTCTATGGCCAAGTCTCGTTCCTCTTGAAAGTTTCTTGCTTTCAAGGGCCTGACATACTCGATAACAAACAAAAGGTTTCTTCAAAACAATGAAAGTTTGTTTGCTAGTTTTACTTCGGGTGAGGATTGTTCAACCCTGGATCCCCCTCATCCGGGCACTGACCCCTCATTACTTTCAGCCTCCCTCCTCCGGGTTCACTATGGACTTTCCTTTGCTCACAAATCTTAATTTCTTTTTAAACGGTTCCAGTGGACATCCCTTGGCCGGGTTCACCTTTGCCAACACACTGTTTGTTGGGGCTTTAGAGTTTGCCCTCATTGGGTCAGCATCCCTCTGCCGGGCTCAGTCTTACCAACTTTACATTTACAATTATTTACAGGATTCACTTCCCTTGCTTTCTCAAGATCGTAGGTCAAAGACTTTCGACTTACAGGGATTTTGCTTGACCTCCTGTATGACCAATTTGACCTAACTTGTCGGCTCTCCTACGGGCTTCTTGTTTCTGTAGTTTTACTCAGATGGGGATCAACCAGTTTCTCGGAGCAGCACCCATGTGGTGCCGGTCCCCCTCTGTAGCTGGTCTCCCCTTTACACTTTTACAGTTCTTTGAACGTTCTCGTTTTGCCACTTTGCGACTTTCATTCACCACAGCCGGTTCTTATAGGCTCTCCCCTAAACTCACCGGCTGTGATGAACCGCTTGGCTTTCTTCTTTACTGGAGCCAAGGCCGGTACCACAGTAGCAGGAGTTTCCCTCGCTCCTGCTTACCAGCGTCGACACGCTCCGTGTATCATTGTCATCTGTTGCGGCACACTTGGGCTATTGTCCTCGGTCTTACGATTTCATCTGCGGAGGATTTGCGGGTCTGCGTGGGAAAGGGCAAGGTTGTGTCTCTCCTTGTCAGTCTCTCGATATTCGCCACCTTTCTCCTCCTCTTGAGCTGCTGCACCTGCTATATTGCCTTTATCCCTGTGGGGAAGGGAAAGGGCTGTCGGTGTGTGTGATTCTGATCAATTGTCTGACTTTGCCTGACCCTTTTTTTGGGAAATGTCAGGTAAACAGTTCTGGTGTTAGTCCGCTCTCTGGTGTATCATGTGAAAGTGTTCATGTCGGCAAAGAGGGGGTCGCAGGGGTTTTGAATGTCCTACATGGTAGGATGGGTAAAAGGTGTTGAAAGAAGGGGATACCGCATCTCACCCGTCAGTTATGTTATGGTATCTGCACTTGTAGAGCACACGGTCGCCCGAAGGCATGATGGCGCTGAAGAGGGAGGGCTGACCAATTTACACAGACACATAAAATAAGGTGCTAGAAGAGAGTGGTCTTAAGTGCTCTTCTAAAGGCAAGATGATTGGGAATTTTCCTCGTTGCGAAGTGGAGACCATTCCAGAGGGTGGCCGCGGCTATCGAGAAGGCCCTGCCTCCAACCCTAGCACGATGATATCTTGGGACAACAAGGAGGTCCGCAGAGGATGAGCGTAAGTCCCGCTCTGGGAGATAACTGGAGAATTTGATATGCAAAAACTCGGCCCCTTGACCGTGGATAGCCCAATGGACTATACACAGGGCCTTGAAGCGGACACGCTGGCAGACTGGCAGCCAGTGGAGTGAGCACAGCACCGGGGTGATATGGGCTCCATACGGAGTGCCCGTCGCCAGCATAGCCGCCAGATTCTGTATACGCTGCAGCCGTTGTGTCAAGCCAATAGCCTGCGACAGATACAACGAGTTACAGTAACCTAAGCAGGAGAGAACTAGTGCTGCGACTACCGGAGTGCACATAGTTTTGGGTATCAAAGGTAGAACCTTCTTCAAAATTCTGAGTCAGTGGTGACCAGCTTGGCACACAGCCGTTACTTGATCAGACATGGAAAGGGAGGCAGAGAGAATAACGCCCAGGTTTTTCACTTTGCTTGCTGGGGTGGGGAGGGGACCCAGGGAGGAGGGCCAAAAAGCAGTGGTCCACTGTAAGGAATCCGGGGGACAGCCCACCACGAGCACCTTGGTCTTGTCGCCGCTGAGCTTGAGCCAGTTCTGATCCATCCAGTCGCCAACGGCCCTCAAACAGTCACGGAGGCACGACGACACCTCAGCTTGGTCCTGATCTAGACTGATCAGGATTTGGGTGTCGTCGGCGTACGAGTAACAGTTGAGGCCGTGGGCGCAGATGATGCATATCAGTGCCCAGATGTAAATATTAAACAGGATCGTGGATAGTGAAGAGCCTTGCGGGACACCGCAGGTGAGAAGACAAGACAAAGTGAGGAACTGAGGCATGGCAAGAGTCTGAGTGCGTTGTGATAAAAAAAGAAGTAAACCAAGCAAGAACCTGGCCAGATATTGCGATCTGTTCCAGGCGGGACAGCAGGATGGCGTGGTCGACCGTGTCAAACGCGGCCGAAAGATCCAACAGAATCAGTGCTCCGACCCCACCTGAGTCAACCAACCTGGACATATCCTTCACGGACACAAGCACGCTTTCAGTGCCTCTACCAGTACTAAACCCTGCCTGTGTAGGATTAAAGATCTTTGAGGATACCAGGAAGGAGGATAGTAGGTGGGTAATTAATGATTCTAATAATTTAGAGAGAAAAGGAAGCCGAGAAATCTGACGAAAATTAGCAGGGACCATAGGGTTAAGTGAGGGCTTTTTAAGAAGGGGGACAACCCTCGCAGATTTCAGCTCTGGGGGGATGAGACCAGATTGGCAGGAATTATTTATTGCCGATGTAAATTCAACCAGGAGATCAGGAGCGATCTACTTCATGGTTTCAATGGGGATAGCATCCTTAGGGGAGGATGATTTAATTCTTTGGATAGCCGCTAGAACTTCTGCCTCAGTGAAGAGGGGGAAGGACGACCAGTTAGCAGGGGCTTCAGTGGAGAGAACACGGGGCAGCTTAGAAGCATTAGGAATTGATGTAGCCAAGGATTTAGAAATATTGGTGCGGACAACTTCAATTTTATTAATGAAGAAAAGAAAGATCAAAGCACAGCTTTTGAGATGGTTTAACCCTTGAGGTGAGGGTTTCAGAGGAAGCGAGTGACTTCACAATAGAGAAGAGAGTTTTTGGTTGACACATCACTGTTTCGATGTTACAAGAAAAGAAAGTGGCTTTGGCGGCTTTAATATTAACCAGGTAGATTGAGAGAGGGGACTTATATAATTCTCTAAGATCGGGATCATTATTTTTGCGCTATTTCCGTTCCGCCTGTCTTAACTTCAGGCGGGCGACTTTAAGTTGTTCCAAGAACCAGGGTTGGGAGGGTATTCTGCGGCCCTGAAGCAATTTCAACAGGGTCCAAACATCTGCGGCTTCTAGAAACGACAGAGAAAGGGAACTTGGCGATAGCGGCTTTAAATGGGGACAGTTGATTTGAGCGCTGAGTACTTTCATGTCAACCATGCGCCAGGGGCGTAGTAACATTTTTGGAGGTAAAAGCTTAGTAGGGGCACTCACTGATTTAAATGCACAGGTCACTAAGTGGTAGTCGGACCATACCACAGGTTCCAGAATCCCAGGGCATAGCAGTGAATCCTTCAAATATACCAGATCAAGGGTATTACCATGAATGTGAGTAGGGCCTTGGACCAGTTGGTGAAGTTCAAGATCAAATAGACTATCAAAGAAGGAGCATAGCTCATTCGATCTGGGTGGGTTAATGCAGAGATTGAAATCACCTAGCACCACTAAATTAATGTATTGTAGGTTCAAGTTCGCCACTAACTCAAGCAGAGATTTCCCAAAGTGTCCTATAGGTCCAGGGGGGCAATATGAGCAGAAATTGCCTAATGCAAGAGGGTGAGATTACGCATCTAAAAAACAGGGCTTCCATGTTGAGCTTATGGGGCAAGATAGCTGAGTAATAACATTTCGAAGGGATTGGTTCCTCCGACGTATTCCACATCTATGACAGGTAATCGGCACAGCTGTGCTGCTTTGGAAGAAATGTCGGCGTCCTGCCTCGATGACATCGATACACTGTCCTCAAGGGCCTCCATCGAGCTGACGTCACCAGATGTTATAAGTAGGACTCACGACGCCCATAGCCTCAGTTCCGTTTTTTCCGCGAACGTGTTCACTTCAGAGATCTCGGCGCACCTCGGTTCTTCTGTTACTTCTATCGGTTCTTCGAACTTTGGTGTTTTGTGAAAAAGATATCATGTTTTCGTCGTCTTCTACCCCGCGGTCGGGATTCAAGAAGTGTCGGGACTGCGGTTCCACAATGTCACTTACGGACACGCACAACGTCTGCCTCTGGTGCCTCGGCGAGGACCACGTCACTGATGACTGTAACAATAGCCACTCATTACTGTCGAAGGCCTTGCGGGAGCGGAAGAAGAAGCTGACAGTAGGTAGGGTTTCCAAACCCAGAAAGTCGAGATCCGCTGGGCTTTCAACCGATGATTCGAGGGGCGACTCTCCTCGTCGGCGTAAGTCCAGGGGGTCTCAGCCCTACCCTGTCTGCTGCCTTAAACCCAGCACTTGGCAGTTGCTGGCTGCACTACTACTGTTTGTTGCCTTTATTATTTATTTATTATTATTTATCTGTTTCTCCTTTGCTCCGCACTTTCCACTTCTCTCACCTTCCATGCACTTTTCCCCTCCCCTCTCCCATGCACTTGCGTGTTCTCAATGTCACTGGGCTTAGTAAGATTGTTGTTTTGTTCTCCCCTGTTCCCCTCCCTTGCCTTGTCACGCTCTGAAACACTTGTGTACGAGCGCAATAGAAGTAAAATATCAATATCACATTACCCACACCTTCTCTCACATTTACTCCCTTGTCATTCCCCAACTCTATTTCTGCTATGCTCACTCACCTTCCACGCAGACGCAGAGTTGACCACAGAGTTGCAGTCCGCTCAAGACGGCCAGGTGGACAGGCGCGAATGTTGAAGTGTGTTACTCACCACACCAGAACAGCTCGGGGCATTGGTTAGACGTCCTCGAATGCAGTAAGTGGTTCAACAAGTAAAATAGCGAATAGCCTTCTTCCAGAACTCCAGGTGACCTCAATTCAAAGAATTCAGGCTTCGTCCACAAGAGGGACTGTTCTTGACAATATACCCCTCTGCTGTTCTGAAAGACAGACGCACAGAGGTGTTGATCACACAAAAGAGCGGGGAACACGCACACCGCCAAACCAATGCTGCAAGAAACCACAGAAATGATTGACGGTACAGAATGTTGTTTTAACCAAAAGACAAAAAAAGAAAAACACAGACATACCTGTTATGATGATTGGCTAAAATATTGAGAAGGCGTGCGGATCCTGAACCTCTAAGAAAACCCCCCACACTATAACCTTGTAAAGTATTGAGGTAAATCCCAATGTTGGATACTTAATATATCAGCTGACCTCACCAAAGGATATGCTCTGAGAATAAGAACGTTCACAGGTCCAGACTGAAACAACGAAAGGAGAAAATAATACAAAAGGGAGGTTAGCATAGGAAGAGTAACTCGGGCGGCACGAGGGACACATTAGTTACGGGTTGGTGCATAAACAGCAAAGCGTTCGTACATGCACAAGTAGCTGTTGTTATACAGTCAGTTCATACTAGTCCATTGAAGAGTAGATGATTGAAAAAAGGCTAATGAAGGGTTCAGGAGTTGGTTGGAATGGACGTTCCCCAAATAGTTCTTTCCTGGAAAGTTGGTTAAAGTGGAAATGTAGATGTTTGGGTTTCACCACTAGTACTCAGAAAACAAGGCTGGAAGGCAACCAGGAAGATCCTTACTTGTGTGTGCGTAACGGGATACAGAACATACACACACAGAGACAAGCAGAAAAAACACTTATGCTTGCAGAGGGACAGTCCGCATAGCGTTCCTAGTACAGCAGTAAGTGGTCATGTAGGAATATACACGTGACACTAGAAAAAAACGGAATGCCGTCCTGGATAGACAGCAGGGTAGATCAAAAGGTGAGACAGTCCGGCAAGCTTTCCTAGTTCGGCAGCACGAGATTAATCAAGGCTAAGACATAAGGCAATGACAGTCTGAGAAGCATTACCAAGGTTTGATTAACAAGTCTCGTAGAAAATGGAATCCCGCGGAGAGTAATCCGAGGCAGATATCCAGCATAAGGATAGATAAAGCACAAGTTAGCAGTGTCGGAATAACGCCACAATTAGCAGCACTGACTATGCACCAGACGCCGAATTTAAAGTGCAGCGAGGAATAGCTTCCGCATACGCATATTGGCCGTGCGCATGTGACGAGTCACCTGACGCGGGCGAGTCTTCTGTGTAAACCATCTCCATGGCAACCTCCATTTTTGCCATAAGGAGGTCCTTGCATACCGATATGAGCGAAAAGAAGGTGTACGTGGCAGAGAGGCATGAGAACTCTGCCCATGTGTAACAAAGTGACGGTGCAAGCACTACTACAAATGTCCACTTCGGGAGCTGCTCAGCAGGTATACTCCTCGTACTTTGGAATTTTGTACCGTACAAGGTTTTCCGCTTTTGTGTGGTAAGTGATACAACACCCACAAGCCCTGTTCAATGCTTTAAGGGGCTGCCTATGTACTACCTCCGGCCGTTAGCACTTTGCTTTTAGCTACTTTTTTTCTTGCACGAAAAAACAAGAATAATTGTGTTCAGGCCACTAGATGGCAAAGACTCTACGGAGCAAGTCTCATCCGACTAACTTTCTTACTGGCGACACCTCTGTCACTTTCCTAACTTTGAAGCGCGTGGATTCGGTGTTTCGCTCACATGGTTTCTGCGGAGGTGTTGGGGCACGGTTGCAGCCCTCCCTGAACTTGAATCACTCCCTTAAGGCTTCTCCCCCAGTAGAAAAGGTGTGAGCTGTGGTATGTGCTGATACTGCTCCTGCGTGGAGATAAGAGTGTGTGAGTGCGCCAATCTGTGAACCCTTCACCCCAAAGTATGGTTTCTGTGAGCGTACGCCGGCCCATAAAGCTCACCTATGAATTATAGAAGGTAAGCTCTCCGCCCTGCTACTTCTGGCAGGGGCGCGTCGAATGGGATCTAGTTCCTTCACTGATCCCTGATAAGGATTAGTCCAGTCCAGCTGCGACTATGCTTCTCCTTATGATTGATAAGTCTTTCTTGAGCTCTTGTGATGCTGTTCGTTCTCTTTAATGTCCGTATATGTTGCTCCTATTTATGCCAGCAATAATGTCTCTCTTCTGTTTTCTTCCCTTAGATGGAAATGTGGCCTCAATGCAGCTCTGAGACGCGAGACGTAGTCGGATGGAAGATGGATGCAACCGCAATGCTCAACAGCAGGTAAGTGATGGTTTAAGGGATAGCACGAAGTATGGCAAAGCACACCCTTAAACTGACAGTTTTTTCGATGTCTAACCTTGTCTTCTGTTTTTCCTTGCAGGCACTGCTGTCGACGATGGAGCGTGTCGTGCTGCGTTGCCAAAATGAAGATTTTGGCATTCCGGAAAGTGTAAAGATGAATACTTGGTCGCCAAAGAGATGTACAGGTAAGAACAGCTCCCCCCAGTTGGTAAGTATGCTGGCAGGAAGCCGGATGTCCAAGAAGCAGGATCTTCAAAGGTAAGTCTCACCTCAGGCAACGGTGAGCGTTACACTGCTTGCAAGTACAGAATAATGCAAAGCATCTGTCTTGAGGATCGGGGCAGTTTATATAGCTGAGATCGTGGGCACGCCCATTATGGCCTGCTTACCAGCCACACCCTGCCACTCCTAGAGAGTGAGCACGTATGAAGGCAATCCATAAGCAGCCACACCCAAGAATACACTTGAGGCTGCTTAATGGATGGAATGTTCAAGGTTAATGCATCCTGTTTAATGGATGGAATGTTCAAGGTTAATGCATCTGAAGTGCTATGTCCATAATAAGTCTTTTGGTGTTAAATGGATGTTCTCGTTTACTTTTGATCATGAGCCTGGCACCAAAGGCGCCGGAACAGTGTCCACCCAGGTCCCTGTGCATGCAACCCCTGCATGCCTGTGCTCCTGATGACCATGACAGTCGGCTGCATCGACCTATGATTCTATGAGGCCTCTATCACTATCTCATTCGTTGTTGGTCGAGGACAATTCTTCTGTTCACCGGGCTTCCTTGCAACAGGTTCGATCTCCAGTTCCATCAGAGTCTCTTGCTGTTTCTACTGGATTTGTCTGTGCACTTCCTGAAACGATCGTCACCTATGCCCACTTGCTTCATTCAGAGGCTTCCGCTACAGGAGGCACAGACAAACTAAATATCTCCACAATCAGAGTTACATGTTGGAAAGCACAAAGGTCCGGTTTCCATTTGCCCCCATCCCCTGCCTTCCTCGCCATGTTTAGAGGACTCTGTGATTTTGGACCAGTCTTTTCTGAGACTATGTAATGATATGAAGGTGTCACATTTGTCCAGGGCCAGATCAATTTCCCTTGTTGGGGAGTCTAATATTGTTTGGTCAGGGAAGATTCAAGTTTTGGATAATTTGACTATTCACAATGTGATGCAACAGACTTTAGACTCAGACATTGTCTTTCTCCATTCCAATGGATCCATTTGGCTCGGCTTCGATCACTGGGCTGCACTTAATCTTGTAATCTGTAAGGCTTTACGATAATGCTAAGGACATTGTGACTGGCAACATGACTACACTTGCCTCATTAGACAAAAGTGTCCAATCTCTTGTCCGTGGAGCTAATACAGGAGCCTGCTTTCAATTGGCTAATGCTACCCATGTTTCTGCCTCTTGGATTAATTGCAAACAACCACTAAGAAACAGGGGGTAGGCTGCCGGCGAGTTTAACTGTTGCGACCAGATAGATGTCGTGCAAAACTTAAAGAATTCCACCATCCTCAATACTCCTACAATTCTTGTAGAGTGTATTACACGGCTTAGTGTCTTCCCCATGCTTTCTGACTCCCCACAGGCCCCTATTAGAGTGAAGGAGATCAGCATGGTTGTCAAGGAGCCCCCTCCACATATAACTAAGAATTGCCTGTCCAGAAATCAAAGGAAGAAAAACAATAACCGAAAGAAATAAAAAGAACAGCCTGCTCCTAAAAGTAAATCTTGTAACTCCTCCCTAAAACACCTCAGACATATGCCTGCAATGGACACTATTATTGATTTAAATCCACAACAATTGGCTTCAAGGATTTCTGGTTCAGCTATCTCTTGTCCAACTCTGCAACGGGTGGAGGGTTATTGTAACCATGTTCCTCAAAAACCTTGGCTCGGAAGGTTTGGTCTAACTTGGCGACATCTTATAGTAGTGAACAAAGAAGGTAGTTGATACAATCAATACATTAAGTCCATTGAGTCGCGTCTCACCAGGTCTGGGGTTTAGCCAAGTACAAGACCCCTTGCAAAATAGTGTAAGGTATAAGTAACCTGGAAAGAGACTGCGCCTAATTTTTTGCAAATTAGTTTTATTTCTCAAAAAGTTGTCCTTATAGTTGATGACACATGTTTCGGTCCTCCAAGGACCTTTTTCAAATCAGGGCTATTGATTAATCTTAACATCATATAATAGACATCATATAATATCCAAAAAAATAAAAAATAAAGTGATGATAAAAATAATAAGATTAAGTATGCATTGAAAGAAAAATACATAAACACAAAAGTGCATGGATGTTAGAAATAAAAAGCCAGACAATAATTGGATGGGGAATAGGGGTTGGAGAAAGCAGGGGTGAGATTCGGATAAAAATAGATGCAAAGACTTTGTTAGTTATGATACATGATGCATTTACAATAAAAACATTATTATGGTCATTAATATTCTTTCATGTCACAGAATATATGGAGAAGCGTGTTACCTTGTAGTCATGTAAGATGCCCCTGTCACATAATGTGAAAAATGAGCTTCCATATATCGAAAGGGTAAATCCCTGTAAGTAAAAAATCATATCATAAACTCTTATCTTACCCTAATATGAAAACTAGATAGTGAAAAATGCACTTAGTATTGGGTTTCCAACTCCAAAATAAACTTAACCTGCATATAAAGTGTGCCAAAGTTGCAGGTATTCTTAAATATCTAAGTCTGTTAAGTGAAAATTACACGTAAAAAAGTGTTCGCACTCCTAATAACTCAAGGTGCACTTTCGCGTATGAAATTACACGTAGAAAAGTGTTTACACGTACGAAGACTCAAAATGCACTTTAGTGTGAAAAAATACATGCATAGAAAAGCGTTTACACGTACGAAGACTCAAAATGCACTTTAGCGTGAAAAAATACACGCATAAGTGGAGTTACTGGTCTGATCCGTAAAAGACACGCACATACGCGTGCGAGAAATATGTAATCATTAAAATAACGGGATCCAGATACGTTAAAGCAACCGGTAAGTAATAAACGCACGTACGCGTGCACAAACCAGTGGGTGACGAAAGATAGTCACATCTTAGCAAAACGCGTGAATGTTTAAACGCGTGAAATCGTAGTGGTGGGTTGACATGTACTCTATACTGGAGGCGCACAATCGCGTGCGCAATATTACATGTTAAAGCGTTTAGGTGAGTCTATGCAAGTAGCAAACGCACGTTCGCGTGCGTGAAAATCGCATGAATCTTCGGATGCAGCAGGCCATGAAAAGTCAGACGCTCTCTTACCTGCTGTGCAGAATAAGCTTGTACGATCGCAAAGTTGCTACAAGTCTCGAGGGGGCGCCATTATGTGTCCTCTCTGTCATTATATCTGTTGCTAAGGTAGCAGATACCACAGTCTGTCCTTTCTCCATGTTTAGTCGCGTAATCACTGGCGGCCATATTGTAATGGAGTGAAAATACCATAAAAATATATGGTGAGTTACATAAAGTGAAGTAGTAAGTTTGAAAAAAAAGGTCTGCACGTCAAAAACTTTTAATGTTAATGTATTAGAAATGTCAGAAAAGCGGAATTAAAGGGAACTGCTTCTGTGTTAGCATGTCGAATAATGTCATAGTCGGAGAGGCCTTAGTGTATGATAGTGTGAATGAGATGGTAAACATATTTCCAAACACTATAGTTACAGCTTAATTATTGTTATAAAAAGGACACCATTTCATTATCTGTGTTGAGTCCAAGTACTGTGGAGTTGAAATTACAAATTATTTTCGCCTCCGTTTGTCTGAGTCTCTTTTCTCTGTCACCTCCACGTCTTCCGAGAGATACTTTTTGAAGACCAATGAACCTAATATCAGCTTTATTATCCAATTGATGTTTCTCTTGCCAATGACAAGCAAGAGGAAGTCTAGGGTCCTGGCTTCCAATTTTAGCAAGATGTTCACGCACCCTAGTCCTGAGTTCCCTGATGGTGCTCCCAATGTAGACTAGTTTGCATACACATATAATCGCGTAAACCACATATTTCGTCCTACAATTTATGGGTTGCTCAATTTTTATAGTCTTATTGTTGCTGCTCTTGAAACAATCCGTTTTTTCATGTGCATGTTTGCAAACGATGCAGGTTCCACATTTCCTGAAGCCGTGTTCTTATCTGGTTCTGTTCAATATGAGGTCCAAAAAATCAATTTGATTTTTTGGACCTCACCATATATATTGAACAGAAGATAAGAACACGCACATTTCGTAAACCTACGGAGGTCAACGCTACCTTACATGCTACTAGTTGCCATCATCGAACAACGATTCTCAACATGCCATCAGGAGAATTTACAAGAGCAAGAAGAAACTGTCAGACCAAAGAACACTTTGAGAAAGAATGCAGGCTTCTACAATCGAGATTTCTGGCAAGAGGATATTCAAAGAAAAGCGTTGCCAATGCATTGGATAAAAGTCTGCAACTAACACAGGAACAGACTCTGGCTATTAAGAACAAAACTTTGGAGCCACCTACTATAGGATTCATCACTAAATTTGGAAACTATCATAAACATGTGAGAAAGATTTTGGCCAAACATTGGCATCTTTTGAAATTGGATGACCACATTTCTAAGTTTATTGACGACAAACCAAGAATCATCTTTGAGAGCACAGACACTAAAAAACAAACTAAGTCCTTCAGACTTACCAGACCTAACAGAGGGAACATCCAATTGGTTACAACCCACTAATGGCTTCAGGAAATGTGGAACCTGCACCGTTTGCAAACATGCACATGAAAAAACGGATTGTTTCAAGAGCAGCAACAATAAGACTATAAAAATTGAGCAACCCATAAATTGTAGGATGAAATATGTGGTTTACGCGATTATATGTGTATGCAAACTAATCTACATTGGGAGCACCATCAGGGAACTCAGGACTAGGGTGCGTGAACATCTTGCTAAAATTGGAAGCCAGGACCTTAGACTTCCTCTTGCTTGTCACTGGCAAGAGAAACATCAATTGGATAATAAAGCTGATATTAGGTTCATTGGTCTTCAAAAAGTATCCCTCGGAAGACGTGGAGGTGACAGAGAAAAGAGACTCAGACAAACAGAGGCGAAAATAATTTGTAAATTCAACTCCACAGTACTTGGACTCAACACAGATAATGAAATGGTGTCCTTTTTATAACAATAATTAAGCTGTAACTATAGTGTTTGGAAATATGTTTACCATCTCATTCACACTATCATACACTAAGGCCTCTCCGAATATGACATTATTCGACATGCTAACACAGAAGCAGTTCCCTTTAATTCCGCTTTTCTGACATTTCTAATACATTAACATTAAAAGTTTTTGATGTGCAGACCTTTTTTTTCAAACTTACTACTTCACTTTATGTAACTCACCATATATTTTTATGGTATTTTCACTCCATTAGATTATGGACGCCAGTGAATACGCGACTAAACATGGAGAAAGGACAGACTGTGGTATCTGCTACCTTAGCAACAGATATAATGACAGAGCGGACACATAATGGCGCTCCCACGAGACTTGTAGCAACTTTGCGATCGTACGCGCTTATTCTGCACAGCAGGTAAGAGAGCGTCTGACTTTTCATGGCCTGCCGCATCCGAAGATTCATGCGATTTTCGCGCACGCGAACGTGCGTTTGTTACTTGCATAGACTCATTGAAACGCTTTAACATGTAATATCGCGCACGCGATTGTGCGCCTCCAGTATAGAGTACATGTCAACCCACCACTACGATTTCACGCGTTTAAACATTCACGCGTTTAGCTAAGATGCCACTATCTTACGTCACCCACTGGTTTGTGCACGCGTACGTGCGTTTATTACTTACCGGTTGCTTTAACATATTTGGATCCCGTTATTTTAATGATTACATATTTCTCGCACGCGTATGTGCGTGTCTTTTACGGATCAGATCAGTAACTCCACTTATGCGTGTATTTTTTCACGCTAAAGTGCATTTTGAGTCTTCGTACGTGTAAACGCTTTTCTATGTGTAATTTCATACGCGAAAGTGCACCTTGAGTTATTAGGAGTGCGAACACTTTTTTTACGTGTAATTTTCACTTAACAGACTTTGATATTTAAGAATACGTGCAACTTTGGCACACTTTATATGCAGGTTACGTTTATTTTGGAGTTGGAAACCCAATACTAAGTGCATTTTTCACTATCTAGTTTTCATATTAGGGTAAGATGAGTTTGTGTATGCTATGATTTTTTACTTACAGGGATTTACCCTTTCGATATATGGAAGCTCATTTTTCACATTATGTGACAGGGGCATCTTACATGACTACAAGGTAACACACTTCTCCATATATTCTGTGACATGAAAGAATATTAATGACCATAATAATGTTTTTATTGTAAATGCATCATGTATCATAACTAACAAAGACTTTCAATCTATTTTTCTCCGAATCTCACCCCTGCTTTCTCCAACCCCTATTCCCCATCCAATTATTGTCTGGCTTTTTATTTCTAACATCCATGCACTTTTGTGTTTATGTATTTTTCTTTCAATGCATACTTAATCTTATTATTTTTATCATCACTTTATTTTTTATTTTTTTGGATATATATATACATGTCTATTTTATGATGTTAAGATTAATCAATAGCCCTGATTTGAAAAAGGTCCCTGGAGGACCGAAACACGTGTCATCAACTATAAGGGCAACTTTCTGAGAAATAAAACTAATTTGCAAAAAATTAGGCGCAGTCTCTTTCCAGGTTACTTATACCTTACATTATTGTAACCATGGGCTTGGCAATCCACCCAGTTCCGTTGTCTCTGCTAAAGAGGAATTTGATCAGTCTACCAGCCTGTTGTATTGGCATACTGTCAAGGTCATTGATCCTTCTTGCACCGAGGTTTGTCTTCGGGATTTGAACTCTATTGGGATGCATCAGTTTTCTGTCCCACAAGTTCTGCTGATGCCATCAAAACCTATTCATGTACTTTTAAGGAGCCAACAGTCAAAAATCACTTCTTTTCTCCAACTGACTTGTGGGAAGGGTAGTACTGTGACTAGCCTATTTACTTCTCCTGCTTCAGATGCTTGTATTGAGCGTTCGGGGTCCGCTAAACTGTCTGGCTCCAATCCCCCAGTCGATTCCGTAGGCATTCTTCCATTCCGCCTCCAGTCTTGGCCTCTGCTGTGGTGCCCCAGCCAAATGTGGATCTTGGGTCTTTAACCATAGATCTAACTGACCCATGCCCCCTAGGATTATAGGTTGGGAGGTGAATTCTGTACTCAGTGGATCGATAAGGTTGAATAGATCCATGGTCTTAAAAATATCTCAACTCATGCCACCTTTAAGATCCTTACACTTGGAGGACATTGATTTCATCTCCCTTCCCTTGGAAAACAACTGCATGGTGTCATATTTTCATTCTAAGTTTGTGGCAAATTTGGTTTGGGGTCAGTGGAATAATTTACATTCTTTCGGATATGAGTTATGTGCAATTAGCTCACAAATTATTGCTAAATTGTTTCTGCTGTTCTCTCCTATAATATCAAGACAGGTGGAAGTCCCCAACAAGGCTGGGCGAGCTCCATTCTCCCCTTCATCCAATGTGCCATTCATTTCTATGCTTAAAGAGGTCAAGGATTGGTCCTGGTTTGAGTCTGCATTTAAATCCTTTGCAACCGTAAGCCAGGGCCTTAATCAACCTCAACCTGAATGGTATTAAGATTTTGTCTTGGATTGCGTGTGGTTATACAAATCCTAATAAATTATGGGGGGGCTCCATGTATTCACGAAATTTCAATATTCTATTAATTCAGGAAAATGTCGACCACCAAATTTGATCTTAAAAGCTGTTCGATCTACTCCTTACCGGCTACCCGTTCAGGATTGGGCTGCCCCAGTGGGGGCCTGGTAACTGCTATTGACTCCAAATTGTCATTTCATATGTCTGGTTTGCTTCGGCTGGGGTTCTGGCTGTTCGATCTAGTTTTCCTGATACCAACTTACAATGTTTATTAGTCAATATTTACTGGATCCCTGCCAAATATTCTGTTGATTCTTTTCAATCCACCTTGACACAGGTATTTGAGTCGTGGCTGATGGACGGCCATCTTCATGCAATGATAGTGCGAGGGGACCTCAATGCCAACTGTGCCGAGGGTGGTAGACTCAATAATGCTATCTGTTTGCCTTCTGCTCCTCAAAATAATCTTATGTGGCGTATTACTTATTTATGTCCATTTGGAATTTTCAGCAACTTGAAGTGTCCTCGCTGAACCCAGGTCGCATATTTACTTGGTGCAGGAGAACAAACAACTCTTGGCTTGACCACTTTTTTGTTTCATCTAATTTGAAAGTTAATTGTGGCAAAATTAATTTTTATGATCCTGGTATTGGGGATGATTCTATTATAAATTTTACTTTGCAATGGTCTGTTGTCAATCACGTTGTTAGACTACTGCAGTTTCCAGTAGTATCCGATAGGAGAGGTCTAACGTGCCGCTGGGACAACGGCTTGTACAAAAAGCTGGTAAACATTCTACTTGGGGTTGCCAGACCTCCCTCGGCCAAATGTGACTCTCAGGAGCTGGTGGGTCTACAGGGGCTTTCGAAGGCCTCAGGTTGGGAACCCTTGAATGTACATATAATTGACTGCATCAGGAAAGTGTCCTTCTAAGCTGAAGTCTCCTCTAGGAAAACCTTTCCACATTATTTTGATATGAGAATACTGCTCTCTAAGCGTGAAAAATGCAAAAATCTTAGGATATGGAAGGGCACAGGCTTATCTTTACAGATATATTTGGTGGAGAAAAAACATATATGTCAACACCAAAAGAACTTTGTTAAATCCTTAAAATATTATTTGTACGTGAAAGATAATCAGACTGTGTTGAGACTTCATGTAAAAGCCAATAATAGACAATTTTGGGCTAGAATCAACAGCGCATCTGCTTCTATTTAACAGAAGGGGGGCAATATTCAATAATCCTCCTGGATTAGCTTCTACACTAAGAAATTTAGTATACCTCTTTTTCCTGACCCCACTAGAGGCCTGGTTACCTTTGGGAGTTCCCTTTGGGCTATCGACCACATTGCATGGGCCATAAATAAGTTGAAACCATCTAAGGCCCCTGGTCCGGATGGTCTTCCTCCTTATTTGTTGAAAAAAAATCCATGGGTTTGGGATTGTTTTTTAAAACCCTATTTTGGTACAATTTATGAAACAGTAACTGTTCCTTCTTCCTAGTCTCAGTCAATAAGGATCCCAATTTATAAAAAGGGAGATCCATCTGATCCGGGCAACTATAGGCCCATAGCTCTGATTGACTCTGCCAGCATGGTGTTTGCTATTCTTTTGTCAAGAGACCTGAATAGCTTTGTGAACCAATCTGCTATCCTTTTCCGCTTCCAGGGGAGTTTTAAGCAAAATATGAGCACCTCTTTAAATGTGACCCACTTTTTACAGAAAGTCAAACACAACCACGCTGGAAATGTGTAAATTACAAGTTCTCCAGCATGGGGTCTGGCACGGATTCACATGCTCATGAATATTCCCTGTCCTCAGGCTGGGAATCCTCGGTGAAGAAAAAATCAGTATCAGTTTCGTTTCTGATCTATCTTTCTTAGTAGTAACCAATCACTGGTCATACTGCCCCAAGACAATGACTGCCCTCATCCTAAGCCCCTCCCCTGGCAGCCATCCTCAGATTTTTACGGCACGTTCAAGAGTTGGGAGTCCTCGTGCTATAGCTCTCTGCGTTTTGCGTTTTTTCAAAGAGTTTAATCTCATTTTTTTGGTCAATCGAGCCTCAAGCTCCACTGTTTCTACTTCCGATCAACGGGGACCCACATCGGAATTTTCTACGCCCCTCAAAGGCGAAGTTTCGTCGAGTTACGCTTCTTGGAGGATTCCAGAAGTTCTGAGGCCTACCTCGTGGACATGGCCCAGGACAAGGGAAGCTCGACGCCCAGATCCAAGCTGTTCAGGAACTGCCCTGGATGCAGATTACAGAATGTTTTCAAGGAGGATGAGCATTCGAGGTGTCTCTACTGCCTTCACGAAGACAAAACGCACGTGGAAAAGGACTGTGCGTTTTGCAAGAACTTGTCGGAACAGATTATGAGGGCTCGTCGGACCCGCCTCGCCAGCTGGCTGGAGAAGGGCCCAGCAGGTGAGAAGAAGAACTCTGAGCGGTCTTCTAAGTCCTGTGAGGGCGCCCCAGGCGACGGGGGCCCAACAGAAGGCAAAGCACCGCGAGTCCGCGGGCACCGGGAGCGCCAAAGGGTCGGGCTCCTCGGCTGCCAGGCAGGGCTCCCTTTAACCGACGCCATCAACCACGAGCCAACGCTCTGGCTCAGGGAAAAGAAAATCTTAGGGATCAGCCTAGGGGGAGCTAAGCAGTGACCCCTCCCCCAAGGTGAAGGTCTCAAGTGCGCCCAAGGTGGTGAAGGCCTTGATTCCCCCGGAGAAGGCCTCTATTGAGGGAGTCACAGCGGCCCTGGTGAAGCCTGTGGAGGCTAACCCAAGTGTAGGCGACCTTGGGGCCCAGTGTTTCCCTGCCGCCACGGAGGGAATCCTCTTTTCAGCCCATCGATAAGACCCTTGTGAAGACCCCGGTGGAAAAAGAGGGGGGGGCGGTGGCCGTCACGGACACGGATACAGCTTCTGAGGAAGAGCTGGTTGAAGTCGTGAAGGGCCTCAACAAGAGGTTCGAGGAGGTCCGGTCCCACAGGGGGAACCCCGAGGAGGCGGACGAAGAGAGCGACGGTGGCGCCGACGAGACTCACGTGGAGGAGGAGCAACCATCGCGCCCGTCGCAGTCATTGCCCGCGCCTCAGGACAACTCGGTGGGCATTTTGATGGCAATCCAAATCTTATGCAGAGAGATGAGGACGAGATTGCCCCTCACCCCAACCGACGACACAGCAGAACCGGGCCCATCGGTAAGCCCGCCAAACAAGCGGAGGAGAGTTCACCCCCCCGCCTTTCCAGCCCTCGTGGCCCGCTCAGCCTTCATCTCCTTCCCCTGATCCGAGGGATGACACAGGAACGGATATGGCCACGACGGGGATGGATGACGACGGTGGTGACGACTGGATGGCCTTCCATCACCACTCCCTCGGGCCTCCCCGCCCGACAAAATTGGCTCCTTCCACGCCATGATTGCCAGGGCATCCAAGCTTTTTCAGCTCTGCCCTGAGGAACAGAAGAAGGAAGGTTTCCTCTATCAGCGGCGCGAGGCCAAGGGAAGACGGTCCTCGCGGTACCATTGATTGACGATATCTGGGAGGAGAGACTTTCTCTCATGAAGAACCCGTCCACGACGCCTGCCAAGAAGGATCGGTACGAGAAGAAGTACCGGGTCCCTGATTCCGCCCCTTTGTGCCTTAGGGCAGAGCCGACCCAGGATTCGGTCGTCTCGCCGGCGGCCAAGAAGAAGGCGGCGAGGGCGTCATCCTCAACTTCGACCTCCCCACCTGACGGGGAGGGAAAGAAGCTGGACGCCATGGGACGACGAGTTATCTCATCTGCGGCGACGACAATTAAGGCGGCCAATGCCCTAGCGATTGTGGCTCGCTAAGACAGGAAGCTGTGGTACAAGATCGCTCCCCTGCTGGACTTCCTACCAGATGACAAGAGGTCGGAGGCCCTGGAGATCCTACAGGAAGGTGAGGTGGCGTCGGGCCACGCCATAACGGTGGCCACGGATATCGCTGACACCGGATTCCGCCAGTTGGGCAACAGTGTTTGCCTTCGACGGCGGGGATGGCTCAAGGCAACTGATTTCCACCAGGACGTGGAAACCACGGTTTTGGACATGCCCTTTGACGTGAACAACCTGTTTGGAAAAACAGTGGATGAGTCACTTCAGGCCATCAAGACCGACACAGAGACGGCTCGGGCCTTGGGAGTGTTGCAGCAACGACGGCCGCCCTTTCGGAACGCCGGAGGCAGACAGGGTGCCGCCAAGGGACCCTGGACCTGCGTCGGTTAAACAAATACATCCAGGCACAAAAGTTCAGGATGGTCACCCTCCAGCACGTGCTGGGACAGCTGGAGGAGGGCGACTTCCTATTGTTGCTGGACTTGGAGGATGCATACTTCCACATCCCCATTCTAAAAGGACACCGAAAGTTTCTCAGATTCGTAGTCCAAGGACGGCACTACCAATTCAAGGCCCTGCCATTCGGATTGAAGTCGGCGCCCAGGGTATTTCCCAAGTGCCTAGCGCCAGTGGCGGCGTGGCTGCGCCTGCAAGGGATCCACGTTTACCCCTACCTGGACGATTGGCTCATCTGAGCAAGGACAAGGGAGCTCGCTGTCGAGCAACAGCGAAGACCGTCCAACTGCTCACGGACCTGGGATTCTCCATTAACTTCCCCAAATCCCACCTGGTTCCGTCGCAGGTTGCGCTGTTTCTGGGAGCCAAGCTCGATACAGTGTCACAATTGGCTTCCCCGTCGGAGGAAAGGATGGAGGCCATCCTGGGCAAGGTGCAGCGCCTGCTGGCCACGGACATCCTCTTGCAACTACCTGGTGTGCCTATGTAGGCTGCGGATGCGTCCTCTGGAGAAGGTGCTCGACACCTGTTGGATGCAAGCGGCGGGCAGCTTCGAAGACAAGATCCCGCTCAACGAGGTCTTCCACCAAGCTATTCGGAGGTGGGGCACCCGCGCGCATCTCGCGGCAGGCACGGACTTTCAGACACCAGCACACCAAGAGACTGTGACGACGGATGTCTCCCTGGAGGGTTGGGGAGTGCACACCAGAGATCTTCACGTGAGAGGCCTTTAGCTCCCGGAGGAGAGGTCACTCCACATCAACATCCTGGAGCTCCAAGTAGTGTTCTGGGCTCTCAGGTCGTTTCTCCCGTCCCTCAAGGGCAAGGTGGTGAGGATCTTCACTGACATCACCACCACGATGTTCTACATCCGAAAGCAGGGAGGAACCAGGTCCCTGGCCCTATCCAAGGAGGCCCAGGATCTGTGGCATTGGGCCGTTGCCCAGGGGATGTTTCTGGTGCCCTTCCACCTAGCAGGGATAAAGAACACCATCGCCGACTTGCTGAGCAGTGAGCTGCGCTCATGCCACGAGTGGGAACTGTGTCAGGACCAAGTGGATCATCTTTTCAGACAATGGGGCAAACCCCAGATCGACCTGTTCGCGACGGCGGTGAACTGCAAGTGCCAGAGGTTCACCAGCAGGTTTCCCCAGCCGAGGAGCATGGGCGATGCTTTCTCATTCCCCTGGGACGGCCTGTTCCTTTATGCGTTCCCTCCGTTGCCGTTGCTACTGCGACTCGTCAACCAACTCAAGAGGTCCCAGTGCAGGATGATCCTCGTCGCACCAGTGTGGCCGAGACAGATCTGGTTCCCGGACCTTCTGGACTTGTCAGCGTCCACCCCAGTCAAACTATCGACGGATGCAGATCTTCTCTCCAGAGAAGGAAGCGTCATCCTCCATCACGACCCGGGGTCGCTGAACTTGCAGGCCTGGCTCCTGCGGCACTAGAGTTTGGAGGGTACGATATCCCGGTGGACTGCAAGGAGGTGCTTGCAAAGGCCAGGGAGTCCTCAACTCTCAAGTGCTATGGACACAAATGGAAGATGTTCTCTGTCTGGTGCCGTGCACAGAAGATTAACCCTCTGCGAATTACGGCCCCTCAAGTGCTGCCGTCCTGCTGTGACTGGCCAAGGCGGGGCTGGCTCATGCCTCCATCAAAATACATCTGGCGGAGGGGGTGCTGTTGCGCACAACCAAGATGGCCGCCTGAAGTGAGAGCCAACAGAAATCCGAATTATATTTGAATCCTGTTTCGGATCCTCCAGCGGATAGCAGAGTCGAGCAGAGGGTGCACCTTGACCCAGTCCACACCCGACTGAAATCCTGAGAGCGGCGGACTAAAACTCACAGAGATATCGGCTTTGGCGGGGTGAGCGGGAGAAGGCCTGGGAGTGAGCCGCGAGGGACGTCCGGCTGGTCTGCGCCCCACGCCGCTGACGCTCTGGTCAGAGAGGCATAGAGAGGTGGGGCTGCTGTGCCGCGGTCGCGGAGTTGGGCCCGTGGACACTGGGGTGGCTCCCCCTGGGTCCCGTACATGTGGCTGCGTGGACGAGTGTTGCTAGCTCGTGGGCCCTGTTCCGGACCGGCGGCGAGGTTTGACCGGGTGATCCCGGTGGGGCCCTGCCTTCACAGTTATTGAGGCGATCCTGTTGGACGAGAGCTGGAGCTCCCTGCCGTGACGCGGCGGGTGCTGGGAAGCGTGCCGTCGTCGGACGGCGCGATATCCTATCCCCCCCCGACCTGAGCCGTGGCCGAGGAGGCGACTCCATTTTCTGGCGCCACGCGTGCTATATTTCCTGCAAGTTGGCGGCGGGGATGGCGCGGGGCGCGGTGCCGCCTAGACGTTGAGTTGTGCAGCATTCAACGGTTGAGGTGCAGCTCCTTTCTACGTGGGAGAACGCAGTCCATTGTAAGTGGGCGAATTAGCAAGTTACCACTGGTGCCTGGACATTGATGGCTCCATGAAACACTATTCTTGTGATACCCCGGCCTGAACAAGCCCACTTGACAAATAATATCCTACGCAGCGCCGGCGGCCTGCCCCCGCGGTATAGTCCCACAGGACCCGGCGGGTGTGACGAACATGGGTAACACGAGGAAACAGGAAAAAACGGCTGAGGGGGCGACTGGGAAAAAGAAAGGCCCAATGGGTTCGTACACCAGTAGCCAGGCAGCCGGCCACGAGCCAGATCTGTCGACAACATCAACGGCGGAACCTTTTATTGGGAACCACGATAATGCAGAAGTGAAGCTAGATGACATTGTCAACACTATAGGAGCACTGAAAACCAGAGTAGAGAAGGAGAGCCTCAGAATCACTGAGGCTGAAGACAGAATTGGTACAAACGAAGACACCATTGCGCGACATGATCGCAACATAGCGCAGCTTAAAGCAGGAATGAACGCGTTGCAAAGTAAATGCGAGGACCCAGATTCCAGATCCCGAAGGAACAACATTCGGATTGTGGGGGTTTCTGAAAGGTTCGGGAAAGGTGCTATGGAACAGCAAGTGGAAAACCTTAAGACTCTTTTTGGGACAGAATCCTTTTCAAGCCAATTCCTGGTTGAGCGAGCACATCGCACTCTGGCCCCCGCGCCGAAACCCGGAGCCCCGCCCTTATTGCCAGACTGTTGAATTACAGAGACAGAGATACAATACTTAGAAAGGCTAGAGAAATTGGGACACTACAATATGAGGAGAACCGCATACATGTTTATCCGGACTTTGCTGCAGGGAGTACAGGCTAGCAGGAGATCATGAGAGCCGGTCAAGCGGCTACTAAGGGCACGTCCGGTCCCGTATGCGCTAATATTCCCGGCCAAAATGCAAATCCAGTATGGAGGAAGAGCACACTTTTTTGAGACTCCGGCCGCTGCTCTGGCGTATGTGGAAGCAACTATACCCCTACCACCTAGAGGCCGTGGACTGGACCAGAATGGAAGATCGCCTCCGGGAGGGGGAGACCGGGGCCCTGTTGATTGAACCTGGTTGCGCACATATCCTCTGTTGCTGCTTTGTTGATGTTTAATGGAATTCTGCTCCCGCTGAGGGGCTCTGAGTAACCTTCGAAGCGGGTCGTGAACCCGCTCTGGTGGCCTCGTGACGACAACGTGGCACCCAAAGGAAAGTTCCTAAAAGGTTGAAGGGTACATCGTCAAGTTGGGGTGGATGATGTAGGTGGAGAGTGGGGTTGGGGAAATCTAGAAGTTAAAGAATTTTATTGTTGCCAGGGTATGTTTGGGACCTGGGATTTAGATTGTTTTAATTTCAGTTCCAGGTTGGTTGAAATCAGGTCTGGCGGGTGCACGATGCGGCCACATCAGGTAATCTCAAGGTATGGTGGAAGCAATGGCACGGCTTGGATTCTATGTATGGGGGAATGAGTGACGGGGTGAAGATAACTTTATTGTCTTGGAATATCCGGGGGCTAAACAACCCGATGAAAGCCAGGAAGGTAAGGAACTATGTCACCAGGCACGGTCCTCAGATCCTAATGCTCCAGGAGACGCACGCTCAGGGAGCGGTTAACCAAAACATAATGGCTAAATGGGGCAAGCTACGTTATTATAAAGAATATTCCTCACAATCCAGGGGGGTCATAACACTCATACATCCTGCATTGGGATTCCGTACTAAGGGGCACGAGGCAGATCCAATGGGAAGATATGTGTTGGTGTGGGGGGAAATGGCCGGCAGACAAGTAACCCTGGTTAACACCTAAGGCCCTAACATAGATGACCCAGATTTCTATCTGGAAATATTCGACACTCTTAACAAACACGACACAGCAACTATTATATGGGGCGGCGATTTTAATGTTGCACTCGACCCCATGTTGGATAGGTCAACTAGTGTGGTGAGGGCACCCACGAAAACGGTGGTAACCCTGAACCAACTCCTTCCGCAGTTGTCACTGATAGACGCTTGGCAGGTGTTGCACCCGGATAATAGGCAATATACATATTACTCATCAGTGCATGACAGTGAATCGTGTATAGACTACTGGTTCATATCCTCTGACATCTCGAATACGTTGCGACACTGCACGATCCTCCCCCGCACGCTTTCCGATCACTCTCCGGTCTTACTGAGCCTCGTTTTCCAGGATGTTCCCAGACAGGCTAGAAGGTGGAGAGTGCCGGGGGGATTGCTGGGGGATGCAAACGTGGCCAAGTCACTACATGAGGAGATAACCAACTTCTTTGTAGGCAACCTGGGGACGGTGGATCGGATATCCACGGTTTGGGAAACCTTCAAGGTTTGGGTTAGAGGGATCCTTATGTCCAAATCAACGGGACTCTTGAAGAGGGTGAGACGGGACCTCGTAGCGGTGGAACAGGAACTGAAAGAGCTGGAGGAGGTATACAGCCGCACTCATGATAGGGACACCCTTGCAGGAATTCATAAACTCCTTAGGACCTTTGACAATTTAGCCACGAGGGAGGTATGATACATTGCGGCCCCCATGCGGGCGCGTCGCTATGGAGAGGAGAATAAGGCGGGGAAAATGCTGGCCAACTTGATTAGAAATGAAACAAATAATGCCCCGATAGCCGCTATTCAAACAGCTCCAACTGTGATGGTCACAAGCGATAAAGGTATTAATGATGAATTTGTTGAATTCTACAAAACACTGTATGCGAATAGGGACCAGAAAACCCCCACTGAGATAAAAGAATACCTGGCCTCACTAGGTCTCCCGACGCTGCCAGACGAAAATAGACTGGCTTTGGAGCTACCTGTCACAATAGAAGAGATCACTGAAGCTATCAAGGATCTCACGTCGGGTAAAGCCCCGGGTTCTGATGGACTGGGGGCTGAATTTTATAAGGAGTTCCATGAGGAGCTGGCCCCTAGTCTACTCAGAACTTGGGAGGAGGCCCTCGAACAGCACGTATTGCCCCTTACAATGAGGGAAGCTATTGTTGCGGTGCTTCTCAAGCCCAGACGCCCACCCCAGGATATGTCCTCTTACAGGCCCCTCTCGCTCATAAATACCGACGCAAAAATGTTCGCGAAGGTCATGGCCAATCGTATGTTACCCATGGTTCCAGCACTGGTCCACCCGGACCAAAACGGGTTTATTCCCAAGAGGTCTACTGCGTTGAACCTCCTCCGCAGGCTGTTTGGGATCATGCCACAAATTGACCCAGGCAGGCAGGCGGTCGCGGTGTCCCTAGACGCCGAGAAAGCATTTGATTCGGTCTCATGGGAGTACCTCTTCTCGGTGTTGGAGGCGTTCGGGGTGGGACCCAATTTTATCAGATATGTCCATCTGCTCCGGGGCTAGAGTCTATACTAACAGAACCATGTCTGACATGTTCGAATTGGGGAGGAGCACAAGACAGGGGTGCCTGTTCTCGCCAATCTTATTTGCTCTTACAATAGAGCCCATGGCTGCTGCATTCAGATTGCGTCATAAAGATGGGCATAGTCATGAAGGGCTCCAATTAGTTGATCTCACTTTATGCGGATGACACGCTGTTATATATCCGTGAACCCGACAAAAACCTTGCGCCCATAATGGCAGATATACACAAATTTGCTGATTACTCTGGTTACACCGAAAACGGTTCTAAATTAGAAATGTTCCCACTCACCCCTTGTACTAAATGCCTGGAAATGACGGAGGGCCTTAAATGGTCGGAGGGATATGTTAGATATCTAGGCGTTCTGGTCTCCAGGAGCAGACAATCTTTATTTACCGACAACTACGAAGGGGCGCTACAGTCAATTAATGCGAAGCTTGCGATATGGAGGCACCTCCCTATCTCACTACATGGCAGGACAGCGGTGCTAAAAATGACCGTCCTTCCTAAGCTACTATATCTGTTTGTGAATATCCCGATATGGCCAGACAGGGAATTCTTCTCCAGGCTGCGATCAATGGTGACCACATTTCTCTGGAATGGGAAGACTGCTAGAATGGGATGGGAGAAAATGGTGGAACCATACAGTTCCGGAGGCATAGCTGCCCCGGACTTTGAACTTTATTATTTAGTTGCTCAGGCGCAATTCGAGAGATATTGGTATGAGACGGCAGAAGAAGACCTCACGCATGGGTAGAGACACACACAGTTGCACCCTCTGATGTGAGATCAATTATTTTCGCCCCACGACATAGAGACGTGTGTGAATATGATCGGGCGAGCTGCACTGTCTGGGCTTGGGGGCAATATGTCAGAGACTTAAAATTGAAAAACCCTATAACCCACAGATTCCCTTGTGGAACTTTCCGACATTCCTCCCACGTTTGACACGGACATGCAGGAAGCATGGGACACTAATGGGGAAATGGTGGTGGGGGACATGTTCATAGAGGGGAAATTTGTTAGCTTAACAGATATTTTAAGGGCACTGGGGAGAGGACCGCTTTGAACACTCCAATATTACCGAATGAGATCAGCATTCCAGGCTAGATGGCCCCTATTTCCTGATGAGCCACTCTCACACACATGTTTACAATTGATCACGACTCAGGGGGGTCTAGGAGTCTCCAAATTATATGCATTGGTGCAGGCCCATACCCCCATAACTAACAATGTGAAAATAAAATGGGGAACAGATTTGCAGATGCCCATTCCTGATGAGAAATGGGTAAAGTATTGTTCACTCACTAAAAAGGTTTTGCTCAATGCAGGACTGCGAGCAGATACAATTTAAAATTCTTAATAGGCTGCACTATACGCCGGCCACAGTGGTAAGGTTTGTTCCAGACTCCTCGAGCGAATGCCCTAAGTGCGGCGCCCCACAAGCAGGGTCCTTCCACATGTATTGGGACTGCCCCGAGCTGCAGCGGTTCTGGGGGAGGGTGGCTGAGTTGCTGGCAGAAATCACACAAATATCCCCATTCCTGTCTCCACAAAAATACCTGTTTGGTGATATTGGGAAGTGCTCTGAGAGAACTAGAAGACTCTTTAATGTTTCTTGCGCAGTTGCTAAAAAATGTATCCTCCAGGCTTAGCCCTACACCTCCGAGCATGAACACCTTTTTATGAGAATTGACATATGTGAATGAGAACGAGGAACAATATTGACTGACTCAGCCGAGAATGAGCCAAGCGAAGGCCATCTAAGGCCCGTTCAGGACATACTTATATGAACTGCCGTTGAACAATGAAGGCCCTATGTGAATATGTATCACCTGTGAAAATGCAAATGTTCCATTGTATGATTTTTCTTGTTATGTTGTTGGAACGAGTTGTGTACCTGCCACTACCTCAATAAAAAGATGTTTAAAAAAAAAAAAACATCTGGCGGCGATCTCCCGCTACACCAGAACTATGGGACGATCATCTCTGTGGTCTCATCGCCTGGTGAAGGAGTTTATGAAGGGACTGTTCCGTTTATTCCCGCCGGTGAAGGCTCCGGCGTGGGAGCTCAACGTGGTGCTGACCAGGCTCATGGGCCGACCATTCGAGCCTCTGCATTCGGCACCGTTGAAGTTCCTGTCATGGAAAACAGCATTTATTGTGGCCATCACCTCCGCACGACGAGTGGGAGAGATCCAGGCCCTATCCTGCAAGCCTCCATACTTGACTTTTCACGAGACGAGGGTGGTGCTGAGAACGCACACCTCCTACATGCCCAAGGTGCCGTCGGACTTCCATCTCAACGAGCCCTTGGTGTTACCAGTTTTCTTCGCATCGCCTTCGTCGCCGGCCGAGAGGACTTTGCACTCGCTGGATGTAGCTAGAGCGCTGAAGTTCTACGTGGACCGCACAAAGAGTTTTCGGAAGACATCACAACTGTTTGTGAACTTTGGACCTGTGCACCAAAGGAAGGCCCTCTCGAAGGCTTCCATTTCCAGATGGCTCTCCGGCTGCATCATGCACTGTCACCGGTTGGCAAACCGACCATTGCCCGGCCATCAGAGAGCCCATTCGACCAGAGCAATCGCTGCTACCACAGCGTTCTTGTCTGATGTGTCTCTGCTGGACATCTGCAGGGCTGCTACGTGGAGGTCGACGCACACCTTCACGAGATTCTACTGTGTCGACCGGGATTCCAGGGAGGAGTCCAGAGTCAGCCAAGCAGTGCTGCGCAACCTGTTCGCCTAAGGTGAGCCTGGTGAGGAGGTAAGAATTGTTAATGTTGAGTTTATGTAATGCTTAATGTTGAGCCTTTACACCTCCCGTGGTTGTGCATGTGTGTACTGCTATGTATTCTTATATTCACGAGCATGTGAATCCATGCCAGACCCCATGCTGGAGCAGGAACAAGTTACTTACCTGTAACTGTTGTTCTCCAGCATGGGTCTGGCATGGATTCACATGCGAACCCTCCCTCCTACCCCTCTGCGGCTCTTCACTTGGTCATACTGCCACTTTACGTGCTACCAAATCTGAGGATGGCTGCCAGGGGAGGGGCTTCGGGAGAGCGCAGTCATTGGCTGGGGGCAGTAGGACCCAGAGACCGGTGATTGGTTATTACTAAGAAAGACAGATCAGAAACAAAACTGATACTGATTTTTTTCTTTACCGAGGATTCCCAGCCTGACGGGGAATATTCATGAGCATGTGAATCCATGCCAGACCCATGCTGGAGAACAACAGTTACAGGTAAGTAACTTGTTCCATACCTGCCAAACTAGTCCAATTGATTGCTTTCTTGCACCAGAATTCGTCCTTAAGAATCCACTTAAATCTGGAAGTGGCGGTCTCCTCTCCTATTATTGCCAACCTTGGCTTGAGACAAGGCTGTATCTAGGGCCCCACACTCTTCAGCATCTACCTTAGTGATGTTGGGGAGTTGTGGCGGGCCAATGAGGCGATTCCGGTAAAATTGGGTACTTTAAAGATCCAATGGTTGGTTTTCCCGGACAGTATAATTTTATTTGATAGACCTCCAATGGGTCTCCAACTAAAGCTGAATATTTTCCATTCTTACGCTTTAAAGAATAATCTTGTGGCCAATGATTTCAAATCTAAGGTGGTAATCCTTTCTAACAACAAGAGAGTTAAAACTATGTGTTGGTCCCTGTGTGAGGAAAGAGTAGAGTTGGTAGCATATCTATGCTACTTGGGCTATAATTTCTCGAACACCACATATTTGCAATTGTGGAAGTCATCTCTGAAACTTAAGCTATCTCCCTTGTTGTCTCACATGAAGCGACTCTTTGCGAAACTGTGCCGATACTCTATTCTCCCTGTTCTAAAATACTACCTTGGTAAAATTGAGGCAACTATGTTCTCTATATGTCCTCTATAGAGTTGGGCCCTTATCTCGACTCTCTGCAGGGGCAGATATGGAAGACTGTTTTGGGCTCTTCTTCTTCTATACCTTACTCCATCATACGTCACAAGTTGGATCTAATATCGCTCTAGGCTCGTTTTCAGTGGAGGTGGCTGTTAAACTATTGTACGTTTTGTCTCCTCCAGGTAATTCTATCTACACAGATTTACAGCTGATGTTGAGTGGGTCCTCTGTTAAATCCATCAATATATAGAAGCATCAGATGCATAATTTGTTGGCGTGCATCGGTTCATCGGAAAAGGCGCTACAGCTCCATCCTGTTACGATGTAAACCAAGCTATTCAGGGAAGACTGGAAACTTACTCTAGGGGTTCTGGCATACTCCACGTTTATTGAATATGCTATATTTCCCTGCAAAAGGGATCATTTGGCAATGTACTTGATGGGTTTCCCCTGCAATAAGCTGCTCCATATGTATTTACGTTTCAAACTTAACCAGTTCCATACAAGAGAAAGGACAAAAAAATTGGACGGATATCCTTCCTGAGGAGTCTTTACTACAATGCTGATTTTGTAGATCCACTGAAGGGACAGAAACTCTGAGACATTGGGTTCTGGACTGCCAGGCCCTTGTTATGACTCGATCGATTGTATTTTTTAAAGAAATAGACAGTTTCAAGAGTGGATATGCAAAGGAATTGCTTTGGTCAAGACTAATGCGGGTCAAAAACGTATCTCTGATCATCGCCCTTGTGAACTTTTTAAAAGTTGTTGAAGTTTCTGTATAAGTGGATATGTGTTGCGCATTTTATCTATTATATTTAAATATTGTATTGTTATTTGTGTATGTTTTTTGTAAGGTTTCATGTAAACCATGTCGCAATAAAAAAAAATAAAGCTCAAAAGCTGTTTAAAGCCTTGTTCCTTTCTCGTACACTTGTCAATAGTGGCCTGTTGCTGTGACAATCAAGCTCAATGTCCCGGTTTGTGTGAGGGTGGCCCGGTGTTTGCAGGATACCGGTGTGACGTGTGACTGCTCCGCGCCACCATCGTAGGTAATAGTTTTGACCTTGTGAGTTTTGTTGAATGCTTTGAGGCCGCTGATACATTGAGGAGAACCTGTATTTGCTGATGCTGCAGCCCTTTTCCTCCTGCTGACCCATGCCGCATAGTTTGTTTTTCTGTTATGCAATATGGATTGCTCTGAGGTCCAATGACTTTCCATGGTCACTCTCCCAGGAAGGCTGCTCGCTTGTTATTTCACTGCAGTGCATGCTGGATGCTGATCACTCACACGCAGAGAAGTCAGTTTCTCCTGGTTCTGTACACCCCAACATATGAGCACAATCTCTATCTTATCCCTCTCTACCTCACTAACCAACTCTACCCACTTTTCTTACAGAGCCACATGAGTGACTGGAGACCATGCAAATGGCAGTGGTGCATGATATAAATCAACATAACATACTGTGTGCTACAGGGCAAGAAAGAAACTGGCCAACATTGTGCAGTACAGGCATTGGACAAGAAGCAGTACTAATTTCAAACATGCAAGCACGGATAGAAGGGACAGGGACTGAGGCCCTCCTAACTCCTACACCCTGCCTCTGGGGAAAACCCTGGTAGGACCCTGATCCTGTTGCATACACAAGACCTGTGACCAGGCAGAAGTAGAAATGGAGCAAGCAGAAGACGAGAGGAACATCTAGACACTGACAGATGCAGGAGAAATAGAAAACCAAACCTAAAAATCAATATTGAATCAAGAAAGACGTGCAGGGAAAATAAACAGGACCAGACTCAGTGTGAGTCAAGGAATAGAAGCAGGAAAAATGCAATTGCAAGCCCAAAGCCTCCCCCTCTTCATCTAGGAAGCAAAAGGGATCAGCACAAGAACAAAAATAGGAATTCTCTGAAAGAAGGCTATCTCAGGGATCAGGTTTACACGGTGGAACACAGCAGGGCCAAAGAAATATAGAACACAGACGAACTGGCTGGAACTGCAAAGCGCTGGAAAGTAAGGACTTCAAAACGGGAATCCAGTAAGCAGAACATGGTAATAAGCACACACAAATCGAAATCCAAGGATTCATGAAAAAAGGAACAAGTGTTGGACCTGTTAGGAGGACCAACCACCAGAGCCCTGGAGGGTGATTGACCTTCCTCCAGACTGCCCCCTAAGTCACTTTGGAATAACACTTGAGTGATGAATCATCAGATGAAAAGGCAAAGAAAGGAACCACAAGGGTTCTTCTCCAAACCTGGAGGGAGAAAGAGGAACAGACTATAGAAAATGATGTATCACTCCATTGCAAGTCTCATCCTACCCCCGTCCATCTCCCACTCTTGTCTTGAGAGCCTATGAATGACCCAGGTAACCGCCAGTATGTACTGATGAAGGAACCAGTTCATAGACCGGGATACCGGTTCCTCATAAACCATGGGGGAAAGAAAGAACAGGAGAACCAATGGGCCTGACCTGCATGCCACAACACGCAATCTAGAAGCCGAGAAATGGAGGCATGATAATCAATGCAATTGGCTTCTTACCTCCTGAAGCGAAGTGCTAGTCCCAAAAAAATCACTGTTGTTCACAAAAGGAAAGCTACAAAACACAGGGGTAACTGAATTCAAGGAGTCCCTAGAGAGTCACCAAGTCACAGAAAACACCAATCCAAAGGGAGAATCACAAGCCAAGTCTGTGAAAACATGCAAGTTCAGACGCCAGAATAATACACTGGAAGTTCACCAACATACATGGGTAATCCAAACGGAAATCTGGAAAAGCAGTCCTCTGCTCGGTATCTGAGGAAGGAAAGCAACAGGAGCAACAAAAGGACAGGAACACTGCTCTATGGGTGAACACTGTGTTGAGAAGTTTTCCGCACGCTACGTCATGTTCTTTATTGCATCACTGGTACTTTGTCGGACACTGATGACGTAACCGGGACGTCACCACATCAGCACCCAAGGTCCGATGGGACATGTAGTCCGATCGGTGTTTGCTGTCCTTGAGGGCGGCATGCTATCACCCAAGTGTGCAGTAACTGTATCCTCCAGTGTACTGGGACCACTGGGGTACAGCAACAAGGTGCTATGAACTGGGAATGAAGAATTAGGGGCAAGGGACTGGCCACGTACATGAGCACGGCAACAGTGGCCAGCACTGGGCTAAAGTTAACCAAGTCTTTTAATAGCTAACGATCACATGCCTCAGGTGTGAAGTTTGCTAGCATCTGCCAACCACAGGTGTTCCTTATCCTCCACCCATCCGTGTCCTGCTATGGTGGAGATGAAGCAGTGAGCAAATCATTCTTGGAAGCATAGTATTTTGAATAAAAAAACAAAAAGTATGCTGGCTGCTGAAAATCGAAACTGGATCCTGAAGGGAAATACAGTGGAAAATTAGTTTTAAAGCTCTCAACCTACCACAATAATGTCATAAGCTTCGGCAGGAAAGTCCAATTGGGAATGGACCCCAAAGTAGTGCCCAAATGGATGTGAGTAGGAGTGAAGCGAGCAAATCATGACCATGGTTGTGTCTGTATTTGTGGAGTCTGGACAGCTGCCAAATCTTTGAATGGTTCATGTTTGTATATTGGTGGGCAGTGCTATCCCTGCCCCTGTATGTGTGTGTTTCTAGGTAAACCACAGGCTATTCCAGAGGGGGTTATTTTGCCAAACGTACCTGGAAGAGTCCAGGGAGAGATGGACTGCTACTGAGGATCCTGACCGCTGCGCTGGCTGGGCCCTCTCCTTTTGCAGAGCTCTCTCCAAACTGGAACAAGCTCCATGCCCCCGGTGTTAATTCCTCCTTAGAAGACTTCCTATTCTGCTCACAGGGACCGGAGAGCCAAACCACATCTTGCAAGACCCAATACGTTTTTCAAATCTCACTGATGCACTCTTATGTGGCCCTTACTCAGCCACTTCTGTTGTAGCCATTGCCTTAGTCACTGCATCCTGATTACATTGCTGGTCCTGTCATCCAGGGTTCCCTGGTTCCGGGTGCCAAGTGTATTCTATGCCTACCTGGCTGGAGCCCTCTTTCTTCAGTGGGCTTGAGTCGCACTCTGCAGCAATCCTTTTCTGGGTCTCTGGTATTGAGTCAGCACAAGTCACCCCTATTGAAATAGATATTATTGAGCTTGACTATACCTGCATTTTTCTTCTGGTTCCAGGGAATAGTTGTCTTTTTTTAAATATATATATTTTTGTATTTTTCAATACACTAACATTTTCTCAAGTAATTATTTGAACTTTGGTTACGTACACATGTTTTCGGTATATATTGTAAAGTCTGCTTGATTGTGTGCTTGTTTGTTACTACCCACGCTTGATACCAGCCCTCTGCCCTCACAAAAGGGAAGCCAGGCTACTCAGTCACATGTACCTGTGAGTGTTTGAGCTAACTTGATGAAAAACCCATTAGGGAATAAAGAGCTCTATTCAAATCCTGCTGAGAAATAAGGCTTTCAACAGAGGATATAGGTGAAGTAAGCCATCAATGAGGCACTTGAGCATAAATTAGCTCCTCTGGAACCATGTCATGTTCTCAAGCTGAGCAATTGTGGAGAGGAATGCATGATCAACCTCTTCTCTTGAGACTGAAGATCCTTCCTCATTAGAAGGTCCAGGAAAACGGTGTCTGACAGCAGTAGTATATTAGAGAACCAAAACTGGTGAAGCAACCAAAATCATTGTCGAGTTCACATTGGGTCTGGAATTCTGAACAGCTAAAAGTGGGAGGGCGTAGAGACATCTGCCTGACAAATCCAGAGAAAAGTGACACCCATGGAATTCCAACCTTTCCCCATCCATGAGTAAAACTGTCATTTCTTGCCAGCTAAAGAAATAAGTTCAGAAACATTTTCTAAACTACATATTTTGAGTTCCCATTTGTGGGGGAAGTGAGGAAGACCAATATGTCTATCTGCATCTGTGTTGAAGACACACTGCATATATGCATATATGATGAAGACAGCGTTTGGAGTTGCCAAGCACAATGCTGGACTGCCATTTGGCACATTGAGCTACCGTGTTTACCCCCCTCACCCCCTTGCTTGTTCAAATAAAAAATCATATTTGTTTTGTGTGACCTTAACCAGTTTCCCCATCGAGACAGGCAGAATGGATGGCCTTCAGCTTTAAAAGATTCATGTGCTCCTTGCGATGGGAATCCCATCTCTTAATCTAGAAACTGAGACTAGAGAGAGCTTGGTGCCCAGGACCACAACTCGCTGCAGGAAGTAGAACCCAGGAGGAGCTAAATGGTGGATACCCCAGACTCCCGATTCCATCCCTAGCTGTGTATGTTTCAGTATGCCTAAGTTCCCCTTATCAGCATGGCCACCTACTTTGAGTAGCGACATCTTTCCTTAAGCTCATTTTATTTCTCAAACACATTGGTCAATGAGCCTGAAGGGCAGGAGTTTACAGAGCATCGCTCAAGACTTGGAAACTGCAATGTGGCCTCGCTTGTGCACCGGAGCTTGAGCCTCTACGGGCAGCCCCCATTGAACAAATCCAAGATGACAACTGCCCCAGTTAAAGCCTCGGCAATGGACCCACTGGTATGTCAAACCGATGCAACTGGGGTTTTGGCAGTTCATGCACAAACCAGCCAATCGGGAATAATATACCCCCAACAAGTATCAAGTCAACAGGCCAACCCACTCAATTTTTAAATGGGGCAAACAGTCATGAGAGGTTTCGAGTTGGTGATGGATAGAGCAACACCGTGTGCAGTGGAGTGGTGAGATGAGAGCAAGAGAAAGGAGATGAGGACATGAACAGGGGGTGGCGAGGAGAGGCGGAAGGAAGGAGCACAGGAATAAAGAGGAGGCAAAGTAAACCTCAGTGAGAGGACAAGGTGACTAAGAAGGCAAGGCATGGTGGAGAAGTGGCAAGGGGCATACCAGAGAAAGTAGTGATGGAGAAGATGGTTGAGATAAAGAGGGTAATTAAGGAGGTGTTGTAAAATAGAAGTGGGAAGGAATGAAGGGGGAGGAAGAGAAATTGGAGGAGCAGCCAAGAGAGAGAGAAGGGAAGAGAGACAAACCAAATTTGTTTATGAAACGTTGAGGAGGAATGGAGACAGTCCGATTGAGAAGAGAAGGAGAGAGCTAATCAGTAAAAAATGTTGGCCTGAGACTGCGTTTCTCAAAGCCTCCTGAGTTGGTGTAGGAGCCTGCGATAGGACAGTCCCCAGGCAACCCAAGAGAGGTCTAACCACAACCTATCCATGGCAATCATATCCAGGATTATAGATTTGGATGACTGACCCCATCTTGATGATGCAAGGCCCAATGATTGTGGTGCCAATCATTGGGCCTTTCCAAATGTATTTAGTACAAGAAGTTGACGTGCGACATGTTTACAAGAAGGATATCACAAAAGTGGGGCGCTAAAGACCCCAGAGATTGTGAGTGGCTCTTTGTTCACCGCTAAGATGGTGGAAACTAAAGGAGAGCGGGTGGGACTGAGGGCTATGGTTCTAAAAGGAAGTATAATTTGTTTACTGTGCTATTTGACCTTAGTGAAACATATTCCCTTCGATTTCTGTTACAAAAATAAACCTTGGTACTTCTCATCTGGCTTTGAGTCGCCTGCTGATCCCTTAGCTTGTGAAATCCCACTTTTCCTGAGCATTGCATTTCATAGATTCACATGCTGTTAGAATATTCCCTGTCGTCAGGCTACGAATTCTCAGTAACATTAACCGGTTTAATAGATAACTAACAAAGCTACATTCACTTAACTGTACTCCTGATGTTGTTTTGAGTTATTTACCCTTCAGCCAATAGGCACTGCTTCCCTTCGCTCTACGCCTTCCTCAGGTTCTTTACTGCATGTTTAGAGTTGGGTGTCCTCTCCAAAGTTTTCACTTTATTCTACGTTTTCTTCAAGAATCACCATCACTCAGCTTTTCTTTTCATGACATTGTCTGAAAGCTACAGATACATACTTTAATATTGTGAGGTTTGTAGGTTCCTGCATTCATTCTGTGCTCTCCTAAATGAGGCATACTTTCATCTATGTTCCTCTAGGATTGAGCCCAGTGAAGTGCCCCGTCTCGCCCTTGACCATAAATGACAGAAATAGCCTTTTAAGACTTGTTCCACTTGAATGCTTCAAAATATTGGTGTGGAGGATAAACATCAGGAATGCCTATACCCAGCTCATGATCTGGGATCCTGCTCCATTTGCCAGTTCTTTTCCAATAAGACTCGGACTCTTCTTCCGTGAGGAGCTGTGCTTCACTACGTCCCTCTGACCCCCAGAGTAAATTCCCTCGTCCAAGAGTTTGTGATCCCATAAGAAGAGGTTTTGTGTAAAAAGGGTGAAGAAAGGCGATTCCACGCATGCTTTAACAGTCCCTGATAAGCCTGCCCTGCCTAACAAAGCCTTCTTGTTTCACATACTATCCACCTTGTTGACAAAATCCTTGATGGCGACAGCATCTCCGAAGCCTTCGATGAGCCACACAACTTCAAAAGCATCGACAACTTTATTGACAAAGACACCGTCATCCACAAAGCTCAACCGGTCGTAAACTCTGTTGGTGATATCCTTGTCGACAACCACAAGTGTGAACCATTCCAAGTCTCCTCCGTCGACACCCATGGCCACAGCATCAAAGTGTTTGGCAACTGTCACCTCCCGTCATTGCATCCACGCTTGGCTACTGCACTATTTAGGTCTCTGAAGAGGCCTAAACAGCCGCTGTTCATTCTGGAGCCTTTTGGCCTGACCACTGTGCCAGTACCTTCTAATATTCCTTCTGAGGAAATTCTGGTGCACACCATTGATACCGAATTAAATGGCTCAGAGGGGTATTTTCTGAGGAGGAGTTTTCTGGGTTTATCTCCGGCAAAGCCGCTCCATCGGGCAGTGCTTCCAACACCGGCACCACTTCCGATGGACCTACCACACCTCTCCCAACCATGACCTGAAGTGCATTACTGGTCTATGGACATTTTATCTATTCTTCAAACTCTATTGCCGTAGCCCCAGACCAGGGTCCCTACTATTCCTCCTCAACTGGACCCAACACATGCTATGCTGTCAGAGCCTTGGTCTCCATCCTGCCATCAACGCCCACTTCCACCAGTTAAACAGAGGCCACAAGATGTCTCCTCAGACACTGATTCCCATAAGAATATACCTCTGGATATGGCCTCTAATCACTCTGCTTGTACAGACGAGTTAGATGATCTTGTGCCCCCTGATGTAGAGTCATAAGAGCTTCCCCCTAAAGATTCACCTCCAGATGAGATTGGAGCTTTCCATTCAGCCCTGACTAGAGTGGCTAAGTTGTTCGACCTCCTACTGATTGAACAAAGGAATAAATGGTTTCTTTACCAGTGAAGGGGAAAAATCATGAATGACAGTGGTGTCTATTGAAATTCTGGGTGACATCTGGGACGATGGGTTTGCTTTCATGAAAAATCCTTTCATGGCTCTGCCGAAGAAGGACCAATTAGATTTATTTAAAAGTACAGGGCATCTGTGAAAAACCTGAAGGTGTTTTACGACTCAGTCCCTGGGGATCCTTTATTCAGGTGGCCATTGAAGGGCCATTGCTATTGAATCCCAACCCTGGGGGTGGACTAACGAGGGAGGATCACCTGGGTAGGGAGACCTGGGCGAGGAGACACCAGAAGGTGAGATAGGGTATTCCCCCATTTCCTGACAGTTATTTACCCCATATTCCCTCTACCTTTATGGAATACTACAACTACCATAACCCCCCTCTTTTCCTTAGCCCAACTACTGAGACGAGGAAGAGGAAGACTGAGACTAGAAAGATTACCACTAGTAACTTGCACTGGCCTTGTCCCACTAATAAGGCCAGGCAGGTTCAGGCACTCGGTCACAATAACACACACCTGCAACTCATGGACCGTTTCCTGAACTATAAAAGGTGGAGCACAGAAAGACACCGAGTGCAGGACTGGGGCCAAGAAGGAAGGCAAGCTGGATGGCGAGACTGAGGAGCAGCTGAGAGACTGCTGCCAAGAACCAGGCCAGGTAGAACGGGACGCTGAGATGCTGACACGCTGCGAGGTGAGGCAAGAGAACGCCTGGCGAGGGAAGCGTGTCTCCAAGCAGCCAGGAGAGTTCACAGAAGGTAGCTGAGGGGCTGGCTAATCCCTTTCCTCCATGACTCTGAAAAAAGCTTGTTTCCTCCCTGAGGCTATGGGGCCACCCAGTAGTGTCTGAGGGGCAGGTGGGCAAGACCCTTACGTTGACAGGCTGAAAAGCGAAGGATGTGCAAAAGCAATCACAGCCCGGTTTGTGATGGGCATGGTTGTGAAAGCTACAGTGCTAAACGCAAGACTACGCGTTGAAGGATAAAAGACATTTGTACTTAGCCGGCGAGGGAGCCGATAAGAAACAAAGTAAAGGAGCGGTGCTGTGTGAGAAGGAACGTTGTTAAACACTTCTTGAAAGGTAACGGGCCAGTGACTAATGAAAGCGAAATGTGTTGAAGGCCGTTGAAGGAAAGGGCACGAGGGAAATAGAGCATGTAGAGATCCCGAAAGGCTTATGTGAAAGTGAACTGTTTGTGAAACGAGGAACAGAGTGGCCGCTAGCCCGTCCTATTGAACTATATGCTTTTGTGAAATAAGGAACAGAGTTGCCGAGGACCCGTTCTGCAAAACCAAGTGCAAGAGGCACGGACATTGAGAAAGCATTCCTATTGTCAGAGTGGTCACGCTTAGGGGTGAGAATACTGTGCAGTTGTAAAGATCTCTAACAGGTGAACATTGTGAAAGAGAAGAACAAAGATTGGGTAGGGTTGTCCTCCCCGAGCTCTGTGAAACGGAGCTGTTTAGCTGGAAAGTGTTTCAGCCATGGTTAAGTGTGGAAGACGGGCAAGGGTAGCCTGTGAAAGTAACGAAGAAGGAACGTTGTGAGTATTTGTTTGTTTGAATTGTGAAGCCAGGTGAGGGAAGCCTGAAAGACTCGATTGAAGAGAACTGTGATGCACATTGAACTGACATTGAAATAGGCGAGGGAAGCCTAACAGATTTATGGGAAATCTTTGAACTGTGCATGCCACCCACCTTGAAGGTACTTTGTAGGAACCCAAGTGAACTGAACTTGGAGAAGGGAGTGGTGAGCCACTTTTATTGCCATTCTGACATTCTTTTGATACACTCTTTATTTTCATGTATTTTCCCACACTTAGTTATTGTGAAATGTGAAGGCAAGTATAGGTTTCTGACACAGACTATTTTCTTTGTTTGACTGACTGACCTGTACTATTTTATTTTACTTTGATGGTTGAGACTACTCTCATTATAGAAATGGGGCCCATCTAGGAAGTCTCCAACCCCAGTCAAACCTAATAAAGGTGTTGAAATGTGTATCTTTTGTGCCTGTGTCCATACTTGTGATACCATGCCTGCCTCACAGCATCAGCCAATGCCAAATGCCTGTGCACTCAGCCTAGACGCAACTCTGTTGTTTCTGCAGGGGTCAGGAAGAGATTAGCTAACCCCTCATCAACATGCAGTCCCTCCGGACAATGAAGGCTGCATCTTGATGCTTTCAGCAAGAGAATCCTTTACACAGTGAGAACCACAATGAAGGCTGCCAACTCACTCTCCATCCTAGCCAGATAAGACAGGGAGCTGTGGTTCAAGATTGGGCCCATCCTGGAGTTTCTCCACGACTAGAAGAAACCAGAAGCATTTGCACTGCTTAGGTAGAGCGAATCTGACTGTGACAATGCGATTTCAGTGGCGGTTGATATTGCTGAAACAGTATTCTGTCAAATGGATACGGGGGCAGACAAGCGATGCAAAGATTTGATGAATGCCACATAGTTTCAACCTGATGTACAGTCGGAAGCCGGCGATTTGCCCTTTGACGTGGAAGACCTTTTTGGTAAAAATATGGATGCTACTCAAGCCATTAAAACAGACCCAGGCACAGCCTCGTCTCTCGGCACTTCACATCAAAGACAGCCCTTTCAGTCCTTTCTATCGAAGCACCACTGCTTCTCCAGATCTTGCAGTGACTAGTGCTATTTGTACTGCTCCCAGTAATACAGTGAGACGTGATATGCCTCAGGCGAGCAGTACGAGGATCGAACACAACCTTACAAAAGCACCCACAGGAGTTGCGTCTCTTCTCCACCTAAAGGTCTCTCCAAAAAGCAAGCTTGACTCCTGCACAGTGCCACCCTTCTGTTTCAGCACCTCAAAGGGAGGGTGCCTCTCTTCATTCCAGCATCAATGGAAACAAATAATGGACAAATGGGTTCTTTCATTAGTCAACCATGGCCACTCCCTCTACTTTGTTCAAAGGCTGCCTACAACCCTCTTCCAGGAAACTGGCAAAATATATTAATTTGCTTCAGCTGGCTGTCTATTGCTCGTGTGCAAAGGAGCTGTAGAGCGAATCACTTGCTTCCAGTGGAATCAATGAGTCTGTTATTTCCTTGTGCTGCAAAAGTCAGGTGGGTGGAGACCCGTTCTCAACCTGCGAGAATAGGTCTCCAAACACCCAATTTGCTTCAAATGGTCTACAAAAAAAATCTCCCTATACATGGAGGACATCTATTTCTATGCCCCCATTCATCACCCAGTCATTGCAAATTCCTGTGTTTTAGTGACAGGCCCCCACTTTCAAATCAAGGTTCTTCCCTTTGGCCACAAGTCTGCCCCAAGGGTGTTTAAGAAATCCCTCAAAGTGCACTGCCAAGTGCAGTTGATGCCAAGCGAGTATGCTTTGGATGTTTGTATTTTGTATTCTCCCTTAACGCTGAATCCTGACACGGGGGTAGAATGTTGGAGCAAATGCAGAGCTAAGGAGTATTTTTAGAGTGGTCCCGTGCGAAGCACGCTGCCAAGTACAGTTGATGCAGAGAGTGTCTGCTTTGCATGTTTGTGCTCTGCCTAAATGCTGAAGCTTAAGACTGCGGGAGAACCCTGGAGTGAAGGCGGAGCTAAGCATGAGGAGCATACTTTTACAGCGGTCCCGCATGAAGGGCGCTGCCAAGTGCAGTTAATGGTTGCTGTAGAGGCTTCGGAAGCTTGCGGAAGAACAGTTATAGGTAAGTGTTGCTACTCCTTGTGGAGTTGTGTGTGCAGCATTCTTATTACTTGGCTGTTTAGTGCTGCCTGTGTGCTGTCCGCTAAACTGTGAACATCTTCTGGTGTGATGTAAGACTTGTTTGGGTACAGGCATGTATAATCTATGCAGCAAACATTTAGTGCGCCAGAGCCATTCCTTAAGTAAGATTCAGGATCTCATTGCTTCCTCCAATGCCAATGGCGCAGCTCCGTGAGCGAGTCAGCGCAAAAACGGGTGGCCTTGAAATTGAAAGAAAAGATAAGACTTCTTCCACACTTCTAATCGGAAGCCTAACAGTTCTCCTCCCGATGGCCCTGTTCGTTGCCTCTCATACCAAAAAGGGAACCTCCGGCTCCATGGCCCCTCTATCTTTGGACTCGAACTAGTAGCCTTCGGTTGTCAGGACTCTGCCGAAAACCCATGCTTACCCAAATTGCTTTGCGTGTGGAAAAGTTGTGACTTCGGAACCTCGCTTATCTGCCTCACTTGTCTTTTTTGTGATCCATCTTCTCCCTCGGCAGCCACACCAGATTCATTGCAATCGGAAGAATCACCATGCAAAATGTTGGAATTCCTAAAAGACTCCATAAAACCAGGGCCCAGCGCATTTACTACCCTCCATTTTGTTTGGAAATATTTGGTTAAGCTTTGCGAAAATATCTTTGCTAATCAAAAGTTCCACACCTCTAGCCTCTGTGCAGATGAATTGGGATTGACGTGAGAGACAACTCGTCACTTACAACAAGTGCTGAAAGCACAAACCCCTAATTAATCAGTGAAGTTTTGGAGGAAGTGTCGGCTATTGCTAAGGCTCTGTGTGTGGAACTTCCTGCAGTAGAATCCAACCGAGAGATGGTTTAGATTTCAGTAATTGTTGTCTAGTCAAAGTGCTCTCCGATCAAAAGGAAATACAAAATCTAAGAGCAGGAAGCCCTTACCTGATGCAAAAAGGAAATCATCTAGAAAATGTCTACGATCACTACAGGAGAAACATTGAAATGCAAGATCTGATCCAAAAGAAGGATCTGATTTGGTAGCTGACCTGTCCCTTGATGCTCCATCTACAAAGAAATCGAAACGTAAAAAGGCTAAGAAGAATCGAGGAAGCAAACCAAATTGGAGAGTTTGGAGCAAGCTGCCTAGGGTGATGGTATTACTGATTACTTTGGTAAAACCTCAACGACTACATGTCAAGACAAGAGTCTTATCTATTTGAATGATCACCATGAGACATGCAAGGAGCACAATCTGGAGGACATCGAGGACAATTCTATCTCAGCATTATCTGTACATGCAATGACAGTTGTGCAACAACAGTCTTGTGGTTTCACATCATAGCAAGGAGACTTCGCCCGTACATAACAATCCCATTATTTGTGTTCTCAGTGATGTGTATTGTTTAGAACAAGGGGTAAAAGGGGTTTCTGAGACAGATGGGAGAGTGACGAGTGTGCACACGTGTCAGGAACAAACTAATACAGAGCACAGCTACCCGGCTGAGCTCTCACCTTGCTACTTTGGTCCTACTGTACGCCTTGAAAACTTGAATGGTCTTGACTGTAAGATCTCGCAGGGGACGGATACCATTGTAATGAATAAAATATTGCAACGATCCTTAAAATGTTGCTTATTGACTGCCCGATCTCTCAATAAACATGCAGCTGAGGTGGCTACATATATTGAGAATAATATCGATGTCTGTGCACTGACAGAGACCTGCTGTCACAGCGCGGCAGGCCCAACGCTAGGTCTGGCGATTCTTGAAGGATATGGGATTCTATGTCGGGATAGAGCAGATGCTAGCAGTGGGGGTATTGCACTGATTTTTAAACGTGATCTAAAAATCTGGGAGGTCAAATCCTCAGACCTTCCGGATACGGAATTACTAATGTTCAAAATAGGTATTCACGCAGAGACCACCATCAATGTACTTGTCCTTTATAGACCGCTGGTAGACGGGAAGGAGTTCTCGACTATGCTGAGTAACTTTCTTCTTCCTATCCTCAAACCAAACTCTTAATTCATTTTGATGGGGGATTTTAACTTCTGACTAGGTTCTGAAGAGGATAATTTAGCGGCAGATAAGGACAACAAACAGCTGGCCTTCACTTCTGCCTCTGCGGTCCTCCTTTTGATCTCGGCTCTAGGGTGTTTCGTAATTCCCAGGTTTGTTCGGACAAGGGGTTGGAGTGGGCGGGTCAGCTCTTCAGCCAGGATCTCTTCATTGAGCACGACCAACTGGCGAAAGCTATGGGGGCAATCAGGTTTCTGTTTTTGAGTACTTGCACCTTAAGGGGATCCTCACCCACCCCAGGTGGCTGGCTAGCGTGACTCGCCCGCTCGCCCCCTTCGAGAGATTCATTGCAGAGTCCACGTCTAGGAAGGTTTCTCTTTCTAGGATTTACAGCATTCTCGTCACAGCCAATTTGGAGGGTAGGCAGGCATTTAAGCAGATATGGGAGGAAAGGCTGGGATAAGCTCTTAAGGAGCCCACTTGGAGAGCGATTTTTAGATCCATTTTCTCAGGGTCTTTGTATACTTCAGCCATGGAGCATGGCTTCAAAGTGCTTCACTCTTGGCACTGTCCCCCTGCCACCCTGGCTAAGATGTTAGAGGGTTTATCCCTGTTATGCCCCAGAATTTGCTCGCAGTGCGATACCTGGTTCCATTTGTGGTGGGAATGTCCAGTCATCCAGATGTATTGGGCTGAGCTGCTTAGTTGGATCAGGGACATAGGCATGGCCCCTTCCCATGGAGATTCCCTTGAGTACCCCCATGCCGGACTCTGAGCAGTATGCCTTCCCAAGGGTAGTTGGGGCAATGCTGAGGGCGGGAAGGCTCGCTCTCGCTCAAAAATAGAAAGATTCCTCTACTCCCTCCAAGACAGAGTGGCTTATTAAGCTGTGGTACATCTTCACGTATGAAAGGTTGTCGGCTATAGCCATTGATGCAATATCCTCATTTGTTCAGGATTGGTCAGTTGTTCTCCTAAATGATGACTGTGCTGCTATGCGACTGTAAAGCTGGTGTGTTGCTGGATCCCTGGATTTCCCTTGTGTTCCTTATTGACGGTTCATTTGTTTTCCTGGCGCCCTGGCGGTTGCGCTGACCCCACTATGTCAGTCATTGTGATCTGGTCTTTTTCCGTGTCCTGTTCTGTGCCTTTGTTCTACCTACCCATGGCCTCGTTAGTCCTGGCATAGACATGTGAGGGTGGCAGGGAAGGGTGGTGGGGGTAATTTTTTCTTATACTCTTGTACAGATCTTTCCAATTGATGTAACCAGGGGTTACCTGGTGTTCTCTGTTTGTTGAAATGCTTAATAAAAACAAAGTTAAAAAAAATACCCAAAAACAACACTAAGAGAATGCTAAAGTGAATGCAGTTTCTTTGGTTTTCTAATACACTGCTTTAATGTGCTGAGGATTCCCTGCCTAACAATAGGGAATGTTCTAACTATGAAAGATGCCAATGCTGGAAAACGGGAGTAACAGGTAAGTAACTAATTCCTTTTTTGGTCTGATCACAGGCCATGCACTTGTATAGCGCCACAATTAGCTCTCCTTCCCCGCTCTAAACCATCCATTGTCAATATAATCTGAGAGGAACGACTATGAAAAATGACTCCAGAAGTAAGTTTTCTTTTGGTGTCCTCTCAAAGCAGAGGGTGCAATAGCTGTGCATAAACCTCCAACAGATTGTGCTGAGACTCTTGATGCTGATCCCATTGCCTGGACAGTTGAACATTTACCTCCTACTTTCTGAGCCAAGCAAAAGACACCACATGAATGCAAGAGGGCAATTCTTGCACTGTAATGGAAAAGCTACCCCTAGTGGCGTGCTGAGAATGGTCCCGAAGAATTGAATCCTCTGCACTGGAGCTTAACCAGTGTGTGTTAAACCTTTTGCACATTATCCAGAAGGAGGGCCTTGGGAGGCAGGCTTCCAATCAGCCAATCTTCCAGGTAGCAGTAAAAATGGATCTCCTGAAGCCTGAGGTAGGCTGCCACTACATCTAGGACTTTTGTGTAAACCCTGAGGGCATACTACAGACAATTCTCTTGTGCTAAAAATGTTAACATTCTATTGTGAATCTTGATAACTTCCAATGTTCTTTTTTGATGGAAATAGCAAAGTAACCTTCCAGAAAAGCAAGTGACCCTAGCTAGTACCCTTCTTGTAGAGACTCAAAGATGTTCGGAATCTTCACCATATGAAAAGTTTCCAACAGGAGGGAAATATTTAGAAATTACAAGTCCAGAATGCGCTCATGGCCCCTTTCTGGGTGGACTGCAAAGTAATGGGAAGAAAATCCCACTACAATTTGGCATTCCTGGAACGTGCCTGATTGCATCTAGAGACAAGAGTGTTTAGATCTCTAGCAGGAGTTCAGGTGTCACTCTCTGACAGGCTGGCATTGAAGGTGGGAGCCTCACGAAGAATAACCGGTGTTGTGATGTATGGTTATGTCTTATCTGTCTGCTGGCCATCCTGTCTCCTTGATGGAATCTTGATGTGGGTTTGAGTGTGAGCGTTAGTGAGATCCGTTATTCCCTTTCATTTCAGACCTCTTCCCCATCCTACTGTGCAAGATTTGCTGACTTTTCAACTCCCCCCTTGCCCCCTTTTCATCTAAACACTGAGACGAGGAAGAGAGGGACTGGGAGGATGAAGAAGATTAGTGACAGTAAAGAGGGAGAATCAGAACGTGCCCCCCCGTCCCGGAAGACCCTTCAACAGGAAGAAGAATCTGCAACAATATGGCCGGCGTTCATACAAACTTGCACCCATTCCCACTGCTCCCACGATGGATAAATATCATGAGAGATACCCTCCCAGCAAACCCTACAATCCAGCAGCAGTGCGAATCTTACCCAGAGTGAACGAGGAGATGCAAGACGGAGCAGGAGACGGTTACGTGGGCAGACTCTGTTAAGCTCCAAGAAAGCAAGCCACTTGTCGGTAGAGACATCATGACGGCTTAGTTACGTTAGACATGAAGCACACGTGCTATCCGCACACCCTGGAAACTCATACATACTCAACGAACACCAGTATACAACTCTATAGGTAGAGGACTGTGACACATACATACTGTCTGCACATTTATTATTTTGCCGTTAGGCCTGCTACAACACCGCAGTAACGCAAGAAGAGTTTGTGTACATGCTTGCAGCCACTCCTATGCAAATAACCCCATGGTGTAGCAGGAACACTCAAGGGACCTGACAGCCATAACACACTAACCTATAGACTATTAGAAGACGTGTATAGTAGAAGCCAGACCATGGCTTAAGAAATCTAGCAGGCCGCGATCGGTTTAGAAATGGGACCCCAAGCCTCACAGAATTATGCACAAGCAGAACTACTGTGACAGCAGCGAAGCCGCCACCAAGGTCGCAATGTTGCAAATGACATTCATCACTCTGAACCTAAGTAACACTGGCTGCAGGAGATGCGAGCTCTCTGACAAAATACAGAACAATTCAGAGGTCCCAGACTCACAGGCATGGTCTCTGAGTTGAGGGTCTGCCAAGATTGGGGCCTGAGAAGAGCAACCAGTTCCGCAGTCCAGACAATAGCTGCAACAAAGTTGTTACAGTCACATTACAGCACTGCGTTGGGAACTGGAGCACGCTCATTACAGCTATGGGCTACACACCGTCATGATGCAGACACATAGTTGCACTTTGCTGATACATAATTACACAAGGCATTATTCACAGGTTTTCCACGACTGGGAACAGAGTTAGTCACAGGCTCAGGGGCTCCTGGCTGATCCAATCATGGCCAAGGACCCTCAGGGTGGACAGTGGGGGTCACCGACCAATCACAGGGAGTACACGGGCTAACAACTTTGAAGTAACAACTTTTTGGGAATGGCTAAATGTACCACCTGACACAACACGGGCCAATAACATAGCACCTCTATACATTTCCATATGGCACCTACTACTCAACAGCCTATCCCGAGATAGGATAGGTTTTTGAGACGGTTCCCGAGGATGACGCTAATTGTGATGTCAGATAACCACAAAACTGGCCGGCGAGCCATGGTCAGTTGAGAGATGCCGAACACAGAAGAACCTAAGTGTGGTCCACATAACAGCCAATGTGTTGTGTAGGTGGGTTTCATGTATGCGGGAGGAGGGAGGTGTAACGCGCGATTAATGTTACTGCTGGGGTTGTTTTGACACATGTATGGTGGTAGTGACCTGGGTGGAGGTAGAAGTCCCTTTCTGTGTTTGTTCAAGTATCGGACTGTGACAACTTGTGGTATTCCTATGTGCTCAACATTTTAGTTCGAAACATAATGACGGATCCCCGTAAGGACTAGCTGGAGCTATCCTAGATTACAGAAGGCGTTTTGTATGACTAAGCCTCCTGAAGAGAGGCGTTTCAGCCGTCAGGTGATGTGTCGGTTGCAGCAAACACAAGAAATAAAGAGAATAATCAACCCTTGGAGAGGTGGGAAGACAGCTGTGTGTTTTTTTTGGGTTTGGGGTGTATTGCGGGGAGTAGGGAAAACGGGCGTTCATTGTATGCGCACAATTGTCTCTTTATTGGCTTGAACTTTAGCTTGGTGACGTCACCCATAGGTTGATGCATAGGACATTGTATTGGGAAGGCAAGGAGTTGGTGTTGTAAAATTGGGATTGAAGGACAGGTGAACGAGCAGCAGTCCATCGAAGGCGCCTGCCCCCGGTTGCAGTGGTGTGCTGGACAGCAGCAGCAGTGGTGCTGAAGGTGGGGCTGACTTCGGAGCCCGCTGGGTAAGGTGTAAAGCCGCGGTGCTCCTAGTGAAAAATATTGACAGTGTACTATAACCTTTTCCTTCCGTGACAGCGGATATCCAAAACCTCAACTAGAGGTCAGGTAAAAGGGTTGCTATGTATTCGTATGGTGGGTGGGGACCATGTATAGCGGGGCGGTAATCCCCATACAGCATCTTTGTAAGACCCTGCCCCATATAAGGATAAGATGGTGAAGTACAGTTACAATGGTCTAAAAGCACCAAAGGGAAAATAGCGAGGCTATGGCTGCCCGATGGCAGCTTCTCGAAAGATGTGCTGCAATCACTTTTGACCCATTTACAGAATATGTACAAAGGGAAAAGGTTAGCTAAACGCATGGAAATATTTGAACTGTGGCGTATGTTTCAAGAGGACAGGCCATGGATGATGAGTATGAGAGAGGTGAAGGAGGAGGGATCAGACACCTCTGCCCACCGCCCGCACCGCTGAGAGTAATATCTGATGACATGGAGGAAGAGCAGGGCTTATACCCTTTAAGAGACCTGAAAGCAGCAGAGGGTTACTCAAATCCCACTTATAAACCACCCCCATAGGCCCAAACAGAACAACCACAAGAGATAAGGTAGGCGGCCGAGTGCCCTGACCTCTACAAGGAGGGGCTGTGGCACGCAAAAACAGAGATTGCAGGTATTAGACCAGAAGAGTGGATAGCTGCACAGATACTACTAAAACTAAAAGGGGCCACAACGGGGGAAGCAGAAGGTGCAATGAAGGCAATAGAGAATCTGGAGTGGTGACACGGATGTCGCGGGAAGGTAAATCAGACAGGGGAAGAAGGAAGTGAGCAACCTCAAGAGGATGAAGAACCAAGGTCAGGAAGGGAAGATAAAGCGCAAAGGCGAGAGTCGGCCAATGAACTGGAGCTGCGGGAGCAAAGTCAGAGAGAGTATTTGGTACTATAAGAAAAGGAACGAAAGGATATAGTAGAAGGAGAGGTGAAAGAAGAAAGACAATGGGAGCAGATGGAGAGAAAGAGGAAATAAATAGAGAAGATGTTAGAGGAAGAATCTGATGACGGTGATGACCATAGTGATGAGGAGAGGGACGGACCTAACAAGCTCTATCTCACAAGGACTAGTGGAGGGAGCTCTTGGGAGTGTAGGACACATGAACAGAGGGGTACACAGCATGACAGACATACACAAGATACAGTGGAGGAGGCAGCCCCCCAGGCACTGTACAGCAGCAGATTCGACCTCCACAGATGCAGGAGGGATGGGGCGATGATCACACAATCAAGGGGACATTCCTGTTCCAGAGGGCGATTGATAGGGCCTCACAACACTCCACAGCAGGCACATGCAATAGAACCTGTAGAAATAGATGCAGAAATAGAATATGAGAGAGGACACGTCCAGGTAAGGCAGTGTAGACGAACACCAGAAGAAAGGGCGGTATACTCACAGATGCCACTATTAGAGGGGGGGCGAGACCACAGTACGTGCCCTTGAAGCACACAGATAAGGAAAACATCAAATGCAGATTTACCTCACTAAGTGCAGGAGCTGGGAAATGGATTTACGAAATGGAAAAGTTGATGGCGGGACACCGGCTAGCAGTAGGAGACGTGAAAGGATTGTTGGTCTCCATCTGGGTGATGCAGCTGATATCTGGAAGAGGGGGGTTCCCGCAGCACTATGGCAGGCACTGCGGACACAATTCCCGGACACCTCAGACATAGGGGCCATCACGTCACGCAAGATGCGTGACGATGAGGATCCTGTTCATTGCATTCAAGAGACTCAAAAACTTTGGCGCCTCGAAACTCGAGAGCTGTGGGACCAAACGATAGCAATATTCTATCATATCTTGGTGCAAGGATTACCAGAGCCAGTACAGAAAAACATGAAACAATTGTTAGGGATGGAAGCGAAGTACATCATTGTAGGTTGTGGCAACAAATGATGAAGCAGAAGGCAGAGCAGAGGAAAGCAGATGAAGCAATGCTAGTTCAGAAGAAATTATCCAAATATGCACTAAAAGAAGCACTGATAACCAGCCCCAGTCCACAGGCACAAACAGCAACCTCACAACCTCAGCTCCAACCGCAACAGCCATACGGCACCGTACCAACATATGCGTCACCCACTGGAAGAGGGTACATGAGGAGATGTGGATACCCACAGAGTTTCAGGTGAAGGGGAGACTTCCAGAGAGGACGGGGGTTTGGACCATTATTACACCAATATGCGGCAGGGTTCCAGGGCTACACACAGCAAATGCAGCAAGGGCCAGAGGGTAGAAGGGGGATTCCCATGGCATGAAAGGGAACCACCTTAGTGCTGGCCCCGTGGGCAACTAGGGCACATTTCCCAAGCATGTAGAAGACGGGGGCCAGTTAGGGTGGGGAGATCAGGGATATCAGGGAGGACAGAATGACTACTACATCCCAGAAATACAAAAAACATGGACCGATGCAAAACATGCAACAGCAGACACAGCTACCCCCACAGGCACAACAAGCACCTTCAACCACAGCACCACTGCAAACGATGGTGTCTCAAGTGATGACACAAGCACAGCAGCTAGCACAAGTACATGCCCGATCCCCAGAGCCCATGGACAGGACAGCAATGGTACCAATTCAGAAGATGGGAGGGGTCACTATAGTAGGAAATAACCCCTACACAGGGAACAGAATATCCATATTTCCCCAATAGGACAGCCCACAGACAAACTTGTTGTGTCCCATCCTGTTGGTCACACCTAACCCTGCAGAGGAACCTCACATCAGGGTGGCGATAGGTGACAAAACTTTTTCCTTTCTTGTTGACACTGGGGCAACTAGGTTCATTCAGGAAGGGACTTTTGCGTTGTCAGGCGATGCCATGAACACACAAGGATTCTCTGGGGCTCAAGAGGTAATTTCTTTTACTGATAACATCTTATCTATTGGAGAGCACAATATATTGCTACCCTTACTTTACTCCAAACGTGCACCTATAAATATATTGGGACGAGATATAATGAGCAGACTCAACAAGGCCATCTCATTCACAGACAAAGGCATAATCTGCTCAACACCAGGAATACACATGCTCACAGTAAGACAACTTCTCCAGGAGTATTGTGGGAAAACAGTGCAGAGGCGGGAGCCAGCAGACCCAGAACTATTACAATATGGTACAGACATGACCCTTGCATGTTTGCCAGGGATAGCAGGGAAGGTATGGAGAAGACCAGGTGAGTACCAGAAACACCCTCAGATGAAGAAGGAATGGCAGTGGCTGTAGACATTGAGGGATTGTAGAACAACAGGATTGGATTTCAGTGCATACAGTAGATGACCAAGGGAGAGCATGGAGGGCAATAATTGCAGCGGCAGAAGGATGCAGATTGACTCAGGTGACAGATGAGGAGCTCTTTTCGGAAGACAGAGAAGAGACTGAAATTATATTAGAAATGAGTGTGCGCTTTTGGCTACACATCACGTACAGGGAAGTAGCACAGAAAATGTTGATGGCGCTGGATGTTCCACCCCCATTTATGGACAAAGACCTGGCCAAGGTCCACAACGAATTATGGACCACAAGTCCCTATGACGTGGAGTACATAAAAAGCATAGGGGGAGTTAAAATTAAATTGAAACCCGGTGCAATACTACCTAGAGTCAAACAATACCCTCTGACAAAAGAGGCAGATGAGGGCGTATACGAGACAATCAACACACTCATTGAAAGAGGCATTCTAGTACCATCAGAGTCTCTATGCAACACAGCAGTGTACCCCGTGCGCAAGGCAGATGGGGGTCATGGCGTTTTATTCAAGATCTCTGCCCACTTAATCACATTGTAGAAGCAGAGTATCATGTAGCAGCAAACCCTGCAACAATCCTGTGTGGAACTCCAGCACAAGCCACACACTTTACTGTTATCAATCTCAAAAACACGTTTTTCTCATTGCACCCAGACTCACAAGATTTGACCAGTTTTATGTACCACAACCAGAAGTGAAAACACACCAGGTTGCCACAAGGCTACTGTGAGTCACCATCCATTTTCAACAGAGTAATACAGATGGACCTAGCCAATGTCCAAACAGACAGCACAGTACTACAGTATGTAGATGACATACTGATTTGTAGTGAAACAGAAAGAGAGTGTAGGAATGATTCAGTACATCTACTCATAGTGTCAGCAGACAAGGGGTAAGGGATACAAAGTACAAAGTAGACAAAGCCAAACTTCAGCACTGCCAAAAGGAAGTATCATACATTGGGCAGATGATATCCAAAGAAGGGAGGCACTAGCCCCGAACAGGGCACAGACAATAAATAAAACACTCCCCAACCTAAAACAGTAAGGGATCTGCAGGATTTGCTCGGGTTATGTAACTATTGTAGAGCATGGGTCTTTGACTGCAGCTCGTATATATATGTCCACTTCTAACGGCCCTCAAGGAAGTGCAGAGAGAGGTAAAGCCACAGGGATTGATTAGAGAAATGACTGATCCTTTCAACGAATTGAAAGAAGCAATAAGCACAGCACCAGTGTTAGCAACCCCAGGTTACAAAAAAGAATTGTTCCTGTTTTCACACGCTGATGGCATGGTTATGAAAGCAGTACTGACCCAAAAGACAAGCATGGGCCATGTTAGGGAGAATTCTCAATAAATGGCTGATTCCCCTTACCTAATGAGTCCCTCAGCAGCTTTTCTGGATTTCTAGGGTTTATCTTTTCACCTGGTGAGAGTGTGAGCCTTTTTCCCACTCTTACATGTGTTTTGCTGTGTGTATTTTCACTTTTTGTGTGATCTTGGGCACTGGAGCCTCACCTACTCCAGAGCACCATTCTGTTGTGTATGTTACACAGCACCTTCAGTGCAGTGACACAGGGTTGTCTTTGAGACTTCCCAATGACTCAATTTTTCCGGGGCTGACTATTGTCCTCCAGAAACAAGTAAAGTTGCCATTAACTTTATATGGTCCTTTAAACTGCAGACCCAGTACACCCCACCTTACATGGAGTACTGGAAAGGGTTAACTCTTATCCCTTTTTGTCTGTGCCTCTTGGAGCCTTGTTTTGCTCCCTTAACTTTAAGACTTGGCTGGTGGCAGTGTTATCTACTCTAACTTTCCTACCGCAATTATATTATGTAAACATGGTATTGTTCCAGGCTATTATAGTAGCCTCGAACATAAACCCGCTTGACCAAATACATTTTATTTTGGCTCTGGCTGGGTTTAGTCGCCATTTCTTTTTGTTAGTCTTTCTCGTGTTTTTCTCTGCGTGCCACACCGGGGATGATTCCATTGTTCGCGGGTTTCTGCACAGAAGCCCTCCTTTAAGGCGCCTGATTGTCTAGAGGTAAGGATGTGAGGGAGGGATCTTCAGACCCCTGCCATGGGTTGCCTTAGTAACCCAAGTCGCACTCTTGTCTGATTGGCTAAGGGGACTGGGCTTGCCAGGCCAGCCACCCTGCTGTGATTGACAGCCAGGCTGTATGAATGGGGGAAAATTGCATAAAAAGCAGGTCTCTGGGACTGGAAGAGCAGAGTTGCCACTGGAATGAAAGAACCAACGAGGAACTGGAAGAAGAGGACCCCTACCACGACTGAACCACCCGGTGAAGCCCTGCTGCAGGTCCGAATCCGACGACAGAGAAGATCCTCCAGGAAACTTCTTCCCTTGAGCTAGTGGGACCAACCAGTTCACCCAAACTACAAGTCAGGACCCTTCCTCTGGTCGAATTCGCTGTACAGAGCTGCAGTGGGCCGGATAGCCAGGAAGGTCGGACCCTGCTTGGGTTTTAAGGAGCGCACCTTTTATCCGTTGTTTTGCTCTGCTGCTGGTTTCTTCCCTGGGTGGCACAGGACCCTCCAGTCGTCCTACTTCGTGTCAGTCCGACAGTCGCTTCAGGAACCGTGAGCCTGCAGCAACCACCAGGAACGTCCGCCTCAGCTACAGCTCCCTCTCCGTTTTAAGGTACTGTGCAAATCTGGTTGTACGTGTCGCTCAGCCGCGGTGAAAGTGATTGAAATCTTTCTCCAATCTGAGGGCTTGTCCTTCTCTTCTCTTTGAACTAAATTTTGTAGCAACCAACCTCGTCCGGAATCTGTGCCGCAAAGTACATTGAACCTATTATCTTGAGCAACAGACTTTTGAACCATTGACTTTGACCCTAAGCCTTTTCTATTTGATTTTAACCTTGTAGTCCCTCTTGTTTCCTTTCTCTGATTACTTACCTGTTGGTTTTGCATAATTTCTAATAACTTTGTCTTTCCCTCCCTTTTAAATTGCTGCAGTGCCATTTTGCTCCCACTTCATTTTCTGACCTTAACTTGTCTGGAATTTAAGGGAAGTGGTGTGGTGTGGTGTATTTATGATTGTGATTTCTTGCCTTGCTTATAATAGTGAAATGTTATACAACTGTTGAGTAAATAAATATATATTCTTTTACTTAGAAACCTTGAGTAAGTGTTTGCCTGAACCATAGTAATTGCTGCCCTTTGTGTAACTATGTGTACTGCTCACTTACTCTTGAGCTACTACTACCACTATAACTGTGTAGTACAGGCTTGTACCAAAGGTAAAATTGTACTGTCACTTGCAGTCTTAATTGTTTGTAGTGTTCCCAAAGGGTACTGCATATAATTCTGTCTAACAGGCCATAAGCCAATTGCATATTGCAGTGCACAGTTCAACCCAGTAATGAAGGGACATTTTCCATGCGAACAACATTTGGCTGCTGCAGCATTTGCAGTAGAAAAGGTTTTATCAATCACCATGGATGCGCAACAACACTTTACGTAGAGCATGCCCTCTTTGCAATTCTGCATAAACCAAAAAGCACAGCAATGACCCAAAGAGCAACAGGGTATGACATTTGTTTATCAAGACCAGAATTGAAAATAGTGAGGTGTAAAAATGCTAACCCAGCACACAGGGAAAGTGGTCATGCCACATGCACTCATAGAGACAGCATTACAGCAATTGCAATATCCCGCACATACTGGGAGAGAAGTCATTGCAGCACACTTTGGAGAATCATGGCTCTGCCCCGATCCAAACAGCCATGTAGCAAACATTATTATCAGTTGCTTGACGTGCCAACAGTTTACTGCTGGATACACACACTGAGAGTAATAACAGGGACAATACCCAGACCCTTACGGCCGTTCTTGCATCTCTACATTTACTACGTGGACATGACCCCAGGTATGTCCTGGGTACCGCTACATGATTGTGGTGGTCTGTCCCTTTTCCAGGTGCATAGAGGCTGGACCATGGTCCCATATCGATGCCCTCACGGCAGCAAAATTCCTAGTCAGAGAAATATTCCCAAGGTGGTGCGTGTGTGAGGCCCTCCAGTCTTACAATGGACCTCACTTCGCCAATGAACTGTTCCAACATGTTGCCACTCTGCAAGGAATAAATCACAAATTTGCCTGTGCGTACCACCCACAGGCAAATGGGTTGTGCGAATGCCTCAATGGTCTCCTGAAAGAGTGTATTGCAAAAACTCAACAGAGCACAAAGAAGAACTGGCTTTACTGTTTACCTCTTGCCTTATTCGAATTATGAAATAAACCAGGGTCTGACCACCATTTAACACCCCACGAGGTGGTGACAGGACGTAGAATGCCCCCCGTTAGCTCCACCCACAAGGGCTCTGAGGGATTGCCAAAACTCTGCAGAAATACTGGAACAGGAACTGTATGATTACATAACTTCACTTGTTTCTAGCATTTCATTCATCTCTCACCAGATACAACAAACAAGGGGACAGCCGGAAGACGACACGCAGGAGGATAGCAGCAACACCGACGCATAGAAAGAAACACCTATTCAAGTAGGCGATCAGGTGCTCCTGCAAAATTTTATCCTCGCTTCACCAGCTCACACATTGTAGAGGCGGTGATGGATAGGACCGTGAAGCTACAAGGCAGGTCGGCTTGGAACCACCTGCACGATATAAAGATTTATAAGAGGTCAGCCTCACCTCAACGTACGGCAGCAGAAGCCGATAAGACCAAAGTTGCATTAGCCAACCAACAACAAGACAACCCAAATACCCAAGACCCTGATGACCCAAAACCAACTGGGTATGCCATGCTCAGATGTTCCCAAGTCATGAGCCTCCCACAGCCATATTAGCACAGAATCGACCACTGTTGAACACTGCACCATGCCCAGGACACTCAGAAATCCAAGTATTCCCATATCATACACCCAACTCCCTTCCATAACGTGGAATATACAAAGACATCATATGGTAGCATCATGCTTTAATTTGCCATACCGCATGCACAGCTCCAGTTTGTGCTACCGACTACGAGTAACACTGTCTTAACATTTATCTTTTCTCACACACGCAGGGTTCTGCGATTGTTCATTGTTGATGTACAGAGTATTAAAAGGTGTAGGTGTTAGGGAATACCTCTGATGTTGCCTCCCATTGAACATCCTGAAGCACTGTCTGACCAATTTATCCATGCTATAAGAAGGCCCACGCATTTTAGGCCCAGAACACAATGAATTTAGTACTACGCATTTCTTGAATATTTATTACAAACATACCCACAACTTGAGCACAGTGCATATCCGGTCTTACCCACACTCTGACATCCCTCTATACGGAGAATTTGGGAGAAAATGTTTGCATGGGCACTTAATGATTATTTAGTATGCAGAGCTTGACCATACGTATAAGTACTAACAATGACACCTTTTATTGTGATTTTCGGGCGAGAAACTTTATCATCTCATCTGCTGCATCGGCAGTGTAAGTGACAATGATGAAAATAATAAAACAGTATTGCTTGTTGTGTGGTTACTGCTTTCTACTGGACTATTAGCAACTGCTTTCTGGCAGCTCTTTCTTGCTTTGCATGTCTCTGCTGTATCCCACACTAACTCCCCAACCCAAGCTGCACGGACTACGGTGTCAGGTGGTACAGGCGATACTGCTGAAAAGGTAAGGAAAGGTAAGCGCAGGGTTGCCACAGACATCAAAGGGGTCGAAACATAACTTACAGACAATGCACACATAACCAACAACATTTGGTACAAGCACATGTCCAAAATTGGGAGGGACACAACTGCCGAGAGCTGTTATGTCTGCTCATTGATCCCCTCCCCTATAACATGGGCACCTCCAGAACCTTCGTAGCAACAGAAATACCTCCAGCAACAGCACAATGTATTATGTACTTAGCAATGTTTCAAACTCAGGGAAGATTCCAAGGGAAGACAGCCACCTTAAGATGGATGTCCAAGGGGACCTCCCCATATGCGGACAATTATATCAAGACTTTACCCATGATGAACGATTACTGGCAACTCGCTGAAAGTCTGCAGTAGGTTACAGAGCAACGAGAAAAGGGAGAAACAAAAAAGATAACCTTGAACTACCTACCATGCAAGTGGAGAGCAAGAGAGATAGGAGATGAACTGGGGTGCTGGGAAGGGCCACAGATTTTGATCTATGGGCAAGTATACACAAATGATGTCTGGGTAGCAAGAATAGTGGGAAGCAAAGCAGTAACATTGGCAAAGGCAGTCGTGAATAAAGTACAAGAAGAAAATGACAATTCAAGAGTGGGACAAAGGCACAAGATTAGTGACATGGGTCGACAACAAAGCTGGACCTGTACCAATAATCCCAATAACTCTCTGCTTCCAGAACAATGGCGAAGAAGAAGTGGGAGAAAACGTTGGGTGTAGAAGAATAGAAATGATACCAGCGATGGGGATAGGGACAATTGTCCTAATGGATCACTACTGGGCTTGTGGAATAAAGACCTACAACAAGCTGCCTCCAAATTGGCGGGGATATGTTCACTGGCGCATGTGAACATGCCCTCTCTGGTGGTGCCACGGAAAGACCTTTAGCTATACAAATTCCCTAAAATGCAATACAATAAAAGGAAAAGGAGTTCACTAACCCCCACATGCAACAAACCAGGAGAAACAGACGAACATCGAAGGCTCAGCAGGGTGACGAGAGAAGGAAACTACTTGGGGGGGGTGTTCTGAAGCAGCACTAGACAAAGTACCGGCCTCCTACAGACTATTCAGCAGAACACAAATGTTCTTTGAATCTCTATTTCCTGGAGTACAAGTGTATGCCAATGCTAAATGACTGCAAATTACCCGTTGGGAACTCATGGTTACCATCAATTCAACAGTGAATGGCTTCAACACAATAAAAGAAGAGCTCTGAGCGAAATGTTTGGTTGCACTCCAGAACAGATATGTCCTAGATCTCCTCACAGCGATGGAAGGAGGAGTTTGCACAAAAATAGGAAGATCTTGCTGCACGTTCACCCCTGCTAAATGATGAAGATAACGGAACACTATCAGACGCAGTAGCCCAGTTGGCCCACATGTATGCAAAAATGGAAGCCGAAGCAAGGGGGACGAGGAAGGACAAGAGCTGGTTTGCCCATCTCTGGTCATGGATTTCTTCATGGCTGGCAGATAGCCTAAAGGTGCTGGCTGGATGACTTATATTGGGAACAGCATCCCTGTTCTGAATAAATATGTGCATTGTAAAATGTCAGAAGACACCAGAAGAGATAGTATGAATACAACTACTTATGTAACTAGAAGCATCTGACATATTCCCACCTGGACTGAAGGTTGAAAATCCTAGCAACTCGAAGAAGTATGTTGGGAAGTGGGTATACTGCAAGCCTGAAGGAGGCTGCATATACAGGCTGCGTATACATGTACTGGTCATTCGAAGGTCATGTCAATTACTACGGACACTTATCAGGAATAACGAAAGTATGGCACCTGGCAGACGACAGAGGCAATAATGGTGGTGTGGTCGACAAGTCGACCAGAGGGGGGACTGAAGAGGGAGAATCAGAACGTGCCCCCCGTCCCAAAGGCCCGTCAACTGGAAGAAGAATCTGTGCCAAAATGGCCAGCGTTCATATGAACTTGTGCCCATTCCCACTGCTCCCACAATGGATAATTATCACGAGAGATACCCTCCCAGCAGAACCTACAATCCAGCAGTAGTGCAAATCTTACCCAGAGTGAACGAGGAGATGCAAGACGGAGCTGGCAACGGCTACATTGACAGACTTTTTTTTTTTTAAAACATTTTTATTTGAACAAACAACACACCAAACATTGCAACCTTTTTTTAAGGGCGGTCATAATCAGTAGCAAAGCATCATATTATACAGTCTCTGTCCTTCCCCTTCCCGCCCCACAAACTCGAGCCATCTCATCCGTGCCATCTGCGTAAACATTTTCCGGAATCTCAGTGCTTGTCAACTCATCTGAGTCTTCTGTTTTGTGAATTACCTGGTGGGGATTTGCCATTGAGGTCACCAGTTGCCTCCAAGCTATCAGATGGCCCACTTCCTCCTCTCTTCCTCTAGTGACAGCTTCAAACCATACCACAGTTTCTGCTTCTGCCCATCTCAGGAGGTCCGCCCACCACATCTCCACTCTGGGCCTATGGGCCGCCTTCCAACACATTGCTATTCTACGCTTGGCTAAGATGTAGGCCAGGTCTTTCATCTTGCTGACGTGCTTTGAATTACGTGGCCTACAAAAACCCCCAAGCATGCATGCCCAAGCAGACCTCACGTCAAGCTCCACCCCCCCACTAGCCATCTTCGTCCTTATTTCTTCACAGAATCTCTGCACCTCGGGGCAGGCCCAGAACATATGCAGCAACCCTGCCTCCTCCCCACACCTGAGGCATTTCTGAGTAGCCGAGCCTCCAAACTTAGCTATTCTTCCGGGGGTCAAATAGGCCCTGTGGGTGACATACAGTTGGATCTACTGGAGTCTCGCATTCCGGGACACCTTTTTATGATACCTTTGAGCTTTCTCCCACTGTCCCTCTGTCATGGGTTCTCCCACCTCCTCCTCCCAGTCCTTCCTCAGTTGGAGCAGCTCCTTCTCCGCCTTGGCTCTAAGGAGCTCATATATCCTAGATATTCCGTGCCCACCCTCCGAGACATCATACATCATTTCCAGGGCGGCATCAGGTTCCTCCGCTAGTACCGTCTCCGGCCACCTCTCCCTCACCCGCCTCATGAACCTGGTATAAGTAATGTATTGGCCTCTATGCAACCCGGTCTCCTCCTGCAGCCTCTGAAATTCCAGTGCCTCCCCCTCCTGCCATATGTCTCTGAGGGTGGCCAAGCCCACCGGTTCCCATTATCTGCGGACCCCTTTGAACAGTTGGGAATCGTTCCCGCTTAACATCACCAGCGGGACCTGCTGAGAGAGCGGGTCTGGGTCGCCCACGGTTCTCCATGCTCTGCGCCAGATTTCCCAGCCCAGCACCAACAAGCTTCCTATCTCTGCCATTTTAGTTTTATGCAGCCACACTGTCTCTCTCAGAAAGTATAGAGCTGTATCACCCCGCAAAAGCCTAGCATCTGCCGAGTCCTCTGCGGACAACCACCTAGCCACATACAACAGCTGTCCCGCCAAGTAATATAATACAAAATTCGGCAGGTTTATGCCCCCTTATCACATGTGTTCTGTAGTTTCCACAGGGCCACTCTATTTCTGGAGTTGCCCCATAAGACGCCCCTGCACATGCCATGAAGTCTCACAAAAAATCGTCTGGGGAGCAGGATGCAAGAGTCTAGGCAGAACCACCATTTTGAGTAGAGCTGCTCTTCCCATCATGGCTAGGGGTAATCGAGACCAGAACACCATGCTATTCTTGATTCCCTCAATTGCTTTCTCTGTATTATTTTTGTGCTCTGTCTCTATCCTATGGTAGATGTTTACGCCCAGGTACCTGAATGTCACGGGCTGCCAGGGTATTTGCAGGATGGGTAGTCTCTCCAATGGGGTGTTCTTGTATCTCCCCAAGGGGAACAAACTGGACTTCCCGGGGTTCACCGAAATGCCAGAGAGGGTGGCATAACGATCCATCACCTCCAGCACATATTGCAGGTTCTCCTCCGGGTACCGCAAGTAGAGGAGCATATCGTCTGCATACAGTGATATCAGGTGTGTGCCTGCTATCGTACGGATCCCCACCTCACCGTATTGTTGCCGCAGGCAAATTGCCAGCAGCTCTAATGCCAAGATATATAACATGGGCGACCAGGGGCATCCCTGCCTGGCCCCCCTGCTGAGCTGCCACTTCTCTGAGATTATGGTTCCTGTTTTGACTCTCGCCATCGGGGAGCTATATAACATCTGGACCCGTCTGATATATCCTGGTCCCATCCTGTACCCCTTCAGGGTGGCCTTCAACCACGGCCACCGCACTGAATCAAAGGCTTTGACCGCGTCCAATGACACGATGGCCAGCTCGCCCGGGTCCCTATCAACTTGATCAATGATATGGTGCAGCCTTCTGTGGTTGTCTGTGATATTTCTACCAGGGACATAGACTGTTTGGTCCGGGTGTATCAGCTTGCCAATTACCCTCTTTAGCCTGTTAGCCAGCACTGCTGTAAGTATTTTGCTGTCCTGATTCAACATAGACAAGGGCCTATAAGACCCACACTGCGTATCTGGCTTGCCTGGTTTCAAGAGCGGGATGATCACTGCTTCACGGAGAGACGCTGGCAGTTCCCCCCGCTCATAAGCTTCATTATACATGGCAAGCAGCGGCTGGAGTAGCTCCTGCTTGTATGTTTTATAAAACTCGCTGGGTAACCCATCCAACCCTGGCGTTTTACATGTGGGTAGGTGTTGAATCACCGACTCCAGTTCATCCGCGGTGATGGGGGCGTCTAGATCTGCACGTTCTAGGTCATCCAAGGTGGGCAGCCCCATATCCCCTATTGTTTCCTGTATTTCATGGCTCATTTCTTCTCTTGTGTCCTCATATAGCCGTCTGTAATACCTGAGGAACTCCCCGTTAACCCCTTCCTGGGTATTATAGATTTGACCTTCCGCGTTCCTGACCTCTCTGATCACCGGGCAGGGGGTCTCATTTTTATATAACGAGGCCAGCAATCTACCCGGCTTACCCCCCCCCTGCATGTAGCCTCTCTGTATATTTCTTATAATTTAGTTTACATAATCTGTCCCAGAGTTCGCCACAAGCTATCTGTAAGTTCTCTATCTTGGCACTGCCCTCTCGGGTGGTCCCCCCACATTTTATCAGACCCTCTAACTCCCTTTCTGTTTCCTGCAGTTCCCATTCAATACCCCCTTGAAGCCCTTTGGATTTCGATATGGCCACCCCCCGCACCACCACCTTAAATGCCTCCCATACTGTCCCCACAGATCGTACACTGCCTGTGTTAATTTCAAAATATTCCTCAATGGCCTCCCTCAAGTCCTCCCGAAATCCTGTATCCTGTAGAGCCTCAGTTCTGAGCCTCCAAGTTGGGATTCGCGCCCTGGGGGGTTGATGTCGCCACTCTACGACCAAAGGTAAATGGTCGGACAGCACCCGGGCCTTGTATTCCACGCCCACCATTTCTCCCACTATCTCTTCAGCAACAAACACATAGGCCCTCATTCCAACCCAGGTGGTAAGTTCCCTACTTTACCACCATGGTGAACTGCAGGTGTAAACTCTGTTTACACCATGGTGGATGGCGGATTTACCGCCCCATTCCAAGGTGAGTGGGGCGGTAAATCCCCAATCCCCATTTACCCTTCCCCATTCCTATTTTTGCCCCATAGGGCATAATGGGAGTGGGGAAGGCGCTAATTACGGCACCGTAAATTACGGTGCCGTAATTAGCGCCAAGGACGCTTAGCGCCTTGGTACTTAACGCCTGCTAAAAGCAGGCGTTAAGGTTGAAATCAGGCGTTAAGGGTTAATGGTGCCGACGGCGCCGTTAAACCCTTAACGCCTGGGTTGGAATGAGGGCCATAGTCCAACCTAGCATGTAGGTCATGTGGCGCTGCATAGTGCGAGTATTGCCTATCCACTGGGTGCAATCGCCTCCACACATCCTCTAGGCCAAGATCTGTCAACAGGGTCTTCAGCGCCTTGGCTGCTGGCGCCGACTTTTCTGATTTGTTGTCTGACCTGTCTATCTTGGGGTTCAGGGTACAATTGAAATCTCCTCCCCACACCATTGCGCAACCCACCAGAGGGCTAATTTTGCTATATAGGGACCTAAAGTATGTCGCTGTATCGTGGTTAGGGGCATCCAAGTTTATGATGCTCACTTCTCTGTTTTCTAGGAGTCCCGCCACCACCACCATACTGCCTTCTGAGTCTGTCGTCGAACTGAGCAGCCGAAATGGCACATGCGGTGCCACCCACGTAATTACCCCTCTTGCATATACCGAGTATGTTGCCCCTATGACTGTACCTCTCTATTTTCTCTTGACCACCTCCAACTTCTCCTTGGTGAGGTGTGTCTCCTGTAGCAGAGCTATATCAATCCGCATCCTCCTTAGATACATCGTCACCTTATTACGTTTTAAATAGTTATTGAGGCCCCGCACATTCCAGGTCACGATCCTGAGATTACCCAATGCCATTGACCTGAAATTCTTCTCCCCTCCTCTCCCCCTGGTGTCTACCTCGATTGCCCATTTCATGACTCTTATCCCTCCCCCCTCAACCACTTCCCCCTACCTCTTTTCCCCAACTTTCCCCCACTGCACACAACCCCCCCTCCCTACACAACCCCAACAAATGCCCAGCTCCATCCCTGGATCTCAGGCCCACCCGCGTCTGGTCCTGTCTCGTGAACGAGGACTAGGACCCCACGGGGTGTCACCGGACGAACGGTGACCTAACTAAGCGTAGTGCTATGGGGTTCAAGGGATGTCACCCAGGAGCTCCCACTTATCTGGTTGGGATTATAGCTTCTAGCGGATCTTGCAAACATGTACTTTCTGCAACACATTCCACATAGGCTCTGGTTTATACTATATTCAAGTCCCAGTGTCATGTGTTATGTCACCAGAGATGACCCAGCTGCGTGCTACTTATCTTCTGCGGCTCCCGTCTGGATACCCGGCTCTTGGGGGCAGCCCAGCATGTCCAGCCATTCCATAGCATCCTCCGGCGTCTCGAAAAACAAATTTTTATTCTTGTAGAACACTTTCCGTTTGGCCGGATAAAGCAACATGTATTTCTGGCCCGCCTCTTTCAGCCTCCTTTTCACCGTTCCAAAGTTCATCCTACTGCGTTGTACGTGTAAGGTATAATCCGGGTACGCTGTGATTTTCGCCGGCCCCCTTTCAATCGTTCCTCCCTTCCGGAAAAATTCAAGTATCTTCTCCCGGTCCCAGTAATTTTGGATTTTTGCAATCAGCGGCCGCGGGGGTGCTCCAGGGGGCGGTCACCTCTCCAAGGCCCTATGCGCCCTTTCAACTGCAAACCCTTGGGTCAGTGCTCCGCCGGTTATTTCCTGCAGAAGCATGGATTCCACATATTCTGTAGGGTTGGGCCCCTCCATTCCTTCAGGCAGTCCAACAATACGGATATTATTGCGTCTGGCACGCCCTTCTGCCTCCTCAGCTCTGTTTTCCAGGTTGGCAACACGCTGCACAAGGGCATGGAGTTCCGAACCGTGGGCGGCGCATGCCGCCGTGTTTGGGGCCATCTCCTTCTCCAAGTTTCCTGTGCGCTCTGCAAGCGTCCTCACGTCCTGTCTCAGCAAATTTACTTCCTCCTGGACCTCTCCGATCTTAAGATCCAGTCCCACCTTTAGTTCATTCGTCGCCTGGCCCAATTTGGTCTCCCAGGCAACATTCAGGTCCGTGATCGCTGCTAGCACCTCCTGGATCGTGCCCGGTGTCTCCTCTGCCACCGTGGCGGTATTGTCTTTGCTCTTGCCCCCTTCTGCCCCTGGGGGTGTCCTGGCATAGGTATCCAGCATGGGCTGTTTGGTCCTGGGTCTGACAATTTTGTTAGACATTATACAGTGCGGTCCAGGTGGGAGCCAGCCGCGCTACCCTACACGCAACAGTCAATGTGATGGCGGGCCACTCACAATGTTTGGGAGTCGCTTCAGCCGTGTCTGGTATTGGGCTGTGTCCCTTCTCGGGCCTGTGGCCACGCAGTGTCGCTCCGCTGTCTCCCGCCGTGTCTCCTGCAATGGCCGAGGCCGCCCAGCCTGTGGGCCCACCCCAAGTGCTATCCTCGGCTACTCAGCTGCAGGGGCTGCCTTATACTTCTCTAGGGCCCATCAAGTGCTCTGGGATAAGTTTCTTCCTCAATCCTTCCCCCGCAGCCTGTAGTGGATTCTGTCGGTGCCACAGCGTTCGGGGGGCAAATCTGATACCCCCCAGCTGTCTGTTGATAAGGGTGGGCTGTGTCCTCTCACGTATTTTGCGTCCACGTAGCTTTGCTCTGCCGACCCCCCCAATGTTCAGGCAATTCCTCAGACGCCTCTTCTCTTTACGCCGGGGCCAGTCCAGGTTCTACCTCCTCCAGGTCTGCAGACGTGTCCTTGGCACCACTGGCCCGCCTAGTGCTGACTCTGGCTCTGTTCTGCCCCACTTCTCAATAGTGGGAGCTCCCAGAGCTCACTTCTTGTCCGGGCAGCATATTTTTTGAGCCTGTATGCATGGCTCTCAGACTACAGCACCTCAATGCGCCCGGAATGTTGATCGTTCATTTCGCTACATGTATCTATTGTCTTCCTTGCGCTTTCCCAATGCCTCGGGGAGCCGCGTTCTGCAGCATTTCACGGGGCTTCCTCCGCCCCTCTCCGCCTGTGTTGTGTGTCCCCTCCGCATCCGGGGAGGCTCCTCCGGTGCGCTCCGGGCCACCGAGGCCCCTCCAGTCTTCCGCTGGGGGATTGGTTTGCCCTGTGGGGCTGGCGCCCCGAGGTGTGCTCGGTCTTCCTGGCGCATGTCCCGTATGGGGTAATATATGTGTGCACGGCGGGCTGATGCCCTACCGCCGCCTCGCGGAGTGCCCGGCTCCTGCTGCGCCACCCGGCACCAGCTCCGGCAGCCCCCTGTCAGGTTCAGGCGTGCCGGGCTCTGACCGGGGACCGTCCTCTGCTCCCTCAATGGCCCGCTCGGCACCTCCTTGGCTGGAGTTCCAGTGCCTCCCAGCGAGCCCAGCACGAGCTGCCCTCCAGCACCGTGTGTGCTGGAGGCGAAGCCACCAAAGCCACCTGCCTCCGCCTTCCGTCCTGCTCTGATGGCGGTGCAGGTCGTGGCCACCCGCCGCCCACGCAGACGCTGGAGCTCCATGTTCGGCCCGACAGGCCACTCCATGCAGCTCCCCAGCACAGAGCATGCACCGCAGGGCCCCGCACAGATCATAAAGCTACAGCGGGTCCCGTCCCGACACCATCCACCGCCGCTCGCCGCCGGATTGTAATGATGAGTTTGTGACCCTTTGTTGGCAGTCGCCATTTTGGTCATCCTCGCATGTCAGGTGCCCAGCTTTCTTTTCACAGCTCACGTTCATCCGTTCAGCCTCACACTTCGACTGGCAGAGACACTGGAACTTCGTACTTCATAGGGCGTGCTGCCATTCCATTTTGTAGCCCGCTTTCCCCAAATATTAACAGGATCAGTGCTGAATCAACAGGAGCTCCGGAGAAGAGCGACCCTTCACCTAGCCATCTAGCCACAACCCCCCTACATGGACAGACTTGATCAAGCTCCAAGAAACCAAGCCACTCATCGGTAGAGACACCATGATGACTTAGCTACTTTAGACGTGAAGCACACATGCTATCCACACACACCCTGGACACTCATACATACTCAACTACACGGAAAACACAGGTATACAGCTCTATAGTTAGAGGACAGTGACACATACATACTGTCTGCACGTTTATTATTTTGCCATTAGGCCTGCTACAGCACCACAGTAACGCAAAAAGAGTTTGTGTACATGCTTGCAGACGCTCATATGCAAATAACCCCATGGTGTGGCAGGAGCACTCAAGGGACCAGACACCCATAACGCATTAACCTATAGACTATTAAAAGATGTGTATAGTAGAAGCCAGACCATGGCTTAAGAAATCTAGCAGGCCGCGATCGGCTTAGAAATGGGACCCCAAGCCTCACAGTATTATGCACAAGCAGAACTACTGTGACAGCAGTGAAGCCGCCACCAAGGCCGCAATGTTGCAAATGACATTCCTCACTCTGAACCTAAGTAACACCGGCTGCAGGAGAGGTGAGCTCTCTGACAAAATACAGAACAATTCGGAGGTTCCGGGCTCACAGGCATGGTCTCCAAGTACATGATCTGACCGAGCCGAGGGGCTGCCAAGATTGGGGCCTGAGAAGAGCAACCTGTTCTGCCATCCAGACAGTAGCTGCAACAAAGTTGTTGCAGTCACGTTACAGCACTGCGTTGGGAACTGGAGCGCGCTCATTACAGCTATGGGCTACACACCATCATGATGCTGACATATAGTTGTACCTTGCTGATATATAATTACACAAGGCACTATTCACAGGTGTCCCATGGCTGGGAACACAGTTGCAGGCTAAGGGGCTCCTGGCTCATCCAATCATAGCCAAGGACCCTCGGGGTGGACAGTGAGGGGTCACCGACCAATCATGGGGCTTACTCACTGTAACAACGTTGAAGTAACTTTTTGGGAATGGCTAAACGTACCACCTGACACAACACAGGCCAATAACATAGCACCTCTATACATTTCCATATGGGACCTACTACTGAACAGCCTATCCCGAGATAGGATAGGTTTTGAGACGGTTCCCGAGGATGACGCTAATTGTGACGTCAGATAACCACAGAACTGGCCTGCGAGCCAGGGTCCGTTGAGAGATGCGTGGACGTTCTTCCATGTATGCGATGCCTGTGGTGCGTTTATTATAATAAACCACAGTAATTCCTTGCCTCTTGTGTGGACCTGACGTTCTTGATTGGGCCACGGGAAGGAGTTAGGCCTTCCACAGACTCGCACCTGCCGGCCCCCAGAGTGGATCGGCTGGACCAATGGGGCCTGCCCCCTACAACAGAAAACACAGTCAGACACAGAAAACAGACTATTTCCTCTTTGACAGCAGACTGCCCCAGTAATGAGGCCAGGCAAAGTCAGGCCTCCCTTCTCAACTACTCACACCTGACTCTACTTTACTCTCCCAGGAAGTATAAAAGCGGAGCAGCAGAGCACACTTTGAGTGAGCTTGGGATGCTGGAAGGTGGCAAGAAGCCAGAGGAATACCAACTGAGCTGCAGAGACCCTGGGAGACCTGGAGGAGGAGAAAACCGCTCAGACACTGCCCCTCGAAGTACAGGGGAGGATGCAGTGTGGAGAGGGATTTGTACCTCCAGAAGGCAAAACCTGGGGAAACTGGGGTTGCATGGCGGTACCCACAGCAGAGCTCTTACCCTGGGCCAAGCAGGAGCGCCCAGGTCTTTGAGGGGTAGGTGGAGAGACAATGACCTCATTTCAACATCCCCTTTAAACTCCTTCAACTCCCAAAGCCAGAGAATGCCGTTTTGGGGAGCTGTGAAGTGGGAGCAAAAATAACCAGGTGCATTCTGGGACTCGAAGTCCAAAGACATTTTATTTTCCCAATTGAAGATAAAACTTGAAGAAGGTGAACAAATCGCGGAGCCAGACGTAAGTCCCAGCGGAGTGATGACAAACTGCTGGCCTGCAGGTGAAACCTGGTCAAGCAGGGAGGAGCTGTGTCCGATTAAGCATTGTCTTTGCCTCTGAGAACAAAGGCTGCTGATGAAAAGGCTTCATGCAGCTCGTGAGTTGAAAGCAGCTGTGAGATACCGGTTTGCGTTGGAAGTGACGGCTGTGAGTGGCAACTGTGTTTCAAAGTGAACAATTCATTTGAAGTTTCTAATTGAGAAACATGAGTAAATGCCAGATGGCGAGAGGGACTTTTCAATTGAAGTAAAAGGAAGGCGATTCAGGGATGGCCCCCGAGGGGTGCGCAGTCGAAGGTCTCTGACAAAGGCACCTCTGAGAAAAGAGAAAGAGTTTGAAGTGGTCATGCAAAGGTCACAGTAAAATCCCTTTTCACAGTCAAAGGTTTTCGAACGTATTGATACCCCAAAGAAAGCTAGAAGAATCATAGGGGAAGGGACTTTCCCTGCTTGAGCGAAAAGTGAGCAGGTTTGAGCCCGGATGAAGGGAACATGTGTGAGGAGGAGAGAAGAACCAAAGGGATCTGAGCCTGACTGAGGGGGATCCGTGATCTGAGCCTGACTGAGGGTGATCCGTGATGTGAACCTGGCTGATGGGATTTACAATTTGAGCCCGGAACAGTGGGATCCAAAGGGAACCAACATAGTACTAAAGAGATCTGAGCCCAGCTGAGGGGGAGTGCTTGTGTGTTCTGAAGAAAGGGGAATTCAACCCCGACTGAAGGAGATCTTGATATGAAATAGAAAGAGGAAAAGGTCTGAGCCCAGCTGAGGGAGACCTAGAGAAAAGAATGTTGAATCAGTATATTGTTGTGTATGGAATAAGACATTGAAATACCAAGAGACTTAATGAGAAATGAAAGGATGCTATGCAGAGAGATACTGGTGCCTCCTTATAACAAAAAGTCAGAGTGTGCTCCAGGTGCTACGCTGTTCCGCCTTGTCCCGTGCTAACAACATGGGGAAGGGGAAGTTACAATTCAGCAGTCCTGAACTACCAAGCCCTGTGGACCTTTCATTTGTTACTCACTGTTTCTTTATACACGTCATCATCCCACACCCTTTTTTTCTTTATGGCAATAGGTTTATTAGAATAGGCCATCTTTGTTTTGACACAACGCCACTAGGACAGCGTTTTTATTTGATGGTTGTAGCTTGTTCCCATCTGTAGATTTAGTGATAGATCAGCGTTTATCGTTATTATAGCGTAATAACCTCTTTTCACCCTTGAACTGTACTTATTGTGTCTGTCATACTTCGGGTACCATGCCTTTCTTACAGTGGTCTCAGCTGTGCCCCTTCCCAGGCCCCAGTTCTGTCTTCTTATTACACGGCCCTGAGTAGCGGCCGTGTAGTTATGGTTAAGTTGCTAACCCCATTGGAAGACCACTTTTTGGTCAGTTTATAACTTTGCTCCCTGTGGAGGAATTAGGATAAAACATTGCCAAAAAAGTATGTGGGGCCCGCTGAATTATTTTGGAAAGTTGGGTGAGGTTTCGTGGAGGGGAGGCAAAGTTATAGGGGGGCACAAATGCATTTTTTTCCATACACTGAATGGGCAAAAACTTTGTGCATGCCTACAGGCCAAACGGCTAGATGGATTTTAACCAAATTTGCGGCGGGTGTGGGGGCTTGGTTCCGAAAGCGTGGTTTTGTGTGTTTGGTGGAAATCTGACCAGTACCTTTGTTGCAAAGAACTGAAATTTACGTCTAAAAAATTAGTGATATCTGGCTCCGCTCTGCAGACCCAGTTCCCTGTTCGCTCCGAGGACAAAAGTCTAATTGGATTGCAGTATGCCGTGATGTCGGCGAACATTGGATGCGGCCGGTGGTTGGCTGGAGGGAAGCATGCTGTGCTTCAACATTTTTGGGAAACGCCACCATGGTATATCAGAGGACAGTGCAGTGCCGAAAGGGCCTGGCAAACATACTTTACGCCATGTGGTGATGGGAAGAAGGGATGGAAAGGGTGGGGGAGTGAGAAAAGGTTCATCTGAGATATGTTATTAGGTGGAAGAAGACAGTGGTGTGCCTGCAGTATCTGTGCGTACTGCGCTAATTTGCGGGTCCAACATAGGCACTATCATGTGTGGGGAATACAGGCAGCCTTCGTTACGGCACGTTAGCTCGTGCCACGACCTCTTACTGTGGTGACTGGTGGCAGCTTAATTGCCTAAGGTGAGTGCATTGCACATGACATAAGCATTGTAACAAAGTGTGTGCTATGTTTTGTTGCATGTTGTAAGCCCGTAGCCCCTTCCATGCATAGCTGTAGGCCTTGCACCGACAACTTTGGGCCCTGGTTGCAAGTAGGTTTGACATTGTTGCCTTGTCTGTGTGGTTTATCAGCATTGCATACATTGTTGGTTCGATGGGAGCAACAGAAGTGAGCTGACATGCTTATATTGTTGGTTCCTTGGGTGTGGTCATTGTTAGAACATCCTACAGTTTTCAGTGTATGGCTGGAGATGGTGCAGTGACAAGTCCTGCAGTGTGCCCACTGGGTACAGTGTTTGAATACTGTCAGTATAGAAGAGGGTAGGGTTGAAGTGCATCTTCTATGTGCTTGGATACTGCAGTGTGTCAGCTGGGTGCAATGTTCCAATAGTGTGTGCATAGAAGTGGATAGGGTCGAGCTGCATATTTTATGGGCTTGGGTAGTGTCCATTGTGCGGATTGCTGACTACTGTACTGCACTGTAAAGTATTGGTTTTGTGCACTGAATAGAGTGTTGGGAGCAGGGCCACCGGTGTGAACAATTTTTTGGTTTGGTTGGCAGTAACAACATAGTATGTGAATGAAAATGGCTAGCGGTGCCAGAGGCTGTGTTATGTTTGTAGATTCTGCTAACTGTTGCATGTTTCCATGTATAGCTGTATCATGGTGCGGAGGTTGGGTAGGAGTGCCGGTGGCTGTGGTACGTTTGTGGATTGTGGTACTTGGTTACTTGTTGGCATGCATGGTTGCATTAGATTGCATTGGGTGTGTCCAAGACCTAGACTATTGGGTGCATGGTCAAAGGCTGTAGGCCATGCACCCAAGAGCCAAGGCCTTGACCACACCCACCGCAGCAATGCAATTTGGACTCTGCATCAGCCAAAGGGTGGTGACCTGTAAAGAATGGTTGTGGAACAGATTTTAGACTTCATAGAGCACCATAAGTGAGCTGACATGCATATTGTTGGTTCCATGGGTATGGTCATTGTTAGAACATCCTAAAGTTTTCGGTTTATGGCTGGGATGGTGCAGTGACAAGTCCTGCAGTGTGGCCACTGGGCGCAGTGTTGGAATACTGTCAGTATAGAAAAGGGTAGGGTTGAAGTGGATCTTCTATGTGCTTGGATACTCTGCTTTGTGCAGTTTGGTGGGAGTAGGGCCAATGTTGTGAAGATTTCGTGGTTTGGTTGGCAGTGACACAATACTTTGTGAATGGAAGTGGGTAGGGGTGCTGGAGGCTGTGGTATGTTTGTGGATTCTTCCAACTGTTACCTGTTTCCATGCATTGCTGTGTTATGGTGCGGGGGTTGGGTAGAAGTGATGCTGGCTATGTTACGTTTGTGGATTGTGGATAATGGAGCCATGTTCATATGCATGGCTCCATTATGTTGTGCTGGGTGTGGGCAAGGCCTAGACTCTTGTGTGCATGGCCAAAGTCGTGATGGGTGCCACTCTGGGTGATTTTGGATGCAGAAATTATGGATTCTTTTGCAGAACTTTCTACTTGAGGTGCTTTGGAAGCACACGCAACATGCACTGAGAGTGTTTAACAGTAAATATGGAGTGCTGTACAGAAATGAACGTGTTCGATGCAGAGTTCTTGGATGTCATTGGTGCATACGTGTGTGAATATTTTACAGTACCCAATGAGGGAGTGCTGGAATACGAACAGTGGAAAGGGAAGAAGTACTGTCCCTGCTTTACTGGGGTACGGCCCTCGCTTTAGCTGGGAAAGCGCACGTGCCACATCCTGCCATTCTGAGCATGGTGGCCATGGAAATGGAACTGTGGGGATTATTCAATCAGGTGTTCAGGGTGTGGTTGACAGTAAGGGGGGGTACTATTTTTTCCCAATACTCTGTGAAGTGAGGTTGGTAGAGATGGAGAGACACACAGTGCTGATCGTGGGTGATACCTTTGTGCAACATCTGCACAGGTGTGCCGTGCAAAGAGGGGTTGCTGCTAATTTCGGGTTGGAAGGAGTGGACGCTTTGTAGGGCAGTCTCTATGAGTGCAGTTTCCCGCGGGATGGTTCGCCTTTGCAGATATGTGGTCTCTGTGGCTACCATTAATGTTATCGTGGTGCATTATGGAAGTCTATATTTGGGTTACATGTCATGTGGACGTTTGCTCCATCACCTGAAGAAGTTGCTGAATGCAGGGATGCAGATTTTTCCCACTGCCAAGGTCGTTTTCTCATGCATAACACCACGAGGAGTATGGGACCATGCTGATGTAATGTGTCCCCAGCCAGAGCTCGGAAGGTGTCTTATAGACAGAAGCATGTGTGAATTTATGCGCACTGCTGGGATGTTTTCCACCCACTATGAAATCATGAGGTCGCAAAATATGCACTGGTTCCATAGAAATGGCATTTATTTGACCGCCATTGGCAATGCTATTTTCTGTTACACTGTGCAAGAAGCGTTGACCAGAATTTGGTAAAAATGTAAGGCGGAGAAGCAAACAGAAACTCATATAAAGAGTTAAAAAAAAATTGTTGTTTGCAAGCATGAAAATAAAACACCAAAAAATATATTCTTTTCAGAGCCACCACTACAAACCCAATCCCCTACCCTGTTTCAAAATGTGTTCCCCCCTCCCTTTCCTAGCACGATAACTCAGCGGATTTCGCTGTAGTTTCAGGATTGCACGTGCCTTTTCAGGATGGCAGGCATGGAAATGGGACTGTGGAGGCTAACGCATTGCTCAATAAGGTTTCTGGTTGTGGTGTGTATGCAAAAACTATGACAGAAGGTCTATTTGTACACAGAACTGCAGAAGGCTATGGTTGAAGTATGCAAGGTAAGGGGAAGGCATCCTGTTTGTATGCATGCACTGTATGTACTTGTTCAAAGTTGCTAAAATACATTCAGTGCTGCTTTTGTGCGATATTTTTGTGAATTTTGTAGGAAATGGGTTACTGCAGAAAAAAAATCTTTGCAGTGCGCAAGGTAAGTGGCAGGCATCCTGTTGTTATGCTTGCAATGTGTGTAGGATATGGTATGATATGGCATTTATAATGCGCCTACACCCAAGTGTTTCAAGGCGCGACAAGGCAAGGGAGGGAGAGCAGAGGGGAGACAGAGACAATGATCCTACTAGGTCAGATGTCTCTCAGATCGCGCAAGTGCATGGGTAGGGGGAGGGGAAAGTGTAGTACATGGGAAGAATAATAAATAACAATAAGTAAAAATACGGCCCACTGGTGGCAAGTGCAAGGGTAAGTGCAGACATTAAGTGGTGGTGGGACTGTTAGGGATACAGAAAACAGTCCCCATTTGCGGGGGTGTTAGAAAGGCAGTGCAGGGGTGCGACTGGTGTGGGAGGTGGCCTGGGCCTGAGATCAGAGGGTGGCCAGGTAACTAGTGCAGAATCAATTTTAGCTAGGAAGTCAGCAGGGGAGAGCAGGAGAAAAACCTGAAGCAGAGGGAAAGGTTTTGAGGTGATTCCAGAACCAGAGAAAGTTCTCCTCAAGTTTCAGGGAGGCTGGTCCAGAGGGAGGCCCCGGCCGAAGAAAGAGTTCTACCACCAACTGGTTGCTTGGAGAACAGACTGACCCTGAGAGAGTTGGAGGCGGATGAGTGAAGAGCTTGAGTGGGGAGATATTTAGGAAGTGAGAGTTGAAGGTATTGAGGCCCCACGGCCCAGAAGGACTTGTGGATAATGCAGAGGGTTTTGACCTTCATCTTCGCAGCCACTGGGAGCCATTGCACACATTTCAGTCCCGGAGAGATACAGTTCCTGGCCTTGAGGCCAAGGACAAGTCTCACAGTCCTGTCCTGGTTCAGTTGCAGAGGGCGGAGAGTAGAAGCATGCCGATTTAGAAAGAGGCTGTTGCAATAGTGCAGCCTAATGAGAACCCCAGCTGTGGAGACAGTGAGCTTCTGGGAACTTGGTAAAATACATTCAGTGGTGGTTTTGGTGCGATATTTTTATGATTTATGTAGGAGATGGGTTTGTGTGGAAAAAAACGTGTAGCATTGTCGGAAGGAAAGAAGAGAGTTCCTGTTTTGATATTACAATGGATAATATGGGTAAATGAAAATGGTTGCTGAATGCAGTGAAGGTGTTTTTTCCCACTGCCCAGGTGGTTTTCTCAGCCATACCACCAAGAAGAGTATAGGACTATCCTAATATATGTTGTTTCCAGCCAGAGGCTGGAAGGGCCCTCATCAACAGAAGCATATGTGATTTTTTTTGTCCGCTAGTGGGTTGTTCATCTGCAACAATGACATAATTAATTCTTGAAATGCAGAGTTTTTCCATGCAAATGGCATTTCTTTGTCCATCATTGGTGATGCTCTTTTGTTTGCCCATCTACAGGAAGCGTTGAAAAGTTTGCTGTAAGAATGTGAGGAGGAGAAAACAGAAAACCCTATATAAACTGAAAATAAAGGTGTTTTTCTAGAAGCACCTAAAAAAACCAAAAAAATGCTCTTATCAGAGCCACCACTAAAGACAAAATCCCCTACCCTGGTTGCTATTTATTCCCCCACGCCCGCACACAGCACGAAAGCCACATCCAGGCCTTTTGAGGATCGCGGGCATGGAAATGGGACTGTGGAGACTAAGGGATTGTGCAATAACGTTTCTGGGTGTGGTGTGTACGCAGAGGACTGTTGTACAGAACTGATAGAGTTACATGGACAGCTCTTCAATGTGATTGGTGAATGTGTGTGTGACTATTAAACAGTACCCAATGAGGGTGTGCTGGAAAGAATATACTGCAAAGGGAAGAAGGACTGTTTCTGCTTTAGTGGGGCTAGGCCCTCGTGGTACTTGGGGAAGCGTATGTGCCACATAATACCATTTTCAGCATGCTACCCATGGAAATGGGACAGAGGGGATTATCGGTATTGAAGGTGTGGTTCACAGGAAAGGCCATTAATACTTTTCTCCATTACGGTGTGTAGTGAGCCGGGCTGATATGGTTGCCATTACTTGCAAAGGTAATGTAGCAGAGCAGATTTGGTCTGACATCAAATACACCTCAAGGCTAATGTGGCCAGCTACACTGTTCTGAAAAGCTCCAAACAGATTGCAGAGCAGCTCAGGGATGTGGCCTTTTGTAGAGCTGCTGTGCAGACCTTGCACCAGCAAAACAGGCCTACATCGTTCAAACAAATACATACATGTACAATGGCGCATTGTGGGGTGTTTGTAAGCGTGTACTTTCCCAATAACACTCAGTAGATTGCAGAACACTGTACTTTTCCGCTGTCCGAGGGTACAGATCATGTCTGCGAAATAAGGGCCCACGCACATCGTGGGTGTGGACGCATGGTGACATCACAAATGTTCTCGATTGGCACGGTTGTCCACGGGACGCATTTTCGGCAAAATACTTTGTGCGCATGTGCATAGGTGTCCTATGCACATTGTTGGGATCTCTGGACGTATTAATAGTGCGACAAACGTGCGCCGATCATTCTACCTGTGGGACGTGGGTGGGCGGCTCGAACTAATTAAACTTTGTCACAAGTTCGTTCGCATATGCTGGACACGGGCGGTGTCACCAGGAGACAGAGGAAGAGATACGCATGTGCGTACTTGTGCAACAGACAAACGTTCGCTCCCACAACTAATTATAGGTGGTTCACAAGATGCTGACATGCGGGTCATACTGGCGTTGTACGGATGCCTCCATTGTGATTGCGAATAGGCTGGGTAGGTGTGGTGTCATACTAGCATTTTACAAACAAAGGAAAAGCCACATGTACACACAACAACAATTTAAATATGAGCGTATACTTGCACACATTCATACATACAATTAAGAAAGGGAAGGGATATCAGAAGTGGATACTTATTGTGGGGAATTGGGGATTTATAAAAGTTGGTCGTGAGGGGAGGAAGGGATTGAGGTATCATCGTAATGTCTCTGATCACATGGATTTTGAGGGGATGGCAGGCTGTGAAATGGGGAAGGGCTACACGTGCAGGTCGGGTGGTGCTATTTTATCTTCTCAACAATATGTCCTTGTACGTAATCTTTTATGGTGGCAACATTTTTCACCCATTCTTCCATTTTGGCTTCCAGGCTGTCCAGTTTGCTATTTACAGAGTTTCTTTCCTTTCCTGTACCCGTATACTGTTGTGGAAGGGGTGCTGCTTGTGCTGCCTTGCTTTCCTTTCCAATATGTTCTCTTACAGAAATAAAAATCTGTTGGGTATACATGAAGCAATAGATACTAAATATTTTACGTTTCAGACTGCGGTGCGTACCAATGGGGTTACTATCGTAAGTCGTTACGGTATGAGGGAAATTCTCTTTTAGCCACTCTAAGGTGCTTTCCATTGCTGAGTAAAAAAAGAAACGTTATGCTTATCTACTATTGTATACTGTACCATCTGTGCAATTATCAGACTAACTCAGCTTACTACGTTGCAGTGACGTTCTGGTCTTAGTACTTTCCAGTCCTTACTCTGGCGGTTCATTCTTTGTTCTCATGTAAAGTAGCAGTGCGGTATGATTGTTAAAGGCAGACGTCACTTCTCTTGTTGGTGCATTACGTTATGGTGTCCTCCCTATGCGTTTGTGCTGTTTGTTTCATAAGTGAACAGTTTGCAGACCTACTCTATTTTCCCTTGCAATTCATGTACATAGTGCTGTTTGCATATGTTACTTGTGTTTGCTGAATGGTACCACTATGTAAGAGAGCCCCTGCCTTTCTGAGCAAGTTCGATGCCAGCGAAGTCTGCGACCTGACACATAGTCTGTGGGACGTTATAGTTAAGTTGCACTAGTAAAAACCTACGAAATTCAATGGAAAAACATTGTTACAGGGATGTTATGGTTACAGGTATGGTTACAGGTAAAACCGAAAAACCCCAGAAATTCGCCAGTTATGGTACCCTAAGCAACCATAACTCGCGCTACCACTATGAACTGCAAGGACTAACACCCATGACATCAAAGATGACATCACAAATGTCATTGATGACATCAGTGATGACATCACATGTGTATTTAGTTTTCATGAAAAGCCTCCACAAAGGATTGTCGTTGTAATGTTGGCAGAAAACTATCAGAGATCATTGGAAGAACTATCATGACATAAATAGTTTATTAAGCAGTGCATGGCTATAAACACCATTTTATTACAGAATTCTTTCCAGTACATGAACAAACTCAAGTAGAAACGTAGGCAATGTCTGCAGCATACATCGTAGAGGTGCAATATTCTAAATCTTCCCATCTTGGATAGTGCAATGATGAATGCTTTCGTTTAGTGTACTGTGAAACATGTAATAAGTAGCTAAGAATGCCTCACTTACTACATAATTGTACTACTATACACAAAACATAAACAGACCACAACGCATATGAGCATATGCAGGGAAAGTAAAGTAAGCAAAAAAGTAGCAGTACTACCAGAAAGTGTTCATAACCTAACTGATTATCTACATGCACAGAAATGATTGCTGTGTTTCAGGCTGGCTTCTTCCCCTATTTATACCTGTACCTGTAACCATAACATCCCTGTAACAATGTTTTTCCATTGAATTTTGTAGGTTTTTTCTAGTGCAACTTAACCATAACGTCCCTTTAACCACGTTTTTTCACTGAATATATATATACCTACCAAGAGTAACTGGATCACTGTACATAGATGTACATATGTATAATAGCTGTTCCTGGTTACTACCTTTAGACTCCCTGGGTGGACTGTATGAGAGCTAACTTAACAGGACCAAAACCTTCTTAACAACCGGTTCCATGTGAAAATGTCCCAGTTTAAAAAGCTGCGTTTACAAAAAGTCCCCGGAAAAAACCTGTGATGTGACCCCCTCAATCCATGTAATGGACACGGGGACACCCCCGCAATCCATGGACCCATTATACCATTCAAGTGTAGCGGGGAAAACCCTTACAACGCCCGCTCCCTTTCGAGGCACTTTTACAGGGCCACACCACAGACTTTTTCCAGAGTCATTTTGTAAAGACAGCTTTTATACAGCGACCTGTTCACTGGATACTGAATAACCCTGCTTTATACATCTCGTGTGGTAAATCTTGCCATTGATGGTTAAACTGGTTTATCCTGCCCCCCTATTGGTGAGAAAAAGATATTTAAAATGGCAGAAGGGGTCAGGTGCTAGTATATGAAAAGTACAAGGGAGTGGTCTTGGAGGAATATGCTGAAGGTACATCTTTCATCTTTTAACCAACCCCGTTCTTTTTGTTTACTAAATTTGCCCTTCAACCTAGAAAGCTGTCTAGATTGAACACCTGCAAAAAAATGAGGTGTCAAGACAAAGGTCTTAGCCATCAAAGAGATGGAGGACCAGGACCTGACAGTGATATCTACTTTGCACTGCTAAGAGTTGTCCCATAATTAGGGAGATCCAATACTGAATATCAGATGAAGGTTTGAAGCCTCAAAGTAAGCATGTCGCTTTCATCTTGTGGACTGTTGGGGGAGAGGTCCAGGAATAGATCCAGTATATGCTAAAGGGGGGAGATGCCCCCTTCCTCCTGTCTATCGTCCACACTAACTAATATTAGTAAACAAACAAATAACCAAGCCTTTATTGAGATGCCTAGAGACTCCATTTTGTGGCACACCAGACGCCATCTTATACTAGGCCCGAGAAATGATCTCTTATCACGGTTCTCCCATCCCCAGTGCTTCGCACAGACGGCCGAAGCCACCTCCGCCTTGCGCCAGCTCCACATCAGCCTTGTTCTCACGGACGTCCAGCCATTCATTGTTGCAACGTTTAGTATCCCTTCATGTCCGATGAGCTTATTGCACTGTGTGAGACCAGAGCAGGCCATGCCTCATGTACACATCCATCTCCACTAACCTGCCTATGCTCCCTCGACCCCCAACCCATCAGGCAACGGTCCACCAGCCCCTCGCTCCTCTGCTCTTTGATGTAAATTTGCATCTGGCCCCTTGCAGTGACCATTCAAGGAACCCCACCATAGCCTTAATCCTATTGCCCATATGTCCTCCTTAAAAATTAACACATGTCCATTTGTATCCTGAGGCATCAGGTAGATCAAAACCCACGTGGGAAGACACCTGGGTCTGGGGTGCCGTGTTTTATGAACCCTTGAGTACAAGGATTGGAATTCCAATATAGCTGTCAATGCTTTCTGAAAGAACCCCCATTCATGCAATGACTTTTTATGTTTGCCATTTGTCTTATGCAATCAGTTCCTGCTGTCTAACTTAGATAGATAGTATTGCAGCGCCTCTCTGCCCCGTCCTTCACACCACGGAGATGAGCCCAGCAGATCCACCTGTCCCAGGAGCAACTGGGAGCAACGACCAATTAGCATCCTGCCTCCCATATAGTAACCATTATGCCATAGGCCTCCCCCAATCCGATGTTAATATTTGTACCCTATATGAAATGTCATTACTGACGCTGTGTGTCCTTTTAATGTGCTGCCCGTTTATTGTTTGGCAGAGCATCCTCGGGAAGCAGAATTCTTTACTTGCATTTTGACTTATATAAATTTATCTTACTTGCAATTATTCTCCCGTTCTCATTCCCTGGCAGGATGTGTCCATTATTTGGTCTATTGAGTATTACGTAAGTTGTTGGGAGTGTGCCTTCATTTGGTGACCCCTCTTGCGTGATATTCCTCAAGACCATCTGTAATTGCAGCGAGATCCAGGGCTTCCCCGGAAGGGCCGCCCCCACCTCCGGTTGAGCGGTCCCCAAACCAAACGTGTCCGCAGAAGAAAATGGTTAATGTGGATTCTGGCTTTGCAAATACCCTGCTGTTCGCCTGAGCCGGGTGCGGTTACGAGGGGGAGACCGCAGGCTTTGTGGCTAAACGGGGAACGGTGGCTCTGGGAAGAACACGGGCACGTAAGTATTAATTGCAAGACAAGACAAACAAGGGGAGGATTGGAAGCAGAATGAGTGAAGGGAACATGCATGAAATAGATATGGATGAATAGAATGATTGTATGAACGTAAGCGATTTTTCTTTTTATGGCCATTGGTTTTTTATATGATTAAGGACATGGTGGAAAAAAAAAATATAGAGGAGAAATGGGTACATAGCGCTGAAAGGGGGTAGAAGGCGGCGCCGCTGTACACTGTCCCGACCAGTGGAGGAAATAAGTGAAAAGGAAAAAAGTAGGAGCCTCATAGAAGTAGTGGGCTCGGGAAGTAGTAGTGGTTATTATTTTAGTTTATTGTCTTAGCTTATTATTTTAGTGTTTTATAAACATGTGGAGGTAGGCCCAGCGGGGGCAGAGGTGATGTGAGTGTTTTTCGCGAGTGAGGAAAAGGCTATTGCTCTAAATAGGGGGGAGTGAAGGGGTAAAAGGGAATGTATTAAGGTTTATGTTTTTTGGTCAGTGTTGTAAATATCTCTGTTGGTTCATTTTGTGAAATGTTCAATGGTTCATGTTTTATATCTACGGCCTGAAAAATGTACCAATAATGTCTTAAGGTAAAGAAAACTAGATTGTTGTTTATTTACACTAGAGATTAAGATTTGAAGGTTGACATTGAGGGGGGAGAGGGGTCAGTTTGGAGCATGGGGATGGACACCCCATTGTCACACATTTATAAGCACCTTCCCATGTATAGTGAACATATCAAAAAGTACCCTGGTCAGTGGGTAACAGAAACGAAGGGGGAGGGATCACCTCATACTTGGCCAGAAGAAGGTTATTTCGATAAGGGAATATTACACCACGTATCAACTTATTTAATGGCAAAATACAAGGGAAAGTAGCACCAAAATAGACGAGAGGTGCTAGACTTGTGGAGGATGTTCGAGGAAACACTCACCACAAACGACAAGGGAAAAGACATTAAAGGTAGGGAAAAAAGCAACGCAGGGGAATGAGGAGCCCAAAATGATATACCCGTTGCTTATGAGGCCCGCAGAGGGATACTCAGACCCAGCCTACGTACTGGGGGGAAGCACAACAGCAACACCTGGCATGGCCCCTCCACCCCTGCCTTATGTCCCATCCACACTCACGCCCACCCCCATAGGGCCGTCTACACAAGATCTTGAAGTAACACTAACATCCACTCAAACAGAACTGGACCGATTAAGAGCAATATGTGAGACAACTCAGCCATCAGGGGGAGGGCCACCGCCACTACCCGTAAAAAGCTCCTCTCTCCTACCAGAAGATGAATGGAAATCAGTGGACTTCCTCTTTAGAGTAGATAGTGCTCCAATATAGGCAGTATGAGTAGAATGAGAGGGGGAGATAGAAAGTGTGGGATATGATACAGTGGCTTCAGAAAGGGATGAATAATGTTGGAGCGATTTTGACAAATGTGAAGAGGGGGCTGTAGGAGGAATACAGAAAGTGCAATTGATCTCCCCAAGGGTGAGGGAGGAAGGAGAGGGATGGGAAAATAGACTCCGGAACAGAATGGGTAGAATAGCACTGTCAAAAAAGAAGGGAACACAGCTAAATCGAAGAAAGGTAAGTTCGAAATTACAAATGCCGTTTATTCATAAAGGAGCAGGACGACCCACTATGTGCCCTGGGCGCTGATGGATAAAAAGAATTTGCTCAAATCCCTCCCCCTGCTCACGGCGGGCGTGGGAAAATGGATATATGCATTTGAAAAGAACACTGCAGGGGCGCCTCTAGCCATAGGGGATATTAAAATTCTTTTGGTATCGGCAGTAGATCAGGCTGACTCAGTGTGAGTAAAAGCAGAATTCCCTGGTACCCCGAATTTACACTCTATAATGCAATGCACTATGGGGAAGATGCAGCGCAGTTCATTCTTCGGGTGCAGGAGATATGGCGCGCAGAGACGGGAACAGCATGGGACCAATCCAACTCCCTATTCTACTTTATCATTAAGCGAGGCCTCCCGAAGGAAGTACAGAAGCTGGGATAGAAGCCAAAAGATGGCCAGAAATTCAGAGCATTTTAGTACACCATAGCAGGAGGATCAAAGAGAGAGCGAAAGAAACAATGCAGAGGAGATAAGGAGAAGAAGCAAAACTTGTGCAGAGTAAATTAGTTAAGTTCGCAACAGCAACAGTAGTGCTGCCCCCAGAGTAGCAGGGCAAGAGCAGTGGGGAGGAGAACAACAAAAATTAATGGAACCTCAATGGCAAGGAAGACCTGCAAGAGGACGAGGTGGGTTCCACGGACAGAGGGGAGAAGGGTATGGGGGGCAAGGACTGTAATGCTTACCTGAACTCCACGGGGACACCTAGGACTGGTTAGGTGTTCTCGAATTCTCACTTGCTTGTAGACCAACACATTTCTGTAAGGAATTGGAATGGTGACTTAGTCTTTATCTAACAATCAATCTTCTGTCCTCCTTGCACAAATTGTTCAACACAATTGACTTCTTGTTTACTGAAAGGTATAAATGAAGCTCACCTAAGTTTTTTAGTTTAGGAGCTATCCATCCTGCTTCTTGTGCAGGGGCGCTAGTTCTGAAGAGGGTGATGACAATATGCAGGACGCCTCCTTATAGTTGGTGATGTAACTGAGTGTAACTCAAAAATGAAGAAAAAAGAAAGCCTTGGTGCTGTTAAATAGAGTAAGATCTCAAGGCTCTGTAAAGAGGGTTCAGTTTGTAATAGGTGGTGGTTGCCCAAAAAGGTAATGGAAAAAATAATGAAAGCAAGAAAAAACTGAGAACTAGAAAATCCAAAGAAAAATAAATGGCTGTGCAATGAAGCTAAGGGAATATCTAGCAGGGAATAATAACCACCTTCTAAAGGCTTGGTACTGTTCCTAAAATAGTAGTACATGTGGCAGCTAGATACCTGAGCAACCTCTTCAAGGGAAAACACAGTAATGTAATGGAGGCTGTTTCTACACTAGGTTTAATAGGAAAGAATGGGAAGAGCAGCCAAAATGAAACACCAAATAAATTCCACACAAATGACCCCCCTTTAGAAAAGGCTAGAATGAACACTAGAGATGTTTTCCTATTACCAACAACACTAGGCAACTAATCACTCCGCACAGCAACTAAAACGAACCTAAAAGAAATAAACTACTGCTACGGAGGTCTTGTACATAGAAATCTAGTCAAGAAGGCTAGTAAATGACTCAACAGTACTTGGGTGACCTTCGAAGCCTCCTTTTTCACAAAACTCAGAAAAACCCCTTGAGGAGAATTATTCAGTGACTGACAGAAATGTCACAGATGGAGGGAAGGGTTCTGAGAATGCTGCGGATAGAAAGCTAAGAATTAACAAGGGGAACGAAAATGGAGTGGGAAGTAGCTGGGAATTTAAATATGTAAACTTTGACTGAAAACTTCCTGAGGGAAGGAGCAAGGACCACGGTAAGCGTCACACTGCAGCCGCAGATGCGAATGCGAAGCGCAGGCCTCCCGGGGGGGGGAGCTAATAAAGGCTTCAATCCAGAAAGCCTAGACCTAAAACGTTAGTTTTCAGCAGAAAACTAACAGCCATGTTAGGGAACCAGGAAGTTGATCCTTTTCAATAGGAAAAAATGGTCAGAGGCTATCTGATGCAGTCATCCAATCATGCCAAGCCAGGGACCAACCCTTTAAGGTGTTCTTCTTGGGACATGAACTTAAACTTACGTCTGTGGTCATGACAAGGACAAAGACGCGGAAGCCAAGGGCAATGCTGGTCATGTGGGAGGTGGGGTCATTTTTCGCCAAAGAACTTACGAAGAAGATGAGCAGCCAGACAGCCGACCAATACCAGGGTACAATACCCTTCGACACCCCCGCATAACATGCTGTCATGCCCAACCTGCCAAAACCAAATGACACATCGCCACACCAACCCATTTGTCACCATTGCTAATGGTGCGTCAGCCCCGTATCGGAGCATGTGTGCCAAGTGAAAATATTTTCTCCTGCCCCGGAACAGACACCCACCCTGACTAGGACAGCCCACAGAGAGCGCTTGCGTGTCCATTCCTATCCACTACCTTACGTCCAGACGAGGTACCACTAGTGGGGGCAGAGATAGGGAACACACAGTTCATTTTCATGGTGGACTCTGGGGTGGAAAAATCATGTCTATGTGAAGGTGATTTTCCGTTATCTTGCAAAAATGTCAAGATGCAAGCATTCTCTGGGGCTGTGGTCACGGTTCCTTACACAGAAGATTTGGATGTTAGGATAGGGGGAGAACCATATAAGCACGCCTACTTTACCCTGAAGAGTCCGATGTAAACCTATTGGGGCAGGATTTACTTAGTAAGCCCAACATGACAATAGCATTCACAGACAGGGGCATCATCTGCTCGACCTCGGGCATGTGCACACTCCGAGCAATGTTGCTAACACACACCATACAAACAAAGTGAAGGTGCGGGGGGTACCCACAAATGCAGACATGTTCACCTATGGAATACAAGTGTTAGCAAGAGCAGTGCCAGAATGAACACAAAAGGAATGGAGAGTGCTCTCTGATTTTGTGTTTCACCCAGTAGCCGCCCCCGAGATAGTGCCTGGTACCATTCTTTCTCTAGATCTGCAGGGCATCCAACTGTCAGCAACACTTACTGTAGCAATAGGCCTGGACACCCACGGCTGTGAATGGCGTACAGTGTTGTGTATTGACCCGAATGTACCCTTGTGAGAATCAACTGATGAGGAGCTGTTCACTTACAACAACACTGATGGGGAGATCATACTAGAAATGTGCATGTGCTGCGATGTAATGGTACAATACAGACGTGTGACAAACCCCCTAAAGGCCGTTGTCAGTGCACCGCCATCTTTCTGAGATGCGGATTTGCATCAAGTACCATCATATTTGTGGACCACTAGCCCCCATGATGTGGAACTGTTAAGAGAAGTGACCCCAGTGAAAATAAAACTCAAACCAGGCGCTGTCCTGCCGAGAGTGAGACAGTATCCCTTGTCGAGGGAGGCAGGGAAGGAATAAAAGAAAGGATAGACGCACTACTGCAACAGGGTGCTATTGTCCCCTTAAATTCACCATGTAACACCGCAGTGTACACCATCAAGAAAGCAAAAGGGGGGTTCATGGCGTATGATCCAAAACCTCAGCCCACTCAATGATATTGTCCAGAAAGAGTTTCCTCTGGTCCTAAATATGGCATCCATTTTGTGTAGCATCCCGAAGCAGGCCACGCGCTTTACCGTGGTAGACCTAAAGGATGCCTTTTTCTCAGTGCCCCTCGGCCCAGAATCAGAATATCTCACAGCGTTTACTCTAGGGGAGAGGAGATACGAACACTGACGGTTGCCCCATAGATACTGTGAGAGCCCAAGTATTTTCAACAGAATATTGCACAAAGACCTCTGCAATATTGATGTCCAAAGCACCATCATTCAGTATGTAGATGACCTCCTAGTATGTGGTGAGGAAAAAGAGAGCTGCTAGAGAGATTCTGTAACTTTGCTCAAGCTGCTGGCCCAGAAGGGGTACAAAGTAGACGAGAGCAAATTGCAGTATTGTCTGACTGAGGTCCTGTACTTGGGCCAATTGATTTCAAAAGATGGCAAGAGAATAATACCCGACAGAGCGGCAACAGTGCGTGCCTCAGCCAGACCACATACTGTTAAAGACATGCAGAAGTTTCTCGACATCTGCAGTTACTGCAGGGCATGGATATTAGACTATGCCGCCTGAACACGACCCCTATTACAGGGGCTAAAGGAAGCACAGAAAGACAAGACACCCATCACCTGGACACCTGAAATGCAGACTGCATGAAAGAACTAATAAGTACAGCCCCAGTCCTAGCCACACCTCATTATGAACATAAATTTTACCTGTTCTCACACTCAAATGGAAAGCTAATGACAGCGGTGTTAACACAAAAACATCCATGGGCCATTAGCCTACTACAGTGGCACCCTTGATTCAATAATGCAACAGCACTTATCTTCTGAATAGGCGCTCGCAGCCGCTGCAATAGAAAAGAGCTCTACAATTGTAATGGGGTGCTCCATCACGTTGTACGTCGAATATTCCGTGTTTTCCATACTTGAGAGGGCCAAATCCACACTCACCATACAAAGAGCATCAGCGTATGAAATTATAATTTCAGGTGCAAATGTTCATATAGTATGCTGCAAAACAGTAAGCCCAGCCACGTTCCTCACAGAGCCATGTACGGTAAAAGATATGCAAGACCATGATTGTGCCACTTATGAGGGGGAATGGATGATATTCCCAAACCAAGTGAAAATGCACTGGAGGAGGGTGAGGTATTCTTTGTTGATGTATCAGCATCCATCTGTCCAGAAACAGGTGAAAAGCATGTTGGGCAGCAGTAGTGAGACTGGGAGAGGGGGATTACGAGGTACTGGTTCAGAACGCTTACCCGTGCATTTTTAAGCCCAAGCAGCAGAGTTAGTGGCACTGATGGAAGCATTACATGCAGCAAAAGGATGGGCGGTAACTATTTATTCTGATTCTGCATGTTACCACTACGGTACATGCTGGCCTATCACGATGGAGAAGAAGGGGATTCAGAAGGGATGATGGGTCCCCAGTGCAGCATGCACAATTATTGAATGAATAGATTGAAGCACTCTCAGTAGTTGCCCTGGTAAAATGCCAAGCCCATACCAATAACAATGACAAAATCTCACTAGGGAATGCAGAGGCAGCAGTGCCTTAGAGACACTATCAGGAAGTGCAGAGACAGTGAGAAAGACAGAAAGAAAAAAAGTCCAAATGTGTAAATACAGAAAAGAAAAATAAATGTATATAAATGTAAGATGTTATAATGGCAAATACAAACATATTGTCTCTCTATCTCTCTCTCTCTTTGCAACCCAATCTCCATGCTTTATTTGTTTCTCCGCTCTTCTAATATCTTATTCAGTTTCAAACTTTATAACCCCGTCCCGTTATATTCCTCTCTATAGGTGCTAAAATGGTGGAGAGAACACCACTTACAATTAATGGAAATGAGATAGATAGCAGTAGGAATAAAATAAGTGCCACTATGGCAAACGTGTGGTTTACATTTTTTACAGCGATTATTTTTTCAGTGATAATGCTGGGATTGGGATATATTGGGTGCATCTTTTATATGGATAGACATAAAAGAAGGGGGGGAGAAAAACTAATACGGGAAGGGGGAAACTAATAAGGGATCTTAATGCATTTCCAAACCTCACTACCCTACACAAAGACGACACAAATGAGAATGAGAGTGTAAATGATATAGAAAGTGACGGGTCATCAACCCCAGCCATGTTTACAATACCACAAACTGCCTCACAACCAACCTAGAAGCCTACCTCAAGTATTGATAAAATGTATACAATGATTCCCACTGTTATGCCAAGTGCCCTCCCAAGTTCCCAATATTGGCAGCTTAATACTGACACTAATGCAAATATGGATATTGGCATTTTTCTGATTTACCGCCTCAAAACTATGAACGTTTACAAACCATCAGCTACCACAGACAGGCGGTCCAAAAGGTCATTAGCTAAACACCAATATCGTCTGTCCAATGGAAGAAAAAGGCAACTGCAACAGTTTAAGTTTGATGCGTATCATGTATTGGGGTTGGATAAGGTAGAAGACCTCTGCCATCCGGACCAGCCTAACAAATGGTACTCAGACATGAACGCCACTGGGAGTCAGGCCACGAATGGTAGCTGCTACGTGTGTTCACTGATACCTCATGCGTCAGGAACGTCTAAGGTTTTAGTGCCTCAAGAAACCCCTTTAGTAGAAGCTCAGAGTCTCATCCACCTCGCACTACGTAGAATCAAGCGCGCCTTCCAGACACACACAGTGAAACTGCAACTGCTCCCTCCAGATGAGAAAATATGCAAGAAGAAACCTGAAGGTGCAAAATGTTTTAAGGAACCGTTTCTAGCAATAAAAGGGACAATGTTCACAGAAAACAAATGGCAAGATGCAACTATTATGTGTAAAGCAGAAGCACTGCGTGGTCTATTGGATGAGAGAATGCAATGGATGGAAGACACATGTGCCTAGACATGGACCCAGCACATCACAAAGCTGACATGGGTCACAGCACTCGAAAACCCGAACAAAGATCCAGCATGAAGAAAAATATGAACTGTGCTTTCACGGGGAAGGAAAAGTACCCATGGGTTCAAACACATGCTGCAACAGAACCCTTGTCATCCCCGATCTGCGAAAAGGAACTGCTGCGCTAATGGACCCTTACTGGGTGTGTGGCAAACGGGCATACTTGCACCTCTTGTCATCATGGAGGGGCTACTGTGCTCTGGCAATGCTGCACTCTGCATTGCTGCTGACACCGGAAAAGCATGTCCTGAGGGAATGGTGCCCGACGGACAGCAACTGGCACCCCGACCAACGAATGACGCTCTCCTCATCTTTGACATACTATCTGAAGACATGCTACAAGATCAAGTGTTACACAGAAAGAGAGCATCCAACTACCTCTCTAAGGACTCTTCCAACCTCCTGGCACAGATCCCCGATGAATGTAAACTTTTCAACTAAGCAGAGACATTTTTTGCATCACTGATCCCAAGCATCCAAGCACGAGAAAACGCCAAGTGGCTTCAAATAGTTTGTTAGGAGCTGATCCAACGGGCAAATGACTTTGAGGAGGGGTTCAACGTCATCAAGGTGGAACTAAGAGCACTGAGACTAATGACAATGCAAAACCGCTACATGCTCAACCTCTTCACAGCTAAGGAGGGCGATATTGGCCAAAAAAAGGGGAGTTCATGTTGCACATTTATACCTTCTTCAGACGCGGATGATGGGACACTTTCGCACATGATCGCAGCAGCGCATGAACTCGGAGTAAGAAGGAAGGAGTTGTGCAACCAAGTGACTGGTTCAGCATGGCATTCAAGTGGGTACCTTCATGGTTTGGGACTGCAATGAAAATGCTGGTCCCCATCATCGTCTTTCTCCTGATGATCTTTTTCAGTGTGTGCCAGTTAGGGGTTCAATGTTGTGCAAAAGCGGTTCAAAGTAGTGCGATGATGATTGTGCCTATTGGCAATAAAAACAGCAATAATAAGGTGCCTCATGATACTAGTTTGAAGCACAAGTGCAAACAGATGAGAGTGACAAGCCCAAATACTGTATAGTAGCAATATACAATGCAGGGAACGAGGAATACAACTACTTTCATACTGCTATTAAACAACCCCAAGATCTTGAAAATTATTAATAGGTGTGGGTTGACCTGGATGGGGGTGGTCTTTATATGACATGCACTCCTGAAGAATATGCACGGTGTGGGGAAGGTCTGAGAAGCCTGTTCAGGGCCTGGATGCCCATAAAAGGTACCCCTGACTGGGATGATGCAGTAAAAAGGGCTGAAGAACGTAGACTCACTGGGGGAGGGTATTTATTAATTTAGGAGTAATGAAAGGGGGGAATGTTGGGGAAGAGGTGGTATTGTCCACCCCCTTACCATTCCCACAATGAATAGATCCAGTATATGCAAAAGGGGGGAGACGCCCCCTCCCTTCTGTCTATCATCCATACTAATATTAGTAAACAAACAAATATTCAAGCTATTATTGAGATGCCTACAGACTCCATTTCATGACACACCAGATGCCATCTTTTACTAGGCCAGAGAAATTATCTCTATTCACGGTTCTCCCCTCCCCAGCGGCTCGCTCAGACAGCCCAAGCCACTTCCGCATCCCGCAAACTCCACGCGGTCCTTGTTCTCACGTCCAGCCATTCATTGTTGCAACGTTTAGTATCCCTTCATGTCTGATGAGCAGTGCAGGGCATGGCTCATGTACACATCCATCTCCACTAACCTGCCTATGCTCCCTCGACCCCCTCCCTGTCAGGCCACGGTCCACCAGCCCCTCGCTCTTCTGCTCTTTGATGTAGACACGCATTTGGCCCCTTGCGATTCAAGGACACCCACCATAGCCTTAATCCTATGGCCCAATATAGCCTCCTTAAAAAATAAGACACATCCATTTGTATCATGAGGCATCAGGTAGATCAAAACCCATGTGGGAAGACACCTGGGTCTGGGGTGCCGTGTTTTATGAACCCTTGGGTACAGGGGTTAGAATGCCAATATAGCTGTCAATGGTTTCTGAAAGAACCCCCATTCATGTAATGACTTTTTATGTTTCCCATTTGTCTTATGCAATCAGTTCCTGTAGTCTAGCATAGATAGATAGTATTGTAGCGCCTCTCTGCCCCGACCTTCACACCACAGAGATGAGCCCAGCAGAACCACGTGTGCCAGGGGCGACTGGGAGCAACAACCAATTAGCATCCTGCCTCCCATATAGTAACCATTATGCCATATGCCTCCACCAATCCGATGTTAATATTTGTACCCTATATGAAACGTCATTACTGACGTTGTGTGCCCTTTTAATGTGCTGCCCGTGTATTGTTTGGCAGAGCGCTCTCGGGCAGCAGAGTTCTTTGCTTGTATTTTGACTTATATAAATTGATCTTGCTTGCAATTATTCTCCTGGTCTCATTCCCTCGCGGGGTGTGTCCATTAATTGGTCTATTGGGTATTACGTGCCTTGTTGGGAATGTGCCTCCAGGAGCCACACCAGAACAGCCACGTCAGCCCAGGAAGTCTATTGTCCCTGTTGGGGTTGGTGGCGCCTGGTCGGGTTGCCCCACAAGTAAGTCCCAGGTAATTATGGGTCTTTTGTCCCTGGTGGTCTAGGGAAGATGGTGGTGGCTGCATCTGTGCGCCACTCTTCCCCAGCAGCACTGTGCTGCTAATTCCACTGCCACATATAGGAGTTGTGGGTCTTTCTCCACTCTTCCACTCCAGACAACAGTTCACTCCCATAACTGGGACCTGCTGCCTGGCGGCCTGGTTGAGGCTTCCCTGTTGTTGCTGTGGGCCCTCTGGCCAGAGCTCTCTTTGTTCTGTGCCGTAGTGGATTCTTGTGTTGATGCTCTAGGAAAGTCTGGGAAAGACGTACATGTATTTTGTAATGGAGCCATGGCTTGAGTCCAGTGTGGTCTGAACAGAAACATACTGGCCAACAGGGGTTGGCGTAAAGGAATTGGGGCCCTTTCAGGTGTCCTTGTCCTCAGCATTAGGGTTTATCCATTATCTTCCACCAAGTATGCATAGCGTTATCAGTCCAGGAGAGGTCAACCTCTTAATCTTACTTATCTGTGAAGTAATGTTCAGAACTACAAACCCTGAGCCTAATATCACGTATGTTCAAACAACACGATTGGGCCTGCTCTTGCTTACCTGTTTCATTCCCACTTATCTGGAAATTAATGCACTGAACTTCACTCCAAAGCCTAATAGCACTTATGTTTCAACTATTACGAGGGGGCTAGATTTTGCTATCCACCGGATATACACGGTGGTCTCTTGTCAAGTCACTTTACCTCGATCTTCCTGGGATTGATGCCACGTACTGCTCCAACCAAGGCGCAATATCAACTATGCTTTGGTTCGAGCTGTTCTTTTGTCTATTGCAGATATGCACTACACTCTCCAATCAGATGAGCTCTCTAGCACTCCTAGCTCTCGCAGGGGACAATGATGCAGTATAATTTCACATCTCAAACCATAAACTACAACAGGAATACTCTACGCTATAAACAATTACCCGGGTCCTGGAAAATGGGCCCACTAGTACTTATAACATGGCCTGAGAATTGGACTGTCTCTGTTCCACCTTAAGGGGATATGCTCTGATCCAGGTGAGAAATCTGGCAAGGCAGGTTCCTGCATGTGACATCGAGGTGCTGCCGCCTGTCATCAAAACTCCAACCACACACCAGATCAGGAACAAGCTGACCCCGCTGCATGCAACAATACCAGTCTGACACATCACAAACATCGTGGCCTGATCTGTTGCTGGCCCTCGGGATCACTGAGTACCAGTCTTCATCCATAGGATGTACTCAGTATGTCCGATAGACCATAACTGAAGTAAAGGGCCGCTGAGAAGGTGTTATCCTATAAGCAACTGCAGTCTCAACAATATATAGGGATGACCATAGCCACTGATGCTGGACCATGGGCCCATAGAAGACCAGTTATTGAATCTAATCAGTACTTGTAAGTCCGATAGAACTGAACTGGATGCAACCACACAACAAAAAGCTATCCTCCAATAAACAAGGGCCGAATCAACAACACAAAGGGATGACCATAGACCTGCAATTTTGTTTAACCCAATAAAAATCAAGAATAGGGCAACTGAACTCTGATAACACTGCCAAGCGGGGAAAGACAGCTGCAAGCCTGGTTACCAGAACAAACACCACATTAGACAGAGGACTTCTCTTGGAGGGCCAATGCTCCGAACCTCTAGAATAGATATGGTCAGCTCAGCAGGCACTTTAAGGTAATCAGGAATGAGGGTCCCCCACCAAAACGCACAGACACTCGCACACACCAATATACTCACTCTCTCCTCTACACCAACAAACAAAAGAATGCAGTTATACCCCTCAATCAATTTAAGGCCTACCTGTGCACATGCCTACACACCGGCACAAACACCTCAACAGACATTAGAACACAGTCATACCCCACGAAGAAATCTGTGTAGCTGCCCCCATAATCTCTTTTGCAAGCCCCAGCACCACCAGAATGCAGACACGAGGCCAACGGCCTTGCTGCATACATTCCACTGATCCCACACAACCACAGTAAAATGCCTAGCATTAGAATGTAGCCACATACCACGTAAACCCCACTGGTTGCACACATATCGAGTGGCCCTATACAAATGCACAATAACATAACATTACACGGGTAATGCTTGAATGAGGAGTGCCAAATGTCGGTCTAGTCTGGAATCCTTTCTGTGAAACATAGGTACATAGGCTAGCATGATACAGGAAAGCAGAGTTTAGTGTAGAGCTACATAACCTAGCAAAGCACACCATACAATGGCACAATACCTTGTAGTACAGAAAAACTGTCCAGTCTCAACATTGTATAGGTAATTATAATCCAGCTCAGCAAGTTTCAGTTTAGCAAAAAAGGCAAAGTTCACACTAGCATAAGTCAGCAAATGATAGCACAAGAAAGAATCTGGTAAACATAAAAAATCACAGGCGGAGCAATGGTCATTTGTCAAAAACATATTTGGAACCAATAGATGCAGCAGAGATATTCCCAGTACTGGAGAAAACCGTGCCGGAAACTTTCTCAAGAAATGGTTCCACAAGCTCATAAACATAAACAAAAACTTGTTTGGAATCCTCAGGACACTCTTGATCATCCAAAAGTGACACCTCAACCAGCACTGCAGCAGAAGAGGGCTCAACCAATGGCCTCTTAGAATCCCTGCTTTGGGGGGGTGTCGTTGTGCTCGTAAAAGATGGCCGCCTGAGTGAGAGCTCCGAGCCTGGAGGCGTCATCCTGTCGAATATCTGCATTGGTGCACAATAAACATCTGAGTCAACAACAAGAGATTGCAGCTGGAGACCTTTACTAACTCGGATCCGAGCCTTGAGTTGTATATTGGTCTCGTTCCGGAGATCTGACCTGCCCTGTGTGGATCAGGGGTCTGTGTTAATCCGATCCGGTCCTCGCTTCCAGTGGGGACAGCTGCTGACACAGAGGAGCTGAGGCCTGCTGTGTAGGGGAGGGGTGTTGAGCCTGCTCAACTGTACTCCTACGCGCAGCTTTCCGAAGACCGCAGGACTCTGAGTGTCAAGGACATCCCCCCGTCGGCCAGTGTGACTGTGACTATACAGGCTCTCGCCGCCGGACCCCGCAACCCGTCCTGAGCGGCAGAGCCTGTCACCAGGAGCGTTCTTCTGCACGCCAGGCGAGGCCACTCTGCCGCATCCCCAGTGGCAGCGCACTGTGGTGGGAGACTTCTGCTGCGGCCCCCCGACACCAGTGCAACCGGAGGGGACCGTGCCTTTGGATCCAGACAGGTGAGGCCCCGAGCCTCCTACTTTGGAGGTGAATCCTCAGGGCTGCGGGGGCCTTGATTTCCCTCCCCACAGTGTCATTTGCCTCGACCTGGCACCCCTCCCCGGGGACGCGGCAAACCGCACCGGTCCCTGCACTATCCTGCCTTGGGGGCCGCCATGCAGTGGGAGCTGTGCCCTGGCCCGACCCCCCCCGCGGTCTTGAATCTGCTGCTCCTATACGGGAGTTAGGCTCCCTCGTGAGACCCACCATAAGTTGTTGAGGGCCACGGGGGATGCAGGCTATTTATCTAACAACAAATCATTGCTACAGTGGAAGGGCATACTAATGCTTGCTCAACGTTGGAGAGCACACCCCATCCATATGCCCAAACAGACTTCAGTGATCCCTACTTCAGTTCTTGCTGCCACATCCCTGGAAGGGCACTACTCATTGCACTAGACTTTTGAGAAGCAGACCTTATAGTGCCAGATGATGGGTGTCTCTGTGTGCCTGGCCCCTTTACCTTCTCCCAGTCACTGTCTGCCCACCTTTTACAAGTCAATACGGGGGCTGTGAATGAACACCGTGAGACTTCAGCCACCCACTATGCTTAACACCGAAACTAACTGCTTTGCCTACTCCTCTTGCAGCCCAGGAGCCGGTCACGGACATAGCCAATCGGCGCACACCAGGGTCACCCACCTGTCAGGAAGCTGAGGGCGCTATAACTGAATTCCAGTGTGCCCTCTCTCCCTCGGCCGCCCAGCAACTTCCTCACCACCGTAATCACCGGACGCCCAGTCACTGGACACAAGGAGGCTTCCTCCCTCTATCCTCCTGCATCCGTGAGACCACAACACCTCGGATCACATTGCTCCCTTGCTCACCACGGAACTCTCGGCCCCATACTTTAATCAGGTGCATCACTGCCCAGGCTCCCATCAATAATCATTGCAACTGGTCCCTCGGCATACCTGCATAATCTTCACCTGGCTTGGTGTCTCTGGCCCGGGCTTGTTGCTGGGTACACAGAGGCCCTACAGCTTACCCACGGGTCCTGATCCCAAGGCCTACTCATACTCTGCCGGGCACCTCCATTTACCCTCAAATGCCCTCTCGATCGCCACCTGCGATCTACCGACTTTGTTGCACGCTTCGCCGCACTATCGCCCGCAGCGTTTACTAAGTGTGCTGGGGAAAAAACAGTCCTCTATCAACATGTTCACAAAAACACCGTCCAAGCCTGTTCAGGAAGCGCCGGAGCCAGAACCCACCACTTCAGCTCCCCCGGACTCTATAGATTCACAGAAAATGTTGGAATATATCCGTGAAGGGTTTACCACTCTGCATTCCAAACTGGACAACATGAATGGCACCATATCCTCTATCAAAGCACACATTGAGAAAACCGACAGCCGGGTGGCCGAAATTGAGACGAGGGTGGGGTCACTGAGGACAGCCTGGGCTCCCTCCGGGCTGAAAACTCCTCACTCTCCAGACGTGTGCTTGAGGTAGTGAAAAAAAATGACGACCTTGAATCGCGCTCGAGATGCAATAACCTTTGCATAATCGGGGTCCCCTGGGACGGTATCAAGGAATCCATGGAAGACTATATCGAGCGCACTCTACTGACACTCCTGGACTCCCCAAAGCTCTCACTGCAGTTCGCAATAGAGAGAGCCCACCGTGCCTTAACAACAAAACCCAGGACCGGCGCCCCCCCCACTCCCCTTGCCTATAGTAGCCAGGGTTTTGAATTTTCGTGATCGTGACGCCCTCCTCAGGGTGGCAAGAGCCAACGGAGAGCTATTCCTGGGGTCCGCTAGGATCCACCTGTACCCTGATTTCTCTGTAACCATCCAACAGGAACGCAAAACCTTCCTGGAAGTTAAGAAGAAACTACGAGATCTGGGGGTCAAATACTCCATGCTGTATCCTGCCAAGTTGAGAATAGAACACTTTCCTGGTTGACTGATCACTGCCACATCATCCTGTTAACGTTATGTTCTACTGTTGAACTCTTACTGGGCTGCTCGTTCCTCGGCCCACACGCATAGGAGGTCTACCCTCCCAGTCACTTGCAAACTGTTAACCTGCCTCAACATCGTTTTTATCTCCCCACCAAAAGATCATACCTAACTTTACACATTGGGCCTCATTACAACTCAGGCGGTAAGGGGTTTACGGCGCCGTAAACAGCGCCGACCCTTACCGCCTGAGTACGAGGTCCCTTAGCGCCATGGCGGATTTAACACCTGCTTTTAGCAGGTGTTAAAATCCATGGCGCTAAGGGACCATGGAGTTAATTACGCCACCGTAATTTACGGTGGCGTAATTAACACCTTCCCCACTCCCATTATGCCCTATGGGGCAAAAATGGGAATGGGGAAGGGTAAATGGGGATTGGGGACTTACCGCCCCGCCAAGGTCGGAATGGGGCGGTAAGTCCGCCAACCACCATGGCGTAAACGTAGTTTACGCCATGGTGGTAAAGTCACGGCCCAGGCGGTAACTTACCGCCTGGGTCGTGATGAGGCCCATTGTCTTGTTCCAGGCACCATGCCTATCCTTCATGGGCCCCCAGCAAGAGTATCGCCGCCAGGCCAGCTAACAGGCCCCTGATGTTGATGCCAATTGTTTGGATTTGGTTATTGGGGTATGGGGTTGTCATTCCTCTGTTTGGGGGAGGGATGTGGGTGGGGTGGGTTGGGATGGTTGTTATGTTAAACAAGCCTTGACGCTCATGAGGGAACCTGAGTTTGAGACGGTTCCAGGTCAGTCGCATGCAGGGTGGGTGCCCGCCTGTCAGCCCCGGGCTTGTACCCTCTGGTTATCACCCCATCAAATTTTAAGGTTGATTCAGTACCCCTATCCCGATGGGTGATAGTAATGTAGCATTTATGAGTTGGAATGTGCGGGGGTTGGGTAATTACAAGAAAATTAGACCGTTACAACTTCACGCTGAACGTCATGGCATTAAAATCCTGTTTTTACAAGAAACGCATGCTGGTACGGAGCAATGTGAGAAGTTCGCCAAAACTTGGGGCCCCCAAAATTACTACACCAACTATTTTACCCAAAGTCTGGGAGTTATGACCATGATTCGCAGAAGTCTCCAATTCACCTGCAAAGCTTCACGGGTCGACCTACAGGGCAAATTCGTGCTGCTCAATGGCACCCTGCAAAACAAAGAGGTGGTGTTATTAAATATTTATGGTCCTAATTTGTATGACCCTGAATTTTACCTACACCTAGCCTCCCTCTTAGATAGCTTCCCTCTGATCCCTATCCTTTAGGACGGCGGCTTCAATACAATACTGGACGTGAGCCTCGACAGATCGGGCTCCAGTCCCCGACAGCTCTCCAAAGCGGCCTACTCTATTCTCACCTTGCTTCCCCGGCTAGCGGTCGTAGACGTGTGGAGACTGATATACCCCGACTCTCAAACATACTTCTTCTACTCCACGAGTCACACTTCAGAATCGACAGATGGTTAATATCTGACATATTAGTAAGGAACGTTTCACACTTATCAATTCTCCCCAAAACCCTCTCCGACCACCTCCCTCTGCTGGGGTCCAGATCACGAGAGAATTCGGCAGTGGAAAATGAAACTTCACTCCTTACTTGACATAGCCTTCAGTTCTGAATTGGAGACCTCCATCAATTACTTCTTTGAATTCAACACCAATTCAGTCTCGTCACAGGCCATTGGGAGTCATTTAAAGCCTACATCAGGGGTATTGCTATCCCCAAAGAAAACGGTATCCTGAAAGAGTCTCAATACGCTCTACACCAATCCCCTGAAATCCTGGCATCCTTAGGCACTTAGCTAGACACATTACGCTCGCACAAGGACCGTGAGATGAAATTCCTTGATAACCCATGCCTCGCTAGAAAATATGGGGAGGTCGAACGGCCGGGCCGAATTCTAGCCATGCTCATCGAGTTTGGGTACCCGAACATTCCGGCTGTTGAGAGGCTCGATGGCACACTGGCCACACTACCGCAGGACATCAACTCCGAATTCCTGGCTTTCTATGAGTCCCTTTATTCCAACGCTGAGAGTATCCCAGCAGCCGAGATCGATACCTACCTAGACACCCTTTCCCTATCAGTCCTCTCCGCTGAAAGCAATAGCTCTCTGGATAGACCGTTCACTGCCAAGGAGTTCTCAGAGGCCATTGACTCACTGTCTTCCGGTAAATCCCTGGGCTCAGACGGCTCCGCTTGATCCCCCACTTGATGGCCCTGTGGGATGAGGCAGGTGAAGTGGGCAGGCTCCCTCCCTCTCTCTGGGAAGCCATAATTACGGTTTTACTTAAGCCCAGCAAGCCCCCTACCAAATGCTGCTCGTACCGCCCCCTCCCGCTTATTAACTGCGACGTCAAAATCTACACCAAACTATTAGCTCTATGTTTAGCCCTGTTTATGCCACACATTATTCACCCTGACCAAGCAGAATTAATCCCAGGGCGCTCTACCTCCTTGAACCTGAGACGCCTATTTAACATTATTAGTAGAATCAACCCAAACGTACAAGCAGTCGCTGCCACACTGGACATGAAAAAAGCATTTGAGTCCGTGTCATGGAAATACCTCTGGTGGGTCCTCAAAAAATGTAAATTTGGACCTGGATTCTGTGCCTGGGTTAGGCTATTTTATTCTGATCCGGTGGCTAGGGTCCATACCGAGGACAGATGTTCACCCCTGTTCCGAATTGCCAGAGGGAAGAGACAGGGCTGCCCCTTCTCTCCCTTAATATTTGCCATAGCTATGGAACCGTTCGCAGATATGATGCGCCAGTCCCATGCAAATAGAGGTTTATGAACAGCCGGCCATTCAGATATTATCTCTCTGTATGCCGATGATGCCTTGCTCTATATTCAGTCCCCTGCTATCAATTTTGGCCCAATACTGGAGGATGTCGTCCACTTTGGGCGTGTCTCTGGACTTAAAGTAAACTGCTCCAAATCCACCCTGTTCCCACTTACTGACTGCACATGCCCCCCTCCTGACCTTATGGGGTTCACTTGGTTTCAGTCAAATTTCACTTTCCTCAGTATAGAGGTAGCTCGCTGATCTGAGATACTATTCGAGGAGAATTATCAGAAATACCTCACGAAGCTTGCTGCAAAGTCCTCCGGCTGGCCGAGATTCCCAATCTCCCTAGCGGTCTGGATCGGGGTCCTAAAGATGGTCATACTTCCCCAACTCTTATATAGGTTCACCAACCTGCCCCTGTGGCCATGAGATCTCTTCTTTCAAACACTAACCCGCACTGTCAATATTTTTCTGTGGCACTCCGGCGCAGTTCGTCTTAAACTTGGGACATTGGCCACCCCTATGGAGAGTGGAGGTTTCAGCGCCCCGATTTTCTCAGATATTGGCTGGTGGCACAGGCCCAATTTCCCTCAGACTGGTTTAATACATCAGACCCACCCCCCCATGTTAGATTTCAGAGAATGTCAGTTAGGGATTGGGATATCCGCTCATTGATTCTTGCCCCACTTCCGAGTGTGCCGGATTCACTCGATCCGGTTGCCAGCACATCCATTGTCCTCTCCAAAATCTGGAAACTATAAGGCACGCCACACCCCTTCCATGGCGATCTACCACTGTGGAACTTCCTCCCAGGGGCCCCACGTGTACCATCACCTATTGCATGCCGGTGGGCCGTAGCAGGGTACAAATCGCTCCGAGACATTTTTAGGCAAGGTAACTTCCTCGAATTGCCGGATCTTCCACTCACTCTGAGACGGAAACCATCCTTGTGGCGCCAATACTCTTCCCTCTGAAAAATTCTTAAAGTTAAATACCCTAACTTCCCCACGATACCTCCCGATGACCCGGTAGTCGCGGAATTGTGCAGCTCCAACTCCTCCAAGGGGAAGGTATCCAGGCTATACGCCCTGCTACAAACTAGATCTATCCTCTCGTTTGATAAACTGAAACACAAATGGGCTGAAGACCTGAGGGTGATAAAAAATTTCCGAACAACGCTGGAGGCTTATGTGCGCACGTACTCATAACGTATCCCTTAACTCCCGATTCAAGTTAATCCAGTATTGCACAGACATCACTACACCCCAATCAGACTCCACCATATGTCAAAGGATCACTCCCCAAGATGCCCTAGGTGCTATCGAGAGCGCCACATACCGCCACATGATATGGGCCTGTCCTCCTCTATCGCAGTTCTGGAGTGAGGTATGCTCTACCATCTTTGCTATGTTGGATCACACTTTGACCCCGTCCCCAGCACTGTGTCTTTTCCACGACCTCCCTGACTTGGACCGTGACTCCAAAAAACTGTCTGGCCTTTGCATGCTACTCATGGTGCGCTGCATCTTACTATGCTGTCTACGCCGCGGAGCACAATCACATGCGCAATGGCTCAGGGCAGTCATGTGGGCCTTGGATACAGAAGAATCCTGGTATAATCAACAGCCAACACATTCTCGGGCCAGAAACATTTGTTTGAAGTTCCGATCCAATTTGGCCTCCACATCAACGGAATCGGATGTTTCATCCCTTGCCCCTCCCTCTCCTGCTTCCTTCTCTACTTAACTCGATGGCACCCCAGTCCCTTATCCTTGCTGCTGACTGTCCCCCCATGTTTATAACCGTAAAGCATGTGTACACTTTTGAATTCGACTATATGTATTGCATGTCTCATTGCCTGCCTCTGTTGTCACTCGCTTCTTTATGTGTTGTCAAGCTAAATAAATAAAAGTTAAAAAAAAACAAGAGAATCCCTGCTTGTACTTGTGATGCCTCCTTTTTCCAAGACACTGACTCTTGTACTGTCAAAACTGTTCTGCTACCACGCTTTAAGTCATGCTTTCTGTTCTTGCATTTTCATTGCAAATCAGGAGCCTGAGCAAGAAGAACCTGTATCTGGTGGCAACTCAGGAATTGTGTATATGCCAGAGCCTCTTATACCAAAGAACCAGGGATATGAAGGGAGCAGTGCCTTACTGCCAAAGGAAGGACCCACAGTATCACCCATGCCTTTTGGGGAATTTAGCTGTAGCCTCATCTGAGGTCTTGAGGCTCCCTTGTGGTACTATAATGACATTGTCTGGCAGGAAAGGGGGGTCCGATATTGAAGGATTAGTGATGGATACACCATACAAATTGGCCCAATAGGCATATTGGGTACCTGTGTGTCTGAAGATATGGAAGGAATAGTCAATGAATTGCCCCGAGAAAGCCCACAAATTGGTGATGAAGCTTTCTGAGAGGACCGACAGACCATCCAGGCACCAACACTGAACTTGTTATGGGAACCTCCTCAGCTGCAGCCGAAGACGGTAAAGGAACAAATCAATCATTGACCCTGGAACTGGTCCCTTTTTTTCCTGCAAATGTTGAAGAAGACTCCTATGGAATAATGGTGCAATTTGTGCACAGAAGGCACAAGACTGAATGGATGTAGATTGCCCAACCATGTGACACAGACTCTGCAGATCAGCAGCCAAGAAGAGACACCTGAACCATATGTCTGTTTTGCGGACAGCGTCAATCAGCATGTGACCCTGGTGTTGAAAGGAGTTACTGTGAAATAATTGAAATATAAAACTTAAAACAACTGGAATAATTTGTTTTTTTAAATAAATAAGGGGGCTGTGAGGTAAAAGACCCATGCAATTTAGTTGAAAAAGAAAAATAGTTCCCTGTTACAAAGCATAGAGAGGAACCGAATAAGAAATAGAAAACATGATGCAAGGTACAGTTCTGCGAGCCGATCACTGGGTGGAAAAACTGTATAGCGTCTTGGTGTGATTACATAGGGGAGCCAGGGTACCCAGGCATATGTAGGAGGCTTACATACCAGGAATTATAAGTTCCAAATTCTTCTACAACATTAGGTACCATCTGTGGAGCAGTTTCCAATCTTAGCTGGGAGAAAAAGTACAGGACACAGGAGTAATCAGGGGTGTGTTCCAGAGGCAACCTTACTAACGTGGAACCTTGTGTAAAGACTAGTGTGCTCCTGGTTTGGTAACTTCACTCACTGTCTGAAATGACACAACAGCCACTATGAAAGCAACCTCAGGCAGGGCTGAAACTCAGGCGTGTTACTTAAGTTGATGTATAGATGAAGTAGTTCAGTAGTGGATAGATTTTCTTTTAAAACTCAAACCTCCTTAGTGAAGAAACAATTCCTTTTACTTAATTTCCTGTAAGGTTGCATAATTCCTACTTAGTAAGGTTACATGTTTATAAACAATAAGATAGGGAAGTAGGCTCTCTTGGCATGTTGTGGATTCACCGTTCTATTGCAGACACCACCAGCAGAATCTCTTTTCATTGGAAGTTAATTCTGGACCTCTTGCAGCCGCTGAAGCATTTATTGAGTCTGGTAGTCCATTACAATTACCATTCTGCTGGAAGCTGCGAAACCATTCAGCCGTCAGCCCAGTTGGACTACAATGGCACATGCTGTAGCTCATCAAGGGTACATCTGCTATGCCCAGCGGTCGGTCTCTATTGTAACAGGTGAATCCATTCTGTACTCTGCCATCATCAAGGTAATGCCTAGCCTCCCCGAGTTATTGTCACCTGAGAAAGCTCCAAGCCAAGAATAGCCTTTTAGGTGAAATAGAATTGGTGAAAAAATGAAATCTCATCGGCCAATATAATTCAAAAGTTGCAATTTTCTGAATGTATGGGTGTAGAATGTGGGCATTCTGATGGAGAGGGAACAACAGAACTCTCAAGACACTTAGTTAAAGTTCAACACATTTTTTTGCACAAGTGAAGGTTGGTGAATTCCTATAGGGAAGTTTCTGAAGACCCCAAAGTATGGCCTATCTGGCTTGATGTATTAAACGTATGCAGGAGAGGGTTGAACAGAAAGATGCAAGGGTTAGTAACTCTATTGTTATGGACCTTCGTTGGGCAAATGGTCCTTCTCCCAATATCAATATAACTCTCCAGCCTACCCGCTGGTTCTAGCTTCTAACTCAGGAGGAATAGCTTGGCATACTATTTTTAGTGGAGGGGTATCTTAAAATAGGTTTGCAGACCTATTCTAAACAGGACCTAATGTCTGAGTCAAAGTTCCCTAATTTAATACAAACAATTACTTACTGATGGGGCTCAGTGTGCTTCTTGATTCATCCACAATCAGGTGCATAGCACTCAGCATGGCTCTTGGTTCATTGCCGCTTCCCTTTTTCCCAGTTCCAGTCTTGATCAGCCCTCTTAGGCTCTATGATGAAGCAAATGGCTCATGCAACAATGTTTTATTCCCCCTTGCCTTAAATGATAACTTACCAGTACTGAGCCGGCAGGTGAAGCCCACTGGGAAGGCCCACAAGCAAGGCTGGAGCCTGTCTGTGCTGGCCCCATACCATCAGGCCGAGACCACCAACATCTGCGCCCCCAACAAGATTCCATCCACTTCTGCGAAATGAGGGATTGATCACTGGGTTGTTCCCAATTCAACACATGGCGCCTGAGCTCCACACTAAGATGGCTGCTGCCATCCTCATCAGGCAGTCTGGCACTGAGCATTGCTCCAGAGCCCTGCGTCCAAGTTCCTTGGATTGGCTGCCGCCTTGCCAGCCCCCGACAGCTACACTGAGCCGGCAGACAAAGCCGGCAGAAGCCCACCAGGAAGACTGGAGCCTGCCTGTGCCTGTCCGTGCATGCACGCCATACTGGCCAGTCCCCTGTCTTCATCCACGAGGCCCACTCCTACCTGTTGCCTCCCTCCACTGTCCACCATGCGTCAGTATCCAGCCCTTGCTGTGCAAGGTAATCTTTCTTTGCCTTCATTGACAGATGTCAGAAGTTATCCTCTAGGCGACCACTCCCCTTCTCCAGTCCTCCTCACACACATCTGCCCCCCCTCCTTTTCATTCCTCTACGTGTGTTCCATGCACCCTCCACTAAGTCAATCCAAGCTGCAACCTTATCGTCATAAGACGCCTACCCTCTGTAGTTCAGCGGACGCTCCCCAAGCCTACTCCATTCTTATCCCTTCTAACATCTCTTACTGCTCCTCATTTGTCTATCCATCCTATCAGGGCCCACAGTCCACCTCTGCCTGCCCCAACCCCCTTCATGCCACAACTCAACTTCACTACCACCCTGCGTATCTCTACTCCTCATGCACTCCTACCATCTACTTCCTCTCAAACCCACCCCCGCCTAGGCACATAAAGATCAGCCAATTTGCGCTCCCAGGCCACAGCTCTTGCACTGCCCCCAGTCACTACTTTTACCTGAGCTCTGGTGCCTCCACACTCCTCCGTCTCACCTCCCGCACCTCACCCCCCCCTGATTCTCTCCCTGTAACCCATTTAGCCACCTAGTCCCCATAAGAGAAACAATAAGCCAACCAAACTTGAGAACAGCACACTCCTCCAGTGTGCATTGATTAATGAGCGCTCACTATGTGCCCATGCTTCCCTCATTCATGTTCTCATTATCGAACATCATCTTGACCTTCTAGCGATTACTGAATCCGGACTCCACAGTGCAGCAGGACCAGCCCTCGCATTCACGGTACCTCCAGGCTATTCTATCTTCAGAGCAGATTGCTCCGACAAACCTGGAGGCAGTGTTGCCCTTATCGCTAGGTCCTCCCTAGCTTTTAGAGAGATCCCCATCCCCCACAGCCTGGATACGAAGTGCTATTCACTAAACTACTCCTCAACCCAAAAATCACCATTAATTTCCTTCTATACTGCCAACCACATTCTAAGAGTTGCCCAGAGCTGGACATCCCTCTACTCCCTCCCCCCATCAAACCTGCTAAAAAGTTCATACTACTAAGTGACTTCAACCTAGACTTTAATGACACCTCAGATTCCAGAGATACAGATCTCACCACCTCGCTCTCTGCCATGAACTTTGCCCAACTAATCTCCTCCTTAACTCACTAAAATGGATGAATCCTAGATTGGCTCCTCACAATCAACACCTCAGCCATTGTCACTGCTATCAGTTCGATACCCTGGACGGGTGACTCTCTTATCGAGTTCTGACTATCCCACTCTCACCCGCAACCAATCCGGTGACTCCACCTTCCTCCATCCTTATCTGCAACACCAGGCTCACAGAAGAAGTCCTCTCTCCCATTCTGCTCAAACGTCTCTCCCACCATGTACCTCCCCCTAACAACTCCCAGGAGCACGCCTCCCTGCTCCACCATGCCTTCGCTCACCATTAACCATCATTCCCCGAACAAATCTAAAAACCCTAAACCGGGCAAACATGCTAACACTGGGTTTACAGATGAGCTGATCTCACTCCACCGCCTCAAACAAGTGCATGAAAATACGTGAAGAAAAGACTACACCCCTTTGAATCTTGATGCTTTCAAGTCTGCAGCTAAAACCTTTACAAACACAATAATAACTTCTGTAAGGAAGGCATGGTATAAAACAGTGAAGACAGACACAACTGATCACAGTTCTAGGGGTGTTTATTGAATTTCAATGGGTTGGTAGAATGCTTATCTATACCTAAATCTAAAGATGCGAGCAAGCTACGACCATCTAATAATAATAACACAGTCCTAGTGGAGTCTGTCAAAATAAAAGGGCCTATACTAATAAACCTATTGCCAATCCTTACTTCTAAATACAAAATATTGTGGAATAACAATGTATGGAAAAGAAAAGTGTTTAAGAAATGATATGGCAGTATAGTTGAGCAGTTGGCTTGCCTTACTCACATTTTCAGCACAGGGCAAGGCGGCATGTGCGGGCTTTGCAAACACTTTGGCTTCTTGGCCATGAGGTAGCAGTTCAACACATAGGCATCAGGGCCTTCCACCAAAGTCTCTCTCACAATGACAGTCTCTTATTGCAGAGGGCCTGATGGAACAAACAAAACACAAAAGTTAATTTCCTTTGTCAGGGTTTTCGCTTTCACAACTTCAAGACTAGTCTCCCTCCTTTGGGCTCGAACCACGGGTCCCCCTCATCCGGGCTCAGACCCCTTTTCTACAATGTTCACAATTTGGTCTGCCTCTTTCGGGCTCGTACCATGGATCCCCCTCATCAGGGCTCAGATCCCTTTTGATACCAGAATCAAAGACTTTCAAATGTGCAATGGGTTTTGCTTAAACCCTTGCAGGACCACTTCGATTCATTTTACACAATTTGCACTTCACATCAATCTTCTACTTTCGTTTCTCTTGTCAGGATACCGTACAGAGATATTCGACTGAGCACATTCACTGTGCCGGACCACTCTGTCAACAGTATCATATCTTTCCTTCTAATGTTCAAATATTAACCAGAAATTTAGCTTCACTTGCCTCTTTCATCACACATGTTTAACAATGTTTGTTCCAGTGCTCGTTTTACAATGTTGCCGATTGCAATGTTGACTTCAACACAGAGTGGTCTGACATCAGTTCTCCCCAACTCACTGGCTGTGTTCTCTCTCTCTCTTTGTTCTTCGAACCAAGGACAACCCGACAGCATCTGTTCCTCCTCCCTGCCTTGGTCAGTTATGCGGGAGGACCCTCGGTATCTCCAACCCACAATGCAGGATTCTTCTGCTTCTGCCTGGTTTCCTACTCTTTTGCTTTTTGCCTTGAAGGTTTCTTGAAAATAACGGCTTCCTGCCAGAAAGGTCAAGAGTGTTGCCCTTCTCACGAACCTCTTGTGACTGGCCGTCTTTCTCCCCTTGTTCAGCTGCCAACTCAAAAATTCTATAGCATTGTGTGTTTTTCCTTGATTAGAGTGTGCTCTCGTGCTCCGCCTTTTATCCGTGTTGGGAACTGTTATGGAAGTCAGGTGTGAGTGATTGTCGATAATTGCCTGACTTCGCCTGACCATAGTATTGGGTCATGTCAGGTCCACGGCTCGGGTGCGAGTTTGTTTTCTCTCAGAGCGGGCTGTCTGTGTAAAAGTGTTTATGCAGGAAAGGGGGTGGGGCTGAGTTTCTAAATATCCCATCGGGTTGGATGGGGTAACGGAGTTACGGGAAAGAGAGGGATACCGCATCTCACCATCTGTTGTCCCACTCCCCAAGTACCCCTCACCCAGGTGATCCTCCCGCATTGCTCCACCCCCAGGAACTGGATCCAAATGTGATGGCAGTGACCTGGTCACCTGAATGACAAATCCCTGGGGACTAGCGGGTGAGACCCCTTCTGGTTTCTCACGCTACCAACACCAACTCTTTCAACACCAGGATATCCGAGGCCAGCTCTAGCTCTTAAGAGCTGTTCACCACCCTTTAAGAACTGGAAAACCGCCTTCCTACTGCCTCCCAGATCCATATCAACCATCCAATCAGCACTTAGCGACAAAATCTCAACCAAAAAACTCCAGCTCCTTGATAAACCCACTCATGTGTCTAATCCCTGTCACACCCAACTTCAACCTCTCCACCCCCAGTTCTACTTCTCCCCAGTCACAGCGGATGAAGTCCTCAAAAACCATGCAACAACTGAAACAATCTAACTGCAAAGGTGATGCCTGCCCAGCACACATAGTCAACGGTGCGCGGCCAGCCACTCTTGCATCGCCAACCTTGTCAACACCTCCTTTGCTTCCAATACTGTCCCTACCTGTCTCAAAGCAGCCTGGATCTCCCCTCATCAAAATACCCTCCATGGATCCCTCCCTCTCCACCAACTACCGTCCCATTACTACGGGAACCTTCCTTCTTGAAATCCTAGACCATATAGTATACTCCCAGATCCAAACATACCTTGAACAGCATCAACTCCTTGGATAAAGAAAATCTGGCTTCTGACCCAAGCACAGTACTGAAACTGCACTCCTTAATCTCAAGATTCACCTAGACAGCTTCCGGGACTCAGACAATGTCATCATGTTATTCCTCCTCTCGAAAGATTTTGACTTTGTTGATCCCGACATCCTCTGCTATCACCTCTCTTCCAACTTTTACTTCTCGCATGAGGCAGCATCCTGGATCAAATCTTTCCTGAGTGACCTCTCCTCTGGGATCGTCATTGGCGATGCCATTGCAGACCCCATCCCTGTTCCATTTGATGTCCCTCAAGGCTCCTGCATCGCCCTTGTCCTATATAACACTTAAACTAATCCCATGTTTGACCTCCTCAATGCCCTTGACATCTCTTACACCAACATTGCCAACAATACCAAAATCCTTCTCACCATCACAGGAAATTATTATTTTTTTTTTTTTTTTTTTTTAGTTTAATATAAACTTTTTGTTCTAATACACAGTTCCTTACACATATCCTTATACACTCCTTATGCCAGACCCTTGGCCCACATATCTTCTCAGACATTTAGGGCATTTAGTTGATCACCGCACAGGTTAAGATAATAGAACTTCCACTCAAGATTCTATACCACCACTCGTCCATGTTCTCATTTAGTGGTGCGAACTTCCTAAGGTGTAGAGATCTTAAAGAATGGAGTTTGGGGCAGGCGGTTATCAAATGTCTTACTGTCTCCATTTCATTTCGGCAGAATCTACACAAATTGTCACTTGTCGCTGCGTCTTTTCTTATGAATAGTACTTCTCTTGTTCTTAGCGCATTCAGCCGAAGTCTGAGAAATCGACCCCGATGGTGCCTTGATGGAAATTGAGTGAGATATCCTGGCAGTTTGTTCAGTTTGTTTGCTGTTGGTCCTAGTTTGGGGGCAGTTGTTAACCCTTCTAGTTTATCCATGTTACATGCCCAGGACCATTCTTTTAATCTCTTTTTTGCTAATTGTGGCCACTTTATTAGCATTTCATTGCTTATATTGGCAGCCAACATGATGTTATTTGCTTTTTCCAACCATTTCGCAAAAACACCCCCTACGTGTTTTGCCTCTGTCACCGCCAAAATTTTATACGGTGGTTCTTTCTTTGTAATTAGCATCTTACGCATTAATGCCAGTGTTTTCCAGATAATAGTTGTATATAGGTCGTCAAGTGCTAACTCCTGCCTTATAACCTTTATGGAAACGCATTTTGGTAGTCTTAAAACACGTTTCCAGAACTGGCCTTCTAATTTTGCCCAAATTGAATGGTCCAGGTTCCAGCCAGCCTCTGCTCCATAGGTGATTGACGAAATCACTTTTTGGAGGTAGAATAGCCGGATCGGAGCGAGGGAGAACTTGCCGAAGAGATAATGGAACCGGGCTCCTTGTACTGCCAAAGTGGTCATCCGGAACTCAACGTCTTGGACCCAGTTCTGCTCACAAATTGATGGACTGAACATGATTCCTAGATATCTCATTTCAGTCACTTCGTCTAGGGTCATGTTTCCAAGTCTCCACTTAAAGGAACTTGACCTTGTACCGCTTTTTGGTCCAATCTTCATGATTTTTGTTTTTGATATGTTTATTTTTAAGTGATTTTGATTCATGTAGGCTTGTATTTTTTGCAAAAGGCGCTGGAGGCCAATCTGCGTGTTATCAACTAGCACGATATCGTCCGCATATATCATGCAGTTTATGTGCGAACCATTTATCTTTGGGGGGAAACATCGGACATTACACAAAGCAGCCGGAATATCAGCGATGAAGAGCTTAAATAAGCATGCAGCTATTGGGCACCCTTGCTTCACACCTCTTTGTGTCCTCATTTTGTTCGACAAGAGTCCTGCTTCATTTAGCCTTATTTGTATTGTGGTTGAAGTGTGTAAAGCAATTATTGGCTGCAATAGATCCTGAGGACAATTCCATTTTTTTAGTTTGTCCCATAGCAATTTCCGATCTATGCAATCAAAAGCTTGGTGAAGGTCAATGAAAGCTATAAACAACTTCGTTTTACTCGCCAGAGCTGTCAGTTTTAGGATGTTAAGCAGCGTCAGGTTGTTCTCAGTACCAACACCCTTGGTAAACCCAGTTTGTCTGCAGTCCACAATTTTGGCTGAAATGGCCCACTTTGTTATTTTTTTTTGTAGAAAGTTAGCAAACACTTTGCCGATGGTATCCAACAGGGCGATAGGGCGGTAATTTGCTGGATTTGCCCGATCACCCTTCTTGAATATCGGTACGATAATGGCAGATGTCCAGGTTATGGGGATTTTCTTCGATGTTGCTATCTTTGTAAATAATTTCGCAATAAAATCCGCCCATTCAGCTTTATTTTGTTTAAGCATCACATTCGATATGCCATCGGGGCCTGCCGCACGTGAATTATTCAGGGAATTGATTGCAAGGAGTATGTCATCGACAGATTCAATACAGTCCCAATTTCCTGTCGATGCTTCGTCTTTTTTTACTTCGCATTTAGTCTCACCTGCAAATACTTTTGTAAAATGTTGGTTCCACTCAGCTTCCGATACCACATTGGCCATCTTAGTTGCTTGATTATTTGAGCAGCTATTTAGTATGTGCCATATTTCTCTACATTTGTTGGATTTCATCAGGCCTAGCATTTGTTCACCTCGTTCCTGATCACGCTGATACCTGTATGCTTTAACCCAATTACGGTAAACATGTCTCTTTTTTTTATCATATCGATATTCTTTATTCCTCCTTGTGATTTCAGCTTACGTATCTCACTTTGAAGCGTCTTTTTTTTTTCATTTACCATCGTACTCCAGCCATGCAGATGCTGCTTATTGGTGCTTTTCTTCCATAATGGGGCGCCATTTTGCTGAGGCAAAAACGACACATAATCCATCACAGGAAATTATGACCAGGACGTCGACTCCATTAATCAAACTTACAGCATCATCCATAACTGGATGGCCTCTCACAATGTATTTTAGCAAAACAAAAAGGTGATGGCTGGAAGGTTTTGAATAAATCATAACCACGGGCACAGCTCTGGGCAACCCCCAAGACCATTGTTTTTCAGCCTGCCAAGCCTTTACAGAAGGGTGAAAACTATATGCAAGTCAGGCTTGGTCCTACCCCAAAAGGGGCAGTCCAGCCCAAACTTCTAGGTCACATCCCTTCTGTACGAGACCACAAGCATCCCCAGACACGTTTCAGCCTTGTTGGGTGTCATCAGTGAGGAGTAGCTTAGGTCTCTAGGCCCGGCAGACTCGGGACCCATGTCTGGGCAGACCCGTCCCACTCGGGGTGACTTTAGCAAAACAAAAAGGTGATGGCTAGAAGGTTTTGAATAAATCATAACCACGGGCACAGCTCTGGGCAACCCTCCAGACCATCATTTTTCAGCCTGCCAAGCTATTACAGGGGTGGGGCCAAGACTGATTTGCATATGGTCTTTCCCCTTAGTAATGGCTTGGCAGGCGAAGAACGGTGGTATGGAGGTTTACCCAGAGTATTTTCAGTGGTTAAGATTAATTCGAAACCTTCCAGCTATCACCTCTTTGTTTTTGCTCTCTCACAATGTATGCCTCAATGACGATAAAACAGAACTTCTCATTGTGGGATACACACAACGTCTGGATTCTTTCTACGTCTCCATTTCCATAGATGGCACCGCCATCCAGGTTTCCAAACATGTCAAAACACTCTGAGTCTACATTGACTCTGAACTCAACATGTCTGCCACAAGAGTGCTCTGGCTTCCTCGACAGCCTACACGGCCAAACATATCACCTTCAGCAGAAAATTCCTCTTACCATCTAACTGCCTGACTCTTGCCTTTGCAATGTGCTTTTCACCGGCACTTCCGCCAAGAACATCTCCAAGATACAACTTCTACAAAACAAGGCTCTAAGGTAGCAATGGGTTTTAAACACTCCGACCGTATCTCTGCCACCAGATGCAATGCACATTGGCTACCTATCAAAACCCAGATCAAATTCAAAACCTTAGCAATCATGCACCGTGTATGTATCAGAATGCCCCATCCTACCTCCTCCCCTGTATTTCGGCCAAAACCGCTGAGCGCCCGCCTTGCTCCTCATCCAGCCTCGTCCTCCAAATTCCTACATTTAACTGTAAAAGAGCTGCAGGCTCTAGTTTATGTGTCACAGTGCCTACTCTGTGGAACTCACACCCCAACCACATTAGGAATGAACTCTCTCGCCTTGCCTTCAGAAAACTCCTGAAAACATGGCTGTTTGACAAATATGAATGACTAATAACATTTCTGCGCCCCCAAAAAATAAAAATTCTACCCCCTTTACACCACATTGGCAGGCAGTATGGTATATAATACAAGTAGAAGGGGGTGCAGGGTATCTCCCCTGCATATATCTGTGGTGTAAAAGGTTGTTTTTTTGCTCTTTGCTCCCTCTACTCTTAGGTGCCTCCAGCACTCCGTAATGCCTTCTGGAATTAATCCAGCACTTTCACAGCAACACACAACCATATAGTGCTGGCTGCACACATATACTCGATCCAGCACATATGATGTGCAGGGCCTCATTCACCTAGCTTACCGTCATGCTTTATTGTTGCGGGCCAACACCCACACAGCAGCAGAACTCGCCTTTCTGATTCTGCCTACCAGCCTGCATCGCTCTCAGAGATTTCCCTCTGCACTGGCTGTGAAACCTGGGCCACGCCCCCAACAGCCGCGTAATCCTACGCGTCCCGAACGCCATGGCAACACTGCCAAGACGCTCGGACGCATGCGCGACTCCTATACACTAACCCACCGGGCATGCGCATTTGCACTCTACCGCACAGCTCTCATTTGGACGAACGCGAGTTTCCTTGAACGCACGTAACGAATGCGCGAGGCATGATTCCACTACAGGTCAGTGATCAGCCATACCCAGGTTCATTTCTCCTCGTTTCCCTGCATATCGGTCTCCTCGATATGGCTTCTGATAACGGGGTTGTCTGCTCCTTCTCTCTCCCCCTTACCCCATGTGCAGACTTCCAGACTCCAGACCATCCGGCCTGCACTGGTTCAAGTCTCATTCAGAGAACTCGCATCACGGAGGCCCTGCAGAACTTCTACTGCACCGTCTTAGCCTCAAGGTACCCCTTTTTTGTTCCCATTTCGTAATACAGCTGCTAATGACTCCTTCAATGCCACAGCTGACCTATACCCCTGCTTCTCCTCCTGTACTTACAGATCACCACAGCGTGACCCACCCACACCCCTCCTGAGCCTGGAGAACTGCCCCAGGCCAGTGGTTCAAAATACTCCTGATTTGAATCTCTTCATTTACATGCAAGGTCAGTGCACAGGGTCCTAGGCTCACCCCCTAGTACAGCCTCTCACGGTTTTCCACTATGAACCATTTTAGGAATGATCCACTTTCTGGACCATTTATCAATATGTATCCATATTGTTTTTTATTCATAGGGAGACCTGCTCTAAACTCGGCCCTAAAAGAAGGCTGCAACACCTTCCAGCCAAAACATCCAGGGTCATTATGTTCCTGTTGAAACTTCTTTGAACTATGACCCAAATCACCATCACTACCTTTATGTTGACGTCAACCAGTTTCTTGGTTATCCCTTTCAAACCAGCCTACAGCAGACCGTATTTTTAAGGTTTTTTGGTAATTTAGCGACTTGCTTTGAGTTTCACATAATATTGTTTAAACTGTTATAATATATTGTTTGTTTGCCAAATATGAAGTAATATTTGGTAAAACTTTGTACAGGAAAAACAATACCGCACTATTGTATAGGTATGTTGTTAACGAACCACATGAATTTTGCAGATGTGCCTTTGAACTTTCAGTGTATTCTCACAGGACACTTCAGAATTTGGTTTTCTATTCATATGAAAATGTTAGATTCAGTGCCCGCCTGTCACCAATGTACATGCACCTTTGGTTATCGTTGTGTACATAACATTTGAATAATATGTTATTTATTTAACACAAAATGTGTATTTGGTGATATATTTTACCTTCTATTTCAATACCCACATGTGTGACCTAATTAAAATAAAGGACAACATAGTCTTTCTCCAGGATTTGGATCAAAACCTTCTTCCAGTAATGCATACATGTTATGATGTATTACCACTAATGTGGAGGTTTGTTTGAATAATCACTGCAACAAATCATTGTAGTTTGAAAACGTTTGAGGACAGGACCATCCTCTCGTACAAAGCATTAGCCCAGCCTTTCCGTCCTGCCCGACCCTAGGCTGTACCTTTTGTTATAAAGGTAAAAGGGTTTATGGTCTTTTCAATGAAAACATTTAAAAGAAAAGGAAATCCATCGAATGTAAATGCATCGAATGTAAATGCATCGAAATTGCTATCTTGAATGAACAAGTTTTGATGGATATGTACTTTTAAATGTAAAAGATAGCATTTCCATGCATATATGTTACACGTTAAAACATTACATGGAGCTGTCCAATGCTGAAAACTTTAAAGTATTTTGGCACTGGCCAGTTTCATGTAACGTTTTAGTTTTTATTATTTAATGGGGGGGGGGTTCCCTCCCTAACCCCCAAACCCCAAGGGCACCCCCTAACCCAACCCTAACCCTTGCCCTAACATTAACCCTATTTCTAATCCTTGCCCTAACCTTACCCTAAGCCTAAAATCCATCGAATTCTATTCAAGGAAAATGCATTTCGACTAATCTTTACCTTCTCTGAGACATGTTAAATTCATACTTTCGCTTTTGAATACTTCCCTATTATGTACCCTATTATGTACAAGCGCGGTGATACCTTTGGGTTTGGGCGCTACACAAATGTATAACTAAATAAAATAAATAAATTCCTTCCGGCCAGAGTGTTACTCTGACTTTGCCCCCAAGTGCTTACCCCCTTTCCAGGGTACCTTTTAGAGTGAAATTATCACCTGCTAGCTAATGCTCGGCCAGTTGGGCTTGAGCCCTAAACAGTCTCTGGATTCTCCTCAGTGGTGGCTGGATCCTGCCAGAAACTGTGGTAAAGCTCTTGCCAGCTTCTGGGATAAAGTCCTGCAAGGAGCGAACCCAGTGCAGCAGAAGGCAGTCAAGGCAGGTGAGCCTGAGACAAGAAACCCGCAGAAGATAGAATGACCACGCCCAAGGGAGCATCCACCTCGGGAGGATGGTGGGACTTCATAGGACAGACCATATCTGAAACCGTCATACCCACAGCAAGAGGCTCCACACATGGGGCTGCATCCTTCATGAAAGGAGGATGTGCACAGGAGATAGCTTCCCTAGGTCGTGTTAACCTCTGTAACGGGCGAGAGATTGCGCTGCCCAGGCTCTGAGCAGGGGTCTGAAAAACAAGAAACAGTTGGTTACCTGCATTTCCCTGGTGCAAAAGGAAGGTACAGGTTCACCCAACACAGAAGCCTGGAATTCAATGACACGGTGCACTCTTTGATGTGCTTGACTATCTCGGTGTCTCCTACACTAACTATGCAGACGACACCCAGATACTCATCCCCATCACAGGTGATTATCTAGCTGACACCAAGGCCCTTAACAACGTCTACCTGGTCATCCAAGCCTGGATGGCCCAACACCAGTTATGCCTAAATGACGACAAGACGGAGCTCCTGATCTTGGGCACCGCACAACGCCTGAGCAAACTAGAGACGTCCTATCAGTCATTCACCATAGACGGTAACATCATACGAGTCTCGAAAGATACCAAAACGTTAGGTTTTTACCTCAACGCCACCCTATACTTATCCCAACAAATAAATGCAGTCAGATCTGCTGCCGCATACACATGAACACTTATTGCAGCTTGCAGACCGTTTCTCACCACCCCTAACAGTGTCACACTAGCTAGAACCCTCATTATGGCTGAAATTGATCATTGTAGTGCTCTTTACTTAGGTACCAGCCAAGAGAAGATGAATAAACTCCAAACTACCCAGAACAATGCCGTTCCTGCCTCCCTAAACATCCCCCGCAATCACCACATTTCAGAATCTAGAACCAATCTAAAGTGGCTACCTGTCAAGCAGAAAATTTCACTAAAAACACTTGCCCTCACGCACACATGCTTGGCTAACAAGGCCCCTATCTACCTCTGCAGTCGGCTGTCTCGCCACTCGACCTCCCGACCTCTAAGAACTGCCCAGACCCATTGTCTGTCGATCCCTAGGTTTAAACTTCAAAAAGCGGGGGGCTCTAGCTTCCCTGTTTTAGCCTCTAAGCTATGGAACTCCCTCCCTGCTACAATCAGAGCCGAAGACTCATTCAACACATTTAAGGCCAAAACCAAATCCTGGCTTTTTGACCAGCACAAAGACATGCTCTGCGCCTTTGTTTTACATACTCTGGCCCGCTGACCTCCGTTACAATTTTTCTGTACACCTTATGGGTATATCCACTGTTAAGCCTCAGCGGTACTGAAACCACTGTATTATTTGCAAATAGAAACTCTGTTAATATTTCTGTTAATGTAATTTTTATGTCTGTATGTATGCATTTCTGTAACTTTGTACAAATTGCGCCCTGATGCCTTCGGGCCTGATGGTTTGCGCGTTAAAAAAAAACAAAAATACAAATACGGTTGGGCCAGGGCTGGAAACTGCAGATTGGAGAAGCTGTGAGGGACTGGACCCAACAGTCAATGAAGTTGGAGCCGAAGAGGTGGGAGCTGAGACTAAACCCCTCGGAAAGGCCAATCAGGAGAGGAGGGGGAGTTCAAAACGGCAGAGCAAGATGGCATTATTGTTCCGTTTTATACAGCCCACAGAGCAAGGAGAACAAACTCCTGAAAGAGTACACATGGACCTAAAAGGCACTGAACCACCCGGACGATCCTACACCCACATAAAGGACCCCTGCGCAACTCCTCACTCGAACCACCCAAACCCTAATTATACAGTTCGATAAAGCAAATTGCACAAGGAACCATAGCTTGTTGTTGTCCTTCGAAGACTACTCTAGGACAAATCCCCAGCAGACTCTTGCAGTTTAGTCACCTTGAGCTATGACTTAGGGCAGGAAATAAGCTGTAGGCCTCAGTAAGTTGTTACCTTATTCCTCCTTCCTCCCCCTATCTTGCTGTGCACCTTCTCTCTAGACCGACATCCCACCTGCCTCAAATCCTGGCTTCTCCTGTCTTCTTTGTACCCCTGTTCATTGCATAGATTGACAGGATTGGTCGGGCAATCTTTGTACCTGGGCGTCTGTGGATTGGCCATGGCCCCCTTGCTCCACCTCTCCCTGTTGTCTCCTATTCCTGTTAGGGCTTTTATATGTGATCGGGTTCTCTCCCCTTTAAAATGTTCTGCCATCTTGGAGTCCAGCAGTATATCATCTGGTGATGCGTGCCTCTCTGATGGTGACTCTGCTGTTTGATAGTGAGGGATTTCGGTGTGTTTCGCTGATGGGAATATGGGTAATGGGTCCCTGAACTGCTTGTGTAATGCATCCTGGATTGGGCACCACATTCTTCTTGAGGGATATGTAGTTGCTTGCGATTCACCCGCTTGTGTGGCGATTCACCCGCTTGTGTGGCGGTGTGCACAGCAGAGTATAGGTGTCTCCCCTCGTACCACTGCAACCTGGGGTTCGCCAGGCAATGTAATTTAATGTGATGTAAACTGGTCTTATTGGGCCCCCTTCTGCCATTTTTGTTGACTTTGCTGAGCACTGCTGTCTACGAAAAGGGAGTGGTGGTCGTTTGTGGGACAGCTGGAAAGGCAGATGCAAAACCTTTTATGTTGATGGGTGCAGATCAGAAGTACCCGGGTCCTGAGTGCCAATCTGCTTCTATGGGTTTTGTGGAGACACTTGGGTAAATGTTATCGGAAGTATAGACGCCTAGGTCTGATAGATTGAAGTGCTTTCGGTGTGGTTCCATGCTGATGTCGGGGAATGCAATGGGAGTAAGGTTAGGAGCATGGTGATAGCTTGATTGGCATTGCTGTGCTAATGGCTAGGCCTGTGGGGCCTGTCTGTGGGGATTCATGTATGTAATGTAAGGTGGTAAGGGATTTTATAGGGGAATCCTTTGACCCCTGACTAACGAGTCCGGGGTCCAAGGGGAGCAGGCCTTATAAGGCAAAACAACCTGGTGTCCTGCTTGTAGTCCTACCACTGACCTGCAGACACTTTCTCACATTGCCACTGTAGATCCTTCTCCCTTCTCTTTCATATACATATCATATCATATCATAAATACATTGTACCCCATGTGCAGCATCAACCTGTTTGGGAATTGGCAGATGAGTGGAGGGGCCAGTCCGGAGACTCCACTCTTTACCATAAGCTACATGTTAAGGGTTATGGGAGGCAAGAACATTTGTTTCACAGGAAGTGCTGCCTGCGATATGGCAAGGCATAAAATAAGAAGTGTTGCATAACAGGTTTCTATGCAATTCTTTGGGTTTGCTAATTAAACTGACACTTTTGTAGCACAGCTAGCTAATTAAATGATATTGATATTGATATTTTATTTCTATCGCACTCATACACAAGTGTTTCAGAGCGTGATCAATTGACCTGTTCAGTGAAAGCACTGCTCGCCCTGATTACCTCTTACTCTCAGGGCCCTCCACCCTCTTTTCTCTGTTCACTGCAAGTTCAAATGGGCTAATAGAGAGGGAGTGCAGCAGTAATGAACTCCTTCACTCTTAAAAGTACCAAAAACCTGTGTGCGAGCAGTAGCCAAGAAAAGCTCTTTCTTTTTCAAATAACTGCAAACCAGAAGTCATTGAGATGATATACTTTTATTAAGCTAACTATATCCTGTTTGGCAAAGACAGTGGGCCTCATTACGACCCTGGCGCTAAGTGAAAAACGATGGCGGTAAATGGTTACCGCCATCGTTTTCCGCCAGGTCCGATCATGACCCGTGACCGTTAACTACGATGCCATTAGCGGCATCGTAGTTAACGCTGCCGCTAACTGCGCAAAGGGTGCGCGCACGCGACCGCCCACACCGTACTTAGCGCCATGGGCGGAAAGGTACGCAAATGCCGACCCAAGCGGACATGCACCTAACGCCATCACCCAGCCCGTTAAGTACCTTACCGCCATGGTGCAAATAACGCCATCGCGAACCAACCGTAAAGGGCCATGTTAAGTGAATGCAGCTGCCACAGGTGCACAGAAACAGCACAGGTGAAGGCAATACAGACTCAGGGAAGTACAAAAAGAGCACACCCCACCCCTTCCCACACCCAGTCACACTCCACAATGATACCAATACGACTAGTAATGTTGGGGCTGGAGGACCTGATAGCAATGCATGTGCTACAACAGCAACAACAACAACAGGCAGCACAGAGGAGACGCAGGAGGAGAAGGAGGGCAAGGCAGGCCCAGCAAGCCCCACCAGCACAGCCAGTGCCACCACGCAGGCAGCCCCCAATCCCACGCATCAGAGCCAATCCATTCAACCTCACTGCTGAGCAGATCCACACCCTGTACCGTTTGGACCGGGACACCATCACCGCCATCGTAGACATGACACACAACGACATCGTCAGCATGATAGAAAGTCCAACCGCCATCCCCCCCTACTGAAGGTAGTGTCTGTACTCCACTTCCTGGCCACAGGCACCTACCAGCACACAGTGGGGCACCTGCATGGCATTTCACAACCATTCTCACGAACACTCATCCAAGTGCTCGATGCCCTCCTCAAGCACACAGACGACCACATCTCATTACCACGGACTGCCCAGGAGATTGCAAACACCAAAGTGGGTTTCCATGCACTAGCCGGCATACCCGGTTGCATTGGTGCCATCGACTGCACCCATGTGGAATTGGTGGTTCCACGTGCCATGGAGGTACCGTACAGCAACCGGAAACAGTTCCACTCAATCAACGTGCAAATGGTCTGTGACTCCAACAAGATCATCACACATTGTTGTGCCCGATTCCCCGGATCAACCCATGATTCTATGGTCCTGAGGAACTCCACAATACCACGCTACATGGAGCGACATGCAGGGCCAAGATCCTGGCTACTCGGTGAGTCCAATGTCATGGAAGTGGGCAGGTGAATGACGTACCGATGCATACTCCACCTGGCAGAAAGGGGGGGGGTGATGCATACTCCACCTGGCTGAAAGGGGGGGGATGATGCATACTCCACCTGGCTGAAAGGGGGGGGGATGATGCATACTCCACCTGGCTGAAAGGGGGGGGGGGATGATGCATACTCCACCTGGCTGAGAGGGGGGGGGTGATGCATACTCCACCTGGCTGAAAGGGGGGGATGATGCATACTCCACCTGGCTGAAAGGGGGGGGGGGGTGATGCATACTCCACCTGGCTGAGAGGGGGGGTGATGCATACTCCACCTGGCTGAAAGGGGGGGGGGATGATGCATACTCCACCTGGCTGAAAGGGGGGGGGGGATGATGCATACTCCACCTGGCTGAGAGGGGGGGGGGGTGATGCATACTCCACCTGGCTGAAAGGGGGGGGATGATGCATACTCCACCTGGCTGTGAGTAACACAGAGAACGGAGACAGAGGATGGGCACTCACAATGCACACAACCCCTCTGCATACATTGGGTGATGGCATGCAAAACAGGCCATGGGAGCCATGAGCATATACTGGTTGCATTGTGTGAATCAATTAGTGCATGTAGAAGTGAGCCAAAGTAACAGTTGGATGCGAGCCATGGTGGAACATCATGTTCCTGATCAGACAACATGACTGACACATACATTCTCGCCTACATACAGGTGATGCAGGCTATCCCCTGAAGAGGTGGCTCCTTACACCAGTCCGGAACCCGCAGAACCAGCACGAGGAGGACTTCAACCGTGCACATACACGTACTCGTGTGGTCATAGAGCAGACATTCGGCCTATTGAAGGCACGGTTCCGAAGCCTCAGCAGGTCTGGTGGGGCACTCCTGTATGGCCATGAGAAGGTGGCAAAGATCGTCATGGCATGTGTCATGCTACACAATATGTGCGTCAGACGGAATGTGCCCCTGCCCCCTGATGCAGAACTGCAACCACCTGACGATGAGGATGAGGAGGGTGCAGATGGGGCGGCACCCCATGGAGGAGGCGATGCACAGGAGGGGCGTGCAATGCGCCAAAGTATCATCGACCACTGCTTCTAGCACACACGGCTGGTGTTTATCACATGGAGACTGCACTTGGGGCACTGTGTGTCTCTGGGACATGCACACTGTGGACTGTACACCAATAAAGCACACATACGCAATGAAAATGTCCACACATTACTTTTTTTGAAAGAAAAAAGTGTATTGAAACTATGAAATGTCGTGTCACACCCCCTCCCACCTCCCCCCTGCACACCCCCTCCCACCTCCCCCCTGCACACCCCAACACACCCCCTCCCACCTCCCCCTTGCACACCCCAACACACCCCCTCCCACCTCCCCCCTGCACACCCCAACACACCCCCTCCCACCTCCCCCCTGCACACCCCAACACATCCCATGTAGGTGTCAACAGATGTCTGTGATAGTGGCCACAGGCTGTTACAAGCCCCCTCTCCCGGCCCCCGGGGCACCCCTGGCTGTGGAGCGCAGGTTACGTCCGGAACGTCGCACGGGGCTGCTCTGTGCAGAACTGGCAGTGGAGGATGTCCCTGGCTGCCCCTGTGCATGCACGTCCTGTAGGGTGTGGGTGAGCTCAGTGAGCGCACGACGCAAGCCGGCAAGTTCAGCACAGATGTCCCTGGACATGGCCTGCATGGCATCCCTCAGGGTGGCAGTGCTCTGCGCTACTTCGGCCCTTAGGGTCTCCGTGGCCTGTTCAATGGTAGACCTAGCCCCCACACATTCCGCCGCATGCTCATTCAGCATCGTGGACAGTTGATGCTGCCGTTCTGTGATGTCTTCGAGGGACTGCTGGCCCTGCTGGGCCATGGCCAGTGCTGGTGGAGTGATGGAGGGGCTGCTCCCCTCCTGTGGAGTGTGGACAGGGCATGGGGTGGAAGGCCACTCCTCTACCTCTGTGTGCCCCTGTGTGTGATCCTCATGGGGGCTGGCGTCTGAGAAACAGGGGGAATGTAGTAGGTCAGTGGGGCTTCTGACCTCGTGCTCCATGTCTGAGTCTGAACATGCAGCTGTTGCAGCTGTCTCACCGATGTTGCTGCTGGCCGCTGACCCCGTGCCTTCTGTGGCAGGCAATGTCGGTGGAGGTGGAGCAGCTGCTGCTGGCCTGCTGCCTACAGGGGTGCTTGCCGGTGGGACGTCCGGTATGCTTGCAGTGGGACCTGCTTGTTGTGGGGTCTGCCTCACTGCAGCTGAGGTTGAGGGTGCAGGGACGTTATTGATGGCCTTCTTGGCTCTCTTCGGCGCAGGGGTGTCCTGGTCCTCTGGGTGTGAATCTGTGCCTGTGGTGGAGCAAAGGAGGGAGGGCGTTATTGATGGGTCTGCGGACTTTGGAATGACAATGATTGACATTATTCTGGTCAGTAGATGAGGCAGATTTCAGGCAGTGCCATGCAGGTTGTCTCCTTTTAGTGGGGAATGTGGATGCAGGTATGCGGGTGCCAGCAGTGTATACAGGGTGGTGCTCGCATGTGGCTATGGGCAGTGTTGATATGTGTTGCATTTACACTCTAGGGCAACCTTGTGCTACACATGATTGGACTGCAGTGACTATGGCATGTCTTGTTTGAGGCACCTACCTTCATCGCCTGATGTCGGAGCTCCCCTTTCCATCCCTCCGACGCCTTCAATGGATTCCATGCCAATCGTGGTTGCACAGATCTCCTCCCACGGTTGGAGTTTTAGGGGGGATTCCGACCCTCCACCGGTACCCAGGGCAAGGTTGCGGTTTGCAGAGATGACGGCTCTGACCCGTATGCGTAGGTCATCCCAGCGCTTCCTGCACTGCTGTGGGGTGCGGGGTACGGTCCCCACCGCGCTGACGCGCTCAGCCACCAGGGCCCAGATGGCCTTCTTTTTCCCTATCGCTGTCCTGGTCATTTCCGGGGAGAAAACGACACCTGCGTTGTCTTGCAGGGTCTCCGCAAGCATGCAGAGTTCCTCCCGGCTGAATCTCTCCTGGCGCTGGCGGTCACATGCCTTTTTCACAGCTTTAGGCATTTTCGGGTACTTGGATGGGTGGGTGATTGGTTGGGACAGGTGTCAGGGTTGGGTCTGGTGTTGTTCGGTAGGATGGCAATGGATTGTGTTTTTAAAGATGGCCGATGGGCTGTTTCCCGTTCCGGCGCGATGACGCTATTTCCGGTTCTGCTTTTTACGGCCGCCGCAAATTACGGTGGCCGCTACTTACGATGGCCGCTACTTACGGTGGCCGCTACTTACGGTGGCAGAAGTGCACCTTGCTCGCTTTACGATGCCGGTAGGGGCCTTTTCCGCCATGGCGTTAATTGCATTACCGCCATGGCGTAATGCTCGTGCGCGATGGGTCGTAATGTGGCGCTCTTTACGCCATCGGCCCACGGCGTAAACGCTCATTACGCCATGGCGGTAATGACGGACGATTACCGCCTGGGTCGTAATGAGGCCCAGTATGTGTTAACTTAATTTTTTTTAAATACCGTCCTGCATGATGCATAATTACAGTGTTGCTACTGTAACACTGCATGCTTTCCATTTTTTTCAATAAGGTTTAGGTCAGTGCATTTAAATCTCAGTGTCAACTATATTTCATTTTCTTGGGGAAGGTGCATCATATTTACAAGTGAACACTTTTGAAAATGTACTTGCTCACACAGCCAAATGCTTTTGATAGCAAACCAAGTTCTGATGGCTGCATACATCTGTACAACTGGTGCTCAACCCATGAGCTGATCCCCAAACTCCTTCTCATCCTATCTCTTCACCCTGTTGCTTCATATCTGCTTCCCTGAAAGGAAGATGGGTGCAAACTACAATATTGTACCCAGTTTGCCCAGCTCTGTACCTGCTATGCCATCCACTCTGCTTGATCTCTTATTCTCTTTCCTCTTACATGACTACACAAAGGTAGCTAGATGTTTACGCAAAGTAATGATCAATAGTTCCATCCAGTTTGTACACAGATCTGCTGCAATACAATACACTGTAGTTAGCCTCCAGAGCTCGCTTTGCTCTATGTTTACGATTGCATTATATATTAGCACCTGTGAGAGAGAGCAGACCAATCGGGAGGCCGGGAATGCAAGCAGAATCTGCAAGTAGCTGCCCGCATTTCATACTGGTTAGCTTTGCCTCTGCCCAGCATTCACCATGTACTTGGAGGTGATGCCCCAGGCCAAGTCTCCACTGGAGTGCTACACCTCAAACCCTGTTGCTCATTCACCTGTGCACCCCCTGGAACAACTGCAGGCCCTGCAAATAGTATTTTCCAATTGCGGACATATGTGTAGTTCCTTTTTAAGGGAAGCATGAATTCCACAAACCCTGACTATCAAAGACAATCAGCGCCCCAGATGGCGGCTCTTAGTGCTAATAGTGATAAATACTTCTTTCATGTGTGCGCAGGTCTGTAATGCTGGCCTACCTGGCTCAGGCTTGGGGGACGTTAGTGGCTCTGTCCTCTCCCGACACTGGTATTTAACACTATATTGAAAACGGTTGGTACCAATGACAGGCAAGAGCCATCTCGTCACCGGAAGTTGACAATTACCCTGCCTGTCGCAACACCATACTATGTACTTAGTATGAGGCGATGACTTTCCTTTAACATTGTGAACTTTTCGAACTCTAAAACCTCAACTTTCTGCATACACTTTGCATACAGAAACTCACACAACCACCTCGCTGCAGAACAATCCCCACGTCCTTCACCACATTGTAACAACAGACAAACAACACATAACCCAGTACAATAGCACATGGGAATTTGCACCAAGCCGGAAACCGCACTTAAGCTCAGCGAACGGTGCAAACCGAATTGAAGCTGCCAGCATGACATCACAACTCTCACTTTTCTATTCCCCTATTCCCACTACACCCTACTAATCCCTCACTACCCCTCTTTTTCTTCATACCCTCCTTTTCAGATTTGCCAGAGCGCCTCGGGACCACTCTGGTGATGACAGTGTGAGGTACAAGTACCTTTTACATTAACATTTATGAAACTTCTGAACTTCTCCTTACGCAGCAAATGATTGGCGCATGCAATATTTGGGACACTCCTATATGCAATGCAGTCATTCTGTCATATCTGTATTTATTTGTGTCTATTCATGCAATTAACCTTTACATGTTACAGACATTCATCTCACTAATGTTTTACTTCAGAAGTACACACACATATTATATTGTTGCTTATTTTAAGTCTTGGGTGCAAACAACTTCTGCTGACATTATAAATATTAGTGAAAGATTGCTAATCAAATACGTTTTATTTGCTGATCACTGGGATCTGCGATGTGCGAATGGAGTCTGCAGGGCTGTAACATCAGAACGACCTATGAGGGTGAGGAGTGGGAAAAGACTCAAAAGTAATTGTAGGTGTTTTCCACTGTTCCTTGGAGTTTTTCAGTCCTCTAAGCAGGTCTAACTAAAGTGACTGTCACCTACCACCCCACTTTTCAACTTTCCCCCCACTTTGGATTTTTGCTGTGGGGTTGGTGGTTTGCTCTACTTTGAGGAGGACTTTCCTTCTGTGTCAAGCCGATGGTGGTTCTCCATCTAGGCGTGGTGGCTACAGGGCTCCTCTTCAAGGAGAGAGAATCTTTGAGCCATTGGGAATATTAACTGTCTCCTCTTTTTGATAACTGTCTTGCAGCCAGATGATCAATGAGCTATCTGTTCCTGTATTAGGGGAGGGAGTTGTGGATATTTCTTGGATTCAGGCTAGAGTCAACCAATGGTGAAAATTGAGCCAATTTGTGCTTATGGTTCTGGTAGCCCTGGCATAATAGCTACCTCCAAGGGGATAGATTGGCCCTGCACTTTGAGAGCTCAGGCTGCTTTATGGTAAATGTTCCTACCACTGTGGGTGCAGGTAATCTGCACCCTCTACCCCAGGGCTTATCAGTTGCCATCACGTTTGAAACGGTCGACCATTTTACACTTACAAGCCTACTCGTAGATAGCATGGGGTTGCCAGGCACAGTGCTCACCTGTTTCGCCTCCTACTTCATGGACAGAGACAAGCTGTCCAAATGGTGAGTTCAGATCCAACCATCGCCTGGTCACCTATGGAGTCTGACGGGGATCGATGCTTTCCTTTGTGGTCTTCAATCTCTACATGTAACCACAACATTAATACAACACTTCACCAATACGCCGACAACACTCAGTTATACCTCAAAGTAAATTGTACTCATGACAATTCATGCTTAGGAAATGCCTTGCATTAATCTAAGTTTGCATAAAACTAATTTCCACCAAAATGTGTCCTACTTGGATGGGCCTTTATAGATTCACACATCATTTGACCCCACATGCCAAATGAGTTGCGTCAATTAAAGGCATCAGTTTCTCCTTCCATCAAAATATATATTTTTTTAAAGCCCTACCCCCACGTACTGCTATCAGCTAGCACTCCGGAACATAAAACCCTTCCTCTAAACTCCATATTTCAGAGCCACTATCCAGGCCCGGATAATCTCAATGGAGGGAAAGCCCTCTTCACTTGCGTCCCAACCACACATCTGGCCCCGCTTAGGGCTGTTCTACACGCGGTTGCATGCCTCATAACAGGAACTAATACATTTGACCATATGTCCCCGATTCAAAGCGAATTATACTGGTGCCTGCATCACATATAAGGCAGCTACTGCCCGAACAACAGCCTATCTCGCCAGAGGACTTGCTCGCTTAGGTGGGACAAGGCTACAGACTAAACTGCACAAAAAGACGGAGAGGCTTATTCCGAGTTTGGCGGTGTAGGAAAAAGTGGAGGTAATTCCGTTACAACTTTTTTTGGCAGTAACGGAATTACCTCTGTTTTTCCTGCACTCCCAAATTACACATTTTATTTATTTTATTTTTGCATTTGTTGCAGCGCACTGAACCCTTAGGTATCTAGGCGTTAGTTACATTAGGTTCAAGAATGCATACAAAAAGTACAATGTGGAGGCGAAGGAGGAAACGGATATTGAAGTGTGTCTTATTGTCTTAGCTCAGGGAGTTTTACATTCGAAAGTACAATGTGGGAGGAACAAAAGGAGACAGGTATCAAAATGTCTTAGGGCCTTATCAGAAGTTGGGCGGTAGCCCTTAAATGCAGCAGAAACACATTTACCACTGCATTTAAGTGCTGGCCCTATTATGAGTTGAGCGGAAGGTTTGGAGTTTTACCTCCAGCTTTTTGCTGGAGGTAAAAATCCTGCTTTCTGCCTGTTTTCAGGTGCAATTAGCACGGGGCTAATTGCACCCGCGCTAATAGTGCCGGCGCTAATAGCGCCCCCCAGTCCCATTGGGTTCAATGGACCCAATTAGGAATGGGAATTTACTGCCTTACTGTTACTCGGAATCTGGCGCAAATTGCACCGGATCGAGTAGCAGTAATGCTATTTGCTCTGGCGGTATCCCAGCGCTATTACCGCCTGGATACTGGCAGACTTGTGATGACGCCCTTAGTGTCTTAGCTCGGGGAGCTTTAGGTGAAGAGCCACATTTTTAATTTTTTTTTTTAACGGTCCAGTTGGAAGGTTCCTTTCTCAGGAGCAATTGTTCCAGAGCTTTGTGGCATGACAGGAATACTCGATCCTCCTGCAGTTTTACGAGTGAAGGAAGTGGCTGTTCGTGGATTTTAGTGGGCAAGGCGGAGTGTATTTTTCCACCTGGCGTGATAGGTAGGCTGGGGCAGTGTTGGTGGTGCACCTGTGTGCGATGGAGAGGGTCTTGAATATAATCCACTCATGGATTGGGAGCCAGTGTGCATCTTTCCTGGCTTCTGTAACATGGCCGTGCTTGGACAAGCCTAGCTTGGCCTGGTGGGCATTGTTTTAGATAGTTTGTAGCTTGCACAAGTTACATTCAGAAGTACCTGCAAAGAGGGCATTGCAATAGTCCAATTTGACTCAGTTGATGGCTCTGGCTGTGGTGTGGCGGTTGGTTGTGGTGAGGAAGAGCTTGCTGGCATTGAGAAGATTGGCGGTCTAGGCAGCAGAGGAAACAACGGTGTTGAACTGGTGTGAGAGGTCAAGGGTTGCGTTTAGGTGGGTATCCAGGGTCTTGGCTGCAGTTGAAGTTTGGCTTGAGTTGCCGTCAATGTTGAATGCTTTTTAGGCTGGATCCATGTTGTGGAGAGGGTTGTGCGAGTCGTTTAGACATATCTGGTGGGTTGCCATCCAGTTCTGGACAATGTTATAGATTGAGTTGATGGGTGCAACGTCAAGGCGGTAGGTGCCTGAGGGAAGGAGGAGGATTTAGGTGTCATCAGCAAAATTTATGTAGGATATGCCGAGGGCGTCTAGGTGATCAAAAAGGGGTTTCATATAAATATTATAGAAGGTGGGGGAGATGCAAGACCCTTGTGGGACTCCACAGGTTGCTGGTGTTGGTGGGTCAACCTGATCATCCATAAAGACACGGGAGGATCTGTCTTCCAGAAAGGATCTGATCCAGTCTGCCATGACTGGGGAGAAGGTTGCTGTTCTGTTGAGGTGGTTGCAGAGGGTATGATGGTTAACAAGGTCGAATGCTGCTGATAGGTCCAGTTTGAGGAGCAGGGAGAGTTTGCCTGTGTCTTTGATATCGTTCAATTGGTTTTTCAGGTCCAACATGGCATTTCAGTTCCATGCCTTGCTCGGAAGCCTGATTGGCAATGCCCAGGATGTGGTTGTCCTCGAGGTATTGTTGGACCTGGATGTATGCTGCACGGTCGAGGATTTTAAGGATGAAGGGTACGGTAGTAATGGGGCACTAGTTAGTTGGCATGGTGGGATTGAGAGATGTTTTTATTTAGCAGCGGGAGGATCCAGGCTTCTTTCAGGGAAGTTGGGACAGTTTTTGTGGCAAAGGAAGAGTTGATAATAGCTGTGGGTGTGAGAGTCTCAGCACAGTCTTTGATGATGGGACCAGACAGACATCCCCTTTGCAGCGGGAGGGCTTGTGGCCTTTGATGATGTTGGCCACTTCGAGTTCTGATACTGGGGCGAAAGTCAAATTGGGTGGTAGGTAGGCTGGTGGAAGCCATGAGGGGCGTGGAGGTGGCTGTTGGTGGGTTTGCATGAATGGCCAGTTGCTTGGCACAGATGTTCTCCTGAGTAAGGATATTTTTCCAGTGAGGGCTTCTGGCACCTTAGTACACCAGGTGTCGTCTGCGATGAGGTCTGTGGGGCGGGCGGTGACTGGTGACTCAAGTTCACGCAGGATCATGAAGAGTTTGCAGGTGTTGTACTATCCATTATCTATTCTTCCATTGTAGCTAATGAGCTTTGGCGGTATGAATCTCTCTTTTGTAGTTTTTGGCGAGGGAAGTGAACTGAGCTTTGGATTGCCTGGGAAGAGGCTTTTCTCCAAGCTGTTTCAGCGTTGCGTTTCTTAGCGTGGGAAGCAAGGAGCTCTGGGGTGAACCAGGCATTCTTTTTAGGGCAGGCTTGGCTTTGCGCTTTTTTAGCGGGCTAGGGTGTCGACAGCTAGTGCAATGATGTCATTGTAGAGATTGACAAGGGTCTCTGGGCTCATTGCAGTGTTGGTTAGGACCTTGAGGCTTGAGAGGAGGGGTGTGAGGTGGTCTTTGTTGAGATTTTTAGTGCAGCAGGGCAGGACTTCTGGTTTCACTGTGTGACAGGGGCTGGGCCATTTGCCGGTGGGGATGTTGAATGTGATGGTCATACCATGGTGTTGGGGCTGGCCAGGTTGCAACTGAGGTCAGCAATCCAGTCAAGGATGCGGCCCTAGATGCGGGTAGTGTAAGGAAGGCATGGTATCAATAGTAAGACAGACACAAGTGACCACAGTTCAAGGTCTTTATTGAACCTCAATTAGGTTTGAAAAATGCCTATCTCATCCTAAATCGAAAGATAGGAGCAAGCCACGACCATCAAATAATAATAACTGGGACCTAGTGGTGTCTTGTGAAAATGAAAAGGGCCTATACTTATAAACCTATGGCCAATCCTTACCTCTAAATACAAATAGTGTGGGAAACAATGTTATACAAAAGCAAAGTGTTCAATGATATGTCAGGATGTTCAAACCGTTGGCATCCCTTCCCATGTTTTCAGCACAGGATAAGGCAGCACAGTCAAGCTAGCACAGTCTCTGACTTCTCAAGCATAAGGGTGCAGTTCAAAACTCCAACATCATGGTCTTCTGTGCCAAAGCCTCTTTGCCATTCAAAGTCTCTTCTTTCAGAGGGCCTGATGCAAGAAACAAATAATAATAAAGTTACTTTTTGTTTCTGGATTCTCCTATGCACAATTTTCTCAGGTGATTTACTGCTCACCTCGGATCCCCCTCCGCCACGCTCAGATCCACTTTAACACAAAGTTCGTATTTCAGATACGCACAGTTTTCTTAGGATTTCCACGTATCCAATTTCTCACGGTTCTACCGGGATCCCCCTCTGCCTGGCTCAGATTCATTCTTACACAAAATCAGTCTCCCTCTGCAGGGCTCAGACCAATTTATCTATTGTAACACAAACTTGCTTTACCACAAAGCTTTCAATTGATCTCCCTCTGCCGGGCTCGGACCAATTTATCTACTTTCCCGCCAACTTTCTTTTACTGTATCAGCATTGAAGACTTTCGATTGTGCATGGGATTTTGCTTGACCCGGCTGGACCACTTCGATTCACAATCTTTTGGCACTCTATTAGGCAGAAACCTGTGCAGTTCCCTCTGGGACCACTGCAAAAGATTTAAGACTACAGGTGCTTGGCAGTAAACCCACTTGGTAGCAGTCTGTACCACACAGATTCACTTGGTAGCTGTGGCTGAGCAGCCAGACTTCCCTCAAGAAGAGTTAGGCAGTATACAGAGTATTCACAATAGGTGAAAAGAACACAGTACAACAAGCAAACACTGACCAGAGCTTGGTGTAAAAGAGATATAATTAGTTATTTAAAACCACATCTAATAAAACACACTGCCACTAATATCAAGCAGTTCAAAAACACGGTCACTAAAAGATATACACTCCCTTCAACGATTAGTTAGATAAGTCTTAAGTAAAGCAACACTTATTTTCAGACAGCGGTGAGCGCTTAACGAAGATGGCACTCTAATCAATCAGTTTAAAAGGGAGAGAAAGGCAGAGCAAAGATAGAAACAGATCCCAACACTTTCGGAAGAACACAGTAGGAGAAGAAGGCAGGTTAAAACCGTAAAGTCAAAGTTAACAAGGCCAGACCCACTTTAAGAGGCTCCGGTCGAAATGTGTCCAAGGTCGCACGGTTCAAAGTGTCCAAAAGTCTCGCAATAAGTTCAGAAAGAGTTGGACAGGGCAAACAGATTCAGAGAACACTTGTTGGCAGAAATACAAGAGTCAATAGGCCAGAGCCAGTGTCAAGTGGAACCGCTTTCCTGTTGTCGATGATCACACAGTCGGACAGTTCAAGATTCAACATTGCCAGGAGTACTTAGATATTGTCAACAGGGGAAGCAAAAGTTATAAGAAGGAGGGAAGATAAGGGCATGCCTTGTTGGAGGAGAAAAGGGATTCACCCGAATTCCTCAAGCAGAACACAGTACCTTATTCAATGAAGAAGCTGGTGCCATGGCAGTTGTTCCTGGTAGTTTCCTGCAGACCCACGGATCCTGGAGCTTCGGCAAGAAGGAGGCCATCTGGAGGGGTCTGCACCACACAGGGCTGAAGCCGGCAGCAGTGACGCTGAATAAAAGGCGCGCTCCTTAAAAACAGGAGAGGCTCTTCAGATGTGCAGCGATTTCAACCACAAAGAAGATCCTCTGGCTGTGGAAGATGAGCTGGTTATCCCCACCAGGCTCAAGGGAAGAAGACTCCGGACTGGATCTTCTCTGATCGTCGAAGGGTAGATAGCTCAGGACTGCAGCAGGGCTTCACCGGGACGGGATAGTTGCAGCAGCTGTGGTTTTCTCCACTTCTCTTCGGTTCCTTGTAGTTCCAGTGGCGACTCTGACTTCCAGCCCAAGAGTCCTGCCTTTTATGCGAAAATCCCCCATTCACACAGCCTGGCTGTCATTCACACAGCAGTGGGGTTGTCCAGCATGGACAACCACCGCAGCCAATCATGGCAAAGTGCGACTTGGGTTTCCTAGGATACCCTGTGCATGGGGTGACTACACCCCTCCCTCACATTCAGCCCACCTAGACACCCAGGCGCCTAGAGGAGGGCTTCGTGGCAGACGCCCGCCAAAAGACAGTGAACAAAGAAGGCAAACCTGGTTTGGTGCGCAAAGTAAAACACAAGAAGGACTTTAAAAAAAAAGAAATGGCGAATAAACCCGACCGGAGCCAAAAGAAAGAGTATTTGGTCAAGCGGGTTTATGTTCGAGGCTAATATAATAGCCTAAAACAATACCACGTTTATATAGTTTAATTGCGGTAGAAAGGTTAGGGTAGGTACCACTGCCACCAGCCAAGTCTAAATGTTAAAAGAGCGAAACAATGCTCTAGGAGGTACAGATAATGAGGGCTAAGGATTAACCCTTTCCAGTACTCCATGTAAAATGGGGTGTACTGGATCTGTTTTTATTTGACTAAGAAATGTAATTGGCAACTTTACCCTTTTCTTGGGGACTGTAGTCAGCCTCAGAAATGGAGTTGGTGGGAAGTCTTAAAGCCAACCCTGTATCACTGCACTGAAGGTGCTGTGTAACACAAAAGAAGGGGGCTACTGAAGTGGTGTACTCCAGAGTCCACAATCACAAAAACACATGAAATACACATGGCAAAACACAGGTAGGAGTGGGAAAAAGAGGTACACTCCTACCAAGTGAAAAAAATAAGCTCCAGAAATCTAGCAAAGCTGCTGGGGTACTCACTAGGTAAGGGAAATTAGCCATATAATGAGAATTCTCCCTAACACTCGCCCCGTCCCTCAGACTAAGGGACAGGAGGATTTAATCCACTCCTGGATGGTTCTCATACCTCTAGTCGGTTATAAACATCCTAGAGAGACCATCAGCATTTTGGTGGTGACTTCCTGCTCTGTCCTCAATGGAACAATCTAATCCTTGCAGGCAGATTGACCATCTGAGTAACTTTGGGTTTTCCCCTTTCATTTGCATCAGCCATCCCAAGGGTTGGTGGTTAGTCTGAATGATGAAGGTAGATCCATACAAGTATGGTCTAAACCTCTTCAGTGACCACACAATAGCAAAACATTCACATTCTATTGTTGCCCACCTTGTCTCAGGATACTTTAACTTCTTGCTGATGAAACAAATGGGGTGTTCCCTACCTTTCTTATCCAGTTGACTAAGGACTGCACCTATACCTACATTAGAAGCATCAGTTTGTACAATGAAGGGTTGGTGATAGTCAGGAGCTCTTAGAACTGGAGCTTGACAAAGGGCTTTCTTCTGACCTTCAAAAGCTTGATTGCACCCCTCATTCCACCTGACCTTTTTAGGAAATTTGGGAGAGGAGATGACATTCAAGGGAGCAGCTATGGTCCCATAGTTCTCTATGAAGTTCCTGTAATACCCAGTGAGACCTAAAACGGCTCTCACTTGGGTTTGAGTAGTAGGGGTGGCCCAGTTGTGTACATCTTGTACTTTGCTAGGCAATGGCCTTATTTAACCTCCTTCTACCTCATGTCCAAGGTAGACCACTGTACTCTGACCAATTTGAAAATGTGCTTGCCTTTATGGTCAGATGGGCCTGTTCCAGAGCCTGCAATACATATCCTAGGTGTTCAATATGTTCTTTCCATGTAGGGCTGAACACTGCAATGTCATCCAAGTATGCCATGCAGAAGTCCTCCATCCCATTCAGAACTTGATTGACCATTCTCTGAAATGTAGCAGGTGCATTCTTTAGTCCAGAAGGCATTACCTTGAATTGGTAGAGGCCAGCTGGGGTGGAGAAAGCAGTTTTCTCCTTGGCATGGTCTGTCAGGGCTATTTGCCAATAGCCTGATGTTAGGTCAAATTTGCTGAGCTACTCGGCTGTACCAAGTTTGTCCACCAGCTCATCTGTCCTAGGCAAAGGATGGGCATCAGTCTTTGTGACTGCATTTAGAGCTCTATAGTCCACGCAGAATCTCAACTCCTTGGATCTTGCCTTTGGTACAAGCACAACTGGGCTAGACCACGGGCTATAACCCCGAGATCAAGCATCTTGTTGACCTCATTCCTTATATGGGTTCTTACATTGTCTGACAATTTGTACCCCTTGCCTTTGACAGGAAAACAGTCACCAGTGAATATATCATGCTGGCCCCAAGGGATCAAGTCTGGTGAAAGTGAGAACAGGGAGGCAAACTGATTTAACAGTAAGTTGCATGCATCCTGCTGGTCAGATGTGAGACTGGAAGAGAGATTAAACTCCTTCCACTTGTTCATCTAAAGGTAAGCCTCTGAGGAGGTGTAGTGATAAGCAGTACCCGCACCTCCCTGGGATCCAGCCCTTTGTGCAAAGTAAATCACTCCTAATTACCTTCCCACACAAATAAGGTTTAAGACGCACGATGATCTCAGTCTGGAAAAAAGCCAATCACACAGAATATATGATGCTTGCATTTATTATCTACAGTGGCTAATGAAAACTAAGCAGCAATTTATAATAATGTGGAAATAGAAAGTGCAAGCTATATAATGGCAATTATCAATCACAGATGAATATGCAATTATTTGGTTTTACGCTCCTAATGAAATGTAGATGAAGGTACGATCTGATCACACCCAGGACCCTCGCCGCTACAGGTGCCCGGCACTCCTCAGAAGAGGAGGGGAGGACTGGCCAAGCCCCCACAGTCCTACACCAGAGCGGGGATGTGATGTTAGGAGTCTCGGCCCTGATAGTGCACAGCTGGTCGTCCAGGCACTGTTCTTCTTGATACGCGCGTCTTTCCAACAGCCCAGGATGAGTCCCCCCTTCCCTGGTCCAAGTATAGTTCTCTTATTAGGAGCTGCACGTCAATCATCATGACATGTCAGCTCTTCGAGAAGCTTCTAGGCTCTCCCTTCCCGGCAGTAAACATGTTTTTTGCTTGGAAAGTTACAAGACTGGAAACAGCCAGTCTTGGCTCCCAGGCTTCGGGCACTGTGTTTTGAAAAGATCAGACATTCTTCCCTTATCAGTGCACCTGACTCGCAGAGCGAAGACGAGCAAAGCTGTGCCTGGCTCCCAAGGGCTGCATAGAGCCTCTTGCAAATGCTAGATGTTTTATGTCTTCAGAAAAGGCCTTCGCAATTAACCCCTTGCAAGCATGCAGGCTCACCCAGTTCGAGAGTCCTGGTTGATGTCAGCATTTTCCTCCACGCTTCGAATAGGCTCTAATACACACAAGATAGCTCAGTGGGTTAGTGCAAATCCAGGTTACTGCAAGCGCCTAGCAGCTTATCACGACATTCCACCCCTTTCGAAGTGAGGCCTGGAAATGCTGACTCAGTTCCATGATCTGGAAGCATGCACAGTGTGCTGTAGGCCAATTAAGCGTTTCTCTAGCGCAGTCACTCTAGTATAAAGGAAAGACATTCTGCGCAAGAGCCCAATGAAGACGATAAGTATGAATATTAGGGAAATCAGCAACCACAGCAATGGGTGCAGTATTATATTAAGCAGCTTAGTGGAGGAGGGAGACCATCCAGTGAATATATCCCACCAGTGGTGAGTAGTAACTGATTGCATATGGTCAGCAGTTTTGATCAATTGGTTTCTGTCTATTATTAGCTTGTACTCTGCAGAAATAACTGAGGTAGCTAGCGTCTGGAAATCTTTCCAAGCAGTTTGAGCAAACTGTCTAATCGCTTGAAGCCGGGCAGTAATCACTCCATAGGATAGAGTCCAGTTAAGCAAATGCGTGAGCTCAGCATGCAGAGTAGTGTGAGACCACTGGGTTAAAGAATATAGGGTATGAGTAACAATGTCTAAGATAGTCACAACTTGATCTACGCAAAATACTTGAGGATTCCCTAATAGCCTATAATTGTTAATAAGCAAGGAATGATTAGTAACTACGCAAGCTTTATGCTGATCTATCTGGAAGATGTCAGTCCCATTTATGTGGTATTGCATCAAGGTGCACTCCCCTGCTACGGGATGTATGCATGGGTCCGGAACCCTCCCAGTTAGGGGGCACACCCACCCCTGATCCCAGGGCATGCAGGTGTGACTGTGGATGGTGTAATTTTGGCTGTCTAACCATTCCCCTCGTATTTGCGGAACCCACCAGGAACCATTGATTTTCATAGGCAATACTATAAAAGGGCACCATATTTCTAGAGCATAAGCGGTCCTACTAACTTGCATTAACGCATTGCAGGTGTTATTCATGCAATCAAAAGCAAGCGGCTTAATCCATATGTTTGCTGGTAACTGTAGCTCTGTGTGCCAGTGGGTTGAAGATAGTCGCCCCCATTCGGAGCGCAAAGCCAACACCTGCTGATTTAGCAAAGTTTGCCATAAAATGCATCGTGTGTCTTTAGCAGTTTTGTTGACCTGTCCTATGGCAGAGAAAATGTCTTCATAGCTGAAATTCTGCCACTTCCAATGGTTGCCAATACTTGTAGCAGTGTTGCGCAGGGTAGGACTTATCAATGGGCCCCACTGGGCCAGAAGTTTTATAGCGCCGCTGGCATCAGAACCCATAGTGGCTAACTTGTTGCGCACAGTTTCTATGTCAAAAGCATTTAAAGCCCCCGTTCCCACTCCCGCTGCACCCGCAATCAATGAATCTAAACCCCTAGCTACGCGCAATTTGGTGATGGGCCATAGAAATCGACTCCATTTATAGCAGCTTGGTAGTACTAAGGAGACATTGCCCCGTGACAAGTCTATGTCTAAGTGTACCTCTGAAATGATGGAAGTGTGCATCACATGTCTGCAATTAAATGTTGTCTTACTACTGGAAAATCTAGCATGTTCACAGTTTCTACTTTGTGTGATTTGAAAAACACCATCCTTCAAGTGGGATGCCTACCATATACAATATTGGTTTTTGATACAAACACCATACTACCATCTGGTAGAGGCTGTTTCAACGTACAATTGTATGAAAGGCATTTGGTCAAGTTATAGTCCAGAAAATCTTGATGAGTACACTCATTGCAGTTCTTGGGGCAAAAGAAACATGAAACATCAAACAAATTATTTGATCCATTCACTGAAACCTTTGGACCCAAGATTTCATAAGCGCCAGTCATATGAGTTAGTGATAAAAGGTGTCCGACAATGTGCCAATCTAGAACTCTTGCAGTTCCATGTGGATACTCATTTGTAACGCTTTTCTCACAGGTTACGGTGCGGTTGTAGTTATCACGCAGGACTGGAGCATCAGGTATAGTGCATGCGATTCTCAGAGTCCATGTAGTGTCTTGCAATAACCCACTCTTTACAGAGAAAGCGTTGGTTTGGCAGGCCAGTAGCACCCACAGCAAGGCAAGTCCCATCCCCTTCATACTGCTCTACGTTCGTGGTGTGAGCCTAGTAGCGGGAATATAAACAGGCACATCAGAATTATGCAAAAGTACAAAATAAGTACTTCCAACACCTTGACTTAACACTTCCCCAGCCTCAGGCTATTTGTTAGGATGGTGCACCCACACCTTTTTTCCCGTGCTACCGAAGCCTCCTTCCCCCCACAATGTAGTGTCTGGGGATTGCTTGCTTTCTTCTTCTAGGGGGACAACTGCTCGTTCACAAATCAATTGTGCAATTCGGTCATATTTGGTTAATGGTACTGCAGATGCACCAGCATTATGTAAAAGTACCGAAACAGTCCCTCTATAATCAGGATCAATCACACCTCCCAATATGTCAATGCCTTGTTTTGCCAGGCTGGATCGTGCAGCAATGCGTCTATAAGTGCCAGCCGGCAATTTGATGCCAATACCCAGCGAGATGGATTTGGTTTGCCCCCCCGGTATAACATCATCTTCACATGTAGATAGATCAAGTCCAATGCTGCCAGCAGTCGCTTGCACAGGCAGCTTGGCTTCTTTGTCGGTTTTCCACACAACAAGAGTCTTTGTAGATTCCACTTTCGCACTTGTCAGTCTCACACAGGGAGTCTGGCGATTTCGCAGTGGACGATTGTTCAGTTCAAACAGTGCTTCTGCCAGATGTTTGGACCACCCCTTGAGAGTGTGAGTCTTAGTCAGCTTCTTTATTTGTTGCTTGAGCAGCCCATTGCTACGTTCCACCAGAGCAGAGGATTCTGGGTATCGGCTGATGTGCAGTGTCCATTTTATGCCTTGCTCTAGTGCCCAGTCTTGCACATTGTGTCCAGCAAAATGGCTGCCTTGGTCTGATTTGGATTTCATCCGGGATGCCATAGTGTCTGATGAGGTATTCCATGCCTTGCAAGGTAGCCCGTTGATCTGCATGGGCGACTGGATAAGCTAACAGCAGTCCAGAGTATGTGTCTACCACGGTCAACACATAATGCTTTCCATTCTCGGGCGGTAAAGGGCCAATGTAGTCAACTTGCCATACGCTAGCAGCTCTTTCACCTCTTCTCAAAGGGCCTTGAGGCTTCCTCTCCAGAGGGTAGTGCTTCACTTCACTGCACACGGAACATTGGGAGGCAGCTTGTATGGCTTGATCCATGGTAATGGGCAATTGTCTCTTTTTTGCCCATTGATAAATTCCTGTTTGCCCTAGATGCCCTGAGGTTTGGTGTGCCCAATCCGCCATCCCTTGCAGCACCTCAGCTTCTTGCAGTGTTGTCACTGGGCGAATCTTTGCCATTTGGTCCACTTCATTGTTGAACAGGGCAGCCAGTGAGGCGTCAGGGGGCATGTGTGCATTGACATGCCCAATGCAGATTTTGCACCTCTCACCTTTGCACCACATCTCTTCCCAGATGTCTGGCCCTCCGCAGATCGGTGTGTTCTTGATCTGCCAACCATCTCTTCTCCATGCCGGTGCCCAATGTGTCAGGCCTTGATATGTGGCCCAACTGTCTGTGTATATGTATGCAGTCTCTGTTTCCTTCACCTGTTCAATCACGGAGGCCACTGCCTGCAGTTCAGCATACTGACTTGATCCTCCCACACCTTCTCTCATTAGCAGTGTTTCTCGGTGGGGCTGGAATGCGACAGCTTGCCAGTGTCTTTGCCCTTTATCATACTTTGCGGTGCCGTCCGTGAACCATGCAGACTTTTGTTCTTCTTCTGTCAATGTATCATAGGCGGGTGCGACTTTGAAGGGAGATTCTGGCAACGCCACAGGGGTGTTTGGTTCAGGCATCGCTTCCAGATCTACCGCCTCCAGCATTTGTTCTTGCAGTCTGGAAACCCCTGTGCGGCCAGCTTTCGCACGTTGCTGTAAATACCATTTCCATTTGACATGAGTGGCGTCTTGTGCTCTGCCACTTTTCCCATTTGCAGCAGTGTCACGCACCCAGCCCATGATTGGAATTTCTGTGCAAATTGTCACTGGTTGCTCACCTGTGATTCTTTCAGTTTCAACTAGAGCCCAGTACACTGCAGCAACTTGTTTCTCAAGCGGAGTGTATCTTGTCATAGGATCTGTGAGTTTCCTTGACCAGAACCCCTGTGGCACTCTTTTCTGTCCTTGCTTTTGCCACAAGCTCCACACAGCCACGTCATTGTAGACAAGAATTTCCAATTCAAAAGGATCAGTTTTTGTCAGGGGCCCCAGCGTGATGTAATTTTGCAATGCGTCTTTAGCCTGTTGGAAGGAAGTCTGTTGCTCTAGGCCCCATGTAAAGCCATGTTTCTTTCTGGTGACTTTGTAAATGGGTTTCAGTATCAGGCTTAAATGAGGTATGTGATTTCTCCAAAACCCCATTAACCCAATGAATCTTTGTGCCTCTTTTTTATCTGCTGGTGGAGCCATCTGCTGAACCATATCAATTTTCGGGTGAGGAATTTTCTTAACTGACCCAGACCAGATTGCACCTAGAAATTTCACCTCTTGAGCAGGCCCCTGTACCTTTTTGGGATTTATGGCCCACCCCCGATTTTGCATGTGTGTGATCAACTTTTCAGCAGCGTTTTCTACATGTTCTTTCTCAACACTGGTCAGCATGATGTCATCAATGTAATGAGCAATAAATACATTATCCAATTGCACCATCTTTAAGTCTCTGGCAATTAATCCATGACACAGAGTGGGACTATGCACATACCCTTGGGGCAATTTAGTAAAGGTAAATTGTCTGTCTCCCCAAGTGATAGCAAATTGGTCTTGTGATTCAGTGTCAATATCAATGGAGAAAAATGCATTGGCCAGGTCAAGGACCACATGCCATTCACCCACTTCTCTCGTAAGGTTTTCAATCAGGGTGATGATGTCTGGCACCGCCGCAGCTAAGGGCGGCACCTTCTTGTTCAAAATGCGGTAATCAATTGTCAGACGCCATGCCCCATCCGGGCGGCAGACAGGCTAGATCGGCGAGTTGAATGGACTGACTGCCGGCCTCATTATGCCAGCTTTCACCAATGACTCAATAGTTTCACCAATCTCTTTATGTCCTCCTGGCAACCGGTACTGTTTCACGCATACTGGGTCAGCAGGAGGAGGTAAATGCAAGGGGGACCATTTGGCATGCCCAACCACAACGGGGTTAATAACTCTCACATGGATTTTTCGATTGCCAAAAACAAATTCGCCTAAATCTGTAGTCACACTTTTGCCCAACAACACATCCATGCCAAGGATGTACTCCGGTATGTCTGCAATCAAAACATTTGCTGTGAAAGGCAATCCCTCGCCAATTGACATTTTTACATTAAAGGCTTTTGCAACAGTTTCTGCTCCCCCATAACCATTGACCAAAACTCTGGGACCAGATAATTTACTGGGATTGCCATTCAGAATGGTTACCTCAGCTCCTGTGTCTAGTAGAGCCAAAACATGTTTTACTTTCTCATCCAAGTACAAGGTAAGTGGCACAAAAGGGCGTCTGTCTCTGGGACTAGTTCTCTTTATTAACCGCACCTCAAAGACAGAGCCAGCCCTTCAATCAAAAATGGGGTCTGGGACCTCCCACTTGTCCTTTGCCAAATCAGGGTAACCTTTTGCTCGCACTTTGGGCTTCAACACCTCCTCTTCAGAGGGTGCAGAGGGCTTAGTTTTTTCCAATCCCTGTCTTTTTAATTTTTTCCATTTCTCAAGCAGCACAGATGTGGGTTTACCATCTATCTCTTCCCTTGGAATTCCTGCTTTTAGCAGGTCCACCCACATTTGTCTGCGTGTGATCTCGACAGTATCAGCTTTCTCTTTAGACTTTACATTTTTACCACGCTTTTTCTCTGAATCATTGTTTGCAGCCACTAGGCGCGCTGCTTTACGCACATCCAGCCCTTCTAATTGCCCTAACAGAAGTGCCACTTCACCAATGGCTTTGCCCTGCGCTGGACCCAGCAATGAAAGCAATGCGCCCTTCATCTGACTCGGTGCATTTCTTAACAAACGTGCGCGCATGCCAGCTGTAAACAACTCCATGTCAGGCCCTGCAAAATTTGCACTGTACAGTGCACACTGCAAACCCATCTCTCTAAGCTGATCTGTTGCTTCAGTTAGTGATTGCCAACCGCCCCAACTCTCTTTCATATCCATTGGACTCCCATACAGAGTCATTAAGGCAGTCTGAAGCCAATTAAACAAGGAATGAGAACCTTGCTGTCCGAGCGCACCGCGCACTATCTGTCCCAACATCACATTAGTAGTGAGTGAACCCATCTTTAACAGTTCCTCTGGGGGTTAAGAAGATACTATCGGCACCCGTGTCCCAGAGGCGAAGGAACCATCTCAGAAGTGCTTCACCTGGCTTCTGTCTAAATAACTTAGCAATCTCTAAAAGCTCTGTCTGTGTATAATCGCAGACAATCCTTGTATTCTGAATATTTGCACCGCCAGCTTGGCCTTTTGACTTGTTAGTGATTAACGGCCGCGCTGGATAAACACATTTCTTTGGTGCACATTTCAGCTCTTCTTCATCAGAACAATTTAATTCAGCAAGTCTAATTTCAACAGACTCATTCCAGTCATATGCTTGCTCAGTATCACTATCACTGACTTCACCCGACCATAAATTTGGGTCCCAGTTATCTTTCCTAATTAGCGCGCGAATCCTTATCTTTGACGGATTGCCCCGCCGCTGTCTGCGCTTGTGCGTGGCTACACGCACAGTTAAAGAGGCACACCTGTCCTCCATCTGATCAGCCCGTTTAACGGACGATTCAAGGGTCTCTCTCATAATAATTTGTTGCTGTTGGAGCAGGGAAATCTCATCTGTTAATTTGCGAATCTGCGCATCTTTAAGCAATTCATTCTCATGCACCTTTCTGAGCGCCTGCAGGAATAACCAGCCTATGTTTCCTGCTGCCTTTAGCTCCCTTCTGCATCTCTCAAGCGGTAAACTCTCCAAGCACTTACTAATTACCGCCGGGGAAACATCATTTTCAAGCATGTCCCATGCCCTCGGTGCCGAGTACCGATGCAAAATATCTGCCACACCCGACCAAGCATTTGATGCCGGCCATCCTGGAATGTGACAGAGTGCACTATCTTCCCCATTGCATTCATCTTTTGCATGTTTTTTCCAGAATGGCATCGTGCTCGTAAACCCTGCTCACAGCGCCAAATGTAGTGATAAGCAGTACCCGCACCTCCCTGGGATCCAGCCCTTTGTGCAAAGTAAATCACTCCTAATTACCTTCCCACACAAATAAGGTTTAAGACGCACAATGATCTCAGTCTGGAAAAAAGCCAATCACACAGAATACATGATGCTTGCATTCATTATCTACAGTGGCTAATGAAAACTAAGCAGCAATTTATAATAATGTGGAAATAGAAAGTGCAAGCTATATAATGCCAATTATCAATCACAGATGAATATGCAATTATTTGGTCTTACGCTCCTAATGAAATGTAGATGAAGGTACGATCTGATCACACCCAGGACCCTAGCCGCTACAGGTGCCCGGCACTCCTCAGAAGAGGAGGGGAGGACTGGCCAAGCCCCCACAGTCCTACACCAGAGCGGGGATGTGATGTTAGGAGTCTCGGCCCTGATAGTGCACAGCTGGTCGTCCAGGCACTGTTCTTCTTGATACGCGCGTCTTTCCAACAGCCCAGGATGAGTCCCCCCTTCCCTGGTCCAAGTATAGTTCTCTTATTAGGAGCTGCACATCAATCATCATGACGTGTCAGCTCTTCGAGAAGCTTCTAGGCTCTCCCTTCCCGGCAGTAAACATGTTTTTTGCTTGGAAAGTTACAAGACTGGAAACAGCCAGTCTTGGCTCCCAGGCTTCGGGCACTGTGTTTTGAAAAGATCAGCATTCTTGCCTTATCAGTGCACCTGACTCGCAGAGCGAAGACGAGCAAAGCTGTGCCTGGCTCCCAAGGGCTGCATAGAGCCTCTTGCAAATGCTAGATGTTTTATGTCTTCAGAAAAGGCCTTCGCAATTAACCCCTTGCAAGCATGCAGGCTCACCCAGTTCGAGAGTCCTGGTTGATGTCAGCATTTTCCTCCACGCTTCGAATAGGCTCTAATACACACAAGATAGCTCAGTGGGTTAGTGCAAATGCAGGTTACTGCAAGCGCCTAGCAGCTTAACACGACAGGAGGTCAGGCAGAGGTTCACTCTCCTCCTCCTCCTGAGCTGAAGCTAGAAGCAAAGCTCATATGTCAGGTCTCGAGACATAAGCCTTAAAATGGTTGGTGTGAAAGACTCTGGGAGCCTCCTTAGGATTGCCTAAGTCCACCAGATAGTTCACCTCTCCAAGTTTACCCAAAACTTTGAAGGGTCCTATCCATTTGTCCTGCAAGGCCCTCTGCCTTGTGGGGACCATAACAAGAACAAGCTGGTCTTGAGAAAATTCAAGCATGTTAGCCTTCTGGTCATGCCAATGTTTGACCAGAGCTTGACCAGCCTTCAAGTTATCACTTGCCTCTGCCATCATGTGTGACATTCTCCTCCGGAGACCTATTACATAGTCAGTCCCTCTGACTGGCTTAGGGGAAGGAGCACTCTCCAACCCCTCCTTAATCAGGGCCAATGGACCTCTGACTGGATGGCCATGGAGATGTTCAAAGGGACTGAATCCGACTCCCTCCTGAGGGACTTCTCTGTATGCAAAGAGAAGGCATGGCAGTAGAAGGTCCCACTTTCTTCAAAGGGGTTCTTCTAAAGCACCTATCATGCTCTTCATAGTTCTGTTAAACCTTTCCACCAATCCATTGGTTTGGGGAAGGTAGGCAGTTGAGAACGTGTAGGCGACTCCACAGGTTTTCCACATGGCTTGCATGTAGTGGGACATAAAATGTGATCCCCAGTCAGATATCACCTCCTTAGGAAAACCTACTCTGGTAAAAATATCAAGTAGGGCCTTAGTCACAGCCAGAGCCGTAACAGTCCTCATAGGTAAGGCTTCAGGAAACCTAGTGGCATGATCCCCTAGAACCAGGATAAACCTGTTGCCTGAAGATGTGGGAGGGTCAAGAGGACCAACAATATCAATCCCAACCCTCTCAAAAGGAACTCCCACCACTGGGTAAGGGAAATTAGCCATATAATGAGAATTCTCCCTAACACTCACCATACAATGTTGCTGCTTGCAACATTGGCTTCAACACAGACCAGTCTTTTATCGGTCTCCTCAAATCTCCCGCTCTGTTAATTTCACTGATGCTACTTTCTTGTTGGAGCCAAGGACAGTACCACGGTAGCTGGTGATTCTCCCAACTCAATTATCGATGCGAGGGACCGGGGTAGCTCTGACACACAATGCAGGACTCCTCAGCCTGGTTTCCTGGTCTTACACTTTCTATTCTCGAGGTTTCATGTAAGTAACGGTTCCTTGTCGAAAAGGTCAAGGGAACTTCCCTCCTTGTGATCCCCTTCGGGTTTTGCCGTCTTCCTCCCCGTGTTAAACTGCCATCTTGGAGCTGCTGTTTCCTCGTGTGCTTTGCCTCGCTCATAGTGTGCTCTCCTGCTAGGCCTTTCATCTGTGTGGGAAAGTGTAATGGAAGTCAGATGTGCGTGATGGTCAATAATTGCCTGACCTTGCCTGAGCATTGTATTGGGACACGTTAGGTATACGGCTCAGGTGTTAGTCCATTTTCTCTCATAGCGGGCTGTCCATGTTGTGAAAGGCGGGGCTGAGTTCCTAGGTATCCTACCTGGTAGGATGGGGTAAAGGTGTTACAGGAAAGGGGATACCGCATCCCACCGTCCGGTGTCCCACTCGCCGAAAACCCCTCACCCAGGTGATCCTCCCGCACTAGTCCACCTGCAGGAACTGTATCCAAAAGCGATGGCCGTTTCCTGGCCACCTGGGTGACAGATTCCACCTTGGACTAGCTGGTGAGACACCTTCTGGTTTCTCACAGTAGGTTCAGTAGTTCATTGAACAAAGCCAGCATGGTTGACGGCTGTGGCTAGGCTTTTTGCGTGAAAGTCTGTGGGGTCATTGAGGACAAGACTGAGGTCTCCTAAGATCAAGATTTTAGAACTGGGCTTGATGGTAGGATTGAGGGTTAGCATGAGGTCTTCCTCAAAAAATGAAATGGGACCTGGGGGCAATAGATGAGGTGGAGACTGAGAGTATTGGTAGGTGAGAGAGTGAGTTTGGTAGAGATCGTTTTGCAATTTGGGATGGGGCTGGAGTAGGAGATCCTGATGGCGAAGGTGTCTTTGTAGATTAGGGAGACTGTGCTGCCTCTACTGTGAGTGCTGTCATTGCGCACAATGGCATATCCTGGGGGATAGCAATGGATAATGCAGGACCTACTGCTGAATAGACCCATGTTTTCGATAAGGCGAGCGGGTTGTGATTGTTGGAGGTGAGGAGGTTCTGGATTTCAGGGGTAAGCACAGGGATTGATCTGGTGTTGATCAAGACATTTTTGAGGGGCTTGGTGGGGGTGGCTGCTCGGGGGGAGTGTGGAGATGAACGGGTGTAGGTTTTTCAGGCAGGTGGGTGGATGGAGGGCCAGGTGCGCAAGCAGGGCAGCTTGTTTCTGGAGTGGATGGGGGGTAGTGCTGTGGTGGAAGGCGTGGGCTGTTTGTGGGTAAAGGTTCTCCTGGTGCGGTGTTGAAGGCGTTGGTTCCTGATGGATAGAGGGAGGGGCAAGGCAGGTGGGTGCTATGGCATCTACAGACCCAAGATGGGAGCATACTGTAGGGTGAGTTGAGCTCACCTAATGCAAGTGGTTGCGGGCCTAGGTGGGAGCCAGTGCGAAGCTCAAAAATCGAGGCTGCAGGGTCTTTGGGCAAGTTGCGCAAGTGTGCTTATCTGATGCAGGGTGTTGCGGGCCTGGGCAGGAGCCGGGGCGCAGCACGGTAATCGCGAATGTGGTTTCTTAGGGCAAGTTGCGTGAATGTGCTTGCCTGGTGCAAATGGTTGCGGGACTGGGCCGGAGCCGAGGCACAGCTTGGTAATTGAGGATGCATGGTCTTAGTGCAAGTTGCGTGAGTGCGCTTGCCTAATGCAAATGTTTGTGGGCCTGGGCGGAAGCCGGGGTGCAGCTCGGTAATCAAGGATGCAGGGTCTTTGGGCAAGTTGCGCAAGTACGCTTACCTAATGCAAATGGTTGCAGGCTTGGGTGGGGGCCAGGCTGCAGCTTAGTAATTAAGGATGCAGTATTCAGGCAAGTTGCGTGAGTGCACTTACCTAATGCAAATGGTTGCGGGCTTGGGCGAGTGCCAGGGCGCAGCTCAGAGTTCCTGGATGCAGAGTCTTTGGGGCACCATAGCACGGCGCCTAACACCTGCGGTGCACAACACTGCGCCCTTTGCATGAACGGGCTTCGCCTTAGTGGGCTTTGGTACCTAGTCTTCATTCGATTGTTGCCGGAAATTAGGGTACGCTGCATTTTCGAGGAAGAAGTGTAGGCTCGACGGACGGTCATCCAGCGTCTTGTGCACCACAGGTGCACAACAACGTTCCCTTTGCCTGCGCTGGCTTTGCCTTAGTTGGCTTCGGTACCTGGTCTTTATTCGATCGTTGCTGGAAATTAGGGTACGTTGTGTCTGCAAGGCGGAAGTGACGGCCGGACGGACGGCAAGCCAGCGTCATGTGCACCTGCAGCGCACAACACTGCACCCATTGCCTGCGTGGGTTTTCGCCTTAGTGGGCTTCGGTGCCTGCTCTTTATTCGACTTTCACCGGAAATTAGGGTATGTTGCGTCTGCGAGGTGCAATTGTAGGCCGTAAGCCAAATGGACGGTCAGCCAGCGTCCTACGCATCTTCAGCGCACAAAACCACTGCCTTTGCCTGCGCGGGCTTTGCCTTAGTGGGCTTTGGTACCTGATCTTTATTCTATCGTCGCCAGAAATTAGGGTACGTTGCGTCTGTGAGGCGGAAGTGTAGGCCCGACGGATGGCCAGCCAGCATCTTGTGCACCTGCAGCGCACAACACTGCACCCTTTTCCTGCATGGGTTTCGCCTTAGTGGGCTTCGGTACCTAGTCTTTATTCGGTTATCGTTGGAAATTGGGGTATGTTGCGTCTGCGAGGCGCAAGTGTAGGCCGTAGTCCCAAGGGATGGTCAGCCAGCATCCTACGCACCTTCAGCGCACAACACCACGCCCTTTGCCTGTGCGGGCTTCGCCTTAGTGGGGTTTGGTACCTGATCTTTATTCTATTGTCGACAGAAATTAGGGTACGTTGCGTCTGCGAGGCAGACATTAGGCCCAGCGGATGGTCAGCCAGCATCTTGCACAGCTGCGGCGCACAACACTTCACCCTTTGCCTGTGCAGGCATTGCCTTTGTGGGCTTCGGTACCTTTTCTTTATTCGATCATCGCCGGAAATTAGGGTATGTTGCATCTGCGAGGCGGAAGTGTAGGCCCGACGGGCGGTCAGCCAGCGTCTTGCGCAGCTGTGGCGCACAACACTGTGCCCTTTGCCTGTGCAGGCTTTGCCTCAGTGGGCTACTGTACCTGGTCTTTATTCGATCTTCGCTGGAAATTAGGGTACGTTGCGTCTGCGAGGCAAAAGTGCTGGCCTGATGGATAGTCGGCCAGCGTCTTGTGCACCACCGGCGCACAACACTGTGCCCTTTGCCTGCGCAGGCTTTGCCATAGTGGACTTTGGTACCTGGTATTTATTCGATCATCGCCAGAAACTAGGGTAGGGTGCGTCTTCGAGGCATAAATGAAGGCCCGACAGACGGTCGGCCAGCATATTGCGCACCTGCAGCACACAACACTGCTCTCTTTGCCTGCGCAGGCTTCGATTACAACCGGCGGAGTTACCAACTGATAATTCTGTCAATTACTGGAGTAAAAGTGGAACATTTACCTATATCCACCACTTTTCCTTCAAAAATCGGCAGAATTACCACTGGGAAATTTTCACTGGTGGTAATTCTGACAAAATTCCCTAATGTAAATGGAGACTAACCCCTTGGGACCAGGTGGTGATAACGGTATCTGATTTTAGTGCTAATTCAGCAGAATTACCAAAGAATTACCACCAAACTCAGAATGAGGTGCAAAATCAGGAAAAAGGCCGTCTCTTGCTACATCAAAGCCTACTCGAACACTATCCCAGTAGCAAGAGAGTCTGCTCCAACGCTCCTGCAGTTCAGAAAGGGACTCAAGACCCTCTCTTCAGGGAATACCTAGGGATCACTTAGGGCCTGCTATTCCTTGGTGTATACCTCCCATGTATCTTTTAACCCCAAATAACGTGTACTGTGCTCTGTTGTTTCCTAGTTACGTGTGTGCAAAAGATACACTGAAATACAAATATGGTGCAGGTACACTAAAACTACCTACAGCCTGGTGTGTTGGCTCCAGGAGGCTACCAAGGCATCAGCCAGCTCTCCTTACATTTTCAATGGTATTTTGAGTCTATTATCTGGAGTCCTTGGACCATGTCTATCATGGGCTCCTACTCTGGTACTTTCTGTTCAACTGGGTATTCCTGCCAATGCTTCTGTTCCTCGGCCGTTGGCCGTGAAGGCCCGTGGAAGAAAGGACGCACACCAGCTTATAGAAAGAACGTGTACTTTATTCAATTACAGAAACGAAAGTGAAGTCTCACTTCTCTCCTCCCTTGTTCCACGTCTCGCATCACGTGACTACTTCCTCGAGGCCCTGTCTCTGTCTTAAGGAGACAGGGGCTTTGTAACAACACCCACGGACAAATGTCCTTGTGTGTACTCAACATTCTTCAACCAGCCTTGGTGGTTTCCTGATGACTTTTTGTGGACACCCCTGTGGCTCTTCGACCGAGACACCATCGGGACTGTCGGGTGGTTCCAACTGATGTCGAGCCGGGGGTTCTGGGGGAATCCACAACTCGTCTCGGGCATCATGATACTCAGGATCCGGCTCGGGAGATGGAGGCCTCTCCTCTTCTCCTCTGCTGGCATGCTTGAATCGTGAGCTATTTCTGGTTATCTCCTTTTTGGCATTTGTGGCCGTTACCATTGTCCCTTTGATGGCAGTGACTTGAAAGGGCTGCAAGGCAAACTGTGAGTCTCGTTTCTTGCTCACCGCTTGTTGGACCCAGACTTCGTCTCCTATGTGAAATTCTTCCGGGGTGGCTCCTCTCCTTTCGTCTGTCTCTATCCGTGTCTTTTCTTTCCACTCAGCATCTCTCCTCATGACATCTTGGTCTGCTTTGGGCTGGTTTGCTGGGTTCCTGAAAATTCTGGTATGGACCTGGTATTTCATCATTAGTTCCGCAGGGGTCTTGTTCGTGACTTCATGGGGTGTGTTGCGGTAGTCCCTTAGCATTCGACAGAGTGCCTGGTGTGGGTCAGCACCTTCGATGCAAGCTCTTTGCAGTGTACTCTTGAACGAGGCCATGAATCTTTCTGCCATCCTGTTGGCTTGGGGCCAGCGTGGTGTGATCTTTTGATGGCTGAACCCCATGTGTTTTGCGAACACCCCAAACTCATGTCTGCTGAAGGGTGGACCATTGTCTGACTTAATCATGTCTGGGATCCCCCACGTGCTTATGACCTCATCAAAGATGGCTGCTACCTGGGCAAACGCTGTGGACTTCGCCCTCTTTACAATCGGGAATCTGGAGTGTTCATTAATGAAGAGTAACAGGTACTTGCCGGACTCATGGGGCCCGAGAAGTCTATAGCGACTCTCTCCCAGGGGTGATCTGGAATTTGCATCGCTCGGAGCGGGATCGGAGGCTCAGCTCTGGCCGTACATTGGCAAGCTACACAGTTTTTCACCCAACGGTCTACCATAGCATCCAGGAACGGGAACCAGACGTGGCATGAGTTGCCTTTTGGTATTGTCCGCCACACAATGACCTTTGTAGGCTGTCTTGATGACCTCTGAGCGGAGGGTTGCCGGGATGACCAGTCGGCACCCTTTCAGGAGTATTGTCTTGTCCTGTATGGCTAGCTCAGTGTGTACTTTGGCTAGCCTTTCAAGTTCATTTTTGCAGGTGCCTGGATGTCTGAGCACACCGCATCGATAGTCCTTCCACCTGTTGTCTTTGGTGAGGCTTTTTGCCAAGGCCATGGAAGGGTCTGCCGCTGAAGCCGATGCCACGGTCTCGAGTGAGATGGCCGGCGGGAGCGCTTTGGATGTGACGTAACTGATGTATTCGGTGTCTCCAGGTCTGGGGACCAGTTTGTCCACTGGGTGTCTTGATAAGTAGTCCACCGGGTTGTTCTTGCCACCCGGGCGATGGATGATTTTGAAGTCGTACTCCTGGAGTCTGATGCCCCACCGCTCAATCCTTGGGGGCATTTTCGTCATGGGGTTACTGAAGAGGGACAACAGAGCCTCGTGGTCCGTGATAAGGGTGAACCTCTTCCCTATGACAAAGTTGTGGAAGTGTTCGCACGCCCACACAGCGGCCAGACTCTCTTTCTCAGCCTGCGAATAGGCTGATTCTGGTGACGTATGCCACGATGTGTCTCGGGTAGGTGTCAATTCCGTTGGTCTTTCGCCAGAATGGCACCTAGCCCCACAGGGCTTGCGTCCACCACAATCTTGGTATGCCAGTCTGGATCAAAGTAGGCGAGCCTCCTGGCTTCCGCCAGTGCGTGTTTGATAGTGTCTAATGCTGATTGGCATTCATTTGACCACAGGAACGGGACCTCCTTTTGCAGTAAGCGTCGCAGTAGTTCCATGATGGTAGCAAAGTGGGGGATGTACCTGGCACAGTAGCCAGCCATCCCCAAGAATGATCTGACGTTCGCTACTTGGCTTGGTTCCTGGAGGTTGAATATGGTGGACACTTTATCAGGGTCAGGTGTCATGCCCTCAGCCGAGAAGATATGGCTGAAGAACTTGAGCTTGGATTTGCTGAAGTGGCACCTTTCCACATTGAGCGTTAGTCCAGCCTCCCGACGGCAGCGCAGGTTGCGCGTAGGGCCATATCATGTTCCTCTCGTGACTTCCTGAACACGAAAATGTTGTCACTGTAGTTGAGTGTTCCCTTTATAGGTCTGATGACCTGCCTTTATGGAAAGTTTCAGCTGCTGGTGAGATGCCAAAATTCAGCCATTTTTACCGGAAGAGCCCGTCATGGGTATCAAAGGTGGTGATCCCTCTGGAGTTGGGGTGAAGTACCATTTGGTGGTAACCTTGGTTAAGATCAAGTTTGGAAAAGAGGACGGCCTTGTTGAGTTGGACGGCCTTGTTGAATTGGACGATCATGTCCTCGATCCTTGGACCAGGATGTCGTTCTCTCTGGATGGCGGTGTTGGCCATCCTCATGTCCAAAACAGAGTCTTAGGCGACCTCCTTCTTTCGGCACGATGACGAGCGGCGAGACCCATGGAGTCGTGCCTGTGGCGGGTTCAATGATGTCGTCCTTTAGGAGTTGGCGGAGCTCAGTGGGTGATCTCACATACACCTTACTTTTAAGAACGAAGAGTTTCAATTATGAAACATGGAAAACTGTGTAAAAAAAAATCAAGTGAAAACAGCTAAGCAATGAAAAAGCAATTGGAATTCAGAGAAACCAATGTAAGAACACTCTAAAAGGGCATCAGTCCATCACTTCGCATACATTTACTGCCAATGCAAAAATGTCGAATTTCACATCCACGTTTCACCCCATATATATGTAGAGGGATAAGGTAAATAATAAATGTGGATGGGGAACAGGGGGGGCGTTTGGGGTGTCTCCCCCCGCATTTATATGGGGTGAAAAGGGCGGGCACAGACGAAATTCGACATTTTTGTAATTCGCAGTTACCACATAGATCCCAGTAAAAGCAATGGAAACAGTTTTGCCCTGCCTATAAAATAAGGCTCCCAACACTTAAGAAATCCTTACCCACTACGGTGAGCAGGTCTAGTGCCCTTAAATGTCCCAAGACGATACCTTTTGTAGGGAGTAAGGAGTCTTTAAAGTGTAGAGGCAAGCAGTATCAAATCCAACAGGTGAGTAAAATGTTCCAATGATGAAAGAACACATGTAAGTTTGAAAGATTGGGGTCGTCTCCCAAACCCACCATTCTAGGCCAGGGATCTGGAATCTTTGATTCTCCAGCTGTTTTGCACTATGACTCCCATGATCACTTTCCATTGACCATGCTGGCTTGGGCGGATGAGAGTCGTAGTCCAAAACATCTGCAGATCTGCTCTAGCCGTAGTGCAGGGGGGTGGGATCCTTGTCCAGAACTCCACAGATCACGCCCAGGCAAGGGAGAGAACTTTGGGTGTGTTAGATGGGTTGTTGGGAGGGGAAGTGTCCATTAAAGGGACCTGAGAGGTAACAGAGGCTGACTTCCCCCTCAATACATGTGCATGGAGACCATAAAGGGAGCCTTGCTTTCCAACCTGCAGGCCTCCAGAATAGTGGTGAACAGCCAGGCCTTCAACGCTGCAAAACCTGATAACAGGCCGACCAAATGTCACACACTGAATTGTTTTGCAGAGATCCTTTGCCCTTTTAAGATTGAATAGTAGAGTCCTTGCCACATGCAGGGTGTACAGTGCTCCTTCCGCTTGAGAAGATGGACCTGGGAAGAATAGAGGGTTTGAAATGTCAACATTGAGATGAAAGCTAGAGACAACTTGCAGCACAACATTAGGGTGGGGTCCTGAGAACCACTGCGTCCCTATGAAAGATTATGTAAGGCTTCTCGGTACACATTGCTTACAGCTCATTAATTCTGCAGCTGGAGGTTATGGAGGCTAGGAAAGTAGTCTTCAAAGTTAGCCACACAGGCCTGCCCAGGCCATATTCTCAAAAGGTTTTAATTACCAATTTAAGGTCCAAAGGGCTATGGGGTGTCCTTTAGGCAGAAAAAGCTTCAAGACATTGAAATGCTCCTTAACTGGATTTGTCAGAGATATTGGGGCTCATTAGGAGGTGGGCACTGAGGATGGCGGTAATTCCGTTGGGCGTAATTGCCATTACCACCATGGTGTTTGGCGGAATTGCCACCTCATTGCAATGTGATGGGAGCCCACACAGACCATCAACAGTAACGGTCATTTTGTCAGCTGTAAATAAACTTTGCATGGTAATTCCACCCGTCATCGGTGGAATTACTGTTAACGCCGGGTAACTTGGTGGTAATTCCACCAGCGGAATTAGCACCATGCCAGAAATGGGAAGTCAGGCGGAGGTCATCTTTTATCAAATCCAATCCACCCTGAATCTGCCATTTCCTGTTGTCATCAGGGACGCCATTCCACCAAAATGCCACTGGTAACCGAAGTGACGTCACATGACTCTTGACATTGCAGGAAGTTATGCCATTTCACCCCACCCTGAAGTGACATCACGGGAAGCGATGGAACACAACCTTTCACCCCTTGACAAAACAAGAAGGTGCATCAACTAGCCCTAAGTACACTTCGAAAAATATGGTTACGATATCACTGTAATGTGTTATACACATTTCATACAAGAATGGATCACCATATTTATCGTTAGTATCAGTGTGTATAGACCCATATTACCAAATTACTGTGAATGCAAGCAGATGTCCAAGGCCAAATGATGTGTTGTTATATAGCACTTATGCTAAAGCGCTTTATATAGAACAAATATACATACAATATCACCAAACCAGTGTTGGTACTCATTTATCAACATCAGAAGGATGAAAAGCTGAGTTGGCCGTGCCGGAATTCAAACCTGCAACCTACAGATCACACACACACATCACAGCAGTGAACGCTCAACCCACTGAGCTATTTTACCGGCTATAATAAAATGAGCAATTACATGTCTGAATGTTCTCAAAGGCAGAAAGCAAATTACGCTCTGTAGTGCATACCATTAAACTGGCAACTGCGATTTAACAGCAGGCCAGTTCATCTGCAGGTCTGGTGCAAAGTTGGCCACATGTCAAGCATGCATGGGTCTACTTTTCACACTTCAGAGGTTGGCAAAATACATACCATTGAGAGGTATCATAACTGTGTATTAAAGTATTTAGAGTAGTGCAGGGAAAGCAGCTCACTCACACGGCATCCTGTACTCTGGGCTCTCGTTACCTCATAAATGCAAATAAACATCCTGAACAGCATGCCAGGGAGATAGGAACGATAGACACATTACCACAAAGCATTAATTGTGGCACAATGAAATCAAAGGCCACTTGATGTGCCATGATCAAACATTTCTACACTGTACACAAGCTTTTAGACACAAGGATTTTGTCAAGTGTCCGAGGACACCGAGATGCAATGTCTTGTGAAGATCGTAACAGAGACAATGCCAGAAAAAAACATGCTGTAACTGCAACTTGCGAACACCAAAATACATAGCCTGAAATGGATGCTTGTTCTACTCTAAATGAGTTTTTGTCTGCATTGTGAATTTGAGACCTGAACAATAAAGCCAGCCACTCCATAAAGCCGCCTCCCCCTCTTTATCCGCTCCATTCCCTCCTACCCTATCTTCCGTACCTCTCTAAAATCTTATCTCTTCCATTCACATCCCTAACCCTTCCACTCTACTCCCGCCTACCCTTCTTCCAGCATCTCTAATTCTTATCTCGACCATTCTTCTCCCTTTCACTGCCTCCTTCCTCTTTACTTCTGCTTTTACCACTACTCAGTCCTCAGAGTTACAGTTGTACTTATCTGAACCCTTACCTCCCCTTTTAAAAGTTTTCCTCCCCTTTGAAACGTTCACATTAGTTTGGCATTGCCATTGCTTATTCGCGCAAGCACTCTGAAAGCTGAGGACAATTTTATTTGCTAGAATACTACATTTGCTTACTTTTGGACCCATCTACACGTCCCCAGGACCCATCTCCTAACGTTTTCCCGACTTACAAAACAGTGCAGAACTATGTGAACTTTGGGCACATGGCCCCATACACTTAGATTTAGATTTATAAAGTTAGGATTGTAAATCCTGTGGACAGTTGGTGCTCTCTATAACCATTGGCTTTTTCTTTCAGGCATTGGGGTGGGGTGATTGGATTGTTCTGCACCAACTACAGTGACTGCATGTATGTTGTATAGTTCTTTAGTGTTGTGTGATAATATCACTTGCTAGTTGTAACTTTTCATGTGTTTCCTGGGCCTTTAATAAATGTGTTACTTTTATAACTAAGTGTAATCCTTGGTGTTTCCCTGTATGGACTCAATGTAGACCCCTAACCCTACTCACCACTCCTGAGATCTATCCTTGGCCTCTCTTCATACTACCTTGATTGCTTTGGCTAAACTCCCAGAAGTTGCTCCCTGTTCACAATAATGAGGGTGGCCTCCTAAACATCTGTCCACCAGGCCAGAGTTTACAAATCCATTTTAACAAATTGGTGTGCAGCTGTGAAGATAGATTCTGGGGTACCCCAGTGTTGTCCACTGATATAGTGCCTGTATCAGATTTACACAAAACACTGAGATCTGATTTTTCTGGTAAAATAACGGTGACCTACTGTACTTAGAATAATGGAAACAGTCACTGCATCTACTTTAAATGCTTCTAAGGCTGATCACTTAAGGGGTCTAATTCACAGAATGTTTTCCAATGGGGGTTGGCCATTATAAAACACTTCTCTGAATTAGGCCCATGGTGCGTTAAAAGAGTGCTTCCAACCTCTGGCAACAAAGCTGAATTAATACAGAGAATTATGGATCAACAGTAAAGTAGGACTATGTCTTTACCTTCCAATGGTGATGCAGGAGGTGCTGGTACTGGTGCCAGTAGCAGCAATGGTATTACTATTACTGCCACCATTGAGAGGGAAGAGGATGGGGAGGATGATGATGATTCTGCAAATGTTTCTGTTACCACCTCAGAAGCCAAGGTCTTCTGAGAGTTGCTCAGGCAAAAAGCGCTTGAGTTTAACATGGCTAAGCTTGACTTTGAGAGGGTAGAGAAGAAGAAAGATAGAGAACATCAGTTGGAGCTTGCCAGGATACAAATCTAACACGGCTCTTCTAGAGGCTCTCGGAATGGTTCTGGACCTTCTTCTCATCCCAGGTTTCCTAAAGATTTGCTCAGTGTGTATGATGAGAAGAATGACATCATGGAGTGGCTGACAACGTTTGATTATGCCTTTGAGGTAAAAGTAGTGGGTGAGGCTGATAAGATTGCATGGTTGATCAGTGGGCTACCCCATTCACGCTGCAGTGCCATTATGAAAAGGTCTAAGGCTGATAGAAAAGACTGCCAGATTGAGGCAAGCTCTCATCTTAAAGTTTGGGAAGACTCCTGCCCAATACTTGAAGAGATTCAGGGAGTACAAGAAAAAAGAAAATAATACTTGAGTATCATATGCCACTGATTCTTTGAAGAACTTGTTTGGCTGAGTTGAGGGTAACCACATTTTATTTATTTATTTTTATTTATAAGTGTTTTGCTTTTAATGAAACCTTTCACAATTTTTCTCCTATCAGACTATTGCATACATACAATTCAGTTACCTACACTCAGTTCACAGATAATATTCTTATTTCTATGCTTAGTTCACTTACATACAATTCATGACATTGTGACATTTTGCATTTATAAATTCATTTCTTTTAACAACCTTATGGTGGCAATATTGCATGATCTATGTTCAGCAATCATAATCAAATTCCACATACGTTTTTGATCCTTCTCACAGAATTCTTTAAAAAATGTAAAATAATAGTCTTTACGTTGTATTTCCAGGCTTTTACATTGAGGTATTAAATGTTGTAGCGTTTCTGTGCATCCTTTTTGCGGAATCTACTCATCATCGGCATGTTTGCTTTTTTGTTGCGTCGAGCAAGTAGTGATCTTACCATCATGGTTTGTGCTCGGTAAGTCAAGTCTGGAAATTTCTGAAGGTATTTTGGTAATCGGCCTCTGCTTTTCATGGGGAAATTCGAAACTAAAGTTGTTCTAGAAATATTTGCATTTTCATAAGCTCTTCGCAAATATCTCTCCAGTTTAGCATGTGGTTGCATTTATCATAATTCTGTGATTCAGATGTTGTTGGAATTAAGGTATTTTTTTTCTTTTTTCAACAAAGCATTTTATTGAGCATTTTGATAGGAAATACATCAACATCGCATTAGTGCATTCATGACATTAAGTTTCACAGACACCTGGGAGGCCCAAGGCGAGTTCTTTGCAGGTCTGACCTTCAGGGTGCTCTCCTGTCCCGCTGTTGTAGAGGACTCGGAAGTAGCTTGTTGCTTCCACCAGTGCTGACTTTTTATTGGAGCCATCTGGTCATGGGTGGGCGACAGGCAATTCCTGAGAATTTCTCTGCATAGTCCATGAATTGGACCCAGGTGTTTCGGAATACATTCATGTTTCCCAAGCGGACCACCATGATTTTTTCCGATATCACTATGTTCCAACATTTCGTCCACTACATGGGTATAGAGGGACCCTCGGGGTTCTTCCACAGCCGGGCCATAGCATTTTAGCGGCCGTGAGAAGGTGAGTGCATAGACAGGCTATCTGGCCCGTGAGAGGAAACGCCCCGGCCCCAGTGTCTCCCAGAAGTATTAACCCTGGGTCCCATGGGATTGTTAACCATGTGATCCCATTGATTTGATCTAACACCCCTTGCCAGTAATCCCTTGATTTTGGGCAGGCCCACAGCAGGTGAAACAGGGAGCCAGTGGCTGCACACCCTCTCCAGCATCCCGGAGCAATTGCCAGATTACTTTTGTGCAATTGTTCTGCCGTTATGTAGTACCTGTAGCATACTTTGTATCCCCCCTCAATGTTAGTTATGCATTGAGTACTTTTGTGCATTCTAGCCCATATTCTGTCCCAGTCCAGACGGTATAGAGTTGACATGTTTCCCCGATTCCAGTGCAGTTAGCTCCCTCCCTCCTTTCTCCCTGATGGACCCATGCGATATCCAATGTCTTAGCTGTATATATCAGAAAAGCTCTCCCTCCGGAATATTACATTTTACTTTGCATTCTTCGAATGTAAGGGGATTGCCGTCCACCAGGAAGACTTATACTGTCTGTAGGCCTCCCACCCTCCAGGCTGCAAACCTTTTGGGGGGATGCCCGGGGTAAAGTGTTGGTTATTCCAGATTGGGGTAAGGAGGCCAAGAGTGCCCGTGCATCCCCATTTGAGAGCTGCCTTTTTCCAATTTGACACCAGGTTTTTTGTGGCTGCGAGGGGGCTCACATGTGCCGAGGTTTGTGGGGTCAGGATGCGTGGAAGGTCAGACAGAGGAGATGAGCACCATGCTTCCTCAATTTGTTTCCAGTGTGGCTGGTCCGCAGTTAATGCCCATGCAAATGCGTGAGATAGTTGCGCTGGCCGCTGGTATCTGGACACATCTGGGACCCCCAGTCCCCTGGAGTTCCTCCCATGGAGCATAATACATTTAGCTATGCATCCCCCCCCCCCCCACCACCAGATGAATTTCAGTATATTTTGTCTCCTACGTCACTCTCTGGGATGTGTATTGGGAGTGCTGCGCAATGGTAAATTATTCTTGGCACTATATTCATTTTTACCAACGCTATTCTCCCGAGCCAGGAGATCTCCTGCTTCTGCCAGAGTTCTAGGTCTTTCTGTATTTCCCTGAACAGTTGTGGGAAGTTGCTTTGGTAGATTTGTTCGACTTTTCTGGGGATTTTAACTCCTAAGTACCCAATGGACGTGTCTGCCAATGGGATAGAGAGGTAGGGGTTGAGTGCTTCTCCAGCATGGGGTCTGGCATGGATTCACATGCTCATGAATATTCCCCGTCGTCAGGCTGGGAATCCTCTGTAAAGAAAAAACCAGTATCAGTTTTGTTTCTGATCTGTCTTTCGTAGTAATAACCAATCACTGGTCTCTGCGTCATACTGACCACAGCCAATGACTGCCCTCTACCTAAGCACCGCCTCTGGCAGCCATCTTCAGATTTTTACCGCACGTTCATGTGTTGGGATCCTCGTGCTATTGCTCTCGAGCGTTAGTGCTATTTTTCGCGCTTTTTTCACAAAAAAACTTCGATTCTTTCGGTCAAAAGAGCCTCAAGCTCCACCGATCTTACATCCGATCAACGGGGACCCGTGTCGGATTCATCTGTGCCCCCTCAAGGGTGAAGATTTCGTCGAGCTACACTTCGGAGGACTCCAGAAGCTTCTCAGGCCCGGTCTCGGAGATGGCCCAGGAGAAGGGAAGCTCGACGCCCGGAAAGCTGTTCAGGGTCTGCCCTGGATGCCAGCTGCAGAACGTCTTCAAGGAGGACGAACACTCTTTCTGCCTTTACTGCCTTCATGAGGACAAGACGCACGTGGAGAAGGACTGTGCGTTTTGCGGCAACATGTCGGAACGGACCATGAAGGACCGCCATCAACGTCTCGCCAACTGGCTGGAGGGTAAGAGCCCGTCTGGCGAGAAGAAGAAGAAATCCGAGCGGTCTTCTAAGACCTTTGAGGGCGCCCCGGCGACGGGGGCCCAACATAAGGCCAAGCACCGCGAGTCCGCTGGCACCGGGAGCGCCGAACGGTCGGGCTCTACGGGCGCCAGGCAGGGCGCACCCTCCCCGGCACCATCAACCACGAGCCAACGCTCTGGGTCGGGTAAGAGGAAGGCCGAGCACCCGGCGAAGCTCCTGGAGAGGCCCCGGTCGAGCTCTAAGGCAGAGGAGGAGCGTGGCAGTGCCCCCTCCCTCAAGGATAAGGCAGTGAGCGCACCTAAGGTGGTGAAGGCCTTGATCCATCCGACCAAGCCCTCTATCGAAAGGGTCGCGGCGGCCCTGGCTCAGCCTGTGGTGGCTACACCAGTGGTGGCGACCTCGGGGCTCAGAATCTCCCTGCCTCCTCGGAGGGAGTCTTCCTTTGTGCCCATCGATAGGACCCCCGTGAAACCCTCCGTGGGGAAGAAGAAGGGGGGGCAGGGCGTCGTCGTAGATTCGGCCTCAACCTCAGAAGAGGAGCTGATCGAGGTCTTAAGCCACGGCCTAGGCGTGGAAGAAGGCCAGCCCGTCGGAATGGACCCCGACGCAGGTAACGACGACGACATCGTCGAGGATACCGACGGGGCCCCTGCTCGCCCGTCGGATTCCCCTCTGCCAGCGCCGCAAGACAACTCGGCGGCCATTTTGTTGGCCATACAGTCCTTATGCTCCGAGATAAGGACGAGGCTACCGTTACCGACGGAGGAACCTCTCCCGTCGGGGGATCCAGAACCGGGACCTTCTGGTGTTCCCCCTACCAAGAAAAGAAGGATCCATCCACCGCCTCCTTTTCAACCGTCGCGCCCCGTCCAGCCCTCCTCCCCGTCCACCCGAGGGGATGATACGGGGACTGACACGGCAGCGACGGGTACGGACGACGAGGCATACGACGAGGATTTTCCGTCGTCGCCTCCCACCAGGGCTTCCCCGCCCGACGAGATTGGATCTTTCCACTCCATGATCTCCAGAGCTTCCGAGCTTTTCCAACTCTGCCCTGAGGAGAAGAAAAAGGAAGGCTTCCTTTACCAGCGGCGCGAGGCCAAGAGGAAGACGGTCCTCGCAGTGCCTCTGTTGGACGACATTTGGGATGAGGGCCTTTCCCTCCTCAAGAACCCTTCCACGACGCCAGCTAGAAGAGACCGGTACGAGAAGAAGTACCGGGTCCCGGACACGGCCCCCCTATGCCTCCGGGCGCAGCCTACCCCGGACTCCGTCGTCTCCGCGGCAGCCAGGAAGAAAGCGGGGGGGGGGTGCGGCCTCCACATCGACTTCCCCGCCGGACGGCGAGGGAAAGAAACTGGATGCTATGGGACGTAGAGTCATCTCGTCGGCAGCGACGACGATTAAAGCGGCCAACGCCTTGGCTATCGTGGCCCGCTACGACAGGGAGCTCTGGTACAGGATAGCTCCCCTGCTGGATTTTCTGCCGGACGACAAGAGGGCGGAGGCCCTTGAGATCCTGCAAGAAGGTGAGGTGGCTTCGGACCACGCCATCACCGTGGCGACGGACATCGCCGACACTGGGTTCCGCCAGCTGGGCAACGGCGTTTGCCTTCGACGTCGTGGATGGCTCAAAGCTACGGACTTTCGGCAGGACGTCCAGACCAGAGTCCTGGACATGCCCTTCGATGGGAACAACCTGTTTGGGAAGACAGTGGACGATTCCCTTCAGGCCATCAAGGCGGATACTGAGACGGCCCGGGCCCTTGGAGTCCTGCAGCAACGACGGGCGCCCTTTCGGAGCGGCGGAGGCAAGGGCGCCTCCAAAGGTTCCGGCGGCGGTTTCGCTTCCTACCGTCAAGCGGCCCGCTCGTCGTCGCAAGAGGCCTACAGAGGACGAGGCAAGTCTAGCGGACCCCGCCGTCGTCGCCAAGGAGGTCAAGGCGGCAAGGCCGCGTCCAAGCAGGATTGAACCGGCCGTGGGGTCGGGCCCCCACCGAAGTACCCCGGTGGGAGGCCGGCTGGCGGGCTTCGTCAGCGTGTGGGAGTCCATCTCCACCGACCGTTGGGTGCTGGACGCCCTGGCCCGGGGCCACGCGCTCGAGTTTCAAAGAAGGTGCCCGCGCGTCTCCCCCGTGGCCAGGAAAGAACTTCACGTCCCTCAACTTCTCCTGGAGGTAAAGGCGATGCTCAGAAAGGGCGCCATCGAACTCGTCCCAAAGAGGCTTCGGGGCTCCGGAGTCTACTCGCGATACTTCCTCGTGAAGAAGAAGACGGGAGGATGGCGCCCCATCCTAGACCTGCGACGGCTGAACAAGTTCATCAAGGCGCAGAAGTTCCGGATGGTCACCCTCCAGCACGTCCTGGGTCAACTGGAGGAAGGAGACTTCCTATTGTCGTTGGATTTGGAGGATGCCTACTTCCACATTCCCATCCTAAAGGGGCACCGAAAATTCCTCAGGTTCGTGGTCCAAGGGCGTCATTACCAGTTCAAAGCCCTTCCCTTCGGACTACGGTCGGCACCCAGGGTATTCACCAAGTGCCTCGCACCGGTGGCGGCGCAGCTACGCCGCGAGGGGATTCACGTCTACCCCTACCTGGACGACTGGCTCATCCGCGCCAAGACGAGGGAGCTCGCCGTGGTCCACACGGCAAGGACCGTCCAACTCCTCACGGACCTGGGATTCTCCGTGAACTACGCCAAATCCCACCTGGTGCCCGCGCAAGTCGCACTGTTTCTGGGAGCGAGGCTCGACACAGTGTCCTTTCTGGCCTCCCCGTCGGAGGAGAGGACCAGGACCATCTTGGGCAAGGTGCAACGGATGTTGGTGGCCGACGCGGCCAAAGTGAGGTCCATCAAGTCCCTCCTCGGGATGATGTCTTCCTGCATCTACCTCATCCCCATGTGCAGGCTCCGGATGCGCCCGTTGCAAGAATTCCTGGATGCGCGCTGGATCCAGACGACGGGCAGCTTCGAGGAAAGGATCAAGCTCGACGAGAGTTTCCGACGAGCGATACGGTGGTGGGGCACCCGCGCGCATCTGACGGCGGGCATGGACTTCCAGACCCCAGCCCACCAGGAGACTGTGACCACGGATGCCTCCCTGGAAGGGTGGGGAGCGCACACCGAAAATCTGCACGCAAGGGGACTCTGGCTCCCGACGGAGAAGTCCCTGCATATCAACGTCCTGGAGCTCCGTGCAGTGTTTTGGGCCCTCAGGTCCTTCCTTCCGTCCCTCAAGGGCAAGGTGGTGAGGATCTTCACCGACAACACCACCACCATGTTTTACATCAGGAAACAGGGCGGAACCAGGTCCCCAGCGCTGTCCAAGGAGGCGCAGGACCTGTGGCATTGGGCCGTCGCCCAAGGGATTTTTCTGGTGCCGTTTCATCTGGCAGGGATAAAAAACACCATCGCCGACTCACTCAGCAGGGAGCTGCGCTCGTGCCACGAGTGGGAACTACGGCAGGATCTGGTGGATCGCCTCTTCCGACGGTGGGGCACACCCCAGATCGACCTGTTCGCGACGGCGACGAACACCAAGTGCCGGAGGTTCGCCAGCAGGTTTCCCCAGACGAGGAGCATGGGCGATGCTTTCTCGTTCCCCTGGGAGGGCCTGTTCCTCTACGCGTTCCCTCCCTTGCCTCTGCTAATCCGGCTCGTCAACCAGCTCAAGAGGTCACGGTGCAGGATGATCCTCGTCGCACCTGCGTGGCCGAGGCAGATATGGTTCCCGGACCTTCTGGACTTGTCAGCGTCCCCGCCGATCAAGCTGCCGGCGGACGCGGATCTACTCTCCAGGGAAGGAGGCGCCATCCTCCACCACGACCCGAAGTAGCTGAACTTGCAGGCCTGGCTCCTGCAGCGCTAGAGTTTGGAGGATACGACATACCGGCCGATTGCAGAGAGGTTCTTGCAAAGGCCAGGGCGTCCTCGACTCTTAAATGCTACGGACACAAATGGAAGAGGTTCTCTGTCTGGTGCCACGCACAGAAGATTAACCCTCTACGGATTACGGCTCCCCAAGTACTGCCGTACCCGCTGACGCTGGCCAAAGCTGGTCTGGCACACGCGTCCATCAAGATTCATCTTGCTGCGATCTCCCGATACACCAGAACCACGGGGCGGACGTCCTTGTGGTCTCATCGTCTGGTGAAAGAGTTCATGAAGGGACTGTTCAGATCGTTCCTGCCGGTGAAGGCTCCGGCCCCGGCGTGGGAGCTCAACGTGGTGCTGACCAAGCTCATGGGACCTCCGTTCGAGCCTCTGCACTCGGCCCCGTTGAAGTTTCTATCGTGGAAAACAGCTTTTCTTGTGGCCATCACCTCCGCACGACGAGTGGGAGAGATCCAGGCCCTTTCCTGCAAGGCCCCGTACTTGACTTTCCACGACACGAGGGTAGTGCTCAGGACACACCCCTCCTTCATGCCCAAGGTACCGTCGGACTTCCATCTCAACGAACCCTTGGTGTTACCTGTGTTCTTCCCGTCGCCTTCGTCGCCGGCTGAGAGGACTTTGTACTCGCTGGATGTAGCTAGAGCGCTGAAGTTCTACGTGGACCGCACGAAGGGTTTTCGGAAGACGTCACAACTCTTTGTGAACTTTGGACCTGTCAATCAGGGGAAGGCTCTCTCGAAGGCTTCCATCTCCAGATGGCTCTCCGGCTGTATCATGTGCTGTCACCGGTTGGCAAACCGACCGCTGCCTGGCCGTCCGAGAGCCCATTCCACCAGAGCGATCGCAGCTACCACGGCGTTCCTATCTGGTGTGCCCCTGCTGGACATATGCAGGGCTGCTACGTGGAGGTCGACGCACACCTTCACGAAATTCTACTGCGTCGACCGGGATTCCAGGGAGGAGTCCAGGGTCGGCCAAGCAGTGCTGCGCAACCTGTTCGCCTGAGGTGAGCCTGGTGAGGAGGTAAGATGCTTAATGTTGAGTTGATGTGATGCTTAATGTTGAGCCTTTGCCACCTCCCGTGGTTGTGCATGTGTGTACTGCTATGTATTCTTTATTCATGAGCATGTGAATCCATGCCAGACCCCATGCTGGAGAAGGAACAAGTTACTTACCTGTAACTGTTGTTCTCTAGCATGGGTCTGGCATGGATTCACATGCGAACCCTCCCGCCTACCCCTCTGCGGCTCTTCACTTGGTCATACTGCCACTTCACGTGCTTCCAAATCTGAAGATGGCTGCCAGAGGCGGTGCTTAGGTAGAGGGCAGTCATTGGCTGTGGTCAGTATGACGCAGAGACCAGTGATTGGTTATTACTACGAAAGACAGATCAGAAACGAAACTGATACTGGTTTTTTCTTTACCGAGGATTCCCAGCCTGACAACGGGGAATATTCATGAGCATGTGAATCCATGCCAGACCCATGCTGGAGAACAACAGTTACAGGTAAGTAACTTGTTCCTTCTCTACGTTTACGTGAAATGTTGATTGCCAATGCTGATGCTTTATCGTAGTTTACTCTGAATCCTGAGACCTTGCCAAAGGCTGCAGTTTCTTCCCAAAGGGACTCAAGTGATTTGTCTGATCGTGTTATATAGTGAGGAGGACATCGTCCACATACATAGCGGCTTTGTACTCTCTTTCGGCCACTTTGAGCCCATGTACGTTTAGGTTTTGCCGGATTTTGAGGGCGAAAGCCTCCATAGATAGGGCAAATATTAGGGTCGATAATGGGCAGCCTTGGCGCATACCTCTGGTGATGTGTATTTGCCTGATCTTGTGCCATTAATCCTTAAGTGTGTGGATGGGTTCTGATAATTTGACATTGTCCAGGTCACAAAATTAGGGCCGAATCCCAGGTGGGTGAGTGTGTTTCTGATATAGCCCCAATCTAGTAAATCGAATGATTTGTGGTCATGTAGGGAGATTATTAATATCTCCACTCCCGTTCTAGAGGTGCTTTCTATGAGGGTGATCATGCGTCTAATATTATCTTGTCTGCATCACCCTGGGATAAAGCCTGTCTTATCTAGGTCTATTATGTCTGGGAGAATCTTTCTCAACCTGGCAGCTAGGATCTTAGAAAATATCTTTCCATCGTTATACATCAACGTGATTGGCCTATAGGAGGAGCTTTGCTCTGGGTCTTTGCCTAGTTTGTGGGTGAGTATTGTCAGGGATTCCGCCATGGATGGAGTGACACTACCTGATGTCAAAAATGAATTGAATAGCGCTATTAGTTGCGGGGATAAGATATGGGAGTAGACCTTATAAATGTTGCTATAAGTCCATCGGGAACTGGGGCTGTACTCTTCAGGGACTTAATTTATTTTATTTTATTTATTTATTTGGATTTGTAGAGCGTGCGACAGCCCGCAGACATCGAGGCGGTGCGCAGTCATAATGTCGACTGCAAAAAGTCAAAAACAATAATATCGAAGAAAAAAAAAATGTGGAAAAAAAAAACGAATTTGTTTTTTTATATTTATATGTTATTTTGGGTTTAGCTATAAAAAATAAACAGGGGGTTGGGGGGAACCCCCCATTTAAAAAAAAAAACATTCAACATTTTTTTTTCAACATAATTTTCGACTTTTTTGTTTTCGACATTTTGACTATAAACCCATCGAGGCGCTATAACAGAGCTTAAGGAGGCTTACTTGAGGGTTACAATGAAGCTGCCCAATGAGAGAACTTGTTCACCTTACAGAATCACATGCTACAGAACATCACAGGTTACATCAAACAAAGAGGTTTGTTTTGATGGCTCTGAGAAACGCCGAGTGAGATAGCCTCCACGGTTTCCCCCACCGTGATCGGTAATTCTAAGGGCTCTAGCTGGACTCTGAGGGTGGGGGGGGGGTCACTGATGGAGCGCAGGTATTTTGCCTGGCTTTCAGCTGATATAGGGCGGCATGCCATGATTTTGCTGTGATGGGCTAACATGATTTCCATTTTCTCCTCCTCGGTGTACCTAGCTTTGCCATCAGCCCCCGTGAGCCGCAATATATTATTCCTCTTTGTACCTTTTGTAGCCTGTTGGCCAGTATGCTGTTGACTTTATTGCCCTTGATGTAATAATATTACTTCGTGCCCTTGATGTAATAATATTACTTCGTATATGCCAGTGATCTAGCTGATGTATCCGCCCAGTGAATTTCTAGGGCTATTTTGGCCTTTTTGAGTTCCCTCTCTGCTTTTCTAGTTTGGTGTTTTTTGAGACCTTTCTACAGTTCTGCTACTTTCTCTTCTAATTTGGATTCTTGGAGTCGGGGGATCCACCTTTGCTCTGCTCTCGCACTGATGAGCGCCCCATATACTACCGGCTTCATGGCGTCCCAAATTGTGGCTATGGGTGTATCCTCTGTTGTGTTTTCTTTAAAGTAGTGGGTGAGAGTTTCACCCACCTCCCTTTTGATGATGTCATCTAGTAATATGGAGTTCTGCAATTTACAGTACCTGGGGTTTGGAGGGGGGGTGGCGGGGATGCCTCAATTCGCAGGTCCGCTGTGACGGGTGCATGTTCTAATATTATTCTTGTGTGGATTTCCACCCTATCAAGGCAGGGGAACAGAACGCTTGATGCCAGTACCAAGTCAATTCTAGAAAAGCCTGGATGCACGTTTGAGTAGAAGGTGAAGTAATTGGCCCCCATATTAGCTAATCTCCAAGTGTCCATTGTCTCAGTTTCCCTGAGGAATTTAGTGAGGCCTAGTGCCCGGGAGAAGTCTGTCCTGGTTGGGGGAAGTGTTCCCTTTGCGCGTCCAGCACCATATTAAAATCCCCCCCCCCCCCCAACAGGAGGAACACTTCTGTGATTGTTAGTATGATTGGGATTAGGTCTAGTAGAAATGTTTCTTGGGCATTATTCAGGCAGTAGATGGTTGCTATAGTGAGTGGTTGTTCCACAAAGTATCTTTTTATCAATAGATATCTACCCATGGCATCTTTTTTCACTCTGGTTTGTGTTAAGGGTACATTTTCGCTAAGCAATACTGCCACCACCCTCCACCCTTTTTTTCTCCCCTGACGTGACGAAATAGGCACTCTTAAACCTTTTGAATTTAATGCGTTGTTCGTCAGCCGGTAGCAGATGAGTCTCCTGGAGACACACAATGTCCCCCGCGAGCTGACCTAGTCTACGTTTTACAGACCTCCTTTTGGCAGGAAAGTTGAGACCCTGGACATTCCATGTAATCCTTCATATTTTGCTGTCATTATCCGACCCCATGGCGCCCCGTAATGATACTGCTGTTGTAGGGTTTGTCATGGTACCCCTTTCGAATGGCCGGACTTAGATTGCTCTGATCCTGTGTATCTGTGATTGCTCTAGATGTCGATGTTTTGCTCCCTTTAATCCCCTGGGGGATCCGTAGATCATTCCCCTTCCCTATTCCCCCCACCCCTCAACTGCCAGGGATGAAAGCAGCCCTCACCCAATGGGGTATCCGGCTCAATCCCACCACCAACCTAATAAGAGGCCTACAGGGCCAAGTGCTCGCTAAGCTGCATAGTTCAGCAAGACCCAACATTTTTGCTACTCATTGTAGGCTTGGTGTTTTCACTATTTCTACCATTAACTGTTTGTCCTTGGGACTTAGGCCGCTTCCCTCCAACCCTCGCTGGGGTCCCATCAATTATCCCCCATAATGTCACTCTGTGATCCGAACCCTATTGGATGCTGTAGGGTGGGAGCCCAAAGGGGTGGAAAACTGACCTTGACGATGGAGAGCTGCCATTTCCAGATGAGTCTGGATTTCTACTCTTTCGGGGCGGATCCTGAATTCTGCATCTCCAGTTGACTCTCGTCCAGGCCATTGACGTGGGCTTTTTTGTCAGTTCTTGAGAGTCTGACTCTATCTCTGATTCTCCACTTTCTTCTCCTGCCCCCAGGAATTTGTCTGCCTCTTTTATGGTGCGTACCTGCTTCTGAACTCCTTCCCAACTAAAATTTAGAGACGTCGGGAAGTCCCAGCGATAGGATATCTTTTTGTCTCGTAGCCACTCTGTAAGGCATTTCAATGCTTTCCTTTTTAGGATGGTGGTGTTCGCCAAGTCTTGGTAGATTAGAATGGTCGAGTCTCTGACCAAGATGTGCATTGAAGCTCTGGATTCTCTCATGATTTCCTCCTTCACCTTGTGAAATGAATTCTAGCTAGGACATCTGGGGGAGTCAAGTATGTTTGCCTGGACTTGGATCTATGGACTTGGTCGATTTCCAGTGGGGCACTGTCTGGCAGAGTCAGTATTAATCTGAACAGATCTGTTGTTTACCTCTCCTGGTCCCCATCCAAGACTGAGGTGGGAATTCCAAGTAGGCAAAATATTATTTAATCTCCAGCAGTTCTCTGCATCCTCTTGTTTTGATTCCGGGGCCTCACATCTAGCTTCTAAGGTGGCAATTCTATCGACCCCCTCTCCAACTTCGAACATTTTACTCGCAGATTGTTCCCGATATCTGCTGGGCTGCTTTCCACTGCCTCGACCCTCTTGTCCAGAGTGGACATCTTTTTCATAACTTCTTCTGTCCCTTTCTGGAATTCCCTTGTCATGGTTGATAACAAGTCTTGAAGGTCTACTTTTGTGGTGGACTGGGCTAGTGGAGCGCTGCTGGAAGTCGACAATGTCTCTGTCAGTTGCGTCTCTGCCTGATCCCCCTTTTTTGTTTTCTCAGGCTTGGTGTGTCCCATTAGTGTGAAAATGTCCACCTGTTTGGTGTTCTTCCCGCTTTTTGCCATTGCTTTTCCAGACGTCGCTAGGGACCGGGACTTTTATGTTTTCCTCTTTTGCGTTTTAACCGTTGGAGGTGGAAGCTCCCCCCAGAGTTAGGGCTTTTTAGGTGATTTGTTTTACAGGTCTAGTTACTCATCTGGGCTCATCCAGACCGTGTCCGCATACACTTGAGTAGGGCACGTGGGGGGGGGGGAGATGACAGCCGACTTTTGACGCCGGTCGCTGCCCTGCTTCTGTCTGATGAATGTCCCTTTAGTGCCTTGCTGGGCATATTCCGGGATCGGCCGGGCTGTGGAAGTGGGGCAGAGGGATCCTCGTTTTATCCTCCCCTATTCCGCTGTGGGGACGAGTGAATGTCCCGCTCTGGTAGCTATTCTGAGTGATTTGTGTTGGCTGTTCCGGGCCTGAGGACGATCAGAGGAGAACTAGTCTTGTAGAGGGCCCGGAGACTCCCTATTGGTCTGTAGGAGCTCCTAACGCACCCAGATTTCAGCGGGGCTGAGTTGGGACAAAGGATTGGGGACTGCCCCCCTCCCGCGTTGCTGCATGCTAAGCACGGTGGCTTACTTTGTTTTCTGGGGGTGGGGGTATGGGGTCCCCCCTGTGTATATTTTAATGCCTGGTTGGTTACCGGGGCAGTAGTGTGGATGATCTGCGCTTTAGTACCCCTCTGGCACTCGGATCACCACTCACAGGACCTCTATGTGGCGTGACTTCGCAGGGCTACGATCTACTCCAAACTCTCTTCCTATGGTTCCCGGGTAGTGGCGTTGGTGTTCAGTTCACTCGTTACTGTGTTAACCCGCACTGTTGCTGTGAGTGGGATAAGCCTCTGAGGTGCCAGGGCTCCCCTGACACAGGGTCTGGGGGGAGCCACTCCTGAGGTCTGCACCCCGTGTGCTGATGCGTAGCGTTGGGTTATGTCGGAGCCCCGTTTACCTTACTGTGTTGACTTTTCTGCGTTTGGTGGAATGTTTGAGTGTCAGTGCTTTACTTCGTGGGGGGGGTACCGGCCCCCCTTCCAGTGGGCCTCCTTCTCCTCCGACGTGCCGCGGGGGCTCCCGCTACAGCTGTGGCATTTATTTTGTGCTGGGAAACGCTGTTGGGGCCCCGATAGGTCCCTGGGCCGCGGGTCGAACCTCAGACTCTGCTCGCTGCTGCCCCTGCCTGCGCTTCCGCTTTACGCCGCGCAGATGAACCGGAGATGACACGGTCCACTGCTCTTTGGGGCTGGGGGCTGTCTGTTCACTTGAGGGAATCGCCTTGCCTCCGCTGTTGTAGTTCCTGGGATCTTGTGGCCACCATTTCCATCAACCCCGCTCAGCCGGCTATGGCGTGTTCAGACTCGGTCTGTTTATAATGAAATATGCGTTTTCCAGCTGAGCATTCTCATCCACTTGTGCACCGTCCCTTCCTTACTCCATCTGCAGTTTATTAAAGGTTAACGCGGAGTTAAGCAAGCTAAAAAGCTGTCAGTGGTTGGTGTAAGCCAGGAGCTTCTACGGACCCATGCCACCAGCCTCGGCTCCAAGCCACGCCCCCCTAAATTAAGGTATTTTTATGTTCATTAGGCATTTCCTGTAAAATGCCAGTGTGTTCCACTAAACTCTTCCTTTTACTTATATTAGTCCATGTTCGTACCTTATAATCGCGATTGGATAACTGATTGGAACATGGAACAGGGAGTAAAGCTTTCCAATACATACCTTCCATATAGTACCACTCAGGTTGATATTGTGGCAGTTTTGAATTTGCTCCATATGTCACTGTTGGTACTACCTTTTGGTTATAATATATGAGCATTGGGTAGTACGAGAACATACCGTATTTTGTCTGAATTATCTTTCCTTGCAAGGATAACGAGTTCAATGTATGTTTTATTTCATACTTATATGGTGCATCACATTTATTATCATTTATGTTGACTCTGAGATATTTGTATTTGGGTACGATAACAAGAGAAGCATGATTTATTGACCACTTGAATTGTGAGTTTTTTTTCATAGAGGTGTTTATTTCAAGCTTGTTTTGGTTAGCGTATTTCTGTAGAACTGTCAATTGTCACTGGAGACCAATAGGTGTCTGATCAAAGATATGATATGATAAGTTATTTATAACGCGCTTAATACCCAGAGGTTTCTAAGCGTGGACCGGGGATCGAACCTGTGTTGCTCAGTGTCATCTTGTCTCCAAGGCGAGCACGTTGCCCATGAACTATCCTCCGGAGACAAAGATCACTAAATCGTCCACATAGAAGAGCCATGTAAGCCGGTAATTCCCTGTTTTTGGTGGATATGTATTAGGCATTTCCAAGTTTTTACCAATGTCACAGATATAAACATTGAAGAGTGTAGCTGCAAGTATACATCCTTGTATTTGTATTTGTATTTTATTTATTTATATAGCGCACCAGGCCCCAGGGCTTTCGGACGCGTCACTTGGTTACAATCATAAAAAAAAACAGAACAGTGGATGAGTGCATTCATTGCATTCGGAAGAATATACAGAATGTATAGGTTATACAGATTATACAGGAGAAATACAATATGTAGGCAATATATCAAGGGGGAATATACACATTATGCAGAGTGTACAAGTTATAAGAGAAATACAGTATATGTACTGTATGCAGTAACGGTTGTAACAGGGACTGTTAACAATATAGATGTGGCTCAGGGCCAGGAGGACAATCAAGGCAAGTCTTGGGCAGACAACCAAGTTTTGACTTTGCGCTTGAAGGCTGGGAAGGTGGGTTCAGCTCTGAGAGTATTGGGTAGTGAGTTCCATAGTTTCGAGGCTAGGACCGGGAAGCTACGACCACCAGATTTCTGGAGGTTGAAGCGCGGAATAACAAGGCAGTTGGTTTGAGCGCTTCTTAGTGTTCTTGCGGATGTATGTGGTGTGAATCTGTGGGCTAGGTAGCTACGGGCTTGATTGGTGGGGCTTTTGTGAGTGAGTGCAAGTGCCTTGAGGGAGATTCTATGGGATACAGAGAGCCAGTGAAGATTCTGTCTGGTGTCAGAGATATGACTGTTCCTGGGTAGGTTAAGAGCCGCTCTAATGGCATTGTTTTGAATGGTTTGTAATTTTTTAATGTTACATTGGTTGGTGCCCAAGTAGAGGGCATTGCAATAATCCATTTTGGATAGGACCAGGGTCCTGGCTAGTGTAGTACAGTTGGCTGGAGATAGGAAGGGGCGGCATGCTGTGATGAGCTTGCATGTGTAGGAGGCAGCCGATGATACTGCATTGGTTTGCCTAGCTAATGTAAGAGTGGAGTCGATGTAGATTCCAAGCGTTTTTGTATCTTTAGCCACTTTAATGGTGTTACCATCAATGGTGAAGGATTTAAACGATGTGTCTAGTTTACTGAGTCTTTGGTGTGAGCCAAGGATGAGAAGCTCAGTCTTTTCATCATTCAAGCACAGTTCGTGCTGGGCCATCCAGGCCTGGATGACTTGGTAAATGGCGTTAATGGCTAGTGAGTCGGCTTTGTGGTCGCCTGTGATAGGGATAGGTATCTGGGTCTCATCAGCATAGTTAGTATAAGTGACACCAAGATAATCCAAAATATCGAAGAGGGGTTTTGTAAAGACATTGTAGAGTGTCGGGGACACGCAAGATCCTTGAAGGACTCCACAGGTGACTGGTGAGGGATCAGCGGTGGCGGTGGGGGAGAAGACCCTCATGGACCTATTAGCAAGGAAGGAGGTGATCCAGGCTGTGGCTTTGTCCGAGAAATGGGCTGCGGTTTTAAGGTGACGGCATAGGATTTGGTGATTTACTAAATCGAAAGCCGCAGAGAGATCTAGGAGGTTTAATGCCTCTTGAGGTTTTTATTGGTTTTGATAATAGCCCTCTTTCATTCAGTTTTATTTGAATTGTACTATTGGTGTAAAATTGCATTATTGCATTTAGTATGTAACTCGGGCAATCTGCTTCTCTTCATTTCTCCCAGAGTTTTGTTCGGGATATGGAGTCAAAAGCTTGTTTGAAGTCCACAAACGCAATAAATAATGGTCTCTTTGATCTGCTCGCTTGTTCTTTAAGGGCGGATATTATTGTCAGGTTTGTGTTAGTTCCTAAACCAGAGATAAATCCTGATTGGTGAGGATTAGTTTTATTGTTTGCTTTTAGCCATTTTTTCATGTCTCTTCCATAGTCTGGCGTAGAATTTTCCTGCTGAATCTAGGAGAGCCAAGGGTCTGTAGTTTAGCTGGTTATTTCTTTCTCCTTTTATAAATATCAGAATAAAAATCGATTGTTGCCAGGTGTCTGGAATTTTCCCATTCATTTCTATAGTTTTAAGGATGTTGTATAGTACGTCAGCCCATTATTCCGGGTGTCTCTTTATTATTGCATTAGAAAGCCATCGGGGCCTGGAGCACGAGAGGAGCTTAATTTCTTAATTTCCAGTAACACATCTAATCGGTCAAATTGTAAATTCTGTAAGTGATCATTTCTGTTCACCTTATCATCTTGCTCGTTACATTCATCAAAGAATTTGGTGTAATGTTTCATCCAACTCTTCTCGCATATGGCATTCAATATGAGAGAATGATTTCCATTGTTGTTTATGTTTTTTAATAGGTGCCAGATCTGGGAGCTTGATTTTGTGGCTAAGGCTTTTAGCATGCTCTCGTTATTTTCTTGCTTCCTTTGCGCAATGGCTTGCTTGACACGATTCCTTCATTAAAGCCATCCATCTTCTGATCTTTAGTGAAAGGGGTTTCTTATCGGTGGCTATGCATTTCATGTTTAAGTCTCCAGCAATTATAGTGGTGTGATGCAAAGGTTCTTTTTCTATAGTGTCTAGCATGTCAGAGACATATTTCAAAAATTCAGTGTCAGATATTAAAGCCGAGTTCCCATAAAGATTTAAGATCACAGCATGGGTGGTTAGAGGGTGATGTTTTTCAGTGAATTCGACTTTCAACAGTTGTATGCATGAGTGAGGAGCAAGCCATGATGTTAATTTCCCTCTGGAGTGTATCCGCAACGCAGCCAGAAGCCCTGCCATCGGTCTTCCTGTTGCTTTCTAGCTGGGGTTCAGCATATTTCATAGTTGGGAATGATAGGTTGGGACGTAATCCAGGTTTCTTGTAACTATATTATATTGTAGATGTCTAACGGCTGCTCTGAATTTTCTTTCAACAAATGCATAAAGACTCAGGTATTCCAGACTACTATTTTAAATAGAGCAGTTGGAGATTTCTTCTGGCTCTATTGGACATTTGTATGGTTGGTCTTTTCTATGGCTTCTTTTAGCCACGACCATTTGGTTGCACTCAGCATATTTTTGCTAGATTCACGGTAAACCTCACGTCTCAAATTACCTTGTGTTCTTTCACAATGTATGAATAAAGGTTGGTCTAGTGTTTTCCTTCCAGGATTTGTATTTTCCTTATGGACAGGTCTCTCATCTCTCTTCTTTACAGTTGTATATGATCTTTTAGTGCTTAAGTCAAAGCCCTGCGAGGCTAATGATTCTTTGACACTCCAGATTAATTCTTTCACTATTTGCGATGGAATATTTATTATCGCAGTATCCATACTTTTTGTGTTTTTAAACCCTTAAGTGCCTTACGTTTGCAGTGCCAACGACGAGATACCTCGTCCTTGTTGGCACTGCAGGGATCGCACAAAAGTGAAAGCCAACCCCAGGGCTATGTGAGGAGGAGGTTCCTCCTAACGGCCCGGGGGTTGGATTTCCTTCAGTTTCACGTCAGCGTGCGTAATGCACGCTGATGTGAAACAAAGTAATTTTCACTGCGGCAGCCATTTTCAGCTGCCGCAGTGAAAAGAGAAGGTGAGTGTCCACCTTTCTCTGCCTCGATCTGCAGCATTATTGTGCCGTTCAGATTAAGAGAGGTGTTGTTGGAAAGGAGAGATTCTCCTCTTTATAATGACACCTTATTTAAAGCATTGCTGGGCGCGGATCAGGCACAGATCGCTCGATCCGCGCCCAGCAATGCCACTAGACCACCATGGATCTGTTTTGTGAAGTGAGGGGGCGGGTGAGGGGCCGCTTACTATGTAAGCAGCCCTCTCGCCCATCCTCAAAAGCATGGGGCAGCCGTTTTGCCCACCCTGGGGGCAGATGGGCATGGTAATGTGCCCATCTGCCTCTAGGAAAGTGGGCAAAAAGAATGATAACGCATATTGTGTTTTGGGTGGTGGCACCCTAAACCACCAGAGATTGAGGGAATGGAAAGGGGATCCCCCCCCCACCCCAAGTGGATGGGGGGCACCTCATGTAGCCCTCCCTGGGGCAGCTTGGAAAGGGTACATGAGATGCTCCCCATCCATTTGGGGTGGGGGGAGGGCCACCAGAATTCTTGCCACAGGTCCCCCCAAGAATGGGGAAGTATGTTTTGCCAGAATTCCAGGACAGTTAGGGGTGATGTCCCCGGTCTTGGGAATTTGTTTCCCATGTGGGTCTACCATCCCCAAGCCCAGCGGTAGGCCAAGGGGGTTTTGGGCCGGGTCCCCATCCCTTCCTAGGGGTCAATTCTCTAACGCAGCCCAGCCAGAGCTCCAGGACGGTCGGGGTGATGTCCCTGGCCTTGGGCACCCATCTCCCATGTAGTTCGTCCATCCCCAAGCACAGCCTGGAGCTCTGGCTGGGCTGCATTACAGAACTGACCTCTGGGAAGGGATGGGGATGGTCGACCCACATGGGAGATAGCCACCCAAGACCTGGGACATCACCCCTGACAAATCCTGGAGCGCATGCTCTGCTGCATTACAGAATTTCCCTCGGGGAAGGGATGGGGACCCTGCCGGGGCTCCCTGGGACAGCCGCTGCACTTGGGGATGGTCACTCCATATGGGAGACAGCTGCCCAAGGCCAGGGACATTACCCCGGTCTATCGTGGAGCTCTGGCTGGTCTGTGCTACAGCTTCTCCCCCTGGGAAAGGTCAGAGACCCTACCTGGGCTCCCTGGGACTGCCGCAGCACTTGGGGATGGTCAACCCACATGGGAGACAGCTACCCAAGGCCAGGGACATTACCCCCCGACTATCCCAGAGCTCTGACTGGCCTGCGTTACAGCTTCTGCCTCTGGAAAAGGTTGAGAGCCCTGCCGGGCCTCCCTGCACTCACTGCTGGGTTTGGGGATGGTCAAACCACATGGGAGACAGCCACCCAAGGCCAGGGACATTAGCTCCAACTTTCCTGGAGCTCTGGCTGGCCTGAGTTAAAGCTTCTTACTCCGGGGAAAGTTGGGGACCCTGCCAAGGCTCCCTGGACCCACTGCTGGGCTTGGGAACAGTCCCACCACATGGGAGACAGCCACTCAAGGCCAGGGGCATTGCCCCCGATTATCGCAGAGCTCTGGCTGGCTCAGCCATCTCCTCTGCCTCTTCCAGTTGTATCTCTGCATGTTGGGCCTCCAGCTCCATTACTGCTACTGCAAGCATGGTTGTGGTGGAAGGGGTGTGGGGTGTGGGAGTGGTCCTTTCGTGCATTTACAGTGCTCATGGTGTGCACCTGGGCTGATTTTAGCCACCTGTTCAGCGATGTCAGTGTTTCCGGCACGGTTATCACGGTGCCACCGCCACTTCCGTGCCAGTGTTGCCAGTGTTTCAATGAAATCGGTACTTGGAATGTGCCCATGCTGCCACTGTGCCAGTGTTTCAGGCATGGCCTGCGGGTCATTCCACAGATTCCGTTCACAGTGCTGCCGTATATGGTAGCACCATGGATGTCACTTGCAGTGACAGGGTTTGTGGCATCTTCACTCAGAGTATGCCAGTCCGGAATAGGGTGCCGGTACGGCGCAACCGGCACCGTTATTTCTGGACTGGCCTACTTGTAATGAGGCCCAATGTGTGGTTTTTAACCACCCTAGGCGGCGTAACACTGCCCCTTGGCCCATCTGGCGGAACACTGTATCCGCTAAGTCGGCGGCTTCTAAGATGGCGTGGTCTGACGCTGCTTCCCGTTTGTGCAACAGTGCAACGGTTTCCTCCCTTTTGTCATATGGTAGGAACTCAAGTATTGGTCCTATTTTGAACCAGAATTCACGGTCGTAGCGGGTGAGGATAGACAGCAAATGTTCTGCCTTGATGGTAGTTGTGGCTGTCGTGGTGACTCTTTTGACAAAAGCATCTGTTTTCCCTCTTTGTCTGGAAGAAACATACAGGTAGAGGAGGGGTTGGCAGAATGCTTACGGGCCCTGACTCCTTCATTCAACCAGACCACTAATCTGCTGTGTCGGTCCTTGGATGAGAACGACTGGAAGATGGTACAGTTGTTGAGGTTGGGTCCGCACTTTTCAAGAAGATACTCAATGTAAACGTTTCTCAGGTTACATGTCGAGCAGGCCTTGAATAGGCATTTCTTCCTCATGTCTGCCATCTCCACAGACTGTTGAAGGCCTCAAACGCAAGATTGAAACTCCGGAGGCAACGGAATGGGCCGAAACTTCACAGCTGTTTGCAAGAAGCGATGCAGCACCAAACCTGGAAGATTTGATTGAAAAACTAGCAAAAAAGTTTGAAAATCTAGAAGAGAGAATTTGCATGGACTCACAACACTTAACATGCAGTAAAAAATCTGAAGATGGCCACCAGGGGTTGAGCTAAGGGGACCTCTCTAATTCATTGTGGGCATTGTGACTGAAAATGACTCTAATAGAGCACTTAAAGGACAAGCAGCTGAGACATTCAAAGGTAAACTGCTTTAATAATACTGAGGATTTCCCAGCCTGAAGACGGGTAATCTTCAAGTGCATGTGAAAATATGAAAGATCCAATGCTGGAAAAGTAAAAATACTTTAGAACATATATACAACTCACAGTTAGGCCACCTGCAATTGGTTACACTTTGTTTTAAATTACTTTGGCATAAAGCACATACATTAAATACAGTCTTTTAAAGTAGGGAGCAAGGGGTTCTTCAGAACTATTGAGCTGGACACCACCGCCCTGGGTCAGCCCCAGATGCGCTACGGTAAGCAGGACTTTGTGCTCAATGCATTCCCTATGTGGAGGGAGCAGGTCAGAGATATATGGGATCTCAGGCCCTGACTCCCCTAGAAAATTAGGAATGGTCCCAAATTATAATAAATTGCTGGAGGAAGCAAGGCTTGCCATTGTTGTCACTGCACAGGGTCGCCTGGTTGCGGATGCGAGTTGGTAGTCCCTGGTCGTCTTTAGAGTCTTCTGGAGACCTCGATATGTAGCGAAAATGCACAGACTCAGTTCCACAGTGAAGAAGGGACCCTCAGAGGGATCTTCACAGATGCACTTCTTGCATTGGCGGGGTCAGGAGGTACTCAGCAACCAAGCAATTGAACTCCACCTTCCTGCAGGCACGTCTCCTGGTGTAGGACAGTCCAGAAGATTCCCGGAGTCCCAGCTGAAACTTGAAGATGCCCATGATCAGTTTCAGCTATTTGGCCAGCCGGAAGCCTTTGCAACAGAGGATGTCTGGTAACAGGCTTGCAGAGCAAATGCAGCAGTGCACGCTCCAGCAACAAAAAACAGATGACAAACCTCAAGCAGGTCAGGTGACTGGTTGGTCCCACCACTCTTAGGGAGGAAGGCACCTCGCTGAGGTCTTCCCTGTCAAGTAGAAGGTTGAGGTGGTTCTTACTGGGCCAGTACTGGTCTCTGCAGCAGTCCTCTGGCATCCCTCGGTCGTCTTCTTTGGGTATAAATCAACATAACATAACATCTCTTAAGTTCCACTTGCTTCCTGTGTCCAGCTTGTCTCCTTATATACAGAAATGGTCAGAGAGCGGCCCCAGCCCTCCAATAAGGACACTCTGCACCATTCAAACCTGGAGGTGGCTGCGCAATTGGGGACATCCAGCCATCCCAAATCTTCCAGCAACTTCCAAGTCCCTGTTGGAATGTGTATTGAGGCAGACAGCCCCTGCCCCACTTCCTGACAGCTCACCGACACTAAGGAGAGCCTTTACAGGCTTTCTGCTAGAAGTCCACCAAGGTGCATGAAGATAGCCTTTCCCCACGTAGAAAGGAAGAATGGCTAACAAAGGACAGGACATCTTGAACAGGCTTAAAAATGTAAGGGGTGCCATAGTGAGTATATGGTCCCCTTTACTGCATTATCGCGGCTGCAGCAGTAGTGGGGGTAATGCACTCAAAAATTGTAGTAGAAAGTATTAACTGCCACCACCCTGATCAGAGAATGCCTGATAAGGCTGGTAACTGAAATAGTAACATGTTTAATTTCACAATTTGACATCCCCCACCCCGCTTGACTGGGGGTGTTGGGGTGCCCCCCGGCCGCTGCCAGCGCTAAGGCGGCCCTGATTTGACACTTCTCACAAAGGGAGAGGCCCGGGAGAGTGTCCCTTGTGTGAGATAAACTGGTCAATAACGCCTGATTTACCTTGCTCTCGATTTGGCAAAGTCTTTAGTGACCTGTGTGTTGGAGACCAAAAGGGACACAGCCCCCTTAAGAGAGAGGAGCATGGGACTGGGGGGAGGGAACCAGGGAGAGGAGGGCGAGCGGAGGGAGGGGACAATGGGGAGTTAGAAAATGTAATCAAATAAAGGAAGGCAGAAGCATGACCCTGTCTCTGCGTATTATTTAGACATAGGCCCCGCAGGCCGACCACAACAACTGGCGACGAGCCAGGAGCACACGCCCACAGCCTCTGTGTGAAAGAGGCACGGAGAAGAAGAAAGGAAGCCGTGCAGAGCAATTTGCAGGGGAGACCAGCGCTGACGGACATCGGTGGAAAGGAGAAGCTGGGAACACGACGGTGCCAGCTGCAGAGGGAGCAGAGCCCCCAGCGAAACGAAGGACCAAGCCCGGGAGACCAGAACCCAGCGGGAGAAGAGGGAAGCCAGAAGACGCAGCAGCATCGGCTACGAAAAGACATGCAACGAGAGCTACGGCAGGCAGCAGCCGCTGCACGAGCCATGCGGATCACAACAGAAGATGAAGCCAGGCGCTCCTGGACACACAGGTATGCAGCATGCATGATCCCACTAGAACGCGAGGATCGGGGAACGGAAAGCCATCCATAGCCACTAGAACATGAGGACTTGTCATTATAACATTATTGAAGACAAAGAAAGCGCACTACGCATATAACCCACTAGAACGCGAGGATTGACGACACCAAAGACACAGCATATATAAGCCACTTGAACACGAAGATTGCCGCCACTCGTGATACAGCATCCATTTAAAACATAACCTATCACTAAATCGTCAATGCAGACGCTGAAGGCGCACAACACTATAAGCCATTAGAATGCGAGGATCAACGCCATCAAAGACCCGGCAAATATAAGCCACTAGAATGCGAGGAGCACCACCATCAATGACACGGTGCCCATCATAAGACACATGGTGCATACCTACCACTAGAAAGCGAGGACTCATTAACAAATCATCATTAAGGTGCATATCTACCACTAGAAAGCGAGGACTCATTAACAAATGTCATTAAGGTGCATACCTACCACTTGAAAGGAGGACTCATTAACAAAACGTTATTAAACGTCATTAAAGACGCTGAGACGCAAGCACAAAGCGCAGCTAAGACACTTGAAAGCAAGGACTTGCAAAGACCGCCCCAACACCAAGGCCACTCCACAGGACCAGTGGCCCCAAACACAGCACAAGCTGCGCTGCACTGTGAGTAAGAGCAGTCTGTCGCCATATCTCAACCAGTGGTAGCACCAGCGGACCAGACTGCCCAACCCGCCGTAGGTCCGGCACCTACCAACCCAGTGTCCTTACTGCGACGCCCGCACCCCTTCACGTTGGAACCACAGGAGGACCCAGGCCAAAGATGGCAGGAGTGGATGGATGAATTTGAAGAGTTCATGAGAGCAGTGGGAAACCAAGATGCACCCAACAAACTAGACATCTTCACTAATCTCGTGGGTAAGGAGATGAAAAGCGTCATCAAGACCAGTCCCCCACACGAAAAGACCACCTATCAACTCCTCATCACCGCAATCCATGGCCGCCTGGTTGTACTCCCCAACAGGGACTATGAACACTATCCCTTCGATCAGTCTACCCAGAACTCACACAAAACAATTGGGCAGTTCATACTACATCGCCAAAGGAAAATCGCGTATTGTGATTTTGCAAACTTCAGCGATGATGAGGCCATCCGACTAAGGTTGATTGAGGGGTGTATATCCTCGCAATTTAGAAAACATCTGCTGAAGAAACCCCTCCCATTACAGGAAATAGCTGAATTGCCAAGAGTTTATGAACGAGTGGACATACAGGCAGCCCAGACAGAGAACCCAAAGAAAACAGACACCATTGCTGCCATGGCCAATAGCCCCCAAGGCCAAACCCACCAGATGGTTGCGCCATCCCGCCTAGAAACCTGGAACACTGCCCGCCGGACCCAGCCCGAAAGGCAGTGCTACAGATGCAGGTTTAAATTCCCACACAAGGGCCAATGCCCCGCCATTGGCAAGATGTGTTTGAGGTGCGGCCAAAAGAACCATTTCCAGATAATGTGCAGCGAAAGGGTTCCCCTGATGCTGGCACAGAGACCGCCACCATAATCGACCCCCCTCTCGGAGGTACGACCCAACAAGAGTATCCAACCTGCAGCCATATCCAGATAGAGATATTTCAAGAACTGGATTCGGCAGAAACACTACGGCATATACACCGCACCCTGGGTTCATAAGGGCTGTCGAGAACCTACAAGACATGCCCGAAGGAGCATTCGACAACCAAGAACACCTGTCTCACACACAACCCTACCAAGGGTATGACCAACGACGAGTATTCCCCACAGACGACCCATATGAAATCCCTCCGGTGGAAGAAATTTCATCAGGCGCAGAACAATACTACGAGTACGACTGGTACAGTAAGGAATACTTCCGGCTCATCTATGACACCTCAGATGATAGCACAGCCCCGAAAGTCACAATACTGCTGGGAGGTTACGACACGCCATTCCTCACTGATACAGGGGCCACCGTCAATGTGATGAATGAAAACACATATGAAACCATGGCCGGCATGTACCCATTACAACCATCCCGTGCCCGCATTTTTCAAAGGGGTGCGCCCTTACCTCTACAACCCAAAGGACAATTTCTGTGCGACCTGGTGCATAGAGAACGACGGGTTCCCGTCGTGATTCACGTCATCAAGAGCCCAGTCCCTGGAAGATGTCTCCTGAGCTACAAAACGGCCACAGGGCTGCAACTAATTGACCTTCGATATAACCAGTCTGAGAAAATACAGGGCCTCCTGCCATTGAAAATACGAACATTAACTCAAAAGGCGATGGACTTGGACAAGCTGAATAGGATGTTCCCCAACCTTTTCGAGGGTGTAGGAAGGCTGAAAAACACAGTTGTTCGCCTTCACATTGACCCCACGGTACGGCCCGTGCCGCAACACCCCAGACAGATAGGGTTCCACCTCCAAGCAAAGGTATCACACGAGCTGCAACTGCTTCTGCAGAACGACATAATTGAAAGAGTGGAAGGTCTAACCCCATGGGTGTCACCCCTGGTAGTAGTTCCCAAACAGGACGGCTGCTTACGACTCTGCGTCAACATAAGAATCCCAAACATGGCCATCCAGAGGGAGAGACACCGTGGACCTAACATAGAGGACATGTTAGTGAGACTGAACCAAAACCAAGCCACCAGGTTCTCGAAGTTGGACCTAAACCAAGGATATGATCAGCTGGTCATCGATCCTGCATCCAGGCCAATAACTACCTTCACAACCCATGACGGCCTATTCTGCTATAATTGGCTTAATTTCGGAATATCTTCAGCAGCTGAAATATTCCAAGAGACAATACGAAGATTGATTACGCCAGTCACCAACACCTTCAACTACAGTGATGATATCTTGGTGTTCGGGACCACTCAGGAACATCACGATGAGACACTACGACAAGTATGCACTATTCTCCACAATGCAGGCCTCACCCTCAATGGCTCAAAGTGCACCATCAACAAGCACAGCCTATGCTTCTTTGGCCACATCTTTTCAGACCAAGGTGTCAGAGCTGACCCAGAAAAGGTTAGCGCCATTGTCGACCTGGAACCACCAAGGGACGTGTCCGAGCTACGCTCCTTTCTGGGGATGGCAGGCTACTGCGCCAGACACCTGCCTCACTACGCCACACTGACAAGCCCACTCCAACTGCATCTCAAGAAGGACCTCCCTTTTACGTGTGACACACAGTGCCAGGTGGCTTTCGTTGCAATAAAGGAGGAATTGGCTAACAACCACTAACTCGCATATTTCAACCCAGAGTGTGACAAGATCACAGTCGACGCCAGCCCGGTGGAACTAGGCGCATTCTCGCTCAGACCAACCCGCACCAGAAGTCACAAACCCACATAGTGGCATACGCCAGCCGTGCGCTCACGGCCATCGAGCAGGCTTACTCTGAAGCCGAACGAGAGAGCCTGGCAGCAGTCTGGGCATTTGAGAAGTTTCACCATTTTATAATAGGGATGACATTCGTCCTTATAACAGATCACCAAGCACTCCTGTCACTCTTTGGCAATCCCAAAATCAAGATGGCACCGCAAATAGAGAGGTGGGGCATCCACCTCCAGGAGTATGACTACACCATTGTCCACAAGCCAGGCGGTGAAGCCAATCCGGCAGACTACTTATCAAGACACCCCAGCAATGCCTCAGATCCTGGTATGCAGCTGGAGGCGGAATCGTACATCGCCTACCTGTCCCTGAATGCCCTTCCTCCCGCCATCATCAAGGAACTATTTGCCAATAAATGCAGGGCCGACCCCACCATCCAAGCGGCCATCAGCCTCACAAACGCCCACCAGTGCTGCCATGCAGCCACTGAACAATTTGAAAAGGGGGAGGTGGACAGGAGAGACCTGCAGAGAATGGCACGAATACATAAGGAGTTGGCCACATCGGAACAAGGGATACTCCTGAGAGGAAACCGGCTAGTTGCCTCCAAGAGCCTCAGGAAACCCCTTGTTGTTATTGCACACAAAGGGCACAGGGGCATAGCCAACACAAGATGATTCTACGGAATCAGACGTGGTTCCCCTACATGGACACCATAGTTGAGGATACATTACCACCAGGGGGCGCATGAGCATGGCTGCCTGAGTCTGCGTCTCCTTAATCAGGCTGAATCATTTGTAAATTAAGGCAGTTTAAACTGCAATTTCTACCAATATCATTTTCCGTTCCTGGTACTTACCTACTTAAGCTCCACTGTCTGCTTTTTCGGTGAAGATCGGACCCGCCTGGCGTGGCTTCGGGATCGAGTCTCGGAGCGGCCTCCCTCCCGCTCTGTCATTGGGTTGGCCTGCGGGGACCTTCCCGCCTTCCAGACATCCAGGGCGGCGGTTTCCCCCTCCTTCCTTTGTGCGGTCGACGCCAGCCTTGTCCTTGGTTGGGGGCACATCAGCGGGTGCGGCTGCCGCTGTTCACGGAGCCAGCTTCGGTCCTTCTTTGGAGTCTCTCTGGACCGCCGGGCTCCTCACCGCCCTCGGAGCCCCCTCCTTCTTCCTTCGCTTCCTGGGGCCTCCTCCACACAGCCGCCTCCACACAGCTCTCCGAGCCCCTTCTTCATTCCGTAGGGCTCGGAGCCTCCTCCTCCTGCGTGCGATCCCGGCCGACTTGCTTCGCTGCTTCCTGGGGCCTCCTCCACACAGCTGCCTCCATACTGCTCTCCGAGCCCCCTCTTCATTCCACAGGGCTCGGAGCCTCCTCCTCCTGCGTGCAATCCCGGCGGACTCGCTTCCCTGCTTCCTGCGGCTTCCTCCACACAGCTGCCTCCACTCAGCTCTCCGAGCCCCTTCTTCATTCCACAGGGCTCGGAGCCTCCTCCTCCTGCGTACGATCCCGACGGACTTGCTTTGCTACTTCCTGGGGCCTCTGCACTTCACTCAGCCCCGGAGCACCGTCTGCACTACGCTGGACCCCGGCTGATCTGCATCGCTGCTTTCTGGGGCCTCTGCGCTACACTTGTCCCCCTGAGCGAACCAGCACTACGTGGGAACCAGTTGAGCCGGCGACTATCCACTGTGCTGGTTCTGTTTGCCCCTCTACAGCTCCGGCGCAGTCCGCTCTCACACCAGACCTCCCCTTCACCCCATAGGGTCCTGGTGTGCTCTGCAGCTCCAATGCACTCGGCTCTCCTGGTGTGCCTGCGACCGCTTGTGGCCCCAGCATTGGGCCCTCCCGGAGCCTCCTTTCGTCTCACCCTCCTGGTGTCCGGGTGGCGTCCTGCCTGCTTCCTCTTCGGCCCCTCCTTCTCCTCACTTGTCTGGTCGAACCTGTGACTGTGCCTATGTCTAGCCCTCGGGACCCCCTGGATCCTCCACCTTCGCAGTAGAGTTGAAACGGGGCGGCACTGAGTGTCCCCTCTGTGGCGCTCCGCTCAACGCCCCCCTTCTCCACTACGCGGAGCCCTGGTGAGTCTGCAACGACACCTGGATCCATCTTCAGGACCTCCCGAGTCCACTACTTGCCTCTGGCACCTGATCATTCTACTGCTCCACTGGCTCTGCTCCAACTCTACTCCCACGGTTCTTGGCTCACCCGGCTCTGATTGTGATTTGTGGGTTTCTTCTCCCCCCTCCTCAGCCCACTTTGTCATTGAGTGTTCTTACAGCCCTGTACTGTGGTCGCTTTCTCTACTCTACCCGGTCATCACCTTCAGCGGTGTGGTGATAACTTTGAGTACCTACTTTGTCCTGTCTCAAGCACCACTGGACCCCTCCATCCACAGTCTCGAGATCCTGCACCCTCTGACTCTTTTGGTTCCTTTTGGCTCCCTCTGTGGTGGTAACTTTGAGTAACTACTTTGTCCTGCCTCAGGCACCACTGGACTCCTCCATCCACAGTCTCGAGATCCTGCACCCTCTGACTCTTTTGGCTACCTCTGGCTCCCTCTCACCTCTGACTTGAATCCACCGTCAACGCCATCCTCACCTGGTCTCCTCCAATTGTTTCTTCCTGCCAATTCTCCTCACTCCTGATTCCACATTGCCCTCTACATCCCCCCTTTATATAACAAACACGCTGGTCTCTACCCTCTACATTCCCATTCCTACTATTACTGCTCCTACCTACCTGTCCGTACCTAAGACCTTGGTATGCGATCCTCCATATCTCCTTCTCACCTCACTCTCCCCCCCCTCTCCCCTCCCTACCATCTCCCCCTCTCCCTCCTATTCTACTTGTTCCTCCTGATGCCTAGTCCTCTCCCATCTCACCAAGACTTTGCATTACTCTCTGCTGACGAGGCTCTCTCTTCCCTTTCATCTTCTATCGCCACTGCCCTTGACCAACTTTACCCCCTTTCGCTCTATCGCCCTACTCGGAAACCTTCTCAACCCTGGCTTACCTCCCATCTCCGCTCTATACGATGCCTTCTCAGGCGATTAGAGAGACTCTGGCTCAAAACTCCCTCGCTTTCTAATCAAACCTCTTACTTCTCTTACCACGCACTTTACAATTCTTGTCTTGCAACCAACAAGTCCTCTTACTACTCTAACCTTCTCCAGTCTCAAGCCTCTCATCCTCGTCGGATTTTTCAAACTCTTACCCGCCTTCTCACTCCTCCTACTCCCGATCCCTCATCCAACTCCACGCTTTCTCCCTCTGACTTTGCTAACTTCTTTTCCTCCAAAATCATCTCACTCTGCCAAAAAATTAACTCCCCCTATAGCTCCCTCTCTTCTCCTCCCCCCTCTCCTCCCTCTTCCACTATGTCTGTCTTCTCATCTGTTTCTACTTTGGATGTCTCCTCCCTTCTTGCCAAAGCCCACCCCACATCCGCCCCCTCTGACCCTCTCCCCTCCGTTCTCATCCCCAAGATCTACCCTCTTCTTATCCCTTACCTTACCACTTTCTTCAACTCCTGCCTCCCTTCATCTACCTTTCCCTCAGCTTTCCAACATGCAACGAATATTCCTATCCTAAAGAAACCCTCTGCTGATCCACTCCTCACCACTAACTACAGACCTATCTCCCTTCTACCTTTCCTTTCTAAACTCCTTGAGCGTCTGCCTACTCTCAACTCTCTTCCTTCGTCTCTTCTTCCGCTCTCCTTCCTCCCTTCCAATCTGGCTTCCGACCCAAACACTCCACTGAAACTGCTCTCACCTCTATTCTCAATTCTCTCCGCTCTGCTCGGCATGCCAAGCAATCTTCCATCCTTATTCTCCTTGATCTCTCTGCAGCTTTTGACACTGTCGATCACCCACTCCTGCTACACACTCTCTCCTCCTTCGGATTCAAAGGCCCTGTTCCGAAATGGTTATCTTCTTACCTCTCTTCTCGTTCCTTTGCTGTCTCATGGGGGGGCCAGACCTCTCCTTCCTTCCCTCTCATATACGGTGTTCCTCAAGGCTCTGTACTTGGTCCTTTCCTCTTCTCTCTTTACACCTCCCTCATTGCCCCTGTTATCTCCTCCTTTGATATCTCCCATCACTTCTATGCCAATGATACTCAACTCTTTCTCTCTTTCTCCTCCTTCACACCTGACCTCCATCTTAAACTCTCCTCTTGTCTCACAGCCATCAAGAACTGGATGTCCTCCCGCTTCCTCTCTCTTAATCCTGATAAAACTGAAGTCCTTTTCTTCCCTTCTAACACACTTCCTCTTCCCTCTCCTCCCCCTTTCATCCACTTTCCTCCCCCCAACCTCCCTATCTCCTCCCATGCTCGTAATCTAGGCGTTCTATTTGACTCCTCTCTCACCTTTTCACAACACATTTCACTTACCCCCCGCTCCTGCCGATACCACCTCTACAATATTCGCAAAATCCGTCCCTCCCTCACATTCCACGCAACCAAACTCCTTATCTCCTCTCTCATCTTTTCCCGACTCTTCTACTGCTCCTCCTTAATCTTTGGACTTCCTGCATCTCAGCTTGCCCTCCTTAAATCCATTTACCACTCTGCTGTTCGTACCCTTTGTCTCCTTACCCCCCGTGACTCCATCTTCTCCTCGCTCTCTCACCTTCGCTGGCTACCTTTCCACTTACAGCTAAAATTTAGCTTTCTCTGCCTTGTTTTCAAATCCCTACATGGTCTTGCTCCTCCTTATCTCTCTTCCCTTCTCACCTTTTACTCCCCCTCTCGCTCCCTTCGTTCTGCTGACCATTTCCTCCTCACTGTACCTCCTTCCCCCTGTGCTTCCTCCCGGTTCCGCTCCTTCCAACTCCTTGCTCCTCATCACTGGAACTCACTCCCCCTCTCAATCCGCTCTTCCACGACCCTCCCCTCATTTCGCACTTCCCTTAAATCCCTCCTCCTCCATTCTCTACCTTGAAGGCCCCCCGTCCTCTCTTCTTCCCCCCTTCTTTCCCTCTTCTAACTCCTCTCTCCCCACTCCTATTTCACTCTCTCTCCCTTCCATTTTCACTCGTTCTATCCTTCTAATGACCCCCTCACCAATCCTACTCCCACTCCACTTCCCCTCCCCCTCAGTTAATTGCTCTCTGCACTGTTTTGTTGTTGAATGATTCATGATGTAATTTTTGCTCCCAATGTTTGTTGTTGTTCTCTGTATTAGTTGTTCAATTGTACAGTGCCTTGGTGTAAGGCACTCTATAAATAAACAAATCAATCAATCAATCAATTAAAACTCTGCATACCATGTCAAGTGACAGCGACACCTGAGCCACCATGTCTGCTCCAAATAGTCCCACTACCTGAAGGACCCTGGCAAAGGGTGGCCATAGATTTTTACGGACCCCTGGAAGAAGCAGGTCCCCTCCTAGTAGCTATCGATGAGTACTCCCGATTTCCACTGGTGAAACACGTCCCATCAACGGCATTCCATCAAGTAGTGACAGCAGTGGAGGAACTGTTTAGTGAGTGGGGTTTCCCCAACATCGTCAAAACAGACAATGGTCCACCATTTCAAGGCCAAGAGTTCCAGAAGTTTGCCACACACTTGGGGTTTCAACATCAAAGAATCACACCGCTATGGCCCGAGGCCAATGGCATGGTGGAGCGGTTCATGGTAAACATCAAGAGAACGCGCCAGAAAGCGGCCGCAGACCTGGCGTCCATGCCGCAAGCAATCTCCCAGATGTTGAGGAGCTATCGGAACACCCTGCATGAAGCAACAGGCAAAACCCCAGCTGAACTCATGATCAAATACAAGCCACAAACGCGACTACCAAATCTAGAAGACTACACCCCAGCAGAAGACGCTGAGATCAGGGAAAGGGAAGCCGAGAGGAGGAGAAAGACCAAAGAATGGACTGATCAAAAGCGGAAGGCCAAAGAGCACCAGATCCCGGTAGGCGAGGTCGTATTGGTTCGAAAAAAAAACACGATGGAAGAAAACAGACTCCAGATATTGACCTGAGCCCCTTGTGGTCACCGAGGTCAGAGGGCATGTGGTCACGGCCACAGGAGAGGACAGGGTCATAACAAGGAATGTGTCATTCTTCCGCTGTTTCGAGAAGACCAAGAAGAGGAGACACCAGTGATGGGAAAAGGACGTAGAGGCCAATGAACCCCAGCCGGAACCTCCCACGGATCCCCCGCCGAGGTGCCAGATGAAGAAGCTGGACACCCACCTGGCCGGCCACAAAGAAACATACGCAGGCCGCCACGTCTCATCAAACAGATGTAGGCCACAAACTTTCATGATAAATAAGGGTGGGGATGTTGGAGACCAAAAGGGACATGGCCCCCTTAAGAGAGAGGAACATGGGACTGGGGGGAGGAACCTAGGGATGGGAGGGCGAGGGGAAGGAGGGGACAACGGGGAGTTAGAAAATGTAATGGAATAAAGGAAGGCAGAAGCATGACCCTGTCTCTGCGTATTATTTAGACGAAGGCCCCGCAGGCTGACCACAACACTGTGGGCAGGGATGTCATTTCACCAAAACGCCAAGGGTAGCAGAAGTGACATCACACGACCCTGGAACTCCCTGATGACACAGGAAGTGTTGTCACATGGGGGTGGGGTCAAATGACATGACAAGACGTGGTGTAATGTAATTTGACCCTTTGAGTATACCAGGAACCCGGAAAAGGCAAGTCTTGACTATGAAGAAACAGTGAAGGTGGAAGTCAGCGTTCGGAGTTAAGGAGCAATGAAGATGGAGGGAGAGTAAACACATACTTAGGAAAATGCATCTGAAGCTGGTTACTGTGGTGAAGAAGAAGGAGAGTGTTGTTTGTGAGGGACTGATATTTGCATGTTAGAGGGTTTGGAGCTCCTGGTTGGATACTAGTGGTGATAGAGGCTTATGAGTTGCAGTGTGTTTGTCTTGTGTGCTGGCAGCTATGGCGCTAGGCCTTTGGTTGGGTGTTTATGGGGTCCATGGTGTGGGGTTGTGTTAGGGAGGATTCCCATTTTATGTCTAATTTCCCTTACCTATAGAGTCTCCCAGCAGCTTTGCTGGATTTGAAGGGTTTGTTTTTTTCTCCTGCTAAGAGTAAGACTCCTTTTCCCACTCTTAGGCATTTTTGCTATGTGTGTTCTAGGCTAATTTTTGTGTTTAATGTCTATGGGGTTTTTCTCACCCTCATAGGAACCATCTTTATACACATGTGTTACACAGCACCCTCAGTGCAGTGACACAGGGGTGTCATAGTGACCCCCAAACATAGACTCCATACCCTGGGACTACTGTCTCCCAGGGCATGTAAAGTCCCCATTGACTTTATTAGTCAATTTTTGTGAACTAAACCAGTACAACCCATCTTACTATGGAGGTACTGGGAAGGTTTAATAGTTTTTCCCTGGTGTTCATTTTCGAGAGGGTACCGTACAGTCCCTCTCTCAAAGGTTTCTGGCTGGTGGCAGTGGTTACTACCGTAAATATTCGACCGCGAATATTTCCCTATGGGATTTTCCCATTGTTCGAGGCTACCACCTTTTCTGACAGCCTCTAACATACCGCCGGTGTATTTTAATATTAACTTTACTCCGGTAGGTTTTATTTGCCAGAACTTTTTTATAACTTCTTTCTCGTGGCTTTCTCTAAACTCCTAACCCTGGTCGGGGATCCTTTGTTCGTCCTTTTGGCGGGCTTCTGCCAAGAAGCCTTCCATTTGGTGCCACTGAGTCTGGGGTGGGTCCATTGTGTGGGAAGGGGAGTAGGACCCCTGGACAGGGTTGCCTCAGCAACCCATGTCGCACTCTGTCCTGATAGGCTGGAGGGTCTCCCGCCAAGATGACCACTCCACTGTGTGAGTGACAGCTAGGCTGTATGAATGGGGATCTCTTTGCATAAAAGCAGGGTCCTGAGGACTGGAAGAGCAAGACGTCGCCACTGGAACTAAGAAGCCAAAGACGAGAGAAGCCAAAGACATCTGCAACGACTGAACCACCGGTGAAGCCCTGCTGCAGCGTCTCACCACTTTTCTCCACACAACGAGAGAAGATCTTAATCTACAAGAGCCTTCTTCCCTTGAGCTGGTGGGGCCAACCAGTTTGTCAATCGCCTTCCCAGACCTGCCTTGGTCGAATCGCCAGTAGCCTGTACTCAGAGACCGGATAGCCAGGCACCCGTCCACCCGGACCGCGATTTAAAGGAGCGTACCTTTTATTTGTCGGGCAGCACTGCGGCTGGTTTCATCCCTGGGTAATGCAGTGACTCGAACCTTCCTTCACGACGAGAGTCCCTCTTCCTCTGCTGGATCACCCGAACTGCAGGAACTACCAGGAACAACCGCCACTGCAGGAGCCACTTCTTCATATTAAGGTACATTGTTCCGCCAGGCCGCCCTTTCTGCGTGGTAGTGCTAAAGGTGTTTTAAATCCTTTACCTACCTGTTGGGTTGGCCGCCCTTATCTTCTAAACATTGTCTTTCACCTTCTGCATCCACCTTTTTGAAATCGTTAACCAAAGACTTGACTGCAGCTACAAGAACATTTTGCCCCTGGGCCCTTTGCCCTGTACCACTGACTCTGGCACAGGCCTATTGACTCTGGCTAAATTTGTTAGAACTGCCTTCTCCAGATTGCTTCTCAACTAGAACTGTGTTTGTGCACCTACTTCTTATAACCACCTTTTCCTTCCCACTTTTTAAACTTGTGAAGGGCCATTTTGGTCAGTTTTCATTTGAGTATTCTCTATGCTAAAGTACTGCCTTGCCTAAACTTGTTCACAAACGTATGGGAAGTGTTGCTAGGGTGTGTAAGAAGATATTTCTGTATAACTTGTGCTTTCCCTCCTTGTGAGAAATTGCTAGAGTGCCATTTGTGTTTGGTTTTCACTGTGCCGTTTTGCTTAGTTTTCACTCTTGCTCAAACTTGTCTACAATTTAACTAGGGAGTTGTGTATACTTTTCTTGACTGATTTTAACTTGCTTTATTAACTGTGATTAATGTGTTGAACTAGAAGTGTGTAAAATAAATATATATATTCTTTTTAATACAAAGCTTTGGTCAGTGGTTCCTTGTGCCATGGTACTGTAGTCCTATTGTGTAAACCCTGAATACTGCTCATCTCCCTCTTGAGATAAGTCTGACTGCTTAGCCACAGCTACCAACTAAATCTTTGTGGTACAGACTGATACCAAAGGGGATTTATTGCTCATACCTGTAGTCTTAATCTTCTGTAGTGCTCCCTAAGCGAAATGCACAGGATTCTACCTAACACTGGTGTACAGCGGTGAGGATAAAAGTATTGGATTTACATTTTAGTGTACTGCTAGTACCTTGGTTCAATTAACCACAAGGCTAACAATCACAAAAAGTTTATTTTAAACAATGTCAAAGTATGGAAAGTGACAGCCAGGAGACCCTCCTTACTAATGCTGCTGATTATTTAAGGGATCTGTGTAGACAGAAAGGTCTTCCTGTCAAAGGCAAGAAATCAAAAAATATTGATAGACTGTTAGAAAAACAAAGTCTGGATAGGGGTGCTGTAGTGCCCACTACTCCAGCAAATGTAGCAAACATTGAGGATGATAATGTTGAAAATGTTACTGTTGAAGCAGATGAGGAAGAGGAGGATAACAATGTCACCCACTCTCGCCCTCTGCCTGCTCAAAGGCCTCAACCTGTGGCCACCGGACCATTGTCAGGTCCCACATTAAGTCCTGAATTTATCACTCTAGAAAACATGAGACTTGAGCTAGAATTCAAAAGAATTAGCGCCCAAACTGAACAGAAACATCAAGAACTAAGGCTCAAAGAATTAGAGCTCAATCATGAGCTTGAGATGAAGAAATTGTCTTTGGAAAATGCTTCTCTCCCCGAATCCTCTAGATCTTCCAGTCCAAAAAGACCCCGGATGCCTAAAGAGATTGTGGGTATGTATGAACCTAAGTTGGATGTATTAGATTGGTTAGCGATGTTTGAATACAATCATGGGCTCCAGAATATCACAGGGAATCAGTTGATCCCCTGGTTATTCTCTAGGCTCCCCCCCTGTTGCATCTGATGTGGTAATGGAGTTGGGGGAGGTGGATAGGATGGATTATGAATGTGTGAAACTAGCTTTGATAGCTAGATTTGGGAAGACTCCTTCCCAGTACCTTAAGAGGTTTAGGACCCTCAGAAAGCATGATAGTACCGCTTGGGCTACTTGGGTGAATGAGTGTTTGAAGAACTTAGAAGGGTGGATTAAGGGTTACAGAGTTAATACTTATGAAGGAATGAGAAATCTTGTAATGGTGGAGTCTTTCTATGATGCCTGCTCTCCTGGGCTCAGACAGCACTTGGCTGATTCAAAAGAACTAGATTCTAAGAAACTGGCTAAGACTGCTGACTTGTGGGTTGCCAACAGGGCTACTCACAAGGATTCAGGGGTCACTCAGAAAACGGATGATGAAAAACAGCCTAAGAAAGACAACAAAGATAATTCAAATAATTCCAATTCCAAAGAGGCCCCCAAACAAAATTCTAAGGGTAAGCCCCAAGGGAAACCTAATCAGGCTAGTGTACCTTCTGGTCCCAGACCAGAAGGAGTGTAACAATCTTGCCAAGAGGATGAGAACAAGCCACCACCTCAATGAGTATATATAATGAGGTATTCACTAACCTGGTCAGAATGCCGGGAAGGTAACAGCAACTGCAGAAAAGAAAAGCCTCCCTGAGGATCCTGAACCCCCTCCCGGGAAAGTAACTCCCGCGGGGGAGGAGCACGAACCCCAGGGAAACCCTCTGGGGAATAAAACCCTGAATGTGTAGATAGATGGTCTTGCGGGTGGACGATTATCCTAGGCTCAGATTCTCTGGAAGACTGTAACTCGGGTTCTACTGAGTAAAGAAAAGACAGATAAGTTACAAGGAAGGTGGAGGGACAGGACAGCAGAAACAAGTGTTAAATAGCTATAACGGGAAGATCCTAACCTGGTTAGATGCGGGCATAGATTAACGAACACTCAGTGTCGTTGAGGGATGGTGACTGGTACTCTGAATCCTCCAGGGTTTCCTGCAGTGAGAAAAGTAGTGAATAGCTGTCATGATCTCTGCTTCCAAAAGATCAGGACTTGCCCGACTCCCTTGGAAGCAGACCCATAACCCCGGTTCCGAGTGCCAGCCAGTCCCAATTGGGACCTTTTGGACCATGTCCTGGCGCCAGTGGCACCAGGCTCATAAAGATGCCCAGTCCCAGCGCTGGAAGCGCCGGGCTCATAATGCTTGGGTGGACTTACCTGCAGCAGACCATGCTGCTTACTTTCCTGCCAGTTGAACCCCTGATCCTCTTCTGTTTGGGACTACTTTTCCTGTTGGGTGGGGCAGGAGCCACTCCCTAGGTTCAGAACACTGGAACTCTTCTGGAAAGCAGGAACTCTTTTCTTACCTAGGCGTGGCTGTGGAAGGAGACACCTAAGCACTACAGGAGGCTATTTAAACCACACCCGATGGATGAATCTTGCTTTGCGTTATTCTGCATTCTCTGCAGCAGAACGCTCATCGTGTCTTCTGCTTCTGATCCTGGGCCTAAGGGAACAAAGGCTTACCATCCTGGAATCCAGTCTTCAGCAGCACCTGTAAAGACAAAGAAAGAACAGGCTAGCACTACGGTCTTCAGTGGCAGCGCATCTCTTACCTGGTCCATCGGCTGTCACCAACGCCTCGCGCTGCATTCCGGCATCTGAAAGACAAAGGCTTACCTACTCTTCGCATGCTCCGGAGGTCTTCGCACTGCATTCCGGCATCTGAAAGACAAAAGCTTACCAGCTCTTCGCACGCTCCGGAGGCCTTCGGCGCTGCATCCCGCATCTGAAAGACAAAAGAAGGTGCGTCTAAAGACATTGGGCAACTTTATTACTCACGTGCCATTACTCCTTCACACGCCGAATCCAGTGGGTATTCCAGCACCCTTCAGCTTCTCTAAAGCTCCGAACTTGTACCTGCAAGATAAAAGGGACAGTTAGTGCGCATCGTGAAGCAGGCTACAAGCGCTTACTTACGTGCTTCCAGGCGCTTCTATTCCTCACGCGGGTTCGATCCTCAACTCTCATCAGCCCGCCATCCGCCATCGCCGGAACCCTGCAAAACAAGAGATATCATTACAAAAGACTTTTAAGACATTTGAAGTGCCCAGAACTTACCGTTCGTGCAGTTAACGACGGACAGCAGTCCTCTGAGGTCAAGAGGCCTGCACCCTTATCCAGTGAAGAAACTGGTTACGGCACCCTGCTCCGAGGCAGATGGAGAGCTCGGCGTTCACTTACCTAAGGTGAGGGCGTTAACCTTTGGGGTTCTACAGGAGAAGAGAAAGGGAAGAGGAGAGAGGCACCCAATAACCCCAGTTCATTAATCCCATATTTTCTATCTGCAGACATCTTACTCTTCGAGTCAGACATACAGTGCACAGAGGTCCAGCCCAAAGAGCCAACCGTGTGTTACACATCACCTTTGAAGATACGGCATTCACCCAGTCAAGACCGGCGCCTCTGCGGGACTCAGGTGAGCGTTACAATAGCGAAACAAGAGAAGGGAAAGGGAAATTTACCGGAAAGAGAGACTCACTGAATCAAGAGGAACTGGGATCCTACTATTTGCTGCTCGTGAGGATGAGGGCAATGAATCAGGTAAGTAGAACAACGTGGAAGAGAGGTCTGGATTGGAAGAGTCACAGGAAGAAAGCACTGCAAAGGAATAGGAGCGTCATGCACAAAAGTAGCGACGCAATGAGAAGCAAGTCTTCGGTCCTTAAATGATATCATGTGACTTGCCGTTTTCATCGGTTGACCGCGTGATGTGATCACTTGGCTCGCCTCTGACGTTCGTTGACAGCATCGAACAGCTAGACTGCTGAGATTGTTATCGTCAGAATCTGCCGTCTTTGAAGAAGAATAGTAAAATATAGAACCACATAATTTCCTTCTTTGCAACCAGGACCAACATCGAAAAGGTGTAACAAGGAGGTCAGAACAAGCCACCATTCATAAAGACATTTGGGAAATGTTATGTTTGTGGCTCTACTGATCATGTGAAAGGGGATCCCAGATGTAAGGGTAAACCTTCAGGGGTCCACACTGTCTCCTTAGCCTTCGCTCCAGAGGACGAAGTACATATGGCCAGTGGAAACTTTCAACTACTAGCTGAAGACCCCATCAGAATCTCAGCTACTGTATCTTTAGTGTCCCTAGGGTTGTGGGAACAACAGTATTTAGATGTGTATAATTCTATTCCTCCTAATACTAAAGAGTATTATAAAGACAGCGTCCTAGTAAATGGTCAGAGACACTGGGGCCAGCATAACTGTGGTGGATGACTCTTTTTTCAAGGTGGAGGTTGTTGCTAGGGCACCCAAACGCCTCACCAAGTTAGCTGGAGGGCCTGTGCAGATGCTTCCCCAATTACCAACTCTCATCCAGTGCAATGAAATGACTGTGAGGATACCTGTTAGTGTGCAATCTGAAGTGCCTGGAAGGGTTCTTTTAGGGAATGACCTTAAGGAACTGGGGGTAGTGTCAAGTACTCCCAGAGCCCCCAGCAAAAGATTGCAGGAGCCCAACAGACCTGCCAGGGAGAGAACCTTGAGGGGCTCTCCTGAGGAGATGATAGAAAAAGAAATCACTCCTACTCCACTGGAGTTACTAGCTGCTATTTCAAAGCAACCAGAAGCAAAGGGGAAACCCAAGACTTCAAAGAAGAAATCAGCAGAAAGCACTCCAGTGCTTCCAACCAGGAAATCTCCTAGGTTGTCAAAAATCACACCTGTGATTCCTCCTCCAGCTGAGGTTGAGAGTGAGGTGCAACCCTGTGTGGTTGAAGTAGAGCCTGAGGACTCAGATCTAGTAGAAGGCCAGGAACTCATTGGAGATCTTGACCCTGTGGACCATCCTGGGCTGCAGTCTTTACTGGCAGAAGGTGGCCCCAACAGGGCAGACTTCACTAGGGGACAAAGGGAATGTCCCACTCTGGAAGGTCTTCACCACCAGGCAGCTTCTCATCTTGAAGGGCAAGAGCCTGGGAAGTATAGGTTACACTGGGAAGATGACCTCTTCTATAGTGAACCGACAGAGTCAATCCCTGGAGACTACAAAAGGCTTGTAGTGCCCCAAGAAAACAGACTCCAATTCTTGCAACTAGCCCATGAGATACCTTTGGCTGGTCACCTGAGTTTCAAGAAGACCAAGGAAAGGCTCTCTCTCTACTTTTATTGGCCTAAAATGGTGGCTGAGGTAGATAAGTATTGCAAGAGTTGCCACAGGAGCTTTAGAGGATCCCCTTAAGGAAAAGTGGGATCTCCTACTGCCATGCCTTCTCTTTGCATATAGAGAAGTCCCTCAGGAGAGAGTGGGTTACAGTCCCTTTGAACTTCTCTATAGCCATCCGGTCAGAGGTCCATTGGCCCTGATCAAGGAAGGGTTGGAGAGTGTTCCTTCCCCCACACCAGTCAGAGTTACTGACTATGTGATAGGACTCTGGAGGAGAATGTCACACATGATGGCTGAAGCAAGTGATAACTTGAAAGCAGGTCAGGCTATGGTAAAGCATTGGCATGACCATAAGGCCAACATGGTTGAGTTCGCTCAAGACCAGCTAGTTCTTGTTATGGTACCAACAAGGCAGAGGGCCTTGCAGGACAAATGGATGGGACCCTTCAAGATTGTGGGAAAACTTGGAGAGGTGAACTATATGGTGGATTTAGGCAATCCTACGGAGGCTCCTAGAGTCTTTCATACCAACCGTCTAAAAGCTTATGTCTCGAGGCCAGAACTGGGAGCTTTGCTTCTAGCTTCAGCTCAAGAGGAGGAGGAGAGTGAACCTCTACCTGACCTCCTCAGAGGCAAACCTTTAGATGACAAAGTATAAGGAGTTAATCTCTCTTCTAATCTGACACCTGAGCAACAGGGGGAGTGCAAAGTTTTGTTAAGTCAATTTGCCCCTCTGTTTTCTCTAGCACCAGGCTTGACCCCTTGGGGCCAGCATGATATCAATACTGGTGACTGTTTACCTGTCAAAAGCAGGAGTTACAGGATGTCAGAGAATGTAAGAACCCACATCAAAGGAGAGGTCAACAAGATGCTTGATCTCGGGGTAATATAGCCCTCTACTAGTCCATGGTCTAGCCCAGTTGTGTTAGTACAAAAGGCAGGATCCAAGGAGTTGAGATTATGTGTGGACTATAGAGCTCTAAATGCAGTCACTAAGACTGATGCCCATCCTTTGCTAAGGACAGATGATCTGGTGGATAGACTTGGTTCAGCCAAGTTCCTCAGCACATTTGATCCCACGTCAGGCTATTGGCAAATAGCCCAGACTGACCATGCCAAGGAAAAAACTGCATTCTCCACCCTAGTTGGTTTATACCAGTTTAAGGTTATGCCTTTGGATCAAAGAATGCACCTGCTATATTCCAAAGGATGGTTAATCAGGTTCTGAATGGGATGGAGGACTTCTGCATGGCATACTTAGATGACATTGCAGTGTTCAGCCCTACTTGGAAAGAACATGACCACCTAGGATATGTGATGCAGGCTCTGGAACAGGCCCATCTGACCACAAAGGCATGTAAAATTTGTCAGAGTAAAGTGGTCTACCTTGGACATGAGGTAGGAGGAGGTGAAATAAGGCCTTTGCTCAGCAAGATTGAAGCTGTGCAAAATTGGACAACCCCTTCTACTCAACCCCAAGTGACAGCCTTCCTAGGCCTCACTGGGTACTACAGGAATTTCATTGAGAACTATGAATCTATAGCTTCTCCTCTGAATGTAATCTCCTCTCCAAAATTCCCTAAAAAGGTCAAATGGAACGAAGAGTGCAATCAGGCCTTTCAAAGCCTGAAGAAAGCCCTTTGTCAAGCTCCAGTTCTCAGAGCTCCTGACTACCACCAACCCTTCATTGCGCAGACAGATGCTTCTAATATAGGTATGGGTGCAGTACTCAGTCAACTGGATGAGAAAGGTAGGGAGCACCCCATTTGCTTCATCAGTCGGAAACTGAAGGAACCTGAAAGAAGGTGGGCAACTATTGAGAGAGAATTTTTTTGCCATTGTGTGGTCTTTGAAGAAGTTTAGACCATACTTGTATGGATCTACTTTCATCAGTCAAACAGTCCGCCAACCCTTGAGATGGTTGATGCAAATGAAAGGGGAAAACCCAAAACTGCTAAAATGGTCAATCGGCCTCCAAGGGTTTGATTTTACCATTGAGCACAGGTCAGGATGTCACCACCAAAATGCTGATGGTGTCTCTAGGATGTTTATAACCAACAAGAGGTAAGAGACTCAGCCAGGAGTGGATTAGATCCTCCTGTCCCTTAGTCTGGGGGCGGGGGGGGCGAGTGTTAGGGAGAATTCTCATTTTATGGCTAATTTCCCTTACCTATAGAGTCCCCCAGCAGCTTTGCTGGATTTGAAGGGTTTGTTTTTTTCTCCTGCTAAGAGTGAGACTCTTTTTCCCACGCTTAGGCATTTTTGCTATGTGTGTTGTAGGCTATTTTTTGTGTTTAATGTCTATGGGGTTTTTCTCACCCTCATAGGAACCATCTTTATACACATGTGTTACACAGCACCCTCAGGGCAGTGACACAGGGGTGTCATAGTGACCCCCAAACATAGACTCCATACCCTGGGACTGACTACTGTCTCCCAGGGCATGTAAAGTCCCCATTGACTTTACTAGTCAATTTTTGTGAACTAAACCAGTACAACCCATCTTACTATGGAGGTACTGGGAAGGGTTAATAGTTTTTCCCTGGTGTTCATTTTCGCGAGGGTACCGTACAGTCCCTCTCTCAAAAGTTTCTGGCTTGTGGCAGTGGTTACTACCGTAAATATTCGACCTCGAATATTTCCCTATGGGATTTTTCCATTGTTCGAGGCTACCACCTTTTCTGACAGCCTCTAACATACCGCCGATGTATTTTAATATTAACTTTACTCCGGTAGGTTTTATTTGCCAGAACTTTAATATAACTTCTTTCTTGTGTCTTTCTCTAAACTCCTAACCCAGGTCGGGGATCCTTTGCTCGTCCTTTTGGTGGGCTTCTGCCAAGAAGCCCTCCTTTCGGCGCCACTGAGTCTGGGGTGGGTCCATTGTGTGGGAGGGGGAGTAGGACCCCTGGACAGGGTTGCCTCAGCAACCCATGTCGCACTCTGTCCTGATAGGCTGGAGGGTCTCTCGCCAAGATGACCACTCCACTGTGTGAATGACAGCTAGGCTGTATGAATGGGGATCTCTTTGCATAATAGCAGGGTCCTGAGGACTGGAAGAGCAAGACGTTGCCACTGGAACTAAGAAGCCGAAGAGGAGAGAAGCCAAAGACATCTGCAACGACTGAACCACCGGTGAAGCCCTGCTGCAACGTCTCACCCCTTTTCTCCACATGACAAGAGAAGATCTTCATCTACAAGAGCCTTCTTCCCTTGAGCTGGTGGGGCCAACCAGTTTACTAATCGCATTCCCGGAACTGCCTTGGTCAAATCGCCAGTACCCTGTACTCAGAGACCAGATAGCCAGGCACCCGTCCAATCGGACCGCGATTTACGGAGTGTACCTTTTATTCGTCAGGCAGCACCCCGGCTGGTTTCATCCCTGGGTAGTGCAGTAACTCAAACCTTCCTCCACGACGAGAGTCTCAGTTCGGGTGTTCTCTGCTGGATCACCCGAACTGCAGGAACTACCAGGAACAACTGCCACCGCAGGAGCCACTTCTTCATATTAAGGTACATTGTTCCACCAGGCCGTCCTTTCCGCGGGGTAGTGCTAAAGGTGTTTTAAATCCTTTACCTACCTGTTGGGTTGGCCGCCCCTATCTTCTAAACATTGTCTTTCACCTTCTGCATCCACCTTTTTGAAATCGTTAACCAAAGACTTGACTGCAGCTACAAGAACATTTTGCTCCTGGGCCCTTTGCCCTGTACCACTGACTCTGGCACAGGCCTATCGACTCTGGCTAAATGTGTTAGAACTGCCTTCTCGAGATTGCTTCTCAACTAGAACTGTGTTGGTGCACCTACTTCTTATAACCACATTTTCCTTGCCACTTTTTAAACTTGTGAAGTGCCATTTTGCTTGGTTTTCATTTACGTATTCTCTATGCTAAAGTACTGCCTTGCCTAAACTTGTTCACAAACTTATGGGAAGTGTTGCTAGTGTGTGTAAGAAGACATTTCTGTATAACTTGTGCTTTCCCTCCCTTGTGAGAAATTGCTAGAGTGCCATTTGTGTTTGGTTTTCACTGTGCCGTTTTGCTCAGTTTTCACTCTTGCTCAAACTTGTCTACAATTTAACTAGGGAGTTGTGTATACTTTTCTTGACTGATTTTAACTTGATTTATTAATTGTGATTAATGTGTGGAACTAGAAGTGTGTAAAATAAATATATATATTCTTTTTAATACAAAGCTTTGGTAAGTGTTTCCTTGTGCCATGGTACTGTAGTCCTATTGTGTAAACCCTGAATACTGCTCATCTCCCTCTTGAGATAAGTCTGACTGCTTAGCCACAGCTACCAACTAAATCTTTGTGGTACAGACTGATACCAAAGGGGATTTATTGCTCATACCTGTACTCTTAATCTTCTGTAGTGCTCCCTAAGGGAACTGCACAAGATTCTGCCCAACAGGTAGCCCAGCATTTGCTATGCGTGAAAACCTATACATGCAGTGGATCAGACAGAAAGCAATGTGTTCAGTGTAAAACAATGCAGTGTCGTTTTCACTGCTTCGGGATTCCTGTGCATTTACAGATCGAAAGTCGAAAGGTGTAATTGTGTTGTAGTAATTAAGGGGCCGATTCATGGAATATTTGTGTGCCGAAATCAGTGGTGCAGGCAAGAAAAATGCAGCGCACACGTGCGAATGGCACGCAAGCGATTCATGGAAGTCTGTGCGTGTGTTATTCCTGGGAGCTGCACCGAAACCGCACGCAGCGCACACGTCACTGCAACATCCCGCGAAAGCGCACAACTTGTAGCGCACACACCAAAAAAGGGCCGGAACACGGGGAATGGGGAACAACGTGTGAAAATGAGGGCGGAACTGGGGAAGTACTGCTGGGAAATACATGGAACGCCCACACGCGTGCGAACAACACATATTCATGGAATCGAATAGGGGAAATCCACGCACACCAAAAGACACGCACAGGCGTAAACACGTCCGCCACACGAAGGCAGGTGGAAGCAGCCCCGCGCAGTATAAAATTGCACGCAAAAAACAAACACGCATATACAGCTACGATGAATGTCCCATTTCTCGCAGCAGTGATCGTGGGACACCGCAGGAGGAGAATAGCCAGGCCCTGCATTTCTTTGCCCAGGACCAGCCTTTTTGGGATGCCTGATGACGAGGTCTATGGCAGGTATAGGTTCCCACCTCATATCATCCTAGACCTGGTCACTGAGTGGGAGGATGACCTCACATCACCCACCTTGTGCTCCCAAGCACTGAGCCCCTTGGAAAAGGTGCTCAAGGTCCTGCATTTTTCGGCCACTGGTTCATTTCAGCGGACAACTGTCATAGTTGGGGGTGTCTCACAGCCCACACAGTAACGCTGCCTACACCAGGTGTTGGCAATCATGACTGCGCGCCCCTCAGTCCGCAGGAACATTTACATGCCCAGAACACCCGCAGAAAGGCAGGCCATCGTCCAGGACTTTTACAGGGTGGCACACTTCACCAAAGTGCTCAGTGTCATAGATTGCGCCCATGTGGCCCTACGTCCACTGGCATTCCATCAATGTACAGGTTGCATGTAATGCCCATGAAATCATCACCTCTGTCTATGCAAACTATCCTGGGTCTACCCATGACAGTTTCATATACAGAATATCTGCCCTGAGTCGGGACCTGGAAGCTGGGAAGCATGGCAACACATGGCTCATTGGTGAGTAGAAATGTCTGTGCACATGCATGCATGTCACACACAGACAAATACACAAACCCAAATAATGACAACCATCATCACCTCCCCAGGGGACAGTGCCTACCCTCTGAGCACCCACATGATGACGCCAATACGGAACCCCACCACACCACCCCAGGTAAGATACAACGCAGCCCATATTGCAACATGGGTCATAGTGTAGCGCACATTCGGAGTGCTCAAGTCACGCTTCCGCTCCCTTGAACGCTCTGGCGGGCAGCTACTATATGCACCCCCAGTAGTGTGCAGGATCATTGTGGCAGCATGTGTCCTGCACAATGTTGCAACACGGCGGGGTGTACCAGTGGACATGGTGGTGCCCCCACATCCCCAACCACAGGCACTGCTCATGGGAGGGGAAAGGGCACGTGGTGAGGCAGCCTGGTCCCAGCTTGTCGACGCATTTTTCACCTAAACTCCCACCCCTGCGGAGTGCACACAGGTCTGGCACATACCAGGTGACAATCAATGATGACGAAGAGACAGTCAACTGTCACAACCTTACCACCCTAAGAATGTTTCCACGGAAGTGCTACATTGTGTGTATCCCTAGCTACTTATACATAACCAATCCGGTGTGACAAAAAGGAACACATGCAAGGTGCATATCCCACCACCCCCCTGCAAAACAGGCCATGAAAATCACTGGTATGTCACCCAAACCTCCCAACCCCCATGACTCCTGTCCTCAATGCCATGCCATGGCATGCAACAGCTAAACAGCCAACTAAATGCACAACACATGACACTATCGTCATTAAGTGCAACGGTAGAAATGTAAACACGCACGAATCATTCACTCATGACATGGAACCTGATAAACTCACTTGGCAAAAATCTCCCACACATACAAAGGGGGTCATCATGAGTATGGCGGTACGCCATAGATGGTGCTGGTACATCACTGGCACCGTCCATACCGTACTGCCATATTACAAGTAACCCTGGCGGGTGGTGGGCTGTGTGGTAGTCGCCACAGCTGCACCTGCAGCTACCACTACCGGTGGGCCCGTGTCAGCATATGTTACTGACTGTCGGGTCGCAAGGGTGCCAGGGTCTAATGCAACAGCAGCATCAACTGGAACCGCAGGGGGTGGTGGCATGGCTGCACCAGCACGTGGCTGGACATCAAGCCCCTGTGGTGCACCCTGCCTCTTCCCGCTCTGCGGCCACCCTGGACTCCACATACTCCCTGGTCACCCCGGCCACATGCCCGACCACTCCCAACACTGGCAGGATGCCCAGCTGAGCCCCCCTTAACCTTTGGTGGCCTCCCAACCATGGCACAGATGTACTAATGCCAACGGAAGGTGCACTGAATATTTGTCCTGGGCAATTGGGGTGAAGGGGGCAGGGTACGTAATGTTAGACACACCCCTGTGCTCCTGCAAGGCTGCCTGTGGACCCTGGGGATAAATGATGGGTCACGCAACGCTCGGGCACCCCAAAAATACAAGAAAAATGTATATGCAACCGCAGTAGCCCACGTGCGTGTAAAAAAAAAACTCATGCAGTACGCTGTGGCACCCAGGAACACAAAAAGCGTACACGATTAACACGCGGGCTACTATGATCTCAATAAATGGGGTACACGACAAACAGGGGCACCCGCAGTGGGAAAAATAGCATGCAATAGCATGCGCGACTCCCTGTCTGGCTTGTGTGGAAAAGAAATATGCGTAGGCACTGTAAGTACTCTGTAGTAATCGCGTGTGAACCCCAAATTAGGAAAAACACACGCGCCGGTCACCACGGAAAGCATGTACCCTGCTCGCGCCAGCAAAATCGCATGTAAAGCTCACTCGTGTACCCCGGAATACATGTACCCCGCTCGCACCAGCAAAATCATGTGTAAAGTTCATTTGTGTGTCCCCAGATTCGCGCATCAGTGTGGTGAGGAGCCACATGCACCCCCTGCAGGCAGACCGCACCACAGGTGTCCACCCTACACCCCTGACCATGAGCCGCAGGCAGCCCATCACCCGTGGGCATGCCCCGCAGGCAGCCCATCCCCCCGTGACCATGCCCCGCAGGCAGCCCACCCCCCCTGACCATGCCCCGCAGGCAGCCCACACCACAAGGGGGACTTTTTCCACGCTATTTGCCTGGCGCAGGTGCGTTTGCGTATTCCGCAGGGTGTGCCAGGAGTTTTACACGCGATTGGGCTGACGCAAGCGGGGGTACGCATATTCCGAGGGGTGCATGAACAGTTTTACCCACGATTGGGCTGGCGCGAGCGGGGTTCACGTATTCCGAGAGGTGTGCGAGGAATTTTACACACGATTGGGCTGGCGCGAGCAGGGTAAGTGGCATTTTTAATGCGATTTCGTTGTTGGGGGGCTGTCTGCTGGTCCACTGGCCTTTGCGCAATGTAGGGGATTGGTGCGGCTGGTTTTGGCACAAGGGGCGGGGTTGGGGGCATAACTGGCGCTGCTGCAGGGTCACTGTGCCACGGCTGGATATGGTTGGGGAAATCCATGAATATGCGGTGCATGAAAATGGGTTTTGGCGCATGCGGCTGCCGCAAGCCGGCACACGCTCCCTCTGTGTGCCAGCCGCGTACGCCACTTCTGCGCTTGATTCCATGAATTACCCCCTTAATCGCATGCCAGGTTTTGAGATGTAGTTGTATGCTGAGTGTCCTAGGTGCTGTAGGTTTCACAGCGAGATGAGCAGTCAGAATGCCAGTGCTGTTTCCAGTGTTTGGAGTGGCAGCATATTTCCATAGGAAGAGGGATGGAGTGTCTGTATTTTCTCGGCAAGAGACAACATGGCGGCACGTTACGGAAGTGTTCCGCACATACGCAAGCCCAATGCTGGCCTCACCCAAGTAATGCAGCCAGGGCTCCAGATAACAATTTAAGGGAACAGTGCTTTGCTCTTATTTTGGGTAATTGGAAGTAAAGGGATAATTTGGGAGTAACAACAAAGTTCTCAATCCCAACTGGTTGATTTTTAAGCAAGTAAAAATACTGTTTAATTTTACAATATATGCATTTTTCTTGTAATCGAAATATTATTTGCAGCTGGAAATTGCTGTAAATTAAGACACATTTCTATGGCATAAACAGTTTCCACATCCGGCTGCGATGTGGCAGAGGATCTCTTTGTAGAAGGGGTCGCTCGTCAGAACACATCACATTTTCATTGTGGGTGTCAAAGGGCCAAGTGAATTTGTGTTGGGAGTTTGACACGATTAGCATTAAGTTACTTTTAGGGAGTTAACTAGGCAGGTAGATGTTTATATCGATCCCTCAATCCCACCCTTTTGTTTTGATCAACAGTGGGATCATAAAGGCAGGTGTTAGCAGACCCCATTACTGACTCAAGCAGACCAAGCTGTGTGCCTGGCATGGACCAGAATGAATAGGCATGTGGGCTGTGTGCCTGGCATGGACCAGAATGAATAGGCATGTGAGCTGTGTGCCTGACATGGAGTAGGATGAATAGGCATGCGAGCTGTGTGCCTGGCATGGAGCAGGATGAATAGGCATGTGAGCTGTGTGCCTGGCATGGACCAGAACAAATAGGCATGTAAGCTGTGTGCATGGAGCAGAACGAATAGGCATGTGAGCTGTGTGCCTGGCATGGAGCAGAGTGAATAGGCATGTGAGCTTTGTGCCTGGCATGGACCAGAGTGAATAGGCATGTGAGCTGTGTGCCTGGCATGGAGCAGAATGAATAGGCAAGTGAGCTGTGTGCCTGGCATGGAGCAGAGTGAATAGGCATGTGAGCGTTGTGCCTGGCATGGAGCAGAATTAATAGGCATGTGAGCTGTGTGCCTGGCATGGAGCAGAATGAATAGGCATGTGAGCTGTGAGCCTGGCATGGAGCAGGATGAATAGGCATGTGAGCTGTGTGCCTGGCATGGACCAGAATGATAGGCCTGTGAGCTGTGTGCATGGCATGGAGCAGAGTGAATAGGCTTGTGAGCTGGATGCCTGGCATGGAGCAGAGTGAATAGGCATGTGAGCTGTGTGCCTGGCATGGACCAGAATAAATAGGCATTTGAGCTGTGTGCATGGAGCAGAATGAATAGGCATGTGGGCTGTGTGCCTGGCATGGACCAGAATGAATAGGCATGTGGGATGTGTGCCTGGCATGGAGCAGAGTGAATAGGCATGTGAACTGTGTGCCTGGCATTGACCAGAATGAATAGGCATGTGATCTGTGCCTGGCATGGACCAGAATGAATAGGCATGTGAGATGTGTGCATGGAGCAGAATTAATAAGCATGTGAGCTGTGTGTCTGGCATGGCATGTGAGCTGTGTGCATGCATGGAGCAGAGTGAATAGGCATGTGAGCTGTGTGCCTGGTGAGGAGCAGAAGGAATAGGCATGTGAACTGTGTGCATGGAGCAGAATGAATAGGCATGTGAGCTGTGTGTCTGGCATGGCATGTGAGCTATGTGCATGGCATGGAGCAGAGTGAATAGGCATGTGAGCTGTGTGTCTGGCATGGAGCAGAATGAATAGGCATGTGAGCTGTGTGCCTGGCATGGCATGTGAGCTGTGTGCCTGGCATGGAGCAGAGTGAATAGGCATGTGAGCTGTGTGCCTGGCATGGAGCAGATTGAATAGGAATGTGAGCTGTGTGCCTGGCAGGGAGCAGAATGAATAGGCATGTGAACTGTGTGCCTGGCATGGAGCAGAATTAATAGGCATATGAGCTGTGTGCCTGACAAGGAGCAGGATGAATAGGCTTGTGAGTTGTGTGCCTGGCATGGAGCAGGATGAATAGGCATGTAAGCTGTGTGCATGGAGCAGAACGAATAGGCATGCGAGCTGTGTGCCTGGCATGGAGCAGAGTGAATAGGCATGTGAGCTTTGTGTCTGGCATGGACCAGAGTGAATAGGCATGTGAGCTGTGTGCCTGGCATGGAGCAGAATGAATAGGCAAGTGAGCTGTGTGCCTGGCATGGAGCAGAGTGAATAGGCATGTGAGCGTTGTGCCTGGCATGGAGCAGAATTAATAGGCATGTGAGCTGTGTGCCTGGCATGGAGCAGAATGAATAGGCATGTGAGCTGTGAGCCTGGCATGGAGCAGGATGAATAGGCATGTGAGCTGTGTGCCTGGCATGGACCAGAATGATAGGCCTGTGAGCTGTGTGCATGGCATGGAGCAGAGTGAATAGGCTTGTGAGCTGGATGCCTGGCATGGAGCAGAGTGAATAGGCATGTGAGCTGTGTGCCTGGCATGGACCAGAATAAATAGGCATTTGAGCTGTGTGCATGGAGCAGAATGAATAGGCATGTGGGCTGTGTGCCTGGCATGGACCAGAATGAATAGGCATGTGGGATGTGTGCCTGGCATGGAGCAGAGTGAATAGGCATGTGACCTGTGTGCCTGGCATTGACCAGAATGAATAGGCATGTGATCTGTGCCTGGCATGGACCAGAATGAATAGGCATGTGAGATGTGTGCATGGAGCATAATTAATAAGCATGTGAGCTGTGTGTCTGGCATGGCATGTGAGCTGTGTGCATGCATGGAGCAGAGTGAATAGGCATGTGAGCTGTGTGCCTGGCGAGGAGCAGAAGGAATAGGCATGTGAACTGTGTGCATGGAGCAGAATGAATAGGCATGTGAGCTGTGTGTCTGGCATGGCATGTGAGCTATGTGCATGGCATGGAGCAGAGTGAATAGGCATGTGAGCTGTGTGTCTGGCATGGAGCAGAATGAATAGGCATGTGAGCTGTGTGCCTGGCATGGCATGTGAGCTGTGTGCCTGGCATGGAGCAGAGTGAATAGGCATGTGAGCTGTGTGCCTGGCATGGAGCAGATTGAATAGGAATGTGAGCTGTGTGCCTGGCAGGGAGCAGAATGAATAGGCATGTGAACTGTGTGCCTGGCATGGAGCAGAATTAATAGGCATATGAGCTGTGTGCCTGACAAGGAGCAGGATGAATAGGCTTGTGAGTTGTGTGCCTGGCATGGAGCAGGATGAATAGGCATGTGAGCTGTGTGCCTGGCATGGAGCAGGATGAATAGGAATGTGAGCTGTGTGCCTGGCAGGGAGCAGAATGAATAGGCAAGTAAGTTGTGTGCCTGGCATGGAGCAGAGTGAATAGGCATGTGAGCTTTGTGCCTGGCATGGACCAGAATGAATAGGCATGTGAGCTGTGTGCCTGGCATGGAGCAGAATGAATAGGCATGTGAGCTGTGTGCATGGAGCAGAATGAATAGACATGTAAGCTGTGAGCCTGGCATGGAGCAGAATGAATATGCATGTGAGCTGTGTGCCTGGCATGGAGCAGAATTAATAGGCATGTGAGCTGTGAGCCTGGCATGAAGCAGGATGAATAGGCATGTGAGCTGTGTGCCTGGCATGGACCAGAATGATAGGCATGTGAGCTGTGTGCATGGCATGGAGCAGAGTGAATAGGCATGTGAGCTGTGTGCCTGGCATGGCATGTGAGCTGTGTGCCTGGCATGGAGCAGAGTGAATAGGCATGTGAGCTGTGTGCCTGGCATGGAGCAGATTGAATAAGAATGTGAGCTGTGTGTCTGGCATGGAGCAGGATGAATAGGCATGTGAGCTGTGTGCCTGGCATGGACCAGAATGATAGGCATGTGAGCTGTGTGCATGGCATGGAGCAGAGTGAATAGGCTTGTGAGCTGGATGCCTGGCATGGACCAGAATGAATAGGCATGTGAGCTGTGTGCCTGGCATGGACCAGAATAAATAGGCATTTGAGCTGTGTGCATGGAGCAGAATGAATAGGCATGTGAGCTGTGTGCCTGGCATGGACCAGAATGAATAGGCATGTGAGATGTGTGCCTGGCATGGAGCAGAGTGAATAGGCATGTGAGCTGTGTGCCTGGCATTGACCAGAATGAATAGGCATGTGATCTGTGCCTGGCATGGACCAGAATGAATAAGCATGTGAGATGTGTGCATGGAGCAGAATTAATAAGCATGTGAGCTGTGTGTCTGGCATGGCATGTGAGCTGTGTGCATGCATGGAGCAGAGTGAATAGGCATGTGAGCTGTGTGCCTGGCGTGGAGCAGAAGGAATAGGCATGTGAACTGTGTGCATGGAGCAGAATGAATAGGCATGTGAGCTGTGTGTCTGGCATGGCATGTGAGCTGTGTGCATGGCATGGAGCAGAGTGAATAGGCATGTGAGCTGTGTGCCTGGCATGGAGCAGAATGAATAGACATGTGAGCTGTGTGCCTGGCATGGCATGTGAGCTGTGTGCCTGGCATGGAGCAGAGTGAATAGGCATGTGAGCTGTGTGCCTGGCATGGAGCAGATTGAATAGGAATGTGAGCTGTGTGCCTGGCATGGAGCAGAATGAATAGGCATGTGAACTGTGTGCCTGGCATGGAGCAGAATTAATAGGCATGTGAGCTGTGTGCCTGACCAGGAGCGGGATGAATAGGCATGTGAGTTGTGTGCCTGGCATGGAGCAGGATGAATAGGCATGTGAGCTGTGTGCCTGGCATGGAGCAGGATGAATAGGAATGCGAGCTGTGTGCCTGGCAGGGAGCAGAATGAATAGGCAAGTGAGGTGTGTGCCTGGCATGGAGCAAAGTGAATAGGCATGTGAGCTTTGTGCCTGGCATGGACCAGAATGAATAGGCATGTGAGCTGTGTGCCTGGCATGGAGCAGAAAGAATAGGCATGTGAGCTGTGTGCATGGAGCAGAATGAATAGACATGTAAGCTGTGAGCCTGGCATGGAGCAGAATGAATACGCATGTGAGCTGTGTGCCTGGCATGGAGCAGAATTAATAGGCATGTGAGCTGTGAGCCTGGCATGGAGCAGGATGAATAGGCATGTGAGCTGTGTGCCTGGCATGGACCAGAATGATAGGCATGTGAGCTGTGTGCATGGCATGGAGCAGAGTGAATAGGCATGTGAGCTGTGTGCCTGGCATGGACCAGAATGAATAGGCATGTGAGCTGTGTGCCTGGCATGGACCATAATAAATAGGCATTTGAGCTGTGTGCATGGAGCAGAATGAATAGGCATGTGAGCTGTGTGCCTGGCATGGACCAGAATGAATAGGCATGTGAGATGTGTGCCTGGCATGGAGCAGAGTGAATAGGCATGTGAGCTGTGTGCCTGGCATTGACCAGAATGAATAGGCATGTGATCTGTGCCTGGCATGGACCAGAATGAATAGGCGTGTGAGATGTGTGCATGGAGCAGAATTAATAAGCATGTGAGCTGTGTGTCTGGCATGGCATGTGAGCTGTGTGCATGCATGGAGCAGAGTGAATAGGCATGTGAGCTGTGTGCCTGGCGTGGAGCAGAATGAATAGGCATGTGAACTGTGTGCATGGAGCAGAATGAATAGGCATGTGAGCTGTGTGTCTGGCATGGCATGTGAGCTGTGTGCATGGCATGGAGCAGAGTGAATAGGCATGTGAGCTGTGTGCCTGGCATGGAGCAGAATGAATAGGCATGTGAGCTGTGTGCATGGAGCAGGATGAATAGGCATGTGAGCTGTGTGCCTGGCATGGAGCAGGATGAATAGGAATGTGAGCTGTGTGCCTGGCAGGGAGCAGAATGAATAGGCAAGTGAGGTGTGTGCCTGGCATGGAGCAAAGTGAATAGGCATGTGAGCTTTGTGCCTGGCATGGACCAGAATGAATAGGCATGTGAGCTGTGTGCCTGGCATGGAGCAGAAAGAATAGGCATGTGAGCTGTGTGCATGGAGCAGAATGAATAGACATGTAAGCTGTGAGCCTGGCATGGAGCAGAATGAATATGCATGTGAGCTGTGTGCCTGGCATGGAGCAGAATTAATAGGCATGTGAGCTGTGAGCCTGGCATGGAGCAGGATGAATAGGCATGTGAGCTGTGTGCCTGGCATGGACCAGAATGATAGGCATGTGAGCTGTGTGCATGGCATGGAGCAGAGTGAATAGGCATGTGAGCTGTGTGCCTGGCATGGACCAGAATGAATAGGCATGTGAGCTGTGTGCCTGGCATGGACCATAATAAATAGGCATTTGAGCTGTGTGCATGGAGCAGAATGAATAGGCATGTGAGCTGTGTGCCTGGCATGGACCAGAATGAATAGGCATGTGAGATGTGTGCCTGGCATGGAGCAGAGTGAATAGGCATGTGAGCTGTGTGCCTGGCATTGACCAGAATGAATAGGCATGTGATCTGTGCCTGGCATGGACCAGAATGAATAGGCGTGTGAGATGTGTGCATGGAGCAGAATTAATAAGCATGTGAGCTGTGTGTCTGGCATGGCATGTGAGCTGTGTGCATGCATGGAGCAGAGTGAATAGGCATGTGAGCTGTGTGCCTGGCGTGGAGCAGAATGAATAGGCATGTGAACTGTGTGCATGGAGCAGAATGAATAGGCATGTGAGCTGTGTGTCTGGCATGGCATGTGAGCTGTGTGCATGGCATGGAGCAGAGTGAATAGGCATGTGAGCTGTGTGCCTGGCATGGAGCAGAATGAATAGGCATGTGAGCTGTGTGCATGGAGCAGAATGAATAGGCATTTGAGCTGTGTGCCTGGCATGGCATGTGAGCTGTGTGCCTGGCATGGAGCAGAGTGAATAGGCATGTGAGCTGTGTGCCTGGCATGGAGCAGATTGAATAAGAATGTGAGCTGTGTGCCTGGCAGGGAGCAGAATGAATAGGCATGTGAGCTGTGTGCCTGGCATGGAGCAGGATGAATAGGCATGCGAGTTGTGTGCCTGGCATGGCGCAGGATGAATAGGCATGTGAGCTGTGTGCCTGGCAGGGAGCAGGATGAATGGGCATGTGAGCTGTGTGCCTGGCATGGACCAGAACGAATAGGCATGTAAGCTGTGTGCATGGAGTAGAACGAATAGGTATGTGAGCTGTGTGCCTGGCAGGGAGCAGAATGAATAGGCATTTGAGCTGTGTGCCTGGCATGGAGCAGGATGAATAGGAATGTGAGCTGTGTCCCTGGCAGGGAGCAGGATGAATAGGCATGTGCGCTGTGTGCCTGGCATGGAGCAGGAAGAATAGGAATGTGAGCTGTGTGCCTGGCAGGGAGCAGAATGAATAGGCATGTGAGCTGTGTGCCTGGCATGGAGCACAGTGAATAGGCATGTGAGCTGTGTGCCTGGCATGGAGCAGAATGAATAGGCATGTGAGCTGTGTGCCTGACATGGAGCAGAGTGAATAGGCATGTGAGCTGTGTGCCTGGAATGGACCAGAATAAATAGGCATTTGAGCTGTGTGCCTGGCATGGAGCAGAGTGAATAGGCATGTGAGCTGTGTGCCTGGCATTGACCAGAATGAATAAGCATGTGAGCTGTGCCTGGCAAGGACCGGAATGAATAGGTTTGTGAGCTGTGAGCATGGAGCAGAATTAATAGGCATGTGAGCTGTGTGTCTGGCATGGCATGTGAGTTGTGTGCATGGCATGGAGCACAGTGAATAGGCATGTGAGCTGTGTGCCTGGCAAGGAGTAGAATGAATAGGCATGTGATCTGTGTGCATGAGGCAGAATGAATGGGCATGTGAGCTGTGTGTCTGCCATGGCATGTGAGCTGTGTGCATGGCATGGAGCAGAGTGACTAGGCATGTGAGCTGTGTGCCTGGCAGGGAGCAGAATGAATAGGCATGTGAGCTGTGTGCCTTGCATGGAGCACAGTGAATAGGCATGTGAGCTGTGTGCCTGGCATGGAGCAGAATGAATAGGCATGTGAGCTGTGTGCCTGGCATGGAGCAGAGTGAATAGGCATGTCAGCTGTGTGCTTGGCATGGACCAGAATAAATAGGCATTTGAGCTGTGTGTCTGGCATGGAGCAGAGTGAATAGGCATGTGAGCTGTGTGCCTGGCATTGACCAGAATGAATAAGCATGTGAGCTGTGCCTGGCAAGGACCAGAATGAATAGGTTTGTGAGCTGTGTGCATGGAGCAGAATTAATAGGCATGTGAGCTGTGTGTCTGGCATGGCATGTGAGCTGTGTGCATGGCATGGAGCACAGTGAATAGGCACGTGAGCTGTGTGCCTGGCATGGAGCAGAATGAATAGGCATGTGAGCTGTATGCATGGAGCAGAATGAATAGGCATGTGAGCTGTGTGTCTGCCATGGCATGTGAGCTGTGTGCATGGCATGGAGCAGAGTGACTAGGCATGTGAGCTGTGTGCCTGGCATGGAGCAGAATGAATAGGCATGTGAGCTGTGTGCATGGAGCAGAATAAATAGGCATATGAGCTGTGTGCCTGGCATGGCATGTGAGTTGTGTGCCGGCATGGAGCAGAGTGAATGGGCATGTGAGCTGTGTGCCTGGCATGGAGCAGATTGAATAGGCATGTGAGCTGTGTGCCTGGCAAGGACCAGAACGAATAGGCATGTAAGCTGTGTGCATGGAGCAGAACGAATAGGCATGTGAGCTGTGTGCCTGGCAGGGAGCAGAATGAATAGGCATGTGAGCTGTGTGCCTGGCATGGAGCAGGATGACAGGAATGTGAACTGTGTGCCTGGCAGGGAGCAGAATGAATAGGCATGTGAGCTGTGTGCCTGGCATGGAGCAGGATGAATAGGAATGTGAGCTGTGTGCCTGGCAGGGAGCAGAATGAATAGGCATGTGAGCTGTATGCCTGGCATTGATCAGAGTGAATAGGCATGTGAGCTGTCTGCCTGGCATGGCGCAGAATGAATAGGCATGTGAGCTGTGTGCCTGGCATGGAGCAGGAGGAATAGGAATGTGAGCTGTGTGCCTGGCAGGGAGCGGAATGAATAGGCATGTGAGCTGTGTGCCTGGCATGGCGCAGGATGAATAGGCATGTGAGCTGTGTGCCTGGCATGAAGCAGGATGACAGGAATGTGAGCTGTGTGCCTGGCAGGGAGCGGAATGAATAGGCATGTGAGCTGTGTGCCTGGCATGGAGCAGAGTGAATAGGCATGTGAGCTGTGTGCCTGGCATGGAGCAGAATGAATAGGCATGTGAGCTGTGTGCATGGAGCAGAATAAATAGGCATGTGAGCTGTGTGCCTGGCATGGCATGTGAGCTGTGTGCCGGCATGGAGCAGAGTGAATGGGCATGTGAGCTGTGTGCCTGGCATGGAGCAGAACGAATAGGCATGTGAGCTGTGTGCCTGGCATGGACCAGAACGAATAGGCATGTAAGCTGTGTGCATGGAGCAGAACGAATAGGCATGTGAGCTGTGTGCCTGGCAGGGAGAAGAATGAATAGACATGTGAGCTGTGTGCCTGGCATGGAGCAGGATGACAGGAATGTGAACTGTGTGCCTGGCAGGGAGCAGAATGAATAGGCATGTGAGCTGTGTGCCTGGCATGGAGCAGATTGAATAAGAATGTGAGCTGTGTGCCTGGCATGGAGCAGGATGAATAGGCATGTGAGCTGTGTGCCTGGCAGGGAGCAGAGTGAATAGGCATGTGAGCTGTGTGCCTGGCATGGAGCAGAATGAATAGGCATGTGAGCTGTGTGCATGGAGCAGAATAAATAGGCATGTGAGCTGTGTGCCTGGCATGGCATGTGAGCTGTGTGCCGGCATGGAGCAGAGTGAATGGGCATGTGAGCTGTGTGCCTGGCATGGAGCAGAACGAATAGGCATGTGAGCTGTGTGCCTGGCATGGACCAGAACGAATAGGCATGTAAGCTGTGTGCATGGAGCAGAACGAATAGGCATCTGAGCTGTGTGCCTGGCAGGGAGCAGAATGAATAGGCATGTGAGCTGTGTGCCTGGCATGGAGCAGGATGACAGGAATGTGAACTGTGTGCCTGGCAGGGAGCAGAATGAATAGGCATGTGAGCTGTGTGCCTGGCATGGAGCAGATTGAATAAGAATGTGAGCTGTGTGCCTGGCATGGAGCAGGATGAATAGGCATGCGAGCTGTGTGCCTGGCATGGACCAGAATGATAGGCATGTGAGCTGTGTGCATGGCATGGAGCAGAGTGAATAGGCTTGTGAGCTGGATGCCTGGCATGGACCAGAATGAATAGGCATGTGAGCTGTGTGCCTGGCATGGACCAGAATAAATAGGCATTTGAGCTGTGTGCATGGCGCAGAATGAATAGGCATGTGAGCTGTGTGCCTGGCATGGACCAGAATGAATAGGCATGTGAGATGTGTGCCTGGCATGGAGCAGAGTGAATAGGCATGTGAGCTGTGTGCCTGGCATTGACCAGAATGAATAGGCATGTGATCTGTGCCTGGCATGGACCAGAATGAATAGGCATGTGAGATGTGTGCATGGAGCAGAATTAATAAGCATGTGAGCTGTGTGTCTGGCATGGCATGTGAGCTGTGTGCATGCATGGATCAGAGTGAATAGGCATGTGAGCTGTGTGCCTGGCGTGGAGCAGAAGGAATAGGCATGTGAACTGTGTGCATGGAGCAGAGTGAATAGGCATGTGAGCTGTGTGCCTGGCATGGAGCAGGATGAATAGGCATGTGAGCTGTGTGCCTGGCATGGACCAGAATGATAGGCATGTGAGCTGTGTGCATGGCATGGAGCAGAGTGAATAGGCATGTGAGCTGTGTGCCTGGCATGGACCAGAATGAATAGGCATGTGAGCTGTGTGCCTGGCATGGAGCAGAGTGAAAAGGCATGTGAGCTGTGTGCCTGGCATTGACCAGAATGAATAGGCATGTGATCTGTGCCTGGCATGGACCAGAATGAATAGGCATGTGAGGTGTGTATGGAGCAGAATTAATAAGCATGTGAACTGTGTGTCTGGCATGGCATGTGAGCTGTGTGCATGCATGGAGCAGAGTGAATAGGCATGTGAGCTGTGTGCCTGGCGTGGAGCAGAATGAATAGGCATGTGAACTGTGTGCATGGAGCAGAATGAATAGGCACGTGAGCTGTGTGTCTGGCATGGCATGTGAGCTGTGTGCATGGCATGGAGCAGAGTGAATAGGCATGTGAGCTGTGTGCCTGGCATGGAGCAGAATGAATAGGCATGTGATCTGTGCCTGGCATGGACCAGAATGAATAGGCATGTGAGGTGTGTATGGAGCAGAATTAATAAGCATGTGAGCTGTGTGTCTGGCATGGCATGTGAGCTGTGTGCATGCATGGAGCAGAGTGAATAGGCATGTGAGCTGTGTGCCTGGCGTGGAGCAGAATGAATAGGCATGTGAACTGTGTGCATGGAGCAGAATGAATAGGCATGTGAGCTGTGTGTCTGGCATGGCATGTGAGCTGTGTGCATGGCATGGAGCAGAGTGAATAGGCATGTGAGCTGTGTGCCTGGCATGGAGCAGAATGAATAGGCATGTGAGCTGTGTGAATGGAGCAGAATGAATAGGCATTTGAGCTGTGTGCCTGGCATGGCATGTGAGCTGTGTGCCTGGCATGGAGCAGAGTGAATAGGCATGTGAGCTGTGTGCCTGGCATGGAGCAGATTGAATAAGAATGTGAGCTGTGTGTCTGGCATGGAGGAGGATGAATAGGCATGTGAGCTGTGTGCCTGGCATGGACCAGAATGATAGGCATGTGAGCTGTGTGCATGGCATGGAGCAGAGTGAATAGGCTTGTGAGCTGGATGCCTGGCATGGACCAGAATGAATAGTCATGTGAGCTGTGTGCCTGGCATGGACCAGAATAAATAGGTATTTGAGCTGTGTGCATGGAGCAGAATGAATAGGCATGTGAGCTGTGTGCCTGGCATGGACCAGAATGAATAGGCATGTGAGATGTGTGCCTGGCATGGAGCAGAGTGAATAGGCATGTGAGCTGTGTGCCTGGCATTGACCAGAATGAATAGGCATGTGATCTGTGCCTGGCATGGACCAGAATGAATAGGCATGTGAGATGTGTGCATGGAGCAGAATTAATAAGCATGTGAGCTGTGTGTCTGGCATGGCATGTGAGCTGTGTGCATGCATGGAGCAGAGTGAATAGGCATGTGAGCTGTGTGCCTGGCGTGGAGCAGAAGGAATAGGCATGTGAACTGTGTGCATGGAGCAGAATGAATAGGCATGTGAGCTGTGTGTCTGGCATGGCATGTGAGCTGTATGCATGGCATGGAGCAGAGTGAATAGGCATGTGAGCTGTGTGCCTGGCATGGAGCAGAATGAATAGGAATGTGAGCTGTGTGCCTGGCAGGGAGCAGAATGAATAGGCATGTGAACTGTGTGCCTGGCATGGAGCAGAATTAATAGGCATGTGAGCTGTGTGCCTGACAAGGAGCGGGATGAATAGGCATGTGAGTTGTGTGCCTGGCATGGAGCAGGATGAATAGGCATGTGAGCTGTGTGCCTGGCATGGAGCAGGATGAATAGGAATGTGAGCTGTGTGCCTGGCAGGGAGCAGAATGAATAGGCAAGTGAGGTGTGTGCCTGGCATGGAGCAGAGTGAATAGGCATGTGAGCTGTGTGCCTGCATGGACCAGAATGAATAGGCATGTGAGCTGTGTGCCTGGCATGGAGCAGAAAGAATAGGCATGTGAGCTGTGTGCATGGAGCAGAATGAATAGACATGTAAGCTGTGAGCCTGGCATGGAGCAGAATGAATACGCATGTGAGCTGTGTGCCTGGCATGGAGCAGAATTAATAGGCATGTGAGCTGTGAGCCTGGCATGGAGCAGGATGAATAGGCATGTGAGCTGTGTGCCTGGCATGGACCAGAATGATAGGCATGTGAGCTGTGTGCATGGCATGGAGCAGAGTGAATAGGCATGTGAGCTGTGTGCCTGGCATGGACCAGAATGAATAGGCATGTGAGCTGTGTGCCTGGCATGGAGCAGAGTGAATAGGCATGTGAGCTGTGTGCCTGGCATTGACCAGAATGAATAGGCATGTGATCTGTGCCTGGCATGGACCAGAATGAATAGGCGTGTGAAATGTGTGCATGGAGTAGAATTAATAAGCATGTGAGCTGTGTGTCTGGCATGGCATGTGAGCTGTGTGCATGCATGGAGCAGAGTGAATAGGCATGTGAGCTGTGTGCCTGGCGTGGAGCAGAATGAATAGGCATGTGAACTGTGTGCATGGAGCAGAATGAATAGGCATGTGAGCTGTGTGTCTGGCATGGCATGTGAGCTGTGTGCATGGCATGGAGCAGAGTGAATAGGCATGTGAGCTGTGTGCCTGGCATGGAGCAGAATGAATAGGCATGTGAGCTGTGTGCATGGAGCAGAATGAATAGGCATGTGAGCTGTGTGCCTGACATGGAGCAGGATGAATAGGCATGTGAGTTGTGTGCCTGGCATGGAGCAGGATGAATAGGCATGTGAGCTGTGTGCCTGGCAGGGAGCAGGATGAATGGGCATGTGCGCTGTGTGCCTGGCATGGACCAGAACGAATAGGCATGTAAGCTGTGTGCATGGAGTAGAATGAATAGGCATGTGAGCTGTGTGCATGGAGCAGAATGAATAGGCATGTGAGCTGTGTGCCTGACATGGAGCAGGATGAATAGGCATGTGAGTTGTGTGCCTGGCATGGAGCAGGATGAATAGGCATGTGAGCTGTGTGCCTGGCAGGGAGCAGGATGAATGGGCATGTGCGCTGTGTGCCTGGCATGGACCAGAATGATAGGCATGTGAGCTGTGTGCATGGCATGGAGCAGAGTGAATAGGCATGTGAGCTGTGTGCCTGGCATGGACCAGAATGAATAGGCATGTGAGCTGTGTGCCTGGCATGGACCAGAATAAATAGGCATTTGAGCTGTGTGCATGGAGCAGAATCAATAGGCATGTGAGCTGTGTGCCTGGCATGGACCAGAATGAATAGGCATGTGAGATGTGTGCCTGGCATGGAGCAGAGTGAATAGGCATGTGAGCTGTGTGCCTGGCATTGACCAGAATGAATAGGCATGTGATCTGTGCCTGGCATGGACCAGAATGAATAGGCGTGTGAAATGTGTGCATGGAGCAGAATGAATAGGCATGTGAGCTGTGTGTCTGGCATGGCATGTGAGCTGTGTGCATGGCATGGAGCAGAGTGAATAGGCATGTGAGCTGTGTGCCTGGCGTGGAGCAGAATGAATAGGCATGTGAACTGTGTGCATGGAGCAGAATGAATAGGCATGTGAGCTGTGTGTCTGGCATGGCATGTGAGCTGTGTGCATGGCATGGAGCAGAGTGAATAGGCATGTGAGCTGTGTGCCTGGCATGGAGCAGAATGAATAGGCATGTGAGCTGTGTGCATGGAGCAGAATGAATAGGCATGTGAGCTGTGTGCCTGACATGGAGCAGGATGAATAGGCATGTGAGTTGTGTGCCTGGCATGGAGCAGGATGAATAGGCATGTGAGCTGTGTGCCTGGCAGGGAGCAGGATGAATGGGCATGTGCGCTGTGTGCCTGGCATGGACCAGAACGAATAGGCATGTAAGCTGTGTGCATGGAGTAGAACGAATAGGTATGTGAGCTGTGTGCCTGGCAGGGAGCAGAATGAATAGGCATGTGAGCTGTGTGCCTGGCATGGAGCAGAAAGAATAGGCATGTGAGCTGTGTGCATGGAGCAGAATGAATAGACATGTAAGCTGTGAGCCTGGCATGGAGCAGAATGAATACGCATGTGAGCTGTGTGCCTGGCATGGAGCAGAATTAATAGGCATGTGAGCTGTGAGCCTGGCATGGAGCAGGATGAATAGGCATGTGAGCTGTGTGCCTGGCATGGACCAGAATGATAGGCATGTGAGCTGTGTGCATGGCATGGAGCAGAGTGAATAGGCATGTGAGCTGTGTGCCTGGCATGGACCAGAATGAATAGGCATGTGAGCTGTGTGCCTGGCATGGACCAGAATAAATAGGCATTTGAGCTGTGTGCATGGAGCAGAATCAATAGGCATGTGAGCTGTGTGCCTGGCATGGACCAGAATGAATAGGCATGTGAGATGTGTGCCTGGCATGGAGCAGAGTGAATAGGCATGTGAGCTGTGTGCCTGGCATTGACCAGAATGAATAGGCATGTGATCTGTGCCTGGCATGGACCAGAATGAATAGGCGTGTGAGATGTGTGCATGGAGTAGAATTAATAAGCATGTGAGCTGTGTGTCTGGCATGGCATGTGAGCTGTGTGCATGCATGGAGCAGAGTGAATAGGCATGTGAGCTGTGTGCCTGGCGTGGAGCAGAATGAATAGGCATGTGAACTGTGTGCATGGAGCAGAATGAATAGGCATGTGAGCTGTGTGTCTGGCATGGCATGTGAGCTGTGTGCATGGCATGGAGCAGAGTGAATAGGCATGTGAGCTGTGTGCCTGGCATGGAGCAGAATGAATAGGCATGTGAGCTCTGTGCATGGAGCAGAATGAATAGGCATGTGAGCTGTGTGCCTGACATGGAGCAGGATGAATAGGCATGTGAGTTGTGTGCCTGGCATGGAGCAGGATGAATAGGCCTGTGAGCTGTGTGCCTGGCAGCGAGCAGGATGAATGGGCATGTGCGCTGTGTGCCTGGCATGGACCAGAACGAATAGGCATGTAAGCTGTGTGCATGGAGTAGAACGAATAGGTATGTGAGCTGTGTGCCTGGCAGGGAGCAGAATGAATAGGCATTTGAGCTGTGTGCCTGGCATGGAGCAGGATGAATAGGAATGTGGGCTGTGTCCCTGGCAGGGAGCAGGATGAATAGGCATGTGCGCTGTGTGCCTGGCATGGAGCAGGAAGAATAGGAATGTGAGCTGTGTGCCTGGCATGGAGCACAGTGAATAGGCATGTGAGCTGTGTGCCTGGCATGGAGCAGGATGAATAGGCATGTGCGCTGTGTGCCTGGCAGGGAGCAGAATGAATAGGCATGTGAGCTGTGTGCCTGGCATGGAGCACAGTGAATAGGCATGTGAGCTGTGTGCCTGGCATGGAGCAGAATGAATAGGCATGTGAGCTGTGTGCCTGGCATGGAGCAGAGTGAATAGGCATGTGAGCTGTGTGCCTGGAATGGACCAGAATAAATAGGCATTTGAGCTGTGTGCCTGGCATGGAGCAGAGTGAATAGGCATGTGAGCTGTGTGCCTGGCAAGGAGTAGAATGAATAGGCATGTGATCTGTGTGCATGAGGCAGAATGAATGGGCATGTGAGCTGTGTGTCTGCCATGGCATGTGAGCTGTGTGCATGGCATGGAGCAGAGTGAATAGGCATGTGAGCTGTGTGCCTGGCAGGGAGCAGAATGAATAGGCATGTGAGCTGTGTGCCTTGCATGGAGCACAGTGAATAGGCATGTGAGCTGGGTGCCTGGCATGGAGCAGAATGAATAGGCATGTGAGCTGTGTGCCTGGCATGGAGCAGAGTGAATAGGCATGTCAGCTGTGTGCTTGGCATGGACCAGAATAAATAGGCATTTGAGCTGTGTGTCTGGCATGGAGCAGAGTGAATAGGCATGTGAGCTGTGTGCCTGGCATTGACCAGAATGAATAAGCATGTGAGCTGTGCCTGGCAAGGACCAGAATGAATAGGTTTGTGAGCTGTGTGCATGGAGCAGAATTAATAGGCATGTGAGCTGTGTGTCTGGCATGGCATGTGAGCTGTGTGCATGGCATGGAGCACAGTGAATAGGCACGTGAGCTGTGTGCCTGGCATGGAGCAGAATGAATAGGCATGTGAGCTGTATGCATGGAGCAGAATGAATAGGCATGTGAGCTGTGTGTCTGCCATGGCATGTGAGCTGTGTGCATGGCATGGAGCAGAGTGACTAGGCATGTGAGCTGTGTGCCTGGCATGGAGCAGAATGAATAGGCATGTGAGCTGTGTGCATGGAGCAGAATAAATAGGCATATGAGCTGTGTGCCTGGCATGGCATGTGAGCTGTGTGCCGGCATGGAGCAGAGTGAATGGGCATGTGAGCTGTGTGCCTGGCATGGAGCAGATTGAATAGGCATGTGAGCTGTGCGCCTGGCAAGGACCAGAACGAATAGGCATGTAAGCTGTGTGCATGGAGCAGAACGAATAGGCATGTGAGCTGTGTGCCTGGCATGGACCAGAATGAATAGGCATGTGAGATGTGTGCCTGGCATGGAGCAGGATGACAGGAATGTGAACTGTGTGCCTGGCAGGGAGCAGAATGAATAGGCATGTGAGCTGTGTGCCTGGCATGGAGCAGGATGAATAGGAATGTGAGCTGTGTGCCTGGCAGGGAGCAGAATGAATAGGCATGTGAGCTGTATGCCTGGCATTGATCAGAGTGAATAGGCATGTGAGCTGTCTGCCTGGCATGGCGCAGGATGAATAGGCATGTGAGCTGTGTGCCTGGCATGGAGCAGGATGAATAGGAATGTGAGCTGTGTGCCTGGCAGGGAGCAGAATGAATAGGCATGTGAGCTGTATGCCTGGCATTGATCAGAGTGAATAGGCATGTGAGCTGTCTGCCTGGCATGGCGCAGGATGAATAGGCATGTGAGCTGTGTGCCTGGCATGAAGCAGGATGACAGGCATGTGAGCTGTGTGCCTGGCAGGGAGCAGAATGAATAGGCATGTGAGCTGTGTGCCTGGCATGGAGCAGGAGGAATAGGAATGTGAGCTGTGTGCCTGGCAGGGAGCGGAATGAATAGGCATGTGAGCTGTGTGCCTGGCATGGCGCAGGATGAATAGGCATGTGAGCTGTGTGCCTGGCATGAAGCAGGATGACAGGAATGTGAGCTGTGTGCCTGGCAGGGAGCGGAATGAATAGGCATGTGAGCTGTGTGCCTGGCATGGAGCAGAGTGAATAGGCATGTGAGCTGTGTGCTTGGCATGGAGCAGAATGAATAGGCATGTGAGCTGTGTGCATGGAGCAGAATAAATAGGCATGTGAGCGGTGTGCCTGGCATGGCATGTGAGCTGTGTGCCGGCATGGAGCAGAGTGAATGGGCATGTGAGCTGTGTGCCTGGCATGGAGCAGAACGAATAGGCATGTGAGCTGTGTGCCTGGCATGGACCAGAACGAATAGGCATGTAAGCTGTGTGCATGGAGCAGAACGAATAGGCATGTGAGCTGTGTGCCTGGCAGGGAGCAGAATGAATAGGCATGTGAGCTGTGTGCCTGGCATGGAGCAGGATGACAGGAATGTGAACGGTGTGCCTGGCAGGGAGCAGAATGAATAGGCATGTGAGCTGTGTGCCTGGCATGGAGCAGATTGAATATGAATGTGAGCTGTGTGCCTGGCATGGAGCAGGATGAATAGGCATGTGAGCTGTGTGCCTGGCATGGACCAGAATGATAGGCATGTGAGCTGTGTGCATGGCATGGAGCAGAGTGAATAGGCTTGTGAGCTGGATGCCTGGCATGGACCAGAATGAATAGGCATGTGAGCTGTGTGCCTGGCATGGACCAGAATAAATAGGCATTTGAGCTGTGTGCATGGAGCAGAATGAATAGGCATGTGAGCTGTGTGCCTGGCATGGACCAGAATGAATAGGCATGTGAGATGTGTGCCTGGCATGGAGCAGAGTGAATAGGCATGTGAGCTGTGTGCCTGGCATTGACCAGAATGAATAGGCATGTGATCTGTGCCTGGCATGGACCAGAATGAATAGGCACGTGAGATGTGTGCATGGAGCAGAATTAATAAGCATGTGAGCTGTGTGTCTGGCATGGCATGTGAGCTGTGTGCATGCATGGAGCAGAGTGAATAGGCATGTGAGCTGTGTGCCTGGCGTGGAGCAGAAGGAATAGGCATGTGAACTGTGTGCATGGAGCAGAGTGAATAGGCATGTGAGCTGTGTGCCTGGCATGGAGCAGAATGAATAGGCATGTGAGCTGTGTGCCTGGCATGGCATGTGAGCTGTGTGCCTGGCATGGAGCAGAGTGAATAGGCATGTGAGCTGTGTGCCTGGCATGGAGCAGATTGATTAGGAATGTGAGCTGTGTGCCTGGCAGGGAGCAGAATGAATAGGCATGTGAACTGTGTGCCTGGCATGGAGCAGAATTAATAGGCATGTGAGCTGTGTGCCTGACAAGGAGCAGGATGAATAGGCATGTGAGTTGTGGGCCTGGCATGGAGCAGGATGAATAGGCATGTGAGCTGTGTGCCTGGCATGGAGCAGGATGAATAGGAATGTGAGCTGTGTGCCTGGCAGGGAGCAGAATGAATAGGCAAGTGAGCTGTGTGCCTGGCATGGAGCAGAGTGAATAGGCATGTGAGCTCTGTGCCTGGCATGGACCAGAATGAATAGGCATGTGAGCTGTGTGCCTGGCATGGAGCAGAATGAATAGGCATGTGAGATGTGTGCATGGAGCAGAATGAATAGACATGTAAGCTGTGAGCCTGGCATGGAGCAGAATGAATACGCATGTGAGCTGTGTGCCTGGCATGGAGCAGAATTAATAGGCATGTGAGCTGTGAGCCTGGCATGGAGCAGGATGAATAGGCATGTGAGCTGTGTGCCTGGCATGGACCAGAATGATAGGCATGTGAGCTGTGTGCATGGCATGGAGCAGAGTGAATAGGCATGTGAGCTGTGTGCCTGGCGTGGAGCAGAATGAATAGGCATGTGAACTGTGTGCATGGAGCAGAATGAATAGGCATGTGAGCTGTGTGCATGGCATGGAGCACAGTGAATAGGCACGTGAGCTGTGTGCCTGGCATGGAGCAGAATGAATAGACATGTGAGCTGTATGCATGGAGCAGAATGAATAGGCATGTGAGCTGTGTGTCTGCCATGGCATGTGAGCTGTGTGCATGGCATGGAGCAGAGTGAATAGGCATGTGAGCTGTGTACCTGGCATGGAGCAGAATGAATAGGCATGTGAGCTGTGTGCATGGAGCAGAATAAATAGGCATATGAGCTGTGTGTCTGCCATGGCATGTGAGCTGTGTGCCTGGCATGGCGCAGGATGAATAGGCATGTGAGCTGTGTGCCTGGCATGAAGCAGGATGACAGGCATGTGAGCTGTGTGCCTGGCAGGGAGCAGAATGAATAGGCATGTGAGCTGTGTGCCTGGCATGGAGCAGGAGGAATAGGAATGTGAGCTGTGTGCCTGGCAGGGAGCGGAATGAATAGGCATGTGAGCTGTGTTCCTGGCATGGAGCAGAGTGAATAGGCATGTGAGCTGTGTGCCTGGCATGGAGCAGAATGAATAGGCATGTGAGCTGTGTGCATGGAGCAGAATAAATAGGCATGTGAGCTGTGTGCCTGGCATGGCATGTGAGCTGTGTGCCGGCATGGAGCAGAGTGAATGGGCATGTGAGCTGTGTGCCTGGCATGGAGCAGATTGAATAGGCATGTGAGCTGTGTGCCTGGCATGGACCAGAACGAATAGGCATGTAAGCTGTGTGCATGGAGCAGAACGAATAGGCATGTGAGCTGTGTGCCTCGCAGGGAGCAGAATGAATAGGCATGTGAGCTGTGTGCCTGGCATGGAGCAGGATGACAGGAATGTGAACTGTGTGCCTGGCAGGGAGCAGAATGAATAGGCATGTGAGCTGTGTGCCTGGCATGGAGCAGATTGAATAAGAATGTGAGCTGTGTGCCTGGCATGGAGCAGGATGAATAGGCATGTGAGCTGTGTGCCTGGCATGGACCAGAATGATAGGCATGTGAGCTGTGTGCATGGCATGGAGCAGAGTGAATAGGCTTGTGAGCTGGATGCCTGGCATGGACCAGAATGAATAGGCATGTGAGCTGTGTGCCTGGCATGGACCAGAATAAATAGGCATTTGAGCTGTGTGCATGGAGCAGAATGAATAGGCATGTGAGCTGTGTGCCTGGCATGGACCAGAATGAATAGGCATGTGAGATTTGTGCCTGGCATGGAGCAGAGTGAATAGGCATGTGAGCTGTGTGCCTGGCATTGACCAGAATGAATAGGCATGTGATCTGTGCCTGGCATGGACCAGAATGAATAGGCATGTGAACTGTGTGCCTGGCATAGAGCAGAATTAATAGGCATGTGAGGTGTGTATGGAGCAGAATTAATAAGCATGTGAGCTGTGTGCATGCATGGAGCAGAGTGAATAGGCATGCGAGCTGTGTGCCTGGCGTGGAGCAGAAGGAATAGGCATGTGAACTGTGTGCATGGAGCACAATGAATAGGCATGTGAGCTGTGTGTCTGGCATGGCATGTGAGCTGTGTGCATGGCATGGAGCAGAGTGAATAGACATGTGAGCTGTGTGCCTGGCATGGAGCAGAATGAATAGGCATGTGAGCTGTGTGCCTGGCATGGCATGTGAGCTGTGTGCCTGGCATGGAGCAGAGTGAATAGGCATGCGAGCTGTGTGCCTGGCATGGAGCAGATTGAATAGGAATGTGAGCTGTGTGTCTGGCAGGGAGCAGAATGAATAGGCATGTGAACTGTGTGCCTGGCATGGAGCAGAATTAATAGGCATGTGAGCTGTGTGCCTGACAAGGAGCAGGATGAATAGGCATGTGAGTTGTGTGCCTGGCATGGAGCAGGATGAATAGGCATGTGAGCTGTGTGCCTGGCATGGATCAGGATGAATAGGAATGTGAGCTGTGTGCCTGGCAGGGAGCAGAATGAATAGGCAAGTGAGCTGTGTGCCTGGCATGGAGCAGGATGAATAGGCATGTGAGCTGTGTGCCTGGCATGGAGCAGGATGAATAGGAATGTGAGCTGTGTGCCTGGCAGGGAGCAGAATGAATAGGCATGTGAACTGTGTGCCTGGCATGGAGCAGAATTAATAGGCATGTGAGCTGTGTGCCTGACAAGGAGCAGGATGAATAGGCATGTGAGTTGTGTGCCTGGCATGGAGCAGGATGAATAGGCATGTGAGCTGTGTGCCTGGCATGGAGCAGGATGAATAGGAATGTGAGCTGTGTGCCTGGCATGGAGCAGGATGACAGGAATGTGAACGGTGTGCCTGGCAGGGAGCAGAATGAATAGGCATGTGAGCTGTGTGCCTGGCATGGAGCAGATTGAATAAGAATGTGAGCTGTGTGCCTGGCATGGAGCAGGATGAATAGGCATGTGAGCTGTGTGCCTGGCATGGACCAGAATGATAGGCATGTGAGCTGTGTGCATGGCATGGAGCAGAGTGAATAGGCTTGTGAGCTGGATGCCTGGCATGGACCAGAATGAATAGGCATGTGAGCTGTGTGCCTGGCATGGACCAGAATAAATAGGCATTTGAGCTGTGTGCATGGAGCAGAATGAATAGGCATGTGAGCTGTGTGCCTGGCATGGACCAGAATGAATAGGCATGTGAGATGTGTGCCTGGCATGGAGCAGAGTGAATAGGCATGTGAGCTGTGTGCCTGGCATTGACCAGAATGAATAGGCATGTGATCTGTGCCTGGCATGGACCAGAATGAATAGGCATGTGAGATGTGTGCATGGAGCAGAATTAATAAGCATGTGAGCTGTGTGTCTGGCATGGCATGTGAGCTGTGTGCATGCATGGAGCAGAGTGAATAGGCATGTGAGCTGTGTGCCTGGCGTGGAGCAGAAGGAATAGGCATGTGAACTGTGTGCATGGAGCAGAGTGAATAGGCATGTGAGCTGTGTGCCTGGCATGGAGCAGAATGAATAGGCATGTGAGCTGTGTGCCTGGCATGGCATGTGAGCTGTGTGCCTGGCATGGAGCAGAGTGAATAGGCATGTGAGCTGTGTGCCTGGCATGGAGCAGATTGATTAGGAATGTGAGCTGTGTGCCTGGCAGGGAGCAGAATGAATAGGCATGTGAACTGTGTGCCTGGCATGGAGCAGAATTAATAGGCATGTGAGCTGTGTGCCTGACAAGGAGCAGGATGAATAGGCATGTGAGTTGTGGGCCTGGCATGGAGCAGGATGAATAGGCATGTGAGCTGTGTGCCTGGCATGGAGCAGGATGAATAGGAATGTGAGCTGTGTGCCTGGCAGGGAGCAGAATGAATAGGCAAGTGAGCTGTGTGCCTGGCATGGAGCAGAGTGAATAGGCATGTGAGCTCTGTGCCTGGCATGGACCAGAATGAATAGGCATGTGAGCTGTGTGCCTGGCATGGAGCAGAATGAATAGGCATGTGAGATGTGTGCATGGAGCAGAATGAATAGACATGTAAGCTGTGAGCCTGGCATGGAGCAGAATGAATACGCATGTGAGCTGTGTGCCTGGCATGGAGCAGAATTAATAGGCATGTGAGCTGTGAGCCTGGCATGGAGCAGGATGAATAGGCATGTGAGCTGTGTGCCTGGCATGGACCAGAATGATAGGCATGTGAGCTGTGTGCATGGCATGGAGCAGAGTGAATAGGCATGTGAGCTGTGTGCCTGGCGTGGAGCAGAATGAATAGGCATGTGAACTGTGTGCATGGAGCAGAATGAATAGGCATGTGAGCTGTGTGCATGGCATGGAGCACAGTGAATAGGCACGTGAGCTGTGTGCCTGGCATGGAGCAGAATGAATAGACATGTGAGCTGTATGCATGGAGCAGAATGAATAGGCATGTGAGCTGTGTGTCTGCCATGGCATGTGAGCTGTGTGCATGGCATGGAGCAGAATGAATAGGCATGTGAGCTGTGTGCATGGAGCAGAATAAATAGGCATATGAGCTGTGTGTCTGCCATGGCATGTGAGCTGTGTGCCTGGCATGGCGCAGGATGAATAGGCATGTGAGCTGTGTGCCTGGCATGAAGCAGGATGACAGGCATGTGAGCTGTGTGCCTGGCAGGGAGCAGAATGAATAGGCATGTGAGCTGTGTGCCTGGCATGGAGCAGGAGGAATAGGAATGTGAGCTGTGTGCCTGGCAGGGAGCGGAATGAATAGGCATGTGAGCTGTGTGCCTGGCATGGCGCAGGATGAATAGGCATGTGAGCTGTGTGCCTGTCATGAAGCAGGTTACAGGAATGTGAGCTGTGTGCCTGGCAGGGAGCGGAATGAATAGGCATGTGAGCTGTGTTCCTGGCATGGAGCAGAGTGAATAGGCATGTGAGCTGTGTGCCTGGCATGGAGCAGAATGAATAGGCATGTGAGCTGTGTGCATGGAGCAGAATAAATATGCATGTGAGCTGTGTGCCTGGCATGGCATGTGAGCTGTGTGCCGGCATGGAGCAGAGTGAATGGGTATGTGAGTTGTGTGCCTGGCATGGAGCAGATTGAATAGGCATGTGAGCTGTGTGCCTGGCATGGACCAGAACGAATAGGCATGTAAGCTGTGTGCATGGAGCAGAACGAATAGGCATGTGAGCTGTGTGCCTGGCAGGGAGCAGAATGAATAGGCATGTGAGCTGTGTGCCTGGCATGGAGCAGGATGACAGGAATGTGAACTGTGTGCCTGGCAGGGAGCAGAATGAATAGGCATGTGAGCTGTGTGCCTGGCATGGAGCAGATTGAATAAGAATGTGAGCTGTGTGCCTGGCATGGAGCAGGATGAATAGGCATGTGAGCTGTGTGCCTGGCATGGACCAGAATGATAGGCATGTGAGCTGTGTGCATGGCATGGAGCAGAGTGAATAGGCTTGTGAGCTGGATGCCTGGCATGGACCAGAATGAATAGGCATGTGAGCTGTGTGCCTGGCATGGACCAGAATAAATAGGCATTTGAGCTGTGTGCAAGGAGCAGAATGAATAGGCATGTGAGCTGTGTGCCTGGCATGGACCAGAATGAATAGGCATGTGAGATTTGTGCCTGGCATGGAGCAGAGTGAATAGGCATGTGAGCTGTGTGCCTGGCATTGACCAGAATGAATAGGCATGTGATCTGTGCCTGGCATGGACCAGAATGAATAGGCATGTGAACTGTGTGCCTGGCATAGAGCAGAATTAATAGGCATGTGAGGTGTGTATGGAGCAGAATTAATAAGCATGTGAGCTGTGTGCATGCATGGAGCAGAGTGAATAGGCATGTGAGCTGTGTGCCTGGCGTGGAGCAGAAGGAATAGGCATGTGAACTGTGTGCATGGAGCACAATGAATAGGCATGTGAGCTGTGTGTCTGGCATGGCATGTGAGCTGTGTGCATGGCATGGAGCAGAGTGAATAGGCATGTGAGCTGTGTGCCTGGCATGGAGCAGAATGAATAGGCATGTGAGCTGTGTGCCTGGCATGGCATGTGAGCTGTGTGCCTGGCATGGAGCAGAGGGAATAGGCATGCGAGCTGTGTGCCTGGCATGGAGCAGATTGAATAGGAATTTGAGCTGTGTGTCTGGCAGGGAGCAGAATGAATAGGCATGTGAACTGTGTGCCTGGCATGGAGCAGAATTAATAGGCATGTGAGCTGTGTGCCTGACAAGGAGCAGGATGAATAGGCATGTGAGTTGTGTGCCTGGCATGGAGCAGGATGAATAGGCATGTGAGCTGTGTGCCTGGCATGGAGCAGGATGAATAGGAATGTGAGCTGTGTGCCTGGCAGGGAGCAGAATGAATAGGCAAGTGAGCTGTGTGCCTGGCATGGAGCAGAGTGAATAGGCATGTGAGCTCTGTGTTTGCCATGGACCCGAATGACTAGGCATGTGAGCTGTGTGCCTGGCATGGAGCAGAATGCATAGGCATGTGAGCTGTGTGCATGGAGCAGAATGAATAGACATGTAAGCTGTGAGCCTGGCATGGAGCAGAATGAATACGCATGTGAGCTGTGTGCCTGGCATGGAGCAGAATTAATAGGCATGTGAGCTGTGAGCCTGGCATGGAGCAGGATGAATAGGCATGTGAGCTGTGTGCCTGGCATGGACCAGAATGATAGGCATGTGAGCTGTGTGCATGGCATGGAGCAGAGTGAATAGGCATGTGAATGTGAGCTGTGTGCCTGGCAAGGACCAGAACGAATAGGCTTGTAAGCTGTGTGCATGGAGCAGGATGAATAGGCATGTGAGCTGTGTGCCTGGCATGGAGCAGGATGACAGGAATGTGAACTGTGTGCCTGGCAGGGAGCAGAATGAATAGGCATGTGAGCTGTGTGCCTGGCATGGAGCAGGATGAATAGGAATGTGAGCTGTGTGCCTGGCAAGGACCAGAACGAATAGGCATGTAAGCTGTGTGCATGGAGCAGAACGAATAGGCATGTGAGCTGTGTGCCTGGCAGGGAGCAGAATGAATAGGCATGTGAGCTGTGTGCCTGGCATGGAGCAGGAGGAATAGGAATGTGAGCTGTGTGCCTGGCAGGGAGCGGAATGAATAGGCATGTGAGCTGTGTGCCTGGCATGGCGCAGGATGAATAGGCATGTGAGCTGTGTGCCTGGCATGAAGCAGGATGACAGGAATGTGAGCTGTGTGCCTGGCAGGGAGCGGAATGAATAGGCATGTGAGCTGTGTGCCTGGCATGGAGCAGAGTGAATAGGCATGTGAGCTGTGTGCCTGGCATGGAGCAGAATGAATAGGCATGTGAGCTGTGTGCATGGAGCAGAATAAATAGGCATGTGAGCTGTGTGCCTGGCATGGCATGTGAGCTGTGTGCCGGCATGGAGCAGAGTGAATGGGCATGTGAGCTGTGTGCCTGGCATGGAGCAGAACGAATAGGCATGTGAGCTGTGTGCCTGGCAAGGACCAGAACGAATAGGCATGTAAGCTGTGTGCATAGAGCAGAACGAATAGGCATGTGAGCTGTGTGCCTGGCAGGGAGCAGAATGAATAGGCATGTGAGCTGTGTGCCTGGCATGGAGCAGGATGACAGGAATGTGAACTGTGTGCCTGGCAGGGAGCAGAATGAATAGGCATGTGAGCTGTGTGCCTAGCATGGAGCAGGATGAATAGGAATGTGAGCTGTGTGCCTGGCAAGGACCAGAACGAATAGGCATGTAAGCTGTGTGCATGGGGCAGAACGAATAGGCATGTGAGCTGTGTGCCTGGCAGGGAGCAGAATGAATAGGCATGTGAGCTGTGTGCCTGGCATGGAGCAGGATGACAGGAATGTGAACTGTGTGCCTGGCAGGGAGCAGAATGAATAGGCATGTGAGCTGTGTGCCTGGCATGGAGCAGGATGAATAGGAATGTGAGCTGTGTGCCTGGCAGGGAGCAGAATGAATAGGCATGTGAGCTGTATGCCTGGCATTGATCAGAGTGAATAGGCATGTGAGCTGTCTGCCTGGCATGGCACAGGATGAATAGGCATGTGAGCTGTGTGCCTGGCATGAAGCAGGATGACAGGCATGTGAGCTGTGTGCCTGGCAGGGAGCAGAATGAATAGGCATGTGAGCTGTGTGCCTGGCATGGAGCAGGAAGAATAGGAATGTGAGCTGTGTGCCTGGCAGGGAGCGGAATGAATAGGCATGTGCGCTGTGTGCCTGGCATGGCGCAGGATGAATAAGCATGTGAACTGTGTGCCTGGCATGAAGCAGGATGACAGGAATGTGAGCTATGTGCCTGGCAGGGAGCGGAATGAATAGGCATGTGAGCTGTGTGCCTGGCATGGAGCAGAGTGAATAGGCATGTGAGCTGTGTGCCTGGCATGGAGCAGAATGAATAGGCATGTGAGCTGTGTGCATGGAGCAGAATAAATAGGCATGTGAGCTGTGTGCCTGGCATGGCATGTGAGCTGTGTGCCGGCATGGAGCAGAGTGAATGGGCATGTGAGCTGTGTGCCTGGCATGGAGCAGAACGAATAGGCATGTGAGTTGTGTGCCTGGCATGGACCAGAACGAATAGGCATGTAAGCTGTGTGCATGGAGCAGAACGAATAGGCATGTGAGCTGTGTGCCTGGCAGGGAGCAGAATGAATAGGCATGTGAGCTGTGTGCCTGGCATGGAGCAGGATGACAGGAATGTGAACTGTGTGCCTGGCAGGGAGCAAAATGAATAGGCATGTGAGCTGTGTGCCTGGCATGGAGCAGATTGAATAAGAATGTAAGCTTTGTGCCTGGCATGGAGGAGGATGAATAGGCATGTGAGCTGTGTGCCTGGCATGGACCAGAATGATAGGCATGTGAGCTGTGTGCATGGCATGGAGCAGAGTGAATAGGCTTGTGAGCTGGATGCCTGGCATGGACCAGAATGAATAGGCATGTGAGCTGTGTGCCTGGCATGGACCACAATAAATAGGCATTTGAGCTGTGTGCATGGAGCAGAATGAATAGGCATGTGAGCTGTGTGCCTAGCATGGACCAGAATGAATAGGCATGTGAGATGTGTGTCTGGCATGGAGCAGAGTGAATAGGCATGTGAGCTGTGTGCCTGGCATTGACCAGAATGAATAGGCATGTGATCTGTGCCTGGCATGGACCAGAATGAATAGGCATGTGAGATGTGTGCATGGAGCAGAATTAATAAGCATGTGAGCTGTGTGTCTGGCATGGCATGTGAGCTGTGTGCATGCATGGAGCAGAGTGAATAGGCATGTGAGCTGTGTGCCTGGCAGGGAGCAGAATGAATAGGCATGTGAACTGTGTGCCTGGCATGGAGCAGAATTAATAGGCATGTGAGCTGTGTGCCTGACAAGTAGCAGGATGAATAGGCATGTGAGTTGTGGGCCTGGCATGGAGCAGGATGAATAGGCATGTGAGCTGTGTGCCTGGCATGGAGCAGGATGAATAGGAATGTGAGCTGTGTGCCTGCAGGGAGCAGAATGAATAGGCAAGTGAGCTGTGTGCCTGGCATGGAGCAGAGTGAATAGGCATGTGAGCTCTGTGCCTGGCATGGACCAGAATGAATAGGCATGTGAGCTGTGTGCCTGGCATGGAGCAGAATGAATAGGCATGTGAGCTGTGTGCATGGAGCAGAATGAATAGACATGTAAGCTGTGAGCCTGGCATGGAGCAGAATGAATACGCATGTGAGCTGTGTGCCTGGCATGGAGCAGAATTAATAGGCATGTGAGCTGTGAGCCTGGCATGGAGCAGGATGAATAGGCATGTGAGCTGTGTGCCTGGCATGGACCAGAATGATAGGCATGGGAGCTGTGTGCATGGCATGGAGCAGAGTGAATAGGCATGTGAGCTGTGTGCCTGGCGTGGAGCAGAATGAATAGGCATGTGAACTGTGTGCATGGAGCAGAATGAATAGGCATGTGAGCTGTATGCATGGCATGGAGCACAGTGAATAGGCACGTGAGCTGTGTGCCTGGCATGGAGCAGAATGAATAGGCATGTGAGCTGTATGCATGGAGCAGAATGAATAGGCATGTGAGCTGTGTGTCTGCCATGGCATGTGAGCTGTGTGCATGGCATGGAGCAGAGTGAATAGGCATGTGAGCTGTGTGCCTGGCATGGAGCAGAATGAATAGGCATGTGAGCAGTGTGCCTGGCATGGCATGTGAGCTGTGTGCCTGGCATGGAGCAGAGTGAATAGGCATGTGAGCTGTGTGCCTGGAATGGACCAGAATAAATAGGCATTTGAGCTGTGTGCCTGGCATGGAGCAGAGTGAATAGGCATGTGAGCTGTGTGCCTGGCATTGACCAGAATGAATAAGCATGTGAGCTGTGCCTGGCAAGGACCGGAATGAATAGGTTTGTGAGCTGTGTGCATGGAGCAGAATTAATAGGCATGTGAGCTGTGTGTCTGGCATGGCATGTGAGTTGTGTGCATGGCATGGAGCACAGTGAATAGGCATGTGAGCTGTGTGCCTGGCAAGGAGTAGAATGAATAGGCATGTGATCTGTGTGCATGGAGCAGAATGAATGGGCATGTGAGCTGTGTGCATGGCATGGAGCAGAGTGAATAGGCATGTGAGCTGTGTGCCTGGCAGGGAGCAGAATGAATAGGCATGTGAGCTGTGTGCCTTGCATGGAGCACAGTGAATAGGCATGTGAGCTGTGTGCCTGGCATGGAGCAGAATGAATAGGCATGTGAGCTGTGTGCCTGGCATGGAGCAGAGTGAATAGGCATGTCAGCTGTGTGCTTGGCATGGACCAGAATAAATAGGCATTTGAGCTGTGTGTCTGGCATGGAGCAGAGTGAATAGGCATGTGAGCTGTGTGCCTGGCATTGACCGGAATGAATAAGCATGTGAGCTGTGCCTGGCAAGGACCAGAATGAATAGGTTTGTGAGCTGTGTGCATGGAGCAGAATTAATAGGCATGTGAGCTGTGTGTCTGGCATGGCATGTGAGCTGTGTGCATGGCATGGAGCACAGTGAATAGGCACGTGAACTGTGTGCCTGGCATGGAGCAGAATGAATAGGCATGTGAGCTGTATGCATGGAGCAGAATGAATAGGCATGTGAGCTGTGTGTCTGCCATGGCATGTGAGCTGTGTGCCTGGCATGGCATGTGAGCTGTGTGCCTGGCATGGAGCAGAGTGAATAGGCATGTGAGCTGTGTGCCTGGAATGGACCAGAATAAATAGGCATTTGAGCTGTGTGCCTGGCATGGAGCAGAGTGAATAGGCATGTGAGCTGTGTGCCTGGCATTGACCAGAATGAATAAGCATGTGAGCTGTGCCTGGCAAGGACCGGAATGAATAGGTTTGTGAGCTGTGTGCATGGAGCAGAATTAATAGGCATGTGAGCTGTGTGTCTGGCATGGCATGTGAGTTGTGTGCATGGCATGGAGCACAGTGAATAGGCATGTGAGCTGTGTGCCTGGCAAGGAGTAGAATGAATAGGCATGTAATCTGTGTGCATGGAGCAGAATGAATGGCCATGTGAGCTGTGTGTCTGCCATGGCATGTGAGCTGTGTGCATGGCATGGAGCAGAGTGAATAGGCATGTGAGCTGTGTGCCTGGCAGGGAGCAGAATGAATAGGCATGTGAGCTGTGTGCCTTGCATGGAGCACAGTGAATAGGCATGTGAGCTGTGTGCCTGGCATGGAGCAGAATGAATAGGCATGTGAGCTGTGTGCCTGGCATGGAGCAGAGTGAATAGGCATGTCAGCTGTGTGCTTGGAATGGACCAGAATAAATAGGCATTTGAGCTGTGTGTCTGGCATGGAGCAGAGTGAATAGGCATGTGAGCTGTGTGCCTGGCATTGACCAGAATGAATAAGCATGTGAGCTGTGCCTGGCAAGGACCAGAATGAATAGGTTTGTGAGCTGTGTGCATGGAACAGAATTAATAGGCATGTGAGCTGTGTGTCTGGCATGGCATGTGAGCTGTGTGCATGGCATGGAGCACAGTGAATAGGCACGTGAGCTGTGTGCCTGGCATGGAGCAGAATGAATAGGCATGTGAGCTGTATGCATGGAGCAGAATGAATAGGCATGTGAGCTGTGTGTCTGCCATGGCATGTGAGCTGTGTGCATTGCATGAAGCAGAGAGAATAGGCATGTGAGCTGTGTGCCTGGCATGGAGCAGAATGAATAGGCATGGGAGCTGTGTGCATGGAGCAGAATAAATAGGCATATGAGCTGTGTGCCTGGCATGGCATGTGAGCTGTGTGCCGGCATGGAGCAGAGTGAATGGGCATGTGAGCTGTGTGCCTGGCATGGAGCAGATTGAATAGGCATGTGAGCTGTGTGCCTGGCAAGGACCAGAACGAATAGGCATGTAAGCTGTGTGCATGGAGCAGAACGAATAGGCATGTGAGCTGTGTGCCTGGCAGGGAGCAGAATGAATAGGCATGTGAGCTGTGTGCCTGGCATGGAGCAGGATGACAGGAATGTGAACTGTGTGCCTGGCAGGGAGCAGAATGAATAGGCATGTGAGCTGTATGCCTGGCATTGATCAGAGTGAATAGGCATGTGAGCTGTCTGCCTGGCATGGCGCAGGATGAATAGGCATGTGAGCTGTGTGCCTGGCATGAAGCAGGATGACAGGCATGTGAGCTGTGTGCCTGGCAGGGTGCAGAATGAATAGGCATGTGAGCTGTGTGCCTGGCATGGAGCAGGAGGAATAGGAATGTGAGCTGTGTGCCTGGCAGGGAGCGGAATGAATAGGCATGTGAGCTGTGTGCCTGGCATGGCGCAGGATGAATAGGCATGTGAGCTGTGTGCCTGGCATGAAGCAGGATGACAGGAATGTGAGCTGTGTGCCTGGTAGGGAGCGGAATGAATAGGCATGTGAGCTGTGTGCCTGGCATGGAGCAGAATGAATAGGCATGTGAGCTGTGTGCATGGAGCAGAATAAATAGGCATGTGAGCTGTGTGCCTGGCATGGCATGTGAGCTGTGTGCCGGCATGGAGCAGAGTGAATGGGCATGTGAGCTGTGTGCCTGGCATGGAGCAGAACGAATAGGCATGTGAGTTGTGTGCCTGGCATGGACCAGAACGAATAGGCATGTAAGCTGTGTGCATGGAGCAGAACGAATAGGCATGTGAGCTGTGTGCCTGGCATGGAGCAGGAAGAATAGGAATGTGAGCTGTGTGCCTGGCAGGGAGCGGAATGAATAGGCATGTGAGCTGTGTGCCTGGCATGAAGCAGGATGACAGGAATGTGAGCTGTGTGCCTGGCAGGGAGCGGAATGAATAGGCATGTGAGCTGTGTGCCTGGCATGGACCAGAACGAATAGGCATGTAAGCTGTGTGCATGGAGCAGAACGAATAGGCATGTGAGCTGTGTGCCTGGCAGGGAGCAGAATGAATAGGCATGTGAGCTGTGTGCCTGGCATGGAGCAGGATGACAGGAATGTGAACTGTGTGCCTGGCAGGGAGCAGAATGAATAGGCATGTGAGCTGTGTGCCTGGCATGGAGCAGATTGAATACGAATGTGAGCTGTGTGCCTGGCATGGAGCAGGATGAATAGGCATGTGAGCTGTGTGCCTGGCATGGACCAGAATGATAGGCATGTGAGCTGTGTGCATGGCATGGAGCAGAGTGAATAGGCTTGTGAGCTGGATGCCTGGCATGGACCAGAATGAATAGGCATGTGAGCTGTGTGCCTGGCATGGACCAGAATAAATAGGCATTTGAGCTGTGTGCATGGAGCAGAATGAATAAGCATGTGAGCTGTGTGCCTGGCATGGACCAGAATGAATAGGCATGTGAGATGTGTGCCTGGCATGGAGCAGAGTGAATAGGCATGTGAGCTGTGTGCCTGGCATTGACCAGAATGAATAGGCATGTGATCTGTGCCTGGCATGGACCAGAATGAATAGGCATGTGAGATGTGTGCATGGAGCAGAATTAATAAGCATGTGAGCTGTGTGTCTGGCATGGCATGTGAGCTGTGTGCATGCATGGAGCAGAGTGAATAGGCATGTGAGCTGTGTGCCTGGCGTGGAGCAGAAGGAATAGGCATGTGAACTGTGTGCATGGAGCAGAGTGAATAGGCATGTGAGCTGTGTGCCTGGCATGGAGCAGAATGAATAGGCATGTGAGCTGTGTGCCTGGCATGGCATGTGAGCTGTGTGCCTGGCATGGAGCAGAGTGAATAGGCATGTGAGCTGTGTGCCTGGCATGGAGCAGATTGAATAGGAATGTGAGCTGTGTGCCTGGCAGGGAGCGGAATGAATAGGCATGTGAACTGTGTGCCTGGCATGGAGCAGAATTAATAGGCATGTGAGCTGTGTGCCTGACAAGGAGCAGGATGAATAGGCATGTGAGTTGTGGGCCTGGCATGGAGCAGGATGAATAGGCATGTGAGCTGTGTGCCTGGCATCGAGCAGGATGAATAGGAACGTGAGCTGTGTGCCTGGCAGGGAGCAGAATGAATAGGCAAGTGAGCTGTGTGCCTGGCATGGAGCAGAGTGAATAGGCATGTGAGCTCTGTGCCTGGCATGGACCAGAATGAATAGGCATGGGAGCTGTGTGCCTGGCATGGAGCAGAATGAATAGGCATGTGAGCTGTGTGCATGGAGCAGAATGAATAGACATGTAAGCTGTGAGCCTGGCATTGAGCAGAATGAATACGCATGTGAGCTGTGAGCCTGGCATGGAGCAGAATTAATAGGCATGTGAGCTGTGAGCCTGGCATGGAGCAGGATGAATAGGCATGTGAGCTGTGTGCCTGGCATGGACCAGAATGATAGGCATGTGAGCTGTGTGCATGGCATGGAGCAGAGTGAATAGGCATGTGAGCTGTGTGCCTGGCGTGGAGCAGAATGAATAGGCATGTGAACTGTGTGCATGGAGCAGAATGAATAGGCATGTGAGCTGTGTGCATGGCATGGAGCACAGTGAATAGGCACGTGAGCTGTGTGCCTGGCATGGAGCAGAATGAATAGGCATGTGAGCTGTGTGCATGGAGCAGAATAAATAGGCATATGAGCTGTGTGTCTGCCATGGCATGTGACCTGTGTGCCTGGCATGGCGCAGGATGAATAGGCATGTGAGCTGTGTGCCTGGCATGAAGCAGGATGACAGGCATGTGAGCTGTGTGCCTGGCAGGGAGCAGAATGAATAGGCATGTGAGCTGTGTGCCTGGCATGGAGCAGGAGGAATAGGAATGTGAGCTGTGTGCCTCGCAGGGAGCAGAATGAATAGGCATGTGAGCTGTGTGCCTGGCATGGCGCAGGATGAATAGGCATGTGAGCTGTGTGCCTGGCATGAAGCAGGATGACAGGAATGTGAGCTGTGTGCCTGGCAGGGAGCGGAATGAATAGGCATGTGAGCTGTGTGCCTGGCATGGAGCAGAGTGAATAGGCATGTGAGCTGTGTGCCTGGCATGGAGCAGAATGAATAGGCATGTGAGCTGTGTGCATGGAGCAGAATAAATAGGCATGTGAGCTGTGTGCCTGGCATGGCATGTGAGCTGTGTGCCGGCATGGAGCAGAGTGAATGGGCATGTGAGCTGTGTGCCTGGCATGGAGCAGATTGAATAGGCATGTGAGCTGTGTGCCTGGCATGGACCAGAACGAATAGGCATGTAAGCTGTGTGCATGGAGCAGAACGAATAGGCATGTGAGCTGTGTGCCTGGCAGGGAGCAGAATGAATAGGCATGTGAGCAGTGTGCCTGGCATGGAGCAGGATGACAGGAATGTGAACTGTGTGCCTGGCAGGGAGCAGAATGAATAGGCATGTGAGCTGTGTGCCTGGCATGGAGCAGATTGAATAAGAATGTGAGCTGTGTGCCTGGCATGGAGCAGGATGAATAGGCATGTGAGCTGTGTGCCTGGCATGGACCAGAATGATATGCATGTGAGCTGTGTGCATGGCATGGAGCAGAGTGAATAGGCTTGTGAGCTGGATGCCTGCATGGACCAGAATGAATAGGCATGTGAGCTGTGTGCCTGGCATGGACCAGAATAAATAGGCATTTGAGCTGTGTGCATGGAGCAGAATGAATAGGCATGTGAGCTGTGTGCCTGGCATGGACCAGAATGAATAGGCATGTGAGATGTGTGCCTGGCATGGAGCAGAGTGAATAGGCATGTGAGCTGTGTGCCTGGCATTGACCAGAATGAACAGGCATGTGATCTGTGCCTGGCGTGGACCAGAATGAATAGGCATGTGAACTGTGTGCCTGGCATAGAGCAGAATTAATAGGCATGTGAGGTGTGTATGGAGCAGAATTAATAAGCATGTGAGCTGTGTGCATGCATGGAGCAGAGTGAATAGGCATGTGAGCTATGTGCCTGGCGTGGAGCAGAAGGAATAGGCATGTGAGCTGTGTGCCTGGCATGGAGCAGATTGAATAGGAATGTGAGCTGTGTGCCTGGCAGGGAGCAGAATGAATAGGCATGTGAACTGTGTGCCTGGCATGGAGCAGAATTAATAGGCATGTGAGCTGTGTGCCTGACAAGGAGCAGGATGAATAGGCATGTGAGTTGTGTGCCTGGCATGGAGCAGGATGAATAGGCATGTGAGCTGTGTGCCTGGCATGGAGCAGGATGAATAGGAATGTGAGCTGTGTGCCTGGCAGGGAGCAGAATGAATAGGCAAGTGAGCTGTGTGCCTGGCATGGAGCAGAGTGAATAGGCATGTGAGCTCTTTGCCTGGCATGGACCAGAATGAATAGGCATGTGAGCTGTGTGCCTGGCATGGAGCAGAATGAATAGGCATGTGAGCTGTGTGCATGGAGCAGAATGAATAGACATGTAAGCTGTGAGCCTGGCATGGAGCAGAATGAATACGCATGTGAGCTGTGTGCCTGGAATGGAGCAGAATTAATAGGCATGTGAGCTGTGAGCCTGGCATGGAGCAGGATGATAGGCATGTGAGCTGTGTGCATGGTATGGAGCAGAGTGAATAGGCATGTGAGCTGTGTGCCTGGCATGGACCAGAATGAATAGGCATGTGAGCTTTGTGCCTGGCATGGACCAGAATAAATAGGCATTTGAGCTGTGTGCATGGAGCAGAATGAATAGGCATGTGAGCTGTGTGCCTGGCATGGACCAGAATGAATAGGCATGTGAGATGTGTGCCTGGCATGGAGCAGAGTGAATAGGCATGTGAGCTGTGTGCCTGGCATTGACCAGAATGAATAGGCATGTGATCTGTGCCTGGCATGGACCAGAATGAATAGGCATGTGAGATGTGTGCATGGAGCAGAATGAATAGGCATGTGAGCTGTGTGTCTGGCATGGCATGTGAGCTGTGTGCATGGCATGGAGCAGAGTGAATAGGCATGTGAGCTGTGTGCCTGACATGGAGCAGAATGAATAGGCATGTGAGCTGTGTGCATGGAGCAGAATGAATAGGCATTTGAGCTGTGTGCCTGGCATGGCATGTGAGCTGTGTGCCTGGCATGGAGCAGAGTGAATAGGCATGTGAGCTGTGTGCCTGGCATGGAGCAGATTGAATAAGAATGTGAGCTGTGTGCCTGGCAGGGAGCAGAATGAATAGACATGTGAACTGTGTGCCTGGCATAGAGCAGAATTAATAGGCATGTGAGCTGTGTGCCTGACATGGAGCAGGATGAATAGGCATGTGAGTTGTGTGCCTGGCATGGAGCAGGATGAATAGGCATGTGAGCTGTGTGCCTGGCATGGAGCAGGATGAATGGGCATGTGAGCTGTGTGCCTGGCATGGATCAGAACGAATAGGCATGTAAGCTGTGTGCATGGAGCAGAACGAATAGGTATGTGAGCTGTGTGCCTGGCAGGGAGCAGAATGAATAGGCATTTGAGCTGTGTGCCTGGCATGGAGCAGGATGAATAGGAATGTGAGCTGTGTCCCTGGCAGGGAGCAGGATGAATAGGCATGTGCGCTGTGTGCCTGGCATGGAGCAGGATGAATAGGAATGTGAGCTGTGTGCCTGGCAGGGAGCAGAATGAATAGGTATGTGAGCTGTGTGCCTGGCATGGAGCACAGTGAATAGGCATGTGAGCTGTGTGCCTGGCATGGAGCAGAATGAATAGGCATGTGATCTGTGTGCATGGAGCAGAATGAATAGGCATGTGAGCTGTGTGTCTGCCATGGCATGTGAGCTGTGTGCATGGCATGGAGCAGAGTGAATAGGCATGTGGGCTGTGTGCCTGGCAGGGAGCAGAATGAATAGGCATGTGAGCTGTGTGCCTTGCATGGAGCACAGTGAATAGGCATGTGAGCTGTGTGCCTGGCATGGAGCAGAATGAATAGGCATGTGAGCTGTGTGCTTGGCATGGAGCAGAGTGAATAGGCATGTGAGCTGTGTGCCTGGCATGGACCAGAATGAATAGGCATGTGAGCTGTGTGCCTGGCATGGACCAGAATAAATAGGCATTTGAGCTGTGTGCATGGAGCAGAATGAATAGGCATGTGAGCTGTGTGCCTGGCATGGACCAGAATGAATAGGCATGTGAGATGTGTGCCTGGCATGGAGCAGAGTGAATAGGCATGTGAGCTGTGTGCCTGGCATTGACCAGAATGAATAGGCATGTGATCTGTGCCTGGCATGGACCAGAATGAATAGGCATGTGAGATGTGTGCATGGAGCAGAATTAATAAGCATGTGAGCTGTGTGTCTGGCATGGCAAGTGAGCTGTGCGCATGCATGGAGCAGAGTGAATAGGCATGTGCGCTGTGTGCCTGGCGTGGAGCAGAAGGAATAGGCATGTGAACTGTGTGCATGGAGCAGAGTGAATAGGCATGTGAGCTGTGTGCCTGGCATGGAGCAGAATGAATAGGCATGTGAGCTGTGTGCCTGGCATGGCATGTGAGCTGTGTGCCTGGCATGGACCCGAATGAATAGGCATGTGAGCTGTGTGCCTGGCATGGACCAGAATAAATAGGCATTTGAGCTGTGTGCATGGAGCAGAATGAATAGGCATGTGAGCTGTGTGCCTGGCATGGACCAGAATGAATAGGCATGTGAGATGTGTGCCTGGCATGGAGCAGAGTGAATAGGCATGTGAGCTGTGTGCCTGGCATTGACCAGAATGAATAGGCATGTGATCTGTGCCTGGCATGGACCAGAATGAATAGGCATGTGAGATGTGTGCATGGAGCAGAATTAATAAGCATGTGAGCTGTGTGTCTGGCATGGCAAGTGAGCTGTGCGCATGCATGGAGCAGAGTGAATAGGCATGTGAGCTGTGTGCCTGGCGTGGAGCAGAAGGAATAGGCATGTGAACTGTGTGCATGGAGCAGAGTGAATAGGCATGTGAGCTGTGTGCCTGGCATGGAGCAGAATGAATAGGCATGTGAGCTGTGTGCCTGGCATGGCATGTGAGCTGTGTGCCTGGCATGGAGCAGAGTGAATAGGCATGTGAGCTGTGTGCCTGGCATGGAGCAAATTGAATAGGAATGTGAGCTGTGTGCCTGGCAGGGAGCAGAATGAATAGGCATGTGAACTGTGTGCCTGGCATGGAGCAGAATTAATAGGCATGTGAGCTGTGTGCCTGACAAGGAGCAGGATGAATAGGCATGTGAGTTGTGGGCCTGGCATGGAGCAGGATGAATAGGCATGTGAGCTGTGTGCCTGGCATGGAGCAGGATTAATAGGAATGCGAGCTGTGTGCCTGGCAGGGAGCAGAATGAATAGGTAAGTGAGCTGTGTGCCTGGCATGGAGCAGAGTGAATAGGCATGTGAGCTCTGTGCCTGGCATGGACCAGAATGAATAGGCATGCGAGCTGTGTGCCTGGCATGGAGCAGAATGAATAGGCATGTGAGCTGTGTGCATGGAGCAGAATGAATAGACATGTAAGCTGTGAGCCTGACATGGAGCAGAATGAATACGCATGTGAGCTGTGTGCCTGGCATGGAGCAGAATTAATAGGCATGTGAGCTGTGAGCCTGGCATGGAGCAGGATGAATAGGCATGTGAGCTGTGTGCCTGGCATGACCAGAATGATAGGCATGTGAGCTGTGTGCATGGCATGGAGCAGAGTGAATAGGCATGTTAGCTGTGTGCCTGGCGTGGAGCAGAATGAATAGGCATGTGAACTGTGTGCATGGAGCAGAATGAATAGGCATGTGAGCTGTGTGCATGGCATGGAGCACAGTGAATAGGCACGTGAGCTGTGTGCCTGGCATGGAGCAGAATGAATAGGCATTTGAGCTGTATGCATGGAGCAGAATGAATAGGCATGTGAGCTGTGTGTCTGCCATGGCATGTGAGCTGTGCATGGCATGGAGCAGAGTGAATAGGCATGTGAGCTGTGTGCCTGGCATGGAGCAGAATGAATAGGCATGTGAGCTGTGTGCATGGAGCAGAATAAATAGGCATATGAGCTGTGTGTCTGCCATGGCATGTGAGCTGTGTGCCTGGCATGGCGCAGGATGAATAGGCATGTGAGCTGTGTGCCTGGCATGAAGCAGGATGACAGGCATGTGAGCTGTGTGCCTGGCAGGGAGCAGAATGAATAGGCATGTGAGCTGTGTGCCTGGCATGGAGCAGGAGGAATAGGGATGTGAGCTGTGTGCCTGGCAGGGAGCGGAATGAATAGGCATGTGAGCTGTGTGCCTGGCATGGCGCAGGATGCATAGGCATGTGAGCTGTGTGCCTGGCATGAAGCAGGATGACAGGAATGTGAGCTGTGTGCCTGGCAGGGAGCGGAATGAATAGGCATGTGAGCTGTGTGCCTGGCATGGAGCAGAGTGAATAGGCATGTGAGCTGTGTGCCTGGCATGGAGCAGAATGAATAGGCATGTGAGCTGTGTGCATGGAGCAGAATAAATAGGCATGTGAGCTGTGTGCCTGGCATGGCATGTGAGCTGTGTGCCGGCATGGAGCAGAGTGAATGGGCATGTGAGCTGTGTGCCTGGCATGGAGCAGATTGAATAGGCATGTGAGCTGTGTGCCTGGCATGGACCAGAACGAATAGGCATGTAAGCTGTGTGCATGGAGCAGAATAAATAGGCATGTGAGCTGTGTGCATGGAGCAGAATAAATAGGCATGTGAGCTGTGTGCCTGGCATGGCATGTGAGCTGTGTGCCGGCATGGAGCAGAGTGAATGGGCATGTGAGCTGTGTGCCTGGCATGGAGCAGATTGAATAGGCATGCGAGCTGTGTGCCTGGCGTGGAGCAGAAGGAATAGGCATGTGAACTGTGTGCATGGAGCACAATGAATAGGCATGTGAGCTGTGTGTCTGGCATGGCATGTGAGCTGTGTGCATGGCATGGAGCAGAGTGAATAGACATGTGAGCTGTGTGCCTGGCATGGAGCAGAATGAATAGGCATGTGAGCTGTGTGCCTGGCATGGCATGTGAGCTGTGTGCCTGGCATGGAGCAGAGTGAATAGGCATGCGAGCTGTGTGCCTGGCATGGAGCAGATTGAATAGGAATGTGAGCTGTGTGTCTGGCAGGGAGCAGAATGAATAGGCATGTGAACTGTGTGCCTGGCATGGAGCAGAATTAATAGGCATGTGAGCTGTGTGCCTGACAAGGAGCAGGATGAATAGGCATGTGAGTTGTGTGCCTGGCATGGAGCAGGATGAATAGGCATGTGAGCTGTGTGCCTGGCATGGATCAGGATGAATAGGAATGTGAGCTGTGTGCCTGGCAGGGAGCAGAATGAATAGGCAAGTGAGCTGTGTGCCTGGCATGGAGCAGGATGAATAGGCATGTGAGCTGTGTGCCTGGCATGGAGCAGGATGAATAGGAATGTGAGCTGTGTGCCTGGCAGGGAGCAGAATGAATAGGCATGTGAACTGTGTGCCTGGCATGGAGCAGAATTAATAGGCATGTGAGCTGTGTGCCTGACAAGGAGCAGGATGAATAGGCATGTGAGTTGTGTGCCTGGCATGGAGCAGGATGAATAGGCATGTGAGCTGTGTGCCTGGCATGGAGCAGGATGAATAGGAATGTGAGCTGTGTGCCTGGCATGGAGCAGGATGACAGGAATGTGAACGGTGTGCCTGGCAGGGAGCAGAATGAATAGGCATGTGAGCTGTGTGCCTGGCATGGAGCAGATTGAATAAGAATGTGAGCTGTGTGCCTGGCATGGAGCAGGATGAATAGGCATGTGAGCTGTGTGCCTGGCATGGACCAGAATGATAGGCATGTGAGCTGTGTGCATGGCATGGAGCAGAGTGAATAGGCTTGTGAGCTGGATGCCTGGCATGGACCAGAATGAATAGGCATGTGAGCTGTGTGCCTGGCATGGACCAGAATAAATAGGCATTTGAGCTGTGTGCATGGAGCAGAATGAATAGGCATGTGAGCTGTGTGCCTGGCATGGACCAGAATGAATAGGCATGTGAGATGTGTGCCTGGCATGGAGCAGAGTGAATAGGCATGTGAGCTGTGTGCCTGGCATTGACCAGAATGAATAGGCATGTGATCTGTGCCTGGCATGGACCAGAATGAATAGGCATGTGAGATGTGTGCATGGAGCAGAATTAATAAGCATGTGAGCTGTGTGTCTGGCATGGCATGTGAGCTGTGTGCATGCATGGAGCAGAGTGAATAGGCATGTGAGCTGTGTGCCTGGCGTGGAGCAGAAGGAATAGGCATGTGAACTGTGTGCATGGAGCAGAGTGAATAGGCATGTGAGCTGTGTGCCTGGCATGGAGCAGAATGAATAGGCATGTGAGCTGTGTGCCTGGCATGGCATGTGAGCTGTGTGCCTGGCATGGAGCAGAGTGAATAGGCATGTGAGCTGTGTGCCTGGCATGGAGCAGATTGATTAGGAATGTGAGCTGTGTGCCTGGCAGGGAGCAGAATGAATAGGCATGTGAACTGTGTGCCTGGCATGGAGCAGAATTAATAGGCATGTGAGCTGTGTGCCTGACAAGGAGCAGGATGAATAGGCATGTGAGTTGTGGGCCTGGCATGGAGCAGGATGAATAGGCATGTGAGCTGTGTGCCTGGCATGGAGCAGGATGAATAGGAATGTGAGCTGTGTGCCTGGCAGGGAGCAGAATGAATAGGCAAGTGAGCTGTGTGCCTGGCATGGAGCAGAGTGAATAGGCATGTGAGCTCTGTGCCTGGCATGGACCAGAATGAATAGGCATGTGAGCTGTGTGCCTGGCATGGAGCAGAATGAATAGGCATGTGAGATGTGTGCATGGAGCAGAATGAATAGACATGTAAGCTGTGAGCCTGGCATGGAGCAGAATGAATACGCATGTGAGCTGTGTGCCTGGCATGGAGCAGAATTAATAGGCATGTGAGCTGTGAGCCTGGCATGGAGCAGGATGAATAGGCATGTGAGCTGTGTGCCTGGCATGGACCAGAATGATAGGCATGTGAGCTGTGTGCATGGCATGGAGCAGAGTGAATAGGCATGTGAGCTGTGTGCCTGGCGTGGAGCAGAATGAATAGGCATGTGAACTGTGTGCATGGAGCAGAATGAATAGGCATGTGAGCTGTGTGCATGGCATGGAGCACAGTGAATAGGCACGTGAGCTGTGTGCCTGGCATGGAGCAGAATGAATAGACATGTGAGCTGTATGCATGGAGCAGAATGAATAGGCATGTGAGCTGTGTGTCTGCCATGGCATGTGAGCTGTGTGCATGGCATGGAGCAGAATGAATAGGCATGTGAGCTGTGTGCATGGAGCAGAATAAATAGGCATATGAGCTGTGTGTCTGCCATGGCATGTGAGCTGTGTGCCTGGCATGGCGCAGGATGAATAGGCATGTGAGCTGTGTGCCTGGCATGAAGCAGGATGACAGGCATGTGAGCTGTGTGCCTGGCAGGGAGCAGAATGAATAGGCATGTGAGCTGTGTGCCTGGCATGGAGCAGGAGGAATAGGAATGTGAGCTGTGTGCCTGGCAGGGAGCGGAATGAATAGGCATGTGAGCTGTGTGCCTGGCATGGCGCAGGATGAATAGGCATGTGAGCTGTGTGCCTGTCATGAAGCAGGTTACAGGAATGTGAGCTGTGTGCCTGGCAGGGAGCGGAATGAATAGGCATGTGAGCTGTGTTCCTGGCATGGAGCAGAGTGAATAGGCATGTGAGCTGTGTGCCTGGCATGGAGCAGAATGAATAGGCATGTGAGCTGTGTGCATGGAGCAGAATAAATATGCATGTGAGCTGTGTGCCTGGCATGGCATGTGAGCTGTGTGCCGGCATGGAGCAGAGTGAATGGGTATGTGAGTTGTGTGCCTGGCATGGAGCAGATTGAATAGGCATGTGAGCTGTGTGCCTGGCATGGACCAGAACGAATAGGCATGTAAGCTGTGTGCATGGAGCAGAACGAATAGGCATGTGAGCTGTGTGCCTGGCAGGGAGCAGAATGAATAGGCATGTGAGCTGTGTGCCTGGCATGGAGCAGGATGACAGGAATGTGAACTGTGTGCCTGGCAGGGAGCAGAATGAATAGGCATGTGAGCTGTGTGCCTGGCATGGAGCAGATTGAATAAGAATGTGAGCTGTGTGCCTGGCATGGAGCAGGATGAATAGGCATGTGAGCTGTGTGCCTGGCATGGACCAGAATGATAGGCATGTGAGCTGTGTGCATGGCATGGAGCAGAGTGAATAGGCTTGTGAGCTGGATGCCTGGCATGGACCAGAATGAATAGGCATGTGAGCTGTGTGCCTGGCATGGACCAGAATAAATAGGCATTTGAGCTGTGTGCAAGGAGCAGAATGAATAGGCATGTGAGCTGTGTGCCTGGCATGGACCAGAATGAATAGGCATGTGAGATTTGTGCCTGGCATGGAGCAGAGTGAATAGGCATGTGAGCTGTGTGCCTGGCATTGACCAGAATGAATAGGCATGTGATCTGTGCCTGGCATGGACCAGAATGAATAGGCATGTGAACTGTGTGCCTGGCATAGAGCAGAATTAATAGGCATGTGAGGTGTGTATGGAGCAGAATTAATAAGCATGTGAGCTGTGTGCATGCATGGAGCAGAGTGAATAGGCATGTGAGCTGTGTGCCTGGCGTGGAGCAGAAGGAATAGGCATGTGAACTGTGTGCATGGAGCACAATGAATAGGCATGTGAGCTGTGTGTCTGGCATGGCATGTGAGCTGTGTGCATGGCATGGAGCAGAGTGAATAGGCATGTGAGCTGTGTGCCTGGCATGGAGCAGAATGAATAGGCATGTGAGCTGTGTGCCTGGCATGGCATGTGAGCTGTGTGCCTGGCATGGAGCAGAGGGAATAGGCATGCGAGCTGTGTGCCTGGCATGGAGCAGATTGAATAGGAATTTGAGCTGTGTGTCTGGCAGGGAGCAGAATGAATAGGCATGTGAACTGTGTGCCTGGCATGGAGCAGAATTAATAGGCATGTGAGCTGTGTGCCTGACAAGGAGCAGGATGAATAGGCATGTGAGTTGTGTGCCTGGCATGGAGCAGGATGAATAGGCATGTGAGCTGTGTGCCTGGCATGGAGCAGGATGAATAGGAATGTGAGCTGTGTGCCTGGCAGGGAGCAGAATGAATAGGCAAGTGAGCTGTGTGCCTGGCATGGAGCAGAGTGAATAGGCATGTGAGCTCTGTGTTTGCCATGGACCCGAATGACTAGGCATGTGAGCTGTGTGCCTGGCATGGAGCAGAATGCATAGGCATGTGAGCTGTGTGCATGGAGCAGAATGAATAGACATGTAAGCTGTGAGCCTGGCATGGAGCAGAATGAATACGCATGTGAGCTGTGTGCCTGGCATGGAGCAGAATTAATAGGCATGTGAGCTGTGAGCCTGGCATGGAGCAGGATGAATAGGCATGTGAGCTGTGTGCCTGGCATGGACCAGAATGATAGGCATGTGAGCTGTGTGCATGGCATGGAGCAGAGTGAATAGGCATGTGAATGTGAGCTGTGTGCCTGGCAAGGACCAGAACGAATAGGCTTGTAAGCTGTGTGCATGGAGCAGGATGAATAGGCATGTGAGCTGTGTGCCTGGCATGGAGCAGGATGACAGGAATGTGAACTGTGTGCCTGGCAGGGAGCAGAATGAATAGGCATGTGAGCTGTGTGCCTGGCATGGAGCAGGATGAATAGGAATGTGAGCTGTGTGCCTGGCAAGGACCAGAACGAATAGGCATGTAAGCTGTGTGCATGGAGCAGAACGAATAGGCATGTGAGCTGTGTGCCTGGCAGGGAGCAGAATGAATAGGCATGTGAGCTGTGTGCCTGGCATGGAGCAGGAGGAATAGGAATGTGAGCTGTGTGCCTGGCAGGGAGCGGAATGAATAGGCATGTGAGCTGTGTGCCTGGCATGGCGCAGGATGAATAGGCATGTGAGCTGTGTGCCTGGCATGAAGCAGGATGACAGGAATGTGAGCTGTGTGCCTGGCAGGGAGCGGAATGAATAGGCATGTGAGCTGTGTGCCTGGCATGGAGCAGAGTGAATAGGCATGTGAGCTGTGTGCCTGGCATGGAGCAGAATGAATAGGCATGTGAGCTGTGTGCATGGAGCAGAATAAATAGGCATGTGAGCTGTGGGCATGGCATGGCATGTGAGCTGTGTGCCGGCATGGAGCAGAGTGAATGGGCATGTGAGCTGTGTGCCTGGCATGGAGCAGAACGAATAGGCATGTGAGCTGTGTGCCTGGTAAGGACCAGAACGAATAGGCATGTAAGCTGTGTGCATAGAGCAGAACGAATAGGCATGTGAGCTGTGTGCCTGGCAGGGAGCAGAATGAATAGGCATGTGAGCTGTGTGCCTGGCATGGAGCAGGATGACAGGAATGTGAACTGTGTGCCTGGCAGGGAGCAGAATGAATAGGCATGTGAGCTGTGTGCCTAGCATGGAGCAGGATGAATAGGAATGTGAGCTGTGTGCCTGGCAAGGACCAGAACGAATAGGCATGTAAGCTGTGTGCATGGGGCAGAACGAATAGGCATGTGAGCTGTGTGCCTGGCAGGGAGCAGAATGAATAGGCATGTGAGCTGTGTGCCTGGCATGGAGCAGGATGACAGGAATGTGAACTGTGTGCCTGGCAGGGAGCAGAATGAATAGGCATGTGAGCTGTGTGCCTGGCATGGAGCAGGATGAATAGGAATGTGAGCTGTGTGCCTGGCAGGGAGCAGAATGAATAGGCATGTGAGCTGTATGCCTGGCATTGATCAGAGTGAATAGGCATGTGAGCTGTCTGCCTGGCATGGCACAGGATGAATAGGCATGTGAGCTGTGTGCCTGGCATGAAGCAGGATGACAGGCATGTGAGCTGTGTGCCTGGCAGGGAGCAGAATGAATAGGCATGTGAGCTGTGTGCCTGGCATGGAGCAGGAAGAATAGGAATGTGAGCTGTGTGCCTGGCAGGGAGCGGAATGAATAGGCATGTGCGCTGTGTGCCTGGCATGGCGCAGGATGAATAAGCATGTGAACTGTGTGCCTGGCATGAAGCAGGATGACAGGAATGTGAGCTATGTGCCTGGCAGGGAGCGGAATGAATAGGCATGTGAGCTGTGTGCCTGGCATGGAGCAGAGTGAATAGGCATGTGAGCTGTGTGCCTGGCATGGAGCAGAATGAATAGGCATGTGAGCTGTGTGCATGGAGCAGAATAAATAGGCATGTGAGCTGTGTGCCTGGCATGGCATGTGAGCTGTGTGCCGGCATGGAGCAGAGTGAATGGGCATGTGAGCTGTGTGCCTGGCATGGAGCAGAACGAATAGGCATGTGAGTTGTGTGCCTGGCATGGACCAGAACGAATAGGCATGTAAGCTGTGTGCATGGAGCAGAACGAATAGGCATGTGAGCTGTGTGCCTGGCAGGGAGCAGAATGAATAGGCATGTGAGCTGTGTGCCTGGCATGGAGCAGGATGACAGGAATGTGAACTGTGTGCCTGGCAGGGAGCAAAATGAATAGGCATGTGAGCTGTGTGCCTGGCATGGAGCAGATTGAATAAGAATGTAAGCTTTGTGCCTGGCATGGAGGAGGATGAATAGGCATGTGAGCTGTGTGCCTGGCATGGACCAGAATGATAGGCATGTGAGCTGTGTGCATGGCATGGAGCAGAGTGAATAGGCTTGTGAGCTGGATGCCTGGCATGGACCAGAATGAATAGGCATGTGAGCTGTGTGCCTGGCATGGACCACAATAAATAGGCATTTGAGCTGTGTGCATGGAGCAGAATGAATAGGCATGTGAGCTGTGTGCCTAGCATGGACCAGAATGAATAGGCATGTGAGATGTGTGTCTGGCATGGAGCAGAGTGAATAGGCATGTGAGCTGTGTGCCTGGCATTGACCAGAATGAATAGGCATGTGATCTGTGCCTGGCATGGACCAGAATGAATAGGCATGTGAGATGTGTGCATGGAGCAGAATTAATAAGCATGTGAGCTGTGTGTCTGGCATGGCATGTGAGCTGTGTGCATGCATGGAGCAGAGTGAATAGGCATGTGAGCTGTGTGCCTGGCAGGGAGCAGAATGAATAGGCATGTGAACTGTGTGCCTGGCATGGAGCAGAATTAATAGGCATGTGAGCTGTGTGCCTGACAAGTAGCAGGATGAATAGGCATGTGAGTTGTGGGCCTGGCATGGAGCAGGATGAATAGGCATGTGAGCTGTGTGCCTGGCATGGAGCAGGATGAATAGGAATGTGAGCTGTGTGCCTGCAGGGAGCAGAATGAATAGGCAAGTGAGCTGTGTGCCTGGCATGGAGCAGAGTGAATAGGCATGTGAGCTCTGTGCCTGGCATGGACCAGAATGAATAGGCATGTGAGCTGTGTGCCTGGCATGGAGCAGAATGAATAGGCATGTGAGCTGTGTGCATGGAGCAGAATGAATAGACATGTAAGCTGTGAGCCTGGCATGGAGCAGAATGAATACGCATGTGAGCTGTGTGCCTGGCATGGAGCAGAATTAATAGGCATGTGAGCTGTGAGCCTGGCATGGAGCAGGATGAATAGGCATGTGAGCTGTGTGCCTGGCATGGACCAGAATGATAGGCATGGGAGCTGTGTGCATGGCATGGAGCAGAGTGAATAGGCATGTGAGCTGTGTGCCTGGCGTGGAGCAGAATGAATAGGCATGTGAACTGTGTGCATGGAGCAGAATGAATAGGCATGTGAGCTGTATGCATGGCATGGAGCACAGTGAATAGGCACGTGAGCTGTGTGCCTGGCATGGAGCAGAATGAATAGGCATGTGAGCTGTATGCATGGAGCAGAATGAATAGGCATGTGAGCTGTGTGTCTGCCATGGCATGTGAGCTGTGTGCATGGCATGGAGCAGAGTGAATAGGCATGTGAGCTGTGTGCCTGGCATGGAGCAGAATGAATAGGCATGTGAGCAGTGTGCCTGGCATGGCATGTGAGCTGTGTGCCTGGCATGGAGCAGAGTGAATAGGCATGTGAGCTGTGTGCCTGGAATGGACCAGAATAAATAGGCATTTGAGCTGTGTGCCTGGCATGGAGCAGAGTGAATAGGCATGTGAGCTGTGTGCCTGGCATTGACCAGAATGAATAAGCATGTGAGCTGTGCCTGGCAAGGACCGGAATGAATAGGTTTGTGAGCTGTGTGCATGGAGCAGAATTAATAGGCATGTGAGCTGTGTGTCTGGCATGGCATGTGAGTTGTGTGCATGGCATGGAGCACAGTGAATAGGCATGTGAGCTGTGTGCCTGGCAAGGAGTAGAATGAATAGGCATGTGATCTGTGTGCATGGAGCAGAATGAATGGGCATGTGAGCTGTGTGCATGGCATGGAGCAGAGTGAATAGGCATGTGAGCTGTGTGCCTGGCAGGGAGCAGAATGAATAGGCATGTGAGCTGTGTGCCTTGCATGGAGCACAGTGAATAGGCATGTGAGCTGTGTGCCTGGCATGGAGCAGAATGAATAGGCATGTGAGCTGTGTGCCTGGCATGGAGCAGAGTGAATAGGCATGTCAGCTGTGTGCTTGGCATGGACCAGAATAAATAGGCATTTGAGCTGTGTGTCTGGCATGGAGCAGAGTGAATAGGCATGTGAGCTGTGTGCCTGGCATTGACCGGAATGAATAAGCATGTGAGCTGTGCCTGGCAAGGACCAGAATGAATAGGTTTGTGAGCTGTGTGCATGGAGCAGAATTAATAGGCATGTGAGCTGTGTGTCTGGCATGGCATGTGAGCTGTGTGCATGGCATGGAGCACAGTGAATAGGCACGTGAACTGTGTGCCTGGCATGGAGCAGAATGAATAGGCATGTGAGCTGTATGCATGGAGCAGAATGAATAGGCATGTGAGCTGTGTGTCTGCCATGGCATGTGAGCTGTGTGCCTGGCATGGCATGTGAGCTGTGTGCCTGGCATGGAGCAGAGTGAATAGGCATGTGAGCTGTGTGCCTGGAATGGACCAGAATAAATAGGCATTTGAGCTGTGTGCCTGGCATGGAGCAGAGTGAATAGGCATGTGAGCTGTGTGCCTGGCATTGACCAGAATGAATAAGCATGTGAGCTGTGCCTGGCAAGGACCGGAATGAATAGGTTTGTGAGCTGTGTGCATGGAGCAGAATTAATAGGCATGTGAGCTGTGTGTCTGGCATGGCATGTGAGTTGTGTGCATGGCATGGAGCACAGTGAATAGGCATGTGAGCTGTGTGCCTGGCAAGGAGTAGAATGAATAGGCATGTGATCTGTGTGCATGGAGCAGAATGAATGGCCATGTGAGCTGTGTGTCTGCCATGGCATGTGAGCTGTGTGCATGGCATGGAGCAGAGTGAATAGGCATGTGAGCTGTGTGCCTGGCAGGGAGCAGAATGAATAGGCATGTGAGCTGTGTGCCTTGCATGGAGCACAGTGAATAGGCATGTGAGCTGTGTGCCTGGCATGGAGCAGAATGAATAGGCATGTGAGCTGTGTGCCTGGCATGGAGCAGAGTGAATAGGCATGTCAGCTGTGTGCTTGGAATGGACCAGAATAAATAGGCATTTGAGCTGTGTGTCTGGCATGGAGCAGAGTGAATAGGCATGTGAGCTGTGTGCCTGGCATTGACCAGAATGAATAAGCATGTGAGCTGTGCCTGGCAAGGACCAGAATGAATAGGTTTGTGAGCTGTGTGCATGGAACAGAATTAATAGGCATGTGAGCTGTGTGTCTGGCATGGCATGTGAGCTGTGTGCATGGCATGGAGCACAGTGAATAGGCACGTGAGCTGTGTGCCTGGCATGGAGCAGAATGAATAGGCATGTGAGCTGTATGCATGGAGCAGAATGAATAGGCATGTGAGCTGTGTGTCTGCCATGGCATGTGAGCTGTGTGCATTGCATGAAGCAGAGAGAATAGGCATGTGAGCTGTGTGCCTGGCATGGAGCAGAATGAATAGGCATGGGAGCTGTGTGCATGGAGCAGAATAAATAGGCATATGAGCTGTGTGCCTGGCATGGCATGTGAGCTGTGTGCCGGCATGGAGCAGAGTGAATGGGCATGTGAGCTGTGTGCCTGGCATGGAGCAGATTGAATAGGCATGTGAGCTGTGTGCCTGGCAAGGACCAGAACGAATAGGCATGTAAGCTGTGTGCATGGAGCAGAACGAATAGGCATGTGAGCTGTGTGCCTGGCAGGGAGCAGAATGAATAGGCATGTGAGCTGTGTGCCTGGCATGGAGCAGGATGACAGGAATGTGAACTGTGTGCCTGGCAGGGAGCAGAATGAATAGGCATGTGAGCTGTATGCCTGGCATTGATCAGAGTGAATAGGCATGTGAGCTGTCTGCCTGGCATGGCGCAGGATGAATAGGCATGTGAGCTGTGTGCCTGGCATGAAGCAGGATGACAGGCATGTGAGCTGTGTGCCTGGCAGGGTGCAGAATGAATAGGCATGTGAGCTGTGTGCCTGGCATGGAGCAGGAGGAATAGGAATGTGAGCTGTGTGCCTGGCAGGGAGCGGAATGAATAGGCATGTGAGCTGTGTGCCTGGCATGGCGCAGGATGAATAGGCATGTGAGCTGTGTGCCTGGCATGAAGCAGGATGACAGGAATGTGAGCTGTGTGCCTGGTAGGGAGCGGAATGAATAGGCATGTGAGCTGTGTGCCTGGCATGGAGCAGAATGAATAGGCATGTGAGCTGTGTGCATGGAGCAGAATAAATAGGCATGTGAGCTGTGTGCCTGGCATGGCATGTGAGCTGTGTGCCGGCATGGAGCAGAGTGAATGGGCATGTGAGCTGTGTGCCTGGCATGGAGCAGAACGAATAGGCATGTGAGTTGTGTGCCTGGCATGGACCAGAACGAATAGGCATGTAAGCTGTGTGCATGGAGCAGAACGAATAGGCATGTGAGCTGTGTGCCTGGCATGGAGCAGGAAGAATAGGAATGTGAGCTGTGTGCCTGGCAGGGAGCGGAATGAATAGGCATGTGAGCTGTGTGCCTGGCATGAAGCAGGATGACAGGAATGTGAGCTGTGTGCCTGGCAGGGAGCGGAATGAATAGGCATGTGAGCTGTGTGCCTGGCATGGACCAGAACGAATAGGCATGTAAGCTGTGTGCATGGAGCAGAACGAATAGGCATGTGAGCTGTGTGCCTGGCAGGGAGCAGAATGAATAGGCATGTGAGCTGTGTGCCTGGCATGGAGCAGGATGACAGGAATGTGAACTGTGTGCCTGGCAGGGAGCAGAATGAATAGGCATGTGAGCTGTGTGCCTGGCATGGAGCAGATTGAATACGAATGTGAGCTGTGTGCCTGGCATGGAGCAGGATGAATAGGCATGTGAGCTGTGTGCCTGGCATGGACCAGAATGATAGGCATGTGAGCTGTGTGCATGGCATGGAGCAGAGTGAATAGGCTTGTGAGCTGGATGCCTGGCATGGACCAGAATGAATAGGCATGTGAGCTGTGTGCCTGGCATGGACCAGAATAAATAGGCATTTGAGCTGTGTGCATGGAGCAGAATGAATAAGCATGTGAGCTGTGTGCCTGGCATGGACCAGAATGAATAGGCATGTGAGATGTGTGCCTGGCATGGAGCAGAGTGAATAGGCATGTGAGCTGTGTGCCTGGCATTGACCAGAATGAATAGGCATGTGATCTGTGCCTGGCATGGACCAGAATGAATAGGCATGTGAGATGTGTGCATGGAGCAGAATTAATAAGCATGTGAGCTGTGTGTCTGGCATGGCATGTGAGCTGTGTGCATGCATGGAGCAGAGTGAATAGGCATGTGAGCTGTGTGCCTGGCGTGGAGCAGAAGGAATAGGCATGTGAACTGTGTGCATGGAGCAGAGTGAATAGGCATGTGAGCTGTGTGCCTGGCATGGAGCAGAATGAATAGGCATGTGAGCTGTGTGCCTGGCATGGCATGTGAGCTGTGTGCCTGGCATGGAGCAGAGTGAATAGGCATGTGAGCTGTGTGCCTGGCATGGAGCAGATTGAATAGGAATGTGAGCTGTGTGCCTGGCAGGGAGCGGAATGAATAGGCATGTGAACTGTGTGCCTGGCATGGAGCAGAATTAATAGGCATGTGAGCTGTGTGCCTGACAAGGAGCAGGATGAATAGGCATGTGAGTTGTGGGCCTGGCATGGAGCAGGATGAATAGGCATGTGAGCTGTGTGCCTGGCATCGAGCAGGATGAATAGGAACGTGAGCTGTGTGCCTGGCAGGGAGCAGAATGAATAGGCAAGTGAGCTGTGTGCCTGGCATGGAGCAGAGTGAATAGGCATGTGAGCTCTGTGCCTGGCATGGACCAGAATGAATAGGCATGGGAGCTGTGTGCCTGGCATGGAGCAGAATGAATAGGCATGTGAGCTGTGTGCATGGAGCAGAATGAATAGACATGTAAGCTGTGAGCCTGGCATTGAGCAGAATGAATACGCATGTGAGCTGTGAGCCTGGCATGGAGCAGAATTAATAGGCATGTGAGCTGTGAGCCTGGCATGGAGCAGGATGAATAGGCATGTGAGCTGTGTGCCTGGCATGGACCAGAATGATAGGCATGTGAGCTGTGTGCATGGCATGGAGCAGAGTGAATAGGCATGTGAGCTGTGTGCCTGGCGTGGAGCAGAATGAATAGGCATGTGAACTGTGTGCATGGAGCAGAATGAATAGGCATGTGAGCTGTGTGCATGGCATGGAGCACAGTGAATAGGCACGTGAGCTGTGTGCCTGGCATGGAGCAGAATGAATAGGCATGTGAGCTGTGTGCATGGAGCAGAATAAATAGGCATATGAGCTGTGTGTCTGCCATGGCATGTGACCTGTGTGCCTGGCATGGCGCAGGATGAATAGGCATGTGAGCTGTGTGCCTGGCATGAAGCAGGATGACAGGCATGTGAGCTGTGTGCCTGGCAGGGAGCAGAATGAATAGGCATGTGAGCTGTGTGCCTGGCATGGAGCAGGAGGAATAGGAATGTGAGCTGTGTGCCTCGCAGGGAGCAGAATGAATAGGCATGTGAGCTGTGTGCCTGGCATGGCGCAGGATGAATAGGCATGTGAGCTGTGTGCCTGGCATGAAGCAGGATGACAGGAATGTGAGCTGTGTGCCTGGCAGGGAGCGGAATGAATAGGCATGTGAGCTGTGTGCCTGGCATGGAGCAGAGTGAATAGGCATGTGAGCTGTGTGCCTGGCATGGAGCAGAATGAATAGGCATGTGAGCTGTGTGCATGGAGCAGAATAAATAGGCATGTGAGCTGTGTGCCTGGCATGGCATGTGAGCTGTGTGCCGGCATGGAGCAGAGTGAATGGGCATGTGAGCTGTGTGCCTGGCATGGAGCAGATTGAATAGGCATGTGAGCTGTGTGCCTGGCATGGACCAGAACGAATAGGCATGTAAGCTGTGTGCATGGAGCAGAACGAATAGGCATGTGAGCTGTGTGCCTGGCAGGGAGCAGAATGAATAGGCATGTGAGCTGTGTGCCTGGCATGGAGCAGGATGACAGGAATGTGAACTGTGTGCCTGGCAGGGAGCAGAATGAATAGGCATGTGAGCTGTGTGCCTGGCATGGAGCAGATTGAATAAGAATGTGAGCTGTGTGCCTGGCATGGAGCAGGATGAATAGGCATGTGAGCTGTGTGCCTGGCATGGACCAGAATGATATGCATGTGAGCTGTGTGCATGGCATGGAGCAGAGTGAATAGGCTTGTGAGCTGGATGCCTGCATGGACCAGAATGAATAGGCATGTGAGCTGTGTGCCTGGCATGGACCAGAATAAATAGGCATTTGAGCTGTGTGCATGGAGCAGAATGAATAGGCATGTGAGCTGTGTGCCTGGCATGGACCAGAATGAATAGGCATGTGAGATGTGTGCCTGGCATGGAGCAGAGTGAATAGGCATGTGAGCTGTGTGCCTGGCATTGACCAGAATGAACAGGCATGTGATCTGTGCCTGGCGTGGACCAGAATGAATAGGCATGTGAACTGTGTGCCTGGCATAGAGCAGAATTAATAGGCATGTGAGGTGTGTATGGAGCAGAATTAATAAGCATGTGAGCTGTGTGCATGCATGGAGCAGAGTGAATAGGCATGTGAGCTATGTGCCTGGCGTGGAGCAGAAGGAATAGGCATGTGAGCTGTGTGCCTGGCATGGAGCAGATTGAATAGGAATGTGAGCTGTGTGCCTGGCAGGGAGCAGAATGAATAGGCATGTGAACTGTGTGCCTGGCATGGAGCAGAATTAATAGGCATGTGAGCTGTGTGCCTGACAAGGAGCAGGATGAATAGGCATGTGAGTTGTGTGCCTGGCATGGAGCAGGATGAATAGGCATGTGAGCTGTGTGCCTGGCATGGAGCAGGATGAATAGGAATGTGAGCTGTGTGCCTGGCAGGGAGCAGAATGAATAGGCAAGTGAGCTGTGTGCCTGGCATGGAGCAGAGTGAATAGGCATGTGAGCTCTTTGCCTGGCATGGACCAGAATGAATAGGCATGTGAGCTGTGTGCCTGGCATGGAGCAGAATGAATAGGCATGTGAGCTGTGTGCATGGAGCAGAATGAATAGACATGTAAGCTGTGAGCCTGGCATGGAGCAGAATGAATACGCATGTGAGCTGTGTGCCTGGAATGGAGCAGAATTAATAGGCATGTGAGCTGTGAGCCTGGCATGGAGCAGGATGATAGGCATGTGAGCTGTGTGCATGGCATGGAGCAGAGTGAATAGGCATGTGAGCTGTGTGCCTGGCATGGACCAGAATGAATAGGCATGTGAGCTTTGTGCCTGGCATGGACCAGAATAAATAGGCATTTGAGCTGTGTGCATGGAGCAGAATGAATAGGCATGTGAGCTGTGTGCCTGGCATGGACCAGAATGAATAGGCATGTGAGATGTGTGCCTGGCATGGAGCAGAGTGAATAGGCATGTGAGCTGTGTGCCTGGCATTGACCAGAATGAATAGGCATGTGATCTGTGCCTGGCATGGACCAGAATGAATAGGCATGTGAGATGTGTGCATGGAGCAGAATGAATAGGCATGTGAGCTGTGTGTCTGGCATGGCATGTGAGCTGTGTGCATGGCATGGAGCAGAGTGAATAGGCATGTGAGCTGTGTGCCTGACATGGAGCAGAATGAATAGGCATGTGAGCTGTGTGCATGGAGCAGAATGAATAGGCATTTGAGCTGTGTGCCTGGCATGGCATGTGAGCTGTGTGCCTGGCATGGAGCAGAGTGAATAGGCATGTGAGCTGTGTGCCTGGCATGGAGCAGATTGAATAAGAATGTGAGCTGTGTGCCTGGCAGGGAGCAGAATGAATAGGCATGTGAACTGTGTGCCTGGCATAGAGCAGAATTAATAGGCATGTGAGCTGTGTGCCTGACATGGAGCAGGATGAATAGGCATGTGAGTTGTGTGCCTGGCATGGAGCAGGATGAATAGGCATGTGAGCTGTGTGCCTGGCATGGAGCAGGATGAATGGGCATGTGAGCTGTGTGCCTGGCATGGATCAGAACGAATAGGCATGTAAGCTGTGTGCATGGAGCAGAACGAATAGGTATGTGAGCTGTGTGCCTGGCAGGGAGCAGAATGAATAGGCATTTGAGCTGTGTGCCTGGCATGGAGCAGGATGAATAGGAATGTGAGCTGTGTCCCTGGCAGGGAGCAGGATGAATAGGCATGTGCGCTGTGTGCCTGGCATGGAGCAGGATGAATAGGAATGTGAGCTGTGTGCCTGGCAGGGAGCAGAATGAATAGGTATGTGAGCTGTGTGCCTGGCATGGAGCACAGTGAATAGGCATGTGAGCTGTGTGCCTGGCATGGAGCAGAATGAATAGGCATGTGATCTGTGTGCATGGAGCAGAATGAATAGGCATGTGAGCTGTGTGTCTGCCATGGCATGTGAGCTGTGTGCATGGCATGGAGCAGAGTGAATAGGCATGTGGGCTGTGTGCCTGGCAGGGAGCAGAATGAATAGGCATGTGAGCTGTGTGCCTTGCATGGAGCACAGTGAATAGGCATGTGAGCTGTGTGCCTGGCATGGAGCAGAATGAATAGGCATGTGAGCTGTGTGCTTGGCATGGAGCAGAGTGAATAGGCATGTGAGCTGTGTGCCTGGCATGGACCAGAATGAATAGGCATGTGAGCTGTGTGCCTGGCATGGACCAGAATAAATAGGCATTTGAGCTGTGTGCATGGAGCAGAATGAATAGGCATGTGAGCTGTGTGCCTGGCATGGACCAGAATGAATAGGCATGTGAGATGTGTGCCTGGCATGGAGCAGAGTGAATAGGCATGTGAGCTGTGTGCCTGGCATTGACCAGAATGAATAGGCATGTGATCTGTGCCTGGCATGGACCAGAATGAATAGGCATGTGAGATGTGTGCATGGAGCAGAATTAATAAGCATGTGAGCTGTGTGTCTGGCATGGCAAGTGAGCTGTGCGCATGCATGGAGCAGAGTGAATAGGCATGTGCGCTGTGTGCCTGGCGTGGAGCAGAAGGAATAGGCATGTGAACTGTGTGCATGGAGCAGAGTGAATAGGCATGTGAGCTGTGTGCCTGGCATGGAGCAGAATGAATAGGCATGTGAGCTGTGTGCCTGGCATGGCATGTGAGCTGTGTGCCTGGCATGGACCCGAATGAATAGGCATGTGAGCTGTGTGCCTGGCATGGACCAGAATAAATAGGCATTTGAGCTGTGTGCATGGAGCAGAATGAATAGGCATGTGAGCTGTGTGCCTGGCATGGACCAGAATGAATAGGCATGTGAGATGTGTGCCTGGCATGGAGCAGAGTGAATAGGCATGTGAGCTGTGTGCCTGGCATTGACCAGAATGAATAGGCATGTGATCTGTGCCTGGCATGGACCAGAATGAATAGGCATGTGAGATGTGTGCATGGAGCAGAATTAATAAGCATGTGAGCTGTGTGTCTGGCATGGCAAGTGAGCTGTGCGCATGCATGGAGCAGAGTGAATAGGCATGTGAGCTGTGTGCCTGGCGTGGAGCAGAAGGAATAGGCATGTGAACTGTGTGCATGGAGCAGAGTGAATAGGCATGTGAGCTGTGTGCCTGGCATGGAGCAGAATGAATAGGCATGTGAGCTGTGTGCCTGGCATGGCATGTGAGCTGTGTGCCTGGCATGGAGCAGAGTGAATAGGCATGTGAGCTGTGTGCCTGGCATGGAGCAAATTGAATAGGAATGTGAGCTGTGTGCCTGGCAGGGAGCAGAATGAATAGGCATGTGAACTGTGTGCCTGGCATGGAGCAGAATTAATAGGCATGTGAGCTGTGTGCCTGACAAGGAGCAGGATGAATAGGCATGTGAGTTGTGGGCCTGGCATGGAGCAGGATGAATAGGCATGTGAGCTGTGTGCCTGGCATGGAGCAGGATTAATAGGAATGCGAGCTGTGTGCCTGGCAGGGAGCAGAATGAATAGGTAAGTGAGCTGTGTGCCTGGCATGGAGCAGAGTGAATAGGCATGTGAGCTCTGTGCCTGGCATGGACCAGAATGAATAGGCATGCGAGCTGTGTGCCTGGCATGGAGCAGAATGAATAGGCATGTGAGCTGTGTGCATGGAGCAGAATGAATAGACATGTAAGCTGTGAGCCTGACATGGAGCAGAATGAATACGCATGTGAGCTGTGTGCCTGGCATGGAGCAGAATTAATAGGCATGTGAGCTGTGAGCCTGGCATGGAGCAGGATGAATAGGCATGTGAGCTGTGTGCCTGGCATGACCAGAATGATAGGCATGTGAGCTGTGTGCATGGCATGGAGCAGAGTGAATAGGCATGTTAGCTGTGTGCCTGGCGTGGAGCAGAATGAATAGGCATGTGAACTGTGTGCATGGAGCAGAATGAATAGGCATGTGAGCTGTGTGCATGGCATGGAGCACAGTGAATAGGCACGTGAGCTGTGTGCCTGGCATGGAGCAGAATGAATAGGCATTTGAGCTGTATGCATGGAGCAGAATGAATAGGCATGTGAGCTGTGTGTCTGCCATGGCATGTGAGCTGTGCATGGCATGGAGCAGAGTGAATAGGCATGTGAGCTGTGTGCCTGGCATGGAGCAGAATGAATAGGCATGTGAGCTGTGTGCATGGAGCAGAATAAATAGGCATATGAGCTGTGTGTCTGCCATGGCATGTGAGCTGTGTGCCTGGCATGGCGCAGGATGAATAGGCATGTGAGCTGTGTGCCTGGCATGAAGCAGGATGACAGGCATGTGAGCTGTGTGCCTGGCAGGGAGCAGAATGAATAGGCATGTGAGCTGTGTGCCTGGCATGGAGCAGGAGGAATAGGGATGTGAGCTGTGTGCCTGGCAGGGAGCGGAATGAATAGGCATGTGAGCTGTGTGCCTGGCATGGCGCAGGATGCATAGGCATGTGAGCTGTGTGCCTGGCATGAAGCAGGATGACAGGAATGTGAGCTGTGTGCCTGGCAGGGAGCGGAATGAATAGGCATGTGAGCTGTGTGCCTGGCATGGAGCAGAGTGAATAGGCATGTGAGCTGTGTGCCTGGCATGGAGCAGAATGAATAGGCATGTGAGCTGTGTGCATGGAGCAGAATAAATAGGCATGTGAGCTGTGTGCCTGGCATGGCATGTGAGCTGTGTGCCGGCATGGAGCAGAGTGAATGGGCATGTGAGCTGTGTGCCTGGCATGGAGCAGATTGAATAGGCATGTGAGCTGTGTGCCTGGCATGGACCAGAACGAATAGGCATGTAAGCTGTGTGCATGGAGCAGAATAAATAGGCATGTGAGCTGTGTGCCTGGCATGGCATGTGAGCTGTGTGCCGGCATGGAGCAGAGTGAATAGGCATGTGAGCTGTGTGCCTGGCAGGGAGCAGAATGAATAGGCATGTGAGCTGTGTGCCTGGCATGGAGCAGGATGACAGGAATGTGAACTGTGTGCCTGGCAGGGAGCAGAATGAATAGGCATGTGAGCTGTGTGCCTGGCATGGAGCAGATTGAATAAGAATGTGAGCTGTGTGCCTTGCATGGAGCAGGATGAATAGGCATGTGAGCTGTGTGCCTGGCATGGACCAGAATGATAGGCATGTGAGCTGTGTGCATGGCATGGAGCAGAGTGAATAGGCTTGTGAGCTGGATGCCTGGCATGGACCAGAATGAATAGGCATGTGAGCTGTGTGCCTGGCATGGACCAGAATAAATAGGCATTTGAGCTGTGTGCATGGAGCAGAATGAATAGGCATGTGAGCTGTGTGCCTGGCATGGACCAGAATGAATAGGCATGTGAGATGTGTGCCTGGCATGGAGCAGAGTGAATAGGCATGTGAGCTGTGTGCCTGGCATTGACCAGAATGAATAGGCATGTGATCTGTGCCTGGCATGGACCAGAATGAATAGGCATGTGAACTGTGTGCCTGGCATAGAGCAGAATTAATAGGCATGTGAGGTGTGTATGGAGCAGAATTAATAAGCATGTGAGCTGTGTGCATGCATGGAGCAGAGTGAATAGGCATGTGAGCTGTGTGCCTGGCGTGGAGCAGAAGGAATAGGCATGTGAACTGTTTGCATGGAGCAGAATGAATAGGCATGTGAGCTGTGTGTCTGGCATGGCATGTGAGCTGTGTGCATGGCATGGAGCAGAGTGAATATGCATGTGAGCTGTGTGCCTGGCATGGAGCAGAATGAATAGGCATGTGAGCTGTGTGCCTGGCATGGCATGTGAGCTGTGTGCCTGGCATGGAGCAGAGTGAATAGGCATGTGAGCTGTGTGCCTGGCATGGAGCAGATTGAATAGGAATGTGAGCTGTGTGCCTGGCAGGGAGCAGAATTAATAGGCATGTGAACTGTGTGCCTGGCATGGAGCAGAATTAATAGGCATGTGAGCTGTGTGCCTGACAAGGAGCAGGATGAATAGGCATGTGAGTTGTGTGCCTGGCATGGAGCAGGATGAATAGGCAAGTGAGCTGTGTGCCTGGCATGGAGCAGAGTGAATAGGCATGTGAGCTCTGTGCCTGGCATGGACCAGAATGAATAGGCATGTGAGCTGTGTGCCTGGCATGGAGCAGAATGAATAGGCATGTGAGCTGTGTGCATGGAGCAGAATGAATAGACATGTAAGCTGTGAGCCTGGCATGGAGCAGAATGAATACGCATGTGAGCTGTGTGCCTGGCATGGAGCAGAATTAATAGGCATGTGAGCTGTGAGCCTGGCATGGAGCAGGATGAATAGGCATGTGAGCTGTGTGCCTGGCATGGACCAGAATGATAGGCATGTGAGCTGTGTGCATGGCATGGAGCAGAGTGAATAGGCATGTGAGCTGTGTGCGTGGCATGGACCAGAATGAATAGGCATGTGAGCTGTGTGCCTGGCATGGACCAGAATAAATAGGCATTTGAGCTGTGTGCATGGAGCAGAATTGATAGGCATGTGAGCTGTGTGCCTGGCATGGACCAGAATGAATAGGCATGTGAGATGTGTGCCTGGCATGGAGCAGAGTGAATAGGCATGTGGGCTGTGTGCCTGGCATTGACCAGAATGAATAGGCATGTGATCTGTGCCTGGCATGGACCAGAATGAATAGGCATGTGAACTGTGTGCATGGAGCAGAATGAATAGGCATGTGAGCTGTGTGTCTGGCATGGCATGTGAGCTGTGTGCATGCATGGAGCAGAGTGAATAGGCATGTGAGCTGTGTGCCTGGCATGGAGCAGAATGAATAGGCATGTGAGCTGTGTGCCTGACATGGAGCAGGATGAATAGGCATGTGAGTTGTGTGCCTGGCATGGAGCAGGATGAATAGGCATGTGAGCTGTGTGCCTGGCATGGAGCAGGATGAATGGGCATGTGAGCTGTGTGCCTGGCATGGACCAGAACGAATAGGCATGTGAGCTGTGTGCATGGAGCAGAACGAATAGGTATGTGAGCTGTGTGCCTGGCAGGGAGCAGAATGAATAGGCATTTGAGCTGTGTGCCTGGCATGGAGCAGGATGAATAGGAATGTGAGCTTTGTCCCTGGCAGGGAGCAGGATGAATAGGCATGTGCGCTGTGTGCCTGGCATGGAGCAGGATGAATAGGAATGTGAGCTGTGTGCCTGGCAGGGAGCAGAATGAATAGGCATGTGAGCTGTGTGCCTGGCATGGAGCACAGTGAATAGGCATGTGAGCTGTGTGCCTGGCATGGAGCAGAATGAATAGGCATGTGAGCTGTGTGCCTGGCATGGACCAGAATAAATATGCATTTGAGCTGTGTGCCTGGCATGGAGCAGAGTGAATAGGCTTGTGAGCTGTTTGCCTGGCATTGACCAGAATGAATAAGCATGTGAGCTGTGCCTGGCAAGGACCGGAATGAATAGGTTTGTGAGCTGTGTGCATGGAGCAGAATTAATAGGCATGTGAGCTGTGTGTCTGGCATGGCATGTGAGTTGTGTGCATGGCATGGAGCACAGTGAATAGGCATGTGAGCTGTGTGCCTGGCATGGAGCAGAATGAATAGGCATGTGATCTGTGTGCATGGAGCAGAATGAATAGGCATGTGAGCTGTGTGTCTGCCATGGCATGTGAGCTGTGTGCATGGCATGGAGCAGAGTGAATAGGCATGTGGGCTGTGTGCCTGGCAGGGAGCAGAATGAATAGGCATGTGAGCTGTGTGCCTTGCATGGAGCACAGTGAATAGGCATGTGAGCTGTGTGCCTGGCATGGAGCAGAATGAATAGGCATGTGAGCTGTGTGCCTGGCATGGAGCAGAGTGAATAGGCATGTCAGCTGTGTGCCTGGCATGGACCAGAATAAATAGGCATTTCAGCTGTGTGTCTGGCATGGAGCAGAGTGAATAGGCATGTGAGCTGTGTGCCTGGCATTGACCAGAATGAATAAGCATGTGAGCTGTGCCTGGCAAGGACCAGAATGAATAGGTTTGTGAGCTGTGTGCATGGAGCAGAATTAATAGGCATGTGAGCTGTGTGTCTGGCATGGCATGTGAGCTGTGTGCATGGCATGGAGCACAGTGAATAGGCACGTGAGCTGTGTGTCTGCCATGGCATGTGAGCTGTGTGCATGGCATGGAGCAGAGGGAATAGGCATGTGAGCTGTGTGCCTGGCATGGAGCAGAATGAATAGGCATGTGAGCTGTGTGCCTGGCATGGACCGGAATAAATAGGCATTTGAGCTGTGTGCCTGGCATGGAGCAGAGTGAATAGGCTTGTGAGCTGTGTGCCTGGCATTGACCAGAATGAATAAGCATGTGAGCTGTGCCTGGCAAGGACCGGAATGAATAGGTTTGTGAGCTGTGTGCATGGAGCAGAATTAATAGGCATGTGAGCTGTGTGTCTGGCATGGCATGTGAGTTGTGTGCATGGCATGGAGCACAGTGAATAGGCATGTGAGCTGTGTGCCTGGCATGGAGCAGAATGAATAGGCATGTGATCTGTGTGCATGGAGCAGAATGAATAGGCATGTGAGCTGTGTGTCTGCCATGGCATGTGAGCTGTGTGCATGGCATGGAGCAGAGTGAATAGGCATGTGGGCTGTGTGCCTGGCAGGGAGCAGAATGAATAGGCATGTGAGCTGTGTGCCTTGCATGGAGCACAGTGAATAGGCATGTGAGCTGTGTGCCTGGCATGGAGCAGAATGAATAGGCATGTGAGCTGTGTGCCTGGCATGGAGCAGAGTGAATAGGCATGTCAGCTGTGTGCCTGGCATGGACCAGAATAAATAGGCATTTCAGCTGTGTGTCTGGCATGGAGCAGAGTGAATAGGCATGTGAGCTGTGTGCCTGGCATTGACCAGAATGAATAAGCATGTGAGCTGTGCCTGGCAAGGACCAGAATGAATAGGTTTGTGAGCTGTGTGCATGGAGCAGAATTAATAGGCATGTGAGCTGTGTGTCTGGCATGGCATGTGAGCTGTGTGCATGGCATGGAGCACAGTGAATAGGCACGTGAGCTGTGTGTCTGCCATGGCATGTGAGCTGTGTGCATGGCATGGAGCAGAGGGAATAGGCATGTGAGCTGTGTGCCTGGCATGGAGCAGAATGAATAGGCATGTGAGCTGTGTGCCTGGCATGGACCGGAATAAATAGGCATTTGAGCTGTGTGCCTGGCATGGAGCAGAGTGAATAGGCTTGTGAGCTGTGTGCCTGGCATTGACCAGAATGAATAAGCATGTGAGCTGTGCCTGGCAAGGACCAGAATGAATAGGTTTGTGAGCTGTGTGCATGGAGCAGAATTAATAGGCATGTGAGCTGTGTGTCTGGCATGGCATGTGAGTTGTGTGCATGGCATGGAGCACAGTGAATAGGCATGTGAGCTGTGTGCCTGGCATGGAGCAGAATGAATAGGCATGTGATCTGTGTGCATGGAGCAGAATGAATAGGCATGTGAGCTGTGTGTCTGCCATGGCATGTGAGCTGTGTGCATGGCATGGAGCAGAGTGAATAGGCATGTGGGCTGTGTGCCTGGCAGGGAGCAGAATGAATAGGCATGTGAGCTGTGTGCCTTGCATGGAGCACAGTGAATAGGCATGTGAGCTGTGTGCCTGGCATGGAGCAGAATGAATAGGCATGTGAGCTGTGTGCCTGGCATGGAGCAGAGTGAATATACATGTCAGCTGTGTGCCTGGCATGGACCAGAATAAATAGGCATTTGAGCTGTGTGTCTGGCATGGAGCAGAGTGAATAGGCATGTGAGCTGTGTGCCTGGCATTGACCAGAATGAATAAGCATGTGAGCTGTGCCTGGCAAGGACCAGAATGAATAGGTTTGTGAGCTGTGTGCATGGAGCAGAATTAATAGGCATGTGAGCTGTGTGTCTGGCATGGCATGTGAGCTGTGTGCATGGCATGGAGCACAGTGAATAGGCACGTGAGCTGTGTGCCTCGCATGGAGCAGAATGAATAGGCATGTGAGCTGTATGCATGGAGCAGAATGAATAGGCATGTGAGCTGTGTGTCTGCCATGGCATGTGAGTTGTGTGCATGGCATGGAGCAGAGTGAATAGGCATGTGAGCTGTGTGCCTGGCATGGAGCAGAATGAATAGGCATGTGAGCTGTGTGCATGGAGCAGAATAAATAGGCATATGAGCTGTGTGCCTGGCATGGCATGTGAGCTGTGTGCCGGCATGGAGCAGAGTGAATGGGCATGTGAGCTGTGTGCCTGGCATGGACCAGAATAAATAGGCATTTGAGCTGTGTGCATGGATCAGAATGAATAGGCATGTGAGCTGTGTGCCTGGCATGGACCAGAATGAATAGGCATGTGAGATGTGTGCCTGGCATGGAGCAGAGTGAATAGGCATGTGAGCTGTGTGCCTGGCATTGACCAGAATGAATAGGCATGTGATCTGTGCCTGGCATGGACCAGAATGAATAGGCATGTGAACTGTGTGCCTGGCATAGAGCAGAATTAATAGGCATGTGAGGTGTGTATGGAGCAGAATTAATAAGCATGTGAGCTGTGTGCATGCATGGAGCAGAGTGAATAGGCATGTGAGCTGTGTGCCTGGCGTGGAGCAGAAGGAATAGGCATGTGAACTGTGTGCATGGAGCAGAATGAATAGGCATGTGAGCTGTGTGTCTGGCATGGCATGTGAGCTGTGTGCATGGCATGGAGCAGAGTGAATAGGCATGTGAGCTGTGTGCCTGGCATGGAGCAGAATGAATAGGAATGTGAGCTGTGTGCCTGGCATGGCATGTGAGCTGTGTGCCTGGCATGGAGCAGATTGAATAGGAATGTGAGCTGTGTGCCTGGCAGGGAGCAGAATGAATAGGCATGTGAACTGTGTGCCTGGCATGGAGCAGAATTAATAGGCATGTGAGCTGTGTGCCTGACAAGGAGCAGGATGAATAGGCATGTGAGTTGTGTGCCTGGCATGGAGCAGGATGAATAGGCATGTGAGCTGTGTGCCTGGCATGGAGCAGGATGAATAGGAATGTGAGCTGTGTGCCTGGCAGGGAGCAGAATGAATAGGCAAGTGAGCTGTGTGCCTGGCATGGAGCAGAGTGAATAGGCATGTGAGCTCTGTGCCTGGCATGGACCAGAATGAATAGGCATGTGAGCTGTGTGCCTGGCATGGAGCAGAATGAATAGGCATGTGAGCTGTGTGCATGGAGCAGAATGAATAGACATGTAAGCTGTGAGCCTGGCATGGAGCAGAATGAATACGCATGTGAGCTGTGTGCCTGGCATGGAGCAGAATTAATAGGCATGTGAGCTGTGAGCCTGGCATGGAGCAGGATGAATAGGCATGTGAGCTGTGTGCCTGGCATGGACCAGAATGATAGGCATGTGAGCTGTGTGCATGGCATGGACCAGAATGAATAGGCATGTGAGCTGTGTGCCTGGCATGGACCAGAATAAATAGGCATTTGAGCTGTGTGCATGGAGCAGAATGAATAGGCATGTGAGCTGTGTGCCTGGCATGGACCAGAATGAATAGGCATGTGAGATGTGTGCCTGGCATGGAGCAGAGTGAATAGGCATGTGAGCTGTGTGCCTGGCATTGACCAGAATGAATAGGCATGTGATCTGTGCCTGGCATGGACCAGAATGAATAGGCATGTGAGATGTGTGCATGGAGCAGAATTAATAAGCATGTGAGCTGTGTGTCTGGCATGGCATGTGAGCTGTGTGCATGCATGGAGCAGAGTGAATAGGCATGTGAGCTGTGTGCCTGGCGTGGAGCAGAATGAATAGGCATGTGAACTGTGTGCATGAGCAGAATGAATAGGCATGTGAGCTGTGTGTCTGGCATGGCATGTGAGCTGTGTGCATGGAATGGAGCAGAGTGAATAGGCATGTGAGCTGTGTGCCTGGCATGGAGCAGAATGAATAGGCATGTGAGCTGTGTGCATGGGGCAGAATGAATAGGCATTTGAGCTGTGTGCCTGGCATGGCATGTGAGCTGTGTGCCTGGCATGGAGCAGAGTGAATAGGCATGTGAGCTGTGTGCCTGGCATGGAGAAGATTGAATAAGAATGTGAGCTGTGTGCCTGGCAGGGAGCAGAATGAATAGGCATGTGAACTGTGTGCCTGGCATAGAGCAGAATTAATAGGCATGTGAGCTGTGTGCCTGACATGGAGCAGGATGAATAGGCATGTGAGTTGTGTGCCTGGCATGGAGCAGGATGAATAGGCATGTGAGCTGTGTGCCTGGCATGGAGCAGGATGAATGGGCATGTGAGCTGTGTGCCTGGCATGGACCAGAACAAATAGGCATGTAAGCTGTGTGCATGGAGCAGAACGAATAGGTATGTGAGCTGTGTGCCTGGCAGGGAGCAGAATGAATAGGCATTTGAGCTGTGTGCCTGGCATGGAGCAGGATGAATAGGAATGTGAGCTTTGTCCCTGGCAGGGAGCAGGATGAATAGGCATGTGCGCTGTGTGCCTGGCATGGAGCAGGATGAATAGGGATTTGAGCTGTGTGCCTGGCAGGGAGCAGAATGAATAGGCATCTGAGCTGTGTGCCTGGCATGGAGCACAGTGAATAGGCATGTGAGCTGTGTGCCTGGCATGGAGCAGAATGAATAGGCATGTGAGCTGTGTGCCTGGCATGGAGCAGAGTGAATAGGCATGTGAGCTGTGTGCCTGGCATGGACCAGAATAAATAGGCATTTGAGCTGTGTGCCTGGCATGGAGCAGAGTGAATAGGCTTGTGAGCTGTGTGCCTGGCATTGACCAGAATGAATAAGCATGTGAGCTGTGCCTGGCAAGGACCGGAATGAATAGGTTTGTGAGCTGTGTGCATGGAGCAGAATTAATAGGCATGTGAGCTGTGTGTCTGGCATGGCATGTGAGTTGTGTGCATGGCATGGAGCACAGTGAATAGGCGTGTGAGCTGTGTGCCTGGCATGGAGCAGAATGAATAGGCATGTGATCTGTGTGCATGGAGCAGAATGAATAGGCATGTGAGCTGTGTGTCTGCCATGCATGTGAGCTGTGTGCATGACATGGAGCAGAGTGAATAGGCATGTGGGCTGTGTGCCTGGCAGGGAGCAGAATGAATAGGCATGTGAGCTGTGTGCCTTGCATGGAGCACAGTGAATAGGCATGTGAGCTGTGTGCCTGGCATGGAGCAGAATGAATAGGCATGTGAGCTGTGTGCCTGGCATGGAGCAGAGTGAATAGGCATGTCAGCTGTGTGCCTGGCATGGACCAGAATAAATAGGCATGTCAGCTGTGTGCCTGGCATTGACCAGAATGAATAAGCATGTGAGCTGTGCCTGGCAAGGACCAGAATGAATAGGTTTGTGAGCTGTGTGCATGGAGCAGCATTAATAGGCATGTGAGCTGTGTGTCTGGCATGGCATGTGAGCTGTGTGCATGGCATGGAGCACAGTGAATAGGCACGTGAGCTGTGTGCCTGGCATGGAGCAGAATGAATAGGCATGTGAGCTGTATGCATGGAGCAGAATGAATAGGCATGTGAGCTGTGTGTCTGCCATGGCATGTGAGTTGTGTGCATGGCATGGAGCAGAGTGAATAGGCATGTGAGCTGTGTGCCTGGCATGGACCAGAATGAATAGGCATGTGAGATGTGTGCCTGGCATGGAGCAGAGTGAATAGGCATGTGAGCTGTGTGCCTGGCATTGACCAGAATGAATAGGCATGTGATCTGTGCCTGGCATGGACCAGAATGAATAGGCATGTGAGATGTGTGCATGGAGCAGAATTAATAAGCATGTGAGCTGTGTGTCTGGCATGGCAAGTGAGCTGTGCGCATGCATGGAGCAGAGTGAATAGGCATGTGCGCTGTGTGCCTGGCGTGGAGCAGAAGGAATAGGCATGTGAACTGTGTGCATGGAGCAGAGTGAATAGGCATGTGAGCTGTGTGCCTGGCATGGAGCAGAATGAATAGGCATGTGAGCTGTGTGCCTGGCATGGCATGTGAGCTGTGTGCCTGGCATGGACCCGAATGAATAGGCATGTGAGCTGTGTGCCTGGCATGGACCAGAATAAATAGGCATTTGAGCTGTGTGCATGGAGCAGAATGAATAGGCATGTGAGCTGTGTGCCTGGCATGGACCAGAATGAATAGGCATGTGAGATGTGTGCCTGGCATGGAGCAGAGTGAATAGGCATGTGAGCTGTGTGCCTGGCATTGTCCAGAATGAATAGGCATGTGATCTGTGCCTGGCATGGACCAGAATGAATAGGCATGTGAGATGTGTGCATGGAGCAGAATTAATAAGCATGTGAGCTGTGTGTCTGGCATGGCAAGTGAGCTGTGCGCATGCATGGAGCAGAGTGAATAGGCATGTGAGCTGTGTGCCTGGCGTGGAGCAGAAGGAATAGGCATGTGAACTGTGTGCATGGAGCAGAGTGAATAGGCATGTGAGCTGTGTGCCTGGCATGGAGCAGAATGAATAGGCATGTGAGCTGTGTGCCTGGCATGGCATGTGAGCTGTGTGCCTGGCATGGAGCAGAGTGAATAGGCATGTGAGCTGTGTGCCTGGCATGGAGCAAATTGAATAGGAATGTGAGCTGTGTGCCTGGCAGGGAGCAGAATGAATAGGCATGTGAACTGTGTGCCTGGCATGGAGCAGAATTAATAGGCATGTGAGCTGTGTGCCTGACAAGGAGCAGGATGAATAGGCATGTGAGTTGTGGGCCTGGCATGGAGCAGGATGAATAGGCATGTGAGCTGTGTGCCTGGCATGGAGCAGGATGAATAGGAATGCGAGCTGTGTGCCTGGCAGGGAGCAGAATGAATAGGTAAGTGAGCTGTGTGCCTGGCATGGAGCAGAGTGAATAGGCATGTGAGCTCTGTGCCTGGCATGGACCAGAATGAATAGGCATGCGAGCTGTGTGCCTGGCATGGAGCAGAATGAATAGGCATGTGAGCTGTGTGCATGGAGCAGAATGAATAGACATGTAAGCTGTGAGCCTGACATGGAGCAGAATGAATACGATTGTGAGCTGTGTGCCTGGCATGGAGCAGAATTAATAGGCATGTGAGCTGTGAGCCTGGCATGGAGCAGGATGAATAGGCATGTGAGCTGTGTGCCTGGCATGACCAGAATGATAGGCATGTGAGCTGTGTGCATGGCATGGAGCAGAGTGAATAGGCATGTTAGCTGTGTGCCTGGCGTGGAGCAGAATGAATAGGCATGTGAACTGTGTGCATGGAGCAGAATGAATAGGCATGTGAGCTGTGTGCATGGCATGGAGCACAGTGAATAGGCACGTGAGCTGTGTGCCTGGCATGGAGCAGAATGAATAGGCATTTGAGCTGTATGCATGGAGCAGAATGAATAGGCATGTGAGCTGTGTGTCTGCCATGGCATGTGAGCTGTGTGCATGGCATGGAGCAGAGTGAATAGGCATGTGAGCTGTGTGCCTGGCATGGAGCAGAATGAATAGGCATGTGAGCTGTGTGCATGGAGCAGAATAAATAGGCATATGAGCTGTGTGTCTGCCATGGCATGTGAGCTGTGTGCCTGGCATGGCGCAGGATGAATAGGCATGTGAGCTGTGTGCCTGGCATGAAGCAGGATGACAGGCATGTGAGCTGTGTGCCTGGCAGGGAGCAGAATGAATAGGCATGTGAGCTGTGTGCCTGGCATGGAGCAGGAGGAATAGGGATGTGAGCTGTGTGCCTGGCAGGGAGCGGAATGAATAGGCATGTGAGCTGTGTGCCTGGCATGGCGCAGGATGCATAGGCATGTGAGCTGTGTGCCTGGCATGAAGCAGGATGACAGGAATGTGAGCTGTGTGCCTGGCAGGGAGCGGAATGAATAGGCATGTGAGCTGTGTGCCTGGCATGGAGCAGAGTGAATAGGCATGTGAGCTGTGTGCCTGGCATGGAGCAGAATGAATAGGCATGTGAGCTGTGTGCATGGAGCAGAATAAATAGGCATGTGAGCTGTGTGCCTGGCATGGCATGTGAGCTGTGTGCCGGCATGGAGCAGAGTGAATGGGCATGTGAGCTGTGTGCCTGGCATGGAGCAGATTGAATAGGCATGTGAGCTGTGTGCCTGGCATGGACCAGAACGAATAGGCATGTAAGCTGTGTGCATGGAGCAGAATAAATAGGCATGTGAGCTGTGTGCCTGGCATGGCATGTGAGCTGTGTGCCGGCATGGAGCAGAGTGAATAGGCATGTGAGCTGTGTGCCTGGCAGGGAGCAGAATGAATAGGCATGTGAGCTGTGTGCCTGGCATGGAGCAGGATGACAGGAATGTGAACTGTGTGCCTGGCAGGGAGCAGAATGAATAGGCATGTGAGCTGTGTGCCTGGCATGGAGCAGATTGAATAAGAATGTGAGCTGTGTGCCTTGCATGGAGCAGGATGAATAGGCATGTGAGCTGTGTGCCTGGCATGGACCAGAATGATAGGCATGTGAGCTGTGTGCATGGCATGGAGCAGAGTGAATAGGCTTGTGAGCTGGATGCCTGGCATGGACCAGAATGAATAGGCATGTGAGCTGTGTGCCTGGCATGGACCAGAATAAATAGGCATTTGAGCTGTGTGCATGGAGCAGAATGAATAGGCATGTGAGCTGTGTGCCTGGCATGGACCAGAATGAATAGGCATGTGAGATGTGTGCCTGGCATGGAGCAGAGTGAATAGGCATGTGAGCTGTGTGCCTGGCATTGACCAGAATGAATAGGCATGTGATCTGTGCCTGGCATGGACCAGAATGAATAGGCATGTGAACTGTGTGCCTGGCATAGAGCAGAATTAATAGGCATGTGAGGTGTGTATGGAGCAGAATTAATAAGCATGTGAGCTGTGTGCATGCATGGAGCAGAGTGAATAGGCATGTGAGCTGTGTGCCTGGCGTGGAGCAGAAGGAATAGGCATGTGAACTGTGTGCATGGAGCAGAATGAATAGGCATGTGAGCTGTGTGTCTGGCATGGCATGTGAGCTGTGTGCATGGCATGGAGCAGAGTGAATATGCATGTGAGCTGTGTGCCTGGCATGGAGCAGAATGAATAGGCATGTGAGCTGTGTGCCTGGCATGGCATGTGAGCTGTGTGCCTGGCATGGAGCAGAGTGAATAGGCATGTGAGCTGTGTGCCTGGCATGGAGCAGATTGAATAGGAATGTGAGCTGTGTGCCTGGCAGGGAGCAGAATTAATAGGCATGTGAACTGTGTGCCTGGCATGGAGCAGAATTAATAGGCATGTGAGCTGTGTGCCTGACAAGGAGCAGGATGAATAGGCATGTGAGTTGTGTGCCTGGCATGGAGCAGGATGAATAGGCAAGTGAGCTGTGTGCCTGGCATGGAGCAGAGTGAATAGGCATGTGAGCTCTGTGCCTGGCATGGACCAGAATGAATAGGCATGTGAGCTGTGTGCCTGGCATGGAGCAGAATGAATAGGCATGTGAGCTGTGTGCATGGAGCAGAATGGATAGACATGTAAGCTGTGAGCCTGGCATGGAGCAGAATGAATACGCATGTGAGCTGTGTGCCTGGCATGGAGCAGAATTAATAGGCATGTGAGCTGTGAGCCTGGCATGGAGCAGGATGAATAGGCATGTGAGCTGTGTGCCTGGCATGGACCAGAATGATAGGCATGTGAGCTGTGTGCATGGCATGGAGCAGAGTGAATAGGCATGTGAGCTGTGTGCGTGGCATGGACCAGAATGAATAGGCATGTGAGCTGTGTGCCTGGCATGGACCAGAATAAATAGGCATTTGAGCTGTGTGCATGGAGCAGAATTGATAGGCATGTGAGCTGTGTGCCTGGCATGGACCAGAATGAATAGGCATGTGAGATGTGTGCCTGGCATGGAGCAGAGTGAATAGGCATGTGGGCTGTGTGCCTGGCATTGACCAGAATGAATAGGCATGTGATCTGTGCCTGGCATGGACCAGAATGAATAGGCATGTGAACTGTGTGCATGGAGCAGAATGAATAGGCATGTGAGCTGTGTGTCTGGCATGGCATGTGAGCTGTGTGCATGCATGGAGCAGAGTGAATAGGCATGTGAGCTGTGTGCCTGGCATGGAGCAGAATGAATAGGCATGTGAGCTGTGTGCCTGACATGGAGCAGGATGAATAGGCATGTGAGTTGTGTGCCTGGCATGGAGCAGGATGAATAGGCATGTGAGCTGTGTGCCTGGCATGGAGCAGGATGAATGGGCATGTGAGCTGTGTGCCTGGCATGGACCAGAACGAATAGGCATGTAAGCTGTGTGCATGGAGCAGAACGAATAGGTATGTGAGCTGTGTGCCTGGCAGGGAGCAGAATGAATAGGCATTTGAGCTGTGTGCCTGGCATGGAGCAGGATGAATAGGAATGTGAGCTTTGTCCCTGGCAGGGAGCAGGATGAATAGGCATGTGCGCTGTGTGCCTGGCATGGAGCAGGATGAATAGGAATGTGAGCTGTGTGCCTGGCAGGGAGCAGAATGAATAGGCATGTGAGCTGTGTGCCTGGCATGGAGCACAGTGAATAGGCATGTGAGCTGTGTGCCTGGCATGGAGCAGAATGAATAGGCATGTGAGCTGTGTGCCTGGCATGGACCAGAATAAATAGGCATTTGAGCTGTGTGCCTGGCATGGAGCAGAGTGAATAGGCTTGTGAGCTGTTTGCCTGGCATTGACCAGAATGAATAAGCATGTGAGCTGTGCCTGGCAAGGACCGGAATGAATAGGTTTGTGAGCTGTGTGCATGGAGCAGAATTAATAGGCATGTGAGCTGTGTGTCTGGCATGGCATGTGAGTTGTGTGCATGGCATGGAGCACAGTGAATAGGCATGTGAGCTGTGTGCCTGGCATGGAGCAGAATGAATAGGCATGTGATCTGTGTGCATGGAGCAGAATGAATAGGCATGTGAGCTGTGTGTCTGCCATGGCATGTGAGCTGTGTGCATGGCATGGAGCAGAGTGAATAGGCATGTGGGCTGTGTGCCTGGCAGGGAGCAGAATGAATAGGCATGTGAGCTGTGTGCCTTGCATGGAGCACAGTGAATAGGCATGTGAGCTGTGTGCCTGGCATGGAGCAGAATGAATAGGCATGTGAGCTGTGTGCCTGGCATGGAGCAGAGTGAATAGGCATGTCAGCTGTGTGCCTGGCATGGACCAGAATAAATAGGCATTTCAGCTGTGTGTCTGGCATGGAGCAGAGTGAATAGGCATGTGAGCTGTGTGCCTGGCATTGACCAGAATGAATAAGCATGTGAGCTGTGCCTGGCAAGGACCAGAATGAATAGGTTTGTGAGCTGTGTGCATGGAGCAGAATTAATAGGCATGTGAGCTGTGTGTCTGGCATGGCATGTGAGCTGTGTGCATGGCATGGAGCACAGTGAATAGGCACGTGAGCTGTGTGCCTGGCATGGAGCAGAATGAATAGGCATGTGAGCTGTATGCATGGAGCAGAATGAATAGGCATGTGAGCTGTGTGTCTGCCATGGCATGTGAGCTGTGTGCATGGCATGGAGCAGAGGGAATAGGCATGTGAGCTGTGTGCCTGGCATGGAGCAGAATGAATAGGCATGTGAGCTGTGTGCCTGGCATGGACCGGAATAAATAGGCATTTGAGCTGTGTGCCTGGCATGGAGCAGAGTGAATAGGCTTGTGAGCTGTGTGCCTGGCATTGACCAGAATGAATAAGCATGTGAGCTGTGCCTGGCAAGGACCGGAATGAATAGGTTTGTGAGCTGTGTGCATGGAGCAGAATTAATAGGCATGTGAGCTGTGTGTCTGGCATGGCATGTGAGTTGTGTGCATGGCATGGAGCACAGTGAATAGGCATGTGAGCTGTGTGCCTGGCATGGAGCAGAATGAATAGGCATGTGATCTGTGTGCATGGAGCAGAATGAATAGGCATGTGAGCTGTGTGTCTGCCATGGCATGTGAGCTGTGTGCATGGCATGGAGCAGAGTGAATAGGCATGTGCGCTGTGTGCCTGGCAGGGAGCAGAATGAATAGGCATGTGAGCTGTGTGCCTTGCATGGAGCACAGTGAATAGGCATGTGAGCTGTGTGCCTGGCATGGAGCAGAATGAATAGGCATGTGAGCTGTGTGCCTGGCATGGAGCAGAGTGAATATACATGTCAGCTGTGTGCCTGGCATGGACCAGAATAAATAGGCATTTGAGCTGTGTGTCTGGCATGGAGCAGAGTGAATAGGCATGTGAGCTGTGTGCCTGGCATTGACCAGAATGAATAAGCATGTGAGCTGTGCCTGGCAAGGACCAGAATGAATAGGTTTGTGAGCTGTGTGCATGGAGCAGAATTAATAGGCATGTGAGCTGTGTGTCTGGCATGGCATGTGAGCTGTGTGCATGGCATGGAGCACAGTGAATAGGCACGTGAGCTGTGTGCCTCGCATGGAGCAGAATGAATAGGCATGTGAGCTGTATGCATGGAGCAGAATGAATAGGCATGTGAGCTGTGTGTCTGCCATGGCATGTGAGTTGTGTGCATGGCATGGAGCAGAGTGAATAGGCATGTGAGCTGTGTGCCTGGCATGGAGCAGAATGAATAGGCATGTGAGCTGTGTGCATGGAGCAGAATAAATAGGCATATGAGCTGTGTGCCTGGCATGGCATGTGAGCTGTGTGCCGGCATGGAGCAGAGTGAATGGGCATGTGAGCTGTGTGCCTGGCATGGACCAGAATAAATAGGCATTTGAGCTGTGTGCATGGATCAGAATGAATAGGCATGTGAGCTGTGTGCCTGGCATGGACCAGAATGAATAGGCATGTGAGATGTGTGCCTGGCATGGAGCAGAGTGAATAGGCATGTGAGCTGTGTGCCTGGCATTGACCAGAATGAATAGGCATGTGATCTGTGCCTGGCATGGACCAGAATGAATAGGCATGTGAACTGTGTGCCTGGCATAGAGCAGAATTAATAGGCATGTGAGGTGTGTATGGAGCAGAATTAATAAGCATGTGAGCTGTGTGCATGCATGGAGCAGAGTGAATAGGCATGTGAGCTGTGTGCCTGGCGTGGAGCAGAAGGAATAGGCATGTGAACTGTGTGCATGGAGCAGAATGAATAGGCATGTGAGCTGTGTGTCTGGCATGGCATGTGAGCTGTGTGCATGGCATGGAGCAGAGTGAATAGGCATGTGAGCTGTGTGCCTGGCATGGAGCAGAATGAATAGGAATGTGAGCTGTGTGCCTGGCATGGCATGTGAGCTGTGTGCCTGGCATGGAGCAGATTGAATAGGAATGTGAGCTGTGTGCCTGGCAGGGAGCAGAATGAATAGGCATGTGAACTGTGTGCCTGGCATGGAGCAGAATTAATAGGCATGTGAGCTGTGTGCCTGACAAGGAGCAGGATGAATAGGCATGTGAGTTGTGTGCCTGGCATGGAGCAGGATGAATAGGCATGTGAGCTGTGTGCCTGGCATGGAGCAGGATGAATAGGAATGTGAGCTGTGTGCCTGGCAGGGAGCAGAATGAATAGGCAAGTGAGCTGTGTGCCTGGCATGGAGCAGAGTGAATAGGCATGTGAGCTCTGTGCCTGGCATGGACCAGAATGAATAGGCATGTGAGCTGTGTGCCTGGCATGGAGCAGAATGAATAGGCATGTGAGCTGTGTGCATGGAGCAGAATGAATAGACATGTAAGCTGTGAGCCTGGCATGGAGCAGAATGAATACGCATGTGAGCTGTGTGCCTGGCATGGAGCAGAATTAATAGGCATGTGAGCTGTGAGCCTGGCATGGAGCAGGATGAATAGGCATGTGAGCTGTGTGCCTGGCATGGACCAGAATGATAGGCATGTGAGCTGTGTGCATGGCATGGACCAGAATGAATAGGCATGTGAGCTGTGTGCCTGGCATGGACCAGAATAAATAGGCATTTGAGCTGTGTGCATGGAGCAGAATGAATAGGCATGTGAGCTGTGTGCCTGGCATGGACCAGAATGAATAGGCATGTGAGATGTGTGCCTGGCATGGAGCAGAGTGAATAGGCATGTGAGCTGTGTGCCTGGCATTGACCAGAATGAATAGGCATGTGATCTGTGCCTGGCATGGACCAGAATGAATAGGCATGTGAGATGTGTGCATGGAGCAGAATTAATAAGCATGTGAGCTGTGTGTCTGGCATGGCATGTGAGCTGTGTGCATGCATGGAGCAGAGTGAATAGGCATGTGAGCTGTGTGCCTGGCGTGGAGCAGAATGAATAGGCATGTGAACTGTGTGCATGAGCAGAATGAATAGGCATGTGAGCTGTGTGTCTGGCATGGCATGTGAGCTGTGTGCATGGCATGGAGCAGAGTGAATAGGCATGTGAGCTGTGTGCCTGGCATGGAGCAGAATGAATAGGCATGTGAGCTGTGTGCATGGGGCAGAATGAATAGGCATTTGAGCTGTGTGCCTGGCATGGCATGTGAGCTGTGTGCCTGGCATGGAGCAGAGTGAATAGGCATGTGAGCTGTGTGCCTGGCATGGAGAAGATTGAATAAGAATGTGAGCTGTGTGCCTGGCAGGGAGCAGAATGAATAGGCATGTGAACTGTGTGCCTGGCATAGAGCAGAATTAATAGGCATGTGAGCTGTGTGCCTGACATGGAGCAGGATGAATAGGCATGTGAGTTGTGTGCCTGGCATGGAGCAGGATGAATAGGCATGTGAGCTGTGTGCCTGGCATGGAGCAGGATGAATGGGCATGTGAGCTGTGTGCCTGGCATGGACCAGAACAAATAGGCATGTAAGCTGTGTGCATGGAGCAGAACGAATAGGTATGTGAGCTGTGTGCCTGGCAGGGAGCAGAATGAATAGGCATTTGAGCTGTGTGCCTGGCATGGAGCAGGATGAATAGGAATGTGAGCTTTGTCCCTGGCAGGGAGCAGGATGAATAGGCATGTGCGCTGTGTGCCTGGCATGGAGCAGGATGAATAGGGATTTGAGCTGTGTGCCTGGCAGGGAGCAGAATGAATAGGCATGTGAGCTGTGTGCCTGGCATGGAGCACAGTGAATAGGCATGTGAGCTGTGTGCCTGGCATGGAGCAGAATGAATAGGCATGTGAGCTGTGTGCCTGGCATGGAGCAGAGTGAATAGGCATGTGAGCTGTGTGCCTGGCATGGACCAGAATAAATAGGCATTTGAGCTGTGTGCCTGGCATGGAGCAGAGTGAATAGGCTTGTGAGCTGTGTGCCTGGCATTGACCAGAATGAATAAGCATGTGAGCTGTGCCTGGCAAGGACCGGAATGAATAGGTTTGTGAGCTGTGTGCATGGAGCAGAATTAATAGGCATGTGAGCTGTGTGTCTGGCATGGCATGTGAGTTGTGTGCATGGCATGGAGCACAGTGAATAGGCATGTGAGCTGTGTGCCTGGCATGGAGCAGAATGAATAGGCATGTGATCTGTGTGCATGGAGCAGAATGAATAGGCATGTGAGCTGTGTGTCTGCCATGCATGTGAGCTGTGTGCATGACATGGAGCAGAGTGAATAGGCATGTGGGCTGTGTGCCTGGCAGGGAGCAGAATGAATAGGCATGTGAGCTGTGTGCCTTGCATGGAGCACAGTGAATAGGCATGTGAGCTGTGTGCCTGGCATGGAGCAGAATGAATAGGCATGTGAGCTGTGTGCCTGGCATGGAGCAGAGTGAATAGGCATGTCAGCTGTGTGCCTGGCATGGACCAGAATAAATAGGCATTTGAGCTGTGTGTCTGGCATGGAGCAGAGTGAATAGGCATGTCAGCTGTGTGCCTGGCATTGACCAGAATGAATAAGCATGTGAGCTGTGCCTGGCAAGGACCAGAATGAATAGGTTTGTGAGCTGTGTGCATGGAGCAGCATTAATAGGCATGTGAGCTGTGTGTCTGGCATGGCATGTGAGCTGTGTGCATGGCATGGAGCACAGTGAATAGGCACGTGAGCTGTGTGCCTGGCATGGAGCAGAATGAATAGGCATGTGAGCTGTATGCATGGAGCAGAATGAATAGGCATGTGAGCTGTGTGTCTGCCATGGCATGTGAGTTGTGTGCATGGCATGGAGCAGAGTGAATAGGCATGTGAGCTGTGTGCCTGGCATGGAGCAGAACGAATAGGCATGTAAGCTGTGTGCATGGAGCAGAACGAATAGGCATGTGAGCTGTGTGCCTGGCAGGGAGCAGAATGAATAGGCATGTGAGCTGTGTGCCTGGCATGGAGCAGGATGACAGGACTGTGAACTGTGTGCCTGGCAGGGAGCAGAATGAATAGGCATGTGAGCTGTGTGCCTGGCATGGAGCAGGATGAATAGGAATGTGAGCTGTGTGCCTGGCAAGGACCAGAACGAATAGGCATGTAAGCTGTGTGCATGGAGCAGAACGAATAGGCATGTGAGCTGTGTGTCTTGCATGGAGCAGATTGAATAGGCATGTGAGCTGTGTGCCTGGCAAGGACCAGAACGAATAGGCATGTAAGCTGTGTGCATGGAGCAGAACGAATAGGCATGTGAGCTGTGTGCCTGGCAGGGAGCAGAATGAATAGGCATGTGAGCTGTGTGCCTGGCATGGAGAAGGATGACAGGACTGTGAACTGTGTGCCTGGCAGGGAGCAGAATGAATAGGCATGTGAGCTGTGTGCCTGGCATGGAGCAGGATGAATAGGAATGTGAGCTGTGTGCCTGGCAAGGACCAGAACGAATAGGCATGTAAGCTGTGTGCATGGAGCAGAACGAATAGGCATGTGAGCTGTGTGCCTGGCAGGGAGCAGAATGAATAGGCATGTGAGCTGTGTGCCTGGCATGGAGCAGGATGACAGGAATGTGAACTGTGTGCCTGGCAGGGAGCAGAATGAATAGGCATGTGAGCTGTGTGCCTGGCATGGAGCAGGATGAATAGGAATGTGAGCTGTGTGCCTGGCAGGGAGCAGAATGAATAGGCATGTGAGCTGCATGCCTGGCATTGATCAGAGTGAATAGGCATGTGAGCTGTCTGCCTGGCATGGCGCAGGATGAATAGGCATGTGAGCTGTGTGCCTGGCATGAAGCAGGATGACAGGCATGTGAGCTGTGTGCCTGGCAGGGAGCAGAATGAATAGGCATGTGAGCTGTGTGCCTGGCATGGAGCAGGAGGAATAGGAATGTGAGCTGTGTGCCTGGCAGGGAGCGGAATGAATAGGCATGTGAGCTGTGTGCCTGGCATGGCGCAGGATGAATAGGCATGTGAGCTGTGTGCCTGGCATGAAGCAGGATGACAGGAATGTGAGCTGTGTGCCTGGCAGGGAGCGAAATGAATAGGCATGTGAGCTGTGTGCCTGGCATGGAGCACAGTGAATAGGCATGTGAGCTGTGTGCCTGGCATGGAGCAGAATGAATAGGCATGTGAGCTGTGTGCCTGGCATGGAGCAGAGTGAATAGGCATGTGAGCTGTGTGCCTGGCATGGACCAGAATAAATAGGCAGTTGAGCTGTGTGCCTGGCATGGAGCAGAGTGAATAGGCTTGTGAGCTGTGTGCCTGGCATTGACCAGAATGAATAAGCATGTGAGCTGTGCCTGGCAAGGGCCGGAATAAATAGGTTTGTGAGCTGTGTGCATGGAGCAGAATTAATAGGCATGTGAGCTGTGTGTCTGGCATGGCATGTGAGTTGTGTGCATGGCATGGAGCACAGTGAATAGGCATGTGAGCTGTGTGCCTGGCATGGAGCAGAATGAATAGGCATGTGATCTGTGTGCATGGAGCAGAATGAATAGGCATGTGAGCTGTGTGTCTGCCATGGCATGTGAGCTGTGTGCATGGCATGGAGCAGAGTGAATAGGCATGTGGGCTGTGTGCCTGGCAGGGAGCAGAATGAATAGGCATGTGAGCTGTGTGCCTTGCATGGAGCACAGTGAATAGGCATGTGAGCTGTGTGCCTGGCATGGAGCAGAATGAATAGGCATGTGAGCTGTGTGCCTGGCATGGAGCAGAGTGAATAGGCATGTCAGCTGTGTGCCTGGCATGGACCAGAATAAATAGGCATTTGAGCTGTGTGTCTGGCATGGAGCAGAGTGAATAGGCATGTCAGCTGTGTGCCTGGCATTGACCAGAATGAATAAGCATGTGAGCTGTGCCTGGCAAGGACCAGAATGAATAGGTTTGTGAGCTGTGTGCATGGAGCAGCATTAATAGGCATGTGAGCTGTGTGTCTGGCATGGCATGTGAGCTGTGTGCATGGCATGGAGCACAGTGAATAGGCACGTGAGCTGTGTGCCTGGCATGGAGCAGAATGAATAGGCATGTGAGCTGTATGCATGGAGCAGAATGAATAGGCATGTGAGCTGTGTGTCTGCCATGGCATGTGAGTTGTGTGCATGGCATGGAGCAGAGTGAATAGGCATGTGAGCTGTGTGCCTGGCATGGAGCAGAATGAATAGGCATGTGAGCTGTGTGTCTTGCATGGGGCAGATTGAATAGGCATGTGAGCTGTGTGCCTGGCAAGGACAAGAACGAATAGGCATGTAAGCTGTGTGCATGGAGCAGAACGAATAGGCATGTGAGCTGTGTGCCTGGCAGGGAGCAGAATGAATAGGCATGTGAGCTGTGTGCCTGGCATGGAGCAGGATGACAGGACTGTGAACTGTGTGCCTGGCAGGGAGCAGAATGAATAGGCATGTGAGCTGTGTGCCTGGCATGGAGCAGGATGAATAGGAATGTGAGCTGTGTGCCTGGCAAGGACCAGAACGAATAGGCATGTAAGCTGTGTGCATGGAGCAGAACGAATAGGCATGTGAGCTGTGTGCCTGGCAGGGAGCAGAATGAATAGGCATGTGAGCTGTGTGCCTGGCATGGAGCAGGATGACAGGAATGTGAACTGTGTGCCTGGCAGGGAGCAGAATGAATAGGCATGTGAGCTGTGTGCCTGGCATGGAGCAGGATGAATAGGAATGTGAGCTGTGTGCCTGGCAGGGAGCAGAATGAATAGGCATGTGAGCTGTGTGCCTGGCATGGAGCAGGAGGAATAGGAATGTGAGCTGTGTGCCTGGCAGGGAGCGGAATGAATAGGCATGTGAGCTGTGTGCCTGGCATGGCGCAGGATGAATAGGCATGTGAGCTGTGTGCCTGGCATGAAGCAGGATGACAGGAATGTGAGCTGTGTGCCTGGCATGGAGCAGAGTGAATAGGCATGTGAACTGTGTGCCTGGCATGGAGCAGAATGAATAGGCAGGTGAGCTGTGTGCATGGAGCAGAATAAATAGGCATGTGAGCTGTGTGCCTGGCATGGCATGTGAGCTGTGTGCCGGCATGGAGCAGAGTGAATGGGCATGTGAGCTGTGTGCCTAGCATGGAGCAGAACGAATAGGCATGTGAGCTGTGTGCCTGGCATGGACCAGAACGAATAGGCATGTAAGCTGTGTGCATGGAGCAGAACGAATAGGCATGTGAGCTGTGTGCCTGGCAGGGAGCAGAATGAATAGGCATGTGAGCTGTGTGCCTGGCATGGAGCAGGATGACAGGAATGTGAACTGTGTGCCTGGCAGGGAGCAGAATGAATAGGCATGTGAGCTGTGTGCCTGGCATGGAGCAGATTGAATAAGAATGTGAGCTGTGTGCCTGGCATGGAGCAGGATGAATAGGCATGTGAGCTGTGTGCCTGGCATGGACCAGAATGATAGGCATGTGAGCTGTGTGCATGGCATGGAGCAGAGTGAATAGGCTTGTGAGCTGGATGCCTGGCATGGACCAGAATGAATAGGCATGTGAGCTGTGTGCCTGGCATGGACGAGAATAAATAGGCATTTGAGCTGTGTGCATGGAGCAGAATGAATAGGCATGTGAGCTGTGTGCCTGGCATGGACCAGAATGAATAGGCATGTGAGATGTGTGCCTGGCATGGAGCAGAGTGAATAGGCATGTGAGCTGTGTGCCTGGCATTGACCAGAATGAATAGGCATGTGATCTGTGCCTGGCATGGACCAGAATGAATAGGCATGTGAGATGTGTGCATGGAGCAGAATTAATAAGCATGTGAGCTGTGTGTCTGGCATGGCATGTGAGCTGTGTGCATGCATGGAGCAGAATGAATAGGCATGTGAGCTGTGTGCCTGGCGTGGAGCAGAAGGAATAGGCATGTGAACTGTGTGCATGGAGCAGAGTGAATAGGCATGTGAGCTGTGTGCCTGGCATGGAGCAGAATGAATAGGCATGTGAGCTGTGTGCCTGGCATGGCATGTGAGCTGTGTGCCTGGCATGGGGCAGAGTGAATAGGCATGTGAGCTGTGTGCCTGGCATGGAGCAGATTGAATAGGAATGTGAGCTGTGTGCCTGGCAGGGAGCAGAATGAATAGGCATGTGAACTGTGTGCCTGGCATGGAGCAGAATTAATAGGCATGTGAGCTGTGTGCCTGACAAGGAGCAGGATGAATAGGCATGTGAGTTGTGGGCCTGGCATGGAGCAGGATGAATAGGCATGTGAGCTGTGTGCCTGGCATGGAGCAGGATGAATAGGAATGTGAGATGTGTGCCTGGCATTGACCAGAATGAATAGGCATGTGATCTGTGCCTGGCATGGACCAGAATGAATAGGCATGTGAACTGTGTGCATGGAGCAGAATGAATAGGCATGTGAGCTGTGTGTCTGGCATGGCATGTGAGCTGTGTGCATGCATGGAGCAGAGTGAATAGGCATGTGAGCTGTGTGCCTGGCATGGAGCAGAATGAATAGGCATGTGAGCTGTGTGCCTGACATGGAGCAGGATGAATAGGCATGTGAGTTGTGTGGCTGGCATGGAGCAGGATGAATAGGCATGTGAGCTGTGTGCATGCATGGAGCAGAGTGAATAGGCATGTGAGCTGTGTGCCTGGCGTGGAGCAGAAGGAATAGGCATGTGAACTGTGTGCATGGAGCAGAATGAATAGGCATGTGAGCTGTGTGTCTGGCATGGCATGTGAGCTGTGTGCATGGCATGGAGCAGAGTGAATATGCATGTGAGCTGTGTGCCTGGCATGGAGCAGAATGAATAGGCATGTGAGCTGTGTGCCTGGCATGGCATGTGAGCTGTGTGCCTGGCATGGAGCAGAGTGAATAGGCATGTGAGCTGTGTGCCTGGCATGGAGCAGATTGAATAGGAATGTGAGCTGTGTGCCTGGCAGGGAGCAGAATGAATAGGCATGTGAACTGTGTGCCTGGCATGGAGCAGAATTAATAGGCATGTGAGCTGTGTGCCTGACAAGGAGCAGGATGAATAGGCATGTGAGTTGTGTGCCTGGCATGGAGCAGGATGAATAGGCAAGTGAGCTGTGTGCCTGGCATGGAGCAGAGTGAATAGGCATGTGAGCTCTGTGCCTGGCATGGACCAGAATGAATAGGCATGTGAGCTGTGTGCCTGGCATGGAGCAGAATGAATAGGCATGTGAGCTGTGTGCATGGAGCAGAATGAATAGACATGTAAGCTGTGAGCCTGGCATGGAGCAGAATGAATACGCATGTGAGCTGTGTGCCTGGCATGGAGCAGAATTAATAGGCATGTGAGCTGTGAGCCTGGCATGGAGCAGGATGAATAGGCATGTGAGCTGTGTGCCTGGCATGGACCAGAATGATAGGCATGTGAGCTGTGTGCATGGCATGGAGCAGAGTGAATAGGCATGTGAGCTGTGTGCGTGGCATGGACCAGAATGAATAGGCATGTGAGCTGTGTGCCTGGCATGGACCAGAATAAATAGGCATTTGAGCTGTGTGCATGGAGCAGAATTGATAGGCATGTGAGCTGTGTGCCTGGCATGGACCAGAATGAATAGGCATGTGAGATGTGTGCCTGGCATGGAGCAGAGTGAATAGGCATGTGGGCTGTGTGCCTGGCATTGACCAGAATGAATAGGCATGTGATCTGTGCCTGGCATGGACCAGAATGAATAGGCATGTGAACTGTGTGCATGGAGCAGAATGAATAGGCATGTGAGCTGTGTGTCTGGCATGGCATGTGAGCTGTGTGCATGCATGGAGCAGAGTGAATAGGCATGTGAGCTGTGTGCCTGGCATGGAGCAGAATGAATAGGCATGTGAGCTGTGTGCCTGACATGGAGCAGGATGAATAGGCATGTGAGTTGTGTGCCTGGCATGGAGCAGGATGAATAGGCATGTGAGCTGTGTGCCTGGCATGGAGCAGGATGAATGGGCATGTGAGCTGTGTGCCTGGCATGGACCAGAACGAATAGGCATGTAAGCTGTGTGCATGGAGCAGAACGAATAGGTATGTGAGCTGTGTGCCTGGCAGGGAGCAGAATGAATAGGCATTTGAGCTGTGTGCCTGGCATGGAGCAGGATGAATAGGAATGTGAGCTTTGTCCCTGGCAGGGAGCAGGATGAATAGGCATGTGCGCTGTGTGCCTGGCATGGAGCAGGATGAATAGGAATGTGAGCTGTGTGCCTGGCAGGGAGCAGAATGAATAGGCATGTGAGCTGTGTGCCTGGCATGGAGCACAGTGAATAGGCATGTGAGCTGTGTGCCTGGCATGGAGCAGAATGAATAGGCATGTGAGCTGTGTGCCTGGCATGGACCAGAATAAATAGGCATTTGAGCTGTGTGCCTGGCATGGAGCAGAGTGAATAGGCTTGTGAGCTGTTTGCCTGGCATTGACCAGAATGAATAAGCATGTGAGCTGTGCCTGGCAAGGACCGGAATGAATAGGTTTGTGAGCTGTGTGCATGGAGCAGAATTAATAGGCATGTGAGCTGTGTGTCTGGCATGGCATGTGAGTTGTGTGCATGGCATGGAGCACAGTGAATAGGCATGTGAGCTGTGTGCCTGGCATGGAGCAGAATGAATAGGCATGTGATCTGTGTGCATGGAGCAGAATGAATAGGCATGTGAGCTGTGTGTCTGCCATGGCATGTGAGCTGTGTGCATGGCATGGAGCAGAGTGAATAGGCATGTGGGCTGTGTGCCTGGCAGGGAGCAGAATGAATAGGCATGTGAGCTGTGTGCCTTGCATGGAGCACAGTGAATAGGCATGTGAGCTGTGTGCCTGGCATGGAGCAGAATGAATAGGCATGTGAGCTGTGTGCCTGGCATGGAGCAGAGTGAATAGGCATGTCAGCTGTGTGCCTGGCATGGACCAGAATAAATAGGCATTTCAGCTGTGTGTCTGGCATGGAGCAGAGTGAATAGGCATGTGAGCTGTGTGCCTGGCATTGACCAGAATGAATAAGCATGTGAGCTGTGCCTGGCAAGGACTAGAATGAATAGGTTTGTGAGCTGTGTGCATGGAGCAGAATTAATAGGCATGTGAGCTGTGTGTCTGGCATGGCATGTGAGCTGTGTGCATGGCATGGAGCACAGTGAATAGGCACGTGAGCTGTGTGCCTGGCATGGAGCAGAATGAATAGGCATGTGAGCTGTATGCATGGAGCAGAATGAATAGGCATGTGAGCTGTGTGTCTGCCATGGCATGTGAGCTGTGTGCATGGCATGGAGCAGAGGGAATAGGCATGTGAGCTGTGTGCCTGGCATGGAGCAGAATGAATAGGCATGTGAGCTGTGTGCCTGGCATGGACCGGAATAAATAGGCATTTGAGCTGTGTGCCTGGCATGGAGCAGAGTGAATAGGCTTGTGAGCTGTGTGCCTGGCATTGACCAGAATGAATAAGCATGTGAGCTGTGCCTGGCAAGGACCGGAATGAATAGGTTTGTGAGCTGTGTGCATGGAGCAGAATTAATAGGCATGTGAGCTGTGTGTCTGGCATGGCATGTGAGTTGTGTGCATGGCATGGAGCACAGTGAATAGGCATGTGAGCTGTGTGCCTGGCATGGAGCAGAATGAATAGGCATGTGATCTGTGTGCATGGAGCAGAATGAATAGGCATGTGAGCTGTGTGTCTGCCATGGCATGTGAGCTGTGTGCATGGCATGGAGCAGAGTGAATAGGCATGTGGGCTGTGTGCCTGGCAGGGAGCAGAATGAATAGGCATGTGAGCTGTGTGCCTTGCATGGAGCACAGTGAATAGGCATGTGAGCTGTGTGCCTGGCATGGAGCAGAATGAATAGGCATGTGAGCTGTGTGCCTGGCATGGAGCAGAGTGAATATACATGTCAGCTGTGTGCCTGGCATGGACCAGAATAAATAGGCATTTGAGCTGTGTGTCTGGCATGGAGCAGAGTGAATAGGCATGTGAGCTGTGTGCCTGGCATTGACCAGAATGAATAAGCATGTGAGCTGTGCCTGGCAAGGACCAGAATGAATAGGTTTGTGAGCTGTGTGCATGGAGCAGAATTAATAGGCATGTGAGCTGTGTGTCTGGCATGGCATGTGAGCTGTGTGCATGGCATGGAGCACAGTGAATAGGCACGTGAGCTGTGTGCCTCGCATGGAGCAGAATGAATAGGCATGTGAGCTGTATGCATGGAGCAGAATGCATAGGCATGTGAGCTTTGTGTCTGCCATGGCATGTGAGTTGTGTGCATGGCATGGAGCAGAGTGAATAGGCATGTGAGCTGTGTGCCTGGCATGGAGCAGAATGAATAGGCATGTGAGCTGTGTGCATGGAGCAGAATAAATAGGCATATGAGCTGTGTGCCTGGCATGGCATGTGAGCTGTGTGCCGGCATGGAGCAGAGTGAATGGGCATGTGAGCTGTGTGCCTGGCATGGACCAGAATAAATAGGCATTTGAGCTGTGTGCATGGATCAGAATGAATAGGCATGTGAGCTGTGTGCCTGGCATGGACCAGAATGAATAGGCATGTGAGATGTGTGCCTGGCATGGAGCAGAGTGAATAGGCATGTGAGCTGTGTGCCTGGCATTGACCAGAATGAATAGGCATGTGATCTGTGCCTGGCATGGACCAGAATGAATAGGCATGTGAACTGTGTGCCTGGCATAGAGCAGAATTAATAGGCATGTGAGGTGTGTATGGAGCAGAATTAATAAGCATGTGAGCTGTGTGCATGCATGGAGCAGAGTGAATAGGCATGTGAGCTGTGTGCCTGGCGTGGAGCAGAAGGAATAGGCATGTGAACTGTGTGCATGGAGCAGAATGAATAGGCATGTGAGCTGTGTGTCTGGCATGGCATGTGAGCTGTGTGCATGGCATGGAGCAGAGTGAATAGGCATGTGAGCTGTGTGCCTGGCATGGAGCAGAATGAATAGGAATGTGAGCTGTGTGCCTGGCATGGCATGTGAGCTGTGTGCCTGGCATGGAGCAGATTGAATAGGAATGTGAGCTGTGTGCCTGGCAGGGAGCAGAATGAATAGGCATGTGAACTGTGTGCCTGGCATGGAGCAGAATTAATAGGCATGTGAGCTGTGTGCCTGACAAGGAGCAGGATGAATAGGCATGTGAGTTGTGTGCCTGGCATGGAGCAGGATGAATAGGCATGTGAGCTGTGTGCCTGGCATGGAGCAGGATGAATAGGAATGTGAGCTGTGTGCCTGGCAGGGAGCAGAATGAATAGGCAAGTGAGCTGTGTGCCTGGCATGGAGCAGAGTGAATAGGCATGTGAGCTCTGTGCCTGGCATGGACCAGAATGAATAGGCATGTGAGTTGTGTGCCTGGCATGGAGCAGGATGAATAGGCAAGTGAGCTGTGTGCCTGGCATGGAGCAGAGTGAATAGGCATGTGAGCTCTGTGCCTGGCATGGACCAGAATGAATAGGCATGTGAGCTGTGTGCCTGGCATGGAGCAGAATGAATAGGCATGTGAGCTGTGTGCATGGAGCAGAATGAATAGACATGTAAGCTGTGAGCCTGGCATGGAGCAGAATGAATACGCATGTGAGCTGTGTGCCTGGCATGGAGCAGAATTAATAGGCATGTGAGCTGTGAGCCTGGCATGGAGCAGGATGAATAGGCATGTGAGCTGTGTGCCTGGCATGGACCAGAATGATAGGCATGTGAGCTGTGTGCATGGCATGGAGCAGAGTGAATAGGCATGTGAGCTGTGTGCGTGGCATGGACCAGAATGAATAGGCATGTGAGCTGTGTGCCTGGCATGGACCAGAATAAATAGGCATTTGAGCTGTGTGCATGGAGCAGAATTGATAGGCATGTGAGCTGTGTGCCTGGCATGGACCAGAATGAATAGGCATGTGAGATGTGTGCCTGGCATGGAGCAGAGTGAATAGGCATGTGGGCTGTGTGCCTGGCATTGACCAGAATGAATAGGCATGTGATCTGTGCCTGGCATGGACCAGAATGAATAGGCATGTGAACTGTGTGCATGGAGCAGAATGAATAGGCATGTGAGCTGTGTGTCTGGCATGGCATGTGAGCTGTGTGCATGCATGGAGCAGAGTGAATAGGCATGTGAGCTGTGTGCCTGGCATGGAGCAGAATGAATAGGCATGTGAGCTGTGTGCCTGACATGGAGCAGGATGAATAGGCATGTGAGTTGTGTGCCTGGCATGGAGCAGGATGAATAGGCATGTGAGCTGTGTGCCTGGCATGGAGCAGGATGAATGGGCATGTGAGCTGTGTGCCTGGCATGGACCAGAACGAATAGGCATGTAAGCTGTGTGCATGGAGCAGAACGAATAGGTATGTGAGCTGTGTGCCTGGCAGGGAGCAGAATGAATAGGCATTTGAGCTGTGTGCCTGGCATGGAGCAGGATGAATAGGAATGTGAGCTTTGTCCCTGGCAGGGAGCAGGATGAATAGGCATGTGCGCTGTGTGCCTGGCATGGAGCAGGATGAATAGGAATGTGAGCTGTGTGCCTGGCAGGGAGCAGAATGAATAGGCATGTGAGCTGTGTGCCTGGCATGGAGCACAGTGAATAGGCATGTGAGCTGTGTGCCTGGCATGGAGCAGAATGAATAGGCATGTGAGCTGTGTGCCTGGCATGGACCAGAATAAATAGGCATTTGAGCTGTGTGCCTGGCATGGAGCAGAGTGAATAGGCTTGTGAGCTGTTTGCCTGGCATTGACCAGAATGAATAAGCATGTGAGCTGTGCCTGGCAAGGACCGGAATGAATAGGTTTGTGAGCTGTGTGCATGGAGCAGAATTAATAGGCATGTGAGCTGTGTGTCTGGCATGGCATGTGAGTTGTGTGCATGGCATGGAGCACAGTGAATAGGCATGTGAGCTGTGTGCCTGGCATGGAGCAGAATGAATAGGCATGTGATCTGTGTGCATGGAGCAGAATGAATAGGCATGTGAGCTGTGTGTCTGCCATGGCATGTGAGCTGTGTGCATGGCATGGAGCAGAGTGAATAGGCATGTGGGCTGTGTGCCTGGCAGGGAGCAGAATGAATAGGCATGTGAGCTGTGTGCCTTGCATGGAGCACAGTGAATAGGCATGTGAGCTGTGTGCCTGGCATGGAGCAGAATGAATAGGCATGTGAGCTGTGTGCCTGGCATGGAGCAGAGTGAATAGGCATGTCAGCTGTGTGCCTGGCATGGACCAGAATAAATAGGCATTTCAGCTGTGTGTCTGGCATGGAGCAGAGTGAATAGGCATGTGAGCTGTGTGCCTGGCATTGACCAGAATGAATAAGCATGTGAGCTGTGCCTGGCAAGGACTAGAATGAATAGGTTTGTGAGCTGTGTGCATGGAGCAGAATTAATAGGCATGTGAGCTGTGTGTCTGGCATGGCATGTGAGCTGTGTGCATGGCATGGAGCACAGTGAATAGGCACGTGAGCTGTGTGCCTGGCATGGAGCAGAATGAATAGGCATGTGAGCTGTATGCATGGAGCAGAATGAATAGGCATGTGAGCTGTGTGTCTGCCATGGCATGTGAGCTGTGTGCATGGCATGGAGCAGAGGGAATAGGCATGTGAGCTGTGTGCCTGGCATGGAGCAGAATGAATAGGCATGTGAGCTGTGTGCCTGGCATGGACCGGAATAAATAGGCATTTGAGCTGTGTGCCTGGCATGGAGCAGAGTGAATAGGCTTGTGAGCTGTGTGCCTGGCATTGACCAGAATGAATAAGCATGTGAGCTGTGCCTGGCAAGGACCGGAATGAATAGGTTTGTGAGCTGTGTGCATGGAGCAGAATTAATAGGCATGTGAGCTGTGTGTCTGGCATGGCATGTGAGTTGTGTGCATGGCATGGAGCACAGTGAATAGGCATGTGAGCTGTGTGCCTGGCATGGAGCAGAATGAATAGGCATGTGATCTGTGTGCATGGAGCAGAATGAATAGGCATGTGAGCTGTGTGTCTGCCATGGCATGTGAGCTGTGTGCATGGCATGGAGCAGAGTGAATAGGCATGTGGGCTGTGTGCCTGGCAGGGAGCAGAATGAATAGGCATGTGAGCTGTGTGCCTTGCATGGAGCACAGTGAATAGGCATGTGAGCTGTGTGCCTGGCATGGAGCAGAATGAATAGGCATGTGAGCTGTGTGCCTGGCATGGAGCAGAGTGAATATACATGTCAGCTGTGTGCCTGGCATGGACCAGAATAAATAGGCATTTGAGCTGTGTGTCTGGCATGGAGCAGAGTGAATAGGCATGTGAGCTGTGTGCCTGGCATTGACCAGAATGAATAAGCATGTGAGCTGTGCCTGGCAAGGACCAGAATGAATAGGTTTGTGAGCTGTGTGCATGGAGCAGAATTAATAGGCATGTGAGCTGTGTGTCTGGCATGGCATGTGAGCTGTGTGCATGGCATGGAGCACAGTGAATAGGCACGTGAGCTGTGTGCCTCGCATGGAGCAGAATGAATAGGCATGTGAGCTGTATGCATGGAGCAGAATGCATAGGCATGTGAGCTTTGTGTCTGCCATGGCATGTGAGTTGTGTGCATGGCATGGAGCAGAGTGAATAGGCATGTGAGCTGTGTGCCTGGCATGGAGCAGAATGAATAGGCATGTGAGCTGTGTGCATGGAGCAGAATAAATAGGCATATGAGCTGTGTGCCTGGCATGGCATGTGAGCTGTGTGCCGGCATGGAGCAGAGTGAATGGGCATGTGAGCTGTGTGCCTGGCATGGACCAGAATAAATAGGCATTTGAGCTGTGTGCATGGATCAGAATGAATAGGCATGTGAGCTGTGTGCCTGGCATGGACCAGAATGAATAGGCATGTGAGATGTGTGCCTGGCATGGAGCAGAGTGAATAGGCATGTGAGCTGTGTGCCTGGCATTGACCAGAATGAATAGGCATGTGATCTGTGCCTGGCATGGACCAGAATGAATAGGCATGTGAACTGTGTGCCTGGCATAGAGCAGAATTAATAGGCATGTGAGGTGTGTATGGAGCAGAATTAATAAGCATGTGAGCTGTGTGCATGCATGGAGCAGAGTGAATAGGCATGTGAGCTGTGTGCCTGGCGTGGAGCAGAAGGAATAGGCATGTGAACTGTGTGCATGGAGCAGAATGAATAGGCATGTGAGCTGTGTGTCTGGCATGGCATGTGAGCTGTGTGCATGGCATGGAGCAGAGTGAATAGGCATGTGAGCTGTGTGCCTGGCATGGAGCAGAATGAATAGGAATGTGAGCTGTGTGCCTGGCATGGCATGTGAGCTGTGTGCCTGGCATGGAGCAGATTGAATAGGAATGTGAGCTGTGTGCCTGGCAGGGAGCAGAATGAATAGGCATGTGAACTGTGTGCCTGGCATGGAGCAGAATTAATAGGCATGTGAGCTGTGTGCCTGACAAGGAGCAGGATGAATAGGCATGTGAGTTGTGTGCCTGGCATGGAGCAGGATGAATAGGCATGTGAGCTGTGTGCCTGGCATGGAGCAGGATGAATAGGAATGTGAGCTGTGTGCCTGGCAGGGAGCAGAATGAATAGGCAAGTGAGCTGTGTGCCTGGCATGGAGCAGAGTGAATAGGCATGTGAGCTCTGTGCCTGGCATGGACCAGAATGAATAGGCATGTGAGCTGTGTGCCTGGCATGGAGCAGAATGAATAGGCATGTGAGCTGTGTGCATGGAGCAGAATGAATAGACATGTAAGCTGTGAGCCCGGCATGGAGCAGAATGAATACGCATGTGAGCTGTGTGCCTGGCATGGAGCAGAATTAATAGGCATGTGAGCTGTGAGCCTGGCATGGAGCAGGATGAATAGGCATGTGAGCTGTGTGCCTGGCATGGACCAGAATGATAGGCATGTGAGCTGTGTGCATGGCATGGACCAGAATGAATAGGCATGTGAGCTGTGTGCCTGGCATGGACCAGAATAAATAGGCATTTGAGCTGTGTGCATGGAGCAGAATGAATAGGCATGTGAGCTGTGTGCCTGGCATGGACCAGAATGAATAGGCATGTGAGATGTGTGCCTGGCATGGAGCAGAGTGAATAGGCATGTGAGCTGTGTGCCTGGCATTGACCAGAATGAATAGGCATGTGATCTGTGCCTGGCATGGACCAGAATGAATAGGCATGTGAGATGTGTGCATGGAGCAGAATTAATAAGCATGTGAGCTGTGTGTCTGGCATGGCATGTGAGCTGTGTGCATGCATGGAGCAGAGTGAATAGGCATGTGAGCTGTGTGCCTGGCGTGGAGCAGAATGAATAGGCATGTGAACTGTGTGCATGAGCAGAATGAATAGGCATGTGAGCTGTGTGTCTGGCATGGCATGTGAGCTGTGTGCATGGCATGGAGCAGAGTGAATAGGCATGTGAGCTGTGTGCCTGGCATGGAGCAGAATGAATAGGCATGTGAGCTGTGTGCATGGGGCAGAATGAATAGGCATTTGAGCTGTGTGCCTGGCATGGCATGTGAGCTGTGTGCCTGGCATGGAGCAGAGTGAATAGGCATGTGAGCTGTGTGCCTGGCATGGAGAAGATTGAATAAGAATGTGAGCTGTGTGCCTGGCAGGGAGCAGAATGAATAGGCATGTGAACTGTGTGCCTGGCATAGAGCAGAATTAATAGGCATGTGAGCTGTGTGCCTGACATGGAGCAGGATGAATAGGCATGTGAGTTGTGTGCCTGGCATGGAGCAGGATGAATAGGCATGTGAGCTGTGTGCCTGGCATGGAGCAGGATGAATGGGCATGTGAGCTGTGTGCCTGGCATGGACCAGAACAAATAGGCATGTAAGCTGTGTGCATGGAGCAGAACGAATAGGTATGTGAGCTGTGTGCCTGGCAGGGAGCAGAATGAATAGGCATTTGAGCTGTGTGCCTGGCATGGAGCAGGATGAATAGGAATGTGAGCTTTGTCCCTGGCAGGGAGCAGGATGAATAGGCATGTGCGCTGTGTGCCAGGCATGGAGCAGGATGAATAGGGATTTGAGCTGTGTGCCTGGCAGGGAGCAGAATGAATAGGCATGTGAGCTGTGTGCCTGGCATGGAGCACAGTGAATAGGCATGTGAGCTGTGTGCCTGGCATGGAGCAGAATGAATAGGCATGTGAGCTGTGTGCCTGGCATGGAGCAGAGTGAATAGGCATGTGAGCTGTGTGCCTGGCATGGACCAGAATAAATAGGCATTTGAGCTGTGTGCCTGGCATGGAGCAGAGTGAATAGGCTTGTGAGCTGTGTGCCTGGCATTGACCAGAATGAATAAGCATGTGAGCTGTGCCTGGCAAGGACCGGAATGAATAGGTTTGTGAGCTGTGTGCATGGAGCAGAATTAATAGGCATGTGAGCTGTGTGTCTGGCATGGCATGTGAGTTGTGTGCATGGCATGGAGCACAGTGAATAGGCATGTGAGCTGTGTGCCTGGCATGGAGCAGAATGAATAGGCATGTGATCTGTGTGCATGGAGCAGAATGAATAGGCATGTGAGCTGTGTGTCTGCCATGGCATGTGAGCTGTGTGCATGACATGGAGCAGAGTGAATAGGCATGTGGGCTGTGTGCCTGGCAGGGAGCAGAATGAATAGGCATGTGAGCTGTGTGCCTTGCATGGAGCACAGTGAATAGGCATGTGAGCTGTGTGCCTGGCATGGAGCAGAATGAATAGGCATGTGAGCTGTGTGCCTGGCATGGAGCAGAGTGAATAGGCATGTCAGCTGTGTGCCTGGCATGGACCAGAATAAATAGGCATTTGAGCTGTGTGTCTGGCATGGAGCAGAGTGAATAGGCATGTCAGCTGTGTGCCTGGCATTGACCAGAATGAATAAGCATGTGAGCTGTGCCTGGCAAGGACCAGAATGAATAGGTTTGTGAGCTGTGTGCATGGAGCAGCATTAATAGGCATGTGAGCTGTGTGTCTGGCATGGCATGTGAGCTGTGTGCATGGCATGGAGCACAGTGAATAGGCACGTGAGCTGTGTGCCTGGCATGGAGCAGAATGAATAGGCATGTGAGCTGTATGCATGGAGCAGAATGAATAGGCATGTGAGCTGTGTGTCTGCCATGGCATGTGAGTTGTGTGCATGGCATGGAGCAGAGTGAATAGGCATGTGAGCTGTGTGCCTGGCATGGAGCAGAACGAATAGGCATGTAAGCTGTGTGCATGGAGCAGAACGAATAGGCATGTGAGCTGTGTGCCTGGCAGGGAGCAGAATGAATAGGCATGTGAGCTGTGTGCCTGGCATGGAGCAGGATGACAGGACTGTGAACTGTGTGCCTGGCAGGGAGCAGAATGAATAGGCATGTGAGCTGTGTGCCTGGCATGGAGCAGGATGAATAGGAATGTGAGCTGTGTGCCTGGCAAGGACCAGAACGAATAGGCATGTAAGCTGTGTGCATGGAGCAGAACGAATAGGCATGTGAGCTGTGTGTCTTGCATGGAGCAGATTGAATAGGCATGTGAGCTGTGTGCCTGGCAAGGACCAGAACGAATAGGCATGTAAGCTGTGTGCATGGAGCAGAACGAATAGGCATGTGAGCTGTGTGCCTGGCAGGGAGCAGAATGAATAGGCATGTGAGCTGTGTGCCTGGCATGGAGAAGGATGACAGGACTGTGAACTGTGTGCCTGGCAGGGAGCAGAATGAATAGGCATGTGAGCTGTGTGCCTGGCATGGAGCAGGATGAATAGGAATGTGAGCTGTGTGCCTGGCAAGGACCAGAACGAATAGGCATGTAAGCTGTGTGCATGGAGCAGAACGAATAGGCATGTGAGCTGTGTGCCTGGCAGGGAGCAGAATGAATAGGCATGTGAGCTGTGTGCCTGGCATGGAGCAGGATGACAGGAATGTGAACTGTGTGCCTGGCAGGGAGCAGAATGAATAGGCATGTGAGCTGTGTGCCTGGCATGGAGCAGGATGAATAGGAATGTGAGCTGTGTGCCTGGCAGGGAGCAGAATGAATAGGCATGTGAGCTGTATGCCTGGCATTGATCAGAGTGAATAGGCATGTGAGCTGTCTGCCTGGCATGGCGCAGGATGAATAGGCATGTGAGCTGTGTGCCTGGCATGAAGCAGGATGACAGGCATGTGAGCTGTGTGCCTGGCAGGGAGCAGAATGAATAGGCATGTGAGCTGTGTGCCTGGCATGGAGCAGGAGGAATAGGAATGTGAGCTGTGTGCCTGGCAGGGAGCGGAATGAATAGGCATGTGAGCTGTGTGCCTGGCATGGCGCAGGATGAATAGGCATGTGAGCTGTGTGCCTGGCATGAAGCAGGATGACAGGAATGTGAGCTGTGTGCCTGGCAGGGAGCGAAATGAATAGGCATGTGAGCTGTGTGCCTGGCATGGAGCACAGTGAATAGGCATGTGAGCTGTGTGCCTGGCATGGAGCAGAATGAATAGGCATGTGAGCTGTGTGCCTGGCATGGAGCAGAGTGAATAGGCATGTGAGCTGTGTGCCTGGCATGGACCAGAATAAATAGGCAGTTGAGCTGTGTGCCTGGCATGGAGCAGAGTGAATAGGCTTGTGAGCTGTGTGCCTGGCATTGACCAGAATGAATAAGCATGTGAGCTGTGCCTGGCAAGGGCCGGAATAAATAGGTTTGTGAGCTGTGTGCATGGAGCAGAATTAATAGGCATGTGAGCTGTGTGTCTGGCATGGCATGTGAGTTGTGTGCATGGCATGGAGCACAGTGAATAGGCATGTGAGCTGTGTGCCTGGCATGGAGCAGAATGAATAGGCATGTGATCTGTGTGCATGGAGCAGAATGAATAGGCATGTGAGCTGTGTGTCTGCCATGGCATGTGAGCTGTGTGCATGGCATGGAGCAGAGTGAATAGGCATGTGGGCTGTGTGCCTGGCAGGGAGCAGAATGAATAGGCATGTGAGCTGTGTGCCTTGCATGGAGCACAGTGAATAGGCATGTGAGCTGTGTGCCTGGCATGGAGCAGAATGAATAGGCATGTGAGCTGTGTGCCTGGCATGGAGCAGAGTGAATAGGCATGTCAGCTGTGTGCCTGGCATGGACCAGAATAAATAGGCATTTGAGCTGTGTGTCTGGCATGGAGCAGAGTGAATAGGCATGTCAGCTGTGTGCCTGGCATTGACCAGAATGAATAAGCATGTGAGCTGTGCCTGGCAAGGACCAGAATGAATAGGTTTGTGAGCTGTGTGCATGGAGCAGCATTAATAGGCATGTGAGCTGTGTGTCTGGCATGGCATGTGAGCTGTGTGCATGGCATGGAGCACAGTGAATAGGCACGTGAGCTGTGTGCCTGGCATGGAGCAGAATGAATAGGCATGTGAGCTGTATGCATGGAGCAGAATGAATAGGCATGTGAGCTGTGTGTCTGCCATGGCATGTGAGTTGTGTGCATGGCATGGAGCAGAGTGAATAGGCATGTGAGCTGTGTGCCTGGCATGGAGCAGAATGAATAGGCATGTGAGCTGTGTGTCTTGCATGGGGCAGATTGAATAGGCATGTGAGCTGTGTGCCTGGCAAGGACAAGAACGAATAGGCATGTAAGCTGTGTGCATGGAGCAGAACGAATAGGCATGTGAGCTGTGTGCCTGGCAGGGAGCAGAATGAATAGGCATGTGAGCTGTGTGCCTGGCATGGAGCAGGATGACAGGACTGTGAACTGTGTGCCTGGCAGGGAGCAGAATGAATAGGCATGTGAGCTGTGTGCCTGGCATGGAGCAGGATGAATAGGAATGTGAGCTGTGTGCCTGGCAAGGACCAGAACGAATAGGCATGTAAGCTGTGTGCATGGAGCAGAACGAATAGGCATGTGAGCTGTGTGCCTGGCAGGGAGCAGAATGAATAGGCATGTGAGCTGTGTGCCTGGCATGGAGCAGGATGACAGGAATGTGAACTGTGTGCCTGGCAGGGAGCAGAATGAATAGGCATGTGAGCTGTGTGCCTGGCATGGAGCAGGATGAATAGGAATGTGAGCTGTGTGCCTGGCAGGGAGCAGAATGAATAGGCATGTGAGCTGTGTGCCTGGCATGGAGCAGGAGGAATAGGAATGTGAGCTGTGTGCCTGGCAGGGAGCGGAATGAATAGGCATGTGAGCTGTGTGCCTGGCATGGCGCAGGATGAATAGGCATGTGAGCTGTGTGCCTGGCATGAAGCAGGATGACAGGAATGTGAGCTGTGTGCCTGGCATGGAGCAGAGTGAATAGGCATGTGAACTGTGTGCCTGGCATGGAGCAGAATGAATAGGCAGGTGAGCTGTGTGCATGGAGCAGAATAAATAGGCATGTGAGCTGTGTGCCTGGCATGGCATGTGAGCTGTGTGCCGGCATGGAGCAGAGTGAATGGGCATGTGAGCTGTGTGCCTAGCATGGAGCAGAACGAATAGGCATGTGAGCTGTGTGCCTGGCATGGACCAGAACGAATAGGCATGTAAGCTGTGTGCATGGAGCAGAACGAATAGGCATGTGAGCTGTGTGCCTGGCAGGGAGCAGAATGAATAGGCATGTGAGCTGTGTGCCTGGCATGGAGCAGGATGACAGGAATGTGAACTGTGTGCCTGGCAGGGAGCAGAATGAATAGGCATGTGAGCTGTGTGCCTGGCATGGAGCAGATTGAATAAGAATGTGAGCTGTGTGCCTGGCATGGAGCAGGATGAATAGGCATGTGAGCTGTGTGCCTGGCATGGACCAGAATGATAGGCATGTGAGCTGTGTGCATGGCATGGAGCAGAGTGAATAGGCTTGTGAGCTGGATGCCTGGCATGGACCAGAATGAATAGGCATGTGAGCTGTGTGCCTGGCATGGACGAGAATAAATAGGCATTTGAGCTGTGTGCATGGAGCAGAATGAATAGGCATGTGAGCTGTGTGCCTGGCATGGACCAGAATGAATAGGCATGTGAGATGTGTGCCTGGCATGGAGCAGAGTGAATAGGCATGTGAGCTGTGTGCCTGGCATTGACCAGAATGAATAGGCATGTGATCTGTGCCTGGCATGGACCAGAATGAATAGGCATGTGAGATGTGTGCATGGAGCAGAATTAATAAGCATGTGAGCTGTGTGTCTGGCATGGCATGTGAGCTGTGTGCATGCATGGAGCAGAATGAATAGGCATGTGAGCTGTGTGCCTGGCGTGGAGCAGAAGGAATAGGCATGTGAACTGTGTGCATGGAGCAGAGTGAATAGGCATGTGAGCTGTGTGCCTGGCATGGAGCAGAATGAATAGGCATGTGAGCTGTGTGCCTGGCATGGCATGTGAGCTGTGTGCCTGGCATGGGGCAGAGTGAATAGGCATGTGAGCTGTGTGCCTGGCATGGAGCAGATTGAATAGGAATGTGAGCTGTGTGCCTGGCAGGGAGCAGAATGAATAGGCATGTGAACTGTGTGCCTGGCATGGAGCAGAATTAATAGGCATGTGAGCTGTGTGCCTGACAAGGAGCAGGATGAATAGGCATGTGAGTTGTGGGCCTGGCATGGAGCAGGATGAATAGGCATGTGAGCTGTGTGCCTGGCATGGAGCAGGATGAATAGGAATGTGAGATGTGTGCCTGGCATTGACCAGAATGAATAGGCATGTGATCTGTGCCTGGCATGGACCAGAATGAATAGGCATGTGAACTGTGTGCATGGAGCAGAATGAATAGGCATGTGAGCTGTGTGTCTGGCATGGCATGTGAGCTGTGTGCATGCATGGAGCAGAGTGAATAGGCATGTGAGCTGTGTGCCTGGCATGGAGCAGAATGAATAGGCATGTGAGCTGTGTGCCTGACATGGAGCAGGATGAATAGGCATGTGAGTTGTGTGGCTGGCATGGAGCAGGATGAATAGGCATGTGAGCTGTGTGCATGCATGGAGCAGAGTGAATAGGCATGTGAGCTGTGTGCCTGGCGTGGAGCAGAAGGAATAGGCATGTGAACTGTGTGCATGGAGCAGAATGAATAGGCATGTGAGCTGTGTGTCTGGCATGGCATGTGAGCTGTGTGCATGGCATGGAGCAGAGTGAATATGCATGTGAGCTGTGTGCCTGGCATGGAGCAGAATGAATAGGCATGTGAGCTGTGTGCCTGGCATGGCATGTGAGCTGTGTGCCTGGCATGGAGCAGAGTGAATAGGCATGTGAGCTGTGTGCCTGGCATGGAGCAGATTGAATAGGAATGTGAGCTGTGTGCCTGGCAGGGAGCAGAATGAATAGGCATGTGAACTGTGTGCCTGGCATGGAGCAGAATTAATAGGCATGTGAGCTGTGTGCCTGACAAGGAGCAGGATGAATAGGCATGTGAGTTGTGTGCCTGGCATGGAGCAGGATGAATAGGCAAGTGAGCTGTGTGCCTGGCATGGAGCAGAGTGAATAGGCATGTGAGCTCTGTGCCTGGCATGGACCAGAATGAATAGGCATGTGAGCTGTGTGCCTGGCATGGAGCAGAATGAATAGGCATGTGAGCTGTGTGCATGGAGCAGAATGAATAGACATGTAAGCTGTGAGCCTGGCATGGAGCAGAATGAATACGCATGTGAGCTGTGTGCCTGGCATGGAGCAGAATTAATAGGCATGTGAGCTGTGAGCCTGGCATGGAGCAGGATGAATAGGCATGTGAGCTGTGTGCCTGGCATGGACCAGAATGATAGGCATGTGAGCTGTGTGCATGGCATGGAGCAGAGTGAATAGGCATGTGAGCTGTGTGCGTGGCATGGACCAGAATGAATAGGCATGTGAGCTGTGTGCCTGGCATGGACCAGAATAAATAGGCATTTGAGCTGTGTGCATGGAGCAGAATTGATAGGCATGTGAGCTGTGTGCCTGGCATGGACCAGAATGAATAGGCATGTGAGATGTGTGCCTGGCATGGAGCAGAGTGAATAGGCATGTGGGCTGTGTGCCTGGCATTGACCAGAATGAATAGGCATGTGATCTGTGCCTGGCATGGACCAGAATGAATAGGCATGTGAACTGTGTGCATGGAGCAGAATGAATAGGCATGTGAGCTGTGTGTCTGGCATGGCATGTGAGCTGTGTGCATGCATGGAGCAGAGTGAATAGGCATGTGAGCTGTGTGCCTGGCATGGAGCAGAATGAATAGGCATGTGAGCTGTGTGCCTGACATGGAGCAGGATGAATAGGCATGTGAGTTGTGTGCCTGGCATGGAGCAGGATGAATAGGCATGTGAGCTGTGTGCCTGGCATGGAGCAGGATGAATGGGCATGTGAGCTGTGTGCCTGGCATGGACCAGAACGAATAGGCATGTAAGCTGTGTGCATGGAGCAGAACGAATAGGTATGTGAGCTGTGTGCCTGGCAGGGAGCAGAATGAATAGGCATTTGAGCTGTGTGCCTGGCATGGAGCAGGATGAATAGGAATGTGAGCTTTGTCCCTGGCAGGGAGCAGGATGAATAGGCATGTGCGCTGTGTGCCTGGCATGGAGCAGGATGAATAGGAATGTGAGCTGTGTGCCTGGCAGGGAGCAGAATGAATAGGCATGTGAGCTGTGTGCCTGGCATGGAGCACAGTGAATAGGCATGTGAGCTGTGTGCCTGGCATGGAGCAGAATGAATAGGCATGTGAGCTGTGTGCCTGGCATGGACCAGAATAAATAGGCATTTGAGCTGTGTGCCTGGCATGGAGCAGAGTGAATAGGCTTGTGAGCTGTTTGCCTGGCATTGACCAGAATGAATAAGCATGTGAGCTGTGCCTGGCAAGGACCGGAATGAATAGGTTTGTGAGCTGTGTGCATGGAGCAGAATTAATAGGCATGTGAGCTGTGTGTCTGGCATGGCATGTGAGTTGTGTGCATGGCATGGAGCACAGTGAATAGGCATGTGAGCTGTGTGCCTGGCATGGAGCAGAATGAATAGGCATGTGATCTGTGTGCATGGAGCAGAATGAATAGGCATGTGAGCTGTGTGTCTGCCATGGCATGTGAGCTGTGTGCATGGCATGGAGCAGAGTGAATAGGCATGTGGGCTGTGTGCCTGGCAGGGAGCAGAATGAATAGGCATGTGAGCTGTGTGCCTTGCATGGAGCACAGTGAATAGGCATGTGAGCTGTGTGCCTGGCATGGAGCAGAATGAATAGGCATGTGAGCTGTGTGCCTGGCATGGAGCAGAGTGAATAGGCATGTCAGCTGTGTGCCTGGCATGGACCAGAATAAATAGGCATTTCAGCTGTGTGTCTGGCATGGAGCAGAGTGAATAGGCATGTGAGCTGTGTGCCTGGCATTGACCAGAATGAATAAGCATGTGAGCTGTGCCTGGCAAGGACTAGAATGAATAGGTTTGTGAGCTGTGTGCATGGAGCAGAATTAATAGGCATGTGAGCTGTGTGTCTGGCATGGCATGTGAGCTGTGTGCATGGCATGGAGCACAGTGAATAGGCACGTGAGCTGTGTGCCTGGCATGGAGCAGAATGAATAGGCATGTGAGCTGTATGCATGGAGCAGAATGAATAGGCATGTGAGCTGTGTGTCTGCCATGGCATGTGAGCTGTGTGCATGGCATGGAGCAGAGGGAATAGGCATGTGAGCTGTGTGCCTGGCATGGAGCAGAATGAATAGGCATGTGAGCTGTGTGCCTGGCATGGACCGGAATAAATAGGCATTTGAGCTGTGTGCCTGGCATGGAGCAGAGTGAATAGGCTTGTGAGCTGTGTGCCTGGCATTGACCAGAATGAATAAGCATGTGAGCTGTGCCTGGCAAGGACCGGAATGAATAGGTTTGTGAGCTGTGTGCATGGAGCAGAATTAATAGGCATGTGAGCTGTGTGTCTGGCATGGCATGTGAGTTGTGTGCATGGCATGGAGCACAGTGAATAGGCATGTGAGCTGTGTGCCTGGCATGGAGCAGAATGAATAGGCATGTGATCTGTGTGCATGGAGCAGAATGAATAGGCATGTGAGCTGTGTGTCTGCCATGGCATGTGAGCTGTGTGCATGGCATGGAGCAGAGTGAATAGGCATGTGGGCTGTGTGCCTGGCAGGGAGCAGAATGAATAGGCATGTGAGCTGTGTGCCTTGCATGGAGCACAGTGAATAGGCATGTGAGCTGTGTGCCTGGCATGGAGCAGAATGAATAGGCATGTGAGCTGTGTGCCTGGCATGGAGCAGAGTGAATATACATGTCAGCTGTGTGCCTGGCATGGACCAGAATAAATAGGCATTTGAGCTGTGTGTCTGGCATGGAGCAGAGTGAATAGGCATGTGAGCTGTGTGCCTGGCATTGACCAGAATGAATAAGCATGTGAGCTGTGCCTGGCAAGGACCAGAATGAATAGGTTTGTGAGCTGTGTGCATGGAGCAGAATTAATAGGCATGTGAGCTGTGTGTCTGGCATGGCATGTGAGCTGTGTGCATGGCATGGAGCACAGTGAATAGGCACGTGAGCTGTGTGCCTCGCATGGAGCAGAATGAATAGGCATGTGAGCTGTATGCATGGAGCAGAATGCATAGGCATGTGAGCTTTGTGTCTGCCATGGCATGTGAGTTGTGTGCATGGCATGGAGCAGAGTGAATAGGCATGTGAGCTGTGTGCCTGGCATGGAGCAGAATGAATAGGCATGTGAGCTGTGTGCATGGAGCAGAATAAATAGGCATATGAGCTGTGTGCCTGGCATGGCATGTGAGCTGTGTGCCGGCATGGAGCAGAGTGAATGGGCATGTGAGCTGTGTGCCTGGCATGGACCAGAATAAATAGGCATTTGAGCTGTGTGCATGGATCAGAATGAATAGGCATGTGAGCTGTGTGCCTGGCATGGACCAGAATGAATAGGCATGTGAGATGTGTGCCTGGCATGGAGCAGAGTGAATAGGCATGTGAGCTGTGTGCCTGGCATTGACCAGAATGAATAGGCATGTGATCTGTGCCTGGCATGGACCAGAATGAATAGGCATGTGAACTGTGTGCCTGGCATAGAGCAGAATTAATAGGCATGTGAGGTGTGTATGGAGCAGAATTAATAAGCATGTGAGCTGTGTGCATGCATGGAGCAGAGTGAATAGGCATGTGAGCTGTGTGCCTGGCGTGGAGCAGAAGGAATAGGCATGTGAACTGTGTGCATGGAGCAGAATGAATAGGCATGTGAGCTGTGTGTCTGGCATGGCATGTGAGCTGTGTGCATGGCATGGAGCAGAGTGAATAGGCATGTGAGCTGTGTGCCTGGCATGGAGCAGAATGAATAGGAATGTGAGCTGTGTGCCTGGCATGGCATGTGAGCTGTGTGCCTGGCATGGAGCAGATTGAATAGGAATGTGAGCTGTGTGCCTGGCAGGGAGCAGAATGAATAGGCATGTGAACTGTGTGCCTGGCATGGAGCAGAATTAATAGGCATGTGAGCTGTGTGCCTGACAAGGAGCAGGATGAATAGGCATGTGAGTTGTGTGCCTGGCATGGAGCAGGATGAATAGGCATGTGAGCTGTGTGCCTGGCATGGAGCAGGATGAATAGGAATGTGAGCTGTGTGCCTGGCAGGGAGCAGAATGAATAGGCAAGTGAGCTGTGTGCCTGGCATGGAGCAGAGTGAATAGGCATGTGAGCTCTGTGCCTGGCATGGACCAGAATGAATAGGCATGTGAGTTGTGTGCCTGGCATGGAGCAGGATGAATAGGCAAGTGAGCTGTGTGCCTGGCATGGAGCAGAGTGAATAGGCATGTGAGCTCTGTGCCTGGCATGGACCAGAATGAATAGGCATGTGAGCTGTGTGCCTGGCATGGAGCAGAATGAATAGGCATGTGAGCTGTGTGCATGGAGCAGAATGAATAGACATGTAAGCTGTGAGCCTGGCATGGAGCAGAATGAATACGCATGTGAGCTGTGTGCCTGGCATGGAGCAGAATTAATAGGCATGTGAGCTGTGAGCCTGGCATGGAGCAGGATGAATAGGCATGTGAGCTGTGTGCCTGGCATGGACCAGAATGATAGGCATGTGAGCTGTGTGCATGGCATGGAGCAGAGTGAATAGGCATGTGAGCTGTGTGCGTGGCATGGACCAGAATGAATAGGCATGTGAGCTGTGTGCCTGGCATGGACCAGAATAAATAGGCATTTGAGCTGTGTGCATGGAGCAGAATTGATAGGCATGTGAGCTGTGTGCCTGGCATGGACCAGAATGAATAGGCATGTGAGATGTGTGCCTGGCATGGAGCAGAGTGAATAGGCATGTGGGCTGTGTGCCTGGCATTGACCAGAATGAATAGGCATGTGATCTGTGCCTGGCATGGACCAGAATGAATAGGCATGTGAACTGTGTGCATGGAGCAGAATGAATAGGCATGTGAGCTGTGTGTCTGGCATGGCATGTGAGCTGTGTGCATGCATGGAGCAGAGTGAATAGGCATGTGAGCTGTGTGCCTGGCATGGAGCAGAATGAATAGGCATGTGAGCTGTGTGCCTGACATGGAGCAGGATGAATAGGCATGTGAGTTGTGTGCCTGGCATGGAGCAGGATGAATAGGCATGTGAGCTGTGTGCCTGGCATGGAGCAGGATGAATGGGCATGTGAGCTGTGTGCCTGGCATGGACCAGAACGAATAGGCATGTAAGCTGTGTGCATGGAGCAGAACGAATAGGTATGTGAGCTGTGTGCCTGGCAGGGAGCAGAATGAATAGGCATTTGAGCTGTGTGCCTGGCATGGAGCAGGATGAATAGGAATGTGAGCTTTGTCCCTGGCAGGGAGCAGGATGAATAGGCATGTGCGCTGTGTGCCTGGCATGGAGCAGGATGAATAGGAATGTGAGCTGTGTGCCTGGCAGGGAGCAGAATGAATAGGCATGTGAGCTGTGTGCCTGGCATGGAGCACAGTGAATAGGCATGTGAGCTGTGTGCCTGGCATGGAGCAGAATGAATAGGCATGTGAGCTGTGTGCCTGGCATGGACCAGAATAAATAGGCATTTGAGCTGTGTGCCTGGCATGGAGCAGAGTGAATAGGCTTGTGAGCTGTTTGCCTGGCATTGACCAGAATGAATAAGCATGTGAGCTGTGCCTGGCAAGGACCGGAATGAATAGGTTTGTGAGCTGTGTGCATGGAGCAGAATTAATAGGCATGTGAGCTGTGTGTCTGGCATGGCATGTGAGTTGTGTGCATGGCATGGAGCACAGTGAATAGGCATGTGAGCTGTGTGCCTGGCATGGAGCAGAATGAATAGGCATGTGATCTGTGTGCATGGAGCAGAATGAATAGGCATGTGAGCTGTGTGTCTGCCATGGCATGTGAGCTGTGTGCATGGCATGGAGCAGAGTGAATAGGCATGTGGGCTGTGTGCCTGGCAGGGAGCAGAATGAATAGGCATGTGAGCTGTGTGCCTTGCATGGAGCACAGTGAATAGGCATGTGAGCTGTGTGCCTGGCATGGAGCAGAATGAATAGGCATGTGAGCTGTGTGCCTGGCATGGAGCAGAGTGAATAGGCATGTCAGCTGTGTGCCTGGCATGGACCAGAATAAATAGGCATTTCAGCTGTGTGTCTGGCATGGAGCAGAGTGAATAGGCATGTGAGCTGTGTGCCTGGCATTGACCAGAATGAATAAGCATGTGAGCTGTGCCTGGCAAGGACTAGAATGAATAGGTTTGTGAGCTGTGTGCATGGAGCAGAATTAATAGGCATGTGAGCTGTGTGTCTGGCATGGCATGTGAGCTGTGTGCATGGCATGGAGCACAGTGAATAGGCACGTGAGCTGTGTGCCTGGCATGGAGCAGAATGAATAGGCATGTGAGCTGTATGCATGGAGCAGAATGAATAGGCATGTGAGCTGTGTGTCTGCCATGGCATGTGAGCTGTGTGCATGGCATGGAGCAGAGGGAATAGGCATGTGAGCTGTGTGCCTGGCATGGAGCAGAATGAATAGGCATGTGAGCTGTGTGCCTGGCATGGACCGGAATAAATAGGCATTTGAGCTGTGTGCCTGGCATGGAGCAGAGTGAATAGGCTTGTGAGCTGTGTGCCTGGCATTGACCAGAATGAATAAGCATGTGAGCTGTGCCTGGCAAGGACCGGAATGAATAGGTTTGTGAGCTGTGTGCATGGAGCAGAATTAATAGGCATGTGAGCTGTGTGTCTGGCATGGCATGTGAGTTGTGTGCATGGCATGGAGCACAGTGAATAGGCATGTGAGCTGTGTGCCTGGCATGGAGCAGAATGAATAGGCATGTGATCTGTGTGCATGGAGCAGAATGAATAGGCATGTGAGCTGTGTGTCTGCCATGGCATGTGAGCTGTGTGCATGGCATGGAGCAGAGTGAATAGGCATGTGGGCTGTGTGCCTGGCAGGGAGCAGAATGAATAGGCATGTGAGCTGTGTGCCTTGCATGGAGCACAGTGAATAGGCATGTGAGCTGTGTGCCTGGCATGGAGCAGAATGAATAGGCATGTGAGCTGTGTGCCTGGCATGGAGCAGAGTGAATATACATGTCAGCTGTGTGCCTGGCATGGACCAGAATAAATAGGCATTTGAGCTGTGTGTCTGGCATGGAGCAGAGTGAATAGGCATGTGAGCTGTGTGCCTGGCATTGACCAGAATGAATAAGCATGTGAGCTGTGCCTGGCAAGGACCAGAATGAATAGGTTTGTGAGCTGTGTGCATGGAGCAGAATTAATAGGCATGTGAGCTGTGTGTCTGGCATGGCATGTGAGCTGTGTGCATGGCATGGAGCACAGTGAATAGGCACGTGAGCTGTGTGCCTCGCATGGAGCAGAATGAATAGGCATGTGAGCTGTATGCATGGAGCAGAATGCATAGGCATGTGAGCTTTGTGTCTGCCATGGCATGTGAGTTGTGTGCATGGCATGGAGCAGAGTGAATAGGCATGTGAGCTGTGTGCCTGGCATGGAGCAGAATGAATAGGCATGTGAGCTGTGTGCATGGAGCAGAATAAATAGGCATATGAGCTGTGTGCCTGGCATGGCATGTGAGCTGTGTGCCGGCATGGAGCAGAGTGAATGGGCATGTGAGCTGTGTGCCTGGCATGGACCAGAATAAATAGGCATTTGAGCTGTGTGCATGGATCAGAATGAATAGGCATGTGAGCTGTGTGCCTGGCATGGACCAGAATGAATAGGCATGTGAGATGTGTGCCTGGCATGGAGCAGAGTGAATAGGCATGTGAGCTGTGTGCCTGGCATTGACCAGAATGAATAGGCATGTGATCTGTGCCTGGCATGGACCAGAATGAATAGGCATGTGAACTGTGTGCCTGGCATAGAGCAGAATTAATAGGCATGTGAGGTGTGTATGGAGCAGAATTAATAAGCATGTGAGCTGTGTGCATGCATGGAGCAGAGTGAATAGGCATGTGAGCTGTGTGCCTGGCGTGGAGCAGAAGGAATAGGCATGTGAACTGTGTGCATGGAGCAGAATGAATAGGCATGTGAGCTGTGTGTCTGGCATGGCATGTGAGCTGTGTGCATGGCATGGAGCAGAGTGAATAGGCATGTGAGCTGTGTGCCTGGCATGGAGCAGAATGAATAGGAATGTGAGCTGTGTGCCTGGCATGGCATGTGAGCTGTGTGCCTGGCATGGAGCAGATTGAATAGGAATGTGAGCTGTGTGCCTGGCAGGGAGCAGAATGAATAGGCATGTGAACTGTGTGCCTGGCATGGAGCAGAATTAATAGGCATGTGAGCTGTGTGCCTGACAAGGAGCAGGATGAATAGGCATGTGAGTTGTGTGCCTGGCATGGAGCAGGATGAATAGGCATGTGAGCTGTGTGCCTGGCATGGAGCAGGATGAATAGGAATGTGAGCTGTGTGCCTGGCAGGGAGCAGAATGAATAGGCAAGTGAGCTGTGTGCCTGGCATGGAGCAGAGTGAATAGGCATGTGAGCTCTGTGCCTGGCATGGACCAGAATGAATAGGCATGTGAGCTGTGTGCCTGGCATGGAGCAGAATGAATAGGCATGTGAGCTGTGTGCATGGAGCAGAATGAATAGACATGTAAGCTGTGAGCCCGGCATGGAGCAGAATGAATACGCATGTGAGCTGTGTGCCTGGCATGGAGCAGAATTAATAGGCATGTGAGCTGTGAGCCTGGCATGGAGCAGGATGAATAGGCATGTGAGCTGTGTGCCTGGCATGGACCAGAATGATAGGCATGTGAGCTGTGTGCATGGCATGGACCAGAATGAATAGGCATGTGAGCTGTGTGCCTGGCATGGACCAGAATAAATAGGCATTTGAGCTGTGTGCATGGAGCAGAATGAATAGGCATGTGAGCTGTGTGCCTGGCATGGACCAGAATGAATAGGCATGTGAGATGTGTGCCTGGCATGGAGCAGAGTGAATAGGCATGTGAGCTGTGTGCCTGGCATTGACCAGAATGAATAGGCATGTGATCTGTGCCTGGCATGGACCAGAATGAATAGGCATGTGAGATGTGTGCATGGAGCAGAATTAATAAGCATGTGAGCTGTGTGTCTGGCATGGCATGTGAGCTGTGTGCATGCATGGAGCAGAGTGAATAGGCATGTGAGCTGTGTGCCTGGCGTGGAGCAGAATGAATAGGCATGTGAACTGTGTGCATGAGCAGAATGAATAGGCATGTGAGCTGTGTGTCTGGCATGGCATGTGAGCTGTGTGCATGGCATGGAGCAGAGTGAATAGGCATGTGAGCTGTGTGCCTGGCATGGAGCAGAATGAATAGGCATGTGAGCTGTGTGCATGGGGCAGAATGAATAGGCATTTGAGCTGTGTGCCTGGCATGGCATGTGAGCTGTGTGCCTGGCATGGAGCAGAGTGAATAGGCATGTGAGCTGTGTGCCTGGCATGGAGAAGATTGAATAAGAATGTGAGCTGTGTGCCTGGCAGGGAGCAGAATGAATAGGCATGTGAACTGTGTGCCTGGCATAGAGCAGAATTAATAGGCATGTGAGCTGTGTGCCTGACATGGAGCAGGATGAATAGGCATGTGAGTTGTGTGCCTGGCATGGAGCAGGATGAATAGGCATGTGAGCTGTGTGCCTGGCATGGAGCAGGATGAATGGGCATGTGAGCTGTGTGCCTGGCATGGACCAGAACAAATAGGCATGTAAGCTGTGTGCATGGAGCAGAACGAATAGGTATGTGAGCTGTGTGCCTGGCAGGGAGCAGAATGAATAGGCATTTGAGCTGTGTGCCTGGCATGGAGCAGGATGAATAGGAATGTGAGCTTTGTCCCTGGCAGGGAGCAGGATGAATAGGCATGTGCGCTGTGTGCCAGGCATGGAGCAGGATGAATAGGGATTTGAGCTGTGTGCCTGGCAGGGAGCAGAATGAATAGGCATGTGAGCTGTGTGCCTGGCATGGAGCACAGTGAATAGGCATGTGAGCTGTGTGCCTGGCATGGAGCAGAATGAATAGGCATGTGAGCTGTGTGCCTGGCATGGAGCAGAGTGAATAGGCATGTGAGCTGTGTGCCTGGCATGGACCAGAATAAATAGGCATTTGAGCTGTGTGCCTGGCATGGAGCAGAGTGAATAGGCTTGTGAGCTGTGTGCCTGGCATTGACCAGAATGAATAAGCATGTGAGCTGTGCCTGGCAAGGACCGGAATGAATAGGTTTGTGAGCTGTGTGCATGGAGCAGAATTAATAGGCATGTGAGCTGTGTGTCTGGCATGGCATGTGAGTTGTGTGCATGGCATGGAGCACAGTGAATAGGCATGTGAGCTGTGTGCCTGGCATGGAGCAGAATGAATAGGCATGTGATCTGTGTGCATGGAGCAGAATGAATAGGCATGTGAGCTGTGTGTCTGCCATGGCATGTGAGCTGTGTGCATGACATGGAGCAGAGTGAATAGGCATGTGGGCTGTGTGCCTGGCAGGGAGCAGAATGAATAGGCATGTGAGCTGTGTGCCTTGCATGGAGCACAGTGAATAGGCATGTGAGCTGTGTGCCTGGCATGGAGCAGAATGAATAGGCATGTGAGCTGTGTGCCTGGCATGGAGCAGAGTGAATAGGCATGTCAGCTGTGTGCCTGGCATGGACCAGAATAAATAGGCATTTGAGCTGTGTGTCTGGCATGGAGCAGAGTGAATAGGCATGTCAGCTGTGTGCCTGGCATTGACCAGAATGAATAAGCATGTGAGCTGTGCCTGGCAAGGACCAGAATGAATAGGTTTGTGAGCTGTGTGCATGGAGCAGCATTAATAGGCATGTGAGCTGTGTGTCTGGCATGGCATGTGAGCTGTGTGCATGGCATGGAGCACAGTGAATAGGCACGTGAGCTGTGTGCCTGGCATGGAGCAGAATGAATAGGCATGTGAGCTGTATGCATGGAGCAGAATGAATAGGCATGTGAGCTGTGTGTCTGCCATGGCATGTGAGTTGTGTGCATGGCATGGAGCAGAGTGAATAGGCATGTGAGCTGTGTGCCTGGCATGGAGCAGAACGAATAAGCATGTAAGCTGTGTGCATGGAGCAGAACGAATAGGCATGTGAGCTGTGTGCCTGGCAGGGAGCAGAATGAATAGGCATGTGAGCTGTGTGCCTGGCATGGAGCAGGATGACAGGACTGTGAACTGTGTGCCTGGCCGGGAGCAGAATGAATAGGCATGTGAGCTGTGTGCCTGGCATGGAGCAGGATGAATAGGAATGTGAGCTGTGTGCCTGGCAAGGACCAGAACGAATAGGCATGTAAGCTGTGTGCATGGAGCAGAACGAATAGGCATGTGAGCTGTGTGTCTTGCATGGAGCAGATTGAATAGGCATGTGAGCTGTGTGCCTGGCAAGGACCAGAACGAATAGGCATGTAAGCTGTGTGCATGGAGCAGAACGAATAGGCATGTGAGCTGTGTGCCTGGCAGGGAGCAGAATGAATAGGCATGTGAGCTGTGTGCCTGGCATGGAGAAGGATGACAGGACTGTGAACTGTGTGCCTGGCAGGGAGCAGAATGAATAGGCATGTGAGCTGTGTGCCTGGCATGGAGCAGGATGAATAGGAATGTGAGCTGTGTGCCTGGCAAGGACCAGAACGAATAGGCATGTAAGCTGTGTGCATGGAGCAGAACGAATAGGCATGTGAGCTGTGTGCCTGGCAGGGAGCAGAATGAATAGGCATGTGAGCTGTGTGCCTGGCATGGAGCAGGATGACAGGAATGTGAACTGTGTGCCTGGCAGGGAGCAGAATGAATAGGCATGTGAGCTGTGTGCCTGGCATGGAGCAGGATGAATAGGAATGTGAGCTGTGTGCCTGGCAGGGAGCAGAATGAATAGGCATGTGAGCTGTATGCCTGGCATTGATCAGAGTGAATAGGCATGTGAGCTGTCTGCCTGGCATGGCGCAGGATGAATAGGCATGTGAGCTGTGTGCCTGGCATGAAGCAGGATGACAGGCATGTGAGCTGTGTGCCTGGCAGGGAGCAGAATGAATAGGCATGTGAGCTGTGTGCCTGGCATGGAGCAGGAGGAATAGGAATGTGAGCTGTGTGCCTGGCAGGGAGCGGAATGAATAGGCATGTGAGCTGTGTGCCTGGCATGGCGCAGGATGAATAGGCATGTGAGCTGTGTGCCTGGCATGAAGCAGGATGACAGGAATGTGAGCTGTGTGCCTGGCAGGGAGCGGAATGAATAGGCATGTGAGCTGTGTGCCTGGCATGGAGCACAGTGAATAGGCATGTGAGCTGTGTGCCTGGCATGGAGCAGAATGAATAGGCATGTGAGCTGTGTGCCTGGCATGGAGCAGAGTGAATAGGCATGTGAGCTGTGTGCCTGGCATGGACCAGAATAAATAGGCAGTTGAGCTGTGTGCCTGGCATGGAGCAGAGTGAATAGGCTTGTGAGCTGTGTGCCTGGCATTGACCAGAATGAATAAGCATGTGAGCTGTGCCTGGCAAGGGCCGGAATAAATAGGTTTGTGAGCTGTGTGCATGGAGCAGAATTAATAGGCATGTGAGCTGTGTGTCTGGCATGGCATGTGAGTTGTGTGCATGGCATGGAGCACAGTGAATAGGCATGTGAGCTGTGTGCCTGGCATGGAGCAGAATGAATAGGCATGTGATCTGTGTGCATGGAGCAGAATGAATAGGCATGTGAGCTGTGTGTCTGCCATGGCATGTGAGCTGTGTGCATGGCATGGAGCAGAGTGAATAGGCATGTGGGCTGTGTGCCTGGCAGGGAGCAGAATGAATAGGCATGTGAGCTGTGTGCCTTGCATGGAGCACAGTGAATAGGCATGTGAGCTGTGTGCCTGGCATGGAGCAGAATGAATAGGCATGTGAGCTGTGTGCCTGGCATGGAGCAGAGTGAATAGGCATGTCAGCTGTGTGCCTGGCATGGACCAGAATAAATAGGCATTTGAGCTGTGTGTCTGGCATGGAGCAGAGTGAATAGGCATGTCAGCTGTGTGCCTGGCATTGACCAGAATGAATAAGCATGTGAGCTGTGCCTGGCAAGGACCAGAATGAATAGGTTTGTGAGCTGTGTGCATGGAGCAGCATTAATAGGCATGTGAGCTGTGTGTCTGGCATGGCATGTGAGCTGTGTGCATGGCATGGAGCACAGTGAATAGGCACGTGAGCTGTGTGCCTGGCATGGAGCAGAATGAATAGGCATGTGAGCTGTATGCATGGAGCAGAATGAATAGGCATGTGAGCTGTGTGTCTGCCATGGCATGTGAGTTGTGTGCATGGCATGGAGCAGAGTGAATAGGCATGTGAGCTGTGTGCCTGGCATGGAGCAGAATGAATAGGCATGTGAGCTGTGTGTCTTGCATGGGGCAGATTGAATAGGCATGTGAGCTGTGTGCCTGGCAAGGACAAGAACGAATAGGCATGTAAGCTGTGTGCATGGAGCAGAACGAATAGGCATGTGAGCTGTGTGCCTGGCAGGGAGCAGAATGAATAGGCATGTGAGCTGTGTGCCTGGCATGGAGCAGGATGACAGGACTGTGAACTGTGTGCCTGGCAGGGAGCAGAATGAATAGGCATGTGAGCTGTGTGCCTGGCATGGAGCAGGATGAATAGGAATGTGAGCTGTGTGCCTGGCAAGGACCAGAACGAATAGGCATGTAAGCTGTGTGCATGGAGCAGAACGAATAGGCATGTGAGCTGTGTGCCTGGCAGGGAGCAGAATGAATAGGCATGTGAGCTGTGTGCCTGGCATGGAGCAGGATGACAGGAATGTGAACTGTGTGCCTGGCAGGGAGCAGAATGAATAGGCATGTGAGCTGTGTGCCTGGCATGGAGCAGGATGAATAGGAATGTGAGCTGTGTGCCTGGCAGGGAGCAGAATGAATAGGCATGTGAGCTGTGTGCCTGGCATGGAGCAGGAGGAATAGGAATGTGAGCTGTGTGCCTGGCAGGGAGCGGAATGAATAGGCATGTGAGCTGTGTGCCTGGCATGGCGCAGGATGAATAGGCATGTGAGCTGTGTGCCTGGCATGAAGCAGGATGACAGGAATGTGAGCTGTGTGCCTGGCATGGAGCAGAGTGAATAGGCATGTGAACTGTGTGCCTGGCATGGAGCAGAATGAATAGGCAGGTGAGCTGTGTGCATGGAGCAGAATAAATAGGCATGTGAGCTGTGTGCCTGGCATGGCATGTGAGCTGTGTGCCGGCATGGAGCAGAGTGAATGGGCATGTGAGCTGTGTGCCTGGCATGGAGCAGAACGAATAGGCATGTGAGCTGTGTGCCTGGCATGGACCAGAACGAATAGGCATGTAAGCTGTGTGCATGGAGCAGAACGAATAGGCATGTGAGCTGTGTGCCTGGCAGGGAGCAGAATGAATAGGCATGTGAGCTGTGTGCCTGGCATGGAGCAGGATGACAGGAATGTGAACTGTGTGCCTGGCAGGGAGCAGAATGAATAGGCATGTGAGCTGGGTGCCTGGCATGGAGCAGATTGAATAAGAATGTGAGCTGTGTGCCTGGCATGGAGCAGGATGAATAGGCATGTGAGCTGTGTGCCTGGCATGGACCAGAATGATAGGCATGTGAGCTGTGTGCATGGCATGGAGCAGAGTGAATAGGCTTGTGAGCTGGATGCCTGGCATGGACCAGAATGAATAGGCATGTGAGCTGTGTGCCTGGCATGGACGAGAATAAATAGGCATTTGAGCTGTGTGCATGGAGCAGAATGAATAGGCATGTGAGCTGTGTGCCTGGCATGGACCAGAATGAATAGGCATGTGAGATGTGTGCCTGGCATGGAGCAGAGTGAATAGGCATGTGAGCTGTGTGCCTGGCATTGACCAGAATGAATAGGCATGTGATCTGTGCCTGGCATGGACCAGAATGAATAGGCATGTGAGATGTGTGCATGGAGCAGAATTAATAAGCATGTGAGCTGTGTGTCTGGCATGGCATGTGAGCTGTGTGCATGCATGGAGCAGAGTGAATAGGCATGTGAGCTGTGTGCCTGGCGTGGAGCAGAAGGAATAGGCATGTGAACTGTGTGCATGGAGCAGAGTGAATAGGCATGTGAGCTGTGTGCCTGGCATGGAGCAGAATGAATAGGCATGTGAGCTGTGTGCCTGGCATGGCATGTGAGCTGTGTGCCTGGCATGGGGCAGAGTGAATAGGCATGTGAGCTGTGTGCCTGGCATGGAGCAGATTGAATAGGAATGTGAGCTGTGTGCCTGGCAGGGAGCAGAATGAATAGGCATGTGAACTGTGTGCCTGGCATGGAGCAGAATTAATAGGCATGTGAGCTGTGTGCCTGACAAGGAGCAGGATGAATAGGCATGTGAGTTGTGGGCCTGGCATGGAGCAGGATGAATAGGCATGTGAGCTGTGTGCCTGGCATGGAGCAGGATGAATAGGAATGTGAGCTGCGTGCCTGGCAGGGAGCAGAATGAATAGGCAAGTGAGCTGTGTGCCTGGCATGGAGCAGAGTGAATAGGCATGTGAGCTCTGTGCCTGGCATGGACCAGAATGAATAGGCATGTGAGCTGTGTGCCTGGCATGGAGCAGAATGAATAGGCATGTGAGCTGTGTGCATGGAGCAGAATGAATAGACATGTAAGCTGTGAGCTTGGCATGGAGCAGAATGAATATGCATGTGAGCTGTGTGCCTGGCATGGAGCAGAATTAATAGGCATGTGAGCTGTGAGCTTGGCATGGAGCAGGATGAATAGGCATGTGAGCTGTGTGCCTGGCATGGACCAGAATGATAGGCATGTGAGCTGTGTGCATGGCATGGAGCAGAGTGAATAGGCATGTGAGCTGTGTGCCTGGCGTGGGGCAGAATGAATAGGTATGTGAACTGTGTGCATGGAGCAGAATGAATAGGCATGTGAGCTGTGTGCATGGCATGGAGCAGAGTGAATAGGCATGTGAGCTGTGTGCCTGGCATGGAGCAGAATGAATATGCATGTGAGCTGTGTGCATGGAGCAGAATAAATAGGCATATGAGCTGTGTGTCTGCCATGGCATGTGAGCTGTGTGCCTGGCATGGCGCAGGATGAATAGGCATGTGAGCTGTGTGCCTGGCATGAAGCAGGATGACAGGCATGTGAGCTGTGTGCCTGGCAGGGAGCAGAATGAATAGGCATGTGAGCTGTGTGCCTGGCATGGAGCAGGAGGAATAGGAATGTGAGCTGTGTGCCTGGCAGGGAGCGGAATGAATAGGCATGTGAGCTGTGTGCCTGGCATGGCGCAGGATGAATAGGCATGTGAGCTGCGTGCCTGGCATGAAGCAGGATGACAGGAATGTGAGCTGTGTGCCTGGCAGGGAGCGGAATGAATAGGCATGTGAGCTGTGTGCCTGGCATGGAGCAGAGTGAATAGGCATGTGAGCTGTGTGCCTGGCATGGAGCAGAATGAATAGGCATGTGAGCTGTGTGCATGGAGCAGAATAAATAGGCATGTGAGCTGTGTGCCTGGCATGGCATTTGAGCTGTGTGCCGGCATGGAGCAGAGTGAATGGGCATGTGAGCCGTGTGCCTGGCATGGAGCAGATTGAATAGGCATGTGAGCTGTGTGCCTGGCATGGACCAGAACGAATAGGCATGTAAGCTGTGTGCATGGAGCAGAACGAATAGGCATGTGAGCTGTGTGCCTGGCAGGGAGCAGAATGAATAGGCATGTGAGCTGTGTGCCTGGCATGGAGCAGGATGACAGGAATGTGAACTGTGTGCCTGGCAGGGAGCAGAATGAATAGGCATGTGAGCTGTGTGCCTGGCATGGAGCAGATTGAATAAGAATGTGAGCTGTGTGCCTGGCATGGAGCAGGATGAATAGGCATGTGAGCTGTGTGCCTGGCATGGACCAGAATGATAGGCATGTGAGCTGTGTGCATGGCATGGAGAAGAGTGAATAGGCTTGTGAGCTGGATGCCTGGCATGGACCAGAATGAATAGGCATGTGAGCTGTGTGCATGGAGCAGAATGAATAGGCATGTGAGCTGTGTGCCTGGCATGGACCAGAATGAATAGGCATGTGAGCTGTGTGCCTGGCATGGACCAGAATGAATAGGCATGTGAGATGTGTGCCTGGCATGGAGCAGAGTGAATAGGCATGTGAGCTGTGTGCCTGGCATTGACCAGAATGAATAGGCATGTGATCTGTGCCTGGCATGGACCAGAATGAATAGGCATGTGAACTGTGTGCCTGGCATAGAGCAGAATTAATAGGCATGTGAGGTGTGTATGGAGCAGAATTAATAAGCATGTGAGCTGTGTGCATGCATGGAGCAGAGTGAATAGGCATGTGAGCTGTGTGCCTGGCGTGGAGCAGATGGAATAGGCATGTGAACTGTGTGCATGGAGCAGAATGAATAGGCATGTGAGCTGTGTGTCTGGCATGGCATGTGAGCTGTGTGCATGGCATGGAGCAGAGTGAATAGGCATGTGAGCTGTGTGCCTGGTATGGAGCAGAATGAATAGGCATGTGAGCTGTGTGCCTGGCATGGCATGTGAGCTGTGTGCCTGGCATGGAGCAGAGTGAATAGGCATGTGAGCTGTGTGCCTGGCATGGAGCATATTGAATAGGAATGTGAGCTGTGTGCCTGGCAGGGAGCAGAATGAATAGGCATGTGAACTGTGTTCCTGGCATGGAGCAGAATTAATAGGCATGTGAGCTGTGTGCCTGACAAGGAGCAGGATGAATAGGCATGTGAGTTGTGTGCCTGGCATGGAGCAGGATGAATAGGCATGTGAGCTGTGTGCCTGGCATGGAGCAGGATGAATAGGAATGTGAGCTGTGTGCCTGGCAGGGAGCAGGATGAATAGGCAAGTGAGCTGTGTGCCTGGCATGAAGCAGGATGACAGGAATGTGAGCTGTGTGCCTGGCAGGGAGCGGAATGAATAGGCATGTGAGCTGTGTGCCTGGCATGGAGCAGAATGAATAGGCATGTGAGCTGTGTGCATGGAGCAGAATGAATAGACATGTAAGCTGTGAGCCTGGCATGGAGCAGAATGAATACGCATGTGAGCTGTGTGCCTGGCATGGAGCAGAATGAATAGGCATGTGAGCTGTGAGCCTGGCATGGACCAGAATGAATAGGCATGTGAGCTGTGTGCCTGGCATGGACCAGAATAAATAGGCATTTGAGCTGTGTGCATGGAGCAGAATGAATAGGCATGTGAGCTGTGTGCCTGGCATGGACCAGAATGAATAGGCATGTGAGATGTGTGCCTGGCATGGAGCAGAGTGAATAGGCATGTGAGCTGTGTGCCTGGCATTGACCAGAATGAATAGGCATGTGATCTGTGCCTGGCATGGACCAGAATGAATAGGCATGTGAACTGTGTGCATGGAGCAGAATGAATAGGCATGTGAGCTATGTGTCTGGCATGGCATGTGAGCTGTGTGCATGCATGGAGCAGAGTGAATAGGCATGTGAGCTGTGTGCCTGGCATGGAGCAGATTGAATAAGAATGTGAGCTGTGTGCCTGGCAGGGAGCAGAATGAATAGGCATGTGAACTGTGTGCCTGGCATAGAGCAGAATTAATAGGCATGTGAGCTGTGTGCCTGACATGGAGCAGGATGAATAGGCATGTGAGTTGTGTGCCTGGCATGGAGGAGGATGAATAGGCATGTGAGCTGTGTGCCTGGCATGGAGCAGGATGAATGGGCATGTGAGCTGTGTGCGTGGCATGGACCAGAACGAATAGGCATGTAAGCTGTGTGCATGGAGCAGAACGAATAGGTATGTGAGCTGTGTGCCTGGCAGGGAGCAGAATGAATAGGCATTTGAGCTGTGTGCCTGGCATGGAGCAGGATGAATAGGAATGTGAGCTTTGTCCCTGGCAGGGAGCAGGATGAATAGGCATGTGCGCTGTGTGCCTGGCATGGAGCAGGATGAATAGGAATGTGAGCTGTGTTCCTGGCAGGGAGCAGAATGAATAGGCATGTGAGCTGTGTGCCTGGCATGGAGCACAGTGAATAGGCATGTGAGCTGTGTGCCTGGCATGGAGCAGAATGAATAGGCATGTGAGCTGTGTGCCTGGCATGGACCAGAATAAATAGGCATTTGAGCTGTGTGCCTGGCATGGAGCAGAGTGAATAGGCTTGTGAGCTGTGTGCCTGGCATTGACCAGAATGAATAAGCATGTGAGCTGTGCCTGGCAAGGACCGGAATGAATAGGTTTGTAAGCTGTGTGCATGGAGCAGAATTAATAGGCATGTGAGCTGTGTGTCTGGCATGGCATGTGAGTTGTGTGCATGGCATGGAGCACAGTGAATAGGCATGTGAGCTGTGTGCCTGGCATGGAGCAGAATGAATAGGCATGTGATCTATGTGCATGGAGCAGAATGAATAGGCATGTGAGCTGTGTGTCTGCCATGGCATGTGAGCTGTGTGCATGGCATGGAGCAGAGTGAATAGGCATGTGGGCTGTGTGCCTGGCATGGAGCAGATTGAATAAGAATGTGAGCTGTGTGCCTGGCATGGAGCAGGATGAATAGGCATGTGAGCTGTGTGCCTGGCATGGACCAGAATGATAGGCATGTGAGCTGTGTGCATGGCATGGAGAAGAGTGAATAGGCTTGTGAGCTGGATGCCTGGCATGGACCAGAATGAATAGGCATGTGAGCTGTGTGCCTGGCATGGACCAGAATAAATAGGCATTTGAGCTGTGTGCATGGAGCAGAATGAATAGGCATGTGAGCTGTGTGCCTGGCATGGACCAGAATGAATAGGCATGTGAGATGTGTGCCTGGCAGGGAGCAGAATGAATAGGCATGTGAGCTGTGTGCCTGGCATGGAGCAGATTGAATAAGAATGTGAGCTGTGTGCCTGGCATGGAGCAGGATGAATAGGCATGTGAGCTGTGTGCCTGGCATGGACCAGAATGATAGGCATGTGAGCTGTGTGCATGGCATGGAGAAGAGTGAATAGGCTTGTGAGCTGGATGCCTGGCATGGACCAGAATGAATAGGCATGTGAGCTGTGTGCCTGGCATGGACCAGAATAAATAGGCATTTGAGCTGTGTGCATGGAGCAGAATGAATAGGCATGTGAGCTGTGTGCCTGGCATGGACCAGAATGAATAGGCATGTGAGATGTGTGCCTGGCATGGAGCAGAGTGAATAGGCATGTGAGCTGTGTGCCTGGCATTGACCAGAATGAATAGGCATGTGATCTGTGCCTGGCATGGACCAGAACGAATAGGCATGTGAACTGTGTGCCTGGCATAGAGCAGAATTAATAGGCATGTGAGGTGTGTATGGAGCAGAATTAATAAGCATGTGAGCTGTGTGCATGCATGGAGCAGAGTGAATAGGCATGTGAGCTGTGTGCCTGGCGTGGAGCAGATGGAATAGGCATGTGAACTGTGTGCATGGAGCAGAATGAATAGGCATGTGAGCTGTGTGTCTGGCATGGCATGTGAGCTGTGTGCATGGCATGGAGCAGAGTGAATAGGCATGTGAGCTGTGTGCCTGGTATGGAGCAGAATGAATAGGCATGTGAGCTGTGTGCCTGGCATGGCATGTGAGCTGTGTGCCTGGCATGGAGCAGAGTGAATAGGCATGTGAGCTGTGTGCCTGGCATGGAGCAGATTGAATAGGAATGTGAGCTGTGTGCCTGGCAGGGAGCAGAATGAATAGGCATGTGAACTGTGTTCCTGGCATGGAGCAGAATTAATAGGCATGTGAGCTGTGTGCCTGACAAGGAGCAGGATGAATAGGCATGTGAGTTGTGTGCCTGGCATGGAGCAGGATGAATAGGCATGTGAGCTGTGTGCCTGGCATGGAGCAGGATGAATAGGAATGTGAGCTGTGTGCCTGGCAGGGAGCAGAATGAATAGGCAAGTGAGCTGTGTGCCTGGCATGAAGCAGGATGACAGGAATGTGAGCTGTGTGCCTGGCAGGGAGCGGAATGAATAGGCATGTGAGCTGTGTGCCTGGCATGGAGCAGAATGAATAGGCATGTGAGCTGTGTGCATGGAGCAGAATGAATAGACATGTAAGCTGTGAGCCTGGCATGGAGCAGAATGAATACGCATGTGAGCTGTGTGCCTGGCATGGAGCAGAATGAATAGGCATGTGAGCTGTGAGCCTGGCATGGACCAGAATGAATAGGCATGTGAGCTGTGTGCCTGGCATGGACCAGAATAAATAGGCATTTGAGCTGTGTGCATGGAGCAGAATGAATAGGCATGTGAGCTGTGTGCCTGGCATGGACCAGAATGAATAGGCATGTGAGATGTGTGCCTGGCATGGAGCAGAGTGAATAGGCATGTGAGCTGTGTGCCTGGCATTGACCAGAATGAATAGGCATGTGATCTGTGCCTGGCATGGACCAGAATGAATAGGCATGTGAACTGTGTGCATGGAGCAGAATGAATAGGCATGTGAGCAATGTGTCTGGCATGGCATGTGAGCTGTGTGCATGCATGGAGCAGAGTGAATAGGCATGTGAGCTGTGTGCCTGGCATGGAGCAGATTGAATAAGAATGTGAGCTGTGTGCCTGGCAGGGAGCAGAATGAATAGGCATGTGAACTGTGTGCCTGGCATAGAGCAGAATTAATAGGCATGTGAGCTGTGTGCCTGACATGGAGCAGGATGAATAGGCATGTGAGTTGTGTGCCTGGCATGGAGGAGGATGAATAGGCATGTGAGCTGTGTGCCTGGCATGGAGCAGGATGAATGGGCATGTGAGCTGTGTGCGTGGCATGGACCAGAACGAATAGGCATGTAAGCTGTGTGCATGGAGCAGAACGAATAGGTATGTGAGCTGTGTGCCTGGCAGGGAGCAGAATGAATAGGCATTTGAGATGTGTGCCTGGCATGGAGCAGGATGAATAGGAATGTGAGCTTTGTCCCTGGCAGGGAGCAGGATGAATAGGCATGTGCGCTGTGTGCCTGGCATGGAGCAGGATGAATAGGAATGTGAGCTGTGTGCCTGGCAGGGAGCAGAATGAATAGGCATGTGAGCTGTGTGCCTGGCATGGAGCACAGTGAATAGGCATGTGAGCTGTGTGCCTGGCATGGAGCAGAATGAATAGGCATGTGAGCTGTGTGCCTGGCATGGACCAGAATAAATAGGCATTTGAGCTGTGTGCCTGGCATGGAGCAGAGTGAATAGGCTTGTGAGCTGTGTGCCTGGCATTGACCAGAATGAATAAGCATGTGAGCTGTGCCTGGCAAGGACCGGAATGAATAGGTTTGTGAGCTGTGTGCATGGAGCAGAATTAATAGGCATGTGAGCTGTGTGTCTGGCATGGCATGTGAGTTGTGTGCATGGCATGGAGCACAGTGAATAGGCATGTGAGCTGTGTGCCTGGCATGGAGCAGAATGAATAGGCATGTGATCTATGTGCATGGAGCAGAATGAATAGGCATGTGAGCTGTGTGTCTGCCATGGCATGTGAGCTGTGTGCATGGCATGGAGCAGAGTGAATAGGCATGTGGGCTGTGTGCCTGGCATGGAGCAGATTGAATAAGAATGTGAGCTGTGTGCCTGGCATGGAGCAGGATGAATAGGCATGTGAGCTGTGTGCCTGGCATGGACCAGAATGATAGGCATGTGAGCTGTGTGCATGGCATGGAGAAGAGTGAATAGGCTTGTGAGCTGGATGCCTGGCATGGACCAGAATGAATAGGCATGTGAGCTGTGTGCCTGGCATGGACCAGAATAAATAGGCATTTGAGCTGTGTGCATGGAGCAGAATGAATAGGCATGTGAGCTGTGTGCCTGGCATGGACCAGAATGAATAGGCATGTGAGATGTGTGCCTGGCATGGAGCAGAGTGAATAGGCATGTGAGCTGTGTGCCTGGCATTGACCAGAATGAATAGGCATGTGATCTGTGCCTGGCATGGACCAGAATGAATAGGCATGTGAACTGTGTGCCTGGCATAGAGCAGAATTAATAGGCATGTGAGGTGTGTATGGAGCAGAATTAATAAGCATGTGAGCTGTGTGCATGCATGGAGCAGAGTGAATAGGCATGTGAGCTGTGTGCCTGGCGTGGAGCAGATGGAATAGGCATGTGAACTGTGTGCATGGAGCAGAATGAATAGGCATGTGAGCTGTGTGTCTGGCATGGCATGTGAGCTGTGTGCATGGCATGGAGCAGAGTGAATAGGCATGTGAGCTGTGTGCCTGGTATGGAGCAGAATGAATAGGCATGTGAGCTGTGTGCCTGGCATGGCATGTGAGCTGTGTGCCTGGCATGGAGCAGAGTGAATAGGCATGTGAGCTGTGTGCCTGGCATGGAGCAGATTGAATAGGAATGTGAGCTGTGTGCCTGGCAGGGAGCAGAATGAATAGGCATGTGAACTGTGTTCCTGGCATGGAGCAGAATTAATAGGCATGTGAGCTGTGTGCCTGACAAGGAGCAGGATGAATAGGCATGTGAGTTGTGTGCCTGGCATGGAGCAGGATGAATAGGCATGTGAGCTGTGTGCCTGGCATGGAGCAGGATGAATAGGAATGTGAGCTGTGTGCCTGGCAGGGAGCAGAATGAATAGGCAAGTGAGCTGTGTGCCTGGCATGAAGCAGGATGACAGGAATGTGAGCTGTGTGCCTGGCAGGGAGCGGAATGAATAGGCATGTGAGCTGTGTGCCTGGCATGGAGCAGAATGAATAGGCATGTGAGCTGTGTGCATGGAGCAGAATGAATAGACATGTAAGCTGTGAGCCTGGCATGGAGCAGAATGAATACGCATGTGAGCTGTGTGCCTGGCATGGAGCAGAATGAATAGGCATGTGAGCTGTGAGCCTGGCATGGACCAGAATGAATAGGCATGTGAGCTGTGTGCCTGGCATGGACCAGAATAAATAGGCATTTGAGCTGTGTGCATGGAGCAGAATGAATAGGCATGTGAGCTGTGTGCCTGGCATGGACCAGAATGAATAGGCATGTGAGATGTGTGCCTGGCATGGAGCAGAGTGAATAGGCATGTGAGCTGTGTGCCTGGCATTGACCAGAATGAATAGGCATGTGATCTGTGCCTGGCATGGACCAGAATGAATAGGCATGTGAACTGTGTGCATGGAGCAGAATGAATAGGCATGTGAGCTATGTGTCTGGCATGGCATGTGAGCTGTGTGCATGCATGGAGCAGAGTGAATAGGCATGTGAGCTGTGTGCCTGGCATGGAGCAGATTGAATAAGAATGTGAGCTGTGTGCCTGGCAGGGAGCAGAATGAATAGGCATGTGAACTGTGTGCCTGGCATAGAGCAGAATTAATAGGCATGTGAGCTGTGTGCCTGACATGGAGCAGGATGAATAGGCATGTGAGTTGTGTGCCTGGCATGGAGGAGGATGAATAGGCATGTGAGCTGTGTGCCTGGCATGGAGCAGGATGAATGGGCATGTGAGCTGTGTGCGTGGCATGGACCAGAACGAATAGGCATGTAAGCTGTGTGCATGGAGCAGAACGAATAGGTATGTGAGCTGTGTGCCTGGCAGGGAGCAGAATGAATAGGCATTTGAGCTGTGTGCCTGGCATGGAGCAGGATGAATAGGAATGTGAGCTTTGTCCCTGGCAGGGAGCAGGATGAATAGGCATGTGCGCTGTGTGCCTGGCATGGAGCAGGATGAATAGGAATGTGAGCTGTGTGCCTGGCAGGGAGCAGAATGAATAGGCATGTGAGCTGTGTGCCTGGCATGGAGCACAGTGAATAGGCATGTGAGCTGTGTGCCTGGCATGGAGCAGAATGAATAGGCATGTGAGCTGTGTGCCTGGCATGGACCAGAATAAATAGGCATTTGAGCTGTGTGCCTGGCATGGAGCAGAGTGAATAGGCTTGTGAGCTGTGTGCCTGGCATTGACCAGAATGAATAAGCATGTGAGCTGTGCCTGGCAAGGACCGGAATGAATAGGTTTGTGAGCTGTGTGCATGGAGCAGAATTAATAGGCATGTGAGCTGTGTGTCTGGCATGGCATGTGAGTTGTGTGCATGGCATGGAGCACAGTGAATAGGCATGTGAGCTGTGTGCCTGGCATGGAGCAGAATGAATAGGCATGTGATCTATGTGCATGGAGCAGAATGAATAGGCATGTGAGCTGTGTGTCTGCCATGGCATGTGAGCTGTGTGCATGGCATGGAGCAGAGTGAATAGGCATGTGGGCTGTGTGCCTGGCAGGGAGCAGAATGAATAGGCATGTGAGCTGTGTGCCTTGCATGGAGCACAGTGAATAGGCATGTGAGCTGTGTGCCTGGCATGGAGCAGAATGAATAGGCATGTGAGCTGTGTGCCTGGCATGGAGCAGAGTGAATAGGCATGTCAGCTGTGTGCCTGGCATGGACCAGAATAAATAGGCATTTGAGCTGTGTGTCTGGCATGGAGCAGAGTGAATAGGCATGTGAGCTGTGTGCCTGGCATTGACCAGAATGAATAAGCATGTGAGCTGTGCCTGGCAAGGACCGGAATGAATAGGTTTGTGAGCTGTGTGCATGGAGCAGAATTAATAGGCATGTGAGCTGTGTGTCTGGCATGGCATGTGAGCTGTGTGCATGGCATGGAGCACAGTGAATAGGCACGTGAGCTGTGTGCCTGGCATGGAGCAGAATGAATAGGCATGTGAGCTGTATGCATGGAGCAGAATGAATAGGCATGTGAGCTGTGTGTCTGCCATGGCATGTGAGTTGTGTGCATGGCATGGAGCAGAGTGAATAGGCATGTGAGCTGTGTGCCTGGCATGGAGCAGAATGAATAGGCATGTGAGCTGTGTGCATGGAGCAGAATAAATAGGCATATGAGCTGTGTGCCTGGCATGGCATGTGAGCTGTGTGCCGGCATGGAGCAGAGTGAATGGGCATGTGAGCTGTGTGCCTGGCATGGAGCATATTGAATAGGCATGTGAGCTGTGTGCCTGGCATGGACCAGAACGAATAGGCATGTAAGCTGTGTGCATGGAGCAGAACGAATAGGCATGTGAGCTGTGTGCCTGGCAGGGAGCAGAATGAATAGGCATGTGAGCTGTGTGCCTGGCATGGAGCAGGATGACAGGAATGTGAACTGTGTGCCTGGCAGGGTGCAGAATGAATAGGCATGTGAGCTGTGTGCCTGCATGGAGCACAGTGAATAGGCATGTGAGCTGTGTGCCTGGCATGGAGCATAATGAATAGGCATGTGAGCTGTGTGCCTGGCATGGACCAGAATAAATAGGCATTTGAGCTGTGTGCCTGGCATGGAGCAGAGTGAATAGGCTTATGAGCTGTGTGCCTGGCATTGACCAGAATGAATAAGCATGTGAGCTGTGCCTGGCAAGGACCGGAATGAATAGGTTTGTGAGCTGTGTGCATGGAGCAGAATTAATAGGCATGTGAGCTGTGTGTCTGGCATGGCATGTGAGTTGTGTGCATGGCATGGAGCACAGTGAATAGGCATGTGAGCTGTGTGCCTGGCATGGAGCAGAATGAATAGGCATGTGATCTGTGTGCATGGAGCAGAATGAATAGGCATGTGAGCTGTGTGTCTGCCATGGCATATGAGCTGTGTGCATGGCATGGAGCAGAGTGAATAGGCATGTGGGCTGTGTGCCTGGCAGGGAGCAGAATGAATAGGCATGTGAGCTGTGTGCCTTGCATGGAGCACAGTGAATAGGCATGTGAGCTGTGTGCCTGGCATGGAGCAGGATGAATAGGCATGTGAGCTGTGTGCCTGGCATGGAGCAGAGTGAATAGGCATGTCAGCTGTGTGCCTGGCATGGACCAGAATAAATAGGCATTTGAGCTGTGCCTGGCAAGGACCAGAATGAATAGGTTTTTGAGCTGTGTGCATGGAGCAGAATCAATAGGCATGTGAGCTGTGTGTCTGGCATGGCATGTGAGCTGTGTGCATGGCATGGAGCACAGTGAATAGGCACGTGAGCTGTGTGCCTGGCATGGAGCAGAATGAATAGGCATGTGAGCTGTATGCATGGAGCAGAATGAATAGGCATGTGAGCTGTGTGTCTGCCATGGCATGTGAGTTGTGTGCATGGCATGGAGCAGAGTGAATAGGCATGTGAGCTGTGTGCCTGGCATGGAGCAGAATGAATAGGCATGTGAGCTGTGTGCATGGAGCAGAATAAATAGGCATATGAGCTGTGTGCCTGGCATGGCATGTGAGCTGTGTGCCGGCATGGAGCAGAGTGAATGGGCATGTGAGCTGTGTGCCTGGCATGGAGCAGATTGAATAGGCATGTGAGCTGTGTGCCTGGCATGGACCAGAACGAATAGGCATGTAAGCTGTGTGCATGGAGCAGAACGAATAGGCATGTGAGCTGTGTGCCTGGCAGGGAGCAGAATGAATAGGCATGTGAGCTGTGTGCCTGGCATGGAACAGGATGACAGGAATGTGAACTGTGTGCCTGGCAGGGAGCAGAATGAATAGGCATGTGAGCTGTGTGCCTGGCATGGAGCAGGATGAATAGGAATGTGAGCTGCGTGCCTGGCAGGGAGCAGAATGAATAGGCATGTGAGCTGTATGCCTGGCATTGATCAGAGTGAATAGGCATGTGAGCTGTGTGCCTGGCATGGCGCAGGATGGATAGGCATGTGAGCTGTGTGCCTGGCATGAAGCAGGATGACAGGCATGTGAGCTGTGTGCCTGGCAGGGAGCAGAATGAATAGGCATGTGAGCTGTATGCCTGGCATGGAGCAGGAGGAATAGGAATGTGAGCTGTGTGCCTGGCAGGGAGTGGAATGAATAGGCATGTGAGCTGTGTGCCTGGCATGGCGCAGGATGAATAGGCATGTGAGCTGTGTGCCTGGCATGGACCAGAACGAATAGGCATGTGAGCTGTGTGCCTGGCATGGATCAGAGTGAATAGGCATGTGAGCTGTGTGCCTGGCATGGCGCAGGATGAATAGGCATGTGAGCTGTGTGCCTGGCATGAAGCAGGATGACAGGAATGTGAGCTGTGTGCCTGGCAGGGAGCGGAATGAATAGTCATGTGAGCTGTGTGCCTGGCATGGAGCAGAGTGAATAGGCATGTGAGCTGTGTGTCTGGCATGGAGCAGAATGAATAGGCATGTGAGCTGTGTGCATGGAGCAGAATAAATAGGCATGTGAGCTGTGTGCCTGGCATGGCATGTGAGCTGTGTGCCGGCATGGAGCAGAGTGAATGGGCATGTGAGCTGTGTGCCTGGCATGGAGCAGATTGAATAGGCATGTGAGCTGTGTGCCTGGCATGGACCAGAACGAATAGGCATGTAAGCTGTGTGCATGGAGCAGAACGAATAGGCATGTGAGCTGTGTGCCTGGCAGGGAGCAGAATGAATAGGCATGTGAGCTGTGTGCCTGGCATGGAGCAGGATGACAGGAATGTGAACTGTGTGCCTGGCAGGGAGCAGAATGAATAGGCATGTGAGCTGTGCGCCTGGCATGGAGCAGGATGAATAGGAATGTGAGCTGTGTGCCTGGCAGGGAGCAGAATGAATAGGCATGTGAGCTGTGTGCCTGGCATGGATCAGAGTGAATAGGCATGTGAGCTGTGTGCCTGGCATGGCGCAGGATGAATAGGCATGTGAGCTGCGTGCCTGGCATGAAGCAGGATGACAGGAATGTGAGCTGTGTGCCTGGCAGGGATCAGAATGAATAGGCATGTGAGCTGTGTGCCTGGCATGGAGCAGGAGGAATAGGAATGTGAGCTGTGTGCCTGGCAGGGAGCGGAATGAATAGGCATGTGAGCTGTGTGCCTGGCATGGCGCAGGATGAATAGGCATGTGAGCTGTGTGCCTGGCATGGACCAGAACGAATAGGCATGTGAGCTGTGTGCCTGGCATGGATCAGAGTGAATAGGCATGTGAGCTGTGTGCCTGGCATGGCGCAGGATGAATGGGCATGTGAGCTGTGTGCATGGAGCAGAATAAATAGGCATGTGAGCTGTGTGCCTGGCATGGCATGTGAGCTGTGTGCAGGCATGGAGCAGAGTGAATGGGCATGTGAGCTGTGTGCCTGGCATGGAGCAGATTGAATAGGCATGTGAGCTGTGTGCCTGGCATGGACCAGAACGAATAGGCATGTGAGCTGTGTGCATGGAGCAGAACGAATAGGCATGTGAGCTGTGTGCCTGGCAGGGAGCAGAATGAATAGGCATGTGAGCTGTGTGCCTGGCATGGAGCAGGATGACAGGAATGTGAACTGTGTGCCTGGCAGGGAGCAGAATGAATAGGCATGTGAGCTGTGTGCCTGGCATGGCGCAGGATGAATAGGAATGTGAGCTGTGTGCCTGGCAGAGAGCAGAATGAATAGGCATGTGAGTTGTGTGCCTGGCATGGATCAGAGTGAATAGGCATGTGAGCTGTGTGCCTGGCATGGCGCAGGATGAATAGGAATGTGAGCTGTGTGCCTGGCATGAAGCAGGATGACAGGAATGTGAGCTGTGTGCCTGGCAGGGAGCAGAATGAATAGGCATGTGAGCTGTGTGCCTGGCATGGAGCAGGAGGAATAGGAATGTGAGCTGTGTGCCTGGCAGGGAGCGGAATGAATAGGCATGTGAGCTGTGTGCCTCGCATGGCGCAGGATGAATAGGCATGTGAGCTGTGTGCCTGGCATGGACCAGAACGAATAGGCATGTGAGCTGTGTGCCTGGCATGGATCAGAGTGAATAGGCATGTGAGCTGTGTGCCTGGCATGGCGCAGGATGAATAGGCATGTGAGCTGTGTGCCTGGCATGAAGCAGGATGACAGGAATGTGAGCTGTGTGCCTGGCAGGGAGCAGAATGAATAGGCATGTGAGCTGTGTGCCTGGCATGGAGCAGGAGGAATAGGAATGTGAGCTGTGTGCCTGGCAGGGAGCGGAATGAATAGGCATGTGAGCTGTGTGCCTGGCATGGAGCAGAGTGAATAGGCATGTGAGCTGGGTGCCTGGCATGGCGCAGGATGAATAGGCATGTGAGCTGTGTGCCTGGCCCTTGGGACAGAGATGTACCTTGTGTTACAGCCACAGGGTCTCGGATTAGGGCATCAGGAGGGGCAAACCTGAAAGCGACGCCTGTTTTAATACCTTGCCTTAAGGATCGTGAGCCTTAAACCGTGAGTTGTGTGTGTCATGTATGGGTAGGGGCACTCATACACGTTGTATAAGTGTGTTTTTTCTTTACCTAGAAGTCAATATTGCATCACAGAGACCAAGAACACTTTCACCAATAACTCTTTGGTATTATCCCATTGGCAGGGGACGTCACCTTTAGCAATGGAACACTTACGAGTAGGGGCTCTTAAACTCTGAGCATCTTCATTTTGCCAACAATACCAGTGGGGAAGGATCCCTCAATCATATACACTGGTCTGCAATTCACGGTGACGCAAGTGGCTGAGAGGGTTAAATATTTTGCATCACCAAGGTAACCATCGAGCAAAAAGTTTAAACAGATTATGGGACAGATCATTTAACGTGTACGTACCGCCACATCACCCATACCAACGTTAGGGACCGGCTGAGGCACACACGCAGAATACATTGCTTTAGCATCCAGCTAACTGTACAGGGGCGCACATTTAAACTGTCATGGCATACCTGCCATAGAGCGCTCTTTAGGTCATGTGTTAAACATATCCACACTGCTAGGCCTCAGACACTGATGGAACAAGTTTGGTGGTGCTCCAAGATGGAGGCAGACAAAGTGCGCTGTAAGGTTGAAGGTTTACTAGAGAGGATACCACGGCACAGATGAACGTGCCAAGGAAACCCCCGCATCATGGCCTGCATCTTGGAGAGGGGTAATCCTATAACCCAGTTAATTATCGACCAATAGCCATCCTAGACGCCGACAGCAAGGTCTTTGCGGCCTTGCTGTTGGTGCATTTAGACTAAGGAATGGCAAACTAAATCAGGCAGGATTCAAAAAATGGCAGACAGGCTTTCAGAAGCATTTAGGGAATTCCCTTAATGGGTTTATTTTAAAGTGTATCATGAATCAAGCCTGGTATAAAAAATACGATTCGGTGTATCTGGCGACTATTGATCATTCGGCTGCATTTCATGCAGTCAATTAGAGTTTACTGTGGATCAAATTAAAGAATTGTGGGATCCCAGACGGGTGGGTATTGCACCTAATCATTGGCTTATATTCTGAGGCCAATGTGCAAATTAGGTTAGAACCAGCTTGGAACCTTGTCACGGAATATCACAACATTTAGAGGAGTCAGTCAAGGTTGCGTTTTGGCCCATTGCCTGTTCAACCTCTATATGGCCGATGTTGGTTACTTCCTATAATAATACATTTATTGTGAAATTGTTCAAATTTGAACTTTACACAAAAGATACAAGTGCATAAAATGACTTAATACAAACATATTACAATCAATACATGAAATATGAAAATTATAAAAGGATTGAGTAAAATTATACATATATGCATAATCAGACACAATACAGTACAAGGATAATACAGTGCATTGCAGAGGTAGAATATAGGAGGTAAGTGTGGCACGCTCCACACATATCATATGCAACTCTACTCACAGGATGCCTGACACGGATGGACACATACAACTGAGTAGCAGGTATCAATCGTAATAATCCGACCTCAAACTTCCGGCTTCGAACATAGGCACTGATTCCTAAGGTTCCTGAGGAGCCCCGCACGTTTCCACTGAAGCCGGCTGGTTGGGTAATAAACTTTTGACTTTAACCCAAACCCTGTATAGTGCCAGTTGAGTCCTAATTGAATCCGAATTTAAACAGTAATCCCAAAAGGACTCTCCCTTAATAGTCTCATAGTTGTTTACCAGCTTTCCCAGCATGCACATATACAGTGGGCCCAAACGAGGGCACATAGTCAGGACATGCCTAGTAGTTTCTAGATGTTCTCCCTTCTCATAGATACGACAACTCCTGTCCTTCGGTAGAATACACAATCGTGGCCCAATAACTGCTAGTACCTGTAGCTGGTTCGTCCGCAGTCTTAACATAAATTGACGTACCTCCAGATCTGGGCATAGTAACAGGAATTGTTGGGGCTTTCTGTATCTGTGGATTACATGAGTTACGGCTTCGTACCCCTTCAAGGTTGACAAATGTATGTAGTACTGAGTCCAGTCCCATCTATTCATTTTTTGTATAAAAGATTTTTTTTGATGGATAAATGGCATTAGCCGCTTCTTATCATGGGCCCAGTCTTTGTCAGCAAAGAGAGATTCATTTAACTGTTTGTAGCTATTTCGTTGAGGTGACCTTTCATTATCAAAGTTGGTACCAGGCAGACTAAGCAGTTTACAAGATAAGGAGGAAATAGCTTTCAAATAGAACAGGCCTCGGGCTCTCAATGCCATGCCTTTCAAAGATGTCAAACCCAGTTCCAACCTAAGATACTCGACAGAACAAGCTGGGCCCAGACCCAAAACTGCTCTCCACTACTGACCCTCAAGTATATTAAGCCAGTTCATATCTTGTATAGCTAATGCCTCCAAGCCATACAAGATAGCGGGGACAAAACACTGTTGATAGAGTCTAATGATCCCCGCAATACTAAACCCAGCTGTTCCTTTGGCAAATTTACAAGCCTGCAGTGTAAGAAGTTTTGCCCGCCTCTTTTTTTGCGAGATGATCAGATTATAGTTGGGTTGAGTGTCAAATTGCGAAGAGTGTTAAGAGTACATGTGCCCAATTGTCCGGGTCGCTTTTTAGTACCACATTTGCCAGCCCATTCGGGCCAGGGGCTTTGGAGGGTTTGAGGGCTAGAATAACCTGATTTATCACGTTGTGGCTTAAAGGCAAGGGCCAAGGGGATATATTTGATACCATGGTAGAGGCCGGTATGTTTGCATTAAAAAACGTATGCTTAATATGTGCTACCCACTGTTCCTCACCAATAGGATTAACTATTCTTAATCCCTGGTCCCTTCCTGCCTCACCTAATAATTGCAAATATGGCGGGTGTTTCTGCTCATTAGAGTCTGAATGAAGCCCTCCCATTTTTCACGTTGTTGGGACTTACGATAATGGTAAAGTCATGTGCGGTACTGCCGCTTTATATACTTAAGCACAGTCAGCCTCTCCTGCAGATTCCTGAGAGATTGTATCCATACCTCTATCTCCTCAGGGGATTTCCCCCTTAATTCACTCTTCACACAACAGCTCTCAGGGAAAGTCAAGGACCTCATTCTTTCAATATTAATCTGGGACCAGCAAATCCGATTCCCTTGATTTGTTGTAATCACATCGCTACAAACATTCCCAGAACCTTTTCCCCCACCCCCACTCAGGATCAGGACAACTGCGGCGTGGTCACTATAAGTGTTAGGGGCAATATGAATACCCATAACGTTACCCAAGGCACCTTCGGAAACCACCATATAGTCCAAAACTGCCCTCTTTGTGCCCATATGCCAGGTGGGTTGGCCGGGATTATCGCCGGTTGTGCGACCATTCAGGATTATACACCTCCATTCATTTAAATAATCGACCCATACCTTGCCTTTGGAATTGGAGGTCGCTTGTGGAATTTGGCTGAAATCAGATACATTATCATATTTACCACAACCTTCTAAGTCCACACATCTCGCATTCAGGTCCCCACATAGTATGATCGGGTTACTTTCATAATCAGCATCCCAATTCATTAGTATGGTGTCCAATTGCTCGAGGATAGACTCAGTCTTCGACGTATCCGGTGGATTATAAATATCAATAATGAACAGATCTTGAGGATTTCCTTCTTTCTCCGTTATAGTCACTGCCACAGCTAACGCATTACTACCGGGTTTAGGGTCATTTACCAGTCTTGGGCTATATGATGACTTTATACCTATTAACAGGCCGCCCTTAGGGCGACCACTCTCCCTCTTAGTGGCCTCTGCTTGGAAAGTCACATATCCATCAAATTACACCTCAAATGTAATCCAGGTCTCTTGTAATACAAACATTTCATGGGAGAACAGTACTTCTTGTGCACTGCCCCCAGCAAGCCAGTGACTAAACCCCCTAGTATTCCAGCTCACCACTGACCAATTTCACTCTGAGCAACTTTTAGTGGCAATCATGTTCTTTAACCATTCCCAGCCTTGCTTGTCGTTACATTTAGCTATAGACTTTGGTTCAGCTTTAGAGACTATTGTTTGTGTCTTTTGACCATTACATTTAGTACATCCTTCCTCAGGCACATTCATCTTTGGCAGTATATCTAGGACCTATCCCAAATATCCCAAGGATGCTGAGTGTAATCTAATTAGGGCTGTAGTTTCCGGCAGGCTACAGTGTACTTTGGTAATCATAGTATTCAAAGGTCTTAGTGGCTCCACAAAATCAAAGTCTCCACTATTGAGTATCCTTAGAGAGGGGACCTTGTAAAGCAATGACAAAAGTGTAGCATGATTCAGCGGCCGCCCCTTTACAGCTGTCGTGGGTGCAATAGTTAAAGTTCTCCGAGGTAACATCACAGGGATAGTAGAAGATGAGAACACAGCAGGAGGATCGAGGGAAGGGGCAGCAGTATTACTAGGGGCCATATTGGTGATGGTCGGTTACTTCCTATTAGCTGCTGTGTTCGCTACTCCAAAAATGGGCAGTATGAAAGCGATGTGTTTAGCATACACGGATTGCTCGTAGCTGGGTCTGCAGCGTATGATTGCTGCCTTCTCAGACTTTGCCAAGACCCACTCTTATGGAAAATCCCCCAAAAACTAAGGTCATGCACTGCACAGCCAGGATTAAAACCCCGAAAAGTAAATGGTGTGTGGGGACCAAGTTAATCGAGCAAGACAATAGTTTTGTCTATTTTGGATTCCTGATCTCTGTGAAAATGCATTAAAACGACATTAAGGAATGCATGAATGCACTTTCGAAACAGCTATGCCGAACTGACGCTAATTATGGCAACTTCACAATAGTCTCAATATTGAAGTTTTATGAGGGGAAGATTGTCCCCAAGATTTGATATGATATTGAAATGTTAGCACATTGGATCTTAGATTTTTTACCGATTTTAGAAAGATGAATCTGAAGGAAAGCCGTTTGGATCCCGAGTTGTGTGCCGCTTGTTGCTATAAGATATGAACTTGACGCATACTCCTTAAGATCTAGGGCTTGCTGGAAATTTTGATCCCTTTAGTATAACATTTTATGCTCAAAGACAGATTAGTTATATGCGGATCTAGGGACCATATTGGATATGAAAGGGGACAGGTACGATAATGAGTTTACCAAATGTTGCATCAGTCTGCTTAGAGAAACGGGTTTATCGGCTTGTGATCTGGTTTCCAGGAAAATGAAACAGATATTGTTTCGGTTTGACTAGAGTGGTACCCTGGTGGGAATGCACATCTATGACTCGTTGGACCATCTGTCAGGTGAGCATAAAAACGCAGGTACTCTTGCTCCAATACCTTGGCATTTACCCTGACAGAAATACTAGGCGTAGCTTCCTGCCATTCAGGTGGAATCTGGCGTTAACCAGGGAAGTTCTGCCTGGGTATCGACTACTGCAGCCTGAATCTGCCAATTGCCGCTTTTGTAAAGTGAAACATCTTGTGACCTCTTGTACGGCTTTGCAGGGTAACATTTATTTGACGTAGGTGATATAGAGGCTGTTTGGCAGTGTTGTTTAGCTGGCTGGACAACCTCAACCGTTTTGGCTGCAACTGGTTTCTTACAATCTTTGCAGCTAGAGACATATTTTGAAGAACTTCTAAAATTCCTTGTTATAACATGATCAACTTCTAAATTTAACCTGATGAATTGTGGTCAACGTATTTTATGCTCTTGTAATATTATGTATTGTAACTTGTTTCCTTTTCTTCTTGTAATGTTAAAGGTTATTAGTACCATTAGGTTGGGTAACAATAAACATCTGTTATTAGCGCCAAGATTCCCCTCCGGGGGTGAACATGCACTTTACAAATACGCCTGTTTTGTTATGTTTAAGCATACGACAATAAAACAAAAAACAAAAAATGTATATCGGTTTTCAGCTCTGTGTTGGCTCAGATCTCCAATAATGATTAGCATTTTAACAGCACAGATCTCTTCGGATTCGAATTACTGCTGAAAGGGGGAACGATTGCAAGCGGGAGAATGCTAGCCTTTGGGGCGCTTGTGATATGACCATACAGTCAGCATGGCATTAAAAACATGAACACATTTCACAGAAATACAGACGTCCCTGCAAGCTCAGACTACCGTCCAAGAAGTGTGTTACTTTGCGTGTAATGCCTGCAAAACAGAAGGCCCAAATTGCACACCTGGCTTCACCGAGAGAGACCGACTCGACATGTGCTGCCCCTGGCCACCTGTGCCAGCTCTGTCTGCTTTCCCAATATTTGGCTTTATATAGAGTGTATGAGTCAAGCGGTTCATTGTCGGCCCTGCTTTGTGTACAGCTGGGAGTAACACCAATACGAGCAGAACAGAGAGCGCGTAGTAGGCCCAGGTGGGAAAGGAAGAGATTTCGTTTTATGCTCATGACTGACTGGATGCGTTCCATCTTCTCTTCCTTTCACTTTTCTGTGTCAATGGAAAATAAACACACTGGTGTTCGATATGCCATATCACACACTAACCGCTAGAGAAGCACCGCATGGATTTGGTGTACTTACTCGGAAGGGGTTACTGCCTTCTGCCGTTGACTCGTTCAGGCAGATCTTTCCGAAAACAGAGTTTAAACGGGGAAGAAATAACAACACACCTGCCTGACATCCTCTGCACCGCCAGTATCACCAAGATAAACATATTGCACTTTGTCGTGTGGGCGGTTGACTATCTGAGCTTGGAGCTTTGCCAGCTGCAGGTCTCAGACAGGTCACGCAGTGCATTAAGTGGGTCCCTGGCAGTCTCCAAAAAGTGGGGCTGAGCCTCCTGGTCCCACCGCACCACGACGGGACACATTATCCCGTCACGACCGCAGCCGCGACGGGATATGGGCCCACCATTAAGTCAGGCAAGCAGTGGCTGGCTGCAACTTGTGAGTCACTGTAAATCCCTCTGGTGACCCTTTGCACGAGGCGTCACCAGAGGAAGTTAGTCGCCACCAGAGGAAGTTAGTGTCCTTTTGTTCCCCTTCCCCAGTTCACAGAGGCGTCTTTGACCCTTGGCGAACCTGGGGACTGAGTGCCCTATTTCTGTGTTTATGCACAAAGCCATCTTTTATAAAGCTTTGCCAATGGACAAAGACGCCTCAGACTTTGTCCGTCATCAAAACTTTATAAAAGATGGATTGAATTGTGTACTTTTAAGCTATCTTTTATAAACAGAAATATTTCAATGTTTAAAAAAGATGGCTTGAAAAGTAACGCAAACCATAAGGTACGCCCACAAATATATAAATGCTATATATTTGTATGCCTACCTTACTATGGTTTGTGTACTTTTCAATTCATCTTTTATAAACATATAAATATGTAACATATTTCTATGTATATAAAACATGGCTTGCATAGTACACAAACCATAGTAAGGTATGAATACACATATATAGCATTTATATATTTGAGTGTGTACCTTACTAAGGTTTGTATACTTTTCTGGCCACACCCCTCCTGCAAGCCATGCCCCCAAATGAGCCCCCCCCCCTCGATTTCTTACTCCACTTAAAGCACTGGGGTCAGGTGAACCTGCCTTCCAGAGTGTTAGGCAGAATTGCATGCAGTACCCTCTGGAATCACTACATAAATTAGGACTACAGGTGTAAGCAAAATCAACCTTTGGTATAAGTCCATAATACACAGTTTTTGGCAGCGAGCTGAGCAGCCAGGCTTATCTCAAGAGGGGATGTGAGCAGTACAAGGATGTTACACAGAGGTCTTACAATCACAATGGTTCAAGTAGACACTTACACTCAATATTTCTTGGTAAAACACTTACTAATTTATTATACCACCATTTAGAAAACATTCACTAGAAAGAGGCAACTTAATATTATACACAAACACACTTCAGTACTGAACCAATACGTTTCTGAGTAAATTAGGCTCCCCTGAAATAGGAGCAAAATGGCATTTCAGTTACTTTGGGCCTCATTACGATACTGGCGGAACGGGTTAAACTGCGCCGTAAAAGGCTGCGGCGCCGTTCAACCCGTTCCGCCACATTACGAGGTCCCCTCGCGGGACACGTTAAGCACGCCTGGGAAAACCAGGCGTGCATACCGGGTCCCGCAAGGGGAAGAGGGAGCAAACAACGGGCCATCTCGTTATGGCCCGTTGTTTGCTCCCTCTCCCATTCCCATTCAGCCCTATGGGGGCTGAAATGGGAATGGGGATGAAGCGTGTCCGTGTCCTCGAGTGAGGAATTATCGGGCCATCCGAACTCGGAATGGTCCGGTAAGTCCTCATTCCGAGGACACGGAAACGGATGCGATTTTGCCGGCAGCCATGCCGCCAATAGCGGCATAGCTACCGGCATACCTCGTAATGAGGCCCTTTGAATGGGAGTAAAAAGGCACAAGTTAATATAATAGATCACAAATACTTTCTTAGGCAGTGCAAATAGTTTCAGTTCACTAGAGGACTCAATTCAGTTCAATAGGCCTAGGCCAAAGTCAATGGGCTAGTGTCTTGGATAGGAAAGAGCAGTTCTTGTAGTAAACGGTAAAGTCTTTTCCAAAGTTCTCAGACGTAGTTTGTACGAAAAAGAATCATATGTTGGGTCACAAGCTGATTAGGCCTGCAAGTTGGGAAAGTTCTACAAACTTTCACTGCAAGAGGTAAGTTCTCTCAATCGGGTTGGCACAGTACCTTAATATGAAGAAAAGATGCGGCTGAAGACTTTGGTTCCTGGCAGTTCCTGCAGATCTCATTGTTCCTGAGCCTCAGTCGTGGGGACAAGAGGGAGGACGTCGGGGAGGAGGTGGGACTGGTCGAACAAGCTGGCAAATGGAAGATCTTCGGTTTGAGTAGCTGTAGTCAAGCACACAAGCTGGTGTCCTTCCCCCTGGTTAAACCTAACCAGCTCAGAGAATGGTATCCAGGTGGCTTACGAGTTGATTGGTCCCACCAACTCAAAGGAAGAAGTCGTCCTTGAAGGGGCTTCTCTGTCAAGATGAACTTGGCATTTCGGACCTGCAGCAGGGCTTCACCGGGCAAACCAACGGTCCAGGAGTTGCAGCAGCCGTCCTCTTCCAGCTCGTCTTCGGTTCTTTCGTTCCAGTGGTCTACTCTGCTTTCCAGTCCAAGGGACTCACCTTTTAAACAGTTTTCTCCCTTTCATTCCAGCCTAGCTGTCATTCACTCAGCAGGGTAGCTGTCCTTGCCGGACAGTCAGCCAGCCAATAACACCAGAGTGCATTTGGGTCTTGTAAAGATACCGGTGGGGGGTGTCTGTACTCTGCTCTCTATATGGTAGAGGAGAGGCACAGAGGACCCCAGCCAAGATTCTCTATTATGGAAGCAATGGACGAGCAATCAAGGTCTAGCTTCTCAGGAGGTGATGCAGGCTGGTTCTTAAGTACAGTGTAGTCCCCAAACCCCCACAAAGGAATGTCCACAAACTGTATTACTGAAAACACAGTCTTTATATAATTAATATTCAAAGGTATGTACACTATCACAATAACGCACTTTGTACTCAGAAATAAACAATGGTAAATATATGCAATTCTAAAGTGGTACCACCAATATTATCAGATCTCATTAAAGTGCATCAACTATACTGTTAGAATGTCACACAGATCAATAACAAGGAAACCAGCAATAGAGATAGGAGGGAGAGCAAGATGGTTGAAACAATAGGCAGAATACTGGCCTCTACCGCTAAGCACAGTTCTGTGTGGAGATCCCCCCACCTGGGCAACCTGTAAAATAAAGATATATAGCACAAGGCAAGTCCATATATTGCTCAATACTCTTGTTCTCTCCTATAATGTTTTTACCCCCAATGTACCTGGTGGAGTAGAGTTCTTCGAAGAAGCGTCGACAGATCCTTCTTGAGTGACCCCCTTTCAAGCAGGAGTCACAGATCGTCGAGAGGCGTCAAAGAAGGTGAACTTGGCGTCGACGGCGTCGATGAGAAGTTCGAGGGTGCCGAGACCACGGCGTCGATCCAGACGGTGCTCGTCGGCGACGTCCTTCGAGGATGAGGTGTGCGGGGCACCTCGCCGATTGATTGTTCAGGACTGCAAAGAGTTTTGGAAGAACTGTGGCCCAGCAAGGGCGTCGAGTCGTCTAAGTCTTTGTCGTCTCTGGGTGGCGGGAAACACACCGGCGGATTCTAATCGGCACGTTGGCGGCCTTGACTTTCTCCGGCGGGACAAAGCGGTCGATGTTGGGGACAAGGGAGTCCTTCGATTCAAATGTTCTTAGGCAAAGGAGCGGGTGACTCCGGTCGTCGGCGGCACGGCGTCAATCGGTCCCCTCTTCTTAGGCAACACGACTTCGACGGGCCACCAGCGGTTACACAGACCTGCAAACCCTGGTCGACGGCAATGGACTTCGCCAGCGGCGAAGTCCGGGTGCTTCACTTCGTTCTCCTCAGCGGTCCCGGCTCGGGTCGGCAGCCTTTCGAGGGTCTGACTTCCAGGGAACTTCGGCGAAGGTTAGTGGTGCTCGATGGTCCCTCGGAGCACGGGAAGAGGGCGCCTTACCAGGTCCTCTCTCGGATCAGTCTACGACGTATTCAGCAGCTTTCAGATCAGGTTGAAGCAAATGCAACAGCAAGTCTTCTTCTTCCAGCTGGGCGTCGAGGATCAGCAGTTCCGGTTACTCTTCAAGTGTAGACACAGCTTCTGAACAATTTCCAGTGGTTAGAGGTCCCCAGATATACTATCCTGTCTCTCATCCACACTGCTTGCTCATAATCAGCAGCCAATCATACAGAAGGGCATTCATGCAGTCAATCAGCCAATCAGGCATACAGTGAATTCAGGCCATCCTCCTCCCTCTCAGGCACTCCCAACAAGGAATGTGGATTGGGACAAGTACCCAGCCATTCAACACTACATACTGCATTCAGGCCAGTTTCGGGCAGGGCTGTCTCAGTCTTTGTCTCTCATACCAGAAACCAGACAGCCACAACAAGAAGTGCATATTGGTCACACACTCCATTCACCCAGGTCCCACCCACAGGGTGTACCCACAACATACAGTCACTGGGAAGGCTCCAGCCAGTCTGGACTGGACTTCACAACAACATCATATATGGAACTTCCACCCAACAGCCAGTCAGGGGGAAGGGACAGAGTCAGGGCTTCCCAGGACTTTGGGAAAACAAGGTAACAGGTAATAGAAAGCAAGAGGCCACCGGGGCCATCTTGTTTTCCATCAGGAATCAACTGATTCCAATGGCAGGGCCTGGGTATCCCAATAATGGTGGATACTCAGAGCACCTGTCAAATTCAGCATGGAGCTGCCACCAGCCCATACCCTGCTCTGCGGGCCACCCACAGGTGCCCAAAAACATACACTAGAGGCACAGGGTTGTAGCCTCACCCATGGGTGCCGTAAGGGTATCCCATGGGTCAGTTCACCAAACCAAAAAAGAGAGAGCTGCACCACCAGGAGACCCACATGAACTCCTGCGCAGAAAACACGACAGAACACACGATAAAAAGGCAATAAAGGACAAGGATACGGAGGCCCTGTCCCTGCGATGCATTTCCAGCATCACAGTAGCCCCCCCCAGACTGAGGTGGAGGGTGCCTAATCTCCCACGGGATAGACACCCTCATCCAGACGGTCAACATACCTTCTGGAAAGGCCATCTGCATTATCGTGACTCTTCCCTGGTCTGTGCTCTATGGTGAAGTCTAGCCTTGCAAGCTAATGGACCACCTGAGCAGTTTCGGGTTCTCACCCTTCATCTGCATAAACCACTTCAGGGGCTTATGATCTGTTTGGACCTTGAAGGTAGACCCCGTAAGGTAGGGCCTAAAACGCCTAAGGCTCCAAACTATACTGAAACATTCCTTCTCAACATTAGACCACCTAAGTTCTCTACCCTTGAGTTGTCTACTGATGAAGATGATAGGATGTTCCCTCCCTTTGTCATCTAACTGGGACAAGACAGCTCCAATTCCGGTGTCGCAGGCATCCGTCTGGACGATAAAGGGTCGGCTGTAATCAGGCGCACACAACACAGGTGCCCTACACAGACTTTCTTTCAAGCCATCAAAGGCCCTCTGACAGTCTTCAGTCCAATTAACCTTCCTAGGTTGTTTGGGTGAAGTCAGAGCTGTCAGGGGTGCAGCTATGGTTCCATAGTCTGCCATGAAATTGCGATAATACCCAGTGAGGCCCAAAAAGGCTCTGCCAAACTGTGAAACACTGTACCCCTCATTATTAGAAATCTTTCATCTCTTAACCTATTTAAACTCAAGGTTAAACACTGGCTAGCCATTTCAGATGTCCAACTGTCTTCTGAATAGCTGTCCTTCCAGATTTGGTTATGTATACCAAACTAACCTGCACTGTTCCTGTATGCCTATGCTTTGTACTGTGCTCTTGTATCATTCCTGTATGTCTAGGCCTTGTACTATGCTCATGTAATGTTTTAACTATTGCTTGAAGAAATACGCCCGGTTGCCTCCGGGCCTGGTTTGCGCTATACAAATAAAAAAAATACAAATACCTGGGTTTGAGTAGTGGGAGTCTCCCAGTCCTGTACATCCTGTACCTTAACTGGGGAGAGGTTGGATTTGACCCCCTCCTACCTCATGACCAAGATATGTGACTTTCCCCTGAGCTATCTGGCACTTGGTGGCCTTGATAGTGAGGTTAGCCCTCTTCAAGGCCTGCAACACCTTACCCAGATGTGTGAAATGCTCTTCCCAAGTAGAACTGTATACGGCAGTGTCGTCTAAGTAAGCCACACAAAAGGCTTCCAGCCCACTGAGCGCATGGTTGAACAATCTCTGGAAGGTGGCAGGGGCATTCTTCAACCCGAAAGGCATGACCCTAAACTGGTAGAGTCCCTCTGGTGTTGAGAACACCGTCTTTTCCTTGGCATGGTCCATCAGAGCTATTTTCCAATAGCCTGAGGTGAGGTCAAAGGTGCTCAAAGATTTGGCAGCACATATGGTGTCCACAAGCTCATCAGCCCTGGGCAATGGGTGCGCGTCAGTTTTGGTGACGGCATTGACTCCTCTGTAGTCTACACAGAACCTCCAATCCTTGGTACCTGCCTGGGAACTTGCCTTGGGGACAAGGACCACGGGACTTGGCCATGGACTGGTTGAGCGTTCAATGACACCCAGATCCAACATCTTGGCGACCTCAGCCTGGATGTGGTTCTTAACAGTATCCGACATACGGTAGCTCCTGCTTTTGACAGGCACACTGTCACCAGTGTCAATCTCGTGCTTACACCATGGTGTAAGGCCTGCCGTCAGTGAAAACAGAGAGGCATACTGCTGGAGCAAAGTCCTGCAGGCCCTCTGCTGCTCTGTTGTCAAATCTGGAGAGAGATGCACTCCCTCCACTGAGCCATCCTGAGGGTTGCTATACAGCAAATCAGGAAGGGGCTCACTCTCATCCTCTTCTTGCTCTGAAGCTAGCAAGAGACATGAGACTTCTGCTCGTCTGTGGAAAGGCTTGAGCCTATTAACATGGAATACCTGAGGGGCTACCCCTGGGATTCCCATGTCAACCAGATAATTGACCTCGCCCATCTTGGAGATTATCCTGAAGGGTCTAGTCCATTTATCTGCCAATGGCTGAGGCTTGGTAGGCTCCATCACGCGGACCTCCTGTCCCAGAGTCCAATCCACTTGCGATGCTTTAAGGTCATGCCAGTACTTATTCAATTCCTGGCTGGCCTTGAGATTCGCTGTTGCCTGACCCATCATCTGTGCCATCCTCCGTCTGAGGCCTAACACATAGTCCCCCACTTGCTTGGCGGGACCTGGAGGGGTGGCTTCCAAACCTTTTCGGATCAAGGCAAGGGCCCCCCCACGGGATGTCCAAAGAGTAACTCAAAGGGGCTGAAACCAACACCGTCTTGAGGTACCTCTCTGTAAGCAAACAGCAGGCATGGCAGGAGGAGATCCCATTTCCTCCTTAGGGGCTCTTCCAAAGCACCTATCATGCCCTTGAGAGTTTTCTTAAATCTCTCACCCAGACCATTGGTCTGGGGATGGTAAGAGGTGGAGAACTTGTAGGTTACTCCGCACTCTTTTCCCATGGTCTTCATGTAACTAGACATGAAGTTGGATCCTCTGTCAGAGACAACCTCCTTAGGGAATCCAACACGGGTGAAAATGCCCAGGAGAGCCCTGGCAACCACCTTGGCAGTTACAGTCCAAAGGGTTATAGCCTCGGGGTACCTGGTGGCATGATCTACCAAGACCAGGATGAACCGATGTCCAGGGGACCGACAATGTCGATGCCCACCCTCTCAAATAGTGTGCCAACCACTGGCAATGGCTGCAGTGAGGCAATGACACTGCCTCTAGTCTTGCCAGACAACTGGCAAGTTGGGCAGGTCCTGCAGTGGGACTCCACTTCTACTCCCATCCGAGGCCAGTAGAAATGGGCAGAGAGCCTCTGCTTAGTCTTCTTGGTACCAAGATGACCAGCTAAGGGCACCTCATGCGCCAACTGCAGTAGGAAGGGCCTGTAAACTGGGGTACCACCAACCTCTTGAGGGCACCAGGTTCAGGCTTAGTGGGCTCACTAACAAGGAGCTCACCCTCCCAATATATCCGGAAGGTCCTAGGCACTTCTCCTTGTGCCTGGGACAGGGCCTGTTTCCTCAGACACTCGAGAGAATGGCACTCTCTCTGTCCCTTACAGAAGTCTGCCTGGGAGGGTCCCCCTTCAGCTAACAAGCATTGAAGATCGGGATGAGTCTTCTGGCTTTTCTCCCACAGGAGTTGAGACGGGGTTTACCACTGGATCCAGCCTGTGCAGAGCATGGATCCCAATGGGTGCTGTAGGAACAGCAGGAAGAGAAGGGGCCCCCGCACAGAGGTTGCCTTCTTGTTCTTCCTTCGTCTTGCCTTAGGTCACGCCTTTGGCTCGGGTACCTGACTCACAGCCAGACCCTGTGTCACCTGTGACCTAGTGACCGCAGCAGCAGTCATGGGAAGACCATCCGAGATCAATCCCAACTCTACAAGATCATTACCTAGCAGAATGTTAGCAGGGATATTGTCCTGACCAGGAAACTAAGCTTTGCTGTATTGTCTCCAATTACGAGTGTGACTAAGGCTACAGGCGATAATTTGGGAGGCCCACCAGCTAACCTGGTGGTTCTCAGAGGAGCACCTACATAGTCCTCTGGCTAGAGCAGGGTTCTGTCCACCACTGTCATGCTTGCCCCAGTGTCTCTCAAGCCAGTAGAAGGCTGGCCGTTCAGGAGGACACTTCTCAAGAATCTACGGGTGTTCTGTAGGATAGTCGCAAGTACTTCCGCGTACAGGTGCCAGGCCCCAAGGGACACTAAGGAAATCTCTAGAGGAGCACCAAATGTGATCCCTGTAGAGGAGGGGAGGACAGTGGCCTCCACCTCAGACATGGGGTAAGGGTAGGTCAGGCTGACACCCTGTACTCCAAGTGCCTTACCTTTACACTTGGAGTCACCCCTCTTGTGATCCAGAGCCCCACAATCCCAACAAGTGCCGGGAGTGCGGGGTACGGTACTGGAACCACTGGGAGCCTGCTTTGCAGCAGGTGGACCACTACTCTTATTCCCACCCAAGATGACTTATCCTCACTAGATTTTTGGGTCTTCGGAGAGGAGGGTTTAGGTTTACCCGACTGTGACTGCTTTTGGGACTCCTCAGATTTCTGAGAGGCCCTCTTTTCTTTGTCCTTGTCCTTCCCACTGGAGTCCTTAGGGGATACCCGGTGGGAGACCCACTTGTCAGCCAACCTAGCCCGCTTAAAGGGATCCAAAATGTTCTGGTCCGCAACATACTGACGCAGCTCGGGTGAACAGGCTTCAGAAACATGTTCAAAAAACAACAGGTGGGACAATTCAACAAAAGTTTACACCTTGTAACCATCAATCCACCCCATCATGTTCATGTGCACAGCACTCACCCAGTCAACCCAAGACACATTCTCTCTTTTCTTAAATTCCCTGTACCTTTTAAGGTATTGGGTAGTGGTCTTGCCAAACTTGGCAATCAAAGCAGATTTCATACACTCATACTGGCCCCTTTCTTCCACACCCAGCTACAGAATACAGTCATACCCAGTTTGAGGCACTCTGCTTAACAAACACTTAGCCCAATCTCTTTTGTCAACATCATGAATTGCACAAGCCATTTCAAACGCTTCAATCCATTGGGGGATATCAGAACCCTCCACAAACACACCAACCAAATCTTTCATAAACTTGGTGGCTGGGGACCTGACACTCTCAACTGGTTTCGCTGAAGTCTCCACTCTAGCTTTCTCTAGCTGGATTCTCTGACATTCAGTGTCCTTGTCTTTGAGTTCAAGATCCCTATTCTTGAGTTCCACTTGCTGTGCCAGCTCCTCTTTCTTAAGCTCAGCATCTATTTCCAACTTGTGATATTCAAAGGCTAATTTCATCCTTAATAACTCAAGCTCCAAGGAAATGCTGGGGTTCGGAACAGAGGCAGCAGCAATGGTGGCATTCCCAGAAACACATTCAGCAGAAGCCCCAGGGGCAGAGTCCTCATTGGTTGCATTCCCCCCCTCATCAAGAGTTTCACCATCCATCTGGTAGTCCACCAGGGCAGCTATCAGCTCAGCCCTAGACTTATCCACAAATTCTAACTCCCTGGCTTCACAAACACTCTGGAGAGCCTCTAAGCTCATCCTAGTCAATTTACCATTTACAATAGACTCCATTGCTTGTAATGCAGTTATTTTGTACACAACCAAACTTTAATTTAATAAAGTGCGGATATTTTGTAAGTGGCATGGTTATACACTGATTCTTAAAACCATAAGCATCCCACCGCTGCCACCAGTGTAAAGATACCGATGGGGGGTGTCTGTACTTCTGCTCTCTATATGCTAGAGGAGAGGCACAGAGGGCCCCAGCCAAGATTCTCTATTATGGTAGCAATGAACGAGCAATCAAGGCCTAGCTTCTCAGGAGGTGATGCAGGCTGGTTCTTAAGTACAGTGTAGTCCCCGAATCCCCTCAAAGGAATGTCCACACACTGTATTACTGAAAACACAGTCTTTATATAATTAATATTCAAAGGTATGTACACTATCACTTAACGCACTTTGTACTAGTGCATCAACTATACTGTTAGAATCTCACACAGATCAATAACAAGGAAACCAGCAATAGAGATAGGAGGGAAAGCAAGATGGTTGAAACAATAGGCAGAATACTGGCCTCTACCGCTAAGCACAGTTCTGTGTGGAGATCCCCCCACCTGGGCAACCTCTAAAATAAAGATATATAGCACAAGCCCAGTCCATATATTGCTTAATAGTCTTGTTCTCTCCTATAATGTTTTACCCCCCAATGTACCTGGTGGAGTAGAGTTCCTCGAAGAAGCGTCGACAGATCCTTCTTGAGTGACCCCCTTTCAAGCAGGAGTCACAGATCGTCGAGAGGCATCGAAGAAGGTGAACTTGGCGTCAACGGCGTCGATGAGAAGTTCGAGGGTGCCGAGACCACGGCGTCGATTCAGACGGTGCTAATCAGTGACGTCCTTCGAGGATGAGGTGTGGGGGGCACCTCGGCGATTGATTGTTCAGGACCGCAAAGAGTTTTGGAAGAACTGTGGCCCAGCAAGGGCGTCGAGTCGTCTAAGTCTTTGTGGTCTCTGGGTGGCGGGAAACACACCGGCAGATTCTAATCGGCACATTGGCGGCCTTGACTTTCTCCGGTGGGACAAAGCGGTCGATGTTGGGGACAAGGGAGTCCTTCGATTAAAATGTTCTTAGGCAAAGGAGCGGGTGGCTCCGGTCGTCGGCGGCACGGCGTCAATCGGTACCCTCTTCTTAGGCAACGCGACTTCGACGGGCCACCAGCGGTTACACAGACCTGCAAACCCTGGTCGATGGCAGTGGACTTCGCCAGCGGCGAAGTCCGGGTGCTTCACTTGGTTCTCCTCAGCGGTCCCGTCTCGGGTCGGCAGCCTTTCGAGGGTCTGACTTCCAGGGAACTTCGGCGAAGGTTAGCGGTGCTCGATGGTCCCTAGGAGCATGGGAAGAGGGCGCCTTACCAGGTCCTCTCTCAGATCAGTCTTCGACGAATTCAGCAGCTTTCAGATCAGGTCGAAGCAAATGCAACAGCAAGCCTTCTTCTTCCAGCTGGGCGTCGAACATCAGCAGTTCCATTTACTCTTCAAGTGTAGACACAGCTTCTGAACAATTTCGAGTGGTGAGAGGTCCCCAGATATACTATCCTGTCTCTCATCCACACTGCTGGCTCATAATCAGCAGCCAATCATACAGAAGGGCATTCATGCAGTCAATCAGCCAATCAGGCATACATTGAATTCAGGCCATCCTCCTCCCTCTCAGACACTCACAACAAGGAATGTGGATTGGGACAAGTACCCAGCCATTCAACACTACACACTGCATTCAGGCCAGTTTCGGGCAGGGCTGTCTCAGTCTTTGTCTCTCATACCAGAAACCAGACAGCCACAACAAGAAGTGCATATTGGTCACACACTCCATTCACCCAGGTCCTACCCACAGGGTGTACCCACAACATAGGGCCTCATTAGGACCCAGGCGGATTTCGCGGTGCTAAATGCACCGCGAAGCATGGCGGAAAGCCGCCGATAGCGCCATGGGGGTTGGCGGATTTACCGCCCCATTCCGACCTCGGCGGAGCGGTAAATCCCCAATCCCCATTCTGCCCTTCCCCATTCCCATTCTTGCCCCATAGGGTATAATGGGAGTGGGGAAGGAGTTAATTACGCCACCGTAAAATACGGTGGCGTAATTAACAACGAGGTCCCGTAGCGCCATGGTTTTCTCCGGCTGGTAAAACCAGGCGGAGAAAACCTCCATGGCGCTACGGGAACTCGTAGTATGGCGGAGAGGTACGCCATGCACTACGCTGGCGTAATACCCTCTCCGCCAGGGTCCTAATGAGGCCCATACAGTCTCTGGGAAGGCTCCAGCCAGTCTGGACTGGACTTCACAACAACATCATATATGGAACTTCCACCCAACAGCCAGTCAGGAGAAAGGGACAGAGTCGGGGCTTCCCAGGACTTTGGGAAAACAAGGTAACAGGCAATAGAAAGCAAGAGGCCACCGGGGCCACCTTGTTTTCCATCAGGAATCAACTGATTGCAATGGCAGGGCCTGGGTATCCCAATAATGGCGGATACTCAGAGCACCTGTCAAATTCAGCATGGCGCTGCCACCAGCCCATACCCTGCTCTGCGGGCCACCCACAGGTGTCCAAAAACATACACTAGGGGCACAGGGTTGTAGCCCCACCCATGGGTGCTGTAAGGGTATCCCATGGGTCTGTTCACCAAACCAAAAAAGAGAGAGCTGCACCACCAGGAGTCCCACAGGAACTCCTGCGCAGAAAACACGACAGAACACACGATAAAAAGGCAGTAAAGGACAAGGATACGGAGGCCCTGTCCCTCCGATGCATTTCTAGCATCACAGTTGCCCCCCCCAGAGTGATGTGGAGGGTGCCTAATCTCCCACGGGATAGACACCCTCATCCAGACGGTCAACATACCTTCTGGAAAGGCCATCTGCATTGTCGTGACTCTTCCCTGGTCTGTGCTCTACGGTGAAGTCTAGCCTTGCAAGCTAATGGACCACCTGAGCAGTTTCGGGTTCTCACCCTTCATCTGCATAAGCCACTTCAGGGGCTTATGATCTGTTTGGACCTTGAAGGTAGACCCCGTAAGGTAGGGCCTAAAACGCCTAAGGCTCCAAACTATACTGAAACATTCCTTCTCAACATTAGACCAAGTTCTCTACCCTTGAGTTGTCTACTGATGAAGATGATAGGATGTTCCCTCCCTTTGTCATCTAACTGGGACAAGACAGCTCCAATTCCAGTGTTGCAGGCATCCGTCTGGACGATAAAGGGTCGGCTGTAATCAGACGCACACAACACAGGTGCCCTACACAGACTTTCTTTCAAGCCATCAAAGGCCCTCTGACAGTCTTCAGTCCAATTAACCTTCCTAGGTTGTTTGGGTGAAGTCAGAGCTGTCAGGGGTGCAGCTATGGTTCCATAGTCTGCCATGAAATTGCGATAATACCCAGTGAGGCCCAAAAAGGCTCTGCCAAACTGTGAAACACTGTACCCCTCCCTATTAGAAATCTTTCATCTCTTAACCTATTTAAACTCAAGGTTAAACACTGGCTAGCCATTTCAGATGTCCAACTGTCTTCTGAATAGCTGTCCTCCCAGATTTGGTTATGTATACCAAACTAACCTGCACTGTTCCTGTATGCCTATGCTTTGTACTGTGCTCTTGTATCATTCCTGTATGCCTAGGCCTTGTACTATGCTCATGTAATGTTGTAACTATTGCTTGAAGATATGCGCCCGGTTGACTCCGGGCCTGTTTTGCGCTATACAAATAAACAAAATACAAATAACTGGGTTTGAGTAGTGGGAGTCGCCCAGTCCTGTACATCCTGTACCTTAACTGGGAAGAGGTTGGATTTGACCCCCTCCTACCTCATGACCAAGATATGTGACTTTCCCCTGAGCTATCTGACACTTGGTGGCCTTGATAGTGAGGTTAGCCCTCTTCAAGGCCTGCAACACCTTACCCAGATGTGTCAAATGCTCTTCCCAAGTGGAACTGTATACAGCAACGTCGTCTAAGTAAGCCACACAAAAGGCTTCCAGCCCACTGAGCGCATGGTTGGCCAATCTCTGGAAGGTGGCAGGGGCATTCTTCAACCCGAAAGGCATGACCCTAAACTGGTAGAGTCCCTCTGGTGTTGAGAACGCCGTCTTTTCCTTGGCATGGTCCGTCAGAGCTATTTTCCAATAGCCTGAGGTGAGGTCAAAGGTGCTCAAAAATTTGTCAGCACATATGGTGTCCACGATCTCATCAGCCCTGGGCAATGGGTGCGCGTCAGTTTTGGTGACGGCATTGACTCCTCTGTAGTCCACACAGAACCTCCAATCCTTGGTACCTGCCTGGGAACTTGCCTTGTGGACCAGGACCATGGGACTGGACCATGGACTGGTTGAGCGTTCAATAACACCCAGATCCAGTATCTTGGCGACCTCAGCCTGGATGTGGTTCTTAACAGTATCCGACATACGGTAGCTCCTGCTTGTGACAGGCCTGTCGTCAGTGAAAACAGAGAGGCATACTGCTGGAGCAAAGTCCTGCAGGCCCTCTGCTGCTCTGTTGTCAAATCTGGAGAGAGATGCACTCCCTCCACTGAGCCATCCTGAGGGTTGCTATACAGCAAATCAGGAAGGGGCTCACTCTCATCCTCTTCTTGCTCTGAAGCTAGCAAGAGACATGAGACTTCTGCTCGTCTGTGGAAAGGCTTGAGCCTATTAACATGGAATACCTGAGGGGCTACCCGTGGGATTCCCATGTCAACCAGATAATTGACCTCGCCCATCTTGGAGATTATCCTGAAGGGTCTAGTCCATTTATCTGCCAATGCCTGAGGCTTGGTAGGCTCCATCACGCGGACCTCCTGTCCCAGAGTCCAATCCACTTGCGATGCTTTAAGGTCATGCCAGTACTTATTCAATTCCTGGCTGGCCTTGAGATTCGCTGTTGCCTGACCCATCATCTGTGTCATCCTCCGTCTGAGGCCTAACACATAGTCCCTCCACTTGCTTGGCGGGACCTGGAGGGGTGGCTTCCAAACCTTCTCGGATCAAGGCAAGGAGCCCCCCCCCACGGGATGTCCAAAGAGTAACTCAAAGGGGCTGAAAACAACACCGTCTTTAGGTACCTCTCTGTAAGCAAACAGCAGGCATGGCAGGAGGAGATCCCATTTCCTCCTTAGGGGCTCTTCCAAAGCACTTATCATGCCCTTGAGAGTTTTCTTAAATCTCTCAACCAGACCATTGGTCTGGAGATGGTAAGAGGTGGAGAACTTGTAGCTTACTCTGCATTCTTTCCACATGGTCTTCATGTAACTAGACATGAAGTTGGATCCTCTGTCAGAGACAACCTCCTTAGGCAATCCAACACGGGTGAAAATGCCCAGGAGAGCCCTGGCAACCACCTTGGCAGTTACAGTCCAAAGGGGTATAGCCTCGGGGTATCTGGTGGCATGATCTACCAAGACCAGGATGAACCGATGTCCAGGGGACCGACAATGTCGATGCCCACCCTCTCAAATGGTGTGCCAACCACTGGCAATGGCTGCAGTGAGGCAATGACACTGCCTCTAGTCTTGCCAGACAACTGACAAGTTGGGCAGGTCCTGCAGTGGGACTCCACTTCTACTCCCATCCAAGGCTAGTAGACATGGGCAGAGAGCCTCTGCTTAGTCTTCTTGGTACCAAGATGACCGGCTAAGGGCACCTCATGCGCCAACTGCAGTAGGAAGGGCCTGTAAACCTGGGGTACCACCAACCTCTTGAGGGCACCAGGTTCAGGCTTAGTGGGCTCACTAACAAGGAGCTCACCCTCCCAAAATATCCAGAAGGTCCTAGGCACTTCTCCTTGTGCCTGGGACAGGGCCTGTTTCCTCAGACACTCGAGAGAGTGGCACTCTCTCTGTCCCTTACAGAAGTCTGCCCGGGAGGGTCCCCCTTCAGCTAACAAGCATTGAAGATCGGGATGAGTCTTCTGGCTCTTCTCCCACAGGAGTCGAGACAGGGTTTACCACTGGATCCAGCCTGTGCGGAGCATGGATCCCAATGGGTGCTGTAGGAACAGCAGGAAGAGAAGGGGCCCCCTGTAACGCTCACCTGACTCCCACGGAGGCACTGGCCTGGTTCGCGCTGCTGTGACCTCTTCTAAGGTGATGCGCAGGGTTCGGAAGACGGACTGGACCGGGCCCCCAAATCTGGCTTGTCTGGCTCGCAGAAGTATCCTTCTGTAGGCAAAAATAGGGGATTAACTGTCTGCGGGGTAATGCAATCAGCCTCCCACTTTCCCCTCTCACCCTCCTCGAAACCCTTCTGTGATTCCTCGTAGCGTCTCACCTTAGGGTCTGGAAGGACAAGCTCTCCATCCTGCTTCTGATGCAGGGGCACGTTGGTATCCAGTTACTTCACTGGATTTTCGGATTGGTGACAACCAAACTTGCTTGGCTTCCAGGCAAGTTTTTTGATAAGAGGTACCCCTTGTGTCCATGCATTAATGTACTAATGCTAGTGTCTTTTTTCCCATAGGGGCCAGGGTACGGAATGCCGGGGAACAGGCACCGACCCGAGATGAGAGGTGAAATCCTTGTAGAAATCAGGTAAGTCTTTAATGAGCGTTGTTTGGTAATGTCTTTTCATTCGCTCATAAACGCTGATGTCTCTTTTCCCCTTAGGGGCCGGGGTCCGGAAATGCCAGGATGCGGCGCGGACCCGAAATGAAGAGGGAATGAATCAACAGGTAAGTCTTAACATGAAGATTTAGCTTTCCTTATTCCCTTCTCTCTCTCACCTTTTGTTCTGGTCTTTTTCTCCCTAGGCGCTGGGACGTGACTGCGAATCCGGATGATCGCTGCTGAACATGGAGGCGCCCTGTAAAGGTGAGTGGAACGCGGCGCTGCAGCGATAGACGCGATGAGCTTTTAAATAAAAGTCTTCCTTTTCAGGATTGTCGGCGAGATGTCTCCGGGATGCGGATTTAGCAGGTAAGGACTTTTCCTTCTTCTGTTCTCTTCTTCTCTTCCTTTGCAGGTGATCCAGGATGCTGGCAGGCGTGGCAGAAGTCAGGATGCAGGAGCAGACACGGTGAGCGTCCAGCTGCTAGATGCAGAACAACGCGAAGCACGTGTGGCTGTTCGGGTGGGGTTTAAATAGCCTTGGAAGAAGTTCCAGGTATGTATCCTTCCTCCAATCAGGTATGTATCCTTCCCCGGCCACGCCCGGATGGTAAATTAGTCCCACAGGTAAAGTAGTTCCTTTCAGGCCTCAAGGAGGCCGGGATCCTGCAGCATGGTCTGCATCAGGTAAGTGCACCCAAGCACTTCCATAATGAGCCTGGCGCCCATGGCGCCAGGACAGATGTCTTTTATGAGCCTGGCGCCATAGGCGCCAGGACACTGTCGAAAGGGCCCCTATATGGGGTTGCTGGGTCCTTCCTTGGGGACTGGATGTCCGCTTTCGGGAATGCAGGGCTTGAACCGGCTCCCCGGGAGCGGGCATCATGACACCCCCGCACAGAGGTTGCCTTCTTGTTCTTCCTTCGTCTTGCCTTAGGTCACGCCTTTGGCTCGGGTACCTGACTCACAGCCAGACCCTGTGTCACCTGTGACCTAGTGACCGCAGCAGCAGTCATGGGAAGACCATCCGAGATCAATCCCAACTCTACAAGATCATTACCTAGCAGAATGTTAGCAGGGATATTGTCCTGACCAGAACAGGAATCTTTGCTGTATTGTCTCCAATTACGAGTGTGACTAAGGCTACAGGCGATAATTTGGGAGGCCCACCAGCTAACCTGGTGGTTCTCAGAGGAGCGCCTACATAGTCCTCTGACTAGAGCAGGGTCCTGTCCACCACTGTTATGCTTGCCCCAGTGTCTCTCAAGCCAGTAGAAGGCTGGCCGTTCAGGAGGACACTTCTCTGTTCTGTAGGATAGTCGCAAGTACTTCCGCGTACAGGTGCCAGGCCCCAAGGGACACTAAGGAAATCTCTACAGGAGCACCAAATGTGATCCCTGTAGAGGAGGGGAGGACAGTGGCCTCCACCTCAGACATGGGGTAAGGGTAGGTCAGGCTGACAGCCTGTACTCCAAGTGCCTTACCTTTACACTTGGAGTCACCCCTCTTGTGATCCAGAGCCCCACAATCCCAACAAGTGCCGGGAGTGCGGGGTACGGTACTGGAACCACTGGGAGCCTGCTTTGCAGCAGGTGGACCACTACTCTTATTCCCACCCAAGATGACTTATCCTCACTAGATTTTTGGGTCTTCGGAGAGGAGGGTTTAGGTTTACCCGACTGTGACTGCTTTTGGGACTCCTCAGCTTTCTGAGAGGCCCTCTTTTCTTTGTCCTTGTTCTTCCCATTGGAGTCCTTAGGGGATACCCGGTGGGAGACCCACTTGTCAGCCAACTTAGTCCGCTTAAAGGGATCCAAAATGTTCTGGTCAGCAACATACTGACGCAGCTCCGGTGAACAGGCTTCAGAAAAATGTTCAAAAAACAACAGGTGGGACAATTCAACAAAAGTGTACACCTTGTAACCATCAATCCACCCCATCATGTTCATGTGCACAGCACTCACCCAGTCAACCCAAGACACATTCTCTCTTTTCTTAAATTCCCTGAACCTTTTAAGGTATTGGGTAGTGGTCTTGCCAAACTTGGCAATCAAAGCAGATTTCATACACTCATACTGGCCCCTTTCTACCACACTCAGCTACAGAATACAGTCATACCCAGTTTGAGGCACTCTGCTTAACAAACACTTAGCCCAATCTCTTTTGTCAACATCGTGAATTGCACAAGCCATTTCAAATGCTTCAATCCATTGGGGGATATCAGAACCCTCCACAAACACACCAACCAAATCTTTCATAAACTTGGTGGCTGGGGACCTGACACTCTCAACTGGTTTCGCTGAAGTCTCCACTCTAGCTTTCTCTAGCTGGATTCTCTGACATTCAGTGTCCTTGTCTTTGAGTTCAAGATCCCTATTCTTGAGTTCCACTTGCTGTGCCAGCTCCTCTTTCTTAAGCTCAGCATGTATTTCCAACTTGTGATATTCAAAGGCTAATTTCATCCTTAATAACTCAAGCTCCAAGGAATTGCTGGGGTTCGGAACAGAGGCAGCAGGAATGGTGGCATTCCCAGAAACACATTCAGCAGAAGCCCCAGGGGCGGAGTCCTCATTGGTTGCATTCCCCCCGCCGGTGGGGGGTGTCTGTACTTCTGCTATCTATATGGTAGAGGAGAAGCACAGAGGGCCCCAGCCAAGATTCTCTATTATGGTAGCAATGGACGAGCAATCAAGGCCTAGCTTCTCAGGAGGTGATGCAGGCTGGTTCTTAAGTACAGTGCAGTCCCTGAACCCCCTCAAAGGAATGTCCACACACTGTATTACTGAAAACACAGTCTTTATATAATTAATATTCAAAGGTATGTACACTATCACTTAACGCACTTTGTACTAGTGCATCAACTATACTGTTAGAATGTCACACAGATCAATAACAAGAAAACCAGCAATAGAGATAGGAGGGAAAGCAAGATGGTTGAAACAAACGGCAGAATACTGGCCTCTACCGCTAAGCACAGTTCTGTGTGGAGATCCCCCCACCTGGGCAACCTGTAAAATAAAGATATATAGCACAAGCCCAGTCCAAATATCGCTCAATAGTCTTGTTCTCTCCTATAATGTTTTTACCCCTCCAATGTACCTGGTGGAGTAGAGTTCTTCGAAGAAGCGTCGACGGATCCTTCTTGAGTGACCCCCTTTCAAGCAGGAGTCACGGATCCTCGAGAGGCGTCGAAGAAGGTGAACTTGGTGTCGACGGGATCGATGAGAATTTCGAGGGTGCCGAGACCACGGCGTCGATCCAGGCAGTGCTCGGCGGCGACGTCCTACGAGGATGAGGTGTGCGGGGCACCTCCCCGATTGATTGTTCAGGACCGCAAAGAGTTTCGGAAGAACTGTGGCCCAGCAAGGCCGTTGAGTCGTCAAAGTCTTTGTGGTCGCTGGGTGGCGGGAAACCCACTGGCGGATTCTCCTTGGTGCGTTGGCGGCCTTGACTTTCTCCGGCGGGACAAAGCGGTCGACGTTGCGGACAAGTGAGTCCTTCGATTCAAATGTTCTTAGGCAAAGGAGCGGGTGGCTCCGGTCGTCGGCGGCACGGCATCAAGCGGTCCCCTCTTCTGGGGCAACACGACTTCGATGGGCCTCCAGCGGTTACACAGACCTGTGAACCCTGGTCGACGTAATGGACTTCGACAGCGGCGAAGTCCGGGTGCTTCACTTTGTTCTCCTCAGCGGTCCCTTCTCGGGTCTGCAGCCTTTCGAGAGTCTGACTTCCAGGGAACTTCGGCGAAGGTTAGTGGTGCTCGATGGTCCCTCGGAGCACGGGAAGAGGGCGCCTTACCAGGTCCTCTCTCGGATCAGTCTTCGACGAATTCGGCAGCTTTCAGATCAGGTCGAAGCAAATGCAACAGCAAGTCTTCTTCTTCCAGCTGAGCATCGAGGATCAGCAGTTCCAGTTACTCTACAAGTGTAGACATAGCTTCTGAACAATTTCCAGTGGTGAGAGATCCCCAGATATACTATCCTGTCTCTCATCCACACTGCTGGCTCACACTCAGCAGCCAATCATAAAGAAGGGCATTCATGCAGTCAATCAGCCAATCAGGCAATCAGGCATACAGTGCATTCAGGCCATCCTCCTCCCTCTCAGACACTCACAACAAGGAATGTGGATTGGGACAAGTACCCAACCATTCAACACTACAAACTGCATTCAGACCAGTTTCGGACAGAGCTGTCTCAGTCTTTGTCTCTCATACCAGAAACCAGACAGCCACAACAAGAAGTGCCTATTGGTCACACACGCCATTCAACCAGGTCCCACCCACAGGATATACCCACAACATACAGTCACTGGGAAGGCTCCAGCCAGTCTTTATTGGACTTCACAACAACACCATATTTGGAACTTCCACCCAACAGCCAGTCAGGGGGAAGGGACAGAGTCAGGGCTTCCCAGGACTTTGGGAAAACAAGGTAACGGGCAATAGAAAGCAAGAGGCCACCGGGGCCAGATTGTTTTCCATCAGGAATCAACTGATTCCAATGGCAGGGCCTGGGTATCCCAATAATGGCGGATACTCAGAGCACCTGTCAAATTGAGCATGGAGCTGCCACCAGCCCATACCCTGCTCTGCGGGCCACCCACAGGTGCCCAAAATCATACACTAGGAGCACAGGGTTGTACCCCCACCCATGGGTGCCGTAGGGGTATCCCCTGGTTCTGTTCACCAATCCAAAAGAGAGAGAGCTGCACTGCCAGGAGTCCCACATGAACTCCTGCGCAGAAAACACGACAGAACACACGATAAAAAGGCAGTAAAGGACAAGGATACGGAGGCCCTGTCCCTCCGATGCATTTCCAGCATCACAGGTCTCCTAGGAGACTAAGCACCGGGAGTTTCGGGCACCTCCCTCACTTCCTGCCCACCGCAGACACTCAGGCGCCAGAGGCAATCTTCAGTCCTGAAGCCCGCCAAAAGCGTACGAACAAAGGGACCAAACCTGGATTGGCACACAGAGACAAACTCCAGAAGGACCTTTCCAAAACGAAACTGTGAAAAAAGAAGACCGAGAGACCCGTTTAAACAAAGGGGCTTAAGGTGCCATCTTGAAATTCATGGCTGCCGCGATTTTTAGCTACCGGTGTTCGTGGTTGGGAAAATTTATGGTAGTTCATTGTAAAACCAATGCCACCAGCCATTTGGATAGGAAAGGGTAGCATTTGACTGCTACATGAGTATTTAGACACAGGGGATACTATGTAACCCCTCCAGCACTCCATTGTAAGATGGTGTGTGCTGGGTCTAGGAATTTGGAAAGACTAGTAAAGTCAATTTCACTTTACATTCTCTGAGGAACAGTAGTTCATCCCAGAGAAGGTATTCAAACCTTTTAAAAGTCTAAAAGACATCCTTGTGCCACTGTATTGAAGGTGCTGTGTACCATACATGAAAAGATGATGCTTATGGAGTTATCTAAAACTCCATAATCAAAGAACACAAGAGTAAAACACACATCAAAATATATGAAAGAGTGGGAAAAAGGCTCACACTCTTTCAAGGCAAAACAATCAAGTCCTCAAAATCCAGCAAAGTTGCCAGTGGTCTCTAAGGTGAAGGGAATAAGCACATTTATGAGAATTCTCCCTAACACAGAGAAATGAGGACTCGGCCTGCCGGCTAGCAGATGGCCATCGATCTGCCATAATGACGGACTGCAACCTATTAACCTGCAATTATTACACATTAACAGGGGGTTTCGGTTTCATGCTAAAACCCCTTGATGCTACCGGGCTCAACGAACTATTGCTGCCCGGCACAGTCAGTAATAGGGAAAAACACAAGACAGTTTGCTAATGGGGAAATTAAAAAGGCAACTTCTGTCTGGATGTGAAAAATAAACATATTAAGAAAGGATGGATAGGGAAATGTTTGTACCTTACCCCTCGATCATACATTTGGTAAGCTAAAGCTAAGTGCGCCACCGGCTCCTTCACCTGTTTGAACGTGTGCTTCTGCTGCTGGGCCTGCTAACAAAATGGAGCCCAAAGAAACGTGCCGCTCATGCTTTGAATTCAGCCACGCCCCCCGCCCCCCATTCAGCATTCCCATTGTAGGATGCCCAGGGGTGTTGTGATGTTTATTACCATGGTTATCAGTACACCGTGCTGAAACTATGATGTCAATGAGTTCTGTAACCATGACGGCATGTTCGTGTATGGTTCCAGAATGTTGATGGAACCATACACGAAGTTGCCTGAACAGATGAAGGTTGGCCTCCATGGGGGCTTCTCCCAATAAAACCAGATACTATATAAATTACTCTTATAGTATGACTAAGAGTTATTATCACACTTCTTAACAATTGGCGACAAGGATTCCACAGGGAGGAAGCCCCCAGAAGCAGTGAATAACAAGTGCTGACTCGACCAACTGCATCGAAAAATGGTGAGGCAGCAGAACCCACGGAAAAATTATAACTGATTTAAGGCAAGTGGGCAGAAGTAGCGGCGCTAACCGCGAAAAAAAAAGGCAACTTTTAAAAAAAACAAAAGATATCGTGCTTACGTTAGATTGGCATCATTTGAACGCTGCGCGAGGCCGACATGAGAAAACGCTAGAGGAAAGCACCTACGTGCGTGGTGTGCGTGCCGCCATCTTAAGGGATACGATATTTTCATCACACCGCTACGCGAAAGGCCGTCAATGTGCGTATCATGACAAGGATGAAAGTGATGAAGTATACGCTGGCCTGCGTGCGTTATTGTAAGTGAATGACAGCACTCAGCTGTCCATACTAAGTAAATGTGAATGCGCCCCAAGTGGATACAGCGAAGTGCAACAGCTGATTGAATTGAGATAAATGTAAAGCACGTTTAAATCAAAACACGCGCATATTAGTGTGGGAACGTTGGGATTGCCGGAGTTACATATAACTGCATTAAAGACATAAACACTGAAATAAAAGTTGGCATGATGGCACTGAGTTTCAAGGAGTGAAAGTTGATACAGTTGCAAGACAACTTGATAATTGAAATATAAAAAAAAAAAAAATTGAAGTAAAGAGGATCATCCAGTGACAGTCACACGAGTATACAAAGAGTTGTGTGTCAAGGAATGATGCAGAACATAGCAGCTCCAATGAAATTTTTGGCACTGCCTGGAGATCCAGTGTGTCCTTGGGAACAGTGGCAGGACAATTTTCAAGTATACTTTAGGGCGATAGGAGGTGCCAAGTTTAATGATGATTTAAAAGAGGCCACGTTGCTTAACTGTATAGGTGCAGAGGCACTCAGGATCTTTAGGAACTTACCAGAATTGGATCACACAGATGTAGTTCTGGGTGGTGAATCCTCAAGTGGAGCCAGAAAATATGATGTGGCAATAACTAAACTAAACAAACATTTTGGAAATAAAACTAACATTGTGTTGGAACGTTATAGATTCTTTTCAAGGAAACAAAATAAGGGTGAAAGCATTGATGCTTACATAGCTGCGTTGAGAGGTCTGTTGGCTACGTGTATCTTCACAGGAGTGGCGGAGGAATACTTGAGAGATCAACTGGTTCTACATGTGGCAGATCCTCGCATACAACAGCGTTTGTGGCAGGCAAAAAACCCTACATTGGAACAAGCAATTGAAATAGCTAGGTCCATAGAACTTGGTGAGAAATGCATGAAGGAGGTTCAGAACAAGATGGAGAATGCAGAAATAAAGTCAGTTAGAGAAACAATCGATGGACAATATGGTAGTGAAGAGGATTTGATTGCCATTGTCAAAAGAATAGTCAGGTCTGACAATGATGCTGGATCTAGACAGGGAAGAGACAGTGCATACAGAATGAACAACAAGTGTTTCAAATGTGGTGGATTTAGACACATAAATGCAGAGAAAGACTGTCCTGCTGTATCAGCTGAATGTTATAAGTGTGGACTAATAGGTCATTTTGGTAAAGTGTGTCGCAACAATAGAGGCAGAGGCAGATTTAATGCCCGTCATGCGATAAATAATGGTCGATATGGTAGAGGAAGGAGTGCTGCCATGACAAGCATAAAGGCTTTGGAAGAAATTGGTGGTCCCAGTAGTCTATTAGCCATCACAGACAGATTTGAAGAGGAAGTACAGATACTTGCATTCACACCAAATGAGAGTGGTTTGGGCCCGTGGGTGCCAATGGAAATAGATGGGATAACGTTGCAAGTCATGGTGGACACAGGTTCTCCATATACTATGGTGGATGTGGACACATATGTGAACATACTAAAATAAAAAATGGTAGAATTGAAATTGACCAAGATTAAAGCAACCGGATATGGTAAGACTCCCATTAATATAATTGGGTACGATTGGGTACATTTAAATTTTGAAGGAAGGAAGACATACTGCAGATTGTATGTTGCTGAAAATGGATTTTCCATAGTTGGATGGTGGGAACAAGCATCATTGAAGATACAGATACATCCAGGCGAGAGTGTGCCTATTCTTTGCATAAATGGAGACAGCTGTAGTACATCGGAGAATTTATCCAAGAGTTTTCCTAAAGTCTTCAATGATAACATTGGAATTCTTAAAGGTTTCAAGCATCGGATCATACTTAAAAGAGGAGCAAATCCTGTGGTACATAAGGTAAGAAACATACCTATTGGCACTAGAGAAGCATTGAAAAGAGAATTAGATAAATTGAGCATGCAGGACATCATTGAACCCATCGAAAGCTCTGAATGGTTATCCCCTATTGTTATTGTTAAAAAACCAGACGGATCAATAAGAATGTGTGTTGACCTGAGAGATCTGAATGCCAACATCTGGGTAGACCGCCATCCACTACCTAATATAGGAGAGATGTTGACCACGATGAAGCCAGCGAAATTTTTCACGACACTCGACTTATCGTCGGCATATCACCAGGTAGTGTTAGATGAAGAATCCAGACATTTAACATCATTTATAACACCATTGGGGGCATTCAGATACAAAAGGATGCCGTTTGGATTGGCTTCTGCGGCTGCAGTATTTCAGAGATTAATGCATCATTTGTTTGATGGTCTTCAAGGGGTTCATTATTTCCAGGACGATATCCTGATATCCGCAATGTCTGAAGAAGACCATGATGCTAAGTTGTTAGGGGTGCTACAAGTTATACAACAGAAAGGCCTGACACTCAAAATTGAAAAATGCAAGATAAAGAAAAACGAAGTAACTTATTTAGGTCATCGCATAAACGCGGATGGTATAAAACCCAAAGAGTCATTGGTTGACACCATTCTCAATATTCCTGATCCGTTAAATAAAGACCAACTCCGAAGTTTTTTAGGATTAACAGAATACTATTCAAAGTTTGTGGATCACTACGCTGATAGAACAGAACAATTGAGAAATCTGATGTGCAAAGGTATGAAATTTCATTGGTCTGAAAGATGCAAGAAGGAGTTTGAAACAATGAAGTCATTAATAAACAGAGCACCTGCACTAAAAATGTTTGACTCAAGTGCCAAGACCAGAATATCAGTAGATGCCAGCAACATGGGCTTAGGGGGTGTATTAGAGCAGATTTAAGATGGTGAGGTAGTTCCCATTGCCTTTGCATCCAGGACATTGAGAGGAGCTGAGAAGAATTATTCGACTATTGAGAAGGAGGCTTTGGGAGTTAAATGGATTCTAGAACATTTCAAAAGTCTCATTTGGGGCATACCAGTTGAAATCAGAACTGATCACAAGCCACTTGTACATGTTTTAAATTCAAAGAATCCCCACATGACTTCTCCACGCATAAGGAGGTGGACGTTAATTATCATGCAATACAATATCAGTATAAAATACACCCCTGGGAAGACCAATGTAGTGGCTGATTGTTTTTCTCGTCTACCATGTAACTGTGACACGATTGAATGTGATGACAAAGGAGAACTTACAGATGATCAAAACATGGAGTGTATAATAGCACATATACACCCAGGGTTTTCAAAAGAAGATTGGATTGAGGCGAGAGAACAAGATCTTGAACAAAAATCGTTAAGGAAAGCTATTGAAAATGGATGGACAGATACCGAGGAGAATATCAAATCTTGGGAAAAGATAAAAGACGAATTATCAAGTGATAATACATGCGTTTATCGAGGAGAGCGAATAATACCTCCAGTTAAAATGAGAGAGAAAATTATGAAATTAGCGCATGAGGGCCACGTAGGAAGAAACTTAACAAAAAGAAGAGTAAGAGAAGCTTATTGGTGGCCCAACATGTGGGATGAATTGGAAGCTATGGTTAGGGATTGCTCAGCATGTGCAGTAAGTGATAAGAGCAAAACAACGCACATCACACCATTACAACCAGTGGAAGTTCCAAGTACCGTGTGGACTAAGCTGGCAATTGATATAGCAGGACCATATGAAACTTTAGGACCGCAAAAAGTCTATTTCATTGTACTGGTTGACTATACGTCCAAATGGGTGGAATGTGGAATTGTTGAGGAATCAATATCAGCGAGGAAAGTTACTAAGTTTTTAGAGGAAATTTTTAACAGAGAAGGGGAGCCTCTAGAAATAATATCTGACAATGGAGCTCAATTTATGTCACAAGAAATCCAGAAATTTCTTAAAGAAAGGGCCATCAAACATAATACAGCAGCTTTATACCATCCCATGGGGAACGGATTGGTGGAGAGGATGAATCGTTTCATAAAAGGTATCATTCAATTAGCTATTGTCAACAACATACCATGGAAGGAAACACTAAAGGAGGCACTTAACACGTATAAAGTTACCCCTCATTCAGCGACTGAAGAAGAACCTTTCACTTTGATGAGAGGGAGAATAGCTACAAACAGATTCAGACCTGCGTGGATAACAAAAAAAAAAAACAAAGAAATAAATTTGGAAGAAATAGTTAACAGAGTAAAAAGAAAACAAGAAGAATACAATAATTATTACGACAGACAGAAACGTGTTCAAGAAAGCAAGTTTGAAAAAGGAGATTGGGTTAGAGTAAGAGAACCCAAAAGAGTGATGAAAGGAGAGTCAAAATTTCGTCATCCTGAGAAAATAATGGAGTGTTCTGGAAAATCGGTAATTCTAGAAGATGGAAAGAAGTGGTCATGTAATGATGTTATTTTGGCAAAGGAGGAGGAAGTTGTAAAACTCAATGAAGAACAGTTGGCAAAGGGAGAAATGTTTAAAGACAAGTTCAATGACTTGGGATATATGAACAAAGCATTTGCTCAGGAGAAAGTAACAAAAAATGAAATACATGAGGAAACAATAGAGAATGTTCAGTCATCTTCAAGAGTTAGGAAAAGAGCGTGGAATTATAATGAAGACTATGTATATTATTAAAGAGAAATTGTGACTTAGAATTACAGCAACACAAAGAAGCAAGAGCATCAAAAGATATACAATACTTTATAAGTGTATCCTTTTCTTAAATTGGCAATAAGTCAACATGATATATATATATAGAGTTAGGAAATGTTAGTGGTAACATATTTTAAATTTTTAAACTAGTTTGTTCAGTTTAATATAGAAGGGAAGATGTTGTGATGTTTATTACCATGGTTATCAGTACACCGTGCTGAAACTATGATGTCAATGAGTTCTGTAACCATGACGGCATGTTCGTGTATGGTTCCAGAATGTTGATGGAACCATACACGAAGTTGCCTGAACAGATGAAGGTTGGCCTCCATGGGGGCTTCTCCCAATAAAACCAGATACTATATAAATTACTCTTATAGTATGACTAAGAGTTATTATCACACTTCTTAACAAGGGGTCGCATGCAAACAGCCAGCGGTCACAGCTGCGACCCCCAAAGGAAGTCCCTGCCTGTGGGGATGCTCCCGGAAGGATTTCTCCCACTGTGCGCACCTGTGTAGAAGAAAACGACCCAATAAATGAACTACACTTGTTGCAGAAGAGCCATGCTTGTGATGGTCCCAGTCATAGGGTGTGCAAAGCGACTGGGGAAAACCACCTAGGGCAACTCTCACAGCATTTGAAACAGTTGGAGATGAGAAGCAGTTTTTTTTTTTTTTGCAGCAACAAGACACAGCTGCAGGAGCAATTATCTATCCAGGCTGAAGGTAGAAAGGGACTGGCAGCACTGGCGGGTCAGCTGGCCACTCGTTGGAGGTGCTATGGCGCATGGCTCGGGCGCACAGGTGCTTGTTGGAGAGTTCTGTCAGAATGCTGCTTTACAACAGGCTCCTCCCGTTCCTTGGGACGTCCAAAGAGTAGCAAGAAAGGGGATGAGGCTCAAGAATACTTAATTATAAAGCTGCAGCTTTGCAATGGAAAGAGCTATTTTCAGGCCTGACCTGCTGCAGGAAACGGCATCCCCACAAGTTGGAAGAGGGATTGTGCAGGACATTAGTGCACTGCTAATTCTACAATAATGTAATCTTAGGCAGCTGGATAAGACACCACAGGAAAATGGGCACCATTAATTACCATTTTGGCCCTAAAAACACAGAAGCTGGCCTATTGCATTGGAGGGAGAGGGCACCATAATTGCACTTTGACTGTGAACGCTCAAATCCTTGCACCAACCCGGCATAAAAGCACTTAGTTTTGTGAAAGTGGATTTAGCATGATATGTCTTGGGACTGCATGGTATAACCCTGAGAACAGAGAGCACGAAAAGGCTGCTTTGGGTGGCTCAAATGGATTAAGTTGGTGGGATGGGCAGGGGTACAACATCACAACTATGTAAGGGGGCAGAATGTACATGGATGGACACACCCAAAAGAAAAGGATATGTGCATGCACAGGATACAATATTGAATGGTGTGAAAATGAGATGCTTTAAAATCCAAGAGCCTTCATACAATTTAACCTAACACCCTACATTGGTTTTGGAGAGACATCTGATGGCAGCTGTAATTTAATTTTGCCAATTTTACTGCATTACTAGCCCTAGTCCAACATACCTTTTTGTTTGTCATTGGGGTACTAATGTCTGTTTTTAAGTCCTGCTCTCGGCCATGTTGCTTTTTAGACAATTCCTTGGTGTAGGGAATCAACGAGGCAGGCATAAAATTGCAGTTGTGCAAACGTGTACTCCCTGAGCCCAGCTCTGCACAGCTCTGTGGGTGGGAGTGATTTAGACTGATCCCTAGCCGTGGACAGGCTAATAGACATACTGTGTGATATGATGTGATAGGTTATTTATAACACGCTTAATACCCAGAGGTTTCTAAGTGTGGACCCAGGGATCGTACCCGTGTTGCTCCGTGTTGACTTGCTTCCAAGGCAAGCAAGTTGCCGCTGAGCTATCCTCCTGAGACAAGGGTGTCTGGTAGCATTTAGGGACAACCAGATTGGCTGCCTTCCAAAATATTTGTTGGAGTGCCCTTGTTTGTGATTGGAGGGCTGGCATAGACCAGCTCATGAGTGTTTGGCTATATCTAGGGGCTACCCAACCCAAATTCTGCTAGATTTCTGCTAGAAGCCTGCAGGTTTACTTACCTACTTTTGCCACAATGCTGCACCACTGCAATTTTAGAACCAGGTTTTCCCACACTGGCTGGGCCATGTCCCCGTAAACTTAAACTCTGTTTTTTGGCTGCTGCACATACTCCAGGATTGTACTTTGTCCTTTCCTGGTTCTCCTGTCAGGTTGGAATGGATATCCCATTGAAGTTTGTTTCCGGTTTTATTGATGTCTTCCCGAAATATCCTCCTAGTTGTTGTGACCTTGAGATCAGAATTTTCCATCACCCAGAAGGGTTGTGGGACACCACTACCCCACCTTTGCTGTTCTGGGACATCCTGGACAGCCACCACTATTTCCCTCGTGGGACCGTTTTCTGCTGGCTATGTGCCCTTTTTTCTCATCGAGCTGTCCGGAAGCACTTGTTCAGGTTCGCCAATCTTCCTTGCTGTTTTCACTCATGGCTGGTGGGTCACCCTTTTGGGAAGGCCAACTTTTCTTTTGGGTTGCCAGAGTCATGAATGGTCAAGTGTTCAAGTCGCTGTGTGACCGAATCCTGTAACATGATAGCAAGAAAAAATGTGTACTCACCAGGTTGTTTTGCTGTTTCTGAGCGGGGATTTCTGGAATGGCCAACCTGAGTATTAGCCTTAAGGCCCTGCGCGAGTAGGTTATTCTTCAAACATACGCCTCAGTGGTACCCATGGTCTGTAGGTTTCTGCATGTCCCTGATTAACCACTTTTTGCCATAGTCTTACACTGGTCCAAATCCTGCTTGTTTCTCTTCTTGGTGTTTCCTGGGTCTCAAACGTGGAACAGAAGTTCATAGAGAGTGTGGTTTCTGGCATCCCCTGGGGTGGGTTGGAGTCTTTGCCACCCCTGTGGAGTAAAACTCACTTACCTGATATTCTAACCTTGGCTCTGCCTACAGACCTTGTCCCATTATATCTTACAGGGAACATGTAAGGCCTTGGAAAACTGTACTGAAGGCTTTTAAAGGTATTTACCAGAACACTGACATTTTACTTTACCCCCCCCCCCACAGTGTCAGTGGAGTGGAGTTTTCTAGAAAAAACAGACATTTTAGCAAGTACTTCTAATTATATCTGTATTTTTAAAGTGTTAGTATTTGTGATGCTGGTAATGCATCAGAGGGACAGGGCCTCTGAATCCTTGTCCTTTTTTGCTTTTTATCATGTGTTCTGTCTTGTTTTCCACGCAGGAGTTCATGTGGGACATCTGGCGATGCGGCTCTTCCTGTATCTGGCTTGGTGAACAGACCCTTGGGATACCCTTATTGCACCCATGGGTGTGAGTACGACCCTGTACTCCTAGCGTATGTTTTTGGGCACCTGTGTGTGGCCCACAGAGAAGGGTAATGACTGGCGGCAGCTCTGTGCTGAACTGACAGGTGCCCTGTGGATCCTCCATTTTGGGATGCCCCGGCCCTGTCATTGGAATCAGTGGATTCCTGAAAGGAAACAAGATGGCCCCTGTGGCCTATTGCTTTCTATCGCCTGTTACCTTACCTTTCCCGAAGTCCCGGGAAGCCCTGACTCTGTCCCTTCCCCACTGACTGGTTGTTGGATGGAAGTTCAATATATGGTGTTGTGGGGAAGTCCAGGCCAGACTGGCTGGAGCCTTCCCAATGACTGTATGTTGTGGGTACGCCCGTGGGTTGGGACCTGGGTGAATGGAGTGTGTGACGAATACGCATTCTGTGTTATGGGTATCTAGTCTCTGGTGTTTGACACAATGACTGCGACAGCCCTGCCAAAAATTGGTATGAATGCAGTGTGGAGTGTTGAATGGTTGGGTACTTGTCCCAATACACATTACTTGTGAGTGTCTGGAGAGAAGTGAATGGCCTGAATGCACTATGCACCTGATTGGCTGCCTGGCTGCCTGAATGCCCTTCTGAGTGATTGGTTGCCTGGGTGTGACCCATCAGAGAGATCAACAGTATATCTGGGGGCCTCACACTGCTAGAAATCCTTCAGAAGCTGAAGTTGAAACTGATACTTAACTTTGAAGCCCACTGGAAGAAGAAGAACGGCTGCTGCTGTCCTTCGCTAATCTGAAAGCTGTTGTGCCTTCAAGGAACTGATCCAAGAGAGGACTTGGCTAGGAGACCTCTCCCCAAGCTACGAGGGACCATCGTGCACAAGCTGATCTTTGCCAAAGCTCCCTGGTAGACAGAACTAGGAAAGGCTGCCGACTGGAGACAGTGACCGCTTTCGACCGATCGTCAACGAGCACCGCAAGAACTGAAGCTGCTGCTCCAACGACAGTGTTCACCCTTTTTCCTCATGGGATCTCAATGATCCATGGCTCCTGCTTTAAAGGGAGCCGCTCAAGAAGGATCCGTCGATGACCCGACGTCAAACTCTGCTATTCCAGGTACATTGGGGTTGTAGAACTATTTAGAAGGAAATAAGACTGTTGTGAACAATATATGGAATGGGCTTGCACGATATATCTTTATTTACAGGTTGCCCAGGTGGGGGAATTCTCATACAGAACTGTGACTTAGTAGCTAAAGTACTGTTCTGCCTAACTATTCTAACCAACTGTTTTCCTCCTAAGTCTATCGTTGGTTCACTGGATTTATTGATTTGTGTGACATTTAAACTACGTCTAGTTAATGCACTTTAAAGGAATCAAAGTAATTGTGGTACCACGTAGAACTGTGTATATATTTGCCATTGTAGTGAAGAGGAATGACTAACCCCCCCCCTCTTAAACTGAATGTAGTGGAGAAAGACCCCCTCCTCCTTTTATCGAGCGTAGAAAACTTGGTGGGACGATTAATGCCTTCAAATGTGCAGAAAACTAGAAATCATAGTGCTTGCAGCAAAAGCACTTTTAAAACAGAGTTATGTTTATAAAGTCAGAATGTTTTAAATAATGAAAGGCTTAGTAAGTAGTACATGATAAGTATAGGTACTCAAAAAAACAAATGGATTAGGTGTAAAGATATGACCAAAAACAGGGTAATCCACCATTTTGTGAGGTCAAACAGAGTCAGGCGATTCCTAAAATGGATTGCTGCGAGTCATTATTATTCATTTTCAAATGTTTTTATTAGCATTTATCAAACACAACTGTGCATTTCAAGTATTATACATGTAATACAAATCTCAGTATAGTTCTCAGTCCCATTAGAATAAAATCTAAAATGGAATGGTTGGATTGGATAAAAACCAACGACAACTCAACTGCGAACAAGCTACTGACCCACCTGCCACAAATTTATAACAAATTAAAGCAACCAATGGAGTACTGTCTGAAATATCCGTCTAAGCGCCTCATGAGAACTCTACTCAAAGCCCGTTTAAATCTTCTACCGACTCAAGAGGTTCTGGCAATTCGGGCCGCATCGAAAGATAAATCCTGCAGACTATGTGGAGATTCCCAATCCACAGAAACAATCAAACATCTTTTGATGACTTGTCCTTCAATTGACCACGAAAGAGAGGCCTTTCTCGGCCCTATATTTAAATCTTCATATTTCATCGACTACAATGTCTGGTGGAATCGTTTGATCACGGGAGCTAAAACTAGATGGCTAATAGCGGCTTCTAAACTAATAGACATTGCTTTGGAGAAAATCCTGCAAAAAAATTCAGCAATCGAAACCCTCAATCAACCAGCGGTATGAGCAAGCCAGTGCTCACAGGAAACGGTAGACTTCTTTTTTTCTCTTCAGTTAACAACAAAGAAAGACTTTTCTTCTTCTTTTGTAAAAATCTAATTTTGATTAAATACAAATAAAAAAAAAATACAAATCTCAGTATTTGCAAAAGTATATTGGTACATCAACATACAACAAACAAACAACTTTCTTCACTCATTAGGTTATAAGCCTTACTTAGCCTGCAAGTGTGCATAATACAGGACCAGGATTTTTGCCCATTGGCTGTCCTCAAGGGTTTCAGAGTAGTCGGGTGGGTTCTGTTTAAACTACGATGGAGACCAGGACAATTACTGAGCAATCTAGTTGTCAATCTTCAGGGGGTTTGTCATCTGATGGGTGGAACATATCTCTGACCAGTGCCTTCCAGGCATCACATTTGTCACTCCCATCCGGTCCTGCTCTGCTCACCCCTTCCATCCATACCTTAGTTTCTGCTTCAGCCCAACGCTCAAACTCATTATGCCATTTTATGTATTGCAGGCCTCCAGCCGATTGCCATACCATCGCAATAGCCCTTTTGGCCAGTATGCATGCCATGTCCATAAACTTGAGTACATGTTTATATTGGCTGATTCTGGGGAATGCACCCAGCAAGCATTCTTTTGCCGACCTCTCGTTTCTAACTATTCCAGCCTTCCTACAGGATTGTTCAAATCTCATCCAAAACCTTTGCACTCGGCCACACACCCAGAACATATGCATCAAGTCAGCTTCCCCCATCCTGCACCACGGGCATAATGACTGCACATTTTTATTAAACATGGTTATCCTGCGTGGGGTCATATAGGTATGGTACAGCACATTATCTGTATCAGCTTGAAGCAGGGATTTCTGGATACTTCCTTCGGGTACCTCAGTATCCTTTCCCATTCTTTCTTCGATATGACCGTGCCCAAGTCTTTTTCCCACAATTCCTTCAACGCCTTGCTTTTGGGATTGGGTATATCTATGAGTGTGCCATATAATCTGGAGATCGGGCGCCTATCCATCACTTAAGTTATACATTAGGGTTAGCAAAGTATTCGTTGTCGGTTCCTCAGGCCAGCTCTCCCATTTTACTTTGGCTACCTTTCATGTTTTTTGATACCAGAGGAACTGCCCACCCGGCACCCTTTCTTTCTCCTGCAGTGACTTAAACTCCTGGAAAACCTCTTCTTCATACAGGTCGCCCCAAGTGTATATGCCCCATTCCTCCAATCATCTCTCTATTGCCAGGTCTGCCTTGACTCTGCAGATATCAGCCGCAATTGGCACTTCAGGTGAGTAGGGGTTGCTAACTTTCAATATTGCCACTACTCTTCTCCATATCTTCCTTCCCAATATCACTACCATGTGGGAGTGACCCAGGCATTGTAACTGTATCCATAATATTTCTTTTAGTTTTGCAGGAGCCACCAGTCTTTGTAGCAGTACTGTTTCGGATGTGGACTCATCCACTAGCCATTTGACTACATGACTGAGTTGGGCTGCCAAATAATATTTTTCTAGATTTGGCATTTGCACCCCACATTCCACGTAGGGAAGGCACAGAGTGGCGAGTGAAAATGTGGCGAGCCGCCCTCCACAGGAATTCGCAGATAAATGCTTCCAGCAGGCGGAAGAATGACGCCTTGATGTAGCAGTGCACGTTGTTAAAGTAATACAAGAATCTCGGTAGGATCATCATTTTGGTGATGGCCACCCTACCCATTAGAGACAGTGGGAGCTTGGACCAGAATTTCATGGAACCTCTCAAACCCTTCACAACCGTTGCCGTGTTGCTTTCGTGCATTTGCTCCGGTGTGTGTCGTATAATTACCCCCAGGTACCTAAATGATTCCAACTCCCAATGGATCCCAACTTCTGCCAACTTCTCTGTGCCTTTCCCCCTTAGCCCAGCTATCGGGAATATGCAGGATTTGACTCTGCTAAAGCTAATCCCAGACACTGTCATGTAGTTATCTAGTATATCCAGAACCACTGGGACGTTCAGGTGCGGGTCCCTCAAGTACAATAGCACATCGTCCGCATATAGCGATATTAGGTGCCCTGCACCACCCACCCAGATGCCCACTTCTGGGAAATGTTTTCTGAAATAGATTGCTATCGGCTCTAGTCCCAACACATAGAGCATCAGAGACAGTGGGCAACCTTGCCTAGTACCCCTTTGTATATCCCAGGCTTTGACACCAACCCACCAGTTTCTACTCTAGCTACTGGGGCTGTATATAGTATTTGCACCCATTTAATAAATTGCTCCCTGAATCCAAACGCCCTTAGTGTTGACTCTAGCCATTCCCAGTATATTGAATCAAATGCTTTAATGCTTTAATTGCATCTAGGACGAGTATAGCGTACTGTGCTTGGGAGTTTGCTGTTTGTGCCAGCACGTGTTGCAATCTGCGTAAATTTAGATTGGATTCTGGAAGTATTCCTTTCTCTTTTGCCTCCTTGAAAACTTCTAGCAGTACCGGGGTCAGGATGGACTCATATGCCTTGTAGAACTCCAGAGGGAGCCCATCACTCCCGGGTGCCTTACTCGAGACAAGTGATCTTATCGCCTCAGATATGTCCTTGGTTGTTATTTCTATCTCCAGCGCTTCCCTTTATGTTGTCCCTAGCTTGGGCAGAACTATTTCCTCAATTGTGCCTAGCAGGTCTTCTCGGGGTACATGGTGGTTGTGCCTGTATAGGTGGGAATAAAATTCCCTAAAGGTGCCATTAATCTCCTTTTGCGATTTGTAAGTTATGCCCATTTCATCTTTGAGTTCCGTGGTTGGGTATTTTGGGTGTTCTCTCCTGCACAGCCACGCCAGCAGTCTACCTGGTCTATTGCCCTCCGCATGTGCCCTGGTGGTTTTACTTGATTAGTCAAATTTCGCCAGTCTCCCCCATTTTTCCTGGCAGCTGTCTCTTAATTGCACCAATTCCAGCTCCTCCTCCCTTGTTCCCAGCATGTATGATTCTCTTTGTTTTATTTAGTTTTCCCATCTCTCTAGCTCCAATGTTAATGTTTTTCTGATGCAACCTACACTGGCAATAACCTCTCCCCGCACCACCACTTTCATAGCTTCCCAGAGTGTGCCCCACCTTTCAACACTGCCCACATTTTTCTCAACATATTCCGTTAATTTGCTCCTCAGTTCTTCACTGAAGGCCTGGTCTGTTAGTGCGTCAGTGGGCATGCACCACAATGGTATGGGGGGGCTTAGGGTTTCGAATTCTCCAAGTCTGCAGGAGCGGTGAGTGGTCCGATATCGACCTGCCCAGGTATTGCGCTGCTTCCACATGCTCTAAGTGTGTCTTGGCCATAAATATATAATCAATCCTAGTGTACAAGTGATGTGGCGAGGAATAGTACGAGTAACTTCTGTCAGTTGGGTGTAACTCCCTCCACACATCCACCAGATCTAGAGCCCCAAACAGCGCGTTCAGTGCCCCCGTCGCTGCCTCATTCCCGGTAACCGGCTGGCTGGATCTATCAAGCTCCCAGTCTCGTACACAGTGGAAATCGCCGCCCCAGATGAAAAAACATTCCCAATATGGGGCTATCTTGGCCCCCAGCATATTGAGGTATGATGGGATCCCATGATTAGGGAGGTAAGAGTTTATTATGCATATGTCCCTCTGTTCAATGCAGCCTCTCGGTATCAGGTACCTACCCTCCGGGTCCGCTACCCTCTGAGTTAGTTTAAAGGGAAGTGCAGGGTTTATCCAAATGAGAACACCCCGGGCATATTGGGAGTAGGCAGCCCCGTAGCTCTGACACCCCCCAGTGTTCCATAATCATATCCAGGGTTTTTTGCGTTAGGTGGGTCTCTTGCAGTAGTGCAATAGAGACTCTCTTTCTATTGAGGAAGGACTTCAGCCGGTTCCTGCACACATATGTACCCAATCCCTTAACAGTCCACGTCAATACCTTGATGTCCGCTGCCATAGTAGTGTTGTACCTCCCCCCAATTCACCTCATGTCTGCAAATGAGCCCCCCAACATGCACCCACTCAGCTTTATCCCTGATTCGGGCAACCTTCACCCATGTCCCTTCGTTCCATATTTCTTGTGCACACTTCACTTTACAGGCTACCTTTCCTGAAAAATTCAAAATGTTATTGACAACAAACCAAAACTAAACCAAGAAACTGCCTTCAGCGGCTTTGTTCAAATGGTTGTAAACAACAAACCATACATAACCAAATAACTGTGCTCAGCAGCCGCATGCCAACTGCAGCGCTCGAGCACCCCTGCACTTTCTTGACCCATCCAGGCCACCCTCTGCGGGTCGTGAGGTGTTAACAACGGGCCAACCCCCAAATGTTGGAGGGGCTGAACTTTTGCTGTGAGTCATGATGACACCAGTGGAGATCTTTTTTTATAAAGAGTTCAAGTAAAGGACAAAGGAGGGGGCTCGGAGTGACTAGAACCAGTTTAGACTAGGCTCAAGTGACAGATGGGTCAGTCGAGTGGCAGATAGGTTAGCCAATCACAGGGCAGAAATAGGAACAGCTCATTGATCATGTCATATGAGTTAACAAATCATAGATAGGAAGGGGTTGTCATTATGACCAAACCATTAGCTCACCTCCCTAGGACTGTATATACGTGTGAGTGAATTCAGTGTTTTAGAGCAGAGTTCCAGAGATGTCCAAGATGTATGAAGCGTACTAGCCTGCTGGAGAAATAAATCCTGATGTCTTCTTGAAACCTGCCTCAGTTTCCTGCTTGATCTATAGTCTCCTTTTTTGCCCCAAGAGATGCCAAGGCCCAGCAGATGGGGGATTTGGGACCCTCAATGCATTTGGCAAGCCAAGCCAGGACCTGAGCTAATGTCTCCAGGTCTGACCGAACCAGGAAGGTAAACCATGGCTATCATGCCAGGATGGGGGGAGTATGAAAGAATAGGAGGACAGTTGGGGGGAAGGGGCAGATTGCAGTTGCCCCAGCCGGTTGAAGAGAAGGGACATGCAGGCATGATAGCATGGCAGAAGGCCTTGGCACTAGGCCAGTGAAGGTATTTATTTTTGGCAAATTTCCAAGATAAATTATTTTAAAGTCCAGTTTTAGAAAAATTCCAAGAAATTAAAAAATGAGTGAAAATCTGAGGGTCTTCAAAAAAAAATGTATTCATTATTTAAAAAATCCATGTTCGGAAGAAGCAAAGTGAAAAAACTATTTTTCAAGAATAAAATTAAAAGTCACCTTTGAGAGACATCTCTTAGAAAAATTGTGTTTTGAGGTAATATTTTAACGGCTTTCAGAAACAACTTTAGTCACTCATGGGGAACCCCATTCTCTATTTTGAGATTGTTTGTTATTTGTTGATGGTCTTTTTCAGACACAAGATTCACCAATTATAGGAAACCTCCCTAAGATTTTTGTTTTTAAAGAGTGATGTTTTTAAGTGTAATATAAGTAGTTCAGAAAAAGTAACCGAGAATGGGAATGAACGCAAGACGTTGGGCCTCATTACGAGGTTGGAGGTAGCCATGCCGCTATTAGCGCCATGGCTGCCTCCAAAACCCTACCGACTCCGGCGTGGTGAATGGAGCAATTACCGGTCCATTCCAAGGTTGGCGGGACCGGTAATTCCCCATTCACCAGGGCCCTTCCCCATTCCCATTTGAGCCCCCATAGGGCTCAATGGGAATGGTGAAGGCGCTAATAACGGTATCGCAATTTGTGGTACCGTTATTAGCTCCAGAGACCCTTTGCGGGTCCCGTCCTTAACGCCTGGAAAAACCAGGCGTTAAGGGAGGACCCGCAAAGGGAACTCGTATTAGGGCAGTAAGGGATTACCGGCACCGATGCCCTTACCGGTGTCGGTAATCCCTTACCGCCCACCTCGTAATGAGGCCCGTTGACTTTAAGGAGTTATTGAGATATTGGGCCTCATTATAACCGAGGCGCTCCCGTAATGAAGGGTGCCGGTACGGGACCGGCTCCGTTCATTATGGGATGCCTGATTACGAAGTCTCCTAGCGGGACCCGGAACAGACGTCTGGTAAAACCAGACGTTCTTTCCGGGTCCCGCAAGGGGACCAAGGAGCTAATAACGGGCCTGTTATTGACGGGCCCGTTATTAGCTCCATCCCCATTCCCATTGAGCTCTATGGGGGCTCAAATGGGAATGGGGAATGGTTTTCCCAATGAGGACCTACCGGGTCCTCCATGGTTGGAATAGCCCGGTAAGTCCTCATTAAAGGAACCCGGTACTGGAGCCCGGTATGGAGGCAGCCATTCCCTTATTAAGGCATGGCTACCTCCATACTCGTAATGAGGCCCATTGACTTGAGTGTGGCCAAGCAATATATGAAGAGAAATAGTCGTGCGGTGTAGCCACGCTATGAGGATACGCCCTGTTCCTAGACTTTAAAGAGTGCTAGCAGAAGCTTTAATTCAGAGCCCTTTACAAGGGACATATAAAAGCCGAGATTAGATTAAAGACTTTCTTGAAGGAACTAGTTTAAATTCCAATCGGAGCAGAATATAGAGGGTAAGACGAGTCGTAAGAGAGGATGGTGAGGTGCACGTATATGTGGCTGGCCAAGTGTGTTTGTTGTCTGTTTTGTTTATTTGTTGTGTTTTATGTCAATATGTGTGCACTGTACATTATTGTTTATGACTTGAGAAAGAGAAAATACATTTTGAAGTTGATTTAAAAAATTGGCATTGAGCCAAGAATTAAAAGTGGTCAAATATAAAAACTAAATCTGAGATAAATAAATACTGTACATCAAAATAAACAGATTTGCGTTGTTTTCATGTTAATAAAGGCAAACGTTAGTGATACAAATAGAAAATACTTGGAGGAAACTGCTTCCCTTTAAGCCTTTATAAAAAAAATGCAACTCTGGAGTTAATTTCTTGATTTGCTAACACTAGACAAAGTGATTTATGACATGTACCCCATACGATAGAAAACCGCGTTCAGTTTGATGAAGATAAAGTAGCGGAAAGATAGGACTGAAAGAGGTGTTTTAAAAAAAAATTATGATGAAAGAATGCATGGGCACTTCGGAAAACTCTGCGATAGAGAAAATTCCATCAGACAGAAGGTTAAATCCTTCATATTTATGATGTCAACATCTCTAGGGCTTGAAAAATGTCCAACAACATAAAACCGCATTGAAGTTTCTTTCAAATTAGAGATAAGAACCATGATAGAGGAAGCTGCAAGTATGTGAAACAGCTCCTGTGTAAAGGCAAAGGAGATTTACTATTGACAAATGTGTAGGCACTTTTGAAAAGCCCCGCCGCAGAAAGTTGCAAACAGACAGATGATTAAATTCTTTACATTAATGAGGTCAGACCCTTTAGGAATCTGATAGGCTTTGAACGAAATATAATCGCATTTGATTTACAGGAGTTTGAGCAGGGAAGACGTTTTTTGGATTATGAAGCGCGTAGCTTGGCGAAAATCCAAAGACATCCGACCGCTAAGGAAAGAATGCTATTTAATGACGTATGCAGTGAAAATGATATAAAAACAGAGGTGCGCGTGGTTTGCAGTAGAAAGGAATGTCAATTTCTGTTACAAGATGAAGCAAGCCTTTTAAAATGGACTGAGGTGTTGACAAGATTGATGTCTTTTTAAAATTAGAAAACTTGTATTGATGGAACACTGGGTTAGAAAATTTGTGTGCTGTGTTTTAAGGATGGTAGGCTACGTGGTGTTATGTATTAAAAGTGATCAAGGAAAAAGGCATGTCATTTTTGACTTTGAGGAAAATGTGTTGTGGACATCAAGTCAGAGAAAAGGTGCCTAGGAGCACACAATTTGAGAGCAGTGTAGCTACGATTTAAATGGTGTTTTTATGTGTAGAATACAGTAAAAAGCAGGCAAATGTGCTAATATGTTGTACTTGGACCAAACAGTAAAATAAGTTATGGGAAGTGACAGTAATATATGAGAAAAAACATTATTTGACAAGCATTTTTGAGATAGACATGACACATTTGGAAAAATATTAAAATACATGTTAAAGGTATTCATATAGGGCACCGACACCAACGGAGTTGGTCTCCAGGCGCTCAGGCAGATCTGTAAAGAAAACAAAAGTTGGGGGGTGGGTTAGTTGGTGAAGAGGGCGTAGGAAAGTGAGAGGTGGTGCACTATTGGCAGCTTCAGTTCGGTTTTCACTGTGCATTGAGCTTCGGTGTGCATATAGGATTGAAGCGGGTCCTTGCGTGCTATTGTTATGTTATGTTATTTGAACTTTTAGAGCGCAAGGTCACCAAAGGCATCTTGGCGCTGAGGATGAGAAGAGGAAGATCATCGGCAGTAGGCCACTGAGATATTACAATAGCAGGATCTTCAAAGACTTTTCAAAGGCTAGATGGTTAGGTATAGCCTTGATCATAGATGGTAGATTATTCCGCATTTGAGCAGCAGCAATCAAAAAGGCCCGGCCTCCAATGCGTTCATAGCGGTAGGGGGGAACTACCAGCAAATCAGATGAGGAAGAACGCAGCATACGAGAGGGATAGTAACAAGTAAACTTAGACTGTAGGCATTCTGCCACCAGTCCATGGAGTGCTCAGTGAACAATACAAAGTGACTTAAACTCAATTCTCCAACTGACCGGAAGCCAATGCAGAGCAGGCAGCACCGAGGTAATATGAGTGCCGTAGGTAGATCCTGTAGCGACACGTGCAGCCAAATTTTAAAGGCGCTGAAGTCGCTGGATTAAGCCTTTTGGCTGTGCAAGATACAGCGAGTTGCAGTAATCCAGACGACTAAGCACCATGGCTGCAACGCCTGGTGGATGGAGAACAACTAGGAGAAGCGGAAGAACCCTCTTCAATATCCTAAAATGGAAATGACCTATTTTGCACACCGCAGAGACTTGGTCGTGCATTGAGAGAGAGACAGAAAGAATGACACCAAGATTCTTAACCTTTGTTACAGAAACCGGTAAGGAACCTAAAGAAGAGGGCCAGAAGGAGGACACCCAGAGTGAGGCATCAGGGGGGGCACCCACCACCATCACCTCCGTCTTGTCCCCATTCAGCTTCAGCCAATTGCGGCTCATCCACTCACCTACAGCAGCCAGGCACTGATGGAAGCACAACGACACCTCAGTAGAAGCTAAATCAAGACGAATCAGAAACTGGGTGTCATCGGCATACGAGTAGCACCTGACGCCGAGGGAGCCAATGAGACAAATAAGAGGCCAGATGTATATATTGAAGAGAATGGGCGAAAAGGCAGAGCCCTGTGAGACACCCCACAAGTAAGGTTGAAAGAGCGTGACAGAAAAGGAGGAAGAGAGAACACCTGAGCGCGATCAGCCAGGAAGGATGAGAACCACAATAGGACCTGGTCCGCAATCCAAATATGGGACAAGCGCGTCAGCAGACTGGGGTGGTCAACTGCATCAAAGGCTGCTGAAAGATCTAAGAAAATCAGTTGTTGCAATCTATGTGTTGATTGTTTGTTGTTGCGGTGTGGTGAAGTCCGTGCAGTTTGCTGTGAGAGAGGTGGTTGTGTGGGTTTTTGTGTGAATTAAATATGCAGAAATTTGAAGTTGTGGTTAGCGGGTTGTATGTCTCATAATCCCTGTAGTTTAGTTTATGTGTCAGGTTGTCATATTGGGTTGGTATATTCTTTCTCTTGGTTTTCTGATTGTCTAGTTTCTGTGGTGACACCATGAATATCCAGGAATATTGAGATTCTTGTAGTATGCAAGCAGGAATAAAAACAGCAATTATGTTCTATTATGCCCAGAGGCAAAGGCTGAGGCAAAACACAAAGGAGAAATAGTGACATTACTGGACAGGAATGCCGTAATACCACACGATGGAGCGGCCTTGAGAAAAAAAAAGTTTGCCAAGTTAAATTGTTAAGAGAGGATAAGGAATGCAGCATTCGGCATTGCGGGCGAAAATGATTAAGTGAACATAACAGCTTGCGAAGGACATAGCTGAGAACAACAAAGTAATGGGAAGAGTTACAAATTGCGTGCAAGTGAATGAACCACGGATAAGCTGTTGAGTCAAAAGTGTGCACCAATGCATAGCGAAAATATGAAAGGTTTTTGTTCTGCCTTAAATATACAGGCCAGGACAGAGCAACGTGACAGTGTGACTTTGAAGGGTATTTTTTGAGGATGGTCAGATTTGTATGCATTTTTGTATTTTGGGCAGCAGAATCACTGGCGCAGCCAGAACTATTTAAAAGGCAACCTTATGTCTGAGGAAGTTGCCATCTCATAGGAGCAAAATTGAGATCATTGCCAGGTAGAATGTAGACCCATTGTCCTCGCTATGAACAGACAGATAATGAGAAATGAGAATGAGTTGGAGCCCTATAGTTTCTCTTGCCAGAGAAAGGGTGAATAAGATCACAGTATGTACCTTGGTCCCAGATGAGTAAGAGTAAATTAAGGTGCAAACTCCCGAGTTTTGGACTTCTAGTGCTAAGAAGTGGGTACATATACTAGAAAAAGTGTCGTAAAGAGGCACATTAGCTACAGAAGACATCAACTATGGGGACAAAAAACTGATGACAGTTGGTCAAAGGGAAGATATTTAAGCATTACCACTCATAATGGAGCGCTGTGCAAACAATTAAAACGTGCGGTAGTCTTGAAAGCGTTCATAGTGCTGCACTCAGACATGCCAGATGGGGGAGCTATTGAAATGCCAGAGGCTGTCAGAGCCTATGCTGGCATAACCTAAGGAATTAGTGGGCCTGGAAATAAGGCCATGATTAGAGATGCAGTTGACCATTGTGCATTAAGTGCAGGTGTCTGCAAGAAAAGAATTGCACAAAAAAAGAATGCAAAAAAAGTATTGAAATACACCATGGGAAGAGTAATGGGACCATAAGGTGGGGGAGGCTTCTAGGATAGAGGCATCCAAATAGTTAGGGACATTCTCAGAATAACTTGGGTAAATTCTAAAATATGCAGGATGTACTGGTTAGGAGCCCTCCCGTGCATTGCACATAAGGTATGTTAGAAAATGTTTGCATGCATGTGTGGAAGCCATAGATTTGTGCAGAATGAACAATCTTTAAGAAAAGGGACAGCATGCCCCCTAGTATACAGCTGACAAATCAAGGAAGGGCTTTGATGAATGAGAGAAGGAGTACATAGTAGACTCCAGTTCAAAAATGATCAAACTATACTGAGGAAATATTCTTGTTGCCATATGCAAATGACACTGATATAATGAATGTGCACATGCAGAGACTCATATTAGGATGAGCCTCGTAAGCACTACAGGGGGATCCTTGGACCCAGTAATGAGGGGTCACTCCCCTTGTAATTAGAGATGACAGCCGCTGAATATGCCATTATGAGGGCTGACAACATGGTGATAAGATTTGGGTATTTTATTTATTTTGCATTTTTAAAGCACTCGCACAGCCCAGGGGCATCGAGGCACTGAATGATTTTGTGACATAATGTATTGAACATGCAGAGGTTTTTTCTTGTTAGGAAAAGCTATGGGTAGGATGGTATCTCCAATGGCTGCTGCCTATGAGGGGATTGTGTTAAAACTGGCGATCAAATAGTCAGACATAGAAAAGAGAATTCTGCCCTGGGTCCAGCGGAAAGCACTGGCAGACACTGAGCAAGTTCATGATTGTTGGCATTTTGAGAATTTTTGTGATAAACCCTCGAGGGTAAGGGAAGATATAGTGGCAGCAGGGAAGATTTTCCTTTCTGATGGTTCTGTGAGAAGCAATCGGGGTAATAGACTTAGAGATACAGGTGCCGCTGGGGTAAAGCGCACGATTAATAAAGATGTTTGAGGTATTGACAGAATATATGCCTACCATCTTGCCTTTCGTCATAGGCTGCTGAATAAGTAGCGCTGATTGTCCCGCCAGAGAAATCTTGCAGACCTGGAAGTAATGGTGTACAGTGGCCCGCCTATGTGATGTCGACAGTATGCGCAGAACTAGCATGTTGGAAAAGGAGGGGTGACCTCCTAGCGGGTGGCACTCCTGTGCAGCACGCAGTGTTATTGAATAGATCTGAGGGAAGCGAGCATTATAACTCTTAGTAGTCATAGCAGGGTGGTAAAATAGATACATTATTTCAAATATGTTAACAAAAAAGAACCCCACTGCAATGAGTGCGAAGAGTGGTTCGGGTTGAATAGAGAACATGTTATATTTTATGTAAATAAAGTGCACCGCATGCAAAATTAATTTACTGCATAGGACAAGTGAGATCACATGCAGGCTCAGCAATGTGTTAACAAAGAATGCATAAAGACACATAGGAATAAAAGGTGTTAGCTTAAAAAGAAGGAATGCCTTTGCAAAAACAAAGGAATGTAAGCGTTTGCAGTAGGACAGCCTCATAGGGTGACCTGATGTGTTTAGAATTGATAGTGGCGCCAGGTTTGTAGAGGTGCCAAGAAGTAATATGGCAAAAATAGAAACATTTTTGGTCTAGTGGTAGACATTAGGACTGTGTGTCCATAGAGCAAAGACAGAAAAATTGTACATGAATAATAAAAAGCTGAGGATGGCTTTTTGAAGATTATAAATGTAGTGTTGTAAAGACCATTTTTTTTTAGCAGTTTTATAGGCGAGTGTGTCATGACTATCTTGGTGTAGTTGCAATAGGCACCTGCCAGCGGTTGAGGAAAGGATTAGATGACAAGGCCTAAAGCATAATGATGTTGTTTAGTTAATCAACAAAAAGTGTGTTTTCTTTGTTTTGAGAAAATGCACCATTTGAATATGGGTATATTTCTAGGGGCATGAAAAAGGCAGAAGGCCGATGAGATTGTTTTTGGTAGAGACTAGAGGGTTTTTATTGTCGTAGCAAAAGTGCGGTAATATAGATGGCTGTGTGACCTAGTGGAAAAGTGATGAGAGTATATGATGAATTCAGTTTCAGACCACGGATATGTATGAACAAAAAGGAGGGGACAGATGACCTGCATGTAATGAGAAACAGCCATAAGGAAACATGCCAATGATTAAGGAGTGAAAAATAAAAATAGAATCATGAAGGATGGTAATGGTTCAGATAAAAAGATTGAGGTTACGTGGCGTCACAGATGACGGTATACCTAGATAAGGCTTAATGAAGTATGAAGTGGTGCTTTCTGTAGGAAACATCACACATTAAAAAGAAAAGAAACATTGTAGTATACATGACAATAATGTAACAAGCACCCAAACTAAATGAAAAAAGATTGGAGAAAGTGTCGAAACATTGGGTAGACTTTGGGGCTTTTGGCATAGGTGCAGAAAAATTAATTAGGAGAAGATAAAAATATATAATATATTCTAAACAGTATGAAAGTAAGGAGCTTAGTTTAAAAAATGTATGGCATTTAGATGCAAAAAGAAAATTATTTAAATAAATATATAAATAATTTAAAAAATGTATTAAAGAGAAGACTGAATAAAGAAATGATTGGATGCATGAATAAATGGATAGGGAATTAAATAGCGAACATAAAATGAGAAAAAACAAAAAACGTACAAAAGAAACAGCACCAATGAGGATTCCTAGCTGACATTGAAAAATGGCGCAGAGTGTTAAAAAGCATCAGGAAATATGGAACACTAGAAAAGAGGTGTGGTTGACCAAAATTGGGTTAACCAGACAAGGAATATTGTATACAGAGCCAATTTAAGAAGAAAATAAAAGGGTAAGTAAGATACAATGTTTTAAATATTTGTAATGATTTTGGTTTATGTTACAGTTAAAACTCGTGGATCTTGCATGGAGACAAGTGGAATGTCTGCATGGCCTTAAATAGGGAGAAAAGAAAAAGAGGTAAGTACTGGCTCACACTAAAAGGGTGTGGACACACAGTTGATCATTACTAAAGAGTAAGAGGATCCAGGTGAGTAACAGAAAAAGAGGTAGAAAGAGACACTGTGTCTTCAAGCGTGTAACTAGTTTTCCCAAGATAGGTGCAATCGGGGATGAGGAGAGTAGAAAATAGATGAAAGCATGACCACTTCAGATAAAATGCAGAAAAGAAGTCAAATTGAAGGTGGGTACCCATTTTTCTATTATTGTGGAGTGTATACAAAATATTTAGAATAGACAAACACTGTAGTTTTATGATAAAAATGAAGTCACGTAGTAAGAATTGGTGCAATAGTCTAGGAAAACAGGGGTAGACTAGATTAAGTTTAGTGGGTATAAGTTAGAGATATTGTGCAGCAAAACGCTTCTGTTTGTCTCAACAGGATGTAAGCAAAGCACAGAAGAAAAGACCATGGTCTGACGAAATCGGGAGAAAGATGGAGAAGCAAAGGCATGAAGAATGTACTGCTAAGGAGGAAGAATTTACAGCATAGCTGAATCAAGAATTTACTGCTGAGCAGAATGAAGCACATGCAACAAAGCAGAAACACAGATTGAGTATGGGCCCTGAGATTGAATAAGGGTTGAAAAATAGTATTTTTGTGGTGCACCAATAAGTTAGTGAAGGCCCATGAATTAAATGGGGTGAAAAAAGATAGAAGTGGATCTAGAAAGCATTTTGTGTTAGCAGCAAGGAGGAAGGGGTTTAGGGTAGGAAGAACCACGACCCCCTTGCCAGTCCCCGAATGATCTTTGTCTCTATTTCTACAGACAACAGGAATCCCCAAAAGAAGTCATCCTCGTCTGCCACGGATGCGTCTAGAAGACGGGAAAAGAAGAAGACGCCCTTCTTTTAATGTCTTTTTCAATGTGTTTATTTGTTGGTTGTTATTTTTGTCTCCCTGGTTTGTACGTGTCGACCTTAGGATAAAATGTGTTCCTTGAAGGACGAATATTGTTAACGAGAACGCCCAGATGTCATAAGGGCAGAGGAAAATTAGGAGATTATGTCTGTTTATTGAGAACATATTAGGTTCCAGCAGGCTGACCATACAGTAGAATATGTATAAAAATTAATGGAGAAAAGTAGTTGCTTTCGATACATTGAATCAACAATATATATGTTAAGTTTTTCTAGGAGGCAGGGACGTTCAAATAATCAAATAAAATCTAGTTTGTTTAGAAGGCAGGTGAAGGTTGCCAGAATGTGCAACCAAGGGTTTTAAGGGGATGGGTTGACAGGAAATGTCCAAAAAATAGAGACATGTTTATTTTACAAAGGAAACTCATTCAGTTTTTATATTATAGATATACAACGAGGGTCCTATGTGGCTCAGAAAATTGTCCAACTACTAGCAGAGAAAGGTCACAGAGGAACCCAACTACATGCCCGAGTTCCAGTGATATATGAGTCCACAGTTGTTTTCTGCAGAAAAAACTCCCCCATCCTTGTGTTCCCTTGCCAAAAGGGCCCCCATTTTGAATGCACGGCTAATGCTTTGTGGAAAAAATAAAAAATAAAAATACACTGAAAAATAAAAGTACTGGCCTTTGGTTTAAGGGCCCGAGGTCTTGCTGCAAGACTGCTCAAAAGGTACATTGAGAAGTAAGGAGGGTGGACATGGGTGGTTGTATGTATTAGGTAAACAACTAAATACTGTACAATATGCAGTAGTGAAGAGGAATGACTACCCCCCCCCCTCTTAAACTGAATGTAGGTCAGAAAGACCCCCTCCTCCTTTTACAGAGCGTAGAAAACTTGGTGGGGCGACTAATGCCTTCAAATGTGCAGAAAACTAGAAATCCTAGTGCTTGCAGCAAAAGCACTTTAAAAACCGAGTTATGTTTATGAAGTCAGAATGTTTTAAATAATGAAAGGCTTAGTAAGTTGTACATGATAAGTATAGGTACTAAAAAACTAGGTTTGAAACGGATTAGGTGTCAAGATATGACTAAAAACGGGGTAATCCACCATTTTCTGGGTTCAGGCAGAGTCAGGCGATTCCTAAAAATGGTGGATTGCTGTAAATCATGATGACATCAGTGGAAATCTTTTTTATAAAGAGTTCAAGTAAAGGACAAAGGAGGGGGCTCGGAGGGACTAACACCAGTTTAGACTAGGCTTGAGTGACAGATGGGTCAGTCGAGTGGCTGATAGGTCAGACAATCACAGAGCAGAAATAGGAACAGCTCATTGATCATGTCATATGAGTTAACAAATCATAGATAGGAAGGGGTTGTCTTTATGACCAAACCATTAGCTCACCTCCCTAGGACTGTATATAAGTGTGAGTGAATTCAGTCTTTTAGAGCAGAGTTCCAGAGATGTCAAAGATGTATGAAGTGTACCAGCTTGCTGGAGAAATAAAGCCTGATGTCTTCTTGAAACCTGCCTCAGTTTTCTGCTTGATCTAGAGTCTCCTTTTTTGCCCCAAGAGATGCCAAGGCCCAGCAGACGGGGGTTTTGGGACCCTCAATACAGTAGATTAACGGAGCACAAAGTAGGTTATTGTGATTGTGTATATAACCTTGAACCTTAATTATATAAAGACTGTATTTTAACTAATATAGTGTGTGGACATTCCTTTGTGGGTGCTTGGGGACTACACTGTACTTAAGAACCAGCCGGCATCACCTCCTGAGAAGCTAGGCCTTGTTTGCTCGTCCACATTTACCAAATAGTGAATCTTGGCTGGGGTCCTCTGTGCCTCTCCTCTGCCATATAGAGAGCAGGAGTACAGACACCCCCCTCCAGTCTTTACAGTATTTCCTGACTACTGAAAATGCTCCAAGTTACATTAATTAACTATCTATTTTCAAGAAGAGTAATACAATCTTAAGGGTCTGGTGCTCATTTGTAACAAGTATACTACTATGTACTAAGGGTTATAGGAACTGTTTTTGTGTAGTATCTTGGGTCCTGATCATGACTGCTTTAATGTTTTGTATTGACACCCCCTCAGAGCGCAGCCTATGAAAAACATTACTTACCCAGTAATCGTCTTCTTTCTGTGGCTTGTATCTGCTGAGAACCACATGCCTTGTATAGGCTACCAAGTGGTTGCTGATGAGTGTTAAATCTTGTTTTCCTTTTTTAAATAGAAAAGGGTGGGTTGATAGGGGAGTTCCTGTAACACTATCCCTATCATACATGTACAGGTACCTATGATCCTATGCGCGTCAACATCCTCAGATTGTTTTTCTCATATGACGTGTGTATATTTTTTATTTCATTGTTCAAAGCGCAGAACTAGCCATAGAGCAGCTGAGCGTTTTACAGGGTGTCGGTAGCCAGTGTTTGGGTTGGCCTCTTTTAACAGCCAGTGGTTTCCATTGAACAGTGTTGGCACTGTTGTGTTCGCAAAAACAATTGTCTAAAGGTGGTTTCTAAATGTACACTTGTGTATTGTATGTGTTCATTTTCCGACCTGGCGATAGGGGTAAAAGAAACTCCTAAAAAAGGAACAACCATTTTTATGAAAGGGTTTTTTATATGAAAAAATAAGAATTTTATATATTACATTTTGATGGTGCTTTGATTAAAATAAAAATGTATTTTTGATACAGAACCAAGAACTGGTGTTGTGTGTTTTAAGAAACCAGATGTCACCTGTGATGAATGGGTAATAATGTACTTGATTTCCTTATTTGATGAAATCGTATAAAGTATTTCCCTAGACATTGGAGTCAGTATGGTGTCATGATCCCTGCTTCCAAAAGATCAGGACTTGCCCGACTCCCTTGGAAGCAGACCCATACCCCCGGTTACGAGTGCCAGCCTGTCCCAATTGGGACCTTTTGGACCATGTCCTGGCGCCAGTGGCACCAGGCTCATAAAGATGCCCAGTCCCAGCGCTGGAAGCGCCGGGCTCATAATGCTTGGGTGGACTTACCTGCAGCAGACCATGCTGCTTACTTACCTGCCAATTGAACCCCTGATCCTCTTCTGTTTGGGACTACTTTTCCTGTTGGGTGGGGCAGGAGCCACTCCCTAGGTTCAGAACACTGGAACTCTTCTGGAAAGCAGGAACTCTTTTCTTACCCAGGCGTGGCTGTGGAAGGAGACACCTAAGCACTACAGGAGGCTATTTAAACCACACCCGATGGATGAATCTTGCTTTGCGTTATTCTGCATTCTCTGCAGCAGAACGCTCATCGTGTCTTCTGCTTCTGATCCTGGGCCTAAGGGAACAAAGGCTTACCATCCTGGAATCCAGTCTTCAGCAGCACCTGTAAAGACAAAGAAAGAACAGGTTAGCACTACGGTCTTCAGTGGCAGCGCATCTCTTACCTGGTCCATCGGCTGTCACCAACGCCTCGCGCTGCATTCCGGCATCTGAAAGACAAAGGCTTACCTACTCTTCCCATGCTCCGGAGGTCTTCGCACTGCATTCCGGCATCTGAAAGACAAAAGCTTACCAGCTCTTCGCACGCTCCGGAGGCCTTCGGCGCTGCATCCCGCATCTGAAAGACAAAAGAAGGTGCGTTTAAAGACATTGGGCAACTTTATTACTCACGTGCCATTACTCCTTCCCACGCCGCATCCAGTGGGTATTCCAGCACCCTTCAGCTTCTCTAAAGCTCCGAACTTGTACCTGCAAGATAAAAGGGACAGTTAGTGCGCATCGTGAAGCAGGCTATAAGCGCTTACTTACGTGCTTCCAGGCGCTTCTATTCCTCACGCGGGTTCGATCCTCAACTCTCATCAGCCCGCCATCCGCCATCGCCGGAACCCTGCAAAACAAGAGATATCATTACAAAAGACTTTTAAGACATTTGAAGTGCCCAGAACTTACCGTTCGTGCAGTTAACGACGGACAGCAGTCCTCTGAGGTCAAGAGGCCTGCACCCTTATCCAGTGAAGAAACTGGTTACGGCACCCTGCCCCGAGGCAGATGGAGAGCTCGGCGTTCACTTACCTAAGGTGAGGGCGTTAACCTTTGGGGTTCTACAGGAGAAGAGAAAGGGAAGAGGAGAGAGGCACCCAATAACCCCAGTTCATTAATCCCATATTTTCTATCTGCAGACATCTTACTCTTCGAGTCAGACATACAGTGCACAGAGGTCCAGCCCAAAGAGCCAACCGTGTGTTACACATCACCTTTGAAGATACGGCATTCACCCAGTCAAGACCGGCGCCTCTGCGGGAATCAGGTGAGCGTTACAATGGTTTCACAATTGACCTGACTTGTAGGGAATACGTTTGTCTAACCTGTATTATATTGATGACTCTTAACAGCAGCACAATACTGTGAGTTGCAGTCTGTGCGTCCAATGGGATCAGTCTTTGGTCAGGTTTTGCTGAAAAGGCCAAGTTTTAAGAGCTTTAAGGAACTGCATAATTGTGATGGCATTCCGAGCCGAGACCGGGATCGAGTTCCAGAGGGTGAATGTGTGACAAGAGAAGGAATGTTTGCGGGTCCTCTCTTTGCGTATATAGTGCTTGAGCAGGTCCATAAACAGTGTCTTCGCTGCCATATGGAAAAGACGGGTGGGTGCCTGAGATTGTAAGCAGATACATACCACGGAACGATGATACTGTGTAAGTAATGTTTGTCTCCTGAGGTTTAGATTTGCATGCTTTGCATAGATTAGCACTGATGACAAAGGAGGTCGAAAGAGAGGACCCTCCCATCCCCTGCACACTATACAATTCTGAAAGATCAGCCAATTCTTGGAGATAGAGATTCACAGTGGTATAAAGAATATTCACACAAATAGATACACAACTGGATAATATTGGAAGATGTAGTGGTTTAATAACATCAATGTCCTCAAGATAATAGACAGTCCGAGGGGAGCTGATGTGTTTCAGGGTACACACCCCTTCTTCAAGAGCAATTCAGACTGGAACAAACACAACATAAACAACCTTATCCATTCTGTGTATCACATCAGGTAAAAATAAATGTACTCATGTTTAGGCCTAAGAGATAGAGCCCTGAGGGACGGCAAAGTAGAGAGTGAAGTAGAGGAGTGAAAAGGGCACTATTGCACTTGGGAGGGCCGATTTGAAAGGAAAGAGGTCCACCAATCCAGTGCCCAGTCTGTGATGCTGTGGCTATCAGAGTCGATTTATGAGGGGAGTGCTTGACCGTGTAAAAGGCTAAGGACAGGTAAAGGACGATGAGAACAGAAGGAGATGTAGAGTCAAGGTTTGAGAGCAAGTCCTCATGGGTGTTCAGGAGACCTGTTTCCGTGCCTCTGGCTGCTCTGAATCCAGACTGGTGGTCATGGAGACAACCAACAGATTCGGTGTGGTGGATTAATTGGAGAATTAAACCTCCAGAGGTTTGCCCAAGAAGGCAGGTGGTGGAGATAAGGCGGTAATTAGCCAGCCAGGAAGGGTCCACAGATGGCTTTTTTAGGAGAGGATGCACAAGGGAGTGCTTGAGGGGTGATGGGAAGGAGCCGGTGGCAAAAGAGTGGTTATAGAACTCAGCTAAGGAGGGAGCGAGAGAGGCAATGTTGTCCTTGATAGTTCTAGAGAACCTGGGAAGCACCTATTTGGAGGAGACTTTCATAAAGCAGACTGTCTTGGTGACAACCTCCGGTGCTATGGGTGAGATGGAGGAGAGTAGGAGGGAAGGAGGGAGGGGGGTTAAGGGAGGCCAGGGTGCAGGCAGAGGAGGGAAGGATGTAGATGAGTTTTGGTTGTAAAATGAGAGGCCAGTGCCGAGCAGAGGGCCTGACAAAGAAGAGGAAAGGTGGAGACTGCAGTAAGATTGGCAAGTTCCTTATGGCATTTGTATAGCACCTAATGCCATTGGTATGGCCTCAAAGTGCTGTGGGTGGACACCCTTGGGGGACCAAAGTTACAGTTATGAGAATTGAAAGGAGGATTTTAGAATGCGTGTGTGCATCTTAGCCAGCACAAAGGTAGGTAGAGGCGGCTAGGTCCCTGCTAGCGACCCATGAAGATCTGGCTAGTGGATGGGTGCTGTGATAGGTCAAGTAGGCGAGTCAAGGAGACTGATTATGTGCCCAGCTGGACCAAATGTATTTTCTGTGACTCATCTGCATTCTAATGGCAGAGGTGATGTGCGTTATGAAGTCGAGTAGTGAATTGTAGATGCATGCGGGTGCGCGGGCACGCCCTGGGTGTGATATGGCTATGTTCCATTGAGATGGAGTGCTAAACGTACCCGAGATTCAAAGTTGATATCTAGTTGTGTATAATACGGATAGACTGGAATCCTTTCTGTGTGCACTAGGTACTATCTTGTGTCCTCAAAAGACTCATTGGTGCCCCAACCTACCTGCCTGAGGTGATATTTCACCCAGGAGGTGGACTGGTTCATCAAGATGCAGAAGGGAAGAGTCAGGTCTCAAGTGCCTTCCAGAAAGTTAGGTGGTCCGCTATGCGGTGGATGCTAAATGGAATCCTGTTCCAGATGTTAGAGCTTGGACAGAGAAAGAGGTCCCCCCTTTTCTGGTTGATTTAGCCACTGGGCTTACAAGGAGAGCTGTGCTTCATTTCAGTTTTCTGGTGGGCCTGTAGGGTTTGAGCTTGTGTTGAACATATTTTGGTCCTGTGTTGTGCAGGGCTCGGTGTGATGCACATTGCCTTGAAAGTGGATTGTCGCCTGATCAGCAACCAGGGAAGGACACAGAGGGTGGGTGAGTGCTGTTCTCTGGAGCCTAGGGCTATATGGAGCCTTGCTGCAGTGTTTTGAACCCATTGGAGATTTCGAGTTGTGATGCAAGGGCACCGAGGTGTAGGGTGTTAGCATAGTGTAGGCGTGAGCGGACAATAGCCACGATTGCAGCAACTCCTTGTGAGAAGGTCAGGTGGGGGATGATGAGTTGGATAATGCGTAGGTGTAGATAGCAGGATTATGACACTGAGCTTTGCTGTCATAGTTTTAGGTCTGAGTCCATAGTGCATTCAAGTTTTTTTTTTACTGAGCTCAAGGTAGAAGGGTGGGCCTAGAGAAAGCTGGCAAGGAGTGGGTTGGGATTTCAATTTTTCTGGAGTTGAGAATGAGGTGGTTAGGAGTCATCAAGTGATCGATTTCTGTGAGGCATGACACAAGGTTAGCTGGTGTTGGCAGGGTCCTTGGCGATCTTGAAGATGATTTGTGTCATCTGCATTTTTGTAGCAAGATAGGCCATGTGAGGGGATGATAGCAGGCAGGGGGTACAGGTAGTGGTTAAAAACCAGAGGAGAAAGGCACCCTTTGGTACTCTGAGTAACGGAGTGCGGACTCAAGGACAAGGGAGGCATGTGTATTATTTGGGATCTATTAGAGAGGAAGGAGGAGATCCACTTCAAGGCTGCATCCCTGATGCAAGAGCATGGAGTCTGTCCATGAGGTTGATGTGAGGGGTCAGAAATGCAAGATGAACACAAATGTTTAGTTTTCTCAATGTTTGCCATTTATTAAATTAAAAGGGGGTGAGATAAACACGTTTCTTTCCCTATCCTAACAAGGATGTCCCTGCCTAGCAAACTAAAACTAAAGAAAAATAACCTAGTGTCCAAAAAGTCTCTGACCCTCACATAAATATATGCAACAAATGATACATGCCTTCCCTTCTCACGTTGGCATCCTCTGGTGGCCGTTCTTTCTTCTGCAGCAATCCCAGCACCTCGGATGGCCTCTGCTTCAGCTACTTCTTCCACGTCGCTCTCCCTCAGCTGCAACTCATTCCTGAGTTTAAATGTCTAGCTCAGGTGTCTTATTCTGCAAAAATTAGACCACACATTCTGGTCAATAGCACGTTTGATACTTACTCACTCTGAGCCCTTCTTCCACATCCCAGTACCACAGGCATTATGGATCCTGAAGTCCATGGTGGTTTTGGTCTTTTTATATTTGGTTAGTTTTTACTGCTTTGTGAACCGAGAGTTGTCAGTGTTAGGGGATGTCATGAAAAGGGGTTGAAATGTCACATTGGAGTGAGGACCTCTACCTAAGGCAGAATCATGACAATTATAGGATATCAAATTTAATCCCTGAACTCCCAAGGTACAAACCTTATTCTGTTTAGATGACTTTTCATAACATGTTCTTTGGATAGTTTTGTGGGAGGGACTTGTGCAGTGACAGCATGCCATTAGGTATTTGGGAATCATAGGAATCTCATCCTCACAGCAAGATGAATACCGCGTCTCTCCTAAAGGAGTCACCGCTTCCCCTTGACAGCCATCTCCTCCCATGTGATCCTCCCCATGTTACCACCCCCACGGGTCAGACCAGCTAGTGGCTACCTTCCCCTGGCCTCACGGGAGGAGATCCTAGTTTGGGGTTTAGTGATGACTGCAGATTTCATCACAGTGAGGTGGTCATTAGTGTCGAAGGCCCCCAAGTGGTCGAGAAGGATTAGAGCAGCACAACCTTCCAAATCTGAGGGTCCTTTGAGATCATCCCAGATGGAGACTAGGCCTGATTTAGTTCCTCGTAGGCGTCTGAAGCCGGATCGGGCAGGGTCAAGGAGGAGGTTGGTTTCTGTAAAAAGGCATAACTGGGTGTAGGCTGTTCAGGCGATTAGTTTGGCTATAAGGCGGTTGTTTGAGATAGGTCTGTAGTTGGCTGGTAGAAGTGGGTCAAAGGTGGTTTGTTTGAGCAGGGGCTTGATGTATGAGGTCTTGAAAACTGCTGGGAAAGTGCTAGAGGTGAGAGATGAGTTAATATTTGATCTTGGATGTCGCCGGTACAGGTTGAGGATAGGATTTTGTTTAAAAGAGAAGGACAGCAGTGGTCTCCAGGGGATCCTGAGGGTTTCTGTTGGCTACTAGCTTTGAAAATTCAGGGTGGGAGATGAGATAGATGGAGGAGAAGAGCGAGCAGGTGGAGGGTGGGTCTGAGAGCCCAGCTATGGATGCAGGGGACAGGGGTGGGAGCAATGCATTGTAAGTGCCAGTGGTGAGGTTTCTTTCCAGGCTATGTTCTGGAAGTGGTCAGAGAGAGAGTCACAGAGGGTTTGTGTGTGGGAAGGGGTGGAAGACGTGCATGAAGGGGCATTTGTGAGGGTCAGCAATGCAAGATGGACAACTGTTTGATGATTGTTCAAAATTTGCTATTTTATTAAAGTATAAATGATAATACATGCCTCACTAGCCCTACTCTGCTGAGGATTTCTCTGCCTAAAACAACTCAAGGGAAACACTCTAACACAGGATGTCTGGCCCTCACACTAAACATCAAAATACACAAGACAAAATATATGGCAATTGAGATAACATAAGCAAATATATTCACAGTTTCTTGATATCCTTTTAGTAACCTGGATGCACTCCCTTCCCCAGGATTCAAGATATACTAAACTTCAATGTTCATCAAAGGAAACAAGGAAATCCACGTAGGTATCAAAGTCTCAATTCAGTTCTTAAAGTTTCAGTATTAAGAATAGGTTTGTTAACCAAAGTTCCAACAATAACAACGTTCTTCTTCTTGATGAAACAAAGTCTTCCCACGTCCTCAGAATGGAATCAATGTTATTCCAAGCCAGATGCTTTTCCACCACTTTCAGTTTTCCAAGAAGAGTTGACACAGTTCAAAGCAATACAACTTCTATAAATGTGTGTGAAACACAAGTCTTGTTTAACAGTAATTATGTTTCTTTTCAAGGTTAGAATTCACAATACGTATATTTGTCAGGATGACTTCGCAGTGCTGCTGCATTTGCTTCAACAACTTCACTTCTACTAAAGGTTACCATGAGGGCATTCTCCTTTGCCTCATAGCATTCTGCTTCACTTGTAACACCGAAGTCTTGCATTCACTGACACTCACCTATACCAGCACAGCTTCAGTGTTTTGTACTTCTACCACAGCTTCAATACTTGTGACTCAAGACAGATTCTGACAAGATTCACTTTAAGGTACTTCAACCCCTTCAAATGGGCAAGGCACTCTTCCTCTGAATATTTCAAAAGGGCAGCCTCTTTGCATCCATTGTCTGTCCACCATAATAAAAACCTAGGTTTGCCTTTATGACCGAGTTCTCTCTTTCTCTCACAGTCTTTGGCAATATAGGTTGTGTGAACGTCAAATACTCTTTATGGGCAGCAAGTTTCCCTTCCCCAACTTTGCCTTCACCTCTCTGCCAACTGTTAGCCAAAGTAATTACCCACTAGCCTTGATGCCACTCTCTAGGCTTCAGGTAATGCTTGCGCATTTGTATCTTAGGCAATGTTGAATTTCTATTAGGCTCACAGTCTTGGTTAGATTGCTTTCTGGCTTTGAGAAAGGCTGCTTTCAGTCGTAATAGGGGAATACTCTTGGCGTGGACAATGCTTACTCTCTCTTCAATTGCAGATGCAATGTTTAACCACTTATCTTTTTTTATGAGTAATGTTTGTTTGCATGAATAAAGAGGTAGAGTTCAATCTTCCTTTGAGAACCACAATTAGGCACACATGACCATGTCTTAATACGTTTTGAAAGGTTAAACGTCTTGTACAAGTAATGATCATTATCGTGAATAGGAAGGTAGAGTTCAGTCTTCCTTTGAAAACTACAACTAGCCACACATGACCATGTCTTAATATGTTTTGAAAGGTTAAACTTCGTTTACAAGTGATGATTGTTTGTGTGAATAGGAAGGTAGAGTTCATTCTTCTTTTGAAAACCACAATTAGGCACACAGGACCACTTCTTAATGCGTTTTACAGGCTTTAACGGGTTAACAATGGTCTTTCGAAGCGTTTGCTCTTCACGCAAGGGAATGTTAATGTTAAAGGACATTTGTACCGCGCACTATCACCACTGGAGTGGTCCCCTGGCGCTCTGGTGGCTCTGAAAGAGGAGGGGAGGTTGAGTTAGTGGGAGGAAGCAGGAAAAGTGCAAGAGAGCAGTGATGTGCTGTTGGCGGCCTCGGCCCGGTGGGTCCGTTGGCTGGGCCTGGGGTGTTTGCGGCCGGTAGTCGTTGTGTACTCTTGTGCGAGTCTATGTGTGTTTTTGTTTTGTTGTTGCAATGTAGTGAAGTTTGTGCGGTTTGTTGTACTGTAGGTTTTGGTTATGTTTGGTTTGGAGTTTGAGAGGTGTATGCAGAAGGGGAAATTGTTAGTGGGGTTGGTTAGTTTGCATCTCTGCCCTGAATTGAGGTGCACAGCTTGCGTAGTCTCCCCTGATGTGCCTCTGTCCTGATCTGGGTTCGTCTGGCATACAGGTTCTTTACTCCTCTGGTCCCCACCTCTATCATGCTCTCTCATAGCCTCCCCTGTCCTCCCTTCATACTCCTGTGGCCAGTGCACCTGACAATGTCAACATCTCAGGTAGTGTGGTGATTGCCAATATCTCGACAATTCCACAACACTGTGGTAACTGGCGGTAACTAAGGGGCGGGCAAAAGTGTTAGTGGGGTTGGCTGGAGTAGTGGACTCGTCCAGGTGCCGTGGGAGCTTCCCTGTCGGTTCAGGGTTGTCCGTGTCCTTTCCAGTTTAGTCATCCTTTTTCCTGTTTCGGTTTTCAGTTTTTAGTCTATGGTGTTGAACAGCCAGGTTTTTAGTGATTTCCTGAATTTTAGGTGATCTTCAGTGTTTCTTATTTCTTTTGGGATGTTGTTCCAGGTTTTTGCGGCTAAGTGATAGAAGGAGGTGCCTCCCAGTTTTTTCTTAAGGTATAGTTTGACTTACAGGCGGATTTCGTTGCTTGATCGGAGGGTTCTTGTTGGTTTGTAGACTGTTATTTTCTTTTGTAGGAATTCTGCTCCTTGTCCACTGATTGCCCTGTGCGTAATGCACATTGTTTTGAAGGTGATGCGATGTTTTACTGGGAGCCAGTGTAGTGTTTTTAGGGCTGGAGTGTTGTGGTCTCTTCTGGATAGTTTGAGGACTAGTCTTGCTGCAGCATTTTGGATCCGTTGTAGATTCTTCAGGAAGTATTCTGGTATTCCGAGGTAGAGGCTGTTTGCATAGTCGATTTTTGACATGATTAGGGAGACGATAGTGAGTGTTTTGTGCGTGAAGGAGAGGAAAGGTAGAATTCTTCTTGTCGTGTGGAGGAAGAAAAAGCATTTCTTCACTGTTGCATTTATTTGTGGTTCTAGGGTTAGGGTGTTGTCCATTAGGCCTCCCAGATTTTTTACTATCTTCGATGGTGTTGGTGCGTTTCCCATTTCCGTAGGCCACGGGATGGTGGTTTAGTTCTCTTGGTCTTTGGATACGATCATGATTTCTGTCTTTCCTGGGTTGATTTTCAGGTTGTTGGCATCCATCCAGTTGAAGACTTCTTTTACACAGTCGATTAGTGTCGAATGGTCGGCATCGGTGTCTTTGATTTTGTAGATGATTTGAGTGTCATCTGCGTAGTTGTAACATGTAATGTTGTATTTTTTTTAAGATTCTTATGACTGGAGTCTGATAGATGTTGAAATATAGTGGAGATAGTGAGGATCCTTGTGGCACTCCGCAGTCGTTAATTCGTGGAGTGGATTTGAAAGGTTTGATCCATACTGTTTCTGTTCTGTCTGCTAGCAATGATTTGGTCCAGCGTAGTGCTGTGTCTGTTATGCCTATGTCTTCTAGTCTTTTGGTCAGGGTGTCGTGGCTAACTGTGTCAAAGGCCGCCGAGAGGTCGAGCAGAATAAGGGCTGAGGTAGTGTTTGAGTCTGCGTTAGTTTTGAGGTCGTCCCAGAAGGATAGTAGTGCTGTTTCCGTTCCTTTTGCTGGTCTGAAACCGACTTAAGCTTGGTCCAGCAGGTGGTGTTCTTGGGTTAGTTTATATACATTTCGCTGGGTAGGGGATGTTAGATATCGGTCTGTAGTTGGAAAGGTCATCTACGTCACCATTTGTGTTTTTCAAGAGTGGCTTGATGTATGCTGATTTGAAGATCCTCGGTACAGTCCCTGTTGCTAGTGATAGATTTAGGAGGTTTCTGTAGTGTTCTGCTGGCGATCCTTGCGCGAGGATTGATTTGTAGATGTCTGGGGGACAGGGGTCCATGGGTGATCACGCTTTCTTGCTTCGTTTTACCAGCATTGCGAATGCCTCTGCTGTTATTTCAGGAAAGCTTTGGAGTTTGTGCTGTGGTTCCGTGTTAGGTTTGTTGGGTTGTATGTTGTGGTTGGCTGGTCCCTTTTGTATGCTTTGTCAGATGTCATTGATTTTTTTTTTTAAGTGGTCTGCCAGGTCGTTGCATAGTTTTTGTGAGGGGGTTGGGGTGTTATCGCGGCCTGGTTGTTTTCTCATTTCTTCAATGATGCTAAACATTTCTTTTTGTGTCTTGGTGGCATTGTTGATTCTGTCATCATAATGTCTTCTTTTTGCCTTTTTGAATTTCTTTTTTGTATGCGCGGATTTGTTTCTGGTAGAGTGTTTTTTCCTTGGGTTGTATTCTTTCCTCCATTCCAATTCCATCCTTTTGTTTTCCTTTTTCATGGCGTTTAATAGTGGGGTGAACCATTTTGCCATTGCTCTTTTTTTTGAGGGGGTGAATGGTTTTTCTGGGGCTATCTTGTCTATTCTATTGTATCTGCAATCCATTTGTGTAGTATCTCTGCTTTCCCGTCTAGGTCAGCTAGCTCTAGTTCTGTAGTTGAGGGTTTGGGTAATTCCAGTTGTTCAAATAGGTTGCTTTCTTTGACGTGTTTCCAGTTTCTTTTTGTGGTGGTTGTGAGTTTCGGATGTTGGATGTAGGCTTGAGTAGGCAGAGTGATCACAAATGGGATGATGCGATGGTCGCTCCACAGTATATGTATTGGTGGTGCCGTGGTGAGTTTTTCTTTGGCGAAAATTGTGTCTAGGGTGTGTCCTGCCGAGTTTGTTGCTCCTTTGACTAGTTGTCATAGTTTCATGGTGCTGAGTTGTTCAATCAGTCAGTTTTGAGAGTTGGCGTGGCTGTCTTCAAACCAGATGTTGAAGTCCCCCAGGATGATTAGGTGTTCGCGGTTGATGGCTAAGTTGGTGATGGCTTCTATGAAGTTGTCGACGAATGTTCCATCATATGTCGGCGGTCTGTATACCAGAATGAATGTGATGTTGGTTTTTGGGCTCGCTGTTAGGTGTATTACCATGGTTTCGCAGTTGAGGATGTTGAGCAGTTTGTCAGTTTTTATTTTCAGGCGTTCTTTGAATGCTATTGCGATGCCTCCTCCTTTTTTATTTTTTCTGTTTATTTGAAGGCATTTGAAGTCAGTTGGAAGGCAGCCTTGGAGTGTGATTTTGTAGTTGTCGTCCAGCCATGTTTTTGTGATGAACAGGATGTCAATGCTGTTGTCGTCGAGTAGGTCGAAGATCTCTGTTGAGTGTTTTGACATGATCTTGAGTTTATTAGATTGCAGTGAAGTTTGGAGGCGTTGTTTGGTTTGGACTTTCTTGTTGAGGTCGTCTTCTGATCAGTGTTGAGGATTCCTTCCTGGTCGATCTCTTGTGCTATAGGCTTCGGGGTGTCAGCGTTTTCGAAGAGTTCCTCTAGGTTCTGTCTTGGGGTTTTTTCCTCATCAGGTTCGTCTTCCGGGAGTTGTGGTTGTCGATTGTAAGTTCCTCTTGCTTTGGTGATGTAGGGTGTTATCGCATCAGTCGTGTGTTTGTTGTTTTTTGTGTTGTTCATCCTTCTTCTTCTACGTGCTTGTGTTAGGTTGGTTCATGTTGCTGCTTCCAGCGTTGGGTTGATTTGCTATGGTGACCAGTTGTCAGCGTGGTATGGCGTTAAGTAGAGGGATTTTTCTCTTCTCTCAGTGCTGGTTCTATTTTTGTTCCTGTCTGTGGAGGTTTGTTCTGCAGTTGTCTTTCTTTGTTGCTGTTCCGGAGTGATTGTTCTTTTTTTTTCTCTTGTTCTTACCCTAGGAATGGGTCGTTTGTGCGGCATTATAAGATTGGGAGTTGTTTAGTTTTTATTTGGTGATGTTCAGCTGGAATCGGTTTTGGTCAGGTTGTCTTGTGGTGTAGTAGTGGGTATGGGCTGTCCGCTACAGGTTTGGGCTCCGTCTGTGGGTGGTATTCCGGCTGATGTTGCCGACTCGATTCGTTCGCTGTCTTGAGAGGGGATGGGGAGGGTATTTATATTGTTGGTGTTATCAGAGTCTCACTTTAGTGACCGCCTCCTTGGACGTGGTTCAATGCGGTGAGCTAGCTATGTGGGTTTGAGAAGGATATCTACTAGTTGGGGTGTCACTCTAGTAGTTACTGGTGGGTTCTGCCTCATTTTGGTGTGAGTTGATTATCAAAATTGGGAGACCTGTGTAGCGGGGGAGGCGCCTATCAATGCAGTCCGATTTCAAGTAGTGCAATAGGAGACAGAACCCCAGCTAGACTTGAGAGATCTGTACAGTAGGAACAGGCTAATAAATGCAAGCTAAATATCATTTAATGCAGTTTGGAGGCCCATCAATGAAATCTACATATCACACAGTGCAGTAGGAGACAGAACCCCAGCTAGATTTGAGAGACCTGTATAGTGGGAGAGCGGTCTATCAATGCAATCTACATGTCACACAGTGCAATAGGTGGCAGAACCCCAGCTAGACCCGAGAGACTTGTATAGTGGGAGAGAGGCCTATCAATGCAATCTACATATCACACAGTGCAATAGGAGACAAAACCCCTGCTATATTTGAGAGACCTGTATAGTGGGAGAGAGGCCTATCAATGCAATCTACATATCACAAAGTGCAATAGGAGACAGAACCCCAGCTAGACCCGAGAGACCTGTATAGTGGGAGAGAGGTCTATCAATGCAATCTACATTTCACATGGTGCAATTAGAGACAGAACCCCAGCTAGAATTGAGAGACATGTATAATGGCAGAGAGGCCTATCAATGCAATCTACATATCAAACAGTGCTATAGGAGACAGACCCCAGCTAGACCCGAGAGACCTGTTGTCATGCATGCTGGACATATTACCTCTGGACCTGGAAAACCATTTTCACGCAGAACGGGTTATGCTCATAGAACTGCTAGACCGTTCTATTCTAAATGGAGGTTGTTTGATGTACTGCCGGGAAAACGACATTTGCATTATTCACGTTGTTGAATTCACGTGATTCAGGGTAGTCACGTGTGTTACTGCAGTACGTTCATAAGCAGCGTGGAGACGTTGCTCACTGCTTCTGATTGAACCGATATGGCGTTTGGTAGCTGAACCCTTGATCTGCGTCTTAGCATTTTGTCAGTTACTTCCTTGGCTTTCTTCAGCGTGTTTCTTCCACATGCAAACTCCTGGAGCTGGCTTTCCTTCACAGGCGAGTTTTGTTAGCACTGTCTGCGTGCACTTCAGTCGCGTGCATCCTCACACACGGGTTCCTGATACCTTTGCATGCTGCTTTCCTGACTGCGTGTAAATTGCCGCGTGTTAATTCCCACGCGGACGCTGGAACTCTCCAAGCGCGGCTGTCCTGGCTGAGTGTACTTTTGTTCGCGGGTAAAAACCCACGCGGACTCTGGAACTCTCCAAGCGCGGCTGTCCTGCTTTGTGTACTTTGTTCGCGGATAAAACCCCATGCGGACTCTGGAACTCTTCAGGTACGGTTGTCTGGCTGTGTGCACTTCTGTTTGTGTGTAAAATCACACGCGGTCTACTCTATTCTTTACCCGCTGTGGTTCTGGTTGCGTGCACTTTTGTTGCATGTAAATCAGCATGCTTTTCGTTCAGGCTGCGTGAACTTTTGTCACGTGTAATTCTGCACGCGGTTTTCTGAACTCTTTGCAACGTGTAACTTCACAAGCATTCCTGGCACCTGTGAGGGGATAACAGGTGGACTCATTTCATTTCTGTTCTACGTGGGATAGGAAGTATTATCAACAAATGTTTATTTGAAGGTGATTGTGCACAGAACTTAGGACGCTACCCTGTGGTGCACCAACCCAGTATCTAGCGTGAGCCTCGTGCCGTTCGGGATAAGTCTCCCTTACTAACCTCCCATCCTTTGTCGTTGTTTCAATTCCTGGATTTCTTCTGAGACTTGTTGGTGGAGATTCCAGTTCTAAGCCCACAGGTTAGTGTTGTATTAGTGCTATTGCTGTGCTATCAGTGAGAGTTTAGTTTGGACAACTTCTCATGATGCTTTATTTATCCTAGGCTGACTTCCTATAATGCTCCCACGCTCTTTCCATTGATCCCTCTCTCTGCCTGTTTTACTAGTCAGAGAGTTGTATCATTTGGAAAGTCTAATTTGACTTCACTACTATTAAGCCATGTTAATTCAAGGATCCGGAACAGCCCTAGCAATTGTATCCTTTTTGGTTACCGTATCCTTTTTATAAGATACCTTGTTGATTTATGACACCTGTATAGTGGGAGAGAGGTCTATCAATACAATCTACATATCACACCGTGCAATAGGGGACCAATCCCCTACTAGTCAAGGGCCAATTTAATATATATATATATTTTTTTTGTTTTTTATGTGTTCGACCCTGTATGTCTATGCAGAGGGTGGAGGTCTGGTACGAACATGCCACATAAGTCCAACATTAAACAATGTTTGAATTTTGACTACGTTGGAGGAAGAGGGGGAGAGATGTAGTGCGGAGCAGTCACCGTAATGTGGGTTTCCTAAGTGGCTTGGAGTCTAGTGTAGAGTGGTTGCTCTACTCCTAGCCCCGGGCCACTCCTACCTTACACGTCCTTGTAGTTGATGGTTGACCACTGGCTTCCCCTGCGGACACCTGCTGACACCTCTTGGAGCTGCCTCAGTTGGAGCCGCCCTTGTCCTTGGGGCCCTTAGCCGATGGCGCTGCCGGGCAGAGGGCTGCCCTGGGAGGACCAGTGATGAAGGTCGAGAGGGCCTATCAGAGTGGTGGTAGGCGAGTCAGGAGGCGGGATGGGGGGACCAGGAAGAGGGTGAAGGGGTAGGAGAAGGACGGCAGCAGGGGGAGCGGAGGGCCTGGGGGGTGGTTCTTAACAAATTTAGCAGCCGGATGGGCTTCTCGCAGAGGGTGCACTCACTGCGCTTCCACTGAAAAGTGGGGCCGGTGCAGGCGAGCGGGTCGCTAGGCCCAGGGCACTAGATGGGAACAGCCTATCAGAGCGAGGGTAGGCGGGTCGGGAGGCAGGATGGGGGCGACCAGGAAGAGAGTGAAGGGGTAGGAGAAGGATGGCAGCAGGGGGAGCGGAGAGCCTGGGGGGGGTTCTTAACAAATTTAGCAGCCGGATGTGCTTCTTGCAGAGGGTGCACTCACCGCGCTTCCACTGGAAAGTGGCGCCGGTGCAGGCGAGCGGGTTGCTAGGCCCTGGGCACTAGATGGGAACGGCCTATCAGAGCGGGGGTAGGCGGGTCGGGAGGCAGGATGGGGGTGACCAGGAAGAGGGTGAAGGGGTAGGAGAAGGACGGCAGCAGGGGGAGCGGAGGGCCTGGGGGGGTTCTTAACAAATTTAGCAGCCGGATGGGCTTCTTGCAGAGGGTGCACTCACTGCGCTTCCACTGGAAAGTGGGGCCCGTGCAGGTGAGCGGGTCGCAAGGCCCTGGGCACTAGATGGGAACGGCCTATCAGAGCGGGGGTAGGCGGGTCGGGAGGCGGGATGGGGGTGACCAGGAAGAGGGTGAAGGGGTAGGAGAAGGACGGCAGCAGGGGGAGCGGAGGGCCTGGGGGGGGTTCTTAACAAATTTAGCAGCCGGATGGGCTTCTTGCAGAGGGTGCACTCGACCGCGCTTCCACTGGAAAGTCTGAATGAGAATTTCCCAATCACACGAGAGTGCTACTTTTCCATTGTGCCCCTATTTACACACTTCAACAAACAACTTCAGCTCGCTTCTGCTTATACGCAAGTGAATATTAAGCTCGATACTGTTGCCGGCAGTGCTCGTGCAAGGAATCAAAATGCCAGGTTTGACTCACCGGCTTCTGTGATCCTCTTCCATGTGTCGCACAACTTCTACTGCTCTGGCTGGGTCTCCGGTCCAGCCACTCAAGGAGCCCCTCTCACTCCTGGGACCCACAGCTTCACAACAGTGCCTCGCCTCAGTCTCTGACATGCTTCGTGACTGGCAATCTCTGCAATTAGGCTCACATGGGGAAAGACAGCCTTTCTGCATGCCTTCCACTGCGCCCCTCTGCACTTCAGAGTTTGGGGAGACAGGAGCCACTCAGAACAAGCAGGTGAAATCTGCTGTATCCACGTTCCGGCGTCCCTCTGCTTCTCCCACTTCTGGTTGGATTGACAGCACCGTGCTTGATTCTTTCTGCCTCGGCTACTACTGCACAGACTCCAGTCACAGTTCCAACTTCTTCTAATTGCCTGCACCTGAAGGGGGCCTTTTATGCCTCCCAGGTTCCTTCAGGTGTGGGCTGTTACGCTCCATTGCCTGACTACTGCTACAGCATAACTCTACAGCCCTCTTCCTCATCCCAGTACCCGTGGTATTATGGGACCTGAGGTCTTCAAGAAGGCCCTTAAGTCCTGTTTTTCCCCAATATTCCCCCGATTCCTGGTACCTCGAGACTACACCACTGAAACAACACCCCTTGCACCAATTACAACACAGGAGCCAGTAGCTTTCGCAGCTGTTCACCTGATACACTATCACCCCATGCACAACAACATTCCCACCTTAAAAGTATGCCAGTTAAACCAGCAGGCTTCGCTTGGCACACCTGCAATAATCTCACCCACGCTCACCGCTCATCAGATCCCTCCACAAGAGAGACCACGAATAATGAGAAATAGTCCAGGGTAGCCTGCACCCCTCGCTAAGGCACACCGCGCAATAAACGCACCCACGCTCAGTGCATCCTCTGACTCTTTTCACTAGAGAGACCTTGAATGACCATGAATCACGAGAGCCATCTGCTCTGAACGGGGATCGCACCAGCCGAACAAGCACCCATGCACCATAGGATGCAGCTACAGCTATGCTTTTTTGTCTAGCAGCACATATAACCGTCCACACTGAAACACCAGACGTACCTCAACACCTCTGCCACTAGTATACAGCGACTACCAACGAAAAGAAATTTGGTATAGCTGGCCACACATCGAATCTCTCAACAATAGCACTCCATCGCAACCTCCAACAGTGCCCTCCCACGTGCCTGGACCTTTCGGGCGGCTTAGTCGAACCAAGGCAGCCACCGGAGTCCTAGATCGGCAAAAAAGGCACACACACATTTCCTTACCTAAGCTTCTAGAACCTTCCAACACATTGTCTACGGTCACTGAGGGCGTTCCAATCCAGAAAAAGCGCAACAAGGCCATATAAATGGGGAAAGATCGCAATACATAAAGTGGCTGTATGAACCAAGAAGAGCCATAGAGGGGAAGGAGGGAGGGTTTGCATGTGAATTCATGCTCATGAATACAATTACACAGCAGTATATATACACAACAACGGGAGGTGGCAAAAGAAGCAATGCACATACCCCTGCAACAGACACACCTCAAACAAACGGGTTACATAGCAGCGTTTTTCCGACCCAGGACTGCCTCCATTGAATACCTGTCGACGTAGTAGAATCTCTTGAAAGGTGTGGGTGGACCTCCACATAGCAGCCCTGCAGATGTCGAGCAGGGGAACACCAGAGAGAAACACAGTCGTTGCTGTGATGCTCTGGTGATGTGGGCTCTCGGCTGGCCTGGAAGAAGTCCGTTGGCTAGACGATGACAGTGCATTATACAGCCGGAGAGCCACCTGGATATGGAAGCCTTAAAACAGGCCCTTCCCGTGTCCCACAGGTCCAAAACTGACCAACAGCTGTGACATCTTCCGAAGATTTTTGTGCATGCCACATAAAACTTCAAGGCACGAGCAACGTCCAGCAAAAGCAACGCCATTTCTGCAGGCATAGAAGTGTTCAGAAAGAAAACTGGCAGAACCAAAGGCTCATTGAGATGGAACCCCAAAGGAATCTTAGACATAAAGGTGGCATCAGTCCACAGCACCACCTTCATAGCGTGCAAGGTCAACTATGGCTGTTTGGAGGAGAGAGCCTGGATCTCCCAATTCAGCTGGCCGAAGTGATGGCCAACAGGAAAACAGTCTTCCATGAGGGAAACTGCAGAGGGGCTGATGCATCGTTTCAAATTGAGGAACCATGAGCTTAGTCAAAACTACATTGAGCACCCAAGCCGGGGAAGGAGCCTTCACAGGTGGAAAAGACTTGAAGAAGCCCTTGAAGAACTCCTTGACAAGCCAGTGCGGTGACAGGGAGAGCTTGTCTGGCGCCCAGGCGTACTGGGATATGGCTGCCAGATGAACCTCGGAGGCGTGAACCAGCACATCTTTGGCTACCGAAAGCAGATACGAGAGGCGCTGCAGAGCGGTTATCCACAGAGCTGTAATATTCTGAGTCCTGCACCACACTGTGAAGCATTTCCATTTGTGACTAACAGGCTAATGTAGAGGAAGCTCTGGCCTTGGCCAGAATCTTCTTGCAATCCAGCGGCAGGGAATAGTGCCCAAAATCTAGGGCTACAGGAGCCAGATTGTGAGGCTCAGCTACGCCAGGTCATGGGGCAGTATTGTTTAGTTTTCTAAGGAGAGAAGGTTGGGAAGTGGAGGCAGCCTGATGGACAGAGCGACTGACCGATGGAGAAGGTCCAGGTACCAGATCTGCCACGGCCACACCGGTGCAACGAGGATCATCCTGCAATGGCAACATCTGAGTGTGTTGATCACATAACAGGAGCGGAATTGGAGGGAAGGCATACAGGAAGAGCCTGTTCCATGAAAATGAGAAGGCACCCCCCCACCCAAGACTCCTCGGCTGAGGATATCTGCTGACAAACATCTGACATTTGGAGTTGGCAGCTGTCAAAAAGAAGTCGATCGGGGGAGGACCCCACTTGCTGAAGAGACACCTGCACTTGTTGAAGTTCCCACTCGTGGTAGGATCACAGCTCCCTGCTGAGCGAGTCTGCAATGGTGTTCGTGGTGACTGCCAGGTGAAAGGGGAAGAGGAACATGTGCTGAAGAATTGCACAGCGCCACTGGAACTGGGCTTCCAGGGAGAGAGTGTCGGAGTACGCCCACCCTACTACTGGATGTAGAACATGGTGGTGGTGTGGTCAGTGACGATCCACACCACCTTCCCCTGTTGTCAGTGATGATCCACACCACCTTCCCCTGTAGCCGAGGCGGGAACGACTTGAGGGCCTATAAGACCGCCCGTAGCACCAGGACGTTTATGTTCAAGTCCTTCTCATCCGGGAGTCAGAGGCCCAACGTGAGACTGTCCTGTGTGGGCTCTTCAACCCTCTAGGGAGGCGTCTGTGGTGACCGGGCCTGATACGGGGGGATCTGAAAGGGAGCTCCTTGAGTGAGATGTGGGCTTCCCCCCACTATTGCAGAGCCTGCAGGAATTATCGACTGAGGGTGATCTTTTCTGCTTAAGTGCCTGTGACCTGCTGCCTCCTGGTGTCTAGGAATTCCTTCAAAAGGGGACCAAACGGATGCAGGAAGACATCATGCTCAACAGGGATTTGATGGACCGGACTGTTGTGATGGAAGCTGAACTTTCCCTAGGATGGCTTTCACCCTTTCCTCTGAGTGGGTTACCAGACATGCAACCATGTTGAGACGGGCACCCAGGAACAAAGCATTCTGTGATGGCACCACAGAGGACTTCGGATAATTGATGGAGAATCCAAGTGAAGTCAGAAGGCTTATGGTCTCCGCTTTGTGCTGGGTCGCCAGCGCGATAGAGCAAATTAGCCAGTTGTCCAGATAAAGGTAGACGTGCATGCCTTTGAGGCGTAGGTGTGCTGTAACTGGAGTCAAGCCTTTTGTGAACACCCTCAGAGTGGATTTCAGGCCGAAGGGCAGGGCCTTGATCTGCTAGTGCTGTCCCTGGACTGCAAAACACAGATTCCTCTGATGCTTGCGATAAATGGGGATATGGAAGTATGCATCCTCCGGAGTTGCCAGAAATCCCTTTCCTCCAGCTGGTCAAGCACATGCTGCAACGTGACCATCCGGAACTTTAAGTACATCTTTAGGCTTCTTCCATACCAGAAAGTATCTGGAGTACACTGTGGAGCCCTGGAGGTGCTGAGGGACCGGCTCTATTGCCCCATTTCGCAACATGACCTGGACCTTCTACAGCAGCTGGGCAATGTGAAGTTCTGGACATGCAGCAGGAGGAATGTGAGGGCCCCCCTCTTGAAATTTCACATCGTGCCCTTGATGGACATCCAGCACCCTCTTCGGGCCTGGATTTGCCCAAAAGAATTTTACTAGGTGCCCCCCTGCCACCACGTGCAGCGCGGTAGCCTTCCCTGTCCCTTCCAGGCTTTGGCTTCTCTTCCCTCCCTCCTCCATTCATTCGTGATTGGTCATCCCACAAGTCATAAGTGACCCTTCCAGGGCAGCCGTCTGCCCGGCAGCCCCTGTGGTTAAGGGCCCCAAGGCAAAGGGCGGCTCTACATCGAGTCTGCAGGTGTCAGCAGGGGAAGTCAGTGGCCAGCCGCAACGATCATGGTAGGAGAGGCCAGAGTGGGGAGTAGAGCAATCACTGTACTCTGGAAGCCCTGCGACACAGCAAATGTACATACTTTGGAACAGTACTGTGATTGTTAGCTTGTACCTCTAAGATAGTACTGTGATTATTAGACTGCGCCGCACCTCTAGCAGTGTTTAGGCTTATACTCAAATCGCATTGTTAGGGGTAGGCCTCTCTCCCACCGTACAGGACACTCATATCTAGCTGTGTTTAGGCTTGTACTCAAATTGCATTGCTAAGTGTAGGCCTTTCTCCCACTATACAGGACACTGAAATCTAGCTGTGTTGATCCTGTACTAACATTGCACTATTAGGTGTAGGCCCCAACTGTGTTTAGGCTTGTACTCAAATTGTATTGTTGGGTGGATGGGTGGAGGCCTCCCTCCCACTGTACAGGACACTCACACCTAGCTGTGTTTAGGCTTGTACTCAAATTGCATTGCTAAGTGTTGTGGGTACATCTACCAGCCCAGCAGAACTCCCCAACATCACCAAACTGCATTCCAGCAGTTACAAGCAGAATGGCTGCACTAGCTCTGCTGAGCGCTACTCCCTTGCAGTAAAACTGTGTTTTGCAGTCACAAAAATAATGACTGTGCTGTCTTTGCGAAGCACATACGGGCGAGATGGAACATGGAACACCCAGAGAATGGCTGCCAGTGTTTTCTTCATGTGTACCAAGGAAAAGAATTCAAAGGCAGCACTGCTATGCTGCCAGCTCAAAACTTCCCACTGAAAAAGAAAATATTCTGCATTTAAAATGACTGAGCACTGATGCCCTTTCCATCTTTTCAACATTACACAGCTTCGTTCCAGTAAGACACATCCATGTTCATCCATATTCAGGGTGTACACCGATAAATGGGGGCATTCCTCACTGAATGGCATGTTGTGTCAGGCAAAATCTGTGAAAGAGCAGAGAACTTCACTCCAAGCCCTACGGCAAACACTTTACTTTTTGCAACAAAATAACACTGGCAAAATCTTCACAAGAAGCCCTCTCTCGCTTTGCTTATGTCAGTTTCAAAGGACCCTTGTGTTGAACAGATTTCTGTATATTAGAAATTGACTAGGGCAATGGAAATGCTCAGAATACAGATGCTAGGAAAAACCGCATTTGTAAAGTGACATCCAAGGAATATTAACACACATGTAAAATGGTGCTTTTGCCAAACTAGAAAATGCAGTTTAAAAAGGGAAATGTTAAACTAAAGTTTTGTGCTTGCATAGACATGTGTTGGGGGGTTTGCTTTAAAATATATATATAAGGGGGCGTGGCCTGGAGCGCCAACGATGAGGCAGCTCCATTAATGGCCTCTGCATGGGTCCGCGGCTGTAACTGACTTCTTCCTGGCTTCTGCTGTGCCCAACATGAATCTTCCTATGGGGATGCGGCGGAACCTCTCCTGTACCACCAGCCGCAACCTGGGAGCTTAACGCCCCCAAGATCACTATAAACATGGCAACAGCATTTTCCCCCCGGCGGCCTGCGCCAAAAGCAAGATGGCGGCCGCCTCTTCTAACCCGCACCCCCAAGCCTCGAGATCCCCTCCCCGAGGCGCTGCGGATCCTGGAGACCGGATTCTCCCCAGCGTGCACTGAAAGTGCTTCATCGGCACCCGCTCCGCCCGCTCACCAGCTCTCCCCCGCTTCGGATGAGGATTGCCTGCTCCCACGGTCCCTAGAGGCGCGGACGAAGCCCCTCGACACCAACGGCTCCTTTGCCTGCCTGGAGGACGACTCCTCCTGGTCCCTCGCTGCATGGGGGCCCACTGGACCGTGGCAGGAGCCCCCCGCTCCACCTGCCATCGCCGAAGCTTGCAGGTTTGATCTGCGGGGCCTCCGATGGGGACCCATTTCAGCCATGCTCCCTCTGGGAGGAGGGCCCCCCCCCCACCTACCTCGCACGACTCCAGCTCTTGAGGGAAGGCCGCGCTCCACACAGGTGAGCCCTTCTGCCTCCGGCGCGGACCGACAGTGGTCCCCGCCTTCTCTGGCTTGGGGCATTAGGGTCTCTCTCTTCTTCCTCTTGACTCCGGGGCCCCCGGCCTGATATTCCAGCCCATCTACTGGTCATCCTGGGTGGCCTTCCCTGCTTGGGGGCTCCCTCGGAGCAGCTTGCACTCCTCAGATCCCCCTAAGTAGCCTCGGCCCCTTTGATGCCCTCCGCTCTCGAGGCAGCCCATCACGTCGGAATCCCGCTGAGGCCCATTGGAACTTTTGGCAGCCCCGTGGCCCCCGACCCCTGAGTGGGGGTCGCGTTCTGCGCCCGTCTGTGCCCGGGGGCCCCTCATTGGGTCCCTCCCACAAATCTCACTCCCGCCTTGGTGGGGACTCACGGTGATCTCGGCCTCAGGGCCTTCTGGATCTCTGGGCCCCCCCTCTACCACGGGCCACAGAGCCCCTTACTGTTGGCCTCCAGGGCGCGGAGTGACGCCCTCCTCGACTTCCTGGGGTGCCGCTGCCCATCTCTACCTTTCCTCACCTGGAGGGCCCCTGGTGTTGCGGTCTGCTTTCTGAACACTCTCCCTGCCTTGCTGATTTGCCCCGCTACGGCGCATCTTGCCTTCCCCGGAGCCATGTCTTCCAAAGCACCGAGGCCCCCTAAATCAACTGACATTTCAACCATGCTGCAGTCCTTGGAGAAAGGGAAGAAGATCGACCCCCCTAAGCTTACACCTCAAAAGGCGACTGACGACAGGGGGACGCTTGCGACTAAAGAGGACCTCCAGGCCTTTATGTCTTACATCAAGTTGGAGTTTAGGCCCTGCATGACGGAACTCTCGGCCAAACTGGAGCAAGCAGAACAACGGGTCACCAGCATTGAGCATAGGGTCGGGGAAGTCGAGGACCTGACCACGAACCACACTAGCTCACTAACGGAAATGCAGCACGCCATCCAGTTGCTAACGGAGAGAACCGAAATTCTTGAGTATAAACAGGAAGACATGGAGAATCGTTCTCGCCGCAACAACCTGCGCATCCGAGGAGTGCCTTCTTCCGTTACCGACAAGGAGCTTCCTGAATATGTTGGTACACTTTTTCAATCTCTCCTCCTGGATCTAGAGGATACCCAGCTTCTGCTAGACCGAACCCATAGACTGCGCCCTCGCCGGGGGGTAGACACGGCCCCCCCCCGGATGTAATCACACGGGTCCATTTCTACACCACCAAGGAGGCTATCGCGGCGATAAGCCGCTCGAAGGACGAGCTCTCCTTTCAGGGTGTCCCCCTACAGATTTTCCAGGACCCCTCCCCACTGACCCTTCAGAAGCGCAGGATGCTATGCCCGCTCTCACTCTTCCTCAGAGAGCAGCAGATCCGCTACCGATGGATCTTTCCTACGGCACTGCAATTTTCGTACAAGGGCACCCAACGCACCATCAGCCACCTCGAGGACGCAGCGCCAATTCTCCATCCGGATTCCCCTGTGGCCTCAGACCCATCCCGCCCGGGCCATATGAGCCAGTCTCCGGGTACCTCCTCTCTGAAACCGAAGCGGGCTCCCTGGTCAAGAGTGCAGAGGAGCCGCAAACCCAAATGATATGTGAAGACTTCTGTATGGGGCATATAGCACTGGAACCCCCTTAAGCCCCCTGGAACTTGCCGTGGACCCCATGCGGTCCATAACCCCCTCTGAGGTGGATGCCATCACGTTACCCTTGGAGAGTCCCCCGACCATGTTGGCTCTGCCGAGGACCGACACTACAAATCGGCCCCCTCGGCTGCAGCCTGGTCCTCCCGTTGGAGGCCACTGTTGGTAGTTTCTGTCTCCCGTTGGAGACTTTCTTTAAAAACTTTCAGCCATTGGAAACCTTAATCCTGCATGTCCCTCATGGCTATGGCTGACTCGACTCGCACCACTCCCCCCCCCCCGCAAGAAGCGGACTCGGGGCTTCACCCCCCACCCCTTACTTTGAAGCTTACCACTCTAAACGTCAGAGGCTTGAACTCTCCTCCGAAGAGGAAATCCATCCTACACATGCTGCATAATGAGGGAACCTCTATCGCATTTCTGCAAGAAACACATCTACTCCCGACTGACTTTTCTCGCTTACAAAGCAGACTCTACCCCCTGCAATTCCTGGCCTCCGGAGGTACCAAGAAAGGAGGCACTGCGATTTTATTTGCAAGGACCCTGAAACCTCAGATCCTAGACTCGTTGAGTTGCCCCGAGGGCCGCTTCATAGCGGTCAAATGCTCTCTACTTGGTCAACTCTACACCCTTGTCTCAGCTTACGCCCCGAATGAGCACCAAGAGGGCTTCTACCAGGACCTGGAGGATTCCCTCCTTCCATTCGTCGAGGGGCAGGTGATCATTGAAGGCGACTTCAACGGGGTCCTGGACCCACTCAGAGATAGGTCTCACCCCTCGCCAGCTAGAGACCTGAAGCTGGCCACAGCCCTGCTCCACTTATTCCGTGCGCTGAACGTTGTTGACTCCTGAAGAGTGCTATCTCCTGAAGAGAAAGACTTCACCTTCGATTCATACGTTCATCGTACCTTCTCTAGGATCGATCTGAAGCTGGTTTCCCCCCAGATTCTGTCCTTCACAAATAATGTTAAGATTGGCTCCCGGATCCTCTCAGACCATGCCCCGGTTTCGCTCGCCTTGCGGGCTCACAACCCGGATCCACCGCCCTGCCGCCAGTGGAGCCTGTACGACCCCATACTGGGAGACATGGCTATAAGAGATTGCTACAACGATTAAAAACTTTTTTGCTGAAAACCCCGACGAAGACACCTTCCCGGCCAATACCTGGGATGCTATGAATGCAGTACTTAGAGGGGAGTTGATTGCCCAAGGCGCCGCTTACCACAAACAAAAGGAGGCAGCACAGACTATCCTAGAAACTGAGGTTCGCGAGGCAGAGGCCATTCATAAACGCAAAGGCTGGTCCCCGAAATCCTACAGGGCCCTGCGGATGGCACGGCAGAAACTCGAAGCGCATTACGCTGACGCTACAGCAAATCTGTTGACCAGAACCAAGCAATGGTACTACGTCCACAGCAACAAAGCTAACAAATTGCTGGTCAGTAAACTGGCCAAGGGGAAGAGCAGGAATTTCATCCCAGGCCTGAGTGATGCGCAAGGAAGGACCCATCACTCGGAAGACGAGAAATTACGGTTGGCGACAGCCCACCAGTTGGAGATAATGACCGCGACCCCGCGAGATCCAGATGTACAGCGCACCTACATTCAGGAAGCCTCGCTTCCGCCCCTCAAACCGGAGGCGAGAGTGGAACTGGAGTCCCCGATTACTATCGAGGAAGTGGAGGAAGCCATCAAAAGCCTGAAGCCGAGGGCTCCTGGCCCTGACGGGTTCTCCACACGCTTCTATAAACTCTTCCGCCCTCAACTGGTGGCCCCCATGACCCGCCTCTTCAACTCGTTCGCGGTCTCCGGCACCATCACCCCATCGATGCAGGAATCTATCACTGTTTTAATTCTTAAACCTGGAAAAGACCCCCTTGAAAATAGCTCTTATAGACCAATCTCCTTGTTGAACTTGGACGCTAACATCTACTCCAAAGTCCTGGCCAACCGCCTTGCCCCAATCCTCCCGAGCATTATAGATCCGGACCAGACGGGGTTCATCCTCCACAGATCAACGAAGGACAACATCCGCAGGGCTCTAGATCTAATAGAAGTCACTGCCCAGGGTTCCCAGCAATTAGCCCTGATCACCCTGGACGCAACTAAAGCCTTCGATAAAATAGACTGGCCTTACCTCTCTTTTGTCCTAACGGCCTTTGGCTTTGGACCAACGTTCATGCGGATGGCCCTGGTGAACTACCAGACCCCGAGGACCCGGCTGAGAGTCAAAGGCTGCATATCGGATCCGATCTCCCCCACATGCGGCACGCGACAGGGATGTCCGCTATCTCCCTTGATCTTTGCGTTGGCCATGGAGCCGTTGGCCCAGCGAGTTCGCCAGAACCCCCTCATCTCTGGCCCGAAGATCAGCGCTACCCAACACAAGATTGCCCTCTACGCGGACGATGTGCTGCTGACCATCACAAACATCAAAAATTCCATGACGGCGGCCCTGGCAGATATACAGACTTTTGGGGACGTTTCGGGTTTCGTCATCAACTTCCGCAAGTCAGTTGGCCTCGGCGTGGGACTGTCCCCAGGCGAGAGAGAAGCCTTGCAGAACCTTAGCCCGCTCCAATGGAATACTCAGGCGATCCCTTATCTGGGTGTCCAGATCCCCGCTGACCCTGCGAAGATCTACCAGGCCAACTTTCCCCCACTCTTTGCGGAACTAGAGAAGGACCTAGCCCGTTGGCAGACTCAGGAAATCTCGCTTCTGCGGCGCATTACGGCAAGCAAAATGAACCTTCTCCCCCGATTCCTCTACTTATGCGCTGCCCTCCAAACCACAATCCGCCTTCCCCCTCTGCAGCGGCTCCAGAGGAAAATCGTTGGCTTTATATGGAAAGGCAAGAAAGCCCGGATTCCCCGGAGAAGAATGATGTCCAGTACGAAACCGGGAGGGTTGGGAGTCCCGGACCTCCGGAAATATCACATTGCAGCACAACTGGCCCAATTTCAAGCTTGGGACCTTGCCTCCAATCGCCCGAAATGAGTGGAAATTGAACAATCTCGCCTTCCTCTTCCCCTTCGCTTCCTCCCGTTCATTCCCACCACTCTTAGACGCAACTGGCCAGGGATACTGACTGCCACCAAGCAGACCTTGAAAGCATGGGAGTGGGCCCGCATGTTACTCACCGGAATGGAGAGTACGTAAACAGGCCGGACCTCTATTGCTGGGGAGTTGCTTGAAGGAGCTAGGGTTGGAGCCTCCACCCAAGCCTCCTCTCTGTGAGGGAATGAACTCTTTAAACCGATATGACCACCTGCTGAACTGTACAGACAAGGGGACCGATCGATCAAAAAAGCGGGGAGAACAGACCGTCTCAAACCCAGGCTGTAAAGGAAAGGATAATAAGTTAAACAATCTGCCAATAATGAATCTGGTTTTTTCCCAAGACTATTCCCCTTTAGTAGTACCTGGTTTAATCTCCCCTTAAGCCAAAAGAACCGGAGCAACCTATAAAGTAGAGAGGCTTTAGTATATGGCTAAGGTATAATTCTTCAGTATGGAAAAACCAAGAAAACTATACTTTACCCCTGATGGAAATAGGATTGACGTAAAGAGTCCTGGGAAACAACGAAAGTATAAAATTTAAAAAAAGGGAGGTTAGTAAGGTAGCTATCCCCGAACGGAACGAGGGTCGCACTGGTTTCGGGATGGTGCACCACAGCAAAGCGTTCAAAAGATGCACTTAGGAATGAAGTCGAACTCCACAGAAGATGGGATTCCAATTAGAGTCTTTCTTACCGGAGTAGTTACTATCCCAGAGTCCAGGAAGCAGGCAAGTGGTCTGGTATACGGGCGGTCACGAAACACAGCAGAATCAGTGTCCAAGAGTTCCGGAAGCAGGCAAGGGGTCTGGTACACGGGCGGTCAAGAAAACAGTTCAATCGATGATTCAGAGAAGGAGTCCGTGTGCAGGCAGGGTCGGTACACGGGAAAAACAAGGACTTCACAATTCAAGATACAGGGAGAGCACTTCGGAAAGTATGCCGGTTGTAACTTCAAACAGAAGCAGCGTTCTGTATGCCGCTGTGGAATAAGTAACAACAAAGAGGCGTACCGTTTGAAAATGAGGCTCCCATCTCAACGCCGAGAACTACAACGTAACAGGTTCTCTGGATACTGTAGTTCGTGTAGAAATTTGCCATGGCAGCTGCCAGCGCGATAAGAAGGGCGCATGCCGGCGCCGTAACCCTTTATGAAGGGCGATCACTTTCCTGTCCCTTATTCTGGCGTTACCTGGAATTCCCCAATTGTTCTTGCGCATACGAGAGCAACGAGGCAGAACCCGGGAAACGTGGCGCGGCCGAGGGCGAGGTGTAACACCGCAGGCGTGGAGGCATCCCTGGATCCCTTAGCGCAGCCTCCCCGAATTTTCTTAACCCCGCCTTCACCCCGGGAGCCCGCCTGCAAAACTTCAGGAACTGGGTGGTGGGAGGCCTCTAAACTTTGGGACAGCTCTTTGAGAACGATGCTCCTCTCACCTTTGAACGATGCAAATCGATTTTCCAGCTTACAAAGACGGATAGAATCTCCTATGCCCAACTAAGGCACGGGGGCACTCGCCCCCAAACTCGAGCCGCTGCAATCAGACCCCTGGCCCTCTAGAGCTTATGATTAAGGACCTGCCGGCCCGGGGTAAGATCTCAGCCCTATATAAACTCTTGCAGGATGACCCCCTACTCTTTAGGCCCTTCTATATGGCCCAATGGGAATCGGACCTTGGTCGAGCAATCGAAGACCACAGAGCACGTACGACTTCCCGATGCATTAATAAATTGGGAATGCGCCCATAAACTCTTGTTGCACTGGTACTACCCCCCCTTATGCCTTCATCATTTCCAGCGAGCCCTGGATCCCCAATGCTGGCGCCAGTGTGGCTCTATAGGTTCCTACTTCCACATGTGGTGGACTTGCCCCAGAGTTAAAGAATTCTGGACTCAATGCCTGGCCATTATCCGAGAGATGACCCAGATGGAGATCCCACTGACGCCTGAACAGGTCCTCTTGGGGAGCCCACTTCCGGACTCGTATCCGAGAACAGGGAGAAGAGCGGCACTGGTCTCCCAACTTTTACTGCCAAAATCACAGTGGCTCGCACTTGGAAGTCTGCAGAAGGCCCCCTGATAATTCTCTGGTGGCTTAAACTATGGGATTTCTTAATAGCCGAAAAAGTCACGGCAGCCAAAACGGGTCTGCTTCACCGATTCACTGACATGTGGGCCCCAGTTTTGGACTATGACCGGAATTACCCGGCCTTGACTTTTAAACCCTGCTTGATCGCCCGGGCCCTCTCCCCGTCAGAGGGGGGCTCCCAACTCGCTCAGGCCGAATGAGACTTCCCCTGCCGCTGACGTGGGATCCTGAGGGGGGAGGGGAGGGAAGGGAATTTGAATCTATTTTGTTTGACTTGCCTGTGAGACTTACATGCTAATATTGTCTTGTTTCCTCTGTGCTGTGTTAACAAATTAAAAAAAAAAATATATATATATATATATATATATATATAGGATATTTATTCCCAAAATACTTGCTTTTTGGTTAAAGAAAGAAAAATAAAGAAAAACAAGTACTTGGAGGCCAGCAGAACAGGTTTGGCAGGCCCTGGCTTCAGAAGGCCCTGCCGACCCTGGGACCCTGGGAACAGAATCACCTTCCCCAAGTGGACCAACCCCCTGGAAACTATGAATGGGCCAAGGGGGAGAATCTAGCACCCTCATCAGACAAAGCGGCACTGCTCCAGCATGAGACAATGGACTGCCAGGACACATGGATGTGAATTCCTGGTGACACCTCCCCTCAGCTCAAACTGAAGGACTTCAAAGGCGAATCCATGGCAACACTGGGCTGAACTGACCAGAGCCTGACATTTGGCTCGGGGGTTGGAAGGAATGACCATATTTGGGAAACAAAGCCAGCCCTTTTGGTTTCAGAGATTATTCAGAACATGTCATTTATTTCAGTAATCAAAAGACATATTAATGTGAAATTATGACCGTTTAACTGTCATGTTGGCACCATTAAAATAAGACATTGTAGGTTCTCCTAGCATGTTGGAGACGCAAACGCCAGGAAAATGTCAATTATGGGGGAAACATGCATGGTACAACTTTGAAAATTAATGAGAACACGACCAATGATAATATGTATACATATATAAAATTGTAGAATTTTAGGTGAAATATTTTCCATGGAAATGGCGAAAGATTGCCAGGATGACTAAACAGCATCGCACCGCGTTGGGATTTGAATCAGCAAGTGTCTCGTAAAATATGGAATCTGACCGTGACTTCCAAAAGTGTAACAATTGTAAAAAGTTGCATTTTTGTGTCTGTCATGTATGGCAGACATATTACCTCTGGACCTGGAACACCGTCTTCACACGGAACGGGTTATGCCCATAGAACAACTGCTAAGCCTTTCTATTCTAAATGGAGGTTGTTTGATATCTTGCCTGGAAAACGACGTTTGCATTATTCACGTCGTTGAATTCACGTGATTAGGGGTAGTCACGTGTGTTGCTGCATTACGTTCATAAGCAGCGTGGGGACGTCGCTTGCTGCTTCTGAGTGAACCAACATGGCGTTTGGTAACTGAAACCTTGATCTGCGTCCTGGCATCTCTTCAGTTACATCTTTGGCTTTACTCCTGCTTGTTACTTCCACACGCCAACTACTACAGCTTCATTCAAGAAGTTACGGCAGCTTTTCTTGTTCACGTGTATCTTTATACACGCTACCTTTGGCAGCCGTCTACTAGAAGACCAACAGACGGCTTTTCCTTCACATGCAAATTCTGGCAGCCCTGTCTGCGTGTTCTTCAGTTGCATGTATAAACACACGCGGGTTCCGGATATCTTCACGTGCTTCTTTCTTGGCTGCGTGTAAGTTTGTCGCGTGTAAAACCACACAGTTTCCTGAACTCTTCAAGCGCGGCTACCCTGGCTGCGTGTACTTTTGTCACGTTTAAAACCCCACGCGGTTTCCTGAACTGTTCAAGCGCGGCTGTCCTGACTGTGTGTACTTTGTCGCATGTAAAAAACAAACGTGGATTTCTGAATTCTTCACCTGCTGCTTTCCTGGCTGCGTGTAAGTTTGTCGCGTGTAAAACCACACAGTTTCCTGAACTCTTCAAGCGCGGCTACCCTGGCTGCGTGTACTTTTGTCGCGTGTAAATCCCACGCTGTTTCCTGAACTCTTCAAGCGTGGCTGTCCTGGCTGCATGTACTTTGTCGCGTGTAAAAACACACGCTGGTTCTTGAACTCTTAACGTGCGGCTTTCCTGGCTGCGTGGAAATTGGTCGCGTGTAAAACTGCATGCGGTGTTCTGAACTCTTTAAACGTGCAATTCCATACGCAAGTTGTGCTTCGCTTTGGATTTAATCCCTGGCACCTGTGATGAGATAACAGGTGGACTTCAATTCATTATTTCTGTTCTACGTTGGAAAGGAAGTATTGCCGACAACTGTTTATTTGAAGGTGATTGTGCACAGTACTTTGGACGCTATCCTGTGGTGCACCAACCCGGTATCTAGCGCGAGCCTTGTGCTGTTCAGGATAGGTTTCGCTTACTAACCTTCCCTCCTTTTGTCATTGTTTCAATTCCTGGATTTCTTCAGAGACTTGTTGGCAGAGCCTCCAGTTCTAAGTCTATAGGTTAGTGTTGTACTAGGTGCTATTGCTGTGCTATTAGTGAGAGTTTAAGTTGGGACACTTTCTCATTATACTTTATTGTATCCTAGGCTGACTTCCAATGATGTTCCCATGCCCTTTCCAGTGATCCCTCTCTCTGCCTGTTTTATTAGTCGGAGAGTTGTATCATTTGGAAGGTCTATTTTTGACTTCACTACTGTCAAGCCGTGTGATTCATCAATGATCCGGAAGAGCCCTACCAATTGTATCCTTTATGGTTACTTGTATCCTTTTTCATAAGATATTTGGGTGATTTATGACAGAATCAGAAGCCATGGAGGGTACGGATCCTTTAGCGGTCTTGACTCACTTAATCACTGATTTGAGAAACGAAATGATTACGGCACAGGACACATTGCGTCATCGCATGGATGTTATGCAAGACGTCATTCATGCCTCTCCACAGGGAGCGCAGGCTCCAGTTGCCACGGCATTTGGATCCGGACACCGGCACCACAACAGGAAACCCTTCAAGTGGTTATACTAACACAGTTTCCTCTGGCTCCCCGGAAAGGTTCACTGGTGATCCTAAAACCTATAGAACCTTTGTCAATCGGTGCTGACTCCATTTCCTTTGCTGGCCTAACTCATTTCCCAATTTAACTACAAAGGCAGCATTCATGCTTTCCCATTTGGGGGGTACTGCTGCTGCTTGGGCTAATCCTTTGTTGGAGACAAATAGCCCCTTGCTTTATGATTGCGACGACCTTCTGGCAGCCATGAGTAAGGTCTTTGATATGTGTTATGCCACTCAAGCAACATATTTTGAGTTGCTTAGTCTACAACAGGGTAGTCAAACCTTATTGGCATATATAGCCAGATCTAACCAATTATCAGCCAAGACCCAATGGCCTGAAGACAAAAAAAATGCTGTTTTTTTTTACAAGAGTCTTCCGGAAGATTTAAAAGATGCCTTGTCTACAGTTCCTGTGGTCCCTACGGGGTTCACAGAACTGCTCGACCTAATTCTGCAAATCGACGCTCGACGAAATGCTCGTAAAGGGGAGAAAAAAGCTTTCTTGCAAACATCTGTTCGTCTGGATGTACCGGCAGCTCCCTCCAATGAGCCTGAACCAATGCAGATTGGTGCCTTGAGAGGTCGGTTATGTAATGCAGAAAGAGAGAACCGAAGAAAAAACAATTTATGCAAGTACTGCAGTTTATCTGAACATTTACTGGCTGCATGTCCCAAGAAACCAGTGAAGCGTTCGGGAAACGCCAAAACTCGACATTAACAGGAGTCCCTGTGTCGAGTGCTACATCGGACTTCCATACAATTCCGGCATTTGCACCTATAGCTGTGGAGGTGACGTTACATTTTGCAGACCAAGAATTAGTTTCCAGGGCTATGGTTGATTCCGGAGCCACGCATAATTACATTGACATCACATATGCTAAGAAATGTTCTATACCTCTGATAACCAAGAACAAACCTGAAACAGGGGGCACTGTGGATGGGTCAGTATTGACTTTGGGTATGGTAACTAAAGAGACTGTACCTATTTGAATGATTTTACCAAATGGTCATTCAGAGGAGATGATTTTTGATGTCATTGCGGCTCCTTATTACAACCTATTGCTTGGTCTTGCCTGGCTGACTCTCCATAATCTGACTATTGACTGGGTTACGGGACTGATTCAATATCCATCTGTTTATTGTAACAAACATTGTTTTACAAGTCAGGGGGTGTCAACTAAATCACGGATTTTGGCCTCTATGGAGGGAGATTCATCTATTATCAGTGCTGTACAACAGAGCCGTCCACATATACCATGCGAGTATACAAAGTATGCAGATGTTTTTGACAAAGGCCAGGCAGAACAGGTGCCTCCACATAGACAGTATGACTGTCTGATTGAACTGATTCCTGGGGCCAAAATCCCTACTGGTCGAGTTTATTCTTTAACTCCCAAAGAAGATGTAGTCTTGAAAGAATACATAGATAAAGCTCTCGATATGGGTTCATACAGCCATCCCAATCGCCTGCTGCCTCACCCTTATTTTTTGTTCCGAAAAAAGAGGGAGATCTAAGGCTCTGCATAGATTACAGGGCTCTTAATGACATCACCATAAAGAACCAGTATCCATTATCATTGATAAATGTGTTGTTAGATCAGCTAGGTACTTCCATGTACTTTTCTAAATTGGATTTACGGGGAGCATACAATCTGGTTTGTATTTGTGAGGGCGATGAGTGGAAGACCGCTTTTAAGACGCGGTACGGCCTTTTTGAATATCTTGATGCCTTTTGGCCTTTTTAATGCTCCCGCCACATTTCAGTTCTTCATGAATTACATTTTCAGAGACATGATGGACCAGTTTGTGGTGATCTATTTGGATGACATATTAATATATTCATCGTCATTCCCAGAACATGCTAAGCATGTGTCAGCTGTCCTTCAAAGACTCAGAGAGAACAAACTCTTTGTGAAAGCTGAGAAATGTGTCTTTCATACACAAGAAGTTGAATTCCTGGGTTATGACATTACCAACAATGGTGTCCGAATGAGCCGTTCCAAAGCGAAGGCTATATTGAACTGGCCCATTCCACATAATGTCAAGTCTCTACAATCAGGCTTAGGTTTGCGAATTTTTATCGCAAATTTATCCGTTCATTCTCTAAGACAGTGGCCCCATTGACAGCCTTAACTAGTTCAAAGGTACCATTCTGTTGGAACCAGAACACACAAGTATCATTTGAGATTTTAAAAGAAGCATTTACCACTGCACCTGTACCACAACATCCTGATCCTGATTGTCAGTTTATCGTAGAAGCTGATGCTTACAGTGTTGCTACAGGAGCTGTACTTTCGCAAGTTTGTGCAGAAACCAAGGAGGAGCATCCAGTCGCTTTCTTTTCTCGTAAGCTAACCCCATACGAACAGAACTATACCGTTACCGAAAGGGAATTGCTTGCAATCAAGGATGCATTCTGGGAATGGCGACATCATCTTCTTGGGGCTAAACATCAGGTGGTGGTGTACTCTGATCATCGTAATCTTTAAGCGTTCAAAACTATGAAATGTCTTACAGCTCGACAGGCTAGATGGCATGTGTATTTTGCTCAATACGATTTCCAAATTACATATCGCCCTGCCAGACAACATGTCAAATTGGATGCTTTATTCCGCATCGGTGAGGAGGTGAAGGAAGGACCTCCGGTTCAAAATACGTTGTTGGCAGACCACGTGATATGTAGCTGTTCTGCAGTCTTCCCTAAAACAGGAATTACAGGAATGGGTTGAACAAAATCCACGATTGGTTCAGGAATACAATCTAGACATACACAATGGTTTGCCTTTCACACAAGGGGTGCTTTATCTACCAACAGATACCACTCGGAACAAGGCACTCAGTTGGGGACATGACTCCATTGTGGCAGCCCATCCTGGACAAAAGAAAACCCTAGAGCTGCTAAAGAGATGGTGTTGGTGGCCTTCCATTACACAAGATGTAATTGATTATGTTTCTACATGTTCAGTATACATCCAATGCAAGAACACTCCTGCCAAACCAATGGGTTTATTACAATCATTACCTGTTCCTCACAAACCATGGTATATGATATCAATGGATTTTGTGGTAGAACTGCCAAGAAATAATGGTTACAATACCATATGGGTTGTGGTAGACTACTTTACGAAATTGTCTCCCTTTGTTCCCTGTATTGGGTTACCAACAGCTTCTGTCTTGGCTAATTTATTCATCCGGCATGTGTTTCGGTTTTTTGGTCTACCTTCAGTGGTAATTACCAACGGGTTCACAATTTGCGTCTCGTTTTTGGAGAGCACTGACCTCTGTGTTGCTTATTGATGACAGGATGTCCAGTGCTCATCACCCACAAACGGACGGACAGACTGAGAGGGTCAATAGTACTATGAAACAACATCTGCGTTGTTTGTGTCTTCAGTTCCAATCAGACTGGGTAACTGTCCTTCCGGCCGCAAAATATGCTTACAATAATTCCTACCATAGTGCCATAGGTACTGCTCCTTTCTATGTTCTGTATGGGCAACACTCCAGATCCATTCCTTTGGATTCTGGTTTGTCTATGGATACGCCTGCAGCAGGCCGTAATATCAGAGATTTCAAAACCTTACAGGGAAAGGTGAAACAACAATTGGAGCAGGCAAAAAGACGAGATGAGATCTATGCTGATGCCCGTAGAGTGCCTGCAACGGTTTACAGACCAGGAATGAAAGTATGGTTGTCTACTAAGAACTTGTGGATATCTGGTAAAAAGAAACTGTTGCCTAAGTACATTGGGCCATATGAGGTACTCAACGTGATTAACCCGGCTGCTGTCTGTCTGGCATTGCCACAACGATGGTGAGTGCATCCAGTATTTCACATGTCACTCATCAAGCCATGCTCCGATGCTACTAGATTGCCTATACGGCCTGTTGCTGTTTAAGTGAAAGGTTCAGATGAATTTGAGGTACATGAAATACTGGATATGAGACTTTGTTCTGGTCAACCATATTATCTGGTGGACTGGAAGGGGTATGGGTCCTGAAGATAGATCCTGGGAACCTCTTTCCAATATCCATGCTCCCGCTTTGTTACGAAAATTTCACTTGAAAAGGGGAGTGGCTGCCCCTTTGGGGGGTGGCACCGTCATGCATGGCAGACATATTACCTCTGGACCTGGAACATCGTCTTCACACAGAACGGGTTATGCCCGTAGAACAACTGCTAAGCCTTTCTATTCTAAATGGAGGTTGTTTGATATCTTGCCTGGAAAACGACGTTTGCATTATTCACGTCGTTGAATTCACGTGATTAGAGGTAGTCCGGTGTGTTACTGCATTACGTTCATAAGCAGCGTGGGGATGTTGCTCGCTGCTTCCGATTGAACCAACATGGCGTTTGGTAACTGAAACCTTGATCTGCATCCTTGCATCTCTTCAGTTACATCTTTGGCTTTACTCCTGCGTGTTACTTCCACACTCAAACTACTGGAGCTGCATTCAAGAAGTTACGGCAGCTTTTCTTGGTCATGTGCATCTTTCTACATGCTACCTTCGGCAGCTGTCCACTAGAAGACCAACAGACGGCTTTTCCTTCAAACGTGAGTTCTGGCAGCCCTGTCTGCGTGTACTTCAGTCACGTGTATAAACACACGCGGGTTCCTGATATCTTCATGTGCTGCTTTGCTGGCTGCGTGTAAGTTTGTCGCGTGTAAAACCACACACGGTTTCCTGAACTCTTCAAGCGCGGCTGTCCTGGCTTCCTGTACTTTGTCGCGTGTAAAAACACACGCTGGTTCTTGAACTCTTAACGTGCGGCTTTCCTGGCTGCGTGGAAATTGGTCACGTGTAAAACTGCATGCAGTTTTTTTTTTATTATTTGTTTTGGTTCAATTACAAAAAATAGAACCTTTACAAAATGTATCAAAATACATGTAAGCATCATACATCAGAAAAAAAATATTTTCATCTAATTTTTAACTCGATTAAAAAGTTTCATAAAACGAACATTACATTTCTTTACATTTCATTGTGTTTCCATAAAATACAGCAAAACTAACCCGAATTCAATATCATCTCTTAACCTGGGTATCATATGTTTCCAACAATGTTAGATACAAAAATAAGTTTAAGCTACATATATCAAGTTCAGCAATTAAAATGAGTTACAATAATTTCTAAAAATGATTGCAAGGAACCTAGAACTGCACTATTTGACAAATATTCTCATTAACAGTTTTTTGTCTTTAGTGTGGATGGCGAGTTCTTTCGCTATGAATTTACACAAACTTACCAGTGCATATATTAGTGGTTTGTGCGATCCTTGCATCATTCTTGCCCATAAAAATTTCAGACAATCTTCATAATGAATATTCACAAATTGCATCAATAATTTTGTTCTAAGAATTTTCAAATGCGGACAATATAAAATTAAATGTTTCATTGTTTCATTTGTTTTAGTGCATGAAGGAAAACGACAATTACTACTTATACTTTTGTTCTCTTTTTCTTTCCATTTTACAGTCCTTTCTTTTGTACATTATAAGTTGAATTTAAACCATAAAAATGCAGTTCTCGTACGATTACAAGGGAATAGAGTATTATTGACATATCTAGGCAGGCGTTTCTTAATATATGCATAGTACTCCTTAAACATTTTACATTTTGCAATTTGTTCTGTAGTGATATACTAATCCATTACAAAGAATTTTTTCTTCACATATCCTGGGCGGTGATACACATCGTCAACTATGAGATGTAATTCATTCAGTATAGACCGCATTCTAGAATGGTAAGGAACAATTGAAACGGAATTGGCTAGTTCTAAAGTTTTTTTCATGTCAATGTATAAGGAATTCTTTTGAGGAAAATATATTTTTGCATAGTTTGTAACCAGTCTCCATTTCCATCGACTAGATAAGGCTACTAATCCAAGTTCGTGATGTAGGATGGCATTAGGTAACGTGTAGAAAGATGCACGTGACTCAACAGAGTGCCTTGTAATTGGTCTAAGATCACACTCATGTCGCATAGGCATATGTCCAGTGAGTACAGAATTACTCTTTCAATTTTGAGTGTTAGAAAATCGATAAGCGGAATTAATGAAAATGTGCAATAGTTTGCATATATCATTTTCATTTGCGATAGTAATGGTCTACCCTTGGATTTTATTAGGTTGGGCCATGTTTTGATTGAATTCTGTTCGGACAAATTATATCCTATGTAGATCGTGGTTGTGATGCAGGGTATCGTAGTTTCCAAGATCTTCCACTGATATCTTCCCTGTTTTTGTTTAAAGCCGAATTCCATAATAGCCGTTTTTGCTGGATTGGGAGTTAAATTATGTTCAATAGCGAATGCTTCAAAGAGCTGTAATTTTTTTGGGAGTCCTGCCGGAGTTGCATCTAAAATTATGATGTCATCTGCGAATGCAATCCATTTTAGTTGGATAGCACCCACCTTCACGGAGAATAGGTTTTCCTCGTACCATTTCTTATCAAGATCCGAAAGGTATAAATTGTAGAAGGTTGCTGCCAGATTACATTCTTGTTTTAAGCCCAAAGATGTGTTGATTGGCTTGGTGATTCTTCCTTCCGCTGTTATTTTTATTTTGTAGGAAGTATTAGAGTGCAATTTGATGAACCAGTACAATAACACATTTGGGATGCCCATGTCCTTCAGTTTCTTCCAAAGCAGGTTCCGCACCACAGTATCAAATGCCCATGTCATGTCAATCAGGGCGATGTAAACGGGGTTCGAAGTTTTCTTTTTTGCTCCCGCAATCACATGCGCCATGATTTTGGCATTTAGTGTGGTGCTCATTCCTTTCCGGAAGCCGGTTTGATATTTAGAATATAAAGCATCGTTTTCAATGTGTTTTTCAAGATCGTATAGCAGCAGGATTGCAAAGATCTTCGCCTCCGTATCTATCAGGGAGATTGGGCGATAATTCTGTGGACGAGCAGGATCACCTTTCTTAAAGATAGGTACGTTGTTGGATGTTAACCAGGATGACGGGATAACTCCCGAATTAATGATGTTTTGAAATTTCGTTTTTAAAAGGACGGCCCACAGGTCTGGATCTGTTTTGTACAAGCATGGTGGATAACCATCCGGGCCTGCTGCCTTCGAATAGGTAAGTCTGGAAATGGCCCACTTAAAGTCATCTATTGACAAATTTAACCGGCCAATATCATTGTAGTCAAGTGTTATTAGTGCGACATTTATGAATTTCTGTGGAAGCTGAAATTTCTCAGTAATGTATTCCTGCCATACATATTCTGATATACAATTCGGCATGGTTAGTGTAGTTGGTTTTCTATTGCTTTTTAATGTACGCCATATTGTTCGCGTGTCATGTGCCGTTATGGCTCTTATTAAAGCACAGTTTTCTTCATTGTATCTTGCAATCTGTGCGTGTTTGAGGTCATTTTTATATGCGCCCAATATTCGATTTCGGAATATATGATGGTTTTCTACGGGTACCGTTTTATTTCTCAACTGCCTCAGCGCTTTGTTTTTTTCGCACTTCAGTACTTTGCAATTTGGATCGTATGGATACAAGTGTTGTTTGTCTAGTTGTTTTTTGCTACAATACACTAAGGCAGCTTTTATTAATTGCGAATGAATATCCGCCATCTCTGTTGTCGGTTTTCCCTGATTTGCCTGATTTGCTTTTTCCATTTGCCCTGCTACGTGGTTGACGAAGCGTTTGCATAAGCCCTGACTCCACCTAATGGATACTAGAGCGCCGTTTTGAGGATTTAGAGCCAGTCCTGGAGTCTCTCTGGTCTCTACAACAGCGGGAATTGCCTATGCAATAAATTCTTTAGCATCAGCCTCAAATTCAAAGGTACTTAGAGTAAGACCTTCATCTTTTAGTGCGTTTCTACTGAACCACATGAATTTCATTACTGCTTCGGAGCTAAGGTAGCATATAGCCCTGTAGTTGTTTTTATTGCTAGCTAGACTCTTAGAATATCCTCCGATTTGAGCATCCTTAGTTGCAGTATTTGCAAGAAAGTTTTTTCGATTGATGCGATTGTTTCCCAAAGACGATTGGGAACCTTCCAGACTAACAATATTATTTTATTTTTAGCTTGTTTCTCATTTGCTGAGTCTGTTTCCACAACAGGTCCTTCAGATGGTGATACTTTCGTAGAATCAATCTCTTCTGTGATGTCCAATCGAGATGGAAGAACCTTTGACATTATTTCTGCGTTAATTGCTCCATCATATAATGCTTTCTGCAGACGTTCAAGTGTTTCATGGTGTTTAGTCACAGGGTCCATTTTGATTTGATCCACTGGAATGGACACAATCTGCGCTGAACCATGGGTTGACGTCCGCTTGTTATCTATCTAAAATTTGCAGAGTTTTGAATTCTGGAATGCATTTGCTCATTGCGGAGCCATGTATTGATATGCGCTTGTCTTCAAAGCTAGCTTCAGAAGATATGATGTTATTTCTAGTTGTTGCTATTTCCTTGTCATTATGAGGCATCGAGGTAAAATTAGCAAAATTTCTTGTTTTCCCTCTGCAATTCACTACAATTGATCTTTTTTGGTCCAGGGGCTCATTCTCCTTCAGGTTGACAATTTCTCCCTTTGATTCATTGAGACAGCTTCTCTATATGATTTCCTAGTAGGCGTCTTTATTATGGAGCATTGCTCGGAGACATTGATGGCTGTGTCCATCATAGTGGTACAACTTCTGCCACTTATAGGGAAATAGTTGTCCAAATAGATTTTTGGTCTATTCTGTAAGGATATTTCTTGGATGTTAGATATCCTATTTTTTTGGAGGGCTTTTTGTGCCTCCGTTCTTTTTTCAGACATTTTTAAAGTTGGGCTGACATTTCGGTTTGCTTTATTTGTTGTTCCCGAGTCCATATTTGTATTCGTTTAAATTTTTTTTGGCAGCTTCTCTTTTGGTATAATATTTGGTGGTGGTATCAATGCCTCCTGGCTTTCCTTTGTCAATTGCTGTAGATCTATGTGATCCTCGTCCATAATTTCTATTACTGAGTCACTGTTCAGTGCTCCTCGAGACGCTTTTTGCACATTATTAGAGTCAGCCTTGGTGTCGATTCCTTTTAGGAGGGCATCTTTTCGCCTTTTTGCATGCGGTTTTCTGAACTCTTTAAACGTGCAATTCCACACGCAAGTTGTGCTTCGCTTTGGATTTAATCACTGGCACCTGTGATGAGATAACAGGTGGACTTCAATTAATTATTTCTGTTCTACGTGGGAAAGGAAGTGTTGCCGACAACTGTTTATTTGAAGGCGATTGTGCACAGTACTTTGGATGCTACCCTGTGGTGCATCAACCCGGTATCTGGCCTGAGCCTCGTGCCGTTCGGGATAAGTTTCCCTTACTAACCTTCCCTCCTTTTGTCGTTGTTTCAATTCCTGGATTTCTTCAGAGACTTGTTGGCGGAGCCTCCAGTTCTAAGTCTACAGGTTAGTGTTGTACTAGGTGCTATTGCTGTGCTATTAGTGGGAGTTTAAGTTGGAACGCTTGCTCATTATACTTTATTGTATTTTAGGCCGACTTCCAATGATGTTCCCGCTCCCTTTCCAGTGATCCCTCTCTCTGCCAGTTTTATTAGTCAGAGAGTTGTATCATTTGGAAGGTCTATTTTTGACTTCACTACTGTCAAGCTGTGTGATTCATCAAGGATCCAAAGAGCCCTACCAATTATATCCTTTATGGTTACCTGTATCCTTTTTCATAAGATACTTGGGTGATTTATGACAGAGTCATAACTGATTTTGGCAAAAATAACTTTGGTGAAACAAAAGTACCTCATAAAACACCCACCCTAAAACTGAGTCACCTCCTTCAGTCCAATCTGCTTACAGGGAGGAGGTGACTTCCAGAGGCTGACCTATCCGATTTAGAGGTATGTCTAGCTTATTTCAGCCCACATAGTAAAAAAATCCTCTGATGTCATGCTCCTTATATAAAGGTGAGGCCGAGGGAGCTCTGGACTCTCTTCTGACTTTTCCAGCTCCCCAGGCCTTGCCTGTACCACTCTCCCTTTCCCTGTTTCCCCTTCCCGCCCTCCTCCCAGGCCGTGATTGTCCAGTTCCACCAGCAGCCTGCGAGCCTAGTCGCAGCTGCCGCCCCAGAACACCTTTTCCATCGAGGTGCTGTCAGGTGAGGACACTTGAGAGCCGACCCTCCTGGGACTCTCTTTCTTTTCTTTTGGGCCAGCTTAGGGACTCCAGGCCTTTCCTGCACCCCTCTCCCTTTCGTGTTTGTGTTTCCCCTTCCCTCCCTCCTCCCTGGAAAGAATGTGTACAGGGTGTAGAGCTGACTAGATTTATTGGTATTGGTTGAATAACCAGGTCTTCAGTAACTTTTTGAAGCCAGTAAGAGTATCCTGGTTTTTGATGTTGAGTGGAAGTGAGTTCCAGTGTTTTGGGGCTAGATGTTAGAAACTTGAGCCCCCCCGCTCTCCTTTTCATGAATCTGGGTAAGACCAGTACAGAGTGGCTGTTAGATCTTAAGGGTCTAGTGTTGATTTTTCTAGATTACCTGGTTGAGGTAAATGGGAGCGTTTTCGTAGAGGCATTTGAAGGCGATAAATAAGATTTTGAATATGACTCTAGTATGACGTAGATAAGAATTGTGAATGTCAGCCCTAATGTCTAAATTTTGCACTAATGTAAACACTTCCCTGCGTGACATCTGGATGGGGCTGTGAATGCTGGCAAGTCCCACACTCAAAACTGTGAATATCGGTATGTGCCGCTCTTGGTCAGAATTGTGAACATCTGCCAGCATTGCATCTGCCCGGCAGGACCCTCATATCTGGGTGTATCCTCTTTCTATTAGCCTCCACCCACCTCTTTCTACTATATGTGTTTAGTCATGCACTCAAATTGCACTGTTAGGTGAAGGCCTTTCTCCCACTATGCAGGACTCACAAATCTAGCTTTGTTTAGTCTCGTACACAAATTGCACTGTTAGGTGTAGGTTCTAGCTGTGTTTTAGCCTTGTATTCAAAATTCTAGCTGTCTCTAGGCTCATACTCAATCTGCATTGCCAGGTGTAGGCCTTTCTCCCATGGTGCAGGACTCTCAAATCTAGCTGTGTTGAAGTCCTTACTCTAATTACATTGTCAAATAATAGCCTCTCTCACACTACACAGGACTCTCAAATCTAGTTGTGTTTAGCCTTGTAACTAAATTGCTCCGTTAGATGTAGGTTCTAGCTGCGTTTAGTCTCGTACCCAAATTGCATTGTCAGTTATAGGCCTCTCTCCCACTATACAGTACTCTCAAATCTGGCTGTAGACCCCATCTCTGTTTGATATAGGCTGCTACTTGCTACATTATGAAAGTTAGGCCCACCAATATAGGCATCGCTATTCTAGAACTGGACATATATTTGCCCAGCCGAATTTCAGTCTGATCACTTATTGGTGCTGGCAAAGGAGGTGCGTGCCGTTGCACCCAATATTTGATTCCTTTCTTAGCCCCCCCCAATAGCGTTAAATGGTTATAATGCACTATTGCAGAATCAGAGCCTTGGTGAACACGTGGTTGGGGGGATGGGGGGGACACTCCCAAGTATTAGTCAGTTTGCCTTTAACAGGAGCCAACGATGGAGAACCAAGCTAATGCCGCAAGCTTGAAGTCTACGGTACGTATATCTCACACCACTAGCGTGGACAAAGGCCGCAGACACATCGAAGCATCCATGCATGATAGAACACGCCTATGGCTTAGCACATCCAGTCTAGTGCACACATAGCTGGCCAGACAAACACCTGACGTACCTCAACACCTCTGCCACTAGCATACAGCGACCGCCTCCCGAAAGGAATCTGGTGTAGCTGGCCTCACATAGACTCGCTCAACAATAGCAATCTATCTCCAGCCCTCCTCAGCACCCACCCATGTGTCTGACCTCTCTTGGGCTGCTTATGTCGAGCCTTGCCAGCCACCCAAGTCCTAGAACGCCAACATGCACACACACATCTCCTAAATGAAACCCCCCCTAGGATGCACCTCTCTATCCAGTGACCAGACTAGGCCCAGCTGTCCCCTTCTAGGAGAGCCCGTCGCTATTTGCAGTGACCAGATCTTGCCTCAGTGTCCAGAAACCCAGTCCGCTGTCCAAGCTACCCCATTCAAGTGCTTTTTGTATTTCCCTTCCCAGCAACCACAACTGCATCCCTTGCTTTGTAACCTTGCATTAGGTCCAACCCCATAGAGATCCTATAACTGCCCTAGCAAAATCCTTAAAATTGTCAGATCTTCTGTGTATCCTGTCCTTAGGAAAATCTGAGTTAATTTCCAAGAGTTAGTGCCATTCTTTCCAACTCATTTCAGTCCTTGTGCAAGTCCCTAGTACTATTTTGAATACATTAATTCCCACATAAAGAGATACAGCGTGAGGGTGGTTAACAGTACAGCTTAACACTTTTCTTGGGTGGCGTTCCTCTTTTCTAGCCACTCAAATATAGTTTCAGTAAAACTTGTCATTTTCCTTTTGAAACCAATTTTCCCTGTGCAACTGCTTTCATTTTAAAACCTTTTTTTTCTTCCCCTTTAAAAATTCCATCCTGTCCTTTCATACAGATTTACCCTTTCACTTTCATATCCTACCTGTGAGGTATCTTTGTACCTTAGCATCAAAACCAATTTTCGATTTTGTCCATTTAACCCATTTTGTAAGCTGTTTTGTCATTTTAAATCTGTTAAACTAAGCAAATGCAAATTCTCCACAGGTGATTTTGCTGCACTGCGTTTTTCCTTCCAAAGTGATGTTCTGAACTGTATGCCTGTTGCTAGTACATTGCCTTATAGTTTGCTAGTTTTCTGAAATATCTGATGCTGCTATACTCATTTTTGCCTTATTCATTCAACCGCACATGTAAAATACACATCGAGTAATTCCGAGCGCTAGTTTGCTCAATTTCATTGTAATTGACAGATTTATATTCTGTTTGTTGCCTAGTATAACGGGCTATGTGCTACCCACACAAAATTTGGTTAACAGGGGTTTAAGGGAGTGTTGCAGGGGGAAATATTAATGGTGGTGCTGTCTGCAAACATTCCCCGAAAAGTAATTTTGCCTTTATTCAATTGTGCAGTATATATTTTATGTAACACGGTGTCATGATACACAAAATGCAAATTTGCCAATCAGGGCTTTAGATGACAGCATTAGCCGCTGAAAGCCAATAGTTTATTCAAAGTATGTGCTAAATGCTGACAGTAATCTGTTGTAGTACCTCCATTACGCAGTAGTGAGCTACAAGGAATATGCAGGCCTAGTAGGGGTGGTAGGTCACATTATGCATTGTAGCTAGACAGGCAGGGCAGAGGCCCCAGTTCTGTAGCTAATGGAGACCTTATTGGAGTGTTTGGAGCATTATGGCACCTATATAGTGCTTAGATAGCCAATCTTAAGCGCTATGAACACTAAGCTATGAGTGCATGCCTTTTAGAACTTGCTCACATGGGCTTCTCTCGGCTTCTCTTAGAATATTCTGCCTAACTGTAGCCCTGCATGGCTTCGTAAACAAATCCTGTTTCCCTGAGAAGGCCTGGTACGGCCTTGCCCACATGCTGATAAGGACATTCCAGTGCTTTTGCAGAGAGGGATCCAAGGGAGGGGTAGGAGTGAGCAGGGAGCATCACAGAGTTGGGTTTTTCCATGAGCAAGCCTATATTTTGCACAGGGAAAGTTCTGGAACTGTGTGTCATGGACTGACAGCACGAGATTATAAAAATGCATGCCCACATAACTCAGGTGGGAGCTCGATCCGTGGACTTGGTTCGAGCAAGATCGAGTGTCCGGAACCTGATGCTCTGTCGGCACCCTGCAGCCCTGTCCTCTGAGCGGGGCCGGCAACAGCTAGCTTATGCGGGCCAGGGTCTCCCAGTGCTGATTGAAGGGGCGTAACACTGTGTTTCTCTATGTTTCTCTAAATTCTATGTTTCTCTATATTTTGTATTTCTCTAAGTTTTGTGTTTTGTAATCTTCTCTAACTTGAATCCCAAGATGCTGCTAAAATTCACTGTTTCTAATAAATACTAAACATTTTGAAGGTGTCATTTGTCACTAGCATGAGTTCACTGCTCGGCACAATAGAACCTGTATTTTGGGCTAAATTGGGTAATTTTTGCTCTCAAGGGCTGGTCCCGATGAAGATTTTCCCCATTTCAAGACATTTGGTGGCAGCTTGGGGATTTGTGCAGAGCAGTGCCTTGCTGTGAAATGACAAATTGTGTGAGAGAACACAGTGCAGAGTGAGGAGCAGGCTGTCGCATTTCCTTGGTGGTCTCACTGCAGCTCTGAGACACCAAATAGACAGAATTTTTTGTATCGGCTTGCCGCGGCCGATAGCTTGTGTAGTTGAGACTTTCCCCTTCAGTAAATCAGTCGTGGCTGACTTACTGCTTGGGAACGGAGCCAGGGAGCACAAGGCGATAAACAAGCGGGAAAATGGCTATGTTTAAAGCGCTCCGATGAATGGTGAAGAAAGATTTATGTTCAATTAGGAAAGAATTTTATCATGCGGTTTCCCCAGTTAAAGTTGCAATTTGAAATGCAAAGTGAGACGGAGTTCTCACTCTATTCTGTCATGAGGGCAGGGAAATAGTTGCGAGGATTTGACATGCAAATTGTGAACTGTGATTTAAACATTGAGATCCAGACCCAGTGTGCTAGCGAGTGGGGGGCTGTAATGTAAGGAGGCGAAGGTCCGCTTTTTAAATGTATGCTTTTGAAGTGTTGACATTCCTGAAGATAACGTGGGAATGAGTGGAGTTTAGGAGAAAGAGTAACATCTGTGTTGAGAGCCTAAAGGGTTTGTGTTTTGGCAACTGTAAATTCCATGTGCTGGTGGTGCATTCTGTTTAAGGAAACACACTAAAATGGCTACATTGCATTTTAGCTGTTCCATGCTTACATTGGGTGAGAGACTCACTTAAAAAAGAAAGTGAGTGAATGGTATTTGGATTTTCGATTTTTGTGTATTGATTTGAAATTGCAGAATCAGTTTGCAATGGTTTGGGGGAAAAAACAATTTATATTTTCTAAATTGCCCCTAGAGTATTTTTGACTGTTCCCACGCTATGCCATGGATTAAAGTACTGTTGCTATTAAGTGATGTATGTTTTGGAAATAGTGACCTGTTGACTGTGATACATGGTGAAAAATGTTGTTGACACATTAACAGCCCACAAGCAATATAGAGTGTGGGTTGCTCTTGCAGAAAACGTGCAGGGAACTGCACTACACATGACATGTTTTAAATGCACTGAAATAAGTGGTTATATTCTGGCAATGGTACAACAGAATGAAAAATCTGTGTGTGATAAAACAGCACAAAGATTTAGTGGGTTGCGGGTTCTTTTGAAAGATCGCACATTGCATTGTAGTGAGTTTGTGAAGCCAAACTACAAGGTTACGAGGAAAAAGAAAAATGTATGCCTTTAAATGGGACATTGATCAGTTTAAAACAGGCTCAAAGACTATTTGCAAAATTACATGGAGTAGAATCTGATGACAAGGAAAAGTGCCTCTTTTGAAAATAAGAGTCTTGCTGTGCAGAGCTTGTGCCTTGAAGATAACTTACACTGTTTTGGGCAAGGTGCGTGGGGAAAAAAAAACCTGTTGGAGGAAGGCAGGAAAGCAGAATGCCGCGCTCCTGTTCAGTAAAATGGTGTTTACAGAAGCTGGCAGATATGGGAGTTTTTCTGAGTTGCTGAAGCAGTGCAGAAAACAGTTAATCTGGGTGAACTGTCTGAAACGAGTGCCTTCCATTGAAGCCGCCCCAGTTTATGAGTTATAGGCAAAGAGATAAGCTTGCTGCGTGTGTATGGCACTGCCATGTGCACAGGAAAGATAAACAATGACATTCCTGCATTCCATCCCCTGTGAGAGACACCGTCAGTGTGAGCAAAGACTGAGGAGGGGGTGCAAAGACAGAATGCTGAAACTGGACTAAAGGCAATAATTGCTGTGAGTGAGAAGATGAAAAAGAGCGCAATCTACCTTACACATGCTCATGTACGCATGCTTTCTGACACTGGCATGCAATAACAGAGCTGATCAGAAGTAAAGAATTAGCCCAGTATCAACACTGGAAGGAAAATAAATGCTGCATGCAGATGGCAGACTGGGCGCATCGCGCATCTGAACATTTGGGGAAACTGCATCGCTGAATGGGCTAAGAAAAGACAGCTGCCCATTTCAAGAGACATTGCTGTGCAAGCTGCATCCCCATGTGATGTGAAATGAAGAGACATTGTTGTGCAAGCTGCATCCCAGTACTCCATGTGATGTGAACTGAAGTAGAGCGCTGTGCACTGGAGAAGAAACCTCTATGCGCTTTGAGAAGTGAAAATACACAGCTGGCAAAAATGCAAGCTACATTGCCAGGGCTGGAGTAACTGACAAAGACATTATGGCGTTCCAGATGGAAGCAAAAAAAACTGACAAAGGTAGCCGTTTTGCAAGAAACAACATGCAGAGCGGGGCTTTGGAGTATAACATGAACACTGCACATTAGCCATGATCCAGAAGCCTCACGGCTTAGTGCAAGAATGAATGATTTGTCGAAGCAAATAAAGAAACTGACTTAGACTATCGCTCTCAAAGGGGTGGCCCAAGAAATCAGCAGACACCCTTTGGGAAAATAACAAGTGGAAAACCAGAGGCTTGAAAGACACTAGCTGTATGGAGAAAAATAAACAAAGCTGCTTGTGCAACTGCAGGCGGTATGGGACTGAATGACTTTACCTTTGAAAAATGGAGTGATGCCAGCAGGGCAACCTAAATCAAGATCATGAAACACTGGAAGCAAGTTGGCGCCTGGCATTCGTGATCGCTTTGGTGACAAAGAAAAGCATTGATCCATTGAGAAGTGCGACCTGGGTACTTATTATATGGCTTTTGTAAAATCACAGATCAGTCTTAGGTACCATTGACCAACTATGATCGCATTGCACAAATGAGTTTGTGATTAGGCAGTTACACCCCGTATGGTTGAGTGTAAATAATCCCCCAGTAACACAAAGAAGGGTGACCAATAATTGTGGTAGCAATGATAAAGTGTGTAGTTACCTGATGAGACTTCTGAAGGTGGGGGTGGTGTTAAGGGAAGGGGTGGATAACGCTGATATTGTAGTTTTGATGACATCCTAACATTTCTGTTTGTATTTTGCCTAGGCAAAAAACCAAGACAGTTGCGTGCCATGATTGGGGTAGATGTGTGCAATTTGCGGGTGACACTGATCAGTCAAGCAGACGCATTCTCAGAGAAAGCGAGTCACTGCGAGATGATATGTGAACTTTGAACCTGTGCTGCACCGCACTCATTGCTGCTAACATGCATGACGTATGAGGACATTTCTTCTGCAACCTGCGAGAAGTGTCCAACAGAGTAATAACTTTTGCTGAACTGGCACGGTGCAGTCTTGGCTAGTTATCAAACATTTGATGCTGCACACTCAAATGATTCAGTTGCTGGAAATAATCTAGTTGATATGTTTTGCCTTTTTTGTTTAAGGGACTGTGGACAATGGGTTGTGGACTGTGACATCATGCACCACAAACAGCTGTGTGACGCAGCACTTGAATGCTAACACATTGAAAAATGGTTTTTTAAATGCACTTTTTGAGATGAATCTGAAAAACACGAAATGTTTTGCTCTTCCAACTGAATTGCTTTAACCAGAGATGTTTTGCCTTTTCTAAAACTACTACGTTGCACGTAGGCAGGAAAATGATTTATGAATTTTTGGGGCAGCAGTATTATGCAAGCAGGAGCGTAATATATTTTGAGATAAAATGAGTGCGCACACCAAAGTTAGTTGTGCGTAGGTTAAGGTTCTTAATTTGTAGTAATGCTGCCAAGTGTGTGAGCTCTAATTTGAGATGGTAACCTTTGAAACACTGGATACTTTTACAGCCAGCCTTAAGGCGGGTAAAGGCAACCAAGACACGCCATACTTGATTTTCTGACACAGTGTGTGACACGGTTTCTGTTAAACCAACAAGTTTCATGTTTCTGTGGGGACGGCCGTCTCCAGCACACTGATGCAAAGAGTGACCTTTTGATTGTAGACATTTAGAATAATTCAGTGGAAAAGCGCTACAAATGAGTATCCACATGGAATTGCTAGCGTACTGGCCTGGCACATTGTCGGGCATCTTTTGTCACTGACTCATATGACTGGTGCTTATGAAATCCTAGGCCCAAATGTTTCAGTGAATGGATCCAACAATTTGTTTGATGTTTTATGTTTTTTCTGACCTAAGAACTGCAGCGAGTGCTCTAGCCAAGATTTTATGGACTATAACTTGACTAAATGCACTTCACACAATTGTACGATGAAACAGCCACTGCCGGATAGTAGTATGGTGTTTGTATCTAAAACTAATATTGTATATGGTAGGCATCCCACTCGGAGAAGGGTATTATCCAAGTCACACAAGGTAGAAACTGTGAACATGCTAGATTTTCCAGTAATAGGGCAACATTTAAATTGTAGGCTGGTAATGCACACCTCTATTATTACAGTGATACACTTAGACATAGATTTATTACGAGGCAATGTTTCCTTAGTACTACCAAGCTGCTACAAATGGAGTCAATTTATATGGCCCATCACCAGAGTGCGCGTAGCTAGGGAGCTAGATTCATTAATTGCGGGAGCAGCGGGGGGTAACAGGAGCTTTAAACGATTTTGACATAGAAACTGTGCACAATAAGCTAGCCACTATGGGTTCTGATGCCAGCTCTGCTATAAAACTTCTGGCCTAGTGGGGCCCATTGATACGCCCAACACTGCTACAAGTATTGGCCACCACTGCAGATGGCAAAACCTTAGTTATGAAGACATTTTTTCTGCCATAGGGCAGGTCAACAAGACTGCTCAATACACACGATGCATTTTATGGCAAACATTGTTAAATCAGCAGGTGTTGGCTTTTCGCTCCGAGTGGGGGCGACCATCCTCAACCCACTGGCACACAGAGCGACAGTTACCAGCAAACATATGGATTAAACTGCTTGCTTTTGATTGCATGAATAACACATGCCATGCTTTAATGCAAATTAGTAGAATTGTTTTTATTTAGATAACCTGGAGCCCATGGGTTCACCTTGCTCATGAAATTAGATGGTTTGTGGTTGGGTTCCACATACATGGGGGAAGTGTCTAATCACACAGCCCATAGTCACGTTTGAATGCCTGGGATCGGGGGGGTAGGCCCTTAGAGTGAAAGGCTGCCAGGTCTAGAATTGGTAACCATACATAAATGCAATAATGCATTGTAGATTAGACTACACCAGATTGCCTTGATATTCTAACTGCATGCTGCCTTGTAACTGACAATCAGTGTAGGTATTTTTGTGTAGGCCAGGTTTTGGCAAGGGTATATGGCACTGTTCACTTTGTGTACATTTTTGTTTAGGTAGTGTTTTTACTAACCTTGCATGCCACGCTGACTAACCGCTAGAAGATAGTTTGCTTAAGCCTCTTGCAAAGCCCCAAGGTCTTTCACCACCTCATTTATCACTGCACTACATACTATGTTGATGGGTATCAGCCAGCATTGTCGCCCACACTTTGAATAGGGGTGGAATGTCATGATACACAAAATGCAAATTTGCCAATCAGGGCTTTAGATGACAGCATTAGCCGCTGAAAGCCAATAGTTTATTCAAAGTATGTGCTAAATGCTGACAGTAATCTGTTGTAGCACCTCCATTACGCAGTAGTGAGCTACAAGGAATATGCAGGCCTAGTAGGGGTGGTAGGTCACATTATGCATTGTAGATAGACAGGCAGGGCAGACAGAGGCCCCAGTTCTGTAGCTAATAGAGACATTATTGGAGTGTTTGGAGCATTATGGCACCTATTTAGCGCTTAGATAGCCAATCTTAAGCGCTATGAACACTAAGCTATGAGTGCATGCCTTTTAGAGTTTGCTCACATGGGGTTTATTCATCTCGGCTTCTCTTAGAATATTCTGCCTTTCTAACTGTAGCCCTGCATGGCTTCGTAAACAAATCCTGTTTCCCTGAGAAGGCCTGGTATGGCCTTGCCCACATGCTGATAAGGACATTCCAGTGCTTTCGCAGAGAGGGCTCCAAGGGAGGGGTAGGAGCGAGCAGGGAGCATCACATAGTTGGGTTTTTCCATGAGCAAGCCTATATTTTGCACAGGGAAAGTTCTGGAACTGTGCGTCATTGACTGACAGCACGAGATTATAAAAATGCATGCCCACATGATTCAGGTGGGAGATCGATCCGTGGACTTGGTTCGAGCAAGATCGAGTGTCCGGAACCTGTTGCTCTGTCGGCACCCTGCAGCGCTGTCCTCTGAGTGGGGCTGGCAACAGCTAGCTTATGAGGGCCAGGGTCTCCCAGTGCTGATTGAAGGGGCGTAAAACCGTGTTGCTCTATGTTTCTCTAAGTTCTATGTTTCTCTATATTTTGTATTTCTCTAAGTTTTGTGTTTTGTAATCTTCTCTAACTTGAATCCCAAGATGCTGCTAAAATTCACTGTTTCTAATAAATGCTAAACATTTTGAAGGTGTCATTTGTCACTAGCATGAGTTCACTGCTCGGCACAATAGAACCTGTATTTTGGGCTGAATTGGTTAATTTTTGCTCTCAAGGGCTGGTCCCGAGGAAGATTTTCCCCATTTCAAGACACACGGTCAAACTAAGAGTATTCTATTCATTTACAGTACAATTGTCACCACACTGGTGATTGCTGCCCTATATTAAATGTGTGTGATTTTCATTGGAATTTTAAACTAAATAAATATTGTATTATTACACAACAGCCTGGTTCATGGTCCATTTCAACCCAGGGTGTTTGTAAAGGTGGGTGTGAGACGGGTCGGGTGCCTTCTCAAAACTGAATTCGTAATACATAAAATAAAAGTGTTTTAACTGTGCACTGCATCCCAGGCCAGTAGAAAGATTTCTGGTCTGGAGTGTACCATGCCTTTGAAATCCTTGACAGAGTGGGGGTTCGTGCCGGGATTTGAGATAGTGTTGCCACCCCTGACAGCTTAACACAGCAGGGTAACCTACAAAAGGTAGTGATACTTTTGTGGTTAGAAAGCTGTGTTACACTGTATAAGCAGCTTCCTAAAACGTAGACCCTAAGTATCAGGGCTGTGTGTAAAAATAAAGTAGAATCAACCCTGAACTAAACAAAAGGAAACAGAATACAGGTTTACTCTTATATAAATAAATTAATAAAGAAAGAACACTCTCCATAATGACCACTGTAGAGATAAACATGGCTAGGCAGCACCTTCTGCACAAATTATTTGTCAGAGGGGAATGGGCACAGCAAGATGAGGCGGTCTGGCTAGGAGAAATTATGCAAAGAATCACCGCCATGAACCTGGATGTGTGGCAAGATGGTAGCCTATTACATCAAGCCTTGAGCAAGTTGTATATGACTCCGAAAATTAAAGAGGAGCAGAGAAAAATTGTCAGAATCACAGCCTACCAATTTATGGAGGACAAATATGAAGAAAATAGGACCCTTGCACAAAATCAGTCTGAGCTCTTAACCCAAATCCAGACTGAACTAAAACGAATAGGAGATAAATTGCAAAAGAGCCAAGATTCTGAGGTAGGATTAGAAAATTACATCAAACAGCGGAGGAATTGGCTCTAAAACAACAAAATAATTCAGAGCAAGAGTACCAATTAGACACATTAAAAGTAGAGTGTCAGACAAAGAGTCAACAGAAACTGAATCAATAACTACAATATAACAGAACCTGCTCAGAACAAATAACTATCTTACAAAATCAGATCAAAAAGTTGGAAGAGGTAATAGTAAATTAATCAGTAAAGAACTCCACCTCCAGACAGAATTTAACTAAGCACACCAGACGTTAAGTACAATTAAACAGCAGCGGGATGACCTGGCTGAACAGAGGGGCGCCCATCATCAGGAAAAAGATGCCCTATGTCAGGAAGTGAGCAACCTAAAAACAGATCTACAGGAAAGAGTTAGACCTTCAGAAACTAAATGAACTACAAGTAGAATATGAAAAGTTATTGGGGCACTCCAGACGAGTGGAAGGTGCTCTAGAAGAGAACACCAAAGCTAAAAATGCGCAAAATCAGGAGATGAATCTCCTGCAACAAAAATTGTCTCAGTATTCCCAAACCATACTGGCAGCACAAAAAGACAATGAGACCCTCTGTGAGGAGAACAGTGGACTCCAGAGTCAGGTAGCAGCTCAAGAAAAGGTCATAGAAGTAAGCCAATCTGTGATAGCAGAGGAAAAGGCTCAGGCCTTTGCCTACCATCAGGAAATAGGAGCTGAAAAGGAGAAACTGGAGCTGTTCGAGAAAGAGTATGCTAGGCTGAATCCAAACTTGAGGGACCCTGAACAAGTAGAGAGGGACAAGGCAAACCATGATGACAGTGTGTTGCCCTCTGTACTAAGGAACTCAAACCCATTTTCCAATGCGTATGTACCAGGCTGACTTCATGTCCACCGGTTCACAAGAACTGGGAGCCATGCGGCTGCCAGACTTAAATAGGCCCAGCATGATGGAGCAGGTAGGCCACCGCCCATCAGAGATTGATGGACTGGCATCCCTGCACAGATTCCAAAATGTTATGGCCGAAATATCTGATCAGGAAGACTCCTTTGAGGAGAATCTCAGGGAGCTAGATCTATAGAAGCATCACTTACAAAGGAACCGTTTGGTTCACTTTGCAGAAAAACAGCATGAATTGAGGCCCCAAAAGAGCATTCTAAAAACCTCCATCCAAACAGGGCAATGGGGGGGATTTTCCATCAATCCTGGAAGTAGAGAGGAGTCAGAAGACCACTCTCCTGTTCAAAAGAGGGAGTCCAAGGGGAGTGACCCAGAGAGCCCAAGGTACAACAGGGGAGAAGAAACTAGGCCCCACTATTCTGAGAGAATATCACAAGCTTAAAGAATCAGGGAGTGCCTAGAAGATAAAGAGGGGACCCCAAACAGTAGCAGCTGTGAGTCTGAGGGTGAGTGGACACAGATAACGTGGCAAAAGAAGGCCAATAAACAAAAGGGCTCTGGTGAAAGACCCCATTAGGCAGATTAAGGCTATTAAGAATTTTATAACCCTGTATCACAAAAATACAAACTATTATATCTGGAACTATATGAACAAATGATGGACTTTTTTCACATCAAAAATAGCCAGAACTCCATAGATTACGCCAAATGGACAATCTCTCCGGAGTACTCCAGCTTCTTTTCGGGGCTGGAAGACTAGAACCATTCAAGGTGGTCCACCTATAAGGTGGCCATCTTGAAGCAATTTTCCGCCCACAGAAACCCCCAAGAGGCTTGCAAAGCAGCCTACAATCTGCAATGCAGAGAGGATCAGGCCCCAAGAGAATTTGTGCAAGAGCTAAAACGAGCCTTTGCACAAACTACCAGGCGAGTGCGCACGAATAGTAGAGAATATATAACCACCTCTTTTCATGCTCTCCCGAAATATATTATGAACCAGTTGGTAATGGATTTTATTGATGACAGGACCATGGACTGGGTAATAGAGCAGGCTACCCAGATCTATGAGGACCAAAAACCTGCAGAAAACAAAAAACAGACAAAAACCCCCAAACCAACCAACACCCCCGCTGCTGCTAAGTTGGCGGAGGTGATGGTTGCCCCCATTTTGGATCTAGAAATGTGGGGCCTAAAAACACACCTTACCAAAATCAGATAAATCAGGGGCAAAGAAGGCTTTCTGATCAATCAACAGCAGGTGGTAGTCAGGTAGGTAACCCCACCAATGGGACCCCTAACTCTCCTGATTACATCAGTCCCAGATATTAGGGCAACAGACCTATCTTGGGGTATGTATGGACTCCCCCAACCCAAGGGGGGGGGGGTCCAACCAGGTGAGTACTTCCCCAGAAAACCTCCCTCCTAAATTCCCACAGGAGGGCAGTAATCCCCCAAATCCTGGGTTAAGTTTCTTCCCCCGGTACCTTCCAAGTCCAACCTGCAGGACAACCTTCCTTTCTTTTCCCACCTTCAGGAGTCCAGACCACCAAATCCGGGAGAGGGGAGGCCAAGGGTGGAGGGTTACCAAGGGAATCCCAAATACCCAGGGTACTCTGGGAGAAGGGATAGTCACCCTTCCCGAGAACCACCTAGGTTTGAGCAAAGACCCCCGTACCAGCCGGAATGGGTGTCCCAACTGGAGCGCCAGGTCCAGAACCTCACACAGGATCTGAGTCGCATGTGGAGGGCTCAACAGAACCCTCTGATGAACATGGCGGCTCAGAACTCCTAAACCAAGGGTCTGGCACCCCAGAACAATGACGGGGAGAGAACCCCCGACAACTCACTGGTTCCAGAAGAGGAGGCATGGGAGGAAGGGGGTGTAAAGCCCTAGAGGCAGCTTCCTTCCTCACCCGTGAAAAGACCCTGGACAGCCCGGGACCGGAACTAAAATCTCTTGCCCCCGAAAACCTGCAACCCAGGGAACAGAGGGTGGGTAGGAGAAACAAAGAAATCAAAGAGACCCATTTTGTGGAGGAAGTCAGCGTCCTCCAGTTTGAAGGGGAAGAATCTGCAGAAGATTCTGGGAAGAAAATCTTCTCCTTCAGGGACAGGGGAAACTCCTCCCAAAGAAAAATGGGTCCCAAGAGACCTGAATGAAGACTGGGTGGGTGTGGGGACTGATTGAGTCACCCATCCCTGAACCCTAGAATTGTCATCCTGAAAACAAAATATGAATGGAGGGATCCTCCCAAGCAGGGGCGTTGCTAGGGAGGGGCTAAGGGGGCTATAGCCCCTGATCTTTTGGTTGTAGCCCCGGATAGAATCTCAGGAGCTACAGCCAAAAGACTAGCTAGCCCCCAGTCCCAACAGTTCCGACATCAGCTTAGCCCCGGATCTTTTCCAGACCTAGCAACTCCCCTGCAAACTGGTTCTAGTGACTGCCACCAGGTAAAGGGCGGCTAAGAGAAAAAGGGGATTCCGAAATCCCACATATTTCATGATGTCAAATTTGTGTTACAGATTCCCAGACTCTGGCACAGAAAACGGTCAAAACTCCACTGTGTCAGAGTCCAGAATAAAGAAATTGACCAAACAGCTTGCCCAAAATGCCCATTACCTTTGCCATTTGGAGAAAAAAGAAGGTAGATTCTATGCCCCCGTCCGAGTGCAAGGGCAATGTGCATTTTCAGCACTGGTGGATACTGGATCCCAAGCCACTCTTCTGTCAAAAAGGGCATTTGAAAAGCTAAATTCAGGAAGGGGGGAGAGACACCAGATCCCTCTCACGACTCTTCCTGGACAACTCCAGAACTTCAACGGGAATGAAATTCCTGTCAAGGGGACTGCGTATCTGGAAATTAAAATTGGGCGACATACGGTGAAGCACCCAGTCACAGTCGAGACTCCAGAGGGAAATCCCTGTCTATTAGGGAATAACATCCTTCACAGGTTGTCTCCCCTAATAGACTGTGTGAACAAGGTCCTCTGGACACAGACTAACCGACCGATAAAATTAAAACAAAGTGTCAACCATGTTAGTTTAAATGACACATGGTTGAACAAAAATCTGTTCATATTGCGTTTCATTTCCAAAATAATGAAATACCTGACATTACAGTAATTGCTATAGGACAAACTGGTGATGGGAACTCATCTCCGTTCTTGAAAATCAACCTTCCTTTGACATTTTATACCAATTCCCAATCTGAAAATCCAAATCTCTATAGTCAAAAGTGATGAAAAACCATCTCAAAGTTTAGCTGACATTCAGAAAATTAGAGAACAGCTGTTCCTCCCTTTTCAGTTAAATGAGGGGAAGGAGTCTGTTCTTGCCCGAGCATGCCTCAACAACAGAAAGAGCTTCATCAGCAAAGCCATGTTCAGAAAACGACCAAAAGATCCAACCATTCCCACATTTAAATTGATCGATAAGTGGGAAATGTGCCTGGAAACTAGCAATTCCCAAACATCTCCTGCCTAGGAGGTGTATGCTCAAAATGTCTATAGGTGACAAAAGCATAGAGCATAATTGTTGGGTTGTGCGAGATGTCCCTGCTGCATTCCATTTAGGCAGTGACATCATCAATCGGTTTGCAATTAATTTGGACCTTATAAATTACAAGGCCTGGTCCCGAATAAGGGGCAATCCCATGGGCTTTGATGATTCTGAAAAAGCATTTTGAACAGCCCAATTGCTGCCGTATGCAGTTGAAGTTCAAATTGGAGAGGAGGTCACCATCCCAGGACGGACCCGACAATTCGCACTTGATTTAAAAATTAAAAGGAGGATAGAAACTACAAAATCCAGATGCATATGTACACCTCAATGGCCACCTCCAACAGCAGGGGTTGGGGTTTAATCACTATTAGTCAATGTAGAACACAATACCATTCCAGTATTGGTGGATAACAGCGACCTCAGGAGTATCACTCTGGGCGCAGGCACCATTATTGGAATGGCGGTTGATGACCGACATTTTCCCATGGATCTAGGAAATGAACTGATAGGACTAGTCCCCAATGACTGCTATGATAATGACATACCACCAGAAAGGATCTTCACCCGGCAAGGGGGGGAATTTCCTGGTGTACTCTTCCTGCTCTTATGGGACAGAAGAGGTGACCTGTGACATCAGGGAGGATAAGGTGATATTCCAGGTCCACAATGACTGCCTCTCCTACCTGAAACCCTCTGTCCAGGTCAACACTTTAACCAGAGACCTCTCCACCCAGCTGCAGGAGGCCGCTGAGATCGCGAAACCCGAAGTCTTTCCAGGCTTCAGGCAAATGTTTGAATAGCGGGTCAACCTTGCTGATGCCTGAGAGACTGAGGAACAAAAGCAAAAGTTTTAACAGGTGTTCTTAGATTTCCAAGATATCTTTGCTGTGGACTCGTACGACTGTGGTCGCACCGCGATTCATACTACCACAATTCCCACGGACCCTGGGATGACGCCTGTGTTTGTGAAGCAATATCGCTTGCCTCTCACATCTATGGAGTCCCTGGCCGAAATAATCAAAAATCTAGAGTCCCGTGGGATAATTTGTCCAGTCCACAGCACCTTTAATAATCCAGTGCTGGGGATTTTAAAATCAAATGGCCAATGGAGACTTTGCGCAGACCTTAGGGAGCTGAACAAATGGGTCCACATGTCCAGATGGCCTCTTCGCTACATTGACCAAGGGGTGGCCCAGATCCAGGGGTCAAAGGTATACACTGCTATTGACCTAACTAATGGATACTGGACCGTGCCCGTCAGTAGGGAGGACCAGTAGAAGCTGGCCTTTACCTTCGGGGGGCAGCAGTACACATAGACCCGAACTCCCTTTGGATACATAAACTCTGGCAACAAATTCAACATCTTCCTACACAAGGCCATGCCCGACTTGGGTGAAAGGGGTAACCTGGCATATGTGGATGTTGTCTTGATTAAAAGCTCAACTGTGGAGGACAACATAGCGGAAATCTGACATGTTCTGACGCAGTTGAGGTTTGCTGGAGCAAAACTGTCCTTCCAGAAGGCACAGTGGTGCAGGGCCCGTGTCACCTTATTGGGACATGAAATATCTCCTGCGGGTCTCTGTCCCCAGGAGAAGAAAGTCTGACTAATTACAGTAGGAAGTTCAATGAGGATTACGGAGAGGTCTCACGACCCCTGGTCCATCTATTAAAGGGTGGGGGGGGGGGTCAAGTGGGGGTGGGGTCCAGAACAAGCCAAGGCAGTACAACAACTTAAAAGAAGCCTCTCACAAGCGCCTTGTCTAGCTTACCCTGTCAAAAACAAGGAGTTCTTCTTGGAGACCGGGTTTTCAAATACGTGCTTGACAGCAGTATTATATCAAAAGCATGACAAGGTAAGTAAAGTCATCTCCTAGCAAGCAAAACTTTATCCTCTGTGGAGGAAAAATTCAACGATTGTGAGAAGGCACTCCTGGCAACAGTATGGGCATTGAAAAATTACTGCACGTTCATCCAGGGGGAGCACATCATAATGGAGACTCCACAACAGCCTGTGCAATACCTCCAAAGTGACAGAATCTGGGCAGGAAATGTTAGTAATTCCTAAATCACCTCCTGGATTCTGTCCATGCAAGGCTTTCCTGTGGAGGTTAGATATGGGCAAAACAAGAAGAGAACCCTCGCGCAAGGTCTGGCTGACTTGCATGATTGTGCCAGAGAAAATGGTCTCGAGGACAAAAGTCTTAAAAGCCAGGACAACATGGAGGCGGACCTGAATTCCCCGCAAAATGTCTATGAAGAAAACAAGTGCGAGGGGATGCCCACAGTTTATGTGGACAGGTGCTCCTACCATGTTGACAACAGGGAAAAGGAACTGGTGGCCAGCGTTGGGAATGCCTGGGTGAATGATGCCCGGAACCCTCAGCTGGGTATAAAATCGGTCCCCGCATTAGTCAGGTGGCAGAGTTGATGGCAGTTCACCAGGCCATCCTCACTGCCGTGCAACACTGACTCCACGAACGGGCCATAATAACAGATTCAGATTATGTCCGGAACGGGTTCGTGGAGCACCTGATCAATTGGAAAACCAGAGGCATGCTGTGTGCTAATCACAAACCACTTAAACATGGCAAGCTAATACAAAATATTGATGATCTGGTAACCTCCAATGGGATGACCATCTATTGGAAAAAGATTAAGGGTCATACTAGGATAGAGGGGCCAGACAAACCTGGAAACGACCTGGCTGATCAGCTGGCCAAAACCGGAGCTATCCAGGGGATCTCCTTGAGATCGAGTCCCTGTTGGGGGAAATCCAGGTCACTTGTCACCAGGTCCCAGACAAATGCTCACAATGAACTCTCAACTGCCGATTGGAGTAAGGAGACCCCAGATGCTGATTTAATCACAGCACAAAAAGGGATCCGATTATTAAGACATTTTATCAACACATTGAGGACCCTGAGAACTTTCCTGTGACAGAAATTGATTACATTCGGAAAGATGACCTCAGGGTGTTGATGAAGTGTCCCAAAATGTTCCGAATCCAAGACGCTTTGTTGCTAAGGAGATCCATCTCTGGTTGGGACCAGTGCGTGGTACCTACCTCATTCCTAAGCATGATGCTAAGTCACGCCCATGACGTGACCACAGCCGGTCATCGGGAGTTTCATACTACTCTAGAAATCTTGTGGGAGGTTGCAATCTAGCCACACATGAGGCAGAACCTCAACCAATATTTAAAGGGGTGTCTTGTGTGTGCACAATTTCAGCCAAGTTCACTCACACACCGAGCTCCCATCCAGAAGAGGGGGATGACACTGCCTTGGTCAGATTTACAAGTAGATTTCATCGGGTCTGTGATTCGCTCCTCTAGGGGGAACAGGTTCATGCTAACAGTAACATGCTTTTTTCCCAAATGGGTTGAATGTCTTCCGGACCCAAAATGCAAGGCAGAAACAGCAGCTGCCCTGATGATCAACTACATCTTCTCGTGTTTTGGCCTGCCCCAAAGGATTGAGTCAGACTGAGGAAGTCAATTCACCAGCGAAGTGATGAAAAAGATGTGGAAGATACTTTGAGTAAAAAGGAAACTTCATATTGCATACTGCTTGCCCTCTAGTGGGGGAGTTGAGAGGTACAATAAAACCCCTGTGAGCATTCTAGAAAAAGTTTGTGGCAGATTATGGGCCAAGTTGGGACATCCGATTACCGCTTGTCCTGATGGCCATCAGATCTACACTATCTTCTGCGACCAAAATGTCTCAATTTGAGCTAATGACTGGATGAAAAATTGTGCTGCCTCGGCATCTGCTCTATAGAACACAAGAGCAGACACTGATAAACGCCTCCACAACTCATTAATAGCTTGAGAATCTAAGAAAACACCTTCAGCATGCTTTTGCATACGCTCAGCAGAATCTGGAAAAATCAGCAGAGGGGATGAAAACTCAATATGATTTTAAAACAATCAAAAAGGAATACCAAGTAGGAGACAGGGTCTACTTGTACAATTTTCAAAGGAACCAGACTAAAGAGAGAAAATATCTCCCCTCCTGGCGCAGTCCTTTTGAAATTGTAGATAAAATTTCGCTTGTCGTCTACAGAATCTGCATCCCCAAAGGAGAGCTGTCAGAAGAGAAATGGGTCCACATTAAACAGTTAAAGAGTTGTCACCCCAGGCACTCTTTGCTGCTGATTGAGCAAAATCAAATAGGAGAAGACACCTGGAGAAGAAGAAGCAAGAAAAAGAAAAAGCAGAAGGGAACAGGTAGGTCCATAGGGATTATCTATCTAACTTGAGTACTTTTCTTCAGTGTTATTGAGGAAAATATGTAATGCAAATGTGGTGTAAAAATTTCCCGTCTTCGTATTATTAAGTAAATTGGTTACTGATGTTGTTCAAGTACCCTCATGAATGTAAAATGTATGTTTTGTTTCGTTCTTCAAACCTTCCGGGAAAACTGTCAGTGCAAGATTCTAAAACCTGTTTTTTATACATCTCCTATTAGATTACTAATTCCATTCCTTCATAGACCAATGAGGACCTCCCTGGGGACCCGGAAAGGAAAGGGAATGTCGCTCCACACTCTCCAACAAAAGATGAAGGGAGGATCATGGCGTACCGCTCCCTGATGGAGGAAGAAGTCTGCCCGATGAACCCCAATTTGCCCTACTCTCCCTCAACAAGAAGTCCCGGGAAAGAAGGGGGGGGAATCTGTGGGGTGCATCTACCAGCCCAGCAGAACTCCCCTACATCACCAAACTGCATTCCAGCAGTTACAAGCAGAATGGCTGTGCTGGCTCTGCTGAGCACTATCCCCTTGCATTAAAACTGCGTTTTGCAGCCACAAAAATAATGGCTGCACTGTCTTTGCCAAGCACATATGGGGCGAGATGGAACACCCCGAGAATGGCTGCCAGCGTTTTCTTCATGTGCACCAAAGAAAATAATTCAAAGGCAGCACTGCTATCCTGCCAGCTCAAAACTTCCCATTGAAAAATAAAATGTTCTGCATTTAAAATGACTGCGCACTGATGCTCTTTCCATCTTTACAATATTACACCTTCTGGTCCAGTAAGACACATCCATGTTCATCCATATTCAGGGTGTACACTAGCAAATGGGGGCATTCCTCACTGAATGGCATGTTGTGTCAGGCAAAATCTGTGAAAGAGCAGAGAACTTCACTCCAAGTTGTACAGCAAACGCTTTACTTTTTGCAACAAAATAACACAGACAAACTCTTCACAAGAAGCCCCCTCTCTTTTTGCTTATGTCAGTTTCAAAGGTCCCTTCCGTTGGACTGATTTCAGTATATTAGAAATGGACTAGGGCAATGGAAATGCTCAGAATACAGATGCTAGGGAAAACCGCATTTGTAAAGTGACATCCAAGGAATATTAACCCACAAATAAAATGGTGCTTTTGCCCAACAAGAAAATGCTGTTTAAAAAGTGAAATGTTAAACTAAAGTTTTGTGCTTGCATAGCAATGTGTTGGGGGTTTGCTTTAAAATATATATATTTACTAAATGCTTAATAAAAAATAAAAAAAACTATATATACACATATCTATCTATATCTATATATATATGATGTTTATTCCCAAAAGACTTGCTTTTTGGTTAAAGAAAGAAAAATAAAGAAATAAAAGTACTTGGAGGCCAGCAGAACAGGTTTGGCAGGCCCTGGCTTCAGAAGGACCTGCCTCCCCAGGGAACAGAATCACATTCCCCAAGTGGTCCAGGACTCTGGTAACTCTGAATGGGCCAAGGGGGAGAATCTAGCACCCTCGTCAGACAAAGCGGCACTGCTCCACCATGAGACAATGGACTGACAGGACACAGGTGTGAATTCCTGGTGACACCTCCCCTCAACTCAAACTGAATGACTTCAACGGCGAATCCATGGCAACTCTGGGCTGAACTGACCAGAGCCTGACATTTGGCTGGGGGTTGGGAGGAATGCTCATATTTGGGATACAAAGCCAGCCCTTTTGGTTTCAGAGATTGTTCATAACATTAATTTATTTCAGTAATCAAAAGACATATTAATGTGAAATTATGACCGTTTAAATGTCATGTCGGCGCCATTAAAATAAGACATAGGTTTTCCTAGCATGTTGGAGATGCAAAAGCCAGGAAAAAGTCAATTCTGGGGGAAACATACATGGTACAACTTTGAAAATTAATGAGAACATCACCAATGATAATATGTATACATATATAAAATTGTAGAATTTTAGGTGAAATATTTTCCATGGAAATGGCGAAAGATTGCCAGGATGACTAAACAGCAATGCACCATCTTAGGATTTGGATCAGCATTTGTCTTGTGAAATATGGAATCTGCCTATATGATTTTCAAAAGCGTAACAATTGTAAAAAGGTGCATTTTTGTGTCATAACTGATTGTGGCAAAAATGACTGGTGAAACAAAGGTGCCTCATAAAACTCCCATCCTAAAAATGAGTCACCTCCTTCCGTCCAATCTGCTTACAGGAAGGCAGCAACTTCCATAGGCTGACCTATCCGATTTAGAGGTATGTCTAACTTAGTTGAGCCCACATAGTAAAAAATTCCTCTGTCGTCATGCTCCTTATATAAAAAGGGAGGCAGGTGGAGCTCTGGACTCTCTTCTGACTTTTCCAGCTCCCGCACATCCAGAGATCCAGACATTCCATATTCACCCTGCAAGATTCCAGAAGCCAGGCCAGAGCTAGCTGACCCTACCCAGGCTAAACCTCTGATCCAGAATTAAAGCCCTACAAAAATCCCAATAATTGAAGTAGAGCCCAGCTGATGCACCTCGCTATCCAGTGACCAGACTAGACTCAGCTGTCCCCTCCTAGGAAAGCCGGCCGCTGTTTGCAGTGACCAGATCTTGACTCGCTGTCCAGAAACCCAGTCTGCTGTCCAAGCTACCCCATTCAAGTGCTTGTTGCGAGTATTCCCTTCCCCAGCAACCACAAACTGCATCCCTTGTATTAAGTCCAACCCCATAGAGATCCTATAACTGCCCTAGCAAGATCCTTAAAATTGTCAGAATCTTCTGTGTATCCTGTCCTTAGGAAAATCTGAGTTACTTTCCAAGTGTTTGTGCCATTCTTTCGAACTCATTTCAGTCCTTGTGTAAGTCCCTAGTACCATTTTGAATAAATTAATTCCCACATAAAAAGACAGTGTGAGGGGGTTAAAACTGCAGCTTAACCCTTTTCACGGGCACCGTTCCTCTTTTCTAGCCACTCAAATATAGTTTCAGTAAAACTTGTAATTTTCCTTTTGAAACCGATTTTCCCTGTGCAACTGCTTTCATTTTAAAACCCCTTTTTCCTTCCCCTTTAAAAATCCCATCCTGTCCTTTCATACAGAGTTACCCTTTCACTTTCATATCCTACCTGTGAGGTGTCTTTGTACCTTAGCACCAAAACCGATTTCCGATTGTATTTGTTTAACCCATTTTGCAAGCTGTTTTTTCATTTTAAACCTCTGAAACGAAGCAAATGCAAGTAGTCCACGTGTGATTTTGCTGCACTGTTTTTTTCCTTCCAAATTGATGTTCTGAACTGTATGCCCATTGCTAGTACATTGCCTTATAGTTTGCTAGTTTTCTGACATCTTTGATACTGCTATACTCATTTTTGCCTTATTCATTCAACCGCACATGTAAAACAAATAGAGTAATTCCGAATGCTATTTTGCTCAATTTCAAAGGTTTTCATTCAGATTTTACTTCCCATTCAGGAGGGGAAGGTCGGATTTTTATTCTGTTTGTTGCCTAGTATACCCGACTCCTTGCTACCCACACAAAATTTGGTTAACAGGGGTTTGAGGGAGCGTTGCAAGGGGACATATTAACAGTGGTGCTATCTGCAAACATTCCCCGAAAAGTAATTTTGCCTTTATTCAATTGTGTAGTATATATTTTATGTAACAAGATCAAACTAGTGTATTCTATCCATTTACAGTGTAATTGTCACCACACTGGCGATTGCTGCCCCATATTAAATGTGTGATTTTTATTAAAATTAAAAAATAAATAAATATTGTATTATTATACACCGGCCTGGTTGATGGTCCATTGCGACCCGGGGTGTTTGTAAAGGTGGGTGTGAGATGGGTCGGGTGCCTTCTCAAAACTGAATTCGTAATGCATAAAATAAAAGTTTTAATTATGCGCTGCATCCCCGGACAGTAGAAAGAGTCCTGGTCTGGAGTGTACCGTGCCTTTGACACTCAAATCTAGAGGAGTTTGGTCTTCTACTCCAGTCGCACTTTTAGGGGCAGGCCTCTTCCCACTATACAGGATGCTCAGATCTAGTGTGTTGGTCTTGTACTCACCTTACACTGTTAGGTATAGGCCTCTCTCCCATTATACAAGATTATCAAATCTAGCTGTGTTTAGTCTTGCACTCAAATCTAGCGGTGTTTAGTCTTGCACTCAAATCTAGCTATGTTTAGTCTTGCATCCTAACCTAGTTGTGATGGTCTTGTACTCACCTTACACTGTTAGGTGTAGGCCTCATTCCCATTATACAAGATTCTCAAATCTAGCTGTGTTTAGTATTGCACTCAAATCTAGCTGTGTTTAGTCCTGCACTCAAATCTTGCTGTGTTTAGTCTTGCACCCTAACATAGCTGTGTTCAGTTTTGTACTCATCTTACTCTGTTAGGTGTAGGCCTCTCTCCCACTATACAGGAGTCTCCGGTCTAGTTGTGTTTAGTCTTCTACTCAAACTCTGTTTAGACTAACTTGACACACATCTAGAGGGGACCAGACCGTTAAAGTATTGTATCAACCCACCACCAATACCTCAGAGAACAACATAGACAGCTACCAAACTGAGTCCTAGCCACATGACAACTGTACATCCAGTTCCCCCCAACACCACCGGACAGCGCTCCTTAGGATACATAACCAACCCACCTGAAGAACAGATAGCACCAAAAAGCACCCAAGCTTACCAACACTAGAGGAAACTCCAGTACTGCCCTAACACAAGACATTACAGTCAACCACTTGACCCGTTATCTCTGCACCAAAATGCCCCAGAACAGGAATGGGTGCCGAGAAAGAGCACAAGATCATGCCACAATGGACATGGACACACAAATCCAACTTACCCCAGCAGTAACAGCCTCAAATGCAGGAAACATCCCGCCAAATACCAATATGATCAGAACGAACTTCTAAAGAGAAACATCCTTATATCTCACACCATACCTCGCAACAACCCCAGAACCTGGATACCCCAATGACACAAAGCCATGCAAAGAATCACCCGAGACAGCCAGAAAAATTATGGGAGCACCCAAGAAGAGTGTGGGAAGACTCTGACCCCCATCACCCCATATATCACAAGAACAGACGTAAACCACAAACACCCACTGCGCACCAGCCAAAACAACAAAGTAATAACCAACAACCCAACCATTAACCAAACGGACCGATTCAATGAAGATGAAGCCTTCGCTGATCTTCAACCAATCACCATGAATAGGGAAGCACCGCTATTGAACAGCCAAGCTTTCAATTTAGCAGACTGCTTCAATGAAGATGCAGCCCTCGCTGATCCTCATCCTCTCCCAATGAACGTCAACACAGATGCACCGCGACCGAACAACTGCAAACCAAAACAAGGAACTAATAAGTAGAACCACATCAAAAAAATCAAAAAGATCCACTGCAATTTAATCAATGCAAGGTCAATGTCCAAACATACCACCGAAATATACGATCTCCTTTGCGACGGAGGGACTGACATCCTATTTGTAACAAAAACATGGCTAGATGACAACTACAAGATCTCTATCAACAACTGCCTGAAAACTTCAAATGCGTCCAAGCAAACAGAAAAACCAAAAGAGGGGGCGGACTGGCAATCATCCACAAGGAACACCTTGCTATCAAATTGGAAGACCCACTAAACATCGATAAATGCGAAACCTTAATCATACGCCTAGCAGTAAACCCCAAAACAAACCTGAAATTCACTGATATACAGAGCACCAACCTACGATGCAACCTTTGTAGATGCCCTCACAGAAGCAATCACCATCCTAGCCATCAAACACAATCACCTGATCATCCTCTGAGATTTCAATATATGGTTCGAAGAAGAAACTACAACCACACAAAAATCTCTAACCAGCCAACTACCAGCAATGAATCTACAACTAGTCAAAGGAGCAACCCATTCGGCAGGGCATACACTTGACGCAATCTTCGTGAACAAAGAACTCCTTACCACGGCACCCCCAATTCAAATACTCTGGAGCGACCACCTCATCATTCCATTCGTAATCAAAATTACCACTCCAGTAAATAGGCAACTGGACCAACCATCGACCACCATAAGAAAATGGAGAACCATCAAAAACTCCAACCTAACTCCTGAAGCTCAGCAAACCACAACCAACATTCATGAAAGAAGCAGACCTGGACAAAAAAGTAGCCCTGCTCCACATCTGGATTGTAACAACTATCACCAACATCGCCAAAGAAAAATCTTTCACTCCTTCCCATAAAAGAGCAATGGCAAAATGGTTCACCCCACTACTCAGCAACATGAAAAGAAAAAAAACTAAGGCTAGAACTAGATTGGAGAATAAAAAACAACACTGCAAAGAAGCTGAAATTCCTGCAACTAAACCGTGCATACAAAAAGGAAATACAAAAAGCAAAGAGGAAACACTACGACAACCGAATCTTCAAAGCACCAAACACCCAAAAAAGAACTCTTCAAAATCATAAATGAAATAAAAACTCCACCGGGCTGCAACAATATACCAATTCCTTCGAGAAAACTATGTAATGACCTAGAAGACCACTTCAAAAACAAAATCATCAGCATCCAAACAACCATACAAAGCAGATCACCCGATCATACTACGATCCCCATCTATCCTCAGAAGGAACATCCAAACAAACTACAAAGCTTTCCCGAACTATCAGTGGAGCTTTTTGTCAAACTGGTAAATCAAAGCAACAACCCAGGGTCTCCGGAAGACTCCTGTCCCCCGGACATATACAAATCAATTCTTAAACAAGGAACTCCCATGGAATATCACAGGAACGTACTCAACCTTTCAAACATGACAGGGAAAGTGCCACAAGCCTTCAAATCAGGCCACTACTCAAAGATACAGCGGGAACGGTAGAGGACCTCTCCAACTACAGGCACATCTCTTAACATCTGGTACACAGCTAAGCTGCTCGAAACGTATACATACAAAACGACCCAAGAATTAATAGAAGAGCACTGCCTACTAGACCAGGCACAAGTTTGTATTTGTATTTTATTTATTTATAAATGGCAACCGGGCCCAAAGGCAACTGGGCGCATAATCTTTGAGGAAAAACAAGGTACAGTTTACATACAATGAGGAAGAAAAAGCAGGCTCATCCAATTTACAAAACACATATTGGTACAAGCTCAGTAAAGTACAGGTAATGGTGATATGAACAATATCACAGTATGAGTAAGTGGCAAACAACAGGCAGGGCATTGGGTCAAGTACTTAGTGCAGCTCGGCTGACCCAGTTACAGGTTACGGGTAGCAATGAAGCAGCAAACGTTGATACAGGGCAGAGTATGCAAGAGGACGATAAGGCAGAGTGGTCACAAAATCAGGGCTCAGGGCCGCAGGCCATGTCAGGAGTAGCAATACAGATATCAATTTTGAGCGAAGGGCCATGTCTTGGTTTTGTTCTTGAAAGAGTGGAATGACGGCACAGATCTAATAATGATAGGGAGGGAGTTCCATAACTTGGTAGCCAGGACCGGGAAGCTAGCACCCCCTGCTTTTTGTAGTTTAAATCTAGGAAGGGAGAGAGTGTGGGTTTGGGCTGCTCTCATGGACGAATGAAGAGTAAGACGATTGGCAAGGTAGGAGGGGGTCTTGTTGGCCAGGCACTTGTGCGTCAAGGCAAGTGTTTTCAGAGAGATTCTGTGTTTGACAGGCAGCCAGTAAAGATTATTTCTTTGGTCAGAAATGTGTTGGTTTCTCGGGATGTTTAATGCTGCTCTGATGGCATTGTTCTGGGTAATTTGAAGTTTGTTGATGTTGGACTGACTACTCCCTAGATAGAGGACGCTGCAATAATCTATCTTAGACACGATGAGAGTTCTAGCCAGGATGATGTAGTTGGTGGTGGAAAGAAATGGTCTGCAAGCAGTTATCATTTTGTATGTGTAAGCCGACGCAGACCTGACTGCGTTAATTTGTCTTGTCAGTGAAAGAGTGAATTCCTAACGTTTTAGTGTCCTTGGATACCTTGATGACGTTGCCGTCAATGATGAAGGATTTGAAGGCATGGTCTAGTTTATTAAGACGCTGGGTAGAACCCAGAATGAGGAGTTCCGTCTTGTCATCATTAAGGCACAATTCATGTTGGGCCATCCAAGCCTGGATGACCATGTAGACGTCCAAGGATTTAGTGCCCACTGAATAGTCATCCGTGATGGGTATGAGTATCTGGGTGTCATCCGCATAATTGGTGTAAGATACACCCTGATAGTCAAGAACATCAAAAAGTTGCTTGGTAAAAACATTGTAGAGTGTCGGGGACACACAAGAGCCCTGAGCGACGCCACAGAGAATGGGGGTAGGGTCCGCGGATGCTGAAGGGGAGAAAACCTGTATGGATCTATTATTTAGGAAGGATCTTATCCAGGCCGTGGCAGAGTCTGAGAAATGGGGGGCAGATGTAAGGTGCTGGCAAAGGATTTGGTGATTGACCAAATCAAAAGCTGCAGAGAGGTCAGAAGTAAAAGCAAGGCTAGTTTCCCATTGTCTTTTAGGACCTCGATTTGTGTTTTGAGGTCGATCAAGGCCGTTTCGGTCCCATGCCTGGGGCGGAAGCCAGATTGTCTCAGAGTTGGTTTCAGACCAATGAGAGGAACGGAATTAGCTCTCCTCTCAATATGGGACGACCTAAAAATAAAAGCAGACTCGGCCACCTGTACTGCCTTGATATTTCTAGATCTATCCGCAGCATTCGGCACAGTTAATCACGACATTCTCATAACGAGATTAGAAGGACTCAGAATAACAGGCACTGTCCTACTGTGGATCAAATCCTTCCTAACAAACAGAATGTAAACCATATGGATGAAACCTTTCAAATCCAACCCGAGAGACTCCACGTGTGGAGTACCACAAGGATCATCCTTCTCCCGCTATTATTCAACATCTACCTATCTCTACTAATCAAAATCAACAAAAGTCACGGCCTCACCTGCTACAACTACGCCGATGACACACAAATAATCTTCAAAATACAAGACACTCCAGAAATAAACTCAATGCTAGAAAACTGCCTTCATGATTTATTCAACTGGATGAACTCTACCTCAAAATCTACCCAGGCAAAACAGAAATAATGATCGTCACAAACAATTGAGGAGAAAACCCCTTCATCCCTTGGCCAAGGGAACTCAGGACAACCCCAACACCTTCGCAGACTGTAAATAAACCTGGGGGTCCTGATGGACAATAATCTCACCCTAGAGCCACAAATAAACGCTCTAATCAAGAAATGCTTCTTTCTCCTGCGAGCGGTAAAAACGATCTTACCGTTCCTATCATTTGCCAACAAAACAACCACCATCATCGCTCTCGTCATGTCCAGAGTAGACTACAGCAATAGCTTATACCTGGGTATGACTGAACAACTTCTAAAAAAACTACAATGCAAACAAAATGCAGCAGCCAGATTGCTTCTCAAACTATCCCGAAGAGAACACATCAGACCTGTGCTAAAAACACTACATTGGCTACCAATAAAACAATTAATAAAATTCAAAACAATGTGCATCGTGCACAGACCAGTACACAAACAAGGCGCTGAGGTCCTGAGAGCCAAATTACGCCTACATCAACCAACAAGAACGCTCAGATCAAGCAACGACATCCACCTGGAACCGAAACCCTACAATGAAAAAAAACTCGGAGAACTTACGCAACACAAGAAACCACCTACTATTCAGGAAACTACTCAAAACCTGGCTCTTCACTTTACAACTAGAAGACCGCCCATAGGAACACACACAACTAAAACAACGATGAATGAAGAGAGATCCCGATTCACACTAAGCAATCGACTGGGAAAAGATTCTAAGGAAGACACTCTATGACATACCAAATGACTAACCGAGATATAGCCATGTGATAGGACACTAAAGACCGAATACATAGCAAGACCAAGACGGAAGCACTAGGACAAATCATCAATAGCACCTTGGCCCTGAACCAATCCCAAGCTCCAAGAGACCCTGTCACGATAGATGGCAAGGGAATAGGTAACACCCATCCCTCAGCTCCGAAACCAGAGGGTGAGGAATAGACATACTCAATCACATTATACAAAGCTCATTAGGATACAGCTGGGAGCACCCTGTGCCATCACACACAAGCAACAACCAAACAATAGATTTTAAGGAAGACACTCCATGACATACAAAACGACTAACTGAGAGATAGCCATGATAGGAGGACACTAAAGACTGAATACATAGGCTGACCAAGACGGAAGAACTAGGACGATTCATCAATAGCACCCTGGCCTGGAACCACACCAAGCTCCAACAGACGAATGTCACAATAGATAGCAAGGGAATATGGAACACTCATCCTGAGCTCCCACACCAGAGGGAGAAATTAGATCTACTCAATCACACTATACAATGCTCATAAGGATACAGCTGGTACCGCGCCACACCATCACACACTACATCAGAGGTGTTGCTAGGGGGGGTTTAGGAGGCGATTGCCCCAGGTATTTTGGTTGTAGCCCAGTATAGAAGCTCAGGGGATACAAGCAAAAGGCTAGCTTGCCCCGGGTCCAGACATTCCCGACATTAGTGTAGCCCTGGATCTTTTAAAGACCTAGCAACACTACTGCACTGCATTCAGACGGCCAATAAGAAATCACCAACAACCCCACCCACAGGAATACAACTTAAATGGAACAAGAAGTATTAGAACCAGGATACAGACCCAACTTTCAAATCTCTGCATACGCTACCCACCCAAAACTCACATACAATCTCTCACCCAGCAATCCGCATGCACTTTACCACACTGCATCAACAACATACAAACATCACATAAACAGCCCCTACAGCACACAAGCTCTTACCAAAGCTCAGCGCACAGTGTATACCGAACTGAAGCCGCCAATAGCACACCACTTCTCTCACTCTCCTACTCCCCCTCCACTCGACTAACCCTACCCACCCTCCTCCTTGCTTACAGATCCACCAGAGCACCTGGGGACCAATTTGTTGGTGACAGTGCGCTATACAAGTACCTTTAACATAACATTTGTCCATGGTGATCTTTCTCCACTGTTCGATAGCTGGCCTCCCACTGGGGTGCGTAAGAGGGGAGCAGATTCACGGCTGGTTCAGACCTGCTTGAGCATCTGCGTCCTGGCCTACACTGCCATGGATCTGGGAGCGGCCCCTGTAGGCTTCCTGGGTGGTGGAGCGGGAGGGCTGACAACCGGGGGTAGTTTACCCCTTGGAGGACCTAGAGAGACTTCCCCTTCAGGAACAAAAGGACAACCTCCTTTGCTGCAGGGTCCCCAGAGAAAGTGCTGTCTCTGTGTCGATCTTGATAGGCTGGACAGTCTCATCCACTGCCTTCCCAAACAGGTGGTCTCCATCAAAAGGCATGTCCATGACCTTAGTATGCACGTTCGCTCGAAAGGCTGTGGCCTACAGCCACCTCTGGCATCGAAGAACCACACCATTCCCCATCTGGCGGAACCCTGAGTCCACTATGTCCAACACCACAGTAATGGCGTGATCCAAAGCCACCTCACCTTCCTGGAATAGGGCCGGGCCTTGGCTTTCCTGTCATCAGGAAGGAAATCCAGCATCAGCCTGAGCTTGTACCAAAGCTCCCTGTCGTAGCAAGACAGAATGGCAAGGGCATTGGCAGCCTTGATGGTGGAAGCTGCAGTGTAGATTTTATGCTTGCCCTCCTGGTCTGGGGGCACAATGGATGAAAATAAGCAGTTCCTGGAGGCGGCAGATAGCACCTAGTGTAGAGAAGGCTACCACCTGGGAGCTGAATCCAGGAACTGGTATTTATTTCTCCAGCCTGTCCCACTTTTATGCATGGTATTTGGAGTTTTCATAATGGCCAATCTGTCCTCCCAAACATCTTCCAACAACAGTACCGAAACAACGGTCTTCCTTGAGGACTCAAGTCATTGAAAGAGGAAACCCTCCTTTTCTTCTGGCAGCAGGCTGAAGAGTTTGCAGGCCTTTGACATTATGGCATGTAAGGAGCCAATTTCATCTGGTGGCAAAGCCCTGGGTGGATCATCAACATCTTGTGGTTCCCAGTCATCGGGGACAATCCTCATACTCATCAGTAGTCGTGGTATGCGTGTCAGTGCACACTGGGTCTTGTGGGGTCAAGGCCCCAAGTCCAGACCCTGATGAGATAGGCGCCCTATGGGGTGGCATCAGCCAACGCTTTGGCCTGGGAGGACTCCTGGCTGGTGGCCTGGAAGGACTTTGGGCCGGACCAGACACAAGAGCAGTAGGTAGCTGTTGCTGAATTTGCACCACCAAAGTGTGCAGGGTGGTGAGATTGTCCAGTGACGCATCCCTTGGTGCCGGTTGGGGTGCAAAAGGTGCAGCCGGGACAGGAGTTGGGCTGAAATCCCTCAGAGGGGCAAACAGCTGGTATGGCTCATCACATGAAGATTCCTCCTGGGACATGGGACCCTGGCCATTTATTGTCTGAGTAGAAATACTCAGGCAGGCCATCCTCCAAACTTGTATAATTGGGAGGAGATACCCTTGGCGACCCCACAGGAGCCGACGGAGACCCCCTCGCTGGTCTTGGCAGGGAATCCGACAGAGGTAGTAACTCCCTCACCCATTCGGAGTCCTTCGGGAAGGAGGGGACGATGGGGACCTGCAGAATGGGCACCACTGCCGATGAGGTTGTGGTCTGTATCGCTGACTGAGGTCTTGGAGGCAAACAGACCCTTGGAGTTGTCGTCATGGTGAAGGTTAAAACGTTTGCTGCCAAACATTTTGTTGACAATGAAAGCCGATTTGGTTGACAGGATAGCTGGCTGGGTAATAGTCAACAATACCGTGATCATTGACTGAGGTTGTCGGGGAGGTGGTGGTGGTCTTGGTAGACGAATTTGTCGATGGGGCCTTTGCCAATGCCAAAGACAGGGGAGCCGATGACAGGACTCCTGCAGGTCTGTCCAGTGATTTGTCCTTTGTAGACTGCATGTGCTTGGAAGGGGTTAGGGACATCCACACAGATGAAGGGAACCCACCAGCCAGTAGGCTAACAGTCGATGGAGCTGGCAAATGGGACCGTCCCCTCCCTGAACTTGATCCCGCAGCTGCAGTGACCTTTGAGGGAGCAGATAGGGCATGGTGTTTCGGTTTCTTTTGGTTCCTCTCAGGAGGAGTATCCTCAAAGGACCTTGACCACCTCTTCTAAGAGGGAGCATGCTCAAGGGACAAACAAACAATCCACAAATTACGAGGTGCAAAGCACGAGGACTCCCAAGACTAGAAACCTGCAATAAAAATCTGAAGCTGGCCACCAGGGTTGGAGCTTAGGAGGACAAGTGTCATTGGCTGGGGGCAGTATGACCCAAAAGGACCATGATTGGCTAGAGAGGAGACTAGCAGTTTTCAGTCTAAAGCGAAACTGCTTTCTTTTTATCGCGTATTCCCAGCCTGATGGGGAATATTCATGAGCATGTGAATCCATGCAAGACACCATGCTGGAGAAATGCCTTAAGGAAATACCCTTCCAGCAGAAAGCTGTGGGTTTTAGAGGCAAGGGGCCCGTGAGTGAGCCAAAGGAGGGGACTGGGACTGTCTGGTCCCAGTCCACATCCTCTGGCACCCGAAAGTCTGATGCTTGACAGGTGTGACTACCAGTGGTTGTCTGTGATTGGACAACCACTGGCTGCTTGAATGGTGCTTGCTCGCAGCCTGAACTTTTTTTATTAAAGGAGGACTCCTACAACTGTTCTTCAGATCATCGTTATAAGACATGCATTACTTACCGTAAAAGCATTTCTGATGATTATATCTCCTTAGATTCACATCCAGTGGTAACCGCAGCATATTGCATTTTGTCTTTCGAGAATCGAAAGGGGATGTCGACATGGGCGTGCCTGTAACACTATCCCTACGTGATGTGTAGTGTACCCAAAATCCCTCACGTGTCGAGGTCCCTCCGATTGCATTTTTTCTGCCATGAGGGAGCCTATGACTATCGTGAGTGAGTACAGAAAAGAGAGAAAGCAGTAAGACGTCTATGTTCCTTCCATCCGAGCGGGGAGGAAGGGTGGGCGCATGTGAATCTAAGTAGATACAATCATCAGAAATGCTTTTACGGTAAGTAATGCATGTCTTCTGATGCTTGTTAATCTCCTTAGAATCAAATGCTGTGAATAGATTAGCGAGCAGTACCTGGAGTTGGTGGTGGGGTGTGTTAAGGAACAGTAGTGAAAAGATGTCTTAGTACGGCTTGTCCCACCTGAAACAAAAAATTGGTTTGTCTTTCTCAGTGGTTTAGTTCTGTCCAGGTAAAACATGACTGCCGTAAGCACATCTAATGTGTGTAGGCTTCTCTCGGCCACGTTAGTAGGGATCTGGAAGAAAGTAGGCAGTTCTATTAATTGGTTGACATGGGAGATAAATGTAGGCGCAAAATGAGGGTGAGTGTGTAGAACCACCTAATCTCTGTGAACTGAAACAAAAGGGTCTAGAACTAAAAGGGCCTGTAGTTCACTAACCCTTCTTATAGAAGTGATAGCCACTAGGAAGGTTGTCTTATAGGTTAGATCTTGAGACATGCCTTATGCATAGGCTCAAATGGAGATCCCATAAATCTGGTTAATACCACATTCAGGTCCCATCCGGGAGCTGGGTTATAATTGGGGGGGGGGGGGTGAATCCTCTTGAGCCCTTCTATGAAAGCCTTAATAACTGGTATCTTCCACCATGACACTTTGTTGTGACGTAGTGTAGACTGAGAGAGCAGCTAAGTGAACCTTAAGGGAATTAAAAACCAGGCCTGAGTCAAGCAAGTGAGTAAAGGTAAAGCGTTTCCATTTACTGGAATACCAATATCGTGTGTTAGGTTTTCTCGCTTCCTTAAGTAGGTCCATGCATCTCTGAGGGAGTTGTAGATGTTGGAACTCTATGACCTCAGGAGCGAGGCCGCTAAATTCAATGTTTGCGGGCATGGGTGAAGTGTCCCCCCTTTTTCCTGAGACACTTGTACGGGCAAGGTAGTTTCACTGGGGAAGATAGAGACATCTCCATCAGATGAGCGAACCAGGGTTGGCAGGCCCACATGGGGGCCACCAATATCATGGGGACTGGTTCCTGGTGCATCCTGTTGAGTAGGGGAATCGGGGGCAAAAGCGTAAACAAATTTCCCCAACCAGGTGATCCAGAGTCCACTCCCCTGGGAGCGGTTCTGTGGGTAACTGGAGGCATAGTCTTGGCATTGAGCATTCTCCAGAGATGCGAACAAGTCGGTCTCTAGGAAGCCCCATTCTACGAAAACGTTGGAGACTATGTTTTCGTGTAATCGCCATTTGTACCCCATTGGTAGTGAGAAATATCATGCCAGAAGATTGAGTTCACATGGAACATGTTGTGATAACAGGAATATGTGTTTGAGAGCCCACTTCCAAATGTTCTGGGACAGTTTGGACAGCCCTGGAGAGTGAGTGCCCCCCTGTTGGTTCAGATACTACATGGCCGTGGAGCTGCCCGAGAGGATCAGGACCGTCTTCCTCTGCAGTTGTGCCTGAAAAGCTTTGAATACTGCTAACAGTTCCAACCGGTTTATGTGGTTGGATGCTATGTATGATAACCAAACCCTGTGTTCTGTCTGTTGAAGCAGGTGAGCTCCCCACCCTGTGAGAGATGCGTCTGTAGTGAGAGTAACCTCCACTACGGCGGTGGTGACGGATTTCCCCTTCAAGAGGTTCTCCCTCGACCACTACCGTAGCGAGAGAACGAGGGCTGGCGAGACAACCACTAGATCGTCCCATTGTCCGGTGGTCTGACACCATTGGCTGTTGAGCCACTCCTGCATTGGATGCATGCGCAATCACGCATGAGGAACCAAATAAATGCATGACGCCATCATTCCTAATAGTCCCATAGCCTTGCGTACCGTCAGCACCTTTGTAAACACCCTTGGTGCTGAGGCTGTGCCGAAGGGTAGTACCTTGAACTGATAGTGCTTGTTCTGTATCATGAATCTGAGGTATTTTCTGTGCGCCGGCAACATTGAAATATGAAAGTATGCATCTTTCCCATCCAATGTTGGCATGTAATCCCCTTGTGTGAGCAGGGGAATTACTTCCTGCAGAGTGACAATGCAAAACTTTTGGGGCTTGACAAATGTATTCGCTCGGCGCAAATCTAGTACAGGGCCCATGGTGAGATCCTTTTCGGTTACAGGGAAGTACACTGAAGAAACACCCTTGTTTACCTGTAGAAGAGACAACTTCTATGGCACCCTTTTCCTGCATGATGTGCGGATGTTCTGGCGTCAAGCGTCTTGCTCGTGGAGGTCTGAATTGGGGGCACTGGCTGAATTCTATACAGTACCCGTGGGCAACGGTCTTGAGTACCCACTGGTCTGTAGCTATCCCCTCCCATGCTTGAAGAAATGATGTTAGCCCTCTCCCGACCACGGAGGCATGGGAGGGGACCCAGATCTGTGGGCCATTTTTGGCCTGAGGCCAGGGAGCCTCGAGGGCTAGAATTCCAACCCCTTCCTTTACCACGTCGTTGGCCCCTTGGGGGATAAAGGGTGGTGTAGGTATAGGCTCCTTGAGTAGAGGACCAATTATTTCCCGAGCTGTATTGGTTCAGAGGGAAACATTGACCCCGAAAGGAACATTTAGACCCACTCCCCCCTCCTCGGAAAAGGCCTCTGGGTGATCTGATCCAGGGTCTTGAGGGTGTCATGCTCTTTCTTAGCGGTTTCGAGCGCTTCATCAACCACCTTTCCAAATAAGTTTGTTTCTCCCACTGGCTTATTTATTAACGAGGCTTGAGTCTCTAGTTTAAAACCAGAGTTGCGTAACCATGCATGCCTCTTCAGGAGGGTACCTTGAGCCAAGGATCTGCCAGCTGTCTCTGCTGCATCCAAAGTATTTTTAAGGATACTCTGATTAACCTGCCTGTCTTCTGCAACCGTGAAGAGCAGGTGAGCTTGCAGCGGTTCAGGGACTTCTTGAAGTCCCTTCTGTAGCCTGGCCCATTGTGCATCGGCATAGCTGGCCAACAAGGTTGTATTATTTGCGATGAGAGTGGAAAAGGCTGCAGCCGCCGTGACCCTTTTCCCTTGAGCATATAGTCTCTTACACTCCTCGTCAGGGGATGCCTCCCCAGTTGATAGGGGAAGCCCTGCTCTCTTCCTGGTTGTTGTTACTACCAGTGAATCTGGAGTAGCATGACCCCTGATGTAAAGGAGGTAAGAGGGGGAAGGTCGAAACAATTTTTCGACCCTAGGATTTATTGCTCTAATTAGGGCAAGCGTCAATAAAGAAGGGGCCAACCACTTCTTGATTGAATTTAACAGAGGAATAGCTTGGCTGGCCAGTGGTTTTTCTTTTAGGATCTCCTTCACAAAATCAGCTTCTGGAAAAGCCTCCTGGGTAGCAATATAGAAATGTTTCACTGCTTTCTTCAATATAGCGTTGAACGCCATTTGGTCATCGACCGGGGAGGCTTGTCGAGTGTGTGGGGTTGGGGTGGAGTCCAAGCACAAGGCATCAGGTTCTGGTGTTGGAGTAGGTGACTGCCAGGGGGGAGGATCAATTGGGTCTGGGTTGTCTCCCCAACCCTCTAGGGAGTCCAAATGAACATCCTCAGTGTCAGCAAAGGGATCTTCATCTTGATTGTATAGGTCCACAGGGGCCTCCTCCTCCTCAGTGAAGTCATAAATATATTCTTCTTCTTCTTCCTCCTCCTCCTCTTCCTCTTGAGAAGGGTCAAAGACTTTCTGAAGCTTAGCCAGAGGGAGAGGGGGGTTATCCTCTCTAGGTCTTTTGGGTATGGATTTTTCAGAGAGTTCTACAAACCTCTCTAGCCTATCCATCCATCCATCTCTCAAATTTCTCTCTGGTCCAAATAGATGAACCAGAGGGGTCCAGGGGTGGAAAGGGCTCCTGTAGTGGATCTTCTGTCGCCAAACATTGAGATTTCTCCTTTATCGAAGAAATCCCTCCACTGCCTTCCAAAAAGTCCTTTCGGGGGACCAACGGTTGACCATGTCCTTTTGTTTGTCTTTGGGCCTCTCCGTGGGTTCCGATGAATCCTTCGGCCTATCCCTGGATTTTGAGGAATCCTTGGAATTGTCCTTGCGTCTCGATGAATCCTTGGACCGTTGCTTCTGACCATCCACCGAAATAATCCTAGCAATGCTTTCAGTAATCACCTCAGAGTCGGGAAGTTGTAAAGTTCGGGCCTGCGGTTGCACGGTTACTTTCAACAGAACCGGGGCCTTCTCGGCTGTGGACACTTTCTTCCGATGCGTCTCGACAGACTCCTGAATATTGGGGGCAGCGCCCTTCGATTTAGAGGGCCCAGTCGCAAGGCACACCTGCGGTTGAGGGGAGGGCTGGCGATCCTGACAATCGGCGGGCAAAGCCGAAGTTGGTGTGCCCCTTGGCGCTATGGACCGCTTCGACTTTCATCGAAGATGTCCCTGGGGTTGTGGTCTTAGTGTGTCAAACATGTGCGTCTTTGTCACCGGGGTGTACAGTCCCCATAGCAGGACCTGAGTCTTGACTAGTGGGGCCGGGGACAGACGCGGAGAGAGAAAGCTCCACCGAGAGGTCAGTCGCCTCCGAATCAGAGGCCTATTCTTCACTCAGCCCCTCGTCACAATCAGCAGTTGTGGCAGCGCAAGAACTAGACTCGGCCTGCGACATTCCGTAGGTCGCCCACGGCTTAACACAGTACTCCTTTAGTGTCTTTGGACACAGGAGCTTGCAAGCCGCAGTGACCGTCTCATTATGATTGAGGGGCAAACGCGGATTACACTTATGTGATTATCCTCCCAAGGGAATTTGGCCTTGCAAGAAGGACAAAACCTAATTGGAGTCCTCTCCATAGCTGAGGAAATAGTGACGAAAAGACCCAGGGAACAAAGAGAGAGGAAAGGGGAAAGGCATTCTTAGAAAAGGAATGTCCATCCCAACCCCGCTCTCCCTACTGTGTAGGCCGGCCAGAAGGCCCGGCCACGCCGACCGGAACACTGTCCGTCGAAGATCTGTGGCACCGTCTTTGGCGGAGATCTGGAAACAGCCGTCGATAGAAGGGACACTAGGATAATTATTCAATAACTGTAATAATATATGACCAAAGGTCGAGGATAACAATAGCAATGTCTCTGGACAAGCTCCACATAAGGTGACCAGTATACTGGGCGGGAAAAAACAATCTGAGGGACCTCAATGCATGAGGGATTTTGGGTACACTACATGTCACATAGGGATAGTGTTTAAAGGCACGCCCCCGTCCCTTTTCAATTCTCGAAAGACAAGATGCAATACTCTGGGGTTACGACTGGCTGTCGGACTATATGCACAGCATGTGATTCTAAGCAGATTAACAAGCATCAGAACTAAGACTTCAATGAAGGCGTGCTGCCCGCTGACTTCCCCTGCAGTCAACCAGCATCTACTTCAGTGACTGGCCTGTTGAAGCCCTGCTCCTCTGTCTAATCTCAGAAGACCCTTGTTGGTGCTTCTATCCCTCGACCAGTGGGAACAACTAGTCTCTACCCCCTGTTCGAAGACCTGTGCCTTCTGAAGTGTCCCTGGACCACCGGTGGACTGACCAATCTGCTGGCATACCTTGCTGCAGCTTTCGTTGTTCCGAGTAAAGCCTTGCAACTTTGAAGATCTTCAGCTTGGGCTACAAGTTGCCTCTCCTTGCAATTTCAGCCATCTCACTTGAAGGGAAGCTGTGCTGGGCTGCTGCTGCGTTCGCTGCTGTTCGATCGCCTGTCACCACTTGACTGTGGTAACTTGTTCAATCCCGTGTGGTGTCCTGAGGGCGTCTGCACCACAGAAGTCTTCATGTTTCTTCATTTTGGCCCTTTTTCCCAGAAGCTGACTGGAACTGTTTGCTGTGCAACATGACTGACTTCTCTCACGGAAAGAGACCTCAGTACCCACAACTCCTGACCCAAACCAAGCGCGTAAGATTGTGTCACCAAGGGGTGCAAGTCAACATACCAATGTTTACCCGCCACACCCTAGTCCTCCATAGGGTAGCATTGGACGTAAAGTCCTTGACACCAACTCCCCCTGCCCCAAACTCTGGTCGTCCAACCTGGGTTAAGGATCCTTCCCCCTAGGTCTCCCCTGGTGAATTGGATATAGAGTGGTGTACTTACACAAGTATTTATCCAAATTCAGGTAACTTTTAAAAATGTTTTAACGCACCACCACAGCCCACTGCATCATTTCTGAATACCTTACCTGGAGAGGCTATTTATTGGAACTTGTAACGTTTGGGGGAAAAAGGCCCCATGCCATTTTATGGTTGGACTTGAGGGAAGCTGTACTTTTCCCATTACCTATTTTACTTGCGACGACTCACCTTTTCAAAACTGGTAACCAATTAATTTGCATCTCTAGTCTCAAATTGACAAGTGTATATATGTGTGTGATATGGTTTTGTGTAGCAATGCTTATCTGCGATTTGTCTAGGTTTAGTGTGTAACTAAAGACCTGATAATTGTACTTTGATATACTTACTGTTTAACTTGAATTATTAGCATTGCTCTGTGTGGACTCATCGTAGCCCTAGACCACACACACTTTTCCTGAGACTAAGCCTTGACTGCTTGCCTACCTTACCTTGATTGAGTTTTGGCTAACCCCCTCACCACGGCTGATTTGGGAAATCTATTGTAACAATTACTGTTTTTACTATGTGCTTATTTTAATCCCCAGTAGTTATCTGACCTAACCAATATGTGTGTGTGGTTGCATAATATAACACATATTACATGCCTGTAATTGTCTTTCTGATGCTTGTATCTGCACAGATTCACATGCTTTGCATAGGCTGACATTTAGTTGTTGGTGCAGTCAATCTCAAAAATGGACGTTGACTAGGCGTTACTCTAATACTACCCCTGCTGTGACATGCACTGTACCCATGATCACTCATGCGTCGAGGTCCTCATTGTTTTTTCCCCCTGCAATCGGGTTGGTCGCACTCTGCGGTGGTCTCGAAGTGTTATTCCTCGTTATCAAGTTCACATGGGATACATTACTCACCATCTTATTTCTGGTGCTTGAATCTGCTTAGATTAACATGCTTTGCATAGTCCAACATCTAATGGAAGTCGCAGAGTATTACAAGATTTGTTTTTGAAACTCGAAAACAGACATCAACAGGGCGCGTTTAGCATTACTATCCCTAGTGTGATGTGTACTGTACCCATGATTCTTCACGCGTCGAGGTCCCTCAGATTGTTCGTTTCTGACATGAGGTTGCATGAAGCGTAGAGTACAGATGTGATAAAGCAGAGATGGTGATAACGAAGAAAACATCTATGTGCCGTCTACTCCAGAAGGGGAGGAATGGTGGGCACATGTGAATCTAAGCAGATACAAGCACCAGAAATACGATTACGGTGAAGGATGTATCCGTTCTGGAACTTGTGGATCTGCTTAGATCACATGCTCTGCATAGATTAGAGAGCAGTATCTGGAGAAGGAGGTGCGACGTTAGAAGGTACAGTGGCAAAGAGATGTTTTAGGACCACTTGTCCCACCTGTGAATCTGCTTTAGAGTGTGTGTCAATGTAATAATGCTTTGTGAAAGTATGGATCAAACTCCATGTATCAGCTTTGCCTCTAGAGAGACGTTTGCAATGAAAGCTAAGTCAGCTCCTGTACCTCTGGTAGTGTGTGCCCTCAGGGTGAAAGATAAGACCTTCTTGGATAGGGAATAGCAGAACTGTATGCACTTGACTATCCATCTGGAGATGGCATTCTTTGATATGTAATCGCCCATTCTAACACGCGCTATGGAGAAAAGAAAAAAAAAGTTGGTCTGTTTTGTTCACATAGTACAAGACCGCCATCCGTACATCAAGTGTAAGGTGGCTTCTTTCTGCTGGGTTTGATGGATTTTGAAAGAAGGTACGAAGTTTTATGGATTTATTTATGTTATTTGGCATTTATAGTGTGCCCTATATATCATTGGTATGATCTCAAAGCGTTTGTAGGTTGAACATGCTTGGGGACCGTAGTCCAGGTCAGTGGAGATAGTAGGGTAGGATACAGTGCTTGGGTGCACTCAATATGTGTGCAGCCAGTGTGATTTGCGTTATGGTGGTTGCATCCTAACACTAGGAGCAGTGGTAGTGTGAGATCAGTGGAATATGTGCAGTCAGGTGGTTGGTCTCCGAGACTGCATTCTGGCAGCAGTAGGCCTGTGTAGGACATTCATGTGTACAGCTAGGCCAATTTTGTTTGTGGGGTGTAGCTGTGTTCCAGCAGGTTGTTGAGGTGTTCATGGAGAATTGTTCATGTGTGCAGCTAGGCCAAAATTGATCGAGGGGTATAGCTGCCCTCTATTGTTTGCTGGTGTAAATTGGAGAGTGAGCATAGTGGTTGGAGAGGCGAGTGTCTGAGTGGATGATTTACTCTTAAGAGCCCACAGTTCCTGGTTACTTTCTAGGTCTGGATGAGCTGCCAGTAATCGTCCTCATGTTTCGCTGTAGCGGTACTCTGAGGTAGATTCACGGGTTGTACCAGAGTAAGTTATGATTTGCACGGTCAGATGGTCATTATTCTTAGGCTCAGCACTAAGAGTCAGAAAGCCCATTTTTTCTGGTCCCTGGTTGTGGTTTATGGTGGGTTACAGGTAGGTCTTGGCAGGATAGTGGTTATAGGTCAGGATATATCTCGCAGCAACGTGGTCCTACCAATGCAGTGGTGCTAAAGGACAGACTGGACAGAGGCATTGCCCAGTTGTTTTATTGCCTTGGGTGTGTTTTTATCTTAGGTATGTAGGCGGGCAAAGTAGGGAGTGAAAGAGTATGATCAACTTGATGGCACAAGAGGCTGCTAGGCCTGTGTAGTAGAATCGGGAAGCAGAGAGTCCGCAGATGCATATCCTAGAGCCTGCAGGACACTAAACCTGCCAACTGTGGCTTCACAGTTCCTAATTCCGCCTTGATGTCTTTTTGGTCGGTTTCTGTGGTCCCTTCCCTCAGTATCCCTAGGAACGCATGTTGGCCGGCTGTAATTAATTTCAATTTAATGTCATTGAAATCATGATTCTAGAATGTTTTGAGGGTTTCGGCAGCCCTGGACGGACCTAAATGAAATTAAATGAAATGGATATTTTATTTATATTGCGCTCGTACACAAGTGTTTCAGAGCGCGACCAGGCAAAAAGGGAGGGGAACAAGGAAGAAAAAACAGAAAAACAGCGATCTTACTAGGCCCAGTGACATTTAAGAAAGCACAAGTGCATGGGAAAGGAAAATGGGGTAAAAGTGCATGGAAAGGGATGGGGGAGGGGGGAGTGGAAAGTGCGAGGCAGAGGAGAGAAAACATAAATAAATATTAAATAGAATAATAAATAAGGGCGATAAACTATGGTAGTGCAGCCAGCAAGTGGCAGCTGAAAGTCAGAAAGGTATATCTGATAAGTGCAGAAGAAACGTGGGAGAGGGACTGTATGGGTACAGATACAGAACCTTCGTGCAGATGGTGGCCTGGAGGCAGTGCAGGAGGGTGGCAGGGTGAGCAGATACCTGGGCCCGAAAGAACAGAGGGTGGCCAGGTGCACAGTGCCAAGAGAAGAAACAGATCAACAGGGGAGAAGGGGGGCAAAGTCAGAGGCAAAGAGGAAGGTCTTGAGAAGTTTCCGGAATCGAAGATGTTTTTCCTCACGTTTCAAGGTGGCCGGGAGGCACCAGCCGAAGACAGATGTACCCCCAGCTCGTTTTTTTGCAAAACGACTAACCCTGAGGGAGTTAGAAGTAGAGGAGCGAAGGGCTCGAGAGGAGAGGTATGTACGGAGGGATAGTTGAAGGTATTTCAAACCTAGGCCCCAGAAAGCCTTCTGGACAATGCAGAGGGTTTTTAATGTAATCCTTGCATCCACTGGGAGCCAATGAAGGGATTTCAAGGCTGGAGAGATACGATCCCAGGGCTTGAGGCCAAGGACAAGTCTTGCAATCCTGTTCTGGATTAGTTGTAGAGGGCGGAGAGTGGCGGCAGGTAAATTTAGAAAGAGTCTGTTACAGTAATCCAGTCTGGAAAGAACCAGAGCTTGGGAGACCGTGAGCTTTTGAGGGAAGGAGAGGAAAGGCAGAGTACCTCTAAGGAGGTGAAGTAAAAAGTTAGATTTTTTGGAGACATCAGAGATGTGTGCGGAGAAGGAAAGTGTGGAGTCAAAGATAACCCCAAGGTTCTTAGCCGCGCAGGTGGGCGTGGGAGGAGGGCCAAGGGAGGTCAGCCAGAGAGTGAGAGGAAAGGATGGAGATGGTGTACCAATAAGGAGGATCTCAGTCTTGTTGGCATTTAGACATAGATAATTTGCGGCACACCAATTTTGAATGGCGATTAGACAATCGGAGCTGAGAGGAGAGGAGGAGGCTGAAGGAAGCCTGAAAAGGGGTTTGGTGTCGTCAGCATAGCACTGGAAAGTTGAGCAGAACATTGAGATGCAGTAAGCGAGAGTTGCCAGGTATTGGTTGAAAAGCCAGGGCGAGAGGATAGACCCCTGGGGGACACCACATGTGGAGAGGGAGATAGAAGATAGGAAGGACCCAAGTTGTACCTGGGAGGGTGGATCAGGGAGAAAAGAGGTCAGACCAAGCCAGAGCCTGATCAGTGATACTGAGGTTGTTACGAAGACGATTGAGCAGGGTGGTATGGTTCACCGTGTCAAATGCAGAGGAGAGATCAAGTAGGATGAGGACAGAGGGAATGTTAGAATCAAGGTTGGAGAGCAGGTTTTCATGGGTGTTCAGGAGAGCAGTTTCCGTACTTCTGGCAGCTCTGAAGCCAGATTGGTGGTCATGGAGGGAGCCAACAGAGTCAGAATGGAGATTAAGCTGACAGATGGCCAGCTTTTCCAGCTTACCCAAAAAGGGAGTAATGGAAATTGGGCGGTAGTTAACCAGACATGATGGATCAGCAGTGGATTTCTTGAGGAGAGGATGTACAAGGGAGTGTTTAAGAGTGGAGGGGAAAGAGCCAGAGGCAAAGGAGAGGTTGCAGAAATCAGCAAGGGTGTCAATGCGGTCCTTAAGGTTTTAGAGGAACAGAGATGGACCTGTTTTGATGAGGTTTTCATAGATCAGACTTGTCTAGATATCTCATCAGGGGAGAAAAGAGTAAAGGAGGAGAAAGGGGCATATGGGGTAGCTGAGGGAGCGTCAGCAGGCCGAGAAGGAGAGGGAGGAGGAGGGGGAGCAGAGGAGAGGGTGGACAGGATGTGCTGGGTTTTAGAGATAAAGTGAGAGGGAAGGGCATTGAAAAGATCCTGGGAGGTGAGAGGAGGGGTGGAGACTGCAGCAGGGTTGGTCAGCTCCTTGCAGATTTTGAAAAGTTTGAAAACATGGTTTACGTAAAAAGACAGGTTTTGTAGAGCTTTATGGAAGGCCATGTAGTCTATGGTGTGTCAAATGTGAGGTGGGAGTGAGTGTAAAGACTGGAGGGGGTGTCTGTACTCCTGCTCTCTATATGGTAGAGGAGAGGCACAGAGGACCCCAGCCAAGATTCTCTATTGTTGGTAGCAATGGACAAGTAATCGAGGCCTAGCTTCTCAGGAGGTGATGCAGGCTGGTTCTTAAGTACAATGTAGTCCCCAAGCACCCACAAAGGAATGTCCACACACTATTAGTTAAAACACAGTCTTTATATAATGAAGGTTCAAGTTATATACACAATCACAATAACTCACTTTGTGCTCAGTTAATCTACAATGGCATCTATCTACAGTTCTAAGTGGTACCACAATTATTATCAGATTTCATTAAAGTGCATCAACTGTACTCTGGTCAAATGTCACACAAATCAATTAATAAAGGTAACCAACAATAGACATAAGAGGAAAGCAGTTGGTTAGAACAATTGGCAGAATACTGGCCCCTACCAATAGACAGTTCTGTGTGGAGATCCCCCCACTTGGGCAACTTGTAAAATAAAGATATACTACAAGCCCAGTCCATATATTGTTCAATGAGTCTTTTTCCTTCTAAAGTGTTTCTACCACCTCAATGTTCCTGAAATAGCAGAGTTCCTCGAGGAGGCGTCGATGGATCCTTTTTGAGTGACTCCCTTTAAAGTTGGAGCCACAGATCGTCGATGGGCCTCGAAGAAGGTGAACTTGGCGACGAGGCAGCCGCTTCACTCCTGACGCTGCAAGGATGAGGCATGCAGGGCACCTCGATGTCGATAGTTCAGGACCGCAAAGAGTTTGTGAAGAACTGTGGCCCAGCAAGTGCAATGAGTCGTACGGCATCTCTATGGTCTTTGGGTGGCAGGAAACTCACCGGCGGATGCTCCTTGGCGTGTCGACGGCCTGGCCTTCTCTGGTAGGATAAGGCGGTCGGTGGTGCGGACGAGCGCGTCTGGGACTCAAATGTCTTAGGCAAAGGAGCGTTGCAGATCCAGTCGTCGACGACACAGCATCAAGCAGTCCCCGCTTCTGGGCAACTAACTTTGACGGGCCTCCAGCGGTTATAGCACACCTGCAAACCCAGGTCGACGACGGTGGACGGCTGTCCAGTGCTTCTCTTTGTTTCTCGTCGGCGGTCCCTGTCTCCGGCTGACAGTCTTTCATAGGCTGACTTCCAGGGCACTTCGGCGAAGTTTAGCAGTGCACGATGGTCCCTCATAGCTCGGGAAGAGGGTGCCTAACCAGGCCCTCCCTGGATCAGTTCTCGAAGACACAGCAGCTTTCAGATCGACGAAGTAGAGCAACAGCAATACTTCTCTTCCAGCAGGGCTTCAAGGTTAAGCTTCAGTTTCAACTCCAGCTTCTGAGCGATTTGTAGCAGTGAGAGGCCCCCAGATATACTGTTGATCTCCCATTCATTTTGCTGGGTCACACTCAGGCAACCAACCACTCAGAAGGGCATTCAGTCGGCCAATCAGGCACCCAGTACATTCCGTCCATTCTTCTCCATCCAGACACTCACAACACAGAATGTGGATTCGGACAAGTACCACGCCATTCAACACTACACACTGCATTCATACCAGTTTCGGGCAGGGCTGTCTCTGTCATTATGTCAAACACCAGAAACTAGACATCCACAACACAGAATGCGTATTCGTCATACACTCCATTCACCCAGGTCCTACCCACAGGTGTACCCACAACATACAGTCGTTGGGAAGGCTCCAGCCAGTCTGGTCGGCACTTCCCCTCACTACCATGTATGGAACTTCCACCCAACAGCCACTCAGGGGGAAGGGACAGAGACAGGGCTTCCCGGAACTTTGGGAAAACCAAGGTAACAGGCGATGGAAGACAAGAGGCCACAGGGGACATCTTCTTTCCATCAGGAATCTACTGATTCCAATGACGGGGCCTGGGCATCCCAATATGGAGGATACTCAGAGCACCTGTCCGATTCAGCATGGAGCTGCCACCTGCCCATACCCTGCTCTGTGGGCCACACACGGGTGTCCAAAAACATACACTAGGGGCACAGGGTTGTGCCCCCACACCCATGGATACCATAAGGGTATCCCATGGTTCTGTTCATCAAACCAAAAAGAGAGCTGCACCGCCAGGAGTCCCACATGAACTCCTGCACAGAAAACACGACAGAACACACGATAAAAACAGTAGGGACAAGGATACGGAGACCCTGTCCCTCCGATGCATTTCCAGCATCACAGTGAGTTCCACAGAGTTGGAGTCAAGGTTGAGTAGGCAGACCCTCCGATCCTGGTTGAATTGGAGGCTAGAATCACAGTGCTTGACCTTAGGGTGCGTGATGGGTGGTAGGGTGTAATCTTCTCTTGTAGGTATGCTGGCCAAGTCTTGTGTAATGCTTGGTGGGTAATGCAGTGAAGGGTGCAGAGAGTGGGTGAGGTGTGATCCTTGTGTCCTAGTGCAAGGAGGAGTAAGGTAGCAGCATTTTGGGCTCTTTGGAGTTTGCCAAGTTGGTATGCCGGTGTACCCAGATATAAGGAGTTGGCATAGTCCAGTCTTGACATAATAGCAGCAAGTCATTTGGGGTAGCTCAAGTAAGGCAAAATGCGTCCTAAGAGCTTGAGGTGGTAGCGACAGGATTTTGATACATTATTGATCTGATGCGAGAGTCCATAGTGCAGCCAAGGTTTTTGTCTATTTCGGAGGGTGCCAAGGGAAGGGGGGCCATGGGAGTGGTTGCGGGAGAAGACCAGTGTTGCCACACCACATGAGCTCAGTTTTATCAGGATCCAGAAGGAGGTGGTTTCTTGTAATCCATCGGTCAATGTCCCTGTGGCAAGCTTTAAGGTCAGGTCGTGGGTTGAAGCTTGTTTTGGGGATTCTCAGGATAATTTGGGTATCATCAGCATAGTTGTAGCAGGTGAGGTTGTGCGCGCAGATGATCCCTGGTAGAGTGGTCAGATAGAGTTTGAAAAGGAGAGCAGAGAGGCAGACACCTTGTTGCACTCCAGTATTCACAGTGCAAGCAGTTGAGAGAAAAGGGGAGAGGAAAGTGATTTGTTTCCTGTTGTTGAGGAATGAGGCAATCCATTTGAGTGCCGAGCCTCGGATTCCTAGGGAATGGAGTCGGTCAAGGAGGATAGAATGGTTGACGGTGTCAAAGGTGGCTGACAAATCAAGGAGAACCAGCGCTGCACATCCCTGAGAGTCTGTTGAGACCATGCCAGATCGAGATCAGAATGGTTTCTGTTCCATGGCGCGGCCTGAAGCTGGTTTGAGCAGGGTCGAGTAGGTTGTTGGATTCTATGAAACTGTTGAACTGAGAGTATGCAGCACTGTCAATGAGTTTCGGCAAGAATCGGGTGTTGGAAATCAGCCTGTAATTCTTAGGCTCAAGGGGGTCGAGGGATGCCTTTTTCAGAAGAGGTTTGACATGCGCCATTTTAAAGTCCTCAGGAAAGATGCCAGAAGTGAGGGAGTCATTTAGTATGGACTTTGCTTGTTCTCCTGCACACGTGGAGGAGAATATTTCTTTCAGAAGAGGCTGGACAGGGGTCAAAGGGGGGATCCAGAGGGTCTGCTGCCGGATAGTAGATCAAGGAACTAGTCTCTCGACATAGGGTTGAAAGATTCAAAAGATGGCATTGCGGGCGGTCGAAGCAGTGGAGTCAGGAGGGGCAGGGGGTGAGGGTTGGTATTAAGGGTTGCCATCCTGTCTAGTGATGTGTTGCAGAAATACAGGGAGAGGGAGTCGCAAAGTGTTTGCGTTGGCGTGGTCTGGGCAGAGGTGCAGGAGGGTTTCAAGAATTCGGAGCTCTCACTGCTGTTGCGACAGTTCAGGATAAGTTTATTGTAATAGGCCTTTTTGGCCTTTCGTATCTTGGATTTGTAATTACAGTTGTGGCAGGCGAACATCGATCTGCCAAGAGGGGTTTTAGATGTTAGCCATTTGCGGTCAAGATATTTTGGCTTTTGAGGGTCTTCAGGTGGGGCATGAACCATTTGGGGGACCGTCCTTTGTGGAGGCTGCAGGGCAAGAGAAAGGAACAAGTTACTTACCTGTAACTATTGTTCATCCGCCCTGTTGTCTAATACACAGACGCCTGTGTTTTCCCCAACAGCTCGCTGCTTCCTGGACTCAAACTTCTCTCTAAATCTCTGCGTATGTGTACGATCCTTGCCTAAACTGCACATGGAAACGTCTCTGGCCTTAAACAACATTTGGCCACACCAGACCTCTATACCACAGTCCCAAACCGCGTGACCTTCCTTGATTTTGGAGGTAGGCTCTCTATATTTATTTATATATTTTTCATAAGAAACTACAGTACTCCCAGACATCAGCAACGAAACACGTATCTATGGATACTCTTTTATGCTTGTCCACCTGCAGGATGCAGTCTCTGGCACAATGTTAAACCTCTTCTACCACGCCTTTTCCGCCTTTATAACAGCACGCTTGGATCTATACAAGCAAAATTATAATCAGCGGCTCCTCCCGAATTGCACTTTGCGCACCTGCAGGGGCAAAACCCAGCCTGTTTTCCTAAATATACTGTGCCCCAACCATTGGTAAGCTAATTATAAGGAATTATAAGTAATGATGCAGTCTAGATAATTGCTAATTCAATTAGCCTGTGGTAAAATAGTCAAACTTACTCTGCAAGCCAACACTAGATCTTATTGTTTTCCTCTGTCTGCTTCCCCACAGGGTTCAGCCGTTCCTTTACCGCCCTGAGGAAGGCATCTTTCACATTCATATGAACGTATTGCCTGGCAGGTGACACTATTGCCGAAACGTGTTTTGGATGTCCTCTCTGACTCCGGCACATAGGCAGACTTGCTATGAGTTAATATTTTAGCAAATTTCATTTCATTTTTTTGCTCTTTTATAAATGCAATGCTTTTTTCTACTCAATTGTTTTAACAATGTCTTTTCATGCGTATGTATATTTTTCAAATATGTTTTTTCTTATACCAACCTAAAATGTTTTTATTGTTTTAAAAACCTTTGTTTCAAACTGATTAAACTTATTCAGTTCACTAAACAATCTCATGGCTTACAGAATTTAAGTTGGCTGTTAGTAGAATGTTTTGTGATGATATTATGGATACACAAACCATTTAAGTGCATGATTTATTGAATTCGCTTTCCCTAAACAGTGGAGACCCTTGTTTCTTTGCTCCAGCATGGGTCTGGCATGGATTCCCATGCTCATGAATATTCCCAGTCAGGCCGGGAATCCTAAGTAAAAGAAACAGTTTCACTTTCACTTACAAATTGTCTTTCTCCTATAAACCAATCACTGAGCTCTGGGTCATACTGCCCCCAGACAATGACTGCCCTCTCCCTAAGCCCCTACTCTAGCAGCCATCTTCAGATTTGGTAGCACGTTAAGTGGCAGTATGACCAAGAAGAGCCACAGAGGGGCAGGAGGAAGGGTTTGCACGTGAATCCATGCCAGACCCATGCTGGAGAACAATAGTTACAGGTAAGTAACTTGTTCCTTCTCCAGCATGGGGTCTGGTATGGATTCATATGCTCATGAACAACAAAGTTACTCACCGTAGTGACCATCTCACTCCTAAACCATCGTCGCCTTTCCTCCATACTTTTGGCACATTCCGTCCAGTGGGACGGGACCGGAGAACTTTTGTAAAAAATAATCGAATTGAAAAATGCATCCTCTTTTTACATAGGTTACTGCACACGGCCGTAACCCCGCCCTCCAGAGCTCCGCCCAGCGCATCACCCTTCAGTCCTTTTCTATCGCCAGGAATGAGACCTTTAAGCAATAATAGAGGATACCTATTAGAGGGGACGGCGGGCGGGCGTATGGAGGAAAGGAGACCATGGCCTAGGAGTAAGATAGTCACTATGGTGAGTAACTGTTATACTCCTACGTCCCGTCCGCTTTCCTCCATACTTTTGGGAGATTACCAAGCACTCCTCACAGGAAATACGGGTGGATGGAACCTCCTTACTGAAAAAGGTTTTCAACCACCATCGACCAACCGGCCCCTCTCACCTACCAGATTCCACTTACTCACCTCACTACCCACCCACCTAGCCACTCTCTAACCCCTCCAAACCCCCACCTCTACAACCTCCCCCACCGAAGTAAGATGCATCCTCCTTAATGCCCGATCTGTAGCAAAAAAACAGACACAGCATCTTTGACCTCCTCAGACAAACCTGACCTAGTCTTTATCACGGAAACCTGGTTCTCTGACGACTTCGCCCCCATCACCCATGAAGCCTTCCCCCAGACTACTCCCTCATCCCACTCAACCGACCCTCTAGAGGAGGAGTAGCAATCGTTTACAAATCACACTTCACAGCCTCAATCGACTGCCAGACAATCATCCCTTCCTGCGAATAACTTCTCGTCAAACTATCCCCCCCAACATTCTCCCACAGCTTCCTAATCATCTAGACCTCCTTGCTACGACAGACAATTCTCAAGCAACCTGTCACGATCCATGCCCCTGACCCCCTCAGGTATAACAGCCCCTTGGCAGCTGTGGAGATAAAGCCCTTCACACTGGCCCCAAGGGCCTTAAAACTCCATCAGAAACATACATGGAGTCAGTCCTGGCGCCTTTGGTGCCAGGCTCATTATCAGGAATAAAGCAATACCAGTTTTGGACCTTAATCCAACATGGAGGCCTATTACACAGCTCAGTTTTTTAGACCCAAGCCATGCGGTCTAGTGTATTGGGTGTGGCTGGGCCTGGAAATACTTTACCTGGGCTATTTAAACCACACCCAAACAGCAAAACACGCTTCGCGTTATTCTGCACTCCTGCAGCGTAAAGCTCACTGTGTCCTGCTCTTGGTCCTCTGCTTCTCCGGCAGCCTGATCCTGAAGCCCTAGATCCGGATTCCATTAATACCCTGGAAGAACAAGAACAGCATTAACGAGCAAGAACACTTACCTGTGAAGAAACTGGTCTTGAATTCATCCTGCGCTTCGCTTACCTCGCCCATCTCCGGAGTTCGCCGCAACCTGCAAAGGTAAAGAAACAAGGACAGCATTGATAACAATTCTTACCTGGGCAAGCAGCGAGTCCTGGCAGCACCCTGCACGTCTCTTACCTCGCCCATCTCCGGGTTTCACCGCAACCTGCAAGGGAGAAGGAACAAGGTCAGCATTAACAAAGCACTTACCTGGGCAAGCAGCGATTCGATCGCTCATCACTCCGGAACATCACTGCAACCTGTACAAAGAAGGGAAGAGAACACAGGTTAGCAATTAACACTAAAACAGTGCAGCGCATTGCGCATCAATAACTCACCGTGGTCTTCGCCATCCGAGATCGCAACCATCCCTGTGGAAAGAAAAAGAGACATTGTTGGGGAACAGCGTAGTGGAGCATGACGCTGAGAAGACAAAAAATGAAGGGAAAGAAAGGGACAGAATAAAGACGGAAAACATTATAACTCATCTGGACGATAGTAAGCAGAGTCGGAGTCACAGCCGGTCTGGACCCGACATAAGGGCACACGGACCAGTGAAGCAACTAGGGCCACGGAACGCCCGCACCAACCACGCGCCCCTGCACAGAGACGCAGGACGGAGAGTTAAACGCATAAAAACTTAAGGTGAGCAATAACCCCAAGGGAGGAGATTTGAACCAGAGGGAGGTGGGAGTCCACCCATCACAGAACTAGTATCTTAACGCTCCATTCTCCTGTTATAGGCGCTACCTAACGTCTGGAACATAACCAAGCAAGAGAGGAGTCCGGGGTAGTGCTTAGACCTCCATCCAGTATCGTGTGGCACCCCTGTGGTTACCAGGTGAGCGTAACAGAATGCAAAGCCTCAATTAAAAACATCCACCTTGGCGTCATGGAAACATCAGAGACTGACCAACTAGCCCAGTTAATGGGAGAATTAAGGGCCGAGGTGCCCTCCGCCCGGCAAGAAACCAAAGCCTTTAGGAGGGAGTCGATTGTCAGCAAGGTCCGCACCGATGAATTAGCCAGACAATTGCTCCAAACACAGGCTGGGCAGGCTCCGTTGCCAGGAGGTATTCCGTCGGTTCCAGCCACATCCGTCAATCAAGTGCAGGCGGTCCACCCTGGGGCAGTTCCTTTGGCCCCACTGGGTGTCATCACCTGTCTATTAGAACACCCAGTTTATGCAACCGGACCTGCCCATTCATCAGCGGTCCCACTTTCCATTACTACATAGGGTCCTGCTATTGATTGCCCTGATGAAGGCGGAATATTTTCTTCAACTGTGAAGAGCACTTTCTCCACCCATCTGGCAGACCCAATCCCAGTTCTCAATATTTTTACCTTGAGATTTCATTTCTAACAAATATGACCACACTTGGAAATAAGTTTGTGTCATATTTCAGATCCACAATTTATTGTAACAGCACAGTCGAAAACACTGTATTGACTTTCAGAGAAACTTCATTGTATTTTTCTGTTCTTATCTGTATAGGAAGAATCGAATACTAAAGTGACAATTTTTGTTCATGACCAGATTTGTTCTGTTATTCACATTTTTCTTCATTTCTCCTTGTTTCAATTCTTCGATACATGGGTTGAAGGAACTTATATCTAGTGTTAAGAATGTGTAAACTGTCTTGTCGATTATATGTTTGGCTTTATTACATCCACAATTTTTTCTGTATAAAATGTCTTTGAATGTGGAAATTGTTTTGTTGATTATTTGTTTGGCTTTATTACATCCACAGTTTTTTCTGTATAAAATGTCTTTGAATGTGGAAATTGTTTTGTTGATTATTTGTGTGGCTTTATTACATCCACAGTTTTTCTACATAAAATGTTTTTTCAAGCTCTATAAATGGTTATGATTTATTAGGTACACTGTTTTGTTACATACAATTATATGTAGTTGTTCATAACCAACGTGGTTAAATAGGTTTGGACCAGGCAAATGGTACCAATTTATTCATACCCTACACGGGCCAACCTTAGACGGACCAGTACTCCTTTTTTGTTTATATTAGCCAAACACAGGCTGGGCAGGCTCCGTCGCCAGGAAGTATTCCATCGGTTCCAGCCACATCCGTCAATCCAGTGCAGGCAGTCCTCCCTGGGGCAGTTCCTTTGGCCCCACTGGAACGTTTTACAGGGGACCCAAGAAAATGTGCAGTATTCATGAACCAGTGCCACCTCCATTTTTTTTATAGACCCAGAGTCTTTCCTAACGACCAGTCGCAGGTTGCCTTCGTTCTGTCATATCTGAGTGGCAGTGCCGCAGATTGGTCCATACCGTTAGTAGGCCAGGATGACCCACTCCTGCGGGATTTCAGGGGGTTTCAACAGGAGATTGAGAAGCTGTTCGTCTGACATACTCCGGGCCAAGCTCTGGATAATGAACTTCTGTCCCTCCGCCAAGGCAGCCAAGATTTGTTAACATAGATCACCACTTTTAACAGACTTGTCGTTGAAACTGGGTGGCCTGAGGAGAAACGAACGTTATTCCATCGAGGATTACAGGGGGCAGGGAATTGATAGCTCAGGTGGTAAACCCAGACTGTGCAGAGTTTATCAACCTAGTGGTGCAGCTAGACCACAGGCTGCAAGATCGAAGGATAGATCGAGCCAGAACGGAGAATCGGACTGTGTATGTACGCTCAAAGGAGAACATTCTGTGTTCATCAAAAAACACTTTGGAACCCATGCAAATTGGGGGGTACGGAGCCCATTAACCAAGGCCGATAGAGACAAAAGGAGACAACAGCAATTATGCTTGTACTGCGGGAAATCAGGTCACTTCCTCAGAGAATGACCCGTAAAACCCCCTAGGAGAACAGTTGAAGCTACAGGGAAAGAAGGAGGAGAACAAGAGTCAGAAAACTTCCAGGCCCGGCAAGCGTAGAGGTCCGTTTGTCGAGCGAAGGAAAAGAGCCACAGACCTCACACCTTGCCCTGCCTGTGATTTTGATCAGTCACCAACAACCGTTTCGGATGCATGCTGTGGAGGCATACAGACAGCGGAGCCGTTGGCAACTACATAGTCCAAGGCCTGGCAACAAGGATGGGGCTTCCCCTCTGTCAGAAAACGACAACTGAGAAGGTCACCACAGTCGATGGCATGGAGATAGCTTCTGGTCGTGTAACTCAACGCACAGCAGAATTGACACTTCTGTGCCAAGACGGACATCGAGAAGCCATTGCCTTCGACCTTATCAAGGCCCCTCAGTTCCGGGTGATTCTAGGGATGCCGTGGTTGGTGGCTCACAATCCTAACATTGACTGGCGAGCCAAAGAATTAGCCTTCCCCAATGAGTGTGCTCATGCGTGCTACCAAGTGGAAATGCCAACGTCTGACCCAGAGACACCTGTCCAAGATAAAGAGGAATTGGTACTAGGTGTAACAAGTACACTACCAAGCAAATACCACGATTTCCAAGACATTTTCCAAAAAGAACAGGCTAATACCTTACCCCCTCACAGGACATATGACTGTCAGATCGACCTCATACCTGGTGCACAAATCCCATGTAGTCGAAATGTATGCACTCACCGAACATTAAAATCTCTACTTGAAATCATATCTGGACCAATACCTGGCAAACCGTTTTATCCACCCGTCCAAATCCCTGGCAGCCTCCCCACTATTCTTCGTACCCAAGAAGGAGGGGGAATGAGAACGTGCATCGACTACCGCACACTAAACCAGGTAACAGTTAAAAACCGTTATCCTCTACCCCTTATCCAAGAACTGCTGGACCAAGTCAAGGATGCCCAAATTTACAGCAAATTGGACCTCAGGGGGGCATACCATCTTGTGCGTGCAAAGAAAAGAGACAAATGGAAGACTGCCTTTCGTACTAAGTATGGGCTGTACGAATATCAGGTGATGCCCTTTGGGCTTTGCAACGCTCCCGCTGCGTTCCAGTACTTCATGAACGATGTACTACAGGAATTGATCGACTTATGTGCCCTAGTTTACATTGACGACATCTTGGTGTACTCCTCTTCTAAACAGGACCATGTCAGGCACGTTCGCTCCGTCCTTGCAAAACTCTCACAGCACCAGCTTTACGCCAAACTTGAAAAATGCTCCTTCCATGTCACCGAAGTCAAGTTCCTTGGTTTTGTCCTCACTCCCAGAGGCGTCCGGATGGATATGCACAAAGTAGACGCCATCCTTAGCTGGCCATCACCGTCTTCAGTTAAAGGGGTCCAAAGTATGCTCCGCTTTGTGCACTTTTATCGCCAATTCATCCCGGGTTTCTCCCAGATTGTGCACCTGATAATTTCTTTATTATGAAAAAACAACAAACTGTTCCAATGGACAGAAGAAGTGGAAAAGGCCTTCCAGGAAAAGAAAAGATTTACCTCAGCCCCTGTGCTACGACATCCCCGCCCAGATCTCCCATATGTAGTGGAAACAGATGCCTCCAGCATGGCAATGGGGGCTGTTCTTTCCCAAAGAGATCCTGAAACAGGGCAGTTACATCCCGTGGCCTTTTGGTTGTGAAAATGTACTACACCTGAACTTAACTATGTAATAACAGACAAGGAACTCCTAGCGATCAAGGCAGCCTTTAAGGCTTGGCAGCATTACCTCCTGGGCACCAGACATACCATCACAGTAATCACTGACCATCGCATCCTACAATACCTCAAGACGGCAAAGTCTCAATCATCCCGTCGACTCCGATGGGCTTTATTCTTCGCAGAATATGATTACATAATCATGTACCGACCTGGAGTCCAAAACGGAAAAGCCGACGCCCTATCCTGCATGGGTATTGATGAGAATGCATATTCAACCCCAGAGCCGGTGGCCATTATTCCAGGTGACAAACTACTAGGACTTACGTCATGTCTGGACGAACTCCAAAAGGAAATTTGGCTCCTAATGAACAGCAAGGCTCTACAAGTGTTGCCCACTCAAGGTGAACATTACACAACAAAGAACCAACTCCCGTATTTCAGAGGGCGTTTATATCTACTGAATAAGGCACTACAAGAACAAGTCATTATCACGAACCCTTGATAGGACATCCAGGAATTGCCAAGACCCTAGCCAAGGTGAAAAGAAATTATTGGTGGCCAACCTGGCGAAAGGACATTACGCAGTTTATCCTGTCATGTGGTATTCGTGCACAGAAAAAATCCCAGAAAAAAAGACCTGCAGGCCTTCAACTCCTGGAAATTCCACCTGCACCTTGGCACACACACTCCCTCGATTTCATCACAGATCTGCCTCCTGTCAAGGGTTCAACACTATCCTAGTGGTTATTGACCTATTCTCTAAAATGGCCTATTTCATTCCGCTTAAGGGTCTACCAAAAGCATCCAGTCTGGCAAAGGTGTTTTTAGAGCAAATCGTACGATTACATGGTTTCCCCTCTGTCCGGATTTCTGACCAAGGGAGTCAGTTTGTGTCCAACTAAGAGTTGTGCAATTGCCCAAATCAATATTCGTCTGTCCACTAGTTACCAAACCCAAACTGATGGCCAAACGGAGAGGACAAATCAGACACTAGAGCAATACCTACGGTGCATGTTACATCAAGTAGAAGAAAGCTGGAAGGATGTGCTGTGGATAGCCGAATATGCCTACAACAACTCGCTACACACCAGTACCGGACAGAATCCATTCTATACTGTATATGGAAGGCAACCACGTACTTCCGAATTAGATACCCCCACGGCCTTGGAAATGCCTACGGTGAAGACTTTACATACGACCATCACTCAAGCCTTCAAAAAGGCAGCAGAACACTTGATCCAAGCCAAAGAAAGACAGAAAAGATTCTGATCAACACTGAAGAAAAGCCCCAGACTACCAAGTTGGAGATGAAGTCTGGTTGGCGTCTCGGCACGTGCCCATAAGAGGAACTCGAACATTTCATCCCAGATATCTAGGGCCCTATACCATCAAGGCTATTATAAATCCAGTGGCAGTAAAACTAGCTTTACCACCAAATATGCAGATCCATCCCGTATTCCACGTGCCCCTCTTAAAACTTGTTCAGCCTGGAACTCGGGTCAAAACACCACCAAATCCGGTACTGGTTAACAGAGAACCTGAATTTGAAGTCAAGGACATCCTAGATTCTAAACTCACCAGGTCCAAGTTATATTACTTAGTGGACTGGAAGGGATATGGCCCTCAGGACAGGACATGGGAGCCTAGCGAGCACGTCCATGCGCCACGCTTGGTAAGACGATTTCATCGAAACTATCCGATCAAACCAGGGCCAGACAGAGGAAATACCTTGAGGGGGCCTAAGGGGGGAGTGCTGTCACAATCCATACCCCTGACCCTTCAGGTATAACAGCCCCCTGGCAGCAGTGGGGCTAAAGCCCTTCACACTGGCCCCAAGGGCCTTAAAACTCCATCTGAAACATACATGGAGTCAGTCCTGGGGTCTTTGGTGCCAGGCTCCTTATCAGGAATAAAGCAATACCAGTTTTGGACCTTAATGCAACATGGAGGCCTATTACACAGCTCAGTTCTTTAGAACCAAGCCATGCGGTCTAGTGTTTTGGGTGTGGCTGGGCCTGCAACTACTTGGCCTGGAACTACTTTACCTGGGATTTTTAAACCACACCCCAAACAGCAGAACACGTTTCGCGTTATTCTGCACCCCTGCAGCGTAACGCTCACTGTGTCCAGCTCCTGCTCATCTGCTTCTCCGGCGGCCCGATCCTGAAGCCCTAGATCCAGATTCCATTAATACCCTGGAAGAACAAGAACAGCATTAACGAGCATGAACACTTACCTGTGAAGTAACGGGTCTTGAATCCATCCTGCGCTTCACTTACCTCGCCCATCTCCAGAGTTCGCCGCAACCTGCAAAGGTAAAGAAATAAGGATAGCATTAATAACAATTCTTACCTGGGCAAGCAGCGAGTCCTGGCGGCACCCTGCACTTCTCTTACCTCGCCCATCTCTGGGTTTCACCGTAACCTACAAGGGAGAAGGAACAAGGTCAGCATTAACAAAGCACTTACCTGGGCAAGAAGCGCTTCGATCGCTCATCACTCCGGAACATCACCGCAACCTGTACAAAGAAGGGAAGAGAACACAGGTTAGCAATTAACACCAATAAACAGCGCAGTGCTCCGCGCATCAATAACTCACCGTGGTCATTGGCACGGCAACTCCATGTGGAAACAAAAAGACATTGTTAGGGAACAGCGTAGTGGAGCACGACGCCGAGAAGACAGAGAAAACGAAGGGAAAGAAAGGGACGGAATAAAAACGGAAAAGACATTATAACTCACCTGGAAGACAGCAAGCAGAGTCGGAGTCACAGCCAATCTGGACCCGACATAAGGGCACACGGACCAGTGAAGCAACTAGGTCCACGGAACGCCCACACCAACCACACGCCCCTGCACAGAGACGCAGGACAGAGTTAAACACACAAAAACCTAAGGTGAGCAATAACCCTAAGGGAGGGGATTTGAACCGGTGGGAGCCCACCCATCACAGAACCAGTATCTTAACCCTCCATTCTCCTGTTATAGGTGCTACCCAACGTCTGGCACGTAACCAAGCATAGAGGAGTCCGGGATAGCGCTGAGACCTCCATCCAGTATCGTGTGGCGCCTCCGTGGATACCAGGTGAGCCTAACACAACCTTTGTGATTCGATAGCCACCATCCACATAAACCATCCGACCCTCACTCTTCTAGGAGACTTCAACATCTGGCTAGACATTCCCACCAACCCTATGACCCACTCACTGGTCGACTGCCTCGATGCGCTTAACCTCTGCATCCACATAAACGGCCCAACTCAGTTTAAAGGACACACCCTTGACGCCATCTTCAGCTCCCTCGACCAGGTACACCTAATCCCCCCCCAAACCTATCATATGGTCTGACCACTTCATTGTGCCTTTCACCATTTGCTCACTCGCCCCGTCCCCATACTCGGAACCAGAACCCCCAAATCAACGCAAATGCTGGAAGAAACTAAAAATCCTTCCCGACCTAGCCGACGCGCTCCATCAATCTCCTCCCCCAACCACCCCACACAATGAACCCTTAACCACCGATGCCTTTGACTCATGGCTCAATACCTCGTTAATCCCACTCACCCCCACTTGCCAATCTTCCGTTCGCCGTGGCCCTTTTCCCAGATGGTTTACACCAGAACTGAAGACGGCAAAACAACTATGAATCCCTCGAACGCAAATGGCGGAAAGATAAAACCGTCCTGAGTAGATCCACCCTAGCCCGGCACCATCGCCACTACAAAGCCAAAATCTGAAAAGCAAAAAAAGTCTGCTACAACTCTCGAATTCTCAACTGTGAAAAACCCAGAAAGGAACTCCACAAAAGTATCTCTGAATTCACCAAACCAACCTGTACCACCACCCAATCCACCCCATCTCAGTCTCTCTGCGACTCACTCTCTCTCCGCTTCTACACCACTGCCCTTGAAAGAACAAATTCTCTAAACAAACTGGCCCTCATGTCCCCGCCACATAATCCTCCCACCGTACCCTTCACCCCCCCTGCCTGCCCCAACAACTGCAACCCAACCCACCTTTGACTCGTTCACACCAATATCAACTGACCAATTTCTCAAACTTTCTCTCCGCCCAGAAACCATCCGGCTCCCCCCTAGACTCCTACCCCGCCTCAACCCTCAAAGAAATATTTGCATCTACCTGTGCAGGAGAGCACGCAAGATCCATCATAAATGACTCCCTCTCCTCAGGAATTTTCCCTGACGTGTTCAAAACTGCTCATTTCAAGCCTCTTACAAAACCTTCCCTCGACCCCCTCGACCACAAAAACTACCGCCCCATCTCAAACACCAGGTTCCTTGCTAAACTCATCGATCGAACCGCATACTCCCAACTAAATGCCTTTGTCGAAGCCAACAATACCTAGACCCTGCACAATCAAGCTTCAGACCTCGACACAGAACCAAAACCACTCTGACCTCAATCTGGGACGACCTTAAAATCACTGCAGCCTCGGCGGGATGCGCTGCACTAATCCTTCGAGACCTATCCGCCGCCTTTGACACAAACCACTCAATCCTCCCCAACCGCCTCCATTCCCTTGGAATCTGTGGAAATGCTCTCAAGTTGATAGCTTCCTTCCTCACCTATAGGAACCAAATAACCCTCCTCTCCTCCTTTGCTTCCGCCGCCCGACCAGTCAATACCAGAGTTCCACAAGGAGCGTGCTCATCAGGCTCTCCTGTTCAACCTCTATATGTCCACCCTCCCAGGAATAATCAGCTTGCACAGTATCCTGTGCTATAACTACGCCGATGGCACTCAATCCTAAAACGCCTCAAATCAAACCCCAACTGTCAACCGGACCTCGCTGCCTGCCTCTTGACATTTATCGCTGGATGACCACAAACCACCTCCTCTTAAAACCCACCAAAACGGAAATCATGGTGTGTGGCAACACCACTCTCTACGCTGGCCATCATCCATGGGCAAGCCACCAACCACCTCAACCACAGTAAAAAACCTTGGATGCACTCTCAACTCTGACCCAACACTCTCTCACCAAACCAACATCGTCTGTAAGTCCTGCCATTACCACCTCAAAATTCGTACACATTTTTCCGTACCTTTCCTTTCCCAACAGACTTTCTGCTGTCCAATCTATTGTTATCTCAAGACTGGACTATGCTAACTCCCTCTACCTCGGGGTTCAAGCATGCCACCTCACTAAACTACAAAGAGCACAAAAGCTGTAGCCAAATTGATTCTAGCACTTGGCCGAAGAGATCACACCTCTCCAGCTCTCAGAACTCTTCAATGGCTCCATGTTGGACGAAGGGAGACTTTCAAAACCTTATGCATCTTCCACCGAGCAGTGCCTAAAACCGGATCTCTCTACCTAGAGGACAAGCTAAAACCCTACCACCCACCGCACACTATAAGATCAAGCTCTGCCCACCTCCTAGTGATACCAAACACCAACTCAGTTAGGTTAGGACGATTATCATTCTCAGACCTGGCCCCCACTCTGTGGAACTCGCTCCCACCCCACATTCAACTCAACGAAGACTACATGTCTTTCCGCAAACTACTGAAAACGTGGCTCTTTCCTTAAAGAATCGGCACTTAGAACAAACTGAATAAATAGCCACAAATAGAAACCCAAGGTTGTTGAACAAAGAAAACAAAGAACAAAAGGGAGTCAATCGAACAAATAAAGACAAACTGATAATGTAACTAAAACAGATATACTGAGTGGAACGGATAAAGTGGATGGAACGGGCGGAGCGGATGGAACGGATGCACTAAATAAAACGGATTGAATGGATAGAGTACATGAGCGAATGGAATGAATGGACCAGATGAAGAGAATGGAACGGATGAAGCGGATGGAACGGATTAAGTCGATGGAACAGTTCGAAAGGACGGAACGGATGGAGTGGATGAAGTAAATTAACAGATAAAGTGGATGGAATGGACGAAGTAAATGAAGGGATGAAGTGGATGGACAGATGTAGTGGATGGAACGGATTAAGCGGATAGAACAACTGCTATGTACCTGTATCCCCATGTTACCCTATCCATCCTGTCGCTTTATATACGTATGCCGCTATGTACAACCCCTGTCCTGCTCTCGAGCCTGGCCGCAAGTGCTTCACTGATGAACCACCATATCACACTACTGCGCGTACTCTCTCCTATTCACCAACATTCAACTAGAACACAGCTATGCTATGACATTCGCTGTCCTCATACTAACATGACCCCACAAACACCTAATCATCCTAATAAAACACAGCTAGCTGAGCAAATTCCGGCTATCTTAGGTATCTCCTCTGGCCTAACACAGCCAGAACTTAGTCTGAGTGTTCACTCTCCAGACTGAACACATACAATTGATTTCCTCAGCACCACACCTACCGCTAAATAGCAGCTATCATGCAACAACCACACCAGCTGCTTTTCACCTCACACTCGTAACCTATGCCGACTGAATTAATCTGCGGTCACATTGAGGTGACCCAGGATGTGTGGAGCCTGGAGCCAAACAATATACTGGATGGCCCAGCACAAATTTGTACGGCAAGATCCACAAGGAGAAGAGAGTCCGTCGCCCTGCTTGTGGATGTAAAACCTCGCTTTAAGGGAGGTATTCAAAATGGCCACCATGTCCCACCATGGTTGGGCCGCCATTATCACACACCAGGGGCGAACTGCATCACAGGAACAAGTGGAGCAATAGAATTCCCACGGGAGGCAGTGGCCCTTTGTGCCATCCTAGCCTTGAAACAAGGAACCTTGGCAGAGCCGGTACTGGCAGATCTAGGGTGTTTACTCGACACGTCAGGTGCTTCCCCAGAATTAGTCTCTAGTGGAGGATGCTGGGCAGAGCCGGTACTGGAAGTTCGGTGACCAGAATACCCTACAAAGAGTTGATCGTCCACTCGGACCTTGGACATCCTAGAAATATAAAAGCTCACAGCTCTTCTAGGGTCCAACCTATGGAGTCACTCCTCTTCCTTACCAGGATGAGGAGGATAGAAAGAAGGAAAAACCACTTTCTGGCTCAAATGAAATTCAGACACTACCTTAGTTAATGTTAAAGGACATTTGCACCACGCACTATCACCACCAAAGTGGCCCCCTGGCGCTCTGAAAAAGGGGAGGAGATGGGGTGTGTTAGTGGGAATAAGCTGGAAAAGTGCAAGAGAGCAGTGATGTGCTGTTGGCAGCCTCAGCCCGGTGGGTCTGTTGGCTGGGCTTGGGGTGTTTTACAGTCCGTAGTCATCGAGTGCTGTTGTGCAAGTCTATGTGTGGCTTGTTTTGGTGTTGCATTGTTGTGAAGTTTGTGCGGATTGCTGCGTTTTAAGCTTGTGGTTCTGTTTGGTTAGAGTTTGAGAGGTGTATGCAGAGGGATGGGATTGTTAGTTGGCATTGCTGGCCTTGCAATTATGGGATTCCGTCTACGTGCGGTACATGCTGACATTCACATTTCTATCTAGGTGCGCTGCGAGCTAATTCCATACGAGTGTGGCACATTCTAACCATTACATTTGTATCTAGATGCGAAGCAAGCTAAAGTTAAGAATCCTGAGTGAGGCACATGCTAACAGTCACATTTCTATCTAGATGTGACACAAGCTAAAGTTCAGTTCCCTACATGTGTGGCACTAGCATATGCATCCCTAGGCAACATTTACAATCCATTTACAGTGGTCACACGTCTTCCTAAGTATGTATGTTTAAGTCTATGGCAGTCTACGCTATCGAAGGTAAGGTAGAGTGACAGGGGCTTTCTGGAGTAGAGTAATTGCTCTAAAACCCACCCATGTCACACTCACAGTTTTGTTGGTCTCTGCTAGCTTCAAATGAAATTCAGACACTACCTTAGGAAGAAAGGATGGACGTACCCTCAGTACAACCCTATCCTTGTGGAACACAGTAAATGGCAGCTTAGATGAAAGTGCCTGCCATTCACTACTATGCGAGCGGAAGTAACCGCAACTGACAATCTCAAGGGACAAGAGTGCAAAGGTTCAAACTGAGCACCCATGAGGAATTTTAAAACCAAATTCAGATCCCAAACCGGCACCTGGAAAGGGGACGGTGGAAACACATTAGTGAGGTCTTTAAGAAATTGGGAAATCAAAGGAATCTTAAAGTAAGAACTTGCTTCAGACGAGTGCTTGAAGATAGACATCGACACCAGGTAACCTTTAACAGTACCCACTTGAAGGCCCCTTTGGGCCAAAGAAGGCAAGAAAGACAAAACCATGGGAATGGAACACTGAAAAGGATCGACATTTTGTCCGCTGCACCAGTCGCAAAACTTGCGCCAACGGTACAGGGATTTTGTTGCTGGCCGCCTGGCCGAAAGCAACACCTCCATCACATCATCCGGGAGGTCCCAAATCCTTATACCTCAACCTTTCAGACATCAAGTGTGAAGGTCCTGACCTCTGGATGGAGAACCCCACCCCCCACCCTCGCACGAGAGCACATGCTCTTGGTAGGGAAGACGGCATGGAGAGCAGATGGACATTACTAGAAGGGCCGGGTACCATGCTCTCCTGGCCCAATCCGGAGCAATGAGGATCATGTGGAATCCGAACCTCTGTAACCTCCTTAACACTTGAGAAATAACGACGGGGACTGGAGAAAACACGTACAGCAGTGGGAAATATCAATCCACTACAAATGCGTCTCCTAAGGCACCACACGGAGGAAATTCCCTTGAGCAGAATCTCTCGTACTTCGGGTTGGCACTGCTGGCAAAGAGATCCACTAGCAGGGTTCCCCATAGGGCGAAGATCTCCAGAAGGACTTCCTGAGCCAACTCCCACTCATGAGAGATCAGGCTCTGCCTGCTCAGAGAGTCCACCGCTGCATTGTCCTCTCCGGCCAGATGAACTGCCGAGAGTGACATTTCCTGCTGGATTGCTCAGAACCAGAGCTGCATTGCCTCTCTGCACAAAGGGAGTGACCCTACCCCCTTTTTTGTTGAGGTTATGCATGTGTTGTCCATCATGATCAGGACACTCTTCCCGGCAGAAACGCCTTCAGGGCCAGATTGATGGATCTCAGCTCTAACAGGTTGATGTGGAGTATGGACTCAGACGGAGACCAACGACAGCTGGCAGTCAAGTCTTCGGCATGAGCTCCCCATCCTGTGGGGGAAGCGTCCGTCACTACAGTCACCTCCGGCCACGGTTGCCAAAACGGCTCCCCCTTCGTTAGGTTCCCCTCATTGGCCCACCACAAAAGATCCTGGGAGACCGAGAGTGGAATCTGAACGGGATCCGACATCTTGCCTGAGAACTGTGACCACTGCATCTTGAGAACCCATTGCAGGGATCTCATCCGCAGCCTGGCCTCTGGCACCAGAAAAATGCAGGATGCCATGAGGCCGAGCAACCTTAAGAATTCAAAAGCCGGGAGACCCTGGGCATGTTGAAACTTGTCCACCATCTGCACAATGTGATGAGCCCTTACGTTGGACATATCCTACACAGCCCCGATGTACTGGAGCTGTTGGGGAGGTGTCAGATGCGACTTCTTGAAATAGAGGGAGAAGCCCAGCCTGTGGAGGGAGCGGCAGGTGAGGTGAGACCGAGGTAATCCAATGCTTGCTCGGGAGAACGCACACGGATCAGCCAGTCCAGGTAGGGGTTGACGTGAATCACCCCCTCGCCTGAGATACGCTGCCACCACCACCATTAGCTTGGTGAAGACCCTCAGGGCGGAGGTCAATCCGAATAGCAGCACCCAAAACTGAAAGTGCGAGCCGCCAGCCGCAAACCTCAGGTACTTTCTGTGCTTGGGATGAATCGGCACATGAAAGTAAGCATCCTGTAGGTCCAGAGACACCAATCAATCCTGACGTTGAAGGGCCTGAAGGACTGGAGAAAGAGTGACCATCTTGAACTTGTCCTTCCTGAGAAGTTTGATCAACCAACGCAAGTTCATGATGGGTCTCAATCCCCAGTCTTTCTTTGGAATCAAAAAATATGGGGAATACCATCCCTTGTTCCTCTCCGCTACAGGCACCAGTTCTATAGTGCCTTTCTCTAGCAGTGTCAAGATTTACTGCACAAGGAGCGGATCTGGAAGCTTCAAAGAGATTCCCCGGTGGATTGTCGTGAGGCCGCTTTAGGAAGGGAAGGCAGTAGCCATGGTCTATGGTATCCAGAACCCACGCATCCGAAGTAATAGCTCGCCATTCTTCGAGGTGCTGAGACAGTCTGCCCCCAACCAGCGAACCATGGGACAATGCCTCATGACTATTTTGGAGCAGCTGCAGCAGCGCCTGAACGCAAAGAGGCCGCTGCCTGAGTGGCATTTGGCACCTCTATTTCCCCAACCACCACGGGTACTTTTACGCGGACCCTTTGACTGGCGGCTCTTCTCGTTCTACCCAAGGAGGAGTAGTAACGAAAAAAACCTCCCCTCCACTGCTGTCCCCTAGGACGAAAAGGCGGAGGTTGATGCACAGCTGCGCTTAGAGATTTTGCCACAGCTTTTGAGGTCTGCAACCTCTCAAGGCTGTCATTAGCCTTCCTGCCAAACAAATGCGTGCCATCAAAGGGCATGTTCAAAAGACGGGCTTGCACATCCGGGGCAATACCCGACTTCCGCAACCACGCAAATCTGCGTATAACTGCTCGCAGCCATGGACGGGCTAACACAGTCAGCCGTGTCCAAACCCGACTGAAGGGATTCACACATGGCATCCTTGCCATCTTGCACGAGAGCAAGAAACCCATCACTTTCATCCCCCTCGGAAATATGCTCAGCCGCTAGAGAAACAATTCCAGAGTGTGTGAAAACCGTGCTAAAGCACAAGTGGAGTTGGCCGATTTTAGTGCCATACTCCCCGCAGAAAACACCTTGCGTGCCCAACCATTGAAGCTTTTGTCATCCCTATCCGGAGGGATAGTAGGGTACGCTGCCTGCCTCGAGGTGGCCGTAGCCACCTGAACCACTAAACTCTCAGGAGTGGGGCGAGATGAAAGGTAGCTGGGGTCGCTACCGGAAGGGCAGTATTTCTTGGTTAATGATTTGTTAACAGCCAGAAGAGATTCTGGTGACTGCCAAGCAGCCGCCACCCTTTTCTGCAAGGTCAGATGAAAAGTTAACACCGGGTCAGAGGACAGACCTTGATCCAAGATGTCCGTGAGATCATCCTGTACAAAAGCTTCAGGAGGACTGGACCAGCCCAGATACTGTGACGCTAGCCATGAGCCTCCTGTAGGACGACTCAGCATGAGCCCCAGGTTCAGGCCTGCCAAATTCCACTTCCAGGGAAGTGTCCAAACCACTGGCATCATGAAGAGTTTGCCTCAACTCTTTCAACTGACTGTCCCCAGAAAAGACAGGAGCCACATCCAGCTCAACAGGGTCCATATCGAAGTCTGACCTCTCCTCCTCCTAGATGTCATCCAGAGGGAGGTAAAAACCTTGCCCCGGGAGAGAAGAGGGTCTGGAGTCCACCACAGGCCTCACAGACTTAGAAGTAGCCTTCCTTGGAGGATCCACAGTAGCAGGGATCTCCAATGGCAAATTTTGGCCAAAAAGCCCCAAAGGCATCAGGGGCGCCGACGGCTTCGGTGTCGAAAATGGCACCAAGGGCTGGTACGAAGGCAAAGCTTTGACGTCGGTATCCAACGGACACGGTGCCGATGGAGTTGATGCCGACCTCGAGCCCTTACCAGGTTTCTGGGGTGTCGCTGGAGACTAGGATCGAGACCTGGAAGCACGTCTCTTGCGACTATCCTGAGCCTTGTCCGAACGGGACCTCGAAGATTCCTGATGAGTTGCGATGACCCGAGCCCGAAGGCATGCGAGCCACAGTAAGAGACCGTTCCTTGCTGGCTTCATCCGAAGGCGTGGACGGAACTGTGCTCTGCAATTGAAAAATCGCTAACATCTGCTCTCTACAGGCAGCCCATTCCTCCAGAGTCGAGGACTTGATTGGACAAGCCACTTTCCTCGCGGCTTTATCCTCCGAGGAAGGCGACCGGTGAGCGCTTCTCAGAATGCCGAGACGAGGTGGACGAATGGCAGTAACCACTCCGAGACCGACATCCCCAGGACTCCTGGTGATGTGGAGAATCGCCCCTCGAGTCATCGGTGGACATCCCCCTTGGACTTCGATTTACAGGACTTATTGGGTTTGGAACCCCTACCTACCCGAAGCTTTCCCTTATGCTCCTACAAGGCCTTAGCAGTCAGCGACTGGCATTTGGAGCAGTCGTCGGTGTTGTGACTCTTACCCAAGCGCCACAAACAAATGCGATGCGGGTCTGTAATCGACATTTTCAACTTGCGGTCCCCAGCAAGTCTTGACGCCAGATCGCGGAGTCGGAGAACACATTCACAAGGAATACAGGAAGCATGCAGAGTCTCCAAGCAAACACGTTTGCAGAAAAAAACAGAACTGAGGCTACGGGCGCCGGGCATCCTATTTATAACATTCGGTCACATCGCCCTCAACGGAGGCCTTTGAGGGACATCGACCAGACGCCATCGACGCAGAACAGCCTCTGGCGAAAAAAATTCCGAACTACACAGCTGTGGACATTACATGTCAAAGATGTGGAATACGTTGGAGGACACAATCCATTCGAAGTAGTGATTCTTTAAGGCAGTAGTCGGAGGATTCAATGGTTAATGGTCTGAGATCAATGGGTGCTGGGAGACTGTAGCAGGGCTTCAGCTAGGTCAGGGAGTACCTTGACTTTGTTCCAGCATTTGTGATCATGTGTGCGGGCAGGGTAAGCCTTGGGTGGAGTGTGGGCAGAGAAAGGGATGGCAGCGAGGTCTGTCCAGATGAGCGGTTTGGGAAGAGATACAGAGACACAGTCATAGGAGCTGAAAATTGCATCAAAGGTGTGGCTTCCAGAGTGGGTTGGACCTGTGGTATGTCAGGAGAGGTTGAGTTCCTATAGACTGTCGACCTGGGGTTGGGTCATGGAGTCGTTTGTCACATCAAACCAGATATTGAAGTCCCCCAGTAGTGGGAGTGTTAATTGATTTACCTGAATGGTAGCTAGCGAGACAGAGATTATTGGCAAAATGTCGGTCATATCCTTGGGGGTCTGTATAGGAGTAGGAAGCTGTGTGTGTAGACATTAGAGAGAGTTTTACTAGAAGGAATTCACAGTTAGCATTGCATGGCTGGCTTTCGGTGAGTGAGATGGAGAAATGAGGTTTACAGAGGATCGCTTCTCTGCCAACCTCGGGAAGGTCTGTTGTGGGAGATAAGCAAGTAGCCTGGGGGGGAAAGCCTAGTGCGCGACTGCTGCAAGGTCAGAGAACCAAGAGTCAGTGACGAAAATGAGGTCAGGATTGTCAGAGGATAGGAGGTCCAAAATGCTGCGCCTGTTTCTTGCCACGGAGCGGACATTGAAAAGGAGGCAGGTGACTTGAGGCGTGGCGGTTTTCCTGACGCTCGTGGCTGGGAGGGCTTGGCTGCATTGAGAGGCAGTGAGTAAGGGGTCAGTCATTCAGATGCAAGGTGTGGTCAGAACAGTCTGGGTGGCTAAGGCTGACCGAGGGGTGGTAGTGGGGGTTCGGGACATAAGTGCTCTTTGAGGGGGAAGAGGGAGTCAGGTCGATGGGGAGCGGGAAGAGTAGGCAGGCGGTGGGAGGTATTCGTGAGATGTGGTGGATCAGGGGAGTGCATGTGTGGTGTCAGGCGAGTGGTTCGTGCCTGGAGGGAGCTAGGGGTCTAGGTGAGAGGTTGTGTTTAAAGCAGTGGTGACGGGGAGTGGCAGGTACAGTGGGCCCAAAGGCAGGGCTGGGAAAGGATGGCAGGATGGACTGATTAAGTGTCAAGGTATGGAGACTCAAGGGATTTACATGGAACTTTGAAATTAACTTGGGTAAGAACCTATGGTGTGTTCAGAGGTCCTTGTGAATAATGAAAACTGGTCTTGTACGGACAAAGCCTGTAGCTCACCGACTCTTATGGAGGTGATAGCTACTAGGAATGCAGTCTTGTAAGTAAGATGTTTTAGGCTGGCCTTGTGCATAGGCTCAAGGGGTGGACCCATGAGCTTGGAGAGCACAACATTGAGTTCCCAACCGGAGTGTTGGAAATTGGGGGGTATAGCCTCTTTACCCCTTCCATGAATGTCTTAATGACAGGGACTTTCCACCAGGACACCTTGTTCTGTGAAGTGGTGTAAGCTGACAGGGCAACCAGATGCACTTTTATAGAATTAAATACTAGGCCAGAGTCTAGTAGGTAAAGCATGTAGTGTAGAATGTTAGCTGGAGTGTTTGTGATGTGCACCATATCACAAATCTCTTCAACTTATTAAAATAGCAGTGCCTGGTGTTGGGTTTTCATGCCTCTAAGGATATCCATACACCTTTGTGGAAGGTTCAAGTGGTCAAACTTTATAACTTCAGGAGCCAAGCTGCCAAGTTCATAGACTGTGGGTGGAGGGATGCCCCTCTGTGTTGTGCCAACATGCTGCAACAGCATGGGAGCTTGATTGGGTTGCACATCGCCAGTTTGAGCAGGTGGGAAAGCCAAGGTCGTCTCGCCCACATAGGAGCAACCAGGATCAGAGTTACCTGTTCCTGGTGCATCTTTTGCACCATCTTGCTCAGGAGTGGTGTCCGGTAAAAGCGTAACCGAATTTCCCTGACCAATTAATCCACAGGGGCGTTCCCCTTGGTTTCTGGTTGGGGAAACCTGGAGGCGAAGTCTGGGCATTGTGCGTTTAGGTTTGTGGCAAACTAGTCTAGTGGGGGGTGACCCCATTGTGAGAATATTCTGTCCAGGATATCTGGAGAGTTGCCACTTGTGTTCTTCTGGTAGAGTGTGTCTGCTTAGATTGCCTGCCAGACAATTTAGTACCCCTGAAACATGTTGAGATGTTAGGAACATGTTCCGCTTGAGTGCCCACTTCCATATTTTTTGGGACAGCTTGGACATGTGTGCCTCCCCGTTTGCTCAGATAGAACATGGACGTGGTGCTGTCTGTGAGGACTTGCACCATTTGACCCTTGAGATGTTGCTGAAAGGCCTTGAGGACTGCCAAGAGTTCTAGGAAGTTGATGTGTCTTTGGGCAGTAGCGGGTCCACTGGCCGTGGGCTGTGTGGTGGAGGAAGTGGGCCCCCCCCCCGCATCTGCCGAGTGAGGCGTCTCTTATGATCGCTTGTGGAGTGTGAAAAGGTTTCTCCTTTAGCAGGTTGTCCTTGGACCCCCAGTGAAGAGCCTGAATCAGGGTTAGTCAAACAACCACTAGATCTTCCCACTGTCTGCTTGCCGGAGACCACTGTTTCACTAACCATTCCTGCATTCAACGCATGCGCAGGTGTGCATGAGGAATCGAGTGAATCCAAGAGGCCATCATACCGAGCAAGCGCATTGCTTTCTGTAGTTATCTGGCGACCAACCTTGTAGCGAGGTACTGGCAACAGCCTATTTTGTACTCTTGTTTGAGGGGAAGCCAGCTCCTCTTGTGTTCAGGATAGCCCACAGAAATTGTTTTATTTGGCTGGGGACTAGACTTGATTTCTTCTCGCTGATGGAGAAACCCAAATTGAAGAGAAGGTCTATTGTTCTTTGCTTATTTAATCTGCAAATTGGAGTAGACATGGCAGGCGACCTGAAACAGTGCATCATTTTTTGGAAGGGGTTGAGCCTCTCCCAGGTGAGGTTCTGCCCCTTTTATTCCCTCTTTGAAAGTTGGATGATGAACCTTGTCCTTGTGACTGGCCCCAGGATGAGGACTGTCCTTGTGAGTTGACTGGACTAAGGTGCATTGTGCACCCTGGCCCTGAAATCTCCTAGCGTTTGGGAACCCAGTTGACTAGGAATTTGTTAGTTAACTGCCCAAGGGATTTAACAGTGTCATACTCCTCCTTGGCACTCTCGAGGGTGTCCTCTATAGCCTTCCCAAATAAACATGCCAGTGGAGTCAAATGTCTTGAGTCTCTAGCTTAAACCCTCACAGCCTATGCCAGGCATTCCGCTTAATGAGTGTTCCCTCCACTATGATGCGTCCTGCGTTATCCGCCGCATCAAAATTGTTCTTCAGGATGCAGTTCCTGATTTGCTTGCCCTCCAACATAGTTTTAAGCAGTTGAGCCTTTAGTGGTTCTGGGATGGTTTCTATTTGGCGTTTCAGCTCATCCCATTTGTGGCAGCCGTAACTAGCTAACAGTGTAGCATTGTTAGCAATTCTTGTTTGCTACCCTGCAGAGGAGGCAACCTTTCTCCAAGAACTATGTATCTTGTTGCTCTCCTTGTCTGGCAGGGTGTCTGCCGACGCCAGGGGAGTGCCTGCCCTTTTTTTGGTGGTGGTGACCACTAAGGAATCTGGTTTGAGCTAACCCCTAATATACCCTAATATACAGGGGGTCAGTGGGCACGGGTCTAGTAGGCGTTAATAAGGATGGCTGGATACATCTCTGTACGGACTTCAGGACAGGCATAAACTGGGTGGCAGACTTTTTGTCCCCCAGGATATCTTCCACAAAGTCCTTGTTGACCTGTGTTTCCAGAGTGTCGATATGGAAATTTTGCGCAGCTTTTAGTAGCAGATTGTTGTACTAGAGTTGATCGACAACCGGCGAATCTGCTGCGGACTGGTCTTGATGTTCTGGCGACCGAATTATGTAAATGTCATTGTAAAACTGGTCTCGACCATAGAGGCCCCCTGAGACCCTGGGTCTGTTTAGTTGTCATACGAGTCCTGAGAGGGGTCTTGGTATTGAGGCTTTTTGGAATGCTGAGGCCGGATTGCCTAGAGCAGAAATGATTGGTTGTGGCTCAAGGTGAGACCTTTGGCAGTGGGTGGCTCTGCTGATGCCCCTGGCTATGAGGCGTCTAAGAACTGTCAATTGGCCGGGGTATTTGTCCATGAAGTCGAAACAGGGCATTCTCCATAAAATGTTATTAAATTGTTCTGGTGTAAAATGGGATGAGGGTGGGAAGCTCGAAATTACAAGGACCTGGGAGAGAGTGACATCGTCAACGAGAGTGGGCTAGGAGGGAATGGTATCTTTATGGCGCATAGCCCAACAGATGGTGTCCATAGGGTTGGAAAACGGTTGGGGTGTCCTTTGGGGTCACAGGCATTGAAAGTTTGTGTTTTTTCCGCAACTTTGCATTAAGTATTGAAGCACTGATTTGTTTCTTAATTCTGGCTTCTACTTTCAGCGTTTTCTTATTATATTATTTTATATGTGGTGTCTGAACCGACCTTTGCTTTCGGTCTTTGGGTACTGCTATGAGGCAAAAGCCGAGGCTTTATCCACGGTCACCACATGGGCCTCACGCTCAATGTCACTGCGAGTCAGCCGTGGGGTATGTCCTTAGCGTGTTTGCGTTAGTGTGCGCCTTGGCCGCCGGGTGTCTTCTCCATCACAGGACCGCCAGCCTGCTTCTCAAAGTCAGCAGGCCCGCCCAAAGGGGTTCCGACAGACCCTGTTCTCCCTCAGTGTCACTCATGACCCCAAAACTGCCCTCGCTTGAGTCTTCTGTTAAGTCTATGGAGGCCGCAGAACGTTACCAGTTGGTAAGTAACTTGTTCTTCGAATGGATTGTGTCCCCAAACGTATTCCGCATCTTTGACAGACTCCCAAAGCAGTACCAGAAAATGGAGGAGGGAAAAGAATTTAGAGTACCCAATTAGATGGCGGAATAAAGAACCGCCTTACCAAAGGCCATATCTCTACCATGGATCGTATCCAGGGAATAATGTTCAACAAAGGTGTGGATAGAAGGCCATGTGGCTGCATCACAAATATTCCTAATAGGAACTCCCCGTTGTAGGGCTCTGGAAGTAGCCATGCCCCTAGTGGAATGAGCTTGCAACCCTTCAGGAGGGTCCTTAACCACCAATCAGTAACATTCAGTAATAGTGAGGATAATCCGTTTGGTAACAGCCTGGCCCAATCAGTGTCCAGCATATCCCACAAAGAGTTGATCGTCCACTCTGAACCTGGACATCCTAGAAATATAAAAGCTCAGGCCTTCCTAGGATCCAACCTATGGAGTCGCTCCTCTTCCTTACAAAGATGAGGATAGAAAGAAGGAAGAACCACTTTCTAGCTCAAATGAAATTCAGAAACTACCTTAGGTAGAAAGGAAGGACATACCCTCAGTACAACCCTGTCCTTGTGGAACACAGTAAAGGGCGGTTTAGATGAAGTGCCTGCAATTCACTCATTCTGTGAGCTGAAGTAACCGCAACCAAGAACACTTTCTTAAAGGACAATCTCAAAGGACAAGAGTGCAAAGGTTCAAACGAAGCACCCATTACAAATTTCAAAACCAAATTAAAATCCTAAACCGGCACCTGGAAAGGGGACGGTGGGAACAAATTAGTCAGTCCTTTAAGAAATTGAGAAATCAAAGGAATCTTAAAGTAAGAGCATTCTTCAGACGAGCGCTTAAATATAGACAGCGCTGCCAGGTAACCTTTAATGGTACCTACTTAAAGGCCCTGTGGGCCAAAGAAAGACAGACAAAACCATAGGAATGGAACACTGAAAAGGATCAACATTTTGTCCTCCATACAAGTCGCAAAACTTACGCCAATGGCAACGGTACAGGGATTTTCTCGCTGGTCATCTGGTCGAAAGCAACACTTCCAGCACATCATCCGGGATGTCCCAATCCTTATAATTCAACCTTTAAGATACCAAGCGTAAAAGTTGAGTGGAATCTGAACGGGATCAGACATCTTGCCTGAGAACTGCGACCACTGCCTCTTGTGGACCTGCAGGGATCTCATCCTCAGCCTGGCCTCTGGCTCCAGAAAAATGCAGGAAGCCATGAGGCCGAGCAACCTTAATTCAAAAGCCGTAAGACTCTGCGCATGTTGAAACTTGTCCACCATCTGCACAATGTGATGAGCCCTCACCTTGGGAGGCAAGCACTTCCCCAAGGACGTGTCGAACACAGCCCTGATGTACTGGAGCTGTTGAGGTGTCAGATGCGACTTCCTGAAATATAGGGAGAAGCCCAGCCCAGCCTGTGGCCGGAGTGGCAGGCGAGACCGAGGTGATCCAATGCTTGCTCGGGAGAAAGCGCACGGATCCGCCAGTCGTCCAGGTAGGGGTAGACGTGAATCCACCCCTCGCCTGAGATACACTGCCACCACCACCACCACCATTAGCTTGGTGAAGACCATCAGGGCAGAGGTAAATCCAAATGGCAGGACCCGAAACTGAAAGTGCGAGTCGCAAACCTCAGGTACTTTCTGTGCTTGGGATGAATCGGCACATGAAAGTAAGCATCCTGTAGGACCAGAGACACCAACCAATCCTGAAGTTGAAGGGCCTGGAGAAAGAGTGACCATCTTGAACTTGTCCTTCCTGAGAAGTTTGTTCAACCAACGCAAGTCCAGGATGGGTCTCAATCCTCAGTCTTTCTTTGGGATCAAAAAATAAGGGGAATACCATCCCTTGTTCCTCTCTGCTACAGGCGCCAGTTCTATAGCGCCTTTCTCTAGCAGGGTCAAGATTTCCTGCACAAGGAGCGGATCTAGAAGCTTCAAAGAGATTCCCCGTGGGAATGTCGCGAGGCTGCTTTAGGAAGGGAAGGCAGTAGCCGTGGACGATTGTATTCAGCACCCACGCATCTGAAGTAATGGCTCGCCACTCTGAGATGCTGAGACAGTCTGCCACCAAGCGGCGAACCATGGGACAAGGCTTCATGACTGTTTTGGAGCGGATGCGGCAGCGCCCGAAGGCAAAGAGGCAGCTGCCTGAGCAGCTTTGGCACCTCTATTTCCCCGACCAAACGCCATACTCCCAGCAGAAAACACCTTGCGTGCCCAACCGTCGAAGAGTTTGTCCCTATAAGGAGAGATGTTAGGGTACGCTGCCTGCCTAGAGGTGGCCGTAGCCGCCTGAAGCACCAAACTCTTGGGAGTGGGGTGAGATGAAAAGGTAGCTGGGGTCGCTACCGGAAGGGCAGTGTTTGTGGGTTAACAATTTGTTAACAGCCGGAAGAAATTCCGGTGACTGCCAAGCAGCCACCACCCTTTCTGTAATGTCAGATGAAAAGGTAACATGGGGTCGGAGGACGGACCTTGATCTAAAATGTCAGTTAGATCATCTTGCACAAAATCTTGTCCTCCATTTTGGGATGCCCAGGCCGTCATTGGAATCAGCAGATTCCTGATGAACAAGATAGCCCCGTGGCCTCTTGCCTGCCATCACCCGTTACCTTGGTTTTCCCGAAGTCCCGGGAAGCCCTGACTGTGTCCTTTCCCCGACTGGCTGTTGGGTGGAAGTTCCATATATGGTAGTGTGGGTAAGTGCCAACCAGACTGGCTGGAGCCTTCCAAACGACCTTATGTTGTGGGAACGCCTGTGGGTGGGACCTGGGTGAATGGAGTGTGGGACGAATACGCATTCTGTGTTGTGGATGTCTATTATCTGCTGTTTGACACTGAGACAGACCTGCCCGAAACTGGTATGAATCCAGTGTGTAGTGTTGAATGGTGTGGTACTTGTCCGAATCCACATTCTGTGGTGAGTGTCTGGATGGAGAAGAAGGACCTGAAAGCACTGTGCGCCCGATTGGCCGACTGGCTGCCTGAATGCCCTTCTGAGTGTGTCTGAGTGTGACCCAGCAGAATGATGCAACTGTATATCTGGGGGCCTCTCACTGCTAGAATTAGTTCAGAAGCTAAAGTTGAAACTGACATTGAAACTGAAGTTTAACCTTGAAGCCTTGCTGCTGCTCTACTTCGTCGATCTGAAAGCTGCAGTGTCTTCAAGAACTGAACCAAAGACTACCTGGTTAGGAGCCCTCTTCCTGAGCTACGAGGGACCACTGTGCACCGCTAACCTTCGCCGAAGCGCCCTGGAAGCCAGCCTACGAAAGACTGAAGAGACAGGGACTGCCGACGAGAAGCTAAGTGAAGAACCGCTTGACGCTGTGCTGTCGACGACCGGAGCTGCAACGCTCCATTGATTAAGACATTTGATTCGCAGACACGCTCGTCCGCATCGTCGACCGCCTCATCCCGCTGGAGAAGGCCAGGCCGTCGAGGAGCATACCCCGGTGGGTTTCTCGCCACCCAAAGACTGTAGAGAGGCCGGACTCCTTGACGCCCTTGCTGGGCCACAGTTCTTCACAAACTCTTTGCGGTTCTGAACTATCGTCACTGAGGTGCCCTGCACGCCTCTTCCTCGCAGGACGTCCACGACTGACCATCGACGAGCACCGCCAGGACCAGAGCTGCCACCTCACCGCCTTTTTTCACTCTTTTCCTCGTAGGATCTCGGCGATCCGTGGCTCCTGCTTTAAAGGGAGCCGCTCAAGAAGGATCCGTCGACGACCCGTCATCGAAATCTGCTATTCCAGGTACATTGGGGTGGTAGAAACATTGTAGAAAGAAAGTAGACTAACTGAACGATAAAAGGACTGGGCTTGTAGTGCATCTTTATTTTGCAGGTTGCCCGGGTGGGGATCTCCACACAACTGTCTAGTGGTAGGGGCTAGTATTCTGTCAATTGTTCTAACCAACTGCTTTCCTCCTAGGTCTTTTGTTGATTATCTATTAATTGATTTTTGTGACATTTGACCAGAGTACAGTTGATGCACTTTAATGAAATCTGATAATTGTGGTACCACTTAGAACTGTATATATTTGCCATTGTAGATTAACTGAGCACAAAGTGAGTTATTGTGATTGTGTATAGAACCTTGAACCTTAATTATATAAAGACTGTTTTCACTAATACAGTGTGGACACTCCTTTGTGAGTGCTTAGGGACTACACTACTTCAGAACCAGCCTGCATCACCTCCCGAGAAGCTAGGCCTGGATTGCTTTTCCATTGCTACCAACAATAGAGAATCTTGGCTGGGGTCCTCTGTGCCTCTCCTCTACCATATAGAGAGCAGGAGTACAGACCCCCCCCGCCACACCCCTCCAGTCTTTACGAGGACGGAGACCTGGAAGCACGTCTCTTGCAACTATCCTGAGCTTTGTCTGAACTGGACCTCGAAGGTTCCCGATGAGCGTTGCATCCATTACCCGAGCTCAAAGGCGTGCGAGTCACGGTACGAGACCGTTCCTCGATGGCTTCATCAGAAGGCGCGGACGGAACTGTGCCCTGTGATTGAAAAATCGCTAACATCTGCTCTCGAAAGGCATCCCATTCCTCCGGAGTCGAGGACTTTGTCGGGTAAGCTACTTTCCTCGCAACTCCATCCGCCGAGGACGGGGAAGGCGACCGGTGACGGCGTTGCCTAGAATGCCGAGACAGGGATGAATGGCGGGAACCACTCCGGGACCGAGATCCCTGGGACCCCTCCAGACGCGGAGTCACCCCTTCAATCTTCGGTAGACATCCCCTTGGACTTCGATTTACAGGACTTACTGGGTTTAGAACCCCTATCCAGCTGAAGCTTCTCTGTACGCTCCCGCAAGGCCTTAGCAGTCAGCGACTGGAATTTGGAACAGTCGTCTGTGTTGTGACTCTCACCCAAGCACCACAAACAAATGTGATGCGGGTCGGTAATCAACATTTTCGACTTGCAGTCCCAGCAAATCTTGAAGCCAGACCGCGGAGTCGGAGGGGTTGAAGAAAAAGTCACAAGAAATACACAAGGCACGCCGAGTCTCCGAAGCAAACATGTTTGCGGAGAAAACACGGAACTGAGGCTACGGGCGCTGTGCGTCCTATTTATAACATCCAGTGACGTCGCCCTCGACGGAGGCCTTCAAGGGACATCGACACAGGATGCCCTCTTACATGTCAAAGATGTGGAATACGTTGGAGGACACAATCCATTCAAACTTTAGTTAATCAAAGAGCACTCAGCATTTGCGACTGACTTTTATGGTGGAAAAAAAACTATCTGAGGGACCTCGACAGGTGAAGGACCATGGGTACAGTACACGGCACACTGAGGATAGTATTACTAAACAAGTCCTGGTCAACGTCTGTTTGAGTTTCAAAAACAAATCTTGTAACACTCTGCGGACTTCCAAAAGATGGCAGACTATGCAGAGTATGTGATCTAAGCAGATCCACAAGCTTCAAAGATTAATATATCTATATAAAGTTTAGTACAACCATCCTACCGATTTCTGTTGTCCGAGCTTGACGACTGCAAAATCGGCATCTAGTGGCTTCCGAGATTGGAACTCAAAGACTACAGCCACAGGCCTTTCCCTTCAAAGTAGGGCGAGTCGGGGTAAAAGACAGTCATGGAGAAGGCCTCCTTACATTTCCCTCATAATATTTCTTATTGCAGGTGCCAGCAGGGGAAGCCAGTGGCCAGCCGTCAAACAGCATCTACAAGGACCAGTACAGGAGGGGCCTAGAATCCCATCCACTGTCATATTCACCTACAGCAGTACAAACTTGCATTAATTCCACCTTCTGCCACCACACAGGTCTCTCAAATATAGCTGTGCCTTGTTTGAAACTGCACTGTCTGACATTCAGGTGGCATTGATAGGCCTCACTCCAGGTCTCTTGGGGCCATCTGTGATCTATTTCAAATTATCTGATATTCAGGTTGCACTGGTAGGCATCGTCAGTTACATCCATTAGAAAAATTCTGTAGTTACTAGCTATACCCCTCTTAACACCACACAGGTTGTTCACTGCAGTGAACCTCTCCCAGGGAGACACATATTAAGGACAGCCACTGGAATACCCAGACGATATAACCCAAGCAAACCTCCCCTACCTTACCTGAGACAGCGACAGAACTAAGCAACAATATTAGCTAACTAACCACCAGCAGACTGAGCCCAAATTCCACAGGACAACTCCCGACACCCAGTACCAGACCACAAACAGCCGGACCAAAGCAAAAACAACTCTGCATCAACTACCACAAATAAAGACGAACAAAAAACACAAGCTCAAAATGCTGCACAAACTACCAGGAGCAAAGGAAAGAAAAGATCAGAACAAACACAACCAAACACCACCGAAGACTCACAACTGCGCAACACACTCCCACAGACAGGAACAACCACACCAACGCAGAGAGAAGAGCAATCGCTCTACCTAACTCCATACCTCGCAAACAACCAGTCACCAGAACGAACCAACCCAACGCAAGAATCGACAGACAACCAAACACAACCACGTAGAAAAAAGGGACAACGCCAGAAACAAGAACAATTGACGCAAAAACAACTTACATTTCCAAAACTAGATGAACTGCCACCCAACACCCACAAAATTTGGAAGAAGATGAAAACAAAAACCCAAGACTGAACCTAGAAGAACTTTAACACAAGGCACCTGTACTAGACATCGACCTGGAAGAAAACCTTAACACCAATCAGAGGACAACACTCACAACAAAACACAAACTAGACCTTCAAACTCCACTGCAACCTAATAAATGCAAGATCCATGTCAAACACTCAGAGAAGTTTGACCTTCTCTGCGACAACGGCATTGACATCCTATTCATCACAAAAAGATGGCTGGACGACAACTACAAAATCACAGTCCAAAGTTGCCTCCCAAACAACTTCAAATGCCTTCAGGTAAACAGGAAAAATAGAAAAGGAGGCCTAGCAATAGCATTCAAAGGACACCTGAAAATATAAAACAGACAAACCTCTCAACATCATCAACTGCGAAACCATGGTCATACAACTATCAGCGAACCCAAAAAAGAACATGACATTCAATCTGGTGTACAGACCACCGACATATGATGCAACCTTCGTCGACAACTTCATAGAAGCAATCGCCAATTTAGCCATCAAGCACAAACATCTAATAATCCTGGAGGACTTCAACATCTGGTTTGAAGAAAAACATACCAACCTCCAAAACTCATAATTGGGCAGCTAACAACCATGAAACTATGACAGCTGGTCAAAGGGGCAACGCACTCGGCAGGACACACCCTCGACGCAATCTCTGCCAAGGAAAAACTCATCACCAAGCCACCACTGATACAAATACTGTCACGCAACCATCTCATCATCCCATTCGTGATCAAACTACTAACCCAAGTCCGCATCCAGCCCCCCAAGCTCACAACCATCACAAAAAAGAACTGGAAAAACATCAAAGCAAGCTACCTAATGGAACAACTGGAGATGACCAAACCCCCAACTACAGAACAAGAGCTAGCTGACCTAGACAGGAAAGTAGAGCTACTCCACAAATGGATTGCTGATACAATCGAAAACATCGCCCCCGAAAAACCATTAACCGCCTGAAAAAAAGGGCCATGGCAAAATGGTTCACCCTGCTACTAAGCACCATGAAAAAGGACAAGAAGATTGAATTGGATTGGAGGAAAGAATACAAACAAGATAAAAAAATACTGTTCCAGAAACAAATTCGCGCCTACATGACGGAAATACAAAAGGCAAAGAAGGCATTATGATGACAGAATCACCAATGCCAGCAGTATGCAAAAACAAATGTTCAACATTAAAGAAATGAAAAATCCACCTTGCTGCGACAAGACAGACCATTTCAAGAACAAAATCAATGACATCCGACAAAACAGACCAACCAACCACAACACTCAAACAACCGGACCAAAAGAAGGGCCACCGCACAAACTCCAAAACGTCCTGAAATTTCAGCAGAGGCTTTCGTTAAGCTGGTTACACACAGCAAGAAAGCAGGATCACCCTTGGACCCCTGCCCCCCCGACATCTACAAACCAATCCTCGCACAAGGAACGCCATCAAAATACTACAGAAACCTCCTAAATCTCTCCCTCGCAACAGGAATAGTACCAAGATCCTTCAAAGCAGCCTAGATCAAACCACTTCTAAAAGACACAAGTGGCTACGAAGACCTCTCCAACTACAGACCTATTTCAAACATTCCCTACCCGGCAAAACTCCTAGAAACATACATATACAAATTAACCCAAGAACATGAAGAAAAACACCAGCTGCTAGACCAAGCACAAGTCGGTTTCAGACCCGCAAGAGGAACAGAATCGGCACTACTATCCATCTGGGACGACCTAAAAACAAACAGACTCCAACACAACCTCAGCTTTGATTCTGCTCGACCTTTCTGCAGCCTTCGACACAGTTAGCCATGACACCCTAACCGAAAAACTGGAAGACATAGGCATAACAGACATGACACTACTCTGGATTAAATCATTCCTAGCAGACAGAACAAACTGTATGGCTAAAACTGGTCAAATCCATTCCACGAGTTGACTGGAGTAAAACAAGGATCCTCACTATCAGCACTATACTTCAACATCTACCAGACTCCAGTAATCAGAATCTTCAAAAAAATGCAACATTACATGCTACAATTACGCAGACACTCAAATCTACAAAATCGAAGACACTCAAGCCGATCACTCAACTCTAATCGAGTGTCTAAAAGAAGTCCAACTGGATGAGCGCCAACAACTTGAAAATCAACCCAGGAAAGACAGAAATCATGATAATTTCCAATAACCAACAAAACACCACCTACATTCCGTGGCCGACGGAAATGGGAACTGCGCCAACTCATCTAAGGAAGTTAAAAATGTGGGAGTCCCGATGGACAACACACTAACCTTAGAACCACATAAAAATAGTCATGCAATGCTTCTTCCTCCTTGACACAAGAATCCTAGATTTGCTCTCCTTCACCCACAAAACTCACAATCGTCACCCTCATGTCAAGAATCGATTACGCAAACAGCCTCTATCTCTGGATGCCAGAATACCTCATGAAGAAACTACAACACATCCAAAATGCAGCAGCCAGACTCCTCCTCAAACCATCCAGAAGAGACCACATCACCCCAGCGCTACAAAACACTTCAATAGCTCCCAATCAAACATTGCCTCACCTTCAGAACAATGTGCATAACACACAGGGGAATCAGTAGACATGGAGCAGAATTTCTACAAAAGAAAATAATCTACAAGCCAACGAAACTTCTCTGATCAAGCAAAGAAATCCGCCTGGAACAAAAACCATACCTCAAAAAAAACTAGGAGGCTCCTCCTACTCCCACCTGCTGCAAAAATCTGGAACATCCTGAAAGGAAGAAGAATCACTGAAGACCACCTTCAATTCAGAAAACTAAAAACCTGGCTCTTCAACACTGCAAATTCAAACTGAAAAACTAAAACAATCAAACAAGAAACACAAAGAACAGGATGACAGATTTTAGGATGACACTGACAAACACCCAGATTCGACCAAGGGAATCTCCCACAATTACAAGAGAGGTGACGCTAGATCGAAAAGGACACAAGCAACACCACATGAAGACAGAATCAGCACCCAAGGCCAACCCCACCCTGCTACCTCACCCACTCCTTAAACGCTACCAGATGCCATATTTGAATAGAGTTGAGTGAATGTTAGCAGCTGCCACACTTGAACTGAGTTGTGGACATTGGCATGGACAAGGCCAGGACAGAAATGTGAATGACCGGTGCCATGTCTGAACGTAGGTGCGAAAGCTGGCACATGCCATGCCTCGAGCTATCTGAGCGGTAGCCTGCGTGAGCAGCTGGTTAAACTATGAATGCAGACCACTGCTAAGTCTAGATGGAGTGGCTTTGGCCAACTGATGCTGCATATTGACTAGAAGGGGAAGGTCATCTTGGCTAGATTTGGGTGGAGAGTCAAACACCTGCTTACCCCGCATACAGAAAGGTTTGACAGATTGACCAGACCAAACCAAACATGGACACGGTTATGAATGTGGATGGGCGTCATGTGTGGAAGGGACTGTGAGGTGTCGGCCAGTCCCAGATCTGGATGGAGGTGTGGAGATGCTTGCACCCCCCCACACCGAGAGGAGTTTAGCGCTTCACTCCCTAAAAGCGCCTTGCCCAGATAGGAAACATGACAGTTTAGTGCTTTGCTTCTAAACAGCTATGACAATAACCAATCGACTAACAAGTTTCAACCTTCTGCATACACCTCTCAAACTCTAACCAAACACTACCACAAGCCTATAAACGCAAAAATCGCACAAACTTCACTACACTGTAACAAAACAAACCACACAGACTCAACAGTACACAACGGCTCCCGACCGGAAAACACCCCAAGGCCAGCCAACAGTGCTCACTTGCACTTTTCCAGCATTTTCACACTAACTCACCCCCGCCCCCTTCTTTCCAGAGTCGCCAGAGCACCAGGGGACCACTCTGGTGTAGATAATGTTAAAGGATATTTGTACTGCGCACTAACATAACATCTTGCGGTTCTCCGGTGTACTAGTGTATTGTATTGTATTCTGTGGGGAATAATGATACCAGCCTTCCTCCCACCCTCTGGTTAAACCAGACTGCTCTGCCACAGCTACCATTATAGCAGCCTGGTTTACCTTGTTGTTGGATCATTGTTTTGTAATTAGGATAGATGGGTGCACATTGGTTGTGAAGGGTGCAAAAAAAAAAAATATATCCCTTACAGTGTTTGACATTGAAACACTAAGGACCCCCTCCCCCATCCACACACAAACACAGTATCCAAGTATGACCAACGTTCCTTTATTACTTTGTTACAATCTGTACCAATCTGGCAACTGTGCTCCGATATATAAAACACCAATACACAGTCTTGGTAAAAACTTTACTGGCCAATTCACAAATTTTACAGTTCGAGAAAAACACCTGCAGCCTTCACTTCCTCAAGTTTCTCATCTGGAGCAATAATAATAAAAAAGACAGCCAATCTAGCATTCCATCTCATGTTTACAGCTGCATTTGTTTTAATCTTACAGTTTTCTTTTAAATTTATTTTTAACAAAATGTGCATGAGGACAGACTATCATTACAATCTCTCCGCCTTGCATGTGGCAGTTAGTTTTTATAAAATACAAGTGCACAAGGCCACTCTGAACAGGACAGCTGCTACTCCTCTCTCCTCTACATCAGGGCCTCACTAAATATCCATGGTAGAGCCAGAGAACATATGGATATGTGTACTAAACTTCTCTGCCAATCTTTTGATGCTTCTACAGATTCAACATATATACGATGTGTGTGAATTCATTTGTACTGTTCTTTAACACATTAATCTTAGAAGGGAGAAGGCAGCATCCAGAAACAATAAGTTCATTTTTGCCATGCAAAAGCAGATTTAAAAAAACAAGATAGCTTTAAAAGTGCACATAGAGGAGCAGGGGCTAAAAGTGAAGGCAGTGTAGGCTCCAGTGTCACTGCATGTGACTGCCCAGATATCGCTTGTTGTGACCAAAAGTAAGAGCTGTATCCACCTCAGTTACCTTCTCAATAATTGAAATGCACAATATGGAAAACCAAGCAGAACAGCACTGGAACCTGAATGCCAAGTTCCCAGGGCACAAACACCTCACTTCCAGCTGCTGTTTTTCCATCCTTCCCCTATTTTGCTTGGCAGAGATTGCTTGCAGTTCAGTTGTGTGCCAGTCGGTGCAGACCTTCAATCGATTATAGCAGTTAACATTTAAAAACAACTATCTACTCTTTGAAGTTCATTCATGTGCAAACGCCGGCCACCAATCACCAAAAGGCACAGAACATTCTTATATCTACAGCATGGGCATATTTGGGATCGTACAGCCAACTGCCACACAGCGGAGTAGTCTGAACCCACAGGTTATGTCACACAAGGCACCAATACAGCTGTACAAAGCCAAAACTTACTATGCATAGATGCTAGCGTCACAAGGCACAGGACAGCAGCTCTGGGCTCCTGCATGTACAGACAAGCGTGTCAAGGCACGGTAGCTGAAGTAGACCTCTCTGGGTCCTTGTGTGTACAGTCTACCGTATGGTATCAGAGCAGTTGTGGAAGTATGTGGCATCTTAGACACTAGTGGGTTAAGACATAGGAGCAATGACAGAAATCTCCTGGTTCCTTGTACAAACGTGCATGATATGCAATTGAAGAAGCTGTGGATGGCTGTGGACCCTAGGTCAATTAGGGCATAAAAGACAGGAGCAACTGGGCATTACTCTGTGTTCCAGTATGTTCATGGCAGTGTCATACAAGGCACAGAAAACATGGGGGACGGATATGGGGGGCTCCAGTTTGTAGACCGGTGCCATAAATGACAAGAGCTGTTGTGGACGGGTTTGGGCTCCTTTGCGTATCACCAAACAAAGGAACAGTAGCATACAAGACTGGGCCCCTTTATGTACACACTAGTGCATCAAGGGTGCAGGGGCTGGTTGAATCTTTGGAGCATGGCTTTTGGCTGCATTCCCCAAAAGCCAGTGTAAAGACAGAATTCACTGGCTGCTCTGAACTCCTACCTATACATACGAGTGACAAGGTAAATTAGCACACTGTCGAGGTCTGCTTTGCACATAGACTAGTTGCAGATAAGTATGAGAAAAAGCCAAATTCAAAACCCAACTTCAAACATTTGAATTGTGCACTTGAGTGAAAAGTACTCCATAGATTTATTCTGGCAAATGCTAATAGCCTATTGCTCAAATAGCAAAACAAAAAACAAAACGTTAACAGCTAAGGAGTCAGACAGAATCCTTGACACCAGCACAAAGCATAAAAACACTGCAGAGCGGGCTCAACTAAACAAAAACTGTTTTGAGAAACTGGTTTCTGTGCAGGGCTGAACGTAGGAGTGTGGGAAAGCATCTCCCTCTGGATGGACCTTGCAATGTCAACTGCAGGCCCAGCCAGGACCTGACATTGCGGAGTGAGGGAAGGACACTTCCCAGTTTAATCAAAGGTTGTGTTGCTGAAGCATGACGAACTTCAGGGTTACAAATATCTGGCTACGTTTGAAATGCTTTACAGAATTAGACAATTTAATTTAAACAAACGCTTCATATAAAAAGTCAAATGTACAGTTTGATCCCCTTTCTTCCCTCCCCCGCCCTTCTACCCCCCCCCCTCCAAATGTCCGTGGTATTGTTTCCAAGGGAAGAAGCACATCCAGTAGATTTGGCTGAGGTGTGCATCTCATAGTCTTCACCGGTACCCTTGGTATCCGTAATAGTTTCTGTAGTAGCGATCCCGGTCTTGGTAGAAGTTCTGCCACTACAATCAGAAGAGTGAGAATTATCATTAATTTAAGACAGAGTGTCAGCCCAAACCCATTGAAATCCCATCCCAGCAAGTGCGCAGGCAGGCATATAGAAACCTACCACATACAAGGAAGTTACTTACCTGTAACTGTTTTTCTCCAGCATGGGTTAGGCATGGATTCACATGCTCATGAATATTCCCTGTCATCAGGCCGGGCATCCTCAGTAAAAGAAAGTTTCACTTTCGTTTATAAAACTGTCTCTCTCTGATAAACCAAAGAGCACTGGGCTATACTGCCCCAGCCAATAACTGCCTTCCTACGTGAAGTGCGTAGGAAGTGCCCTGGCTGTTTGGCTGAGTTTGCTGCTCGTGGCTTTCTCCCTACTCCTCTGCCTCCCGTGCCTGCTGTTGTTCGTGCTGTATGCACAAGAGGAAGCAGGACATTCTACTTCGGGGCGAAACGCTGCCTATTGAAATACAAGTAAACTCCTATACTGTGGATTGTATGGACTTGCCTTTCATGGTGAATTGTGGTAACCCCGCCTACCTACTCCCAGCAGCCTCTATATCAGCCTAGGGCACGCGCACCTGTAGTGCGTAGGAAGTGCCCTGGCTGTTAGGCGAGGAGGCGACAGGTACAGGTACTGGGGAAGGATATATTTATTGCACTGGTAGCACTAATTTGAGTTACTAAACTGAGCGGACGAAACCGAGTTATTAACACTACCCCTTCTGATCAGGAGGAGGGTGTTGCTAATTTTGGTAATGTTGATTACAATCATTTGATGTTGAAATCGTTTGTTTACACGAAAGAATGATAGGGGGTGTTTTGGCATGCTGAAAACAGACTGTCGTTTTGTTTTGAGATGTTGCAGATGTGAGCAAATACGAACGAATTGGGGGCGTTAATCTAATCACTTGTACTGATGCCTGAGATAGTATGTGGTCGGTGCACTCTGTAGTTAATTGATGCTGCAAGCGACCTCTTAAGAGAGGAAGAACAAAGGTGCAGTAATGGGCTATATTGAGCTATCCAACCTATAAATAAAGAATGGCCACAAATGTAAATAAACCAAAGTGTAATTTGAATACTCTAATAACAATTATGACCAGGCGAGCCAGTATGGCGCTAGCAGAGGAAGCCCTAATTGCACTTTCGTCTGATACAGATGAAGAAAATGTGGATAGCGCACAAACTCACAACATTGAACCGAGAGAGATAGTAAATGGTATTAATGGGGACACAATAATTGTCTCAGCATCTGGAATCTATTGAGGAAGAAGGAACATTCCAAGGTATCAATGGCATCCCATCAACGCATGACAAGGAAGTGCCATATGAAAACTTAAATAATCTGATGTTTGTAGAATTAAAAAACCAATCAAGGATGCCAAATGAAATAGTAATGGCTATTACCGCCCTGCCAGACCTTTGCCGCACTTTTATAGCTGAATGGCATGAAGGTCCACATAAGATGAATAAGCGAGAAGAAATGTACCAAAAATCCTCGCTCCATAATTAGAGCCTGAATTAGAAGAGGCCAATAAACCTGATTACACTAGCGTGACAACAGACTCGTCTATGTTACCTAAAAAAAAAAGGTCCACCAGATTCGACTGCGACACCCTTAGAAAACGAGATATTAATGGTAGATTTAACAGCTACTCCAATGGCAAGCACTACAGGGGGCTGAAGCAAATATTAGCTGCACGATTAAAGAGGTCTGTAAACCTCTGAAAGGGAAAAAAGGAAACCGAAAAAAAATGCCTATAAGAATGGGACTAAACACATGTTGTCTCGCAAGTTCATGCGAGATGTGGACTTGCGTGAAGACATGGAAGATTACTTGTTGGTTAAGGACTTCAACCAAGAAGAAAAAAGTATAATCTCAGACATCACAGTAAAAAGTAAAGGGAAAACGGTAAAGCCACCTTGTAATGTTCCCATGAAAGACTATACAGAAGGTCCCCTGAAAATGGCGGATGTATTAAAACATAAAGAGGTATCTGATAGAATAGACTCAAATCTAAGAATGTTGGAAAGAGGTGTGGCGGATATCTTTGGCATCTTCAAAAATCTAGAGACGATTTCACGAGGCAACACTCCGGTATCTGCGGGTCCCTTTCAGAATAACATTCAAAACAGTGCTAACGATCAATCGATAGTCTGTGTTGATGAGACGAAGCAAAAAATAGAAACCAATGAGGTGTCCACCGCACATTTGGGTAACAATGAGAGCGTGAAGGAAAAGAATTCAGGTGTTGCAAAATGTATAGATGTAAATAAAATACAGACGTCAAAAGAAGAGGTTGATAAGAGTGCGTCAGATCAAGAACTGTGTGAGTTAATTGACAAAATGTTAATTAGCTGCCTTGTCCCAAAAGCTTGAGGTAAAGATCAATGCTCCGGCGATATGGACAAGCTCTAATAGTAACTCACAACAAACCATTAGCACAAATAATGTGGACGGAGAGCAGGAACGCAATATGTATGCTAGAGCTGTTGACCATAATATCCCAGATCCTCTTAACGACGACATAAGCTACCTCAGAGCCCTAGCATATCCTAATGAGCCAAGTCTCGTAATGTAATATGTCTTTGAGGAGGGTGGACCAAGAGCCCTGAACAGACCATATATCTTAAACCTATTTGCCGAAATTCCTGAACTAAGTTTGATATCTTCTTTAGACATACAACTAGTTCACTTTATACACAACTATCGATATGACTATGTCCGCTTGGTGATCATCTCACCTTTGGTCAGGAACTTGATTCTAAAAGAAGTAGGTTCTCTGCAAAAAAAAGGTTTTGATATTGTACCTGTTCTAAACAACGATACAAAAAACACAGAAAGTAAGATACAAAATAGCAGATTTGGAAATTATGGCAAAAATAGTTATACACGGTCTGTTGTGGGTAATGGGTTAGCTGTGGTGTCTGAGGCAAAGGCTTGCTTAAAGGACATGGAGGAATGGAGGCTGTTGGCCACCTCTCTTAGAGAGTCCATAGAGCAACTAAAATCTACACCGAAACCCCCTTAACAAAGAGCCCCAATACCAATTAGTCACCTGGAACTCCAGAGGCCACAAACAGTTGCTTAAGGATGAATCTGACTGTGTAAAGTTAAAAGAATTTGATTTTATTTTGCTACAAGAAACGTGGGCAACTTGCAATATGTACATGGATGGTTATAATATTATAGATTTACTAGCAACTCAGGGTCCTCGTGGAAGACCTAGTGGTGGTTTAGCTCTAGCATATCGAATTGAGGAAAGTAGTGTGTTCGAACAGAGCTCAATAGTAATGGATTGTTCTATTGTAGCGAGTTTTGGCTTGCTCTCGAATGCTTCTACCAAACATATCCTGTTATGTAACATTTATTGGAATGCCGGTAATAAGAACAATGAACAGCTTGTGAACCTACTAGTATCCCTTAATGACATCTTTGATAAATGGCTAGATAACCACTTAACAGGCTCTATCATCTTAGCCGGTGACCTGCATGCAGAATGCAATCAATCTAAAGAGGATATGTTGCGGGGTCAAATGTTATTGCACACTAGTTCAGACAAAATGAATAGAGGTAGATTATGGTTAGAATTTTGTAAAAGTAGGAATATGATGCCAGTTTTCAAATCGAAACCAACTTGGATTGCCAGAGGCAAGAGCGCATTTCTAGATTATATATTTATGACTACGCAAGACACTTGGAAATGTAAAAATCTGGAAGTACATTCATCTGTTAATAGTGACCATGTAATGCTAAGCCTGACCCTGCCATGGGCAAAAAGACAAGTGGCAGTATTACATTTTCCAATACAGATAGAAGTAAGTAATCATGGTAAATCTGAAGTGGTCCAGACATAAATTGCGGAAATTTAACAGCATTCTATCCCAAGACTATGAACTTTCTACATCTGACATAAAATGTGCAACATACTCCATAAATATGTTTCCTGAGTACATAAAAAATACCCTAGAACGCAGTAAAGCTTTCAAAGACGCCGCGTTAGGCGTTAGTAAAATTCATAACCACTCATTTAGCCAGACTGTAAAAATAAAGAAAGCCGAGATGAGGAAATCAATTTGAAAGGCAAAGAAGGACTCTGGAGATGTCTTGGAGTGCATATCCAAGATTAAGCTAATTAAACAGAAATATAAAAATTGGCTAAAAAATATCAAGGCTCAGATAGCTCAAAATGATGGAGAAGCAATGCTTAAAGGAATGAGCGCTACTAATCCTCAGAAGTATTGGTCTATAATAAACAACTCTCAAACAGCGCAGCATTCAGCTCAGACAAATCCAATCGACTCTCAATCTTGGAATGAGCACTTCAGTACTCTATAAAACAAGTCTTCCGAACATTGGTCAACTTTAAATAATGATGTAGATAGATGGCCATTAAACATCACAGAAGCAAATATCGTAAAATACATCAAGAAATCGAAATCAACCTCCACACCGGGACCTAATCACTTATCATTCCAAATGTTGAAATGCTACTCTTGTATATGGTCAAAACTTCTCCATACTCTGTTTAGTGACATTTGTAAGAAGAAAAAAATCCCTCAATCATGGAAAATGTCATATGTGATCCTGATATTTAAAAAAGGGGACAGGATGAGCACAAAAAATTACAGACCCATTACTCTCCTAAATATTGAGTCTAAGATCTTTGCTGCTATAGTATTAGAGAAATTGACCTCCTGGATGGATGATAAGGCGATCCTAGACTTCAGACAGATATGCATAGGTACTGATGAGGGTGGTCTCCTGTTACATCAGATAATAAGCATGGTGAAACAAAAAACTGTTGATCAGATATACATTGCTTCAATGGATCTGACCTCAGCGTTCGACTTAGTTGATCGTCCTACATTGTGGAAAACTTTAGTGTCCTTGGGGATTGACAGTGGCTTACTGAATGTTATTATACACTTATACGTGTGAGATTAAACAACAAAGGTCTCTTATCTAATGAAATCAAGACGGCCAATGGCCTAAAACAAGGCTGTAGACTGGCAGCTACACTTTTCAATTTGTATGTTGCGGAAGCTGGCAAAAAGTTAAACACTAGTGGCCTGGTTGGCTTAAAGTTTGGAGGGCATACCATTAGATGGATGACCTATGCTGATGACTTTCTTTTATTAGATGGTTCAAAAATAGGCCTCCAAAGACTGATTAATGATTTTGAAGTATTCAGTGTTGAGAGAAAATTAAAAATCAATCCATCAAAAACAATTATCTTCCAAAGCGGAAGCATAAAAGTGACTCCTGCCTTTTCATTCTGGAATTGTGGTGGTGTACAGATCAAGAGTCACCAAGTACTCAGAATTTTGGGTTATACAGTATATAGTTTTAACCCCAATGTGCTGCTGAAAAACAATCTGTTAAAGAAAGCAAAATAAGCAACAAATCAAATCATGTCCATAGAGAGAAGATTTGGCAAATTTACTCTGAGTCCCTGTATCCAATTTTACAGACTTAAGATTATTCCAAACCTAAGTTATGGTATGGAATTTCTACCTGAGTCAATGGTGCCCGTCCTGAAAACTCTAGAAGCTTCCATATGGCGCAAAATATTGTTCTTTATACTGAAATGTACTCCTATGGAAACAATCAGGTACGAGCTAGGTCTATCCTCAATTTCCTGCTCAATGCATCTAAAAAAACGTGCACTATTTAGAAAATCCTTGAAAGCTAACAGAGATTCACTGTATTGTCACCTGAAAACAGTACAAAAGGGAAATTTTATGGCAGATCTAACAACAACCTGTGAAATAATACTGATGAAAGTGGGTCTAACAGTGGAGACGTTGCTAAGTAACTATGAGAAAGTTAAACAGTAAAAGCGTATGATTGGTTAGAAAACACTGTTACTCTGCTGAATTCAAGTTTATACTGTCAAATAGCATCATTTTGGAAATGATTCCCAAATCCTGAAAAATATATAGCAAAATATCCATCGAGGCAATTTAGAAACAGAACGATGAGATTCAGACTCAATGTTTTGAGTATGAATGAAATTTTGACAATCCGCAACCTAAATATACAGAAGGTCGGCTGTAGATTTTGTAAGGTAACATAGGAAAAAGAAACCTTGCTGCATTTATTATTGGTCCGTCCTAAATTAGCCCAAGAAAGAATGGATTGTTTTTCAAAATTTGTAACAGATACAGCTAATGTTGACCGCGATAAAATATGGAAGGAAATGTTACACGGAAACTTAACTGCCTTAACAATGAAAATTCATACATTTCTATACGATATATGTGCTTTGGAATGAAGGACAAGGATGATTTAAGTCACTCCAGTGTTTGTTAATCTCTGGCTTAATACTAATAAGCAAGACTATGAAGGTAATTCTATTAGATGTCGTACCTGAAAATTGTAGCGATTTATGGGAAAATAATTTTTTAGTAGACCGTTTTAAAACGTCAGTTGTACTTACATGTCACTATTCCTACTAGAGCCCAAAATAAAACTAAGAAAATTAATAAATCATGTGCTATTCTAGTAGACTAGTAGAAATGTTACTTGTTTTTATTCTTTTACTTGATGTATTTTGATGAATTGTGGAGAATTTTGATAAATTTTGTTATTGTTGGTTGATTTTGTAAAATTGTAAAGGTTTAAACAAACCAAAACAATAAAGATAATAATAATAATAATAACTGCCTTCTCCCCAAGCCCCCCCCCCCCTCGGCAGCCATCTTCAGATTTGGTAGGACCAAGAGAAGAGCCGCAGAGGGGCAGGAGGGAGGGTTTGCATGTGAATCCATGCCAGACCCATGCTGGAGAACAGTTACAGTTAAGTAACTTGCTCCTTCTCCAGCATGGGGTCTGGCATGCATTCACATGCTCATGAATAAAGAATACATAGCAGTACATACATTCACAACCACAGGAGGTGGCAAGGCTCAACATTAAGCATCTTACATCCTCGCCAGGCTCACCTTCAAGCGAACAGGTTGCACAGCACTGCCTGGCCGACTCTGGACTCCTCTCTGGAATCCCTGTCGATGCAGTAGAATTTCATGAAGGTGTGCCTCGACCTCTACGTAGCAGCCCTGCAGATGTCCAGCAGGGGCACACCAGACAAACGCCGTAGTAGCAGCAACCGTTGTGGTGGAATGGGCTCTCGGATGGCCAGGCAATGGTCGGTTTGCCAACCGGTGACAATGGGTGATGCAGCCGGAGAGCCACCTGGAAATGGAAGCCTTAGAGAGGGCCGTCCCTTGGTTCACAGGGCCAAAGTTCACAAACAGCTGCAATGTCTTCCGAAAACACTTTGTGCGGTCCACGTAGAACTTCAGCGCTCTAGCCACATCCAGCCAGTGCAAAGTCCTCCAAGCCGGCGACAAAGGCGACAGGAAGTAAACAGGTAACACCAAGGGCTCGTTTGAGATGGAAGTCCGACGGCACCTTGGGCATGAAGGAGGGGTGTGTCCGCAGCACCACCCTCGGCTCGTGGAAAGTCAAGTACAGTGGTTTACAAAATAGAGCCTGAATCTCTCCCACTCGTGGTGCAGAGGTGAGGCCACAAGAAAAGTGGTCTTCCACGATAAATTCAGCGGTGCCGAATGCATAGGCTCGAACGGGGAATCCATGAGCCTAGTCAGCACCACATTGAGCTCTCACGCCGGAGCCTTCACCGGTGGGCACAAATGGAAAATCCTGGAGTTTGGGTTTAGCGGGAGATAGCCGCCAGATGAACCTTGATGGAAGCATGAGCCAACCCTGCCTTGGCCAGCGACAATACGGCAGCACCTGCAGAGCTGTAATCCGTAGAGGATCGAGTTTGTGCACAGCACCAGACTGCGAACCTCTTCCACTTATGCCCGTAGCATTTCAGTGTAGACAAAGCCCTGGACTTGGCAAACACTTCCTTGCAGTACGCCGGGATATCGTATCCTCCAAACACTAGCGCTGCAGAAGCCAGGCCTGCACGTTCAGCGACCCTGGGTCGTGGTGCAGAATCGTGCCTCCTTCCCTGGCGAGAAGATCTGCGTCCGCCAGAAGCTTGATTGGAGGGGACGCCGACATGTCCAAAAGGTCCAGGCCCCATATCTGCCTCGGCCACGCCGGTGCGACTGAGTTGATTGAGGAGTCGGAGAAGCAACAGCAACGGGGGGAACACAGAGGAACAGGCCGTCCCAGGGGAAGGAGAATGCATCCCCCAAGCTCCCTGGCTGGGGAAACCGGCGGGCGAACCTCTGGCTCTTGGTGTTCGTCGCCGTCGCAAACAGATCGCTCTGGGGATTGCCCTATTGTCGGAATAGCAGATCCACTTGGTCCCGTTGAAGCTCCCACTCGTGACACAAGTGCAGTTCCCCGCTGAGAGAGTCGGCCACAGTGTACTTCAATCCTGCCAGATGAAACGGGACGAGGAACATCTCCTGCGCGACGGCCCATCTCCATAGGTCCTGCGCTTCTTTGGAGAGCGCCAGGGATCTGGTGCCCCCAATTGCTCCCGGATGTAAACATCGTGGTGGTGTGGTCTGTGAAAATCTGCACCTTGCCCTTGAGGGACGGAAGGAAAGACTTGAGAGCCACAGGCCTCTTGCGTGAAGATTGACTGGTGTGTGCACCCCGTCCCTCCAGGGATGCATCCGCCGTGACCGTCTCCTGGTGCAGGGGGTGTGGCTGGAAATGCGCGCCTGCTGACAGATGCGGACACCCCACCACTGAATCACCCCACCACTGAATCACCCGACGGAAACTCGTCGAGGGTGATCTTGTCCTCGAAGCTTCCCGATACCTGGATCCAACGGGCGTCGAGGAACTCCTGCAGCGGTCACATCTGCAGCCTGCACAGGCGCACAAGGTAAATGCACAACGGCATCATGTTGAGGAGGGACATTATGGACCTCACCTTTGCGGTCCTCCGAGTCAACAGCCGTTGTACCTTGCCCAGGATGGCTGCGATTCTCTCCTCCGACAGGGATGCCAGACACAACACTGTGTTGAGCCGGGACCCCAGAAACAGTGCGTCCTGCGATGGCAGCAAGCAGGACTTTGCATGAACCCCAGTTCCGTGAGCAGCTGGACGCTCCCCGCCTTGAGTTCGACAGCGGTCTCCCTTGACTTCGCTCGGATGAGCCAATCGTCTAGGTAGGGGTAGATGTGAATCCCCTGCAGGCATAACCACACAGACACTGGTGCCAGGGTCTTTAATTGGTAATGCTGCCCTTGGACCACGAAGCGCAGAAACTTGCTGTGTCCCTTGTGAATGGCGATGTGGAAATAGGCATCCTCCAGGTTTGTTTATTCACTTTTTATGCGCACCAGACCCGTGGGTAACAGGGCGCAGAGATCAGAATGCACAGTTTACAAGTTACAGAATAAAACAGTTATACAGGATCCAGTATACATATATAAATCTGACAGATACAAAAAAAATATACAGAAAAGTGCAATTTAACAGATATTAGCCCGTACTTCCAGCAGAAGTTGTTGGACGCGGTTCTCCTTCCTACCCACCGGTAGAATGCGCAGGCACTCCCAAACGCTGACTAAATTCGCCAGCCGGCCTCCCACCGGGGTGGGCGGGTGGTGGCCCCGACGTCGCAGCTGATTGTCCTGCTTCGCCGTCGGGGTGCCGCCTTGGGACCTTGGCAACAACAACAACCTCCTCTGGACTTGCTGCGGCCCTGTAGGCTTCCTAGGCCGAAGAGCGGGCGGTTGACGGTAGGATGACGAGCCACCGCCAAAACCCTTGGAGTATCCCTCGGACTTTCCTCCGGAGATCCAAAAGGACAGCCGTCGCTGCTGGAGCGTGTTTAACGCCCTGGCCGTCTCGGTATCTGCCTTGATGGCCTGAAGTGACTCATTCACTGCCTTGCTGAATAGGTTGTGCACGTCGAAAGGCATGTTCAACACTCTTGCCTGTACATCCTGGCGGAAGCCAGATGCCTTCAACCAACCCAGCCGAAGGCAAACCATGTTGCTCATCTGACGGAAGCTGTGTCGGCGATGTCCGAGGCCACCGTGATGGCATGGTCCGATGCTACCTCTCCTCCTTGCAGGATCTCCAGCACTTCTGCTCTCTTGCCGTCGGGCAGGAAGTCCAGGAGGGGAGCGATCCTGATCCACAACTCCCTGTCATTACTGACCACAATGGCTAAGGCATTGGCCGCCTCGATAGTGGTCGCAGCCGACGAGACCACTCGTCGCCCCATGGCATCTAGTTTCTTTCCCTCGCCATCTGAGGGGGACCAGAAAGTTGACCACAAAGATCCGGAGGACTTCTTCGCTGCCACCGCCGAGAAAACCGAGTCCGGGGACAGCTGGGATTGGAGACACTTGGGTGCAGAGTCCGGCACCCTGTATTTCTTCTCGTACCGGTCTCTCCTCGCCGAGGCCGGGTTCTTCATGAGGGACAGCCCCTCGTCCCAAACCAACAGAGGGACAGACAGTACAGTTTTCCTCTTGGCCTCCCGCGCCAGTAGAGGAAACCTTCCATCTCCTCGGGGGTCAGTTGAAACATCCCAGAGGCCCTAGTAATCATGGCGTGGAAGGAGCCAATCTCGTCGGATGGCTAGGCCCGGGGCACCGGCGACGGGAGGTCCCCTCCGTCGTCGTCGTATCCGGTTCCGTCTCGTCCCTCAGAGGAGGGGATTGGTGAAGGGTGGCAAGGAGGTGAGGATGGACTCCTCTTGCCGGGGGGGGGAGTGGGCGGGGTGGGAATGCCGTTGATCTCTCGCTGGCGACAGGGGCATCCTTGTCCGGATCTCTGAACATAAGGTGTGCAGTGCCTGTAAGATTTCTGCCGACACATCCACTGGGGGTGGTGGCGGTTGCTGAGGCTGCAACGGGAGCGGTGGCATTGGCGTGGCATCCTCTGGCTCCTCATCGCCCTGCTGCTCCTCCTCCGTATCTTCGCTGCTCTCAACATCTTCGCCGGGGGTTCTTCTCATTGGACCTGGCCTAGAAAACCGTTGTCCAGCATGGCCTTCAGGCCAGCAAGCTCCTCAGAGGAGATGTCCAAGCCCTGCACGACTACAGGCCCCCCCTCCCTCTTCTGCTTAACCAGCGGGGACGGTTTAGGGGAGATGATCGGCAGAAAAGACGAGTCCCTCCGCGCAGGCAGGGAAAAACTCGTTTTAGGGGTCGCCTCCTACGCACCCGCAGCCTTCGAAAGGGATGCCACCACTCCTCAAGGGAAGAATTCGCCCGGTTATCCTGGCCCTTCACGATCTTGGGCACGCCTGAGGCCTTCACTGGGGGGGGTGGGGGTGGGTGACATTTGGTTAGTGGCGGCGGCACAGAGCCCCCCTTGTCTTTCCCTGTTGGAATCAACTGGGACTTCTCCAGAAGTTTCCAGGGTGGTCCGACTTCCTCTTCGTCGCCGACCTGGAGCACTGACTCGTGGTTGAAGGGGATAGGGATGCGGTTCTGACCTGGCCGCCGAGGAGCCCGTCCCCAACGGTGCTCCCGGTGCGTTGCCTTATGTTGGGCCCCCGTCGCCGGGGTTCCCTCAAAGTTATTTGAAAACCGCTCCGATTTCCTCTTGCTGGGTGAGGCTTGGGGCTCACCCGCAGCCGGGGATCTTCGTTTGAAGCCACTCTAAGAGTGGCTTGCAACGGTCCTTCATGTTGTGTGGCACCATATCCTTGCAGAATGCACAGGTCTCCTCCACGTGCGTTTGGTCGGAATGTAAGCAGTAAAGGCACCGCAAGTGCCCATTGTCTAGGAAAATGGTCCGTAGTTCACATCCAGGGCAGATCCTGAACAGAGGCGTCGAGTCTCATTTGTCTTCAGCCATGTCCACGCGGGGTAGGCCTCAAAGAATCTTCTGGAATCCTCAAAGAAGGGAAAATAGATGAAAAATCACCCTTGAGGGGTGTAGAAAGCTCAAAAAAATGGTTCCCCGTTAGTTGGATGATGGACTGATGGAGCTTGAGGCTCGATTGACCGGACAAAAAAAAAAAGTAAACTCTTACAAAAAAATCGCAAAACGCAGTATAAGCTCGAGAGCTATACCATGAGGAGACCCAACACTTGAACGTGCGGTAAAAATCTGAAGATGGCTGCCAGAGGAGGGGCTTAGGTAGAGGGCAGTCATTGGCTGGGGGCAGTATGACCCAGAGCCCAGTGATTGGTTAGGAGAAAGACAGTTCAGAAGTGAAACTGATTTTTTCTTTACAGAGGATTCGCAGTCTGACGACGGGGAATATTCATGAGCATGTGAATCCATGCCAGACCCCATGCTGGAGAAGCACGCCTTGCCCGTCGCGTGACCCCCAGCGGAAACTGATCGCGGGGCTTGGCCTGATCTTGGGCCCCCACGGATGGAGCACCCTCAAAGGACTTAAAAGCCTGCTCTTGGGACCGGCCGGTCCTGGGCGAGGTACGCCTTGGCTTGTCGCACGGGGCAGAAGCCTTGGCGTGGAGCCACACCGCCAGCCTAATGTGACGATCTTTGACGGTTTGCTTGGAGAAACCAAGGCAGATTTCACAATCCGCTTCCCTGTGATCCGGATGGAGACACTAGAGGCACTGGAGGCATTTGTCCTCTACAAACATGTTCAGCAGTCCGCAGCTGGAGCAGAGCTTTAAGAGGGAGCTTCCCTCTCTCTTCTCCTCCGACATGGTCCCGAGAGCAGAGTAGGCAGACGGCCTTCTGGCATCTTCGACGATCACACAGCAAAACACGATGACTCCCAACACTTGAACGTGTGGTAAAAGCTGAAGATGGCTGTAAGAGGAGGGGCATAGGGAAAGGGCAGTCATTGGCTGGTGCAGTATGACCCAGAGCTCAGCGATTGGTTTATAGGAGAAATACAATTTGTAAGTGATTCTTTTACCGAGGATTCCAGGGCTGATGGGGAATATACACGAGCATGTGAATCCATGCCAGACCCCATGAGAAACCTACTTTATTATGTGTAGTTCCTAATGCAATGCAACATACGGTTGGTCTGATCGGTTTAGAATATGGTCTACCTATATCACACACAAAAAGCACCTAGAGGCCATGACAGTTCGGTGCTACACAAACATTGCATACAAAAATCACCACCCAAAACAACTTTGTGAAATAAATGTACACATTAAATACACAATCTGACCCAATCACCAGCACTACTGCAATGCCACCTTTCCCAGATCAGCAATTAGTTCAGCCCTAGTTTGGATTCTAGTCCAATCCCATTTAAACAAGGACTATAGTCACTCACCCCTCGGTTCCCAGCCTGACCCCAGTTCTGCTGTTGCTGCACATATGGTCGATTATCATATCCTCTTCCTGTGCCACCACCTATAGGAAAGGCATACATTAATTACAACTGTCAATTGTACAGCATCCAGTAAGATTATAGATGTTTAAAACAGTGAACTGAAAAACAGAAGTAAAATAACTAGTTCATTGGATTCAGTCTTATACAATATTGAGTTAAAGGTCAGGGCTATAACTTCTAAATGGAAGGGCTGCGGAAAGGGGGTGCTCCAGGGGCAGTAAACTCCTCAGCGGGTTACCTTCTTTGGAATAGCCTCCCCTCCCTCTACGTCATGAGCAGGACCTCCTTAAGTTCCGAACAAGCCTCAAGACCTTCCTCTTCACCTCTTCCTTCACTCCCCTGCTAATCGCACGTTAGCTTATCTGAAGTGCAGGGCCCTTATGCACCCTTGGGGCCCTGACCACCCACTTCTTAGCTAAGCTGCTACCCATCCACTGCACTTGCTTTGGTTCACCCTCCCATTGGAGGTTGCTCTTACCTACTGCATGGCACTTCACCTGCTGCTCAGCATGAGCACCACAGCACCTACCCCACACCCCTTATCTTGCACATTCTGAACACCCACAAGGCATCGCAGCATAGTCTTCCCCTCCCCACTTATCTTCTCTTGTTAATTTATCATTGTTGTAATAATTTTTTTCTCCATCATCCCAGGTCCCCTCCCGGTTCCCCTGTGGGTGCTTTGAAACAGTATTCAATTCCTGTATAAGCACCCAACAAGGGAACAAAGAGTTGGGTTTGCACCCCACCACCTAGAGAAGAAAAAAAAGAAAAAAGGTATTTGCTAGTAAGTAGATCTAGAATGTATGTACTGTTAGGGAAACAAACAAGGAGAACACGTTTTAATTGTATTCCAACTCTACAAATAGCCACTAGATGGCACTCAGCGAGCAACGAAACAAAGAACACATATGGAACAAGTTACTTACCTGTAACTGTTCTCCAGCATGGGTCTGATATGGATTCAAATGCTCATGATCCGTCAGGCTGGGAATCCTCTGTAAAATAGAAATCGGTTAGTTTCATTTCTGAACTGTCTTTCTCCTAACAACCAATCACTTGAGCTCTGGGTCATACTGCCCCCAGCCAATGACTGCCCTCTACCTAAGCCCCTCCTCTGGCGGCTATCTTCAGATTTGGTAGCACGTAAAGAGGCAGTAGGACCAAGTGAAGAGCCGCAGAGAGGTAGGCAGGAGGGTTCACATGTGAATCCATGCCAACCCCATGCTGGAGAACAACAGTTACAGGTAAGTAACTTGTTCCTTCTCCAGCATGGGGTCTGGCATGGATTCACATGCTCATGAATAAAGAATACATAGCAGTACACACATGCACAACCACGGGAGGTGGCAAAGGCTCAATATTAAGCATCACATCAAACTCAACATTAAGCATCTTACCTCCTCACCAGGCTCACCTCAGGCGAACAGGTTGCGCAGCACTGCTTGGCCGACCCTGGACTCCTCCCTGGAATCCCGGTCGACGCAGTAGAATTTCGTGAAGGTGTGCGTCGACCTCCACGTAGCAGCCCTGCATATGTCCAGCAGGGGCACACCAGATAGGAACGCCGTGGTAGCTGCGATCGCTCTGGTGGAATGGGCTCTCGGACGGCCAGGCAGCGGTCGGTTTGCCAACCGATGACAGTACATGATACAGCCGGAGAGCCATCTGGAAATGGAAGCCTTCGAGAGAGCCTTCCCCTGATTGACAGGTCCAAAGTTCAAAGAGTTGTGATGTCTTCCGAAAACACTTCGTGCGGTCCACGTAGAACTTCAGCGCTCTAGCCACATCCAGCGAGTGCAAAGTCCTCTCAGCCGGCGACGAAGGCGACGGGAAGAACACAGGCAACACCAAGGGTTCGTTGAGATGGAAGTCCGACGGTACTTTGGGCATGAAGGAGGGGTGCGTCCTGAGCACTACCCTCGTGTCGTGAAAAGTCAAGTACGGGGCCTTGCAGGAAAGGGCCTGGATCTCTCCCACTCGTCGTGCGGAGGTGATGGCCACAAGAAACGCTGTTTTCCACGACAGAAATTTCAACGGAGCTGAGTGCAGAGGCTCGAACGGAGGTCCCATGAGCTTGGTCAGCACCACGTTGAGCTCCCAAACCGGGGCCGGAGCCTTCACCGGCGGGAACGATCTGAACAGTCCCTTCATGAACTCTTTCACCAGACGATGAGACCACAAGGACGTCCGCCCCGTGGTTCTGGTGTATCGGGAGATCGCAGCAAGATGAATCTTGATGGACGCGTGTGCCAGTCCAGCTTTGGCCAGCGTCAGCAGGTACGGCAGTACTTGGGGGGCCGTAATCCGTAGAGGGTTAATCTTCTGTGCGTGGCACCAGACAGAGAACCTCTTCCATTTGTGTCCGTAGCATTTAAGAGTCGAGGACGCCCTGGCCTTTGCAAGAACCTCTCTGCAGTCGGCCGGTATGTCGTATCCTCCAAACTCTAGCGCTGCAGGAGCCAGGCCTGCAGGTTCAGCGATTTCGGGTCGTGGTGGAGGATGGCGCCTCCTTCTCTGGAGAGTAGATCCGCGTCCACCGGCAGCTTGATTGGCGGGGACGCTGATAAGTCCAGAAGGTCCGGGAACCATATCTGCCTCGGCCACGCAGGTGCGACGAGGATCATCCTGCACCGTGACCTCTTGAGCTGGTTGACGAGCCGGATTAGCAGTGGCAAAGGAGGGAACGCGTAGAGGAACAGGCCCTCCCAGGGGAACGAGAAAGCATCGCCCATGCTCCTCGCCTGGGGAAACCTGCTGGCGAACCTCCGGCACTTGGAGTTCGTCGCCGTCGCGAACAGGTCGATCTGGGGTGTGCCCCACCGTCGGAAGAGGCGATCCACTAGATCCTGCCGTAGCTCCCACTCGTGGCACGAGCGCAGCTCCCTGCTGAGTGAGTCGGCAATGGTGTTTTTTATCCCTGCCAGATGAAACGGCACCAGAAATATCCTTTGGGCGATGGCCCAATGCCACAGGTCCTGCGCCTCCTTGGACAGTGCTGGGGACCTGGTTCCGCCCTGTTTCCTGATGTAAAACATGGTGGTGGTGTTGTCGGTGAAGATCCTCACCACCTTGCCCTTGAGGGACGGAAGGAAGGACCTGAGGGCCCAAAACACTGCACGGAGCTCCAGGACGTTGATATGTAGGGATTTCTCCGTCGGGAGCCAAAGGCCTCTTGCGTGCAGATTTTCGGTGTGCGCTCCCCACCCTTCCAGGGAGGCATCCGTGGTCACTGTCTCCTGGTGGGCTGGGGTCTGGAAGTCCAAGCCCGCCGTCAGATGCGCGCGGGTGCCCCACCACCGGATCGCTCGTCGGAAACTCTCGTCGAGTGTGATCCTTTCCTCGAAGCTGCCCGTCGTTTGGATCCAGCGCGCGTCCAGGAACTCCTGCAACGGGCGCATCCGGAGCCTGCACATGGGAATGAGGTAGATGCAGGAAGACATCATTCCGAGGAGGGACTTGATGGACCTCACCTTGGCCGCGTCGGCCACCAACATCCGCTGCACCTTGCCCAGGATGGTCCTGGTCCTCTCCTACGACGGGGAGGCCAGAAGGGACACTGTGTTGAGCCTCGCTCCCAGAAACAGAGCGTCTTGCGCGGGTACCAGGTGGGATTTGGCGTAGTTCATGGAGAATCCCAGGTCCGTGAGAAGTTGGACGGTCCTTGCCGTGTGAACCACGGCGAGCTCCCTCGTCTTGGCTCGGATGAGCCAGTCGTCCAGGTAGGGGTAGACGTGGACCCCCTTGCGGCGCAGCTGCGCCGCCACCGGTGCGAGGCACTTGGTGAATACCCTGGGTGCCGACCGTAGTCCGAAGGGGAGGGCTTTGAACTGGTAATGACGCCCTTGGACCACAAACCTGAGGAATTTTCGGTGCCCCTTTAGGATGGGAATATGGAAGTAGGCATCCTCCAAATCCAACGACGACAGGAAGTCTCCTTCCTCCAGCTGACCCAGGACGTGCTGGAGGGTGACCATCCGGAACTTCTGCGCCTTGATGAACTTGTTCAGACGCCGCAGGTCCAGGATGGGGCGCCATCCCCCCGTCTTCTTCTTCACGAGGAAGTATCTCGAGTAGACTCCGGAGCCCCAAAGCCTCTTTGGGACGAGTTCGATGGCGCCCTTCCTGAGCATCGCTTTTACCTCCAGGAGAAGTTGAGGGACGTGAAGTTCTTTCCTGGCCACGGGGGGGACGCGCGGGCACCTTCTCTGGAACTCGAGCGCGTGGCCCCGGGCCAAGGCGTCCAGCACCCAACGGTCGGTGGAGATGGACTCCCACACGCTGACGAAGCTCGCCAGCCGGCCTCCCACCGGGGTGCTTCGGTGGGGGCCCGACCCCACGGCCGGTTCAATCCTGCTTCGACGAGGCTTTGCCGCCTTGACGACGACGGCGGGGTCCGCCAGACTTGCCTCGTCCTCTGTAGGCCTCCTGAGACGACGAGCGGGCCGCTTGACGGTAGGTGGAGAAACCGCCGCCGGAACCTTTGGAGGCGCCCTTGCCTCCGCTGCTCCGAAAGGGCGTCCGTCGTTGTTGCAGAACTCCCAGGGCCCGGGCCGTCTCAGTGTCCGCTTTAATGGCCTGAAGGGAATCGTCCACTGTTTTCCCAAACAGGTTGTTCCCATCGAAGGGCATGTCCAGGACTCTGGTCTGAACGTCTTGACGGAAGTCCGTAGCCTTGAGCCATCCACGCCGCCTAAGGCAAACGCCGTTGCCCAACTGGCGGAACCCAGTGTCGGCGATGTCCGTCGCAACGGTAATGGCGTGGTCCGAAGCCACCTCACCTTCCTGCAGGATCTCCAGGGCCTCTGTCCTCTTGTCGTCCGGCAGGAAGTCCAGCAGGGGAGCCAGTTTGTACCAGAGCTCCCTGTCGTAGCGGGCCACGATAGCCAAGGCGTTGGCCGCTTTAATCGTCGTCGCTGCCGACGAGATGACTCTGCGTCCCATAGCGTCCAATTTCTTTCCCTCACCGTCCGGTGGGGAAGTCGATGTGGAGGCCGCACCCCCCATCCCGCTTTCTTCCTGGCCGCCGCGGAGACGACGGAGTCCGGGGTAGGCTGCGCCCGGAGGCACAGGGGGGCCGTGTCCGGGACCCGGTACTTCTTCTCGTACCGGTCTCTTCTAGCTGGCGTCGTGGAAGGGTTCTTGAGGAGGGTGAGGCCCTCATCCCAAATGTCGTCCAATAGAGGCACTGAGAGGACCGTCTTCCTCTTGGCCTCGCGCCGCTGATAAAGGAAACCTTCCTTCTTCTCCTCAGGGCAGAGTTGAAAAAGCTCGGATGCCCTGGTGATCATGGAGTGGAACGATCCAATCTCGTTGGGCGGAGAAGCCCTGGTGGGAGGCGACGACGGTACATCCTTGTCGTATACCTCGTCGTCCGTACCCGTCGCTGCCGTGTCAGTCCCCGTATCATCCCCTCGGGTGGACGGGGAGGAGGGCTGGACGGGGCGCGACGGCTGAAAAGGAGGTGGAGGGTGGATCCTTCTTTTCTTAGGGGGAACACCAGAAGGTCCCGGTTCTGGGTCCCCCGACGGGGGAGGTTCCTCCGTCGGCAACGGTAGTCTCGTCCTTATCTCTGAGCATAAGGACTGTATAGCCAACAAAATGGCCGCCGAGTTGTCTTGCGGTGCTGGCAGAGGGGAATCCGACGGGCGATCAGGGGCCCCGTCGGTACCCTCGACGATGTCGTCGTCACCTGCGTCGGGATCCATCCCGACGGGCCGGTCTTAAGACCTCGACCAGTTCCTCCTCCGAGGTTGAAGCCGAATCTACGACGACGCCCTGCCCCCCCTTTCTCTTCCCCTCGGGGGATTTCACGGGGGTCCTATCGATGGGCACAAAAGAGGACTCCCTCCGAGGTGGCAGGGAGACTCTGAGCCCCGAGGTAACCACCACTGGTGTAGCCTGCACAGGCTGAGCCAAGGCCGCCGCGACAGTTTCGATAGAGGGCTTGGCCGGATGGATTAAGGCCTTCACCACCTTAGGTGCGCTCACCGCCTTATCCTTGAGGGGGGGGACACCGCCTCGCTCCCCCTCCGATGGGGCCTTCGAGCTCGACCGGGGCCTCTCCAGGAGATTCGCCGGGTGCTCTGCCTTCCTCTTACCCGTTGGCTCGTGGCTGATGGTGCCGGGGAGGGTGCGCCCTGCCTGGCGCCCGTCGAGCCGACCGTTCGGCGCTCCCGGTGCCAGCGGACTCGCGGTACTTGGCCTTATGTTGGACCCCCGTCGCCGGGGCGTCCTCAAAGGTCTTAGAAGACCGCTCAGATTTCTTCTTCTTCTCGCCCGACGGGCTCTTCCCTTCTAGCCAGTTGGCGAGACGTTGATGGCGGTCCTTCATGGTCCGCTCCGACATGTTGCCGCAAAACGCACAGTCCTTCTCCACGTGCGTCTTGTCCTCATGTAGGCAGTAGAGACAAAAAGAGTGTTTGTCCTCCTTGAAGACGTTCTGCAGCTGGCATCCAGGGCAGACCCTGAACAGCTTTCCGGGCGTCGAGCTTCCCTTCTCCTGGGCCATGACCGGGCCTGAGAAACTTCTGGAGTCCTCCAAAAGCGTAGCTTGACGAAATCTTCACCCTTGAGGGGCGCAGATGAATCCGACACGGGTCCCCGTTGATCGGATAGAGAGTCGGTGGAGCTTGAGGCTCTTTTGACCGAAAAAACGAAGTTTTTGAGAAAAAACGTGAAAAAAAAGCACTAACGCTCGAGAGCAATAGCACGAGGATCCCAACACATGAACGCGCGGTAAAAATCTGAAGATGGATGCCAGAGGTGGGGCTTAGGTAGAGGGCAGTCATTGGCTGTGGTCAGTATGACGCAGAGACCAGTGATTGGTTATTACTACGAAAGTCAGATCAGAAACGAAACTGATACTGGTTTTTTCTTTACCGAGGATTCCCAGCCTGACGACGGGGAATATTCATGAGCATGTGAATCCATGCCAGACCCCATGCTGGAGAAATTAAGTGTTTTACCAAGAAACTTTGAGTGTCAGTCTATTTGAATACTTGTGATTGTAGACCTCTGTAACCTCATTACAAGCTCACATTTCCTCGAGATGAGCCTGGCTGCTCAGCTCGCTACCAAAAACTGCGTGGTACAGACTTACAAAGGTTGGTTTTGCTTACACCTGTAGTCATAGTTGTGTGTAGTGGTCCCAGGGGGTACTGCATGCAAACTTTGCCTAACAATGGAGCTTGAGGATCGCAAAATGCAGTAAAAGTACGAGAGCTATAGTACGAGGACTCCCAACACTTGAACGTGCGGTATAAATCTGAAGATGGCTGTAAGAGGAGGGGCTTAGGTAGAGGGCACTCGTTGGCTGGGGGCAGTATGACCCAGTGATTGGTTGTTAGGGGAAAGACAGTTTGGAAACTAAACTGAAACAGATTTTTTTTCTTTACAGAGGATTCACAGCCCGACAGGGAATATTCATGAGCATGTGAATCCATGCCAGACCCCATGCTGGAGAACAGTTTTAAAAAACAGTTTGTGTTTCACTCTTGAGATTCACTGTCCTTCCCTGAAGCGCTGCTCGCATCAACGAGCCCCTTCAACAGAATCAACATGAGTCTTTCCAGCAGGTGCACAGTTTCTTATCTTTTAAAGGCGCTGCTTTTTCAGGCTAGTTCACAAACATGTTTTCACAGATAAAATCAAACGTGCAGACACTCGCAAAAAGCGGAGCTCCCACCAGTAATAGTTGACTGCTGTTCTCCTTCAACTCGCTCAGACTTCTGACTTCAAATTGTCCAAAAAAGGAAGGCCTAAGGGGATCTAACAAGAAATATGACTGTCTTATGTAAGAGTTACGATGAAAGGCAGTTTAGAATGACCTGCCTTGAAGAATCAGCCTTCAACACTCCAAATGAGATTGCAGCTGAGTGAGGCCACCATCTTGGCCTGGGTTAGAGCCCGATCCTCCATTTTGCATAAACAACTCTGCACATCTCTGTGAACATGCTTTAAGGAAAACAGGCATCCGTTTAACATTGCGCACAAGACCAAAACCCACATATGTATATGTTCCATAGACTCCACGTAACCTAACCCTTCCACCATGACCCCTGATGTCCCTGACAAAGAGGGAAGCGCTGTCCTTCTCGTCCAACATGATCCATGCAATGTAGGCCTGAAGAATCTTCTGGAAGCCTCCAAGAAGAACACTTGACAAAAACAGCCCCCGAGGCGCGCTGCAGAATCCGAAAAATTGATCCCCGTTAGTCGGAAAGATGATTGATGGTGCACACAGGCTCGATTGACCAAAAAGTAGAGTAACTCTCAAAAAGCTAAAAACGCAACAAAAATCTTGAAAAGCGAAGCACGAGAATGCTCAACAATTGAACGTGCAGTAAAAATCTGGAGATGGCTGCCAGAGGAGGGGCTTGGGTAGAAGGCGGTCATTGGCTGGGGGAGGTAGGACCCAGAGTTCAGCAAATGGTTTATAGCAGAAAGACAGTTTGGAAACGAAACAAACTGTTTTTTTTACCAAGGATTCCCAGCCTGACTGGGAATATTTATGAGCATATGAATCCCTGCCAGACCCCATGCTGGAGAACCTTGCTCCTGGTCCTTGGTGGTGGTGGTGACGAAAGGGAAGACGTCTGGCGGGCTTCTGGGGCAGCACTCAAGAGAGAGAGGGACTTAGCAGCAATGCATTTCTGTTGATTCAGCGACTCTGGTTTTGGCGCCTTTATCTCAGTCCCAGAGAAGAAAGAAAAGCTCTGGTTAGAAGTTCCTTGATCCCTCTGTCCTAGACCCTGGTGAGGGGACTCTAGATGTACATTTCCTGCTTCTATAGGGTCCACTGGATCGTCACAAAGTTTCGACCGTGTTCACATTTTGTAATATAATGCACTCACAGATCGAGGTACCCCAGGTATTGGGCTTCTGCAGCCTTGGAAAGTCACAGCAAGTCGGGGGTTGCGCCAAAATAGAGAGTTTGTCTTAAGGCTAATTGGTCCCACCAGCCAGAGTGAGGAAGCTGCCCCGTGCAGGTCCCCCTGTCGATTCAAAAACAGGGTCAGCACAGCTACAGGGCTTCACTGGGCACTTTGTGGTCCAGGAGGGTGCTAATGGCGTCTTCTGCTTCGGCTGTTGTCCTCCAAACCTCGCTTTTAAAGCAAGTTCCCATTCATTCACAGCCCAAGGCTGCCAATCGCAGAGCAGGGTGGTTGTCCTCCAGGACAGCCAGCTGGCCAATAGAAACTGATTTCACTCAGGCACACCTAGAGACAAAGGACAGGGAAGTTTCTGGACCCTCCCTCAGCTCCTGCCTTTCCAGACACACTGAAGCCTGGGCGGGCTTCGGGGCTGAAGCCCGCGAAAGGCAGAACACACAAAGGACTCAAACCTGATGCGAACAGAGTCAAAGCCCAGAAGAAACTAACGGACAAGAAATGGCAAAAAAAAGACGACCAAGGCCATGTTGTGAAAATGAAATCATTGGGTGCTGTACTGCAGCTGAGGGATCAGCCTGTAGCTACAGGTCAGTCACCAGGTAGTAACAAAGAAACCACTGCCACTAGACATTCAAATGAGTTAGTGTTACAAACTGTTACATGAGGAATGAAATCAAGGAGTTACTATGTAAACCCCCCAACAGCACTCCACATAGGGTGGTGTGTGTGTGCTGGACCCATAAAGTAGAAGGTAAGTAACACAGGGGTCATCTTACTATTCTTGGGAACAGTAGTACACCCAAGAAAAGGTAGTTAAACCTTGAGAAGTCCAATGGCACTGCACAAAAGGTGCAGTGTGTCACAATGCAAAAGCAGATGCCTATGGGGTTAACCAGACTGCATAAAACGGTAAGGAACAACGAAAATCATAATCAGGAAAATGCACGAGTGAGTGAGAAAAAGGCCCCACCCAGGAGTACAAATTAAAAAGCCCCGAGTCCAGCCAAAGGGCTGGGGATCTCTAAGGTTAAAGGGAATTGGCAAAGAAATGAAAAAGTTGCCCTAACACACCTTGAACTGGTTTGGCTAAAGGAGTTGTCCCCGTCACAATATAGGTTGGCCATCTATGCATCTGTCCACCAGGCCAGAGCATAGAAAATCTTAAGGTAGGGAAAAGGGCAAAGGACAAGATGGCTTAATGACAGGGCAAAAAAATATGCGACAGCCTTTTAGAGTATATGTTACTTTAAATACATTATGCAATTGAACGTAAAAGTGCACAGGTCGAAAGTGAAGTAGAAAAATATCCAATGCCACCAGCATCTTGGACACAAGTAACACAAACGTTACTAAAAGAAAAGAAAAGAAAAAAAAAAAGAAATAAAAGTTCCCCTGCCACACTCCACTTTAAGGTGTTGTAGGCAGCCTAAAAGCTAGGAATTACATTAAATGAGAAAGGGACCACCTGCATTGGTAGCTGTAGTGACTGAACTACCCACAAAACAGATTAGCTAGACAAGATCAGTAATGCAAAAAGGGCTTACACGCATTCAAAAGTCAGGACAAGAATCAAAAGCAAACGTTTGGGGGTTCCTTTGATGCCAACAGATGGACAGCTGCAAAAAGAAATTATTACTGAACAATGACACAAGGAGGATGGAAGCGAACAGAACTTGTACCATGAGGAACAGCCATTTGGAATATATGGTACCCTGAAAGGCTTTCGCAAGGTAAAAAAAACAAAAACAAAGCCCAATTAAAATAAAAATGTTTAAAAAAAAATTACAAAAAAAAAATCACTGGGAAAAGGGTGGAAAATGGTTCAGAGTCATAGGCCTTCTCCATACACAACGAAAGTAACTGGCAAAATACCATTCAATGTGGCTTATTATGTAATACAAAATTAAAGATGAAAACCAAAGGGAGACATTCCCAGCACTGGTAGTCATTGGTATTGACCAGGGCTCCCCAAACGAAATGAGAGAAGTAGCTGAGAGACAAAAGATCCTACAATTTGATCCAGAAAGAAAGCAGAAGTACGCTGGGGGGGGTGTCCACTTAATTAAATTGAGGAAAGTTGGAGAATGAGCCACTCCCTCCCACATACTCACTCAGACACCCAGGGTCTCGAACCAAACAATTGCCAAAATTGCAGAAGTTGTGCTATACAAGACCATTTTACAATGAAACTCCTAGAAATACAACCAGAGAAAAGAACACGTCTCTTTCTCACATATCAGAAAAAGAGGATTCTGAATGGCATTTGTGCCAACTATACCCTGAAGTAAGATGTACCCCAGTGACGTACCATTGTTGCCCTGGCCGAAACCACGGTGGGGTCGGTTTCGGTTGTTACGCCTGTTTGCCCGCTTTTCTTGGGGTGGAAGCACTTTCAGGGCCTCCTCTCGGGTTGCAGCCACTAGCTTCTCTGCCTCTTCCTTCTGCAGCTCAACATACAGCACCTCGTCCACATAGTCACATCGCTCAGGAAGTGAATAGTTTGCTGTAAGGAGGAGGTAACAGGTTTATGAAAGGGTAAATCAAGCAGATGGGGAAAACATTGCAACATCAGGAGATCAAAGTAAAACCTAAAAAGGTACATAAGGCATTACACATACTGGCGCAACAAAGCTGCACTTCAGACCTTAACTTCTGCACACGTGTTGCAGAATTGAGAGCAGTAAGAAACAGTAAACGGCAAGGTGCAAACATTTAAACAGGTGCCCAAAATTATAGATAAACTATGCACAAAGCTGCACAAGCTATCGAACACAACGGAGGCAGTACTTTCCAGCCAAATGCTAGTCAACCAGAGGTCGAAAATACAAGAAACCTCAGGTGAATGGCCGCTGTATCTTTGCCTCAGAATTGTTATACTTTCATTTGATGGGTGTTCAAAATCAACCCTGGAGTGGATTTTATCATTGTAAACATGGAAACAGATCTAGCAAAACCTACTCAAGGTAAGGTAGCAGAGTGGCAAGGCTTAGTCCCAGGAGTGCTGTGAAAGTGGTTTAGTGCTAAAATGAGTCCACAAAGAACACCAAAAATAATTCCAGTTAGACCGGTAAATACAAAATTATACAATGATAAGACCTTTAAAATTTACTCTAAGCAAGTAAAACCTCTAGGCAAATATTGTACCCTCTTGGACCACCACACACAATTAGGACCACAGGTGTAAGCCAAGCCAATCTTTGGTATAAGTCTGTACCACACAGTTTTTGGTAGCGAGCCGAGTAGCCAGGCTTAGCTCAAGAGTGAATGTGAGCAGTACAAATCATTACACAGAGGACTTTCAATCACAGTGGTTGAAGTGGACACTTCTTCTCAAGGTTTCTTAGTAAAATCACTTATTCATTTATTACACAATCGTTAATGTTAAAGGATATTTGTACCGTGCACTAGCACCACCGAGTGGTGCTCTGGCGGCTCTGAAAAAAGGGGGCCCGAGTTAGTGGGAATAAGCTGGAAAAGTGCAAGTGAGCAGTGATGTGCTGTTGGCAGCCTCCGCCCGATGCTCTGCTGGCTGGGCTTGGGGTGTTCCATGGCCGGCAGTCGTCGTGTGCTGTTGTGCAAGTCTATGTGTGGTTTGTTTGGTTATTGCAGTGTAGTGAAGTTTGTGCGGATTGCTGGTTGTGTTTGGTTAGAGTTTGAGGGGTGTATGCAGAGGGATGAAGTTGTTAGTAGATTGGTTAGTTGGCATTGCTGTTATTGCAATTATGTCTAGGTGAGATGCTTGCTATCATTCACTATTCCATCTGGGTGTGGTACTTGCACATTTTTAATATTCTGTCTAGTTGTGAGGCAGGCTAGTGATCACGATTCCATCCAAGTGTGGCACCTGTCACCATACACAGTTTCATCCTAAGTGTGGCACGTGCTAACATCCACAATCCCGTCCAGATGTGACGCAAACTAAAGTTAGGAATTCTATCCAAGTGTGGCACATGCTAACAATTCACATTGCTATCTAGATGCAACGCAGGCTATGTTAAGAATTCTCAGTGTGGTGCATGCTAATCATCATGATCCCATCTAGATGCGACGCTGGCTAATCTTCACAGTTCTCTCCAGGTGTGGCACTAGCTAACATTGGTAAAGTAAGTTAGTGTGTATTGCAAGGCAACATTTACAGTGGTCACAAGTCTCTCCAAGTATGCATTATGTAAGTCAATGGCAGTCTATGCTATGGGGAGGTAAGGTAGAGTGGCACGGCTTTCTGGAGTAGAGTAATTGCTCTACATGCAACACAGTTTTTGTTGGCGTCTGCTGGCTTCCCCTGCAGACACTTTCCGGATCCGCCTCTGTTGGAGTCGCCCTTTGCCTCGGGGTCATTCGCCGCAGGGGCTGCACGGGCAGAGGGCTGCTCTGGGATATGGTGTCATGAGGCGAGGTGGACCAATCTGGTTGCGTGATAGGGTTGGGAGGCGGGGCAATATGTGCCGGGAAAGCGGGCATGGAAAGGGAAACACGCCGCGCACAATTAACTTTTTAGAGTACTAAATGTTGATTTTGGGAGCAGGCTATGGGGATGGGCAGCGCACCCTAACCTGGCCTCATGTGGCTGGAGAAAACATTTTACTAGAAGGAGGCAACTTAATATTATATACCAATACACTTCAATACAAACCTCTAAGATTTTAAGACAGTTTGAGTTCCCCTGAAATAGGAGCCAAAATGGCAGTTCAGTTACTTAGAAGTGAGCAAAAAGGCACAAGGTAAGTAAAATAGATCACATATACTCGTTAGACAGTGCAAAAGGTTTCATTCACCAGAAGAGTTCAAGTCAATGGGCTAGTGTTCTGGATAGGAAAGAGCAGTTCTGGTATCAAACGGTAAAGTCTTTACAAAAGTTCTCAGAAGTAGTTTAGGCGAAAAATAATCATTTTTTGGGTCACAAGCTGATTAGGTCTGCAAGTTGGGAAAGTTTCACAAACTTTCACCGCCAGAGTGGCGTCCTCTCAATCGGGTTGGCACAGTAACTTAGTATGAAGAAACAAATTCAGCTGAAGTTGTTGGTTGCTGGCAGTTACTTCAGAGCTCACTGTTCCTGAGCCTCAGTCGTGGGGACAAGAGGGAGGACACCGGGTGGACTCCTGCACTGCATCGGATCATCGGAAAACGCAAAAAAAATGAGTCACTTCAGTTCGAGTAGCTGTTCTTCAAGAACACAAGCTGGTGTCCTTCCCCCTGGTTAATCCTAACCAGCTTTGAGAATGGTATTCAGGTGGCTTACCTTGAAGGGGCTTCTCTGTCAAGATGCAATTCGGACCTGCAACAGGGCTTCACCGGGCAAACCAACGGTCCAGGAGTTGCAGCAGCCGTCCTCTTCCAGCTCTTCTTCGGTTCCTTCGTTCCCGTTTAGTTTATTATTTGTATAGTGCCACCTGGCCCTGGGGCATCCAGGCGCTTGAATTAAATACAGCATGTCAAAATACAACATAGTCCACAGATGGACAATAAATAGAGTTAGACCAATGTCAGGCAGATACAGGTAATATGCAAGGTGTGGCAAGCATGAGTCATATGAAGTAATGCAAACTTTACATGGTTGCAGGTAGTGGGTATAGTAGCAGTGTGGTGTTAGGATTTCTGGGCTTCCCTGGTCAGTAACCAGGATTTGGTGCTGTGTCTGAATCGGTTAAAGGAAGGTCCAGATCTAATGTCCAATGGTAGTGAGTTCCAGAGTTTACTGGCGAGCACGGGGAAGCTTGAGCCGCCTGCTTTTTGAAGCTTGGGTCTGGGGATAGTTAAACAGTGTGTTTGGGCTGATCTGGTTGGGCGTGGTGGGTTGTGTTGTGATAAATTGTCAGATAGGTATCTGGGTGCTTGGTCGGATAGACATGTGTGAGCAAGAGCGTTTTATGTTCAATTCTCCGAGGTATGGATAGCGACTAGCAGGATCGTCTGGTGTCAGATATGTTTGGGTATGTTCAGGGCTGCTCGCAGGGCGTTATTTTGGATAATTTGCAGCTTGTTAATTTTTTTTGGCTGGTATCCAGGTATAATGCGTTGCAGTAATCTACTTTGGAGAGAACTAGCATTCTGGCTAGTGTAGTGCAATTGGAGGGTGAGAGGTATGGTCTGCTGGCATTGATGAGCTTACAGGTGTAAGCAGTGGCGGATGAGATGGCGTTGATCTGTCTGGTCAGTGTGAGGGATGAGTCAAGGTAGATACCAAGGGTTTTGATGCTGTTGGAGACAGATGTTTCCGTCAATAGTGAACGATTGATAGAGTTTGTCCAGTTTGTTGAGTCTGGTTTGGGTGCCTAGGAGAAGAAGTGCAGTCTTGTCATCGTTGAGAGAGAGGCCGTGCTTGGCCTTCCATTCTTGGATAATGGAATAGATGTTATTGTGTGCTGTGCAGGTGGTGTAGTCGCCTGTTAGTGGTATAAGTATTTGAGTGTCGTCGGCGTAATTGGTGTAGATGACACTCAAGCGGTCCAGTATGTCGAAGAGTGGTTTTGTAAATATATTGTAGAGTGTGGGGGAGACGCAGGAGCCCTGGGGAACACCGCATGTGACTGGGTCTGGTTTGGCGGAGGCTGTGGGAGCAAAGACCCTCATGGATCTGTTGTTCAGGAAGGACTGGATCCAAGCATTGGCTTTGTCCGAGAATTTGACTGCTGAGGTTAGATGTTTGCAGAGGATGTCATGGTTGACCAGGTCGAAGGCAGCCGACAAGTCAAGGAGGAGAAGGAGTGCAAGTTTGCCATTATCTTTGATGTTGTCCATTTGTGTCTTGAGGTCAATCAAAGCAGTCTTGGTGCCGTGTTTAGGGCGGAATCCTGATTGAGTCCCAGTAGGTTGTTTTTCTCGAAGTGGTTCTGTATCTGTAGGTAGGCAGCTCTGTCAAGGATTTTTAGGAGGAAGGGAACAGTTGTGATGGGTCTGTAATTGATAGGGACACTGGGGTCGAGGGGGGGCTTCTTAAGTAGGGGTAGAACCCAGGAGTCTTTAAGGTTGTTGGGCACTACGCTGGATGTGAACGATGAATTGATAAGAGATGTGATGAATGGGGCAAGATGTTTGGCTGCGTCTTTATTGATGGGTGCTTGGACACTTGGAAGGTTTCAGCGAATTAATTATGGTGGTCGACTCCAGTCCAAGAGACTTGCCTTTTAAATAGTTTTCTACAAGTTGATTGGTCCCACCAACTCAAAAGGAAGAAGTCGTCCTTGAAGGGGCTTCTTTGTCGAGGTGAACTTGGCGATTCGGACCTGCAACAGGGCTTCACAAGGCAAACCAACGGTCCAGCAGGTGCAGCAGCCGTCCTCTTCCAACTCGTGTTTGGTTCTTTCGTTCCAGTAGTCGACTCTGCCTTTCAGTCCAAGAGACTCTCCTTTTAAACAGTTTTCTCCCATTCATTCCAGCCCAGCTGTCACTCAACTAGCAGGGTGACTGTCCTTGCCAGACAGTCAGCCAGCCAATCACACAAGAGTGCATTTGGGTCTCCTAGGAGACTAAGCACAGAGTTGCGGGCACCTCCCGCACTTCCTGCCCACCCCAGACACTCAGGCGCCATAGGTGGTCTTCAGGCCTGAAGCCTGCCAGAGGCATACAAACAAAGGGACCAAACCTGGTTTGGCGCGCAGAGACAAACTAGAAGGACCTTTCCAAAAAGAAATGGCGATAAGACGACCGGGACCTGTTTAAACAAAGGGGCTTTTGCCTTGGAAAAAGTCCTGCAAGCTTTTTGACTGTTCAAGTGCAGTGCAGGAGTCCGATGTCCTCCCTCTTGTCCCCACGACTGAGGCCCAGGAACAGCGAGATCTGCAGGAACTGCCCGGAACAGAGTCATCAGCTGCCTCTTTTTCTTCATTTGTAAAGGTACTGTAAAACCAGGCAGACTACTTACCTCTCACGTGAAAGTGAGAACTCTAGGCTGAAGAGGCGATCTACCGCCTTCTGGGCATTTGTTAGGCATGTTCTGTACGAATCCCCGGTCATTAGCCAGTTGTCGAGGTAAGGATAGACTGGGATGAGCAGCTACTAACACAGCAGTACCTTCCTGAACACCGGTGGAGCTGAAGCAATGCCGACGGGAAGAACCTTGAATTGATTGTGGCTGTCCTCCATCATGAACCTTAGGAACTTTGTGTGCTGGCAACATTGAACTATGTGTTAGGGAGAATTCTCAAAAATGTGCTAAGGAACAAGTTACTTACTTGTAACTGTTCTCCAGCATGGGTCTGGCATGGATTCACATTCTCCTGAATATTCCCCGTCAGGCTGGGAATCCTTGGTAAAGAAAAAAAAATCAGTTTCACTTCTGAACTGTCTTTATCCTAACAACCAATCACTGGTCTCTGGGTCATACTGCCCCCAGCCAATGACTGCCCTCCACCTAAGGCCCCTCCTCTGGCAGCCATCTTCAGATTTGGTAGCATGTAAGTGACAGTAGGACCAAGAGAAGAGCTGCAAAGGGGAACCCTCCCGCATGGGAGGGTTCCCTTGTGAATCCATGCCAGACCCATGCTGGAGAACAACAGTTACAGGTAAGTAACTTGCTCCTTCGCCAGATCCCCTGGCATGGATTCACATGCTCATGAATAAAGAATACATAGTAGTACACACACGCACAACCACGGGAGGTGGCAAGGCTCAACATTAAGCATCTCTTACCTCCTCACCAGGCTCACCTTCAAGCAAACAGGTTGCGCAGCACTGCTTGGCCGACTCTGGACTCCTCCCTGGAATCCCGGTTGACGCAGTAGAATCTCGTGAACGTGTGCGTCGACCCCCATGTAGCAGTCCTGAAGATGTCCAGCAAGGGCACACCAGACAGGAACGCCGTAGTTGCAGCGATCGCTCTGGTCGAATGGGCTCTCGAACAGCCAGGCAACGGTCGGTTCACCGACCGGTGACAATGGGTGATGCAGCCGGAGAGCCACCTGGAAATGGAAGCCTTGGAGAGGGCCTTGGTTTTACAGGGCCAAAGTTCACAAACAGCTGTGATTTCTTCCGAAAACACTTTCTGCAGTCCACATAGAACTTGAGCACTCTAGCCACATCCAGCGAGTGCAAAGTCCTCTCAGCCGGTGACGAAGGCAATGGGAAAAAACAGGTAACACCAAGGGCTTGTTGAGATGTAAGTCTGACGGCACCTTGGGCATGACGGAGGAGTGCGTCCGCAGCACCACCCTTGTGTCGTGGGAAGTCAAGTACGGTGGTTTACAAGATAGAGCCTGAATCTCCCCCACTCGTCGTGCAGAGGTGATGGCCACAAGAAAAGCGGTCTTACACGATAAAACCTTCAGCGGAGATGAATGCATAGACTCGAACGGGGGACCCATGAGCCTAGTCAGCACCACATCGAGCTCCCACGCCGGGACTGGAGCCTTCACCGGCGGGAACAAACGGAAAAGTCCTTTATATATTCCTTAACCAAGCGGTGTGACCATAGGGACAACCGACCTGGCGTTCTGGTGTAGTGGGAGAGCCGCCAGATGAACCTTGATGGAAGCATGAGCCAACCCTGCCTTGGCCAGCGACAGTAAGTACAGCAGGATCTGCAGAGCCGTAATCCGTAGAGGATCGAGTTTCTGTGCACGGCACCAGACTGCGAACCTCTTCTATTATGCCCGTAGCATTTCAGTGTAGACAAAGCCCTGGCCTTGGCAAGCACTTCCTTGTAGTCCGCCGGGATATTGTATCCTCCAAACTCTAGCACTGCAGGAGCCAGGCCTGCAAGTTCAGCGACCCTGGGTCATGGTACAGAATTGCGCCTCCTTCCCTGGAGAGAAGATCTGCGTCCGCCGGAAGCTTGATTGGAGGGGACGCTGACATGTACAGAAGGTCCGGGTACCATATCTGCCTCGGCCATGCCAGTGCGAAGATCATCCTGCACCGGGACCCCGGGACCGTCTGAGTTGATTGACGAGTCCGAGAAGCAACGGCAACGGGGGAAACGCATAGAGGAACAGGCCGTCCCAGGGGAAGGAGAATGCATCCCCATGCTCCCTGGGTGGGGAAACCTGCGGCACTTTGTGTTCGTCGCTGTTGCAAACAGATTGATCTGGGGGATTGCCCCATCGTCGGAATAGCAGTCCCGTCAAAGCTCCCACTCGTGGTACGAGCGCAGTTCCCTGCTGAGAGAGTCGGCCACAGTGTTCTTCAATCCTGCCAAATGAAACGGAACGAGGAACATCTCCTGTGCAACAGCCCATCTCCTAAGGTCCTGCGCTTCTTTGGAGCGCGCCGGGGATCTGGTGCCCCCCCCCCTGCTTCCAGATGTAAAACATCATGGTGGTGTGGTCTGAAAATCCACACCACCTTGCCCTTGAGGGACGAAGGAAAGATTTGAGGGCCCAAAACACAGCCCGTAGCTCCAGAACATTGATGTGAAACCACTTCTCCTTCCGTAGCCACATGCCTCTTGCGTGGAGATGACCGGTGTGTGAACCCCCAGGGATGAGTCTGTCATGACCGTCTCCTGGTGGGATGGGGCGGGTGTCTGGAAATCCGTGCCCGCCGACAGATGCGCGGGGAGACCACACCACTGAATCACCCAACGGAAACTCTCGTCGAGGGTGATCTTGTCCTTGAAGCTTCCCAATATTTGGATCCAATGGGCGTCTAGTTACTCCTGCAGCGGTTGCATCCGAAGCCTGCACAGGCGCACAAGATAAATGCACAACGACATCATGCCGAGGAGGGACTTGATGGACCTCACCCATGCGGTCCTCAGGGTCAACAGCCGTTTTACCTTGCCCAGGATGGCTGCAATTCTCTCCTCCGACGAAGGCACAAGACACAGCACCGTGTTGAGCCGGGACCCCAGAAACAGCGCGTCCTGCGATGGCACCAAGCAGGACTTCTCAAACTTTATTGAGAACCCCAGTTCTGTGAGCAGCCAGACGATCCCCGCTGTGTGTTCGATGGCAGTCTCTCTTGACTTCGCTCGGATGAGCCAATCGTCTAGGTAGGGGTAGACATGAATCCACTGCAGGCGTAAACGCACCGCCACTGGCGCTAGACACTTGGTGAAAACCCTTGGTGCTGACTTCAATCCGAAGGGAAGGTCCTTGAATTGGTAATGCTGCCATTGGGCCACGAAGTGCAGAAACTTGCGGTGTCCTTTGTGATTGGGGATGTGGAAATGGGCATCCTCTAGGTCCAGCGACGACAGGAAATCCCCTTCTTCCAGTTGCCCCAGGGTAGCCACCCGAAACTTCTGAGACCCGATGTACTTGTTGAGGCGGCTAAGGTCTAGTATGGGTCTCCAACCGCCAGTCTTCTTTCTGACGAGGAAGTACCTGGAGTACACGCCGGAGCGCCAGAGCCTTTTTGGGACGAGTTCTATTGCGCCCTTCTTCAACATGGCCCGTACTTCCAGCACAAGTTGTGGGACGTGGTTTTCCTTCCTGGCCACCGGTGGAATGCGCGGGCCCTTCCGTTGCAATTCTAGGGTGTGCCCGTGGGCCTTCCACACGCTGACTAAATTCGCCAGCCGGCCTCCAACCAGGGTTGCGCAGGTGGGGGCCCGATGTCACGACCGGTTCAGTCCTGCTTTACCGTGGGGGTGGCGCCTTGGGGACCTTAGCGACAACGATGACCTCCTCCGGACTTGCTGCGGCCCCTGTAGACTTTCTCGGCCGAAGAGCGGTGCGGTTGACGGTAGGACGACGAGCCACCGCCGTAAACCTTGGAGTATCCCTGGGATTTTCTCCCGGAGGTCCGAAAGGACGGCCGTCACAGCTGGAGCGTGCCCAACACCCTGCCGTCTCGATATCCGCCTTCATGGCCTGAAGCGACTCGTCCACTGCCTTGCCGAATAGGTGGCCCCCTTCGAAAGGAAAGTCCAACACTCTCGCCTGTACATCCTGGCGGAAGCTAGTAGCCTTCAACCAACCCTGCTGACTAAGCCAAACGCTGTTGCCCATCGGCCGCCGGAAGCCTGTGTCGGCGATGTTTGTGGCCACCGTGATGGCATTGTCCGATGCCACCTCTCCTTGCAGGAGATCCAGCGCTTCCCCTCTCTTGTCGTCGGACAGCAAGTCCAGGAGGGGAGCGATCTTAAAACCACAGCTCCTGTCATAATGGGCCACGATGGCCAAGGCATTGGCCGCCTTGATAGTCGTCGCAGGCATCCAGTTTCTTTCCCATGCCGTCTGGGGGGGTGGGGCGGGGGGGATGGACAATGATGCCGAAGATCCGGAGGACGACTTCTTCGCCGCCGAGACTACCGAGTCCGGGGACAGCTGGGATCAGAGACACTTGGGTGCCGTGTCCGGCACCCCGTATTTCTTCTCTTACTGGTCTCTCCTCGCCGGGGCACAGTTCTTCATGCGGGACAGCCCCTCGTCCCAAATGTCGTCCAACAGAGGGACAGACAGTACAGTTTTCCTCTTGGCCTCCCGGCGCTGGTACAGGAATCCTTCCTTCTCAGGGGTTAGTTGAAACATCTGAGGCCCTAGCAATCATGGCATGGAAGGAGCCAATCTAGACGTGTTCCGTCTCGTCCCTCTGAGGAGGGGATGGTGGTGAAGGGTGGCAAGGAGGTGGAGGATGGACTCTCCTTCTCTTGCCGGGGGGTTCCCCAGACAGCCCAGGTGCCGTGGAACCTCCCACCAGCGACAGGAGCATCCTTGTCCGGATCTCTGAACATAAGGTGTGCAGTGCCTGTAGGATGTCCCCCGACACATCCGCTGGCGGTGGTTGCTGAGGCTGCAACGGTGGCAGTGGCATGGCATCCTGCTGCTCCTCTTCGGTATCTTCGCCGCTCTCCACATCTGCTTTGTCGGGGTCCTTCTCATAGGACCTGGCTTCGACAAACTTTGTCCAGCACGGCCTCCAGACCAGCAAGCTCCTCCTCCTCCTCAGAGGACATGTCCGAGCCCTGCAGGACTACAGGCCCCTCCCCCCACTTCTGCTCCACCAGCAGGGATGGTTTAGGGCAGATCTTCACTGGTGTCTTCTTGATGGGCAGAAAAGACGATTACCTCCGCGCAGGCAGGGAAACTCGTCTTGGGGGCCTCCTCCTGCGAACCCGCCTTGGCTAGGGATGCAACCACTCCTTCAAGGGAAGATTTCGCCTGGTGAACGTTGGCCTTCACAATCTTGGGGCCGCTTGAGGCCTTTACGGGTGGGGGGGGGGGGGGGGGAGGGTGGGGGTGGCTTTCTCCGTCGTAATCTACTGGGACTTCTCCAGAAGTTTCCCTGGGTGGTCAGACTTCCTGTTCATGGCCGACCTGGAGCATTTCCTCGTGGTTGAAGGGGCCAGGGATGCCATTACCGACCTGGCCGCTGAGAAGACTGTCCCAACGACCCTGCCCGTGCACGCGGGCTCGCAGTGCTTTGCCTTATGTTGGGCACCGTCGCCAGAGCACCCCTCAAAGGTCTTAGAAGACCGCTCCGATTACCTCTTGCTGGGTGAGGCTCGGGGCTCACCCGTAGCTGGGATTTTCGTCTGACGCCTCTGGGAGAGCCGCTCGCGATGGTCCTTCATGGTGCGGGGCACCATATCCTTGCAGAAAGCACAGGTCTCATCCATGTGCGTTTGGTCGGAATGTAAACAGTAAAGGCACACTGAGTGCCCATCGTCCAGGAAAAGGTTCCGTAATCCATATCCAGGGCAGATCCTGAACAGAGGCGTCGAGTCTCCTTTGTTTTCAGCCATGTCTACGTAGGGTAGGCCTCAAAGAATCTTCTGGAATCCTCCAAGCAGGGAAATCGACCAACAATCCCCTTTGAGGGGTGTAGAAAGCTCCGAAAAATGGGCCCCTGTTAGTCAGATGATGATCGATGGACCTTGAGGCTCGATTGACTGGAAAAAATTGAGTCAACTCTTAGAAAAAAAAAGAAATAAATCGCAAAACGTAGTAAAAGCTTGAGAGCTATAGCACGAGGACTCCCCAACACTTGAATGTGCGGTAAAAATCTGAAGATGGCTGCCAGAGGAGGGGCTTAGGTAGAGGGCAGTCATTGGGTGGGGCAGTATGACCCAGAGACCAGTGATTGGTTGTTAGGAGAAAGACAGTTCAGACCTGTAACTGATTTTTTTCTTTACCGAGGATTCCCAGCTTGACGACGGGGAATGTTCACGAGCATGTGAATCCATGCCAGACCCCATGCTGGAGAAGTAACTTGTTCCTTCTCCAGGGGTCTGGCATTGATTCACATGCTCATGAACAAAAAATACATAGCAGTACACCTATGTGAACAGGTTGCGCAGCACTGCTTGGCTGACTCTCGACTACTCCCTGGAATCCCCCGTCTACGCAGTAGAACGTCATTGCAGCCCTGCAGATGTCAAGCACGGACACACCAGACAGGAACGCCATAGTTGCAGCGATCGCTCTGGTCGAGTGGGCTCCGACGGCCAGGCAATGGTCGGTTTGCCCAACTGTGACAATGGGTGATGCAGTTGGAGAGCCACCTGGAAAGGGAAGCCTTGGAGAGGTCCTTCCCACGGTTCACAGTCCAAAGTTCACAAAAAAAATTGCGACATCTTCCTGAAACTCTTTGTGCGGTCCACATAGAACTTCAGCGCTCTAACCACATCCAGCGAGGGCAAAGTCCTTTCAGCCGGCGACGAAGGTGTCGGAAAAAATATAGGTAACACCAAGAGCTTGTTTAGATTAAAGTCCGACGGCACCTTGGGCATGAAGGAGGGGTGTGTCCTCAGTACCACCCTTGTGTCGTGAAACGTCAAGTAAAGTGGCTTACAGGACAGGGCCTGAATCTCACCAAACCGTCGTGCAGAGGTGATGGCCACGAGGAACGCGGTCTTCCACGACAAAAACCTCAGCAGCGCTGTATGCATAGGTTAGAATGGAGCACCCATAAGCCTAGTCAGCACCACATTAAACTCCCACGCCAGGGCTGGAGCCTTCACTGGCGGGAACGAACGGAACAGTCCTTTGACGAACTGAAGTGCTTCCCTTGTACGTCGAACTGCAGGAACTTGCAATGTTTTATGTGAATGGGGGCATGGAAGTTTGCGTCCTCCAGATCCAACGACAAAGTCTTCCCTCCTCCTGTTGGCCAAGCACATGCTGCAATGTGACCATCCTGAATTTCTGGGAATGGGCCTCCAGCCCGCGCTCTTCTTTCTTACCAGAAAGTATCTTGAGTAGCCCCGAGCCCTGGAGTCCCTTTGGAACCAGCTCCATCGCCCCTTTTCTTAAAATGGCCTGAACTTCCAGCATTAGCTGAGGGATGTGTTCCTGCCAGGCCACCACTAGTATTTGCAGACACTTTGCTGAAACTCCCAAGTGTGAAGGCGGGCGAGAGCGTCCAGAACCCATCGATCATTGGAGATGTTTTCCCACACGCCGACGAAGTTCGTCAGCTGGCATCCCACCGCAGTACAGGGCCCGACGTCTTGGCCGGTTCAGTCCTGCTTGGAGGCTGGTGTGCCGCCCTGGGATCCTTGACGGCGGCTGCCACTTCCGAAGGACTTGAAACGACCCCTGTAGGTTTCCTGAGTCGTGGAATGGGAGGGTTGGCGGTAAGAGGACGATCCACCGCCAAAACTCTAAGACCTCCCCGACTTCCCTCCTGAGGGACTAATGGAAGGATGGTGCTGATGCTGCATGCCCAGGGCATGGGGCGTTTCGGCTTTGATGGCTTGAAGTGATTTGCCGACTGCCTTGCCGAAAAGATGGTCTCAGCTGAACGGCATGTCCAGGACCCTTATCCTGAAGTTGGTGGCCTTCAGCCAGCCATGACGACGGAGGCAAACCCTGTTTGTGATCTGGTGGAACCCTGTGTCTGCAATGTCCAGGGACACTGATGGCTTGGTCCAACATCACCTCGCCTTCCTGAAGTATCTCCATCGCCTCCACCCGTTTGTCCTCGGGGAGGAAATCCAGGATCGGAGCCCTTGTTCCTGGCCAGGATAACTAAGGCGTTGGCCGCCTTGACCGTCGCCGAGTAGATTACCTTTCTACCCCCAGCCTCTAACTTCTTCCCCTCGCCATCCGACGATAACGGAGGACGACAAACGGTTGGACGACGTCTTCCACGCAGGAGCTAAAACCACCAAGTCTGGTGACGGCTGTGACTGCAAACACTTGGGTGAAGACTCCAGAACCCTGTATTTCTTTTCAAGCCAATCCCTTTTCACAGAGGCAGGGTTCTTCAGCAGCACCAGCCCCTCACCCATGAAGTCATCCAGAAGGGGCACTGCCGGAATTGTCTTCCTTTTCGCCTCCCAGCGTTGATACAGGAATGCCTCCTTCGTCTCCTCTAGGATGAGCTGCAAAAGTTCCAATGCGGAGGCAATCATTGAGTGGAAAGAACCCACTTTGTCCAGGGGAAAAGCCCTTGGCGGCCGAGAGATGTCCCTAGGGGGCGATGGGGGGATAGAGGCGGCTGCAGCAGAGGGTGCCTTTCCTTTTCTTTGGCGCTGGTGTCAAAGGGGTAGTTGCTGGTGCCGTTGACATCCTCTTCTGAATATCTGACAGTGCGTGGCGGGTCGAGAGAATATCATGCGACATATCTCTGGCAGGTGCGCGGGGAGTAGGGTAGCTGGGCCCAGTGCCTAGGTCGTCTTCCCTGCCGCCTCTGGCAGGTACCTCCTCAACGTTCCCGTCGTCCCAAGCATCTTCCGGGATGGTGTGGACGGAACCCTTCTCTGCTACATCGGAAGAAATATCCATGGCTTGGAGTTCTTCCATTGTTTGGGACCTCGAGGGTCGGCCTCAGACTAAGGAACGGCATCCTCTTCTCCAAGGTACTTTCCGCTGGTTTGGCCGAAGCCTCACAAACACCATGGCCGCCGCAGGGGCACCCTGGACCGGATCAGCCCCTTTCGCCTTGGAAAGGGCAGCCGCCACCAGCTCGATCGATTGCAGACGATTTAGCCTGTACCACCAAAGCCTTCACCGGCAGGGCGCCCACCTTTTCCTGTTGCTTGGCCTTCTTCGGTTTGTCCCATAGCTTCCCCTAGATTTTCTCTTCGACAAAGAGCTGGAGCGATGGCTGGAGATCGAGTCTGCTGCAGATGAGCGCGCCCTGGCCGCCGCGGGACCCGCTTGCTAGCAACCCTGATGTTAGGGAGAAGAAATGTGCCAATTCCCTTCACCTTAGAGAGCCCCAGCAGCTGGATTTTGAGGACTTAATTTTTTTTACCTGGAAAGAGTGAGCCCCCCCCCCCCCCTCATGTATTTGTATGTGCGTTTTAAATTTGTGTCCTCTGATTAGGGAGTTTCAGATAACTCCATAGGCAGCATCTTTTCATGTGTGTTACACAGCACCCTCAGTGCAGTGACACAGGGATGTCTTTTAGACTTCCCAAATGTTTAAATACCTTCTCTGGGATCAACTACTGTTTCCCAGAGAATGTAAAGTGAAATTGACTTTACTAGTCTTTTTCAAATTCATAGACTCAGCACACACCATCTTACAATGGAGTGCTAGAGGAGTTATAGTATCCCCTGTGTCTAAACACTCATGTAGCAGTCGAATGCTACCCTTTCCTATTTAAAAGGCTGGTGGCAGTGGTTTTACAACAAACTACCATTATTTTTCCAGACTGTGAACACTGGTAGCTAAAAATCACGGGAGCCATGTTTTTCAAGATGGCGCCTTAAGCCCCTTTGTTTAAAAGGGTCCCAGGCTTTTTTCGCCGTTTCTTTTTGGAAAGGTCCTTCTATTGTTTGTCTTTACGCACCAAACCAGGTTTGGTCCCTTTGTTTGAGTGCCTTTGGCGGGCTTCAGGACTGAGTGTCTGGGTGGGCAGGAAGTGAGGGAGGTGCCCGAAACTCCCTGTGCTTAGTGTCCTAGGAGACCCAAATGCATTGATTGGCTGGCAGACTGACCGGCAAGGACAGCCAACCTGCTGGGTGAGTGACAGCTAGGCTGGAATGAGAGAAAACTGTTTATAAAAGGCGAGTCTCATGGACTGAAAGGCAGAGTCGACCACTGGAACGAAAGAACCGAAGACGAGCTGGAAGAGGACGGCTGCTGCAACTCCTGGACCGTTGGTTTGCCCGGTGAAGCCATTCTGCAGGTTCCGAATGGCCAAACTCCATTCGACAGAGACGCTGCTTCAAGGATGGCTTCTTCCTTGGAGTAAGACACCTGGACACCATTCTCAAGGCTGGTTAGGATTAACCAGGGAGAGGGACACCAGTTTGTGCTCTTGAATCTACAGCTAGTGGAACTGAAGTGACTCCATTGTGTTTGCTTTCTTCAACAATCCCGTGCAGTGCAGGAGTCCCCCAATGTCCTGTTAGGCAGAAACCTGTGCAGTTCCCTTTGGGAACACTGCAAAAGATTTAGGACTACAGGTGTTAGCAGTAAACCCACTTGGTAGCAGTCTGTACCACCCAGATGTACCTGGTAGCTGTGGCTGAGCAGTCAGACTTCCCTCAAGAAGAGTTAGGCAGTATGCAAAGTATACACAATAGGCACTCAGATATAATAGCACAAGCAAACACTGACCAGAGCTTTGGTATCAAAGTATATAATTATTTAAAAACACACTGAAACACTCCAGCACTCTCATTTGTAAAACACTCTAAACACAGTTACTATTGTGATATATACAACCCTTATTTCCTTATCAGACAAGTCTTAGTTAACACCACTTATTTCCAGACAGAGGTGAGCGCTTAACTATAGATGGCACTCCAATAAGTTCATGAAAAAGGGAGGGAAAAAGACAGAATATGTGAAGATACACCACTCTAAGATTTAGGAACACTTTTAGCAAGGCAGAAGAGCAAAAGTCACTGGTGAGCAAAAGTCCATAGGCTGGGCCCACTCAGAGAGCAGAGCACAAATGCGCCCAAGATCACAGTTACACTAGGCTTTGAAAGTCTTGCAGAGAGTTCGAAAAGAGTTGAGAGGCTCAGAAAAGTTTAGCCAGGGTGTCCCAGGCTAACGCAGGTTCGAAAGCCGGGGGCTAAATCTACCCCGTACAGTCAGTGGCAAGGGAAGCCAGGCGGTACACGGTACGTTAAGTGGGAAGGATCCTCCAGCGGTGGCAGTTCCTGGCAGCAGGTGCAAGTCTCGGCGTCATCCAGGGGAAGAGAAGATCTCGACTTGGAGGAAAGATGAAGGTCGTTGCACTGCCAGGGAAGAAACCAGCCGCAGAGTTTTCCGGTTAAGGGTATTACCCTTTCTTTCGCGGTCGTGGTAAAAAATGTGGTATTCCGGTTGCCGGGGTGCTTGGCACAGGCAAGGCGGCCACGAGATGCATCGGGAAGGCGAAAAGACGGTGAAACTGGTTATCCCCACCAGTCGAAGGAAGAAGACTCTCCGGCGGGAGATCTCCTCTGTCGTTGGGAAAAGTGGTGAGACGGTCCAGCAGGGCTCCACCGGTGGTATCGTCGTGGCAGGTCGGCTCAGCATCTCCCTCGTCGGATTCTTAGGTCCTATGGCGACTTCTGAAGTTCCAGACCCCAAAGCCCTGCTTTTATGCAGAAAACCCCCATTCACTCAGCCTAGCTGTCACTCAAACATGCTAAGTGGTGAGCCGGCCGGCTCACCACTTGGGCCAATCAGGACGGAGTGCGACTTGAGTTGCCTAGGCAACTCAGTCCAGGGTGCCTAAATCCCCCTCCACCCATCCTAAGTACCCCAGACAGAGTGGCACCACTTTGGAGGGCTTCTGTGGAGAAGTTTTGGCAAAAAATACCAACCGGAGAATTAATAATAATTAAATAAACCGGCGGTATGTTCGAGGCTATCGTAATTAAATAAAGATAGTAGCCTCGAACAATGGGAAAATCCCATAGAGAAATATCCGCGGTTGAATATAAAAAGTAGTATCCACTGCCACCAGCCAAAACTCGATCAGGGGGGATGGAGACGTGCCCCCTCGACTAACAGACCCCGGGGCAATCTAATTGCCCCGGCCAGTACGTCCACATTATGATGGTTTGTACTGGTTCTGTTCAGAATTCAAGACTAGTAAAGTCAATGGTGACTTTACATGCCCTGGGAGACAATAGTCCGTCCCAGGGTATGGAGTCTATACTGGGGGGTCACTATGACACCCCTGTGTTACTGCACTGAGGGTGCTGTGTAACACATCACAAAAACACATGAAGCCCTATGGAGTAAAAGACCCCATAGCCCATTAAACACATCTAGAGTCAAAGGAATACACTCAAATCATGTCCAAGAGTGAGGGTAAAAGAGTCTCACTCTTGGCAGGAGAAAAAAATAAACCCCAACAATCCAGCAAAGCTGCTGGGGGACTCACTAGGTTAGGAAATTCAGCCTAAACAGAATTATCCCCAACATGTCCTCCCTCTTGTCCCCACGACGGAGGCTCAGAACAGTGAGATCTGCAGGAACTGCCAGGAGCAAACAACTTCAGCTCCATTTGTTTCTTGATACTAAGGTACTGTGCCAACCCGATTGAGAGAACGCCACTCTCGCTGTGAAAGTTTGTGAAACTTTCCCAACTTGCAGGCCTAATCAGCTTGTGACCGAACATATGATTCTTTTTCGCCTAAACTACTTCTGAGAACTTTTGCAAAGTTTTTACAGTTTGATACCAGAACTGCTCTTTCCTATCCAGAACACTAGCCCAATGACTTTGGCCTAGGCCTATAGACTTGAATTTAACTCTTCTGGTGAACTGAAACTATTTGCACTGTCTAACAAGTATATGTGATCTATTCCACTTACCTTATGCCTTTTTGCTCACTTCTAAGTAACTGCCATTTGGCTCCTATTTCAAGGGAGCTCAAACTCTCTCAAAATCTTTGTATTGGAGTGCATTGGTATATAATCTTAAATTGCCTCCTTCTGTGAAATGATTGTGTAATAAATTAAGTGTTTTACCAAGAAACCTTGAGTATAAGTGTCTATTTGAAACACTGATTAAAAGTCCTCTGTGTAATGACTTGTACTGTTCACATTCACTCTTGAGGTAAGCCTGGCTGCTCAGCTCGCTACCAAAAACTGTGTGCTACAGACTTATACCAAATGTTGGTTTGGCTTAGACCTGTAGTCCTAATTGTGTGTGGTGGTCCCAGAGGGTACTGCATGCAATTCTGCCCAACAAACCTTAAGGGGAACCCAACGGATTTCCCATAGATACTGCACTGAAGGTGCTGTGCGTCAATATACAAAACGTAGATGCCTATGGAGTTTGTCAGACTTAAAAAACAGCGAAAACACAATCCAAGTCAGGTAAAACATGAGAGGGAGAAAAAGGTCCCACTCACTCAGGAGTTAAAATTAAAAAGTTCTCAGTCCAGCAACAAGAGCTGCTGGTCTCTAAGGTGGGAGGATTTTAGCACAGAAATGAAAATTCTGCCTAACAATGGGCTGCTTTCCCCTTCCTCTGTCTGCAGTACAACATGCACCTCCTAACATTGCCAAGTCCGAGGTCTCCCTTGCACCGCTGTGCTCACGAACTGCCACATAATGCTTAACCTGTATCTACTTAACCACCTACCAACCACTACTCATGCGCAACCCTTATTAATATCCATTGCGTCAGGTTCTCGCACTGCGTTAGCATAAGTATCCAGCCCACTCTTGCCTCATATTAGCAACATGTTTTTTTACCTGTTTTGCTGTAGCATGATTGAAAGTGCCAATTTCTGCACTTTATTAGCAAATCCAAATCCAGCCTATGCCTGTTTTGCTGTAGCCTGATAAGTACCGAGACATTGCCACATTAATTGCAACTCCTCACCTGCCACCACACCTCAAGATACTTGAGAACCAACTAGTCACGACATGCAGTCGATGTCCTCAACCAGCCTCTACCTCACCCACATAGTCATTTTAGGATCTCTATCCTTCACTGCAAGCAGCTACCCTGCCAGCATCCCTAAGACACACCACGACCGCCAACTCACTCGTCCATCCACCATGCTCCACTGCTCGGACCCTCCATTGAATCCCTACCTAAACGACCGAGCCTTGTGGCTCAAGCACTTTGCAACCAAACCTACACCAAACCTCCCATGTACACTACAACATAGGAATAGCAGACTTGGATCTAGACTGCCCAGACCACCCTGTATTCAGCACAATAACTCCGCTCCTACACAACCCAACCTACCCGCAGCACCCAGGCCCCGTCCACCCCACCTACCTCAGCGCTAAAGGGAGCCCTTATTAATGCAAGATCCCTCATGGCCCATGCCCTTGATATCGCAGACCTCATCACTGCCCATAACCTTGACTTCTTAGCCATTACCGAAACCTGGCTACATGATGCCTCTGGCCCACTCCTCGCCTTATCCCTACCCAAGGGCTATACCATTATTAGAAATCACCGTCACTCTAACCTGTCTAAAGGAGGAGTCGCCGCTTTCATACATAGGGACAAGATCACTATGAGAGCTGCAGACAACACACAATTCAGCTCTGCAGAATCACTATCAGTGAAACTTTCCCTCTCTCCCACCAACACAGCAACACTACGTCTTGTATACAGACCTCCAGGTCCACTGGGCTTGTTTATTGATGTTGCCGCCTCCACCATGTCGGCTAATACCAAGCCTAACTCCCAGATACTGCTATTAGGCGATTTCAACCTCGGCCTTTCCGATCCCAAGGACCACATGGCCTCTGAAGTTGACACTACCCTTTCCAACCTAGGCTTCCAGCAGCGCATTTGTGATGCTACACATAACGGCAGAACGCTCGACGGGTTAGCTGACCTAAATTGTAATACCAATGTCATCTCCAACGCTGCTTGCGCTTGGTCTGACCATCATGTTATTACCTTCCTCCTGCCAGCCACCAACCCCCAGCCCACACCTACCATAGCCCCCGCTATACCCACCAGAAATTAAAAGGATATCACCAGGGAGAAACTGCTTCCTCTCATCCTCCCTTGCTTGAACACTTTCGCTTCGCAGCATAAGGACAAGGACCCCACTGTTTTAGTAGACGCCTTCAACAGCCTGATGATCAAAGCCATTGAGACCATAGCCCCTCTAAAAATTCGCAAAGCCAAACAGTCCCACCTAAACTCCTGGTTCACTCCGCAGCTTAACGCTCTACGCAAAGAAAAGCGCAAGGCCGAAGCCCTCTGGAAAAGTCATCCCAGCTCAGCTAATAAAGCCTCCTTACTGATCACCTCTCTCAACTATAAGGAAGCCATCCTTCAAGAATAGAATTCACGCATATCCCAAGCAGAATCCAACACAAGAGAATTATTTAAAATTCTCAAAGAATTAGAATCCCCCTCACCTGCCCCTGACGTGTGCACCAAAGACAGCACTTGGTGCAATAATATACAAAACGCACTTCTCAACAAAATAACCACTTTGCAATCCAAAATCAACGCCAAACAAAACTCCCTCCACACTCCTATTTCTAGCAATACCCTGCCACCTAAAATAACCACCCCAGACTCCCCAGTGCCATTCAGCTCCACTCACCGCCCTGGAGGTTGAAAAAATCATCTGCAACTTAAAACCATCCAATTGCCAAGGGGACGCATGTCCAGCCCAGATCATTACGGAATCGGCTCATGACCTCGCACCTTTTATTACCACGTTCATCAATGCCTCCTTTCAATCGGGAGTTTTCCCTAACAACTTGAAGGATGCATGGGTCGTCCTAAACGTCCTAAAAAACCTACCTTAGATCCGGAGGTCCCAACCAACTACAGGCCCATCACGACGGTCCCTTTTCTGCTAAAAATCTCAGATAGAGCAGCGTATCTTCAGATACAGAACTACCGGGAAACAAACAATCTACTAGGCACGAGACAATCCGGCTTCAGACCTAAGCACGGTACGGAGACAGCCCTCCTAGATCTCAAAACCCAAATTGAGGACTTTAAAGGCAAACTAGCCTTGCTATTACTCTTAGACTTATCTGGAGCCTTCGATTTGGTCAACCACCAAATCCTCACCACATGAAAACGGCCGCCCACTTCGCCGACAAGGCCACTAACTGGATTCAATCCTTCCTGGATAACAGACATATCCTCCCCTACCGCCTCTGCCGACCCTGCGCCAGTCCCTTGCGGGGTCCCCCAAGGATTGTGCGTATCCCCTACCCTCTACAATGTTTTCACTAAACCCCTGTTTGACGTGCTTGACTATCTGGGTGTCACTTACATTAACTATGCCGATGACACCCAGATACTCATCCCCACCACGGGCGATTACACGGTAGACTCGAAATCCTTAAATGACATACTTCGTCATCCAAACCTGGATGGCTCAACATGAGCTTTGTCTCAATGCCGACAAGACAGAGCTCCTCATCCTAGGCACACAGCAAAGACTTCACAAGCTGAACCCATTGTTCAGCTCCTTTAATATCGACGGAAACTCCATAAAAGTTTCCAAAGACACCAAAACGCTCGGAATCTACCTCGATTCCACTCTCTCCCTCCACAGACAAACGAATGCAGTTGCGGCCGCCGCTGCTTACACCTGCAAGCTGATCACAGCATGCCGCCCTTTGCTTTCCAATCATAACTGTACTATCCTTGCCAGGACTTTGGTCATGTCCAAACTGGACTACTGTAATGCACTGTACCAAGGCACTAATCAAGGCAACTTAGACAAACTCCAGGTCATACAAAACAACGCCATCAGAGCAGCCCTTAATATCCCGAGATCAGCCCACATCTCGGAAACCAGGAAGAACCTTCACTGGCTGTCAGTCACCCAAAAGATCTCTCTAAAATCGCTTGCCCTGACCTACAAATGCATGAATAACCTGGCCCCCATCTACCTCTCCTCACGGTTCACGCAGTATACCCCCATCTCGATCTCTAAGATCTACCCTCAACCAGAGCCTAATGATCCCTAGATACAAGCTCCAAACAGCTGGTGGATCCAGCTTCCCAGTTTTAGCAGCCAAATTGTGGAACTCTGTCCCCCCCTACCATCAGAAACCTTCCTTCTCTGAATCTTTTCAAACACAAAGCCAAACATTGGCTAGTCACATCTGATGACCAAGCTGCACTCTGAATACTTGATTACATATGCATCTCTGTACAAACTACCAATGTGTTTGATTACTATGTCAATTTAAATGTAACCTGAAATGTCGTAATATTATGTAACCACTGTTGCTAAGATATGCACCCGGTAGCCTCCGGGCCTGGTTTGCGCTATACAAATACAAATATAAAGAAGTAGTGAGGTTCGTTTGTCCCAACCAGGATGAGGCAAGTTTATAGGAAACAGTTTTCTGCAACTTAAGAATTCAAAGTTGCTAATTGCAGGGACATTCAAATACAGGGTTACCTTTCATCTCTAAGAGCACGTGTTCAGGGAGCTCATCACCCTCCTCCTGCCGCCGCAGCTCTTGCCTCTTCTTCAGGTCCTCATCACTCGGCACAACTACTACAGCCTTTCTGGAGAAGCCCTTAAAGGCATGCAGTTTCCTTCGCTGAGCAGAATTATACACAGTGCACTGCAAGAAAATAGAGTGTTAAAACCTACCTACGTGCAAAAACGCATACAGAATGGTAGAAACGGATTGGGCTCAAAAACCTCAATTAGAAAAAGAAAACTGGCTGTCCACCACCGTAAAGTGAAAAAGGGTACTTTTGAAGTTAACTACAATTTTCCAGAACTCATATCTTTTACAATATGCACATGCTGTGACTATTAAATCTCCAGGACGGGAATTATTACATATTACCTTCAGGTTAATTCCATTATTCTTATTCCCTTCTCATACCTCCTCATTTGGAATTGCAGACATGAAAACAGCAATTCTGAATAAGATTGTAGTAGCCATCTGCTTGTTTGATGGGGTTAGGAAAGATTTTCTTTCTACACCTTTCCCTCTATCAATTCCTATGGAACCCTAATCTTTGTGACCCTGTCCTGACTTTTAGGTTGCCAGTAAAGCACTCCGCTTTACTTCCCTTGCCTGCTTTGCTCATTATCATGGGGAACCTGACTAGTCTCAAACCGGTCAGTACTGTGAGACTATTTGTAAATTCTTGTATTTTTAGAATTGTACACATCACATTAAGGCGAAGTGCAGTTAGGCTACTTGGTATACTTCCAACTTTATGTAATGACTTTTCGGTTACCGTAACAATGCAGTTAAGACAAACGGGTGGCGTGTTAGGACAGTTTTCTGAGGTCCAACTAAGGGCTTAGTAAAACCATTCAACTGAGACAGTACAAGACTCCACTTCTAGTATAAGGCTGTACCACCTGAGTTCAGGGTACCGTAGACCGAGCAGCAAGGCTTATCTTAGGAGGGACGGCTGTAGAATCAGTACAAAGAAGGAACAAGTTACTTACCTGTAACTGTTGTTCTCCAGCATGGGTCTGGCATGGATTCACATGCTCATGAATATTCCCCGTCGTCAGGCTGGGAATCCTCGGTAAAGAAAAAACCAGTATCAGTTTCGTTTCTGATCTGTCTTTCGTAGCAATAACCAATCACTGGTCTCTGCGTCATACTGACCACAGCCAATGACTGCCCTCTACCTAAGCACCGCCTCTGGCAGCCATCTTCAGATTTGGAAGCACGTGAAGTGGCAGTATGACCAAGTGAAGAGCCGCAGAGGGGTAGGCGGGAGGGTTCGCATGTGAATCCATGCCAGACCCATGCTGGAGAACAACAGTTACAGGTAAGTAACTTGTTCCTTCTCCAGCATGGGGTCTGGCATGGATTCACATGCTCATGAATAAAGAATACATAGCAGTACACACATGCACAACCACGGGAGGTGGCAAAGGCTCAACATTAAGCATTACATCAAACCCAACATTAAGCACCTTACCTCCTCACCAGGCTCACCTCAGGCGAACAGGTTGCGCAGCACTGCTTGGCCGACTCTGGACTCCTCCCTGGAATCCCGATCGACGCAGTAGAATTTCGTGAAGGTGTGCGTCGACCTCCACGTAGCAGCCCTGCATATGTCCAGCAGGGGCACACCAGAAAGGAACGCCGTGGTGGCTGCGATAGCTCTGGTGGAATGGGCTCTCGGACGGCCAGGCAGCGGTCGGTTTGCCAACCGATGACCGTACATGATACAGCCGGAGAGCCATCTGGAAATGGAAGCCTTCGAGAGAGCCTTCCCCTGATTGACAGGTCCAAAATTCACAAAGAGTTGTGACGTCTTCCGAAAACACTTCGTGCGGTCCACGTAGAACTTCAGCGCTCTAGCCACATCCAGCGAGTGCAAAGTCCTCTCAGCCGGCGACGAAGGCGACGGGAAGAACACAGGCAACACAAAGGGTTCGTTGAGATGGAAGTCCGACGGCACCTTGGGCATGAAGGAGGGGTGCGTCCTGAGCACTACCCTCGTGTCGTGAAAAGTCAAGTACAGGGCCTTGCAGGAAAGGGCCTGGATCTCTCCCACCCGTCGTGCGGAGGTAATGGCCACAAGAAACGCTGTTTTCCACGACAGAAACTTCAACGGGGCCGAGTGCAGAGGCTCGAACGGAGGTCCCATGAGCTTGGTCAGCACCACGTTGAGCTCCCACGCCGGGGCCGGAGCATTCACCGGCGGGAACGATCTGAACAGTCCCTTCATGAACTCTTTCACCAGACGATGAGACCACAAGGACGTCCGGCCCGTGGTTCTGGTGTATCGGGAGATCGCAGCAAGTTGAATCTTGATGGACGCGTGTGCCAGACCAGCTTTGGCCAGCGTCAGCAGGTACGGCAGTACCTGGGGAGCCGTAATCCGTAGAGGGTTAATCTTCTGTGCGTGGCACCAGACAGAGAACCTCTTCCATTTGTGTCCGTAGCATTTAAGAGTCGAGGATGCCCTGGCCTTTGCAAGAACCTCTCTGCAGTCGGCCGGTATGTCGTATCCTCCAAACTCTAGCGCTGCAGGAGCCAGGCCTGCAAGTTCAGCGATATCGGGTCGTGGTGGAGGATGGCGCCTCCTTCCCTGAGAGTAGATCCGCGTCCACCGGCAGCTTGATTGGCGGGGACGCTGATAAGTCCAGAAGGTCCGGGAACCATATCTGCCTCGGCCACGCAGGTGCGACGAGGATCATCCTGCACCGTGACCTCTTGAGCTGGTTGACGAGCCGGATTAGCAGTGGCAAAGGAGGGAACGCGTAGAGGAACAGGCCCTCCCAGGGGAACGAGAAAGCATCGCCCATGCTCCTCGCCTGGGGAAACCTGCTGGCGAACCTCCGACACTTGGAGTTCGTCGCCGTCGCGAACAGGTCGATCTGGGGTGTGCCCCACCGTCGGAAGAGGCGATCCACTAGATCCTGCCGTAGTTCCCACTCGTGGCACGAGCGCAGCTCCCTGCTGAGTGAGTCGGCGATGGTGTTTTTTATCCCTGCCAGATGAAACGGCACCAGAAACATCCTTTGGGCGACGGCCCAATGCCACAGGTCCTGCGCCTCCTTGGACAGTGCTGGGGACCTGGTTCCGCCCTGTTTCCTAATGTAAAACATGGTGGTGGTGTTGTCGGTGAAGATCCTCACCACCTTGCCCTTGAGGGACGGAAGGAAGGACCTGAGGGCCCAGAACACTGCACGGAGCTCCAGGACGTTGATATGGAGGGACTTCTCCGTCGGGAGCCAAAGGCCTCTCGCGTGCAGATTTTCGGTGTGCGCTCCCCACCCTTCCAGGGAGGCATCCGTGGTCACTGTCTCCTGGTGGTCTGGGGTCTGGAAGTCCATGCCCGCCGTCAGATGCGCGCGGGTGCCCCACCACCGGACCGCTCGGCGGAAACTCTCGTCGAGTGTGATCCTCTCCTCGAAGCCGCCCGTCGTTTGGATCCAGCGCGCGTCCAGGAACTCCTGCAACGGGCGCATCCGGAGCCTGCACATGGGAATGAGGTAGATGCAAGAAGACATCATTCCGAGGAGGGACTTGATGGACCTCACCTTGGCCGCGTCGGAAACCAAGATCCGCTGTACCTTGCCCAGGATGGACCTGGTCCTTTCCTCCGACGGGGAGGCCAGAAGGGACACTGTGTCGAGCTTCGCTCCCAGAAACAGCGTGTTTTGCGCGGGTACCAGGTGGGACTTGGCGTAGTTCACGGAGAATCCCTGGTCCGTGAGAAGTTGGACGGTCCTTGCCGTGTGCTCCACGGCGAGCTCCCTCGTCTTGGCTCGGATGAGCCAGTCGTCCAGGTAGGGGTAGACGTAGATCCCCTCGCGGCGCAGCTGCGCCGCCACCGGTGCAAGGCACTTGGTAAATACCCTGGGTGCCGACCGTAGTCCGAAGGGGAGGGCTTTGAACTGGTAGTGACGCCCTTGGACCACAAACCTGAGGAATTTTCGGTGCCCCTTTAGGATGGGAATATGGAAGTAGGCCTCCTCCAAATCCAACGACGACAGGAAGTCTCCTTCCTCCTGCTGACCCAGGACGTGCTGGAGGGTGACCATCCGGAACTTCTGCGCCTTGATGAATTTGTTCAGACGTCGCAGGTCTAGGATGGGGTACCATCCTCCCGTCTTCTTCTTCACGAGGAAGTATCTCGAGTAAACTCCGGAGCCCCGAAGCCTCTTTGGGACGAGTTCGATGACGCCCTTCCTGAGCATCGCCTTTACCTCCAGGAGAAGCTGAGGGACGTGAAGCTCTTTCCTGGCCACGGGGCGGACGCGCGGGCACCTTCTTTGAAACTCGAGCGCGTGGCCCCGGGCTAAGGCGTCCAGCACTCAACGATCGGTGGAGATGGACTCCCACACGCTGACGAAGCTCGCCAGCCGGCCTCCCACCGGGGTGCTTCGGTGGGGGCCCGACCCCACGGCCGGTTCAATCCTGTTTCGACGAGGCTTTGCCGCCTTGACCTCCTTGGCAACGACGGCGGGGTCCGTCGGACTTGCCTCGTCCTCTGTAGGCCTCCTGAGACGAGCGGGCCGCTTGAAGGTAGGTGGAGAAACCGCCGCCGGAACCTTTGGAGGCACCCTTGCCTCCGCTGCTCCAAAAGGGCGTCGGTCGTTGCTGCAGAACCCCAAGGGCCCGGGCCGTCTCAGTGCCCGCTTTAATGGCCTGGAGGGAATCGTCCACTGTTTTCCCCAAACAGGTTGTTCCCATCGAACGGCATGTCCAGGACTCTGGTCTGTACGTCTTGACGGAAGTCCGTAGCCTTGAGCCATCCACGCCGCCTAAGGCACACGCCGTTGCCCAACTGGCGAAACCCAGTGTCGGCGATGTCCGTCGCAATAGTGATGGCGTGGTCCGACGCCACCTCGCCTTCCTGTAGGATCTCCAGGGCATCCGCCCTCTTGTCGTCCGGTAGGAAGTCCAGCAGGGGAGCCAGTTTGTACCATAGCTCCCTGTCGTAGCGGGCCACGATAGCCAATGCGTCGGCCGCTTTAATCGTCGTCGCTGCCGACGAGATGACCCTGCGTCCCATTTCTTTCCCTCGCCGTCCGGTGGGGAAGTCAATGTGGAGGCCGCACCCCCCCCAACTTTCTTCCTGGCCGCCGCGGAGACGACGGAGTCCGGGGTAGGCTGCGCCCGGAGGCACAGGGGGGGCCGCGTCCGGGACCCGGTACTTCTTCTCGTACCGGTCTCTTCTAGCTGGCGTCGTGGAAGGGTTCTTGAGGAGGGCGAGGCCCTCATCCCAAATGTCGTCCAGTAGAGGCACCGCGAGGACCGTCTTCCTCTTGGCCTCGCGCCGTTGATAAAGGAATCCTTCCTTTTTCTTCTCCTCAGGGCAGAGTTGGAAAAGCTCGGATGCCCTGGCGATCATGGAGTGGAACGACCCAACCTCGTCGGGCGGAGAAGCCCTGGTGGGAGGTGACGACGGTAGATCCTCGTCGTATACCTCGTCGTCCGTACCCGTCGCTGCCGTGTCAGTCCCCGTATCATCCCCTCGGGTGGACGGGGAGGAGGGCTGGACGGGGCGCGACGGCTGAAAAGGAGGTGGAGGGTGAATCCTCCTTTTCTTGGGCGGGGGAGCGCCAGAAGGTCCCGGTTCAGGATCCCCCGACGGGAGAGGTTCCTCCGTCGGCAACGGTAGTCTCGTCCTTATCTCTGAACATAAGGACTGTATAGCCAACAAAATGGCCGCCGAGTTGTCTTGCGGCGCTGGCAGAGGGGAATCCGACGGGCGATCAGGGGCCCCGTCGGTACCCTCGACGATGTCGTCACCTGCGTCGGGATCCATCCCGACGGGCCGGTCTTCTTCCACGCCAAGGCCGTGGCTTAAGACCTCGATCAGCTCTTCCTCTGAGGTTGAGGCCGAATCTACGACGACGCCCTGCCCCCCCTTTTTCTTCCCCGCCGGGGGTTTCACGGGGGTCCTATCGATGGGCACAAAAGAGGACTCCCTCCGAGGTGGCAGGGAGACTGAGCCCCGAGGTCGCCACCACTGGTGTAGCCTCCACAGGCTGAGCCAGGGCCGCCGCGACAGTATCGATAGAGGGCTTGGCCGGATGGAGTAAGGCCTTCACCACCTTAGGTGCGCTCACCGCCTTATCCTTGAGGGGGGGGGACACTGCCTCGCTCCCCCTCCGATGGGGCCTTCGAGCTCGACTGGGGCCTCTCCAGGAGCTTCGCCGGGTGCTCGCCCTTCCTCTTACCCGACCCAGAGCGTTGGCTCGTGGCTGAAGGTGCCGGGGAGGGTGCGCCCTGCCTGGCGCCCGTAGAGCCCGACCGTTCGGCGCTCCCGGTGCCAGCGGACTCGCGGTGCTTGGCCTTGTGTTGGACCCCCGTCGCCGGGGCGTCCTCAAAGGTCTTAGAAGACCGCTCGGATTTCTTCCTCTTCTTCTCGCCTGACGGGCTCTTCCCTTCCAGCCAGTTGGTGAGACGTTGTTGGCGGTCCTTCATAGTCCGCTCCGACATGTTGCCGCAAAACGCACAGTCCTTCTCCACGTGCGTCTTGTCCTCATGTAAGCAGTAGAGACAAAAGGAGTGTTCGTCCTCCTTAAAGACGTTCTGCAGCTGGCATCCAGGGCAGATCCTGAACAGCTTTCCGGGCGTCGAGCTTCCCTTCTCGTGGGCCATGTCCGGGCCTGAGAAACTTCTGGAATCCTCCAAAAGCGTAGCTCGACGAAATCTTCACCCTTGAGGGGCGCAGACGAATCCGACACGGGTCCCCGTTGATCGGATGGAGAGTCGGTGGAGCTTGAGGCTCTTTTGACCGAAAAACGAAGTTTTTGAGAAAAAACGTGAAAAAAATAGCACTAACGCTCGAGAGCAATAGCACGAGGATCCCAACACATGAACGTGCGGTAAAAATCTGAAGATGGCTGCCAGAGGCGGTGCTTAGGTAGAGGGCAGTCATTGGCTGTGGTCAGTATGACGCAGAGACCAGTGATTGGTTATTGCTACGAAAGACAGATCAGAAACAAAACTGATACTGGTTTTTTCTTTACCGAGGATTCCCAGCCTGACGACGGGGAATATTCATGAGCATGTGAATCCATGCCAGACCCCATGCTGGAGAAATAGTATTATACATATAGTCCAAAGAGGTCACTGACGATATGTATTGTCAAAATAAAGGGTTTATTTTATATACAAGCAAACTAAGATTCTTGGGTAAGTAAGTACCATCACATTATAGATCACCACAATTATAAAAACACACTAGGTTTTAAAGTACACAGATTAAAGCATAGACATTGTTTATAACACCAACAGTATTTTCTAAGTAAATCACACCATATCATACACATTTAGTATAGGCGACACCTATTCTTGGGGAGTAAAACCATAAGTTACTTTCAGATTACTTTACAGTAATTCAAAGGTAGTAGACCCTGCCAATCACGCAGAGATGCTGTAGTCTTTGGTGAACAGTATTCCCTCACTAGCTATTGTTTTTTTGGAGGTGGAGCTTCCTTTCATAGCCTGCATCAAAACACGGAGCGACCTGCAGAGCTACTGCAGTCCTTGCAAGGGCTGCGAGTCGGCCAAAGGAAACAAAATCTGAATAGTGCGGCGCTCGGTCCGACCTCAGATACACTCTGATTCTTGTGGAGAAAAGGTGAGGTAAGCCCCAATAGGGTGATCACGTACATAGTAATCACTGTAAATACCTTGCTGCTGGTGGTTGTGCAAGTGAGACGTGCAGACGTTTTCCACCCCTTCTGGTGCCTTGTCTATTGGGGGTTGTTCACGACTAACAGAATAGTTTGAAGTGGTTGGGAAGGCGGCATAGTTATTCAGAGATCCGTGCCGATGCTCCACCACACTGCGCACTCCTTTATAAAACAAAGGCAACAAAAGTGCGCCCGTTAGGCAAAGTTTGTATGCAGTACCCTCTGGGACCGCTACACACAACTCTGACTACATGTATAGGCAACCCAACCTTTGGTATAAGCTCGTACTACACTGTTTTGGTAGCGTGTTGAGCAGCCAGGCTTATCTCAAGAGGGGAAATGTGAGCTGTAGTGGAGTTACAAAGATTCACAGTTACGGGTATTCAAATAAACTCTTACACGCCAGGTTTCTTGCATAAACAATTATTAATTTATTCATCAGTCAGTTATAAAGCCTTCTTCAGAAGGGACCAATAGAATAGTAACACAAATACACTTCCATACTTTACACTCCTGTGAGTTTCATGGCCCACACAACCTACACCCACAGGTGACTTCAATAACTACGTTGCTGAGGACATTAATATCTTACTTTTGGCATTCAGAACACTCTTTAAAAGTTGGTAAAAGGCAAAGATTATAGAACACAAGAGACCACAAATATTCTTAAGCAGGCAAATACTTTTGGATCCTCCAAGAAGAGTCATACAATTCAATAGGCTAAGCCAAAGTCAATGGGCAAAAGTCTTTTATAGGATCAAGCACTTCTAGTAAGTAAATGGAAAAGTCTTTGCACAAGTTCTTAGGAGTCTTTGATAAGAAGAATCAAATGTAGGGCCACACGCTGATCAGACTTGCAAGTTGTAGAGGTTTCAAGCAACTCTACAGTAAGAGGTAACTTCTCTTAGACTTGTTTTACAGTACCTTAGAAATGAAAAAAAGATGCAGCAGATGACTTGTTCCTGTCCAGCTCTTACTGTTCCTGGGCCTCAGTCGTGGGGACAAGAGGGATGACGTCGGGGGATTCCTAAAATGCACTCGGGTGGTCAAAACTCGCAACGGTAAACTTCACTTTCAGTGGCTGTTCAGTGTTTCAGCTCCTTGCATCTACCGCAAATAGCAACACTGCGGTTCCTGGATGTCGAGATGGACTTTCCTTGCTTCTGGTGTCCTGTAAAGACTGGAGGGGGGAGTCTGTACTCCTGCTCTCTATATGGCAGAGGAGAGGCACAGAGGACCTCAGCCAAGATTCTCCATTATTGGTAACGTAGTCGAGCAAACAAGGCCTAGCTTCCCAAGAGGAGATGCAGGCTGGTTCTTAAGTACAGTGTAGTCCAAGCACCCACAAAGGAATGTCCACACACTGTAATAGTGGAAACACAGTATTTATTTAATTAAGGTTCAAGGTTATATACATAATCACAAGAACTCACTTTGTGTAGACGCCGGAGTGCCCTGCGTCCCCTTCGGCGCTGATGGATCCTTCGTTCTCGACGAAGAAGAGCCGTGGGTTGTATGTTTAGCCTTATGGGGTTTATGTGCGTCCTTGTCGCCGGGGTGTTCATCCCCATAAGCAGGGCGTGAGCCGAGCCCGTCGGGGCCGGGGACGGACGTCGAGGAGCGGGAACGCTCCTTCTGGGGGTTCATGACTTCCGTAACAGACGTCGAGTTATCGCCCTCCTCGTCAATTTCAGTAACAGCGGCAGCCGGTGAGGAAACTGACTTCGACATCGCGTAGTCCGCCCACCTTTTAACCCTTCGTTCTTTAAGGGTTCTAGGTTTCAAGAGCTTGCAGGCTGCGCAGCTGTCCTCTTTGTGATCGAGGGGCAAGCAACGATTACAGAGCTTGTGCTTATCCTTCCAAGTATATTTGCCCCTGCAGCGTGGGCAGAACTTATAAGGTGTCCTCTCCATAGCTGAGGCAATAATAGCTGGCGATAACAACCCCAAGGGAAAGAAAGGGGAGAAAGAAAGACATTCTCAAAGAGAAGATAAAAGTTCGAACCCCCACTCTCCCTACTGTATGTTGGCCGTCGAGGCCAGGCCACGTGTTCGGCAGCGCCGAAGGATCTCCTCCGCTCTTCCTCTCCGTCGAAAATCTGTTCGGCGGAGAAACAGCTTCACAGCTAACGTCGAGGGGAGGGATCGTTAATAATATATTAAGTATAACAAAGGACCGAGGTCCGTGGCAAGTATTAGCAATGTCTCTCTAGGAGCTCCGCGAAAGGCGACCAGAAACTGGGCGGAAAAAAACAATCTGAGGGACCTCGACGCGTGAGGGATTGTGGGTACAATGCACGTCACTATAGGGATAGTGTTACAGACACGCCTTGTCGACGTCCCCTTTTCGACTACGAAAAACAAAATGCAATACTCCGCAGTGACCACTGGATGTCGGACCTATGCACAGCATGTGATTCTAAGCAGATTAACAAACATCAGAAATATAGTTCTAAGTGGTATCACAATTATCAGATTTCATTAAAGGGCATCAACTATACTCTGGTCAAATGTCACACAAATCAATTAATAAAGGTAACCCACAAAAGACAGGAGGAAAGCAGTTGGTTAGAACAAATGGCAGAATACTGGGCTCCTACCACTAGACAGTTCTGTGTGGAGATCCCTCCCGCCCCCCCAACCTGGGCGACCTGTAAAATAAAGGTGTACCAGAAGCCCAGTCCATATATTGTTGAATGATTCTTATTCCCTTCTAAAATGTTGCTTTCTACCATCGCAATGTATCTGGAAGAGTAGAGGTCCTCGAGGAAGCATCGAGGGTTCCTTCTTGAGAGACTGCCTTTAAAGCAGGAGCCACGGATCGTGAATGGGCCTCGAAGAAAGCGAACTCAGCGTTAAGAATCCTCGATGGAAGTCCAGTGGCATTTAGGCAGCAGCTTCTGTACTTGCGATGCTCGTCGTCGACGACGTCCTGCCAGGGAGAGGCGTGTGGGGCACCTCGATGTTGATGGGTCAGGACCGCAAAGTTTGAAGAACTTCGGCCCAGCAACGGCGTCGAGTCGTCCGGTGTCTCTATGGTCTTTGGGTGGCAGGAAACCCACCGGCAGATGCTCCACTGCGCGTCGACGGCCTGGCCTTCTCCAGCAGGATAAGGCGGTCGGCGGTGCGGCCGGGCACGTCCGGGAATCAAATGTCTTAATCAATGGAGCGTTGTGGCTCCGGCCGCCGATGGCACGGCGTCAAGCGGTCCCCGCTTCTGGGCAACACTGCTTTGACGGGCCTCCAGCGGTTATAGCAACCCTGCAAACCCTGGTTGACAACAGTGGACGGAATGTCCACTGCTTATCTTCATTCTCCTCGCGGCCCCCTTCTCCGGTCGGCAGCCTGTTGAGGATCTGACTTCCAGTGAGCTTCGGCAAAAGTTAGCAGTGCTCGATGGTCCCTCGGAGCTCAGGAAGAGGGCACCTCACCAGGTCCTCTCTTGGATCAGTCTCGATGGCTTTCGTCGAAGGGAGACAGCAGTCTACCTTCTTCGAGCTTGGTTGTCGAGATCAAGCGTCAGCTTCAACTTCAGCTACTGAACAAATTCTAGCAGTGAGAGGCTCTCAGATATACTAGTTGATCTCCCATTCATTCCGCTGGGTCACACTCAGGCAACCAATCACTCAGAAGGGCATTCAGTAGTCAATCAGGTATACAGTGCATTCAGGCCATTCTCCTCCCGCTCAAGACACTCGCAACAAGGAATGTGTATTGGGACAAGTACCCAACCATTCAAGACTACACACTGCATTCATACCAGTTTCGGGCAAGGCTGGCTCAGTCATTGTGTTTCATACCAGAAACCAAACATCCACAACAAGAAGTGCATATTGGTCACACGCTCCATTCACCTACTTCCACCCACAGGGTGTACCCACAAGTCACTGGGAAGGCTCCAGCCAGCCTGGCCTGGACTTCACTACAATACCATTTATGGAACTTCCACCAAACAGCCAGTCAGGGGGAAGGGACAGAGTCCGGGCTTCCCAGGACTTTGGGAAAACAAGGTAACAGGCAATAGGAAGCAAGAGGCCACAGGGGCCATCTTGTTTCCTATCAGGAATCAACTGATTCCAATGGCAGGGCCTGGGGATCCCCAAAATGAGGATACTCGGAGCACCTGTAAAATTCAGCATGGCGCTACCACCAGCCCATAACCTGCTCTGTGGGCCACACATGTGCCCAAAAATATACACTAAGGGCACAGTGTTTTATCCCCACCCATGGGTGCCATAAGGGTATCCCATGGGTCTGTACACCAAAGCAAAAACAGGAAGAGCTGCACTGCCAAGAGTCTCGACTCCTGGGCAGAAAACAATACAGAACACAAATAAAAAAAGGACTACAGGACAAGGTCAGGGAGGCCCTGTCCCTCCAAAGCATTTCCAGCATCACACACCCCAACTATGTTTCCTGGACTTTAGGCCTTTTAATTTTTACCCTGAAGAGAGGGAGACCTTTTTCCCACGCATGTATTTTTCTGTGATTTGGACTTCTTTTGACTTTGGAGTCTGACAAACTCCATAGGCATCATTGTTAGGCAAAGTGTGTATGCAGTGCCCTCTGGGACCACTACATACAACTAGGACTACAGGTGTAAGCAAAACCAACCTTTGGTATAAGTCTGTACCACACAGTTTCTGGTAGCGAGCTGAGCAGCCAGGCATATTTCAAGAGGGAATGTGAGCTTGTAAGGGTGTTAAACAAAGGTCTACCAGGACAAGTATTCAGATAGACACTTATGCTAAAGGTTTCTTGGTAAAACAATGTATTACACAATCATTTAGAAAGCATTCACTAAAGGAGGCAACCAATATCACACAAACATACTACAATACTGATTACTAAGCAGTTGAGCTCCCTTGAAGTCGGAGCAAAAAGGCATAAGTTGATAAAACGAATAGTACAGTTACTTTAAAACAGTGCAAATAGTTTGTTCACCAGAGGAGTTGATTCAATGCAATAGATAGGCCAAAGTAAATACTTTGGGCTAGTGTCTTGTACAAGTAAAAACAGTTCTGGTATTTAAAACGGATAAGTCTTTGCCACAGTTCTTAGAAGTAGTTCAGGGAAGAAAGGTTCGTATGTCGGGTCACAAGCTGACTAGGCCTGCAAGTTGCCAAAGTTCCACAAAATTTCGCGGTGAGAGGCAAGTTCTCTCGGTCGGGTTTTTCACAGTAACTTATATTGAAGAAAAAGATGCAGCTGATGACTTCTGTTCCTGGCAGCTCCTGCAGATCTCGCTGTTCCTGAGCCTCAGTCGTGGGGATAAGAGGGAGGACGTTGGGGGGACTCCTGCACTGCACGGGGACGGATCACAAAGCTGGCAAATTGGCAAATCTTCGATTCCGGTTGCTGTTCTCCAAGCACACAAGTTGGTGTCCTTCTCCCTGGTTGATCCTAGCCAGCACCGAGAATGGTATCCAGGTGTCTTATGAGTTGATTGGTCCCACCAACTCAAAAGGAAGAAGTCGTCTTTGAAGGGGCTTCTTTGTCGAGGTGAACTTTGCGATTCGGACCTGCAGCAGAGCTTCAGAAGGCAAATCAACGGTCCAGTAGTTGCAGCAGCCGTCCTCTTCCAGCTCGTGTTTGGTTCTTTCGTTCCAGTGGTCGACTGCCTTTCAGTCCAACAGACCCTCCTTTTAAACAGTTTTCTCACATTCATTCCAGCCTAGCTGCCATTCACCCAGCAGGGTGGCGGTCCTTGCCGGACAGTCAGCCAGCGAATCACGCCAGAGTGCATTTGGGTCTTCTAGGAGACTAAGCACAAGGAGTTTTGGGCACCTCCCTCACTTCCTGCCCACCCCAGACACTCGGGCGCCAGAGGCGGTCTTCAGTCCTGAAGCCCGGGACCAGTTTAAACAAAGGTGGCTCAGACACCATCTTGAAAAACATGGCTCCCGTGATTTGTAGCTACCGGTGTTCGGGGTTGGGAGAAATCATGGTAGTTGGTTGTAAAACCACTGCCACCAGCCTTTTTAATAGGAAAGGCTAGCATTGGACTGCTACATGAGTTGTTAGACATAGGGGCTACTAGATAACCCCTCAAGCACTCTATTGTAAAATAGTGGGTGCTGGGTCTAGGAATTTAAAAAGACTAGCAAAGTCAATTTAACTTTAAATTCTCTGGGAAACAGTTTATCCCAGAGAAGGCATTATAACCTTGGGACAGCCTAGAACAGCTTCCCAGTGTCACTGCACGGAGGGTGCTGTGTAACACATGAGAAGATGATGCCTATGGAGTTGTCTTAAAACACCATAATCAAACACTACTAGAGTAAAATACACATCAAAATACATGAGAGTGGAAAAAAAGGCTCACACTCTCGACAGGAAAGAAAATAAGTCCTCAAAATCCATGCAAAGCTGCTGGGGGTCTCCAAGGTGAAGGGAATTAGCACATTTATGAGAATTCTCCCCAACAATCATCTTTACATTGTGACACACAGCACCTTCAGTGCAGTGCCACAGGGAAGTCTTAGATTTCCCAAAGGTTTAAATACCTTCTCTTGGTAAGACTACTGTTTCCAAGAGCAGTGAACTGAAATGGACATTATTTACATTGTGTAACTTTCTAGACCCAGCACACACCATCTTACAATAGGGTACTGGAGGAGTTACTTAGTATCTCCCTTTTGTCTGTTTTCTTATGTTACCCTTTCTACAATTAATTTCTGGTGGCAGTTGCTTACTTTTTCCTACTATTGAGTGTTTCTACCGTGGGCTGCAATTGCAGCCGCAGTAAAGCACCCACGGGTGCCCATTTTGTCGAAATGGCCCAGTCTTTTTTTCTCCATTGCTGGTTGGAAAGGTCCTTCTTGAGAATTACTCTGCGCGCCAAACCAGGATTGGTCCCTTTGCTCGTTTTGCCTTTGGCGGGATTCACTGGTGAAGCCTGCCTCTGGCTCCAGCGTGTCTGGCAGGGCAGGAAGTGAAGGAGATGCCTGTAACTCTGTGCTTAATCCCCTTGGTTACAGGAATGCACCCAAAGGTGATTGGCCGGCTGGCTGTCCTTGGAGGACATCCACCCTGCCGTGTGATTGACAGTTAGGCTGCAAATTGGGAGAAACCTGCACAAAAGGCGAGGCTTTTGAATGGAAGGCAGAGTCGACCACTGGACGAAGGAATCCAAAGAAGAACTTGAAGAGATGCCTGCTGCAACATCTGGACTGTTGGTTTGCCTGGTGAACCCCTGATGCAGTTCTGAAGCTCTGAATTCGCCTTGACTAGAGAAGCCCTGCAACTGACTACTTCTCCCCTTGGGTTGGTGGGACCAATCAACCCCAAAGTGAACTCACCTGGACATTCTTTCGGAGTTGGCCGTACTTCCATTGCTGCTGCAGGAACTGAATTCCAGGGAGAGGAACACCAGATCAAGTGCATCGCTTTTAATTCGGACCAGAGCTCCAGGAAGATCCTCAGGACTCCCATGAAGCAGGACTGACCAAGCCTGAGCCACCTCAACAGAGTGCTGGACCCCAGATGCAAGGAAAAGTCTAGATTGGTATGCGAGAGACCGCGGTGGTGCTATTTGTAGAGACGCGAGGTGCTGAAACTGCAAAGTGCCACTGAATTGAAGTTTGACCTTTGCTGCTGCCGACCTTCCATTGCAGGAGTCCCGAGACGTCCTGCCCCTTGACCCCATGAACAGCATATGCAGAGCTACACAGGAACAGGAGCCAGCTGGAACCAAGGTACTGTAAACTTAAGAGGACTTGCCTCTTGTTGTTTAGCCTTACTTGCTCTCAGTTGAGACTTGTCTTGGTTGCCATTGCATAGTTGCTTGCAGCGTTGCCCCTCACAAGCCTCCCAACTTGTGTCCCATCAAGTGAATCTTATTTCAACAAGCTTTTCTAAAAACATTGTGCAAGACTTTACCTGCAAAGATTATCTTCAGCTCCCCTAGAGTTTGCTCAACATTGGCAGATGAAGCCCTGGCCTTGGCAAGCACCTCCTTGCAGGCCGCCGGGAGATCGTATCCACCAAATTCTAATGCTGCAGGAGCCAGGCCTGCAAGTTCAGCGACCCTCGGTCGTGGTGCAGAATTGCACCTCCTTCCCTGGTGACAAGATCTGCGTCTGCCGGAAGCTTGACTGGAGGGGGCGCTGACATGTCCAGAAGGTCCGGGTACCATATCTGCCTCGGCCACGCCGATGCGACAAGGATCATCCTGCACCGGGACCATCTGAGTTGATTGAGGAGTCGCAGAAGCAAAGGCAACGGGGGAAATGCATAGAGGAACAGACCGTCCCAGGGGAAGGAGAATGCATTCCCCATGTTCCCCATGCTCCCCATGGCGGGGAAACCTGCTGGCACTTGGCGTTCGTCGCCATTGCAAACAGATCGATCTGGGGATTGCCCCATCGTCGAAACAGTAGGTCCACCGGATACTGCCAAAGCTCCCACTCGTGGCAAGAGCGCAGCTCCCTGTTGAGTGAGTCGGCAACAGTGTTCTTCACTCCTGCCAGATGAAAGGGTATCAGGAACATCCGCTGGGCGACGGCCCAGTGCCATAGATCCTGCGCTTCCTTGGACATAGCCGGGGATCTGGTGCCCCCCTGCTTCCGAATGTAGAACATTGTGGTGGTGTTGTCGGTGAAGACCCGCACCACCTTGCCCTTGAGGGACAGAAAGAATGATTTTAGGGCCCAAAACACGGCCCGGAGCTCCAGGATGTTGATGTGCAACGACTTCTCCTCCGGGAGTCAAAAGCCTCTTGTGTGGAGATTTCTGTTGTGCGTGCCCCATCCCTTCAGGGAGGCGTCCGTCGTCAGAGTCTCCTCATGAGCTGGGGTCTGAAAGTCTGTGCCCGCCGTTAGATGCGTGCGGACGTCCCACCACCAAATCGTTCTGCGAATGTCTCGTTGAGGGCGATCTTGTCCTCAAAGCTTCCTGCTACCTGGATCCAACGGGCGTCGAGGAACTCTTGCAGCGGCCGCATCCGCAGCCTGCACAGCCGAACGAGGTAGATCCATGACATCATGCCGAGCAGGGACTTGAAGGACCTCACCCTGGCAACCTCCATGGTCAACAGCCGTTGTACCTTGCCCAGGATGGCCTTTATCCTGTCCTCCAACGGCGAAGCCAGGCACGACACTGTTGAGCCTGGACCCCAGAAACCCAGCGTCCTGCGATGGCACCAGGCAGGACTTCGCATAGTTTATCGAGAACCCCAGTTCGGTGAGTAGGCGAACGGTCCTTGCTGTGTGCTCGACTGCAATTTCCCTGGACTTTGCTCGGATGAGCCAATCGTCCAGGTAGGGGTAGACGTGGACCCCCTGCAGGCACAGCTGCACCACCACCGGTGCCAGGCACTTGAAGACCCTCGGCGCTGACTTCAACCCGAAGGGAAGGGCCTTGAATTGATAGTGTTGCCCCTGGACCACGAAGCGTAGAAACTGATGCTCCTTGTGGATGGGGATGTGAAAATAAGCAACCTCCAGGTCCAACCATGACCGGAAGTCCCCTTCCTCCAGCTGTCCCAGCACGCGCTAGAGGGTGACCATCCGAAACCTCTGGGACTTTATGTATTTGTTGAGGCGGTGGAGATCCATGATGGGCTGCCAACCACCGGTCTTTTTCCCCCCCGACGAGAATGTACCGCAAGTACACTCGAGCCCCGGAGCCTTTTTGGGACGAGTTCTATTGCGCCCTTTCTCAGCATTGCTCTTACCTCTCGAAGCAGCTGTGGGACGTGGTGTTCTTGCCTGGCCACTGGTGGAATGCAGGGACATTTCCTTTGGAACTTAAGGGTGTGTCCATGGGCTAGGACGTCCAGCACCCAACGGTCGGTGGAGATTGGCTTCCACACGCCGACGAAGTTGGCCAGCCGGCTCCCACCAGGGTGCTTGCGTGGAAGCCCGACGTCACGGCCGGTTCAGCCCTGCCTCGTCATGGACGACCCACTTTGGGGGCCCTGGCGACAACGATTTCCTCTGGCTTTGCTGCGGCCCCTGTAGGCTTCCCGGGCCGAGGAACGGGATGGTTGACGGTACAAAGAAGTTGCCACTGAATCCTTTGGAGACACCATGGGACTTGCCTCCGGCGACCCGAAAGGACGGCCGTCGCTGGTTGAGTGTGCCCAAGGCACGAGCCATCTCGGTGTCTGCCTTGAAGAGATTCATCCACCGTCTTGCCGAACAAGAAGTCCCAGTTGAAGGGCATCTCCAATACCCTTGTCTGGATGTCTTGACGGAAGTTGGTGGCCTTCAGCCAACCACGCCGACAAAGGCAAACGCTGTTGGCCATCTGGCAGAGACCGGTGTCGGCAATGTCCGTAGCCACCGTGATATGGTCTGATGCCACCTCGCCTTCTTGTAGGATTTGAAGGGCCTCCGCCCTCTTGTCTGGAAAGAAGTCCAGGAGAGGGGCGATTTTAAACCAAAGCTCCATGTTGTAGCGGGCCACGATGGCGAGAGCGTTGACCGCCTCAATGGTCGTTGCTGCCAACGAGATGACTCGTCCCATGGAGTCTAGCTTCTTTCCCTCGCCGTCCGGTGGGGAAGTGGAAGTCAATGCCACCGATCCAGCAGATTTCTTCATGGCCGCCGCGACCACTGAGTCGGGGGACAGCTGAGATCCGAGACACTTCGGTGCAGAGTCTGGCAGCCTGTATTTCTTCTCGTACCGGTCTCTTTGCCGGGGCAGAGTTCTTCAGAAGGGACAGTCCTTCGTCCCAGATGTCGTCCAACAGCGGGATCGAGAGCATGGTGTTCCTCTTGGCCTCTCGGCACTGATAAAGGAACCCCCTCCTGTTCCTCAGGGTTCCGTTGTAATAGCTCCGAGGCCATAGAGATCATGGCGTGGAACGAGCCGATCTAGTCGGGTGGCGAAGCCCTGGGTGCCGGCGACAGGAGGTCCGTTCCGTCGTCGGTGTCTCCGACTCAGTCTCGTCCCTCGGTGGAGGGGATTGAGGAGAAGGATGGCAGTGTGGCGGAGGATGGACTTGCCTCTGCTTAGATGGTGGGTCCCCTGATGGTCCAGGCGCTGCTGGATCGCCCGTCGGAGGCTCGGGCATCCGTGTCCCCATCACAGAGCACAGGGTGTTCAGAGCTTGTAGGATGTCTGCCGACATGTCCGTCAGTGGTTGCATCGGCAGTGGCGTGGTGTCCTCCGGTTCCTCACCGCCGGCCGCTCGTTGGTTCCCTCGTCGCTTTCCACGTCCGCCTCGTCGGGGTCCTCCCAGTAGGACCTGGCCTCGACAAACTTCGTCAGGCACCGTCTTCAGGCCCGAGAGCTGCTCCTCCTCGGAGATCTGAGTCCGGCAGGACTAGCGTGCCCCCTCCCTTCTTCTCGGCCAGGGACGACGGCCTCGGGGAGATGATTGGCATAGTCTTCACGGGAGGCTTATGGGCAGGAAAGATGGTTCTGGGAAACTCTTCTTGGCGGTCATCTCCACTGGGACCGCATCTGCGGCCTTCGCCAGGGATGCCACCACGCCCTCAATAGATGCCTTAGCCTGGTGAACCTGGGTCTTGACGAACTTGGGCACGCCTGAGGCCTTCACCGTAGGGGGAGGGTCAACGCCTCGCTCCCCTTGGCTTTCTCCGTTGGAGTCGACCGAGCCTTCTCCAGAAGCTTACCCGGGTGGTCTGACTTCCTTTTCTTCACTGAGCTGGAGCGTTGCCTTGTGGTTGACGGAGTCAGTGATGCTGCGCCTGGCCCGGTTGCCGTGGAGCCCGCGGTGCTTTGCCTTATGTTGGGCCCCTGTCGCCGGAGGGCCCTATTTCCTCTTGGGAGAAGTAAGCTGCCGGGGCTCCCCCGCTGCCGGGATCTTAGTCTGCAGCCACTCGGCGAGCCGCTTGCGACGGTCCTTCATGGTGCATGGCACCATGTCCTTGCAGAACGCACAGCCTCCTCCACGTGCGAACTGTCCAAATGTAGGCAATAAAGGAACAGGGAGTGCCCATCGTCCAGGAAGATGTTCCGCAGCCTGGGCAGATCCTGAACAGAGGCGTTGAGTCTCCTTTATCTTCGCCCATGTCCACGCGGTGTAGGCCTCCAAGAATCTTCTGGAATCCTCCAAGAAGTGAACTCGACGAAAAAAAATCACCCTTGAGTGGCGTACAAAGTTCAGAAAAACGGGTCCCTGTTAGTCGGTTGACGGATCGATAGACCTTGAGGCACGATTGGCCGAAAAATAGAGCCAAACTCTTAGGAAAAATAAATAAATAAAAATAAAAGCTCGAGAGCTACAGCACGAGGACTCCCAACACTTGAACGTGTGGTAAAAATCTGAAGATGGCTGCCAGAGGAGGGGCTTAGGTAGAGGTCAGTCATTGGCTGGGGGGCAGTATGACCCAGAGACCAGCGATTGGTCATTACGAGAAAGACCGTTCAGAAACTGATTTTTTCTTTACTGAGGATTCCCAGCCTGACGGGGAATATTCATGAGCATGTGAATCCATGCCAGACCCCATGCTGGAGAACTCAATTCTCTGAGGACTTGAGTGGATTCTATCCTGTTTTTTCTAGTAGCTACTGAAGCCTCCGACAGGGGAGTGTTCGATCTTGAAATTACAGCATGGTTTTTGAAGATGTCAAAGATATTTTACCCCGGATTCAAATTGATTTGAAATGTTTATCAATTCGACTGGATTCGTGTTTATTTTTATGGACCTCATCATAGAATCAAATAAATAAATAAAAGTCAGGGCATCAGATAGCTTTAGGGTTCCCTCTATGTATTCAAACTGAGTAGCTCTGCTTTTGGAGCCTCTTGGGACAGTATTCCCTCATATCTTCTGGATTTTTATCCAAACAGGTCTTGAGTCGGAGATCAAGAGAATATCTCCATCTATTTTACTATTTTACTTTAAGTTCTTCAGGTCCTTATCCCTTAAGAAGTTTCTTGAAGATGTATTCATTGCAGATTGAGCTAATGCATTTTTTCGTTTGTTGCCCCCCCCCCCCCCATCTTTTTTTGTTGAGGTGTTTTCACTTGATTTAGATATTGTTATATCTGACAATATATAGACCAGTGTCTGGGGAGATCCTTTCAGGTAAGTCATGGGTGATGTTTGGCATTATCAGAGGTGCATTATGGTTTTCCTCTGGAATTACCTTAAACGACAAACACTGCAGTTTCTTCACCAGTGTATCATTATTATATTGTTCCATACATTTGTATAGATTCTCAGGCAAGTTAGACATTGTATTTAACATCTTTCATTATTGTGGTTTGAAATCTCACTTTCGCCAGTAATAGTTCATTCAGCATTCTGATAGCATACCCAGTCTCCTCATTCCCTTTAATATCTTGCATTGGATAATGATTCAGATGGTAAGGATGTTGGCTCATGCTCATATTGAGCATTGTGATGTTCTGTCATTTCCAGGAGAGATTTCACCCGGTTGGAAAATCGGGGGTGTATAAAGAAAGGAGCGATTTAAATCAGCCTCCCCTTCCATGGTTATTGTTCTCCATACTCACATGAGCGTAATTGAGCACCAGAAGCAAGGAAGGCTCACAAGGTGTCCAAGACCCGCGGTGGTGCTATTCACAAGAAGCTGAAACCGCGACGTGCCGCTTATCTGAACGTTGCCCATTGCTGCAGCCGATCTTCGAATCGTAGTACAGGAGTCCCCAGACATCCTCCCTCTTGTCCCTATGAATGAGGCCCAGGAGTCCCCAGACGTCCTCCCCTTTGTCCCCACGAGTCAGGCGCAGGAACAAGAGGATTTGCCAGACTACAACAGGAACAGAAGACAGCGGAAACCAATTTCTTCAGACCTAAGGTACTGTGAACTAAGGGGTACTTCCGTCTGGTTGTGTAGCTTGCTTGCTCTCAGTTGAGATTTCATTTGCTGCTTGTTGCAGAGTTGCTTGCAGCTTTGCCCTTAACAAGCCTCCCAGCTTGTGGCCCGCGATTTCTTTTTCAACAAAACTCAACATTGTGCAATACTTTTAACATACCTTTTTAAGACGTGCCTTAGCTCCCCTAGACTTTACTCAATTGACATTGGCTGTCCTGGCTCTCTGAAGGCTCTTCTAATCTTTTACTTTGTGTTTTACTATCCCTCCAAAAAGTCATACATACCTTACTTGTATAACTGGGAAAGGGTTAATCTACACTGCATTGGGGGAGTTCAAAAGTGCTTACCTGTTTGAGAAACTTGTTAACCCTTGTTTCCTTCCCTAACCTTTCTTTTTTTCCACAACATCAGTATTACCATTTAAGTGTGAAAAGTGATACTACATTAATGTCCACAGTGCCCTAGTTAGTGAAGTCACCTCATGGTAAAGGAAAATCTGTGTGCCACCCCAAAAGGGTATCTACTTTATTGAACTGAAGGGGTGTATATTTTGAAGTGCATTTTTTTGTTGCCAATTGCTCCCTTCTAAAGAAGACTTATTTTAAAACTGTTAAATTAATAAAGAATGATTTAATCAGGAAACCTTGAGTATAAGTTATTTGGGTACTTGTCACAGTGGAACTCTGTTGCAACCCTACAGCTCACATTGACCCCCCTTGAGATAAGCCTGGCTGCTCAGTCACACTATCAACTTGTGTAGTACAGGCCTATACCAAAGGTTGGGTTACCCATTGCCAAGAGGACAAGGCTGGTGTAGTCTCCCACAGGGCTACTACATACAATCTTGCCTAACACTCACTGAGTATAACTGTGTAATCACAAAAGTAGTTCCTATAATAAGTGTTCCACTATTCACAAAACGTATACTGTCCATTTGACTGACTGATTTATTACTGATAGTTCCTGTACAACTTTTAGAGTCTACTGCCCTTGCATTACTGAATGTAATTGTGAAATTAACCATTGGTTTTTACTCCAAGAATATGTGTGACCTATACTGAATGTGTATGAAAAGGTTTTGACTTCTCTAGAACGGTTAGGTGTTCCAAATAAGGTTTATACTCTGGTCTGTGTACCCTCAAGTACAGCATAGAGTTTTTATAATTGTAATGACATATAATGTGTGATAGTACTTACCCCTAGATTTATCTGGGCCTACTTGTATTTAAATACATTATTTTTTACATACATGGTGTTTCAGTGTTTCTTTAGACCATTTGTATTACAATTTATTTCATTTGTACTCATCCTAGAGCCCTCTCTCCTTCCTAAAATGTGCCTGGCTGCTCAGTCTACGCTACCATGAACTCAGGTGGCACAGCCTTATAGTAAGAGTGGCGACTTTTACTGCCTCAGTTGAATGGTTGTACCAAGCCCTTAGTTGAACTCAGAAAAACTGTCCCAACACTAGGTTAGCAAAACGAAGTCTAAAAGGACTAACAGAACAGCCACCAGTCACATACCTGGTCCAAAATGAAGTTCCCTTTTCTCCTGGAAGCCACTGGGACGAGCCGGATGAGGCACTGAGTGGCTTGTTTAATTAACGTATCCAAGCGCTGGGGATCCATTTCTGGCACCTCCGGTCCTCGCATCTAAAAAGAAAAGTAAACTGTGACTACACGTTTCAGTCAGTCAAAATAACTTATTTCGGGCACAGCCCATAAAAGAATATGCAATATGACATTTGAATAATACAAAGTACAAATACAAAGTAAAAATTCCAACAATGTGCATATGTTAGGGAGATTTACTTGACTACAGAAGACTTGGTGCACGGGCCCCAACTCTTAGCATATCCTAACAATTTGGTAGCTATGGCTGAACAGCCAGGTTTTGTCAAGGAGGAATAAGGGCTGTAGTAAAGGTACAAAGACCCTTGAGCAAAGTGCTAGGAAAGATTTCTCTTTACAGCACCTTTACTTCCATTTCTATGCCCCCCCCCTCCTACCCGGGCAAACATGTTGCTTGTATTTTTGATTCCGACTTGCTCTCTTTGCAATGCAGTGAAGCCTTCAGTTTCACTACACTGGCCTTTTGCTCATGTGTCATGGGGACACTGACATGGCCTTCAGGCGGGCTACTGCAGGGCCATGTGTGCTTGCTGCCAGGAAGTGGGTTGGGACAGTCTGGTCCCAGCCCACAAACTGGATTTGGTATGCCGGAGTGGAATTCGTAAGTTGCGCCACCCGTGGTCCTAATTGGACCATTGCTTGGGGGCGTGTGTGGGCCAGATCTGGGATTAGCTAGTGTAAGTTAGGAGAGTTTTTCCAACGTCCCACTTAAAGTAAGACTTTAGTAAGCTATCCCTTTGGTTTGTAGATCCCACCCCCCCCCCCCCACCCCCACCCCCACCAACTCACCATCAGTCTGTACTACTCAAAGACCTTGGTAGAGTGGCAGAGCAGTCAAGCTATCCTGGAATGAATGAGACCCTTTTCCCACTCCTGTATTTTGATTTGATTCCTGCGTTTCTTTTTTGGTTTTGGAGTCTGAAAACTCCATACACACCCTCAGTGCAGTGTCACAGAGAAGTACTTTGGATTTCTCTTAAGGTTTTAATACCTTCTCTTGGATAAACTACGGTTTCCAAGAGTAGTTAAGTGAAATTGACTTTACTTACCTTTTTCTCTTTGTAGACCCAGCACACACCATTTTATGTGGAGTGCTGGGGGGGGTTACTTTGTATCCCCTTTGTCTACTGTCTCAAGTAACATGTTTACGTTACCCTCACTACAGTTAATGGCTGGTGGCAGTGGTTTAATTTTCCTACCATTGTGCGTTTTTACTGCAGGCTGAATCCTCAGCTGCAGTATTACACCCATGGGTGCCCATTTTGTTAAAATGGCCCCGGTCTTCTTTCGCCATTTCTTGTTTGTTTAGTTTATTTGTAGAGCGCTCCGGACCCGTGGGTAGAAGGGCGCTTAAGGACACGGTTACAGGCAAAAGATATGCATTTACATTTGCAAGTACATCAATTTACAAAAGATTTACATAGTACAACAATTTACATATAGTGCAGGTAAGTTGCGGCTGTTTAGATATTCGGGATGTTGGTGGATGCTACTCTTTGTTCAGTAACCAGCCAATAACAAGTTTCCTAAAGATCGGGAAGGACTCAGTAATTTTAATTTTGAGTGGTATGATGTTCCAGAGTTGGGAGGCTAGTACAGTGAAGCTCACACCTCCTGCTCTTTTTAAGGCATATCTGGGCACTAGCAGGCATAAGGAGTTGGATGATCTAGTGGTTCTGGATGTGGATTTTAGAGTGAATTTGTTGGAGGTACGGTGGGGCTAGGTTGTTTAAGGCCTTGTAGGTGAGACAGATAGTTTTGAGGTCAATTTTTTGCTGTATGGAGAGCCATTTGCACGCTTTCCTGGTTGTGGAGATGTGCTCGCGCCTTGAGATGTTGAGTGCTGCGCGTAGAGCATTGTTCTGGAGAACCTGGAGTTTGTTAGTTACGGATTGGTTGGCTCCTAGGTTCTGGCTGTTGCAATAGTCTAGTTTGGATTGAATGAGTGCTCTGGCCAGAGTGAGGCAGCTGTCGGGAGATAGGAAGGGTCTGCTTGCTCTGATAAGCTTACCTGTATAGGCAGTGGCCGAGGCGGTTGAATTGATTTGTTTGGAGAGGTTGGTGTTGGCATCAAGGTGGAAACCTAAGGTTTTCACACTTTTAGCGATAGGGATGGTGTTAACGTCTATGATAATGTTCTTGTAGCTGGGACTGAGTTTAGACATGTTGTTAGGAGAGCCGACCAGCAGAAGCTCTGTCTTCTCATCATTCAGGCAGAGGCCGTGGGTGGCCATCCATGCCTGAATGATAGAGAAGATTTCGTTGATCCGGGTGACGTCCGCATTCTAGTTGCCCGAGATGGTGAGCAGAATCTGGGTGTCATCTGCATAGTTGGTGTAGGTGACACCCAGACGGTCCAATTTGTCGAATAGGGGCTTCGTAAATATATTATACAAGGTAGGGGAGACACAGGAGCCTTGTGGGACTCCGCAGGTGATGGGTATAGGGTCAGCAGCAGATGTTGTGGAGAAGACGCGCATGGTTCTATTCGCCAGGAAGGATTGTATCCATGCGGAGGCAGAGGAGGAGAAGTGGGCTGCGATGGGGAGGTGGTTGCATAAGATTTCGTGGTCGACTAAATCGAAGGCCGCTGAGAGGTCTAAGAGGAGTAGGATGGCTGCATTTCCCTGGTCTTTGATTTCACCATTCTGGCTTTTGAGGTCAACCAGAGCAGTTTCAGTTCCGTGTTGAGGTCTGAAGCCAGATTGACGTATACCTAGTAGTTGGTTAGATTCCAGGTACTCCTGAATCTGGATGTAGGCAACTCCGTCCAGGAATTTTTAGCAGAAAAGGGACAGTAGTAATGGGTCTATAATTTGTTGGTATGGCTGGGTCCGGGGATTGTTTTTTTAGGGGAGGGAGCACCCAGGATTGTTTTAGGTTGTTGGGGACAGAATTGTTAGCAAATGAGAGGTTAATTAGCTTGGTGATAAAGGGGCAGCTGTCCCCTTTGCAATTAGAGGGTTTTAGGGAGGTGATGATTTTTTGGACTTCTAAGATGGTCACTTTCTTGAAGGTGAAGCCTATATTGGCTTTGTTAGGTGTTGGTGGGCTTAAGCTAGGGTTGGCGGTTTTGTTGCTGGGGAGTTGTTGACGTTTGTCCTCGATTTTGGTCTGGAGTCCTGTGATTTTATTGTTGAGGGCATTCTGGATGCTAGTGCACCAGGGTTTATCTTTTGAGCAGTTGTCTGGAGGGGGATTGGGGTTTTCTAGCTCCTTTAGAATTTTAAATAATTCTTTGGTGGAGGAGACTGCCTGGTCGATCCTGGCGTTATAGGCGTCTTTTTTGGTGCAAATTATCTCACTTTTTTATAGCGGGGAGATGTTTTTAATATTGGATTTGTTTTCAGGTGATGGGTTAGTTTTCCATAGTAGTTCTAATTTGGCCTTCTTTTTCCTGAGTAGTTTGAGTTCTGGAGTGTACCACAAATTCAGGTGGTTTATTGGTTTACTTTTACGTAGTTTCCAAGGGGCAATGGTATCAATGGCAGTAGTCATGGAGTTGTTGAAGGTGTCGACTAGTAGGTTAAGGTCAGCATTGTCTGGTAGAGCGTGGAGGGTGGGTAGGACCAGAGGTAGTAGGGCTTCGGCCGTAATGTTGCGCTTGTTTCTGGTTGGGCAGGCTGGTGCCAGGGGGCGTTTCTTGGGCATGGCCTGGTTGGTATGAATTTCGAGTGGGATAAGGTAGTGATCTGTCCATGTAAGAGGTTGGGGTTCCTTACAGGTGGTGTTGCAGTAAAGAGTTGCTACCCAGTCGAGAGTTCTACCTTTCTGGTGAGTCGGTGAGCTGCTGAGTTGAGCGAATCCGTGCTCAGTTAGGGCGTTTGCCAAGGATGCGGCTGGTGCGTCCTTGGGGTCGTAGCCCAGACTGAAGTAGCCGAGAATAATAGTTTGTACTAGTGGCTTGGAGTTTTCAGTAATGAGCGCTGTAATGTCTTCCTCGAAGGTTCCCGGAGGGCCTGGAGGTCTATATATAAGGTGTAGTGTAATCGTACTTGGGGAGGTTTGTAACTTGATTGCGAGTAACTCACAGGATTTAAGAGATAGGGTGGAGACTAGTCTGCAGCCTAGTGTTGATTTGGAGATGATTGCTATGCCTTATCATTAGGTCTGTCGGCTCTAAGGATAGAGTAGTTGGCTGGAATGGCTAGCGAGAAGTGTGGTCCTGAAGCCTCATGTAGCCATGTTTCCGTTAGGGCAAGGAAGTCAAGATCATGGGTTAGAATAGTGTCAGCAATTTCGGTGGGGTGGGCGGCCAGGGATCTGGCATTGAGTAAGGCTCCTTTTAGGGGGAGTGGGTCAGGCGCATTAGGGGTCTTTGATTTCTTCTTAGTTTTGGTGTTGAGTTTGGTCAGGAGGATGCTGTTTGTAAGGGGCAGCCCTGTGCCTAGTCTGTTGCAGGTGGTGAGGTCGGGGATGGTAGACCGTAGGGGTTCTGGAGATTTCAATGTGGGAGGCCCCGTGCGACAAGGAGCACTAAAATGTGCTATGATTGGGAGTCTTGTTAGAGGTCGCATTGGCAGGGGAGCGGTTGTCTACGGAGGAAGTAGGGTGGGAGTGGTGGTTGGGTGGAAAAGGTGGCTGGGAGGGTAGGAAGGGCGTGGGGCAGGGGATCGGGTAGTGCCTAGGGCAGCCTAGCTTTGCTAAACCATTGTTGGCGGTTAGGAAGGTATTGCCGGTACAGTGTACATTGTCCGGCATGATGCAGAAAGGGAGCATGGTGATAGTGAGCCAGGTGATAATAATTTGTCATTTATATAGCGCTACGAACCCTCAGGTATCTGAGCGCTGCTTATTACCCACGGTGTGTGGTGCTCATTTATCGACCTCGGAAGCTGAGTTTGGCCCTGCCGGGATTCGAACCTACATCAGCAGGCTCTGCTTGGATGTCAAAGCGAGCGCTCTACTCGCTGTGCCACTTGACCGGTGATCATGGTTTGGGCGCGCAGCTACACAGTGCAAGTCTGATACTCACTAAGACTAGGTTACAATGGGACAGTACCTGGATTTGAAAATGCACACTGCAGATAAATGCAGTGCGGTAATAGCTAGGGGTACATGTTAGGCATAGAGCATGCTAGGCATAGAAGTGGAGGTAGGTAGTGGTAGGGCAGCGATCAGCTATCAATCAACATTGGCTAGGTGTAGACAACACAGTGGTTAGGTGAGGGCAACACAGTGGCTAGGTATAGGACAGGAATGCAGAGTCAGCGGCTAGGATCTGAGCAGTGTTACCTTCATATTGGGTGACGTGGGTAGGTGTAACTCAGGCAGGGGTCCTGGCAAGCGGCATGACGGCTGAGGACAGGTGCTGGCCTTGTCTCCTCGGGCCTTGCTGACATGGGCCGGCTTCCGCCTGCCGGCTCACGGGATAGGCTGCAGATGAAGGCCTGGGAGCCAATCGGTGTGCACAGGGGGAGCCTGGGGCTACCGAGATCACAAAGGCTGTCCGTTGCGGCGGGCAGCCATCTTTGAGTGCTTTTTGCCTCGTGTTGGGCAATGGTGTCCTCTGAAAAAGCACCGTGGATGCACACCAGTGCAGGGCGGTGGGCCTTGGGGCAGAGGCATGGTGCTATTAAGCACTATGGGGCGATTTCAAGAAAAACGGAGTGGGGAATCCGACGCACGTAGTGGAGTGCGTTATTTCGTGGGATTGCATCCGCAATCATCAGGACGCTTACCGTAGCGTCGGGATGGCATCAGGCTGCCTCACTGTGATGTCCTCCTTAGGTTTCACTCTGCGCGCTAAAAAAACATGTTTGGTCCATTTGGATGTTTTGTCTTTGGCGGGATTCACGAGTGAAGCCTGCCTATGGCTCCAGCGTGTCTGGCAGCGCAGGAAGAATGGGAGGTTCCTGACACTCCCTGTGCTTAGTCTCCTTGGTTACAGGAATGCACTCAAAAGGTGATTGGCTGGCTGTCCTTGGAGGACAACCACCCTGCTATGTGAGTGACAACTAGGCTGCGAATTAATGGGAGAAACCTGCATAAAAGGCCAGGTCTCTTGAAGAGAAGGCAGAGTCGACCACTGGACGAAGGAACCGAAGAAGAAACTGGAAGAGAAGATTGCTGCACCCTCCTGGACCGTTGCTATGCCCGGTGAAGCCCTGCTGAATTGCTGAAGCTCCAAATTTCAGAGAAGCCCAGATCGGACAACTTCTTCCCTTGGGTTGGTGGGACCAACAGACCCCAAAAAAAACTTGACTGGAACCCCTGTCCCTGCTGGCTGTACTTCTTTGCTGCTGGAAGAGAGTGCCAGGGGACAGGAACACCAGGAACAAGTGAGTCGTCTTTAAGCAGGACCAGAGCACCAGGAAGATCAAGGACCCCCCCCACCCCCGAAGCAGGGTGTCCTAAGCCTCAGCCACCTCAACAGACTGCTGGACCCGAGAAGCAAGGGAAGCCCACAAGGTGTCCAAGAACCGCAGTGGTGCTATTTGCCGGTAGCTTCTGGAGTAAGCCCATTGCTGCCGCCGACCTTCAAACTTCAGTGCAGGAGACCCCAGAGGTCTTCCCTCTTGTCCTCACGACTGTGGCCCAGGAACACAGGCCTGCAACAGGAATAAAAGCCAGCTGGAACCTTTTCTTCAGAACTAAGGTACTCTCTAACTAGGGGTGCTTACCTCTTGTTTGTGGCTTGCTTGTTCTCACTGGAGATTTGCAGTAGCTGCCCTTTGCAGAGTTGCTTGCGTCTTTGGTTTTCACAAGCCTCCCAGCTTGTGGCCCAACAGTGATTCTTTTTCTACAAACTATATAAAACATTGTGCAAGACTTTTGTGCCATCTTCAAGAAGTGCCTCAGCTCACCTAGACTTTGTTCAATTGACATTGGCTGTCCTGACTCTTCTGACCCTCTGACTTTGTGTTCATCTGTCCCTAAAAAAGTCATCCATAAGTTGCTCTTATAGCTGGGAAAGGGTTAATCTATGCTTCATTCCGGGATTGTAAACTAGTTAGCTGTTCAGAGAACAACCATAGTTTCCTTCCCAACCTTTTCCCATAACTCCAGTATTGCATTAAGTGTTAAAGTGATATATCAATGCCCACATATACCAAAGGTTGGGTACCCTATTGCCAAGAGGACAAGGCTTGTGTAGTCTTCCACACAGTTACTACATACATTCTTGCCTAACATATTAACCCAAGAGCCAATGTTGAATATTTCGCACAATAAACCAACACACATAGGTTTACTTCACAATACTTTCAATAGGCGACTTCTTAGTTGGTCGTTGCTGAATGCGTCATATTGTTAAAGGAATTTGAGAGGTCTACCATACTATCAGTAATAAGTCAGCAGTGGTCGCTTCACGGTATTGCAAACGGACTGCAGGCGTTTCTGGTCATCTTCTTCGGTTACTTCAGCTTCAGTGGTCGACTTGCTTTTCACACCAGGAGTCTCACTTTTTATCCAGTTCCATCACCCACTCCTCTGCTTCTTCCTCAGCATTTTACAGAAAGGGGCGTTTGGCTATCCAATCAGGACAGCCAGTCCCTCAGTGGCAGCAGGTCCCATTGATGCACTCTGGCAGGCAAACGACAGGACAGGGAGGTATGGGGGATGTATAACTCCTACCCCACTTCCTATTTAGGCTCCATTGTGTCTGGGCAGGCAGGGAGACTCAAGGGTTCCCGCCAAAGGCAAAACACACACAGTCCACCCCCTCCCAGAATGGTAGAAGGGCTGATGAAGAACAACGCTAGTAATGGTGAAAAAAGAAGGGAGGCCCCAAGTTAGTGTTAGGACAGTTTTTCTAAAGTCCAACTAAGGGCTTAGTAAAACCATTCAACTGAGGCAGTAACTGAGCCACCTGGAAATGGAAGCCTTGGACAGGGCCTTGCCATGGTTCACAGGACCAGTACACAAAGAGCAGAGAGGTTTTCCAGAAACTCTGTGCGGGCCACATAAAACTTCAGCGTTCTAGCTACATAAAGCGAGTGCAAAGGACTTTCAGCCGTTGATGAAAAAAACACGGGTCACACCAAGGGCTCGTTTAGATGAAAGTCCCGACACCTTGGGCATGAAGAAGGGGTGCGTCCGCAGCACCACCCTTGTCTCGTGGAAAGTCAAGTAAGGTGGTTTAAAGGAGAGGGCCTGGATCTCCCCCACTCGCCATGCAGAGGTAATGGCCACGAGAAAAGCCGTTTTCTACGACAAAACCTTGAGTTGTGCAGAATGCATAGGCTCGAACGGAGGTCCCATGAGCCTAGTAAGCACCACATTGAGCTCCCACGCCGGTGCCGGAGCCTTCACCGGCAGGAACGGGCGGAATAGTCCCTTGAAGAATGGCGCCTCCTTCCCGGGCGAGGTGGTCTGCGACCACTAGCAGCTTGAATGGCGGTGCCGCTGACATGCTGAGAAGGTCCAGGTACCAGATCTGCCTCGGCCACGCCGGTGCGACAAGGATCATCCGGCACCGACACGGAGAAGATTGATGACTCGAAGTAACAGCGACAGGGGTGGTGTGTGTGGGGGTGGGAAGGAACGCATACAGAAAGAGGCCTTCCTAAGGGAAGGACAATGTGTCCCCTATGCTGGGGAAACCTGCTGGCAAACCTCTGGTACTTTGCGACGAACACCAAGTCGATCTGGGCATTGCTCCATTTGAGGAACAGGTTCTCCACTAGGTCCTGCCAAAGTTCCCACTCGTGGCAAGCGCGAGACCGCCGCGGACCTGGTGGCCCCCCCACCCCCCGTTTCCTGATGTAAAAGATTGTGGTGGTATTGTCTGAAGACGCGCACCACGTTGCCCTTGAGGGACGGCAAGAACGTTTGAGGGCCCAAAACACCGCCCATAGCTCCAGAATGTTGATGTGCAACGACTGTTCCTCCGGCAGCCACAGGCCTCTGGCGTGAAGACTTCCGGCGTGGGCTCCCCATCCCTCCAGTGCGGTGTCCGTCGTTACTGTATCCAGATGTGGTGGGGCCTGGCAATCCACACCTCTGGTCAGATGAGAGCACGCCCCACCATTTTATCGCCTGACGAACCCCTCGTCGAGAGCGATCTTGTCCTGGAAGCTTCCCGACACTTAAATTCAATGGGCATCAAGGAACTCCTGCAGTGGCCACATCTGTAGCCTGCATAGTCGGATGAGATGCATGCATGACAACATCATGCCGAGCAAAGACTTGATGGCCGCCACCGAGGCAATCTTCAGAGCGAGCAGCCGTTGCCCCTTGCCCAGGATGGCCGTCACCCTTGCCTCCAACGGTGACGCCAAGCATGACACTGTTGAGCCTGGATCCCAGGAACACTCGACCTGCGATGGAGTCAAGCAGGACTTTGCATAATCCACAGAGAACCCCAGATCCGTCAGTAGGCGGACGGTCCTCGCTGTGTGGTCGACTCCAAAAATAGGGCCCTGCATTAGTAATGCACCCCTTGCACGACGAAGCGTAGGAACTTGCGGTGCCCCTTGTGAATGGGAATGTGGAAGTACACATCCTCCAGGTTCAGCGACGAGTCTCCCTCTTCCAGTTGTCCGAGCATGTGCTGAAGAGTGACCATGCAGAACTTCTGGGACTGGATGGATTTGTTCAGTCGTTGCAGGTCGAGAATGGGCCTTCAGCACCTGGTCTTCTTTCGTACGAGGAAGTACCTAGAGTATACTCTGGAGCCCCGTAGTCGTTTTGCAACAAGCTCTATCGCCCCTTTCTTTAGCATGGCCGGAACCTCCAACAGCAGTTGAGGGACGTAGTTTTCCTGCCGGGCCACAGGTGGTATTTGAGGACACTTCTGTTGAAACATTAGAGTGTCCGTGGGCAAGAGCGTCGAGCACCCAATTGTCTGTGGAGATGATCTTTCACACGCTCGCCAGCCGGCCTGCCAACGGGGTGCATGGGTGGGGGCCCGGCGTCACGGCTGGTTCATTCTTGCTTGGAGGTCCGCCTTGGGGTCCTTGGAGACGACAGCGTCGTCCTCCGAAGGTCTTGGAGCGGCCCCTGTTGGTCTCCTGGGCCGAGGATCAGAGAAGCCCTCGTCGTAACCCTTCGAAGGAGGAAGATACTTGCCTCCTGGTCGAAAGGACGGCCGTCGCTGTTGTAGCATTCCCAGGGCAGTGCCGACTCCGCCTTGATGGCTTGTACAGACTCATCTACAGCCTTCGCAAAAAGATGATCTCTGTCAATGGACATGTCCAAAACCCTCGTATGAACCTCCTGATGAAAGATGGTGGCCTTGAGCCAGCCACTGCAAAAAAGGCAAATGTCATTGCCCATCAGGCGGAAACCCGCTTCAGCGATGTCCGTGGACACTGATGGCGTGGTCAGACGCCACCTCGCCTTCTTGCAGATCTCCCAATGCTTCCGACCTCTTGTCGGGGAGGAAGGCGTGAGCTTGTACCACAGCTCTTGGTCGTAGCGCACTACGATAGCTAGGGCGTTGGCGGCCTTGATGGTCGTAGCCGCTGAGTTGATAACTCTTCGTCCCAGAGCATCCAACTTCTTCCCCTCATTGTCCGGAGGGGTGCACGCTGCCGAAGATTAAGAGCTGGACTACTATTTCTTGGCCACTGCAGAGACCACCGAGCAAGCACTGTATTTCTTCTCTAGGCGGCCCCTCTTAGCTGGGGCCGTAGAGGGGTTCATGAGCGACAGGCCTTCGCCCCCAAATGTCATCCAAGAGTGGATGAGACAAGCTGGTCTCTCTTCGCCTCACGACGCTGGTATAAGAAGCCCACCTTCTCCTCTGGCGCAAGTCGGAAGAGCTCCGACGCTCTGGAGATCACATGGAACAAGCCTATCTCGTCCGGCTGGGAGGATCTGAGCGGAGGTGACGGGAGGTCCACTCCACTGTTGTCGTAGAAGCCGTCTCATCCATCAGGTGGTTTGGGGGGGGCCGGTGAAGCGTGGCAAGGAGGCAAAGGGTGACTCTTCCTCCTCTTGGCCGGTGGTTTCTCCGTAGCCAGATGGTCAGCCGTCACCGGTGCCACGGGCTGGGCCGTCGGCGAAGCCGGCATCCTCTTCGGCATTTCGAAGACCAGCGTATGCAGAGTAGAGAGAATGTTCACTTAGGGGTCTCTAGGGGGCAGCTGAGGTGGATGGCAAACAGGAGGCTGGGGCGCAAGAAGAGAGCCAAGGCCCTCATTGTCCTGAGGTCCTCGGTCGCCTTCCTCAACGGTATCGTCATCACCCTCGTCATAGGGTGGGTCCCAGACATTTTCCTTGTCGCCATCACCCTCCTGGATGGTCTAAAGGTACGCAAGAAGCTCCTCGGAGGAGATATCCATGCCCTGGAGGATCTCTGCGCCCCCCCCCCCCCGTTCTTTGTGTCCAGAGGGGATGGAGATGACCAGCATCATCTTCTCCAGGTTCTTCTCAATGGGATGCAATGAAGACTCCCACCTGGCAGGGAGGGACACTTGCCTTCGGAAGTGCGCTCTGCGGGGCCACCTCCACAGCCTTTGAAAGGGATGCCACCACCACCTCGATGGAAGGCAGAGCCTTCATCGAGTGTACCTGGGTCTTAACGGTCAGGACCGGTCCCTTGGCCTGCTTGGCCGCCTCCTTAGGGGGGAGCGTCGGAAGCCTCGGTTCCCCCTTGGTCTTCTCCGGCAAGGGCAGGCTGGCTTTGGACATCTCCTTGGCCGTCTCCAGGGCCACCTTGAGTTTGCCCGGATGGTCCGACTTCTTCTTGGATGAAGATCCTGAGCGTTGACTGGTGACTGAAGTCACTGGAGACGGACGCGCCCTGGATGCAGAGTAACCCGCCGCAACGGCACTCCTGGTGGCAGTGGACTCACGGTACTTAGCCTTCTGTTGGACCCCCCGCAGGAGGGGCACACTCAAAAGGACTTACAAGCCTGCTCAGCATTCCTGGATCCGGGAGACGCATACTCTTGGGACCCACCGAGTTCAGAGGCGGTGGTCTGTAGCCATTCCTTCAGCCGCATACGCCGATCCTTCATCGTGCGAGTCGCGAGTTTGTGGCAAAATGCAATCTTCCTACTTGTGTGTCGAGTACAGGCAGTAAAGGCACTGTGAAGGTTTATCGTCCATATAGACAGCCCTAGGACGGCACAAAGCTTGAAAAGAGAGCGGAATCCTCCTAATTCCGCCATGATGCATGCGGTGTAGGCCTTGAAGAATCTCCTGGAAGCCTCCACGTAGAAACTCAACGGAATATACCCTTGAGGGGCACTGAAGAATCAGAAAAATGGGTCCCCGTTTATCGGAAGGTTGATCGATGGAGCATGGGTGCTCGATTGACCGAAAAATAGTGTGACACTCTTCCAAAAAGCTAAAAAGCTTGAGAGCTAAGCACGAGGACTCCAAACACTCAACGTGCGGTAAAAATCTGAAGATGGCTGCCAGAGGAGGGGCTTAGGTAGAGGGCAGTATGAAAGAGCTCTGTGATTGGTTGTTAGGAGAAGTACAGTTCAGAAGTGAAACTGATTTTTTCTGTTACCGAGGATTCCCAGCCTGACAGAGAATTTTCAGGAGCATGTGAATTTATGCCAGACCCAAGCTGGAGAAATTGACTTTACTTACATTTTGCAATTTTTTAGGCCCAGCACACACTCGTTTACCATAGGGTGGTGGAGGGGTCACTTAATATCCCCCTTTGTCTAGTTTTGCATGTAACAATTTTATGTTACCCATTCTACAATTAATGGCTGGTGGCAGGGGTTTACTTTTCACTACCATTGTGTGTTTTTACCGCGGGCTGCAATCGCAACTGCAGTAAAGCACCCGCGGGTGCCCATTTTGTCAAAATGGCCCCGGTCTTGTTTTTTCGCCATTTCCTGTTCGAAAGTTCCTTCTTGAGATTTACTCTGCGCGCCAAACCAGGTTCAGTCCCTTTGTTTGGTCTTTGGCGGAATTCACAAGTGAAGCCCACCTCTGGCTCCAGCGTGTCTGGCAGGGGCAGGAAGTGAGGGAGGTGCCGAAACTCCCTGTGCTTAATCCCCTTGGTTACAGGAATGCACCCAAAGGGTGATTGGCCGGACAGCCACCCTGCTGCGGGTGCGACAGCTAAGCTGCGAATGAACAGGAGAAACCTGCATAAAAGGCGAGGATTTTGGCTTGGAAGGCAGAGTCAACCACTGGATGACGGAATCCGAAGAAGAACTTGGAAGAGACGCCTGCTGCAACTCCTGGACCGTTGGTTTGCCCAGTGAAGCCCTGCTGCAGTGCTGAAGCTCAGATTCCGCCTCTACTAGAGAAGCCCTGCAACGGACGACTTCTCCCCTTGGGTTGGTGGGACCAATCAACCCCAAAGCGAACTCGTGTGGACATCCTCTCGGAGGTGGCTTTACTTCCATCGCTGCTGCAGGAACTGATTGCCAGGGTGAGGAACACCAGAATGGAGGGTCTCGTTTTTAAGTCAGACCTGAGCTACAGGAAGATTTTCCGGACTCCTATGAAGCAGGACTGACCAAGCCTGAGCCACCTCAACAGAGTGCTGTACCCCCAGATGCGAGGAAAGTCCATTAAGGTATCCGAGAACCGCAGTGGTGCCATTTGCGAGAGCTGCGAGGAGCTGAAACCGCAAAGTGTCGCTGATCTGAAGTTTGCCCATTGCTGCTGCCAACCTTCCACTCTTAGTGCAGGAGTCCCTCTTGTCCCCACAACTGAGGCCCTGGAACAACAGGATCTGCAGACCTACACAGGAAGCCAGCTGGAACCAATTTCTTCAAACCAAAAGGTACGGTAAAACTAGGGGGACTCGCCTCTTTTTGCGTAGACTTGCTAGTTCTCAGTTGCGACTTGTTTTGGTTGCTTTGGCAGAGTTGCTTGCAGCTTTGCTCCTCACAAGCCTCCCAGCTTGTGGCCCTACAGTTATTTCATTTTCTACAAAGCCTTCTAAAACATTGTGCAAGACTTTTACTTACCTGCAAGAAGTGCTTGAACTCACCTAGACATTTGCTCAACTAACATTGGCCGTCCTGGCTCAGGGACTCTTCATATCCTCTGACTTTGTGCTTTAACTATCCCTCAACAAAAGTCACATTAGATAACTAGTGGTGCTGGGAAGGGGTTAATTTACTTTGCATTGAATGTAATTACCTGCATAAGAATATTTGTTAACCATTGCTTTATTCCCTCATCTCTCTTTTGACACTCCACTCAGTATTGTTCTAAAAGTGCCAGTGATATATCAATGGCCACTTGTTATTTAAGTCACCTCAGGGTGTAGAATTGTCTGTGTGCCATCCCAAATGGGTATCTACGGATTTAAAGAAACTGCGCGTGTATTTTGTATATTTTTGTTACATATATTTGCTCCTTTCTAAAGAAGGCTTATTCTATTGACTGTTAAATTAATAATTGTTTAATCAAGAAACCTTGTGTGATAGGGTTTATTTGAATAACTCGCTGTGAAGCTCTGCGTTACAACCCTACAGATCACAATAACCCTTCTTAAGATCAGGCTAGCTGCTCAGTCACTCGACCAACTTGTGTAGCACATGCTTATACCAAAAGGTTGGCTTAACTACTGCCAATGGGACAAGGCTGGTGCAGTCTACCGCAGGGTACTGCATACAATATTGCCTAAAAGGCATTAAGACGTAGGGAGAATTCTCAAATATTTGCCAATCCCCTTCACCTTAGGTACCCCCAGCAACTTTGCTTGATTTTTTTGCCTAGAGAGAGTGACCTTTTCCCCCCCACTCTCGTATTTTGGTGTGTGTTTTATTCGTGTTCTTTTATTATGAGTTTAGACAACTCCATAGGCATCAACTTTTCATGCGTGTCACACAGCACCCTCAGTGCAGTGGAACAGGGAAATATTTACAGGCTTTCCCAAAGTGTAAATACCTTTGCTGGGATAAACTACTGTTTCCCAGAGTAAGTAAAGTGGAATTGACTTTACTAGTCTTTTTAAATTGCTAGACTCAACACACCCAAGCTTACAATAGAGGGCTGGAGGGGTTAGGCAGGAATGAACAGGAGAAAACTGGATAAAAGGTGAGTCTCTTGGCTTGGAAGGCAGAGTCGACCACTGGAACGAAAGAACCGAAGAAGAGCTTGAAGAGGACGGCTGCTGCAACTCCTGGACCATTGGTTTGCCCGCTGAAGCCCTGCTGCAGGTCCGAATCGCCGTGTTCATCTCGATAGAGAAGACCTGAAAGGACGACTTCTCCCTTTGAGTTAGTGGGACCAATTAACTCGACACTAAGCCACCTTAATAACATTCTCGGAGCTGGTTGTATTTTCTTTAAAGCGCTGCAGGAAACCGAATAACCAGGGAGAGATGCACCAGTTTCTGTGCTTGACTACAGCTACCGAAATTGAAGATTTGCCAGTTGCCATCAGTCCCAGTGCAGTACAGGAGGCCCAAAGTCCTCCCTCTTGTCCCCACCACTGAGGCCCAGGAACAGCAAGATCTGCAGGAACTGCCAGGAACAGAGGTCACCAGCTGCATCTTTTTCTTCATTTGTAAAGGTACTGGAAAAATTAGACAGAGTACTTACCTCTCACGTGAAAGTGCTTGAAATTTTCCCCAACTCATAGGGCTAATCAGCTTGTGACCCAACATATGATACTTCTTATTACAAACTATTACTAAGAACTGTTGCAGAGACTTTTCCGTTTATCTACCAGAACTGCTTTATCCAATCTAAGACTTTAGCCCATTGGCTTTGGCCTAGACTATTGAATTGACTCCTCTGGTGAACTCTAAATATCTGCACTGCCCAAGAAATAACTATTCTTTCTATGTTCTGATAACCTATGCCTTTTTGCTCCTCCTTCAAAGTATTCTGAATGCCTCAAACCTACAGTTTACAGTACTGTTGTATATTTGTGTTTTTATATTGCCTTCTTCTTATGAATGTTTTATAGCTGACAGTTAAATAAATACGTATTTAACAAAGAAACCTTGAGTGTAAGAGTGTATTTGAACACCTGTGATTGTATACCTCTGTAACATCATTACAGCTCACATTCCCTCTTGAGAGAAGCCTGGCTGCTCAGCTCCGCTACCAAAAACTGTGCTGTACAGACTTATACCAAAGGGTGGTTTTGCTTACACCTGTAGTCCTAGTTGTGTGTAGTGGCCCCAAAGGGCACTGCATACATACTTTGCCTAACAATGACCCGTAGAGACTAATCTACAGTTTTCCCGGAAAGGTTGTCTCCATCGAAGGGCATGGCGAAAACCCTTGTTTGGACGTCCTGCCGAATGTTGGTGGCCTTGAGCCACCCACGATGACAAAGGCAAACACTGTTGTCCACCTGGCGGAACCCCACATCAGCGATGTCCGTGGCCACCGTAATGGCGTTGTCCGACGCCAACTCGCCTTCTTACAGAATCTCCAGCGCCTCAGACCTCTTGTCGTCAGGGAGGAAGTCCAGAATGGGAGCGAGCTTGTAACAAAACTCTCGGTCGTGGCGCGGTACGATCGCGAGGGCGTTGGCAGCCTAGATGGTCGTCGCTGCAGAGTAGATAACACGTCGCCCCATAGCATCCAACTTCTTCCCCTCGCTGTCCAGAGGGGTGGACGCTGCAAAGAACAAAGCACCTGATGACTTCTTCTTGGCCGCTGCAGAGCTGGGGCCATAGAAGGGTTCTTCATGAGACAGGCCTTCGTCCCAAATGTCATCCAAGAGTGGGACCGAAAGGATGGTCTTTCTCTTCGCCTCGCTGATATAGGAAGCCCTCCTCTTCTGGCGTCAGCTGGAAGAGCTCCAAAGCCCTGGAGATCATCGCATGAAACAATCTCGTCCGGCGGTGAGGATCTCCGAGGCGGCGACGTGAGGTCCCCCATCCCATAGTCATCGTCGCTGTGTCAGGATCCGTCTCATCCCTCGGGGGAGGGTGGCAAGGAGGCAGTGGTTGCCTCTACCTCTTCTTGGTCGGTGGTTCCCCCGATGCCAGATTGTCGGCCATCACTGGAGCCGCGTGCGGGGCCTTTGGCGTAACCCGGAATCCTCATCTGTATCTTGGATACGGTCAGGTCCAGTCAGAAACTTCCTGCAGGAGTGATGCTGGCCCACCAGACCATCAAGTCTGCCCGCCCAATAATCTCTTAGCAGATATAACTACCAAGCTGGCAAACCCAAGGGGAAAGGGGAATTGGGATAAAATAAACGCGAATCTTCACTGCACCCTCTGCTCGTGCATCCACATCCCAGACTGGATAGGCTGGAATTTGTCTGAGCTCACAAAGGTGATGTGATGCTGTGAAAACCTAAAATCAATCACAACACAAAGCAATTACTTTTCACTTATCTCCCAACCACTCTTACCTTATCTTCTTGCCCATCTGGAACCCTCCAATACCTGCTGCCTATGCGTGACTAGCTAATAGGCGTCCTTGTTATCTTTAGCTGAAGTCTTCTCGCAAGTCTTGAGACTATACTTTGATGACTGATGCAGCTGTCTCAAGCTCATTTGCCATTTCTCTTGCTCATCATCCTGGTTCAACGCTCAATCATTTAGAGTCTGAGAGTTTTTAGCAATGTCTTGACAGCCTTATCAAGCCTGTTGCAGATTCAATTGTTGCTCCGATTCCTAGAGCCCTCTTTTCAAAATGTTTGAGAGAGCTATTCTGCCTGCTCACTACTTGTTATGTTCGGTTTAGTCTGTCTTCGTTAACTTAAACTGTTAAAAATGAACTAAGAAGTTCAGGCACTCTGAGAACTAGCTTCTTGCAGTCTTTTCCTGACACTTTGTTCTTTACGATTGCCTCCTCACAATTGTGCCGCTCCTCGTAAAAGCTTTCAAAATCAAGTCTTCAAAACTAGCCTTCCGAGGTGAGCCTTGCGTCGTTGAACAAAATCAGCTGTTTGCCGAAGAAAGCCTAACAGAATAGGCGACGCAGCTTGCTCACACCTGTCAGTAGGTCCATTCCTCTAACTTTCCCGGAATGATGCGAAAGAAATAGTCAGGTTAATATGCTATTTACAATTGAATTACGTTTGTTTTAGTAATTCTAGTTAGATTAGAAAAATTAATTAGTCAGCGCCGCCGCGCCCCGACAACTTGATCTGCGTGGCTCATTAATAGGTTAGTGTTACTTGGCACGGTTGAGCTCGCGAGCGGAAAGATTACAGCGCACCTCAAATCACGCGCACACTACAGCAACGACACGCAGTCCCCTCAGCTGCTGCAAACTTCAAAAACTACACATTTACTGCTGCAGATAAAAACTTTAAAAAAGCAAAGTGTCTTTCTACTACACGCCAAACGTTTAACTGAACTGAAACTAACAGGATCACCGTCACTTAGCTCTCTTCTTTTGTGCACGACTTCATCTGCTACCTCTTCTTGGGTCGACTTCTGCTGCTGCTTTAATTTCTGAAAGATTCTCCTTCTCTTACAAGTCTCTAGATATAATTTTACTTAAATTACTGCTATACTAAAAACTGCGACCTGCTTCCTTGAATACTTGAATGAAAGGCCGTTTCGAATTCCGAGTGGAATTCCAAACTACCTCACTGCCAGTCTCCTTCAATCACTCCTGATGAATAGAAGCTCCATCTTGATTTGGGGAAACAAAGGCCTCCTGCAAACTTCATTAAAGAAAAGTCTCTTGTTCCAACCATAACCCATATAAACTACAATCACCTACAAACCACCAGCCCTGTACCTCCTCCATCTGAAGTGTTTAGGTGTCCATTCACATGTACACGTCTTAAATGGCCCCTTAAAGTGAATGCCCTTATGAACATACCTTACAGTGTACCCTGGGAACCTGACAGATACCAGTTTATGTAGAGCAGAGAGGATGTCCACAGAGCGGTCTCTAGGGGGCGGCTGAGGGCAAATAGGAAGCGGAGGAAGAAAGCCAAGGCCCTCATCGCCCTGAGGCTCTGTCTCTTCGCCGTTGCCTTCATAGTCTCCCTCATCAGCACCCTAGTCATAGGGCCTGACCCAGACCTTTCCCTTTGTTAGGGAGAATTCTCACTTTATGGCTAATTTCCCTTACCTATAGTCCCCCAGCAGCTTTGCTGGATTTGAAGGGTTTGTTTCTTTTTACATGCTAAGAGTGAGACTCTTTTTCCCACTCTTACGCATTTTTGCTATGCGTGTTCTAGGCTATTTTTGTGTTTAATGCCTATGGGATTTTCTCTCCTCCATAGGAACCATCTTTATTCACTTGTGTTACACAGCACCCTCAGTGCAGTGACACAGGGGTGTCGTAGCGACCCCCAAACAGACTCCATACCCTGGGACTGACTGTCTCCCAGGGCATGTAAAGTCCCCATTGACTTTACTAGTCAATTTCTATGAACTAAACCAGTACAACCCATCTGACTATGGAGGTACTGGAAGGGGTTAATTTTTCCCCCATGTTCATTTTCGAGAGGGTACCATACAGTACCTCTCTCAAAAGTTTCTGGCTGGTGACAGTGGTTACTACCATAAATATTCGACTGCAAATATTTCCCTATGGGATTTTCCCATTGTTCGAGGCTACCACTTTTTCTGACAGCCTCTAACATACCGCTGGTGTATTTTAATATTAACTTTGCACCGGTGGGTTTTATTTGCCAGAACTTTAATATAGCTTCTTTCTCGTGTCTTTCTCTACAATCCTAACCCAGGTCGGGGATTCTTTGTTCGTCCGTTTGGCGGGCTTCTGCCAAGAAGCCCTCCTTCCGGCGCCACTGAGTCTGGGGTGGGCCCATCGTGGGGGGAGTAGGACCCCTGGACAGGGTTGCCTCCGCAACCCATGTCGAACTCTATCCTGATAGGCTGGAGGGTCTCCCGCCAAGATGACCACTCCACTGTGTGAGTGACAGCTAGGCTGTATGAATGGGGCTTTTTGCATAAAAGCAGGGTCCTGAGGACTGGAAGGGCAAGACGTCGCCACTGGAACCAAGAAGCCGAGAGGAGAGAAGCCAAAGACATCTGCAACGACTGAACCACCGGTGAAGCCCTGCTGCAGCCGTCTCACCACTTTTCTCCACACGACAAGAGGGGATCTTCATCTGAAAGCCTGCTTCCCTTGAGCTGGTGGGGCCAACCAGTTTGCCAATCGCCTTCCTGAACCTGCTGTGGTCGAATCGCCAGTGCCCTGCCCTTGGAGACCGGATAGCCAGGCAGCCATCGACCCGGACCGCGATTAAAAGGAGCATACCTTTTAAACTTAGTTTGGCAGCACCGCGGCTGGTTTCATCCCTGGGTAGTGCAGTACCTCGAACCTTCCTCCACGAGAGCCTCTCTTCCTCTGCTGGACCCCTCGAACTGCAGGAACAACCGCCACCACAGGAGCCACTTCTTCACTTTGAAGGTACATTGTTCCGCCAGGCCTCCCTTTCTTCGCGGTAGTGCTAAAGGTGTTTTGAATCATTTACCTACCTGTTGGGTTGGCCGCCCCCCCTCTCTTAACATGGTCTTTTCAACTTTTGCAACCACCATTTCAAATATCGTTAACTTGACTGCAGCTACGAGAACATTTTGCTCCTGGGCCCTTGCCCTGTACCAATGACTTTGGCACAGGCCTATTTACTCTGGTCACATTTGTTAGATCTGCTTTCTCGAGACTGATTCTCCATTCAAACTGTGTGGTGCACCCCTTTCTCATAACTACTCTTTCTTCCCACTGCATAATAATTGTGAAAAGCCATTTTGCTCAGTTTTCATTCAAAGTGTTGCTTATATTGATGCACTGGCTTGTTGTACTGGTTGATGGGAAGTGTTGCTAGGGTGTGTAAGGACCTATTTCTGAATAAATTGTGCTTTCCCTCCCTTGTGAGGAATTATTAGAGGATCCCTTGTGTGTAGTTTTCACTGTGCCGTTTTGCTCAGTTTTCACTCTGGTTCACTTGGTCTACAATTCATATAGGGAGTGTGTATATTTTTCCTTGACTTAATTTAACTTGCTTGATACTTGTGATACTTGAGTTTGATTAGAGGTGTATAAAATAAATATATATTTACTTTTTAACTACAAAGCTTTGGTCAGTGTTTCCTTGTTCCATAGTCTAGTGTGCCTAATGTGTAAACCCCGAATACTGCATCTCCCTCTTGAGATAAGGGACTGCTCAGCCACAGCTACCAACTAAATCTTTGTGGTACAGACTGATACCAAAGGGGATTTATTGCTCTCACCTGTAGTCCTAATCCTGTGTAGTGCTCCCTAAGGGAACTGCACGGGATTAACACCTGTGTCACCTCCACCCTCCGAGGAGATATCTGTGCCCTGGAGGAACGTGCCTCCCCCCTTCCTCGCGTCCAGAGGGGACGTCTCGGGAGAGATGACCAGCATCTGCTTGCCTTCAGGGAGGTGCGCCCTGCGAGTCCGCTGCTATCGAAAGGGATGCTGCCGCCGCCACCACCACCTCAATGGAAGGCAGAGACTTCGACGGGTGTACCTGGGCCTTCACGGTCAGGGCCGGTCCCTTGTCCCGTTTGGCCTTCCCAGCTGTCCCAGACGCCTTGTCCTGCTTGGCCTTCTTAGGGGGAGGGTCGAAGCCCCGGTTCCCCTTTGCCTTCTCCGTCAAGGGCAGTCTGGTCTTGGACTTCTCCTTGGCCGGCTCCGGGGTCACCTTGAGTTTACCCGGATGATCCGATTTCCTCTTGGACGAAGATCCTGAGCATTGGCTGGTGATCGAAGTTGTCAGAGACATTACTCGCCCTGGCCCCGAGGTGCTCGCCGCAACGGCGCTCCCGATGGCAGTGGACTCACAGTGATTGGCCTTTTGTTGGACTCCCGCGGGAAGGGTGCCCTCAAGAGACGTAGAAGCCCGCTCAGCTTGCCCGGATTCGGGAGAGGCATGCTACTGGGACCCACCCAGTGCAAAGGCCTTGGCCTGTAGTCACTTTTTCAGCCGCTTACGCCGATCCTTTAACGCGAGTGTCGAGAGTTCACGGCAAGATGCAATCTTCTTCCTTGTGCATGATGGGTACATGCAGTAAAGGCACTGGGAATTTTTGTCGTCCATGAAAACATTCCGCAAGCCGCAGTCGGTGTAAATCTTGGAGAGGGGGGGGGGGGGACGGGGGGGGGGACTCCTCCTCCGACATGGTCCACGCGGCATAGGCCTGAAGAATCTTCTGGAAGCCTCCACAAAGAAACCTGACGAAAAACCGCCCTGCAAGGGTGCTGAAGAATCAGATTAACGGGGACCCGTTTTTCAGAAGGTAGATCGATGGAGCACCTGTGCTCCATTGACCGAAAAATAGAGTGAAACTCTTCAGAAAAGCGAAAAACGCAGTAAAAGCTCGAGAACTAAGCACGAGGACTCCCAACACTTGAACATGCGGTGAAAATCTGCTGATGGCTGCCAGAGGAGGGGTTTAGGTAGAGGACAGTCATTGGCTAAGAGCAGTATGACCCAGAGCTCAGCGATTGGTTGTTACGAGAAAGCGTTAAGAAATGAAACTGAAACTGATTTTTTCTTTTAACGAGGATTCGCAGCCTGACGGGGAATATTCATGAGCATGTGAATCCATACCAGACCCCATGCCGGAGAAGTCCATTAAAGTATCCAAGAACCGCCGTGGTGTCATTTGCTAGAGAGTGCCGCTGATCTGAAGTTTGCCCATTGCTGCCGCCGACCTTCCACTCGAAGAGGGGGGAATCCCTCTTTTTCCCCCACGACTGAGGCCCAGGAACACAGGATATGCAGACTTCGACAGGAAGAGAAGCCAGCTGGAACCAGGTTTTCTTCTAACCAAAAGGTACTGTAAAACTAAGGGTACTTACCTTTTGTTGTGTAGCCTTGCTAGTTCTCAGTTGAGACTAGTCATGGTTGCTTTTGCCAGCTTGTGGCCCTATAGTGATTTGCTTTTCTTCAAAGACTTCTAAAACATTGTGCAAGACTTTTACTTCCCTGCAAGAAGTGCTTCAGCTCACCTACACTTTTGCTCAACTAACATTGGCGGTCCTGGCTCCCTGAAATACTCTTATCCTCCGACTTCGTGCTTTAACTATCCCTCAACAAAAGTCACACATTATATAACTTGTGGGGCTGGGAAAGGGTGAACTTACTTTGCATTGGAGGTTTCAAAAGTACTTACCTGCTTAAGAATATTTGTTGACCATTGTTTTATTCTCTCATCTCTCTTTTGACACACTGCTCAGTATTGCTCTAAATGTACCAGTGATACATCAATGGGCGCAGTGTCCTAGTCACCTCAGGGTGTAGGAATTGTCTGTGCGCCATCCCAAATAGGTAACTGATTTAAGGAAAGTGTATTTTGAAGTGTATTTTTGTGTTACATTTTTTTGCTCCCTTCTAAAGAAGGCTTAGTCAACTGACTGATATAAATTATGAATTGTCTAATCGGGAAACCTTGTGTGTAAGTGTTTATTTGAATAACTGTCACTGTGAAACTCTGTTACAACCCTCCAGCTCGCAAGTGGACCCTCTTGAGATAAGCCTGGCTGCTCAGTCACTCTACCAACTTGTGTAGTACATGCTTATACCAACGGTTGGTTTAACTATTGCCAAGAGGACCGGGCTTGTGCAGTCGCCCACAGGGTACTGCATACAATCTTGCCTAACAGTGTCCAAGGCACGGGCCATCTGTGTCCGTCTTGATGGCCTGGAGGGATTCATCAACAGCCTTCCCGAAGAGGTTGTCTGTCGAACGGAATGTCCAGGACCCTCGTCTGGATCTCCTGTCTAAAGTTGGTGGCGTTGTACCAGACACGACGAAGGCAAACCATGTTTCCCATCTGGCAGAAACCTGTGTCCGTAATGTCCAGAGCCACAGTGATGGCGTGATCGGACACCACCTCGCCTTCCTGCAAGATAATCAAAGCCTCGACCCATTTTGTCATTGGGGAGGAAATCCAGGAGTGGAGCCATCTTGTATCAAAAGGTCCCGTTCGTATCTGGCCAGACCGTCGTAGCCGCTGCACAGTGGATGACCTTTCTAACCATGGAATCCAATTTCTTCCCCTCATTGTCCGGACGTGCAGATGAAGACTATCAATGCAACGACTTCTTCCTGGCGGCTGCCGAGATCACTGAGTCCGGCGATGGTTGAGACCGCAGACACTTGGGCAGACTCCGGCAACCGGCATTTCTTTTCAAGTTGGTATCTCTTTGCAGAGGCAGGGTTCCTCAGCAGCGCCAGCCCCTCACCCCAGACGTCATCCAGGAGCGGTACCGACAGGATGGTCTTCTTTTCGCCTCCCGGCCCTGGTACATGAAGCCCTCTCTTCCGGAGTGAGCTCCGACACAGGCGATCATGGAATGGAAGAATCCCACTTTGTCCGCCGGAGAAACCCTCAGCGTCGGTGGCATCCCGCCGTCTGTGTCCGTTGTTGCCGTGTCCGTCCCCCGAGGGGCGGGGTCGGGGGGTGAGGGCTGCGACGGTTGAAATGGAGGTGTAAGGTGTCCTCTTAGCTGGTGGTGGTTGCCTCGGTGTAAACGGGGTCACCGCTGGTGGCATCCGCTTCTGAATCTCCGACCGCAGCGTGTGGAGGGTTGAGAGGATATTCGGCAACAGGTCTCTAGGAGGCACCTAGGGAACAGGGTCGCTGGGCTGAGCGCCCATGTCATCACCCTCCTCTGGGATGGTGTGGACAGAAAGTATCTCCTCCTCGTCGGACTAAGAAATGTCCGTGACCCGGAGTTCCTCTCCTTCCCACCCCCCCTTTGTCGGGTCCTGAGGGGGTCGGTCTCAGGCTAAGTTCTGGCATCCTCTTCCCCGGAGTCGTCTCCACCGGCTTGGATGAAGCCTCCCGCCTGGGAGGAAGAGTCACTCTGTGTCAAAGGTCTGTCAAAGGTTACTGAAGCAGTTGGATCCTGCAGGAGTGAAGCTGGCCCACCAAACCCCCTAAACCTGCCTGCTCAACAATCCTTATTCTATTTAACTATTGGCCAGGCAAACCCAAGGGGAAAGGGGAATGGAGAAAAAAAACAAAAGACAAGAACTCCCACTGCAGGTACTTCAGACCGTCTTCTCTGGATGGCTTTTAAATCAGTTGAGTTCCTAAAAGGAAAATACAACCTTAAATAAAGTTATATTATTTCTTTCTGACTATCTCTCTCTCAATTTAATATTTTTCTATTACCTGTTGCCTAAGCTAGATTTGCAGTTAGGCTGCTTCAAAGAATGCTGTTGCTACTTGAAATGCTCTGTATGAACTTCTCTTCTGTGTATATCTTCTTTCTTTTCTAAACTGTGATTTTAACAAAAAAATATCCAACAATGTAGTTATTCCTAAAGCTAATGCGTATCTTGCTTCTGTTTATTTTATTACACTAAATAGATATTAATGCATGTCAAATACCTTCTACATCTGATGTGTCTTATGTTCACTGGAATTTCATACACTGCAGGAATTCTTACTGGAGAACTTCCTCAACGCTATATTTCTCTTGAAAAATAATGTACATTTGATCACGCTCTCTCGAAAATCGCAACTGACACGCTTTGTTATCCGAAGCGTTATCTTCCGATGAATGTCTTTGAAGAAATGCTGTCCGTAACTCTACGCGACGCATTCAAAAATAAATCCAAGATGGCCGCGACGCTAACGCTACGCCGTAAGGTCCTTTATTCTAACCGCGCTTCAAAAAATACGATTGACGCTATACGCTACGAACTTAAACATTGAACGATAATTAGAGGGTTAGAAAACAAGAATTAGAATTAGTAACTCGGCGAAATTGATCCGCGCGCCTAGTTAATGTCAATAAACCCTTTAACTTAGCTTAACTTATTTTTCTATTATATTTAACGAATAGTCTTTACTTTTCATAAATTTACACTGCATAAAAGAAGTCTACAATCGTCTTCAGATTTAAAGTCTTAGAGTTTTCTTCCTTTTAAACAAAAATACACTTAGCTTAGTACTTCTTCTTTAAAGGCTTCAGCTGCCCAGCAAACATGTTCTGGTGGAAATCTTCAACGTTAGATTTCTTGAACTTCTTTCTTGCCTCTTTGCTTTAAAAATTAGATTTAACAACAAAAGATTCTATACTTGTAAATTGTAACTAATACTTAAATTTACTGGAGCTAAAAATTATATGACCTAACCAGATGAAAAACTTTAATGAAAGGCAGTTAAGAATTGTCAGGAACATTCTAAATGTCTACACAATGCTGCCTGCAGTAGAATAAACTATCACTGCTGGGAAAGTGTTCCACCATCTTGGCTTGGGAGTGTTTCATCTTTCTACATGAAAGTGAGTTGAGGAAATATGAACAAACAAAAAAAAAAAAGAAAAAGGAAAAGGAAATGTGTTACTAGCTAAACAGGATTCATTAAATACTTCAACAACCTCCCTTTCTAACTTTCTTGGAATAGCATTTGAAACACCCTATTCTCCAAGGAACCATGCCAATGTGAGATATAAAATGTGAGGTCCTGACACTCTGGCTGCCATCGGGGTACCTTGGACCGGGTCAGCCCCTTTCGCCTTACAGAGGGCGGCAGCAATCACCTCGATGGAAGAGTACGTTTTGGCCTGGATCACCTGGGCCTTGACAGGCAGGTTGGCCACCTTGTCCTGTTTGGCCTTCTCCGGTTTCTCCCGCAGCTTTCCTGGGGTAGCGGACTTCCTCTTGGAGGAAGAGCTGGAGCGGTGGTTGGAGATCGAGGCATACTATGAAGGTGCTCTGACAGATGTGGGACCCGCTTGGCAGAGACCCCGGAAGGATAAGCAATTGAGCATACGGGCTCAACTGAACCGAAAACACTTCTCCTACCAAAAAACGTGACAATACGCAGAAAGCGCGAAGAGCGAAACGCAAGGACTCCCAACACTTGAACGTGCAGTAAAAATCTGAAGATGGCTGCCAGAGGAGGGGCTTAGGTAGAGGGCAGTCATTGGCAGAGGCCAGTATGACCCAGTGTTCAGCGATTGGTTTATAGGAGAAAGACAGTTTAGAAACCAAAATTGAAACAGTTTTTTCTTTCACTGAAGACACCCAGCCTGACCACCGGGAATATTCATGAGCATGTAAATCGATGCCAGACCCCATGCTGGAGAACTGTCTTGTGGGTATTTGTTAGGCATGTTCCGTACAAATCCCGTTATTAGCCAGTCAATCGCTGTAATGATCAACTGGAATAGACTGCCTGCGCAGGTGAGCATCTACTACCGCCAGTACCTTCGTGAACATCCGTGGAGCTTAGGCAATGCCGAAAAGAAGAACCTTGCACTGATGGGTGTCCTCCATCATGAACCGTAGGTACTTTTTTTGGGTGCAAGGAAGTACACTGAATAAATACCCTTGTTTGCCCGGTGCATGGGGACGACTTCTATGGCGCCCTTTTCCAGAAGGATCAGCACCTCTTCCAACAGGATTTGCAGATGTGCTGGTGATGATCGTCTGCTCTTTGGTGGGTGGTGGCCGGTGGAACTCTATGCAGTAACCGTGGGTGACTGTCCTCAACACCCACTGGTCTGATGTGACCCCCAATCTCCCCTCGCATGCGTGGATGAATTATGACAAGTGTCCTCTGACCAGAGAGGCCTGGGAGGGGACCCAAACCGGTGAGTCACTGAGGTGGAGGCCGGGGAGCCCCTTGGAGTGAGTTCTTACCTCTATGTTGACCTCTCTACTGGTACTGGCTGTTACCAGACGAGCCTTGGCCTGAGGACCATGGTGTACTTACAGCGCCATATTGATTATGGGGAGACCGGGAGACCGATTGACCACAAAATGAACAGTGAGAATTTGAGCCTCCTCGCTGGTGGCCTTCAACTTCAGCATCTCACACTCTTTCTTATACACCAGGGCGTCATAGACCGCATTGCCAAATAAGGACCAAGTTACTTACGTAACTGTTCTCCAGCATGGGTCTGGCATGGATTCACAAGCTCATGACTACTCCCCGGCCTCAGGCTGGGAATCTTCGGTAAAGAAAAAACAAACTTTCGTTTATAAACAGTCTTCCTCCTATAAACCAATCACTGAGCTATGGGTCATACTGACCCACAGCCATGACTGCCCTCTCCCAAAGCCCCTCCTCAGGCAGCAATCTTCAGATTTGGTAGCACGTAAAGTGGCAGTAGCACCAAGAGAAGAGCCGCAGAGGGGCAGGCGGGAGGGTTGTCATGTGAATCCATGCCAGACCTATGCTGGGGAACAACAGTTACAGGTAAGTAACTTGTTCCTGCTACAGCATGGCGTCTGGCAAGGATTCAAATGCTCATGAATAAAGAATAAACAGCAGTACATAATTACACAACCACAGGAGGTGGCAAGGCTCAGAAGCAATCAAGCAAACGGGTTGCGCAGCACTGCTTGGCCGTCTCTGGATTCCTCCCTGGAATCCCTGTCGACGCAGTAGAATTTTGCGAAGGTGTGCATTGACCTCCACGTAGCAGCCCTGTAAATGTCCAGCAGGGGCACACCAGACAGGAACCCCGTCGTCGCATCGATTGCTCTGGTAGAATGGGCTCTCGGATGGCCAGGAAGCGGTCGGTTTGCCAACTGTTGACAATGAGTGATGCAGCCAGAGAGCCACCATAGACAAGGCCTTCCCGTGGTCCACAGGACCAAAGTTCACAAAAAAAGCTGAGACGTCTTCTGGAATCGCTTCTTGCGGGCCACATAAAACTAGCTCTCGAGCCACATCTAGCAAGTGCAAAGTCCTTTCAGTTGGCGACAAAGGCATCAAAAAAAAAAAAAAATAAGACAGGCAACACACCAAGGGTTTGTTGAGATGAAATTCCGATGGGACCTTGAGCATGAAGGAGGGGTGCATCCGCAGCACCACCCTCGCCTCGTGGAAAGTCAAATCAGGCTGCTTGCAGGGCAGGGCCTGGATCTCACCTACTCTTCTGGCAGAGGTGATGGCCACGAGGAAAGCTGTTTTCCAAGACAGAAACCCTTGAGGGTAGTCCTTACCACGCTGAGTTCCCACGCAGGGGCTGGGGCCTACAACGTAGGGAACGAACGGAACAGTCCCTTGATGAACTCTTTGGCTAAACGGTGTGACCATAGGGAAGACCGCCCTGGAGATCGGGTGTAGCGGGAGATAGCCGCCAGATGCACCTTGATGGAGGCGTGCACCAGCCCAGATTTAGCCAATGACAACAAGTACGGAAGGACTTGGGGGCAGTGACCCTCAGAGGGTTAATCTTCTGCGACCAGCACGGCTAGACAACGTTTGTATGCAGTACCCTTTGGGACCACTACACAGCTAGGACTACAGGTGTAAGCAAAACCAACCTTTGGTACAAGTCTGTACTACACAGTTTTTGGTAGCTGAGGTGAGCAGCCAGGCTCATCTCAAGAGGGAATGTGAGCTGTAATGATGTTACACAGAGGTCGACAATCACACATGTTCAAATAAACTCTTACACTCAAGGTTTCTTTGTTAAATACTTATTAATTTAACTGTCAGTTATAAAACATTCATAAGAAGGAGGCAATATAATCACACACATATATATTTCAGTACTGTACACTATTCAGAATTCTTTGAAGGAGGAGCAAAAAGGCATAGGTTATCAGAACATAGAAAGAATACAGTTATTTCTTAGGCAGTGCAGATATTTAGAGTTCACCTGAGGAGTTAATTCATTTCAATAGGCTTGGCTAAAGACTTGGATAGGATAAAGCAGTTCTGGTAGATAAACGGAAAAGTCTCTGCAACAGTTCTTAGGAATAGTTTGTAGAAAGAAGAATCATATGTTGGTCACAAGCTGATTAGGCCTGCGAGTTGGGAAAGTTTCAAGCACTTCACTGTAAGAGGCGTGTACTCTGTCTGGTTTTACAGTACCTTTACAACTGAATAAAAAGATGCAGCTGGTGACTTCTGTTCCTGGCAGTTGTCGTGGGGACAAAAGGAGGACGTAGGGGGGACTCCTGCACTGCACTTGGATTAATCAAAAAGCTGGCAACTGGCAAATCTTCAATTCCGGTAGCTGTAGTCAAGCACACAAACTGGTGTCCCTCTCCCTGGTTATTCGGTTTCCTGCAGCACTCTGAGGAAAATAGAACCAGCTCCGAGAATGGTATCCAGGTGGGTTAGTGTCGAGTTGATTGGTCCCACCAACTCAAAGGGAGAAGTCGTCCTTGCAGGGCTTCTCTGTCGAGATGAACTTAGTGATTCAGACCTGCAGCAGGGCTACCGGGCAAACCAACGGTCCAGGAGTTGCAGCAGGAGTCCTCTTAAAGCTAGTCTTCGGTTCTTTAGTTCCAGTGGTCTACTCTTCAAGAGACTCGCCTTTTATCCAGTTTCCTCCCATTCATTCCAGCCTAGCTGACACTCCTTGCTGGACAGTCAGCCAACCAGTCACGCCAGAGTGCATTTGGGTCTCCTAGGAGACTACGTACAGGGAGTTTCGGACACCTCCCTCACTTCCTGCCCACCCCAGACACTCAGGCGCCAGAGGCGGTCTTCAGTCCTGAAGCCCGCCAAAGGCGAATAAACAAAGGAATCAAACCTGGTTTGGCGAGCAGAGCAAAACTCTAGGGAGGACCTTTCCACAAAGAAACAGTGAAAAAAGAAAACCAGGACCTGTTTTTACAGAGTGGGCTCAGGCGGCATCTTGAAAAACATGGCTCCCGCAATTTAACGCTACCGAAGTTCGCGGTCAGGAAAAATCATGGAAGTTTGTTGTAACTCACTGCCACCAGCCATTTCGATAGGAAAGGGTAGCATTTGACTGCTACATGAGTATCTAGACACAGGGTATACTAAGTAACCCCTTCAGCACTCTATTGTAAGTTAGGGCATGCTGGGTCTAGGAATTTAAAAAAAGACTAGTAAAGTCAATTTCACTTTTTTTACTCTGGGAAACAGTTTATCCCAGAGAAGGTAAACCTTGGGAAAGCCTGAAAAGGTTTCCCTGTGCCAGGGGGCTGAGGGGGCTGTGTGACACGTGAAAGGATGATGCCTATGGAGTGGTCTAAAACGCCATAACCAAAGAAAACACAAGAGTAAAACACATTTCAAAACACATGAGAGTGGGAAAAGGAACAAGTTACTTACTAACTGTTCCCCAGCATGGGTCTGGCATGAATTTACATGCTCATGAATATTCCCCTTCAGGTTGGGAATCATCAATAAAGAAAACATCAGTTTCGTTTCTGAACTGTCTTTCTCCTAATAACCAATCACTGATCTATGGGTCATACTGCCCCCAGCCAATGACTGCCCTCTACCTAAGCCCCTCCCCTCTGGCACCCATCTTCAGATTTGGTAGCATGTAAAGTCGCAGTAGGACCAAGAGAAGAGCCGCAGAGGTAGGCGGGAGGGTTCGCTTGTGAATCCATGCCAGACCCATGCTGCAGAACAACAGTTACAGGTAAGTAACTTTTAACTTCTCAGCATGGGGTCTGGCATGGATTCACATGCTCATGAATAAAGAATACATAGCAGTACACACATGCACAACGACGGGAGGTGGCAAGGCTCAACATTAAGTATCTATTACCTCCTCACCAGGCTCACCTTCAAGCGAACAGGTTGCGCAGCCATGCTTGGCCGACTCTGGACTCCTCCCTAGAATCCCGGTTGACGCAGTAGAATCTCGTGAAGGTGTGCGTCAACCTCCACGTAGCAGCCCTGCAGATGTCCAGTAGGGGCACACCAGACCGGAACGCCGTAGTTGCAGCAATCGCTCTGGCCGAATGGGCTCTCGGACAGGCAGGCAACGGTTGGTTTGCCGACCGATGACAATGGTGATGCAGCCGGAGAGCCACCTGGAAACGCCGTCTTCCACGATAGGAATTTCAGAGGCACTGAATGCAGAGGCTCGTACGAATGACCCATGAGCCTAGCTCGCACCACATTGAGTGCCCACGTGTCATGAGCACTGCTCCCGAGAAGCCAAGTGAAGCCCAGCATCCCCGGAAGCAGGCTCACGACCCTCGTCCCCGGCTCCAGCAAACCCCTATTGGGGCCCTTTGGACCATGTCCTGGCCAGGCTCATAAGGAACCTCAGTCCCAGCACCGGGCTCATAATTCTTGCAAAGGTGCTTGGGTGGACCTACCTGTAGCAGACCATGCTGCATACTCACCTTTGCAAATGCTGGCAGGATGAAGTCCCCAGCCTTCTGCTGGGAGGAACTATTCCCTGAACTGGGACTACTTTCTTACATGGGTGGGGCTGGTGCCACTCCTTAGCTCTGGAACACAGGAACTCTTACCTGGGCGAGGCTGAGGAAGAAGACACCCAATCACTCCAACACTATTTAAACCACACCCGATTGGGAAAACGTGCTTTGCGTTATTCTGCATCTGCAGCAGGACGCTCACCGAGTCAGCTCCAGCATTCCAGTGACATCTCCAGCTTCAGCTCAGCAACCTGTGGAAGAAAGACACGAGAACTATACTTACCATCCAGGAATCCAGACACCGGCAGAACCTGCAAGCAAAAGAAACATAAGGTTAGCAAGTTGCAACACGTTCTCAGCCGCGCTCGCTTACCTGATCCATCTGTGCTTTCACGGATTCTTCGCGGCCTTCTCTTCAGCGGCCTAACGGCACCTGTAAAGACAAAGAACATTGTTAAGTAGGAATCGGGTGAAGGCGGCCGCATTTACTTTTCTTACCTGCTTTTGTGCGCGTATTACGATCTCTTCAACCGCAGCAGCCCGGCAACTGAAAACAAGAAAAGACATTATTTAAGTGCCATTAAAGACTGCAAGAAAGCCTAATACTTACGTGTTTCTTCACGTGCAACGGCAACGGACGAACAACGCCCGCAACATCTCAAGACCTGAAAACAGAAAACAAGGGACATTATTGAGATGTCATTGAAATTCCCATACCTTACCCTGCAAGCCAGACGGTCAATAAGAGGAAGCCCAGTACAGCGAGTCATCCGAGCTCTACGCTTCTCAATTGAAGAGACTATAACAGTTCAGCCGGGACCAGCGCCTCCGTGGGAATCAGGTGAGCGTTACACCACGCCGGGGCCTGAGCCTTCACCGGCGGGAACGAGCGGAAAAGTCCTTTCATGAACTCCTTAACCAGGCGATGCGACCACAGCGATGACCGCTACCGAGTTCTGGTATATCAGGAGATAGCCGTCAGATGAATTTTGATGGAAGGGTGTGCCAGCCCCGCGTTGGCCAGCGACAGCAAGTACAGTAGCACTTGAGGGGCCGTAATCCGTAGAGGGTTTATCTTCTGTGCACGGCACCAGATGGTGAACCTCTTCCATTTATGTCCATAGCTCTCGAGTCGAAGAAGCCCTGGCCTTTGCAAGCACCTCCTTGCAGTCAGTCGGGATCTCATACCCTCCAAACTCTAGTGCTGCAGGAGCCAGTCCTGCAGGTTCAGCGACCCTGGGTCTTGGTGCAGAATTGCGCCTCCTTCCCTGACGAGAAGATCTGCATCTGCCAGAAGCTTGACTGGAGGGGACACCGACATGTCCAGAAGGTCCGGGAACCAGATCTGCCTTGGCCACACCAGTGCGACGAGGATCATTCTGCACCGGGACCGTCTGAGTTGACTGATGAGTCGCAGAAGTAACAGTCTGGTGCCCCCCTGCTTCCGAATGTAGAACACTGTGGTGGTGTTGTCGGTGAAGACCCGCACCACCTTGCTCTTGAGGGACGGGAGGAATGATCCGAGGGCCCAAAACACGGCCCAGAGTTCCAGAACGTTGATGTGCAATGACTTCTCCTCCGGTAGCCAAAGGCCTCTTGCATGTAGATCTCCGGTGTGTGCGCCCCATCCCTCCAGGGAGGCGTCCGTCGTCACCGTCTCCTGATGTGCTGGGGTCAGAAAGTGTGTACCTGCCGCTAGATGCGTGCGGTTGCCCCACCACCGAATCGCTCGACTGAATGTCTCGTTGAGGACGATCTGGTCCTCGAAGCTTCCCAACACTTGTATCCAACGGGCGTCGAGGAACTTCTGCAGCAGCCTCATCCGCAGCCTGCACAGCCGAATGAGGTAGATGCATGACATCATGCCAAGCAGGGACTTGATGGACCTCGCCCTGGCAACTTCCATGGCCAACAGCCGTTGTACCTTGCCCTGGATGGCTTTTATCCTGTCCTCAGACGGTGAGGCCAGGCGCACCACTGTGTTGAGCCTGGACCCCAGGAACCGAGTGCCCTGCAATGGCACCAAGCAGGACTTTGCATAGTTTATCGAGAACCCCAGTCCCGTGAGCAGGCGGAAGGTCCTCGCTGCGTGTTCGACAGCGAGTTCCCTCGATTTCGCCCGGATGAGCCAATCTTCCAGATAGGGGTAGACGTGGACCCCATGCAGGCGCAGATGCACCACCACCGGTGCCAGGCATTTGAAGGCCATTGGAGTAGACTTCAAACCAAAGGGAAGGGCTTTGAATTGATAGTGCTGTCCTTGGACCACAAAGCGCAGGAGCCATCGATGCCCCCGTTGGATGGGGATGTGGAAATAAGCATCCTCCAAGTCCAGTGACGACAGGTAATCTCCTTCCTCCAGCTCCCAGCACGTGCTGAAGGGTGACCATCCGGAACTTCTGGGACTTGATGCATTTGCTGAGGCGGTGGAGCTCTAGAATGGGCTGCCAACCGCCGGTCTTCTTTCGGACGAGGAAGTACCGCGAGTTTACTCCAGAACCCTGCAGCCTCTTCAGGACGAGTTCTATCGCGCCCTTTTTCAGCATTGCTCGTACCTCTAGAAGCAGTTGCAGAACGTGGTTTTCTTTACTGGCCACAGGTGGAAAATGGGGACACTTTCTTTGGAACTCAAGAGTGTGTCCGTGGGCCGGGGCATCCCAGCACCCAACGGTCAGTGGGGATAGATTTCCACATGCCGACGAAGTTCGCCAGCCGGCCTCCCACTGGGGTGCTCGTGTGGGGGCCCAACATCACAGCCGGTTCAGTCCAAGGCCGCACCACCATGGGCCCCTTGGCGACAACGATTTCCTCTGGCTTTGCTGCGGTACGGGGAAAAGCTGCCACCTAATCCTTTGGCGGCACCTTGTGACTTGCCTCCGGAAGCCTGAAAGGACGGCCTTCGCGGTGTCTGCCTCAATGGCCTGCAGCGACTCGTCCACTGTCTTGCCGAACAAGTTGTCCCTGTCGAAGGGCATGTCCACTACCCTTGTCTGGACGTCCTGACAGAAGTTTGTGGCCTTGAGCCAACCACGTCAACGAAGGCAAACACTGTTGCTCATCTGGCAGAACCCGGTGTCGGCGATGTCCGTGGCCACCGTGATGGCATGGTCTGAGTTTAAACCACAGCTCCCTGTCGTAGCGGGCCACGATGGCGAGAGCGTTGGCTGCCTTAATGGTCGTCGTCGCCAAGATGACCTGTCCCATGGCGTCTAGCTTCTTTCCCTAACCGTTCGGTGGGGTAGTTGAAGTCGATGCCGCCAAACCTGCAGATTTCTTCCTGGCTGCCGCCGAGACCAGTGTGTCCGGGGACGGCTGCGCTCCGAGACATTCTGGTGCAGACATTTCGGTGCAGAGTCTGGAACCCGGTATTTCTTCTTGTACCGGTCTCTCAGCCCTTCTTCCCAAATGTCGTCCAACAACGGGATCGAGAGCACGGTCTTCCTCTTGGCCTCTCGTTGTTGATAAAGGAATCCCTCCCTTCTCTTTTCGTCAGGGTTGAGCTGAAACAGCTCCGAGGCCCTAGAGATCATAGAGTGGAAGGAGCCGATCTCGTCGGGGGGAGAAGCCCTGGGTACCGGCGACGTGAGATCTGATCCATTGTAGTCGCCGTCTCCTGTACTCGTCGTCGCCATATCCGGCTCCGTCTTGTCCCTCGGCAGAGGGGATGGAGGGATGGTACGGCGAAGGAGGATGGACTCGTCTCCTTTTAGCTGGTGGATCCTCTGAAGGTTCAGGCCTGGATCGCCCGTTGGCGACGTGGGCAACCTTGTCCGTATCTCAGTGCACAGAGCTAGTAGGATGTCCTCCGACCTGTCCGTCGGTGGTGGAGGTGGTTGCGACTGAGCGTTGGAAGTGGCGTCCGGTTCCTCACTGCCCTGCCGTTCCTCGTCAGTTCCCTTGTCTTGTCGCTAGGACCTGGCCTCAACGCCCGTCTTCTCAGGCACTGTTGTCAGGCTTGAAAGCTTATCGTCGGAAGAGAGCTCCGAGTCCAGCTGGGCCACTGCGCCCGCCCCCCTCTTCTCGGCCAGGGGAGACTGTCTCAGGGAGAGGATAGGCATCGTCTTCACAGGAGTCTTCACAATGGGCAGAAAGGACGATTCCCTGCGGGCGGGCAGGGAAACTTCGCCTTGGTGGATGTCTCCTGGGAACCCGTATCCGCGGGCTTCCTAGGGACGCCACCACTCCCTCAATAGACTGCTTCGCCTGGTGAACCTGGGTCTTTACGACCTTGGGCGCGTTTGAGGCCTTCACAGTGCGGGGGGGGGGGGGGGGGGGGAGGAGAGGGGGGGTCGCGGAGGAGGGTCAGCGCCTTGCTCTCCCTTGACTTTCTCCGTCTGAGTCGATCGGGCCTTCTCCAGAACCTTACCCGGGTGATCCGACTTTTCTTCGTTGAGCCGGAGCATTGACTCGTGGTTCTCGGCATCGGCGATGCTGCACCCAGCCTGGCCGCTGCAGAGCCTGTAACATCACTCCCGGTGCCCGAGGACTCGCAGTGCTTTGCCTTCTGTTAGGCCCTCGTCGTGCCCTCAAAAGGTCTTAGAAGACCGCAGCTCACCTGCCGCCGGGTTCTTAGTCTCCAGCCACTTGGCGAGCCACTTGCGACGGGTCCTTCATGGTGCGGGAAGACATGTGCTTGCAGAACGCACAGGCCTCCTCCACGAGTGAGCAGTCCGAATGTAGGCAATAAAGGCACATGGAGTGCCCATCCTCCAGGAAAATGTTCTGTAGCCCGCATCATGGGCAGATCCTGAACAGAGGTGTCGAGTTGCCTTGATTTTCAGCCATGTCCATGTGGTGTAGGCATCCAAGAATCTTCTGGCATCCTCAGAGAAGTGAACTTGGGGCGTAGAAAGTTCCGAAAAACGGGTCCCCGTTAGTAAGTTGATGATCAATGGAGCTTGAGGCTCAATTGACCGAAAAATGGAGCAAAACTCAAAAAATAAAAACGCAAAACGCAGTAGAAGCTCGAGAGCTATAGCACGAGGAATACCAACACTTGAACGTGCGGTACAAATATGAAGATGGCTGCCAGAGGAGGGGCTTAGGTAGAGGGTAGTCATTGGCTGGGGGCAGTATGACCCAGAGATCAGTGATTGGTTGTTAGGAGAAAGGAACTATAAACGAAACTGATTTTTTCTTTACCGAGGATTCCCAGCCTGACGACAGGGAATATTCATGGGCATGTAAATCCATGCCAGACTCCATGCTGGAGAACAATTTCTCAACATTGAGGGTTGATTGTCCTTGTGAGGGATGGTGACAAAGAAGGAGCTTGGTGGTTCTTTATTGAAGTAAAAGAATAGCCGGACTCGTGGGAGGCTTCTCCTTGAGAATATTTTCAACAATGTCACCATCTGGGTCTGTCTCCTGTGTAGCGATCTTTAAAATGGCATTAAACAACATTTGGTCATCCACAGGTGATGACTGCCTTTGTTGAGGTGAAGACGGAGGATCTAGACGAATAATGTCCGGGTCAGGGGTATGTGGGTGAAAGCCAAGGCCCCTGATCTGCTGGCCGACCCTGATCCCAGTCCGGGCCCTGGTCAGCTGTGTCCTGATCAAAAAGATTGTCCTCATAGGTCTTCTCCTGTTCAGAGTAATCAAAGACCTGCTCTTGGTGGACTGGTGTATGAAGGGGGCAGGAGGAGTCCTCCCAAGGTCTCTTGGGAGTGATATAATGTATCTGAGAAATCTATAAATTGGGCCATCCTGTCAATATAATTCTCAAATCTCTGCCTAGTCCACAGGAAAGATGCAGAAGAGTCGGGAGGTGGAAAGGGCTGGTCAGAAGGGGGAGATTTTCTGGATAAAGCATTGGAGAGAGGCTGGGGGGATTCAGAATATCCCTCTCAACGAGAGGGGTGCCCCATGTTCTCCTGTTGCCAAAATAATAGCGCAAGACTCTTGCAGATTTTCGGCGGCTGAATGTTAGGTCTCGACACGTGTGCAGGCGTCGTCGTGGTTGACGATTCCACCAAAGCCTTATGAACTTGCTCGCCCTTTAACGGCAGGTGAGTGACCGTGTGTTTTTTTGGGGGGCCGCCCTTATGAGAGGAAAGCCCAGTTGCATTATGAGAAGACAGTTGCGGAAGGCACGGAACCGCAAGGTTCAGAAGACACGCAAGTTTATGGCGGGCCTGTTGGTGTTACTCGCTTCGTCGATGTGTCCATCGAGGAGGCCTTAGGGGTGGTGTTTGGGCTTAGGTGGTGCATGTGTGCCCTTGTAGCCGGGTGTAACCGAGCCAGTGGCCTGTGTGTCGGGCCGGGCATGTTCCGCTGAAAGGTCTACGGCTTCCAGGTGTTAAGCTCACCTTAGCTGTGCGGGAGTATCTGTATCCTCCGTGCTGTGCTTATTCTTTGGGTCGCCTCCTTAGGGATGACTGCCTCTGGGTGGGGAATCAATAACACAAGGCAATTGTGAGTGCTAGGGGCTTGTGAAGAACTAACCCCTCCCAACCCCCCCCCCTTCTGTGAAGTGAGTGAGTGTGCGCTCACCTTATGTAATGAGGTAGATTAGGTAGTAGGCTCTCCGTCCTGCTCTCTTTTCTCAGCAGGGGCGCAATAGTCCAGCACCATCAGTTACTTCAATGATGGCATCCACGTCCAGGCCTGCTGTGGCATTGGATAGCTGCTTGCTGCGCTTTAGGGCATGTGAAGAGTCCCAATGCTCTTGCTTTCCTTCTTGCTTACTGTCCTTCTTGTGCACTTCTTCTGCCTGTTTGTTGAGTATGCATTCTCGGTTGCTCAATGCTCTTTAGCCTTCTGTTGCCAGTTATGTGCGCTTTTCTTTCGGTTTTGGAAGCCTCTTCCCTCTTGCAGGCTTAGTCTGTTGCACGTTTTCTGCCTTTGCTGATCAGCTGCATGTCCCTTTAAATGCAAAATGTCATCTGCACGCGTTGCCTCTTAACGCATATGTTTTGCTTTTACAGGGTCCGGAGTGCCGGAATGGAGAAGGGCTCGTGTGCTGACCTGGAGGTTGGGAGCTGAAGAGTCGCGGAGTGAAGAGTTGCAGAGTGCCAGGGGCAGAGCCGGAACAACGTGATCAGAAGACTGAAGCCGCCGGCCCGCGGAAATGCTGGGAGCACCTGGGGACGTTGCGGGAGCCAGAAACATGTAAGTGGGAACTCTGAGAAGACTGGAGGGCCAGAGCGGGAATTTAGTGCGCTGCGAGAGGCCCAGATCTCAGTGGCTGCTGCAGATGGCTGAGGAATCACCTGAAACAGTGAGCGCTCAGTTGCCTTTGGGCAATTCAACGCGAAGCGTGGAATCATGCCTGGGTGTGGCTTAAATAGCCAGCCACACCCAGAGACTAGACCGCTGCCCAGGAGTTCCTTCGGGACTGCTATCCCTCCATGTTGGGTGTTTAGCCCAGTGTTGAGCAATGTAGCTGGTGCCAGGCGCGCCATGCCCTGGTCCAGCTGGGTTGTTTCCAGACTCCCCATGTTATGGTGCCTTGTGGAATCCTGTGAGCCCAATGAGAGGGTATGGGGGCACTTGTATGTGATTGGGTTACTGGATTGGTGGAGGCAGGGGTTGTAGGGGTAGAGGTTGTGACACCAGGTTGGAGCCAGGGCTGCCGCTGGAGCGACGGCGCCACCTGGGAATGACTTATTTATTTGGATTTGTATAGCGCACATCTACCCAGGGGCATCGTGGCGCTGAAAGCATTCTTACTTGTTACAGGCAAACATGGTATGGATATAGATACATTGCTGAACATAAATGCATTTTTATATACAGTTGTGCTTATTTATATACAGTTGTGAAAAAACAGTTAGGACGGTGGGGTGGAGTTAGTTAAACAGCGTGGTTTTTAGTAGTCTGCGGAAGACATGGTAAGAGTTTTCGTTCCTAAGCGCTGTGGGGAGTGTGTTCCAGTTTTTGGGTGCTAAGTGTTGGAAGCTAGACCCCCCGGCTTTGCTTCTTTTGAATGTGGGTACGTAGGTCTGGTTGGTCATGTGTGACCTTGTGGGTCTAGTGGATGTGTTAAGGGTGATTCTTTCAGAAAGATAGGGCGGAGCCTTGGCTGAGAGGCATCTGTGGGTGATGGCCATGGATTTAAATAGTATCCGTTCTTTTATTGGTAGCCAGTGGGCTTCTTTCCTGGCTTGGGAGATGTGCTCCCTTTTAGGGATGCTTAGGGCTGCTCTTAGAGCATTGTTTTGTGTGACTTGCATTTTTTTTAAGTTTTGTGCAGACGTGCCCAGGAAGAGAGCATTGCAATAGTCCAATTTAGTACCTACTGTGGCTTTAGCTACGGCCAAGCAGTTTTTGGTGGATAGGAAGGGTTTAATGGCGTTGATTATCTTCGTGGTGAGTGCGGCAGAGGAGGCTATGGCATTGACTTGCCGTGTCATGGAAAGAGTGGAGTCAAGGTATACTCCTAACGTTTTTACTGCAGTAGAGAATGTGATGGTGGAGTTATCTATGTTAAAGGATTTGTACTGCGGTGGGAGTTTGTTCCGTGCGTCCTTTAACGTCTTGGGACGAAAGAGCATGCAGGACTTACAAAAACGCTTGTGATCGAGGTACACACCTATTGCAACAGCAACATGTGTTCTTCCAAGGGAATTTGCCATTACACGACAGCCTCTCCATAGAGGTAGATGGCAGCCAGACCAAATCGGAAAAGAGAAGGGAAAAAGAAATGCATTTTTGAAAAAGAATAAACCCAGGGCCCCACTCCCCCTACTGTAAGGGCCTGGCCGTAGGGCAGAGGCCAGGCGGTCGACAGATGTCGATCAGTACACCAGTCACTCGAGCAATAGTGGATGTCTTCAGCGGCAGGAAGTCCATAAAGCAGTCGTCGAAAAGGAGTAGTCGGGAGACTAGACGACTGTAGGTCGTGGGACAAAGAAACAATATTGAGCAATATTAACTCTTGCAAGCTCTGCATAAGGCGACCAACTAGTTGGGCGGAAAAAACATGAGGGACCTCGACACGGGAGGGTTTTTGGGTACACTACACGGCACATTAGGGATAGTGTTAGTCACGCTCCCACGTCGATGTCCCCTTTTGATCTTCAAAATAAAGATGCAATACTCTGCGATTACCACTAGATGTCAGACTATATTCACAGCATGTGATTCTAAGCAGATTCATAAGCATCAGAAATATATATGGTATAAATATATATTTTTTTTACCCCGGGGCTTTGGGGTAAAAAAATAAAAATCCCCAAGTTGAAATTTTTTGGTGGTTGCAGTACCTTTCTGTTGCTTTATGCTCCTGCTTGTGGGCAGGTTCTCAGCCAACCTTAGTACCAGCCTCATGGGACTTTGTCCCTTCCATTTATGGCCCCGTTTGGTAGGATTTGTTTTATGAAGGTTCAGTTTGTGCACCGCACCTGTCTGAGGATCCCCTTTTCAGACACTCTGGAGGCCCAGCGGCCATTTGCAGCATCTTTGGGCCAAATTCCTTAGTCAGCAGGGTGCTGATGTAGTTCTGTGGAACAAGCATTAGGTGATCATCCAATACGGAACTTCAGGAACTGATTTGGTAAAAAGGTAACTTTCCTGCCAAAGACCCCCTCCCTCCCCCCTTAGTCGCATTACTGGTCTCCCTCTTTCAATTGCCAGCCTAGATAGAAAATCTTTTTACCTGCTGCTACCTTTTCTCTCGGTGGGACTCAGTATGGACTTAAAAAAAAAAACCTTAAAACTAATTTACCCGATACATTGTGGAATGTGCAGTTTACAAAGATGTGCATCTTTTGAGTATTGTTTTTTCTCTGCCTTTACTTCCATAAAGATTTTGTTACAAAATACAGTGTGTGGTCATTCTTTTACTGGGTATTAACGAAAAGCAACTACCTGTTAACCACCCCAACACCTAATATTTCAGCCTGGGCTGCTCTCTCAAGGGGAGGTTGGGGCGGGGTGTACAGGGTCTGAGAAGGAGGCAAAAAAAAGAAAGAAAGAAAAAAAAAAAACAAGGAACAAGATACACAACACCCAGATAAAGTCGAGGTCTGCAATCTTACCCTCATTTGATTTAAGAGACCATCTGTGCCCAGGATGCTGTAGCGCTTCTCTGGATGCTCCCTTACATGTTTACGAACCCAATGGGTCTTCCCTGCTCCGGGGAGGCCAACCATCAACAGCACCTGTGTAGAGGCAAGGGGAAATGTTGAAGGAATATGTAGCAAAGAAAATTAAATTTATTTGGAAAAGTAAGCATGGATTGCACCCAGATGCTCTGTTAGGACAGTATTTCTAAAGTTCACCCCAAGAGACTTTGTAAAACTATACATTGGGCAACGCAGAAACTCCAACTCTTAGTAGAAGGTTGCACCACCTGACATTATGGTAGCAATGACATAGTTGCAAGGCTTAACTTAGGAGGGAGAAGAACAAGTTACTTACCCCGGGTAATGTTCTTTAAACTGGATGGGTCCTCCCACGCATTCATCTTTGATAGTCCATATGCATCTTCAGCAAAATAATTCGGCAGATGCCACGGCACGTTGATGCAGTCGACTCAAAGTCCCTCGTGGGCCTCCGTCCCAAAGAGGTCATCAAAGGCATAAATAGCATGCGCAGCACCCATTGGCTTCAATTCTGTTTTTCATTCTTAAGTAGAACTACCCGCATCAAAACGGTTTTGATCGTATAAGCTTTGATTGAGCAAAAGCTCTAAAAGCATGGGAAATTCTGAGGGGGTAGGCTGGCAGGGCAATGATGAAACGTGGGAAGAACATCTAGTCGAAAGAACGTTACCAGGGGTAAGTAGCTTTTTCTTCAAATGGATTGTTTCCTGCCACGTATTCCTCACCTTTGATAGACTACCAAAGCAGTGTTAGGTTTGGTGGAGGGAGTAAGAATTTTGTTATTAATGGTTTCCATCAACCGAATGGAGGACAGCTTTTCCAAAGCTTCCATCCTGGCTTAGGGTAGAATCAAGGCAGTAATTCTTAGCAAAAGTGTATATTGTGGACCATGTAGCTGCCTCACAAATGTTTTTAATAGGAACACCCCTTTGCAAAGCAGAGGAGGTAGTCATGCCGTAGTGGAATGGGCCCTTAAGCCTTCTGGAGGACCCTTGCCCGGCAGCCTGCAGCATTGTAAAATGGCTAGAATAAGCCATCTGGATAAGGTTTGCTTTGACACAGCCCGACACAGTTTTTGACCCGCATAATCTATGAATAGTTGGTCGTCCAGGCCAAGTTTTGATAACCTTGAAATGTAAAAGCTCAGGGCCCTACGTGGACTGAGTCTGTGAAACCTCTCCTCCTCCTTGCCAGGATGAGATGGAGGGTAGAAAGTGGGTAACAAAATCTTTTGTCCTAAATGAAGGTCTGAAATGACCTTAGGTAAAAATTAAGGCTTAACCCTCAGGATACCCTGTCCTTGTGAAACACTGTAAAAGCAGGTTTTGAGGATAGTGCCTGCAACTCACTCACTCTACGGGCTGAAGTTAGTGCCATCAACAAGATGGTCTTGAAAGTTAGTAACCCTCCCTAGCCAAAATTCTCACTGCACGTATCCTGCCTCACATGCCGGCTGTGGTTCTGCCGGACCAAGCCAGGGTTCATCCCTGGTCATTCTACCCAACATAATCTATGGCGTCTCTTTACTCATGCACAATGTAAACCCAGCTGTGACAAAAGCGGTGGCCGCTCGACGCAGAGAAGGCCTTTGATTCGGATGAATGGCCCTTTCTTTTTGAAGTCTCAGACGATCTGGGTTAGGCTTACCGTATATATACGGTGGGGTAAAATCCTATATACTGCCCCTAGAGCGGCTATATACACCAATTGGGTGACATCCGAACACATCTATCCCTCTCGCGGCACAAGTCAGGACTGTCCTTTCTCCCCAGTCTTATTTGCCCTTGCCATGGAGCCCCTTGCTTGTCATATCCGAGACCTACACGCACAGAGGCGTTAGCCTGGGTGCACACCTCGCCATCGTGTCCTTATACGCAGACGACATACTGCTGTATGTTAAGCACCCGTGGCAGACTCTTACTCCCCTAACACAAGAGGTGCTCAGATTTGGGGAACTGTCGGGGCTCAGAATCAAATTGGACAAAATCCGAAGTGCTTCCCATAACCCATAACGGGCTGATGAGGGCGACGAGTTCCGTTGGTGCCCCCAGAAGATACGATACGGTATTTTAATATCCACCACACAAGAAATCCTGTACAGGGACAACTATCTGCATGTATTGGAGATCCTAGAACAGAAGGTGGAGGCATGGTTACTGCTTCCTATATCTCCGGCGACTCGCATCGCACTAGCGAAGATGGTAATACTCCCTAAACTCCTGTATATATTTAGCAACGTGCCCTGTGGCCCCCTGCACAATACTGGTCCCGGGTCCGGAAGATGATGACAAGGCTGGTCTGGGCCGGAAAACAGCCAAGACTAGTTTACACCACTCTTACAAGGCCTTATGATCGAGGTGGCCTTGAGTACCCAGACATGCATCTTTACCATCTAGCCGCCCAGAAACAATACATTGCGGGGTGGGCTGCCCCAAATCCTGAATCGCCTCACTCCCATTTTGCCAGAGCAATAAGCGTACCGCATGACCTGATGGGCCTCCTATGGGGTACCTGCGAGAGCACTCCCAGGGGTGAGATTCAACCATTGGTTATAACCTGCAGAGCCTGGGATGAGAGAGGCCGTCTGTTAGTCTCCTCCCCATACTATCTACCTACATTTCCAATTTACAACATTGTTGGGACCCAGTTGACTCATGAAAAAATCCTTCAAGGAACACTTTCGGGCAAAGGGGGTGCAGTCCCTGGGCGATGTGGTGCAGGACGCCCAGTTTGTGTCCTGGGAGGGACTTGGGATAAATGGTGAACACAATGCCCTGACCCTACTGTACTACTACAGGATTAGAGGTATTTTGAAAAATAAGTAGCATGAGTTCCCGCACGCTCACACCCCTCACCCTGCCCAGTGCTACATCGCGCAGCCTCTTTCCCCCGGAAACTAGTATCCACAATCTATAAACTGATTAGAAACGGACGGTGCATTCGGTCCCACAGATACAAAGAAGTATGGGAAACAGACCTGGGGGAAACCTTGATTGATGACCAGTGGAAATCCATCTGCATCCAGCCTCGCTACATATCTATAAACTCATGCTATATGATGATCCATTCCAAATTCCTTCATCAGATCTACTACACTCCAGCAGCCCTAAGTAAATTCTTCCCTGATAGTCTCTCGAGCTGTAAGAGGTGAGGGATGCAAGCGGATAATTTTTGCTATGTTGCCTAGTGCTGCCCCCGCATTAGGCCTTTTTGGAAAGGGCTGGAAGATGCAATGATAAATATGCTGTCCTCACCGGGAGAATACTCCCCAAAGCTATGGCTCTTAGCCCCGATCGAAGGAAGCAGCCGCACCGGGAAAAAACTGCTGGGTATGGCTTCAGTAGTGGCAATATACATAGTAGCCAGGTCCTGGGGGAGATCCAACCCCCCCCCCCCCCACACACTCCCGAAGTGGCTAGAAGTCATGAGTCAGTCTGAACAGAGAGAGAAACAAGATATGCCCCCACCCTCCCCCCACCAGCTGCTCGTTTGACTACTGGCCCCCTTTCAGACAATATCAGTTGGATAATGCCTCGGCTTCCCAAATCCCTGCATCTACCCCAGAGCATATGTAGGAGGACTCAGCCCTATTCTCCTTTACCCCACGGATGTATATAAAGACTATTTCAGTGGTGGTTAGCAAGGTTACTTGAAATGGTTTTATTTGGAACTTCCTCTTGATGTGAGAGGCACGGACCAGCAGCAGTGCAACACGCGTGAACTTGATTGTAATAACGTGATTTCTTTTTTTTCTTTTGGCTAAGGGGGAGGTGGGTTGGGCTCTAGTTAGCCTATATTAACAGGGGTGTTGTGTACTTATTTATTGAAATTCAATACAGAAAGTTTGAAAAAAAAAAAGTTAGTAACCTTAAGGGACATGAATGTAGAGGTTCAAATGGTGCACACCAGACGTTTTTAGCCCCAGATTGAGGTCCCAAAACGGGAACCTGAAAGGGAGATGGAGGGAACACATTAGTGAGCCCCTTTACAAGCCCTTGAAGATGGATAGCGCCAATGAATAACCTTTAATGGTACCAACCTGGAGCCCCAGATTGGCTAGGTACAGTAGCAAGGATAATACCTCTGGTGTTTTTCAAAGCAAAGGGTCCACATTCTTGCTTGTCCCTGCACCAGCTGCAGTACGTATTCCAATGGCAGCGGTACAAAGACTTTGTTGCTGGCCTTTGTTAGGGAGAATTTTCAGTTTAGTGCTAAATTCCCCCCACCTTAGAGACCCCCAGCTCTTTTGCTGCACTTTGGGACTTTGTACTTCAATTCTATGTGTTATCTTGTTTTTGGGTAGTGGAGTCTGACAAACTCCATAGGCATCATCTTTACATTGTGTCACAGCACTTCAGTGCAGTGGCACAGGGAAGTCTTTCAGATTTCCCAAAGGTTTAAATACCTTCTCTTGGATAAACTACTGTTTCCAAAAGCAGTGAAGTTACATTGTAACTTTCTAGACCGAGCACACATTATCTTACAATAGGGTGCTTGAGGGGTTACTTAGTATCCCCTTCGTCTAGCTTCTCATGTAACATTTTTATGTTACCCTTTCCTCACTGAATGGCCGGTGGAAGTGGTTTAGTTTGAACTACCATGGTTTGCATTTACCGTGGGCTGCGTTCGCGGCTCCGGTAAAGCAACCGCAGGAGCCATCTTTTTCAAAATGGCGCAGAGCCTTCTTTGACAAAGTGACCCCTGGTCTTTTTTCACCAGTTCTTTGTGGAAAGGTCCTTCTGTTAGGAAGAAATCTCATAAATGTGCCAATTCCTCTCTACCTTAGAGACCCCGAGCTCTTTTGCTGAACTTTGGGACTTTGTACTTTCAATTGTTTTCGGTCTGTTTCCTTTGGTTATGGAGTCTAACCAACTCCCTAGGCATCATCTTTTTTATTTCTGTCACTTAGCACCCTCAGTGCAGTGACACAGGGAAGTCTTCTAGGCTTTTACCAAGGTTTAAATACCTCCTCTGGGATCAACTACTGGTTTCCCAGAAGAGTGGAGTGAAATGGACTTCACTTATCCCTGTCTGTACATGTCTAGACCCAGCACACCCCATTTTACAACAGAGTGCTGGAGGGGTTACTTAGTATCCCCTATGTCTGGTTACTCATGTGATGGTCATATGTTACCCTTTCCTCTCAGAATGGCTGGTGGCATTAGTTTTACAAGATTTTTCCCGACCGCAAACTATTCATAGCTCCGGTAACGTTAAATCGCGGGAGCCATGTTTTTCAAGATGGCGTCTAGCCATCGTTGCTAAAATGGTTCCCGGTCTTTTTTCGCCATGTCTTTGTGGAAAGGTCCTTCTAGAGTATTTCTCTGCGCGCCAAACCAGGTTTGGTCTCTTTGTTCATTCGCCTTTGGCGGGTTTCACTCCTGAAGCCCGCCTCTGGCTCCAGAGTGTCTGGGGTAGGCAGGAAGTGAGGGAGGTGCTCGAAACTCCCTGTGCTTAGTCTCCTACGAGACCCAAATGCACTCTGGCGTGATTGGCTGGCTGACTGTCCAGCAAGGACAGCCACCCTGCTGGGTGAGTGGCAGCTAGACTGGGATGAATGGGAGAGAACTGAATAAAAGGTGAGTCTTTTGGCTTGGAAGGCAGAGTCGACCACTGGAACGAAGGAACCGAAGAAGAGCTTGAAGAGGACGCCTGCTGCAACTCGTGGACGGTTGGTTTGCCTGGTGAAGACCTGCTGCAGTGTCGAAACGCCAAGTTCACATCGACAGAGAAGCCCCTTTGAGTTGGTGGGACCAATCGACTCCAAAGTAAACCACCTGGACATCCTTCTCGGAGCAGGTTGAATTTCCTCAGAGAGCTGCTGGAAACCGTATAGCCAGGGAGAGGAACACCAGATTGTGTCCGATGCTTTTAAGCTGGCGTAGAGCTTTTGGAAGATCATCCGGACTTCCAAGAAGCAGGACTGACCAAGCCCCCTCGGAGTGCAGGACTCCAGAAGCAAGTAAAGCCCACCTCAACTGCCAGGAACCGCGTTGTTGCCATTTGCGTTAGTCGCGAGGAGCTGAAAAGTGAAACAACTGAAAATGAAGTTTGCCGGTTGCTAGTTTTGACCGTCCCAGTGCATTGCAGGAGTCCCCCCCCCCCCCCCCCCACCAGCCTTCCTCTTGTCCCCACGACTGAGGCCCAGGAACAGTGAGATCTGCAGAGCTGCAAAGGAACAGAAGTCATCAGCTGCATCTTTTCTTCATTTCTAAGGTACTGTAAAACAAGTCTAAGAGAACTTACCTCTTGCCGTAGAAGTTCTTGTAACTTCCACAACTCACAAGACTCATCAGCTTGTGGCCCTACATTTGATTCTGCTTTTCATCAAAGATTCCCAAGAACTTGTGCAAAGACTTTTCCATGTACTTACCAGAAGTGCTTCATCCTATCCAAAACTTTTGCCCATTGACTTTGGCTTATGACTCTTCTAAGAGGATCTAAAAGTGTTTTACCCTGCTTAAAAAATTTGTGATCTCTTGTGTTCTATTAACCTTTGCCTTTTACCAACTTTTATGAGTATTCTGAATACCAACAGTAAGATATTAATGCCCCCAGCATCCTATTCATTGAAGTGACCTATGGGTTGTGTCTGTGGGCCATCCCAAAGGGGTATTTTCTGATTCAGAAACTCAGTGTACAGTATTGAAGTGGATTTGTGTGTTACTATTTTATTGCTCCCTCCTAAAGAAGGCTTTATAACTGACAAATTAATAATTGTTTATGCAAGAAACCTTGAGTGCAAGTATTTATTTGAATACCTGTAACTGTGCATCTTCGTTTAACTCCGCTATTGCTCACATTTCCCCTCTTGAGATAAGCCTGGCTGCTCAACACGCTACCAAAACTTAGTACAAGCTTATACCAAAAGGTCGGGTTGCCTTTACCTGTAGTCATAGTTGTTTGTAGTGTTCCCAACTTTGCTTAACATGCCGCTGAATAGAAGTTGGTCCAGAAGTCTTCCCTCTTGTACCCACGACTGAGGCACAGGAAGAAAAGGATCTTCAGAGCCAAATAGGAACAGAAGCCAGCTGGAACCATTTTCTTCTCACCAAAGGTACTGTACAAGAACTTTCTTCTTGTGTAGCCTTACTTGATCTCAGTTGAGACTTGTCTTGGTTGCTTCTGTAGAGTTGCTTGCATCTCCTACTCCTCACACAAGCCTAACCAGCTTGTGGCCCTACACTGATTCTACTTTTTCTACAAAGACTTCTAAAACATTGCGCAAGGCTTATTCACCTACAAGAAGTGCTTCAGCTCACCTAGACTTTTCCCCAATTGACATTGTCTGGCCTCGCTCCCCGAATAACCTTTCCTTCCAGGAAAGGGTTACTTTACTTTGCATTGGGGGTTCAAAGGTACTTCACTGCTTCAAATAATTGTGTGATCTTTGTTTTATTCTATAACCCTTTTCTTTGACATGCTCAACAGTATTGCTCGGATATATATTAATGCCCAGTGTCCTGGCTATTTAAGGTCACCTGAGGGTGTAGGAAGTGTGGGTGCCATCCCAAATGGGTACTTGCTGATTTAGAGAAAATAAGAGTGCATTTTGGAGTGTATTTGTGTGTTACTATTATATCGCCCCGTCTGAAGAAAGCTTATTCAAACTGATAGTTAAATAAAATAATTGTTTAATCAAGAAACCTTGTGTGTAAGAGTTTATTTGGATACTTGTCACTGTGAATCTCTAACTCCCCTACTGCTCACATTTACCTCTCTTGAGATAAGCCTGGCTGCTCAACCACACTACCAACCTGTGTAGTACAGACTTATAACAAAGGTTGGGTTCCAATTGCCAGGAAGTCAGGATTGTTGTAGTGCACCCAGAGGGTACTGAATACAATCTTGCCCAACAGCCTTCCATTAGGTCATTTTGGAGGTCCCAATCTTTGCATCTCAGCCTCTCAGAAACCATGCGTGAAGGCCGAGTATCTTGACCTCTGGATGGAGAACACAACCCTCCTCTCTTTGTGGAAGAGATTGGAGGGCAGATGTCCAAAAGGTCTGGGTAAAATGTCCTCCTGGCCCAATTTGGGGCAGTTAGGAACATGCGTTTCCCCAAACTTTCTCAACCTCATGATCACGTGAGGAATGACAGGGACTGGAGGAAAGGCATACAGGAGTGGAAACTCCCAGTCCACCACAAACGCATCTCCTAGAGCTCCTCTTAGGGCAATTCCCTGGAGAAGCACAGTTAGCATTCCGTTTGACATTTGTCACGAACAGGCTCACTTGAGGGGTTCCCCAAAGGATGAAGATTTCTTGAAGCACTTCCTGAGCAAGTTCCCACTCGTGGGAGAAACTGTTCTGCCTGGTCAGAGCATCCGCCGCCGTATTCTCCTCTCCGGCTAGGTGAACTGCTGATCGGGAGATTCCTTCTTGAATTGCCCAGTACCAGAGCTGCATTGCCTCTCTGCACAGTGGTAGTGACCAGACACCACCTCTCTTGTTGAGGCATGTTAGGGAAGATTTCCATTTCATGTGTAATTTTCCCTCTGTACCCACCAACGTTTTGCTGCTGTTTAACACTCTAGTCTGACTTTGCCAGAGGAGCACAACCTTCAGCTGCACTCCTCTGGGCTTTTCGCTCACTTTATTATGGGGAAACTGACATGCCCTTAAAGACAGTCCGTACTTGGAGACTTTGTTTCCCTTTGTTCAAACACGTAGTTTTTAATTTTAATTTTTTTTTTTTTGGAGAAGTTCAGATGTGCCTTGGACAGGGCTGGTGGCATCTTATCGTTCATATTTGTAACCCTTGGCTGCCAGGTAAACCCCATTTGGCACAAATAGGTGGCCTGGCTCCAAAATGGCCATGCCACAAGGTTTTTGTCCTGTCCTTTGGCCATCTTGCCCCTTCACCTTCCCCAGGCCAAACCGACCCAGGTCAGTCCTTATTTGGGCATGCATTCTCCCGCGGGCTTCTGCATGCCTTGTGTGTGCTTCCAGGATGTGGGTTGGACTGTCCGGTTTCAATACACATCCTGGGTGCCATAGAGTTTGGTGCGCTGTGAATGCCTGGGACCACTGTGGTCCATTATTGGTCCATGTATGGTGTGCCTGTATGTGAGCAGATCTCCCATTAGGTCCTTTTTTTTGGCGCAAAGGAGATTCTCGATAAGAGAAGGCTCCAAACACCCATACCATGTCGATTTGAGTTCTCACTGAACCAATGATAGGATCCAAGTATCCTGAAACTAAGAAGTCGAGCCGATGAACCGCTGGTGTCTTGCTGGAAGCTTTGGCACCCTGCGCCCGCTGTCATCCCACTGGACCCCTCAGCATCTGATCAAACTAGAAGGTCTGCGAAGACGCTTTGACCCATTGGAATAGTGGGACCAATCATTCTCGGCACCTTCATCAAAACCTGCAAATAAGCCGTCTCAGAAGTGTCCCTTCCGCAGGACCTTTGCCCTGATACTGCCACCGTTTCGAGGAGGCCCTTGAAACTTGGTACATCGCAAGGTCAGTGTTCACAGCACTCAGACCGAATTTTGTACACTTGGCATTCCCAGGTCTGAAGTAAAGTGAGCGCCCAAACAGGATAAACGGGGTTACTGTGTCGCCCAGCCGTGGTGGCGAACTCTCCAGGTGCATTGCAGCTGTGCCCCTCTGTGCCCTGAAGCCTGCTACAGTGAAACTGGGCCGATCTATCCACCAGGAGAAATGGCCACTGTCCCGTTTGGGAATCAACTTAACTTTGTTGCTGAAAGCCGCAGAGTTGCTGAATTTGAACCTGCAAGCGAAGTTCACTTGACTGCCTAAGTTTGGTCCGTAGTGTGCCAGGGGTCGGAGTGTAATTGCAACCCTTTCCGGTGGCTCCTAGCGCAACCATCCATTTTTATGCATGAGTGGCCCCCGAGTGCCCCTCTCCTTTCCACAGATAGCCTGAGCTATCAAACTATTCCCAACTCCTGTAACCTGTTCTGCCCTCACGGGGAGACCCTCCACGAATAGTGGGAACCTATTCTGCATCAACTCACCCACCTTGCTGAGCTGCTACAGACCCTACAAGAGACCCCATGTTCGTCCATCTGTACTACCGCGTGCGCCAGCATTGCAAGTACATTTGAGCAATAGGCTCCCCTCTTCTTAGGGACTAGACTGCCTTTCAGTTAGGATTGTGATTAGTACAGAATTGCCTAAAGACTCTTTTCACTACCTGCTTCTTTCCCTTTTCTAGGTTGTGGACCCATTTGTGCATGAACCCTTTAGGCCACTTGGTCTTGTATGGAACACGTTACTTACCTGTAACTGTTCTCCAGCATGGGTCTGGCATGGATTCACATGCTCATGAATAAAGAATACATAGCTGTTAGGCAGAATTGCATGCAGGACCCTCTGGGACCACCACATACAATTAGGACTACAGGTGTTAGCCAAACCAACCTTTGGTAGAAGTCTCTGCTACACAATTTTGTGGTAGCGAGCTGAGCAGCCAGGCTGATCTCAAGAGGGAATGTGAGCAGTACAAGAGGTTACACAGAGGTCTTACAATCACAGGGGTTCAAGTAGACACACTCAAGGTTTCTTGGTAAAACACTTTATTACACAATAATTTAGAAAACATTCACTAGAAGGAGGCAACTTATACACAAACCAATGAGGCTCTGAATAAATTAGGCTCCCTTGAAATAGGAGCAAAATGGCATTTCAGTTTCTTTCAATAGGAGTAAAAAGGCACAAGTTAGCAGAATAGATCACAAATAGTTTCTTAGGCAGTGCAAATAGTTTTAGTTCACGAGAGGACTCGATTCTGTTCAATAGGCCCAGGTCAAAGTCAATGGACTAGTGTCTTGGATAGGAAAGAGCAGTTCTTGAAGTAAAGGGTAAAGTCTTTCGAAAAGTTCTCAGAAGTAGTTTGTACGAAAAAAGAATATGTTGGGTCACAAGCCGATTAGGCCTGCAATTTGGGAAATTTCACTGTGAGAGGCTTCTCTCAATCGGGTTGGCACAGTACCTTAGTATGAAGCAAAAGATGCAGCTGAAGACAGTGGTTCCTGGCAGTTCCTGCAGATCTCACTGTTCCTGAGCCTCAGTCGTGGGGACAAGAGGGAGGACGTTGGGGGTACACCTGCACCCCACAGGATCGTCAGAAAACGCTGACAAAATGAGTCACTTCAGTTCGAGTAGCTGTAATTCAAGCACACAAGCTGGTGTCCAGGTGGCTTACGAGTTGATTGGTCCCGCCAACGCAAAGGAAGAAGTCATCCTTGAAGGGGCTTCACTGTCGAGATGAACTTGGCAATTGGGACCTGCAGAAGGGCTTCACCGGGCAAACCAACGGTCCAGGAGTTGCAGCAGCCGTCCTCTTCCAGCTCGTCTTCGGTTCTTTCGTTCCAGTGGTCGACTGCCTTCCAGTCCGAGAGACTCGCCTTTTGAACAGTTTTCTCCCATTCATTCCATCCTAGCTGCCACTCACAGTCAGCCAGCCAATCACGCCAGAGTGCATTTGGGTCTCCTAGGAGTCTAAGCACATGGCGTTTCGGGCACCTCCCTCACTTCCTGCCCACCCCAGACACTCAGGCACCAGAGGCGGTCTTCAGTCCTGAAGCTCGCCAAAGGCATAGAAACAAAGGGACCAAACTTGGTTTGGCGCACAGAGACAAACTCTAGAAGAACCTTTCCCAAAAGAAACGTCAAAAACGACCGGGACCTGTTTAAACAAAGGACCTTAAGGTGCTATCTTGAAAAACATGGCTCCTGTGATTTTTTGCTACCAGTGTTTGCGGTCGGGAAAAATCATGGTAGTTTGTTGTAAAACCACTGCCAGCCATTTCGATAGAAAAAGGGTAGCATTTGACTGCTACATGAAATCCTAGACATAGGGGATACTAGGTAACCCCTCCAGCACTCTATAGGAAGATGGTGTGTGCTGGGTCTAGGAATTTAAAAAGACTAGGAAACATGAGTTAATCCCAGAGGAGGTATTTAAACCTTGGGAGAGCCTAAAAAGGCTTCCCTGTGTCACTGCACTGAGGGTGCTGTGTGACATAAATAAAAACGATCCCTATAGAATTGTCTAAAACTCCATAACCAAAAAAAAATAAACACAGAAAACAAAGATTAAAAAAGTTTAGAGTCCCAAAGTTCAGCAAAAGAGCTGGGGGTCTCTAAGATAGAGAGGAATTAGCACCCTTTGAGAATTCTCCCTAACAATAACCACACACATGCACAACCACTGGAGGTGGCAAGGCTCAACATTAACAGACACCGGTCGATTTGCCAACAAGTGACAATGGGTGATGCAGCCGGAGAGCCACCTGGAAATGGAAGCCTTGGAAAGTGCCAGGAAACCCTTTGTGTGGTCCACATAGAACTTCAGCACTCCAGCCACATCTAGCGAGTGGTCATGAAATAGAGGTGCGTCCGCAGCACTACCCTGGTCTTGTGGAACGTCAAGTAAGGTGGTTACAAGAGAGGGCCTGCATCTCTCCCACTATTCTTGCGGAGGTGATGGCCTCAAGAAAAGCGGTTTTCCACGACAAACTTCAGTGGCGCCGAATGCATAGGCTCGAACGGAGGACCCATGAGCTTAGTCAACACCACATTGAGCTCCCACGCCGGGAACTAACGGAACAGTCCTTTGACGAACTCCTTAACCAGACGGTGTGACCACAGCGACAACTGTCCCGGAGATCTGGTGTAGCGAGAGATAGCCGCCAGATGAACCTTGATGGAGGCATGGGACAGTCCAGCCTTGGCCAACGACAGCAAATAGAGCAGTACCTGCAGAGCCGTGACTCGTAGAGGATCGATCTTCTGTGCACGACACCAAACGTCGAACCTCTTCCATTTATGTCCATAGCATTTAAGAGTAGACGATGCTCTGGCCTTGGCAAGCATTTCCTTGCAGTCCGCTGGAAGATTATAGCCCCCGAATTCCAAAGCTGCAGGAGCCAGGCCTGCAGGCTCAGCGATCCGGTGTCGTGGTGCAGAATAGCACCTTCCCTGGCGAGAAGGGCCACTGACATGTAGAGAAGGCCTGGCAATGGAGGGAACGCATACAGGAACAGACCGCCCCAGGGGAAAGAATGCGTCCCCCATGCACCCCACCTGGGGAAACCTGCTGGCGAACCTCGGCACTTGGTGTTCGTCGCTGTTGCAAATAGATCGATCTGTGGATTGCCTCATCTGCGGAACAGGCGATCCACTTGGTCCTGATGAAGCGCCCACTCGTGACAAGAAAGCAGCTCCCTGCTGAGGGAAGTCAGCCACAGGGTTCTTCACTCCTGCCAGGTAAAACGGGATGTGGAACATCCCCTGGGCGACGGCTCAGTGACACAGTTCCTGCGCTGGTGCCCCCCTGCTTCCTGATGTAGAACATTCTGGTGTTGTCATGATGCCTACCCCCGGGGACCCAGACCAAGTCCAGCAACCCCGGAAGCAGGCATAAAGTTAACCTAAGCAAGCCCAACAACCCCTGCTAGGGGCTACTTGGGTCCAGTCCTGGAGCCTATGGCACCAGGCTCATATGGAGAGTCAGTCCTGGTGCCATAGGCGCCAGGCTCAGATTAAAACGTACCTGATGCAGACCATGCTGCAAGAGCTCCAAGCCAAAAGAGGCTTGGAAGGAACTACTTTACTTAGGGACTATTTTTTACTCGGGCGGGGCTGGGGAGGAATACTTACCTGGGACTACTTTGGCACAGGGATCTCTTTCAGATTTCCCAAAGGTTTAAATACCTTCTATGGAATAAACTACCGTTTCACAGAGCAGTAAAGTGAAATTGACTTTACTTACATTTGTAACTTTCTAGACCCAGCATACACTATTTTACAATAGGGTGCTGGAAGGGTTACCTAGTACCCCTCTTTGTCTAGCTTCTCATAACACAATTTTGTGTTACCCTTTCCTCACTGAATGGCTGGTGGCAGTGGTTGTGTTTTAACTACCATGGTGTGCATTTACTGCAGGCTGCGTTCGAAGCTGCAGTAAAGCACCCAATGCTGCCATTTTTGTCAACATGGCCCCGTCTTTTTTGCCATTTCTTTGTGGAAAGGTCCTTCTTGAGATTTACTCTGTGCGCCAAACCAGGCGTGGTCCCATTGTTCACTTTGCCTTTGGCGGGATTCAAGCCCGCCTCTAGCTCCAGAGTGTCTGGCGGGGGCAGGAAGTGAGGGAGGTGGCGAAACTCCCTGGGCTTAGTCTCCTAGGAGACCCAAATGCACTCTGTAGTGATTGGGCGGCTGACAGTCCGGCAGGGACAGCCACCCTGCTGGGTGACTGACAGCTAGACTGGAATGAATGGGAGAGAACTGATTAAAAGGCGAGGCTTTTGGCTTGGAAGGCAGAGTCGACCACTGGACAAATGAAAAAGAACAACTTGAAGAGGATGCCTGCTGCAACTCCTGGACTGTTGGGTTTGCCCGGTGAAGCCCTGCTGCTGTGCTGAAACTCCAAATTTGTATCGACAGAAGCCACTGCAAGGACTTCTCCCCTTGAGTTGATGGGACCAATCAACTCCAAAGTAAGCCACCTGAACATCCCTCCTATAGCTGGTTGAATTTCCACAGAGCTGCTGCTGGAAACCGTATAGCCAGGGAGAGGAACGCCAGATTGTGTGCATTGCTTTTATGTTGGCCTAGAGCTCCAGGAAGATCCTCCGGACTCCCAGGAAGCAGGACTGGCCGAGCCTGAGCCACCCAATAGAGTGCGGGACCCCAGAAGCAAGGAAAGCCCATCTCGACAGCCAAGAACCACAGTGTTACTATTTGCGGTAGACACGAGGAGCTAAAACACCAAATAGCAACTGATTTGAAGAGTGCTGGTTGCGAGCAGTGACCTTCCCATTGCAGTGCAGGAGTCCCACAAAGTCCTCCCTCTTGTCCCCACGACTGAGGCCCAGGAACAGTGAGAACTGCAGAGCTGCTCAGAAACAGAAGTCATATGCTGCACTTGTTCTTCAATTCAAAAAGGTACTGTAAAAGGTCTGAGAGAACTCCCTTTGCTGTAGAGTTGCTTGCATCTTCTACTACTCACAAGTCTAAACGGCTTGTGGCCCAACATTTGTTTCTTTTTTGTGCAAAGAATGTCTACTTACCTACCAGAGGTACTTCATCCTATATAAGACTTTTGCCCATCAAGCACGGTGAGTGTTGCCCCTGTCTGCTGCGGCTGTTTGTGTATTAAAGACAGGCCCCTTGTAGACCCCGCACCCTCTTCCTGCTTCTCCTTCCCTCCCGCCTCCAGTCCCCTGTCCCCGCCCCCCCGCTCCCATTGGTCCTCTCAGCCCTCATCACGGCTCCTCCCAGGGCAGCCCTCTGACCGTGCAGCCCTGCGGCTAAGGGCCCTAAGGCCAATGGCGGCTGCAAAAGAGGCGGCTCCAAGAAGTGTCAGCAGGTGTCCGAAGAGGAAGTAGTGGCCAGCCGTCAACCATCGACTACAAGGACCAGTAAGGTAGGAGTGGCCTGGGTCAGGAGTAGAGCAACTACTGTTTTTGTTTGTTTGTTTTAATATTTGTATTGCGTGCTGGACCCGAGGGCATCAGGGCAATAAGGATATTTTCAGCTTGGTTGAATTGCTGTACAGTAATATACAAAAGAACATACAAAATAGAAGGACAACTATATACAGGATACACATCTACAAATAAAGCAAATTATATTTATGGCTGATGCAGGTAATATATACTCATGAGGTGGGTGTGTCGAGTGTCATCGGTAGTGGGGTAAATCAGATGGGTGAGGTGCATGTGGGGATCGGTGCAGTGTAATGAGCGAGTTAGAGGTCATTTTCTTTGATCCACCGGATGTAGTTGCGCCTGAAGTGTGGATAAGTTTGGGTAAAGGGCCGGAGAGAGGGAGTTCCAATGTTGTGCTGCTTTAACCTGAAAGCTGGTGCCTCCGGTGTTGGAGAGTTTGTATCTAGGCACAATGAGGGTTTTGGAGTTGGATGTTCTGGTGGGGTGGTTGGAGGAGTATCTGGCGAATCTGTCGGAGCAGCGTTAAGGCATTTGTGATTAAGGGATGCTATTTTCAGGGCAATTTTGTCTTTGGTCGAGAGCCAATTGTGAGCTCTTCTAATGTCTGAGATGTGCTCTTTTTTGCGGATGCTCAATGCTGCTCCGAGAGCATTGTTTTGAAGGATTTGGATTTTATTTGTGATGTATTTATTGGTTCATATGTAGAGGGCGTTGCAGTAATCTAATTTTGATAAAATAAGGGCTCTGGCCAGGGTCATGCAACTGAGGGGAGAGGAAGGGTTTGGCTGCTCTGATGAGTTTGCACTTGTAGGCTGTGGAGGAGGGCATGGAGCTGACCTGTTTTTTAAAGGACAGGGTGGAATATAGGTAAAAACCTAGCGTTTTTACTTCCTTGGCAACTTTGATAGAGTTTCCGTCAATGGTGAAACTTGAGTAGTTGTGCCCTAATTTGTTGATGTTGGGGGTTGTGCCTAGGATGATGAGCTCAGTCTTGTCATCATTCAGGCATAGGCCATTCATGCCTGAATGATGAGGTACACCCTGTTCACCAAGGCCAAATCCTTCTCCGTCAGCGATATGAGGATCTGGGTGTCGTCTGCATAATTAGTGTAGGTGACACCCAGATCGAGATCATCGAAAAGGGGCTTTGTAAAAATATTGTAAAGGGTGGGTGAGACAGGATCCCTGGGGCACGCCGCAGGTGATTGAGATGGGGTCGGCCGCTGCGGATGTTGGAAATACGCGCATAGTCCTGTTACTGAGGAATGATTGAATCCAGTCTATAGCTTCCTGAGAGAAGTGGGCTGCAGCGTTAAGTTGAGTACAGAGAACGGTATGATCGACTAAATCAAACGCCACTGATAAATCCAGAAGGAAGAGTAGGGCTGTCTGGCTATTGTCTCTGAGGGGATCAATTTGTGCCTTCAGATCAATCAAGGCTGTCTCGGTTCCATGTTGGGGTCGGAAGCCGGACTGATGGACTCCCAGGATGTGGTTTTGTTCCAGATATTGCTGTATTTGAAGGTTGGCTACCTTGTCTAAAATTTTGAGCAGGATTTGGGACGGCGGTGTTGGGTCTGCAATTAGTGGGTATGGAGGGGTCTAGGGTTTGTTTTTTCAATAACTCTGAGGTTGTTGGGAATGAGGCTTTTGGAGAAGGAGTTGGAGTTAATGAGTTTGGTAATGAAGGGTGAAAGATCTCTGGCTGCATCTTTTATAATTTGTGAGGGACAGGGATCTCCCTGGCAGTTGGATGGTTTCAGGGTGAGAATACCTTTTTCAACCTCGAGTGTGGCAACTTTAGAGAAGCTGAAGCGGTGGGGAGGTTTAGGAGTGGCCTTAAGTATGACGGTGGAGTTGGTAATGGTGGGTAAGTTTTCATTTTTGTTAGCAATCTTGTCTTGTAGGGTGGCCACCTTGTTAGAGTGCATGTTGTACACTGGTGCACCAGGGTTTGTCCATGACACAGGTGTCGGGGATAGGGATGGGTGCTTCCAATTCTTTAAGAATGGTGAATAGTTCTTTTATGTTGGAGTTTGAATTGGCTATTCTTTGGTTGTATGAGTCTTGTTTGGCCTGAATTATTTCTTTCTTATAAATTGAGGATATGTTAGTGTCCCTAGAATCCGAGCCACTTACCAAACCCATATTAAACAAGGCGATTACTTCCCACTGCATCTCTCACCCTCAACCTAGACAAATGTAATCATTGTTTAATATTGTACTAATCTGACTGGCTAGGCACAGACCTCCCCACCTCTGTATAGACCTATAAAGAACTCTCAAATCTAGTAGGGATTCTGTGTCCAAATTGCATTGTACGATATTTAGATTGCATTGATAGGCCTCTCGCCCACTATACAGGTCTCTCAAATTCACTTACCAACTCACTCTAAAGTGAGACAGAACCCACCAGTGAATTACTGTGGAGTGACACTCCGATTAGGGGCTCACACCTCATAAGGCGCAAGTCCTTGCTGTGCCCCTCAAAGTCACTCCTCAACTAGTACATATCCTTCTTAAACCTACATAGCTAACTCACTGCAGTGAATCACGTTTAGGGAGATGGACACTAAAGAGAGCCACCATTAACACCCCCATAACCCTACCAAGACAGCGACTGAACAAATAGGCAACATCAGCCGGAAATACCACCTACAGACAGACCAAAACCGGTAGCGGACAGCCTCCACACCCAGTACTACACCACAAGACAACCAGACCAAAGCAGAACCAACTGGACATCAGCAAACAAAAGACTAAACAACTCTCAATCATGTAATGCTGGGCAAACAACCCATCCCGAAGGAAAGAAAAAGAAAGAACACACACCCCGGAACTGCAACAAAAAAACCACAACTACAGAACACACCCCCACAGACTGGAACAAAAATCGAACCAACACTGAGAGAAGAGACAAACCCTCTACTTAACTCCATACCTCGCTGACAACTGTTGACCATACCAAACCAACTCAATGCTAGAAGCAGCAACACTAAACAACCTAACAAAAGCGCGCAGAAGAAGGATGAACACCACCAGAAACAACACACACAACCAATGCGATATCACCTTACCTCACCAAAGCAAGAAGAAATTCCAATTGACAACCTCAACTCCTGGAATACGAACCCGATGAAAACAAAAATCCAAGACAAAACCTAGAAGAACTATTCGAGGACGCCGACACCCCAAAACCTACACCTCAACAAGATCAGAAGACGACCCCAACAAGAAAAGCCAAACCAAACTACACCTCCAAACTCCACTGCAATCTAATAAACGCAAGATCACGTCAAAACACTCTAGAGATCTTCAACCTACTTGATGACAACGGCATTGACATCCTATTCATCACAGAAACATGGCTGGACGACAACTACAAAATCACACTCCAAAACTGCCTTCCAACCAACTTCAAATAAACAGGAAAAACAAAAGAGGCGGCATCGCAATGGCAAAGAACACCTGAAAATAAAAAAACAGAGAAACCACTCAAAATCCTCAACTGGGAAACCATGGTTATACACCTAACAGCAAGCCCAAAAACCAACATCACATTCATCTTGGTGTACAGACCACCAACTTATGATGCATCCTTCGTCGACAACTTCATAGAAGCCATCACCAACATAGCCATCAACCACAAACACCTAATCATCCTGGGGACTTCAACATCTGGCTCGAAGACAAGTCACGCCAACTCCCAAAACTCAGTGATTGAACAACTTGTTACCATGAAACTACAACAACTAGTAAAAGGGGCAACACACTCGGCAGGACACAATTTTCCACCACGGCACTGCTGATCCAAAAACTGTAGCGACCATCTCATCATCCCATTCGGGACCACTCTGCCTACACTCAAGTCTGCATCCAACCTCCTAAACTCACAACAAGCACAAAACACTGGAAAGAAAACAAAGAAAGCAACCTATTCGAACAACTGGAGTTAACCAAACCCTCAACTACAGAACTAGTGCTAGCTGACCTAGATGGGAAAGCAGAGCTATTACACAAATGGATTGCAGAAACAAGTGACAAGATTGGTTGCAATCACACCATTTAAAAAAATAAAAAAATAAAAACAATGGCAAAATGGTTCACCCCACTATTAAAGCACCATGAAAAAGGAAAAGAAAAAGACGGAACTGGAATGGAGGAAAGACTACAACCCAGACCAAAAAAAAAAAAAAATGTTCCAGAAACAAATACGTACTGTCCTCTGGAGCTTTAGGGTACTGCACATGGTTTAAGGCAGTACATTCTTTTACCTTCCTAGGTTACCCCTGTAAGGCTCAATTGATCCCTAACATGAGGTGAGAAAACAACCGTAAACAATTAGGTTTTTTATGGTAGCCTTTTTATTTCTTAAGTGGCTTCTTTTCCTCATTAAAGATTTTTTAAGAAAAAATCAAGCATTCAATTCAAATCCAAAATTAAAGTGAACAAGCATGTGAAAACATGGACATGTACAGTGAAGTACCAGGATTTGACATTTACATAATTCAGTCAAAAGGCTGGTCTAGAACTGTGTTTTTAAGAACAAAAGAGGAGGTATACAATTTCCAATTTCAACCTTACATAGATCGGTATACACAGTGTCCCCCCACTTCTTGTGTTTTAGAAAAAGTCGGTAGGAGATGTGTACATTACTATTTCGTAACAAAACAAAACATATCCTCCTAGTAGCATTGTTGTGGAGTATTATATTAGAATACAGTTTCTTAGCATACAATACTTTTTTTTTTAAAGAATGACATTTTCTGTGTTGAGGTAGTACAGAAATAGTATTGGTGGCCAGATAAGGCTGGTCCAAGACCGAGAGAGACTGGTCTCTCTCGAAAATGTCATTCTTTTAAAAAAAGAAGATTGTTCTAAATGCCAACAGTAAGATATTAATGTCCCCAGCACTCTAGCTAATGAAGTCACCTGAGGGTGTAGGTTGTGTCTGCCATGCCAAAAGGGTCTTTGCTGATTAGAAACCAAGTGTGCATAGTATTGAAGTGTATTTGTGTGTTACTATTATATTGCTCCCTTCTGAAGAAGGCTTAGTCTAACTAATAAATCATTAATTGTTTATTCAAGAAACCTTGTGGGCAAGAGTTTATTTGAATACTGGTCACTGTGAATCTCACAGCCCTACAGCTCACATGGACTTCTCTTGAGAAAATCCTGGCTTCTCAACACGCTACCAAAACTGTGTAGTACAGGCTTATACCAAAGGTAGGGGTTCCTATTACCTGTAGTCAGAGTTGTTGTAGTGTTCCCCAAGGGTACTGCATACAATCTTGCCAAACGCTGACAACTGAGACCATTGAAGGGATCTGATCCTCAGACGAGCCTCTGGCACCAGAAAAATGCAAGATGCCATGAGGCCGAGCAACCTCAAAAAGTCGAAGGCCGAGAGACGCTGGGCACTATGAAACTTGGTGACCAGCTGCAGAATGTCTTGAGCCCTCACCTCGGGTGGCAAGCCCTTTCCCAGGCATGTATCCAGTACAGCTCCAATGAGCTGGAGCTTTTGGGATGGGTTCATAGGGGACTTCTTGTAATTGAGGGAGAAGCCCAGTCTGTAAAGAGTGGCAGGTGACATTGAAATGATCCAGGATTTGTTAGGGAGAACATGCCCTGATTAGCCAATCGCCCAGGAAGGGGTATACGTGAATCCCCCAGTGCGGAGACTCGCTGCCACCACGGCCATCAGTTTGGTGAAAACCCTCGGGCGGAGGTGAGCCCGAATGGCAGAACTCAAAACTGATACTGAGAAACACCAACAGCGAACATCAGGTACTTTGTGCTTGAGATGGATTGGCACATGAAAATAAGAGTGCCGAAGGTCCAATTACACTATCCAATACTGGAGTTGTAGGGCCTGAAGGATCTGAGAAAGTGACCAACTTGAACTTGTCCTTCCTGAGAAATTTGTTCAAGTATCTCAAGCCCAAGATGGGTCTCAGTCCTCCGTTCTTCTTGGGGATCAGGCAATATGGGGAACACAATCCTTTGTTCTTCTCCGCTACAGGAACTGGCTCTATGGCACCTTTTTCTAGCAAGGTCAAAATTTGCTGCACAAGGAACAGATATGGATCCTTCAAAGCATGGGTCCCCGGTGGATGGTTCTGAGGTCTCTGAATGAAAGTAAGGCAGTAACCTTGGGCTATGGTTTCTAATGCCCAAGCATCTGAAGTAATGTCTCGCCAATCTTTCAGATGCCGAGACAGTCTGCCTCCCACTGGGGTGTTGACTCAAAACCTCAGAGGCAGCTGAAGCAGCGGCTGTTGGCAAAGATGCCCCTGCTTGAGCGGGCTTTGCACCTCTCCCCTGCCCACCACGAGGGAATCTTCTTTGGCCTCTTTGACCAGCCATTCCTTTCGCTCATCCAACTGAGTAGTAGTAGTGAAAGGATCTACCCCTCCAAGACGTTCCACTGGGGTGAAAAGGCTGAAGCTGCCCAATAGCGGCTGTTAAGACCGGTTTTTCTGACATCCAACTAAGGGCTTAGTAAAACCATTAAACTAAGGCAGTACAAGACTACACTCTTAGTATAAGGCTGTACCACCAGAGTTCAGGGTAGCGTAGACAGAGCAGCCAGGCTTATCTTCGGAGGGAGAGAGCACTGTAGAATCAGTATATTGTACTACAAATGGTTCAAAGAAACATCGAAAACACTATGTATTGTAAATGTAAATTAGTTTATTTAAATACATGCAAGTCCAGATAAATGTTGGGGGGAAATCAGTACTACCACAATTATAAAAACACACCATGCTTGAAGGCACACAGACCAAAGCATACAACCTAATTTGTAACACCTAATAGCAGTTCTAGGCAAGTCAAAACCAATAGTTACTAGATAACTTTCAGTAATACCAGGGTAGTAGACCCCCATCAGTTGTAACGTGACGCTCAGCAAGAAACCACATAGTAATATCAACTCGAGAAAATATTCTTTTCTGATCTAGTGAAACACACATTCTAGGAACAGTATAAACCTATAACTCTGCTTCAGGATAAGTTATTCTAGGGGAGTTGGACCTTGGGTGTAATATTCAATTCTAACAGCAACTTAAAGGCAGGTGTAAACCTAAGACACTTTGTGGGTCTGTCTAAAACAAACCACGGAAAGCAAAAGGAACAAGTTACTTACCTGTAACTATTCTTCTCCAGCATGGGTCTGGCATGGATTCACATGCTCATGAATATTCTGTTATTCGGGCTGGGAAACCTCGTTAAAAGATAATTTCACTTACAAACTGTATTGCTCCTCTAAACCAATTGAGCTCTGGGTCTACTGCCGCAGCCAATGACTGCCCTCTCCCTGAGCCCGTCCTCTGGCAGCCATCTTCAGATTTGGTAAGCACGTAAAGTGGCAGTAGGACCAAGAGAAGAGCCAAAAAAGGGGCAGGTGGGAGGGTTTGCATGTGAATCCATGCCAGAACCATGATGGAGAACAACAGTTACAGGTAAGTAACTTGTTCCTTCTCCAGCATGGGGTCTGGCATGTATTCACATGCTCATGTGAATACAAGAATACACAGCAGTACATAATTACACAACCACGGGAGGTGGCAGGCCTCAACAGAAGCAATCTTACCTCCTCACCAGGCTCACCTTCAAGCGAACAGGTTGCGCAACACTGTTTGGCCGACTCTGGAATCCCCGTCGACGCAGTAGAATTTCGTGAAGGTGTGCGTTGACCTCCACGTAGTAGCCCTGCAAATGTCCAGCAGGCGCACACTAGACAGGAACGCTATCATCGCAGCGATCGCTCTGGTGGAATGGGCTCTCGGGCGGCCAGGCAGCATTCGGTTTGCCAACCGGCGATAAGGAGTGATGCAGCCAGAGAGCCACCTAGAAATGGAAGCCTTGGGCAGGACCTTCCCATGGTTCACAGGGCCAAAGCTCAGATTTTTGTGAAAAGTCTTCCGGAAACTTCTTGCGGGCCACATAAAACTTGTCGTTCAAGCCACATCCAGCGAGTGCAAAGTCCTCACAGCCGGCGACAAAGGCGTCGGAAAAAACACAAGCAACATCAAGGGTTCATCGAGATGAAATTCCGACAGAACCTTGGGCATGAAGGAAGGGTGCGTCCGAAGCACCACCCTCGTCTCGAGTAAAGTCATAAGGCTGCTCGCAGAACAGGGTCTGGATCTCACCTACTCTTCATGCAGAGGTGATGGCCACAAGGAAAGCGGTCTTCCAAGACAGAAACTTGAGCAGAGCTTGATGCATAGACTCGAATGGAGGCCCCATGAGCCTAGCCAATACCACGTTGAGTTCCCACGCCGGGGCCTTGGCCTCCACCGGCGGGAACTAACGGAACAGTCCCTTGATGAACTCTGACTAAACGGTGCGACCAAAGGGAAGACCGTTCTGAAGATCGGGTGCACTTTGGAGGCGTGAGCCAGCCCCAATTTAGCCAATGACAACAAGTACGAGAAAACGTGGGGGCTGTGGCCCTCAGAGGGATTTTCTTCTGCACCCAGCACCAAGTCGCAAAATGCTTCCATTTGTTTCCGTAGCGTTTCAAAGTCGACGATGCTCTGGCCCTGGTGAGGACCTCTCTGCAGTCTGCCGACAGGAACGATGCAGGAGCCAGGCCTTCCGATTCAGCGACCCTGGCTCGTGCTGCAGAATTGCACCTCTCTCCCTGGCGAGAAGATCTGCGCTGACATGCTGAGAAGGTCTGCGTACCAGATCTGCCTCGGCCACACTGGTGAGACGAGGATCATCCTGCACCGGTAAAGTCTGAGTTGACCGATGACTCGTAGCAGTAGAGGCAATAGGGGGGGGGGGCTGAAAGGGAGCTCAGGATGTGTATAGAAACGGGCCTTCTCAAGGGAAGGATAATGCGTCCCCCATGCGGCCCGGGTGTGGAACCCAGCAGGCAAACGTAGCCGTCGCCAACAGATCGATCTGGGGATTGCCCCACTGGAAGAAATTTTTGTCCACTTGATCCTGCCGAAGATCCCACTCATGGCAAGAGTGCAGCTTCCTGCTGAGAGTAGGCGACTGTGTGCTTTACTCCTGCCAGGTGAACGGAACGAGGAACATCCCCTGGGTGACGGCCCAGTGCCACAATTCCTGCGGCTCTTTGAATGAAGAGTGCTGGGGATCTGGTGCCCCCCTGCTTCCGATGTAGAATATCGTGGTGGTATTGTCCGTGAAGACCCTCGCCACGTTGCCCGTGAGGGACAGAAGAAATTACTTAAGGGCCCAAAACTCTTGGCACAGTTCCAGGACTTTAATGGGAAGCTCCTCCTCTGTCAAACACAGTCCCCTGGCGTGGAGTCGTCCGTAGCGGGCTCTACAGCCCTCCAGAGAAGCATCAGTCTTGACTGTCTCCTGGTACAGGGGTTGGGGGGCCTTTGGAAGTGTGTGCCTTCGGCTTTGTTGGAGCACACGCCCCACCACCTTATCGCTCGACGCAACTCCTCGTCGGGCACAATCCTGTCCTTGCGGGCGTCCAGGAATTCCTAGAGGGGTCGCATCCACAACCTGCAGAGCAATAACTTGACGGTCCTCACTGTGGCCATCTTCAGTGCCAACAACCATGCACCGTGCCCAAAACAGCCGCTATTATTTTCTAGGAGGGGGCCGCCAGGCAGGAAACCGTGTTGAGCCTGGAACACAGGAACAGCGTGTCCTGTGATGGAATCAAGCAGGACTTTGGATAGTTCACTGAGAACCCCAGATCTGTCAGCAGTCGCACAGTCTCTCCGGGTGATCGACGGCGATGTCCCTCAACTTGGCCCGGATGAGTCAGTTGAGGTATGGGTACACATGTATTCCGTGCAGTCACAGATGGTTCGCCACCGGGGCCAGGCACTTCGTAAAGACTGTGCACTGACTGCAGTCCAAAAGGGGAGAGCCTTTAACTGGCAGTGTTCCCCCTTGGACGACGAAGCACAGGAACTTGCAATGCATTTCGGCAACAGGAAGTCTCCCTCCTCCAGTTCACCGAGCACGTGCTGCAACGAGACCATCCTGACTTTTTGGGACTTGATGGACTTGTTGAGTCGTCGTAGATAGAGAATGGGATTCCAGCCCCTGGTCTTTCTTACTAAAAAGTATCTGGAGTAAACTCCGGAGCCCCATAGTCACTTTGGAACCAGCTCTATTGCCCCCTTTTTTAACATGGCTCGCATGCGTTGTTCCTGCCGGGCCACCGGTGGAATCCGCTGACATCGCTGAAATTACAAGGTGTGTCCATAGTCGAGAGCGTCCAGCACCCATCGATCGGTGGAGACGTTTTCCCACATGCGCTTCTCGGCGTAACTACAACACCGACGCACAAGAATGCCCACACTGCTAAACAAGGAATAAAGATACCGTTCTCGGTCATCACCAAAAAACGGACACAAACAGAACCCAAGGAACAGACCCCACAACAAACCATATGACATTATGAGAAATAGCCACAAAAGGACGCTAAACACTGAACACATACACAGTCCAACCGAAAGCACTGAAACGACGCATCCACAACTTCCGGGCCTGTACCACATCCAAAGTTCCGGCAGACATTTACATAGACAGCATGATAAGAGACCACAACCCTTGCTCCAACACCCAAGAAGGAGAATAGACACTCGACAACCCACTATACTTTGATGAATTACAACACCATACAGAGTTCATTAGAAAAGAACAGGGAGCGCGTCGCACAAAAAAATTTCTGTCAGGCGTAGGCCCCTTCTCCCTATACAGGACGGACCCACTAATCTAGCTGTGCTTTAGGGTTGCACTGAACTGACGGGACTCGTAAATCTAGCTGTCTCACCATGCAGGACTCCCGAAATCGAGGCATTCAGCCACACTGTGTTGATTAGCTGCATAACAACCTAAAAATGTTTTAAAAAAATTAAAAAACCTCACATTTTCTCACTCACCAAACTAACACAACCACCTCTCGCACTGCAAGCCGCATTCACTTCACCACACCGCAACACAAACCGCACCAACAGCACACGAGGACTGACTTTGCTACAATACTCGCACCAAAGCTCAGCGCACGGTGTACACCGCGATGAAACTGCCAACAGAACACCACTCCTCTCACTATCCTACTCCCTCTTCACCCTACTAACCCATCCCGCCTTCGCCAGAGCGACTGGGGACCAACTCCGTTGGTGACGGTGCATGGTACAAAGACCTTTAACATGCGGACAAAGTTCGCCAGCCGGCCTCCCGCCGGGGAGCTGGCCTAACGTCTTGGCCGGTTCAATCCTGCTTGGAGGCCGTCGTGCCTTCTTAGGAGGCTTGATGGCAGCCACCTCCAAAGGCCTTGGAGCGAACCCTGTATACTTCCCTGCGTCGAGGAACAGGCAGGTTGGCGGTACGCGGACGAATCCCCGCCGAAACGCTTTGATGACCAGGGGAGCAGCAATTGCGTGTGCTGACCCTGCAATTGTGGAACAGCCCATCAAAATAAACCCAAGAGGCATCTCGCCCGATTTCACTGCCAACCTGGCCACAGGAAGGGCAACACTGCTTGTCCCATGTATCTGTCCCAATTTTGTGTCCCTCCACCCCTCACCCCCGCGCGCACCCACACCCACCCACACCCACACCGGGAAGCAGCAAGGATCTGCGCCTCCTTAGGGGTACGACTCCTGGCAGAGCTGGCCCACAAGTGTGCCACTCTATATGTAGCGAAATGTAGTTTTGCCTTCCTTGGGGCAAATCTGTGCAAAACATCACACACCTGCCCCCTAAAAAGGCCTTTGTGGCAATTTTCAGGGGGTGGGGGGCTGATTTGGCTGTAGGGGCCCCCACCCACAAAAACAATTTCATGGTGGCCTAGTGGTCCTTGCTGCTTCCCAGGAATGGCAAATCGAGGCCTGAACCCCCAACACTCCAGGGATTAAGACGCCGGGCCTTCTGAAGAAAACTGTATTTGAGCATTTAATTCTGGCTCTGCTCCCCACTTTCCAAGCCAGAGAACGACATTTCATGGTGAAGTGTATTAAATTATGAAGCTTTGTATGGTGCTTCTAACTTTATTTTCAACACATTAGTTCTCAAACTGTTTATTTGCTTAACTGGCTCTGCTTTTCACTTGCTTTGCTATTTCTACAGTATTCCAAAACGTATCTAACTGTATTATAAAAATAGTGTTGGGGCTCTTAGCAGAGCACACAAAGTAAACGTGTATATAATAGTAGCAAATGATTTTAGTGGGTTACTGCTCTGTGGTTTTGTATTGCTAAGAGTTTGTCTAAGGCCTAAATAGTTTCAGCAATTAATGTTAAGCAGAAAATGGTCTGTGTGTGTGCTTGCCTGAAACCTTCACGACTCATACGTTTATAAACTAAGCCTTGTGCTCAGTCACACTACCCAGAGAGATTGTCTAGATCTTGGCGTCTTCCTCTGCTCCCACAGTGGCCTCTGAAAAATCCATATCAGCAGTTCCAATTGTTCCAGTTCCAAAGCGGCCAGTTAGTTTGAAGACACATATGGGAACCGCTCCAACCTATTTGTTATATAGCATATTTTAGTAACTCGACCGTGGTCACCACCAGTGCAGAGGAAGACATGGATCTTCAGCCGGAACCTGATGCTCAAGCACAGCAGAGCATTTTCTTCCCTTCTAAGATTTAAGGGCTGGCCTTTTAAAAGCCCCGTCAGCCCTACGAGTTGGACACAGTCATTAGAATCTACCTAAGATCATGTATATTATGCAATCAATCTCTCCAAGTTTCTCAAAGAAGTTGATTAAGGAAATTGAGCAGGTTTTTCAGGGTTTTCTCTGGGGTGAGAAAAAGGCTCCCAAGATTCTGAAGTTTATTTTGCAACGAGACACTAAGGAAGGCGGTTTGGATATCCAAACTTGGAAAATTAGCACAGGATTAATTTTAAAGAAAGCGGCCTTATATACAACGGTAGAGACAGAACGAGAAACACTCTGGTTGGCAATAGAGAGGGATGCCTTGCTACAGTTTCGATTGGAAAATATATTTTCTATGGGAAAGCTGCCTAAAGGGTCTGCTAAAATACCGGCTATTAAGGTGGCCAAAAATGTAATGTCATGGTGGATGCTTAATTTTAACGGGAATGTGTTTTTGGGCGATACATCATCGATTTGGCATAACCCTGTGTTATAACTTGAGAACAAGACTTTATATTAGAGGAGTTGGATTTCAAAGGGGATCTTGTTGCTAGGGGATTTTTTTGCGAGATGGGCACTTATTGTCCTTTGAGGAACTTCAAAGGGTGTTTCACTTAAGCGGAAGAGTGAGAAATAGGTTTAAGTAATTAGAAAATCTTCTGACCCAGTTACTCAGTATGTTATCTGTACCGATAGAGAAGAAACCAGTGGGTTGGGCCATGCTTTGTCTGTTGCCATTGGAATAATTTACAACAGAAATCGGAGATAGATCTACGTTGTGCTATCTAAGATGGTGTTTGGAAATATGTATGGAGGATTGGGTATGATAGTAGGATGGATCTTAAATTACGACTTATCCATAAAAGGTTTTGGGGCAATTGTATTAGACACCTGTGCATATGTGTGCTTTAGGGTTAATAAATGAAGATTTATGTTAGGGATGAGGAACAGTATTGCCCCAGACGAGTATCCTTTTGGAGTGAGGTGCTAGACAGATTGGATATGGCCTTATCAATTACGTTTCCTAGAGGACCATTACAGGTTTTGTTGTTAGCAAATAATGGGCGTTGTTTAATGGCTCGTATGTATGGATCCTGGATCAATAAAATCCTAGTGATAGCAGTAAGACAGATATTGAAGGATTGGAAGACCAGGAAGAAGCCAACAGTGGAAAATTGGGTTAATGATGTAGTGATGTTATCCGAGTTTGAGCTAGTCATGTTTAAGAAGACAGGGTAAAGAGGAAGCCTATTGGAATTTATGGAAATCCTTTCTATACTTGTATGGTAATGGGACGTCGAATGAATAGTGTGTGGATTTGAGTGATCAGTTATTAATACTTTTCAGTATCCATAGTCATTGTGGGTGTGTCAGTGTTTGTTGCGAGTTTGTCTTTTTGTTTACATGTGGGGAAAGTAGATTTCATTGTAGGGCTCTGTTTTATATTGAGCATCAATGCTCCAGTGAGCCTAGTTTATAGATGTTTAAGGAAATATTTTTGTATGTATGTGATAAGAATTGTAGATATTGTTATGTATATTTACATTGTATTGCTATTTATATAGACCTAACCAATAAAGTAAAAAAATAAAAATAAACCACCCCAGAGTCTGATAAAACTGATTATGATCAGACAATGCCCAATTACTTTTTCAGGTCCTTAATACAAGAGTGGCCCAAAGGGAAGCAGTCTGCAGGAGATATAAGGTCCAGTCAGAGGAAGTACTGTGGGTGGTTGTAGAACGTTCTAGCAAATGTTTGGAGCAAGCTGGCGAGACAGAGGCGATTACAATTGGAGCATGGCAAGCCAGTGAGGGGAGAAGGTTAAGTTGGAGTTAAAAGGGAGGTAAAGGAATACCAGAAGGTAGATGCTGAAGTTAAGCAGGGGACTAAAGAATACCAGAACTTGGAAGGAAGAAGGTTGTTGGCATTATGGAGGAGAGGTTAAGGGCCACAGGAGGAGGAAAGGGGTAGAGTTGAGGAGTGGGTTATAAGTACCAAGTGGAGGGAGCCTGGCATGGTCAGAGAAAATCGAGGCCAGGACGTTTCAAGAGAGCAGACTTGGCCCAGAGCAGGGGGTAGAAAATAAATCCTGATCAGAAGCCGTGGAACCCAGTCAGGGAGGAGGAACAAGCTATGGTGTGGAGTGGAGGAGAGGCAGGAACCAAGACAGAACAAAGGCTGTCAAGCGGGGAAGAGGTCAAGACGTAAAATGGAGGTGTGAAAGCCCCGACTTTGGACAGCAAGCCCAGTTGGCTCCACCAAGTGGAGAAGCTGCAGTTCTACCCAGTACCCGTAAAAGAGCCAGAAACACCTATAGGAGGCACACACAGGTGATTGAGGTGACCGTATCTCAATAATGAGAGAACAACATGGGGAGAGCCAGAAAATTAGCCCAGAGACTGAGTTGGGGGAGGAGGGGCATTATCCACACGAAACTAGAGGAGCCTCATGAATTGTTAGAACTTTGAAAATGTACTCCAGATGTGACTGGTTTGGCTTACCTGGAGAATGGAAGAGTTTGGTTAACTGAAACCAATTTGATCCATAACAGTTTGGCCTCTGTGGTATCCACGCAAATGTGACATCACATAAGAAAAGTTATGCATCAGGAAACCCAGTCCCCACCCAAAGATGCTACCAAACAAACACCAACCTCAGGACAAACTATTTCTGTTCAGACATTTTCTAGATGACTCGTCTCATACCCAATACAGAGAGGGAATTACCTCACATTCCTCTGCAGTCTTGGGAGGCGCTGGGGTGCGCACTCTATCCTCAACAGCCATACTGTGCAGAAAGGTGAAGCCTTCAGGCACTGGGAAGTAAGGTGCCTCCTTTTGGCCAAAGTTTAACTCTAAGGCGCAGTTTTTGCAAAGTACATGGGGAAGCAACGGGCGCCCAGCCAGTCTCCTCTGGTCGATCTGAAAAGCCACGCCCAGGGCACAGCCGTTCCGAGAGAAGGACAGCTCCACCACCTCATCTTTGAAATTCTGCAAGAAAAAAAAAAAAAGATTATTCATGGCATCATACAGACTTGCATCTAGACAAGCACTGACCCATTAAATTACTTGTTACAGTTTGGAGTTCTGCGAGTACTCCTCATGCCGATTGAAAAAAGGAAAAAAAAAAAAAAACAACACCATCTCATACTGGTGAGAACGCAGGCTCTGCCCAATTAAGGGACATTTAAAAATAATTTAAATCATTAGAACACAAACTCGTACAACAAATTAACAACTGCCAATACAAAGTATTGGTCCCACCTTAGTCTTGTAATAGCAGTCTATATTCCACATAGTGCAGACTCCTGCACCCACCTCACCCCTTCATTTTTTCAGGTGCAGTCCTCCCATGCTAAACAATTTCCCAATATTCCTAGATCTACATCAATTACATCCCTCCAGGCTATGGAACAAGTTACTTGCGTTTAACTCCTGTACTCCAGCACTGGTGTCTGAAATGGATTCTGTTGGGGAGATTTATCAGTTTTATGCTTAATCCCCTCGCTTAGCGAGACCCCTAGCACTTTTTGCTGGACATCTGGACCCTTTTCCTTTCTCTCCTAAATGAGGGGAGCCTTTTTCCCTTGCATTCATTCTTATTTGCTCATACCTTTGGAACTCTGGTCTCCGTTTCACCTGATCTATGGAGTCTCTATGGATCTCTTGAAAAGGCATCTGTGGTTAACTTTTGCAGTTCCCAGCACCCTATGTTCAGTGTTGCTGGGAACCCAGAGTTCTCCTATGAGATTTTACTATCCTTATAAACTACTTTCCTTAAGGATAGAGGGATACTTTGTAGCCTTCCTAAAAACGTTATTTTAAGAGATTTACAAATACCACCTTATGTGGAGTACTAAGGGGATACCTAGTATCCATTTTCTCTGCCCCTGTGACTTTCTAGTCCCAGTGACAACCCTACAGTTATGGCTGCTGGCCAGTGACAACCCTACAGTTATGGCTGCTGGCAGTGAACGTGTTCTACCAACTATTGTGCTATTTTTTTTTTTACTGCAGACTGTATTCAGTCCTGGTTGTGCACATAGGGTCACCAATCGTCTAGCAAGGAGGTGCCTTTCTATTTTCATCATTTCTCATGTGGGAGGGGGAGGTTTGAGTGTTTTGCCTTTGGCAGGAATCCTTGGGTGTCCCCGCATATCCTCCAGTGTGTATGCGAGCACAAGCAGCAGTGTAGGAGTTTGACACTCCCTTGTCCTTTTGTCAGGGAGAATTCTCAGAAATGTGCCAATTCCCTTCTACCTTAGAGACCCCTGGCCCCCCAACTCTTTTTGCTGGACTTTAGAACTTAATTTCTATACTGGAGAGGGGGAGGCCTTTTCCCCCCACTCTCTCATGTATTTTTCTGTGATTTGGACTGTGTTTCTTTGGACTATGAGTGTGACAAACTCATAGTCATCTTTACGTTGTGACACACAGCACCTTCAGTGCAGTGCCACAGGGAAGTTGCTTAGATTTCCTCAAGGTTGTACCTGCTCTTGGTGAAACTACTGTTTCCAAGAGCAGTGAATTGAAATTGACTTTACTTACATTTTGTAACTTTCTAGACCGGTACACACCATCTTACAATAGGGTGCTGGAGGGGTTACTTAGTATACCCTTTGTCTAGTTTCTTATGTAAACATTTTTATGTTACCCTTTCTACAATCAATGGCTGGTGGCAGTGGTTTACTTTTTCCTACCATTGTGTGTTTCTACCTCAGGCTGCAATTGCAGCAGCAGTAACGCACCCATGGGTGCTTATTTTGTCAAAATGGCCCCCAGTCTTTCCTCCCTCCATAACCCCCATTTCTTGTTGGAAAGGTCCTTCTTGAGATTTACTCTGCGAGCCAAACCAGGTTTGGTCCCTGTGTTAGTCTTGGGCCAGATTCACTGGTGAAGCCCACCTCTGGCTCCAGCGTGCCTGGCAGGAGCAGGAAGTGAGGCAGGTGCCTGCAACTCTGTGCTTAATCCCCTTGGTTACAGGAATACACCCAAAAGGTGATTGGCTCGCTGGCTGTCCTTGGAGGACAGTCAGACTGCTGCGTGAGCGACAGCTAGGCTGCGAATGATGGGAGAAACCTGCATAAAAAGGCGGGGGTCTTTCGCTTGGAAGTCAGAGTTGACCACTCGATGAAGGTATCCGAAGAACTTCTTGGAAGAGGCCTGCTGCAACTCCTGGACCATTGGTTTGCCCGGTGAAGCCCTGCTGCAGTGCTGAAGCTCTGAATTCGCCTCGACTAGGGAAGCCCTGCAAAGGACGATTTATCTCCTTGGGTTGGTCAGACCAATCGACCCCAAGAGGAGCTCATCTGGAAATCCTCTCGGAGGTGGCATTCCCTAACCTTTTCCTTTTAACGCCAAACTCAGTATTGCTCTAAATGTGCAAGTGATAAATTATCAATGTCCACAGTGTCATAGTTATTCAGGTCACCTCAGGGTCTAGGAAGTGTCTGTGTGCCAACCCAAATGGTATCTGATTTATTGAAACATAGCATGCACTTTCTGAAGTATATTTTGGCGTTACATATTCTCCCTTCGAAGGAAGGCTTATTCAACTGACTTAAATTAATAAATAATTGTTTAAATTAATAAATAATTGTTTAATCAAGAAGCCTTTGGCAGGCTAGAGGTGTAGATGTGTTTTTGTTGTCTTTGTTGTGTCTTGTCTTTGTGTTGTCTAGTCTGTTTGGTTAAATCTAGTTGCATCTTAATTGTATTTAAGCTTGGTTGTGTTTTTGCTTAGCGAAGATGGATTTACAATGGCGATTCTTTTTGATTGTACACATTGGTTATTGTACTTGTATATCGTTCAAGCTCAATTTTTCGTTGCTATTTGCTTTGACTGAAATTCATAAATAAAGTAATTAAAAAAATCCTTCAGTGTAAGAGTTTATTTGGATACTCGTCACTGTGAAACTGTGTTGCAACCCTACAGCTCACATTGACCCCTTTTGAGATTAGCCCGGCTGCTCACTTGTATAGTACGACATGCATTACTTACCGTGATAGCATTTCTGATGATTGTATCTGCTTAGATTCACATGCTGTGCATATACGACATCCAGTGTTAACCGTGGAGTATTGCATCTCGTCTTTCGGGGAGCGAACTAGGACGTCGGCATAGGCGTGTCCAACACTATCCCCATCGTGTAGTGTACCCAAAATCCCTCACGCGCCGAGGTCCCTCTGATTGTATTTTTTCTGCCATGAGGGAGACCCAGGCTATAGTGAGTGAGTACATAAAGAGAGAAAGTAGTAAGACGTCCATGTTCCTAACACCCAGAGCAGGGAGGTAGCATGTGAATCTAAGCAGATAGTCATCAGAAATGCTATTACGGTAAGTAATGCACGTCTTCTGTTGCTTGTTAATCTGCTTAGAATCACATGCTGTGCATAGACTAGCGAGCAGTACCCGGAGTTGGAGGTGGGTTGTGAGAAGGAACAGTAGAGAAAAAGAGGTCTTAGTACTGCTTGTACCACCTGAGAATCAGACCTAGAAGGAGTGTCTAGGCAATAGTGTTTTTAACGGGGTACACAGAACTCCAGGTTGCCGCTTTGCAAATGGACTCTAGGGGAACATTTGCAATGAATGCTATGGAAGCCCCAGTGCCCCGAGTAGTGTGCTTGTCATGATCTCTGCTTCCAAAAGGTCAGGGTTTTCCCAACTCCCTTGGAAGCAGATCCATAACCCAGGTTCCGAGTGCCAACCAGTCCCAATTGGGACCTTTTGGACCCAGTCCTGGCGCCAGTGGCACCAGGCTCATAAATATGCCCAGTCCCAGCGCTGGAAGCGCCGGGCTCATAATGCTTGGGTGGACTTACCTGCAGCAGACCATGCTGCTTACTTGCCTGCCAGTTGAGCCTCTGATCCTCTTCTGTTTGGAACTACTTTTCCTGTTGGGTGGGGCAGGAGCCACTCCCTAGATTCAGAACACTGGAACTCTTCTGGAAAGCAGGAACTCTTTTCTTACCTAGGCGTGGCTGTGGAAGGAGACACCTAAGCACTACAGGAGGCTATTTAAACCACACCCGATGGATGAATCTTGCTTTGCGTTATTCTGCATCCTCTGCAGCAGAAGGCTCATCGTGTCTTCTGCATCTGATCCTGGGCCTAAGGAAAAAGGCTTACCATCCTGAATCCAGTCTTCAGCAACACCTATAAAGACAAGAAAGAACAGGTTAGCATTACGGTCTTCAGTGACAGCTCTTCACTTACCTGGTCCATCGGCGGTCACCAACGCCTCGCGCTGCATTCCGGCATCTGAAAGACAAAGGCTTACCAACTCTTTGCACGCTCCGGAGGCCTTTGGCGCTGCATCCCGCATCTGAAAGACAAAACAAGGTGCGTTTAAAGACATTGGGGAACTTTAATACTCACGTGCCATTACTCCTTTCCACATCTAACCCAGTGGGTATTCCGGCACCCTGCAGCCGCTCCGAACTTGTACCTGCAAAATAAAAAGACAGTTCGAGCGCATCGTGAAGCAGGCAACAAGCGCTTACTTACGCGCTTCCAGGCGCTTCTATTCATCACACGGGCTCCATCTTCAACTCACTTCAGCCCGTCATCCGCCATCGCCGGAACCCTGCAAAACAAGAAACATCATTACTAAAGACTTTAAAGACATTAGAATTACTCGAAACTTACCGTTCGTGCAGTAAACGACGGACAGCAGTCCTCTGAAGTCAAGAGGCCTGCTCCCCTTATCCAGTGAAGAAACTGGTTACAGCACCCTGCCCCGAGGCAGATGGAGAGCACAGCGTTCACTTACCTAAGGTGAGAGCGTTAACCTTTGGGGTTCTACAGGAGAAGAGAAAGGGAAGAAGAGAGAGACATTCAATAACCCAGTTCCTTAATCCCATATTTTCTATCTGCAGACATCTTACCCTTCGAGTCAGACATACAGTGCACAGAGGTCCAGCCCAAAGAACCAGCCGTGTGTTACACATCACCTTTGAAGATACGGTATACGCCCAGTCAAGACCGGCGCCTCTAAGGTAATCAGGTGAGCGTTACAGTGCTTCAGGCTTGAAGGGCAGTTCTCTTACCAAGAGCATAACAGTGTGATGCATTTGACAATCCACCTTGAGATAGCCGATTTAGAGACAGGATCCCCTTCTCTACCAGCTGCCACTGAAACAAAAAAATTGGTTTGTTTTCCTCAGTGGTTTAGTTGTAGAACATGACTGCCCTGCGCACATCTAGTGTGTGTAGGCCTCGGCCATGCTAGTGGGATTCTGGAAAAAGGTAGGTAGTTAAATCGACTGGTTTACATGGAACTTCAATATGAATTAAGGCGCAAATCTGGGGTGCGTGCGCACAACTACCTTATCCCTGTGGACTGTAACAAAGGGGACTAGAACAGAAAGTGCCTGTAGTTCGCTAACCTTTCTGATCGAAGAGATAGCCACTAGGAAGGCCGTTTTATAAGTTAGGTCTTTTAGACTTGCTTTATGCATAAGCTCAAAGGGAGCTCCCAAGAGCCTGGTCAAAACCACATTTAGGTCCCACCCAGGAGCTGGGTGAGAAATGGAAGGATAAATCCTCTTAACCCCTTCCATAAAGGCCTTAATCACTGGTATCTTCCACCACAACACTTCTTGTTGTGAGGTGGTGTAGGCTGTGCAGCCAGATGAACCTTTAGGGAATTGAAGACTAACCCAGTGTCCAACAGATGGGTTTAGTACAGCACAATGTGTGTGGGTGAGCAATCGATGGGATCGACACCCTTGGAATTACATCAAATGACAAAAAGTTTCCATTTGCTGGCATAGCAATAACGTGTGTTTGGTTTCCTAGCTTCCCGGAGTATGTCCATGCACCTCCGAGGGAGCTGCAGGTGTCCAAGCTCTAGGACCTCAGGAGCCAAGCTGCTAAATTCAGAGTTTGTGGGCATGGGTGTAGGGTCTTCCCCCCCTGAGACATGTTGTACGGGCAGGGTAGTTTCACCGGTGGGGAGAGGGACATTTCCATCAGATGAGCGAACCAGGGTTGGCGGGGCCACCAGTATCATGGTAACTGGTTCCTGGTGCATCTTGTGCGCTATCTTGTTGAGAAGGGCAGTCGGGGGGGAAAAGAGTAGACACATTTCCCTGACCATGTTATCCAGAGACCGTTCCCCTTGGAGCGGTTCTGGGGTTACCTGGAGGCGTAGTCTTGGCATTGGGCGTTCTCCTGAGTTGCGAACAGGTTGATCTCTGGGAAGCCCCATTCTGCGAAGACGGACACAATGTCTTCGTGCAGACGCCATTCGTATTCTTTAGGAAGAGGAAAATCTCTGCTGAGCACATCTGCCAGAAGATCGAGTTCCCCTGGAACATGTTGGGACAAAAGAAACATCTTGTGTCTGAGAGCCCATATCTAAATGTTTTGGGACAGCTTGGATAGCCCTGGAGAGTGGGGGTCCCCGTTTGTTCAGGTAATACATGGCTGTAGTGCTGTCCGTTAGAATCAGCACTGTCTTCACTTGTAGCTGCATCTGAAAGGCCTTTAGTGCTGAGACACCGCTAATAGCTCCAGTAAATATATATGGTTGGTTGAACACCGCTAATAGCTCCAGTAAATTTATATGGTTGGATGCTGCTTGAGGGGACCACACTTCATGTGCTGTCTGCTGAAGCAGGTGAGCCCCCCCACCCCGTGAGAGATGCGTCCGTCATGAGAGTGGCTTCCACTGCAGGGGTAGTGAAGGTTTTCCCCTTCAAGAGGTTTTCACTTGACCACCACTGCAGAGAGAGAACGAGGGCTCGCGAGACAACTACCAGATCTTCCCATTGTCCGCTGGCCTGACACCACTGGCTGTTGAGCCACTCTTGCATGAGACGCATGCACAGCCGCGCGTGGGGAACCAAGTATATGCACAACGCCATAATTCCTAGCAAGCGCATGGCCTTGCGCACCGTCACGTCCCGACTGGCTACATATTGAGGAATCTGAAAAAGCATGTTCTGAACCCTCTCGTTGGAGGGGAAGACGAGACTGTCTTCCGTCCGAATTAGAGCTCCCAGAAATTGTTTTGTTTGACTGGGGACTAGGCTGGATTTCTTCCCGTTGATTGAGGAACCCAGATTGAAGAGAAGATCTACTGTTTTTTGGATGTTCGAAAAACATGTGTTGTACGAGTCCCCTGTGATGAGCCAGTCGTCGAGGTAGGGTAAACTGGGACGGATAGTCTGCGCAGGTTTGCTGCTGCCACTGCCAGGACCTTGGTAAACACCCTTGGCGCCGAGGCGATGCCGAAGGGGAGTACCTTGAATTGGTAATGCCTGTCCTCTATCATGAACCTTAGATATTTCCTGTGCGCCGGCAACATTGAAATATGAAAGTATGCATCTTTCATGTCCAATGTTGCCATGTAGTCTCCCCACCCCACCCCCCCCCCGGTTTCAGCAGTGGGATCACCTCCTGTAGTATTACCATGCAAAACGTATGGGGTTTTATGAACTTGTTCGCTGGGCGCAGGTCTAGAACAAGGCGCATGGTGAGGTCCTTTTTGGGTACAAGGAAGTACACTGAATAAATACCCTTGTTTACCTGAAGAATAGGGACGGCTTCTATGGCGTCCTTTCACAGCAGCGCTTCCACCACCTCTTGATTCATGATCTCCAGATGGTCCGGTAAAAGGCGATGTGAGCGCGGCGGTCTGAATTGTGGAGGTTGGGCTAATTCCACGCAGTACCCGTGGGTGACAGTCTTTATGACCCACTGGTCTGAAGTTATTCCCCTCCCATGTTGTGAGGAAAGATGTTAATAGCCCCCCGACCGGGGTGACATGGGAGGGGACCTGGATTAGACGGTCATTTCTGACCAGAGGCTGCGGCTCCTCTAGGATTGGGGCCTCTGCCGCTGACCCCTTGAAGGGTAGTATGCAGGGCTTCCTGAAGTTTGTCCTGTGTTGAAATTCCCTGTGCCATAGTTGTTTTGACCTGCACGAGACTGCCCTCAAAAGGACCGCCGAGAGTTATTACCTGGGGGGAGGTTTTTTGTGTGATCTGAGTCTCATGCTCTTTCTTGGCTGTTTCCAAGGCATTAACCGCTTTCCTGAAGAGGTTAGCTTCCTCAATAGGCTTATTGGAGAGAGTCCTGCGTTTTCGGGTTTAAACCCTAAAGTACGCAGCCAAGCACGACTTTTGTGTAGGGTCCCTTGGGCCAGAGATCTGCCTGCTGTTTCAGCCGTGTCCAGGGTGTTTTTAATCACATTCTGGTTCACTTCCTTCGACTACAATAGAGCGAAGCTTGTATTTGACGGGTTCTGGAACCTCTTGGAGGCCTTCCTGGAGCAGGTTCCACTGAGCGTCAGCATAACTTGCCAATAGTGTGGTATTATTTGCTATCTGCGTAGTGTATGCGGCAGCCAAGGTGACTAGTTTGCTGAGAGCATACAGCCTCTTGGATTCCTTGTCCGGAGGTGCCTCCCCAGTGGCAAGGGGTACCCCTGCCCTTTTTCGGATGGTAGTCACCACCAGAGAAGTCAGGGATGGCATGCCCTCTAATGTATAGAGGGTCGGAAGGAGACGGCTGAAACTATATTTTTCCACTCTTGGGTTCACAGCCCGGGTTTGACCTGGTGATATCAAGGAGGGAGCCAACCTTCTCTTGATGGAATTAAGGAGGGGAATGGCTTGATGGAGGCTTCTCCTTAAGGATATCCTCTACAAAATCCTGCTCAGGCACAGCCTCTTGAGTAGAGATCTGAAAGTGTTCAGCTGCCTTTTTCAACATAGAGTTGAAGGCCATCTGGTCATCTACAGGTGAGGCCTGGCGAGCCGGGGTAGACTGAGGGGAATCCAGACAATACATCAGTGTCCTGATCTTGATGTGGCAGTGTCCATGGGTCTGTTCCCTCCTGCTGGGTTTCTTCCCAATTGTATGTGGCACCTTGCTGTTCCTCTTCATAATTCTGCAGAAATTAAGCTTCTTCCTCTTCATTGTAAATGTCCCTATAGGTGTCCATGTGGACAATGTCTTCCTGCTGGACGGGGATTGAAGGCTGATCTTGAAAATGAGAAGAAAATTGAGGGTTAGGCTCTCCACGAGAACTTATCAGGGATGGATGCTCAGAAAACCTGATAATTCTCTCCAGCCGATCCATACACCCTTTGAATTTCTTTCTAGTCCATTTGGAGGACCCAGGCGGGCCCAAGGGTGGAAAAATGTTGTCTTTCTGCTTTACGGCGCCAAAAAAGTGCCTCTTAGGGTGTCGGAAAAAAGGCTCTTGGCTATCTTCATAAGTATCGCGAGAATCGGGGGTCCCAAACTGCATCCGAAGATTTTCCCGCGGCTTGCCCCATAATTTTTAGCGGAACCGGGATAAGTCCCACCGCCGTAATCCTCTGGATGCGGTCTTCGATAATCGCTAAATCGGCGCGAGATAATTACTCCGATGGTCTATCGGTAGGTGTATTACCTTCGTAGCGTTAGGGGGCCTAGCGGTCGGTTTTTGGACTAGAAGCCTAGTCGTAGCTTTCGGGTCCGTCGCAGCGTCAGATTTCCGCGCTTCGCCGTGTGAAGTTTTTGGAGTAGCGCCCTTGTTTTTGATTGCCCAGTCGCAAGACACTGCTGCAGATGCGGTGAAGACTTGGATCTGCGTGACCCGAGGAAACTGTCGAAATTTTACTGCCTTGTTGGCGCTCTCTCCTCCTTCGACGAGGACATCGAAACCGGTGTAGGGGTTGTATGCTTAGTGAGATGCTTTTGTGTTGTCCCTGAAGCGAGACCAGAGTCAGGCCTTAAAGGGTCGGGGACGGGCGTGGCGGACCTAGAAGTGTCCACCTCGAGGTCTATCACATCCGCAACGGATGTTTGGTCATCTGAGGTGCCCCCGTCACTCTCAGCGGGTGTGGCGGTGGGGGTTCCACCCACAACATACCGTACGCGGCCCACCGCTTTACACGGCGCTCCTTAAGGGTCTTAGGCCGAAGGAGTTTGCAGGCCGCACGTCGTGATCTAAGGGGAGACAGGCGTTGCACGTCCTGTGTTCGTCCTTCAAAGGATATCTGACCCTAGACCTAGGGCAGAATCTAAAAGGAGTCCTTCGCAAGGAGAAGACCAGACCAAGAGGGGAAAGGAGGAAAGACATACCAAAAATATGGCCACCCCCTGACCCCACTCTCTCTGCTGTAAAGGTCGGCCAGAGGGCCCGACCACGTGGAAAGTCCGGCAGCCAGATTTTAAGCACCGAAATCCACCGCCGTACACGAATCCCCCGCAGTCTTCGTCGAAGATATTCTTGTGACCGAAGTGACTTAACGGTATAAGATAAACAATGTCTCTTCTGTAAGAGCTCTGCTATAGTGTCAGGTTTTCACATTCTATATCTCACATTAGCAAGATTCCTAGGAGAAGAGGATGTTGCAAATATTATTTCAGGGGTTAAAATATTAAATACATTCTGTTTAGAAACTAGAGCATTTTCTGTTTTGGTTAATTTCATTTTCTTTCCTTTACTAACTTTCATTAGAAAGATGAAATGTCCCCAAGCCAAGATGTTGGAACACCTTCTCAACAGTGATTGGTTTAGTTAATAGCAGGCAGTATTGTGATGTCATTTAGAATGTTGCTTACAAATCTAAACTGCCTTTCATTGAAGTCTTTATTAGAGTAGGTCATGTTTTTGTTAGCTCCTACAGATATAATATATTTTAAAATCTTTAGTGATAGTTTACTGAAAACATTGAGTTTTACATAGAACTTAGTATTCAAGTTAATGTAAGTCTGCAGTTGAAGAAAGTATCTTATATTCAAACAACTCTGAAGCATTGTATCCAGAGAACCAGTTGCCACTGAATTGATGCTGAGCAGCTGTATTCAGTTATCCAGTAAAAGACTAAGCTAAGTGACTTTTGGACTTTATTTTTTGAAAGTTTCATTACCGGAATGCAAGTGAAATTTAATGTTTGTTTTTAACCAAGATTGAACAATACTTTTGTGAAAACTGTTGGTTCTGTAATTTTTGATTATGCGCGCGGTTTTAGCGTCGCGTTACTAATATTAAACAGCTAATACTAATACAATTTTTTCTTCGTTTATTTTTGAAGCGCTAGTCGCGTGGTTTTGCTCGCGTACCTTTTCGGTAATTTTTCTACGAGAGCATTCTCAAGTCCGTAGTACTCGCGAGCGCGTACAGTGAACATTAGGAAGCGCGCGATTAGAAAAAAGGACCCAAAGACGTCATTTTGCGTCGCGGCCATTTTAGAAAATATTTTTTCTTCAACACAAGCGCGTATAGACACGAGAGAACTTTGAAGATGTATTACAGACGTTAAGAAGTTTATTTCTTCTGATTTAATTCATCATTTGCACATAATCTCATCTTTAACAAAGATCGTACAAGGTATAGTTTTTATTTCTTAAGTTAGGTTCTAAATATATATATATTTAGTTTTTTTTAATATTTATCCTTAAGGACATTTTCGAGAGTGAATAAGAGGAATATATATATATATATATATATATATATATATATATATATATATATATATGGGATACATTACTCACCGTAATCGTATTTCTGATGCTTGTATCTGCTTAGATTCACATGCTGTGCATAGGCCGACATCTAGTGGAAGCTGCGGAGTATTACAGTTTGTTTTTCGAAAGTCGAAAATGGGCGTCGACACAGGCGTGCCAGTAATACTATCCCTAGTGTGACGTCCACTGTACCCAAGATCCCTCACGCGTGTAGGATCCTCAGATTGTATTTTTTCTGACATGAGGAAGCATGAGGAGTAGCGTGAGTACAGATAATCCAAGCAGATAGACAGAAAAGGTAAGACTACAAGCAATCATGCGCCTTCTCTCGGAGGGGAGGAAGGGTGGGTCGCATGTGAATCTAAGCAGATACAAGCATCAGAAATACGATTACGGTGAGTAATGTATCCCTTCTGAGGCTTGTGGAATCTGCTTAGATCACATGCTGTGCATAGATTAGCGAGCAGTACCAGAAGAAGGAGGTGGGATGTGAGAAGGGTCATGAGCAAACAGGTGTCTTAGAACCGCTTGTCCCACTTGTGTATCTGTCTTGGAATGAGTGTCAATGCAGTAATGCTGAGTAAAAGTGTGAATAGAGCTCCAAGTAGCCGCTTTGCAAATGGTGTCGAGGGGAACATTTGCAATGAAAGCCAGAGTGGCACCAATGCCTCTAGTAGAGTGGGCCCTTGGCGTAAAAGGCAGAGTCTTGTCAGAAAGAGAGTAACACAGCTGTATACAGTTGATAATCCACTTCGAGATAGCGCCCTTAGAGACGCGATCCCCCTCTCTGCCTGTAGCTACGGAGACAAACAGTTGATCTGTTTTCCTTAGCGGTCTGGTTTTATTTACATAGTATAGGACCGCCCTACGCACATCTAGGGTGTGTAGTTTCACCTCAGCCGAGCTTTGCGGGTTCTGGAAGAAAGCCGGAAGCTCGATGGACTGGTTTACATGGAACTTGGATATGAATTTAGGTGAGAACCTAGGGTGTGTGCGTAAAACCAGTTTGTCCTTGTGGATAGTAAAGAAAGGATCCTGCACTGACAGAGCCTGAATTTCACTGACCCTTCTTATGGAGGTAATGGCTACTAAGAAGGCCGTTTTATAAGTCAGGTGTTTGAGACTACTTTTATGCATGGGTTCGAATGGGGGTCCCATGAGCTTAGCTAGCACCACGTTGAGGTCCCATCCTGGCGGTGGGTTCGAAATAGGAGGGTGAAGTCTCTTTACTCCTTCCATGAAGGCTTTAACCACTGGTACTTTCCACCACGAGACCTTGTTATGGGATGTGGTGTAAGCCGAGAGGGCTGCCAGGTGTACTTTCAGCGAGTTAAAAACCAACCCTGCATCCAGCAGGTGGAGCATGTATGTCACAACGTTGGAAGGAGTGCAATCAACCGGGTTGATTTGTTTATTCTGGCACCAGATAACGAATCTTTTCCACTTATCAAAGTAACAGTGCCTTGTATTTGGTTTCCTGGACTCCTTTAGAATGTCCATACACCTCTGTGGTAATTTGAGATGTCCAAACTCTATGACTTCAGGAGCCATGCTGCTAGGTTCATAGAGTTGGGTTCCTGATGCACTGTTTGACCCTGTTGCTGGGACAGTAGGTTGTACCAGGCTGGGAGTCTGATGGGTTCGCACACCGCCATCCTGCGTAGGTGTGGAAACCATGGTTGTCTCGCCCACATGGGAGCAACTAGGATGAGCGTCATAGATTCCTTGTTCATCTTGTACACCACCTTCCTGATGAGAGGAGTTGGTGGAAAAGCGTACGCAAACATCCCTGACCAGTTCATCCACAGGGCATTCCCTTGGGAGTCCGGCTGGGGGAACCTGGATGCAAATCCTGGGCATTGTTTGTTTTCGCTTGTGGCGAATAGGTCTATAGTGGGGAAACCCCACTGAGAGAAGAGATTTCTTACTACGTCTCTGTGAAGGACCCATTCGTGTTCTTCTGGGAGGGAGTCTCTGCTTAGAGCATCCGCTAGGGAATTGAGCTCCCCTGGAACATGTTGCGATGACAGGAAGATGTTCCGTCTGAGTGCCCATATCCATATTTTCTGGGCAAGCTTGGACAGATTTGGCGAACGAGTCCCCCCTTGCTTGTTCAGATAGAACATGGCTGTCGTGCTGTCCGTCCTGATCTGCACCGACAAGTTCAGTAGATGGGGCTCGAACGCCCTTAGCGCTCGGAATACTGCCAGAAGCTCTAGCAGATTGATGTGGTTCTTGGCTACTGAGTGAGACCAGAGACCCTGAGCTGTGTGGTGGAGATGGTGAGCTCCCCACCCAGTCAGGCATGCATCTGTAGTCACCACGGCTTGTACTTCGGGATCGTAAAAGGGTTTCCCCTTTGCGAGATTCTCTCTTGTCCACCAGTGTAAGCTCTGTACGAGTGTTGGCGAAACGACCACTAGATCGTCCCAATGACCACTTGCCTGAGACCACTGTTTCGCCAACCATTCCTGCATGGGACGCATGCGCAGACGCGCGTGGGGGACCAGGTAAATGCATGACGCCATCATGCCCAGTAACCGCATAGCTTTGCGTACTGTTATCTGTTGACCTGACTGATAATGCGGAATTTGCAGAAGTATATTCCGAATTCTCTCTTCCGAAGGGAAGGTCAATCCTTTCTGAGTATCTAGGATAGCTCCTAGAAACTGTTTTGAGGTGCTTGGCACCAGACTTGACTTTTTCTCGTTGATGGAGAAGCCTAATTCGTGGAGGAGGTCGATAGTCCTCTGAATGTTTGACCTGCAAATTCCTGGGGTTTCCCCCGTTATGAGCCAGTCGTCCAGATAAGGGTACACCGGGATTGCTTCCCTGCGTAGGTGTGCAGCCGCCACCGCCAGTACCTTGGTGAATACCCTTGGTGCTGAAGCTATCCCGAAGGGCAGTACCTTGAATTGGTAGTGGCGACTGTCCACCTTGAAGCGCAAGTACTTTTTGTGCGCTGGGAGCATGGAAATATGAAAATAAGCATCTTTCATATCCAAGGTTGCCATGTAATCCCCCTTTTTTAGGAGGGGGATTACCTCTTGTAGCGTGGTCATACGGAATTTTTGGGGCTTGACATATTTGTTGGCAGGCCGTAAGTCCAATACTGGGCGCATTGTCAAATCTTTCTTTGGCACAAGGAAGTAAGTTGAATAGATACCCTTGTTTACCTGGTGTCCTGGGACGAGTTCTATCGCGTCCTTTTCTAGCAGAATGGCGATCTCCTCGAGAAGGATCATTTGATGCTCTAGGGAGTGCACTCTTTGTCGTGGAGGATGATTCCGGGGACGCTGCAGTAGTTCTATACAATATCCTGCGGATACTGTTGACAGCACCCATCTGTCTGAGGTGATCCCTTCCCAAGCCTGGGTGAAGGTGGAAATGCGTCCCCCTACTGGGGTTGCGTGGCAAGGGACCCTGAACTGAGCGTCACTGTTTTGGTGGAGGCGTGCCACCGCCCTTGTTGGGGCTGCCTCTGCCTCTTCCACGACCTCTCTTGTTACCCCTGCCGTAACTCTGGGTAGACTGCTGGTTGTTATTCCATTGTGTACCTTGTCCCTGGGCATAGTTGCCTCTTTGTGAATTTTGGCCGCGTGGGCGACGAAAATTATTGTTCCCCCTCTGGTTAGGGGGTTTGTTGGTAAGCTGGCCAAGGGATTTGAGAGTCTCATATTCATCTTTGGCATTTTTAAGTGCGTCTTCGACCGCTTTCCCAAACAATAGGTCGGGTTCCACTGGCTTGTCTATTAAAGAAGCCTGGGTTTCTGTCTTGAATCCCGACTGCCGTAACCACGCATGTCTCTTGATAACAGTACCTTCTGCTATCAATCTCCCTGCGTTGTCAGCGGCGTCGAAAGTTGCTTTTAAAATGCAACCAGACACGGCTCTCCCCTCTGCCGAGATCCGAGCCAGCTGGCCCTTTAACGGTTCTGGAGCAGAGGCAATGAGCGCCGCGACTTCTTCCCATTGATGGCAATTGTAACTAGCCAACAGGGTGGTGGAATTCGCAATCCTTGCTTGGTAGGCGGACGTTGAGGCTACCTTTCTGCCAAACCCGTAAAGTTTTTTGCTCTCCTTGTCGGGAGGAGCTTCTGATGAAGATAAGGGCGTGCCAGCCCTCTTTCTAGTGTTGGTCACCACTAGGGAATCTGGTTTAAGATGTCCCTTTATATACAGAGGGTCAGACTGGGCTGCCCGGAAAATCTTTTCAATTCTGGGGTTGACAGCTCTGGTGAGGTTAGGATTCACCAGGGAAGGATCTATTCTTCGTTGGATGGATTTGAGGATAGGGATGGTCTGAGCGACCGGTCTTCTCTCTCCTACAAACTCCTCCGCGAAGTCCCTTTCCTCCTGTACACCGTGGGTGTCGATGTGGAAGTGTTCCGCTGCTCGAGCGAGAACCTCGTTAAGGAGGGGCTGGTTATCAACTGGAGAGTCAGTAACTGGGGCTTCGCTTTGTACTGGGGAATCTACTCTGTAAATTTCCTGCTCATCTTCTCCCTCCTCCAGGTCCTCATCCTCTGCATAGTAATCTGTCCCGGTTTGTTCTTCCATAATTGCAAACTCCTGGTCCTCTTCAGGGAAAACTTGTCCCTGATAACTGGGGAGTGGAGTAGAATATGGAGTGGAGTAAGGCTGAACCTCGAAGGGTTCAGGTCTTTCGACCCGGGGCTTTTTACTTAGCGGGATAGGATCGGAGGAGCCTGAGGGTGTGGCCCCTTGAGGGTTATATGAAAGAAAGTGTTTTGGGTTCTTATCATAAAAATCAGCCAAGGAAGACATCCTAGACATAACCCTGTCTATGTCTTCACTGGACCATTCCCTGGAACAGGGTATTACTTTAGCAGGTGATTTATTTTCAAGGGTAGACTTGTGTTTGCTTGTCTGCTTAGGCTTTACAGGGGTGTAAGGCTGTGCTTTCCGCTGTTTCCCCCCTTCTCCGTGCGTGGAAAAATGTTTTCCCTGTCCCTTGGGGGCCCCAGAGACTTTCGACGCCTGGCGTCGAGGGTCTGGAAAGGTATCTGTGTGCTTCGGGCGTGGGGCCTCACTGGTGTTAACCGCGGTCTCGGTATCTTGGAGCGCGGCCTGGGGGTGGAAGTCGTCTTCGTCTCCCGACGATCGAACTTCCGTTAGTGTGTGTAGCGAGGCACTCTTGGCAAGAGTGGATGATTGCCTTGCGTCGTGAGGCGATCTCGATCGAGAGCGCCCAGAGGACACCGAGTCGGACCGTTCTTTTTGTGCCTCTTTCCGGGAAGTCGACGTCGTCGAGGTCCGGTTGGTCTTAGTGTGTTTAGTGTGTGTTAGGTGTGTAGCGCTTGCGTCGCCGGGGGTCTTCCCCATAGCCGCCTTGCCGGACGACCTTCCGAGGTCGGGGACCTGCGCTCGTCGGCTGTCTTTCGACGCCGTAATGCCCTCGCCGTCCGAAAGTACGGCGTCGCTGCCATCGCTGAAGGCGCCCTCCGCTGCCATGGCCTCCTGCCTGGCGTGGTGGGCCCAACGCTTTGTCGAACGGTCCTTAAGTGTCTTAGGTTTAAACCTACTACACGCTCTGCAGTTCGCTTCGGGGTGATCCCTCGGCAAGCAGAGATTGCACGTGGCGTGCCTGTCGACCCAAGGGTATTTGCGATTGCACTTGGGGCAGAATTGAAAAGGGGTACCCTCCATACGCACCTTAAGGCAGCGGGCTGCTAAGTGTAGGAATATATATAAATGTAACTATATATCAAGAGTGAAGAGTATGTACCACCCCCCACTCTCCCTACTTGTAAGGGCCGAGGCCAGCGGCCTACTAGGCCCGGGCCGAGGCCAGCGGCCTACCGAGGCCCAGATCCGTCGTGCAGCAGTCGACGGTCGATGACTTCTCCAGCCGTCGTCGAGGTTGAGGGTCGACGTTGGGGTGGGGAAGGGAATGAATAAGAATTAAAATTATAATAACAGCAAAAGTATGGCTAAGGCCAGGGAACTCCGCAAGATGCTTCCGACCAGTATGGCGGAAAAAAACAATCTGAGGATCCTACACGCGTGAGGGATCTTGGGTACAGTGGACGTCACACTAGGGATAGTATTACTGGCACGCCTGTGTCGACGCCCATTTTCGACTTTCGAAAAACAAACTGTAATACTCCGCAGCTTCCACTAGATGTCGGCCTATGCACAGCATGTGATCTAAGCAGATTCCACAAGCCTCAGAAATATATATATAAAGAAGCAATGTCCAGAGTCAAGTCACAGCAGATTACATACAATTAATCATCTATCACGAAAGAAATTAAATAGCCTAACAGCAATCAGAGCTTAGGCTACAGGTATTTTAAATCTATTAATCACATGATTAGTTTTGAACTAGAAGGTGGTGTTCTAAAACTGCATTTTATTTTAGGAACACTACTGAAAAAACTAATACCAGAGCTTTCCTGCGAAGACAGACAGAAGTGCCAGCAGTAGGAGTTCCAGAGAGTTCCAGACTTGTTGTCTCTTTTCTCTCAATCCACTTCCCCTTTCCCCTTGGGTTTGGCTGTCCGGTAGTTTTATAATTACAGAATTGTTGGGCAGACAGGCTTAGGGGGTTTAGAGGACCAGCTTCACTCCTGCAGGATTCTTCAGCATCAGCCTTGACATATAGGGCGACCAGTTATCTGGGTGGAAAAAACCAATCTGAGGGACCTCGGCACGTGAGGGATTTTGGGTACACTACACGTCACGATAGGGATAGTGTTACAGACACGCCTATGCCGACGTCCCCTTTCGGTGCCCGAAAGACGAGATGCAATACTCCACGGTTACCACTGGATGTCGGATTATATGCACAGCATGTGATTCTAAGCAGATTAACAAGCATCAGAAATGCTTATACCAAAGGTTGGGTTGACTATTGCCAAGAGGACAAGGCTTGTGCTGCATACAACCTTGCCCAACACTGTGACACACAGAACTTCAGAGCACGCACCACATCCAGCGAGTGCAAGGTCATTTGAGCCGGCAACGAAGGCGTCAGGGAAATAAATACATTAAAAAAAACGACCGGCAACACCAACGGTTCGTTGAGGTGCAATTCCGACTGAACCTTTGGCATGAAGTAGGGGTGTGTCCGCAGCACCACCCTTGTCTCGTGGAAAGTCAGATATGGCCGCTTCCAGAACAGGGCCTGGATCTCAACTACCCTCCTGGCAGAGGTGATGGCCATGAGAAAAGACATTTTCCACTGGAGGGGCTTAATGCATCGGCTCGAATGGGCAGAGCCCCCCCCCCCCCATGAGCCTAGTCAGCACCACGTTGGAGTTCCCACGCCGTGGAAAGGCGCCTTCACCGGCAGAAATGGAGTAGTCCTTCACTAGACGGGTGACCAAAGAGAAGACCGTCCCATAGCACTGGTGTAGCGGGAAATAGCTGCTAGATGCACCTTGATGGAGGTGTGCGCCAGTCCCGACTTCGCCAATGACAACAAGTACGGAAAGACCTGGGTGGCCGTGACCCTCAGAGTTCATCTTCTGCAAACGGCACCAAGTCGCGAAATGCTTCCATTTGTGTCTGTAACACTTCAGAGTCGACGACTCCCTGCCCTTGGCAAGGACCTCCCTGCAGTCAGATCGTAACCCCCAAACTCTAATGCTGCAGGAGCCAGCACTTCAGGTTCAGCGATCCTGGGTTGTGGTGCAGGAGTGCCGGGAAGATCCGCAACTACTGGTAGCTTGACAGAGGGGACGCAGACATGCCGAGAAGGTCCAGGTACCCGATTTGCCTCGGCCACGCTGATGAGACGAGGATCATCCGGCACCGGCACTGTCTGAGTTGACTGATGACTCTTAGTAGCAGCTGCAACGGGTGTGTGGAGGAGCGGGGGTGGCGTACAGGAACAGGCCTTCCCAGGGGAAGGAGAATGTGTCCCCCATGCTCCTCGGCTGGGGAAACCTGCTGCTGGCAAACCTCTGGCACTTGGTGTTCGTAACAGTCGCAAAAAGATCGATCTGGTTACTGCCCCGCCTGAGTAAGAGGTTGTCCACTTGATCCTGCCAAAGCTCCCACTGGTGGCAAGAGCGCAGCTCCCTGCTGAGGGAGTCGGCCACTGTTTTTGACTCTCGCCAGGTGGAAAGGAATGAGGAACCTACCTTGGGTGACAGCCCAGTGCCACAACTCCCACGCCTCTCTGGAGAGCACCGGGGATCTGGTGCCCCCCCCGCTTCAGGATATAAAACATTGTGGTGGCATTGTCCGTAAAGACCCTCACCAACTTGCCCTTGAGGGATGGAAAGGACTTCGGCCCAAAACAGGCCTTTAGTTCCAGGACGTTGATGTGTAGAGCCTTCTCTGGCAGACACAGGCCTCTGGCATGGAGATGCCCGGTGTGTGCTCCCCACCCCTTCCAGGGAAGCGTCTGTTGTGACCATCTCCTGGTATGGAGGGCTCTGAAAGTCTGTCGATGTTGGAGCGCACGCCCCACCATCGTATCGCTCGGTGCAACTCTTCGTCGAGCCCGATCCGGTCCTCGAAGCTTCCCGACACCTGGACCCAACGCGAGTCCAGGAATTCCTGGAGCGGTCGCATCCGCAACCTGCAGAGCCAGACCAGGTATGAGGACATCATGGCGAGCAGCAACTTGATGGTCCTAACCGTGGTGAAGGAGCCGCCAAGTAGGATACTGTGTGGACCCTGGATCCCAGGAACAGCACGTTCCGCGATGGAGTCAAGTAGGATTTTGCATAGTTCACTGAGAATCCCAGATCTGTCAGCAGCCGGACGGTCCTCTCTGTGTGTTCGACGGCTGTCCTTTGACTTGGCCCGTATGAGACAGGGGTACACAGGTGTTCCCTGAAGGCGCAGACGGGCCGCCACCGGCGCCAGGCACTTCGTAAAGACTGGGTGCTGACTTCAGTCCGAAAGGGAGAGCCTTGAACTGGTAGTTCATCCCCTGTATGACAAGCGCAGGAACTTGCAATGTTTAGCGTGAATGGGGACGTGGAAGTAGCGTCCTCTAGATCCAGCGACGACGGGAAGTCTCCCTCTTCCAGTTTGCCGAGTACATGTTGCAGCGTGACCATCCTTACTTTTTGGGACAAGATGCACTTGAGTCGTAGATCGAGAATGGGCCACCAGCCCCTGGTCTTCTTTCTTACTAAGTAGTATCTGGAGTAAACTCCAGAGCCCCAGAGCCGCTTTGGAACTAGCTCTGTCGCCCCCTTTTTAAACATGGGAGCGTTGACGACGGTGGCCACCTCTGTAGGCCTTGGAACGACACCTGTAAGACTCCTGGGTCGTGGAAAGGGATGGTTGGCTGTACGAGGACGACCCTCCTCTGAAACCTTTCGATGATCTGCCCAGCTTCCCTCCTAAGGTGCGAAAGGACGGACGGTGCTGTTGCAGCAGCTGGAAAGGCGGCGTAGGGTGTGCTGCTTCCTCTGCTGCTTCCTCTTCGGCAGTGGTGGGCCCAGCGTCAACGGGGCCGATGACCTGTGGTGCCGTCGCCATGCTTTTCAGTATCCCAGACACCAGCGTGTGGAGAGTCGCAAGAATGTCTTGTGACACTCTGGGAGGTGCCAGGGGAGTAGGTTTGCTGGGCCCAGCACCTACATTGTTGTTCTCACTGGCGTACTTGCCGTAGGCACCCCCTCCGGCGACTACCTCCTCCGACGTTCCTGTCGTCCCAAACGTCCTCCTGGACCGTGTGGACAGAAACCATGCCCTCTTCGCCGGAAGACGAAATATCCGTGCCCAGGATTAGCTCCAGCCCCCACCCCCTATTTTGTGTCCCGAGGGGGCGGTCTCGGGCTTAGGGACGGCATCCTCTTTTCTGGTGTATTTTCCACTGGTTTGTTCAAAGCCTCCCACCTGGGAAGAAGAGCCACTCTGGCCGCCGTCAGGGCCCTCCTGGGCCGGGTCAGCCCATTTCACCTTTGAAAGGGCGGCCGCCACCTGTTTGATAGTAGATGATGATTTAGCCTGGATCACCTAGGCCTTCACAGGCAGGTTGGCCACCTTGTCCCATGGCTTGGCCTTCTCCGGTCTCTCCCGCAGCTTCCCTTGGGTAGGCGGCATCCTCTTCCGACGAAAAACTGGGAGCGGTAGCTGGAGACAGAGGCCGATGGAGAAGGAAGTTACTTACCTGTAACTGTTCTCCAGCATGGGCCTGGCATGGATTCATGCTCATGAATATTACCTGTCGCCAGGCTGGGATCCTCTGTAAAAGATAAAACTTTCAGTTTGGTTTCTAAACCGTCTTTCTCCTATAAACCAATCACTGAGCTCTGGGTCATACTGCCCACAGCCAATGACTGCCCACTACCTAAGCCCCTCCTCTGGCAGCCATCTTCAGATTTTTACCGCAGAGTCAACTTTTGGGAGTCCTTGTGTTTTGCTCTTTGAACTTCTCTGCGTTTTTTGCTGTTGTAATAGGAAATTTCTATTTTTTCGTTCAATCAAGCCTGTGTGCTCTATCGCTTGTTCCAATTAACGCGGACCCGTTTTTTCGGCATCTTTCATCGCCCATTGTAAGAGAGAATTCTCATAAATGTGCCAATTCCCTTCACCTTAGAGACCCCCAGTAACTTTGCAGGATTTTTGAGGACTTTTTTTACCTGGAAAGTGGCCTTTTTTCCCCACGATCATGTATTTTGATGCTTGCTTTACATTTGTGTTCTTTGACTTTGGACTTTTAAGATCACTCCACAGGCATCTTTTCATGTGTGTTAGACAGCACCATCAGTGCAGCGACACAGGGATGTCTTTTTAGACTTCCCAAATGTTTAAATATCTTCTCTTGGATAAACTACGGTTTCCCAGTGAATGTAAAGTGAAATTGACTTTACTAGTCTTTTCCAAATTCATAGAGCCAGCACACACCATCTAACAATGCAGTGCTGGAGGGGTTACATAGTATCCCGTGTCTAAACACTCTTGTAGCAGTCAAATACTACTCTTTCCTATTGAAATGGCTGGTGGCAGTGGTTTTACAACGAACTACCATGATTTTACCCCGACCGCGAACACTGGTAGCTAAAAATTGGGGCTGCCATGTTTTTCAATATGGCGCCCAAGATCCCTCTGTAAAAACAGACTCTGGTCATCTTTCTTCTCCGTTGTGGAAAGGTCCTTCCGGTGTTTAACTAAGTGCCAAACCAGGTTTGGTCCCTTTGTTCGTGACGCCTTTGACGGGCTTCAGGACTGAAGTCCGCTCTTGGCGTCTGAGTGTCTGGGGTGGGCTGGAAGTGAGGGAGGTGCCCGAAACTCGCGGTGCTTAGTCTCCTAGGAAACCCAAATGCACTCTGGCATGATTGGCTGGCTGACTGCCTGCCCGGAGAAAACTGTTTAAAAGGCGAGTCTCCAGGACTGGAAGGCAGAGTCAACCACTGGAACAAAAGAACTCAAGACGAGCTGGAAGAGAACGGCTGCTGCAACCACTGGACCGTTGGTTTGCCCCGTGAAGCCCTGCTGCACACCCGAATCGCCAGAACTCCATTAGACAGAGAAGCTCCTCCCTTTGAGTTGGTGGGACCAATCGGCTCAGAAGACACCTAGATACCATTCTCAATGCTGGTTAAGGTTTAGCCAGGGAGAGGGAAACCAGTTTGTGTCTTGAAGTAACGGCTACTTGAACCAAAGTGACTCCATTTTGTTTGCTCCAACGATGATCCCCGTGCAGTGCAGGGGTCCCCGGACATCCTCAGTCGTGTCCCCATGACTGAGGCTCAGGAACAGAGTGAGCTGCAGGAACTGCCAGGAACCAACACCTTCAGCTGCATCTTTTTGCTTCACATTAAGGTACTGTGCCATCCAGTTGAGAGATCCTAACTCTTGCGGTGAAAGTTTGTGAAACTTTCCCCAACTTGCAGGCCTAATCAGCTTGTGACCCAGCATATCATTCTTTTTCGTCTAAACTACTTCTGAGAACTTTTACAAAGACTTCTCCATTTGTTACCAGAACTGATCTGTCCTATCCAAGAACACTAGACTATTGACTTTGGCCTGGCCTATTGAATTGAACGGACCCTCCTGGTACACTGAACCTTTGCACTGCCTAACAGAAGTGTTTTCAAATCCATTGTACAAACATATGTCTTTCTATCCTCATTGAAAGTAATTGAAGTGCCATTTGGCTCCTTTTTTAGGGGAGCGCAAACTGTCCCTACAATTTAAGAGTTTGTTACTGCTTCATATTAAGTTGATTTCTACTAGTGAATGTTTTCCAAATGATTGTGTAAATAAATGTATTTTTTACCAAGAAACCTTGAGTGTAAGTGTGATTGTGATACTTCTATGTAACTTCAACTACTGCTCACATTCCCTCTTGGGATAAGCCTGGCTGCTCAGCTCTCTACCAAAAAGTGTGTGGTACAGACTTATACCAAAGGTTGGTTTTTGCTTACACCTGTAGTCCAATTTGTGTGTGGTGGTCCCAGAGGGTGCTGCATGCAGTTTTACCGAACACCCCTCAAGGGCAGAAATCATTGAGTGTGCTTCTTGGAAGCTTCAAGAAGTTCCTCAGGCCTACACCGCGCCAGATCATGTCGCAGGAGAAGGATGGAGCTTCCCTCTTCCAGCTGTGCACTAGCTGCGGAATGTTTATTCGGATGACAAGCATTTCCAGTGCCTGTATTGTCTACACCCGGCGCATAAAGAAGATTGTGAGATCTGTTGTGGTTTCTTTAAACACACCATGAAGGATCAAAACGTCCAATTGGCGGCATGGCTCCAGGCCAGGGAGTCTACCCCGGGTGTATCTCAGGGGCATGCCTCATCCAGATCCAGCCAACCTGAGCGGGCTTCCATGTCCTTTTAGGGTGCCCCATCCGTGGGGTCCCAACACAAGGCCAAGCACCAATAGTCGCTTAAGTTGGGGTCACCGCTCCCGGGATGGTCAGGGTGCGTTTATCGTCTCCATCTGCCTCAATTTCCAGCCACTGCTCCAGCTCTTGGTCCAAGAGGAAGTCTGCTACGCCTGGGAAGCTGCGGGAAAAGGTTAAGGTGTCAGAACCGCCCGTGAAGTGGAAAGCCAAGATTGCTGACCTGCCTGTTGAGGTCCAGGCCAAAGCATCCCCCCTTGATCGAGGTGGCCTCCCTTCGAAGGCAAAAGGGGCGGACCCCGACCAAGGTGCGACAGCCATAATACCTTCCGCGGCCAGGAGAGTGTCTTTGGTCAAGCCAATAGTGAAGACCCCAGAGAAGAGGATGCCGGACCTCAGTCTGAGACCGACTCCTCATGACCTGAAGAAAGGGGCATGGGGGGGGGCAGTGACAACGTTAATACTAGCAGGGACGACATGGGCGCTGGGCCCAGTGACCCGACTCTCCATGTGCCCCACCTAGAGATTTGTCACAGGTTATACTTGACGCTCAACACGTTGGTGTCCACACGTTGCCACCAGCTTGTCTTTAGGCACATAAAAGTAACAAAAAAATCTCAAGGGTAAAAGACTAGGGAGATACTAAAGCATCTCGGTTGTGCTGCACTGTTCGGTGCTATGTGCTAAAAGTACAAGAATTAAAAAGGGACTACTTTTAGTTACTTGGCAGCAAGACAAAACTGGTTTGAATCCCGACCCCGCGCTTCGAAACCAAATTATGGGATTAATCGCGTTATAAAAAGGACAATTAAAATTTTAAAAAGGGAAGTGAAGCTTAAGGCTTTTCTTCCCATCAAAACATTAAGCCTGGATAAAACCAGAACAAAAAGAATGGGGCTGCATAGGAAACTATTGAGGGAAAGTTAACAAAATGAAAATCCTTCCTAACAGAAGGCTGTCCCGAACAAGTCTCTTCGCCCTTCTTCCCATTCTAGATTTCTCAAAGTCCTTGTGACTTAGGGGAGGACTCCGGTTTTGTTCACCCTTCTTGAGGTCCTTTCAGTCTCTTCCCCACTCTGGGGCACGCCTCTGTCCGGGTCCTGCCCCTTCTCTTCTGGGGCACTCCACTTTCTGGTTCCCTCCCCCACACTCTGAGGCAAGCCACCGCCCCGCTCTGTGGCAGGCTGCTATGTTCCCCTGCCACCCTACTATTGGGCAGGCTGCTCAGTTCCCCCGCCTGCCCCACTCTGGTGCAGGTTGCTTCATTCCCCATCCTCATTCCTTGCTTTGCCACCCACCGCCCGGCCCAATGGAGCCGCTGGTTCCCTCAACTCCTGGCCCAAAGGAGTTACTGCGTACCTGCTTCTGACTAAAAGCGCTCCTCAGGCTAGGTATGGCCCATTTTCGCAGCACCACTTATGCTCTGCATCAACTCGGCTCTGCATCGGCAGCTGACGGCGACTCTGTCCTGCTTGCTCCACGCAGAGTTGGCAGTTTCACCTTAGATCTTCACTGCAGCGCTCCAAGGTACTTGATACTCATCTGTGCAATTTAACAGGATTTTTCCGGTTAGTCATCTGCTGAGCCTCGCTGCACTGACGCAGCGCAGACCACCGGCCAGGACAGTCTGGCATACTATCTTCCTTACAGGCCACAACTCCATCGGGCACTTCAGTGCTGTGGAACTCTGGGTTTCACAGAGCAAAACTTCTGATTGGTTCAAGAGTCAGGGGAAGAGGGGGGGATGACTTGTTCCCCTCTCCAAGTTCGCCTGTGGCCTAAGGGGAGGTCACCTCCAGAGGGATCCCAGTAACCCTGTTCCCTAAGGGATGTTAAGCATAGCTGGCTCACCTCTGTAGTCCCAAAGGTGGTGGCTCCCAGTTGGGGAGCAGTGACTATCTCCTTAGGATAGTGCATGACTAAAAAGAAACGCTAGAAAAAAATCCACAGCCAGCAGCCAGTCTTGGACATATGCAAATAAACACAAATTCACGGATATCCATAGGGACTGCTTAGTGCACTGAAAACAGTGGAGGTTAGCAAGGAAAGGGATTTAATAATGCGTCACTTGCTTCCAAAAATCAGAACAGGTATAACATTGGAAAGTTAGGTGAAGGGAGGGGGATCCATAGGAGGTCTATCGGTGGAATGCAGCAAAAAGAAAAATGCGTTTCCCCAACATCACCGGAAACACGTGGGAAAGATCGTCCACCAAGCAATGCCTCCCACAACCAATACACTTATTAAAGCTGCCCCTGAGGGAGGCACTACTGCAGAGAAAAATATAAATATTTAGTCAAAATCCCATTTGGAGCGTAACAGGGGCAGGCCCGGTCTGCAGTGGGAAGCCAATGGCAGGACCAGTGTGCAGTGGGAAGCCAATGTGCCCTGCTAAAGTAAACCCACTTTCTTAAAGAGGCAGCAACCTTTCCCTACATACCTACAACTGTAGGCTTACCCAGCCAGTTGGGAAGAAGGAAGAACAGGACAACAGAAGCATTTCTGTTTACAAACTCCTTTCCTGAGAGGTGTGCCTTGGCTGCTTGACCACTACTGCAACAGGTGAGCTTCAGGTCATTTGGATCACTTCAAAGTTTAGCCGAGTCAGGGTAGTATGTTGTGGTTTGAACACAAGACTCAACAAATCCAATCCATTTAAATTCTTGTTTAGCCAGAAACTCTAGCCCCTCCACATTAAAGTATCAAACATCTATATCCCCCACAATCTTGTCTAGACCAGAGCCTTGCTGCCCATTCCCTTTCCACAACTTACAGCAAAGCAGCCAATTACTTCGTTCTCGCCAAATGCCTCTCCGTATGCCTCAAATTCACCACCAGTCGCTTTCAGACCTCTTCCATCAAAGCCATATGAGAACTCATCTTCACCTGTAAAACAACAACATTATCACTACATACTTCTCCACTCCAAACTACCTTCAAACTCTGCTGCCCAAGTCACTAAGAAGAAATCCGAGGGAGATTTCACCTTGCAGTTATCAACCTTCAAGCAAACAGTGGACCTCGACTTTCAGGAGAACAAGTCAACAGGAGCATCTATCTTGCTGTAATCTTGGGTCACCCACGCGCAAACGGATTGCCGGACCCCGAAAGCAAAAATGAATTGATTTACCTAGCTGTGATGACGAACAATCCACGGACCATCCAACCCTAAGCAGAGGTACCTCACTGCTGCCTTCCTGCAATGCCAGATTCTTCACCACCTGTACAGGTAAAAATATGAGCCATCAGTAGCAAGAACAAAGCACCAACAAAGAATTACATTTCAAAACAACCTTCCCAATCAGTCTAGAACACTGCAGTCAATTTAAGAGATTTCAGTGCATGCTCATTGTAGAGACCATTGAATGGTTAGTCCAATCGCCGTTAACATACTAATAAGTGATCTCTTCCTACAGTGGAAAGGGAGTAGAAAAATCGGAAGCGCGTGGTTAAGTCTCAAAGAAATACAATCTGGACTGCAAGGAGGATTGCCCAGTCCTGTGCTTGGGACAGTGTGTTCTCTAAAGCTACAACTTCCTTGGCACAACAATATTTCCGCACAGTATGGTTTTGAAGTAGGAGTCACACGAAGGTACTGGGGGGGAGGTTTGTCCGAAGCCTCTAGCAAAAGGTCATAACAAAAATAAACATACTTTAGTGTATGCAAATTGGCCCAAAACACTCATTACAGAGCAGTTTTGTTAAGATGTTTTACTCAAGTCCCCCTATGGTGAGACAAGACTCGCCATTAGATGTTCAGGGCTCCAACTTAGGTTTGGCCTGAACTACCCAAAAGGACAATGGCTGCATGAGTCCTATTCTTATCCTAAATTCCTGCCCACCAATGGTAAGGACCTGCAAACAGCCAGCAGTGGTCTAATCAGGGACCACTGTGGGGTACACTCATGCCCCACGGTTGGGACTGATTTTCTATTCTCTGGCCTGGTGGACAGATGTATAGAAGGGCAGCCCAGTTTAGTGGCTGGGACAACTCAGATTATTTGGTCAGTTTTTCTGTGGGGCTTAGTAAAACCATTCAACTGAGGCAATACAAGACGCCACTCTTAGTATAAGGCTGAACTACCCGAGTACATGGTAGCGTAGACAGAGCAGCCAGGTCCATTTTAGGGAGGGAGGGCTGTAGAATCAGTACAAATTAAATTGTACGTCAAATGATCCAAAGAAACACTTTGTATTGTAAAAATAAAGGATTTAGTTAAATACAGGTAGGCCCAGATAAATCTAAGGGGTAAATAAGCACCAACACATATGAAATCACAATTATATATTTTTTTTTAAAAACCACCACCACTATACTTGAAGGTACACAGACCCCAGTATAAACCTTATTTTAAATACAAAAAGGTAGCAGGTTAAATACTTAACCGTAGTTCTAGGGAAGTCATAGGTCGCACCTATTCTTGGAGTAAAACCAATGGTTACTTTCACAATTACATTCAGTAATGCAAGGGCAGTAGACGCTACCAGTTGTATATTGACTCCAAGTACCAGTCAGTCAACTGGACAATATACTTTTTGTGAATAGTGGAACACTTATTCCAGGTGCAGTAAAAACCTATAACTACTTTTGTGATAACACACAGTTCTACTAGGCGAGTAGAACCCAAGGATGTAATATTTAATTACAGGTGCTTTTGAGATAAGTGAACCACAGATAGAGATAAGCAGTAACTCTTGTAAATTATTTTTGGGAAGGCACACAGCTAACTCAAGGTACGTAAAACCCTTATATCTCACAAGCAGTCCAGGATAGATCTTTCCCAGCTATAAGGATAACTGAAGTATGACTTATCACAGACAGTTAGAACCACAGACTCTAGGTTAGATAGCACAGGGAAACTATAACCCAATGTTACACTTTACTGAATTGACAAGTTATTCTAGGTAGGCAACAACCTAATACAGACTTATTCGGGACAGGCTAGCAGCAAGTCAGGGGAAGCAAGACCCAGTTGGGGGCCACTCATACAGTTATTCTCAAAGGCTTAATCTGGCGATATCAATAGTTGGAGGACACTCATACAATTACCCTGCAGGAATAATCTGGTGAAACCAACACTTTACTTTTTGGAAAAGGCACAGGAGAGTAAAATACCTTCACATCTACTTTCTATTAGAATAGTTTCTAAGGAAGAAAATATGTTAACTATACTTTTGAGAATATTGCATCACACATTCAAGATAAGTTATAACCTAACTATTCGCTCTTAAGAGTTACAGTTACCAACCAACTCTTTACAAGTAAAACTTTTAAAACACCTTTCTAGGCAAAAGTCCACATCCCTTAAAAGTCTTTCCCTTATTCTTGGAGCAGGAGTGTTCTCAGTGGCAAAAGGGGAGGGGGGGTCACTAGGATCTAGTGACCAACAGCCAGTGTCAGGATAGGTTCTTTAGTATCAAAAGTCAGAGTTCCTTAGAAAAACTGGGCAAACAGGTGAGTACTTCACTTTATAGTAAGAGGGTCCAGGGGCTTCGCAGAAGGATTGGGTGCACTGGATGAGAGGCTTCCACATCACAGACAACACCCCACAGCTACACAGAAATCCTAATAGGCTTAAGGTTAAGTACATACCCAAGCCACCACAGTACCTCAGCATTGAAGAAGATTTTGCAGCAAGAGTACTTCAGGACCTGCAGCCCAAATACCCGGTCAGTGGGTTCCTTGTCGTGGTGACTAAAAACAAGACCTCAGAAGGAACTTTGCAGCAGGGATTGATGAACAAGGCTCTAGGCAAGGTTTCCCCTCGCGGCTGAAAGCGGTTCTGCGTATTTGGCGCCTTTTCAAGGAGCACAAAAGACAGAAAATTGAAGTTGAATTCATCGTTACAAAGTTCCAGCACTGTTTTGAGGGGACTTTCAGACTCGATTCGCGTCTCTGGAGATCCACCAGGATGCCCACGAAGTTTCAGCGAGATTCGGAAGACCGTGCAGTGCGCCTAGAGGTCGCAAGGCTTTGGGGTATTGCAACAATGCAAAGTTGCAGCAATGCGTGGTATGGCTCAAAATGCAGGTCTTAGTCTAGTGGGTCTCACCAGGCTCTGGTTTGTCATTCTCCGAGTCCTCACGTTGATTGGAAGGAAAGGCTACAGCAGGCTCCGGTTACACAGCAAGCTCTCCGGTCGCTGGAAATCATTTCAGCCGCTTCTCCATCATCCTCTTCTGTTTCGGTTCCAGTGGTCGACTTTTCTTCAAGCTTCCAGGTTCGCAGTATTTATCAGGAACTACAGCACAACCTCTGCATTCTCGCCCCGCATTTTACAAGAAGGGTTGGTCTGATTGTCCAATCAGGCATGAGCCAGCCCCCCACTGGGATTTGTCCCCATTCAAGCAAGGTGCAAGACAAAGGGCTGGGGAGTTTGACTCCTCCCTCGCTTCCTGATCTCACAAACAGACTGGAGCCTGGGCGGGGCGTCCAGGGGACTCCTGCCGAAGATACCAATTACACAAAGGAATTTCCCGCCTTGGATGTCAGGGGAAGGAACAAGAAATGACGAGAAACACTAAAATGGCAAAAAAAGAAGATAGGGGCCATTTTGGTAAAATGAGCACCCTAGGTGCCTGTACTGCAGCTGTGAACACAGCCTGCGGTAAAGGTGCACCAAATTAATACAAGATATCACTTCCACCAGCCATTGAAGGTAAGCTCGTCCCTGTAACAGAATTGTTACAGTTTTCATGTGAAAGGGGATACAATGCATCTGCCCAGCACTCCACATAAGGTGGGGTGTGCTGGCTTCACAGAATAAAATGTAAAGGGGATCCAAAGATCCTTTCTACCCTTGGGAACTGTAGTTCACCCAAGGTTAGCAAAAGAAAGTTAAAAGGGGAGCCCCTAGGGAAACCCACAACACCAGGCACTTATTACCAATAAGTTGTTAAAGAGGATAACTTTAAAAAGAGACAATGGAGAGTAAAAAGAACTGACACCCAAAAAAAGAGATTCTGTGAGCGTGTAAAAAGATTCCCACTCACTGAGGTATTACGGAAAAATCTCTCACTAGTAAAGCAAAAGGTTCTGGGGTTGACCCAGGTCAGGAAGATTGACCAGTTCTGTGAAAATCTTACCCAACAAAGATGTAGCCAAACCAGTTCAAGGTAGGGGGGCGATTGGTCTAGGCCAAGTCTCAAGAGGTGGTGAGCCTGTAAGGCAGGAAGAGGTATTCAAACGGTAGGGTGCAAGACCCAGCCTGTAAAGTGTAAACTGAGGAAAGAAAAAGTGGGGTTGGAGTGAGCTCTGGGAAGATGCGGCCCCATCAATAATGGCAGAAGGGGGGCATCGACCCAGTGGCCCCCCACAGGACCCCCCCGCCCACCGAACTATTATGGAGGGACCAACCAAGTGAAACACTGAGCGCTCCCTGAGCTGTTTTTCCAGTTGAGGGAGTGTGTTCCTGGGATGGCTGTACTGTCAAAGTTGTTTCCCTTTGGCAGTTCAGTTCCCCAGTCACACATGCTCAATGACCCATTGCAAGGCTAGTGGCGCTTTGCCAGCCTTGCATAGCTCTTTGGAAATGCTGGCTGGGGAACTGCATGTCTAGAATTGCAAAAGGGAGATCATGCGCCTCCTCGCACATACAGACATGGCAGGCTGGAGCAGGGCTTTCAGCACCCATACTCGGGCTCCTGCACGCATGAGCAGGAAGCTTTTGCTTCCCGATTCCTGTTTATGTTGCAGGAGCTAGAGAACTAGGAAGTAAACTTCAGGACCGGGGCAAAATGTTAAGTTTATGTTCATTCATTTTTTAATTTAGGTGTATGGAGGAGTGTCTGCTTGCGGTATGAGTGAGATTATGATGATGTATGATGATGATGGGTGCTCATGTGAACGATAAGAATACTTGCTGTGTGAATTGGCGAGTTGGGGAGCAGAGGATTGTACAAAGGTTTTGTAAAAATGCCTTTGCTGCAAAATCCCCCTACCCACCTGCCAAAATCAACTCTCCTTCTGAGGTGCGGTAGAGCCCAGGGGTCAGGAATGGTATTTTGTTACTGTACATTATCATAATACCATGCTGATCCAAGCTGGCCACCATGCAGTGAGGATGCACGTTCCCATTCTCCAGCGAGGTCAGATACCAGAAGCAAGCCTACGGGCTGCCTGGAAGCCGATATCCATACATCCAGCAAAGTCAAGCATGCAGAGCGAGAGAAGGGTGCCATCAACGGCAGTGGAGGTTGGACTGGTCCATATTATCGCGGCATAAAGGGGTTCCACAGGGATGAGACAGCGGCACCCGGGCTTTGGCGGGGCGTTCTCCGCAGACAGATATGGCATAACGGGCAAGCAGAAAAGGCCCGGCTCCAGACTGGTGGCAATCACAAAGGTAATGCCCTGCGATCTAAAAACAGAGCACTAGTGCGCAAAGAGCAGCAGGCAGAGGAGGCGCACCTGTGTGACCGTAAGATGTGCAAACCAGACAGAGGAGAAGGGGGACAAGCAACAAAGAAGAGCGCAACCTAATCTGCAAAACCAGGGCGCAAATCGGATGGCCCAGGGGTGGGTGCAGTCAGCCCTGTGAGCCTGGGGTTGTGAGAGAGGTGCTGGTCCTCACACCTGTATGGGAGGACAGGTCAAAGAAAATCCCCTACCCTGCATTCCCCCCCCCCTTGTTATGTCTATGACTCGACAGGGGACCCCCTGCCACCAGGGCCCAGGTGATGGGTGGACCACTGGCCGACACATTGGCCAAAAGTACTGTATTAGGCTAGGCCCAGGAAACCATTTTGAAAAGCAGAACGCCATTGCGCTGCAGCACGGCCCCCACCTTCAGAGAATCCTCGCCTACCCTGTTGCCTCTGCTCCCTGGCAGATCCGCTGAAAGCCTGTTCCCACAAAGTGTCGGACATGAGCTAGTGTTAGAGCAAACACTGTATCTTTCACCTTCCGCAGTGCATCATTATCCTCAGCGTGACCCGGGCAGCGGGGCTCGCTTGGAAAATAACTGTAAACCGTCCTCGATGAAACAAAAGCCTTAATCCCACACCAATAAACTGCTCATACATATATACTGCATTAAAATGATATCCCTTCTGCACGACCCCCGTGTTGAAAATCTACAAACACTGTACGAATAGAAAAATGTGTTCTTGTGTGACAACATGGTCACGGTACTCAAACCCCCTCAGTTATGTGCACCCACTCAGTGCCCCTGGCCTCCTACTATGTGCTTCTCTAGGGGTAATGTAAAGAGAGTGATACCAAGTCCTTATGCCATGAGTACCCTGATGCTGCTAGAGTGCAAAGGAACACAAGCGCGACAGTATTGTGAGCTCTTGTAAATCGTTTAATGAGATACATAGAATGCCATCAAATGTGAATGTACGAGTTAAACGTGTATTACTGCTGTCAACCGTATTGGTCTGTTGCTCCTGCGTGCTCCACCAACCCTAATGCTACCTCACGTATCGTGTTTACAATATAATGCTAGCGCTGCTAATCTTGCAAATACTTACCCTGTAGTGACTAATAGAACTATTGATATAGTTAACGTGTTCTGAAATGACTGTACTAATGTAAAGATTATAGATGTGTAACCCTTTAGCCATTTTACATTATACGAATCCCTTAGTTTTCAATCCAATTTGCAGCTTGCGAGAAGACTATCATTGTGGGCATTTCCAAGGCCACCTGCCCTCCCTTCCCATTGAAGCCTGCCAGAGAAAGCAAAGGCCCAAGCTATACCGCCTCACCTCCCCCAATTCGGCTGGAGCTGCTTCAAGCATTCACGATTCCCCCACAGCTCACATGGCCACGACTAAAGCCACCTGAATTATTTATGGCCCAGCAGCAAAATCCGGCCATAACCAGAGGCGCCCCCTCATAGGTCCCACGACCCACCAGTTCACCCCAGATTAATGACGCTTGTAAAAGAAGACACCTAATATTGCACCAACATTGTGTAACTGCATTCGTCATTACTTCTTACGAGACCCAAAGCTAGTCCAGTTTACCCCGTGTCCTGAGACCCGACCCCGTGGCCTATGATACCTAGTCAACAGGATAACAGCAACCCGGTCTTGATGCATCGCCAAAATACTCCACCTAATGCGCATTCCTCCTGTGTTTTATTAACCTGTAGAATAACCTATTGTAGGATTTACAGGGCAACTGACATTGCAGCATTGAATGAATGGGGTGTGCATGGCCCTTAGGGCAGAAAGCCAAGAAAGACGTCCATCAATTACACTGACCACGCCTGACCGGACAGCACCTCCCGGATGAGCCCAGCTGACCTGCCCACCCCACGTTGGCACCCGGCAGGTCCACCAACCACGAAGCGACGCATCACAGCTGCACATATAGTTAGTCAACGCCACCCAATTCCCATGTACATGTGCCGCCTATAGTGTATAGGTGCCTATGACACTTTTTGTAAATATAAACGCCTGTCTTTGCGATTGTCAGAGAGTGCTCTCGGAGTTTGCAGAGTTCTTTGCATGCCCTATTTGACTTAGGTAAAGCTTCCCTTGAGCTCACCCGCACTTGGTCCTAGCCTTATTCCCATTCGTGGGAGAGTCCATCATTTCCTCTCATTGCAGGGAGGGTCGTGCTATCTGGGGACGCTCGCCTTCAGTGGTGACCCCGATTGCGTGATTACATCTCCCAGTATATCCCTTCCGTCCCCTCTGGCACGAAAGTCTCCGGCCGAAAGGGGAGACGCACGGTACACCTGCTCCGGAAAGCTACCCGCCTACGGCGACTGGTACGCTTAGAAGTGCGCACTCATTAGAGAGAGGGTACGGGATCCCGTTTCTGAAAATCCCCCTTGAGTACCGCTTGCCGGAGCTGGGGCTGGCCGTTGAGCGTGTGGCAGCACCGCCTGGACGAACCCAGTTCGGAGACTCTCGGTTCAAGACGGGCACGTGAGTATTAAGTGCGAGTGATCATAAGGGGAGTGGGGGAAAGGGCGCAGGATATATATACATTTTTTTTTTTAAACGGGGACACGTTTGGGATCACTAAAAGCAATACTATACTTTTTCCTTTTTCTTTGCATATGGCCAATAGGATCAAAAGGTGAAAAGAACCTAGCTCTGCAAGGGGGTAGAAGGCGGCGCCGCATAGTGCTATCTTGACTAGTACTCGGAATATATGAACAAGTGGAGAATAAGATCAAGGTGTCTGGCAGAAAAGGGAGACACAGTGAATATATTAGTAAACGCTTTTCTTTCATTCTTTCTAGGTCAATAAATAAAAATAGGTTAACACAGAGCAAAGACAAAAAGATTCACGAGAAAAGGGGGACCTCATATCAAATAAAGAAAGACGGGATGAAACAAGGGAGGGAAGAAAAAGATTAAAAGGTTAACTTTCAATAGGGCCTTGACTATCATTGTATATGCACTATATGTGTTGAAACCGAGCCATGTTATGATGACTTTAGTGAATGGTAAAATGTGCATGATCATGGCGTGGTCATGGTAAGTGTGACCAGGAAACATAAGGTGGTAAGCCCAATGAATTAAGCCGTTTCTTTTGAATATTTGTGCTGGAAATATTGGTAGTGTGTAAAAACTGGTTTGCTCTTGTATGTGCCCCCTAAGTTATTTTCAGTATAAGCTACACACACTCTTGGATCACAGAGTTAAAGGGAGAAGGTCTGCCCCAAATATGGCCCGAAGGAGGATCGTTTGACAAAAATTTTCCAGACATGGTAACTACCTGCATCTTTATGAAATATAAAGGGAAACAGTTCCACAATCGGAGGGAGATATTAGATCTCTGGCGATTGTTTGAAGAGGTGCCCCCTGTCAAAAAGAAAGAGCCAACAGACAATTTGCCGTCCACCACCAATAACCCATTATTGATACCCAAAGACGATAAAGAAATGACTGGGGAAGAAAAGCCAGGTGAAGTGACACGGTTGTACCCTATACTTAATAAACAGGTGCCCGCAGAAGGGTATCGCGACCCCACCTATGTGCCCCCAACTCCAGCCACAACAACACATGGCCCGACTGCACCCCCGCCGTATGAAAGTCATAAACAGCGTGGACAGGCAAGTACACCCGCAGTAGACAGAGAAGTTAACAGAGGACTTAAGATTCCAGGCTCTCATTAGCAAGAGAGGAATTATCTAGAATTAAAAATATCTGTGAGCAAAGTGGGACTAATGCTGCCCAGTTAGAGCAAACACCAAGGGCACAAAACAATGACAGGACAATTGAGGAGGGGTGGAAGAAGGGGGAAATATTGTTCGGAATACAAGAAGAGCCCACGCGTATAATAGAAATAGACAGGGCGAGTGAACATGCGGATGATGAAATTATGGTCACAGGGGGAAGAGAGGACTTGTGGTGTGATGTGGAGGACGATGATGAAGAAGGTGGGAGATTAAGTGCGGCAATGGGAGGAGAGAGCGGGAGGATGGATGGTGCACATCTAGGGAGAACAATTGATGAGGAATGGACAGGACGATTAAGGAATAGGCTGGGGAGAATGGCTCCACTAGGAAAGAAGGGAACGAAGGTGAGTTCAAGCAAACCGACAAAGGGGAAGTTACAACTGCCATTGGTACACAGGGGAGGAGGGAGACCAAATTACATACCCTGGGCTCAAATGGATAAGGCCAATCTGTTAAAACTGTTACCACCACTGTCCGGAGGGGCAAGGGGGTGGATATATGCATTTGAGAAGCACACAGCTGGGGTCCCACTGGCGGTAGGAGATGTAAAGAGCCTGCTAGTATCAGCGGTTGGGCACCAGGCAGATAGAGTGTGGGTAAAAGCTGGTTTCCTGGGGGTAACCCTAGATGGTGACCGTCATGATGGTGCCTCATTCAACACAGTGCGAGCACGAGTGTGGGACGCATTAAGAGAAACATTTCCGGACACACCAGACTTAGTCGGTCATGCAATGTACAATGAATGAGGGGGAAGATGCTACGGATTACATTTTTCGGGTACAGGAGATGTGGAGAGCGGAAACAGGCACGCCCTGGTACCAGTCAACATCATTATTTTATTTCATAATAAAGAGAGGCCTGCCTAAAGAGGTACAAAAAGCACTTAACAAAGTTTCAGGGATCGAGGCAAAGGGGTGGCCCGAAATACAGAGTATAATAGTGCACCACTGCAAAAGAATAAAGGAACGAGAAAAAGAAATAGCACAAAAAAAGATTGGCAGATGAGGCCAAGTTAGTACAAACGAAACTGGTGAAGGTCGCTGCAGCAGTAGCGGTGCTCCCACATAACAGGGAGGGAGAAGAGGAGGAGCGGATGGTAGCAATACAGGGGAGGATGGCAGCGAATTGGGCAGGAGCGGGACAACCACAGTGGAATGGTCAGGAGCAGTACGGAGGTCCGCAGTGGCAGGATTGGGCCCCTTGAGGGGGACGAGGTGGGTACAGGGGTCGCAGAGGAGGTGGGCAGGGGTACGGTGGTAATGAAGGGTGGGGGGCAAGGCCCCAGAGGTGCACAAGGGAGCTGCTGGAATTGCGGGAGGTGGGGGCACTTCTCACGAGAATGTAGGAACAGACCAAACAACGGTTTCACAATATGGAGCAATAGGGTAACCCCCACCCATGGAGCCCATACGGCCACCCAATGGGAAGACAACAGGAGCAAGGGTATGTAGACCAAAGACCAGTTCAACACAATAGAGCACAGGGTCACCCAGAGAACGACAAACCTATGCACTGCACACCAGGAAACCCTTTCGCAACAGTCGCGAACGGGGCTCCTGCCCCAGTCCCCTACAGCGGTGTAGCAGTAGTGTCAGGCAATGTCTTTAGTCAAGGGGGAGCCATGAGGCAGCCAGCATAGGACAGCCCACAGGGAACACTTGCGTGTCCTGTTCTATCTACCACCTACAATGCAGCAGGGGAACCATTAGTAGGGGCGCAGATAGGAGACAAGCAATTCATATTTATGGTGGATTCAGGAGCCGAAAAATCATGCAGACGACGTGAAGGTCGGTTTCCGCTATCTAACCGTAGGTTGGAGACGTAGGGGTTCTCTGGGGCTGTCGTTGAAGTTCCTTACACAGAAGATTTGGATGTGACAGTAGGGGGGAAAACAGTGAGAACGCCCGTACTTTACTACGAACAGTCCCCAATAAACTTGCTCGGAAGTGACCTTCTCAGCAAGCTCAATATGACCATATCCTTCACAGAAAGAGAGATAGTCTGCTCCACCCCAGGAATATGCCCACTACATGTATTGCTGGTGGTACATGCGCAAGCAACAGCGCCAGAGATACGTGGCATGCTGGTAGACGAAACGGTGTTCATTGAAGGGTTACCTGAGCTAAAAAGGTTAGAATGGAGGGTACCAGCAGAATTCATCTTCCGCCCAATAGTGCGCACAGACATTGCACCTGGTTCAGTGATATCTCTAGATTTGCATGCGGTACAGATATCAGCCAAAAGAATTGCAGTAATTGGTATGGACATAGATGGATGTGAATGGTGCACTGTGTTGTGCATCAATGCTGACATTGCCTTACGTGATCTATCAGATGAGGATCTCTTCTCCAACTCAGAAAGTGACGGAGAAATAATAATGGAAATAGCAATACTATGTGATATATTGATACAAATGAGACAAGGGCCTGTACAGTTAATGGCAGTGGTGGGAGCACCACCTTCCTTTTTTGATGACGACATGAAATTATTACCAAGCAACTTGTGGACTACAGGCCCCCATGATGTAGGGTTGTTGCACAGAGTTAGCCCAGCCACGATAAAGTTAAAACCAGGAGCAATCCTGCCCCGAGTCAAACAGTACCCATTGTCCCGTGAAGCTGAGGAAGGGATAAAAGAAACGATAAGTGCCTTATTGGCCAAGGGAATAATAATACCCTCAAATTCCCCATCTAATACTTGCATTTACCCGATCAAAAAAGCAAAGGGAGGGGCATGGAGGATGATCCAGGACCTATGCCCATTAAATGACATCATACAAAAAGAGTTTCCTCTAGTCCCGAACCCTGCATCGATAATTTGCAGTATCCCAAAAGACGCATCACATTTCACAGTGGTTGATTTGAAAAATGCATTTTTCTCCATTCCCCTGGCAGAAGAGAGCAGATACTTGACAGCATTTACACTAGGGGGGAAAAGATATGAGCATTGCAGGTTACCACAGGGTTACTGGGAGAGCCCCAATATATTCAATCGTATCCTCCACGAAGACTTGGGAAACTTGACAGCTGAGAGCACAATCATTCAGTACGTAGATGACTTGCTCATTTGTGCACAGAATGAGGAAGAGTGCAGGAAGGACTCCGTTACCCTCCTAACACTTCTGGCCTACAAAGTGGACAGAGGGAAACTACAATACTGCCAACCAGAAGTATTATACCTGGGACAGCTGATATCAAAGGATGGCAAAAAGATAATACCTGACAGAGTAGAAGCAATCACAGCAGTAAGAGAGCCAAAAACGGTAAAAGAAATGCAAATGTTTTTTTTAGGGATGTGCAACTATTGCAGAGCATGGATACTACACTACGCAGAATACACAAGACCCTTACTACAAGCACTCAAAGAGGCCCAGCGGGAGAATAAAGAAATAAAATGGTCAAGAGAGATTAGTGACTCATTTGCATCACTGAAACAGCTAATTTCAAGCGCTCCAGTACTCGCCAACCCCGACTATGAGCGCACATTTTACCTGTTTTCCCACTGCAAGGAACACTTATGACAGCTGTTTTGACACAAAAGACATCAATGGGACACAAGTCATTGGCTTACTACAGTGGCACACTAGACGCAGTTCTGCAAGTCCACTTCGCGTGCGAACAGTCCCTCGCTGCCGCCGCGTTCGCCATTGAGAAAAGTGCCACTATAGTAATGGGCTGCTCCGTTACATTTGTGGAACACTCCCTTTTCGCAATACTGGAAAGATCAAAAAGCATACTAACACAGCGAGCAACAGCACACGAGATATTATCGCGCGCAAACATCCACATAGTAAGGTGTAGAACAGTGAACCCAGCGACATTCATCACAGAACCATGTACATTAAAAGACATGCAAGAGCACGATTGTGTAACATACAAAGGAGAACAGGGAGAGGGCCCAGTGGTAAGTGAAAATGCCCCAACGGAAGGAGAAGTGTACTTTGTAGATGGATGAGCATCAATTGACACAGATGAAAAACATGTGGGAATGGCGGTAGTGAGATTAGAAGAAGGTGAGTACGAAGTGCTAGTACAATATCGCCTGCCATCACACTTTTCCGCTCAAGCAGCAGAACTTGTTGCCCTAATTGAAGCATTACGGGCAGCCAAGGGGTGCACTGTCACAATATACACAGATTCAGCATGCATGACTACAACGGTACACGGTGGTCTGGCCCGGTGGGAGCGGAGAGGGTTTTGCAGGGCGGATGGGACCCCAGTACAACATGCCTAACTGCTACAGGAATTAATTGAGGCACTGAAAGAACCTACAATGGTGGCATACGTCAAGTGCCAAGCCCATACGTCCAATACAGATATTGTATCTTTGGGAAACGCGGCAGCGGACGCTGCTGCCAAGGAGGCGTCATATTTTCAAAAGGAAACTACAGGGGAGTACATATTACAGCAACAAGCGAGTGAGGAACTACCAGAAGGGTACAATGCCATGCCCATATCGCAAATACTAGAGTTGCACGAAGGAGCAAGTAATGAAGAAAAAGCATTGTGGGGAAAACGGGGTTGCAGTCAATCGGCAACAGACTTATTGTGGCGCCAAAATAATACAGTTAAAGTGGTGATGCCCATTAAATTGATGGATAGCGTTCCAGCAATTACACTTTCCAGCACACAATGCCAAACGACACATAGCAGCAGAGATACAGGAAGATTGGTTTGTGCCAGGGCTCCAGGAACATATTAAGATTAGCAATGGAGTGTACGACGTGTCAGATATACAATTCTGGAATGACATTACGGACACTCAGGGGGACAATTCCAAAACCTACAGGGCCCTTCCGGGAACTGCATATCGATTACGCAGACATGGGGGAAAGGTGTAATGGGGCACGCTACATGATAGTAGTTGTATGTCAATTTTCGAGGTGGGTTGAGGCTGGTCCATGTGCACGCCCTGATGCTAAATGCGCCGCAAAGTTCCTAGTGAGAGAGGTATTCCCGCACTGGGGAATTTGTGACGTGATTCGCTCAGACAACGGCACTCATTTTGTGAACAAACTGTTCAAGGAAGTTACTGCATTGTTGGGGATTAAACATAAGCTTTGCTCGATTTATCATCCTCAGAGTAATGGTGTGGTCCAGAAGATCAACGGCCTGTTAAAAGGAAGATTGTCTCACTCAAAAAGAACTGGGTGTTTTGTTTGCCCCTTGCACTATTCGAGCTGAGAAACCAGCCAAGTAAGGACCACCACTTGTCGCCGCACGAGATTGTGACGGGGAGACGAATGCACAGCACATTCTCCGCTGCGTAGACACTCAGATGCACACAGAAGCGCCACGATTTTAGGAGATGAGTTTACTGATTATCTGAAAAAACTGACTAGGGCAGCACATGCAATCTCAAGACAACTTTCACCGCCATTTACAGGAGAAGAGGGAAACGCAGCTGTGTCATTTGTGGAACAGGACCCCCAAGGATAATTGATGCCAGGGGATTTTATTTATGTTAGAAGTTTTGCGCGCAGGTGGAATGCCCCAAGATTCCATGGCCCATACGAGGTAGTTTTTTGTACTCCCACAGCAGTCAAGGTTAAAGGGCTAAGGTACTGGATACACTTAACAGACGTACGGATGGCCTACAATAATGTTCAGGAGGAAGTGAATGAGGCACAGACAACAGCAAACGATAACCAATGAAAACGTTGAATGAAAAAGGTGCAGATAAAAAGAAGTGTATAAGGTATATTAATATGCCAACACAGAAATTGAGTAACAGGTACGAGAAAAAGATAGGTGAATAAAATTAATGATTGAAATGAAAAATGGAAAAAGTGATCAAATATGAATGAGAAAATATCTCTCTCGCTCTCTCTCTCTCTCTTTACCCATCCCCTCTCTCTCACACTATAATGGTCTGGTGGGTACAGTACAAAAAGAAAATGTTTACATGTATATACTTAATGCACTTTTATGTTTTAAATAGGAACAACCATGGCAACAAACGGGCAGCCTGCAACGGATAGCAATAGAATATCCAGATGTAGAAATGCTACAGAAAGTTGTAGATATTCGTACGAATGTGGACTGTCTGTATTATTTTTTGTGATACTGTTTGGCATAAGCACTTATTGGTTCATAGCATTCATCTCTGTCGAGATGAATGAGGGAGGCGGGGGGAACAGAACAAATGAAAATATAACTGAAAGGGCAAAAGAAGGTGATTTTTTGGTATGGAATGGATACCAGCTTGTATGGGGGTATAACACGAAACCGCCCAAAACAATCAACCCCTCCAAGAAAAGCAGTGCTGAAATGAATGTTAGCATAACTCCCCTGCCAAATGTCTAACTACAATGCCACAGCCTAAATGACCGCAACCCTTCTGTCATATCGTGGCTTTACAATACCCCCACTACCCCGCCCACACAAGTAACCACCCCTACAGCAGCCAGTATAGTATATCATAGAATAAAAGAAGAGAACAAAAAGATGGCAGAAAAGTTTGCATCGTTATATGATGAATGGAAAGAGGGGGGATGTGGGAAAAGGGGGGTATAGATCACACATCGCCCATGAAGCTGCAAGATACCTTAGAAATAATAGAAGGAAAAGGGAGGTGGGAAGCAGGAAGTATGACGAGTATTATGGTCTGGGTTTAGATCAAATGGAAGATCCAAGACACCCTCACCAGACTAATAAATGGTATGCGGACATGAGCGCAACTGCCAAGCAAACAACAAATGAGAGTTGCTATGTCTGCTCCCTTATCCCCCATGCCTCAGGAACACCCAAGGTGTTGCTACCAAAAGAATTGCCTGTAATAAATGACCAATGTCTCCTTCATCTTACGCTGTGCAGAATTAAGAACACCTTTCAGGCACACGAAATAACTTTTAGCATGCTGCAAAACGAGAAAACATGCTACTACCCGAAAGTGGAAGGTGTAATATGCCTGAAAGAACCATTCTTTATAATAAAGGGGACGTTATTCACAGACAACAAATGGAAAGATGAAGTTACATGCAAAGCTGAGGCGCTGCGAGGAGTGCCACCTGAAAAGCTGCAGCGGATCGAAAGAACGTGTACACCCATCTGGAAGGAGCACATCACAAAGTTAACATGGGTAACTGCCATTGAAAAACCCGTTTAAACTGCAGAAAGAAATAGCCTATGAACTATGCTTCCAAGGGGAAGGAAAGACCGCAATGGGAATAAATAGACTTTAACAGGACTCTCATCATCCCAGACATGAGGAAGGGGACAGCAGCACTCATGGGCACCTACTGGGTGTGTGGCCGCCAGGCATACTTGCATCTCCCACAATCATGGAGCGGCAGTTGCTCACTGGCCACACTACACTCTGCACTAATGGTCATACCAGAGAGCCACATCGGTGGGGGCAGGAGAGGGCAAGATGCCCCACGCGAAAACAAGGCCCAACCAACAGAAGAACCACAAATGTATGTTTTGCCCTCTGGCACCAAGGAAGAAATGCTGTCCCGAAAGACCAAAGACACACAAGACCAGAAGACAGTCAGTTTGCCAACCGGTGGCAATGGGTGATGCAGCCAGAGAGCCATCTGGAAATTGAAGCCTTGGCGAGGGACTTCCCCCGATTCACAGGGCCAAAGTTCACAAACAGCTGCAACATCTTCTGGAAACGAGGCGCGTGGTCCACATAGAACTTCAGCGCTCTAGCCGCATTCAGCGACTGCAAAGTTCTTTCAGCCAGCGACGAAGGCGTCGGAAAAAACACAGTTAACACCAAGGGCTTGTTTAGATGAAAGTCTGACAGTACCTTGGGCATGAAGGAGGGGTGCGTCTGCAGCACTACCCTTGTTTCGTGAAAAGTCAAGTAAGGTGGTTTTACAGGACAGCGCCTGAATCTCTCCCACTCGTCATGCAGAGATGATGGCCACGAGGAACGCTGTTGTCCATGACAAATTCTTAGAGGGTCGATCTTTTGTGCACAGCACCAGACGGCAAACTCTTCCACTTATGTCCGTAGCATTTCAGTGTAGATGAAACCCTGGCCTTGGCAAGCACCTCCTTGCAGCCCCGCCAGGATATCGTATCCCCCAAACTCTAGCGCTGCAGTAGCCAGGCCTCCAAGTTCATCGACCCTGGGTCGTGGCGCAGAATCGCGTCTCCTGGTGGGGGAGGAGGGTGTGGCGGACATCCGTGTACCATATCGGTCTCAGCCTCGCTGGTGCGACAAGGATCATCCTGCACCTGGACTGTGAGTTGATTGACTAGTCGAAGAAGCACCGGAGGGAATGCATATAGGAACAGGCCGTCGCAGGGAAATGAGAATGCGCCCCCCATGCTCCCTGGCTGGGGAAACCTGCTGGTGAACCGCACTTGATCTGGGGATTGCCCCATCATCAGAACAGAAAATCCACTTGGTCGTACCGAAGCTCCCACTCGTGGCAAGAGCGCAGCTCCCTTCTAAGGGAGTCTGCGACGGTGTTCTTCACTCCTGCCACATGAAACGGTATGAGGAACATCCCTTGGGCAACGGCACATTGCCATAGTTCCTGCGCCTCTCTGGAGAGCGATGGGATCTGGTGCCCCCCTGTCCGGATGTAGAACATCGTGGTGGTGTTGTCCGTGAAGACCTGTACCACCTTGCCCTTGAGGGACAGTAGGAAAGACTTGAGGGCCCAAAACACTGCCCGCAGTTCCAGTACATTGATATGCAGCGACTTCTCCGGTAGCCACAGGCCTCTTGCGTGGAGACTTCCGGTGTGCATGCCCCATCCTTCCAGGGAGGTGTCCGTCATGACCGTCTCCTGATGAGGTGGGGTCTGGAAGTCTGCGCCTGCCGACAGATGCGCGCTGTTGGGAAGAATTCTCATAAATGTGCTAATTCCTCTCTACCTTAGAGACCCCCAGCTCTTTTGCTGAACTTTGGGACTTTGTACTTTTAATTCTGTTCGTTTTCTGTCTGTATTTTCTTTGGTTATGGAGTCTAACCAACTCCACAGGCACCATCTTTTACAATTGTGTCACATAGCACCTTGAGTGTAGTGACACAGGGAAGCCTTTCAGGCTTTCCCTAGGTTTAAATACCTTCTCTGGGATAAACTACCGTTTCCCCAGAGTAAGTAAAGTGAAATTGACTTAGTCTTTTAAATTCCTAAACTCAGCACACACCATCATACAATAGAGTGCTGGAGGGGTTACTTCGTATCCCCCTGTGTCTAGATACTCATGTAGCAGTCAAATGCTACCCTTTCCTCTAAGAATGGCTGGTGGCAGTGGTATGACAACAAACTACCATGATTAGTCAGCGACTGGGAACTATTCGTAGCCCCGGTAACGTTAAATCGCAGGAGCCATGTTTTTCAAGATGGAGCTGAAGCTTCTTTTGTTAAAAAAGGTCCTGTTCTTTTTTCACCATTTCTTTGTGGAAAGATCCTTCTAGAGTTTTTCTCTGCGCGGCAAGCCAAGTTTGGTCTTTGTTAATTCGCCTTTGGCTAGCTTCTGGAGTGAAACCCCGCCTCTGGCTCCAGAGTGTCTGGGGTAGGCAGAAGTGTGGGAGGTGCCTGAAACTCCCTGTGCTTGGTCTCCTAGGAGACCCAAATGCACTCTGTGGTGATTGGCTGGCTGACTGTCCGGCAAGGACAGCCACCCTGCGGAGTGAGTGGCAGCTAGGCTAGAATGAATGGGAGATAACTGAATAAAAAGGAGAGTCTCTTGGCTTGTGAGGCAGAGTCGACCACTGGAACAAAGGAACCGGAGAAGAGCTTGAAGAGGGCAGCTGCTGCAACTCATGGACCGTTGGTTTGTCTGGTGAAGCCCTGCTGCAGGTCTGAATAGCCAAGTTTGCATCGACAGAAGCCCTGCAAGGACGACTTCTCCCTTTACGTTGGTAGGACCAATCAACTCCCAAGTATGCCACCTGGACACCCATCTCAGAGCTGGTTGCATTTCCTCAGAGTGCTGTTACTTGTAAGCTGGCCTAAAGCGTTTGGAAGATCCTCCGGACTCCCACGACATCGGACCCACCAAGCCTGACCCCCCTCAGCGGAGTGTGGGACCTCAGAAGCAAGGACAGTCCACCTTGACAGCCAGGACCAGTGTTGTTACCAGTGCGGTAGCTGAAACGCGAAACAGCCACTGAAATTTAAGTTTGCCAGTTGCAAGCTTTTGACCAGTGCAGGAGTCCTCCGACGTCCTCCATCTTGTCCCCACGACTGAGGCTCAGGAACAGCAAGATCTGCCAGGAACAGAAGTCATCAGCTGCATCTTTTTCTTCATTGTAAGATACTGTAAAACAAGACAGAGAACTTACCTCTCACAGTAAAAGTGCTTGAAACTTTTGCAACTCACAGGCCTAATCAGCTTGTGACCAACACATGATTCTTCTTGGAAGTAGTTTGTAAAAAGAACTTATGCAGAGACTTTTCCGTTTACTTACCAGAACTGCTTTATCCTATCCAAGGCTTTAGCCCATTGACTTTGGCCAAGCCTATTGAATTGACTCTTCTGGTGAACTCCAAATATTTGCACTAAGAATAATTGTAACCTTTTATGTTCTGATAACCTTTGCCTTTTAATCCTCTTGAAAAGCATTCTGAATGCCAACAGTAATAGATTAATGCCCCCAGCACCCTTGTTACTAAAGTTACCTGTAGGTGTAGGTTGCGTCTGTGGGCCATCCCAAAAGGGTCTGGTCTGATCCAGAAACTTAGAGTGTACGGTATTGAAGTATATTTGTTTGTTACTATACAACTGCCTCCTTCTATTGAATGGTCTTATAACTGACTGATAAATTAATAAGTATTGATCCAAGAAACCTTGAGTGTAAGAGTTTATTTAAACACCTGTGATTGTAGACCTCTGAAACATCATTACTGCTCACAATTCCCCTCTTGAGATAAGCATGGCTGCTCAACACGATACCAAAACTGTGTAGTACAGACTTATACCAAAAGTTGGTTTGCTTACACCTGTAGTCATAGTTGCGTGTAGTGTTCCCAGAGGGTACTGCATAGAAACTTTAACAGTCATGCCCGGTAATCAGGGTGTTTTGACAAGAAATTGCAAGTAGGGCAGTTAAGGGTGGGATTGCCATGCATGATTAGCCGCCTTCAGTGTGTTCGTTAGGAATGTTCCCATGTAGACGCGCTGAGGCACACTTCACTAGAATGAAAGTGTATGTGCCCTAGCCAAGCGTAGGATTCTGTGAGAGTGAAGTCCGCTGGGGGTCCCCGAATAGAGGCGTGGTGGGGATACTTGAGGAAATGGGTGGAATGGGACGAAGGTATGGCACTTAGCAGTGTGTAGGGGTCAGGGGGAAGTCAATTATATCAAGGTCTGAAACGCATTAACTCAGGCGATGTTCACCCCCTCGGATGACATGCCTCTGAGGTCTGCATGACGGCCTTGTATTGTGAGCACTGGGACATGATACGATGCTGGGTTGTGGCATGGGGTGGGCACCAAAGGGAAAGTGTGTGGCATGGCAGAGGACGGGACAGGCAAGCGCATGCATGGGTTTTAGTTGAATTTGTTAACAGGTTGAGGTCCTCTGACCAGGTTCTACTATGTACATGCGTGTTCACATAAAGGGTGACGGACTTTGTTGGCCACATCCAGTAAGAACAGATGCAATATAAATCTGATGGAACATTTATGAGTTGGGAAATGATACCATTTCTGATGTAACAACGCATGACAATTTACTATAAAGGTCCTTTTTTCCCCTTTATTGATGAGAAAATAAAGAACACTGTTTTAAAAAGAATTTAGAGAGCTTATATAGGAAGGGAAAAAAAATATCCTACCCATACTACCTCTGCACCTATTCACATGCCAGCTCGACATGGGTAGCTAACATACTTGGCCACCCCCAAGCTACCTCGTATTTTCTAAAATGAAAAAACCCATTCTAAACTTTCATCTGATGAATTGCCCATACCTTTGACCTCGGTCGCCTGAGGGCGTTCACCTATAGCGCTTTGAGGCCATACCAATGGGAATAGGTGCATCACAAACATCACATTACCAGTAGAAAATTCCAGACATTAAAAGTCAATTTTTAGCCAAGTACCTAAAAAGTGACTTTAGTGGAGTTTAAAGGTTGTAGAAAAGTTGTAAATCCTTTAGTGAAGGCCCAGACGAGGGAGCACATTTGAGAAGATGGGGTGGGGTGCACAGTGGTTGGAGGGGCAAATGCACCAATGGGAATACCACATGAAAAACAGAATGGCTAAAATGGAGAGCATATACAAATAAAAAAACCTGCTCACATAAAATGAGGAAACTGCTGGAAAATATTTGGACTATCTTTCCATACAAGAAACCCTCAGTATAACTCACAGGATGTTAAATGTGAAAACATTTTGCAATTTTTAATATGAAAAATGAACCTTTAAACCATTTCAGACAGCTCAAAATAATTACATTAAAAAAAAACACAGTAACTAAATCTCCACTATGACAATCCTTTCTGAAGTTAATGTGGGTTTAATGAAAGGCACAAAGAAATAAAATCTCCAGTAGCAGTTAAGATTTCCTTACAAGACTCAAAATACATTTTGCAAACAATTGTACACTTTCACAGCCTCTATCACAGAAGCTAAGCTGATTTAATTATTGGGTTCACCGTTAGATTGGCTCACAACCCGAATCCCCATACCATAGCAATGCCTATGCTCTCGCAGACTACACTCCCCTGTAGCACAGAAATGACTTGACTCTGAGCCGGATCTCCCTACACAAGAACAAAGAATGCACAACCAGAGCATGTGTTTCCCTGTACCACAGCAGATAATTGCCTAACAGGCAAAGAATGTCAGTTTCAGCAGTGCCAGGATCAGATTACACACAAAGAAAACCAATCTCGAGAACAAAACTTCTGAACCACTCCCCAGGAACCCAAATCTTACCTTTGCTTCAAAGCAGACTCTGCCCTTGGACACACCGTAAGTACACCTTGCGCCACACCAGAGCGCAGGGAAACGATCCGAGAACAGAGGCTTGCCACCATAGCGATCTTTGCTTACTTTAAATTGAAGATCACTGTTATCTGCGAAGAGAAAGAAAATACAAAGGAGAAAAATATAAATATTTAATACCAGAGTCTCTCTCCACCTTAGAGTGCCTGTTGCCTGGATGGCAGGGGAAATGCCCTTGACAGAAGGGTGATCTTCTCCCCCTGCAAACAATTCCCAACTAGCAGGCATTCAAAAAAAGACCTTACGTAGCGAGTCTGCAACCACTGCCATATTTACAACTTTTCTCTAAACTTCAAGGTCATAGGTTTCACATGTAGCGGTTGAACATCTGTTTTGCCACGAACCAGATCCACTAGTACTCTGCTTGGGTTTGTGGCTTTTCCTGCTACATGAAAATTGACAGCTCATCAGTGTCCAATGATGCAGCTAAAACAAACATACGTACATGTGTCAAGGCACACTTGGCTCTCATCCATGGCATCCTCATCCTCTTCCTCTGGCGCAGGAGATCTTGACCTGTGGGGGGAGGATAGGTAGCACAATGTATCATTAGCTTCTTCAAACCCCGGCTGCATTAGATAGCAGCAGGCAGTCTAGAGTATATCAATGACCCTAAAGAGCATTGATCTACCTTTGAGACAATACACACAAACTCTTACTTCTCTGGTTCAACTTCGGCATACCCACACTGATCCACAATGGAAACTTATTTAGTAAATACCACAATCTGTACATTTTGAATTTAGGAGACATCTGCTTCACATCCGTCATCTATGCTCACATTACCTGGGTGGCAAATCACAAGATATGGAGGTGATGGCACCAGTCAAGACTGAATCAGAGGGGCTTCAGTTTATCAGGAACTGGCAGCAAAAGGGTTTGGGTGAATGAGAGAAGATTGGATATGGGTATTGTAGGGAGGGTGGGCAAAGATGGGCACAGTCAGGGGGAGGGGAGAGGGAAAGGACAAACAAAAGTAGCACTGTTGTTGCATAGTATAGAATTATAAGCTTCGTAAAAACAATCAGAAAATGTGCCATCATGTTCATTCCTGCTGTAGGAAATTACAGGAACCATTAAAGGAGTGAAGAAAACACACATGGTAGAAGCTTATCTTTAAAGAAAAACAGTCTCACCAAGTGTTATTGGATCACAGGCACAGTTAACTGTTTGTGAAAGGTATGGCCTATGGTAGTAAATGTCTTTTAAATAATCATGTTTTTAAGGGGGACAGATGGGTAGAACGGTAAAGCACTGCACACAGGGAAAGTGCGCGATCTGCAAGGACCGTCAAATGATCTGGAACCTGATGGTTGGCTCAAGTCAGGGTAGCTAGTGGCCTTTAAACTGTGGTGCACTGTACACTTTCAAAAAAGGACTTTGTGCTTTCATAATGAGAAATACAAGAAGTTTGGCATTTAGTGAGTCCGTTTGGTGCGTGGCAAGCATGAAAGGTTTGTAGACAACTGGTGGAGCAAAGACTTAAGTGGGGCTCAGGGAATCTCAGTTCAGTGGCATCAGGGAGCAGATGTAAATGGATCTTCAAGTGGAAGGTGTAATATTTTCATATTGGCGATAAATCTTCCTGATCCGTTTCAACCCCAAAACGTTTCGCTTGGACTTTGCGATTATTTTCCCTGGTCCTTAGGTGAACAGGAATCCCCACCCCCCCGCCCCCCACTCAACTAGTTGTTTACTCTTTATGGGTGCTTTTTATGTCTCTCCATAGTGTATGATTGGAGTTATAGTTTCCTATAACTTTCTATAACTTTAGGGCTTTGGCTGGGTTGCCCCTTTGGGTTTAGCCGTTAATTTCTCTTTAATGTACTTGGGTGAACTACTGTTCCCAAGGGGTAAAGAAGGATTTTCATGCCCGTTACATTTTAAATAGTGAGCCAGCACATCCCACCTTATGTGGATTGCTGAGGGGGGGGGGGGGGGGGGGGGAAGAGTGGGGTGCACTGGTGCGCTGTTGCGCGGCATCAAAAATGGCTGCGGCCTGCAAGCGTTCCATCGGAGGCTCGGGAACTTTGTCCCACAGAGAAGCAACAACGACCGTAGGCTACGCTCTATTGAGATTTTATTCACAGTGAGATCCGACTGCATCCTGCGCTGTAATTGACTTGGGGCCTGTGGCAGCCGCGTGGAGCTGGAGCTCCCCCTCCCCTCCACCTTGCGGAGCTCTGGTGGCGCTGGATCCTTGGCTGCCGCCTGCTGACCAGACTATTCTCACTGTGACCAGGGCTGGTGCTGGTGTCCCCGCCCCCACTGGGAACCAGCGTGTGGCGGTGCTGGGGGATGCAGGCTAGCCCTCGGCACGAAGACGTAGTGGCTGAGCCCTTCATGGTCCCTGGGGTCGGGTCGACTCCCTGTACCTCGCTGGCCTAGAGTTGCTGCTTGATCTGCGAGCGGTCTGGGCTGGTTGGTGTGCGCCCGAGATGTGGCGTTGTGGAGGCGAGGCCGTGGAGGAGGAGAGTCGGGTGCCCCCCCTCCTTCCTGGCATATTACATAAGGTGGGGGTTGCCGCGGGCCCGGACCCGGCCTATCTGCAGTTGGACAGTGTGGGGTCCTGTGGGCTCCTCTCCCTCCTGGTCAAAGACACGCACAGCCGATGCCGCAGGAGACGGTGGCGGTTTCGGCTTGGTTGGCTCCGTGGAATGGTGGGCTGAGCTTGGTGGGCTATCACCCCTACACCTCTCTCCTGGTGCGGGTTGTTGGGGGCCCATCCTATACCAGCAGTGGGTTCTGCTGAGGCTGCACATTCTGTCTCCTGGGCTGTTCTAGCTGTAGTGACTGTCAGCGGCTCCTTGCTGGGGCTGTGATGAGCCAATATCCCAACTGCAGAACTGATCGGCGCAGGTCGTTTATACATCGGGTGGCACTTTTCTTTCTTTTTTTTTAACTAAGTGTGTGCACCGGGCGAAACCTAAGTTTGTTGGGGCCTTGCAGAGGGGGCTGGAGGTTAGTTGCATCTCCCCCTGGGCCCAATAGTCCTGCAGTAGGTGCGAGACCTGATCCTTTTGAAATGCATTTGGTCCCCTTCCTTCCTGTGCCCATGCGTGGGTGAATTGTGCGCAGGCTTGGGTTGACTCCATTTCGCTTGGAATGGGCAACCAGAAACGACCGTCCAAGATGGAACAATATGCCAGAACAGATCGGGCCTTGTCCAGTCAGGATGGGGAGCACAGCGATTCCTTATTGACATTTCTGCCTTCCTGCTGGCCCTAAAAGGCAGTACGGACAGTCTTGGGCCCAAAATAGATGCTTTAACCTGTAAGGTAGATGTGGCGGCAGTGCAAATCGAGAAATTGTGTGGGAGGATGTCGGTGGCGGAGCAGATAGGGGAAGGTGAAAACAAGATTGCCGTTCAACGAGAGGTAGCATCCCTGCAACAGACAGTCAAGAAAGTTACTGCTAAAAATGATGATCTTGAAGGGAGGTCTAGGAGAAATAATATTCGGATTACAGGGGTGGCCGAGAGCACACATTCATAATATGGAACTTTTTGCTGAACAGCTCCTTAAAGAAGTCCTGGACAAGCCACTAGTACGTTTATGGTTGAACAAGCCCACCGCTCGCTGGCGGTCAGGGCCCCCCTGGGGCTCTGGAAAGAGCAATCATTGCCCGAATTTTCAATTATAGGGATCGTGATACTCTGCTGCGAGTGGCGAGAGAGAAGAAGAATTTGCAATGGGGTTCCGCGACAATTCGATTACTCCCTGATTTCAGCCAGCAGGTGCAGGACCAGAGGAAAACTTTTGTAAATGTTAAGGGCATTCTGAGGAAAAGGGGGATTCGATAGTCGATGATATATCCAGCAAAGCTTAGAGTGGTGCAGGATGGAAAGGTCTCTTTTTTTAACCACTCCTGAATACAATCTTGCCTAACACCATCCAAAACTTTGGGTGCATTCAGGTTAGTCTCCTTGGTTACCTGAATGCACCCAGTCCCGATTGGCTGGCTGGCTGGCCTTGCAGTTGTGAGAGTGACAGCTAGGCTGTGCATGAATGGGAGAAACCTGCTGAAAAAGGCGAGGCTAATTGAAATGAAGACCGAGTCGAACACTGGGAAGAACAACCCAAAGAAACCGTGAACGAAGCTTGTTGCATCCTCCTGGACCGTTGAACTGCCCAGTGAAACCATGCTGCTGTGCTGAAACTCCTTTTACTGATCGACAAGAGAAGCTCCGGACGGAACAACTTCTTCCCTTTGGTGAGTGGGACCAACTAACCCTGTGACGAACTTTGCTGGAAGACCTTCCCCCAACTGGCCGTACTTCTTTGCTGCTGCTGGAACCGAGTGCCAGGGGTCGAGAAATCCATAGTTGAGTGCAACGTCTGTAAGCTGGCCAAAAGCTCCAGGAGTCTCCCAAGGAACCCCCCCCCCCCCGAAGCAGGACGACCCAAGCTCCAGTCACCTCACCAGAGTGCTGGAAGCCCAACCGGTGTCCAAGATCTGCGGTTGTGTTATTTACTGAGCGCTGAAACCACAAAGTGCGACTGACCCAAAGAACACCTGTAGCTGCCGCCGACCTTTGAATTGCTATGCAGGAGTCCTCCAGACGTCCTGCCTCTTGTCCCCACCACTGAGGCCCTGGAACCCAGGATCTGCATCACTGCAACCATCCTCTTCGTCCAACCAAAAGGTACTGTTCTGATTTTGGGGTACTTACCTCATTGTCTGTATATTGCTCTCCTCAGTGGAGACTTGCAGTAGCTGCTTTTCTAGAGTTGATTGTAGCTCTAACTTTCACAAGTGTAACATATTGTGGCCCAACAGTGATTTTCTTCAACAAACGCTCCCTTTGTGCAATACTTTTTTGCCATCTAAGAAGTGCCTCAGCTCCATAGAATTTGCTGCAATTTACTGACTGTCCCGGCTCCTTGCAGGCTCTTCTAATCCATTGACTTTGATTCTTACTGTCCCTCATAGGGGATACATTGGTTTTTGGCTAATATTGCTGGGAAAGGTTATCTAGACTTCATTGGAAGTGCTCACATGCTCCGAGAACCTGTCAAACCTTTTCCTTCCTTCATCCTTGCCTTTCTGCGAACCTCAGAATTGACCAAGTACAAAAGTGATATATAAATGCCAATACTGTCCTAGTGAGTGAAACCAGCTCAGGGTGTAGGAAGTGTGTTTGAAGCATCTCTAAAGATCATCTACTTGCGTGACTTGATTCTGAAAAAGTATTTTGAAGTGCATTTGTATTGTTACACATTGCCCTTTCTAAAGAATGCTTATTTAAAAACGGATTGTTATATAATGGTTTTACTAGAAAAACTCAGGTGTCAGTGTAATTTGGATACTTTTATTTGTAAATTGCAATGCTACAGCTCACATTTACCCCTCTTGAGAGAAGTATGGCTGCTCAGTCACACCAACTTGAGTAGTAGACCTAGACCAATAGGTGGGGTTACCTAATACCAAGAGGACAAGGGTGGTGTAGTCTCCCACAGAGTTGCTACATCAATTTTTGCCTAACACCTGCCACAAAGCCAACCTGCTCCCTTTTAATCTGCACACCTACATATAGCTGAGTTAGCCGTTTATTATACAATAGTCTACATACTAAGCACATAATATAAAGCGTTCAATTGTACTCTATATGCATACTGACCTTATACCTGGGTTGCTTACAATAACTCTGAATATTAGCATGTAACTAGGCTATGCATCCCAGTTGTCTGCAGAGCCAGTACAGTGTATTATGCGGCAGTCCATGGCAGTCCAGCTAATTGCCTGCCCAGCAGATAGCTGAACTGCTTCAATATACTCTATCCAACACATAACTGGGTTGTTCTACTATAAATGACTCCGCTTAACTAGCATAGCTGTGCCATTTATCATATGGTCTGCATACAGAGGACACACCTGTGTCATCTATACTACCGTTTATATACGAAGCACATAGCTGGACAGTACCACTAGAATGTGTCCGCTCATCTAGCCCATAGCCAGGCTACTGTACACACATACCTAGCACATAACTCAATCCTACCTGCCCATATACTTACCACATAGCTGGGCCACTTATAACTGTAAGCAAACCTTGCACAAAACTGGGCTACCATACCATCACTGTGCATACCTAGCTCATTCATGTGTGTTCCATATTAACCGATGGCCTACCCAAGCACGGAGCTGGGGTACATTTATAACCATCTACTAACCTAGCACACAGCCAGGCTATTTCACCTTGCCAAGATAGAACAGTGTGCACATGCTTTAACGAAGAACTACATAAATTGCACATATCGGGGCCTCAGTTTTCAAACTGGATTGCTATACACTGGCCTGGTTGTCATATGTATAGGAAGCCAGCCTAGTTTAGTAACTAGGGATGTAACGGTATAACGTTATAGATACCGTGAACAGATTAATTGAACTATAATAACCGTCACGTTGTTTATACCGGTTTACCGTTTTAGGGCCTTCAGCTATTAAGGGAGCTTTTCAATCTGATTTGGAAAGGCTGCAGTAAGCAAGTGCTATGCATTCTGGATCTTGCACTGTGGGATGTTGCGTTTGACAGACAAGAGCATAGGGAAAGTGAGGCCACATTAGTAAATACAGCTTTGCTGCTGTAACTGCTCTTTCTCTGATCAGTAGACTCGGGTTAAAGACCAGCTGATTTGTAGTTTTCCCACCAATTTGAAAGATGGGGAACTACACATCCCAGATTTCAATGGGGGGAATGAATGGGATGCCCTTCTGATGCATGTCCACAAATAACGTTAGCTCTGTAGACTGTATCAACCCTGGGCCTAGTGCTTTGTGATAATATACAAACTGCACCCCCCACTGTCCTCGGTGTAGATTTACACATTGTCACTACAGTTGTTTCTTCGCTTGATCCTTCACCTGTCTTCTGCATATGGCACTGGACTCAAGCAGGCAGGACAGATTCTACGTTCAATTTGAAGTATCAGAGCAATGGGGGTGAGATATTTCTCAGGGCTAGCCTCGGTTTGTGACATCACCCATGAAAGCATTCCTCTGTCTCAACTCACATGCCAAGGGTCCTAATGCGCTCAGACCTGGGGAAAATGGTAATGAGGCAGTGGTGATCCGAGTCATTTGTGCCGATATGCATTTTAACTGTCATTTTCAAAAAAATGTTTGTGCCACCATCTTTAAGAAGGTAAATGAACATGTATTGCAAGAATCAAGAAAGAAATCAACAGTGCCCACTGATCGCTGTACATGGTCGTTGGTGACTCCAACATCAGACCTTTATAATACACTAGGCAGATTGTAAACAAGCTTTAGTGATTTGATCAATATGCAACCTTTTGGTAAGTGTGCGTTGGCTATGGCAGTTTGACAAAAGAAACACAATGACATGGGCTTTCAAACCTCACGAGTGACTTTTCTCCCTTTAAATGGGATAAAGCGTTATCAAAACAAACTTTTATGACATTGCAGCGAGGGGTCATGATGCCCATGCCATGTGGTACCAAAAGAATGCAGGTCGAGGCCGATTTTCAAAGCGATGACCTATGACTGAGCAGCAAGCTCATTGCTCAAAATGTGCATTTTAACACTTCCACTAGTCACTCTCAAGGCGATCAACGAGCGAGTGCCATGAAAGACCAAATCTGCAGCTGCCTTAGATTCCTGGAGGATCAGCTAAAAATGTGCAGAGACAAATTTCAAAATGCTGACAATTTATGACCTTTAAGAAAATATTTGTTAAGATTAGTTAACTCCACCTGCTATACCGCGATAACCATGATATACCGTCATTTAGGGAGAGGGGGGGGAAGATTTAGGTATGCACAACTTCGCCACTGGGTGAGCCACCCAATTACTAAACAGAGGGGCACTATGGGCCAGGTAAGTACCACGGTAACTCACCACCCAAACTCCCGATTCTCCTTGGGACTTGGCAGGTCTTCAGAAGAGGGTCCACGGTCACGTCTCCCACCATCAGCTCCGGTCCTCCGTGACCGGGGGTTACAATGGTGGTGCAAGTTCTTCAGGATGGAGACTGTAGAAAAACTCGAAGGACCCGCCTCGGAGGACTGGATGCAGAGAAGCCTCGAGGGAGACACCGGATGCAGTCGGACTTCACCTGTAATCTGTGGTCCCCTCAACGCTGGAGACACAAAATTTGACAGACTCCTGCAACATACGCTATTTATCCCCAAAGTTCTGAGCCTCAAGGCTGGCGCCGGGAATGGATGGTGCCACCGCTCTAAAGGCCAAAGAGCCCCCCAGGACTTCTGGAGATCCACCTAGGCTCTTCATGGGCACAGCACAAGTTGGTTGCAAGGCCTTCTGACTGGTCCACGGTCTCCTTGCTCGTCTTACAGCTTGACAGGATACTTGGCACCTTCAGGTTTCTTCCAGGATTTCTCTGGAAAGCATGCAGGGGTTCTCTTATCCAAAAGGCAGGCAAGAGTCAAACTCACACTAGCCAATCTAAGATCTGGCACACGCACGCACGCACGCACACACACCAGCAGTGGTCCAATCGGGTCCACTGTTGGCATAGCAAGACACACGGAAACCAGCTTGTGGAGTGGGGACCAGGCAGTTCCTGCGCACACACACACACAAACACACACATGGTCCTGTAGTAGCCTGTGAAAAGCCTCAGCTTTCCCAGGAACTGCACGGCCATACAAGGATTTTCCTGTCCTCGCAGGTCAGGAAGAAGAGTTAGCGACAAGATGGCCAAGGGACAAGCGAAAACCCTTGCGGCATGGCCATTTTTGGCTACTAGCCAGAGTAGGTAGCAAAATGCAGTTAAGGCCACAAAAAAAGATACTAAAATAAATTTGCAAAACAACTGCTACCACATGCTTGTCCTTTAAGTGCACCTAAAGTAACCCAACTTCCTCCGAGTTAGGGCAAAACAAAAAAGTTTACCTCCTTGTATTATGCATTGTACAATGATAAAACGTTACCAAAAGCAATAAAGTCAAAAGACTAAGGGAAACAATGTATTCCAGTACTGACAGCCTGAAAGAAATGTCAGTTTCCCCATGACACATGAGCAAAAGCCATCACTGAACTGTAAAAAGTTCAGGTCAGATTCAAAAATAGAAGCTAAATGTTTGGGGTTCCATAGAAAAATGGAGGGAAAGGTGCTAAAAGAGTAAACGTTCCTAACACTGAACAGATGTGTTCAGTGTTATCATATTGCCCTAAGCACCTGGCACATAGCTGGTCTGTTTTTACTTTCATTATAACGCTCTATATACACACACCTACCACATGGCCGGCTGTCTCTCAAAACATTTTGCTACATACCTAGCACAGAGCTATCCTACCATAATTTGCCCGCGTACATAGCTTTGCTCCCCTTTAACCCCTGAAGTGCCAACGACGAGTAGGTTTGTCCCATTTGAATAGACTTGCATAGAGCTGAGCTCAGCATTGAAGGGTTAATACAAAACACATAGCTGCACTACCCTAGCATAATGATTGTGCATATATCTATGCTATGTGTTGAAAATCTCATCATAAGCTAAAGTGCCTACCAAGCATATATCAGGCCGTTAGACTCAAAACATGGAAACCGCTGGGAAACGTAACAGTGAATATCCTCCACCTCAACAACCCCACCCTAATGCCAACACAATAACCAAAAGCAAAAAACTCAGAAACAGTACTACCACAGTGATTTTAAAGAACTAAAGACAATGCCACAATACAATAAAGACAAAACGGTGCGTTTGCTGTGCATCAGTTGGCCTGGAGAGCCAAAGGGTAGCCCCTGGTGTTGGTGTCAAGTTAACCAGGCCCTTCTAGTCTCCAAAAAGGAACTACATATCTCAAAGCTCCCCTAAATTTTGAACGCTGTTATTTACAGACCACCGACATGCATCCCGAACATCGCAGTGAAATTTAGAGACACCATAGCCCACGTAGCAGTGCAACATGACATTGTACTGGGAGATTTTAACATTTGGTTTGAGAGAAAAAATTAAATATCGTCAAGCTCCCTCAGTGCTCACCTGGCAAGCCTGCTCCTGAAACAAATGGGCAACGGGCCATCCACGCCCTTGATGAAATCATCTGCAGGGATAGACTTGCCATTACCATCTCACCGGTACCAGTCATCTGGAGCAACCATCAAATGATCCCTTTTACTATCAAGATTCCAACCCCCATACCAGCCACAAATACAAAACTGTAACAAGGTTAACAAACAATCTAGAACAATTGATGGAAAACACCAAACCAGATAAACAGCTGAACCAATTGACACCAGACCTGACATTAAAAGAAAAAAAAGCACAACCCATGACAAACAAAAAAAAAACGACTGACAAGATATTTTACATCAGAGCTGAGAACACTGAAGAAAACCAACCAAGAGCAAGAGTTAAAGAAAACATGGAGAAACATTTCAAACAACTGGACACAGTCAAATACCAGCAACAATTACCACTTAATAAAAAAAACAGCATTGCGGAAAACAAAGAAACCCTGTTACACTGAAAGAGTCCGATCAGCGGCAAAAAGACAAGGTGAAAACTATCAGATATATATATATATATATATATATATATATATATTTATATAAAAACCCTGCACCAAGGTCCAGGAAAGGTGGAAGGCACTCCAGGAAAAAGTCTGGCTTGCAATAGTCAATTCATTAAATGTCCAGGACGGGAAAAACAAACACAAATAACGACGCGTTTCGCGGTAACAGACCGCTTGTTCACGTTAAAAATATTATATATTTTTTTTTAAATCTCATTCAGCAATATGCCCATGCACTTCCAAAAGCTATGCAGCACACATCACTGACCATCTCGGGAGCAAAATAAACTGATTCCACATCAGGCCATCGGCACAACCACTGCAAATACAGCCAAAACCCTACCAGACTGGAAACAAACAAAACCACCACTTCAGACCAATCTCCCACACACCAGCAATGGAGAGCAATATGGCTGGATCAACAAATGACCCTCCACGCATCAAGGCACCCCGCCCTCTACTTCTAAAAAAGCATAAACCTATTGCTTGAAACCAGGATCGTAACAAAAGCTTTAAAAAACAGCTTACATTAAAACTCTCAAAGAACAAAGCAGGAAAAGCAGACAATCCAACTACAGGATGCAACAACTCACAGGATTTCGTCACTTCTCCCCATGGGGGGCTAGGGAGGTGAGGCAGCTACACAATAGTCAGCCTATGGGTTGTGGAAAGAAGAACCTCACAGGGAGAGTCACCTCATGGGATAAGGACTCCTGTTCTGTAAAGGAACTCCCTAACCAGCTTTCCCTTGGGACCAAGTCCCTATCAGAAATCTGCAATAACACTACTGTTTTATGATAATGTCTCTTCAGTCTTGGATCCAGGAAGAAATATGACCCAGCCGAAGAAGAACCAAAAGAAACCTGTAGAGTTATAACAGGTTTCCTTACCATAGTACTGAGAAGAGTTGGCCCCAAGGAGGTATAAAGATTATCTCAACAAGTTGGCGCTGGGGAGGATCCAGCCACAGAAATAAAGAGCGAGAAAGGACTGGTAAACACCACCAACTGTGGCGTCCCACAAGGTTCAAGTTTCTCAGCACTTCATCAAAATATACATACCCTGCTCATGAAACTAATACAAAAAGGGCCAACATGTTACAAATATGAAGGCAACATGCAACTCATTTTCAAGATTACTTCCAACACAGACTCGAATAACTCACAATAGCCTCAACCACATAAACCTGAATGTCAGTCACTCTGCGTGGCTCTGAGTGGTGCGTGTGTTCCTGGGGGTCCCCAGTCTCCCCTCTTCCTCTCCCTCTCCCACAGTTCATGATCTACGGTGAAAACGCCACACCTGCGAGGAAGCAGTGATTATGCCATAATGTGCTGCAGTTGAGTGATGGAGGCCAGTCTACACCCCTGGGACCTGAAAACTATTGGTGTGTCCTCATGTTCATCAATAAGTAAGAAGCACAGACTACAAAAGGCTACCTATAATGGTGACACCATCCACAGGTCATCGATGTACTGGTGTAATAGTGGCATGCAAGGTGATTGATGTCCCCAAAAAACACAAGATTGATTGTCAAATTCTCTGGACTAATGCAGTGCAAAACTTCATTGATGCAATGTGCAATTTCCTAACATCTTAGACGCAGACATGTTTGTAGTCCAGATTTCTTTTTAGATTATTCAGGGATTGAGAAGCCTATAAAATACATGATGGGTTTCATTCATTCAACACACGTGTAGTATCCAGCAACACAGATCTACAATAAATATCCAGCTTAACAGAGCAATGATAGCAACAGTGCTTGATGTTCAGTAAGACTTTCTCTTGCCTATTCCTGAGGGAACACAAGCGAGTGCTATTTTATACTTACTTACTAGCTCAGACCAAAGCTGTGCTCCTAGCCATGATTTAACCATTTCCACTACATGGGAGCCGCTTGCAAACTATGCAGTAATATCACAAAATGGCACATGAGACAACCTCCTACCGGAATCCCCCCTTCCTGGCTTAAGATACCCCCTTACCAGCACTTCTGCTAAGAGTCGTTCTCCATTTCGCCTTCATGCTGGAGGAGCAGGAGCCCCTCGACTGCTGGAGCAGTCCCCTTTCCACCAGGAGGACCTGGGCATCATCTGGATGCAAGGTAGGGCCCTGGGCAATCGGCCCAATATTTAGGAGCCAGTCCTGCACTGAAAGTGCATGGTGACACGGATCCGCTCTAGCTGCACAACATTTCCGACGTGCGCAACCCGATTCCAGGCATTGAATCGAATTGCTGCTCTGCACTACTTTATCTGCACCTCGAACAGAGCCACCATTGAATTCCACGAGGCATCTGCCATTCCAAGATGGCCGCGAGTGATTTCCACTTTGCTTCTTTGTCTGATTTGGCCTAGGACTTGGCCAAGATCAGTCCCCTCGCCTGATTGGGCACCTTTGCCCTTATCCCACCAATCCCGCGCCGGCAGGCGATAAGCCGGCCCACCCCTAAGGCACACACCATAAGGCTCCTCCTGTCCGGAGCCGGAAGAGCCCGGACCCCTGGACCTCTGCAACACTAACTGTAAGACTCTCCACACTAACTCTAATTGCCGACCATGACTTTAACTGGGCAGCCGCCCCGATATGCTGAGCGCTAGTGCTTAAAACACGGTAGCCAATCACCTATACGTCATAACTAACCTGTACCTGCTCTGCGTATGCCATCTCTGCAACCTGTATACTTTGCATCCAGGTGAACCCCTCTGGTCAGGTGAACCCCTCTGGTCAACTGTACCTGCCTGCACAGGTCACTCGAACATCTCCACAACCTAAATGAACTGAAATGTACCAACTGCCACTCTCCAGTCACCAGTGTATCAAGTCTGTGTTAAAATTGAATCTAGATGTCGGTTTGCTTGAATACCCCTCTTGCATCTACACAAGGCAAACATACTAAATACTAGTCCACTGAAACCCCAGACACGAATGATTCAGGCATATCACTTAAGTATCTACGGCCAACTTAATATCTAGACGGCAGCTCACAGTACGTCTCTGGCATAGTTAAGAAATGTTCCTCACGAAAGTCACCTTGGCCCTAATACTATTCACCGCTATATCCAGTACAATGACCGTCACTCCCAAAACCAGCCCTCCCAAGGATAGAAACTTGAGACTCAGGGCCAGACTACCTAGTATCTATGAACCTGTAGGAAGCCACCAGAATAACGCCAACAGACGTACTACCACCCAACCCAAAAACCTGCACCACTCACCAATGATCAAACTCCTACCATAAATGGCACAACTTTGGATACCCGATCACGTAAAACCTGTCAAACCAGCAAACCCAATAGCTCTCTAACACTACTAGGAGCTCTCATTAATGAGAGATCAATGGTGGCCCATGCCACAGAAATTGCAGACATCCTAAATAAGGACAACCTGGACCTACTGGCCATAACTGCGACTTGGCTCCACAAGGCGGCAGGCCCAACACTGATGCTAGCAGTGCCCGATAACTACCAAATTCTCAGAGCAGACAGGCCCAATGGTAGAGGCGGCGGACTAGCCATCATCTGCAAATCTTCCCTTCCCATCAGACCAGCCACATCAGTCTCCTACTCATCTTGCGAGGCACTAACAGCCAAAATGCCTCTCTCTAACAACCGCACGCTCTCAATCCATTTAATATACAGACCCCCAGGCACCTTTGAAGATGACTTAACTAACCTTATAGCCAACAACACTAAAGACCATTCCCAAACCCTACTACTGGGAGACTTTAACCTTGGCTTTAATGAAACTGACAATCCCGCAGTCAGTTGCAGCCTTGCTCAAGGACTAAGGCCTTCATCAAAAAGTCCTCTCCCCTACCCACATTAAAGGAAGGACCCTCGATTGGGTATCGGAACTAAACTGTAACATCAGTATCACCGATATTGCTCCACAAACATGGATGGATCACTACCTAATAACCTTCTCCGCCACTCTGGATCACCTTAGCCCCAAAATCAACAACATGGTTCCCCCTCTCCTGACCAGAAGTAAGGACATGACTGTTGAAAACATTATCCCTCTCCTCCTTCCAGCCATATCTGGCCTGGAAAGTAACAACCCGGACACCTTGGTAAATACTTTCAATGATGCTATGACCAAATCTTTAGACGCAGCTGCTCCAGCCAAACTACATAAAGCTAAACAGGAAGCCCACTTAAATGTCTGGTTCACGCCCCACCTCAAATCGTTAAGACTACATAAAAGAAAGCTCCAATCTATCTGGCGCCACTCTCCCACAGAACACAAAAAAAACAACCTAACCGAATTTGCCAACTTTTACAAAAAAGAAATGATCAAAACCAAGAAGAATACCTTTAATGACCGGATCGCAAAAGCTAACTCTAATACTAAAGAGCTCTTTACCATCCTCCGTGAGCTGGAATCCCCCATTCAACCAATAGACAATGCCCCCAAAAACAAAGCTTGGTGCACAAATATACAAAACGCCCTTCCTAACAAAATCTCCCTGCTTCAATGTAAAATTGCTAAAAAAAAGGCCACACTTCCACCTCTGCCCCAACAAATACCCCAATCCCAGGAGAATAAGACCATTGCTCCATTTAGATTCAAATCTATCTCCATAATCGCCACAGAAAAAATAATACTCTCCCTCAAACTGTAAGAGCGACCTCTGCCCTGCACAATTAATAAAGGACGCAGCTAGGGATCTAGCTCCCTTCATTTCCAAACTTAGAAACTCTTCCTTTAAATCCAACACGGTACCCACCAACCTCAAAGAATCATGGGTCCTCCCACTATTGAAAAAACAAACTCTGGACCCCACCAACTACAGACCCATCACCACAGTGCCTTTTCTACTAAAAATCTTAGACAGAGCCACCTACATACAAATCCAGGACTACCTGGAGGCTAACCGCCTGCTTGGCTCACGGCAATCTGGCTTCAGCCCTCTCCACGGCACGGAAACAGCCTTGTTAGACCTCAAGACACAAATTGAGGAACTTAAGGATAACGGGAAAACAGCCCTGCTCCTCCTACTGGACTTGTCGGCTGCGTTTGACCTGGTGGGCCATGCAGTCTTATGCAACCACCTTGAATCTGCTGCCAACTTCACCAGAGATGCTATAGCCTGGGTCCAATCCTTCTTTGCAAATCGCACCATGCGAGTCTTCTCCACCACCAACTCAACTGACCCTATCAAAATAACCTGCGGTGTCCCACAAGGATCCTGTGTCTCCACCACCATGTACAATATCTTCACCAAGCCTTTGTTTGACAAGTTGGACGGTTTGGGTGTCATCTACACGAACTACACAGATGACACCCAGATCCTCATACCCCTTTCGGGCGACTACGAGACAGACTCAGTCTTGGTGAACAAGATATACACTATCATTCAGGCATGGATTGCCGCACACGGCCTCTGCCTGAATGACGATAAAACAGAAATACTAATCCTAGGCTCTGAAGTCAACCTCCAAAAACTATGCCCAAACTACACATCCTTCAGCATTGATAATAACCCTATCAAGGTGATGTCTGGTTAAAACCCTTGGATCCTATCTGGACTCCTCCCTTACTCTCAAGAAGCAGGTCAACTCCCTCGTCCCCTCCACTACCTACACCTGGAAACTCATCCGTGCAGCTAGACCATACCTCTCTTAACGCCAGCTGCATTACCTTAGCTAACCCCCTTATGTCTAGGTTAGACTACTCTAATGCCCTGTATTCTGGAACCAACAAATATATCACTGATAAACTCCAAAGACTACAGAACAATGCCTTAAGAGCAGCACTAAATATCCCCTACAGAGAGCACATCACTAATTCCAGGAAAGAGGCTAACTGGTTAAAAATAAAAGACAGAATCCTACTTAAAACAGCATCCCTCACATCTAAATGTCTAATCAACCTAGCCCCCCGTATCTTATGGAAAAAATCAACAGTATTCCACGCGACCCACGAGATCTGCTAACACCTCCAAACTTGAGATTCCAAGGTTTAAACGCTCCACCACGGGAGGATCCAGCTTTCCTGTCAAAGCTGCTCACTGCTGGAACAAACTACCACTTGAACTCAGAACGGAACAGCCGCACCCGAAATTCAGGCACAAGATAATCAACTGGCGGCGTGCCAATGACAACTTTCACCTAGCCTCCTACCGAGCCATCCTACCCATTGCCTGGACACCCCAAGACATGCCCCGCCTCCGGGTACATGTTTGTATATATTAGTGTATATAGCTGCTTTTTGCAGCTGTGTTTTATATGCTTATGATTGTATATAGTCTCACATATATTTGCTCTCTTTTGCCACTGTGTTGTATATACTAATGCCAAACATTGTAACAAGCTTAAGTCTTCATGTAAACTGCTGTGCCCGCTACCCATGGGTTGGGCGCGCATTAACAAATAAACAAAACAAACAAACAATGACCAATCACCACTCAAACCGGAACAAAACTGAAATGAGCAGGTAGTACTATCACACAACACTCTACAATACAAATATATACAATCACTATTAGGTTCACTTAAAATACAAATAACTTAAGCAGTGCAAACATGCAGGCAAGTAATGTAGATGCAATCAAATGATGGGAAACAATAACCTACAGTCCAAACCCTAAAATAAAAGGGGCCATAGGCCCAAAACATCACATTGCCCAACAGAAAGTTTCTCACGGGTTTGCATTTTCTTTATGAAGGATGCAAAGGGCTTGAGGTGGTGGTAAACCAACTAAAAACTTTAATAACAATTTACCAGAAGATAGGTATGGGTTTGTCCATTCTTCCAGCTCCAAGGGTAACCCAGGGGCAGGATACTAGACAGATTCGACAACCAAAGATAAGTGGAATGGAGACAGGAGACAAAGGGACTTGTTCCCAATGTTATCCTATGGAGGATTATGGGGGTGGGGCAGCACAGGCACACTGATGCTTAACCCCCCTGCTCAGATTTTCCCTGAAGTCGCTGTTGATTGCATGGGTGTCGCAGGGGGTTCAATCTTCCACCCTTTGTTCCAGTGAGAAGTGCCCAGGAGGCGCGTGTTTGAGGATTCTTCCAGACAGGTGCAACTGCAAGAAGTGCTAGGTACAATTTTCAGTTTAATGCTAAAACTCCCTCACTTGAGACCCCCCAGAACTTGTTGCTGGGCTAGTAGATTATTTTTCCTTATACCTCAGTGAGTGGGAACCTTTTTCCACGCTCAGAGCTTCTTTTACTCTCTTTATGGGTGTCATTTTTAAGACTCCACAGTCCTTTGGATTTTATCCTTCGACAACTTTTTGGCATATACCTTTTATTGTTACTGGGTTGCCCTTTGGGCTTCCATTATTTTCTCTGTCAATCCTTGGGAGAACTACTGTTGCCAAGGATAAAAAGGATATTTGATACGCTCTAAACTTTATTTGGTGAGACCAGCACACCCCACCTTATGTGGAGTGCTGGGAAGATATGGTGTATCACCTTTCTCATTCCCACTGTAACATTTCTGTTACAGGGACAAGCCTTTCCTAAATGGCTGGTGGGAGTGAACTTTTTTATTAATTCAGTGCACCTTTACCGCAGGCTGTTTACACAGCTGAAGTAACGGTACCCATGGATGCCCATTTACCAAAATGGCCCCAGTCCTCTTTTTTTTGCCATTCTCGAGTTTGTCCCTTCTTGGTCCTTCCCACTACTCTTCGGGGTGGGAAATTCCTTTGTGCAAGTTGTCTTCGGCAGAAGACCTTGGGCAAGCCGGCGAGGCTCCAGAGGGCCTGGGATGGCAGGAAGAAAGTTAGAGTCCAAAACTGTGCAATCATCTTGTCTTCCAGCCTGCCTGCTGGAATCCTGTTCCAACTGGGAGGTTGGCTGTCCTGAAAGGACTGCCAAACCCCCTCAGGTTTGAGTGTTGTAGGTCTGTCTGATTGGCTGTGTTCCTGTATAAAAGATCAGATCCTGGAAGCTTAAAAAGGTAGTCAACCACTGGAACCAAAACCGAAGAGGAAGAAAAGCCGGCTGAGATGACTTTTCTTTCTATCAACTGGAGAGCCTGCTGTGGAACCAGAGCCCAATAACCTAGGAGCGCGAGTCATCGGACGATGCAGTCTTCCAGATTCAGAATCTTGCTGAAACTTGGGGGGCATCCTGCAGGAGCTTCAGAGACACAAATCGAGTCCTTGAAGTCCCCTCACCAGAGTGCTGGACCAGATTAGCAACAAGAATGCAACCAGCGACATTCAGTCTTCTCATGGCTCCTGAAAAGGGTGCCAAAACCACAGAGCCGCATCCAGCCACGAAGAAACTCTGGCTTGGAGCCTTCCCCGTTGATCCCTGCTGCAAAATCTCTTCCAGTGTCCTGTCTTCAATCTTCATAAGGAATTCATTGACCAGGTTTTTGGATGCAGATCCTGATGACATCCTGCTGCAAACTCTTCTTCTGTGCTGAGGTACTGTGTTGGTGGGGGTATTACTTACCTTAAGCCTTGTGTGATTCTTGTGTAGCTTTTGGGCTTTTCATCCGACTAGGAGTCCTCTCATCCAGTTCACCTAGGCCCACTGCTGGAATCCTCCTAGGGTGTCTTCTCTGAAGTCCATGGACCCTAAGAAAATCTAATTTGAATTACGTACTTGTTTCCGAAGAGACTTCCACGGGAACTGCGACTTTCCCTAAATCTGTGTCTATCCTGACCCGTCTGCTGGACGCTAGAGTGCTAGTGATCCCCTCCTGCCACTGAGAACACCCATGCTTCAAGAATAGGGAAAGACCTATAAGTTGTGGGCCCTTTGACTAAGAAATTAATACGTGTTAAAGAGTTGGTTTGGTAATGGGCCCTCTGAAAAAGGAACAGTTACAAAAGTTACTACTATCCTTTGAACGTGTTTTGCCTTTATATAAGATTATCTTACTCACCTGTCCATTGGGACCCCCTCTTACAAAAAGTAATGCTGTTGGCTTCACGTTACCATTTCTTTTAGGATAAAATGTATAGGTTCCCCAACTGGGTCTTGCTTCCCCTAAATTGCTGTATAGTCTATTTAGACTAAGTCTGCCTTGGGTTCTACTTATCTTGAATAGCTGTGTGCAATTCTTTTAAGAGTATTGTGGGGGTAGCCTTGGTCTGCCTTGTGCCATCCTAAAATTTGAGTTATTGCTTACATTAGTCTGTGTTCCACTGACCTGAAAAGCAACTGTAATAGCTTATTACACCAGGCTTTACTCACCTGGGTTAACGGAGCATTATCCTGAATGTAATCAAAGGCTTATACTGTTCCATGAATTTGTTTTTCACTGTTCAGAAATGTACCATGATAACAGGGTTGGTTTACTAAGTGATTCCTTAACTGAGTGTCACTGCATGACTAACAGGGTCTACTACTTGTGGTCCAACTCCCCCTGAATAGGGGAGTACTAGTCTAAATGTGTACGATTAAGCCCGACTGGCCTAGAAATACTGTTAGTATTCTGAACAAGGTTTGTGCTTTGGTCAGTGTACCTTGAGCATTGTGTTTTTATATTGTGTTTATGACTGTCGACATACTTGCCCCCAAGAATTACCTTGGACTGCTTGAATTTATAAAAAAACCTTTATTTTAATATAGGTTGCTTTTCTTGTAATTACAATAAAACTTTATTTTTTATAATACTTCAGTGCTTCTGTTGAACCATTTGTGGTGGATGGAGGAAGGAGAGTTCCAGCAACAATCACCATTTGCAGACAACAGGATCGTTCCAGTCACAGTAAAAAGAGCCGCTCCAGGACAGGCTCCCTTGAAGATAGGAAGCTGGAATTCATGGAGAAGGCGACTTGTGGCATAAGCCGACGAACACCAAAGTTCCAGACTCCATTGCAGAATGGCAACACTTCTGGCGAGACAGCCCACAAGAGAGCTGGTCAGTTCAACAAGCAGTCCAGACCATCTTCCAAAGGCTCCAAAGGGCAGAATCCTCAAGAAGGCGCTATGGCTAGCTGGCTCCCCCCCTCCCACTAGTCCAAGGCCTGAAGCACCATTCAAGTTCTTCGAAGATCAGGCAGAGGCGCAGGGCTTCACTGGGATTGGGCCGCTTCAGGAGTCATCTTTGGGTCATCAACTGTCTAATCTTCGAGGGATTTATGGCCCGAACGCAGATCTGAAGAATAACTGCAGAAGTCCACCCCTTATCCAAAATCCAAACAAAGCAAGTACAAGCCACCAATGGCAAGGATCTGCACTATTCAAATAGCCAGTAGCTATCCAATCAGGGAAAACTACTGATTTCACATCTGCCCAGAAGCTGACTTTCTGGCACCAAGGACGTGGACTGCCATTCTAGGACACTAGCCACGTTTAATAGCCATACACAGTAAACTAACGTACACACCAAAAACAATGCAAAAATAGTTTAAAAAAAATGCAATTGATGCCACCAGTTTGTCTTTAAGCACATATAAAAGTAACGAAAAATACAATGTGTAAAAAGCTAGTGTGATAAGGTATCACCATTGCACTGCATGGTAAAATGATGTATGCAAAATAAAAACACAAGAATTCTGAAGGCAAACAGTTTCCCAGTAATGATAATCTGAAGGACTGATCAGATTAGCCATGGCAAGTGAGCTAAAGGCAAGGGAAGTGAAGCGGATCCTTAAGACGGGATCAGAAACAGCAAAAGAAATGGGGTTCCATAAGAAACTATGGCGGGAAGTTGCAAAAAGGACAATCTTTCCTAACAGCCACCACTCATTCTAGCAGCGCGACAAAGGCATACAAAATTCTATAAAGATGGTACTTGTACCCATCCAGACTAAAAAGAAAGAAACGGCACTTTCAGACTGCTGACATGGCAACATGTGGTGGTATAAAGTGTAGGAAATCGATTCAGTCAAAAAGATAATTGCTACGCCCCGTAAGGCGCCTTCGCAAATGTAACCAAATTTGGTCCCACTCCATGAACTACACTCCAAATTCTCAACTCTCATTAAACATTTTGGCCCAATAGGGCGTAATATGGGGTCATGGGTTTGAACGTAGTCAACAAGAGGATGCTGGTAAATGGTCAATAACTGGGTCATGACATTATCTTGCCAACTCCTTACCAGTTTGGGCAGAATCGCTTTTGTAACCTGGGCTTAATTATTATCTCGAATGTACGGTTTGAACATTTCTATCCTTGTGACTGCCTATATGATCTACGTTCTACACAAGGTTTCATATCTCGGACGTATTTTTATTTTTGAATGTTTTATTTATTTTTTAAACAATTGATAAAAGCAGGGTCAGTGACAGATCACAAGTGCAGCATTAGGTTTCCACTCCTTGGCTAAAGGACGGAGTGCTTGGTTAATTGGGACATCTGAAGAGAACACAACTGGGCGCCTTCCTGCTCTCTCACCTGGGACGGGGAATTAAAGGGTGCATGGTATGTAATCCAGATTTCATAATCCAGGACAGTTTTCACGAGATTTGGGAGGACGATGGATCACATTGTGTACACTACGTAGCATGGGGGTATTCCCAGCCCCAGAAAATACTTCCACTCCCCTAGTGTCCATGCAATGTTATAACAAAAGGTTTACCTTCTACCCATGGTGACTCGGGGACAGTTAAGGTGACTGGTAGAACTAAGAGTATTAATATTAAAGCTCTGTGTGTTAACTTCTTTTAATATCCTTTAATATCCTCAGTCACACAAGTGGCAAACCAAGAGAATTATACCATTTAGCCAAACCGAATTGCCAATACCTTACAGGCACACAGGAGGGAGAGAACTTATGATGGTAAATGCATTAACCGAGAACTTATGAAGGTAAAAGCATTAACCACAAAAATGTAAAACAGTGGAACAGGTTAGCCTTGTCCTAGAAAGATTACAAGGGGCAAATAAAGCACTTCTTACATTCAGTTGTTGGATAACCTAGCGCAATCACAGACTGAAAGATGAAAATATGGGATGAAGTCATGTGACTCTACCCGCAAACTAAGATGTACATAATCGCAGGGAATGGGGAACTGAAATAAGGAATACCAAGGAAAAAAAAAACAAGCTGGAAATATAAGCAAGTTCAATGAGCCATTTGAAGAAAATCAATAAGTAAATACGGCGTACTTAGTATACAACTCGGCTGTTAGAGGCATTTGTCTTACCGGCTGTAGTATGCCTCCTCCTTATACTCATGGTATGTACGCCCATGCTCTTCGCGGGGTCTCTTCACCCCACGCCTCTGGTCATCTGAGCTGGTGGTCTCAGAGCGCTCACTTCTTGGCTCGTCATCTAGGCCTGAAAAAGTAGGGGGAAAAAAAAAAACAGATGAGCCTTTAAAGCAAATGACCCCCATTGTTCTAATCAAAGAAACGGCCCCTCTTTGGCACAGAATTATGGTGCAGCAACTTCTAGTATTGGGGCATGAGCACAACAGCAGTTGTGCTTTGGGGCAAAGGTGGATGTGGCACAAAGCCATTCTGCTAGGAATGGCCACCTTCCATCAAAGATTTAGACTAAATCGTATTTTTGACAATTCCTACAACTACATTCTAAAGAAGCAAACAGGTTAATGGGGGTAATCACTCTGTAAGAAGTGCAGCACAACAATCAAAATTACAATACATACCCAAATCTTCCTCTGTACCCTCCTTCTCATAGTCATCCTGTGTATCATCACCACTCTGCCCGTCTTCACTGGGACCTGCCTCAGGCTCCATCTCCTCCCAGGTCCGTTTACGTCTCCCATTCACACCATCATGCCCAGGTTCCTTCGGTTCAATTCCCTCCGGCATCCTTTCTTTTTCTGAAATGCACATCAGTCGGTCAGGATTTAGGACATCCCCTGGCTGGAGTAATGCAGAGGGAAATTCAGGTACCCTCTGCTCCTCTGGGGCCACACTCTTGGCTTGGTCATTATAGTGGACGTTGTCCTTCTCCTTTGGCAGTGCTTCACCAGCCTCACTTGCCAAGACCTGTACTATCTTTTCTGGCACCAATGCCTCCGGCCTCTTCTCCTCAGTGACCAAAGTTTCTGAATTTTTCTCTGGCACCAATGCCTCAGCTTTCTCCTTGTGTAAAGGTATTGCAGGACCAGGTTGGATCTTACCCTGGTACAAGAGGGCATCTGCCTTCTCACAAGAAAGAGTCTTCCTTTTATATTCCTCCGCCTTCTCCTGGGCCTCTGCCTTTTCCTCCTCTCGGGCCAGGGCCTCCGCCTTTTCCTTCTCTGCCTTTTCTCGGGCCAGGGCCTCTGCCTTCTCCTTCTCGGGCAGGGCCTCCGCCTTCTCCCAGGCCAGGGCCTCCGCCTTCTCCGCCTTCTCTTGGGCCAGGGCCTCCGCCTTCTCCCGGGCCAGGGCCTCCGCCTTCTCCCGGGCCAGGGCCTCCGCCTTCTCCCGGGCCAGGGCCTCCGCCTTCTCCCGGGCCAGGGCCTCCGCCTTCTCCTCCTTCTCCTTCTCTCGGGCCAGGGCCTCTGCCTTCTCCTTCTCTCGGGCCAGGGCCTCTGCCTTCTCCTTCTCTCGGGCCAGGGCCTCTGCCTTCTCCTTCTCTCGGGCCAGGGCCTCTGCCTTCTCCTTCTCTCGGGCCAGGGCCTCTGCCTTCTCCTTCTCTCGGGCCAGGGCCTCTGCCTTCTCCTTCTCCTTCTCGGCCTTCTCTCGGGCCAGGGCCTCTGCCTTCTCCTTCTCGGCCTTCTCTCGGGCCAGGGCCTCTGCCTTCTCCTTCTCGGCCTTCTCTCGGGCCAGGGCCTCTGCCTTCTCCTTCTCGGCCTTCTCTCGGGCCAGGGCCTCTGCCTTCTCCTTCTCGGCCTTCTCTCGGGCCAGGGCCTCTGCCTTCTCCTGCTCGGCCTTCTCTCGGGCCAGGGCCTCTGTCTTCTCCTTCTCAGCCTTCTCTCGGGCCAGGGCCTCTGCCTTCTCCTTCTCTGCCTTCTCTCGGGCCAGGGCCCCTGCCTTCTCCTTCTCTCGGGCCAGGGCCTCTGCCTTCTCCTTCTCCGCCTTCTCTCGGGCCAGGGCCTCTGCCTTCTCCTTCTCCGCCTTCTCTCGGGCCAGGGCCTCTGCCTTCTCCTTCTCGGCCTTCTCTCGGGCCAGGGCCTCTGCCTTCTCCTTCTCGGCCTTCTCTCGGGCCAGGGCTTCTGCCTTCCCCTTCTCCGCCTTCTCTCGGGCCAGGGCCTCTGCCTTCTCCTTCTCCGCCTTCTCTCGGGCCAGGGCCTCTGCCTTCTCCTTCTCCGCCTTCTCTCGGGCCAGGGCCTCTGCCTTCTCCGCCTTCTCTCGGGCCAGGGCCTCTGCCTTCTCCTTCCCTGCCTTCTCTCGGGCCAGGGCCTCTGCCTTTGCCTTCTCCTTCTCTCGGGCCAGGGCCTCTGCCTTCTCCTTCTCCGCCTTCTCTCGGGCCAGGGCCTCTGCCTTCTCCTTCTCCGCCTTCTCTCTGGCCAGGGCCTCTGCCTTCTCCTTCTCCGCCTTCTCTCTGGCCAGGGCCTCTGCCTTCTCCTTCTCCGCTTTCTCTCTGGCCAGGGCCTCTGCCTTCTCCGCTTTCTCTCTGGCCAGGGCCTCTGCCTTCTCCTTCTCCGCTTTCTCTCTGGCCAGGGCCTCTGCCTTCTCCTTCTCCGCTTTCTCTCTGGCCAGGGCCTCTGCCTTCTCCTTCTCCGCTTTCTCTCTGGCCAGGGCCTCTGCCTTCTCCTTCTCCGCTTTCTCTCTGGCCAGGGCCTCTGCCTTCTCCTTCTCCGCTTTCTCTCTGGCCAGGGCCTCTGCCTTCTCCTTCGCCGCTTTCTCTCTGGCCAGGGCCTCTGCCTTCTCCTTCGCCGCCTTCTCTCGGGCCAGGGCCTCTGCCTTCTCCTTCGCCGCCTTCTCTCGGGCCAGGGCCTCTGCCTTCTCCTTCGCCGCCTTCTCTCGGGCCAGGGCCTCTGCCTTCTCCTTCGCCGCCTTCTCTCGGGCCAGGGCCTCTGCCTTCTCCTTCGCCGCCTTCTCTCGGGCCAGGGCATCTGCCTTCTCCTTCTCGGCCTTCTCTCGGGCCAGGGCCTCTGCCTTCTCCTTCTCTGCCTTCTCTCGGGCCAGGGCCTCTGCCTTCTCCTTCTCCGCCTTCTCTCGGGCCAGGGCCTCTGCCTTCTCCTTCTCCGCCTTCTCTCGGGCCAGGGCCTCTGCCTTCTCCTTCTCCGCTTTCTCTCGGGCCAGGGCCTCTGCCTTCTCCTTCTCGGCTTTCTCTCTGGCCAGGGCCTCTGCCTTCTCCTTCTCGGCCTTCTCTCTGGCCAGGGCCTCTGCCTTCTCCTTCTCCGCCTTCTCTCTGGCCAGGGCCTCTGCCTTCTCATTCTCCGCCTTCTCTCTGGCCAGGGCCTCTGCCTTCTCTCTGGCCAGGGCCTCTGCCTTCTCCTTCTCGGCCTTCTCTCTGGCCAGGGCCTCTGCCTTCTCCTTCTCGGCCTTCTCTCTGGCCAGGGCCTCTGCCTTCTCCTTCTCGGCCTTCTCTCTGGCCAGGGCATCTGCCTTCTCCTTCTCGGCCTTCTCTCTGGCCAGGGCCTCTGCCTTCTCCTTCTCGGCCTTCTCTCTGGCCAGGGCCTCCGCCTTCTCGGCCTTCTCTCTGGCCAGGGCCTCCGCCTTCTCCTTCTCGGCCTTCTCTCTGGCCAGGGCCTCCGCCTTCTCCTTCTCGGCCTTCTCTCTGGCCAGGGCCTCCGCCTTCTCCTTCTCTGCCTTCTCTCTGGCCAGGGCCTCCGCCTTCTCCTTCTCTGCCTTCTCTCTGGCCAGGGCCTCCGCCTTCTCCTTCTCGGCCTTCTCTCTGGCCAGGGCCTCCGCCTTCTCCTTCTCGGCCTTCTCTCTGGCCAGGGCCTCCGCCTTCTCCTTCTCGGCCTTCTCTCTGGCCAGGGCCTCCGCCTTCTCCTTCTCGGCCTTCTCTCTGGCCAGGGCCTCCGCCTTCTCCTTCTCGGCCTTCTCTCTGGCCAGGGCCTCCGCCTTCTCGGCCTTCTCTCTGGCCAGGGCCTCCGCCTTCGCCTTCTCGGCCTTCTCTCTGGCCAGGGCCTCCGCCTTCTCCGCTTTCTCTCTGGCCAGGGCCTCGGCCTTCTCCTTCTCTGCCTTCTCTCTGGCCAGGGCCGCTGCCTTCTCCTTCTCTCGGGCCAGGGCCGCTGCCTTCTCCTTCTCGGCCTTCTCTCGGGCCAGGGCCGCTGCCTTCTCCTTCTCGGCCTTCTCTCGGGCCAGGGCCGCTGCCTTCTCCTTCTCGGCCTTCTCTCGGGCCAGGGCCGCTGCCTTCTCCTTCTCGGCCTTCTCTCGGGCCAGGGCCTCTGCCTTCTCCTTCTCTGCCTTCTCCTTCTCTGCCTTCTCTCGGGCCAGGGCCTCTGCCTTCTCCTTCTCGGCCTTCTCTCGGGCCAGGGCCTCTCCCTTCTCCTTCTCGGCCTTCTCTCGGGCCAGGGCCTCTGCCTTCTCCTTCTCGGCCTTCTCTCGGGCCAGGGCCTCTGCCTTCTCCTTCTCGGCCTTCTCTCGGGCCAGGGCCTCTGCCTTCTCCTTCTCCGCCTTCTCTCGGGCCAGGGCCTCTGCCTTCTCCGCCTTCTCTCGGGCCAGGGCCTCTGCCTTCTCCTTCTCGGCCTTCTCTCGGGCCAGGGCTTCTGCCTTCTCCTTCTCGGCCTTCTCTCGGGCCAGGGCCTCTGCCTTCTCCTTCTCGGCCTTCTCTCGCGCCAGGGCCTCTGCCTTCTCCTTCTCGGCCTTCTCTCGGGCCAGGGCTTCTGCCTTCTCCTTCTCTGCCTTCTCTCGGGCCAGGGCTTCTGCCTTCTCCTTCTCTCGGGCCAGCGCCTCTGCCTTCTCCTTCTCGGCCTTCTCTCGGGCCAGGGCCTCTGCCTTCTCCTTCTCTCGGGCCAGCGCCTCTGCCTTCTCCTTCTCGGCCTTCTCTCGGGCCAGCGCCTCTGCCTTCTCCTTCTCGGCCTTCTCTCGGGCCAGGGCCTCTGCCTTCTCCTTCTCGGCCTTCTCTCGGGCCAGGGCCTCTGCCTTCTCCTTCTCGGCCTTCTCTCGGGCCAGGGCCTCTGCCTTCTCCTTCGCGGCCTTCTCTCGGGCCAGGGCCTCTGCCTTCTCCTTCGCGGCCTTCTCTCGGGCCCGGGCCTCTGCCTTCTCCTTCTCGGCCTTCTCTCGGGCCAGGGCCTCTGCCTTCTCCTTCTCGGCCTTCTCTCGGGCCAGGGCCTCTGCCTTCTCCTTCTCGGCCTTCTCTCGGGCCAGGGCCTCTGCCTTCTCCTTCTCGGCCTTCTCTCGGGCCAGGGCCTCTGCCTTCTCCTTCTCGGCCTTCTCTCGGGCCAGGGCCTCTGCCTTCTCCTTCTCGGCCTTCTCTCGGGCCAGGGCCTCTGCCTTCTCCTTCTCGGCCTTCTCTCGGGCCAGGGCCTCTGCCTTCTCCTTCTCGGCCTTCTCTCGGGCCAGGGCCTCTGCCTTCTCCTTCTCGGCCTTCTCTCGGGCCAGGGCCTCTGCCTTCTCCTTCTCGGCCTCTCGGGCCTCTGCCTTCTCCTTCTCGGCCTTCTCTCTGGCCAGGGCTTCTGCCTTCTCGGCCTTCTCTCTGGCCAGCGCCTCTGCCTTCTCCTTCCTCTCTCTGGCCAAGGCCTCTGCCTTCTCCTTCTTCTCTCTGGCCAAGGCCTCTGCCTTCTCCTTCGCAGCCTTCTCCTCTCGAGCCAAGGCTTCAGCCTTTTCCGCTTTCTGCTTGGCCAGGGCCTCCGCCTTTTCAGCTTTCTGCTTGGCCAGGGCCTCAGCCTTTTCAGCTTTCTCCTTGGCCAGGGCCTCAGCCTTTTCAGCTTTCTCCTTGGCCAGAGCCTCAGCCTTTTCAGCTTTCTCCTTGGCCAGAGCCTCAGCCTTTTCAGCTTTCTCCTTGGCCAGAGCCTCTGCCTTTTCAGCTTTCTCCTTGGCCAGAGCCTCTGCCTTTTCAGCTTTCTCCTTGGCCAGAGCCTCTGCCTTTTCAGCTTTCTCCTTGGCCAGAGCAGCAACCTTATCTTTCTCTGTCTTCTCACGTGCTAAGGACTCTGCCTTTTCTTTTTCAGCCTTCTCCTTTTCTAACCTTTTATGTGCCAGGACTTCAGCCTTTTCACGGGCCAATCTTTCAGCCTTTTCCTTTTCTGCCTTCTCTAGAGCCACCGCCTCAGCTTTTTCTGCCTTCTCTGTGGCTTGGGCTTCAGCCTTGTCGCGGGCCAGAGCTTCAGCTTTCTCTTTTCCTGCTTTCCCTCTAAGCCTGGGACTTTTAATTTCCTCCACCAATTCCACTTCTGTCTCCATTTCTTGGCTATCTTTCTCCTCCTTCTCAGGTGATAGTCTCTCAGCCTTTCCCTTTCCAGCCTTCACTCGTGCCTTTGGACTCTTGATCTCATCTTCCATCTCTTCGCCATTACTATCTCCTTTCTGCGATTTCCCACGGGCTGGCGTTTCAGCTGTACTGCGCTGTCTGGGACTTTTGATTTCTTCCTCCACTTGGCGTAAAGGGGCAGTCTCCTCCCTTCGCCCACGGACAGACCTACCCCTCAGACGAGGACTTTGCATTTCCTGCTCTTCACTTGCTTCACTCATAGTGTCCTCAGATTTTCCAGACCTGCCACGAGTTGAGGTCACTGCAGGCTTACCACGAAGACCCGTCTTCCTCATTTTTTGCTCCTCTTCTTCCTCAGAGCTTTCAACCTTTGTTTTTTCATCTTGTATTTGCATTGCAGGAGCAGTCTTCAGCTTACTGCGTGCTGCTGTACTCTTTAGCCCTGCTCCAGTTTCCTCTTCAGAACCCTCCGGTGCATCACCCTTGCCACATGTGGCCTTGCCAGGAACAAGGGCATCCACTGTCTCCTTCCCACGTAGCCTTGTCCTCCTCGTTTGCCGCATTCCCACCTTCTCTTCCCCATCTGAGCTCTCAGTCTCCTCCCTGCAATGAGTCACTTTCCCTCGTCCCGGGGGTTCAGCTTTTGCTTGTTTGGCCTTACTGACGGTCACAGCAACCTTCATCTCCGCCTCTTCCTCCTCCGAACCATCCTGGGTGCCCCCACTCTCAGTACCTCGGCCACGAACTGGAGTGGCATCCTTCTCCTTTCCACGCAACCTGGGTCTCTTGGCATCTGGCTCCTCCCCAGGACTCTCTCCTGATTGAATATCTGGTGCCACTTTACCACGAACTGGGGTGAGAGCCTTTTCCTTAGCACGTAAGCGTGACCTTTTGGATCCTGGCAGTTCCTCTGTACTGTCCTCTCCCTCACTGGCTGCGTCCTTTTTACTGCGCTGAGGGATGGTTGACTTGCCAGAGACAGGTATGTCTGCATTAGCAGCCAGGTCGGAAGTCTTCGTCAGGTCTTTGGTCGGGGAAGATATTTTAGGCAAGTCTTTAGCCGAAACAGCAGTTTTAACTGGCTCTTTGGCCCTACGCAATCTGGGTCTCTTGCCTTCTGACTCTTCTTCGCCTTCGTCCTCCTCACTGCCGTCATCGGTCTGTGCCTTGATTCTGTCTTTACCCCGGAGCCTGGGGCTTCGTATTTCCTCTGTCTCCAGCTCTTCCTCGTGAGGGGTCTCCGCATCCTCTTCGTCCCGTGTTTGTAGGGGAATCTTAGTACCTCCCCCCTCGGCTTCTAGGGCCTCGTCTAGGCGCTGGGCGAGTTCCGCTTTCAGGCCGCGGGGATCCAGGCCGCGACGCTGCAGCTCAGCGCGCAAATCAACCACGCGCATCTTCTTAGTGTCCATCTCCGTGGCTATCACCTTTTACCTCTCTCTCCTCCACTGCCGTTGTGTATGTGTGTGTGTATAGATCGAAGCTGGGCTTCCGCTTCCGGGGCCTCGGAAACCCTGCGCACCCGCCCTCCCGTCGTCTATGTCTGTAGGAACTTGGTAGAGTAGAGCGCGCGCAGTTCCTAAGCTTTGAATATAAAAAAAAAACGGAGGGAGGGGGAAAATTGAGATTTGTTGGCGCCAAATATGTGTTTAAAGTGTCCATCTTGGAACAGAGCAGCCACTTTCCATAGTCGCCGTGAAGCAGAATTTCCTGAACTTTTCCCCAAAGTTACAAATGCATTTATAAGAATGATGACCAATTCTATGTAAAATGATTTGTATTTCTAGAACAAATTAAAAACCGTCTAATATAGAACATTCAGTACAACTGTCAATTATGGGCGAGCACGTGTTACACTTTCGTTTTTATAAATTTGTAATGTTTTCTAAAAATCTACTTTTTTTTCTGACGACCCTTTCCTATTTTGTTATTAGATGCGAAGTTTACAAAACGGTTGCTGCGCCTGCGCTGAAGGCGTGACGTCTAGTGACATAAACACGACTCGTTTGTGTTTCCAGGGCACCCAGGCTTTTTGTAATGTAAATACGGTGTTCTGCTAAGCAGCCCTGTAGCTCCGCCCATAAAGTACATCACTGTTTTCGTTCTCTCCCCCGCGTTCTGATTGGACAGGCCAAATGCGACTCCATTTCTGTATCTCTATTGGCTATAGTAGAACTCTGTGTGATTGGTTACAATAAGGATACAGGAACCACTTGAAAATGTTATCTTCACAGAGTTGTAAAAAAAGAAAACTAGGGGGCAATATTTCACTAGAAACAGTGTCTACCTTGCACTCGATGTTGCTGTTTTCATCTAATCAGCCATCAGCATTTGGAATCACAAATTGCCCTCCTCTGTTCTGAGCTGTAATACTAAGGGTGGGCCCTGTCATTCATTATATTTCCTTCAATTGCAGTGACGTCTCTAGATATAATTATTTGGGGGGGGTGGCGCAAACCAAGGGGGTAGGATTAGGAGGGCTCAAACAAATAAGGGTTAGCAGACCAAACTGCTTTAAGTAAACAGATTTTTAGGGTTAGGCAAGAATTGGAGTAGTAACCCTCTGTGGGAGACTGCACCACCCTGGTCCTCTTGGTAGTAGGTAACCCACCTATTGGTATAGGTCTGTAACACAGAAGTTGGTAACATGACTGAGCAGCCAGACTTATCTGAAGAGGGGTAAATATGAGCTGTAGCATTGAAATCCACAAATACAAGTATACAAATAACACTTAGACTCAAGGCTTTCTAGTAAAATAATTATTTATTTATTTAACGGTCAGTTTTAAATATCCATTCTTTAAAAAGGGCAATGTGCAACAATAAAAATACACTTCAAAATACGTTCTCAGAATCAAGGCAAAGTAATTAGATACTCTTTAGAGATGCTTCATACACACTTCCTGCATAAACCCTGTGGTGACTTCATTAACTAGGACAGTAATGGTATATATATCACTTTTGCGCTTTGTAAATTATGAGGTTGGTCAAAAAGGAAAGGTTAAGGAAGGAAAAAGGTTAACAGTTTATCAAAGCATGTGATCACTTTTCAAATCTACCAATGAAGTCTAGAAAAAACCTTTCCCAGCAATATTAGTTAAAAAACAATGTATCACCTATGAGGGACAATTAGAATCAAAGTCAATGGACTAGAAGTCTGAAAGTTTCCAGGACAGCCAAAGTCAATTGGAGCAAAGTCTATGGAGCTGAGGCGCTTATTAGATAGCAAAAAAAAGTATTGCACAAAGTTAGAAAGTTTGTTGTAGGAAATCACTGTTGGGCCACAAGCTGTTAAACTTGTGAAAGTTAGAGCTGAAATCAACACTAGGAACGCAGCTACTGCAAATCTCAACTGAGAAAAGCAAGCTGCAGACAAAGAGGTAAGTACCCCTTACTCAGCACAGTACCTTAGGTTAGAAGAAGAGGATCCAGCTGGCTTCTGTCTTGGTTGCAGTATTGCAGATCCTGGGTTTCTGGGCCTCAGTCGTGAGGACATGTCATGATGCCTGCCCCCGGGAAGCCAGACCAGGCCCAGCAACCCCAGAAGCAGGCATCATGCCATTTGGAGCATGCCCAAAAACCCCAGTTAGGGGCTGTTTGGGTGCAGTCCTGGCGCCTATGGCGCCAGGCTCATGAGGATAAAGTCAGTCCTGGCGCCATGGGAGCCAGGGTCATTGCAGAAAACCCACCTAATGCAGACCATGCTGCATACTTACCTGGTGCAGACCATGCTGCACGAAGCCACAAGCCAAATGGGGTTTAGGAGGGACTATTTTACCTAAGGGACAACTTTCTACTCGGGTGGGGGCTGTGGAAGAATACTTACCTGGGACTTCTTCCAAGGCTATTTAAACCACGCCCGGACAGCCGCACGTGCTTCGCGTTATTCTGCATTCAGCAGCATAACGCTCATCGTGCCTCCAGCAGCTTCCAGTCTTCAGCCATGCCCGCTTCAGTCCTGGACCACCTGGAAACGAAAAGAAAGAAGGAGAAGAGGTTTAAACTTGAAACCTTACCTGAATTCTTGATCCATCGCGCCGTCGATCTTGAAGGAGTCATCGCACGCTCGCCGCCACGCACCTCGCAGTGCCGCGCTGAACTCACCATCCAGTGCAGCTTTTCCTCACTCCATCGCGAACTCTGCATTTCCAAACCGCTCTCCTAAGGGGACAAGAAAAGCCAGGTGAGCAAGGGAATGCAAAAGGGCAATACAAGCTACCCCCAAAGACTTACCGGATTACCACAGGGGGGTACTCACCTCATCTCGGGTCGGCGCAGTTAACTCTGCATCACCGCCGCACCCCGGCCCCTAAGGAGAAACCACTGGACATTACAAGCTACCCCCCAAAGACTTACCTGATTTACCTCAGGGGGGTACTCACCTCATCTCGGGTCTGCGCAGTTAACTCTGCATCACCGCCGCACCCCAGCCCCTAAGGGGAAACCACTGGACATTACAAGCTACCCCCCAAAGACTTACCTGATTTACCGCAGGGGGGTACTCACCTCATCTCGGGTCGGCGCAGTTAACTCTGCATCATCGCCGTACCCCAGCCCCTAAGGGGAAAACCACTATAGACTTACCTGACTCTCACCAACTGCCATTTCAATTCCTCCACGCCAGTGAAGTAACTGGTCGTCTACGTGCCCCTGCACTCGATGCAGGATGGAGAGCTCATCTTCCCAAACCATCAGGTGAGATTAAGAGGGAACATCAGGAGTGGTCAGTGGGCAGACAACGGGAGTGGAAGGTGGGTTAACGCTCAAATTACGGTAGGTTAATTCCCTTTCTCCTTTGCAGAAAAAATATTCATGCGAGCCGACAAACGAAGTTAAGTGGGTTTGTCCAGTCAGTCATCTCGGCTCTACGTGGCACCAGGCCAGTCCAGATCGACGTCCCCGTGGGAATCAGGTGAGCGTAACAGGACAAGAGGAGGGAGGACATCTGGCGAACTCCTGCACAGCAGTTCGGAGGTCGGCGGCAGCTATGGGCTCTTTTTAATTCAGCAGCACTGAGATTTCAGTGCGTGGTAAACAGCACCACTGCAGATCTTGGACACCATTTGGGCTCCCTTCACTCACTGAGTCCAGCATACTGGTGAGGGCACTCGAACTTGGGTTGTCCTGCTTCGGGAGGGTCCACCTTTTGCTTCTTTCTACGGATCTTGTATGCTGCTTACCTTCACTCCTGCTTGGACCCTGCCTTGTTGCTTGCTCCACCCTGCTGCCTCCAGCCATAGCCTTCCAGGCTCCCTGCCTCACAGCCCTGCTCCTCTGGGCTCTCCACACTGCAGATGATCACGCTCTGCTGCCTTCCAGTCTTCGCCCTTGCCCTGCCGGGCTCTCCACACTGCAGCGGATCACGCTCTGCTGCCTTCCAGCCTTCGCCCTGGCCCTGCCGGGCTCTCCACACTGCAGCTGATCACGCTCTGCTGCCTTCCAGTCTTCGCCCTTGCCCTGCCGGGCTCTCCACACTGCAGCGGATCACGCTCTGCTGCCTTCCAGCCTTCGCCCTTGCCCTGCCAAGCTCTCCACACTGCAGCGGATCACGCTCTGCTGCCTTCCAGCCTTCGCCCTTGCCCTGCCGGGCTCTCCACATTACAGCGGATCACGCTCTGCTGTCTTCCAGTCTCCGCCCTTGCCGTGCCGGGCTCTCCACATTGCAGCGGATCACGCTCTGCTGCCTTCCAGCCTTCGCCCTTGCCCTGCCGGGCTCTCCACATTGCAGCCGATCACGCTCTGCTGCCTTCCAGCCTCCGCCCTTGCCCTGCGTACCCTCTACATTGCAGCTGATCACGCTCTGCTGCTTTCCTGCCTCAGCCCTTGTCCTCTGGGGCTCCCTGCTCTGCAGCCTACCTCTCTCTGGCAACCTACAGCCATTGTCCTCTGGGCCTTCCTACTTTGCAGCTTATCCCGCTTCGCTGCCTACTACCTACCTTTTCCGCTGGGTTCTCGGCCTAGCAGCTCTCTACAGTCCTCTGCTACCTTCTACGTTCACCGGCCCTGTCCCTCAGGGTTCACTCCTTACTGCCTGGCCCTTACGGGATCCTTGCCGTGCAGTCTGCTTTACTCTGCTGCCCTAAGCCCTTTTCCTCTGGGCGTTCTACCTTACAGTCCTACCCCTGTGGGCTTACTCATTGCTTTCCTGCTCCTCTGAGCTCTCAACCTTGTTCCTTACTGTCCTCTGCTATCCTATCCTGTTACACGACTTTCCTTTCATTTCCTTCTGCTAGTTTGCTATCACCTCATTTACTGGATTTGTCTGTAGTATCTTCTCTTGTACTGTTTGTAGACCCTTTTGTACAGAGCTTGTCTGTTGGTTCCCATCAGTCAACCTCTGCCCCTTCCCTTGTCCTGTTTCTACATTACAGACACCCAGAGCTGCTGTTCCAAGTCATGAGCAATCAGCGTGGGCCTCTGTTATAGCAAACTGTGCAGAAGGCTAGAGTATTTCCAAGGTTCGTGGAATACTCTTTTCCTATATCTGCATACACCCAAAGGGGGTATTCATTCTGTATCTTTTCCCTTGCTACTCTTGCCTAATCTTCGTTCTCCTTCCTTTCCGCTGTGTGTGTTCTTATCTGTCCACTTTATTTGGCACAACCACCCAAACCCTTTGTGGGTGTCCTGTGCCACTCTTAATAGAGTGCCATCCCTGACAGAATGCAAGAGCCAAAAATTTCTTGTTCCATAGGCCGGAAAGGCACACACAGATCAAAGATGCTTTCCTTTCGGGTAAAGAAACCTTTGCATAAACCTATGGTTTCCCTAAAGACAGCAAACAAGAACCTTAGTCTAAAGGACAGTCTCGCCTCAGTAAACAAAGATTTACAAACACGGTACTATACTCACTGGCTAGCTGACCCTTCTTCCATGTACAATTATTATGACATTTGCGACTATGACCCGCAGTCCTTATCTGTTGCAGAGCTACAGCAAGATAATGAATTCTTACAGATCTTGTTAAACCAAACAGTGAAAAACACTCCTGCGTCTTCTGACAAGCCTTCTAACACCGCAACAGCCAAAGATATAGCACTCATTGTGGGAGACTCTAAACCAGAATACGCTGTTGCCAGAGTGATATGCGCAAGATCAGCTTGGCAAGCTCCCCAGAATGCTGGAAACCCTTATTTGACAGGACAAGGCAGTCATTATCCTGAGGTTTGTACATCTGGTCCTGGGTACAAAAGACCTATACTAACCATTGGTTGTCTTAATGCTTCCACAGTATCTACTAACCACAATAACCCTAAGGTCAGTCTTCCCATTGCTACAACCGAATTTTCTGCCACACCAGCTTCTGAAGCTTTAGATCAAACTAATGATACTTACCTACTACACGAACAACTCCTACGCCTTAAAAGAAAGACTGAAGACCTCTATGATGACTTTGTTTATTTGCATTATAAGAATCTTATGAAGGGACACAAGTCACCAGACCATCTGACATTATGTCCAACACCTGACATCTTATCTTTAGAGATCGACATGATAAGGCCTGGAATTGCCATACAGAAAAGTATACAGACTTATACCAAGCAGATAGAAGACCTAAATATAGCATATGTATCCTTTCTAAAGACTGACACAGCTCTTTCACCTTCCAGCCACAGAAACTCAGGTTGTTGTACTGACAGAAAAGAATTAACTCCTCCGGTGGTTCAAATCACACACACAGCCATTACACCACAAAACAAGGGTGGTTTTCTGATTGGAAATCCCTCTGAGTCAAAGGATGGTTCCGCCCTCACCCTTGCCTATTGTCCAGTACTCACACTTACAACCTCTTCTGAAATGACAATGGCAGCTGAAGAGACTGGCGCAGTTCACACCGAGCATGCTGAGTTGGCAAGCAGGGCTTGCCAAAGTGTGGCTGAGCTATCAGACAACACTCTTGAGCAATCAACATCTTCAGTTTCTTCGATACCCCCTGAATCGCCAGTGGTTGTGGTACCCGATCTACCAGTAGTTGCAACACCTGAACTATCTGTAGCTGCTACAGCACCCGAACTTCCAACTGCAATCCATGATCTTCCTGCTGCTGTGGTTCCTAAACTCCCTGCCACATTTGAGACTCCTCAAGTCTCTGCTGCGAATCTTGAGGTTCCTATAGCTACTGTGATTCCTGAAGCTACTGCTAATTCTGATGCTCCCGATGCCCAGATTTCTACTTCCTTCGCAGCTGTGCTCGCTGCAGCAGAATCCTCTGCTACACAACCTGATCCCTCAGCACCTTCTCTTCCTGATCCTACATCCGCCATGCTAACTGTTGCAGGGTCAGCAAAGGGTTTTCCTGTTAAGACTACTGCTCCAGTTGTTTCTGCTGGTGTATCTATAGCACTAAGACTGCCAGACTCTACTCTACCAGTCTCAGGTGCGTTCCAGCCCGCTGGCTCTCTCATGACACCCACACACCCAGTTGCTACCGCCTTGATACTCTCTACAGCCATTCAAGACTCTCACCTTGCAACCCGTTTCTGGTGCTTCATGATTTGCCTTTTTGGAGTAAGACTCTTGTACGGTGTGACAGACATTCTTCCCATAGGTCGGTCTTCAGGGAGCCTGGAGAGGGGCCTGGAGAGGGGCCTGGAGAGGGGCATACTGTCATGCCTGCGCCATGGGCGCATCCATTTACGCTCAATTTGGACTATATGTTTATCATTTATTTACAACAGACACTTGGATCTATCTATATTTACTTTGGAAACTTTATTTCCCATTTGCAAGACTTTGCTGCTTAATTATTATTTCCAACAAACTACGCATACCATAATGCACCTGGCTACAAGCATTGATTCCTGGCTGTTCCTATTGGTTATCAATGGAACTACACCCCCCAGAAGCCCTAGAGACTTGCCCTGCTTCCACCAGCCCAGGAACAGAAAGGGAGGTGGCCGATTGCCTGCAGGTGTGTTTAGCCAGGTGCAACCAATTAGCCTGCCTCTGTGCTGGGCTAGGCAGTATAAAGGCTGCTGCCTGCAATGGCTCAGCCTCTTGCATCTGAGAGTTCTTCCTCCACCTTTTGCTTCTTTCTACGGATCTTGTATGCTGCTTACCTTCACTCCTGCTTGGACCCTGCCTTGTTGCTTGCTCCACCCTGCTGCCTCCAGCCATAGCCTTCCAGGCTCCCTGCCTCACAGCCCTGCTCCTCTGGGCTCTCCACACTGCAGCTGATCACGCTCTGCTGCCTTCCAGTCTTCGCCCTTGCCCTGCCGGGCTCTCCACACTGCAGCGGATCACGCTCTGCTGCCTTCCAGCCTTCGCCCTGGCCCTGCCGGGCTCTCCACACTGCAGCTGATCACGCTCTGCTGCCTTCCAGCCTTCGCCCTTGCCCTGCCGGGCTCTCCACACTGCACCGGATCACGCTCTGCTGCCTTCCAGCCTTCGCCCTTGCCCTGCCGGGCTCTCCACACTGCAGCGGATCACGCTCTGCTGCCTTCCAGCCTTCGCCCTTGCCCTGCCGGGTTCTCCACATTACAGCGGATCACGCTCTGCTGTCTTCCAGCCTCCGCCCTTGCCCTGCCGAGCTCTCCACATTGCAGCGAATCACGCTCTGCTGTCTTCCAGTCTCCGCCCTTGCCCTGCCGGGCTCTCCACATTGCAGCGGATCACGCTCTGCTGCCTTCCAGCCTTCGCCCTTGCCCTGCCGGGCTCTCCACATTGCAGCGGATCACGCTCTGCTGCCTTCCAGCCTTCGCCCTTGCCCTGCCGGGCTCTCCACATTGCAGCCGATCACGCTCTGCTGCCTTCCAGCCTCCGCTCTTGCCCTGCGTACCCTCTACATTGCAGCTGATCACGCTCTGCTGCTTTCCTGCCTCAGCCCTTGTCCTCTGGGGCTCCCTGCTCTGCAGCCTACCTCTCTCTGGCAACCTACAGCCCTTGTCCTCTGGGCCTTCCTACTTTGCAGCTTATCCTGTTTCGCTGCCTACTACCTACCTTTTCCGCTGGGTTCTCGGCCTAGCAGCTCTCTACAGTCCTCTGTTGCCTTCTACGTTCATCGGCCCTGTCCCTCAGGGTTCACTCCTTACTGCCTGGCCCTTACGGGATCCTTGCCGTGCAGTCTGCTTTACTCTGCTGCCCTAAGCCCTTTTCCTCTGGGCGTTCTACCTTACAGTCCTACCCCTGTGGGCTTACTCATTGCTTTCCTGCTCCTCTGAGCTCTCAACCTTGTTCCTTACTGTCCTCTGCTATCCTATCCTGTTACACGACTTTCCTTTCATTTCCTTCTGCTAGTTTGCTATCACCTCATTTACTGGATTTGTCTGTAGTATCTTCTCTTGTACTGTTTGTAGACCCTTTTGTACAGAGCTTGTCTGTTGGTTCCCATCAGTCAACCTCTGCCCCTTCCCTTGTCCTGTTTCTACATTACAGACACCCAGAGCTGCTGTTCCAAGTCATGAGCAATCAGCGTGGGCCTCTGTTATAGCAAACTGTGCAGAAGGCTAGAGTATTTCCAAGGTTCGTGGAATACTCTTTTCCTATATCTGCATACACCCAAAGAGGGTATTCATTCTGTATCTTTTCCCTTGCTACTCTTGCCTAATCTTCGTTCTCCTTCCTTTCCGCTGTGTGTGTTCTTATCTGTCCACTTTATTTGGCACAACCACCCAAACCCTTTCTGGGTGTCCTGTGCCACTCTTAATAGAGTGCCATCCCTGACAGATGGGCATATTTTTTTTTACAATATGATTTTGTAATTACATACATACCTGGTACAGAGAACATGAAGGCTGATGCCTTGTCAAGAAGTCTTGGGGATACCTCTGGCTCCTACACGGGACACTAATTGGTTTTCCCTAATCTCAAAGTATTGGCTTCAACTGTGTCATTTCTTCAAGACCTAATTCCACAGTATCAGATGGGCACTGAGCTTCCGTCAACTGTAATACAAGATAAGGACGGTTTGTATTATCATGAAGGAGCTCTCTATGTTCCCACTAAGAAGCTACAAATTCAGATACTTTCCTGGTGTCATGACACTCCTTTATCTGGACATTCGGGAATCAGGAAGACATTGGATTTGCTACGGAGGGGTTTTTGGTGGCCGACCTTAAGAAGAGACGTAAGCCAGTACGTTTCCACTTGTTCGGTTTGTTCTTCCAACAAACACCGAACGGAAAGACCTCTGGGGCTACTGCAGCAAGAACCCTTACCGGAATATCCTTGGGAACACATCTCTACTGATTTTATTGTAGACCTCCCTCCGTCATATGGCATGACTACTATTATGGTGACAGTTGACTCATTTAGCAAGCTTGCCCATTTTTCGGCCTTTAAACAGGTTCCTTCAGCCTCTGAAATGGCCGCAACCTTTCTTCAGGATATAGTCCGTCTACATGGTTTGCCCAGGACCATAGTGTCGGACAGAGGACCCCAATTCACCTCCAAGTTCTGGGCTTCTCTCTGCCAGGTTCTAGGGATTCACAAGGCACTCTCTTCTGGATACCACCCACAGAGCAATGGCCAAACTGAAAGATTAAATGCCAGCCTAGAACAGTACCTCAGGTGTTTTTGCAGTCCGCAACAAGAAGAATGGTATCGTTTTCTCCCACAGGCAGAATTTGCCTACAATAACTCTCTCCATACCTCGATCCAGATGAGTCCTTTCTATTGTACCTACGGATATCATCCTCAACATTTACCCTGGCTCAATCCTCCTTCTACCAAAATTCCGGCGTTGGATGGGGTCCTACAGGACCTACAGAAGATACACAGACTCGCTAAGGAAGCGCACCAAGCGAGTCAACTTACACACAAGAAATGGGCAGACAAGAGTCGTACTGCCAATCCGAGCTGGAAGATAGGGCAGCTTATCTGGGTGTCCACCACATTTCTACCCAGATGGGTTCATAAGGGGAAGTTCTCCTCTTGTTTCCTTGGGCCATTTCCCATTCTACAACAGATCAACCCTGTAGCATATAAGATCAAGCTACCAGAATATCTCAAGAGGGTGCATCCTGTCTTCCATGTCTCCCTTCTCAAAGAACATAAGGAGGACCCTTTTAAGAGACCTGTGTTCAAGACGCGTGCTCAGGTGAGCCTTCCGCCAGAAGAATATGAGGTGTCTCGTCTTGTCGATTCCAGATACCACAAGGGAAGGTTGCACTATTTGGTTCATTGGAAGGGTTAACCAGTGGAAGAGAGGACATGGGAACCGGTGAGCCATATACATGCCAAACGCCTTGTACAGAGGTTCCATCGCCTTCATCCGGGCAAACCAGGGAGTCCCCCGAGAAGACGGGGGTATACTGTCAGGAACGGAGAATGGAAGGTTTGGAAAGCTGGAAGCATTGAATTGCGAGCGCTCTAGTCCTCATTCAATATGGTGTCCGTACCTTTAAATTCTGACTCATCCCCCAAACCGGTGCATTGTATCTGTACACATCGCTCCGGTTCGTGTGGAACTTCGTTCTTGGATATTCCTCCTTGCCGACCATCCTTGCAGCTACCTTTTGCCTTCCTGGTGCCTACCTTCTGTGCTCTACTTAATTTCTTCCCTTGTTACCCGTCTCCCGGATCTTGCATTTTCTGCGAGTGTTTCTTTGCCTCTCCTTGTCTGTTCTGCGGCTCCGCCTCGCTTGAGCTTCTGTACTGCACCTCTTGGTTTCCGCCGAAGCGAATTCAGTTTAGTTGTTCGGCGTTTTCAGCCTTTCGTCTTCTCTGCGCTCTCGTTTCTCGTTTACTGACTTACTGCTCTCTGGAGGTTTAATTCTACTTTCTGATTATGGTTACCTGCACACAATCTCATACTTAGCACTGTTATTTACGGGCATTTCTATCTGTTCTGTCTTCCTTAAGATTTACTTATTGGTTATTTGGGTTCCTGTACCTTTCCTCTGTGTGCTTCGCCCTACTGTCATCGCCGAGCTTTACGGCTCTCTCCACCGCAGTTGTTGGTCAACATCATTAGCCTTCAACTGCAGCCAGACTTCAATTCTCAACTCCTTATTGGAACCCATCTGGAAACAGGGTTTTTTCTGCCTTCGTGCTTTTTCCCTGATCTAGGTCTGGCCCCCTAGGGGTCCCTGCGGACAGGGTTCTATCTCTGCCACGGTGGCCTCCGGAGGGGCCCGACCCTATTTACACGAAAAGAAAGCCAAGACATCAAAGGACAAGACTCCTGTAAGGAGGAAGGATCGTAAGAAGACGGAGTCGAATCCAAAGGAATCCGCCACAGAAGATTCAGGTGAGGAGGAAGGGGATAAGGCCTCCAATCTTGACAGGTAGTGTGATGAATCCCTAAATGTTGTCACTTCTCCCCAAGGGGTAGCCCCTGCCCATGATGCCAGGGAGGTGAGGCTGCTACCCGATGTTTCCCTGGGGGTGGTATGATGCAGAAGACTCTCATGGGGAGGGACTCTGTCACACACCGCCGCGACTGGCGTGCATGGAGCCGATGGCGTTGGAGCGGCCATTAGCCGTTCCGCCACGTCCCCATGCAACGCTCAGTGGCGGTCTAGTCTTTCGGCCGGCCGCCGGGGGAGACTGCTTTTTAGCCGCTCCAACCCGGAAGTCTGCGCGTTGCAACCTACTCGCGTCAGGCTTTCGGGTTGGAGCGCTCGTAAGTTTTTCTCCCTTTGTGTGCTGCCCTGCGCCTTTTCTCGGTGCCGGCTTCTCTTCCCTGCTGCTGGCGCCCTTCCTCTTGTCTTTCTTTTGTCCTCCCTCCTGGGACTCGCAGGCTCTCGCCAGGTTTCGCAGGGAGCTTATTCCTTATTTCCCTTCCCTTTTTCTCCGGCTTTCCCCCTCTGTCTTGCTACAGTGTTTCGCGGTCTGTCTCTGAGGCTGCCCCCGGGTTCCTCTATAGGCTCTCCAATCCACTCTTTACCGTATGCTACTTTCCTGCCGGCATCCCATCCAAGAACTTACCTTCTGCTATTTCAAGTTGAAGACCATCACAGACCATCACCCAGGGTTTTTTTTATGCCTACGGCTTTTTCCCCTCTGGTCTGAACCGGAGGAGGGGCCCCCCCAGACCTTCTATTTTGAGGTCAGGGTGGCTTCCCTTTGGGGCAGATCCCTTCCACAAAAAAAAAAAGGAAAGAAGAAAGAAGAGCTGTGGAAGAAGCGGTTCGGAGGAACCTTACACTCAGAACTCACAGGTGAGGAGGAAGGGGATTGGAGTGACTCGGAAGGGGTGAAGGGAACACCTGAATCTGACAGTTTGCAACGCCAAAAGATTCCAATGGCTACCCCTGAGCAGTTACAAGAGTTGGTAGCCGCTGTTCAGGCTATGAATGTAGAACTACAGAACGTCAAGTCTGAGAATGCCACCCTGAAGCAATTGTTCACTAACCGAGAAGCACAGGAGTTTGATTTGCCTCCCATGGCCTTGTCCTCCGGCAAGTTTGATGGAGCCCCTAAACGCTTGAAGGAATTTTTGGAAGCATGTTCTGTCCATTTTGCCTTTTGTCCACAGACCTATTCCACAGACCACATAAAGGTGGGATTTATGGTGTCTAATATGACAGGTAATGCCCTGGCTTGGGCTACACCTCTCGTCACATCCAACGACCCAGTTCTTCGGAATTATGATGCCTTCCTGTCTTTGCTGAAACAGACATTTGAACAGCCCGACATAACACTTGTAGCGGCTGAAGAGCTACTCGAAGTGCAGCAGGGATCCAGTGATCTGCTTTCCTACATTTCCTCTTTCAAACGTTTGGCTACAGAAGCAGGGTGGCCGGAACAGGTCCAGTATACCCTCTTTCGTCGAGGTCTCAGGGAGGAACTCAAGGACGAGCTGGCTCGCATAGCTCGACCCACAACCTTATCAGATCTCATGTCGATTGTTCTGCAGATAGAACATAGACTTTCTGAACGAAAGGCTGAAAGGAGGAAGCAAAAGACCCCAGTCACCCATCCCGCTGGAACCTCCTCTCTACCTGCCATACCATCCTTGTGCCATAAGGAAGAACCAATGCAGATTGGAACAGCTCGGCCTCCTTTGACACCAGAGGAAAGAAGACGACGGAGAGAATCTGGTCTATGCATGTACTGCGGATCCAATGTCCATCTACTTAGAAACTGCCCAGATGTACCACCTAGGCGGGCGGGAAATGATCGACCTCGGACCTAAAGGGGACTAGCATCCGAGGTCTAAACCTTAGTCCCTATGTTTCTGTTACTGTTTCACCCCAAGTCCCAGCAATGGATGCGCGTCTCATGGTAGTAGCTATCCAGTTGAAGACAAGACACGTAGAACTTACCACCATGGCTCTGCTTGATTGTGGGGCCGCTGGGGTGTTCATGGACACTGTATGGGCCAACCAGCAAGGTCTCATCCTCTTGCAACGTGAAGATGCTCAGAAGGTGGAAGGAGTGGATGGTACCCCACTCTCCTCCGGACCTATTACTCAGACTACTGAGTTTCTAACTGCGACCATCCTTCAACACTCCGAACTGATGCAATTCGATCTCATCAGAGTGGCTCATTTTCCGATTATTCTCGGAATTCCATGGTTTAGGAAACATAATCCAACTATAGACTGGACCCGCAACACTATGGCTTTCGAATCGGATTTTTGTAGACAGAATTGTCTCATACAGCCGCAGGTTGAAACAGTGCAGATCATTACTCCTGAAGATAAGAATGTTTGTGCTGTGTGTCGGATTCCTCCAGAATTGTCGGAATACCAAGAAGTGTTCAAGGAAACTCCTGTCCTGGACCTGCCTCCACACCGGCCGGAAGACTGCGCCATAGAGCTGGCCCCAGAAGCTCTGGTACCCTTTGGGCGCATGTTTTCGTTATCCTTGACAGAGAAGAAGGCCCTTCGTACCTATCTGGACACTCATTTGACTAATGGGCTCATTCAACCTTCGCGGTCTCCTGCTGGAGCCTCATTATTTTTTATACCCAAACGGGATTCTTTGGAACTAAGACCGTGTATAGACTATCGTGGCCTTAATAAGGTCACCATCCGGGATCGCTACCCTATGCCGCTTATTTCAGACATCCTTGAGGCCGTACAAGGCGCCTCTGTCTTCTCCAAATTGGATTTACGGAGCGCCTACCATCTCCTCCGTATCAGAGAAGGGGATGAATGGAAGACGGCGTTTAGAACTCCTTTTGGTCTGTTTGAGTATAGGGTTATGCCCTTTGGACTTGTTAATGCACCAGCCATTTTCCAGCGCTTCATGGACCGTCTTTTCTCGGATTTACTCTTTCTGAATACCATAGTCTACCTCTATGACATCCTAGTGTTCTCATCCTCTCAACAAGAACACACCCAGCACTTCAGAACAGTACTTAACCGTCTTCAAACTCAACACTTGAAGGTCAAACCAGAGAAATGTCTCTTTAATGTCTCATCCGTGCCATATTTGGGGTATATCCTTTCTTCCGAAGGCATCACGATGGATCCCAGGAAGGTGTCGGCCATCCTGGACTGGCCAGCTCCTACTTCCCTTAAGGAGGTTCAGCGCTTCCTGGGGTTGGCAAACTTTTATAGGAAGTTCATAGGTCAGTTCTCCCAAATAGTTCTACCCATCACCGCCCTTCTCAAGAAGGAGTCACGACCCTTTCTCTGGACAGAACAAGCTGACCAAGCCTTTTCAACGCTTAAAGAGAGGTTCTGTTCTGCTCCAGTCTTGAGTCAGCCAGATCAAACCAAGCCTTTCATTGTAGAAGCAGACGCATCGGCTAGAGCCTTAGGAGCTGTTCTTCTACAGACCAGAGATGGGAAGGAACATCCAGTGGCTTACCTCTCAAAGACCCTCACTATCAGTCAGAAGAATTATTCGGTGATTGAGAAGGAATTACTGGCATTGAAGGCTGCCTGCGAGGAATGGAGACACTTACTACAAGGAAGTTTGCATCCATTCACCCTACGCACGGATCATAAAAACCTACAGATCCTCAGGAATATGGAATGTGTGAACTCTCGACAAGCACGCTGGGCTCATTTTTTTAGTCAATACGATTTCATCATTACCTACATTCCTGGAACCTTAAACAGTTTGGCAGATGCTTTATCTAGGCGCGATGTCCCCGAAGTACTACCAGAACCCACACCTGGGTATATGTTTCCTAGGAACCGTATTGTGGGCCTGATCTCCGCCTTTCTCCAAGAGGTCAGAATGGTCACTACGTCTGAATCGGAGACTCAGATACCTCGGAACCAACAACACCAGGTCCGATGGTCTGATGATTTATTGCTGGTGGGTCAGAAGTTGTTCATCCCCACCAAGACCCTACAATCCAAGATCCTAAGTTGGGGCCACGACCATGTGACAGCAGGTCATAGAGGGATAAGGGGTACCTTAGATCTTATCTCCCGTTCTTTTTTCTGGCCCACTCTTGCCCAAGATGTCAAGAGACATTGTAGAACTTGTTTGACCTGTGCCAAGAATAAGAATCCAACTCACAAACCTTATGGCCTCCTCGAACAACCGGAGACCCCTGTTCAACCGTGGTCCCATATTTCTACAGACTTTATTGTAGATCTACCTCCGTCTCAGGGCTGTACCTGTCTGATGGTTACTATAGATTCTTTTACCAAACTGGCTCATTTCTCCCCTCTACCCGGAGTGCCATCTGCTTCAGCCATGGCGGAAGTTTTTCTTAGGGACATTTTCAAGTTACATGGGTTACCTGAGAAGATTATCAGCGATCGAGGAAGTCAATATACCTCCCGATTTTGGGCGGCGCTGTGTCAGCGTTTGGGAATAGAACGTGCCCTTTCCTCGGGATTTCATCCGCAGACTAATGGACAGACTGAGAGGCTTAATGCCTCACTTGAACAATATCTTAGGTGTTATGTTAATAGCGTACAAGACAATTGGGTAACCCTCCTACCTACTGCGGAATTTGCATATAATAATTCCACGCACTCAGCTACAGGTCTCAGTCCTTTTTTCTGCACCTATGGAATACACCCACGGGGATTGCTTCCCTGTTTCAAATCCTTCTCCAATATACCTACGCTTGAATCCCATTTAGCTGAGATAACCTCCGCTCACAAGTTTGCTCAGCAAAGTCTACGCCAATCCCGCAGTAGGTATAAGGAGCAGTCGGATCGATCTCGCCTACCTTGTCCCGATTGGAAGGTAGGTGACAGGGTATGGCTGTCCACCAAATATCTACCTCGATGGGTTCACCCGACCAAACTTACTCCCCGATTTCTGGGTCCCTTTAAGATTGTCAAACAGATAAATCCGGTGGCCTTTAGACTACAACTCCCCAGAAGTATGCATCGGATTCATCCTGTATTTCACTCCTCCTTACTCCGACCGGTTGATCCTGATACTCCTTACAAACGGAAACTAACCATACCTGTAGCCCAACAGCCTCTCCCCGAGGAGTATGAAGTTTCGAGTATTCTGGATTCCAGGTATCGACGAGGGCGGCTGGAGTATTTGGTGGCCTGGAAGGGGTTTCCCCATTCTGAGGACTCTTGGGAACCTGAGTCTTATGTACATGCACCCAGGCTGACTCGGCGGTTTCATCGACTCCATCCGGGTAAACCGGGGGGTGTGGGCCGTGGAGGGGGGCATACTGTCACACACCGCCGCGACTGGCGTGCATGGAGCCGATGGCGTTGGAGCGGCCATTAGCCGTTCCGCCACGTCCCCATGCAACGCTCAGTGGCGGTCTAGTCTTTCGGCCGGCCGCCGGGGGAGACCGCTTTTTAGCCGCTCCAACCCGGAAGTCTGCGCGTTGCAACCTACTCGCGTCAGGCTTTCGGGTTGGAGCGCTCGTAAGTTTTTCTCCCTTTGTGTGCTGCCCTGTGCCTTTTCTCGGTGCCGGCTTCTCTTCCCTGCTGCTGGCGCCCTTCCTCTTGTCTTTCTTTTGTCCTCCCTCCTAGGACTCGCAGGCTCTCGCCAGGTTTCGCAGGGAGCTTATTCCTTATTTCCCTTCCCTTTTTCTCCGGCTTTCCCCCTCTGTCTTGCTACAGTGTTTCGCGGTCTGTCTCTGAGGCTGCCCCAGGGTTCCTCTATAGGCTCACCAATCCACTCTTTACCGTATGCTACTTTCCTGCCGGCATCCCATCCAAGAACTTACCTTCTGCTATTTCAAGTTGAAGACCATCACAGACCATCACCCAGGGTTTTTTTTATGCCTACGGCTTTTTCCCCTCTGGTCTGAACCGGAGGAGGGGCCCCCCCAGACCTTCTATTTTGAGGTCAGGGTGGCTTCCCTTTGGGGCAGATCCCTTCCACAAAAAAAAAGGAAAGAAGAAAGAAGAGCTGTGGAAGAAGCGGTTCGGTGGAACCTTACACTCAGAACTCACAGGTGAGGAGGAAGGGGATTGGAGTGACTCGGAAGGGGTGAAGGGAACACCTGAATCTGACAGACTCCCCCTTCAGGGATGAATACAACTGCCTAGGGTGCAGCCCTTGCAAAACAGCACAACCCCACACACTATAAACTCTCCTTCCTTAGAGAACCTCTTTGTAGAGAGTAAACCTGTGTACTGCTATTAGGTGGAGAACTATAGGGAACCTGAAAATACTGTGACGAAGAAGAGGCATACAGACATGACGATCACTCTCCAGAACCATGAGCAACAGCCTAGTCTCTCGTGAGGAAATGAACATTGGAACACTTTCTAAAAAATAAAAAGGACAACCAAAAGGAAGAGCCCGGCTGGTAAGCCATACAGAGTGGAGATGTGGGAAGTTGGAATCCTGAGACCCGAAGACACCGGAGAGAAAGGGAGAAAAGCCCGGTCCAATCCTGAAGGAGAAAGAATGCGCACAGCTCTAGCTGCCGAGAGGAATGGTAACACTGACCTGAGAAGTCGGACCAGCGAGTCCTTGGCCAGTGTTGAGACCGTAGTCAGGCGGAAGACACTGACCTGCCAGAAGGACGGGAGAGAATGAGAAAGACCAGCAAAGCCAACGAGACACTGCTTCCAGTCCCAGCAAGGTCTGGAGACATGCTGCAAAACTCTACAAGGTAATGGGAGGCATGGGTCTGCCGGCAGGGGCATGAGGGAAGTGAGAAGGTCTCTCTGTAGTCCCTGGTGTAATCCTTATAACATGAACATTGAGAGAAGGGCCACAGACCCCAAGTGTCAAGAGGACTATTTGCACATCAGAGAAACTCATTCTCGTGTCAGTGGTAGAGCCATAACCACTGACCACCAGAGATGGGTCATGAACCCCAAGAGTCAAGAAGACTATATGTGCATCAGAGGAAATCTTCCTTGTATCAGTGGTAGAGCCATAACCATCAGAGGTTATTTTCATCATGCCAGTGGAAGGAACAGAACCACTGATGATTAGAGAAACCCGGGTCGAGGATCAAAGCCCAAACAGAGACACCAGTCATCTTCATCATGGAAGTACTTGGCCGGTTAGTGAACTTGGTCTGCCGACTCAAAGAAGAAGAACCTTGATCTGCGACCCAAGCACCATTGGAACTTTATGTGATATTGAACAGAGGAGACACTGGAGTATCCAGGGGAAGGGAGTAATTCCCCCTGTGTCTAGTGTGTTTGGTACGTTGTACTGAGTAGCATCAGGAGGAGGGAGTCATCCTCCTGATAACAAATGGAGGAAATAAGGATAAGCTTGCAGCCAGTAGAAGGGAGTCATTCCCCCAGGCCATTTGACTACAAAAGGTTAAAGGATATTTTGAAACAGGTGAAGAGAGGCATTCCCCCTGATATACAACGACTCAAGACGAGATGGGTTGTTGGACTTGTTTTCTTGTTTGACCTTTGACACTTAGAACCGGGGGAAGGGAGTCATTACCCCAGGTGAACATGAACTTTGCTGTGTTGACAATACATCAACCAGGGCAAGGCAGTCCTTCCCTCTGGTGAGAACTATTGAAGTTTGTGGTGTGAACTTTCATCACGAACCCAGGGGCAGGGAGTCATTCTGCTGGGAAACAAACACTTTAGCGTTATCTACTTTAGTTATATGTGTGAGGGACAGAACTAGGGATTTTGACACAGGAGGATGGACATTTAAGTTAAACAGAAATTCTGACAGATCCTTTTTAGTCTTAAGTTGAGGCAGGGAAAACCCTCATATAAATAGGGACAGTTAGGCCTTTCTCTTTCTTTTTTAAGAGGCTGTCATGATGCCTACCCCCGGAGCACCAGGCCAGGCCCAGCACCCCCGGAAGCAGGCATCATGCCCTCGGGTAAAAGCCCAGCGGCCCCTTATAGGGACTCTTTGGACTCAGTCCTGGTGCCTTTGGCGCCAGGCTCATGTTGGACATCAGTCCTGGCGCCATAGGCGCCAGGCTCATAAAGGGAGGTGTTTTGTGCACTTACCTGATGCAGACCATGCTGCACGCTTTAGGCCTCCCTGAGACCTGAAAGGGACTATTTTTTCATAGGGACTATTTTTTCACTCGGGCGTGGCCAGGGAAGGATACATACCTAGTTGGGGAAGGATACATACGTGGGACTTCTTTGGAGGCTATTTAAGCCACGCCCAGACAGCAGCTCATGCTTCGCGTTGTTCTGCTTCCTGCAGCTTAACGCTCACCGTGTCTGCTCCTGCTCCTGGACTACAGCCACGCCCGTCTTGAACCTAGAAGACCTGCAAGGAAGGAAGAGAAGAGAAAGGTGAAAACCAAGGATTATTTCAAGCTTCTTACCTGCATCCGGAATCTTCTCGCCAGCATCCCTGAAAGAAGACTTCAATTTAAAAGCATTGCGTTGCTCGCTGCAGCGCCACGCTTCACTCACCTGTCCTGTCCTCGAGACATCTCCCGGCTCCATCGCGGCTGTCAGCATCGGACGCCACATCTCTGCACCTAGGGGAGAGAGGAAGAAACAAAAGGTGAGCAGAAGGACACACAGAAGGAAAGCCTGATTAACAGCCATAATACCGGCTTTTCTTCCACATTTCGGGTCGGCGCCGCCCCGTTGGCAGGTACCGTACCCCGGCCCCTATGGGGAAAGGACTAGAGACATTTCAGAGGAATGATAAGGACATCTAGAGGGATCTCCCTCATTACTACTCACCTCGGCAGATTAACCCCTCGACGCATCGCCTTCATTCTGCACCTGAAATAAAGGACAGATCACAGGTGAGAAAGACAGCATAAAGGGGGCCTCACTTGAACTTTGAACTTTCATACTTACGGCGCATCGCTCAGGAAAGTCAAGTGGATTTTGCCAGCGCCATTCTGAAAACCAGTGAAGTAACTGGACGAACGCGCGCCCCTGCACCAGAAGCAGGATGGAGAGTTCAACCTTCCAAACCATAAGGTGAGCTTAAACCGGGTTTGGAGGAACAGAGAAGAATGGAGGGGGAGGGGGGAAGTAGCACACCATTCTGCAGACTATTAATCCCCTTTCTCATCTGCAGAAGGATATTCCTACGGGCCAAGGAAGCACGATTTGGGGGTCCTGTCCAATCGGTGTTCCGGGTCCTGCGCATCACGCTAGAAGAGGCCGCAGTAATCCAGACTAGATCAGCACCCCCGTGGGAACCAGGTGGGCGTTACAGAACGCGAAGCCTCCCTACAAATTCCCACCCAGGCGCTATGGAAACTTCTGAGACTGACCAACTGGCCCAACTACTGGGGGAATTACGGGCCGAGGTACACGCCGCTCGTCAAGAGACTAATGCCCTCAGAAGAGAAGTGATTGTAACAAGGGAAAGGACTGATGACCTGGCTAGACAGCTTTTGCAAGGTCAAGCTGGACAAACTCCTTTACCCGGTTCCGGGGGGAACCCCACTCCTGTGGTTTCCAGTAACCCTGTGCTGATTAATCTACCTGCAAACATGCCGCTGGCCCCACCCGAACGCTTTGCTGGGGACCCCAAACGATTCACCGTATTCATGAATCAGTGTCGTTTGCACTTCCTATGCAGACCCGGGGCCTTCCCTAATGATCAGACCAAGGTAGCCTTTGTGTTGTCATATCTCAGCGGCTGTGCTGCCGATTGGTCAGTGCCACTGGTAACTCAAGATGACCCGATTCTTCGTGATTTTCAAAGATTTCAAACAAGCATGGAAAGGTTATTTGCTCGACATTCCCAGGGACAGGCTCTGGATGACAAACTTCTATCTCTGCGACAGGGCAATCAAGACCTTCTATCCTACATTGCAACCTTCAATAGACTAATTGTGGAAACTGGTTGGCCAGAGGATAAAAGAATCATGTTATTCTATCGAGGTCTACGCAGAGAACTTAAAGATGTCCTGGCACAAGTTGTAAATCCGCCCCAAGAATGCACTGAATATATAGACTTAGTGTTCCAGTTGGATCACAGGCTGCAAAACAGAAAAGCAGATCGGTCCAAGTTTGAAACCCGGGTGTGGGCCAAAACCCACGCTAACCCCAAGGGGGCTGATGCCTCGGAGCCTATGCAAATCGGAGGAGTTAAAGGACCCCTAACTCAAAAAGAACGTGAAAGAAGACGACAGATGCAATTATGCCTTTATTGTGGGTCCTCAGGACACTTTCTACGAGATTGCCCGGTTAAGCCGCCCAAGAAGGTGGTAGGAGCCGCTGATAAAATCCATGGAAACTCTGTATCGGGAAACGACCACGCCCGGCAAGCGTAGGGGTCCGCTTGCCGAGCTTGAAAACTAACTCTCAGACCTTGCATTTCATTGTGCCAATGGTCCTCATATATCCGGAACAGCCAAAACGGTTGCATGCTATAAAGGCATACATCGATAGCGGGGCTATAGAAAACTATGTGGATCGAGAATTGGTCTCTGGGATAAACCTCCCTCTGCGTCCTAAAACCAACAAAGATGTCATCACCACTGTAGATGGAACCGAAATTGCCTCTGGACCGGTAACACATTCCACAGCTGAGGTGACACTTGTAGGTCCGGATGGCCATCGGGAGGCAGTTGTGTTTGATGTGATCAAGGCTCCACAGTTTCAGCTTATTCTCGGAGTCCCTTGGTTAGAGACACATAATCCTCGAATTGATTGGCGAGCGAAGAGAATAACCTTCCCGGATTGTGCACAAACCTGCTACCCAGAAAATCCAAAGATTAATCTAGCATCAGTAACCTCTGTCCCTGTGCAACTACCTCCAGAGTACCAAGACTTTCAGGACGTCTTCCAAAAGGAACAAGCCAACACGTTACCTCCCCACAGATCGTACGATTGCCAAATCGATCTGGTGCCCGGTGCACAACCCCCTTGTAGCAGGATTTATGCCCTTACTGAACCTGAATCTGCATTTGAGACAATATTTAGATCAATACCTTGCCAATGGTTTCATTTGCCCGTCAAAGTCCCCGGCATCTTCAGCTTTGTTCTTCGTGCCTAAAAAAGAGGGGGACCTTAGGACTTGTATCGATTACCGCGCATTGAACCAGATAACTGTTAAAAATCGTTACCCTCTGCCTCTGATCCCTGAACTCCTTGACCAGGTGAAGGACGCTTGTGTATACACCAAGTTAGATCTCCGGGGGGCTTATCATCTGGTACGAGTAAAAGAAGGCGACGAATGGAAAACGGCCTTCCGTACAAAATATGGACTATTCGAATACCAGGTGATGCCTTTCGGGTTGTGCAACGCGCCTGCTGCCTTCCAATTCTTCATGAATGATGTCCTTCGGGAACTCATTGATGTCTGTGTTATCGTGTATATCGATGACATTTTTGTGTACTCCTCTTCGGAATCTGATCACAGAAAACATGTCAGGGCCATCCTAGAGAAACTGCGCCAGCACAAACTGTTTGCCAAGCTGGAAAAATGAGTTTTCCATACCACCGAGGTTGAGTTTCTCGGATTCATCCTGACACCTAAAGGGGTCCGAATGGATTCACGGAAAGTGGATGCCATCCTCAAATGGCCATCACCTAGTTCAGTGAAAGGTGTCCAAAGCATGCTTGATTTTGCCAACTTTTATCGCAGGTTTATCCCGGAGTTTTCACGTGTGGTGCAACCCATCACTGCACTCTTGCGAAAAAATAAACGTTTTGAATGGACCGAGGAAGCCGAACAGGCCTTTCAGGAGTTGAAAGCTAAGTTCACGTCCGCACCTATTTTGAAGCACCCGCGTCCTGATCTCCCATATACAGTCGAAACCGACGCGTACAGCTTAGCCATGGGAGCTGTCCTGCCTCAGAGAGACCCTGAAACCAACCAACTGCACCCCGTAGCATTTTGGTCCAGAAAGTTCTCACCGCCGGAGATAAATTATGCGATTACCGATAAGGAACTATTAGCCATTAAGTCCGCCTTTAAGGCTTGGCGGCATTATCTCCTCGGCGCCCGGCATACCATCACCGTGATCACTGATCACCGAAATTTACAATATTTAAAAACTGCCAAGGCCCAATCGTCTCGACAGCTCCGATGGGCTTTTGCTGAGTTCGATTTTGTAATCACCTACCGCCCCGGTTCTAAGAATGGTAAGGCGGACGCTCTATCCCGAATTGGAATGGAAGAAATAGACACAAACCCAGAACCTGTGCCGATAATTCCCGAACAAAGAATTTTGGGAATAACCACTTTACAAACCCTTGAAGACATTCAAGCACAAGTAAAACAAGTCCTGGACTCTTCAGCCTTGCAGGATTGGATCAAAAAGGGGTCTAACTTTTCAGTCAAGGATGGCTTACCTTACTTCCAAGGACGCTTATTTTTGCCAGAAAAGGAATTGCAAGAACTGGTTATTTCCCGTCATCATGACACCCTGATGGAAGGACATCCTGGCATTGCCAAAACTGAGGAAAAGGTTAGACGACAATTCTGGTGGCCTTCCTGGCGAAAGGATATTAAATCTTTCGTGATGTCCTGTGGAGTTTGTGCCCAAAACAAAGGTCAAAAGACAAGACCCGCCGGTCTTCTTCAGCCCTTAGACATTCCACCAGCACCTTGGCACACCCTGTCACTAGATTTTATCACGGACCTGCCCTCTTGTAATGGTTACAATACTATTCTGGTCATGGTGGAGTTATTTTCCAAAATGGCCCACTTCATTCCGTTGAAAGGATTACCTTCAACCTTTGTTCTTGCCAAGGAATTCCTCGAGAATATCATCCGTTTGCATGGATTCCCATCCATACTAATCTCCGATCGGGGAAGCCAGTTTATTTCTCATTTTTGCAAAAAGTATTGTCAGCTGCCACAAATCGACGTAAGACTCTCGACCAGCCACCACCCACAGACCGATGGTCAGACAGAGAGAACGAACCAGACCCTTGAACAATTTCTACGATGTATGTTGCACCAATCGGAGGGATATTCTGTGGGTGGCTGAATATGCTTATAATAACTCGATACACTCTGGAACGGGTCAAAGCCCCTTTTTTACCCTATATGGACATCACCCTCGTACTTCAGACTTGGACTCACCTTCGAGCCTTGAAATGCCCGCAGTGGATCATTTGCATTCTACGATAACTCAAGCCTTCAAGGATGCAACTGCACATTTGCAACATGCGAAAGAGAAATACAAAAAGAATGCGGATCTACATCGAAAGGAGGCGCCTCCGTACCAAATTGGGGATCAAGTATGGTTGGCTACCAAACACTTATCGCTCAAGGGACCTCGAACTTTTAATCCAAGGTATTTAGGCCCTTACTCAATCAAAGCTATAATTAACCCAGTAGAAGTCAAGCTCGATCTACCAGCCAACATGCGGATTCACCCCGTTTTTCATGTGTCACTTTTGAAACCAGTACAACCAGGAACCAGATTAATAAAGCCACCAGACCCAATCCTGATAGATGGAGAGCCAGAATTCGAAGTAAAGAACGTTTTGGATTCCAAAATCTTAAAATCAAAGCTTTTCTATCTAATTGATTGGAAAGGGTACGGGCCTCAGGAAAGGTCTTGGGAACCCAGTGATCACGTACATGCACCTCGGCTGGTAAAAAGGTTCCATCGGAATTTCCCAAACAAACCGAAACCTCCAGAAGGAACGACCTTGGGAGGGGCCTTGGGGGGGAGTGCTGTCATGATGCCTACCCCCGGAGCACCAGGCCAGGCCCAGCACCCCCGGAAGCAGGCATCATGCCCTCAGGTAAAAGCCCAGCGGCCCCTTATAGGGACTCTTTGGACTCAGTCCTGGTGCCTTTGGCGCCAGGCTCATGTTGGACATCAGTCCTGGCGCCGTAGGCGCCAGGCTCATAAAGGGAGGTGTTTTGTGCACTTACCTGATGCAGCCCATGCTGCACGCTTCAGGCCTCCCTGAGACCTGAAAGGGACTATTTTTTCATAGGGACTATTTTTTCACTCGGGCGTGGCCAGGGAACCTAGTTGGGGAAGGATACATACGTGGGACTTCTTTGGAGGCTATTTAAGCCACGCCCAGACAGCAGCTCATGCTTCGCGTTGTTCTGCTTCCTGCAGCTTAACGCTCACCGTGCCTGCTCCTGCTCCTGGACTACAGCCACGCCCGTCTTGAACCTGGAAGACCTGCAAGGAAGGAAGAGAAGAGAAAGGTGAAAACCAAGGATTATTTCAAGCTTCTTACCTGCATCTGGAATCTTCTCGCCAGCATCCCTGAAAGAAGACTTCAATTTAAAAGCATTGCGTTGCTCGCTGCAGCGCCACGCTTCACTCACCTGTCCTGTCCTCGAGACATCTCCCGGCTCCATTGCGGCTGTCAGCATCAGACGCCACATCTCTGCACCTAGGGGAGAGAGGAAGAAACAAAAGGTGAGCAGAAGGACACACAGAAGGAAAGCCTGATTAACAGCCATAATACTTACCGGCTTTTCTTCCACATTTCGGGTCGGCGCCGCCCCGTTGGCAGGTACCGTACCCCGGCCCCTATGGGGAAAGGAATAGAGACATTTCAGAGGAATGATAAGGACATCAGAGGGATCGCCCTCATTACTACTCACCTCGGCAGGTTAACCCCTCGACGCATCGCCTTCATTCTGCACCTGAAATAAAGGACAGATCACAGGTGAGAACGACAGCATAAAGGGGGCCTCACTTGAACTTTGAACTTTCATACTTACGGCGCATCGCTCAGGAAAGTCAAGTGGATTTTGCCAGCACCATTCTGAAAACCAGTGAAGTAACTGGACGAACATGCGCCCCTGCACCAGAAGCAGGATGGAGAGTTCAACCTTCCAAACCATAAGGTGAGCTTAAACCGGGTTTGGAGGAACAGAGAAGAATGGAGGGGGGAAGGGGGGAGCTAATCCCCTTTCTCATCTGCAGAAGGATATTCCTACGGGCCAAGGAAGCACGATTTTGAGGTCCTGTCCAATCAGTGTTCCGGGTCCTGCGCATCACGCTAGAAGAGGCCGCATTAATCCAAACTAGATCAGCGCCCCCGTGGGAACCAGGTGGGCGTTACAGAGGAATAAAAGTATTTGCCAACCATCATGCCACCTTTGTGTCAGACTCCTTCTTCTGCACCCTTACATATGGTGTCAGAGTGGGATCTGACCTAGCAGATACAAACTGGGGAACCGTGCGATTCTCGAAGCTATGTGACCAAGCTTCTAACCCAACTGTAGCGACCAATGAGCCCATAGGGTTGACCTCTCCAGTAGCTATGATATGATCATAGAGTCTGAAGAATGGCAGCTCATACCCACTGACCTAGTTTTAGCATCCCCCAAAGGTACATACATCAGATTGGTGTCCAAGTCTTTTCTTACTTGGAAATGTGGACTGGATGTTATAGCCGAGGTAGTAGATCCCAATTATAGAGGGGGATGTTAAAGTCCTTATCCAGAACAATGGGAAACATCCCTATCTCGTGAAAGCCACGAGAAAATTGCTCAAGGGATTTGCCCAACGCAACAAACATGTATTAGCTAAGGCCTTCCTCAGAGTTATCCTTGAGGAGGAAGGCAGGGGAAAAGATGGTCCATTCTTCTTCATAAAACAGGGGCTACTACATAGAGGAGATAATACCCAGAAAGGGACCCCTCCAAGCCAGATAGTGGTCCCAAGAAGCCATAAAAAGGTGGCTTAAAAATCGCACCTGACTTCAGGACATCTAGGGACGGCTAAAACCCAAGGACAGGTGATTAATAGGTTTTACTGGCCAGGCATATATGCTGACGTCAAATACCTTGTCACGACATGCTCCCTTTGTGACATGCTTCCCCAATATATAACAGTTGACAAACTTGCAATTAGACCAAAAAAGGATACAAGTATAGTGCAACCATAAAAGGATACAATTAGGATCCTGTTGAGGTCTTTTCTCCCAAACCCCACACCTGAGTCCTCAAGGAAAAACCCTTTCTAATGATTACACCCTCTGCCCGATAGAAAACCACAAACAGAGTGAGGAATCAATTGAAAAGGCAAAGAACAGAAAACACTCTCCAATCTGTGCAAGAGAAACAACAAGGTCAGTATATGTCTAATGAGGTTGCTTCTAAATTTCTATCACTAGTTTTCCCACTAACCTTATTAGGAGTCTTTGAAGAAAGCAAAGGTCCAGTGCAGTAATCCAGTGCAGTAATCCACAATAAGAAAACAACGACAAGGAAAAGGGATGTTAGTAGGAATCTAATCCCGAACGGAACGACGGTCGAACTAGGGTCGGGACGGTGCACTCTGGAGAGCGACTAGTTCTGTGCACAAATGATAACACAACATAAATTTGGCATCTTCTTAAAGTGTCCAAAAATCAACAGTTCTTCTCTCTGGGATGTAGTACCAAAATTGCCCTTTAAAGCACTGGCAATGACGTTTGCACTAGAAAACAAGTTTATCCTCTCTGGAACGTAGTACCAAATTGTCTTGTAGAGAAATGATGTATGCACAACAATTGGCTGGAATCAAGTGCCCGAAAGTTCTGAATTGCCCAACTCCCGTAACTGGGAAGTCACGCTCGATTCATTGATTAATAGGGAACAATCACTTGATGAACTCTAGGTACACGTATCCAGTAACGTGGTAGTGAATAAACCGCTATAAAGGCTTTCAGCTGGCGTCTTGCAGGGCTGGGAAGCTTACCGCATTGTTCTTTCTTCAATTGCTTCTATAGAACGCCGAGGGTCTCGCGTTAGTCCCTGTATAGAACACGCGAGGAAACAAACACATGAATCGGCTCCACCTCACGAACCGTTCTTGAAAAGGAAACGACTCGGGGTACGAGTCTTGAAAAGGGAAGGAAACAACTTGGGATACAAGTCTTGAAAAGGGTGAGCAACTGTTAATGTCGTAAGGACAAGGTTGTCTAACAACTGCGGTCAATGTTAGGAAACTTCACTGCGGCTTCAGGAAACAAAAATGAATAGCAACAATCAGAAGCGGCATGAGTTTAGAGAAAAGCACCTAAATAAGTCCATGTAGTCACGTAACTAACGTCATCACGTGGTATTAGGTGCTGATCGGAATTCAACGCCACTTTCCCGGGAGGGTATTGAAGCATCTCCATCTTGTGTAGAACGGCTTTGCTGCCGTTCTGAATGCGTATTGGTTCTGTTTACCATAGGAGGAAGGCGAGCGAGGCATGATAGTACCATCCCCCACAGGCACCACCACACCCCTCCTTGCATGAAACCTGCGCAGTAGGACAGGGGCATGAATGTTAGCAACAGGCTCCCAAGACCGTTCCTCGGGACCGTACCCCTTCCAGTCAACCAAATAATATGGCTTGCCTGCACGCAACTTCATGTCCAATATGGATTTCACCTCATATTCCTCAGAACCCCTGACCTTCACCGCCAAAGGTCTGACAGGTAAACGAGTATCCGGATTGCATGGTTTAATCAAAGAAACATAAAACACCGGATGCACCCACCAACGAGCAGGTAATTCCAAGCAGACAGCTGCAGGATTGATAAGTCTTGTAATCGCAAAAGGACCAATAAACCGAGGGAGAAGCTTCTTTTTTCCCGGTATCCTCAAGTTCTTGGCTGATAGCCAAACCTTCAATCCAACCCGATACTCCGGAGCAGTTACTCTCTTGGCATCCGCATATCGCTTGGAAGTAAACTGAGCCTGAATCAGTTGTCTTCGGACTCGCTTATGTAACATCGACATGTCTCTTAGAGTGGCATTTGATGGTGGATTGTCCGATGAAAGATCCGGATCCAAAGGAATGGACCTAGGATGTTGACCATACAGAGCATAAAATGGAGTGGTACTCCATACTATATAAATTCATAAACACACAAGGAGAAGCCTTTAAATGGTCATATAGAATAAAATGGGGTAGAACGCTGGGAGTGGAACCAACGGATAAACAGTGGGAAGACCTATGGAAGCAAATCCCCAGAATGACCCGCTCGGCACAAACGAGGGAAATGTGGGTAAAAATTATGACACAATGGCACTTTACCCCAGAAAGGCTCCATGCAATGTATCCAAACTCATCTGACCAATGCTGGAGGGGGTGTGATGAAGTGGGTACTTGGAGACACATTTGGTGGGACTGCAAAGATGTTAAACCCTTCTGGGTAGAGGTGAAAAGCGAAATGGGTAAAATATTCCTGGAAGTGGGTTTGCTGGGGGAGGGAGTGTGGCTCTGTGGAATCAGAGACGACACAGCAATGCAATACAGCAAATCACAATGGAGAAGCTATATGGGTCTACTTATAGCGGCATGGACCACTATAGCGCAGAACTGGAAGAATAAAAATACTCCACTGACCTGCACCTGGCTTCGGAAAGTGTGGGCCCACATAACTATGGAAAAAATTACACATAAGATCCAAGGAACTGGAGACACATTCGGAAAGGAATGGGAAGGGATACTGCAATACCTGCAGTCAGACTTTATGGGTCAATGGTGCCCTCATAATATTAAGGTTTCAGACATCTTCAATGCATAAATGGAACAATGGACTTTAAGATTTCATCCGACCAGAGGGGAGGGAGGGGGTGGGAGGAGGGAAAGGTTTAACGTTAAATGTAATTGTACCTGCTTTACTTCAGTAAAACCAATAAACACAGTTTAAAAAAAAAAAAATGGAGTGGTACCAATAGAAATATGAAGAGAATTGTTGTACGCAAGCTCTGATGATGGCAACATAGACAACCAGGTAGACTGGTACAGTAGGCATAGACGTCTCAAATACTGCTCCATAGTACCATTTGTCCTTTCGGTTTGCCCATCGTCTGTGGATGGAATGACGTAGACATTCTGTCATCTATTAGGATAGCTGAAGTGAGAGCCTTCCAGAAATGTGAGGCAAATGGTGAACCTCTATCTGTGATGATTACAGTAGGTAACCCAAAAAAACAGAATACATGTCGTAGAAAAAGTACTGCCAGAACAGAAGCTGTGGGTAGCCCCTTGCAAGGTATGAATAGTGCAACCTTAGTAAAGTAATCGACAACCACCCATATCGTGTTAAAGCCCCGTTCTAATGGTAATTCGAACACAAAATCTATAGATATCACATAACAGGGCCTATGTGGTAGAGGCTGCAACAAGCCCATTGGTTTACCAGGCCGTGACTTGCATTGGGCGCAGATAGAACAGAAATTAACATAATCTATTACTTCTCTGGACATGGAAGACCACCAACACCACCGTCTGAGTAGTTCCAATGTCTTCTTTTGGCCTGGATGAGCCGCCATTACTGAATCATGTCCCCATCGCATAGCTCTGGAGGAAGTGTTTTCTGTTGGCAGGTATAACACCCCTTATAAATGGCAGACCCTTCTGGATATCCAAATTGAGTGTAGCTACCTCTTGTGGATTGCAAGACACCCACTCCTGAAGCTCCTGTTTAAGGGAAGACTGAGCAGAACAACTGCAAATGACATGTTTTGCCACAAGAGGGTGAGGTTCTGTAGTGTCCTCAAATTTGTCGCTACCGATACGTGATAAAGCATCGTCTTTGATAATATCACGTGATGGTCGGTAGGTAATCTGAAAATCAAACCGAGTAAAGAACGCGTGCCATCTGGCTTGATGCGCGGTGAGGCATTTCATTGTTTTGAATGCTTGCAGATTGCGATGATCTGAATACACAGTCGCAGGGTGTTTAGCCCCTAGTAGGTGATGGTGCCATTCTAACAGTGCATCTTTAATCGCTAACAGTTCCCTTTCTGTGACTGTGACTACGTTCATAAGATGTTAGTTTACGAGAGGAAAAGGCAACAGGATGCTCCTCACTATTGTCTGGACATGTCTGGGAGAGAATGGCACTGATTGCAACATTGGAGGCATCAGCGGAACAGGAGCAGTGGTAAAAGCTTCTTTTAGAGTATCAAAAGACCTCTGAGCCTCCTTGTTCCAACAAAAGGAAACCTTGGAACTGGTCAGAGCTGTCAAAGGAGCTACTGTCTGTGAAAAAGACTTAATAAAACGACGGTAAAGGTTTGCGAACCCTAAAAAGGATTGCAGAGCCTTTGTACTGTTGGGTATTGGCCAATTCATGATGGCATTGACTTTAGATCCACTCATCCGTACACCAGTACTCGTAATGTCATAACCCAAAAATTCTACCTCCTGAGTGCGGAAAACCCACTTTCCGCTTTTACAAATAACCTATGATCTCGTAACCTTTGTAGTACTTTAGAAACGTGAATGACATGCTCTTGATATGAAGATGAATATATCAGGATATCGTCCAAATAAATGACAATGAATTGGTACAGGATGTCCCTAAATATGTGATTCATAAAAAACTGAAAAGTTGCGGGGGCATTGCATAGGCCGAACTGCATAACAAGATACTCATAGAGACCGTATCGTGTCTTGAAGGCTGTTTTCCATTCATCGCCTTCGCGTATGCGTACCAAATTGTATGCCCCCCTAAGATCAAGTTTTGTGTATATGACTGATGAGCCCAATTGGTCCAACAGCACTGTGATTAAAGGTAATGGATACTGGTTCTTCACCGTTATAGCGTTGAGAGCCCTGTAATCAATACAAGGCCTCAGGTCGTCCTCCTTCTTCGGAACAAAGAACAATGGGGATGTCGCAGGGGACTATGAAGGGCGAATAATTCCATTATCAGCGCCTTGTCAATGTAATCCTTGAGAACTGCATCTTCCTGTTGGGTTATGGAATATACTCGACCCGTTGGTATTTTGGATCCAGGTAATAGTTCTATAGGACAATCGTATGGACGATGAGGTAGTAGATGCTCCGCCATACCTTTGTCAAATACATCAGCAAATGCTTTGTATTCCTGTGGTACCTGGATGCTAGGAGATTGAACAGCTCCTATGGTTGATGCCGTCTCAAGCAAAGACGTAACCAAAGAGTCCCTGACCACCTCTAGCTCTTTAAAGCAATGTTCATTGCAATAAGGCGAGGGGTATTGTATCTGTCCAGTTGCCCAGTCAATGAATGGATTGTGTAGGCAAGCCAAGATATACCCAAAATCAATTTGTACTGAGGCGCTGCGATTACATCAAAAACAACTTCCTCAGTGTGTCCGTTGGATTGAACCACTGTAATCGGAATGGTTTCCTTAGTGACCAAACCAGATGCGAGGATGGAACCATTGACGGTACTGACTGTTTCAGGAATCTTTTTTGCTACAGTGGGTATACCAGCTGCTTGCAAAAAGGAGAGATCAAAGTAATTGTTAGTAGCACCTGAGTCAAGCATCACCTGGGTCTGGATTCTGGAATCATGAAAACATAATTCCACGGAAATGGCGACCGGAGCGGAAGGATTTACTGATCAGGAGTCCATTTTCGGACTTGGCACAAGGACTCCTACTGATGCCGAGCTTTGGCGTTTCCCAGATGCTTGTTTGGCTTCTTGCGACAGGAATCCAGCAAATGCTCTGCAGCCCCACAGTACATACAGAGATTGTTTTTGCGTCTATTTTCTCTCTCTGCATTTGATAGACGACCACGTATGGCCCATATCTGCATGGGTTCAGGGTCACTGTAAGAGCCGGAGGCTCTGAGCGTACCATAGATGGCATGCATTGTCTCTTTTCTCCTTTTCTGGCAGATCTTCGAGCATCTAGTTGCAGGATGAGAGCTAGTAGTTCTGTAAATCCTGCAGGTACCACTGGAACAGTGGAGTGGGCATCTTTGAGGTCCTCGGACAGGCCTTTAAAAAAAAACTGCAGCTTTCTTTTCCTCAGGGCAACTCGTCTCCGCAGTTAGCTGATTAAACTTGGCTAAATAGACCAACAATGGTTGGCTTCCTTGCCGAAGACTTAACAACTCCAGATCAGTGGCTTGGGTAGCATATGTCATGTCGAACATCTTGCTCATAGCATCCAATAAAGCATCAGTCATAGAATAACGGACTGTTGTTTTCTAATAGCGGGTTGGCCCAGGCAGCCGCGGTGCCACCCAGATGAGACAGAACAAAAGCCGCTTTGGTAGTCAAGTCCGGAAAGGAACTCGGTCTACAAAGAAAATGTAAGCGGCACTGATTAAAAGTATGATAGGACTTAGGATCGCCAGTGAACCTCTCAGGAGGAGCCAGAGGGAACTGGCTAGGCATAACCACCTGTACTGATTCACGTGGAGGTAAAAATGAACCAGAACCGGAGGCGATGGCGGCAGGAGTTTCACCTCCCTGAGGTGGGGAGCGCATTGCGTCTTGTAATACGTCCATGCGGTGTCGTAAGGTATCCTGGGCAGAAATCATTTTGTTTCGTAAATCTGCTATTAGCAGTGTGAGGGCTTCCAAGGGATCCACAACCTCCATTGCTATGGCTTCTGATTCTGACATGCTTCACTGACATATTAACAGTTGACAAACTTGCAATTAGACAAAAAAGGATACAAGTATAGTACAGCCATAAAAAGATACAATTAGGATCCTGTTGAGGTCTTTCCTCCCAAACTTCACAGCTGAGTCCTCAAGGAAAAACCCTTTCTCTTGATTACACCCTCTGCTCGATAGAAAACCACAAACAGAGCGAGGAATCAATTGAAAAGGCAAAGAACAGAAAACACTCTCCAATCTGTGCAAGAGAAACAACAAGGTCGGTATATGTCTAATGAGGTTGCTTCTAAATTTGTATCACTAGTTTTCCCACTAATGTCATGATTCCTGCCCCTCATATCCCCAGCACTCCAAGATGTCAGGCTGGAGCCTGGCCACGATCACCTACATGGCCCTCAAAGCCTCTCCATCCCTCCAAAGACACACTTGGAGTCAGACTTGGCGCTTGTGGCACCAGACTCACTCACTCCCAGAGGATAACATTGGGGATTGGACTTGTAGTGTATTGACGGGGACAAGATGGATGCCCCCACATATTTTGGTTCCCAGAACTGCATGTGCGGTCTGGTCTTTTGGGTGTGGTTCAGCACAGAGGCACCTGGGATACCCAGAGACTATTTAAGCCACACCCAGGCTGAGAAACATGCTTTGCGTTTTCTGCACCTGCAGCGTGACACTCACCGTGTTCGGATCGGTCTCCAGTAGGTCTGAATCTTTCTTCTGCGCTCAGCTCCTGCAAGAACAAGAACACCGTTAGGAACAGCCTTACCTTGCGGCGCTTCTGCCCATCAGTCATTGCTCCTTCTGTTCTGCGGGCATCTGCGGCGGCGTCATTCCCATCCCGGCACGCCGCTTCCTAAGGAAAAGGGAAAAGAACAGAAAAAAGGCATTAGTAAGCATTCTGCAAATCTTCGCTTATTTTTAAATACTGTACGAGCTTGGGGTGGGGGGCGCTGTTGCGCAGAACAAGATGGCCGCCTGACTTCAGTGCTCTGAACCGGGAGAGAAGAATATCCTTCAAAAAACACCCTTCCAGTGCGCCCATTCTAACCTGCGCTGACGGAGTGGTCGTGTGAACCCATCCAACATCTCTCTGCTGATTCCTGGGCCCCTGCGCTCCTGCTGGTTCCTGCTGCGACACTCGGCTTAGACTGGGGACGCCTGTGCCTGGCCACCCCGGCCTGCGGCTCCAGCGCCTGCAGATCTCTCCTCCACCTGAGAGCGCAGCGCTGCAGGCCGCTGAGGGGGAGGGGCGCTGAGCCCTCCTCGGCGAGCTAGGCCTGCCGCGACCACTGGAGACCTCTCTGGATCCCTCCAACACATCACCTCAGCTGGACCTGTGGCCTCCGCTGCCTCCACCGACCGACTCCTGGGACGCCTGCTGGCGTCGGAGCCCCCGGCCCCTGTTCCTGCGGAGTGCCTGACATTGCTGCGGTGCCCGGCGCCTTGGCGCGACCTGCTCGCCCTTCCTCTGCCGCCCCCCTCCCGATTCCACACAGCCCACTTCAGAGACCAGGTAGGAGGTTGCGGGGGGGCTCTGCACTGCCGGCTCCTGCACAGTCCTGACCTGCGGCGACCCGATTCTCCCGGTGTGGGCTCTCTCCTCCATCTGAGAGCGCGGTGCTGCGGGCTGCCGAGGAGGAGGGGCGTCTGAGCCCTCCTCAACAAGCGGGGCAACCGCGGGCGTTTGTATGCCCTCCGGACCCCCCGGATCCTTCCACTACTCTGCCCCAACGGGCCCATTAAACTCACCTGAAGCCTCAGCTGAGCGATGCCTGGAGGCGTCGTGGTCCCCCGCTGCCTGATCCTGAGGACTGCCTGGATAGCGTTGTGGGGCCCTGCGCCTCCGCACGGCCTGCCTGACATTGCTGCGGTGCCCGGCGCCTTGGCGCGACCTGCTCGCCCATCCTCTGCCTCCCCCCTCCCAACTCCACACAGGCCACATCAGTAACGTCGTGGGGGGGCACCGGGGGGCTCTGAACTCCTGGCTTCTACACGGTCTCAGCCTGCGGCAGCCTGATCCTGTCGGTGCGGGCCTGCGCCACGGTTCTGCACTTCAGCAACTCCTGTCAGCCGTGCCCCTTTCCCCCTCCTGGGCCTGTGGGGACACACACGGTGAATGAACACTACTATCCCCGAGGATTGCAGTCCACTGCTACTGATCCCCCATACTCATTGCAAGCCTGCTGCCTCTGCCTACTACATCATATCTGTGAATGCATGATTCCCGGACCGATTGCTCATAGTGGCAGCGCACTTTTGGCACCCCTCAGCTCCACCTTTATAATCAACGTGAGTCTGGCAGTCGTTCTCCTGCTGAGCCCCATGCCCTAACACAACAGCCAGGGACACAAGACCCTTAGATCCCCCTGCAACCACACGCACCTGGAGAGCATACCCACGGAAATAACCCTACGACCATCTAACTACACCTAACCTCCGGGACAGAGGTGCAGTCTTGTCCCATTGAATCCTACCCCAGCCCGGAGCGCGCCGCTGCCCTTGCACTACCCACACTTGCTGTTTAACAAGACATTGGCCCCAGAGCCCCCACTGTCATCACTGGAGGTAATCTCCATCTGATTAATCCTCGAAGTCGCTACTCCCTCGAGACAGAGTACCTGAGGCGCTATAACATCATCCGTGCCCCGTGGGAGAGGTGGGACGCGTTGGATCCTCGGCCGGCTGGGGCTCGCCACATAGAACCCGTTGCCAACTGCACGTCACCATCATCCTTTTGACTTCCCGTCCATCTAGACAACTTTCTACACAGTAACGGTCACGCTCCCTTGTTGGCACCCCTCGAAGTGCCTGAAGCCCAACTTCCACCATCACCATGACAAAGGGAGCTGGCACTGGGAAGAAGCAAAGCTCGCTCAATATGTTTGCCAAGACTCCGTCCAAGTCGTCGCCCCATCCCCCAGAGGAGGCACCCACGATCTCAAAACCCTCACCCTCCGATGACTCGCAGAGGATGCTAGAATACATGAGAGAGGGATTTACTGCACTGCACTCTAAATTGGGCGATATGAACGGTACTATCTCCTCTATAAAAGCTCATATCGAAAGAACAGACAGCCGGGTCGCTGAGATTGAAACCAGAGTCGGCATTGCTGAGGATGACCTGGGATCGTTGCGGGCTGCGGTTTCCACACTTACCAATCGAGTCTCAGCAGTGGAGAAGAAGAACGACGACCTTGAATCCCGCTCTAGGCGTAATAACCTGCGCATCATTGGCATTCCTGAGGATAATATCAAAGAGCCCATGGAGGACTATGTAGAATGTATCCTCTTAACAATACTAGACACCCCGAAGCTCTTTTCACACATCGCGGTCGAAAGGGCACATCGCTCTTTCAGTGCCAAGCCCAGACCCGGTGCACCCCCCCGACCCATCATCGCCAGGATCCTAAATTTCCGGCATCGGGATGCCTTGCTTCGGGCGGCCAGAGCCAAGGGGGAGCTAACCTTGGGCAGGCAAGAATTAATCTCTATCCCGATTTCTCTGTCGCTGTACAACAGGAGCGCTGTCATGATCTCTGCTTCCAAAAGGTCAGGGTTTTCCCAACTCCCTTGGAAGCAGATCCATAACCCAGGTTCCGAGTGCCAACCAGTCCCAATTGGGACCTTTTGGACCCAGTCCTGGCGCCAGTGGCACCAGGCTCATAAATATGCCCAGTCCCAGCGCTGGAAGCGCCGGGCTCATAATGCTTGGGTGGACTTACCTGCAGCAGACCATGCTGCTTACTTGCCTGCCAGTTGAGCCTCTGATCCTCTTCTGTTTGGAACTACTTTTCCTGTTGGGTGGGGCAGGAGCCACTCCCTAGATTCAGAACACTGGAACTCTTCTGGAAAGCAGGAACTCTTTTCTTACCTAGGCGTGGCTGTGGAAGGAGACACCTAAGCACTACAGGAGGCTATTTAAACCACACCCGATGGATGAATCTTGCTTTGCGTTATTCTGCATCCTCTGCAGCAGAACGCTCATCGTGTCTTCTGCATCTGATCCTGGGCCTAAGGGAAAAGGCTTACCATCCTGAATCCAGTCTTCAGCAACACCTATAAAGACAAGAAAGAACAGGTTAGCATTACGGTCTTCAGTGACAGCTCTTCACTTACCTGGTCCATCGGCTGTCACCAACGCCTCGCGCTGCATTCCGGCATCTGAAAGACAAAGGCTTACCTACTCTTCGTGCACTCCGGAGGTCTTCACACTGCATTCCGGCATCTGAAAGACAAAAGCTTACCAACTCTTCGCACGCTCCGGAGGCCTTCGGCGCTGCATCCCGCATCTGAAAGACAAAACAAGGTGCGTTTAAAGACATTGGGGAACTTTAATACTCACGTGCCATTACTCCTTTCCACATCTAACCCAGTGGGTATTCCGGCACCCTGCAGCCGCTCCGAACTTGTACCTGCAAAATAAAAAGACAGTTAGAGCGCATCGTGAAGCAGGCAACAAGCGCTTACTTACGTGCTTCCAGGCGCTTCTATTCATCACACGGGCTCCATCTTCAACTCACTTCAGCCCGTCATCCGCCATCGCCGGAACCCTGCAAAACAAGAAACATCATTACTAAAGACTTTAAAGACATTAGAATTACTCGAAACTTACCGTTCGTGCAGTAAACGACGGACAGCAGTCCTCTGAAGTCAAGAGGCCTGCTCCCCTTATCCAGTGAAGAAACTGGTTACAGCACCCTGCCCCGAGGCAGATGGAGAGCACGGCGTTCACTTACCTAAGGTGAGAGCGTTAACCTTTGGGGTTCTACAGGAGAAGAGAAAGGGAAGAAGAGAGAGACATTCAATAACCCAGTTCCTTAATCCCATATTTTCTATCTGCAGACATCTTACCCTTCGAGTCAAACATACAGTGCACAGAGGTCCAGCCCAAAGAGCCAGCCGTGTGTTACACATCACCTTTGAAGATACGGTATACGCGCAGTCAAGACTGGTGCCTCTACGGGAATCAGGTGAGCGTTACAGAACGCAAAGCCTACCACAAAACTCCCGTCCAGGCGCTATGGAAACCTCGGATACCGACCAGCTAGCCCAGTTACTTGGGGAACTAAGGGCATAAGTGCATGCAGCCCGTCAGGAAACGAACGCTCTAAGAAGGGAACTGATTATTTCCAAGGAGCGAACAGATGATCTCGCTAGACAATTGCTACAGTCACAAGCCGGACAGACCCCGTTACCCGCATCTGGGGGAAATCTTCCTTCTACATCCTCTATGAATCCAGTGCAGATCAACCTACCTGGGAATGTACCTCTGGCTCCGCCCGAACGATTTTCTGGTGACCCAAAGAGGTTTGCAGTATTTATCAATCAGTGCCGGTTGCATTTCTTATGCCGGCCAGCAGCCTTTCCAACTGATCAAGCTAAAGTAGCTTTCGTGCTTTCGTACCTTAGTGGCAATGCGGCAGACTGGTCGATCCCTCTAGTAAATCAAGATGATCCGGTCCTCCATGATTTTCAAGCTTTTCAGCTCAGTATGGAAAAACTGTTCGCAAGACATTCACAGGGGCAGGCCTTGGACAATGAGCTTCTTTCGTTGCGACAAGGTAATCAAGACCTTTTGGCTTATATTGCGTCTTTCAACAGACTGATAGTGGAAACTCAATGGCCTGAGGACAAAAGGATTACGCTGTTTTATAGAGGTCTACGTGGAGAGCTCAAAGATGTGTTAGCCCAAGTAGTGAATCCCCCACAAGATTGTTCGGACTATATAGACTTAGTCGTTCAAATAGATCACAGACTGCAGAACAGGAAGGCCGATCGTTCCAAGTTTGATGCTCGAGTATTTTCCAAACCGCCAACTCCTTCCAAAGGAGTAGACTCCGGGGAACCCATGCAAATAGGGGGTCTGAAAGGTCCTCTAACACAAAAGGAGCGGGAAAGGAGAAAACAGTTGCAATTATGCCTCTATTGCAGAAACTCAGGGCACTTTCTTCGAGACTGTCCGGTGAAACCTGCCAAGAAGGCAGTAGGAGCTGCAGTTACCAAAGTTACAAACGCTGAGCAGGGAAACGACCTCGCCCGACAAGAATAGAGATCCTCTTGCCGAGCGTGAAAACCAGTTCCGTGACCTCGCATTTCGTGATACCTATGGTCCTCATTAGCCCTGATAATCCGGATCGATTACATGCAATTGAAGCTTACGTCGACAGCGGTGCCATCGGCAATTATGTGGATCATGAAATGGTTTTGAGGATGAATCTAACTCTTTGTCCCAAGGCTGTAAAGGACGTCATTACTACGGTGGATGGTACGGCGATAGCCTCCGGGCCAGTAACGCATACCACTCAAGAGGTGACGCTAGTAAGTCAAGATGGACACCATGAGAAGATCGTGTTCGATGTGATCAAGGCCCCTCAGTTTCAGATTATTCTAGGAATACCTTGGTTAGAGAAACACAATCCTCTGATCGATTGGCGAGCAAGAACGGTCCAGTTTCCAGAATGTGTCTCTACTTGTCACCCTCCACCTGGTGTTGCACTGGCAGCAATTTCTTCAGAGACTCCCCAGTTACCTCCTGAATACCTAGAATACCAAGATGTTTTCCGGAAGGATCAGGCTAACTCTCTACCTCCTCATAGGTCTTATGACTGCCAGATAGACCTGATACCTGGATCTACTCCTCCTTGTAGTAGAATTTATGCCCTCACCGAGCCTGAGAACCTTCACCTTCGACAATACCTGGATCAATACCTGGCAAATGGGTTTATTCGTCCTTCCAAGTCCCCTGCTTCTTCAGCTTTGTTCTTCGTTCCAAAAAAGGAAGGAGACCTTAGAACTTGTATAGATTATCGCTCCCTGAACCAGATCACCGTTAAGAATAGATATCCGTTACCTTTGATCCCTGAACTCCTGGACCAAGTTAGAAAAGCATGCATATATACAAAGCTGGATCTTAGAGGAGCTTACCACTTGGTACGAGTAAAAGAGGGCGATGAATGGAAGACGGCCTTCCGCACCAAGTATGGGCTATTTGAATATCAGGTCATGCCCTTCGGACTTTGCAATGCCCCGGCCGCCTTTCAATATTTTATGAACGATGTCCTCAGAGAGCTCATAGATGTGTGTGTTGTTGTTTACATTGACGACATCCTCGTTTATTCTTCATCGGAATCTGAACATCGGAAACACGTGAAAATGGTCCTCGAAAGATTGCGTCAACACAAACTTTTCGCTAAGTTGGAAAAATGTGTTTTCAACGTGACTGAAGTTGAATTCTTGGGATTCATATTATCACCTGGCGGAGTGCGTATGGATTCAAAGAAGGTCGATGCAGTTCTCAAATGGCCATCACCATCCTCCGTAAAAGGTGTGCAAAGCATGTTAGGCTTCGCTAACTTTTACCGCAGGTTTATCCCCGAATTCTCTCGAATAGTCCAGCCCATCACTGCCTTGTTAAAGAAAAACAAACGTTTTGAATGGTCTACCGAGGCGGAACAAGCTTTCCAGGATTTGAAGACTAAATTTATCTCTGCACCAATCTTAAAACACCCTCGCCCCGAACTCCCCTACATCGTGGAAACTGATGCTTCAAGCCTTGCCATGGGGGCAGTTCTATCACAAAAGGACCCGGTAACCAATCAGTTGCATCCCGTGGCATTTTGGTCCCGCAAATTCTCGCCTCCTGAAATCAATTACACGATTACTGACAAGGAACTTCTGGCTATCAAGTCTGCCTTTAAGGCTTGGCGGCATTATCTGCTGGGGGCCCGACACACCGTTACTGTGATTACGGATCACCGAAACCTGCAATATTTGAAAACCGCAAAAGCCCAATCCTCTAGACAACTCCGTTGGGCATTATTCTTTGCCGAGTTTGACTTCATAATTACCTATCGACCTGGTACAAAGAACGGTAAAGCTGATGCCCTTTCTCGGATGGGTGTGGAAGAACACTTGATCAACCCTAAACCTGTACCAATCATTCCCGAACAAAGAATTCTGGGTGTAATCGCCACAGAATCCATAGAGGAAGTTAAGGATAAAGCCAGGCAACTTGTAACTCCAGCAGACATACAGAATTGGCATCTGCAGGGAAAGGACTTTGCAGTAAAGGACAACTTATTGTATTTCCAAGAACGATTATAGCTACCCAGCACAGATTTACAGAAAAAAGTAATCTCTTGTTATCACGATTCTTTAATGGAAGGACATCCCGGTATGGCCAAGACCTCAGAAAAGATCAAGCGCTACTTCTGGTGGCCGTCTTGGAAAAAAGATATCAGAGACTTTATAATGTCCTGTGGAGTATGCGCCCAAAACAAGAGTTAAAAGGAAAGACCAGCAGGCCTCTTACGCCCTATTGACATCCCACCTCGCCCTTGGCATACGCTTTCTATGGACTTCATCACCGATCTACCTCCATTCTCCGGATACAATACGATTCTAGTAATCGTGGACTTATTCTCCAAGATGGCGCATTTCATTCCGCTCAAAGGCTTGCCAACAGCAGCAACTCTGGCCCGAGAATTTCTCGAAAACATCGTCTGACTGCACGGTTTTCCTTCGGTTCTAATTTCGGATCGAGGTAGTCAATTTATTTCTCATTTTTGGCGAAGTTGCTGTCGGTCGGCTCAAATTGATGTGAGACTATCGACCAGTCACCACCCTCAGACCGACGGACAAACCGAGAGGACCAATCAAACTCTGGAACAGTATTTACGCTGCATGCTGCAACAAACTGAAAAAACTTGGAAAGACATCCTTTGGATAGCCGAATATGCCTACAATAACTCTGTCCATTCGGGAACTGGGAAAACCCCGTTTTTTCTTTTGTACGGCAGTCACCCTCGAACCTCGGAGTTGGATCCCCTCCAAGATCTTGAAACACCAGCAGTAGGCTACCTGCATTCTACAATCACCCAAGCCTTTAAGGAAGCTGTTTCTCACCCTCAAAGGGCTAAAGAACAATACAAGAAAGGAGCAGATCAACATCGGAAGGAAGCCCCTCAATATCAAGTAGGGGATCAAGTCTGGTTATCCACCAAATATCTACCTCTAAAAGGGCCACGCACATTCAACCCAAGATACCTTGGTCCCTATTCCATCACTACCATAGTAAACCCAGTAGCGGTCAAGTTGGACTTGCCCCCGCACATGAAGATACATCCGGTCTTCCACGTCTCTCTATTAAAACCCGTGCAACCTCAAACCCGACTAACTAAATCTCCAAAACCTATCCTAGTTGATGGAGAACTCGAGTTTGAAGTCAAAAGCATTCTGGACTCCAAGATCTCCAAATCTAAACTATTTTACCTAATTGACTGGAAAGGCTACGGCCCCCAAGAGAGATCCTGGGAACCTGCTGAATATGTCCACGCTCCTCGCCTAATCAAAAGATTTCACCGAACATTTCCTGACAAGCCAAAACCCCCGGAGAAGCCCGGTTTGGGAGGGGCCTTGAGGGGGGGGTACTGTCATGATCTCTGCTTCCAAAAGGTCAGGGTTTTCCCAACTCCCTTGGAAGCAGATCCATAACCCAGGTTCCGAGTGCCAACCAGTCCCAATTGGGACCTTTTGGACCCAGTCCTGGCGCCAGTGGCACCAGGCTCATAAATATGCCCAGTCCCAGCGCTGGAAGCGCCGGGCTCATAATGCTTGGGTGGACTTACCTGCAGCAGACCATGCTGATTACTTGCCTGCCAGTTGAGCCTCTGATCCTCTTCTGTTTGGAACTACTTTTCCTGTTGGGTGGGGCAGGAGCCACTCCGTAGATTCAGAACACTGGAACTCTTCTGGAAAGCAGGAACTCTTTTCTTACCTAGGCGTGGCTGTGGAAGGAGACACCTAAGCACTACAGGAGGCTATTTAAACCACACCCGATGGATGAATCTTGCTTTGCGTTATTCTGCATCCTCTGCAGCAGAACGCTCATCGTGTCTTCTGCATCTGATCCTGGGCCTAAGGGAAAAGGCTTACCATCCTGAATCCAGTCTTCAGCAACACCTATAAAGACAAGAAAGAACAGGTTAGCATTACGGTCTTCAGTGACAGCTCTTCACTTACCTGGTCCATCGGCTGTCACCAACGCCTCGCGCTGCATTCCGGCATCTGAAAGACAAAGGCTTACCTACTCTTCGTGCGCTCCGGAGGTCTTCACACTGCATTCCGGCATCTTGAAAGACAAAAGCTTACCAACTCTTCGCACGCTCCGGAGGCCTTCGGCGCTGCATCCCGCATCTGAAATACGAAACAAGGTGCGTATAAAGACATTGGGGAACTTTAATACTCACGTGCCATTACTCCTTTCCACATCTAACCCAGTGGGTATTCCGGCACCCTGCAGCCGCTCCGAACTTGTACCTGCAAAATAAAAAGACAGTTAGAGCGCATCGTGAAGCAGGCAACAAGCACTTACTTACGTGCTTCCAGGCGCTTCTATTCATCACACTGGCTCCATCTTCAACTCACTTCAGCCCGTCATCCGCCATCGCCGGAACCCTGCAAAACAAGAAACATCATTACTAAAGACTTTAAAGACATTAGAATTACTCGAAACTTACCGTTCGTGCAGTAAACGACGGACAGCAGTCCTCTGAAGTCAAGAGGCCTGCTCCCCTTATCCAGTGAAGAAACTGGTTACAGCACCCCGCCCCGAGGCAGATGGAGAGCACGGCGTTCACTTACCTAAGGTGAGAGCGTTAACCTTTGGGGTTCTACAGGAGAAGAGAAAGGGAAGAAGAGAGAGACATTCAATAACCCAGTTCCTTAATCCCATATTTTCTATCTGCAGACATCTTACCCTTCGAGTCAAACATACAGTGCACAGAGGTCCAGCCCAAAGAGCCAGCCGTGTGTTACACATCACCTTTGAAGAAACGGTATACGCCCAGTCAAGACCGGCGCCTCTACGGGAATCAGGTGAGCGTTACAAGCGCAAAACCTTTCTTGCTGTAAAAAAGAGGCTTCGGGACTTGGGGGTCAGGTACTCCATGCTTTTCCCAGCGAAGTTAAGGATCGAACACTCAAATCAAACCTTTTTCTTCACCATCCCAGAGGAGGCATTGAAATTCATTGATGAACACTTTCCCGGATGACCCTCTCATTCCTATTGCATGGGGTAGCCCTAGGATGACCCCTGCTCATACTTATGTCAGATATGCTGCCATTGCTGCTAGGCTTCCTATGGCACTCAAGCGTCTATGGAAATTCTGGGCCACCAGTTTTATTCTTGTTGCCGCAGCGGTCCTTGGCGGTGCTGTCATTGGCTCTCACACAGCCTTATTGTGTTCGGGCGGCCTCGGCGCCCGGTCGAGATCCCAGTTTGTAGACTATTCCGCAGCCGATTTCAGGCCCCCGGACTTGATTGACGGGATTCTGGATCCACCCGGACCATAATGTGTTCACTGGTCGCTCTTGTGGCAGCGTCCAGGGGCCCACGACTGTCGCTTTTGCTCCAGGCTGCTCCTTCCCTGATATTCCGGAGCCCTGCGGCTCCCTCACGCCAGCACTATGTACTTTACTTATTACTGCTGCATTTTGTATTATCCTTACGCTCTCCCCGGTTCGGCGTGCCATCACTAGGCTAACTTAAAGCCCCCCAGGCGTTGTTGTTAATTGGTTTGCGTTTCATCCCTCTGGTTGGGGGAGGGATGTGGAAGGGGGTATGGGGGGAGGGGTAGTTATGGTTGAATATGGCTTGACGACCACCAGGGGCGCCACATGCTCCACAGCACCACATCATATACACGTAGGCAGAGATCCTTCCACGTCTGGATCGACAGCCTTTCTCTTATTTAGTAACACATTGCTGAGGCTGAACCAACATCCCTGCGAGTGACGACCTGACTTTCATGAGCTGGAATATCCGGGGTTTGGGCAATCACAAAAAGAAGCGCCAGATACAGTTATAAGCCGAGCGCCATGGTGTCAAAATTCTTTGTTTACAAGAAACCCATGCTTGTTCCGAACTGTGTGAACGGTTCGCCAAACAATGGGGCTCCCAAAGGTATTATACTAACTATTCCACCCAGAGCCGCGGCACTCTCACTCTGATGCACAGAAGTTTGAAATTTGTGTGCAATCACTCACGTATAGACCCCCTTGGCCAATATGTGTTAACCATCGGCACGCTGCAGTGCCGGGAGGTAGCTATCCTAAACATTTACGGTCCTAATGTTGACGACCCTGATTTCTATCTGCACCTAGCCTCTGTCCTGGAAAGCTTCCCCTTGATCCCGGTCATATGGGGTGGAGACTTTAACACTATATTGGATGTCACCCTAGACAGGTCGGGCTCGCGACCCCGCCAACTCTCAAGAGCGGCCTACACCATACTTACAACACTCCCACGATTGTTACTGGTTGATCCCTGGCGACTAATGTACCCTGAATCCCGAAAGTATAAATTCTATTCCACAGTCCACGATTCGCACTCTAGAATAGATAGATGGCTCATTACCGACATGCTAGTTAGGTCCGTGTCACACCAGGCTATCCTCCCCAGAACACTATCTGACCACTCACCTGTTGTTATCTCGCTGAACTGGGGCCCTGACGCCAATAGACCGAGGCAGTGGAGGTTAGGCTCCCACACGCTCCTCGATCAGGCTTTTGCGGCTGAGCTCGAATCCTCCATTGAAGAGTTCTTTGAGTTCAATGTGGACTCTGTGACAACATACGCTATGCTCTGGGAATCATTCAAAGCATATACGAGGGGCATCGCTATCTCCAAGGGGTGTGGTATTCTTAAGAGAATCCGCGCAGATATCTCCGTCAGCGAATCAACCCTAGCCGATCTCGAGGCCCTATACGCTCTTGACCACTCCCCAACCATGCTCTCGACATTGGGCTCGGAATTGGATAACTTTCGTACCCTTGCGGAACGAGAGATCAAATTCCTGGATTCCCCCTGCTCGGCGAGAAGATATGGCGAAGGTGAACGCCCCGGCCGTATGCTGGCAAGGCTGCTCCGGCGCGAATTCAGCGCCCCTAACATCCCGGCCATAGCGAGGCCGGACGGTTCCATGGCCATTTTCCCACAGGACATCAACTCCAAATTTCTTGCGTTCTATACCTCCCTCTACTCTGACGCTGATGGTCGACCCATATCGGAAATCGATTCCTTCTTGGATTCTCTCCCTCTCTCTGTCCTGTTCGACGAGGCTGGTATCTCCTTGGAGAGACCTATCACTCCTGAGGAGCTTGCCGAAGCCATTGAGTCATTAGCATCTGGCAAAGCCCCTGGCCCGGATGAGTTTCTCATTGAATTTTATAAGCAGTATAAGTCACTACTGGTCCCGCACATGTTGTCCCTTTGGGAGGAATCGTGTGAAAAGGGTATACTTCCTCCCTCCCTACGGGAGGCATTGATTACAGTCCTCCTCAAACCGGGCAAGCCCCCTTCCCAATGTGGCTCATATTGGCCCCTCTCATTGATTAACAGCGATGTTAAAATATACGCCAAACTCCTAGCCAACCGTTTAGCCCCAATTATGCCAGACATTATTCACTCTGACCAGGCGGGATTTGTCCCAGGAAGGTCCACATCCCTAAATTTGAGAAGACTCTTTAACGTGATCAGCAGGGTCAACCCCACCGCACAGGCGGTGGCAGCCACTCTGGACATGCAGAAGGCCTTTAACTCAGTCTTGTGGAAATACTTATGGCGAGTTCTTGTGAAATGTAAATTTGGTCCCAACTTTCTGTCTTGGATTAAGTTACTTTACACCTCTCCCTCAGCCAGAGTCCGTACAGAGAACAGATGTTCCATCTCCTTTCAGATAGCCAGAGGGACTCGACAGGGATGCCCCTTCTACCCACTAATTTTTGCCGTGGCCATTGAACCTTTCGCTGACATGATTCGCCAGTCACACTCCCATAGGGGATTACGCACAGCAGGCCAGGCCGACATAGTTTCCCTCTATGCAGACGATGCTCTCCTGTACATTCGCTCACCAGACACCAACCTTGACCCTATCCTTGTGGACGTTGCCCAGTTCGGTGACATATCGGGATTAAAAGTAAATTGCTCCAAATCTACACTATTCCCGCTTACTGACTGTACACGACCCCCCTCAGATTCAATGGGTTTCACTTGGTCTCAATCGAGCTTTACATACCTGGGGGTGGAGGTATCCCGCCACACAACGAGGCTGCGCAAGGACAATTACTTGAATTATCTGTCGACCCTGACCATTAAAACTTCTGTTTGGACTAGGCCCCCCATTTCACTAGCAGGGAGGATTGGTATTCTTAAAATGGTAGTATTACCCCAACTCCTGTATCGTTTCACCAACCTACCTATATGGCCAGGCGACTCATTCTTTAAGTCATTACGCCATCTTACAAACACCTTTCTCTGGCACTCACGTGCTGTCCAGCTTAAACTCTCTACGCTTACCACCCCTAAGGAATTCGGTGGTTTTAGTGCCCCAGATTTCACTAGGTATTGGGTGGTGGCCCAATCCCAATTCGCCTCCCATTGGTTCAACACCTCTGACCCCCCCCCACACGTCCGTCTCGAGAGGCTATCAGTTTCCGATCAGGGGCTGGGTTCCCTCATCCTCAAACCCATACCATCCGACCCCGACTCGGCAGACCCTGTGGCTAGCACCTCCCTAGCCCTTACCAAACTCTGGGCCTTGGTTAACACACCGCACCCATTCCATGGAGACCTTCCGCTGTGGAACTTCTTCCCGGACGTCCCACTTATCCCGCCATCTATCGTGGCCCGCTGGGCTGACGCTGGCTTCCTGTCACTTCGCAATGTATACAAAAAAAGAAACTTTGTTGAGTGGTCGGACATCCTTCCATCCCTCAAACGATGGCCCACTGCATGGCTACAATTCTCCTCCCTTCATAGGAATCTTAAATCCAGATACCCTGATTTCCCCACTACACCACCTGATGAACCCATAGTTGCAGAACTCTGTTCCTATCTATCCTTTAGAGGTAAAGTGTCAAGACTATACTCCCTATTGCAGGCTAGGGCAGCTCCTGCCTTCACTAAGCTGAAACACAGTTGGGAGGTCAACCTTGAGGTGGAGATCACGGACGAAAGGTGGTCTCGAATGTGCGCTTGCACTCAAGATGTATCTTATAACTCGAAATTCAAGCTCATACAGTTTAAGATCCTGCACAGATATCATCATACACCCAAGAGATTACACCGTATGTTCCCAGACTCCTCCTCCAGTTGCCCCAGGTGCGCCATGGAACAAGCAACCTACATTCATATGCTCTGGCATTGCCCTCACCTGACCCAATTCTGGACCGATATCTGCTCCACCCTGTCAGACATGCTAGAACACTCTATTGCCCCCACCCCACTACAGTGTCTCTTTCATGACTTTTCCCAGCTGGGCCGGAAATCAAGGAGGCTGGCGGGTCTCTGTATGCTGCTAGCGGCCCGCTGCATATTGTTATGTTGGCTCCGACCTAGGGCACCTGTACACTCACAATGGCTTAGATTGGTTATGTGGGCACATGACACGGAAGAAACCTGGAGTGCAATGCAACATCCGCACTCACGGCCAAGGGATATCTGGCGAAGGTTCCGCGACTAGATGGCCTCCATGTCCTCTCCCTCAAACTCTGCTCTGTCTTCTCCCGTATGTTCATCATAATATGATTACAGTGCTATCTGTACGTCTGTTCGACTCTAATGCTGATACCTTGTTGATGCCCTGATCCCCCCCAATCCCCCACAGATAATCCGTTGTGTATTGCTGAAGATGTATGTTTGCATTTATTGCTGTTGCTGCCATGTGGCCGCCCTCTGTTTTTTCTCTCAAGTGTGTTGTCAAGTCAAACAATAAAAATAACTTTAAAAAAAAACAAATACTGCTTCAAACGCTTACCTGAATCCCAGCCACTCTGGGGGAACTCTGTCTCCGGAACTTCTCATCCATTTGCAAGAGGGAAAAGACACTCCAGGTTAGCGTGGAAACATCTAGAGGCGCCACATACCGCGCTTACCCACCGCATTTGTTCTTCATAACCGGCATCCACGCTGAAAACGTTGCGGCACCTAAAAGACACAGAAAAAGAACTAGGTTCAATGCAAATATGAAAGGGGTGCATCGCGCATCGCGCTCTCACTCACCTTCAGCGCTACTCATCTCAGCAGCACACCGCCATCCCCAGACGCCGGCCATCATCTAAGGAAGGAAAGGAACGAAGTTAGAGAACTGTTCAAAAGACTCATTATACTTACCTGTCGGACTCTTGCCAGTGAAGTAAATAGGCAGCAACGAGCCCGCATCAATCATCGCGCCCCTGCGCTGAAGGCAGGACGGAGAGCACACTATCCAAGAAAACAAGGTGAGCTGTGGATCAAAGGGAGGGGTTGGACCCCGGTGAAGAAGGGGTTCAAGCACACAGAGACAATAGGGAGTTAAACTCTACCAATCCTGTGTTTCAGGCCCAGTCTCCAGTCGTATAGCCTCCAGGGAAGGGTTTGAGGTCGTAAGAGGTCAGAACAGGCAGAGTGAAGTCCCCGTGGATACCAGGTGAGCGTTACAGAACGCAAAGCCTCACATCAAAATCCACCTGGGCATCATGGAAACGCCAGAAACCGACCAGTTAGCCCACATGTTGGGGCAGCTACGTTCCGAAGTGCATGCAGCCAGGCAGGAGACCAACACCCTGAGGAGAACGCATTGATGATTTAAGCCGGTACCTTCTCCAGTCACAAGCAGGGCATGCACCATTGCCGGGAAGCGTGCCCTCGATGCCAGTGCCATCAGCCAATCCCGTTCAGATAACCCTTCCTGGGGCAGTTCCCTTGGCCCCGCCCAAACGATTTACAGGGGATCCCAAGAGGTTTGCAACGTTCGTGAACCAGTGCCGCCTGCACTTCCTTTGTAGGCCAGGGGCCTTTCTGAATGACCAATCACGGGTCGCTTTTGTGCTATCCTACCTGAGTGGTAGCGCCGCGGACTGGTCTGTACCCTTTGTGACCCAAGACAATCTTTTGCTGCATGACTTCAGGGGCTTTCAGCAGGAGATGGAAAAGCTGTTCGCCTGTCGCAATCATGGGCAGGTATTAGACAACGAACTTCTGTCCCTACGCCAAGGGAATCAAGACCTTTTAACATACATATACACGTTCAATAGACTCGTAGTTGAAGCAGAATGGCCAGTGGAGAAGAGAACCACGTTATTTCATCAGGGGTTGCGGGGGGAGCTCAAGGATGTTCTCGCACATGTAGTGAACCCACCGAAAGACTGCTCAGAATTCATTGACCTTGTTGTTCAACTGGATCATAGGTTGCAGGACCGAAGAGCAGATCGAACCAGACCGGACCCTCGGCCTATGTATGTGCGTTCAAAGGACAATACTGCCCAAACAACGGAAGGTTCGGGAGAACCAATGCATATCGGGGGGGTCAGATCCCCCTTGACTAAAGCAGAAAGGGATGAAAGGAGACCGCAGCAGTTATGTCTGTACTGTGGAAGGTCAGGTCGTTTCCTTAAAGAGTGCCCTGTGATGCCACCGGGGAGGATGGTAGGGGCCACGGACAAGGAAGATACCATCAAGGAATCGGAAAAATCCCCAGCCGGCAAGTGTAGGGGTCCACTTGTCGAGCGAAGAAAGTGAACTACAGACCTCCCATTTTGCACTATCTTTGGTCTTGATCAATCACCAACAACCATCTCGGATACACACAGTAAGAGCGTACATAGACAGTGGAGCCGCTGGGAATTACATCGACCAGGATCTTGCGGCAAAGATGGGGCTTCCGTTACGCCCTAAATCAACCACCGACACCGTTACCACAGTCAACAGCGCGGAAATAGCTTCTGGCCCAGTATCCCAATGCACTGCAGCTTTAACCCTTCTGTGCCAGGATGGACACCAAGATTCTATCGTTTTCGACCTCATTAAGGCGCCACAGTTCCGGTTGATTTTGGGAATGCCATGGTTGGTAGCTCACAATCCTCGAATCGATTGCTGAGCAAAAGAATTGGCCTTTCCCGAGACTTGCGCCCACACATGTTATCGCCAAGAGAAACAACCAATAGACACCAGAACCTCCACGCTTGCGACTGTGGCAATCGGCACCCTACCAAGTGAATACCAGGACTTTCAAGATGTCTTTCAGAAAGAACAGGCTAATACCCTGCCACCGCATAGACCATATGATTGCCAAATCGACCTGATACCCGGCGCACAAATCCCTCGTGGGCGAATTTACACACTTACGGAACCAGAAAACCAGCACCTGAAGGCCTATCTTGACCAATACCTGGCCAACGGGTTCATCCGTCCCTCGAAGTCTCCAGCAGCCAGTCCTCTATTCTTCGTACCGAAAAAGGAGGGGGACTTGAGAACGTGCATCGACTATCGCGCACTGAACCAGATTACCTTAAAAAATCGCTACCCCCTGCCACTAATCCCTGAATTGCTTGATCAAGTCAAAGATGCCCAAATCTACACAAAACTAGACCTGAGGGGGGCATATCACCTTGTTCGAGTAAAACAGGGGGACGAATGGAAAACCGCTTTTCGCACCAAATACGGCTTGTACAAATATCAAGTAATGCCCTTTGGCCTTTGCAACGCGCCTGTTGCATTTCAATACTTCATGAACAATGTCCTACAGGAATTGATTGATGTCTGTGCTCTAGTGTACATCAACGATATCCTAGTATATTCCGCATCAAAGCAGGACCACATTAAACACGTCCGATCCGTTTTGGAGAAACTCTGTCAACACCAGCTCTACGCCAAGCTCGAAAAGTGCTCATTCCACGTCTCAGAGGTGGAATTCCTGGGCTTTATTCTCAGCCCGAATGGAATCCGAATGGATGTACACAAGGTAGATGCTATCCTGAACTGGCCATCCCCAAATTCATTCAAGGGGGTTCAAAATATGCTGGGTTTTGAAAACTTCTAGCACCGGTTCATCCCAGGATTTTCGCAAATCGTGCATCCAATCACATCATTACTAAGGAAAAGCAACAAAAAGTTCCAGTGGACAACAGAAGCCGAGGAGGCTCTCCAGGAACTCAAAGCAAGATTCACATCTGCCCCAATCTTACGCCACCCTCGCCCTGATCTCCCGTACCTGGTGGAAACGGACGCCTCAAGCATGGCTATGGGAGCCGTCCTCTCACAAAAGGACCCCGAAACGGGCCAGTTACACTCTGTTGCCTTCTGGTCGTGTAAATTCACACCCCCTGAACTCAATTACGCTATCACAGACAAAGAACTCCTGGCCATTAAGTCAGCCTTTAAGGCATGGCGGCACTACCTCTTGGCCGCCAGACACACAATCACCGTAATAACTGACCACCGGAACCTCCAGTACCTAAAAACGGCAAAGGCCCAATCCTCACGATTTTGCTGAATATGACTATGTGATTACATTTCGACCAGGGGTGAAAAACGCAAAGGCCGATGCCGTTTCCCATATGGGGGTGGAAGAGCAAGGGTATCAGACCCCTGACCCAATAGCAATCATCCCGAGTGACAAGCTCCTAGGAATCACAGCAACCATAACAGAAAGAATTACATGAAGAAATCCAAAACCTGATGAGTCCGGAGCAATTACAAGCGTGGAGTGCACAAGGGGAACATTACATGATAAAAGATCAGTTGCCCTACTTCAGGAATCGTTTATTTTTACCAAACCAAGAACTACGAGAACAAGTCATGTCTGGTTATCATGATTCCTTGATCGAGGGCCACTCCGGAATCGCTAAAACCCTAGCCAAGGTAAAACAAAATGATTGGTGGCCCACGTGGCATAAAGACATTATACAAGTCATCCAAGCAGAAACCGGCTGGGCTATTACAACCACTGGAAATCCCACCAGCACCCTGGCACACGTTGTCCCTCGATTTTATTACTGACTTACCACCCAGTCAAGGGTTTAACACTATTCTTGTGGTCATGGACCTATTTTCAAAAATGGCACATTTCATTCCTCTTAAGGGGCTCCCAAATGCTTCCACTCTGGCAAAGGTATTTCTTGAAGGCATCGTACGGCTCCATGGGTTTCCTTCAGTTTTGGTCTCAGACCGAGGTACTCAATTCGTATCTAACTTCTGGAGAAAATGCTGCTCTATTGCCCAGATCGACATCCGGCTATCCACCAGTCACCATCCCCAAACGGATGGTCAAACTGAGAGGACAAATCAGACGCTTGAGCAGTATCTGCGTTGCATGTTACACCAAGCTGAAGGAAGCTGGTTCGACCTTTTATAAATAGCTGAATATGCTTATAATAATTCCCTACACACCAGCACTGGGCAGACACCCTTTTATACCATGTATGGCAGGCACCCACGTACTTCTGAGTTGGACGTTCCTACAACCCTGGAAATGCCAGCAGTCAAAACCTTGCACACAACCATTTCTGAAACCTTTAAAAGGGCAGCTGAACACCTACTTCAAGCTAAGAATCGCCAAAAGAAGTTTGCTGATCAACACAGAGCAAAGGCCCCCAACTACCAAGTGGGAGACAAAGTCTGGCTGGAGTCTAAACACATGTCCATTAAAGGAGCCTGAACTTTCCGTCCAAGATACCTGGGTCCATTCACCGTCACCTCCGTGATAAATCCTGTGACGGTCAGACTAGCTTTGCCATCAAACATGCAAATTCATCCTGTGTTCCACGTGTCTCTCCTTAAACCTGTTCAACCTGGGACCCAGGTAGCAACGCCACCGCAGCCAGTAGTAGTCGCCGGGGAGCCAGAATTCGAAGTCAAGGACATCCTCCATCCGTGGAGCAGGAGCCCCCCCACATCACTGCAGGAGCAGTGCAACGTGAAGGAGCCGTGCAAAGCATGCCCAGAGCGGGTTGCATAGTAGGTAAGCCACAGGGCTTCACCTTACTTAATTTCTTTTCGTTACACTAACGAGTCGCCATCGATCTTGCCTTTGCCCATTATTCGGGTGGGTGCATATTACCATCGTTTTGCAGCTGTGCAAGCTGTGCCTCCATTGCACTGCACGCGGCTTTCCACCTTCCAAAGATGGCCACCTCATCATTGTGAGCTGCCTTCTAGCTCCGAGGGACCTCTGATGCCGATCCAAGCAGCCGTCTGATTGGCTACACTGATTCCTTATTCAGCCGATGCCGAATCGTGAGGCGTGAGCCGTCCTACGTTCGAAGGACTACGATCCAAGGACTCTTCCTGTCCTGTGCCTGTGCCCATATTGAGCCCCCAGCATCCGTGGAGCAGGAGCCCCCCCACATCACTGCAGGAGCAGTGCAACGTGAAGGAGCCGTGCGAAGCATGCCCAGAGCGGGTTGCATAGTAGGTAAGCCACAGGGCTTCACCTTACTTAATTTCTTTTCGTTACACTAACGAGTCGCCATCGATCTTGCCTTTGCCCATTATTCGGGTGGGTACATATTACCATTGTTTTGTAGCTGTGCAAGCTGTGCCTCCATTGCACTGCACGCGGCTTTCCACCTTCCAAAGATGGCCACCTCATCATTGTGAGCTGCCTTCTAGCTCCGAGGGACCTCTGATGCCGATCCAAGCAGCCGTCTGATTGGCTGCACTGCTTCCTTATTCAGCCGATGCCGAATCGTGAGGCGTGAGCCGTCCTACGTTCGAAGGACTACGATCCAAGGACTCTTCCTGTCCTGTGCCTGTCCAGTGCCAACAGTGCGCAGGGCCAGAATCTATGTCAGTCCTCGACTCATTGCGCCTAGATACCTTGCAGACCTTTAATTCCTGGTAAGCAGCCTTTACCCCAACTCTGTCACCGGCATAACTTGTTGCAAGACTCTCTTACTGCTACTTGTATCTGACTGTTCACTATGTATCTGCATGCATATTATGTCCGTTATCATATGCCTCGCACTGACCCAATATCAATCTGTTCTATCTAAGCTCACTACGTGGCGTAGATAATCGACCTACCGCCCCCCACCTATGATTGCTATGATCCATTTGCATTTGTTACAAGGAGGAAGCATAGCACCCGCATTGTTATAGAGTGACCTCACACGCTTATTATGTCACTTGGTACTGCTATTTAGACTTGCAACTTGGTAGGGCATATTACCCTTGCTCCTTATTCACCACTGCACATGTCTGCGCTACTGATTGCTTTTCCACCACTGCTAAATGAGTCACCATGTGGTAGTTTGCCAATGACTCGTCGCTCTTTATCTATATTATCCACTTGTCTGGTGAAACGTGACTGGCACTATCTACGGGCCGAGTTACTTACAGTCTCTCCAGCTAGTCTGCATATCCGGACTATATGGACATCTCATTGGTAGGCTTATACCATTTGCAAACAACTAGACATATGCTAATTCCCCACCTAGTCTAAATTATATGATCTTTTTACACTTTATTCATTCCTCACTGCTAACTCGAATTTAGGTGATCTACTGTTTGTGCAATTTGAAGTACTGCCTTTCTGGCTCACACTATAAAATACTTTTTATCATGCGTGGTATCTGCCTAGCCACTACAGTACAGCGCATGGTTCTTATGTATCTGACTCTACCAGAATTGCTAGACTCACGCTGCCACATTTACTAACTGCCAGTAGCCCTACACTACAGTATCCCAATGTCTGCACATGTTTTTCCAGCCCTAATGTGAATTTTGTATCTAGGTGAACCCTGTCTGCACATACATTTTTAGCCCCAGTGTGAATTTCGCATTTAGGTGAACCTTGTCTGCACATGCATTTTTAGCCCTGGTGTGAATTCTGTATCTAGGTGAACCCTGTCTGCGCATTTTGCCTTTTGCAACTAACTAGCATGCCTCCCCTGCTCAGTAGCTGGCTTGCCTGCTCCCTGCTCCTCTTAATCACCACAGCACTGTCCAACATGCGCCTAACATCCAACTATAATGTGTGCGACCCTACCTAGCTCCACTTCATCTAACAGTCCACCGCTAATGCTAATTGAGGCATCTCTAGTGCTACCGACTAGCATCCCTTGCCCCACTATAGACAGAAATTTAAGACTCAGAGCCAGACTAGCCAAAATCTACGAGCCACTAGCCCGTTCCATGCCCACCACAAAGAGACCTAGTTCCACTTCCACTAGCCCACATAACCTCAAACTCAAATTATTTCTGAACCACCTTAATAAATTTCTACTTCATCCCACTAACCAAAGAAGTACTAAATCCACACAGAAATTGCCAGCTTCTACTACAACCACACCCACAGTGAGCCCCCAAATTAAGGGAGCTCTAATCAACGCCAGATCACTAGTAGTTCATGCAACTGAAATTGCAGACCTAATTATTAATGAAGACCTGGACCTCCTTGCTATCACAGAGACCTGACTCCATCCGGCAGCAGGCCCCGTGCTTATGTTAGCAGTCCCTGATAACTACACCATCCTGAGACAAGACCGACCTAACTCTAGAGGAGGTGGTGTCTCCATCATTCATAAATGCAGCCTTCCTATTAGAGCAGCTACCACCATCAGTGTCCCTTCTTGCGAACTACTCTCAGCCAAAATTCCCATTACCAATGCCCAAATCCTCAACATCCATGTGATCTATCGACCTCCAGGCCCATTAGACACATTCGATGAGGATCTTAACACTATCCTATCTACCAACCTAAAAAATGCCACACAGGTGCTCACCCTTAGAGACTTTAACATGGGTTTCAACGACCCCGAAGACCAAGCCGCCATTACCACGCTCAACACCCTCACCGAATTAGGATTTAATCAAAGAAGCCTGAAACCCACCCACGACAAAGGCAGAATACTTGATTGGGTGGCTGACTATAACTGCTTAGCTAACATTACTGACATTTCACCACTAGCCTGGACTGACCACCACCTGGTATCGTTCTCGCTATCCACCACCAGACCTCCTCCTATGCAGTCCAATAGGGCCCCACCCACATTCACAAGAAACAAAAAGAGCATCACGGTGGAGAGACTTATCCCCAACCTACTTCCCATACTCAACTCACTCCCTGACAACCTGGATCCTGAGACGTTGGTTGAGGAATATAACAAAATTATGTCCACTTCCCTGGACTTAATCGCCCCCCTCAAACTCAGGCCAAGCAAGCCCAAAATTCACTTGAACAAATGGTACACACCATTCCTCAAAAACTTAAAACAGCAAAAAAGAAACTGTGAAACCTCCTGGAAAAGAGACCCATCAGGAGCTAATAAAATCAAATTCACCAAACTAGCAGTCCTGTACAAAAAAGAAATCCTCCTAGCAAAACGTACCGCCTTTGACTCCCGTATCTCCCAAGCTAGTTCAAACATGAAGGAACTATTCTCTATTCTGAAAGAAGTCGAAACCCCCATAGCACCTCTAGATACCTGCATTAAAGACAAGAACTGGTGTACCGAAATCCAAAATGCCTTAGCTAACAAAATCGCTACTCTACAAAATAAAATATTCTGTAAAGAAGTATCCTTGAACACCCCTGTCATGTCCAAGCTACCCGTGAAGCAGACTACATGTGAATATACCCGATTCAACTTCACCAAAGTGACCACACTCGAAGTTGAAAAAATCATCTTGTCCCTGAAGCCTTCAAACTGCCAGGGAGACCTATGTCCAGCACAGCTCATAAAAGACGCTGCCCGGGACCTCTCCCCATTTATCACTAAGCTAATCAATGCCTCCTTCTCAACTGGGTCCATCCCAACCAATCTAAAACAATCCTGGGTATTATCATTACTAAAAAAAACTACACTTGACCCAGCTACCCCTACCAATTACAGACCCATAACAACTGTACCATTCCTCCTGAAAATCCTGGACAAGGTCGCCTATGTTCAAATATAGAAGCACTTGGAAAAACATCACCTGTTAGGAGCCAGACAATCAGGTTTGCGACCCCAACATGGGACAGAGACAGCTCTTATTGACCTCAAAACACAAATTGATCTGCTCAGAGACAATGGCCAAGCAGCCTTACTCCTCCTCCTCGACCTCTCTACAGCATTTTACCTGGTCGACCACTCGGTCCTATGCACTCACCTACATACGGCCGCCCACTTCTCCCCTGAGGCCTTTACATGGATCAGATCCTTCCTTAATGGCAGAACCATGAGGATTTTTTCGCCCACAGATGCTGCAGACCCCATACCCATCATCTGAGGCGTACCACAGGGTTCCTGTGTCTCCCCTACACTGTATAACATATTTACCAAGCCCCTTTTCGATGATCTGGATCATCTCGGTATCACCTACACTGACTACGCGGATGATACCCAGATTCTCCTTCCGCTTTCTGGAGATTATGGAAAGGATTTGGCCTTGGTGAATAGGGTTTACATCATCATCCAGGCATGGATGGCCACTCATGGACTATGCCTGAATGATGATAAAACTGAACTCATCACCTTGGGTACCACTGCCAGCCTAAAGAAATTAAGCCCAACTTATTCATCCTTCATAATCGATGGCAACACTATTAGAGTGGGACACGAAGTCAAAACATTAGGCTTCTACCTGGACTCCAACCTCTCCTTCAACAGACAGGTGAACTCACTAGCCTCCTCCACGGCTTACACATGGAAATTGATCCGTGCAGCCAAACCTTTTCTATCAGATACCAGTTGCCTGACCCTGGCCAGAGCCCTCATACTATCCCGCTTAGACTATTGTAACATGCTTTATCTTGGGTCTTCCAAAGCCACCACCAGCAAGCTACAAATCCTCTAGAACAATGCACTCAGAGCGGCCCTGGGCATCTCGAGAAGAGACCACATCACAGCACATAGCCAGCAAAATAATTGGACCCCTATCATAGACAAAATTTCACTAAAAACTGTCTCACTCACCCACAAGTCCCTCAATAACGCGGCCCCTATCTACCTGATTGACAGATTTTACAGACAGACACCTTTGAGTCCGATAAGGGCAGCATACAGAGACTGCCTATCCGTCCCTTACTACAAACGTACTAACATAAAAGGTAATAGCTTCCCAGTGAAAGCGGCTAAACTGTGGAACTCCCTACCACCCACTCTTAGAATGGACTTACCCTACCAAAATTTCCGTTCCAAGTTGATGTCTTGGCTGAAAACAGCCGTTGTCTAAACATACGCATTGGACATACCGGACACACAACTGTTAACTGTATATATATGTATATTTTCCTTGCTTTCCTTTACTATTACTGTGTATATGCCATGTATATATTTTATTGTCTGCAACTAAGTTTCACAAATTCCTGTATCTGCTGTGCCTTGTTACCCTAGGGTATTCCGGCGCATTACAAATAATAAACAAGCAAACAAACAAACATCCTAGATTCAAAGTACGTCAGATCCAAATTATACTACTTAGTAGACTGGAAGGGGTATGGTCCACAAGACAGGACATGGGAGCCTTGTGAGTACATCCATGCACCTCGCTTGCTTAGACGATTTAATCAAAACCATCCAACCAAACCAGGACCAGACAGAAGAGCCACCTTGAGAGGGGCCTTGGGGGGGAGTGCTGTCATGATTCCTGCCCCTCATGTCCCCAGCCCTCCAAGATGTCAGGCTGGAGCCAGGCCACGATCACCTACATGGCCCTCAAGGGCCTCTCCATCCCTCCAAAGACCCACTTGGAGTCAGACTTGGCGCTTGTGGCACCAGACTCACTCACTCCCATAGGATAACATTGGGGATTGGACTTGTAGTGCATTGATGGGGGCAAGATGGATGCCCCCACATATTTCGGTTCCTAGAACTGCATGTGCGGTCTAGTCTTTTGGGTGTCGTTCAGCCCAGAAGCACCTGGGATACCCAGAGACTATTCAAGCTACACCCAGGCTGAGAAACATGCTTTGCGTTTTCTGCACCTGCAGCGTGACACTCACCTTGTTCGGATTGGTCTCCAGTAGGCCTGCATCTTTCTTCTGCGCTCAGCTCCTGCAAGAACAAGAACACCGTTAGGAACAGCCTTACCTTGCGGCGCTTCTGCCCATCAGTCATCATTCCTTCTGTTCTGCGGGCATCTTCGGTGGTGTCATTCCCATCCCGGCACGCCGCTTCCTAAGGAAAAGGGAAAAGAACAGAAAAAAGGCATTAGTAAGCATTCTGCAAATCTTCGCTTATTTTTAAATACTGTACGAGCTTCAAACGCTTACCTGAATCCCAGCCACTCTGGGGGAACTCTGTCTCCGGAACTTCTCATCCATCTGCAAGAGGGAAGAGACACTCCAGGTTAGCGTGGAAAAAATCTAGAGGCGCTGCCTACCGCGCTTACCCACCGCATTTGTTCTTCATAACCGGCATCCACGCTGAAAACGTTGCAGCACCTAAAAGACACAGAAAAAGAACTCGGTTCAATGCAAATATGAAAGGGGTGCATCGCGCATCGCGCACTCACTCACTTTCAGCACTACTTATTTCAGCAGCACTCCGCCATCCATGGACGCCGGCCATCATCTAAGGAAGGAAAGGAACGAAGTTAGAGAACTGTTCAGAAGACTCATTATACTTACCTGTCGGACTCTTGCCAGTGAATTAACTAGGCAGCAACGAGCCCGCATCAATCAACGCGCCCCTGCGCTGAAGGCAGGATGGAGAGCACACTATCCAAGAAAACAAGGTGAGCTGTGGATCAAAGGGAAGGATTGGACCCCGGGGAAGAAGGGGTTCAAGCACACAGAGACAATAGGGAGTTAAACTCTACCAATCCTGTGTTTCAGGCCCAGTCTCCAGTAGAATAGCCTGCAGGGAAGGGTTCGAGGTTGTAAGAGGTCAGAACAGGCTGAGTGACGTCCCCGTGGATACCAGTTGAGCGTTACAACTAACCTTATTAGGAGTCTTTGAAGAAAGCAAAGGTCCAATGCAGTAATCCAGTGCAGTAATCCACAATAAGAAAACAACGACAAGGAAAAGGGATGCTAGAAGGAATCTAATCCCGAACGGAACAAGGGTCAAACTAGGGTCGGGACGGTGCACTCGGGAGAGCGTCCACTAGTTCTGTGCACAAATGATAACACAACATATATTTTGGCATCTTCTTAAAGTGTCCAAAAATCAACAGTTCTCCTCTCTGGGATGTAGTACCAAAATTGCCCTTTAAAGCACTGGCAATGACGTTTGCACTAGAAAACAAGTTTATCCTCTCTGGGATGTAGTACCAAATTGTCTTGTAGAGAAATGATGTATGCACAACAATTGGCTGGATTCAAGCGCCTGAAAGTTCCGAATTGCCCAACTCCCGTAACTGGGAAGTCACGCTCGATTCAGTGATTAATTGGGAAAAACCACTTGATGAACTCTAGGTACACGTATCCAGTAACGTGGTAGCGAATAAACCGCTATGAAGGCTTTCACCTGGCGTCTTGCAGGGCTGGGAAGCTTACCGCATTGTTCTTTCTTCAATTGCTTTCATAGAACTCTGAGGGTCTCGCGTTCGTCCCCGTAGAGAACACGCCAGGAAACAAACACATGAATCGGCTCCGCCTCATGAACCGTTTTTGAAAAGGAAACGACTCGGGATGCGAGTCTTGAAAAGGGAAGGAAACGACTTGGGATACGAGTCTTGAAAGGGTGAGCAACCGTTAATGTCGTAAGGACACGGTTGTCTAACAACTGTGGTCAATGTTAGGAAACTTCACTGCGGCTTCAGGAAACAAAAATGAATAGCAACAATTAGAAGCGGCGTGAGTTTAGAGAAAAGCACCTAAATACGTCCATGTAGTCATGTGACTAACATCATCACGTGGTATTAGGTGCTGATTGGAATTCAACGCCGCTTTCCCGGGAGGGTATTGAAGAGCCTCCATCTAGTGTAGAACGGCTTTGCTGCTTGCTGTTCTGAATGCGTATTGGTTCTGTTTACCATAGGAGGAAGGCGAGCGAGGCATGACACTTTGTCAGAGGAACACCCAGCATCACCCTCCTCTGGCACCCTTGCAACCTCTGCCCATCGTAGATGTCCAGTTTTCCAAGATAAGGATGGATATCAATGGCCCGTTAGAACCATCTAAACTCAGAAATAAATATATTCTTGTCATCCTAGACTATGCTACGCGTTGCTTGCTGAGGAACAATACATACCAACAAATCCTCACACACCTAATCCCTTTCCTGTCCCCGGTGGGTTTCCCAAAAGAAATACTAAATGAACAGGAAACCACATTCATAAGTAACATCATGGCCAAGGTTAAACAGATTCTACAAATCAAAACATTAAGAACTTCTGTTTACCATCCCCAAACAGACGGTCAATACTGAAATTGTTGCAACAAAAAAAAGGGAATTAAAGAATAACATAAAAAAAGAAAAGAAAATGGATACCTCTCAATCCAATATTAACATCAAAAAGCTCAAAAAACAATATCATAATTGGCTCAGAACGACAAAAGCAGCCATAACTCAAAACGATGCAGAAACAATGCTCAATGCCCTTCAAACTCAAAACAGCAGAAACTGTGGAACTTGCTCAATGAAAATACAGATCATCATGAGAGACTCATTCAGAATGTCCCAGAAACAGCATGTATTGACTATTTCTCAACACTCTATGAAAAGAGAAATGACCATGAATATGATCATACCGCATCTATGAATGATAAATCGACCATAGGGTTGGATGCTATGGATATCTTGAACCATATAAAATGACAAAATCCATTACGCGCCCCGGGCCCTCAAGGGCTCAGCATTGAACACCTTAGAAAACATCCTGAAGTATGGACGGATATCTGTTTAGAACTCTTCAAGATCATTGTTATTACAAATACTATCCCAAATACATGGAAAACAGCCATTCTCATACCGATCTTTAAACAGGGAGATAGGAAAAATCCTAGCAATTACCGCCTATTGCGCTGCTGGATCCCCTGGGAAAGGTCTTTGCTTCCCTATTACTACAAAAACTGGCAATATGGGCAAAATATGCTGAATGACAAGACCAGAGACAAACGAGATTTGACAAAAATGTAGGGACAAATATCAACCTACTGCTTTTAAATCTCTTAAAAATGGAAGCCCTGAAAGAGAAATCTACGACACATGCAGCTTTCATTGACTTTGAGCTCGCGTTCAATGCCATCAATATAACAAAATTATGGAGGAAACTTGAGAAGTGGAAATGCCCCAATGAAATATTATAGCCCATAAAAAAACTCTACACCAATACATCGGTCAGAATCAGGCTATCACAAGCTGGCCACTTGTCATCAGAGATTGAAACAACAAATGGACTGAAGCAGGGCTGCCCCTTGGCAGCTACCCTATTCAACCTTTTTATATCAGACATTCCAGAATTCCAAAATAACATCCATGCGAATCCCGCTAAATTGAACAACACGCAAGTAACACACATATCATATGCAGAGGACTTGGTCATCTTTGACAAAACACAGATGGGACTCCAAAAAATAATTGATAGTTTATTTGCATACATTACCACAAATGACCTAAAGATAAATACAAAAAAAATGCAAGTGATGACTTTGGGCCTCATTACGAGTATGGAGGTAGCCAAGGCCCTTTTTAAGCGGCATGACTACCCCCATACCGGGTACTGGGTCCGGGTTCCTTGAATGGGGAAATACTGGGCCAATCCGACCTTGGAGGGCCCGGTATTTCCCCATTCAAGGAACCCAGACCCGGTACATCCCCATTCCCGTTTGAGCCCCCATAGGGCTCAATGGGAATGGGGAGGATGCTAACAACGATCCTGTTAATGACCGGCCCGTTGTTAGCATCCTGGTCTGCTTGCAGGACCTGCTAAGGACGCCTGGTTTTACCAGACGTCATTAGCGGGTCCCGCGAGCAGACCTCGTAATGAGGCGTTAGAGGGTTAACGGGGCCGGCAGCTCTACCTGTGTCGTTAACCCTCTACCGCCTAACGTGTAATGAGGCCCTTTGACAGCAAATCTGAAATTAAAAAAAAGACCTTTAGTAATCTTCCTTGAAGGAAAAGAAATCAACACAGTTACCTCAGTTAAATACCTGGGGGTTATGAAAAACCAATCAGAAACAGAAATATACTGGGTAGAGAAAATGAAAGAAAATGCACGCTCGCTGGCTCATCAAGGTAGGATTCTGCATCAGAAATACAGAGCATATTCATTAAAACCACTGATTACATTTTTCAGGCAGAAAATAATGGCAATATTAACATACGGTGCAGGAACCATGCTGAATGTTCCACAAGACATGTGGATACAACTTGAAGGTATAATCTGGAGAAAAATTCTGTCCCTCCCTCCGACATTTCCAGCACCACATATAAGACATGAATTGGCACTGCAATCTCTGGAATCACAGAAAACTTGGAAATACCTAGCCTTATACAGGAAGACGTTGCTAAAAGAGCATAATCCAGCGATCGAGATCCTACGAGAAACGCAAAGAACAACCAAGGCAACAGTACTGAATTTATGGAAAGAAGCGTGTATGAAAATATTAATCCGTGAAGATATTTCAGAAGACATGCTAATAAATCAACAGCAAGAAGCCAAAATAAAAATGCTAAGAAATGATTGGATACAAATAAATGATCGAAATGCGCAGTATAAACTTTCCTTAACACCTGAAATCGATACCCGAGCTCTGAATCAACTGCCAGGTTACTTGAAACAGTTCCCAGGGCGAGCAATGAGAGACACCTTCTTGAGACTACGTTTGAATCTACTTCCAACTAGAGAAATTCTGACAAGAACTAAACAAATTCCAGAGACCCTTGCATACTGCAGTTTTTGTGAAAATCAAAACCAAGTAGAGACCTTATACCGCATCATAATGCAATGCACAGCACTGAATAAAAAAGAATGCATTTTTAGTGAGATGCCCCCCCCCCCCGAACAAAATGCCAGCTGGACCCTAAACAACGATGGGAATTAAAACTAAGTGGAAATGATAAACACTTGCCATTCAGAGTAATTCAATTCCGGAACTCGATAATGGACTCAAGCAAAACAGGAATGGATGTAAAATAATAATTTATAGAACTTTGAGTAAGATCTTTTTTTAAAGGAATGAACTAAACATTGATTTTGAATTAAAAAAGTTTGTAATAAACTATAACATTCAATAAAAAATCAATTTACAAAAAATATATAGAAATGGGCAGAGTAGAAGGGCTGTGAGAGGGCAGGAAGCCCAAACTGTGCCCAACACACCAACAGCTCAGGACACAGAAAGACGATACTCTAAATATGAATCCAAGGACTGGGATTATTGACCCTGGAAGGGGACTAACAGTGAACATTCACCAAACTGTTGGATTGTTGTTGCACAAGAAACCACTGTTGTTTATTTGTTGAGGGGAGGGAGTGGTATGGAGGGGAACTGTATTGTTTATGAGGACTGTCAATGCTTTAAAGTGACTTGTATCTGTGGTCCTTGTTCCCGAATATTAAAATGCTAATAAAAATGTAAGTAAAAAAAAAAAAAGGCTGAGCACAAGAGTACACTCTGAGCGAAGCAAAGCACACGAGGAAACAGCAATTTTGAGACGGCAGCTGAACGAGAGAAGAAAGATGGCAAAACAGGAGGGGATCGCAAGGAGGGAAATTCCCTTGACCTTTCCGATAAGAAACTGTTACTTCAAGACCCCTCGAAAGTAGAAAGCTTAAGACCAGGAAACCAGGCTGAAGAATCCTGCATTGTGTGTCGGAGATACGCAGGGCTCTCCTGCATCATTAATCAAGGCGGGGCGAAGTAGCAGCCGCTGTGGTACTGTCCTTGGCTCCAAGAACAAAGCAGCATCAGTGAAATCAACACAGCCAGTGAGTTGGGGAGACCGATACAAGACTGGTCTGTGTTGAAACCAAGGTTGCAAGCAGCAACATTGTATGGCGAGCGCTGGAACGAACATTGTTAAAACGCTTGTGATAAATGATGCAAGTAAAGTTAAACTGCTAATGAGTGTTTGAACTTTGAGAGGAAAAGATACAATACTTTTGACAGAGTGGTCCAACACAGTGGGTCCGCTCAAACAAAGGTCTCTGTAAGATATCCGGCGGAGAAGTGGCAAATGTGAAACTCAAACAGTTATAAAGGAATTGTAAATCAAAGTGGTCCTGCGACGGGTCAAGCAAAATCCCACACACAGTCGAAAGTCTTTGATTTTGATACAGTAAGGAAAAACAAGATAAATTGGTCCGAGCCCAGCAGAGGGAGACTAATTGAAAGTTTTGTGTTAAAGTGTGTCTGAGCCCGGCAGAGGGGGACCCAGGGTGAACAGTGAATCACCAGAGAAGTTGTGCATATAAGAATTCTGAGCAGAAAGGAACTTGGAATATTTGTTTGTCGCATCAGGCCCTCTGAAGTAAGAGACTTTGAATGGCAAAGAGACTTTGGTACAGAAAGCCCTGATGCTGAGATTTTGAAATGCATCCTTGTGCTAGAAAAGCCAGGGTATGTGCTAAGCTTGAGTGTGCCACCTTGTCCCATGCTGAGAAAGTGGGGAAGGGAAGCTAACGGTTTAACTATCCTGACGTATCATTTCTTGAACACTTTTCTTTTGTTCAACATTGTTTCCCACGCCATTTGTATTTAAAAGTAAGGATTGGCAATAGGTTTATTAGCATAGGCCCTTTTATTTTGACAAGACAACACTAGGACTGCATTATTATTATTTGATGGTCCTAGTTTACGCCCACCTTTAGACTTAGGATTATACAGTTGTTTTTTAAATTCAATTGAAGTTCAATAACCCCCTTGAACTGTGGACACTTGTGTCTGTCTTACTGTTTGATACCATGCCTTCCTTACACCTTCGTGTGTTTCCCTAAATAAGTGTGTCCAGTGTTACCTATTTCCAATGTGTGTGCCTTAAATAAGAGCAGCTTAGCTGCCCCAATAGACAATAATCCTATTTTTTTACAATGTTGGACAGGAGAGAGGGGTATTGGCCATAACTACAATATTTACCTGTCTTGTCATAAAAAGAGGGGCAGAGAGGCTGCTCCTTTAGAAGTCTGATGAAATCTTATTTTAGGAAACAAATATTCTATTTAGAAATGTGTTGTTGGCACAGAGTTGTTTTGCATACTTTGATAAGTTGAATCGACCTGATTATAATAATTCTAATCAAATTAATGTTATTTTTTCTTCTGTTCGTTAATGTAAGGAATTAGGAGTTGCATTTTCATGATGCCTTTTACATTTTGATAGTTTGTGAAAAGGTTTAATATTTAACCAAATCGCAATATAAAAATGAATATATGAAGCAACTCTGTAGTCATTGCTGTATGTGGAATGCCAGAGGACTACTTTAAGGAAGAGGTGACCTTGAGGATAAGACAGAAGGGGGCAGTACGGGGGAGAAGGGAGGATGAGGAGGTGCTACTAGAGCCCAGACAGAGAATGTTAGAGGAAGAATAAAGAGAAGTTATTGTGCTCCGTGTCTATGTTTGTGCTCCTCTGTTTCAGTATTATTGGCTCCCAGAGCGTTTGTTCTGTTCCTCCTTTCCAGTCGGGACACCCTACCAATACAGATAAAACAACTGGCAACAAGGTTAATTCGTACCCGCATGTCCATTCGATGTTCACTCCGACCAGCCAGCTCCACCTCCATCTGGCATCTCAGGGAGCAATAGGTAAGAGGCTGCACTTCCACAAGCCCACTACCCGCCCGACAACACTGGCCCGACAGTACCAGCAAACCGATGGCGCGAGGTCGCTCATTCCAACTCCGCCGGCAAGCATTAATCCAACGAGGCGAAGCTGCCCTCACTTACTCTGCTGATATCGGCAAATGCTGTACCTACTCTGCCACCACCCGCCCGCCCCTATCGTTCACCTGCACGCAGAAGCAGAAATGGCTAAATAGTCCAGCTGAAAGCGTGCATGCCGAAATCACAGCCTGAGGACATTCCTGTTAGCTCCGCTCCCACTGGAGAGAGAGCAAACAGCATGCCCGCAACACCAGCTGGCCTCACAAACTCTGCCGCCAGAGGACATGCCTGCGAGTTGTTGGGGGTCTGTTAGTGCCCCCGCTCGCGATGCCCGTGAGCCCCCAAATACCCCTCACAGACTCAGCCTCCAGACGTCTGCTGTGTTCGGGCTCCTCGGTCGCACTACTGTGGCCGGGAATGCCCCCTTTATTTATAATGCACGCGGCAGAGTGCAACGTCACTCCGCCGCGTGCTACTTCCCTTAAAGGGGCAGCACAACACTCCTCCTTTTCCATGAGGACAACAAATTTACATTAACAAACTTACACAACAGCAAAACACATCAACCAATGTAACAAAAACTTTAATCACAGCTGCCCTGCGTCCCCCTTGTAACTACAGGATCCTTGTCCTACTACGTAGTTGCTGAGGCGAACAGGTTTCCCTCGCACTGTCCTCAGGAGGTACCTCCTGCTCGCCTCCGGCACAGGAGATCCATCAGCCGGTGTCCCCTCAGCGGGAGACGAAGGGAATGGTCCAGCACCTCCACCCTTTTCGGGTACCTCCATACTGTCCTGCTCCTGGGGTGTGTCAGTCCTTGTGTCACCCAGTCTCTTGAAAAAGCTCACGCTCCGGGTGACAGATGATCTGCCATCGGATGCTGTCACCATCGAGCCTTTCACAGCTACAACGTCCAGCAGCTCAGGTTCATAGGGGAGGGACAGCCTCCCGTGGGGGGTGCCCATTTTGAATCAGCACCTCGTCCCCAGGTGCCAGGTGTTTGGTGCAGAGTCCTCTCCTTGCGTTCTCTTGCTCGATCCTCAGCCGGCGATCACGCTCCATGTGCTTGTTATCGAATACCCCTGGTTCTTTTTCCACGACCTCTGGCAGCAGTCCCCGTGGGCACCGCTTGAACAGGGCCTCTGCCACCCCCGTCGATGTGTGGGGAGTGGACCGGTAGACCCTCAGACATTGGTAATGCGCTCTTCTCAGACACCGGCCTTGGCCTTGCGCTATGCAGAAGGTCTTGTTCAGAGTCCGCATGAGTCTTGCCGCCTCCCCGTTGGCTCTTGGCCAGAGCAGGGTGATCTTCCGACGTTCAACCCTACACCCGTCTATCAATTCCGCGAACCGCTCAACCTGGAAGGGCGGCTCTGTTGTCTGAGCACAGGGTATGGGGAAAACCATGAGAGGCGAAGACTTTCTCTAGGGCCACCACCACATGTTCAAACGCCACAGAGTTGACGAATTCAACCTCCGGATATCGGGAGTATTCGTCCACCACCATCAGGAAGATTATACCCTGCGTAGTGAACCCAAAGTCCGCGTGTACCACCTCCCACGGGCACGTACCTCTGGGCGTTGCCTCAATGGCGGGCTCTCGTACGGGGGACGCCACCTGGCACCAAACGCATGCAGCCACACGCTCATCCACCTGCCGCTCCAGTTCAGGGAACCACACTTTGAGGCGTAGTCAGGCCTTTGTCTTCGCGCCCCTTGATGTCCTTGATGGGCCAGACTTATTACTTCCTGGATCTTGGCCTGGGGAACGACGATTCTGTCGCCCCTCAGCCGGAGAGCTGTGACAGAGAATGATAGTTCCTCCCTCACCTTCCACAGCCGGCCAGGGATTCAAGCACAGTCTTCCATGACCCCTGTTGCATGGCGGTCTTCAGGATATGAAAACATTCATCCTGGGCAGCTGCTGCCTCCAGATCCTCTAGCGGCATGGCATTTGGGGTGGCTGCTTCCACCACCATTTGCACATGGTCGTCCGCTTCCTCCGCACATGCGTCCGGTGCATTTCCACTGCCGCTCCCCGGGTGGCGGAACAAGTAGTCTGCCTCATTGTTGGAGCCGGGTCTGTACACCAGCAAGACCCCGTACTCAAGAAGTGTGAGCCTCCGTCGTTCAATCCTCACCGGTGTTTTTGACGATGACCCCGCCAGAATGAGAAGCAGCAGTTTATGATCAGTACTACAGTCACGGGCCGGCTTAGGAAATACAGCCTGAAGTGCCTGCACCCCCACAGGACGGCAAGGGCCTCCTGCTTGATCTGGGAGTAGCGCTGTTCGGTATCTGACAGCGCCTTGCTTGCATACGCCACTATACGGACGCTGTCATCAGGGCCGATCTGCGTCAATACGGCCCCCAGGCCAAACGGGCTGGCATCCACAATTATCTCCGACTGGAGTGCAGAGTCGAAGAACACCACTGTGTCTTCAAACGCTGCCTGCTCGAGAGGGCCCCACTGCCACACTGTTTCTTTCTTGGTGAGGGCCCTCAAGGACTCTGACCTGGACGCTAAGTTCTTAATGAACCGTCCACAGTATGTCACCATCCCAAGAAAACTCCTCGCCTCGGACACATTCTCCAGGGGCCGGACCTCATTAATGCCCTTCACGTTCTTTGGGTCCGGTGACACGCCACCCTCTTTGAACATGAACCCCAAGAATTTGATGGTTGGCCGTAAGAACTCGCATTTTCCCCTGTGGAGGGTAAGGCCCAGCAACTGCAGGCGCTCAAAAGTCTTGGCCAGCTTGCGTAGAGGGTCTACCTCAGTCTTTGTAAATATTGATATTCAATACCCCGTCCAGGTCAGCCAGGGCACCTCTGATGATATTTTGAAATACCTCGGCTGCCGACGACACCCCAAAACAGAGTCTTTTGTACGTATATAATCCTCTGTGGGTGGTGAAGGTCGTTATGTATCTCGACTCTGGGTGCAGAACGTCCTGGTGATATCCGGCCCTGAGGTCAAGCTTCGAGAAGAAGCGAGCTCCTTGCAGTTCTGTTATAATGTCATCGATGGTCGGTGTTAGGTGTCGCTCCCTCCGTATGGCTTTGTTGGGGAGCCTCATGTCGACGCAGATCCTTACTGAGTCGGGTTGTTTGGGCTTCCTGGCAACCACTATAGGGGACACCCTTGGTGTGGGACCTTCAACCTTTTCAATGATGTCCAGGTTTACTAAATTGTCCAGCTCTTTGTCCACGAGAGCTTTCAGGTGGAAGGGCACTATACGGTGTTTCAGAGCGATGGGCTCTACGGACTCATCTATGTGTAGCCTCACCGGATCACCAGCCATCTGTCCTATCCCTTGGAACTGGCCAGAGTATTTGTCTAGCAAGTCGTGAATGCCCTCCATGTTCACAGAGTAAGCGAAATCCACGATGCCCAGGGCCTCTGCCACCGTGCAGTTTAGCAGCGTGTTAGTACTGACCGTCGTCACGTAGAATCTTGCTGTGATCTTTGACCCTGCATGCTCTACTTTGGCCACAAACGCCCCATCCAGGAGGATTGGCTCGGACCCTCCGAATGTAAATATGCAAGCTCTGGGGGTGACCAGCTTTGGTGGGCTGTCCATCGCATCATAGTGTCTTCGGGCCATCACGTTGACGGACGCACCCGTGTCCACCAACACCGGGACGGGGGACCTGTTCACTGCAACAATGCACCGTGGTTGTCCTCTGCTTTTTGACTTGAGGGCCTCCACACTGGACACAAAGAAGATGTTCTCCTCCTCTTCTTCCTCTTCCTCGTCCACCTGGGCACCTTCCTCCCCTTGGTAACTTGGGCCACGTTGGGTGGGCGAGATTGACGAAGGAAGCCAGACCAGACTGTACCGGGCCTCTGGGCACCATTACTGGCAGAGATGCCTTGCACACCGTGCGTAGTGGTCGCCAAGGACACACCTCCAACAGGTTCTTCCCACCGCTGGACACTCGGCAGGGTGGGGCAGGTCGTAGTCGCACTTCTGACACGCTTCTCCAGCTCTACCGCCCCTGTCGCGGAAGTTGCCGCTGAGTCTCCTGGCACCTCTACTGCCACGCCCCACCGCAGATACCTCCTCCGTTTTCACGGGACGAGTTCCTGCCTCCATCCTGGACACACGTGCCTCCGAGACTTCGTGACACCGCACCAGCTCCAGGATGCAAGCAAGGGTGGTCCCTGGTTCCCTCAGCACCTGTTGTCGCAGTTTCCCTGACGAGCAAGCCTGGATTATGAGGGTCCTGATCATGTCATCGGGGTCACCCCATGCACACGCCAGGGACAGGCATTTGAGATGACCATAAAAAGTGTCCAGAGTCTCATCTTCCTTCTGGCGCGCTGATAGCATTAGAAATCGCTCATAGTCTGCGTTGGCTAATGGGATGAAGTGATTGCGGTGAGCTGTTTTGGCTGCACTATATGAGGCATTGGCAGTCTGGAGTAACTCAAATAGTTACAGCAGCGTCGCCAACTTACTGTCATCATTAGTCTCCATGGTGGCCCTGAAGTACAAGTCAAGATGGTCGACCCACCGCTTCCATCTGGGCCCCAGACTGGATGGAGGGCCTGAGACAACAAATTCCGGGATTGGCTGGAGCGTTGCAGGGGCTCAGATTTGTGCCATGGCTTGAGGTGCCGGGTGACCAACTGGTTGGGACACAGATGGAGGCTGAATTTGAGGTAACTCCTGGTCTGCAGGTTGCTCACCGTCTTGGTCACCAGGTGCACTCATGGGTTAAAGCGCACAGGCACCCCCGCATGAAGAGGCAGGGGCCCCAACTCACTCAGCCAGCACAGGCCTAAGAGGCTGTGAAGTACACCAGTCCAACAACTCAACCAGAGCCCAGTCGCCAGACCTGATGATGATGATGATGATGATGATGATGATGATGATGATGATGATGATGATGATGATGATGATGATGATGATGGTGATGATGGTGATGATGATTATTATTATTATTATTATTATTATTATTATTAGCAGGCCCTGCAGGCCACAAAGTCCACCAGTCCAGAGGATCTGACTTGAGCTCAGCAGCTGGTCATGATGATGATGATAATGAAGATCTCCAGCTGCAGAACTGTGTAGATAGGCCACAGTCCAACAAGGGTGTTCCAAAAATTGAGCCAGGGAGGTCCAGGGATAGAGCAGGCCTCAGCAGTCTTCCCCCCAGCACCTCACCTTCACTCGGTGTAGATCGCCCAAAAATGAAAATAAATTCCAAATTTGGGCATGTGTGGGCAGAGATAGCTGCCCGCTATCATTGTGTCCAAAAATTGGGCCTGGATGGCAATCACGGGCCCCTCCGGAGTGCCGTGATCATCCACTGCCTGATTCTCAAAATGGCTGCATGCCGTGTGGTATCCACTCGGCCCGCGGCATAGAACGAGTGAATTTCCTCATCCGCTCCATTGCAAAAAATTATTCAGATTATCACCGCCAGGCCCGGGCGACATGCCGGACTCGTCACCACTATTGGGGGTTTGTCAGTGCCCCCGCTCGCGATGCCCGTGAGCCCCCAAACACCCTCCACAGACTCAGCCTCCAGACGTCTGCTGTGTTCGGGCTCCCCTGTCGCACTACCGCGGCCGGGAACGCCCCCTTTATTTATAATGCACGCAGCGGAGTGCAACGTCACTCCGCCGCGTGCTACGTCCCTTAAAGGGGCAGCACCACACCAGTTTCGCCGACCAGCTCCACTCCACATGGGATAGAACTAAGAAAGCATTCCAGCTCTGATCCCACTGGAAAGAGAGCACTAGTGCGGGCCCCTCACAAACAAGGTATGCTGAGATCAGCACACGTGGCAGGCAGCCCACCTGCGTAATTTCACAGCCACTATGCACGTGAGAGTACTTCCACAACTCCAGTAGTAATGGCACGTCTGCACCTCCGCATCTCCACAGCACGCGTGAGCACACTCCCACACTGCTTCCAACATGGCCAAGTCCCTCCGCTGTTCCATCCAACGGCACTCCGCCTCAAGAAAACTGCGACACATTAGAGCAGCAGTATGGGATGGCAGCTCTGCCCTACTCACTTCAAGCGGTATTCTGCAACTTCCACGTTGCACCATTCTCCAACGGCGCTCTGTCACCCACCTACCTGCACAGAGATCAGGAAAAGAGGCCGCAACAAAGGGCCCTGATGACAGCGACCCACTCCGAGCACTCCCCACCAAAGAGAATGAGCGCCCACAAGGAAATCCTCCACCCACTCTAAAGTCAGTTCCCCCCAGGGGACAATACAAGGACACAAAACATGAGAGCAGCACTCCACCTATTCCAACCACACCAGACACAGTTACTGAATCACAAGAAGCAATCCCCTGCACTGCCACCGCTCCATCAAGTGCACATCTAGCAAACCCAGCACACAACATCCATTGCAGCTCCAGCCACTAAAGGAGCTCCCACTAAAAGATCCATGATTAATTAAGCGCATCTGTGGGCCCTGGAGAACAAGACATTTGCAATTTCCACAGGCATTCCGCCTCGACATCCATCCACAGGAACTCTGCCTCTGGCATCTCTGCCGTCCACACAACAGTAATCAGTCCACTGTTCCTTTGGCATTTACAAATCCAGACAACAGCAGTCCACTGTCCCTCTGGCACTCCGTTGTCCAGACAACAGCAGTACACTGTTCACTCCACGTTGTGACGTTATCCAGCATTGTCTCATCATGATACCGACTCTGGAAGGCAACTCCACCATTACAGCTCGAAGAGGGATTCTGCCAACTCCACCTCGTAGAGTGGCACATCCGCCGTCCAACGAACACAACAGTCTGCTGTTCTTCCGGCACTGCGCTGGTTCCGCCCAAGTGGCACCTCTGCCATCCAGACAACAGCAGTCCTCTGTTCTGTCCCAAGGGGCACATCTGATGCCCAAATAATACAGCAGTTCCGCCAAGCAAAGAAAAACAAGAAAAAGAACATGGTACAAATAAAAAACCCAACAGTCGGAGCCGAAGGCAATGCACCTAATGGAAGCTGAGAGAAACAGAATAGAGAAACACAGTAAAAGTAGACCTCAGCAACTGCTGGAACAAGGCGGTGCTATGAAGACAGGAGAACAAACAGAGTCCATGACAAAGACGGCAAAGTAAAAACACTGGCAAAGACATCACAAACGAAACATATGCATATCACAAATATTACAGAAGGCTGCGAGGTCCAAAAAGATGTGATGGAATGGAGTGGGGACAAAGACACAGGAAGCAGATGGAAATTTGAAGATAATGGAAGAAGTCAAGGTGGACTCACACAGACTGAGAATTGAAAGGTTGAGGTGTAGTCTTTAAGGAAGCCGAACTTTAGGACGTGGAAAGGAGTGTCCCGTGGCAAGATAGGAAAGGTCACAGTGACAGAAGAACTACGGCTGGCTGAAATTCATATAATGGCCAAGAAAGAACAAGAGAGATCAAGTGTCCAGAGGGAAATAGAAGGATTGGAGAATGTACTTGAGTGAAAAAAGGGGCAAATGAGAGACTGGAATGCCATGTAAACAGTGGTGTCAACTAGAAAACAGCAGCAGGAAAAAGTGTCCAACACTCCAAGGATGAACTAGGAACGCAAGTTGTTACAACGCAAGTTGAGGGGTTGCAATGATGAGCCAGGAGACCAGGTTGGGTTAAGAGACTTTAGTGCAGTGGTATTCAAACTGTGGGTCGCGACCCCCTAGGGGTCCGCGGGTGCATCCCAGGGGGGCCCTGAGAGCTCAGCATGAAAAAAGATTTTTTTTTTTTTTTTTTTTTAGATTGGAAGAAATGGGCAGGGGTGGCCCACATGGGCGGGCTGAAGCATGAAACTGTCTCAGGCAACAATGAAAAAGTGGCCCACAGTTGTAAATGGATATTCATTCCTTTAGTCACAGACTGGGCCTCATTACTACTATGGCGGACCAGTAACAACGGTGCTGGTAAGCTACCGGCACCGTTGCTACCGTTCCGCCATAGTAAGAGTTGTGCTCGTGGGTGCTTGACAGCCCCCGCCAGGTCTGACCTCAGCTCGTCGGATGCACCGGCACCGTTATTAACGGTGCCGGTGCATCCGAGCTCCCCATTCCCATTTGAGCCATATGGGGCTCAAATGGGAATGGGGATCTACCGGCACCTTCGAAAGGGCAATTATCATGTCCGCCTAACTCGGCATGACCTAGTAATTGCCCATTCGCGGGTGCCAGACCCGGATGCAACTCCAGTGGCAGCCGTGCCGGTTTTACCGGCACAGCCACCGCCAGAGTAGTTATGAAGCCCACTGTTTCAATAGTACCCAAAGGGGTGCTTTGTGTTAAAATGTAAGTAAATTGTGATATATTCAGCAACAATGGTCAACATTACTAACTGCATAGTTAAGTAACTCATCAAAATGGTCCACATTTGCCGAAATGGTGGCCCATTTTGATTGGCCCAAACTAGCATTTTACATTTTTGGTACAGGCATTGCCCTATAGGCCTGTCCGAGCCTGGCGGCTCATCCATAATGGCAAGAGGCACCCACCCAGTGGCCCCTCACCCATTATGGAGGAGCTAAGGAGCCAGCCCAGTGAAACAGTGAGCACTCCCTCAGCTAATGGAGTGCTCCTGGGCTGGCTGAACAGTCAAAGGGAAACACTGTTTCCCTTTGACAGTTCAGTTTAGTTCCCCAGCCGCACATGCTCACTGAGCCATGCAAGTGCTGGGGCGTTTTGCTTCGCCAGCATTGCATAGCTCATTGGAAATGCTGGCTGGGGCACTGCATGTCTGTATGTCCGAGGGGGAGCTCCTGCGCCTCCTCGCACATACGGACAGAGCAGCTGGAGCAGGCCGTTTCAGCACCCACACACAGGCCAATGCAGAAGGTACGTTTATGTTCATTGTTTTTATTTAAACATGTGTATGGATGCGTTATGAGTGAGTGTATCGTGATGGATGCTCATGTGAATGATAGAGTGATTGCTGTATGAATGTGCAGCGCCTTGCATATACACATAATCATGTTCATTGTGTTAGGACCAGTGGGGCCCAGGGGACAGGGATGGTATCTTTTTACCGGACATCTATCATTCAAAACCCTCTGCCTTGTCCACAAGGCTTTCTGGGGCCTGGGTCCAAAATACCTTCAGCTATTCCTCCGCAAATACCTCCCCTCTCGAGCTCTTCACTCCTCTACCTCCAACTCCCTCAGGGTCAGTCGTTTATCAAAGAAACGAGCTGGGGGTAGATCTCCGTCTTCGGCTGGGGCCTCCCTCTGGAACAGCGCCCTGCCACTCTAAAACTTGAGGAGAACCATCTTTCTTCCTGCACTTATCAGACCTACCCTGTCTGCTGCCTTAAACGTAGCACTTGCAAATTGCTGGCTGCACTACCACTGTTTGTTGCCTTTATTATTTATTTATTGTTATTTATCTGTTTCTCCTCTGCTTCGCACTTTCCACTTCTCCCCCCTTCCATGCACTTTTCCCCTCACACTTGCGCGTTCTCAATGTCACTGGGCCTAGTAAGATCGCTGTTTTATTCTCCTCTGTTCCCCTCCCTTGCCTTGTCACGCTCTGAAACACTTGTGTACGAGCGCGATAGAAATAAAATATCAATGCCTGCCCCCTGGACTCCCAGCAACAATTGCAAACTGTTTGGCTATTTACCCATTTTTTGTTAAAAGTATGCTCTACAATGCAACATTTTAACCTATTATTTAAAAAAAAATTCACAGGGGGAACCCCCCCCGAACCTCCCCTTAATGCCCCTCCACTTAAAAAAGATTCACCAGCCGCCACTGGCCCTCAGACTGTGTTGGGAACGGGATGGGGGAACCGAGGGACTATGGTGGGAGCACAATGGGCGGGAACCATGGGATAGTGATGGGAGCAGAGTGGGGAGAGCCCTGGGTGCGTGATGGGGTGGGGAGAGACCAGCGACTGGGTAGGAGTGGGATGAGGGAGCCCAGCGACTTTGATGGGAGCAGGTGACGGCGCGAAATATATACTGTCCATTTGGCATTTCTGGGGGGTCCCGACCTGCCCAAATTTTGCTCAGGGGGGCCCTGCCCAAAAAAGTTTGAAGACCACTGCTTTAGTGGGTTCGTGGTACATAAGTCACAGGTAATAGGTTACAAGCAGGATGAGTGCATAAGGGAGGGAAGCATCCACCGGTCCCCCCTCTGTTCAGCTCATTTTCCAACTGAACAGGGAGAACCTTGGCACTCACACCAAAACATACTAGATGGAACACTATAATACAAGCATTCCAGGCACAGGCTCACATATACTTAGGAAACAGCTAATGAACCAGGATAGGTAAGACATAACACATCTCCCCCCTTACATGACAATACAATGAAGGAAGGAAACAGAGGGAAAAGTCATAAATGGACAATATATCTAAAAAAAACTATCCTTCCATATCCCATCCAGCAAACCACTAATAGTCATATGCTATTCCCTTCCAATTCCATGATATAGCTAAAAATAGCTAATCCACTACAAGACACTCGCCAGAACCATAATGGCCATTTATTGAACTCAGCTACAGGGAACCAGCCCACAATCTAATAAACAAACCTGACCACCTACATCATATCATTAACCCTGTTACAACATTCCCCAACATCAAAAGCTTCTTGAAAGAAACTACAGGGTTAATACCCTCTATCTGCTTGATGCATATCATTTAGAGACACAAATTGCCTCCACATAACATCCTGCTGAGCACCAACCACATTAACGGTGACAAATAGCACCAATGTTGATACCCAACCAAATGATCAATCATTAACTAACTAACACATTGACACAAAAATGTGCCAACATAAAACCAGGTCTGTAACCTAGCTACTAACCTTGAAACACCAATGCTCACCACTGAGCACATTAACATTTGAACCTATGTAAGTTCACTACCTGAACAAGAGAATGCTCACCACAACTAAGCATATTAAACATAGGCATGCTTAAAGGTCAAAGAACTAACCTATTACTAGACAATGAGCAAACCATGCTCTCATACTGGCAAGCAGACGTTCACACAACCACAATCACACAGCTGACTTATTAATAACCTACACAGTTTGTTAAATAAACTAATGAACGAATTCCGCTTGAAAAATTTGGGAATATAAAACGTCTTAAGTTACACCACCATAGCGAGTCCCAAAAATCATGCTTGCAAAGTTCAGTTTTGACATATACCTGTGGAAAAATTGTTAGGTTAATAAAAACATTGTCAAGGTGAACATATCAAAGAAATGCAGTAGTTCTATGACACTCACAATATCCACACAAAAACAACAAGACAAATTCAGCATAACAAATTTTGATAATCCGAAAATTAGGTGCGCCGCAATAAAAGTTCAAAATGTTATGCCTGCAGAGTCTTTGTTGATATGTAACTGTGGGTTAGTTACTGCAAACTACACTATACATTTTATTACCTGCCATTTCTTTTGGTTGCATTAATTCCATTCCATTACCACTTAAAACCTGCTAAAAACATTGGTGCCATAGCCATTTCCAATTAAAACTTGCCAATAACCAACATTGGCACCATAACTTTAGGTCCAATGCAATTACTAAAACACTTGCCAAACAAAACACATTGGCACCATAATAAAACACTGCTTATTGGCACATAGCCACCATATGGCTCCAAAAAATAATTCAATTGCCCACCCTTGGGTAACACTCATGCTTACAGTTTGGCACACACCAATAACTATATTCACACCAATAAAGAGACCCACAGCACATGGCCACTGTAAATCAACACTCCTGCCAACGCTATTGGCACAAAAAACAGGAAACTCCTTTCCCAGAAGCATGTTATAGAATGCCATATAGCAAACCATAAAAACTACACCACAATGCCTACAAAATGTGACCCATGTTTTCATATATCACATTCCCAAAGTGATGCATTGCCTTCATTTTCATTTTCCAAACAACATTTTAGCATGTGATGGCCTTTGCATTTACAATATAAAGAAACGTTGCATGGGTACATTGCATGTTGCTTTTTAACTCTTAAATATCAGCTCAATAAAATGGCAATGTCACAAAAAAAAATTGCAATGTACATAAGGCAAAACATTTTGAGTTTGCACATTACACTTTCAAGAAAATCGAAAGGCAGAAACACTTTCCTGAAGATCCGATCAGACAAAATGGAAATGCTAATAGAAAATAAATGCCTGCCGCTTTCATTTTGATAGCCTTGAAATGCATCCTCCAGTCATTGCAGTACATGTAACGTTCCAGTAATGCCGAAGGTAATGAACAGTCAATCCAGCTGCGCCTTTAACTCCTACTCAGTGTTAATATGACTTGCAGCCGCTCCTTTTTACAGCATGTTCAAGCGCAGCTTGTAAAAGTCTTATGAACGTGGGCGTGCTGTCAAATGCCCGGCTACTTCTATGTGCTCTCTCGCTGGAGCCATTTGCACTGCTGATAAGCAGAGTCTCTCTTTTGTTCCCCCGACCCCTTGCTCTGCCAATAACACGCCATTGACTTCTTGTGAAGCGCCAAACTAAAATGCGCCTATGCCTTCATATATTAAGAAGCCATTGCTGTGGCAGATGCAGAACAAATGAAAGTGAGCAGCGCTGCCCCCCCAAAATCACTATAAATGTCCCTCACTGATCAGTCATGCAGGACATGGGGCGCGCTCACCTTGGGTCTGGGGGGACGGGGGGACGGTGGATGCTTCTGGTTCCTCACTCCTTTTTGGTGGGCAACTTCCTGTGCACCATATTCCTTCTGGCACAAGTTTGCTTCTTTTCTGTCCTTTCTTGCTGCTTTTCAGCCCCAGGTACACCTCAATCACCAAAATCCTCGTTGCCAGTGTTACAACGCAAGTTGAGGGGTTGCAATGATGAGCCAGGAGACCAGGTTGGGTTAAGAGACTTTAGTGGGTTTGTGGTACATAAGTCACAGGTAATAAGTTACAAGCAGGATAAGTGCATAAGGGAGGGAAGCATCCACCGGTCCCCCCGCTGTTCAGCTCATTTTCCAACTGAACAGGGAGAACCTAGGCACTCACACCAAAACATTCTAGATGGAACACTATAATACAAGCATTCCAGGCACAGGCTCACATATACTTAGGAAACAGCTAATAAACCAGGATAGGTAAGCCATAACACAAGTCTGTCAGCGAGAATGACACCAAAGACGTAGGCCAGTCCTTGGCGTAGAGCATTGTAGTGATAAGCAGTACCCGCACCTCCCTGGGATCCAGCCCTTTGTGCAAAGTAAATCAGTCCTAATTACCTTCCCACACAAATAAGGTTTAAGACGCACGATGATCTCAGTCTGTAAAAAAGCCAATCACACAGAATATATGATGCTTGCATTTATTATCTACAGTGGCTAATGAAAACTAAGCAGCAATTTATAATAATGTGGAAATAGAAAGTGCAAGCTATATAATGCCAATTATCAATCACAGATGAATATGCAATTATTTGGTCTTACGCTCCCAATGAAATGTAGATGAAGGTACGATCTGATCACACCCAGGACCCTCGCCGCTACAGGTGCCCGGCACTCCTCAGAAGAGGAGGGGAGGACTGGCCAAGCCCCCACAGTCCTACACCAGAGCGGGGATGTGATGTTAGGAGTCTCGGCCCTGATAGTGCACAGCTGGTCGTCCAGGCACTGTTCTTCTTGATACGCGCGTCTTTCCAACAGCCCAGGATGAGTTCCCCCTTCCCTGGTCCAAGTATAGTTCTCTTATTAGGAGCTGCACGTCAATCATCATGACGTGTCAGCTCTTCGAGAAGCATCTAGGCTCTCCCTTCCCGGCAGTAAACATGTTTTTTGCTTGGAAAGTTACAAGACTGGAAACAGCCAGTCTTGGCTCCCAGGCTTCGGGCACTATGTTTTGAAAAGATCAGACATTCTTGCCTTATCAGTGCACCTGACTCGCAGAGCGAAGACGAGCAAAGCTGTGCATGGCTCCCAAGGGCTGCATAGAGCCTCTTGCAAATGCTAGATGTTTTATGTCTTCAGAAAAGGCCTTTGCAATTAACCCCTTGCAAGCATGCAGGCTCACCCAGTTTGAGAGTCCTGGTTGATGTCAGCATTTTCCTCCACGCTTCGAATAGGCTCTAATACACACAAGATAGCACAGTGGGTTAGTGCAAATGCAGGTTACTGCAAGCGCCTAGCAGCTTATCACGACATTCCACCCCTTTCGAAGTGAGGCCTGAAAATGCTGACTCAGTTCCATGATCTGGAAGCATGCACAGTGTGCTGTAGGCCAATTAAGCGTTTCTCTAGCGCAGTCATTCTAGTATAAAGGAAAGACATTCTGCGCAAGAGCCCAATGAAGACGATAAGTATGAATATTAGGGAAATCAGCAACCACAGCAATGGGTGCAGTATTATATTAAGCAGCTTAGTGGAGGAGGGAGACCATCCAGTGAATATATCCCACCAGTGGTGAGTAGTAACTGATTGCAGCTGGTCAGCAGTTTTGATCAATTGGTTTCTGTCTATTATTAGCTTGTACTCTGCAGAAATAACTGAGGTAGCTAGCGTCTGGAAATCTTTCCAAGCAGTTTGAGCAAACTGTCTAATAGCTTGAAGCCGGGCAGTAATCACTCCATAGGATAGAGTCCAGTTAAGCAAATGCGTGAGCTCAGCATGCATAGTAGTGTGAGACCACTGGGTTAAAGAATATAGGGTATGAGTAACAATGTCTAAGATAGTCACAACTTGATCTACGCAAAATACTTGAGGATTCCCTAATAACCTATAATTGTTAATAAGCAAGGAATGATTAGTAACTATGCAAGCTTTATGCTGATCTATCTGGAAGATGTCAGTCCCATTTATGTGGTATTGTATCCAGGTGCACTCCCCTGCTACGGGATGTATGCATGGGTCCGGAACCCTCCCAGTTAGGGGACACACCCACCCCTGATCCCAGGGCATGCAGGTGTGACTGTGGATGGTGTAGTTTTGGCTGTCTAACCATTCCCCTCGTATTTGCGGAACCCACCAGGAACCATTGATTTTCATAGGCAATACTATAAAAGGGCACCATATTTCTAGAGCATAAGCGGTCCTACTAACTTGCATTAACGCATGGCAGGTGTTATTCATGCAATCAAAAGCAAGCGGCTTAATACATATGTTTGCTGGTAACTGTAGCTCTGTGTGCCAGTGGGTTGAAGATAGTCGCCCCCATTCGGAGCGGAAAGCCAACACCTGCTGATTTAGCAAAGTTTGCCATAAAATGCATCGTGTGTCTTTAGCAGTTTTGTTGACCTGTCCTATGGCAGAGAAAATGTCTTCATAGCTGAAATTCTGCCACTTCCAATGGTTGCCAATACTTGTAGCAGTGTTGCACAGGGTAGGACTAATCAATGGGCCCCACTGGGCCAGAAGTTTTATAGCGCCGCTGGCATCAGAACCCATAGTGGCTAACTTGTTACGCACAGTTTCTAAGTCAAAAGCATTTAAAGCCCCCGTTCCCACTCCCGCTGCACCCGCAATCAATGAATCTAAACCCCTAGCTACGCGCAATTTGGTGATGGGCCATAGAAATCGACTCCATTTATAGCAGCTTGGTAGTACTAAGGAGACATTGCCCCGTGACAAGTCTATGTCTAAGTGTACCTCTGAAATGATGGAAGCGTGCATCACATGTCTGCAATTTAAATGTTGTCTTACTACTGGAAAATCTAGCATGTTCACAGTTTCTACTTTGTGTGATTTGAAAAACACCATCCTCCAAGTGGGATGCCTACCATGTACAATATTGGTTTTTGATACAAACACCATACTACCATCTGGTAGAGGCTGTTTCAACATACAATTGTATAAAAGGCATTTGGTCAAGTTATAGTCCAGAAAATCTTGGCGAGTACACTCATTGCAGTTCTTGGGGCAAAAGAAACATGAAACATCAAACAAATTATTTGATCCATTCACTGAAACCTTTGGACCTAAGATTTCATAAGCGCCAGTCATATGAGTTAGTGATAAAAGGTGTCCATCAATGTGCCAATCTAGAACTCTTGCAGTTCCATGTGGATACTCATTTGTAACGCTTTTCTCACAGTTTACGGTGCGGTTGTAGTTATCAAGCAGGACTGGAGCATCAGGTGTAGTGCATGCGATTCTGAGTCCATGTAGTGTCTTGCAATAACCCACTCTTTACAGAGAAAGCGTTGGTTTGGCAGGCCAGGAGCACCCACAGCAAGGCAAGTCCCATCCCCTTCATACTGCTCTACATTTGTGGTGTGAGCCTAGTAGCGGGAATATAAACAGGCACATCAGAATTATGCAAAAGTACAACATAAGTACTTCCAACACCTTGTCTTAACACTTCCCCAGCCTCAGGCTTTTTGTTAGGATGGTGCACCCACACCTTTTTTCCCGTGCTACCGAAGCCCCCTTTCCCCCTCAATGTAGTGTCTGGGGATTGCTTGCTTTCTACTACTAGGGGGACAACTGCTCGTTCACAAATCAATTGTGCAATTCGGTCATATTTGGTTAATGGTACTGCAGATGCACCAGCATTATGTAAAAGTACCGAAACAGTCCCTCTATAATCAGGATCAATCACACCTCCCAATATGTCAATGCCTTGTTTTGCCAGGCTGGATCGTGCAGCAATGCGTCCATCAGTGCCAGCCGGCAATTTGATGCCAATACCCAGCGAGATGGATTTGGTTTGCCCCGCCGGTATAACATCATCTTCACAGGGAGATAGATCAAGTCCAATGCTGCCTGCAGTCGCTTGCACAGGCAGCTTAGCTTCTTTGTCGGTTTTCCACACAACAAGAGTCTTTGTAGATTCCACTTTCGCACTTGTCAGTCTCACAAAGGGTGTCTGGCGATTTCCCAGTGGACGATTGTTCAGTTCAAACAGTGCTTGTGCCAGATGTTTGGACCACCCCTTGAGAGTGTGAGTCTTAGTCAGCTTCTTTATTTGTTGCTTGAGCAGCCCATTGCTACGTTCCACCAGAGCAGAGGATTCTGGGTATCGGCTGATGTGCAGTGTCCATTTTATGCCTTGCTCTAGTGCCCAGTCTTGCACATTGTGTCCAGCAAAATGGCTGCCTTGGTCTGATTGGATTTCATCCGGGATGCCATAGTGTCTGATGAGGTATTCCATGCCTTGCAAGGTAGCCCGTTGATATGCATGGGCGACTGGATAAGCTAACAGCAGTCCAGAGTATGTGTCTACCATGGTCAACACATAATGCTTTCCATTCTCGGGCGGTAAAGGGCCAATGTAGTCAACTTGCCATACGCCAGCAGCTCTTTCACCTCTTCTCAAAGGGCCTTGAGGCTTCCTCTCCAGAGGGTAGTGCTTCCCTTCACTGCACACGGAACATTGGGAGGCAGCTTGTATGGCTTGATCCATGGTAATGGGCAATTGTCTCTTTTTTGCCCATTGATAAGTTCCTGTTTGCCCTAGATGCCCTGAGGTTTGGTGTGCCCAATCCGCCATCCCTTGCAGCACCTCAGCTTCTTGCGGTGTTGTCACTGGGCGAATCTTTGCCATTTGGTCCACTTCATTGTTGAACAGGGCAGCCAGTGGGGTGTCAGGGGGCATGTGTGCATCGACATGCCCAATGCAGATTTTGCACCTCTCACCTTTGCACCACATCTCTTCCCAGATGTCTGGCCCTCCCCAGATCGGTGTGTTCTTGATCTGCCAACCATCTCTTCTCCATGCCGGTGCCCAATGTGTCAGGCCTTGATATGTGGCCCAACTGTCTGTGTATATGTATGCAGTCTCTGTTTCCTTCACCTGTTCAATCACGGAGGCCACTGCCTGCAGTTCAGCATACTGACTTGATCCTCCCACACCTTCTCTCATTAGCAGTGTTTCTCGGTGGGGCTGGAATGCGACAGCTTGCCAGTGTCTTTGCCCTTTATCATACTTTGCGGTGCTGTCCGTGAACCATGCAGACTTTTGTTCTTCTTCTGCCAATGTATCATAGGCGGGTGCGACTTTGAAGGGAGATTCTGGCAACGCCACAGGGGTGTTTGGTTCAGGCATCGCTTCCAGATCTACCGCCTCCAGCATTTGTTCTTGCAGTCTGGAAATCCCTGTGCGGCCAGCTTTCGCACGTTGCTGTAAATACCATTTCCATTTGACATGAGTGGCGTCTTGTGCTCTGCCACTTTTCCCATTTGCAGCAGTGTCACGCACCCAGCCCATGATTGGAATTTCTGTGCAAATTGTCACGGGTTGCTCGCCTGTGATTCTTTCAGTTTCAACTAGAGCCCAGTACACTGCAGCAACTTGTTTCTCAAGCGGAGTGTATCTTGTCATAGGATCTGTGAGTTTCCTTGACCAGAACCCCTGTGGCACTCTTTTCTGTCCTTGCTTTTGCCATAAGCTCCACACAGCCACGTCATTGTAGACAAGAATTTCCAATTCAAAAGGATCAGTTTTTGTCAGGGGCCCCAGCGTGATGTAATTTTGCAATGCGTCTTTAGCCTGTTGGAAGGAAGTCTGTTGCTCTAGGCCCCATGTAAAGTCATGTTTCTTTCTGGTGACTTTGTAAATGGGTTTCAATATCAGGCTTAAATGAGGTATGTGATTTCTCCAAAACCCCATTAACCCAATGAATCTTTGTGCCTCTTTTTTATCTGCTGGTGGAGCCATCTGCTGAACCATATCAATTACCGGGTCAGGAATGTTCTTAACTGACCCAGACCAGATTGCACCTAGAAATTTCACCTCTTGAGCAGGCCCCTGTACCTTTTTGGGATTTATGGCCCACCCCCGATTTTGCATGTGTGTGATCAACTTTTCAGCAGCGTTTTCTACATGTTCTTTCTCAACACTGGTCAGCATGATGTCATCAATGTAATGAGCAATAAATACATTATCCAATTGCACCATCTTTAAGTCTCTGGCAATTAATCCATGACACAGAGTGGGACTATGCACATACCCCTGGGGCAATTTAGTAAAGGTAAATTGTCTGTCTCCCCAAGTGATAGCAAATTGGTCTTGTGATTCAGTGTCAATATCAATGGAGAAAAATGCATTGGCCAGGTCAAGGACCACATGCCATTCACCCACTTCTCTCGTAAGGTTTTCAATCAGGGTGATGATGTCTGGCACCGCCGCAGCTAAGGGCGACACCTTCTTGTCCAAAATGCGGTAATCAATTGTCAGACGCCATGCCCCATCCGGGCGGCGGACAGGCCAGATCGGCGAGTTGAATGGACTGACTGCCGGCCTCATTATGCCAGCTTTCACCAATGACTCAATAGTTTCACCAATCTCTTTATGTCCTCCTGGCAACCGGTACTGTTTCACGCACACTGGGTCAGCAGGAGGAGGTAAATGCAAGGGGGACCATTTGGCATGCCCAACCACAACGGGGTTAATAACTCTCACATGGATTTTTCGATTGCCAAAAACAAATTTGCCTAAATCTGTAGTCACACTTTTGCCCAACAACACATCCATGTCAAGGACGTACTCTGGTATATCTGCAATCAAAACATTTGCTGTGAAAGGCAATCCCTCGCCAATTGACATTTTTACATTAAAGGCTTTTGCAACAGTTTCTGCTCCCCCATAACCATTGACCAAAACTCTGGGACCAGATAATTTACTGGGATTGCCATTCAGAATGGTTACCTCAGCTCCTGTGTCTAGTAGAGCCAAAACATGTTTTACTTTCTCATCCAAGTACAAGGTAAGTGGCACAAAAGGGCGTCTGTCTCTGGGACTAGTTCTCTTTATTAACTGTACCTCAAAGACAGAGCCAGCCCTTCAATCAAAAATGGGGTCTGGGACCTCGCACTTGTCCTTTGCCAAATCAGGGTAACCTTTTGCTCGCACTTTGGGCTTCAACACCTCCTCTTCAGAGGGTGCAGAGGGCTTAGTTTTTTCCAATCCCTGTCTTTTTAATTTTTTCTATTTCTCAAGCAGCACAGATGTGGGTTTACCATCTATCTCTTCCCTTGGAATTCCTGCTTTTAGCAGGTCCACCCACATTTGTCTGCGTGTGATCTCGACAGTATCAGCTTTCTCTTTAGACTTTACATTTTTACCACGCTTTTTCTCTGAATCATTGTTTGCAGCCACTAGGCGCGCTGCTTTACGCACATCCAGCCCTTCTAATTGCCCTAACAGAAGTGCCACTTCACCAATGGCTTTGCCCTGCGCTGGACCCAGCAATGAAAGCAATGCACCCTTCATGTGACTCGGTGCATTTCTTAGCAAACGTGCGCGCATGCCAGCTGTAAACAACTCCATGTCAGGCCCTGCAAAATTTGCACTGTACAGTGCACACTGCAAACCCATCTCTCTAAGCTGATCTGTTGCTTCAGTTAGTGATTGCCAACCGCCCCAACTCTCTTCCATATCCATTGGACTCCCATACAGAGTCATTAAGGCAGTCTGAAGCCAATTAAACAAGGAATGAGAACCTTGCTGTCCGAGCGCGCCGTGCACTATCTGTCCCAACATCACATTAGTAGTGAGTGAACCCATCTTTAACAGTTCCTCTGGGGTTAAGAAGATACTATTGGCACCCCTGTCCCAGAGGCGAAGGAACCATCTCAGAAGTGCTTCACCTGGCTTCTGTCTAAATAACTTAGCAATCTCTAAAAGCTCTGTCTGTGTATAATCGCGGACAATCCTTGTATTCTGAATATTTGCACCGCCAGCTTGGCCTTTTGACTTGTTAGTGATTAACGGGCGCGCTGGATAAACACATTTCTTTGGAGCACATTCCAGCTCCTCTTCATCAGAACAATTTAATTCAGCAAGTCTAATTTCAACAGACTCATTCCAGTCATATGCTTGCTCAGTTTCGCTATCACTGACTTCACCCGACCATAAATTTGGGTCCCAGTTATCTTTCCTAATTAGCGCGCGAATCCTTATCTTTGACGGATTGCCCCGCCGCTGTCTGCGCTTGTGCGTGGCTACACGCACAGCTAAAGAGGCACACCTGTCCTCCATCTGATCAGCCCGTTTAACGGACGATTCAAGGGTCTCTCTCATAATAATTTGTTGCTCTTGGAGCAGGGAAATCTCATCTGTTAATTTGCGAATCTGCGCATCTTTAAGCAATTCATTCTCATGCACCTTTCTGGGCGCCTGCAGGAATAACCAGCCTATGTTTCCTGCTGCCTTTAGCTCCCTACTGCATCTCTCAAGCGGTAAACTCTCCAAGCACTTACTAATTACCGCCGGGGAAACATCATTTTCAAGCATGTCCCATGCCCTCGGTGCCGAGTACCGATGCAAAATATCTGCCACACCCGACCAAGCATTTGATGCAGGCCATCCTGGAATGTGACAGAGTGCACTATCTTCCCCATTGCATTCATCTTTTGCATGTTTTTTCCAGAATGGCATCGTGCTCGTAAGCCCTGCTCACAGCGCCAAATGTAGTGATAAGCAGTACCCGCACCTCCCTGGGATCCAGCCCTTTGTGCAAAGTAAATCACTCCTAATTACCTTCCCACACAAATAAGGTTTAAGACGCACGATGATCTCAGTCTGGAAAAAAGCCAATCACACAGAATATACGATGCTTGCATTTATTATCTACAATGGCTAATGAAAACTAAGCAGCAATTTATAATAATGTGGAAATAGAAAGTGCAAGCTATATAATGGCAATTATCAATCACAGATGAATATGCAATTATTTGGTCTTACGCTCCTAATGAAATGTAGATGAAGGTACGATCTGATCACACCCAGGACCCTCGCCGCTACAGGTGCCTGGCACTCCTCGGAAGAGGAGGGGAGGACTGGCCAAGCCCCCACAGCCCTACACCAGAGCGGGGATGTGATGTTAGGAGTCTCGGCCCTGATAGTGCACAGCCGGTCGTCCAGGCACTGTTCTTCTTGATACGCCCGTCTTTCCAACAGCCCAGGATGAGTCCCCCCTTCCCTGGTCCAAGTATAGTTCTCTTATTAGGAGCTGCACGTCAATCATCAGGACGTGTCAGCTCTTCGAGAAGCTTCTAGGCTCTCCCTTCCCGGCAGTAAACATGTTTTTTGCTTGGAAAGTTACAAGACTGGAAACAGCCAGTCTTGGCTCCCAGGCTTCGGGCACTATGTTTTGAAAAGATCAGACATTCTTGCCTTATCAGTGCACCTGACTCGCAGAGCGAAGACGAGCAAAGCTGTGCCTGGCTCCCAAGGGCTGCATAGAGCCTCTTGCAAATGCTAGATGTTTTATGTCTTCAGAAAAGGCCTTCGCAATTAACCCCTTGCAAGCATGCAGGCTCACCCAGTTTGAGAGTCCTGGTTGATGTCAGCATTTTCCTCCACGCTTCGAATAGGCTCTAATACACACAAGATAGCTCAGTGGGTTAGTGCAAATGCAGGTTACTGCAAGCGCCTAGCAGCTTATCACGACAAGCATCATGACCTCTTCCAACTCAAGACATAGGGACTGGCGATGAGAAGTTGGAAGGCTGACAGAAGAGAGTCCGAATGAGTGGAGAATAGTAGAGGAAGAAGCAGGCACAAGTCGGAGACCAAGGATAATACTGCAAAGATCCCCAGAGACTATTGGAAGGAATATCAACCCCACGAAAGATGTCAAGCAGAGGGGAGATGTTGTATGTGGAATGTCAGAGGACTACCTTAAGGAAGAGACGACCTTAAGGTTAAGATGGAAAGGAGCAGTACGGGGGAGAAGGGAGGAAGAGGAGGGGCTACTAGAACCCAGACAGAGAATGTTAGAGGAAGATTAAAGAGAAGCTATCTTTCTCTGTGTCTCCGTTCGTGTTCCTTTGTTTCAGTATTATTGGCTCCCAGAGCCTCCGCTTTGTTCCTCTTTTCCAGTCCGTACACCCTAACAATATGGATAAAACAGTCATTAAACCATAAGTGAGGATTTTTTTAATAATTGCTTATTATAACATAACATAAGCTATGCACTGAGTCCCTTACAGGGACTGTACAAAAGACAGTGAGATTAAGTGATTGGCCAAGTATCACCCGCTTCAGTTAGGGCAGCAGTATTCAAACTGTGGGGCGCACCCATCTGTTGGGCCGCAGCCTTATGCCCAGGGGCGTGTGCATCCACAGCCTGAAAAGCTGCCGGACAACAGATTGAGAAGCCTGCTGTGCCGACGAGCGCTGCTCTGCGATTTGCGGACGCTGCTCTCTGCCGACTTGTAGATGGCACTGATGCGTTTGGAATATGCAAACAAAGGAATGCATACATATTCCAAACGCAGCGTGTGAGATGCTCTGGAGTCACACAACCTGCGCCCCTCATTCTTTGTGTTGACAGCCTTTGAAGTGGGGCAATGTATAAGTAAGGGCTCACTTAACAAGCCATTGTTTTTACACAGTATGTGCTTAACATTTCAGTGTTAAGAACTGAACATGGGGCATTTTTATTCACCAGGCCAGAACAAGTATCAGTTAGATGACCAAACCTATGCATTCTTCAAATAGAATTTAAAATGCCATACAGAAAATGTTTTAAACTATTTTCTTTATTTTCATGTCTCTTTATTTGACACACAAAAACTTTTCTTCTTTATATTACTTTTTAGTTGCATTTGGCACATCCCTGGAAAGTTTAACTGTCATTTTCTTGCTTAAGTATTCTAGTGGCTGCTTTGGGACATGGACTAAATGCATCCTCCAACATCAAAAGTCTTTTAATTGTCTAAACAAGCCAGCCACTACCTAGCGAGCACACCAGATGGCAACTCAATGTCATTTGGCACCTTGATTAGGAAAGTGGAGTTCATTGTGTGGCACCATGCAGACAGTAGTCCATGGCAAATCAATGCAGTGATGTGTGCAGCAATGATTTGTGCACTGCACACGTCGCCACCCTGTTGGTTAATGGTGTCCATGTGGTTCTCCCTTATGTAACAGCACATATACCTGTTTTTGTCTGATGTGCCCAATGTCCATACAAGAGCACACTGGACTGGTTTGTGTATGTGACTCTGACGAACATGCCATACTGTGCCCACACTTAAACACATAAAGCACATTTTAATGTTAGGGTGAGGATTGTGAACCATGATGTGAGCACCAAGCTATGCATCAGTTATGCATTTAGAGATTCACACTTACAATCCTTTTATCACATACTTGTTTATCAAATGTAGAGATCTCTGATCACTGTTATAGTCCTGAAATGCTGTGATGTAATGCACAGTATAAAGGAATCCTCATTGGTGCTATTTGTCCCCTTTCCCACTCACAGAGGGGTATTTTGAAAGAGTACAATAAGAGTGTACCAGACAGACCATTTTGGAACGATAACCTTCTATCAGAAAATAATTCATATGGTTAGTCTAGTATTGCCACTCGCGAAATACAAGTGAGGTGGTACGAACACAACACCTGCAAAACAGGACCAGGTCAGTAGGCCGTCAGACCCCGATAGGCTGTTCACACCGAGGTGTGCCAGTACGGACAGTTTGAAACTGCATTCAGACAAGGCCTTCCCTAAGAGCAGGTGACAGAAAAACCATGCACTTGGGTAGCAACAGCTGTGTTTTCACATTAGAATGCTTCTGTAAAGTACTTGCATTACAATGTAACGAAACCAGCTTCATTTATATAGCAATTATTTATTAATATTGAGGCAGGGTTTGGTCGCACGACAGAGGTGTAGTTTGGAGTGACTTGTGCCAGTCAGTGGGGCACATTCTGATGTTTCGCCCTGGCCACAGAGTTGGCTAGAAACTGCCATGATTACAGCACACACCTTCCTTTGCAGGGATGACCCAGCTCCTCCCATCTGAATGCAGAGCAGGAAATCACTAATGAGGCCTCATTAGTGACATACTGCCCTACTTTCAGATGGGAGGAGGTTGCAGGGGGGGAGCAACTGCCCCCATGTTGCCAGTCAGAATTCATTTAGCTTAGCAATGTAGTCAATTCTCTCTTTTTTTGTCCTGGTGCTTACAATGTGCGCTTTGCATTACAAGCTGTGTGCCGCAGACTGGTTCCACTCTAAACGGGGGAGAAATGAGGACGGTGGGGACTCTGTACAAGTGAATAGAACAAAGACCCCATGGTCCTCATTTCTGCTGCAGCAGCAGTGGCCAGGGCATTTCATCCTTTTCAAATTAGAGGCACAAGGGCATTTCAGGGGCCTTCACTGTACCTGATAATCCCAAAATTCTCTTTAATTTTATGCAAAGCTGCATTTTATTTTTACAAGGTTATTTTACTCACTGAATACTGATCAAGTCACCTAACAACATTAAGGTCCAGCTTTGATTAATACTTCCCTGAAGAAAATGCTGGCATTAATGACTGGGTGATGCAGCATTTTCTGGCAGAGGAGGTGGTGCATCTTCCATTTGATGTCCAGGAGGAGCTGATTGAGATTCAGTCAGACACTACTCTGCAATCTGAATTAAGGAACATTGCAGTGGGTGACTTTTGGCTGAGGGTAATCCTGGAGTATCCCACATTGGCACGGTTTGCTATATAGTCTCTCTTACCCTGTGGGTCTTTGTACTTGTGCGAAACAGGCTTTTTAGCTTTGGCTGTACTGAAAACGAAATACTGCACAAGGCTGGAAATGGAGGACAAACTCAGAGTGGCGGTCTCCAAAATAAAGCCACAGATTGACTCACTTTCTGCAGAGAGACAGGCCCACCCTTCCCATTAGTACTTGCTCTGTAAAATCAAATTGCCTTCTGTTGAATATAATATAACACTTGTTAAATTGGCAGATTGAGGGGACACCCTTAAAGATGGTACCACATTACGTCTATTTGGGCCTTATCTTTGAGGGTGGTCCAACATTAGACTCACATCTAAATAAAATTAAGCAGAAGGTAACCACGGCAATCTGTCAGACAAGAGTAATTGTTTCTAAATATGGCAAATTCTCCATCAAAGCTGCCATCACTTATTGGGACCAGAATGTTGTAGCAACCATTCTTTATGGTTTGGAAACACTAATTGTCCCCCCAGGGTTTCTCAATTTACTAGAAGCCAAGTTTTGGCGTGCAATCTTAAATCTACCACAATGTATTCCTGGTGTGTTAATACGATATGAATTGGGACTCATTTCTTTAACTGCATTATATAACTGGCGCCTATGCGCCTTATTTCGCAAATGCTTATTATCTACACATGATAATTCTACATTATCAAACATCTCAAGTTACTTGCTCAACTCTACAGATGTATTTCCGAAATGTTGGTCTACGGAAATATTAACAATCATGGTGCATGCAGACATATCACTTAATCTTCTTACGGTTCATCCGGAGCAAGCAAAGAAGGTGGTGTATATGATGGACTGGATTGATACCAGAACTCAGTGTTTAAATTATAAAGACTTTGATTCTACAATCTTTGGTCCAAAGAGTTTTTAAAAACATTGCCTCTTGTCTATGCTTGGCACCATCTGCTGCCTTAAGAACTGCCATTCTTCGCTTGAGGCTTAACATCGGGCCCACCCGTGAGGTTAAAACAAGAAGAAAACAAATCTCTTCTGACCTCAACTGGTGTAGGTTTTGTAAAAATGTACTGATTGTAGAAACTCTTCAACACCTAATATTGGAGTGTTCAGCACTTAGCACTTTAAGAAAATTGCACTTTGTTAATCACTTTGCATATTTTGCACAACTTGATCCGAGAAATAGATGGGTCGCCTTGGCAGCCACTGAATGTATGAGTATAAGAATTGCAACGATTAATTTTCTACAGGCCTTTAACTTAGAATGATGGTTTTACAGTATTCTGTGAATTTACATGGTTTTTTCTTATGTGGATTGTATGTTTATGAACTTTTCTATTCTATATAAATTGAAAAAGTTGATGTAATTTCAACTATATTCAATAAATAAAAAATAAAAAAAATATATATAATAGGAATGTATTTTGAGCAGAAAAAAGCCCTATCAGAGAATTTTGTGTTTGCTTGCACGGTTTCTATGTTTGAATTGGAAGTGATTGTCCTATTGTCTTGGAATGTCACCCCAACAACGAATCCCTTCAAAAATATTGCACCACACATTCTGGAGCCATCTCTATAAAAAAAAACACCAAAACAGAGGGGCGGGGCAAGATGGTCCCGAACAATTTATTTTTTGCTCAGGGGGCCTTGGCATAAAAAGTTTGAAGACAACTGAGTTAGGGGGTAAAACTGGATGTGGGCAATTTAAGCAGTGGACCACATATCTTTCCAGGTTTAGGTGATCTAAATATTTATTAAGGCTGGTTTAAAGAAATGCCTTGAAAATAACACACACAATATCATAAACTAGCATATATTAAAGTAAACTTGCACTATGTATGTGTAATGTATGTAGATATGTCCTGCGCTTTAAATGAAAGCGCTAAATTGTCATAGAAACATGTTGAGCAGTATGGCTTTAGTTCTATTTTCTCCGTCCTGCATTTAAGGTGACAGCAGCACCAGGCAAAGTAATGTGAGGCAAAACAAATCTCACTTTGGTTTAAAAAAAAAAAAAAAGTCTTATTTCACACAGCATGCTGTGCACCCTTCCCATTTCTCATCACCGCCATTCACATTCCCTAAGGGACAAAAGTCCCTGCTAATTAACAGTCCCCCCAACCCCATCTTTCCTTCTCACCAGTGACTAATTGCTCCCATTGTAATGCTCTATTGACATAGAGCAATGTGTTAAGGTGCTGTACGTACTGGGGAGGAGATATCACACTGAATGAAGTGGCAGCCCAGTGCAGAAAAGGTTTTCAGCAATACGGGCAAGTCCTGCAAAATACGGGACGGTTCTCCAAACTTGGCCAATGTGGACTACTCGCTGTTAAAAGAAAACCCAGTGAGCATTTAGTGGCTCTGCTCGCTGTTTCCAGGGGCTGCATTTGTCTCTATATAACGCATACAGCCCGTGGGTGTCCCAGGCTGTTTTCTGCTCTGAGCAAAGAGGGTGGGGGGGGTTAGGGTGAGAGAGAGGGGGGGGGATATCATATTGAAATTGGACACCACACTTCTTCAGGCGGGCCTGAGTGCAGCCTTCAGTGTACGTAAAGTGACGTATATAGATCATGTGGTATGGTAGGACGTACATTTCATAAAACGTAACGCGTAGGTCACGTGAAAAGAACGTATTGGAAGGACTCTTCCTTGATGGGAATTAGTGACTCTTTGGCTCCAGCATGGTAGTTTGCAACTGACTTTGGGGAGGTGGGTGTGTGAAATCTAAGACCTGCCCAAAGGGGCACCGAGATAAGCTTTCCGCAGCATCAACTAATGGCTGAGCAGGTAATGGCATGCAGTTCTTGGAGTAGCATTTGTCTGCCAGGGCTGGTGCTTGAATCCGTATGAAGCAGTCCCCTTTCTGCAGTAGAGTGCAAGTACTGCACTGTTTGTAGTATACGCGCATGGTCTGCCCTCCTTTGTGAATTACCAGTACTAGTCGTTATACGTGTGTTGGCGAACCTGATCTGGACCGTATGCTTTGAATGTACTCCTAATACCGATCAATATAAGAGCACGAGCTTCCACGACTGATCTCTATTTGCAGAGACGCAAACGAGTCCAATGTCGTTCGGTAGATGTTCTTCCAGTCCTGTTTTTTCTTTGTATTCTGGGAGGTCTGTCCTGGATTTAAAATGGGACAAGCAAAACTATAAGGCCCAGAGTTCAAAGAAAAACATGTAACTGGTTGTGGTTAAGCTAAACTTTCTTGCTAGGGTGGGCTGGCACGTATGGCATTGGGTTTGATATAAGTGGACCTAGAGCAGGGGGTTTCTGCGCTTAATCAAATGTATATCATGTAGCTGGTCGTTTTCTTTAGCGTACACTATTAACTAGTTAAGACGGAGTTAACTAAATAACCACTTTAATTGTACCTGAAAGCAAAGTGATGTAAGCACATCAAAATGTGTGACCAGGCAGGGCTTTTGCGTGTAGTTATTGTTCAACAAAGGGATGTGACTCGTGATGCGGGAAAAGACTTGAGGTACTGGAAAAAGCCAGCCGTTTTTGGATTTCTTAACAAGCGCAAATTAATCAAATAAACTAGTCTGCATAAAAAGAAATGATTTTTTCTTTGTGATTCATTTTATCTTAAAAGTTTCGATTGTCAACTGTGGTGTGTAGCTGCTTTGAGGCCAGATGCACCCATTGCAGTGTGAATCATTGAAAGATTAACATTTACTGGCAATACTTTGTCACTGTTCTGCGGTGAGTACCAGTACTTTTATGACATTTTAATTATGGTGATATTACCCGAGAAGTTGTCTTGAAGAGACGCAGGGCTAGGGAAATGCGCACATCACACCGTAAGTAATGTATACAGACATCTACTCAGGAACCAAGAAACATGCATGCTAACACTAGGATGTGCAAGTAGAACATGATACAACTATATGGAAATGTATATGGGGTAAGCATATAGAAGCTTCTTATGATTTCAAAGATAGATTGCAAGCTCCCCATCCACAATTGCTGTTACAGCTACTGTCAGTGCTAAGCTCTCATACCAGTCAAGCAGTGACTGGCTCTGTGACCTGACACTGGATGGCATGATATGAGATAACTTAAAGACAATACTCACAAGGACTGGAAACCCCACCTCTAATGTGAGCAAAGCCCACAAGCCCTGCTGATCAAACGGTACCAAAAAAGGCTATAACTGAAGAGGGAGGATGACTTAATAAATTAGACTCCTGACCAGTAGTACTTGCAGAATAGTGAGGACAATCTAAGTAGTCACACAGGAGCTGGACACAACTGGACACCAGGCCTAACAATTAGTTAACCAATGGAGAAGTGCAAGGGAAACCCCCATCCCAGGTAGGGAAAGGAAAAGGGTACAACAATAGAAATTATCTCAACGATCGGTGTCTAAAGGATAAATTTTACATTGCAGAACAGAGCAAGGCCAAAGAAATTTAGAGCACAGGCAAACTGGGCTGCACAGGGAACCTAAAGCACTGGGAAGTGCTGACTGCAAATCGGAGGCAGCAAGAAAAAGGGCATTGTGGAAGCTGAAAATACTCCTAGGCCCACTAATTCGAAAACCAGGAGCTACACATTAAGAATCGGGATTGGCTAAACACCTAGCCAATGACCAACATTGGACAGAAGGAAACTTTAAAGCTGCCAAATAATCCTGTGCCTCGGGTGTGTTTCTTGCTAGCGCCTTGCAGCCACAGGTGTTCCTTATTTTCCACCCAAAGCAGTGGGCAACAAGGAATGCTGTGAATCAGTCTTTTGAAAAGAAGCATACTGACTGTAGAAAACCTGGAAGGGAAGTCAAAAGGAAAATATGATTTTTAGAGCACCACAGTACTGTGGTGTAATGTTCGGAAGCATAGTCCAATAGGAAATGAACCCCCAAATCATGGCCCAAAGAAGTTGGAATGAGAGTGCAAGGAGCCCATTTTGACAATAGGATTTGTGCAGCTGCATAAAGATGAATAAAAAGATGTGCCTGTCATATTTCGAGCATATGCATGTTTTTTTCTGCAGCACAGCAGTATACATTCATGCAGAGTAGCTTGATTATGAATGTTCTAAAATATGCAAAAGTAGTAATGCAGAATACTCTCTGCTTTTCCTACCTAACCTCTCCACTTCATGCAGAATTCTGTTTCTTAATCTTATACCGAAAGAGAGCTCTAGAATTTCTAACGCATTTATAGCATGACATTTTGCATTCATGTACTTTATAAATGCAGGACAACGTACACGAATGCAGGTTGATGTCAGTCATCCTAAAAACCGGGCCTGGTTTCCTTAAATCTTTGTGAACTATTAAAGGTGTTAAACGCCTTTCAACCGAAGACCAGCAAAGAATACTGTTTGGGTCTGACTTGGGAATGTTCAATTGTTATCAGGTTTTTTGTGTTTGTTTTAACAGCCGAGCCTCTTTGTGGAGCCTCCCGGCGCTTTTCTTTGTGGCAGCAGGCTCTTAGCATTGGTATAGGCGCTTGACCATTGTAGAATGAACATGCTGCTGTAAGATGGCAAATGCTGCCCCGGTTCCATTTGCATCGACTGAAGTCGGTGCTAGATGCAATCATTACATTTTATGAAATGTAGGAAAGCAATCTGCAGACATAGCCATGTGGCTGTTGGGGCTCTAGTGTGTTTTTCCCTCTTTGTATTGCCCTCTGCAACCTGTGAGATGGTCTCCGACCTTTTAAGTGTGCTCTCTTAACACACTGACCAATATTTCAGGCACTCATGAACTGCAGCTGCACACTTGGCTCTCATCCCCTCCCCTACGCAAAATATGGTAGGTTGTGCCCTCGCAAAGAGCCTTGCTCCTCCGGCCACTGCCTTTCATGTCACTGGCACATGATAAACATATTCCAAATCAAATTACATCGGGCGTGTTGGCATATATGCATAGAGTAGCCAATACTGATACTTTATATGAATATGACAGCCTGCAATGGTGATCACTTATCAATGGGTTTGCTAACACCAGTCACATTGTGAATGGGATTGCTGGGTCTCCTCACTTGTGTGTGGGACTCCCAGCAGTGGTCTAGTCGTGAAACTGCTAGGGCTGCCAGCACCAGTTACCGCCAGCACCAGTTACCGTTATCTGTACCCGAAACAAACAGCAATTGTTACTGTCTGCATGAAAGAGCCAGGACTGAACATGCTCTTTGGGAGCACAGCTTCACTGAGGAGGCCCAACAGAGCCGAAACACGTGTCTGGGGTTGCTGTTGGTACTCTTGTTCAGAGGATAATTGCCTAGCATTTCGGTGCTGGACTGCCCAGTTTGGTGGGACTAGACAGATATGCAAATAGATACTTCTGTGAATGGTACAGTGAGCTAAAAAGTGTCTGTAGAACCTCCTTAGTGGGGACCTACCCATAGGACAGGCTATTTGGCTGTGTTTGTTTTCGGTAGAGGAGCTCCAAGACCTTTTGTTAAGCGACTTGGGGTTTCACCCCAAGTTACCCAGGGTAATCCAGACGTGGACCCCGTCACAATCACTGTGCTTAGAGAGGCACAGGCCCAACAAGACCAAAACACATGTCTGTGGTTGCTGTTGGTACTCTTCTCAGAAGAGAATTGCTTACTGTTTTGGTGATGGACTGGCCAGGTGGGTGGGACCAGACTGATATGCAAATGGTTATTTCTTCTCTGTGAAAGGTACACTGAGCTAAAACATGGTTGTAGACCCTCCCGAGTGGGAACCTGCCCATAGTTCAGGTTATTAGGCTGTGTTCATTTTCAGTAGAGGGGCTCACAGATCTATGTTGAAATCTTTGCATGGTTCAATTGTTAGAGATCATAGGGTGGGCAGCTTTACAAAATTATTTCTCAGTAGTACACTTTACAATGGGGGAGGTGCATCAGAAGCAGTCTGCGGTGCGTGCAGTCCCATATAGTGTTGTTTAACCCGCCCTCCCCACCACAGTAATCGACTGTTATTGCATTATAAGCGGCAAATGGCATTTTAACACACCAAGAGCAACAACAAATGTTATATTTTGCATTTATATAGCGCCTTATGTACCATTGGTATGTTCTCAAGGCGCTGGTAGGTTGAACGCCCTCGGGATACAAAGTTCAGGTCATTAGAGAGAGAGAGAGAGCCCCATAAGGTGCGTGTGAGCACCGGATATGTGTGCGCAGCAGGTGTGCCATTCGTGTGATGGCTGCTTCTTAGCGGTAGGTGTGGTGGTTGGGAGATCAAGAGTATGTGTTTGTTCTGGCAGGTTGTTATCCAGACCGATTCTGGCTGCGTTAGGCCTGAGGAGAACGCCTAGGCTGGAGGGTGTGTAACCAGCTGTGTTTATTAGGATGATGGGGAGTATGAGGCTAGTGATGGTATGAGAACAGCTATACCGAATGGTGTCATAGTATCGCTATGTTCTAGTTGTGTGATGGTGTAAAGAAGAGAGTAAGTGTGGAGATGTGATATGGTTGTTTACCTTTGTGCTTGAGATCGAGCACACTCCTATAGTTCCGTGCACCCCGACCGTTTCTGCACTTCGATTATTTATGCTCTATCTTCGGTTCCACCCACTTCATCTAGCTTCGTCATCCCTTCAACCCACTTCACCTGTTTCATCCACACATTCTTCCGTTCTACCCACTTTGCCCATACTTTGCCTGTTCCACCCCCATACTTTGCCCGTTCCACCCCCATACTTTGCCTGTTCCATTCTACACCCGAAACCCGCTCCAGACCCTACATATGCTCCACACCCTAATCTGCTCAACATCCGCTCACCACCCTACATCCGCTCCACGCTATCATCCGCATCACACCCTACATCCGCTCCACGCTCTCATCTGCTCCACCCACATTCATCCGCTCCACCGACTTCATCCATTCGTCATGTATTATCGGTTCAACTCATGTCATTTGACACACGCACTCGATCCGTCCCATGTTCTCTATCTGTCCCAAGCACTACACCCGTCTCATGCACTTGAATAGTCTATTCATTTCGTTCCATTTATACCATGCACTCTTACATTCCATGCCATCTGTTTCATGCGCTCTACCAGTTCTTTGTACTCTATGCACTCAACCGTATCATGTAATCATCTTTCCATCCTCTCCACTTTATTCCTCTCGTTCATTTTGTTCCTCTCGTCCATTACATTAATTTAATTGATTTCAAGCACTTTGATCCACTTCTATTCAGTTTGTCCTTTTAGTTTACATTAGAGGTTATTAGTTCTCGATTTCTCGCTAGAAATCATGGTGTTGGATTATTATTTGTTATTTATGATCTAGTAGTTCTGGCTAATTGAATTGCTGTTATGCACTTTATTCCTCTCATCCACTTTGATCCTCTTGTCCATTACATTTGTTTAATCTATTTCATTGCTTTCAACCACTTTATTCCTCTCATCCAACTTATCCTTTTTTATCCACTTCACTGCTTTGATCCTTTTTGCTCATTCTATTTTGTTTGTCCTTTTTAGTTTACCTTAGAGGTTATTAGTTTTCGATTTCTTGCTCTGATCCATTTTGGGCAAATGTCATTGAGTTGCTGTTATCCAGTTCGAATTAGGGGTCAGTTTTAGAAGAGCCATGTTTTCAGAAATTTGCGGAAAGACATGAGGTCCTCGGTGAGTCGGATGTGGGGTGGGAGTGCGTTCCACACAGTGGGGGCCAAGGCTGAGAATGATGATCCACCTAACCTGACTAAGTTTGTTTTTGGTATGACTAGGAGGCCGGCTGAGCTTGATCTTAGAGTACGTGCAGGGTGATGGTGGTTTTAGTTTGTCTTGAAGATATTGAGGTCCGGTTTTATGCAGTGCTCGGTGAGAAATGCATAAGGTTTTGAAGGTCACCCTTCGGGCAACTGGAAGCCAGTGCAGAGTTTTGAGGGCTGGGGAGACGTGGTCTCTCGGGCCAAGCTCTAGTAGCAGTTTGGCTGCAGCGTTTTGTGCTCTTTTGTAGTTAGTTGGTATGCGTGCACTCCGAGGTAGAGGGAGTTAGCATAGTCCAGCCATGATATAAAAATTGATTGGACCGCGGAGAGTCTGTTGGGAAAGGAGAGGTATGGAAAAATGCGCCTAAGAGTTTTAAGGTGGTAGTGGCAGGATTTTGAGACGTTGGCGTGAAAGGGATAGGTCTGAGTCTAGGGTGCATCCAAGGTTTTTTACTGAATTGGAGGGTGTCGGTGAGTTGCCCATTGTAGATGGCCAGGGTTGTGGGTGTGGAAGAAGTTCGGTGTTGCCACATTACATGATTTCGGTTTTGGAGGGGTTTAGCAAGAGTTGGTTTGTGGTCATCCAGAGATCTATGTCGAGGAGGCAGGATGCAAGGTCAGGTCGGAAGTTGGGTTTTGAGTTCAGGAGTTTTAGAATTAGTTGAGTGTCATCGGCGTAGTTGTAGCACAGGATGTTGTGCGAGCGAATTATTCATGGGAGGGTGGCCATGTAGAGGTTAGAGGGCTGATAGGCATGCTCCTTGTGGAACTCCAGTGTCGACTGGTCGACTGGTCGGGCTTGGGAGGAGTAGGTGGAGAGTAGGGTTATTTGGTTCCTATTATTGAGGAAGGATGCTATCCATTTGAGAGCGGTTCCACAAATTCCTAGGGAATGGAGGCGGTCAAGGAGGATTGAGTGGTTGATTGTGTCGAAGGCGGCGGATAGGTCAAGAAGGATTAATGCGGCGCATCCCGCAGAGTCTGCCGTGTTTTTAAGGTCATGCCAGATTGAGGTTAGGGTGGTTTCGGTTGTGTGTCGGGCTCTGAAACCTCATTGAGTGGGGTCTAGGAGATTGTTGGCTTCGACAAAGGTATTTAGTTGGGAGTAGGCGGTTCGGTCAATGAGTTTGGTAAGGAATCTGGTGTTTGAGATGTGGCGGTAGTTTTTGGGCTCAAGAGGGTCGAGGGAAGTTTTTTTTTTTTTTTTTTTTTTTTTTTTGTAAGAGGTTTGACATGAACAGTTTTGAATGCGTCGGGAAAGATTCCATAGGAAAGGGAGTCATTTATGATGGTTCTTGCGTGTTCTCCCACGCAGGTAGATGCAAACATTTCTTTAAGGGTTGTGGCTGGGCAAGGGTCCAGCGGAGAACCGGATGGTTTGCGGGAAGAGAGAAGTGTGAGAAATTGGTCGGTTGATATTGGACTGGAGGAGTCGAATGTTGGTTGGGTAGTGGTCGCAGGCAGTGGTTTGGCTGGTATGGACGGTGGATTGTTTGCACAAAAAGTTGGGCAACACACAACTGTGTAGAAGCTACTAGCAGCTATCTAAAAACCCAAGACTAGGTCCAGTTCGTAAAACCAAACCCAAAAAGTTTTTTTTACTGTGGGGTAGACTCAATTCTATTCATAAAGAGAAGGAATAGACCAAGGTTGTGGCTGAGGACAGAAGGATAGAGCGAAATAGGAGTGCTACCCCTGCCTAAAGTGCACTGTTAGCTAGGTTGCAGTGTTACAACGCCTGTCTGTCTAATAGTGATAGAATAAAAATAAAATTACCACTTCTATGATATGTAATACGTTCAACCTTGCGAGTCCCAACCCACTCTTCCAGATTACTATGATCGGGAGGGACTACCAGTAAAAACAAGGGAAAGGAAAAGAGGGTAAGCCCAGGAAAGCGAAGAGAATCAATTTATCTCTTCAAAACCAACCATGTGTCATCTAATGGGGTAAACAGTTTTTTAATAGCCCACTAATTGTCACACTGCTCCTGGGGTACTCAATTTTAAAATTGACACAACTTAGGGAAATAGGATAAATTCCCATTCCCAAAAAACACAAACAAAGACAATACAATCACCGCTTCCCATGTGGAATCAACTATTTACTCATGGAAAGTGGGACAATGTAAAAAGGTTTGCTCAAACTAAAATGGAGGCAGATTGGAGCCCTTTTAGATGTAACAAACACCGTCGACCGGTTTCAGTGGCCTGAATTTAGTTACGCCACATTCATCAGGACAGTCTAAGCTCCTCAACAGCTGGTGTATTTCATTGTTCAACAACCAGTTTTATGAGGAAAAGGTTAAAAACGGTAGATGGCATAGTACATTACCACCCTGTCGTAGGTGTCATTGATCTGAAACAGTCTGGCAAGGAACCTGTGGGATCAAAAAAAAAGGATGAACCACAGTTACTAGGTAGCTGCTAAATTCCACATATTGGATTTAGGATGGCGCAACACTAGTGTGCCATCCAAAACAATCACATGGCTATCTCAAGACACCACCTCATGTCCCAATCTCGATATCAAAATCACATCTCCTTGGTGTCAAACGCCACCTGTATTAGTTAACCACAATGTTATCCAAAAATTCAACACACCATATGTGGTAATTTTAACATTGGTATGGGGTGCTCTTACAATGCTCTTAAAATTGTGTTGGAAAATGGATGACACATGGTTGGTTTTGAAGAGATACATTGATTCTCTTCGCTTTCCTGGGCTTACCCTCTTTTCATTTCCCTTGTTTTTCCTGGTAGTCCCTCCCGATCAAAGTAATCTGGAAGAGAGTGGGTTGGGACTCGCAAGGTTGAAGGTATTACATGGCATAGAAGTGGTAATTTTATTCTTATTCTATCACTATTAGACAGGCGTTGTAACACTGCAACCTAGCTAACAGTGCACTTTAGGCAGGGATAGCACTCCTATTTCGCTCTATCCTTCTGTCCTCAGCCACAACCTTGTTCTATTCCTTCTCTTTATGAATAGAATTGAGTCCACCCCACAGTAAAAAAAAAAAACTTTTTCGTGTTTGGAACTGGACCTAGTCTTGGGTTTTTAGATAGCTGCTAGTAGCTTCTACACAGTTTTGTGTTGCCCAACTTTTTGTGTGAACATTACTTACTTGGGGAAATACCCTGTCAATTTATAGAAATTGCCCCATTGTTTGTTAATGGAGGGTGGATTGCCTGGTGGGTGTAAGAGAGCTAGTTTGTTGGTTAGAGCATTTGTTCTTTCGAGAGCTATGGTGTAAAAGTGGAGTGAGAGTGAGTCGCACAGCGATTGTGAGGGGGTCGGGAGGGTGGTGATGCATGATGGTTTGTTTTGCTTTCTGGATTTCAGCCTTGTACTGACGAAGGTTCCGGGCCAAAAGCAGTCTGCTCAGGGGGGGTTTGTCTTTTCGCCATTTGCGTTCTAGGGATTTATATAGTTGTTTAGTGGTCCTCAGTTTAGGTGTGAACCATCTAGGGAAAAGGCCCCAGCGGGCTGATGGTTTGCAAGAGGGTGTGAGCCGCATTAGTGAGGTGTTGAGCCATGAGTCAAAGGCTTCGGAGGTTAGCTGTTCATTGAGTAGGCAGGTAAGTGGAGGAGACTGAAGGAGTGCGTCGGCTAGGTCAGGAAGGATTATTAGTTTCTTCCAGCATTTGCGTAGATTCAGAGGTTCAGGTTTGGGTAAGGGGAGCGGTTTGGGTGAGCGAATGGCGAAAGACACAATGAAGTGATCGGACCAGATGATAGGGGTGGGGGGGTTTAGATGTATCAGGTTGTGGGAGCTGAAGATGGCATCAAGTGTGTGTCCTTTATAGTGAGTCGGGCTGTTTATGTGGGGTAGGAGGTTAGTCGCGTCTAGGCCGTCAACCAGACAGTGTGTCATAGGGTTGGTGGTCAAGCCATGTTGAAATCTCCTAGAAGGGTGAGGTTGGGATGGTTTAGAGGGTGGCAATAGTCGCAGAGGTTGTTTGAGAATTGTCTATCGTAGCCAGGGGGTCTGTAGATTATTAGGAAGCTGTGGGAGAACGAAGGGAGGAGGGGAGAGTTTTACTAGGAGCGATTCGCAGGAAGGAATGGATGGCTGGTTGTCGATGATTGAGGTGTAGAAGTGAGACTTGAAGGCGATTGCTATTCCTCCTCCTCTAGAGGGATGGTTCAGTGGGATGAGGGAGTAGTCTGGGGGGAAGGCTTTGTTGGCGATCGGGGCAAAGTCGTCGGAGAACCAGGTTTCCGTGATAAAGACCAGGTCCGGTTTGTCAGAGGCGAGGAGGTCAAAGATGCTGTGTCTGCTTTTTGCTACTGATTGGGTATTAAAAAGGATGCAATTTACTTTGGTACAGGAGGGTGATGAGGGAGTTGCAGGGGTTGGGGGAGGGGGTGGAGATTGGGGAGGTAGAGGGGTGCATGGTGGTCGATGGGAAGAGTAGGCGGGCGGTTGAGTTGGTGGGTTTGGGGGGGAAGGGTTGGACTGGTGTGACGGGTTGGCTGGATTTGGGTCGGAGGAGTTGAGGGTGGGGTGTGAGGGGTTAGGAGTTTTGGTTGTGGTCGGTGAGAATTCGAGGGAGAGGGGTTTCAGGTAGGGTGAGGCAGGGGGGGAGGGTGGTGATGATCGAGATTGGGAGGATGAGGATGTGGGTCTAGACAGGAGTGTCGATGAGTACTTGAGACAGACCAAGTATGTTTTCTCTTCAGTGTTTTTGTTGTGGTTGGAGTGTGAGAGAGGGTAGGGGGGGCCGGAGGGGGAAAGGGAAGCGGCTACTGTTCTTGCCAGCGCGAGGCATGCAATTTTTAGGGAGGGGAAGGAGTGGGCTCGGTGGCGGATGATGGTGGGAGTTGATGAGGGAAGTGGGGGGTGGATGGTAGCAGGGATGGGAGTGCTTGGGAGGTGTTAGGCTGGCCGTTGGTCGGGGGTGGAGGAAGCGGGTATGATAGTAGGTGGCTGGGAGGAGGGGACAGGAGGAGGAGTGGACTTAGGATGGTTGGCTCGCCATCTTGCTCCTCTGGCTTGGTGTTTGGATAGGGGATGGGTAGGGGATGTGGTGGAGGGCTGGATGGGTTGCTGAAGGGGGGGTATGGACGGTAGAGTGGGTGAGAAGGGAGGCGGGCGCGAGGGCGTAATTTTCGGTAGACTTTGGTGGGTTGGGAAGACTCATGATTTTAGTTAGTTTGTGTTGTTATAGTTGGCATTGGATGGTTTCGTTCACAACTTCCCACTACAACTATACCACCGGCTGTTAGTTGTACACACTCTCAATGGTTAGCTGTACTACCGCTGTACCACAGCAATAATTTGCACTTTCTAAATTCAACTATACTGCCGGGTGAGATTATTCTCAGTTTCTAAGTTTGACAAACCACAGGGTGATATTATTCACACATTCTAAATTCAACTATACCATAGGGTGATGATATTCACATTTCTAGGTTGAGCTATACCACAGGGTGAGATTATTCACCGTTTCAGAATTCGACTATACCACAGGGTAGGATTATTTACAGTTTCTCAATTCACCTATACTACAGGGTGAGACTATTCACAGTTTCTAACTTCAACTATGCCACAGGGATATATTATTCAGTTTCTAGGTACAGCTATACCACAAGTGGGATTATTCACTGCTTCTACGTACAACTGTATCACAGTTTCTATTTAGATTTTCAGAATGCAACCTGACCAGATATGCTAATAGGCCGACTTACTAAATGCAATTACACTGCGGATATGCTATTAGGCAGACTTTCTAAGTTGAACTAAACCATGGACCTGCTATTCAGCAGATTTTCTGAGTGTAACCAAACCACTGCTATGCTATTAGTAGACTTTCTGAATGCAACTAGACCACAGATATGCTACTAGACCACAGATATGCTACTAGGTGGACTTTCCAGATGCAGCCACATCACAGATGTGCTATTAGGCAGACTTTCTAGAAGTAGACTACACCGCAGGTATGCTATTGGGCGGACTTTCTGAATGCAATTATACCACAGATATGCTGCTAGGGACACTTTCAAATGTAGATTACACCACAGATAAGTTATTGGTGGGACTTTCTAAATGCAATTACACCCCAGATTTGCTTATTAGGCATACTTTCTAAATGCATTTATACCACAGATGTCAGCACTGGATCTTCTCCAAACGTCCATGCCAGGGACTTCCATTAACTTCTTCTGTGCAGCCCAAGCATACAGCTCCACCCTGGCTTTCCGACTTGCTAGCGCTGCTTATAAGAAGCCACACCCTCAGCCTTCCGGTTCTTTCCTTGAATTCTTAACATTGTGAAGCTCAGACCAATTTGGAATCGCTGCCTTGCTGCCCATTCTGAATTGTGCTTTGTCTGTGGCTCTTCCCTGCTCCTCTGCTGCCTTGCTCCAATTCCTACAGCCCTGCCTTGCAGTCTCAGTCCTATCCCTTCTGCCCGCCGTCAGCGTGTTCACTTCTTCCCTTTGTGTGGGGTCCCGGCAGCCATTTACTTGTTTCTTGTGCCAATTTCCTGCAGCTTCCAGCCCTTGCTTATTGTGCCGGGTCCATACAGCCTACTGTCCACCACTTGCAGTTTTCCTTAAGTCTACTACACTGCTCTGCTCCCTCAGGTTTATTCAGTCTCAAGCTTTACCCAGTTTAGTCAGTCCCCTGTTTCGGGTCTGTACCTTTTCCCTTAGTTATAGTCCAGTGTTCCATAGCCTTGTATAGTGTGTGTGTATCCAGACCATATTCCCGGCCTGCTTTGGTCACCAGAGCACTGTTCAGTTACCTTATATTAGTTCTGTGCTACATCTTTCTGCATTCATAGTCTCCTGTTCTGAATTTTTGTTTTCCTTTCGGGGTCTTAACAGTCTGGTTTTCTATGGTGTCTGCACCCATGCCTCTGTGTATTCCTTTGTACAGAGATTGGGTTGTGAACCTTAGGAGTGGATCTCTGCCATTTCCATCGTCCTACCTGTAGGTCATAGTGTATTTCATCTAACGGTGTGTTTGCAGTTCCCACAGTAGGCACCCACTGTATGTTCCAGCTGTAACCACAGTCTTGTATCCTATAAGTGTACTCCTGGCTTGTTCCTTAAGGTCCAGACACAGACGTCACTCTTGCTGTCCTTCCCACATGGGTCTGCATTGTGAAAGTCTGTTACAGAACCTTTCACAGAGGCATTGAACTTTTCTTATTATTGGGGTAGTCTAGATCAATCAGTGTACACTCGTAATGGGATTCCTCATTGTTTGTCCAGTACATGATTACCATCCGTTCCAGTTAGTGGCCTGGCTTTTCTTCTAGTTCCGTTAATATTCACCTGTTCTTCCTTTTGTTTGCTCTCCTGCTGTATGCACTTGCCTGTCCCTTTTATATAATCGGCATAGCAGCCCCTAAATTTACATAGGTTGCCTTGTGCACATCCTCAACCATAAACGTTTTTTTCCCAATGCAAGACCTACACCACACGTGGGATGTGTTTCAGGATCGCTCAACCCCCGGCACTCCCATTCCCGTCACACAGCAGCAGTAAATTTGAAAGCACAATTAAATACTTCTACACTTCCGCTATTGAATATCAACTTGAGAAGCTCACGGTCTCCAGGGCTCTGGTTCTCTCTAGGCTGGATTACTGCAACAGCCTCTTTCTAAATCTGCCTGCCTCTACTCTCTGTCCTCTACAACTCCTCCGGAACAGGACTGCAAGACTTGTCCTTGTCCTCAAGCCCGGGATTGTATCTATCGAACCCTGAAGATCTCTCCATTGACTCCCAGTGCCTGCAAGGATCAAGTTCAAGACCTCTGCATTGTCCACAAGGCCTTCTGGGGCCGGGGACTGAATTACCTCCAACTCTCTCTTCAGAAATATCTTCTTACTCAAGCTCTTTGCTCCTCCAACTCCTTGAGGGTTAGTCGTTTCTCCAAGCAACGAGTTGGGGGCAGATGGATCTCCTTCGGCTGGCACCTTCTTCTGGAACTGCGTTTCTGAAAATTGAGCAGAACCATCTCGGGTTCTGGAAGCACCTCCAGACCTTCCTCTTTGCTTCTGCATTCTCTCTTCCTCTCCCCTTCTGATCTCCTGTCTGAAACTGCACTGGTCACCTGGTTTCCCTCTGAACTCTGGCCCAGGTCCCTGCCCACCCAGCTGCACATCTGTACTGCCTCCTGGCAACCCCTGCACTTGTGGTTTGTATCTGCAACCCTACAATCCCCTTACCTGCACTTATTGTTGTCTGCACTCTTTAACACTTGCACTTGCCACCTGTTGGCCACACTACTTGTTTGTTTTGATCCCATGTCCTGCACTTGCCCTCCTCCCGTCCCCTGCACTTGCGTGATCTCAATGTCACTAGGCCTAGTAAGATCGTTTCTTTGTCCTCTCTCTGTTTCCCCTCCCTTGCCTTGAAATACTTGTGTATAGGCGCATTATGAATGCCATATCATATATGCGAAGGCATGGAAAGTGACGTTACAAGAAGGTGCCAAGAGGCAATTAACTTTGGAATGCAAACTATGTATGGTCTCTATTGGTAAGCAATACCATAGTAAACCATAATTGAGGATTTTGTAATAGCATAAGTTGGGAAATTAATTCCTTATAGGGCGATAGGGAGATAGTGGGCTATCTAATGGCTAATTCCGTTTTCTAAACGCTACTCGTTTAGAGAAATGTCAGAGTAAATATGTGTTCATGAAGGAACAGTACACAAATGCTCCAGTACAACATGTGATATTTCTATACCTGTTGAATCTGACCGCCATCTGGGTGAGTGGATTATGGCTGTGCTGCATTTGGATTTCCAACATGAACCTGCACCTTGGGGTGGGCTGTTATAGAAAATGTCTAGAGTTGTTTGTCATTGTGGGACTGTTGCTTCAGGGGTCGAGTTTGGTAACCTTTTATGAGACCGGAGTGTGATCGGTCAGTGTTGTATGCGTGCATGGAGAAGGATAGGATAGGGTTTTCGGGTGTTTGAGGGTATATGGAACTGTCAGCGCTAGGTTACCCTATCAGCCTGATCCTCATGGAGGTGTTATGCACCCTTCTGCAATACGTTCTTGTGTGGTTTTTCAGAGTCTGCCGGCTCCCTCAGTGCAGTCTGTTTCAATGATGTTCCAAGACGCCCGAGTGCGGGTTGTCTGTGTCTTTGATCTCAAGGTGGTTATAGTGTACCCCTACGGTGGCACCACAGCGTGAAAGGTCCGTGTGGTCTTTTCTACACTATATTGTTGGTTAATGCAAATATGTGGACTTCAATAGTGATTTGTCAAGGAAGGGGTGTACCACGTTTCACAATGCATGATCATTTGTTGGAATTGATCTCTTCCCACTTGGAGGTTGTGAAGTGCCACATGAGAACAATCTTTCACTGCCATCCACTTGGAAGAGGATGAAGGGTGCTGTTGCCACTGATTGGCTTTACAACCTGTTTTGTGATGCTTGAGTGTTGAACTCATTTAACAGTGTATGAGTGTTTTGTCAATCTGGAGCTCTTCCCACTTGGAGGTTATGGAGCCACCCAGGGGAGTCTGGCTTATTTTGTGGGACATGGTTTGAAATTGCAGGTATGTTTTTAGCCCCTGGTCGTAGCCTAGAAGGGCCTGGTCAGCTTGACACAATTTGCTACCAGGAGCTACTTTTGACTCAGCAAGCCAACTGGTGCCATACAAACATACCAATGTGACATTAACTCTGTGTTTTTGGGAATGTGAACAAAAGAGCATTTGAACACACATAAAAGACAGTTAAAGTAGGGTGCAAATTGTGCACTCTGCAGTATCCATTGGCTAGTGATATTTGACTCTTGGTGAGTAAACAAATGGTGTGCTGTGTGTACGTATAGAATTGAGGTAGCAAGTGACTTCTTTATGGCTGACTAGGAGTTTGCAACTGGATTCTTTGCTCAATGTTCGTATAGAGGGGTAACTATGTCAAGTTGTAGCCAGGGATAAACATCACTTGCCCCGAGCATGAAAGCCAGCCCTCTCTCTAAATGCAAACTACACAATTTCTTACTCAAAAGCGAATTACAACATGCCAATGGCTAGTTGCAAGGGCATATTTTATGGCCTGTATAATCGGTGCCAAGTATCCATGTGCATGTTTAATTTGCGGCAGACTGTTTACTGGCTTCTTTTTCACCTGCGGTCGTCCATGCTTGCTTGGTGATGCCTTCTGCCCACGAACATCTTTAAGCTCCTACTCATCAAATCTAATTTCTATTTTTGTGCAGTGCTGTTCTTGTTGGTCGGCTGAAATTCATCTCAACAGTGGGTTTATGTGGTGGTGTTTGGCATGTGATGGATGTTTCTTGTGCGCAAAGTGGGTTTTATGTCATTATTTCGATTTTAGGCGGCCTACAAAAATAGAAATTTTGAAATTTGTTTGCCCCCCCACCCTCTCTTCCCGGGCACGCACGCACGCACGCACGCACGCACACACCCGCCCCCCCCCCCCTCCCTCCTGTGTGCGTTGCAGGTGCGGACAGTTAGAATTTCTTTTCTTGCTTTGAAAATAAATCTTGATCTAATACCACATAGTGACTCCTCAGTGTGTCTCTGTACCGCATACTTTTACTCTAGCATTTGGCCACACCCACGGGTCAAATGTGGTGTGGTTGGCTGGATTTCCTAGTGTGTCAGCATAAGGAGTTGGAGGGCAAATGTAATTTAAGTGATGGATACAATATTGCTTGTTTGCCACGTGTTTTGTCTGATTCTCTGCAGTATGTGCTTGGGTGAAGTGCCTCGGGAGGTGTGCTTGTTCAGTGGGTTGTGTACAGTTTTTGGAGCCGATATTGTGTTGCTGGATTTCATCTAAGTGGTGCATGCAGGGGTATGCTGTTTGGTGTGATTTGGAAATGCCTAAAGATGATATTGGTATCTTGTGGTGTCATTGGTCAACTCTGGACTTGGTAAATCTGCTTAATGTCATATAAGCATCCCTGTCTTTCCCCCTTTAAAAAAGGTTTTAATTTCCTGGTAAGTTGGATTGGGGAATATCTCAGAGAAACCAGAGGAGTCCTATAGGTTCTAGCCCAGTGTGAAAGTACCCGTGCTCCCGTGCGAATGGTCAAATCCCTCACAGGGGAGTGTGCGCTCGCCTATGCTCTTCTATCTTTTTATTTATTTATTTTTTTATTTTATTTTTTAGGAAATGGAATGATGGGAGATCAACCTCTGAAAATGTGTGGGGCTAATCTGCACACATTTCCTAATGTTCACCGCACAACAAACACAAACCCATAGTCCAGTGTACTCTGGGGGACACAGCATACAGGCGCAGTCCTCCCTGTCACATTTACTTGACAAATGACGGCAAGGGGTGCACTAAAACATCCAGAGGAGAAGGGCAACACCTTCCTCCTCCCATGGCCAGCCTAATTAAATATCAAAGGCTCCACGGATCCGCCCTAGTCTATTGCTGCGCAAACTGATGCTTTAATTGAAGCAGGCCTGCAAATAGGCTTGGTCACAGAACTTAACAATGAGCAGGAAAACTAACACTGCTGACTAGTTCCCACTCCTCTGTATGAAGGACAGTGTCTGGTCTGGGTCCACGATTTACAATGGGCAATCCCTGAAGTGAGGGCACCTTTCAAAGGGAGAAGTATGTGATTTAAGAGAGATAAGTTGCCTGTTCTCATCACAAACTGCAAGGGAGACCTGCGCTTTGATTTTTTTTTTTTTTTAGTATAAAGGATTCAGTTAAATCTGAAACCATGACCGGTTTTACTTTTCTTCCTCTTTTCTTGGTAGCTTTTCAGGACTCTTCTTTAAGTTATTTATTTTTGTTCTTCCCTGTTGTGTGCCCCGATTTGCTTTTGTCTGTTCAGACTGTTGGCATAACCTAAACGGGTGATAATGTGACAAGAAATTGACCTTTAGCGCCGACAGGCCTTAGCCCCATCAAACCTTACCTGTTATGGTTCCATGTATCTTGCCCTGACCAACTATCATGCACACCAACTCGGGGCCCATTCCAAACTGTGCTGCTAGACACTTCATTGGTGTTAATGTGTTGGACGCCATCTCACCTGCTCTCAAGGTTGGCTCCCATTTGAATCAGGGGTCCAAGTACATTAGAGCCCTGCTAACCCAACACTCGCCAGTGTGGAACTTCAGGTCATCGGGTGAAACTCTTGAACTACCCCAACTACAAAAGGCTAAGACGTGACAGGGAGGGGGAGACTTCACCCATAACCTGACCACTTTCTTCTACAAAAATCAGTCTTGCTGAAGGCAGCCTTCCCAGGTGCTTTGCTTTTCCACCTGAAACTTCACATCCAGCCCTCTCCTCCTGAGAGTCCCCACCACTTGGCCCCAGAGAATCACACATTTAAGATTCCCCTAAACCACAAGCTACCGTGTGATGAGGCGCTGTCCGTTCATGTCAGATATGATTTGTCAAATAGGAATTCACTGCGCTACGTATGGTACCTGGATTGTTTGATTGCACTACTCTATTATTGTTTTCGGTCATGTGATGTGAAACACTTCTATTGTAAGTTGTCACTATGCGAAACGCCAATAAAGTACAATGTGATTCCTTTCTCTACTTAACCGTTTTATGACGTGCTGGTAAGTACCCCAAACCGGAATGAGGGACGGAGGACCGGGCATCTCGAGTAAGGAGTGGAAATATGAAGGGCCTGTCTGAGCGGGCATATGTAGTTTTAGACTTGTTAAAGAAGAATAGGGCTTCTATCAGTAACATTGTACAGGAGTATAATAACAGCAAGCTGAGCAATCCCACTGATGGGTGCTTTACTAAGATAAACATATTGAAGCTGTCGCTTGGCCAGTTAGTTTCAGAATAGGCAAATGCTGAAGACCTTTCTGAGGGCAGGGCCATCTTGTGTGCCCATATATTGAACGGTAGCCATTTAGAGTATTGCAACCTTAACCAAAAACGAACACAGGGATTATCAATTCCAAGCCTAAGGATTTACATCTCCAGCACCAAAAATATACAAGGTTCGTCGCACACCAAGGGACCTAGAGAAAAAGCTGCTCGCCACTTGGATTACTCCTCTAACGATAAACTAGTGCTGTCCCTAAATCTGAAACACTAGCTTTAGGCAAACGGTGGCTCAAACCCAGTCTAAAAGAAAAGAAGAAAATCTCCCTCCACTAACCTACAACTAACAAAACTGTGATCGCAGTAAGTGCCCATACTAATGAAACAAGGGGAGGAGGAGGAGGAGGAGGAGGAGGAGGAGGGGGGGGGGATATATAAAACAATGTACTATTAAAAGCACCTTGCATTGTTTGTGCATTCCAATACGGATTTTCGTATTTATTCACCCAGGCTGCAAGACTGCAATATGCTCAATGAGCCTGGTGCATATTTAAAAAATAAAATAAAAATAAAATGTAAACCCTCACTGTCGGACACCATGCATCAAAACACAACAATCCTATTGGTATGCTAACTTAATAAAAGGATATCCACTGTAACTAACAAAGGATGACCATTTCTATGACATATGTCTCAATCCGCCATCTTCTGCAGATCCAGGGGAAAAGTACTGTCGACTTTGAGAAGGGATTTCACTGTCCTTATTGATTTAGCATAATGGCATCCTGTGACCTATACAGAGGACAAAAGGGCAAAAAAGCATTGGCTTCTCTGCTGATCACTTGCAACAACCTTTTTAAAGAAATTACTATTCAAATACATCATACTGGGTCCCCAACCCTTAGTATACCCTGAAGGTGATGTTCAGTTTGTGGCTAAACATGTCAAAGTGCTTCAGTAGACATTGGCTGGGCGACACCATGGGTCCAGGGGAGTTTTACCAATTCTTGCGTCATATACTTGATAACTTGTCCATGCGCATTGAGATATATATTGGCATGCCCGCGGTCAATCATTAAACACACATCCTGCATTCGTTCTCCCAAGCTGACCACCCTTGTGGTGGTGCGCTTTGTGGAATTTGAGTATAGGATTTGAAATGGACAATACTGGAGAAAGTACATCTTCCAAGATGTGGAGGAGATTTTGAGGCCAGCAGTGGATTATTCGATTGGGCACACACAAGTTGTCTCAACGAGGACATCCAGTGGCATGAGGTGGCAAAATTATAGCCAGTATTGTCATGCAGTTGAGATTGTCCTCTTGGTCTGGTTTGTGGAGGGCACACAGTGCTTGATTTGCCAGCAGGAACTCTGAATCCGATAAAGTACCACCAGGACAATCTTGTTATGTTGATTATGCAACATTATTATAATAGATTTGAGGAAACCATGATTCAGGTTAGTCGCTATAATTTGATGTATTAGACACCGTCACTGATGGGCCCGCAGGGTCCTTACCTTTATTAGGAACATGTGTGATTTCTTAATGACAGTGGCCGTATACTATAGTGTTTAAAATTGTGGGAGAGTTTTATGTATGGAAACACATTTTTTGAGCCTGCTGCTCGCCATAATTAAAGTGAACAGCCACACGATTGTGTGTTTCATTATATTGTTACCTTCAGCTGAAAACCATTTCAACATGGTGGTCGACAATGCAAGCTCGGCAGGGATTTGTGACGATCACATCACGTTTCTCTGTTAATAAAAACGCCCTGAATATTTGCTGCGGCTCAGTCTGACTGATTTTGCAAACGAGCAGGCATCCCAAAATTGAATAAGTAGTTGTTACCGAAAAGGTATGAATAATGGCCAATCGCATGGGACATGTGTTTTTAGGTGCCATATATTACGTTTTAGAGCAGAATATATACCCAAAACGGACTATAGTACATAATTTTATTCTCATTGGTTGTCTGTGTAGGTAGAATGTTGGGACTTCTCGGAAAAAATGGACATGCTCAAGTATGGTACATAAGTGGAAGATCTGCAAAAGGTATCCAGGGTACACTAGCGGTTGGGGACCCTGTCCAATTGTTTTTAAATACTCCTTTTGATAAAAAAAAAGGTTGTTGCAAGTGATCAGCAGACAAGCCAATTTTGGGCTCCGTTATGGACATTTGCTTTTTTTGCTCTTTTGTCCTCTCTATATGTCACGGGATGCTATTGCGCTTAAATCTATAAGGAGAGCGAGTTCCCTTCTCCAAGGCAGTACTTTTTTCCTTGGTCCTGAAGACGATGACAGATTGACACGTCATTGAAAATCAGTCGACCTTTGTTACAGTGGATATCCTTTTTATTAGGTTAGGATACCAATAGGATTGTGTGTTGTTTTGATGTGTGTTGTCCGACACTGGGTGGTTACATGTTGGTATTTAATATGCACCAGGCTCATTCGTTGTAGCATATTGCAGTGTGGGTGAATAAATATGATAATCCCAATCGGAATGCTCCAATGCTGAGCAACGCAAGGTGCTTTTATTAGTACATTGTACAATAATACATCTGCAGGAGCATTCAGCCATTTGGGTGGGCAGGAGCCCAACCCCTGACTTCTGCGTGCAATATTACAGATCACTTGATATGCCCGATGCAACTTTGATGCACCATTAGCAGTGATCAGGGTAAACTGACCCATACTGCCTGATGCTTGCAGCCTGATATGATTTTATTTTAATGAATCAGCGTCCCGTTTCTTTGCCAGTGCAGATCCGCCACGCGACAAGGCCCAAAATGGCAGCCGGACCAGTTGTTTACTGGTTGCCTAGCAACCACAGCCAGTGTATGCTGCACCCCATTGGCTGCCAATAGAACTTCCTGCTTGTGACGACGCCGGAAGACGTGAGCCGGTACCTATTCGAAGGCACTCATTACAAGGCACAATCCTGTCTGTGCCCATCATGGCCTGCGGAGCCTTGTGCCAGTGATGCTGCTGGTCCACTTATCCTCACAGAAGGTAAGAGATTGCCGATCTGCCAAGTGACTACCACTGCTCTAAAGGCCTAATCGTTCCCATTGAACACACTTGATCTAAATATCCGTTGAGTAGCCATCGCTGAGCCAGCCCACTCCATGCCACTTTACGTCCAATGCCTGCAGGTCCTGATTTAACCCACCCTTGCCAATACTACGGGACCCATACGGCTAAAAACACTTACTCTGCCGACTGATGCAGTTTGAGCTGTACCCTAATGTTAATTTGTATTAGACTAGCCTACTATGGTAATTGCATTTTTGAAGTAGCCTATTGTGGTAATTGCAGTAGCCTACTGGGCATATCACTTCTAAACCCGGCCACACTAAGAAGAGTGACACTCACTATGGCCACCATCCTCCCCCTCTTCCACAATATATCACACTCCAACCTCCCACCCAATACGTAGTACAAATCACCTCCCTTGACACTGACTGTATCCCCCCCCCCCTCCTCGAACCGCTCTGTCACCAACTGAATGGAACTCCAAATTCGCCACGCTCCCTACACCTCTCATCCAATGCCCCATACAGCTAAGAAATGCAAGACTAGGCTCTCGCTTTAGCACGCCCAATGACACTAATCCCTACGTCACATGTCCCACACTCTTGAGAAATGCAAGACCAGGCTCCCACACAGTCCACATCAAGCCCAAATCTCCTAGAATTCCCACACCGCACACAGGGGATAACAAATCGCTGCCCCCTCTCCTCTAGTAGCACTTACTGACACTCTTAACAACCATAGTCTCCCCACGCCATCTGAGCGCCCACTAGATGATTCAGCGACTCCTGCCTCCACTACACGGACCCCTACTACTATCAAGGGCATCCTTATCAATGCACGATCACTAGTTGCTCACACTCCTGATATTGCAGATGTGATCACTAGGGTGCCCTTATCAATGCACGATCACTAGTTGCTCACACTCCTGATATTGCAGACGTGATCACTTCCAATAATTTGGACTTCCTTGCAGTCACAGAAACATGGCCACCCCGCTGCCGGCCCCTCACTCTCAGTTGCCATCCCAGAGAACTACTGTATCATCCGAGCAGACAGAAAATCCGGGATAGGGGCTGGTGTGGCCATCATTGCAAAATCCAACCTAAACATCAGAGAAGTCGCCAATATAGATATGTAATCTGCAGAACTCCTATCTTTTAAACTCCCACTGTCCAACTCGCAAACCATTCTATTACACCTCATATACAGACCCGCAGGTGCTATTACCTCCTTTTGAGGAAGACATTTCACATCTACTGACAGCTAATACTAGACCAGGCTTGCAAATCATCCTAATGGGTGACTTTAACTATATGACCCTAAGGATGTAAATGCTGCTGTGCTCAATGATACTATCACGCAACTAGGTCTCACACAACGCATTAACAAACCTACACACGCTAAAGGTAGAACGCTTGGCTGGCCGAAGTCAACTGTGACATCTCCTTGAAGGACATCACACCACAATGTAAAATCTGGCACGAAAGAGCTATTCTCTATTCTAAGAGAATTGGAGTCACCAGTGCCCCCTACTGACGACTGCGTCAAGGACAAAGTATGGTGTAACAACATCCAACAAGCTCTCTCAAATAAAATAGCTCTCTTGCAAGCCAAGATGGAATCTAAAAGCCAATCTCGCCACCAAAGACCATCCTGGCAATTCACAAAGCTCACCCCATCCCAACTGCCCCCTCTTCCACTTCTCTCCTGTCACAGAAGACAAAGTAGTTAACATAATTACTAGCCTAAAGCCATCTAACTGTTAAGGCGACGTGTGTCCAGCCACAGTTATCAAGGATGGGGCCAAAGACCTAGCTCCCTTCATCAACGCTCTGATCAACTCATGTGTCCCATATAACCTCAAAGAGGCATGGGATCTACCTCTTTGCCATAAACCTAAATTAGATCCCAATACCCCGCCCAACTATAGGCCCATCGCGACTGTCCCCTTTCTCCTGAAAATACTGGATAGAGTAGCTTACCTCCAAATACAGCAACGTTTGGAAGATAACCTTCTAGGCCTGCAACAGTCCGGCTTTAGATCCATGCACGGGACAGAAACAGCCCTGCTGGACATAAAAATCCAAATGGATGAAGCCAAAGATAAGGGCAATCTGGCCATCTTGCTCCTGTTGGATCTGTCTGCATCCTTCGACCTAGTCGACCACCAAATACTGACCAAGCACCTCTCCTTGGCTGCCGCATTCTCCCAGAATACCACCAATTGGATTCAGTCTTTCTTGTCTGACAGAACGACCAGGGTCTTCGCCCTCTCTGCGGCGGCGGACCCTGTCCCTATCCAATGTGGGGTCCCGCAAGGCTCTTGTGTTTCTCTGAAGCTTTACAACATCTTCACCAAGCTCCTCTTTGACTGCCTTGATGACTTTGGTGTCACCCTCACAAATTATGCTGACTACACCCAGGTCCACATCACGCTCACAGGGAGTTATGAAGAAGATGTTGCAAAACTAAATTAAATCTACCTCGAAATCCAAGCATGGATGGCCACCCATAGCCTCTGCTTAAATGATGACAAGACGAAACTACTCCTCGTCGATTCACAGGCCCGTCTCATCAAACTCGACCCTAGATACCAGTCTTTCACCATTGATGGTAACATTATAAAAGTCTCAAAAGAAGTCAAAACACTGGGTGTGTATCTCGACTCCACACTCTCGCTCAAAAAACTATTTAACGCAAATATCTCATCCACGGCCTATACCAATAAACTTATTAATGCCTGTAGACCTTTCCTATCTACCAATAGCTGCCTTACACTGGCCAGGGCCCTGATATTATCCAAACTGGACTATTGCAACACACCTTTCCTTGGCTCCACCAACCTCAATCTGAATAAACTACAGATTCTCCAAAACTACTCCCTCAGGTGTGCCCTCAACCTCCCCCACAAGGCCCTCATCTCCACCATCAGAAAGGAAATTCACTGGCTTCCTATCCGCAAGAGAATCAAACTACGCTCACTCGTCATCACATACAAATGCCTCTCTCTGACAGCCCCACGTTACTTATCAGACAAATTTACTAGACAAAACACGTCCAGACCTACTAGATCCCCATATCTGCACCAACTTAACATCACAAAGTTTAACTTGAAAATGGCAGGAGGAGCAAGATTCCCTGTGTTAGTAGCAAAATGCTAGAACGCACTTCACGTGGTAATTGGAGCCGACACTTCGTTCTGGTCCTTCAGAGCTAAAGTGAAGGAGCTGCTCACTACTGAACAATAGATTACTACCTGCTCTTAGCTCGCTCCTACATCCGGTTAACCATTGCTCCCCATAAACTGTGGACCAATTTGTAACCCGGTCCTTTATAGAACTGTCCTATGCCGCGTTATCATGGACTACTATGTAACCTGGTCCCTCACGTTATTTATTGTACTGTATCATAATTGACTCTGTCTGGCATGTGCAACTGTCTGTAACTTTAATGTTGTTCTCAAGGACTAAGCGCCCAGTTACCCCAGGGTTTGGCTGCGCGATACAAATAAACAAAATAAACTAAAAATTGTTGTGCAGATTGTTATATATATATATTTTGTCCCCCTTTGTTTCATTAGTGTGGCTACTTATTGGCATCACAGTTTGTTAGCGGTAGTAGAGTGGAGGGAGATTTTTTTTTTTCTCCTTTCCCTTCCCAGGTCACAAATAGCTAATTGTTGCACTTTATATGTCCTTGCTCAGAATTGATAAACCAATAGCCAGACTGGGCTGTGGTTGTTGTTTACTAGGGGCAGTCGGAACATATATGTATCTGTCCATAACACTGTAGTTAAAAAAAAAAAAAAAAATATATATATATATATATATATATATATATATATATATATATATATATATATATATATATATATATATATATATATATTTTTTTTTTTAAAAGCCTGGTCTGTTCTACCTCCTATTGCCTCTGCCGATGCTTATAAAGCTGCACAGTTGGATAGTGTTTTCAGATTAAGGTTAAAGGTTGATTGACGGTCTTCCTTTTTTGTTTTACTTTTTTTAAATTAATTTATTTGTGCAAAAGTGGTTTTAAACAGACTGTACACAAAATTGCTTACATACAACACATTCATAAATCCACCCAAAGATAAAAGCTACACATTACAACAGTCTAATATAAAATGCACAATGAGCGCTTATGAATGTTCAATAAGATGAATGTCTTTCACAAAGTGCAATAATCAAAGCTACTGAAGTTTTAAAAAATCGATCCCAAAGGTACTAAACGAGTGGAATTCTCAAAACGACCGCTCAAAATTATTTTCTCGTATAAACATCTGCAGTCGAGGAGCACATGGTTTTATACAAATCTTTTTTATTATCTTCGGCAGCAGCAGCCAACACACAAACTGTAGTTTCCTCATAATTGAGTGATCTATGCATTTTTTTCTTGCAGTTGTTGCTGGATAAACGATCTCTGCAAATGGTTGTCGCTTTATGCCTCTCAAGCCGCTCCCTCTGTCTTGTTCATCCAAGAAAATATGTTTGATTGATATGCAATTTGATCGTTTTACTTCCATTACTCATCCGGCAGAAGAATGCAGGTAGACCTACAGGAGGTTTGGCAATTTTAATCGGCAACAATATGCGATTCGTAGTTAAACATACCTACGCGTCTAACTTGTTTCTCATTATAGAATTGGGTCTTGATATACAATACTGCAGAAATCTGATGCTTATTTTGCTCTATTGGACTCTTATTTCCTTCTCTATTACTCGGGCTATTCAAGCACTGAACACTGCTCTTCTTGAAGCATTTATCCGCAGTCCAAATGCTGAAATTATAATTGGTGGTGACTTTAACGCCACAATTTCCTCATCGTCAATGCTCGTTTCTAAACCCATCTTGTCTGCATATAACAAGCTTTCGTTTAAGCATGGGCACTCTTGGACTCGTTTTTTTGAAAGAGTGGGATATTCATGTATTGCTCCCTAACACACCTTTAACCTTTTATACATGGCAGAGAGGGTCAGTATATTTCACCATTGAGTAAATCGCTGCTTCAAGGGGTTTATCGGGGCTCCTTCTGCCGACGGTCACTCACAATTCTCAGCTCAGTGACCACTTGCCGATTTGTTCATTTTTGAGAGTTATTGTTAAGGAGTTTTCGTCATCTACAGCTTTGTCTCTTGTACAAGTAGATCCCTTTATGCTTTCCATTAATTGGAACGCAGCGACATGTAGAAGACTAACGTTTCTAGTCAATCGTGACCTATGGGCCCCTACAAGTGTATATGCTCATTTCCCTGAGAAAATCATGCAGTGGAACTTACAAATGATAAAATCTCATCTTAGCACCATTGCGCTCTCTGCTAGAGCTCCTTTGCCTCTCTCTACACCTACTTTTTCTTTCTCTTTTTTCATAGCTCGCTTAAAACAAAGGAAAAATTACAAGCTCTGACTTAAAAAAAAAAAGTATACAGAGTGTAGATTTAGATGTATACATTTGTGCTAAAAAATGAATGAATTATTTTGCGCCAAAAATCGGAGGCTAAAAGAATGCGCTATCAGATATTGTTAGAAGGCAATCAAAAAATGGTGCTTAATTTGTGTAAACATAACGAGACATTTGGAAACAATTACAAACTCCTTGTAAACCAGCGAATGCTTCACTGGATTCCTCCATTGACGGCTCTACTTGGTTTACCTTTTTTGAGAATAAATACTCTCTCCCTCCATCCTTTATTTCCTTTGATGTTTCTTCTGTACTTCATCACATTCCTGATTTGTGTCCATGGTCATACACAGATATTGTCCACGCTATTCACAAGCTAAAACACTCTAAATGTGCAGGCCCGGACAGTCTTACACCTTACGTAATTAAGGATGATCCACTCTTCTGGGCAAAAATATTCTTGGAACTTTTTCATTCCATCTTTAGTTCCAAAATTGTTCCTGTTTTGTGGCTAACCTCTGTTATTCTATTACGTAAAAAAGGTCCTCTTAACGACCCCAATAATTTTCGTCCGATTGCGTTAATCGATGTTGCCGCAAAGATTTTTGCCTTATTAATCCTTAGTGAAGTGGAAACCTTCATTACAGCAAACTCTTTGTAAAGCACAAGTGGGTTTTCGAAAATCAATGGGGACACAATTAAATGCAAGCATCTTAGCTCTCGTCGTCTCGTCACTCTGCCATTGGTCCTATTTATATAGCCTCTTTAAATCTTTTGTCAGCTTTTGACAGTGTGGTAAGAGGTGTGCTTTGGCAGAATTATTTTTATTACAAATTCCCACCATATTTAGTTGCACTCATTGCTTTGCTCCACCACAATACCAACTTCAAGGTGCGGATTACTCGTGATCCGGATCAGTGTCAAACAAGGGTGTAACCTTGCTGCGGTTTTGTTCAATCTGTACCTCGCTGACATCGATCGCATCTGGGATTCATTAAAGTCAAATGCGACTTGCCTGGGTACCTCGCATATTTCTTGGTTTACTTGCGTGGACGTTGCGTGGACGATGTCCTTCTGTTTGATCGTACACAATCAGGTCTTCAAAATAAGCTTGAGAGTTTCATTTTGTATTTTAACCAAAATAATCTTTCTATCAACCCCCTAAAGTCTAATATTTTCATCTTTTCCTTCCGCCAAAAGTTGCTTAAATTTAGATGGTCAATTAATCTAAACGAATTCAATCTTCTCCCTAACACCTCTTATTGAATTCTACTTAAGAAAGTAGAAGCAGTTATCCTTTATGTCTTGTTGGAATTGACACCCATTTAAATAAGCTTCAAGGTAAAACCTGGAAAGCCTTGCCTGGTCTTCCCAATTATCTTCCAAATGCGATGGTGAGGCATGAACTTGGGCTTAATTCTTTGGCCTCTCGATTCAATTGGAGACTGCTTACTAACTTTACGAAAATGCTATTTCCTCCGTTGAATTCTCTGAGGATTTTTCCATAATGCTCGCCAAGTCTCAGCCTGTTTCAATTGTGCATTTTCAAAAACGTATGCTTAATTTATTGGAACAGATTAATTTGCAGCCTGATGACCTTAAATTGCAGATGGGTCTTGCCAAAAAGACATTTTTTGAATGACTGGGCTGCTACTTGTGATCTAATTTCTGCGTATGCTTCTTTTTCTGAGTATGCGCAATTTAGACACGCTCAATATCCCCGTCTTTCATACTCGACCTTATTTCCCTGCAATGAATCACGTAAAAGATACATGAGGTTTCGTTTTGATTTATTGCACACAAAGATGCGGACCAAGCATTGGTTTTCTAATGACAAGTTTATTCATGATACGATATGTCGATTCTCTTGTTGTACAGATGCCAACGAAACACAAAACGTCTTTCTTTTCTGTCCACATTTTGAGCAAATCAGATTATATATGTTGAAAGATTTTAAAAATGCAAACACAGCTTCAGCTAGACATCTCATTTGGATCGGATGCATGTGGGGCAGGAGCAATGCCATCATTCTAGCTGTCAGTTTATTACGTCATATTGAAGCCGAATTAGATGCTTCTACCTTTTTATCTTCTTGAAAACTATAATGAAATAGAAGAATCTCATAATCTGAGCTGATGTAGAACCTGGGAAAATTCCATCTTGTGTTTATAGGAGTTTTATTAAGATGTTATGCGAGTAATGTCTCATGTTTTATTCTTTTTATGGTGATTGTTTTTTTACTGTTATTTATTTTGTTTGTATATTTTCTTTTTTTACTAAGTAGAAATAGTTTTTTATACTTTTTAGATGAACTGTTTTTTCTCTTTTTGTCATATGTATTGTGTTGTAAAAACGTTTAATTCTTTTTTGTAAACTATTTAATTTGTAAAGGTGCGTAAGCACTACACACAAATGTTGCATCTTAAATTATCTTCCCCTCCTTTCCCCACTCCTCCTTGTATTCCTCATTCCCTTTATTTTGTTAGTCTAAATCTTTTTTTATTCCCCCAATTGTTCTGTTCTGTTCCTCCTTTTTCTTATCTTCATCTCACTCCCTCTCCTCTCTCCCTTTTTTATTTCAAGGATGTCTGTATCTGAAGAGAAGCAGTAAAACAACAAAGTAAAAATAATGGTGGAGGCCAAGAGCAAGGTCAAAGAGTGAGGGAGGAAGAGGGGGAACAATGATTATTTTTTTTTAAATGTCTCAATTTCGAACAAACAACCTGCAATAGGCCAGCACCCCTGGGTCATTTATTTTCATTATTGGATTATCCCTCGTTTTCAGCAAATTCGGGCGAAATAGCATGTACACCGCTCTCCCAGCAGGCAAAAGGAATTGTTACAAATGGGGTGAAAGCACTTCCATTTTTATTTTATGTGGACCCGGGCAAGATTTTCCAGTGGTTTATAACTAGCCATGGTCTACCGTATCGCACCAGTCCTGAGAATGCAACTTTTTTACAATGCTAGGGATCAGATAAACCCTTAATCAAATGTAGGCTCCCCTTAGAGCTTTTACACACACCACAACAAAAGGGTTCTTTTCACCAGATGCCCCATTGCCAAAGGAACGGGCAGGAGGGGGGTCACACATTCACCACATATTAGCATACACTTATGTTAGGACAGTTTAGTACAAAGACTTCATAAAACCATACATCTGAGGCAGTACTTAAGCTCCACAAGTATAGGGCTGCACCACCTGAGCATGAGATTGCATGGGCAGATCAGCCATGCTTATCTTAGGAGGGAGAGAGTTCTGTAGCTTGGCACAAAGACATTGGCGCATACATCTGGTCCAAAGAAACTCTGAAACACTATGTATTGTAAGAATAAATGGTTTATAGATGAATCTTGGGTAAATGAGTACTATCACATTATCAATAGACAAAATTATAAAAACGAACTCAATACTTAGGGGCTACAACCCAAAGTATCACCTTGTTAAGAATGGCCGTCAGCAGTTCAAGGTTAGGTAAACCTATAACACATTTAGAATGCAATTGCCTATTCTTGGGGTAAAACCAGGTTACATATTCCTTTTTTAATACAGTCAGTAATTCAAGGGTAGTAGACCCTGTCATTCATGCAGTGACACTCGGTTAAGGAATCGCTTGGTAAACCTACCCTGTTTCCAGGATACCTTTCTGAATAGTGGAACACAAATTCATGGAACATTATGAACCTAATACTACATTCAGGATAACCATCGCTTATACTGGGTGAATAAGACCTAATGTTGCAATAAACGATCACAGTTGCTTTTCAGATCAGTGGAACACAGACTAAGGTAAGCAAGAACTCTTTACACCATTTTAGGACTGCACTAGGCAGACCAAGGTCAGCGAAACCACAGTACACTTTTTCAGAATGGCACACAGCTATTCAAGGAGAGAAAGACCTATCTACTTTTTTAAAGGCTCTAGCAGCAACTTAAAGGTATGTATAAACCGAAGACTGATTTAGAATCTGTATAAAGCAGTCCGGGGACTTCAGAGAAAACACCCTAGAAGGATTCCAGCAGTGGGCCTGGGTGAATTGGATGAGAGGACACCCAATCAAAGGAAACGCCCCAAAATCTGTACAGGAATCGCACAAAGCTATAATACCCAGCCAAAACAGTACCTCGGCACAGAAGAAGTTTGCAGCAGGACGTCTTCAGGATCTGCAACCAAAAGCCTGGTTGATGAATTCCTTGTTGTGAAGACTGAAGACCGGATTCTGGAAGGGGTTTTGCAGCAGTGATCAACAGAGAAGGCCCCAAGCAAGAGTTTCTTTGTAGCTGGATGTGGCTGTGTGGTTTTGGCGACCCTTTTCAGGAGCCAGGAGAAAACAGAATATCGCTGGTTGGATTCTCGTCATTTATCGGGTTCAGCACTCTGGTGATGGGACTTTTTGTACTCCAATCCAGTCTCTGGAGTACAGTCTCTGAGTTCAGCAGGATGCCACCAAGTTTCAGCGTGATTCGGAAGACCGTGCACTGCACAATGGCTCGAGGTATTATGGTATTGCAGCCCCGCAAGGTCACAGCACGCTGTGGGATGGCTCAAAATGCAGGTCGTCTTCAGTCTAGTGGATGTCCCCAGGCTCTGGGTCATCGTTTTCGGGACCTCCAGATCGATTTAGAAAGGAAGGGTTACAGCAGCTCCTGTTACACAGCAGGCTCTCCCAGTTGAAATCTCTACCGCGGTCTTCTCTTCATCTTCCTCTTCAGTTTCCGCTCCAGTGGTCAACTTGCAGCTTCCAGGTTCAGAGTTTTTATCCTGAACTACAGCACAACTTCTGCAATCTCCCCCTACATTTTACAGAAGGGTCCGGTTTGGCTGTCCAATTAGGACAGCCAGCCCTCCACTGGGAGTTGGTTCCTTTCAGGCAAGGCGAAGGACAAAGGGCTGCAGAGGTTTGGACTCCTCTCTCGCTTCCTGCCTTTCCAGACACTCTGGTGCCTGGTTGGTAAATACCAAGGATTCCAGCTGAAAACAAAACATCCGCTGAGGTTGTTCCTGCCTAGAATAGCAGGGGAAAACCTCAGAAGCAAGCACACAAGAAAGGGAGAAAAAAGGAGGAGCCACCATTTTAGCAAAATGGTGTCCTTTCCATGCATTACGGTGGCTGAATTAACAGCCTGTGAGTAATGGAGACTAAACAATCATAAAAAAAAGTAAAACTGCCACCAGCCATTCAAGTAAACTTGCAACTGTAACAAAATGTTACCAGGTAAGTAGGAAAAGGGGATCATTGTATCTCCCCAGCACTCGCCATTAGGTTGGGGTGCTAGCTCACTTATATGCAAAATGTAAAGGTGATGGAAATCCCTCTATACTACTTGGGAACAGTAGTTCATCCAAGTATATGAAAGTGAAATTAACAGGGGAGCTCAAAGGGGCAACCCAGCCTAAGCCCAAAAGATATAGGAAACTATAACTTCAACCATACTCTATGGAGAGACATAAAAAGGTCACCCCTAAAGAGTAAAAGTCCAAGTGAGAGGGCAAAAAGATGCCCACTCACCTAGGGACAAGGTAAAATAATTACCAAATCCAACCAAAACGTTCTTGGGTTGACACAGGTCAGGAAGATTTATCATAATTCTGAAAATCATCATAAAATCTTCATTTCGGCAGAAAAAACCATAAAAGTACATATAAATGATGACGCACACACATTATAAAATGTCACCTTTGCTAGTACAATTTGATCAGACAAGAAAAATTGGTTGTTGTTGGGGGGGGAGGGGGGAATATTGGTTAGGCGGCCCTATATCAAAATACATGATTTTAGTTAGACTATATACATATAAAAAAAAATATACATATAATAAAAAATCAAGGTAGGTCTATAATACAGTAATCTAAAAATCTACTGATGCATTATGAAAACGTGAACCCATTAAAATCCTCAGGGCTGCTTCATGTAAATAACGAGGTATAGCATGTGGACGAGGAGAGAAAGTCTTGCAGCCTCGCCCACATCACTATACTTCAATACGATCTCCCGTCAGCCCCATAAACTTCATTCGTAGTAACTAAGCCCTATATATAGATTGAGCATTCACAAGAAGGAAAGGATATTAAACGGGCCCTTTTAGAAGTGCATGAATTTTAGTTACACAATGTACATGTCAGTCACAAGAATAGAAATTCGAGGCAAGATCTGGACACGTTTATGACCCAGTGGCATAGTAAAATCTACTGATGCATTAGATGAAAAACGTAGACCCGTCTAGAATCATCTGGGCTGTAGCACATACACGATGAAGTATGGTAATGTAGGGCGAGGAGAGAAAGTCTCGCAGCCTCGTCTGCATCAATCTAATACCTCCCGTCGGCACCAAGCACTTTCTTCATAGTAGCCAATCCCTGTGCATAAATCGGGCAGTTGCAAAGATTACATGCATGTTGTCACATTGGCTCAGGAATCCTTCAGCCACTGCTTTTTTGTGAATCCCCATCTCTCTCAAAATTGCCTTTTTTATATAGTTCTTTCTTAAATTAATAGATCCAACACAAATTAACAACAAAGTGTATGGTCGTCTCATTTGCAGCCGCACACATGGGACACACACTTGTTTTGGATACTCGCCAATTTTTTGTGAAGGACGCGACTGGTAGGGTGCCCGGTCTGAATCTTAAATATAAAGATCTTTCAAAAGGGGGTGAAATAATATCCAGATAGGATTTAAAGCTTGAACACAGCCTATGCTCAAGATAGTCTGAAACAATAAATCAGCAGCATCAAGCACAAGAATTTCACTGATGTTCGACTTCAATGTGTGTTTCATATACAATATATCAGTAGTAGTTTGCGCTATCGGGATTGGCCATAAAGCAGCTGCATCCAGATCCTTGAGGACAGGCTTAACATTTACAACCCACACTCGCTCTAATGCAAGAATGCAGTAATGCTGCCCGGTAAGATTCTAGGCCAGGCTGTTTCCATAGCTTGGCCCAAAAAAATGCTGATCTTGCCCGATCAATTGGACAGCCGGAGTGATATTGAGTTCTAAATAGACCAATGCTAACGGCTTCTTTAGAAACGTATGTGCGCGTTTGTGTTTATTTTGGAAATATCGCAGTGACCCCAAAGCTCTGAACCATATGTGGTGACTGGAAGGGCCTGTTTCTGGAAGAGGCCCAGTGCTTGGGAAATGGCCCCACTGCCATGTTTCACATGTAACGATAGTATGGCCCCACTGACCTTTTCCAAAACAGTAGCAGAGTTTTTTTATTTGTTCAGACCATCCACCATTTTCTTGAAATCTCATCCTTAAATAATCATAATACTTGACCTGATCAAGCACCTGCCAACTTGCTTCCAAGCTTATTCGATATGGGTTCGCATAGGGGGATTTCAACACCATGGTCTTTGATTTATCAATATTTAACTCAAGGTGGAGCTCATTGCACTTGTTTAGAAAAATGGAAAGGGCTTTCTTTAGACCTTTTGGGGCGGGTGGTAGAAATGAGGACAGCATCGTCTGCATAGAAAAGAGCTGGGTATATATCAAAGGGGTGTGTTAGTTCACCTCCCAGCCCGAATCGAACACTGGCCCCACTATAAGTGTAAAGCTGGCAAATTATATAGATTAGATTTTGGAGTGCCATGTACATTGTGAGGATTTGCACACTTGTTCTGCAGACCGAATCGAACGCCATTCTCCAGTCTAAAAAGGCTACATATAAGGGCTTTTTATTTTAAAGTGTATTTCTGAATCAATAAAAAAACATAAAACATTGATCAATTTTGCCTCGATTTTTCTCTAAAATCTGCCTGCAAATCATGGATTCTATATTCCCTATTGGCCCAGTCTTGATGGTGTTTTAAAATAACTTTGCCAAATAATTTCCCTATAATGTCTAAAAGAGAAATCGGGCGGTAGTTACCCAGACAGTCTCCACCACATTTCCTATATATTGGTAAAATGATGGCTCTTTGCCATGATGGAGGGCTGACGCCAGTGTTAAGTATTGCATTCAATACTTTTGCTATGACGGGTGCCCAGATCGCCACGTCCTCCTTTAGCAAATTGTTCGGGATGAAGTCGCAGGGGGGCAAGCGGGAATTCAAGGCTATTACCACCTCAACAGACCCCAACAGTGTTCCTGTTTCGGAAGAGAAGGGCTGGGCTGGCAAGATAGAAAATGGGGTCGAGGCCTGATGCAATTTATAGAAATGTGACCACCAAACGTCCTCACGGTCACAACATTGTAACTCTTTGACCACCACTCGAGGCTCTTATTGGAAACCAATTTCCAAAATGGTCTCCTGATTTGAGGTTGTTCAAAAGCTCAGACCATTTCCCCTGGACAAACTCCTTCTTAGTTGCAAGCAATCTCTTCTACTCCGCACGAAGAGTCTGGTGTTTTGGCCTATCTATTCCTTGCACGGTTTTTGAGCATTCAATAATTCTGGTTTTGGCACTATGGCAGTCTCGATCATACCAACTAGGACTAGTTAAGATAGATTTTATTTTCTACACTGCGACAAATGAAATCGATTTAGTGACCAATTTCTCGTATTCACTGAGAATTTGTGGTTTGTTAGCGTCAATATTGCAAATAGCTTGGACATTTTCTAGAACTGAAGAAAAAGCTTTATTTATTTTTTCCTTTTTTTAAAACCGGCTTTTTTGAAGTTTTACATGTTACTACACCATATTATACAGTCATATACATATTGTTTGTACAATCACATTTGGTAATTATAAAGGTGCTGCCCACCCGCCCCTCCCTCAACCTCCCACCTCCCTTTAATTGCCATGGTATCTGTTATCACGAAATTGCCCTTAACCGTCTACTGTGGTGGGTAAGTTTCAGTGTCTGTAAGGGTTCCTATACCGCCATCGGCACTGATTTGGGTAGAGCTAAACAGAGTCTGTATCAGTGTTCCATCCAGTTATGTCTGCACTTGCTTCAGAGAGGCTCATGTGTGCTGCGCGGCTCCAGACTGTTTCTGCCAGAGTCCATTTATTTAAGGTCTTGCCAGCAGTCTGCGACATTGGGGCCATTTTGGGACTTGCACGTCATTTCTATCCTGCGCTTAGCTAATATAAATGCTAAGTCCTTCATCTTGGCTAAGTAGAGTGTGCGTGTTAGGGGCCATGCGTCTTTGGCATAATCAGAACATACATATCCGCTTCTGTGTTTGGGCATGTGGGGCATTGTTGTTGGGTCGCCCCTGGGAATTTTGGATATCCTAAGAGAAGTTAGGTATGCCATATGTGTCAAACAATTCAATTGTAGCCTAGCGCTCCAGGATACTTGCTTATGATAGCGCAATATCTCCGACCAGTTTTTATCTTGGAACGGATCACCTAGGTTTTTTCCCCATTTGGTCCTCATGGCCATGTATGTGGGGGGGGGGGGTTGGTTGACTAGGAGAACATTATATAGTCTAGAGATCTTCTGCATACTTTCGGCTAGGTCGGATCAGCTCCTTCCTGGACAACAGACACATGAGTATTCTCACCCACCTCATCTGCAGATCCAACTCCGGTCTCCTGTGGAGTGCCACAAGGGTCCTGTGTATCTCCTACACTTTACAATGTATTTACCAAACCTTTGTTTTATGTGCTTGACTATCTGGGTGTTACCTACACCAACTACACTGATGACACCCAGATACTCATTCCTTTCACTGGTGACTACATGGCCGATTCCAAAGCTCTGAATGATATCTACCAAGTCATCCAAGCTTGGATGGCCCAACATGAGCTCTGTCTCAATGATGACAAGACAGAGCTTCTCATCTTGGGCACCCAACAGAGACTCAACAAGCTTGACCCTTCTTTCAACACCTTCAACACTGATGGCAATTCCATCGAAGTGTCCAAAGATAAAAAAAACTCTGTGAATCTATCTCAATTCCACACTCTCCATTAATAGACAAACCAATGCGGTGGTCGCTGCCTCTGCTTACACATATAAGCTTATCACAGCCGGCCGCCCATTCCTTTCCCCACAGAATTGCATCATTCTAGCCAGGACACTGGTCATGTCCAAACTTGATTACTCCAATGCACTTTATCAAGGTACTAACCAACGCAAACAAACTCCAGGTCATTCAAAATAATGCTATTAGAGTGGCCCTTAATATTCCCAGATCTGCACACATCTCTGAAACAAGGAAGAGTCTACATTGGCTTCCAGTGGTCCAAAAGATATCGCTGAAATCCCTGGCCCTCACACACAAATGTGTAAACAACCAGGCCCTCATCTACTTAGCCTCTCGGTTCTCTCAGTACATACCTTCACGGTCACTCGGATCCACCCAAGCACACTGCCTCACCGTTCCCAGATACACCTCCGGCTTTCTGAAGTTTGTAAGCTTCCCACTTCTAGCCGCTAAACTCTGGAACTCGCTGCCACTCGCCATTAGATGATCCTTGCTGTCTCCAATTCTATTCAAACAAAAAGCTAAGATCTGGCTATCCGCCACGTTTGACTAAACTGCCACCACTACTTGCCATTCTGACTCTTGTCGCCTTATCACTTGACGACAACCACCTTGCCATGCACTGCTATGTACTTTACTTAACTTGTCCTTTGTATGATTGTAACTGTAACCATTGCCTTTATATGTACCTGTTGTTCTAAGATACGTGCCCGGTTGCCTTCGGGTCTGGTGTGCTATACAAATAAATAAAATACAAATGTCATATAGGGTATAGATTATGGCGTGTGTCTATATTAGTTCACCGTACGTAGGCCATCTCTGTACAATCGCGTTCCTAATGGTGCCATACAGCAAATACTGGCCCTGGTGAAGGCCTGTGTTGTCCACCATTTCTTGGAAGGGTATAAAGGTAGTATCACAAAGCAAATCCCCAATCGTGGCCATGCTCTTTGATTCCCAGTGTGTTCGAATCCCCATTTGGACTTGGGTTGCAGATGGAAATAGTGACGGTAAAGGGATTTGCATAGATGGTGGGGGGGAGGGGCAGCAGGGTCTTTTATCCTAATGAGTGTTAACGCCTGGTCCCATACTTGCAACCCCAGCCATATGAGGTATGTGTGCTGTCCAAGGTAAGGCCTTTTATACCATAATTCCTTAAGGAAGAAGCGCAGTTCTGTGGGTTGAAATCGCTGTCTGAATTAGGTTAATCTGCCAGCCCGTGCACTATATGCAGTGTTTGCCCCACCAGGTAGTAACGTTCATAGCAAGGTACCCTAATGCCACCCTCTTCATATGGTCTTTGCAATGAGGTCAATGCTGATCTTCATCTGCCACTTTTCCACAAGAATTCTCTACATCGGGAGTCCATAGTTTTGAAAAGGGACTTGGGTATATTATATGGTATGTGTGCGAAATAATGTAAAGGCCTCGGGCGGGCCACCATTTTTAGTAGCACTGCTCTGCCCATTAGTGAGAGGGGTAGTTTGTTCCAGAACCTCGATGAGCACTGTATGCCATCAAGGCCCTTTAGGGTATTATGTTCCTGAGAGGACTCATGGTATACATTGATCCCTAGGTAGTGGAATGTGGAGATGGACCATTTCAAGGCTGGTGTTGGGATTTTGTGTAGTTGTATCGTGGCCAGTCCCGCTATTGGAAACAGGGATGATTTTTCCAAACTAATCCTAATGCCTGAAAGGTGTGAGAAATGCATTAGGGTCTCTAGTATAAGCTTGAGGTTATCTTCCGGGGTTTGCACCTATACAAGCATATCATCTGTGTACATGGAGAGCAGGTGGTGCGTTCCAAGAACCAGTATGCCTGTTTCCCTATAATCTGTCCTCATATATGTTGCCACCGGTTCCATAGCCAGTGTATATATAGCAGCGGGGTTAAGGGGCAGCCTTGCCCAGTGCCCTTCTCCATTACCCAGGAACTTATTTACCCGTCTTAACTCTGGCTGTGGGTTTAGTATATATTAATTCGACCGATCTTGGGTAATTTGGGCCCAATCCAAACCTGCAAAGCATAGCATGTAACCAATCCCATTTGATAGAATTGAATGCTTTCACTGCATCCAGGAAGTGGTGCTATATATGATATGGTGTAGGCGTTTTAGGTTCCACTACCTGGTACATAAATGGTTTGATCCGGGTGCACCAGGGTATGCACAACTCTTTTCAACCTATTGGCCAGTGTCGCCGTGAGGATTTTGAAGTCCTGATTAAGCATGGACAGGGGCCTGTTAGAACTATACTCTTGTGGATATTTTTTGGGTTTCAGAAGAGGTATAATTAGCGATTCTCTTAGGCTTGGTGGGAGGAAACCAGATTCGTAAGCGTTGTGCAACATGTTTAGAAGGTGTGGGGCCAATTCAGTGGCGAATTCTTTATAAAATTCACTGGGCAAGCCGTCGGTTACCATTTCATCTACTGTGATTGGGCATTCTATTTCACTTATCTCCTAATGTAGGAAGGTGTACATCCCCTAGCACTTCCCCGATTTCCTCTCTGTTGGGTTTGAAGTGTTCATGATAAAGATTGCAGTAGAAGTTTTGGAACATCTCGTTGATGCCCTGCTGTGTATTACATGGGGTGCCCTGCTGTATAAGAATTGAATAGATTGGTGTTCGATGTTCTTCGCTCTTGTATAGCCAAGCTAGTAATCTTCCTGGCTTATCTCCCTCTGCATGCTGTCTCTCTGTATTTGTTATAATTGTACTTGCCCAGTCTGCCCCAATTGTCTAGGCATTGTTGGCGTAGTGTTATTTCTTCCCCATTCCTTTTTTTTTTCCTTGTCTAAATGGGATTGTGAGTCTCTGCAGAGCCTCCTCCATAGATTTAAGTTCCCTGCAGATTGTGGCTTGGACACTCCCTGAACGGCTTTAGCAGTACCACTATTTACTACTTTTAAAGCTTCCCGTAATGTACTTGCTCTGGCCACACTACCCTCATTGTGTTGGAAGTACTCGGTAATACTTTTCTTAATGTGATCACAAAAAGGATGTCTTGTAGGGCTTTTCTCCTCAACTTCCACATCGGAATTAGGGGCCTAGGGGATGCATATTGCCATGCCTGCAACAAGGGGGAATGGTTCCGACAGTACAGTATTTTTATATTCTACCCATGATGGCTCGTTCAGTAGTTCCCTACTTCCAAAAAAATAATCCAACCTGGTTTGGACTTTATGCGGAGCAGGTGTAGTGCCTAGAGTGCGGGTGTAAGGTTCTTGGGGTTCATGACCCAATTGAAATCTCTCCCAACCCCCCTCCCCCATATGATCCCGTTTCGATACGGGTCTAGCCTCGGGTAGAGTGTTTGGAAGAAGGCTGCTGTGCCTTGATTGGGGGCATCTGTGTTTATTAAACAGGTTTCCACATTCTTCAAGAATCCCTGTGTGAGTATCATTCTACCATCATCGTCTGTTTTACACTTAGTTACCCTAAAAGGTACTGGTGGGGTGATCCACGTCAATACTCCCCTTGCATACGCTGAATATGTGGAACCCCAGGTTTGCCCTTTCCATTTTTCTGTAATTAGTGCTTGCTTCTCCTTAGTGAGGTGAGTCTCTTGTAACAGCCCTATATCAATTTTGTCTGCGTAGCTACGTGTAAACTCTGTTACTTTTGACATCATTATTCAAGCCCCAGACATTCCAGGTCAATAATGTTTTTGTTAGCCATTACTATCAACTGCAGAATAAAATTTAGCTTTCAGATCTGGGTTTAGAAGGTTTGACCGTTTTGCAGATTTCCGGGCATTACCGCAGACCTCCACTATTTATTAGCGAGTTTGTCCTCATTCTGGAGTCCTCTAATTGCAAATTGTTCCAGCAAAACTCATAGTAAGCAGAAGGTGGTCACTTTTAACTACTGCAAAGTCAACCGCTTGCTCCCAGTTGGGTCCTGAGATGAGAATCGTCAGTTGCATGGTCTTCAATTTAAATTGAAGTCCATGCAGGCCGTGTCAATGACCCCTGGATGTGCTGTAAGAGGATTATCAACCCTTGATTGCGGGATTCCCTGGCCTGGTTCTGAATCTCAGAGCCCTGATATATCTAAGTGGTTCCAACTGAAGGTTGCAATCGCCTGCCACAATAATGGGGCAGGCCATTAAGGCTCATGGAGATATGCTAAGGTTATAGTGGCTATGCCATGGGGTGCTGAGGGGTCTATTGTAAATGTTGTATAATCGCAGTGCGTCGTTCCCACCCAGCCAAATGACCAATGCTTGGAGGTCTGGGGAGCCAGTGAAGCTCTCCTCAATCCTTCTACGTAGAGAAATGTCGATCCATATCAGGAGACCACCACTGGGTCGCCCCCTGGGTCCTTTAACTGCTGGAATACCGAGTGTCTGGAACCCTTGTAGCAGCGATGGGTCAACTGCCCATGTCTCTTGCAACAGTATTATATGGAAGCTGCGCACATATTCACATCAATTGTTGGTATTTGGCAATCTATTTACTCCTGCAATATTCCATGACCATAATCTAATGGCTCCACTATTGTGAGGGTCCCATCAAAATTGCCAGATTCTGCAGTACTGTTCAAAATGAAGCTTGATGCTTGTTTTATTAGTCTGGCTGGGATGGGTGGGGGTGGGGGGGTGATGTTCCAAAAAAGGAATTGGTAGACCTAAATTGATCAGGACTGCATCAGTGTGGGATACGTTCTGCGATCGACAATGAAAAGACCTTCAACCAGCATCCATGAAGAGAAGAAAACCTGTATGCAGTCAGTTAGTACTGGATAGAGAAACCCTACACAATGTGTGCTATCGTCCCTGTTGATAAACAGCCCTTAGTATAAAGGAACCAATGGGTACATTTTGTTCTTTAGTGACTGTTTCTTCTTAAGAGTGGGGACTGAGTTTAGGCACACCAGTCAAAATTGCTGATGGTCTACACTCGCCCATTTTTAAGATTGGCATTTTCTCTAATTTGCCTGGTGTTAATAGAAATGTGGCCGCCAAGGGGGAGAATGTTGGGGCCTGTTGCAGGTGAAATCCAAACCCCGGGGCAGTGTGCCCTCCGAGTATGGGTCCCCTCCGTTTGCTTCAGGACAGGGGGGGGGGATTGAGTTACATTGCTGTGTTGAGCGAGCCCCCCATCTCTGCACGTTCCATATTTCCAGGCGATCTAGGCAAAAGCGAGCCCGGGGCACGAAAGACATTAGCATTACATGTATTCACTACACCAGAGCTGATGGTAGGGTCTGCTACATAATGGGCCGACACACTTGGTTTCAGGGATTCAACTTTTTCCCCAAATGATCTTGATTTCTTCCATCATCTCCCTCCCCAACATATCCATGCTCCAAGCAATAGATTCCTTCAGAACCAAAAATATTTCATCTACATTCACGACGGGCTGATTTCCCTGATTACCCTCTTTACCTATGTTAAAATCGTTACTATCAAACAAGTCTGTGAGCCTCCATCATTGTAGGATTTAGCTATAGCAGGTTGCGGCCCTCCCTGTATTTTGAGCACCATGTTGGTCTCCACCCAGGATCTTACAACCCATTAGCGGACAGGGGGTGGGGTAGGCTAACTTAGTAATAAGGGGATCAAAACGATTTCTTATAGGTATTGCGGGGGACTCGCAAATAAATGCTAGGTAAGAGCCAGGGGGCTGCAGAACTTTCTCATCGGAGGCACTTGTTGGCAGGTATAACTGTGGAGGGAAAGGAGGTACAAGGTTGTGTTGAAAGGTAAAGGTGATGAGTCTGGCATGGCTTTAGCGTGACGAGCCTCGGTCTGTGGGTGAAGTTCGATAATGGTGGGACCTTTTTCCAAAATGTCTCTTGTGGTATCACTAGAAATATCAAATACAAAATGTCTGCCTCCAGTCTGTGTGGGTTTATGAGCAGTTTCAAATTAGCCCAAAATGTCGTCTTTAGAGATGTTGCGAGGCCCAGCGCACTTAGGAACAACCTCTTCGTTAGTGTCTCAGGATATCAAATCCACACTGTCCCTCTGTGCCACACAATTAAAACCTGGGGCCTTCCAAGACATCGTAACGAGCTTCTTAGTATGGTTTTCCTTGGGCAGGGTCCTTCTGCCCCTGATTAGCTTTTTGTGGCGTTAAAAGGGTCTTGTGCTGTAGAACACAAGATTCTAAGGGTGTCATGGTCCCGACTGGGCCAACTGAGCCATCGCATCCACCTATGTCGGAAAGTAAGTCCTGGATCTCTTATCAGGATGTTAACATCTTTAATTGGCTTAAGTAGCCTAAAAATCGTTTGCTGGCTGGCCCCGGGAGAGCCGGCACCCTCTGCTTTTCTTTTAACCATTATTTGGCTATGGGGTGCATCAGACTGTGTCAAGTGTCTGGTGTCATCAGGGGTCAACAACCACAAAGCCACGCAAGCTCTGTTACTCTTATGCCCTTTCTCCAATCCTTCCAAGCTTCACTGCCTCCCCCCCCGCCCCCCACCTCCTCTGGCGTGCCCCTCCTCCCAGCACTGGTTGCAGGGATATGAAAATAACAGATTACCGTCTGATAAGGATTAGCAGTTAATCCAAGGAAAGTAAACCGCGTTTAGCGTGCGTGAGGGATCTCCACCACAATGGGTGGAATAATAACAAGCCACTTAACTGCAATATCCTCGGTAGCTTGAACAGAGCTCCCAACCGCTTTCAGAAAGCGGTAGGCCGCGCCCTTCCAGCAGTGGGTTTACGCCGCAAGGGTCTCCCCAGTCTGCTTTTAAACTGCCTCGCTTCCTTCCTCTTCCTCGGAAAAGTGGGCAGAACCAAGTCCCTCGTTGTGAACTGGGGAGCGGGCAGCACAGCAGTAGACGGTGCCCTTCCAGCAGCTTCCACAAGATGTTCATGTTTAGGGAACTAAACCAAATTCAAATTTCAAAGTGACCATCGGCATACACTTGGAAAGAGATGAGGCTAGCGACCATCGGCATACACTTGGGAAGAGATGAGGCTAGCGACCATCGGCATACACTTGGGAAGAGATGAGGCTATTTCCCACACCAGTCCTTCAATAATAGTAGAATTGAACTGAGATAAAGACTGGTATGTCAACAAACAGTATGTGAATGTCGGGACGACTTTTGCCAAATATTACCTCACAGAGGTGACTGTAAATTTCCCAAACTTCGTCAGAAAATGCCTCCTCTGAAAACCAAATGCTCTGGCTTTAACCTTGATCATATATACCAAGGTTTGACAATTCGGACGGGTCAAGAGTTTAAATCCAAGATATGTTAGATCTTCTACACATTCAGTGTCACCGGCCCTTGCCTTCCCCTCCTTGCCTGTGACCCCTCCCCTTCACTCACTGTTCCCTCCCGCCCTGCCTTGGGTCCCCAACTGACTCCCGCTCCCTTTGTTTCCTTGACTCCTGCCCCGCCCCATGGGCTCTCAAGCCCCCACCCCTGTTTGCCAATCACTGCCTCAATCCCCCCTCCTCAACACCTCCACACATCTGACCTCTCCTACGCCCTCAACGTTCCCTTCTACAATAATCCCAAAGTGATACATTTAGAGTGAAAATTACCTATACAGAATTTGACTCGCTATATTTTCAGCTGACGAAAACCTGGTGTTTGAGACCACAAACAACCTTTCATCAGCGTCTGAAAAGAAATACAAAACCATTTGCCAGAAGCGCGTTGGCTTCATACCCTTCGACTCTATGAATGTAATATTGCATCTTTCCAAGATGAAGGCAGCGTTTATTTTTTTCTAAAAGTGTTGTAGGGATCAGTGTATTCAGCGTCTGCTCTGGAGATCTGGCACAGAGGGCTAGCGTTGCTTGAACTTTGGGGCAGGTGGTCCAGGGTGGCATCTATTAATGCATGTGCAATCTGTAGAATCTAAATTGTCATTGCTATGCCAACCTGTCTTGTGTGAGGTATGAGTAGCAGCACCTTTTCCTCTATGCTAACCAATTCAATTTTTAAGGGTGTCCTATTTGTACAGTTTTTATATGGGAGGGGCTTTGGTGCTGTGTGGTTGAGGTAGATCATAAGGTGCTTAAGGACTTCTTTAAAGCAGCTCTTGAACGTCTTCCCTATTTTGATTAGGAAAGCATGGCAAGAGATGGGCACTAATGTGCATGAATGGATTGGTCATTTGTGCAGAGGCTTGGGTGGGGGGCGGTTGGAGGGGTGGGGGTCACAATTCCTGCACTAGAAGGCCAGCAGCAAAATAATGCCTTAACATGATTTACCCACCAGATAGGTGGTTACGAAGAAAGAGTATAGATGGTGGGCAGCTTGAAGCAATAGGTGGAGTAAAAACTAATGTTGTGGGTTTGTTTGTTTTGTTTGTTTATTTATAGGGCGTCAGAAAACCCTTAGGTAGCTGGGGGCACAGAATAACAAGAATGTTTAGAACTTGGTTACAGGTTGCATAATACAGGTTGTTGGTAACATAAATTGTATACAGTAATTACATTATGTACATTCTATACATGTAAGGGTGGAAAGGTAACAAATTATATACAGTAAATGCATTATGTACATTTTTACATGTAAGAGTGGAGGGGTACATGTGTCATCAGATCACAGTGCTCAGGGTCACTGGTTTCAGAGGTTGTTGCGTCAAAGCCAGGTGCGGGTATGGTGCCTGAAGCTGTTGTAGGGCTAGTCCCTTCTTAGTTCAACTGGTAGGGCGTTCCATTACTGGGCTGCTTGCACAGGGAAGCTATTACCTCCTGTTTTTTTTTTTGTCGGAATCTAGGGGTTTGGAGGCAGAAAGAGTTGGCTGTTCTGGTTGGTCGTGAAGTGGTTTTTATTATTATTATATCCCTAAGGTATGGGGGGGCTGCATTATTCAGACATTTGAATGTTAGTGTGAGAATTTTGAAGGTGATCTATCGCTAATTTTTAGCCAGTTGTATTTTCTCCGCACATTCGAGATATGCTCTCTAGCTGGGAGGTTCAGTGCCGTTCTGAGCGTGTTTTGTAGGGTTTGAAGTTTGATGATGTATTTATTTGTGCCTGCATAAAGTGCATTGCAGTAATCCAGTTTTGAGAGGATTAGTGCATTGGCTAGGATAATGCAGCTAGATGGTGAGAGGAAGGGTCTGCATGGTTTAATAAGTTTACCGGTATAGGCTGTGGATGAGGCCAGGGAGTTCACTTGTTTCCTTAGGGACAAAGTGGAGTCCAAATAGAAACCGAGGGTTTTCACCTCTTTTGTGACGGGGATTATATTGCCATCGATATTGAAGGAGCTGTAGTTGGAATCAAGTTTTTTTTTTTTTAGATTGTTGGGTGAGCCTAGAATGAGGATCTCTGTTTTTTCATCATTCAAGCAGAGGCCATGGGTTGCCATCCAGGCCTGAATGAGGGTGTACATTTTGTTTACTAAAGCTGTATCCATAGTGAAATTGCCCTAAAGGGGGGGGATGAGGATCTGGGTGTCTGCATAATTTGTGTAGGTGACACCCAATCTGTCGAATAGAGGTTTAGTAAAGATATTATACATCATTGGCGAGATACAAGAGCCCTGTGGGACTCCACATGTTGTCTGGATAGGGTCTGCAGAGTCTAAGGTGGAGAAGACTTGCATGCTTCTGTTGTCGAAAAAGGATTGGATCCATGCTATGGCTTTACTTGAGAAGTGGGCGGCTGACGCTAGGTGTTTGCAGAGTAATGCTTGGTCCACTAGGTCAAAAGCCGCCGACAGATCAAGGAGGAGTAGCATAGCTGTGTTTCCTTTATCGTTGAGCAAAATATGTAATGCAGTTTCAGCCAACCATGTTGATGTGATGTTATAATTGCCATTTTCAAATTGACCCGTTGAAGCGTGACCTGCCGATAGGGTAGGTCCCTTGACTAGTTTCCTTAGGCTAAGTGTACGAAGGCTGGCTGCAAGCTGCCTTGGGGTAGGCTTGTTAGCAGAGTTTATCCTGTCTTTCGTTCCCAAATGTAGTCCATTCAGATACAGTTGCACCAGTTAATTCTCTCCCTCATTGTGATGTTTGGATGATCAAGGATGGTGTGGACTACTGCATCACTAACATGTCTAAACCTGGAATGCAACACCCAATGTTTGTTGGACCAGAAACTTTCAAGCATCTTTTCAGTTAAACCACCTTTCAATTGCACACCTTTGCTGTGGTTTCCCCATTGCCAGGATAACTAGTATAAGGTTCTAAATCCAGGCAGGATCCCTTGCTGGAGGCAGAAATTTTACATTTGAAAATGTCAGCGCAAGGCCAGATGTGTCCATATCGCCCTCCTATGCGCAATGCCGGAAGTTTGGAAAAAAATGTATATGCACGCAACGTTGCTAGGCTGTGTATTTTGTCTTCGAAGGTTCTTTCATTTGTTTTTGTTTTTACTTTTTATTTAAAAGCGTCATACAAACTTTACGCTCGATATCATCTTAACGCCTCTAGACATTCTTTGTTCTCAACCATCATTAAAAATCCCAGTTTGAACCATATACGTCCAAGTTTCTTTTTAGGCGCAATTCCTAAGTTCTATAGTAAAACATATTTTTGACAGAGAAACTTGTATCAAATGACATTGTCTTGGATGTCTGCAATGCTGCAAAATAAAGATGCAGGTTTCTAGTATTAGTAAACACTCAATGCAAGGTTTATTTCCCCTCTTCCCCTCCTGTTTACCTAGTTCAGAAACGCAAGCAAAGAACTTGTGCCTTTTATCACCGGTAAACTGGTGGAATGAGCAGAGAAAGAGAGGAGTGATTGGCTCATTTGACAGGGTCTTTACAGTAAACCTGATGCAGGATTTCCCCCCACCCACCCTGCCTCCCATCTTTCCCCACAAGCTGGAACTGTGACCAGTTGTCCACCAGGGTCCATGGTTGACTGAAACTGCATTCAATGTTTTGCAAGTCCATCATTTCCATAGAATCCAAGTCTAACTTGGGTCCCCTTGCTCTCATTGTCTACTTACATTGCTGTGTGGGCCAGGATATCTTTGGTAGCCAGAACCACATAGTCAATCCCGGACCCCTCCATGGCACAATTCACTCTGCTGCTCCTCTTGTTTGTGCACCTCCAATAGTAGTAAATACTACTCTATTGTGACAAGTCCATTTTGTGCCACATGCTCACAGGTTAAGCAGATCAGGTCAGTACCATCCTTTGTTCCTTACTCCTGCATTAGAGATCGGTCTGGCGCCTTCTATAGCCTGTCAGTGCTCTATGTATAAGGCTCCTGAATTAGGTATTTTCCTGCAGATGTTAATAATCTCCCAATCAATGCGACCAGAAGGTCCCATCCTCCAGCCACTCCGGCAGAGAGGGCCCAACTACCTGCTTGCAGTAAGTTCCCATCCATTTGATCCGTGTAAACTCCCCCCCCCCCCCCCCCATATCGTGGAGAGTAATTAACTCCTCCCCTTTCCTATTGGTTGCAAATTCATTCCAAATCTTCGTGCACTAGGCAATACGGTCCTCTGCAGTGAGTTCCCCTCATTTCTGCAGGCAGTATGTTCTCCACAGGCATGTTTTCGGGTGATACGTTCTCCCTCTAACCTTCCAGCAGATTGTAAGGTCTTTTTTTCCTGGATTGCTGTGTCCCATTCTTGTAAACCTTAAGTGACTATTTCTTTTTCCATGTCTAGGGCTCTTTCGCTGGACCGAAGGATACATCTAAACATCTTCCGACCACACAAATGGACCCTGGCCTCCACCCCAGACACTTTGAGGCTGGATTCACCACTGGGCAGTTGGATGCTGAACCCTCGTTCACTTACATGAACGCTGAAGAGGTGGATACCAGGCCCTCTGTACAGATGGATGCCCGCCTCCTGCAGGCTCAACTATTTAAGGAAGCTGGCAACCTTAGCTATAAAGAGCTGAGATTCCGAGAAGCTATTGGCAAGTACCATCGGGCCTTGCTGCAGCTGAAAGGGCTTGACCCCAGCGTGCCCTCCCCCCTTCAGGCTTTTGGGGCTGAGCGTCCTGTTGTGACTCCAGAGCAGGAAAAAGCTTTGCAAAGTATGCAGCGAGACTGTTATAATAACCTGGCAGGTAAATTATCACACTACTAAAGAAGGGAGTAAACTGTTAACACAAAGGAGGGAGGGTAATGGTTTAACACAGAGGATAGGTGGTTACCTCTCTTCTTTCTTCAACATTTGTCTCCTTCCTCAGCTTGTCTCTTGCAGTATGAACCTGTTCCCTATGACCGGGTGAAGCACTACAGCCTTCTGGTCCTGGAACGGGAACCTGGCAACATTAAGGCCCTGTACCGCGCCGGTGTTGCCTGCTATCACCTGCGGGACTTGGACCATGCCAAGCACTACCTCTCTGAGGCTCAAAGCTTACAGCCCTCAGGTGAGCAGCCGTGTCAGGCATATTCTCTAAAAACACGCTCGACTGTTCTCTGCTGCCTGGTAGACTGCTGGGTCAACATAAAGGTAGCATACTTGCATCAACTTAAAAGTGGTGAATGGTTTGGGTTCTGTAATCGGTAGATGCCCTTTCAGATGTTCGCAGGTTTGAGGACCTGAGCCTGAAGTATTACATTTGGCTAAAAAAATAAAAAATTCCAAACCAGACGCATGCCTTTTTTAAAAAAATAAATAAATAAAAAAAAAGAGATGCGGTAGAGAAATGGAGTGACCATGTTGGTCCTTTGTTGAGCTCCAGGTTCGCAAGAGGGGGCTGTAGAAATACTGTTTTGGAACTAAGCTTCAAGGTGCGAATCCAGTCCCATCTACATTGGAATCGTTATGCCAAACAACCACACTGATGCATTTTTAGAGACGCTTCCCATAATATTCCCCAAGCAAGTCAGTGCCCGCCATGTCATTTCTTTGAGCTGAAGATTCTTTCTCGAAAATTCTGTATTCGACTTTATGCTTCTATGGGTAGATCATGCTATTTGGTGCCAAATGTATTCCTGCAATGTTTTGGCAGCTGGCCATATGTGCCTCAGTATGCATGGGATTCATAAGTGCAGAACTAGCTGGCAGGCAACAGCACTGTTCAAAGGGGACATACCCAGGGGTTAAAAGAATGTTGCAAGGTAGCAGAGCAGCTGGGATGGGTAGGTAGAGCAGGGTAGGGCAACTGCAGAAAGGTGGGGCGGCGTAGTGGAGTGATGGGTGAGTACATCAGTGTCTGAAAAACGGACACTTTTAATCCTGAACAGCGAGGTGCTGCTTTAACTGAGGTAGCAGTTAGTTAAAAAAGCAAGTTAGTTTAGCATTGATGTTTTCTAATTTTCCTTTTCTTGTTCTCCAGATCCCAACGTGAGGAAGTACATGAAGCTGACTGAATCTGAGCTCAATGGGTATCACCAGCAGGAGAAACAACTATATCGAGGCATGTTCAAGTAGAGACCAATCGTAGGGAGCCAGAGATTGCACCAAATGGGGAGGGCAGTGTACTTCAAAAGGGCAGTATTTGCATGTGCACTGGGTGTAAGGACACTGGGCGTCGGATCATGGGCAGTGTACACATACATTGGGTGCAGGTGCGTGTTCCTTTGTGTGAATATGTGCTTGGTCAAAGTACCCTGACGGCAGAACATGTACAATAAAAGTGCGACCAAGAATGGTGTGTGCCCACGCCCACTAGGTAAAAGTATATTGGTTGTGAACATGTATGTTTTATATACACCAGGGGTGAGTATTTTGATATTGGGACCAGAGGAGATGAGTGCATATGTGCAGTGAGTGCAAGCATAGCTATTGGAGCAGTGCAGTCTGGTGCACACATGTACTGGGTTCAAGCACACTGGCCATGGGAAGAGGGTAGTTTGTGCACTTGGTGCAACTGCACGTTATGTTTCCATTCAAGACAAGAATTGTTATATTTCCAATAAAAGACTTTAACTTTATCAAGCATGATTACTTTCAAATGGAGAGGCTTCGCACAGATTTATCTGAGAGGCGAGGGTTGGGACGAGGTTTTGTGTGCGTTTTGGTAAGGTGGGTTGTAGGGATTGATTTCAATTTCTCAGTGTGGCTTAGAGGTTGGTCACCGACTTCTTAACTAAGTAGTTGGTTTGTGTGGCTGTATGTCAGCAAGTTGTCAGTTTCAGTGACCAGCAGCGGCACTGTTTGAGGCTTATTTAAATCTTCGTATCCAAGATCAGTTTCCAGCTTTGCAGGGCTCCTAGGTTCCTGCCATCATATCGGACTTCATTTCTAAACGTTTGTGCCAAATACAGAACTGAAACTGCAACCATCACAAGTAGTGGATGATGCGCTGGAAATCACCAACACAGGAGATTCGTGCCTTCTAATCCTTTTAAACCTCTCTTCTCTCCGTTGTATCCTCAAGGATCACTAAGGTCATGCAATAAACTATCCATTTAAATATCCGTACCATTCAATGATACTCACCAATGGGTTTTGGACATGTGACTTATTTGTGTTCTTTTGTCCCTCTCGATCTTCTTTACCTTTCTACTTCTCTTCCTCTTACATGACCAAGATTAATTAGACAATTATGTTTTACCACACTACAGTGTGAGATAACAAGGAAGCTAACAAAGCATACACATCATGGGATTAAAATAATTTTGCTCATTCTTGGACTATATAACTTTTTTGAGGAGTGCTAGCACTGGAGCCTTCACAACAAGTCGCAATTTAATTCAATTTAGACAATTTAATTTAGAATAGGGTTGTATGCGAAGATTTCCAGCACTTGGCTGCCCTCTAAAGAATTCAATACCCTGCCACTAGTCCATATGTCTTGCATCCCATTTAAGTTTCTCTTAAATCTATTGCTTGTCTTTGACACAGTTGATCTAAAACTCCTCTTCGCTACCAAAATGGGCTCTTCCAGAACCGTTCTAAAATGGTGTGTCCTTCCTTTCCAACATACACCAGGCTGTACAGATGGGCACATTCAGATCCAACCAACTCCCAGCCACGTGTGTGATTTCACCCCAAGGTACCACCCTGTTCACCAATCCTTTTCATTCTATACATGGGACCCTTGGCAACTTTCCTAAATGACCCGACCAAAGGCATCCCATAGTACGCTTGCGGCCCACAGGGCATTGCTCACCTCCGCGAATGACTGCTTACTGTTAAACATGGACGCCAAATGCCTACCTCAAACTAAATCCTACCAAGTCTAAAGTCGTCTTCATCACCCCCCCTCCCCCATGTAACACCCCACACTAAAACAATAACTTGTGCAGCAATGGCTGGACAACATGTACCTTGAAGGATTCACCCCTCAGCTATCAAACTCTGCCAGATTCCTGGGCTTCATTGATGACCGTAGGCTTTTCTTCCAAAAGCGCATACCCATATTGCTTGCTTCTGCTGATCTATTCTACATTAGCATTTCGACAGGTTATTTGCATCATTCTAGGACCATTGTTCACCTCTCCCGACACGCTACATCGTATTTTTTTTTTTTTTTTGGGAAGGGTTCTAAGGTGATCATGACATGATATGTTGATTTATTCCGCATCACCGCTGCATGCTCCTTGAATCCCGAGTTTCAAGTAGTGTGATCCTTGATGTTGCATTCCAGCTAACTAAGGTTGCGATTACTGCTCCTTCTGCCCAGACATTCTTTTTTGACAAAGCGCTGGGCTGTGTCTGCATTCTTGTACACCAGCACAGAAGGACTTGAAATGCTTTATTTTAAGAGAGCACCTTCTGTACTGACTAGCATTGCCCGTTTGTAGCTTTGGTATATTTCCTGTCCCAAAATCATGCACCCATGTTTTATTTCAATTTCTCATTTGATGCATTGTTTTCAGTTTTTAACGCATGCATCCCTGCGCCACTTCTGTTTTTATTCTGTCCAATTGTTTAATTTTTAAGTGCTTCAAACCTTTTCTCTAAACCTTCATAGCTTCTTTGTTCTGTGTATACATGTCGCTTCTTAGAGTTCCTTACTTTTCTTTGATAGTAGGGGGTAACCTAAGCATTCTGTTCCTACCTACCCTTGTGAAGAGCATGACCGCGTCGGCACTCGACAAGAGGGGATTGAACCCCTCTCGGCATGCATTGAGGCCTGCCATGGTGGAAGTCACAGCAAGTCTTACCACAAAAAGGGAAGGTCAGAGGGCACCAATTTATGTCGCTTCTAGTTCCATCAGACTTGTGCAGAGTACCATCGCTTCACTAGGCACGGCATACTCCTGGTCATTCTGCTTGTCAGTAACTGCAGGTAAAACTTCATACCCATATCAGTAGGACACAATACACTGTTGAAAAACACGGCAGTATAAGACTTTGTGCCAGTACATTGGATGAGGACACCACTAATATAGGTTTTTTCCCCAAAAGGTGAACAATATGAATCTGGGAATAATGGCAAGAAATGTGCAGATATGCAAGTAACCTTAATGACACTTTTTATTTTTTTGGTGTGGAAAATAGTACAGATTACCCACCCCACCCAATTTCATGTGCTGATACCACATGTTACTTACCTAATGTGCTGTAATGTCTAGATAATTATTTAGCTCCTAATCCTCTTCCCTTCTGCTTCTCTTGTGTCTCCCTCTTGCAAGGAGGTGGCATGCCTAATGCTCATGAAATATAGCCATAAGGGTCCTGCCTGCAGGGGGAATCATAGGACACTTGTCAGAGAAATGGGTGACCCTACATATATCACTGGTGTAGGGATAATCACATATGGCCTTTGTCTCTTTGCAACAGGTAATGCTGCCTAGGTCACTGGAGTGGGAAGAATCAAAGGGACTCCTACCTTTGTGGGACCAATGAAGTAGACTGTATGGATTAGCAAAATCAGAAAAACAAAAATGAATGTTGACATACATATAATCTGCACCAATACATCAATCCCCAACACTTCACGTCTTTCAGTTTGCTCACTTTCCAGAGCTGCATTATTCTCGCCAGTCCACATTATGCCTGTGTGCTGTTTTAAGGAAGGAAAAAACCTTTTTAATCGGGCAACTCTGTTAGATGGTCAGGTAGCTGCAAGATTTGTTCAAATGTCGGCGCATGTATCCTTCTAATTGCAGGGCCATTTTTAGGCTCTTGCAGAAATGTATGTATGTTAGTACTACACCCAACAAGAGCAGGATAAGCTCAGAGTATAAAGAAATGAAAACGGCAAGAAGCAGCCTATGAGCATCAGCATCTGACAGGACCATGGGGTTAACCAAAGAAAAACTTGGTGAGGAATGAATCAGGAAGCTGCTCTATTTTCAAGTTGTCGAACTCTAGATTTGGCACATCAACACTTTCTAAAGTCCAAATTCCTGCAGCTCCAAACTTAGCTTGCACTCCTGCTAAAATATCTATAAAGAGTGTCCTGGGTGAGCCACAGTCAAATGCACACTTGCACTTATTTAATCGGCACTCCTAGTGTCGTCCTTCTTGCCATCGATCGAGCCTGCACATGCTGAACAACTTCTTGTCTTACTTCCGAATCAACGGTTGGGGGACAGGGGGGGTGCATCGGTCTCAACATACGGTTTCACGTCGCCCAAGTGGATCCAGGTGCGTCTTTCTTGAACTTTCACTGCTGAGGGTGTAATATTCTCACCAATAAACTGTCCACTAAAACAGAGCTTGCGCCACTTCCTTGTGAAGTGGCGCACTAGGATTCCATCTCCCACAAATAGTCTGGATAAAGGAAGTCATTCTTGAAGTCTGTTTTAATGAATAGTCTTCAACTGTGTCCTGACACCGCTTGCAGTTGAGTTGATCTGAAATGACAGATACTAGCGGTCGTACATGTCAAATATGTACGCAACTCATTTCCTAACAATTCTGCAGTCTACTGGGCATCACTTCTGCTCCCCGATGGAGGAGACAAAGGTGTTCTCATTCGTCTCCCTGTAACTAGCTAGTGGGGTGTGAGGTGGTGGTCCGACCCAGGCTAATTCCTTAATGCATATAATGCTAGGGGCAGGCAGTAAAGCCATCCCTTCTTCAGTGTACATTTCAATTTAGCAATTCTCTCTCTGAGAAGACCGTTGAGTCTCTCACATATCCCTTTCGCTTGCTGGTGAGAAGCAGTTTTATGCTAAACAATAAGCTAATCTGTTCAACACTTCATTAACAAAATAGGGTCCATTTTCGGATCTCAGCACCTCTCATACTCCCCATCTAGGAAAGACTTCTCGAACTAAAAACTTTGCAGCGCTAGGGGCATCAGGGTGTGTACATGGACCTGCTTTGATCCATCTCGAAAAGGGGCACACCACCACTGTCGTATACCTGTGTCCACTACATACTTGCAGCAGATCAACGTAGTCCATATGTAAATGCTGAAAAGAACCGTGGAGTCAAGGAATCGCTCCTCCGATTGTTCGCAGTGTGTGCCCAGCGGTAAAGTTTTGACATACCATGCAATTTACTACATAAAATGCAACATGTTCTAAAGGGTTCGGTATGAACCATTCCTCCGCAATAGCTGCTGCAAGGCTTTCCCTAGTTACATGCGCAGGGTAGTGCAGCTGCTCAAGCGCTAACCCTTAACAAGGCTACAGGCATCACCGGCTTTCAAGTGCTGTCTTGTCGCCACAATGCTTCAGAGGGGGATAAAGAACACCCCCTCCGTTTCCACAATTATTGCTCTTCCTATAGAGCACTGCCTTGAACCTCCATAAACTGAGTTCTTGACAAATGATTAAACCCTTCATTCACAATTATTGTTGTGACTACTTTCTCTTTTAGATTTGGAGTATCAAAACTTGAAATATCTGGTGAATTTGTCACCCTTTTTGCCTCTTCATCTGCGGCTTCGTTTCCGCGAGAGATAGTCAGTTTGCTTAGTATGTACTGTGCATTTAACTATTGCGATGACTACTGGGAGTTGTAGTGCCTTGATAAGCATGTCCAATAATGCTGCGTGTTGCACTGGAGTGCCTTCCGCTCAGAGGTAGCCCCTCCTTTTCCAGCGTGCTAGCCCTGCGTGCACAATTAACATCACATAGGCAGAGTCAATGTACACCAGCACTTCCTGCCCTGTGTGTTTCTTGAGCGTGACAATAAGCACCAATAATTCTGCTACTTGTGCCGAAAAATGAGACTGTAGTCTTGCACTTGCTACAACCTCAAATTCACCATTGCCTCTGTCTTACCAGAGCTGAACCTGAATGCCTTTCCCCATCAGTTTGATAAATGTTTGAAGACCCATCAATAAAAAGAACCCCCCCTCCTGCTAGTGCATTCTCCTTTATGCGAGGAATATCATGGTAGAACTCCTCATAATTAGTGCAATCATGCACGTGCTCACCCTCTGCCACAGGCTCAGCTACAAACGTGGCAGGGTTCACTATTTTGCACCTTACTATTTTCATTGCTGGATTTGATATAACTACCTCATATGCGGAAGCCCTCTGAGATGTCAATGTACCCTTAGGTGTCTCCAAAATGGCAAATGATGCATGCTCAACAAACGTCATAGAACACCCCATCACAACGCGGGTAGACTTCTCATTGGCGAACGCGGCTGCTGCCAGCGATTGTTCGCAAGGAAAGTGTCCTTTCTTAACTGGATCTAAAATCCCACTATAATATGCTGGAGGGTTGTACCCTTCTGTGCAAGCACCACTTTCATAACTGTCCCATTCGTATATAGTTGGGAATTCCTAAAACTGGAGCTGTACAGATTGCTTTCGTCAATTCTTCAAACCCTCCCATTTCCTCAGTCCATTCTGTTTTTTCCTTGTTGACTTGTGCCTTCTTCACAGACTGCAAAGAGGGTCTTGTATATGAACTATAATCAACTTCAGCATTTGTTTTATCGTATGTGGTTTTGCTGTTTTCATAATCGCTGCAGCTCTTTCAGGTATAAGTTTCTTCCCTTCATGTGAGATTAACTGGCCTACTTGCAACACCCCTTCTTAACAATATATTCCTTGTCTGCTAGAATAATCATTAACTGAATCAAGTCTTGCCTGCACTCATCTTCTGTTGTGCTACAAACTAAATTGTCATCTACGTACTGCAGCAAAACACTTGCAAATCAGTATTGCCTAGGTCCATCTGCAAGACCCTATTAAAGATCGATGGAGATTCACAGTACCCTTGGGGCAAACGAGTGCTCGTCAGCGTAGTCTGACGAAACGTAAATGACATGAGGGTTTGGGAGTCCTTATGCAACGGGATTGAGGAAAAATGCATTTTTCAAGTCAAACACAGTGAAATATCATGCCTGTGTGGGGATACTACATAGTATCATCGCTGGATTTGGAACTGCAATCTGGTTAATTGGTCTCATGTCCTGAATTAGTCTCCACGACCCCCTTTTGATTTTTATCACAGCGTACACCACGGTATTACACAGTAACTGACATCACCCTGTTCCAGCAGGGCTGATTTAGTCTTGAAAATGCCCTCATCCGCCTCTCGAGACATTGGGTACTGCCTTGCTCGAGGTAAAATTGCTCCTGGCTTCAGCTTAAGCTTAACCTCCTCTACCCCCTTCAATAGGCCTACATCATAGGGGCCTGTAGTCCATAAAGAATTTGGCACTTTTTCCAAATCTTCATCAAGAAATGCTGGGCGCTGCCGCACTATCACCATTCGCAGTGGGATTTCCCTTTTCTGTATTCTGATCCAATATGTAATGTTCATCTTGAATATTACTTCATCATCTGATGGATCATCTCTGAACATTTCCTCATCAGTGATGGATGTCAATCTATATCCTTCCCCAATGGCAATCGCTGTTCTCCATGGCCTGCCCTCTTCATCTGTTCCTTCGAGCATAGCCAATTCCCCTCGCACTATTCACCCTAGGGGAATAGTTTGTCCCCGTCTCTTCATCCATAGGTAACTGTGGCCTGAACAGAAACTCATCCGGTATTATAATCTTTCCCACTGGGCCGGGTAGCCATGCCAACAAAATGCGTACCCTGTAAGGAAAGACTTCTGGCTCTAATGGCATTCCTCGCTGAGCCATTTGCCCTTTAAACGCCAATATAAATTCGCCCATGTTCATATAATGTATCCCTTGAGTGGAACACTCTATACCTTCACCAGCAAGAAATTGTCATATTTGGCTTTGTCATTAAATTTCGCCCCAGAATATTAACCGGTGTCTGCCTTGAATACAATAATGGAACAGACCCGTCTCACACTCCTATGGAAACTGGTAATTCATCCGTAAAAGGAACTCTGCTTGTGGCTCCAGAGAAACCTTGCGCATTCATGGCATTTCCTGACATTGGATATTTTCCCTCTCGTATACATGAACGAGTAGCCCCAGTGACTACTAAAAAAAAGAATCTTTGCTGGAGGATAAGCTATGCCCCGTCTTGAGAATTGCCCATTCTGTACATACCCTTGGCTTCCACATGTTCGCATGATCTGCCCTGTCATTCCACATGCCCAACATATAGGAGCAGCTCTTCTGACTAGACCTCCTTGGTTGAATCCTTCTTGCCCATTCTGATTATCATTCTGCATATTCTGAAGCCTGCCTTGGTTATTTTGAAAACCACTCCTTCCTCTGTAACCCATTCCTCTGCTTCATGGCATAAACAGATTCCCTCCTTGATCCTCTGGCATTGATTATTCGTTTGCGATGTACCCACTGCTTGCTGTATTCCCAATCCCTCTGTTTGTCAATGCCGCCCCTTCTATGGTGTACTTCGACAATTTCTTCTGAACTAACTTAACTTCCTCAAGTTTTCTAGCATCTTCCTTCTTATTTTTCTCTTGCAACAGCCGGCAGTGATGTGCAATAGTCAACTGTATCTCTGCCCATTGCTTCGCTTCCATTCCCACTAGTTTCTTGAGCTGTCTCTGTACCTGTTCTGACAATCCCTGACACAAAATATGGTAAAAAACTGCCACTGATTTTCCCCATGGCTCCCTCCTTTCCCTCATCAGACATATCGGGATACTGTACCCTAAGTGCACTCCACATCTGCTCTACAATTGGCGCTCCGTCATGAGGGTTGTATACTAATTGACCTCAGGAGTATTGACCTACTTTAGAAGGTCAATTAGGACATATATGCGGGAGGAACCCCCTGTGACCCCTACCCAATCCAACACCCCATGCAAAACCCTGCCCAGTCCCCTTATATTATTTATAATCCAAAACCAACCCAATACATGTATAAAATAACTAAAATAATATAGGGGTCAATTGTGCAGCGGGTCAATTAGATATTTACTCCTGTTATCTTTTCTAGCTCATCAATGCATTTCCCCACCCCAGCCATTAAACTGGGGAGTTTGCATTTGAAATTATCCTTCTCCATCTGTGGCCAGGGAATATACTGGGGTCTGGTCCCTTTCTCCAATCGAGGGAATTACGTGAACTGAAACCCGCAATCAGCTCCCATCGTCTGCCTATCCATAGTGGGTACAATGGTTCCTGATTGCCTCCTTCCTGGCAATGACCTCAGCCTGCTCACTCTCTCCCTTCTCACTATGCAATCGTCTTTTAGGGTGCTCTGGATAAGTCGTAGGATCTGGCATCCTATCTTTAGGCTGCTCTAAATCAGACCATCTCACTTCCTTGTCTGTGTGCAGATATCCCTCCATCGAAACCGCATGCACTTTCTCCCTCCTCTCCTGAGAAGGTTTCTCTTCCTTCAGCTGACATATCTAGTCCCCAACTAGGTTGGCTTTCATCCCCATCACCCTTATTTAAAATCAGTCTAAGGACAAGGCTCTATGCTCGAGACTAAATGGGTCTCTTTCCTCGGTTTGTGATTTGACAGGCAGGGACTGTTCTCCCTTCCCTCGGCTTCCCAGTTTGCCCCTTTCTCAAGTTTTAATGGGCTCTATCGATCCTCTCCTGATGCTCCCTATGTCAAAATTCTCCTCTAGGGTTACCCTAGATGGCCCTGGCTTTGCTCGCTGCGACGGGAGAACTTCTCTATATGGCCCCATGATATTAGCGGACTTGGTTCCATTAGCTCTTTCTGAATGCGATAAATGCAATAAATGTCTCGTTCCCTTTGTCTTATTTCTTCGTCTAATTCCCTTTGCTTTCCCTTTGCTTTCTTGCTTCCGATCTAACCCTTTCCGCTTATCTTTTTTTCTTCCCTTCTTTCATTCGCTCTACACTCTTCTTCCCTTCATCTTTGTATTCTTTTATCCCTTAATTTCTGCGCTTCCACCTCTTCTCCTTCTCTTGCCTGTCTCGTTCTTCGATTGCTCTCTGCCGTTTGTCATACTTCCTTTGCTCCTCTGCCCTTTCTTCCTTCTTTTGCTGCTCCTCTTGATGCATCTGTTCTCGTTTTGTCTATTCTTTCTTATATTCATCCTCTTTCAATCTTTTCTCTCGTTCCCTGTCTTTTCTATCCTGTTCGTCTTGATCTTCCTTTTGCCTCACTTCCTTGATCTGTCCACCCATCATTCGTTCTCCTTTCCATCTCTTCATCTCTCGTTCTATGTCTGCAAATATATTTGGTCGTTCACTTTTCTCCTTTGTCTATAAGCAGGCGGTTCATATATTGGATTACTATATCCTGTCGCCGTCTTTAGTTCCCTCAATGGATACAATTCTACATCTTCTGTACCATCGCCATTTACTTCGGGCAAGGTAAGGGGAGCAGAAGGCTCAACACCTTCCTCCCTACACTGATTAAGCAACCAGTCCTCAGGAGGCGGGTCTTCCTGTTCCTCCTGGTACATTTTCCAGAGCTCTAAAATAGCTAACCTAGTTTCCAATTTCTTCCCTGTGTACGCAGCGTGCAAGTATGTGGTCATGTGTTGCAAAACCACCATTGACATTGATTTCCCCCTTGTAGCCATGGCATGAACATTTTATCTGCTGTGCCCTTTACCCACTCCGCACTATACTGTCTGAGCTGAGGCGCATGCTTTGGCAGCGTCGTGCATAGATGCATCAGTGGAGTAACATCCCTCATTATGACAAGTTTCAATTGACTGTCAATACTTACCGCTACAACCTCGCCACTCAAAGCCTCTACTTCTCAATTATCTCAGCCTATCTGTTCAGTTGGCACAGACAATGACAAAAAAATAGGTAACAACTTTTTATCTCTTCTTTAACCTTACAGTTTGCTCTTGTTGCTCTTTGACACCTCTTTTCAATTACAAAATACACTGACTAGTAGACTTAACACATTTTCACCATGGTACTCCTTTTCTCCTAGCCCCTAAAATACCATGATTGGAGTTTGAGACATTCCCTATCATAAACCGGTTTATGTACCGCCTAAGTACCCACTTGTGTTTTGAAATAACTCCTTCTAAAGCTCCTTGAGCTAGGAAACTGGGCTCTATGGAATGCTCCTCGTTTATACCAAACAACCCCCCGTTACTTTTCTTCATTACCACAATCCCATCAGCTTTATTTTGCCAATCCCCTCACTCTACTCACCATTAATTTTTCAGCTCTAGACCCTTCCGGATCGTCCCCCTCCAATCGACCACCGTCGCCTTCAGTCCGCTCGGCGCCTGTGGAAACCAGGAGGGATTTTGTCAGAGACCCGTCCCACCTGTATCGATTTGCTTGCAAGAGTTCTATGTCGGCTGCTCCCCACAGGAAACTTCGCGATCCTTGGGCTAGATGGCGGAGGGTGTCCAATTTTTCCAAAATCACTGAGGACCAGAACATCCTCCTTCAGCTACCATGTAGGCCCTTTAAGAGAGATGGCGCTCTATAGGATGGATGGGGATGCAGATCTTACTCTTGCACCAATAATCGGACTGACTCAGGAAGTTAGCAAATCTTTAGCTGTTTAATTAACACGTATCTAAAACAGGGAGTTCAACGGACGCCGTACAAGCATTTTCTCTCAACTCGTCACATTTCATTAAAAAAACACACTTTTGTAATGAAAACTCGTCATACGTGACATCATACTACGCATTGTGGTTGGTCTATGGGGAACATCTAAGTATACTTCTATGGGGTATGGGATCGTGATTGGGTCTCTAGGTGAACAGCCATGCCCACCCCTAGGGCAAGTCATCTTCCGTGTCATAAAAATACACAACGTTTCATTGGCTTTCAAACTATAGGGCTCTTTGCTACGTGGCCCTCTACAATTGGTTGGCATGCTTGTACCCTTCTGGAATATTGCACTCGCTAGCAGCACGCAAGCTGGTACCCCAGGTGCAGGAGGGTTGGACTTGACTATACCTCCCCACCCAATTAGCCCAACATCCATCATCACTCCTACTATCTGCCATTGAATTAGTCCTTTGAACTTGGCCATGCAGGTATCACTGCGCCTGAGAATAGAAGGAAGTGTGAGCATGGTCTTATCTTCTCGTCTCGGTGCAGCTCACCCAAAGTCTATTCTCATCTGACCATGTGACAAAAGACTGTGTTCTGAGCTCCTTTTTTTGCATTTAACACTATTAAATGAATAAAACCTGGCACGTCTAGAGTTTTCCAATTACACCTCAACAGAAGCTTGTCTCTCTTCTCATGTTCATTGTATCTTCTCGAATAGATAACCAGTTGCTTGGTTGCCCCAACCCTTGATACCGGGCCAGACAAGCCTGCTCGAATCGTCCTTCGCCATCAGCTGTTTTCTTTAACTGCGCCACACTTTCAGCCCTTCTGTTCACGCGGTCCAAGTTTGCTCAGATGTGTCGTGGAACATCCAGATTCTGTACAGCCAGCCTTATGATTTCTTAGTCTACTTGCGTTACTGCATCTGTACAATTATAAAACGGGTTTGCATTTTCTTCAGTGCTCTCTGCATGTGCAATCTTTACCCCGCACATGAAATGTTGCTAAATTCTTCACTTCGCCATCAGATGCTATAAGGTCTATGTACTCTCTGCATCAGCATCTCTTCTGGGTGCGTCCTCTCTGCTTCATGTGAAGTTACCAGTGTTTTCTTTCATTCATCTACATGCTTCTTCCAGACCTTCCTTCAGAAGATTTCTTCGTGGGTACATCATCTAGGGTTTTCTCAATGAATACCTTGTTTCAAGGACTCTTCACGGTATAGGTACCATTAGGGGCTTTGCGCATGTTGCAATTTCCGGGTTCCAACACATAGGCCAAATGGGGGCGGGACTTCCGGTAGAGGCACTTGACTCCTCCTCTACAGCCACTTGCTGAATGTGCATGTTTAGACAAGCCTGCGAACTCCTGAGCGCGTGCCACAGAGGACATTTTGCAGGTTTTTAAGCATTTGACATGCTTCTCTTAAACACAAGCAACAGTGATACTGATTACTGTGTCTGTTTTTGCAAATGTGATGGCAGTGCTGACAGATTGATTAAACCATACAAATGGTTGTCGTGATGTAAAACATACAAAGTGTTTCTGGCTGTTTTAGCCATTAGCAGGAAATGCTGCCACACCCCATTGTTAAAGTAGAGTAACTTGATGTGTCTATCAAAATACTTTTCAAAGAAATTCAGCTGTCCGAACCCTACCAGAGTTTCTGTCGGAAGCCCCAGGTCCTCATGCACTTGCAAAGCTTTTACACATATAGCTGCATCTGTTGGGCTCTTCGGTTCGAGTAAACCTATGAGACTATACTCCACTCCAGGCAGAGATTTAAGGGCCTTTGATCGTAATGTAACGGCCATCTGCCTTTGGATTTTGTGATGTGGCTGTGCTGAATTCTGGTTAAAGGTTTATAAGCGCCGCCGGAGCGTGGCCTGACAACTAGCGCCATGATTCTTAGCGGCGCAAAACGCAGGATCTGTCTTACTCTGTAGAAGCCTCTGCAAATTCTCCAAAAACTGCAGAACGCGGAAAAGTATCATGAGGGGATCACTTTGTAAACAAGGGTCTGTTTAAACACTCAGCCGCCATTCTTATTTGAATAAAATCATTGGGCCCGTCAGTTTCCAATATCTGATGGATCAGTGTTTCCACAGCATGCCCCAGGGAGCGCAAGTGGTCCAAGTTCACAAATCTAAATTCCTCATAATGCTCTACGGATGAGAATGTTTTATAAATCCTTCGATAAGTTTGCACCCTTTGCAAATAAATTGCTGCGTCTGGGGGGGGGGGGGGGGGTTGGTGTCTGCGGTGTGCTAGGTCCATTGCTTCTGGATATAACCAAGCAGGCCTTTTTTAAGTTTTTAAATTTCTGACTCCATTGAGCTCGTGCTCTGCTCCATTTGAAGTTATGCGCTGTGTCTTTAGGACATTGTTGAAATGAAAACCTACCCCCGCTCTGGACAATCGCCTCATCTGTGACAATACCAGTGTTTATTTCACTAGTGCCCCTGGGGCACGGGGGGGATGTGTGCATGTTCTTGATTTTGTTTTAGGTTTTCTAATAACACTGGTTTGAGGGGGGTCGCTATTTACTAGTCACAAGTCTTTGCGCTCATCTGGTATGTTTGATAATAGGTCCAGGGAGGGTATTGACAGGGGGGGAGGTGTACTAGAAACAATGGGTCTCTGTAGGTTAGCGGTTGCGGTGTGATTTTTCGAATCTCCATGTGGCTCGAGGGTTAGTGTGCTGTTGTCAACCTATGGAGACGTGCCTAGTGCAGTGTCAGGCTGCGCCCCTGTGGATGTTTCACAAGAAACATTACAAAAAACCCTGTGCCTGTCGTGTTCGGCTCAACAACTGCCCCGTTGGCTACCGTAATATCGGTATGTACCCCTATGGCTGACTCAAGTCCCCGTCGATAAGCAGCTAGTATCGCCCCTCAAATGCTTTAGTAGCCTAAACACCCTCCATTCTATGTCTTCAAATGTGCCTGAACCACAGAATGCACAATCACTTTCTTCTTGCAGTATGGTTTTAAACTTTTGACAATGGTCAGCATTTTCCTAAAACTTAAGTGGGATCTTGTTTTCTTATTCTTTTGAATAACCAATACACGTGTAAGGAAAAGGGGACTGAAGGCATGCTAAAGTCGTGCAAAGGAGTGTTTTTTTGCCAAAACAGGTAAAAGACTACAATCCCCATGGTCCGGAATGAGGCAGGTGCAGCCAACTGCTATTTAAGTACTTCCTCTGCCCGTGCTGCCTGTTGTTGATAGTTGGCATGGCAGGCACGGGCCGGAGGAAGCGGGTGTATGGATGAGGGTGTGGAGGATCCCCCTTCACCCAGGACCCGGGCCAGTCGGTGAAAACGCTGCATTTTCAAGCAGCTCTCCGTCCCACACGGGGAAGGAGCTGGAGCACAGCAGGAAACCGTTCAACGCTGGAGTATCCACAACCTGTCCCTAAACCTCTTCCACCATTGCCTGCCTCGTGGTGGCTGTATGTACTAAAATCGGGAGCCCGTGCCATCCAAGGTGGAAAGGGTCAACTGCCTTTAGCTTCCGTGGCTAGGAAGGGGTTGTGTGATACTCCAGGGGTGTGAAAATGCACGTACATGTAGATACAGTAATTTTATTCGGGTTGACAGCGCTTGAAATGTTAATGTCACCAACATTGTGACTCATCCCCACATCATGACCACTGCCATTCTGATTGCATTGGCAATCATACATACACCTGTTTCACTGTCCATATTACTAATCCTCGGCTCTTGAACATCAAATACAGGCAGTGTCTCACAACCCTGCTATGCAGTTATCCCAACAGTATCACTAGCCAGGGTTGGTGGGGGTTCGTTAGGTGGTTTAACTGCTAATGTAGGATGTTGATGCAAACTCGGAGAGAGCATCGGCCTGAGGTTGGCCATTTTAGTCTGGTATTTTGCAATATTGATAACATCAGCAATGTACCCCTCCCCATAATCCCTTTTGAGCATCAAAAGACAATATCCCTGAACAACAACAGCGACTACCTCCAAGTCAAAATAACCCTCTCTCTCCACTGCACCATTACTATGCACACTGTCTACCGCCCTCCGGGCCCAACAGGAGACTTTCAAGCCTCTCTCATCCACCTCATCTCTGACAACCTCAAAAAACAGTCCAAAGCCATTCTCCTTGGGGATGTCAACCTAGGGCTCCTGGAGAGTAAGGACGTAGCAGCCAAATCCCTTGACTCAGCCCTCAAGGCTCTAGGCTTCAAGAACACCATCCTTAGCCCAACTCACACCCAGGGCAGAACGTTCGACTGGATCGCACAGCACAACTGCCCACTCATCACAGGAAACACTCCCACCCCATGGTCTGACCACCACATCATCACCTTTAGCATCCTCACCACTAGCTCCCCTGCTGCCCCCTCACCACCCTGCCTCGCCAGAAGCTCCCGCCAGCTCACTAAGGAAAGGCTACTGCCCTTCCTCCACGGTCCAGCCTTCAGACCACCTTTTTCTTCAGACCCAGAAATACTCGCAACAACCTATGATGCTGCCATCAAAGCAGCTATCCACTCCATTGCCCCTCTCAAACCTCGCAAATCCAAGCCCACTACCCACTCCAACTCTTGGTTCACCCCTGAACTCCTCACACTCCGCAACGAGAAAAAAGCTGTACTCACACAGTGGCAAACGTCCCACTCTGACAAAGATAAGATGATCTTTAAAGCCCTATCCACCAAATACAAAAAGGCAATCACCCACGCAAAGGCCAAATCTTTTGAATCCAGAATCTCGGAAGCCCAATCTAGCACAAAAGAAATCTTCGCCATTTTCAGGGAGCTCGAGACACCCACTCCCGCGCACCCAGAATTTCACCAAAGACAAAGACTGGTGTGATGAAATACAAACGGCCATGCAAACCAAATTAAGCCTCCTCAAAAACGAAATACTAGCCACCAAACAAGCCCTACCTAGTAGCATATACCTTTCCCACCACCTACCCCGGAACTCCCCTACCCTTCTCCTTCAAACCCATTCAGGAAAAAGACATCAACATAATGAACATCAAACCCTCTAACTGCAAAGGTGATGTATGCTCAGCCTCCATTATCAAAGACTGCACGGAAGTATGATGTTTTGTAGTATTCATAATGTGTCAACAACCGCTATCATGCCTGTACCCTGTAACCAAGTTATTGCAAGTAACAGCGCCTCAATGCCCCTGGGCTGCTTGCGCGCTATATAAATAAATAAATTGACACCAGCGTCTTGAGCATCAATAGTATAGATACATGCACCTGTTTCACTGTCAATATTAACAATGACAGCATCCTTAAACGCATCAATGGTTATATAACAGCTAGTATACATATGTAAGGAACGAATGGTGGCAACAGTAAAGACAGACACCCAAGTGATCACAGTTCAGGGGTGTTTATTTAATGTTATAATGGGCGAGATAAACGCCTAATCTAAACCTAAATCTAAGAAGAGAGCAAGCTACAACCATCAAATAATAAGTCGGTCCTAGTGGCGTATTGTCAAATAGAAAGGGCCTATACTAAACTATTGCCAGTCGTTACTACTAAATTTCAAAGAGTGTGGGATAATGTTCACCAGAAAAGAAGTGTTCACCAAATGATAAGTCAGGCCGGTATGGCTGGGTCTCCCTTCCTGACGTTTGAAGCACGGGACAATGCGGGACTCTTGAGCACAACACACTCCTTGGCCTCGTCAGCACGAGGTTAACAGTTCAGTTCAACGATATCAAAAACCTTTAGAGGCTAAGTCTTCTTCTTGCAAAAGTCTCTTGCTTTAAAAGGTCTGTGGCGCTTCACAATGACAAACCAACAAAGTTATTTCGGTGATCTTGCATCTTGGGCGATTGCTCTTCGCCCCCAGGATCTCCCTCCGTCGGGCTTGGATCCTTCTCACAGTTTGCGTCTCCCTCCGTCAGGTTCACCACAGCCTTTCTTTAACACAGTTCATGTATTTTAACACAGTTCATGCATTACTCATTTTCATCATAAAGCAGGGTTTTCTTTCTCCTAGCTTTATTTTGGCATCCCTCTGTCTGGTTCACACTTGCCTTATTTCACAGTTCACAATCTTATCGGAAAGCAGTGTTCCCTTCCCCTAACTTTCCTTTAGCATCCCTCTGTCTGGTTCACACTTGCCTGTATTAAATCTGTTGCATTTGCATGTTGGTGGGGTGATGGTTTTTCACCTCTGGATCCCCCCTCTTCCGGGCTCAGACCCTTCTCAAATGTTTGCCTCCCTCTGTTGGGGTCACTACGGCTTTTGTCAACTCAATTTCACTTAGGGCATTCACAAATCTTGATGTCTTTTTAAATAGTTCACTGTGGACATCCCTCTGTCGGTTTCACCTTTGTCAAAACACTGTTCATTGCGATTTTAGTCTTCGCCCCTTTTCCTTCGGCAACGGGTCAGAGACTTTCGATTGTACAAGGGATATGACGTAACCCTTGTAGGACCACTCTGACACCTTATGCCCCCCTGTTCTTGTAGTTTCAAAAACGGGTCACGGTCAGAGTCTTTCGAATGAGCGCCCACATGGCGCTGGACCCCTCTGCACCTGCACCTGAACCTGCACTGACTTTCTTTAAAGTTCAAACACAATGTCTGTCTCTTGCAAATTCTTTACTTTCAAAATGTTGCTACTTGCAACCTTGGGCTCAACACAGTTCGGCCTGCCATCAGGTTCCTCTGACTCACCGGATGTGCTGAACCTGTTGGCTTCTTTGATCTCTGGAGTCGAGGATATGGTAGCCAGCTTGCCTCTCCGCCTGCGTTATCAATACGGGAGGCCCCTGTGTACCGTTGACGTCTGCTGCTTCGCACGCCAGCTGCAACTCCCAGTCTTATGATTCCCTTATCGGAGGCTTTGCAGGTCTGAAGGTCTGAGTTGAAAAGGGATAAGGTAACCCCTACCCCCCACACCCTCCTTCGTCGTCCTTCCAAGTCTCACTGGTTTTGTTCTCCATTTGAACTGCCAGTTTGATATAGCTGTCTTCTCGTGTATTCGGCCTTGCTGGAAGTTTGCTTTCTTGCTCCCTTTTATCCCTGTGGGGAAAGTAAATGGCTGCCAGGTGTGCGTGATTGTCCATTACCTGACTCTCCCAGACCTGTGTGTTGGGACATGTGAGATAAATAGCTCTGTTGTTAATTTGTTGTCTTAGTGTAAGAAAGTGTTCATGCGGGAAAAGGGGGGTAGAGCTTATCAATACCCTACACAGTATGATGGGGAAAGGGTGTTACAGGGAAGGGGATACCATGTCTCGATCCTCAGTGTCCCACTTCCACTCCCCGAAGACCCCTCGCCCAGATGATCCTCCCCCCACTGGTCCACCCCCAGGAACTGGATCCAATAGCGATGGCTGTGTCCTGGACACCTGGGCGACAGATCCGCAGGGACTACTAAGCCACCTGGCAATACATTGTACCCCATTCCCCTGTAAAGGGATCATGAACACATCTAACTCGCTCATTGTGTCACTATGGGTAGCAGGTATAACGCCCGGTTGTACACACCCCACAACCCCCTCATTCACCACCACCCGAGACTTCCTGCAGATGCGTTACAAGCTCGCCCCAGTGAATAGATGGGGAATTAACAGATGAGTTGTCGACCGGTTTAACTACTGTATTTAATAGCTTTTCTAAAATGTTAACAACGGCTGAGCCAGCTGTATTATTCTCACCGTCAAAACTAGCAACAGTTACATTTTCAGGGGAAAGGGGCAGACCTATGGATTTCTGGTGCGCACAGCCATCTCAGTGGGGCTGGGCAGGCAGGGAAATAAAGCTATAAAGCTTGTTTCCCCAACCGGGAATTTAACCTGTGCAATGCTCTGTTGTTGGCTCAGTAAGATGAATGTTACTATCTCACACGTATAATAAGAGGTCAAGTCCCTACCTGGTGGACTGGTTGCAAATCCTAGCTCCATCCTTTAACTAAATTAAGGCCAAAACAGTTTGTCCTTCTGTGCCTTATCTGCTACACATCTAATGTGAACTAAAGAAGCCCTTTTTTTGCATCAAATAAAGGAAGATTGAATGTATATATATTTAGATTTGCACAGATGGAGTGAAATAACTGATGATTGTAACTAACAATTGTTACATTATTTTCTAATTAGTTTGAAATGTTGGTATGGGTGTGTGTATGTCATTATACCCTCCTAAGCAGACTCGGGAATCTAATTCCTCAGAACTGGTGACTCCCTTTGTAGCAATCGCTACTGCATTCTTGATTCAATAATGTGATTATACCCACCCCTGTTTTACCTTGAGATAAGGTAATGACAGCATTTTTAATACCTATAAGTGGTGTCGGGTGTGCAGCGCAAACAGAAACTTAAGAGGTTTTTTTCTCCCAACTATAGGCAGATCTTACGTGACATAATTGGATCCATTTTTGTCAGAACCGGTGCAGCTAGTTAAAGAGCAATGTTTTTTTACTTTTGCAGAAAGCCCAGAACGACTGCTCTGCTCGGGCGGTAGGGAGTTCCATAGCAGCGGTGACTGGGAAGCTGGCGACTTTGGTTAGTCTGAATTTTGGTAAAGTCTGTTTGCATAGGCAGCTCTGGTAGGTCTTGATGCTTGGGATCTGGAGAATTTCTCGATGAGGTGAGGGGGGCGTCTTGGAGAGGCATTTTTGGGTGATGGTCAGTGTTTTGAAGTTGATCCTTTCTTGAATGGGCAGCCAGTGTGCTGCTCTCCTTGGAGCAGATATGTGCTCCCGTTTGGGGATGTTCAGGGCAGAGCGGAGGGCATTGTTTTGTATCACTTGTAGTTTGTGAATATTACGCTGAGAGTTGCCGCAAATAGGGTGTTGGAATATTCTACCCTTGCTCCTATGATTGCCTGCACGATAGTGAGGCGGCTTTCGGTGGAGAGGAAGGACTGCAGGCATTGATCAGTTTGGTGTGTGCTGCAGAAGAGGAGATTGTGTTGACTTGGATATATATATATATATATATATATATATATATATATATATATATATATATATAAAGACACTCTCCAGGAAGACTCCTAGTGTTTTTACAGACTGAAATTGGGATGGAGATGCGGTCTATAGAGAAGGCGGCTTATTGGGCATCGGGTTTTTTTTTTTAGGGTCGAAGGTGAGCCGACTATTAGTAGCTCGGCCTTGTCGTTTAGACAGGGCATTTGTTGTCATCCACGTTTGGATGATCTAATAAAAAAGTTGAGCTTGTACGAGTCTAGGGTGTAGTTGCCAGATAGTGGGAGGAGGATCTGGGTGTCATCAGCATAATTGGTGTAGATAATGCTGATCGAGTCTAGGAGGTCGTAGAAGGGTTTTGTTAAGATATTGTAGAATGTGGGGGAAATGCAGGGGCCTTGGGTGACGCCGCAGGCGATGCAGTATGTGGAGAACTTGCATTTTCTGCGGAAGCAACCCAATGAGTGGCATCGTAGGATAGGTTGGCAGCTGTGGAGAGGTGTCTGCAGAGAATGTCATGGTCGAAAGCTGCTGAGAGGTCAAGGAGGAGCGGGAAGGCAGATTTCCCTGAATCTTTGATTTCATCTAAGTTGTTTTTCAAGTCCAGAGGGGCTAATTCCATGCCGGGACCTAGGCAGAATACAGATTTTGCGGGTGCCCAGGATGTGGTAGGTTTCAAGGTATTTCTGTATCTGGATGTATGCGCCCCTGTCAAGGATTTTGAGGAGGAAGGGGACTTTTGTGATGGGTCCAGAGGTCGAAGTGGACGGGAGCGGTGCTCCTATACTTTTTATTTTTAAGTTTCACCGTTCCTATACTTTTATTTTAAAAAGAAACTGTTCTGGAACGGTTTAGTTTTAAAAATAAAAGTGTAGGAAGAAGTGCACTGCACTGAATATACCCTTAAATAACAGGTGTTTGGGGGTTTGGATTGTGTGTGAGAGGGGGTGCAGCGATGGGACCAGCAGGGAACCTAGTTCCACTACTTCTTTTCGTACACTTCGACCACTGGATGGGTCGGTAGTTGGAAGGGCATGTGGGGTCCAGTGTGGACTTCTTTAGCAGTGGGAGAACCCAGGTTTGCTAAAGGCTGGATGGGACTAGATTTGATGAGAAGGGAGGCATTGATGAAAGTGTTCAGAAAGGGAGTCAGCACTTCAGCGCAGTCCTTGATAAGAAAAAGCTGGGCATGCATCTCCTGCACATCTGGTGGGTTTTAGTCCATTTAATATAGTATTGACCTCATCCTCTGTGACCAATTTGAAGGCAAAAAAGGGGGAAGTCGGGTGGTGCGGATTGGTGGCGAGAGTGGCGAGTGGGGGCTACCAGAGGTATCAATGGTGCTTTTTCTTTTGCTGTATTTTGGATTGAAGTGTGACAGTTTTCCCTAGGAGGGTGTTTCGCTTTCAGTGCACCATGATTAATCTTTTGGCTTCTGGAGTGGGTGCGGTGGGCGATTCCAGTTCGCGCAAAATTGTGAAGATCTCTTTAGGTTTGGAGCTGGTGTTGGCGATTCTGGAATTGTATGCCGTGGCATTGGCTAGGAGGATTGCTTGCTTGTAGGTTTTAGCGGTGCTGGCAAATTTGATTTTGAGGTCTGAGGGGGTGACTTTCTCCAGGAGGTCTCAGTGGCATGTTTGAAGGTGCGGAGGGTCAGGAGGTCTGGTGTAAACCATGTGGTCCGGTGTAGGGTGGGTTTGGTTTTGCGGGAGGGGGTGGGGGCTAGAGGTGTAATGGTGTGTGAACACGGCTCGCGTTCAAGCGAACGGCACTTCTCTCCGCATGGACAGCAGTGCGCATCGGTAAGTAATAGATTAGAATTCATGCCACTCCACACATTGAACTTAGACTATGATAGACCATTTTTAAAGGGAAATAAATGTTTGGTTCTTTACAGCACATTTATTTGAGGAAGACATCCTATACAGAAAAGAAGGGAAGCAAAAGTAAATATGGCGTTCGTTCAAACGAGCACCGAACCATTAATTCACTACAACCATGTGATAAATGGATCTTGTTAACGATAACAACAAAGAGATGCATAAATTCAATAACCAAATTAATGGATAATGCAATACTTGCATACACCAACTTGTCGATCGTCTGTTGTGGAGACTTTAACTGTACCTGGTTCGAATACAATGCAGAAAGGCTAATGAACCACAAAATCCCAGAACATGAGACTAGTGTAAGAGCTCAAATGTGGCAAGCAGCCATGACGAACAGGAATTGCGTAATGCTAAATGGCAGCTTGAAAGGTGACCAAACGCCAATGGCCACTTGGAAAGGCTCCTACAACCAAAAAAACAAAATTCTGGACTACATCTGGGTCTCTCGACCCATGTTTCATAAAGTTATCGACATGGAAGTTTTGGAGATGTCAAATAGTGACCATGAATTACTATGCCTTCGATGGAAAATGGACTGGGCTAATTGTCCTCCAAACAACGTCTTGGTCACAGTAAACCCAGGAGGAAACAGATTGAGGATTAACGGATCACAAATAGTGTCTCAGTGAAATTTGCCGATGTCGATTATTTGCTAAAAATTGACTATGCCCCGTTGCTTATAGATCTTATAAAGCCATCAGGTGACAGGTTTACAGAAAGCAACATACACAAGCATAGTTTCAGTAGCATTCTTCACAAAGCTAAAAAGAACATGAGAAATGACTTGAAACAACTAAAAAAACACCTCCTGGCGGCTGATGCAGTTGTAGGAATTAAAATGCGACTCAAACAATATAGGCATGGGATAAAATCGCAGGCTATCGTAATAGACCAGAACCGCGCTGAGCTCATGATGGAACTACTGGTAAAACAAAACTCGAAAGACATATGGGCAATTCGCAATGCTGGGCACTCAAAATGTGTGCCCACGATTACCAACGAGATAGCAGGTAATGTCTGGGAAAAACACTTTGCAGAGATCTACAAAAAAACAGCAGTTAAACCATCAGTATCTCCTGGACCAACAAAAACTACTTGGGATATGGTAATCCCAGCAGACAACATCAATTTTGCAATTAAACCTCAGAAAAACTCTCGGGCACCAGGTCCCGATTTGATTACCAACGTCATGCTAAAAAAACACGCAGCAGATTGGACACTGTTCCTTGAGGTCCTATTTGGTCGACTATCAGTCCTAAAACAAATTCCCGAATCATGGCAAACCGCCATTGTGGTCCCGATCTACAAGAAGGGCAATTGGGATCACCCTACCAACTATCGGCCGATTCCCGATTGTGTCGAGAAGGGCAAAGTGTTCGGATCATTTTTGAGGCAAAAGTTGGCAAATTGGGCACAGTTGGAAAAGATTGTCGATATACGACAAACTGGATTCACGGCTGGCGTTGGAGTGGACGTAAATCTTGTAATCCTAAACATACTAAAATTGGAAGCCTTGAAGGCAGGCCACAAACTATACCTGGACTTCATAGACATGAAACAGGCTTTCAATGGTATCAATTGTGGCAAGCTGTGGACAAAACTAGCAGACTGGGGATCCCCTGTCGAGTTGCTTGAGCCAATTATAGCCCTACACACGAATACCTCCATACGTGTCCGAATAAACAACCAGGGTGATCTGTCGGACAACATAAGAACTGAAAAGGGGGGGCGTGGCTTGGCGCCATGGTGAACGGTTTGGTCCGGTGAGAGCTCCCGGCCGCGACCGTGTCTTTACCGAAAATGACCCAGTAAAATCGAGTTTCCAGCAAGCAAAAATGGCGTTCTGCAGAGTCAGGGGGCTGCTCCAGCTTGTGCCTCAGTCTCGATGCCCTAATCCGTAGGGGGACCGAGTTATGCCCAGGACTCCCGGCGAGAAGACTCGCCAATAATGCGGCCCTAAAATGGCAGATCGGTGAGCTGTGCTGCCCGGTCTCCCCCCCTGTCGATCACTCGACCTGGGCGGGAGCTGCAGGAGCGCCCCCGAGGTCTGGCAACGAGAGATTCTGTGGAGCTGAAGGGAAACGGAGCCAGCTGGCAACCACCCTTGAGAGTGTGGTGCACTAGCGGGCGGCAGGAATGACACCCTACGACGAGAGCAGTGAGTGCCCCGCCCCCCTCTTCCGCTGGGACCCATCGGGTGTCCTGGGCAGTGCAATGCCGGAGGACCGGGAGCAGATCCGGCCACCAGCGGCGGGCGGAGCCCTGCCATAGGGGGGTGGCAGCGCATGGCTCCGCGCGGCTCCTCTGTCCCCTCCGCCGAATCCAACAACTTCCAGCCACCTGCTGGGGAGACGAGAAGCGGAGCTGGTCCCCATCCCCCTGCGGGAGTGAGGCACACCATGGGCAACAGCTACATCTTCCCACAACAAGAACATTGGGAGAACCTCGCCTGCTGGCGGGTTCCCTCGAGTGTCCTGGGGCTGCCGGTGCCTACCTCGGGGCCGGGGACGCTGCGTGCAGCGAGCGGTAGTCCCTCCACGACCTGTCTTCGGTCGGGCCCAGAGCCTGGGAGGGAGGAGATACCCAGTAATACGGAGACCGGTTCCCGACCCGGAGGAAGGTGGGGCGGCACCAGCTGCAGATCACGAACCCTCACGAACCTTCCCCATGAGCCTACGCCTCTGAACCCAAGACCCAGCTCTCGGGGGAGGGCCCGGTGCGTTCAAGGGGGTGTGGTGCACCCAGAAGCGGGGACTTTGCCCAGACTCAAAAAGGGACCATGTCCCTCTTCCCCTACCCACCACTGCAGCTCCGAGGGGCCCAGCATGCCTCCTTTCGGGGGACCGACGATCCCGCCCAGGCCCTGGAGGAGCAGGGCAAAACAGATGCAACCAACAGCTCGCCCGCTCCCTACCAGAGTGCTAAAAATAACATCAGGGTAAGGCGGCCAACTAAGCCAAGTACCCCACAGCAGAACCGCGAGGAGGGGCAGACCAGCCCGTGGGCCCCCCGGTGAATAGCCCGCACTGGGAGAGGGGTACCCGAGCTCCCCACTAAAAATACAGGGAACAATGTCCAGGAACCCAAAAACCCCTAAACAAACTGACATAGTGACCCTGCTTGCTGCCACCACGGAGGAGAAAACGAAGAAAGGGGAGTGCCACGACACTGTAGGAGCTCTCCCGGACCCTAATACCGAGATGCCAATCCAAGCCGTCACTAAAGCAGACCTCCAGGAGCTCCTATCCGCCATAACCAAAGAATACCAAAAAGGGACAGAAGAATTAAAAGGCAAAATCTCATCCCTTGACAAGACAGTAGGGGAAGTCGAAACCAGGACAGGAGAAATAGAAACAACCCTATTCGAGCAAAACTTAGAGTTTGGAGAGGGGACGGATAGACTCGCTGCACTGGAGGCCAGATGCGAAGCCCTTGAAAATAAGCAAGAAGAAGCGGAAAACAGATCCAGGCGCAATAATATCTGACTGCGAGGAATCCCGAGTTCCATCCCCGAGGAAGAACTCGACCACTATGTCAACGACTTATTCCACTTCATACTAACGCTCTCAGACGGAGCCCCCCTGGAACTGGACAGGGTCCACAGGGTTAGAGCTAAACAAAATACAACCTCCCCGCCAGACGTCCTAGCAAGAGTTCATTTTTACAAAGTCAAGGAAGAAATCATGAGGGAAGCTAGAAGCTCAGCCCGAATTGGCTTCAGAGATGCCGAAATATCCTTATACCAGGACCTTGCAGCGGCCACTCTCGCCAAAATAAAAGCCCTCAAACCACTCACCGAATGGCTAAGGGTTAGAAAAATGACCTACCGATGGGGGTTCCCCACAGCTCTAATCTTCAACTGGGAGGGCAAGCCACGGGTTATCCCCTCCCCTCCCCTAGAGAAGCTGACCGATTTATGAACCCTGATGCCGAGGCGGAGGGCCCGGGAAGACCCCACAGAGACCCTTCTAGGTCCTGGACCAAAGCGACAGGCTGCTGCAGACCCCGAGGTCCACCGGGCAAAACGAAAAGGGACAACAACCTCTAAATAAGAAGCCCACCGCCAGTCGCAACCTTGATACATGGAGGGGGGGGAGCTCTGCACCCCTCCCCAAACTGAGCGCCAACCCAGCGGATGGTGGAACCGAAATAGCCTAAGCTCCATCAGAGGCCCAGCTATCCCCCGGGCCCAAGCTTAGTCGCCCAGGCGACCTATCTGCCCACCCAGGCCTACCTGCGCTAGGGTGAGACAGTTGCACAAGGCGGAAGGGGAGCTCAACCCCACCAACGAACAAAAGCTGAACATTTTCATCCTGCATTTTACTGGTCAACAGATGAGGCACAGTTTGCCTCTACTGAAGCTGTTACACCGGTCCGGCCGATTGCCCCGTTGGTCGAAGGCTGGTCCGGATACCTTGTTATTGTTTGTTAGGAGGGGAGGAGTTCCTTGAGAGGAGGAGGAGGAGGAGGAGGAGGGGGGGGGGGCTTGGTGTAAGAAGGCGCTGAAAAACTTGGATCATTCAACCTTTAGGGAAGACCATGAACTGAACTACTCTGGGCTTAAAGGATGGGTTTGCTAAATAAAACACTCACCATCACGACTTGGAATGTACAGTGCCTCAGTGCGCCAAGAAAACGGAAGTCGGCGGAACACAGACTGGACCAATTAGCAGCCGATATTTTCCTCCAGGAAACCCATCTGGTAGCAGAAGACGAAAAGCAGATTCATTTCCGACGTTACCCTAAATGCTACTAGGTCTCAGCCGCACAGAAAAAAAAGAGTCGCCGCAATACTGCTGAGTCAAGACCTGCCATTAGCCCGGATTACCGTCAGAAGGGACCCGGAGGGGAGATTCCTGCTCCTGAAAGGCCTCCTAGTTGAACTACTGATCACCCTAGTAGCACTTTACAGTTCAAACAAAGACAAAGACCAATTTCTTTGCAACCTCCTCCCTACCATTTCTGCCTTCTCTGCTGGCCACTTACTAATCGGAGGAGACTTTAACCTCACCCCAGACCTGAGTGTAGACAAGACTCTTCCAGCCTCAAGGGACGACTTCAGCAGATCCCTAGCCATGGCCGAATTCCTCCGGGAAACCGAAACAATAGACATCTGGAGACTTCGCAACCAGGGAGAAAGGGACTATATCTTCTTCTCTCATGTCCACAGCGGATACTCGCGGATTGACCTCTTGTTAGCCGCAAACGCCATTGCCCCCTGCGTGGAAGAAATCCAAATTGGGCACATAGCGAACTCCGATCACGCGCCGGTCACATTGACGCTACTTCTACACGGAGCCCCAGAACCTACCCAACGACAATGGAAAATGCAGGAATACATCCTGGCCGACGTAGCGGCCAGCTCCGACCTCGCCGAGGCAATCAAGAATTACTTCACTGAGAACACAACCCCAGACTCCTCGACGGCAACGGTGTGGGACGCCATGAAACCGGTGATCCGAGGGGTGGCAATGGATACCACAGCCAGACTCAGACGTCAAAACCTGCTGAAGCAACGAAAGCTAGAGGAACGGCTAGTGGAATTGGAAAACAAGCTTAAACAACGCTATACGAAAACAACGAACCGAGAACTTAAAAAAAGCAAAAAGAGAGCTGGAGATGCACGTAGCAGACCGAGCCGCCAGAACATTAACCTACACTAAACACTTTTACTATCTTAACAGCAACAAAGCGAACCGGCTCCTAGCACGCAAACTGAAAAAGCTCCAAACCCGGAACCATATCCAAGCCCTGCTGGATAAAAACGGCTCCCTACATCACCTGGACTCAGAAAAGCTTGAGATAATGGTTCAGCACCATGAGGAAATCATGGCGAGACCTCCAACTCCAAGCCCCGCCATCGCTCAATTCTTAGCCCCTATCTCAAAGACACAGCCACCCCCCCTATTGTCTGACTTGAAAGGCTCAATCTCTGCGGAGGAAGTCGGTGAAACAATCCGCCACCTGAAGAATACTACGCCCGGGCGGGATGGGCTGACCTCAAAATTCTATAAGAAGTTTGCTCACCTGTTAGCACCCCATCTGGCAAGCCTATACAACTCGTTACTCTCCACCGGCTCCACTACTATATCCATGAACGAATCCATAACGATGTTAATACAGAAACCTGGGAAAGGGAAAGACTGAACGCAATGCGAATCATATAGGCCCATAACTCTCTTAAATAACGATGCGAAGATATTCGCCAAAATACTGGCGAACAGGCTTGCTCTGCTCCTCCCAGAGATCATCCACCCGGACCAAGCAGGCTTCATCCCAGGGTGGGGCATGCAGGACAATATCCGTAGAACCATCAACATTATAGACTCGGCAAACAGAATGGGCTCGAAGATGAGTCCTCTCCCTGGATGCGCACAAGGCATTCGATATGCTGGACTGGGGTATGTGAAGGAAACCCTACGACATTTCGGCTTTGGCCCAAACTTCGTAAAGTGGGTCCTGGCCATCTACCAAAGCCCACACACGAGACTGCGGCTAAATGGGGCCAAATCCAGCAAAATCAAAATTACCAGAGACACGAGACTGGCATGCCCTCTCTCCCCCCCTCATCTTTGCCCTATCAATGGAGCCATTCGCGGACAGGATCCGACGGAACCCATCGATACACGGCCTCACGGTCAAAAGGGAATCCTATAAAATAGCGCAATACGCGGACGATGTGCTGCTTGCACTCACTCGAACTGCAGAATCCTTAAGAGCCCTATGGCAAACCCTCGAGGAATTCCGAGCAGCCTCAGGGTTCACAGTTAACATCCACAAATCTGTGGCAATGGGCATCAATATCCCAAAGAAGCTCAAGACCACACTAGAAGCCGAACTCCAGATCCCCTGGGCAAAAAGCAGCATCGGCTACCTAGGAGTCCAGCTACCCAACAAAACTGAGAAGCTGTATAAGGCAAACTTCCCGGCACAGAGAACTGAAAAAAGACATTGGACACTGGAGAAACCAAGAAATCTCATGGTTCAGCCAGATCACGGCGATAAAAATGAATTTGACCCCACGACTGCTGTACTTTGCACACGCCCTAAGCAAAGGCTCTACGTAAGCTGCGAGGGGAGGTGCTGAGCCTCGTCTGGGAAGGGAAGAAGTCGAGGATCCCGAAACGCATCATGCTCCGGAGTGCTGCACTGGGAGGCCTAGGGGTCCTGGATGTAGCGAGGTACTGTCTGGCAGCTCAGCTGGCCCCAGCATTCGCCTGGAACCTCCAAGCCAACCGCCCCCGGTGGCTGCAGCTGGAAGAGGACTGGAGCAAAACCCCGATCGAAGCGCTGCCCCACCTCAAAGAACCCAAAGGGACCCAAGATGAGGGCCCGCTACCAGCAACAAGGAATACAGTGGCTAGCTGGAGAAAGGCAGCCTGCCTATGGAAATGCAGAAGTACAATGGGACCCCTCACGCCAATCTGGGACAACCCAGACTTCTCCCCGGGAATCACACCAAACCAATTCGCAGAGTGGAAAGCTGGGGGCCTGAAGACCATGGCAAACTTCTTTGAGAACGGTCGTCCTCTAAACTTCGATGAGTGCAAAGAAAAATGTAAGATCCCGGAAACGGAAAGGTTTCGCTACACACAACTGAGACACTGGATGTCCAACAAACAGGTTAGGAAGCACGGCAGCAGAGAACTAACGGCATTAGAGCATACTCTGTCAGCAAGCACCCTGCGAGGAAAAATCTCCACGCTGTATAAAATGCTGGACAGGACTGATCCCTCTACAAAAGTGCCATATATGCTAAAATGGGAAGACGATATTGGTAGACCGATTGAACCTGAGGAATGGAAACACATCTGGTCCTGGGCACAAAAAAAGTTCAAAATGCGTGACAAACAAAGTGCGTTCAAAGTTTACTATAGGTGGTACCGCACCCCCGAAATCCTGAACAAATGCAATGCAGCCATACCCGCTCAGTGTTGGAGGGGCTGTCCGGACCAGGGAACCCTGTTCCACCTCTTTTGGACCTGCCCGAAAGCCACTCAATTCTGGGAAAAGGTCCTGGACCAGATCAAAGGAATCACCAGGTTTACCATACCATGGAACCCAGGAATTGTATTGCTGGGGGCGACTGGAGACGGTCAATTCCCTTTAACAGGCGCTCTGGCGGACCTTTGCTCCCATCTTCTCACAGCCGCCAAAATATCCATCGCCGGACTTTGGAAAAACCCGGAGGGCCCGTCTACGCAAATGTGGTGGTCCAAGTGCTGGGACATTGTGGCAGCTGAAAAAGTCACGGCCATCAGACTTGGCAATAGGCCCAAATTCGAACGCACCTGGGCCCCCTTTCTAGACTTCGTGCAGCAATTCCCTGGCTTGGCAAGACAGCCCCCGACGCTACGCTGGATGGCGACTCAGGACTGAAAAGAATGAGATGGAATAAAGGATCGAAATGCGGAAAGGCCCCTGTACATATCCAAGTCACTAAAAGCTAAACAGACTAGATACACTAACCTAGCAAAACCTCAACTGAAGAAACCCATCCTAGGCACAGCTACAAGGAAATACTGAAACATTGATGCCACGCCAACGTTGAATTAAGCAGTCTTCCATCTCTAATCTCCACACCGCTCCTTTCCCCCTCCCCCCCCCCCCCCCGTTGTTCTTTGGGACTCTACTCACGATGAAATCTCATGATTCATGATGACCCAGTTATGTTCAGTGATGTTTTCTTTTTCGTTGTTCTCTTTTTTTCCTAAATGCTTTAACAAGTGAAAAACATATGTAACATCAGAAGCTCTGTATAACTTGTCAAGCCAAAATAACAATAAAAACAATGTTGGAAAAAAAAATAACTGAAAAGGGGGTAAAACAAGGTTGCCCGCTTGCTTCTGAACTTTTCAAATTGTTCATATCAGACTTACCAGTCCAACTATCTAAAGTCGAGTGTTTTCCGCCAAAGATGAACAACGTCCCCATAACATATGCAGATGATTTAGTCTTGTTAGATGGTACACAAGTAGACCTCCAACGACTACTGAACAAACTATTGGAATACCTCAATAACAACGACCTTGAATTAAATAAAACAAAAACAAAGATAATGGTTATAGGGCCACGTGGTAACAAAAAAAGACAAAATATTTTGTTGGATTATTGCAGGCGATGTACTATCTAAAGTTCCCTCAATAAGATATCTGGGAATTCAATATAACAACTCAATCTAAGAAGGGCCTTGTATCCAAGATCTAAAAAATCAAATCAAAAGATTTGCATTACAAGGAACGAAAATAAATAGGGACTTTGGAAAGTTTACGCTGGCACCTGTGTTAACATTTTATTTGCAAAAAGTGGTACCTACAATTACATTTGCCGCCGAAGCCAGATGGAATATTCCAGAACGGGATGGACCTTGTTAGAGGGCATCTTTTGGCGTTGTGTTCTGAACTTGCCTCGACATACACATCTCCATGACAGCTTTAAGATACGAGTTAGCCGTGAACTCAATGCATGCAAAGGTCATGTGGAAATCACTTGCCACGTGAAGAAAAATGCATTTTAGTACTTCATCATCAGCATACGAGATCTTCATGCCAAGAAGCAGTGAGCCCATGGATCTATTAAAAACATGGAATTTGAAAATAGAGGAAATTTTAGTAGCTGCTGACAAAAAATGCGACTTATACGATCGTCAGCAGGTTGCAAAGAAAAAATTTGAGCAATGGATCTGGATCCTGAACATGGAAAAAAGGGACCGATTGAAAACAACCTTAAGCTCAAATGCAAGCAGAAATATGCTAAATGTGCCTCCACGATTCATGCTACACTGCCCTTCTAGGCACCACAGAGCACAATTCCTACGACTCAGATTAAATGCACTGAACACAAGACATTTTGTGGATGAGAGCTGATAGACACAGCTGAGAGCCAATGCCGATTTTGCAAACAGGAGATAGAATCCTTAAAACATCTGATAACTGGATGTACTGAAACTATCAAGCAACGCCAAATTCATCTAGGGAACTTTGCACCCAAGAACAGAAACGTGGAAGAATGGTGGCATTATGTCATATCGGGGCACAACGTAAAGTTAACCTGTGCAGTTGTCGATTACTTGGACATGATTCTGAGGAAATGACAGATGGAAAGAAATAATGTGGAAAATTCAGGATGAAAGACAGTTGCTCAAAGGATTGAAACAATGAAGAAATTGTAACAAAAGTTTCATGTTTTCTGGCTTAAACTGTAGTCTTTTACACATAAATAAATGGATATTACGATATATGAGTTCTAACACACTTTGAATTTCGTGATCCTCCGTTATTCATTTAATTTCTATATCCCTTTTTTCAATCAATATTGGCGATTAAAAATGGGGAATTCAGCAAGGACATTCAAAGAATGAAGGTACACCATATTAACTATTATATGCTTCTCTGCATAATGAACCTTTTTGTTTTTTAATAACTTTGTGAAGACCTAAATGATTCCTAATTATCAATCAAATTCACAGATTAATTTTCTTAAGAATTGATTGAGAATTGATTGAGCTTCCAGACGACTTACACCAGAGAATTTCATCACTAACCTACTTCTTAGAAGCACAAAAGCTCATACCGAGCTATTATGTGAGCGCCAGACTTAGTTGGATAGAACTATCCAACTTTTTCTTGGAGATACTTTAGGGTTTTTGGGTCCAGGTGTCATAGGACCTAAAATCAGTCTGGCTGCTCCAACAACAGCGAATACTATATTATTAGAAGAAATCCGACGGAAATACAGGGTGGTGTTCACCTTTATTTGTTTTTTCAGTAATGGTGTCCATTGCCAGCTGGAGTGTTTTGGCATAGAGGTTGGCCATGGATTCTGTGTCGGTGAGTATGGGGCGGTATGTCTGTATAGTGGTGAGTAGAGGTAGGAGGCGATCTCTTATCAGCTTGTGTGAGCTACATGCAAGGGTAGGAGGGAGGGGTGGACTCGATGGGGCTTGTGTCTTGTTGTGAGGGATTGCAAAGGTGATAATCTGTCCAGGGGAAGGGTAGGTTTGAGAGAATTATAACTTGAAATGAAATGATATTTTATTTATATTGCGCTCGTACACAAGTGTTTCAGAGCACGACCAGGCAAAAAGGGAGGGGAACAAGGGAGAGAAAACACAGAAAAAACAGCGATCCTACTAGGCCCAGTGACATTTAAGAAAGCGCAAGCGCATGGGAAAGGAAAATGGGGGCAAAGTGCGAAGCAAAGGAGAGCAAAACAAATAAATATTAAATAGAATAAATAATAAGGGCTTTAAACCATTGTAGTGCAGCCAGCAAGTGGCAGGTGAAAGTTAGTCAGAAAGGTATATCTGATAAGTGCAGATGAAACGTGGGAGGGGGACTGTATGGGTACAGATACAGAACCCTAGTGCGGATGGTGGCCTGGAGGCACCTTAACTTGACTTGGCAGTTAAGGTTGACTAGCCAGTCCAGTGTGCAGCCCTTTAAATGCGTTGGGTCTGTGATGTGTTGGTGGGAGCCCAGGGTGTTGAGGCTATCTGCAACGGAGGTTGCGTTGTAGTCGTTGGCGGCATGTAGGCCTAGGTTGAGGTCGCTGAGTAAGATTATTCTAGAGGTGGGTTTGGTATTTGATGATAGCAGGTGTGTGATGTCTTCTTTGAACGAGAGAAGGGATCCTGTGGGGTGATAGATGAGGTGCAATGTGATGGTGTCGGTGTGGGAGATTTGGAATTTGGTGGAAAGGATGTCATCGTTTTGTGGTTATGCAGACTCAAGTTTCCTGACGATGAGTGTCTCTGGTTATTAGTGAGACTCCTCCTCTGCCGCTTCTGTCTGGTCAGTCACAATGCGCAATGGAGTAGCCTGAGGGGATGGCGATAGAGAGGGAGTGGCCTGACGTGGCTTTGAGCCAGGTTTCTGTGACTGCTAGAGAGTCTAGGTCGTTGGACGAGATGAGGTTGTGGATGTCCAGGGGGTGTGGATGGAGCGGGCATTGATTAGCGCGCAGCTAAGATTAGGTGTAGGGGGTTTGCTGACAGGGATGCTGCTTGGTGCAGTCACAGGGCAGCGTGGCACAGGGGCTGCAGCGAATAATTCTAGTGTTGGAGTCAGGTGTTGTGGCTGTGATGGTGTCAGGAGATTTGTGGGTATGGGAGGACAAGGAGGGTTTGCGTTTCTGGGCAGGGGGAGTGCTGTACAGCCGAAGAAATGTAGCGTGCATTTGAGGGACCGCTTTTGTGTGAATGCAGGTACATTTTCTATGCTTCACGGTGGAGTAGTGGGAGCGGCAGCCGAGACGATAGTTGCGGCATGCTGTAGGTTGGTGTTATGTGAGCTGGCATTGGGTGTGGGATTGGTCTGGGGAGTAGAGGGCGAGCGTGGGTGGTGACTCTTGATCGGGGAAGCATAACATGTGAGGGTAGGCAGAAATGGGGTGCATTTGTAGACCGTCTCGTGCTGAAAAACGGACCTTGATTGCAGTAAAGGTCCTGGGACTTTCCGGGCGGACAGGAATAGTGTGCCTTTGGTTGGTGCCTTTGGAGGGGACCAGCTTTGCCATCCGGCTCCCCTTGATAGGCTTAGAAGTATGAAGCTGCGGCCAATCCGCTGTGTGCTATGGTCAGTCGGAGACCGAGCATCTCTGTGCCATATGGTGGTGGGGGGGGGGAGAAATGGCGGTGACCATTTTGGAATGGAGCTGCTGCTCTGCATCTTGCCAGCCTAGCCAGGCCAGGCAGGCCCTGCAGCCTCAGCGCTTGTGTGGGGCTGTTCCACAACTTGCTACACTTGCAAAGCATTCTTCGTTGTTGCAGGATTAAGAGAACAAATATAGGTCTGTTAGGAAAATAACTGCTAGCGTGATTTTTGTCTTTCCCCTTGCTATTGCAGTACAGTTTTTGACTCTGTGAAAGGGGTGTGTCATGGGGCGGGCCTTTTAAATATCGGCGTGACTTCACATCCGGTTTTGCTTCAGACAAGGCGGCACCCTTATAAGTGACTGACTTTAGGCCAGGTAATACTCGATCAGGGATGGACTGGCCTATAGGGAACTCTGGAGATTTCCCGGTGGGCCTCTGCACCCTGGGCCTCTTTTCTGTGGTATTTTCAAATTTTCTCATAGGAAAAGCATTGGGCTTGCTGAAAATGTGTCATATGGGGCCACTTTGAACTTTATTTCCAGGGCCTCTTTTGGTCCCCAGTACATTTTTCCAGCGCCTTTTTTAGTTCCCAGTCCAGCCCTGTACTCGATCATTAAACTCATTTGACTTGGAGGGCCATAAACAATGTCCTGATGTGCACCGCTGCCCTAGGGTGATCAGATGTCCTGGTTTAGCCGGAATTAGGCCCTATGTCTGCCTGTCCCCAGAGTTTTTTTTTTTAATTGAAACCCCCATCCCGGTTTTGGAGAAGGGGAGGGTGATAACTATTTAATCATAATTGCCAACAATTAAAAACTAAATATACATCATAAGACTCTTAGAATGTTGGTGATTTTTGGGTCTCGTACCCCCAACCTTTCAGGTACCACCACTCACATGCATAAACTGGTTGTGCCACAGAGACCCATTGAGAAATGAACGACCTGTCGCATCAATCCGAGCTCACTGTCTCCCGCCTGAAAAAGCTGTAGCCCCAATGCATTCCTATGGGGAAATGTTGGTCTCCGATTTCCCTTTGGAAATCGTAATGGCTGTTTTTTTTTATTTTTATTAACATGCATACATCCTGATTCAAAACCATGCATTTTATAAGCAGCATCAGTGCTGGAAATACTGTGGGACGGGAGCATGAGGGGGGGTGGAGGATTGAGGGGCGGGTTGTGAGGGGGGCTTAGTCCTTCGTTTATGTTGTTGGCAGTCCCGGTTTTTCTTCTTGCAAATCTGGCCACCCTACCTTAGCATTTATTCAAGAAAGGCCTGGATAGAAACCACTCTGAGAGATCGATAGTACAGCCCTACTGTAGGCCCTATTTTTTAGTGATTAGACAACGAGTGAAAAATAGAACTGCACTCCCTTACTGTGTTTACTGACTGCAATTAGAGTGCTCTTAAATTACAGATATGGTGCGCTTCATCGTGGACAATGGTAGTCCCCGAGAGCAGTGTTTACTCTCAGACAGCAGCAGGTATTGTCTGTCATCACTGCGGAATGTGTGACCTCGAGTCGTCATTCTATTACTGAAACCCGCCCCAGTGCAATTGTTTGTAAACAAGGCGGCCTATGGTATTTGCTACCTGTAAAATGGCTTCCAACATGAGTGAATTTGAATGCTTGCTTTGCAGACCAACAAACGATTATTTATACGTTTTTCGTATTTTTCTAGGTTCCACTAATAATTACATAAATGCTTTATAAACAGGATGCCTGGAACTTCCGCCACCCCTCTCCCTCCTTACCCAACAAACACAGCTCCCAATCAGCGAATGCTTAATAGTGTAACAGAAAATACGACGTAAAAGGCAAAAAGAAGACGTACTATATACATCATTAATTGCGGCAAAACAAACCATAAAGTTGCTTTGGAGAAAAACCAGACCGCCGTCATTGATGTGGCTGCCGTGGGTCTGACACATACTGGCTGCGTAGCAGATTGTGGCAACCCTAGGTGGCTGCAGTCAAATGTTTAACAAATCATAGACCACATTTCTGAGGTTTGCCCGCAATGAGATGGGCATACTGACATGCCCCACCAGACTGAGAGCTTTGAACCTATGTGGGATAATAGACCTTTAAACGCGCGTAATTTAAGATAAGGTTGTGTAAACTTGTGTGGTATCGTGAAACAGAGCTCCCTTTTTCAAGTGGTGGTCATTTTGTTCATCCTCTGTTCGGTGGCCGGATGGTGGAATAAAAAGAAAGGGCTATTTTGTTTTTCATTTTCAGTGTCGTGGAAGGAGGTGCAGGCTAAATGCACTGGGGTGGAGAGCTTTCAGGTACAAATCTGACCATTGAGTTCTCATCACTTAATGTTCACGCTTGAACAACAAACAATGACTGACTCCTGCCAGCCCATGGTGAGCACACACAGCCCTTCAGTGAAATGGGCTCTGGAAATAATTCCCTGCCCTCTTTCTGCCTGCCTTCTGTCGGTATTACTCCTGGATGTGTAGCACCGCTCTGAGACTCTGCTGGGGGCAGGTTCAGAAGTCAGTCTGACTCCACTTTTCACTGGCCAAAAAGGAATTTCTATTTTCTGCATCGGCAAGCGAAGCACAGCCAGTGTTTTGGGCAGCTAGTGTCTTTAAAGTAGAGTCAAACTCAAGCCAGACACTTGGCCCGGCCTGATCGGCTGGTGCCTCTGAAATGCCACTTGTTCTGGGCTAGGGTCCTGGCAGACCAGGAGGATGGCATGTGACTGATGCAACCCTAGGACTGCTGGCTGTTCAGATGCACCAATGTTCGGGAGAGATTTGCGGGTGCTTGGACTTTGAGACTGGGGGCGAGTGGGAAGCATCTTGACTTGTTGAGTGCTCTGCCTCCTCCTCTGCAGTCATGATTATGGGCAAGTGCCAAAGTAATGCTGCAGCAGAGGCCCGGGCTTACCTGGAAGACATGTCAACATGCTGGACTGGTGTCAAGAGAGCCAACGACTGACAGAAGGACTCTGCTGCTGGACACTAGAATTGTGCCGGAAAGGGTCGCTTCTTCACAGAACCTTCCTTGTGCTCTTTCAAAGATGTGTTGGATCTCAAGTACTGCTGCCAAATGTATAATTTAAAATGATTTTCTAGGTAGAAGGTTTGATTTTAAAAAATATCAAAATGCACCATTTGTTAAAAAAAAAAAATACATCCACCAGTTTCTCTCGTCCCACCACCCACTCCCCGGTTCAAGTATTCAAATTTCTTAAGAGGCTTTTAAAAATCCAAGCAGGTCTACTGTATCCTCAGTGGAAGACCAATGATTCCAGGGAAGTCTGAAGATCTGGCTGAGAGAACATGAACCTATGTGGGATAAACCTTTAAACGCATGTCATTTAAGATTGGGCTGGGTAAACTTGTGTGGTTTCCTGAAATAGGGCTCCCTTTTCCAAGTGGTAGTGAAGGGGGACCCCAGCAAAAACAAATGTAGGTAACTTTTTTTTTTTATTTGGGCCCCTGCCGAAAGCCTCCTCTTCCTTATTATTTAATTCATATTTCTAATATCCCCATACCCATTGTATCCCCTTACCCAACCCCCTTTATTTTTTGATGAGTTTTTCAATTAATATTTTTTGTAAAAAAACTTAAGAAAAAACCTGGCGGTAAAAACAACTGTATACCCTGCCCACGAATCCAATTACATCGAACTTATTTCATTTGTTGAAATGACATGGACCCAACATGCTGCTACAGCGTTGGCAACTATGACGAGATGATGGATTTAAGCTCTGATGGGCTAACTCAGTCTGGGCGCCATGAGCAGCATAGCCATGAGGATAATGGCTCTCGATGCGGTCGCACCGCACAGTCCGCGTGCGGTACGTCAGCCATGTGTCCAGATGAAAAATGGGGGTGTCCACTGAGGATGAGGAGAGAGAGATGGGAGCACATCAAATGAAGAGCAGAACAGAGTACCATGTGTGTTCTCTCTTTCAGGGGATGGAGACACTTGTGGTAGGCTTCACCGTACGGGAGTTGGTTTGGCAAATGGCAGCTGTGCCTTGTCCCAGCATCCTCCAAGATCTTCTCAGTGCTTCCAACAATCCAATGCTGAGATTCATTGGAAACAGATGGTTTAGATATAGTTGGTAAGGGTGAGTTTTCTGTAAATTACTCTTTAGGAAGACAGTTTTACTTATGCCCGGGAGAAGGATAGAGAGTTTATCCGAAAACGCGTTGGAAAAGAACCGAGCAGATGAATGAAAAGGAATTCTTGTTTGCTCTCTAGTGAAAACTGTTGGAAAGAATTAATTGCAAAAATGTTCGGTTCACACATTTGTTGAATTTTCTTAAATGTTTTTTGTAAATATTGTTTTGTATTTACACTTGATTTGAAGAATATCGTAAACTACACAATTGACACTATTTTCTTGGAATGTATTAAAACATATTTAGGAAGGCATGTCTGTTAATGAGTGCCATTGAGGTCTACATTAGCAATAATGGGCGTTATTTGAGATGGCCGGTTCGTCCCATTATGGACTGCGCCCCACATGCAAAAGCTAGAGGAAGCCCGGTAAAGCAGTTAGGATGCCGAAGAAATGTGTTCTCGAATGGTCCTTTGCTGGACATGCTCCAGCCTCCTGCTATACTTCCACCACATGCAGGAACGTGCGCCCGGCTTTGGAAAATATTGTCCACTTACTGGGTTATTTTTGTTTCCGGGTGTCCTTACAAAGCTGGAGATTGCATTTGGAACTTAGGTTGTTTTGCTAAAATGAGGCTGTCTTTGCAGTGATTGTGAGTGACTCCACGGCGAGAGAAGGCGAGGAGGTTGTGTAAAATAACCTTATTTGAGTGTGTTTTGATTTATTTATTACCAGTTTGCCCACTTCCCGGTACTCCCCCCCCCCCCACTGCTGGCAAATGTCTGCGGGACCAATCCTTGTTTTGGCAATCACCACAGAGTCACCTGTTTAAAGTTGGAACAGAACTGGATTTCGGGAACATCTGCTTTCGCTGTTAGCGCGCTGTCACACATATCGCGCTGTCACACATATCGCGCATGGCAAGAGGGGAGCCCGCCCCCCCCACCCCTCCCGCACCTGCCCCCCCTCCCCCACCCCTCCCGCACCTGCCCCCCCTCCCCCACCCCTCCCGCACCTGCCCCCCCTCCCCCCTGGGGAAGCAGAAAGGGTCTTGCTTGTGTGGAGCTGTTTTTTTTAGTTTTATTTCAGTGTGCTTCCATTTACTCCACACGGTATCTGTCGACCAGATCGAATGCCCTAGAACATTCTTCGCAGGCAGCCTAGATGGAAGACTGATTGTTTGGTGTATTTCTGTGTAATGGGGGGCAGGAGCACAATATGCCCATAATTCAGACAAGGTGTATGTGCTTTGAGAACACTATGCTGGTGTGCAGCCACGGTATAAAAACCCATGAATGAATGAATATGCACTTTAGAACAAATAATTTGGTCCATGGTGGGAAGAAGCTTGCATGGAAGTGTCACAGCACTGGATTCAGAACACCCTGGTCGCCATTCGGTGAGATCCTCGGATGGCAAGACTACCCCCACCAACGCTGACGACTAGTGCCAAGCATGTCATAGCTGTGGAAACAAATACCCGTGGAAAACCGAGGAGGGTCCCAGAAGTTCTGAGCCCAAAGTTAGAATTCCCTGTACCCATGTTAAGGGCTCAGAATTGGAACCATTTCCTGCACTTCCTCAGCTGCAAACCTGTATAAGAAAGGATTATTTTTAAACAGATACACAGATTCCATGTGCTCACAGAGAAGGAACAAATGACGCGAGACGCAGAAATGGGATAAAACGCATCTTCTTTGTATGTCACGTGACCCACACTTCCGGCTGCAGATAAAGGTAGGCTATGGAAGGGGCAGCTTTATGTAGGATGGGATCAAGGCGGATGGAACAAAGTCATTCCGTCATTGAGGGAGTTCCCTTTCTTTCTGGCAGGCCCGGTCACAAGGCTTATGGCCAAGTTGGAAAATCCACTATAGGTTCTACTGTATGCTAAGGAGCACACAAAAGGGAGCATCTTGAACAATGGTGTCATGAGTGAGGAGTAACTCATGTCCGTGCAAGGGATGATTGAGCTAAAAGGCTCCAGGGTCCATAGTCCCAAATGTCTGATATGTACTCTACTTCACGTACTTCCAGGGGGGTTCTCTCCTGCTTTCTAATGGATTCCTTCCCATCACAGAGGCCTCATCTATGATAGTCCTATCCCAGCACAGCTGCTCTTTGGACACTTTTCCATCATCTACGTTCCCTGCCCCGGACATGCTGTCGGGCCAGTATATATTGAGGCACCACACCCTGTGACCCCAGTTCCTTTTTTCCACACACTCTGTTCACTAATGGTAACACATTCTTTGAATTTTTTCTCAAGCTACGCCATGCCTTCTCCGCCGAAGGACTGGGGCTTCAAGCCGTGAGCAGATTGTGTCTGGCAGGTAACCGTTTTGGATCTGCACAGTTTTTTATTTTTATTTTTTTTCGGAGCACAATACCCATGATTGCGGTTCATGCCAGTTCATGCACTCCAGAAACGGGCAGCGAAACTGTTCACTTTCCTCCATTTTGCGAAGAGTGAGGCTCTGCAGTCTCGGTCGAGGCCTCACGCCGCAGAACGTTGGACCCTGGAGAGGTCACCCCCGTGCAAAGAAAAGGAAAAGAAGCAGCAGCATCAGAAGAGGTCCTGCTCACAAAGGGAGTCCTCCCACAGACACTCTTCATCTTCTTCCAAGAAACAAAGCCACCGCTGCAGGGGAGGAATATCAGGCTTTTTTTGCCATCTTCATCAAGGAACCGGCGGTCCCTGCCTAGGCTCCGGTTCTTTCGGCCCCGGCGCCGATGAGCCCCACTGCATCTTTTGCAACCGGCAGGATTCCCGTGGGGGACCACTTGCATGCCTACTGGCTCGGATCTGGACCCATTACCCACTGAAGTCTCTTGGTGCTATCAGGCCGTGCCTATTGGTGTTGGGCTTTAAGCCATCCCTGACCTCGCCCTCAATGTCATCGGCTCCAGTCGGCGCAGTGTCCATGGAAGCTCTGCGTGAGTACGCTCCTCTACCCTTTAAGCCCTTAATATCCTGGATGTATGACATGTATACAACGAGGAGGGTAGCCATATGCCCTTTGGGTTTGAACCACTGGTTTCCAGGGACGAAAGAGATTTCACAGGAGATATATTTTATTTATATAGCGCTCGTACAAAGGTGTTTCAGAGCGTGACCAGGTGAAGGGAGGGGAACAGGGGAGAAACAAAAAAACGATCTTACAAGGCCCAGTGACATTGAGAACGTGCAAGTGCATGGGGGAGGGAAAAAGGGGGAAGTGCAAGGGACGGGGGAGAAATTGGAAAGTGCAGAGCATAGGAGAGAACAAAATTAAATAATAACTCAAATTAAATAAAGGTGATAAACCGTGGTAGTGCAGCTGGTAGGTGGCAAAGTGCTAGGTTAGTCAGGGTGTATTTGATAAGTGCAGAAGAAGAGTAGGTGGGGGACTGTATGGGTACATATACAGACCCCAGTGCAAGGGGTGGCCCGGAGGCAGTGCAGGAGGGTGGCAGAGTGAGCAGGTACCTTGGCCCGAAGGATAGAGGGTGGCCAGGTGCACAGTGCCGAGAGAGAAAAGCAGATCAGCAGGGGAGAATCAGGGCAAAGGCAGAAGCAAAGAGGAAGGTCTTGAGGAGCTTTCAGAACCATAGATGGTTCTCCTCAAGTTTCAAGGTGGCAGTGAGGCAGTTCCAAAGGGAGGCCCCATCCAAAGACGGAGATCTAACCCCAGCTAGTTTCTTTGAAAAACGACTGACCCCAAGGGAGTTAGAGGTAGGGGAGCGAAGGGCTCGAGAGGGGATGTATTTACGGACGGATAGTTGAAGGTATTTTGGACCCAGGCCCAAGAAAGCCTTGTGGACAATGCAATCCTTGCATCCAATGGGAGCCAGTGAAGTGATTTCAGAGCTGGAGAGATACGATCCCAGGGCTTGAGGGGAGATTTACGAGTTTTACGAGGAAGGTAGGGAGGTGATGGGGTTGGCCGATGGGCCTACAGGATAATACTTCCCCCTTGCTATACATCGTTCCAACACCTACCCCTGGTAAACCACAAGCCACTTTTCAGCACATGATTGCTGAGGTGGTTGATACTTTGGGTCTTTCTGCCTCGTTCAGGTCAACAATTCAATACGAATTATGTGATATTCTGGACGATGCCCGAAGGAGACAGTCCTGCCCTTCAATGTGATGGTGGAAACCCCTGTTCTGGAGGTCTGGGAAAAGCCTGCTTCTGCTCTGCCAGTGGAGAGAAAGCTGCCTAACACCATCCCGCCCTTTGGATCTGGTGTTTCTGTCCACGTATGCCTCCCTCGAGAGCTTGATGGTTCAGGCAGCGGTGGCCAATTTGAAGACTTTCACCTTCGAGTGTCTCTCACCTGGTAGGGAGAGTAAGAGGCTTGATGCCAGGGGACGAAGGTATTTGCTTCAGACGGCCTCACCTTGCATGCTGTAAATGCCTCTTGCGCCATAGCCAAGTACTCTTTCAGCCTTTGTTGTGCTGTGGCTAATGAACACAGTCGAACACATCCCTGAAGGGGATATGCGGGAAGGCTTCCTGGCTTTGGTCACGGATGGCAAAGAGACTTCCAGACCAGTGTTGCATTGGGACTGGACACTGAGGATTGTGGGGCACATTCATTGCCAGGGGCACTGTGGTCAGATGTCGGTCATGGATGAGGACGTCTGGATTTGCGCTTGACGTCCAGGCTAGGCTTCTAGACATGCTATTTGATGGGCTGAATCTTTTTGGAGCTAAGGCTGATATCGCCCTCCAGAAATTCCAATCGTCAAAGGTTATGGCCAAGTCTTTGGGACCAGCCGTGCAGCAGCCCTCCACACAGTCAGCTAGAGGTAGGGGTTTATGTCCCTCCCAGACCTATGCCCAGTGAGTTTGGGGTCAGTCTGCCCCAGTAAGGCTGCAAGGCAGACACTTCTACAGGGGAGGAGGTAGAGGTTCCCAGCGAGGAGGTGTGGTCCCAGAGAGCAAAACATCCGTGAAGGACTCTGTCACTCAACGCTGGTGGCAGGAGGCTTTCCTTGTTGAGGCAAATAACCACAGACTAGTCCGGTGGTTTGGTGAATGGTTTTATTAGCAATAGCAAAGCTACAGAAGAACAAGAAACTAATGGCAGTACGAGACTCGGTGCAAGCAACCCCCCAGTCCGTCAATGCGCTGGATCATGGACTGGAAGGTACACCTGCATTTCAATGTAAGTGTGGACATGAGATCAAAACAATGTTGCAGGTGGAGCACAATGTCATAGCATACAAGTGTCAGGCAGTAGCTGCATTTTCACGCGCAGGACAATATAATCAGGCTAGAAAACATATAATGATAGTTATTCATGCAAAGTAAGCTACTCCTACAGTTCCTACATGGTTCACATAGGCAAGCTTGCTTACTATATGGTAAAGGTATCTACTAAAGCTTCCTTGCCTAGAAAAGTGTAAAGCATGCTTACTTATGCCAAAAGGGAAATGCATCAGAGGCGAGAGCTGTGGAGGCGAGCGCTGATATACACTAGGCGATGAAGCTGTTAATGTTAAAACATGCGCAATAGGACATACGGCTCACCTCACAAAGGCAATAAGGCACTTGTTAAACAAGGCAGTTTGCATTAGGAACTGTGAAGAATTGAGAGGATTTGCCCCTTCTTTCCAGGGGGGAGCCACCCCATTTGAGGCTAGAGAGGTGAGCCCGCTCCGCAAGGCCCTCCATAGGGGTCTGGGCAAGTGGGACCTCACTGAGAGTGACTCCCCCTTAGGGGACAATGACTCTGATTCCCACAAGGAACTCTCTAGCCAAACGTACCTTATCTGCATATATGGGACTATCTACAACAAGGAATAAAATACCTTTTGTTCCCTTGGCTTCTGACAATGCTAGTTTCATTAAGAATCCTGAAGCAAAGAGAATTGTGCATTTAACAGAAAACCTGTATATAAAGAAGACTAGTGGATCAGAAGGCGGAAGAGATCCATATGCACGGGAAGCCCTGCAAGCTTGCAACGTCTTAGATGGGTAGAGCACCGTCGAGCCATGGAGCCAATGGCAATCACAGAAGTGAAGAACACCAAGCGACGAAGCCAGAGACCCGGCTAAACTAGCAACAGGTAAACCGTTGATTGAAAGGAGGATGGAGGACCATCCAAGCTGGTGCCATGACTACGGAAGCACTGTGGTTGGCCGGGCGCACAGAGAACTACGCCGATACCAGCACCAATAAGAACTCTGGTACCTCTCCTCAGAGAGTGGTCGCTGAACCATACCCTGCGCAGAGACGGTGAGAACAGGACATAGCTGCAGCCCGATGCAGAGGGAAAAGAAACAGAAGGAAACCTGAGCAAGTGACTAGCTCCAGAAAGTCAGTCACACTGAAGGTACCAGGGAGATTTACGTAAGGGGAAGGCTGCCGGGGAAAGTTAAGAAAAGTGACGAAAGTTGTGAACACTGGTATATTAATTCTGGAACACAGAAAAGGCCAAACAGTGTTGGTTATATAATACAAATGGATGCTGAATGTAACTTAGAGACTAAAACCTTAAGAAAACTGGAACGTCTCACTTGGGAAGGCGAGAAGAAGCCCCAAAGAGGATGCGAGAACCAAAGTGGAAATGCTTTAAAGAGAGAAAGTGAGAAATAGAATGTATCACTAAACTATCTAGAAACAAGACACCACCAGAGACCCAGCACAGCAGAGAGAACACATGGGTGGCAGTGTTCGGTCCCTGGCCAAAACATAATAGAAGACCAAGGGCTTGAATGGAGAGAGAGTAAAATACTCAGAGGAAGGACTATAAGAGAATATCACCAGAAGACAATTAAAGAAATCCCTCAGAACGCTGACACATCTTATCAAGTATGGTACATTACGCCCATGATCCTCTTACAGGTGTTAGAAGACTTTAACATTAAGGCAAGGAAAATTAAAAGGTAATCACCTTTGTGAACTGGTATCTGGAAAGTGACTTAGATACAGTTGATAAAAATGCAAACCAAGCACACCCTGTTGAGAAGCTGAGGAGATGCAGACGGCCGAAGACATTCTTTTGGCCCATTTATTTCAGTTGTTATACTTAGTGGTAGGGTCAGGTAGAATTAGGTTTTGAACTGTGGGTATTTTTTATTTGAGATCCTGATGACCAATGAGCACCTTAGTTAGTCTAGATAGGCAGGGAATACCCCCATAGCAATAGGGCAGGATAGGCATTCTCTGCATTATTTTAAATACAATTTTGAGAAATGTGTCTGACTCCTTCTTCCGACCTACTGCACAACACAGAATTATATTGCAACCAGGGTCGATTATTACTTCCTATGAGACCTTCACTCCAGTCTAATCTATTACATCACATTCAAACATGAGGAGCAGTCATCACATTCAAACATGTCACAGCATTGGACTTCTTCTCTTGTGTGGCAGTAAAAACTTGTCATGATCTGTGGAACCACAGCGCAGAAAAAAAACATTTATGGCTCGATAGAAAAATGTATGGCTCATTATTAGAATTTACAGAATTAGGATCAGAAGTAAGATTATGAGCAGAATCTGACCGATAAATGCATCCAGGGGTGCCAAGATATCTAGGATACAGGAACCGAACATCCAAGTTGCCTCATGACTGGTGTGAAGGAGGCTTGCAGTGCTATGGATGTGAGTTATGAGGTTGGTGATCTTGCTATTATAACTGGGTATGAAAGTGCAGCATTCATTCTTCACAATTGCACACACAACCCTTGTGAGGGTAGGAGTGTGCCCAGCGCCATACGGTTCTGGAGAACCATGGTACATATGGATATCTGTTCTCGGGACAATAGGGTGAGTGAGGATGCAATGTCATTTGCAATATCTTTGATCAATCGGAACAGTCGGGTCAGTAGGTCCTGGTGTACCTTGCTTCCCAGGGCTGGTAAGAGATACCCTATCCTGTCGTCAAATCCCTCCTAGGTGGATTTTATTTTAGAGTGGGGCTGAGCTAAGAATGACATGTATGGTGCATGGCAGGCAGGACATGTCCCATGTAACGGCCCTCCCTGGCCCCCCAGTTGGTGAGCAGATAGGGATAAGCCCTTTCCCCATAGATAAAGTAGGTCCTGGAATAAGTGGCACACCCAGATTGGGTGAAGGAGGAATCTGGATCAAAAGCAAAGATAACCTTGTAAATGATCACACTAGTGGTGGTGAACAGATAGTATTGGCATTTGCAGTTTCCCATGATTAGCGGACCCCAGTTGACATGGCACACAAGGCCAGTAGCCTGAGCTTAAAGAAGAAGGCCGGCTGGCTTCTTGAGCACCTGGGTTGGAGTGGGGAAATTTCGTGGACCAGTAAACCATATTCTGGAGTGCGTATCACTGCAGGGACCTGGTAACCGGCTCTTATGCAGACAGCACCCCGTAGTAAGGGAATGGGGGCTATGGGAAACTTGGAGGATAAGTCCTGAGGTAGATGGGCGTATACCCAACAATCCGTAATGTTAAAGATACAGGCATACTGCCAGGTGAGGTGCAGGTAAGCTTTCTCACTGTGAACACGGGTGTCATGATTCCTGCCCCTCATCTCGCCAGCCCTCCAAGATGTCAGGCTGGAGCCAGGCCACGATCACCTACATGGCCCTCAAGGGCCTCTCCATCCCTCCGAAGACCCACTTGGAGTCAGACTTGGTGCTTGTGGCACCAGACTCACTCACTCCCATAGGATAACATTGGGGATTGGACTTGTAGTGCATTGATGGGGACAAGATGAATGCCCCCACATATTTCGGTTCCCAGAACTGCATGTGCAGTCTAGTCTTTTGGGTGTGGTTCAGCCCAGAGACACCTGGGATACCCAGAGACTATTTAAGCCAGGCCCAGGCTGAGAAACATGCTTTGTGTTTTCTGCACCTGCAGCGTGACACTCACCGTGTTCGGATCGGTCTCCAGTAGGCCTGCATCTTTCTTCTGCGCTCAGCTCCTGCAAAAACAAGAACACTGTTAGGAACAGCCTTACCTTGCAGCGCTTCTGCCCATCATTCATCGCTTCTTCTGTTCTGCGGGCATCTTCGGCGGTGTCATTCCCATCCCGGCACGCCGCTTCCTAAGGAAAAGGGAAAAGAACAGACAAAAGGCATTAGTAGGCATTCAGCAAATCTTCGCTTATTTTTAAAGACTGTACAAGCTTCAAACGCTTACCTGAATCCCAGCCGCTCTGGGGGAACTCTGTCTCCGGAACTTCTCATCCATCTGCAAGAGGGAAAAGACACTCCAGGTTGGCGTGAAAACATCTAGAGGCGCTGCATACCGCGCTTACTCACCGCATTTCTTCTTCATAACCGGCATCCATGCTGAAAACGTTGCGGCACCTAAAAGACACAGAAAAAGAACTCCGTTCAATACAAATACGAAAGGGTTGCATCGTGCTCTCACTCACCTTCAGCGCTACTCATCTCAGCAGCACGTCGCCATCCCCGGATGCCGGCCTTCATCTAAGGAAGGAAAGGAACGAAGTTAGAGAACTGTTCAAAAGACTCATTATACTTACCTGTCAGACTCTTGCCAGTGAAGTAACTAGGCAGCAACGAGCCTGCATCAATCAACGTGACCCTGCCCTGAAAGTAGGATTGAGAGCACACTTTCCAAGAAAACAAGGTGAGCTGTGGATCAAAGGGAAGGGTTGGACCCCGGGGAAGAAGGGGTTCAAGCACACAGAGACAATAGGGAGTTAAACTCTACCAATCCTGTGTTTCAGGCCCAGTCTCCAGTCGAGTAGACTCCAGGGAAGGGTTTGAGGTCGTAAGAGGTCAGAACAGGCTGAGTGACGTCCCCGTGGATATCAGGTGAGCGTTACAACGGGCAAGCGTGTAGGCCATCATTCTCATGACGGGTGTTTCAGAAAGCAGCAGTCACAGTGAGATGGTAGCAAACCAAAGAACTAATAACAGTAGCCAAATGACCAAACATGATGTATGCCTGGAGCCTGAGTGTGGAGTTCCAGAGAGCCTAGCCAGTGACACAATGCCAGTGGTCGATACTGACGAATAAAGTTCAGTCCACAAAGCGTCTGCAGCATGCAGCATGGCCACCGTCCGGAGCTTAACAGTCCAAGGTTCTTGTGGGTGATGGTGTCTAAAGGTAGGCAAAATCTAAGTTCCTAGCGGGGTCAGGTGCTGGCCAAAAGTTCACAGTTCACGGTAATGGCAGTACTCCCAGAGCCAGAGGCTTATGATGGTCATCGGGGCAAAGAGGATGACAAAGAGGTGTTGGCGACAGGGACCAAAACCAGCAGGCACTGGCATATCAGTGGTAGCAGCTTCCAGCTTTTGCCAGTGTACCACCACATTCAGTGGATTTGTCATTTAGGGGACAGATCCAGGGGCAAGTGTGGGCTAACCAGTTACCACTCTGGCCTGGGTCACTGACACTGTGGCAGCCTCCCGCGGCACTACAGAGCATACCTTCCTGGGCCTGCATTGGGAGATCCAGCAGTGTCAGACACTGGAGGCAGTATGCCAGGAGCGGGATCTGAATTGGGGATGTGCTCTCCAGGGCCTCGACTGCTTGAGGAAGGAACCTGCGCAGAAATCCCACAGGGACCTCACCACCTGAAACCGGTGGTGCAGCCACAGGTCTTGTTCCAGTACCAGCATGTACTGGTGGACTGAGATCAGCGGACTCTGCCTCTGGCGTTGCTCATGCAGAGTGTGCAGTGCTTGAAGGGACTGGCACTGGCAGGCTTGAGCTGGGGCCAATGGCGAAGGTGACAGTAGTCACAGTGGGGCAGAGGCCAGGCCGTCGAAGATCGAGCAAAGTGGAGGCGGTGTCTTCGGGGGTGCAGAGACCTTGCAGCATTGGGCATCATGGACCCATGGTGTCAGTTCAGCGCACTTGAGGGCGGTTTCGGTAGTCAGCAAGAATTGATATGGTCCACACCACCTGGGCTGAAGTGCCGATTTCCGCTGATGGACTTTTACCAAGATCCAGTCACCAGGCTGTAGAGGATGGGAGAGTTCAGTCACCAGTTCTTGCAGGTCAGCTTGGACCTGAGAATGAAGAGCGTGAACAGTTTTAACTAACGTGACAGTACTCAAGCGCAGTGTCATCCTCTAGATGCATGTTCTGGAGGTGCAGACATGCAGGGGGAGCAGTTCCTACTTGCATGGGGTGACCTATGAGTATCTCCTGTACAGACAGTTTATGCTTGCGTTACGGATTATGCATGGCAAACAGAGCTAGTAGTGATACCTGGGACCATTTCAGCCCGGTTTCTTGACACTCTTTTGACAGGTGATGTTTGAGGTCACTGTTTCAGCAGTCTACAGGAATGCTTGACTGGGGTGGTAGGTGCAATGGAACTGCTGAGCTATACTTAGTGCTTTGCACACTTCCGTAATTATCTGACCAGTAAAGTGGGTGCCTCGGTCACTGTATATGACGCTTTGTGGGCACCCTCACCCAACATTGTGAGGTAAACATATGGTACACCTTTCACAGTAGTCTTGTGCTATCGTGGCAAGACCACTAGTGATCCAGTCTCGATTTACAGTAACAGTCATTGCATTTCTACCTGAATGAGCAATGCTGTGAGCCTCACGGGCCAGGTAGGGAAGGAGTACATTCTGTGCCACCAGGTGGCCTTCTGGGGAGCACCAAAGGGAGTCAACCCCCAACTTGCATCGTAGCTGAGTCCAGGTCACCTTTTCTACTTTGCGGGCATGGAGTTTGGCCAGGCTGGAAAGGGAGGCAATTGGTGACTGCTGGACTGCAACACAAACAAGAGTTTCATTAGGACCCAAGTGCCCATTTGACGCCCATTTGAAGCCGCCAAACAAGCTACATAGTCTACTGGGGCATTTCCGTGGGCAGTGAAGGACTGAGAGGGATCATGTCCCTTGCATCTAATGATGCCTAGTTTGGCAGGGAGTAGCAAGTCATGCAATAGGGCTGATATATACTTTACATTCAATATAGGGGCCTCAGTGAATATCAGGTACCCGCGCTGCTTCCAGAGGACTATGAAATTGTGCACAACACCATGCGCATACCAGGGGTCGGTGTAGATCTATCCCGAGCCAGGGTACATGCCCTGGTGAGTTCCGCGTCCTGGGCAGGTTTAGCCGTGGTGCACTTCTAGAGCTGGATACAGAATACTCTGAGACTAATTCTCCAGTTTCTGGTACCGGAGAGATTAACCGTCTATAAACAGGACCAGGTCTGGGTTCTACAAGGGGGTGTTGGACAAATCAATGCAGGGAGACAAGCGTTTCCACAACAGGGATGCAATAGTATTGTTCCCCGTCCTGCAGGGTAGGCAACAGAGAGGGAGGGTTCAAGATAGGGCATCGGTTCTGAGTAACATCGGCTGCTAAGAAAAGCAATTCTTCATATCAGATAAGTCTGGAGTTGGACACATGCTGTGTCTTTCCTTTGAGCAGTAGGGACAGCAAGGCATGTAGGACTGCGATGGTGACCTTGTACTAGGGAGTTGGTCTTTTCTATCAAAAGGGTAGCAGTAGCAACAGCTCTTAGGCAATCTGGAAGTCTGTCTGCCACTGGGTCTAGGGCTACTCTGTGGTATGATATGGGCCGGTGCTTATCACCGTGCAACTGCGTCAACACTCCTTGGACAAACGCATTACACTCATCACAGTACAACACAAATGGCTTGCTGTGATCTCAGAACATAAAGCCGGGGCCGTTGTGAGCACCTGCTTTATGGTGGAAAAGGAATCTTCAGCTTCCTGGGACCATGGTAGGGGCTCCGGTGTGGAATCATGTGTTAGGGTCTTACCTGTGGTAACTTATCTCTTTAAAATCTGCAAGGAACTGGCCAATCCTGCTGCAGTCTCTACCTCTCCTGTCCCTTCCCAGGCCCTCTGCACGGCACTGGCTTCATACTTCATCTCTAAAACTCAGGACATCCAGCCCTCACTCTCCTCCTATCCCCTCCCTGCCCCTACTCATTGCTCTTCCTCTGGCCCTTCTGCAGCCACCTCTCCTCCCTCCTTCTCTGCCTTTCCCCTGTTCTCCGCTGATGAGGTTTCTAGACAAGTCCGATCCATGAAAGTCTCTTCAAAACAGGTTCACCCCTGTTCCTCCAAAACTATCAAGGACCACATCGACTCCCTGGCTCCTGCCCTGGCTGATTTCTATAATAACTCCTTCACCACTGGAGTCTTCCCATCCCCCCTGAAGCACTCCCTTGTGCACCCTCTTCTTAAGAAACCCGCTGCCAACCCCTCCTGCCTGGCTAACTATCTCCCAATCTCCATCACTCCCTTCCTGGGCAAGCTCCTGGAGAAACTGGCCATCTCCCAGCTTAATCTCTGTAAAGGACCGGTAGGGGGTGTCTGTACTTCTGCTCTCTATATGGTAGAAGAGAGGCACAGCAGACCCCAGCCAAGATTCTCTATTACGGTAGCAATGGACGAGCAATCAAGGCCTAGCTTCTCAGGAGGTGATGCAGGCTGGTTCTTAAGTACAGTGTAGTCCCCAAGCCCCCACAAAGGAATGTCCACACACTGTATTGGTTAGAACACAGTCTTTATATAATCAATATTCAAGGTTATGTACACTTATCATAATAACTCACTTTGTACTTAGGAAAATCAACAATGGCAAATATATACAATTCTAAAGTGGTACCACCCTTTGTATTAGATCTCATTAAAGTGCATCAACAATACTGTAACAATGTCACACAGATCAATAGAGTGAAACCAGCAATAGAGAGAGGAGAGAAAATAAGGTGGTTGAGCAATAGGCAGAATACTGGCCTCTACCACTAGACACAGTTCTGTGTGGAGATCCCCCCACCTGGGCAACCTGTAAAATAAAGATATAGCACAAGCCCAGTCCATATATTGTTCTGCAAGTCTTATTCCCTCCTATAATGTTTTTACCCCCCCAATGTACCTGGTGGAGTCGAGTTCTTCGAAGAGGCGTCGACAGATCCTTCTTGAGCGACCCCTTTTCAAGCGGGAGTCACGGATCGTCGAGAGGCGTCGAGAAGCGTCGAGGAACTCGGCGTTCGGCGGCGGGGAATCGACGGCCCTTCTTGACTGCCTTCCCTTTCAAGCGGGAGACACGGGGCGTCGAACGTCCGTCGACAAACAGGGTAGAACGGCGTTGATGAGACGGCAGCTTCGTCCGAGCGGTGCTTGTCGGCGTCGGAGCGTCGGCGTCCTGCAAGGCAGAGGCGTGCGGGGCACCTCGGTGACAATAGTTCTGGACCGCAAAGATTGTGGAGACGGAGGCCCAGCAAGGGCGTCGAGTCGTTCGAGTCTTTGTGGTCTTCGGGTGGCGGGAAACCCACCGGCAGGTTTCTCCTCGGCGCGTTGGTCGTCCTCGACTTTCTCCGGCAGGATAAAGCGGTCGACGGTGCGGACGAGGGAGTCCTTCGATTCGAATGTTCTTAGGCAAAGGAGCGGGCGGCTCCGGTCGTCGGCGGCACGGCGTCAAGTGGTTCCCACGGCGGGGCAACACAACTTCGACGGGCCTCCAGCGGTTACACAAACCTGCGAACCCTGGTCGACGGCAATGGACTTCGACGGCGGCGATGTCCGGGTGCTTCACTTCGATCTCCTCGGCGGTCCCGTCTCGGGTCGGCAGCCTTTCGAGGGTCTGTCTTCCAGGGCGCTTCGGCGAAGATGGAGCGGTGCTCGATGGTCCCTCGGAGCACGGGAAGAGGGCGCCTTACCAGGTCCTCTCTCGGGTCAGTCTTCGACGATTTCGGCAGCCTTCGGATCGGTCGAAGCAAATGCGGCAGCAAGTCTTCTTCTTCCAGCTGGACGTCGAGGATCAGCAGTTCCAGTTACTCTTAGAGTGAAGACTCAGCTTCTGAACGCTTCTGAACAATCACCAGTGGTGAGAGGTCCCCAGATATACTATTTTGTCTCTCATCCACACTGCTGGCACACACTCAGCAGCCAATCATACAGAAGGGCATTCATGCAGTCAGTCAGCCAATCAGGCACACAGTGCATTCAGGCCACACTCCTCCCTTTCAGACACTCACAACAAGGAATGTGGATTGGGACAAGTACCCAGCCATTCAACACTACACACTGCATTCAGGCCAGTTTGGTCACACACTCCATTCACCCAGGTCCCACCCACAGGAGGTACCCACAACATACAGTCACTGAGAAGGCTCCAGTCAGTCTAGCTGGGCCTTCCCAACAACACCATATATGGAACTTCCACCCAACAGCCAGTCAGGGGGAAGGGACAGAGTCAGGGCTTCCCAGGACTTTGGGAAACAAGGTAACAGGCAATAGAAAGAAAGAGGCCACAGGGGCCATCTTGTTTCCTATCAGGAATCAACTGATCCCAATGGCAGGGCCTGGGTATCCCAAAATGGAGGACACCCAGAGCACCTGTCAAATTCAGTATGGAGCTGCCACCAGCCCATACCCTGCTCTGTGGGCCACCCACAGGTGCCCAAAAACATACACTAGGGGCACAGGGTTGTACCCCTACCCATGGGTGCCATAAGGGTATCCCACGGGTCTGTTCACCAAACCAAAAGAGAGAGCTGCACTGCCAGGAGTCCCACATGGACTCCTGGGCAGAAAACATGACAGAACACACGATAAAAAACAGTAAAGGACAAGGATTCGGAGGCCCTGTCCCTCTGATGCATTTCCAGCATCACAGTCGTCCCCCCCAGACTGAGGTGGAGGGTGTCTAATCTCCCACGGGATAGACACCCTCATCCAGACGGTCAACATACCTTCTGGAAAGGCCATCTGCATTATCGTGACTCTTCCCTGGTCTGTGCTCTATGGTGAAGTCTAGCCCTTGCAGGCTAATGGACCACCTGAGCAATTTCGGATTCTCACCCTTCATCTGCATAAGCCACTTCAGGGGCTTATGATCTGTTTGGACCGTGAAGGTAGACCCCGTAAGGTAGGGCCTAAAACGCCTAAGGCTCCAAACTATGCTAAAACACTCCTTTTCAACAGTAGCCCACCTAAGTTCTCTACCCTTGAGTTGTCTACTGATGAATATGATAGGATGTTCTCTCCCTTTGTCATCTAACTGGGACAAGACAGCTCCAATTCCGGTGTCGCAGGCAACCGTCTGGACGATAAAGGGTCGGCTGTAGTCAGGCGCACACAACACAGGTGCCCTACACAGACTTTCTATCAAGCCATCAAAGGCCCTCTGACAGTCTTCGGTCCAATTAACCTTCCTAGGCTGTTTGGGTGAAGTTAGAGCTGTCAGGGGTGCAGCTATGGTTCCATAGTCTGCCATGAAATTGCGATAGTACCCAGTGAGGCCCAAAAAGGCTCTCACCTGGGTTTGAGTAGTGGGAGTCTCCCAGTTCTGTACATCCTGACCTTTACTGGAGAGAGGTTGGATTTGACCCCCTCCTACCTCATGACCAAGATAGGTAACTTTCCCCTGAGCTATCTGGCACTTGGTGGCCTTGATAGTGAGGTTAGCCCTTTTCAAGGCCTGCAACACCTTATCCAGATGTGTCAAATGCTCTTCCCAGGTGGAACTGTAGACGGCAATGTCGTCTAAGTAAGCCACACCAAAGGCTTCCAGCCCACAGAGCGCATTGTTGACCAATCTCTGGAAGGTGGCAGGGGCATTCTTCAACCCAAAAGGCATGACCCTAAACTGGTAGAGTCCCTCAGGTGTTGAGAAGGCCGTCTTTTCCTTGGCATGGTCCGTCAGAGCTATTTGCCAATAGCCTGAGGTAAGGTCAAAGGTGCTCACAAATTTGGCAGCACCTATGGTGTCCACGAGCTCATCAGCCCTGGGCAATGGGTGCGCGTCAGTTTTGGTGACGGCATTGACTCCTCGGTAGTCCACACAGAACCTCCAATCCTTGGTACCCGCCTGGGAACTTGCCCTGGGGACAAGGACCACTGGACTGGACCAGGGACTGGTTGAGGGTTCAATAACACCCAGATCCAACATCTTGGCGACCTCAGCCTGGATGTGGTTCTTGACGGTATCTGACATACGGTAGCACCTGCTTTTGACAGGCACACTGTCACCAGTGTCAATTTCATGCCTACACCACGGTGTAAGGCCTGGCGTCAGTGAAAACAGAGAGGCATACTGTTGGAGTAAAGCCCTGCAGGCCCTCTGTTGCTCTGTTGTCAAATCCGGAGAGCGATGTACTCCCTCCACTGAGCCATCCTGAGGGTTGCTATGCAGCAAATCAGGAAGGGGCTCACTCTCATCCTCTTCTTGCCCTGAAGCTAGCAAGAGACATGAGACTTCTGCTCGCCGGTGGAAAGGCTTGAGCCTGTTGACATGGAATATCTGAGGGGCTACCCCAGAGGCTCCCATGTCAACCAGATAATTGACTTCGCCCATCTTGGAGATGATCCTGAAGGGTCGAGTCCACTTGTCTGCCAAAGCTCTAGGCTTGGTAGGCTCCATCACAAGGATTTCCTGTCCCGGAGTCCAATCCACTTGCGAGGCTTTAAGGTCATGCCAGTACTTATTCAATTCCCGGCTGGCCTTGAGATTTGCTGTTGCCTGACCCATCATCTGTGTCATCCTCCGTCTGAGGCCTAACACATAGTCCCCCACTTGCTTGGCGGGACCTGGAGGGGTGGCTTCCAAGCCTTCTCTGATCAAGGCGAGGGGCCCCCTCACGGGATGTCCAAAGAGGAACTCAAAGGGGCTGAAACCAACACCCTCTTGAGGTACCTCTCTGTAAGCAAACAGCAGGCATGGCAGGAGGAGATCCCATTTCCTCCTTAGGGGTTCTTCCAAAGCCCCTAGCATGCCCTTGAGAGTTTTATTAAATCTCTCAACCAGACCATTGGTCTGGGGGTGGTAAGAGGTGGAGAACTTGTAGGTTACCCCGCACTCGTTCCACATGGTTTTCATGTAACTAGACATGAAGTTGGATCCTCTGTCAGAGACAACCTCCTTGGGGAATCCAACACGGGTGAAAATGCCCAGGAGAGCCCTGGCAACCACCTTGGCAGTAACAGTCCGAAGGGGTATTGCCTCAGGGTACCTGGTGGCCTGATCTACCAAGACCAGGATGAACCGATGTCCACCTGAAGTGGGAGGGTCAAGGGGACCGACGATGTCGATGCCCACCCTCTCAAATGGTGTGCCAACCACTGGCAATGGCTGCAGTGGGGCAATGACACTACCTCCAGTCTTGCCAGACAACTGACAAGTTGGGCAGGTCCTGCAGTGGGACTCCACCTCTACTCCCCTCCGTGGCCAGTAGAAATGGGCAGAGAGCCTCTGCTTAGTCTTCTTGGTCCCAAGATGACCAGCCAAGGGCACCTCATGCGCCAACTGCAATAGGAAGGGCCTGTAAACCTGGGGTACCACCAACCTCTTGAGGGCACCAGGTTCAGGCTTAGTGGGCTCACTAACAAGGAGCTCACCCTCCCAATAAATCCGGAATGTCCTAGGCACTTCTCCTTGTGCCTGGGACAGGGCCTGTTTCCTCAGTCCCTCGAGAGAGTGGCACTCTCTCTGTCCCTTACAGAAGTCTGCCCGGGAGGGTCCCCCTTCAGCTAACAAGCATTGAAGGTCGGGATGATCCTCCGGGTTGAGAACCTCTCCCACAGGAGAGTCTTCTGTCTCTTCTCCCACAGGAGTTGAGTTTGGGTTTTCCACTGGACCCAGCCCGTCCGGAGCATGGATCCCAATGGGTGCTGTCGGAACAGCAGGAAGAGAAGGTGTTCCCTCCACAGAGGTGGCCTTCTTGCTCTTCCTTCTTCTCGCCTTCGGCCTCGCCTTTGGCTCGGGTACCTGACCCACAGCCAGACCCGGTGTCACCTGTGACCTAGTGACTGCAGCAGCAGTCATGGGAAGACCATCCGAGATCAACCCCAACTCTACTAGATCATTTCCTTACAGAATGTTAGCAGGGACATTGTCCTGAACCAGGACAGGAAGCTTTGCTGTCTTGTCTCCAATCATGAGTGTGACTAAGGCTACAGGTGATAATTTGGGAGGCCCACCAGCTAACCTGGTGGTTCTCAGAGGAGCACCTACATAGTCCTCTGGCTTGAGCAGGGTCCTGTCCACCACTGTCATGCTTGCCCCAGTGTCTCTCAAACCAGTAGAAGGCTGGCCATTCAAGAGGACACTTCTCAAAAACCTACGGGTGTTCTGTGGGATAGCCGCCAGTACTTCTGCATACTGGTCCCAGGCCCCAAGGGACACTAAGGAAATCTCTACCGGAGTACCAAATGTGATACCGGTAGAGGAGGGGATGACAGTGGCCTCCACCTCAGACACGGGGTAAGGGTAGGTCAGGCTGACAGCCTGTACTCCAAGTGCCTTACCTTTACACTTGGAGTCACCCCTTTTGTGATCCAGAGCCCCACAGTCCCAACAAGCGCCAGGAGTGCGGGGTACGGTACTGGAACCACTGGGAGCCTGCTTTGCAGCAGGTGGACCACTACTCTTATTCCCACCCACAGATGACTTATCCCCACTAGATTTTTGGGTCTTGGGAGAGGAAGGTTTAGGTTTACCCGACTGTGACTGCTTGTGGGACTCCTCAGCTTTCTGAGAGGCTCCCTTTTCTTTGTCCTTGTCCTTCCCACTGGAGTCCTTAGGGGACACCCGGTGGGAGACCCACTTGTCAGCCAACCTAGCCAGCTTAAAGGGGTCCAAAATGTTCTGGTCAGCCACATACTGACGCAGCTCTGGTGAACAGGCTTCAGAAAAATGCTCAAAAAACAAGAGGTGGGACAATTCAACAAAAGTCTTAACCTTGTATCCATCGATCCACCCCATCATGTTCATGTGCGCAGCACTCACCCAGTCAACCCAAGACACATTCTCTCTTTTCTTAAAATCCCTGAACCTTCTAAGGTATTGGGTAGGTGTCTTGCCAAACTTGGCAATCAAAGCAGATTTCATACACTCATACTGCCCCCTTTCTTCCACACTCAGCTTCAGAATACAGTCATATCCAGTTTGAGGCACTCTGCTTAACAAACACTTAGCCCAATCTCTTTTATCAACATCATGAATCGCACAAGCCATTTCAAACGCTTCAATCCATTGGAGGATATCTGAACCCTCCACAAATACACCAACCAAATCTTTCATAAACTTGGTGGCTGGGGACCTGACACTCTCACTGGTTTTAGCTGAAGTCTCCACTCTAGCTTTCTCTAGCTGGATTCTCTGACATTCAGTGTCCTGGCTCTTGAGTTCAAGGTCCTTATTTCTGAGTTCAAGATCCCTATTCTTGAGCTCCACTTGTTGAGCCAACTCCTCTTTCTTAAATTCAGCATCTATTTCCAACTTGCGGTATTCAAAGGCCAATTTCATCCTTAATAACTCAAGCTCCAAGGAATTGCTGGGGTTTGGAACAGAGGCAGCAGGAATGGCGGCATTCCCAGAAACAGATTCAGCAGAAACCCCAGGGGCAGAGTCCTCATTGGTTGCATTCCCCCCCTCATCAAGAGTTTCACCATCAGTCTGGTGGTCCACCAGGGCAGCTATCAGCTCAGCCCTAGACTTATCCACAAAGTCTAACTCCCTAGCTTCACAAGCACTCTGGAGAGCCTCCAAGCTCATCCGAGTCAATTTGCCATTTGCAATAGACTCCATTGTTTGTAATGCAGTTATCTTATACACAACTAAACCTTAATTAAATAAAGTGCAGATATCTTTTGTAAGTGGCACGGTTATACACTGATTCTTAAAACCATAAGCATCCCACCGCTGCCACCAGTGTAAAGGACCGGTAGGGGGTGTCTGTACTTCTGCTCTCTATATGGTAGAAGAGAGGCACAGAAGACCCCAGCCAAGATTCTCTATTACGGTAGAAATGGACGAGCAATCAAGGCCTAGCTTCTCAGGAGGTGATGCAGGCTGGTTCTTAAGTACAGTGTAGTCCCCAAGCCCCCACAAAGGAATGTCCACACACTGTATTGGTTAGAACACAGTCTTTATATAATCAATATTCAAGGTTATGTACACTTATCATAATAACTCACTTTGTACTTAGGAAAATCAACAATGGCAAATATATACAATTCTAAAGTGGTACCACCCTTTGTATTAGATCCCATTAAAGTGCATCAACAATACTGTAACAATGTCACACAGATCAATAGAGTGAAACCAGCAATAGAGAGAGGAGAGAAAATAAGGTGGTTGAGCAATAGGCAGAATACTGGCCCCTACCACTAGACACAGTTCTGTGTGGAGATCCCCCCCCACCTGGGCAACCTGTAAAATAAAGATATAGCACAAGCCCAGTCCATATATTGTTCTGCAAGTCTTATTCCCTCCTATAATGTTTTTACCCCCCCAATGTACCTGGTGGAGTCGAGTTCTTCGAAGAGGCGTTGACAGATCCTTCTTGAGCGACCCCCTTTCAAGCGGGGGTCACGGATCGTCGAGAGGCGTCGAGAAGCGTCGAGGAACTCGGCGTTCGGCGGCGGGGAATCGACGGCCCTTCTTGAATGCCTTCCCTTTCAAGCGGGAGACACGGGGCGTCGAACGTCCGTCGACAAACAGCATAGAACGGCGTCGATGAGGCGGCAGCTTCGTCCGAGCGGTGCTCGTCGGCGTAGGAGCGTCTGCGTCCTGCAAGGCCGAGGCGTGCGGGGCACCTCGGTGACAATAGTTCTGGACCGCAAAGATTGTGGAGACGGAGGCCCAGCAAGGGCGTCGAGTCGTTCGAGTCTTTGTGGTCTTCGGGTGGCGGGAAACCCACCGGCAGGTTTCTCCTCGGCGCGTTGGTCGTCCTCGACTTTCTCCGGCAGGATAGAGCGGTCGACGGTGCGGACGAGGGAGTCCTTCGATTCGAATGTTCTTAGGCAAAGGAGCGGGCGGCTCCGGTCGTCGGCGGCACGGCGTCAAGTGGTTTCCACGGCGGGGCAACACAACTTCGACGGGCCTCCAGCGGTTACACAAACCTGCGAACCCTGGTCGACGGCAATGGACTTCGACGGCGGCGATGTCCGGGTGCTTCACTTCGATCTCCTCGGCGGTCCCGTCTCGGGTCGGCAGCCTTTTGAGGGTCTGTCTTCCAGGGCGCTTTGGCGAAGATGGAGTGGTGCTCGATGGTCCCTCGGAGCACGGGAAGAGGGCGCCTTACCAGGTCCTCTCTCGGGTCAGTCTTCGACAATTTCGGCAGCCTTCGGATCGGTCGAAGCAAATGCGGCAGCAAGTCTTCTTCTTCCAGCTGGACGTCGAGGATCAGCAGTTCCAGTTACTCTTAGAGTGAAGACTCAGCTTCTGAACGCTTCTGAACAATCACCAGTGGTGAGAGGTCCCCAGATATACTATTCTGTCTCTCATCCACACTGCTGGCACACACTCAGCAGCCAATCATACAGAAGGGCATTCATGCAGTCAGTCAGCCAATCAGGCACACAGTGCATTCAGGCCACACTCCTCCCTTTCAGACACTCACAACAAGGAATGTGGATTGGGACAAGTACCCAGCCATTCAACACTACACACTGCATTCAGGCCAGTTTCGGGCAGGGCTGTCTCAGTCTTTGTCTCTCATGCCAGAAACCAGACAACCACAACAAGGAGTGTATATTGGTCACACACTCCATTCACCCAGGTCCCACCCACAGGAGGTACCCACAACATACAGTCACTGGGAAGGCTCCAGTCAGTCTAGCTGGGCCTTCCCAACAACACCATATATGGAACTTCCACCCAACAGCCAGTCAGGGGGAAGGGACAGAGTCAGGGCTTCCCAGGACTTTTGGAAACACGGTAACAGGCAATAGAAAGCAAGAGGCCACAGGGGCCATCTTGTTTCCTATCAGGAATTAACTGATCCCAATGGCAGGGCCTGGGTATCCCAAAATGGAGGACACCCAGAGCACCTGTCAAATTCAGCATGGAGCTGCCACCAGCCCATACCCTGCTCTGTGGGCCACCCACAGGTGCCCAAAAACATACACTAGGGGCACAGGGTTGTACCCCCACCCATGGGTGCCATAAGGGTATCCCATGGGTCTGTTCACCAAACCAAAAGAGAGAGCTGCACTGCCAGGAGTCCCACATGGAATCCTGGGCAGTAAACATGACAGAACACACGATAAAAAACAGTAAAGGACAAGGATTGGGAGGCCCTGTCCCTCTGATGCATTTCCAGCATCACAATCTCCACACTGAATCTGTTGGTTGTCTTCATGACCATCAGTCTGGCTTCAGAGCTGCCAGAAGCAGGAAAACTGCTTTCCTGAACATGCATGAAGACCTGCTCTCCAACCTTGACTAGAACACCCCTTGCGTCCTCATCTTGCTTGATCTCTCTTCTGCCTTTGACACTGTCAACCATGACATCCTGCTCAACCGTCTCTGATAACCTGGGTATCACTGTTCAGGCTCTGGCGTGGCTGACTTCTTTCCTCGCGACTGACCCTCCCAGGTCCAACTTGGGTCCTTCCACTCTGCTATCGTTTTCTCTACCTGTGGTGTCCCCCCCAGGGGTCTAACCTCTCTCCCTGGCTGTTCAACCAATACCTGGCACTCCTTGCCCACAGCATGGCTGCTCTATTCCCCAACATTCAGTGCTATGCAGATAACACTCGGCTCATTTTCAGGTTACCCTTGTCGTCCTCCTCTCCTTCGCTCATCTCTGACTGTCTGTCTGCTATCCAGGAGTGGTGTGCTGCCAATGACCTCTGCCTTAATGCCAGTAAAACTGAGATTCTCCTCATTGGCACACCCACTTCCTCCTTCCCTGTAGCTCTCTGGGGGCCTCTCTTGGCCCTCTTCCTGCTCCCACCTGCGAGGCTAAAAACCTTGGGGTCATCTTCGACTCCACACTCCTTCTCTCCTCACATCTCTGACGTCTCTAAGAAGCCACACTATCAGCTGCACCTCCTCAGAGGTATTCTTCCTTTCCTCTCCTTCCCCCAGAAGCTCACGGTCTCCAGAGCTCTGGTTCTCTCTAGGCTGGACTATTGTAACAGCCTCTTTCTAAATCTGCCTGCTTCTACTCTCCGCCCTTTGCAACTTATCCAGAACAGGACTGTGAGACTTGTCGTTGGCACCAAGCCCAGGGATTGTATGTCTCCAGGACTGAAATCTCTGCACTGGCTCCCAGTAGCTGTGAGGATGAAGTTCAAAACCCTCTGCATTGTTCACAAGGCCTTCTGCGTCCTGGGGCCTCAATACCTTCAACTCTCTCTTCCTAAATATCTTCCTTCTCGAGCTCTTCGCTCATCTGCCTCCAACTCCCTCAGGGTCAGTTGCTTCTCCAAGCAACGAGTTGGTGGTAGATCTCTCTCTTCGGCTGGTGCCTCCCTCTGGAACAGCCTCTCTGCCTCCCTTAAACTTGTGGAGAACCATCTCTGGTTCTGGAAGCACCTCAAAACCTTTCTCTTTGCTTCTGCCTTTTCTCCTCCTCTCCTCTGCTGACCTCCTGGCTGCAACTGGAACTGCACTGGCTACCTGGACACTCTCTGATTTGGGGCCCAGGTCCTTTTCCCCCCCCCCCAGCGTTTTCTCAGTGGGCATGGGGGGATGTCAAGGAATATACCTTCCGGGGAACAACAGATGCAACAGCTCTATTTACATAACAAATCTAACCCAAACAAGTTAATGGAAGAGCAGGGACTCAACAGTAATGCATGGTGGTAAGAGATAGGACACAACATGACCATAAGGGGGGGGGGAGACTCAGGGTCTGGTTTTGGAGTACCTCCACTTCCAACAGCATTGACAATGTCATTAGAGTGGCCAATATGTGGGAAGTCTGAAGCCTTTAGTGCTGAGTGCAATGCGCCACTGACAACCAAACGTGATACCTTTTGACTAGCAATAGTACAATCAACATAAGGAGCAGCAGGATTAAGCGTCATAAGTGGTGCAATCACTCGTCGTTCTGTCCCTGTGCTTGGGGAGCTACTGTTCCCCATCTCCAGACGCACACTTCTGGCGTGGAGTGGAATCCTTCCCTTCCTTGGGAAGGCCATATCTGTAATACCATAAGCTCGACTTCAGTGCTTTCTTTCTGTTTCTCGATCCTTTCATGGAAGTTTTGTGCGGCAAGTGAAACCTCTACCAAGTTCTTCCCCTCCTACCCAATTAGCACAGATTGTATAATGTCTGATATCTTGGGTTGCAACCCCATGACAAAATGTGGCACCGCATCCTGTGGTTCTACAATGGCGCCATCAATGATCTCAGAATACTGTTCAAAACATTGTTTCAGTCGCTCAGGATATTCTGCTGGATTTTAACCCTTAGTTTGTTTACAGACATTTATTTTGGACCCATCAGTTTTCTGGGGACACATTTCGAGGAGGTCTGTAAGACCCTATCAGTGAATGCTTTTAGCCCTCCTGTGATGGAGGTTATTCGGCTGGCCAGTTAGAGCACACCTTTAACAGAGTGAAGGTGTCAGTGGGCAGGGCTGCCCATCGGGGGTGTTGCTAGGTCTGGAAAAGACCCGGGGCTACGCTGATGTCAGAACTGTCGGGACTAGGGGCTAGCTAGCCTTTTGGTTGTAGCTCCTGAGATTCTATCCGGGGCTACAACCAAAAGACCAGGGGCTCTAGCCCCCTTAGCCGACCCCTAGCAACGCCTCTGCTGCCCAAAGTAATTGGTTTAGTTCAGCAGATCTACGTCAGTAGCAGTCCATAATAACCTGAAGTTCTTCCTCATATTTACCAGGATCTTCTCGTATCTTTGGGAATTTCTGAACAATATTCAATAAGTCAGTGGCACTCCAGGGTGCATGGACCGTGACTATGGTACCCTCCTCTGCAGGACGCTGTCTAAGCAGATATACGCCTGCACTGGTATTGTTGTGAGTAACTTGGAACCCGTCAAATGTTCATGTGGTGGATGACAGTGACTGAAAGAGGCTGGAGATTTGGGTTTGTAGCTCAGCTGAGATACGGCCCGTCGTAGAGCTCATCCCGGTGGATTGGAGATTAGGTTGGTGGTTGGACAGAGTGTGGGCTATGGAACTGGTGGTTTTGTGCAGTATTAAAAATGGCTGGATTGTAAGAGCCCGGAATGTTTTTAGGAGATTCCATCGGTGAGGACCCTTCTTGGATGATCTGCTCTTGGAGCTTCTCTTGGGTATTTTTCAGGGCTCAAGTCTTTGATTCGTACTGTCTCTTAGTAGCTTCGGTACCAGTCTAGGTGACTATTCCATTGTTGGTGCACACAGGCACCTTTCTTCTCTTGTGCTTCAGGGACAGCCGCAGGTGTTGGTCGAATTCATATGACTCATTTGCAGTCATTGCCCACAGTTATGCTACCCATAGTGCAGAGCAGTGTTCAGCTTCCTCAGAGACAAGAATAGGAAAGGGTTGGAAACCCGACACACAAACGGTGACATTTCCTATACTAGGATAGAGGAGAGGGTGAATACAAATTTGGGGTGACGCACACAGGGTTACAATAGTGCGGATGGGGCTTTTCGAGACAATCATAGAGCTCTCATCGCATATATCCAGAAAAGTACAGGCTTTGAGTGAGTAGTGTGTAGACCTAAAAAGAGCTGGACTGGTAGTGGCACTTCTCGAGACTGGCCTGAACCCATTCTTGCAGGGGCTATGACAAGGTTTGACTTATGGTGGAGCTAGGTCCATGCATAACTTCGTCCACGCCGGGGCACTATTGTGTCCCGGGGCTGGCGTAGCTGGCTCGACTCATAGCTGACCGCTCTGCCATGTCTATCCAGAGGCTCAAGTAGAGGCGGAGTCCTGCCACAAGACCAGTCTGCCTCAGTCTCTAACCTGTGTTCTACAAGAGAGGAGCTGCAGCGACACTACTCTTGGATTGCTTTGTGTTACTTTAAATCAGAGACGCCACCTATTTAAATTGACTCCAGGCGCGGAGTCCTGCGACGAGTCCAGTCTACCTCAACCAACGAGGCGGACAAGTAATGGCGAACGCACCCAGACCTCTGACTCGGCAGAAGCTGTTACAACACAGGCGTCGGCTGATAAGTACAAAGCTACCTGACTTGCATCTTAAATTAAGCAGTAATAAAGGCTTACCAGAACTGACTCAACATACATTGGCAAAAAGCGTTTTTTCGTTAGCTTACCTTGCAGATGCTAAAATAAAAGCCACAAGGGGCTTAATAACGAAGTCACAAACACACGCTACGCCACTCATTCAGGACGTGGAGATGCGGGCATCTCCATTAAATGTAACAGACACTGAGTTGCTACAGATAAGATTTCCAGGTGACCTTCGATCCTTTCGGGTTGCAAATGGCGCCGTGGAAAGTGAAAATCAAATACACACTGCTTTGAGCGTAGAAATTGACAAACATTTAACATGTAAACCTGCAAAATTTCCGGTCATATCGGACGCAAAGACTCAAGAAAATTATTTACAGCCTGAGCAGCTGGCACAGAACACTGCCCAAAATAGTGTGTCCGTGCACTCTGCACCACAAGATATTCCACAAGAAGTACAAATGGAACATCACGATTGCAACTCAATGGATGAAATGAGCAACGTTATGAACACTTCAAAATTTCAGGCAGAAGGGGCGAACACGCCCATATCACAAATAGTCATAAGACCCATGGCACACTGCACAGAGCGAGATGACAACAGCGTTCCAAATTCCTCATTAGCGCTGTCCCCGTGTATAGTGCTGCAACGCGGCAAACGGTTATCCGTTTACGACTCTGCAGTCCGTGAAGCATGCTTGACCGAGCGGCTAAAAACGGATTTCCTGTTGATAGGACCGCCTCAATGACAGTTATGCCGACAGGGCCAGGACTCTTTGTGAGAAGCAGCTCCGAGTAAACATGCTGACTTAGAAGTCGACCTTGTTGTCCAACACTCACAAGGAAATTAAACCAAATAGACTGACAAGCACACCAGTCTCAAAAAATATATCGAATACAATGTCGGCAGCAAAAAACGCCGCCATGTGGAAAGCAGCGGATCAAGCATCTGACGTGCTCACAAGCAATAAATCAGGTCATTCAGATGTATTGCAACGTGAGTCTGCAGGTTCGAGTACAATTAACCCTCTGCAGGCACCCATACAAACCGAGAATGATGTTGAGAACCACGAGAGAGGAAATATATCTACTGCTGCAAGCATTCAAATTCATAATAATGTTCTTGCAGCAACCGCACTAGCCCTTCACGAAGCTATCTATACAAGTCTCTTAATGACTCATTAAAAGATTAAGGGTCAATGCTACATACTTTGATATCTAAAATCTGGAACCTTGAAAATGTCACTTTTCACCTGAATCGGAGACTGGACCAAGAAGCAGAAACTTCATTGAGATGGCAAAATCGATCAAGCGACTTGGCCAGAAACAACATTTCGGACAAATCTGTCTTAATTGACCCTGTACTCGAGTCCACTAAATGGATGAGGCATAATACAATGTTAGACAAATGCACACAATCTCAGCCATGCACAGGAAGCTGCAATAACTTAGTTCCAATTGCAATGACAACATCAAAATTGACACCGGTTCAAACTTCATGATCGCAATCAGTGAATTTTGAAGTTGATTCACGTCGTGCTGACGAAATTAAACAACCGCAGGCGTCAAAATCTGTTACTTCAACTTTTAATGTTGCTAGAGCTGGGAGCCCTACCTCGAGACAAGTTCCGGCCCTTGTAAATCCCAAATCGCAGCAAGTCCCTAACTCAAGTAAAACAAAGAAAGCAACTGAAGCTTCGAACATTTCTAAACTGGTGGGAACATGCGAGGGGAGTGTAACCATAAATGGTTCCCAGCAATCAAAACAGCAATCGACACAGGAAATAAAAAAAGCCTTGTTTAGAATTTTCACTGGTATTGCTAAAACTGTAGTCGTGTCATTGAAGAAAAATGTACACAGACAACATCAAACAAATGGAAATGCAAAGTCAAAGAAAACAACGAATGCAGCAAAGACACACTCAAGTAAAACAAAAAAATTCACAAGAAATTTAACAACCCCACCTCGGACAGAGTTATTCGACCAACAAGCAAAGCGCCAAAGTGCATCTGTAAATTGTGCAGAAAAGGAAGCCCTGGTCGACCCTATTAATCCAAACAAAAGATCAAGAGTCAAATTTGAAAATTCAGCAAATACAGACTGAGAGGCGACGCTTGAATCATGCGAATTCTCTGTGTACTCTGTAGATGACAAGGAAGAGCAACCGAACGATAACAGCATAGCCAGTGATGAGAGGTCTAGTCCAATCCACCCACCAGAAAAAACTATCGCTCCAAGAGGGCAAGTGACTGATCATCCCAGAGCTGATGTCGAACGAAAAAACGTCACACACAAATCTCAGAAACAATCGCCCCAAAGTCCACCTCAGTGGATAAAGTACACTATATTTCAGAGATTCATGCAACTAACGGACATGTTTCACATTCTACTATGAATCCTAAACTCACCTCAGCCCAAATGGCGAAACAAAAAGTGACAGCAGAGCCTCCAATGACCAGGCAACAGAAACCAGCAATACTCTCTCCTTGGAAAGTACAGCTATTGAATGTTCAACAAGATACCATTGAAGTAAATTTGAACAGGAGAAACATCATGAAGTTGATTCAGTGCATCTCCGCTCTCGCCACAATCAGATCCGAAGATATAGCAATTGTGGAATATGCATCTGAAAATAGATCAGACTGGGTGATCTTGCACATCCAGTCTCGATGCATTGCGACAACCTTGTTAAATGCGAAAGAGGTACTGCTATTCTACGGGTTTGAGATATTACCAATTCTTGACAATAATATCAACCTTACATTCCCCGGCCACGGTAAAAACAACCTAACTACTAACACGCAAAGAAAAAACTAGCTGAGGGAACAACTGGGTAGATCAGGACCAACATATGCCAAAGCAGCTCAGATGACTGCTCAACACAAAACAAAAAACAAACTGATCTACTGTGTCAGCACAATCCACATCATTAGCAAATAAAGGACTCAAAGGAGGAGCACTGTTCACAGATTTGATGGAATACCCGGGGTTTCATGCACTTATTTCACGAATCATGTAAAAAAATAGATAATAACTTCACATAGCCAAGTCTCTTGGAGACAGATGATGAACTCCCTGTGAGAGACGGTTATACCATCTATTTAAATGCTGCTTGGAAAAACTCATCAGGTCGTCCCTTCTCGGGACTAATAACAATGATTAAGAACAATAACGGATGGATGGCAGAAAAATCCACAAATCCAAATTTATTTGTTCAAGTCACCACACTGAAACACACCAGACAAGGATTATTATTGAACAAACAGCTATTAATAATAAACACCTACTGGAATCCCGCAAAGATCTCATCTGAACAATTTATAAGTTCAGTTATGTCAGCTGTCGACGAATGTATGTTGGACCCTAATGACCCTTTCATACTCATATGTGGAGATCTCAACTATTCATGGATAGATGGAAATGGGCTAGTAAAAAAGCCTGACCGTTCACAAAAAACCTTGAAATTAGATCGAGGAAAGAGGTGGAAACAAGAATTAAAGAATAGAAACTGCTCAATTTTGAACGGCACCACATGCAGAGATATTCCTGCATCACAGACCTGGCATCGAAATCAGAGCCACAGAACTTTAGATTATATATGGGCTTCAGGAAATCGCCTTCCGAAGATTATCCACGTAACAACTACTAAAGCACTTAACAACGATCATGACATGCTAAAACTAACGTGGTCAATGCATTTCGGAAACACCACAACTAAACATCTAGCAAACGTCGAAATCAACCAAGGTCTAAATAGACTAAATATCCGAGCTAGTCAAATTACAATGCTGAACACAACAATGTTTGCTGATGATGCACTTATGGTGGATGTGAACTAAGCTCCTCTTTTAGCCTAGTATACAACAACTCGAAGCTGGAAAAATAGAGGAAATCAATTGAACAAATATCATTTCAGTGCGCAAGTGAGCGCTGCAAAAAAAATTCTACACAGACATAAGGTGGCTGAGACAAACCAGTCTAGTCAGCCCTGCCAACGCAATCAAAAAAAGACGGCAAAAATATCAAAACTGGTTAAAAGCTTTTGCCTCTTAAAGCGATCAAGAAAGAGTGGAATATATACTTCATCTCTTAGCAAAGAACGATAGTCGACAAATGTGGTCAATAATAAACGACAGCGTCGCAAATCAAAGCACAGCTATGACCAACATAATAAATGCCAGTGTCTGGTTCTGCCCCTTTTCTAAAGTATTCGACTCCCCAAATGAAACAGATGACAATACAGAGAAAAGGTGTGGGAAGCAACACGAAGAATGGAATGTATGTGAAACAACGGATAACATCTTGGTTGCAATCCAAAAGCTAAATAATTCAAGAGCAGCTGGCCCTGATGGCATAACAAATATCATGCTAAAAACACACAAAAATGAATGGGCACCGTTCATAACAGCTCTACTTCAACGAATTGCAACCAAAAACGAACTCCCGACATCATGGCTATCGGTGATCATACCTATTTTCAAGAAGGGCAATCGGGACAAGCCATCCAATTATCGCCCGATTGCCCTTCTAGATACAATTGGGAAGATCTTTGCTTTTTGCCTACAAAAAAACTTGCCTAGTGGGCCATTGACGCTTCAATGGTCGACATGAGACAAACAGGATTCACAAAAGGTGTGGGCACCTGTCATGATGCCTACCCCCGGGGACCCAGACCAAGTCCAGCAACCCCGGAATCGGGCATCAAGTCATTCCAAGCAAGCCCAACAACCCCTGCTAGGGGCTATTTGGGTGCAGTCCTGGCGTCTATGGCGCCAGGCTCATATGGAGAGTCAGTCCTGGCGCCAGGCGCATAGATTAAAACTTACCTGATGTAGACCATGCTGCAAACTTACCTGATGTAGACCATGCTGCAAGAGCTCCAAGCCAAAAGAGGCTTGGAAGGGACTACTTTATTTAGGGACTATTTTTTTACTCGGGTGGGGAGGAATACTTACCTGGGACTACTTTGGAGGCTATTTAAACCACCCTCGAAGAGAAGCACACGCATTCTGCATCCAGCAGTATAACGCTCACCGTGCCTGCAAGTCTGCATCCAGTCTTCTGCCACGCCCGCCTCGAGTCCGGAGCTCCTAGAAAAAGGGAGAAAGAAGGAGAAAAGGTTAGAACAAGAGCAATACCTTTGATCCTTACCTGAATTCCCGATCCATCGGGCCTTCGAGCTAGAAGTTATTTTATGTGCGTCGCCTCGCCTGCTGCAGCGCCGCGCTGAACTCACCGGCCTTCGCAGCATCTTCACATTGCACCGCATCTTTCTGCATGTTCCCGCCGCACTCCGGCACCTGAGGGGGAGACGAGAACAGCAAGGCGAGCCAAGGGAATACACAGAGGCAATATTAGTTACCCCCCAGAGACTTACCTGATTTTACCACCGGGGGTACTATCCCTCTTCACGGGTCGGCGCAGCTTCCACTGCATTCTCGCCGAACCCCGGCCCCTAGGGGGAAACAAAAGGACAGCAAGGTGAAACAAAGGGACAAACAAGGGGAAACCTCATCACCACAATAGACTTACCTGATTTTACCGCCGGAGGCATTATTCCCCGAGACTTCATACTTTCTCTCAGCACCTGAATAAGGGAGAAAGCAACAGGTTACATATTGACATTATTTTATCAAACTGTGTTGGATAATACAAATCCTTACCTGAATATTACCGGTTGCCACGAGGAACTCTTCGCTAGGGTCAAGCTGCAACCTGCAAGGCATCGGACAGAGTGAAAGTCAGACATTTGAACACTTACGAACTACCTACTTACGGCGTCTTGCCGGGAATCTCATAGTCAATATTATTCTGGAACTCACCAATTCCTTCGAGCCAGTGAAGCAACTGGTTATCTATGCGCCCCTGCGCTCAATGCAGGATGGAGAGCTCATCTTTTCAAACCATCAGGTGAGACCATAAGAGGGGACATCAAAGGTGATCTCTGGGGAGAACAGCGGGAGTGGGGGGTAGTTAACGCTCAACTCCACGGGTGGTTAATTCCCTTTCTCCATTTGCAGAAGAATATTTCTACGGGTCAAGCAAACGAAGCTAGGTGGGCCAGTCCAGTCCGTCATCTCAGCACTACACGTCACATTGGTGGAGACCGCAGCTGTCCAGTTCAGATCGACACCCCTGTGGGAGCCAGGTGAGCGTAACAGTACCAAACTGAATCTAATTCTTCTCAACATTTTGAAATTGGAAGCCTTGAAAGGTGGTAGTAAGCTCTTTCTTGCCTTCGTAGACCAGCGGCAAGCGTTTGATACTATTAACAGAAGGCTACTTTGGGAGCAACTGCAAAGTTTGTCCTGTCCGAGCGACCGCCTCAATCCTTTGAAGGCTCTCCATACAAACACGACTGTAAGAGTTCGATTGAATGCACAAGGTGACCTGTCAGACGAAATACCCACAAAGAAAGGAGTTAAACAAGGATGTCCATTGGCCACCCTATTATTTAAACTATTCATTTCCGACTTGCCAATAACTCTGAAAGCAACAAATTCATTCCCACCATGGTTAAACGGACAGCATATCAGCTGGGTCACATATGCAGACGACATTGTGTTAATAGATGCTACACAAATAGGGCTTCAACGTCTACTCTCAAACCTGCATATATATTTACAGAAAAATGACCTAGAAATAAATGTACAACAATCCAAAATTATTTCATTCGGGACAAAAGAGATAAGACTTTTAAGTGGTCAATAGCTGGCGAGATACTTCAAACTGTCGGTTCCATATGCTATTTGGGGATCGTATTCAATAAATCGATTTGAGAATGGAATTGGGTACAACAAATAACAACTAGAATGAAAATGCTATCATTACAAGGTGTAAAATTACATGCACCGTATGGCAAATTCACACTGAAACCGCTACTAAGTTTCTACCAACAGAATGTAAAACCAATCATTACATTTGGATGTGAAGCAGGGTGGAACATAAGTGATGCCTTTTGGAGTCAACTAGAGGGCCAATTCTGGTGGAAAATACTAAGACTGCCTACTAATGTGTCAATTTGTGCAATACGATGTGAACTATGCCTGGAATCATTGCAAAGCCTAGTGATCTGGAAATCAGTTGCCGTGTTGAGAAAAATACGCCTGTCACCTGCCCCGCCACCGTATCGTCTGCTGAATATGGAAAACAAGACCTCTCATAAAGGGCTACTTGACATGTGGATAGCGAAAATCGATAAAATCTTAAAGGAAGCTGATGTCACAATGAATACTCTTTTGACAAACCCTCTCGCCGCAAGAGAAAAACTAAAGTGGTGGCAGTGGATTCTAAATACTGAAAAATGAAACAATTTAGCTTCATCCTTATCCAATGGCCCCACATCGCAAGGAGTCGATCAACCACCAAACTATTTTATACAATTTCCTACCCGCTACCATAGAGACCAGTTCCTAAGATTTCGGCTAAACCTGTACAAAACAAAGGAAATGTTAATGTTAAAACATGACAATGGCACATTAAACTCTCAATGTAGATTTTGTAAGAGGGAAGTCGAAACACTAAAGCACTTGGTCATTGAATGCCTGGAATTGTCATCATTGCAGATCAAATTCTTGGGCAATGTGCCCCTACAAATGGTGACATGGATGAGTGGTGGGTTAAAGTGCTTACAGGAAACAATGCAATGTTATCTTGTACCTGAATTAACTATATGGACACAATCTTGAAAGAGACGTAAACACGCTTACCCAAACTCAAATTGATGAGGCAAATGGAAGGAAGTTTACTCAAGTAAAAAGCAAATTAAGTTGATCAATATGAACTTACTGAATGATGTCATGGATGATGAGAATGTGGTTAAATGTGTTGTTAAATGTTTTGATAAAATCTTGTTATAAACTAAATGTCAAATAAAAAATAAGAAGCAGAGATCCCAGGCCTGTACTCCTCCCCGTTACAGACATTTCAGGGACACCTGCAGGTGTTGGTCATATTCAGATGACTGCCATTTGCAGTCATTACCCTCCTATGCTGCCCATAGTGCAGAGCAGTGTTCAGCTTTCTCAGAAACAAGGGTAGGAAAGGGTCAAAGACGTGACACATAAACGCTGGAGATAAAGCCTGTTACAGCTCCAGTACTAGGAGAGAGGAGAGTGTGAATAAAAAGCTGGAATGGCACATCCAGGGTTACAATAATGTGGACGGTGCTTGACAAGACAATCATAGGGCTCTCATCCCATGTATTTTCTTCACATGTCACATATGTGGTTCTCTTATCCCAGTCCCTGGTTCTACCCTACTTTGACCTGCACAGTGGTCCTATGGTTTCTCAAGTCAGTAGGGAGTATGGATGCACTGCTTTTGATCAGATCACATTAGTTAGCAGGGTATCTTCCCTCTTGTGCCCTAGGACAACAGACAGTTTCCAAATGCCAGACTTCAGAACAATTTTTACCAGAAAAAAATATTTCCCCAACCCATTTCAGACAATATTACACAAGATATGTCACATACCACTGCAGTTATCTGCGTTCACCAACCCAAGACTTTTCAGTCACCTCTCCTTTCAATACTGCTATAGCTACCCCCCCCGTAATCCCTAGGCGTTACCTGCCAGTTTTCCCCACTGATGAAATTGCCTCTCTTTGGCCTAAGGGGATCGCTGGGAGTCATGTCCGGTGACCCTTGAGGTTGACCAGAAGGCAGCAGGAATCCAATGTCGTAGGCAACAATATTGTCATGAAAAATAACAAAAGCCTATTCTGGCAGATTGGTGAATGGTTTTATTATTTTTTTAAATGTTTTTTTATTCTTGATTCAATTGGGTTACAATTTTTACAAGATAAAACACATCAAATAAGAGCTTTCTTCTCGATCCTTCAGTTTCCAGAAGTTCAGGAAAAGAACAAAAGAAACAAAAAAGACAAAGTATAAGTGAAAAGTAAAAAGGGACATGGATGAAAACCTCTGCCGCAAACAAATCAATGCGCACACATCACCAATCCACCAGGTCATTTCCAGGTTAACTGTCCCTGTGTCCCCCTTTTTTCTATTTTTTTTTCTTTTTCCTCCCTTTTTCCCCCCTTTGCTATATTCTCCTTAATTAGGTGGCTCCTGTTGCATTCGTCAGGTTCAATTTTTGTCTTTTGGGATAAAGAGTCCTTTACTCTTGCGCAAGAAGAGTATTCTGGAAAAAGTTTGCCGCCGCTATTGTTAGTGAGGTTTTTTCACCACTCATCAGGTGGTTCCACCAATCCTCTTCGTCGTAAACTCGTAAATTTTGAAAAAGGTGGCCCAGATAGACAGTTCTTTTTGCACTGAGACCCGGACATGATAGTATGTGGTGCCATAATGTTTCCACTTTATGAATGGTTTTATTAGCAATATTGAAGCCATAGGTAAACAACTAACCAACAGCAGTATGAGATTCTGTGCAAGCGACCCCCGGTCCCCTCAATGCACTGGGTTATATACTGGAAGGTACACCTGCATTTCAATGGAGAGGGGGTTGTGGACATGAGACCAGTAATATGTTGCATGTGGAAGGATAGTGTTTCAGCATACAATTCTCAGGCCGTGGCTGCATTCTCAAACGCAGGGCAATATAATCAGGCTGGAAGACCTATAATGAAACAGTAATTCATGGAAGGTAAGCTGCTTACTTCCATCTACTAAAGCCACCTTGCGTAGAAAAGCGGCAGCCTAAAGCACGCTTACTTATGCCAAAAGGGAAACGTATCAGAGGCGAGAGTTGTGGGGGCGAGCACTGCTATACACTAGGCGATTAAGCTGTCGGGGTTAAAACATGCGCAGTAGGACATAGGGCTCACCTCACAATGGCAATAAGGCACTTGTTAAACATGGCAGTTTGCATTAGCAGTACAGTATTGTATTGCAACTGGTAACAGTTTATTAAAATGTTCAAACCCCAGGTTTCCCCCCACACTCTGTTCAGCTCGGAATGATCAAGGACCACATCTGACACTTGGGCCTTGCAGGCCATTTGTCAGGGATATTGCCTGCCATTCCTACAGCTCCCATTTGACCTCAGCCCTCAGGCTAACACCCTGTCTCTGGATTCCATCCTCCTGGAGGAGACCCATCAGCTTCTTTCAAAGAGTGTGGTAGAACTGGTGCCGTGCTCAGAACGAGGCAGGGGGTGGTACTCCACCCATTTTCTGGTAACAAAGAAGGACGGGGGCTTGCGTCCCATACAGGATCTCTGGATGCTGAATTTGTTCCTTCGCACTGACAAATTCAAGATGGTTACTCTGGCCCAGATTCTGCAAGCCCTCGATCAGCCGGACTGGTTGGTATCACTGGACTTTCAGCATGCCTACTTCCATGTGCCAAACCATCAGAAGTACCTGAGGTTTGCGGTGGGCCAACACCATTACCAGTTCAAAGTGCTGTAATTCTCTTTGGCTCCCAGGTTTTCACCAAGCTGCTAGCAGTGGTGGCGTCTTGCCGCAAGAGGGAGGGCATTCATGTATTTCCCTACCTGGATTACTGGCTTATCCAAACTCGCTCCCCAGATCAAGTGTTAGACCATCTTCTCCGCACATGCATTCTGTTGCACAGCTTGGGCTTTTCCCATCATACTTTCAAAAGTCTCACCTTTCGCCATGACAGTCCCTCCGATTTATCGCAGGGGTCTTGGACACTCGCCTGTGCCGGCTTTTCCCACCTGAGGACTGAGTGGCGAACGTCTTTCAGATGGTCAATGTCCTTTAATCTCAGGGACGAGTCTCCACCTCAGCCTTTCTGCGCCTACTGGGTCTAATGGCCTCCTGGATCCTTGTGGTTCCCGAGGCAAGGCTGTGCATGAGATTGCTTCAGTGGCTTCTCCGTTGCCAATGGCCAAAGATTCAGGGCCACATGTCAGATCTCTTACAGGTTTCAGACAAGGTGACTGGGGATCTTGCGTGGTGGGCCATGAGACACAACTTGCTGAGAGGCGTGTGGTTTCGTCAACCTTGGCCCCAGATGACTGTGTTAACTGATGTGTCTCTGACATGCTGGGGTGCTCTCCTGCCGAACCAGAAAGTGAGCAGACTGTGGTCTCCCTCGGAGCCGCAGGAATGCATGCATTTGCTGGAGTTGAGAGCAATCAGGCTGGTCCTAGTCACATTCCTCGCCTCGGTGCAGCTCAGAACTGTGCTGATCATGATGGACAACACAGCGACCATGCACTCTCAACCAATGAGGTGGTTTGGGGTCTTTTCTGTGAAAGGATGGTGAGCTAAAGACTCTGGTTGAGACTCTAACCCGGGATATAGGCCGGTAGTAGAGAAACTCCCAGAACCCCCTTGTTTTTGCATATTCAGTAACTTTGGGTTCTCACCCTAAGTAACTAGGGTAATCCAAACGTGGAACCCTTGCTCACTGTTCTTAGAGAGGCATAGCTCCACCTCACTGTCGAGGCCCAACCAGGCCGAAACACGTGTTAGGGGTTGCTGTTAGTACTCTTGTTCAGAAGAGAATTGCCAGGCATTTCGGTGCTGGACTGCCCTTGGGCTGGACACAGACTGATATGTAGTGGACATTTCTCTTCTGTGAAAGGATGGTGAGCTAAAGACTCTGGTTGAGACTCTAACCCAGGATATAGGCTGGTAGTAGAAAAACTCCCAGAACCCCCCCTTGTTTTTGGGGTCCTTGCCGCCATGCAGAGAAGCGATGTAACTGTGGTTTTGGCCTCTGGACAGTGGCGTCTCTCTCTGACAGCTGCCCATCTTGCTCGGAGAGCACTGTCCTAACTCACTCAGGATCTGGTGGTTTGCCATCTTTTTATGCTTGAGCTTGGACACTAGTTGTTTCAATGAGAATGTGGATTGATGGCTCTGTTTATTAAGTGAGGGTAATGTGATTGGTAGATGTCTAATTGTTCCACCTCCGCTCTATGTGTATGTCCTGGTCACCCACTTATCCTCAAGTGTTGGTTGTCCTAATCGTTCAGCTTGGTCAGTGTCTCTGTACCCATGGCTGAGGCCTCAAGAAGGCTGCCCCTGATCTTGGACTCAGGCACCAGCATTATGGCAGCCGGGCGGTTTCTTGTTCCTGCAGTAGAAGCTGCGAGTAAATTCACTTTAATTGGTGCACCTGCCCAGAATGACTGCGTCTTTGATGTCCATTACTTCACTGCTGTGCACTTATTGTCAGTTTCAGTTCCACAATCCACTTCAGGGTTCGTGAACCCGAGTGGGATTATCACAGCTTTTACCTCTGGCACTAATGGCCAGTAAGATAGCTCAGTGGGTTAATGTATTTGCTAATCCAGGCCTATCCATCTGACCATAATTGCATGGCTCCGGGAGAATCCCTTCATTGTCCTTGACTGCAAGAAACAGAGTACTTAGTAACAATACACCCTCAGCATTAATTAAAGAACGGCCCGTATGGAAAATCCTCGTTGGAGATCGATACTACCGCCCTAATTTAGGCACTATATTTAAGGGCTGAGACAACAGTGTAAAATAGAACCACACTCGCTGTGTGTACCGACTGCAATTATAGTGCTCTTAAATTACAGCGAATGGTGCACTTCAACGCGGGCAATAGTAGTCTCCGAGAGCAGTGTTTACTCTCAGACTGCAGCAGGTATTGTCTGTCATCGCAGAGGAATGTGTGACCTTGAGTCATAATTGTATTTCTGAAACCAGCCTCGCGCCATTGTTTGTAAACAAGGCGGCCTATTGTATTTGATACGTGTAAAATGGCTTCCAACATGAGTCAATTTGAAAGCTTGTTTTCCAGACCAACAAACGATTATTTATTTTTTAAAATATTTCGTATTATCAGAGGTTCCACTAATGATTACATAAATGCTTAAAAAAAAGAATGAATGTAACTTCCCCCACCCCTCTCCCTCTTTACCCAACACACACCAAGAGCCTCCAAGCTGCAAATGCTCAATAGTATCACAAAAATACTACTAGTACCAATCTCATAGTCTATGCAGCAGAGATTACCAGCTGGAAGGAAGCGTGCACAGGCCATCAGTTATCCATGCATCCATGATGCAAAGAGCCAGTAAGCTGACCATTTTGGACACTTGTGTTCATCCCAATATTCCATAAGCATTTGCAAACCTATCAAAAAATAGTCCCTATGGCCCTAACCCAAACGTGCATATGTTGAAGCAACTTGCTTAGAACCTGTCTCCGCTCGGATGCAATTATTGACCCTTCATTTACTCTCACACTCCTACCAAACCGACACCCATGTTCCCCTGTACTAGCATCATGCAGGGATGAGTGGTCTCCAGCAGCCGTCATCCTCTACATACAATACTACCCTTAAAGTACAGCAAGTATCCGATCGCACCCAAGACTATCGCATCTGTTCACATGCTACACTAAACAACGCGCCAACCTATCCACACTATCAAGGCCGGCCCTCAGAGTTGTGGGGCCCTCGACGGCAAATCATGTGTGGGGCCCCCAAAGTGTATATCTATGAAATCCGTAACATCAAAGAAAATGACATCACAGATTGAGCCTGCAAACTTCGAGGGGATCATCGGAATTTACTCAACTGCAAGTCTTGCGAGCAGATCACCCCAGCTCTAAAAAAAAACTCAACTAGTTACCCATTGGACCTACAATAGAACTCAAAATCCTAAACATTACCTGCAAGACCATCCACTCTTCTTGCCCCTCACATGCCTCCAATCTTTTCTTAAGTTTGCCATCCCACGCACATAGCTACGGCCATCCAATAAAACTAAACTAACACCTCTCAAATTTGGGTGCAAAAAACATGGAGGCAACTTAATATCTTCCATTGCTCCCACTGTGAGGGGTCAGAAATGTGAGCAGACAACTTTTTAAAGGTTTTTAATGAAATGCCATTTTATTAACAAACGCCTCCCTATACTTAACAAGGATTTCCCTGCCTTACAAATTGACTAAAGGAAACACTAGCAAAAGGAATCTGTTCCTCACACTTTTTCATACAACAACTTAACAAGGTTTCAGACAACAACTTAACAAGGTAATGGATGGCAATTCAAACCAAAATCAAGAGTTATGTCCAGTATGCATTTGCTAACTGTTCCTCCTTGTAACCTGGGTGAAATCTCCTTCCCCAGATTCAACAGGATTTTTACTCGACAGTTCAAAATTGGTCTTTTCCCAGCTTGTAACAAAGTTCAAATAATAAAGTTCCTCAACCAGTCTTTATCTCTCCACTGGTGATCGAGTTCAGCTTTCAAATACGGATATTTCCACAGTTCAACTGTATCAACAAACAGGTTCTATATCAGGATGACTCCACAACAATTCACAACATCTTTTATTTCTGCTACTTCTTCTTCACAGATTTCAAACACAGTGTAGTACTTCAACGACTTCTATCTGGTCCACTCACCTGCCAGGTCTAATGAAAAACCTCTACTACTACTACTACTACTACTACTACTACTACTACTACTACTACTACTACTACTACAAGAACTTCTGTGGTGTGCTCTACTTCAACCAAAGTCTTCTAACTTTCAACATCAGTTTTGACTACTTCTCTTGGGAAGACATTAAACACATTGGTGCTGTTTATTCCATACTTGTGATTGCCCCATGCCATGTAGTTTATGCTCCTCTCTTCCTGAATACTTCCTATCAGGAAGGCAGCTCTCCTGCCACGTCTGTTTTCCCACTTTTCCTGTAAACAACTGCTTATAATGGCTTTTATTCCAACTCGCTCTTCTTTGACTTGGACAATGCTTGTGTAGATCATTTGCGACATTTGTCCCTCTCATTTTAGCAACATGATTCACAAACCACTTGGTTCTTAGTTGTCCTCCTTTGGCTTTGGCAATGGTGGTTCTTATACCTTGGACTCAATAGTGCCCTCCTTTAATTCTGAGAAATTCTATGACCTTTGCCCGTCTTATGATACCCTTCTTGCCCAGAGTTCTTATTCTGAAACTTTAGCTTCTTGGTATCAGTTCGGTATTCAAAAGCATTGTTACACTGCCACTTTAATTTCTTTACACCAGTTTGGTATTCAAATGCATTAGATTGGGCAAGAGAGCAATAATGCAGCATTCCAGGGCCACATACTTGTAGTGAACTCACTTGGTATTGCACATGTGTCCGCTCACTATGTTGCCTCTAGGTCCTCTGCCTTCTCTGCTGCGCGCCACTCGGCAACCTGCCGGTCGGGAATGAAGTGCTCTTCGCTCCAGGGACACTTGGGTACTCGCCTGCAACCGTGACACACTTTACCTTAGGATAACAGTTCATAAACGACGCTTCCTGCTGCACAATCTCTGTATCTGCGTTCTTCAGGAGGAATGTTAGGTAAGTTTTTCATAGCAATGATAAATCTTCCTGACCTGTGTCAACCCCAGAACTTTTTGCTTTACTGGTGGATTACTTTTCCATATACCTCAGTGAGTAGGAACCTTTTTTCACAGTCTTTTACTTTTTTTATGGGTGTCATTTTTAAGACTTTCCATAGTGTCATTTTAATGTTCTCCTCTTTGACAACTTTTGGCACATACTGCCTATTGTTGCTGGTATTGCCCCTGGGGCTCCCCTTTTGACTTTCTCTGGCTAATCTTGTGGGAACTGCAATACCCAAGGGTAAAAAGGATCTTTGGATCCCTTTAGCATTTTATTAAGTGAAACCAGCACACCCCACTGTAAAGAAGACCGGTGGGGGGGTCTGTACTTCTGCTCTCTATATGGTAGAGGGGAGGCACAGAGGACCCCAGCCAAGATTCTCTAATACGGTAGCGATGGGCGAGCAATCAAGGCCTAGCTTCTCAGGAGGTGATGCAGGCTGGTTCTTAAGTACAGTGTATCCCCAAGCCCCCACAAAGGAATGTCCACACACTGTATTACTGAAAACACAGTCTTTATATAATTAATATTCAAGGGTTATGTACACTTATCACAATAACGCACTTTGTGCTCAGGAAAATCAGCAATGGTAAATATCTACAATTCTAAAGTGGTACCACTAATATTAGACCTCATTAAAGTGCATTCACAATACTGTAGAAATGGCACACAGATCAATAAGAAGGAAACCAGCAATAGAGAGAGGAGAGATAACAGAGGGTTGAAACAATAGGCAGAATACTGGCCCTTGCTACTGGACACAGTTCGGTGTGGAGATCCCCCCACCTGGGCAACCTGCAAAATAAAGAGATATAACACCAGCCCAGTCCAGATATTGTTCAATAGTCTATTTCTCTCCTATAATGTTTTTACCCCCCCAATGTACCTGGTGGAGTCGAGTTCCTCGAAAAGGCGTCGACAAGCGTCGAGGGACTCGCTGTTCGGCGACGGGGAATCGACGGCCCTTCTTGAATGCCTTCCTTTTCAGGCGGGAGGCACGGGGCGTCGAACGTCCGTCGACAAACGAGGCCGAACGTTGTCGAAGAGGCGGCAGCTCCGTCCGAGCGGTGCTCGTCGGCGTCGGGGCGTCGGCGTCCTGCAAGGCGGAGGTGTGCGGGGCACCTCGATGACAATAGTTCTGGACCGCAAAGATTGTAGAGACGGGAGCCCAGCAAGGGCGTCGAGTCGTCCGAGTCTTTGGGGTCGTCGGGTGGCGGGAAACCCACCGGCAGGTTTCTCCTCGGCGCGTTGGTCGTCCTCGACTTTCTCCGGCAGGATAAGCGGTCGACGATGCGGTCGAGAGAGTCCTTCGATTGAATGTTCTTAGGCAATGGAGCGGACGGCTCCGATCGTCGGCGGCACGGCGTCAAGTGGTTCCCACGGCTGGGCACACAACTTCGACGGGCCTCCAGCGGTTACACAGACCTGCGAACCCTGGTCGACGGCAATGGACTTCGACGGCGTCGATGTCCGGGTGCTTCACTTCGATCTCCTCGGCGGTCCCGTCTCGGGTCGGCAGCCTTTCGAGGGTCTGACTTCCAGGGCGCTTCGGCGAAGATTCAGCGGTGCTCGATGGTCCCTCGGAGCACGGGAAGAGGGCGCCTAGCCAGGTCCTCTCTCGGGTCAGCCCTCGACAATTTCGACAACCTTCAGTTCCGTCGAAGCAAATGCCACAGCAAGTCTTCTTCTTCCAGCTGGACGTCGAGGATCAGCAAATCCAGTTACTCTTGAGTGGAGACTCAGCTTCTGAATGCTTCTGAACAATTTCCAGTGGTGAGAGGTCCCCAGATATACTATTCTGTCTCTCATCCACACTGCTGGCACACACACAGCAGCCAATCACACAGAAGGGCATTCATGCAGTCAGTCAGCCAATCAGGCACACAGTGCATTCAGGCCACACTCCTCCCTTTCAGACACTCACAACAAGGAATGTGGATTGGGACAAGTACCCAGCCATTCAACACTACACACTGCATTCAGGCCAGTTTCGGGCAGGGCTGTCTCAGTCTTTGTCTCTCATGCCAGAAACCAGACAACCACAACAAGGAGTGTATATTGGTCACACACTCCATTCACCCAGGTCCCACCCACAGGAGGTACCCACAACATACAGTCACTGGGAAGGCTCCAGTCAGTCTAGCTGGGCCTTCACAACAACACCATATGGAACTTCCACCCAACAGCCAGTCAGGGGGAAGGGACAGAGTCAGGGCTTCCCAGGACTTTGGGAAAAACAAGATAACAGGCAATAGAAAGCAAGAGGCCACAGGGGCCATCTTGTTTCCTATCAGGAATCAACTGATTCCAATGGCAGGGCCTGGGTATCCCAAAATGGAGGACACCCAGAGCACCTGTCAAATTCAGCATGGAGCTGCCACCAGCCCATACCCTGCTCTGTGGGCCACCCACAGGTGCCCAAAAACATACACTAGGGGCACAGGGTTGTACCCCTACCCATGGGTGCCATAAGGGTATCCCATGGGTCTGTTCACCAAATCAAAAGAGAGCTGCACTGCCAGGAGTCCCTCATGGACTCCTGGGCAGAAAACATGACAGAACACACGGTAAAAACAGAGAAAGGACAAGGATTCAGAGGCCCTGTCCCTCAGATGCATTTCCGGCATCACAGTCGCCCCCCCCAGACTGAGGTGGAGGGTGCCTAATCTCCCACGGGATAGACACCCTCATCCAGACGGTCAACATACCTTCTGGAAAGGCCATCTGCATTATCGTGACTCTTCCCTGGTCTGTGCTCTATGGTGAAGTCTAGCCCTTGTAGGCTAATCGACCACCTGAGCAATTTCGGATTCTCACCCTTCATCTGCATAAGCCACTTCAGGGGCTTATGATCTGTTTGGACCTTGAAGGTGGACCCCGTAAGGTAGGGCCTAAAACGCCTAAGGCTCCAAACTATACTAAAACATTCCTTTTCAACAGTAGCCCACCTAAGTTCTCTACCCTTGAGTTGTCTACTGATGAATATGATAGGATGTTCTCTCCCTTTGTCATCTAACTGGGACAAGACAGCTCCAATTCCGGTGTCGCAGGCATCCGTCTGGACGATAAAGGGTCGGCTGTAGTCAGGCGCACTCAACACAGGTGCCCTACACAGACTTTCTTTCAAGCCATCAAAGGCCCTCTGACAGTCTTCAGTCCAATTAACCTTCCTAGGCTGTTTGGGTGAAGTTAGAGCTGTCAGGGGTGCAGCTATGGTTCCATAGTCTGCCATGAAATTGCGATAGTACCCAGTGAGGCCCAAAAAGGCTCTCACCTGGGTTTGAGTAGTGGGCGTCTCCCAGTTCTGTACGTCCTGTACTTTACTGGAGAGAGGTTGGATTTGACCCCCTCCTACCTCATGACCAAGATAGGTAACTTTCCCCTGAGCTATCTGGCACTTGGTGGCCTTGATAGTGAGGTTAGCCCTTTTCAAGGCCTGCAACACCTTATCCAGATGTGTCAAATGCTCTTCCCAGGTGGAACTGTAGACGGCAATGTCGTCTAAGTAAGCCACACAAAAGGCTTCCAGCCCACTGAGCGCATGGTTGACCAATCTCTGGAAGGTGGCAGGGGCATTCTTCAACCCAAAGGGCATGACCCTAAACTGGTAGAGTCCCTCAGGTGTGGAGAATGCCGTCTTTTCCTTGGCATGGTCCGTCAGAGCTATTTGCCAATAGCCTGAGGTAAGGTCAAAGGTGCTCACAAATTTGGCAGCACCTATAGTGTCCACGAGCTCATCAGCCCTGGGCAATGGGTGCGCGTCAGTTTTGGTGACGGCATTGACTCCTCGGTAGTCCACACAGAACCTCCAATCCTTGGTACCCGCCGGGGAACTTGCCTTGGGGACAAGGACCACTGGACTGGACCAGGGACTGGTGGAGGGTTCAATAACACCCAGATCCAACATCTTGGCGACCTCAGCCTGGATGTGGTTTTTGACGGTATCTGACATACGATAGCTCCTGCTTTTGACAGGCACACTGTCACCAGTGTCAATTTCGTGCTTACACCACGGTGTAAGGCCCGGTGTCAGTGAAAACAGAGGGGCATACTGCTGGAGCAAAGCCCGGCAGGCCCTCTGCTGCTCTGTTGTCAAATCGGGAGAGAGTTGTACTCCCTCCACTGAGCCATCCTGAGGGTTGCTATGCAGCAAATCAGGAAGGGGCTCACTCTCATCCTCTTCTTGCCCTGAAGCTAGCAAGAGACATGAGACCTCTGCTCGCCTGTGGAAAGGCTTGAGCCTGTTGACATGGAATACCTGGGGGGCTACCCCAGAGGCTCCCATGTCCACCAGATAATTGACTTCGCCCATCTTGGAGATGATCCTGAAGGGTCCAGTCCACTTGTCTGCCAAAGCTCTAGGCTTGGTAGGCTCCATCACAAGGATTTCCTGTCCCGGAGTCCAATCCACTTGCGAAGCTTTCAGGTCATGCCAGTACTTATTCAATTCCTGGCTGGCCTTGAGATTTGCTGTTGCCTGACCCATCATTTGTGTCATCCTCCGCCTGAGGCCTAACACATAGTCCCCCACTTGCTTGGCGGGACCTGGAGGGGTGGCTTCCAAGCCTTCTCGGATCAAGGCGAGGGGCCCCCTCACGGGATGTCCAAAGAGTAACTCAAAGGGGCTGAAACCAACACCCTCTTGAGGTACCTCTCTGTAAGCAAACAGCAGGCATGGCAGGAGGAGATCCCATTTCCTCCTTAGGGGCTCTTCCAAAGCACCTAGCATGCCCTTGAGAGTTTTGTTAAATCTCTCAACCAGACCATTGGTCTGGGGGTGGTAAGAGGTGGAGAACTTGTAGGTTACCCCGCACTCTTTCCACATGGTTTTCATGTAACTAGACATGAAGTTGGATCCTCGGTCAGAGACAACCTCCTTGGGGAATCCAACACGGGTGAAAATGCCCAGGAGAGCCCTGGCAACCACCTTGGCAGTAACAGTCCGAAGGGGTATTGCCTCAGGGTACCTGGTGGCATGATCTACCAAGACCAGGATGAACCGATGTCCACCTGAAGTGGGAGGGTCAAGGGGACCGACGATGTCGATGCCCACCCTCTCAAATGGTGTGCCAACCACTGGTAATGGCTGCAGTGGGGCAATGACCCTGCCTCCAGTCTTGCCAGACAACTGACAAGTTGGGCAGGTCCTGCAGTGGGACTCCACCTCTACTCCCATCCGTGGCCAGTAGAAATGGGCAGAGAGCCTCTGCTTAGTCTTCTTGGTCCCAAGATGACCAGCCAAGGGCACCTCATGCGCCAACTGCAGTAGGAAGGGCCTGTAAACCTGGGGTACCACCAACCTCTTGCGGGCACCAGGTTCGGGCTTAGTGGGCTCACTAACAAGGAGCTCACCCTCCCAATAAATCTTGAATGTCCTAGGCACTTCACCTTGTGCCTGGGACAGGGCCTGTTTCCTCAGGCCCTCGAGAGAGTGGCACTCTCTCTGTCCCTTACAGAAGTCTGCCCGGGAGGGTCCCCCTTCAGCTAACAAGCATTGAAGGTCGGGATGATCCTCCGGGTTGAGAACCTCTCCCACAGGAGAGTCTTCTGTCTCTTCTCCCACAGGAGTTGAGTTTGGGTTTTCCGCTGGACCCAGCCCGTCCGGAGCATGGATCCCATTGGGTGCTGTCGGAACAGCAGGAAGAGAAGGTGTTCCCTCCACAGAGGTGGCCTTCTTGGTCTTCCTTCTTCTTGCCTTAGGCCTCGCCTTTGGCTCGGATACCTGACTCACAGCCAGACCCGGTGTCACCTGTGACCTAGTGACTGCAGCAGCAGTCATGGGAAGACCATCCGAGATCAACCCCAACTCTACTAGATCATTTCCTAACAGAATGTTAGCAGGGACATTGTCCTGAACCAGGACAGGAAGCTTTGCTGTCTTGTCTCCAATCATGAGTGTGACTAGGGCTACAGGCGATAATTTGGGAGGCCCACCAGCTAACCTGGTGGTTCTCAGAGGAGCACCTACATAGTCCTCTGGCTTGAGCAGGGTCCTGTCCACCACTGTCATGCTTGCCCCAGTGTCTCTCAAACCAGTAGAAGGCTGGCCATTCAAGAGGACACTTCTCAAAAACCTACGGGTGTTCTGCGGGATAGTTGCCAGTACTTCTGCGTACTGGTCCCAGGCCCCAAGGGACACTAAGGAAATCTCTACCGGAGCACCAAATGTGATTCCTGTAGAGGAGGGGAGGACAGTGGCCTCCACCTCAGCCACGGGGTAAGGGTAGGTCAGGCTGACAGCCTGTACTCCAAGTGCCTTACCTTTACACTTGGGGTCACCCCTTTTGTGATCCAGAGCCCCACAATCCCAACAAGTGCCAGGAGTGCGGGGTACGGTACTGGAACCACTGGGAACCTGCTTTGCAGCAGGTGGACCACTACTCTTATTCCCACCCACAGAGGACTTATCCCCACCAGATTTTTGGGTCTTAGGAGAGGAAGGTTTTGGTTTACCCGACTGTGATTGCTTTTGGGACTCCTCAGCTTTCTGAGAGGTCCCCTTTTCTTTGTCCTTGTCCTTCCCACTGGAGTCCTTAGGGGACACCCGGTGGGAGACCCACTTGTCAGCCAACCTAGCCAGCTTAAAGGGGTCCAAAATGTTCTGGTCAGCCACATACTGACGCAGCTCTGGTGAACAGGCTTCAGAAAAATGCTCAAAAAACAAGAGGTGGGACAACTCAACAAAAGTTTTCACCTTGTAACCGTCAATCCACCCCATCATGTTCATGTGCGCAGTACTCACCCAGTCAACCCAAGACACATTCTCTCTTTTCTTAAAATCCCTGAACCTTTTAAGGTATTGGGTAGGTGTCTTGCCAAACTTGGCAATCAAAGCAGACTTCATACACTCATACTGACCCCTTTCCTCCACACTCAGCTTCAGAATACAGTCATATCCAGTTTGAGGCACTCTGCTTAACAAACACTTAGCCCAATCTCTTTTATCTACATCATGAATTGCACAAGCCATTTCAAACGCTTCAATCCATTGGAGGATATCTGAACCCTCCACAAACACACCAACCAAATCTTTCATAAACTTGGTGGCTGGGGACCTGCCACTCTCAATTGGTCTAGCTGAAGTCTCCACTCTAGCTCTCTCTAGCTGGATTCTCTGACATTCAGTGTCCTTGTCTTTGAGCGCAAGATCCCTATTCTTGAGTTCCACTTGCTGTGCCAGCTCCTCTTTCTTAAGCTCAGCTTCTATTTCCAACTTGCGATATTCAAAGGCCAATTTCATCCTTAATAACTCAAGTTCCATGGAATTGCTGGGGTTTGGAACAGAGGCAGCAGGAATGGTGGCATTCCCAGAAACAGATTCAGCGACAACCCCAGGGGCAGAGTCCTCACTGGTTGCATCCCCCCCTTCATCAAGGGTTTCACCATCAGTCTGGTAGTCCACCAGGGCAGCTATCAGCTCAGCCCTAGACTTATCCACAAAGTCCAACTCCCTGGCTTCACAAGCACTCTGGAGAGCCTCTAAGCTCATCCGAGTCAATTTACCATTTGCAATGGGCTCCATTGCCTGTAATGCAGTTATTTGGTACACACCCAAACCTTAATCTAATAAAGTGCGGATATTTTGTAAGTGGCACGGTTATACACTGAGTCTTAAAACCATAAGCATCCCACCGCTGCCACCAGCTTTGTAAAGAAGACCGGTGGGGGGGTCTGTACTTCTGCTCTCTATATGGTAGAGGGGAGGCACAGAGGACCCCAGCCAAGATTCTCTAATACGGTAGCGATGGGCGAGCAATCAAGGCCTAGCTTCTCAGGAGGTGATGCAGGCTGGTTCTTAAGTACAGTGTATCCCCAAGCCCCCACAAAGGAATGTCCACACACTGTATTACTGAAAACACAGTCTTTATATAATTAATATTCAAGGGTTATGTACACTTATCACAATAACGCACTTTGTGCTCAGGAAAATCAGCAATGGTAAATATCTACAATTCTAAAGTGGTACCACTAATATTAGACCTCATTAAAGTGCATTCACAATACTGTAGAAATGGCACACAGATCAATAAGAAGGAAACCAGCAATAGAGAGAGGAGAGATAACAGAGGGTTGAAACAATAGGCAGAATACTGGCCCTTGCTACTGGACACAGTTCGGTGTGGAGATCCCCCCACCTGGGCAACCTGCAAAATAAAGAGATATAACACCAGCCCAGTCCAGATATTGTTCAATAGTCTATTTCTCTCCTATAATGTTTTTACCCCCCCAATGTACCTGGTGGAGTCGAGTTCCTCGAAAAGGCGTCGACAAGCGTCGAGGGACTCGCTGTTCGGCGACGGGGAATCGACGGCCCTTCTTGAATGCCTTCCTTTTCAGGCGGGAGGCACGGGGCGTCGAACGTCCGTCGACAAACGAGGCCGAACGTTGTCGAAGAGGCGGCAGCTCCGTCCGAGCGGTGCTCGTCGGCGTCGGGGCGTCGGCGTCCTGCAAGGCGGAGGTGTGCGGGGCACCTCGATGACAATAGTTCTGGACCGCAAAGATTGTAGAGACGGGAGCCCAGCAAGGGCGTCGAGTCGTCCGAGTCTTTGGGGTCGTCGGGTGGCGGGAAACCCACCGGCAGGTTTCTCCTCGGCGCGTTGGTCGTCCTCGACTTTCTCCGGCAGGATAAGCGGTCGACGATGCGGTCGAGAGAGTCCTTCGATTGAATGTTCTTAGGCAATGGAGCGGACGGCTCCGATCGTCGGCGGCACGGCGTCAAGTGGTTCCCACGGCTGGGCACACAACTTCGACGGGCCTCCAGCGGTTACACAGACCTGCGAACCCTGGTCGACGGCAATGGACTTCGACGGCGTCGATGTCCGGGTGCTTCACTTCGATCTCCTCGGCGGTCCCGTCTCGGGTCGGCAGCCTTTCGAGGGTCTGACTTCCAGGGCGCTTCGGCGAAGATTCAGCGGTGCTCGATGGTCCCTCGGAGCACGGGAAGAGGGCGCCTAGCCAGGTCCTCTCTCGGGTCAGCCCTCGACAATTTCGACAACCTTCAGTTCCGTCGAAGCAAATGCCACAGCAAGTCTTCTTCTTCCAGCTGGACGTCGAGGATCAGCAAATCCAGTTACTCTTGAGTGGAGACTCAGCTTCTGAATGCTTCTGAACAATTTCCAGTGGTGAGAGGTCCCCAGATATACTATTCTGTCTCTCATCCACACTGCTGGCACACACACAGCAGCCAATCACACAGAAGGGCATTCATGCAGTCAGTCAGCCAATCAGGCACACAGTGCATTCAGGCCACACTCCTCCCTTTCAGACACTCACAACAAGGAATGTGGATTGGGACAAGTACCCAGCCATTCAACACTACACACTGCATTCAGGCCAGTTTCGGGCAGGGCTGTCTCAGTCTTTGTCTCTCATGCCAGAAACCAGACAACCACAACAAGGAGTGTATATTGGTCACACACTCCATTCACCCAGGTCCCACCCACAGGAGGTACCCACAACATACAGTCACTGGGAAGGCTCCAGTCAGTCTAGCTGGGCCTTCACAACAACACCATATGGAACTTCCACCCAACAGCCAGTCAGGGGGAAGGGACAGAGTCAGGGCTTCCCAGGACTTTGGGAAAAACAAGATAACAGGCAATAGAAAGCAAGAGGCCACAGGGGCCATCTTGTTTCCTATCAGGAATCAACTGATTCCAATGGCAGGGCCTGGGTATCCCAAAATGGAGGACACCCAGAGCACCTGTCAAATTCAGCATGGAGCTGCCACCAGCCCATACCCTGCTCTGTGGGCCACCCACAGGTGCCCAAAAACATACACTAGGGGCACAGGGTTGTACCCCTACCCATGGGTGCCATAAGGGTATCCCATGGGTCTGTTCACCAAATCAAAAGAGAGCTGCACTGCCAGGAGTCCCTCATGGACTCCTGGGCAGAAAACATGACAGAACACACGGTAAAAACAGAGAAAGGACAAGGATTCAGAGGCCCTGTCCCTCAGATGCATTTCCGGCATCACACCCACTCAATGTGGAGTGCTGGGGAGATACAATGTATCCCCTTTCTCCTTTTAACTGTAACATTTATGTTACAGGGACAAGCTTACCTTTAATGGCTGGTGGCAGTCAACCTTTTAACTAATTTGGTGCACCTTTACAGCAGGCTGTTTCCACAGTGCCGGTAAAGGCACCCATGGATACTCATTTTATCAAAAAGGCCCGTCTTCTTCTTTCACCATTTTAGTTTTCCTTGTCCTTTCTTGTTCCTTCCCCTGGCGTGCAGGGCAGGAAAATCCTTTGTATTAACTTTATCTTTGGCGGGAATTCTCCGCCCAGGCTCCATAGTGTCTGTGAAGGCAGGAAGCAAGAGTGGACTCCAATACTCTTCAGCCCTTTGTCTTCCAGCCCGACTGCAAGAATCAAGTTCAAACTGGGAGGCTGGCTGTCCTGAAAGCCATATAAGAGTGACAGAGGAAACTTCGCAAATTTAAAAGGGATACTTTTGATTACCTAAACAACATAGTATACACATGGCAGGAGTTCTATGCCCATATGAATCCGAAAAGGGGCTGCCCTTTACATCCATCCAGAACTACCGGGCACAGACAGCAGTTGCAACAGTAGCTTAGGGGATGCCATAGTGCCTGGAACTTCAGGACATGGGCCACCAAATCTCACTCCTTTGAGAGGGAACGAACCACCAGCAGGAGAAGGGTCTGAGATGGTTACACAAGGAACAGACTCTGGGCCTTTTTTAGGCACAAGAGGAAACCCATGGAGGCAAGAAGACCAGTTGTACAATAAAACAAACCATAAACCAATATAGTGGTCAACATATTGAGTAAGGTTCTTACAAGCAGCCAACTGGACTTACTTAATCGAGGTTTATCTTTTGTCCCCACGTGTAACACTACTGTCTGAGGAGAAGGTTCATTTTCACAAACTTCTCCATAAAATAAGCTTACATTTTCTTTTTGAGACGCAACCCCTGTCAGAATAGCCACAGGAGCAGGACGATAGATTAGAGATTAGACCCAAGAGCCATTTCAACCTGCAGGTACAGAATTCCATCCTTAACATGTTTGTAAATGAAGTTACCAGAGCATTATTGAGGATCAATTATAAGAGGGTTACACCTTACAACGCTAAGAATGTGCAGTTGGAACAGGTAGATATCCTAGCAAGAGACGTAACATCTTAGAATAAAACTGGCTGATAAAGGGGGAGCCATCGTGGATATGTACACAACCTTTTATAAGGAGAGCTGCTCGGCATTGAGTGAGTCAACATATGTACGACTAGATTGTGACCCCATTAACAAGATTAAAAACCTGATTGTGGAATTTGTCAACAAAGCTTTTTAGTATGATTGGATTACTCTGAAGACCAAAAACGACCTCATAAATAAATTCCCCATCACTCCAGTCGTCTACGGGTTACCCAAGATACATAAAAATCAAACCAGACCACCTTTTCAACCTATTGTGGCAGGGACTGACAGCATCTTTGATCCATTGGCTATTTATGTGAACAAGTTATTGCAACGACTGATCCACAAAACGACCGATCTCAGAGATACCTCAGACTTTCTCAATTGTCTCAGGGAAAATACAATATTATCACAATACTGTCTCTTGTTCTCATTAGACACCTGCAGTTTGTACACTTCAATCCCCCACAATGAGGGTTTGGAAGCTGTTGAATGGCTTTTGCTCTAGACGGGCCCTGTGAGTGGCAATAGACAGTTCATCATTGAGTTATTGAACATCATTCTATACAGTAACTACTTTAGATACAAGGGCACTTCTTTTGTTCAAGCCTTAGGTACGTTGATGGGGTCAGCTATGGCCCCTTCATATGCAAACTTTTTCATGTACAACTTTGAAAGAGTATTAATTCTAGAATAAGCAGGATGGTTGAATAAGGTTCTTCTTTGGAACCAGTATATAGATGACATTTTTGGTATATGTTGTGTTTCACATCAAGAATTACTAACATTCTTTGAATATTTAAACCAAGTGCACATTTTGATTAAATTTACCCTAGAAATAGATCAACCGACATTACACTTTCTTGATGTGAACCTTTTGTCTCAAAGACAACAAAATTGTATCATCAGTTAACCACAAACCCACAGATGTTAACAGCTTGTTACACTATTCGAGCTTTCACCGGAAGGCCATGGTGAGGAGTCTGTCATATAGTCGGATGCTTTGGGTGAAAATAATTACTTCTGACACCGAAGGGTTTGAGACAGAATGTTCTAAACTGGTGCAGAAATTTAAGAACCAAGGTTATCCGGCAGAAGTACTACTGGAGGCCAGGGCTAGAGCGGACCTAGCACCTAAAGACACATTACTTAACTTGAAGCAACAGAAGAGTGAGAGCCCATTGCTATTTAAAATTTGTTTATAAAAGTTATTATTGTAAAATTTCAGTTTCTGAACTATTATACAACTATAATAAATACAATTAAAAAGATTTATATTGAGGTTTTCTAGACAAAGCTTCCAAATCGGTAACAGCATCAAAAAATAACTGGGCCATGCTCCAGCAGACCATATCCTTCACCAATTATTCCCAAGACCTCCAATTTTGGCCTTCAAGAGGGGCCAAAATCTCAGGGATATGTTGGTACATGCGGAGAGACCCTTGAAGGATAGACAACTGGTCCTCAGCACCCACAAGAAAGGCACATTCCCATGCCTCTCATGTAATCATTGTAATAACATCATAAAGGGGAAAACTGTCTTACACCCTCACAGAAGATTACACTGAGAGACTATGCTACTTGCCTTACATCAGGTGTTCTATACGCAATTAAGTGCCCTTGTGGACTTTTATACATTCTTCAGACTTCAAGACCAATTAAAGAGCAGTGGACGGACCATAAATCAAATGTCAGATGTAACAACCAGTGGCAAGGCACTTTAAGCAATACAACCACATAGTTGCCCAAATGAAGTTCTTAGTTCTAGAAGTTGTAAAACACCCAGCCCCCGGGGTTGATTTCAACTCCCGCCTACTACATAGAGAAATGTTTTGGATACACAAATTAGACACTGTGCAACCAAGAGGGTTAAATGAAGATTTCTGTCTAAATTGTTTCATTTGATAACATAATTAGGCATTATCTGTATACCAGCTACAAGGTGATGATACTGACACTGTATGCTATGGACATATGATTAGTAACTGGTTCAATAATTACATTATATATATGCATTTTACAATGCATGACTACAGATTTGTTTTACAGCAATATTGCCATTGAGAATGTATTCTAGGGACCTTGCTTGATGGGTTTTATCCTTTCTGAATTACTTTACACCCGACGGGGGTGATTCTGTTGGGAATTTTGACAAGCAATATGCCTGGGATTATACTTTGTGAAATGGGGACGGCTTGGGTGCACATTTCCTTTGTGAGGTATAGAATGAACCATCAATCCATATTGTGCTATTGTTAGTGAATAGATCATGGTAGGTTGGAGTTCTCCCCCCTAGTAGGTGTAGCATTCCTAGATTAATTGGGTGCACCAGGATGGACGTTGTTGTCCCGTTACAATACAGACACTTGGGCTCTATGTGGTACAGACTACACTTCCGTGTCACATGGGAGCACGTTGGGGGGTACGTTGCGCATCCCTCACGTGATCACAGGTGCTTTGGTGTCTATTTAAACACTAACGAACGGCGGGCCAGTCACTTTGGTCTACGCTGTTCGGGAGATCATATTGTGAAACTTCACGGGGCTTCCCGTCTAGCAGGTCAAGTTATGTTGTACTACATTATAATTTGCATCCACTTGGATTGATTGAGGAGAGTGAAGCACAGATCCTTATTAGGAAGTTATTTCTGCTTATCGACCCCCTACTTACGCAGTTTCTCTGACCACCTTAGGTGTGAGACATTTTTTTGTTTCACGGAAGCTGCGGGGAAGGATTATTTGACTGATCAGTATATCTTCGACTTCATGTGCCGCCAGCACTTTTTGAATTGCCTGGAATTTACTCATGCCACGAGGGAGGGTAAGTGGGTAGAGTTTCCTCTACTCTACTTATATATTTCCACGTTACTGGTAATATATTTGTGATGGTTTTTTACTTGAATATTTACAGAGTCACAGTGTTTGTAGGCACTGTATGCCACATTAGATACACGCCAGGTAGCCTTATGGGTGCCATTTCTGTCATTTGCCTCTGCACACCTTACATGGGTGACTAGTTTCCACAAGGCATGGGTTTTGTGAGTCAACATATGGAGTATGTCCCTTTTGTGGGACCACCATAGCGACACAGATGGTTGGTTCACGAACATACCGGTTATAATCTTTTTGGGTTTGTGATTTTTATGACATACCTTATTGTAGTTCATGGAAATTATGTACTATTTGCCAATAATTGCTTCCAATTTGTGATCGAGTTGCTTGGATCTTTATTTACAGTATGTATTGCTCTTGAATAAGTGGTTTGAGTCCCGAAACGCGTCTAGCATGACTGGAATTGTTTGGCCTCTAAATGAATCTTCTATTTGAAGCTTTTTTTCTATTAACTTAATTAAACCATTTTGGTTCAGTTACATTTTGTATGTGTGAATTTCTATGATCAGATTGTATTGAAATTTCAGCTGTAGTCTTCAACAACCAAGTGTGTGGAGGATGAGAGAGTTCATAATTTGGATTTTTTTTCTTTCACTGTTTGTAGCATGACCTTGTGTCAAGGTCATCATTTCTCCCCCACACCTAAATCCCTTTGAATTTGTATAACTTGTACAGTAATTGAAGGTGTGCACCAACAGGGTACTTTACTTTATGTCCTGAATGGACTACCAACCCCCAAAGTTTGAATGTTGCATGGCTGTTTGATTGGTTGGGTTCCTGCATTAGTGTAGTTTATTTGTATAGCGCTCCAAGCCCATGGGCATCTGGGCGCATTTCTTACATAGAAGGTTACAGAGGGTACAGTGACCGGCATACAAATTACACATGTTGTAAGGAATATGTTTGCATGAGAAAAAGAACAGAAATATACAGAGTTATTTAATTAAGGTCCAATCCTGGAAGCTGAAGAGATAGTCGACCACTTTAACCAAAGCCAAAGAGGAGGAAAAAGAAAACGTGGCTGAGCCTATTTCCAACAACCAGAGAGCCTGCTGTGTAACTGAAGACTGCTGTTACCCTTCGTCCCAAATGACCTGGAGACTTTCGAAAATGATGACCCTGGCCCAGACCCAGCTGAGACCCACTTGACTCAAGAAGACCTGCATTTTGAGCCATCCCACGTCATGCAGTCACCTTGCGGGGCTCGGGGCAATACCTTGGGACCCCGAGCCATTGTGTGGTGTATGGTCTTCCCAATTCCGAATCTTGCTGAAACTTTAAGGTCATCCTGCTGTACTTCCAGAGATATGAATCTAGTCCAAAAGGTCCCCTCACCAGAGTGCTGGACCTTGCAAATGACGAGAAACCGACCAGCGATATTCAGTCTTCTAGCCCCTGAAAATGGTGCCAAAACCAGAGTCACATCCAGCCATGAAGAAACTCTTGCCTGGAGCCTTCTGTACCGATCCTTGTTGAAAAATCCCATCCAGGGTCATGTCTTCCGTCTCTCATTATAAGGAATTCTGCGCTTGGGTTTTTGGCTGCAGATCCTGCCTGAAGACTTCCTGCTGCAAACTCTTCTTCTGTGCTGAGGTACTGTATTGGCTTGGTTATTACTTACCTTAAGTCTCTTCTGATTCCTGTGTAGATGTGTAGTCTTGCGATTGGGAGGCCTCTCATCCAGTTCACCCAAGGCCCCTACAGAATCTTCCTAGGGTCCCTTCACTGACGTCCCTGGACCCTCAACTAACTTTGAAAGTGAGATACTTACTTGTTTGAACAGTCTTCCTCAGGAAATCGGACTTTGCCTGCAACTGAGCCCTATTTCACCCTGCCTACAGCTGGCTCCTAGACCACTAGGGTGCCTCTTCTGCCTCTGAGAGAACTCATGTCATAGAATTGGGAAGGGATGGATACTTTAAGGGGTCTGTCTTGAAAAGTAAAACACGTATTGAAAAGCTTACTTACTTGTAAAAGAGTTTGTTGGTAACTGCCCTTTGAGTCTGAACAGTTACAAAAGTTCTTACTTGCCTTGAAAGTGTTCTGCCACTTCTAAAAGTATATGTAAAGTTATTACTTACCTTAATATGTTCTGCCATTCTGAAAAGTATGTATAAGTTTTACCTACCTGGAATAGATGTGTGCCATTCTGAATAAGTGTACTCAAAGTCTTACCTTCCTTAGAAACTGGCTCGCCATTCTAAAAGAAAGTAGCTAGTAGGTTAATTTACTGACCTGTGAATTGGGTCCCTCTCTTTTAAAAGTACAGTACAGTTGGTTCCACTGTATTATTCCTGTTAGGATATAAATGTATGAGCGTCCCCAATTGGGTCTTGCTTCCCCTGACTTGCTGTTAACCTGTCCAGAATAAGTCTGCCTTGGGTTATACTGATCCTTAAGTTGCAGATAGCTCCTTTGAAATGTATATAGGTTTTACCTGCCTAGAATAGCTGTGTGTCATTCTTGCAAAAGTGCTTTTTAGGTGTAGCTGACCTTGGTATACATGGTGCAATCCCCAATTAGTGTAAAAAGTTCTTACTGATATTAGTCTGTGTTCTACTGAGCTGAAACGGTAGTGTAATTGTATATTGCACCCCAAGGTACAACTCACCTAGAATAACTGTTATCTTGAATCAGAGTTATAGGTTTTTACTGTTCCTAGAATAAGTGTTCCACTATTCATAAAAGTATATTGTCCAATTAGTTTACTAAGTGAGTTCCTGCTGAGCGTCACGGTACAACTGTTAGGGTCTACTACCCTTGTGTTACTGAAAGTAATCAAAAAGTAACTTTTGGTTTTACTCCCCATGAATAGGTGTCACCTGTACTAAATGTGTATGATAAGGGCTGACTTCCATAGAATTACTGCTGGGTATTCTGAAGACGGTTTTATGATTTGGTCTGTGTACCTTCAAGCATTGCTGTGTTTTTTTATAAATGTTTTTATGACTCTATGATGAGTACTTACCCGACCACTTAACTTGGCCTACTTGTATTTAAAAGAAACCTTTATTTTCTTTTAATAATACTTCTGGTTGTCAGTGTTTATATTGAGTCCTTGAAGTACTACAGGTTCTGTGTACTTTCCTACAGCCCTCTCTCCCTCCTAAAATTACCCTGGCTGCTCTGTCTATGCTACCATATACTCAAGTGGTACAGGCTTATGCTAAGAGAGGAGTCTTGCACTGTGTCAGTTGAATGGTTTTGCTAAGCCCTTAGTTGGACTTCAGAAAAACTGTCCTAACAGGGAAAGCTTTCACAAGCAACGCTTCCCGCTGCGCAACCTCTGCAGACAGGGTAATAGAAGGGAGAGGCCCTCTCAGAACCACCCTTCAATCTGCTAATCACGGCGGCTCCAGGGGCCCCCACAGTTTCCTTCAACTTCAACTGCAATGTGGAGTTACGGTATTCACTCCACCTCCTACTGCTGGTCTCTCTGCTACCCTATGGCCTGCACATGAGGGGGCATGTATACCTCCCATTCCCCATCACGTGTGGGCAATTAGACTACCACTTGCCATCATGAGCCTCTGCATCCCTCTTCTTCGTCCCAGTACTTTCAGCATTGTGGGACGTGAAGTCCTCAATGTTCAAATCCCCATTTCTGTGTTGACTGTTATTTCCAAATGTACTATTCTCATTTCTACCCTTAATTACATCTTCTACAAGAGTGTTATAAGGACTTAATGAGTGGTTCTGATTCACAACAGGTTTAAGGTTTTCAGATTCTAAGATGTTATATTTGGTGATTTGTTTTTACCATTCCCCTGTGGATGTGGATGGTTTTTTGGAGGGGTTATGATTTCCAATAAATGATGGATTATTAGATTGTTCATAAACATCAAAGTATTTCACTTTGGGAAAGAAAACCTATTTCTGACAGTGTAAGGAAGGCATGGTATCAAACGGTAAAGACAGGCACAAGTGATCACAGTTCAAGGGTGTTTATTGAACTTCAATGGTTTGGTTGAATGCCTATATAACCCTACATCTAAGGATGGGAGCAAGCTACGACCATCAAATAATAGTAACGCAGTCCTAGTGGAGTCTTTGTCAAAATCAAAAGGGGCGCTACTAAAAAAAACAATTGCCAATTATAAGGAAGGCATGGAGTGATCACAGTTCAAGGGCGTTTATTGAACAATGAATGCAGGGTGGAAAAATGCGTATCTAAATCTAAGATGGGAGAAAGCGTCAATCATGAAATGAAAAATAAGGCAGTCCTAGTGGTGCTGTGTCAAAATAAAATGGCCTATACTAAGAATAACATATTGCCAATTCCTTACAACTAATTACAGAAAGAGTGTGGGATATCAAAATAAAGGAAATAGTGTTCAAATAATGAGTCAGTATGTGATTGCCTTGAGGTCTCCCTTCCCCACGTTTTTAGCAAGGGACAAGGTGGGACCTTGGAGTACAGCACATGCTCAAGCTTTTCCAGCACGAGCTGACCGTTCCATTCCAGCTGGTACACTACACTCTTAAGCTTTCCCAGCACGAGCCAACAATTCCGTTCTAGCTAACGATTTCTTCGATGATAAAGTCTCTTTGCATTAAAAATTCTCTTGCCTTCGAGGCCTGAGGTATACAACAAACAAAGTTCTGGAACACAGTTTATGTTGGGTGATAGCTTCACTCCTGGATTCCCCTCTTCCGTGTGCTAACCCCTCACTTATATTATATAACCAATCAATCGAACAGTTCCTTTCTCAATGAACTTTGGGTGATGACTTTTCACCCCCTGGATCTCCCTCGGCCGGGCTTGGATCCTAAATGACAAGGGGGTGCTTCCGTTGCCCTTGTCTTGCAATAATTCTTGGTTCACAAATCTTAATGTCTTTTTAAACAGCACTTCCGGCTTTGTCTCCGATTGTCAACTTCCCACTTCCAGGTTCACTCTCGCCAACCTTTACAGACAGTTTACTCAGTCAACTCACTGTTCATAGGGACTTCAGACTTCACCTCTTTCCATTAGCATCCCTCTACCGGGTTCACTCTTGCCAACTGTTTATCAAAAAGATTACTTGATCGAATCACTGTTCATAGGGACTTCAGACTTCGCCCAGTCTTGATAGCATCCCTCTTCCGGGTTCAGTATTGCTAACATTTGCAACATACTATTCATGCACTTATTTCACCAAAGGGGAATTCACTTCCCTTTGCAATCATCTGTAGGTCAAAGACTTTCGACTGGACAGAAGATTTTACTAGACCTCTGTATGACCACTTTGACCTCTTTTTGCTTATTCCCCAAGGGCTTCTGGTTCTGGTAGTTTCTACCATCGGTTAATCGCCCAGAGTTTCTTGCCTAAGCATCCACGTGGTGCCGGATTTCTCTGTCCCTGGTTTTCCCCCTCTTTCCTCAATTTTATCTTTAAGTCTTTTAAAGTTCAAATTAGCCATTGGCTACTTTTTATTCAACACAATTCGGTTTGTTATCAATTCTCCCCTGGACTCACCGGCTGTGATGAACTGCTTGCCTTTGTTTATCCTTGAAGTCAAGGTTGGTACCACTGAGACCAGCGTCTTTCCCGGCTTGCTTATCAGCGGAGGAGGGTCTCGCATACCATAGTCATCTGCTCCAACACACGCTGCCTAAAGTTCGCGGCCTAATGTTTCCATCTACTGAGGTTTCAAAGGCCAGATTACTTCTCTCCTTGTCACCCTCTCGGTTTTCGCCGTCTGAGTTAGCTCTCACATCGTGTCGGTCTGCCTTGCTTGTCTTGGGCTCTCTTGCTCCACCTTTTATCCCGTGGGGAAAGGAAAGGGTTGTCAGGTGTGTGTGGTTTTGGTCAATTGCCTGACTTTGCCTGATCCTTTGGTTGGGACATGTCAGGTAAACAGTTTTATTGTTAGTCCGTTGTTTGTCGTGACAGGAGAAAGTGTGGAAGGGGGTTGTGAGAGTTTCCAGATATCCCACGGGATAGGAGGGGGAAACTGTGTTATACGAAATTATAATCTTCTAATGAGGGGGTTTGGTAAATTCAGAGGGTAAGATTTGTAAGGGGTGTGGAACAAACGGGAATGAACAGGATTATTGTCAGAAAATAAACAGGGGGGATTGTGGGAATGGTAGGTTTTCGACCATGTAGACTGGGAGTCTGACAATCCATAATCGGAGTGATGTGGAGAAGAATGACTGGGAGTGTTCGGATAGGAAACAGAAAACCAGGGATTATGTGAGTTATGGATTTTAAGTGTTACATGGTTTGGGCTCCTAGGGGATTTGCCAGATATGGAGGGGTCGTTGGATTTGGGTAAGGGCAAGTCTGTGGGTGGAAGAGAGTTAGACTTGGAACCATTCCTAGAGGTCTCGGGGACTCCATCCTCCTCTTCTTCCTCCGTGGGGAAATACTACTTCTCACCTTATATATTCTCCCTTTGGGGTGCATTGAAAGACTCCAAACAGAAGTCCCTTTAACATGAATAGCAAGATCTTAAACACTGAAACAAAAACGGCCTAGCATTTGTTTTTGTTTTCAAGTAAAGTTAAAGGGCTATGTGGAAAGGGGCCTACCTTTCAAAGATCCCTGTCACATGAAAAAAATGATTTTTAAACATTGAAAACAAAAACGGCCTGCACATGTTTGTCCAAATAAATATGGCTTGCAAAAGTGAAAAAAAACATCACTGCTCGCAGAACAATGTCAGGAAAACAAAACCTGATGTGTGGGTTGAATGAAGCAATGTATATTATGTGTCACCTACAAAACTCCAGTGACATTTGAAGAGCCACTTTGTCTTCATGGAAAATGTCAGTCCAAGGCAGACCCTGTTTCTGGCTGTGGGCAAAACTTCACAAAGGAAAACTCCCACTTCCAGCCTGGATGTCACATCTCCCATCTAATGACCACCCGCAACAAAAATGTGCTGCTAATGGCGTCGAAATTCGTTGTTCTCCAGAACTGCTGGCCCTGAAAGCAGGGACTTCAAGGAAAGTCACCCTTGGCTGGAGCACGACTAATATGTGTGAAAAGGGAGGCACCCACTTCAAAGAGCAAGCTTCCAATGAGACTGATTAAGGTACAGGCTGACCCAGTGGAAAATAATGGCTGGAAGGCAGAAACTGCCATTTGTCCCAAATGAACATTCACAATTAATTTAAAAGGACTATTATCATGTAGGACATTTTCTCAGCAACCATAATGTGGATTGATTTCATGTTTGCACCATTTTTAATGTAATTTCTAGGCGATTTTGGGGATATAAAATGCATCTACCTGTGACTCTGGGAACTGTAATGACCAGTTAGACTACGTTTCTGTCTGATCTGAACATATTCCAAATGTGAGAGTTGGTGAGCAGGTTGACAATGACATTGGGAATATGCGTAATAACTTACATATTCATAACTGTTGTGCTTGTTATGGAAACTGCAGAAATGTGCCACATGGCCATGCTACATTGTACGGATTTGCTAGTCGGCTGATCTAATTCTCCACGATCAGCTAAAACAGAAAATATGTTTAGTATGGAAGTTGTTAGTAAAATTATGAAGTTGTGATACATTACTAGTCTTTGCCAAAAAGTTGAAAGGTGTACAAAGGGGTGATTAGAAACAGCAATTGCCATATGTTGCTCCAGACCCCTAAACCAATCCTGACTTGGAGGCTGGGTTTTGAGAAGAGGGGTAACTGTCCAATCCTAGTGGCAGGAATTATTGAAGGGTACCTCCCCAAGTTTGTACAATTTGTGATGTCATTGCTGCTATATAAGGGGGACTGCACTAGGACATAGGACACACAAAATCCAGGGAGACAGAAAAAGGAGAAAGACGGGAGGGCAGAGAGAAGAGATAGACCATCAGGAAGGCTGCTGAAACTTACCATCTGACAGTTGTAACGAGACACCAGAGGAGATTGCTGAGTGTGCATCTGGCTGGAGCTGTCTATTTCTAGGAAGGCCTCAAAGCTGATTGGGTCCTGTGGTGGAGAGCGGGAGGCCATCTTTGAGTGGAGTGACCAGACCCCTGCCCTATCTTTCCAGAGTGTCCTGAGATGCCACTGGCTTTCCTGAACCTTAAACAGAGGCTTGCTATGTAAGTAGAACTAAGCCCTGGAAAACCAAAAGGTGCAGGGGGTCTGCTTGCCTTGAATCCTTTCCCTTTATAGTGGGTAGGGGCAAAACTGTGTAGATCCTTAGTCTATGTAACCAAAAATATAAATGTAATTAATTCCCCATTTGGCAGAACACTACGGGGTGAATTTTGTGAACACTCAAAATTAACAAAGCTCCCTTCCAGTTTGCGCTGAAAACTATAGCCTATCATTTAATTGGATAATCCTTGTTGTCCAGCTGACCCCGACTTCTTTATGGAAGAGGGGTGTCTTTGTTCTTAAATCAGTCCAAACTTTTTATCCTGCTTCCCCAACACAGGCTTTTCAGTAAGGGGGGTCTGAAATCCAATATGCCCCAAAGCATTCCAATTTTTCTGTCTGACTTCCCAACATAGACCAAAGCAAGGGGGGGGGAGTCTGAAAAACAAAGGCATACATCACCCTGTGTTTATTTTAAACCAAAGGTTTGGTCGAAATTATATTATTGATCAGTGCAATTATTTAGTGGAGTGAAATTGGCAGAAAGTGTACACTTGTTATTTTGTTCTTTTTAACTCACTTTTGTATATTATTTTATGCTGAGAGAAGTTGATTGTACTTTGCCATGGATAACATGTTTTTTTTACATTTCCATGCTAATTTCTGTTACTTTTAATTTAAATAAATACCAATATATTTCCCGTACACCGGCCTGGTTCTTGCTTCATTGTTAGCTCAGGGACGAGCGATCCAAGGGGCATGATGTGTATCTGGGATAGGCCTAAAAAAATAAATTAAAAAAAAAAGAATCTATTAAACCATCTGTTGAATAACCACTTGAGAGTGGGGAGGAAAGGGACTCCCTGTGTTGAGGGTGGCTTCTCAATAAATCATTACAAAGTGGGGGCTCGCCCCAGGATTTAGCTTCCAATTCCTGACCCATGACAGGTGCATTGTGACAGTCTATTCATTTTGATGCAATTGCATTAAGGTGGATGGAAAGTCATCTTTGGGCCTCATTAGGACCCTGGTGGTAGCCGTGCCCTTAGTAATTGCCCATTCCATGGACCTGATAAAAATAATTACCCATTCCCATTTGAGCCCCATAAGGCTCAATGGGAATGGGGAGGGAGCTAACAACGGGCCCGTTAATAACAGGCCCGTTGTTAGCTCCCTGGTCACCTTGCGGGACCCGGAAAGGACGTCTGGTCTGACCAGATGTCCTTTCCGGGTCCCGCGAAGGAACCTCGTAATAGGGCGGAGTGGGTTTAACGGCACCGGCACCATTACCGGTGCCGTTAAACCCATTCCGCCCACCTCGTAATGAGGCCCTTTGTTTTGTTAAAGTGCTACTAGGACTAGACACCTGAGTTCCAGGGGGATTTATAGGTAGAAAATTTACATCTCCTGCCTAGCAGGTGTATGCTAAAGATTTCCATTGGCAACAAAAGTATAGACCATAATTGTTGGGTCGTGAGAGATGTCCCTTCCGCCTTTTATCTGGGAAGTGACATTCTCAACCAATTCACAATCAATTTGGATCTAATTAATAATAAAGCCTGGTCCCAACTGGGGAGTAACCCCATGGTCTTTGACAACATTGAAAAAGCATTCCGGTCAGCTCAATTGCTGCCTTGTGCGGTTCAAGTTAAAGATGAGGTTACCATTACAGGACAGGTGCGACAATTTACTCTTGTCAAAATTATGCAAGGACAGCTTCTCAAACATCAGGACGCATATATAAATCTAAATTCCCATCTCCAACAACAAGGTTTATATTTAAATCCAAAACCTCTAGTAGACCTAGAACACAACACCATTTGAATATTGGTGGATAACAGCGACCCTCGAAGTATCACTTTGGGCGCAGACACCTTTATTGGAATGGCGGCTGATGCCCAACATTATTCTATTGATTTAGGTAATGAAATCATGGGACCAATCCCAAACCACTGTTTTGACATCATCAACGGCATTCCTCCAGAAAAGGTTGTTTCTAGGCACAGGGGGAGGGGGATTCCTGGTGTGCTCTTCCTGACCCTATGGTGTGGAAGAGGTGACCTGTGACCTTAGGAGGGAGGAGACAGTGTTCAGAGTCAAGGACCACTACCTCACATCCCCTGTCAGGGTCAATACCATCAAAAGAGATCTCTCCACTCAAATGGGGATACTGCTGAAATTGCCAAGCCTCAGGTCTTTCCAGGTTTCAGGCAGATGGTTGAGGAAAGGATCAATCTGGCTGATGCCTGTGAGACTGAGGAGCATAGACAAAAGTTAAAAGAGGTCTTCCTGGAATTCCAAGATCTGTTTTCAGTGGACTTGTATGACTGTGGACGCACATCCATTCATTCAACCATCATTTCCACAGATCCCGAGATGGCTCCCGTATTTGTGAAACAATACTGGTTACCTCTCGCATCCATGGAGTCACTCACAGAGATTATTAAGAATTTAGAATCCCGTGGGATAATTCTTCTGAGCCAGAGTACCTTCAACAACCCGGTACTGGGGCTCCTCAAACCAAATGGCCAATGGAGACTGTGCAGACCTGAGGGAGTTGAACAAAAGGGTCTACATGTCAAGATGGCCCCTTCCGTACATCGATCAGGGACTAGCCCAGATTCAAGGGTCAAAAGTGTATACCACCATTGACCTGAGCAACGGTTACTGGATAGTACCTGTGAGTAGGGGAGACCAGTACAAGCTTGCCTTTACCTTTGGGGGCAGTAGTACATGTGGACCTGAACCCCCTTTGGATACATAAACTCTGGCAATAAGTTCAACATCTTCCTACATAAGGCCATGCCCAATTTGGCAAAAGGTGAATCCTGGCCTATGTGGATGATGTTTTGATTAAGAGCTCAACTGTGGAGGAACACATAGCAGAAATCTGCTATGTTCTTACCCAGTTGCAGAAGGCCAGAGCAAAACTATCCTTTCTTAAGGCACAGTGGTGTAAGACCCGAGTGAACTTCTTATGGTACGAGATCACACCTGAGGGTCTTAATCCCCAGGCGAAGAAGGTGGAAGCCTTATTGAAAGTAAAACACCCTACCACTCTGCGAGAATTAAGAAACCTCCTTGGACTTACTAATTATAGTCAAAAGTTCATTGAAGACTATGCAGAGGTCACTCGACCCTTGGTCCATTTGTTAAAGGCCGGAGTCAAGTGGGAGTGGGGTCCAGAACAATCCGAGACAGTTAACATCTGAAAAGACGCCTTTCCCAGGCTCCTTGTTTGGATTACCCCATAAAGAACAAGGAGTTCTTCTTGGAGACAGGGTTCTCAGATACTTGCCTAACAGCGGTATTGTACCAAAAGCATGACCAGGTCAACAAATTCATCTCATACTCGAGCAAGACTTTGTCCTCTGTGGAGGAAAAATTCAATGACTGCGAGAAGGCACTCCTGGCAAGTGTGTGGGTGCTGAAAAATTAGCACCCATTCATAAAGGGGAGCACATCCTTGTCGAGACTCCCCACAAACCCTTGCAGTATATAAAAAGAGGCATTATCCGGATGGGGAACGTTAGTAATTCCAGAATTACTTCCTGGATTCTGTCCATGCAAGGCCTTCCTGTGGAGGTCAGATATGGCCAAAACAAGAAGAGTCCTCTGGCGCAAGGGTTGGCGGACTTGCCTGATTGTGCTCAAGAAAACTGTCTCGAGGACGAAAGTCTAATGACCAACAACAACATGGAGGCGTACTTAACTTCCCCACACAAGGTCTATGAAGAAGACACGTGTCAGGGGATACCCACAGTTTATGTGGATGGGTGCCCCTACCATGTTGATAGCAATGGGGGAAAAGGAACTGGTGGCTGGCATTGGGAATGCCTGGGTGAATGATACCCCGGATCCCTCTGTTGGTTATAAAATAGGACCCCGAAGTAGTCGGGTTGCAGAGTTGATGGCTGTTTATCAAGCCATCCTCACTGCAGTGCACCACCAACTCAATGAACTGGTTATAATCACTGACTCTGATTATGTCAGGAATGGGTTTGTTGAGCACCTGATTACCTGGAAGAATCGAGGCATGCCAGCAACAAACCCCTAAAGCATGCCAACTGATCCAGTCAATCGACGATCTGGTGACCTCCAATGAGATGACCATCTATTGGAAGAAAAAAATGTGTCATTCCAAGATGGAGGTGCCAGATAAGACTGGGAATAACCTGGCTAACCAACCGGCTAAAACCAGAACCCTGCAGGGGGATTTCATAGAAATGGAATCCCTGCTGGGTGAAATCCAAATGGCAGCTGTCACCAGGTCACAAACTCGGGGCTAACAGCGCACTCAAAAGCTCAGTGGAGTAAAGATACCCCAGCTGCAGATTTGAACACTGCACAGAAAGAGGACCAATCATTGGGAAATGTTATCGACACACTGCAGACCCCGCAGGTTTTCCTCTAACAGAGATGGATTATACCAGTAAAGAGGATCTCTGGGTGTTGAAGTTGTCCAGGATGTTCCTGATCCAAGATGGTTTGTTGGTAAGGAGAGCCCTCTCTGGCTGTGATCAGTGGGTGGTACCGACTTCATTCTGAAGCCCGATGTTGAACCACGCCCATGATGCGGCCACTGCCAGTCATTGGGGTTTTCATACGACATTGGAAATCTTGTGTGAGGTTGCCTACTGGCCACATGGGCCAGGTCCTCGACACATACCTAAAGAGGCTTCTTGTGTGTACTCAACTCCAACCCTGTCCACTCACACACAGAGCTCCCCTACAAAAAAGGGGAATGGCCCTGCCTTGGTCAGATTTGCAAGTCGATTTCATTGGGCCAGTGATTCACTCCTCTAGAGGAAACAAGTAATTGTTTGCTGTGACATCCTCTCTCGTTTTTGCCTCCCGCAAAGGATTGAGTCGGACTGAGGAAGCCATTTTACCAGTGAGGTGATGATGAAGATGCGGGAGATTCTAGGGGTAAAAAGAAAACTCCACATTGCCTACTGCCTGGCCTCAAGCGGGGCTTGAGGGGTGTTGGAGAGATACAACAAAACAATTGTGAGTATCTTAAAAAAGTTTGTGGCAGACTCTGGAATCAGTTGGGACATCCGATTGACGCTTGTCCTGATGGCTATTATTAGGTCTACACCATCTTCTGCAACAAAGATGTGACCATTTGAGCTCCTGACCGGATGAAAAATGGTGTTACCACAGCATCTGCTCTATAGGACTCGGGAGCAAACCCTGATGAATGCGTCCACTACTCATAAGCACATTGAAAATGTAAGGAAGCACCTACAGCATGCTTTTGCTTATGCTCAGCATAATTTAGAAAAAGTTGGCTGAAGGAATGAAGACCTGCTATGATCTAAAGACCACCAAGAAAAAGTATGAAATAGGTGACAAGGTTTACCTGTACAATTTTCAAAGGAATCGAGCCAAGGAGATTCTTTCCATCTTGGCGTGGTGCCTTTTGAAATTGCCGATAAAATATCACCTGTTGCCTACAAGATCTGCATCCCAAAAGGGGAACAGACAGAAGGAAATGGGTCCACATCTATCAGTTGAAAAGCTGTCATCCCAGACACGCTTTACAACCGGTTGATGAGCCAAATGAGTCGAGCAGAGGACCCATCTGAAGAATGAAAAGGAAGGATGACAAATCAGATGTGTGTGTATATGTATATGTGTGTATTACATGGCCTGCGGTAGCGGACATGTAGTTATGGTTAAGTTGCTCATCTCATAGGAAGAGCACTTTTTGGGCAACTTATAACTTTGCTCCCCCTCGACGAATCCACACCAAACGTTTGCAAAAAATGTGTGTATATGTATATATATATATATATATATATATATATATATATATATATATATATATATATATATATATATATATATATATATATATATATATTAAAAAAAAACTTTGTTAAAGGCACATTATGGTTAAGTTGCACTAATAAAAGCCTATGAAATGCAATGAAAAAACATTGTTAAAGGGACATTATGGTTACAAGTAAAACCTCAGAAATTCGCCACTTATGATAATCTAAGCAACCATAACTCGCGCCACCACCGTGCACTGCTAAGACTAACACCCAGGACATCACTGATGACATCACATGTGAAATAAATTTTGATGAAGACCCACAATGCATACAAATCAGAGGCACCTACAACGAAACTAAAATAAGGAAGAAAGAAACTGCATCATCAGAACATTTTTATAGCATTAAAGTTTATCTTCATCTATACAAATTGTGTGTTTGAGGCCTGCCTATTTCCCCATCTACGTGCAGCATGAGCTGAGATCAAACCCTAAGGAAAGAACATATGACAAGGTTAATGTCTAGATATACAGAACCTTTTCGAATTTTAATATTCTGACAGTCGGTGAACAAAACCACCTGGCCTAGATATTTCAGTGAACAAAAGCAAGTGGGCCAGATGTGTGAGGTCATCAGTGATGTTATCAATTACATTTGTGATGTCATCTTTGGTGTCCTGGGTGTTAGTCTTACCAGTGCATGGTGATGGCGAGAGTTATGGTTGCTTAGCTTATCAAAACGGGCAAATTTCTGAGATTTTTCAGTTTTACTTGTAACCATAATGTCCCTTTAACAACGTTTTCTTCATTGAATTTCATAGGTTTTTATCAGTGCAACTTAACCATAACGTCCCTTTAACAAAGTTTTTTCATAACGTCCCATTAACAATGTTTTTTCAGTGTATTTTTATTATAGGTTTTTATTGGTGTAACTTAACCATAGCGTCTCTTTAACAATGTTTTTTACCAGAGTATTCCATGGGTTTTTACCAGTGCATGCTATTTTCCTACAACTTACAAATATCATACTTACCCCAATATAGCAACGTTTTTGTCCAATTTACTTTTCACCTTAAAACTCTGCCATTTCCCACCTTCTAGCATCATTTTTAACACTTGTATACTTTTCCCACAGTTTTTGCTTCCATTCAGGTCCCCGAACGTCTGACGTCATTGTGGACCTTCCAGACAGTGCAACGTGACCATGAGCTTGCACGCAGCATGATGACGTATCCATGAATGCGTTTGCACTCCAGTATGGCCTGTTTCTTGGCTCATTGTTATCTCACGGGCGAGGGATCCAAGGGGCATGTTATGTGTCTGGGATAGGGCTTAAAAAAAAGAATATGTTAATCAGTTTGTTGAATAACCACTTGAGTGGCGAGGGAAGGGACTCCCTTTGTATGAGGTGGCTTCTCAATAAACCGTTACACCCCAAACATAACCCTTGGTTCCCCTACCCAGGTGATCCTCCCTCATCCACCTCAGGTTTGGGATCTGCAAGTGCCAGCCCGTCACAGGCTACCTGAATAAGGGATTCTCAAGGACTATCTGGGAGAATACCCTCAGGTTTCTCACATGCTCTTCCCATATACTGGTTGGACAGAAGGGTTTCATGTGGGAATTCCACCATGGAACACCTGGAATGTTGGTCCAAGCCTTCCAGCATAATGCTGGGATCCTCACCGCTGAGTCTTTCAACTCCTTCCTGATTGATTAGGGCTTGTATAGGAGGAGTTCTAATAAGTTCTCTCCTTTCCCTTTCCCTCGCTCGATTTTCCTTCCCCTTTCTTGGGTGTTCCTTAACTCCTCTTCTATTTTATCATGGCAAACATCCGCATTATGGCCCCACTCACCACAAAATAAGCATTGTTCAGAATTAGAGACTTGAGATTCATCCAGAGATATCATAGATGTTGCCTCACACCACCCCCCCCCTGCGGTCAAGTTCATGTCAAGACGGAAGGCTTGCAACCACCCATTGTATTTTGGATGAATCCCAAAATGCACCAATGATTGACAAATACACTGAGAGGTTCCCTCTAAGTCAGCCATACAGACCAGGTGCGGTACAAATCTATCCATGCGTGAATGAACAGCCAACTACCATCATCAGAGACACCTATATGGACAACCTGGACTAAGCGCAGAGAAACCATGTTGCTGATGTCATTAGAGACACCACGACATAGCAGCGTTAGAGATTAAGCACGTGTGCAATCCACACTGTGTGACACAAGCACACACTCAAATACATGAAGAACACAAGCATACAGTTCTATAGTTAGAGGACAGATGCACATGCATATTGTCATTACTTTTATTATTTTGCTGTTCGCCAAATGCAGTAATGCAGAAACTACAAGGCACAAGAGATCCTGAGCGAGCTTGCTGATGCTTAAAGCCAATGGTCACATGGACATACAAGAGAGTATATGGAACTTGATCAAACCATGTATAGCTAACTCATAGAGAATGTAGTATAATATGGACAGTGTAGAAACCACATAAAAAGGTTAAGGAAAATTACAGCTGGCCTCAAATCATTGAGCAGGAGACGAGCTGAGCTGATTCAGGCCGCACAAGGAGCCACACGCCTGAGACGAGGCCCACAGCCAAGGATAAGAGATATGAAGATATTCCAATCCTGAGACAAAGGGACCAGCTGCAGACAAATTGAATAATTCCTCATAATTCGGAGCTGCAGAGCTCAATTTCATGGTCCCTAGATACGTAATGCAGCTGAAGCAGATAATGGACAGTGATTGGTGGTGAGAAAGGGGAGCCGATCCCAGGCAGGAGGACGCAGGCTGCAAGAAAATCTGCAACAAGTGTTGCGACGAGCAGGGACATAGTCTCATAGGCAAAGGTGGTACACAAGTTACAATTAAGGCACATAGTCATTCACATCACCTTGGAAAAGTGCGCAGTGGGCTGAGAACTATTTCTGGTCCCAGGCCTGGGGACGTCAGATCTAGCCAATCACAGTTCAGTACCCTAGGGACGGGTAGCAATGGGCAAGGACCAATGGTAAGCCTATTACTCTGCAACAATGTAGTAAATTCGATTTTCGTAAGGGACAGGCCAGCCACCTGACAGTCAAGAGCCAGTAGAATAACATGTATATGTACCCAACCGCCAATCCCACACAGCGATAGGTTTTTGGAGAAAGGTCCAAGTGATGACGGAGTAGTGACGTGTTTTTAGGAGAAAACTGGCCTGCGCGCCATTTACTGTGTGACATGCTTGAATTTTTCGGAGTTCTTGTATCGATCCCTGTTGGTTTTGGCTGTAATAAACTGCAGTTTGAACTTGCCGTTGACTGAGTCCTCCGTGTATACTAGGGGAGGGAGTTTGGCCCTCCAAGTCTGCAGACTTACAGCATCACTCTGGCTTTGGGCAACCTTCCACACCACTGTTGTTTAGCCTGTCTGCGCCATTGCAAAAGGGGTCCAGTCATATGCAAATCAGTCAGGAAATGCCCCCAATGGGAGCAGCCCTGCCCAAACTGCTAGGTCAGGTCCCCTCTGCACAGAAACACGAGCAACGCCAGACATGTTTCAGCCTTATTGGGCCTCCTCGGTGAGGTGCAACTTGGTTCCCTATGGCGCAGAAGCACTTCGATCGTCCTGCCATGCCATAGCACAATATTAATACTAGCACAAAATGGAAGGAGACAGAGTCAACAGCACTCAATTGTGTGTGCGCCTTTCTTTTTTCTTTTTCCTTCATTGTAGGCAGTACTTCAATCTACCTGCCACAGATATAGTTCTGTAACTTAGTACAGAGCCGGGAAGAACCTTTCGGATATAGAGTATTCCCCAACTGAGTGTCCCCCCGCTGGAGTACAAGATTTTTTTACTTAGACCATCCATTTGATGGCAAGTCATCCCCGCAGGTTGTAAAACAGTAATTAACCTCATGCGTTTGGGAGCATAGAGTCCCGTCCATCGGTACTTGGTTCAGATTGTATTATCTCTGAATAATGCCTTTGAAATTGTCTGTTGTTTGGTTCTTATTGCGGCCCCCCAGCTGGCCCATAGTGTTCATTCAGTTACACTTAATTTTGCATAAGCCATGTCGAGTTAATAAGAAACTCGAAGCTAATAATTGAGTATAAGCAATCGTTGGCTTGGCAATTGGACATGGTCCCTGATTGTCCTTTCTTTCTTCCTGTTTTTCTTAGGTAACACGTGGACTCACAAGGTGTGCTATCACGGATGCACGACTAGTATAAACAAGATTAACTACCTGTTTGTGCTTCTGTGTGTAATCTAGTACTGATACTTTTGTGTGTACTTCATTACTGATACTAGATAACTCAAAGCACTCATTTGAGGGGCTTGATTTTTCCCTAGAGCAGATATGCACAGTGCTTTAGTTTATGACAGTGTTTAATATATAACACATTTCATTTGTTGCTAGATTGACTTGACTATCCCGTACCGTTCCCTGACTAATTTCCCTACACTTGGTTTACACTTTTATGTTTGTTGGAAAGAAACATGTTGGATGAATTGTGCTGAGGAGGGTGTGCATGGAGTGTTGTGGCGTGACAGAGTGAAAGGTTGTATGAAAAACCTTGTTTTTAAAGATTTGCTTATTTTGCACAGCATACAACACTTTCTGTAGACACCACAGACGCAAGAGGGATGTTGAAAAAGTTTTTGAGCTCCCTACACCTATTAGACTGACTGTCTGTTTTTTGTACACAGTTGTTTTAATGGTACAGTTGGAATACAGGAAATGTACAGTGCAGTGGAACAAAACCACATTGCTATGTACTAACAATTCCCTAAGATCAATTGTCTGCCAGTACAACATCAACTCTGTATGATGGTCTTTAACTGCATATGTTTTATCTTCTTTATAATTGAATAGAAAATTGTATTTTGTACGAGCCGATACTGCCTAATAATTTTATGTAATAATAGGTAGTGTCTCCACAAGCCAGCCTCTGTGTGGCCTGAGTGTTACCGTTGAAATTTTGAATTGAGATGCCTGTGTGACCCTAATGTTGTTTACTAAAGATTGTTGACCTTCTGAGGGTTGGTTATCGATGAGTTTTCCTTTCCCTTTACCTCTCGCTGTGTTGTTGGCAGAAGCAAGGGACCCACATCTGGGCATACTCTCTCTCACTTAGGGAGACAAACTGAAAGCAAAAAAGTTATGGGTGGAAGGTTTTGAATTAATCTGAACCACTACCATTGCTCTGGGCAATCTTCCACACCACCATTTTGTAGCCAGTCTGCACCATTGCAAAAGGGGTCCAGCCACATGCAAATCAGTCAGGTACTGCAGGCGAAGAACAATGGTCTGGAGGGTTGCCCAGAGCAATGCCAGAGGTTAAGGTTTATTCTAAACCTTCCGGCCATCACCTCTTTTGTTTTGATATTGTCACCCCGTGTGGAACAGGTATGCCCAGACGTGGGTCCCATGCCTGCTGGGCCGAGAGACCCAAGCTACTCCTCACTGATGACACCCAACAAGGCTGAAACATGGTTGGGAATGATTGTGGTCTCGTGCAGAAGGGATGTGACCTAGCAGTTTGGGCTGGACTACCCCTTTGGGGGTAGGACCAAGCCAGATTTGCATATGGTCTTTCCCCTTTTGTAATGGCTTGGCAGGAGAAGAACAATCGTCTGGGGGGATTGCCCAGAGCAATGCCAGAGGTTAAGATTTATTCTAAACCTTTTGTTTTGCAACAGTAAAGACAGACAAAAGTGATCACAGTTCAAGGGTGTTTATTGAACAATTAATGTAGGGTGGAAAAACACCTAAGCTAAACCTAAATCTAAGATGGGAGCAAACGTCAACCATCAAATGAACAATAAGGCAGTCCTAGTGGCATCGTGTCACAATAAAAGGGCCTATACTAAGAAAAACCTATTGCCAATTCCTTACCCTATCCCACACTTTTTGTAATTAGTTGTATCAACATTAAATGAAATAGTGTTCAAATAATAAGTCGGGATGTGATTGCCTTGAGCTCTCCCTTGCCCACATTTTTAGCATGGGACAAGGTGGCACCTTGGAGCACAGCACACGCTCAAGCTTTTCCAGCACAAGCTGACCGTTCCTTTCCAGCTGGTACAGTATACTCTCGAGGTTTCCCAGCACGAGCCAACAGTTCCGTTTCAGCTAACAGATTCTTCAATGCTAAAGTCTCTTTGAATTAAAAAGTCTCTTGCCTTCAAGGCCTGATGTATCCAACAAATGAACACAAACAAAAAATTCTGTTACACAGTTCACGTTGGGTTATGGCTTCACCCCTGGGTCCCCCTCTTCCAAGCTCTGACCCCTCACTTATATTATTCAACCAATCAATCCAACAGTTCCTTTCCCAGTGAACTATGGGTGATTACTTTTCACCCCTGGATCTCCCTCGGCCAGGCTCGGATACTAAATGACAAGGGGGCACTTCCCTTCTCTTTGTCTTGCAATACTTCTTGCTTCACAAATCTTAATGTCTTTTTAAACAGCACTTCAGACTTCATCTCTGATTGTCAGCTTCCCTCTTCCGGGTTCACTCTCGCCAACTTTTACAGACAGTTTACTTGGTCAACTCACTGTTCATAGGGACTTCAGACTTCACCCCGTCTTGTAAGCATCCCCCTTCCGAGTTCACTCTTGTGAACTTTTGCAAAATACTATTCATGCGCTTATTTCACCAAGCGGGATTCACTTCCCTTTGCTTCTCAATCATCTGTAGGTCAAAGACTTTCGACGTAGGATTTTACTAGACACCTTTATGACCACTTTGACCTCTTTGCATTTTCCCAAGGGCTTAGGTTCCGGTAGTTTCTACATCGGGTAATCGACCAGAGTTTCTTGGCTGAACACCCACATGGTGCCAGACCTCTCTGATGCTGGTTTGCCCCCCTCTTTCCACAATCATATCTTTAAGTTTTTTAAAGTTTGAATTAGCCATTGGCTACTTTTCATTCAACACAATTCGGTTTGTTATCGATTCTCCCCTCGACGCACCAGCTGTGATGAACTGCTTGCCTTTGTTTATCCTTGAAGTCAAGGTTGGTACCACCGAGACCAGCGTCCATCCCCGGCTTGTTTATTGGCAGAGGAGGGTCTCCCGTACCATAGACTTCTGCTGCAACATACGCCGGCTGTTGTTCACAGCCTTATGTTTACATCTGATGAGGTTTGACTGGCCTTGATCGGAAAGGGCAAGGTTACTGCTCTCCTTATCACCCTCTTGGTATTCGCTGTTTTTTGCCTCCTCTTGAACTGCTGTGCTGAGTTAGCTCTCATGGCGTGCGGTCTGCTTTGCTTGTCTTGTGCTCTCTTGCTCCACCTTTTATCCCTGTGGGAAAATGTAAGGGTCGTCAGGTGTGTACGGTTCTGGTCAATTGCCTGACTTTGCCTGACCCTTTGGTTGGGACATGTCAGGTAAACTGTTTTATCGTTAGTCCGTTGTTTGTTTGGAAATACCGCATCTCACCCTGGATATTCCCCCAAACTCCACTCAAATTGCATTGTTAGGCCTGAACTGTGTCTAGGGTGGTACTCAAATTTCATTGTCGGGTGTAGGCCTCTCTCCCACTGTACAGGACCCTCAGGTCAAGCTGGGTGTGGTCTTATGCTCAATCTCTCCATCGGGGGTAGCCCTCCCTCCTACTATACAGGACTCTCGAGCATAGTTAAGCTTAGTCTCTAGCCCAAACTTAGTCAAACCAACTGAACACACTTCTAGAAAGAACTAGCCCGTGATAGTATAGTATCAACCCCCACTAATACCTCAGAGACCAAGATAGACAGCTACCGAACGTAGTCCTACACCTCCGGACAACTGTACGCCCAGCACCCCAACCCCACCGGACAACACTCCAAGGTGACATAGCCAACCCACCTCAAGAATAGACAACACTAAAAGCAACCAAGCTTACTAACACAAGAAGAAACACCAGTACCGCCCTCACAAGGCACCGCAGTCAACCACCCAACCGGCATCTCCACACCGAGCACCAAAATGCCCCAGACCAGGAAGGGGGGCAGAGAAAGAGTACAAGACAAGGCCACATTGGACATAGGTGCACAGATCCATCTCACCCCTAAAGCAACAACCGCAAATGAAGGAAGCGCACTGCCAAAAACCAAAATGACCAGAAGGAACTGCCAAAGGGAAAAATCCTTATCTCACACCTTACCTCGCAACAACCCCTGAACCTGGATACCCCAACGACAGAGACATCAAGACACACAAAGGACAGCCCAAGACAACCAGGAAAAAGACTGGAGCACCCAAGAAGAGTGTGTGTAGACTCCGACCCCATCACCCCATATATCAAAGAACAGAGGGACACCACCAACACCCACAACACCCCGGACAAAACGACAGCTCTAATAAGCAACAATCCAAACATCAACTGAACTGACCAATTCAATGAAGAAGAAGCCTTTGCGGATCTTCATCGAACCAGCATGAATAGAGAAGCACCGCTATTGAACAGCCAAGCTCTCAATCTAGAAGACCACTCCAATGAAGATGCAGCTTTCGCTGATCTTTATCCTCCCCCATTCAACCGCAATAAAGATGCACCGCAACCAAACAACTGCAAACCAAAACAAGGAACTACTAACAAGCAAAACCACACCAAAATGATCCACTGCAATCTAATCAATGCTAAGTCAATGTCCAAACATGCCACGGAAATATACGATCTGCTCTGCGACGGAGGGATCGACATCCTATTTGTAACAGAAACATGGCTAGACGACAACTACAAGATCACCCTCATTAACTGCATGCGTCCAAGCAAACAGAAAAACCAAAAGAGGGGGGGGGGCTGGCAATCGTCCACAAGGAACACCTGGATATCAAATTGGAAGACCCACTAAACATCGATAAATGCAAATCCTTAATCATACGCCTAGCAGTAAGCCCCAAAACAAACCTGAAATTCATGCTGATATACAGACCACCAACCTATGATGCAACCTTTGTAGACTCCTTCACAGAAGCAATCATCATCCTAACCATCAAACACAATCACCTGATCGTCCTCGGAGATTTCAACATCTGATTCGAAGAAGAAACCACGACCATACAAAAATCTCTAACCAGCCAATTAGCAGCAATGCATCTACAACAACTAGTCAAAGGAGCGACCCACTTTGCAGGGCATACACGTGATGCAATCTTCGCAAACAAACAACTCCTTACCACAGTACCCCCAATTCAAATACTCTGGAGCGACTACCTCATCATCGCCTTTGTAATCAAAATGACTATAAACAATCACCCGAACAAACCACCAATCACCATGAAAATAAACTGGAGAATCATCAAAAACTCCAACCTTATTGAACTCCTGAAGCTCAGCAAACCACACCCAACATTTATGGAAGAAGATGACCTGGACCAAAATGTAGCCCTGCTGCACTCCTGGATTATAACAACTATAGACAACATCGCCAAAGAAAAACCCTTCACTCCTTCTCATAAATGGGCAACGGCAAAATGGTTCACCCCACTATTTAGCACCATGAAAAGGAAAAACCGTAAACTAGAACTTGATTGGAGAAAACAAAACAACGCCGCGAATAAGCTGAAATTCCTACAACAAAACTGTGCATACAAAAAGGAAATACAAAAAGCAAAGAGGAAATACTATGACAACCGAATCTTCGAAGCACCAAACGCCCAAAAAGAACTCTTCAAAATCATAAATGAAATTAAAAACCCTCCGGGATGCAACAACACACCAACTCCATCTACAAAACTATGCAATGACCTTGCAGACCCCTTCAAAAACAAAATCACCACCATCTAACAAACCATACAAAGCAGACCACCCGATCTGACTACGACCCCCACCTACACTCAGGGGGAACTCCCGAACAAACTATGAAGCTTTCCAGAAATATCAGTGAAGACATTCGTCAAACTGGTGAATGAAAGCAATAATTCAGGGTCTCACGAAGACCCCTGCCCGCCAGACATATACAAATGTATTCTTAAACAAGGAACGAACATGGAATATCACAGGAACGTCCTCAACCTTTCAACCGCAGCGGGGAAAGTACCACAAGCCTTCAAATCTGCATACATCAGGCCACTACTCAAAGATACAGCGGGAACCGTAGAGGACCTCTCCAACTACAGACCCATCTCCAATATCTTGTACACAGCCAAGCTGCTCGAAACATACATATACAAAACGACCCAAGAATTCATAGAAGAGCACGGCCTTTTAGACCAGGCACAAGTTGGCTTCAGACCAATGAGAGGAATGGAATCAGCCCTCCTCTCAATATGGGACGACCTAAAAATGAACGCAGACTCGGACAACAGCACTGCCTTGATACTCCTAGACCTATCCACAGCATTCGACACAGTTAATTATGACACCCTCATTACGAGATTAGAAGCACTTGGAATAACAGACACCACCCTACTATGGATCAAATATTTCCTAACAAACAGAACGGAAACTGTATGGATGAAACCCTTTAAGTCCAGCCTGAGAAATTCCACCTGTGGAGTACCACAAGGATCATCCTTCTCCCTGCTACTATTCAACATCTACCTATATCTAATCATCAAAAGTCACGACCTCACCTGCTGCAACTACGCCGATGATGCACAAATAATCTTCAAAATACAAGACAACATGGAAATAAACTCAACGCTAGAAAACTGCCTCTGCGATGTATTCATCTGGATGAACTCCAACTGCCTCAAAATCAACCCAGGCAAAACAGAAATAATGATAGTCACAAAAAATGGAGGAGAAAACTACTTTATCCCTTGGCCACGGGAACTCGGGACAACCCCAGCACCCTCGCTGATTGTAAAAAACCTGGGGGTCCTGATGGACAACAATCTGACGCTAGAGCCACAAGTAAACGCTCTTCTCAAGAAATGCTTCTTCCTCTTGTGAGCGGCAAAGAGGATCCTACCATTCCTATCAATCGCCAATAAAACAACCACCATCATCTCCCTCGTCATGTACAGAGTAGACTACGCCAACAACCTATACTTAGGTAAGCCTGAACGACTCTTAAAAAAACTACAATGCATACAAAATGCAGCAGCCAGACTGCTTCTGAAACTACCCCGAAGAGAACACACCACGCCAGCGCTGAAAACACTACATTGGCTACCAATAAAACAACTAATAAAATTCAAAACAATGTGCATCACGCATAGAGCAGTACACAACCAAGGCGCAGAGTTCCTGAGAGACAAACTACGTCCACACCAACCAACAAGAACGCTCAGATCAAGCATTGACTTCTGCCTGGAACCCAAACCCTACAACAAAAGAAAACTCGGAGGATCTTCCTTATCTCACCAAGCGCCGAAAACCTGGAATGACCTTCCAAAGCACATACGTAACACAAGAAACCACTTACTATTCAGGAAATTATTCAAACTTGGCTCTTCACGTCATAACTAGAAAGATTGGCCACAGGGGCACACTCACAACTAAAACATTGATGAACGAAGAGACAGAGCCTGATCCACACCAAGCAACCTACAGAAAAACCCCAGGACATACCAAATGTCTAACCGAGAGACAGCGGTAATAGGACCAAAAGAAGGAATACATAGCAAGACGAAGACAAACACCAAGACAACTCATTAATAGGACTCTGACCCTAAACTATAGCCATTCCCAGAAGACCTAATCACAGCAGACCGCTAGGGAATAGTAAACCCTGTACCATTAGCTCCAATCCAGAGGGTGATAAACAGAATATGCACCCACTCTACACAATGCTCATCAAGATACAAGGGGACGCACAATGCGCCATCAGACACAAACTACAACTAAACAATAGCCCTAAGGAAGTCACCCTACAGAAACCAGAGAACCAACTGAAAGATAGTCATGATAGGAGGAAACTAACGATCGAATACACAGGCTGACCAAGACAGACCGAATATGAAGCCTCATCAACTGCATTCTGACCCTGAACCATTCAAAGCTCCAACTGACCAATTGTCATGGCCACTGGGCAAGGACGACAAGCTCCACTACATAAAATTTCCAGTTGGACCCAGTCCTGGCGCCTTTGGTGCAATTCTCATGAGTAAGTGTGCTCTGCACAATTTATTCTGGTGCACGTGCCTGTTTTTTTCCCCTACAGGGCCTCCACATGCCTCCAGGTCAGGCATGGCCATAGGAGTTAATCGGGCTGCATGTGCAGCTTCCTCTGGCAGGGTAGGGACACGAGTCGGAACAAATGGCCGTGGCTGCACAAGGCTTTTTAAGCCCACCCGCATGCAGGCGCTTCGCGTTAGTCTGCTTACAGCAGCGTAATGCTCACCACCGCCTGAAGCGCATCATTACCTGATTCCAGCAGCTTACCTGATTCCAGCGGCAACCACAGTCAGAGCGCAACCTTACCTGATCCCAGCAGCAACTGCAGTAGGGGAGCATCCTTATCTGATTCCAGCAGCAACCACAGTAGGAGTGCATCCTTACCTGATTCCAGCAGCAACCGCAGTCGGAGCGCATCCTTACCTGATTCCAGCAGCAACCGCAGTCGGAGCGCATCCTTACCTGATTCAAGCAGCAACCGCAGTCGGAGCGCATCCTTACCTTATTCCGGCTCCCAGCCACAACACTACTCGGGAGTCCACTTTCGGCCAGCTTCATCGCGGATCGAGGCAACCTTCATCCACCGGCAGATTTCAGGATAATAGCATTCCAGTCTGACTTCGCCAGGCCATCCCTGCAAGAGAAAAGGACAAAATAAGGTTAGAATAACTATAAAGACAGTATGTTAAATTTGCGCTCAAACCAATCCTTATGCTTGACCTAAGAACCAAACTTACCACCTATTGGGACATCGTGAACTCCCTTTTTCTCCATTGGGGCTCGCTTTTTGCACCGCAAGTACTGCTGGGGAAAAGGAAAGACATTACAAGAGATACAGACAATAATCAAGGAAAAAGACATTACAAAAGGATACGGACAGTAATCATTATCGAAGGATACTTACCTTTGAAGTGGTTCAGCCACAGCCGGTCTGGGCGGCCACGCACATGGATCAGTGAAGAAACTCGGTCTATCTAAAAGCACCCCCTGCAGTTAGAAGCAGGACGGAGAGCTCGCCATCATAATTAAACAGGTGAGACTATATGGGTAGGTGCATGCACACCACATTCTGGGAAGAAAGGTTCAAGGGAGACCAGTCATATCACAGCATTCTTACGGCCTCTCGTATTCTCACAGGGGCAGTACCAACAACCAGCGCAGTCCACAACACAGGAGCAGGGGAAGAAGCCTGACCAAGGGGAGCCAGTTCCAGGGAGGGCTGCAACCATGCTCCAAGGTCCCCGCAGAGACCAGGTGAGCATAACACCAATGTCACATTAGATAACAAGAGAATAGATAGTACCAACCCAGTTCCGCACCCGAAGAAATGGTTCAGACACACCTCCCACCCCATACAAGACTCACTATGATACAGCTGGATACGTGCAGCACCACCACAGCGAGATGACCCATAAGGAACCAGCAACAACCCCAACCACAGGGATCTCAAACGGAACCAGAAGTACCTGGACTAGGATACAGACCCCACTAACCCAACACTCAATTTTCTGCATACTCAACCCACACAAAACTCACACAACCATTTCTCTCCCAGCAATCTGCACGCACTTTACCACACCGCACCAACAACACATAGACGGCACCTACAGCACACAAGGCCTCGCCCGATCCGATAAATGCACCAAAGCCCAGCACTCAGTGTATAACGAGCTGAAGCTGCCAATAGCACACCACTTCTCCCACTCTCCTACTCCCCTCCTCCTCGACTAACCCTACCCTCCCTTCTCCTGTTTACAGATCCGCCAGAGCAGCTGGAGACCAATTCCGTTGGTGACGGTGCGCTATATAAGTACCTTTAACATAACCCTGGGATCCCCTACCCCAGTGATCCTCCCTTGCTCGTATACTCCCAGGGTTGGGATCTGTGAGTGCCAGTCCGTCCCTGGCCACCTGAATAAGGGATTCTGGAGATCTATCTTGGAGAATACCCTCAGGTTTCTCACACAATCCATACCTCTAAATAACAAATGGTGCGGGGAAATGATTTATGCAAAAGAAAAGTGTTCAAGAAACACTATGTCAGGATAACTAAGTAGTTAGCTTCCCTTACCCACATTTTTAGCACGGGACAAGGTGACACACTCCAGCTTTGCTCATACTATGGCTTCTACAGCACGAGGATGCAGTTCAGGATACAGATATCCGGGCCTTCTGCACCAAAGTCTCTTTTCCATTAATACACTCTTATTTGCAGAATGCCAGGAGTAACAAACAAATGCCAAAGTACCTTTAGCATCAGGATTTTCTCCTATATAAAGTCTTAGGGCGCTTTATTCATCCCTGGTCTCCCTCAGCTGGGTTTGGATCCTTTTTTCACCAATTTCCAATGGGCCTCCCTCGATCGGGGTCTGACCATACACTCTCATCTTTCTCTTCTCCTTCCAATCGAATCAAAGACTGTCGACAATGCAATGGATTTTTACATAGAACCTCGCAGGACCATTTTGATTCTCTTAGAGTTCCCATATTGGCAAAAATGTTTGGCAAAAAGTGCAGCAAAAGAAAAACCGGCGTTGGATGATCCTCATACAATTTAAAGGTTCATGGAAAGAACTAAAGAAACTTTGTGAGGCTTGTCAGAAGAACCGCCAAGAACCAGTTTAATCACTTTTTCCAAGCAAACCAGGAGAAGGGAGTAATTCTCCTGGTCTTTATACAATTGGTAAATCAGACACTACTGTAAGACTGTTGTTGAATAAACTAGAGATTGGAGTACTTCTCCAGGAGAAGGGAATCATTCTCCTGGTGTTTAAAGAGGAACTTTATTGAACCCTTTATGATTTACTTTAGAAGTGGCAGGGATAGAGTAGTTGGTTTGGGACAGAGGACAGTTTCTACGTTTTGGTTGACGCACATCCTGTCGAGCACCTGAGTTATTCTAGGTTGAGGCAGGGAACACCCCTCCATTCTAGAAATGGGAAGAGATAGGTTTCTTACTTTATTTAATTAAAGTTTCTAACCAAAAGTGTTAACAACTCATCAGCTTCCTCACTCCATCCTGCACATAACCCTGAAACTCTCCTAAAAATATATGTGTGGGTTCTTACCTCTGCCTGGACATTTTTGCTGTCCCCACAAGGCGTCCAGGAAGTTCTAGGTCAAGAACTGATTTGTACTGCTTATGGGGGATTTAAATGTATTTTAAAATCTCTCTGTACACTTCTCTCATTCTGAATGTATGTTTACACTGTAGCTAAATTTGGCAACTGTGTCTTAAATTTTCCATTAAGTATATTGCACTGGTAATTGTTTCCAAAAATGTATCCTATGTTTTTGGAGACATGTGCCTGCACGTAAGAATTGAGGACCTGTGGAGGTGATTGCAGCGCAATATTATAACATTTTGATGCCAAATCCAAAGTCCCTATAGTCAATCAACCCACCAAAAAAGCAAAAGCCTTTGTTGTCGAAGACTCATGCACAGTCCTTGTTATATGAACCACTGGATACTTTAGTTCGACTGAGCGAACAACAAGGTGCTTCTGCCCAATGTCCCACTTCAAATGAAGAGGCGAGAGGCAAGCCTGTTGATTCTAAACCATTTCCACTGGTCCCCCAGATAGTCCTGCAGATTGCGGTACTGGCAACTGATCCTCCGGTCAATGAACTTGCTGTGCCCAAATTAGACAAGCTGCACACCCTGGAGTGCTGGAGGGAGGAGAAAGGCAAATCCTTACATCGCTTTTTTTCACTATCGGACAATCATGATGCAATCGCCACGAGAAATAGGCCAATCGATAATGAGCTTTTATTTCCTGCCATTAGCAGAAACTGTCAAACTCAAATAATGCATCAACCTGGCCAGGATTTGAAACAACGTTTGGTCTGAGCTTTACCATTTGGGCTTCCTTTTGATTAATTAGTCTTCTTTTGATCATCAGCATGTGCCCACTTTGGGGAAACAATACACCCCACCAGCTAATAATGATCAAAATAAGCAGCCAATTAGCCATCTTTCCCTTGCTCTTTAGCCTCATGGAACACCAAGGGCGTTAAGCACCTCATTAGTTCTAAAAACAATCGCTTGAGAGATTATGACATCATAGCCCTTCAGGAGGTATGGCTCTCTGCTACACCTGTGTGGGACCAACATATTATTGCCATAATTCCTGCCATTTTGCCGATTAGGGGTCGACCTATGGCTGGGCTCATGATTGCTGTTAAAACCACTGCTGATCTAACTTTGGAACCATGGACGTCCCCTAACAGCTTTCTGCAAATGGTTGAAATTAAATTGAAAAACCAGACTATCGCCCTTATCAACGTTTACTGGAACCATGCTGGTATTGTGGATGAGGTTTTTATTAATGATTTGGAAGAACTATTGAATTTAACAGCTTTAGATCGATGCTGTGACCATGTTATTATGGTGGGAGATTTTAATACTATGTGCATTGTGCAACCCCCTAAGGTTCTATCTCCTATCGCCACGTGGTTGAATTCTCTATAGAAGGGTCGGCATTTACACATGCTAAATCGGTGTGTGCTAGGAGATATCCCCCCGGGGAATACCTGCCATAGAGGGCTTCATGGGGCTTTGATTGACTATGTTTATGTAGATAGCGGTCTGTTTAATCTCATCTCCAAGTTCCAAATTGTTTCCCAAACTACAAGTGATCATGACATTCTCACAGTCTTTTGGTCTTGGTCTAATTTTAGGCCAATTCAGAGGCCCTCATTAGCTACCAGCATGGCTCTAAGCAGTGCAAAGAATAGATTCCATTGGACACCTGGGTCGTTGTCGGACCTCAATAGGTGTTTGCACCAGTCCTACAACAAAACTAGTCTGTCTGGCATGGGGGGGGGGCATGTATCCTATGTTGATGTTATGCAGTTTTTTAAAACTAGGAAGAAAACCTGTTTTAAATTTGCTCAACCCCTCTTGCATGTCTATGACCCCGAATTGGCCGCCTGGAAAGCTATTTATCGGGCGGAAAAGGAAAAATCTGTCTGTTCTCTAGCCGCAGTATTCTGTCACGTCTTAGTACTCTAAAGTGTAGATATAAAAACTGGTTAAAGGCTAGGCGAGCACTAATTTACCAACGTGATGCAGAAGAAATGTTAGGAGCTATGGCCTCTAAGATCTCTGCTCTGGCTTTTCTCGTTGTCATCAACAATACAGTTACCATAACAACCAAATTGAACGGGAACGGTAAGCTACACGGAAACATCAAGCGGTGGATGCCGGAGAAGGAGAGAAGCAAGACGAGACGAGCGAATGATCGGGGAGCGGTCGATTCAACACATACGGCAGCCCCGTTACAATGACGGGAACACGCACGGCACTGGAATTCTAGGACAGAGGTGAGCACACGATTCAAATGCGCTTAAACATTTACTCAGCCTGAAAATGTTAACAACCAGGGTTTTGAAACTGGGACTCAGCGCTTCTTCCCAAGCGACTGATTCCGGTGCAAAACCTGCATCAAAACGCTCCAAAAAAAGACTGTATGGAGTGAAAACTATGTTCTATTGTTTTCTCAACAGATCTAACTAAGAGACTGTTCGTTGCACGCTAAAGAGAAACAAATCATTAAGAATCTACTGGCCAAGTGTGGAAGGTGTTTGGAAGAACACTGGATTTTTTGTATCAGTGAAACTGAAGGTCAGATGTATTTTGAATTAACATTTTGAGAAGCACGCATCAAGTATTCTGAAACACTGAGTGAACAATGATACTGACTAGAATTCTTCTCTACTTAAATTACAGAAATTGATTTATTGGAACTTGTGAATTGCCCGCACCTGATGAAGGGCTAGAATAGCCCGAAACGCGTTGTGCATTAAAAATCAACACAAAGGCAATCAAATTGAAAGAAAGGAAGCCATACATTTGGACGACCCCTATCTGAAAAAGACAGGGAATAGGAAATTGTGGACTAATTATGTAAATTTGAGTGGCTAATTCTATCATCACATTGGGTATGCATGTTGTAAAGAATCACACTGGGAACCTTAGAACCATGAAAGCAATGTTTGTTTATTTAAGCAATGAAGTTCTGTACACAGTAATTTGCAATGTTTAATTAATTGCGAGAAACATTGAAATTCCGTTTTGGGAATTTACTTTCTTTTGAAACATTAAAAAAGTAACCTAACCATTTACGAGTATATCATAATTGAAAAGTAAGATTTAATTTGCATAGCTATATGCACAAGAGTGTGCACGGAGACAAGGTCACTCTGGTGTGGAGCGACCCTGTTAATTTTTTCTTTGGAATTGTAACCATAATAAACGGTATTTTTAGGAATCAATTTATTGTGTGCTGTTTAATATATATATATATATATATATATATATATATATATATATATATATATATATGTGTTAAATAATGACTTACGAACAGTTTCAATTCGTACCTGAAATGATAATGCCCATTTATATAATTGCCAATCCTTATATGCAAGAGAGAAACGCTCATTCATGTTCTCAAATTGGTTCGTTCTGACAGAGCGTCATAACTTCTGTAAGTGTTCTAAGCATAAAGTCTGTGCGTGCGTGAAAGCCGCGCACAGCAAGATAGTAATGGAACCCTCTAGCGTTTACAATCTTGCACACGGACTTGCGGCAAGCATTTCTACAGAAGCAGCGTGCGCTGCACTTGAAGGACGATCTCTTACCTGACAACAAATGTTCTCGCGTCTATTCGCGTACTGCCGGTTGTCCAGAGGGGGTGTCGAACGGCGCCCTCTCCCTCATTATTGTGTTCAGGTTGCCATAGGAACAGATCCAAGCATTAGTCCGTTTTCCAATTAAGTGGCAACTGATTTGCTAAGTTTTTGTGGCAGTCATTTTAAGATGCTGTTATTAGCCTTATCCTATTGTCTCCTGGGCATGTTAAGGCATCGATTTTATCCTCAATAACGATTGATGTTGTTTTAAAAGGTGCTAATAGATATTATGTTGTGTACTGCATCCTTCCGGGATTAGTCTACCAATGTTAAGAAATCGAAATCAAGTAATTATAATTGTATATGTTCTGTGTAGCATGAGATTGTATCTGTATTTATAATAGAACCAGTAATTAGGGTGTGCTGTCAGATATTATTATTTAAATAGTTATCACTTTCTAAAAGAACCAATATCAGCGTTGCAATTCACAAGTAATTGCTATAAATAATGGGCATTCTTAATAGACAGTCAATCTGAGGATTTGAAAAAATTAAAAAATTATTACAATATTGAAAAATGTCATGTTTCCTGTCCAGATTACTAATTACTGATATGTACATTATAGTACATTCATAAAGGTTCATTTGAACACATTTAGTTCTAAGAGGGAAAGGGGTCCTTTAAAGAAAGGACACCATTTCATTATCCGTGTTCAATCTGACAACTGTAGAGTTTAGTTTACAGATTGTTCTTGCTTCAGCTTGTCTCAGTTTCTTTTCCTTGTTTCCACCTCATTTGCCTAATGAAATCTTCTCAAGGCCAATAAATCGTATATCTGCTTTGTTGGCCATCTGATGCTTTTCCTGCCAATGGCATGCCAGTGGTTGTCTTGGATCTTGGCTGGCAATTTTGGCTAGATGTTCTCTGACCCACGTCCTTAGTTCTCTAATTGTGCTACCAATGTAGACCAGATTGCAAACACAAATAATTCCATACACCACGTAGTTTGACCTGCAATTGATAGATTGTAAAATCTTTAGTGTTCTGTTATTGGTGCCTATAAATGTGTCTGTTTTGCTGTGAGCAAATTTGCACATTGTGCATGTACCACACTTTCTAAAACGATTTGTAGACGCTTTTAGCCAGTTCGTTGGTTCCTCCCCAATCAAATCTGGTAAATTTGATGGGCTCAGTTTGTTCTTTATGGTTTGTGCCTTTTTGTATATAATCCTAGGTTTATCGTCCACATTGTTTGCGATATTCTCATCAAGTTTGAGAAGGTACCAGTGCTTAGCTCGAATTTTGTACAGGTTTCTGTGATCACTAGTATATTTGGTGATGAAGCCGATCGTTGGTTGCTCCGTCCCTCTGATCTTAGGTGTCAATGTATGTTCTTGGGTTAATGTTGAGCTTTTTTCTAATGCTCTTTTAACACATTGTTCTGTATAGCCTCTGCCAAAAACCATGATGTTAATAGTGTACATTCCTTCTCAAAGTATTCCATTGTGTGACAGTTTCTCCTAGCTCTTATAAATTCACCTGAGGGTATGTTCAGAATGGTTGGTCTATAGTGGCAGCTCCCTGCATGTAGAGTCAAATTGACTTCCGTGGGTTTCCGGTATGTACGGGTTCTGATCTGATTGTGATCAATATATATTGTAAGATCAAGGAAGTCTATACTTGTCTCATTGGAGATGCCTGTAAATTGTCCTTGAAGTCTGTAATTTCTGAGGTTGTACCTTTCCATATTATTAATACATCGTTGATGTATCTCAACCAGTGCACAAGTTCTTTCTCATATGCGTTGTCTTTATAGATGATTGTATCTTCAAACAGACCCATAAAGATATTTGCTAGGGCCGGGGAGTATTTGGTAACCATTGCTACGCCCTTGGTTTGTCTGAAATAGTTGTTGTTGAAGATATTGCTTTTGAAAGTCAGTTCCAACATTTCTTTCACCATTTGGATTTGTTGGTACATCGATGCAGTGTCCTCCTTAAAGGTATGATCAATTGCTTTCAAGGCCTATGTATGCTGGATCGATGTATAAAGTGCGCATACATCCAAGTTTGCAAGTCGATAGTTACTTTCCCAATTCATACTTTTCAACTTTAAGATGACATCAGTAGTGTCCTTTATATACGCCTTCAATCTCATTGCTCTTGGTCTTAGGATATTACCTTGTGGTGCCAGATCTTAATTTGTTGGTCCAAGTTGAGTACTATTTGTTTCATTGGATTCGAGGGCAGTGTTTCATAGCAGCCTGTGGTACTCAGATGCTTTCTAGCCATCTCCAGGTAGTCCTCTCTATTCATGATGACAATGTTTCCCCCCTTGTCTGCTTCTTTTATCACAATGGAGCGAGTGACAATCCTTTACGCAAAAGAATTAAACAGAATGAAATAACACAGAATCTTGTCCTGAACCTATCCAGACGAGAGATATCACCCGAAGAGAACCAGTTACTTAATAAAGGATTGTCGTTCGCCCCTACGGCGAAGCATAACAAGACAGACTTACATATAGACTTATTCAAATTTGTACGTAAATTGAAATTGAAGAAATCCTTTGCCACCAAAGCACCAGGGAACTACCAACCACCACCTAAGATACAACCGAGTGACCTGAGTATTAACCCTTTAAGTGCCAAGGACGAGGTATCTCGTCCTTTTCAGCACCTTGTTTTGAGCGATCCCTGCAAAAGGTGGGGCAGGACCCCCAATAGATGGGGCAGTAGGGTTTGGGCACCCTGGGGGCAGATAGCCACACTAATGTGGCCATCTGCACCAAGCAAAGTAGGGTAAACAAAAAAAAATATACAAAATCACAGGCTGCTTTTTAGGGGGGGCTGAGGGCCACCCTAAATTGGCAGCGAATGATGTACCGCAACGGGGGGTGGCCCTCAACCCCCCACCCCAAATGGAGGGCCCCACCTCATGCAACCCTCCCTGGCGGAAGATGGGGGGCCCCACCTCTTGCATCCCTCCCTGGTGTCAGATGCCCCTTCCTAGGAGCAGATATCAGCCCCCAGGGAGGGTTGCATGAGGTGGGGCCCTCCATTTGGGGTGGGGGGGGGCTGAGGGCCACCCCCCATTGCAGTACATCATTCGCTGCCAATTTAGGGTGCCCCTCAGCCCCCCCTAAAAAGCAGCCTATGAATTTGTATTATTTTTTTTGTTTACCCAACTTCGCTTGGTGTAGATGGCCACATTAGTGTGGCAATCTGCCCCCAGGGTGCCCAAACCTTACTGCCCCATCTATTGGGGGTCCTGCCCTACCTTTTGGGGTGCCCCCCCTGCCCCCAATGGCTGGGGGACACACCTCATGCAGGCCTCCCTGGGCCTCCTCCAAACGGCTGCGTGAGGTACACCCCACCTCCATTTGGGGTGGGGGGGAGAGGGCCACCACAAAAGGTGGGGCAGGACCCCCAATAGATGGGGCAGTAGGGTTTGGGCACCCTGGGGGCAGATTGCCACACTAATGTGGCCATCTGCACCAAGCGAAGTTGGGTAAACAAAAAAAATAATACAAATTCATAGGCTGCTTTTTAGGGGGTGCTGATGGGCACCCTAAATTGGCAGCGAATGATGTACTGCAACGGGGCGTGGCCCTCAGCCCTCCCCCACCCCAAATGGAGGGCCCCACCTCATGCAACCCTCCCTGGCAGAAGATAGGGGGGGCCCCACCTCTTGCATCCCTCCCTGGGGTCAGAGGCCCCTTCCTAGGAGCAGATATCAGCCCCCAGGGAGGGTTGCATGAGGTGGGGCCCTCCATTTGGGGTGGGGGGGGGGGCTGAAGGCCACCCCCCGTTGCAGTACATCATTCGCTGCCAATTTAGGGTGCCCCTCAGCCCCCCCTAAAAAAGCACCCTATGAATTTGTATTATTTGTTTTGTTTACCCAACTTCGCTTGGTGCAGATGGCCACATTAGTGTGGCAATCTGCCCCCAGGGTGCTCAAACCCTACTGCCCCATCTATTGGGGGTCCTGCCCCACCTTTTGGGGTGGCCCTCTCCCCCCCACCCCAAATGGAGGTGGGGTGTACCTCACGCAGCTGTTTGTAGGAGGCCCGGGGAGGCCTGCATGAGGTGCCCCCGCCAGCCATTTGGGGTGAGGGGGGAGAGGGCCCCCAAAAATGGTGGGACAGGCCCCCCCAGTGGGTGGGGCAGTAAGGTTTGGGCACCCCGGCGCCAGATTGGCACACCAATGTGGCCCTCTGCACCAAGGGGAGTTGGGTTACCAAAGGAAAAAAATGAAAATGGTGGAACGCTTTTTTTGGGGGGGGGGCGGTGGGGCACCCCAAAGGGTCAGGGAATTTTCTAATGGGATGGGGTGTTGACCCCCTCCCCCCCACCCGCAATGGAGTGGGTGCCAAGTCATGCAGCCCTCCCTGGGACCAGATGTCTGCTCCTAGGAACGGACGCCTGAGCCCAGGGAGGAGTGCAGGACAGCCCCCCTCCTTATCTGCCCACGGGGAGGGCTACATTTTGCTGGTGTGACCGTAGGTAACACGTGTTCTTTGTTTGGTTTACAGCTTTTTCTACCCGAGCAGCTGCAACGTTATGTGAGTACTGTTTTTTATTATTCTATGGTTAGGGCCCACTGTCAGTGGGGTGGGTGAGACTGGGGCTGGATTGTTGGTGGTGTGGGTGGGAATGGCCCGTCTGGGCAGATCACCTCCAACTGTCCTGGAGTTGCGGCTGGGCTGCATTACAGCTTTTCCCTTCGGGGAGGTATTGGCACACTGCCGAGACTCCTTGGTGGGGAGAAGCTGTAACGCAGGGCAGCCAGGGCTCCAGCAAAGTCGACGGTAATATCCCTGGCCTTGGGCACCCTTCTCCCATGTGGGTATTTGCTGGTGGTTCTGGGTATTACATTCTGGGCCGATTTGCGTAAGTCAGACCTCTGCGGATTCCCACGGCTGTCCTCTTTTGGGAAATGCATGGGGTTCCCTGTTTTCCTTGCTGGCTTCGACACCCTAGGCCCAAATCTGTAGGTTGCCCACATGAACAAAATGGGCAGTGGCGAATGGCTTTGGGTTCCCAGTGGGTTACCCTTTTCCTTTTGCGCCCCCGGTAGGTGCACCCACACATGTGAGGTATCATTTTTATCGGGACAAGTGTGGGGACGCGGGAAGGTAGGCCACGTGTTGTTGGCGGTGTGTTTCTGTGGGTGGCCAGAGCGAAATGTCTGAGAATTGTCTTCATTTCCGGCCAATTTCAGAGACATTTCCCTGTGGACACTCACCGAAACACGTCGCCAACAGCAGATGTCATACCTTCTCGTGTTCCCACAGGTGTCCCGACGAAAGGTACCTCGCATGTGTGGGTGCACCTACCGGGGGCGCAAAAGGAAAAGGGTAACCCGCTGGTAACCCCAAGCCTTTCGCCACTGCCCATTTTGTTCATGTGGGCAACCTACAGATTTGGGCCTAGGGTGTCGAAGCCAGCAAGGAAAACAGGGAACCCCATGCATTTCCCAAAAGAGGACACCCGTGGGAATGCACAGAGGTCCGACTTGCGCAAAGCGGCCCAGAATTTATTACCCAGAACCCCAGACAAAGTGAACATTGTGTTTTTTCCCCACCAAATATCACACTTTGTCGGGGATTGTGGCTAAAAAAAAATGGGGCAATTTGCGCAAGGCAGACCTCTGTGGATTCACACGGGTGTCCTCTTTTGGGAAATGCATGGGGTTCCCCGTTTCCCTTGCTGGCTTCGACACCCTAGGCCCAAATCTGTAGGTTGCCCACATGAACAAAATGGGCAGTGGCGAATGGCTTGGGGTTCCCAGTCGGTTACCCTTTTCCTTTTGCGCCCCCGGTAGGTGCACCCACACATGTGAGGTACCGTTTTCATCGAGACACATGTGGGGACGCGTGAAGGTAGGCCACGTGTTGTTGGCGGTGTGTTTCGGTGGGTGGCCAGAGCGAAATGTCTGAGAATTGTCTTAATTTCCGGCCAATTTCAGAGACATTTCCCTGTGGACACTCGCCGAAACACGTCGCCAACAGCAGATGTCATACCTTCTCGTGTTCCCACAGGTGTCCCGACGAAAATGATACCTCGCATGTGTGGGTGCACCTACCGGGGGCGCAAAAGGAAAAGGGTAACACGCTGGTAACCCCAAGCCTTTCGCCACTGCCCATTTTGTTCATGTGGGCAACCTACAGATTTGGGCCTAGGGTGTCGAAGCCAGCAAGGAAAACAGGGAACCCCATGCATTTCCCAAAAGAGGACACCCGTGGGAATGCACAGAGGTCTGACTTGCGCGAAGCGGCCCAGAATTTATTACCCAGAACCCCAGACAAAGTGAACATTTTGTTTTTTCCCCACCAAATATCACACTTTGTCGGGGATTGTGGCTAATAAAAACTGGGGCAATTTGCGCAAGGCAGACCTCTGTGGATTCCCACGGGTGTCTTCTTTTGGTGGCTTGGACACCCGAGGCCCATATCTGTATGATGTGAGAGTGTGACATTCCAGGTGTGAAAACAGACTTGGGGTTACTTGTGTTTTAGGCTTTCCCCTTGGCGGCCAGGTAGGTGCACCCACACATGTGAGGTACCGTTTTCATGGGGACACCTGAGGGAACGCGGGACAGTAGGCCATGTGTTGTTGGGGGCGTGTTTCTATGGGTGAGTCGAGCGAAATGTGCGGAAAATGCGGATTTGTTCCCACATTTCGTACTTTGCGGGAGTGTCTGGGTAATAAATTCTGGGGCAATTTGGGCATATCATACCTCTGCGGATTCCCACGGGTGTCTTCTTTTCGGAAATGCATGGGGTTCCCTGTTTTCCTTGGTTGCTTGGACACACGAGGCCCATATCTGTATGTTGTGCCGGTCGGCAGAATGCCTGAGATTCCACTCTGAAAACAGATTTGGGGTTACTTGTGTTTTCGGCTTTCCCCTTGGCCGCCAGGTAGGTGCACCCACACATGTGAGGTACCGTTTTCATCGGGACACCTGTGGGAACGCAGGACGGTAGGCCATGTGTTGTTGGGGGTGTGTTTCGATGGGTGAGCCGAGCGAAATGTGCGGAAAATGCATATTTTTTCCCACATTTCGGACTTTGCGGGGGTGTCTGGGTAATAAATTCTGTGGCGATTTGGGCATATCATACCCCTGCGGATTCCCAGGGGTGTCCTCTTTTCGGAAATGCATGGGGTTCCCTGTTTTCCTTGGTGGCTTGGACACCCGAGGCCCATATCTGTATGATGTGAGAGTGTGACATTTCCGGTGTGAAAACAGACTTGGGGTTACTTGTGTTTTAGGCTTTCCCCTTGGCGGCCAGGTAGGTGCACCCACACATGTAAGGTACCGTTTTCATCGGGACACCTGAGGGAACGCAGGACAGTAGGCCATGTGTTGTTGGGGGCGTGTTTCGATGGGTGAGTCGAGCGAAATGTGTGGAAAATGCCTATTTTTTCCCACATTTTGGATTTTGCGAGGGTGTCTGGGTAATAAATTCTGGGGCGATTTGGGCATATCATACCTCTGCGGATTCCCACGGGTGTCCTCTTTTTGGAAATGCATGGGGTTCCCTGTTTTCCTTGGTGGCTTGGACACCTGAGGCCCATATCTGTATGATGTGAGAGTGTGACATTTCCGGTGTGAAAACAGACTTGGGTTACTTGTGTTTTCGGCTTTCCCCTTGGCGACCAGGTAGGTGCACCCACACATGTGAGGTACCGTTTTCATCAGGACACCTGTGGGAATGCGGGACAGTAGGCCATGTGTTGTCGGGGGCGTGTTTCGATGGGTGAGCCGAGCGAAATGTGCGGAAAATGCGTATTTTTTCCCACATTTCGGACTTTGCGGGGGTGTCTGGGTAATAAATTCTGGGGCGATTTGGGCATATCATACCTCTGCGGATTCCCACGGGTGTCCTCTTTTCGGAAATGCATGGGGTTCCCTGTTTTCCTTGGTGGCTTGGACACCCGAGGCCCATATCTGTATGTTGTGCCGGTCGGCAGAATGCCTGAGATTCCGCTCTGAAAACAGACTTGGGGTTACTTGTGTTTTCGGCTTTCCCCTTGGCGGCCAGGTAGGTGCACCCACACATGTGAGGTACCGTTTTCATCGGGACACCTGTGGAAACGCAGGACGGTAGGCCATGTGTTGTTGGGGGTGTGTTTCGATGGGTGAGCCGAGCGAAATGTGCGGAAAATGCATATTTTTTCCCACATTTCGGACTTTGCGTGGGTGTCTAGGTAATAAATTCTGGGGCGATTTGGGCATATCATACCTCTGCAGATTCCCACGGGTGTCCTCTTTTCGGAAATGCATAGGGTTCCCTGTTTTCCTTGGTGGCTTGGACACCCGAGGCCCATATCTGTATGATGTGAGAGTGTGACATTTCCAGTGTGAAAACAGACTTGGGGTTACTTGTGTTTTAGGCTTTCCCCTTGGCGGCCAGGTAGGTGCACCCACACATGTGAGGTACCGTTTTCATGGGGACACCTGAGGGAACGCGGGACAGTAGGCCATGTGTTGTTGGGGGCGTGTTTCGATGGGTGAGTCGAGCAAAATGTGCGGAAAATGCGTATTTTTTCCCACATTTCGGACTTTGCGGGGGTGTCTGGGTAAAAAATTCTGGGGCGATTTGGGCATATCATACCTCTGCGGATTCCCACGGGTGTCCTCTTTTCGGAAATGCATGGGGTTCCCTGTTTTCCTTGGTGGCTTGGACACCCGAGGGCCATATCTGTATGAGGTGAGAGTGTGACATTTCCAGTGTGAAAACAGACTTGGGGTTACTTGTGTTTTAGGCTTTCCCCTTGGCGGCCAGGTAGGTGCACCCACACATGTGAGGTACCGTTTTCATGGGGACACCTGAGGGAACGCGGGACAGTAGGCCATGTGTTGTTGGGGGCGTGTTTCTATGGGTGAGTCGAGCGAAATGTGCGGAAAATGCAGATTTTTTCCCACATTTCGGACTTTGCGGGGGTGTCTGGGTAATAAATTCTGGGGCGATTTGGGCATATCATACCTCTGCGGATTCCCACGGGTGTCCTCTTTTCGGAAATGCATGGGGTTCCCTGTTTTCCTTGGTGGCTTGGACACCCGAGGCCCTTATCTGTATGTTGTGCCAGTCGCCAGAATGTCTGAGATTCCGCTCTGAAAACAGACTTGGGGTTATTTGTGTTTTCGGCTTTCCCCTAGGCGGCCAGGTAGGTGCACCCACACATATGAGGTACCGTTTTCATCGGGACACCTGTGGGAACGCGGGATGGTAGGCCATGTGTTGTTGGGGGCGTGTTTCGATGGGTGAGCGGAGCGAAATGTGCGGAAAATGCATATTTTTTCCCACATTTCGTACTTTGCGGGGGTGTCTGGGTAATAAATTCTGGGGCAATTTGGGCATATCATACCTCTGCGGATTCCCACGGGTGTCTTCTTTTCGGAAATGCATGGGGTTCCCTGTTTTCCTTGGTTGCTTGGACACCCGAGGCCCATATCTGTATGTTGTGCCGGTCGGCAGAATGCCTGAGATTCCGCTCTGAAAACAGACTTGGGGTTACTTGTGTTTTCGGCTTTCCCCTTGGCGGCCAGGTAGGTGCACCCACACATGTGAGGTACCGTTTTCATCGGGACACCTGTGGGAACGCAGGACAGTAGGCCATGTGTTGTTGGGGGTGTGTTTCGATGGTTGAGCCGAGCGAAATGTGCGGAAAATGCATATTTTTTCCCATATTTCGGAATTTGCTGGGGTGTCTGGGTAATAAATTCTGGGGAGATTTGGGCATATCATACCCCTGCGGATTCCCAGGGGTGTCCTCTTTTCGGAAATGCATGGGGTTCCCTGTTTTCCTTGGTGGCTTGGACACCCGAGGCCCATATCTGTATGATGTGAGAGTGTGACATTTCCGGTGTGAAAACAGACTTGGGGTTACTTGTGTTTTAGGCTTTCCCCTTGGCGGCCAGGTAGGTGCACCCACACATGTGAGGTACCGTTTTCATCAGGACACCTGAGGGAACGCGGGACAGTAAGCCATGTGTTGTTGGGGGCGTGTTTCGATGGGTGAGTCGAGAAAAATGTGCAGAAAATGCTTATTTTTTCCCACATTTCGGACTTTGCGGGGGTGTCTGGGTAATAAATTCTGGGGCGATTTGGACATATCATACCTCTGCGGATTCCCACGGGTGTCCTCTTTTCGGAAATGCATGGGGTTCCCTGTTTTCCTTGGTGGCTTGGACACCCGAGGCCCATATCTGTATGATGTGAGAGTGTGACATTTCCGGTGTGAAAACAGACTTGGGGTTACTTGTGTTTTCGGCTTTCCCCTTGGCGACCAGGTAGGTGCACCCACACATGTGAGGTACCGTTTTCATCAGGACACCTGTGGGATTGCGGGACGGTAGACCATGTGTTGTTGGGGGCGTGTTTCAATGGGTGAGCCGAGCGAAATGTGCGGAAAATGCTTATTTTTTCCCACATTTCGGACTTTGCGGGGGTGTCTGGGTAATAAATTCTGGGGCGATTTGGGCATATCATACCTCTGCGGATTCCCACGGGTGTCCTCTTTTCGGAAATGCATGGGGTTCCCTGTTTTCCTTGGTGGCTTGGACACCCAAGACCCATATCTGTATGATGTGAGAGTGTGACATTTCCGGTGTGAAAACAGACTTGGGTTTACTTGTGTTTTCGGCTTTCCCCTTGGCGACCAGGTAGGTGCACCCACACATGTGAGGTACCGTTTTCATCGGGACACCTGTGGGAACGCGGGACGGTAGGCCATGTGTTGTTGGGGGCGTGTTTCGATGGGTGAGCCGAGCGAAATGTGCGGAAAATGCGTATTTTTCCCCACATTTCAGACTTTGCGGGGGTGTCTGGGTAATAAATTCTGGGGCGATTTGGGCATATCATACCTCTGCGGATTCCCACAGGTGTCTTCTTTTCGGAAATGCATGGGGTTTCCTGTTTTCCTTGGTTGCTTGGACACCCGAGGCCCATATCTGTATGTTGTGCCGGTCGGCAGAATGCCTGAGATTCCGCTCTGAAAACAGACTTGGGGTTACTTGTGTTTTCGGCTTTCCCCTTGGCGACCAGGTAGGTTCACCCACACATGTGAGGTACCGTTTTCATCAGGACACCTGTGGGAACGCAGGACAGTAGGCCATGTGTTGTTGGGGGCGTGTTTCGATGGGTGAGCCGAGCGAAATATACGGAAAATGCGTTTTTTTCAACACATTTCGGACTTTGCGGGGGTGCCTGGGTAATAATTCTGGGGCGATTTGGGCATATCATACCTCTGCAGATTCCCACGGGTGTCCTCTTTTCGGAAATGCATGGGGTTCCCTGTTTTCCTTGGTGGCTTGGACACCCGAGGCCCATATCTGTATAATGTGAGAGTGTGACATTTCCGGTGTGAAAACAGACTTGGTGTTACTTGTGTTTTAGGCTTTCCCCTTGGCGGCCAGGTAGGTGCACCCACACATGTGAGGTACCGTTTTCATCGGGACACCTGAGGGAACGCGGGACAGTAGGCCATGTGTTGTTGGGGGCGTGTTTTGATGGGTGAGTCGAGCGAAATGTGCGGAAAATGCCTATTTTTTCCCACATTTAGGACTTTGCGGGGGTGTCTGGGTAATAAATTCTGGGGCGATTTGGGCATATCATACCTCTGCGGATTCCCACGGGTGTCCTCTTTTCGGAAATGCATGGGGTTCCCTGTTTTCCTTGGTGGCTTGGACACCCGAGGCCCATATCTGTATGTTGTGCCAGTCGCCAGAATGTCTGAGATTCCGCTCTGAAAACAGACTTGGGGTTACTTGTGTTTTCGGCTTTCCCCTTGGCGGCCAGGTAGGTGCACCCACACATGTGAGGTACCGTTTTCATCGGGACACCTGTGGGACTCAGGACGGTAGGCCATGTGTTGTTGGGGGTGTGTTTCGATGGGTGAGCCGAGCGAAATGTGCGGAAAATGCATATTTTTTCCCACATTTCGGACTTTGCGGGGGTGTCTAGGTAATAAATTCTGGGGCGATTTGGGCATATCATACCTCTGCGGATTCCCACGGGTGTCCTCTTTTCCGAAATGCATAGGGTTCCCTGTTTTCCTTGGTGGCTTGGACACCCGAGGCCCATATCTGTATGATGTGAGAGTGTGACATTTCCGGTGTGAAAACAGACTTGGGGTTACTTGTGTTGTAGGCTTTCCCCTTGGCGGCCAGGTAGGTGCACTCACACATGTGAGGTACCATTTTCATCGGGACACCTGAGGGAACGCGGGACAGTAGGCCATGTGTTGTTGGGGGTGTGTTTTGATGGGTGAGTCGAGCAAAATGTGCGGAAAATGCGTATTTTTTCCCACATTTCGGACTTTGCAGGGGTGTCTGGGTAATAAATTCTGGTGCGTTTTGGGCATATCATACCTCTGCGGATTCCCACGGGTGTCCTCTTTTCGGAAATGCATGGGGTTCCCTGTTTTCCTTGGTGGCTTGGACACCCGAGGGCCATATCTGTATGAGGTGAGAGTGTGACATTTCCGGTGTGAAAACAGACTTGGGGTTACTTGTGTTTTAGGCTTTCCCCTTGGCGGCCAGGTAGGTGCACCCACACATGTGAGGTACCATTTTCATGGGGACACCTGAGGGAACGGGGGACAGTAGGCCATGTGTTGTTGGGGGCGTGTTTCTATGGGTGAGTCGAGCGAAATGTGTGGAAAATGCATATTTTTTCCCACATTTCGGACTTTGCCGGGGTGTCTGGGTAATAAATTCTGGGGCGATTTGGGCATATCATACCTCTGTGGATTCCCACGGGTGTCCTCTTTTCGGAAATGCATGGGGTTCCCTGTTTTCCTTGGTGGCTTGGACACCCGAGGCCCATATCTGTATGATGTGAGAGTGTGACATTTCCGGTGTGAAAACAGACTTGGGGTTACTTGTGTTTTAGGCTTTCCCCTTGGCGGCCAGGTAGGTGCACCCACACATGTGAGGTACCGTTTTCATCAGGACACCTGTGGGAATGCGGGACGGTAGGCCATGTGTTGTCGGGGGCGTGTTTCGATGGGTGAGCCGAGCGAAATGTGCGGAAAATGCGTATATTTTCCCACATTTCGGACTTTGCGGGGGTGTCTGGGTAATAAATTCTGGGGCAATTTGGGCATATCATACCTCTGCGGATTCCCACGGGTGTCTCCTTTTCGGAAATGCATGGGGTTCCCTGTTTTCCTTGGTTGCTTGGACACCCGAGGCCCATATCTGTACGTTGTGCCGGTCGGCAGAATGCCTGAGATTCCGCTCTGAAAACAGACTTGGGGTTACTTGTGTTTTCGGCTTTCCCCTTGGCGGCCAGGTAGGTGCACCCACACATGTGAGGTACCGTTTTCATCGGGACACCTTTGGGAACACGGGACAGTAGGCCATGTGTTGTTGGGGGCGTGTTTCGATGGGTGAGTCGAGCGAAATGTGCGGAAAATGCGTATTTTTTCCCACATTTCGGACTTTGCGGGGGTGTCTGGGTAATAAATTCTGGGGCGATTTGGGCATATCATACCTCTGCGGATTCCCACGGGTGTCCTCTTTTCGGAAATGCATGGGGTTCCCTGTTTTCCTTTGTGGCTTGGACACCCGAGGCCCATATCTGTATGATGTGAGAGTGTGACATTTCCGGTGTGAAAACAGACTTGGGGTTACTTGTGTTTTCGGCTTTCCCCTTGGCGGCCAGGTAGGTGCACCCACACATGTGAGGTACCGTTTTCATCGGGACACCTGTGGGAATGCGGGACGGTAGGCCATGTGTTGTTGGGGGCGTGTTTCGATGGGTGAGCCGAGCGAAATGTGCGGAAAATGCGTATATTTTCCCACATTTCGGACTTTGCGGGGGTGTCTGGGTAATCAATTCTGGGGCGATTTGGGCATATCATACCCCTGCGGATTCCCACGGGTGTCCTCTTTTCGGAAATGCATGGGGTTCCCTGTTTTCCTTTGTGGCTTGGACACCCGAGGCCCATATCTGTATGATGTGAGAGTGTGACATTTCCGGTGTGAAACAGACTTGGGGTTACTTGTGTTTTAGGCTTTCCCCTTGGCGGCCAGGTAGGTGCACCCACACATGTGAGGTACCGTTTTCATCGGGACACCTGTGGGAATGCGGGACGGTAGGCCATGTGTTGTTGGGGGCGTGTTTCGATGGGTGAGCCGAGCGAAATGTGCGGAAAATGCGTATATTTTCCCACATTTCGGACTTTGCGGGGGTGTCTGGGTAATCAATTCTGGGGCGATTTGGGCATATCATACCCCTGCGGATTCCCACGGGTGTCCTCTTTTCGGAAATGCATGGGGTTCCCTGTTTTCCTTGGTGGCTTGGACACCCGAGGCCCATATCTGTATGATGTGAAAGTGTGACATTTCCGGTGTGAAAACAGACTTGGGGTTACTTGTGTTTTAGGCTTTCCCCTTGGCGGCCAGGTAGGTGCACCCACACATGTGGGGTACCGTTTTCATCGGGATACCTGTGGGAACGCGGGACGGTAGGCCATGTGTTGTGTTCGTGTGGTTTTCATAACGTTTTGACCCATTTTCTGGTGCCCTTTGTCTCACAACCCTTTCTTTTCCCAAATGCGACCTACATTTAGTCGCTGCTTTAGCCACCATACACTTTTGTAACCTGCACAAGTCACCTACCCTTGAAAAGGTCTGCCTGTGCTCTTTCAAAAAATGTATGGCTGCCGTTCCTCACCACATTGGTTTTCCCAATTTACACATGCTAAGTGCGTCTGGTCAGGCCGTGAGCATAAAACTCCTGTGTACCATGGCTCAGTGTTTGGCTTGTGGTATTGCTTGTTTTGTAAAAACAATACAAAAATGGTATGCTCTCCTAACTGCAAGAGTCGGGGGAATGTAGCGGAGCATTGCTTTTCTCAAAATTCATAGAAGCCATTGCCGTACAAAGCCAACCATGTCCAACACATACCTTTTTTTCAGTCATTTTCCCGCTTTTCCCCCATTCGATGGCAGTTTCCCCTACCTAGTTGTTGCCTGACCTATGCAAATCACCCCTTCCTAAACTTGGAATGTTGTCTACTTTTCAGAAATATATGCCTTTCTGTCCTCCAATTTGGCTTTCCTGCCCTTTTCTTCCATTCCGTCCATGCACGTCCAATTGGCAAAAATCGCCTACCTCTCACAAAACAGTTGAAAACCACATCAAAATATTTTTTTTCCATTTCCACTCAACCTGTTCCTGAAAGCCAACACATTGGGGAACTCAGCACAGCAAACCATTTGTTCCAGCTCTTACAAGGAAAAAACCACAGGCTTCTTTGTACATCATTTTATTGGCATTTTTTGAAAAAACCCAACATTTTCACACTTTTTCCTTATTTTCTCTCACCCCCCTACAGCAACCTACAGCAACCTGCAGCGTTACGACCGCCTACATGTGGGAAAAAAAGGAGCCAAATTTGGCCGAGATAGCTCATGTAACAAAAAAGTTACAAGCCATTGAATGGCCACGTACCAAAATCACCAAAAAAGGCCCTGGCACTGGGGAGAAATACCCATGGCACTTAAAGGGTTAAGGAAATAGAGGAGATTAATTTACTCAGATCCATTGCAGAGCCTACTAACTATGATATCAGCCAAGTATTGAGAGACCTGAATGTGGAATCAGATATGCTACCAATTAAAGAGCTCAAACCAGTTTCCAAATTTGTACCACAATTTGCAGCGGATAACATTATAGATACCTTTTACAAGGCGGTATCACAAGAACTGTATCAGACATCAGACTAGAACTAAACAGAACCTGACCAAACAAGAACAAGAAGCACTTCGGACTCTAGAGACTGACCGCTCCATTGTGATAAAAGAAGCAGACATGGGGGAAACATTGTCATCATGAATAGAGAGGACTACCTGGAGATGGTATCAGGTAATATTATCCCCACCAAAAATATCGCCGTACATATGGTCGTCGGGAACGGCCATAGGCGATATTTTTGGTGGGGTAAATGGATGGGGGGTTGCGGGGGTGTCCCCCGCAGGTTCCATGGGGTAATATCGCCGCAAAAATATGGCAAAATGTTTGTATGGCGATATTATTGCAGCGATATTATCACATGGAACCCTGGAGATGGCTAGAAAGCATCTGAGTACCCCAGGCTGCTATGAAACACTGCCCTCGAAGCCAATGAAACAAATAGTACTCAACTTGGACCAACAAATTAATTAAGATCTGGCACCGCAAGGGTCTACTTACGGATGACGAAAGGAATTTCCTCATAATCAAAGAACCCACTATACCAATTATGTACTTTTTGCCCAAGGTACATAAGAAATACGATCATATACCAGAAGGACGACCAATCCTTAGCGGAATAGGCTGGGCAACAGAGAACATCTCCAAGTACCTGGATAATATCCTAAGACCAAGAGCAATGAGATTGAAGGCGTATATAAAGGACACTACTGATGTCATCTTAAAGTTGAAAAGTATGAATTGGGAAAGTAACTACCAACTTGCAAACTTGGATGTATGCGCACTTTATACATCGATCCAGCATACATGGGCCTTGAAAGCAATTGATCATACCTTTAAGGGGGACTCTGCATCGAAGTACCAACAAATCCAAATGGTGAAAGAAATGTTGGAACTGACTTTCAAAAGCAATATCTTAAACTTCAACAACAACTATTTCAGACAAACCAAGGGCGTAGCAATGGTTACCAAATTGTCCCCGGCCCTAGCAAATATCTTTATGGGTCTGTTTGAAGATACAATCATCTATAAAGACAACGCATATGTTAAATGTTAAATGTTAAAGGTATTTGTACCGTGCACCATCACCAACGGAATTGGTCCCCAGGCGCTCAGGCGGATCTGTAAATGATAAAGGTGGGATGGGTTAGTAAGGTGAAGAAGGGAGTAGGATAGTGAGAGGAGTGGTGTTCTGTTGGCAGCTTCAACTCAGTATACACCGGGTGCTGAGCTTTGGTGCAGGTATCGGATCGGAGTCAGTCCGCGTGTGCTGTTGTTCCGGCTTATGTGTTGTTGCAGTGTTGTGAAGTGTGTGCGGCTTGTTCTGCGGGAGATGATTGTGTGAGTTTTTTTGAGTGAGATAAGTATGCAGAGTTTGAGCTTATATTAGTGGGTTACCTGACCTTTACCATGATAACATTCACAGTTCTATCTGAGTGTGGCACTTGTTGGCCCTTACATTCCCATCTAGACGCGGCGCAGGCCAATGTTTAGGACTCCATCCAGGTGTGGTCATGCCAACATTCACACCTTTATCTAGATGCGGCGCAGGCTAGAGTTTAGAGATCCGTCCAGGTGTGAGCATGCTAACATTCACAACTCCATCCGAACGCCACGCATGCTAGTGTTCACAACTAAGTGTGGCACATGCTAGCATTCACGTTTTTTCTAGGCGCGGGCATGTTATCCTTCAATCAATCCTATCCAGATGTGATGCAGGCCAACGTCTATCTAGGTGCGTCTGCCGGTCTGGATATGTTCGTCCGGTACGTACGAGAGGGAGAGTCACTTGAGGGCTTTCGTCTGGGTCTAGGTATGTGGTCAATCTCTGCAGCCTTCCTTTGTGGCTATTTTCCATGATGTCTTATGCTCTGTCGAGTGGTTGGTTCTTTGGTTTGAGTGTTTGGCCAATTTGAGAGTGGCCGAGGTTGGAGTTATTTTCATCATTGTTTTAATGTCTGGGCATTCTAGTGCGTCTCCGATATGGTTACGCTTTGAATAGCCATGATTTGAGGAGTTTCCTGAATGCTAGGTGGTTTGTTGTATTCCGTATATTCTTAGGTAGGTCATTCCAGGTTTTGGGTGCCTGGTGAGGGAAGATGATCCTCCGAGTTTTTTTCTGTTGTAGGGTTTTGGTTCCAGGCGTATGTCGATGCTTGATCTAAGTATTCTTGTCGGTTGATGTAGGCGTAGTTTGTCGCTTAGGAATTCTGCACCTTGTTTGTATATTGCTCTGTGCGTGATGCACATGGCCTTGAACATTATTAGTTGTTTCAGTGGTAGCCAGTGTAGTATTTTTAGCACGGGTGTGATGTGTTCTCTTCTGGGTAGCATGAGGAGGAGTCCGGCTGCTGCATTTTGTTTGCGTTGCAGTTTTTTTAGAAGTCGTTCGGGCATGCCCAGGTATAGGCTATTGGCACAGTCTACTCTGGACATGATCAGAGCGATGATGGGAAGTGTTTTGTTGGCGAACGATAGGAACGGAAGGATCCTTTTTGCTGCTCGCAGGAGGAAGAAACATTTCTTGATTACCGAGTTTACTTGTGGCTCCAGAGTGAGATTGCTATCCATCAGGACCCCTAGGTTTTTTACAGTTGATGATCGTTCTGGTGTGGTGCCGAGCTCTCTTGGTCAGGGGATGTAGTTGATGTCTCCTCCCTTTTTTGAGACAATCATTATCTCTGTTTTGCCTGGGTTGATTTTGAGATGGTTGAGGTTCATCCAGTTGAATATGTCGCAAAGGCAATTCTCTAGTGTGGTGTTTTCTTCTCGGGTGTCTTGTATGTTGAAGATTATTTGAGTATCGTCTGCATAGTTGTAGCATGTGAGGATGTGTTTTTTGATGAATTTGATTAATAGGTACATGTAGATGTTGAATAGGAGCGGGGAGAAGGATGATCCTTGTGGTACTCCGCACGTGGAGACTCTGGGTTTGGATTTACAAGGTTTCATCCATATTGTTTATGTTCTGTTTGTTAGGAAGGATTTGATCCATAGTAGGGCAGTGTCTGTTATCCCTAGTCCTTCTAGTCTCTTTATGAGGATGGCATGGTTGACAGTGTCGAAGGCTGCAGACAGATCAAGGAGAATCAGGGCGGTGCTGTTGTCTGAGTCTGCGTTTGTTTTTAGGTCGTCCCATATTGAGAGGAGAGCCGATTCTGTTCCTCTCATAGGTCTGAAGCCAACTTGTACCTGGTCTAGTAGGCAAGGCTCTTCTATGAATTCTTGGGTTATTTGGAAGACGTACGTTTCTAGCAGTTTGGCTATGTAGGGTATGTTGGAGATGGGTCTGTAGTTAGATAAATCCTCTACGTTTCCTGTTTTGTCTTTGAGTAGCGGCTTGATGTAAGCCGATTTGAAGGCCTGCGGTACTTTACCTGTTGAGATTGAGAGATTGAGGAGGTTCCTGTGGTATTCCATGGGGGTTCCTTGTTTGAGAATTGTTTTGTACATGTCCGGGGGGCAAGGGTCTTCAGGAGAGCCCAATTTGTTGCTTTGGTTTACCGGTTTGACGAAAGCCTCAACTGATATTTCTGGGACGTTTTGTAGCTTGTTTGCGTGTTCCTCGTCTGTGTCGTTGGGGTTTGAGCTGTGAACGCTTGGTCTGTTTTGTATGGTGTGTTGGATGGAGGTTATTTTGTTTTTGAAGTGGTCTCCGAGGTCCTCGCAAAGTTTTGTCGATGGGATTGGCGTGTTGTTGTAGGCCGGTGGGTTTTTTATTTCGTTTATGATTTTGAATAGTTCTTTTTGAGCGTTTGGTGCTCTGAAGATTCGGTTGTCGTAATGCTTCCTCTTCGCTTTTTGTGTTTCCTTTTTATATGCGCGGATCTGTTGTAGGAATTTCAGTTTGTTTGCGGTGGTGTTGTTGGTCCTCCATTCAGATTCTAGTTTTCGGTTTTTCCTTTTCATGGCGTTGAGTAGTGGGGTGAACCATTTTGCTGTAGTTTTCTTGCGTGATGGGGTGAAGGGCTTTTCTTTGGCGATGTCGTCAAGGGTTGTTGCGATCCAGGTGTGAAGTAGGGCAACTTTTTTGTCTAGGTCTGCTTCTTCCATGGTTGATGCTTGTGGTTTGCTGAGTTCTAGGAGCTCGGTTAGGTTGGAGTTTTTTATGGTTCTCCAGTTTCTTTTCATCATGATGGGTTGTTTTTCTTGTTGCTTTTTTGTTGGAGCGGCCGTTGTGATTATGAACGGAATGATGAGGTGGTCGCTCCAAAGTATTTGAATTGGGGGTGCCGTGTTGATGAGATCCTTGTTGGCGAAGATTGCGTCAAGTGTGTGCCCTGCTAAGTGGGTTGCTCCTTTGACTAGTTGTTGTAGCTTCATGGCTGCTAGTTGGGCGGTTAGGGATTTTGGTGTGGTTGTGGTTTCTTCGTCGAACCAGATGTTGAAATCTCCGAGGATGATCAGATGAGTGTACTTGATGGCTAGGGTAGTGATTGCTTCTGTGAAAGCTTCTATGAAAGTTGCATCTTAGGTTGGTGGTCTGTGAATTTCAGGTTGGGTTTGGGGTTTACTGAAAGTCGTAGTATTAAGGATTCACATTTATTGATGTTTAGTGGATCTTCCATTTTGATGGCCAGTTGTTCCTTGTAGATGATCGCTAGTCCCCCCCCTCTTTTGGATTTTCTGTTTGTTTGGATGCATTTGAGGTCTTCAGGCAGGCAGTTGTTGAGGGTGATCTTGTAGTTGTCGTCTAGCCATGTTTCGGTTACAAATAGGATGTCTATGCCTCCTTCTGACAGGAGGTCGTATATTTCCGTTGCGTGTTTGGACATTGACATTGACCTTGCGTTTATTAGGTTACAGTGGTTTCTCTGGGTGAGATTTTGGTTTGAGGTTATTTGTTGTTCGAGTTTGTAATTATCTGTTCGTGATGTTCCCCCATTGATGTCGGTAGGATGAAGAACGGCGACAGCTGCTTCTTCATTGAAGCGGTCTAGTAAGTTGATAACAGGGCTGATTAGTCTTGGTGTTTCTGCTGTGATGCTACTCGGATGAAGATCAGCGGTGGTTTCTTCATTGGGTCTGATTGTTGGGTGGGAGGTGGCGTTGCTGGTTGTTGGTACTTCGCCATATTGTGCGGGATGTAGTGGAAATCGATGTTGCCCCTCTGTTCTTGTAATGTAAGGGGTAATGGGTTCGGAGCCCTCCCACTCTCTTGTTGAGTGCCCCCATCTTTTTTCAGCGTGTATCAGGAAATTCTTTGCATGTTTCGAGGTTTCCGTGTTGGGGCGTCAGTGTACTGTGGTTGTTGCGAGGTAGGGTGTGAGGTGTAAGGATTTTTCTCTTGTGGATTTTGTTCCGGTTGGGGCTGTTTTAGGCGTGTTTTTTTCCAATGGGGCTGTTTCTTGTGGTTTCTGTCGGTGTTGTGTGTTCGCGTCTCTTGTTGCACGATCTTGTTCTCTTTCTAGGCATCCTTTTCTGGTATGGGCCATTTTCCAGTCTGGGTATAGGCGTAGTATGGTAGTTGGCCCTCTATGCTGTGTTGTGCGGTCGCAGTGATCTCGGTTTTCCTTCTCTGGGTACGCTGGGGTGTTCCCTGGCTCAGTGTTGTTTTCTGTCGGTGGGTAGGGTGGGTAGGGTGTGTTTCCTAAGGGTGCACTTTTGGGGGATGGAGTTTAACGGTCTGCTGGTATGGGATTGGGGTGGGTTTCCGGGATTGGTAGAGTACTGAACTAAGCGCAGTTAGATTATTTGAGAGACCTGTATAGTGGGTGAAAGTCCTATCAGTGCAATCTAAGCATCACACAGTGCCGTTCGGCGACGAGGCCCATGCTGAGTCTGAGAGACCTGCACAGTGGGAGAGACGCCCACCAGCGCAACCTAAACACCACACAGTGTAGTTTGGAGACGGAGCCCCCACTAAACTTGAGAGACCGGTGCAGTGGGAGAGAGGCCTATCAGTGCAATCTAAACATCCTACACAGCAATTTGGGGAGAGAGCCCCTGCTAAATTTGAGAGACCTCTATAGTGGGAGAGAGGCCTATCAGTGCAACCTAAACATCACACAATGCAATTTGGAGACAGAACCCCTTCTAAACTCGAGAGACCCACGCAGTGGGAGAGAGGCCCATCAGTGTGATCTAAGCATCCTACACAGCAATTTGGAGACAGGGCCCCTGCTAACTTTGAGAGACTTGTATAGTGGGAGAGAGGCCTATCAGTGTAACCTAAACATCATACAATGCAATTTGGAGACAGAACCCCTGCTAAATTTGAGAGACCCGCACAGTGAGAGGGAGGCCTATCAGTGAAATCTAAACATCATATGATGCAGTTTGGGGATGGAGCCCCTGCTAAATTAAAGAGACCTGTGTAGTGGGAGAGGGGCCTATCAGTGCAATCTAAACATCATACAGTGCAGTTTGGGGACGGAGCCCCTGCTAAATTTGAGAGGCCTGTATAGTGGGAGAGAGGCATATCAGTGCAACCTAAACATCATACAATGCAGTTTGGAGACAGGACCCCTGCTAAATTTGAGAGACCCGCACAATGGGAGAGAGGCCTATCAGTGCAACCTAAACATCATACAATGCAATTTGGGGACAGAACCCCTGCTAAATTTGAGAGACCTGCACAGTGAGAGGGAGGCCTATCAGTGCAATCTAAACATCATATAATGCAGTTTGGGGATGGAGCCCCTGCTAAATTTGAGAGACCTGTGTAGTGGGAGAGGGGCCTATCAGTGCAATCTGAACATCATACACTGCAGTTTGGGGACTGAGCCCCTGCTAAATTTGAGAGGCCTGTATAGTGGGAGAGAGGCCTATCAGTGCAACCTAAACATCATACAATGCAGTTTGGAGACAGAACCCCTGCTAAATTTGAGAGACCTGTATAGTGGGAGAGAGGCCTATCAGTGCAATCTAAACATCATATAATGCAGTTTGCGGACGGAGCCCCTGCTAAATTTGAGAGGCCTGTATAATGGGAGAGAGGCCTATCAGTGTGACCTAAACATCATACAATGCGATTAGGAGACAGGACCCCTGCTAAATTTGAGAGGCTGCACAGTGGGAGAGAGGCTTATCAGTGCAATCTAAACTTCATATAATGCAGTTTGGGGCCGGGCCCCTGCTAAATTTGAGAGACCCGCACAGTAGGAGAGAGGCTTATCAGTGCAATCTAAACATCATGAAATGCAATCATTTTTTTACTTTGGGTTTGGTAAGTGGCTCAGAGTCTGGGGTAAAGTAGTTGCTCTAATCCTGACCCAGGCCACTCCTACCTTACTGGTCCTTGTGGATGAAGGTTGACGGCTGGCCACTGCTTCCCCTGCAGACACTGGCTGACACTTCTTGGATCCGCCTCTGTTGGAGCCGCCCTTGGCCTTGGGGCCCTTAGCCGCTGGGGGCTGCCCTGGGAGGACCAGTGATGAAGTGTGGTTGCACCAATGGGAGGTCGGGAGGCAGGCGGGCGGGCTGGGGAACCAGGAAGGGGTGCGGGCACGGGAGAGGATGCAAGGGCCTGCTCCTGGGCACGGGCCCACCGACCACTGGGCAAAAACAAAGACCAGGTGGGTGTTTCTTCTGGGCACACTCACCGTGCTCCAAGGATCTCCAAAGGAGCTGGTGGGGCCCTCGCAAGTCGGTTTACTCAGTGTGTGCATCGGATGCACCAATGGGAGGGAGGGAGGGCGGGTCGGGAGGCGGGCAGGCGGGCGGGCGGGCTGGGGAACCAGGAAGGGGTACGGGGAGGGAGGGGATGCAAGGGCCTGCTCCTGGGCACGGGCCCACGGACTACTGGGGAAAAACAAACACCAGGTGGGTGTTTCTTCTGGGCACACACTCACCGCGCTCTAAGGATCTCCAAAGGAGCCGGTGGGGCCCTTGCGAGTCGGTAGACCCGGTGTGTGCAGCGGATGCACCAATGGGAGGGAGGGCAAGTCGGGAGGCGGGCGGTCGGGCGGGCTGGGGAACCAGGAAGGGGTGCGGGTGGGGATGGAAGGGTCTGCTCCTGGGCACGGGCCCACAGACTACTGAGCAAAAACAAACACCAGGTGGGTGTTTGTTCTGGGTGCACACTCACCGCGCTCCAAGGATCTCCAAAATATGAGAAAGAACTTGTGCACTGGATGAGATACATCGATGATGTATTAATAATATGGAAAGGTACAACCTCAGAATTTACAGACTTCAAGGACAGAATTAACCACAATGAAATGGGAATACAATTTACAGGCATCTGCAATGAGACAAGTATAGACTTCCTTGATCTTACAATATATATTGATCACAATCAGATCAGAACCCGGTACATTCCGGAAACCCACGGAAGTCAATTTGACTCTACATGCAGGGAGCTGCCACTATAGACCAACCATTCTGAACATACCCTCAGGTGAATTTATAAGAGCTAGGAGAAACTGTCACACAATGGAATACTTTGAGAAGGAATGTATCCTATTAACATCACGGTTTTTGGCCAGAGGCTATACAGAACAATGTGTTAAAAGAGCATTAGAAAAAAGCTCAACATTAACCCAAGAACATACATTGACACCTAAGATCAGAGGGACGGAGCAACCAACGATCGGCTTCATCACCAAATATACTAGTGATCACAGAAACCTGTACAAAATTCGAGCTAAGCACTGGTACCTTCTCAAACTTGATGAGAATATCGCAAACAATGTGGAAGATAAACCTAGGATTATATACAAAAAGGCACAAACCATAAAGAACAAACTGAGGCCATCGAATTTACCAGATTTGATTGGGGAGGAACCAACGAACTGGCTAATGGTTTTAAAAAGTGTGGTACATGCACAATGTGCAAATATGCTCACAGCAAAACACACATTTACAGGAACCAAAAACAAAACACTAAAGATTTTAAAATCTATCAATTGCAGGTCAAACTACGTGGTGTATGGAATTATTTGTGTTTGCAATCTGGTCTACATTGGTAGCACAATTAGAGAACTAAGGACGTGGGTCAGAGAACATCTAGCCAAAATTGCCAGCCAAGATCCAAGACAACCACTGGCATGCCATTGGCAGGAAAAGCATCAGATGGCCAACAAAGCAGATATATGATTTATTGGCCTTGAGAAGATTTCATTAGGCAAAAGAGGTGGAAACAAGGAAAAGAAACTGAGACAAGCTGAAGCAAGAACAATCTGTAAACTAAACTCTACAGTTCCCGGATTGAACACGGATAATGAAATGGTGTTCTTTCTTTAAAGGACCCCTTTCCCTCTTAGAATTAAATGTGTTCAAATGAACCTTTATGAATATACTATAATGTCCATATCAGTAATTAGTAATCTGGACAGGACACAGGACATTTTTCAATATTGTAATAATGTTTTAATTTTTTCAAATCCTCAGATTGACTGTCTATTAAGAATGCCCATTATTTATAGCAATTACTTGTGAATTGCAACGCTGATATTGGTTCTTTTAGAAAGTGATAACTATTTAAATAATAATATCTGACAGCACACCCTAATTACTGGTTCTATTATAAATACAGATACAATCTCATGCTACACGGAACATATACAATTATAATTACTTGATTTCGATTTCTTAACATTGGTAGACTAATCCCGGAATGATGCAGTACACGACATAATATTTATTAGCACCTTTTAAAACGACATCACTCATTATTGAGGATAAAATCGATGCCTTAACATGCCCAGGAGACAATAGTAAAAGGCTAATAACAGCATCTTAAAATGGCCACCACAAAAACTTAGGAGAACAGTTGCCACTCAATTGGAAAACGCACTAATGCTTGGATCCGTTCCTATGGCAACCTGAACACAATAATGAGGGAGAGGGCGCCGTTCGATGCCCCCTCTGGAATATCGGCAGTACGCGAATAGACGCAAGAACATTTGTTGTCAGGTAAGAGACCGTTCTTCAAGTGCAGCGCATGCTGCTTCTGTAGAAATGCTTGCCGCAAGTCTTTGTGCAAGATTGTAAACGCTAGAGGGTTCCATTACTATCTTGCGGTGCGCGGCTATCACGCGCGCACAAACTTTATGCTTAGAACACTTACAGAAGTTATGACGCTCTGTCAGAACGAACCAATTTAAGAAAGTGAATGAGCATTTCTCTCTTGCATATAAGGATTGGCAATTATATAAATGGGCATTATCATTTCTGATACAAATTGAAACTGTTCGTATGCAATTATTTAACGCATATATATATATATATATATATATATATATTAAACAGCACAAAATAATGTCCAAAGAAAACCACGCTACCATTGGGACATGAAAAACGATTACCGCGCATTTATATGAAACACTTGTGGAGATATGTTTGATCTACATTTTTTTAAGGGATCTAACCCGAGACTTGATGAGCAGCTACTATTTGGTTAAAACCATTAAGGGGGCAATAGGTGAAAATAAGGTAAAACAGTCAAATTTAATTCATTTTTGAATCATGCATGTGACAATACATGTAGCAGTGACTAATGGAAATGTGTTTTAGTTTATCTCTTGACCCCCAACATCCCTCCCTATCCCGACCCCATTTTTGTCTGGTATTTTGGTTTCTCTGATTTAACAACTATTATGTTTTGTTACAAATAATTTTTCTTATTATATCACTGATGCCTTTCGTTAAATATGTGAATGAACAATTTTATTTTTATTTTTATCTTTGCTTTTGTTGTGTTTGAAAAATACCTATATAATTTTTCAGTTATATACACAATCAGCCCTGATTTGAAGAAGGTCCTATAAGGGACCGAAACACGTGTCATCAGAAAGGGCATTCATATAATAAAACGTGTTTTGATAAATTGGGCGCAGTCTCAACCTGGGATTTCTTTTTGCTTTAACCATTTTTCATGTGGTCTTCGCTTGGCTAAACCACTAACCCACTGAGACGCGACCGAAGGTTAAATTCATCTGGGAGGAAATAGCATTCCAAATAATCACTAAAAGGAATATGTCACCATGCTTGACCTGACCAACATAGCCAAGATTTTGTGACACCATACAAGTCAGACTGTCTTTGGATGGAAATTTGTCGGAACCCATTAAGACCTTTTATAGGACTCGAGCAGGGCTGCCTTTTGGCTTGTACTCTCTTCAACTTCGTTGTTGCTGACATGTGCCACGGCTTTGTCAATGTCATCTCAGACTCGCCCAGGTTAGGGGAGAAAGTGATCCCCTGGTTGTTCTATGCTGACGACCTTATGTTGTTGGCTAGAACTCCGAGGGGCTTGTGCGCTCTTCTCTCACAGCTCGGTACCTATGTTGAGACTAATCTCTTGAAGATTAATCAGTCAAAGTGTACGATCATGGTGTGGGGCATGAACCAGAAGAGGGACCCAAAGGCAGTGCCCTGGCTCTTGCAGGGAAACAAATTGGAAGTGGTAACCGATTATAAGTACTTGGGCCTTGCTATCAGCAACCATCCAAGTGAGAAACCATACTAACGTGATTTGGAGTTCAAGCTGAAAACAGGCATTTCTCAGGACTGTGTTATTCAGGCCAGATATGGAAAAATGTCTTTCACACCTGCTATTGCTTACTGTAAACAGAAAGTGACTCCAACTCTCACTTATGGTGCCGAGACAAGGCACTGCTTAACTGAGGCATTTTGGCAGAAAATGTAGGGTCACTTTTGGAAGGCCATCCTTGGCTTACCGCAGGCAGCCTCTATGTGCGTTAATCACCATTAATTGGGTTTGGTGTCACTCTATGCTATGTACTCCTGGAAGCTCCTTTCCCTCTATAGGAAATACCTGATGGCGGTGAAACCCAAATGTGTTATGACTGTATTGGGCAAATTCGTATTAGTGTCCAAACATGTAAAGATACTGGCTTGGAGATTAAGTGCCAAGACCCTTTTGTATACTGAAGGGTTATCTGAGAGTGTTTTGATTAAAAATCCGCTTAGGGTAAAAAACACAACTCTGGCTAAGTGACTGGATAAAAACAAGAGAGAAATGTTTCCAACTGCAGTTGTTTAGGGAGCAAGCCTTCAGCATTAAAAAGCTGCATTCTGTAGTACCTTATATGTTAAAATTCCCCGACCCTAAACGAAGATCGTTATGCATGAGGTTGAGGATGAATTTATGGTATACCAAGGAGATCTTGTTCAGCGGAAATCTCAGTCAAGATAACTGCTGTAGATTTTGCTCTAAAGACTCGCAAATCGAGACAATAAAACATTTGATAGCTGAATGTCCTGCATTACTTTCCCCAAGAATGAGATCCTTCCAGCATATGTTTGTAGAATATCAAATATTAGATTCCAATTTATTGTGGCGAGCCCTCTAACAGCCAGAGCTCGAGAATAAATGTGGCAATGGTAACATTTATGAAGTCTCTGAACCTACCGGCAATGTTAAAAACTTGAGATGATGTGAGACTTTAATCACATGGTCGAATTAACTGTGATGCACATTTCTGAATTGATAAGCACCAGAGAATGCAGTTGATAGTTTTGGGAGATGTGTAACACTGTTGCCGTGTTCCTTCTGCGTTTGCTTTGTCTTTTTTGTACGTTAAGTTTTTGAAACTTCTGTTAACACTGATGTAGCAAAGTTGCCATTTTGTTTTGCGGATTTATTATTTCTATATTATGAATTTTATGAATTCTATATTATCTATTAATATGAAATGAAGTGAAGAAGACTAAATAATGTTTTAAATGTGAACCTATGCTGTTTATACATGGACAACATTTTGTTTTGTATGTTTGAAAAGCTATTTTTCCAGCTATAACAAATAATAAAAGATAAAAAAAAAATGGTTTCACCCTCTAGCACAGCGATATTCAAACCTTTTCTACCGAGTCGAGTAAAAATATTGTTTCTCGGTCCTCCACCCCCACTAGGGGGCCCAAATGATGGTCAGGGGTGCGGTTGGCTCTTTAAAAAGGGTTCAGTTTACATCCTACAAAGACCACTGCTCTAGTACTATTATAATTATGTGTGTATTTGTGTTATTCAAATCCTGTGCCCTAGAGAGCCAGAATTAATGTGGAGTGTCAGTGTTGACCTCATTTCTTTCTGTGTGGTAAAATGTCTGGTTTATTTGTATCCCCTCTCTTGTCTAGATGTGTTGTGTGTTTGCCACCATGTATAGGGTCTACATCTATAACAAGGCTGAGTTGTGCCTCTGGGAAACTGTACTAGGTGTTGTGCAGGCTCTACAGACGTTGTATTGTTTTATTAGACTGTATTGTTCCCTTTTGCTCTGCGCTCTCCCGTCATTATATGTTGCGTGCCTGTCTGTGATGGTGGACTAACATTAAAATATGGGGATGAGGAGAGTCCTCAAAGACATTACAATGTTTATGCGTATAGCACTTAACTGAACTGATAGAGATTTGTATGTGTAACATAGTAAAGGTATATATTTTTCAGTATATCAGCAGATTGTATTTTCAACAGAAGTATGAGGACTAAGTCCCCCATAAAGGTCAGTGGTTGTGGATTCCTCAACAGTGGGTTGTGTGAAGACTGCCTTAGCATAGGAACTTGTCTTTGTCAATGCAGGTTGTCCACAGCAGTCTTCTTGTCTTCAGCACACTGCTCCTCCTCCTTTGAGTCTTGACTCCAGTCGACAATCAATCTAACTAAAGGCTGGGCAGCTGCAGGACTCCTCATCTTAGCCCAAATTCGAACTGGGGGCTGCCCCAGCCCGCCAATGTATTGGATATGCACCATTCAAATGGGTAAAGGCTGCCCAGTTTTGGACAGCTGCAAACCCAACTTCTGCTCAGCAATAGACCTCGCCTGGCTGGAATGTGGATTGGGCTACGACATCCTTTCATCGCGTGATGTTTTTTCCCCATTGTTTTTTGCAGCGAATTTTGTTTATGAAAAAACCCATCTAAGTTTTTAGGGGGGGCTATAATATTATATATATGGGGTGTGGGTGTTTAGGAATACATAAAACATTAAAGGGAATGGGGGATTTGGGGGAGATCCCACCCAAAAATAATTTTAAAAATTCGATGGGTTTTTTCATTTAAAAAATCGTGGTAAAAAACCCCACGAAAAAACATCCCGCAATGAAATGACATGGAACCGTGGACTGGGACCAGCAAGTCCCAGCTCTGGCATTCCTGCCAGGTTACACACACCCTCACTTTGCCTGGGAATTCAAACTGAAGCCTGCGAATAGTCCTGCGTTTGTATGGCGTTTTCTTGATCTGAGAAGGCAGGAAAAAGACCAAACAAAAAGATGACCAAAGGACGGGTCGATAGCCACATGGTGACGCCATTTTGAATATATAATAAATTGCAGTTTTGGCTTTAAATAGAGCTGGTCAATCTGGCGACACCTATTCACTTGTAATTGTTTGAGTTCCGATCTTGATGTTTGCAGTTGTTTGAGACGAGTTAAGTGTTCTGTCCTGTCGCATCTTGATGAGTGAGGTGGTTACAAAGCCACAAAACCACCGAGAAATATAAGCCAACAAAAAACACTCACATAGAACTGCGCCCATTTTTGTTTTTAGATGTAGATATAATTTAATGAAAGAAGCATCTTGTAGTTGCCCTTTATGATGACACGTGTTTCGGCGATGGCCGCCTTTTTCAAATCAGGCCATGTGTTATTTGTAAGTATGATAGGAGGTCCTAACAACCAGACAACGCAGGAGACTGCAGAGCTCCTAGAAACAGGACCTAACCCGCTAAAATTTCCATACTGAAAATAATTAACACAAGAAGACAAATGTTTTCTTTGTATCATACTTACAAATAACACATACTCTGATTTGAAAAAGGCGGCCATCACTGAAACACGTGTCATCATAAAGGACAGCTACAATTATTAAATTATATCTACACTTAAAAACAAAAACTGGCGCAGTTCTAGGAGTGTTTTTTGTTGGCTTACATTTTGAATATATGTTACTTAAAATAGCATTATGCTGTTAAAACTGAACATGAGCAAGTGCACTGAAATAAAAGGTAGAATACTGTTTGCCGCTACAAGTCCGTCCTAGGCAACCCCAACACACAAAAATATCAACTGCAGGAAAAAAAAAGGGACAAAAAGTATCCCTACAGCACTTCACTGTAAGGGCATGTGTGCTACATTAAGACAATCCAGGAATCTCACTGGTAACATTATGGCCTAGCCAGTGCCTCCAAAATAGGTGAATTGAGCACAGCAAAAGAATGTACTTGCCTCCAAAATTCAGTACAGGATTTGAGCCATATCAATTAATGGGTGGTGGTTACATTGCTGTTAATGGAAGCAAAGTTGCAAATAGAACAATCTTTCCTAAAAAGTCGGTTTCCTTGCTCCAAGTATCCAGTGTACCTGTGTTGCCTGCATCCGTTGTCATGCGTCAAAGGGTCATAGCGAAAAGGGGAGGCTATGACGTGTAAGAGTGACAAAAGAGTCAGAGTAAGATTATGTAGCACATTCATGTGTATAGTACGTTATGCTCACAATATGCCTTTTGCGTTTTGATCTTCACGGATACAGACAATCCCTGGATACAGACAATCCCCTGGGCTCAGTGGATCACAAAGGGTTGTCTGTTCCCCACTTTAGCACACATGTACTCCAAAGGTTCCAGGTTTCCTAGTAGGGATATGATGAAAGGAGGAGCTCTTTAGGCATGAAGGCGCAGGAAAAGACGACCGACCTACTCCAGAAGGCCGAGGCGGCACAGGTGAAATAGTCATCGACGATCAAGTTGGTGGCGGCCCCCTGTAGAAGGCCAACGGGGCTGACCGAGGCAAAGCAGCCCCAGCAGTACCAAGAGTATCCCTGCCCCCGAGACAGGAGGCATTGGCCGCCCCACAAGGGCAAGGTGGTGAGGGTCTTCACAGACAATACCACCACAATGTTCTACATCAGGAAGCTTGGGGGTACCAGATCCCCACTTCTCTCCAGAGATGTGCAGGACTTGTGGCACTGGGCCGTCACCCAAGAGATGTTCTTCATCCCTTTTCATCTGGCGGGAGTCAAAAACACCATTGCCGACTCCCTCAGCAGGGAGCTTCGCTCCTGCCCCGAGTGGGAACTTCGACATGATCAAGTGGACCGCCTCTTCCTCAAGTGGGGCAGACACCAGATCATTTTCTTTGCAACAGCGACAAATTCCAAATGCATCACCAGCAGATTCTACCAGCCGAGTAGCATGGGGGACGCATTTTCCTTCCTGTGGGACTGCCTGTTCCTGTACGCATTTCCTCCATTGCCTCTCCTGCTGCGAGTCATCAATCAACTCAAAAGGTGCCGATGCAGGATGATCCTCATCGCCCTAGCGTGGCCGAGGCAGATTTTGTACCCGGATCTTCTCAGCCTATCAACGTCACCTCCAGTCAAGCTGCCAGCAGTCGCTGATCTGCTTGCCAGAGAAGGAGGCGCAATCCTGCATCACGACCCATAGTCGCTGAACCTGAAGGCTTGGCTACTGCAGCCTTAGAGTTCGGAAGATATGAGTTGCCGGCAGACTGCAGGGAGGTTCTTGTTAGGGAGAATTCTCTTTTCTGTGCCAATTCCCTTAAACCTTAGAGACCCTGAGCTCTTTTGCTGGACTTTAGGACTTTTTCATTTTTAACCCTGGAGTGAGTGAGATTCATGTGTTTTGACCTTATTTGGATTATGTTTCCTTTGTTTTTGGGGTCTGACAAACGCCATAGGCATCTACTTTTTGTATGGTGACACACAGCACCTTCAGTGCAGTGTCGCAGAGAAATCCCTTAGATTTCTTATAAGGTTTAAATACCTTTTCTTGTGTGAACTACCGTTACCAAGAATATTAAAGTGAAATTTACTTTACTTACCTTTTTCTTTGTAGGTCCAGCACACACCATCTTATGTGGAGTGCTTGGGGGGTTACTTAGTAGCCCCTTATCCTACTGACTCATATAACATTTTTTATTACCCTCACTACTTTAAATGGCTGGTGGCAGTGGTTTAATTTTCCTACCATTGTACATTTCTACCGCAGGCTGAATCCTCAGCTGCAGTATAGCGGCCATGGGAGACAATTTTGTCAAAATGGCCCTGGTCTTCTTTTTTCGCCATTTCTTGGGTTTTACTCTGCGCGCCAAGCCAGGTTTGAGCCCTTTCTTTGTTTTGCCTTTGGCGGGCTTCAGTACTGAAATCCGCCACTGGCTCCAGTGTGTCTGGAAGGGCAGGAAGTGAGGGAGGTGCCCGAAACTCCCCTGTTCTTTGTCTATAGGAATGCCTGAATGCACCCAGTCCTGATTGGCTGGCTAGCTGTCCTTGTAGGACAGCCACGTGACTGTTTGAATGACAGCTAGGCTGTACATGAATGGGAGAAACCTTTAAAAGGCAAGGGTTTTGGGACTGAAGACCAAGTCGACCACTGGGAAGGACAACCCAATGAAGAAACAGTGCCGAGACAAACTCCACTCGACCATCTTCCCTGACTGGCTGTACTTCTTTGCTGCTGCAGGAACCGAGTGCCAGGGGTCAAGAAAGTGCAGTCGAGTGCAACGTCTGTGATACGGCCAGAAGCTCAAGGAGTCTCCTAAGGACCCTCCAGAAGCAGGACAACCCAAGCTCAAGTCACCTCACCAGAGTGCAGGACTCAAGGAGTTAAGGAAGCCCAACCGGTGTCCAAGATATGCAGTGGTGCTGTTTACAGCGTGCTGAAACCGCCAAGTACTGCTGACCTGAAGAAAGCCTGTAACTGCCGCCGACCTCCGAATTGCTGCCGCAGGAGTCCCCAGACGTCCCCCTGTTGTCCCTATGACTGAGGCCCAGGAACCCAGGATCTGCATCGCTGCAACCAGACCGAAGCCATCTGGACCACTCTTCTAACCAAAGTATTGTTCTGACATGGAGTACTTACCTCGGTGTCTGTAGCTTGCTCTTCTCAGTTGAGACTTGCAGTGGCTGCTTTGCTAGAGTTGATTTCAGCTCTAACCTCCACAGGTGTAACAGCTTGTGACCCTACAGTGGTTTTTCTTCGACAAACACTGTAACTTTGTGCAAGACTTTTACTATCTGCTGGATTCCTTTAGGAGGTAAAAGTGTGTTGTGTGCATGCTAAGGCCCTGAATTGTTTACCAGCTTCGCAGGTTTAATTTTTGTTAAAAAGCACTTCTGCGCGCGGTGTAATCCTCTTTTTTCTCTCCCCTTCCAGATCCGGCCTGTTCCCACCAGTCCTGATTGGCTAACCAGTGTTTCTTAACGCACCATCCCAGGAAAAGGGTGTCTCACAAAGTAGCGGCTCCAGATAGTGTCTGCAGGTGTCGGCAGGGGAGGCCAGGGGCCAGCCAGTAACATATACCAAGCCAATAACACCTAAAGCCACCCCCCTCCTTTGGTTGGCACATGACAACGAAATAGACGCTCAGTGCCCTCTCACCTAGTTTTAGCTCACCGCAGTGAGCTCTAAGAGGAGAACCAGCTGTGCCCCCACCTGAGTCCCCGGGTGCATTATCATACTCCAAGCCCCCCCTCCCCACAACAACAGCCAACAACAAAGGCACAACCCACCCGCAAACCAGCAGCAGCAGCCGGCCGCAGTACCCTTACATGACACATGAGGAACAGACTGCCGTCAACCTGCATCAATGCATAATGTAGGAACAATTTACACAGATATTATTATACAAAGCCTCTCTCCCACTATACAGGACTCTCAAATCTATGTGTTCTTTTTCTCCCATACCCAAACTGCACTGTGAAACCTAGGCCATCTCTGCCTACTATATTGTGAAACCTATTGTATTGCGAAACCTTGGCCTCTCTCCCACTATACAGGGTTCTCAGTTCTGGGTGTGTTTTTCTCCTGTACCCAAACTGCATTGTGAAACCTAGGTCTCTTTCCCACTATACAGGCCTCTCAATTCTTGGTGTGTTTTCCCCATATCTGCCAACTATTCATTAAACCTATTGTATTGGGAAACCACTGTGCAGGACTCTCTAAGCCTATTTACTGTTGAAACCCACCGTACTGTGAAACCTAGGCCATTTCTGCCTATTATATTGTGAAACCTACTGTATTGCGAAACCTAGGCCTCTCTCCCACTATACAGGATTCTCAATTATTGGTGTGTTTTCCCCATATCTGCCAACTATTCATAAAACCTACTGTATTGCCGAACATAGGCCATCTCTACCTACTATATTGTGAAACCTACTGTATTGTGAAACATAGACCTCTCTCTCACTATACAGGATTATCTATTCCAAGTGTGTTGCCTGTACCCAAATTGTTCCATGAAACCTAGGCCTCTCGGTATCCGGTAATATTATCCCCACCAAAAATATCGCCGTATATATGGTTGTTGGTAATGCCATGGGTGATATTTTTTGGGGGGATAATTTGTGGGAGCGGGGGTTGCAGGGGTGTCCACCGCACATTTAAAAATAATGCATGGGTTGCATGGGTGTACCCCGCAGGGTCCATGCCTCAATATCGCCACAAAAATATGGCAATATTTTTGTAGCGCAATATTTTTGCGGGTATATTAACACATGGAACCGGCCTCTCTCCTACTTAACCGGGCTCTCAATTCCAGGCCCCATGCCACACACTAGCAAAAGCAGAGCAGCACACTGGTGCACCAGTAGGCCCAATAAGATCCACCGCAGTCATTCTCTACCCCCGCCAACACCCAGCCCACCTCCCCACCACTGCACACCTTAAATGTGGTGTACTGCGAAACCTAGGCCTCTCTCCCACTATACAGGATTCTCCATTCCAAGTGTATTGCCTGTACCCAAAGTGATCCGTGAAACCTAGGCTTCTCTCCTACTATATAGGGTTCTCAATTCTAGGCACCATGCCACACACTGGCCAAAGCAGAGCAGCACGCTGGCCTCTGAAGACTACGGTACGTATAACCTTGAAGACTATGGTACATATACCTTACACCACATCTGTGGACACAGGCTGCAGGCACGCCCAAGCATCCATGCGCCGTAGAATGCAGATAAGGCTATGCTTTCCATTCTAGCAGCACACATAGCCATCCACACTGAAACACCTGACGTACCTCAACATATCTGCCACTAAGATACGACGACTACCAATGAAATAGAATTCGGTATAGCTCGCCACACATCGACTCTCAACAATAGCAATCTATCGCAATCCAGCAACAGCGCCCAGCCACGTGCCTGGCCTCTCTTGGGGCTGCTTAGTCGAGTATAGCCAGCCACCCAAGTCATAGACCGGCAGAAATGCACACATGCATCTTCCAATCTAAACTCTTTACATTGATTACGGTCACCGAGGGTGTTCCAAGCGGAAAAAGCGCATTGAGGCCATACAAGTGGGGAAAGAGCGATATATAAATACTCAAATACAATACAAATACAATATATAGAGGTGCCCAGGCACATAGGGCAGTTGTCAGAGTCTTTGATGCCTGCTTCCTGCAATGAACAACCTGCATCACATGGTAACAGACAGAGGCTAAGAGAGTGGCAGAGAGCTGAGTGGATAATTTTCTAATTCCCGAACCAGATACCGAATACGTTTACGCCAGCATGATATTTTCACTCTGGTGCACACACATGGGATTCCTACGGTAGCCACATAGCAACGGCATTTTGAAGATATGTTACTTAAAATAGCATTATGCCGTTAAACCTGAACATAAGCTTGTGTACTAAAATAAAATATAGAATACTGTCTGCCGCTACAAGCACGTCCTAGGCAACCCCAACACTTAACAAAAATATTAACTGCATGAAAAGAAAAGGGGACAAAAAGTATCCCTGCAGAATTTCACTGTAAGGGCATGTGTGCTATATTAAAAGGATGGTCTAGTAAACATTTTTATTTAAAAAATAGATAGGCCACATAAAAAAAAATATACTAGCATCCTCCGTTTTAAAACTTCCAATGTAAAATTTTGAGCTATTCAAGCTCAAAATTCGAAAAAGCAAGCACAGGGGCGCAGCCATTTTGTGAAATGGAGGCCCTCCTGTGCTGGCTTTTGCTTTTGCGGCACTAATGAAGGAAAAGCCAGCCAGCTGTAGTAAACAAAGTCTACCACTGGGTGGCTTTTCCTTCATTAGTGCCGGGACTCGGAGGACGCGGACCGGAGACCAGAGCAGGAAAGCTGCAGCTGAATCTCGGTAAGTGCTATTTATTTTTTTTACAAAAAATAAGCACTAGCTGCGTTTTCTTTTCTAGGTTTTCCGGGCTGGAGGAGCCCGGAAAACTTAGAAATAAAACCGCAGCTTTCAAAACGTTGTATTTATGTTTGCGGTCGCTTTTGAAGCGACCGCAAACATAAATACAACATTATTGTGTTGGAAAACGCTGCGGTTTTTCGTTCCAAGTTTCTCAGGCTCCTCCGGCTCGGAGGAGCCTGAGAAACTTGGAAAGAAAAACCGCAGCGTTTTCCAACACAACCGCGTGTGTTTCTGCCTGCTGTGGCTATCAATTTGGGTCTCCGGTGCTCCCAGGGGAGCACCGGAGACCCAAAGTGAAAGCCACAGCAGGCAGAAACACACGCGGTTATGTTTACATGCCGCGTAGTGTTTCTACCTGCAGCTGATTTCCCATTTGGGGCTCTCGGGCTCCCCCTGGGGAGCCCGAGAGCCCCAAATGGGAAATGCTAAATGCTGCGTTGTCTGCCTAAATCTGCTTTCCCATTTGGGGCTCTCGGGCTCCCCGTGGAGAACCCGAGTGCCCCAAATGGTAAAGCAGATTCAGGCAGACACAACGCGGTTGCGTTGGAAAACGCTGCGGTTTTAAAACCGCAGCGTTTTCCAACACAATAACGTTGTATTTATGTTTGCGGTCGCTTCAAAAGCGACCGCAAACATAAATACGTTTTTAAAGCTGCGGTTTTATTTCTAAGTTTTCCGGGCTCCTCCAGCCCGGAAAACTTAGAAAAAAAAACGCAGCTAGTGCTTATTTTTTGTAAAAAAAATAAATAGCACTTACCGAGATTCAGCTGCAGCTTTCCTGCTCTGGTCTCCGGTCCGCGTCCTCCGAGTCCCGGCACTAATGAAGGGAAAGCCACCCAGCGGTAGACTTTGTTTACTACAGCTGGCTGGCTTTTCCTTCATTAGTGCCGTAAAAGCAAAAGCCAGCACAGGAGGGCCTCCATTTCACAAAATGTCTGCACCCCTGTGCTTGCTTTTTCGAATTTTGAGCTTGAATAGCTCAAAATTTTACATAGGAAGTTTTAAAACGGAGGATGCTAGTATTTTTTTTTATGTGGCCTATCTATTTTTTAAATAAAAATGTTTACTAGACCATCCCTTTAAGACAATCCAGGAATCTCGCTGGTAACATTATGGCCTAGCCAGTGCCTCCAAAATAGGTGAATTGAGCAAAGGAAGTACAGCAAAAAGAATGTACTTGCCTCCAAAAGTCAGTACAGGATTCGTGCCATAGCAATTAACGGGTGGTGGTTCCATTGATATTAATGGAAGCAAAGTTGCAAATAGAAAAATCTTTCCTAACATGTAAGATGAAAGTCGGTTTCCTTGCTCCAAGTATCCAGTGTATCTGTGTTGCCTGCATGCTTTGTCATGCTTCACAGGCTCATCGCAAAAGGGGAGGCTATGATGTGTAAGAGTGACAAAAGAGTCAGAGTAAGATTATTTAGCACATTCATGTGTACAGTACGTTGTGGGTGGGTGAACCGCAGTTCTCACAACATGCCTTTTGCGCTTGATCTTCACGGAAACAGACAATCCTCTGGGCTCAGAACTCCCATGGGTTGGGGAAATCAACCCTGTCCCCTCCTGCCTTGGATCACAAAGGGTTGTCTGTTCCCCACTTTAGCACACATGTACTCCAAAGGTTCCAGGTTTCCTAGTAGGAATATGATTAAAGGAGGAGCTCTTTAAGCACAAAGGCGCAGAAAAGACAACCTAAATCTCCATAAGGCCCAGGTGGCCCAGGTGAAGTAGTCATCGAAGATTGAGTTGGTGGTGGCCCCCTCTAGAAGGCCAAGGGCACTGACCCAGGCAAGGTAGCCCCGGCAGTACCCAGAGTATCCCTGCCCCCGAGGCGGGAGGCATCAGCCGTCCCTCAAGGGCAAGGTGGCCAAGGTCTGCACAGACAATATCACCATGATGTTCTACATCAGGAAGCAGGGGGGCACCAGATCCCGAGCGCTCTCCAGAGAGGCGCAGGATTTGTGGCACTGGGCCATCGCCCAAGAGATGTTCCTCATCCCTTTTCACCTGGCGGGAGTCAAGAACACCATCGCCAACTCCCTCAGCAGGGAGCTGCGGTCCTGCCACGAGTGGGAATTTCGACAGTATCAAGTGGACCGCCTCTTCCTCAAGTGGGGCAGAACCCAGATCAATCTTTTTGCGACGGTGACAAATTCCAAATGCCAGAACATTGCCAGAAGGTTCCACCAGCTGAGGAGCATGGATGTGTTTTCCTTCCCGTTCCTGTATGCATTCCCTCTGTTGCCTCCTGCTACGAGTCATCAATCAACTCAAAAGGTGCCGATGCAGGATGTTTCTCATCACCCCGGCGTGGCCGAGGCAGGTTTGGTACCCGGATCTTCTCAGCCTGTCAACGTCACCTCCAGTCAAACTGCCTGTTAGGCAAGATTATGTGCAGTAGCCTTTGGAAGACTCAAGCAACTTTGACCTCCTGGCAATAGGAACCCAACCATTGGTATACGTTTGTACTAGGCATGTTGGTAGTGTGGCTGAGCAGCCAGGCTTATCTCAAGAGGGGTCAATGTGAGCAGTTGGGTTGTAACAAAGAGTTTCACATGTGACAGTTATTCAAATAAACACTTACTCAAGGTTTCTTGATTAAACAATTATTAATTTATTTAACAGTCAGTTATATAAGCCTTCTTCAGAAGAAAGCCAAACATGTAACAATTATAATACACTTCAAAACTTACTCTTAGTTTCTCTAAATCAGATGATACCCATTGGGGATGGCACACAAACACTTCCTACACCCTCAGGTCACTTAAATATCTAGGACACTGTGGACATTGATTTATCACTGGTACATTTAGAGCAATACTGAGTTTGGTGCAAAGGTTAGATATAGGAATAAAACAAAGATTAACAAAATTATTCATAAGCAGGTAAGTACTTTTTTAACCTTCCAATGTCAAGTAAATGTAACCCTTTCCTGAGGGAAAGATAAAGGAACAGAGTCAAACGTAAGAAGAGTCTCTCAGGCAGGGCCATCTTAAGCTTTTTTGGCGCCCTGGGCATGGACACCTTTGGGGCCCCCCCTCAATCAAAACAAAGGAATTAAGTGATCAAGTATATCTGGTGGCACCCCCCCCCCGGTCCTCCACCGTGAGCAAAACCCATAGGTAGACATGCAGCCTCGCAGTATTCAAAATAAGCATGTTTACTCCCTTTAAGACCCCTTACCCTCTTCCTGCTTGCTCTAATCAGATTGATAAACAAGTAGCATTTGAAGGCCAACATTAGCAATCTACGAAGAGGTTACTTCATTTCTAGTATAGTAACAGGATACATTTTATCAAGATCATCCGGGAAGGTATGCAGCCCGTAGTATTAATGCAGTACTGTATGTAAAAGGTACATGTAACCCAGAAAAGGCAGAGAGCACACATTAGCTGACTCAGAGAATGCAAAAGTGCTCAAGCATGGATAGAGTAGACCAATTGTAAGGAAGGAGAAAGTTAGACATAGAATAGCATGGATAGTGGATGCAGATTAGAAGCTACCAGGAAGGTGTATCTATCCAGACAGACTGCGATTAGAAGTGGGACATGGTTTTCAAATAGTGTTGCCATTAGAGATCAAGGGAAAAAGTGCCTATGGTGTGCAGTATTATATTGGAAGCAACCCTATAGCAAGTGAAACCATGAGTGAGTCTTTTATGAAGATCATACTCTGAGAAGGACATCACACTGAGGGGATGACAATTTCGAAAAGTTTAGGGGCTGGCAACACTGAGAGTTTAGGCAATACAAGATTAAATGATTGGCCAGGATCACATATTGCTTAAGGAGTGAAGCTGGGATTTGTGCAAACTCTGTAATTTCTGCATCTGAACACTTTCTTTTCCAGCTCTTACCATGTACTAAAACAATCTCATTGTATAAAACTGACATGCAAAGTACATAAATCACATTTCCAAACCTGACAATTTTTTAAACCAAAATATTACAGAAGGTTGTTACGCAAAATGGGAATGATTCTAGCTACATTCTCTTCGTCATCAAGACAAGTATATAGGTACCTGCATACCAATCAATGTGATTTAACAGATTTAATCTAGGCATGTGTTTTGTACTTTTTAAGATTTAAATATTTCCGAAACAATGGCTTGTGAAATTGTCATCCATAAACGTGCAGAAAAACCTTTGACTTTTATACAAAAAGCAAAAATTTGTTTGTGGATATGGATTTCCACTTTGGTTATTGCACATGATCAACATAATTCCCACAATAAGGAAAGAATGCTACAGAAGTTGTGCAGTACGGAACACACAAACTCTGTATTCCACAGTGAACACAAAGCATTACATGATTAATTGATCAAGGCAGAATGAACTTGTCAAAACAGACAGGCAATAGGTTTAGCGCCTCAGCAGCATGCCATAAAATCTCCTGGCGTGTGCTATTTAAGTCTGGTGAACAATGGAATCTTAATTTAGATTAGGTAGCCTTGTGGGGGCCCTCTCCAAGATGGGGGCCATGGGCAAGTGCCCCTTTTGCCCTCCCATTAAGACGTCTCTGCTCTCAGGGAGCCAGTACAGCCAATTTTAGTTGAACATAGTCTAGGGAAGCTGAAGATCTTCGTTGCAGGTAAGTAAACGTCTTGCACAATGTTTTTAGAAAGGTTTGAAGAAATAAGGTTCACTTGAAGGGCCACAAGCTGTGAGGCATGTGAGGGGCAAAGCTGTAAGCAACTCTGCAAGGGCAACCAAGACAAGTCCAAACTGAGAGCAAGTAAGGCTACACAACACGAGGTAAATCCTCTTAGGTTTACAGTACCTTTGGTTAGAAGAAATGGTTCCAGCTGGCTTCTGTTCTTGTGCAGCTCTGCTGATCGTGCTGTTCCTGGGCCTCAGTCATGGGGACAAGAGAGAGGACATCTGGGGACTCCCGCTCTGCAATGGGAAGGTCAGCGGCAGCGATGGGCAAACTTCAATTCAGCTGCACTTCACGGTTTCAGCACCTCACGTTTGACAGCAAATAGCAACACTGCAGTTCTCGGATACCACTTCAGACTTTCCTCGCATCTGGGGTCCAGCACTCTGTTGAGGTGACTCAGGCTTGGTCAGTCCTGCTTCAGGGAAGTCCGGAGGATCTTCCTGGTGCTCGGATCCGACTTAAAAGCAATCCACCCGATTTGGTGTTCCTCACCTGGCACTTCGATTCCAGCAGCAGCAGCAGCAGTGGAAGTACAGCCAGCTCCGAGAGGGTGTCCAAACGAGTTCACTTTGGAGTTGATTGGTCCCACCAGCTCAAGGGGAGAAGTCATCCTTGCAAGGCTTCTCTCTTCAAAACGAATTTGGAGCTTCAGCACAGCAGCAGGGCTTCACCGGACAAACCAACAGTCCAGGAGTTGCAGCAGGCGTCTCTTCCAAGTTCTTCTTTGGATTCCTTCGTCCAGTGGTCGACTCTGCCTTCCAAGCCAAAAAGCCTTGCCTTGTATGCAGGTTTCTCCCATTCATTCCGGCCTAGTTGTCAATCACACAGCAGGGTGGCTGTCCTTGCCAGACAGCCAGCCGGCCATTCACGTTTGGGTGCATTCCTGTAACCAAGGGGATTAAGCACAGAGAGTTTTCAGTGGCACCTCCATCACTTACTGGAGCCAGAGGTGGGCTTCACTCGTGAATCCTGCCAAAGGCAAAACGAAGAAAGGGACCAAACCTGGTTTGGCACGCAGAGTAGATCTCAAGAAGGACCTTTCTGACAAGAATTGGAGAAAAAGAAGACTGGGTCGATTTGACAAAATTGGCACCCATGGTTGCCTTACTGCAGCTGCGAACGCAGCCCGCGTTAAAAACACACAATGGTAATAAAAGGTAAACCACTGCCACCAGCCATTAATTGTAGAAACTAGACAAAGGGGATACTAAGTAACGCCTCCGGGACCCTCTGGTAAGATAGTGTGTGCTGGGTCTAGAAAGTTACAAAATGTAAGTAAAGTCAATTTCACTTCACTGCTCTATGAAACAGTAGTTTCACCAAGAGAAGGTATCTAAACCTTTGGGAAATCTAAGAGACTTCCCTGTGCCACTGCACTGAAGGTGCTGTGTGTCACAATGCAAAGATGATGCCTATGGAGTTTGTCAGACTCCAAAGTCAAAAGAAACACAGAGTCCAAATCACAGAAAAAATACATGAGAGAGTGGCAAAAAGGTCTCACTCTCCCTTGGGTAGAAATTAAAAGTCCAGCAAAAGAACTGGGGGTCTCTAAGGTAGAAGGGAATTAGCACATTTCTGAGAATTCTCCCTAACACTGCCAGTGGTCACGGATCTGCTCGTCAGAGAAGAAGGTGCAATCCTGCATCATGACAAAGGGTCACTGAACCTGAAGGCTTGGCTCCTGCAACCTTAGAGTTCGGAGGGTATGAGTTGCCGGCGGACGGCAGGAAGGTACTTGTTAGGGAGAATTTTCATTTCTGTGCTAATTCCCTTCAACTTTAGAGACCCCCAGCTCTTTTGCTGGACTTTAGGACATTTTAATTTTTAACCCTGCAGTGAGTGAGAGCCCTTTTTCTCACTCTCTCATGTGTTTTGACCTGATTTGGGTTATGTTTCCTTTTGTTTTTAAAGTCTGACAAACTCCATTGCAGAGAAAACCTCTAGATTTCTTATAAGGATTAAATACCTTTTCTTGTGTGAACTACCGTTATCAAGAATAGTAAAGTGAAATTGACTTTACTTGCCTTTTTTTCTTTGTAGGTCCAGCACACACCATTGTATGTGGAGTGCTGGGGGGTTACTTAGTAGCCCCTTATCCTACCTACTCATGTAACATTTTTTATGTTACCCTCACTACTTTAAATGGCTAGTGGCAGTGGTTTAATTTTCCTACCACTGTGCATTTCTACCACAGGCTGAATCCTCGGATGCAGTATAGCAGCCATGGGTGACCATTTTGTCAAAATGGCCCTGGTCTTCTTTTTTCGCCATTTTCTGTTTGTGGGGTCTTTCTTGGGTTTTACTCTGCGCACCAAGCCAGGCTTGAGCACTTTGTTAGTTTTGCCTTTGGTGGGCTTCAGTACTGAAACCCACCGCTGGCTCGAGTGTGTCTGGAAGGGCAGGAAGTGAGGGAGGTGCCCGAAACTCCCCTGTCCTCTGTTTTTAGGAATGCATGAATGCACCCAGTCCTGATTGGCTGGCTGTCCTCGCAGGACAGCCAGTCTGTTGTTTGAATGACAGCTAGGCTCTACCTGTGGTGTTCCCCAGGGGTCTAACCTCTTGCCCTGTCTTTTCAACCAATACCTGCCAACTCTCGCCCACTGCATTGCCACTTTCTGCTCAAATTTCCAGTGCTACGCTGGCGACACTCAACTCATTTTCAGGCTGCCCTCTGCCACCTCCTCTCCCTCTCTCATCTCTGATTGCCTAACTGCCATTCAAGATATGTGTTCTGCCAATGATCTTTGTCTGAATGCCAGCAAGACGGAGATCCTCCTCATCGGCACACCTTTCCCCTCACTCTCTGGCCGGCCTCCCTTGGCCTTCTTACTACCCCCACCTGCGAGGCTAAGAACCTCAGGGTCATCTTTGACTCCACCCTTTCCTTCTCCGCCCACATCTGAGGTCTCTAAAAAGTCAAATTTCCCACTGCACCTCCTCAGAGGTACTCTGCCTTTCCTCTCTTTCCCCCAGAAGCTCATGGTATCCCAAGCTCTGGTTCTCTCTAGCTTGGACTATTGTAACAGCCTCTTTCTAAATCTACCTGCCTCTACTCTCCGTCCTCTGCAACTAATCCAGAACAGGACTGCGAGACTTGTCCTTGGCCTCAAGCCCTGGGATCGTATCTCTCCAGCTCTGAAATCTCTCCACTGGCTCCCAGTGGATGCAAGGATTAAATTCAAAACCCTCTGCATTGTCCACATGGCTTTCTGGGGCCTGGGTCCAAAATACCTTCAGCATTCCCTCTGCAAATACCTCCCCTCTCGAGCTCTTCGATCTTCTACCTCCAACTCCCTCAGGGTCAGTCGTTTTTCAAAGAAACGAGCTGGGGTAGATCTCTGTCTTCGGCTGGGGCCTCCCTCTGGAATAGCCTCCCTGCCACTCTAAAACTTGAGGAGAACCATCTCCGGTTCCGGAAGCACCTCAAGACCTTCCTCTTTTCTTCTGCCTTCACTCCCCCTCTCCCCTGCTGATCTGTTCTCTCTTGGCACTGTGCACCTGGCCACCCTCTGTCCTTCGGGCCCAGGTACCTGCTCACCCTGCCACCCTCCCGCAATGCCTCTGGGCCACCCCTTGCACTGGGGTCTGTATCTGTACCCATACAGCCCCCGCTTTTTCTTCCTGCACTTATCATACCTACCCTGCCTGCTGCCTTAAACCTAGCACTTGCAAATTGCTGGCTGCATTACCCCTGTTTGTTGCCTTTATTATTTATTATTGTCATTTATCTGTTTCTCCTCTGCTTCGCACTTTCCGCTTCTCCCTCCTTCCATGCACTTTTCCCCTCCCCCTCTCCCATGCACTTGCGTGTTCTCAATGTCACTGGGCCTAGTAAGATCGCTGTTTTGTTCTCGCCTGTTCCCCTCCCTTGCCTTGTCGCCCTCTGAAACACTTGTGTATGAGCGCGATAGAAATAAAATATCAATCAATCAATCAATGGGAGAAAACTGCTTAAAAGGGGAGGGTTTTGGGACTGAAGACAGAGTCGACCACTGGGAAGGACAACCCGAAGAAGAAACCGTGAACAAAGCTTGCTGCATCCTCCTGGACCTTTGAATTGCCCGGTGAAGCCCTGCTGCTGTGCTGAAACTACTTTTTCTGTTCGACAAGAGAAGATCTGGAAGGGACGACTTCTTCCCTTGCGTTAGTGGGACCAACTAAATCCGAGACAAACTCCACTGGACCATCTTCCCCGACTGGCTGCACTACTTTCCTGCTGTGGAACCGAGTGCCAGGGGTCGAGACATCTGTAGTCGAGTCTAACGTCTGTGATCCGGCCAGAAGCTCCATGAGTCTCCTATGGACCCTCCAGCAGCAGGACGACCCAATCTCAAGTCACCTCACCAGAGTGCAGGACTCAAGGAGTGAAGGAAGCCCAGCCCGTATCCAAGATCTGCAGTGGTGCTGTTTACCGCGCACTGAAACCGCAAAGTGCCGCTGACCTGAAGAAAGCCTGTAACTGCTGCCGACCTCTGAATTGCTGCCGCATGAGTCCCCAGACGTCCTCCCTCTTGTCCCCACAACTGCGGCCCAGGAACCCAGGATCTGCATCACTGCAACCAGACAGAAACCAGCTGGACCACTCTTCTAACCAAAGGTACTGTTCTGACTTGGGGTACTTACCTCAATGGCCCTCATTACAAGTCAGGCGTTAAGGGTTTAACGGCGCCGTCAGCGCCGTTAACCCTTAACGCCTGATTAAGAGGTCCCGGGTTTTAACGCCTGCTTTTTGCAGGCGTTAAAACCCATGCCGCAAAGTGACTTTGGTGCTAAGTACGGTGACGCAATTTACGGTGCCGTAATTAGCGCCTTCCCCATTCCCATTGAGCCCTATGGGCCAAAAATGGGAAGGGCCATGGTGAATGGGGATTTACCGCCCCGCCAACCTTGGAATGGGGCGGTAAATCCGCCGTCCACCATGGCGGAATCCGGCATGGACCATGGTGCTAATAGCACCATGGTCCAACGCCAGGGTTGTAATGAGGCCCCATGTCTGTAGCTTGCTCTTCTCAGTTGAGACTTGCAGTAGCTGCTTTGCTAGAGTTGATTTCAGCTCTAACCCCCACAGGTGTAACGGCTTGTGACCCTACAGTGGTTTTTCTTCAACAAACACTGTAACTTTGTGCAAGACTTTTACTATCTGTTGGATTCCTTTAGGAGGTAAGAGTGTGTTGTGTGCCTGCTAAGGCCTAGAATTGTACACCAGCTTTGTGGGTTTCATTTTGTTAAAAAGCACTTCTACGGGCAGTGTACTCCTCTTTTCCCTTTCCCCTTCCAGACCCGGCCTGTTCCCACCTCCCTCACCCCCCCTATTCTGATTGGCTAACCGCTGTTTCTTAACACACCCTCCCAGGGCAGCCCTCTGCTCAGGCAGCCCCTGCGGCTTAGGTCCCCAAGGTAAAGGGCGGCTCACACAGTAGCGGCTCCACATAGTGTCTGCAGGTGTTGGCTGGGGAGGCCAGGGGCCAGCCAGTAAGATATACCAAGCCAATAATACTTACAACCACCCCCCTCCTTCAGTTGGCACATACCCACGAAACAGACGCTCTTCGCCCTCTCACCTAGTTTTAGCTCACTGCAGTGAGCTCTAAAAGAAGGACCAGCGGTGCCCCTGCCTGAGTAACTGGGTGCATTATCATACTCCAAGCACCCCCCGCCCCAAAACAGCCAACAACAAAGGCACAACCCACCCACAAACCCGCAGCAGCAGCCGGCCGCAGTACCCTTACATGACACATGAGGAACAGACTGCCGTCAACCTGCATGAATGCATAATGTAGGAACAATGTACAATTTACACAGATATTATTATACAAAGCCTCTCTCCCACTATACAGGACTCTCAAATCTAGGTTTTTTTTTCTCCTGTACCCAAACTGCACTGTGAAACCTAGGCCATCTCTGTCTAATATATTGTGAAACCTACTGTATTATGAAACCTTTGCCTCTCTCCCACTATACATGATTCTCAATTGTAGTTGTGTTTTTCTCCTGTACCCAAACAGCATTGTGAAACCTAGGCCTCTCTCCCACTATACAGGGCTCTCAATTCTTGGCGTGTTTTCCCCATATATGCCAACTATTCATTAAACCTACTGTATTGTGAAACCACTGTGCGGGACTCTCAGATCTAGGCACGTCTTCCATCTCTGCCTATTTACTGTTGAAACCCACTGCACTGTGAAACCTAGGCGATTTCTGCCTACTATATTGTGAAACCTACTGTATTGTGAAACCTAGGCCTCTCTCCCACTATACAGGATTATCAATTTCAAGTGTGTTGTCTGTACCCAAATTGTTCTGTGAAACCTAGGCCTCTCTCCTACTAAACAGGGCTCTCCATTCCAGGCACCATCCCACACACTGGCCAAAGAAGAGCCGCATGCTGGCGCACCAGTAGGCCCAATGAGATCCACCGCACTCATTCCCTACCCCCGCCAACACACAGCCCACCTCCCCACCACTGCACACCTTCAACGTGCTGTACTGTGAAACCTAAGCCTCTTTCCTACTATACAGGATTCTCAATTCTAGGCACCATGCCACACACTGGCCAAAACAGTGCAGCACGCTGGCCTCCGAAGACTACGGTACGTATACCTTACACCACATCTATGGACACAGGCTGCAGGCACGGCCAAGCATCCATGCACCGTAGAATGCAGATACGGCTATGCTTTCCATTCTAACAGCACACATAGCCATCCACACTGAAACACCTGAGGTACCTCAACACCTCTGCCACTAGCATTCAGCGACTACCAACGAAATAGAATATGGTATAGCTGGCCACACATCGAATCTCTCAACAATAGCAATCTATCGCAATCCACCAACAGCCTGGCCTCTCTTGGGGCTGCTTAGTCGAGCCTAGCCAGCCACCCAAGTCCTAGACAGGCAAAAAGCACGCATGCATCTCCCATTCTAAACTCTTTAGAATTCTCTGGTACATTGACTACGGTCACTGAGGACGTTCCAAGCGGAAAAAGCACTTTGAGGCCTTTGAGGCCACACAAGTGGGGAAAGAGCGCTATATAAATAAACAAATACAATAGATAGAGGTGCCCAGGCACACAGGACAGTTGGCAAAATCTTTGATGCCTGCTTCCTGCAATGAACAACCTGCATCACATGGTAACAGACAGCAGCTAAGAGAGTGGCAGAGAGCTGAGTGGTTAATATTCTAATTCCCGAAGCAGATACCGAATATGTTTACGCCAGCATGACCTTTTCACTCTGGTGCACACACATGGAATTCCTACGGAATCTGCCTGACCGCAGCACCTGCTAAAGGCAGGCAGATTCAGGGCTGTCAGAAGATGTGGTGAGGCCCGGGGCAAAACATTTGGTGAGGCCCCCTTAGAATTTTTTGCACTCAGCAGCGGCGGCACATCCGCAAACAGGAGACTCGAGAAATCTCCCTTTGAGTTTGTGTGCAGGATTCCAAATATGTTTTATTAATACAACTCCAAATCAACTACAGCAAAGTTAGATTTCTCTACTGAAGAAAGGTTTATGCCGGACTGACTTTTGTATCATATGCATAAATATATATAGGATGGCATGAGCTCTCCACTCCGCCACCTCCAACTCTCTGAGGGTCAGTCACTTTTCCAAGTATAGAGTTGAGGGCAGATCTCTTTCTTCAGCTGGTGCCTCCCTCTGAAAACAGCCTGCCTGCCTCTCTGAAACTTGAGCAGAACCGTCTCCGGTTCCGGAAGCAACTCAAGACCTGTCTCTTTGCTTCTGCCTTCTCTCTTCCTCGCCCTTGCTGATCACCTGCCTGATCCATGCACTGGTCACCTGGTCAAGCTCTGAATGCAGGCCAAGGTTCCTGCCTGTCCTGTTGCAATCCTGCACTGCCTCTTGGCTCCCCTGCACTTGGGGTCTGTACCTGTAACCCTACAGTCCCTCTCTTGCACTTATTCTCCACCCGTTAGCTGCACTTATGAGTACCCGCACTAGCCACCCGTTGGCTGCATTCTTGTTTCGCCTTTGTTCCCGCACTTCTGCATCTTACTCCACCCTTGGCACTTCTCCCCTCCCCCTTCCCTGCTCTTGCGCGATCTGTATTACACAAGGCCTAGTAAGATCTGTTTTTTGTACTACTCTTTTGTTTCCCCCTCTGTTATAAATGCCATATCATATCATTAAGGAGCACACTGCCCCTGTGTGCGCATTAAAACACACATCATACTCAGTGACAAATGATGTACAGTCGAGGCTGGTGCATTTCTGAACTTAAGAGGCTTAAAAGTTGTGCCAATTAGGCAGGATCAACAGAGCACAGTGAGGGAGCCCAAACGGAACAAGGGTTGCTGGAGGTGGGGTTCTCACTCCCAAGAAAATGTTTGAAACATTGGGTTAAAATTATGCATCTTACAGCACTTTCTTTTCAAAAAAGGGCAGAAATCCATACAGTTTGCAATTGGTTTTGTATGGAAGCACATGGAAAATCCCAATAGTTGCAAATCACAAAGTGTGCACAGGAAAATGTTTCACTATATGTCATGTCGCCTTTCCACTCAAGATATGCTAGTATAAAAATATATTCATGCTGGTTGTTCTCATGTATGTCCATGCAGGCTGCATCAATATATGCCATTGTTACCATGTACAGACTCCCAGCCAGTGAAAATGTCATGCCACAGAAAGCATATCCAGGCTGACTGTGTACCATAAGTGTTATTACTGGCTAGATTGGCCTACATTCAATGTGGGCCGATTTAGCCAAGTAGTATGTTTGCTTTAACCTTGATGCATAGTCCTGTGCATCAAGGGCAAAGCAAAAAGAGCATTGGCAATGCTAACAGTTTGGGCATTCGTGTAGGCATGGCAAAGGCACTTCTGTATTAGTATTAGCTGGCAATTTATAGTGCCGGTGCAAAATGGTTTGAGTGCCTGAGCAGCTAATAGCAGTGCCTGGCAAATGCCTAATACTTATACACAAGCCAAAACTGTTGACTTTGCCAATGCTTGTTTTAACAGGACTTCAGCGAAAGACACACAGGGTGTTTATAAATCGAGTGGCCAAAGGCAGACTTCATTAAGACATTTTTATTACACAAGTTCCGTGTTTACAACTCCAATGCAGTCATGAACTCTCAGAAGACTCCTTTGCGAAAAAACTCACAGACACTTTGAGGGCAAAGTTTGATGGCAAGGCTTTGATTAAAGCTAGCTCAAAGAGTTCCAGTGAGGAGGTGTTTTGGGTGCGGAGGGCAGGAACTGGGTGAGAATTGACATAGGGATGAGCATGGCCATGAGAAGTCAATGGATGGGCAAATAACTAAACAACAACAGGGATTTAAACCGTGGCCGCTGGGTTCCAAATGTGAGACACTTCCGCACAAGACCATTTGAGGGTCTGAGCTGGAGCCCTGTGAAATCCCTTGTCAATGTTGCACTGTACTGGAAATATTGATGTGCATTTTTTAGGTTTAAAGGGGTGCAGATTTGTAACTTTGCTGACGATAAATCGTCTGAGTGGAAGAGGCAAATGTTCATAGGGTGACTAAAATACCCTCCTAATCATCCCGTCGCTGGGCCCGGCCTCTTCCACTGCGGTAGGAGGGATGCCCCAGAAAAAAAGTCTATTTCCACCACTGTCGGCTTGCTAAAGCAATAGTTTTGGCTTATTGGTGGCACACCTAATAACCCAAACAAAAAGAATGCCATACAGTGGCGCAACACCATTGAGCAGATTGGGCTCTAGCCCCTTCCTGAAATGTTGGGCTTTGTTGACTGGACCTGGCTCTATGGGCGGCGTCAGCCCCTGGCCACTTTGAGGCAGAAGGCCTCTTTCGATGTGTCGCCAGCCCCTAGCACTCGTTTAGGAGCAGCATCAGCATCAAACATGCAGAGCACAAAAACCTCTCCATGCGATATCAACAGACTCTCTTTGATAAAGCCAAAGTCTTAACTTCTGGTCTCAGCTTTTAGATGGCCCACCTCTCCCGAGATTAGCACAGCACTATGAAAGTAAACAGCCTCTAAATTAGGGTGAAAGGTACGACTAGTGGCCAAAGGGAAGGTGAAATCGCTTTTCAGCTTCCTAGCTGGGCTCAGGGAATTCAGAGGGAAATGGGAGCAAGGCTGGCTAAAGATGTGTCAGGGCTGGTGGGGTCCCATTTCTTTTTGATGCTTGGGGCACCCCTTACTGATTGGAACAATGGCCCAAGGCACCTGTGGAGTGCTTAAATCAACAAGGAAGTCAAAATAATTCAGCAAGGAGGTTCAGATCTACAGATTATCAGTAGGTCTCTGTGTCATAAGACTGCCAACATGGGGGCAGCTACTTGGGGGGGCCCATTTCAACTGGAAAAGGTGAAAGGCCCAGATGCCATCCCTCAGGGGGGAGACCGAAAGTGCAATGGGTTTATTGCCCCCACTCACTATCCGCTTTGAAAACTGTCATCCAGCCCCTGCCGGGTTGACCGACAGAGCTGTGGTCAGACCGGACAGGACACGAACGTTAAATGGTGCCTTGGTTTTGCTGTTAACAAAGGCGCTGCAAATACTAACATAAAACATTTTACTGTTAGCACCTGCATTGATATGCATACATTTTTTAGGTACTTGAAATTGAGATGTGGGGTTAGCACTTGCATGCCAGGGGAGTGATTAGAAGGGAAGTGGTGACATGAGACATCTCATTCTCACAGCAGTCCTTAAGTGTGACGTTTCAGAAATGAGGGCGAGAGTTAGCTGCTTGTAACATTGAAGCTTCACCAGAATAGTCTCATTTGAATGTGAAGATATGTTAGATGCCCCCATACAAGGAAGTTTGCCCCTCCCTCACAGCCTCTGATTTTAGCGCCTCTCCCAACATTTGAAGTGTCAGTACCCACTACCCCCCCCCCCATTTTAGCCTAGGTGCACCTCTGATGCCATGAACCCACCCCTTAATGAAGTGCTCCCAGGGCGGCTAAATTTAGGGGTGGGGCTGAACACACATACACATAAAACACTTTCACCCATGCATTCATCCACCATTTACACAACTCCATACATACATGCATGCATACATACATAAAACCAAACGCAGCATTGACACAAACACCAACATGCACGCATGCATTCATACATACACATATACATAATAATTTAATTTAAATACACATATATACATATGTAATTTTAAATAAAAATCACTTACCTTACCTACATGCACCATTGAAAAGCATCCACGCGGCCGACACGTAGACATGCTGCCTGACAGTAGAGAACTCCTCCCCATCAGTCAGCGTGGTCAATCTGAGCAACATAAACACACTGGCCGACATGTCATTCAGCATGTCCACGTTGTCAGCTGAATAACGGGAGGCAGCAGGGCTCACTTCTGAGCCCTGCTGCCTCTCATTATTTTGCTGTTTGTCGCGGAGACAAACGGCTTCGCAACAAAAAGCAAAATCATTGCAGGGGCAGAGAGCAGACAGCACAGTCCCCCGTGTGAATAAAGGACATGGGAGACTGTGCTGCCTTCTCCTTAGGAGAGGGGGCGGCGAGGCCCCCCGCAAGCGCGAGGCCCGTGGCAGTTTGCCCCCCCCTGCACCGGGGCAGTTTGCCCCCTGTGGTGTCACGTGCCCTGACGTGGAAGGTCACGTGACACGGAAGGAGGAGGAGCAATAAAGGAATCACCGGAACTGGCGGGTTCACGCCAGTCCGGGTTTATGCAGCACAACGAGTGGTCGCGAAGTCTTTGCAGCGCCGCGCCCTGCATGCCGCGCGCCCGAGCAGGCCTCAGCCAGGGGCCCGCTTCGCCTTCCCGCTGCCGCCCGCATCACAGGCGGCAATGGACATCACACTGGCGACGAGGCGGTTAGTGGATTGCGCACCTCCCGGCATCGGAGGGAGCCGCCGCATCCACGGACCCGCGCAACGTCGCGGACACCGGTAAGCACCGACGCCGGCTCCGCCCACGATCCAAACCAAGACATACTTTCAGTCCCCACCGGCCGCGCACGGAGCAGCGCTCTTTACGCGCTGGTGAAGAAAAAAAAAGAAAAAAGGCACAACCTGCTGCACCCGCGCCCCAGGAGAACCGCAGACCATATAATCATACGCGGCCCGCGCGTATCATACGCGGCCCGCTCCACACTGCAGCGCTCCACGTGGGGTCACGTGCCATCCTGTAACAGTGCCCCAGCGGCAACAATAAGCTCACCAGTGACGCTCAGCCTCCAAAGACACTCGGTGGCACAGCATGTCGAGCCCAAGCACTAGCCCTGCAAGAATTGGCACCAACTCATCATCAAGGAGGAGCATCACCGATGAGCGCAGCGACCCTGCGCTGACGACATTCATGCCTCCATTCGACCCCTTCACCAGCGAGGCTGCCATCAGGTGGGAGATATGGCTGCAGCAATTTGAGATGCATCTAGAGGCCAGAGACATTACCGTACCCAAAAAGATGCGCACCTTCCTCCTACTCAACGTGGGGTCAGCGGCCCTGTGCCTGTTCAACGCCTCGCCAAACCGTGGGAGCGATATCAACTACGCAGCAGCGAGGGCCGCGCTCACCAACATGTTCAAACCCGATCTCAACCCAGACTATGAGCGGTTCCATTTCTGTATGGCGAGACAACGTGAGAAAGAGACGGTGGACAAATTTCACGCTCGCCTTCGCGAAATGGCTGTGGGCTGTGAATTCCCGGACGAGGAATTCGCCATTCGCCTCCAGATCATCAATTGGATTTCATCTGAAAAGCTAAGAAGGGCAATCCTATCAGAGAAGAACATACGGTTGTCCCGCATTCTCGAGACGGCGCGTATCCGCGAACAGACAGAGGACCAAGTGGCGGTAATGGAAGCAGCCATCCAGAGATTGCCGCTAGACAGCCCCGGACCCGCAGAAGACGTAGCGGCCATCTCCAAGCAACAAAGAACTCGCCCAAAACAGAACCAGAGGCCTCACCCATCACAAGGACAAGACCAAGCCTGCAAGTGGTGCGGAGGCCCATGGCATAAAGGCGAATCCTGCCCCGCATGGGGATCCACATGCAGAAAATGCAATCGCCTTAACCACTATGCAGCCGTCTGCCTGAACCCGCCGAACAGGAATGACAAAGACTACGGCCCGCGCCCAGCACAAGAACAACGGAGAAAGTTCGCGGCCAGAGAATCTTCCCGCCAACAAGCGCGGAAAGGTAAAGCTAGAGCAGTCGATGAGTCCCAAAGGTCCCCAAACAAGAGTGACAGCGACGACAGCGACAGCAGCTCATCCCCCGAAAGGCGAGACAAAGGGAGGAAGAAAAAGGGGAAAAGACAAGTGCACCGAGTACACCTAATATCAGCAGTTAAATCACGCCGATCACGCCAGAAGAAGAGACCATCGTGCACAGTCCTCTCCAACGGAGACCCGCTCAAAGTAGTAATTGACACCGGCGCAACAGTAAACGTCATGCCAGTGACGGCATTCAACAGACTTCACCCAAAACCAGAACTCCACAAGAGGAAAGTCAGGCTGTATGCCTATGGGTCCAAGAAACCCCTCCCAGTGCGCGGGTCATTCAAGTCAGACTTTGCCCACAATAACACCAATTGCCGTGCACGGATCTATGTCGTAGATGCCGGCTGCGAGACTTTATTAAGCTGCAGAACGGCCGAGAAACTGAAGCTGATACACTTCGCATTCAGCGTTCAACACGACGAACTCCACAACCTCCTAGGACGACACAAGAAGCTGTTTCAGGGCATCGGGTGCCTAAAAGGGAGAACCATCAAACTCCACATAGACCCTACCGTTGAACCCAAGGCAGTACGACACAGACGGATCCCATTTCACCTGAGAGGCGCAGTGGAAAAAGAACTATCCAAGCTCGAAGAGGCGGGGATCATAGAGAGAACATCAGGCCCGACCCCGTGGGTCTAGCCGATGGTGGTAGCCCAAAAACCGAAACAGCCTAATGCAGTAAGGATATGCATTGACATGAGGCTTCCCAACGTAGCCATCGGCCGAGAACGCCATGTAACTCCCACCATCGACGAGCTCATCGTAGATCTCACGGGAGCGAAGGTATTCAGCAAACTCGACCTCCGTTCTGGATATCACCAGCTAAGACTATCCAAAGAATCAAGATACATTACCACGTTTTCGTCCCATCTCGGCCTAATGAGGTATAAGTGACTTAATTTTGGGATATCGTCCGCCGCGGAAGTCTTCGAGCACGAGATCCGCAAAGTCATCACAGGGCTAGCAGGTACTACCAACATCAGTGATGATATCCTTGTGTACGCCTCAGACAAAGACGAACACCACCGACGTCTAGCAGCAGTCTTAAAGAGGCTTGAAGAGGCGGGTTTGACACTCAATGCGGAAAAGTGTGAGTTCAGCAAAGACGAACTATGCTTCTTCGGCTACATATTCAGTGCAGCAGGAGTATCCCCAGACCCATCTAAAGTACATGACATAAAGGACTTTAAGCCACCCCAGTCTGCCTCGGAAGTGAGAAGCTTCATGGGGATGGCAACCTACTGTGCACGCTTCATCCCCGATCTCGCCAGCATTGCGAGCCCACTCAGGGAGCTAACTAAGAAGGACCAAAAGTGGGAGTGGACTGAGGTACACCAGCAGGCGTTCCAACAGATCAAAGACACCCTGTCCGCCTCCACCACCATGGCATTCTTCAACGTAGAGCGGCAGACTGAACTCCTCGTCGATGCCAGCCCAGTGGGCCTAGGAGCAGTGCTGACCCAAACCGACAGTGAAGGCAGAGTGTTCCCCATCGCGTTTGCCAGCAGAGCTCTCACAAAACCCGAACAGAACTACGCCCACATAGAAAAGGAAGCCCTGGCCATCCTGTGGGGGTGCCGCCACTTCAAGGTATACCTGTTGGGAAAGCAGGCAAAAGTTTTCTCCGACCATAAACCCCTGATCCCGATATTCCGGGGTTCCCACCCTCACCCTCCTGCCCGCATAGAGAAGTGGATGCTGCAGCTGCAGCCGTACAACATTGAGGTGGAATATCGGCCAGGATCGGACAACCCGGCAGACTACCTGTCCCGCCATCCGTGACCCGCTACAGACAGCGAACAACACCACGTGAGAGAAACGGATGAGCATGTCTGTCACGTGGTGGCCTGTGCCCGGCCGCGAGCCCTGACACTGCAGGAAGTAGTGCAAGAGACAAAAGAGGACACCATCCTGCAAAACATGGCCTCCGCCATTCAATCGGGAAGCTGGAAAAACTATCTCATGTCAATGACCCACCGTACAGTGTCAGCTCAAGCCAAACTCAGAGCCCTGTTTGGGATCAGGCACGAACTCTCGATAGCACCGGAAGGGGTACTTCTGAAAGGCCACCGAATCATACTGCCTGAATCCCTCGAAGAAAGGGCGCTCAAATTAGCCCACAGTGGACATCAAGGGATTGTCAAGTCTACGGCGTACCTCAAGTCCCGAATGTGGATGCCGAACATGCACCAAAGAATAACGGAGCTTGTAGAGTCCTGTGCAGCCTGCCAAGCGTCCAGGAGGCCGGAGAACCCAGAGCCAATCAGCAGTGTCCCATGAAGCTGCAAACGGTGGGACGCAGTCAGCATGGACCACTGCACCATTGCCGGTGAAGGGTACCTGCTCGTAGTGATCGACGAATTTAGTAGATACCCCGAAGTAGAGCATGTGGCATCCACCAACGCCGAAACCACCATCCTCACGCTGGAGAAGATGTTTGCCACGCATGGCATCCCGAGGAAAGTGAAAAGTGACAACGGACCATCATTCACCAGTCAGGAGCTACGTGAATTCTTCAAAGAAGTGAACGTCAAACATCAGCGTATTACCCCGAGATGGCCTCAAGCAAATGGTGACGCGGAACGTTTCATGGGGTCACTAAACAAAATCATCAGAATCGCCAAGGAGCAAGGGCACCCCTGGCTGAAGACAGTGTATCGGTTTCTGAGAACACACCGGCAAACCCCACACTCAGCCACCGGGATCAGCCCAGCAGCCCTCATGTTCGGAGTACCGATACAGGCGGAACTCCCCTTACACCCCCACTCGATAGCACCAGAGCCGGACATCCCAGAAATGGACGCAAGGCGGAGGAGGCACAACGAGCAAGAAAGCATCTCCAGACGAGCGTGCCATAGAGAACTAAACCCAGGGGACACGGTCCTCGTCAGGAACCGGGCACCGCCGAAGAAGATGTCCCTCAATTTTGAAGTTCGCCCATGGACAGTTAAGACCGCCAACCATAGCATGGTCACTGCCACCCAAGGAGGGGAGACCGTGACCAGAAACGTGTCCCACTTCAGGAAGGTACCCCCGGAAATGTGGGAAGAACACCCATCATCTCCGAGAGAAGAGACGACCTGCACGCCCCAAAGACGCACACCACCGAGTAGCGAAAATGCGCCGGAAGAAGCGGACAGGCCGCACCCGCAAGAGGGGAAGACTGGAGCAGAGACCACCATAGAAGACCCGCTCAGGGAAAGGAACACCCGCTACAGCCTGAGAGAGAAGCCCAAGCCGTCATCTCGCCTCCAGGGATATGTCGTGGACGGAGTATACCGTCAAGGACTGATGCAGAGAGACGGTAGTCCAAGTTAAAATGTTTTCTGGTGATATCTGTGAAATTGCCTCCAAGTTGGGGAGGAATGTGGTGTCACGTGCCCTGACGTGGAAGGTCACGTGACACGGAAGGAGGAGGAGCAATAAAGGAATCACCGGAACTGGCGGGTTCACGCCAGTCCGGGTTTATGCAGCACAACGAGTGGTCGCGTAGTCTTTGCAGCGCCGCGCCCTGCATGCCGCGCGCCCGAGCAGGCCTCAGTCAGGGGCCCGCTTCGCCTTCCCGCTACCGCCCGCATCACAGGCGGCAACGGACATCACACCCCCGCCCCCCGCTGCACCTCCCTCGTGACGGCCCTGGGCAGATTCGGTCTTAAATCCCGTCTGCTATGAGTAAATAGCCGCCATTCATCTTTTTGAACTTAGAAGTGCAAAATGTGTTAAGGTAATTTTGCATATTTGGACATTTTTTTTGCACGTCGTAGTGCAAATGATGACAATGACACGGGGAGGAACTTTTTGCATGGGTGGCCCCTCCTCTACCCACGTGCAGTTTACGCATCTAAAATGGGGTCCTTAGACTAGATCCGAATAGACTGATGCTGAAAGGCTGAGCGACCCCTGCCCTGTATTGAATGTGAAACCGCACTCGAGGCACTGCAAAAACAAACTGCACCTGGTGGCGGGAGGCTCAGACATCAAATGGCGGCCATCTGGTGCTGTGGGGTCACGGAGCAATCCTGGGGCAATCCTGGGGGTCGTGTATTTGCTCTGCAGCCTCCAGAGTGAGCTACATACCAGCACTATCCGCGGCTGATGTCCGAATGCCGGAAGCAAGATCTTGGATACGACTTTGAAGGGTTGATGCAAGAAGTCTTAGCTGGCACTGATGGGTGACACGGTTAGATTGGCAGCAGACACGCGAGGAGACTCGAGGTGTAAAGCCCATTGGCAGGGTAGGCTGGCAGCAGTAGATGTGCCTATGGTTCTCACGGTTTGAGCGGCAGAGGACAGTATGCCCTGGATTTCGAGGGTGCCCTTCGGGGGTGCTCATGGCTCTGACTTGGGCTCAGGAGGTGAGACGAGCAGCTGTGCAACCCCTCCCCCCCCCAACAACAGTGTATAAATACCCACATAGACAGTACCCCAACTACACATATGCCACCCATGACACCTTTATTGAAATGCAACAATGTTGCCTCTCCTTCTGATCAATGCCCATTACTCACGGGATGCTGTCATGCTTCCCACGTTACATACATGGCACTACTTTCTGCAGCAGAACATGACTAGCCTTTATTTGCACACTAGTGAGAAAGGGAGGACACTGTTTGCATGGACGCTGCCCAGGGCGTCCCAGTGGTCGCCTTACTCTCTGGACAATGCACCTAATAGCAGTACACCTTGGTTCTCTTGGTGAGATCAGGCCTTTAGAGAATGAATAGCGATCCCTTTTGTGGAGGGGGGTGGTCGCATACGAATGCAAATGCAGAAAGACCCCTATACTGTTTTAGAGAAATCCCATTTCATGTTATGTTCATACAGGCTTCATTCATAAAAACATCCTTACAAAATAATAACAATTAGACACCAATTAAGTATATTTTAAGATGGCGGCTAAAACTGATTAAAAAAACATCTAAATATCCCACGAGGTTACTTGGTCAGTAGCATTAAAAGCTCTCATGTTCCTTATCCATGCTCTGTGTAGATACTTTGCCACCAGGTGGACCACAGATAGCTCACTCTTTGTAGTGCAAAAGTGGAGTGTATCCACAATCCTCCGGATTCCATTTAGTCTAAACATGGGTATTGGACATCTAGCTCTTAGGGCATCATACCCATGGCACAACACTATAAAATGAGAAATTGATTTGATAGGTGCACCACAGATCAAGCACTCTGAAGTATTTTTCAGGGAGCGATTCTTTGTATATGCAGCGGTTCTCAAGGTGCCAGCTCTTAGATCTAGATAAAGTGACCGTGCATAGGAGGGTGGAATAGAATCAAGATATGGCTCAACCCCGAAGTCTGCCTTAATACTGGGGTACTGGCGGCCGCATGAAAGTTTGAGGCAAGCTGCCTTCATAGATTGCCTACGCTCCTGCAGGCTCGCCTTCTTGACCAGATCTGGGGAACCCTTTGCCATGGTAGATGGCCGTTCCATGTAAGATTGCCTTCAGTGATCCTTTTGATTCACTTAATATGGATTTAAGAACGTTCTTTTCAGAGACTCCCAGGGTGGTTGATTTGGCATAGCCCCAGATCTCTGCTCCGTACAATGCCGCTGGTATTTCCTGCAGCCTGTAAAGTTGCAGGACTGGGGATAATGTCCCTCCTCGCCCCCGTGTGACAGTTTTCTTATTCCCCCTCCGTTCTTTTCCAACTTCAGATGATTTGCTTTAGACACATCCTCCATCCAAAGACCCAAAACAAAACAGAGACCTAGATAATCAGAAACCCGGACCTGCTCAAGTCCTTCCCCGTTCACTTCTATGGCAACGGTGGATCTCCTAGCCGCTCTATGCCTGGAAATCATCAATCTGGTTTTTGCTTGGTTTATGTCCAAGCGCAGATCCCCGGATTTTCTTACAAATGATGACATGGCATGCTTGGCTCCCATGGGACTAGTTGCAAGCAGCCCAGCCTCATCCACGAAAAACAATGCTGGCTAACGCGTGCTGCCCATCCAAGGGCCATCTAGGCTATTGGCCACCAGCTCCTTTATTGCTTCATTAATATAAAGTCAAAAGAGGAGTGTGGCCAAAACGCACTCCTGCCTCACACCTCGCTGCACCGCAAAAGGCTCCGTACGTTCACCTCCCTCACCCCAACGCATAACAACAGTACTTTCTGAGTATAGAGCTTGGATTATAGCAGGCAAAGGGGGCAGAATGTTATAAGCAGCCAAGACCAACCAAAGTTTTTTCTGTGGAACTGAATCAAAAGCTTACGAAGGACAACAAAAACTGCATACAATCTGGTATTATTGAGAAGTGTGTGCTGTTTCATTAGAAGATCAAGCCAAAAGCATTGCTCCAATGTGCCCATACCATCCTGCAATCCCGCTTGTAGGTGACTCAGAATTCCTTCCGTTATGGACCATTTCTGCAGGTGTTCGAGGAGGACCTCTGCATAGATTGTGCCTGCTCCATCTAGGAGGGAGATGGGTCTGTAATTTCTGAAATGCACCCTCCCTCCTTTTTTGTAAATGGGTGTTACTACAGCCTCGCGCCAAGTGTCGGTTACAGTGCCCAATTCAATAGTTGCATTGAACACTCTAGTCAATACTTGTCCCCAAACAACTGGCATTTCTTTGTAGACATCAATGCTTATACAGTCTGGTCCTGGAGCTTACCCACTTCTCATTGCACCAATTGCCCTCTTTACTTTATCTATACTTACTATAAACCCTATATCTCGCTTTTGGGCCCTCCCAGTCTCATGGTACATAACATTATTGCCCTCTGTGTCCCTATACAGGTTAAAAAAACGGTTGCACCAAATAGAGGGTGTGATACTACAGTGTAATTCCTGTAGACAATTTGGAGCAACTCCCGCCACCAATTTCCAGAAGGTTTTAGAGTCATTGGTCCTACAAGCTTCTGTAAGAGTTTCCCACCTCGACTCGTAATAAGATTTTTTCTTCTCCCTAGTAGTAAGGGCTCGCAATTGACTTTTAGCTACCGCTGAATTCGCCCTGAGACAGGAGAAAAGGACTTCCTTACACTTTCTGCTGTTCTCATCAAACCAACTGTGCCCAGTCGTCTGCTTATGTTTATTGACTTGATTTGGATTTGTAAGCAGAGGGTACAAGCTTTGCGTTAAGACCAGGAACTCTTCCATAATAGACTGGGCATCAATCTGGGGACCACATATCTGAGCGACATGCCCTTCAACAGCCCGGTAGAGCTCAGACGTCTTACTGAGGTCTACAAGCCTGGACCACCTCACCACCCGCCTATATTGGCCGTGGATTTTCGATGTCTACTGCTCTCCGAGGCATTCTTTCTTCGGCCATGCCATCGTTCCCTGATAAAACAGCACAAGCTAGTGGTTTGTGGTCACTCACTTCAAATTTAACCACCCAATTCCATGACAGTGTGTTAACCATTGTGTGATCTATTATGCTAGTGCCAATGTGCTCGTAAAAAGTGTTCCTTGCAGGTTGGTCATTCTTGCAACGGGCGTTACATGGCCTGAGTTTATTGCTAAACAAAATGTTTGCTGCCTCTATGGCCAGGCGATGGGTCTTTTTAGGGTAATCACTCATCAGCTTAGGTATCCCCCAGATGGCATCTTGGTCATCCCAGATATCATCTAGGATCCTTGATGGTTCAAACGGTAAATTAAAATCGCCCATTGCCATTAAAAGATCACATGAAGAATTATGGGTTTCATGGGTTTTCAAAAGCTTGCTAATAGGGATTAGGCTCTCTAAGGGAGTGGCCCCAGAGGTCCTGTTATAGATGTTAAACAACTTGAGCTGGGTTCAAGAATTGTACATCTGGGGATTTAGTATCCTGTTGAGTTACTACTCAGTTAAGTTGAGAGCTCACCCACAACAGACCTCCCCTGGGTCTATCCCTTTCGCCCTTAGAGGCTGGTATTACATATGATATGATATGATATTTTATTTATATCGTGCCCATACACAGGTGTTTCAGAGCACGACCAGGCAAAGGGAGGGGGAGCAGGGGAGAAAACCAAAAACAAACGATCTTACTAGGCCCAGTGACATTGAGAACGCGCAAGTGCATGGGAAAGGGAAAGGGGGAAAAGTGCAAAGGAAAAAGGGAGGGGGGGCAAGGAAGTGCAAGGCATAGGATAACTATAAGTTAGTGGATAAATAAGTGAATTAATAAGGTGATAAGAGCAGTGATTGGTGCAGCCAGTGAAGGGTGCAGTGCAGGGCAAGTCAGATAACATCTGATAAGTGCAGGAGAGGGGTGGGGGGACCTGTAAGGGTACAGATAACACGCCCCGGTGCAGGGGTGGCCAGGAGGCAGTGCCAGAGGATGTCCGGGAGGGCAGGTAACTGAGTCAAGGGGGCCACGTTGGCAGGTGAGGCAGAGCTGAGAAGAGAAGGCAGATCAACAGGGGAGGAGAGTGGCAAAGGCAGATGCGAAGAGGAAGGTTTTAAGGAGCTTACGGAATCGTAGATGGTTTTCCTCCAGTTTCAGGGAGGCAGTGAGGCCGTTCTAAAGGGAGGCTCCGGCCGAGGACAGAGATCTGCCCCCTGCACGTTTCTTAGAAAAACGACTAACCCTGAGGGAGTTTGAAGTAGAGGAGCAAAGGACTCGAGAATGGAGGTATTTACGGAGGGATAGTTGAAGGTATAGGAGGCATACCCCTGTAGATCACAATTATCAACTGCCCAGGTCTCTCCAATCCAAGTCTACCAGGTGCTTTTCTATCCCAGAATTGTCCCACAAAAGGATCTTAACATCCTTGAAAGTTACAATGTTACATGCACTCTGGGAAATCTATAGTCAGTCAACACCATCCAACCCTTAGTCAGGGTTGGTTGGGTCTTTTGCCGAGACTGACACCTCTTCAGCTCTGTCTCGATATTCATTACTTGGAGGTCGAGATCTTAAACTTATCATGGAACCTCTTGGGGGATACATGCAAGATTTGATGGAAAGAAGTCCATTGGCCAATAATTTGTCACGCTGGATCAGATGAATATAATCCACATTCCTCGTAGGCATCTGGACATTGGTGCAGTGAATGAGGTCCTCTCTAATCATTAAGATTCAACCGCTAATGCTTCTTATCCAGTGCATTGCTATGTTCCAAAGTGAATCCCTAGTTTCAAACTGACCAGAAAGAAGTACCTGATAAAGGTAATTGGGGAAATAGTGTTTGTGGGAGCTGAGAGCACTGCCTGTTGGTCTGACGCATGGGAGGCTGACAAACAGCTGCGCTCTAGCAGATCTCCTAGGTATCTAATCCCTGATCCTACTTGATAGAGGGAGAAGTGTATAGAGATTGTGTGACAGAGGTAGAAGAAGGTGGAGGTCACTCTATAGTTTGGGAGAGAGTGGGGTCGAAAATGGAGGCTTGAAAGTTCGTACTTGCTGCAATATTTATAAATTAGGAAATTCAGTCTATGCTCACCAGTGGTCCATGTTGCATGGACTATGTTTCCCTCTGTGACAAGGTCCCAAGTCTCAGGATAAAGGAGGGGACTGGGGAGACAATGGGAGTCAGGGGCCACCACCGGGCCCGTGATATAGGCCTCAGCCAAGGAATATGGAGGATCCCCATAGGGTCCCATAGCCTTATGTATGTGCAGTCCTCTTACCGCAGACAAGAAGGTCCTCATACATGCAAGGAAGGATTTGCCCTTCTACCCTTCTGGGAGAACATGCTAGTATCTTTGGAACACCTGCCGCGCATCCTATTCAGGAGTAATCCCTCTTATTTTAGGAAAGAAGATAGCCAACAAACGGATACTAGACCCTAGGCACTGCAGAAGTAGTTTCTGTGGAACTGAAGACAGTCATGGAATGGTACAGAGCCTGGTGATAGTGTGCTTCCAGACTGCAGGTGTACACATGCATCAGTAATCAAGAGGAAACCCGATTTATCTATGGCAGAGCTGCTATCACCAATATGAGAATGAAAAGCAATCCAAGATGACAGACCACACTAAAGAGCTCTCGGCCTTGCATGGGCCAGACAAACAGTTTGTTATGGATTTCAATCAGGCGACACACACCTTGGTCTCAGCCTAGTATGTAGCACACAACTGAGATGCCTTTATCCTTATTTTATGCTAATTCAATTTGAGATGGTACACAACTCGTATCACACCCCCTTTTACAAATACCCCAGGTCTCAATGGACCATGAACCAGGCCGATTGGTGAAAATAGAATATTTTATTTATTTTTAAAATTCAAAGAAAAAATACAATTTTAATATGGAGCAGCAATCACCAATGGGGTGATAATTACAATTAAAATGGAAGCAATGCACTTAATTAACCTTCTCCTAGAACATATACAAAGCACAAATTAATAGGAGCACTTTTTGAATTAGGATAGGTAGCACTCAATTTAGGCTTTCCGCCTGCAATGTTCCCTCAACCCACAATTAATAAAATTCTGAGTGGATAGAAAGAAGCAGCAGACCTTCCCTCACAAAATAAGAGGATTTTAAACCCTTTGCAAAGGCCTAAAATGACACTCGGAAATGGACAAATAAATGATTAATGTGTGGTTAAATGTGTGAGGCAAATATGATTTCCCACCACAACAAGAATGCATAGACACTAGCAATCATAAGGCAAAGGATCAACAAGGAGCATACAATTCGAAGATTAGTAGAAAGTTAAAACATGCTGCAGCCGAATGACATGTTGGAAAGTTGCAATTCTCTCAATTTCCGCTTTAAATTACCCAAACGTTTTTAAATAAAAAGGTGAAATACTCTGATTTGGAGTGTGGTTATTGGGCTAGGGTATAGATGTATATCACTGGGACAATATAGAGGTGAAAATAGGTCTCTAGCTGGTGAATTGAGAGAGATTTGGAAGGTAGAGTGAGGTTCGTTTTTAGGAAAATAGAGCAGTTAAAAGTGAGAAAAATCGGTTTTGAAAGAAAGAAAATGTTACTTACACTAAAATATCTAGGCTATATTGTTAAGGGGGAAACACAACAAGCTCCAAGGTTGATTCGCAAGGTCAACCCTGTCACCCCAGTGCTCAACCCCAACAATAAAATATATGGAAATTAGTTTGATTACTCCAGATATAACTAAGGGCTTATAATTTACACAAGACAAAATTGAAAAGAGATGGCACTAGCACTTAAACATTAAGGACAGGATACAAGGATAATTCTAACAGTGTCAAAAACTTACCAGGGTATAAATAGGACTACTCAGAGAGTGGGATAAGGACAAAGGCAAGACCAGATAGGCTATGTGTCTCTATGGGGTGGGGATTATACTCGCAGTCCACCTTTTAGGTTTGGGATTTTTGGACAGTCAACAGGGTCTGGTCACCACACGGCGGCGCGTCTGGCAAAAGTCAGCTGGGCAAGGTCTGGTCACCAGATAGCGAACAGCTGGACAATTCGGGTCACTGGATGGCACAGATATCGCTGGATGCAGTTAGTGGGCAAGCAGTTAGTGGGCTGCAAGCCGGTTGGATTTCAGGATGCAAAAGGTACCACAGCTTTCCCCTTTTTAATGGGAGATTAATGGATATTTCTGGATCAATGGCCTTGCTGGAGTAGGAATCAGCTATGCTTGGGTTTTGCAGTGGGCTCTGGAGTAGGGTCAGCAATGCTTTGGCCTTGTAGTTGGAATCAGCAAGATGAATGGAGCAGATCAGCAATGCAGTGCAGGAACTTCAGGAAGAGTGTCTGTCTGGAGCTTTGTCATGGACTCTTATTTATAATGCATAGTGACATCATAGAAGTATATGGCTGGGCAGGTTTAGCTAAGCACGCCTCTAAACCACTGGATTGGACAGGGGTGCTAGTCCGCGCCTCGCTCTCAGCTGGTTGGATTTCAAGGGCAGGATGTCAGATTTATGATGTGAGTTTTACAATGTTCAAAACCTCCCACAGTTACTTTAGCTAAAATCCAATTTTGCCACAAATGGTACATTTATACAGTTGAAGTTTCTTAACAATTTATATAAACAGGTTACATATTTTATGCAGACAATTCGAGTCCAATCCTCCAGTTTTTGAGACATTGTTTCACCCTTCTACGAGTTTTTCACGCTTTTCAGTGAGAATTTTATTACTTAAAATTCTACAACTTTACACATGGGTGTGGATTATCATTGGGCATGCAAGTATTAAAATTTGCAATGGCATCATGGATACTTTCCTTATAATACCCAATTATCTGCCATTTCTATTCCCAAGGGGTCAGTGAATGCTACAATGTCTTAAATTATAGACCACAAAATCACATTTAAACAGTGACATTTTCAAATGTTTGCAAAGTCCTGCTGCAGAGATAAAAGTATTTAACATTTGTATTAATAAATAGTCTTTGGAAACAAATGTCAGTATTGTTCTCCATGTATGGGCCTGCTAGCCCCTCACCCCAGGTTGTCATAGAGATTTCCTTTTTAGTGCTTCGGGTGGAAATCACGAGGAGGTGTGAATTTTCACTTTGCACTTTAGTGTCCTAGAATTCTTTTCGAGGCTGGAGCACAGACAACAGTCTGTCCAACCTAGCAATTATCACTTGTGTGTTCAAGGAGTTTACTGTGGGGGTCCTTATGTTGCTAGCATCCTCCCAGCAGACCTGTTTGGCTGGTTCTCCCCCCATGTAGCCACTGCAGAAACCTATTTTTGGGCTGACTTTCCCCAAGGCAGCCATTGCAGTTTGATTCAATTGTATTCATTTTTGCTCTGAATTGGAAGAAAACCTGCTGAATAGAACCATCTCATACATGTATTTTCACATCACAATCCCCTTCACATTGCTAGATAAGGGCAGGGCCTTATCCAACATGCCCTTTTAAAACAGATATTTTCCTTTATTTTGCAAAAGTACATTTCACATGTGGTGACTGAAAGTTGCATTTTTCCTGCAAATCCGGTTTTTCTATCTAGATTCCCAGATTATTTTGCAGCAATAGTTAGTTTCTTGCACACAACAGTCTGTACAAGGCAACAGTCTTCTGGAATTGACAAGTGCACAGAAAGCTATGATTTTCTTTTCAAGCAGTGATTTTTGACATTTTGTAGCACAATTTAAGGGTTTCCTGTGTAGCTGAAGGAAAGCTTTTGTTGATTTTCTCAGGTTTGGCTGGCACAGCCTGTCATTCAGGAATAAGGCTCTTTTCTGATGGAGCACAATGTGAATATGGCTGGGCGTGACAGGGTCTTTTTGAGAAAAGCAGTTTGGTGAAAACAAGGAAAAATAGCATCAGAGCGGCATCATTTTAGAGGTGACATATTCACTTTTCCAGTGGGAATTTTGGGCTTGCAGCAAAGCAGCACTGCTTTTTCACTCCATTTCTTTAAGACAAACAAGAACACACCCTAGTAGCCTTTCTCGGAGTGCTACCTGTTCCATCTTGCCCAATGGCGCGTGGCAAAACAGTGCAGCTATCATTTTGTTGCTGCAAAACGCAGTTTTGGTGCAATGGTGCTCACTGGAGCCAGCGCAGCCATTATGCTGTTTCTGCTGAAGTGCAGCTTGGTTATGGAGAAATTCTGTTCAGTGGGTCAATGTAGCCCACAAATTCATTACAGTTGTGAAGTTGTGTCGTTCTCTGGCTAAGGAGCCAATCACATCCCTCACTCAATGTGGAAAACCCATGTGAAATTAAACAATTGAGACCCGTTGGTAACCCCATTAAGTTATATAAAGGGGATGGGAAGAGAGAAATATGTGGGAGTCAGGAGTTGATGGTAAGAGGTGAAATATAGTGTGAGGGGGAGAGGTGCCAAAACCAGGGGAGGGTAGCATACCAGTGACAGAAGGAGGTGAGAGGCTCCAAATGAGGTGGAGGGGAGAACATCGGTGAAGGGAGTGGAGATGAAAGAGGAAAAGTAGAAGTGAAGGAGGTGAAAAGGAGAGGTGGGAATATGGCACGTCGAGTAAGAGAGGTACATTGACAAAAAGATAAGAGGAAACCTGGAATACCAGAAAGGAGAAGAAAAAGGAACTGAGGTTAAAGGTTGGGAGAAAACCAACATCTGATGAGGGGGAGGAATAGAACATAGGAGCAGGTGACAGGTGGATGGAGAAGGACGAGACTAGAGCATTGCCAAATGTAAAGAAAAGGGGCGAGAGAAAACAGAGGCAGAAGGTGAATACCAGAAAGGAGGAAGGAAGATGGGATGAGGAGGAGGGGGCCAAGGAGAGGCCACAAGAGTGTGAGTTGATTGAGACCCAATCTCTGGGGCCACTTCTAGCTTGGAGGAGCAGCAGTCACCAATTAGGTCTCCAACTGCCTACCAACAGGTAATGTCTGACAATGACTGGGTCTAGCATTATTCTGAGAAGGATCTCAGCATCCAATCTCAGCCCGCTTCTAGACAAGCCCAAGGCAAGAGCTGTGCTGGGGATGTTATTTGTTGGAAAAGAAGTGCAACATCCTGACAACATCTACAAAAGCCAATCAAGTGATTCAACTGCCAAGAAAAGAAGTGTGAGGCACTTGAACCCCAAGGACTGAGTGAATGTCTGTTTCTTGCCAGAAAGTCGGAGCCAAAGGGAAACTGGGATCGACTGAGGAACACTGTCATATAGAGGAGCTTGATTTTCTGGTTGCTTTCCCATCAAGTAACTTAAGTTGAACTTAATCCCTTAGATTTCTGTTTGAACAATAAAACCCCTTGAAAGATAATATCTAGGCTTTGACTCATCTGACAATGTTAGATGGAATAAGGCAGTAGTGGATAGCCTTTTCTTCACACATTTCTCTGAGTTAGGGCAATGGGGATGGAGTCCTGTCAAAATGTGTTTTCCTAGTGCAATACTGACCCCCCTTTTCAGGTACTGACCACTACTCTGTGATAGAAATCTTCAGGAAACTGGTCTAAACCTACTTAGTAACCCGAAGGGAGGCAGTGGTTTTTAAATACGTAAGCACCAAAAACATAACCTTGATGATCCAAGAAACTCTGGGACGATTTGAATTCGTCTTTGTTTACTTGACAGACAGAATTTGAGATGAGTGGTAATAATTAGCCTCCAGTATTTACGCATTGGCTGATCCAATTAGTGCCCAGGGACATAGAACCACAGCACATTGTATGTTCAGAACACCACAGTAGAGTATCCACAACAGGTAGTGTGAGATTTCCACAGAACAAGAGAAGGTACACACTCTGGCACAATTATGACTTCAGATGTTTGGAACAGTTTAAACAACAAAGTAGTGGTGATGGAGAGTTCTGAGAATTTTGAATAAAATAGAACAATTCTGGAACTATTTACTTCACATTTTATCACAAGCGGTTTAAAGACACGATTGATTGTGTTAGGGAGAATTCTCAAAAATGTGCCAATTCCTCCGCATTAGAGCCCTCCCGCTCTTTTGCTAAACTTTGGGACTTTGAACTTTTCAAATCAATGTCTTTTCTGTGTTTTTCTTTTGGTTATGGAGTCTAACCAACTCCATAGGCATCATCTTTTTAATTTGTGTCACACAGCACCCTCAGTGCAGTGACACAGGGAAGCCTTTCAGGCTTTCCCAAGGTTTAACTACCTTATCTGGGATAAACTACTGTTTCCCAGAACAGTGGAGTGACATTGACTTCACCTAGTCCTGTAAATTTCCAGGCCCAGCACAACCTATCTTCCTATAGAGTGCTGGAGGGGTTACCAAGTATCCCCTGTGTCTAGCTACTCATGTAACAGTCAAATGTTACCCTTTCCTCTCAGAATGGCTGGTGGCAGTGGTTTTACAACAGACTACCATGATTTTTCCCGACCGCGAACCAGTCGTAGCTCCGGTAACCTTAAATCACAGGAGCCATGTTTTTCAAGATGGCGCCCAGCCATCGTTGCTAAAATGGTTCCCGGTCTTCTTTTTTCACCACATCTTTGTGGAAAGGTCCTTCTAGAGTTTTCCCCTGCGCGTCAAACCAGGTTTGGTCTCTTTGTTCATTCGCCTTTGGTGGGCTTCAGGAGTGAAACCCGCATCTGTCTCCAGGGTGTCTGGTTAGGCAAGAAGTGTGGGAGGTGCCCGAAACTCCCTGTGCTTAGTCTCCTAGGAGACCGAAATGCACTCTGTGATGATTGGCTGGCTGACTGTCCGGCAAGGACAGCCACCCTGCTGGGTGAGTGGCAGCTAGGCTGGAATGAATGGGAGAGAACTGAACAAAAGGCAAGTCTCTTGGCTTGGAAGGCAGAGTTGACCACTGGATGAAGGAACCGAAGAAGAGCTTGAAAAGGACGGCTGCTGCAACTCCTGGACCGTTGGTTTGCCCGGTGAAGCCCTGCTGCAGGTCCGAATCATGAAGTTTGCATCGACAGAGAAGCCCTGCAAAGGATGACTTCTACCTTTGAGTTGGTAGGACCAATCAACTCCAAAGTAAGCCACCTGGACACCCATCTCGGAGCTGGTTGCATTTCCTCAGAGTGCTGCAGGAAACCGTAGAGCGAGGAGAGGGACACCAGATTGTGTGCGTTACTTGTAAGCTGGCCAAAAGCGTTTGGAAGATCCTCTGGACTCCCACGACATCTGACCGACCGAGCCTGACCCCCCGCAGCTGAGTGTGGGACCCCAGAAGCAAGGACAGTCCACCTTAACAGCCAGGACCAGCGTTGTTACCAGTGCGGCAGCTGAAATGTGAAACAGCCACTGAAATTGAAGTTTGCCAGTTGCAAGCTTTTGACCGTCCCAGTGCAGTGCAGGAGTCCCCCGACGTCCTCCCTCTTGTCCCCATGACAGAGGCCCAGGAACAGCGAGATCTGCAGGAACTGCCAGGAACAGAAGTCATCCGCTGCATCTTTTTCTTCATTGTAAGGTACTGTAAAACGAGACTGAGAGAATTTACCTCTCACGATGAAAGTGCTTGAAACTTTTGCAACTCGCAGGTCTAATCAGCTTGTGACACAACATATGATTCTTCTTCTTTTTACAAACTTCTTCCAAGAACTTGTGCAAAGACTTTTCCGTTTAATTACCAGAATCACTTTAACCTATCCAAGACTTTAGCCCATTGACTTTGGCCTAACCTATTGAATTGAATTGACTCTTCTTGTGAACTCAAAGTATTTGCACTCTCTAAGAAATTGTAGTGTTTTATGTTCTGATAACCTTTGCCTTTTACTCCTCTTGAAAGTATTGAAGTATATTTGTGTGTTATTATATGATTGCCTCTTTCTAGTGAAGGTTTTATAACTGACTGATAAATGAATAAGTATTTATCCAAGAAACCTTGAGTATAAAAGAGTTTATTTGAACACCTGTGATTATAAACCTTTGTGTAACATCATTACTGCTCACATTCCCCTCTTGAGATAAGCCTGGCTGCTCAACATGCTACCAAAACTATGTAGTACAGACTTATACCAAAGGTTGGTTTGCTTACACCTGTAGTCATAGCTGTGTGTAGTGTTCCCAGAGGGTACTGCATACAAACTCTGCCTAACAGATTGCAATTATTATTTCTAAATATTATGATTCTATTAGTGTTAGGGGGAAGTTTCATTTCTGTGATAAATTCCTCCCACCTTAGAGACCCCCAGCTCTTTTGCTGGACTTAGGAGTAGAAAATTAAGAGGTCCTGAGTGAGTGGGACTTTTTTCTCACTCTCTCATGTGTTTTTCCCTGATTTGGGTTTTGTGTTTTCACTGTTTTTGGAGTCATCGTATTCCAGAAGCGGTGACCAGATAGTATGAAATTGATGTGTCCTCCCCTCCCTAGCAGCAATTACTCTCTCAGATACCAGTATGTCCCAAATCTTTCCCCACCAGAAAATCATGTCCGGGCCCTCCAGAGCTTTCCAGCGTTGAGCAATGGTGAAGCGAGCCGCTAAGAGTAGCTGTGTTAAAAGTTTAGTACGCACCCCTGTTCTGGGATAAACCTCCTCCACTGGGCCCCCTAGCAGCATGGTTTTGGGGCTGATCGAGAGTTTGCTCCCCGTTATGTCCTCAATCATCACCGCAAGAGACTCCCAGAATAGCTGGACCCCGGGGCAGCTCCACCACATATGGAAATATGCCCCTTGTGCCCCACAGTTGCACCAACAGGTGGAGGGAATGGATGCCTGAAAGTGGTGAATCTGGGTCGGTGGATAATACCACCGGAATATCAACTTTAGGGCACATTCATTGTTCGTGATGCAAGTGGAGGATGAATGGGCTCTGGACCAAATGTCCAACCACTTGGTGTTGTCCAGTTGAAGGCCGAGATCTGCTTCCCATCGAGACATAAAGTCCGATCTGCAGGGGTTAAAAGGTTCGCTCTCAACAGTTTGTATAGTCTCGAGATGCCCCCCTTGCTTGAGCCCTCCCAGATTTAGTTCCAGCGGGCTTACAGCGTGCGTGGCTTTGTGTTTGGTCTCGGGGTGAGTAGTCCAGTGCCGCAGCTGGAGGTATGGGAACCTGTCCGACTCCAATAGGTGGAATTCACTCTTGCATTCATCAAAGGTGCGGGGTACACCCCAACATATAATTGGGTGAGAGTTTGGAGTCCCCCACCCCTGTTTCCAGTTTACGAATGCTCCCGGGGGTCTGCCAGGTGTGAAGAAAGAGTTGTCAAAGATTGGGGAGAGCGGACTCGTGCCTCTGGGTATCTTTTTCTCTTTCAGCACTGCGTCCCAGACCCTCAGGGTGACTCTAGTTGCGGTCAGTAGCAGTGGCCATTGCTTCCAATGTAGGTGCGGGAGAAATGGAATAAAATGGAGACGGGCGAGCATTGTGACTGCTCGATCTCCATCCATCACGGGGGTGGCGCTTCGGATGTCCATGCGAATAACTGTATGAGTTGAGCTGCCTCGCTATATTTCAGCAGATTTGGGATCCCCAAACCCACCAAACGGGCACCCCCCATCATGACTTTCTTTGGAATTCTAGCTTTTTCCCCCGCCAAATAAAGCCCAAAAACCTTCCGTTGAATGTGGTCTATTGCCGTATGGGGGATCACCACTGGGAGGGAGGCACAGCAGTAGAGCAAGCAGGGGAGCAAGTTCATTTTTACAGCTGTGATTCGGCCCATTAACGATATCTCCTATTTTGCTCAACTGTCTAAGTCCTTATCAAGCTGCTGGAAAAGAGGGGAGAAATTGGCTGTATAGAGATTCTCAGGTGAGGCCGTGAGCTGGATCCCTAAGTATTTGATGGAGCTAGAAGCCCAATGAATCGGGCATATGGGTTGGAGGGCCGAGATGTCTTCGGAGGGGGGGGTCAATCCCACCCCCAGGGTTGCTGATTTCCCATAGTTTATCTCAAAGCCTATCACCTTTCCAAAGGCCCTTAGTTCCTGGAGGGCGGCCCTGAGGGATGGCTGGACGTCGGCAATGGTGAGAAGCACGTCATCAGCATACAGGGAAACTTTATGTAAAGAGTCCTGGGTCTGTACCCCTCTAATCTGATTGTTTCTGCAAATGTGTTGGGCTAGTGGTTCCATAACCAGGGCGAACAAGAGGGGGGAGAGGGGGCAGACCTCTCGCGTGCCACATGTCAAGGGGATTGGGGCTTTAATAGCGTCCAGTGCCCATAAGGCCATTTTCCCCTTTTCCCGTGTGGTGAAGTCAATGAGGTTCAGAGCCCTTCTAATATTGTCCCCAGTCTTTCTCCCCATGACAAACCCTGTCTGGTCAGCGTCTATTATTGAGGGGAGCAGTGGCGGCTAGGCGGTTTGCCAGTATATTCAAGTAGATGATGGTGTCAATGTTTAGGAGCGATATCAGCCTGTAGGAGGCACGCTCCCTGGGGTTTTTACCTCACTTGAGGATCCAGATCATGGCTGAGGTCTCCATTGATGGAGTCACCGTGCCCGTTGCGCCAAAAGTGTTAAAGATGGCTGTCAAAGGGGGGGGGCTAACTGGGCACTGAAAACCTTGTAGAATCTCAGGCAGAATTAGTCTGGGCCCGGGGTCTTTGGTGTCAAGGCCTTAATAACATTCTCCACTTCCTCCTGTCGGATCGCAGCCTCCAACACCCCTATGTCTTCCTCTGTTAGGTGTGGTAGAGTTGCCGCAGCGATTAATGCCCTCTGTGTTGAGGCCGGTCTAGCCGGGACCTTCATGGTTTCTAGGAAGTGTTCTTGTGCCAAGCACAGTTTGTCCTGTTCCCCGTACTAAGTGGCTCCATGTTGGTCTTTGAGGCCTACAATAAAGTTCTGCTTTTTCGCTTGAGTCAGCTTACTGCCCAAGAGGTAGTTGGCCTTATTGCCTTTTGCTTAGTAGCCCTGCTTCACTGCCGTTCGAGAGCCCCCCGTCTCTTCGGTGTAAAGGGCTTTCAATTTATGTGGCCTTGAATTAGATATGAATGTGGACGAAATTCAATGGTCCAAACTGTGATTCTTCCCCGTACGAAGTTCTAATTATTGTGAAGAATCACAGTTTGGACCATTGAATTTCGTCCACATTCATATCTCATTCAAGGCCACACACGTCAACCAGGCTATCAAAAGATTGCCATTTGTGAAGGGAATCAACCAATGAACCACTTTTGACATCCAATTCTGGATATTTGCATATAAAGTCCTGAAGACGGGTCCAGCACACGCCTGATTGGATCTTTAAAAACTAGCTACAGAGCCTGGTTCTTTTGTTCAATTAATTTCTGCTAGGACCCAGAAACACACTTTCTGGTGTCGACAGAGTCAAGGACAAGCAAATTGTTTTCTGAGGTTTCATTCAACAACAAGATGTTCACCTCACACTTCTACTAACCTCACAGCATCACCAGTACACGATGATTGTGTCAAGTTCAAAAAAATTGTTTTTGGTTGAAAATATTGACTTCCACTATATGTTTTTTATGTGATGTTATGTACAAACAAAATGCATTTTTGTCTCTTTTTTAATATAAATCCTATTGAGTGTTTTCTATAAATTAAAAGATGTATATCTCTATTACTTCTGTCGTAATTAATCAACCGACATGAAAGGTAGCACTGCTTGCAACCAGGCACACCTAGTACGTGTGTAGGCGGGTAGCTGTTTCTGTGGCATTTTCTTTACCTATACTTTTAGGTGTGTAGACATGTTGGTGGGTGCCCCGGGGTGGGAGTGGTTCAGGTGCCCAGAGTACAACTCCCCTACCCCGTACTGCAAGGCATATTGTCACAGAGGTCACGATGGGGGGGGAGTGATACTTCCTCAGGACTCACCCTTTCTTTTGCCGTTTTGCTGCCGCCTCGGTCCACTCCAGCAGTGCTATTTAACCATACACCAGATCCGGAGTTGTCACCTCCTGGCCCCCGAAATGGATCAGTATATGTGGGGTACTCGCTGAGGGCCTCTCCAGATCTACTTGGTAGGTTGGGTACCAAGGGCAAGGATCCTCTAGTTATTTAATGTAGCTCCACCAATGTGATAGTTTTGAGTATGGGGCTATCTGCTCTCTCCTTCTCCCCTCCACTCCTGGATGGCATAGTGCTGGTCACGTCGTGTCCCCTGTTCGTCAGCACCCTAGTTGTGTCCAAGGCCTATATCCCTCTGTTTTACCCTCTACATGGGTAGGGAGGACCATAGACCTGCTTCCAACAAGGCCCAAACACTGTGGATGTATGGGGGCACTCCGCGTGTCCTCGTAGAGCTGTGGTAGAACGCTTCAGAAGTCCTGGGCTGGAGGACTGCAGCAACGCTATAGCCACGCTACCTTGAAGCCAGCTCCTCCACCAAGGCTCTGCAGCAGCGGGGCACAGCTGCCTCAGCCCCCAGGCTCTGTGATGAGGGCCACCAGGCTAGGAGTCAGTGACTCACCCAACAGCCGGAGTCCAAAACCGGTGAGCTGCTGCTGATGCGAGGCAGGATGTCAGGGTGCCTCACTCACTGCAGCACCTTGGATCCGGATGCCAAAGTGAGACCATCTGCAGGCAGGGAACGTGCCCTTTGGGCCAGGCGCCCCTTTGATTTCTACAATTATTGCTGCAAGCCAGAGGGGCGGGGGTTAGGTGATCTCCACGCTCCCCTTTCATCACAAAGGGGCACGATGTCGGCAGCCTGTTGACTTTCGGACGGACTGCCCCTCCAAGCGTCTCTGCAGGCGCAGCGCAGGGCAGATGGGCCAGGCAGGTCTGCAGTCGGGGCTCCGGTGCTAGAATTCGGGAGGGAGGGAGCCGCCTGGGTGAAAGGAGGGCCCTGCGATGTCAGGGTCTATGAAATGGGAAGCCCGTCTTCACCCTCCGCCATCTTGCGGGGACGCCACGTTCAGTTCGGTACCTCTTCCCTCGCTGATAACGGGCGAGTTCCGGAACATAAAATAATGAAATCCAGCGCAGACTGTGCCCTGCCACTCCCTTTCCCTCTTTCAGCATGCAGGTGCTCGTATGCTGTTGTAGAGCCATCAAATTTTCCGGTTCAGCTGGGCTTCATGTGGAGGCCATTAACTGAGCTGCCACATCAGTGGCGCTGCTCTTGGCCATGCCCCCAACCATTTGCCGTTTTAAAGAATGCTAATTTAAAACTGATGCTAAATAAATAACTATTTATAACTTAAACCTTGAGTGTAAGTGTTACTTGGCTACTTGTATTTACAGATTTCATTTGTACAGCTCTGCAGCTCACATTTACCCCTTTTGAGATAGTCCTGGCTGCTCAGTCACACTACCAACTTGTGTAGTATAGACCTATACCAAAAGGTGGGTTACCTAATACCAGGCAGATAAGTCTTGTGAAGTCTCACACAGTGTAACTGCACAAATCTTACCTAACACTGGTGGCAGGCGGTGGGAATGGCGTAGAGTGGTTACAGTGACTATTTGTTGTACTTGTGCCCAACTAAACCAGCCAAAGGGTTAAGCTCCACCAAAAAGATAAGCAACTTGTAATATGCCTAGTATGGATAACATTAATGAGTCAGCCCTCACTAGCTTGACTGTAGATCAACTGAAAGATCTTTGTAAAGTTATGGGTCTACCTCTGAAAGGAAGAACATATGAACTTATTACAAGGTTGTTAAATCACCAAAGTATGGGAAGCAGGCCTGCAACACCTACTTACCAAAATGATATGGAAGAGAATGATCGGGATGCTAATTTAGAGTCAAATTCCAATCTGCAAGAAGAGTCAGAGGAGGGAGAGGAGTCTCCAGAAGGGAGCCAACCTCTTCCACAGCCTGCCCTTGTATCTCAGCCACTTCCCATCCTGACCCCAAAAAGTCCAAATCTAAACCCAGAATATCTTGCACTTGAAAGGCTAAGATTAGAGCTTGAATTAAACAAAACTTGAAGTACATTCTGAAAGCAAACATCAGGAGGTGAAAGTTGGAGAAAGAGAAATGCAGCATGAAATGGAAATTAAAAAGATGTCCCTTGATTCTGCTTCCCTTTCAGGGTCTTCTAGGTCTACTAGTCCCAAGTGGCCTCGCCTGGCTAAAGAAGCAGTAAGTATGTATGATCCTAAAAATGATGTGTTGGATTGGCTGAGTATGTTTGAATACACCTATTGTCTACAAGAAATAAGAGGGAATGATTTGATTACATGGCTCATGTCTAGGCTCCCCAGAATGGTTGTGATGCTGTTATGGAGTTGAGTGCCAGTGACAGAAAAGATTGAGTTAGTTAAGCTGGCATTAATAGCCAGATATGGGACGATTCTTTCCCAGTACCTTAAGAGGTTTAGGACCCTCAAAAAGACTAATGGTACCCCTTGGGCTACCTGCATAAGTGAATATTTGAAAAACTTAGATTATTGGGTTAAGGGTTACAGAATGAACTCCTTTGAAGGAATGAGAAATCTTTTTTTTTTACTTCAGACTATTTTTGATGCCTGCTCTCCTGAGCTGAGACAACACTTAGCTGACTCTAAGGAACCTGATCCTAAGAAACTAGCACAAGCCGCTGACTTATGGGTAGCCAGCAGGGCCACTCATAAGGATTCTGGGGCTACTCACAAGAAGGAGGAGGGATGACAGCACAAGAATGAGGATAAAGATATTTAAAATCCCAACCCCCCAGAAGAGGGCCACAAACATAAAAGGGGTAGATTCCATGGGAAACCTGGTAGGGCTAGTGAACCCTCTGGTGCCCAACCAGAGGGGGATCAACAGAAACCCCCATTCTTAAGAGCATTTGGTAAATGTTTTGTATGAAGGTCTGTAGATCATGTGAAAGGGGATCGTAGATGTAAGGGTAAACCTTCAGGGGTCCACACTACCTCCTTAGCCCTCATCCCTGAGGGAAAAGTACAAATGGCTAGTGCACTCTTTCATCCACTGGCTGAAGAACCCTTTAGAGTTCAAGCCAGTGTATCTTTAGTGTCCTTGGGTCTGTGTGAAAACCATAATATGGATGTGTATAGCTCCATCCCAGATAACACCAACAAGTATTATATGGACCGTGTTCTTGTAAATGGTCAGGGGACTCTTGCCATGGGAGACACTGGGGCCAGCAGAACAGTAGTGGATACAAGTTTTTTCAAACCTGAGGATGTAGCTAAGGCACCAAAAGGTCCCACTAGATTTGCTGGACAGCTCTGTCCAAATGGTTCAAATTTTGACAGCTCTCATTCAGTGCAACAATATGACAGTAAGGATCCCTGTCAGTGTGCAGAATGAGGTGTCTGGGAGAGTCTTGTTGGGGAATGACTTAAAAACTCTAGGAGTAGTGTCCAGTACCCCTATGCCTCCCAGTAGGAAGAAACAGCAACACACCAGATTGGCTAGAGAGGCAACCTTAAGAGACCACTCAGAGCCTGTGGGACCCTCTACAGAGAACCCCTCTGTAAGTCCTTCTGTAAGTAAGGTTACTTCTAACAAAGGCAAGCCGAAAAGTAGAATATTGGGGAAATGGGAGCCCAAACCATGCTCCATCATTGCCAATCCAATTGTAAAGTCTTTGACCTACACTGCTTCTGAGGAAGGGCAGATAGACACATTGGACCCCTATCTAGGCTTGTGAGAACTGGTAATTCTCAAAACTGATGGAAAACCAGGAAAGACTTAAGTCTAAGGCTAAACACCTTAAGACTGTTGGAGCTTTTGCTGAAGACTCCAGTGTAAATTCTAGTGTTAGGAGGGAAACTTCTAAGCCAGGTAAAATAAGATCTAAGAGGAAGTGGAAGCATGTAGCTTGCTTGACACAACCCCACCAACCATAATACCAGAGACCCAACCTGCTCATGTGAGAGAGGTGGTGAGGAATCATGGAGACCCCTCTAGATCTAAGGGATTTCTTTATAAGGATCCCTTGAAAAAGCCTATTGTAGGTTCAGAAGTTGTCGCAACTTCTGAGGGACTGTTCAATCAGATCCCCTATACCTTAAACAAGAGAGATGTACCAAACAGGGTTTGTAGGTTATATAGCTTTCAAATGAAACCTAATGTTAAAAAGTGCCATAGCAAGGGTTACAAAAGATTGCTGGTGGACTCAGCAATTTAGCCAACTTCCAACAGGAGATCCATCCTGGTGAGGATTAGATCCTCCTGTCCCTTTATCTGGGGGATCGAGTTTTAGGGAGAAGTTTCATTTCTGTGCTAACATCCGCCCACCTTAGAGACCCCCAGCTCTTTTGCTGGACTTAGGACTTTTACATGTTTAACTCCTGAGTGGTTGGGACCTTTTTCTCACTCGCATGTGTTTTTCCCTGATTTGAATGTTGTGTTTTCACTGTTTTTGGAGTCTGACAAACGCCATAGGCATCTGCTTTGTGTATAGTGACACACAGCACCTTCATTGCAGTGTCACTGAGAAGTCCTTTGGTTTTCTCTTAAGGTTTAAATACTTTTTCTTGGGTGAACTACAATTCCCAAGAATAGTAAGATGAAATGTATTTTACTTACCTTTTCTCTTTGTAGGTCAAGCACACACCATTTTATGTGGAGTGCTGGGGGGGTTACTTACTAGGACCTTATTCTACTTTCTCATGTAACATTTTTTGTTACCCTCACTACTTTAAACGGCTGGTGGCAGTGGTTTACTTTTTCCTACCATTGTTCGTTTCTACCGCAGGCTGAACCCTCAGCTGCAGTACAGCACCCATGCGTGACCATTTTGTCAAAATGACCCTTGTCTTCTTTTTTCACCATTTTCTGTTTGTGAGGTCTCTCTTGACTTTTACTCTGCGTTGAGACAGGTTTGAGCCCTTTGTCTCTTGCCTTTGGCGCGCTTCAGCCCTAAAGCCCGCCCCTGGCTCCAGTGTGTCTGGAAGGACAGGATGTGAGGGAGGGTCCCAAAACTCCCCTGTCCTTTGTCTCTAGGAGTGCCTGAACGAAACTAGTCCTGATTGGCCAGCTGGCTGTCCTGAAAGGACATCCACCCTGCTGTGTGATTGACAGCCTATGATGTGCATACAACTTGCCTAAAGGAAATGTTCTTGGGATTACAGGCAGAGTTGACCACTGGAAGAAATATCTGAAGAAGAAACCGTGAAGAGAAGCCTGCTGCAATCTCCTGGCACTTCAATTGCCCGGTGAAGCCCTTCTACTGTGGTGACTTCCTTTTTCACCTCAACAGAGAAGCTCTGACAGGACAGCTTCTCCCCTTGGGTTAGTGGGACCAACTAACCCTGTGAGAGAGGAACTCCACTTTGGCGCAATCCTCGGCATGCTGTGCCTCTCTTGTATTGTATTGTTTATTTATTTATAGAGCGCACCTGGCCGTTAAGCAACTGGGCGCTTGCAGTGAAATAAATCTTGGGTAACAGGTACATGAGTACGTTACATTTCTTAGGTTACAGGATCATATATTACAGTTATATTACATTTCTTAGGTTACAGTGTCATATATTACAGGCTCATATGTCGAGCATTACTTACAAGGCATTTTTACTTACAAGATAGATATGTTACATTTGTCAGAATCTTTTGTGTAGCGCTGTCGGATGACTTACAGTATAGATAAATTACTGTTACAGTGTGTGCAATGAATATACATAGTTTTTGGTATAGTTGGGGCATTTAGTGGTCGTTATTTTTAAGCCAGAGTTTAGTGTTGGCTTTGAACACATGGAAGGAGGGGGTGGCTCTAAGTGCATCTGGGATGGAGTTCCAGAGCTGCGCTGCTCGAACCGGGAAGCTAGACCCACCAGTTCCTTTTAGTTTAAAGTTAGGGACTTTGATGCTATTTGAGAGGGCCTTCTCTGTTGCTGCAAAAGCCCAATGCCAGGGGGTCGAGTGTCCACAACCGAGTGCAACGTCTGCCACGGAACGAATCTGGCCAAAAGTTCCAGTGGCCTCCTAAAGACACTCCAGAAGCAGGAAATCCTGATCCAGAGTCACCTTACCAGAGTTCAGGACCGAGGGAGTAAGGAAAGCCTCAAGTGCTGAAACCTCAAGTGCTGCTGAAACAAGGAAAACCCGTAGCTGCCGATGACCTTCCCGAGTACTGCAGCAGGAGCCCTCCAGATGTCCTCCCTCTTGTCCCCACAACTGAACCTCAAGAACCAGGGTCTGCTTAGCTGTAGCAAGATGGAATCCCGCTGGACCCCTTTCTTGTAACCAAAGGTACATTTTCATGCTTGGGGGTACTTACCTTCTTGCTTAAGTCGTGCTGTCTCACTTGAGACTTGCACCTGCTTACTTTCTGAGTTGATTTCAACTCCCTTTGCACAGTCTTAACAGCTTGTATTCCTACAAGTAATTTTTTTTTTTATGAACACTAACTTTTTCAAGACTTTTATCCAAGAAGTGCATCAGAACTATAGACTGTGTCCAAATTACTTTGGCTATCCAAATGACTTTGGCTGTCCTGGCTCCCTAAAGGCACTCTTCTAAATCCATTGATTTTGGTAGTGCTTATGCCCCTATTGGTTTTAGCTTGTTGAATACTGTTACTGCTGGGAAATGCTTATATAGACGTCATTGGTGGGTTCCGTTTTCCTCACATGTTCTGAGAAACTGTTCTAACCTTTTTCCTTCCCTTAACCCTTCCTTTCGTCAACTCAGAATCTACAAAGTATATTGGTGTGATATATAAATGCAAATACTATCCTTGTAATTGAAGCCACCTCAGGGTGTAAGAGAAATGTATTGACAATATCCAAAGATTATTCACTAGCTTTTTTGATTCTGAAAAGTAATTTCAAAGTTTACTCTAATTGTTACAACCATTTGCCTTTTAAAGAATGCTTATTTAAAACTGAAACCTTGAGTGTAAGTGTTACTTGGCTAATTGTATTTACGGATTTCATTTGTACAGCTCTACAGCTCACATTTAGCCCTCTTGAGGTACGCCTGGCTGCTCAGTCACACTACCAACGTGTGTAGTACAGACCCAAAAGGTTGGTTACCTGATACCAAGCAGATAGGTCGTGTGTAGTCTCACACAGAGTGGCTGCACCAGTTCTTACCTAACAATATGGATGAGAAACAAAATGTTTTTTAGATGGCTGCCAACAGTAGGTTAAAACAGTAGTGTTGTGGACATGTCCAAGGCGAGACAGTGGCTGGTGTCTGCTGAAAAGATAAACGTGTGTCCCGAATTGTCTTAAAGTGGTCGCACATAGAGATACACAGCCTGAGGTGACAATCCATGAATCACAGGATTTCCCAGAGGAGTTCTAGAAGGTTACACCAACGAGTCACTGAGTGTGGGAGATGGGGGATGCATAATGGGATCTTGACAGCAGGATTGTGTTGACACTTGTGGGTTAACTAACCCACTAACCAAAAAGCTCAAACTTTCTGCATACTTATCTCACTCAAAAAACTCATACAACCATCTCTCGCACTGCAAGCCGCACGCACTTCACCACACTGCAACAACACATAAGCCGGAACAACAGCACACGAGGACTGACATCGATCCGATACTCGCACCAAACCTCAGCACCCGGTGTATACCGAGTTGAAGCTGCCAACAGAACACCACTCTTCTCACTATCCTACTCCCTCTTCACCTTACTAACCCATCCCACCTTATCGTTTAAAGATCCGCCAGAGCACCTGGGGACCAACTCCGTTGGTGACGGTGCGTGGTACAAATACCTTTAACAGTTAACATTTAACGGATGCCACTGAATGCGTGTGGGTGTTTGTTTCGAAATTCTTTTATTGTGCAGAATTCACTCAATACTGATGAAGGTGAAGGCTTGAAACGTGTAAGTTGATGAGCTTGGTTTCGTGTTGCTAATGACGCTTTTATTCACATTTTGAGTTTACTCCCCATTGCAGGGCAGAGTGCCAGCGTTAACGTAATGTTCTGAGTGCGTGGATGGGGGGGGCGGTCTTAGGGGAGCACAGGGCTTTAATACTTCGTCTCCCCCTTACCCACCACTCATGCAAATGACTATACAAGCAATAAGGACAAAGTGCAACCACTTTTATTAGGGCGTGCATATGTGTCCTAAGGGCACGTAATCGGTTAATTGAAATATCGTATTGGAGATGCTCCAGTTAAAGGGAAAATGCAATTAACATTGGGTACTTAAATATCAACCACCCAGTGCCGCCACACACTGCTAGCTGCGCGAGAGTTGCGACAAAAACGGGACCTGCGCTGATTCTGTAAACGCATACTTGCAGGTGGACAGAAGCCTCCCGAACTGCCATATTCTGGGACAGAGTGGAAGGGAAGGCTTTCACCCTAGCCCCCAGAACAGCAAAATTGCTCAAATAAAAAAAAATGACTTGGATAGGTATTAAGGAAGACTAACAAGCGCAGACTAAAGAGGAGCAACGACATTAGGTCAACAGGGACTGGCACGCTGAGCCGCCTCTCACCAGCAAGTGGTCTAATTAGGGGTACATATCGACCATCTATTATTGAAGATGGGTATCCAGAACTGAGCTGAAGAAGAAAGGGGGCTACATACCCCAGAGAATATTTTTTTAATGTTTATTATTGTACACAAATAGTGAAAAAATAGACTTACTATACACACAATCAATATCACATTATCACAAGTGCATCATACAAAACCAATTTACATCTTTAACCAAAACGTCCTAACACCTCAGTATAAAACATAAATACACAGTCAAATATTCTGCATGCTACGTCAAACACATCAACGTATTACAGATCATCTAAAATGCTAAATAATCATATAAAATATTAAATTACGATCATTGGCTTTCATAAATATCCCCCACAGATGATACAGATCTACACTTTGAATTTCATTCTTGTATTTCCCGAGGAAATGATATTGCGAGTATTCCAGACTAGCACATTCAACTAGCAAGTGCATGCTTGTTAATGTTAAAGGACATTTGTACTGTGCACTATCACCACCGGAGTGGTCGCCTGGCGCTCTGGCGGCTCTGAAAGAGGACGGGAAGGGGGGGTTAGTGGGAGGAAGCTGGAAAAGTGCAAGAGAGCAGTGATGTGCTGTTGGCGGCCTCAGACCGGTGGGTCCGTTGGCTGGGCCTGGGGTGTTTGCGGCCGGCAGTCGTCGTGTACTGTTGTGCGAGTCTATGTGTGTTTTGTTTTGTTGTTGCAATGTAGTGAAGTTGGTGCGGTTTGTTGTGCTGTAGGTTTGTGGTTGTGTTTGGTTTGGTGTTTGAGATGTGTATGCAGGGGGGGGGAATTGTAAGTGCATGTTGGCATAGCTATCCTGAATTGAGGCACTAGGCTTCTGTAATGTTCTCAGATGGGGTTCGGGAGCATCCCTGCTCCTCTTTCCTGATCTGGGTCCCTCCTCCCCCCTACCTCCCTCACAGCCCTACCTGTCTTCCTTTCCCACTCATATGGCCAGTGCACCTGCCAATGTCCACAGCTCAGCTAATGTGGTGTTTGCTAATATCCCGACAATTCTACAACACTGTGGAACCTGGTGGCAACTAAGGGGTGAGCGGGTGTAGGGTGGGATTAGGGTGGGGTTGTTGACTCTGTCTCGATTACAGGTTCACCACATGGGAACTCATTAGTAGTTAGGTAAGCTCACCGGCATCCTTGTTTCCAGATTGGCAAACTACGAGTCTGCCTGCTATGGCCGCTGTGCCCGACAGGTCTGACCCTGCTGGGTGCTGCGGCCACGGTAGGTACACTGTTCACCGAAGCACCGGCACCGTTGCTAACGGTGCCAGTGCTTCTGTGTCCCCACTACCATAGAGTCCTGTAGGACTCTATGGGAATGGAGACTAACAATTTCCCTGCGCTTGACTTCCCAGGCCGCCAGACTCGTAGTGAGCCAGTAGCACCGGGAAGTCAGGCACCGGTAAATTATTACGGGTCAGGCGGCAACCCGCCGGTAGCACCAGCAGGGTTACCACCGGACCCGTAATGAGGCCCACAGTCTTCATACTCTTTCGCTTTCATGGAATACCTCATCTAGCAACTGGAATCTCTAAAGATTTAGCCATATCAAATTTAAGCATCATTTATTGTCCGACTGTTTTGCAGGCTTGAAAAGTCATCCGGTATCTTGGAGTGCTACTTCTAGACATTCGATCCTCAACATAAATACCACTGTTAGTTTTGGGTTATAATGGACCTCCTTATCATATTATTTATCTTCACATTATATCGCGCACTAAACCAGAGGGCATCAAGGTGCTGTTGCAGAACAAGTTACAAGGTGGAAGGTCATATATTGGACAAGTGGCCAAAATGCTTTAAAGGAATAGTGCGCTCAAACATTTTATGGGGTTAAAAGATGGGCCATAATGCAAAAAAAATAAACTTTTTTTAATTAAAGTTCCTATGTAAAATCCTATGTAAAATTTTTCACAAATAATGTTTAAACACCTTTAAAATCAAGCACTAGGAGGCGTCCATTTTGTGAAATGGACGAGCCTCCTGTGCTTGAGTTAATCTCTGCCCTTGCGGCACTAATGAAACAAAAGTCACCTGCTGGACACTTTTATGACAGCGGCGGCTTTTGCTTCATTAGTGAGCCGCTGAGAGCAGAGAAGTACTTTTGTAAATACAATGTTGTTGTATTGATGATTGCCGTGGTAGAAAACCATGGAAATCATAAATACAACAACATTGTGGCAGCTTTCGTTTTGAGTCTCCCGGGCTCCCCCAGGCCGGGGGGGGGCCCGGGAGAATCAAAACGAAAGTAACCGCATGCATAAATACAACGCGATTGTATTCATACATGCAGCAGCTTTCGTTTTGAGACTCCCAGGCTCCCCCGGCCCCGGGGGAGCCCGGGAGACTCAAAACAAAAGTAACTGCATGTATAAATACAATGCAATTGTATTTATACATGCAGCAGCTTTTGTATAATAAAATATAATACAACATTAAAAGTAAAAGCACTTACCAGGCAGCAGCCTTCCAGCCTGCAAAACAGGATCACCACTTGCGTTAGTGAGAGTTAACCCCAGGGAGGCAGGGGATGCGAATTACCATATGTGCTTTCAGGCCATTATACATTGCACCCCCCACAATCAAAAGATATGGAGGTATCTAGGGAGGGGCTAGATGGTGCCCTTACATCATTTGGGACCAGAGTAAACATACAACAGGATGACCACTTGTGTCTGTGTGAGTTAACCCCAGAAAAACAGGGTATGTGAATAACCATAGGTGCGTTCAGGCCATGATATCATGCACCCCCACAATGAAAAGGTATGGGGGTGTCCAGGGAGGAGACAGATGGTGCTGCTATATTGGTTGGGACCTGAGTAAATATAAAACAGGATGACCACTTGTTTTAATGTGAATTATCCCAAGAGAAATAGGGGGTTCCAAATTACCATAGGTGCAAAAAGGCCATGTTATCTTGTATCCCCCACAATCAAAACGTATGGGGGTGTACAGAGAGGGGTTAGATGGTGCCTCTACATTGGTTGGGACCAGATTAAACATAAAACAGGAGGACCACTTGTGTCATTGTGAGTTAACCCCCTGGAGACAGGGGATGCAAATTACCATAGGTGTGTTCAGGCCATGATATCTTGTACCCCCACAATCAAAAGGTATTGAGGTTGTGCAGGGAGGACCTAGCTGGTGCCCTTACATCAGTTGGGACCAGAGTAAACATAAAACAGGATGACCACTTGTGTCAGTGTAACTTAACCACAGGAAGGCGGGAGATGCGAATTACCAAAGGTGTGTTCAGACCATGATATCTTGCACCCCCCCACAATCAAAAAGTATCGGGGTGCCCTGCGAGCGGCTTGATGGTGCCTCTACATTGGTTGGGACCAGAGTAAACATAAAACAGGATGGCCACTTGTGTCAGTGTAAATTAACCCCAGGGAGGCAAGGGAGGCGAATAACCATTTGTGCGTTCAGGCCATGATACCTTGCACCCCCACAATGAAAAGGTATGGGGAGGTCCAGGGAGGGGAAAGATGGTGCTTCAAAATTGGTTGGGACCCGAGTCAATATAAAATAGGATGACCACTTGTGTTCGTGTGAATTAACCCCAGGGAGGCAGGGGATGTGAATTACTGTAGGTTCGTTCAGGCCATGATATCTTGCACCCCCACTATCAAAATTGTTTGTACTGTTCTTGTAAGTGTATGAATGCTGCACCTCTGGTACATGTGCATAGTATTCAACGCTGTGACGTGCAGTATGGGCCATGATTTGCCAGGGCAAAATTGTTTCGATGTAGTGATGCACATAGGTCTGATAAAATGTCCTCTATAAACATAATGGAATATTCTCTGTAGGTCCGGGTGAAGATGTGTGAGGGACCATTTCAACATGATGGTTTAGGGCTCCCCTTGCTTAGATCAGAAAGCAGCCTCAGGCTACTGTGGGTTGGACGGCATACATTATAATGGCGATAAAAATAAGTTTAATAGCCGCCAAATATCACGAGCCAGCAGGGAGCTGAAACACTGAATGACCTCTGAATAGTTGTGAATGATCCTTCTTCATAAGAAAGTGGCCGACGTGGAGGAAACCGTGTTGAAAGTAGGTGATAATATTTCTGTTTTCCTCAATGGAAGCGACGGCAGGACAGGCTCCAGCAGCAGCTTGTAAGGTGACCACTGCAACGCACACACTGTAAAACCCAGAAAGTGAGCAATATATAAAGGAATATATTGCGGTGTTATAACACTGCTGAGTGGCAATATGGGGGCTGTTGCTGGGGGCCCCCTGAGGCTCGAGGCCCCTTTCATTTGTAAGAGTTGAAAGGCCCTGCAGCTGTCCCTGATTCTCTGCTAATGTGCTGTCCTTGTTGCTTACTGGCAAAGTATACAGCAAACATGGCTGGGAAGAACCTAGCAGCTACGCACCAGGAATATACAGCCGCAGAGTCCTGTTAACATAAAACGATAAGTTCATAACTGGTTTATAAATACACACGTACAAACTGAGCTAAATACAACTCTTTCATTGACCTGGATGTGGACGTTTGGCAGTCGATTGTGTTGTTGCAGAGCTTGCTTGGTGCCCCCATCTTTCCTTCAAGACTAGCTTCGGGAGTTTAAGTAAAAGGTATTATGTGCAGACTTCCTGTGTGGTTTTTTTGAAGGGCTATTCCTGGCAACTTTGCTCGCAATGAATGGTCCAAGCCTTAGAGGCTCAATATCATGCCATAACAGGACATAGAGTGTGGGGCAGTACGCTGGACGGACCAAGCAACTTCAGTGGCTGGGAGCAACAAGGGAGAAAATGTAATGTTGATTCTACCACAGTTAGTCCGCTATATTAGAATCTCTGGTGCACTGACTGGATGGTGAGACTATGTCTGCCAGTCAAATCAAGTTATACGAGACTGGCGGAGGGCCAGTGCAGCAATAATGCAATTCTATGGGAGAGTATTGGAGCCACTAGTAGAGGAACACCAGGGTAGAATAATGTGTCCCTACATTTATTAAAACTGTCCTATTGTAAGGGGTTAAACGTAATTACTTGTTAGCACTCCAATTTTTGCAGTTGATGTCAGTGGGCCTTATTACGAGTGTGCCCGTCGGTAACAACGGTGCCGGTAAGCCTACCGGCACCGTTGTTACCAGACCGGCACACTACAAGTCTGCAGACTTTCACGGAAGCACCGGCACCATTATTAACGGTGCCAGTGCTTCCGATACCATACAACAACAGTTTGCGGAAGCAGTGTTTTATGGTGCATCCTCGGTGACCCAGAAGACCTGAGCTGCCATGATGGAATGGGAACCCTTTAAGGGAGCAGGATAATCTTCCATCTTGAAGTGAAACATGTAAAGTAGCGGATGGGAGCAAACTTGCCTGCATTTCCTTTCTTAGAGAGGTTGACTGGCTGTGTGCGTTAAGGCATGGGGCAAGGGTTTCCACCACTCCAGAGACAGCAAATGTCACAACATAGTGGCAGAGATGTAGACAGGGTAAGGTCTGAGTGGGAAGGCTGAGGTCATTTACAGATGTTAATGTCACTGTGGTGGGCCCAACTACATTAGCTTCAGGCCCCACTTGTTAGACAATCCTGGCTGTGCCTCTGCATTGCAGCCCTCAATCATTAAGCATAGTGCAGAGGTGGAGGTGTGACCCCCTTGAGGAGAAGAGCTATCTGCAGCTGCACGCCTGCCGAGCGGTCCAGCAGGCTGATGGGCACAACGTACGCAGGGAAATAAGCAGCTTCTTGCCTTTCCCTTTCCCTAGTTTAAAAGGTGACTGTGACAGAACGACTACTGCTCACCAGGAGTCCATGGGTTGAGTAGTGGCTAGAGCGTACACAAGGCCCTACACACAAACACCCCTTTACACCTGCCAAACCTACTAGCCCCCTTCACTGGAAGCCATCTGTTGTGAATGTCGTCATTATAGTCTGAGATGGTCCCCGATATAGGCAGACCAGGACTCCGCTTTCATTGGCTCACCAGTTGGCAGCCGCGTTAGAGGAAGGAACGCTGATCTCTCAAGAGAGGGGTGTGATGGATCAAATACGGCATGACAGTTATCACTGTGAATTAATGCAATGTCCACACGTTGGGCCTCATTACGACCCTGGCGGTACGGGGTAAACGGCGCCGTGAAAGGTGCCGGCGCCGTTTACCCCGTACCGCCTCATTACGAGGTCCCCTCGTGGGACCGAGGAAGCAACGCCTGGTCAAACCAGGTGTGCTTACCGGGTCTCGCGAGGGGAAGAGGGAGCAAACAACGGGCCAATTCGTAATGGCCCGTTGTTTGCTCCCTCTCCCATTCCCATTCAGCCCTATGGGGGCTGGAATGGGGAAGGACCGGGTCCGGTTCCTTGGAGGGAGGAATTACCGGGCCTTCCGAACTCGGAATGGCCCGGTTATTCCTCATTCTGAGGACCCGGACGCGATTTCGGCGGCAGCCATGCCGCCAATAGCGGCATGGCTGCCGCCGAACTCGTAATGAGGGCCGTAGTGTTTAGTTTATGTATTTGATATCTCTCAAAGGCAGATACAACTTTTCCATAATGGTAAAGGCAAGGTTAAAGGTAGAAAGTTCCAAGTCTTACCGTGAAATTGTTTGTTATCTTCTAACCGTTAGGGCTAGGATTAACTGAGGTCACTGGCACGCAGAGGCATTGCTGGGGGTGCGAGGGATCTCAGGGGAGGCTATAGCCCCAGGTCCTTTGGTTGCAGCCCTGGATAGAAATTAAGGGGCTACAACCAAAAGGCTAGCTAGCCCCCAGTCCCGACGGTTCCGACATTAGCGTAGCCCCAGATCTTTTCCAGACCTAGCAACACCCCTGCTGGCACGTATAGTAATTGCAATGGTCACAGTGCTGGGAATGGCAACAAATGACTCTGTGATGCCATGAAGGATAAGTGGGTCAAAATGGGGCATCGCTACAGGTGGAGTCTTGATGGACAAGTGATAGGCTTGTTAAAAAGTTTAAAAACACAGGACTAAAATACATGAGATGACTTGAAATGTGGAGAAATGACATAATAAACCAGCTCTGGAAGAAGAGAATGATTCTTGCTTTATTTCCCACATCCTGGATGGAAATGGAAGCCTACAATTAGGAGCATTGCGAGGCTCGAAAATGACTTTGGAATCTAGTCAGTGGGCCCCCTTTCTCCAAGAATCGCATGACAATGACTCATTTGTAATATTTTATTACGAAGGAGGTAGGTATGTTCAAATCAGTACGAGTTCACAGACTAGGGCTGGTCCCTGCAGCTTGCCTCAACCTCCAAGTGGGCCCCCACCTCCCTAGCCCAGGCTTCCATAATCCCCACAATGACTATCAAATATTGGTAGACTGCTGTCAGGTGATCCATACTATCTGGATCTATTCCTTACCCTGAGAGGGACCTTGTATAACTCTCTCTCTCAGGGACTTCCTAAGGGGCCTGACTGATGTATCTTCTCTTTCAATGGTTGACTGATATGATAAGGCATTTATAATGTGCCTGTACACAAGTGTTTCTCGGCGCGACAAGACAAGTAGGGGGAAACAATGGGAGGACAAAACAACGATCTTACTAGGCCCTGTAAAGACTGCCTCGACTGCATAGATTCTCTTCACTCGCCTGTCTCCTCTCTGTCTCACACACAGACACCCTCCCCCTCCTTTTCACTCTGTCTCCACACTCCTTCCACTGATCCTACTGGTCGCTCACACTTCTCCCATCTCCACGCTTCAACGGTCTCTACCCTGGCCCTAGGCTCAATTTCTTGGTTTTACCTTTGTTCTTACACTCTGGCCCCTATTCTTGCTACTCTCTCTATCGCCACTCTCCAATCTCTGCCCGCCAAATCCCTCCTGGCATCCCCTCTCTCCAACACTCCTCACTCCCACCACTACACCTATATCTACTCTTGCTACCTTCCTGATTCTCAATTCCCTCTCTTACACACAAAACGCGCACTCTCTCTCTCTACTCCCTCTTTTTAAGGTAAGGTGTCTGAGGGGGTGGCACCAACAGAGCTGTTTTTGAGGGAGAGTGAGACTACAGGACGTATGTATATATATACATATATATATATATATATATATATATAGAGAGAGAGAGAGAGAGAGAGAGAGAGAGAGAGAGAGAGAGAGGAAGTAAAGAGGGAGAGGGAGATGTTCCTCTAGTTCATCTTTCACTCACAAACTACTCAATTGGTGCCACCCCCTCAGACCCAAGACCTTACCTTTAACCTCTTACAGCACTCCAACAGTCTCCTTACCATCCTTAGCTACCTGCTTCACCCTTCTCGCTGGTCTTTTGGTCCGCCAGCTCTGCCCCTGACCTCCATCGAACACCTGTCACCCTCTCCTGCTGGCTTTGTATAGCTGGGCCTTCCCTGTTGTGGTGTTTCTCTTGGCTCCCATTGACCCCCTCTCCCACCACCATGTTAGCTGTTCCCCTTGGCAAATGTCTATTTGAGCTGTTCTCCTCGGGCAGAGAGTTCTCCTGGAAGTCTTTTAGAAGGCTTCTGACCCTGTCTCTTTTCAATCTGCATTCTTGTGCAGGCAGTCATGCGCTCAGGCTGCTTGTTTTTCTCCCCAAGCTTTGGTGAGTTTTGCTTCCAACTGGGGATTTCTGCGTCTCCCCTGTTCCCCGGCAGTCTCTTTCCATTCTCAGTCCTTTTGTCGTTATCCCTGCATTCCCCTGGGGCCTATCTGGGGTTGGTGGGTTGGGAATTGTGTGTCTCATACCTTTCGGGAAAGGAACATTCCAGTCCATTCCAACTCTGGTCATGACTCTATTCCTCTTGCTCTGGGCTTGGCTTGTCCGCTTGAGCACAGGTACACTCTGACAGTGGCAGTTAGAATCTGCCTCTACTGTCTCTTGCTTTCCTGGTTCAGGGATTCTTGTCAGGCTTTGCATGGGTTAGGTGTGTTCACAGGTCCTCATGTGTTCTGAAAAAAAGGGAAGGAGACCTGGCAAGGACACGGGCAGATGGATATTGGGGCAGGAACAGTGGTGCCGATGTACCTGCACATTTTCAGGCACTCCGGGGGCTAGGGAATAGGTTCCCTGTTATCCCTCTCCCCTTGGGGCCACATCCCTGACCCTGTCACAAAAGAAACACAGTGCAAGAACAAGCAATCATTTTTAGTCCTGATATCAAAAAGCATGCATCTTTATGCATCCATTACATTTTTTATCACCCACCATTTTACATCTATTAAGACACAATAGCCACTCCTAATTATTCACTGCTATTGTGTCTGCAGCCATCCAATATTTACTGCACTTGTATGTTCAAAAGTTCAAAACAAAACCAAAAAGTTCTGCCAGAGCAGAGCCCTTATTGAGCTTGCAATGTCTCTGACCTCTGAGAACAGCTGATCGCTGCAGATGCAGTGTATTAAAGTGTTTCAGCAAGGGCACGGGCTGTCTTCTTTTTTTTTTTTTTTGCAGGATTCAGAATCCGGCCCAATTCTAGCACTGGGGGTACGTATGTAGGAATAGGGTGACCCGAAGCATGCTGGACAGCTCTTGGTCAATCACGATAAAGGGAAACTAAGGGAAACATGGAAGTGGCGTTGGGTGATTTTGATTGGCAAGACTGGTGATGGTCCTGATGCTGAGCATGGAGGGTATGGAGTCCGTTTCTCAGGTAACACGTAGCTCTGGGGTGCCGGGGTAGTAGCAGCTACTGGTTTCTCATAGTCCCCTTGAAGTGACTTGTGGCCAGGGAAGTGACTTGTGGCAAGGGCTTTGCGGATTCCGCCAGAAGAATATTGAAATGCTATGACACCTTCTGGTTGGTTGAGAGAGTCTATCTCTTTCCAACCAGATCTATCAAGAAGTTGATTGGTTAGAGTTAGGGAGCAATTGTGTTGTTTTGGTCCCAGTGTACCCATAGACTTGTGATCAGCTGCTGGCAGAGTCTCCATGCTGCCTGTGAAGGAGGACTCGAGCAATGATGAAGCAGGCCAGAAGGCACTTCTCTTAGTGTGATCACCACGGGGGAGTCTGAGGCTTCCTGTCTTATGCAGCTGCAGGCCACAAAGATGTATCAGCTGCCAAGGAAGCTGGGCAGATAGCTCAGGGACAACGCATTTGTCTTGGAAGCAAGCCAACACAGAGCAACACAGGTTCAAACCCCGGTCCTGTGGTTAGAGACTAACCTCCAGTATTAAGCGTGTTATCAACCCCGCTGTGCTGTGGTCTTGCCTCTTCACGTTGCGGTCAGTGAGGGGCCACAAGTGTCACTGCTGATGTCAAGGGGAGGCAGCCTGTTCTCGCGTGTTCAGCTAGGCATTCATTTCTCACAAATCTCTGACAGAGCTTCACTGTCAGGAGGGTCTTGCAAGATGGCCGCCTCTGACCAGTCTTCAGCTGTGCTTACAATTCAAGTTCCTTTGCAAGCTAACACTATCGCACCCTCCCCATTCATGAGGGCACGGAACCCATCGATGCACAAAGCAGAGAGTGCATTTCACTATGATAGGCCCTTTAACGGCCTACCATTGAAAAAGTTGGTAAGAGCGTTTCTATCCATGCTTGTGGGATGGAAGTGCAAGCGGGACTGAAGCAGTTGAGATCCCTGAAGTGTTGGCTTTAAAAGAAAAATGCACAGGAGAGTCACATTTCTTCCCAGCATTGTGCATCCCCTTGCACCTGTTAAATCCAGACATGGAGGTGGGGGCGCAGGGCTTAGGTTTTTTATGCATGTCATAGTGCACCCCATTCTCAATAAGCAGCGATTTCATTCATTACCACATACTAAATGTCTTTCAAAATCTGTGACATCAATCCAAGTGGCAGCAACACTTTCAGGAAGAAAGCTGCCATCTTGTAATTTACGCTAAAGCTTTCAGCAAGAGGAGATGCCATTAATCTAAAGATTCTTCAGAAGTTTCTGAGGATTTACACTCAGCCCATCCTAAATGCTGATCTGGAACACATCTGTGAAAGCAACACCAAATTAATCTGCCACCGTGAGCCACTTGCTCCTAGGTCCTGGGGGTCTTGTTATTCATTAGATTTCCCAGCAGCAATCCCCCGGGTCCTGGGGTTTTTCAGCCCCCCTCCACCACGGTTTGCCATAAGAATCCATTTGCCAAATCCTGCTCTCCTTCCTTTCCCCTCTCATGGGCTCTGCCTCGATAGATGCTCTGGAGTTCTAAAAAGGGGTCTCCTTTGGCGCCCTCTGGGATTGGTTTCTTCTTTGTAGACCAAGTACTTGCATGTCTTTTACCTACAACCAGCCTTTGCCTATGGACCTTTTCCTGTTATTTCCTACGGGGATTTTTTCTACAACTTCTACACTGCCTAAAGTGACCTTTGGAGTCATTCATCTGAACATTCACATTTGTCCTGGGTCCCCGAGTTGTCCCTGGAGTTTTTTGGCCAAAGACTGGAATTTGAGCAATTACTGCTGATTTTCTACAGATTTGAATGGTTTCAGTCACTGCACTGCACTCCTGCTATAGGATATCAGTACATTGTATCAATCTCTTTAGGAGTGCAATGAGACTACCTGTACCTATACCAGTCTGGTAGTGCGCGTCTAAGCATATTCCGTCGCTTGGTGGCCCTATGGGCATTGTTGGCAATGTGTTCATTCCCTGTGCTCCCCTTAGGTATTGTATTAAGTATGTGGCCTACATGTGTATTCATTGTTTTATTATATCCCAGAGTCTGTGGCGGTTACAGTGACCTTTCATGCATTAGTGGTATCATTTGGGGTATTGGTTATAGCTGTAAATGCTTTTTACCATTGGCTAGGGTACTCTTTTTCTTCCCAATCCTTAGCCTTTTAGGTACTGTATTAAATACCAGATAATAATCATACCTTTAGGTTAGGAGTGAGCAGGGTCTGCCTTTGGCCCTTTATTGTTTGCATACACTATGTTATGTTACACCAAAACAGTTATTTAACTACTATTTATTACATGTGTAATCCTAAATATATTCTGTATAGATTTTCCTGTGTGGTCTATTCATGTGGGTTGTCTATGATTTGGGACTAGCTGTACCAAAGCACCAACCTCCCTATCTCTCAGGAGTAAAGCCCACCTCCTCTGCCATAGCAACCTGCCATCATTTGGCTGCAACCCTGTGTATCCTTAAAATAGGAAGATTTGTCCACAAGCTTTTGGTGAGGGATGTAAAACTATCCAACACTCAAGATGGGGACCTAAAATATGTTTGCTGCACTCCCAAAGTGTTCCTGGGATTCCATCCGCACCTTGAAACACTTGTGTATAGGCGCGTTATAAATGCCATATATCATATATTTATTTTAATTTATTTTTATTTGTATATGGTTACACAGTAACCTTTACAAAAGATACAAAAGAATTGTAAAAATCGGTAAAATTACATCTCATTAGTTAACAATCAAATAACATCTTAATTGTGAGATTTCACAGGTAAGCCTAAAAATAAGTCAATCAAGCAAAATCAAAAATAATATTAAAATATATTCCACCGATACTCTAGTGCAACGCAGTTGGACTCAGACTGTCCCTCACCCTTACATTAGCGTAGATATTCTGTGACCAGACTCAGAATAATTAAATCCCCAAAAAAGATGCAAAAAAAATGTCTGTTAACTATTTACACAACCTCAGTGTTAGTTCCTAATTTACAGAAAACCCTCAGAAAATGCACCACAGCAGTCTGCATTTTCAATCTTTTGCCATGTAGGCATATCTAACCACAAGCACTCTAAGGCCCTCATTACAACACTGGCGGTAACCCATGGCGCTATTAGCACAATGGTTGCTGCCGGTGTTGTAACGAGTCTGCCAATGTTCAATGGGGAATGACCACCCCATTCCAAGGTTGGCGGGGCGGTAATTCCCCATTGAACATTGGCCCTTCCCCATTCCCATTTTTTCCCCATAGGACTCAATGGGTACCCGTAATTACCTCGAAGGTCCCTTTGCGGGTCCCTACTTTAACGGCTGGTCCAGACCAGCAATTCAGGTCAGGTCCCGCAAAGGGACCTCGTAATTAGGCGCTAAGGGGTTAACGGCGCTGCAGCCTTTTACGGCGCTGTTAACCCTTTAGCGCCAGGGTCGTAATGACCCCATAAATCCACATTGGCAGTAGTCGCCAAAAATTTACTAAAACAGTTGATACGCTCCATTCTTAGGCCCTCACATTCTTCTAGAAGATGCTTCAATGTTTCCCGAATTTCAACATGTTTACAAGATCTACATAAGGATTGGTTCTCAATATTTCCTTCTCTTATGCCACTAATTTCACCTGTATTCATTACATTAAAACGGAAGCGCATAAAATCATGTCTCCATCTCCTGTCTGGAAATCGCAAGAGGTAAGATAAAATTATTCCAAATGTTTTCTTCACATCAGATACTAGGTGACAATACAATTTATAATTAGAAACATCTTCCACAGTTGAATTCCAGTCTAGATATTGTAACAAAGTCTTAACTTTCATAGGATTAGATGTGAGAAGATTGTATGGAATTCCTGCTCTATCCAGGACTTCATGCACCTCCGTTTCCATGTCTCGTAGATATACGGAAACTGTAGATCCATTACGTAATCCATGGCCCATGATTGTGTATAAATTGTTACCTTCACACACTATCACTTTCCTGTAAAGTGAAATCCTACGCCATTCTATAATACTTCTGATTGATAGAAGCCCTAGCTCATAACGTATAACAGCCACTGGAACACAATTGGGTAAACATTTAAAGATAGCTTTTAGAATTTTGGACTCATAGTTAATAAATTCTTTCCTACACCATAATGGTGCAAACTCCAGTCCATAACATAACTGTGCAATAGTCTTACACCTGTAATAACGTATGCAAGGAAGTACTGAGAATTTCCCAAACTTGTAGTCAATTTTTCTCAGTTGAGCCACAAGAGGGGACATTTTTTTCTCAAGGTACTCACGTAGGTTGGCCTTTTTTTTATTGCCAAAAACCGGATATCCCAAATAACGAATCACCGGTTTCACTGGTAACCTTTCATGATTCAGAAACCAAGTGAAGTTAATAGGGGTTTTCCTGTGGGAAAATCGAATAATAATAGTTTTTTTTATTATTGCTAATGAGAGAATTAGCCACAGAAAAATCATGAAATGCAGCCAGAAGAAACTGTTGACCAATTGGGGTCTGATCATATAATGTCACATCGTCTGCGTATCCCGTCCAGCAAACATTTCTTCTTTCTATTTTAGGGGAAGCAAAGGCCATGGGTTCCAAAGAATTTCCTGCATCCGAAATATAAAGATTGAATGTCGTTGGAGCAAAAATACAACCCTGCCTAAGCCCATTGCAGACTCTAATATCACAAGAAAGGGTACCTTCTGAATTAATGCGAATTTTGATTCTAGTTCCTTCATGAAAATGAAACAGTATGGAAAGTAGGGGCGCTGGCATTCCAAAAGTATACAATTTAGTCCACAAAATGGTTCTATTTACCCTATCAAAAGCATTGGAAAGATCAATGGAAGCAGCATATATAGGCAAATTGCCAGGTTTCCATGCTAAGTCTTGCATGTTGGAGGTCAAAAGGCCCCCTACATCTGTACCCATATTACGCCTAAAACCAAATTGGAATATAGACAGGATTCCCTCAGCATCAATCCATTCCTGAATCTGTTCCAAAATAATCCCGGCTAAAATCTTAGATTCAGTATCCAAAAGTGTGATGGGCCTGTAATACAAGGGCAGGCCCTATCGCCTCTCTTGTATATCAGGATTATTTACGAAAGATGCCAGCTGTCCGACATGCTCTTAGCTAATAGTATGTCTCTAAATATCATAAACGAGATTTTAGACCACAAATCTGGGTTGGACTTTAATACCACATTGGAAATCCCGTTCGGCCCAGGAGCTCGAGAAGAAGAACTACGCCTGATTATATTTCGTATGTCAGCAAACAGTATATTCCAATGACAAAAACGGATACCCTGAGGCGTGTTCCATGTCGAAGCAGGGGGGGCAAACATTTGTGCAAAATGACCTTCCCAAACCTCAGGTCTAACCGTAACGGTTTGGGTCAAAAGCTGACGGTCACTTTCTCTGTTTATCATAGCCCAGAATTTCTGGGTGGTAAAGTCAGATAGTGATAGTAGCATTTTTTCTCCATCATGTTGATATAAGAGAGCGCGGACATTTTTAATTCTATTTTTCCATTTGTTTTTAATTGCAAGGGAAAATTTGTTCTGTAAAAGATTTTTACAACATACTCTTAGTTCCCAATTTCTTTCCTTTTTTAGATCTCTCATGGCCAGTGTTCCCTCTAAACTGTGCGCATGTGCGCTTGCCCAGCTTCCTTCTGGGTGCTGCTCAGAAGATTTTTAGCAGTGCACAGAGACAATTCTCACCTAGTCAAGAAGTTGTAATAAGGCACAAGCCACAGCAATTACTTGAAATTGTCCTTCTCTTAAAATAAGCAACTAGTCTTGATATTCTGCTCATTTGCATTACACTACTATACAAGGGTGGCCGTAAACACCTAAAATTCCTAACAGCAAAATACACACATAAGAGGTTAAAAACAAACATGAAAAACTGGCTCCATGAACAGAAACATCTAACCAAGATATGCCTGCACACATGAACTAAATAATGTTCCCTCCCCACCCATGACTCCTAAGATTGATTCTACCACACTTTTACCTTCTGACTCAAACATCTGCCCCAGAACACGTTAAGATTGTATTCTGATAACCTTGACCCTTCCCCTCTTGGCTCTGCGAAAGGTTAGCAGACGTGTATCTACATCCACTTGTTTCATGTTTGTTGTAATATGAATAATTTGAATAACATGAATATGAATAAGGTTCACGTGCCAGAATTTATGTTACTCATTGTGCTTTACCAAAAGCGTCACCAATACGATACACTCGAACTACCAGCTCAAATATCGGATAATGACTATATGTGTAACCTTATCCCATGCTTCCTCTTCTTTGTACATATGTCACACAAGTGCTTTGAAGCGGCCCCCTTGCAAGTAAACGTATTATAAAACCAATATTAATTTGCCCTGTAAGGATTTTGAGAAGACCAATGTGATGCTCAGCAATGTTCCCTCTAATTATTTTTCTCTGTGTGCGGAACTGGTTGGCTGTTGTGCGCACATTATTTTCCATGTGCGCAACTGACTGAGGTAAGCCACTTTGTAAGCATGTGTATTTAGTGAACTACCGTCACGAAGAGCGGTTGAAAAGGAATTTCCTCTTCCCAGCAACTGCAATTCTTGACAAATCTTGCAACACTTTTTCCAAACACACAGGCTAAAATAAAATATGGCATATGTGATTATGCAGACAACTCATCATCCAGTCCAAGACTTCTACATCTGCCACAGTACCTTGCAAATGTTTTATGCCACTGGATAATCACTCATGTGTACTACAAAACACACATATCTCTTGTCATAACTCATGTGGCCGTCAAGAAATTCAGACAGAATACATTTGCAGATAGATTAATGGCAATTAAAAGAAATGTGCCAAACATGCTGATAGGAGTTCAAGTGCCACTTTAATGAAGTAAGTAATTCAAGGGCCAGGAGAACATGCTTCTAATAATTTGTGTAAGGATGAAAATTACATCAGAATAACTGCACCTCGGAATATGATCATAAATTCCTGTGCCTCTGCTTACTATCCACATTACGTTCTCCTGCGGGTAGTTATAACACCAGCCTACAGCTAAGAGACATATGCACCATCAAGATTTACCCCCTAAAAAAATGAAAATGTGCCTAACAAAAACGAGAAACAATTAACATATTGTTGATTCAACCGATAAAGCTCCATGGCCCCATAAAATGAATGCTTATGTGGCATAATTACTTCACAACATTTCTTGGAAACACATATTGCTTTCACAGCAGAACCTACATAATCACTAAAGGAGTCCAAAGAGTAAATTCTCTGTTTCCTATTAAATTCGGTAGCCTCAAAATCCTGTAAAAGAAAATGTGTTTATTCTCTCCACATTCCCTTTATGCCAAGTTATACGATTGCTTGCATTATTAATACTGAGCCTTATGGGAAAAGAAGCCTTATTACATCTGATCAGATCCACTGCAAAGGTCACCAGTAAAGCTTTATGATCACTTTTCTGCATGGAATTTAAAGAAAAGTTTTCCACCAAATTGGACAATTTAGTGGATACAAATACATAATCAATCACGGAATAGAATATATCATTGGTCCATGTAAAAGAATCACAGGAAGAATCAAGCGAATTATTCACACAACACAAACCCCAATCCTCAAACATTTATATCCATTTCTCCACATTTATACATTTGACAGCGTCCTCCCTATGACTAGAAGTCTGATTAATAGATTTGTTGGCCAGGGTGGAGATAACATTCGCATAACAATTGCTCACTTGAGGACCCAAATCTGAATTAAGATCCCCCGCGATAATAATATTTAGTTCAACACACAACTCTTGACATTCGAAAATAACTGAATTTATAAGTTCTATGGTTTCTTTCAAACTAGAGTCAGGAGACCAATATATATTAATTATCAATGGGCCTCATTCCGAGTCTGGCGCTAACCAATGGCGCTATTAGCGCCTTGGTCGGCGCCGGACCCGTACCGGCACCGCCCTGGTGGAATGGGAAATTACCACCCTATTCCGAGTTGACCAGGGCGGTAATTTCCCATTCCCCAGGGCTCTTCCCCATTCCCAAATGAGCCCCCATAGGGCTCAATGGGAATGGGGAAATTGCAAATAACGGGGACCGTACTTTACGGTCACCGTTATTGGCTTAAAAGCCCCTTTACGCCCTCGTTCCTAACGCCTGCTAAAAGCAGGCGTTAAGGACGAGGGCGCAAAGGGAACTCGGAATGTGGCGCTAAGGGATTACCGGCACCGGTCTCGTTAACGGTGACCGGTATCCCTTACCGCCATACTCGGAATGAGGCCCAATAGGTTTAAACAAGGTTTACTTTTTCGGGAATTCCAATAAAACAGCAATAATCCCTTTTGCAATTTTAAATTCTTTAAGCAATTTCCCATCTAGATCATTATTGAAGGCAATCAGAACCCCACCCGAAGGTCTCCGCTTCAGTTTCTTTGTGGCCAACTCTTGAATTATTGTATATCGTTCCAAAGAGAGCGATGTAGTGTCCCAGGTCTCCTGAAGACATACAAAAGCACAGGAAGAGAGTAGAGAACAGATTTCAATAGAATTTTTTAAAAACCACGATCCTCTAGAATTCCAGGAGATCAAAATACTCTCTTGCAACGTTAGGATTTATCCCTAAAATCTTGTATTTTAGAGATAGATTCTCTCAAAGTCAATGCCAACCATCTCAGGTCAGTAACACTCAGAGAGTCTGCCTGATTGGTAGTCTCCACCCTTGGATCTTTTATTGGGTTTATCGCATTAACTGTGAGGTGTCTGTGTTCCTCACCCCTTGATTCGAAACTGCCTTTGTTGTAATTTTGTACATCTTACCCAAATTTGTTAAATGACTCTGCTTCAGAAAGTATGAGCTCATAAATAGCCCGAGAGTACAAAACAATCCTCACATAGTCAAATCTAACAGGGTGAATAAAATCAATTAGTTTAATGTCTCCTGATGAAATCAGAGATAAACGAGGAAATTCATTCAGAAGCGATAAAATCCTACCGTGAGTAAGGGAATAAACATCCCTTTTGGGCAAAAGAAAACTCAGTGTCACACTAGGGTCATCAATAAAATGAGGCGGTCTCCACTGCACCTCCTCACAAGGATGATCGTAGCTTGTCTGATGTCTCTTTTCCCACTGGTTATCCTCCTCAATTCCGGTATCCCGGTGTCTATTATCAGAATACACACCCTCCCATTGCTTTCTTTGATAAAAGCTTTCTGCGTCGTGCGTCTCTCCTGCATTAGCAGTTCCCCAACCCACTTCCCTCATGTCTCCAGTTGAATTTCTTGTTTTCTTCTCTGTAATACTAAGGGGTTCCTGATTGTCTTTAGGTTTGCTCCCTGGATTACTTCTAGATGGAGATAGCATATCCTTAAAGGGATCTCCCAAGAAATGTGGTATTTCAAAACCACGCGTAGTAGCTGTGATTTGAGGCTGGTCCCCCCTCCACTAGACAAGGCTACCGTCTCAGTTGGAAAAATAGGACGGGAGCCCAAATTGGTGGGAAATTGTAATAGTTTCAATAAAGCTTGTTGTACCAGAACTTTAATATCCTCAGAAGGGGGATCTCAGCTACCTTATCCAATGTAGTTGTCACTTTAACCTGTACATTCTCCACATTCTGTTCAATCTTAACAGTTTTTTTCATAGTAATTATCTGATTTTCATTTGTAAAGGTTGAGGTGGAATTGATGATCTCTTGTTTATTGGTTAAACCGTCCCGGTTTCCTACATTATCAGGGCTAGGAGTGGAAAGCTTTCCAACAAATGTAACATTTTTAGTGAAAAAGTGTTGGATGCCCTCCTCTTGATTATAATTGCCGATCATACTATCCTCTTTGTCAATTCTTTTACCCTTCTGTGTCGTTTTTTTATTTAAATTATGTTTATTTCCCTTACGTTTCATAACCTCATTCAAAGAACCACTTGGTTCTTTATATCTTTCATCCTCATCATCACTAACAGTAAGATCAATAATTTCCACTGTGTCGGTGGAATGGGCACTGTTGTTTATAAACACCATCTCTTTATTAATCAACTTACGCTAGGAGTTCCTGCGGGTTTTATTCATGCCCTTTCCCAATTTAGATTTAGAGTTATTTCCTACTTTGCCTTCTGAATCTGAATATATCATATCATATCATACATCATATCATATCATCTTAACTACCAGGTCGCAGTTTTCGCTGGCCAAGCAGTGCTGAAAAGTGGCGAAGGTATTGTGTACCTCTAACAAAATCTTGACTGTCGAGTCAAGCTCCACTACTTCCCCTTTCCTCTTTTACAGATTGAGTTTTTATGAGGAAAGTGAAACAATGTCCCCTCTAATGACATAAGGCCAGCTTCCATAGCAGCTCTTGTTCTATGGAGAATGTTTAGTGATTCCAAAATAAGGTTTCATTTTTAAACCTGGCTTAGGCCCTCATTACGACCCTGGCGGTAAGTACCGGTCATTACCGGCATGGCGCAATTACGTGTCTGTGCTGGCAATAGACGGCTAAAAGCGGCCCATTACGAGTTCGCGGGCACGAGCTTTGCGCCATGCCGGTAATGAACTCACCGCCATGCCGCAAAAGCCCGAAAAATCCCCCTTTCCGTCATCGTATGCAGTGGAAATAGCACCTCCGGCATCATAGCCATCGGCATTAGCGGTCACCGCTAATAGCGGTCACCTCAAATAGCGGAAACCGCTATTAGCCGTGACCGTAAATAAGCGGAACCGGAAGTAGCGTCATCGCACAGGAACAGGAAAGAGCACGGCGGCCATCTTTAAAATCACAATCCATTGTCATCCACCATAACCAGTAGCCATCTGGCCCCCAGAACTCCCACACACCTCAACCACCACCTGTCTGAATTTATGATGCCAAAAGTTGCTAAAAAAACTGGAGATCTGCTGCGCCAGGAGCGCTTCTCCAGAGAGGAGCTAACCATGTTGGCTGAGACACTTCAGGAGCATGCAGAAGTGGTGTTTGCAACTGACATATCCCGACCAGCGCTGCTGCGTAAAAAGCAGATTTGGGCATTGGTCGCCCAGAGGGTGAGTGCTGTCGGCACCACACCCCGCACACCAAAACAATGCTGCAAGCGATGGCATGACCTACGTCTACGTGTGAGAAGGGATGGCAACAGGTGGAGGTGAAGAGTCGCCCCTAAAACTCCAACCATGGGAGGAGATATGTGCCTCCACCATAGGCACAGAGTCAATAGAGGGAGTCGGGGACATGGAGAGAGGAGCCCCGTCATCAACCGATGCAGGTAGGTGTCTCTAATCAAACAATGCCAATACCACCACGATGATGTCCAGATGAACTGACAGTGCAATGATGTATATCAGGGTCCACCAGACACATAAGCACAAGACTTCCTACAGGCAGTGCAGAGCATCACCTTGTCCACATGCATGATGCACCGCATTTGTGTTGCAACCCAAATGCCTCCATGCATCACCCACCCAAGAGTGAGACAACCTGTGTGTCACTCCCACCAATGTGACTCATCTATCAATCCATATCAATGCAGCCACTCCAATGCATGCTCAATGCCCGTAGACCCATCACTAACCCTATCCCTCCTTTGGTCCCCCACTGGCACACAATCAGACAGCGCTGATGAGGACACCGGTGCAACACCAGGGAAGAAGGCCAGGGCCGAGGAGGGACAACACCGGCCCTCCACTTCAAGGTGCATAGGCCAACCGCCACGACATCAGAAGGCCAAGAGCACACCACAGGCCACAGCACCAATGTGCTCTACGTCCCCAACTATGGTGCCCACAACAGCCAGCATCACCCAAGTGTCGGCGGCAGAAGGGACTGCATCGGCTGCAAGCAGCACAATTGGCGAAATAGCTGCCACAGCAGCAATCTCTGATGACGAGGAAGGGGATGTGCTGCATGTTGCAACTCCCCCCACTGCCCCCCTGCATTCCCCACACCTGTCCCCATGTAGCCTGCCCGACACCAGCATGCACGGGCTGTCTCCGGCTAACTCATGGCCAGCAACTCCCAGCCCCACCCCAACTGTGCCCGAGGAACACAGTATTTCGGGAACCCCTCAAACATCCACCCCAGCCCCAAACACCCAAGAGGGGATCCAGGACATTGTAAGGCGCCAGCAGCAGCTCACTGGCCTCTTGACCCAGCATATTACTGAATGTGGTAGTGTAAGGGAGGACATCCGTGAATGTGCTGCTTCCCTGTATGTATGTATGTATGTATGTATTTAGTTTTTGTAGAGCGCCGGTAGCCCACGGGCATCAGGGCGCTTAAACATACGCAACAGATACTACGTGACATACGACATTTAAAAGTGTCTACTAACCACCAGAAGGCCTCTGAGAGGCATCGTAACCCGATTTCTCATCTGAAAAGGTGAGTCTTCAGCACCTTCCTAAAGGTGGAGTGATTAGTTTCCAACCTCCGGGGTTCAGGGATGCTGTTCCACAATTTGGGAGCCAGTACAAGAAAAGATCTGCCCAGCCCGGTTTTCAGCTTAAACTTGGGCACGATCAATAGGCATTTGCCCCCTGATCGTAGATTTCTCCTGGGATTGTAGGGCACTACACTCGTTTTCAGGTAGGCGGGCGCTGTGCCATAGAGGCACTTGTGAACCAGGCAGAGAGCCTTGAACTTTATACGTTCTTCTACTCTCAGCCAGTGTAAAGAGAGCCTCTCTTCCGTAACATGATCTTTCCTCTTCATATTTTTCACTAACCTGACCGCCTTGTTTTGGATCACCTGACAGCTGGAAAGATCTTTGGAAGAGGCCCCCAACAGCAGGGCATTCCCGTAGTCGAGTCTGCTATGGCTCTGGCTATCGTTGCCCTATTTCCCTCATTCAGCAGTGGTTTGATGGCTTTCATCAGCCTGAGATAATAAGCTGTGTTTTTCTGGAGGAAACTGGTCTGGGCATGCGAGTCGACCGCAGCATCGACCATCATCCCTAGTGTCTTCACCTTAGGGACCACCTGAATTGTGACGTTCTTGATTTGGAATGTGTTATACTCTGCCCCCAATTTTTCCAGCTGACGACTGGAGCCAAACAACATCAGTTCAGTTTTGGAGTCGTTCAAGCACATCCAGTTTACCTGCATCCAGTCGTCAATGATCTCATAAACCCTGGTGATCACTTCACTGTCTGTGGTGTGATTCCTATCCCCTAACTCCAGTATGAGTTGGGTGTCATCTGCGTAGTTTGTAAACGACACTCCGGCTTTCACCTGAAGTCAGCAATAGAGTCATCCTCAAAGGACATATGTGCAGAACTGGCCGCAGTGCGGCACGTACTGTCTGAGATGGTGGTAGCAATGCGGGACATGCGTCAATCCAAGCAACCAAGTACATCCTCAGCTGCTAGTTCCACCAGGACCAGCCCCGTGCGCAGGTCTGGCAGGAAACTGCGCCGATCAGACAGGGGGGCACCTGGTGCTGGAAGAGGGGGATGCCAGTAGGCACAGCCTTGCATACTGGTGCCATGTGGTCCACTGGTGGATGGTACTGCACACCATGTTTTGGGGAGTTGAGGGGGGAGGGGGGAGTGGGTGTGTTGGGGAGTTGAGGGGGGAGGGTGGAGTGGGTGTGTTGTGGAGTTGAGGGGGGAGTGGGTGTGTTGGGGAGTTGAGGGGGGAGGGGAGTGGGTGTGTGGGGTGGAGGGCTTGTTCACTTAGTTATGCTTCTTCAATAAACATTTTGGTTACTCATAATTCAACATGTGTGGACATTGCTTATTGCGTATGTGTGCTTTATTGGTTAACAGTCTACAGTGTCCATGTCCCTGACACACCCAGTGCCCCGAGTGCCATCTCCATGTAACACCCCCCGTCCATGTGTGCTAGAAACATTGGTTGATCAAAGTCTGACGCATGGCACGTCCCTCCTGTGCATCGCTGCCTCCCTGAGGTGCTGCCCCATCCCCACTCTCCTCATCCTCTTCGTCAGGTGGTTGCAGTTCAGCGTCAGGGGCAAGGGCACATTCCGTCTGATGCACATATTGTGTAGCATGACACATGCCATGACGATATTTGCCACCTTCTCATGGCGGTACAGGAGCCCCCCACCAGACCTGCTGAGGCAGCGAAACCGTGCCTTCAAGAGGCCAAATGTCTGCTCAATCACCACACAGGTTCGTGTATGGGCACGATTATAGTCCTCCTCGTACCTGTTCTGTGGGTTCCGGACTGTGGTAAGGAGCCACCTCTTCAAGGGATAGCCTGCATGTGAGCAATAATGTATGTGTAAGTTATCACATCATATTTGACCTCATTAAGTGACACCATGGCATGCATTTATTTCTTAAATTCAACCCCATTTCCATGCATGAACGGAGACACACAATGTGACTGCTATGTGTGTATTCCTCTTATGGAATGGTTTGCATGCCATCAACTAGTGGGCGCAGGGGGGTCCAGTTCCTTGTGAGTGCTCATGCACTGTGTTAGTCCACGGCGGTTGTTTCTGTGATCTGGCAGATGTCCAGTAATTTGTATGCTTTCATCCTGACACCGTTGATGTCAGCCTCATGATGATCTCACTACGCACAACAAATGGTGTGATGCAATTCAGTTGGGCCTCTGTGTCAGTGTAGTGGTGTATTGATGTATTTGACCCTCATGTGACTCCTTTGTACGCAGTAATGGGGGACTGTCCTTTCAGTTGATGGTGTTTGGTGCTGTGTATTGGCTATAGTCATTGCTAGTAGCTGTATTTTGTTGATGGGGATGCGGTCTGATTTGGTACAGTGCACATGCAGATGGCTGTGGAATGGTTGTGACACTGCTTCATTTACATGGTAGGGCTGCTTACATCTTGCATTATGTGGTCAGGTGTCAGCTCCGGTCTGGGCTGCTTTGGGGTATGAGCATGCTCCATTCCCTCTGGCACTCGCAGCCAGTTGAAGTATGCATCTCCCCCCCATCTCAGCCAGGTGAAGTATGCATCTCTCTCTCTCCCCCCATCTCAGCGAGGTGAAGTATGCATCTCTCCCCCCATCTCAGCCAGGTGAAGTATGCATCTCTCCCACTCCCCCACCATCTCAGCCAGGTGAAGTATGCATCTCTCCCCACCCCCCATCTCAGCCAGATGAAGTATGCATCTATACCTCAATCACCTACCCACATCACATTTCCATGGGCATAACATGCAACTCACCGAGAAGCCAGGATCTCTGCCCTGCATGTCGCTCCATGTAGCGTGGTATTGTGGAGTTCTGCAGGACCATTGGATCATGGGTTGATCCGGGGAATCGGGCACAACAATGTGTGATGATCCTGTTCGAGTCACATAGCATTTGCACGTTGATTGAGTGGTATAGCTTACGGTTGCGGTACGCTACCTCCATGGCATGTGGACCACCAATTCCACACGGGTGCAGTCGATGGCGCTGATGCAACCAGGTATGCCGGCCAGTGAATGGAAACCTACTTTGGTGTTTGAGATCTCCTGGGCAGACTGTGGTAAGGAAATGTGGTCGTCTGTGTGCTTGAGGAGGGCATCAAGCACTTGGTTCAGCGTACGTGAGAATAATGGTTGTGAAATGCCATGCAAGTGCCCCGCTGTGTGCTGGTAGGTGTCTGTGGCCAGGAAGTGGAGCACAAACACTACCTTCAGTAGGGGTGGGATGGCGGTGCGAGTTTCAATCAGGCTGACAATGTCGTCATGTATCATGTCCACAATGGCGGTGATGGTGTCCCGGTCCAGACGGTATAGGGTGTGGATCTGCTCAGCGGTTAAGTTGAATGGAATGGCTCTGATGCGTGGAATTGGGGGCTACCTGCGTGGTGCCACTGGCTGTGCTGGTGGGGCATGCTGGCCCTGCCTTGCCCTCCCTCTCCTCCTGTGTCTCCTCTGTGCTGCCTGTTGTTGTTGTTGTAGCACTTCCACTGCAATCAGGTACTCCAGCCCCAGCATTGCTAGTAGTATTGGAATCAATGTGGTGTGGGAAGGGGTGGGGTGTGCTCCTTTTGTGCTTGCCCAGTCTGTATTGCCTCCGCCTGTGCTGATTGTGTGCACCTGTGGCAGTTGGGAACACTGCACATGGCCGTTTACGGGTGGTCCGCGATGGCGGTATTTGCACCATGGCGGTAAGGTACTTTACAGCCTTCACAAGGGCGTTAATTGCATGTCCGCGCGACTCGTAATGTTCCCCACTTTGCGCCATGCCGGTATTTATGGCATGGGTGGTCGCGTGCCCGCGTGCTTGGTGCTTTTAGCGGCACCGTTAATTACGGTGCCGCTAATAGCGCTTTATCAGGTCATAATCGGCCGGAGCGGTAAGCAATGCCGGTAATCCTTTACCAGCATCATTTTTCACTTACTGCCAGGGTCGTAATGAGGGCCTTAGTATTTTTTTAGGGTAGAAATTCATTTTTGGGGTCCTGGCTCCCTACCCTTTTTGGTACCCCTGAATATTTTGCTGGCTTCCATTTATTTGTCTTTTTTCTTTTGTGGCTTGAGGTAGTGCAGTCCTCCTTCCACTTGGACCCTTTTTCTGGTGTACTGCACCTAGTAGCACATAAGGCTACCAGATCTGGGGTGCTTGTAAGCGCCCCATTTGGTACCCCTTCTGGTTCTAACGCCCTCTTGTGGAGTAGGCTGGTGGATCAGCGATTCTGTATTGGCTACATCAGGGTTGCCACTTCTATCACATTAGTAGCCCAATGCACCTATATGATAGCCATTGGTGTACTAATGCATTTTTTTAGCCTTAGCCATTGTTCTGACACAGGTTCATTCCGAACCCATAAAGGAACCCTCGATTATATACACAAATGTGGGAGCCCCTCTACAGAGAATGAACATGGTGCACACCTGTTGTGAAGTGTAATCAGGACCCCTTGCTCACTGTACTTAAAGAGGTTGAGCTTCACCTTACTGAGGAGGCCCAACAAGGCCGAAACACATGTCTGGGGTTGCTGTTGGTACTCTTGTTCAAAGAAGTATGGACTAGTATTTTGGTGCTGGACTGCCCAAGTGGGTGGGACCAGACTGATATGCAAATTGATATTTCTCTTCTGTGAAAGGTACAGTGAGCCAAAACGTGGTTGCAGACTCTCCTGGTGTGTACTTACCTATAGAACATGCTATTTAGCCACGTTCAATCTCAGTTGACAGGCTCCCACACCGTTGAAAACCCTTGATTGTGGTTTAGTCTGGTGTACACTTGTTAAATGTTTCACGTCCTCGAAACTTCCCAATCTATATCCAGTGGGGGGAGTGACTGGGTGTTTGGCTATTTCTAGGGCCAGACTGAATGACTCGCCACCGAAATCAGTGTGTGCTCTCCTTAGGGTTACCCCTGGGTGAATGCATAATCAGTGGTGTACCTCCTGCATTGTGCAACAGGCGTTACACACAAAACAAGTGTGAAACGTCTATTGTGCAATACCCGGAAGTGAAATGTGTCTGAGCATGCGCAGTAGGCTGGGAGTGGGGACGGTGAGAACGGGAGGAGAAATGGACTGGAAAGACGAGGTGGAGGGATGGGCCAGTGAGGGGAGATTGGTGGGTGTTTCGGGGTGTCCTCTGATAAAATAAACATGTAGCCCAAGAAGGATCGAAGGGGGGCGTAATGTGGGCATAGGTTCTATGGATGTCCCCCAGAGAATTGCGATGGACAGGGAGTGGAAAGGAGATCCTTTTAGCAACTCCAGTTGTGCAAAAATGTAATCTTTTTGCAATGATCAAAAACAACCATAATCAGTGGGAGACAATGTGCAGATAAGTACCTGAGCTCTTGCAATACTGCTGCTCAGGATCCTGGTGTGGCTATAAGGACTGGATCCAGGCTTTTTCCACCTTGCACCCTGCTCCTTTCCTGGTGGTGTAAGTGCATCTTGGCCTCTTCCTTTGTTTCATGTCATTGTACCAGCTGGCTGGCCGGACTGGCTGTCCCTTCGTTGGGCATCTTCCTGGTCTGAATGCCTACCAGGCACATCCTCTGGCCCAAGTTCTTAAAGGTGGGATGGATGTCCCCCTGGTCAGAATTCGAGCAGCTTACTGCTGCTCCATCTCAGCTCGCAGTTTTTGGGACATCTTGGTTCTTCTTTTGCCATTTCCTCCATTGTGGAATTGGTTTTTGCTAGCTGGTTTTTCCTTCCTGCTCCCCTGAACTGACCAGGAAACTTGGTTGGGTTTGCCCGCGCTTCTTTCACTGCCTCTGTGGCTGCTGAGCATTCTGGGCCATCCTCCTCACAGGCGTCTTGCTTGTTGCTCCTGTGGGCATCTGGATCCTTGCTGGGCCATGGGTTCAAGACACCTCTACTGAGTCCCCAACCTCAGCTAGCCAGGCCCAAACCAGACACCCAAGCTTGCTGGTGGATGCGCTGTTCTTGGGCTGAATTATTCACAAGCACAGGGAGTACTTGTTCATAGGAACTGCGGTCCTGTTCCTGTGGTTGGATTCATTTTTAGGAGTCCCCCGGGTTCAAGAGTAGTGGAGTTTTGTTGTCCACTACCCACCATTGAATCCCATTGACTGTAGTGGGCTTTGTGTTTACTCTATAACCAGCTCTTCCTGTGTGAACACATTAACATTGCTCTACAGGAGTACATGGATGAGTAGTGTATAAAACACCTACTCCGCCTCACACTACTACTACTACTAAACCAGCAGTGTACCCAATCAAGGTGAAAAGGAACAAGCACAACCTGGCAGGTGCAGTAGTACATGCTGAGGACAGGCTAAACACTTCAGGAGGGATTTGAGCCAGCACAGAAGCAAACCAAAAACAATAGTTCTGGGGTACCTAAAAAAAAGAAAGTCCAAAGTTCTGTAAAATAGAATACTTTGAACTAGAAAATACACACAACTAATAGAAACATGGATGACTCACACCTGTAAGGGAAAAACAGATCATGTAGACTTTGGCATTAATGGGGCACCCTGGGTTTGAAGACGGGTGCACAAGCAATGATTTCAGTAGCAACTGTCAGTTATTGAAGATGCCTTTAAAAAAGAGAATGATATCTGTCAAGTCACTAGAGCCCTGGGGTGTGCCAGTGGGAAAGGTCCACTTCTAATGCCTTCTAGTGCTTGTCTTGGGGCTCAACGGCATTAAACTATGCTTATAAGTGCTTTAAACGGGTCCATCAAGATGTGTTGAGTAATGTGATTTGCACTGGATCGTAAGTTGAGATGGTCGAGTTAGCCTGTGCCAGTCTAGCGATGGCACACAGTCCTGTAGCTGTGGTTGGTGCTAAATTGGATAAAGAAACAAGGATGTCGATCAGTTTAGGCAGCTCGAAAGTGTCTGACAATGCAATACAGTCCTTCCATGTTAATTGGTTCAAATGCTCAAGTGCAGGCAGGTCGACGGGTTGGGACGAGGTCCATTCGATCCTAGGGAGAGGAGAGAGCAGGCTCAGTGAGGAATTCACCCTTCTGAGACCCCGAAAATCATACTTCCCAATTCCGCTCAAGTTGCACCTACCTTAGGGGTAAATCCAGGAGTGCTGGAAACCTAGATGGTCCCTCTGTTCCCCTCCCAGTTGCCTGAGCCCATAGAGCAGAGAACATGTCGGATGGCAGCAGACGCGTCAAACTAAATTGGTACAACCAATATAAGGAGGTCCCAGTTTATTCAGTGGTTGGTGTACTTAGAGTCCAGCAAAAGAAAATAGGGTGACAGGAAAGAAGCAAATCTTAAGACAGTCTGAAAAGACACCCTAAGTGTCTAATGTTAAAAGAACCTCCGTGTTGTAGACACTAGGCAGTCACATAAAGGACAGCATGCATTGTCACAGTAGAGTGGTATTCTGTGTTTTTGTCCTGTACCACTGATCACAGTATAAGCATTGCTTTGGAATAAGAATGCCTCTAGTGGTTCTATGACCAATGCGTTTTAGAGAAGTGGGAAAACAGCTCTGTCTCATTCCCAAGCAGAGGCGTTGCTAGGGGCGGTGGCTGAGGGGGCTATAGTCCCTGGTCTTTTGGTTGTAGCCCCGGGTAGAAGCTCAAGGGTTACCACCAAAAAGGCTAGCTAGCTCCCAGTCCCGGCAGTCCCAAAATTAGCGTAACCCCGGATCTTTTCCAGAGCTAGCAACACCCCTGTTCCCAAGTACAGTCAAATGGGTGGAAAGAGGTATCCATTGGTAAGAATAGATACTATTAGTCTCCATACTTGGCTTTTATCACATTTTGTGCATAGTAGCGCAGACCATTGGCCCGATCAAATGCCTTTTTATTCATCAAGTGAGGCGACCATCATCCACCCTCCTTTTATGGGGGATTGCATTGGGACATTAGCAGGAATCTCACATTATACATTAAAAGTATGTTTCAGATTAAATCCATCTACTCCGGGTGTGCCAAGTTTATCTTTCCTGTAAGTCAGGCTTTTGGTAAATTGTTGCATCTGTATTTATGAGCGATAAAGGGTGGCATTCTAGACATTGATTGGTTACCTTGCCAGAATTGAGAAAAAAGGGTTGTGGTTGCGTTGTACATGGACAACACAGTACCCAGCTCTCAACTATATCCCTAAACAAGTTCTAGCTTTATAAGCAATTAATTCTGAATATAATTTATCAAAATCAACCGGGGTTCCGCTGCCTTCTACTTCTCTAGGCGTCTGCTATCCACCAATATTTTGTCTTTGGTTATCGGGGAGATTATAATTTCCAGGTCAACATCTGTAGCACCGGGCTCGATCCTGTCAAAGAAGGATCTGAAGTCAACCCATGCTGTGTCCAGAGGTTTTGAGTATAGGTCTGTGTGACATGCAGAAACGTTATTGCCTTTTTGGAAGTGTATGTTTGCTTACTAGCCTATATATTTTATCTACAATATTTTGTTGCTGCTTGCATTTAATGATGTATGCTTGAAGTTGAGAGGACTTGTCCCTCTCGTCAAAAAGAGTTTGTTTACCTTTGGTAAGCAATTTTCAGTGTGAGCTATGAGTATTTCAATGAGTTGTGCACTTACCTTAGTCAGTTGGGTTAGAACTCTAGGAGAGCCACAAGTCTTACGGCGTTTCTCCATTTCGGCAATGGACTGAGTGAGATCCTCTTCCATAGCCTTAAATTGTCTTCATTTCTTGGGCTATTTTAATATACATCCCCCGCAACCCTAAACATGCACCTTCATTGTGTTTTATCAGATCCCAGGGGTCATGTTTGAGGTGTGATTCACATCCCTGTACTCACTAAGTGAGGTCTGTAAAGATTAGAGGATGTCAGAGTACTGCAGCATGGTAAGGCTCACCATCCATTGTGAAGGGCTAGGGATGATAGACGGCCAATAAAATGAGGGCATGATCAAATGAAGTATACGGAAGGCTATCACGCTCCATAACTTGACTGATGATATGCCTTGGAGCAAACCAGAGCTCTAATCTAGAGTAAAACCTGTGGGGGTTGTAATAGATTGTATTAGTTGGTCAGCCAGCACAACAAGCTAAGTCCTTGCCCCTGATATCTGTGCACAGTCTGCTGTGACAGGTTCGAATCCCAGCAGGGTCAACTCAGCCTTCCATCTTTTCGAGGTTGATAAGTTGAGTACCACTCTGTGGGATAATAATGTCTTCTGTTATTACAGCACTCTGATACCTATGGGTGTGTAGCGCTATATAAGAAATGTATTATTTTTATTATTAAACTCTTCTTTATCCTCCTGTAAAGTTCCCAATAACTTTCGTCTAATGTATCCTATGTAGAACTATTTAGGATCCTGGGCAGAATGAGTGGGTTTATGTGACGAAGGGGGCATTTATGTTTCGCTGCATATGAAGTTGGATTAAAATCCCCTCCCATTAGGGTAGGACATCCAAGATGTTTTGCACATTTCAACAAGTCATGATAGGTCTATGCTCTACTGGTCCATATATATTAACCAAGGTTATGGTTTTGCACTCTATTGCGACTTGGACACAGATTAATCTTCCCCTCGATATCTCTTGTGACGTTGGTCAAGAGGAATTCTGAGATGTTCAGATAGAAGAACTGAGATTCCTAATTTTCTTACTGGATTATGGAGCACTAAACCCCCAGCCCACCCACCTCCATTTTCCACGTCCACGACTCTTGTAGTCTAAATGGAACTGCCAGTCTGCCCTCAAATTATTTAGGCCCATGAGAACTCTGTTCGGATTATTTGGTGTTGAGTCAAGTATGTGACACCCCGGGGTGATCATCAAGGAGTTTCCATTTGCTGCAGATGCGTAAGTGCACTAACCGAGGTTTTCAACCCATATCGCTCTGCCATTTGATAAAACTGTAAATGCAGTATGAATTAGAAACAGGCATGTATAATCCACGTGGGGCAATGGCACCTCTCAATTGCAAATGTAGCATCAAAGAGTTAAGCATTGAGGTGTGATTTTAGGAAATCTAATGATGCAAAGGGACGATGCATTTATTTTAGAGGTTTCTAAGGTTTGAAATATTTCCATAGGGAGTCTGTCAAGGAGGATAGCACATGAGGATACTTATCACCCCTTTTCCTCTTGAAGCCTGATGCATTCGACCATTTGCTTTGGGAACATTTGAGAAGTGTCCGAAAACATGCTGTTTCCATTTGGTCTACTATATAGTCTTAGCATGCTCTTTTTCTGGTGTGTTGTGGAGGGAGACAACAGCTCCTAGGTTCCAATTGATATTTTGGTGTGGATGCAGACTTCATATTGTGCAGAGCAAGTTGTTCCCTGTCGTTTGAACCTAGAAATGCCTTGGTGAGGTCATGGTGGCATAGTAGGCTATGACATCAGAGGGTGTATCAAATATATATCAGGAAGGATTATGGCAAAGGTGAATGGCTGCTGGGAACTAAGTCATAGATTGCAGTTTTGACATTTGCCGATGCATTTAAAAAAAGGTGTATAGAAAGTTCAATATGACCGCACCTTCAGTGCCTTCTGGGACACATACAAGTTGACTATTGCTGCGTTGGGAGTGGTTTTCTTGGCCATCGACTTTTTTTTTTATCCCACAGACTGCCGTGTCAGTCACACTAATGACTGTATTGCAAGTGTTGTGATGAATCCAGTAATATCATTGCTCACTCTGATGAGGATTACTAGAACCAGGAAGCCTTTGCTGCATTCTAGTTGTTGGCGGGAGCTACAAAGTAGCGGGATGTTTAAATACCCCATCAGCTGGAATAATCACAGGGAGAGAGACGCTGAAGAATGAAGCTTGCTGCATGCAAAGCCGGTCAGAAGCAGGAAAGCAAGTGGAGTGCTGCCCAATGCTGGAAATGCTGTCTGGACGAGGCAGGAAGCCAGAGATCTGCTTTAGTGAGACCGAGGGCAGCATTAGGAGGTCAGGAGATGCAGGAGACCCAGCGAGAAGGGGCAGAACACTGCACCGGGCAGCCGCATGCCACAGGAACCACGGGACGATGCAAATAACTTCAGAGCAGCTAAAATAAACAGGTTAGCCCAAGGGGGAAAATTGGGACACAAGGGTGTTTCAGAGTGAATGCCACACACTGTGGGGAAGGTTAAAGACTCTGTTGAAGTGGGCAGAAAGCCCTGTGACAAGTAATGAAAATACCGATCGAGAAGGTGGAGGCTCATTAATCAAACTGATCAGAAAAGCATGGACAAGACTATTGCCTGGTGAAGTGTACAAGTTTGAAACCTACCTACATTGTAAAGAACAGTTTGAAAAGTCCTGGCAGGAGAGTAAACCAGGCAAGTCTAAATGTGAAGTGAATACAGGAAAGTCCTGGCAGGAGAGTAAATCAGGCCAAACTGAATGTGAAGTTGAATATTGGAAAGTCCTGGCAGGAGAGCAAGCCAGGCCAAAGTGAATGCGAGTCTGGAGATCTGCATTTTTAAGAGTGTGAAATCTAGGGGAAGGGAACCATAACCCCTGAGTGGAACAGTTGTAAAAGAACTGTAATTATAACAGAACTCTAAACTGTGGAATAAGTCAAGGGATGAGGAAGAACCCTTCAGTGTGTGATGCTAGGGGGAGGGAAACATACCCCATTCATGGGAAAGTTGCCTTTTGCCAAAGAAAATAACTGTGGTAGGGAGCTGAAGAGAATCCGAAAACTCGAGGTTAGGGAAGACCTTCCTCCATCGTTCTGACAGCTGTGAAGCCTAGGGGAACTTTAATTGTTTGTTTGTTTGTGCACCTTTTGCAACTTTATGTTGGAACATTAAAGAAGACTACAGGTGGCCAGTTGAAAGACTTTTTCCCTTTGCACTTTTTCTTAGGCTTAGCTTGTAAGGGTCAGGAGGATTGTGGACACAGGATGGAGAACTCTTTTACTTTCTTGGACATTCTGACACTGACATCCTTTAGTTTAGTTGAGGCAGGGAAACCCATCATAGTGTTATGGCGAGAGGTCTTTCTCCAACCCTTCTTTTACGTTAATAAAAGTTTATTACAGCCACCACAATGTCTCTGTGTCCGAGTCTTACTCTTGATTCATTACAGTGTCCTCAGCAGCACTATTCTGACACTCGTTAACCTGCAGGATGTCATTTTGCTGATTTATTCTGCCAGTCAAGACTTTAGAACTCTTGCACTGTTGTTTGTATGTTATCGTTTGATTCTGCAATACTGTGGTTTATCGTCTTCATTTCCAACAGGATAGCTTGAAGAGCTCCAGAAGCATCATTGGCATTCGTTGTGCTTGGGCTTGTTCTGGTGGATTGCCTGAGAACAAACACCAATTTGATGAATATGCAGGTGCACCATTATGACATTGTTTGTAAGAGAGCCCCAGTTATTTGCACTCAGTGCTTTTTGCATGAAAGGGAAAAGCAAACCAGATTCAGCATGGTTCTCTGGAGCTTGACTAATTGAAGTGCCCCGGGCATGCTTGATCATCTTAATTTCCACCAGGATAGCTTGAAGAGCTTCAATGGCATCATTGAAGTTGATTGTGTGTGGCTGTGAAATATATCATGTTTTCAGCAATACGTAGAGGTGTCCATAGGCTGTCCAATCCACACAGCTTCCCCTCACCTTCGGCCATCTTGGAGGGCATCTTCATCAAGGCCACTAAAGTAAGCGGTCCATTTACCTCGCCCACTCTTGATGCCCACTACAATGTGAATTTAGGAGCCCCACCACTTCATGGAGCAATTGTGCTATGTAGAGGTTTAAGCTCCTAAAGCACATGCATCAGAGCCACATTCCAAGCGAGCATCACAAGATCTGCCCGGCGGATGGTTGAAAAAGGTTCCTAGGTGAGAGTTACCAGTCCTTCAATTTCACCACCCGTGTGTCATTGTTCGGTTCGCTTTAGGCTCCTCGATGGAGTCCCATTCTGCCGGCTGGGTGATGGTACTGGTGTAACACTGCAGGCCAGGATCCACCGCTCATTCTGTTCACGTAGGATCCTCCAGGCTCCCCGGTCCATCACCAGCCTCTGATTAAGTGAGTGATAAAAGAACCATAAGGATGCCCACTCCACTAGGTTTAAAGAGATTGTGGCAGATGTAGAACAAGATTTTCCAAGGAGTTCTCTAGCTATGGGAAAAGTAAGAGGTCGAACTAAAGCCGATTTACATGAAATGAGGGAAGTTGGAGCTCTGGACCAAATCTCACCTTGAAAGCCGCAACACACCCCCTGGAACTGTGGCAGGACTAACAGACAAACCATGGCTTCTGTAACTCAAGAAGGAATCCCAACACCTAGCCCACTTTGTCTAAGCACCCAAACAGCTCTGGCGAGTCCCCTGCCCCCCTGCCTTCCCTCAAGAAAGAGCCATTGCACATTCTGGAGAAGCAGCCCTTACAGAATAAAGGACCTTGTTGTACTGCAGAAAGTATTACATGCATCAACAAAGAGACTCGCTTTCCACAAAGAGAAGAAACTCCCTGATCTCGCCTGCCAACAGAACCACTAGCGTGGATACTCTGAAAAATAAAACAATACCGAATTGAAACAGTAACTAGAACAAAAATAGGGCAGGAGGACTTGTGCGTGCAGGTTCCTGCAAGCACAGACTGCTGTGGGTTGCAGGGTCAGCATGGCATGAAAAAAAGTACAGTCACTGACAAGTGAGAACTCCATTATTCAGGGTTCTGCTAGTCCTTTTTAGGGACCCCTTAACCGTTTTTCTTTTTCACGTCTTTATTTTTCGGATCGCTATTTGTGGGTGCACTGGGACCTCTATTAAAGTCCCTCTGCCACTTCAACACGTATTGAGAATATTTTCACATAGTAATTTTTTAATCCCATTAGTTTCAGGGAATATGTTGGCGACAACTGTAATTTACTTTTGGCTTCGCCAGAGGTGCAAGCCAATTTAACCACATTATTAGCCCAAAATACCTTTATGGCAGCCATTGGGATACTAATGTATTAGTCCTGCTCTCTGTCGTTTTGTTTTTGGAGCTTTTCTTTGTTCAGGGAAGCCACAAGGCAGGCTTAAAATGGCAGGTGTGTGCACACAGGCTCACTTTGAGCCCAGCAATGCACCTACGATAGTGGATAAAACTGGTCTAGACCAGTTCTTAGCCCTGGGCTGGCCACATCATATCCTGTGGGAGGGAACCTGTATATTTGATGGGGTTTTGGGCTAACCTGACTGTTTGTCCAACTCCTTTGTTAGGAGCCCCTTTGTGAGCTGGCATTGAGCAGCCCCTTTGTGGTGGGATACATAGCGGTGCCTAAACTCAGTTCTGGTGGATTTTTCTACAAAGTATGATTGCATGTTTGCTCACTTGTTGGGACGATTTTAGTCCCATAAAGCTTCTGCTGATTTTTGTTAGACTAAGTTTTTCCATACTGGCTGGGGTTGTACCTGTCTCTGGTTTGGATTTTCGGTTACTGTATGTCCTTCCTAGGCTGTCCCTCTTCCTCCCCCTTGCGGGCTGGAGCTTCTGTTCTGGGGCCATCTGCCTTTGGGCACTTTACTACCATTTTCTTTGTTTTTGCCCCTTTTATAATTGCGTAGGAGGCCAAGGAGGAATCCAGAGCCTTTCCTACCCCACAGGGGGACTGGCATAGTTGGGAGGGCCACAATTCCTGTCCCTTCCGCAAGTGCATGTTTATATTTGAACAGCAACTACTTGCATCAGCTCATGCCTCTTAAACAAATGCTTGCCAGTTTTTGTTTTTTTAAGAGCCAGCTTTAACGTCACAACATACTGGGGAAACCGGCTGAGAATGCACTCACTCTACCCGCATCCCAGTACCAGAATCGCTAAACCAACAATGTGAGAGAGAGGTGGTAGAAAGAAGACCACAGAGCTTATACAGCCATGTGATATGCTGAGCACCGCTCCCCTAAGCCGTTTCTGTGAATGTTCCCATACTCTGGACTTTGGTCCCTGACGGCGTTCCAACCACCAGCGCGTTGAGACCATATTAATGGGAAAAAGCGCTATAAAATACTGACTACTACTACTACTACTAAAACGAGGCAGCAAGAGACTGCCAAGACCACCAGGGACTTGGAAAACTACCACAATTAAAGACTGCACCTCGCTTGGAGGATGCCAGATTAAGGCTCCCTAACACAAACTAAGCCATTTCCTCACGGCAGCTCTGCGTGGAGAAAAGGGGCAGAACTTAAGTGGGAGTGATTTCTGGAAAAGGTGAGGTATTAAATGGTGAGAGCAAGTGTTGCTGTATGGTGAATGTGGGTGCATGAGAAGCAAGTGACATTCTTAGAGGGAGTGTAGAGTGTGTGGGAAGTGATTGTGAGAGTGAAAGGAGGGTGATTGAGAAGAATGGGTTGGAGTTGTAGTAGTAGCGTGGAGAAGGGAATAGACGTGTGGAGGAGGGAAAAGTGGTGTGGGGGAGAGAGTATTAACATTAAAGGGTCGGGAGGGAGCAGTAGAAGGAGTGTAAGACATCAGAGGAACAGCGGAGGAACACACTAGGAGTAGTGGAAGTGAAGGAGATGGAGTTGGGAGTAGGAGAGAAGTGAGAGGGGCGTAGGAAAGGAACATCCGGATGCAAAAGCAAGACAACCGGGTGGGGCAGAGTTTCTGAAGGCTGTGGGTAGGTCAGAAGAACGAGACAGAGGCAGTGTTGGCGTTTTAGCAATCAGTTTTATATAAATATTAAAGGAAACAGCCTGTCTATACCTAATGGCATGGCATTTGCCCTACCTAACATAAATCTAACTAGGTTGCTCATTGTCAGTGAGAGTGTCCAAAGTAATAAACTGTCCTCTACCCTATTCTGTCCTTACCACTATTGAAAAAGACTCAAAGAAAAGAGGGAGGATCCAGTAAAATGACTCCCCTCTCCTGGACAGGCTTTTATAGCCTCAGCAAGTCTTTCTTGGGATGGCGTTTGGTGATGCTGTGAACAAGTTCCTCTAATTCTTCAAAGGGGCTCTTGCCCTCCGGGGCTTCTCCTTTCCTACTACTGGCACAGTTCTACATTTTCATAGCCACAGATCCTGGTCTGGGCCATTATCTAAACCAGTAAATGTCTCTTTGTTCCTTGTCAATTTATGAATTACTTGGGATCTTCCCCCTGTACTGTGGGTTTAGTTTCACATACAATTCTTCCAGTATCTGCGGACAATTGATCCCCGTCCACTTCCCTCTCTCAGCGTTTCATTTATTTTATACCTTGCAAGACTGTCCTCTTGATAGTTTCCTTTTTTTTCCCCACATTGACTAGCACTGGGATGCAACTAGTTACTCCCTTGGTAGCCTTTATCTCTGCACCATTCACTTTTACTGGGACAAGTATGAGTGGTTCCTTGGTAAACTCTGTTACTCTTCCAACCTTCACTGGTACTGGAACGAGTGTGATTGGTCCCTTGGTAACCTCTGTTTACTTCACCCCATTCACTTGCACTGGGACAAGTATAATTGGTCCCCTGATAATTTTCATACCATTCGTACCACTCCCCCCATCCGGGTCTCACGCTGTTTTTGTCACCTCTGTCATACAGGTTAGGCATCACCGGTTCTTCCCGCGCAGTCATGTTTGCCCATCTGACATAATCTGTGTTGACTTGCTCTTCTTCCTTCTTCCTTGCACGGCTCTGCAGAGCCGTTCCTGATACAGTCTCAGCATTGTACCTGAACCGCTTGGTGCACCCTGTCTGGGTCATGCCACCTCCTCCAGGCCTTCCTCTGATACTCAGTCCAGGCTTGTTCCTCGCAAATGGTTCTCTCTTCACTCAGTCTGGGCCGTCCGTTCAACACCGGGCAACAGGTTGTTCGCAACTGCTTCCTCAGCTCGGATTTCAATCGCTCAGGCTCCAGGAACGATATCTCTTGGTCTTTCCTTGATTGTTATGTGGACGTGTTGGGCCTTCTCCAGCATAGGCTCACAGTCCTTGGTCTCTTTCCATGGTGCATTTGCCATGCTTTCACTTATCTTTGTATAAATGTGGTTGGCTGCCAATTGATATTCTTCATGGTTCTCCTACTCTTCCTCTTTTTTACGGTATGAGGGGTTGGTGAAGGTTGATTACTGATAACATTATAGTAGCAAATAGTGACTGGTTTGGAAGAAAGGTTTTGATTATTGGATGTTTTAGCTACCTCTCCAGGAGTGGACAGAATGGGAGTTCTTGTCACCAAAAGGGGACTCTCTCCACGTGAGGTCCCCCTGACCACCACTGCTAGGGGGATTGTTGCGCAGCGGGCTCCCTTCCCTAGTCTCACAGTGAAGGGCTCCCCTCTGGAGAGAAGTGATGCAATCCATTGAACCATGGCAAGGCACAAACCCCAATCCTTGTGTAGAGTAACCAATTGGTAGTGTAGGGCGAGTTTAGGAGGTATCCGAGGGAGTCTAGCTACAAAAGCCTTTAGGCTCTAACAAACATACATCTAAAGAATAGATGGTAGGGGTCATTATTATCTGTCTACTAACCCTGGGCTAGGGACACCTGGGTTAGGCCAGAAAAGATACTATTTCTAGATGAAAGCGAGAGGGATGGGCATGCTGCCCTGCTGTAGCAAAAAATAAAAACCCATGAGCCATTTCGAGGAGTTACTATGACATCTGCTGTTGCCCAAGAGATGTTGGGACCCCAACAGATCACCTCTCATGCTTGAAAGGACCAATCTATGTTGACTTCACTTTAGAGGTCATGGTGGGACTGTTATCTGCTGGTCTGCTGCTCTCCTCTTTCCCATCGAGCCACTCATACTCTTATGCTGGGGTGTCCAGTGTTCTAAGAGCAATACGTGTTGTTTTTGCTTCTGTTTTAAGGGTCCCACTACTAGGAAGGCTGATTATTCTTTTCATGTCTGAGTTGCTGTTGGTCCAGGGGTTCAAGTCCTGTCAGTCAAAGAGAGTTTATTCAGTCTGCACCATTAAAATCAAATACAATACAAACATTACATACAATAAATATGCAAGAGTAGCCTACCTTTCAATACAAACACTTCATGCTAATCGACTGATGTGCTAAAAAATAAAGTGGAATAACATATGTCTACCAGTCTATCTCTCTCTCTCTACTCCACGGCATTTTTTTTCTTTTTTTTCCTTCATGTTTTCACAAAGACGTTGCACAAATTGAAACGGTCCTTGTAAAAATATTTTTAGATTATAAACAAGAATAAAGAAAAAAAAATAATATATTTAGGCCAGGGACTGTCACAGTGCCACGTCTATCTGAACATTCATATATCCCTATTTCAGGATTCCTTCTAAAATGATAAAATATCATACATAAACAACTCGTCTTCCAAGTGGATTATTAAAACCATAGCCTTAGCACAACCTCTGATATTGTTCTTTAGGAAGTGTGGCCTTAGTTATCTTCTTCTTGGCACCAAGTTATATTTACCTAACAGTAAAAAATGGAAAAGGTTTCCGATCTTTTCCCAACTCACACAGACATATATTATCTAGATCGCTCCATGGTGTTCTGTAGCATACCATAAAATATTCAGCCTAATCATTAAAATAATCCTTCTGCACTAGTGAGAGTTAACCTTTATAATAAGGTTCCGGGGGCCATTACTGCACAGCATTCCCAGTACATTTTCATAGATGGCAAACTTGGGATGTGCTTCTGGGTGTTAGTCCATTCATCATGATCTACCCACTCCTTAATCAGCCTTGTCTGTTGCCGTTTGGTCAGTGTGCGTAAATGCTCGAAATGTTTCAGCCCCCATTAATCCAATAAGTGCACTCCCTCAGAGAGCCATTACAACTTCACATTTCTGTTTGGGCATTCTTAATATTAGGATTCATAGATAAATCAAACAAGACTTTCATAAAAATAGTGCAAATCTAGAACAGGCTTGTCATCCCATGCTATGGATCCCTAGCTCATGTTGTAATGCATCCCCTGGGGTTGCTGGGGGGGGGGGGGTCCACACTAGCTTCCTTAGGAAAACATTTTTCACAGATTCAAGATTACTACCTGGGGAGAAACCCCACAGCTCACTACCCTACAGGATTGTCCGATTTGTCTTAAGATCCAATATTTCGAGGCACTTATCCATCCTTTCCCCCCATGCAAATAGTAAAACCTTTGAAGACCCTTTAAACGTGCTTCCATCTGCTTTGTCAGCAGCTTTACATGGGCAGTCCACCTCCCATCTCTTGAGAAAACAACTTCTGATATATATGTAAGCATCGACCACTTCTATTCTTTCTTGATTGATACACCACCTACCCCATGGTCTGCCTTTTGCAAAAAACACAATTTTTGTCTTAGATACGTTTAGTGAGAGCTTGTGGCTTTTGAAAAAGTCATCTGCATATTGGAGACACTGTTGTAATCTCCCTTCAGTAAGACCCGTAAGATCTGTCAGGGCTGCATCATCAGCATATACGAGGGCACTATACACGACCCCATTGAATTTTGCTGGGATCTCCTCAAAAAGTGAAGTGAGTTAAAATCACATAGGAACAATGAGAATAAAAGAGAGGCAAACGCCCCTATTTGTCGCAATAAAGGTATTGCTATAGACCAGCTGTATCATCTGAAGCAAACCAACCGGAACGCATATTTTGGTCAGCTTACCGCATAAAAGATTCCCATCAATGGAGTGAAATGCTTTAGTTAAATCCAGGAAAACTACATATAATTTACTACTTCTAACCTTCACATATGTTTAAATAATGGTTTGGAATACAAAACAATGGTCTAAGGTGGCAAAACCCTTCCTAAACCCTGCTTGATTTTCTGGTAGTTTATAATCTGTTGTACAGGGCAGGAGCTGGGAGGTCAAACATCCTGCAAATATTTTGCTTGAGATATCTAGCAGGGAGATGGGGCAGTAACAATGAGTGTCAACTTTGTTGCCTTTTTTAAATGAAATCGGAATAGGGTCCTATTCCAAAAGCTTGGGCACATCCTTACCGCAGCTATAGCCTTAAAGACCTCTGTTAAAACAGGCACCCACCATTCCAACAGCCATGCATAGATTTCCGGTCTTATTTCATCAGGGCCTATTGTATCTGTCTCGAAGTTATTTAATACACTTTGGAAATGTGTGATCCAAATATCAGGGGCAATAGAATCAATATCCCCACCCTCATTTGCTCCAAATCCCTTTGTAACTAGTTTCCAGAAGGCTTTAACATTATTTTCTTGAACAGCCCTATGTAGATGATCCCACTGTTTATTAGTAAATTGAGCTTCCTTATCTTTTAGAAACTCTTCAAATGTGTGTTTTTCTCAAAAAGAGCTGTAGCCTTGATAGTGCCCCCCCCTAACGTCCTTATTTAGGTTCCACTTTGCAAGTCTGCATTCTGCATTAAATCACAGGGCATCACCAGGCATTTTCGCGAGGTTACCATTTCTTTGCCTTGGAGATAACCCGTAAGGCACTCAAACTCTGAAATAATACTTGTCTGATCAGTATTGTTGTGTAGTCTTGTGCTTATTCTCTGCACTTCAGTTTCCTGCATAAGGTGGACCAATTCGTCCTACTCTACTTTCCTAGTCTGTTTGATCAGGATGAGCCCTGGCTGTTGCATAGAAGACATCTCCTTCCCTTTATGTATCTGTCAATCCACTATTAGTGGATTGTGGTCAATTTCCGACACTCTCCACAATCTCAAATGAATTTACTTTATTAAAGGAGAGGCAATCCACTATGGCATAATCAATGACTGATTTATTCTTGCCAAGCTTAAACATAGCTTTAGATGGCATATCCCTCTTACAACGACCGTTAAATTCCAATAGCTGATGTAGGCGCATCAGGTTCGCCAGAGCCCTACCTCTCACATCATGGGCTGAATTGGATAACTTCCTACTAGGTATACCTCAATGATCTTCTAAAGGGTTTTCTCCTCTCTTTGCTTATGATCATCCCCAATGTTAGCATTAAAATCCCCTAATAGTAAGGGACTGGCCTCTGGTGCTATAAAACAACAGCCGGCAATAGGGGACAGCTTTTCCCTGCTATACTTGCCTCTGTCCGTTTTGGAGGAATGTAAACATTTATGACTGAATGGATCTGTTGCACCCTCTATTCCGATCTAGAATTAGCAATTTTTAGTGTGTAATCTCTGGTCTGAACACATTTCACTGACCATCCTTTCAGTGAGTTGCGCACCAATGTAGCCAGCTCCCTTCTTCATCTGCCTTTCGGGATTTGAGTGCATTCACTACATAAATATCAAATGCAGGAACCAGTTGCCTAAGAGTACAGCCATCCTCAAGCCAGGTTTCTTTCAGGCAGATAGTATCAAAGGAGCCTACCCACTGGATCCATCCTGCATCCCCCACTTTATTTATTAGCCCAGTTATATTCCAGCCGATTAGCTTCAGGTTCTCCGTCTTCCGAGAGACTCCTTGAACTGATTTAGACCCTCCGTGCTGCAAGACTTCTTGTACCCCAGCCTCGAAGCAAAGTCTGTGCATCCCGCTCTGGCATCCCTCATACATTACTCCATCAGGGACTGACCGGACGGGGATGATCCATATAGCGGTAGACCTTCTTTGCTGCCTGTCGAGAAATAGAGCATTTTCTGGATTTCGCCTTCAGTAAGTGCTCCAGTTCTGCCCTCAAACAGTCTAGCAATAACCAGAGCTAGATGATGCAGATTAGGGCCTTCAGGGACCGGTTGGGCTAGGTGAGTGTTAGGGAGAATTCTCAAAAATGTGATAATTCCCTTCTACCTCAGACACCCCCAGTTCTTTTGCTGGACTTAAGGACTTTTAATTTCTAATCCGGAGAGAGTGAGCCCTTTTTCTCACTCTCTCATGTATTTTTATTGTGATTTAGACCTCGTTTTCTTTCAACTTTGGAGTCTGACAAACTCCATAGGCATCATCGTTTACATTGTGACACAGAGCACCTTCACTGCAGTGGCACAGAGAAGTCTCTTAGATTTCCCAAAGGTGTAAATACCTTCTCACTGATAAACTACTGTTTCCAAGAGCAGTGAAGTGAAATTGACTTTACTTACATTTTGCAACTTTATATACCCAGCACACACTATTTTACCATAGGGTGTTGGAGGGGTTACCTAGTATCCCCTTTGTCTAGTTACTCATATAAGATTTTTATGTTACCCTTCCTACAATTAATGGCTGGTGGCAGTGGTTTACCTTTTACTACCATTGTATGGTTTTACCGCGGGCTGCGTTCGCAGCCACAGTAAGGCACCCATGGATGCCCATTTTGTTAAAATGGCCCTGGTCTTTTTTTGCCATTTCTTGTCGGGAAGGTCCTTCTTGAGATTTACTCTGCGCACCAAGCCAGGTTTGGTCCCTTTGTTCATTTTGTCTTTGGTGGGATTCACGATTGAAGCCCGCCTATGGCTCCAATAAGTCTGGCAGGGGCAGGAAGTGAGGGAGGTGCCCGAAACTCCCTGTGCTTACTCCCCTTGGTTACAGGAATGCACCCAAAGGTGATTGGCCGGCTGGTTGTCCGGCAAGGACAGCCACCAGGCTGTGTGATTTGCACCTAAGCTGGAATGAATGGGAGAAACCTGCATAAAAGGCGAGGCTTTTTGGCTTGGAAGGCAGTGTCGACCACTGGCCGAAGGAATCCAAAGAAGAACTTGGAAGAGATGCCTGCTGCAACTCCTGGACCGTTGGTTTGCCCGGTGAAGCCCTGCTTCTGTGCTGAAGCTCCAAATTTGCATCGACTAGAGAAGCCCTGCAAGGACGACTTCTCCCTTTGAGTTGGTGGGACCAATCAACCCCAAAGTATGCCCGTCTGGACATCCTATCGAAGCTGGTTGTATTTCCACTGCTGCTGCTGCTGGAACCTAAGAGCCAGGGAGAGGAACACCAGATCATGTGCATTGCTTTTAAGTCGGACCAGAGTGCTAGGAAGATCCTCCGGACTTCTTTGAGGCAGGACTGTCCAAACTTGAGCCACCTCAACAGAGTGCTGGACCCCAGAAGGAAGGAAAGTCTGAAGTAGTATCCGAGAACCGCAGTGTTGCCATTTGCTGTCAGACACGAGGAGCTGAAACACTGAAGAACCGCTGAATTGAAGTTTGCCCATTGCTGCCGATGACCTTCCCATTGCAGAGCAGGTGTCCCCAGACGTTGTCCTTCTTGTGCCCACGACTGAGGCTCAGGAACAACAGGATCTGCAGACTTGTACAGGAACAGAAGCCAGCTGGAACGATTTCTTCTAACCAGAGGTATTGCAAAGTCTAAGAGAACTTACCCCTTGTTTTGAAGTCTTACTCGCTCTCAGTTGAGACCTGTCTTGGTTAACTTGCAGAGTTGCTAAAGATTTGCGCCTCACAAGTCTCCCAGCTTGTGGCCCTTCAAGTGTTCTATTTTTCTACAAACATTTCTAAAAACATTGTGCAAGACTTTTTACTTACCTGCAAAGAAGATCTTCAGCTCCCCTTGACATTGTGCAATAAACATTGGCTGTCCTGGCTCGCAGAGTGACTCCTCTTTACCTCCGATTCTGTGCTTTGGCCTTTCCCCCAGGAAAGGGTTAATTTACTCTGCATTGGAAGGTGTCAAAAAGTACTTGCCTGTTGCTGAAATGATTTGTTAAAATTTGTTTTACTCCTCAATTTCTATCTTTTTTTTAACCAAACTCAGTATTGCTCTAAATGTACCAGTGATAATTCAATGTCCACAGTGTCCCAGCTATTTAATTCACCTGAGGGTGTAGGAAGTGTCTGTGCGTCATCCCTAATGGGTTTCATCTGATTTAAAGAAACTAAGAGTGTGTGTTTTGAAGTATATTTAAGTGACATTGATCCCCCTTGAGATAAGCCTGGCTGCTCGACCACACTACCCACCTGTGTAGTTCAGACTTATACCAAAGGTTGTATCCCTATTGCCAGGAGGTCAAGGTTGTTGTAGTACACCCAAAGAGTACTGCATACAATCTTGTCTAACAGTGAGGGTCTGTGAAGGGTGTGTACCAAGAGTTGTGTAAATGACAGATCTTACAATGACAGTCCTCGAGCACCATTATCCCTCTTCATACAAGTGCTTCTTTACAATTTAAAATACATTGGGCCTCATTACACGGAATGCGGTAAGATACCGCCCTTACCGGCATGGCGCTATTAACGTGTCCGCCTTGGCAAGAGGCCGCTAATTGCGTGCCATTACGAGTACGCGGACACGAGTATAGCACCATGCCGGTAATGATCCTACCACCATGCCACTAAAGACCCCGTAAAGACCCTTAGCAGCACCGACGAAAGCGCTGATAGCACTTCCGACCTCCAGCAACACGCAAATAGCGGTCAACGCAATTGGCGGCATTCAGCGTAAAATTGCAGAAACGAAAATAGCGTCATCGCACAGGAACGGGAAAGAGCACGGCGGCCATCTTTAAAAACACAATCCATTGCGATCCTCTGCCCCAGGACATGCTTCCACACCAGTGCCATACCAAACCATCAAGGATCCCCTGACAATGCCCAAGGCGATTAAGAAAGGTGCGGATCGGCAGTGGAAAGAAAAAATTAAAAATGAGGAGCTCATCATGCTTACAGAGACGCTTGCTGCAAATGCGAATGTGGTCTTCGTGAATGACATGCGGCGGGAAACCCTGATAAAAAAAAAGGCCATCTGGGCAGAGGTGGCCCAGAAAGTCAGTGCGGTGGGCACCACCACCCGCACTGTGAAAGACTGCAGGAAGCGGTGGGACGATCTCCGCCTCCGGGTCCGTAGCATACTGGCTGCAAATCGGAACCTTGCCATGGCCACAGGAGGTGGCAGAGATTCATCCATCAAACTGAGGGAGTGGGAAGAGACCTGCGCTAGCACAATTGGCGTTGAATGCATAGAGGGAGTTGGCGACATGGAGCGTGGTGCGCCCACAACATCAGATGGAGGTGAGGGTCCACATAAAACAATGCACTGTGAAAGGTGAGGCACCCCCCAAATGTGAGCCCCGAATGAACTCATGGTTGCGGCCGCAAACATACATGCACACAACCCTGCCCATGTGAGTGTCACACCCCAACACACACACATGCACGCATCACCACAGACACGTGCCAACCAGACCCATGCATGAATGACCCACCCGACAGTCCCATGACCTGAATGCCCACTAATGAAGCCCCAATGCATAGAACAGCATGATGAACAACATCTGCATGAAGCACGTTGATCCATCACCAATGCCATCCCCTTCTTTGTCCCCCACAGGCTCACAGACCGACAGCGATGAGCCGGACACTGCAACACAGGCTCCCCCTCCCAAGAAACAAGCCAGGGCACAGGAGCCAGGGAACACCGCCGGCACATCAAGGGGCACAGGGAGGAGTGTGCTCCTGCAGAGGGGCAATCAAAGCAAGCCAACCACGTCACCAAGACGTGAAGCTACGGCTGCAACAATTGCAGCACCCACTGCAGTGATCCCCCCAACACAGGAAACACCCATGGAGGGCTCGCTGTCTGCTGCCAACAGTTCGACCGGTGAGGCAGCAGCCACCGCGCCGATGTCCGACGTGGAGGAGACCTGTGACTTGCCCATGCAAATGCACACTCCCAGCCCCACCCAATCTAGGGAAGCAAGCCCACGGCCAATGTCACGATCCAGCAGCCATGGCCAGTCTGGTGACGAGACCATGGCAGGGTGCTGGAGCCCACAGCTGCCCTCACCTGATGATCAAGGTGCGGCACCCACCCCACGAGCAGGACACAGTGGCCATGACCTGGCCACCATCAGACAGCGGCAGGAGATCACAGCGGTAGATGGCCAGCATGTAGATGAGGAGCCCGTCTGAGGGAGAAGTTAATGGAGAATGCAAGGCAGACGTGACAGGGCATGGAAGCCTGCACCAACAGGCTCTGTGAGGAGATGGCACAACTGAGGCAGGTCCTCACCCGCATAGCGAACGCTATGGACCGACAGTACCCCCCACCACCACAGGAACAACCATGCACCTCCTCCTCTGCAGGCTCAAGGCAGACGAGCCCCCGCCGCCGCTCCTTGCGCACCACGAGGCGCACACCCTCCCAACCTCCTAATGGTGGTGGTGGTGATGGGAAGCAGGGCCAGCAAGATGTAGCTGGCACATGTACAGCAGGACAGCAAAGCTGTACCAGCCACACATGGGGGTTTTGTGGGGGGAGGGTGGAAAGGGTGTTTTGTGAGTGTTGTGGGGGAGGGGAGGAAAGGGAGTTTTGGGAGTGATGTGGGGGAGAAGGGAAAGGGTGTTTTGGGAGTGTTGTGGGGGGAGGGGGGAAAGGGTGGTTGCATAGTTGGGGCCATGCACTTTTTCTTCTCAAAATATGTTTAATACACTGGTAACAAGTTAAAACACAGGCTTGGACTTCATCATTGTGTATGTGAACTTTATTGGGGGACAGGGCCCATTGTGCGCTTCACCACAAACACCAGTGCACTAATACCCACATCCATCCAACAGAGTTGAACCATGTGATTCAGAATATTTGGTTGATCAGATGCTGACGCACATCGCGTCCCTCCTCAGCATGGCCTCCCTCCTCATCCCCATCATCATCCTCATCAGGTGGTTGCATTTCAACGTCAGGGGACAGTGGCACATTCCGTCTGATACACATATTGTGCAGCATGACACATGCCATGGTGATCTTGGCCACCTTCTCATGGCCGTACAGGAGAGCCCCACCCGACCTGCATAGGCACCGGAACCGTGTCTTCAAAAGGCCAAATGTCTGCTCAATCACGACGCGGGTACGGGTATGTGCACAATTGTATTCCTCTTCGTGCCTGTTCTGTGGGTTCCGTACAGGGGTAAGGAGCCACCTCTTCAAGGGATAGCCAGCATCACCTGCATGGGTGGAACAATGGAGACTTGTTACTGTTCACCTCAAGTGCAACCTGTACATATCACACTAATCAACTTTGCATTGTGATTGGCATCCACGAATCCCAGCATGCATGGAGACGATCTGTGTAACTGCAATGTGAGAAGGTGAGCTAGTCCCTGCAAGTGGACATGCACCATGCTTGCCTCCGGCAGTTATTGCCATGTCCTGGGTGAGGGCAGGTCTTAGGTGTTCCTGGGCCCAGTAAAATTTGGTACCACACTGCTAGTGTACTGCCATTCTGAAATCGATGTCGCCATGCTGTGAAGCGTCACTTCAGTAGTAGTGGAGGGGTGTGGTTCGGTACAATGGCTAGAGGTGATCCCTTTGCATGCACTCAAGGGACATAGCTGTAGTGATGTTGTGCAGTGCAAATTTTCTATTCGCATTTTGGCGCCGTGTTGCGGATTTGTGTCATATGGGGTGTGGTATGAAATGCAATGTGCTTGTGGATGGATGTGTCATGTTTGGCATCTTGGATTGTTTTCAATGTTGTGCAGCTTCAAATTGTGGTTTTGTTTCCAGTCAATTGTGGCCTGCCTTGGTGGACATTGGCGTACATCTGTATGTCCATTTGTTCTACGGACGACAGTCCACACCCAGTTGGAGTATGCATCTCTCCCCCCCCATTCACACCCAGTTGGAGTATGCATCTCTCCCCCCCATTCACACCCAGTTGGAGTATGCATCTCTCCCCCCCCAATCATACCCAGTTGGAGTATGCATCTCTCCCCCCATTCACGCCCAGTTGGAGTATGCATCTCCCCCCGCCATTCACACCCAGTTGGAGTATGCATCTCTCCCCCCCAATCACACCCAGTTGGAGTATGCATCTCTCCCGCCCCCCCCCCATTCACACCCAGTTGGAGTATGCATCTCTCCCCCCCAATCACACCCAGTTGGAGTATGCAGCTCTCCCCCCCATTCACACCCAGTTGGAGTATGCATCTCTCCCCCCCGAATCACACCCAGTTGGAGCATGCATCTCCTCCCCCCATTCACACCCAGTTGGAGTATGTATCTCCCCCCCCCCATTCACACCCAGTTGGAGTATGCATCTCTTCCCCCCCCAATCACACCCCACATCACACTGCCATGTGCTTGCCCTGCTACTCACCAAGTATCCACGAACGTTGTCCGGCTTGTCGCTCCATGTAGCGTGGTATCGTTGAGTTCCGCAGGAGCATTGAATCATGGGTTGATCCGGGAAATCGGGCACAACAATGTGTGATTATCTTGTTTGAGTCACATACCATTTGGACATTGATGGAGTGGAATTGCTTTCTGTTTCGGTAGACTGCTTCATTGTGATGTGGGACCACCAATTCCACATGGGTACAGTCGATGGCCCCAATGCAACTTGCGATGCCTGCCAGTGAATAGAAGCCAACTTTGGTGTGGGAGATCTCCTGGGCAGTCCGTGGCAGGGATATGTGTTCAGCGTGTGTGAGAATACTGGTTGTGAGATGCCATGCATCTTCCCTACTGTATGCTGGTTGGTGCCTGTGGCCAGGAAGTGGAGCACAGTTACCACCTTCAGTAGAGGGGGGATGGCAGTTCGGATGTCTATGAGGCTCACAATGTCGTCATGTATCATGTCTACGATGCTGGTGATGGTATCCCGGTCCAGACGGTACAGGGTGTGTATCTGCTCAGGGGTTAGGTTGAATGGACTGGCTCGGATCCTGGGGATTGGTGGCTGCCTCTGTGGTATTAATAGGTGCCTGGTGGGGCTTGCTGCGCCTGTCTTGCCCTCCTCCTCCTCCTCCTCTTGAGTCTCCTCTGTGCTCCCTGTTGTTGTTGGTGCTGCAATGCAATCATGTCCTCCAGCCCATGTAATGCTGCTAGTATTGGAACCATCTTGGTGTGGGAAGGGGTGTGGGAAGGGGTGTGGTGTGCTCCTTTTGTGCTGCCACAGTCTCCATTGCCTCTACCTGTGCTGATTGTGTCCACCTGTGGCAGGTGGGAACACTGCTCATTTCTCTTAACGTGTGGTTCGCGATGCTGGTATTTACGCCATGCCGGTATGGGCTTTATGGGGCTATTCCATGCCACTATTAGCATGTCCGCATGGCTTGTGGTGTGCTTATAGCGTCATGCCGCTATTTACGGGATGAGGGGTTGCGCGTACGCGGACCAGCCGCTATTAGTGGCACCGTTCTTAGTGGTGCCACTAATAGCGGTTGGCCGGGTCGTAATTGGCAAGGGTTTTTAACGATACCGGTATTCCCTTACCGGTATCTTTATTCCCTTACCGCAATCCGTGTAATGAGGCCCATTGTCTAATACAAAGGTTCCTAAAGCTGCAGCTGAGACTACACCCACCACAGAATATGCTGTCAGACATTATCCTCACAGTCAGAATGATTTTGCAGGTGATTGACGTCAAAAATGGAAGAACGCTCTTTTACTAGCGTTCCTTTATACAAATGTTGGTTTCAATGCGTTCTTCCTTTAAATGTGCATATTAAATTCATCTTCCTCCATCCTTCGAGCGGGTCATACATTTCTCGGCTCACACCTGTGAGCTTCCCTTCCCGCATAGTAAAGGTTTTTGCATGTTGCTTTGTACCAATATTACTCCACTCCACGGCCTCATCAAGAGGCTTGCACCTTTCAGATTGCAGTGTTTTCGAAGAGCTCTGGGATATCTCTGCCACCTCAGCCCTGCCCTTGCCTATATGGTTATCCTCACTGGGCCTCTGCGAGAGCTGCTTTGAGTTCTCCTTACATTCTGTCATAGGCTCATTGGATGTTCCATTTAGGCATTTTTTTCGAGCTTCCATGGTCCACCATCATGCTGCTCTTTGAGGCAGCCGAATGGTGCTCTGAGACCTCCAAAAATCGACCCTTTGGAGCGTTATCTGTTTGAGAGCACACAGTCATCAGTAGTTGTTTTGATTTTATGTTCCGCCTATCATAAGCTTTCTGATGTAAATTTGACACAGTGTTCCAGTTCTTTAATAATATCGAAACACGTACACAGAATTGAGACCGCATTAATCCTGTGCCCATTCAGGATTTGAATATCTCCTTTTAGCATTCTGAACATATCGTCCATCTTGCTGCGCACGACAGGAAACAGCCCAAGATGCCCCCTTTCATATGTCTATTGAAGTTCTCATTGGAGACTGAGATGTCCTGAGTACTAGGAGACTGTAATAAAAAGAGATCCTGACTGGCACCATGATGCTCCTGGTCGACAGGCAGATACAATGGTATCACATGAAAATATAGTTTAAAAATAAAAAACGAATGGTTGAAATTATCTGATTTCGGCTATACCAAAATTACATACATACAGCCGAAAATGCCGAACATTTCAACCATTCGGTTTTCAATATAGCGGACATGGGTGGCAGGGTGTCCCCCGCACCCTTGTTTGCTATAATGGAATCGGTGGTGGTGGGGTTGACCCCACATCCAAAAAGACAAAGTCTTTGAGAAAAAAATTGAATAAAGAAAAGGACGCTGCAGCGCCGGTTCACATCCACGGAAATGGAGGAAACTGGTGCAACAGGGACTTGGTGGCACACAGTGAATTGTGCCACCAAAAGGTAAGTAAGTGGTCGGGGGAGTGGGGTCTACAAAGGCCATCTAGCTGTAGGGCGCTAATTTCGAATAAGGACATTTAGAATTCGACATTTTCGTCTTCGAAATGTTTGTATTCGGAATAATTACATACATCCGATTCAATATCTCAGAGTCTGCATTGTCATCTCTGGGGCTCCTTCATGGCCCAGTACCATTTCAACCATCCTGTCCACAATTATGTGATTAAACAGGGCAGTAGGGTCATAAAACGGAATGAAGCAGATGGTAACGTTACAGCCTCCCTTCATATGGCTTAAACAAGGTATGGGTAATAAAACTGCTTCTGCTTCCCCTTCTGTAGTTAACTCCCCTACCCTGCTTGCAGATTCTGAGGTTTAGACAGCAACTGGTGTTGGCAAGTCCCTGACTGTTTGGATTCAATAAACACTATTTGAAAAGAAGAGTGGTACTCGCCATTTTGTTTTGAGCCTACTGAACTGTCTTTTTGGAAACCATCATAATAAGTACTTGGGCCCTGGGTTGGTGGGATAATCTTTATTTAAACTTACCCTTAAGGGTCACGTGTTTGAAGATCTCTGCAAGTGTGCTTCAACTGTGTTTTCCCATTCGTTTGTATTGGGGCAGAATCCTGCCTGGCTTTCTCTCCTGATGGAGCTCAGGCCTGGTACTGGAGCTATTCTTGGGGGTCTCCCCTGGTGTCCCCTGGGGCTGGTTGTCGGCATCTCCACACTTGTGGTGTAGAACTGGGACTTAACCTTCCTTTTCACCATACACACAGGTTTTCTGCAGAAGTGAAGTGTAATGTAATAGCATTTCCTGACCTCAGGCTGTGTAGTTCTTGCTTCCCCTTTTTCCTCCCTCTAGGTCTAAGAAATACTGGGAGTGGCACATATGAATTATTTATGAAACTATGTCCTTGAGGTTAGGAATATTGAGGCAGAATGGTATTGGCAATTTGGGTCATCTTCATTATTTTAATACAGTGTGTTTTAATATCTGGTTCCCCTTTTCTCCCTCTGTCCCTCTTGTCACTGAGGGGTTATTGTGTGTCAGTGTCGTAACGTGATTGAAAGGCTTAAAAGCCTTGAGTAAGACTTGTTAACGCCTTTCAATCACACCACACCACACCACATTTTCATTCATTTTTATGGCAGAGATTGGGGGGTGGAACGCAACTTGCGTTTCGACCATCTACTTCCTTACAGGCATACACATGCACATGCTCCAGCATCGGCGCCGGCAGGCACAAATGCTGGAGATCCCTATTGTAAATGGGGATGGAAGGGAGCGTGTACAATTGAGCATGTCGGGGTGGGTTTAATTTCAATTGGGAACACTCCTTACCATGCCATGAAACCCTTCTTAACATGCGAGCATGCCAGGGAGTGTTTCATTTCATTTGTGTGCAGTGGTTGTGGCGCTCACAAAAAAAGTAAACGCTGCCTGGCATGTGTAAGGAAGGCACGGTATCAAACAGTGAAAACAGACACACGTAATCACAGTTCAAAGGTGTTTATTGAACTTCAAATGGGTTGGTTGAACGCCCATCGAAACTTAAAGCTAAGGATGGGAGCAAGCTACGACCATCAAATAATAAGAACACTGTCCTAGTCAAGACTTGGTCAAATAAAAGGGCCTATACTAAAACCTATTGCCAATCCTTACTTATAAATACGAAAGGGTGTGGGACAACGGTGTATGCAAAAAGAAATGTGTTCAAGAAATAATATGTCAGGATGGTTGAGCAGTTGGCTTCCCTTCCCCACGTTTTCAGCACGGGGCAAGGCAGCACTTTGGAGGTTTGCGCACACTCTGGCTTCTCGGCCACAAGGATACAGTTCAAAGCACAGACATCAGGGACTTCTGCCAAAGCCACTTTTCCAATAATAGTCTCTTACTGCAGAGGGTCTGTCGTAACAAACAAAGGGCCTCATCACAACTTCGGCGGTAACCCTTAAATCCGGCGGTAGCGCTATTATGCTGCAGAGGGTCCGCCGAATCAGGGCTTCGGCGGATTTCGCCCCAGCTCTGAGCTGGGGGGAAATCCGCTGAAAATTGGCGCTATTACCGCCGGCGGTATTAGCGCGAAGATTCCCCATTGAGCCCAATGGGGAATGGGGCATTCCCGAATGGGCTCAGTGGGGAATGGGGACTTACATTACCGCCAAACTCGTGATCCGGCGCTATTAGCGCCGGGGAGTTCGGCGGTAGGGCTAATACCGCCCGCGCTAATAGCGTTACCGTTACCGCCCAAGTCGTGATGAGGCCCAAAGTCTCAAAGTTCCATTCCTATCAGGATTTTCACATCCACAATCTCTCATTTTCAATGTTCATCATGGTTCTCCCTCTTCAGGCTGAGACCCCCTTTTCTATCACGATGTTCACACTTGACCTCCTTGGTTCGGGCTCGGACCATGGATCTCCCTCATTCGGGCTTGGATCTTCTTGATATGGATCTCCCTTCTACTTTCATTTTTCTTGGCGGGATACCTTACAGAGACCTTCGTTTGAGCACATCCACAGTGCCGGACCACTCTGGCATTTGTATCGTATCTTTCCTTCTCAAGTTCAAACATTCATCAGTAGTTTAGCTTTACTCGCGTCTTTCCTCACATGCGTTTAATAATGTTTGTTCCAGTGCTCGTTGTACAGTGTTGCTGCTTACAACCTTGACTTCAACACAGACCAGTCTTGCATCTGTCTCCTCAACTCAAAGGCTGTGTTGATCTTTCTGGCGCTTCTTTGTTCTTGAAGCCAAGGACGATACCACGGCAGCTGCTGCTACTCCTCCTCCCCACCTTGGTCAGTTACGCGGGAGGGCCTTCGGTAACTCCGACACACAATGCAGGATTCTTCAATATGGTTTCCTGGCCTTATGCTTTCTGCCTCAAATGTTTCTTGAAAGTAACAGCGTCTTGCTGAAAAGGTTATGGGTAATTCCCTTCTTACGAACCCTTCTTGGTTTGCTGGCTTTCTCCACTCGTTCAGCTGCTGACTTGAAACTGCTGTATCTTTTGTGTGCTTTGCCTCGCTCAGAGAACGGGCTGTCTGTGTGAAAGGGAAGGGGCGGGGGTGGGTAAGGTTCCCATGTATCCTAAAAGAAACTTTTGTGTACAGGCACGTTATAAATGCCACATTTTATCATATCTACCTGGTAGGATGGGGTAAAGGTGTTAAAGGGGGAGGGATACTGTGTCTCGCCATCCGGTGTCCCACTCCCCAAAGAACCCTCACCCACGTGATCCTCCCGCACTAGTCCACCCCCAGGGTCTGGATCCAAAGGTGATGGCCATGCTCTGGCCACCTGAGAGAGAGATCTGCGGGGACAAGTGGGTGAGACACCTTCTGCCTTCTCACACATGCTAGGCAGCATTTACTCACTTTGGACTGCAGAGTGCAAATGTGAAGGGCAAAGGGTGGCGTACACGATTGTACGCCACCTTTTGCCCTTTACATTTGCATCCTGCAGTGCAAAGGATGAAAATTTGGCAGTGTAAACGTAACGTCTCCCCGGCCTCAATTACGTTTTGTGACTATCACTAGGTAGTGGGTTTGCCTTTTATGCATAGGAGTGAGACATCTCTTTCTTGAAAATGTATTTTTACTGTATGTTATGTCTACCTAAATACTTACTTGAACTAATATTTATTTATGTGTACCTTATTAAAGATGTACATTTTCCAGTATGTCAGCGGGATATCGTTTCTTTGGTTAACTCAGTCTAAGTGTGCTCCAATGTCAGCCTACTCCCCCTTGCCCCCACCCCGCCGGGGGGACTGACTGTTCTGCCACTCTACCTACAGTAGAGGGGTTTGGTTTACCTTTTAGGTTGGGTGCACTGCCCCACCTCTTTGTTAGGGAGATTTGTGTACTAACCTTTGGTCAGGCTACTGCCATGCAACCGTCACACCTGTAGAACAGAAAGAGTGAGGGGCCTTCATGGGACCAGCCCCAGCAGCGTATGCTACAAACAAGCATTCAAAATAGAGGCACACCTAATTGAAGCCTCAGTTCGCAATGATATGGACAGAAACCCGGGAAAGCTGGAGAGTTTGTTGTTCCCGATAGAGTTCTCTAACCACAGTGCTCTCTTGTAGCTAATTTCTAGCTGATGTCCCATCTAATGCCAGCAGGTGAAACCGCTGGAGTATAAATGGGGCCAGATGACAAAGAGAGATGGCAGTTAGGAGTTCAAGGCATATGTGAATAGGATGTGTGGCACTACAGTGAGGTGGATAGAGGCGGAAAGGAGGTGGCAGCGGTGGGCAAGGAGCAGCAAGGAACAGCAAGGAACTGGTGCAGTTGTAGGCCACAGTAAGGAGGAGACGGATATTTAACCAGGTTACTCACCATAGTGACCACCTTACTCCTAGTCCATAGTCCCCTTTCCTCCATACTTGTGGACATCCCTCCGTCCTGTGGGATGGGACCGGAGCACTTTGTAAAAAGCATCCAAAAATTTTGCAAAAACGTTTTTGTCCTTCCTCTCTTTATGCGCGGGGCCCGGCACGCGGCCGTAACCCCGCCCATCTCGGCTCCGCCCCGCGCATCGCCCATCAGTCCTTTTTTATCGCTAGGTCAGAGACCTCTTAGCAATAACAGAGGAACCTTATTAGAGGGGACGGCAGGCGGGCATATGGAGGAAAGGGGACTATGGACTAGGAGTAAGGTGGTCACTACAGTGAGTAACCTGGTTATACTCCTATGTCCCGTCCCCTTTCCTCCATACTTGTGGAAGATTCTCAAGCACTCCTTACAGGAGCTATGGGTGGATGGAAAAAAACCCTTACTGAAAAAGGTTCTTCAGCACAGCCTGACCAAACTGAGCATCAGATCTTGAGCTCATGTCGAGACAATAATGCTTACAAAAAGCAGATGGGGAGGCCCAAGTGGCCGCCTTTGCGATGGTCTCCAAGGGGACATATTTCTGAAAAGCAACCGTGCTGCCTTGCCCTGCACCAGGTGTGCATGAATACCTTTAGGAGGCTTTAGCCGTTGGACGGTGTAAAACTCCGTAATGCAGGCACAATCCATCGAGAGATAGTCGCCTTAGAGGTCTGCTTACCTTGTGGATTACCAAAGGTCACAAACAGTTGAGAAGAACTCCTAAGCTTGGATGTTCTGTCCAGATAGAACTTAAGAGCCCTTCTAACATCAAGGCAATGCAGAACCCTTTCTGCCTCTGAGGCGGGGTTCGGAAAAAAGACCGGCAGGGAGATTGACTGGTTCAGATGTATCTTAGAGACCACCTTCGACAGGAAAGTAGGATTTGTCCGTAGGACCACCTTATCCTTGTGAAAGACAAAGAAGGGATGCTCCACCGACAAAGTCTGGAGCTCACTCACGCGCCTTGCTGAAATAACGGCGACCAAAACGGGCACCTTCCACGACAGGTGTTTGAGGTCCACCGTGGACATTGGTTCGAAAGGTTTATGGCACAACGCCGTCAGGACCACATTTAGATCCCACGCCGGGTGCGGACTACGAATCGGAGGATAAAGGCGCGACAAGCCTGCAAAATGCCTCTTAACCACTGGGTCAGACAGAGTAAGAGCATTGGTCCGTAGATAGGTAAGCGGAAACCGCCGAAAGATAAGTTCTGCATGACAGAACGTGAACACCCGACTTTGCTAAGTGGGATACAAAGGACAGTACAGTGTCAATTGTAGCCCCCCTTGGGTCCAACTGCTTGTTTAAACACCAATGACAGAACCTGAGCCATTTGCTTATGTACTGGGACCTAGTCAAGGGTTTTCTGGCTGCCTGGATAATACGCATGTTATCCTCAGACATGCTGAGAGGTTCTAAAGACCTGAACTCAGGCACCATGCCGCCAAGCTTAGCGATTGTGGGGAGGGGTGCCACAGCTGCTGTTCCCCCTGGTGAAGAAGATCGGGGGTCACCGGTAACCTGATCGGCGGATAAACCGACAGGTATTGAAGTTCTGAGAACCAAAACCTGGCCCGCCACCATGGGGATATGAGTAGAAGAGACCAGTTCACTGAGTTCTTCAATTTGCAAATCGTCCGATGAACTAGAGGCAGAGGCGGGGAAGCATAAGCCCTCGTGTTGTGCCATGGGATCTCGAGAGCATCCCCCAGAGAGGAGGCTCCCAGCCCGCTCCTGGAGGCATTCAGAGGAAGCTTCTTGTTTGCCGTCATAGCAAGAGGTCCACCTCCGGTGTGCCCCAACGCAGGAAAATCCATGAGAGGACCTCCGCCTTCAACTCCCACTCGTAGCTGACCATCGTCCACCGGCTGAGGGCATCTGCCGTGACATACAGCTGGCCTGGGATGTGTACTGCAAGTAACCAGACACCATGAAGAACCGCCGACTCCCAAATCTGGATGGACAGGTCCACGAGGGGGGGAGACTTGGTTCCCCCTTGCTTGTTGATGTAATACATCGACACCACATTGTCCGTGTTGATACGGACCACTTTGTTGGCAATGATCGGTCTGAACTACTTGAGCGCTAGGAAAATCGCCAGAAGCTCCAGATGATTTATGTGAAGGGGCTTGTCCTGAGGCGACCAAAGATCCGAGACCTGAAGAAGATCAAACGCCGCACCCCACCCCAGAAGGGAGGAGTCCGTTGTGACCGTTAACATGGGGGTTGGGTCCTGAAACCCCACCCCTACCGACAGGTTGCTGAGAGACAACCACCAGTCCAGGTCTGCTCTCATGGAAGCCAGAATCGCTATCAACTTGGAGTCCGGATCCACAGCCTGAAGCCAAGAACTCCGAAGAGCCATCTGAGTCCGCCTCATTTTGAGGCAGGCAAGAGGAAGAGCCAACACACACGAGGCCATGAGGCCCAGAAGCCTCTGGAACCACCAGGCCGACATGCTCTCCGACTGCGAAAACATCTGACACGTGGCCAACAGATCCGCCATTCTGTCCCCGGTGGGGTACACTCTGCAGTCCATCGTGTTCCAGCGAAAACCCAGAAAAATCAAGTCCTGAGAGACCGTGATGGAAGATTTCTGCCAGTTCACCGACAGCCCAAGGTGGAACAGGAGCTGGAGGAGGGACTGAAGATTGCAGGCAGCTTTCAAAGGACACGGGCTGCGTAAGAGCCAGTTGTCCAAATACAGATACACATGGATACCCTGCAGACAAAGATAGGCCGCGATCACCGACATCATCTTCGTGAAGACATGCAGCGCCGAGCTGAGGCCAAAAGGAAGCACTCGAAACTGGAAGTGCTCCTCTCCCACAGAGAAGCGGAGACATCTCATGTGTGGATTCCAAATCAGAATATGCATGTACGCATCCTGAAGGTCCACCACGCTGAGCCAATCGCCCATCTGCAAGAAGGACCGTATTTGGCCGGGCGTGATCATCTTGAATTTCTCTTGGGGTAGGAAAAGATTGAACTGGGAAAGGTCTAGGATGGTGATCAGGCCAGCCTGGTTGGGTTTGGGCACTGTAAACAGTCGGGAGTAGAAGCCCTCCCCTTGTTCCCCAAGGGGAACGGGTTCCACAGCTCTGAGATCCAGAAGTTTCTGAATGTCGGCTTTTAGGGAGGGCCACCCCGACTGCTGGAAAGCAGGGTTGAAGGGTGGAGTAGGGGGTAAGGGTAAGTGGAAGCCCGCCCGAGCGACTGACAAGACTCACCTGTCCTCTGTGATGGTCTGCCACACCTCCCAATGAGACGCAATGCGTCCTCCCACCGGGGTCTCGTGCGAGCGCGGAGAACCCTCATTTTGCAGGCTTTTCAGTGATGTTACCACCTGAACCTGACAAGAAGGCTGAGGAGCGGGAGAAAAACTGAGTCCGTTGCTGCCTCCGGCGGTTATTACCTGAAGGGGTATCCACTCTACGAGATTACCGGTCTAGACAACCTCTAAACTCAGAAGAGGGCCGGCTTTGCAACAACGGTCTCTGGGTCTTAAAAGGAGCTTTAACTAGGACAAACAAGGACTTTGCTGTCTGGGTGCTGTCCTTCGTTTTGGTCAGCTCCACATCCGTTGTAGAATGGAAAAGCTCCTTACCGTCAAACGGAAGGTCCAACACCTTGTCCTGCACCTCATGTGAGACTTTGGTGGCATGCAACCACGCCTGTCTGGAGTTATCAACTCCCAGCATAAGGCCCCAAGCCGAAGTGTCCACGTGATGAGCCGCTGCCTCCAACAGATCCTGGGCCAAGACCCTGGCATTGGACAATCCCGCCTTAAAGTCTTCCAGATTCTCGACCGGAATGAACTCCTCGAACTCCGACAGACCTTTCCACATGCTCATATTCACCCCTGCTAACACCAGTTCTGCATTTGCCTGACGGAGCTGCAAGGCAGAGCTAGCAAAAATCTTCCTCCCAAGGAAGTCTAGGAGCTTGTTCTCCTTCCCCAGAACCTGAGTAGCCGTCGTTGAAGAGGATGCTGCAGGCCTGGACTGTAAGGTGGCCGCAGCCACCACGTGGAAGAGGGGGGCGGACAAGACGACAGAGCCACCTCTTCCGAACAACGCAGCCTGTATCGCGCGTCAATTTTCTTATTGACGAAAAGTCCAGAGTGTGGCTTTTCCCAGGCCCTACGGACCTCGGCCAAAACGTCCTTCTGCAAGAACCGACCGGTACGCTCCAAAGGAGACAGGGTGAAAGCCCCAGGGCACCAGAACATCCAAAAGACACATGTTCAGTACCCGGGCATGAAAAGCTCTAATAGAGCGGGGCTGGTCCTCGTTGTCCTGATCACCCTGCGCATCATCCGACAGGTCAGGAGCCTGTTGAACCGTGTCAGGCACTGCCCTGTCCACAGGGGACACTGGGGGCAATGGCGGAAGGGTCGGCAGAGCCACCGGAGGAGCGGGTGGAGCCAGAGGTGCAGGTGGGCATATCTCCCTAAAAAGACCCTTGAAATAATCCCTCATGGGGTCGGTACGCATGAGCGTCTGAAAAAAAGCGTCCTCCGGAGACGGTTTTGGAGCTATCGGAGGAGGCCGCTCATGAGGAGGATAATTCCAGGGACGCAAAGGGGAGGGTTGCCACACGGGCCCATCCCCCGAAGTGTCCACAAAAATCAAAGGTGCCGACCCCACAGGCAACGAAGCATTGTGTGGAAGGGGCATCTGAGCGTTCCAGTCGTAGACTAGGTGAAACGGATGTGCACAAGGAATTTTATGTTCACCCATAGAACCAAGCCCTACACCTGAGGCCGATGGTGTAGTTGTAGGGGAAGCCCCCAAAATGGCCACCTCAGTACTGCCGGTAAAAAAGAACTTTCCTTCTTTGCGCCCTCAACAGATCTGGTGTCGCAGCAAGAGTGGGAACAGTGAGAAACAACCTTCACCGATAAGGCCTTGTCAGGCCTCTCAGACATGTTGGTAGCTTTAGCCTCTGTACGAGGGACCTCGGACCCAGGTCCGGTAACAGCCTTATTCGCGCGGCCTCGAACATCCGTTCGGTGACACCAAGCCCAACCAAGGCCTCGGGGCGCACCCCGGTCTTATTCTTGAGGGAAACCTAGAGACCCAAGCTACTCCGCACTGATGAGCCCAAACAAGGACGAAACATGTTTGGGGATGCTTGTGGTCTCGTGCAGAAGGGATGTGGCCTAGCAGTTCGGGCTGGACTGCCCCTTTTGGGGTGGGGCCAAGTCTGATTTGCATATGGTCTTTCCCCTTCTGTAATGGCTTGGCAGGCGAAGAACGGTGGTCTGGAGGGTTGCCCAGAGCATTGCCAGTGGTTAAGATTGATTCTAAACCTTCCAGCCATCATCTCTTTGTTTTTGCTTTGTCACCCCGAGTGGGACGGGTATGCCCAGACGTGGGTCCCGTGCCTGCTGGGCCTAGAGACCCAAGCTACTCCTCACTGATGAGCCCCAACAAGGGGCCATGATTCCTGCCCCTCATGTCCCCAGCCCTCCTAGATGTCAGGCTGGAGCCAGGCCACAATCACCTACATGGCCCTCAAGGGCCTCTCCATCCCTCCAAAGACGCACTTGGAGTCAGACTTGGCGCTTGTGGCACCAGACTCACTCCCTCCCATAGGATAACATTGGGGATTGGACTTGTAGTGCATTGATGGGGACAAGATGGATGTCCCCACATATTTTGCTTCCCAGAACTGCATGTGCAGTCTAGTCTTTTGGGTGTGGTTCAGCCCAGAGACACCTGGGATACCCAGAGACTATTTAAGCCAATCCCAGGCTGAGAAACATGCTTTGTGTTTTCTGCACCTGCAGCATGACACTCACCGTGTTCGGATCGGTCTCCAGTAAGCCCTGCATCTTTCTTCTGCGCTCAGTTCCTCCAAGAACAAGAACACGGTTAGGAACAGCCTTACCTTGCGGCGCTTCTGCCCATCATTCATCGCTTCTTCTGTTCTGCGGGCATCTTCGGCGGTGTCAGTCCCATCCCGGCACGCCGTTTCCTAAGGAAAAGGGAAAAGAACAGAAAAAAGGCATTAGTAAGCATTCAGCAAATCTTCGCTTATTTTTAAAGACTGTACGAACTTCAAACGCTTACCTGAATCCCAGCTGCTCTGAGGGAACTCTGTCTCCGGAACCTCTCATCCATCTGCAAGAGGGAAAAGACACTCCAGGTTAGCGTGGAAACATCTAGAGGCGCCGCATACCGCGCTTACTCACTGCATTTCTTCTTCATAACTGGCATCCATGTTGAAAACGTTGCGGCACCTAAAAGACACAGAAAAATAACTCAGTTCAATACAAATACGAAAGGGTCGCATCGCGCTCTAACTCACCTTCAGCGCTACTCATCTCAGCAGCACGTCGCCATCCCCAGACGCCGGCCATCATCTAAGGAAGGAAAGGAACGAAGTTAGAGAACTGTTTAAAAGACTCATTATACTTACCTGTCGGACTCTTGCCAGTGAAGTAACTAGGCAGCAACGACCCCGCATCAATCAACGCGCCCCTGCGCTGAAAGCAGGACGGAGAGCACACTTTCCAAGAAAACAAGTTAAGCTGTGGATCAAAGGGAAGGGTTGGACCTCGGGGAAGAAGGGGTTCAAGCACACAGAGACAATAGGGAGTTAAACTCTACCAATCCTGTGTTTCAGGCCCAGTTTCCAGTCGAGTAGACTCTAGGGAAGGGTTCCAGGTCGTAAGAGGTCAGAACAGGCTGAGTGACGTCTCCATGGATACCAAGTGAGCGTTACACAAGGGCGAAACATGTTTGGGGATGCTTGTGGTATCGTGCAGAAGGGATGTGGCCTAGCAGTTCGGGCTGGACTGCCTCTTTTGGGGTGGGCCAAGCCTGATTTGCATATGGTCTTTCCACTTCTGTAATGGCTTGGCAGGCGAAGAACGGTGGTCTGGAGGGTTGCGCAGAGCATTGCCAGTCGTTAAGATTCATTCTAAACCTTCCAGCCATCACCTCTTTGTTTTTGCTTTGTCTCCCCGAGTGGGACGGGTATGCCCAGACGTGGGTCCCGTGCCTGCTGGGCCTAGAGACCCAAGCTACTCCTCACTGATGAGCCCCAACAAGGGTGAAACATATTTGGGGATGCTTGTGGTCTTGTGCAGAAGGGATGTGGCCTAGCAGTTCGGGCTGGACTGCCCCTTTTGGGGTGGGGCCATGCCTGACTTGCATATGGTCTTTCCCCTTCTGTAATGGCTTGGTAGGCCACGAACGGTGGTCTGGAGGGTTGCCTAGAGCATTGCCAGTGGTTAAGATTCATTCTAAACCTTCCAGCCATCACCTCTTTGTTTTTGCTTTGTCCCCGTCGATGGATAAGGGGTCTTAACTTTATCCTTTACGAAAGGAACCTCGGCCGAGCCGGTACTATGAGGCCTGGAATGTTTCTGCGACATACCAATAGCCAAATTAGCCTTCTCAGGAAGGACCTCGGTACTGCTGGTAAAGGAATAACTTTCCTTCTTTGCCCCCTCAACAGTTCTGGCATCGCCACAAGAGCGGGAACCGTGAGAAAAAACTTTCACTGATAAGGCCTTGCCAGGCCTTTCAGAAATGTCAGTAACTTTTGCCTCTGTACGAGGGACCTCAGACCCAGGTCCGGTAGCAGCCTTCCAAACACGGGCCTCGAACATCCATTCAGTAACACCAAGCCCAACCAAGGCCTCGGGGTGCACCCCAGTACTTTTGAGGGAAGCCGATAAAGAGGCCTCAGAGCGAGCTCCGATACCCCACGACTCAGTGGAACGGGGTCTACAAGCAGCCCCCACAGGAGGGGCCTCGGAGTGTACTCCGGTATCTACAGGCCCCTTACGGAGACCCTCTGAGAAAACTCTGGTAAGATTATTAGGCCCAGAAGGCACCTCGGGGCAATCGTCGGTGATAGAGCGGCTAACGCTCCTCCTGGCTCAGGAACAGCCCGGAAAGGTATCTCCCGGCCAGGGTGCTCTAAAAAGTAAAGAGTTTATTGGGCGTTTCTTCTTTTCCTCGATAAAAGCTTGAAAATGCAAAGGAAGAGTATGTCAAAACACCTCCACCCAGTGCTCCAACCGAAGTTGAAGGGCCTGGACCGAAAAGGAATCACAGTAAAAACAGGAGTCCCAACGGTGGTCCGGACCCAATCACTCGAAGGAAAAAAGGGAAGCAGATGCAAGTGCGTCCAGTCCCGAACAAGCGGAGAAAAGGACTGATGGGCGATGTGTGGGGCAGAGCCCAGATGGGTGTGGTTACGGCAGCGTGCCAGTCCCTGCGCAGAAAGAGAAGAAGGACTAAAGAAATGTAGCAACATTTTTGGATGCTTTTTACAAAATGCTCCGGTCCTGTCCCACAGGACGGAGGGATGTCCACAAGTACGGAGGAAAAGGGACGGGATGTAGGAGTATGAAGACAGTGGAGGACGTTTGAGAGAAGCAGTAAGGAGGACTAGGTGCAGAGTACATCTAGGAAAGAAAAAGCAGAGATAAATGAGGGTGAAGAGGAGCAGTAAGGAGGAGGTGGAAAGTACATGAATTCAAAAGGGGTCGGTTGAGGTGAAAGCTGAGAGGAGTCATAACGAGAAGGTGGCAAGAGCGTTAACTAGAAAGAGGTGCAGTGAAGGTGGTGATGAGAAAAGTATTAAGGAGGAGGAGGGAAAAGCAGAAATATGGGGATGGAAAAGGATAAGACAGTAAGAGGAGGAAAGATTGGGTGGAGGAGAATAGAAAGGGCGAAAGGCATGAGGGAGAAGAGATGAGAAGGTTCTCAAGACAAGGGAAAGCAAGCTAGAAGTGTGGTTGAAACCCAGGTTCCTGAAGAAACTGTGGTAAGCTCTTTGATCACCAGAGGGGGGTAAAGCCCAACAACACTAGAGCCAAACACAACCATTGCTAGGATCCAAAAGAGCCCAACACTGGGCCCACGTTTAGGCAAACCAGTCCACCGGGCGTGGTGGGGCCTGTTTTGCTACATGAAAAGGGTGTCATCCTGGCCACTTATATGAAAGCAAAGTAACTGACTTCAAGTGCCAAGAAAGATGTGCAGGCGCTAATAAACCCCAAAAGAGTGTTTTTATCCTCCCGGTGTCAGGGCAAAGGGAGAGAGGAACGGAATAAAGGCCCTATAAAAAAATCTTAGTTTTTTGTATAACCACTACATGACATCAGTTCAACCTAATACCTTTACATTTTTGTTTGTTTAATAAAGAGCCTTGAACTTAAGACCTTGGCGTAGAGCTTTTTTTTTATCTCTAGAGCATGACAGATCATTCAGGCAGCTTTTTAAATAATAATGATCCTCCAAGATCCCTTCCGGTTAGGGTGGCAGAGAAACCATGTTCATGTGACCCTTTTCTTGGATGGCAGTTACCTGCCTCCTACTACCTCAAAGCCTGACAGAAGGCAACTTTCCAATGGGCTTTTACACTTTTGTGAATTTAGATGAACAAGTTACTTCTTACCTTGTAACGTTCTTTCGACGGGATGTTCCTCAGACGTATTCCTCATCTTAGATATCTCCTTCCAGCTCTGCTGGCCTCGGAAAATTTTTTCTCTCTCTAGAGGGCGCTGCGCGTCGACGTCCTCCGAGTCGATGTCCCTCGACAGACGCCGTATCGACGTCGACGTCATCCTGCCTATAAAGGCCGCGCGCAGCGTCCGTTGCTCAGTTCCGTTTTGTTGCCCACAATAATACTTTCTGGACTAAACTAATCACCCTGAAGGAGCGTAAGCTGCAACAACAAGGGAAGTAGAACTGCGGGGATGGATGGGAGGGTCGATGAGGAATACGTCGGAGGAACATCCCGTCGAAAGAACGTTACAAGGTAAGAAGTAACTTGTTCTTCGAAGGGATTGTGTCCTCCGACGTATTCCTCATCTTAGATAGGCTCCCATAGCAGTATTCTATTATTGGAGGAGGGAGTACTGACTTCACGCGGTCTTCTATTGATGAATAGAATGCAGTACAGCCCTTCCAAACCTAGTCTCTTGACTGGAGGAGGAATCCAAATTGTAAAAACGTGTAAAGGTATGGACAGACGACCATGTAGCGGCCGCACAGATGTCTTTAACCGGCACGCCTCTTTTGAGGGCCGAAGAAGCTGCAATACCTCTGGTCGAATGAGCCCTAAGGTTTTGAGGGGGCTCTTTCCCTGCCAGTTTATAACATTCCAGAATGGCTAGAATGATCCATCTGGAAATGGTCTGCTTAGTTATTGGTAACCCCAGCTTGTGACCTGCGTAACCTACAAACAGCGGGTCTGCCTGTCTTATCCTGGCTAGTCTACTGATGTAAAAACGTAAAGCCCTCCTAGGGTCTAGCCTGTGTAACCTCTCTTCCTCTTTCCCCGGGTGAGGAGGAGGATAGAAAGATGGTAGGGTAATCTTCTGAGTGAAATGGAATTCAGAAACCACCTTTGGGACAAAATTAGGCTTCACTTGCAGGACAACTTTGTCTTTGTGAAATATTGTGTGAGGGGGTTTACAAGAAAGAGCTTGTAATTCGCTCACCCTTCTAGCAGATGTAAGTGCTATTAATAAAACAGTTTTAAGGGTAAGGAATCTTAACGAACAAGAATGGAGAGGTTCGAAAGGTGTGCCCATCAGGAAAGTTAGTACTAAGTTTAAATCCCATAGGGGAACTTGGAATGGTCTTGGGGGATAAACATTGGTTAACCCCTTTAGAAACTGTATTACCAAGGGTAATTTGAAATAGGATGGTTCTTCCGCAGTACGCTTAAAGATGGATAGCGTTGCGAGATAGCCCTTAATGGTGCCAACTTGAAGGCCTGAATTTGCCAAATATAGTAGGAAGGACAAAACCATTGGTGTACCACATGAAAAAGGGTCGATATTCTGTTCTCTACACCAGCTGCAAAATCTGTTCCAACGGCAGCGGTATAAAGACTTTGTTGCTGGCCTCCTTGCCGAAAGCAACACCTCCATAACATCATCAGGGAGGTCCCAATCCTTGTACCTCAGCCTTTCAGAAGCCAAGCGTGAAGGTTGAGGGTTTTGATGTCTGGATGGAGAACCTGACCTCCCTTCTGTGAGAGTAGGTTCTCTCTGAGTGGAAGTCGAATTGGAGGGCAGATGGACAAGTCTAGAAGGTCCGGGTACCACGTTCTCCTGGCCCAATCCGGGCCAATTAGGATCATGGTTCTCCGGAATCTTCTCAACCTCCTGATCATTTGAGGAATGACAGGGACCGGTGGGAACGCGTACAGAAGCGGAAACTCCCAGTCCACTATGAACGTGTCTCCCAGAGCTCCTCTCGGGGGAAATTCCCTTGAGCAGAACAGGTCGCATTTCCTGTTTAGGCTGGTGGGGAACAGATCTATCTGAGGGGTTCCCCAAAGGGCGAAGATCTCTTGAAGGACTTCCTGAGCTAGTTCCCACTCGTGGGAGACTGTGCCCTGCCTGCTCAGAGCGTCCGCTGTCAAGTTCTTCTCTCCGGCTAGGTGAACTGCCGATAGAGAGATTCCTTCTTGGATTGCCCAAAACCAGAGCTGCATCGCCTCTCTGCACAGGGGTAGTTATCCTACGCCTCCTCTTTTGTTGAGGTAATGCATGGCCACCGTGTTGTCCGTCATTATCAGGACGTTCTTCCCTTGTACAGCTGGCAGGAACGCCTTCAGCGCAAGTCTGATGGCTCTCAGCTCTAACAGGTTGATATGTAGTCTGGACTCCGATGGAGACCAACGACCGCTGATGGTCAAGTCGTTGGCGTGGGCTCCCCACCCCGTGAGTGAGGCATCCGTGACTACTGTTATCTCCGGCCAGGGTTGCCAAAACTGTTCTCCTTTCAGAATGTTCTCCTGACAGGCCCACCACTGAAGGTCTCGAGCTACTCTGTCGGGAACTTGAAGAAGATCTGTCATTCTCCCTGAGAATTGTGACCACTGAGTCCTCAGTGCCCACTGGAGGGATCTCATTCTCAAGCGAGCCTCTGGCACTAGGAAAATGCAGGAAGCCATGAGGCCTAGCAACCTCAAAAAGTCGAAGGCTGGGAGACGTTGGGCATGTTGGAACTTGGTGACCATCTGTAGAATATCTTGAGCCCTCACCTCTGGTGGCGAGGCTTTTCCCAGGGAAGTGTCCAGGATCGCTCCTATGAACTGGAGTCTCTGCAATGGTATCATTTGTGACTTCTTTAAGCCCAGTCTGTGAAGGAAGTGGCACACGTGATTTAGCTGGATCTGAGCTTGTTCCGAAGAAACAGCCCTGATCAACCAATCGTCCAGGTAGGGGTAGACGTGAATACCTTCCCTCCTTAGACTTGCAGCCACTACCGACATTAACTTGGTGAAGACCCTCGGGGCGGAGGTCAGCCCAAATGGCAGCACTCGAAATTGATAGTGAGAGTTGCCAATTGCGAACCTCAGGTATTTCCTGTGTTTGAGATGGATAGGCACATGGAAATAAGCGTCCTGAAGGTCCAGAGATACCAACCAGTCCTGGAACTGAAGGGCCTGGAGGATCTGAGAAAGAGTGACCATCTTGAATTTGTCTTTTCTGAGGAATTTGTTCAACTCTCGCAAGTCCAAGATGGGTCTCAGTCCTCCGTCTTACTTTGGAATGAGAAAGTAAGGGGAGTACCAGCCCTTGTTCCTCTCCGCTACAGGTACCGGTTCTATGGCACCTTTCTCTAGCAGGTCCAAAATTTCCTGCAAGAGGAGTGGATCTGGAGCTTTCTGAGAGCTGATCCCCGGTGGATGACTCTGAGGTATACGTAGGAAAGGCAGGCAGTAACCTTGGGCAACTGTTTCCAATGCCCAAGCATCTGACGTGATAGCCTGCCATACCGCCAGATGTTGAGTCAACCTGCCTCCTACAGGTGTCCTGTGAGGGAAGTCCTCAGAGTGGTTTTGGGGCAGCTGATGCAGATGCTGATGGTAAAGAGGCACCTGCTGTTGCTGCGGCTTTTGAATATCTACCCCGTCCACCTCGGGTAGTTCTTCTTTGTCCCCTTTGAACCGGTCGTCCTCTACCTCTTCCGAATGCGGAGTAGAAGCGAAAGGACTTGCCCCTCGCAGAGGTTCCTGTGGGACGAAAAGGAGTCTGACGGATTGCAGCTCCTAGGGATTTAGCTGCTGCTTTTGAAGTTTGCAGTTTCTCTAAACTGTCATCCGCCTTTTTCCCGAACAAAGAAGAGCCATCGAATGGCATGTTCAAGAGTCTGGCTTGCACATCTGGGGCAAAACCAGACTTTCTCAACCAAGCGAATCTCCTGGTTGATGTACTTGCCGCCATTGCTCTGCTGATACTGTCAGCCGAATCAATGCCCGTCTGGAGGGATTCGCACATAGCGTCTTTACCGTCCTGTATAATATTCAGGAACGCATCCCTTTCTTCTCCCTCCGGGATGCAGTCAGCCGCTGTAGAAGCACACTCCCAAAGTGTATGGCTGAACCTAGCAAGGGTGCAAGTAGCATTCACAGATTTTAACGCCATGCTACATGCTGAAAAGACTTTCTTTGCCATAGCATCATATTTTTTATCGTCCCTGTCCTGTGGGACGGTAGGATAAGCCGTCTTGACATCGGTAGAGGATGCTGCCTGTACCACCAGACTTTCTGGGGATGGGTGTTTAGACAAAAGCTCCGGGTCTGTAGAAGATACCCTGTACTTTGTAGACAGTTTTTTATTTACTGCTGGTACGACATCTGGGGTTTCCCAGTTTGTCATAATCTTCCTCTGAAGAGCTTTATGAAAAGGCACCACAGGATCCTCCTGTGGGCCTTTGTCAAGAATATCCGTGAGGTCATCTTGTTGGAAAGATTGTGAAGGTGCAGACCACCCCATGAACTCTGTGATCCTGGCCATTAAGGCTCTATAGGGGGTTTCAGCATGCTCCCCCGGGTCTGGCCTAGCAAACTCCACCTCAGGGGAAGTGTCTAATCCACTTGCCTCATGTAAGGAATCATGAAGATCCTTTAACCTGCGTTCTTCAGAGGAAAATTCCTCTCTAATTGGGGTTACAGGTCCCTGCAACTCAAATGTGTCTTCCTGTTCAGACAATTCACCCTCTTCCAAGATTGAGGACATAGTTCTCAATTGTTCTGAACTCATAAAGGGAGTAAATCCCATTTCCAAGGCAGAGGGTGCCGAACTTGTCATTATCGGCCTTGAAAACGACGATGTCGTCGACGCCGACGTCGAAGGCTTCGAACGTTGCGTCAAAAACAAAGGCGGAGGCCTCGAAGACCTCGACAGAATTGGAATTCTACTCGACAATCTCGAAGCCATCGACGTCGAGGACCTGGGGATAGTCACTGGGTGTGTCGTAACCGTGACTTTTCTTGGCTTCGACGCCGGTGTCGAAGCTGGCGTCGAGTCGACAGACCCTTGTGTTGAAGGTCCCTTCGACAACGGCGTCGAAGACACCGACCTCAGCGTCGACGGAACCCTCGTCGACGGCGTCGACGGAACCTTCGAGGAAGGTTTGGAGGTCATAGTCCTACTCGAGGGTTCGAGACGCGCTCGAGAGGTTTCCTTCGCCGGGTACTGCGACTCGCTGCGTTTTTGACCTTCGGGTCTTTCGACCAGAGCATCGCTCTCGGCAGTCTTCGAGGGGGTCAAGGCCGCTTTCTCGAAGACGCTCATCATATTTTTGCGGAATTCCTCCCATTCAGCCCGGGAACTATGTTTCGTGGGGCAAGGGATTCTTTTTGGTGAAACAGAGGAGAGGAAGACGGAGAAGGGGATCTTCGACGTCTCCTCTTCGAGTGCTTCGATCTCGAGGAGTGATGGGACCCACTCCGAGACCTGGAGCGCGAATGGTGACGAGGAGACGAGTGTCTCGACTTCGTCGACGAAGAAGAAGCTTTAAAAGTCTTACCTTTTTCCAGCTTCCCCCTACGCTCCTTCAGGGCCTTAGCTGTCATGGACATACAGTCCTCGCATTCCGAACAATGGTGTTCAGCTCCCAAACACCACAGACAAACTCTGTGAGGGTCAGTCAGCGACATCTTTTTCCCACAATCTCAGCATTTTTTGAAGCCGGATCGAGGAGTTGTCGGTTGCGACGAGGAAGCCATCGAGTACGGATCGAATAACTCGAGATAACTAGGTATTAATCTGACAAGAACTGAGCAACGGTATTCCGAGGCACTGAGTAAGCGCAGAAAAACGGAACTGAGCAACGGACGCTGCGCGCCGCCTTTATAGGCAGGATGACGTCGACACGGCGGCTGTCGAGGGACATCGACTCGGAGGACGTCGACGCGCAGCACCCTCTAGAGAGAGAAAAAAAAATTCTGAGGCCAGCAGAGCTGGAAGGAGATATCTAAGATGAGGAATACGTCGGAGGACACAATCCCTTTGAAAGTTCAGTATTTGATCATTCAAACAGAATAGTTCACCCTGCTCAATGGTGCCCCCCCTTAATATTTTTGAGTTGGAGCTTCTTGTGCATCCAGATGAAGGTAGCCATGTGTTGGGAGCCATCCAACGTCTTTCACAAACCACAGGCCTTGTCAATTCCCTGGTAATGGAAGGAGAAAACATTGCTAGTAAAATTGTCATGACCAGGGCATGTGGGATTTCCTGCAGAAGCCTCACCTCATACCCTTTAGGCAGCATAGCTGAAATATGGCCTGTATTCAACAGTCTGTACCTTTGTCTGCTTTGTGGTTTGGTGTAGCACAGAGGAAGGAGGGAAGGTTCCTTATTTTGGAGCTAGGCTGATCCGTGGGCTGGCCTTGCGTCAATGATTTGAGCTAGCCCCAGCATTTGGGGCCATTTTAAGATTTCTGAACTGTTGATAATATGCTTTTTCTTTCTAGGACATATACTGCAGCAAAATGTCTTCCTGCTGGGATGGTCGTGATTTTACTATTACAAGCTTTCCAGTCACCTAAGGCAACCTGCGAGGCCCAACCCATTATATGGCTCCACATCCAACACTTGTAGAAAGAGGGCATGGCCCAGACTAAGGGCACAACTGCAACAGACACCCTTCACCCTTTCACACCCACAGCCATCTCATTACTGTGAGCTTATCCCACTTACCCCAAAATTCCACCAGACCGAGGCCTTACCTGCAAGATCTTGTGCAGCTAGCGCCAGAGAGGCTTTCCTTTTTGTTCAATGCAAGCTCCACCCTGGAGTCACCACACAGATTGGAGCACTGCACCTGCCCCCTTGTCTGAGAAAAGGTGCAATGCAACAAAGATGCCAGAGCCAGGTACTTGCTGTGCCATCAGGCTCATAACCTGCTCCCTGAAAGATAGCCGGGTCTCAGCATTATTTAGACCATCATCTCTACAATGAAACCTCACACAAAGTTAAGATGCCAGGTAGATCACTGCAGTGTGGGGTCATTCCTAGCTTTAGAGCATTTGCATGTTCCTTTACTTCTCTTACCTTTCACCTTTGCAGGCTAGCTGTCCAGGGTTTTAGTAAAGAGTCCTCCGTACAATTTGAATCTCCTAGGAAACCCTCCCACAAAGCATGCTTCTAAATGACATTTTGCACCTCCATCATTCAAATCTTGCCATTTGTTTGCAATAACTCTGATTTGTGTTACTTGTGCTTTTATATTTTGTTATTTTTTTTCGTATATTCTTCTGTCTGAATCTAAAAATAAATAAAAAATTGAGGTAAATGTTTATTCTAATTCATTCACCGGCCTTTCCAATGAAAAAGTGCAGTAAAGATTTCAGGGATATTTTACAATTTGCTTCCTGGTAATGATCAGGTGAGGCCCCCTTTGTGCCCCTCTCACACATTTTTTGTTGAAATTGCTTTAAATTCTATTTAGAAGCGTTCGAGCGCTGCGTTTGTGTCCCCTTCCGTGTTCTCTCCCCCTGTGTCCGGCCCACCCTTCTGATTGGTTCCTCCATCCGACGAATAGTGCAGCTTTAGGGCAGCCCTCTGCCTGTAGCAGCCCTGCGGCAAAGGTCCCAAGGCAAAGGGCAAATCCATAACTGTGTCTGCCGGTGTCAGCAGGGGAAGCAGCAACAATCTCGCCTCCAACCACCCCCCCCAGCAACCGATTCCAACAAAGGTGGTTGCAATGGCATAATTCCACTAAAAAACAAGCTACACCAACCGGTTGCAGCACCCAGACACGCCAATCAAGGAATATACTGCCGCCATCCAGCATCGACGGATAAGGAAAGCCCCTGGCCGTGCAGCCCCCGTAGTGAAGGACCCGAGGTAATGGACAGCAGCTCCTGAAGAAACAGTGCCAGACTGTGTTGACCTGCATTGGCCAGCTGGCAACCAGCAGCGTCTGACCAGGTAGGAGACCTTCACCTGCCAATCCTCTGTGAGGCACACTGACTCATTGAAACCCATTCCTGTTGACTCCTCCTGCTATTAATCTTGATTCCAACAAAATACTGCCTTAAGTAATTAGCCCAATAGTCATACTCGGCATCTAATTAGCCGGTACCCCCTAGGGGTTACTGCATTTACTGTCACTACATTTACTGTTGTCCCCCCTGTTAGGCCCTTTCTTCCTGTGTCCAGGCATCCCAAATGTAGCCGCTGCCATTACATCTTGGGTTACTGCATTTTCTGATACTACATTTACTGTTGCCCCCCCTGTGGTAGACCCTTTGTCCCTGCTGTTACATCTGGGTTACTGCATTTACTGTTACTGCATTTACTGTTGTCCACACCGTGTTAGACCCTTTGTCCCTCTATCCAGGTGTCAAATCTAGCCGCCACTATTCACCTAAGGTTACTGCATTTACTGTTGTTCCCACCCCCGTTAGGCCCTTTCTCCCTCTATCCAGGTATCCCAAATCTAGCCGCAGCTGTTACATCTGGGTTACTGCATTTACTGTTACTGCATTTACTGTTGTCCCCCCGTTAGGCCCTTTCTCTCTCTATTCAGGAGTCCCAAATCTAGGTGCTACTATTCACCTAATTTTACTGCGTTTACTGTTGTCCCTCCGCCCCCCCAACCCACGGTTAGGCCCTTTCTCCCTCTATCCAGGTGTCCCAAATCTAGGTGCTACTATTCACCAAAGGTTACTGCATTTACTGTGGCGCCCCCCCCCGGTTAGGCCCTTTCTCCCTCTATTCAGGTGTCCCAAATCTAGCCACAGCTATTACATCTAGGGTTACTGCATTTTCTGTTACTGCATTTAATGTTGCCACCCTGTGTTAGGCCCTAGGTGCTGCAATTGCATTTACTGTTATTGTATTTACTGTTGCCCCCTATCCCCCACATTCGGGTTAGGCCCTTTCTCCCTCTATCCAGGTGTCCAAATCTAGGTGCCATTATTGCATTTACTGTTATTGTATTTACTGCTGTGTCCCGTGTTAGGCCCTAAATGCTGCTACTGCATTTACTCTTATTGCATTTACTATTGTTGCCCCATGTTAGGGCCTTTCTCAAATTCTAGGTGCTGCCCCGACCTTCCTGCCAGATGGAGATACCACATCAACAAAGACCACCTCTCATTCCCCTCCTCATTCCCGGTCCCTCTGGACCTTACCCCCCCCCATATCTCACCCCTCACGGCGCATAAGCTGCACTCTATCTCCCAACTTCATGAAGCTGCCCTATATCCCTCATCGTGTCGCCAACTACGTCTCTTGCCCCCAAACACTGATACTCTCTGACCCCCCTGCACACCCCCAAACACCATTCCACCTCTAACTCCACGATCAGAGGAGCACACTGGAGCGCCAAACACCCCTCGCCTCAATCCCTCACACCTCAACCCACCCGAACATAACAGCCATCTTCCCCCAAGCTTCTACTGAGAACCCCACACTCCCCGTACACACACCCTGCGCAATCTCAAACTCACAAGCCAGAGGAGCGCTCTGGCGCTCCAAACTCAACGAGTCCCCCGCCACTACCGTGTCATCCCAGTGTCCACTGAGGAACCTCTCACCCAAACGAATACGCCCCTCAGTGCCCCCTGCCATTGCCAATCCCCCTCTGTCACCAGCACTACCACATATCCACGTGTGTAGAGCTCCGCGTCACTCCAACTCTGTCACCCCTCTACCAACACACCTCCAATCCATGCCCTCCACATCTCCCCAGCAAACCCAGAATCCCCCTGACAGTGCAATCCTGCAAGGGCAAACGTGCCCCACATATTCCGCACAGCCTGCCCCCCCATTTTGACCCACGATACGCTCTCACCCTTCCTCCCATGCCGCCTTCTCCCCCCCTCGGCCCCTACTTGAGCCCTGCCCACAGACCCCCCCTTCATACCCTTTCCCCTTTCTGAAAGTAGCACTTCTCGCCCTCTCTAGAACAGTTGCTTCATCCTCTTCCCCCTCTGACCCTCTCTCACGCTCCTCTGGCACCCAATCCCACAAAACGCGCAAAGAGTGACCGGCCCTCACCCTAGACGCTCCATACCTCTCGCTTGATTGGTCCAACCTCCCACCCTTTCACATCCCTACCTCCAGACCCTCCCCCTCTCCTTGTCTACACCCCCTTGCTCTCACCCAGTGCTCCACAAGCCCCAGCACCCGCCAGACCCGAACTACAAACTCGCCTAACCTCTCACACCACAATTGCACCACTCACCAACCTCCCAATCCACTCACCTAGTCCTCAAAGTGCACATACATCCTGATCCCCCCAAAATCCCCCTCTATCAGTCTCATCTACCCAGACCAATCCTACCACCCCCCCCCCCCAATCTCACCGGACACCCATGTCCACTGAGCACTCCCAGCGATGAGTTTCATGAAAATCACCTCCCCTCTTGAAATCACATGCATCCTCTTCAATGCCCGCTCCATGGCAAGAAACAGACACAGCATCTTTGACCTCCTATCCTCCGACAATCCCAACCTCATATTTATCACCGAAACCTGGTTCTCCGATGATTTTGCACCAGTCACGCACAACGCCTTCCCATCTGGGTACTCGCTTATCACCCCCAACAGACCTTCGAGAGGTGGCAGAGTGGCAATCCTCTACAAACCTCATTTCTCCGTCTCACTTGTCCAAACCCAGACATGCAATGCTGCCTGTGAATCCCTCCTAGTAAAACTCTCGCTACCATCATCAATCTCACACAGCTTCCTACTCATTTACAGACCCCATGGATATGACATTTTGCCAACAATCTCTGTGATTCACTAGCTACCATTCAGGTAAATCACCCAACTCTCACTCTTTTGGGAGACTTCAATTTCTGGTTCAATATGCCCAACAACTCCATGACCCAACCTCTGGTCGACAGTCTCGATGCACTCAACCTCTCCTGGCACACATTTGATGCGATTTTCAGCTCCTATACCTAGTCTCCATATCCAGTCCCAACCCACTTCTGGACAGACCACTCTGCCATCCTTCCTCTATCCACACACCAACCCCTCCTCCCACTGCTCCCCATTCCCCCACTTCTGATCACAAATGCTGGAACAATGTCAAGGTACTTCCCGACCTGGCCGAAGCCCTGCTAGTCCGTCCCCCAGCGACGCTGACGGAACAAGTTACTTACCTGTAACTGTTGTTCTCCAGCCTGGATCTGGCATGGATTCACATGCTCATGAATATTCCCCGTCGTCAGGCTGGGAATCCTCGGTAAAGAAAAAATCAGTTTCAGTTTTGTTTCTGAAATGTCTTTCACCTAATAACCAATTACTGATCTCTGGGTCATACTGCCCCCAGCCAATGACTGCCCTCTACCTAAGCCCCTCCTCTGGCAGCCATCTTCAGATTTGGTAGCACTTAAAGTGGCAGTAGGACCAAGTGAAGAGCCGCAGAGGGATAGGAGGGAGGGTTCGCATGTGAATCCATGCCAGACCCATGCTGGAGAACAACAGTTACAGGTAAGTAACTTGTTTCTTCTCCAGCATGGGGTCTGGCATGGATTCACATGCTCATGAATACAATAATACATATCAGTACACATATGCACAACCACGGGAGGTGGCAAGGCTCAACATTAAGCATTTCATCACAACATTAAGCATCTCTTACCTCCTCACCAGGCCCACCTTCAGGCGAACAGGTTGCGCAGCACTGCCTGGCCGACTCTGGACTCCTCCCTGGAATCCCGGTCGACGCAGTAGAATCTCGTGAAGGTGTGCATCGACCTCCACGTAGCAGCTCTGCAGATGTCCAGCAGGGGCACACCAGATAGGAAAGCTGTGGTAGCAGCAATCGCTCTGATCAAATGGGCTCTCGGACGGCCGGGCAACGGTCGGTTTGCTGACATGTGACAGTGCATGATGCAGCCGGAGAGCCATCTGGAAATGGAAGCCTTCGAGAGAGCCTTCCCTTGGTTGACAGGTCCAAAGTTCACAAACAGCTGTGATGTCTTCCGAAAACTCTTCGTGTGGTCCACGTAGAACTTCAGTGCTCTAGCTACATCCAGCGAGTGCAAAAGTCCTCTCGGCCGGCGACGAAGGCGATGGGAAGAAAACAGGTAACACCAAGGGCTCGATGAGGTAGAAGTCCGACGGCACCTTGGGCATGAAGGAGGGGTGCGTCCTCAGCACCACCCTCATCTTGTGGAAAGTCAGGTATGGGGCTTTACAAGAGAGGGCCTGGATCTCTCCCACTCGTCGTGCGGAGGTGATGGCCACAAGAAACGCAGTTTTCCATGACAGGAACTTCAACAGTGCAGAATGCAGAGGCTCGAATGGCGGCCCCATGAGCCTGGTCAGCACCACATTGAGTTCCCACGCCGGAGCCGGTGCCTTCACTGGCGGGAAGGATCGGAACAGTCCCTTCATGAACTCCTTCACCAGGCGATGGGACCACAGGGATGAGCGCCCCAGGGTTCTGGTGTAGCGGGAGATAGCCGCCAGATGGATCTTGATGGAGGCATGGGCCAGCCCCGCCTTGGCCAGCGATAGCAAGTACAGCAGCACTTGAGGGGCCGTAATCCGCAGAGGGTTAATCTTCTGTGCACGGCACCAGACAGAGAACCTCTTCCATTTGTGTCTGTAGCACTTGAGATTTGAGGACGCCCTGGCCTTTGCAAGCACCTCCTTAGAGTCTGCCGGGATATCGTACCGTCCAAACTCTAGTGCTGCAGGAGCCAGGCCTGAAAGTTCAGCAACCCCCGGGTCCTGGTGGAGGATGGCGCCTCCTTCTCTGGACAGGAGATCCGCGTCGTCGGCAGTTTGACTGGGGGGGGGACGCTGACATGTCCAGAAGGTCCGGGAACCATATCTGTCTCGGCCACGCCAGTGCAACGAGGATCATCCTGCACCGGGACCATCTGAGTGGGTTGATGAGTCGCAGCAGCAACGGCGGGAAAGCATAGAGGAACAGGCCGTCCCAGGGGAATGAGAAGTTATCGCCCATGCTCCCCGACTGGGGAAACCTGCTGGCGAACCTCCAGCACTTGGCGTTTGTGGCCGTCGCGAATAAGTCGATCTGGGTATTGCCCCATCGTTGGAATAGCCACTTGATCCTGCCGCATTTTCCACTCGTGGCACGAGCGCAGCTCCCTGCTTAGTGAGTCGGCGATGGTGTTCTTTATTCCTGCCAGGTGGAAGGGTACCAGAAAACATCCCTTGGGTGACGGCCAATGCCACAGATCCTGGGCCTCCTTGGATAGGGCTGGAGATCTGGTGCCTCCCTGCTTCCGGATGTAGAACATCGTGGTTGTGTTGTCGGTGAAAATCCTCAGCTCTTGCCCTTGAGGGACGGAAAGAACGACCTGAGGGCCCAGAACACGGCTGGGAGCTCCAGGACATTGATGTGTAGCGACTTCTCCTCCGGGAGCCAAAGGCCTCTTGCGTGGAGATCTCCGATGTGCGCTCCCTATCCCTCCAGGGAGGCGTCCGTCGTCACCGTCTCCTGGTGTGCGGGGGTCTGGAGTCCATCCCCGCCGCGAGTTGCGCGCGGGTGGCCCACCACCGGATCACTTGGCGGAAGGTCTCGATGAGCGAGATCCTGTCTTCGAAGCTGCCTGCCGCTTGCATCCAACGGGCGTCGAGGAACTCTTGTAGTGGACGCATCCGTAGCCTGCACAGGCGCACATGGTAGATGCACAAGGGCATCATGCCGAGAAGGGACTTGACGGACAGTCGTTGCACCTTGCCTAGGACGGCCTTCGTCCTTTCCTCCGAAGGAGAGGCCAATCGCACCACTGTGTCGAGCCTGGCTCCCAGAAACAGTGAGACTTGTGACAGGACCAAGTGGGATTTCGTGTAGTTGATGGAAAATCCCAGATCCGTGAGCAGCTGGACGGTCTTCGCTGTGTGTCCGACGACGAGTTCTCTTGTCCTTGCTCGGATGAGCCAATTGTCCAGGTAGGGGTAGACGTGGATCCCCTGCAGGTGCAGCCACGCTGCTACTGGTGCTAGGCACTTGCTAAATACCCTGGGCGCCGACTTCAATCTGAAGGGGAGGGCCTTGAACTGGTAGTGCCGTCCTCAGACTACGAATCTGAGGAACTTTCAATGTCCTCTTAGAATGGAGATGTGGAAGTAAGCATCCTCCAAGTCCAGCGACGATAGGAACTTTTGGAACTTGATGTACTTGTTTAAGCGACAAAGGTCCAGGATGGGTCGCCAGCCACCGGTCTTCTTCCTTACGAGGAAGTATCGTGGGTACACTCCGGAGCCCCGGAGCCTCTTTGGGATGAGCTCGATGGCTCCTTTCTTCAGCATCGTCCTTACTTCCAGCAGCAGTTGAGGGACGTAGTTTGCCTTCCTGGTCACGGGAGGAATGCGGGGGCACTTTTTTAGAAACTCGAGTGTGCCCGCAGGCCAGGGTATCCAGCACCCATCGGTCGGTGGAGATGGACTCCCACATGCTGACGAAATTCGCCAGCTGGCCTCCCACCAGGGTGCTCTGGTGGGGGCCCGACGCTACGGGCGGTTCAGTCCTGCTTGGTAGTGGCCTTCCCGCCTTGGCCTCCTCGACGATGACGAGATCCTCATGACTTGCCGCGTCCTCTGTAAGCCTCCTGCGATGAGGAGCGGGCCGCCTGGCGGTACGTCGAGGAGCCGCCGCCAAATCCTTTGGAGGCACCTTGCTTGCCTCCCGAGTTCCGAAAGGGCGGCCGTCGTCGTTGCAAAACTCCCAAGGCCCGCTCTGTTTCCGTGTCGGCCTTGATGGCCTGAAGTGCCTCCTCCACTGTCTTGCCAAACAGGTTTCCGTCGAAAGGCATGTCCAAAACTCTGGTTTGCACACGGAAGCCGGTGTCAGCAATGTCCGTGGCCACCGTTATGGTGTGGTCCGACGCCACCTCGCCTTCCTGCAGTACCTCCAGGGCCTCAGCCCTCTTGTCGTCCGGGAGGAAGTCCAGCAGAGGAGCGATCTTAAACCACAGCTCCCTGTCGTAGCGGGCCACAATCGCGAGGGCGTTGGCCGGTTTAATCATGGTCGTCGCCACCGAGATTACCTGTCGTCCCATGGCATCCAATTTCTTCCCTTCGCCGTCCGGCAGGGAAGTCGAAGTTGAAGCCGTAGCCCCAGCCGATTTCTTCTTGGTCGCCGCCGAGACGACCGAATCCGGGTTCGGCTGCACCCTAAGGCACATGGGGGTGGAATCCGGGACCCGGTAATTCTTCTCGTGCTGGTCTCTCTTGGCAGGGTTCGTGGACGGGTCCTTCAGGAGCTCCAGCCCCTCGTCCCAGATGTCGTCAAGCAACGGGACCGAGGGGACCGTCTTCCTCTTGGCCTCACGCCGTTGATAGAGGAAACCTTCCTTCTTCTGTTCCACCGGGCAGAGCTGAAAGAGCTCGGATGCCCTGGCGATCATGGCGTGGATGGAGCCAATTTCGTCAGGCGGGGAAGCCCGGGGGGGTGGTGATGGAAGGCCCATCCCGTTGTCACCACCGTCATCATCCGTCCCCATTGTAGCCGTCTTTGTTCCCGTGTCATCCCTCAGATCAGGGGAAGGAGATAAACGCCTTGAGGGCCGCGTAGGCTGGAAGGGCGGTGGGGGATGAGTTCTCCTCCGCTTGCTTGGAGGACTTCCCAACGGTCCAGGCTCTGCTGGGTCGTCCGTTGGGGGTAAGGGCAATCTTGTCCTTATCTCTGTGCACAAGGCTTGGATAGTGTAGTGTAGGAGGATGGTAAGAAGTCGTCAGGATTCGGGTTAGGCACAGGAGACTTGTATATATAAAAGGAGTAAGTTTATTTCTTAGTTACAGGGCTAGTTAGTTAGAAAGGCAGGGAGCTAAATAGATGACATCCTTTCAGTAAGGTTCTCCCATCCTGTGTTGCTCTTGGAACCCTCAGGTCCCATAACATTCTATATGGCATAGTTGTATTCTACTAGCAGCACTGTGTGCACCCAGCGCAGATAGATAACTAGAATACTACAGATAGCCATCAAGATTGCTCCTGAGCTGTCCTGTGGCCCAGGCACCGGATGCGACGGGTGCAATGGTTGGGGAGTGGAATCCTCCGCCTCCACAGGAACCTCATCGGCATCACTGTCGCTTTTTTCATCCGCCTCGTTGGGATCCCTCCCGTGGGACCAGACTTCCTCAGAACTCTTGTCCAGGATCTTCACGACATCAGCCAGCTCCTCTTCAGAGGCTGTATCCGTGTCTGTGATGGCCACCGGCCCCCTCTTTTTCCACCGGGGTACTTATCTATGGGCTGAAAAGAGGACTCCCTCCGCGGTGGCAGGGAAACTCTGGGACCCCGAGGTCACCTACATTGGCATAGCCTCCACAGCCTTCGCCAGGGCAGCCACGACTCCCTCAATTGAGGCCTTAGCCGGGTGAATCAAAGCCTTGACAACTTTGGACGCGCTTGAGGCCTTCACCTTGGGGGGAGGGTCGCCGCCTCGCTCCCCCTCGGCTTTCTCTGTCGGTATCGACCGGGGCTTCTCCCAAAGCTCACCCGGGTTCTCCAACTTCCTTTTCCACGAGCCAGAGCGTTGGCTTGTGGTTGATGGCGTCGGTGAAAGTGTGCCCTGCCTGACAGCCGTGGAGCCCGACCGTTCGGCGCTCCCAGTGCCCGCGGACTCACGGTGCTTTGCCATTTGTTGGGCCCCCGTCGCCGAGCGCCCTCAAAGGTCTTAGAAGACCGCTCGGACTTCTTCTTCTCTCCTGCTGCTGGGCTCTTCCCCTCCAGCCAGTTGGTGAGACAGATCCGCCGATCCTTCATGGTCCGTTCCGACATGTTCTTGCAAAACGCACAGTCCTTCTCCACGTGCATTTTGTCTTCATGAAGGCAGTAGAGGCATCTAGAATGCTCGTCCTCCTTGAAGACATTCTGCAATTCGCATCCAGGGCAGCTCCTGAACAGCTTGGATCAGGGTGTTGTTTCCTGGGCCATGTCCACACGGGGTAGGCCTCGAAGAATCTTCTGGAATCCTCCAAGAAGCGGGACTCCACGAAAACTTCGCCCTTGAGGGGCGTAGAAAATTCCGAAACGGGTCCCTGTTGATCGGAAGTAGAAACAGTGGAGCTTGAGGCTCCATTGACCGAAAAAATGAGGTTGAACTCTTTGAAAAATCGCAAAACGCTGTAAAAGCTTGAGAGCTATAGCACGAGGACTCCCAACACTTGAACGTGTGGTAAAAATCTGAAGATGGCTGCCAGAGGAGGGGCTTAGGTAGAGGGCAGTCATTGGCTGGGGGCAGTATGGCCAAGAGACCAGTGATTGGTTCTTAGGAGAAAGACAGTTCAGAAACGAAACTGAAACTGATTTTTTTCTTTACTGAGGATTCCCAGCCTGCCGACGGGGAATATTCATGAGCATGTGAAGCCATGCCAGACCCCATGCTGGAGAACTCTGGTAGACCCTCAACCATTGAATCCTTTGACTCCTGGCTTAAAGAATCACTAATTCCTCTCACCCCCTCAAGCCCCACAGCCCCACGCAAAGGACCGTCCCCCAAATGGTTCATACCCCACGAGAATATTTTCCAAAACCTAAATAAGTCTCTTGAGCGCAAACCCGAGCCCACCCGAGCCAGACCAAGCGAACACGATAGCTCCGGGAGTATAGAAGGAGGGGCGCCCATAGAGGAGCAAGACTAGAAGTGCAATGGAGTAAGCTCGAGTTATGGGTGGAGGGAATGGGATAGCAGTGGTAAATATACGTTGATGCATAAGATGTTCGTACATTTATAACTTTCACTGTCGGGTGTGTTGTGCTGTTTGTAAATTTGGAAAACAATAAAAATATGATTTTAAAAAAACTCTCTTGAGCGCAAATGGCAAGCATCTAAAACCAATCTCAGCAGATCTATGTTCACCCTCCAACACCGTAATTGAAAACCTGAGATCCGAAAGGCCAAAAAGAACTATTACAATAAACAAATTCTGAACTGTGGCAGCAGCAGCAGCAAAGAACTCCACAAGATCATCTCGGAATTCGTGAAGCCTACCTGCACCTCTGCCCAAACCACTCCCAAGCAAACGATCTGTGATTCCCTATCGCTTCATTTCTACAACACCGCACTTGACAGGATGGAAACCCTTAACACCAAACTTTCCACCGTCACCCCCTGCCCAACACCTACCCCTCCTGATCCCGTAGCCCTGACAACCACTATGCCAACCTTTGACTCTTTCCAACCCATCTCGAGAAACTAGTTCCTAGATCTACTATTCAGCAGCAGACCCTGCGGACCCCCCTCGACTCCTGCCCTGCCTCTCTTCTGAAAGAAATATTCTCTACTTGCGCAAGAGAACATGCAATATCCATACTAAACGACTACCTCACCTCTGCCACCTTTCCAGAACCCTTTAAAATAGTGCATGTCAAACCGCTTCTAAAAAAGGCATCCCTCTACCCCACTGACCCGAAGAATTACAGGCCGATCTCGAACACCAGATTTCTCACGAAACTCATTGACCGGGCTGCCTACTCTCAGCTCAACTCTTTCATAGAATCCAACAAACTACTCGACCCCGTACAATCAGGCTTCAGACCGCGCCTTGGAATATAAACCACTCTGATCTCTATCTGGTATGATCTCAAAGTCACATCAGACTCTGAGGATTACGTAGTGCTGATTCCCCTTGAGCTGTTGGCAGCCTTTGACACCGCTAACCATTCAATCCTCCTCGACTGCCTCCTTTCCCCAGGAATCCACGGATTGGCACTCAAATGGATTGCCTCCTTCCTCAGCAACAGGAAACAAATCGCCTTCCTCTCCCTTTTTGTCTCATCTGCTCGCGCTGCAAACACTGGAGACCCCAAGGCGCCTGCCTCTCTGCTCTCCTTTTCAACCTCTATCTGACCACTCTACCAGGAATCATTCGCCCGCGCAACTTCTCCTGCTACAACTACACCGACGATACCCAAATTATCTGAAGTATTCCCAAAATAAGCACCAACCCACGTCCCGACCTTGAAGCATGTCTCAGTGATATTGACCGATGGATGACAAGAAATCACCTCCTTCTGAACCCAGATAAAACTAAAATCATGGTGTGCGGCAATACTGCACTTCTCCCACAACCACTCCCATGGCCCATCTCCCTTGGCACCCCCACCCGCTCTTTCGAAAATAGTCAAAAACCTTGGCTGCACTATGGACTCAGGCCTAACCCTCTGCCGTCAGGTCAATAATGTATCAAAATCCTGTCACCACCACCTCAAACTCCTTAGACACATTTCCCAAACCTCACCTATCCCAACAGACTAGCCACTGTTATGTCTATTGTTATGACAAGACTTGACTATGCCAACCCCTTATACCTGGAAGCTCTGGCATACCAACTTAAACTCCAAAGAGCCCAAAACACTGCCGCCAAACTCCTTCTAGCCCTGGGACACAGATCACATCTCCCCCGCTCTCCGCACCCTCCTCTGGCTCCCTGTCGGACGAACGGCCACCTTCAAAACCATATGCATCACCCACCAAGCAGTGCACAAGACCGGCCCCTAACGTATCTACAAGACAAGATGAAACCCTATCTCCCATTACACACTCCAAGATCAAGCTCTTCCCTCTTACTAGTGATTCCAACCTCCAACTCAGCCAGGATTGGAGGATCCACCTTCTCTACCTTAGCTCTAACCCTGTGGAACTCACTCCCCCCACACATTCGACACACTCAAGACTACATGGCCTTCCACAAAGTTCCCATCTAGGGCCGCTGACACCCTGCAACCTGCGGACACATGTTTGAGGAAATACTGAGTAATGACACCACTGAAAGCAAATAATAAGTGACCAATAAGTCTATCTAGACACAAGCTAACGCGAAATGCGCAAATGAATTCCGAACAATGGGCTCGTAAGAATAAATCCTCCACTCCAGACACCCACCTCTCCTATTGCTATGCTTACTCTCTACACCAACACACAATAGAGCACACTACAGTCCTCCGTCAACTTGGGCCTAGCTGCTCACATACGAACAATACTCCACGAACACCTCAAACACCCTGCTAGAATGCAGCTATAGCCCACGTAAATTGGCCTAGCAGCACACATAAGTGTCCTATATAGGCCTAACGCTGCCAGAATCCAGTCTCTGAGACCAACTTCCAGACGGCACAAATATCACCACACCTAATATTAGGATGCAGCTACCATCAGGCAATCGCACAGCTGCTCACATATTTGAGTACACCCAAGCACCCTATGATACCCTACTCTCCCGACTGACCTGGACTACAGTCCACAAGGGCATTCAATCCACAGTGCTTTGAGGTCATACCAATGATATATAGAGCGCTATATAAATGCCAAATAACATAACATAACATCAGTGGAGTAACTTTGCTGAAAATGCTGGGGAGCACCGGGGTGGGGTGGAGGCTCTTAGGGATCGTTTTGGCCAAATTGTTTGATAAAATTTGTTGGAATGGTAGATTTGAATGAATTTGGCGACCATCATTAGTTCAAAGCCAAAGATAGCGAACATGAAGAGCTGGGGTTACGGGGGGGTGCCCCCGCTCCCCATGTGAGTATTTGTTACTTTGGCGGTTGCGGGAGTGTCCCCCGCTTCCTCAGCATTGGTGGCAGTGGACCCAACAAAAAGAAAGGAGAAAAAGGGACTGTGCAGCGTCAGATCCGACCTGCGTTAGATGGATGGATCTGATGCTGCAGGGTACAGAAGAAGCAGCAGATGGAGAAAAGGTAAGTAGGGGGGTTTATGGGTGTACTGGTGGTTTGGGGGGAAATGTGTTTGCTTTTTGTATCGAGGTAAAATGTATTTGCAGCAAAAATGACTACGGTCCATTTCGCCGTGATTTTGTACCAAGGCCAAATAACCTAAATCCCTCAGGGAAAACACTAGATTACTACACCACAAGAGTCCATTGCTGACGCTCTGTTATAACTCTCATTAGACTGGTGGCCTATCTTTAAAATTCAGTTGGGCCCCCACACATCTCTAGCTGGCCTGCCATGCACCCAGTGACACAACATAACATTCACAAACTAAATTCCAATAAAACATACAAACAATGCATTATTTATCATTCATTCACACACAAAGGTCAACACACATATGCTTGCATACACTCTCACTCACACACAAATTAACCCGGCACCTCCATTGACATACACTCTGTGCACACAACATTTATATGTTACATATACAATAACAAATGGAAACAGTGGCGCAACGTCCATTAGGCAGACCAGACTTTATCACCCCTTGATCCCTGAAATTTTGGGCTAAGTTGACTTGAGCTAGCTGAACTATAAAGCCATGGCCCAAAGGAACAGATTCACTGGAATGTCAGCAACTCCCTTGATTTTTCCTTTCATTCAAAGGCAGAAGCCGTCGGTTAATGCAGTGCAATGGGTGAGCAAGTATACTTGGTATCAATTTTTAAATGCCATATATCTCTAAACCTGGGTTCTGCAAAGCACCTTATATGTGTACGTGCTGATAGATTCTTTCTACAAGATTCTGACTGATTAAAGGGGGGGGCAAGCTGCCCCCTGTGGCTCTTTTAAGAGCCAGACAGGGACATTTTCATTGGGACACCTCTCCCGTTCGGCACATCAAAGAGGGCGCCCAACGACAAAGGTGTCCCGCTGGCAGGACAATGTGTGCTGAGCAATTCCTGCTCAGCACACACATTGTTCTGGCAGCAGGACACCTTGCCCGTTCCGAATGGTAGAGGTGTCCCGCTGCCAGGACAATGTCACAAGGAGCTACAGGCAGCAGAGGGTCCTAACGTTGCTCTGTATCAACAGAGTATTACAATGTGAGTGATTAGGCACTGATGGGAGGAAGGGGGGTACTATTAGCAGGAACGTTTGTCTCTTTAGAAATGTGAATGGAAGGGAGTGAGCAGAAGTGAGAAGGGTGCATAATGTTGCATGCTTTATAAAATAATGACTATGGCTTTAAAACCGAAGGGGGGGTTGTTAGGCTCATATTAATCTACATGATGCTATTGTGACTTTGCATGCGGAATGGGGAGAATAAAACTAAAGCCATACTCCCATTGCCCAACATATTTCTATGACAATGTATATAGTGTATGGTTAGTTTACTATGAAAGGCTAGTTTATTATGTAATGTGCTTTGCTTCCAAGGCATTAATGTATATAATTATTTAAGCACATGAAATGTAAAGCAAAACCTTAATAAATATCTATATCAACTAAACCTGGAAAGGTGTGCGTAGTTGCTTAAATTGTCCACATCCCAGTTTCACCATTTAACCAAGTGTGTGTTCCTGAGCAAATCATATAATCACATTGCGCCTTGTCTGCAGCTCTGCAAGTGACTCTGATTCACTTCAAAGCTTATGTTAATGTATCATGGTATTATAATGGAAAAGCCTAATGGCTATAGAGTTGCTCCATATATAACAAAAGTGCAATTTAGGCATTTTGCACCACAAAGTTATTTGTCACTTGGCTTATTTATGGCAACTTATTCTAAAGTCACTTCCATGGTGCCTCCAAATATCAAGGACTGATGATGCGCCTTGCAATGTCCTTTTTTGTGAAGTCACTTCTGTTGGTGCAATCCATAAAATAATTAGGAAGTTTGCATGTATTTTGCCTCAGAGGGCTTGGACAGAGCTCTAATAGATGTGTTTCCTGCATCTGGAATGATCCTGCAGTTTTATTTTTGTTGTTGTGTGTTAAAATGCCATCTTCCACTAATGTTACCAAAAAAGTAGATTGGGGCAGGGGTGGGCGATTTGGGTGCGTCAACGAGACCATGTGGAATTCCACACACTGCATTTCGTTGCTCATCCTCACCCCCACCCCCACACTCTTACAATGCTGGATACTCCCCTGCTTAGGTTGGTAAGTGAAGCAGTTTTTGGTGGCATGTAACCTGAACCATGACACCCATTTACAAATTTGCACCAAACCGTCCTGGAAAAGTGTCTGCAAAATTCGAAATACTTTTAGCCAGTTTGGTTAAGATTATTTAGGCGGCAGGGGGTAAAGTTAAACAGGGCTCCTAAAAGTGTGCTTTTAACACAAAATCCCATACTGTTCCTTCTGCGCACCGAGTTCACCATGTTTGGAAGGCGCATAGCACTCTAATTCATTTCACAGAATTTGCAGAGTATGACAGGTTGGGTCACAAGTTTTCTCAGCTTGACACTTTCCACTCTACTTGGGGAGGGCGCACCTTCCACCAACTTCATTTTGAAATTAGGATGGTGGTACTTTAGTAGCATCGGAAAAGTGGCAAGACTCATTTTATAGGCGTGGCAGAGCTGTGGCTTGCCACAGAGAATGCACCCTTTGTTATTGTTAGTGCCTCTTCATACCTGGGGCCTTAATGTGTAGTGTGAGCTCTGATCACATTGTCCAAATGTGACACACGCCCTCACTAGGGTCAGCCCGCATCCCAGCCCCCCAACAAACATACACAAACACAATTAAAAATTATACAAAAATTTTAAAAGTACCTCCGCTCTGCTTTCAAATGCCGGTCTCATGTTACACCGACCTAACCTCTTTGTACTCGCGCACCTCCAGACAGAAACCAGGAAGATGAATGAGCTTCCTAGTTCCTGTCTGTGTGCCGCATGAACACAAAGCCGGAAAGCGATTCTTTGCGCTGCAGCCCCTGGAAGTGCTGTTGCTAGCGTGGAAGCACAGGCGCCAGGCCCTGCAACACCCAGTTCAGCACTCTGGCTGCTGACTGAGTCAGGCCAGCCAGGGTGAGGGACTGAGCCATGCAGGCAGTCCCGGCCCTGAATGTGTTGCGGTGCGGCTGCCAGGCATCTCAGCATTATGTAATGAGACAGCGCAAGCCTTGCTGGGCACCCCAGCTGGGCTCGCGTTGTCCAATTACATAATTGATGATTGTGGCCCCCCATGCCCTCCCTCCAAAAGTTTGGGGGGGGGGACAAAAAGGCATGCAACAGAAGTTGGAGGGACAAAACCCTCTCCCTCAGCACATAATTACACCCATGCATAACACTTAACACTTCTACCTGCAAATTAATAGTAGAGAAAAGGCCCTTTCAGCTAAAAAGCCACACATGCACAGTAACAAATAGTAGACATCACCGGCAGTTCAAATCCAGATCACAGGCTCACAGAAATGCAGTATGGGTATGTAAATTAACTGGAAAGCTTGGTTTATTTGCTTCTTTATTAGGAAATTGTCATAGTGCTATTTTACATGTAGCTTTATTAACTGAAGACTGACCGTTCTCAAGGTTGCAACAACCAGCCACCAACATGTTTCACCCTCCATTTTCTAACAAGAATACAGCATGGTGTCCTCATACAATACTGTATAAGACTAATCATATGTTAGGTTAATGTAACAGTTAAGTGTTGTCACAGAGGCAAAAAATCCATGCCAGGTGGAAGGAGACATCTGTGAAGAGGTTGGGCTCAAAATACGGGCGGCTGATATGGAAATTCAGTAGAACCCTAACAACAACTATCTGGTACCCATTCCGCCCAATTCTTCATGATCAGGTACATGCAGCTGGTCTGGGGCTGTAGCCATACCCTTCATTCCAAGGAGCGTGGACTTCCATCCATCACGCATTAGGAATATGGTCGACATCCAGTCTTTCAGGAAATTACATAAACGCTCACCTTCACACAGGCCTCCAGCACTCCCCATCCACCCTCGGAAATAACTTGTTGCCAGCCCCCTGCCCTCTCCCCACCCACCTTTGATGTATTGCTCCTGTGCTTTCATCAGAGGCCCACTCTTGCAGGTTCCAAGGATGGATGTAATTAAAATGATGTAACCTATTTAATGTTATAGACGTTACTGGATATATACTCATCAACCATATGTGCTCAGTGTTAGCAAGCTCGGGCATCATTTCTGAGGGGTGTGTCCTTGGTGAGAGCGTAATCTGGCCTGGGGCGTCATAATGGGGAGCCACAAGTGGGGAGATAGCGGGATTCTCGGGTGCGCCAGCCACCAGGGGGAGCATATGGGAAGGGGGGGGTTCTAAAGTGGTGGTTTATCGTCTTTGCTCTTGCTGTGCTTTGGGCTGACTGATCTCCCTTGTTGGCCCTTTGTGTGCATGACAGCATGCGCCCCCTCACACCCAAAGTTCAGTATTTGTTGCCACAAGTCCAAGGCCTGAGAATGTATGACTAGAGTTGCAGTATTCTCCTGATCTGAAGGATTGGATTGAGGAACTGTATAAATTAGCTGAAATGGAGAGAACTATCTATGGTAGAGAAATGAAAAACTCTTGTTGTGAAGATTTGGGGGAAATTCATGGATTTATATTAATCTCTGGCAATTAAGGTATGCATGGGGGGAGGTGCGGGTGGGGGATTAGTTGTATATATGATGTAATGTATAAAGTTGAGGCAACTGTTATTGTTTTTTGGTTTATTTATTTCCAATGTACTGACTTGTGATTATTTAATTCACTGTATTCATATATTGTAATGTGTTATGTTTAAAAGAAAAATAAAGAATAAAACACATTTTAAAAAAGAAATGTCATTCGGTGGGGAAATTATAGGCGTGTCGCTATTCTGACAAGAGCTGTTGTAAATTGCTGCATTGTGTGTACTGAATGGGTCAAAGTGATTTTTCCAAAGAAGAGTTGTTGTGTACTTACGGCCCTAGGTCCCGCGCAATTGCACCTTTGAACTGGCGTGTGTGTAGTGAGGGTACACCAGGCATATAGTTCACAGCACTCAACAAAATAAATGCATATACAAAAATAGATATCCAATGATAAAACGGGGATATGCGTTTTATGCTGGGGGGCTGCTGACACATCATTTTGGGCAGTGGCGATTCTTCTAGTAAATCCGGAGTTGACGCTAAATTATCAATGGCGACGTTCAGCGAAGTCCAACATGCACCGCGCCCCCGTCGGGCTGACCATGGGAGGCACAGTGCGGCTGTACTGCAGCCCCGCCCCCCAACCAGGGAGGCTGGCTCACCAAGGCCAGTTCGCTAGTTCCTTTCACAGCTGAGTGTGTAGGGCAGTGTAAATGCATATCCGGCGCAACCTCTGTGGTATCCAGGTAGTGCAACTGCCCCTAAACATGTCAAGACAGAAGCAGCCATATAATGGCACACTTGGCGTAAAATGAGCTGAACCGCTCCCATGCCTCCTGCTCTGGGGTGAAACAAACGGACCCCCTCTCAGCACAGTAATTAACCACTCCACCACCTGCCGCACTGCTCGGTAAACAGCAATTAAGCTAAGCCCTTCCTCATGATTCAAACACCTGGCCCTGCCGCTGCCTGGTAACGGCTGGGTGGCACGGGCATTGCGAGAAATCTGCGTGGCGAGGATCTGTGCCAGTTGGCGTTTATTTGAGAGAAGACTGTGCCAACATCGGAAAAGCGTGTAAACGTGTGCAGCAAGGCCCTGAGCCAATGTGCGGTGAGCATGCAGGGCAAACGTGCAGAAGGCCAGTAAGTGCTCTATGGCACTGCCCAGTGAGCGTGTCAAGAGTAGTTTATTCCCCTATGGCCCGCTCGTCCAGTGTGTTGAGCCCTCTGCTGAGTCCACCCTAGCCTGTGCTCCTGGAAACCCCACACATTGTCTCACATTCATATGCTTCACAGATTTCTGAAAGGCACACTGAAACCCCCTGGCTTTAACCTCCCCCCTGCCCCCTCACAGAAAGAAGAAAACAGCTCTGGTAATTTAAATTAACACTTGCTTTATTAAATATGAAACTTTGCGACCGTGTTTCGATCCCTGAACAGATAACAGATAAATCATTGCGCGCCAGTGCCCTAACACACAACACACAGGTACTGTAAGCCCCATTCACTTTTTCATTTTTTTTTTATTTTACAGGTAATTCAGTCCAAAACTGGGGGTCAGAGGCAGAGTGCAGCCAGTGTGACGGATCCTGCCGCCATATTTTTGGCTTGGATGTGGATTAAATAACAGATTCTCGACTGGTTACACAAAATCTTGACTTGGCAATTTCTCTGTCTTAAGTTAAACTGAGGTAAACGTGTGTCTGGAAGGAGCAGCATCTGAAAGAGGGGTTGGAACAGCCTGGGGGTTGGGGAAGGAACACTTTCCTGGAATCGGAATTCCCTTTGTGGGGAGGGAGCATCACGTTGTAACGCTGTGCCTGCTGCAAAGGAATTTACCTGCCAGGGCTTCTGTGCAGTGAAGGACCAACATTTCTTTGGTACATTTATACATGGTGGCGTCAGGAGCAGGGGAAATCCCACAGAAGGAACCCAGTAAAACGATTGCCCCATCGTAGGGACATGTGCCTGACTAAGGGTAGACCTCCAGGCAAGTATTGTTTCTTGTCGGGGTGGAGGGGGGCATGTGTGAAGCTAGGAACACTGTTTAGGGGCACTTGATAGATTATTGCGGGGTAGGGGTATACAACTCTCTATACGACCCCTTCTGGTCGCACCATCTCTTGGGTTCATGTCTTTGGCTAGGATTTTTCTCCTCGGGAGTGTTGGTGTCTTGGGTTACACATCGCTCTTCTTTACAAGGCTAACTGGAAGATTTTCTTTGGTTGGGTGGACAAATACTTGGGGGTGACACATCTCCCAAAAGTTACCACCTGAAAGTTTTTTTTGGGATGCAAGGATCCTCGTCTAAGGATGTTACCAGAATGAATCCACACCTCTTGGGGTACAGCAGGCCGATCATTCTGTGGGAAGTTTAGTGTTGGTGTGCACATCACACTCTAAGGGTGTCACCTGCAAATTCCCCATTTAAGGTAATCTTCTCATCTAGAAGTGCCAACTGAAAGGTCCATGCCTGAGATGTCAATTAAGTCCAGTCTGCTGGAGGAAAGTACGTCTCAAATTTTTTTTACATGCATCATCTAGATGATCCTCTCGGGTGGAAGGGGTTCATGGATCTGCACACCTTCCTCTTCAGTTCCCTAAAGGAACGTGTGCGGTGTAGCTTGCAGTTGTTACCAGGTGGGACTGCCACATCAGACGAGGTAGAGACCTGGCATGGGGCACCGCCCCGCAAGTGTTGGCTCCAGTCGCCGTTCAATCTGGTGTTGCTACTGGCATTTGGTTCACTGAGGCTTGCATTGCTGCAGAAGTGGTATCTGCCCTCCTTGGTGGGATGTGGCACTGCCTGCCCTATCACAGCACAGCAGTCAGTGGAGAAAGCCCAGAGAGCAGGACTATTGCATAGCTCAGCATTCAGTTGACTTGGGCTGTCCGGATTCCTGCTTGCAGGAATCTCCAGCACTGATGTCCACTGGTGCCTGGTGTACACTTTCCAACCATTGGTGGTCAGGCTGAGCCTTGATCCGCACCTGCATAGGGCATCCGTCCGTGGATAGGAAGTGGCCATGACACTTACGTTCATTTCTGAGGTGCAGCGGGAATTGCTGGACTTCTTGCGCAGGCTTAGTCTCCGGAAGACCTCTCTTGGACTCAGCCAGCTCCTTTCATGGACAGGAGCAGTGGTCTTCACCAGCTCTCGTGAGGTGTGTCTCCCTTTATACAGACTGTCCATCACCTGTGGCATTCGTTGTGGCACTAGAACAAGGCGGTGGGTGGGCTCTGGGCTGCCTAGCTCTGCTACTTCCTCCAAAACAGGGGCACGCTCTGCCTGCTTTTCCCGGCTCACAGGGCAATGTTCATGTCGCTGCTCCACCAGGAACCCATCAGTGCCATCTAAGGAGATAAAAGAGTCACGACTAAGTTGGGAGTCCCGGGAGCCACCTGTTCCCTCAGCAGACCTCACGTGGGAGCAGGTGGAGATGCGCCGGCGGATCTTTGAGCCGGAATGTGTCAGCTGGGCAGAGGCAATTGGGGAGCTGTAGACTGATGACATGGACAAGCTCTTCTGATGGCCAGAAAGTGATCCCAGCTCAGACCGACTCTGGGCCAGCCCACAGGCTGCTAAGCGGCAACGATGCTGCAGCACCAGCTTTGCGATGTAGCGGTCCAGCCGGCGACGCAGTTCCTCAGAGCATGGAAGGGAGGTAGCTTGCCGCTGCTCATTCGCAGCAGTCGGAGAGGCCACTGCCTTGCTTAGGTCCTCGTGCGAGGGGCTGCTGATGAAGAGTGGGCTCTGCAGGGCTACAGCATGTAATGGGCTTGGGTAGTGATAGACTTCACTGGTGTTGCAGGATACTAGGTCACATGTGTAGGATAGCGCCCGGAGCCCTGAGGCAGGGAAGTCCCCCAGCGTCTGCAGTGTAGGGATTAATTCCAAGTCACCTGTAATTGATGAGAAAAAAGCACATTAATTGAGCAACAGTCACGGATTCCTCCCTCCAGTGCAAAACAATCAGGTTCATTAATCTTTCAGAACAAACACTGGAGAAACTGCCTGCCACTGAGCATGTCCAATTTACAAGCCGATTACGGCCAGATATCCGGAATCAGCACACCCAACACGAACCTGTTTACCACATTATTGCCACACCAACGGCTTTTTGCTGAGTAATATACCACGACCTGTCAAGAAGTAAAGTACACTGAACTGACCAGTAACATGCTTTTGGAACCGTCCGGTGCTCCATTGTTTCTATAGTTTGACCGAGAACAATTACAATAAGGTTTCTAAAATGAACACAGATCAGGATTTAGCATCAGTACTATAGCCCAATGTACCATATGTATTTACATGCCCTGATGACGACCTCATAGGTTGAAACACGTGTTGGCATTTTTTCGCATTTCCTGACGGCATTTTCTGTATTTCTTGGCATTATATGCATGTACTTTGTTTTGGCATTTTTTCGCATTTCCTGACGGCATTTTCTGTATTTCTTGGCATTATATGCATGTACTTTGTTTTGGACACGAAATGTGTACCCTTGTGCACCAAGAATGTATTATTTGTTTTTGGGGCACTTTAAATCAAAATGTCCTAGTATTGACCTGAGGAATTAAAGCTGGGCTCTTTGATTCACTAATCAATTGCACCATAAATCAATTGTGTCTTTTCTTTGTGAACACTCCTCATCCACTCTGTTCAAACTTATCACACTTAGTGAGTATACTACAGGTAACAAGCGCAGCCTGTGCAGATGGTTACCCCTTACATTTAGTTTTAGTTTAGGTGATAGTGGGAGATCACCTCACCATCCACACGACAGCAGCTTTACCAATAACTGATCTGATCATCCATTTAGACTTCCAGGTGTGCGCACTCCTGAATAGGGCCTTACCCCCACAATTCCTTTGTTTTAGTTTGAGGTCTAGTTACTATGTTATAGACAATGCTGCAGAATGGCCTGTCTCCACCCCCAATCTGAGCCTTAGTACATTAGCGTTTTACACCCTTTTTCAATAAATACAAGATAAACCACCCAACATAGCATCTATTTGAAGAGTTCTTGTCCAGTATACTAAGCAAGCTCCAAACCCGCTGGCATGCTACCAACTGAGTTGCTACAAGGGGTGTGGTAGTTAGAGGTGGAGGACAACTATGCAACAGTCATTTGTAAATGCAAGCAGATATTACACAACTTGATTAGTAGTCAGGTAGCAGACTGTTAAAATGGAAACTATACTAGGGTAGGGGGAAATTTCAGTATGTTGGGTACTACATGACAAGGAAAGAGCTGGGAAGGTAGCACAATAGAGAGCTGGGGCATCCTTAGGATAGGGTAGACCAGGGAAGTTGGTGAATTGTTTAATTGGAGGGGCGTAAGTATTTCCCAAAAATATGCCAGAGCAACCGAGCACAGCAAGGGAGCCCAAACAAACCAAGGGCCGGTTCCAGGTGTTCTCCCCCAAGATTTTCTTTTTTAAATAATGGGTTAAAATTGTGCATTGTACAGCACACTTTTAGTGGAAAATTGGGTAAAAAGCCAGACAGCTTGCAATTGGTTTTGTAGGGTACCTCGTCAAAAAATTCAATATATGCAAGTCACCAACAATACACAGGAGCATTTTCTAAATGCATTTTCATTCTGCCATTGCCCAAAATACATGCCAGTATAAAACCATGTTCACGCTCGCTTTGCCCATACATCTCCATGCTGGCTGCACCAATAGATCCTATTATTCCCATAAGACAATACTCATGTTTGCTTTGCGCATAATGCCAATAATGATACTATGAATAAAATGTCCACACTGGTTTTGCCAATAAATGGCAGCATCCCCATGTAAGAACATCCTCCAGTTGGTTTTGCTATGCCACTATATGAAAACAAGTCCATACTGGCTGCACCAAAATGCCAGTCTAGCTAGGTAATAAATACTCACCATGCTTGCTTTATGTTGTGTTAATTAGCTTTTATACTGTGCAGATCACCACCGTAGAGGTCTAATGAGATGCCCAGTAAGAAATGTCATGCCACAGTAAAGAAATGGCTAAACTGGGTGTACCAAAATTCCAGTCTAGCCATCTGATAACACATATCTTCCTTGCTTTATCAGCACCATTTTTTTCTGGGCATCTATAATAGATGCCCAGTAAAAAATACTGTTGCTGGGCAACCCTCCTGCCAAAATCAGCTCCCTGGCCCAGCCAAAAAACATGTTTACACAGATTCACACAACATTCCCTCACTCATTCACGAGCAGCATTCACTCACTCATTCACTGGCTAACGCTAACCCATAAACATACACTCAACTCTGCCATTACACAAGCATGCACGCATACATGGACAAAACATAAACTTTAAATTAAATCTTACATTCTGCTCCAATCCTGTAGCGTCTCACTGCACGCATCCCTAAAAGCATTCTGGCTCCGGTACACAAATAGGAAGCTGGAAGCAGAAAGGAAAGAGCACTCCTTGGTTCCAGCTCCAGGTGCAGCTCGTGCATCACTCTTTGTTTACAATGGGCTGGCTCATGTCTCTACTACAATGGGTGAGGGTTATGCAATTGTGGGCCACCGTTTTATTTGTTCCCATGTCTATATTTTTTTTAATCAGTCTGATCCTGCCATGATGGGGTTTCTGAGGCTCCTGAATGAGGCAAGAAGAGGCTCTAGGAGAGGTCAGTTGAGGCTGCATAATGTGTGAACCGTTACTGACAACCCTTCTCGATGCACCCTGTTGGTGGCTAAGTATGGTACCATTTTTCCTTCAGTTGACAACCATTAAAGAATAATCAACACGGTACACTATTAGGAGAACAATTGAAAATCAGGGAGCTGTTTATTAATCAAAGGATGCCGTGCCATGGTGTCTAACAAGGATGCTAGATTTGTTGTACAGTTTTATCCTGCCTGAGTCTTGTGCATGTGGAAAATATATGCCAAACAATAGACATGATGTCCTTTATCTAGGTTGGCAGACCATCTGCCATGCACCCAGTGTGCAAGGGCACCACCTCGAGGGCAGGTCCATTGCAAAGCATGTCTTGTATTGGGTGCCATCTGACTTGGAAAGAGCACCAAAGTTGTACAAGGGGAAAGTTTCCCAATATGTTATGGAGGGCTCGCGGTTTCACAATGGAATCGTTTTTTTTTTTTACCATGCAGAACATCTTTCTGGGAATCCACCCGCACTTTGTTTTCCTTTTATGGGAAGCCCAGAGAACATATTGAGGAGTCCAGCTGAGGGACCACAGAAGCACATGTTTGTTTTCCATCTGGACAACCAAGAACGCGTGGCTGCCCTGAAGCCTTCAGGCCCCACTGACCTAGAGATGAATGGGTTTGGGTTGCAGCTGGCATATGTCGGGCTGCAGCTGGCATATGTCTTGGCATATGACCTCCCAAACCTGAAGCATAGGTCAGTGAACCAGAAAAAGGGATTGCCCATGGTCAGTTACATGATTTCATCACTAGAGAGGACCCCCTTACTGCAACGTCGGCACATCACGTCTAGCTTCTGGGGTGCAGTTGGGTGGTGGAGACTGTTGCTCTATCCCTACATGTAATGGACAGACTGGTTCCTCTGAGGAGCCATCCAGAAGACACAGAAAGAAAAAGCCATCCTTGCAAAAGTTTGGGTTTTAACTACACAGAAGCTAAAGAATGCAGACCAGATGAATCGCTTCAAGGAGGACCTGCTTCTTGCACCCACCCCAATGACCCTCCTGAGCTGGTCCATCCATCCTAGCTTTAACCTTACCTCAGAACCTTTATTTCTAAAGTTGCGGGCTGTTATTGTCTTTCTAAACCTCTTAAGTTTTAGTTTGGTGGCTTGCTTGACATTGGGGGTTTTCTTAATTTTCTGGACTTGAACTTGCCATTCTGGACATCCAACTTGAAGAAATAATGAACAAATGCCCATATTATAGGCGGGGAGCTGTTGCGCGGCTCACGAAATGGCTGCCGCCTGAAAGTGCTCCGGCAGAGGCTCGGGGGAATACCTGGCTTTTTGGTCTATATGGCCGTGTGGCTGTCTCCATGAGGCAGGGAAGAGATTGCTGAAGCAACCGCCACACATATTGCTGCAGCATCGAGGTGCGGGACATTGTAGGACACATGCATTGTAGGCATCATTGTGGCGGTGGGTCCCCTCCCCCCGTGGCGCCGGCCATCTTCTTCGGGTCGGGCCTGTGGCGCTCGCTGGACGGTGTGTGGAGGCCGGGTGCCTCGCTGCCCTGCTGTGCTGGTGCCTGCCTTCGACCCTGCCGCTCAGGAGGGGCCGGTGCTCGGGGGCAGGGATTTGCGGCAGCTCGGCGGTGAGCGCATTGGTGCGCGGGTGACTTCGCCTGTGTGCCGAGCTGGGGACGGACCCCGACGCTCCTTGTGGACCCGATCCTGTGGAGCTCTGGACGGCGGGGCGGGGGCGGCGACAACTCCTGCCCTTCCCAGTGCCTTATTGTGTCTGTGGTGGGCTCCTGCTGCCGGCAGTGAATCGGGGGACCTGAGGGGGGGGGTCAGTGGTTCGCTCTGGCCCCCGGGTGGCTGGGGTCCCCTCCTGGGTCATCTGTGGCGGATCCTGCATTTCTTGGCCCCCCTCCTCTCTTGGTGGCTACAAGCTGTGTGGGTGCCTTTCAGTTTTGTATGGGGGACTGACTGGATTGGGACTCCTGTGGTGCCACTGTGGGGGGGGCTTTAAATTCCCCCATCTAATACCTGGCATGATTTGTGAAGCGGTGCCTCCTTTGTTGGACGATAGGGCTCACCTCTCCTCTGCCCTGGTTTGGAGATAGGCTGCTGGACTCTGGGAGCTCAGCACTGGGCAGCTCCATTTGTAAAGCGAGGCTTGGAGAACGTGATCGGCGTGGCGCCTTGTTCCCCCCCTGGATTACTCCCTCATTGCCTGTTGGATACATCGCTGATTCTTGGTCCTGGGCGGGGGACACCCCCATGCTTCACGGGGTCTGCCCTTGAGTGGAGGTTGGTGCCTACCTTCGCTTTTGAGCGGAGTGGGTATGGTCTCCCTTGCCGAACCTTATATCAACGTGAGATTTGTAAGTCACTGAGGGCATCCTTATCCTAACTGGGCTGCCTCCTGGATGCCTGCTTCATGTGGGTTCTGTGAACTCCTGACCTGGGTCTTGTTGTCTTCCCGTTCCATTCTCCATTGGGGGTGTCTGTGGGGTGTTCTGCATTCTGAGTTTAACCAGTTGGGATATGGGGAACCAGAAAAAGCAATCCAAGATGGATCACTACACTCAAACTGACCCTCCACGGCATGCTGACGACCCTGATCCCCCTCAATTGGATATTCATACCCTCAATGAGACCCTGCTGGCGCTTAAGAGTAGCACGGACAGTCTGGGCGCAAAAATAGATGCCCTAACCTGTAAAGTAGATATCTCGGCTGTTCAGATTGATAAGCTGTGTGGCAGGATGACAGAGGCGGAACAACGGATCGGGTCCGGTGAAGACAAGATAGTGGACCTACAACGTGAGGTGGCCTCACTGCAGCAAACGGTCAAAAAGCTGGCCACTAAGAACTATGATTTAGAGCGAAGGTTGAGGAGAAATAACATCAGGATCACTGGGGTTGCAGAATCTACTCCAATAGATAACATGGAAGAGTTTGTGGAAAAACTACTCAAAGAGGTCCTGGAGAACCCGCTAGTCTCTGACATGTTCATGGTGGAGCGCGCCCACAGGTCCTTGGCAGTCAGGCCTCCTCCTGGGGCTCCCGAAAGGGCTAAAATTGCTTGCATTTTCAATTATCGAGACCGGATATATATCATTCGGGCGGCTCAGGCCAAAGGTCCGCTACGGTGGGGCTCTGCAATTATCAGACTGTTCCCTGATTTCGGTCAACAAGTACAGGAGTTGCGGAAACCATTTCAAGCGGCAAAGAACACCCTGAGAAAGAAAAACATATGGTACTCTATGCTGTATCCCGCTAAGCTCAGGGTGGAGCATGAGGGGAGGACCTTATTCTTCACATCGTCAGAGGCAGCAGAGGAATTTGCTCAGGTAATCCTGGCCCTGCGGGCGTCACACAGACACCCTGTTTGACTGGATTGGTGGGACTTGTGCCCCAATTGCATTGGTGGTCGGGTCATAGTCTTTCAGCTAACTGATCACCTATGGTCTAATTCTACTGGTACGATTAGCTACATTGAGCCAAACTGAACATGTGGTAACCGAGCCACTCGCCATTGGGAGGCACAGCAGCCATGGGCTCCCCCCATTGCCCAGCAGTGCTCTTTTTGGGATTAAGTGTTATGGTTGTTGAAGAGGGGGTGGGGGGTGGGTTATGGTAGCCGGTAGGTTGTTGTTTCTGGCGTGGGTGGGGGGTGGTTGTGATTGGTTATTTCTTGCTTGATGTTATGGGTTCTGTAGTTCCGGGTAGGGGAAAGGGGGGTCTCCAAGTTACTGAAGGTACAGGCAGTAATATAAGAATTGACACTGGTACTGGTGACACACGAGGGGTCAATCACAACGGTCTAGTTTTACAACTGGTAACGTACTCCTGTGATCAAGGTATGAAGCTGCGTCCTCCACAGTTGGTGAAGTTCAGCGTATATGGAGTATAAACATGTTAACGTGGAATATACGTGGGTTCACAAATAGTAAAAAAACTTGTTTAATCACAAATTATGCAAGGAATCATCATGTAAATGTTTAGTGTATTCAGGAGACGCACCTGGCTAGAGCTCACAATCTTCCTAATTTAGCGGGCTAGGGGGGTCCATAGGTATGGGTCCTCCTATTCATCTCATGCTCAGGGGCTAGCTATATACATACATAAAAGCCTTGAGTTTAAAATGCATAAAGTGGTTTCCGACTCAGATGGCAGATTTGTTTTGGTTGCGGGTAAAATCTCGGGGTGGCTCATCCTTTTCATTAATATTTATGGCCCCAATTATAACTGCCCAGAATTCTTTCAGACGTGCGCAGATCACCTACGTACATTTTCCCAATATGATGTGGTATGGGCAGGTGATTTCAATGTCGCTCTTACATTGGATATGGAGATCCTCATCTGCACAAACTACACTACCTCGTGCGGCTCAGAAGTGGGGATTAATAGCAAGGGATTACTACCTGGTTGACTCCTGGAGGCTGTTACACCCCTTGGACCGGGAATTTACCTTCTACTCTGGGGTCCATGGCAGCTCATCCAGGATAGACTACATCCAGTTGTCCTCGGAGTTAGCCAGATCAACCCATATCGCTCAAATCTTTCCCCTACATTGTCGGACCATTCTCCTGTTGTAGTCCAATTCAGTAAACCTCAAGTTCCTAAGAGTCAGCTTAGATGGAGATTTAGAGCACGGGCGTTGGAGGATTTTGCCTTCAGGGAAGATGTCCGTCGAGACATAGCTGAATTTTTCCTCAGGGTGGTCTGGGAAGCCTTTAAGGTCTATATCCGAAGGTGTTGTATGTCCAGGGAGGGGGGGGGTCCTGAGGTGTTTACGCAGGTCTATAGCGTCCCTTGAGAGGGAGATTAGGGATTTGGAAAGGGAACAAATTCAGGGTGATTCCCAGGACTTACAAGATCGGTTGGGGATGAGGAGGGCGGAGGTTTGTACGCTAATGGACAGCGAAGAGCGTTTTTTAGCAGCAGCTAGATACGCACAGGGGGACCGCCCCAGTATGTCCCTGTCTTGGGCGATTAAATGGGAACGGCGTCACGACACTATACTGGAGGTGGAAACTGAAAGCGGGGATTTGGTTAGGGACAATGTGGCCATTAATGAAACCTTCTGGGTATTTTATGAGAAGCTGTATTCCTCGCACCTGGAGGTGGGTCATGATAGTATCACCCAATATTTGGATAGGGTGGCGTTGGGGTGGCTGGACCCGGAACAAGGTGCACTACTGAATGCTCCCCACTCTGACCGGGAAATGCTTAGGGTGATACACTCCCTCCCAAATGGTAAGGCACTGGGCATTGATGGCATCACTGCCGAGTTGTACAAAGCGTATGCCGATTTGCTAATCTCGCCACTTCGGAGTATGTTCGAGCTTGCCAGAATCGCTGGTTCTCTCCAAGAGACTACCAGGACGGCCTTGGTCACGGTGCTCTTAAAACCTGGTAAGGATCTGCGCAAATGCTCCTCATATAGGCCTCTGTCGCTCATGAATACTGATAAGATCCTAGCCAAAATTCTGACAGATGGGCTTCTTCCCCATATGCCTGCCCTGGTTTTGCCGTATCAGGTTGGGTTTATCCCGGGGCGGTCCACACAAAATAATTTGAGGAGGCTATTCTCATCGATGCACAATATTAACAATGACATCCCTATGGCCGTCGCGGCCCTCGATGCAGAGAAGGCCTTCGACTCGATCGAGTGGCCTTTCCTGTTCGAGGTGCTCCGCAGGGCTGGTCTGGGTAACACCTTTCTTCAGTGGATTCACCTGTTGTATACAGCCCCTCGGGCAGTGGTTTATACGAATCAAACGCAATCGGCAGCAATATTTCCTACTCGTGGAACCCAGCAGGGTTGCCCCCTCTCACCCATCCTCTTTGCTTTGGCTCTTGAGCCTGTGGCCTGTGCTCTGCGCGAGTTCCACTTGCATAGGGGTATTAGCATATATTCGTGCACGTCTATTGTGTCGTTATATGCGGACGACATGTTGATATATATGAAGCACCCAAGGGATAACTTGGACTCAATAATGAGGGAGATCGTGGAGTTTGGGGCCCTATCTGGTTTACGGATCAACTGGTCCAAGTCAGAAATACTTCCTCTTACGGCTATGGTATCACGGGAGGATATAGGAGATGAGTTTGCCTGGTGTCCCCAGGGGATCCGGTATTTAGGGGCCTTGGTTTCCACTTCTCCCATTAAGTTGCACGAGGATAACTATTTGTGGACACTGGAAAATATGGGACATAAGGCGGACACTTGGATGCGCTTCCCGATCTCTCAGGCGGCCAGAATTGCGCTCATCAAGATGGTGATTCTACCCAAATTTCTATACATCTTTACTAATGTGCCGATCTGGCCTCCCTCGAGATTCTGGAGGCGTATCAGGAGCTTGCTGAACAGATTGATATGGGCCGGGGGTCACCCTAGGATCTCATTAGATATACTGTGTCGCCCGTATACCCAGGGTGGGTTTGACGTTCCCGACCTTCCCCTTTATCATACGGTGGCCCAGGCCCAGTATGCGGTTTGGTGGTGGGCTCCTTCCCTGGATCTCCCTCATACACGGTTGGAGAAGGTTATAACATACCCGGACAGTTTGACTGGGTTATTGGAAGGAGTGCTATCGCCAGGTCCCAGGTTGGAGGTGCAGCCGATAATATCCACGCTTAAAGCGCTAGACAACCTGGCTGACAGGCTGGGCCTAGATTGCTGGTATTCCCCGGACATGGCTATTTACTTTGTACGGGGCATCCCACATACACAGGAGTAGCCTTCTGTAGACAGTTCAGGACCCTAGGTGTTCAGACTTTGGGTGACCTTGTGGTGGAGGGTAGATTTGTCACCTGGGAAGTACTAAAGGAGAGGGTTGTTTGGACTCCTGTAACGATGTTTCTCTACTACAGGCTCAGGGAGACACTGTGTTCTATCTGGCCTACCTTCCCGGTAGCCCCGCCAATTTCCCCGGTATTGTCTTATATAACTTCTACGCAGTGCAAGAGTAAAGTGGTCTCTACGCTGTATAGAATTGTACGGGCTAACACCCCCCTCCCTGGGCACCAGTATAGAAGTAGATGGGAGGAGAGTCTGGGATTTTCACTGTCGGAGGCTCAATGGGGTGTAGTGTGCACGCAAACTAAGCAAATCGCTATGAATCGTAGGCTACGTCTGATTCACTTTAAGTTTATTCATCAAGCGTACTACTCTCCAGCCCGCCTAAGTGCGTTCTACCCAGATTGGTCCCCCAGCTGCAAGCAGTGTGGTAGGTCACCGGTAGATTTTCTCCATGTGGCATGGGTTTGCCCCCAGTTACAAGCCTTTTGGTCTAGGATCCAGCAGACCACGGCTACTATTCTTGACATTCCAATACTAGATTCTCCAGCTGTGTGGCTGCTGGCTCTGGTGGAGTCGGGTTCTAGGAGTGAGAGGCAGCTCTTAGGCATGGCCACGATTTTTGCAAGATCGTTAATTGCCAGGGCCTGGGGGTCTTCAAGAGCTCCGACTTTCGCAGAATGGATTTCCTCCATGTCTAGGTTCGAGAGACAAGAATCGCTGTATATACAAACATTGCCGCCGAACAGCAGACCCACGGACTATTGGACTCTGTTTAGACGTTACCAATTGGAGCTGGAAAGGCCCTCAGATTCTTAGGTCTATGACCAACTGCTTGCCCTGTTTGCCCCCACAGACCCCCATCGTCGTGGAGCGGGCAGGAGCCCCCCACCACCGTCCTGGACCTCAACAAAGACGACTCGACTGGGCCGAAACCCTCGGATCTCACGGCGGCGTTGATCCTCTCACAGGATCTAAAGCAGTTCCCAGCTGCCCCTGCATTTGGCCAATCTGCCCCCCCTGGGCACCCTACCTCAACAAAGGAGTCCCCGCAGCCTCTACAACCCCCAGGTCCGCTCGCGCCGACTTTTTCAAAAACAAAATGTCGGGCGCGATGCGGCCCGAAAGCGAGGCTGGGCGCCCCACGTTGCTAAGCAATGTTGCGTAGGCTGCATTTAAGCCTAAACATCCGCCGGCAGGCGGAAGCCGGCGGCCACCTAAGGCCAACATAAGGCTGCTTGCCCTGTTTGCCCCTGTTCGCTCCGGAAGCATACTGATGGACCCCTGATTTTCATCATAAAGGTTGCGCTGCACAATCGCCTCACTAGGGGAACTTTTTTTTATGCTCTGTACGTGGGTGATCGACAGTATACTGGACCGTAAACTACGTGAGTACAATCACTGGTTGTTCATTTGCTACGCTATGCAAGTTGCAGCAGTGCCTTTCCTGCTACCCTGACAGATTTCGAATCTAGCTGACAACATATCTGGCATTTGAGTTCACTTAGCTTTTTATCTGAGTTCCTATGGTGTCCTTGCATGAGCTGCCTACTTTCCCAAGCACCCCCGTTTGAAACTGACCTCACAATCTCGCTAGTACGCCACCACTCGTGGGCATGCGAACTGCATTTCTGTTATCGTGACACTTCAAATTAAACTGTTCATCCAAATGCATTACGTGCTGTGCCCCATGGTCTGGCTCAGACACCCATTTGTCCTATGCTGTGCCCTATAATTGCTACGTGACCCATGCTGAGCCCTGTGTTGTGCCCTATGGTCGCCATTAGACCACATTTAACCTATGCTGAGCCCTGTGTTGTGCCCTATGGTCGCCATTAGACCACATTTAACCTATGTTGAGCCCTGCGTTGTGCCCTGTGGTCCCCACTAGACCTCACCTGACCCATGCTGAGCCCTGTGTTGTGCCCTATGGTCGCCATTAGACCACATTTAACCTATGCTGAGCCCCGCGTTGTGCCCTGTGGTCCCCACTAGACCTCACCTGACCCATGCTGAGCCCTGTGTTGTGCCCTATGGTCGCCATTAGACCACATTTAACCTACGCTGAACCCTGTGTTGTGCCCTATGGTCGCCATTAGACCACATTTAACCTATGCTTAGCACTGTGTTGCGCCCTATGGTCGCCATTAGACAGCACTCTCCTGCCATTGGAACTGGAAGGATGCCACACCTAGCATTAGCCTTCTGTATTATGGCTACAGTCACACAATCGATCCTCAGCAGTCACGACCACATTATTCAGTCACCAATACCTACTTCAAACTTAAGCCAACTCACTACTAATGCTATGCAACCCAAGTTCTCCACATTCTGCAAGGCCCAAGAAACAATACTTTATGCCTCCCTACCTTGTACCACGTCCAATAGAAACAACAGACTCCGCGCAAGACTAGCCAAATTACATGAACCACTGAGAAGAGCCCTTCCGGCCTCCAACCTCAAAACCAATTACAAACCTAGCTCACGAATGCCTAGCCAGTCCAAATGGCCTACTCAAACATCTACCTTGAATGTGAACACCCTCCAGCTTAATAACCTCCATCCTAAAGTTTGCACCACCATAGACAAACCCATCAGAGCTAACAAAACTCCCGAGGACCCCCCTCTCAAGGGAGAGCTCCTTAATGCTAGATCACTAGTCGCTCACGCTACGGATATTGCCGACTTAATCACGGAAGCGAACCTGGATTTTCTCGCAATCACGGAAACGTGGCTCCATAATGCAGCAGGACCTACCCTCATGTTAGCTGTCCCTGACGACTACACCATTATCAGACAAGACCGTGATAATACACGAGGAGGCGGCATCGCTATCATCTCTAAAACGGCTCTTGGTCTCAGACTAGCCCCCACCCAGCCTCTACAGTCATGCGAAACCCTCACTGCCAAAATGCAGATAAACGAGTCACAATCTATTACCATACACCTTATATACAGACCACCCGGCCCTCTTGGTACCTTCGAGGAAGACTTGCATAATATAATTATGAACAACTTGAAACCCTCCACCCAACTACTTATATTAGGCGATTTCAATTTAGGATTCAACGACCAAACAGACAAAAATGCCACAGAAATAGCTAATACGATCAAAGCACTAGGCCTTACTCAAAAAGTCTCTACACCCACCCACCTTAAAGGGAGAATATTGGACTGGGTAGCGGACCTTAACTGCTCTGCCACTATCACATACATCCTGCCTTTAGCATGGACAGACCATTCTCTGATCTCATTTCTCTTATCCACTGTCAGACCCACTCCACTGGCCCGACCACGAGCGCCACCATGCCCAACCTGAAGTAATAAAAGTATTACGGTAGAAAAAATCATCCCCGCCATACTGCCTACTCTCAACGCACTGTCTGATAATCTCGACCCCAGCAACCTAGTTCAGGAATTTAACAATATTATGCTTACCACTTTGGATAAAATTGCTCCTATCAAACTCAGACCGAGCAAACCCATAGCCCACCTAAACAAGTGGTTCACCCCACAACTCAAAGACCTTCGCACCTTAAAGAACAAAAGTGAAACAAACTGGAGACTATGCCCCTCTAGTGAGAATAAAGCCAAATTAACTGCACTTTCCTCACTTTACAAAAAGGAAATCTGCCAAGCAAAACGCGACTCATACGACCAACGCATTGCTAGCTCAAACTCGAGCATGAAAGAACTCTTCTGCATACTCAAAGAACTAGAGTCCCCTATTGCTACCCCGGACGTCTGCACCAAGGACAAATCCTGGTGCACAGACATACAACAAGCCTTAGCGCATAAAATCGATACACTTCAGAATAAAATTCAACTAAAAAAGAAGGCTCTAAACCTACAGCAATCGCCTAACACTATCCTGCCCAATGAGCCACCACCGGCACATTATGCCACATTCCACTTCTCTAAAATGTCCATCCTAGAGGTAGAAAAAATTATCCTATCGTTAAAGCCCTCAAACTGTAAAGGGGATATCTGCCCTGCACAGCTAATAAAAGACGCTGCTAGAGAACTCTCCCCATTTATAACCAAACTGATAAATGCCTCTTTTGCTACAGGTACTATACCTGCCAACCTCAAGCAATCCTGGGTGCTACCACTCCTCAAGAAACAGACACTTGATCCCCTCATTCCTACAAACTACCGACCTATTACTACGGTCCCATTTCTACTAAAAATACTGGATAAAGCCGCCTACATTCAAATTCAGAAGCATTTAGAATTGCACAAACTCCTGGGCAACAGACAATCAGGCTTCCGTCCACTGCACGGAACTGAGACTGCCTTAATTGACCTTAAGTCCCAGATAGACGAGCTGAGAGACAAAGGAAGGACAGTACTCCTGCTCCTACTCGACCTCTCCGCTGCATTCGACCTGGTCAACCACAAGGTCCTATGTCGGCACCTTGACTCTGCAGCTCACCTCTCCACGGACGCTATCAAGTGGATCGAGTCCTTCTTGAGTGAGAGGACCATGAGTCTTCTCCTCCTCAGCATCTGCCGAGCCCGACACCCATCCTATGCGGCGTTCCGCAAGGATCCTGCGTCTCGCCCACCCTCTACAACATCTTCACTAAGCCATTGTTCGACGATCTGGACCAGCTGGGTGTCACCTACACTAACTATGCAGATGATACTCAGATTCTCCTACCACTTTCTGGGGATTACGGTACGGACACGGGCCTAGTGAACAAAGTTTACCTTATCATCCAAGCATGGATGGCCACACACGGCCTATGCTTGAACGATGATAAGACTGAACTAATAATACTGGGTTCGCAGGCCAATATTAAAAAACTAGGTCAAGAATACTCATCTTTCAATATTGACGGCAACACCATTAAAGTCTCCAAGGAAGTAAAAACCTTGGGATTCTACTTGGACTCACACTATCCTTTGACAAACAGGTGAAATCCCTTACCTCGTCTACGGCTTACACATGCAAACTTCTTAGAGCTGGTAAACCGTTCCTCTCTTGACTATAGCTGTCTGATCCCGGCTAGAGCTCTTATACTCTCTAGAATCGACTATTGCAATGCCCTCTACATTGGGGCTAACAAATCCACCACTAATAAGCTCCAAACGCTACAGAATAATGCCTTAAGAGCAGCCCTTGGCATAAATAAGAAAACCCACATCTCTGCCCTGAGACATCAACACAAATGGCTCTCCACATCCAATAAAATACTTCTAAAAACACTCTCTCTGACACACAAAGCCTTGAACAACGCGGCCCCCAGTTACCTTATAGACAAACTTCAGAGAAGAACTTCTCTCAGACCCACTAGAACGGGGAACACTAACTGCCTAAATATCCCCAAATACAAACTTACTACCATCGGGGGCAACAGCTTCACTGTTAAGGCAGCCAGAAGCTGGAACTCACTGCCCCAGGAGTTGAGAGCTGACCAACCATATCCACTTTTCAGGAAAAACTTAATAAAGCATATCACTGCCACCAATCCTTAGCTCCCCATCACCCTCTCCCTGAGGACACTATCCTGCAATCAAGAAAAAGTATATCTTGCTATACTCCTTCTTTATGTAAATACTGCAGCCCATGCATTTGTAACCATATAGGTTTTATATCCTAGTGCTTGCACCCTTGCTCCAGCCCTATTGTTCATATTGTATATATCCGGTAATCATGCAATATTGCTTCATTCCTATTGTTCATATTGTATATATCCCGTAATCATGCAAACTTGCCACAGTCCTATTGTTCATATTGTATATATCCTGTCTGTAACCTGTGTATACGTAATCATGTAAGCCTTGCATTTCCTTGTCATTGCGCCCTTTTACTTACGAGTCTGGTGCGCTTAACAAATGAATAAACAAACAAACAAATGGCGTACTAATGTATTTGATGTATTGTTGATCCTGCTGGTATTGCATTTGATTTGAATGTAGGATTGCTTAGTTTGAGGGTTGGATAACAGACTGGAAGGGAATCCTTTCCATTTAGTTACGATATTTTGCTCTTTGGGTTTTGCTGTAAGTACCATTCAGAATGAAGTATTTGTGTAACTTGGGGCAGGGGTGGGCGTGGTTTGGGAACGGGATGGGGGTTAAGGTTGGGGTGGGATTATTGCGGATTGTTTGTCTAGCATGTTTATGTGTAATTTAAATAAAAACAGTTTGAAAAAAAAATCCCATATTATATAATAGTCAGGTTTATATTTATTTTTAGAAGTTAGACTTTATTCCATTTGGTGCTTCTTTTACAATGTAAAGGTCTTGACCTTGGTTATTATTTTTCTCTCTTTTTAGTTGTGTTGTGCTATTTGATTGCTCAACTCTCGGTCTGCAACCAGTAGGAGAGCCTATGCCTTTTCTCGTTGCCAGTATCGCTCCAGCTGGATGTGGTGGGAGAGCAGATCTAATGCTTAGAGAGCTTTTGGAGTCAAGACAAGAGGTCTCGCTTACTGAAGGCTACGTTTAAACATTTAAACATACGAGGGAACTCCAGGAGAAAGCAGTTCCAGTTGAAAGAGGGACAGACTGATTTTTAGTGCAGTGCAACGTTTCTGCCCCAGATGAGAGAACTTTTCATGCAGATAGAACTATCTTCCTTCTTCATAATACATGGCAGCCTGCATTATCCGTATACAAGCCTGGAAATAATGTTCTTATTACAGGCTAGTTGTGACATTACAACTGACCTGTAATAAGAACATGAAATCACAACTGCTCCATAATCTGTTATTATGCTTCAGTTGTGACGTCAGAATGCCTGATGCTAGAGCCAGCAAAGGTCAGAATTCCAGCTGTCACTCCAGCAGTTAATTAAAGCCGTTACAAGCTTTACAAACTCCCTCCTTGTTAAATAGTTTTCGGTGACACTGTTAGGGTTGAGGTTTGGTGTGCTAGGTTTTAAAGGAAGGGAAGGAGGTGTTAGGATTGGTATAGGATTGGCCTTCCTCCTGTTTGGTGTATGCGGATGTGTTTGTTGGTGTATGTGGGTATGCTTGTTGCAGTAAGAGAAGGAAGTGTTAGGGTTGGCCTTCCTTCCTGCTTGTATGAGGTGTGCATGGACTGATGTCCCCTGTTGGAATGTATGCTGTGAGCTTGGAATGGTGAGTGTGGAATGTTTGTGGATGAATAGGTTCCAGCCCAGGCAGTTGGAATATGTAGCCTGGGTGGTGGGAGCCAGTGGGCTCTTGTCCTGATTCCTCTTTATCTCCCGATGATCCTGTGTACCAACTGATGAACTATGTAATGGAATAAACCTACTGAAGAACATAATCTACTTGACAGTGTATCCTTTATCAACTTAATGATTGAGAGGCAGTCATAACAGACACTTTACAACAAATAATTAGCAAGGAACTATTTAGGGTAGAATGTTTAATTTGTGCACTGCTGAAGTTTAACATGTGTATTAACAAGAAGCTGTATCTTATTACTTCTGTTAAACTACAAAATGTAGACGTTTTTTCAATGATTTGATCAAAATGCTTAAACGATTTTTCTGCAACACATTCAAAGCTGTTTGACTCAAAGAGATTCTTCATTGACGATCTCTTACATTAGATTAAGCAAGAGGTCAGGTATTAAAGGGGATGACAGTGTGTGTGGCCATGTATTATACGTTACACAATACCCCTACTGTATGCAAAAAGGATATTCCAAGTCATCTGAGTGTTCCTTAGCCTTGTTCCTCTATTTGGTCACAGAACTCCTCTGTGGCTTGTGCAATATCCTTAAAATGTACTGTAGGGGGAACTTTATCCCATATACTATATGTGGGTGCAGGCACGTCTGGATACTACCACGATTCCACGGACACAACAATCTGGGACTGGGATTAGGTGTTCAATCTGAGACTGGGACTAGATGTTGTCCATGAAATGGAATACTTCTTCTTGTGTGCCAGAGATTGTATAAATTATGCTAAATGGAGTAATTGGATGACTGCATCATATACCCCATCATCCAATTAACAAACATGGAAATAAACCTGGTAATAAATACAGTAAGATTTTGGTGAATCAATTATCATGTGGCTGTTTACTCAAATAACAATGGGTTGAAAATGAATGTAGAAAATCGTAAAATAATGGTCTCCCTGTAAAGAGAATACATCAAAAACATGTGTGGTCCATGAATAATGTAAATCTTGAACAAGTCACCACTTACAAATATTTGGGGATTTTGATAGATAGTAAGCTTAGTTGAGAAAGGCAATGGTAATCAATAAAATCACGTTGCCTTGTATCAGCCAATGCCATTCATGCCTTTATAGGCAGGAACGTTGGATACTCTGCACATGCTGTCTTGTTGGTGTACACAGCAAACATAAGAGCCTTGTTGATCTATGCAATTGAGATATGGGGACACAAATATTTAACCCGTTTAGTAAAGCTTGAGGCCATGATCCTCCGAAAACCTATGCGCCCCCCCGCCATATCTGTGGAATATCTCTATTTAGAATTTAATATGAAATGTATTTGAGCTGAATATATAAGTAGATCAGTGATGTGCTAAGACAATCTGACCAAGTTCGACAATGGCACAATTGTTGTAGCACAAATGAAAGCATTTTTGAAAATAGATAAATGTACAACAATGGGCATGTTAGGTATAATTAAATCTATGTTTGAACAATGGGTAGTTGGGTTTGCTCAAACCTCAAGCGTTATTGTTCAGTTCAAGGGTTGGCTCAAAAGGAAATTGGCAAAACACAGCAATGAGTATCACACAGTGGCGCTGGCAACCAAAGCACACAGCTGCTATTATTGTCAATTCATCGAGAGAATGTACCTAAATATATCAGCCTATCCCAGTCCTCTTGTATTTAGATCTTATTTGTTAATGAAATTCAATCATTCGGAGGCATTAGAGACAAAGGGTCACTGCAAGGCTTAAGTCGTGATAAAAGACAATGTCGACTATGTGGCTTTGAAGTCCTACAGTCTCTGTTATCATTTAGTGATGTGCTGTGAAAGTCTTTTGGAGTTCAGAACCACATTTTTTAAATTTTATGATAATCTGACTGATATTTGTACTGTATCAATGCTATGGCAAAATTTTATGAAAGGTGATGATTGTAACCTCATCTATTTTATAGTGCTACTTTATTTGCGAATTGTCGATATTTTTAATGCCTAGCATAATTGCTTTTAGGTCATATTTTTAAAATCTTGTAAACAGAAAATGAATGAGTATATTGTTTACAGTTGATTTGAAACCAAATATGTTATTATTTGGATCATGTATATGTTTGTATAACTGTTGTATATACAAAGCCTGACAGTTATAAGTATATTAAATAAACTGAAACTTAATTATCATGTGCTTTTTTTTTACTGTCTGCTGCCATGCTTATGAAGAAGGTCTAAGTGGTTCAATGTAAACCCTTCACTGTCAGGATGTCTGCACTCCTCTGCCAGAGGTTGCCATTGAATCGTCATTGCAACATGGGAATGTATGGTGTAGAATTACATCTTTGAGGCACTTTAAGATCCCTTAAAGCTCTGTGTGTTCTGACATTTGGGCACTTAAGGAGTTGGAGGTGGAAATGGAGGATCCCAGTGCATGATCCGACTTAAAAAAAAACAATTAACTCAATACTATTTTTCCGCAAACTCTTCTACAAAAACTCGGACGACCACATCTCTGCACAGCATACTGCATGTACTTCATCACACTGCAACAACATACAAATGTCTGGTTTTCCGCAGGGCTGTTCCTACACAACAAATGACTATTAAAAGGCAGAATTCAATATTTGGGATTCTCTGGACACACATTGTGGGTTCCCTAAACTTTTTGCTACCCTTCCTGATTTTTTAACTTTACTTTTGTAAACAGAGCGCCTGACACTGAAGTCCCTCTGCCAATGCAATCCTTTTACTTATACACTACTCTAGTGGCAATTATAGGCACCTACGCAGGTGTGCTTTTTAAGCATACCACTTTGGTTCCAGGGTGATTCTATCACCCTAGAAGTGTGTTTGGGAGTACACTGGTAGCAGCTGTAATTTAGTTTTGGGTGTACTAGGGGTGCATTCATGTTTACTGCATCAGTGGCCCAATACAACAGAACTGTAGCCATTGGGGGTACTAATATATTTTCTTATAGCCCTGCTACTAGCCATTTTCTTTTGGCACAGCCTTTTGTGTGGACAATGAGGCAGGCCTAAATTGGCCATGTGGGCTCACTCTGAGCCCAGCCCTGCAACCACCAGAGTAGTTTAAAATGCCTCAACCTGATTTTCTGGTACGATTGTCCTACTGCATAATACATAATCAAACCTCACAAAAAGCCCCTATAAATTGAATTAGGTATCAAAATAAAAACAAGATTACAAATATTCTATGTTTATCTATCAAGTAGATAACTTGCTCTGTTCAATGCAAGAGGCTTTGTAGAAGCATGGGCACACCAATGCTAGGAGGTTTTAGAATATTAGGTCAGCCAACCACAGCTGCAAATTCTCATGCAAGACTCTCAGGCGCACATGCACTGTCTGAAGGTTTCTGCACAGTCAGGCTGGGTGGCACAGAGTTCATACAGGGAAGGAGTTTTTTTATGCCCTTCTATGACTGATAAGATACAGCTTAAATCGGGTCAACATTGAAAATACAGGAACAGGCTTGCTAGTGCCACCGCCCTGCATGACTGTAGAAAGAGACCAGGCACAAAGTGGGCTTTGCTACCAATACTCCTACCTAACTATCCCAAGCTGGGGGTTGCACACTTCCTGGTTTTCTTCCACTCATCTGGGACCCTACCCATTCCACAGAATCAATAGAAAGTGATAATCCAGAAATCTTTGGAGACCCGCAGTTTTCACATGTCTGGAAGCGGGCGTTGTTCAGAAGCACACTCTGTGTGGAAGGCCAAAGGCTGTTTACGTATCTGCTGGAAGCCACTCTGGGTACAGGTGCTGTGTACCACAATGTGTACTTAGAAGCGCAGAAGAGAATGGAGAAATTATTCAGTACAAATGTCAACATCGTCCTGGAAAGGCACATGTTGGTACAAGATTATAAGGTCCCACTGAAAGAGTCAACAACTTTGACACCGCAATATGTGCACTCGCAGTGCATAGGAGTTAAAAATATAAGCAAGCAGTTGTTACACAACCAGCTCATTGTATGCTGCAACAAGAAAATACAGGAAGCACAATAGCTAAGTGGGAATGCATTCCACGATGAGGCCATAAACATCAGAGTGTTAAACAGTTGGGCCAGTGCATGAAGGAAGTTAAGGAGGGTGGCAAGTATGCATGCACTTTGTGAACACCTATAAATAAAAATGGATTAGGCCACATGCTGAAACTCATTCCAGCGTCAAAATGAAACCGCTCAACAAGAGCAACTATGCATCTAAGTAGAGGATTCATAAGGCACAAAACTAGCTGGGAAGCAACAAAGCACTGGCTAAAGGGGCGCACACTGGGGGTTACAAGTAGTGTGAAGAGTGTTCGGCAGAAGCTAGATTCGGTAGGAGGGAGCTCCCGAAGGGGCTAAGCAGGTTTGAGTGGAGCGATCAGCAAGATGAGTAGGGTCCTTGGGTCCTTCCTAAAATGTGGGATAGAGGGGGCAGCCTTATCTGGATTGGTAACTTGTTCCAGAGTCAGAATGCATAGCAGGAAAATGCCTGTTTCCTAGTTTTTTCACCCTCTTGCAGTTCTTTGTTTCTAGTCTGTCAATGTTCTTGTTTCTGGTGGAGTGTTGGCCTCGCAAGATGGTGAGTTTCTCAGTCAAGTAGAGTGGTGTTTGGGTGCCACTCCTTTGTAGGTTGTTCAAGCAGCCTTGAACATGATGCGTGCTTCAAGGGGTAGCCAGTGCAGCTCTGAGGATGAGGTTATATAGTCGAATTTTCCTACTCCTGTGATGAGGCATACTGCAGTGTGCTGGACAGCGCTAAGAGAGGCCAAGCTGGCATATGGGACTCCTGTGAGTAAGGTGTTGCCACTGTCCATGATGGAGATGAAGAACAACAACAGCTGGTACCATGGTTTTTGTGTCTGTGATATGTGTTTTTGGTGAGAGATTCTGGACTTGGGCATGCTTGGTGGGGTTTCCTAGCAGAATTCATTTTATCTGTTGATTTCATCTTCACGCTTGAACGAGGGACACAGTGCTTGAGTGGATGGACATTGTTGATGGAAGTGATCTTTGGCTAAATCTGCATGTCATCTGCATTTTGGTGTATCTTGGTGTCTGTGTTAGTGAGGCAATCACTCAGGCGTTTCGCAGAACAGCTGAAGATAATCAGGGATACAACGCAGCCTTGTGGTACTCTGCAGGCTTCTGGGCAGCACTGGGATATGTTGCGGCCCATCTGGATGAGTTGGTCTCTTTTGGATATATAGAAGACAAGCCCCTGCAGAACTGTTCCTCAAAGGCTGTGAGCATGGCTAGAGTGTGGAGTAGGGATTAATGGTCAATGGTAATGAAAGTAGCAGTGAGGCCAAGAAAGACAAGCAGAAGTCGCATTTGTTCAGGATGTGCAGAGCGTTATTCATAACTTGACTTCGATGGTGACTGTCTCTATGCTGTATAGTTGTAGGACTCTGGATTAATAGTTCTGTAGAACATTGCACTGAGTGATCCTTTCATGCAACTGTAAAGCCACCGATCTCAATGAATTTGTCGAAGAAGGCAAGATGTGCGATTGGGCGATAGTTGAGCAAGTTGTGCAGTTGGCGTGATTCCACAGGTGGAGGAAGATTTGCCCCATTTTCAGCACATCTGATAAGATGATTTGCATGAGACATTTTTGAGATTTGGGTGCTAAATATTGCAAATTATACTACAGGTGTTGTAGTCTCACAAGCAAAGTGAATGAGACATCATGCCCTGTAAAAGACAGGGTGGTTGAGATTTGAAATCATGGGCACTTTACCAAAATATGTATGAACAGAAATCAATGGGTGGCTCTGGTCACCAAAACTGCAGACATGGTGTAACATGTAGAAGTGGGCAGGTCAATACAACACACAAGAAGCCACATCATACAGTTTTGCAAGACGGTCGTAAATCGAAGCTTTTGGCAGAGCTTGCCATGGATTACACCATCATGCCAGTAGATCCTTACAATAAACTGGGCATTGGCGCACGGCATAAACTCATATATGCAGACATTCCACCACTTGACTAAGAAGGACACAAGGTTTAACTGATGGGATTCCTGTGCATAGCCAATGAAGATAAAGGGCGAGTTGCCATTGGGCATACATCCAAGAGAGGACCTCCCATATTGGAGTGATAAGACCAAGTAGAGCTCCAAACCAATCTTATCCCCTACCCCCTTTCCAGGGACCAGCAAGTGGCACTCAGTGCAACAAGACACATAACCTGCCGTACTGGCACAACATAAGGACATATTTAGAATCGGACGGAATGGGCATGTTCAAAGGTTTACAAGACTAAACAACCACTGTGAGGCAGACATGATATCAAGAGAGATAACACAGACAACTGAATTATATTTCTAAACAAAGCTTTATTAATAACCATGATGGTGTAACGCCTAACTAACCCTATGCTATGGTGTGATTTCCCTACCTTAAGAAATCTAAGGAAAGTCTGTGTCCACAAGTTCAAACCAAAATATCTGTCTGTGTCAAAAACTATGTTTGTCCTCACAACTACAACAAAATCTAGTGGGGAAATGTGCTCAACCAAATATAAGGGTTCAAAAGTAAATGTGCAGCTACTGGCAATTTAAGTTCATCTTAAGTTCTCTATCTCAAGTTCAATACAGATCCAATGTAATTTCTTGCAAGAAGGTTTAATCAAGTTCTGAAGTTATCTTCGGTAGATTCATCGGCATCACAGTGCATCAAAAAAAGAGTCTTGCATTTCCCTTCCCCGAGTTCAAATGTAACCAAGTTCATACAACACTGTAACCTTGGGACTCCCTGCCCCTAGATAAACACTCTCCAGTTCTGTAGGTCTCAGGTACCCTTCCCCAAGATATATATACTGAGCAATTGACTTGTTTCCTCTATTCACAAGAAAATAGAGCCAGTATGACCCGTCCTTTGGTAAGCTTCACCAAGACGCACCTGGTTTTTGCTTTTCCAATATTTAGTGGTCTCTGGTCTAGGCACAGTAATTAGACCACATGGTGCACCCATTACAGGTCACGCAACCACATAGCATGTCTGTGATTTGACTCTTGATGTTGGCAGTGTCACCCATTCATAAATGTAGCATTTACTTGGTTTCACTCAAACCATGGCTCCCCTGCCGCTCAATATTCAGTAAATGTAATGGTACGTTGTATTCATCAGGATAGTGCCTTTCATTCAGTTCGGTTTTCAATAACTGTAGCTTTAAGTTTGTGAAACTTGAATAGCACCTTTTAATGCAGTTTTCAATGATGCTGGCCTAAAAAGCCCCTTACATTAAGTACGGCATTCAGAAAGTGTAATACTTCATTGTTTTTGTGGACCGTTACCATTTCCAAGGTCCTTTGGAGCGCTCTGGCGTTCCTAGTGTCTACCAACGGTCTCTGCAGCTCCGTTCAGCGGCTTTTACCCAAAGTGGGAAAACCAACTCGCCAGTTCGCCGGGTGCTGTGCTCAGCACACACCAGCCTTTATGCTTGGCTCTGCCTCTGCCCCCTGGCAGCGCCTGCTGTACGCCTTCCCTCACAAGGGCTCCAGTCAAGCACAGTCACCTTGGCAAGACTCTCGAAATCTTCGTCAGAGTGTCAGCGCCTCGACTTCTTATTCCTCTGCACAGCAATTCATTACTCTCCTCTACTACTAACAGGTTGCAGGTGAAGCAAAGTATCCTCAATTGCCTGACCCTGCATAAGCCTATTAGTGTGACATGCCTGATCTACATTGCTACATGTCCCCAAACCACTCTTCTTCGTCCCAGTACCAGAGTGTGTTCAAAATAGGAAATCTGCACTACTTCTAGTTGCCTCTTCTTCTCAGTACTTAAGGGAAAACTACAGGGGAAGATGGGATGAGATTGGCAATAGCCCATAAACGCTTAGGGAGGGGAGGGTAGGTCCGTTTCAGGAAAGGGCGGGAAACCATGTCCCGCTTTCAGGTATCCTCTCTCCAATCCAAGGACCCTCCACTCAGGTGGACCTCTCTCACTTGTCCACCCCCAGAGTTGGGATACAAAAGCAAAGGACCTTCCCTGACAACCTGAACAGAAGAACCCCAGGGAGTAGATGTGAGAGTACCTTCAGGTTTCTCACACCACCCACTAAAGTGCATAATTAATCTTATGCACCTGCAGGACGACATCCTTGCTTACAGGATAGATCAAGAGGAGCATGACAAGACTCCCCATAAAGCAATCAAAAAACTATTTCACAGTGGAATGACCCTCAAGAGACAAGAGGAAGGTACCCCGGGAACAAGTGAAATATTAAGACTATCAGCTATATAAAAAGAAGCGTTGACACAGCCAACGGTTTTCCCTATTGTGTAGGCATGGGATAGGCCTTTGCCAGGCACTGCCATAGTGGTGCTACCTGGCCATTAGACGGCAACAGTTGGAAAATGGCGTAAGTAACTGGGTATACGATAGCAGTGCCTAGCAAATGCCTTTCCAATACCTATACACGGGTCAAATCTGTTTGCTTTGCCAATGCCTGTTTTTATCTGGACTTCAGATGTGAGTACACATATACTACTTGTAAATCGAGTGACTGAAGGCACACTTGGTTAAGCTCATTTTTATTACAATAATTCTACATTTTCAGATGCAATAAATCCATTAGCCCTCAGAAGATGTCAGGCCCCTAGCAGAACGCAGTTTGCGGTTACTACTTGACAGAGCTAGATCAAAGAGATCCAAGGGGATGTATTTTGGGTGGGAATGAATTTCGGAATAGCATGTCAATGGGTAGACAAACAAGCAAACAGCACCCACATGCACTGTGTCCCTCGTCACATCTAATTTCTCTCCTGCCTTCACTTCTCATGAAAATGGTTTCAGCTAATAAGCAGCACCACGAAGTAGCCCAAAAACTGAAAATAGTGGACGTTCTACTCAAAGCTACTGACCAAGTAAGAAGAAAATATGGCCATATGGTGCCTACTTGTTACAGCACTGTGTTTGCCTATCCTACATTAAAAGACCATTTGGACGCAGGGCTGCCGAGTTCCCACACATAAAGTGGCTATGCCCTGTGCCACAAAATTGCTAGGTCTGAGAGATCGGTACCCGTGTCTAACACGTGCAAATTCCCTTCAAAGGTCCAAAGCTGTTATCCTTTTCAAAGTAGACGTTTCAAAAGTCAGACATCTATACATTTGGCATACTGATTAACTGTCTTTTTCAAGGCTGCTGTACTTTGATCTTAATGTTTGGGGACTCATTAGTCCTATGCACCAAGCCCTCTATCCTTTAATTTGTAATAGATAATCTTAAAGTTCTCTTCATGTCATGACTTCAAATGTGTTTGTTAGCACTTATCCTTGATTAATAGTCAAATACCAAATAATGATTGGTCAGTCCTGTATGATCTATCCATTCGCAATCCAAATGGCCGTGGTCAGCGTGTTTCTTGTCCTGTTGTGGCTCCAACTAATGACCAATGGGTCTGTATTAATCAAGGACAATCGCCAACGCATGCGTTTGAATTCATGACATGAAGAGAGCTTTGCAGAATATGGCTCCCGTACACAGGCTAAATGCTGAATATGGCTACCTTACATCATACAGCTAAATTACACCATAAAGCTAAACGCAGAATATGGATACCTAACACCATAAGGCTAAATTAAGATTATGGCTAATTTACACCATAATGCTAAATGCAGAATACGGCTACCTTACACCATAAGGCTAAATGCAGAATATGGCTACCTTACACAATTAGGCTAAATGCATGTATGCAAGCCTGTATGCATGCCTGATTTGCATATGGTCTTTCCCCTTTCGTAATGGCTTGGCGGGTGAAGAATGATGGTCTGGAGGGTTGCCCAGAGCAATGCCAGAGGTTAATATTAATTCTAAACTTTCCAGCCATCACCTTTTGTTTTGCTGTTGTCACCCCAAGTGGGACAGGTATGCCTAGACGTTGGTCACGTGCCTGCTGGGCCTAGAGACCAGAAGCTACTCCTTACTGATGAGGCTGAAACATGTTTAGGGATGCGACAAAGCAGTTCGCGCAGAACTGCCCCTTTTGGGGTGGGACCAAGCCTGATTTGCATATGGTCTTTCTCCTGTTGTAATGGCTTGGCAGACGAAGAACGATGGTCTGCAGGGTTGCCCAGAGCAATGCGAGAGTTTGAGATTAATTCTAAACCTTCCAGCCATCACCTGTTTTGCTGGCTTCCTCCAAGGATGGCCAATTACAGCAAGGGGAGGCGGGAGCAGGGCAGGAAGAGCACAGGGGAGGGGTCAGAGAATAATGCAAGGGGAGTGGGACCAGTGGGGGGGCCTACCAAAGTAAAAGTGGGAGACAAAATGGAGGGGGAAATGGAGGGGCACTTAGCTTAATCAGAGACGGTGCAGCAGGACCCACTTAGAAAAGTAGCTCTTGAAATCATACCTTTCTACATCCACTGTGGCAAACTAGTGGAACTATCACACAAGGGTCACTTGGGTAGAGGTCTCACTAAACGTAGACCAAAATACTGGTTTATTGGTATGGACATTGAAGTTTGTGACGAATCCAAGAAGATCACCATCGATCCTTGAGGGGGGGGGGGCACCCACTTTGAGACTAGGGTGGTGAGCCTGCTACATGTAACCCCCCTCCTAGAGGGCAGGGTAAGGGGGATTCCTCTGGAGGGACCCCCCCCCTTAGGGAATAGGAAAGCTGCAGAGAGAGGGACTTATGTCACAATCCCTCCCCTCGAAGCACCAACACTGTTATAAGACATGCAGGAGCTAAGGTGTAAAAACATATGACCCCTTTACTAACGGTTGACTCGGCTTCTGACTCAACCTTGATTCAGTCCTCATGGAAAACAGCTAGAAGGCAGAAAGACCAACCTTCAAGAGGCATGTAATTACAAGGATCAATGACGAGATTCTCCACGCAGCCTGCAGAGTCAAACTGTGCAGCAGCGCACCAAAGGGATGTGGCCTGCAAGAGTGGAGGGATGCCAGATGTGTCCCAGCCAGCAGCAGGCACTTGGGAAGTGCACCCAGGCCCAACAAAGGGGTAGCCGGAACCAGCCAGCGTAGCAACCGGACGAGACCCAACTACCTCAGAGGCTCAAGTCCAAACCCTGAGAAGCAGCTGCCAAATGATCCCCACATCAAGTGAGCGGGTAAGGAGAGGAGACACCGCCCATCTCCAGCAGGCAAGCGGTGGCTCTGAAGGAATGGAAGGCAGGCATGAGGAGAAAGAGAGAGAAACAAGCTCTGGTGTTGGAAAGAGAATCAAAAGCCCAAGAATGGAGAAAGTGAAAGCGGCAAGCCCCGGCGAGGGAGAAAGAACCAGGAGCCCCAGAGTGGGGAAGGAGACCGAGACAAGCCACGGTGAGGCAGAAAGCACCAGTGGCCCTGGAATGGGGGGAAAAAACAGACACACAGCCCCGGTGTGGGGAGCAAACTAAAAAGCCCCAGAGTGGGGAGAGGCACCAAAACCAGCCCCAAAGCAAGGCGTGAATCGGGAAGCCGCAAGAGTGGAGAGCAAAAAAGAGACAAGTACCGGAATCAAAAAAGAAGGAAGAGCCCCAGGGTGAGAAGTGGGAAGATACGAAACCCCAGAACTGGGAGGAAGCTACTGAAAGAACCCCCTCATTGGGGAATAAGACAGATAAAAGATTCCCCAAAGGGAGAAAGACTGTAAGACTTAACATCAGAATGAGAAGCAGCGCGAAACCCGGCTGGAGCCCCGGAATGGCACCCCAGCAAAAATTGAACTATATGCTTTAAACTAAGAGACACCAGTGTGGGAGTCAGAAGCCAACAGCAGCCTCTTTCACTGAGAAATTCCCCAAAAATATATCTTGGTTATTTTGTACTTTCTTTTGGAGCAGTAGGGAAAGATGTTAGGTTAGAGAAGGTTCCGGTGTTCCGGACAGAGGATGGCATTTATGTTTAGCCAACCTGACACCCTGACTATCACCCCTTTGACTTTCTTTTGTATAGAGTAGTATTTAAAGTCACAGGTTAGGGAAAGAATTAGGCCTTTTTACACAAAAGACAGAATTCAATTTATGTGAATCATGTTTCCTTGGCCATCTACTAATTCTGACCTATCACATGTTGAGCGAGCCAGGATAAGACTGGCTACCTCCATCTTAAGACTTAAGAAAGGCCTGAAGACCCTACTTGAGAGAACATCCTGCCAATCGCTAATCACACCACTCAAGCCTTTTGCCCACTCCGGTGGCCCCCACCTGCTTCCTCTATCCTTACCAGCACCTATGCTCCGCATGCACCATTGTTGTAACTGCTGTGTGAGTCACCTTTGTACAGAACTCTGTCGCTTCACAGCTAGGGTTGTCTCCCATGCATACATACATACATACATACATACATACATACATACATACAATAAGCCACTAGAGGGGGAGAATGGCTCTTTTAAGCAGTAACACCAATCATAAATGTGAAGTGGACTGCAGAAATCTGGGAAAAAATTGGGGGAAATTTAAAAAGGTCTGTGACTATCGCAGGTATTCAACCCTTCTCCTCAAGGGGAATTCCGCGCAAGGCTAGCAAAGTGAGCCCGCTCTGCAAAAACCCCAGACGGGTCCAGGCAAGTGGGACCTCACTGGGAGAGATTCCCCTTTTGGGGACAAAGACTCCCGTTTCTGGGGGGAACTCTCTACACCAACACATTTTATTGCATACGTGGCACTATCTGATAAGCCTAAGAATGTGACATCCTTGTCTTGGGCTGAAGGCAATTCAAGAATTACCCACATGGCACGAGAAAAGGAAAATGCCTCTTTAATGTGAGACGCATATTTAACTGTGCCAAGGAGAAAGAGGAGAGAGGAACCTTATGCTCGGGTAGCCCCCTGACATTATTAAACCGGCAGAAGGCAGAGCGCAAGCTAGTCGCAGAGCCCGCGACTTTTGGAGAGAGGGAGAACCCAACAAGGGGACGCTGGAGAACCAGTGTGTGCAGATGCAAGAAGAGTCTAGGGTCAACCGAGAGAGAAGCAAACAACCCAGTGGTGGCATGACCAAGAGCTGGCCGTGGTGGGCAGAATGCCCCAAGAACAACACGGATACCACCCATGAAGGAAGCAAGGCTTGCTTCAAACCAGCAGCACCACTGTGAAGAAGGAGTCTGACGCTGACCCTAAAACGTTAAGGCGAGAGGCTGACAGAGAGAGAATAGTCCCGAGCGACAGCGGACCCCAACCACCAGACCCTACAAATTAAGAGGTGCCTGGGGGTCCGGAAGAAGCGTAGGCCTGTGGGATTTTGCTATCACTCCAAGAAAACTTGCCCCAGTCACAAAAACGTGAAAGCAGGGCTAAAGTTGTGTGATGGGAGTTGGAGACAAACGAGTGACCGAGAGAGGGAAGAAAAATATTAAAGGAAGCTGTCACCTCAACCCAGTACAAAGGGCTAGTAGGAAAAACACAGTCAAGAGATAAACCGATTCTATAGCCTAGTTTTTTTTGTGCACATTTTAAAAACTATGTCCTGGAGCGTGACTTCTACCTGAAGACAGCAAGCTCTGCGGTTCCAATAGCACCCCTACAGGACCAACCAGATATCAATGCCTCATTCTCTAGGATAGGTATGGATATAATAGGTCCCCTGGAAAATCACTATATTCTGGTGAGACTATGCCACTAGGTATCCTGATGCGTTTCCACTTTGCAACAACACCATCCAACAAATACTGAAACACCTACTACTCTTCCTATCCCAGGTGGAATTCCCAAAGGACATCCTTACAGACCAAGGTACAACCTTTATGCACCTACTAATGAAAGAAGTAAAAGAACTACTGAACATAAAAACCCTCTGAACATTGGCGCACCATACCCAAAGTGATATCATAGTAGAGAGGTTTAACCAGACCCTAAAGAAAATATTGCGAAAATTGGTAGAAACAGATGGGAACAATTGCGATGTAATGATACCCTGGGTCCTGTATGCAGTCAGGGAAACCCCTATGAGTTCCCTGGGATACTCCCCTTTTGAATTACCGTATGGAGGGGAACCCCGGGGTATTTTGGACACATTGAAGGAAATCTGGGAGGGGGGAAGAGGAAGCTATATTAACCAAATCACAAATGGCCCAGAAATGTAAAGGCCATATGGCCACAGTAAAGGAGATTATCAGGAAACACTTGGGTCAAGCTCAAGAACAACATAAGAGAACATATAGTAAACATGCTCTAACCCAACCATTTTCTATCAGGCAATCCATGTTAGTCCTCCTGCCAAATTCGGACAATAAAATGATCTCCAAGTGGCACGGACCCTACGAGGTCCTATGGAAAAAAAAGCGATCTAATTTTACAACCAGATAGGCATCAGAAAAACTAGGTTTATCATGTAAATCTCCTAAAGGAGTGGAAGGTAGACCCTGGTGAGACTACAGTCACTATGCCCCCTCCTCACAGACTCAGAAGTTGAAAATAAACTGATTCCACCTGTGTTGCCATCATGCCATCAGAAAGACCTAGGCAATTTACTGGTCAATTTCCAGAGGTGTTATCAGATCAACCAGGATGGGTTAATATTTTGTTCCATTACATCAGTAACTCGGATGGAAAAACTGTTAACCTCAAACCACATGGGATCCCTGAGGCCAGAAGGAAGATTTTTGAACAGGAGATAAAGGAAATGCTCAAGGCTGACATCATTGAGCCCTCTGAGAGTAGTTGGCCCTCCTTAATTGCCCTAGTAGCCACGCCTGATAGCTTGTGGCGCTTCTGTATAGATTTAAGAAAGCTGAACTCAATTTCCAATTTTGACAACTATGCAATGGCCCGCATTGACGACTTAATCGAGAAGCTAGGGACGGTCAAGTATATTTCCACTCTCAATTTAACGAAAGGATATTGGCAGGTTCCCATACATCCAGCAGACAGAGAAAAGAAAGCCTTTTCAACACCTCTGGCCCTTTTCCAATTTAAGGTTATACCCTTCGAACTCCATGGAGCACCTGCCACCTTTCACCGATTTACAGATAAAGTTTTAAAACCATACTCAGCTTTCTGGGGGGCCTACCTCGACAATATCATCGTAAATAGCAACAACTGTCCAGAACACTTGGACCACCTCTACTCCATTACACATGCAATGAGGAAAGCAGGTCTCCAAGAGAATAGAGAAGGTGAAAGCAGTACGACAGACCCCAACCCCGAAAACCAAACGAGGTCTCTGAGCATTTTTGGATCTAACAGGCATACAGACAGTTTATACCCAACTATTCCACCTTGGCAGCAAACTTAACAGATAAACTAAAGAACGTCCAACCCCAGAAGTTGATTTGGGCTAAACAAGATCAAGCAAGTTTCGAGGGCCTGAAGGTCATTCTATGTCAAGAGCCTATCTTCAAGATGCCTGACTTTAATGAAGAATGTATTCTACAAACGAATGCATCAAAGACGAGCTTAGGAGCAGTACTCTTTCAAGGGTATGATGGGGTGGAACACCTGGTCTTGTATAAAAACTGAAAACCTTTCCCCCTGAGAGTAATTCTATGCTATGGTAGAATTAGTAGCGCTAGTAGTCATATGGGTCAATCATCCACCTACGGGATTATTTTACCGGAAGAACATTTAAATTGCTAACGGACCATTCTCCATTGACCTGAATGAGCAAAAGAAAAATACTAATCCCAGAGTAATGAGGTGGTTCCTGGGTTTGCAACCATTCTGTTTCACAGCAGGGCACCAGAAGGGGAAAGAACAGGGAAACGTTGACTTTCTCATTCGATTTCCTCTCAATAAAGATGGGGAAGCCACTACCTAAAGGTGAGGGGTATGTGATGAATTGCAGGTATTTGTCCCTTCTCCCCAAGTGGTAGCCCTCCACCCCTGTGGGGCTAGGGAGGTGAGCCTGCATTTTAAAACCCTCCCTAGGGGTCAAGGCAAGCAGGACCTTACCGGGAGAGGCTCTCCCTTACGGGACAAGGACTTCCATTCCTGTGGGGAACTCCCTAAACCAACAAATGAAATTGCATACATGGCACTACCTGATAAGCTTAAGAATGTGACATCCTTGTCTTGAGCTGAAGGCAATGAAAGAATCAACCCAATGGCACGAGAAAAGGAAGATGACTCTTGAATGTGAGATGCATATTTAACCATGCAGAGGAGAGAGGAAGCTGATGCGCAGGGAAGCCCAGGCAGACCGCAAGCAAAGGTTTTGCAACTTTCCAATATTGATTTCAACAGGACCTGCAGCAAATGTACTTTCTTTCTGGAGCATAGCTGATTTTTGTGATCAGTGAGACCCTTTTGCTTTACTAACTTTGTTTGGGGTGCATCATTAAGTCCCTAGGGCTAAAAGTGCGGGAAATGTGTGCCCCCCCCGACCCCCATTTTTAAACTGTAGCACAAGCTACCTTAGGTGGAACACTGCTTGGACATTGTGTCCCTCTTGCTTTCCTGAATGTAACATCCCAATTACCTCTTTGGTGTGCACTGAACATGCTGGTGGCAGTAAACCGAGTTTTCCTGGCGCAATAATGCCTTTTTAAGTAGCAAGTACTCAAAATGGCTCTTCTTCGTATTAAATCCCCTGTTCTTTATGTTACCTTCAGTGTTGCCCTTCTTACTTTTCCTAAAGGTTGGAAATTGCCATTTATGGACATGCGACTTCACTGGAGCCTTGCAAACAAGTCCCAGTCAGTGCCTGCGGTGTGTGAAATGGTGGAAACTGGGTCTTGGTATTACCCGATCTCTATTCACACTTCAGCCAAGGTATGTCCTGTTAGTGGGCAGATTGTGAGGTTGCAGGCTGTCCATGATTGGACAGCCTCCACCTGTATGAATGCTGAAGGGCCCCTCCAATTGGTGGACTGTCTCCCCTCCCCCAGCCCGAATTCTGGATAAAGGGAGAGTATGTGGGGCCATTTAGGATGTCTTCAGATACTTACCTCTTGAGTTGACAAAGGACCACCAGAGTCCTGACAGAGGACTGCTGTAGCAACCAGAATTGGCAAAGACGACCACTGTGTACCAGACCACTGCCTTCAAGTCGACAGAAAAGACCTGAACTGGGTATCTTCCACATCTGTACTGGTGGGACCAAACAGTCTGAAGCACTGCTCTGCATCCATCACACCTCCATGGTCAGACTCGGGCTGGATCTGTATTCACCTGCACCTACCCAGGACTGGACTGCATGTTTGCATGGGAAGCTTCCTTCTTTGTCACTGGAAACGTTTCTTGTATCCACACTGTTCAGATAGGACCTCACCAACTTGTTACCCTCTCTCTACATAGTGAATGTATTCAAATACCTGCTTGATAAGGGCACCTACTTGTAACAGACTGAAAAAGATAGGGGTGGATGTCTAACACATTTTCTTGTGTTAAGGAGTGTAATAGAGATTTTAAGGCTTGTGAAATGTACTTCTTATCACCCACTTCAGGTATCCTATAGTGCATAAACCTATACCTAACTATCTTAAAAACTAAAGTGGTAGGTAACTCATTTCGGAGTTACCAAAATATTGATGTATACATGTGTAATAGTGATTTTACATGTGTAATAGTGATTTTACCTACCTAGCAAAGTTTTATCTTGTGTTTAAAATATAGTATATTTGTGTACATAACCCATAAGGTAGAACACCCACATTTTACCTGAGGTAGCCCCTGAATATTTTGCTGCCTTTTGGGGGGTTTTGAACATTGTTTTTCTCTCAGCCAAGCTTCATCCAAAGCCTGGCTGAAAGAGTAACTCTGTTTTGATGTGCTTCAACTCCACTGGAACTCCAGGAACAACTTCTTTAGGAACTTTCACTGAAGGTAACTACCACAAAAAGCCTGCTCAGAGCCACACAACTGGTCCCCCTTGCTATCTCTGAAAACACTCTTCTTGCCTAGATAGAAAAGTGTTTCACTTACCAGAGATTGTCTTTTCCTTTCTAGGGAAGACTCTTCATTGAATTCTTTGGTACTGTTCTACTTACAGTGTTGGATTTATTTTATGAAGTTTACCTGTAGGTGTAGGGATTTATCGCTTGCCTTTCTCTATTGAAAGATGATGAGCCTCATTATGAGTATGTCGGTGCGGTAATAACGGGGCGGCATTACTGCATACCGGCACGTTACTGCACTGGCACACTCCAAGTTTGCCGGTAATGTGACGGATTTACCTCGAGCTCTGAGCTGGAGGCATGTCCGCTCCCCCTACCGTCAAATAACTCCAGGTATTACCACCCGGTAATACCGGTGCCGGGAATACTGGCAATTCCCCCCATGGAGTGGGGATTTACTGGTGTTTCCGCCACTTGAAATGTGCCGGTAATTCCGGCAGACCAAGTGGCGGAAACGGTATTACAGTTTGCCAGTATCCCTCTGGTAATACCAGCTGGATACAGCCAAAAATGTAATGAGGCCCTATATGACATTTAGCCTCATCACAAGTTTGGCGGTCCACAAAGGGTGCCGGTACGTTGCTACCAGCACCATTTCCGGGACCGCCAGACTATGAGAATGCCTGCAGAGGCCGGTGATCCCAGCAGGTCCGACCTGCCGAGAGCACCGGCCCCTGCAGGCATGGTTTTCATGGGAGCACTGGCACCGTTAAGAACGTTGCCAGTGCTTCTGTGCACACATTCCCATGGGGTCCTGTGGGACGGAATGGGGACTTACAGTTCTCGCCACCTGACGTGTAATATCCCGGTGGCACGAGGATATCGGGCGGCGGACATGATATTACAAAGTCGGCGGCAACCCGCCGGTAGCACCAGCGGATTCCTGCTGACCTTGTAATGAGGCCCATTGTCTCCTTTGTTACTTGTGAAAAGTGTGTTTTGTACCCCATTCCACCTCCTGATAGTTAGGCTTGGGCTGCTCTGCCACACTACCATTTAAAAAAGTGGGGGGGTTTGAGGGAATCACTAGTGCCCAAGTCAAGCAGGCATACCTAAAGACCACGACCACAGGGCCAGAGGAAAATCTCCCTAGCGCCTGTGTGGACTTTTTAACTGTTGACTGTACTTCACACCAGGCTTACCCCCTCATGTGTGTAAGCATGACTGTTGAGTCACTCTACCTTTGAGAGTTTAGTCAAAGATTTAAGTGCATTCTATTTGCACCTTTATGTTAGCTACTCCGAAACCCACACCAGAGTAGGTTCAGAAAATCCTTCAGCACGTGCTGAGATGAAGGATGAGAGCAGTGTGAGGTGGATGGGCGTGAGGCAGCGCCATGCCCCCAACCCACAGGGTGCCCTGTGACAGGAATAAAATCTTATAAAAGATCTAAAAGTTTGTGATTTGTTGTATTAAGACTTTCGACAACTGCTGCAAGGGAAGCTACAGAATGATCAGAGCATAAAATAATTTACATAAAGATGAGAGGTCAGGGAAAGCTGCCGGAGTAAGAGCGAGCACGGAGGACACAGGAATCATTGCATGCGCACATCATGTTAGGCATGCCAGATCTACAGTCTGCTATTCACTGTAGTTAAACCCTCAGCTCTCAAGCTGGATTTACTGTAGGTGGGAAAGGATTGTTCCCTCAAAGGATGCATAAAGCCACCTGCTTTGGTAAATGATGCCTTTCTCATACCAGTGCTTTAAAAGCACTGTGTTATGTTATTTTTTATTTATATAGCGCCTATTGCCATTGTTATGGCTTTGAAGCTCTGTGGTGGATTAAGGCCTTTCGGAAGACCGATCTGGTGGGGATGTGGGCAGTAAAAAAGACAAAAAACAGATCATAGTAATTGCCCAACTGTACCAGGCTCTATGCATGTGATGTGAACTACTGAACCTTCCGTGATCAGAGGCAAAGCGTTTTAACTCACATGGCCATACTTTCATCCAACAAGTTGGCATTAAAACCGTATTCTATGGGGAAAACAGAACTCCAATTCCTTAAGAAAATAGCTGAATACACCTCTGCAGAACTGATCAAGAGACATACCTGTGGAGACTGGCCTTGGCGAGTCTAGGTGCTTGTTGCCTGTGGGGTGAGTGGCCGCCATAAGCCGTTGCAGCCGCAGGTCCATGAGCCGGATGGCTGCTTCGTCAGTGGAGTGTGGTCTGGTAGACTTGCCCTTGCAGAAGGCTGGCAAGTGGCAGAGAGAGTCCATGCTCCAGCAGGACTCCGGAGGACCCTCACTGTACACAGACGTGCAGGAAGTGGAGAGGGAGCAAGAATCCATCTCACTGTTTTCGTAGAATCCTGTAGGAACCAAATAGGGTTTGAAAATGGTAATGCCACCATTGGTATCATTCATGCAGAAACTCCCATTTCAGACTCTTTAAAAATGTATTAACATGACTGTTTTTAATATAAAAAAAAGGATTAAGGTGACTGATTTTAATAGCAAATATAATCAGCAGGTAATCTGCTTATACATCTTACAGAGCCTGGGCCCCCCTCGACATCCTGTGGGTCCCTTAGGGGGGCAGCCCCTAAGTGGGGGGCCAGAAACAATATTTGTACTCGAGGGGGGGCTCGGTACACCTGCTTGGCATTAACCTTGCCTGTGATTCCTCATCCTTTGTCCCCCCACTTCTATCAGGTCCTGAGGGGACTCTCATCCCACCACTGCCACATGCTCTTACTCCAACACCACCACAGGTCCACCCGTGCACCACTGCCACCAGGCATCACGGGAGATCCCGTTCCATCCTTATAATCGGGCCCCATGGGAACTCCCATCTCCCAACAACAAATCCCCTAGCAGTAGAGACGTTTTATTCTCCAAGTGCCCCCTTACCTGAGCTGGGCCTCGAGTCTGTGTCCGTCATTTCCCGCGGGTCCTCATGCTCTGCCGCCACCATCAGTCGCTTGCCAAAGATCAGGTGATCAGTCAGAACACTAGAGCTCCCAAGCCGCAACCGGGAACCCTGGCTGTTCTCGGCTTGCCTCCCAATGCCAAGTGCAAAAGCAGCGTGGTTTCCACCGTCTTTGGCCTGCTTAGTGGTGCAGTTGGTGTCAAGGGCTTCTGTGGAGCAATAGGCTACGTAGGGCTTCTCCCTGCTCCCAAGAAGGTCCGCTGAGTGGCTGCGGTCCAGCTTGGACTCCTCCTGTTACAAGAAGAAAATAAAGTGTTATAGATGTGGCTTTGCAAGCCTCCTAGGAGATCCTGCTGAGATAAGACAGGCAAAACGGCTGATTTCAGCTTTCCACAGTCTCTCCTGATACAGCAAAACACAGAAGGCCTGTTTTACAAAAGCATTGTATAATAACGCGATCCCACTGGAAAACGCTTTGTGAATCAGGACAGAGAAAGCACCTTGTCGGTGCAAGACACACACAGCAACGCTTCTGGTGGAGGAAATGCATTGCCGTAATGAGTTATTGGCATGAGTAAGAGTACAGGTATTGCTAAATCTGGGTTGTACAGAGTGTCAGTCCTATTTGCTAAACACTTGTTTACATACAGAGGGGAAGCGCCTGATTTCATTGGCAGGGGTGGACTGGGAACCAAAAGAGACTCTGGAAATAATGTTCAAAGTGGCCCCATGTTACACATTTTCAGCAAGCCCAAACCTTTCCCTATGGGAAAATTGGGAAATACCACACAAAAGAGGCCTTGGATGCCAAGGCCTGTGGGGAAATCCACAGAGTTCCCTATAGGCCAGTCCACCCCTGTTCATTGGTCTATATAATGGAAAAGGCCCTCGATGTCTGCCCATTGTCGGGTCTCTTCGATGACTCTAGACCTTTGTGTGACATAATGTGTCATTCATGGGGGAGCTACTGATGAAAGACACGTATGTCCCTTTAAACCATGACCAATAATTGCTTTCCATTTCTATGCATTAGAAACATGGCCTAATCCTCCTGGTTGCTACCCCCATCATAGAACACGCCTCTCTGCACACGCACTCACCTACGTGACATTATGCTGTTCCTCTCATTTATAGGAGTAGCACCGATATCTCCCAAGTTCACCTTTATACATTAACAGGGCAACTGAGCCTTGCAGAATGTTATAAAGGTGGCTCCTATGACACATTGGACGCTCGATCTGGGCGTCTCATGTAAGTAGCTTTAATGTCACACCATACAGGTTTACACGTAAGGGTAAGTCCACATGTCCAGGTAAATTGACAAGTCAGTACTGCCAGTGCCACGCAGACCACTGGCACTGGCCATCCACACCCTAGCCAGCCCCAAATGTAACGGTCACTCCCTGGAACATCCATTCAGATGCACACATGACACATTCTACTCTCTCAAGTTTCTTGTGACCAAGGTGAGGACATTTGGTACTGCTTTTACTTGGAGTTGCAGAACTTGTAATTTTACAACAAAAACAAACCAACGGGAAAGTCCCAAGGCCAGCGGGCCTTCTCGTGTACAGCCACGGGAAACATTAGAGGTCTGCCCACGCGTGACGTCAGTTTCCCCATTTAACCCGCCGTGTATAAAGCAGGGCGTCGTAGATGTGGGTTTGAATGACAAATGATTGCAGTGTCCCCTCCACACCGCATGGGGCGTTGATGCTGTATCGGCGGATTACGGCTATCTTATTGGAATGTGGTGATTAAAGTTTGTTTGTGGGCGCACCGCGGCTGCCAGAGGGAAGTCTGTTATGAACACGATATAAAACATCCAAACAAACAATCTATAAATATCGCGTGCCTGCCCCGCCCCTGACGCAGAACACCCACCTGGCGACAACGCCCTCCCGCCACTATAAATACCACCCTCGTCGCCTTCCTCCTACAATGGCCGGGCCTGGCGCGGGCCCAGGCACGTGAGGCGGCAGCCAGGTACAAAACACGCCACCGAAACCCGCATCCACAGCCCCGCCCCCGGAGGACAAGGCGGCAGCGAAGCCAGCCATTCACTGGAAGGAGGGAGTGAGGGTGGATAAGCAAGTGGGAAACCTGGAAATGAACGGGTGTATGAATCCCCCCCCCCCCGGTTGTCCTGGATAAGATGTGTCTGTGTCCCGGGCGCGCACCGCCTGGATAATTCCGGGCTGCTCCACACACAGCAAGCCCTCCGTGGCCTTCAACCCTGCTACTTACACACTGACCATAACACGTTGAGTCGTGTATTGCTTTGCCTCGCTGGTGACGGGGACTCGGAGCATTCACTGCCCTTAAAGTGATCCAGATGTTCTAATCTCGCTACGAAGCTATTCCGAGAGAGCAGATGGCGGATGGGGTACAAAACGACTCGCGGCCGCCCGTTTAAGGAATCGGGATATAATATGCCCGCTCTAACCGTTAGGTGTCAGCAGCCCCACCAACAGCCCAGAGCCCCCCTGCGCGGTGTTTGACCCTTTCCCATAACCTGACGCATTCCAGCCCTTGCCACTGGTCTGGGAGCCACACGGGCAGCGGAAGGGATATTCCAGGGACCGAGAAGCAGAGGAGGGGAGGGAGGGGGGTGTAAAACTGGGAGCACAGAAAGGGTGCGGTCCTCTGTGACCGCTGCGTGCACTGCGGGGTATAGTCCTGTACCCCTCGGGGGAAACATGTCTTACATCAAGAAATGCTTGCCGTGGGAGGGCCAGAGACCCCTCCCCTCATTACAATTTACAATGAGTTTTATTACCCAAGATAAACATCTCCACCTCAGTAGAGTGCAGCAGGAGCTCATAAAATGCGCGGGCCCTCCCCTGCCATTAAGGCCTAGCAGGCAGCAAGCCCGGGTAAACATGGGCAGGTCCGGACTTCGGTGCAGAATACGGGCCTTTTTTTTTTATCGCGCGCCGTTTACCTCGTGAACCAGAAGGTGCAAAGTCTTATTGAACGACTACCAGAAGCTGTAAGGCACTTGTTGAAAGGAAATGCAACCGCTGCTGCATGCTGAAAATGGTGTATGCGAAGCATGAGACGCATCTTAAAGTGCGTATTCGCAAATTATAAACGCAGTAACAGATCACAGGGCATCCCTGGGCACACCGCTGACCCGACCGGTATTGAAACCAAACTCAGCATACAAGAGTTTGGAACAGGAAAATGCAATGGTGTAGAATGTATACCAAAAGACATGTCAAAACACAGTACAATGATGTGGAGCTGTTAGGCCAGATGTTCCATATGGGACAGGCCCCTGCAGCCTGGTGGAAGACGCCAATACATAGCAATTGGCACCATCGATACATTTCCTGGTTGCAATGCAACCACATGCAGATATGACCTGGCACCCATGAGCGAAGAGGGAACATCCATAGAAGTTGACGCACACGTGTGCATAATCCCAAAATCAGATACAGCACACATTCCAAGAGCCATGGAAACCAGTCCTCGAGTCTATGTAGAACATTAGGTCTACTCATGTAAAATGGCAGAGCAAGAGGGTACTCTCTGGGCCAATCCACATTTAACGGCCCACTTGGCAGCAGTTTAATTGGCTAGATTATCCATGACATACAGGCAAAATCAAAGAATTTCCAATCAGAGCCAAGAGTCAGCCACAAAAGGTGTTTTTACACCTACAGAGAAAAGTACTGGCCATGATGTACAGCCAACGTTCCCGGAGATACAAATGGACACCAATTAGCAGAATACACTCTGAAGACACACTGTGCAGTAGTGTGATAGACTCAGTAGAAGCCTTCCTACTTAGAGGGAACCGACTACACTGAAAGAAATCAGAAACCTATACAAAACAGCAGCAGCCAAAAACCAAGGCCAGCAGCCACAGCCCCTGCCCCCTCACTCAACCCCCAAAAGATCTGGCTCGAATCGGACATCAAAATTGTACACAATCTGATAGATCTCGTCAATCAAAAAAAAAGGACCCAGAAAACTATAAAAGAATAATGCCATGGCCACAGATTTAAACCAGTCGGCAAGTGCATAAGAAGGAAACACATTAAACAAAATCACTCTCAGGAATGGAAGAATCGCTAACAATAAACGCCTTTTAGGAGAAATGGAATATCATAAATGTGGATCAGGGGAAAAACACATTATCTCTAAGAAGTGGGGAAGCGTGGAGAAAGCACCGCCAGGCCTCTTTGAAAGCATAGTGTACCGGGTGAGCAACGGAGCACAGAACAAAGATGGTAACGGGCAAGCTTACATACATTAGGACATGTCATGAATGGTCAACTGACACCACTGTGCAAAGATGCAACCCAACAGAGGCCCAAGCATGCTTACAAAAGATGCCATGGGCAGCACATTGGGAGAGATGGTAAAGGTGAGCACAGCACAACCAAAAGAAGCCTTCAGAAACGATTGCCATCCTATCCTATTTAGTGGCCACATGATCACCTGTAGGCATAAACCGCTTATAACGTACGAGTGATAACCGCCTTGATCCGAATGGCAGTCGAGGCATCTGTGTGGGTAGCACAAAAGGGAAGCTCGTATGTTGCATCCTTCATTAAAGAACCCAGGAGAACAATATTGATTTATCTCCCAAATACTTAGAAGAAACGACCATATATACACCCTACACCAGAGGTCTTCAAAATGTAGGGCACACAGCCCTGGTGGCATGCTACAGAGTCCACCACAACTTTTGCACATTTGTAAAAACGAAAAAAGTCACTCTGTATAAAGATGGCCCCCGCAGCTTAGGCCCACTGCTTCTGGGGCCTTGAGGGTTCCATGTGTAAATATCGCCATACAAGAATGGCGCCATATTTTTGTGGCAATATTAACCCATTAAACCTGTGGGGGACATCCCCGCTTCCATTTACCCCAAAAATGATCCCCACTAATAATATTGCCTATGGCTGTTCCCGACGACCATATATATGGCGATATCATTGGTGGGGATAACATTACCTGATACCGCCTTGAGGTGGAGAGTATGTGGCACCGATCCCAGAAAAAAACGGCCTTGAAGCGCCTTGTCCACCATTTCAATCGTGCTTTCAGGATGAGCTTATCTTCAGCCTCCAGGAAGACCGAGAACACAGTGTTGTACGAAGCATCCATACCCAATATTAGGAGAGATTTGTGATTTTGCAACTTTCCTTCCATTGACATCAATGGAGCCCCCACTTATTTCCTCTAGCTTGAACCCTGCACTGACTTCTGGAGGAAGGTCTCACCTATTATGCGGGCACTCGTTAGCTCATATAGTTACCAATGCTGAGGGCCTGTGCAACATTGCTGTGCTGGTGTACTGTAGCACACATCACCTTACACTGAATTGTTGTAGGGGTACTATGTATCAACTTTTCTTTTTTAACATTTGTGTACCCTTTCTGTTGTTCCTATGATGGGCTAGTTGCAGTGCACTAAGTTCTACCATTTTTTTAAATACACCCTCGTACACATTTATATTTTTATAGCACAATGCCATTTTGAGTACTACATACTCATAATGGTTGTGCCATGTGGCGTTCGCCACGTCCTTTGGCCAGCTTGGTCTTCCTGCATTTTGAGGTCTGGATTTAAGGCATGCACTTTCAGGGGGGGTTCATCTTGGATTCCTGCAGACTAGTCAGGATATATGGGAAAAGGGGGCAGTCTTCTCCCAATCCACATACCAGCCAGGATATGTTTGTTGCCGGGCAGATGTAGGGTTTGCGGCTGGCAATGACTGGATAGCCCTTATCCATTTGAACGGTGCACACCCTTGCCACTGGTGATATATGACAGCAACTAGCCCAAATTTGGGATAAAAGGAGAGACTCAGCAGGTGTTTGTGAAATCAACTATCAGAGCCGAGACCTTGAAGAAAGCCCGCGCCGGAAGACTAATGCTGAGGATATCCATATCCAGCATTGCCGAAGCAAGTCCATGTGATGCCCTGCCTCTTTTGCTGCAAACCTCGAAGACCCTCATCGGGGCTTCGACCTCTGGATTAGTGGGACCAACTAGTACAGACCCCTGCTTGACAGGCTGTTCAGTCTCACCTGTTTCATTAGTTTGAACCTCTTTTACTGTTTTAGTGTAAAGTGTAGGGGATCTCATTTTCAGATCACCAAGTGTGTGTATGTGCCTGTGTATATGTATGTGTGTGTGTTTTAATGATAGCTGCTTGACTTTTACTGTGACTGCTTATAGCTCAGTATATTTTGGTACTCCTATCCCTGTCAACTTGGTTTATTTGTGTGCTCCATGTTAGGTTAACTGCACTATTCAATCTCTTGGACGTCTGCCTTATTGCTCAGTCTGCGGTACCATGATAGAGGTTGACTAGACCCAAGTGGCCAACCTTGCTTACTAACTAGGGTGGCCTCTCAGAACACTCCCAGAGCGTTGGTTGAGAAAATCCATCTTAAAACTCGTACGGTAGGTTTCAGATACCATTCCCCCTCCATTTGGAATTAACCTTTGTTTGTTTTTCAGGAAGTTTGAAGAAGACACACACACTCGCCAACCCCCGGAAAAATATGTGCCTGTTTCGTGGACCAGCAGTGCCTTTGACTTGTATCCACGGATATCACAAACTCTTTGAAACTGGCACTAGAGAAAAGGCATAACTGATGGGCTAATGTTGCAATAAACAACACGAAAACAGACTCAAACAGGAGAAGGAAGCAGGGATGCTGCCCGATCCCCGCTCTGTTTAATCTGTACAAGAAGGACCTACCCGTCGTTGGAAACTTCAACACCAGGTCATTTTTAGGGGACGCAAAGTTAAACGGCCTCCTGTGTGCCGAGAATGTGGTCCTTCCATCATGCGCACACTCACGGACTGCAAAAAACCTTGGATATTTTGGAGAGATACTACAACACTTCATACAAAATAACAAAACAACATAGTAATGATTTTCCCCCCAAAAAAGCTAGAAACTACGATAAGGAACAGCATTTATAGTTCAATATGGGAACCCTGGAACATACAGCGGTACATACGTCTGGGAACCAAGTCTCTGTGCATAAGACCCCTACAGAAAACGTTCACATACTTAAGTAAACAACATACAAAGACCAGACAAAAGGAAACAGACACAAACTCAGAATAAACTCCTACAACATCAGCCCAAAGAACAATTCATAACCAACTGGCAAACCCAGCTGGAGACAGAGAATAAAATGAAGCACTAGACTGCCACAGTGAGTTGCAGAATATCCGCTAACAGTTAAAAATCCCCAAAAAAGGCAAATAATGACCACATACGCACCTAAACCTGGAGAATGAAACCAGCAGACGGGGACAAACTTAAAAACAGATGGAAATTATCAATCAAAGATGAAGCCCACTTTTTCTATCATTGTACCAAATTCAAAGACACAAGATGCCATTAATTGGGGAACTTGAGTAAAACATCACAGCTTCCCATAACTAAAAGCTGAAGATGCAAATACTCTTGGGTGAAAAAGTTGAGACTAGAAAAAGCAGCAGATTATTTAGCAGCCTGTCGCAACATAACACGCCCAAATACCCTCAACCACTCAGGAGGACAAAACACTACGTCGATGTTAGAGCATAATCAAATATATAGGAACAATGCAATGATACTCACAAACTGTGTCACAGAAATGATTGATCATTAGGGTGTGTAAGGCCACTGAATATTCCATGCTGGTTCCAGTAGATCAGGGGTCTGCCACCGTAGGCTCGCCTGGTGTTTGGACTACAACACCCAGCTACAGCTACCCTAGTCAGCAGGGTCAATTGTGAGGTATGGGGGTCGCAGTCCAGCAGAGAGGGACAACAGGGTCCGTCTCATCATCGTGCCATGAGTGAGTGCTCGATTCCAGCTGACAGATCTAAAGTGGCAGCGATGATTTTGGACACTGAAGCATGTTGAGCCCCATTAATGCTAGTTGGCTGGTTGGTTATGCTCTTGCAGTTTTGTTTTCTTCTGATCAGTCACAGTGGAGTGGGTTTCACAGCGGTCAGCTCTGTGTCACAGGGTTAATGGTGTGACCATTGCATAGTCATGAACCTGCCGTTCTGTGATCGGCCTGGTGCACGGCAATCACTTGACGAGCAGATCCCAGAGGCAGCAACAATCGTTAGACTGGCTGTAGAGACTTCACTTGCCTTCCAGTGACACTGCATAGTATAACATCTTTACCGAAAGCCTGCAGCATATACATGCAGTGACTGCAAATGGGATCAGCCAAGCATATACTCAAAGGCGCAAAAGCTAAAGGCAAACTTACTTTTAAGCGCTTTCCAGTGAGATAGGGTATAAGGCAGTGCACCGGGCCAGGCATCATAGGGTGTTAGTTCCTACCCTTAGCAAAAAAAAAAAAACGAATTATGCAGCAATGGAAGCAGAGGCCCACCTGCAGGAAAGTGCTGACATCTGCCAAATTTCCCTCAGCAGTCATGTTGCAGTCACACGCTGCTGCAAGCTGCACATCAAGCAACTTCAGAAATGCTCGACCCTGAACTGGCTGCACACAGGAGACAGAGACTTCTTCCATGTAAGCCACCCAACAATTAACCAGAGGAAAGTAGTAAAATGCCAGTGGTCAAGGAGAAGAAGATGGTTCGTCTGGATCCCCAAGGCCTTTGGGGGCACAGTTTGCACCCTCAACTCATTGACCTGCTTGCGGATCAGTCAGCTAGCAGCATAGAATAGGGAGAGATGGGAGCAAGGAGCGCAGACATTTGGGATTCTGTTCTGGTTGTTAAAGTTCCTTTTTCAGGTGTCAAGATTTTGCAGCCTAAGGATAAAATTGATGTGGAGCTGTCTTTGCCAGGGTAGGTTGTTGTGTTCTGGATCATTTTCAGGTGATTGATGCAACAATGTGAACAAGACTACAGGAAAAGCTACAAGACAACAGCTAGAACGTTCTAAAGTTGTATTTTGGGGGAGAGTAACTCACATGTTGGATGTCAACAACGTTTTTGGGTATGCTGCTTCGAGAGCTGATGGCGAGTATGGGAGGGGAGAGAGACTTACAAAAGTGCTCGAGGCTGGAGAACCCAAGGCTAGTTAGTTATAGTGGCCTGACTAGGGCCCTAGAAGATACTCAAACCTGGAGCACCTTGGGAACAAGCGGCCACTGGGGGAAGCTTTGAAGTGTGTAGGGCAGCGAGAAGAGGCATCGGGTCAGGGTGCAACCTTTTTTACACACAGAAAGTGAATAAAACGGGTCTTTTGGGGTTTTGTTTAAGCTGTCTCTCCTAGTACCCGCAAAACCGTAGAGCCAGCTGCTCGGGCGGGCCTAAAAATCAGCCACCAGCCTCATGGTATCAACTCCCGTGCGGGCAGCACAACAGGGGGCGTTCCGCATGGACGAGCTGAGACAATCGCCATGGAGAAAGAGATTGTTGTTTGAGGCCAAATAGGATTTCGTCGGAAGCACGGAACAGATATACACCCTGCATACACAGACAAATGCACCCCACAAAGAGGATGTGTACGCTGGCTTTGTGGACTTCCAAGACGCTCCCCGCTCTGCCTGGCTCCCTGGATTGTTAGCGAGGCTTCCTCAATGCTATAAAATGTAATCAAGGGAAGGGACTCGCCAGAATGCAGTGTCAAGGTAAACAGTACGGAAACACGCTTCTTTAATCTGTTCATGAGTGACCCGCCTGTTACATCAACCGACGGGATAAGATAACTTCCGTTTCCCAGTTCCGTGTGCGAGAAAGTCACCACCTACAAATTAAACTTGGAATTCTGGGGACTCCAAATCCCAGAATTCCAAGAGAAAAATACTGGAATTGTGGCTTTATCGGGGACGGAACTGGGAAAACGTAAAAGAGCACTGAATGTGTCAGTGTACACTTGGCCTATTCCAAAAAGAGAACTCAATCCAACGTCTAAGGGAGGATTGCGTGGGCGGCTTGAACCACAAGCAGGAGGCGTTGGGACACAAAAACGCCCCATCCGCGTGCAGGGGGGGTGGCAGTCGAGGGGGCATAGCTGCAAGAATAAGGAAACACCAAGACACGTACCACGCAGAGGCGTAGACAGGGTAGAGCCTGAGCGGGCAAGGCCCACCCAGAATTTGTAAGAGTCCACGCACCGGCGCTATGTGGGCATTTACAGATGTAAATGTCACTGCAGTGCGCCCAACTACATCAACTTCAGGCCCCACTTGTTAGAAAGTTCTGGCTACGCCTCTGGTACCACGGAAACCCATCAGTTAGATTGCCGGGATGTCTAAACCTAAGCGATACCCAGGTGATGCAAAGGAAATTGCCGCACGCAAACACGGAGAAGACGACACAGTGCATTCTACAAAAAGGCCACCCAGCCGGTAAGATAGCTCAGCGGGTTCAGTGCTCGCTGCTGAGATCTGTGTGTGATCGCCAGCTCGCAGGTTCGAATTCCGGCAAGGCCAACTCGGCCTTTCATCCTTCCCAGGTCGATAAACGAGTACCAACTCACGATTGAGTGATATTGTATGTAAATATGTTCTCTGAAAAGCGCTATACAAATAACACATTATAAAAACACATTCCCTCACAGGTGCAAGAAGCATGGCCCAGCTTCCACGTGTCCCGGTTCCCCAAGTCAGGGTTTTTTCTTTGCATTATAATGGGTGGTTTCGGTGTTTATAATGCGGAAGGCACAGTATAAAAGCAGGGCTGGGCGCGCGCCTAACTCCTACATGCGGCAACTTGCAAGCTCCAGGGGAGGTATGAAAGGCGCACTGTGCAGAGGCGAGCTTTTGCAATACTTGCATGCTTAGTCATGCGGATAAAGCGCGATTGTACTGAACGTAAGCCACCTCCCCTCAGATCAAAGCAGGGCGGCCCAGTCCCTTAACCGCGGCCGATGGGCAGAGGCAGGGTAAAGCCCCGACCCAGCAGGTGGCTCTCGGTAAAACCGGGGCAATTCCTCGGTAGGAACACGATAGCAGGTGATATATGAAATATGCACGATACAGCGTATAAAGCAACGTTCGGAATACGTGCGCCAATACCATTCCAATGAAACACGATTATATTCCATCACCGAGAATGGAGTCAACCCTCAGACCTGCAAAACCAGTCCCAGCATGCCACGTTCGCGGTCTTTCTTTTCTCCAACAATTATATTCTGGACTGGGATAAAAACTAAATCTAGGACTGGAATAAGGCGAGTGACCCTAGTGACATGGAGTCACCTGGTAACCTTTTCTCGAGGAGGTAGCTTTGCCCATGTCTTCTTGGAAATCAGCAAAAACTAGCAAGACCATCAATATATGCCACTTTAGTTGGCCATCAATGTCTTTCATTGGGCGCCGTCGCCCTCTGAGGTCAACAAATTACTTGGAAGGCCCAATCGGGCTACAGTCCTCCCCAGAGGTCCTCCTACACACCAGGCCGCAGATAGAGACTGTCCCACTTGTTAGTACTCCCAAGTGGTCCCCAGTAGCGCTCAGTGGATGCGTTTTGCCCTTAGTATGTGCCAGTGTTCTTTGGTAGCCGTAAACTGGCCTATATGAGCCTAACCCATCCCACCACTAAGTTATCTATGGTTTTTCCGTTAGAAGGCCTTGTGCCCCACAGGAAGTGCTCAGTTCTTCTTAAGTATTCTCCTATTAACCTGTATGGTTCTTAGGAGTCCTCAATTTTCCCTTTCAGGCCTTGGTAGTCCCAAGACGTTAGCAAAGGTCCCAAGGGCTCCAGCTTTTCCTAGCTGCTCTACGTTGGCTCATGGTGCACACGGCAGCCTCAAGTGACTCTTGATAGGTTCCAATGAACCTGAGCAGGTTCCTACTGCCATCCAAAGAATTGCCCCAGCATACCCAATGTTATGATATGAGTCATTCATAACGTGCCTGTACACAAGTGTTTCTAGACGCGACCAGACAAGGGAGGGATGACAGAGGGAGGACAAGACAAACAATCTTACTAGGCCTTGTGTCTTTCAGATCATGCACATGCAGGGGGGAGAGGAGAAGTGCCAGGGGGAGGGAAGAAGGAAGAGCAATCATGGCAGTATTGCTCTATTTAAGCGTAAGGAGGCAGGGGACTGTAGGGTTACAGGCGCAATTGCGCGGTAGGCCTGCAGGCAATGCAGGGGCTACTAGTTGTTGAGGTTCCTGGTGCCCATAGAGATTCAGAGGGTATCCAGGCAACTAGACAGCGCAGATAACAGGTTGGCCAGCAGGGGAGAGAGATAAAGCAGAAGCGAAAAGGAAGGTCTTGAGCTGCTTACAGAACCTCAGGTGGTCTGGCTCAAGTTTGAGAGGGGCAGGGAGGCCATTCCAGAGGGATGCACCTGCAGAGGAGAGAGATCTACCACCCTCTCTCTGCCTGACCCTCAGAGAGTTGGAGGTGGCTGAGCGAAGGGCTCGAGAAGGAAGGTGTTTAGTAAGAGATTTGGATGTAGTGCGGGCCGTAGCCTCAGAAAGCCTTGTGGACGATGCTAAGGGTCTTGAGGTTGATCATTGCAGCCACTGGGAGCCAGTGGAGAGATTTCAGGGCTGGAGAGATACGATCCCTTGGCTTGAGGCTATAGGACAATTCTCGTAGTCATGTTCTGGATTAGTTGCAGAGGGAGGCTGTTGCAGTAGTCCAGCCTAGAGAGAACCAGGGCTCTGGAGACAGTGAGCTTCTGGGGGAAAGTGAGAAAAGGAAGAATGCCTCTGAAGAGGTGCAGCAGGTAGTGTGACTTCTTAGAGACCTCAGAGATGTGAGGAGAGAGTGGAGTCGAAGATGACACCAAGGTTTTTTGCCACACAGGAAGAGGGCCCAAGGAGAGTGGCCAGAGTGAAAGCGAGAGCAGGGGTCCCAATGAGAAGGATCTCAGTCTTACTGGCACTAAAGCAGAGATTGTTGGAGGCGCACCACTCCTGGATCACAGATAGACAGTCAGGAATGAGCGAGAAAGGAGAGGAGGCTGAGGGGAGCCTGACGAAGAGCTGATTGTCACCTGCGTAACACTGAAAGTTAGAGCAGAAGGTAGAGAAGAGGTGGGCAAAAGGGGCTAAGTATATTTTGAAAAGCCAGGGGGAGAGGTTAGAGCCTGGGGGTCACCTACATAAACCCTAGTCATAACGACGGGGGTGTTGCTAAATCTTCATGAAGGCTTTGCAGATGCTGTGATTGAGGGTGTTAGTAAGCAGATGTATTGGCTATGGCTAGCATCTTAACTGAGGAAATGTTATAGATAGGATAAACTACCCCCGCCGTACATTATAAGGATATTGCAAGTCCCTGAGGAACGCCAAGGTGAGGAACGCCAATGCGACTTTGAATATCCTTTTTACATACAGTGGGAGATATTTTATTACGTATAATACATGGCCACACTGTCATCCCTTTAATACCTGACCTCTTTCTTAATCTAATGTAAGAGATCTTCCATTTGCTGATCCCTATAATCAATGTTGAATCGGTTTGGATTTTTAAAAAGCAGCTTTCAATGCGTTGCAGAAAAACAGTTAAAACAGTTTAATAAAATGCATTGAAAACACATGTTCATGTTGCACTTTAAGATAAATAATAACATGAAGCTTCTTGCCCACGTGTTAAACTTGTGCAGTGCACAAATTGAACATTCTACCATAAACCGTTCCTTGGCAATTCATTGATGTAAAGTGTCACAGAAAACTATTTAGCAAGCAAGTGACTTGTAATGGCCTTAATTAACTGCTGCAGTGACAGCTGGAATTGTGCCCTCTGCTGGCTGGAACAACAGCCATTGTGACATCACAACTGAGGCATAATAACTGATTAGGGCGCAGCTTTGAAGTCATTTTCTGATTACAGGTCAGTTGTGATGTCACACATAGCCTGTAATAAGAACATTGCTGTATGCAGCTATTGCAGGCTGCCATGTATCATATAGCTGTTCGTTAGAGGAATGTAACACACTGGCTGCTAAATCAGTATCTGGTGCAGTGTTGCAGTCTTTGGTAATAGCTTGATGAATCTTTTTTTTGGCCTTGAGATGTGGTTGAATGGATGATGTGTTGATAGATCACTGTGGGATACATTGATGCACTTATGATGATTTTGTTGGCAGATCGATGCTGGGTGTCGAGAAGCTGTGATGCCTGGGCCAATGACTGGTTGGTAGATGAATGTTCAGTGTGGATTACTATGGATTAGAGTTGGGAGGGGATATTCTATAAGTGACGATGCGTCAGTGGATTAGTGCTGGGTGGAGGTGCATGGTATAGATTTGGGATGAGAGATTATGGGTTTAGGGATGCTATGAATTGGTAATTACTGCTGGGTGGAGGTGCACTGTATGGATTTGGGGTTGAAGATTGCTGCTGGGTTTTGGGATGCTATGATGGGTTGGGAAATTACTGCTCTAGAGATGTACTGTTGAGATTTGGGTTGGGGGGACTGCAGTTGGGGGATGCAATGGCTGATGATGGGTTGGTCGACTACTGCTGGGTGATGTACTGTCGAGATTTGGGTTGGGGGGACTGCAGTTGGGGGATGCAGTGGCTGATGATGGGTTGGTCGACTACTGCTGGGTGATGTACTGTAGAGATTTGGGTTGGGGGGACTGCAGTTGGGGGATGCAGTGGCTGATGATGGGTTGGTCGACTACTGCTGGGTGATGTACTGTAGAGATTTGGGTTGGGGGGACTGCAGTTGGGGGATGCAGTGGCTGATGATGGGTTGGTCGACTACTGCTGGGTGATGTACTGTTGAGATTTGGGTTGGGGGGACTGCAGTTGGGGAATGCAGTGGCTGATGATGGGTTGGTCGACTACTGCTGGGTGATGTACTGTAGAGCTTTGTGTTGGGGGACTGCAGTTGGATGATGCTATGGCTGATGATGGGTTGGTCGACTACTGCTGGGTGATGTACTGTAGAGATTTGGGTTGGGGGGACTGCAGTTGGGGGATGCAATGGCTGATGATGGGTTGGTCGACTACTGCTGGGTGATGTACTGTTGAGATTTGGGTTGGGGGACTGCAGTTGGATGATGCTATGGCTGATGATGGGTTGGTCGACTACTGCTGGGTGATGTACTGTAGAGATTTGGGTTGGGGGGACTGCAGTTGGGGAATGCAGTGGCTGATGATGGGTTGGTCGACTACTGCTGGGTGATGTACTGTAGAGCTTTGTGTTGGGGGACTGCAGTTGGATGATGCTATGGCTGATGATGGGTTGGTCGACTACTGCTGGGTGATGTACTGTAGAGATGTGTGTTGGGGGACTGCAGTTGGATGATGCTATGGCTGATGATGGGTTGGTCGACTACTGCTGGGTGATGTACTGTAGAGATGTGTGTTGGGGGACTGCAGTTGGGGGATGCAGTGGCTGATGATGGGTTGGTCGACTACTGCTGGGTGATGTACTGTCGAGATTTGGGTTGGGGGGACTGCAGTTGGGGGATGCAATGGCTGATGATGGGTTGGTTGGCTACTGCTGGGTGATGTACTGTCGAGATTTGGGTTGGGGGACTGCAGTTGGGGGATGCAGTGGCTGATGATGGGTTAGCAGATGACTGCGTGAGATGCACAGTGTGAATTTGGGTTAAGAGCTTGCTGTTGGCGTGGGGATGCTATAGATGAAGAAGGGTTTGTAGATAGCAGTTGGGTGGAGATGCACTATAGAGTTGGGTTAGGAGATTGCTGCTGGGTGCTATGGGAACTGATGGGTTGGTGGAGCGCTGTTGCTTTTCTGATGAAGCGGCGGAAGAGGGCATGTTGGCAGTTTAGTGTGTGAAGATGCCCGGGTGACTATGGTAGACGGAGGTCTAGATGCTACTGGTGATGATAGAGTGGTGGACTGGCATGGGATTGTTATAGATTAATGGGTTTGTACATTGCTTTTGGAAGTGGTCTAGACTGAGGGTCCTGTGGTGGTACATGTGTGTAATGCTTTGTCACCTCTGCTGGTCTTCCCCCTCACCTGGTCCATCTGCACTCTCTGTTCTTGGGCTTTGGCGATCGTGGGCTTCAGTGTGTGGTTGGTCGATTCTTTCTGTTGACCTTCCTCATGGTTCGTGGTTCCCTTCTGATGGTCCTCCACTTCACCACCTGATGCTGTGGGAGGGCTCGGCAGAGTCTCCTGTCTGTGGAATGGGGGGCTCCCCTTCTGGAGCCCAGACAGGGCAGCCCGTACTCCCTCTCCATGGCGTTCTCTCAGCACTTCAAGCTCCTTGACACCCGCCAGGCTGGCCCGGAGCCGCTGCCCGACTCGAATCCGGTCCATGCCGGTCCAGAGGGAAGGTGGTGCACCCCTGCGTGACATGGGGGGCTTGTGATCTCCACGACACAAGTCTAGTGGAAGCCCCCCCCCCTCCAAGACCAAGTGTCAGGGGTTGCTGTTTTTCTGGGTCAGCCTCCCGAGGTTTCGTGCGCTTGATTCAGTTCTGTCTGTGGATCTCTGCCCGCTCGACTATCGAGGACCCTTGGGGGGTCTGCTAACTGTTTGGTTCTGTCCCTACACCTGTGGGTCTCCTCCTGTCTCTGGGTCCAATGAGAGCTGCCTCTAGACCTACTTCTGTGCCCGCCTCCAGTCGCCTGCGCCCATATCTTTCACTGATCCTGTGTCTATATCCGGCTCTGTCCGATACTGCCCTCGCTCTAATTGTGTTCCGGGTCGGGCGCCCTCGGGATGGCCCTGGCCGGTGCTGCCCTCTGTACCTGGCTGCGTCTTTGTTTCGTTTTCCGCTTTCTGTCCGCTCAGCCTCTGTTCTTGGGTTAGTGTCTAGCGCCTGTGCCCGCTGGTTTCCTCCGTGCCAGCTCCGTCTCTGTCTCCGCTCCTGGTCCCCCTCTTTTCGATCCTGGGTCTCAGTTGTTGCCTCCTATTCCCACTGTTAGCCTCTGCTACTCTGTTCCTCTTTCTTCCTCCTCGTCCTCTGTTCCCCCTCCTGTTGCAGGCAGCAGCTGGTAGGGAAGGAGGGGAGGGATGTGGGGGCCGTGACGTAGCTCTGGGTGGGGGTAGGGAGGACATAGCCTCTCGTGATTGGTTTGTGGGAGGGACAAAGGCACAAAGTTTTTCAAACTGTTCAAACTTTCTTGTGGCTGAAGAAGCAGTGGGGGTCGACAAGGAAAAGGGCACTGGAAAAGGGGGGCCTGGGGCGGTGTGTGCAGGAGGGGGGAGGGTAGGCAACGCAACGAGTGATGGGAAGGGGGAGGGGTAGATTTTGGAAACTGCGTAAAACCGCCTGGAGATATCATTTCTGTGTTGTTATTACATGCAGCCCGTGCGCTCCCTCTGGCCAAACGCACCTGCCTGACTTCACGCCAAACGAGTACCTAGCATTGTAGAAGGCTGGCATAGAAGATGATGAAAGCGTGTCTTATGTGTGATGAAATGCGTGTATTTTTATATTGGTTGTCTATATATTTGTTTTTAATATATTTGTATAAAGTATGAGTAGGGGTTGTTTCAAACCAGAATCACCGTGAAACAAAAAATAAATTAAAAAAGAAGGCTAACACTGCGACAGACACCACTTGATTGCCGTGTGCTCCGCAGGGAATTGCCCTCGGCGTGGCGAGGTCCAGCTCAGCATGTCAGATCTGCACCGTAAACGTTCATAGATGACCCGGTCCCCCAGCCTTTCATACATGCATCGCCTCCCCTGACAGAGGTCTTCCTCGCTCACTTCGGATCAGCTATCATGCACCACAAGAGATGTACCCCCCAAAATACCCCAACTGGGCCCACATGAAGGAATCTGGACACAACACAGAGCCCTGCCTCATCCTCCTAGAATATAAGCCCCCCCCCCCCGCTCCCACGATATCCAACATGCCACAAGATGCAGAGACCTGCTACAACGCAGCATGCGATTCACTCCAAGGCATGCCATCTCCACCCCGGGGATCTGCCAGCCCGTGGCGGGATTTAGAGAGAACATCTGCCCCCAGCAATCGGCGTCGCTGCGCCAACCCATGCGACACTGAACACGAAATGTAAACGTGTTTCCTCTGGACTCGTACTTTTCTGCTGCGGCAGTGTTTAACTAGACTTCACTCCAAATGTACCTTTATCGTTTAAGAAACACTGCAACCCTAGCTGCGGAGAACTGCTACTCACATTGTCGTGAATGGTTGTTGTTATGTTTGTGTCTTTATTTTATTCTCTTAAATTACTTATTGGAATTGTATATATGTCCATATTCGGACGCACTCGTGTCTTGATCGCGCTACATGAAAACCTCAAATAAAAAAACATGCAGGCAGGGAGTTCCATCGGTCTCCAGAGTCACCACGGGACTATCTTTTGGCGCCCTTCCATAAACCCCCGCAACCCCCCCTCCCCTTTCCTGGCTCCAACATCCCACCAGAGTCCCCAGATTGGACCCACCACCCTCCCTGCAGCCCCTCACCCACAGTGTAAGCAAGAGGGGCTATCACTTACCCCCTCCCCTCTCAAAAGTTTGGCATTGAGTGATCCCACAGGCTATCATTACCTTGCCTCTTACCCATCCCCCCATTCCAAACGAAGCGCACACGCAAGGCTATCATTACCTGAACACCCCCCACCCCCTCCCCGTTTGCGTATATTCTCAGCCGCTCCTGGCTAGCAATGTGTGCCCCCACCCGATCCCTTCGCTGGCGCCCCAGGGGCCATCAGCACACTAATTACACCCATTTCAGCAAAGAGGCCTTCTTCAGAGCTGGAAAGGGCGCTGAGTGGGAGCCAGCGCGCCGCATCAGCCCCTGCAGTGCCTATATTAGTGGCTCCTGGGGGTTTGGTGGGGGGGGGGGTCGGTTGATTCACTATGACCTGAATCTGGAAAATGGCGGATTCCTTAGGGCTGGAACTGAAGCCCCACCCCCGTAGTAACAAGACGCACGTACCACTAGCTTAACTGGGCCTTGTTACTGGGAGTGGGGGAATAGGAGCCCGCTTGCATATTGCACTTGTGAGCAAAGTCCGACTGGGAAGAAAAAATACAACACGCTTGCAGCGTGCATTGGGGGGCACCTTACCCACGACAGGGCATTGGAAATATGAGGGGTGGCGAGCACCTTGCTCAGAGGCTTCTGAAAACGGATGCTGGCCTGGAAGTAAGACCTGCTATTGAGAATGCAAAAGCAGACGATCACGCAAGGAGTGTTTTTTTTTTTTTATTTTTTTTTATTTATTATTGAATATAGTTGAATTTATATCAACTTTTTCAATTTATACATTTAGAAAATTCTTAAACATAAAAATCCAAATAAAACAGCCAAAAACTATATCAATTCATATTATACAATCATCATCATTCTAGGTTCAAGGCCTGTAAAAAATTGATTGTTGCAATTCTTATACTCATACATTCAGTAGCAGCCAAGGCGACCCATCTATTTTTTGGGTCGAGTTGTGCAAAGTATGCAAAATGATTAACAAAGTGCAATTTTCTTAGTGTACTAAGTGCAGGGCAATCCAGTATTAAGTGTTGAAGGGATTCCACAATCATAACATTTTTACAGAACCGGCACCAGTTATGGTCAGAAGCAATTTGTTTCCTTCTTGCTTTGACCTCACCGGTAGGCCAGATGTTAAACCTTAAGCGAAGAATCGCAGATCTTAAAGCAGCAGATGGTGCTAAAAGCAAATAGGACGCAATGTTTTTATAGCATTTTGGACCAAAGATTGTAGGATCAAAGTCTTTATAAGTTAGACACAAAGTTCTGGTGTCGATCCAGTCCATCATATACACCTTCTTCTTTGCCAGCTCTGGATGAGCAATAAGCAGTTTTAGTGAGATGTCAGCATGTACCATGATTGTTAAAATTTTCATAGTCCAGTATTTTGGGAACATTTCTGTAGAATTAATTAGGTAACTTGAAATAGTGGATAATGTGGAGTCACCATATGTAGATAGTAAACATTTACGAAATAGGGCACATAAGCGCCAATTATATAGTGCACTTAGAGAAATTTATCCCAATTCATATCTTATTAACACTCCTGGAATACACTGAGGTAGATTTAAGATTGTACGCCAAAACTTGGCTTCTAATAAATTCAAAAACCCTAAAGGGACAATTAGTGTTTCCATACCATAAAGAATTGTTGCTACAACATTCTGATCCCAATAAGTAATGGCAGCTTTGATTGAAAATTTACCATATTTAGAAATGATTACTCGTGTCTGACAAATTGCTGTGATTAGCTTCTGCTTAATTTTATTCAGATGTGAGTCTAACGTTGGAGTGCCCTCAAAAATCAGGCCCAAATAAACATAATTTGGTACCGTTTTTAAGGATATTCCATCAATCTGCCAGTTCATTAGATGTTTACGTGCACCTTTAGGAACATATGTAACTATTTGTGTTTTACTCGTGTTTACTACAAGTTCATTTTCTTTGAAATAGGAGCATAAAGCTAACAAGAGATTGTGTAAACCACTTGGGGTTTTTGATACCAACACAAGATCATCTGCATACCACAATGCACAGATTTTTACATTGTTCAATTTAGGAGCGTCAGCGATTACTTTGTGAAAGATATCCTGTACATCATTAATAAAAAAGTTAAATAAGGCAGCCGCCAAAATGCATCCCTGTTTCAGCCCTCTAAATGTTAGAATAGGGGTTGATAGAAGCCCCTCAGAGTTTAGCCTTACATAAACCCTGGTTTGTGAATGGAGGGCAAAAATAATGTCAGTAAGAGTGGATGGGCAATTCGCTTTGACTAACTTATCTATAAGTTTTGGTCTTGAGACCGAATCAAATGCGGAATGAAGATCTACAAACGCAAAATATCTGGCTTGCTTTTTATATATTGCTTGTTGTTTTATAGCATTTAAAGTTATTAAATTAATGCTCGTGCCCAGCCCTGCTACAAATCCAGTCTGTGCTGGGTCGCGCTGATTTACTTTCTTTGTCCAATCAATAAAATCTCTAAACACCAGTCTACAAAAAAATGTTCCCGGTACGTCTAGTAACGTTATTGGGCGATAATTTTTCGGGTTAGTCCGATCACCTTTTTTATAGACTGGAATGATTACAGAAGAACGCCATGATTGCGGAATATTTTTAGTTTGTAGTATCTGCTGAAACATATTATTCAAAATTAATGACCACTCTGTTATATTTTGTTTGAGCATTACGTTGGTCAGTCCATCTAAGCCTGCCGCTCTAGATGACGAAGAAGCTTTGATGAAAGTTTGAATGGTCATTTTTGTAAAATGTAAAGACCAACTGTTTACAACAATACTATTGTAAATATAATGGTTCATCATAGGATCACTATACAAGGATGAAAAATGTGTAACCCACATCGATTCAGGTACGCCATTAAGCTGCACATGTGGTTGGGCTGAGATGTTACATCTATTCAGGAGTTCCCATATAAGGCCTGAATTTTTACCCCGGCAAGCTGATAAAAAACATTCACTATCTTTTTGATACAAGGTAGCTCTCCTTGCTCGTACCCAGTTGCGATATTTCGAAGAAGCATTTTTAACAGCCTTATTTTGATCAATTAATGGTAATTTCTGAGCAATTCTAATCTCTCTTCTATAGGCTTTCTTTCGTTCATACAGCGCCAGATCAAAGCTATGAACATGTCTTTTACCTGGTTTACTATGAACAGGAAGAGGATTCGCGAAGGTGCTAAGAATTTCTATATAAGAATTGGGCCTGGGTAAGATTTGATTTTTTAGAATTGCATCATTCAAAGCCAGTAGTTTGTTGGTAGACCATTTGATTCGATTTCTGCCATTATTAACAGATAGAGTATGTTTATAGTACACTGCAATTTTCGTGTGGTCACCACTGTCTACCAACCAATGTAAAGATAGAAGGTGATGATCACTAGATGTTTGTTTGATTATCTCAAATTTGCTAATGTTTGTAAATATGGAGTTCGAAACAAAGATGTAATCGATGGTAGATTTAGAGGAGCCTCTTTCCCAGGTATTCATAGGTGGAATATCACCTGTGATTGCACCATTTATCAACCTTAATCCATGATCTTCCATAAAGGAAATCCATCTTGCACCTTCTCGACTCCAATTCCTCTTATTAGAATAGAAACAGGAAAAGTTCAAATCGCCCATTAGCAATATTCCAACAGTGTTAGTTTCATTTGAGATAAGCTCAAACATACAAGAGAGGGCATCATAAAAGCTATCATCAGTGATGCCTACCGGGTTTCTATATAGATTAATAAGTGCATATGTCTGTGAGTTGAAAAGAATCTTAACCAATTGAATGAATTTATTTGGTTTTTGCCAGGGGATAATTTTCAATCCCCTGCTCACTTTCACTGCTACTAACAACCCGGCTGTAGGTCTACCTTTACCACCATGTGCTGCTGGTAGTAAACTAATCTCATGATCGTCCCATATGGGAAGATTTAGTAACCATGTTTCTTGTAGGGCTACAATATCATAACTATTCAAATTATTATCTAAATTCCACTGCAAATGAGAGTACCCTCTAGTATTCCAACTAGCAAGTGAAAAAGTATTGATGGAAACGGTTATTCGTGGTTACGAGTAGACATTGGGTCCTACATTGGGATCAGATGACGAGTAATTAGTACAATAATTGCAGTTACACGAAGGTTCAGAATTTATACCACCAATAGACTTATTTCCATCAGTCTCTTTAAATTGCTGGCGTGCTGGGTCTTGGGCTAACAAAAAACCCAGATTAAACAATTCCATTCTGGCATTCTATAGTGTATTGCGAACAATACCAGATTTTATCCATAGCCTAACGATGGAAAGGTTTTTATCACAAAGAAACTCTACTTGATCCACATCTGATGATGAAATGGCTTCTAGGCCCTCTATGTCTCCAAATATATTGAAGACACTTGCCGGACATAAATCATATTTTGGAAAAGAACCATCCCGGCATTTTAAGATCAGAGTGTGATACTGGTTAAGTTTCTATAAAAAGGCAGCACTATCGTCGTTTACATAACGTTTATTACTACCATTGTGTATATTCATGTTACACCTATTTCTATCTTTAGATTGATCTCGAAGGTGCTGCATATTAGAGGGAGGAGGCATGATTTTCATACAATTATCAGATCGGTTTTTGAGAACATTAACGTCATTTTGTGGGTTTTTATTAACATTATCTATATGAGGGGGCTGTTCAAAGGTATGTAAAGTATCAGATAGCGCTTCAGATCTTCTATTAAGTAGATAGGAATCGACTGCATTTCTCAAAGCAGTTAAACGATCTTCTACTTTTGCTATCGGAGCGCTAGGAAGAGATACTTTTGTAGCACCTGTCGAATCAACCTCATTTTGGATTACTAGTTTCGTATGTACATTCGAGCAGGCCTGTGTTGTCGGTATGTTATCAGATTTAGATGTTAAAAGAGAGACCAGCTCATTCAATGGATCATAGTTGGGGAATGATTTAGGAACTTCTGCTAGGATCCTGTGAGCGGGAGCAATATGAGAGGGAGGAGGAATATCTTGTACAGCTCCATCAACCCGCGTATTATCGGGTATATTGACATAGTCATTATTAGATATCTCATTGCTTAACGCTGGCAGGGCAGCAGATTTATGAGGAAGAGACGTAGTAACATCTGGAAAAAGAGGTATCTGCGATGTTTTTTTTAACTCTGAAAGAGCTTTTTTATTTCTTTGTATAAGCTTAGATGACAACTGTTTAATTTTTTTCTTATTTAACAAAGAACCTCCCAGCTTCTGTGGTTTTAGGATAAAGTCTCGACATGTCTGGCTCGGTATTGGTTGACCCTCAGTTCTCACAGGGGAATCAATACTAATCCAAGATTCATTAGGTTTAGCTATGTCTTCATCGTCATCACATTCAATAGGTCGAATTATATTAGGAAACATTGGTAAAGATGGCGTAGTTATTAGGGGATCTTGCATCAGCCTCTCTAAGTGTGATATACGCTGAAGAATAGAAGGTCCTGAGTGTACATTTAAGCCTTGATAAGATGACCAATTGGATTCAAGCTTTCCAATCCTTTGTTCCAAATTTACCAAAGATAACTCCTTGGAACATTTAAGAGAAGTGTCTTTCATCCAATCACTTATTTGATTTAATTTATCAGTTTGGATAGCTAGCTTCTGATCCAAAGAATTAAAAAGCTTAAATAGAGTAGCCATAGTTGTATTAATAGCTCCCAAAGTAACTTCCAATAAAACAGGGTTCAGTAAGGAGTCAGTTGGTTGTCGTTTCTTATCGGAAGTTTGGCAACGACGGGGGGTAGGTTGCAAAAAAGAGATCTCCTTATCTTGTCTTGTTGAATTCATGGAACAGGCCTGTGCATAATCAGTCGTGATCGAAACTCTTGAACTTTCAAGCTCTCTACATTCGGAAGAATTTTGTGAAAGAGCAGAAAGAGGCTTATTATTAGAGGTATGTCCCACGTCCTCAATGATTATTGAAGCTAATGTAACATTCTCCAATAATGAAATTTGACATTCATTTGTCATCAAATTTGGGTCTAAGGTTGTCTCTTCTAAAACAGTAGTGCAAGTTCGCATAGGTTTAATAATTCTAATCGGTGAATGGGGTATAGTTAGTAGAGTTAGATCAGATACGGAAGAGCTCAAAGGGGGGGCAGAAACCTCATTGTCTGGGTTGGGAATTGATTTAGGAATCACATCATTCATATCACCATTAGATAAAACCGTTTCTGCTCTAATCAATACTGGGGGAGTAAGCGCAGTCAAATTAGAACTCATTAAAACTTGTGGTTTAGCTGCATAAAAATTGCGTATATCATTTGAATTTTTATTAATAGGTGTCAAAATGATATATTTTTTTTGATGTACGAATTCGACTTTTGGTCCTTTCATGTGAAGTGGCTAAATTTTGATTAATGGGGGTTTGAGGAAGCAACGCTAAATCCAGTGTATTAGGCATAATAGATGATGTAGTAGTCATAGAGTCGCTAGTTATCTCGGATGGCATGCCTGTTCGTAAGGTAAACATAAGGTATAAAATACACTTTCTTTCTTGAGAACAACACTATGTAAACTTTAGAGTTATAAAATAACAACCTTAGCTGTTATTAGCTTTGATATCTAAAATAAAGTTCCTGAGTTCCTCACAGGTTTTGGCTCCAAGGTGTGGGCTGAATGATAACACTGGTTACGTACAGTACCTTAGATGGGCGATTCACTTTTCAAACCATCCACAAAACAGCCGCATAACAGGCAATGGGCTTGACGCCACAGGGCTTATCGCCTCCAGGAAGCGGGTATGCTGCGAAAATATCGGCAAGAGCAGCGGCTCGCAGTGCCGATTAGAACAGGCTGAAGGGCTCCACACAGTACAACATAAAGCGATCCTTCGCTTTCCAACTGAATGCCAAGGAGTGTTTTTGCATACAATCTTAAAGAGAAAAGAGTGAAAGACAGGATATATATATATATATATATATATATATATATATATATATATATATATATATATATATATATATATATATATATATATAGATACAGGAGGACCTTTCTATCTCTCAGAAAAAAATCTTTCTCCGAGGGGCAGGTGTGGGCAAGAAGATGGTATTGCAGGGATGGAAATCTCGGATTGAGCCTACTGTTGCGGATTGGATTGAAGGGATGTCTAGTCTTGCACATTTGGAAATAATTATTTACAAGAGACAAGGGAAATTGTCACTACATGCAAAGATTTGGAATGAATTTCTGATGTTGTATTAGTTCTTTATCTGTAAATATGTATATCATATTCTGCATGTTGTTGCTTTGCTTTGGTTATTTGGTCATTTGCTTTTATGGAACTGCTTATTGTTATTGTGTAAATTTTACAAATACATAAATAAATAAAAAAAGGATATAGAGGTACAAGGTCAGAAACGTCTCCGCCGTTGGTTTTCTAAGTAGCTTGGCGTTCGCTTCATCACTCTTGCATTCTGGGGCACGTGCAATATTTGCAGTGATTTGCTCTGGGGAGTCCGTGCTAATTGAATCGTCCGTGTTAATTTGACCAAGTCCTGTGACCCCCTCCCCACCCAGCCCCCTCCGACCAGGAACTAATTGACTGTCGAGAAATCGACACCTACAATCCACAAGAAGGTGTCAACCCGAGGGTGATCCTATGCCGTGGACACGGGCCGGAGAGCCCCTCATCAACTGGCATTTATATGTGAGTGCCCAACAGTGACCGTAATGCCCCTGTGATGGCCTGGCCTGGAAGTGCCTTCTGACCCAGCCTTAGGCCTGTACAGCGGTTATCCGATCCACGGGAACCTCGTCATGTACTTGCCACATCCAGGATGCTGTGTGCTTGAGACCTGCAGAGTGAAACAGTCACACCAGAGCTCTGGAAGGGGGTAACAGTCGCCCGCGAGTCCTGCCTTGTGTAGCTGTCGCTCCCAACACCCGCGTCTGATGCGTGCACTGCGTGCCAGTCACCTAGGAGACTTGCATTATAGCACCCCCATTCTATCGGCTGGCAGCGAGACAGTCCCACTTGGGGCCCTTTAGTGTGTAACAGTGACACTCGGGTGCCTGTGTGCCTAAGAACTCCAGATTGTCATAGTTACACGTAGGGTGATGGCCCTGCAGTGGGCAACGCTCATCTCCACCGCGCATGTGTCCGAAGCCTACTACGTGCCGTGCGACTGTTGCCCCGGTTTCATTATCTCTGAAACTTAGTCTGTACCCATTCAACCCTAGCTCGGAGGAGGCTGCGACCCACAAAGCAAAGCCGGTAGTGCATTTTGTACTTGTAGTTATTTAAAACAGTGTCATGTTGAACATAAAATAAGAAGTAACATTGGGCAATCCCAGGGGAGAAGTCATTCTTTTGTATGCCGTTCCGGCCACATTGTATTACACAGCAAAACACACCAATTTTCCCAGCAGAAATGTGGCATTCCTAACAAATACACTGTACAAAAAAAGGATCGCATTTTAATATTCTTATATTGTCAAGTTCCCCCACCCCACCATGCCCTTGGGTAGGGGAAGATACCAGGGGGCAGCCCCTACGTTACAGGCACAAGCTGCCTTCTGATCCCGCCCCCCTCTTTCCGCCCGCATGGACCCATTATGTCGTATGGTAAAATATCCCCCGGTTCATCGCAATGCAGCAAACGATATAATCTCGAAACCCCCTTTCCCGGCCCCCCTCTATTATCGCGAGTTGTAGTCTTACCAGCGTTCTATTGGCCGCTCCCTTAATCACTCTATTCGAGACCCAGTGTCTTGATTTGAACATAGTGGAATCGTTCTTGCTCAGTGACATGGAATTTCGTTTTACATTCTTCAAATTTTAATGGGTCTCTGCCATGATAGAGGTCTCGAAATGTTAATGTTGTTTGTCCCGCCCAATTTATCCAAAAATGTGGGTGTATTCCCGGACTGAAATCAGCGTTGCCACTCACCATTGTGAATGGACCCCACCCCGGTTTCAATTTCTTGTCCCACAGTGCTTTATCCCAATAAAAGAGTGTGGTCTTTGTGGTATCTAACAAGGGGCCACCGGCCTCTCGAACCGATTGTCTCAAGAAGCCCAGACTTTTCAATGGGATATCAGTAGCGACCTGTTCTTGCTCACTCCACCCATTTGAGCCTTCCCGTAGGACCCATTGCAACATAGGGGCCACCTGCGATGCTACTAGGTAGCGCACTATCTCTGGGACCCCCAGGCCACCCAATGCCAAGGGTCGAAGCAAGATCGGCCAGGTCGGAATCCGAATCGGAAGAGAACTCATTGTGTACAAAAACCTAGGCATCAAAGTCATATTTATGGCTGTTATACGAGTGAACCATGAGAGTTCTTGCATGTCCCACCTCTTGAGATCATCCAACCAGGTTTTCAGCAATCTCGGGATATTAGCCCTATACAAGCCCTCATATGTGGGCGTCTGCTTCACCCCCAAATATTCTATTGTGTCCCATTCCCAAAGTAGTGGATAATTCGTGCTCCACTCTGCTACTTGTTTAGGGTTTTCCATGACTTTAAGCGCTTTCGATTTAGTGTAATTGATGCAGAACCCAGAGACCTCTGCAAATTTACCCAAGAGGGGCATCACCCTTCGAAGTGGGTTTGCTGTATTCCGAAGAAATAGTAATTCGTCATCTGCATATAATGCAATTTTATGTGTGCCTCCTTTAGCCATTACCCCTTGTATTTCTGGATCTGCCCTGACTGCCTGTGCCAATGGCTCCATAGCCATATCGAGGGTCTTCAGTTTTGTACGAAAGGGAAGCAAGGCTTCTTCTTGACGAAGGACTAATGGAAAGGCGTTCCAAGCTGAAGCTGCGAGGAAAGGGAAGGAGCAACCGTTTCCTCCAGCATGCTTTGGCTTAGGACACGTCAGTAGACAACCATTGCTCGACCGAAGCGTTCTTTGGGGGTTATATTGGGTGAGTTTCTCCTTCAAATATTGAGGGACCTGGCCGTAGCAACACTTATGGACCAAGGAGAGGATCTTAAAGCAGACCCTAGAGGCGACCAGGAGCCAATGAAGGTTCTTTCTATGCCCAGAAAGGTGTTCAGAACAGTCCGCTTTCTTTATAATGCGGATGGCATTATTCCATACTTTTTGGAGTTTGGTGATGTTGCCTTTAGAGGCAACTCTGTGCCGTGCATTACAGTAATCAAGACTAGAAAGAATTGCAGCTCTTGCCAAGGTTTCACAATTTTTCTCGGATACAAGCAGCCTTATTTGTCTAAGCAGATGTAAATGATAGTGTGATGATTTAACTATGGCATCCGCTAGGGTTTCAGAGTTCAGGGAGGAATTTAGGTAAGAGCCAAGAGTTAAGTGTAGGAATTGAGCAGCCTTCAATTACAATTTCGGAGTATCAAGGATTCGGTTTAGATCTTTAAGCTTGAGGGCAGAAAATTAACAGCTTTGTCTTTGAGTTGTTCAGGCACATTTGGTGGTTATTCATCCACCGTTTAACCTCCTGAAAGATGTAGTTGAGATTAGAGCAGTCAGCGACATAGCCGCCAGTCATGGGAAGTAGGAACTGGGTATCATCTGCATAGTTCGAAAAGAAAATGTTGTCTTCTTCCAGATGGCCGCACAGGGGCTTAATATAAACATTGAAAAGTGCAGAGGACAGGCATGCCCCCTCAGGAATGCCGTAAAGGATTGCGGAAGCATCAGCGCTAAAGCCTCCCCAATGTGTTGCCGAGACCCTTACGGATAGAAAGGACTGAATATAGGAGATGGCTTGAGAAGAGAATCGATCAAAGTTTTCTAAGGATTTAAGAAGGATACCTTGGTCAAGCAGGTCAAAAGTTGTGGATAAATCCAGCAGCATTAGGTGACCGCACCTGTTTTTATCTACTAAATCTAGCATATTAGATTGAAGGTCTAATAAAGCACTCTCTGTGCCGTGGTGCGCTCTGAAACCAGACTGTTTAGGCTGTAGGAAAGATGAGTCTAGAAAATCTTAAATCTGTTTGGTTGCTATTTTATCCACCACCCTGAGCAAAATAAAAGAATTAGTAATCGGTATAAGGTTGGCGGAGTCTTCCGGGCTAAGCAAAACCTTTTTGACCAAGGGTGTAACAGTAACTTTCTTGATAAAATCAGGCACCGTATTGTGTTTAAAAGAGGAGTTCACAAAGCGGGTGAGGAAAGGGGCAAAAAGGGGTTTATTCTCTAGAATCATCCTGGAGGAAAGGGTGTCCCCAGGACAGGAGGTGGGGTACATGTGAACTGGAGGCTTCCAGCCCTTTAAGATGAGTATCGGTACCCTTGAGATAGATGGGGATGCAGATTTTAATCATACATCAATAATCAAGACGGCACAAATAGTTTGCCAAAGGTTTGTCTGTTTTACTGCAAGTATCTAAAACAGGGAGTATAACGAACATCAGCAATCGCTCGATACTCTGACTCTAACAATTTAATTAAAAAGTTGGGTTCTTATACCCATAATTGGTCATAGCTGATGTGTTGGCCTGCGTCATTACCAACGTCATCCTACGTGGCAAACTACAGAAACTTATCGGGAAGTGGGATTGGTTCTAAGTGAATAACTAAGCATAGGTTCTATATCTGTATGGAGTAACAAGAGAGGTAATAGGAAAGTTAACATCAGGTGGGGCAACTGAGCCCTCCCTTCAACATGGCCACTATGAACATCACTAATCACTAAACGTACGATGTCCCATTAGCTACACAAACTATAGGACCTCCAGCTATGTGGTCACCTGTTAGGAAAGATTTCATAATTGTAGGTAATTTTCCTTCCATGTGGCAACCCCGAAACTTTTTGCTGTTGTTTTTCACCTTGTTCTTGACTTTGCCAGAGAAGTGCAGCCTTCTGCCGCACTCCTCTGGGCTTTCGCTCCTTTCTTACGGGGAAACTGAGATGCCCTTAAGACTGTCAGTACCGGGGAACGCTGTTTCCCGTAGTTTCTTTTATCATGTTGCGGCTTTCGTGCAACATGACACATGAGGGCACTGTAAGCTAAGTTACAGCTCTCTTGGGTCTCTAGCCTTCTACAGGCCCTAGATACTCGTTTAGGATTGTATCTGATCGGTGCAAGAGATTCAGGGACGGGAATGGTGGCAGCGATGGTTTCTTGTGTTTTGAGCTCCTTTTGGCGTTCTAAGCGCGTTTCTCGCGCTTAACCCAAAATGGTGGCCTGGCTCCCAAAATGGCCAGACCACGAGGCTCCTTTGTCCTGTCCGCTGACCGTCTTGCTCCCTTCACCTTCCCCAGGTCGAGCCGACCCGGGGCCTTCCTTATTTGGGCATGTACTTTCCCGCGAAACACGGATGCTTTCGCGGGCTTCTATATGTCTTCTGTGTGCCTCCAGGATGTGGGCTTGGATGTCTGGTCCCAATACTCATCCTGGGTGCCAGAGAGTCTAGGGTGGTGTGAATGTCTGGGACCACCGTGGTCCGTGATTAGTCCACGAATGGTGTGAGTGTTGATGAGCGGATCTCCCATTGGGTCCCCTCCGTTTTGGCGCGAAGGGAACCGTGGATAAGAGGGGGCTGGAAACACCACTACCATGTCGATCTTCTGAGTTCTCACGAACGAAGGAATACAGGAGCCAAGTATCCTGCAACCAAGAGGCTGGACCGAGGAATCGCTGGTGACCCGCTGAAGGACTTCTCCTCTGCACTGCTGTCGCCTTGTGAAACCCTTTTCACCTTTGATCGAACCGGAAGGCCTGTACTGGTACTTCGACCCTTGGAATAGCGGGAACAGCTATTCTCGGCATCTTCACCATCTCCTGCCAGTAAGCCTTCGGAAGCGTCTCTGGGCCATCCAGCTGACTGACCAGTTTACACGGGAGTCTTGCTCTGTAACCGCCGCCAGGTTGTGTAGTATTTCGAGTCCTTGTCACTTTCACACGCTTCGTACACTTGGCGTTCCCAGGTCTGAAGTGAGTAGTGTACATTTGGCTCAGATACACACGGCCGCTCCGTTGCCCTGCTGTGGTAACGAACTGTGCGGGTTTCTTCGATTGGGACGTCTTTTTACTCAACACGACGATGAGGCGTTCCCTGCTCTTCTGAACCTGCCAGCTGCTGAAACTGACGCGGAGAAGCCCTGGTCTGCTTGCATCGGGGACCGGTGAGTAGCATAGCTAGGATCTGGTCGCCCTCCTGCAGGAGCCCATTGCTTTTCCCCGCTGTGTCAAAACAGCACCCGTTTCCGTACTCGCGCTCTGCTTCTGCCCACTGTGGAGGCTGCGCTTGAGTCACGGAACTTGTTCTTCTTCTTTTGTGCACTAAACTGAACTGCCTGATTTCCCTCGAAGAGCTTCTCCTTTTGCCCGTTGGCACCAGCGTGTGCAGGTACTTTTGAGCACAAGGCTCCACTCTTCGCAGGGCTCGGACTTCCATCTAGTTAGGTGCCTCTGAAGGCGAACTGGGTCTAAGCATTATTGCGCACTGCCTGTTTTCCCTCCCTTTTAGGTGGACTACACATTTCGTGCATATAACGCTTGAGACTTGTTGTATTTGTATATATATTGTGTTGATATGGTATGTGTTGGTTTACTATCGTTATATTGTGATTTTCTCGCTACGGTCATTGTTTTAAAGGCCTTGGAATAAATGTGTATATATTTTTAATATAACAACTGTTTGGAGTAGTTTGTAAGTGATCTTGCTTTGTGTGCTCATTGCGGGCTTTCAGTCACCCTCACCCCTCTTGAGACCTAGTCTTGACCGCCGCGATCGCTCCCTTGATTGGTCTGGCTCGTCCAGAGGTTACCCTGTTCCAAGTAATTAGGTTGGCCTTCTGAACTTCTGCGCCACCAGGACAGAGTTCAGAAATCCGTCTTAACAAATTGGTGTACAGCGGTGGGATACGACTGAAGGTATCTAGTGTTGCGCACAAACTAAGGCATTTCAGGTTATTCCAACCAGGACACGTAGTGAATTGTTGTAGTATAACTTTAAAAAGGCCATAGTCCTATCTAACAGTATGCAAACAAATACCTTGTTAACTTTAAATGCTTCCAAATCAGAAACATTGAAAAAGATGTGTGCGGAGAGAGGTGTTTCCTCTCAAGGCACGAAATTGGAAATGATCCAAAGAATCGTGGCGTGGCAAGAAGCGCAGCTTGACGCTATAACTTCTGAGGACAGTGCGGAAGGAGGTGGGGCTGCTCTCACTGGTAGAACCGACGGTTCTGCCGCTGCACTGATCCATCGCGACCACGAGGACAGGGAGGATGAGATGTCTAATGTTTCCTCTGCCAGTGCTGATGGGGAGGCTATGCTTGAATTCAAGAAGCAAGAGCTGCGGTTTAGGCAGCAGGAGCTTGAATTCAGCATAGCCAAACTAAAAATCGAACAGGCAGAAAAACAAAAAGACAGGGATCACCAGTTGGAACTGGCCAAGCTACAGGTTGCAAATGGGTCCAAGGGTCCTGGACATGGGTCTGGGGCTTCCTCTCATCCACGGTTTCCGAAAGATCTGCTCAGTGTGTATGAGGAAAGGAATGACATTATGGACTGGCTGAATGCGTTTGAGTATGCATGCGAAGTTCAACAAGTTGACAATGCTGATAAGATTGCCTGGTTACTCAGCAGACTGCCCCATTCTGGCTGTAGTGCCATTATGGAAATGTCGAAGGCTGAGCGAGCTGATTTCGCAATGTTAAAGCAAACTCTCATTTTAAAGTTTGGGAAGACTCCGGCCTAATATTTGAAACGTTTCAGAGAGTATAAGAAAAAGGAAGGTGGTACTTGGGTATCTTTTGTCACTGAGTCCTTGAAAAACTTAACTGGCTGGGTCGAAGGTTATAAGGTTTCTACCTTCGAAGGCATGATAAATCTTGTCATGCTGGAACACATTTTTGCATCTTCTTCCCCGGAGCTTAGGCAGCATTTGGCCGATTCGAAGGAGATAGATCCTAAGAAGCTGGCCATTGCAGCCGACTTATGGGTGTCACATCGAGTGTCCCATAAGGACAAAACTCATCCTGGTAAGCAGGAGGAAGGGAAAAAGTCCAAAGATAAGGAGGGTGGAGAATCTGATAAATCTTCTTCTCATAAGGGCCACAAAAAGAAAAATAAGGGTAAGACACAAGAGAACTCACAGGGTAGTGGAGGTCAGCCTCCGAAACAGAACTCTGGTTACAATAAGCCTCCCTATGTAAACAGACCCAATGGATCTTGTTTTGCTTGTGGAGCAACTGACCACGTGAAGGGGGATCCCCGGTGTAAGGTTAGACCTTTGGGGGTCCACTCCGCTAATCTGGCCTTCTCCTCCTACGAGGAAGAAGAGATTACAGGAGCATCCTTCTCCTCAGACTCATTTCCCAGCCGGATAGAGGCTGAGGTAGTTTTAGTTTCCCTGGGTTCCTGGGAGCCTAAAGTCGCAGAGGCTTATGCTAGGATTCCGGATAATACCAAGCACTACTTTAAAGACAGTGTGCTGATCAATGGAGTAGATACTCCAGCTCTTAGGGATAGTGGCTGCAGTCGCACTGTAGTGGATTCTACCTTGGTAGACTCAGAGGAAGTTGCCAGAGCTACTCTGATGCCCACTAAGTTGGCTGACGGCCCACTCCATATGTTCCCAGTAATACCTGTAAATCTTACTTTAAATGGTACAGCAGTCAGGATTCCAGTGAGCATTCAGAGAAACGTCCCGGGAAAGGTCTTGTTAGTTAATGATCTCAGAGCTTTAGGGCTCGTAGGAGACACTGCCGAAAGACCCTACACACGGTCTCAAGCACTCGCAGCATTGGCCAAGACCAATACGCTGCCCCAGCCGAAGGGGAAACCCAAGGCGAAAGGAGTCGACAAGTCAAGACGAGGGAAAGAGAATATTCCCCCGAGCTCGCCTACCACTGCGGTGGAGGAAGTTGGTCAATCGCCCGGGCCTGACGAGGAGGTGGCGATGCCTGAAGTATTTGACCCCAACGATCATCCTGAACTAAAAGACTTGTTAGTTGAAGGAGGTCCTGATAGGGACAAATTCAGTAAAGGCCAACGTGAGTGCCCATCTCTGGAAGGCCTAAGGAGACAGGCCTGCTCCCAGCTTGAGGGCGAACCTCCTGGGACGCATAGGATTTATTGGGAAGGTGGACTCCTGTATAGTGAGCCCACAGAGTCTACAGAAGGAGACCATAGGAGGTTGGTGGTTCCCCTTGCTGTTAGGCCCTTCCTCCTGCAGTTGGCGCATGAAGTTCCCCTTGCTGGTCACCTTGGTATGAAGAGGACCAAGCAAAGGTTATCCATGCACTTCTACTGGCCCAAGATGGGGGTGCAAGTAGAAAGTCACTGCAGGAGTTGTGCCTCCTGCCAGTTGTCTGGTAAGGTTGGCGCGACAATCCAAGCTCCGTTGGTACCGCTCCCAGTTGTGGGGGTACCATTTGAAAGGGTAGGGATCGACATCGTTGGTCCCCTTGACCCGCAAACATCCTCGGGCAATAGGTTTATCCTGGTGCTGGTCGACCATGCAACCAGATATCCTGAGGCCATCCCATTGAAAACTGTAACTGCCAAGTCAGTTGCAAAAGCTTTACTTGGCATATTTACTAGGGTTGGCTTCCCTAAAGAAGTTGTGTCGGATCGTGGCAGCAACTTTATGTCGAAGTATATGCAGGCTATGTGGAAAGAATGTGGGGTCACCTACAAGTTCTCTTCTGCATACCACCCCCAGACCAATGGTCTGGTGAACGTTTCAACAGAACGTTAAAGAGCATGATTGGGGCTCTGGAGGAACCTCAGAGAAGAAAATGGGATCTTCTTTTACCATGCTTACTGTTTGCCTACCGAGAGGTACCACAGGAGGGTGTTGGCTTCAGCCCCTTCGAACTTCTGTTCGGTCATCCCGTACGGGACCCTTAGCTATCGTCAAAGAGGGATGGGAGATACCCACTCCCCCTGTTACTACCAACGTAGTTGATTATGTGCTAGGGCTCAGAAAACGGATGGTACTTCTGATGGGCTTGGCTAGTGATAAATTGAAGGCAGGACAAGCGCTGGTGAAACATTGGTATGACCAGAAAGCTTCCCTCATCAACTTTACACCTGGTCAGCAAGTCCTGATCATGAATCCCATAAGGCCTCGAGCTTTACAGGACAAATGGTCAGGCCCTTACACAGTGGTGGAGCCCCTGGGTGAGGTTAACTATTTAGTGGACCTTGGAAGGCCTGGACAGGCTCCAAAAGTGTTTCACGTGAATAGGCTGAAGGCTTTCGTCCCAAGAGTCGAAATCGCAGCACTGCTACTGGCTTCAGATGTTGAGGAAGAGGAGTCTGAACCTCTCCCCGACCTGTTCCAAAGTGGTCCTTCAGATAGCTCCTTTGAGGGTGTCCGAGTGGCCCCTCACCTGACTTCTGATCAGCAGGCTGAGGTGAAAAGTTTGCTTAGGCAGTTTTCCCGCCTGTTTTCACAGTCACCTGGTTTGACACCTTGGTGCAAACATAACATTGACACAGGAGACAGTGTACCTACCAAAAGTAGGGGATACAGGATGTCAGACAAAGTACGGTCTTATATTAAGACCGAGGACAACAAGATGTTAGACCTTGGGGTGATTGAACCCTCTAGTAGTCCTTGGTCCAGCCCTGTGGTTTTGGTTCCAAAGGCTGGCACTTCTGAATTGAGGTTCTGCGTGGATTACAGGGCTCTGAATGCTGTCACCAAGACAGATGCACACCCCTTGCCTCGAACAGATGAGCTGGTGGATACTTTGGGTGCCTCCAAGTACCTCAGCACGTTTGACCTCACTGCTGGCTATTGGCAAATAGCTTTATCAGAACATGCCAAGGAGAAGACAGCATTTTCTGCTCCAGACGGCATTTACCAATTCCGGGTAATGCCGTTCGGGTTGAAGAATGCACCTGCCACTTTCCAGAGGCTTGTGAATCATGTTTTGAATGGGTTGGACGAATTCTGTCTTGCATATCTGAACGATATAGCAGTTTTCAGTGCCACCTGGGAAGACCATGTGAAACACCTCGGGATTGTGCTCCAGGCCCTTCAGAAAGCACACTTGACCATAAAGGCTAGTAAATGCCAGATTGGACAAGGCTTAGTGGTTTACCTTGGACATGAAGTAGGTGGAGGGAGGATACAGCCTCTTCCCAGTAAAGTACAAGCAGTACAAGACTGGCCTACCCCCACTACGCAAACCCAAGTGAGAGCCTTCTTAGGACTCACGGGGTATTACCGCAATTTTGTGGCAGACTATGGCACCATAGCTGCCCCTCTGACTGCCCTCACAACTCCCAAGAAACCCAAGAAGGTAACTTGGACCGACGAGTGTGAGAAGGCCCTCAATGGCTTAAAAGACTCCTTGTGGATCCAAGATGGCCGCCGGGGTAAGGAGTCGCAGCTAAACCGCGCTCCGCCCGGGCCGCCGAAAATAGCACGACCGAAGCCGTGACGGACTGTCCTTCGCTCCCCCCCGAATACCAAACTGCCCCCCCATACACCCCCCCCCCGGCGAGGAAGCAGGCGCAGTGAGAGGAGCGAGGCGGGCCGCCCCTCCCCCATCGGGGCCGAAGGAGTCTCTCCCGCGTTGCAGAGGGCCGTCCAGCGCGGCGTTGGGCGACTCAGAGGCACCGGTCAGCGAGAGAGCGGGATCGGGGACACAGCGGAACCCGAAGAACGCCACCCCACACCGCCCCGAGGTGAGGGGAGAGCGGCGTGCAGCGGAGCAGATACGGCGCCGGGAGAAAACAGCGCGAACAGGGTGGACCGCAGGAGAGGAGCCGCGGGGGCCGCCCTGCACAGAGGACGCAGCACTAAAGGTGAGCCGGCCCAGGGGGAGGCCCAGAAATAAGGCGCCCGCCCGTGCGCACATACCCCGGGGGGGGACCCCTCTCCGGCACCAACTAGTTTTTCCCCCGGGACACAAGGACTCTCCTCGCAAACCCCCCCACCCCCGCCACCCACGCAGATTGGACCCAAGGCCCACAAGACAGGGGCAAGGAAAGGGGGGAAACCCAGGAAGGAGAAACATATCGGAGGACAAGAAGCGAGGAGGCCCCACCGGAGGGCTACAAGAGGGCGCAGGAGCCACGTGGTCTGTCTGACGGAGCACCCTAACATGTCTAGAGCAAAAGGAAAGGGGAACCCCATCCAGCAGACTCCCCAAACAGCGAAACAAGGGCCGATATCCTACAAATGTGGTCAACAGAGGGGACGCCACAACTGAGAGGGAGAAACCAGGGAGACTCCTCAGGGGAGGCAGAACCATTATCCCAACAACAGCAACCACTGACCAGGGAGGACATGCAAACCTGGTTCATGGACCTCCAGGAAAAGTTCATGTCCACAGTCCAGGAACAATTTACATCCATGAAGAACGAAATGAAACAAGCGGTACAAGACATGAGAATAGACATAAACAACCTAGAAGAAAGAACAGATATAGTGGAACGAACGGTGCAAAGTCTTGAAGAAGACACGAGACAAACAAGCGAAACGCAAGAACACCTGGTGACACTCACTCACAACTTGGAACTACAATGTGAGGATTTAGAGAACTGCTCTAGACGCTCTAATATCCGAATAAAGAACATGGCGGAATCAGTGCTAGACAAAGACCTGAAGGAAGCGGTGCAGGAGGTGTTCAGAGTCATTCTGGGAACACAAGACATCGAAGATATCGGAGTCGACAGAATTCACAGGGTGGGACCGAAAAGAGCTGGGGCCCCAGGGGAGAGACCACGTGATGTCCTGGTGGCGCTGTCCTCCTACCCGCAGAAAGAACAGATCCTCAGGAGAGCCAGGGAATTGGAACATATTAAAATGAATGGGCAAGACATCCAACTGTATCAGGACTTGGCACTAATAACCCTTCAAAAAAGAAGAGCAATGGCCCCACTGGTGAAAGCATTAATAGAAAAACAAATCTGCTATAAATGGACCTTCCCATTTGGCTTACTGTTTACATGGGAAGGAAAACAGAAAAGAGTGACCACACTGGAAGAAGGCCTCAGCATGATGGGACTACAAGATGAAGAGATGGAGCAGATGGAGCAGGGGGAGGCCACACACAGGAGAGAACGAACGAGAAAACCTATGGGCTGGGAATCCAGCAGACAGAAGAAGGCAAATACGGGGAGAGACACCCGGAGAAAGGTACCATGAGAAACAAAGAAAAACATATGCCAGGGGGACAGACACGGTAACGCTGTCACAGAGATCCAGTCGGGGGGGGGAGTATGGGAACGGTGCGGAACGGACAATTCACGGAGGGCGGTCTGGTCGAGACCCAACGGTCTGGAACCAGGTGAAGACAAATGGTTCAGTGGGGTTTAGGAATCCCCACAACATACCCCCCGAGGGTATGGAGGGCAGGGAGCGAAGGGCGTAACGCCCAAGCGACAATAGGAACCCTAGCCCTACTCGGGGGACAGGTTAATTGGTTTAAAGTTCAAAGTTGGGGGGGAAGGGAAGTTCGTGGGAGGGGAGGGGATCGGAAGAATCAAAGAGTTGAATCGAGAACAGAAGGGGACCGGATGCAATGGCACACAAACAAAATAGAATGGGGATGATACGCCTTATGACCTACAATATTAGGGGCATAAACCACCCAACAAAAAGAGCGAAACTGGAGAAACAATTCAAAAGGGGGAAGGCGGATGTACTACTCCTCCAGGAAACCCATATCAAAACTAAGGATAAGCACAAAATGCGGATAAAAGGATACAAAATATGGGCACAGGCAACGACAACAGAGAAAAAAGCAGGAGTCCTGATAGCGATAAAAGAAGGAAAGGACACAACACCACTAGACACTATAACCGATAAGGAAGGAAGATACGCCTTTGCCAATGTAGAAATAGAAGGATGTTGCATAACACTCGCCACAATATATGCACCCAATCAGGGACAGGATGGCTTTCTCAGAAGCGCACTATCGAAACTGGAAGATTTCGCTAGAGGGGAAGTGATAATGGGGGGGGATTTTAACTTGGCATGGAACCCAAAACTGGATAGGAGCACAGGAAACATACATGGACAGGGGGCACCATCAAAACGTCTGAAACAGCAAATGGACCAATTGGCTCTGAATGATGTCTGGAGGGAACTGAAAGGCGAACAGAGGGGGTACACATATTTCTGACATGTTCACAACTCTATGTCCAGAATCGACTATCTCTGGGTGTCAGTGGGACTGCTGGGAAAGATACAAGGGCTGGATAAGGGCTCTATAACCCTCTCGGACCATGCCTCTCTATGGTTGGACGTGACTCTCCCAGGGAGGAAGAGTGGGCTATGGAAATGGAGGCTACCGCAAGAGTTGATCCATGACCCAGTTGCAGGGGAGGCCATAAGGGAAATGATAGAGGAATACTTCATACAAAACGACACAGGGGAGGTAGCAATGAGTGCAGTCTGGGATGCGTTTAAAGCAGTCTTGAGGGGGAAGATGATAGCGATGAAAACCACGAGAGATAAACAAAGGGATCGGTGGGAAAAAGAGCTGGAAAAAACAATTGAGGAGATCCAAGAGAAGCTGACGATTCAACCCACAAAGATATTTAAAAAATCACTGAAACATACACAAGGCCAACTAGAGATGCTACGTACGAAGGGCGCAGAAAGGAATCTACTCTATCTGAAACAGAGATATTATATAAGAGCGAACAAAGCAGACAGACTCCTAGCGCGACAATTGAGGGCGAAACAAAAAGAAACAACGATTAAGGCCATATGCGATGCGAAAGGGGTCATTCAAACCTCTACGCACGACATGGGGGAAACACTGAGGCAATATTATCAAACGCGCTACTCAACAGAACACCCCAATATTAACGGCCAAACATCATATTTAGAGGCCCTAAAGATCCCGAAAATCTCAGAAGAAGACAAACAAGCACTAGAGACCCCTATCAGCGAAGAGGAAGTCAATAAAGCCATAAAAGGACTCCCAAGTAACAAAGCTCCAGGCCCGGATGGGTTCACGGCCCCATTTTATAAAAAATATGCAGACATATTGACTCCGATCTCCTTCAAGGACACTGGCAACGTGACCCCCACAATGAATGAAGTGAAGGTGCTGGTGTTCCACAAACCAGGCAAAGACCCAATTAACCCCGCATCATACAGACCAATCTCCCTAATCAACCTAGATGCAAAAATATATACGAAAATCCTGGCAACAAGGTTATCCCCGCTCCTTCCTAAACTGATAAGTGAGGATCAATCAGGCTTCATTCCCGGTAGGCAAACCCACGATAACACTAGGAGGCTAGCCCATCTGGTCGAGAAAATAGGGATAACCCACACCCCAGCGATACTACTGTCAGTAGACGCCGAGAAGGCGTTTGATAGAGTGGAGTGGTCAACACTGTTTAAGATACTGGAATCCATGGGGTTCGGGGAACAATATATAGCGAGTATCAGAGCAAACTACAATTCCCCATCAAGTAGAATAGCCATTAATGTCGAGCTCACTGGCAAAGTAACGATAACGAGAGGAACGAAACAGGGTTGCCCCCTATCACCACTACTGTACGCTCTCTTTTTAGAACCCCTCCTAATTAAAATTCGGGAGTCAATACACATTAAAGGGATAGAAATGGCGGGCCAGCAACACAAAGTAATTGCGTATTCGGACGATATGCTAATAACCATAGAAGACCCTGAATCCACTTTATCGGCTACAGTTAGAGAACTGGAAAACTATGGGGCCATCTCTGGCCTAAAAATAAATAGAAAAAAATCAGAGATCCTCATCCTGGCAGGGGATAGAACGAACATAGAAAGGGAGGCAAAAAGACTGGACCTTAAGATAGAACAGAAAGGTATTAAATATCTGGGAATAAATATACCCCCAAAAATAGAACAATTCTACGGGGAAAACTACCCGTCGCTAATTACAAACATCCGAAAGGAATTAAATAGATGGAACCCACTACAGATATCCTGGTGGGGTAGAATACAATCAATTAAGATGACCATCCTCCCAAAAGTACTATATTATTTTCAGGCGCTCCCGGTGGGGGTCCCAGACACGTTCTTCAAAACCCTAACAAAAATAGTATCGTCCTTCATATGGAAAGGGAAAACACCGAGAATAGCCAGGTTGATACTCACGGCCCCAACCAGAGAAGGAGGAATGGCGCTCCCCCATTTTAGAAAATATTACCAGGCAGCACAGCTTAAAGTTCTGAGGGAGTGGGTGGGGGAGGATCCGCAACAGATATGGGCCAAACAAGATAGAGCAGTAGCAAGGACCCCACTAGTAGAACTTCTCTGGAAACAGAGGCAGCACAGGCACGAAAATCTAAGGCTAAGCGAAATTATGAAAACCACGCTGGAAGCATGGGATAGCCAAACAAAAAAAGGCATAATGACCACGGCAGTTGGACCCTTTACACCCATCTGTAGAAACCCACTATTTCCACCGGGGATGGAACAAGGGGCATATGACACCTGGGAGAAGGCGGGCATTACTAAAATAGGCGAGATGTTTGAGGGCAAGGAAATCGTCTCCCTGGAGTCGTGCTTGGCAGGTACGAAAATCCCCAAGAGCGATAGATATAGGTATGAACAACTAAAGCACTGGCTAAACTCTCCAATAATCACCGAGGCAGCAACCAGGGACCTTACAGGGTTCGAAACATACATCATATCCAACACGGGGGAAAAAAAGTGGGTATCAACTCTATACAAATACATAAACTCACAAGGGGAAAGCATTAAGTGGTCATACAGAATAAAATGGGGCAGAACACTGGGGGTGGAACCAACGGATAAACAATGGGAGGACCTATGGAAACAGATCCCCAGAATGTCCCGGTCGGCACAAACTAGGGAGATGTGGGTCAAAGTTATGACACAGTGGCACTACACACCAGAGAGGCTCCACTCAATGTACCCCAACACGTCCAACCACTGCTGGAGAGGATGTGACGAAGTGGGAACATGGAGACACATATGGCAGGACTGTAAAGGCATTAGACCCTTCTGGGAGGAAGTGAAAAACGAGATGGGCAAAATATTCCCGGATGTGGGGTTGATGGGGGAGGAAGTGTGGCTCTGCGGAATCAGAGACGACACAGCAAGGCAATACAGCAAAACGCAATGGAGATCTTTCATGGGACTACTCATAGCAGCTTGGACCACCATTGCGCAGAACTGGAAAAACAAAAATACCCCACTGACCTATACCTGGCTACAGAAAGTATGGGCCCATATAACAATGGCGAAAATTACTCACAAACTTCAAGGAACAGGAGACAAATTTGTAAAAGAATGGGAAGAGACCCTGCAATACCTCCAGTCAGACTTTATGGAACAATGGTGCCCCCACAACATAAAAATCTCAGACATATTCAACGCATAACAGGAACCCTGGACAAAATGATTCTATCCGACCCGAGGGGAGGGAGGGGGGAGGGGGAAGGGAATGTTATTGTTTTTCCTTTTGTTCTTGCTTCTTTTCATGTAAATATCTATGTAAAACTAATAAAATAAAAAAAAAAGACTCCTTGTGCCAGGCCCCTGTCCTCAGGGCCCCTGATTATCAAAGACCTTTTATCGTGCAGACGGACGCCTCTGACACTGGGATAGGAGCTGTACTATCACAAGTAGATGAGAAGGGTAAGGAACACCCTATTGGTTTTATTAGCCGCCAGCTTAAGGACAGAGAGCTCAGATGGTCCATGGTAGAGAAAGAAAGTTTCTTTGTTGTGTGGGCTCTAAGGAAGCTGAGGCCCTACCTCTATGGGACCCACTTCACTGTGCAAACTGACCATAAGCCCTTAAAGTGGCTAATGAACATGAAGGGGGAGAATCCAAAGTTGCTTAGGTGGTCCATAAGTCTACAAGGCTTCGACTTCACTATTGAGCATAGGCCAGGTGTCCAACATAGCAATGCTGATGGGTTGTCCAGAATGTTTAACCGACCTGAACAAGAGACTCATCCAGGGGTGGATTAGTTCCCCCTGTCCATAGTCAGGGAGGGGCGAGTGTTAGGAAAGATTTCGTAATTGTAGGTAATTTTCCTTCCATGTGGCAACCCCTTAACTTTTTGCTGTTGTTTTTCACCTTGTTCTTGACTTTGCCAGAGAAGTGCAGCCTTCTGCCGCACTCCTCTGGGCTTTCGCTCCTTTCTTACGGGGAAACTGACATGCCCTTAAGACTGTCAGTACCGGGGGAACGCTGTTTCCCGTAGTTTCTTTTATCATGTTGCGGCTTTCGTGCAACATGACACAAGAGGGCACTGTAAGCTAAGTTACAGCTCTCTTGGGTCTCTAGCCTTCTACAGACCCTAGATACTCGTTTAGGATTGTATCTGATCGGTGCAAGAGATTCAGGGACGGGAATGGTGGCAGCGATCGTTTCTTGTGTTTTGAGCTCCTTTTGGCGTTCTAAGCGCGTTTCTCGCGCTTAACCCAAAATGGTGGCCTGACTCCCAAAATGGCCAGACCACGAGGCTCCTTTGTCCTGTCCGCTGACCGTCTTGCTCCCTTCACCTTCCCCAGGTCGAGCCGACCCGGGGCCTTCCTTATTTGGGCATGTACTTTCCCGCGAAACACGGATGCTTTCGCGGGCTTCTACATGTCTTGTGTGTGCCTCCAGGATGTGGGCTGGGGTGTCTGGTCCCAATACACATCCTGGGTGCCAGAGAGTCTAGGGTGGTGTGAATGCCTGGGACCACCGTGGTCCGTGATTGGTCCACGAATGGTGTGAGTGTTGATGAGCGGATCTCCCATTGGGTCCCCTCCGTTTTGGCGCGAAGGGAACCGTGGATAAGAGGGGGCTGGAAACACCACTACCATGTCGATGTCCTGAGTTCTCACGAACGAAGGAATACAGGAGCCAAGTATCCTGCAACCAAGAGGCTGGACCGAGGAATCGCTGGTGACCCGCTGAAGGACTTCTTCTCTGCACTGCTGTCACCTTGTGAAACCCTTTTCACCTTTGATCGAACCAGAAGGCCTGTACTGGTACTTCGACCCTTGGAATAGCGGGAACAGCTATTCTCGGCATCTTCACCATCTCCTGCCAGTAAGCCCTCGGAAGCGTCTCTGGGCCATCCAGCTGACTGACCAGCTTACACGGGAGTCTTGCTCTGTAACCGCCGCCAGGTTGTGTAGTATTTCAAGTCCTTGTCACTCTCACATGCTTCATACACTTGGCGTTCCCAGGTCTGAAGTGAGTAGTGTACATTTGGCTCAGATACACACGGCCGCTCCGTTGCTCTGCTGTGGTAACAAACTGTGCGGGTTTCTTCAATTGGGACGTCTTTTTACTCAACATGACGACGAGGCGTTCCCTGCTCTTCTGAACCTGCCAGCTGCTGAAACTGACGCGGAGAAGCCTGGGTCTGCTTGCATCGGGGACCGGTGAGTAGCATAGCTAGGATCTGGTCGCCCTCCTGCAGGAGCCCATTGCTTTTCCCCGCTGTGTCAAAACAGCACCCTTTTCCGTACTCGCGCTCTGCTTCTGCCCACTGTGGAGGCTGCGCTTGAGTCACGGAACTTGTTCTTCTTCTTTTGTGCACTAAACTGAACTGCCTGATTTCCCTCAAAGAGCTTCTCCTTTTGCCCGTTGGCACCAGCGTGTGCAGGTACTTTTGAGCACAAGGCTCCACTCTTCGCAGGGCTCGGACTTCCATCTAGTTATGTGCCTCTGAAGGCGAACTGGGTCTAAGCATTATTGCGCACTGCCTGTTTTCCCTCCCTTTTAGGTGGACTACACATTTCGTGCATATAACGCTTGAGACTTGTTGTATTTGTATATATATTGTGTTGATATGGTATGTGTTGGTTTACTATCGTTATATTGTGATTTTCTCGCTACGGTCATTGTTTTAAAGGCCTTGGAATAAATGTGTATATATTTTTAATATAACAACTGTTTGGAGTAGTTTGTAAGTGATCTTGCTTTGTGTGCTCATTGCGGGCTTTCAGTCACCCTCACCCCTCTTGAGACCTAGTCTTGAGCGCTGCGATCGCTACCTTGATTGGTCTGGCTCGTCCAGAGGTTACCCTGTTCCAAGTAATTAGGTTGGCCTTCTGAACTTCTGCGCCACCAGGACAGAGTTCAGAAATCCGTCTTAACATCACCTACAATTGGTTGGCTACTAACCCCCGTCAGTAATTTTCCACCTATGTGAGCAGCACGCAGACCGAACAACCAGGTGCGGGTGAGCTTGTCTTGATACCAGCTTCCCACCAATTAAAAATGTGATCCATCATCACCTCGATGGTCCAGTGTCAATTAGTACTTTGAAGTTGGCTTTGAGTCTGTACTGTTCTCTGAGAATTTTTAAGGAGTATGGGTACTATCTGGCTTCCGTCCATAGGTGTGATCTTCTCGTTCGTCCAACTTTCTTCCATCACGTGACTGGACACCATGAAATTAAGCCTTTCTGTGTATATGATTTTATTTTCGAAAGTCTTCTGATATCTTTTGTTTTTACTTGACCTCTTTGAACAGGAGCTTCTGTTCTTTCACGTTAATTGTATCTAATGTCAGCCAACTCCTAGTTTGATAAGACTTTGGCTTTGTTGGCTCAGTGAACTCCTTAGCTGAAATGTATTCTGTTTAATTCAGTTGCTTTTGTAACTGTGACACTGAACTGGGGCCTTCTTGCGTTGTTCAGTACTTCTTTATACGTAGTGGAAACATTCATTCTTGACTTAATCCAAATGTATCTATGAGGTATATAGGTAAATGTAGGCGCTTGCAGCGGTCTAATCTATTTAAGCACGTGGCTAGCTTCATGATTGCTCTGCTGCTTGCGTTTCATTGCATCTATACACATTTAATCCAACTAAATATCTTCATCAAGTTTATGGCATAGCTCTCTACATCTTGATCCCAGGATGTCACTTATAATAATAATATTAACTTAGCATTTATATAGCGCTACGAACCCTCGGGTACCTGAGCGCTGCTTATTATTACCCACGGTGTGTGGTGCTCATTTATCGACCTCGGAAGGATGAAAGGCTGAGATTGGCCCGGCCGGGATTCGAACCTGCGTTAGCAGGCCCTGCACAGATGTCAAAGCGAGCACTCTACTCGCTGTGCCACTTGACCGGCTATGCACTTGATCTTGGTACTTCTTTGTTCTTTATAAATCGTCTGCCTCTCTGGTCAGGTTATCGTTCTATATGGGTGTCGATTCAACTTTGTATGACTTCACCATTCATCCTGGTCATTCAATTTCTTTGTTTCATCATGAATCTCGTTCAAATGGCCATCATATTGTCTTGGATGCAAGTATGGTTTCCTCAATGGGTACTTTACCTCCAATATTCTCTTAGGTATAGGTATTCTTATGGCTACTGCACAGAGCCTGCTCTCTTCTCCTTGCTGGTTCATCTGTTCAGGATACGTCACATATTTTGGTTCATATGTTTCAGGTAATGTAGGCAAGGCAGGTGGAGTGGCGGTACTTGGCTCCTCTACACTCCCGCCTCTGGGAGATTTATCGACCACTCTCACATCATCTTCTCTATCTAGACATCCTAATCTGAAGAAAAACCTCTTAGGTATTGTGATGCGGGAAATGCATTGGAGGGACAGGGCCTCCCTATCCTTGTCCTGTAGTCCTTTTTCATTTGTGTTCTGTATTGTTTTCAGCCCAGGAGTCCAGGTGGGACTCCTGGCAGTGCAACTCTTCCTGTTTCTGGTGTGGTGTACAGACCCATGGGATACCCTTATGGCACCCATGGGTGGGGGGTACAACCCTGTGCCCCTAGTGTATGTCTTTGGGCACGTGTGTGGCCCACAGAGCAGGATATGGGCTGGTGGCAGCTCCATGCTGAATTTGACAGGTGCTCTGAGTATCCCCCATTTTGGGATACCCAGGCCCTGCCATTGGAATCAGTTGATTCCTGATAGGAAACAAGATGGCCCCTGTGGCCTCTTGCTTTCTATTGCCTGTTACAATGTTTTACCAAAGTCCTGGGAAGCCCTGCCTCTGTCCCTTCCCCCTGACTGGCTGTTGGGTGGAGGTTCCATATATGGTGTTGTTGTGAGGTCCAGGCCAGACTAGCTGGAGCCTTCCGAGTGACTGTATGTTGTGGGTACATCCTGTGGGTGGGACCTGGGTGAATGGAGTGTGTGACCAATATGCACTTGTTGTTGTGGATGTCTGGTATCTGGTGTTTGACACAATGACCGAGACAGCCCTGTCCGAAACTGGTATGAATGCAGTGTGTAGTGTTGGATGGCTGGGTACTTGTCCCTATACACATTCCTTGTTGTGAGTGTCTGAGAGGGAGGAGTATGGCCTGAATGCACTGTATGCCTGATAGGCTGACTGACTGCTGAATGCCCTTCTGAGTGATTGGTTGCCTGAGTGTGACCCAGCAGAATAAATGAGAGATCAACTAGTATATCTGGGGGCCTCTCACTGCTAGAATTGGTTCAGAAGCTGGAGTTGAAACTAACATTGAAACTGAAGCTGAATCTTGAAGCCGAGCCTGAAGAAGAAGGTTGACTGCTGTCTCCCTTCGGCAAAATCTGAAAGCCGCCGAGACTGATCCAAGAGAGGACCTGGTTAGGCGCCCTATTATCGGGCTCCGAGGGACCATCGAGCACCGCTTACCTTCGCAGAAGCGCCCTGGAAGTCAGACCCTCGACAGGCTGCCGTCCAGAGACTGGGACCGCCGAGGAGAATGAAGATAAGCACTGGACATTCCGTCCACCGCCGTCGACCAGGGTCTGCAGGTTCGCATAACCGCTGGAGGCCCATCGAAGCTGTGTTGCCCAGAAGCGGGGACCGCTTGACACCGTGCCATCGATGACCGAATCTGAAACCCTCCTTTGCCTAAGACTTTTGATTCACAGACACGCTCGTCCGCACCGCCGCCCGCCTTATCCCGCCAGAGAAGGCCAGGCCGTCTGCGCGCCAAGGAGCATCCGCCGGTGGGTTTCCCGCCACCCAAAGACCGTAGAGATGCCGGACGACTCAACGCCCTTGCTGGGCCACAGTGCTTCACAAACTCTTTGCAGTCCTGAACTATCGACATCGAGTTGCCCCACACGCCTCTTCCTTGAAGGACGTCTTTGAATCGTCGTCGACAAGCACCGCTGGGACCGAAGCTGCCGCCTCGACGCCGAGTTCACCTTCTTCGAGGGATCCCGACGATCCGTGGCTCCTGCTTTAAAAGGAGCCGCTCAAGAAGGATCCGTCAACGACTCATCAGCAAACTCTGCTATTCCAGGTACACTGGGGTGGTAGAAACATTATAGAAGGAAATAAGCCTTATAGAACAATATATGGACTGGGCTTGTGATATTTCTTTATTTTACAGGTTGCCCAGGTGGGGGGATCGCCACACAGAACTGTGTCTAGCGGTAGAGGCCAGTATTCTGCCAATTGTTCTAACCAACTGCTTTCCCTCGTATATCTATTGTTGGTTACCTTTATTAACGGATTTGTGTGACATTTGACCAGAGTATGTTTGATGCACTCTAATGAAATCTGATAATAATTGTGGTACCACTTAGAACTGTATGTATTTGCCATTGTAGATTTATTGAGCACAAAGTGAGTTATTGTGATTGTGTATATAACCTTGAACCTTAATTATATAAAGACTGTGTTTTAACTAATACAGTGTGAGGATATTCCTTTGTGGGTGCTTGGGGACTATACTGTACTTAAGAACCAGCCTGCATCACCTCCTGAGAAGCTATGCCTTTACTGCTCATCCATTGCTACCAACAATAAAGAATCTTGGCTGGGGTCCTCTGTGCCTCTCCTCTACCATATAGAGAGCAGAAGTACAGACCCCACCTCCAGTCTTTTCACTGGTGCCAGCGGTGGGATGCTTATGGTTTTAAGAATCAGTGTATAACCGTGCCACTTAAAAAATATCTGCACTTTGTTAAATTGAGGTTTAGTTGTGTACAAGATAACTGCATTACAAGCATTGGAGTCTATTGCAGATGGTAAATTGACTAGGATGAGCTTAGAGGCTCTTCAGAGTGCTTGTGAAGCCAGGGGGTTAGACTTTGTGTCTAAGTCTAGGGCTGAGCTGATAGCTGTCCTGGTGGACTACCAGACTGATGGTGAAACTCTTGAAGGGGGATGCAACCAATGAGGACTCTGCCCTTGGGGTTGTTGCTGAATCTGTTTCTGGGAATGCCACCATTCCTGTTGCCTCCATTCCAACCCGCAGCAATTCAGTGGAACTTGAGTTATTAAGGATGAAATTGGCGAGGGCGCTAGAGAGCCAACCAAGATGGCCGCTTCCTGAGAGAGCTCCGTAGGGCTCTAATGAATCCTGTAACATCGATACTCCTGTGATGGTTGGAATGACCCATGCTACAGCTGTGCACCTTCACGAAGCTCCACTGATCATTTTGAGATAAATCTCGACTCAGACGCCTGCCTACAGCCCGAGATACTCGCTCGCAAATCTGAGGCCTGCCGGCTGACGGATTGGGCGGTGCAGCACCTGCGTGTGTGCGGAGCGGCGGAGGCGGGCACTTGGCGGGAGTCTCGGAAGCAGAACCAGGAGCAGCGCCGTGCAAGCAGAGTGGACGTGTGCGTACTGGCACCCGCGAGACGAGGAGGTCTCCATCCCACGCGGCGGACTGTCGCGAGGGCAGTGGAGCGACGAGCCGGGTGCCAGAGTCCCGAGACAACCCAGGTAGGAGCAGACTGCAGCGCGGGCGGGCTCGGCGCGGCCGCTGGGCGGGCCCGCCTGTCCCGCCACTGGACGCGGCTTAATCTGCGCGGCCCCCGCCAACGGCTGGCCGCGCTGTGGCGCAGACCTGGTGTGCAGCGCGGAGGAGCTAGCCGCACTCAGGGCCGCTTTCTAGAAACCTGAGGCACGGCACCCGTCCCGGCGAGACCTCCCACGACGCCCATCCGTTCAGCTGCAGGTGCGGAGAGGCCTGGTCTGGTTAACCGGATATCTGAAAGCTAGTAAACCCCGGCGACATTGATCCCGGGCATAAGAAGATGCAGCCGACCCGAGATGGCTGGGCCTGACGCTCTGATACAAGCCGCTGATTGCACCGTGTGCCGCCGCCCCTCGGCGCAGCTGGTATAGAAGGCCTGTGGCAAACTCTGGCAGCGTGCCGTGCAGGCCCCACGCTCGGTGCACAGACTCTCCACATCAAGCACCAAAGGCATCGTGCTAACATCCGGACCAAGACAGTCGTAATTCAGCACGGACACTCTCCCCAAGCTACCATGGGGAAAGTAGACAAGAATCAGAAGAAACTGACTTTCGAAACCAGCTCACAGGCCAAGCCCACGACCAGCAGCAGACCCAACTCCCCGCCACCTGACACGATGTCAGCCGAGGACCAGGGCCCACATTTTGATATAAGGGAGATTCTGATGGACCTGAAGGCCGGTATCAGCGGCCTGGGATGCAAGTTGGGCACCCTATCGACGAAGGTGGACCAGGTTCAGCACAGGCTAGATAAACAAGCCGATGGACTCGACAATGTCGAACAACGCGTGTCCGACCTGGACGATGGATCAGCGGCACTGACATCCCGTGTCTCTGTGCTCGAAACCCAGATGAAGGTGGTGTGCGCCAAGAATGAGGATTTGGAGGGCCGCTCCCGCAGGAACAACATCAGGATCATAGGGGTGAGGGAGCGACAAATCCCAGGTAAAATGGAAGACTTTGTGGAACAGATCTGCATAGCTCTCTTCGGTAGAGAAACGCTGTCTCAGCTTTTTGTGGTAGAAAGAGCACACAGAATCCCGAACACTAGACCTGCGCACCTTCTGCTTCTATGCTCAATATACATCACAGGAACGAAATAACGTCGCCATAGGAAGCCCGGTACCCTCTTGGCAGGCTACTAGTTCCCCTAGCGCGGCTATGCTTGCAACTCTGTTCTAAATGGGGGGATTACGGTGGGCCAGTTGGGGGTTGCCCAAACAAGGGAGGGACTCGGGCCGGACGCGGCCACTTTACTCACCCGGCTCTCGTTTCGCAACGTTGATGTTATATAACTTTAATAACCTGGAAGCCAAACCCACTAGCCACTCCACTACCTCAAGACACCATTTTCGCTTTCACGTCCTGACAGGCGAGAATTCACCCGCCTTCGGAATGCCAGCCATAACATTTAAAATTGCCACCTGGAACATCCGCGGCGGCAACCAGCCGGCAAAGAACAGGAAAATCCTTCAGTGTCTCCGTAGACACAAGGTTAACATCGCCATTCTTCAGGAAACCCATCTCCTGCCGGCATCGGAATCACAGTGGGCCAAGTCCTGGGGTTGTCACAGGTACTTTTCATCGTACTCGTCCTTTGCCAGAGGGGTCGCCATTCTGATTGATAAGAGAACTAACTTCAGTCTCATTGAATCGGTGAAGGACACTGAAGGCAGGGGCCTGCTGGTGAGGGGAATAATTGCAGGGAAAGAAGTGGTGATTGTAAATTCCTACGCTCCCAACACTGATGGACCCGACAATGTTAACTGGGTGATGTCCCAACTAGGGAAGTCCAACGCAGAAACAATCATATGGGGTGCAGACCTTAACACACCAATGGACCCTGCTCTAGACAAATCACATAACACCACTGGGTATCGGTCCAAAGCCAGTGGCCAAGTCCGCGAGATATGTCAAGCGTTCAACCTGTCTGACACATGGCGGCATCACAATCGAGATTTGAAAGACTTCACATTCTACTCGCCCGTTCACAACACCAGCTCCAGGATAGATTACATCATGGCCTCCACCCATTGTCCGTTTGCCTGGGGAACAAGCCTAATTCTACCACGCACGCTATCCGACCACTCAATGGTCACACTTGACGCCTCCATGGTGGGCGCAACGGTCCCCGGACTGAACTGGAGATTCAAGCTGGGTGCGCTTTCAGACAAAGTTTTTGCAGATGAACTGCGCGAGGAAATAACATCCTTCATTGAGAGGAATCAAGGCTCAGTCAAGGCGACCAGCATCATCTGGGAAACGCTGAAGTGCTTAGTGCGCGGAATGTTTGGATAAGGAAAATGGTGTACTGAAGCTGAACCGCAGTAAACTCTCCGACAGCGAAACCCGTCTGAAGGATCTAGAGATGAAGGCCATCTCAGCTCCAAGCCCGCAAATCCAGGCAGAACTGAAGGAGGAGCTCCAGAGGTTCAGGGAAACAGCCGAAAGAGAGCTAAAATTCCTAGGGCGGAAACACCAGATCCGACAATATGGAGAGGGTCAGAAGCCAGGAGCCCTGCTCACCCGATTACTATTGGTGGACAAAACCCCGACCCGGGTGGAATGTGTTAAAGACGCACAAGGCCAGCGTGTCTATGCAGAAGTGGACATCGCCAAGGGATTTCGAGACTTCTACCAGGACCTGTACAGCTCTAGAGGCAATTCGGACTCTGAATCTCTGCAAGCATACCTAGACGACACTGAGCTGTACTGGGTGGAGGCAGACCTACGAGAACCTCTCAACGCCCCGATAACAACAGAAGAAATACTGGAAGCAATAAAGTCCCTCCCGAGCTCCAAGGCACCAGGTCCGGACGGGCTTACCGGAGAGTTTTACAAGGCCTACGCAACTTCCCTCGCCCCTCTCTTGCTACGCGTATATGATGAATCCATTGAAAGCGGATGCCTTCCCCCAACACTACGGGAAGCCAACATAATTCTCCTACACAAAGCCAGCAGACCCGCTGACGAATGTGCATCCTATAGACCAATTTCTTTGATCAACCTAGACAATAAAATCCTGGCCAAAATTCTTGCTTCCAGGCTCCTCCCCCTTATGCCGGCTCTAGTGATTGGAGACCAAGCCGGATTTATCCCAGGGCGCAGCACCACCTATGGCATCAGGCGTCTGTTTGGCGTCATGGAGGCTCTGGACCCATCGCAACAGGCAATAGCGGTGCTTCTTGACGCCGAGAAGGCATTTGACTCTGTGAAATGGCCATTCATGCTAGCAACGCTTAGACAAATGGGTTTTGGCAACTTCTTTATTAAATTGGTGTCATTATTGTACAACAGCCCCCGATCCTATATTACACTAGGGAACACTAGATCCACATGCATTTCACTTGAACGCGGAACGAGGCAGGGATGCCCACTTTCAGCTCTGATCTTTGCTCTCATCATGGAGCCCCTGGCTTCCAGACTACGCAAATTCCAAATACACAGATGCCTCAAATTGGGTCCCCACAAATTGATTGTCTCCCTCTATGCTGACGATGTTATATTATTTGTCAGCAATCCCCAGGAGAACCTTAACCCAGTTATGCGGGAGGTATTAAGATTTGGGCAAATGTCGGGACTGAAAATCAACCACTCTAAATCTGTGATATTCCCCCTGACCCCTCACACGGTGCAATTCGCTGATGACCATGGCTTTAAATGGGAGAACTCAGGGGTACGCTACTTAGGTATATTCATGTCACGTAACCATCACGAGATATATAAAGACAACTATGTCTCCACGCTCACCTCATTCAGGAACGGGTGCACAGGTGGAAAACGCTCCCACTAACACTGTGGGGTAGGACCTCTCTTACGAAGATGGTTATACTCCCCAAATTTCTGTACTTGTTTACCAATATCCCGCTACTCCACCCCAAATCCTTCCTTCTGAAAATCAAGACTGCAGTCCTGGAACTGCTATGGGCCGGTAAACCGGCGCGCGTGGCCTACGACACCCTGGTTCTGCCGACGTCAAAAGGAGGCCTTGCGCTCCCAGACATTGAGAAGTACTATTGGGCATCTCAGGCACAGTTTTTAAGCCACTGGTACACGATCCACTTCGTGCGTCCTCATGTGCAGGTGGAGCGTCCTCTGGCCTCTCCCGACTTGCTCAGTGCCGTTATCATTAGTCAAATCCCAGTTCCGTACAACACTCTAAATACAGTCCTCTCTACGTACGCAGTCTGGAAGAAAATGGCTGCCAAGTATGGGGTGACCGTGAGATACTCCCCTCTGCTACCAATCAGGTTCATCCCGGGTGTTCCGCTCACGAATGAAAAAGTATTTTTAATATGGGCCGACAAGCTTAATATCCACTCCTTCGGTGATGTCTTCCCGGGAGGCACCTTCCTAACACCTCAGATGGCCAAAGAAAGGGGCGGAAGCACCTCACTAGACATCTTTCTTTATTTCAGACTGCGCTATACCCTGCAAAAAATACTGCCCTCTTTTCTTGCACAACCCCCCACATGGGATCTGCTGCACAAAACCATCCAGGCTGGAGGAGAGGGGAGGTTGGTCTCGGCACTTTACCGGTCCCTGGTGGCAGACACCGGGCCACCCAATGCCAGAACTCAACAAAGATGGGAATCGGACCTCCAGATGACGATAGAGGCTGGGGACTGGTCCTACATTCTATATCAAACCCAGAAAGTTGCGGTGAATACACGATATAAACTAATACACTTTAATTACGTGCACCAAACATATTACACCCCTGCCAAGAAACACCGTCATCACCCTGAAGTATCGGCCCAATGTGAACGTTGTACAGCGGCGCATGCCGACTTTTTCCACCTGGCATGGGATTGCCCGGAATCCAGCGGTTCTGGGCCTCAGTCCTGCAGATCGTCGCCGATATTATTGGGGAATAAGTAGCCCCGTTACTGTTGGCGGCCCTCTTCGGCCTCACAAAATACCTACGTCCCGCATCCCGCAGACTGGCAGCGCTCCTCCTGGTGTTGGCCCGTAGGTGGATATCTATGGCCTGGAGCCGGGGCCCCCTACCCAAAATTGAAGATTGGAAAAAAGATATTACCTATTGTCAGGATGTAGAGAGCAAATTTATAAGAACCCTACCCCGACATCTGGGGGCCGTATATTACATATCTGCTAAACAGTGCAGCTCCTTCCACTACTGAGAGCTCTTGATTCCGAAACAGATCTGTGAGATTGGGAGACACTATATATTTGTGCCTTAATGGTGATTGACAATTAACCAGGAAAGTCCTGATACTTGTTGTTGTGGTCATGAGTGGGGTGGGGCGGCTCCGCGGTCGAACCCGAGAGCGGGAAATGTTATGTTTTCTTTTCGCTTTATTCTATTCCCTTCCTTTCCCTACCCTCTCTTCAATTCGTCCCCTTTTCTCCTCTGTTTCGCCTTGCTACGTTAGTGCACCCTGATGGTGTGCTTGTGTTTTCTGTTGTTATGTAAAATTTCAAAAATAAAGTTTAAAAAAAAAAGGATGAAATTGGCCTTTGAATATCACAAGTTGGAAATAGAAGCTGAGCTTAAGAAAGAGGAGCTTGCACAGCAAGTGGAACTCAAGAATAGGGATCTTGAACTCAAAGACAAGGACACTGAATGTCAGAGAATCCAGCTAGAGAAAGCTAGTGGAGACTTCAGCTAAACCCGTTGAGAGTGGCAGGTCCCCAGCCACCAAGTTTATGAAAGATTTGGTTGGTGCGTTTATGGAGGATTCAGATATCCTCCAATGGATTGAAGTGTTTGAAATGGCTTGTGCAATTCATGATGTTGATAAGAGAGATTGGGCTAAGTGTTTGTTAAGCAGAGTGCCTCAAACTGGATACGACTGTATTCTGATACTGAGCGTGGAAGAAAGGGGTAAGTATGAGTGCATGAAGTCTGCTTTGATTGCCAAGTTTGGCAAGACACCTACCCAATACCTTAAAAGGTTCAGGGATTTCAAGAAAAGAGAGAATGTGTCTTGGGTTGACTGGGTGAGTGCTGCGCACATGAACATAATGGGGTGGTTTGATGGATACAAGGTGAAAACGTTTGTTGAACTGTCCCACGTGTTGTTTTTTGAGCTTTTTTTTTAAGCCTTTTCACCAGAACTGCGTCAGTATGTTGCTGAACAGAACATTTTGGATCCCTTTAAGCTGGCCAGGTTAGCTGACAGTGGGTCTCCCACCGGTTGTCCCCTAAGGACTCCAGTGGGAAGGACAAGGACAAAGAAAAGGGGACCTCTCAGAAAGCTGAAGGGTCCCAGAAGCAATCTGTCACGCGCCTGCCATCCTGGCGCTTGTGGCATGCCTTGTATTTACACTGCCATTGAAATGCCCTTCACGTTCTTTACGTTCTTCTCTTTGACGGTCTAATCTTTCTGACCATGTCTGTTTCCTACTTTAGCCCAGCCCCCTGTTTCCGCTTCGCGTTGCAACCCCTTTTTATAGTTTCCTTTTGCTTTGGGTTGTACGCTCCCTTGTGATTTCTTCTTGCAGCTGCTGCTGCCTTATGCCTTTATTTTCTCCTGCCACTTTTCCACTTTGCTCTCTCTGTGCCTCCTCCGCTGCCATTTTTACTGCGGCTCGCCTCCTTGTTCCTCTCTCCGTTGCCTTACCTCACTGCCATCTTCTGCGGTTCTCCCCGGCTCCCTTTGTTTATTTCCCCTGTCTCTTGTTTCCTACCGTCTGCTGGCGGCCCTGTTCCTTCCTCGCTTGTTCCAGCACAGTTGTTCAGCCTCCCTCTCCCGCTTTGTCCTAGTGTTTTACCTGCTTTTCTCTTGTGTGTATTGTTGACTTCCAGTTTACTCTGTTCCGAACACCTTGCTTCCGGTCTTGCTTAGCCATGATTCCTGCTGGCCTTTTTCCGTATTTCATCTGGAGGTATGGAAAAGCACACCAACGCCTTCTGCTACGCTAACTGATCCTATCAAGAGGTTTTTTTTAGCCATCAGCTTTTTTCCTCTTGTTCAGGCGCTCTCGGGAGGGGGTCCTGTGTGCACCGTTTTATATACGGCGACACAGTGGCTTCCATCTGAGGGATGCCATATCTCTATAAAAAGAAGAAGACCTTCAGACGGAAGAAGGAGGAGGGGGATTATTCAGACTTTGAGGATCCCATTGATGTGAAACCTAGCATTCAGGCCAGTTTGCAATGCCAACCGGTATCCACAATGGCTACTGCTGAACAGATACAGGAGTTAGTCAGTGCAGTGCAGGGCCTCTCCGAAGAGCTCAGTGCACTCAAGACAGAGAACGACAACCTTCGACAATTGGTTACTGCCCGAGAACAACCTCGCACGGAACTGCCTCCCATGCCATTGGCCTCTGGGAAATTTGATGGGAATCCCAGACGATTTAAGGAATTCACGGAGGCCTGCATAATACACTTCACTTTCCGTCCGCACACCTATGCATCCGACCAAGCACGGATCAGGTTTTTGGTGTCCAATCTAACGGGCAATGCCTTCGCCTGGGCCTCCCCGCTAGTGACAAGTGCTAGCCCCTTTTTGTAGGATTATGGGGCATTCACGGCACAGTACAAACAGAACTTTGAGAGACAGGAGACCTCACAAGCGGCCAGTGAAGAACTGCTGGACATTCGACAGGGTTCCAATGAATTGCTTATCTACATTACGCAGATCATGAAGGTTGCAGCCGAAGCGGGCTGGCCTGAAGCTGCTCAATACACCATCTTCAGGAGAGGCCTCGTGAAGAATTAAAGGATGAGCTCGCTCGTTCAACTCAGCCCCCTACGTTTGTGGATCTCTTGACGGCTATTGTTCAGATTGATTTCCGGCTCTCTGAACGGAAGACCGAAAAGAAGAAGGGAAGGTCTGCCTTGTTGTTTCCCGACCTACCGTCCTCCTCCTTACCTGCACCTCGTCTACCTAAAGAAGAACCTATGCAGATAGGGACCATGAGAGGTCAATTGACCCCTGAGGAACGGAAGAGACGCAAAGACAAGAACTTGTGTATGTACTGCGGTTCTGAAGTTCACCTCTTAAGGGATTGCCCAGAGGTGCCACCCCGCCATTCGGGAAACGTACGACCTCAGAACTGAATGGGACAGGTTTCCGAGGACGACGAGAAAGTCCCTATGTTTCAGTTACGGTTTCATCAGGGCTGGACTGGTAAACAAAAGTGGCCCTGGAAATAATTTTCAAAGTGGCCCCATATTTCGCAGAAGGAGCGAGCACAGCACATGAGTGATCCCAACCCTTTTATGAGGGAATTGCGAGTATCCCCTGTAAAGACCGGAGGGGGGGTCTGCACTTCTGCTCTCTCTATGGTAGAGGGGAGGCACAGAGACCTCTGCCAAGATTCTCTACTATGGTAACGTAGTCGAGCAATCAAGGCCTAGGTTCTCGGGAGGTGATGCGAGCTGGTTCTTAAGTACAGTGTAGTCCCCAAGCACCCACGAAGGCATGTCCACACACTGTATCGGTTAAAACATAGTCTTTACATAATTAATATTCAAAGTCATATACACGATCACGATAATTCACTTTGTGCTCCGAAAATCAACAATGGTAAATATGTACAATTCTAAAGTGGTACCACTAACGTTATTAGATCTTATTAAAGTGTACACGGTCAGAATGACACACAGATCAAAATAAAGAGGAAACCAGCAGTAGAGAGAGCAAGAAAAGCAGGATGGTTGAGCAATAGGCAGAGTACTGGTAACTACCGTTAAACACAGCTCTGGGTGGAGATCCCCCCACCTGGGTAACCTGTAGAAGAAAGGTACAAGCCCAGTCCATATATTGTTCACCCTTAGACTTCCCAATAGTTCTGCAACCCCAAAGTACATTGGTGTTGTAGCGTTCTGCATCAGGGAAATCGACAACCCTTCTTGAGTGTCCTCCCTTTCAGGCAGGAGTCACGGGTCATCAAACGTTCGATGGAGAACAGGTCGAGCTACGATGGTGAAGTGGCCGTGTCGTTACTAGCGGTGCTCGTTGACGGGGAAGCGTAAGCGTCCTGCGAGGAAGAGGCGTGCGGGGCACCTCGGTGTCGATAGTTCTGGACTGCAAAGAGTTGAAGAACTGTGGCCCAGCAAGGGCGCAGAGTCGTCGGCATCTCTGTGGTCTTTGGGTGGCGGGAAACCCACCGGTGGATGCTCTTCGGTGCGTTGACGGTCAGGCCTTCTCCAGCAGGATACAGCTGCGACGATGCAGATGAGAGCGTCCTTGGATCAATGAAGTTCTTAGGCAACAGGAGCATGGCGGCTCCGGTCAGCGACGGCGGTCGGCGACAGTGGCGGACAACAGGCTGGGCGCTTCTCCTTGGAGTTCCGCAGCAGTCCCCGTATCGGGTCAGCAGCCTGTCGAAGGTCTGTCTACCAGGGAGCTTAGGCAAAGATCAGCTGTGCACGATGGTCCCTCGTGGCTCGGGAAGAGGGCGCCTTACCAGGTCCTCTCCGGGTCAGTCTTTGAAGCACAGCAGCTTTCAGATTATGAAGGAGAGCAACAGCAATTGTTCTCGTCCAGCAGGGCTCAAAGTGAAGCTTCACTCCAGTTACTCGTCGTAGTGGACTTCAGCTTCTGAACACAATTCCTAGCAGTGAGAGGCCCCCAGATATACTGTTGATCTCCCATTCATTCCGCTGGGTCGCACTCAAGCATCCAATCACGACTACGGGCATTCATGCAGGCAGGCAGCCAATCAGGCACACAAGGTATTCAGGCCATTCACTTCTCTCCAGACACTCACAACAAGTTTTGTGTATTGGGACACGTACCGAGTCATTCAACACTCCAAGCTGCATTCATACCGGTTTCGGGCAGGGCTGTCTCAACCATTGTGTCAAACACCAGATACTAGACAGTCACAACATAGAATGTATATTCGTCAAACACTCCATTCACCCAGGTCCCACCCACAACATACGGTCGTTGAGAAGGCTCCAGCCAGTCTGGTCGGCACTTCCCCACACTACCATATACGGAACTTCCACCCAACAGCCAGTCAGGGGGAAGGGACAGAGGCAGGGCTTCCCGGGACTTCGGGAAGGTCAGGGTAACAGGTGATGGAAGGCAAGAGGCCATGGGGGCCATTTTGTCTCCATCAGGAATCTACCGATTCCAATGACAGGGCCTGGGCATCCCAAAATGGAGGATGCTCAGGGCACCAGTCATTTCAGCACGGAGCTGCCACCAGCCCGTACCCTGCTCTGTGGGTCACACACAGGTGCCCAAAAACATACACTAGGGGCACAGGGTTGTACCCCTACCCATGGGTGCCATAAGGGTATCCCACGGGTCCGTTCACCAAACCAAAAGGAGAGAGAGCTGCACCGCCAGGAGTCCCACATGAACTCCTGCACGGAAGACACGACAGAACACACGATAAAAACAGCAAAGGACAAGGATACGGAGGCATTTCCAGCATCACAGTCGCCCCCCCAGACTGAGGTGGAGGGTGCCTAATCTCCCACGGGATAGACACCCTCATCCAGACGGTCAACATACCTTCTGGAAAGGCCATCTGCATTATCGTGACTCTTCCCTGGTCTGTGCTCAATGGTAAAGTCTAGTCCTTGTAGACTAATGGACCACCTGAGCAGTTTCGGGTTTTCACCCTTCATCTGTATAAGCCACTTCAGGGCTTATGATCGCTTTGGACATTGAAGGTAGACCCGGTAAGGTAGAGTCTAAAATGCCTAAGGCTCCAAACAATACTAAAACATTCCTTTTCAACAGTAGCCCACCTAGGTTCCCTACCCTTAAGTTGTCTACTGATGAATATGATCGGATGTTCTCTTCCTTTGTCATCTAACTGGGACAAGACAGCTCCAATTCCAGTGTCGCAGGCGTCAGTCTGAACGATAAAGGGCTTGCTGTAATCAGGCGCACACAGCACGGGTGCCCGACACAGACTTCCGTTCAAGCCATCAAAGGCCCTCTGACAGTCTTCAGTCCAATTAACCTTCCGAGGTTCTTTGGGCGAAGTCAAAGCTGTCAGGGGTGCAGCTATGGTTCCATAGTCTGCCATGAAATTGCGATAATACCCAGTGAGGCCTAGAAAGGCTCTCACCTGGGTTTGAGTAGTGGGAGTCTCCCAGTCATGTACATCCTATACCTTACTGGGGAGAGGTTGGATTTGACCCCCTGCTACCTCATGACCAAGATAGGTGACTTTCCCCTAAGCTATCTGGCACTTGGTGGCCTTGATAGTGAGGTTAGCCCTTTTTAACGCCTGAAACACTTTATCCAGATGAGTCAAATGCTCTTCCCAGGTGAAACTGTAGACGGCAATGTCGTCTAAGAACGCCACGCAAAAGGCTTCCAGCACACTGAGTGCATGGTTGACTAATCTCTGGAAAGTGGCAGGGGCGTTCTTCAGCCCGAAAGGCATGACTCTAAACTGGTGGAGTCCCTCTGGTGTTGAGAAGGCCGGCTTTTCCTTGGCATGGTCCGTCAGAGCTATTTGCGAATAGCCTGAGGTAAGGTCGAAGGTGCTCACAAATTTGGCAACACCTATGGTGTCCACGAGCTCATCAGCTCGGGGCAAAGGGTGCACGTCAGTTTTGGTGACGGCATTGACTCCTCGGTAGTCCACACAGAACCTCCAATCCTTGGTACCTGCCTGGGAACTTGCCTTGGGGACAAGGTCCACGGGACTGGACCAGGGACTGGTTGAGGGTTCAATAACACCCAGATCCAACATCTTGGCGACCTGAGTCTGGAGGTGGTTCTTGACGGTATCTGACATACGGTAGCACCTGCTTTTGACAGGCACACTGTCACCAGTGTCAATCTCGTGCCTACACCACGGTGTAAGGCCTGGTGTCAGTGAGAACAGAGAGGCGTACTGCCAGAGCAAAGCCCGGCAGGCCTTCTGCTGCTCTGTCGTCAGATCGGGAGAGAGATGCACTCCCTCCACTGAGCCATCCTGAGGGTTGCTATGCAGCAAATCAGGAAGGGGCTCACTCTCATTCTCTTCTTGTCCTGAAGCTAGCAAGAGGCATGAGACTTCGGCCCGCCTGTGGAAAGGCTTGAGCCTGTTAACATCGAATATCTGAGGGGCTACCCCTCCGGCTCCCATGTCAACCAGATAATTCACCTAGCCCATCTTGGAGATTATCCTGAAGGGTCCAGTCCATTTATCCGCCAAAGCCCGAGGCTTGGTAGGCTCCATCACGAGGACCTCCTGTCCCGGAGTCCAATCCACTTGAAGGTCATGCCAGTACTTATTCAATTCCTGGCTGGCCGTAAGATTCACTGTTGCCTGACCCATCATCTGTGTCATCCTTCATCTGAGGCCTAACACATAGTCCCCCACTTGCTTGGCGGGACCTAGAGGGGTGGCCTCCCAACCTTCTTGGATCAAGGCGAGGGGCCCCCTCACGGGATGTCCAAAGAGTAACTCAAATGGGCTGAAACCAACACCCTCTTGAGGTACCTCTCTGTAAGCAAACAGCAGGCATAGCAGGAGAAGATCCGACTTCTTCCTGAGGGGCTCTTCCAAAGGCCTAACATGCCCTTGAGAGTTTTGTTAAATCTCTCAACTAAACCGTTGGTCTGAGGGTGGTAAGAGGTGGAGAATTTGTAAGTCACGCCGCATTCTTTCCACATGGTTTTCATGTAATTCGACATGAAGTTGGATCCTCTATCAGAGACAACCTCCTTAGGGAATCCAACACGGGTGAAAATGCCCAGGAGAGCCCTGGCAACCACCTTGGCCGTAACCGTCCGAAGGGGTATAGCCTCAGGGTACCTGGTGGCATGATCTACCAAAACTAGGATGAATCGATGTCCACTCGACGTGGGAGGGTCAAGGGGACCGACGATGTCGATGCCAACCCTCTCAAACGGTGTGCCCAACACTGGCAACGGTTGCAGTGGGGCGATGACTCTGCCTCCAGTCTTGCCAGACAACTGACAAGTTGGGCAGGTCCTGCAGTTGGACTCCACTTCTACTCCCATCCATGGCCAGTAGAAATGGGCAGAGAGCCTCTGCTTAGTCTTCTTGGTACCAAGATGACCAGCCAAGGGCACCTCATGCGCCAACTGCAGCAGGAAGGGCCGATAAACCTGGGGTACCACCAACCTCTTGAGGGCACCAGGTTCAGGCTTAGTGGGCTCCCTAACAAGGAGCTCACCCTCCCAATAAATCCGAAATGTCCTAAGCACTTCTCCCTGTGCCTGGGACAGGGCCTGTGTCCTCAGACCCTCGAGAGAGTGGCACTCTCTCTTTCCCTTAAAGAAGTCCGCCCAGGAAGGTCCCCCTTCGGCCAACAAAGTGCACTGGCCACAGGAGTATGAAGGGAGGATAAGGGGAGCTATGAGAGAGCATGTTAGAGGTGGGGCCAGAGGAGTAAGGAACCTTGTATACCAGTCGGACCCAGATCAGGACAGACCCGCATCGAGGGAGACTACGCAAGCCGAGCGCCTCAATTCAGGATAAAGACGCAAAATAACCAACCATACTAACAATTTCCCTTTCTGCATACACCTCTCAAACTCCAAACCAAACACAACCAAAACCTACAGCAGAACAAACTGCGCAAACTTCACTACATTGCAACAACAAAACAAAAACACACATAGTCTTGCACAACAGTACACGACGACTACCGGCCACAAACACCCCAGGCCCAGCCAACGGACCCACTGGGCTGAGGACACCAACAGCACATCACTGCTCTCTTGCACTTTTCCTGCTTCCTCCCACTAACTCAACCTCCCCTCCTCTTTCAGAGCCGCCAGAGCGCCAGTGGACCACTCTGGTGGTGATAGTGCGCGGTGCAATTGTCCTTTAACATTAACATTAACAAGCATTGAAGGTTGGGATGATCCTCCGGGTTAAGAGCCTCTCCCACAGGAAAGTCTTCTGGCTCATCTCCCACAGGAGTTGAGATGGGATTTACCACTGGACCCAGCCCGTCCGGAGCATGGATCCCAATGGGTGCTGTCGGAACAGCAGGAGGAGTAGGGGCTCCCTCCACAGTGGCGGCCTTCTTATTCCGCTGTTTCTTTCGTGCCTTGGGTTTCCCCGTTGGCAAGGATACCGGGCTCGCAGCCGGACCCTGTGTGACCTGCAATCAGGTGACTGCCACAGCAGCCATGGGTAGACCATCCGTGATCATCCTCAATTCGACCAAATCGTTTCCCAACAAAATATTCGCAGGCACGTTGTCCTGAACCACGACCGGAAGCTTTGCTGTCTTGTCTCCTATCGTAATGTTGACTAAGGCTACAGGCGATAATTTGGGAGGCCCACCAGCTAACCTGGTGGTTCTCAGAGGAGCACCTACATAATCCTCTGGCTTGAGCAGGGATTCCTGTCCACCACTGTCATGCTTGCCCCAGTGTCACTCAAACCAGTAGAAGGCTGGCCATTCAGGAGGACACTTCTCAAAAACCTACGAGTGTTTTGCGGGATAGTCGCCAGTACTTCTGCGTACTGGTCCCAGGCCCCAAGGGACACTAAGGAAATCTCTACGGGAGCACCGAAGGTGAACCCACTAGAGGAGGGGAGGACGGTGGCCTCCACCTCAGGTACGGAGTAGGGATAGGTCAGGCTAACAGCCTGGACTCCAAGTGCCTTACCCTTACACTTGGGGTCACCCCTTTGGTGATCCAGAGCCCCACAATCCCAGCAGGTGCCGGGCGTGCAGGGTATGGTACTGGAACCACTGGGACCCTGCTTTGCAGCAGGCGGACCACTACTCTTACTCCCACCCACAACAGACATATCCCCACTAGGTTTTTGGGTCTTCGGAGAGGAAGGTTTTGGTTTACCCGACTGTGATTGCTTTTGGGACTCCTCAGCTTTCTGAGAGGTCACCTTTTCTTTGTCCTTGTCCTTCCCACTGGAGTCCTTAGGGGCCACCCGGTGGGTGACCCACTTGTCAGCCAACCTAGCCAGCTTAAAGGGGTCCAAAATGTTCTGGTCAGCAACATACTGACGCAGCTCTGGTGAACAGGCTTCCGAAAAATGCTCAAAAAACAAGAGGTGAGACAATTCAACAAACGTTTTCGCTTTGTAACCATCAATCCACCCCATCATGTTCATGTGCGCAGCACTCACCCAGTCAACCCAAGAGACATTCTCTCGTTTCTTAAAATCCCTGAACCATTTAAGATATTGGGTAGGCGTTTTGCCAAACTTGGCGATTAAGGCAGACTTCATGCACTCATACTAACCCCTTTCTTCCACACTCAGTTTCAGAATACAGTTGTATCCAGTTTGAGGCACTCTGCTTAACAAACACTTAGCCCAATCTGTCTTATCAACATCTTGAATTGCACAAGCCATTTCAAATGCTTCAATCCATTGGAGGATATAAGAACCCTCAGCATACACACCAACCAAATCTTTCATAAACTTGGTTGCTGGGGACATGACACTCTCAACTGGTTGCGCTGAAGTCTCCACTCAAGCTTTCTCTAGCTGGATTCGTTGACATTCAGTGTCCTTGTCTTTGAGTTCAAGATCCCTATTTTTGAGTCCCACTTGCTGTGCCAACTCCTCTTTCTTAAGTTCAGCATCTAGTTCCAACTTGCGATATTCAAAGGCTAACTTCATCCTCAATAACTCAAGCTCTAAAGAATTGCTGGGGTTCGGAACAGAGGGAGCAGGAATGGTGGCATTCCCAGAATCAGTTTCGGTGACAACCCCCGGGGTAGAGTCCTCATTGGTTGCATCCGCCCCTTCAAGAGTTTCACAATCAATCTGGTAGTCCACCAGGGCAGCGATCAGCTTGGCCGTAGACTTATCCACAAAGTCTAATTGCCTGGCTTCACAAGCACTCTGGAGAGCCTCTAAGCTCATCCGAGTCAATTTACCATTCGCAATAGATTCCATTGCTTGTAATGCAGTTATCTTGTACACGACTAAACCTTAATTTAACAAAGTGCAGATATCCTTCGTAAGTGGCACGGTTATACAGTGAGTCTTACACCCATAAGCATCTCACTGCTGCCACCAGCTGTAAAGACCAGAGGGGGGGGGTCTGCACTTCCGCTCTCTATATTGTAGAGGGGAGGCACAGAGACCCCTGCCAAGATTCTCTATTATGGTAACGTAGTCGAGCAATTAAGGCCTAGCTTCTCGGGAGGTGATGCGAGCTGGTTCTTAAGTACAGTGTAGTCCCCAAGCACCAACGAAGGAATGTCCACACATTGTATCGGTTAAAACACAGTCTTTATATAATTAATATTCAAAGTCATATACACGATCACGATAACTCACTTTGTGCTCCGAAAATCAACAATGGTAAATATGTACAATTCTAAAGTGGTACCACTAATGTTATTAGATCTTATTAAAGTGCATACGGTCAGAATGGCACACAGATCAAAATTAAGGGGAAACCAGCAGTAGAGAGAGGAAGAAAAGCAGGATGGTTGAGCAATAGGCAGAGTACTGATAACTACCGTTAAACACAGCTCCGGGTGGAGATCCCCCCACCTGGGTAACCTGTAGAAGAAAGATACAAGCCCAGTCCATTTATTGTTCACCCTTAGACTTCCGAATAGTTCTGCAACCCCAAAGTACCTTGGTGTTGTAGTGTTCTGCGTCAGGGAAATCGACAACCCTTCTTGAGTGTCCTCCCTTTCAGGCAGGAGTCACGGGTCGTCGAACGTTCGACGGAGAACAGGTCGAGCTATGACGGTGAAGTGGCCGCGTCGTTCCTAGCGGTGCTCGTTGACGGGGAAGCGTAAACGTCCTGCCAGGAAGAGGCATGCGGGGCACCTCAGTGTCGATAGTTCTGGACCGCAAAGAGTTGAAGAACTGTGGCCCAGCAAGGGTGTCGAGTCGTCGGCGTCTCTGTGGTCTTTGGGTGGCGGGAAACCCACCGGTGGATGCTCCTCGGTGCATCGACAGTCAGGCCTTCTCCAGCAGGATACAGCGGCGACGATGCGGACAAGAGCGTCCTTGGATCAATTAAGTTCTTAGGCAACAAGAGCACGGCGGCTCTGGTCGGCGACGGCGGTTGGCGACAGTGGCGGACAACAGTCCGGGCGCTTCTCCTTCGAGTTCCGCAGCAGTCCCCATATCAGGTTGGCAGCCTGTCGAAGGTCTGTCTACCAGAGAGTTTAGGCAAAGATCAGCTGTGCACGATGGTCCCTCGTGGCTCGGGAAGAGGGTGCCTTACCAGGTCCTCTCTGGGTCAGTTCTTGAAGCACAGCAGCTTTCAGATTATGAAGGCGAGCAACAGCAATTCTTCTCATCCAGCAGGGCTCAAGATTAAGCTTCACTCCAGTTACTCGTCGTAGTGGACTTCAGCTTCTGAACACGATTCCTAGCAGTGAGAGGTCCCCAGATATACTGTTGATCTCCCATTTATTCCGCTGGGTCGCACTCAAGCATCCATTCACGACTACGGGCATTCATGCAGGCAGGCAGCCAATCAGGCACACAAGGTATTCAGGCCATTCAATTCTCTCCAGACACTCACAACAAGTTATGTGTATTGGGACAAGTACCGAGCCATTCAACACTCCAAGCTGCATTCATACTGGTTTCGGGCAGGGCTGTCTCAACCATTGTGCCAAACACCAGATACTAGACAGTCACAACATAGAATGTATATTTGTCACACACTCCATTCACCCAGGTCCCACCCAAAGGCGTACCCACAACATACGGTCGTTGAGAAGGCTCCAGCCAGTCTGGTCGGCACTTCCCCACACTACCATATACAGAACTTCCACCCAACAGCCAGTCAGGGGGAAGGGACAGAGGCACTTCCCCACACTACCATATACAGAACTTCCACCCAACAGCCAGTCAGGGGGAAGGAACAGAGGCAGGGCTTCCCGGGACTTCGGGATGGTCAGGGTAACAGATGATGGAAGGCAAGAGGCCATGGGGGCCATTTTGTCTCCATCAGGAATCTACCGATTCCAATGACAGGGCCTGGGCATCCCAAAATGGAGGATGCTCAGGGCACCAGTCATTTCAGCACGGAGCTGCCACCAGCCCGTACCCTGCTCTGTGGGTCACACACAGGTGCCCAAAAACATACACTAGGGGCACAGGGTTGTACCCCTACCCATGGGTGCCATAAGGGTATCCCACGGGTCCGTTCACCAAACCAAAAGGAGAGAGAGCTGCACCGCCAGGAGTACCACATGAACTCCTGCACGGAAGACACGACAGAACACACGATAAAAACAGCAAAGGACAAGGATACGGAGGCATTTCCAGCATCACAGTCGCCCCCCCCAGACTGAGGTGGAGGGTGCCTAATCTCCCACGGGATAGACACCCTCATCCAGACGGTCAACATACCTTCTGGAAAGGCCATCTGTATTATCGTGACTCTTCCCTGGTCTGTGCTCAATGGTAAAGTCTGCGCAGAAGACACGACAGAACACATGATAAAAACAGCAAAGGACAAGGATACGGAGGCCCTGTCCCTCCGATGCATTTCCAGCATCACATCCCCCAAGAAGATATTCGATACAATTAGTCCAAATTAGTGCGTTTAAACCATGTTTAAATCATATATGAATTAAAACAAAATCATGTTTTAAATAAGTTCATGATCTCGCAAATGTCTGTCTTGGGTTGATTAAGATATGTATGCAGTAGCACTGCCCTCTTAGACAAAGACAATTTCCTGCAGAAAAGGTTTGCATTTGAGCTAATTTGCATACCCATAATACCTTTCATCTAGACTCATTCCACACTCAATGGGTTAGAAGAAAAGGCAGAGAGTCATGGCTGCATCGTCTACAAATTTTAAGAAAGTTAACCATATACAAAATTAAAAAAAACAACTTACAAAAGAAAAATTCGGAGAGGTCAATTAACTCTGAGACGTTTGACTTGCTGTAATCTTGACCCTTCCCAGACAGGCTAAACAGCATCAAATATTTAAAAAATGAGTTTGGAAAAAATATATGAATTTATCATGATGCCTACCCCCGGGGATGCCTACCCCCGGGGAACCAGACCAGGTCCAGCAACCCCGGAAGCAGGCATCAAGTTATTTTGAGCAAGCCCAAAAACCCCTGCTAGGGGCTGTTTGGGTGCGGTCCTGGCGCCATAGGCACCAGGCTCATAGAGTAGAACCTACCTGATGCAGACCATGCTGCAAGCTTACCTGATGCAGACCATGCTGCAGAGCTGCAAGCCAAAGGAGGCTTGGAAGGGACTATTTTACCTGGGGACTATTTTTTACTCGGGTGGGGCTGGGGAGGAATACTAACCTCAGACTACTTTGGAGGCTATTTAAACCACGCCCGAAGAGCAGCACACGCTTTGCGTTATCCTGCATCCAGCAGTGTAACGCTCACCGTGTCTGCAAGCCTGCATCCAGTCTTCTGCCACGCCCGCCTCGAGTCTGCAGGGAGGAACAGAAGAAGAAGAGGTTAGAATAAGAGCAAAACCTTCGATCCTTTCCTGAATTCCGGATCCACCGCGCCTTCGAGCTGGAAGAAAGAAGCATTTTACGCGTGCCGCCTCGCCTGCTGCAGCACCGCGCTGAACTGACCGGCCTTTGCAGCAACCTCACGATCCACCGCATCCTTCTGCACGTTCCCGCCGCACTCTGGCACCTAAGGGGAACGCAAGAACAGCAAAGGTGAGCCAAGGGAATAAACAGAGGCAATAGTAACTACCCCCATAGACTTACCTGATTGCCGCCGGGGGTACTATTCCTCTTCACAAGTCGGCGCAGTCTCCATTGCATCCTCGCTGTACCCCGGCCCCTAAGCGGAACAAAAGGACAACAAGGTGAGACGAAAGGACAAACAAGGGGAACTCTTCTCACCACAATAGACTTACCTAATTTTACCGCCGGAGGCATTATTCCCTGAACTTCATATTTTCTCTCCACACATGAATAAGGGAGCAAGCCACAGGTTACATTCTGGCCTTATTTTATTGAACTGTGTAGGATAAGCCAAATCCTTACCTGAACTTCGTCAGCTACCACGAGGAACTCTTCGCTGGGGTCAAGCTGCAAACTGCAAGGAATCGGACAAGAGTGAAAGTCAGACATGTGAAATCTTACAAACTACATACTTTTCGGAGTCAATATTGTTCTGGAACTCACCAATTCCTTCGAGCCAGTGAAGCAACTGGTTATCAACGCGCCCCTGTGCTCAATGCAGGATGGAGAGCTCAGCTTTTCAAACCATCAGGTGAGACTATAAGAGGGGACATCAAAGGTGATCTGTGGGGAGAACAGCGGGGGTAGGGGGATTTACGCTCAACTCCACGGGTGGTTAATTCCCTGTCTCCATTTGCAGAAGAATATTCCTACGGGCCAAGCAAACAAAGCTAGGTGGGCCAGTCCAGTCCGCCATCTCGGCCCTACGCGTCACAATGGTGGAGACCGCAGCTGTCCAGTTCAGATCGACGCCTCTGTGGGAGCCAGGTGAGCTTAACATAATTGAATACTGACTGCATATCTGGTCGGCTTGAACTCTGCATTAGTATTTTGTTATTGGTTTTATATAGTTTGAAACTAGCTAGGCAGCAACGGAGCGCGGTGACAGGGAAGTTACAGGTTGTACTAGCTTGTGATTCCCACATTAAGGGGTTGGCATATACCCAGGGTCTTGAGTCCCGTCCTGGAATGCAGGCACATTGAAGGCCTCAGTATGGTGTTCCAGTATGCCAGCAGTCGGGCGTAGCAAGAGAAGGCCTGTCTCCTGGTTTAATCTCAATTCGTGCAATGGTCTAGCATTACACCTGAGTCGAGACTTGTGAGTAGGCAATGGTTGCCTTATGTGTCATGCAGGCAGTTTTGATGATTGTGCAGGATGGTTGGGAAGTCTCCTGTGTGATTAATGCACACAGTGAACACAGCCCAGATGTCTCAGTGGAACACCCCTCTCATGTCTCATTGGTACACTGTTTTACCACTTGAGTTCACTGAATACAGACACATGTTAGGGAGAATTCTCGTAAATGTGCTAATTCCCTTCCCCTTAGAGACCCCCAGCAACTTTACTGGATTTTGAGGACTTGAATTTTTTTACCTAGAAAGACTGTGAGCCTTTTTCCCCACTTTTTCATGTGTTTTGATGTGTGTTTTCCATTTGTGTTCTTTGATTATGGAGTTTTAGATAACTCCATAGGCATCATCTTTTCATGTGTGTTACACAGCACCCTCAGTGCAGTGACACAGGGATGTCTTTTAGACTTCCCAAAGGTTTAAGTACCTTCTCTGGGATAAACTACTGTTTCCCAGAGAATGTAAATGGGCCTCATTACGAGGTAGGAGGTAGCCATGGTACTGTTAGCACCATGGCTACCCCCTTACCGCATTCCAGGTCCGGCTTCCCGAAATAGGGATTTACTGGGTCATTCCAACCTTGGAGGACCCGGTAGGTCCCCATTCCAGGAACCATTCCCCATTCCCATTCGAGCCCCCATAGGGCTCAATGGGAATGGGGATGGAGCTAATAACGGTAGCGCAATTTGCGGTACCGTTATTAGCTCTGAAGTCCCTTAACGGGTCCCTTCCATAACGCCTGGTAAAACCAGGCGTTAAGGAAGGGACCCGCTAAGGGACCTCGGAATAGGGTGGTAAGGGATTACCGGCACCGGTGTCCTTACCGGTGCTGGTAATCCCTTACCACCTACCTCGTAATGAGGCCCATTGACTTTACTAGTCTTTCACAAATTTCTAGACCCAGCACACATCATCTTACAATGGAGTGCTGGAGGAGTTACCTAGTATCCCCTCTGCCTAAACACTCATGTAGCAGTCAAATGCTACCCTTTCCTATTGAAAAGGCTGGTGGCAGTGGTTTTACAACGAACTACCATGATTTTTCCCAACCGCGAACACCGGTAGCTAAAAATCACGGGAGCCATGTTTTTCAAAATGGCACCTTAAGCCCCTTTGTTTAAACAGGTCCCGGTCTTCTTTTTTGCCATTTCTTTTTGGAAAGGTCCTTATAGTGTTTGTCTCTGCGTGCCAAACCATGTTTGGTCCCTTTGTTTGTGTGCCTTTGACGGGCTTCAGGACTGAAGTCCGCCATTGGCGTCTGAGTGTCTGGGGTGGGCAGGAAGTGAAGGAGGTGCCTGAAACTCCCTGTGCTTAGTCTCCTAGGAGACCCAAATCCACTCTGGCATCATTGGCTGATTGAATGTTGGACAAGGACAGCCACCCTGCTGGGTGAGTGACAGTTAAGCTGGAGTGAAAGGGAGAAAACTGTTTAAAAGTCGAGTCTCGTGGACTGGAAGGTAGAGTCGACCACTGGAACGAAAGAACCAAAGTAGAACTGGAAGAGGACAGCTGCTGCAACCACTGGGCCGTTGGTTTGCCCGGTGAAGCCCTGCTGCAGATCTGAATTGCCAAACTCCATTCGACAGAGAAGCTCCTTCAAGGACAGCTTCTTCCTTTTGAGTTGGTGGGACCAATCAACTCATAAGCCACCTGGACACCATTCTCAAGGATGGTTAGGTTTAACCAGGGAGAGGGACCCCAGTTTGTGTTCTTGAATCTACAGCTACTGGAACTGAAGTGACTCCATTTTGTTTGCTTTCTTCAACAATCTTGTGCAGTGCAGGAGTCCCCAGACGTCCTCACTCTTGTCCCCATGACTGAGGCTCAGGAACAGCGAGATCTGCAGAAACTGCCAGGAACCACGACTTCAGCAACATTTGTTTTCTTCATACAAAGGTACTGTGCCAACCTAATTGAGAGAACTCCACTCTCGCCGTCAAAGTTCGTGAAACTTTCCCAACTCGCAGGTCTAATCAGCTTGTGACCCCACAAATGATTCTTTTTCGCCTAAACTACTTCTGAGTACTCTTGCAAAGACTTTACTGTTTGATACCAGAACTGCTCTTTCCTATCCAGAACACTAGCCCATTGACTTTGGCCTGGCCCATTGACTTGAATTCAACTATTCTGGTGAACTGAAACTATTTGCACTGCCTAAAAGTATATGAGCCTCATTACACGGTATCCGGTAACCATGGCGCTATTAGCGCCATGGTTGCCGCCGGTATTTTACCGTGTCCGTCTTGGTGGATGGCGGAATTACCGCCCTACTCCAAGGTGAGCGGGGGCGGTAATTCCCCATTCACCAAGGCACTTCTCCATTCCCATTTTTGCCCCCAGAGGGCTCAATGGGAATTGGGAAAGAGCTAATTACTGTACCGCAAATTGAGGTACCGTAATGGCACCAAGGCCCCTTTGCGGGCCCGTTCCTTAACGGCTGGTAAAACCAGCCGTTGAGGTCGGGTCCCGCAAAGGGACCTCGCAGTAAGGCGGTAAGGTGTTTACCGGTACCGGTGCCCTTACCGGTACCAGTAAACCCTTACCGCATTCCGTGTAATGAGGCCCTATGTAATCTATTTGACCTACTTTTGTCCTTTTTGCTCACTGCTAAGTAAGTGAACTGCCATTTGGCTCCTTTTTCAGGGGAGCTCAAACTGTCTCATAAACTTAGAGTTTTGTATTGAAGTATATTGGTATATAATATTAAGTTGTCATCTTCTAGTGAAATGTTTTATAAATGATTGTGTAATAAATTAATAAGTGTTTTACCAAGAAACCATGAGTATAAGTGTCTACTTGAACCACTCTGATTGAAAGTCCTCTGTGTAACTACTTGTACTGCTCACATTCACTGAGATAAGCCTGGCTGCTCAGCTCGCTACCAACGAACTGTGTGGTACAGACTTATACCAAACATTGGTCTTGCTTACACCTGTAGTCCTAATTGAGTGTGGTGGTCCCAGAAGGTACTGCATGCAATTCCGCCTAACAAGTCTTGCATTCTATAACCGAGAGTGGTATGTTACATCTGCGTGGTACACATACTACACAGCCGTAGCTTTGCACACAGCAGTGTATATTGGAGTGGTACACATTGGACACGACTGGAGGACACCCACTCTGTGAGCCATACTCATGCATTGAACTAAATTATACAGCGCATAGCATGAATATGCGCTCAATAAAACCTGCGCATGAATCTGAGCTCCCCAAACAGTGCATTGCTGCAGAGCATGCAATGTGTACCATGTGCATACCCTGACATGTGTCTGCATGTTTGTGATTGCAACATAACATTCACAGTTCTAGGGACGTCGAAGTTACAATGCAAATCCTAAAAAGGATAATGATTTGTTATTTAAATGGCGATTTTGCCAATGCGCTGTACATAGAACGTATTTAAACACAATCATCATAGAAACCGAAGTTGGTACTCATTTATGGACCTCAGAAAGATGAATGGCTGAGTTGGCCTTGCAAGAATTTGAACCTGTGACCTGCAGATCGCACATAGTTCACAGCAGCAAGCTCTCAACCCACTGAGCTATTTTAACGGTAAAAACAACCCAAAATTCAGCAACTCGTACTCTCCAAGTGCAGTGCTTATGGCCGCGCACATCATTTTATCTGCAGAGCCCTTGATGATGTCATTGTTCATGTAATTGGCACTAGTGTAAGCACAGATATTTGGCTTTCTTTTCTGATGAATTGTGGGACTTTTTTGGCTCGCATTGTAAAATTCATATGTGGCAAAATTAAGGTTTTCTGGCAATATACAATTCAATAACCGCGTCATATACATATACACCCTTCAAGGTTTGAAAAGTAAGGATTCAAATGCGAGTCCAACACGCAGGTAATAACTAGTCCTCCATTTACAGTATGCACTATTTTGGAGTCCTGATTTGCACTGTGGTTTGGCACTGTAGCATACTGATTTGCAAGGTTCATTTGTACTGTTCCATCCCTATTAGAATTATCAAACAAAATAATAAAACAATGGCTGCAGTGATTTAAAAAAAAATATTTGTATTAGTTTTACAACATATAACTTATAACATTCCCAAGCACCCCCCTGTTCCCCTCCTCCCCCCACCGGGAATTTCCGTGTCATCTTTTCTTCATGATCTAGGCATGTCATGGTCCATGCTAGTTAAACATGTCCAAAATCTTTATCTTGTGTGGTCACCACTGCTCCACATAGTCACTTTGGAGGTATTCCAGGGTTACACCCCAGTCGTCTCTAAACTTTTGGTGGGTCCCCTGTATATTGTAGGTTATGCGTTCCATCGCTATATGTGGCCACACTCTCCTTATTCAGTCAATGGCTATGGGCGGGTGTCTTTGCTTCCATTTTTGGGCTATTTCTAGCCACGTGCCTATCAGCAGGCCCATAAAGTTGCGTTTCTTCGTCTTGGTGAGTTGTTTATCTTTTGGGTCCGATAACCCGCACAGCCATACTTCTTCTTCTATGGTCCCCAGTAGCGGAAACATGGGGCCTCATTACGAGGTTGCCGGTAAGTGAAAAACGATGCCGGTAATGGATTACCGGCATCGCTTACCGCTCCGGTGTATCACGACCCGTCAACCCGCTATTAGCGGCACCCTAAATAACGGTGCCACTAATAGCAGTATGGCCGCGTACACACGCCCCTCTGCGGAGCAAATACCGGCATGCCAGTAATAGGAGGTAATCCCAACCCACGCGGACATGCAAATACCGGCATCACAAAGCCAGTATCCACGGGCTGCACAATACCGCCCATACAGGCATCGCGGACCACCCGCAAACAGCAATCAGGATACAAGGCAAATGCCACAGGTGCACACAATTCCCACAGGTGGAGTCAATGGAGGCTGGGCCAGTATAAATTGAGCACACCCACACACCACACCCCTTCCAACACCAAAATGCTATCACTAGCTGTTGCAATCATGGCGATGGAGGACATGCCCATATTGCTACAACTACAGCAACAACAACAACTACAGCAGCAACAATAGGCAGCACAGAGGAGACGCAGGAGGAGAAGGAGGGTGAGAGAGGCCCAGCAATTACCACCAGCGCAGCCAGCAGTGCCTCGTAGACAACTACCAATCCCTTGCACCAGACCCAGCCCTTTTAACCTAATCCCTGAGCAGATCCACACCCTGTACCGGTTGGACCGTGACACCATCACCACCATAGTGGACATGATACAGAACGACATTGGCAGCCTCATAGAAATACGCACTGCCATCCCCCTGCTACTAAAGGTGGTGTCTGTGCTCCACTTCCTGGCCACAGGCACCTACCAACACACAGTGGGCCAGCTGCATGGCATTTCACAGCCACTATTTTCACGCATGTTGAACCAAGTGCTGGATGCCCTCCTGAAGAACGCAAGCACCCACATATCCCTACCACGGACTGCCCAGGAGATAGCCGACACCAAAGTAGGCTTCCATGCACTGGCAGTCATGCCCAATTGTGTTGGTGCCCTCGACTGCACCCATGTGGAATTGGTAGTCCCCCTGCCATAGAGGCGGTGTACCGCAATCGCAAGCAATACCACTCCATCAATGTTATGTTATGTTATGTTATTTTGCACTTATATAGCGCCTTATATACCATTGGTATTGTCTGAAGGCGCTGATAGGTTGAACGCCCTTGGGAACCGAAGTTCAGATCAGTAGAGAGAGTAGAGAGAGTCAAAGGTGCATGTGAGCACCGGGTATGTGTGCAGCTCGTGGCGGTATTCGTGTAATAGCTGCTTCTTAGCGGTAGGTGTGGTGGTTGAGAGATCAGGAGAATGTGTTCGTTCTGGCGGGTTTTATCCAGAACGGCTGATGCTGCGTTAGGCCTGAGGAGAACGCCTGGCTGGGGGGTGTGAAACCAGCAGTGTTTACTTAGAATGATGTGCAGTGAGCGGTGGATGTTGGTATGAGAACAGTTATACCGAATGGTGTCATAGTATCTCTGTGTTCTAGTTGAGTGGTGATGTAAAGAGGAGAGTAAGCGTGGTGGTGTGATATGATGGGTTATATGCTCTTTAAACGCTCTTTGCATTCTAAGCCATACTATATACCTCATGCAATTCTATGCGCTCCAGTCCGTCCAATACTCCTGTCTGCCACGCGCGCTCTAGTCTGTCCCGCACATGCACTCTTGTCCACCCCACGCATGCCCTCTTGTCCGCACCACGCATGCCCTTTTGTGCATACCCATCTGCTCCATACATTCATCCGCTCCATACACTCATCCGCTCCATACACTCATCTGCTCCATACATTCATCCGCTCCATCGACACATCCGCTCCATCCGCTCCCTACCTTCATCCGCTCCCTACCTTCATCCGCTCCCTACACTCATCCGCTCCCTACTATCATCCACTCCATACACTCATCCACTCCATACACTCATCACTCCATACGCCCATCCACTCCATACGCTCATGTGCTCTATACACAAATATACATAAATGTGCAAATGGTATGTGACTCCAGCAAGATCACACATTGCTGCGCCCGATTTCCCGGATCAACACATTATGCCATGGTACTGCGCAACTCCACGCCACCCCGTCACATGGAACGACATGCTGGACCACGTGCCTGGCTGCTTGGTGAGTTGCACAACTGTCCCATGGCAGTGCTTTGGGGGTACTCATGTGTAGGGATGCATAGGGGGGGCATACTCCACCTGGGTGGGAAGGGGGGCATACTCCACCTGGGTGGGAAAGAGGGGGCATACTCAACCTGGGTGGGAAAGGGGGGGGGGCAGACTCCACCTCAGTGGCAATTGCCGGTGATTGGATAATGCATGCAGAGCAAAACACTCCTGACCTGAACCGGCCAAACGGAACATGACACATCACTGGGCCACATTTCACAAATTATGTATATCGATGCCAACAAGTAATAGGCAAAACCAGGCCACCATGCTGATGGCAAGCAATGCATGAATGAACAGGATTGCAACTGTGGCAATGTGGTCAGTGTGACCATGCATAGTGAAGAATGAACAGCATGAATTGGAGGCTAAACATTGTTGCACTACCACAGCACATCTGCCTCAGCATGAATGATTACACCCTGCATCATCTATTGAACGCCATCCAGACTACCACACCTCATGACAGTACAGATTGCATCTAGGTGACATTTTTGCATGCGTACAGGGACATGTGCATGCCCACACCAAATAGCTGCCGCCATGACTGTGCTCCCTGAAGGTGGCAGTTCAGAGTGACACACACCTATTTGTATCTGCTTGCAGGTGATGGAGGATATCCCTTGAGGCCGTGGCTACTTACCCCTGTGCGGAACCCGCAGAACAGCCATGAAGAGGAGTACAATCGTGTGCACACCCGTACCCGTGTTGTGACTGAGCAGACCTTTGGCCTGTTGAAGGCGCAGTTCCGTTGCCTCAGCAGGTCTGGTGGGGCACTCCTATATAGGCCTGAGAAGGTGGCAAAGATCACCAATGCCTGTGTCATGCTGCACAACATGTGCGTCCGGAGAAATGTACCACTGCCACCTGACATTGACATGCATGGCCCGGGTGAGGATGATGAGGATGGAGACGGAGCTGAAGTAGCCCCCCTGCCAGTACGTGATGCACGGGATGGCCATGCTGTACGCCAAGCACTAATTCACGAATACTTATGAAACACAGAGACTATGATAGACATGTATCAGTGACACACTGGCTCCATGTGGACATGCACACTTGTATTGTTGGGAGTTGGCCACTGAACACCATCACACATTAAATGAACATGCACAAAATGAAGAATGTCCAGCCATTTAATTTTTTGCACACAACGGGTGTATTTTTCAAACAGGCAACAATGTGAACACTCCCCCCCCAACCCCCAGTGAACTCCCTAACCCACCCTACACACCTCAACTACCCCCAGTGAACTCCCTAACCCACCCCACAAACCCCAATAACCCCCAGTGAACTCCCTAACCCACCCTACAAACCCCAAATGTCCCCAAATGTACTCAAATGATTGTTCCCTTCACCAACATCCATGTGTCCCACTCACATTGTCTGGCCACTCTACTTCTTGGCCTTTTTGTTATCCGGGGGTGGCATCTCCGAGTGCCGTGCACTCCTCCGGGTCATCCGCACAGGGCTTGTGGGGGCTGAGGTTGCAGGTGTTGTAGCGGAGGATGTGTCAGAGGCAGGTTCCACGCCTGCTCCAAGGCATGGCCGCTGCATATGGAGCAGGATGGACGTTAGGACTTGCGTTACTGCCCCCAGACAGTCCCTCATGAGGATTGCAGACGCGTTAACGGCAGCAGTGTTCGCAGCAATGGCCGCTGTGGTCTCCCCAATGGCATTGGCAATGGCCCTCCTAGTGTCCTCCCCATTGGCAATATACTGCCGCATGAGATGAAGCATTGACTCCTGTCGTGCCTCGACCCCCGACAAGCGAGCCTCAAAGGTGTTGGTGGTAGCTGGAGTGCTGGTGGCTGGGGTGGTGGTAGCCGGAGTGGTGGTAGCCGGAGTGGTGGATGGTGCATGCATGGGGCCCACATCCAGGGTGCTGTCCTCCTCGAAGAGGCACATGTCGGAATCTCTGAGGTCGGAGTCGTGGAGGTAGGGATCGTCACTGCTGCCGGCCTCCATATGGGGTGGGGAGGTGGTCAGGGGGCTTGGGGTGGGTGTAGTGGACACGACTGTGACACCCTCAGTGTCCACATTTGCATCCACAACGTCCGCTGTGGTTGGTGGTGCAGGAACGGAAATCCCTCCCACTGTTGTGGGTGGCTGCTGCTGGTCTTGATGTGTGTGGCCCACACTGGCAGCAGGTGTTTTTTGCTGGCTTTCAACCCGGTCTAGCACACTGCTTATTGGTCTGGCCTGTTTCTCTGGCTGCGGGGTGGTGGTGGCGGTGGCCCTTGTCCCATGGCGTGATGTTGATGCCCTTGCGCCCCTCTCCTGACTGGCACCTTCCTCATCGGTGCATGGGGGTTAGAAGAGATGCAGGTCATCAGTGATGGTGTCACATGCCAGCGACATAGTATTGCGCTGTGATATATTCATACATTCATGCATCCATTTATTACAGGGGTGTGGCAATTGGCGTTCTGAGGGGCATTTAGGCTATCAATGCATGGCAGGTGGCATGCCATTGATATGGGGTCTGTGTGTTGGGTTACATGGGCACGGTCGTGTTATGTTGCCCGTGTGTTGGTATTGGGATTGGCACTCAGCATGCATTTGTGTGTGGCAGGGTGTGGCACGCATTCTTGACTGGATATGTTGATGTGGGTCTGGGACATGCATTGGCTTGCCTAGTCTCACTTCCACGTCACTTGTGCTACGTCATGGTTTCCCCTACAGGGATGTGCAGGGTCACTCACCTCCTTCTGGGCATGATGCGGCGCCCATCTCCATCTCTCCAAATCCCTCTATTGACTCGGGATCAATGAATGAACTGGCAGTCTCCTCCCAGGGCATCAGCTTTGCTGGCGAGTGTGCCCCCCCACCTGTCGCCATGGCCGCCCTCCTGTTGACTGCCAGGATGTTCCTCACCCTCAAGCGGAGGTCGTCCCACCTCTTGCGGCAGTCACGCACAGTACGTGGGGTGGTCCCCACAGCCGACACCCTCTGGGCAACCTCCTGCCAGATTTGCTTTTTCTTCATCTGTGCAGCATGCTTCATGTCATTTGACTTGATTATGTCTGCATGTGAAGCCAGAGTGTCCGCCAGCATGTTGAGCTCAGTGTCAGAGAAACGCTGTTTCCACTTCCGGGGGGTCGTCTTCCGGGTGGCCTTGGACATCCTCAGGGTTTTCTGACGCAGCACGACAGAAAAAGATTGGTGGTTAGGGAGGATGGCAATGGATTGTGTTTTTAAAGATGGCCGCCGGCCCATTTCCAGTTCCTGCGCGATGACGTTATTTCCGGGTTAGGTTTTGCAAACCCGGTATTAGCATGGTGGTGTTACCGTGCCGGTATTAAGGGTTTGCTCCGAGGCGGTGCCGGTATCGGATGATCCCGCAATGCCGCTATAGGGGGGTTGGAGGGCCTTTAGCGGCATGCCGGTATTGCCATTGCCGGCATGGGGGTTCGCGCGTGCTTGCGCACTCATAATCACCCGCTATTGGCGGGTTCATACGAGCACAGACCCACCCTTACCGGCATGCCAGTAATGAACCCGTTTTTGCCGGACTACTCGTAATGAGGCCCATAGATTTCATATGTGCTTTGACATCGGCCCAGTATTCCTGAAGGGCCGGGCAGTCCCATCATACATGTCTCCAGTTTCCTTCTCCTCCACATCCCCTCCAGCATTTGTTGGGGGTGTTCTGATATATTTGGCTGAGTCTTTCCGGCGTATAGTGCCATTGCAGGAGAATTTTCATCCACATCTCTTTTGATTGTATCGCCCTTGTGAGTTTTGGTATCATTCTCCATATGTATTCCCAATATCCTTTGGGGATCATTTTCTGTAGAGTTTTTCCCCATTTATTGATGTATGTCCATTTTATATCTTCCTCTGAAGTGTTTATATACTTGTAGGTGTTGGAGACAAACTTTTCTGTTCCTGTGTGTGTCATGATGTACTTTTCAATGGTGTTAATTCCCTTGATGCTGCTTCCTTTATTCTTGGGGTCCAGTGATATAGTTGGTCGTACTTATATTTGTCCTTTACGTTGAGGTTTAGCCATGTTGTGCAATCTGAAAACGTTCTTATGTTTTGCTCCTGATACATGTCTCCGACCATCCTACATCCCGCCTCCTCCCATTTCTGAAATGCTCTTTTCTCCATTCCTGGAGAGAATTCAGGGTTTCCGAAGAGGGGTATGAAAGGAGCCGGATCTTTAGTTAATGTGCCTTATCCCATCTGTCACGCCTTATCCCATATTTCCAATGTCGCTTTTGGGTGTCTGGGTTTCTTACCCTGCCAGAGCCGATGTCTGGTGGGTGTTGTCGCCACTGCTCTGTCTTGTGCTGCCCATAGTTTCTGGGAGTTGTCCGGTATCCATTCTTTCAGTACCCAAAGCTGGGCTGCTTCATAGTACTTTGGAAAGTGTGGGAGTGCGCATCCTCCTTCATTTCTCGGGGCGGTAAGAACCACCTTTGATACTCTCTGGGTTTTTCCCTACCATATGTAGGCCATGGTGATTTTCGATAGGGGTCTAAAGAACGTCGGTGGGATTTTAATCGGTATGGCCTGGAACAGATATAGCAGTCTTGGCAATATCGTCATTTTGATTGCCGTTATCCTGCCCCACCAAGATGTCGACAGGGGGTTCCATCTCGTCAGATCCCACTTTATTTGCTGTAGCAGTGTCGGGTAGTTTTGTGAGTATAAATCTTGAATTTTCCCTGTCAGGTTGATTCCCAGGTATTTCACCCCTGTTTTCGCTACCTTAAGGTGTAGTTCCGACGCTACAGTGTGAATTTGCAAAGGGTCCCCTGCCAGTACTAGGATTTTCGATTTCTGTCTGTTGATTTTCAGGCCGGACAGGGAGCCAAAGGTTTCGATTTCTTGCATTAGAGTTGGGAGTCAGTTCTCCGGTTCTCCCAAGGTCAATAGCATATCGTCTGCATAGGCTGCTATTTTGTGGGTATGTCCTGCCATGCCTATGCCCTTTATTTCATTATTGTCCCTTATTTGTGCCAGTAACGGTTCCAAAAATATCGCATACAGGAGGGGAGACAGCGGGCACCCTTGTTTTGTTCCTCTCTTAATTGGAATTATATTAGTGAGGCTTTCATTCACTGCTACTCGTATGTTGGGGGAGGTATAGTTAGCCTTTACCATCTTTATATAGGTCTCACCTATGCCCCTTTTCCTCAGTGTGTTAAAGAGGAATGACCATTCTACTCGGTCAAATGCTTTTTCTGCATCTAGGGCCAGTACTATCGACAGGGTTTGTGTTATTCCAGTTTTATCTACCAGGTGTATGATGGATCAGTTTCGGGAATACTTGATTGAGCCTGGATGCTAGCATTTTGGTGTAAAGTTTTGCATCTTGGTTAATCAGGGCTATCGGGCGATATGAACCTGAGAGTTGTGGGTCTTTTCCTGGCTTATGAAACACCAACATCTTTGCCTCATTGATTGATGGGGTAATGTTTCCCTTATCCTTGAATGAGTTAAATAGTTTGGTTAGAGGCGGGGCTAGTATGTCTCTGTATGTCTTATAGAAATGTGCGGAAAAACCATCTGGCCACGGGGCCTTATTCCTCGGGAGGTCCCTAATTGCTAGCGAAACTTCTTGTGGGATATCTGCGCTCAGCATTTGCCTATCTGGTTCTGATAGAGTCGGAAGATCTAATCCCTCCAAGTAGGTTTTTTGAGGACTTTCATCTGGTAGATCTGATGAATATAGGCGTTGGTAAAATTGCTCAAATACATTCCCTATCTCTGCTGTTTGCGATTTCCTTTTCCCTTTGTCGTCCAGCAGCGCCCTTACTGTCTGATCCTGTTTTTTCACTTTTAGTTGCCTGGCTAGTAGTGTGTCGGCTTTATTTGCCTTTATATAGTACCAGTGTTTCATTCTTAACAGGTTTCCTTCCGCTTTTTATGTGCAAAGGGAATCTAGTTGGCCTTCGACGTGTCTGAGCAGCTTCGGAGTGGGTTTCTGCATTATTTCTGCCTGGAGTTTTGCTATATTTGCCTCTAATTCTGTTTGCCATTGGACATTCTGTTTCTCCCTTTGGTTCTTCAATGCTATAAGCTGTCCCCAGGTAACAGCTTTTAGGGCTTCCCATTGTGTTTCTTTTGAAATTTCCAGTATGTTATGCTTTAAATATTCTATGATGTGTTCCCGCAATGTGTTTCCTAACACAGGATCCCTGATTATTTCCTCTGGGTTCCGCCAGTTCCACAGCCCTGGGACTTTCTGGATCCGAGCTATCTTGGCCCACAATGGGGCATGATCCGACAATGAAATGGAGCCTATTTCTGACTTCTGTATTTTACCCAGTAAGCCCGTCGTGACCCAGAGATAATCTATCCTAGACATTGTCCCGTGTACGTGTGAAGAGAAGGTAAATCCTTGCTGTGTGGTGTTAGTGTGCCTCCAGACATCTTCCAGCGCTAAATTGGACATTTTCTGTTTTAGTGCGTTCAATGGTGTTCCCTGTCCCTGTGGCCTGGGCCTGGATCTATCACGATTTGGGTCCCAAGCTATGTTCAGGTCTCCTCCCATTATAATTTCCCCTGTAGCATATTTTTCTAATTTGTCTAGGGTGTCTTTGATGAATCCATCTTGTCCCGTGTTTGGAGCATATATGTCAGCTAAGGTTATGGGATAACCATCTATTTTGGTATTGACAAATAGGTATCTCCCCTGTTTATCTGCCTGCGTGTTGAGTACCTGTATATTTAGGGAGTCTCGGATTGCGATCATGACCCCTGCTTTTTTTCCTGTGCATTCGCCGGTTGTATCTGGTTGTATCCTTTCAGCCTAATCCTATTCTTTTCCTGGATTTTTATATGTGTTTCTTTGAGCATGAGTATATCGTACTTCCCTTGTCTTAAAAAATGTTCCAACTTTTTCCTTTTTACCGGGGAGTTTAACCCTCGGATATTATATGTCAATATTTTTATCCCCATTGTGTCGTCTTGGGAGTTGGTGTTTCTGTGGTCATGCCTCGTTGTGGTCTTGTGTGTTTATGGTCATTCCCAGGACTTTTCCCTCTTGCCATCTGAGAAACCCCCAATTTGCTTTTCCGTCTTCCCCTCTACCCCCCACAACACCATAAAATGTATGCGTATATCGCCGTCCGCGCCATGCCCACTATGACTCAGGGATAACTTGTAGGGTATTCTAAAACCCTCTGGATTCCAAGTGGTGTCCCGGATCCCCCTGGCCGCACTTGTGAATGCGGCGGTCTCGCCTCTTCTATCTCTATTGGCTGCTTGTGCGGGTTGGAGTGGCTCTGGGTCTCCGGAGTTCTGGATTTCTTACTTTACTAGTTTCTCCATCGGGCATCTCACTCCTTGGTCTGAGGCCCCTTTACTTTCCTTTTGTATCTCTTCCATTCCCAGTCTGTACTTTTCTGGCTGGGCTTATCCCTTGGTCTTCTCAGACTTGTTCCTTCTTGATCTTGTATGCCCAGTATAGGCTTCCCTTCCTCACAGGTCGTGACCCTCCTTTGTTTGCCTTCCCACATGAACAGCAGTCCGAATGGGAATGTCCACTTATACCTTATTTGTTTAGATGTTAGTTCTTTTACCACTGGCCCCATATCCCTACATTTTTGCAATGTGGACTGCGCCAAATCCTGATAGAATTGGATGTCTTCCCCGTTCATTTGTATGTGGTCCGTTGTTCGGGCCCTACGGAGAATCTGTTCTTTCTGTGGATATGAGGTGAGTGCCACCAGGACATCTCAGGGTCTTGCGCCTGGCTCTCCTATCCTCCTGGGGCCCACTCAGTGTATCCTATCTATCGAGACCACCTCATCCTCACTGGCATCTAGGATCTCCTTGAAGACTTGCTGGGCTGCTTCTTTTAGGTCTCTTTCTTCCACCGATTCCGTCATGTTCTTAATTTGTATGTTCAATCTTCTTGAACGGTTTTCTAAGCCATCACATTGTATTTCCAGGTTATGGGTCCGTCTCAGCAATTGTTCCTGGATTTCTGCCTGTTGTTGCGCTTCTTCATCTAGATTTTGTGTTACTTTCTCCAGTCGGTTCTTTCCCCTAAAGAGGTCAGCTCCATTTTGAGTTCTTGTGCCATTGTTCTCATGTCCGCTTTTATTGTCTGAAATTGGGACTGCATTGTGGCCATGAACTGTGCCTGGAATTCCCCGAACCACTGTTTCATGTCTTCTCTTGTTGTCATTTTGCCGGCCTCCGCGTCTGATCCCGTCTTAGCGGTCTGTCCTTCTTGGCTTTTCTTTCTCGTTGAGATAGCGGGAGTTGCTGCCTCTGCTCCCCACAGTTAGGGCAGGGATTGATCCTGCTTTTTCTGGGGTTTCTGTTGGGTTAGTTGCACTGATTTTCCCCTGGATTTGGACATAGGTGCTGGCGTCAGATTGGTAACCCCCAACTCTGTGTTCTTGCTGCTTCCCCCTGGTGTACTTTTCCAGTTGCTGTGTTCCTCTGCTGTATTGTCTTGTATATATTGTGTCCCTTCTGTGCTCTCTGTGGGCGGGTAGGGTCTTCTAAATCTTTATTGGGTTCCGGGGTCGTGTGTTTATGTGTTTTGGGGCTTTCGCATATCTCTCTTCTTCTGCACTGCGTGGGGAGCTTTGTAGGTTTGAATCCCCTGTTGTTGGTGGCCCCGGGTCAGGGTGTCATGTTTATTTGCAGTCTCCACCCCGTGGGTACTGTCGCCTTGTAGTTCTCTTCCCACCCCCAAGGGACTCTGCCTCCTCTGTAGCTCCTTGCCCTGGTGCTCCTTCTGTGCCCGTATACCACTTGATTTCGGCCTTTTCCCTTCCTGCTCACTCTTCTCCTCTGCCGCTCCCGTTGCTATGCCCCCACAGCAGACCCGTGTGTTGCGTACCTTATTATGTGGAAGTCTCCATCTGCCGAAGGACCATCTGTACGAAGTCCAGGGCAGTCTCTGCTATTTGGCCTTCTAGATCTAAGCTGCTGGGCCTCTCTTTCTCCGCCTCCCGTTCTGCAATTTTCCGACTGCGTTGTGGTCCTTGCCTTGCTTCCTCCGCCGTGCCTCAGGGCTGCGGTTTCTTCGTGCCTGCTGGTCCCCCTGGGTGCTGCTTAAAGGCAAGTCTCTTGGGGTTACTTCCCCTGCGGGGTCCGCCTGAGAGCCTGGCTGTCTTCAAGTGTTCCGGCGGCGCGTATGGCTTCTCCACACTGTCCTGTGTATGGAAGCCTGTATGCAGAGGCACTCGCTTCTCACCCGCTGTGTTCCGGGGCTGTTTCTTCTGCTCTGGTTGTGCTTTCTGGGCCCCGGGGGGTGCTTCACCTCTGTTGTGGATCTTTGGGTCCCTTTCCTCCTTTGCCGCGTCCGCGTCCTCTGTTGACCACCGTCCGACGCCGGGTGTCGCTGCTCCTCTTCCCGATCTCGGCTATGGGGGCTGTGCTGGTCCCGATTTCAGCTGTGCTGGAGGCTCGTCGCCGATGCTAATGCACTCCCACCCGCCGGAGGCTACCAGGGCCGTATTCCGCCTTTATTTTATGCTTTATTGCTGCAGCCGCATCGCCGCCATCTTGGAATCCTAGGCTGCAGTGATTTTAAAAGTGCTGCTCATTGTGTTTTTTACCGTCTTGTGCGGGAGGCAGTGTGCAATGCAGCTCAGTGTGATGATGGAAAGGGCCGCTTTATTGACTAGGCCAAAGGTTGCGGCAAAGGTCAACCTCCACTCCTTCAGGCCTATACAGTAGCGGGACATGTCTAGTGTCGGCCTTGCCGGGAAGGCTCTTGGGTCTCTGGAGTGGGTGGAGGGCTTCTTGCCAATTCTTGCTGGGGTCCTGCTGAACTCACCACCAGCCAATGAAGGGGGGGGGGATATGGCAGCCAAGCTGTACTGTTGTAAAGGTATACAACAACACTGGACACTTGACATAGTCAACTGTCTAGTAAAATGGAGAGGTGCTCGAAACCGGTGCGGTGCTTGCAGGTCTCTTGTGATGAACGACCTGATCGTTGCCGGAGCCTTGTGAGATACAAGGGGAAAGAAACACTCAGCCCATGCTGCATAAAAGGACACATGGGCTCCGTCAACGACAGGTCTTGAACAGATGCTGATAGCTTATTACGTGCCATCTGATAATATGTGTTTCTCGTTGTTCAATCAATCACAACAGAATACTACGTCGTCGGTATCTGCTTACCTTGATCACACCATAGCGAAGAAGGTCCCTCACCGCGGCTGCCAATGCCCTGGCATTGCACACCAAACACTTCTTTGCCCGGCCCGCACTGCCAGCCTGCCCTGCACCTGACCTGTGCTGCTGCGCAATGTGTGTGCAGGGTCAGGCAGGGCACATGCAGTTTCGGTTCCCCATGCCAGGAGGCAACCCATGCCATCATGCGCAGTCGCGCAGCCTAGCTGCCCAGTCCAGCCCTGGGAAGAAAGAAAATGCACAAGGAGCGCCAGCATGGCGTCAGTGGTGGCAGCCGGCACTGCAGGCAGCCAATTCACACAAACCACTGAGGCGGATTCCCGGTGTCCCGGTGGGGCAGTCCAGCCCTGGGTTTCATCCACGGTTCCATTAGAGGAAAACAGGCTTATGGTAATTCCCTTATAACTGAAGATCAAAGACAAACCGGTAGAAACCTTGGCTCTTCTGGACTGTGGTGCTTCAGGCAACTTCATGGACATCATATGGGCCAAACAGATGGGGATTGACTAAGTGGCTAAAGAAGAAGACCAGAAGGTTGAAGGGGTTGATGATACTCCCCTCAGCTCCGACATGATAACCCATGCCACCTTTCTCTTGGAGATGACCATACAGCAACATCAGGAGGTCATCCAATTCGACCTTATCCGGGCCGCACACTTTCCAGTCACCCTCGGGGTGTCTTGGCTCTTCAAGCATAACCCTACCATAGACTGGTCTAACAACTATATCACCTTTAACTCTGATCATTGCCTCAAATCATGTACCACAAAAAAGACACATGAAACCTTGAAGGTGCTGGTGCACGAACCGACATCTGCGCTATCGCTCGACGTGAATCTCATACCAACCAACCTACAAGGCTTCAAGACAGTGTTTGCCGAGAAGGATCCTCAAGAACTACCACCCTATCGCCCTGAAGATTGTTGCATAGATCTGCAGCCTGACGCCCTTGTACCTTTTGGGCGCATGTTTTCTCTCTCCTTGAGAGAAAAGACGGAAGTCAGAAAGTATCTGGACTCCAACCTTAAGAATGGTCTGATTCAGCCTTGCCGCTCCCCTGCTGGCGCTTCTTTGTGTTTTGTTCCTAAAAAGGACACTGATGAATTGCGGCCCTACATTGACTATCGGGGTCTCAACTGAGTAACCATCAGAGACAGATACCCGATGCCCCTCATTCGGGACATTCGGGAAGCAGTACAAGGTGCTATTGTTTTCTCTAAGCTAGACCTCCGATGGGCCTGCCATCTGCTACACGTCCGAGCGGGGGACGAGTGGAAAACAGCCTTCTGTACCCCGTTCGGCCACTACGAGTATAGGGTTATGCCCTTTGGTTTGGTCAATGCTCCCGCAATATTTCAAAGGTTTATGGATCGTGTTTTCTCCGACCTGTTGTTCCATCACACCATAGTTTACCTGGATGACATCCTGGTGTACTCTTCTTCCAGACAAGCACATCGAGCCCACCTTCATCATGTACTTCAGCGTCTCCAAGAACACCACTTGTTGGTCAATCCTGACAAATGTGTTTTTGAAGTGTCCTCAGTGCCCTAACTGGGATCATTCTCACCGAGCAAGGAGTTGAAATGGACCCCAGAAAACACACAGCGGTGCTCAACTGGCCCTCACTGACCTCTGTCAAGGAAGTGCAATGGTTCCTGGGACTGGCCAATTTCTACCGCCGGTTCATTCCACGGTTTTCTGAGATGGTACTGCCCATAACTTGCCTCTTGAAGAAGTCATCAATTCCCTTCAAAAGGTCTTTTGCTGCAGAAGAGTCTTTCGTACTCCTTCAAAAGGCTTTCTGTACTGCTCCTGTTCTCCACCAGCCCGATCAGTCTCTTCCTTTTATCGTTGAGGTAGATGCCTCGGCTGCAGCAATAGGGGGGAGCGGTCCTACAGGAGCACGAAGGCATTGAACACCCGGTTGCCTATCTGTCTAGGAGTCTTAGTCCCAGTCAAGTCAACTACTCTTTGATAGAGAAGGAGTTGTTGGCCATGAAGACTGTCTGTGAGGAATGGCATCATCTTCTCCAAGGCGCATCACACCCATTTTTAATCAGAACCAACCACAAGAACCTCAAGGTTATCCAACAAATGGAATGCGTAAATTCCCAGAAAGCCAGATGGGCCCATTTTTTCACACAGTTCGATTTTGTGGTTACCTATCTTCCTGGCAGCAAAAATATCTTGGCCGATTCTTTGTCTAGGTTTACGTATTCCGGTCTCTCTGGGAATCAAGAGATTGATTTCGTTCTACCTAAAGACAAGATCGTTTGTTCTATCTCGGCTTTCCTTCAAGAAGTCAAGGACGCCTCGGTCCTTCTACAGAACGACCATACAATCAAACCTCGAGATTAACTACAATGACGTAAGGGCTTTGTGTTCGTCAACAACCGATTGTTTTTGCCCACCTCCTCTCTCAGAGAGAGAGTGCTTGAATAGTGCCACGATAACCGGCTGGCAGGTAACAGGGGTGTTGCTTCCACCATCGATCTACTACAACAGCAGTTCTGCTGGCCGGGTCTAGCCATCGACACAAAGAAGTATGTTGCTTCATGTCCTGTCTGTTGCCAGGCCATGTACGACACACAAAGGCAGTTTGGTTTTCTCCAACAAAGTCCTACACCTTCTGAACCCTGGAGTCACCTGCCCACGGACTTCATTGTGGATCTGCCCCCTTCCGAGGGGTGCATTTGTATCATGGTCACAGTCGACACATTCTCTCGGATGGCTCATTTCTCCCCTCTTCCCAAGATTCCCACCGCTGCAGGTATGGCCTCGGTTTTCGCCTGAGACATTTTCCGACTCCATGGCTTACCCGAAAAGATTGTCTCCGACCGTGGCAGTCAGTATACGTCCCATTTATGGAAGGCTTTATGTGACAAGTTGGGTATTGATAGGGCCTTGTCTTCTGGTTTCCACCCACAAACCAACGGCCAGACCGAGCGCCTTAATGCTTTGCTCGAACAGTATCTCAGATGCTTCACCAACCACATGCAGAACAACTGGGTTTCCCTACTTCCCACTGCTGAGTTTTCATATAACAATGCCAAACACTCGGCAACTAAGATCAGCCTTTTTTTTTGCAATTATGGTTTCCACCCGCTGGACGTACTCCCTTCAGACATACGTCCTACTGTGGTTCCTTCGGTCGACAGTGTTTTGGCCAACATAGCCGAAGCCCATAGTATTTCCAGAGAAAGCCTACGAGAGAGCCAAGTACGGTACCAAGAACAAGCCAATCCACACCGTTGTCAAGCTCCTGTATGGACTCCAGGTACTCGTGTATGGCTGTCCACCAAATATCTTCCTCGATGGCTACACCCATCTAAATTGTCGCCTCGCTTCTTAGGTCCCTTTCCTGTTGTCAAAAGCATCAATCCTGTGGCTTATCGATTGAAACTACCCGACAGCATGAAGAAAATACATCTGGTTTTCCACACCTCACTGTTAAAAGAAAACCAAAAGGATCCTTACCAGAGGACTATAGCCCCCTTAAGACCTCTAGCTGACGATACTCCAGAGGAGTATGAAGTACAGAGAATCATAGACTCAAGGTATAGAAGAGGACGATTGGAATATTTGATCCACTGGAAGGGATATTCTCATATGGAGGACTCCTGGGAACCCACATCGCAAGTCCATGCCCCGGTCCTGGTTCGTTCCTACCATCGGTCACATCCTGGGAAACCAGGTGGACCTGCCCCTGGAAGGGGGCATAGTGTCACGCGCCTGCCATCCTGGTGCTTGTGGCATGGCTGGCGTTTACACCGCTATTGAAATGCCCTTCACATTCTTTAGGTTCTTCTCTTTGACGGTCTAGTCTTTCTGACCATGTCTTTCTGTTTCCTACTTTAGCCCACCCCCCTATTTTCGCTTTGCTTTGCAACCCCTTTTGGAGTTTCCTTTCGCTTTGGGTTATATGCTCCCTTGTGATTTCCTCTTGCAGCCGCTGCTGCCTTCTGCTTTTATTTTCTCCTGCCCCTTTTCGCCTTTGCTCTCTCTGTGCCTCCTCCGCCGCCGTTTTTACTGCAGCTCGCCTCCTTGTTTCTCTCTCCGTTGCCTTACATCACCGCCGTGTTCTGCGGTTCTCTCCGGCTCCCTTTGTTTATTTTCCCTGTCTCTTGTTTCCTACCGTCTGCTTGCGGCCCTGTTCCTTCCTCGCTTGTTCCGGCACAGTTGTTCAGCCTCCCTCTCCTGCTTTGTCCTAGTGTCTTACCTGCTTTTCTCTTGTGCGTATTGTTGACTTCCAGTTTACTCTGTTCTGGACACCTTGCTTCCGGTCTTGCTTAGCCTTGATTCCTGCTGGCCTTTTTCCACATTTCATCTGGAGGTCTGGAAGAGCACGCCTAAGCCTTCTGCTACACTAACTGATCCTATCAAGAGGTTTTTTTTTAGTCACCAGCTTTGTTTCCTCTTGTTCAGGTGCTCTCGGGAGGAGGTCCTGTGTTCACCGTTTTATATCCGGCAACACAGTGGCTTCCATCCGAGGGAGGCCATATCTCTATAAAAACAAGAAGACCTTCAGATGGAAGAAAGGCAGGAGGTGTGAGTTGTCTACTGATGACTCAGGTGAGGAGAAGGAGGAGGGGGATTATTCGGACTTGGAGGATCCCATTGATGTGAAACCTACCATTCAGGACACAATCACAGTCAGGTAAACCAAAGCCTTCCTCTCCTAGCACCCAAAAATCTAGTGGGGATAAGTCATCTGTGGGTGGGAATAAGAGTAGTGGTCCACCTGCTGCAAAGCAGGCTCCCAGTGGTTCCAGTACCATATCCCCCATTCATGGCACTTGATGGGAATGTGGGGCTCTGGATCACAAGAAGGGTGACTCTGAGTGTAAAGGTAAGGTACTTGGAGTACAGGCTGTCAGCATGAGCTACCCTTACCCCATGTCTGAGGTGGAGGCCACTGTCCTCCCCTCCTCTACAGGGATCACATTTGGTGCTCCTGTAGAGATTTCCTTAATGTCCCTTGGGGCATGGGACCAGTACGCAGAAGTACTGGCAACTATCCCACATAACACCCGTAGGTTTTTTGAGAAGTGTCCTCTTGAATGGCCAGCCTTCTACTGGCTTGGAAGACACTGGGACAGGCACGACAATGGTGGGCAGGACCCTGCTCAAGTCAGAGGACTATGTAGGTGCTTCTCTGGTGTTAGAGAGAATTCTCTCTTTAGGCTGAATTTCCTAACCTAGTGAGTCCCCCAGCAGCTTTGCTGGATTTCTGGAGTTTGTTTTTTTCTCCTGCCAAGAGTGAGACTCTTTTTCTCCCACTCTTGGACATGATTTATGGTGTTCCTTTGACTGTTAATGTGTTTTATGGGCTATGGGGTCCTTTATTCCATAGGGTCTCATGTGTTTTTACTATGTGTGTTACACAGCACCCTCCATGCAGTGACACAGGGGTGTCATAGTGACACCCCACCATAGACTCCATACCCTGGGACTGACTACTGTCTCCCAGGGCATGTAAAGTCACCATTGGCTTTACTAGTCCCAAATTATGAACAGAAACCAGTACAAACCATCATATTGTGGACGTACTGGTCGGGGCAATTCGATTTGACCCGGGGTCTGTTAGTCGAGGGGGCACGTCTCCGTCCCCCCTGATCGAGTTTTGGCTGGTGGCAGTGGATACTACTTTTTATATTCGACCGCGAATATATCCCTCTGGGATTTTCCCATTGTTCGAGGCTACCAACTTTAATTATTTAATTCTCATAGCCTCGAACATACCGCTGGTTTATTTATTTAATATTCATTCGCCGGTTGGTATTTTTTGCCAGGACTCGATTCTAAAATGGCGTTTGTGTTCTCTTCTGTGACTCCAACCCAAGTCGAGCCCTTTGTTCCACTTTTGGCGGGCTTCTCCACAGAAGCCTCCAAAAGTGGTGCCACTCTGTCTGGCTACCACAGGGGGTGTGGGAGGGGGTTTAGGCACCCTGGACTGAGTTACCTTGGTAACTCAAGTCGCACTCTTGTGTCATTGGCCCAAGTGGTGAGCCGGCCAGCTCACCACTTAGCATGTTTGACAGCTAGGCTGAGTGAATGGGGGTGTGCTGCATAAAAGCAGGGCTTTGGAGACTGGAACTTGAGAAGTCGCCACAGGACCTGAGAATCCGATGAGGGAGAAGCTGAGCCTACCTGCCACGACGACACCACCGGTGGAGCCCTGCGGAACCGACTCACCACTTCCCGACGACAGAGAAGATCTCCCGGCTGGAGAGGCTTCTTCCCCTGACTGGTGGGCACAACCAGTTTACCTTCTTTTCCTCGCATCCCAGGACGTCTTGTGGTCGAATTGCCCATGCCAAGCACCACGGCAAACGGTAGCCACTTACCACTGGACCGTGAATAAAAGGACCGCTCCTTTTACCTGAGAACTCCGCGGCTGGTTTCTTCCCTGGCAGTGCAACGGACTCCTGTCTTCCTCCCCGACGAGATCCTCTCTTCCCCCGGACAAAGCACCGACTTGCATCCGCTGCCAGGAACAACTGCCCCCGCTGGAGTATTCTCACCACTTTAAGGTACCGTGTCCGCCAGGCCTCCCTTTCTAAAGATTGCTACAAGGTAATAATAATCCCTTAACCTTCTGGACTGGGCTGGCCGCCTTAACCCTCTAACTGGTACCTTTCTTTTGGTCCAACTCTTTCTGAACTTTTGCAAGACTTTTGTGCACTTCAACCGTGTGACCTTGGACACATTTCGTTCTGATCCTCTTAAAGTGGATCCGGCCTTCTGAACTCTAACTTCATGGTTTTACTTTGCCTTCCTCTCTTGTTGTGTTCTTGTGAAAGTGTTGGGATCTGTTTCAAATTATACTCTGCTTTTCTCTCCCTTTTAAAACAAATTATTAGAGCGCCATCTGGGTTAAGCGCTCAACGCTGTCTGAAAATAAGTGGGGCTTTACTCAAGACTTGTCTAATATTCTTCTAAGGGAGTGTATATCTTTTAGTGACCGTGCTAAAGATATTAACTTTTTTAACTGCTTAACATTAGTGCCTGTGTGTTTTTCTAGATGTGGTTTTAAATAAATAATTATATCTCTTTTACACCAAGCTCTGGTCAGTGTTTACTTGTTCTATTGTGTTCTTTTGACCTATTGTGAATACTCTGTATACTGCCTAACTCTTCTTGAGGGAAGTCTGACTGCTCAGCCACAGCTACCAAGTGAATCTGTGTGGTACAGACTGCTACCAAGTGGGTTTACTGCCAAACACCTGTAGTCATAAATCTTTTGCAGTGGTCCCAGAGGGAACTGCACAGGTTTCTGCCTAACACTGGTGGCAGCGGTGGGATTTGTATTGAGTATACACTTTAGAGTGCTTTTTGAACACTTTAGGACAACTAACCACAGAGCTTAGCACTAAAAAGCTGATTTTCTAACTATGTCTGCTATGGAGAGTTATACCCTAGAATCATTGTCTGCCAAAACTGCCGATTGCTTAAAAGTATTGTGTAGACATAAGAATCTCTCTGAGAAGGGCAAGAAAATGGAACTTATAGAAAGAGTGTTAGAAAACCAATGTCTGGGTGGGACAGGGGAATCTACCCCCCCAGCAAATGTAGAAAACAGTGATGGTATTGATCTGAATCAAAGTCTTGATAATGAGTCAGAAGAGGAAAATGAACCTAATGAAGTTAGCCACTCCAAGCCTCTGTCTGCCTTACCTACTGTACCTACTGGGCCTATACCAGGTCCTACATGTAACCCTGATTATTTTGAACTTGAAAAAATGAAGCTTGAATTAGAGTACAAACATTTTATTGCTCAATCTGAAAGAAACCAAGAGCTAGAGTTCAGAAGAATGAATGCTCAGGCTGAGTAGAAGCAAGCTGAGTTGAGACTCAGAGAAATAGAGCTTAATCATGAACTAGAAATGAAGAAGTTGTCTGTGGAAAATGCTTCTCTCTCCTCTGGTTCCTCTAGGAGTTCCAGTCCCAAAAGACCCCGGATGCCCAAGGAATTAGTGGGTATGTATGAACCTACGTTGGATGTGTTGGATTGGTTAAAAATGTTTGAGTATAATCATGGGCTCCAGGACATCACAGGGAATGAGTTACATCCCTGGTTGTTCTCTAGGCTTCCCCCTGTTGCAACTGATGTGGTAATGGAGTCGGGGGAGGTGGTTAAGAAGGATTATGAATGTGTGAAACTAGCTTTGATAGCTAGATTTGGGAAAACCCCTTCCCAGTACCTTAAGAGGTTTAGGACCCTCAAAAAGCATGATGGTACCCCTTGGGCTACCTGGGTGAGTGAAAGTTTGAAAAACGTAGAGGGATGGATTAAGGGTTACAAAGTTAACACTTATGACGGAATGAAGAATCTTGTAATGTTGGAGTCAATTTATGATGCCTGCTCTCCTGAGCTCAGACATCACTTGGCTGATTCAAAGGAACTAGATTCCAGGAAGCTAGCTAAGGCTGCTGACTTATGGGTTGCCAACAGGGCCACTCACAAGGATTCTGGGGCTACTCAGAAAAAGGATGAGGGAAAACAGCCAAAAAAGGACTCCAAAGAGAATTCTAATAATTCCAATTCCAAAGAGGGCCCCAAACAAAACCAAAAGGGTAAGCCACAAGGGAAACCAAATCAGGCTAGTGTACCTTCTGGTGCCAAACCAGAAGGAGGTCAGAACAAGCCACCATTCCAGAAAGCATTTGGTAAATGCTTTGTTTGTGGCTCTACTGACCATGTGAAAGGAGATCCCAGATGTAAGGGTAAACCTTCAGGGGTCCAGCTTGTCTCCTTAGCCTTCGCTCCAGAGGAGGAAGTACAAATGGCAAGTGGAAACCTTCTATTACTGGCTGATGAACCCATGGGAGTCTCAGCCAGTGTTTCTTTAGTGTCTCTGGGTTTGTGGGAACAACAGAACTTAGATGTATATAATTCTATCCCAGATAATACTTAAGAGTATTATAAGGACAGTGTCCAGGTGAATGATCAGGAGACTCCTGCCATTAGGGACACTGGGGCCAGCATAACTGTGGTGGACAAATCGTTTTGTCAGGCTGAGGATGTTGTTAAGGTACCAAAACGCCTCACCAAGTTAGCTGGAGGGCCTGTGCAGATGCTTCCCCAATTACTAGTTCTCATCCAGTGTAATGACACGACTGTGAAGATACCTGTCAGCATACAAAGTGAGGTGCCAGGAAGGGTTCTGCTGGGTAATGACATAAAAACTCTTGGAGTAGTGTCCTATGCCCCCAGATCTCCTAGTAAAAGGTTACAGGAACTCACCAGACCTGCAAGGGAGAGAACCATGAGAGGTACTCCCCAGGAGATGATGAAGAAAGAGATCACTCCTGCTCCCTTGGAGATGTCAGCTGCTGTCTCTAAGAAGCTAGAAGGAAAAGGGAAACGTAAAACCTCTAAAAAGAACCTCACAGCCAGCACTCCAGTGCAGCCAACAAGGACTTCCCCTAGGTTGTCCAAGGTTCACCAGTAACTCCCCCTCCAGCTGAGGCTGAGAGGGTGGTACAACCCTGTGTGGTTGAACTAGACTCTGAAGAAGAGCTAGTGGAAGGCCAGGAACTCATTGGAGATCTGGATCCTGTTGACCATCCTGAGCTGCAGTCTTTACTGGCAGAAGGTGGACCCAACAGGGCAGACTTCAGTAAGGGGCAGAGAGAATGTCCAACTCTGGAAGGTCTTCGCCACCAGGCAGATGCTCAGGCTGAAGGGCAAGAGCCTGGGAAATATAGGTTACACTGGGAAGATGGCCTCTTCTACAGTGAACCAACGGAGTCTGCACCTGGGAACAACAAACGACTTGTAGTACCCCAAGAGAACAGACCACAGTTCTTGCAGTTAGCCCATGAGATTCCTTTGGCTGGTCACTTGAGTTTCAAGAAGACTAAGGAAAGGCTCTCACTCTACCTTTATTGGCCAAGATGGGGGCTGATGTAGATAAGTACTGCAGGAGCTGCCACACCTGCCAGACTTCTGGTAAGGTTGGCTCCAAGAATGTGGCACCTTTATTGCCTCTCCCTGTAGTGGGAGTCCCATTTGAGAGAGTAGGGATTGACATTGTAGGCCCCCTTGATCCTCCAACCTCCTCAGGCAACAGGTTTATACTTGTTGTAGTAGACCATGCTACTAGGTACCCTGAGGCAATTCCTATGAGGACTGTTACAGCTCCAGCTAAGGCCCTCCTTGGTATTTTTACCAGGGTTGGGTTTCCTAAGGAAGTAATCTCTGACAGGGGGTCGAATTATATGTCCCACTACATGAAAGCCATGTGGAAAACCTGCGTAGTTACTTACAAGTTCTCAACCGCATACCACCCTCAGACAAATGGGCTGGTTGAAAGGTTCAACAGAACCATGAAGAGCATGATAGGTGCTTTAGAGGGCCCCCTTAAAAGGAAGTGGGACCTTCTACTGCCATGCCTTCTCTTTGCTTATAGAGAAGTCCCTCAGGAGGGATCAGGTTATTCTCCCTTTGAACTTCTTTATGGTCATCCGGTCAGAGGTCCATTGGCCCTGATCAAGGAGGGGTTGGAGAGTGCTCCTTCCCCCAAGCCAGTCAGAGTGACTGACTATGTGATAGGTCTCTGAAGGAGAATGTCACAAATGATGGAAGAAGCAAGTGATAACTTGAAAGCTGGACAAGCATTGGTCAAGCACTGGCATGACCAAAAGGCTAATATAGTTGAGTTTACTCAGGACCAGCTAGTTCTCGTTATGATTCCAACAAGGCAGAGGGCCTTGCAAGACAAATGGATGCAACCCTTCAAAGTTGTGGGTAAACTTGGAGAGGTCAACTATCTGGTGGACTTGGGCAATTCCAAGGAGGCTCCAACAGTCTTCCACACCAACAGACTAAAAGCGTATGTCTCCAGACCCGATGTAGGAGCTTTGCTTCTAGCATCATCAGAGGAAGAAGAAGAGAGTGAAGCTCTTCCTTATCTCCTCAGAGGCTTACCTTTAGACGAAAAGATTGAAGGAGTAAATCTCTCTTCAAATCTGACACCTGAGCAACAGGAAGAGTGCAAATCTATGTTGAATCAGTTTGCCTCCCTGTTCTCACTTTCACCAGGCTTGACCCCTTGGGGACAGCATGACATACTCACTGGTGACTGTCTGCCAGTCAAAAGCAGAGGATATCGAATGTCAGAGAATGTAAGAACCCACATCAAAGGTGAGGTCAACAAGATGCTTGATCTCGGGGTAATAGAGCCCTCTACTAGTCCATGGTCTAGCCCAGTTGTGTTAGTACCGAAGGCAGGATCTAAACCTAGATTCTGTGTGGATTACAGAGCTATTAATGCAGTCACTAAGACTGATGCCCACCCTTTGCCAAGGACAGATGAGTTGGTGGATAGACTTGGTGCAGCCAAGTTCCTCAGCACATTTGACTTGACGTCAGGCTATTGGCAAATAGCCCTGACAGACCATGCCAAGGAGAAACCTGCATTTTCTTCCCCAGTTGGCTTATACCAGTTTAAGGTTATGCCTTGTAATTGCCACGAGGCTACCCCTCTCCAAAATGGCCGCCGCCATTACTGCCTAAGCCACCTTTGTTTGGAAGTCCCCACTCTGCAGCAGCATCGATCTGGATTGGTCTGCAGCCCTTATTTTTTTACCAATCACGAGCCGGCAGGCTCGAGCCGGCAGACCCACTAAGGCAACACACGAAGGCTACTGCCGGTCGGGAGCCTGTCTGGAGCTGGATGGGCTCTGGGCTTACCTGTTACTACTCGGTAAGGACTGCCTTCTGACCCCTCTACTCTATCTACACAACATTTATAAATTGGAAGTACTATTGACTATTGTTCATTATTGCTACTATCTCTACATGCACCACGGCTTTCTCAGTAGCTTCCATGCTTTGCCCGAAATGCTGTCTACTACTCCTGAACTGCACCATGCAAATGAATGACGCATTGAGACCTGTGTGGCTTGTCAGCGTCTGTTGCACCTAGACTTCTATGCCCTGCCCTGAATAACCACCTTTAGCCTTTGTGCCTGGTACCAAATACTGCAATTAGCCCGTGGCTTGCTTTAGCCTGTTGTTTATAGAGGCACACTGCTTTCTGCTGTGCCACCTGCCTGCACATTGCATCCAAAATTCTACCATGTAATTTGAATCTAGGTGAACCCAATGCCATTATTGCATCCACATACCTGCAAATTGTATTTTGCGTCTTACTAAGGAGCTGGGGTATGCAGGCGGGGTATGCATTGTATCACGCTACATATATGCCTCTCTTATGAACCACTATGCTACGCGGCCCACTAAACTTACAGCAATGATGTTTGCATTCCTGTCCAACTTGTATGGCCGATCCGGCTTCTCAGTTGCTGCCCATGTATGCAACTTTAATTATGTCACTCTGTAACTAGGTATGCTTCTTAGCCATTAAGACACTTCAAATCTAGGTGTTGTGCTTCCTAGCCACTGTGATACTCTCAAATCTAGGTGCTGTGCTTTTTAGCCAGTGTGATATTCCTAAATCTAGTGCTGTGCTCTTTTAGCCATTGTGATACTCTCAATTCTAGGTGTTGTGCTTTTAGCCATTATGATAGTCTTAAATCTAGGTGCTGTGCTTTTTTAGCCACTGTGATACTCTCAATTCTAGGTGTTGTGCATTTTAGCCATTGTGATATGCTTAAATCTAGGTGCTGTGCTTTTAGCCATTGTGATATTCTTAAATCTAGGTGCTGTGCTTTTTTAGCCACTGTGATACTCTCAATTCTAGGTGTTGTGCATTTTAGCCATTGTGATATGCTTAAATCTAGGTGCTGTCCTTTTTAGCCATTGTGATACTCTTAATTCTAGGTGTGCTATATCACTTTACCTTACCACAGGGAACATCCTCCCTGCATGACCCTGTGAACCACTACCCACCCAAATAAGTGTTAGCGCCGCACAATGTCTAGCCTATTTAGTTTCTACTGTATCATGGCTACTGCTACACTTCCTGTCACTTGCAATCAGGTCAGCCACACAGAGACCCCACTACATGCACTTGGACCCTTCTCACCTATATCAACAGATATAATTACCAATACTCATGTCTACACTGACTTAAAACACCATTAGCTTACACCTCCAAGCCCAGTTCCACTCACGATAGAAACAACAAACTACGTGCTAGACGTAATAAACTTCACAAGACACCCAGACGACTCCTCCCTCCTACAAAACGTGAGATGAAACGTCAAAATGGTAAGGAAGGCAACACTTTCAACATCACCCCAGCTTCAATGTACACACAAACATCTGAATCTAAGATAAAATCTAGTGCGAAAAATACTCCTAATCTCACACAACCTAAAGAGGAAACCGAGGATCACTCCTACAAAGGAGCGCTTCTCAATGCCAGGTGATTAGTTGCACATGCCCTTTATATAGCTGATCTAATCACTGAAGCGAATTTGGACTTTATTGCAATAACCGAAACCTGGCTACACAAGGCAGCAGGCCCTTCACTTATGTTAGCCATCCCTGACGGTTACACCATATGTAGGCAAGACCTAGAGGGCACCCCCGGAGGCGGAATTGCCATCATTTCCAAATCGAGTCTTTCGCTAAGGCTAGCCCCCGCCCAAACTCTACAATCTTGTGAAGCCCTCACTGCAAAACTCCTCATAAACAATAATCAATCCCTAACCATTCACCTAATCTATAGACCTCCAGGTCCGCTTGGGACCTTCGAAGAGGATCTGCACAAGCTACTAACCCTCAATGCTAAAACCACTTCACAACTGCTGGTACTAGGGGATTTTAACCTAGGATTTAATGACCAAGCAGATGCGCACACCGTGACTATTGACCACGCTATTAACTCCCTAGGATGCTCCCAAAAAGTCAACAACCCCACCCATACGAAAGGTAGAATACTAGACTGGGTCGCTGACTCAAACTGTACAGCAGTTATCTCATCTATCTCGGCATTATCATGGACTGACCACTCACTAGTGTCCTTCAACCACCTATCCTCCCGACCATCCTCTACAGTCGTCCCCATGGCACTTTCATGTCCAACAAGAAACAAAAAGAATATGACAATAGACAATGTCATACCCGCTATTCTTCCAACATTAAATGCACTGCCTGACAACTTAGACCTCAGCATATTAGTTCATGAGTACAACAAAATCATGACTGATACTATGGACAAAATTGCCCCACTTAAAATGCGTACAAGTAAACCTAAAGGCCATTTAAATAAATGGTTTACTCCTGAACTCAAGGCCCTACGCCTCACCAAGAGAAAATATGATTCCAACTGGAAACTATGCCCAACTGCTGAGAACAAGGCCAACCTAACATTTATTTCCCGACAATACAAAAATGCAGTTTGTCTGGCTAAGAGGAATTCATACAATGATCGTATCGCCAACTCTAATTCAAGTATGAAGGAACTCTTTTCCATACTGAAGGAACTTGAGTCACCTATTGCCATACCAGACACCTGTACTAAAGATCAGACCTGGTGCACAGACATCCAACATGCTCTAACCAATAAAATTAACACCCTCCAAAATAAAATTAAACTGAAAAAAGATTAGCTTAACCTTCCTACTCTGTCACCACCCAAGGCTACCCACATGCCCCAGTCTAGCAAATTCTCTTTCACCAAAACCACCACACTATAGATAGAAAAAATCAACCTTACCCTCAAACCATCTAATTGCAAAGGTGACATCTGCCCAGCAAAGTTAATAAAAGACGCTGCCAGAGATTTATCTCCTTTTATTTCCAAACTTGTCAACGCATCCTTCTCCACAGGCATCATCCCAGCCAATTTAAAACAATCTAGGGTGCTCCCGTTGCTCAAAAAGCAAACTCTAGACCCTCTCATCCCTACCAACTACCGTCCAATCACCACAGTTCAATTTCTGTTGAAAATCCTGGACAAAGTGGCCTACATACAGATTCAAAAATACCTTGAACTGCATAAACTACTAGGATCTAGACAATCTGGCTTCCGCCCACTACATGGAACGGAAACAGCCCTTATTGATTTAAAGACCCAAATAGACGAATTGAGAGATCAAGGTAAGACAGCCCTCCTCCTCCTACTAGATCTCTCAGCTGCGTTTGACCTTGTGGTCCACAAGGTCCTCTGCAGACACTTGAACTCTGCCGCTCACTTCTCCACCCAAGCTATCAGTTGGATAGAATCCTTTCTGAGTGAGAGAACTATGAGAGTTTTTTCCCCATCGGCAGCAGCAGACCCCATACCCATCATCTGTGGAGTCCCTCAGGGATCCTGCGTCTCCCTGACTCTATACAATATATTCACCAAACCTCTGTTCGGTGATCTGGACAATCTTGGTATCACCTACACCAACTATACAGATGATACACAGATCCTCCTCCCACTTTCTGGGGATCATAGCAAGGACAGGGAGTTGGTGAATAGAGTGTATCTCATCATTCAGGCATGGATGGCTACTCATGGTCTCTGCCTGAATGATGATAAGACAGAGTTGATCATTGTGGGTACACAAGCCAATATTAACAAATTGGGCCCAGACTACTCAGCTTTCAGCATAGATGGAAATGTTATCAAAGTCTCGAGGGAAGTAAAAACACTCGGCTTTTACCTCGATTCTACCTTGTCTTTCACTAAACAGGTCAACTCCCTAGCTTCCACTACTGCCTACACCTGTAAATTGATAAGAGCAGGCAAGCCCTTCCTGTCCAATACCAGTTGTCTAATCTTGGCTAGAGCCTTAATACTTTCCTGACTCGACTATTGTAATGTCCTATACAGTGGTGCCAATAAAGCCATTACCCAAAGACTCCAAACTCTACAAAACAATGCTCTTAGAGCTGCATTAGGCATAAAGAAGAGGGAGCATATCTCCTCTATTAGGCGGCAACACAAATGGCTCTCCACGGATAATAAAATCCACCTAAAAATGATCTCCTTGACCCATAAGACCCTGAACAATGCTGCTCCTAGTTACTTGACGGACAAAATAAAAAGAAAAACATCTAATAGACCCATGAGACTCGCCAACTCCAATTGCCTGGTAGTACCCAGATTTAGACTTGCTAAAACCGGTGGTGCAAGCTTCCCTGTGAGAGCTGCTAACTTGTGGAACGCTTTGCCACCCAACCTAAGAGTAGACCAACCCTTCCCACACTTCAGAAGGAACTTCATCAAACATATTAACGCTAACAACGACTAGACACCTGAACCTTCACAAGTGTAGCCCTACTTAATGCACTCAGATGCGTTAGTAACCCTTATGTTTATAACTGCTAACTCTGTATATTGCTAACTGTCCATTCATGTAAATACTGCAACCGCTAATTGTACATTCATGTAATTTTGTAATATTGTAAATTCATTCATGTAACATTGTAACATTGTAAGTCTTGCATATACTTGCTGCTGCGCCCGGTAACCTAAGGGTCTGGAGCGCATTATAAATAAATAAAACAAACAAACAAACAAAAATGCACCTGCTACATTTCAAAGGATGGTAATCCAGGTTCTGAATGGGATGGAGGACTTCTGCATGGCATACTTGGATGGCATAGCAGTGTTCAGCAATTCCTGGGAAGAACATGTGGACCACCTGAGATATGTTTTGCAGGCTCTTGGAAAGGCCAATCTGACCATAAAGGCAAGTAAATGCCAGATTGGACAGAGTAAAGTGGTCTACCTTGGACATGAGGTAGGAGGTGGAGAAAAAAGGCCTTTGCCCAGTAAGATTGAAGCTGTGAAAAATTGGACAACACCTACTACTCAGACCCAGGTGAGAGCCTTCTTAGGTCTCACTGGGTATTACAGGAATTTCATTGAGAACTATGCGTCCATAGCTTCTCCACTGAATGTCATCTCCTCTCCTAAATTCCCTAAAAAGGTTAGGTGGAATGAGGAATGCAATCGGGCCTTTGAAACCCTGAAAAGGCTCTTTGCCAAGCCCCAGTACTCAGAGCTCCTGACTACCACCAAACTTTCATTGTGCAAACAGATGCTTCAAATGTAGGAATAGGTGCAGTACTCAGTCAACTGGATGGGAAAGGTAGGGAGCACCCCATTTGCTTCATCAGTAGAAAACTGAAGGATCCTGAAACAAGGTGGGCAACCATTGAACGAGAGTGTTTTGCTATTGTGTGGGCTCTGAAGAAGTTTAGGCCATACTTGTATGGTTCTACTTTTGTCATTCAGACTGACCACCAACCCTTGAGATGGTTAATGCAAATGAAAGGGGAAAACCCAAAACTATTGAGATGGTCAATCTGCCTGCAAGGGTTTGATTTCACCATTGAGCACAGGTCAGGGTGTCACCACCAAAATGCTGATGGTCTCTCTAGGATGTATGTCATCGACTAGAGGTATGAGATTCATCCAGGAGTGGATTAAATCCTCCTGTCCCTTAGTCTGGGGGGGGGGGGGGGGCGAGTGTTAGGGAGAATTCTCTCTTTAGGCTGAATTTCCTAACCTAGTGAGTCCCCCAGCAGCTTTGCTGGATTTCTGGAGTTTGTTTTTTTCTCCTGCCAAGAGTGAGACTCTTTTTCTCCCACTCTTGGACATGATTTATGGTGTTCCTTTGACTGTTAATGTGTTTTATGGGCTATGGGGTCCTTTATTCCATAGGGTCTCATGTGTTTTTACTATGTGTGTTACACAGCACCCTCCGTGCAGTGATACAGGGGTGTCATAGTGACACCCCACCATAGACTCCATACCCTGGGACTGACTACTGTCTCCCAGGTCATGTAAAGTCACCATTGGCTTTACTAGTCCCAAATTATGAACAGAAACCAGTACAAACCATCATATTGTGGACGTACTGGTCGGGGCAATTCGATTGCCCCGGCGTCTGTTAGTCGAGGGGGCACGTCTCCGTCCCCCCTGATCGAGATTTGGCTGGTGGCAGTGGATACTACTTTTTTATATTCGACCGCGAATATATCCCTATGGGATTTTCCCATTGTTCGAGGCTACCAACTTTAATTATTTAATTCTCATAGCCTCGAACATACAGCCGGTTTATTTATTTAATATTAATTCGCCGGTTGGTATTTTTTGCCAGGACTCAATTCTAAAATGGCGTTTGTGTTCTCTTCTGTGACTCCAACCCAAGTCGAGCCCTTTGTTCCACTTTTGGCGGGCTTCTCCACAGAAGCCTCCAAAAGTGGTGCCACTCTGTCTGGGTACCACAGGGGATGTGCGAGGGGGTTTAGGCACCCTGGACTGAGTTACCTTGGTAACTCAAGTCGCACTCTTGTGTGATTGGCCCAAGTGGTGAGCCGGCCGGCTCACCACTTAGCATGTTTGATTGACAGCTAGGCTGAGTGAATGGGGGTGTGCTGCATAAAAGCAGGGCTTTGGGGACTACAACTTGAGAAGTCGCCACAGGACCTGAGAATCCGACGAGGGAGAAGCTGAGCCGACCTGCCACGACGACACCACCGGTGGAGCCCTGCGGAACCGACTCACCACTTCCCGACGACAGAGAAGATCTCCCGGCTGGAGAGGCTTCTTCCCCTGACTGGTGGGCACAACCAGTTTACCTTCTTTTCCTCGCATCCCAGGACGTCTTGTGGTCGAATTGCCCGTGCCAAGCACCCCGGCAACCGGATAGCCACTTACCACTGGACCGCAAATAAAAGGATCGCTCCTTTTACCTGAGAACTCCGCGGCTGGTTTCTTCCCTGGCAGTGCAACAGACTTGTGTCTTCCTCCCCAACGAGATCCTCTCTTCCCCCGGACGAAGCACCGACTTGCATCCGCTGCCAGGAACAACTGCCCCCGCTGGAGTATTCTCACCACTTTAAGGTACTGTGTCCGCCAGGCCTCCCGTTCTAAAGATTGCTACAAGGTAATAATAATCCCTTAACCTTCTGGACTGGGCTGGCCGCCTTGACCCTCTAACTCGTCCCTTTCTTTTGGTCCAACTCTTTCTGAACCTTTGCAAGACTTTTGTGCACTTCAACCGTGTGACCTTGGACACATTTCGTTCTGATCCTCTTAAAGTGGATCCGGCCTTCTGAACTCTAACTTCACGGTTTTACTTTGCCTTCCTCTCTTGTTGTGTTCTTGTGAAAGTGTTGGGATCTGTTTCAAATTATACTCTGCTTTTCTCTCCCTTTTAAAACAAATTATTAGAGTGCCATCTGCGTTAAGCGCTCACCGCTGTCTGAAAATAAGTGGGGCTTTACTCAAGACTTGTCTAATATTCTTCTAAGGGAGTGTATATCTTTTAGTGACCGTGTTTTTAACTGCTTAACATTAGTGCCTGTGTGTTTTTCTAGATGTGGTTTTAAAGAAATAATTATATCTCTTTTACACCAAGCTCTGGTCAGTGTTTACTTGTTCTACTGTGTTCTTTTGACCTATTGTGAATACTCTGTATATTGCCTAACTCTTCTTGAGGGAAGTCTGACTGCTCAGCCACAGCTACCAAGTGAATCTGTTTGGTATAGACTTCTACCAAGTGGGTTTACTGCCAAACACCTGTAGTCTTAAATCTTTTGCAGTGGTCCCAGAGGGAACTGCACAGGTTTCTGCCTAACATCTGGGAACCACCAGGTTAGTTGGTGGGCCTCCCAAATTATCGCCTGTGGCCTTAGTCACACTCATTATTGGAGACAAGACAGCAAAGCTTCCTGCCCTGGTTCAGGACAATGTCCCTGCTAACATTCTGTTAGGAAATTATCTAGTAGAGTTGGGATGGATCTTGGATGGTCTCCCCATGACTGCTGCTGCAGTCACTAAGTCACAGGTGACACCGGGTCTGGCTGTGAGTCAGGTACCCGAGCCAAAGGAGAGAACTAAGGCAAGAAGACAGAAGAACAAGAAGACCACCTCTGTGAAGGGGGCTCCTTCTCTTCCTGCTGTTCCTACATCATCCATTGGGATCCATGCTCCGGACGAGCTGGGTCCAGTGGAAAACCCAAACTCAACTCCTGAGGGAGAAGAGGCAGAAGACTCTCCTGTGTGAGAGGTTCTCAACCCGGAAGAATCACCCCGACCTTCAATGCCTGTTGGCTGAAGGGGGACCCTCATGGGCGGACTTCTGTAAGGGACAGAGAGAGTGCCACTCTCTCGAGGGTCTGAGGAAACAGGCCCTGTCCCAGGCACAAGGAGAAGTGCCTAAGACATTCAGAATCTATTGGGAGGGTGAGCTCCTTGTTAGTGAGCCCACTAAGTCTGAACCTGGTGCCCTCAAGAGGTTGGTGGTACCCCGGGTTTACAGGCCCTTTCTGCTGCAGTTGGCGCATGAGGTGCCCTTAGCTGGTCATCTTGGTACCAAGAAGACTAAGCAGAGGCTCTCTGCCCGTTTGTACTGGCCTCGGATAAAAGTAGAAGTGGACTCCCACTGCAGGACCTGCCCAACTTGTCAGTTGTCTGGCAAGACTGGAGGCAGTGTCATTGCCCCACTGCAGCCGTTGCAAGTGGTTGGCACACCATTTGAGAGGTTGGGCATCGACATTGTCGGTCCCCTTGACCCTCCCGGACCTCGGTTCATCCTGGTCTAAGTTGATTATGCCACCAGGTACTCTGAGGCTATACCCCTTTGGACTGTTACTGCCAAGGTGGTTGCCAGGGCTCTCCTGGGCAATTTCAACTATATTGGATTCCCTAAGGTGGTTGTCTCTGATAGAGGATCCAACTTCTTGTCTAGTTACATGAAAACCACATGGAAAGAGTGCGGGGTAACCTACAAGTTCTCCACCTCTTACCAACCCCAGAACAATGGTCTGGTTGAGAGATTTAATAAAACTCTCAAGCACATGCTAGGCACTTTGGAAGAGCCCCTAAGGAGGAAATGGGAACTCCTCCTGCTATGCCTGCTGTTCGCTTACAGGGAGGTACCTCAGAGGGTGTTGGTTTCAGCCCCTTTGTGTTACTCTTTGGACATCCTGTGAGGGGGTCCCTTGCCTTGATCAGAGACGGTTTGGAAGCCACCCCTCCAGGTCCCGCCAAGCAAGTGGGGGACTATGTGTTAGGCCTCAGACGGAGGATGACATAGATGATGGGTCAGGTGACAGCAAATCTCAAGGCCAGCCAGGAACTGAATAAATACTGGCATGACCTGAAAGCCTCACAAGTGGTTTAGAACAGGAAATCCTTGTGATGGAGCCTACCAAGCCTAGAGCTTTGGCAGACAAGTGGACTGGACCCTTCAGGATCATCTCCAAGATGGGCAAAGTCAATTATCTGGTTGACATGGGAGTCCCTGGGGTAGCCCCTCAGGTATTCCATGTTAACAGGCTCAAGCCGTAGGTGCTGCCAAATTTGTGAGCACCTTTGACCTTACCTCAGGCTATTGGCAAATAGCTCTGATGGACCATGCCAAGGGAAAGACTGCATTCTCAACACCTGAGGGACTCTACCAATTTAGGGTCATGCCTTTTGGGTTGAAGAATGCCCCTGCCACCTTCCAGAGATTGGTCAATCATGCACTCAGTGGGCTGGAGGCCTTTTGTGTGGCCTACTTAGACGACATTACTGTCTACAGTTCCACCTGGGAAGAGCATTTGACACATCTGGATAAGGTGTTGCAGGCCTTGAAAAGGGCTAACCTCACTATCAAGGCCACCAAGTGCCAGATAACTCAGGGGAAAGTTGTGTATCTTGGTCATGAGGTAGGAAGGGGTCAAATCCAACCTCTCCCCAGTAAAGTACAGGATGTACATGACTGGGAGACTCCCACTACTCAAATTCAGGTGAGAGCCTTTTTAGGCCTCACTGGGTATTATCGCAATTTCATGGTGGAGTATGGAACCATAGCTGCACCACTGACAGCTCTGACTTCACCCAAACAGCCTAGGAAGGTTAATTGGACTGAAGACTGTCAGAGAGCCTTTCATGGCTTCAAAGAAAGTCTGTGTAGGGCACCTGTGTTGTGTGCGCCTGACTACAGAAAACCCCTTATCGTCCAGACGGATGCCTGCAACACCAGAATTGGAGCTGTCTTGTCCCAGTTAGATGACAAAGGAAGCGAACAACCGATCATCTTCCTAGTAGACAACTCAAGGGTAGAGAACTTAGGCGGGCTACTGTTGAAAAGGAATGTTTTAGCATAGTTTGGAGCTTTAGGCGTTTTAGGCCCTACCTTATGGGGTCTACCTTCAAGGTCCAAACAGATCGTAAGCCCCTGAAGTGGCTTATGCAGATGAAGGGTGAGAACCGGAAACTGCTCAGGTGGTCCATTAGCTTGCAAGGGCTAGACTTCACCATAGAGCATAGACCAGGGAAGAGTCACGATAATGCAGATGGCCTCTCCAGAAGGTATGTTGACCGTCTGGATGAGGGTGACTATCTCGTGGGAGATTAGTTACCTTAACCTCAGTCTGGGGGGGAGAATGTGATACTGGAAATGCATTGGAGGGAAAGGGCCTCCCTGTCCTTGTCCTGTAGTCCTTTTTTATTTGTGTTCTGTATTGTTTTCTGCCCAGGAGTCTATGTGGGACTCCTGGCAGTGCAGCTCTTCCTGTTTTTGGAAAACAGAGGGGTGTCTGGTAAATCCCTACCAGCACGAACACAGCCCATTGACTTGTTCTTGGGTGGAGGGCCCCTGGGAGAGTCTCAACCAAGTCTTTAGCTCACTGTTCTTTTCACAGAGAAGAAATGTTCCTTCCTGTTTTTGGTTTGGTGTACAGACCCATGGGATACCCTTATGGCACCCATATTTGGGGGTATAACCCTGTGGCCCTAGTGTATGTTTTTGGGCACCTGTGTGTGGCCCACAGAGCAGGGTATGGGCTGGTGGCAGCTCCATGCTGAATTTGACAGGTGCTCTGAGTATCCTCCATTTTGGGATTGGAATCAGTTGATTCCCGATTGGAAACAAGATGCCCCCTGTGGCCTCTTGCTTTCTATTGCCTGTGACCTTATTTTCCCAAAATCCTGGGAAGCCCTGACTCTGTCCTTTCCCCCTGACTGGCTGTTGGGTGGAAGTTCCATATGTGGTGTTGTTGTGAAGTCCAGGCCAGACTGGCTGGAGCCTTCCCAGTGACTGTATGTTGTGGGTACACCCTGTGGGAGGGACCTGGGTGAATGGAGTCTGTGACCAATATGCACTTCTTGTTGTAAATGTCTGGTTTCTGGTGTTTGACACAATGGGCCTCATTACGATTTTAGCGGTAGCCATGCTGCTATTGGCGGCATGGATGCCGCCAAAATCGGGTCCGGGTTCCCAGAATGAGGAATTACCGGGCCATTCCGAGTTCGGAGGGCCCGGTAATTCCTCCCTCTGGGAACCTGGACCCGGGCCTTCCCCATTCCCATTGCAGCCCCCATAGAGCTGAATGGGAATGGGAGAGGGAGCAAACAACAGGCCGATTACGAGCGGCCAGTTGTTTGCTCCCTCTTCCCCTCGCAGGACCCACTCTGCACGTCTGGTGAAACCTGGTGAAACCAGACGTGCAGACCGGGTCCCGCGAGGGGACCTCGTAGTCAGGCGGTATGGGGTTGACGGCGCCGGCACCTTTACTGGCGCCGTTAACCCCTTACCGCCTGATTTGTAATGAGGCCCAATGACTGAGACGGCCCTGCCCGAAACTGGTATGAATGCAGTGTATAGTGTTGAATGACTGGGTACTTGTCCCAATACGCATTCCTTATTGTGAGTGTCTGAGAGGGAGGAGTATGGCCTGAATGCACTGTATGCCTGATTGGCTGACTGATTGCTGAAGGCCCTTCTGAGTGATTGGTTGCCTGAGTGTGACTCAGCAGAATGAATGAGAGATCAACTAGTATATCTGGGGGCCTCTCATTGCTACAATTCGTTCAGAAGCTGGAGTTGAAACTAACATTGAAACTGAAACTGAATCTTGAAGCCGAGCCCGAAGAAGAAGGTTGACTGCTGTCTCCCTTCCGGCGAAATCTGAAAGCTGCCGAGACTGATCTAAGAGAGGACCTGGTTAGGCACCCTCTTACCGTGCTCCGAGCAACCATCGAGCACCGCTAACCTTGCCGAAGCACCATGGAAGTCAGACCCCCGACAGGCTGCCGACCGGATACTGGGATAGCAGAGGAGAACTAAGATAAGCACCAGACATTCGTCCACCGCCGTCGACCAGGGTCCGCAGGTTCGCATAACCGCTGGAGGCCCGTCGAAGCAGTGTTGCCCGGAAGCGGGGAACGTTTGACGCCGTGCCATCGACGACCCGAGCCGCAACGCTCCTTTGCCTAAGACTTTTGATTCACGGATGCGCTCGTCCGCACCGCCGCCCACCTTTCCCCGCCGGAGAAGGCCAGGCGTAGACACGCTGAGGAGCATCCGCCGGTGGGTTTCCCACCACCCAAAGACCATAGAGACGCTGGACGACTCAACATCCTTGCTGGGCCACAGTTCTTTACAAACTCTTTGCGATCCTGAACTATCGACATTGAGGTGCCCCGCACACCTCTTTCTTGCAGGATGTCTTTGAATCGCCAAGTACCGCTGGGAACGAAGCTGCCGTCTCGACGCCAAGTTCACTTTCTTCGAGGGATCCCGACGATCCGTGGCTCCTGCTTTAAAGGGAGCTGCTCAAAAAGGATCCATCGACGACTCGTCGCCGAACTCTGCTATTCCAGGAACATCGGGGTGGTAGAAACATTATAGAAGGAAATAAGACTTATAAAACAATATATGGACTGGACTTATGATATATCTTTATTTTACAGGTTGTCCACACAGAACTGTGTCTAACGGTAGAGGCCAGTATTCTGCCAATTGTTCTAACCAACTGCTTTCCCTCCTATATCTATTGTTGGTTACCTTTATTAACGGATTTGTGTGACATTTGACCAGAGTATAGTTGATGCACTTTAATGAAATCTGATAATAATTGGGGTACCACTTAGAACTGTATATATTTGCCATTGTAGATTTACTGAGCACAAAGTGAGTTATTGTGATTGTGTATATAACCTTGAACCTTAATTATATAAAGACTGTGTTTTAACTAATACAGTGTGTGGATATTCCTTTGTGGGTGCTTGGGGACTACACCATACTTAAGAACCAGCCTGCATCACCTCCTGAGAAGCAAGGCCCTGATTGCTCGTCCATTGCTACCAACAATAGAGAATCTTGACTGGGGTCCTCTGTCCTTTTCATCTACCATATAGAGAGCAGAAGTACAGATCCCCCCTCGAGTCTTTACAGGCATACATATTTTTATGACTCCCTTCAGGCATCCAGCTGATGTCACATGCTCATCTTTGTTCCATGTCATGAGCATGCACTGTCCACTTGGACTGCAATAGATCCATCTTCTCACATACTTCTTATGGTCCTTTGGATACAGGAACTTTGTTCCCTCGGGTGCATGGATACTGACCTTCACGAAGTCTCTGATTTCTTCATCAGTCAGATCTTTAGGCTTTCATCCTGGTTCAACATCACTCATGATCTTCATCCCTATGGCTTTCTTTGCTGTCTTCTTGCAATGTGAGATTATTATCTTGATCACACAGAATACAAGCATCAATAATAATAACAAAGCTCCTAAAAACTTGAACATATCTGCCATGCATTGTGGAACCCATGAGAACAGTGATCCAAACCAACTGTCATCAGCGTTGTCTTCGACCTCCTCTATCATCTGACCATGGAGCTTCGTCAGCATATCTATGGCCTCTGTCAATGTTCCATTCTCGTCATCATGAGAAGGTATAAATGTGCAACATGATTCTTCAATTTTGGCACAAACACCTCCATCCATCGCTGTGATCATGTCTAGGATGCATCTGTTCTGGAGGGTCATCAATCTTACAGCTCTTCTCTGATTGCATTGAATCCTTTTATGGTAGTATTAATCACCTGTAGTAGTTCCCATCTGGCGATCTGAAGCCACTTGGTATTTGCTCCAACCTGGATCCTTGGCATAAAGTTCAAAGTGAGCACTGAAGAAGACTGGCTGAACAGTCTATGTTCATATGGTATAGCATGAAAGGCATCTATTGATTTAGCTGAAAAGTAGTTCTCTCGCTTCATTCGATTTATCAGTTCCACAGATCTCTTCCTCCTTAAATGTGCATCTGCTTTCGGAAAACTATCAATGTTCAGGTCACCTTTAGGTATCACCAATGCAGGAACGTGGACATTCACCAATGTGCAGATTCCTCCTCAATCCTTTGGTAGTCTGATGTAGGCTTTGGATCCACAAGCCCAATAATGATCCATGATTACTGCTGTTCCGATATTCATTCCGGTTGCATCGAAGATTCGTTCACAGTTCTGGTTCTCCCCCATTTTTCTTGTACCATTATTCCTGAAGCATAATTTAGAACTTTCCATTGGTACTATCTGCAGGGGCCCTCCTCTATCTTTGACTCATGTCTATAGTTTAGCTAGTTTTGGACATAATGGTTTACAAAATATTTGTTCATTCTCGATTGTTGGTCGGTAGTGACCTATTATTTCCCAGTCTCTGCAGATTACTACTTCCTCTTCCCAGCCATCTGGTGATAAGACAGTTCCCCAAATCTCCATCTGTCCTCTGCTCTTCCATCTGCAGATGTCTTCTGTGTAGTGTCCTGGAACTTTCATTTATTTATTCAATTCTCTTCTTATTCCTGTTCCTTTTACTCCAGGGTTCTTGTATCTTATCACAATGTTCTTTGTCTTAGCATTGTTTCTTGTCTTTATGTCTTGAACATAATCATCTTCATTCGGATCTGTTCCTTCGGTTGCCCATTTGAGAGAGGCTGTTTGACCCATGAACTGGCCTCTGGTACTACAGAAAACTAGATGCACTATGCAGTGTGCAGTCAGGACATCTATTTCGATAGCTATGAAGATCTTCGACTTTCCCATGCTGTATGGCAGGAGTAGACATAGAAAGCATTCTTCATCTGACATCCGTCTTCCAACTTTTTTCATGTGTTGGTACCATATGTTATTTCCCAAGTGTGCTGTGCTGCCCAGATAATCATTCAGTTCATAATTATCTTCTTGAGTGCTTCTTTTGGTTCTCAAACTCTTCATGTAGTTGTATATCACTGCATTTCTAAATGCATCAACATAGCTTCTTCTGGATGGTTTGGTTGCAGGAACATCAATCCGGATTCCCTGCGTAGAAGAAAGTTCAGCAAGTCTTTGTTTATCCATCTGTCTTATTCTGGCAATAGCTAAAAAAGGACTGGTGCTTGGGCCTTTCGTTGCTGGACCAGGTGTGTCTGTATGCATTATCTGTGTAGGCCCAACCTTTATCAACCCCTTACTTTGTCTAATCCGCCACCCTGTCTCTGGCGTTCAAAAGCAGTGTTTGAAACAAGTGCTGTGTGTCATTGATTACTGATAACATCCATTTCAAGCTCAGGTATCTTCCCATTTTTTCTTGGGACACAAATGACTATGTAGAGTCTAGGCTGCCTTGTAGTTGCCACGCTCACCTTTTCCTTCAGCTCAAAAACATATACAGGAATCTTTGCATCATTTGCTCTTATGTAGAATGCAGTTCTCACTGTCAGTGAAAGCAGTATGAGTATGAATATAATATATGTGTAGATGATGCAGTGGTAAGTAAGCCTGCAGTATCTGCTTCTGGGACAATTTGTACGTCTGTCCTCACGGGGCAACACAATATTGCTACTTTGGTTTCCCATCTCGAACATTTGATGCTAAGGAAGGAAAAACAACTGTAATGGCTCTGCATTTTTAGATTGTTTCTGGAAGCTGTTGTCTTTATTCAGCATTCATCCTCAATCTATTGTCGCCTTTCTGAATGTTTAGGGAACGACTTTATCTTTATTTCTGGAATCAGCTTTTTCACCAATCAGGATGCAAATGTTCCTTTATCATGAAGAAAAATGCCCTCGGTGAGCCTCTATGAAATCTGCTTCATTTATTAGTTCCCAATCAATGCCTCAAATCTGCTTCAGTCCAGATGACATGTTGCTTCCCTGTCAGCATGAACAAAGCGTTTTGTACTTCATTCAATTCCTTGATCTGTCCCTCGGAGGAACGTTTCTACACAGCTCTGTGATTTCTTCCAGAATAGATTGCCACCTGGATGATAATTCCTTCCAGGATCACATTCAAGTTTGCAGTATTTCTTGGATCTCTTAGGAAAGCTACGTCTGTGTGTCTCCCAACGAGATGCAGGTATTCTTCAATTAGATGAAAAAACACCACACTGACCAGTCTATGTGCTGCGTTGGTTGATAAGGGCATTTGTGTTTTCCTCACTGAACTCAGGCAACTTCAAAAAATCTTCAGTGATGATTATGGGCAATCTTCTAATATGTTTTTCATTGTCAGGATTTTTAAAAAGAATCGGGGTACTGTACCCTCTTCCAATTGCTGTGTCCACGATAAGAATTTGGCATATCCTTATCCTTATCAAGGCTTAAGTATACCTCAGTCCAAAGTCAATTAGCTACTGTGGCTTTTAAGAATGCAGATCTTCTTTTACTGCTCAACTAAGATGCACAGAGTGTTCAAATGTGTCCCTTTAACCTTTTATTTGTAGCTAAAAAGGGAGTGTCCAAATTAAGCCACAGTCCACTAGTAGGGTCGTTTCTTTGCACTTGTCAGGTTATGCATCCTTCTTCCTCGTCATAGATCTCGTCTGCACGTGCTGTGGTTCTTCCCCAATGTCTGTAGCTTCTTCACGGTGGGGTGCAGGCAGAGGGGTCTCTCCAGAATAGATCTTGATGTCTCCCAGGAAGATCCAAGCTCGCCTACCCTGCAATTTGACAGCAGATAGCATCTTGTCCTCAACAACGAAAGGACCGTTGAATCTGGGCTCTCCCACTTTTTTCTTGTGTGCTTACGAATTAGGACATTATCTCCTGGGTGGATTCTTGGACATAGAAATTTATGAGTTAGAGTTGTTGAAGCATCTCCTTCTGTGTTCTGTACTGCCCTACACCCTTGTCTCTGCAACTGACCTGAATTCACAGAAAAACTAGATGTTAAACAGTTCAAATAGTTTTGCAATTCAAGTCCTAAAATTTCTGACGTTGGCTGAGCATCACTTCTAACTCGAGATAGAGGCATTAAAGGTATTCTCATTCGCCTTCCTGTCACAATTTCATGCAGCGTAAGATGGTGGTCAGAACCTGGTTGGTTCCTCAATGCATACAATGCCAGTGATAGGAAGTGCAACCACCCTTTTTTCAAAGTAAGCTTCAATTTAGCTATTCTTTCTTTTAACAAGCTGTTGAGCTTTTCAGAGATCCCGTTTCCTTGCGGATGATAAGCCGAAGAAAACTTGTGTTTTATACCAAGCAACGAGGTGATCTGCTCGAAAAGTGTATTAACAAAGTGAGGTCTATTATATGATCTCATTATTTCGCACACTCCCCATCTGGGAAATACTTTGTGCTCTAAGAACTTAGCTGCACAGGTAGAGCCTGGGTGCGTGCATGGACCTGCCTCTATCCATCTAGAGAAAGACATACTACATCTAATAGGTATCTATATCCATTGCAAACTTGTATCATGTTGACATAGTCGATATGCAAGTGCTGTAAAGGGCCATTAGGTCTTGGGATGACTCCCCTCACTATGCGCAGTGTATGCCCAGCTGTGAATTGTTGGCAAACAATACAAATTACCATAAGAAATGCAACATGCTCCATTAGGTTCGGTCCTCAATGGTTACAGCAAGATTCTCCCTAGTTGTATGCGCTGGGTAGTGTAATTGTTCTAGTGCTATCCTTAATAAGGTTATAGGCATCACTGGTTTACCAGTGCTGTCTTGTCGCCACAATACTTCAAAGGGTTTTAAAGACACCCTCTTTGGTTCCACAAGTTATTTTACTCTTGCGGTGCCTATCTGTGTTTTAGACATATGATTATATCCCTCATCCACAATCATCATCACAGTCATTCTTTCATTCACATTAATGGTTTCGATATTCAACATCCCCGTATCTGTATTTGCTATGTGCTTGGCTTCAGCATCTGCTGCTTGATTTCCGCATGAGATAAAATCTGTCCCTTTCGTGTGAGCTGCGCATTTAATGACTGCGATGCCCACTGGAAGTTGTAGTGCCTTAATGATCCTATCCAATAAGGCTGCGTGCTGTACTGGCATGCCGTCTGCTCGGAGGTAGCCCCTCCTTTTCCAGTGCGCTTATCCTGTGTGTACCATCGACGTCACATAGGCGGAGTCACTGTACACCGTTAGTTCCTGGTCTGCATGATTCTCAATTGCGAGTATCAATGCCAATAACTCTGCAGCTTGTGCTGAATAATGAGATGGCAATCGAGTACTCACAAGCACTCGAAATTCTCAATTTGCCAGATGTTTTACTACTGTGGCGCCTGTATATCTCTGCCCATCATTGTGATCGATCCTTGAGCACCTGTCAATGAACACAATCCCCCCCCCCTGCAAGCGCATTCTCCTTTACTCTAGGGAGCTCATCACAGAATTCTTCATAGTTTGCACAATCGTGTATAGGATCTCCCATGGTAATTGGCTCAGCTATAAACATAGCTGGATTCACTATTTTACATCAAACTATTTTAATCGCTGGAGTTGATATGATTACCTCATAGGCAGAAGCACTTTGAGTAGTCAAAGTGCCTTTTAGCTTTTCTAAAATGGCAAATAATGCATGTTCAACAAATAACATCATGGAGCATCCCATCACTATGCTTGTAGCCTCTTCTATGGCGAACGCGGCGGCAGCCAAACTTTGTTCGCATGGAAAGTGACCTCTCATTACTGGGTCCAAAACTCCACTATAATATGCAAGGGCTTGTACCCCAACGTGGTTCTCTGTGTGAGTACTGCTATCATAAAAGTACTATCTGTATGGGAGAGTAAAAATAATTCCTCTACATAATTGGGGATCCCTAGAACTGGGGCTGTTCAGATTGCTTTTTTCAATTCGCCAAACCCTTCTTCCATTGCCTCAGTCCACACGATTTTTTTTTGCGCTGCCTGTGCTTTCTTCAGGGCCTGTAAGAGAGGCCGTGTATACGACCTGTAGTCAAAGACCCATGCACTGACATAATTGCATAATCCTAGAGAACTCTGCATTTGTTTTATCGTGTGTGGCTTAGCTGTTTTTAAAATGGCCTCAGCTCTTGCAGGGGTGACCTTCATACGAAATCTATTGGCCTATGTACAGCACTTCTTGTTGACAATATTGCAACTTTTCCTTGTCAACCTTATAGTCTCTGTCAGCAAGTATAATCATCAGCTGAACAGAATCGCGTCTGCACTCTTCCTCTGTGGTGCTGCAAACTAAAATGTCATCTACGTATTGCAGCACAATGCTCTCTAAAGCAATATAGCTCAAGTCCATCTGGAGGACTCTGTTAAACATTGATGGGGACTCACAGTACCCCTGGGGCAGGCTTGTGCTTTTTAATTGCAATTGTCTAAAGATAAATGATGTAAAATCTTGTGAGTCTTTGTGCAATGGGATTGAGAAAAACGCATTTTTCAAATCAATCACCGTGAAATATTGTGCATAAACAGGTATATTACATAAAATTGTAGACAGGTTCGGGACTAGAGGGAACTCAGCCTCTACAATTTTGTTTATCGGCCTAAGATCTTGTATTAGTCTCCAAGACCCCCCCTTTGATTTTTTAATAGGATAGATTGACGTATTACATGGTGACTCTGATGTCACTAAGATACCTTGGTCCATCATTGCGGAAATCATCTTAACAATGCCTTCATCTGCCTCTCTAGACATGGGATATTGTCGTGCTCGAGGTAAAATTGCTCCTGGTTTCAATTTAATGTTCACTTCCCCAACTCCTTTCAGTAAGCCTACGTCATGGGGGCCAGTAGTCCATAATGAAATTGGCACTTTCGCATTATCTTCATCATAATACTCAGGGCGCTTCTTTGCTAGCATCATTCTCTGCGGGACTTCGCTCTTAATCGCCTTGATCCAATAAGTAAAGCACCTTTCAAATATCACAAAATTGTCAGATATGTCATCTCCAAACAAGTCCTCTTCAGTGACGTCAGTCACTCTGCAATCTTCCTCAATGGCAATCATCTACCTTTATCATCAGTGGCATCAAGCAAAGCCATATTTCCTCGGACTATAGCTGTTTCTATGTCTAAGGGGAAAATGTGCCCCTCCTCTTCGTCCATGGGTATCTGAGAATTAAATAGAAACTCATCTAGTATTCTCATGGTTCTGCCTACTAGACCTAGCAGCCATGTTAACAAAACACGTATCCCATAATGGAACACTTTGGGTTCCAACGGTATCGCTCTAGGTGCTATTTGCCCTGCATATGCCCTGATCATTTCACACGCATTTGCGGTATTGCGCATACTATGCCATTGTCTGTAAACAAAATGGTCATATTCATTTTCATCATTAAACCTTGTCCTAATATGTTGACAGGTTTTTGCCTCGAATAAAGCAGTGGTACTGGCATATAGCATTCTCCTATGGAGACTGGTAATTCTTTTGTAAAAGGAACACGACTTGCTGCTCCTGTAAAGCCCTGAGTATTCATCGCATCGCCAGTCATTGAAAATGTGCCCTCACATACGCACAAGCACATTGCACCTGTGTCCACTAAGAAGGAAAAAGCTTTGTCTCCTATAATTACTTCTATCACGAGGATTCAGCGTAATAGATAGGACTGAACACATCAGGTCTCCCAGTGAGCGGTCCTATTTCGGGTACAGTCTCACTCCATCACCTGTGAATGGATTTCCTCCATCAACAGTAACACCTCCTATTCTACGTGTCATAGACGATTCTGTGTTCATATTCTGCTGAAGTTGCATAGGAGACTGCTGCGATTGTCCTTACGGTTGATTACCTGTTACTTGCTGTGACTGCAAGCCTTGCTGCACTCTCGGTACTTGCTGCTGCACTGTTTGATCTTGCGCAAATCCATTTCCGCCCTGCTGCGAATATGCAGGTGGATTTGGTGTTCCCTGTCTTGGAAATTGATCATTCTTTACCATCCCTTGGCTTCTACACATACGAGCTATGTGCCCTGTCATTCCACATGTCCAACATACAAGCGCCTGTCTCCCCATCTGCCCATATTGCATGTTCTGATTACCATTTTGCATATTCTGGAACCCTTCCTGATTATTCTGCCAATACCCTTTATTACCTTGCCAACCTCTCCCTCGATAACCCCTTCCTCGTGGAGCATATCCATTATTTGTCTGATCAAACTGTCTTTGGTTATTTACTTGTGGCATGTGCACTACCTGCTGCAAATTTCATCCACCTTCGTTAGTTAACATTGCCCCTTCAATGGCATACTTGGATAGTTTTTTCTGAACTAATTTTGCTTCTTCACCTTTTCGGGCATCGTCATTTTTGCGATTCTTTTCCTGCATGAGTCTGCAATAATGTGCAGTGGTTAACTGAATTTCCGACCACGGTTTGGCTTCAATCCCCACTAATTTCTTGGGCTGTTTCTGTACCTGCCCTGGCAGTCCTTGGCATAATATATGATAAAATACAGGTATAGACTTCCCCTAAGCTTCACGTGTTTCAAGCGCCCATGCGTCTTGAAAACTTTGAATGTAAAGCAACGGGTCCTCTCCTTCCTTCATTTTTTTCGTCATTAAAGCTCCCATATCGGACGTGTCCGGATATAGCACTCAAAGCGCTTTTCAAATTGCTGCTCTACAATTATTAAGTGCTCCATCGTGCACAGTGTTGACTGTAGTCACACCTGGGTAACCTGCCCATGTCCATACGTCATCAGCTCTCTCACCAAGTATGGCGATTAGAAGACCTTTAATATCCCCTATAGCTAATGTATTCCCTCCCGTCATTTTTGCTAACTCATGTTTTCATTTTCCAGCGCCGGAAGTTAAATTAGGGAGTTTACATTTAAAATGTTCTCTGTCCATCTGGGGCCATGGTATATAATGTGGCCTGGCCCCTCCCTTTTCCAACAAGGGGAACTGTGACGCTCCAAACTCATTTTCATCTCTCATCATTTGTCTATCTACCGCTGGAGTAATATTCCCACATCGCTGTCTACCTGGCAGTGATCTTAGCCTGCTTACATTAGGCCTCCGAACTCCCCCACTGACCATTGGGTTGCCCCTTATGTCGATCTGACTGTGTCAGATATTCTGGTGCCCTATACCTAGGTATTTCTGAATCTGACCATCTTACTCCCTTATCCATAGGTGAACATCCCTCTGGACTACATATATAACTTCTCTTTTCCCTCTGGAAGGTTTCCCTTTCTTCATCTGATACTTCTTGTGCCCAACTTGTGCAACTTCTCTCATCATCATCTCTATTTAATGTTAGTCTGTCTAAAGACAGCTCCTGATGTCTCGCACTACGGGAGGCTTCCTCCGTGTCATACAACTGAGTGCTCTCGAGACAATAATTTTTTCCTTTCCCTTGTAATTCTTTCTGGGCTTGCATTTCATGGTATACCTTCTCAATCGTGTCCCCAATGCTTTGTGAGTCAAACTCATCTTCTAGATTTACTCTAGATGTACCTGGTAAGGACTCAGACTCGGGAAATAATTCCTCTATGTCTTCCCATGCTACCCATGGATTGGGATTTCTTACTTCCCTGACAAAATACTCGAGATCTCGTGCTTTCTGTCTGCTTTTACATTCCATGTCATCGACTTCTCAGCGCTTTCTAGCTTCTTCTTTTACTCTGTCTTCCTCTTTCTTGTTCATATCCCTTCATTCATATGCACTTCGTATTTCCTCATCCCTTCGCCTTTGTATTCTTTTCTCTCTTATCCTTTCCTGTTCGTCATTGTCTATTCCTTTCTCTCTTAGTCTTTCCTGTTCATTGACTGTTCTCCTTTTATTATCATGTTTTCTTTGCTCTTGTGCTTTCTTGTTTTTAGCTTGCTCATCTTGATATGACTGTTCTTGTCTTTGTCTATCTTTTCTTTTCGCTCTTACATCTTTCAATCGTTCCTCCCTTTCTTTGTCTTTTCTGTTTTGTTCGTCTTGATCTCCCCTTTGTCTTACATCTTCGATGCCTTTACCATTGAGTTTAAGTAAAATGTGACCTCCCACCCATTCATTCTGTAAGGGCGCTATCTCATCAGTTGTATCCTGATCTCCTTTCCATCTCTTTATTTCTCTCCTTATATCTAGAGATGTGCTTGCTCGATCACTTCTCTCCTTATTGTGTATCTCCCTGTCCCTCGGGACTTTGGAGGTTATATCTTTCTCGGTGTCTTTCTCTAGGCCCTCGTCACTACTTTGCGTAGGTGACTCATATGACGGATTGCTATAGCCCGTTGCTGCTTTAAGTTCTCTTAATGGGTATAACCCTTTGTCTTTCTTAATCTCATCTTTCATTTCAGACGGGGCGGGCGGAGCAGAAGGCTCTTCACCCCCTCTTTGCATATATTGAGTATCCAATCTAAAGGAGGTTCCTCCTCCTTCTCGTGTTCATACATTTTCCAAAGCTCTAGACTTGCTAGGCGCTTTTCTAACTTTTTTCCTGTGTACGTAGCATGCAAATATGTCATCATATGCTGCAGAACTGCTCTCGATAATGACCCACCTTCCGGCCATGGCCGGAACATTTCATCTGCGGTCCCTTTAACCCATTGTGCACTGTATTGTTTAAATTTAAGCGTGTGCTTTGGTAGCTGTTTGCAAAGATGCACTAATGGCGTAACTTCTTCCATTTCTTAACCTTTACTTTTGTCTTTGCTACCACGTCTATGTTTTAGTTACAGTTTTCAATTTTACGTCTCAATCAACATACACTTATGAGCGAGCACCAACCATTGCAAGCTCAAATCCCGTCACAATGCAATTTTTTACTTTTATCTTGCTAAAAAACAACAATCAAAGTTTAATCTTAAAACAATCAATTTTCGCGTTTCAACTTCAAGTTTTTCTATCACTTAAAATCTTTATTTTTTCAACTCTGACATCATCACACCTTACAACCACATAAAACAAAACAGACAGATTTGACCAGCCACATGTACGTACTACTCACGATCTTCTTCTAAGACTCGTCTTACCCTCTAGATCTGCTCCGATTGGAACTTAAGCTAATTCCTTTAAGAAAATCTTTAACCAATCTCGTCTCCTATATGTCCCACGTAAAGGGGGCTCTGAATTAGAAGCTTCTGCTAGCACTCTTTAAAGTCTAGGAACAGGGCGTATCCTCATAGCGTGGCTACACGCACAACTATTTTTCCTCATATATTACTTGGCCACACTTAAGTCAATAAATATCTTGTTTCCCATATACATATTTATTACACTCTTACTCTTGCATTATATTTTATCCAGCTTCCCTCCGTTACTCTCCATTATTTACTACGCATGCATCCCTTTGCCATACTTTTTGGTCTATTCACTCACCGTTGCATGTTTTTCGTCTTCGGACCTCGGGATCACTGCCTTCCCCCAGTCAGTAATTTTCCACCTACATGAGCAGCACGTAGACCGAACAACCAAGTACGGGTGAGCTTGTCTTGATACCAACTTCCCACCAATTAAAAATGTGATCCATCATCACCTCGATGGTCCAGTCTCAATTAGTACTTTGAAGTTGGCCTTGAGTCTACTGTTCTCTGAGAATTTTTAAGGAGTATGGGTACTATCCGGCTTCCGTGCATAGGTGTGATCTTCTCGTTCGTCCAACTTTCTTCCATCACGTGACTGGACACCATGAAATTAAGCCTTTCTGTGTATTTGATTTTATTTTCGAGAGTCTTCTGACGTCTTTTGTTTTTACTTGACCTCTCTGAACAGGAGCTACTGTTCTTTCACGTTAATTGCATCTACTGTCAGCCAACTCCTAGTTTGATAAGACCTTGGCTTTTTGGGCTCAGTGAACTCCTTAGCTGAAATGTATTCTGTTCAATTCAATTGCTTTTTGTAACTGCAACACTGAACTTAGGTCTTCTTGCGTTGTTCAGTACTGCTTTATACGTAGTGGAAACATTCATTCTTTACTTAATCCATATGTATCTATGAGGTATATTGGTATATGTTGGCGCTTGCCGTGGTCTAATCTATTTAAGCATGTGGCTAGCTTCATGATTGCTTTGCTGTTTGCGTTTCTTTGCATCTGTACACATATAAACAAACTAAATATCTTCATCAAGTTTATGGCATAAGTCTCTACATCTTGATCCCAAGATGTTACTTATCCTTGGTACTTCTTTGTTCTTTATAAATCGTCTGCCTCTCTGGTCAGGTTATTTTTCTATATGGGTGTCAATTCAACTTTGTATGATGTCACCATTCTTCCTGGTCCTTCAGTTTCTTTGTTTCATCAGGAATCTCGTTCAAATGGCCATCATATTGTCTTGGATGCAAGTATGGTTTCCTCAATGGGTACTTTACCTCCCATATTCTCTTAGGAATAGGTATTCTTATGGGTACTGCACAGAGCCTGCTCTCTTCTCTTTGCTGGTTCGTTTGTTCAGGATACGTCACATATTTTGGTTCATATGCTTCAGGTAATGTAGGTGGGGCAGGTGGAGTGGGGGTACTTGGCTCCTCCTCTACACATGTTTGGCAGAGACTCTAGGAGTTCAGCGGAAGTAATGGTTTGAAAAGAGAGAATCAAAGGCTTCTCTATCTGTTCTTGCTTAGTTTCTGGTCCTGGGCAAACCTGGGTGACACAACTAGGGACAGATTTTGAGTCAGATAGGGGACCAGATATAATATTTTCTCGAACTGCCATGATATTATCAGCGAAGGCGCGCTGCACCCTGGCACAATCTTCTTTGGTGGGCTGAAAGGCCTGAGGTGGGAGTTTAGATTTTTCCAGCGCCTTCAGAATTTTAAAAAGTTCTTTGGGGCTGTTTTTTAGCCATGACTATTTGCTCATCCAGGAAGTTCCTCTTGGCCTCAAGAATAGCCTCTTTATAGGATTTCTTCAAGGCCATCCAGTAGGCCTTGTGATGATCAGATTGAGATCTCAACCAGGCTCGCTCTGCGTGCCTTTTCTTCTTTTTATGTTCCTCGAGGGTAGGTGTAAACCAACTATTACTGGATGACCCTTCTCTTACTGTAACAAGCTTAGTAGGTGCAAGCTTGTCGAGCATGCATGTCATGTGTCTCGTGTATGAGTCGGCTAAAGAGCAAGGGCAGTCATCATCTGAAGTGTCTCCAAATAGCTGGCTGGTGGAGGTAGAAAGGTCAGAAGAAGTAATCTTTCTAAGGTTTCTACTAGAGATTTTCATTAGTGACTTAAATGGCTTTTTACTGAAAGAATAGGATGGATTGAACATTCAATAAAGAAGTGGTCGGACCAGATGCAGGGCTTGGTGCTGGTAATAGAGATCTTTAAATTCTGACTGATAACCCAGTCTAGAATGTTACCTTTGTTATAAGTGGGATCCCGGTTAAAGACGGTGGGGTCACACTTGTTGAGGAACCTCTCGAGATTAATAGCTTTGGGGTCTGAGCTATCCCCTAACCAGCAGTTAAAGTCTCCAAGAACCAGAGTGGCGTTGCCTGATCTATTATAAGGCTGTAACATTTGAATATGTTTGTCGTTGAAATCGTAATATTGTCAGGAGGACGATACACCAGGAAGATGTTTAGGCAAGAGCTGTCCGAGGGGGTACATTTGAGGTGTATGATCTTGCATCCAGAACAAGAGATAGAGGCTTCATAAAGATGTACATCTTTCCTGGCAATAATTGCCACTGCGCCCCCTTTATCTGACACTCTGTTCTGTGCAGAAACCATGTAGTTAATAGGGATCGCCAGATCAAGAGTAGGGCCATTGTAATCCTGAAGCCAGGTTTCAGTGAGGCACAGTATGTCACGGTTCTGTTCAAGTATGTAATCATGGATGTCAATAGCGTGGGTATTCAGTGATCTGGTGTTAAGGAGGGAAGCCTGAAGCACATGGTTGATCTGGGGTTTAACCCTGGTGGGGGCTTTAGATGAGGGCACATTGAAAGTCATTGGGCCTCATTATAAGTCCGGGGGTAGCCGTGCTGGTAAAACCGTCAGGCTGCTGCCGGACTTGTGAAGTTTTCCGGCGCCTGGCTTCACGAAACACTGGGGCATTACGACCCCAGTGTTTCTGGAAGTCAGGCACCAGAAAATTGTAAATCCCCATTCCCATTTGAGTCCTATACGACTCAATGGGAATGTGAATGACGGAACCGCCACCATTAATAATGCTGCCAGTGCTTCTGTGAAAGTCTGCAGGCGGGCGCCGTCCTGCCCGCCATGTCTGACCTGGTGGGCGAGACGGCACTGTTGTTACCGAACCGGCACACTTATAATGAGGCCCATAGTTTCTGTTGCCTTGGTGTGGCTGGGATGGCTGGTTAGCGCTTTCAGGGGTTCCAATTCGGAGCGAACAGGATTGATCGAAGGATGCTCTTTATTCCAAGGGGGTACTGGAGAGACTGGGGCCGTGAGCAATGTACCACTTTCGTCAGGGCTAGTAGTGTTTTGGACCTGGGCTGTAAGATGGTGTTGCTTGTGTATTGGCTTTATGTCCTTCGCCTTGGTGGAATTGTAATTGTTTATTTGTAAAGCGCTTGTACACAAAGGGAGTGCTTCAAAGCGCTTCAAGGCGGGGAGGCAACAAGGGGATAAAGTAGTCATTCTTAGGCCTTGAAGATTCTGAATGATCTGACAACAATAACTAGTATACTAGCATACTAGGCCACAGGCATTTCCACAGTGCGAGACAAAGAGTGGGGAGAGAAAAGGGGGATGGGGCAGAGGATAAACAGAAACAAAATAGGTTGGTCTGTGCACCTCTGCATGAGTGTATCAGGCACAACCAAGCTAGGGATGGGAGACAGAGGGAGGAAAGACAAACCTGCTAGGCCAAGTACATTCAAGGTCATGCAAGTGCGCAGACAGGGAGTGCAAGGGAGGGGGACAAGTGCACCCAGTTCAGCAGGGGCCTGGGTTAAGTGCAGAGTGGTTGCCACTCTCATGGAACGTATTCTGAGTGCTGTAGTGCAAAGCAGAGTGTAAGGGCCCGGAGGCAAGTGTAGGACTGGCAGGGAGCCTGGGACCTGTGTGGCTCTGGAGGTGCACCAGGCGACCAGTCAGTGAACTGGGCAGGTTGGGAAGAGAAAAGGGAGGGAAGCAGGAGAGAGAGAAATGAGGTTAGCAGGGAAGAGGGAGAGAAAGAAGAAGAGAAGAGGAAGGTCTTGAGGAGTTTCTGGAACTTAAGGTGGTCAGCCTCAAGACGGAGAGAGACAGAGAGACGGAGAGAGACATAGAGGCTGTTCGAGAGGGAGGCGCCTGCAGAAGATAAGATCTACCCCCAAATCTCTGTTTGGGAAAAGGCTCACCTGTAGAGAGTTGGAGGAGGCTATTAGGCAAGAATTGATGTAGTAATCCTGTGTGAGACTACACAACACTTGTCCTATTGGTATTAGGCAACCCACCTTTTGGTATAGGCCCGTACTACACAAGTCGGTAGTGTGACTGAGCAGCCAGGCTTATCTCAAGGGGGGTAAATGTGAGCTGTAGAGCTGTAGCAATGAAATTTGCAAATGCAAGTTACCAAGTAACACTTACACTCAAGGTTTTAGATTAAATTGTTATTTATTTATTTAACAGCAGTTTTTAAATAAGCATTATTTAAAAAGGGCAATATATGTAACAATCAAATATACTTTAAAATACTTGTCCAGAATCAACACAAAGCTAATAGATACTCATTAGAGATGCTTTTTACACACCTCTACACCCTGAGGTGACTTCACTAACTATGACAGTAATGGCCTTTATATATCACTAGTACATTTTTTAGATTCTGAGGTTGATAGAAAGGAAAGTTTAAGGGAAGGAAAAAGGTTAAACAGGTTCTCAGAGCATGCGAGTACTTACATCTTCCAATGAAGTCTAGACAAAAACCTTTCCCAGCAATAATAGTTATCACTTCTGAGGGACAGTAAATATCAAAGTCAAGTGGACTAGAAGAGTCTGCAGGACAACCACAGTCAATTGGTGCACCGTCTATGGAGCTGAGGCACTTCTTAGATAACAAAGTCTTGCACAAAGTTAGAGAGTTTGTTGAAGAAAAATCACTGTAGGGTCACAAGCTGTTACACTTGTGAAAAGTAGAGTAGAAAACAACTCTAGCAAAGTAGCTACTGCAAGTATCAACTGAGAAGAGCAAAGCTAAAGTCGGAACAGTACCTTTGGTTAGAAGAAGAGTGGTCCAGCTGGCCTCTGTCTGGTTGCAGTGATGCAGAACCTGGGTTCCTCGGCATCAGTCGTGGGGACAAGAGGGAGGACATCTGGAGGACTCCTACAGCAGCAATCAGGGGAACAGCGGTAGCTACGTGCTCTTTTCAGATCAGCAGCCCTTTGCGGTTTCAGCGCTCAGTAAACAGCACCACCGTGGATCTTGGACACCGGTTGGGCTTCCAACACTCCTTGAGTCCTGCACTCTGGTGAGGGGACTCTAGCTGTGGTTGTCCTGCTTCTGGAGGGTCCTCGGAAGACTCCTGGAGCTTCTGGCCGGCTTGCAGACGTTGCACTCGACTACAGATATCTCAATCCCCTGCTCTCGGTTCCTGCAGCAAAGAAGTACAGCCAGTTGGGGAAGATGGTCCAGTCGAGATCGTCTCAGGGTTAGTTGGTCCGACTAACCCAAGGGAAGAAGTCGTCCCTTCCGGAGCTTCTCGTGTCGATCAGAAAAAGGAGTTTCAGCACAGCAGCAGGGCTTCATTGGGCAATTCAAAGGTCCAGGAAGATGCAGCAAGCTTTGTTTACAGTTTCTTTGTTGGGTGTTCTTCCCAGTGGTTGACTTTGCCTCTAGTCCCAAAACCCTCGCCTTTCAAGCAAGTTTCTTCCATTCATGCACAGCCTAGGCTGTCATTTAAACAGCAGGGTGGCTGTCCTAAAAGGACAGCCAGCCAGCCAATCAGGACTGGGTGCATTCATGCATTCCTAAAGACAAAGGACAGGGGAGGTTTAGGAACCTCCCTCACTTCCTGCTCTTCCCACAAACACTGGAGCCAGAGGTGGGTTTCAGTACTGAAGCCTGTCAAAAAAGAAAGACCTCACAAACAGAAAACGGCAAAAAAAGAAGACCAGAGCCATTTTGACAAAATACTGCAGCTGAGGATTCAGCATGCGGTAGAAAAGCACAATCCTTTCCACCAAAAATAAACAGAAATCAAGTCAACTGGCTGTTATATGCTGACAACATCTTCCTTCTGGACAGGACCCATATAGGTCTTCAGCATAAACTGACAGCCTTAAAAACATACATCGATAAAAATGGTCTGGAATTAAACACAAAAAAACGGAGACCCTGCAACTAAGAATCCTAAAGGGATCCAAAGGAAAGAATAAAAAGACGTTCCAGTGGAAGCTTAGCAATGAGAAACTTAATACTGCAACGCAGGCCGCATATCTGGGCACTCTCATAAACTCCAACATTACGGACGAGCCTATAACTTTGAAAATCAAAATTAAATGTAAAGCTTTGGCCAGCCAAGGAGCAGTGTTACACAAAACATTTGGGAAATTCTCGATAATACCATTCGTGAACTTCTACAAATCGAAAGTGATTCCGGCCTTGATTCATTGGACGGAAGCAATGTTTGGGTGCTCGTACATGCTGTGGTCACAATGCAAAAACATCTTTTGGAAGCAACTATTACAGCTCCCACAAAGCACTGCAACAGCTTGTATCCATTAAGAAATGGGTTTGACGTCAAAATGAATGCTCGGGTCATTTGGAACACATTAACATTATATAGAAAGGTAATTGGAGCAGATAACCTGCAGCAATTTGAAATCCTAAACAGACAGGCACAAAACAATCCTGCGGGTGTCCAGGAAAAATGGCTGCAGAGTTGCGAAACAATTCTTGCGCAACTCAGTACCGAAAAAAACACGCTGATAGTGAATCCGGAAGCTGTGAAGAAAAAGCTTTGGGACCTTGATTGGATTAGAACAAAGAGCCCAACACGTATGTATGCAAACATATGCAACAGAGAGCAAAGCATGAAACAAGATCCCAAGGCACTTGATGATATTTCCCTGCAAGCTTTGAAGAAACATTTTCCTAAAGTTCAGGCTGAACTTATTTGCAACAAAAGAGGTACTGAACATGAGGAAAAAGAAAGGAGAACCCGAGGACGTAACTTGTCGATTTTGCACAAAGGAAGAGGAGACGCTAAAACATCTAGTGATCTTTTGTCCGAAATTAAGATCATTAAGAATAAAGTGCTTGGGGAGAGAGATGGAAGCCTATCCAACAAGGAGTGGTGACGACTGGTGGAAGAAAATGTTGGAAGGAGACGAAAAAAAGTTGGTTTTTGCATTGACATTCTTCTTAGAAGAAATTAATCTGCTATTAATCAAGTAAACATAACCAACTTATTAGATGGAAAGCTTGGCGAAAGAACAGGGATGAGGAAATCTGAAAGGTCACATTTGAATCTATGACAGAGGCCCTCATTCCGAGGTTGGTGCTAGTCATGGCGCTATTAGCGCCATGACTAGCACCATCACCGGTACCGTGTCCGCCATCGTTCAATGGGGACTTACCGGTCTAGTCCAACCTTTGCGGGACCGGTAAGTCCCCATTGAAAATGTCAATCCCCATTCCCATTTGAGCCCCCATAGGGCTCAATGGGAATGGGGAGAGTACTAATAATGGTACCGTAAATTACGGTACCATTATTAGCTCTGATGAGCCTCATTCCGAGATTGGAGGTAGCCATGGTGCTATTAGCACCATGGCTGCCTCCAATACCGGTACCGACTCCGACCTGGTTCAATGGGGACTTACCGGTGTAGTCTGACCTTTGCGGGACCGGTAAGTCCCCATTGAAAAAGGCAATCCCCATTCCCATTTGAGCCCCCATAGGGCTCAATGGGAATGGGGAGGGAGCTAATAACGGTACCGCAATTTGCGGTACCGTTATTTGCTCCCTGATCCCTTTGAGGCTCCCGCTAAGGGCGCCTGGTAAAACGGGACCACTTAGTAGGGCGCAAAGGGACCACTTAGTAGGGCGCAAAGGGATTACCGGCACCAATGTCCTTAACGGTGCCCGGTATCCCTTTGCGCCCTACTCGGAATGAGGCCCATAATCCAAATCAGGTCAAAACACACGAGAGAGCGAGAAAAATGGCTCACTCATTCCAGGGTTAATGTTAAAAATTCCTAAAGTCCAGCAATAGAGCTGGGGGTTTCTAAGGTTGAAGGGAATTAGCACAGAAATGGGAATTCACACTAACATGGTTCCCCCCCCCACACTAAGTGACAGGAGGATTTAATACACTCCTGTATGAATCTCCTAATCCAGTCGGTCATACTTTCTGGAGAGACCATCAACATTTTGGTGATTACACCCCGACTTGTATTCTATGGTGAAATCAAACCCTTGGAGGCTGATTGACCACCTTAACAATTTTTGATTTCCCCCCTTCATCTGCATTAACCATCTCAAGGGTTGGTGGTCTGTCTGAATAATGAAAGTAGAACCTTACAGGCATGGCCTAAACTTCTTCAGAGACCACACATTGGCAAAACATTCACTCTCAATAGTTGCCCACCTTGTCACATGGTCCTTTAGTTTCCTACTGATGAAGCAGATAAGGTGTTCCCTGCCTTTCTCATCCAGTTGACTCAAAACTGCACCTATCCCTGTGTTAGAAGGATCTGTTTGTACAACGAAGGATTGGTTGTAGTCAGGAGATCTCAAGACTGGAGCTTGACATAGTATGCCCTAAAGCATGGCCTAAACTTCTTCAGAGACCAAAAAATGGCAAAACATTCACGTTTAATAGTTGCCCACCTTGTCTCCAGGTCCTTCAGTTTCCTACTGATGAAGAAGATAAGGTGTTCCCTGCCTTTCTCATCCAGTTGTCTCAAAACTGCATCTACCCCTGTGTTAGAAGGATCTGTTTGTACAATGAAGGATTGGTTGTAGTCAGGAGCTCTCAAGACTGGATCTTGACAAACAGATTTCTTCAGTCCTTCAAAAGCCTTAGTGCACTCCTCATTCCACCTGACCTTCTTGGGGAATTTGGGTGAGGAGATCACATTCAAGGGAGAAGCTATGGTCCCATAGTTCTCTATGAAGTTCCTGTAATACCCAGCGAGACCTAGGAAGGCTCCCACTTGGGTCTGAGCAGTAGGGGTGGCCCAGTCTTGTACCGCTTGTACTTTGCTAGGCAATGGCCTGATTTCACCTCCTCCTACCTCATTTCCGAGGTAGACCACTTTACTCTGGCCAATCTGACATTTACTAGCCTGTATAGTCAGATGGGCCGGTTCCAGAGCCTGCAAAACATATCCTAGGTGGTGAAAATGCTCTTCCCAAATGGGGCTATACACTGTAATGTCATCCAAGTATGCCATGCTGAAGTCCTCTTACCCATTCAGGACTTGATTCACCATCCTCTGAAACGTAGCAGGTGCATTTTTGAGTCCAAAAGGCATAACCGTAAACTGGTAGAGGCCTCCTGGGGTGGAAAATGCAGTTTTCTCCTTGGCATGGTCTGTCAGAGCTATTTACCAATAGCCTGAGATTAGGTCAAATATACTGAGGAACTTGGGTGAACCAAGCTTGTCCACCAGCTCATCTGTCCTGAGTAAAGGATGGGCATCAGCCGTGGTTACTGCATTATAAGCTCTATAGTCCACACAGAATCTGAACTCTATGGTTCCTGCTTTTGGTACTAGTACAACTGGACTAGCCCATGGACTTGTAGATGGCTCAATAACCCCAAGATCAAGCATCTTCTTGACCTCTTCCTTTATGTGGGATCTTACATGATCTGACATTCTATAACTCCTGCTTTTGACAGGGAAACTGTCACCAGTGAGGATATCATGCTGGCCTCAAGGGGTCAAGCCTGGTGTCAGTGAGAACAGGGAGGCACACCGATTCAACAGAGCCTTGCACTCCTCCTGTTGTTGCAGAGTCAAATCTGAAGAGAGTTTGAGTCCTTCAATTGTGTCATCTGAGGGTTGTCCGCTGACGAGATCAGGGAGAGGCTCACTCTCCTCCTCCTCTTGACCAGAGGCTAGAAGCAAAGCTCCTAGTTCAGTTCTGGGAACATAAGCCTTCAAACAGTTCGTGTGATAGACCATAGGGGCCTCCTTGGGTTTGCCCAAGTCCACTAAACAATGGATCTCTCCAAATGTACCTATAATCTTGAAGGGTCCAATTAATTTGTCCTATAGGGCCCTCTACCCTGTAGGTACCATAACCAAAATAAGCTGGTCTGGAGTAAACTACACCATGGTGGCCTTCTGGTCATGCCAATGTTTGACCAGAGCCTGACCTGCTTTCAGGTTATCTGAAGCTTCTGTCATCATGAGTGCCATCTTCCTCCTGAGGCCTAGCACATAGTCAGTGACTCTCACTGGCTGTAGGGAAGGAGCACTCTCCAAACTTTCCTTGATCAAGGCCAAAGGGCCTCTGACAGGATGACCATAAAGAAGTTCAAAGGGGCTGAACCCAACCCCTGCTTGAGGGATGTCTCTATAAGCAAAGAGAAGGCATGGCAGCAGAAGGTCCCACTTTCTTCTAAGGGGTTCCTCTAAAGCACCTATCATGCTCTTCATAGTTCTGTAAACCTCTCCACCAACCCATTGGTTTGGGGATAGTAGGCTGTTGAGAACTTGTAAGTCACTCCACAGTTTATCCACATGGTGTGCATGTAGTGGGACATAAAATGTGATCCCTGTCAGAGATGACTTCCTTTGGAAAACCTACCCTGGTAAAGATACCAAGGAGGGCCCTAGCCACTGCCTGAGCAGTAGCAGTTCTCATAGGTATGGCTTCAGGATACCTGTTAGCATGGTCTACCATAACCAATATATATTGGTTGCCTGAAGAAGTTGGAGGGTCTAGGGGACCAACAATGTCAATCCCCACCATCTCAAAATGGACTTCCGCTACAGGGAGGGGCACTAAAGGTGCTGCATTCTTGGACCCACTCTTGCCAGAAGTATCATAGTGTGGCAGCGCTTACAGAATTATTCTACATCAGCCCCCATCTTGAGCCAGTAGAAGTACAGAGATAACCTCTCTTTGGTCCTCTTGGAACTCAAGTGGCCAGCCAGAGGGATCTCATGTGCCAACTGTAGGAACTTCTGTCTCACCTCCTGGGGCACTACCAGACTCCTGTAGTCCCCTGGGGTAGACTGAGTTGGTTCACTGTAGAGGAGGCCATCCTCCCAGTAAAGCCTATGCTTCCCTGGCTCTTGCCCTTCCAGCTGGGAAGTTGTCTGTTGGCAAAGACCTTCTAAAGCGGGAAACTCTCTTTGTCCTCTGCTGAAGTCTCCCCTAGAGGGTCCGCCTTCTAAAAGTAAAGTATGCAGCTCAGGATGGTCTCTAGGATCCAGATCTCCAATGCAGGGAAGGTTTTCTTCCAGCTCTGTGTCACCAGTAGCTGTATCCAGAGTTTGGTTGGTCCTCCCACTCAGCCTCAGCTGGGGAAGTGGTCAGTGGGGTGACCTGGGACAGTCCTCTCAGGGATGTCCTTGTCCTGTAAAGAGGTTTAAGTTTGAGACCTTTCTTTCTCCCAGAGACCTTGGATTTCTCCTTTGTCTCTTTCCTTATCTTGGAAATAAAAAGGAGGCCTTCCCGTGGACTGGAGGTATTAGAAATCTCCTCAACCTCAAAATGATAGTCTCTCAAGGTTATCTCTCTGGCCAATCTTGTTTGCTCCTGCTTCTTTTTGCTGGGAGGGCTTGGGGTGAAAATACAAATAATTTCCCAACAGACTCTCCCTGGCACTTCATTCTGTACACTAACAGGAATTCTGACAGTCATATTATTGCACTGGATTACAGCTGGCAGAATAGGAACCATTGGATAGGGCCTCCTGCAAGTTTAGTGGGCCCTTTGGGTGCCTTAGCTATATCCTCAGGTTTGAAAATACTTGTATCTATCACTGTACTGCTTGCCCCAGAGTCTCTGATGGCAGGGGTTTCCTGACCATTTACAAGAACACTGTCCTTATAATACTGGTTTGTGTTATCTGGTATGGAGTTGTACACATCCACATGCTGTTGTTCCCACAGACCCAGGGACACTAAAGAAACACTGGTGTGAATTCCAATGGGGTCTACAGCCAGTAATTGAAAGTGTGAACTTGTCATTTGGGCTTCTCCCTCGGGGATGAAGGCTAAGGAGGCAGTGTGGACCCCTGAAGGATTAGCCTTACATATGGGATCCCCTTTCACATGATCTACAGAGCCACATACAAAACATTTCCCAAATGTTCTCTGGAATGAGGGTTTCTGTTGACCTCTCTCTGGTTTGGCACCAGAGGGTTCCTTAGACCTAGCAGGATTCCCATGGAATTTACCCTTGCTATGTTTGTGGCCCTCTTTTGGATGGTTGGAATTAAAATTCTCTTTACCCTCTTTCTTGCACTGCTTCCCTTCTTCCTTTCTGTTAGTGTCCCAAGAGTCCTTGTGAGTAGCCCTGTTGGCTACCCACAAGTCAGCAGCTTGTGCCAGCTTTTTGGGACCAATCTCTTTTGAGTTCGCCAAGTGCTGTATCAGCGCAGAAGAGCAGGCATCAAAAATAGATTCTAGCAAAAAAAGATTCCTCATTCCCTCAAAGGTGTGTACTTTGTACCCCTTAACCCAACCATCTAAGTTTTTCAAACATTTACATACCCATGTAGCCCAAGGGGTACCATCAGTCTTTTTGAGGGTTCTAAACCTCTTAAGATACTGGAAGGAGTTTTATCAAATCTGGCTATTAATGCCAATTTTACTGATTCATAATCCTTTCTCTCACTGGTACCCAATTCCATCACAGCATCACAGCCATTCAGGGGGAGCCTAGACATGAGCCATGGAATTAAATCATTCCAACTTATTCCTTGAAGATCATAGGTGTATTGAAACGTACACAGCCAATCCAAAACATCAAGTGTAGGTTCATACATAGTCACGGCTTCTTGGACTCTGATGCGCTCTGGGAAATCCTTTATAATAGCCACAAATTAAGAACGAATGTAGCAATGATAACGTTCATGCAGTCTCTGAATCTGTTGGAGCAGTCTAAATTATATATCCTACTAATCAAATTTTGACCTTAACTGAATATCATCATAGGTTTATGTTAATCCTTGGGAAAACGTCTAAAATCTTGCTATCCTCATGTGGCGATTGTAAATACGATATGTATGCAGTTTAGACCAACGTTGTATTGGCATTATAATGACCTTGACCTGTTGTGATTAGATTATATGCACAGGTGTCTTATGATTTAGATTTTAGTGTATACAATTGCGTTGGCTTTGTGAAATGATTTGGACATTTATTATTGAATATTAATAGTGTACATTTTTATAAATGTTGTGACAAATATTGTAAATACGAAAAGAGGTGAAATGAAGTTGATGTATTTTATGATTTTATAATGTGAAATTTTGAAAGACTGATTCTTCAGCTAAATCAAATAAATGTTTTTTTAAAAAAAATACTCACTGCTTCTTTGGGCAAGCAAGGTCTCTTGGGACCAGCAGACCTAGAGGACCCTGAAAGGGAAAGAATCAAGGGACATCTTTCTCATTTCCATTTCATGCTGCATCTCTCTTTCTCTATGTTTCCCTTTCTTGATGTTAGGTCTCAGCCTGCACATTTAGTTTCTTGAACTCCAACTCTAATCTCAGTCTGTCAAGAAAAATATATGCTGGGCTTAAACGTGGACTTTGTGGGGTCCCAATGGGAAGTGGCTGAGGTACAAGGGCAGGCTGTGGTAGAGGAGGTCTGTCTTCCTGAGACTCTTCTACCTCCTCTGACTCCTCTTGTAGATTTGAGTTGGATTCTAAACTAGAATCCTCATCATTATCTTCCACATTACCTGGGTGAGTAGGTGTTACAGGCCTACCACCCAAACTTTGGTGATTCAACAACCTTGTAATCAATTCACATTTTTTTCCTTTCAGAGTCATACCCCTGGTTTTACACATGTCTTTCAGTTGATCTACTGTCAGAACAACCAGGGCTGCCTCATGAAAGTTATCCATATTTGGCATGTTACAATTGCTTAACTTATTGATGGAGCATAGCTTTGTGGGTGGTTTTGTTGGGCACAAGTACAGTAAATAGTCACTGTAACCACTCTACGCCAATCCCACCGCTGTCACAAGTGTTAGGCAAGAATGGACTTAGTAACCCTGTGGAAGACTACGCCACAGTTGTCCTCTTGGTATTAGGTAACCCATCTTTTTGTATAGGCCTGTACTACACAAGTTGGTAGTGTCACTGATCAGTCAGGCTTATCTCAAGAGGGCTAAATGTGAGCTGTAGAACTGTAGCAATGAAATTTGCAAATACAAGTAACCAAGTAACACTTACACTCAAGGTTTTAATTAAAATAGTTATTTATTTAACAGCAGTTTTTAAATAAGCATTCTTTAAAAAGGGCATTATAAGGAACAATCAAATATACTTTAAAATACTTTTCCAGAATTAACACAAAGCTAGTTGATACTCTTTAGAGATGCTTTTTACACACTTCCTACACCCTGAGGTGACCTCACTATCTAGGACAGTAATGGCATTTATATATCACTAGTACACTAGATTCTGAGTGTTTGTAGAAAGGAAAGGGAAAGGGTTAAACTGGTTCTCAGAGCATGTGAGCATTTAAATCTTCCAATGAAGTCTAGACAAAAACCTTTCCCAGCAATAATAGTTTAAAACCAAGTTATCACTTCTGAGGGAAAGTAAATATCAAAGTCAAGTGGACTAGAAGAGTCTGCAGGGAGCCAGGACAGTGAAAGTCAATTGGAGCACAGCCTTGGAGCTGAGGCACTTCTTAGATAACAAAGTCTTGCACTAAATTAGAGAGTTTGTTGAAGAAAAATCACTGTAGGATCACAAGATGTTACACTTGTGAAGGGTAGAGCAGAAATCAACTCTAGCAAAGTAGCTACTGCAAATCTCAACTGAGAATAGCAAAACTAAAGACACTGAGGTAAGTACCCCAAGTCGGAACAGTACCTTTGGTTAGAAGAAGAGTGGTCCAGCTAGCTTCTGTCTGGTTGCAGTGATGCAGATCCTGGGTTCCTGGGCCTCAGTCATGGGGACAAGAGGGAGGACGTCTGGAGGACTCCTGCAGCAGCAATTCGGAGGTCGGCAGCAGCTACAGGCTCTTTTCAGATCAGCAACACTTTGCGGTTTCAGCGCTCGGTAAATAGCACTACCGTGGATCTTGGACACCGGTTGAGCTTCCTTCACTCCTTGAGTCCTGGACTCTGGCGAGGGGACTCAAGCTCTAGTCGTCCTGATTCTGGAGGTTCCTGGGGAGACTCCTAGAGCTTCTGGCCGGCTTACAGACGTTGCTCTAGACAATGCATTTCTCGACCCCTGGCACTCGGTTCCTGCAACAGCAAAGAAGTACAGCCAGTCGGGGAAGATGGTCCAGTGGAGTTCGTCTCGGGGTTAGTTGGTCCCACTAACCCAAGTGAAGAAGCCGTCCCTTCCGGAGCTTTTCTTGCCGATCAGAAAAAGGAGTTTCAGCCTTTTAAGCAGGTTTCTCCCATTCATGCACAGCCTGGGGTATCACTCAAACAGCAGGGTGGCTGTCCTAAAACAGCCAGCCAATCAGGACTGGGTACATTCAGGCATTCCTAAAGACAAAGTACAGGGGAGGTTCGGGAACCTCCCTCACTTCCTGCCCTTCCAGACACACTGGAGCCAGAGGTGAAATGAACAAAGGGCTCAAACCTGGCTTGGCACGCTGCGTAAAACCCAAGCAAGACCTCACAAACAGAAACTGCCAAAAAAGAAGACCAGGGTCATTTTGACAAAATGGTTACCCATGGGTGCTATACTGCAGCTGAGGATTCAGCGGTAGAAAAGCACAATGGTAGGAACATTACACCACTGCCACCAACCATTTAAAGTAGTGAGAGTAAAATAACATTTTTTAACTGCATAGGTAGGATAAGGGGCTACTAAGTAACCTCCAGCACTCCACATCAGATGGTGTGTGCTGGACCCACAAAGAGAAAAGGTAAGTAAATTCAATTTCACTTTACTATTCTTGGGAACGGTAGTTCACACAAGAAAAGGTATTTAAACCTTATGAGAAATCTAAAGGATGGCTCTGTGACACTGCACTGAAGGTGCTGTGTGTCACGATTCAAAACGTAGAGGCCTATGGAGTTTGTCAGACTCCAAAAACAAAGGAAACCCATAATCCAAATCAGGTCAAAACACATGAGAGAGTGAGAAAAGGGGTTCACTAACTCGAGGGTTAAAATGAAAAAGTCCTCAAGTCCAACAAAAGAGCTGGGGGTCTCTAAGGTTGAAGGGAATTAGCACAGAAATGAGAATTCTCTCTAACAGCGGCCGAGCGGAGGGCTCTGGAATGAGAGTATTTAGGAAGAAAGAGTTGTAGATAGTAAGAGCCCCAGCCCCAGAAAGATTTGTGGACTGTGCAGGGGTACTTGAACTTGATCCTTGCAGCACGCGGGGAGAAAGTGGCGGGATTTCAGCGCTGGAGAGATGTGGTCTTTGGTCTTGAGGAGAAGGATACATTTTGTGGTTCTGTTCTGGATAAGTTGAAGGGGTCAGGGAGTAGCAGTAGGAAGATTGAGAAAGAGACTGTTACAGTAGTCCAGTTGTGACAAATCAACTTCCGGGGTACCAGTGGTCCAGGGATGAATATCGGTTTCTAAACCATCAATCAACCCCACACCTCTAGTACACCAGAAGGGATCCGAAAAGATTGTAATACAAGTAAATTACAAGACCTTCATGTACAAATTTTGGTAACGTGGACGGAACGGCAGGCTTATCTCTGCAAGGTTGTGGATCATTGGTTAGTGGCAACACAGCAAAAATACCATTATTACCCAATGATAAAAGGGACTGTCCAGTCAAGTTTGTATAAAAATATCTACTTTATTATTACCACAACAGACAGTTCTAGCACACTACAACAAAAACCCACACTGTAAAGGGAAACAGAGGACTGACAGTTTCACAAAGGAAAGGGATGCACTCTGGACACTGACAGGAGGGTAGTTGGTAAAACAATCAGTCTTACTGTTGAAGGTTATTTTGGTCCCAGCACCAAAGGGGCAAATGGTCTTAACTGTCTCTAGGGGCCTTCACAGAAGAATCAGGAGGGCAGAAACACATGTACCTTGTGCTGAAAAAGTTCTTGGTGCTCGACAGCGTCAAGGCGGTTCCAGGGCGCTTCTCAGCCCGTTAGACAGAGTTAGTTGCGGGAGACAGCTGTGGGTACCAGGCAGTAGGTAGTTCGGCAAGCGAGGCTGGACAGACGTCTGCAGGCCGTCCGTTGCGGCGGCTCGGGCCAGGAATAGTTGCCTCTGTGCTGGTAGGTGGATCTGGAATGCTGGTCGAGGCGTCTCGTACTGCTCTGCTGACTGCGGCATGACAACAGTCAGCGGTGCAGCCAGATGCGGTTCAAGGACTCGACTGTCTTGAAATTGTCCCGAATAAGATGGACACTGGATTATGCTTGTGTGGCACTCCTCCTAGCTTCTTCACAATGCTTGTGTTCTATCAGGGCGGCCGGCCCAAAGCTCAGGAGGAGGTTACCTTGTCCTTTGTCCAGAGACTCTCTGGCACTTCCCACCTAGGAAGCTTGCTGTCAGAACCTAGCAGGGCACGCTGTGTGCTGGCTGGGTGCTGGTTCTGGAGCTGCTGGATGGGCCCTCTGAGCCCGGTATCTCCCTCTGTTCCCTGGGAGATGTTTAGGGGAGGAGGGATCTTGCTTCCCTCTTGGAGCTCCTGGCCTTCCTTCACTGGCAGAAGATGTAAGTAAGGCTGTACCTTCAGCTCGGGTCCAAATGAGTCCTTCTTTTTACTCCTTGCAAAGTCTTCAGATGATCTCATCAGTGAGGGGCTCAGCCCTCTTTCACAGCCAAACGAGGTCCAGGGATTTGTGTACGCCAAGCCTAACTTAAGTGAGCCAATCCTGGGTCTCCACTAACAATCTTCAGTGATGCTTCAGGTCAGAACCAGGGTGCTTGGCAACAGACAGGGTAAGGATGAACACATATACTTCTAAGTCCCACCCATCTTCCTGCCTGCTGTACATCAAGTGTCTCCCTAATTAACTGAGCCCTATGCAGCGCTTGATCACAACATGGGCCTCCTTTGAAGTAGGGGGTTGCAGGCAGACTTTCGTCTCCTACAATTCACATACTTCCCTGCTCTGAAAGGAGTGGTTCCAGACAGGACATTAACTGCCCTTTCATACCAAGGAGGGGTGTTAGTACCAAGTTGACACATTGCATTGCAAAGAGGTGTTGGTGTCTAGTCTCCCTTGTCACTTCCTGCACCCAGGCCTTCCCTGAGGCCTACTAATTAACATTCTTCAGTATTCGCCGCCACCAGCAAGGCTTGACAATGGAGATGCAAATCCATGGGGCCTTGACATTCTAATCAGGCTGCCCACGGCCAAAGGCTTTTGATGTACCCACGACTGTCAGGTGTCAGCTACACATGACAGGGGAGGGCGGCACTGGTGAGCTGTGTCCTCCCAGAGTACAAGACTATTTTTCTGATGTGCGGTGAGCGTGGAAAATAGGTGTGGGAATGGCCCCACATATTTTTGGAGGTTGTTCTCCCATCATTCTTTCTTTTAAATAAACAAAAAAAGCCCAGGTGAGTGCACTCTTCCCATGCGGATGGTCGAATCCCTCACACCAGTCTGGAGAAAACCAGGGCTCCGGAGGTAGTGAGCCTACGGGGGAAGGTTAGAAAAGATAGAATACCTCTGAGGAGGTGAAGCTGGTAGTGGGACATTTTGGACATGTCCGAGATGTGAGAAGAGAAGAGAGAGTAGAGTCGAAGATGACCCCCCGATTTTTTGCCTGGATGCTCTAAAGACAGACTGATGGTCACGGAGACCAGGCTGGAGCTAGAGAGTCAATGTTGTCCTTGATGGTTTTGGAGCGGCAAGGGCCCAACTATCTGGAAGAGGCTTTCATCAACCGGACTTGTCTAGATACCTCCTCAGGTGTGACAGGGGAGAGGGAGGAGAGAATAAGGGGCATGGTAGGGGCAGGTGAGGGTGGCCCAATAGAGGATGGTAGAAGAGTGGTTGCGAAGGAGAGAGAAGACAGGATGTCCTGTGTTTTGGAGGTGAATTGTGCAGCCAGGGCCCCCGCAAATAGCCTGGATTGGTGCAATAGAGGATGAGGCTGCACTAGGGTTGGCCAGTTCCTTACAGACTTTGAAAGTTTCAGCCGTGTTGTTGGATGCCACAGAGATGCAAGCTTGAATATGGACTCTTTTCTTGGACTGGATGCAGATTCTATACTGCCTTTGCAGAAGGCGGCAGGCCAGCTTGTCAGAGGGTGCACCTGAAGATCCCCATTTCTATTCCGCTGCCCTGCACTTGCGTTTAAGGTCAGCCAGGTCAGAGTCATACCAGGAGTTGCACTTCTTGGCAGGCTTCAGTCGGACCCTCATGACAGGGGAAGGATGTTGAGAGTATTGGAGATGGAAAGGTGAAAATTAGAGAGGGCTGTATCAGGGTGGGAGTCAGCCGCAAGTGTAGGAGGAGGAGAGTAGGTGGAGGCAAAGGAAGCCACTGAGACATTTTTTCATGGGTCGGATAACCTTGAAGGTGGGAGGGAGTGAAGGGTGTGCCATTGCTGAAGGGTGGAAAAGCTTCAAGTGAGAAGGGAGAAGAGAGTGATCAGTCCATGAAAGTGGGGTAGTGAGAGGGATAGAGAGAGGGGTGTCTGTGGAGATAAGAGCATCCAAGGTGTGGCCAGCAATGTGCATTGGAACAGAGGGTAGAATGGAGAGAGAGAGCAAGTCGCATATATTTCAGAAAGCTCCTGAAGAGTCAGGGGATTCAAGATGATCACCCAGAAGGAGGAGTTGGGAGGAGGAGGAACGAAGAGAAGATGCCAGGTCAGCCCATTCCGAGAGGACAAGGGTGGACTGGCCCGGCGGCTGATAGAAGGTGGCCAGAGTAAGAGAGGAGACAGGAGAGAGAGAGAGCTTGTAGACCAGGCATTCAAAGGAGGAAGAGGCCTGAGTGGGAATGGTGGAAGCAGGGATCCACTCTGGAAAGATCAGGGCAACTCCCCCTCCTGGCCTGTTGAGCCTGGGGTCTGAGATGATCTTGTAGCCATCAGGGAGAAGGGTGTCAAAACCCGTAACAGAGCTGTCCTTATATCAGGTCTCAGTGAGAGCAAGAACATCAAGGTCCAGGTGTTCCAGGAGGTGGCAGATGTCAGAGGATTGCTTGGCTGCAGAGCGAGAGTTATGCATGGCAGCATGGAGCAGATTGCCATTTTTGAAAGACTTATGGGGGAGGGGTGCAGGGGACAGAGGTCACCCCCATAAGCGACACAGGTGCCAGAGAGAAAGGGGCAAGAGAAGGCAGAGGGCCCAAAAGGAGTGCACGCAAAGGGAGCCGAGTCTGAGGTAGATGGCAAGGGAGACAGTGAAGGAGGTGCCACAGGGGGCAAGGGAGCCCAAGATCATTCTGCAGTGGGTGGCAAAGGTGCCAGCATGGTAGAAGCTGAGAAGGTTGTCAGTGCAGAGAGTGTGGGCAAAAGAGCCAGGATAGTAGAAGACGGCAAAGGAGCCATAGTAAGCGAGGCAGCGTGATCAGGTGCAGCCTGGAAAAACTGGAGATTTTGAATACCTTCATTTGCCTGGGCTTTGCAATATTTGGGAGGCCCAACAAAACTGAGATGGGAGAGTATCTTTTAAATAAATCCTCTGCATTGGCTAATCAGATTAGTAATGTGGATGGTAAATATGGCACATTTTCCATTCTGCCGGTCCTGAAATGTTATGAGGCCAAGATTGTACCGAAATTAATCTAAAGCATAGAACTCTATGACACATCAACTTTAGATTGTTTTGTCAGTAATTGAAGGTTGTATTTGGAGAAGAATTCTGAAATTGCCCAAGTCGTTTCCCACTCCCGCTATTTCATCTGAACTCGGAATTCGATTTTTCAGGAGCAGGAGGACATGGAACTTTTTTAATTTGCTGCATAAAATTATGAATGCAGAGTTAGATAATCCTATTTCGATTTAAATGAAGTGATGAACTCTGGATGGAAAAGGAGCTCTATTTGTCCGGTAAAGTCTCGTAGTATATTTTGCAATGGACTGCTACTTGAAATTGGGGCCAATTGAGAAGAGTTGCTGTACAGACCAAAGTGTACTAAAAAGCGCTTGGATATATGGGATTGGATCTCTACCACAGAAAGAATTGTATAGTTACTCCTCCCTGCTTCACCTGGCAGGTCAACATAAGAAACATTTAACTATTGTCCCCCATTTGTCTGTTTATCCCAGTCGGTCAGTTAGGAGTGATTTTCTGGGATTCCATTGGAACTTAATTCTAACTAAAGAAATCTTCTTTAGGTATAATCAATTTGGAACTGACATGACATATTGTAGATTCTGCAGAAAGGAGAACATGCTAGACACAACTAAATATCTGGTTCTTGAATGTCCCATGATTCATCCCAGTCGACTAACATATTTTAACCAATTTTTTCACAGCTTGGATTGATTTAGAGTATTTTTGGGATAGATGCTTGGGAGGAGTAGTAACATCGGATATGATTGCGGTGGTAGGGTTTGTGAGGGCACTAAACCTATCAGAATGGGAGGATGAACGATAAATGGTGGTCTATTTGGACAAGGAAAACATTCTAATTTGTTTGTAAAAGTATTTTTAATGATGAATTTTTAAATCATGTTAGAGATGTGTAATTGATGTTTAATATGATTTTTTTGATATTTTGTTTTATTGTTGAGAATGGTTCACATATGAATGATATTGATTGTTTTTAGAATATTTTAAGAACATCTGGATGTCATTTATGTATTATTGTATTTTTGTTTATGATCTGAAATGTTAAAAGTTAGTTGTATTAACCAATAAACAATAAAAAAATAAAACATTTTTGGTGAATCGTCCGCATAGAAATGAGAGCAATGATTGAACAATTCAATAATACAGAAAAGGGGTATTGGTAGATAGGAAAAAATACAGGGGTCTAGCACTGAACCTTGGGGGAAACTGTGTTGAAGATACTGGGAAGGAGAAGTATGACCAGTCCAAGATACAGAGAAGAAGCTATTGGAGAGATAGGAATGGAACCAAGTAGTAATAAAGGCAGAGAGCCCAAGTGTAGAGAGTGAAGAAAGGCGAGTGGGATGATCCACCATATCAAAAGCTGCATAGATGACTAGAAGGATGAGTACTGAAGAAGATTTCTTGTGACGATCCGAAAATGAAAGTACATTTGGACAATTTCTGTCTACATTCTAACTTCTATAAGAAACCTTATTGTATTATTTATTTACCAATTAAAAACATGAGGTTACCTTCCATAATAGGGTAAAGTTTTTGTATTACAAAATACATTATTTTGGAAAACTAGAATGCTTGGTTAACGAGGAACCGGGATCATCAGGTAACAGACATGTACTGTAGGTAAGCCATACAGAATAATGCAACAAGAGAAGTGATAGATAGATATTTCTCTTTTGAAATTGACAAAACAATAGATATCCTAAATAGATCATACCAACTTCTTGTTTTCTAGACAAACAAATTTGGTGGTGGAAATGATTGCATTTTGAGAAATATATAAGTTGTCAAGTGAGCACAACCTTACTTTGGGTAAGGGGATTTTGAATCCAAAGATTGGATTCAATTACCATAATGTGTAGAATTACTGTATTATAATAATGTGATTCTCTGTCTGTCTATAACTCCCCTTCTCTTCCAATTTCATTTATTGCAAGAGAATCAAATGTAATAATTAAATATTGTATATTGTTCCACATTACACATTACCACTTAAAATAATTGTATTATATGAATGATGCAAACCTGCTGTGAATAATATGGATGTTCTGATGATTTACCAATGGACATACTAGCCTTAAAAAAGACTGGTTAGGCTGGAAAACATGTTAGCTAGGCTAATGTACTAACTAGACCAAAAGCTGTATTGCATGCAGTGTGCTAAACTGGTTTGATATCGTTACACAGGAATTGTATAGAGGAATGTCAATTGGCTTGCAAAATCAATGTTTTAGGATTGAATAGACTAAGAAGAATAACACTTTTCTTTTCTGTCAACTTGAAGAGGTATAATCAGAACTCGATATACCAGACTACAAGTCTATCAAATGTATTGAAGAAAAAATTCAATAAACTGCTATACTTAAAAATACAAAATATTAGTAAAACATTATTCAGAGTGGATTTGATCATTAATACTGTATTAGTATTTACAACAAACAGCAGACAGCATATGTGAATATAGGTAACATGTCAATTTCTGTACACCCAACCAGGCTAATCCTTCTACAGTAGCCCAAAGATGAATCCAGGGCAGGCAGGGGGTGCTCCCCCTTACATAGCCAAAATGCCACAGCTGATTTGGACCCTTACAGAAGAATAGAGAGGAAACAATCAGGGTTGCTGTACAAAGTGTCCTTTGCTTTCTGATGTAAGACCCAGTGTGCTCTTTCAGCAGGAAGTGGTGAGGAGGCAGGAAGTGTGTGTAGCTTCAGCAAAATCCAAGATGGTGGAACCCTTCTGTGGTTTGCCTTATCTAGTAGTAGTAGTAGTAGTAGTAATGGTTATTTATATAGTGCCTTTTTGCATTTGTATGGCCTCAAAGCGTTTTGTGGTAGGAACGCCTTTGGGGACCGAAGTCCAGGTGTAAAAGCAAGGAAATATTGAGGCTCAGTACCACAAAAGGAAATACACCAAACACGGGCTATAAAGATTCACAGATCTTTAATACTGCGCAGTTACAAAGAAACACAGATCTGATACAGATAGCTATCTGGCTCTTGACACCCCGCAATGAGTACCAGCCCGTCAGAGTGAGGAGGAAGAGTGCTGGACATCTAAACATTTGCATTTTTATACATTTCCTACAATATTGTCCAGCCCCTCTACAGGTTAATAATCTGCGGTCTAGACTTTGTGCCGAGTTCACATATAGCTCCTATAATAATAATAATATGCACATGGATTACATAGGTTTGTGTTTCCAACAAGTTACAATGGCGAAGTGTATTCCTGGGTTTAGCAGTGAGCCTTAGTACATATCCCTACACAATGTAGTTCTGCCAGTGTCCACGCTTGACATTTACATAACATTGTCCTCAATGTGTATTCGTGGATGAGGCTTGTTAGTGCAGACAATCCTAGGACAAGTCATGCTTGGTGCAAGGTCTCATTACCTAGTCTAAATAGTCGGCCCTCGGACAGTCTAACCATTAACAGAACTCGAAGGTCGGGAAGGCTTGGTTGCAAGTTAGAAACACAGTCCACCATTTTAGAACAGAGAATCGCATACGAACAGAAATCAAAATGGCGGATGATTCTAAAATGGCGGCGAAGTCGATCTAAAATCATAACTTTGCAACGCGGTTTTCTTCGGAAAGCGACTAGGCTTAGGCCAATATAAATAGAAAGGAGGCACGATGTGATTTCCCATTTAAGAAACTCTCCTTTTGGCCTAAGCCAAGAACTAAACTACAACTAGTCGTTTTACGAGTAACTCCACGTCTCAATGTCCATACAACCTGAATCGCAATCATCAGAGATATCGATCGCCATAAGGTCTGTAACAGAAATTTCCTTCAGCACAAATTCGTTGGTCATTCTTTCTGGTGTGCGTAACTTTTGCCCTAACGTTCCCATAGTCTGTGCACAACATCCCCCTAACATTGAACATAAGGTAAGAAGACATTGTATACAGCAACAACAGAACAACAGAATACCCAGAATAATCAATAAGACTGAAAGTAGCTTCCATCCCCAAGATCGTATGAAGTCCCAGAACCAAGCGCTAAGATCCCAATTTCCCTCAGGAACGTGCACTTCTGAACAAAGGACGTGCAGATTTTGTATAGCCTTAAAGATGGTTGGGGAGGAATCCGGTACGAAAACGCAACAAGCGGACCCCACTAATTTGCATACTCCACCACTCTCAGCCAGTATGACTTCTAACACCATCCGGTTCTGTAGTGCCACTAACCTTATTGCTTTCTATTCTAAAGTCATGTTATAGAGTATGTCAGTGGTCCGGTTGATGTTCTCTCCAGTACTCTCGCTAGTCTCCTGATATCCTCGGAGTTCAGTATTTGTCCCCAAAAAGGTACAAAAGATTTTGCTACGTCACCCAGAACTTGTGACGAAGTATCGCCATTCTCATCCTGCCTTGGACGAGCCCTAGAGATTTCTGTGGTACTAGCTATAAATACCCCTGGCAACAGAATACCTAAATAACAGGTTCCCTGCCAATCCCTAGCTAGCCATGGGAAAGCTTCATTACCACAAACAAAGTAGACAGGTTCGCCTACATACAAAGGTCTGTCCTCACTGGTCAAGTTCGCAACATTGGTGCAACCCTTGAAATCACCCATTGACTGAGTACCATTCCTCTGTATGCAGAAAGAAACTGAGTCAGGGCTATGGTTAACAGTGTAGGAAGGTGGCGTGGCATCCCCATTGCTTATAGGAGCCGTCTTGAAAGAGATCAGAGATTGAAAAGGTGGAGACAGTCTATCAGAAGGCCTAATGGAAGCAACATTAAGCTTGCTTCTATATGCGAAACGTGAGCATCCCAGGGGCGTTAGAACTCGTCTTTCAAACTCATTCAGATTTGTTCCATCAAAGTTCCCCGAGATGCTATCGTTCCATCGGCCAAAGAATAGTGCCCTTAGAGAAGCATAACATGCAGTAGTTAGAGGCAAAGGGTGAATATACCAGCCAAACCCTTTGTCTCCATGTTGCGCTAAATGAGAGCAGACCCAACAATTAGACTTGTTCAAAATGGCATGTGTTGCATTCATTATAAGCAGTAGTGTGTTATTGTGGTAACTCTATCTGTGTTGCGAGTCTCTAGGAGATAGAGTGTGCAGATGCACTAAAGGTGTAGGGTACAGTGGGTACATTTTTAGTGGGCAAAAGTGTTTCGAGCTGACGTATTTATTCCATGTACCAAAATCCTAAAGCAATAAATATTGTGAAACCGGTTAACATGATTACAAGAAAGCAATACGTTTTAAAAGACCATGTATTCGATCGTCCATTGTCTTTGCTGGCCACACAGTCACTTATTTGTTCCATACGGGTAGAGGCGATAACAGGCATTGTTCCTTTGAAACAAAAAGCACCCTGGTTCATTTGCTGTGATCTCCAGATCACATGTTTTCTTATTCTTTCCCTATCCCCAGCCAACAACTTTCGTTTTTATGCAAAAGACAGGGCAAAGGACAAGCCCTACGATGATTTTCCTGTTGGCGCAGCCGAACCGTGCATAAGTCTAGCTCTGTGGACGCAGATTGTACCTTGTGACTCCTGGTACAGTGTGATCTGCGAACAGCGTGTCGTTGCTTCCTGATGGAAGTGATGAATTTGCAACAGAACCTAACAGCGGTGAAAAAGGATCTGCAGGAGAGTGTGGAGATGAAACAGCTATTTCCTCAGGCCCCACAGGCTCAGGTAGTGTCTCCGAAGCACTCTCAGTACTGCTCAATGCTGTATGATCGTTGGGAGCAGAGCAGGTAAGTTTCTCCGTATCTTCTGTGTCGTGTGGCAAAGGGAAGGGTATCCTCTTGACATGCGACGCATGTATCCAGTGCCTCTTGCCCTCTACCTGAATCGCCGTCTGTGTGGCCAGGAGGACCTGATGTGGCCCTCTCCACCGCGGTGCAAGACAGGATGCTCGTTCGAATGCCTTAACGAGCACCCATTGCCCAGGTCGGATACTATGACCTGGCCCCTCGTACTTTGCTGGGAGGGCTTCTCGCACCTGTTGGTAAATCAAATACAGAATTTTAGTTAACTGGTCACAGTAAACAGAAAGAAGTACATGCTCAATGTCCCTCAGAGCCCGGGGTTTTGGGAGGTGGCATTGACAGTAACACTATCGGTAAGGCGTCCGGCCATTTCAATTTGGTGCCGGCACACGTCTTAGCAAGCTTTTTCTTTAAAATTCCATTGTATCTCTCTACCAATCCAGCACTCTGAGCATGTATAGCCGAATGGAACCGTTTATCGATCTGTAACCCCGCGCATATCAGCAGAATTACAGTAGCGATTAAATGTGGACCAATGTCTGACCAGATGACCCGTGGCAAACCAAACCTAGGAAAATATTCCTTAAGCATGGTTTTCGCCGTTGTCATTGCTGTGGCATCTTTTACAGGAAAGGCTTCAACCCATTTACTAAAGGCGCAAATAACAACCAAAACAAACTTAAAATTGTTACAACACTCCATTTCAATAAAATAAAGTGGATCACTTCAAAGGGGACAGAAGGTGGTCCAAAACTACCCCTTGGTGTCGATGTGCCCTTCCCCATATTGTGCTGTAGACAGATCATGCAACCTTGGACAAAACGCTCAGCTGTTTTCAAGATGTTATCGTTCACCCAGACATTTTCTAACATTTTGCAAACCTTCCTCGCACAGATGTGGGTGGGCCCATGAACCATTGCGACCATCATAGTAATGTACGCATCTGGCAGCATCCATTTTCCCTCTAACTTATCCAACCAACACCCATCAGCATCCAACCTCGCCAAACCCTCAGGCCATTGCTTAGTTTCTTCTAAAGTGGCATCGGCATGGATATTCTTTACAGATTCAATACCTTCATCTATGGTACAAACATTTGTGGCTTCCCTTGTAATGTACATATCTGAATAGAGATCAGTAGCAGTTTGTTTGGCTATCTGGTCAGCAAAAGCATTCCCTTTTCCTACATCATTTATGATTTTCTGATGTACTGCGCATTTCATGATCGCTAACTGAGTGGGAAGTACAAGCACTGAAAGTAACCGCACTATCAAGGAGCCATACTGAATCCTCGTTCCATGTGAGGTCAAAAAACCTTGTTCTGCCCAAAGTCTACCGAAGTTGTGAACTACCCCAAAAGCATACTGACTATCAGTATATATGTTCACTCTAAGCCCTTCGGAAAGTTCACAAGCTCGAGTCAATGCGATAATCTCTGCGGCCTGCACGGAGTTATGCAAAATTCTTTTGGTTTCCACAATCGTGCTTAGTGTGGTGATGGCATAAGCAGCCATGGATGTACCATTCGGAAGATTGAAACAGGAGCCATCGCAAAATAGCTCCCCTTGTGGGCCGTTCAAAGGTGTATCTTTCAGATCGATCCTGCCTTTAGTCTCTTGTTCAGTGGTGTAAAGGCCGTCATGTGACATTTCATCACTGCAAGTAGTACCTTGCGGGAAAGGTAATAGTTCAGCCGGATTCAATACACAACACCTCTTGATTTGTATATGCTTTGCAAACAAGATCAATTCATATCTTGTTAATCGTGCGGAGGTGAGGTGTTGTGTTTGTGTTCTATTTAATAGAACGTCTACAGAGTGAGGTACCAACAAGGTTAAAGCATGGCCTAGGACCATACCCTCGCTCTGTTTTATAGATGCAGCAGCAGCAGTGACAGCTCTCAGACATCTCAGCAAAGCGCATGCAACAGGATCAAGGGTGGAAGAAAAGTAACCGCACAGCCTATTCTTCCCTCCATGTTCCTGCGTTAATACAGCCAAAGCACATCCATCACGTTCATGCACATACAACTCGAAGGCCTTTTCATAATTTGGTGTGCCCAAAACTGGTGCTGAACACAGTGCAGTCTTGAGCAGATCAAAAGCTTTCTGGTGTTCCAAGTTCCACGGCAATGGCAAAGAAATGCCCTTTTTGTCAAAGCCAACATTAGTTTAATCACTAGTGAGAAATTAGGGATCCACTGCCTACAGTAAGAAGCCATTCCTATCAAGGCTCTGACTTCCTTCTGTGTATTTGGGACAGACATGCTAGAAATGATTTTAATCCGTTCAGGTGTCAACCGTCTTCCCTCCATTGATAGGAGATAGCCTAAATAGGCGACCTCCTGTCGACAATATTGAAACTTTTTGAGTGAAGCTTTATGTCCATGTTTTGCTAGGTGAATAAGCAACATCACAGTGCCCTCCTTACAGGCACTTTCTGAATCAGCAGCTAAAAGAAGATCATCTACGTATTGAAGCAATGTACAAGTGGTAGGCAACTCGAGTGTATCAAGCTGCTCTTTCAAAACCCTACTATAAATGTTCGGACTTTCCGTCTATCCTTGCGGTGCATGGGTGAATGTAAACGAGCGTCCCCCTAGGGTGAACGCGAACAGGTATCTGCTATCCTTGTGTATAGGAATGCTAAAGAAAGCATTTTTAAGATCTACGACACTAAAATAAGTAGCAGAAGCTGGGATCATAGCTAATATCGTCGTTACATCAGGTACAATAGGAAATTGTGGAGCAACAATCTTATTAATAGCGCGTAAATCAATTATGAAACGAAAAGGATTTGCATTATCTCCTTTCTTATACACAGGAAAAATCAGACTATTGCACAAACTACCTGCAATTTCCTAAATTACCCCACGGTGTACAAAATTGGAAACTATACACTTCAAAGCCTGCTCACCATCAACCGAAATCTTATACTGAGGAATACGTGGCAACTTTACTCCTTGCTTCGAAATGATTTTAACAGGCCCAATCTGTAGAACACCGTCATCATTGTCAACAATCACCCATAAACACTCCGGAACATCACTAAATTCCGGCGGCAAAGGTCTAGTCAGGAACTGTGAGGCAGAAAGTTGCTGTGGTGAAATCGTCAAACGCACTCCATCCGAAGAACAATGGATTACCGCATTTAATTCCTTCAACAGATTCAACCCCAGAAAATTCTCACCACAGTTCGATGTCAAAAGAAACAGACAGTGATCCGTGAATGGACCCAGTGTAATCGGTACCGGCAAACAAACCGGACTAACTACTGGTGTACCAGAAAACCCTAAAGAAACATTGGTTTGCCCTGACAGTGGAATGTTTGGAACTCGTGAATGGTCAATGGAACACTTCTGCGCTCCTGTATCTATCAGGAATAGATGTTTCCTATTTCCCACTATCATTTCAACGTGGGGACCTTTCTGATTAACGGGAATAGGCGTTGGTTACAAACCCTGCTTCGGGCAATCCTAGCGAAACAACATATCATCAAAAGGAACGTCTTCAGAGAGATATGCAGTAGAAGGATGATCAAAAATGTTTCTATTGTCCACACTCGGTGACTGATTGTCTTGTGAAAAAGGCTGTGAATTCTGGGAAAACTGGCTTCTACCAGGACCCCTTGCCCCAGGGCGGCCTCCGGATCGTCTACCCATGATACCAAATGTGTTATTCGACCTCTGCTGGAGGATCGGGCATTGTGCTCGCCAATGACCCTATTGTCTGCAATAAGCACATTGGTTCGCGTGTACAGGACCCAACGGCACAGTACCTTGTGGAACATACTGTCCCCTAGACTGTGTACTACCCCCTCTAGGACCTCTAATAATCTGTTGCAATAAAACTTTAGTTTTTAAGTCTCCTTTTTTCATTTCAATCTTCTCTTTTTCATTATTGACTCGGTTTTCATAATACTGAGCCATATGCAACACTTCAGACTGAGACTTAGCTTGCCAAGCGCTCTCGGAAGACATAATTTGCGACTGGATGTCAGGTAACAATCCACGCACAAATGTGTCTACAAATAGTCGTTTTCCAGACTCTGGGCCTCATTACGAGTCCGGCGGTAACCGCGGCGGTAAAACCGACTGGTTACCGCCGGACTCGTATTACCATTCCGCCTCCGTGATTCCCGGGGCATTACAACCCCGGTTTCCCGGGAATCACAGAGGCGGAATGGTGTTAATCCCCATTCCCATTGAGTCCTATGGGACTCAATGGGAATGGGGATCATGGAAACACCAGCAGCATCTCGTGATGCTGCTGGTGTTTCCTCGCCCACCTGCAGGCGGGCGGTGTTAAACCCGCCAGGTCAAACCTGGCGGGAACATCACCTCCCGCCTGCAGGAGTCGGGATCAGGCGGTCCGGAAACAACGGTGGCGGCGGGTTTACCGCCACCGTTATTTCCAGACCGCCTGAGTTATAATGAGGCCCTCTGTGCTCAAGTCTTGTCCACTGAAATCTGAAAACACTTGTTCAAACCGATTAAAGAATTCGGTAGCACCCTCAGACTTTCCTTGGACACAAGCAGTAAGTTTGTCCCAGACAATCCTTCTCTCAGGAATTAAGGCTTTCAGTTTTGTCACTATTCTATCAGGCAAAGTCAATATTACCTGTGGCGGTCTCTCGCCAGCTGGTCTATCTCTATCTTGTCTATCCATATTATCCCATGTGTCCCCTAACCCTGCTGCATCATCTACTGTCCTAATTTTGTTCCACAAATCAATGGGTAGGAGCACGGGAAATAACTAATCTATATCACTCAGAGTAAATACTGACGACTGCAAGACAGATTGTATCTCTTTATAGAACCCTGTTGGATTATTTCTAATATCTGGGATGGATTGTCTAATGTTGTTCACTTCCTGTCTTGAGAACGGGACGTGAACAAACTGCGATACATTATGTGCAGAAATGTCGTAAGCAGCAGTATCTGCTGCAGCGTTGGCTGCAACCTCAACTTTTGGGACAAATGTCGGAGGAACCTCTCTCATAGGCAACTGAGAGATAGGAAGCTCCGAACGCTTACTGAGCAACAGAGCTAAGTCGAGCGCTAAATCAGCTGAAGGAGTGTCAGACGAAAAAGCTCTCTTATAGATATTCAATAATTCTGCAGGACAACAAATCTTTATTTTTATACATTCATCCTGCAGGTATTCTACCATAACCTGTATCACTTTCCTCTGCATTTCTGGCATATACCGACTATACGTGTCATATACTTCTACGGGAGATATCGACATGTCTGAAATCCATCTAATTGCATCTTTTGTGCAAATTCGTGTTCCCTCACTCATCGACTTACAAAGAGGAAGGAACCGTTTCTGTACAAAAATAGCGCTCAAACTATCACCATCAATTTCTTCATTCCGTAACCTTTCTAACTCCCTTCTATACTCAAAAACCCTCTCGACGTGCTCATATACTTTCTCTGCAGTATTTCTTGAATATGCTAAAGCATTCAGATCCCTCAATCCTTGTGGGCGATCTACATCATTCAGTCTGTTCCACATTACAGATAAATAAATTCCCAGTCCTTCGATTAAAAACCTTTTTCTCAGGAAAACTTTCTAAATTAGAGAGTGTGGCAAAAACATCAGATTGTTCACCCTTCTCCATGCACTGTCTAGCCCATGCAGTCAAATCACGCTTTCTCTCTTTAGACACTGTATTGCCAGTTACAATCTTTGATTCCGCTCCCTTATCAACTACAAGCGGAACAGAACCACTCGGAAGAGAAAGAGTAGACACATTTTGTACAATCGGTAACAAAGGTGCCATCACTGGTGCAGAAGACAAATCTCCAAACCTGTAACAGTAGGCAAAGGCGGAGGTACAAGTGGAGGAGCAACGATAGGAAGAGGAACAATAACCGGAGGAAGAGGAGCAATAGGAGGAACAATAGGAGGTGCAGGAATTACTACGGGAGGAGGAACGACAGCAGGAAGAGGTAAAGCAACAGGAATAGGTACATACCTAGGTGGCGCAGTGGCACCAGGCCTTTGTTCATTTAGAAGCTTGTCAATTAATTCATCAGACACATGAAAATCTTTAGACGGATATATTTTCTGAATGCCAAGTTGAAAAGCCCTATCCATATTTCTAACTGACTCTTAATGTTTACTTTGATCATACAATAACGCTTTCTCAGCGTTGGACATATGTCGGCACGCATTTTTCTCTCTACTTTTAAGTTGCTGCATAGCTTCTTTCTTGCAATTTTGTAATATATCAAATGCTGCAGGTCTAGCTTTTTTCTTTAACAATATAGACTCTAAATATTCTATACGAGGCATCTCAAAACTACCATTGATTGGCCACCGAAGTTCGGAAGCATGTCTAGTTTGTCTGTGCCAAATATCGTTAAACACTATACTACCAATGCCGTGCTTACAGTACATAGTACACGCCGGCGACCCCTCCTGCGGCGCCGGACGGCCAAATTCCAAAGATTGTCTGTCTCTGCGGAATAATGCCCTGAAACAGGCAGAGAATTTCTCAGGCATATCAGATTCCTGGTGTTACCTGGTCAATAATTGTGCTCGCGAGTACAATGCGCCAAAATCAAATTATCAGGATACTTAAGAATCGGGTCATGACTCACCTGATCAAAGAATTAAAGGAGGTCCGATCGGATTACAAAGGACAACTAAGGACCCTCATGGTTGGTGATTTCGGCAAAACTGCCCGCCTCGATATATGGACCCTCGTCAAGATACTGTCTCGAACCGCAGGCTCACCGTCCAGGGATCGGGTCGTGCAGTACTGTTGAGGTATCGCGTCTCATCCAAGAAGGGGCCCCCTTTCTCACCGTCCGATCCCGGTTCGATAGCCGCGTCAACACTTCAACGAGATGGCATCAATCTTGTGGGTCCCTATTCGGGCGCCATCTGTAAAAGCAAGGAAATATCAAGGCTGAGTACCACAAAAGGAAATACACCAAACACGGGCTATAAAGATTCACAGATCTTTAATACTGCGCAGTTACAAAGAAACACAGATCTGATACAGATAGCTATCTGGCTCTCTACACCCCGCAATGAGTACCAGCCCGTCAGAGTGAGGAGGGAGAGTGCTGGACATCTAAACATTTGCATTTTTATACATTTCCTACAATATTGTCCAGCCCCTCTACAGGTTAATAATCTGCGGTCTAGAGTTAGTGCAGAGTTTACATATAGCTCATACAATAATATGCACATGGATTACATAGGTTTGTGTTTCCAACAAGTTACAATGGCGAAGTGCATTCCTGGGTTTAGCAGTGAGCCTTAGTACATATCCCTTCACAATGTAGTTCTGCCAGTGTCCACGCTTGACATTTACATAACATTGTCCTCAATGTGTATTCATGGATGAGGCTTGTTAGTGCAGACAATCCTGGGACAACAAGTCATGCTTGGTGCAAGGTCTCATTACCTAGTCTAAACAGTCGGCCCTCGGACAGTCTAACCATTAACAGAACTCGAAGGTCGGGAAGGCTTGGTTGCAAGTTAGAAACACAGTCCACCATTTTAGAACAGAGAATCGCATACAAACAGAAATCAAAATGGCTGATGATTCTAAAATGGCGGTGAAGTCGATCTAAAATCAGAAATTTGCAACACAGTTTTCTTCACAAAGCGACTAGGCTTAGGCCACTATAAATAGAAAGGAGGCACGATATGATTTCCCGTTTAACACAGGTATGTGAAAATTCTCAGAAAAGGCTTAGTGTGTGTGTGCATTTGGTCAGGATTAGCAATTAGGTGGGCTGGCTAGGCTGTAGTAAGCAACCCAAGAGGTAAGACATGTGGATGTGTGCTGAGGGAGGTCCCAACAAAGTGCTAGTGCAAGAGACGCCATATGTGACCAGCTAGACTTAAAATTGTTGTAGGTTGTTGCTGTATTCTAATGGCAGAGTTTTTGAGGCATGTCTGGTGTAAGGGGCGAAGCCAATACATGTCCAGACAGACTGAATTTGTCATAGTCATTGCTCCATTCTAAAGTGAGTGAATGAATAGCTGTGCCTGCGGCAGATGTCCACTGAAGTGCTGCGTTTATACATAACTTAAGCTAAGATGGAGCTTTTCTTTGATCTTGCTGTGCAAGCCGATCGTCTGTGTAAAAAAAGACAACCTGACCTCATATGCTCTTCTGATAGATACTTGCTATGGACAGGCTACCATCAAAGTCCTCTAAGCGCAAATGGACCGGCTAGCTTCTACCGCCTTCTAGATGTGGCAGACAGCCTGCCTTAAGATCTAGGGGCATAGTATTTTCTAGCACAATAGACATGCTACCACTATAGTTCCTAAGCTACTCTCACTCCGCCCCTTCCTCTGTCTGCTTAACTTGAAAGAGTCTCTGGTAATCAGCACCTTGGAAGGGACCACCTACTCTATCTTAGTAGGCATATCTTTGAAATCAAGATCCCATAAAACTTTCTATGGAGATGTCCTCTACTGGGGAGGAGGTGAGATACATCGACAGGAGCATCAAAGTGGAAGCTGCCTGGCATCCAGCCACAGGGTGTCTTGAGTGGGACCTGGCCAGGCAAACTGAATCCACACAGCCTAGGTCATTGGCTGAACAATAATATGTAATCGAATTGTTTTGTGGCTATAAATCTGTGTGATCTCAAGAGCCAACCTGCCACAACAGGAAGGGGGTCATCTTTATAGTGTATTGTGCTACCAGGGCGTATTCAGGAATGCACCTGGACCTGCTCTGCTGCCATTGCAAAGAAGTTGCAGGGGCTGTCATGAGACATCCCCAGTAAAGTCAAATCTGTGCACTTTGCTTTTATTAAACACTTAGCATGAAAGGGGTGGCGTCTGATTAGCAGGCCTCCCCTCCAGAAATAGAACTACCAGGCTATACAGCCCTCACAGATGTCACAGGCCTGGGGAGAACCCTAAGCAAGGTCACAAGGATACTTGCTGGTCTGAGAAGCCAAGAAGAGCATTGGCTGCTCGATCCCTGGGACTGAAATCAGGAAGCAAGATTTGTGCTTTATCCCTGAGAGTATGTGTTAGATTAAGGAGTTCTGCCTAGGGCAGGTGGCCCATTGGGTAGACCCATCCACCATTTTGATTACAACTGATCCTGAAACATTTGAGTATAGTTGTCCCAATAGTGTTTGAGGTATTAACCCTAGATCATATAGCCATTCATCCCAACCCCTTCCTGTATATTAACTACAGCTAAGGGTTGTGCTAGGGGTCAAACTCCAGAGACTGGGCAATAGGGCAAGCCAAGTTTTATTACCCTTTCACTCCTTATAGGAGTTCATCCCATCTAACTCTGGCTGTTTGTTAATAAAGGTGTTGCACCTTATCTGTATCTTCTGCGATATCTTGACCATTTGTCACATTTCACACAAGGGACGTCAAGAGTTGATATGTTCCCCTAACTAGAATGGAATGATAAGCGCCTTGCTCACTTAGCGCTGATCCTCTCTGCAGCGCTCTTCCAGGACTCACACATCTAACTGGGTAAGGTTACTAGGGTGAGTACTCTCTTTGGAAAATTGTTGAACCAGGGGCTGACGTCAGAAGTGCAGCTCCGGGCTTTCGACCTAACAGGCTTCTTGAGAAAAGCCGGACCAGTGGCTTCCTTGAAGCAAGCGAGCAGGGTTGTATCAGGGAGCGAGAGATTGAAGATGGGTCTGGGGGAGATAAGGGGAAGGCCATAGGTGCAGTGTCTTTGTTGGTTTATTGGGCCTTGTTGTCGCTGTTTGCACTTCTGGGCAGGTCACTGACACAGAAGGTGTGGGAGTAAGCAACACACTAAGGTGTCATACAGGGCCCTGGGAATTCACCTTTGCATGAAAGTCTTGAATGTTTAAAGATAGAATGGCAACAATTCCGAATGATGAAATCCTAATCAAATCCAAGAAAATCAAAGGTTTTAAATCCAATGGTTTTAAAAAATGCAAAATAAATGGTAATGTAATTGTTTTTTCAAGAACGTAATGTTTATGCCAACCACTAGCTCCTTAACGCTACACTTTCTGAGGGTACTCTTTCAAATCAACTCTGCTCACGGGTACACCTCTTAGCCTCCTCAGGCTCTAACCCGTAAAACACAATACTGTTTCTGACTGCTGCACCACTCCTCCCCTTCATGTGGCTTCCAGCTATTTATTTTCTCATATAAAAGCCAGGATAATGGTATTCGGAGGCCTCTGACAGAAGCAGCATTACAACCTCAGAAGATGTGAAGGGCTGGAGAAAGAGGAGAAATAACAGTGGGGGGCGCGCCTGTAAGTTCATGACCGCTATTTGTACAGTCACTGTGGGGGCAGTGCGGGTCGAATGTGTGCCTTGCCAATGCACCGATCACAATTTGAGCAGGGGTGTGTGATTACAGAGGGAGTACAGAGGGAGTACTCTAAGTGGGTATAATGTGGGCAGTACATGCGAGTGCAGCCCAGTGTTATGTTATTATCTTGTATTTGTACAGTGCCTCCTGTCATGGTTTATGGCGTCAAAGCGCTTTTGCGTGTCAGAGAGGCAAAGGAGGAGCATGATAAAAACATTCAGTAGTAGGGAGGAGCAACGTTGGGTAGATAATTGGGGTGAGGGTGAGAAATAGATAAGATGCTCAGGAAGGCATGACAAGGAAATGTTGGTGGAGCTATGTGTACAATTAGACCGAATTTATCGTGAGACTCAGCTGTATTCTATGGGGTGCAGCGCCGAAAGGAGAGGTAGGTGGAGAAGAGGGTATGTCTAGAATTTACTCAGTGCATTAAGCCAGCGGGCTCCATAGAGATCCCCAGCATTCGCAGCGGCATGGAAATGCATGCTAGTGCAAGTACTGGTGCATTTGTATGGTGCAGTGGAAGGCAGGCTGTGGAAATGCAAGTTGCGTTCTGTCCCTCCTCTTCACCATCCAAATGGACGAAAATGAGCCATGACATAAAAGCCATACGCACGGATTTTATGCCATGCATTAACATTACGGCACCGCTGAAAATGAGCCCCTTGATGGTGTGCAGTATTTCAAAGGTCACTACTATTACATATGAAGCAACATTATACCCAGTTTTTTAAGAATTGACACTGAGAACTAAATCACTGGCAGACTGGAAGCCGGAATTCATTGTGTTAGTAACATTTTGCCATTGTCATAGCATCTGTCTTTTTGCAGGGATAGGCTTCCACCCACCGAAAATGAAATCCACTACCACTAGATAATACTCATATGATAGACTTTTTGGGTGCTGGGTAAAATGTCTATTTTGATATTCTGAAAAGGGGCTTCAGGAGCCAAGTGTCTGGAAGGCAGAGTCTTGACCGCCTGATCTACGCTGTGTGCCAGGCAGATGGGATAGTTACTTGACTAATCGTAAGCCATAATGTGAAAATAAGGAGTAAACAAATCATGGTTTATAAGAGTAATCATGTTTGTCTTACCAGTATGAGCCATTGAATGGGTCAGTCAAGCGAGGTAGGGTTAAGTGATCTAAGCGCTATTGGGTGGTGTGGCGGGTCAGAAGAAGGACATGGACTCTGATCTTCCATTTTTTGGTTATTCTTTATGTAAAGAAAAGTGAAAACTGTGAACTTTCCTTATACTACGGGTTGTCCCTACCTAACAAAAACTAACTAGGGTGCTCATCAGATGTGAGTCCAAAAGGAAGATCAGTCCACTGTCCAAACTAATCTAACCTGACCCTACCACCACAAAAATAACTAATGCACAGGAGAATGACTCCCTTCTCCTGTTTGCTGGTTTCTCACTAATTTCACGTCAATAAAGTATTCGTAGGTAGTTCTTAGTAACTACTTTTATCAAGTCGTACAGTTCAGATACTGGGTTCTTCAACCTTTCAGCTGTCTCTTTTACTCGCTGGTTCTCGCTTTCCTTTTTATTCTCCTCTCTTGTGATCTTATTTATTTTTGTCCCCCTTTTTCCTTGGGATAATTCTATTCCTTCCCTGTTAGCCAAACATAAGACTTTCTCTTTACTCAATGTCCAATTCTTCTCTTAATTTAAACTAATCAGATTGTTCCAATAATGATTCTCCTTTCTCTATTGACTTTTATCACTTTGTCTTGCCTCTGTGAGTGTTCCAATTATATTTCTCCCTTTCTGATTGTATTTCAGATGGTTTACTCTGACTCACTTCCAACTCTTGATCTGTAGTGGGATGAGTATGAGCGTTCCAGCAATGATTCTCACTCTTCTTATGCACTTCCAATCCTTGTTCTCTACTGGGATGAGTATGAATGTTCAAGTCGTTTTCTTTGGTTCCCCATCCAGATCTCCTGCTCTCCCCATTACCTTTGTATCTTGGGACGTCACCAGGACTTTGGTCAAGAAGGGACCCTCTTCATTGAATGTCAGGTTGGCTGCTCGGATCTTCCCTTCTCTTTCACTCGGCACGCTCTGCGGCTCCTTCACGTAAGTGGTGTTGGCATAGTTTATGGACCCACAAGTCGACAGGGTTTGGTCATGTCACCACTTCGTACTTGGTCACTCTTGGGATACTGTGCCAGTACTTCAGCTTCTCTTGTCTTAGGGTTTTTGTGAGTGCCACATGCCAGGATTCGCACTCCAGCTTCCTCCCAGCATCGGACGCCATGTGTCCCCATTTCCTTCAGCTTCTCTTCCACAGCTAATTTGAAACTCCCAGGTTTCTCTCTTTCCCAGGCCTACGCCTCTCAGATTTATGACACTGCCGTGGGATTTCCCCAGCGTAGTGTCAAAGTTCTTCTTCCATGTTCTGCCTATACTCTGTATTCCCCCAGTGGTTTTCTTCGTCTCAGTAGCACATAAGTATTTCTTTTCAGGATCACTCAAGGGTTCTGTGTGGCAATACCAAATATCAGTTTGCGCTTCATGTTTTCTTCTAGCAGATATTACAATGGGCTATAGATTAGTTGGTTAGTCTTTGTCCCCAAGGGGGAAGTCTCTCCTGGTGAGGTGAAGCTTGCGTCTTCCACTAGGAAGGCAATTGCGTAGTGGGTTTGCCTCCCTAGCCTCACAGGGAAAGGTTCCCCCCTCGAGAGAAGTGAATGAATCCTGTGATTTGTCACAGTGGCCATCAGGACTGCGCCACAGTCTATCACATTTCTTCTTACAATTCCTGCAAGACCAGTATGCTTTCTCTTGTTCAGGATCTTGCTCCTGCAACTGCCAAATTAGAAAGGGTGGCAATTCGGTACTGGTTAGCAGAAACACAAATAATAAAATCAATAGGAGATAAAGGGTCACCATCTTAACTGATTCATCAGTCACCCTAGGACTTGTAAAGTGCTGTGTTGGTTCCAGAACCTTGGTCAGTGGTCAATAAATACCCTAAATAATGATTATAAAAATGGGCAGAGAAGAAGTCAATGTAAAACATTTCTGACTTTCCTTTTGCTATATACAGGCAAGTGTGAGAGCAGTCAACTCTGCAACTTGAGCAGAATGGGCACTTGACAAGCAATCATCTTTAACACTTCATAATGTCAACAAACTGTGTAACCTGCTGTAAATTGTGCCTGGGGATCTCTCAAGCAAGAACCATCAACACAGAGAATAAACTCAGGGTTCTAAAGAGGTACTTCTTTCAGATCCACTCTGGGGGTTAGCTGTTGTTCAGTAAAAATTAAGCAGTCTGAGGGTCACGATCAAAGGTGTTAGAAGCAGAGACCAAACACGAGGTCATATTCCAGCCGGGCACAGGAGACCCTTAATCTAAGTCTCCAATCCACTAAATCAGTTACTACTCTGTGTTCATTAAATTTGTTCTCATGATGCTCTGATTACCTTATGAGTTATTTTTCGTATGTGTGTTCATTTAATTTGTTCTCATGATGCTCTGATCACCTTATGAGTTGGTTTTCGTATATTGTAGTGCATTCATTATGCCTTGAAATGAACAGACTGTTGTTTCTTACATTGCACAACTTTGTACTGCATTTATTATTTTCTTTAAAAAAAAAGTAAAAAAGTTAGCATATCAGCCAACCAAATAATAAAAAGCTGTATAACTACATTTTGAATATCTATGTGTTTTCACAAGTAGCTTGCTTCAGAAATAAAATGCTGAATGTCCCACTTAGACGAGACTTGTTTTCACAAGGGTTTAAATTTGTTCACATTAAGGGTTTTAAGGGTTTTCACATATAAATTCTATAGGGTAGGACTACCCCCTAGTTACAGAGAAGCAGAGAACAAAGCAACATAATAGTCACATTAGTAGTAGTCGAATGGAAATAAGAAATGTGCTGTGTTTTAACTTTATGAACTAAAGAGGTAACATCATGAGGTATTACCACAGCCTCTGGGTGTCCTAAAACCTGTTTGTCTGGCGAACCCCTTGCTCACTGGTTCACTGTGCTTAGAGAGGCACAGCTTTGCCTCACTGATGAGGCACAGCACGGCCAAAATCTGTGTCTGAGGTTGCCGTTGGTACTCTTGTTCAGAAGAGAATGGCCTAACATTTCGGTGCTGGACTGCCCTGGTGGGTGAGGCCAGGCATATATGCAAATAAATATTTCTCCTCTGTGAAAGGTACAGTGAGCTAAAGCATGGTTGAAGAACTTTCTGAGTGGGAAACCTTGCATTGAACAGGTTATTTTAATGATGTTCGTTCTCACTAGAGGGGCTCCCACATTTCCGTAATGCTTTAGATAACATGTTGGATCTTGTTAAACAGTTTGTAAACACCACATATACTTCTGAGGACCATGGGAGAGGTTCTGAAATGAAGGGTAATGACCGGCAGAGGTTTGCCAAAAAAGGTATAATCTGTTATCCACTGACAACAGTAACTGGTCTTCTCAAGAAAACCTAATTTGTTTGTGGGTTACAGATTTGGGAACCCAGAGGATGACAGATATCTTAAAGCTTTATGATCCTTTAGAGCAAATGCAGTTAACTGATCAAGAGAATGTTGATGCCGTGCTCCTACCGATGGTGATGCCAATAACTAACCATCGACATACTGCACCAGCACAGCCACTCATCTGAACATGAGAGTCCAAGTCTCTCCTCAAGATCTGGGAAAAGAGGTTTAGGCTTTCTAGGAACACCTGTCGGAGTCTTTTGAAGGTATATTGCAAATTAAAGTGAAGACAAACAGGTAATGTCTGTGGGCTGCACAGGCACAGAAAAAATAAGAATGCAGAGCACACACCTACTGCTGTGAAATCGGTTGCGTCTGCATGGTGCAGGATAATATGGTTGTGGGATTCGGAACCGAGAAGGTGACAGAATGGCTGTATTTACAGCACAGAGATCTTGTACAAAAAGATAACTCTCCTTACCAGGTTTAACAGGCAGAATGTTGGTATAACAGGCGGTGGACAGTGGACAATGAAGCAAAGTGCTAAAGAGCTGTGGCGGTGGTGCGAGAGAGGGCAGACAAGGTATTGTGTGTGAGAGAGTGTTACCAACTGAGTGTGATGTTGTCAAGGGAGTGAAAGGTGAGTGAGAGGATGAGAGGGGAGAGGAAACCTACAGGGTAACAGTGGGAGTGAGAGTGAATATAGGTAACTGAGAGAGTGTGATAGAAGGAGGCAGAGTGAAAGGTAGTAGTAGTAATGGTGAGTCCAGATAATAGGAGGAGTGTGGTAGTTGGAGGAGACAGGAGAGGGAGAGTGTGGTAAGATCAGGACACAGAGGGAGTAGACTAGGGACAGGGGAGGACTCAAAACCTTTGATGTAAGGCCAAGTATAATATTCTGGCCCATGTTCAAGTGGCCCAAGCCCACAATGCAGTAGCTCCAACTTCCAGAACAGGTAAACTCAATGCCAACCTCTCCCTCTCCCACACATTCTCGAGTATATGTAGCAGACATTATTGTCATTGCTTTCCTTTGTAAACATCAAAAAGTATTGCCTCAATTTCAGGCAATGAGAAGAGAAAAAAGGTTTATTACAGTTAGTCTTGCAAGACAAATGACAGCATCCTAGCATTAACCCGCTCCTCCCTCCAGAAGTGCTCCTTAAATGCACTCCTGTCAATCAACCTCACGATTATGAAAGGCCTTTCGGTACACTATTCCGACCTAGAACAATAGGTTACTTTGTCTCCAGGGATTGGTCCTTCTTTTATATCCATGTCCATAGAGTATCGCATGTCTAACCACTTTGGGTAAAACATGGCAGAGCTGGGGTCTCCGTAAAATGAAAGGCTTATTGTGCAAACCTAGTTAGACTGGTGAGATCCATTGGCATTGAGCTGATGTCCTTGCCCCATTAACTTGGGGCTGGTAAATATCCAACGTCATCACTTTCAGGGCTTCTGCGCCGTATGCTATGGCAGCAACCAGCACTACCTGCTTCCAATATGAATGGGGAGAGCCAAAGTCTGCTAAGATTTAAAGAAAAATAATAAACACTAGGGGCTCGAAGGTGACGCAACAGCAAGATGGTCAATTTCTTTTTTCTTCTTGCTTGCTTTCTTTTATCAAGGAAGTCCTCCCCAGACCCGCCCCGTCCCAAATCATGATCCCTTTAACCCCTGTGTTTGGAGCATCATTATATATTTGATCTATTTCTTTTGATCTGTTTGCAAGTCTGTGGTTCTCCACACCTTTTATGCAAAATATCTTTCCATTAGAGATCCAGACCCGAGAGAATTCTCCCACTTATCAAATGCAGTGTCCCAGTTTGTAACTCGATATCTGGCTACATCTCATCTCATCCCATCCCATCTCATCTAATCCTTTTTGTTTTGGACCAATGTAAAAAGGTGGTCAAGCTAGAAAATTCATTGGTAGAGCAGAGCCTTGACTGATTCAGAGAGTCTGGCTTCGCTCTCAGAGTTAAACATGATCTGACATGGCAAAAGACCCATATCTGGCTTCCTGCCTCCCCAGCCCACAATACAAAACCCACAACTGGCAGGCACCCTGTCCATCCACCACCCCACAACATAAGACCCTCACTTGGCATCCTGCCTCCCCACCAGTTTGTATTATATAAATGGTTACTATATTTATTTACATGTATTGTTCTGATTTGATTTACAGTTCAAACCTTTCCCATTTTTAAAACTACTCCAATCTTAAACATACAATACATTCACACCAATTAACATAAAAGAGAGAGAAGCGCTAACTTCCTACGTTAAAAAGTACAGTATATTCACAGATAAAATCTACTACACAAGCTCATTAGAATGGTTCTCATTGAGATTCAAGAAACAGGTAAAGTTCATTGTGCCTACTAACAACCTATGCTCTGAACAGTATATCACAGCTAAAATAGTACAAAACAGTCGCTGAATTCAAGTAGATTTATGATGGAACAAGTGTCAGTGCTAAGCAGCGCTGTACAATATCATTTTAATTAATGTGGCAGTAGCCATAGTCAATGGGGTGAGGTTCCCAGATGAAATCTTTCGCCAAAACCAATCAGTTGTTATAGAATTCATAGAGAGAACAAAGGGGCTGATAGAAAGTAGTCGATGTTGTATATTGCCTGGACAAATGCTCAGCAAATGTCTCCATGATTCTGACTGTCCCAGTGTATTGCAATGTTTACATAAATCAGTTAAAACACATGGCTCAGCGCGAGTGTTCACTATTTCACTGCATATTACACGGCCACGTTTGTGGCCGTGTAGTTATGGTTAAGTTGCTATTTCCATAGGAAGAGCACTTTTTGGGCGGCCTATAACTCCGCTTCCCTTGCAAAGTTTGGAGATGTTTGGTCCGGAGGAGAAAAGTTATAGGGGGGGTCCCAAAACGTCTTTTTTTCCCATAGACTGAATGGGGGAAAAACTTTGTGCACGCCTACAGACCAAACCGCTGGATGGATTTTCACCAAATTTGTGGCAGGGGCAGGGGCTTGGTCCCGAAAGCGTGCTTTTGTAAATTTGGTGACAATCCGTCCAGTAGTTTTCTTTAAAACGACCAAAAAGTAGGTCTAAAAAAATTAGTGATATCTATGTCCGCTCCGCGGTCACACTTCCCTGTTCGCTCCGCGGACAAGAAAACCATTGGCTAATCCATAGCGTCATGTCCGCGGACATGTGGCACTTTCACTGATTGGTTGTGGAACAGCGTGAAGTGCGTCAGATTTCTTCGCTGCCCCTGCCATTTTTTGTTCATGTTTTGGTGTACGCTGACATCGCCGGTAAAACATACAAAACAAGACACCAATGCACTTATTATACTTATGAGATACTGTTTCCGAAGGTGAGCTTTAATTAGGCTGGGATGGAATGTGGCAGCGGAAACTCAAAAAGTGGTGTTTTCTTGTCACCAAATTCATACGGTAAAGTGGAAGTTGGTGCTCAATGTACGGCGACCAATTACAGCGTCTGTGGTACAATGTATTTAGATTAATATTGTAGTCAGACTGGCGTCCGACGTTTTGAAATCTGAGGCCGCCACCTGGACTGTCTGATGGAAACAGCGGTTCTGGAGGCGTATGGGAGTAGCGGTTCTCATAATTGGATTCTCATATGTTGTTGCAAAGTGAGAATGTATTTGCTTCTGAATGAAGGTCACTTGATTTGTTTTTTTGGTTGCGATCTCAGTAGGCCCACGCATCCAAGTGAATTCATAAGGGGCAATTGTTTTTTGACCTTGAGCAAAAGGGAAACTACAAACACAATGCAAGGAATGAAAGCTTGAAAAAAATACCATTTGATAAGGTTATGTTTTAAAAACATTTGTAATATCAGTTCACGAAGATTCTTTGGTCTGAACACATTGCTGTCTGACTTGTCCAAAAACAATGGAGGCAGTAAACATCATGTAAGTTTAATTTTGACGACTCTACACCGAACCACGTTTTAATTTTATATTACCGAAAGACTCATTGTGACAATATAACTGAAGTATTATCTTTCTGCGCAGTTCTAATTTTCCTCCAATAACGGAGAGTGCAGATTCTCCGTGTTTGCAGGCTATGACTAGAGTCACCCTTGTTGACCGTTAATATTTCTTCTTTGAAATGTTATGCTTGCCCACATAGCTTTGTGTATCACTTTGCACATTCTTTTGGTCTTGTTTAAAATGAAGAGATGTAATGTTTTCTTGCTTGTCCATTCATTTTGGCTTCATAACTGAATTACCATCTCACTGTGTCGTTGCACTTTTTTTAAACCTTACGGCGAGTGCTGATTCTCGGCGTTTGTAGGCTGTCACTATATTTACCCATGGTCAATGCTAATAATTCCTTAAAATGTCATGTTTGACCACTTCGATTTGTGTACTACTTTGCACAATCTTTGTGTCTTTTTAGAAATTTTTTGCTAAAGGTTGGGTATTGACACATATTTTCTCTTACGTTTTCCGCCTAGCTACATCTTGCTGTACTGTGCGTGCCATGGTTTCCAGATGCCGAGTGATGGCTTCTTTGGACGCCAGATGCAACTGCTTGTGACCGGCTGCCTGTTCATTACAGTGTTGTGGGATGACCGGCCAGGCCCCCTTTGTCCCTATGCTGAACTAGCCATTAGGAGTAACATAACATCTTTGTCACGATTCCTGCCCCCAGCCCCCCGGCATATCAGGCTGGAGCCAGGTCACGGCCACCTATTCGGCCCCTAAGGGCCTCTCCATCTCCCGACACCTACTTGGACTCAGACTTGGCACCAAGCTCACACACAGTCCTGAGATCCACTTAGTATTGGATTTGCAATGTATTATGGGGCAATGGATGCCCCCATGTAATTCAGTTCCTTGAACTGGATGAGCGGTCTAGTCATTCGAGTGTGGCGCAGCCCAGGGATACCTGGGATACCTACAGACTATTTAAACCACACCCGGCCTGAGAAACATGCTTTGCGTTTCTCTGCACCTGCAGCGTGAGACTCACCGTGCTCGGATCTCCTGAAGAGGCCCACTTCTTTCTTCAGCGCCAGCGCACCTGCAAGAATAAGAACTTTGTTGCCAATACTCACCTCGAAGAGCATCCAACTTCTGACCAGCTCTTCCCAGTCTTGCGGATTCCTACAGCAGAGTCATCTCCATCTCGGCACGCCGCGCCCTACCAAAGGGGAGAAGAATAGAAGAAAAGACATTAGAAAGCATTCTGCAATACTTAGCTCTCTCGAATTTGCAAATAGCGTTTAATCCTTACCTGAACTCCCGTCGATCGGACAACTTCTGCTCCGGAGCATCCCGTCGATCTGAAAAAGGGGAAAAGACACATCAGGTTAACGCAAAACATTTAAGAGGCGCCGCACATTGCGCTTTCTCACCGCAGCTCATCTCCTCAGCTCGCTTCCATGCTGGGTTACTGCTGCACCTAAAAGGACACAGAAAAGACGAACATTGGTTAGTGCTAAGGAAGCCAATAAGCATCAGGCTCCGCATTCCTACTTACTTCAGCAGCGCATCACCATCCTCAAGACCTTCATCACCTAAGGAAAGAAAGACACAGTATTAAAGGGACTGGAGCCATCAGAACTTTTGTAAGACTCATTCGAATTACTGGTCGGGCTGAAGCCGCAGCAAGCCCCGTCCACCGGGCCCATGCCAGTGAAGCAACTAGGCACCCTCAAAAAACAAGGTGAGGAGAGGTCCGGGGGAAGGTTGGGACCCAGGGAAGAAAAGGGGGGCCAGACAAGCAAGACCAATAGGGAATTGACCTCTGATAACACTGTGTTTCAGGCCCAGTGCTTGGTTGAGCAAGTCCAGGGAAGGGTTCGAAGTGGTCGGAAGTACGGACCAGCTGAGTGGCGTTCCCGTGGATATTCGGTGAGCATTACAATCATTTATGGTGGTGTAGGGCAAAGGTCATGGCGCCGTCTTTGAAATCACTGTGCAAACAAAGCGGGTGCTTTAACAGAAACACATGCTTTGTGTAGGGGAAAATAACTACGTGTTCCTCACCATGAACATTTTCAATGACACACACACTATCCCCACCCGTCCCCACCACCATTCCTTGCAAACGCACATAAATATAATTGGTCATTCTTACACCCTCTCCATCACCAGATAAGAGGTGGCCTCCTCTTGGAGTGCTCTCTGTTTCCATGAATTGAAAAATACAGCCTACTTTCCAAGAAAGTGCAACAGGAGCACATTAAATGCCAAGCCCTATCTGCATCTTTCACTCTGCATTGTCCAAGTGCCGACCCATGGCCACAATTACCAGCAAACCCCCGACCACAGCTTTTTGTCATGTCTGGCAGAGGCTGACGGCAAATCAAGGTAGTCTACTCTCTACGTGTGGGCCAGGGCAATGGAAGATGGTGATTAACAGGCAATTGGTGGATGAGCAATGTGGGCAAGAAAAGGTATGTGTGCAAGGGAATGTGGTTGAGTAAAGTGTTAAAGACCACAGCAAAAGGGGAATGGGGGTCTGAAACTTATTGAAGGGAGGGTAAAGGGGCTTTAAGGATACCAGAGGGTGCTGGGTAAGGACAATAGTGTAAATCAGACAGCAGAACACATCTGGAAAGGTAGGTTAGCAATTTGATTAAGTATTGCTGAGTGAGCATTTGGGGCTAATTCTTTCTGACAAAGTGATGCATACTTGCTTTATGAATATATGGTTTAATGAATACTTTGCTTATATATTTTCAGGGTCCTTTATCATTTGTCTTGGTGCTTTCAGAAAATACTACCTTCACCAGTGGTAAACTATGCATTGGGAAGATTTTCGGAAATACCACTGACCGGGGTGGTAACTTTCTACAGCAGTATTTCCGCAAAAAATCTACCCAACCCTGAATGATCGCCTTATTATTTTAGTCTACTAATAGTTAGTACCTGAATGTTAGGTCTTTCTTTGTATGTTATTTTTAACTGTGCCCAAAACTGAATAGCACAAACAATCCAACAGCCATTTCTATAACCACAATATAGTAACCTCCATGGGTGCTGATTCAGGGGCAATTTAAGCTCTTTTTGTAATGAACTCACCAGTGATCAAGAAATTCATGAAGAAATCAAGGAAGCATTCTTACAAGATGAAACTGAGGACAACCTGTATTTCCATATGGACCCATACATTTTTGGCAAGTAGGAGTCGTGATATGCTGTTCAGAATTGTAACAGACTAATGGTGCATGGGGCGCAGTCGTACAAACATTACCATGCAGGGTCACAGAACTTGTCATTTAGAAGCATACACTGCTACTGGGCGCTATGAACATGTGCCTGTGGCCTAGACTCTTCTCCCTTTCACTCACCATCAAGGCCAATGCTTGGGGGCCACTCAGGCACATCTGCAACATTGCTGAATCAAGACGAGTGCCTGACCCCCTTTACTCAGAAGTCGAGCAGGCCTTGCAGCACCACTTGGTTCCTTTGATGCAGGCTGGATTCTGAAGGATTTTGTCTTTTTCAATTCATTTTTTTACATATTGCAGCTCTAGCCCAGGCAGCAACCGACCAGCCAGTCTAGGGGGTAATTGCCCTATCCCCTCCGTCCCAGCTTTGAGGAACTCATGGTATCAAAAGTAAGAACGCAACACAAAGAGCAAGTTAAAGGGTTTTTATTGAACAGTTTTCAAAGGGTTTGGAAAAAGTCCTAACTTGCCCTAATGCTAGAATGGGAGTAATCTCAACCATTGAAAGAAAATAAAACAGTCCTAGTCAGTCCAGTCCAAAATTATATTAGTTAAACTAATAAAAATATTACTTGCCCTAAGCTTATACAATAACTGTGAAGAGGCATAGGGCTCCAACCCTTTGGCAGATATGCACTCGGGAGGCCTCTCTAGAGATGTTTCTCTAGTATCCGAACACATGAGAGGCTTTGCTCACCTTTTCGTAAGAGTTGAGCTAAATTTTGAAGAATATGATATAGTGTGTCTGCAAGAGACAAGGCTGCGGGACCAACCGTTACTGGAGGCATACTAAGTCTATATAAGTCCGGCAACAAAGGGCCCAAGTGGCCATCCGGCAGCGGGCCGTCTATTGGCATTCAAAAACAACCAAAACTTAAATGTCATTTCTGAAAAATGCCCATCGCCTTTAATTCAGACGTTGCTAGTTTCTACAGGGCCCTGTGAACAAAGAAATAAGAGGATACTTCTTATATTAAACTTATACTGGAACGTTGCATCGGCGGCAGCAGAGGGATTTGTAAGATCTGTTCAGACCTTAATCGAGGAAGCAATGGGAACATGGGATAACTTGGACATTTTAATATGTGGAGACCTCAATATTCATTGTTTCAATGAAAGATCGAGGTTGATAACAGAATCCTCCAACACTCTCTTGGAGGGTCGAACTAGAAGAAAAAAAAAATCACATTGCTAATGGCCACATTGAAGAGGACATCCCCGCTCGTGTTACCTGGATGAGAGACAACGAGAAAAAGATACTTGATTACATATTTGCCTATGAGATTATACATGCCAACTTGTGTAATCCGCAGGTGCGCATGATGAGTTCTAATGACCACTACATCTTAAGTGTAACAATTAAGGGATAGTCGGGTGAAGAAAATGAAGGGGCAAGATGAGCTCAGAGTTGAAACAGGAAGAAACAGACTTAAAATGCAAAGGGATCCCATGGGAGTCATGGTGAAGGGAGGGCCAAAAAGGGGACATTTCTCAGGGCAACAAAATCTCATAGCCTTAAAGAAGTCAGGGACAGTCGCCCCTTTTTTGCAAAGCATTATACCTTTGATGGGGCGGTAGCCTTGAAGAAGAAAGAACTGAAAAGGCGTATACGAGAACTCCAAAAAGAAGATTCAAAAGATATACTCACTGTAAAAAGTCTAAAACAGGACTATAAAAAATGGCTCAAAGGCCATAAGTGGGCCATGCATCAATGGGACGCAGAAATCATGTTAAACATAGTGTCAACTAAAAACACCTCAGAAATGTGGAGAATATTTAACAATATATGCACCCTGCAGGCTTCTCTGATTTCTAACGCAGTGCCGGCAGAGGTCTGGATTAATCATTTTAGTGCCCTGTTTTCTACAGAAAATGATGTAAAAGAGGAGGAAGGATTGATGAAGGGAACTTGGTCATTTCCGACTGAGAAAAGGGATATAGAGAACCTCATCAAAACTGCAAGTAATTCAAGGGAGGCTGCATACTAAAGAAAGACCCTGAAAAATTGTGTACCTTTATGTACGACTGGTTTATGGAGATCAAGAGAACAAGGACGATTCCTGATTCTTGGCGTTCTTCGATTATTGTACCTATATTCAAGAAGTGCGATAGGTCTAATCCTGGTAATTATAGGCCTATCACCCTCTTGGATGTATTAGGCAAGATATTTGGAGCATTAATACTGATGGCCCTCACAGACTGGAGTCAGAAGGCAGGCCAGCATGATAAATAGCAGGCAGGGTTCGTCAAAGGAATTGGGACTTCTTTAAATATTTTCCTGATTAATTTGATTACATCAAGAGTGAAGCAAAAAGCCATCTGAAAAATGTATCTTGCTTCAATTGATCTTGCCCAGGCCTTTGACACTATTGAGAGACCGAAATGCTGGGAGAAGTTAAAGGACTGGGACTGTCCTCAGGATACTAGAGAAACTTTGACCTCACTGTATTCGAACGCCAGTTTACAGGTCAGACTGGACAAAAGTGGCAACTTGTCAGAGACCATAAAGACATCGAAAGGGCTGAAACAGGGGTGCACCTTAGCTCCGGCTATGTTTAATCTATTAATCTCTGATATCGCTAGTGCATTTGATAATGCCAGATGCTTTCCACCACGAATAGCAGGGGAACCGGTGAGTCGTCTGCTTTATGCGGACAACCTGATCCTCTTAGATCAAACGCAGGTGGGGTTGCAAAGACAGTTGAATGCATTGACTGAATATGCCGAAGCTAACAGCTTAAAAATAAACGTAGCAAAATCAAGAATTCTGACCCTGGGATGCAGAATAGGACAGAAGAACTCTGCTAAAACATTGTGGTACCTAAAGGGAGAAAGAAATCAGTGAAGTATCAACTACCACCTATTTAGGAATGTGCATAAATAATAGCGCAGCAGATGCCCAAAGAGAAGCCATCTTGAGAAGTAAGACCAGAAATGTTGCCTGTCAGGCACGTCTCATACAATCAAAACACTGCAAGTTTTCATAAATTCCTGTGATAGAATTTTATCGCATGAAAGTGGCACTGACACTTACCTATGGAGCAGGGTCTTCTTTTACACTTTCAGCATCGGTATGGCCCAAATTGGAGGGCATATTTTGGAGAAGAGTTCTTTCCTTGCCAATAGGCTTGCCTATCCAGATAATAAGAGAAGAGTTGGTCCTATCCTCTTTATATTCTATTATCATATGGAAAACATTGTCAGTTTATCGTGAATGCTTGCTAGGAACATCAGAAGGTGGCTTTAAGGTTTTGAACAACGCTTTAAAAAAGAACACTGAAGTTTTCCTAGTGGCATGGAAAACAGTTTGCACTGCGATATTGCAGGACCTGAATACTTCTGGAGACATCTTAAAGACGAAGCCAGGAAAGGTTAAACGTAAATTATTTGACCAGGACTGGATTGACACACAGGAAAAGGGGAGGAAAAGGAAACTATACGGACATTATGGTTTGGAATTTAGACCCAGGCAAAGGCAAAACTCAGAGAAATTATGAATGCAGACTGTGTAAAGGAAACCGGGAAACACTGTACCGCCTTACTTTAATATGCCCAGTATTGCGACTTCAAAGAACTAGGTGAATGGGAAGATGTTTAACGCATACTGTTATGCTGTTAGCGGAGGATTGGTGGAGTATTCTACTCCAAGATGATCGTGTTTCTGTAACATTGGCACTATTATTGTTCTTGAAGGAAGTATTCTCGATGATGGAAAAAGGGCCAGAACTCTAAGTTGAAAAACAGGAGCCTGACATAAGTAATGTTCTTTTCTCAAAAGAGGTAAATGGAGCAGGCTGTGACTGCCTGTTAAGATGTGGTCACATTATGCTTTTTTAATTTTGTGTCTTGTGTTTGATATTTTGTTAGGTATATAGCTGTAAGGTTTGATTTTTTAAACCAAATGCTAAAAAATAAAAAAGACATAACTGTGAAGAGGGATGAGTGATTAAACAACATAAAGGGTGCATCAAATTTAAAGTCAGGATGGAGGTATGGCTTCTTTATCTAGATTCTACAAGGACCCCCTGGGGTTTCTTCGCCTAAGTATGTGTCTCCTTTTCAAGGTATGCTTCTCTTGGTGTCAGCGAGGGGTTGACTCTCTGTTCATGCAGATCAGCCCTTCTCAGCTCTTCAGTTCCTAACCAAGAATATATTAGCACAACAGTTCACTGTAGGTGTCCCAGGTTTCTCTCACCTGAGTTATAGTGTTCACAAGGTTGCCAAAACAAAATTGTTCTTGCTGATAAGTCTTTAGACCGTTTAGGGTTGCCTTCCCCAAAGTAAGATCTATGTCCAATAAATTCCAATGATATGCCTAAGCCGCAATTTCAAATGATTCAGGGATTCCCTTCCCCAAGTCTTCAGCTTCTCGTAGATATCACCAGTTAATGTAGGTCTCCCTTTATCGGGCTCGGACCTCCTCTTTTCAACCATAATCACAATTCACTATAGGTCTCCCTCTGTCGGGCTCGGACCTCCTCCTTTCGAATATCACAATTTTCTGAAGGTCTCCCTCTGTTGGGCTCGGGCCTCCTTCTCATAATTCGCATTACAGTTTGCATCACGCAAATCACAGTTCCCTATAGACTCCCCTCATTATGGCTCAAGCCTTCTTTCTTGTTTTGGTTTCTCTGTGGAAGACTTTTGAAACTGTGAGGACGTGTTGTTTACCACAATATGACCACTTTCACCTATTCAGTTCACAGAGTCTTTCGAAAAGGCACTCTCAATTCAGCCAGACTACTCTGCTACTCATTTTCAGGGTTTTAATCTTTTGCTGAAAAAACTACCAGTCCCATAATGCACTTGCACTCAGTTAATTTCCGTTATGCTTCATCCACGCACATGCCACTGGGTTCCTCTCTCTCTTAGACTCACCCAGGTGGCATAATGTTGACAAGCAGGGTCTGGTGTTTTCTTGAGTTGAGGTCAGGGTCTCACACCTGCCTCTCCTTCCTCCCCAACTCCTTCATTCACCGGGAGGGTAGCAGATGCTTCTTTGTTGGTCTTTCCTCCCCAAATCTGTTGACCCGAAGGTTGGTGCACTACTTTTTCCAGAATGCACTTCTTCCTCTGTTTGTCAATACCCCAGTGGAATGAGCCCTGGCATGGACATGTCCCGCTCTGAGCAGCTCTCTCTGCTCTGGCTTCCAGGTACTGTCCAGTGTCGCCAACTTGCTCTCTGATTGCTTGGTACTTAGGTAGGGATCCTCTTCCAGACTCGGCCTTGCAGCCTCCCTCCTGGCTTCCCAAGAGCAACTGCCTTCTCTCCCTCAGCAGCCTTCTTTTATACACCTCTGAATTTGTAATTGGCTGCAGTTGGTCAGGGTCGGGTCTGCCTGCCTCTGCTTGTCTCTATTAATGGGACAGCCTACCGTCAGAGTGTGCTAGTCTTTCCTCTGTTTCTCAGTGTGTTTTCCTTTTGTAATCTTCATACTCTTAGTCTCTCTCTTTCTCGTCTCAGTCTTTTGGTGTTCTAGTAGAGGAATGGAATTATGGAATTTGTAGTGTGCTATGAAAGGGAAAGAAAAATAGGGTAGATTTCTTTTCATCATAAAAGCTGATTTGGATGTAAGGTTACTGAGAAATGGGTTTCATGGAAGGAGAGGTAAAATTTGCTTTGGGGTGTTGAGATTTTCTTGGTTTCCCCTGATGGTACCGTCTTCTTTTCCGTCAGGAAAAAGGTTGGGGTAGGACAGGACTCTGATGACAATATCCCACAAAGACAGAGGGGTTGTCGGTTAGGGCTGTATGCAAAAGAAAAGAATACTGTGTCTCGCCCAAGGACGCTCCTCCCACAGTCCCCAAGGACCCCCTGGCCAGGTGATCCTCACTTGCTCATCCACCCCCAGGGTCAGGATGCAAGCCCGATGGCCCTCCCCTGGCCACTTAAACAAAGTATCCCCGGGGAAGGTGAACAGTACCTCAACTACATGGCTGCCAATGACTTACTGCTGACCAGAAAGGAAGTCAGGCCTAGTACGGTAGTCGCCTGTCAGTTTCCATTTCCTTCCCACTCTCCCCTCCCTTCCTTATCTATGTCTTAGCTCTTGCACTATCTGAAATGTCATCAGGCCGAGTACGATAGTTAATGTCACATCCTTACTGTTCATGGCCTATAACAATGTCATTGTAATTTCCCTTGTTCCCTCCCTTGCACTGAAGCGCTTTGAAACACATTGTGTACAGGTGCTATATGAATAAATGATCATATCATATCATACCATCCAAATTTATATTGCCCTTACTAAAGACAATAAATGCAGAGTTCCGCCACATTACATCCAGCCAACAAGAGGTCGACACAAAAGAGCTTCATCGAATGGCAACCATCCACACTAATTAGCAGTTTCCAGCAGCTCCCTATTACTACAGGGATAACATTGGTGTTACCCACATCATTGAGAAGGAAAGTAGTAAACATTGCTCATGAAGTGCACAGAGGAGTGGCACACACAAAAAGACCCCCCAAAAAACAGATATGGTTCCTTAAATGGACGAGGCAGTACAAGAAATAATTGAAAACTGTAAAACGTACCAAACAACACCCAGAGCAAGCCCAACTCTCGCACTTAAGATTACAAATCTGCCTGACGCAGTATTTAACACACTAGCCAGTGACTTTTATGGGCCAGTACAAAAAGGAAACAGTGTTGTTCTCATCATAGATGAATACTCATGTTTTGACATTCATAGGGTTGTGGAATACACAAACTTGAAAATAATTGCTCACACAATAGAGTTAAAGGTTAAACCACAACTGCCCGTTAAAGGGCTTCCTGCTGCATGATGATTCTTCATTCAGAAAGAAAATGAGAGCTGGTCACTACAGCCTTCCACCTATTTCTGAGTAAAGAGACATAACGTAATAGGCAGACCTTTCACTCAAGGAGCCTGCGTTTTTTAACCAAGCAGCTCCTTGAATGAAAGGGCTGCCTGCTGCCTGTGTGAACTGGGGCGCACTGGACCCCACAACCCTCAGCAGCGATATCAGTGCATGCTCACCTATTGAGACTCCCAAGAGCTGCACGTGCCCAGCCGAGATGGCCAACCTATAGGTGTTCACCGTTCTTATATGCTTTACCCTGGGCCGCCAGTCCACTAGAAAGTTGACAATATGGATCACATTCGCTGAAGCGGGATTTATGCTCCTCTCCAGAAATCAACTGTGCCAATTGGTCCAAGCTTTCCTGTAAGATCTAGCTGTCTTTGGCGCCCAGGATTCTCTGATGAGCTGGTCAGCGTCTCCCGAAAGGCTTGGCTTTCTCCAGGCAATCCTGAAAATCACCCAAGCTATCAGTCTGAGAGCTCCCAGAAAGACTAACGGGTGTGGGAGTCCTGTAGGATCCACTAGGATCTCTTACAGGTTTGGCAGCAGAACTGGACTGTCGCAGGAGGGATCCAGAAGGTTGAGTAACCAGACATGACTCTAGCACACTGGTGTTACTAGGACCAGCTTCACCCTCAGACACCTTGCGTACGCCAAAGTCCAGGAAATCATCACAAAGGGCGAGAATGCATATTCTGTGCCAGGCCCCCACTGCTGCAGGAAGGCTTCTGTGGCGGCAGCTTCTGGGTCTGGCCTCCAGCTGAAGAATCGCAGGAGCTGGCGATCTAGCCTGAAAGCAAAAATATCTGTCATGCATGGCCCTTTCAGATCCATCAGACTGGGAAAAACTGTCCTGTCCAGCTGCCATTCGCTGGAATCCCTAAAATAGCAGGAATTCCAATCTACCACTTGATTTGCTAACACAGGCAAGTACTCCGCCGTGACGCTGAGCTTCTTGCTCTAACATAGGTGCCAGAACTCTTTGGCCATCTGGACTTAGTACCACCTAACCGATTCATATAATGTATAGCTGAGACTTTGTCCATCTTTACCAGAATGCAGCACTGCTCTTTGTCCTGAGTCAGACTCCTGATCGCAAATGATTCCGCTAGAAGCTCCAGACATTTGGTGTGCAGGCTGCTCTCCGAGGCAGACCAACAACCCCCAGTTGAGATCTCCCTGCAGCATGCTCCCCAGCCCCGGCGGCTGGCATCTGACTGGATGACCACATCTGGGAGGTGGGACCCCAAATGACCTTCCCGTTCCAGGCCTTCATGGGCTGGACTCACCAGTGCAGCTATATCTTTGCTTCTTGAGACAGCAGAATTATCTGCTCATAAAACAGCCCCTCCCTGAGGTGCTGAATCTTCAACCGTTGCAGAGCTCGATAGTGAAGACATCCCGGGAAGATAGCCTGAATGGAGGAGGCAAGCCTCTGCACTATCCTCACTAGCTCTCTCAGGGACACCTGGTCCTTGGCTTGAACTGACCTGATCTCCTTTTTGATGTTGTTGACTTTTTTGCAACAGCAGACTCAGAGTCCCTTGCACTGAATCTATTATGAAATCCATGAACTCCATCTTCTGGGCAGGGCTGATCTCAGATTTTTCTCTGTTTATTAGGAATCCCAGATCTTCCAATAGTCGTGAGGCACATGTCGTCCAGGTATATGATAAGCCCCACACTCTGCTGGCATAACTCTGTTACCACTGGCTTTAGCACTTTGGTGAAAACACCAAGGGGCTGAGGACAGCCCAACGGAAGGCAAGTGAACTGCCACTTGTGTCGGTGAGGTTCATAAATGGGTGTTCCCTTGCCACCTCTCTTAGCGCGTGGCTAATCTACTGCCTATCGCATTTTCTGCAGAGGTTCATGTTCTCACCTTTGGTGGGTGTTGGAGTTCCGCTGGCGCCTCTCCATCCTAACCCTCTGCCTCCCCCCCACGTGGGGAAGAAAGGGTTGGGTTTTCTGGTCTCTTGAGTGTGTCAGGAGCCTATGTAGGAAAACCTTTGACCGCCACCCTGGCTGGCAGAGCGGGTCCGTCGTCTGCAGCTTGTCCAAAAACTCTGGGAGCAAGGACTTTCCTAAGGGATGCCTGCGCCTTGTCCAAGGTAGCAAACGTGTGAACAAACTTGCATAAATCCTTGACAAAGGCATCCCCGAAGAGGCAACCCTTTGCAGTGGCAGCAGCCTCTGAAGATGTCAATTACCCTAACTTTGGATCTATTTTTACAAGAATTGACCGCCGTTCTACCGCAAAAGCACAGTTAGCACGCCCTAGGAGGCAAGCTGCCCATTGGGACCAACCCGCAAGCACATTCAGATCTATCACAGCTTTTCCGTTCACCAACACCAGAAAGCCCTCACCGCCACCAGCGTGCAACAACACCAGAACGCCCTCACCGCTGCCAGCGTGCTCAGTCCCCTTAAACCCCTTGCTCCCTTAAACCCCTTGCTGCTGTCAGCATGCTCAAACACCTGAGCCAGACATTGACACCGTTTCATATGGCTCCCATGACAACAGCCCAGTGCAACTGCACAGCCCCCATCCCATACAGCACACACCAATAAGCAGCACAGTGCTGCAGAGGCAGGATGAAATGGAGCATAGACAGTGGGAGATGGAGGCAATAGGACACATGTACTCTGAACACCTGCAGGCAGCATACAGGGGGTCACCTGTAAGATTGCACAGGCCATCGCGAAGAACCAGGCCGAGACAACTGCCAGTATGGCCGCCCTGACACCATACGCCCGGAGGGTCAGGGAGACGACCGAAGGTGTCTCTGTACTGGCAGAGGCCATCGGCCAGAGCAACAAGTTGACACACTAGCAGATCCTGCAGTCAGGCTCCATCCCTTCCAGTTCTACGACTCCCACAGGAGTCTCAGCAGAGCACCACCGAGGCATAAGTCCCAGCGCCATCTGCCAAGATCACCGGGGGATGGCAGGGGGTAAAGAAGCCACGGTTGTAAACATCAATACCTTTATTGCCCTGAGTGGCCATGCTGGGGGGTTGGTGGTGGGAGCAGGGAGGGAGGATAGCGTGCTGGGATGTTGGTGGTGGGAGTTAGGGGGGATAGTGTGGTGGGGAGTTGGTGGTGGGAGGAGGGAGGGAGGATAGTGTGCTGGGGAGTTGGTGATGAGAGGAGGGGGATAGTGTGCTGGGGAGTTGGTGGTGGTAGGAGGAAGGGGGATACTGTGCTGGGGAATTGGTGGTGGGTGGAGGGAGGGGGATATTTGGGGCACATCATATCATTAAAACTGTTTAACTTCATGAATGCATGGACATTCCTGATTGTGTCATTGTGGAGTTTATTTATAGAAGTGACAGTCACACAGTGGTGCATGGCATGTGCCAGGGAAATAACGTGTTAATCAGTGCCTGGCGAGCCAGTCTCTCATCCCTCACGTCATCTCTGATGTTGCCTGCTGTGGCCCCTGCCTAAGGCACTTCATCATCTGGGGGTGGCGTGTCCACGTCAAGGGGTAGAGGTACATTCCTCCTTATGCAGATGTTGTGTAGCATGTCACACACAAGCACTATTCTTCTGCAGTGTGCTGTTCTGTAGGACCATGGAGTCGTGGGTGGAACATGGGTAGCGGGCACAGCAGTGGGTGATGGTATGAGGTTGGGGTCGCAGGTCACCTGCACATTGAGGGAGTGGTAGTGCTTATGATTTTTGGTACACTGCTTCATGGGCCTGGAGGGCCACCAACGCAACGTGGGTGCAGTCCAGGCCTGCAATCATATGAGGAAATTGGGCAACGGCATAGAACTGTGCCTTCATGGCATTGACATGGGCTGGGGTGATGAGCAGTGCAATATGGTGTTGCGCATGCCGCCGGAGGGTATCGAGCACCTGGGCGACAACTATGTGGAATGTGGGCTGTGCCATGCCATGCATCATGGACACAGAGTGCTGGAAGGTGCCAGTAACCAGGAATTGTAATACTGACACTAGCTTAAGCTGTGGGGGTATAGCTGTAAGGATGTTACTCCTGCTCCCTATGTCCTCCTGTTTTGTACTGAGCAGCTCAGTAATGGTCTCCCTGTTGAGGGGTACAGGGTCACCAACTGGGTGTCAGTGAAGGTCCAGGGTGAGGGCCTCACCCTGGGGATGGCTGCACGCTTTGCTTGGCCTCTTCTCCTCTTCCTCTCCCACCCCCTACTGTGCTCCCTGTGCCCTGGCCTGGTTGCCCTGCATCTCAACTTCCAGGTGCAGCATGAACAGCTGCCTATCCCAGCTCACAGTGGATAATGGCGGCAGGGTTTTGGGAACAGCGTTTGGGGTAGGGGTGTGCCTTATGTAGCCTTCTGCATTGGGAGCACCTGTGGCTTCATTTCAGACACCTGTATCCATTTACCTCCGGCTGGAGGTAATTCCATTACCACCAATTTTAAGGGTTGCCGCCGGACTTGTGATGAGGCCCAATGACCTGCGTGCGTGTTTGCTTAAATGGAAGCAAGAACATCTAAATATAAGCAAAACACAATAAGGAAAGGTACTTTGCTGCTCCAGCAGCAAAGAAAGAGGAATATGGAGGAGCTTCATAGTTTATGTGGTGTATAGTGTCCTGATTGGTGGACAAGAGTCATGTGAGAGAGATGTCAGGAGCTCTCAAGTTTCTCAACAATGAGATTGTCGTGATTGAAACATAATTTGTGCTTTGCTGCTTGAGTGTTAATTGAACAGTTAAACAATACAAGCATCTGGGTCTTTACTTGCCTTCTCAACTCGCGCTTATCTCGTACATCACCGTCAAAATCATGGAGGTGCTTTACACGGTGACCCTGGCCTTGTGAGGGACCCGATGAAAGCAACAGCATTGTATTTGTATACCAAGGGTAATCCTCCCGGTCGGATGATTATATGCATCGTGCAGCTTTCTTTTCAGACAAAATAACTTATTTTTGGACCATTTCATCCGATTTCCCGCAGAGTTAACGTAAAGATTCGTGAAATTTAAATTATAATTTCTGGGAATCAAAGTCGGCCATCTGCAAGTAACCACTAATTGACTATGATCACTCATTTTCGTTTGTCTAATTTCTAAGGAAATAATGTTAGAAAGAAGCTGATCATTTACATATATATAATCCAAGGTGGAGTGACTACCCTTGTTATGCCAGGTGGCTCGATGAGGAACATCCCCTGGAACAGTGCCATTTAACATTGAGAAGTTCCTGTTTTGCATTAACATTAACCAATGCCGTTCATCAACAGTTTGAGTAGATACATATGCTGAGCCAGGTAATAAATGTAGATTTAAGTCACCCATTATAAAGATTTCGAGGATGGATGTATCTTGTGAAAACTGGTCCAATATTTTATTAAGGTTATTAAAGAATTCATCTGAGGTTAGGTGTTTTTTTCCCCAGTAGATATTCAGGATTACACAAGTAATTGCATTCCGTTTAAATTTAATAATTTGAAAGCAAGGAGACGGAAACTGCTGCGAAATAATTGTAAAGTCTCGATCTTTTCGAAAAGCAGTTACAAGGCCCACCATAGGTCTACCAACAAGTGTGATGATTGCAGGTACAAGATATACTTCATACAGGTCCCAAGTTGGAATGTGACTTAACCAGGTTTCCTGCAAGACTATTATGTCATACTTTAAGAGATCATGATTACTACTATTGATTAGATGTTTAAAGCCCCTGGTATTCCATGAGAGCAGGCTAATGTATTCTTCTGACTGGGATTGTTACGATGAAGCATTACAATCCTGATATTCCCAGGTTTTGTGAGAATTTTGTTGTTCATTCAATTGGACAATGGTTTTATCGCCATATGTTCTTGATTGCGGCATGATGGGTGGAGCCATTATCTGTGAGTTTATCACAGAGTCCTAGCTAAGAATAAAGCTGATGTTATAAAAGGCTGTTCGGGCTAGCCATAAGGTATTAAGTATGACGCCCGATCGAATATACAGTCGAGCCTCAGAGAGATCATGGAGATTAGTAAACTCAACAAGGTCAATGTCAGAGGACGTTAAATCTTCTAGAGCTGTTATCTCTGCACAGATATTCAGGAAACTTGCACGGTTAAGATCGTACCTATTGAAAGGAGACCCTCTACATTTAATTAGTAATCGGTGATGTTTCTTAAATTGAGCCTGGTTCTTAGATATAGTAGTGGAAGATTTGGATTCATTATGAAAAGCTGATTCCCTTCCCACAACTAACTGTTTTTGTAAGTCGAAAGGCTGAGTTTCTTGATCATGATTTTGCAAAGTTGGACCTTTCAGAAGTTGTTTAATATTTGGATAATTAGTTTGTGTCACGTTTGGTGGGCCATTAACCACGCCAGAGCATGATTGCAGCATCAGCTGGTTGATGTATTTCATTCCGGAGTTCCTGTAGAGTACACTCTGAGTCAGCAGATGTGATGTCTTGTGCTAAACAACTGCCAACAAGTAAGCCAGCTTTTTGATGTTGAGTGGTGTTTGAAACAGCAGTTATTGGGGGAGGTCCTGCAAGTTTCATATAATGAGTAGTGTTCATCATTTGTTCGGATGACGCAAGATTTTTCAAATTTTGGTTGTGCAATGGACTAACGGTTTTTACCAAAGCCATTGAAACAGAGGCCGCCAAAAGATCATCCAAAGGTTTATAGGATATCGGTTTTGATATGTAACGCTCATTAACTTGATTACGTTGTAAACGCCTCTTTTTCTTTGCTGCTTTAATTATTCTGGCAACCTTTTTATGTTTGATGGTAGAAGGCAGCCTGCCGAGAGTTTGAGCTGGATTCGATGGCACGGCATCAATTGCAATGTTCGAAGCAGCAGGTTTGCAGGTGAGAAACATAGGAGCTAGATTAGATGACGATTTATGTTCACTACAGCCGTTGGTGTTTGGCCTAGGAGCTTGCTGCGTGTCATGTACAGTAACAACTTCTGGAGCAGTTATGGATGATGCCGGTGTTAACTGGGCATCAACCATCGCCTTTATGTATTGCCCAGAGGTTTGGTGAAGGGTATGCCCGACAGTAGCTTCAAAAGCATAAGTCGACAGAGCAGGTTTACTGGAGGCATCATTAGCCACATTGACCGAATGAGATGCTGAGGTCGGAGCCACCATTGGTACCAAGGGCTTTAAATGAACTTTGTCGATGATAATAGTTTGAGTGCCTTGCTCATTATAGGTCATTTGATGTTTAACAACAATATGCTTTTTTACACCAATCTCACGGATTATATACTCGTGTGATTGTAACAGGTGTTCTGTATGATGTTGTATTTTGCCATCTAAAGATTCATAAAGCTTGGCCAATGATAATAGAGCAGTGTTCATAGCAGTTAGGGTGTTATTAAGTGCCGGAGCTTCCGGAAAAGAGGGTCTATTGTTTCTATTTGAAATGTGTGGGTCTTGTATGAAAAATGGATAATCACCAACGTTTTCCTGAAATTGGGATCTTCTAGGAGTGGGCGCCACAAAAGATGAGGAGCGATTAGAAACACTGGAAGTTTTATCAAACATAACTGGAGATTTATACAATTCCTGCTTATCAATGTCCTCTGACTTATTTTTGGGGGCTAGGTCTAATGAAATGATCGGAGAAGCAGGGATCGACATAGCCGTCGGAGGACTACATCTACCTGATCTATCATTTAATTGTATTAAATCGCCAGTGTTTGAGCATATGTATTGCACTTCAGAATTACTAACTTCATGGTGCGGGGAGGAATTAAAAAATTCTATACTATCTGCATCTATTTCCCCTGCAAGAATATCTTTTTCATATTCCTTTCTTAGCAGGAGTTGGGCCTGCACCGAGCATAATAGGGGGTTAGTTGTTATTGAGTCCACCGATGTTTTGATAGGAATTATAGGTATTTGGGACACATGCAATTCCCCAGATTTGCATGCTAAAACAATAGAAGCATCAGCAATTTCAATATTTGTCACACTTTCAGAAGGTGTGACTGTCGTTTTTTTTCAGTACACACAACTATTCCATTCTGCATTACAGCAGCAAGAGATGGACACGTCAAGTTTGCTGCTTGCGTGGTAGCTGCGGTCTTGCAGGGTGATTTCTGAAGCCTTGCCCCATCTGTTTGACAAAAGGAGCGAATATCTACAGTTAAAGACATAGACCTTTTTTTCTTTTCCTGATTTTCTTTGAGTCTTTTGGCCAAGAACTTTTTTGGAGATTCCAATGGAAGTATGTCATAAGGACCATTGCCAAGCCTAGGCATTCCTGACGTTAAGGACATTTTTGTTTTGGAAGTTTCATAAAGAGAGGCCATAAATAAGTAAAAGGAAAAGCAGAACACACAACAAAACACGTACCTGATAAATTGTAAGAACGAGTAGTTATTCAATATATATCAACGCAAGAAAATTATTTTATGAGAGCAAACTGTTATAGAGGCTCGCAGCCCGCGCCGCGAACAGCAAACAGTACTTAGTCGTACTTAGTGCGCGGCGCGAGTGCGCCAGAACAGCAGTATATGTAGAAATAAAATAGGGACCAGCGTGTGTCACGCGAACGTTGTAGGCGGGACCTCCAACCGGAAGTGCCTTAAATAAAAAAGAAACAAGTATGCTTTTAGTAAAAGTAAGGAAAATTGCATATGTCCATCATCGACCAAGAGCAAAGTCCAAATAGCTCAACGGACAAAGACAAAAGGAGTTTGTGACAGGCAATCCGCCTTTAAAGACGTCCTCCTGGACAAAATGTTTCAAGTCTGCACGGCACAGAAACAGGATCAATGCGAGTTCTGGGCAAGTTTCTCCCGTGACGACAAAGGGAGCAGCAAAGTCAGCAAACAGTACTTAGTCGCCATCTGGGTCTTTAATAGAATCTTGTTCATTGTATACATACTTTAAAATACATAATTTAATCAGTATTACTCTTAGTAAATCATGCTGGCTATTTATGTGTTTTTAACAACAGCCAAAACTGCACAATTTGTATGCAGATACTGTGGGGGTGGGGAGGCAAAGCGCGAAGTTCGGATCAAGAGGGGTGGGGGAGAGGTGAGTCGGTTAGTCCTTCTTCTATGTTGTTGGTCGTCCCGGTTTTGTTTTCTTTAAAATCTGGTCAATCCTGCTGTTAATAGTACAGGAAGGAAATACGGGGACACAATAGCAGCTTGAGCTGGGACGTTCTTTGTTGCTTCTCTTTCCCTTACATACAATTTCGGAACTCACGTTCCTCTCTCAAAGCCCCGACTCCTCCCTTTCCTCCCGCTTCCTGCCTGGTGATCCCCCTGGGCCTTAAAGGCACAGGGTTGTCTAACGCCTGCCACCGTACGTGCGATTGTACAAAGAAGCCATGATGGATTGGGAGCATATTATTGCAACCTTTACGATGCTACCAACCAATAAAAGCTGTCGTTATAACAAGCATTTACAAAGCCTATCGTTCTAGCTTTGCAAATGTATATTAGTATTTGGCGTGAAAGTATATTTAAAAAAACGTCGGGCGCTCTCCCTGCCGTTTGCGGCCACCAGGGCGGTCAAATAGGTAAAATGCGACCAACCAATTGCCCTGTTGCGTTGTTCCACTCATTATACAACTTATCGTGACTTCCGCCTCCTTCGATCTCGCTTCTTGTACAACAGCGCCATCGTCTGGCTTTTTAGGCACACAGCACTAGAGGGCTGTTTGCATTTGCGCGCCACAGGAAGGTAGCTCAAAGGGAAATAAGGACACCAAGGGTAGGGAGGAGTCTAACAGTCTGAAAAACAAAGGCACACGCACACCTAAGGGCGTTCAAAGTAGGTGTGCCTTTGTTTTTCCTCCCTTCCCTTGATGTCCTCACCGCCCAACCTGGCACTCTACATACCTAAAGAAATCATTGCAAAACGCTGTGGAGCAGGACCACCTAGATTATGGGCTGGCAGAGACCTGCAGAAAAATAGAACAATTCTGCTTATATAGGTGCTACACAAAGAGGCACACAACCTATTAACATCCCGCAGAGAAACAGCAACATGCTAATTGTTACATAGCTCCCAACCTTTTTTGTCACCTAGATGGGTGAAAACACCCGATTTTCTTTTTGGCGGGTGAGAGGCCCATTGAAGTGAATGGGCGTATGAGGGACTTGGCGGGTGATTCGTCTGCTTTGAAGGCGGGTGACACCCGCCAAAAGCGGGTGAGTTGAGAACTATGATTGTTTTGGGGTGGAGCTGGCCATGGGACATCTTACCAGCTCCCCCTTCGGATGCTATGGGACACCAGAATCGGGAGGCCCAGGGCCTCGGAGGATGGAAGGGTGGGGGCTGGCCATGGACATCGCACCAGCCCAACCCTACAGTGCTATGGGACACCAGCACTAGGTAGGCTTCAGAGCATAGTCCTCAACCATTTGTGTTGCAAAGGCGGGTGAAAACACCCGATTTTGTTTTTGGCGGGTGAGAGCCCATTGAAACAAATGGGCGTGCAGGAGGCTTGGCGGGTGATTCCGCTGTTTACAAGGCGGGTGACACCCGCCTAAAGCGTGTGAGTTGAAAGCTATGCTTCAGAGCCTCAGTGATTGGCACGGCTGACCGGGCCACTTCATACAATCCTGTCCTGCATGCGGTGCAGGGAGCCCTATGGCAACGTGGCCTGCAGGCCCTGTGTCATACAACATAACTTATTTCCCCACACCCTCCTTTCTCAATGCAGAACAACATTACTTCGGAGGTGGGGTGCCACCTTTAACAGGATGTGCTATTAGCACTCCTGGTCTCACCTTATTGTCTACTAATCGGTGACAAACACAGTGGGGGAAACGCCCCCCGTTGGACGGTTGGCAGATGGACCGCAAGCTATCACCCTTTATTAACCTGGGTTGCGGACCTGCCATCATTGCATGACGCTCACGGGTAATCACTGGTACTACATGGAGCGCCCCTACCGAGTGCGGGAGCACAGCTTCACCTTACTGTCCTTTACTGAGACCACTTTAAGCATGTGCATATTATGCAGGTTCACAGCATCACAATACAGTGTACTGGGCCCTCTTAACGCTAAGGCAGGACTTGCAGGAGACCAGTTCGTCATTCATGAGCGACCGTTTAGAAGTCACTCCCTGGGCCCAGGTCCCATGATGGTACAGTTCACAGCCGGCAAAGCCTCACCTGGCAGGTACCAGGGGCCACATCGGTATAGTCTCTTGATGTGGGTAGGGCAGCGATCTGCGGACCTCTGGGTATTTCTGGGCGTCAAGGCTGCTCCACGTATTGGTTCAATTTTGTGACGGCGTGGCATGCGGTCGGTACCAGTGGCAGGTAGTTCAGGAGCCTTGGTGATTCGATGTCAAAACCCCCCGTTGGTCAGACAGGGTGACTGTAGTGGCCCGTATGGTGTTGATGACACTGTTGAGCAGTCACTCAGGGTGGCTTCCATGCTAGGGGGTCTGACTTCTTGGCTCTGGTGATCGGGGCCCATTGCTGCCTTTGTGCTACCATGGGACACCTTTCAGTTGGAGTGGCCGTGCTCCCTTTCTTCTTTCAAGGCCAGTCCCCACCACTGGGCCCAGGAACTGTAATGTCGTAATTGTCACTTTTCAATCACGGCTCTGGACCAGAGGAGGGTCCATGTGTCGACCTGGTGATGGCCATATTTGTGGGTGCCACTCACACAACAGTAGAGGGTGCCTGATTGGGCAGCCACGGAGGGGTGTTGCATTTCTAAACCCCTGGTGATGTGAGATGGAGGACAGCACTTCACTGTCCCTAGGGGCCCGGGTCCAACATGGGCCGATGGACATCAAATTGCTCCGACAAGGAGCGAGTCTATGCAAACTGTTACTACTCCCGCCCTGAGCAGAGTAGCACTTACCGCCGGTGGCCCAGGTCTGAGGAGGGCCAGGGAGCAGCACCGTGCTATGTTATTTGCTCCGCTCTGGAGCATTTTTTTTTTTTTCGCGGGGCGGAGCAGCTGTAGCGCAGCTGCGGCTGGCTTTCCATACCGTGGCTCGTGCCGCTTTCCCTCCGGCTCGTGGTGCTGGCAGGCATGCGGGGGAGGGACAGCTCACCTCTCCATGCGGCAGAAGCCGCCTGTGTAGCCGCTTCGTGTTGCGTGGCTTGCGGGTAGTGGAGGGTCAGCTCCTCTTCGTCGCTGCCGCAGGACAGGCTTCCTCTGCTCGGATGTGGGGAGGGGCGGGCAGCTGCCCCCTTTCCCAGCGAGCCGGCTTCCTCTTCTGGGGGTGGGGGATGGGTAGGGCGCCTCCTCCACCATGCGGTGGATGCAGCGGCCTCCTTCTTCATGGCAAGCACGCCACTTGGGGGGGGATCGCGGTGCGGCACTGGTCGCCTGGCATCTTCCTTTTCAGTGGTAGCATGTCGCTCCCATCCTACGCGGGCCACGACCCACGTCGTCACAGTTGCGGCAGAGGCCGCAGGGCACTTTTTACAAATCTTGGAGGGCGGGCCGCCTCCATTACCGTGCGGCCGACACAGCTCTTCACACTGTGGGATGCGGGCCCTTTCTCCCTGGCTTGCAGCAGGTGCCGCAGGAAAAAGGGAGTATCACCTTCCCCAGGAACCGCTACTTGGCCGCTCCACTTCTTTCCTCCTTTTTGCAGGGCACCGCAGGACGCACCTTACCGCAGGGTGGCCCGGGCTATCACCTTAATACCTGAGGTGAAGCGCGGGTCCATCCTGGCTGCGGTGGGGGTCGGGTGCTGCACTGGAGGAAGGTAGAGATCACTGGCACTTCGTGTGCTCGTAGTCCTCTCCCCTTCCTTTATGAGAGAGACTTTCTCGTCGCCAATGTTATGCAGTGGAGCTGGCCATGGGACATCGCACCAGCTCCCCCTTCGGATGCTATGGGACACCAGCATCGGGAGGCCCAGGGCTTCGGAGGCTGAAAGGGTGGGGGCTGGCCATGGACATCGCACCAGCCCCACCCTACAGTGCTATGGGACACCAGCACTGGGTAAGCTTCAGAGCCTCAGTGATTGGCACGGCTGACCGGGCCACTTCATACGATCCTGTCCTGCATGCGGTGCAGGGAGCCCCATGGCAACGTGGCCTGTAGGCCCTGTGTCTTCAGGGCGGGCCTGCAGGCCACAATAAAGGACACACACCAGTTAGTCAGTCATGGTGCCTGCAGCCATTCTAACGCACGTGCCTGCAGGGCTCCCTTTTATTAGCTTGGGCCATGACAACATCATGGCCCAATTTAAAAGGGCAATACATAGGGGAGGGACCCAACCCCTTAAAGGGGCGATACACAGAGGAGGTTTCATTACACAACACTAATGTATGAGTATCCTAGTCTAATGAAAACCGCCTCAGTCCCGCGTTGGAACGGGGAGGTAATCATCTCCATAGGGTGCTGATGGGAAGCATCAGAACCCTATTGTTATTAAATGTGCCCCGCAGGCGCATTTAATATAACAAAAGGGCGCCTGCTGCGCCTTCTCCCACTATGCCAGCTCTGGGGAGCCCTTGAAAGACTCCACTGAGCTGGTGTGACGGGGCGAATGGCACCCTGGGGGGCTCTGCCTATGTGGCAATATCAGGCGTGAGGCTTTTTTTTTATTGTAGCGATGAACAAGTTACTAACTGTAACGTTCTTTCGATTGGATGTTCCTCCGACATATTCCTCATTTTAGATGTTCGTATCTTCCAGCTTTGCTGCTTCGGAAAAAATGTTTCCCACCAGAGGGCGCTGTGCTAGAGGTTGTAGCGTTGATGTCCCTCGAGGGCTGTCGTCAAGTGCCGCTGTCATCTGTAGTATAAAGGGCTCGAGCCGCACCCGTTGGCTTCAGTTCTATTTTTACGATAGGTTGAAGTGCATCAGGTGACCAGGCATTCATTGACCTCCAGCTCTTAAGGAATTTAGAGAGCAAGAAGCGTAAACAGTACGGTGGGGTTGGCCGGGAGGGTCGATGAGGAGTACGTGGGAGGAACATCCAATCGAAAGAACGTTACAGTTGGTAAGTAACTTTTTCTTCGAATGGATTGTGTCCTCCCACATATTCCTCATCTTAGATGGGCTCCCAAAGCAGTATGAATTCGGAGGAGGGAGTACCAGAAATGTTATTCATGAACCGTGTGAAGGACGGCTTTTGCAAAAAGGCCACCTTGAGATGATGTTGAGTCCAAGCAATAGTGCTTCACGAAGGTGTGCACTGACGACCAGGTGGCCGCTGCACAAATATCTTGCACTAGTTCACTCTTCTGAAGAACTGTTGAAGTCGCCATGGCCCTAGTTGAATGGGCCCTTAGCCCATCTGGAGGCTCTTTACCAGCCAATGTATAGCATTCAGTGATTGCCAAGATTATCCACCTGGACAGCGCCTGCTTTGTTACCACTAAACCCAATTTGTGTCCAGTATACTGGACAAAGAGTTGGTCACATTGTCAAAATTTAGATATTGGAGATATAGAAAATGAGAGCCCTTTTCGGGTCCAGTCTGTGTAGCCTTTCTTCCTCCTTACTTGCATGCAGAGGAGGATAGAAAGAAGGTAAGGTAATTTTCTGTGACAGGTGGAAGTCAGAATATTTTTGGTAAAAAAGAAGGTTTGACCCTAAGAGTAACTTTGTCCCTATGGAAAATGGTGTGAGAAGGCTTACAAGAGAGCGCCTGCAACACACTCACCCCGCGGGCTGATGTAATTGCCACTAGCAGAATTATCTTCAAAGTGAGGAGCCTTAACGGGCAAGACTGTAATGGCTCAAAAGGGATACATGTGAGACATTTTTTCACTAAATTTAAATCCCAGATGGGAACCTGAAAGGGTGTTGGAGGATACACATTTGTGAGCCCTTTTAGAAATTGAATAACCAAGGGCATTTTGAAGTAAGACACTTCTTCTGAGGAGCGCTTAAAAACATATAGCGCTGCTAAGTATCTTTTTATTGTAAAAACTTGGAGTCCCAAATTGGCCAAGTATAAAAGGAAAGAAAGTACTGTAGGAGTATTACATAAGAACGGATCCACATTCTTATCCCTGCACCAGTTACTGAACTTGTTCCAACGTCACCGGTACAAAGATTTTATTGCTGGCCTTCTGGCCGAAAGCAAAATCTCCTTTACGTCATCCGGGAGGTCCCAAACCTTATATCTCGGCCTCTCAGAAATCATGCGTGAAGGCTGAGTGTCTTGACCTCTGCATGGAGAACCCAACCTTCCTCTTGCAAGAGAAGATCCTCTCTTTGTGGAAGGCGTACTGGAGAGTAGATGGACATGTGCAGAAAGTCTGGGTACCACATCCTCCTGGCCCAATCCGGGCAATTAGGATCATGGATTTCCTGAACTTTCTCAACCTCCTGATTATATGAGGAATCACAGGGACTGGAGGAAACACGTATAGGAGTGGAAATTTCCAGTCTACCCCCACCACCCTAGAGCTTCTCTCAGAGGATATTCCCTTGAGCACTACAGCTCGCACTTCCTGTTGACACTGGTAGTGAACAGTGCCACTTGAGGGGTTACACAAAAGGCGAAGATCTCTTGAAGAACTTCCTCAGCTAGTTCTCATTCGGGAGAAACTGTGCTCTGCCTGCTCAGAGTATCCACTGTCGTGTCCTGCTCTCCGGCTAGGTGAACTGCCGACAGAGATTCCTTCTTGCATTGCCCAGAACCAGAGCTACATTGCTTCTCTGCACAGTGGTAGTGACCCTACGCCCCCTCTCTTGTTGAGGTAGTACATGGCCACTGCGTTGTCCGTCATTATCAGGGCATTCTTTTCCCGTACAGAGGGCAGAAAGGCCTTCAGCGCTAGTCTGATTGCCCTCAGCTCCAAAAGGTTGATATGTAGTTTGGACTCCGATGGAGAACAACGACCGCTGATTGTCAGATCGTTGGTATGAGCACCCCACCCCGTGAGTAAGGCATCCGTCACTACTTTATCTCCGGCCATGGTTGCCAAAAGATTCTCCCTTGAGGATATTTTCCCTGCAAGCCCAACATAGAAGATCTTGAGCCACGCTGGCCGGTACTTGCAGAGATCTGACATATTCCCTGAAAATTGGGACCATTGAGTTCTGAGGGCCCACTGAAGGGATCTCATTCTCAATCTGGCCTCTGGCACCAGAAAAATGCAGGATGCCATGAGGCCGAGCAACCGCAGAAAATCAAAGGCCGGCAGATGTTGGGCATTTTGAAACTTTTCCATGTGCAGAATATGGTGAGCTCTCTCCTCGGGAGGCGAGGCTTTGCCCGAGGAAGTATCCAGGACTGCTCCGATGAATTGGAGCTTTTGGAGTGGAATCATTTGTGATTTCTTGTAATTGAGGGAGAAGCCCAGTCTGTGCAAGAAGTGGCAGGTCATGGTCAGATATTCCTGGGCTCGTTCATGTGAACTTGCCCTGATTAACCAGTTGTCTAGGTAAAGGTAGACGTGAATCCCCCCTCTCCTGAGACTCGCTGCCACCACCGCCATCAGCTTGGTGAAAACCCTCGGGGCAGAGGTCAGCCCAAATGGCAGAACCTGAAACTGATAATGAGATAATCGCGAACCTCGGGTACTTTCTGTGCTTGAGATGAATCGGCACATGAAAGTAAGCATCCTGAAGGTCCAATGAAACCAACCAATCTTCTTGGAGTTGGAGAGCCACGAAGGATCTGAGGACAGGTCACTATCTTGAACTTGTCCTTTCAGAGGAATTTGTTCAAATTTCTTAAGTCCAAGATGGGCCTCAATCCTCCGGCCTTCTTGGGAATGATAAAATACGGAGAGTACCAACACTTGTTCCTCTCCGCTACAGGTACATGTTCTATTGCACCTTTCTCTAGCAAGGTTACAATTTCCTGCACAAGGAGCGGGTCTGGAATTTTGATAGAGCTGGCTCCCGGTAGATGGTCCTGAGGCCTTTGACGAAACGGAAGACAGTAACCATGGGACACTATTTCCAGTGCCCAGGCATCTGAAGTAATGCCCCGCCATTCGTTCAGATACCGAGTTATCCTGCCTCCCACCAGGGTCTTGTGGGTCAAGGCCTCAGAGTGGCTTTGCAGCAACTGCAGCAGCGGCTGAGGGGACAGTTGCCGCTGCTGGGTCAGATCTAACACTCTTTCCTCTTCCACCACAAGGACATTTTCTTTGTTGTCCTTTTTGATTGGCCGGTCCTTTCCCTCTCCCAAATGAGGAGTAGAATCGACAAGGATGGATCCTTCAGGAAGATGGCTGTCATGGTCACGAAGTCAGGGGCACAGGCATGCAAGGGGCGCATGTACAGGAGACCTGGGTGGACACTGTTCTGGCGCCTTTGGCACCAGGCTCATGAACAAAAGTAAACAAGAACATCCATTTAACACCAAAAAGATTTTATTATGGACATAGCACTTCAGATGCATTAACCTTGAATATTCCATCCATCAAGCAGGATGCATTAACCTTGAACATTCTATCCATTAAGCAGCCCCAAGTGTATTCTTGGGTGTGGCTGCTAATGGATTGCTTTTGCACGTGCTCACTCTCTAGGAGTGGCAGGGTGTGGCCTGTAAGCCGGCCCTAATGGGCGTGCCCACAATCTCAGCTATATAAGCTGCCCCGATCCTCAAGACAAGACGCTTCGCGTTATTCTGCACTAAAAGCAGCGTAACACTCACTGTTGCCTGAGGTCAGACTTACCTTTGAAGATCCTGCTTCCTGGACATCCTGCTTCCTGACAGCATTCTTACCAACTGGGGGAAGCTGTTCTTACCTGTACATCTCTTCGGCGAACCAAGTATTCATCTTTACACTTTCCGGAACGCCGAAATCTTCATCTTGGCACCGCAGCACGACACGCTCCATCATCGACAGCAGCGCCTGCAAGGAAAAACAGAAGACAAGGTTAGACATCGAAAGAACAGTCAGTTGAAGGTTGCGCTCCGCCATACTTCACGCTTTTCCTTAAACCATCACTTACCTGCTGTCGAACATTGCGGTAGCATCCATCTTCCATCCGGCTGTATCTCACGTCTCACAGCTGCATTGAGGCTGCATTTCCATCTAAGGGAAGAAAACAGAAGAGAGACATTATTGCGGGCATATATAGGAGCAACATATAAAGACATTAAACATAACGAACAGCATCACAAGAGCTCAAGAAAGACTTACCAATCATAAGGAGAAGCATAGTCGCAGCTGGACTGGACTAATCCTTATCAGGGATTAGTGAAGGAACTAGATCCCATTCGACGCGCCCCTGCCAGCAGGACGGAGAGCTTATCTTCCATAATTCACAGGTGAGCTTTATGGGCCGGTCTATGCTCACAGAAACCTTACTTTGGAGTGAAGGGTTCAAGTGTAAAACAATCACAGAATGGCGCAGTCACACACTCTTATCTCCACGCAGGAGCAGTATCACCACGTACCACCGCTCACAGCTTTTCTACTGAGGGAGATGCCTGAAGGGGGAGATTCAAGTTCAGGGAGGGCTGCAACCGTGCCCCAACCCCTCCGCAGAGACCAGGTGAGCGTAACAATGACCCTGAGTAGGAGTGTTGTTGAGGCTGTCTTATAGAGGCGCTAAGTGATTTAGCTGCCACTTTCGAGGTCTGCAGCTTTTCTAAACTTTCGTCCGCCTTGCTGCCAAACAACCTCAAACCATCAAAAGGCATATTGAGTAATCTGGATTGCACATCCGGTGCAAAACCCGACGTCCTCAGCCATGCAAATCTATGCAGGACTGGGCTAGGTGCAATGGACCTGCTTATGATGTCAGCAGTGTCCAATCCTGATTGGAGGCATTCCCCCATAGACTCCTTTCCATCTCTGACGATTGCAAAAAAAACTTCCCGTTCCTCACCTTCAGGAATGTGTTCATCCGCTGCCGTCATACAATCCCACAGGGTGTAAGTGAACCTTGCAAGGGTGCAAGTCACATTCGTTGATTTTAAGGCCATGCTGCCCAAAGAAAAAACCTTCCGGGCCCATGCATCAATCCTTTTGTCGACCGTATCCGGGGGGGATCGAAGGGTAGGCCGAATGCGTAGTAGATGTGGCCGCCTGCACCACTAAGCTCTCAGGCGATGGAGGTTTTGCTAGATATTCTGGGTCAGAAGAGGAAGGCCTGTACTTCCCTACACATTTTTTATTTATAACTGGGCCAGAATCTGGGGTTTCCCATGTGGCCATAACCCTTTTCTGTAATGCTTTATGAAAGGGGAGGACAAGGTCCTTTTGAGAGCCTTCATTAAGGATGTCTGTCATGTTGTCTTGATCAAAATTAGGGGAACTAGTGTTCCATCCCATAAACTCAATGACCCTATTCATAAAATGTCTGTATCCTGAGTCTGCATGGTCTGCAGGGTCGGGTCTGTCAAAATCTACTTCAGGAGAAGTATCCAGGCCACTGACTGTTTGTAGGCATTCATACAGTTCAGCCATCTTAGATCTAGGGTCTATTAATTCTTCAGGGACATCTCTAGTCCCAAATTTCACTCCAGCCGGAGTAATGTCCTCTTCAGAGGAATGCTGCTCATAAATGGACGACATAGATCTGAAAAAGTCTTGTCCAGGTTGTGGTTGGTATATCTTACTGGGTGACTCAATAGGCATCGACCTCGGCTTCGACAAAGGTGTTGATTTTGGCACTGGAATTAAAGTTGGCCTCGACAATGGCGTCAAAGGCATCAATGTCATTGTCACTGGCTTCGACAACATCGAAGGAGCCTTCGATACCATTGAGGAAGGTGTCAACGCCATCTTCGAAGTTGGCTTCGAGAGCGCTTTCTACAGATGCAGCGAAGTATCCTTCGACATCGACTTAGAGTATTCCTCCCAAACGCTAGTTTACCTCTACGTTCCTTCATAGGTTGACCGGAACCGCACTCGTCGACCCGATGGTCAGGGTCCAAACACCAGAGGAAATTTCGATGGGGGTCGGTGATCGGCATCTTTTTCCCTCACTTCTGACATTTCTTAAAGCCAGTTTTGGACGTGGAAGGATTCGACGAGGAAGACATTTCGCAGAAAACTGAAGTGCCGTTTTCATGACACGAAGCAGAGTTATCGGAAAAACGGAACTGAAGCCAAAGGGTGCAGCACGAACCCTTTATATTACGGATGACGTCGACGCTCGCCGGCAGCCCTCAAGGGACATCGAAACTACGACCTCGAGCACAGCGCCCTCTAGTGTGAATTTATTTTTCCAAAGCAGCAAATCTGGAAGATACAAATATCTAAGATGAGGAACACGTGGGAGGACACAATCCATTCGAAATCTAATTTTGCCAGAATAAGCATCGGGAGATACAAACTTATCTGGGAGAACACACTTTGGTTAAGTGGTGAAAAGCCAAGATTTGCAGCAAAGCTGGAAGATACAAATATCTAAGATGAGGAACACGTGGGAGGACACAATCCATTCGGAATCTAATTTTGCCAGAATAAGCATCGGGAGATACAAATTTATCTGGGAGAACACACTTTGGTTAAGTGGTGAAAAGCCAAGATTTGAGACCAGTCTGCAATTCAGGGACTCTTTTCAGATGTAATTGGTAGATATATTGTTTGGCACGCAACCGTGTGAGTGCTTCCGGCTAGTTCAGTTTGTCAAGAGGGACCTTTCTACCTAATCGGTCTTTCTCCAAACCACCATGGACTACTGTGGACAGACACGGAACTATACCATTCGTTTTTAACAATATTTTAATTTACAACGCATTGGCTCTGCCCCCTAACTTCCTGCCTCTAAAAAAACACTGGGCCGCGTGTCCGTGTGAGTGCTTCCGGCGAGTGCAGTTTGGCAAGAAGGACCTTTTTACCTAATTGTTCTTTCTCCAAACCACTTTGTACTACTGTGGGCCCACACAGAACTATACCATTATTTCGGAACAATATTTTAACTTACACCGCATTGGCTCCGCTCCCTAACTTCCTGCCTCTACAAAAACACTGGGCCACGCATCCGTGTGAGTGCTTCCGGCGAGTGCAGTTTGGCAAGAGGGACCTTTCTACCTAATTGGTACGTTGATTCGAAGACAACTTTACCCTGCCGCGTGAAGCTCGGATTGCGGCCGGTGTGACTTTTGCTCCCTCTTATTTCTCTTTCCTTTGATTCCACTACAGTTCTTTCTTGAAACCACTCTGGACTACTGTGGACCCACACAGAACTATACCATTATTTTGGAACAATATTTTAACTTACACTGCATTGGCTCTGCCCCCTAGATTCCTGCCTCTACAAAAACACTGGGCCACGTGCATCTGCGCGTGTGCATCCGTGTGTGTGCTTGCAGCAAGTCAGAGTGGTGGAGGGGTGATAAGTATTACCTCAATTTGTCTTTTGAATTCCTCCATGCTGCTCCATATTATTATATTCTCTTACTTAATTGTTACTTGAAGTAGTTTGACTCTGTTGATAACATACTGCTTGGATATTACATGACTAAGCCTTTACTTTTCTAAATATACCAAAGGTCTTTATTATGAGCTATTCCTACACCTTGAAATCGGCAATGCCGCATTTAGCCTTTATTGAACCTAAGGCGAAAGTAAGGCATCTCAGAAGCCCGAAACATATCAAACCTAAACCTTATTCCAAATCTCCCATGACACGAGCGTCTAAGCAAACGCTAGTATCCACCTCAGATATAAGAGGCTTTTGTATCCTTAGGCCAATTCGACCTCAACAGCCTGATTATTAACAATAGGCGGACAATGCAAAAACAACGATAGATCGGTCTGCTGATATCCCTGATGAAGTATTAATTGACTTTGCAAATTCAGAGGTTGTAGAGCTCAACCCAAACATAAATCATCTCTACTTGACTTCTCTGCCGGTATCACACCCCACTTGCAGATCGGTTGTTACTTATACAGATGTTATACTACATGCTGAACAACAAGCACAATTTCCTTTACTACAGTCTCAGCCGGATTGTCCAGGCAAGCAGAACACACCTCCTTCCCAAATTCCTATATCAAAATTACCAATAATGATTGCACCAAAATCCCTCTTAACACCATTAGCCATTTCTGCTGTCCCGACTGACGATCGAAGTCCAGAAACTGAGAATAATATAGATGGTAATATTCCTCCCACACACCTGTCCCCTTCGCTATCTCACTCCCCCATTATGTTCTATAACTCATCCTCATCCTGTTCCTCCTCCCCACTTTCAATTTCCTTTGCCAATCCTATGCCACTTAGCATGTCTCTACCTAGTCAAGGCTCTGCTCCTTTATTGGAGATCACTCTAGGAGCTGTGAATACAGCCTTATAGGGACAGTTCACTCTAAAATAGTACTGGCTCAAAAGATGGGCCATAATCAAAAATATATATTAAAAATATTTTTAAACAAAGTTCCTATGTAAAATCTTTAGCAAATGAGGCTCAAACTCTAAAATTACAAGCACTACGAGGCATCCATTTTGTGAAATGGATGAGCTTCCTAGTGCTTGTCTTAAGATCTGCCCTCGTGGCAATAATGAAGCAAACGCCGGCTGTAATAAACGAAATCTACCAGTAGGTGGCTTTTGCTTCATTATTGCCGGAGAGCAGAGAATGCAGTCAGGATCCTTCCTGCCGTCTGCTGCTGGTAAGTGCTTTTTCAAATTGGTTTTTAGTTTTTGAAAGAAAACCACAGCAATTATAAATACAACTTTGTTGTATTTATGATTGTCGTGGCTTTCGCTTTGAGACTCAAACTGAAAGGCACTGCAATCATAACTACAACTCTGTTGTATCTATGATGTTTGTGGTAGGGATGTAACGGTATAACGGTGTACCGTTAAAGATACCGTGAACCACTTAATTGAACAATAATAACCGTCACATTGTTTATACCGTTATACCGTTCATACCGTTAAGTGTGCTTTTCAATCTGATTTGGAAAGGCTGCAGTAAGCAATTGCTGCACAGTCTTGGTTTTGCACTGTTGGATGTGCCGTCTGCCAAGTAGTTTCAGTTGGAGCAGTTTTTAATGCCATTCCATAAACCACACGTGCCTTACACAAAATCAATATGTTAGCAATAGGAAGAATAGATACAGTGCCAAGAAGGAAAAGGGTTTACTTTGAGGTGGCGGCTTTGGGGTTTATATATTTATAATGGATAATGTTCTCTAAACATATGGCAATGGGGGATTTCCCTGGTTCTATCATTGAATTTACATATAATAAGTCACACTGCGAAATTCACTCATCTCTGTGCGTATTCCCTGCTGCCATACCAAAGGGTAACATGTCAGTGATTACTGAACACCTTTTGGCCCGCAAGTAAACTAAAGGCTGTAACGTAAAAAGAAAGTGCGTGTGTGTGTGTGTGTGTGTGTGTATGTGCACAAGCGTATACTACCATCAGCCTCCATTGATCTGTGGCATGCAGGTTATCAAGATGGCAACATGTTCATCTTCACCAGTAGCCAGTGGGGAAGCAAAAAGCCTAAATGACCACTTAAGAAAAGCTTTTCAGTTTGCTTTGCCAGTTGCAGCAGGCCTCCACCCCACCCCTCCTCTCCACACGTGTGTTTGGTGGAAGCAAGGCATTTCAGTGGAAAGTATGTTGAAAAGCCCAATTCTGGCCCTGGGTGCCTGGTTTTGTTTGTGATGATAAATCTGTCAATTTATGACCTTTTAGAAAATATTTGTTAAGATCAGTTAACTCCATCTGTTATACCGCGATAACCATGATATACCGTAATTTGGCAAGAAGGTTATCGTACCGTCATAAAAGAAATACCGTGACACCCCTAGTCTGTGGTTTTCTTTTTAAGTTTACCGGGCTCGCCCGACTTGCGCAAGCTCAGGAATCTTAAAAAGAACACCAAGGCAATTGCAAATACAACCTTGTTTTATTCCCGGGAGACTCAAAGTGAAAGCCACTGCAATCATAATTACAACGCAGCTGTATTTATTATTTCCGTGGTTTTCGTTTTAAGTTTCCCAGGCTCCCCCGGGTCAGGTGAGCTCGGCAAACTTAAAAAGAACACCAAGACAATTATAAATACAACTGCGTTGTATTTATGATTGCAGTGTCTTTTGGTTTGAGTCTGCCGGGCTCCCCCGGGGGAGCCCGGGAGACTCAAAGGGAAAGCAACTGCAATCATAAATCCAACATTGTTGTATTTATGATTTCCGTGGTTTTCTAACCACAGCAATCATAAATACAACAATGTTCTATTTATAATTGCAGCACCTTTTATTGTTGGAACTCCAGGCAATAATGAATACTTTGCCGGCATCCGGCAGAGTATTCATAATTGCTGCAACTTTCTTTTCTAGTTTCACGAACATGGGAAACTAGAAAAGAAAGCTGCAGCAATTACGAAAACTCTGTCGGCAGCCGGCAAAGTATTTATAATTGCTTTGCCTTTCATTTTACATTTTCTGTGCTTTGCTGAGCTTGGGGAGCAGAGAAAACGTAAAATGAAAGTGAAGGCAGCCTCCTCTCCATATTAAGCTCTGCTCTGGCTGCAGTAAGCAAACGATCCCAGTAGGGGGCTTTTGCTACTTGATTATTGCCGCAAGAGCAGAGCTTAACATGAACAGAGGAGGCTGCTTCGAAACACAAAATGGATTCCCGCATGTAAAAACCTTGAGCCTCATTTGCTCAAAATTTTACATAGGAACTTTGTTTAAAAATATGTTTAATATATATTTTTGATTATGGCCCATCTTTTGAGCCAATACAATTTTAGAATGAACTATCCCTTTAATGTCGCTGACTAAACTCTATGAAACTTTAGATGGGAAACTAAACATGACCAACTAGATATTGGCCAAATTACTTACGTGGCAAGAAGCTAATTCACCCCCAACTAGAAAAACATTGCGTTCTGAAACCCAAAAAACAACATTTCTGAACGAGTCATAGATATTGATTTAGTTACTCCCATAGACAAGAGAATTCGACACTCCATCTGAGCGACCTAGTCCTCGATCAGTCTGTATTATATCTATGGAAAAATCAGGCATCTCGAATTCGGGAACAACTTCAGCTGCTCCCATAATTTGTGAACAGGAATTAACTCAAGACGTTACATGCATGATTGGGAATCATTTTTAGATATGCAAAGAGCTTGATAATAAACACCCTAGCAACATCAACCAAGCTTCTGTGGTAACCGTGCAAAACCCTGGTTTGATAAAGTTGCCAAATACATCGAAAGGTAAATCTACCTGTATACCTTTCAAGATATTTACCAAGAATAACCCATCCAATCCTTGAATAGAAAAAAAATCCAGAAACCAGAAACCGCCACCTAAATCGTCTATGACCAGATCTCGAAATTTCATCCACTCACTAACACTTCCAACATCTAAAACTCAGACAACTTGTAATCAAATAACAAAAAAGTATACCAAGATGGCAAATGCCAGAAAAGCAACAGCAAAACCGAGAACAAACACCCTGGCAGAGCCTCCAGCATGCAAACCACTTGATGATCTAGTAAATTAAAATGAGAGCATGAACTCAATGTTAGGGAGAATTCTAATTTCTGTGCTAATTCCCTTCGACCTTCGAGACCCCCAGCTCTTTTGCTGGACTTTAAGGACATTTTAATTTTTACCCTTGAGCGAGTGAGACCTTTTTCTCACTCTCTCATGTGTTTTGTCTTGATTTGGATTATGTGTTTCCTCTGTTTTTGGAGTCTGTCTCCATAAGCAGCTACTTTTTTGTAGATTTCCCATAAGGTTTAAATACCTTTTCTTGTGAGAGCTACTGTTCCCAAGAATAGTAAAATGAAATTGACTTTACTTAACTTTTCCCTTTGTAGGTCCAGCACACACCATTTTATGTGGAGTGCTGGGGGGTTACCTAGTAGCCCCTTAGCCTACATTCTCATGTAACATTGTTTATGTTACCCTCACTACTTTATATGGCTGGTGGCAGTGGTTCAATTTTCCTACCATTGTGCTTTTCTACTGCAGGCTGAATCCTCAGCTGCAGTGTAGCACCTATGGGTGACCATTTAGTCAAAATAGCCCCGGCCTTCTTTTTTCTCCATTTTCTGTTTGTGAGGTCTTTCTTGGGTTTTACTCTGCGTGTTGAGCCATGGTTGAGCCCTTTCTTTGTTTTGACTTTGGCAGGCTTCAGCCCTGAATCCCGCCTCTGGGTCCAGTGTGTTTGGAAAGTCAGGATGTGAGGGAGGTTCCCGAAACGCCCCAGTCCTTTGTCTCTACGAGTGCATGAATGCAACCAGTCCTTATTGGCTGGCTGACTGGCTGTCCTTTTAGGACAGCCACCCTGCTGTTTGATTGACAACGTAGGCTGTGCATGAATGGGAGAAACCTGCTTAAAAGGCGAGGGTCCGGGACTAGAGGCAGAGTCGGCCACTGGGAGAAACACCCAAAGTAAACGTGAACAAAGCTTGCTGCATTCTCTTGGACCTTTGAATTGCCCGGTGAAGCATTGCTGCTGTGCTGAAACTCCTTTTCTAATCGACAAGAGAAGCTTCGGAAGGGACAACTTCTTCCCTTGGGTTAGTGGGACCAACTAACCCCGACGAACTCCACTGGACCATCTCCGCCGACTGCCTGTACTTCTTTGCTGCTGCAGGAACTGAGTGTTAGGGGTTGAGAAATCTGTAGTTGAGTATAACGCCTGTAATCTGACCAGAAGCTCCAGGAGTCTACTAAGGACCGTCCACAGGCAGGACAACCCGAGCTTGAGTCCTGTCACCAGAGTGCAGGACCCAAGGAGTGAAGGAAGCTCAACCGGTATCCGAGATCCACGGTGGTGCTGTTTACCGAGCGATGAAACCGCCAAGTGCCATTGAACTGAAAAGAGCCCGTTGCTGCCGACGACCTCCAAATTGCTACCGCAAGAGCCCTCCAGACGTCCTCCCTCTTGTCCCCACGACTGAGGCTCAGGAACCCAGGGTATGCATCGCTGCAACAGGACAGAATCCAACTGCACCACTCTTCTTCAAACCAGAAGTACTGTTTAGACTTGGGGTACTTACCTCATTGTCTCTTTGGCTGTGCTCTTCTCAGTTGAGATTTGCATTGGCTGATTTTGAGAGTTGATTCCAGCTCTACTTTGACAGGCTTTACAGCTTGTGACCCTGTAAGTGATTCCATACAAACTCTCTATAACTGTGTGGAAGATAATTCCAATCTAAGAAGTGCCTCAGCTCCATAGACTGTGTTCCAATTGACTTTGGCTGTCCTGGCTCCCTGCAAACTCTTCTAGCCCATTGACTTTGATGTGTCTGTCCCTCATAGGTGATACTTGTTTTAGACTGTTATCGCCGGGAAAGGCTTGTCTAGACTTCATTGGAAGATTTAAGTATACTCACATGCCCTGAGAACCTGTTTAACCTTTTCCCTTCCTTTAACCTTTCCTTTCTGCAACGTCAGAATCTGCAAAGTATAACTAGTGATATATAAATGCCATTACTGCCCTTGTGAATGAAGTCACCTCTGGGTGTAAGTATTGTGTAACGAGCATATCCAAAGAGTACCCACTAACTTGTGCTGATCCTGAACAGTATTTTAAAGAATATTTGATTGCTACATACATTGCCCTTTTTAAAGAATGCTTATTTAACAATTGATGTTAAATAAATAAATAACTATTTATAAAAGAGACCTTGAGTAGAAGTGTTACTTGGTTACTTGTAAATACGAATTTCATTGCTACAGCTCTACAGCTCACATTTAGCTCTTTTGAGATAGGCCTGGCTGCTGAGTCACATTACCAACTTGTGTAGTACAGACTTATACCAAAAGGTGGGTTACCTAATACCAAGCAGATAAGTGTTGTGTAGTCTCACAGAGTGTTACTACACCAATTCTTACCTAACACTCAACGAATCATATTCCTGAACTAACCATCAGCAAATGGCTATACCATTTAATAACTACGAGACCTCTAGCTATCTATACCTTACACTGGAGCAACACAGACTAAAATCTGCTCAATCCTTTACAACTTGTGATAATTCAGAGAAGGTAAAGACACATCCCTTTATACAATCTAACAGGCCGTATGAGACATCACTTAAGGAGGCTGTCAGAAGTGATGCATACAAGTTCGTCCCGCCAAATACTTTGATGAAAAGTACTACGAGTAAGCAGGTAGTTTCAAAAAGTCTATATAAAGCTATCATTCTCTAATACTGATATGTCGAGGAGGATGTTATGAGACATAAACTCTGAACAAAACGAGTATACTATACATTTTCAACGACATACAATCCTTTGAAGACCTTTCCTCCTCAGACATATCCCAAATTGAATTTATTCAGGATAATGATTTAACACAAACCAGATTATGGATTATTATGCCTGGTATAGTATTAAACAAAACACGGAAAGCTAAGGCAGACCTATTTCGTATGGGCTTTCTTCCGAAACAATATGATAAGAGTTCAGTACAAGTAGTAGACTCCTACTTGGACAAATGTACACCTGATGCCCCAGACATGTGCCCAGAATCAATGCTAAATATCACATGCACTAGGGATGCAGACCAGAAATCAACCTGGGTCCCCCTAGCCAAATCAGCTAAACATGATGGATATTTTCAGTCAAACAATGCTACTAATAATGTATAACAACCAAAGAATGTACAATTGTCAAACTGCAAATTAGCCAGCTGGAATACTACAGGGTTTAAGCATTTGCTGCACCCGAACAACAATCTACTTAATTATGACATCATATTACTTCAAGAAACGTGGCTTGTTAATCCACCCTTATGGCACGGATATACTTTAACCCTTTTTCCAGCTAAGACTGCAGTTTGAGGACGACTGCCTGCTGGCCTAATGGTAGCGGTTAAAACAAATCTAAATTACATCTTGGAGCCCTGGCCACTCCAAATAATTATATCCAATTGGTCAAAATATGTGCTCCAGCTAGCAATCTTGCAATACTGAACTTGTACTGGAATCATGTTGGCATTCTAGAACACATATTTATGCAAGATTTAGAATAGATGTTTGAACTAATTCTCTTGGATCCATCTATTAGTTTTGTGATTTTAGCAGGTTATTTAAATTTACATTGTCTTTCAGATTACGATTGTAAATCTAATGACGGAAAACAGAAGTGGATGACTATGATGTCAGAAAGACAATTAGTAATGTTAAATGAAAGTTTGAAGGGAGACATTCCCCCTAAATGCACTTGGAAGAGAGAGAAACACAGACATAAGCATGTATGCAATAAAGAAATGGCCATAAAAAAAGTGAATTACGAATGGCAACCAGACGAGTAAAACTGCTTCCATCAAACGAAAAGACTTGAGACCATTCGAATCCTCAAGATGAAGTACACAAATTGGCATAAAGGACATAGAGCAACCATTTATCAAAGAGACTCTGAATTGATGCTGACCACTATACCATAAAAAAATAGTGCCGAAATCTGGAAGCTATTAAATGCTGCAAATCACTTAACGCAGTCTCCATATCAGATTAGAAGGTGACAGCGAATTACCTGAGAATTATCACCCAATTACCCTCTTGGACATTCCTGGAAAAAATGTGCAAGGCTGTTGCTAAGAGACTTCTCTAAGTGGGCGATTGAAACAAATACCTTAGACTCAAACCAAACTGGATTTGTGGCAGGGCTAGGCACTACAATTAATATGTTTGCGCTATGGACAATAAAAAGCTATGGATAACCAAACTGGACAGCCAATCTATATGGCTTTCATTGATTTTAAAGCAGGTTTTGATTTGATACCTAGAGAGTTACTGCTCAGAAACTAGAGAAAGCTGTCCACCTTGATCCACCAGATGCACACACACACTACAATACAAATCCGTATAAGTGTTGATGGTAAACTATCAAGACCTATAACAACAAATTGCAGCCTAAAACAGGGCTGTATATTAGCTGCCTCCCTTTTTAATTTCTTTATCGCTGACATAGGTAATCAGCTCAGATCAGTAATTGCAGACCCTCCTCAAATTGGTACATATAAGCTTCCCTGGCTACTCTATGCAGGCGACTTGGTGTTACTGTCCAAACACCTAAGGGTTTACAAAATATGTTTACAGGTTTGGAATGATATGCGAAGGACAATCAGCTAAAGATAAACCAAACCAAAACCAAAGTTTGATTTGTGACAAACCCAACAAATAAAATTAATTTCAATTGGTTCATAAATAAGAGTCAGATAGACGTTGCAAAATAATACTGCTATTTAGGCCTCAATACGAATGACCACCCATCTGATCTGCCTTATAAGTTGGAGCAAATTAGAAAAGTGTAGACTGCTACAGCTCAAGCGACGGTCATACTTAAAAAATATGGTACATTTTCGATGGAACTGATTATAAAGTTTTACGAACAAAAAACAGTTCCTGCAATAATGTATGGCACAGAAACCAGAGCCTTTAAAGGTATCCAATATTGGACTAGGTTAGAAGGCCTTTTCTGGATAAGAGTCCTTTCGCTTCCATCAAGTACAGCAATTCGGCATGAACTGGGTCTACAATCCTTAAACGTAATATGCCCCTGGAAAACGCTCAACCTATATAAGAAATGTATGTCTGATAATAATGAAAGATCCCTGCTATCGATAGTATCTGTCTATCTTAAAATGACCATAGGAAACAAATTGACCCAGTGGAAGACTCATACAATGACTACTATGGTAGCAGCAAGTATATCACTATAATTGCTGATAACAAAACCAGACCAATCTAAAAGAAAACTATGGCTATATGACTGGATTGTAACCCGCCAACAGTGATGCAACTTGTGGATTTTATAAACAGTACATTTCACATTAAAAATATGAACAACCCAGAACAATATTTAATACAATTTCCATATCCGAAAATGAGGACTATGTTCCTCCGTTTTAGGTCCAACGTATGGCCGACCCGAGAAGTCATAGATCGAAGAACAAAGATTCAACAATCTCTAAGAATATGTTGCTTTTGTAAAAATCCTAACGATCTCGAGACCTCGAAACATCTCCTGGTATACCGTACTGCATTCGTCAAAAAAAGAAAGTTTTATTCAGAACGCCTATTTCGGAAACATTGACAGCCTGAATCATGGAATTATTTGTGTGAAAACGCAGATTTGCGCGCCTTTCTACCCGAAAATACCTGTTTGAAGTATGGGGATTTTCGGGCAGAAAGGATGTCATTTTTAATGGAGACTGCAATTCAGTAATTTTAGCTGCAATGTTGTATCTGAAATCTTTAGAATTAGAGTGCACAGATGACTAACATCATTTGTAGTAAAAGACAAAGAATATATGTATAGACGAAACAATGGGCCTCATTACGAGAATGGAGGTAATGGAAAAATGAAGGCGGAATGGTAATAGCAGCATCGTTAACGGGTCCGGGGCATTCCGACCTGACAACCCGCCAATACCAGCACCGCCCGTGCCCTGCCCCCTCATACCGGCATGGGCGCGTACACGCGCCCCTTTGGGGAGCAAATACTGGCATGCCGATAATAGGAGGACATCACAACCCATGCGGACATGCAAATACCGGCATCCCGAAGGCGGTAATCAGGGGCTGCACAATGCTGGCCATACAGGCATCGCGGACCACCCGCAAACAGCAATCAGCAATCAAGCCAACTGCCACAGGTGCACACAATCACCACAGGTGGAGTCAATAGAGGCTGGGCCAGTATAAAATGAGTACACACACACACCACACCCCTTCCTACACCAAAATGCTACCACTAGCTGTTGCAATCATGGAGCTGAAGGACATGTCTATACTCCTACAACTACAGCAACAACACCAACTACAGCAGCAACAACAGGCAGCACAGAGGAGAGGCAGGAGGAGAAGGAGGGCGAGACAGGGCCAGCAATTACCCCCACGCAGCCAGCAGTGCCTCGTAGGCAGCCACCAATCCCTCGCATTAGACCCAGGCCATTCAACCTAACCCCTGAGCAGATCCACACCCGGTACCGGTTGGACTGGGACACCATCACTACCATACTGGACATGATACACAACGACATTGCCAGCCTCATAGAAATACGCACTGCCATCCCCCAGCTACTAAAGGTGGTGTCTGTGCTCCACTTCCTGGCCACAGGCACCGATCAACACACAGTGGGGCAGCTGCATGGCATTTCGCAGCCACTATTTTCACGAATGCTGAACCAAGTGCTGGATGCCCTCCTGAAGCACGCAAGCACCCACATATCCCTACAACGGACTGCCCAGGAGATAGCCGACACCAAAGTAGCTTTCCATGCACTGGCAGGCATGCCCAATTGTGTTGGTGCCCTGGACTGCACCCATGTGGAATTGGTAGTCCCCCATGCCATAGAGGCGGTGTACCGCAATCGCAAGCAATACCATTCCATCAATGTGCAAATGGTATGTGACTCCGGCAAGATCATCACACAATGCTGCGCCCGATTTCCCGGTTCAACACATGATGCCATGGTGCTGCGTAACTCCGCGCTACCCTGTCACATGGAGCGACTTGCTGGCTGGATCACGTGCCTGGCTGCTTGGTGAGTTACTTGAGTGGGCCATGGCAGTGCAATGGGCCACTGATGTGTAGGGATGCATACTCCACCTGGGTGGGAAAGGGGGGGAGGGATGCATACTCCTCCTGGGTGGGAAAGGGGGGGATGCATACTTCACCTGGGTGGGAAAGGGGGGGATGCATACTCCACCTGGGTGGCAATTGACAGTGATTGGAGAATGCATTCAGAGCTAGACACCCCTGACCTGAATCTCCCAAACCCAAAATGACACATCACTGGCAAACATTTTACCAATTATGCATATCGATGACAACTAGTAAGAGGCACAACCATGCCACCATGGGTATGTCAAGCAATGCATGCCTGAACATTGTTGTACAACCACAGTACATCCGCCTCAGCATGCATTATTTCACCCTGCATCATCTATTGAACGCCATCCAGACTGCCACACCTAGTTAACATTCTTGCATACGTACAGGGACATGTGCATGTCCAAATAGCTGCGGGCATGACTGTGCCTCCTGAAGGTGGCAGCTCAGAGTGACACACACCTATTTGTATTCGCTTGCAGGTGATGGAGGATATCCCTTGAGGGCGTGGCTACTTACCCCTGTGCGGAACCGGCAGAACAGCCATGAAGAGGAGTACAATCGTGTTCACACCCGTACCCGTGTTGTGATTGAGCAGACCTTTGGCCTGTTGAAGGCGCGTTTCCGCTGCCTAAGCAGGTCTGGTGGGGCATTCCTTTATAGGCCTCAGAAGGTGGCAAAGATCACCATGGCCTGTGTCATGCTGCCCAACACGTGCGTCCGGAGAAATGTACCACTGCCACCTGGCATTGACATGCATGCACCGGATGAGGATGATGAGGATGGAGACTGAGGTGAAGTAGCCTCCCTGCCAGTACGTGATACACGGGATGGCCATGCAGTACGCCAAGCAGTGAATCACGAATACTTCTGAACCACACGGACTATGATAGACATGTGTCAGTGACACACTGGGTCCATGTGGACATGCACACAGGGATTGTTGGGAGTTGGCCACTGAACACCGTCACACATTAAATGTATACACACACAATGAACAATGTCCAGCCATTGAATGTTTTTTCACACAACGGGTGTATTAGTTCAAACAGCAAAAATGTGACCACTCCCCCCCAACCCCCAGTGAACCCCCAAACCCACCCAACAAACTCCAAAAACCCCCAGTCAACTCCCAAACCCACCCAACAAACTCCAAAAACTCCCAGTGAACTCCCAAACCCACCCAACAAACTCCAAACCCCCCCAATATACTCCACAAAATGCTCCCCTTCACCCCCCACTATGTGTCCCACTCCCATTGTCCGCCCACACTACTTGCGGGACTTTTTGCTGTCCGGGGGCGGCATTTCGGAGTGCCCTGCACTCCTTCGGGTCTGGCGCACAGGGCTGGTGGGGACTGAGGAAGCAGTTGTGGTGGCTGATGATGTGTCGGTGGCAGGTTCCACGCCTGCTCCAAGGCGTGGCCGCTGCATGTGGAGCAGGATTGAAGTGAGTACTTGTGTTACTGCCCCCAGGCAGTCCCTCATCAGCACAGCCGACGCATTCACAGCGGCTGTGTTGCTGCAAAGGCCGCTGTGGTCCCCGCAATGGCGATTCCCTGCCTGGTGCCCTCTCCATCGGCAATCTACTGCCGCAGGAGCTCCAACATGGCCTCCTGTCGGGCCTCCACCCTCGACAGATGTGGCTCGAGGGTGTTGGTGGGTGGTGCACTCACGGGGCCTGCATTTTGGGTGCTGACCTCCTCGATGGTGCTCAGATCCGGGTCATGGAGGCAGGGATCAGCACTGCTGTAGGTGGGTGAGGGCTCGGTATGGGGCAGGGGAGTGGTCACGGGGATTGGGCTGGGTGGACATGTCACATCTGTGACTCCCTCCTGGTCCACATTGCTATCCAAGTCAGCCTCAGTGGTGGCTGGTGCATGTAGGGACTCCCCTTCAACTGGTGTGGGTGTGGCCTGCTGGGTCTGAAGTGTGTCAGGCACACTGGCAGCAGGTGTTGTTGGCTGTGTGTCGGCTTGGTCAGGCACACTGGCTGTGGGTGTGGCTTGCTTGGCTGCCACAGAAGTGGTGGTGGCGGTAGCCCTTTTCTTTGGGTGGGACGTGGATGCCCTTGCGGTGTTGTCTTGCCTGCCAACTTCCTCATCTGTGCCTGGGGGGTAGAAGAGATGCAGGGCATCAGCGATGGTGTTATATGCCAGAAACATACAATTGTGCTATTCAATATTCATTCAATCATGCATTCATGTCTTACAGGTGTGTCACACAGGATGTTCTGAGGGGGCATTTTGGCATTCACTGCATGGCAGGTGGCACGCCGTTGATTTGGGGTTTGTGTGATGTGTTACATGGGCACGGTCCAGGTGTGTTGACCGTGTGTTGGCTATGTGATTGGCACTCAGCATGCATTTCTGTCTGGCAGGCTTTGGCCCGCAATTTGGACTTGGATATGTTAATGTGGGTGTTGGGACATGCATTGCCTTGCCTAGACTCTCTTTCACATCACTTGTACTACGTCATGGTTTCCCCTACAGGGATCTGCAGGTCACTCACCTTCTTCTGGGGATGATGCCGCACCCATCTCCATCTCCCCAAATCCCTCGATGGACTCTGGATCTATGAAGCTGCTTGCGGTCTCCTCCCAGGGCATCATTTTTGCAGGAGAGTGGACTGGTGGTTTGGGATTGTGTTTTTAAAGATGGCCGCCAGCCCATTTCCCGTTCCGACGCGATGACATTATTTCCGGGTCCGGTTTTACGAGCCCAGTATTAGCATGTTGGTATTACCGGATAGATATTTAGTGGTTCCTCCTAGGCGGTGGTGGTATCGGCGGGTCCTGTGATGGCGCTATCAGGGGGTTGGAGGGCCTTTAGTAGGCATGCCGGTATGGCCATTACCGGCATGGGGGTTCGCGCACTCGTAATCACCCGCTATTAGCAGTGTCATAGGAGCACGGACCCGCTCGTTCCGCCATGCCGGTAATGACCCCGTTTTTACCACGCTACTCATAATGAGGCCCAATGTGTATAACTCTCGCATTTTTAATAAGCTGTGTGTGAACTACAATGCACTACGAGGAAATAAATATTAACAATTTTAACATAATTTAGTGACAACACAGGTCCCAGTGAAAGCTACAGAGCTGGCAACAAGGGACAGAACTATGAGGTTTGGGGGGAATAATGTAGAGGGGCCTTCTAGGACGTCTCCACACTTGAACCGAGATAAGGGGGAATTGAAAGACCGGGTGTGGAAACAGCCACTAAGGCAGCGATCCAGACCACGGACCCCGTGGTACTACCTAAGCCAGAAATACACACAAGCTGGGTGACATTAGTGCCATCTGGGGTAGTTTCGGGCGATGATATGACTGGGATTACAGCATGGACTCCTCTGGTACACTCAACAGAGGTTAATAACAGGTAGGGGGTGGAGCTCAACCCACCTACATACGCAGCAGATAAGTACATTGGTCCCTGGATAAACAGGAATACCTCAGTAGATGGTCTGACTAAGCAGTAGGATACAAAGGTGTTAAAATTATGCCTTTTGAACACACGCTCTCTTAGCAAGCATGCTGCAAATATTCACAACCTTTTTACAGAGGAAGAGCTGGATATGTTACTGTTAACGGAGACATGGCTGAAGGACCCTGTGGGTCCGGACTGCGATAAAGCCGTCCCAGAAGGGTACATAATATACTACAAGAACAGAGACAGTGGGGTCGGCGGGGGAGTTGCTATAATAGTAAGAGAGTCAATTAGTCTGTTCAAGGCAACTTTGGCGTCTACTGGTTGTGAATCCATTCACCTTAAATATACACCCTCTCCCAAAGAATGCATTAATTTTATTGTGATTTACAGGCCGCCTCCCTGGTTTCAGACTTCTGTGGTGAAATCACTCAACAGTTGAATAATCTGAAATCAACTAATGCTGCTATGATATTAGTTGGGGATTTTAACAGGTGGCGTTGAAACCCTTTGAATAAAGATGCTATCCTTCTTGAGAAAACTATGAAAAATATTGACTTCACAGTCCAAAATAGCGAACCCACAACGCCGAAAAGTAACCAGTTAGACTGGATTGTTATGCAAAACCTTAATATCCAGAATCTGGTGACCCAGCCAAGTATTTAGTGAGATCCCTTCATAGTCTCCTTTTAAGTACACTTTGTGATTTTCAAGGCCTAGGTCCAGTTCATCTGGAACCATGCGTAAAAATAATTGCAGAAAGCCTTCAAATCGGTGACTCATATGATAAAATGCAGAAGCAAGTTAATAGCCAAATACGAGAAGTGGTGGAGCAATATGCACCTCTCAAACCAAAAATGGTTAGGAAGAACAACAAACATCACAGTTGGTTCCACAGCAAGCTCTGTGATCTTAAGACTGAGAAAAAAAGATTAGAAAGGATTAGGCAAAAAGACCCGTCGACAGACAATAAGGAATGTTGGAATTGCGCAAATACAAAATACAGAATAAGCATCAGAGAGACCAAATTCAATCATTACAACGAGCTGATAGAAGCTGCACCAAACTCAACAAGTAAACTCTTAGACATTCTCAACTCGGTAGAAAAACCCAAAGTATTGTCTCTTCCACATACTCCATCAGAGGTGGATTGTGAATTGGTGCATGGGGCGTTCCTTGATAAAATACGAAAAGTTAGAGAGTCTATCATCTCGGCTAGAGAGGCCTCCAAGGAGACCCATCTGCCCATAGCCGTAGAACTGCGGCAGAAAGAGTCAGTGAGCTTTAACCTCCAACCCATCTCAGAAGATGAGATGATTAAAGTGCTGATGAAAATGAAACCCTCTGCTTGCGCTGAAAATTGAATTCCCCCTAAAATATTCTGGAGAACAAGGAATTGTTCTCCCCAGTCCTGACAAAAATAATTAATACCTCTTTTCAAGATGGCATTGTCCCTCAGGGCACTACGAATGTTACCATTACGCCCCTGGTTAAGAAACCTGGATTAGATTCCAAGGATCCTGGTAACCTGATTCCAATAACTAACACCAACATTATCCTGAGAATCATGGATAAGATAGCTACGAATCAGCTTCAATCACATGTTGAAGCTCATAACATCCTGCATGAGCAACAGTCGATTTCCGTGCAGCACACAGCACGGAGACCGCAATGCTCGACTTGCAGTTATATATGCTATCCATACTGGATAAGGGTAAGACAGGGATATTAATGCTCCTGGACCTAAGCGCGGCTTTCGATCTGGTGGACCACCAGCTGCTACAGCAGGTCCTGGAGAAAACGGCAGGATGCTCAAAGGAGGTGCTGGCCTGGTTGACATCCTTTTTGGCAGATCGGGTAGCAAGAGTCCGCTGGGGAGAGAACTTCTCTAAGGCATCCCATATAAGCGCATGAGTTCCGCAGGGAGCCAGTTTACCCCCTCTACGTTTCAATCTTTTTATGAAATGTTTGTGTGAACTATTAGAAATCGTTGGCGTATATTTCACTAATTATGCCGATGATACCCAGCTGGTGCTGGAATTAGAGGGTGACTATCAAGTAGACACGGCTAAAATCGTGGCAACATATGGCATAATTGATAAGTGGATGGAGGGCAACTGGATGTGCCTGAATAGCAAGAAAACGGAGCTGATGATATTTGGCTCTCGCCAGGCAAGAGCCAAGTTAGGAGTAGAATATGAGTAATTTTTTATCAAAGACTCGCGTATCAAGGTAGCTACTCAGGTTAAAACTCTCGGGATGATGATGGAGGTGTCTTTGGGCGTAGAGGCCCAGGTGAACTACCTCCATAAAAACAATGCTTACTATCTTTGTCTCCTGAGAGCCATCCGACCCCTTCCCAGTGAGAAGAACTCTGCCACAATCGCTCGAGCCATTATCCTGTCGCGTTTGGATTATGGTAACTCACTGATGTTGGGTGCCTCTAAGAAAGGCATTGAGAGATGCCAGATAATAGAGAACAACGCGGTACGGGTTGTGTAAGTGGTCAACAAAAGAGACCATATGACTGAAGGAAGGAGAGCACTACACTGACATTAGTGCACAGATGCCTGCATGGCGTGGCACCTGCGCACCTCAGGAATAAGTTCAAAAGATACATACCAAATAGGCCATTGAGGTCTGAAGCACATGGCAGGCTATAGGTGCCTTTGGTCAATCAGGTGACTGGTGCTGGGAAATCTTTCCCTATGAGGGCTGCACAGAAGTGGAACAAACTTCCACTGACTATTCGCTTAGAATTAAATTATAGGTGACTGGCCACCAGGGGGCGCACGGATGAGTACCTCTCCCGTGTGAGCTCCGTTCTTAAGGTTCCAAAAGTGGTTTGAGCCCATGCCTAAAGACCCCCCCTGCCTCCAAAAACTGGTGATCCCGGGGTCTGAAGAGTCCCCCCACCGAGCAGAAAAAATCCGGAAAGAAATCAGAGGTGCTTTCGCCGAGAAAATTGCATTCTCTGCTGCGATCGATGGCGACACCACGTCTAGTGCGCACTTTGGCTCCAGACGGCCTGAGAAGAGCTCCTTGATGTTCGTGGAGCTTTGAATCCTGTGATCGTTGCGGAGGTCCCCCAGGTGTAGTCGGCACATCGGGGAGCCCGACGGAGCCTGCGGACCTTCCAACGCCACGGGAGCAGGACAGGGTGTTTTGCAGCGGCTCCGCTACGCGAATCGCCGAAACTGAGCTCCGGACCTCCGTGTGGTACATGGCCTCCCCAGCCCCCAGGGTAAACACGTCCCCTGACATTCACCCACTGGCGCACCCCTACGGGCCCCCAAGGAGTGGAATCCACGCCACCAGTCTGGTCCATGAAGAGGAGCGTACCGGAGCAGAAACACTGAAGCTCCGCTTACTCATACGTGCCGCTCCCGCACCTTGAGCAACTGCTGCTGATGAGCCATCCGCCCCTGGCACACTGAAGGAGACCCACCAGTGCGCCTCTAAGAGTACTGAGATTACGCAGGTCCCTCTATAGCTGCTGCAACCTACTTACTGGGTCATCCGGACCACGACGATTCTCCTCTGCCCAGCACGGAACGCTCCTTCATAACACACGGCAAAGTAAGGTGAGCCATGGTCAGCTCAACCCTGCAGGAACAATGGAACATGAAGCTCCTGTAAACGATCCGTGACCATAACGGCTGCGAGGAAGTGGACGCACGGACTACGAACTCCAGACGTCCCATATCATGATCGGGGCTTAAATCTGAGCAAAAAGGCTAAAGAACTGTAAGTACTTCAAGTGCATTCTCCCCTCCTTAGAAGAACCAAGTGAAGCTTTTGGGTTCTGCGTAAGGGCTAAACCTGACACTCGAAGAGATTCGTGGGGACCAATCACGCATAAAATAATGTGGGTGGCTGGGAGCATGTCCACTCGCACTTTGAGCCTTGTGCAACAAAGCAGAGACTGACAGAGTTCCACTTGTCAGTGCAAGTTTAGAGGCATAAAACGGATTTCTGAGACATAAAGTCAACGCTGATTGCCAGTCCGGGTCCAACACCTACCCGAACTTACCGAGGTTGGAGGGGGACTATTGAAATTCCCAATGTTACTGAAGGTGACAAGAAGTCACGGAGCACCGTAGCCCACCCCAATCCAGCACTCAAACACACACGCTGGGCCCCCAGGGCCATAAACCCGTTAGAGCTCCCATCAGAGCTCACACCGAACCGCATACCGATCTGAGTATCTGGGTCTGCCCTGTTCCTAACGACCTACGCAACTCCAAAGAGGGTAAGGCCCCCGATCTAGGGGCGTGTGCCTCCTCTGATCCTGGACTCACTCTATGAACGTAAAACATAGGCTATCTAGATTCACCTACGCCCCATCCCCCCGCCCCCCGAAAACACAACCATAATGTCAATGGAAACCGCGGAAGCGGGAGCAGCTGCTACCAAAGGGGACATTGCCGCATTGTTAAGTGAGATAAAAAACATGGGAGCCAACCTTGGTGGTAAAATTGACAAAATCACCCAGAAAATGGACAGCTTTGAGGAGAGGCTGGAGGGTGTCGAGAATAATCAGGCCTCGATTGATACCCTTGAGACCCAAATGGACATAAGGATACGAAACATTGAAAAAAGGGAGGAGGAGGAGAAGGAATAACTTGCGCTTTTTTCAGAATTCCAGAACGCGAGGGTGAAACCGATGAAGACCTCAAAAGCATGATCCATGATGTCATCAACATTTTTTACAGCAGATGAAGACATTGACAAACCCAAAACTGAACAAATACACAGAGCGGGTGCACCACCAGGCGGTCCACGCTCGGTCCGGCCAAATTCCACCGATACCAAGACAGAACTAGGATCCTTGAAAAGGCCAGGTCTGGAGGCCCACTCACAATGGGAGGTGCCCAAATTACGATATTTCAGGACTTATCCTCACTCACATTGGTACTAAAAAGCCTCTGCAGCCCCCTGAAGAAATGGCTCAAGGAACAGGGCACACAATATAGATGGGGATACCCCTTCTCACCTTCGAGCACGGAAGCAGGAAAATTATCCTTCAATCAGAGGAGGAGATTAAGGAATGCATTGCTGACCTTCTGGGAACAAGCCCAAGAGACGGCGAGGGGGGTGAAAACGAGCGAGCTGGAATACAACGGGAGCTCAAGGGACCTAGGAGAAAAAGAGTGAAAGGATCAAGAAAATACAGACGCCATAACAACACACCTGATAGCGGAAAATGAAGACGTGTCTCACGATTCTTATGAACCAACATATCGAAACCCACGGTTGAAAAACTTGAAACGGACCCCCATAGGGACTGAGATCCAGGAACACAATCGACATGGGAGTTGCCGGCCGCAGAGCGCCCCCCTGAAGTAAGGGGGGACACGAACTTCCACAGAAAGGCCCAGAGAATGCATGTAATGTTACACTTTTGTATGTTTATTATCGTTATTGTTGAAATATATGATGTTGGGGGGCAGGGGGGAATTGGAAGGGGGCTCAACCTTATGTTAAGATGGTATACTTGATTGGGACCGTGAGGCAACGGTCCCCACTGATGGTCCGACACTGGACTGAACACTTTCATCAAGTCCGAACCGGACGCCGTCGAAGGCTGCAAAAGCAGCATCCTCAGTTTCTGGGTTCACTCGAACACCATCAACTCTGGAGGGCAAGGGAGGGGAGGGAAGGGGGAATAGAAACTTGGAAAAGGTACTAGCATCATCTGAACTACTTCGAAATACCAAAGGTAATGTGAGACTGGGAGATCGAATACCTGTCTGGCCACTGAGAATGAGCAATTTCCCAAAAATAACCAACAATGGCATCATCTGACAAGCCTAAAGGTAGGGATTCCCTCAGAGTCGGGACCATCAATGTGAAGGGCTTGAGCTCACCAACTAAGAGGTCACTGGTGCATAGGGAATTTTGCTGATCCGATATTGACATCCTTCTCCTCCAGGAGACGAAGTTTGCAAAGGGAGAGGAGCGGAGCATCCTGGGGAGGTGGGGGGGCCTGGAGTTTTGGGGCTCTGGTCCACTCAGGAAAGGGGGTGTCGGAATCTTACTCAAGAAGGGAATTAAATTTGAAGTGGAAAAGACATGGTCTGATGTGAGTGGCCAGGCCCTCCTGATAACGGGGAAAATTGCGAAAGTCCAGGTAACAATTGCCATGGTATACTCGCCTAACAGCGAACAGGCCGCATTCCGGATTCACCTTCTATTCGAATCCTCACAACACATTCACACGTATAGACTATATATTTCTCACGGCCGATCTCACAGGCACTGCACGTTACTCTGATATCATCCCTATAATGTGGTCGGACCAAGACATGGTACTAGTAGATACCAACTGGGCAGACTTACCTGTTACAGGGGGGGCCGAGCGGTGCAACGAGACCCTCTGGAAAGATGTGGTTTTCAAAACCGAAATGGAGACCGAGATTGATGAATACTTTAAAACAAATAATAATGGAGAAGTCTCCAAACAAACGATCTGGGAGGCTGGGAAGGCTACATGGAGAGGCATTCTAATACGGGAGGGGGCCTCTAAGAAGACGGAGCGACAGATCATAGAACACGGACTGCGGGCTGAAATACATCAGCTAGAGGGGGAGGTAAGGAAAAACTCTGAGGTGGACCCTGATAAAATAAAAGCAGCCCAACGAAAAAGGGAGGAACTACGGCTGCTGGAGCACGATCAAGTTGTAAGCAAATTGCAATTTCTCAAACAGAAAGTTTACGAAAAGGGAGACAAGGCTGATGCACTATTAGCAGCCAGACTTAGGGAGCAAAGGGCAGAACGCAAGGTGAAGGAAATAATAGAGAACCCCACCTCCGTGGCTCACCCCCCCCTTCGCCAGCTTCTACGAAAACGTATATACCTCTGAAATAACTTCCGTCCAATCAGACACTATCTCCTACTTATCTTCAATCACCATGCCTACAATAACGCACGCAGAAGCTGAACTCCTTGATACCCAAATTGTCAAACAGGAGATTGAAGATGCAATCAAAAGGCTAACGCTGGGAAAATCTCCAGGCGAAGACGGTTACACTGCCGGCTTCTATAAAACCTTTAATAGGCAGCTAACACCCTTCCTAACAGAACTGTTCAATGAGATAATAGAGACGGGGTGGCACCGGATTCTTTCAAGAGAGTGCTGATAACAGTGATTCCCAAAGAAGGGAGGGATCCCAAGCACTGCGGATCGTACCGCCCCATTTCCCTCCTTAACCTCGATGCCAAAATCTATGCCAGGGTATTAGCTGCAAGACTGGAAACACTAATGCCCCACTTGATTCACCCCGACCAACTTGGGTTTATTCTCGAGAGACAGGGGGCTGACACCATGCGCAAAACACTACACCGCATCCATGCAGCTCATAACCTCCCCGGCAATCCTGCCCTCTTATCGATTGACGCAGAGAAAGCCTTTGTTAGGGTGGAGTGGGAGTTTCTGGGAAGGGCCTACAGAAAGTTGGAATAGGCCTGAGAATTCAAGATGGGATACAAGCAATATACACTTCCCCCAAAGCATCGATATTTGTAAACGGAGAATATTCCAGATGGTTTGAGCTGAAACGAGGGACCAGGCAGGGATGCCCCCTCTCCGCGATCCTATTTGCACTCTCCTTGGAACCCCTAGCACAAAAAATGAGAGCCGACCCTAACATAGAGGGAATGCGACTAGGGGCAACGGAATATAAAATAGCACTTTATGCAGACAACATTCTTTTACACATAACCAATCTGATAGAATCCATCCCCCACGCACTTAACCTAATAGACGAATATGGCCAGTTCTCTGGGTTCAAAGTAAATAAGTCCAAGTCCATATTGTTCCCCCTCCAGGGATCTCCTGAAGAGAACAATGTTAAGTTCCTCCCACTAGGCCTCAAATTAGAACACACCACATTGCAATACCTCAGCATACAGATCACCAGAACCCTGAATGACCTCTAGGAAGCCAACTTCCCCCCACTTCTCCGGCGATTTGCAGCCGATCTCAAAAAATGGAACAAACTCACGATTTCCTTGGCTAGGGCGAATTAATGCTGTCAAAATGGTATACCTCCCCCGATTCCTGTATCCCTTCCAAATGTTGCCAGTTGAGATACCGAAAGGGTTCTTCATGGAAGCCAAAAAGACCATGATGCGACTCCCCAAAGATAAGGGAGGAGTAGGGCTCCCTGGTTTGAGAACCTGCTACAAAGCCGTCCAGTTGCGTGTCTTAATTCCACACCTTAGGGACCATAAGAACCTCCAATGAGTACAAATGGACAATCATTATCTGTCCCCTGCTACGGTTTCGGAATGGCTATGGACCCCACATAAAAGGGTGCAAAGGAAAATCAAAGGCCACCCCATATTGAGCACTATATGGAGCATGTGGCGAACTGGCAAAGAAATGCACTAAATCACTACCTGGCCGTCCCCGCTCAGTCACTTATGGTCACCCGGCATAAACAATCATATTCCCAATGTGGGGAGGTTCCAATCATGGTATGAGGCGGGCCTAGAAAGGGTGGGGCAGTTGCAGAGAAAAGATTTGTTCATCACGCTACCAGATCTGACAGAGGCCTTGGGTATAGGCACTCTATCCACATTCCAATTCATCCAACTAAAGGGTGTACTAACGAAGCCCGAATGGAGAGGCAAACTTAAGAGAGACCTTACCCCAATCGAGAAACTCTTGGACTCTAAATCCGAAATGAAAGGCCTCATATCCGCAATGTACCAGGAGTTAATAGTGGTGGGAGAGGGATCCACGGACCCCCTGAGAGCCAGATGGGAAAGAGACTTTGGACAAGAGATACTCCCTGACCAATGGGAAATAATGTGTAGAGCTGCATCCAAAACCTCCATATCCAGTCAATACAAACTCCACGCTATTAAACTCTTACACAGATGGCAATACGACCCCCTAAAACTTTCCAAAATGTCTCAAACAATGAGCCCGAGATGCTGGAGGAAATGTGGCGAAATAGCTCATTATTGGCATATGTGGTGGAGCTGACCACGCATCAAAGTGTTCTGGGACGAGGTCCTGGGATGGATCAAAGAAGTAGACGGGATTCAAAGGGATGCTGACCCCTACTTAATACTATTTTGCCTAGAAAGAGATGAAGATGACTGGCTCAGAGTGAAAGGCATAACCCCCCACCTATTGTTGGCCACACAGGCCCTATTAGTGATCAAATGGAAATCCTCAACAGTCCCAGGAAAGAGCGGATGGATCAACTTGGCCTCTTACATTTACTCGATGAAAACAATCACTGCCTCCCTACATGATAAAGCGGCCAAATGCGAAGCCTTATGGGTGGACTTCAAGAATAAATACCTCGCATCAACCTCTGATTCCCAACCAGGGGAGCCCACGGGGTCCTGATACAAGACGCAATACCCAACATTATCAACGTGGAAAAAACTCATATTAAGCGGTGACAGAATCACCAGACAATGGAACTATGTTTATTGTGCCTTTGTAGCTCTCACGTTATATGAACGTTCACAAGATGTATGCTAACCCAAGAAGGGGGGGGGGGTGGGAGTAGGTTAAGACTAACAGCTGATGTGATACACCCAGAAATATGGAACTACTGCCAAATTAAGGAACTCAAATGATATAATATGTTCTGTTTTAGTCAAGCTACTATGTGCTAAAGGAGGTGTATTGCATAATGTGAATGACTTTTGTCCTATTTTTTTTTCTCCTTTCTGTTTTTGTTCTTCCAAAACGAATAAAACCAAATTTAAAAAAAAAAGAATTAAATTATAGAATGTTTAGGAAGCACCTCAAGACACACCTTTTTAAGTAACTCCCACACTTATAGAAGGGATCCAGTAATTATTATGTCTAAGTTTGTCCTTGTTTCCTGGTTCTATGTTACTGCGCCATGATGCCTGCGCGCTTTCAGCGCACTATTAACACATAAATAAAAATACATAACAAGCTTGTATTTCAGTAACCATTTGCAATGTTCTCCTGTCAAATCTTTAGAACTTGAATGCATAGATCGTCATTACTAATAACCCCTAAAGTCTAGATGTATAGTGGAATGAACATGCGTAACATTATATATCCACACTTCCTTTTTAATGTCTGAAATAATAATGATATTGAACAACTCAATAATCTTAACGAATATTATGTCATTTACATTTTATGTTTTTAATACACAATTGTGAATATGGACTTGTTAAATAATATTTTTAATCTTCATATTTGCTAGTGTGAGCGCCCGGCGGTTTGAATTTCTAAAAGATTGTTAATTATTTTTTCTATTTTAATATCATTTCGAATGTGTATACTTATGATATAAATGTTGAAAAGTTGTAAGAGTTGTAAGTCAACTAAATCAATAAAATATATATATATATATATATATATATATATATATATATATATATATATACATACAGTTTGCAAAAGCTCCTTTTGAAACTTTGGTTTGAAAATACCATCTGACTGTGAAAGGCATTGCAAAAATATGGGGATTGTGTTTTGCTTACTGAAGCTAACTGCTGTTTTTGCAGACGTTTCACAATTGTTTTTATTTTTATTGTGTACTAGCAAAAAGTACCCGTTCTTCAAACGGGTTCTGTGGACATACATGACAGAACTCTAATCAATTGTTGAAAATCAATGATCCTGTAGTTCGCTGTTTCGATTCGCTTATTGCTTGATGTGCTTTGCACTCTGAAGTAAACTGCACTGAGAATGGGTGTGTGTGGCTGGCTGACATACCCAGGAGCAGATGCTGGGAGGATGTGAGAGTTGGTGTGCTGCTGCATACTAGGACCTACTGTGCTCTCTCCCTACCTGTTGCCTCACCCTGGCATGGTGCAGTTTGCTGCAGTGCAAATGTCCCAGAAACCATGCACTCTAGGGTGGAGAACCGGTCCTTAAACAACCACATTAATGTTTTGTCGATTTCAGGCAACCGTCTCATGTGTGAAGCTGCTGAAATCCAGGGTAATGGGTGGGGTGTCCAAATGTCATATAGCCAGTAATGTCTGGAGGGTCCTAACACGTAAATATGCCAAATTTGGTGCAGATTGGTGAAACAGTGTGGAATTATATAAGGAACAACGCTTTGCCAAGCCACAAACCCACAGATTTAGAGTTTTGCTAATATCCAGGGAAAGGAATGGGGTGTTCAAATGTCATGCAGCCATTAATGTCCGGAGGGTCCTATCATGTAACTATGCAACATTTGGTGCAGATTGGTGAAACAGTGTGGAATTGTATATGGAACAAATCTTTTCCAAGCCACAAATCCACAAACACATTTTGACTTTTGCTGAAATGCAGGGAACTAGGTGGGGTGTCCAATTGTCATGTAGACAATATTGTCCGGAGAGTCTTCACAGGTAACTATGCTAAATTCGGCGCATATTGGTGAAACAGTGTGGAAATGTATAAGGAACAACGCTTCGCCAAGCCACAAACCCACACATTTTCACTTTTTCATATATAGACATATTTGGCCATAATGTTCAAACTAGTAATATGCTTTTATTTAAGAAGCTACAGATAAGGATGTCATGTCAGGGCAGGGATTGGGCCTGGGGCAAACAGGGCCGGTTGTGTATACTGTAGGATGGCCTTATAGTCCGACATAGCCTATTTACCTGGGAGGTCTTGAGGCAGTAAAATGACACAATTGGGGCAGAATGGCTACATGCAATTATAACTAATGAAATTATAACTAATGAAAAAATAACAAATACAAAATAACTAATTACAAAATAACATTCATTTTTGATGCCCCCCCTTTTTTTAATAATACTTTTCCACCACCCCCAAAACCACTATTTCCTCTCACAACCCAATTTTGTTGTTGTTATTTTTGAATTAATAGTTTTTTCATTATTTTTTCATTAGTTGTTTTGTATTCAATATAATCATTGCACACCGGGCAGAAGGCACAGTTGTTCCCGTTCTTCTTGAACAACGAGGGCAGGAGAATCATGTTGCTTCTGTGGAGATTCTTTAAAGTATTTTCATGGGGCGACCAAAAATGGAGAAAAAGATCCTGATTGAGTGCTGTGCTCCTCTAAATCATTGGATGTTGCAGGATTTCTGTCTCCTCTCATGCTGGGTTCAGGCTTGGTGACATTTTAGTATGCATCCTGTAAAATTATCACTTCAAAAATAGATGGGAGCCTCATCAATATACCCCTGAGCCTTATTTGAAGTGCGTGAGCAGTCCAAATCCGTTTGCCGGTTGCAAGAATAGCAGGGGGAGGGATGGGGTCCTGTTGCAGAATGTTGCAAAGCCAACTTTGCAGTTAGGGGACTGTTGCTGAGATGTTATATGTTTGTATCTTCGTGTAAATCACATGTCTTTTTTCCTATTCCTGCTGTAAAATGTGCTCACTTCACTTAGTGTGGAAACCTCTGCCCCATAACTAAAATCAAAAGCTGGCACATTGAAATAGGCACAGTAAGTGAACACACCTTAAAGTGAAGTATCCAAATTTAGTTCAATTGAATTTTCGCTATAGAAAAAAGTGCAAAAAGGTAAAGGAGAGAGTAGATTTTCCAATAACTAAGCTGGCAAAGTGTTAGGGGAAAATACTCTAAAGGCAACTTTCCTTCTGCATTTGTGGACCTCCCAAACATTTTGCTTTTGTTTCAGCATCCTGACCTGACTTTTGCTAGTGCAGTACAGCCTTCAGCTGCACTCCCCTGGGCTGTCACTCACTGTTACGGGGAAAATTACACATCCTTCAGGCTGTCAGTACTGAGAAAATGTGTTTCTCTTAGTGTTTCGATTTTGTTGCCACTTTTAGTAACAGTTTATCATTGCGCAAAGTACATTACTGTACCGTATAATGTGGTCCTTGTGTTTTCTGGCCCTAGTCATCCACTAAGGATTTTCTGGTTACTGGACAATGTGCCTAGGAATTAACTGGTGGCAGCAAAAGCTTTTTCATGTATTTTCATAACTTTTTAACGAGGCATACCACGTGTACCGCATTTGGTTAATTACTGTGGCTAGTGTCCGTCATGGCTGTGCCACAAGGTCTTTTGTCTATTCCTTTGGCCATTTTGCCCATTGGCCACCCCCTGGTCTTCGTAACCCGGGACTTCCTTATTTGTGAATGCAGTTGCCAGCGAAAGCCGCTTCTTTCACAGGCTACTGCAGGTCATGTGTGTGGGTACCCAGGAAGTTGGTTGGGACTGTCTGGATATGAGGAGGGGTCCTGAATGCAGACCCGCAGATCATCAATAGGTCTGAATCGACCTGTAGATGGATCCAAGTATCCAGAAGAGCCAAGAAGATCCAAGGACTATCCGGAACTATGCAGAAGAAGGTTGACACCCTGAGCTCGCTGTTGTACCGGTAGAGCTCTGCTTTGCTCTCGATCTCAGAAGACCTGCAAAGGTGCTTCAAACCTTTGCAGTGGTGGGAATAATCACTCTCAATGCCTCTTGGTTGCGCTGCAAAAGAGTTTATTTGGAAGTGTTCCTGGGCCAACAAGTGGACTTGGCACCCGTATAGGAGCATCATCGCATTTGCCTTGAAACTTTGGGGAATCCTAGCTTGCACTGTGTTAGAACAGTTTTTCTAAAGTCCAACTAAGGGCTTCATAAAACCATACATCTGAGACAGTACATAAGATCCACTCTTAGTATAAGATATAGTATATCCAAGTCTAACTTAAATCTAAGACTAGCTACCTCGCCTTCACTACCATCCTGTGAATTACTCACAGCCAAACTACCTATCCCAAACACACGTACCATAACAGCTCACCTTATTTACAGACCTCCAGGACCCCTCGGCTCATTTGAGGAAGCTATGATGACACTACTCTCAGACAACATTAAAACTTCATCACAAATACTAATATTAGGAGACTTTCATCTAGGATTTAATGACCCTAGCGATCACCAAGCACTAATAATAGCCAACACCTTCACGGAATTCGACTTTACCCAAAAAGTTACCCAACCTACCCATGACAAAGGGAGGAAACTGGATTGGGTAGCTGACATAAACTGTGATACTGTAATTACTGTGGTTACGCCGCAACATTGGATGGACCATCACCTTCTCTCATTTGAGATCATAGCAAATACTCCTAAAATCAGATCCAACCTTATAGCGCCACCATGCCCTACAAGGAATAAAAGTAACATCACTGCGGAAGCTATTATGCCATATGTGATCCCTTGTCTTAACGCCACAGAGAACATCACAGCCCCGTATTAACCGCTACTACTAGATTTCACTGCCGTGGACTACAACCCCCATGAGTCCCGTAGTCCTACAGCAACCAGGGCCGTCGCGATCACGTGCCCCAATCAGGCACGCCGCCCACGTTCCCATGACTTCGAAAGCCTCGTACATGAACGCGGCTCTCGCTCATATCACAACGCTAGCAGCGCCCCGTATTAATCGCTATTACCAGATTTCACTGCCGTGGACTACAACCCCCATGAGTTTCGTAGTTCTACAACAACCAAGGCCATCGCGATCACGTGCCCCAATCAGGCACGCTGCCCACGTTCCCATGACAACGAAAGCCTCGTACACGAACGCGGCTTTCGCCTATAAGACAACGCTAGCAGCACAGCAAAACCAGACCTGACGGCTGCACACAGAGACGCGGACAGCCCTCGTCCACCTTACGCAGAAGCCACTGCCACTGAGGAACAAGTGAGTTAGACGCCTAAAGCTTACCCCAAATTAGGGGTGTCACGGTATTAGTTTTATGACGGTATGATAACCTTCTTGCCAAATGACGGTATATCATGGTTATCGCGGTATAGCAGGTGGAGTTAACTAATCTTAACAAATATTTTCTAAAAGGTCATAAATTGTCAGATTTATCATCAGAAACAAAACCAGGCACCCAGGGCCAGAATTGGGCTTTTCAACATACTTTCCACTGAAATGCCACCCCTTGCTTCCACCAAACAACACAAACACATGTGTGGAAAGGAGTAGGGGTGGGGGGGGGGCTGCTGCGACTGGCAAAGCAAACTTAATAGCTTTTCTTAAGTGGTAATTTAGGCTTTTAGCTCCCCCACTGGCTGCTGGTGAAGATGAACATGTTGCCATCTTTATAACCTGCATGCCACAGATCAATGGAGGCTGATGGTAGTATAAGCTTGCACACACACACACACACACACACACACACACACACACACACACACACACACACACACACACACACACACACACACACACACACACACACACACACACACACACACACACACACACACACACACACACACACACACACACACACACACACACACACACACACACACACACACACACACACACACACACACACACACACACACACACACACACACACACACACACACACACACACACACACACACACACACACACACACACACACACACACACACACACACACACACACACACACACACACACACACACACACACACACACACACACACACACACACACACACACGCTCTCTTTGCGTTACAGCCTTTCGCAGTGTGACTTATTATATGTAAATTCAATGATAGAACCAGGGAAATCCCCCCACATTGTCATATGTTTAGCAAACATTATCCATTATAAATATATAAACCTAAAGCCGCCAACCCAAAGTAAACCCTTTTCCTTCTTGGCACTGTATTTATTCTTCCTATTGCTAACATATTGATTTTGTGTCAGGCACGTGTGGTTTATGGAATGGCATTAAAAACTGCGCCAACTGAAACTACTTCGCAGATGGCACATCCAACAGTACAAGAACAAAACTGCGCAGCACTTGCTTACTGCAGCCTTTCCAAATCAGATTAAAAAGCACACTTAACGGTATAAACGGTATACCGGTATAAACAATGTGACGGTTATTATTGTTCAATTGAGTGGTTCACTGTATCTTTAACGGTATACCGTTATACCGTTACATCCCTACCCCAAATGCACGATTAGCCACAGGCATTTTGCAATGAAGCACTTTTTCTGGGCACTCGTTTCCACATCAAGTCTTCTGATTCACCTTTCATGCCAGAACTAGCGATGCATACGAGCAGATGTACACGCTCTACCACATATCAAGCTATGAAGTTTTCTCTCACGGGGCATGCACATTCACGCCAAGCTTCCCCCCACATTTCAGTCTGTAGGAACAAGGAACACACATGCATACGGGAGCACCTGCATGTACACTGCTGGATCTTTTTCCTCTATCAGGTCCGGCCACCAACTAGAACTAGATGTACATGCTTCATAAAACACTAGAATCAGCCATTGTCAGCTAACCAACGGCTAGTACAGATGTATAAAACAATACAAATTTATATACACTTATATCAAGATGGAAGGATAGAGTTTGATAATATCAAGACCGCCACGGCAAGGCGCACCGCTGCCATTCTGTGGACCTTGAGGCTGGCATACCTGTTCAACCCCTACATAAGGGCACCTTGGTTTACCTGGGAACGGGTACGTCCTCTATGTATATAATGGATCCATTGTTTTACTAGGCATTGACCAGTATTCCCCCTCCCCCCCCCCCTTTTTTCCTTCCTCTTGTTTCTCTTCTTCTTTCTTGCCATTCTATGGGTCCCATACAGATCTATTACACTCTCAACCGGGACCAAAGAAAGAAGTACGGACACCTCAGTCCACACAACTAGCACCTGCATTAGGTACAGCGGCCACCCCACAGGAAGATAAGGGGCGCCTTGTTTTTCCAGCCCACCCCACAACCCAGAACTCGGGATAAGCTCAACTGCAGGTAAAACTATTGTTAGTTGAGCTGAGGTATATCAATTCAAGTGTCAGAACTACTCTGACAGGTAATGTGAGGGCTAATCTCAACTTTATGTTTGGTTTTCCACACCTAAACAGGGTCCCGAAATAAAATGCCCTGATGAAGGCAGATGCATGCGAGAGCCACAAGACCGCCGAAACGTGAATAGCTGGGATATTTCTACTCAGAACCACGTTGGCAAAGAATTCTTTTACCGTACCAAGACCCACAGGTTGGGCAAAATTGAAGCCCATAGAAAATAAATTTAACCAAACCCTATGGACAAAGGATTAGTTTATTCATACCTATCCATATAGGGAATTAAGGGAATCTAATTAGTAAAGAACTCCCTACATACTCGGGGGTAACTACTTCATTTGAGTTTCCCCAAAGCTTGTTTGTTGTATGTTTTTCTTTCCTCTGTAATTTTCGTTGGATTGCACTTAGTAGCACACCTGTTGTAATTCGAACTCATGTTTGTCAAGTTGTCTTTATGCTTCAAAACAATTTACATATGTTTTCTTTTATATTTTCACATAATGCACCATGAAACTGAATGATGCATGTTATGTGTATTCATGTACTATACTTTGAAGAAATCAATATAAAGTTTTTTTAAAAAATGCACAAATGTTTTGGAGGAAATAACTTTTTCGAATGAGTATTTCTTCTATGATTTTGAATTGCTTAATGACTATAGGTCAACATATGACTGTTGTTATTTTCCCTCAAACCGGCTCAACTTCACTAAAACAAGGACAAATGCCAGTATTAGTGAATTGAGACAATTTATAGCACTCTCGAAAAGAAATGGTCGTTTGTTTGCTCTCCTAGAACTTATTTCTAATGAGATTGCACTAAGAGGGTAAGGTACACCTATGTTTTATGGATTTCAGTTGCAGGAAAGTCATTTTTTCATAGGCGATCTTCTTAAACAAGTAAGTATTCACTTTCAGAGTTAAAGTGTTCAGGGACTTCTGCGAAGGCTCCATATATGTGTTCCAGCAATAGGCCTGGGCAAGTGGTATGTGCAAGTGGTATTGTGAAATCCCAATTTCTATACTATGGAAACAAAATATAATATCACAAGACACAGAAATTGATTTTAAACGGAACACTTCATTATGCATAGAGGCGAAGTCAGCTATCGCACACAAGCCAAGGCCCCCGCACTCAGCTGTCGCACTAGCAATGAGCATTAGCGCAGCACTCAGCACACCATAGCACTGAAAGCTGTAGCAAAATGAGCAATACGCCCACTCTAGCAATGGGAACGTCTCTACTGAACAGAAATCCACTGTTATACATATTGGCATTGATGTACATTTACAATTGCATGCGTAGAAAGCATTTCATCATAGCATTGCTTCTACCTATGTGCATACATTGGTATAGCATGAACTGTGCTGTACATTCTAAGAAAGCAAAGCATATCTGTGCAAACATTCCTTCTCTCGCACGAGACAGAAGGACTCAGCAGAAACCGAAAACATCAGTCATGCTATCTCGGTCTCCGCAACCAAGGTTGTTTCTCTGTGCTAAAGGATAGCTGACAGTCTGCCAAGAGACAAGTTGTTATGATAAGATCGATACACTGTGTTCAGCTGCGTTCAGCGTTTCCTTTTCACGCTCAGCAAAGCCAAATTCATAATAGACAAAAACAGACGACAGTTCTAGTGCTTCGAAACAAGAATGTGCGCTTTACATAATAACAAGCATATCTTTCTGCATGGCTCTCAGCAAATGTTGATCCATCATAGCTCAGAACAAACTATATTGCTAAACATATTGTACATTAATGCAAGAATGGATTAGCTCATGCTAACTATAAAAATATGCAGATTGACAGTATGTGCAAACTCCCAACCACACAAATCACCCACTCAGCCTCACAGGATGCAAACCAGACTTAGGTAATTAATACCCAAGACCACACAGTACCTTAGGAGAAAAGAAGAGCTTCTGGGTGGATGCCTTCAAGATGCAGCGGCACAGGACCCGGTCCCTGAATTCCTGGTCTGGAGATGAACGAACTGGACATTGGATGGGAACTTGCAACAGCAGTCATCAGAGGAGGCTTCCAGCAATGGATACTTCACAGATTCTCGCAGTTCTGTGGATTGAGCACCTTTTTACAGCAGCCAGATGGAGAACGAATATCGCCGGCCAGATTCTCTTCACTCTCTCAGGCCTGCACTCTGGTGAGGGATCTTCAGGTATTCGAATCGTGTCTCTGGAGAGCCAGGAGGAGGCCCCCAGAGTTTCAGACAGATTCGGAAGACCATGCACTGCATAATGGCTCAAGGTCCCAGGGTATTGCGGTATTGCAGCCCAGCAAAGGTTGCAGCATGTCTTGGGATGGCTCAGAAAATGCAGGTCTTATTGAAACTAGTGGATCTCACCAGCCTCGGGGTAGGAGCTGTTGCATTCGGGAACCCCAGGTCGATTGGAAGGTAGGATTACAGCAGGCTCTGGTTATACAGCGGGCTCTCAGGTTGCTGGAAATCCCTACAGCCATCCTTTCTTCATCTTCTTCTACGGTTTCAGCTCCATTGGTCGACTTGTCAGCAGCTTCCAGGTTCTAAGTATTTATCAGGGACTATAGCACAACCTCTGCAATCTCTCCTTGCAGTTTACAGAAAGAGGCAGACTGTTACGCTCACCTGGCTCCCACAGAGGCGTCGATCTGAACTGGACAGCTGCGGTCTCCACCAATGTGACGCGTAGGGCTGAGATGACGGACTGGACTGGCCCACCTAGCTTTGTTTGCTTGGCCCGTAGGAATATTCTTCTGCAAATGGAGAAAGGGAATTAACCACACGTGGAGTTGAGTGTAAATCCCCCCACCCCCTGCTGTTCTCCCCACGGATCACCTTTGATGTCCCCTTTTATAGTCTCACTGATGGTTTGAAAAGATGAGCTCTCCATCCTGCATTGAGCGCAGGGGCACCTTGATAACCAGTTGCTTCACTGGCTCGAAGGAATTGGTGAGTTCCAGAACAATATTGACTCTGAAAAATATGTAGTTTGTAAGAGTTCAAATGCCTGACTTTCACTCTTGTCCGACTCCTTGCAGATTGCAGCTTGATCCTAGTGAAGAGTTCCTCGTGGCAACCGGTAATATTCTGGTAAGGATTTGTATTTCCAACACAGTTCGATAAATAATGTCAATATGTAACCTGTTGCTTTCTCCCTTATTCAGGCACTAACAGAAAGTATGAAGTCTTGGGTAATAATACCTCCGGCGGTAAAATCAGGTAAGTCTAATGTGGTGAGGAGGGTTCCCCTTGATAGTCCCTTTGTTTCACCTTGCTGTTCTTTTGTTTCCCCTTAGGGGCCGGGGTTCGGCGAAGATGCAGTGGAAGCTGCGCCGACCCGTGAAGAGGAATAGTACCCCCGGTGGTAAAATCAGGTAAGTCTATGGGGGGTTACTAATATTCCTCTGTGTATTCCCCTGGCTCACCTTGCTGTTCATGTCTACTCCTGAGGTGCCTGAATGCGACGGGAACATGCAGGAGGATGCGGTGGAATGTGAAGATGCTGCGAAGGCCGGTGAGTTCAGCACAGCGCTGCAGCAGGCGAGGCGACGCGCATAAAATAACTTATTTCTTCCAGCTCGAAGGCGCGATGGATCGGGAATTCAGGTAAGGATCAAAGGTATTGCTCTTGTTCTAACCTTTTCTCCTTCTTTCTCCCTTTTTCTAGGAGCTCCAGGCTCTCGAGGCGGGCATGGCAGAAGGCTGGATGTAGACTTGCAGGCACGGTGAGCGTTACGCTGCTGGATGCAGAATAACACAAAGCATGTGCTGCTCTTCGGGTGTGGTTTAAATAGCCTCCAAAGTAGTCCCAGGTAAGTATTCCTCCCCAGCCCCGCCCAAGTAAAAAATAGTCCCTAGGTAAAATAGTCCCTTCCAAGCCTCATTTGGCTTGGAGCTCTTGCAGCACGGTCTGCATCAGGTAAGCTTGCAGCATGGTCTGCATCAGGTAAGTTCTACTCTATGAGCCTAACACCATAGGCGCCAGGACTGACTCTCCATATGAGCCTGGCGCCATAGGCGCCAGGACCGCACCCAAACAGCTCCTAGCAGGGGTTTTTGGGCTTGGCCAAAATAACTTGATGCCTGCTTCCGGGGTTGCTGGACCTGGTCTGGATCCCCGGGGGTAGGCATCATTACAGCACTCCCCCCAAGGCCCCTCCTAAAGTCGTTCTTCCCCGTGGTTTTGGTTTGTCTGGGAAATTTTGGTGGAATCTTTTCACCAATCGAGGTGCATGCACGTGGTCACTAGGTTCCCAAGACCTTTCCTGTGGTCCGTAACCTTTCCAGTCGATTAAATAAAAAAGTTTTTACTTCACCATCTTGGAGTCCAGGATGTCTTTAACCTCAAATTCGGGTTCCCCGTCTATAAGGATGGGGTCTGGTGGCTTGGTTAGTCTTGTCCCTGGTTGCACTGGCTTCAAAAGTGACACCTGAAAGACGGGGTGAATTCGCATATTAGCAGGTAAATCCAACTTGACGGCCACCGGGTTGATAATGGCCTTAATAGAGTAAGGTCCCAAATATCTAGGGTTAAAGGTCCGCGTTCCCTTGAGAGGTATGTGTTTTGTGGCCAACCATACTTGATCCCCTATCTGGTACTGTGGAGTATCACTTCTATGCCGATCAGCATCTTTCTTATATTTCTCCTTCGCTTGTTTTAAATGTGCAGTTGCCTCCTTAAAGTCTTGTGTAATCGTAGCGTGTAGATGGTCCAAGACGGGCATTTCTAAGTGTTGTGGTGAGTCAAGGTCTGAGGTTCGAGGATGGTGCCCATATAGGGTATAAAAGGGGCTTTGTCCAGTTCCAGAATGTACTGAATTATTGTATGCATATTCTGCGATCCAAAGAATGTCCTTCCAATTACTCTCAGTTTGATGTAACATACAACGCAGGTATTGTTCAAGAGTCTGGTTGGTCCTCTCCGTTTGACCATCGGTCTGGGGGTTGCGACTGGTCGATAATCTCACGTCGATTTGTGCCAATTGACAACATTTCTTCCAAAAATGTGAAATGAATTGACTGCCCCGGTCAGAGACCAACACGGACGGAAATCCATGTATGCAAACAATGTTTTCAAGGAATTCTTTGGCCAGGATTGAGGCTGAAGGTAATCCTTTTAAAGGAATAAAGTGGGCCATCTTGGAAAAAAGATCCACAATAACTAGAATGGTGTTAAATCCATTACAAGGAGGTAGATCAGTAATAAAGTCTAATGATAAGGTGTGCCATGGTGTAGGCGGAATGTCTAAAGGTTGTAAGAGTCCAGCTGGTTTTTTCTTTTGACTATTGTTTTGGGCGCAAATGCCACAAGACATCACAAATGATTTAATATCCTTTCGCCAGGTGGGCCACCAGAATTGTCTTTTAATTTTAGCTTCAGTTTTTGCAATACCTGGATGCCCCTCCATTAGGGTATCATGATAACGAGAAATGACTAGGCGCCAGGACCGCACCCAAACAGCCCCTAGCAAGGGTTTTTGGGCTTGCCCAAAATAACTTGATGCCTGCTTCCGGGGTTGCTGGACCTGGTCTGGATCCCCGGGGGTAGGCATCATGACACAGACTGGCTGTTCAGTCAGGACAGCCAGCCCCCCACTGGGACTTGTTTCCTTTCAGGCAAGGTGGAGGACAAAGGGCTGCAGAGTTTTTGACTACCTCCTCGCTTCCTGCCTCCTCAGACACTCTGGAGCCTGGGTGGGGAATACTAAGGATTCCAGCTGAAGACAAAACTTCTGCTGAGGTTGTTCCCACCTAGAATGGAAGGGGGAACAACTCAGAAACAACAAACATACTTCAAAATGGCGAAGAAGATGGAACCCACCATTCTAGAAGAAGACCCTTCTGTGCATTACCGAGGCTGAATTAACAGCCTGCGAGTGAAAATTACTTAAAGCCTTAAAGGTAAAACCACTGCCACCAGCCATTCAAGTAAACTTGCAATTGTAACAAAAATATTACCAGGTAAGTTAGAAAGGGGTACATTGTATCCCCCCAGCACTTCACATAAGGTGGGGTGTCCTGGCTCACTTATACAAAATGTAAAGGTGATGAAAATCCTTCTTTATTACTTGGGAACAGTAGTTCATCCAAGTACATTAAAGAGAAATTAACAGGGAAGCCCAAAGGGGCAACCCAGCCTAAGCGCAAAAGCTTTAGGAAACTATAACTCCAACCATATCCTAAGAAGAGACATAAAAAGGTCACCCATAACAAGGGTAAAAGACTAGAGGAGAGGGGAAAAGATTCCCACTCAACTAGGGGCAAGGTAAAATAATTACAAGTAAAGCAAAAAAGTTCTGGGGTTGACACAGGTCAGGAAGATTTATCATAAATATGAAAATCTTACCTAACACTCGCCCCTCCCAGACTAAAGGACTGGAGGATCTAATCCTCTCCTGGATGGATGTCAAGGCGCAGTCAGTTAAACCCACTTTGGAGTCTATCAGAAATCTTTTTGTAACTCTTTTTGAGATTAATTGGAGAATTTTTCATCCTTAACAAACTATAGGACCTGCAATCATTACTAGGCAATTTTGCTCTTTTTAAAAGTAGGGGTCTGAGTTAACAGTCCCTCAGGATAGGTTTCAGCTCTTGAACCTGCGATAGGGTTTCTAAATGGGTTCTTATAAAGAAATACTTTAGACCTAGAGGGATCTCCATGGTTCCGCACCACCTCTCCCTCTAGAGTAGGTTGGGTCTCAGGTATCTTAGTTGGAGGAGTAGCGTCTAGGCATGGTATATGCTTCCACTCCCTCTTAGATCTTTTTTGTTTTTGTTTTTTTGTGCAACATTTAGTTTAGTACAAACCTTTTTTGCAATCACAATTCCTTCAAAAACAATTCAAAAATGTCCCCACATAACAATAAAAACAATTCCTTAAATAAAACAGTGCCGTAGCTAAAACTAAGGAAGTGTCGTCCCCACTCAGTAAAAGCAGCCACCATTCATTTTCGGACAAAGCGCTTAATGAGTCCAAGAAGTGTTTAAATGACTTGTCCTCAATGTAGTCAAAGCGGTGCAAAATAGTAATATGTGTCTTAAATTTCCTTCCGACCCTGGTGCTTTACAGTAGTCACATTAGACAACTCTTGGTCTAACCTTTGATCTCACCGACAAGACTTCTTTCATTGGCATCAGGCTTAAACAGGTTTAAACGAATACTCATGAACTGTGTTCTAAAATAACTATTTGGAAATTTTGACAAATATGTTGGCATTCAGCCAAAGGCCCCTGGTTAATGCCCCAGTTGGTGAAATAGTTTACTCTAGTTTCACCTTTCTGGATTTCTCCTAAGTCCCTCCTACGAGGTACAGACTCTGTAAAACAGGTCTTTAGATTGTCTTCCCACTTGTGTAGTATTCTACCCTGACCCATGTTTATTTCCTTCTTCATAAGGGAGTAGTTTCTTACCTGTAACTCCATTTCTCCAGCGTTGGTATCTTTCATGGATTCACATGCTATGAATATTCCCCGTCGTCAGGCTTGGAACCTCGGTCACTGTAACCTAGCGTTTTCCTATGGAAAACTTCAACACTTCTGTGTCCTATCAACATCCTTTTTAGGTGCTTTAGTCCCCACCAATAGGACGTAGGCTATAAATAGCCCCGCCCCCGCGGCATCACTTCAGATTGTAACCTCTGAAGTAGAGGGAACCCAAACCAGGTTTGCCTGCAGGGGCGGCTGGAGGGTGCATGTGAATCCATGAAAGATATCAACGCTGGAGAATTACCAGGTTACTGACCGTAGTGACCACCTTACTCCTAGTCCATAGTCCCCTTTCCTCCATACTTGTGGGACATCTCTCCGTCCTGTGGGACGGGACCGGAGCACTTTGTAAAAAGCATCCAAATTGTTTTCAAAAATGTGTCCCTCCTCTCTTTCCTGCGCGGGGCCCGGCACACGGCCGTAACCCCGCCCACCTTGGCTCCGCCCTGCGCATCGCCCATCAGTCCTTTTCTATTGCCGGGTCAAAGACCCATTAGCAATAACTGAGGAACCTTATTAGAGGGGACGGCGAGCGGGCAGGCGTATGGAGGAAAGGGGACTATGGACTAGGAGTAAGGTGGTCACTACGGTGAGTAACCTGGTAATACTCCTACGTTCCGTCCCCTTTCCTCCATACTTGTGGGAGATTCCCAAGCATTCCTTACAGGAACTACGGGTGGATCGAAATACCCCTTACTGAAACAGATTCTTCTTCAGCACAGCTTGACCAAACTGAGCGTCAGCTCTAGAGCTCATGTCGAGACAGCAATGCTTACAGAAAGCAGATGGGGAGGCTCTAGTAGCTGCCTTAGCGATGGTCTCCCAGGGAACATATTTCTGAAAAGCAACCGCAGCTGCCTTGCCCCGCACCGGGTGTGGATGGATACCTTTAGGAGGTTTCAGCCTTTGGACGGTGAAAGACTCTGTGATGCAGGCGGCAATCCACCAGGAAATAGTTGCCTTAGACGCCGGCTTGCCCTGAGGGTTACCGAAGGTCACAAAAAGTTGAGAAGGACTCCTAAGCTCGGAAGTCCTGTCCAGGTAGAACTAAAGAGCTCTTCGGACATCAAGACAGTGTAGAACTCTTTCAGCCTCTGAGGCAGGGTTCGGAAAAAAGACCGGAAGGGAGATCGACTGATTCAGATGGAATTCGGTCACTACCTTCGGTAGGAAAGCCGGGTTTGTCCGAAGGACTACCTTGTGCTTGTGAAAGAGCAAGAAAGGATGCTCCACTGACAATGCCTGGAGCTCACTCACTCTCCTCGCTGACGTAACGGCGACCAGAAAGGATACTTTCCAAGACAAGTACCTGAGGTCTACCGTAGCCATTGGTTCAAAGGGTTTATGGCACAGCGCCGTCAGGACTACATTTAGGTCCCATGGCGGGTGCGGATTACGAACTGGAGGGTAGAGGGATGTCAAGCCAGCAAAATGCCTCTTCACCACTGCGTTAGAGAATAAGAACGCAGGTCTGTAGAAAGGTAAACTGAAACCGCTGAGAGATAAGTCCTGCATGACAGAACATGAACCCCTGACTCTGCTAGGGAGGACACGAAGGACAGCACCGTGTCAATCGTGGACACCTTCGGATCCAACTTCTTCTCCAAACACCAATGACAGAACCTGAGCCATTTACTCCTGTATTGAGATCTGGTAAAGGGTTTCCTGGCTGCCTGGATAATGCGCATGTTATCCGCAGACAAACTCAGATGCTCTAAAGACTTGAACTCAGCCACCATGCCGCCAAGCTGAGCGATTGTGGGGAGGGGTGCCACATCTGTTGTTCCCCTTGGTGAAGAAGATCGGGAGTTACAGGTAACCTGATCGGCGGATACACCGACAGGTGTTGAAGTTCTGAGAACCAAAACCTGGCCGGCCACCACGGGGCTATCAGTAGAAGGGAACAGTTCACAGAGTTCTTCAACTTCCAAATTGCTCGATGAACTAGAGGCAGAGGCGGGAAGGCGTAAGCTCTCATGTTGTGCCATGGAATCTCGAGATCCCCTCTGGAGGCATACTGAGGAAGCTTCTTGTTTACCGCCGTAGCGAAGAGGTCCACCTGCGGTGTGCCCCAACGCGAGAAAATCCATGAGAGGACCTCCGCCTTCAACTCCCACAGTAGCTGACCACTGTCCGCTGGCTGAGGGCATCCGCTATGACATTCAGCTGGTCTGGGATGTGCACTGCAAGCAGCCAGACACCATGAAGCATGGCCCACTCCCAAATCTGGATGGACAGGTCCATGACGGGGGGAGACTTCGTTCCCCCTTGCTTGTTTATGTAATACATTGATACCACATTGTCTGTTCTTATGCGGACCACCTTGTTGACAATGAGCGGTCTGAACGCCCTGAGCACTAGGAAGATCGCCAGAAGCTCCAAATGATTTATGTGCAGGAGCTTGTCCTGAGGCGACCAGAGGTCCGAGACCTGAAGAAGATCTAACGTCACACCCCACCCGAGGAGGGAGGAGTCCGTCGTGATCGTCACCATGGGGACCGGGTCCTGAAACCCTGCGCCCCCAGACAGATTGCTGAGAGATGACCACCAATCCAGGTCCACTCTCATGTAATCCGGAATCATTATCCGCATGGAATCCGGATCCACTGCCTGACACCATGAATTCCGAAGAGCCACCTGGGTCCATCTCATTTTGAGACGAGCAAGAGGAAGAGCCAGTACACACGAGGCCATGAGGCCCAGAAGCCTCTGGAACCACCAGGCCGACATGCTCTCCGACTGCGCAAACATCTGACACGTGGCCAACAGATCCGCCATTCTGTCCCCGGTCAGATACACTCTGCAGTCGATCGTGTTCCAACAAAAACCAGGAAGATCAGGTTCTGTGAGACATGGAGGATTTCCGCCAGTTCACTGATTGCCCAAGATGGAACAGGAGCTGAAGGAGCGACTGGAGGTTGCCCGCTGCTGCCAACGGACAAGGGCTGCGTAAGAGCCAGTCGTCCAAATAAGGATACACATGGATACCCTGGAGATGAAGGTAGGCCGCAATCACCGACATCATCTTTGTGAAGACATGCGGCGCCGAGCTGAGGCCAAAAGGAAGCACCCGAAACTGGAAGTGCTCCTCACCCAAAGAGAAGCAGAGGTATCTCCTGTGTGGATTCCAAATCAGGATATGCATGTACACATCCTGAAGATCCACCACGCTGAGCCAATCGCCCATCTGCAAAGAGGAGCGAATCTGGCCGGGCGTGATCATCTTGAATTTCTCTTGGGGTAGGAAGGAACAAGTTACTTACCTGTAACTGTTGTTCACCAGCATGGGTCTGGCATGGATTCACATGCTCATGAATATTCCCCGTCGTCAGGCTGGGAATCCTCGGTAAAGAAAAAATCAGTATCAGTTTAGTTTCTGATCTGTCTTTCGTAATAGTAACCAATCACTGATCTCTGCGTCATACTGACCACAGCCAATGACTGCCCTCTACCTAAGCCCCGCCTCTGGCAGCCATCTTCAGATTTGGTAGCACGTGAAGAGGCAGTATGACCAAGTGAAGAGCCGCAGAGGGGTAGGCGGGAGGGTTCGCATGTGAATCCATGCTAGACCCATGCTGGAGAACAACAGTTACAGGTAAGTAACTTGTTCCTTCTCCAGCATGGGGTCTGGCATGGATTCACATGCTCATGAATATAAGAATAAATAGCAGTACACACATGCACAACCACGGGGGGTGGCAAAAGGCTCAACATTAAGCAATACAAAAAACTCAACATTAAGCATCTCTTACCTCCTCACCAGGCTCACCTTAAGCGAACAGGTTGCGCAGCACTGCTTGGCCGACCCTGGACTCCTCCCTGGAATCCCGATCGACGCAGTAGAATTTCGTGAAGGTGTGCGTCGACCTCCACGTAGCAGCCCTGCATATGTCCAGCAGGGGCACACCAGATAGGAACGCCGTGGTAGCTGCGATCGCTCTGGTGGAATGGGCTCTCGGACGGCCAGGCAGCGGTCGGTTTGCCAACCGGTGACAGCACATGATACAGCCGGAGAGCCATCTGGAGATGGAAGCCTTCGAGAGAGCCTTCCCCTGATTGACAGGTCCAAAGTTCACAAAGAGTTGTGACGTCTTCCGAAAACCCTTCGTGCGGTCCACGTAGAACTTCAGCGCTCTAGCTACATCCAGCGAGTGCAAAGTCCTCTCAGCCGGCGACGAAGGCGACGGGAAAAACACAGGTAACACCAAGGGTTCGTTGAGATGGAAGTCCGACGGTACCTTGGGCATGAAGGAGGGGTGCGTCCTGAGCACTACCCTCGTGTCGTGGAAAGTCAAGTACGGGGCCTTGCAGGAAAGGGCCTGGATCTCTCCCACTCGTCGTGCGGAGGTGATGGCCACAAGAAAAGCTGTTTTCCACGATAGAAACTTCAACGGGGCCGAGTGCAGAGGCTCGAACGGAGGTCCCATGAGCTTGGTCAGCACCACGTTGAGCTCCCACGCCGGGGCCGGAGCCTTCACCGGCGGGAACGATCTGAACAGTCCCTTCATGAACTCTTTCACCAGACGATGAGACCACAAGGACGTCCGGCCCGTGGTTCTGGTGTATCGGGAGATCGCAGCAAGATGAATCTTGATGGACGCGTGTGCCAGACCAGCTTTGGCCAGCGTCAGCAGGTACGGCAGTACTTGGGGAGCCGTAATCCGTAGAGGGTTAATCTTCTGTGCGTGGCACCAGACAGAGAACCTCTTCCATTTGTGTCCGTAGCATTTAAGAGTCGAGGACGCCCTGGCCTTTGCAAGAACCTCTCTGCAATCGGCCGGTATGTCGTATCCTCCAAACTCTAGCGCTGCAGGAGCCAGGCCTGCAAGTTCAGCGACTTCGGGTCGTGGTGGAGGATGGCGCCTCCTTCCCTGGAGAGTAGATCCGCGTCCGCCGGCAGCTTGATCGGCGGGGACGCTGACAAGTCCAGAAGGTCCGGGAACCATATCTGCCTCGGCCACGCAGGTGCGACGAGGATCATCCTGCACCGTGACCTCTTGAGCTGGTTGATGAGCCGGATTAGCAGAGGCAAGGGAGGGAACGCGTAGAGGAACAGGCCCTCCCAGGGGAACGAGAAAGCATCGCCCATGCTCCTCGTCTGGGGAAACCTGCTGGCGAACCTCCGGCACTTGGTGTTCGTCGCCGTCGCGAACAGGTCGATCTGGGGTGTGCCCCACCGTCGGAAGAGGCGATCCACCAGATCCTGCCGTAGCTCCCACTCGTGGCACGAGCGCAGCTCCCTGCTGAGTGAGTCGGCGATGGTGTTTTTTATCCCTGCCAGATGAAACGGCACCAGAAAAATCCGTTGGGCGACGGCCCAATGCCACAGGTCCTGCGCCTCCTTGGACAGCGCTGGGGACCTGGTTCCGCCCTGTTTCCTGATGTAAAACATGGTGGTGGTGTTGTCGGTGAAGATCCTCACCACCTTGCCCTTGAGGGACGGAAGGAAGGACCTGAGGGCCCAAAACACTGCACGGAGCTCCAGGACGTTGATATGTAGGGACTTCTCCGTCGGGAGCCAGAGTCCCCTTGCGTGCAGATTTTCGGTGTGCGCTCCCCACCCTTCCAGGGAGGCATCCGTGGTCACAGTCTCCTGGTGGGCTGGGGTCTGGAAGTCCATGCCCGCCGTCAGATGCGCGCGGGTGCCCCACCACCGTATCGCTCGTCGGAAACTCTCGTCGAGCTTGATCCTTTCCTCGAAGCTGCCCGTCGTCTGGATCCAGCGCGCATCCAGGAATTCTTGCAACGGGCGCATCCGGAGCCTGCACATGGGAATGAGGTAGATGCAGGAAGACATCATCCCGAGGAGGGACTTGATGGACCTCACTTTGGCCGCGTCGGCCACCAACATCCGTTGCACCTTGCCCAAGATGGTCCTGGTCCTCTCCTCCGACGGGGAGGCCAGAAGGGACACTGTGTCGAGCCTCGCTCCCAGAAACAGTGCGACTTGCGCGGGCACCAGGTGGGATTTGGCGTAGTTCACAGAGAATCCCAGGTCCTTGAGGAGTTGGACGGTCCTTGTCGTGTGGACCACGGCGAGCTCCCTCGTCTTGGCGCGGATGAGCCAGTCGTCCAGGTAGGGGTAGACGTGAATCCCCTCGCGGCGCAGCTGCGCCGCCACCGGTGCAAGGCACTTGGTGAATACCCTGGGTGACGACCGTAGTCCGAAGGGAAGGGCTTTGAACTGGTAATGACGCCCTTGGACCACGAATCTGAGGAATTTGCGGTGCCCCTTTAGGATGGGAATGTGGAAGTAGGCATCCTCCAAATCCAACGACGATAGGAAGTCTCCTTCCTCCAGCTGACCCAGGACGTGCTGGAGGGTGACCATCCTGAACTTCTGCGCCTTGATGAACTTGTTCAGACGTCGCAGGTCTAGGATGGGGCGCCATCCTCCCGTCTTCTTCTTCACGAGGTATCATCTCCAGTAGACTCCGGAGCCCCGAAGCCTCTTTGGGACGAGTTCGATGGCGCCCTTTCTGAGCATCGCCTTTACCTCCAGGAGAAGTTGAGGGACGTGAAGTTCTTTCCTGGCCACGGGGGGGACGCGCGGGCACCTTCTTTGAAACTCGAGCGCGTGGCCCCGGGCCAGGGCGTCCAGCACCCAACGGTCGGTGGAGATGGACTCCCACACGCTGACGAAGCCCGCCAGCCGGCCTCCCACCGGGGTGCTTCGGTGGGGGCCCGACCCCACGGCCGGTTCAATCCTGCTTGGACGCGGCCTTGCCGCCTTGACCTCCTTGGCGACGACGGCGGGGTCCGCTAGACTTGCCTCGTCCTCTGTAGGCCTCTTGCGACGACGAGCGGGCCGCTTGACGGTAGGAAGCGAAACCGCCGCCGGAACCTTTGGAGGCGCCCTTGCCTCCGCCGCTCCGAAAGGGCGTCCGTCGTTGCAGGACTCCAAGGGCCCGGGCCGTCTCCGTATCCGCCTTGATGGCCTGAAGGGAATCGTCCACCGTCTTCCCAAACAGGTTGTTCCCGTCGAAGGGCATGTCCAGGACTCTGGTCTGGACGTCCTGCCGGAAGTCCGTAGCTTTGAGCCATCCACGACGTCGAAGGCAAACGCCGTTGCCCAGCTGGCGGAACCCAGTGTCGGCGATGTCCGTCGCCACGGTGATGGCGTGGTCCGAGGCCACCTCACCTTCCTGCAGGATCTCAAGGGCCTCCGCCCTCTTGTCGTCCGGCAGAAAATCCAGCAGGGGAGCCATCTTGTACCAGAGCTCCCTGTCGTAGCGGGCCACGATAGCCAAGGCGTTGGCCGCTTTAATCGTCGTCGCTGCCGACGAGATGACTCTACGCCCCATAGTATCCAATTTCTTTCCCTCGCCGTCCGGCGGGGAAGTCGATGTGGAGGCCGCACCCCCCCCCCGCTTTCTTCCTGGCTGCCGCGGAGACGACGGAGTCCGGGGTAGGCTGCGCCCGGAGGCATAGGGGGGCTGTGTCCGGGACCCGGTACTTTTTCTCGTACCGGTCTCTTCTAGCTGGCGTCGTGGAAGGGTTCTTGAGGAGGGAAAGACCCTCATCCCAAATGTCGTCCAACAGAGGCACTGCGAGGACCGTCTTCCTCTTGGCCTCGCGCCGCTGATAAAGGAAGCCTTCCTTTTTCTTCTCCTCAGGGCAGAGTTGGAAAAGCTCGGAAGCCCTGGAGATCATGGAGTGGAAAGATCCGATCTCGTCGGGCGGAGAGGCCCTGGTGGGAGGCGACGACGGAAAATCCTCGTCGTATGCCTCGTCGTCCGTACCCGTCGCTGCCGTGTCAGTCCCCGTATCATCCCCTCGGGTGGACGGGGAGGAGGGCTGGAAGGGGCGCGACGGTTGAAAAGGAGGTGGTGGATGGATCCTTCTTTTCTTGGTAGGGGGAACACCAGAAGGTCCCGGTTCTGGATCCCCCGACGGGAGAGGTTCCTCCGTCGGTAACGGTAGCCTCGTCCTTATCTCGGAGCATAAGGACTGTATGGCCAACAAAATGGCCGCCGAGTTGTCTTGCGGCGCTGGCAGAGGGGAATCCGACGGGCGAGCAGGGGCCCCGTCGGTATCCTCGACGATGTCGTCGTCGTCACCTGCGTCGGGGTCCATTCCGACGGGCTGGCCTTCTTCCACGCCTAGGCCGTGGCTTAAGACCTCGATCAGCTCCTCTTCTGAGGTTGAGGCCGACTCTACGACGACGCCCTGCCCCCCCTTCTTCTTCCCCACGGGGGGTTTCACGGGGGTCCTATCGATGGGCACAAAGGAAGACTCCCTCCGAGGAGGCAGGGAGATTCTGGGCCCTGAGGTCGCCACCACTGGTGCAGCCACCACAGGCTGAGCCAGGGCCGCCGCGACCGTTTCGATAGAGGGCTTGGTCGGATGGATCAAGGCCTTCACCACCTTAGGTGCGCTCACCGCCTTATCCTTGAGGGAGGGGGCACTGCCACGCTCCTCCTCTGCCTTAGAGCTCGACCGGGGCCTCTCCAGGAGCTTCGCCGGGTGCTCGGCCTTCCTCTTACCCGACCCAGAGCGTTGGCTCGTGGTTGATGGTGCCGGGGAGGGTGCGCCCTGCCTGGCGCCCGTAGAGCCCGACCGTTCGGCGCTCCCGGTGCCAGCGGACTCGCGGTGCTTGGCCTTATGTTGGGCCCCCGTCGCCGGGGCGCCCTCAAAGGTCTTAGAAGACCGCTCGGATTTCTTCTTCTTCTCGCCAGACGGGCTCTTACCCTCCAGCCAGTTGGCGAGACGTTGATGGCGGTCCTTCATGGTCCGTTCCGACATGTTGCCGCAAAACGCACAGTCCTTCTCCACGTGCGTCTTGTCCTCATGAAGGCAGTAAAGGCAGAAAGAGTGTTCGTCCTCCTTGAAGACGTTCTGCAGCTGGCATCCAGGGCAGACCCTGAACAGCTTTCCGGGCGTCGAGCTTCCCTTCTCCTGGGCCATCTCCGAGACCGGGCCTGAGAAGCTTCTGGAGTCCTCCGAAGTGTAGCTCGACGAAATCTTCACCCTTGAGGGGCACAGATGAATCCGACACGGGTCCCCGTTGATCGGATGTAGAATCGGTGGAGCTTGAGGCTCTTTTGACCGAAAGAATCGAAGTTTTTTGTAAAAAGCGCGAAAAAATAGCACTAACGCTCGAGAGCAATAGCACGAGGATCCCAACACATGAACGTGCGGTAAAAATCTGAAGATGGCTGCCAGAGGCGGTGCTTAGGTAGAGGGCAGTCATTGGCTGTGGTCAGTATGACGCAGAGACCAGTGATTGGTTATTACTACGAAAGACAGATCAGAAACGAAACTGATACTGGTTTTTTCTTTACCGAGGATTCCCAGCCTGACGACGGGGAATATTCATGAGCATGTGAATCCATGCCAGACCCCATGCTGGAGAACGTGCGCTTGTGGATTTGCACGCTGACAGGATACACGCAGCCCAGGACAGCCGCGTTTGAAGACAACGTGCGCGTGTGGAATTACACGCGAACAACCAGCTCCAGGAATCAGCGTGTGGCGGAAAACACACTATAGAAGGCCCAAGAAGCAGCTGAGGAAAAATGCAAGGAACGCAGATCCAGAGGTTCAGCTGCACAACACCAAATGATTCGATCAGAAGCAGCGAGTGAAGTTTCCACGCTACTTATATACGTAATGCCGTAGCTCACGTGACGAAGTAGAATTCACGTGAATTTAGCGACGTGAAAAGTGCAGACGTCGCTTTCCCGGCAATGAATCGAACAACCGCCATTTGGAATAGAACGGTCTAGCTGTTCTATGAGCGTAAGAGGTAGAACCACGTCCAGCATGCATGACAGTTTGGCTGGTGCCGTGGAGGGGTTTTTGAGAACCAACAGGCCCTCCTCCCAGATGTCATCGATTAGAGGCACCGCGATGGCAGTCTTCCTCTTGGCCTCCTGGCGCTGATAGAGGAAACCTTCCTTTTTCTGCTCCTCCGGGCAGAGCTGGAACAATTCAGACGCCCTGGCGACCATGGCGTGGAATGAGCCAATCTTGTCGGGCGGTGAGGCCCATGCGATGGGAGACGGGAGACCTGTTCGGTCGTCGTCGCCCTCAGAACCCGTCATCGAGCCCAACGCACCGTCATCTCCCGACTCGTGGGAGGATGAGGAGGGAACTGTAGGCCTTAAGGGGGCGAGCGGAGGAGAGGGTTGGGTCCTCCGTCGTTTGTTCTGAGGACTTCCCGACAGGCCAGGTTGCGGGTCCTCCGGTCTTGGCCGTGGGAATCTCGTCCTTAGCTCAGAGCATAAGGACTGGATCGCAGACAAAATGGCCGCCGAGCCATCCTGAGGCCTAGGTTCCGGCCGCCCCGGAAGGGAAGGCTGCTCTTCCTCGCCATCGTCATCTTCCTCGGTTATCTCCCGAGGATCTTCCTTACGGGATCGAACCTTCTCGAATTGAACTTCGAGGTTCCTCACGGCCTCGGTCAGTTCCTCCTCCGAGGCTGACTCCGAGCTCGAGGAGGCTACCGTGCCCCCCCTCGCTTCTTCCACCATGGCGGCCACGACGATGGGCTGAAAAGAGGATTCCCTCCTTGGCGGCAGGGAAACTCTAGTCCCGGAGGCAGTCTCCACTGACGGGGTCTCTGCCAGCTTGGCCAGAGTCGCCGCGATCGCCTCGATAGAGGCCTTTGCCTGCTGGGTAGGGGCCTTCATCACCTTAGGTGCGTCCCGGGCCTTCTCCTTCGGGGGAGGGGCGACGCCTCGCTCCCCCTCTTCCGAGATCAGACGGGGCTTCTCCCGAAGCTTACCCGGGGTCTCAGACTTCCTCTTCCCGGAACCGGAGCGCTGGCTCGTGGTTGACAGTGCCGGGGAAGGTGCGCCCTGCCTGGCGACCGAAGAGCCCGACCTTTCGGCGCTCCCGGAGCCAGCGGACCTGCGGCGCTTGGCCTCTTGTTGGGCCCCCGTTGCCGGGGCGCCCGCACAGGACTTAGAAGCCCGCTCGGACCCTTTCTTCTTCTTCTCACCCGTTGAGCCCTTCTCCAACCAGCTGGGGAGACGGGGTTGACGGTCCCTCATGGTCCGCTCCGACAAGTTCTTGCAGAACTGGCAGTCCTTCTCTACATGAGTCTTGTCCCCATGAAGACAGTAGAGGCATCGTGAATGTTCGTCTTCCTTAAACACATTCTGCAGCCCGCATCCAGGGCAGCTGCGAAACAGTTTGGGTCCAGGCGACGAACTTGCATCCTGGGCCATCTCGAAGTAGGCCGCGAATCTTCTGGAATCCTCCAAGAAGTTGATTCGACGAAATCTTCACCCTTGAGGGGCGTAGGAAAATCCCGCAACGGGTAGCCGTTAACGGGAGTAGAAACAGTGGAGCTTGAGGCTCGATTAACCGAAAAAATGTGAAAATTCACCTGAAAAAGCGCGAAACACGCATTAAAAGCTCGAGAGCTAAGCACGAGGACTCCCAACACTTGAACGTGCGGTAAAAATCTGAAGATGGCTGCCAGAGGCGGGGCTTAGGTAGAGGGCAGTCATTGGTTGTGGTCAGTATGACGCAGGGATCAGTGATTGGTTACTACTACGAAAGACAGATCAGAAACGAAACTGATACTGATTTTTTCTTTACCGAGGATTCCCAGTCTGGCGACGGGGAATATTCATGAGCATGTGAATCCATGCCAGACCCCTTGCTGGAGAAAAGATTGAACTGGGAAAGGGCTAGGATGGTGCGCAGGCCAGCCTGGTTGCGTTTGGGCACCGTAAACAGCCGGGAGTAGAAGCCCTCCCCTCGCTCCCCTCGCTCCCCAAGGGGAACGGGTTCCACAGCTCTGAGGTCCAGAAGTTTCTGAACCTCAGCCTTGAGGGAGGGTGAGCCCGACAGCTGAAAAGGAAGGTTGAGGGGTGGGGTAGGGGGTAAAGATAAGCGGAAGCCCGCTCGAGCGACTGACAAGACCCATCTGTCTTCTGTGATGGTCTGCCACGCCTCCCAATGAGACGCAATGCGTCCTCCCACCGGGGTCTCGTGCGAGCGCGGAAAACCCTCATTTGGCAGACTTATCGGTGGCAGTGCCACCTGAACCTGATGAGGAGGCTGAGGAGCGGGAGAAAAACCGTGTACGCTGTTGTCTATGGCGTTTATTCCCCGCAGGAGTATCCACTCTGCGAGATTTGCGGTCGAGGAAGCCCCTAAAGCCAGAGGAAGGTCGACTTTGCGACAATGGTCTCTGGGATTTGAAAGGAGCTTTTACCAGAACAGACAATGATTTAGCCGTCTGAGTGCTATCCTTGGTTTTGGTGAGCTCTACATCAGTAGAAGAATGAAAAAGCTCCTTACCATCGAATGGAAGGTCCAACACCTTGTCTTGCACTTCCTTAGAAAATTTAGTGGCATGCAGCCACGCCTGCCGTGAGGTATCAACCCCAAACATCAGGCCGTGAGCCAAGGTATCTATGTGATGAGCCACAGCCTCCAGGAGATCCTGGGCCAAGACCCTGGCATCGGAAAGGCCTCCTTTGAAATCTTCCAGCTTCTCAACCGGGATGTGCTCCTCAAACTCCGACAGACCTTTCCACATCTGCATGTTAGCTCCCGCCAATATCAATTCGGCGTTGGCCTGCGTGAGCTGCAAGGTCGAGTTGGCGAAGATTTTCCTCCTGAGGGAGTCGAGGAGCTTGTCCTCCTTTTCCAGAACCTGAGTAGCCGTCATGGAAGAGGATGCTGCAGGCCTGGACTGTAAGGTGGCCGCAGCCACCACTGTGGAGGACGGAGGCGGACAAGATGACAGGGCCACCTCTTCTGAAGAATGCAGGCTGTACCTCGCGTCAATCTTTTTATAATTCCCGAGTGTGGCTTTTCCCAGACTCTTCGGACCTCTTCGGACCTCGGCCAGAACGTCCTTCTGCAGGAACAGGCCGGTACGCTCCAAAGGAGACAGGGTGAACGCCCCAGAAAGCACGCCCTCCTGCGGAGCGGGTGCCTCGGGCACCGGAACATCTAAGAAACTCATCATGTCCAGTACCCGGTCATGAAAGGCTCTGATAGAGCGGGGAAGGTCCTCGTTGTCCTGATCGCCTTGAAGGTCATCTGACAGGTCAGGATCCTGCTGAGCCGTGTCAGGCACTGCCTTGTCCACTGGGGACAATGGAGGCAAAGGCGGGAGAGCAGGGGGGGGCACCACGGGTAAGGGAGGCGCCGGCGGAACCACCGGAGGAACAGGTGGAGCCGGAGGCGCCGGTGGACATATCTCCTTGAAAAGCCCTTTGAAATATTCCCTCATGGGGTCGGTGCGCATAAGCGCTTGAAATTTACCAAAAAAGGCTACCTCAGGAGATTGTTTCGGGACCTGAGGAGGCCTCTCATGAGGTGGACAAATCCAGGGACGAAACGGGAAAGGGTGCCACACCGGCCCCTCCACCGACGTATCCACATAAATCAAAGGAGCCGCCCCCGCGGGCAACGAAACATTGTGCGGAAGAGGCATCCGGGCGTTCCAATCATAAACTGGCCGGTAAGGATGCGCACAAGGGACCTTAGGTTCACCCAAGAGACCGAGCCCTACACCAGACGCCGATGGCGTAGTTGTAGGGGTAGCACCTAAAATGGCCGCCGTGGTCATGGCGGGAACGGGCGTCATTTTGTCCTCATCTGAGGGGAACTGCGGCACGTGAGGAAGTGAGGCAGGGGTCCCCGTCGATGGATCAGGGGTCTTAATCTTAGCCTTAACATAAGGAACCTCGGCCGAGCCGGTACTATGAGGCCTGAAATGTTTTTGTGACATACCAACAGCCAACTGAGCCTTCGGAGGAAGGACCTCGGCACTGCCGGTAAAAGAAGAACTTTGCTTCTTTGCCCCCTTAACAGATCTGGCGTCACCACAAGAGCGGGAACGGTGCGCTTTCACCAACAAAGCCTTGACCGGCCTCTCAGAACTGTTGGTAGCTTTAGCCTCTGTATGCGGGACCTCGGACCCAGGCCCGGTAAAAGCCTTTTCTGCGCGGGCCTCGAACATCCATTCGCTAACTACAAGCCCAGCCAAGGCCTCGGGCGCACCCCAGTTTTGTTTTTGAGGGAAGCCGACAGAGGGGCCTCAGAGCGAACTCCGGTACCCCACGACTCAGTAGAACTGGGTCTACAAACAGCCCCCACAGGAGGGGCCTCGGAGCGTACTCCGGTGTTCACAGGCCCCTTACGGAGACCCTCAGAGAAAACTTTGGTAGAATTATTAGGCCCAACAGGCACCTCAGGGCGAACCCTGGTAACAGAGCGATCAACGCCCCTCCCGGACCGAGAGGGACCCGGGAAGGTATCCCCCGGTCGGGGTGCTCTGAAAAGTAAAGAACTTACCGGGCATTTTTTCTTCTCGTCGATGAACGCCTGAAAATGTGAAGGAGGAGTTTGTCGGAACACCTCCTCCCACCGCTCCAACCGACGTTGAAGTGTCCGGAATGAAAGGGAGTCACAGTAAAAACAGGAGTCCCAACGGTGTTCCGGACCCAAACACTCTAAACAAAGAGGATGGGGATCCGCCCTCGCGATGAACAATCTGGAAAGTCTAATTTGAAAGACATAGACAGACTAGTAAACGAAAGCTAGCGAGAGCCAGAGAGGAAAAAAGGGAAGAAAATCTTCCGAGGATGCAAGTGCGTCCGGCCCCGATCGAGCGGAGAAAAGGACTGATGGGCGATGCGCGGGGCAGAGCCAAGGTGGGCGGGGTTACGGCCGCCTGCCGGGCCCCTCGCAGGAAAGAGAGGAGGGACACATTTAAAAAAAAAATGTTAATGCTTTTTACAAAGTGCTCCGGTCCCGTCCCACAGGACGGAGAAATGTCCCACAAGTATGGAGGAAAGGGGACGGGACGTAGGAGTAATGGAGTTACAGGTAAGAAACTACTCCCTTCTCCAGCATTGGATCTTTCATGGATTCACATGCTGTGAATAGATTACATAGCAGTACCAATCATGCATGGTGGAATGTAAAGGCAAACCAATACAAAAAACATAATCACATACATGAGACCAATAAACCCATACAGTGATCAAGTTCAAAACATAAACACCCCAAAGCTGCGGGGCTTACCTTATTGAAATAGGCATTGCAGGACCGCCCATCCCACCTGCACATCATCACCATGCTGCTGGCCCAGACATTAATGCCGGGTAAAGGTATGCAGCACCGCCCAGGAGGCCGCTTGGCAAATGTCCACCAGCGGAATCCTGACCATAATGCCGCCGACGAAGCCGTGGACCTTGTCGAATTAACCTTAGGATCCCTTCTCAAAGGCTTTCCAGCTTTAGTATGGCAGAGGACACCCAACGAGAAAGTCCTTGTTTGGAGATTGCCTGTCCTTTGACGGACGGCCCATAAGCCACAAACAGCTGTTTAGATTGTCTGAAATCTTGAGTACGATTTAAATAAAACTTAAACACCCTCTTCACATCCAGCGAATGCAAAGCCCTTTCCGCAGGCGTGGAGGCTGAAGCAAAAAACGAGGGCAACACAATAGAAGAGAGTTTGTGAAATGTTGTTGGCACTTTTGGGATAAAGTGCGGATTGGTAGCCAACACAACCTTGTCCTTCAAGAACCTCAAGTATGGAGGGTCCACAACCAATGCTTGCAACTCTGATATCCTTCTGGCCGAAGTAATGACCACCAGAAAAGCCACCTTCCATGACAAAAACTGCAAGGGAGTCGTCGACATTGGTTCAAACGGCAGTCTCATCAGACCGACAGAACTATATTAAGGCTCCACACCGGCGGAAACTTCTTGACTGGAGGAAAAGTACGAAACAACCCCTTCAAGAAATACTTGATTAGACAATCACTAAACAGAGGCGCCGCATGTCGCCTCTGAGTAAATCTAGAAATCGCTGCCAAGTGTACCTTTATGGAAGATAGCGCCAGACCCCTTTTAGCCAACAGCAACAGGTAGCGAAGAACTTGCTCCGGTGAAATGTTCAAAGGGTCCACCCCTACTGGCCCTTACACCACACACAAAACTTTTCCATTTACACGCATAGGAGACATTCGTGGACGGTGCCCTTGCCGTCTCCAAAATTCGCCGACAGTCACTGGGAAGCCTTAGCAGGCCAAACCCGGAGTAGTCAGGAGCCAAGCCGTCAGGCTGAGAGAGTCCGGATTGTGGTGCCATACAGCGCCATTGTCCTGTGACAGAAGATCTGGCGTCACTTCCAACCCAATCGGCTCCACCGCAGACAAATGAAGGAGGTCCGAGAACCATGGCTGCCTGGCCCAGAACGTAGCCAACAGAATAACATGGCATGGGTATCTCTGAATCACTGGAGGGTCCGGAAATGCATAAGCGAACTGCCCATCCACGGGAATGAGAACGCATCCCCTAGTGACTCGGGGTGAGCCCACCTCCTTGTGAACTCCCTGCACTGCTTGTTCTCCCTCGGTGTGAAGCGATCCAACGGAGGATGGCCCCATTTCTGGAAGATCATGGACACCTGTTGCTCCTTCAGCTGTCATTCGTGGAGCTGGCCTACATCCATGCTGAGCGCGTCTGCCTGCACATTCAACACTCCTGGCAGATGAAACGCCACAATGCCAATGTCGTGCAACAGAGCCCAATGCCAAAGTACCTGTGCTTCTTTTGACAGCACCCTGGAATGCATGCCGCCCTGTTTCCTGAGATAAAACATTGTGGTGATATTGTCTGTCAACACTCTCACCACCGAAAGGCGTATGCGCGGCAGAAATTATTTGATGGCCCAATGCACCGCTCTCAACTCGAGCACATTGATGTGGAACCGAGACCACAGGCCTTGAACCTGTAAGCCGCTGAGATGCGTCCCCCATCCTGTCTAAGAGGCATCCGCCACAATTGTAAATTGGAACTCCGGTTCCAGCAACAGCATGCCCCGAACCAGTCCAAGCACTGCCACCAGCGAAATGCCTCCACCAGAGCGCCGTCAATCACCAACTTGTCTGACCAATAGCCGCAACTCTGAGCCCACCGGTCCGCAAGGAACTCTTGTACCAGCCTCATGAAGAGACGACAGTTCGGCAACAGCGGAATGCAGGACGCCATGGCCCCCAGCAGCGACATGTAGGTCCGGACCGACACCCTTGCGCCGACCTTCCACTCTGCTGCCCTTTGCAGGAGCTTCATGACCCTCTCACCCGAGGGCTTCACCAGTCCAGTTGAGTCTGCCCAGAAACACCAAGTCCTTGGAAGGCGACAGACAGGACTTCTCAAAGTTTATGGTGAAGCCTAGCCGTTGCAACAGCTGCATGGTAGCCCCTAGACTTTCCTGCGCCTCCCCTGGCGACGACCTCCACACCAGCCAGTCGTCCATGTACGGGTATACGTGATGACCCTCCCGTCGGAGCCACGCCACCACCGGCGCCAAACATTTTGTAAACGTCCTGGGGGATGACTTTAAACCAAACGGGAGTACCCGAAACTGGTAATGATCTTCTCCTAAGACAAACCACAGAAACTTTCCGGTGCCGTCAATGCATGGGAATGTGGAAGTATGCGTCCAACGACGCCAGAAACTTGTTCGGTTGTCCCGACCGAATGACTTCCTGAAGAGTGAGCATCTTGAACTTCAGGCGTTGTAGAGTCTTGTTCAACGCCCGAAGATCCAGAATGGGCCGCCACTTGCCGTTGGGATTCTTCACCACAAAGTAGCAGGAATAAACCCCTTGGCCTTTCTTGGCCACCGGAACCAATTCTATAGCCCCTTTCTGTAGCATAAGCACAACCTCCTGCCACAGGATGTGAGGATGTGGTTGCACGGCATACACTGGAGGAATGGCAACCGGGGAACACTTGAACTCCAGCGAGTGGGCCAGATGCACCGCGTGCAACACCCAACGGTCCGACCAATCTTGCACCACTAGTCCACGCGCAATGCCACCCTGCCCCCCAGCAGATTGCCCTGAAAACAGTCATTGTTGTGGCTTAGCCTGTCTCCCCTTAGAGGAGGAGGGCTGCGCACCCCTTTTCCTTGAGGCCTGAAAGTCCTGACTCTTGTGTGCCGACAGCGCCGACCTCCGATATCCCTGGGAGGAATAACCAGACCGACTGTAACGCCGGTCTCTGGTGGAAGTAAACCGGGCATTACCCGAAGCCCCTCGGAACGGACGAAAGGAGCGAAAAGAGCGCCCACTCTGCAAAGCTCCCAACGATTTAGCACTCTCAGTGTCTTCCTTCATGCCTTTGAGGGCCTCATCAATTTTGTTGCCAAATAAATGCTCCCGCTCACACGGCATGTCCACAACCTTTATAATGCACCTCCGGGCGACAGTGTGTGCGCTTGAGCCAGGTTTGGCGACGTAGCACTATGCCGTTGTTAATCTGCTTAAAGCCAGACTCCGCTAGGTCAACAGCAATTTTAATACTATGATTGGAAGCTTCCTCCCATTCACGCACCAAAAGCATGGCGGTCTTGCGGTGCTCCTCCGGTATATGTTCCAAAATAGGTGCTAGCCGATGCCACATCTCATGATCATAGCGTGCCATGATCGCTAAGGAATTGGCCGCTTTCACAGTCGTCGCCCCAACAGTCAAAACCTTCTTCCCGAAGGCATCCTGTCTCCTGGCGTCACTGTCCGCAGGAGTAGCACACTTGTGCTGACTTCGGGCTTTACGGCTGGCCGCAGCCGACACCACAGACTCAGGAGTGGGCTGCGACACTAAGCACTTCGGGGTAGAGAGTTCGGGGCCTTAAACTTTTTCTCCAGCCTCCCTTTGACAGCAGGCTCCGAAAAGGGATGCCGCATCGTGCGCAGGTCCTCATGCCACACGTGGTCCAGAATAGGCACGGAGAATACCGCTTTCCGTCTCTTGCCCATGTGATCGAACAGGAAGCACTCCTTCTGCTCTTCCTCAGGAGCCAACCCAAATTCCACACACGCCTTAGCCATCATTGCGTGGAACGCCCCAACATCATCGGGAGGGGATGGTTGCGCTGGACTACGAGGCTGTTCCACCTCCCCATCCGTATCCCACGCCACGTCCCTCGTCGGTGAAGAACCAGTAGACATGGTGTCCCGAGGCACACTGTCTGGCTCTGACTCCGGCAGTTCACCCTCCTCAGGGTAGGAACGTGGATGATCTTCACTCACCGGCAGAGGCACCAGCAACCCAGTCGTAGACGACGAACGCGGAGGAACACCAACAGCGTCCTTGACAGGCCCCACTGGGACCACATTCATAGGAGGTAACCTTGCATCCAGCTGGCCCAACTGTCAAGGAGTTCCCCCTTCTCACCTGAGTCCGTGCTTTACTGGTGTCCTTGGTCGATGCCTTCTTGCAGATGGACCGGGTCTTGAAGAAGGCTGCCCGATTCTCTTCCGAATCCAGAATGCGTTCAGTTTCCGGAACGCCGAATCCAGGAATCCAGGAGGCAGTGGAAGCACGGTAGCCAGGAATCCAGGAGGTAAGTAGAAGGGGGAGGACTAGGAAGGGATAGCGGGATTAGAAAAAGGAGAAGAACCGCGAGCTACGGAGCACACGTCTGGTCGCTACTTCGCAAAAGCATTGAGATGCGCGGAGCCGCGGAAGGCGTGGTCTATTAGTAGAAAAGGCTACGTCCAGCGCATGGAGCGAGAAGGGATTACGCTGGACGGCCATGTTGGGAGTATTAATGAGTGTAAGCCCGCTGTGACAGGGACCAAGAAGCCCAAAAGGGGCGCACTCTGTGATTAATGACAGCATGCCTCCTCCGAAGACCTTTCCCTCCAGGTTTGCCCAGGTGAATGAGATGAAATCTTCTGAGCAGTCGAGGGGCCTTGATGTTTGACATAGGCTCCCAGGTTCTTTCACTAGGGGGATATCCTTTCCATTCAACCAGATATTGAAGCTGGCCCCTTCTATACCTGGAATCACAAATCCGGGACACCTCGTATTCCAATTGGTTGTTGACCAGTATAGAAGGAGGTTTGCAGGGTTTCCGGGAGGATGGATAGTAGGGTTTCAGCAAAGATGTGTGAAAGACTGGGTGTATTTTCTTCCAGGAGTCTGGCAATTTGATCCGATAAGAAATGGGATTTATAACTTCTTGGATGGGAAATGGTCCATAGTATTGAGGGGCCAATTTACTCGGCCGTAGATGTCGGGGTAGTAATCTTGAGGACAACCAGACCTGGTCACCGATTGCATAAGAAAGGCCTGGTCTTCTTTTGGAATCTGCATATTTCTTGGTCTGTTTTCTGGCCTTCTCCAAGAATTCCTTGGCTTCCTTATGTATATTGACATGGGTTTCGATCCAGGAGTCAACTGTAGGTACTGGTGTAGGTTGAGGAAGAACAGAAGGCAGGACCGATGGATGGAAACCTTGACTGCAATAAAAGGGGCTGGTCTTAAGTGCCGAATGGTTGGAATTGTTGTAGGCGAATTCAGCCACGGGTATCAGGAGGGACCAGTCATCCTGAACCTTGGTGGCAAAGCATCGAAGATACTGTTCCAGGGTTTGATTGACACGTTCTGTGGCTCCGCTGGTTTGAGGGTGATATCCTGAAGAAAGGGCATGTTGGATTCCTAAGCATTGACAGAGACTTTTCCAGAATTGTGAGATGTATTGAGGTCCACAATCCGATATGATCTTGGAAGGGAGTCCATGCAAACGGAATATGTGTACCAGGAAGATTCTGTCAGGATTAGTCAGGCGAGTACAAAGGCAGCGAATATGGCAAGGGAAATGTGCACACAGGAACAACGACTCATGTATGCTAGAACCCAGGAGTGCAAATAGAGTGTGACATCAAAACCAATATATGAAAAGGGATGTGGGGTAAGCACCTGACTGCGAGGAAAGTCGGCAAGCGCCTTACCCCCAATTGCTGTTACAGGTACTGACAGCACTAAACCCACGTGGAGGGCAAGCAATGACAGGATCTGTGAACTAACACTCTTGATGGTATTAAATAAGGGAACTAAAGAACTGTACTCACGAGGACGAGATAAACCTCTTGAATGTCAGCTAGCCCACGAATCCTGTTGATGAAACTGGGACCCCGAAAGGCTAGAACAGCAATGGGAGGAAAACTAAATACCTAAGTTGGAATAGTGATTACAAATTAGTGAGGCAAACATAAGCATTCACACAGGAGCTAGCTACAACCGCACACCACACCTAATAATCAAATGGGAAATAAATGCAGAAGTGCAATGGAAAACATGGAATGGATCCCAATAGAAAGTAAGGATCAGGAGCAGGGAAAAACGAAAATAACCAATGCAAACTTCTCCCTACCCCTCCAAGGAAAAGACAGGAAGCTAATCTAAGAGGAAGGCTAAGGCATACGGGTTTACAGCAGCAAAGGACAGAGTCAAAGAAATATAGAACACAGACAAACTGGGCTGCATCTAAAAGGGGAAAGCACTGAGAAATGCTGCCTGCAAACAGAGGAAGACAAAAAGGGAATCAAGGGAGCAGAAATCAATTAGCGCATGAATCCTAGATTCAGGGCGGAGGAACAAGAAAACAGGAACTAGGAACTAGGTACAAAGGCAAGGAACAAGGGACTGGTCACAACAGGAACACTGCAAACGATGACCAGCGCTGGACTGAAGTAAGACTGAGGCTTTTAAAGCTGCTTAACGAGCACACGCTTCAGGTGTGCTGATTGCTGCACCTGCCGCCACAGCTGTTGCCTATCCTCCACCCAACCTTATCCTGCAAGGGTGGAGGTGGAGCAGTGGGCCAGGCATTCTGGGAAGCATAGTCATTTGGTTAAAGAAGCATGCTGGCTGCCAAAAACCTGGAATGGATCCGGAAGGGAAGTAGCTTGGAAAATAGGGATTTAGCGCTCCCAATTCATCACAGCACCGTAGCATAAGGTTCGGAGGAAAGGTCCAGTAGGGAATATACCCCAAATCATGCCCCCAAGTGGTGGGAACGGGAGCGAAGGGAGCGAGTCGTGACAGTATACCCCTTCCTACGGCCGTCTTCGGGTGCCCGCCACCCGCACGAGACATCTTCGTTCCATGATGGGAGTGCTTTTTCTTTAGAGGTGGCACTGATGGAAATGGTGGCCTGTGGGCAAAGGCAGATGGACTTCCATGATAGGAGTGCTTTGTCTTTGGAGGTGGTACTGATGGAAACGGTGGCTTCTGGTGAGGAAGAGACTCATGGTTCGAAGAAAGGCATGAAGGACTTGCAGGACCTGAAGCAGAGTTGGAAGGTCCAGGAAGCTCAGTCACTGGGAGTGGACCCTTATAAATCTTTGAGGAGGGAGGCAGGCTGGTGCAACATGCCTTAGACAATGGTAGAAGCCCTGTTAGCCTTTCTGCCGAGAGTGGACATGCGGGAGGTGAGGAAATTGCTGGCTTCAGGAAAGGTTTATGTTCAGCCATTAGAGAAGGTGGCGGCTGAGGTAGAGGTTCAGATTTTCTTCTGTCATCCATCTGGGAAAAGGCTTGTGGTTGAAAGTGACTAAGGTTTGACTGCACATGTTCTACGCCTTGGAGACCTGAAAGTCCAATGGGTTGTACAAGGCTGGTACTCCTGGTGACAGTCGTGTAACCACCTTGTTGCACGTGGGATACAACAGCAGGGACGTTTGGCATACTGATAGGAGTGATAGACGCAGTACTTAGTATTTCAGGCACACTCGCAGAATGAGCAATAACAGACACATTTTGAATTGCAGCAGTCATTCCCTTCCTTTGGCTACTAGCACCCAACTGGTGCTTCTTGGCGGAATTCTGTTGCACAAGTCCTGTAGGTAATACGCCAGTCTGCACCACCCCCTGTGCACACCCAGGTGAGTGGTTCTGACTCACCACTTGGTCCAGCTTGATGACTCTGAAGCGGGAGCTGGCAAAAGTCTCAAACTCTGATGCTGCATTTTTAGGAGGCTCTGATGCTAAAGTGAAGCAGTTGGGAGAATCGTCTTGTGGAAAAGGCAGGCATTCTGGTGCTCCTCCTGAAGCAAAAGAAAGGCAAGCTAGACGTTCATCGACAGTAAATGGTTGGGATTCAGGAGGAATCGCTGGAGCAGAAGAAAATACAGCAGGATCTGATGGTGTAGACAGGTATACCTCTGATATTGGCAGCGAGGCTAAGCAGGATACAGGCGTCTCATGAACTGAAGGCAAATACTCAGTATACTCCGGGACTGAAGACATGCACTTTTGATGGACTACCGGAGGCTCTAAAGCTGAAGGATGATCTGCAGGATGAGTCACTGTAGCTGAAGACAGGCAAGCCAGGGGAAACCTTGAGGCTGAAGGCATGCAAGCTGAAGCAATCTCGGTTGCTGGATACAAACATGTCCAGGTCTTTGGGACTGGCTCTTGAGTAAATGGCAGACATGGCAGCGGTTCATTGGTTGAAGACACGTGTGCCAAAGATGACTGCAGGGCTGTGGATTGGATCATAGAAGAGTCAATGGTTGTGGGAGGACAGACAGAAGTCTCAGAAGTTGACAGACACATTGGTGGCTCAGGAATGGAGGGCACCTTTAGGGCAGTAGACTCCTTGGCACCAGTAACCAAAGACTGAGCTGTACCCTTGCAGTCCCTTTCTTTAGTGGGTGACACAGAGTCTATTTCTTTGTAGAAGTCAAAATCAACCAGTGGAATCACCATAGTAAAGTCTCTGTTAATCAGGATTTCGCCAATTGTCCATTCCTCTGTTTTAGCTTCTGAAAGAGGCAGATTATCAATCAACAGTTCAGGAATCGCCTGCCGGTTTTTTGGTTCTGTATACTGTGGAATGAGTCCATCAGAACATGAAATCTGTACTGTCTCTGACTGTTCGTATTGATCAGAATTGGCAGAAGGAAGAGTGAACCCAGAGGTAATATCGTTTTCCACATCAGCTTTAACATCTACTTCAGTCTCAGCAGCTGTATCAAGAGCAGGGCCTAAGCCTACTGTAGTGACTGAATCTGTGTATGCCACTATTGTGGATTGTGTTTGGAAATCAGAAGCTTGTATGTGTGCTAGCTCAGAAATATGACAAACTGCTACACAGGAAATTTTAGGTAAAGGAGTGGTTTGTAAATCTTCAGCTAACTGCAATCCCTGACAAACAGCAGAACAATTGTTAGAAACTGTGCCCAGATTAAGCGCTGTGCTAGACGAAAAACCTTCACTCCCAATAGATCTAACATATTGACAACTATCATAGTTTACCAAAGTCTCTGCACTCAGGGGCTGTACAGTGTTCACTTCCTCAACATCAACAGATAAAGTCTGAGGTGTATTCAGTAAAGAGTGCAAGTTTTTATTCTCCTCTTGTAAAGAAATGAATTCTTGTCTTAGCTCCTCAAGCTTAGCTCTTAGCATGCCCTGCATTAACTGTACATCAGTAGGCACAGGGGGAGGCATAGTGGCATCAGGGCTGGATCCTGCACTAGCAATCCGGATGTGCACCGATTGTACATTGTCCTCTACTGCTTGCAGGTTCTGTGTTTTATAGTTTCTCTTACCAACTTGGTCTGTGTTTCCCTTAAGCAAACTATTGAAATTAGACCTCTTGGCATTAGGGACTACAGTATGTACCTGTGCAAAGGAGTATGCTTTAGACTGAGGGTAGAAAACAGAAGTTATGCAAGGAACCCCTCCATTCTTTATGTTTGTATCATGAAACTGTTCTATCTGAGGTGAAGCACAGCTGGAATCATGGGGTTCAACAACAGAGGTACTCTTGTATAATAAGTCTAACAGTGTGTTGTTTTCTGCGGCTAAGGCTTGTGCTGACATAGAATCGGGATCAAACCACAAGATAGAACTAGGATCAGGCAATGTAGGATGTGCCATCCTATTAGAAAAATACTTTGCACGTAAATGCCCATTCGTGACAAGGAGTTCATTTAAGTCAGGACTAGTGATTTGATTGTCACAGGTAAATGTAGGGGAAGCTTTCTGTACAAACGTGTTAGAGGCCTTGCTGCTTTCTTTCTTAAACTTGCTATATTCAATGGGAATTTCGGGCTGGTCATTCTGTCAGGATTAGTCAGGCGAGTACAAAGGCAGCGAATATGGCAAGGGAAATGTGCACACAGGAACAACGACTCATGTATGCTAGAACCCAGGAGTGCAAATAGAGTGTGACATCAAAACCAATATATGAAAAGGGATGTGGGGTAAGCACCTGACCGCGAGGAAAGTCGGCAAGCGCCTTACCCCCAATTGCTGTTACAGGTACTGACAGCACTAAACCCACGTGGAGGGCAAGCAATGACAGGATCTGTGAACTAACACTCTTGATGGTATTAAATAAGGGAACTAAAGAACTGTACTCACGAGGACGAGATAAACCTCTTGAATGTCAGCTAGCCCACGAATCCTGCTGATGAAACTGGGACCCCGAAAGGCTAGAACAGCAATGGGAGGAAAACTAAATACCTAAGTTGGAATAGTGATTACAAATTAGTGAGGCAAACATAAGCATTCACACAGGAGCTAGCTACAACCGCACACCACACCTAATAATCAAATGGGAAATAAATGCAGAAGTGCAATGGAAAACATGGAATGGATCCCAATAGAAAGTAAGGATCAGGAGCAGGGAAAAACGAAAATAACCAATGCAAACTTCTCCCTACCCCTCCAAGGAAAAGACAGGAAGCTAATCTAAGAGGAAGGCTAGGCATACGGGTTTACAGCAGCAAAGGACAGAGTCAAAGAAATATAGAACACAGACAAACTGGGCTGCATCTAAAAGGGGAAAGCACTGAGAAATTCTGCCTGCAAACAGAGGAAGACAAAAAGGGAATCAAGGGAGCAGAAATCAATTAGCGCATGAATCCGAGATTCAGGGCGGAGGAACAAGAAAACAGGAACTAGGAACTAGGTACAAAGGCAAGGAACAAGGGACTAGTCACAACAGGAACACTGCAAACGATGACCAGCGCTGGACTGAAGTAAGACTGAGGCTTTTAAAGCTGCTTAACGAGCACACGCTTCAGGTGTGCTGATTGCTGCACCTGCCGCCACAGCTGTTGCCTATCCTCCACCCAACCTTATCCTGCAAGGGTGGAGGTGGAGCAGTGGGCCAGGCATTCTGGGAAGCATAGTCATTTAGTTAAAGAAGCATGCTGGCTGCCAAAAACCTGGAATGGATCCGGAAGGGAAGTAGCTTGGAAAATAGGGATTTAGCGCTCCCAATTCATCACAGCACCGTAGCATAAGGTTCGGAGGAAAGGCCCAGTAGGGAATATACCCCAAATCATGCCCCCAAGTGGTGGGAACGGGAGCGAAGGGAGCGAGTCGTGACAGATTCCTGCTAGTTCAGAGGAGGATGGCAGTTTATGCAGGGGTGTAAAATGAGCCATATGAGTGAACAAGTCTATGGTAATCATAATGGTAGTGTATCCACGGGAAGGTGGTAGTTCCACAATGAAGTCCGTAGCGATAATCTCTCATGTCCTGGTTGGCAGTGTAGGTTGCAGTAGAAGGCCCGCCGGTCTCTTGTTATCATGTTTATTTTGACTGCAGACAATACAGGATTGAATGTACTGCTGTACGTCGAATCTCATCCGAGGCCACCAGAATTGCCTTTGTATAACACAGAGGGTATTGGCGATGCCACGATGTCCGGAGTGTAGGGTATCATGACAGAGATTTATTATTCTTTGTTGTAGCCTTTTTTGTAGGGATGACCAATACATTGTCGTTGAACAGATACCCTTCCCGGACCCTTAGATTTCATTGATTTTTCTTAGATATATCCTTCCACAGATCAGAGGATTGGGTCTGAGCTTGGATTTCTTCAAGGAGGTTGACTGCTTGGGCTACAAAGATCTTGGGGGAAAACATCTGAGGATATGTCTTGTCTTCAATGGGCTCGTAGTCTGGTCGTCGAGATAATTAGGTTTTGTGATCCTGGAACATGAGTGATGTGGAACTGGTACTGGGCAAAGAAGTAGGCCCATCGCGCCTGACGACTGTTCCTACACTCCAAAGACTGTAGAATCTGGAGGTTCCGGTGGTCCGTACGGACCTGAACTGGATGTTTAGCTCCCAGAAGTAAATGTCGCCACTCAGTGGAGGCTTGACGGATGGCTAACAATTCCTTTTCCAGGACTGAATAGTGTGTTTCACTAGGAGTCAGGGTTCGTGAAAGATAAGCAATTGGGTGTTCCAGTTTATCTCCTAATTCTTGCTTCAGGACCGCACCTATGGCGTAATTAGAGGCGTCCGTTTCTACTAGGAAGGGTCGACTAGTATCGGGTTGGGCCAAGATAGGAGCTTGTGTAAACTCTGTCTTCAGACGCTGGAACGCCGTTTCTTGTGGTGTAGACCAGAGGAAGGGAGTGTCTTTCTTCAGGAGAGCAACAATCGGTTGTACTATCTCGGAGAAGTTAGATATGAACTTGCGGTAGAAATTGGCAAGGCCCAGGAATGATTGAACTTGTTTCGCGGAAGCAGGAGCAGGCCAGGTCAGTATGGCCTTTACCTTAGAAGGATCCATACCGATTCCTTCTGGGCTAAGGATAAATCCTAGGTAATGAACGGAGGTTACATGGAACAAACATTTTTCGGGTATGGCTAGGAGTTTGTGTTCTCTAAGTCTCTGCAAGACTGCCTTCACGTGCTCTTCATGTTGTATAGGGTCCTTGGAGAAGATCAATATGTCATCCAGATATACAATGACGAAGAGAAACAACACATCAGAAAACACCCTGTCCATAAAGCGTTGGAAAATTGCCGGGGCATTAGCTAGTCCAAAGGGCATGACTAGATATTCATAATGGCCAAAGGGTGTTCTGAAGGCGATTTTCCATTCGTCCCCTTCCTGGACACGAATCAAATGATAGGTGCCCCTGAGATCCAACTTGGTGAATATTACAGCGCCTCTCACGGCTTCCAGGATGTCCGAAATCAAGGGTAACGGGTACCGGTCCTTGAGGGTGCATTGATTTAGGCCGCGATAATCGAGGCAGGGTCTGAGTTCCTTGGTATCCTTCTTGGGAACAAAGAATAGGGAAGCACCAGCAGGAGATTTTGAAGGTCTTATGGTGCCACTTTCAAGGTTGGTATCCAGGTATTCTCTTAGGGCCTTTTTCTCGGGTTCGGAAAGGATGAACATCCTGCCGAAGGGAATCACTGCGGAGGGTTCTGTATCTAATGCGCAGTCTTCAGGTCTGTGTGGGGGTAAGGCCTGGAATATGGCGGTTGAAAACACATCAGCATATCCTTGATAGGCGTCAGGAACGTGTATAACATTAGACACCATGAGTGATGTCTGTTGTTCCCTTGTTGGTTCCTTTGGGTTTGTTAACAGAGGTTCCAGGGATAGGCAGTGAGACATGCAAAACTCTGAGCCTAGGAATAGAGAACCCGCTGTCCAGTTGATATATGGATTGTGTTTCTGTAGCCAGGGCATACCCAAAACCATGGGGTAATGAGCTGACTTAATGATGTCAAACCTAATCAGCTCCTGATGGTGATTTATTGAAAGCTGGATCTTTTGGTCTGCAGGCTTATGGGCCCTGATCCGAGGGGTCTTCCATCAATAGCTTCCGCAGGTTGCATGGTGCTTCGTGGCTCTTACGGAATTCGATGTTTAGTAACCCATTCTTGATCGATGAATATCCCCATAGCTCCGCAGTCTACCAGGGCCAAAATGGAATAGGTCTTATTCTTGGAAGGTGATAGAAAGGCCTGTAATATCACCAAATTGTTTTGTCCAGGAGAGTTCAAGGATGGAATTGATGTGGAGCAAACATCTCTCTCCCGAAGCTCTGCTCCATCTAGGATCGGGAGCTGGTGTTTCCCGAACGCCGAGGGGGTGCTAGAGGGCATTCCCTAACCAAATGCTTATCCGAGGCACAATACATGCACAAGCCCGTATGAATTCTTCTCATTCTCTCTTGTGGGGATATGGGTCCACGAAAGGCCCCAATCTGCATGGGCTCTGGTTCCGTGACTGGGCTTGGGTTGGTGTCCGTTCTGACGGTACTCTCAAATGATGCCTTGGGAGAATTTCCCCTGTTTTTTTTCTTTTCTGTCTTTCTTTCCTGGATACGGAAGTCAATTTGCATGGCAAGATCCATTAGTGCCTGGAACGAGCTTGGTGGAGCCACTCTGGCCAGCTCATCCTTAATCTCTTCGTTCAATCCTCTCCTGAACAGGGTAAAGCTCGCCTCAGCGGACCAGTCAGATTCCTTAGCCAACTGTTTAAATCGGGTCACATACGTGAGCATATCCTGGGAACCTTGCTGAAAGTCTAACAGGCGTTCCTGGGCACTGTAAACCTGCTCAGGACGGTCAAACATGTTTTTAAGGGCCTGTATAAACCCATCATAGTCGTCCAAGAGGGCATCACTAGAGTTAACGAGGGGAGTAGCCCAAGTTAAGGCATTTCCAGAAAGGTGAGAGATTATAAAACCCACCTTGGCCCTGGGGGTCGAAAAGTAATAGGGCTTGAAGGTAAAGTGGACCAAGCACGAATCCAGGAATGCACAAAGGGTCTTTGCTGAGCCGTCGTATTTGTCCACGATGCCGCCCAGTAAGACACTTTCTTTTGTAGCAGAATCCCGGGATAGGACCAACTGTTTGAGAGCGGCATTCTCTGCCTTTAAATTCTGCACCTCGGTTGATAATTCCTGCATACTACGCATCAGGTCCTGCACGGCAGCCTCCATATCAATATCAAGTTCGGTCAGGTGGCGTCTCAAACTGTCAAGGAGTTCCCCCCTTCTCACCTGAGTCCATTCTTTACTGGTGTCCTTGGTCGATGCCTTCTTGCGGATGGACCGGGTCTTGAAGAAGGCTGCCCGATTCTCTTCCGAATCCAGAATGCGTTCAGTTTCCGGGACGCCGAATCCAGGAATCCAGGAGGCAGTGGAAGCACGCTAGCTAGGAATCCAGGAGGCAAGTAGAAGGGGGAGGACTAGGAAGGGATAGCAGGATTAGAAAAAGGAGAAGAACCGCGAGCTATGGAGCACACGTCTGGTCGCTACTTCGCAATAGCATTGAGACGCGCGGAGCCGCGGAAGGCGTGGTCTATTAGTAGAAAAGGCTACGTCCAGTGCATGGAGCGAGAAGGGATTACGCTGGACGGCCATGGTGGGAGTATTAATGAGTGTAAGCCCGCTGTGACAGGGACCAAGAAGCCCAAAAGGGGCGCACTCTGTGATTCATAACACCAACAAGGATTGTAGCGTGGAAAGAACCTGGAGCGACAACATAGCCTGTGAGTTCACCAGCGTGTAACTAGCCAAACCAGCACCCACGCCCCCTGACGTCGAAGGTCCAACACACTGCAGCCCCAAGGCCGATGGACCCAAGGCTCCCAGTCATCGTCCACCTCCGAGGACCCCGAAAAAGCAGCCATCTCTTGATGTAGAATGGTGTCAGGCATAAGCGAGTCAAAGGCGGAAGACTGCCACGCGCCACTCGTCGGCAGCAAGCTGTCCGTATCCATCCTCGAAGATGAGAAAACCATTGGACCTTTATCAAACTCTGTCGTCGCCAGAGCCGAAGACACAACCGTCGATGACGGCCCTGTAGATGGTATAGCAACCATCGACGATGGGACTCCCGTCGACGAAGATGTCGTCTGAACCGCCACCTGCGGTATAGATTTCCCAGGCGAACCGGCCTGCTTGGCAGCGCTGGACCGGTGCTTAGAGGACTCCATCCTAGAGGAAGACCTTTGATGGTCCCCTTAAGAGGAGCGCTTCAACGACGAGTCTTTCTTGGCCTTCTCCTGTGACGCCGACTTCTCGGGTCTACCTCCAGACCCTCGGGAATGGTCCGACCGACCATGCATGGACGAAACAGCACTCTTCGACGGTTGCTTACTCGAAGAGGATCTACCACTCTTCCCGACCTCCGCCCCAGGAGCAGGATGAGATTTCTTAGCTGTAGGCTTAGCCGATGCAGTCCTCCGAGGCGGGGTAGGTGCCCTCATTATGCCAACAAACCAACCACTGATTGCGGTCCTTAAGAGTCTTTTGCGAAAAACCTCTACAAATCTTGCAAGAGTCTGCTGAATGATGGGGGTAAAGGCAGTAGAGGCAGTCCATATGCCTGTCACCCTCATACACCTTCTTCAGCCCACAAGTCACACAGGCCCGGAACAGAGACTTCTTCGGAGCCCCAGAAGCCATCTCAATACTCAAAGACCACAAGCACGTGCAAAAACACAACGAACACAAGGTGATCCCAACAGTTTGGAGACGGTTGAAATCTGAAGAGAAGCCGCAGGGGCAGGGCTATTTATAGCCTACGTCCTATTGGTGGGGACTAAAGCATCCAAAAAGGACGTTGATGGGACACTGAAGTGTTGAAGTTTTCCATAGGAAAACGCTAGGTTAAAGTGACCGAGGTTCCCAGCCTGACGACGGGGAATATTCACAGCATGTGAATCCATGAAAGATCCAATGCTGGAGAATTACAAAAATCGGTGAGGCATCCTCTACAATACATTTCCTGTATAATACCAATGAGCTCTACTCAACCTTAGCTTTTAGTGATCAAGCCCAGTTCTCGCCGATTACTTGAATTGGCGTAGCCATGGCAGGCTTAGAAGCCTCTTCCAGAACGTGCCTTCTATCAATGGCCACAAAGAATCAGGGATAAAGAATGAAGATTATGCGCAATATGTTAGTTTAGCAGTAACCTTGAGTCTATAAATCTCTAATACCGGGATCATTGAGAAATAGCAGAATTCTTTACATAAAAGCCTTGCTTGATTTTCTAGCATTTTGGCTTTTTCCTTGGGAACCTTTGCTGTGTTAGCCTCACTATTGCTCATGTTAATGGAAACACCCAAATATTTAAATTCTGCTGCCCGTTCAATTCGAATCTGGCCTAGCCACCATGCTGGACGCAATCTTCTCCTACACTGCGTTTTTTCCAAAACCAGGATTTTTGTTTTTTCAATGTTTATTTGCAGCTTTTCACATATTCTTCTAATTTGTTCAATAGTCTTTGCAAACCGATCACTGTTTGGTCCATCAGGACAAGATTGTCTACCTATAACAGGTAGCTGATTTTGTTGTTTCCAAATTTTGGTCAAAAACCTTTGCTTCAGCTAGTCTCTCACCAAGGTCCGAGACAAACAGGTTAAACAGCACAGGAGCAAACGAGCGGCCCTGCTTTAGACCCCTGAATGTTGAAATCTCCTCTGATAATTGCACCTTCATGTTGAACCTAACCCGCATTGAGGTCCCAGTATAAAGAGCCTGTAACTGTTCCCGGAGGTCAGCTGCTTGGCGATTCCAATTTGCGAGTTTTCCCCGAAGCCTGGTCTGTTTATGCTATTGAAGGTTGCAACCCGTCTACAAAGGCAATATATGTTTCACATTCCCTTCTAAAGCTCTCCCTTTCAAGACATTGATCAGTGCAATATTTGGGCTTGTGCCCAATCCCCAAACAAACCCTGTGTGAAGGGTATCACAAAGGTTCTCCCTTATTGACCACCCATTTCATCGGGACAGTAGCAAAGAGCCGAAGAGTTTTCCAATAACATCCAGAAGGGCAATAGGGCGATAGTTTTTTGGATCATCCCTATTGTCCTTCTTAAATATCAGAACCACCATTGCCTTTCTCCATGATTCCGGTATATTTCCACAAGCCTCTCTTTGCTTGAACAAAACACACAGGAAAGCTGCCCAGACATCCGGCTCCTGCTTAAGGATAGCATTCGTCAGACCATCAGGGTGCAGTGCTCTCGATGTACTTGCTCTAGCAATAAGGGTCCTAAAGTCTTCTGCTTCAAAGGGAACCTGCCATTTTACCTTATCAGTTGTCCCACTATTCACTCCTTCCTCTCCTCTGACCGAGTGCAGATTTTTAAAATGGGCCACCCAATCCGCCTCACAAACGATGTTTGTCTGCAGTACCGACTGATGGGAGTCCTCCTTTTAATAAGGCTCCAAAGTTCTCGAGAATCTTTTTTGCAGTTTACTCTTAGCATTTTGGTGGATTAATGTTTGTTTGTTTGTTTATTTATTTCTAATGGGCACCAAACCGAAGGTAACAGGGCGCAACAGTGAGAAGGTACAAAGCTTACAAGGTTACACATTTGTGCAGGTTACAGAGTAGTAAATAGAAACACAATAACAGAATAACTTACAAATAATATAATAACAACTATCGTTCTAGAGATGCAGGTTATGTACAGTTGATGTATATGGGGCTGGTGGGCAGAGGCAGCATAGATAACAGGTGACTAGGGGTCGTTAGTGTTAATGTGTTTAATAAAGTTCTTTCTGAGGTGTAGGTATGATTGGTCTGCTCTCAAATTATGGGGCAAGGAGTTCCAGAGTTTAGCAGCCTTCACAGGAAAGCTGTTGCCACCAATCATGGTAAGTATGGAACCTTGGTACTACAAGCCAATTGGTGTTGCCGGCTCTAGTCGGTCTGATGGATGTTATGCTCTTTAGTTTATCCGATAGGTAACTGGGGGCAGCATTGTTTAAAGGTGTGTGGGTCAAGGAGATTATTTGTAGCTGTATTTTGTTGTCGGTGGAGAGCCATTTGTGTTGGAGTCTAATGGAAGAGATGTGTACTCTTTTGTTTATGCCAAGCGCTGCTCTTAAGGCGTTGTTTTATAGGGTTTGTAGTCTTTGGATGGTAACTTTATTAGCACCGCTGTAGAGGGCATTGCAGTAATCAGGTCTGGAGAGTATTAAAGCTCTAGCCAGAATCATACAGCTGTCATTAGAAAGGAGGGGCTTACCAGCTCTTATCAGCTTACAAGTGTAGGCCATGGTCGAAGCCAGATATTTTACTTGTTTGTCAAAACACATAGTGGAGTCAAGGGATTTTACTTCCTTAGATACCTTGATGATGTTTTCGTCAATAATGAATGAGGAATATTCCTGGCCTAATTTGTTAATGTTAGAGTGCATGCCCAAGATTATCAACTCTGTCTTATTATCATTTAGGCATAGGCCATGGGTGGCCATCCATGCCTGGATGATAAGATATACCCTATTCACGAACTCCAGGTCCGTGCTATGATCCCCAGAAAGCGGGAGGAGGATCTGTGTATCATCTGCATAGTTGGTGTAGGTGATACCCAGAAGGTCCAAATCATCGAACAAAATTTTGGTGAAAATGTTGTATAGAGTCGAGGAGAGACATGAGCTCTGAGGGACACCACACGTGATAGGTGTAGGGTCCGCCGCTGTCGAGGGGGAGAACACTCTCATGGTTCTCTCGCTCAGGAATGATTCTATCCATCTGATAGCATCAGAGGAAAAATGGGCGGCAGAGTCCAAATGTCTGCAGAGGACCTTATGGTCCACAAGATCAAATGCAGCTGAGAGATCAAGTAGAAGGAGAAGTGCTGTCTTCCCTTTATCTCTCAACTCATCAATTTGGGTTTTTAAATCAATTAAGGCGGTTTCCGTCCCATGTAGCGGACGGAAGCCAGATTGTCTAGCTCCTAAGAGCTGATGCCATTCGAGGTATTTTTTTATCTGGGTGTATGCAACTTTATCCAATATTTTGAGTAAAAATGGTACTGTGGTAATGGGGCGGTAGTTAGTAGGGATTAGAGGATCTAGTGTCTGCTTCTTGAGGAGTGGGAGCACCCAGGCTTGTTTTAGGTTGGCAGGAATAGTACCTGAGGAGAAGGAAGCACTGATCAATTTGGAAATGAATGGTGATAGGTCTCTGGCAGCGTATTTTATTAAATGTACTGGGCAGATATCGCCTTTGCAGTTAGACGTCCTTACCGGGTCCCGCGAGGGGACCAGGGAGCTAACAACGGGCCGGTCGTTAGCTCCCGCGCCCATTCCAATTGAGCCCTATGGGGGCTCAAATGGGAATGGGGAAGGTCCGGGCCCGGGTTCCTTGAGGGAGGAATGGCCCGGTAATTCCCCATTCAGGGGACCCGGACCCGGTTATTAAGGGTGTGGCTACCTCCAAAGTCGTAATGAGGCCCCAGGTCTTATCCTTGGTGCATATATCAGGTGTGGCTATTGGTGACTCTAGTTCTTTCAGTATAGAAAAAAGTTCCTTCATGCTAGAGTTAGATTTGGCAATGCGTTTGTCATAGGAATTCAGTTTTGCCAGGCAAACTTCATTTTTGTAATGCAGAGTGATGGAGGTTAAGTTTGCTTTGTTCTCATTGGATGGGCATAGTCTCCAGGTAGTTTCACATTTTCTTTTCATAAGGCGTAGGTCTTTCAATTGTGGCGTAAACCATTTATTTAGATGGGGTTTAGGTTTACTTGTTCTGAGTTTAAGTGGGGCAATTTTATCCATAGTAGCAAGCATGATTTTATTATATTCATGGACTAGAGTACTAGGGTCTAGGTTATCTGGCAGTGCATTTAGAGTTGGGAGGATGGCAGGGATAACGTTATCCGCTATAATGTTCTTTTTGTTTCTGGTTAAACATGGTGGTGCCATTAGCGGGGCCATAGGAATAGGTCTGGAGGTTAGCAGATTGAAGGACACAAGTGAGTGGTCTGTCCAAGGTTGAGGTGAGATGGAGGAGATAGTACCTGTACAGTGATAATTGGCTACCCAATCTAATATTCTCCCCTTCGTATGGGTAGGCTTGTTAACTTTTTGAGACAATCCTAGCACGTTAATAGTATTAGCTATGTCCAAAGCGTGCCTGTCCGCTGGATCAGTAAAGCCTAGATTAAAGTCCCCTAGTAGGAGTAATTGTAAGGTCGATTTGAAATTGTTAGTTAGTATAATGTGCATGTCCTCCTCAAAGGTCCCAAGAGGACCAGGTGGTCTGTATATTAGATGAATGGTAAATGATTGGGAATTGTTTATCTGGAATTTAACAGTAAGGATTTCACATGATTGCAAAGTTTGAGTGGGGGCTTATCTTAGAGATAAGCTCACTCTGGATGATGGCGATTCCACCACCGTGGGTGCCATCTCGGTCTTGTCTGGATATAGTGTATCCATCTGGGATCGCTAGCATGAGTGACGGTCCTGCGGCACTATGTAGCCAGGTCTCTGTTATTGCAAGGAAATCCAAATTCCCTTCTGTACTTAGGTCGGCTATGTCTATGGCATGGGCAGCGAGCGATCTCACATTGAGGAGTGCTCCTTTGATGGAGTATGCCTCTGTTTCAGCTTTGGCCTGGGCAGGAGTAAATATTTTTGAAACAGTGGGCTTAGACTTATGTCTTAAAGTATGGCAGGCATTTGTGTTGGAGGCTAATGATGAGGAGGGCTTGTTGGTATGGTTAGGTTTCAGATTATGCTGACAGTTTGTTTTCAGGTTTATTAGTGGTAAGGATCTTCTGAGTGGCTCATGCAATTTGGTAAGTCTGGTACAGAGTTTAGAATTTCTATCAGTAGTGGTATGTGGGAAAGAGGCATAGGCTGCTAGCCCTGTGGAACATGGTAATTTGGGCGGAAGGTGTCATGGCTATTCATAACTATATTAGGCAGGCTAGGTAGGATTAGTTCGAACTCTGGTGGGGGGAGCCCAATGGCACATTCCCGACTGCAAGTATCACTGAATGTAGTGGCAGCCATTATACAGTACATAATAAGTAGGCTTAAAATCTTTTGCGGCTAGGCCGTAGATGTAATGAGACTGAGGCAGTGCGGGGCAGGTGTCTCACAGGCACAGATAAAGGAGAGCATAGCCAATATGCATATGGGTAGGGCACATGGAAGCAAATCAAAGCAGGAGCAATAGAGTAGGCAATTAGGCCCTGATGCATACAAGTGAAAAGCACAAAGTCAGCACGCACATGCAGGCAGTGAACATATGATAATTGCGTGGTGTACAGTTATATGAGTACAAAATGCGCACGTTCAATTAGTCGTAGAGCGATACTCAATAGTAGTAAATTGGTGATGGAGGGGGGCTAGCTTGGAGTTAGGTTGGTATATGTACAGTCAACTGATCATGGAGAATATTATGCAGGGAACATATTACCAAGGCAAGTTAGGCGAAGCCAGGTGGCTTAGTGAGGTGCAATGAGGGTAAAATATACTCATTTAGTTGGGGAGCTGGCAACTATATGCATGGCATAGGTACAAGATGCAAAATACGTGTAGGAACTCACGATCAGGTCACGAGTGAGCGGAGCATGTTAAGGTAAAGACACGAACTGGCAATTGTGCTGGTAACATGACAAGTCCAGTGGTTACTAAAATGCAGGCAATAATATATTTAGAAGTGCGCTTAGCATAGGTTATAAAAGGCACTGTGAAAACAGGAAGGAATATAGTATCTAATCAGTGTGAATTGGCACGGCTCGAGCAGACTCGCGAGTAGCGCAGATAGAAGTGCTTGAGCAGATTGGCCGTGCCGCCGTAACAGATTCGCGCTGATAATACGGTGTGAGGCGGGTACACAATCAGATTTAGTAAATTCAGGCAGATCGGTTACCGGCAGAAGTAATAGTCAATGGCCAGGCATGAGTCAGGATGAAGTTACCTTTCTAAAGTGTTGCAAATACTAGTTCAATTTGTGCAGGGGTTCTGGCTAACGACGTAGATGGCTTGCGACAGGCTTGGGACAGGTGAAGACCTTGTTTCCTAGGGCCTTGTGCCAGCAAATCCAGTCCTTATAAACCTTTTTTAGCTTGATAACTGCTGGGTCGGTCGGGTCCAGTTTCCCCATGCTTTTTTTACTAGTCTTCTAAGGGGTCTCCTTAACTCCCTTCTTTTTTCAACCGCTACTCTATCATAGGTGTGTAGATACTTAAGCCCATTACTGCTTTTCGAGACTTAAAATTCTGCAAGAACGGAATGTAGTCAACGTATTTAATGCCTTCAGACCTCTTGCCTAGGTTCACTTTCTCTACAAATTGTGCAGTAAAAGTCGAAGGCCTCATTACAAGTGTTCTGGTCCGGTAACAACGGTGCCTGTAAGCCTACCGGCACCGTTACCGCACCGGCACACTACAAGTCTGTGGGTGGGTGCCGTCACGCCCATCAGGATCTGACCTGGTGGGCGGTAAGGCACCCGCCCACAGACTTACACAGAACCAGCACTGTTGTACACAGTGCTGGTGCTTCTGTGCTCCCCATTCCCATTTGAGTCCTATGGGATTCGAATGGGAATGGGTGTGATGCTGGAAATGCATCAGAGGGACAGGGCCTCTGAATCCTTGTCCTTTACTGCTTTTTATCGCGTGTTCTGTCATGTTTTCTGCCCAGGAGTCCATGTGGGACTCCTGGCAGTGCAGCTCTCTCTTTTGGTTTGGTGAACAGACCCCTGGGATACCCTTATGGCACCCATGGGTAGGGGTACAACCCTGTACCCCTAGTGTATGTTTTTGGGCACCTGTGGGTGGCCCACAGAGCAGGGTATGGGCTGGTGGCAGCTCCATGCTAAATTTGACAGGTGCTCTGGGTGTCCTCCATTTTTGGGATACCCAGGCCCTGCCATTGGGATCAGTTGATTCCTGATAGGAAACAAGATGGCCCCTGTGGCCTCTTGCTTTCTATTGCCTGTTACCTTGTTTCCCAAAGTCCTGGCAAGCCCTGACTCTGTCCCTTCCCCCTGACTGGCTGTTGGGTGGAAGTTCCATATATGGTGTTGTTGTGAAGGCCCAGCTAGACTGACTGGAGCCTTCCCAGTGACTGTATGTTGTGGGTACCTCCTGTGGGTGGGACCTGGGTGAATAGAGTGTGTGACCAATACACACTCCTTGTTGTGGTTGTCTGGTTTCTGGCATGAGAGACAAAGACTGAGACAGCCCTGCCCGAAACTGGCCTGAATGCAGTGTGTAGTGTTGAATGGCTGGGTACTTGTCCCAATCCACATTCCTTGTTGTGAGTGTCTGAAAGGGAGGAGTGTGGCCTGAATGCACTGTGTGCCTGATTGGCTGACTGACTGCATGAATGCCCCTCTGTATGATTGGCTGCTGAGTGTGTGCCAGCAGTGTGGATGAGAGACAGAATAGTATATCTGGGGACATCTCACCACTGGTAATTGTTCAGGAACGTTCAGAAGCAGCCAGAAGTTCAGGAACGTTCAAGAACGTTCAGAAGCGTTCAGAAGCGTTCTGGAGTTGAGTCTCCATTCTAAGAGTAACTGGAACTGCTGATCCTCGACGTCCAGCTGGAAGAAGAAGACTTGCTGTTGCCTTTGCTTCGACCGATCCGAAGGCTGACGAAATCGTCGAAGACTGACCCGAGAGAGGACCTGGTAAGGCGCCCTCTTCCCGTGCTCCGAGGGACCATCGAGCACCGCTCCATCTTCGCCGAAGCGCCCTGGAAGACAGACCCTCGAAAGGCTGCCGACCCGAGACGGGACCGCCGAGGAGATCGAAGTGAAGCACCCGGACATCGCCGCCGTCGAAGTCCATTGCCGTCGACCAGGGTTCGCAGGTTTGTGTAACCGCTGGAGGCCCGTCGAAGTTGTGTTGGCCAGCCGTGGGAACCACTTGACGCCGTGCCGCCGACGACCGGAGCCGTCCGCTCCTTGCCTAAGAACATTTGAATCGAAGGACTCCCTCGACCGCACCGTCGACCGCTTTATCCTGCCGGAGAAAGTCGAGGACGACCAACGCGCCGAGGAGAAACCTGCCGGTGGGTTTCCCGCCACCCGAAGACCACAAAGACTCGAACGACTCGACGCCCTTGCTGGGCCTCTGTCTCCACAATCTTTGCGGTCCAGAACTATTGTCACCGAGGTGCCCCGCACGCCTCTGCCTTGCAGGACGCCGACGCTCCGATGCCGACGAGCACCGCTCGGACGAAGCTGCCGCCTCATCGACGCCGTTCTACCCTGTTTGTCGACGGACGTTCGACGCCCCGTGTCTCCCGCTTGAAAGGGAAGGCATTCAAGAAGGGCCGTCGATTCCCCGTCGCCGAACGCCGAGTTCCTCGACGCTTCTCGACGCCTCTCGACGATCCGTGACTCCCGCTTGAAAGGGGGTCGCTCAAGAAGGATCTGTCGACGCCTCTTCGAAGAACTCGACTCCACCAGGTACATTGGGGGGGTAAAAACATTATAGGAGGGAATAAGACTTGCAGAACAACATATGGACTGGGCTTGTGCTATATCTTTATTTTACAGGTTGCCCAGGTGGGGGGATCCCCACCCAGAATTGTGTCTAGTGGTAGGGGCCAGTATTCTGCCTATTGCTCAACCATCTTATTTTCTCTCCTCTCTCTATTGCTGGTTTCACTCTATTGATCTGTGTGACATTGTTACAGTATTGATGATGCACTTTAATGAGATCTAATACAAAGGGTGGTACCACTTTAGAATTGTATATATTTGCCATTGTTGATTTTCCTAAGTACAAAGTGAGTTATTATGATAAGTGTACATAACCTTGAATATTGATTATATAAAGACTGTGTTCTAACCGATACAGTGTGTGGACATTCCTTTGTGGGGGGCTTGGGGACTACACTGTACTTAAGAACCAGCCTGCATCACCTCCTGAGAAGCTAGGCCTTGATTGCTCGTCCATTGCTACCGTAATAGAGAATCTTGGCTGGGGTCTTCTGTGCCTCTCTTCTACCATATAGAGAGCAGAAGTACAGACACCCCCTACCGGTCCTTTACAATGGGGATTTCCACTTTCCGGCGCCTGACTTCACGGACCGCCGGGGCTGTAATGCCCCAGTGTTTCTGTGAAGCCAGGTCTGGCGGCAGCCTGGCGGTTTTACCGGCACGGCTACCGCCAGACTTGTAATGAGGCACTGAGTGTTTTTTTTTCATTTTAAGTCTACTTCGTTTTTCCTTCCAGCAATTTTTTTACATTTATTTTTCTGTTACAATACACCAGAGCGTTTCGGAACAGAATACAAATACTTTTAGTACTCCGTTCTTATGTCCCGGGGTACTAATATGAAAAGGTCCCTCGAATGGGGGGCATTACCACTTCGGTAATGCCCCCCTAATGTTACTATGGGTCCCAGGGCATTACCTAAAGTGGTAATGCCCCCCCTGCTCAGGGCTTATTGCTTAAGTAGAACCCTTCTTCACCACAGTAATTGACAGGTTCCTAAGGATTAGTGGCAGAGATTTGTGTTTCTTTGGCTTTAACACTTTTAATGTTCTTCCCGGTCTTCTTCTCCTTCTGCAACCAAAAATAGGGTATGGTCTGGAGGGGTCCGATAGCGCTTCACGTCAGGCAACCTTTTACCTGTTATATTCACTAGGCCTTGAGTTAGTGAATTTGTAACTCCTTCCAGGTTTTCTACTACGTCAGGTGTTTTAGGTAGTAATGGGTCTATAGGTGCATTTCCAAACCCCCCTAACCAGGGGCTCAGTTTCTACCTCCTCGCCAATTGTTATACAGTCACCACCCTCCATGTCAGATTTTTCCGAGGGTGGAACCCATGGAAGTTGCGCTACTGAACGAGCCTGTAGCACCTGTTTTTGCCTAGGAGGCCAATTGAAGCAGTGCTTCACTAGACCGTGATCTTCAAAAGTGTATTTATTATTTATTGATTTTTGGTTATTACAAACCTTTATAAAAATTGTTCATTTAAAAGAAATATAAAACATAGATAAAACACATAATATTATACATACATTATACACATGTAATAGGCCCTGCCTTTTGTCCCTTGGGCTTATAATATATCTCTACGAGCAAACAAACAATCCTAAGAACATCATTCATAATTCATCTAAAACAGATTACACACCATGGATAGAAACCTCAGCACTGCAACATTTAATGCACCCGATTTACTATGCATCATATCCCACCAAAGATGATCTAAGAACATCCAATTGGGGTTTCACACACATTTGTTAAAATAGATAATCAACTGCCTTCTAAGGGTATGATGATCAATCAATAGGTGTAATAACGTTTCCTCAGAATCCATCCAATTACCGAAGCGGCAAGTCATCATAAAATTTCTCTCACCCCCGCATACAGGTATAATCTCCCGAGTTGGCAAGACATTCATTCGAAAGCGCATAAAGTTATGGCACATTTTCCTACTGGGGAAACATTTTAAATAGGGCTCTGCACATCCCAGGAGTTTTTGTGAGGAAATAATCTGTGAGTATAGCTGGTAGCCCAATACTACATCATAGTACAGACCAATCATAATTTTGTATTATCCTTTTAACTTTATCTGGGTTTTGCAGGAGGGTTTCCAGCGATACCCCCAACTTATCCAATAACTAGACATTCTTCATGTATCTTAGACACAAAGCCCTCCTGTGTAACTCCTTCCCTAACACCTTTGCTCAGTGACGCATATAAAGATCCTTCTAAGCCCATGTATAATTTTCGATAAAATGTCTTCTCCATTCCACCAAACTTTGAAGAGATTGTAAACCCAATTCATATTAAATTACTGGCAATGGTACACATTTAGGTAGACAGTACAAAACATATCGCCAAATCAGAGCTTCATATTTCTTGAGCTCTCTCACCGACCATATAGGAAAAAAAGTCTAAGCCATAGCAAAGACAAGGAATTACCTTTGCTTGGTAAAACCTCATCATCCTCCCTTTCCATACATCCCCTCCACTATCCACAGAAGCCCCCCCCCCCAACCTCGCCTCCCCGATCCATCCATAGCAAAAGAACCATTTGTTGCTAACTGATCCATCAAGCTCTTCACTGTTGATCTAGCTCTTCCATCAACAACAGTTGGGGGACTCTCGCATCCATCATACCTTTGCCCCCTCCCTGCTCATCCCGGGCCTCTCAGTAGCAATGAAGGGTCCCCCGAAATCCAGCGAGACACTTGTTTTTTACGGGGCCCTAAAAGCTATTGATCTGTGTGACATTGCTACAGTATTGTTGATGCACTTTAATGAGATCTAATACAAAGGGTGGTACCACTTTAGAATTGTATATATTTGCCATTGTTGATTTTCCTAAGTACAAAGTGAGTTATTATGATAAGTGTACATAACCTTGAATATTGATTATATAAAGACTGTGTTCTAACCAATACAGTGTGTGGACATTCCTTTGTGGGGGCTTGGGGACTACACTGTACTTAAGAACCAGCCTGCATCACCTCCTGAGAAGCTAGGCCTTGATTGCTCAACCATAGCTGCTGAATAGAGAATCTAGGCTGGGGTCCTCTGTGCCTCCCCTCTACCATATAGAGAGCAGAAGTACAGACCACCCCCTACCGGTCCTTTACACTGGTGGCAGCGGTGGGATGTTTATGGTTTTAAGAATCAGTGTATAACCGTGCCACTTACAAAATATCTGCACTTTATTAAATTAAGGTTTAGTTGTGTACAAGATAACTGCATTACAAACAATGGAGTCTATTGCAAATGGCAAATTGACTCGGATGAGCTTGGAGGCTCTCCAGAGTGCTTGTGAAGCCAGGGAGTTAGAATTTGTGGATAAGTCTAGGGCTGAGCTGATAGCTGCCCGGGTGGACTACCAGACTGATGGTGAAACTCTTGATGAGGGGGGGAATGCAACCAATGAGGACTCTGCCCCTGGGGTTTCTGCTGAATCTGTTTCTGGGAATGCCGCCATTCCTGCTGCCTCTGTTCCAAACCCCAGCAATTCCTTGGAGCTTGAGTTATTGAGGATGAAATTGGCCTTTGAATACCGCAAGTTGGAAATAGATGCTGAACGTAAGAAAGAGGAGTTGGCTCAACAAGTGGAGCTCAAGAATAGGGATCTTGAACTCAGAAATAAGGACCTTGAACTCAAGAGCCAGGACACTGAATGTCAGAGAATCCAGCTAGAGAAAGCTAGAGTGGAGACTTCAGCTAAAACCAGTGAGAGTGTCAGGTCCCCAGCCACCAAGTTTATGAAAGATTTGGTTGGTGTATTTGTGGAGGGTTCAGATATCCTCCAATGGATTGAAGCGTTTGAAATGGCTTGTGCGATTCATGATGTTGATAAAAGAGATTGGGCTAAGTGTTTGTTAAGCAGAGTGCCTCAAACTGGATATGACTGTATTCTGAAGCTGAGTGTGGAAGAAAGGGGTCAGTATGAGTGTATGAAGTCTGCTTTGATTGCCAAGTTTGGCAAGACACCTACCCAATACCTTAGAAGGTTCAGGGATTTTAAGAAAAGAGAGAATGTGTCTTGGGTTGACTGGGTGAGTGCTGCGCACATGAACATGATGGGGTGGATCGATGGATACAAGGTTAAGACTTTTGTTGAATTGTACCACCTCTTGTTTTTTGAGCATTTTTCTGAAGCCTGTTCACCAGAGCTGCGTCAGTATGTGGCTGACCAGAACATTTTGGACCCCTTTAAGCTGGCTAGGTTGGCAGACAAGTGGGTCTCCCACCGGGTGTACCCTAAGGACTCCAGTGGGAAGGACAAGGACAAAGAAAAGGGGGCCTCTCAGAAAACTGAGGAGTCCCACAAGCCGTCACAGTCGGGTAAACCTAAACCTTCCTCTCCCAAGACCCAAAAATCTAGTGGGGATAAGTCATCTGTGGGTGGGAATAAGAGTAGTGGTCCACCTGCTGCAAAGCAGACTCCCAGTGGTTCCAGTACCGTACCCCGCACTCCTGGCGCTTGTTGGGACTGTGGGGCTCTGGATCACAAAAGGGGTGACTCCAAGTGTAGAGGTAAGGCACTTGGAGTACAGGCTGTCAGCCTGACCTACCCTTACCCCGTGTCTGAGGTGGAGGGCACTGTCCTCCCCTCCTCTACCGGGATCACATTTGGTGCTCCGGTAGAGATTTCCTTAGTATCCCTTGGGGCCTGGGACCAGTATGCAGAAGTACTGGCGACTATCCCACAGAACACCCGTAGGTTTTTGAGAAGTGTCCTCTTGAATGGCCAGCCTTCTACTGGTTTGAGAGACACTGGGGCAAGCATGACAGTGGTGGACAGGACCCTGCTCAAGCCAGAGGACTATGTAGGTGCTCCTCTGAGAACCACCAGGTTAGCTGGTGGGCCTCCCAAATTATCGCCTGTAGCCTTAGTCACTCTCATGATTGGAGACAAGACAGCAAAGCTTCCTGTCCTGGTTCAGGACAATGTCCCTGCTAACATTCTGTAAGGAAATGATCTAGTAGAATTGGGGTTGATCTCGGATGGTCTTCCCATGACTGCTGCTGCAGTCACTAGGTCACAGAGGACACCGGGTCTGGCTGTGAGTCAGGTACCCGAGCCAAAGGCGAGGCCTAAGGCAAGAAGAAGGAAGACCAAGAAGGCCACCTCTGTGGAGGGAACACCTTCTCTTCCTGCTGTTCCGACAGCACCCATTGGGATCCATGCTCCGGACGGGCTGGGTCCAGTGGAAAACCCAAACTCAACTCCTGTGGGAGAAGAGACAGAAGACTCTCCTGTGGGAGAGGTTCTCAACCCGGAGGATCATCCCGACCTTCAATGCTTGTTAGCTGAAGGGGGACCCTCCCGGGCAGACTTCTGTAAGGGACAGAGAGAGTGCCACTCTCTCTCGAGGGACTGAGAAAACAGGCCCTGTCCCAGGCACAAGGAGAAGTGCCTAGGACATTCCGGATTTATTGGGAGGGTGAGCTCCTTGTTAGTGAGCCCACTAAGCCTGAACCTGGTGCCCTCAAGAGGTTGGTGGTACCCCAGGTTTACAGGCCCTTCCTACTGCAGTTGGCGCATGAGGTGCCCTTGGCTGGTCATCTTGGGACCAAGAAGACTAAGCAGAGGCTCTCCGCCCATTTCTACTGGCCATGGATGGGAGTAGAGGTGGAGTCCCACTGCAGGACCTGCCCAACTTGTCAGTTGTCTGGCAAGACTGGAGGCAGTGTCATTGCCCCACTGCAGCCATTGCCAGTGGTTGGCACACCATTTGAGAGGGTGGGCATCGACATCGTCGGTCCCCTTGACCCTCCCACTTCAGGTGGACATCGGTTCATCCTGGTCTTGGTAGATCATGCCACCAGGTACCCTGAGGCAATACCCCTTTGGACTGTTACTGCCAAGGTGGTTGCCAGGGCTCTCCTGGGCATTTTCCCCCGTGTTGGATTCCCCAAGGAGGTTGTCTCTGACAGAGGATCCAACTTCATGTCTAGTTACATGAAAACCATGTGGAAAGAGTGCGGGGTAACCTACAAGTTCTCCACCTCTTACCACCCCCAGACCAATGGTCTGGTTGAGAGATTTAATAAAACTCTCAAGGGCATGCTAGGGGCTTTGGAAGAACCCCTAGGGAGGACATGGGATCTCCTCCTGCCATGCCTGCTGTTTGCTTACAGAGAGGTACCTCAAGAGGGTGTTGGTTTCAGCCCCTTTGAGTTACTCTTTGGACATTCCGTGAGGGGGCCCCTCGCCTTGATCAGAGAAGGCTTGAAAGCCACCCCTCCAGGTCCCGCCAAGCAAGTGGGGGACTATGTGTTAGGCCTCAGACGGAGGATGACCCAGATGATGGGTCAGGCAACAGCAAATCTCAAGGCCAGCCAGGAATTGAATAAGTACTGGCATGACCTTAAAGCCTCGCAAGTGGATTGGACTCCGGGACAGGAAATCCTTGTGATGGAGCCTACCAAGCCTAGAGCTTTGGCAGACAAGTGGACTGGACCCTTCAGGATCATCTCCAAGATGGGCGAAGTCAATTATCTGGTTGACATGGGAGCCTCTGGGGTAGCCCCTCAGATATCCCATGTCAACCGGCTCAAGCCTTTCCACCGGCGAGCAGAAGTCTCATGTCTCTTGCTAGCTTCAGGGCAAGAAGAGGATGAGAGTGAGCCCCTTCCTGATTTGCTGCATAGCAACCCTCAGGATGGCTCAGTGGAGGGAGTACATCTCTCTCCGTATTTGACAACAGAGCAACAGAGGGCCTGCAGGGCTTTGCTCCAACAGTATGCCTCACTGTTTTCACTGACGCCAGGCCTTACACCGTGGTGTAGGCATGAAATTGACACTGGTGACAGTATGCCTGTCAAAAGCAGGTGCTACCGTATGTCAGATACCGTGAAGAACCACATCCAGGCTGAGGTCGCCAAGATGTTGGATCTGGGTGCTATTGAACCCTCAACCAGTCCCTGGTCCAGTCCAGTGGTCCTTGTCCCCAAGACAAGTTCCCAGGCGGGTAGCAAGGATTGGAGGTTCTGTGTGGACTACCGAGGAGTCAATGCCGTCACCAAAACTGACGCGCACCCATTGCCCAGGGCTGATGAGCTCGTGGACACCATAGGTGCTGCCAAATTTGTGAGCACCTTTGACCTTACCTCAGGCTATTGGCAAATAGCTCTGACGGACCAGGCCAAGGAAAAGACGGCCTTCTCAACACCTGAGGGACTCTACCAGTTTAGGGTCATGCCTTTTGGGTTGAAGAATGCCCCTGCCACCTTTCAGAGATTGGTCAACCATGCGCTCAGTGGGCTGGAAGCCTTTTGTGTGGCTTATTTAGACGACATTGCAGTCTACAGTTCCACCTGGGAAGAGCATTTGACACATCTGGATAAGGTGTTGCAGGCCCTGAAAAGGGCTAACCTCACTATCAAGGCCACCAAGTGCCAGATAGCTCAGGGGAAAGTTACCTATCTTGGTCATGAGGTAGGAGGGGGTTAAATCCAACCTCTCTCCAGTAAAGTACACGATGTACAGAACTGGGAGGCTCCCACTACTCAAACCCAGGTGAGAGCCTTTTTGGGCCTCACTGGGTACTATCGCAATTTCATGGCAGACTATGGAACCATAGCTGCACCCCTGACAGCTCTAACTTCACCCAAACAGCCTAGGAAGGTTAATTGGACCGAAGACTGTCAGAGGGCCTTTGATGGCTTGAAAGAAAGTCTATGTAGGGCACCTGTGTTTTGTGCGCCTGACTACAGCCGACCCTTTATCGTCCAGGCGGATGCCTGCGACACCGGAATTGGAGCTGTCTTGTCCCAGTTAGATGACAAAGGGAGAGAACATCCTATCATATTCATCAGTAGACAACTCAAGGGTAGAGAACTTAGGTGGGCTACTGTTGAAAAGGAGTGTTTTAGCATAGTTTGGAGCCTTAGGCGTTTTAGGCCCTACCTTATGGGGTCTACCTTCAAGGTCCAAACAGATCATAAGCCCCTGAAGTGGCTTATGCAGATGAAGGGTGAGAATCCGAAATTGCTCAGGTGGTCCATTAGCCTGCAAGGGCTAGACTTCACCATAGAGCACAGACCAGGGAAGAGTCACGATAATGCAGATGGCCTTTCCAGAAGGTATGTTGACCGTCTGGATGAGGGTGTCTATCCCGTGGGAGATTAGACACCCTCCACCTCAGTCTGGGGGGGGCGACTGTGATGCTGGAAATGCATCAGAGGGACAGGGCCTCTGAATCCTTGTCCTTTACTGCTTTTTATCGTGTGTCTGTCATGTGTTCTGCCCAGGAGTCCATGTGGGACTCCTGGCAGTGCAGCTCTCTCTTTTGGTTTGGTGAACAGACCCCTGGGATACCCTTATGGCACCCATGGGTAAGGGTAAAACCCTGTACCTCTAGTGTATGTTTTTGGGCACCTGTGGTTGGCCCACAGAGCAGGGTATGGGCTGGTGGCAGCTCCATGCTGAATTTGACAGGTGCTCTGGGTGTCCTCCATTTTTGGGTTACCCAGGCCCTGCCATTGGGATCAGTTGATTCCTGATAGGAAACAAGATGGCCCTTGTGGCCTCTTGCTTTCTATTGCCTGTTACCTTGTTTCCCAAAGTCCCGGGAAGCCCTGACTCTGTCCCTTCCCCCTGACTGGCTGTTGGGTGGAAGTTCCATATATGGTGTTGTTGTGAAGGCCCAGCTAGACTGACTGGAGCCTTCCCAGTGACTGTATGTTGTGGGTACCTCCTGTGGGTGGGCCCTGGGTGAATAGAGTGTGTGACCAATACACACTCCTTGTTGTGGTTGTCTGGTTTCTGGCATGAGAGACAAAGACTGAGAGAGCCCTGCCCGAAACTGGCCTGAATGCAGTGTGTAGTGTTGAATGGCTGGGTACTTGTCCCAATCCACATTCCTTATTGTGAGTGTCTGAAAGGGAGGAGTGTGGCCTGAATGCACTGTGTGCCTGATTGGCTGACTGACTGCATGAATGCCCCTCTGTATGATTGGCTGCTGTGTGTGTGCCAGCAGTGTGGATGAGAGACAGAATAGTATATCTGGGGACCTCTCACCACTGGTAATTGTTCAGGAACGTTCAGAAGCAGCCAGAAGTTCAGGAACGTTCAGGAACGTTCAGAAGTGTTCAGAAGCGTTCTGGAGTTGAGTCTCCACTCTAAGAGTAACTGGAACTGCTGCTCCTCGACGTCCAGCTGGAAGAAGAAGACTTGCTGTTGCCTTTGCTTCGACCGATCCGAAGGCTGACGAAATCGTCGAAGACTGACCCGAGAGAGGACCTGGTAAGGCGCCCTCTTCCCGTGCTCCGAGGGACCATCGAGCACCGTTCCATCTTCGCCGAAGCGCCCTGGAAGACAGACCCTCGAAAGGCTGCCGACCCGAGACGGGACCGCTGAGGAGATCGAAGTGAAGCACCCGGACATCGCTGCAGTCGAAGTCCATTGCCGTCGACCAGGGTTTGCAGGTTTGTGTAACCGCTGGAGGCCCGTCGAAGTTGTGTTGCCCAGCCGTGGGAACCACTTGACGCCGTGCCGCCGACGACCGGAGCCGTCTGCTCCTTGCCTAAGAACATTTGAATCGAAGGACTCCCTCGACCGCACGGTCGACTGCTTTATCCTGCCGGAGAAAGTCGAGGACGACCAACGCGCCGAGGAGAAACCTGCCGGTGGGTTTCCCGCCACCCGAAGACCACAAAGACTCGAACGACTCGACGCCCTTGCTGGGCCTCTGTCTCCACAATCTTTGCGGTCCAGAACTATTGTCACCGAGGTGCCCCGCACGCCTCTGCCTTGCAGGACGCCGACGCTGATGAGCACCGCTCGGACGAAGCTGCCGCCTCATCGACGCCGTTCTACCCTGTTTGTCGACGGACGTTCGACGCCCCGTGTCTCCCGCTTGAAAGGGAAGGCATTCAAGAAGGGCCGTCGATTCCCCGTCGCCGAACGCCGAGTTCCTCGACGCTTCTCGACGCCTCTCGACGATCCGTGACTCCCGCTTGAAAGGGGGTCGCTCAAGAAGGATCTGTCGACGCCTCTTCGAAGAACTCGACTCCACCAGGTACATTGGGGGGGTAAAAACATTATAGGAGGGAATAAGACTTGCAGAACAACATATGGACTGGGCTTGTGCTATATCTTTATTTTACAGGTTGCCCAGGTGGGGGGATCCCCACCCAGAACTGTGTCTAGTGGTAGGGGCCAGTATTCTGCCTATTGCTCAACCATCTTATTATCTCTCCTCTCTCTATTGCTGGTTTCACTCTATTGATCTGTGTGATATTGTTACAGTATTGATGATGCACTTTAATGAGATCTAATACAAAGGGTGGTACCACTTTAGAATTGTATATATTTGCCATTGTTGATTTTCCTAAGTACAAAGTGAGTTATTATGATAAGTGTACATAACCTTGAATATTGATTATATAAAGACTGTGTTCTAACCGATACAGTGTGTGGACATTCCTTTGTGGGGGGCTTGGGAGTACAGTGTACTTAAGAACCAGCCTGCATCACCTCCTGAGAAGCTAGGCCTTGATTGCTCGTCCATTGCTACCGTAATAAAGAATCTTGGCTGGGGTCTTCTGTGCCTCTCTTCTACCATATAGAGAGCAGAAGTACATACACCCCCTACCGGTCCTTTACAATGGGGATTTCCACTTTCCGGCGCCTGACTTCACGGACAGCCGGGGCTGTAACGCCCCAGTGTTTCTGTGAAGCCAGGTGCCGGAAAAATGCACAAGTCTGGCGGCAGCCTGGCGGTTTTACCGGCACGGCTACCGCCAGACTTGTAATGAGGCACTGAGTGTTTTTTTTCATTTTAAGTCTACTTCTTTTTTCCTTCCAGCAATTTTTTTACATTTATTTTTCTGTTACAATACACCAGAGCGTTTCGGAACAGAATACAAATACTTTTAGTACTCCGTTCTTATGTCCCGGGGTACTAATATGAAAAGGTCCCTCGAATGGGGGGCATTACCACTTCGGTAATGCCCCCCTAATGTTACTATGGGCCCCAGGGCATTACCTAAAGTGGTAATGCCCCCCCTGCTCAGGGTTTATTGCTTAAGTAGAACCCTTCTTCACCACAGTAATTGACAGGTTCCTAAGGATTAGTGGCAGAGATTTGTGTTTCTTTGGCTTTAACACTTTTAATGTTCTTCCCGGTCTTCTTCTCCTTCTGCAACCAAAAATAGGGTATGGTCTGGAGGGGTCCGATAGCGCTTCACGTCAGGCAACCTTTTACCTGTTATATTCACTAGGCCTTGAGTTAGTGAACTTGTAACTCCTTCCAGGTTTTCTACTACGTCAGGTGTTTTAGGTAGTAATGGGTCTACAGGTGCATTTCCAAACCCCCCTAACCAGGGGCTCAGTTTCTACCTCCTCGCCAATTGTTATACAGTCACCACCCTCCATGTCAGATTTTTCCGAGGGTGGAACCCATGGAAGTTGCGCTACTGAACGAGCCTGTAGCACCTGTTTTTGCCTAGGAGGCCAATTGAAGGAGTGCTTCACTAGACCGTGATCTTCAAAAGTGTATTTATTATTTATTGATTTTTGGTTATTACAAACCTTTATAAAAATTGTTCATTTAAAAGAAATATAAAACATAGATAAAACACATAATATTATACATACATTATACACATGTAATAGGCCCTGCCTTTTGTCCCTTGGGCTTATAATATATCTCTACGAGCAAACAAACAATCCTAAGAACATCATTCATAATTCATCTAAAACAGATTACACACCATGGATAGAAACCTCAGCACTGCAACATTTAATGCACCCGATTTACTATGCATCATATCCCACCAACGATGATCTAAGAACATCCAATTGGGGTTTCACACACATTTGTTAAAATAGATAATCAACTGCCTTCTAAGGGTATGATGATCAATCAATAGGTGTAATAACTTTTCCTCAGAATCCATCCAATTACCGAAGCGGCAAGTCATCATAAAATTTCTCTCACCCCCGCTTACAGGTATAATCTCCCGAGTTGGCAAGACATTAATTCGAAAGCGCATAAAGTTATGGCACATTTTCCTACTGGGGAAACATTTTAAATAGGGCTCTGCACATCCCAGGAGTTTTTGGGAGGAAATAATCTGTGAGTATAGCTGGTAACCCAATACTACATCATAGTACAGACCAATCATAATTTTGTATTATCCTTTTAACTTTATCTGGGTTTTGCAGGAGGGTTTCCAGCGATACCCCCAACTTATCCAATAACTAGACATTCTTCATGACGCATATAAAGATCCTTCTAAGCCCATGTATAATTTTCGATAAAAAGTCTTCTCCATTCCACCAAACTTTGAAGAGATTGTAAACCCAATTCATATTAAATTACTGGCAATGGCACACATTTAGGTAGACAGTACAAAACAGATCGCCAAATCAGAGCTTCATATTTCTTGAGCTATCTCACCGACCATATAGGAAAAAAAAATCTAAGCCATAGCAAAGACAAGGAATTACCTTTGCTTGGTAAAACCTCATCATCCTCCCTTTCCATACATCCCCTCCACTATCCACAGAAGGCCCCCCCAACCTCGCCTCCCCGATCCATCCATAGCAAAAGAACCATTTGTTGCTAACTGATCCATCAAGCTCTTCACTGTTGATCTAGCTCTTCCATCAACAACAGTTGGGGGACTCTCGCATCCATCATACCTTTGCCCCCTCTCTGCTCATCCCGGGCCTCTCAGTAGCAATGAAGGGTCCCCCGAAATCCAGCGAGACACTTGTTTTTTACGGGGCCCTAAAAGCACACCTATCGGTTTCGTGTTCCCCAACGTTTGGACCCTTTGTTTTTTTAAAGAGGTCATAAACCTTCACATTATTCTGCTCTTTAGCACCCTCAATCCCCATCTTTGAGAGTTTCTTCTGCCCCTTATATTTCATAGCATTAGAAAGGGTGTCCATTACGGCCACTTTGGAGCCCTGACATATCTCATCTGTAAGATGTGCCCTTTCGGCCATTATTTTAACGTCTGCCCTTGCTGTCCTGGGAGCAATATCAAACTCACAGATTGACGACTCAATAAAATCCTCTTCCCCACTGGATACAGAGCAGTTCAAGTTTACAATATCCATGCTGTCAATAACCTCTTCTCTCACCATGGATCTCCAAGATTTACGGGAAGGTTGCTTAGGTACCTTCCGGAATTCTGGGAGCGGCATTTAATTTCTTTCCTTCACATTGTTCTTTTTTTCCCCTTTTTTATTAACTGTCCTGCCTGGGGCGGCATCACTTCCTCCAGAGAATGGGTAACCTGAGCCATTGCGTTTTCCACCATATGTTCCCATACTGACCCAGCATCATCTTGTAGGGGTATATTTGAGGGGTCGTTGGGGGCCAGTTACAAACCCAAAGATAAGTTCAAGATGTTTGCAATAAAATCATTAGCCTCTTTGGCAGGGAATTGCTGAGCACCACCATTAAAAACCTGCGGACTCAAACGCTTGCTCACAATTACCAATTGTTTCAAGATGTCATGCAAAAATGTGGTGTAGTCTGAATATAGTATCCTGCACCGGCATACTTGTGGGTTGAATATTAGTTTCCTCAAACCCTCTCACAGGAGTTTGAGCCGAAGGCATGCTAGAGTCCATCCCTTCCCCCAATACATATGGATGTTCTGACATAGCCAACAGCGTAATTTCTCCTGCAGTGAAAATCAGAGGCGTGTTTCGGAAAAGCATATTTGCTGAATCCATTGATGCCAGTACTTGCTCAAACAGTGCCTTCCCCATTGTGATGTCACATGTCACAAGAGACTGGGTCACTTATCGGGGGCGGGAGCCGGAAATAAAGGTATCACCAGAACTAGCAGTTTGGCGCCAGTCCGGGTTTATGCATGACAAGGAGTGGTTGTGTTTTATTTCGCCCTGCACTGCGGTCCGAAAGGCCTAAGCAGGTCTGTGCGCTCACCCGTACCACCGGAGCCTCCCACATCACACTGGCCACGAGGAAGACACATTCCCTACATGCGCCCATCATCTTGAACACCTATCAAACCACTGGGCAGCTGCTCGACACCACTGACATACTGCTGCTCGACACCACTGACATACTGATGATCAATATCACATCAGTCGCATTCCGGTAAGAGTGGCCTGCACAGAACAAGTGCCAGCAAGTGGAAGCAAATTAAAAGACCTTTGATCTGCAATCATACACAGAGCGTTGTGCTCCCCACAAACGTTTCCAGTATCACACGAGCCTTGCTCTCAGACGCCCAACGTTCTGCTGCATAAACCAACAGATCATTCTCATCGCACGCAGAACATTATTCTTCTACGAACATATCAGGCTCAAGCGAGCCTCGTTTTCGGGCCCCCAACGTTCTGTGGCATAAGTCACCAGCCATCTTCATTGCGCTTGCATGAACATTCCATTCTCGTGGGAAGCACGTGAGCCTCAGTATCAAGCCCCCAACGTTCCATTGGATAATTTACAGTCTTGTTTTCATTGCGTGCACATGAACAACGTTCCACACGCTCCATGCACATTTCTTCACCTCGCTCTCACCCGCGAGCAGGGAAATCAACATCAGCAACATCTGGAGTACAAATCTACACCTGCCCTGCGCACTGGACACAGAATAATCTGGCTGAATCCACTGGCAGCAAAATACCAGGTGAGAGGAGCCTGCTCTTCACATTCCCACCTACGGCAAAAAGGGCAGCGCAACATCTATCATCGCCCAAGAGAAGCGGACCGGACAGCATGCGCGCCATAAGGGAGAGAACTGTCCTTTCCCGTGCACAGCCATACAGCTACCAAGTAGCACCACTGCCCAACCGTGTCCAGCATGAATGCGATTCCTTCAAGGGCAAGTGCAAGCCCCTCAGATAGAAGGAGCATCAACCCAGACAACCCAGCGCTTACCACCCTCATGGCGCCTTTCGCCACAGGGGCAGCCATTCGCTGGGGAATCTGGTTACAACAATTTGAGATGCATCTTGATGCCAGAGAGATCACTGCAGACAGGAAAAAACACACATTCCTCCTGCTCAATATCAGAGCTGCGGCACTACGCCTTTTCAACACTCTCCCTAACAATGGTGATGCAAATTACTACTCACAAACAAGTTTAAACCTGACCTCAATCCCGACTACAAGCGATTCCACTCTTGTATGGCTAGGCAATGGGAGAGTGAGATGGTGGACAATTTCCATGCCCGCTTACGAGAGATGGCAGTAGGTTGCAAATTTCCTAACGAGGAGTTCGGCATCCGGCTCCAAATAATAAATGGGATCTTGTTGGAAAAGCTGAGGAGAGCCATCCTATCTGAAAAGAACATAGCATTATCTCGAATACTTGAGATGGGGCGTCTTCGTGAACGCACAGGCGACCAGGTGGCAGTAATCGAGGAAACAATTCAACATCTACCGCTGGATAACCTGAAGAAAAGTGAGGAAGTCGCGGCCCTCCAGAGAAACCAGAACAGCCGAGAACAAGGAGGTAGAGGCTCAAACCCGTCCAGATCCCATCTGCTTCAAGGTCGAGAGAACTCCTGCAAATGGTGTGGCGGCCGATGGCAACAGGGAGAAACATGCCCCGAGTGGGGTTCGATCTGCCAAAAGTGCGATCGTCTCAACCACTGTGCAGCAGTCTGCCTGTATCCACCAGGTGGAGGAGACAGCGAACAGACGCCGCAATGACCAGAGGAACACCGGAGAAAGTTCGCTCCACGGGAAAACACCCGCCAGCCGAGCAGAAGAGGAAGGGCGAGAGCCGTAGACCATGCGCAAATATCACCAGACAGTAGTGAAAGCGAAGATAGCACCTCACCCGACAGACGAGACAAAGAAAGGCGAAAGAAATCCAGCAAGAGAGTACACCGTGTACATCTCAGATCAGCGGTACAACCTCGGAGGCCCAAACAACAGTAGAGGCCCTCCTGCACAGTCATCTCAGACGGCAAACCAATAAAAGTGGTCATCGACACAGGAGCAACCATCAATGTCATGCCAGTAACCGCTTTTGACAAGCTCAACCCAAGGTCGGTGCTCCAGGACAGAAAGGTACGACTCTTTGCATATGGTTGCAAGAAATCACTACCGGTGCAAGGATCCTTCAGATCCGACCTATCGCACAACAGCACTGCCTGCCAAGCAAGGATCTTCGTAGTTAATGCCGGCTGTGAGACTCTCTTAAGCTGCAGAACAGTGGAAAAAAAACTGCAGCTGATCCATTTTGCGTTAATCGTCCAACACATAGAGATCAACGACCTACTTGAGAAACACCACCAAGTGCTCCAAGGCATCAGCTGCCTGAAAGGCAGGTCCATCAAGTTACACATTGACCCCACCATTGAACCAAAGGTAGCGTGACATTGCTGGGTACCCTTCCACATGAGGGAGGCCGTGGAGAAGGAACTCGAGAAACTGGAAAGAGCAGGCATCATAGAGAAAACCTCAGGGCCAACCCTGTGGGTGTCTCCCATGGTAGTGGTGCAGAAGCCCAAACAACAAAATGCAGTGCGAATCTGCATTGACATGAGCCTCCCGAATGCAGCCATCAGGAGGGAGCGACATATCACGCCAACCATCGATGAACTCATCGTCGACCTGACGGGTGCGACAATATTCAGTAAACTGGACCTCAGGTCAGGGTACCACCAACTCAAGCTGGCAAAAAAGTCAAGGTATATCACCACTTTCTCCTCTCACCTCGGCCTGAGGAGATACAAACGCCTGAATTTCGGGATATCGTTGGGCGCTGAAGTGTTTCACCATGAAATCCGAAAGGTTCTGAACGGCCTACAAGGAACGACAAACATCAGTGACGATATTGTATATGGAACAAACAACAAAGAACACCACAAACGCCTGGCGGCAGTACTGCAACGACTCAAAGACGCAGGACTAACATTGAACACAGAAAAATGTGAATTCGACAAAGAAGAACTCTGTTTCTTTGGCTACATTTTAAATTCTAAGGGATTATCACCTGATTCAGCAAAGGTGAATGACATTAAAAACATCAGAGCACCAAAATCTGCCACCGAAGTATGGAGTTTTATGGGCATGGCGATGTACTGCGCAAGGTTCATCCCAAACCTTGCTACTCTAGCATGCCCCCTCCGCGAACTCACAAAGAAAGACCAGAATTGGGAATGGTCGCCCATCCACCAGCAGGCCTTCCAACAGATCAAAGACTTGCTATCCGCATCCACGACAATGGCGTTCTTTGACATCGAAAGAAACACAGAACTCCTTGTCGACGCTAGCCATCCAATCAGGGAACTGGAAGAACTTTCTAGTCACAACGGCACAGCGCACAAAGTCGGCCCAGGAGAAGCTGCAAGCCATCTTCGGAATCCACCACTAACTCACTGTAGCCGCTGAAGAGGTGATACTTAAAGGACACCGACTTGTGCTACCAACAGCACTAGAGGAGAGAACGCTCAAGCTGGCCCACAGTGGGCACCAGGGAATCGTAAAGACAACCTCATACCTGAAATCCCGTATGTGGATACCCCACATGCAACAGCAAGTGATGGACCTCGTAGAAACCTGCGCGGCATGCCAGGCCACCAGGATAGCTGAAACCCCAGAGCCCATCATCAGTGCCCCAAGGAGCAACAAAAGGTGGGAGTTTGTTAGCATAGACTACTGCACCATCACGGGAGAGGGGTACTTGCTAGTTCTGGTGGACGAATTTAGAATTTCCGGAGGTCGAACATGTGGCATCCACCAACGCAGAGACAATGACCCTAGCACTTAAGAAAATATTTGCGATACACGGTATCCCGTCCAAAATCAAGAGAGACAATGGCCCCCCATTCACCAGTCAAAAACTTTGGCAGTTCTCCCAAGACCTCAACATACAACACAAAAGGATCACCCCATGCTGGCCACAAGCCAACGGCGATGCTGAACGATTTATGGGATCGCTCAACAAAGTAATCTGCATCGCAAAGGAACAAGATCATTCCTGGCTAACTGCTGTGTACCGATTCCGGAGGACTCACGGCCAGACACCGCACTCCTCGACCGGGATAAGCCCTGAGGTCCTCATGTTCAGAGTGCCAATCCAAGCTGAACTCCCCGTACACCCGAACTGGGTAGCACTAGATCCAGACATCCACGTCATAGAGGCACGACGAGTCAAGCGGAATGAACAAGAGAGCCGCACTCGCTGTGCCAACCACAGAGAGTTGCGGCCAGGAGACACAGTGCCGGTCAAGAACCTGGGTTCCGCCCAAGAAGATGTCACTAAACTTCGAGTATAGACCATGGACAGTCATCACCACAAACCACAGCATGATTACGGCCACCAGAGGGAGTGAAAAAGTGACCAGGAACATATCCCACTTCCGGAAAGTCCCGGCTGCAGTGTGGGAAGAAGGACCAGGGAGCCCAAGAGAAGAACCTAGATCACTTGATCGATCAGAAGCCACAGGACCATCAGAAGGACACGACACACCCCAGGAATCTCAAGAACTAACACCATGCATAGGTGATGCCCGATCAGAGACCACTCCAGAGGAAGAGGCAGAGAGGACTCCCCCGTCTACCATATGAGAGTGAAGCCACGACCGTCATCCCGCCTCGAAGGGTACGTTATACAAGGTGTTTACCACCGATCAAGCACTGCCAGGCCGCACTCCTAAGAGACTAAATTGGACAACACAATTGTCGAATGTTACTGTTGATGATTGAGAGAAAAGCATTTCACGTGTCACGAGAGACCGGGTCATGTGTCAGGGGGCGGGATCCGGAAATAAAGGCATCACCGGAACTGGCAGTTTGGCGTCAGTCCAGGTTTATGCATCATACGGAGTGGTTGTATTTTATTTTGCGCTGAGGTCTGCAGGCCTAAGCAGGTCTGTGCTCTCAGCCGAGGCTCCGTACCACCGCAGGCTCCCACATCACACCCATAATTGCCTTATGTACTTCTTGAGGCAGGGATGAGGAATCATCCGATTCCATTAGAATAGGCGAGCTCGCCATATCGCCCTCTTTACTTGCTCCAGATACAATCACCCGTTCAGCCCCACCCCCACTCCCCCACCGATCCAGGCAATTAAAATCCTCGACCGAAGTGGCAGGGGAGGGCAGGGAAGGCGGAAGGGGGAGTGCCTGGGTGCGAGACAGACTGTCTCTCCTACTATTAAACACAAGTGGAGATGCCAGGATGTCTTTTATTATTGCAGATGCCCGTTCTTTTTTGTTTTGCATGTTGTAACAGTAGAGAACTCACTCTGGGTAAAAAAGCCCATCAGAGAAGGCGTCCTGTCCAACACTTTACAGAGACAGAATATTAAACTGGCCTTTTGATGTTATCACACGAGCCTCCTCCTCAAACAGAGGATAACTGGCCAGGCCCTCCACACCCCACCGGACCAGCGAACAGCCAACAGCACTCTGAGGCATCTGGATGCATGTGTGGATGCGCGCGGCCCGTGCCTTATGTGCTAGTTCCGGTGCAAGTGGGCGGAGGCAGGATCTCCCTACAAAATACATAGGGGGTCATTACGAGGTTGGAGGTAATGGAAAAACAATGCCGGTAAAGGATTACCGGCACCGCATACCGCTCCAGGCTATTCTGACTCAAGAACCCGGTATTAGCGACACCGCTAATACCGTTGTTGCTTATAGTGGTATGGGCGCAGGCACGCAGCCCTTTGGGCTAGCAATACCGGGATGCCGCTAACAGGAGGAGATCACAAGTCAGGCGTACATGCAAATACCGGCATCATGAAGGCGCTAATACGGGATACCGGCATGCCGGCAATATCGGCATCGTGAACCACCCTTAAACAGCTATGTGCCGTGTTCCAAACTGCCACAGGTGCACACAATCAGCACGGGTGGAGGCAATGGAGCCTGGCCCAGCACAAAAGTTGCACACCGACACACCACACCCCTTTCCACACCAAAATGATTCCACTAGTAATAGCAATACTGGGATGGAGGACATGCTTGCATTGCCACACCAGCAACAACAACAACAGCAGGCACCACAGAGGAGACAAAGGAGGAGAAGGAGGGTGAGACAGGCCCAGCAAGCCCCACCAGTGCAGCCAGTGGTACCAGCCCCCAATCCCTCGCATCAGAGCCAGTCCATTCAACCTAACCCCTGAGCAGATCCACACCCTGTACCGTCTGGACCGGGACACCATCACCACCATTGTGGACATGATACACAACGACCTAGTCAGCCTTATTGAAATAGGCACTGCCATCCCCCTCTACTGAAAGTAGTGTTGGTGCTCCACTTCCTGGCCACAGGCACCCACCAGCACACAGTGGGGCACATGCATGGCATATCACAGCCCTTATTTTGTCGTATGCTTAACCAAGTGCTGGATGCCCTCCTGAAGCACACAAGAAACTACATATCCCTACCACGGACTCCCCATGAGATCTTAGACACAAAAGTTGGCTTCCATGCACTGGCAGGCATGCCAAATTGTATTGGTGCACTTGACTGCACCCATGTGGAATTGGTGGTCCTGCATGCAACAGAGCCGGCGTACCGCAATCGTAAGCAATATCACTCATTCAATGTACAGATGGTATGTGACTCCAGCAAGATCATCACACATTGTTGTGCCCGATTTCCCGGATCAACTCATGACTCAATGGTCCTGCGCAACTCCACGCTACCACGCTACATGGAGCGACATGCAGGATGACGTGCCTGGCTGCTTGGTAAGTTGCATGACAGGCACATGGCAGTGAAATGGGGAGATAGATGCACACACCACCATGGTGTCATTGTTGTGGTGACAGCACGATGTGCTCTTCCCAAAACACTGTGCCCCAAAGCATCCCAACCTGAACATGATAACCATTTCCATAGCAATGAAGTAAGCTGCACACCTATCACAACATGCCAAACTAAAAACCACCTCACATCCCACAAAACGTGCACCACCCATCATCGGACCTCACTCTCCGTAACACCATCCAGCAACATGGTGTGAGTATTCACTATGTAAATGTCTGCAGCAAATCACCACACTGGACAAGCATCCATGAGAGTGCACTGAACAAAACCACAAAGGGAATCCACTGCTTGTCACAGGGCCACCACCACAGAAGTGCAGCATGTCACCGTGGGAATAATCAGCGCTGAATGCCAAATAATGCAGAGACTACTGCCAACGCTGCCAGTTAGAAAATCATACAGAACACTACACATCACATATTTAACACAAACACAGCGGTATGCATCCACAATGCATGAGCAACATCAAGGCAGTTTACACTGTGTATCATCTTGAAGATGCAATCCACACCATAAGTCCATGGCACAGAACACATTGAGGTAAGGAAAATTGTGTGCATACAACCATGGACATGTGCATGTGACCAACAAATATCTGCAGGCATGTGTGACAAGTACAGCTGTCCATCATGAATCGACTAACACTTAATTTTTTTTCCTCACATGTAGGTGATAGTGGCTATCCCTTGAAGCCGTGGCTCCTCACCCCTGTCCGAAACCCGCAGAACAGGCACGAGGAGGACTAGAATCGTTCCCATACCCGTACCTATGTGGTCATCGAGCAGACCTTTGGCCTGTTGAAGGCACGGTTTCGCTGCCTTAGCCGGTCGGGTGGGACACTCCTCTACAGGCATGAGAAGGTGGCCAAGATCATCATGGCATGTGTCATGCTGCACAACATGTGTATCCAACGGAACGTGCCCCTGCCCCTGACATTGAACTGCAACCACCAGGTGATGATGAAGGGGATGAAGAAGATGTGGGCGCATAGTATATCAATATATGCAATAAGGAATGTCCACAAAAAGTATTTTTTCTGCTACACAACAGGTGTATTTAACTATTCAATACTACAAAGTGCTCAAACCCTTCACCTCACACACCCTCTCCCCCTCCCTCTCCCCCCACAACTCCCCCACACACCCTCTCACCCTACCGCTCCCCCCACAACTCCCCCACACACCCTTTCTACCCTCCCCCTCCCCCCACAACTCCCCCACACACCCTCTCCCCCTCCCCCCACAACTCCCACACACATGGTGTCCAAGGAAATGCAAAAGGTGAATGTGTCTATGGTCTTAATCAGGCTGCCCCATCTACATTCGTCCACTTCCCGCACCTCGTGCCGGGATGTCAGATCTCTGCGAGGTGCGCGCTGCCCTGCGAAGGGGGCTGGTTTGAGTGGAGCTGGATGATGATGGAGTGCCAGCTTGCTCCAGTCTGGGGGCTGGACGCTCAGAATCCAAGGAATCCGCTATGTGGGAGAGGACCTGCCTCAGAGCAGACACCTCCTCGCATATGCGCGTAGTGCTGGCCTCAATGGCCTGCCTCAGGGCCGCAGTGTTGTCGCGCCCCTCCTGCCTTGCCTGGGCACTGTCTGACACAAACTGCCTGACTAGGGCAGTCAGCTCCTCCTGGTGCTGCACTGTATGTTCGGACTGCTGCACCCCTGCCCCAAAACCAGTGGAGGTGGATGGTGCATGTGGTAAACTATATACCCTTGATGTAGTAATAAAACTACAGCTAAATTGGCTAAGTAATCAAACAATTCTTTGTATACTTGCTTCTTGCAGATATCCTTTTTGGAATTCTGGCTCAGATATGAAATGGATGGGAGTCGAACATATGTGCCTTGACCAAGAAGTCTAAAGAATACAAGAAGACCAAATGGTCAATGCATAACAAACGGTTATAGTACCAAAATAAACCCCTGAAGAATTTCCTGGAATTGTGAAAATCTATAAAGGAAAGAAACATGTTGGGTAGTGTGGATTGTAGAACGACAGAATGTATGGATGACAGAAGTATGAATGAATAGAACGTTGTGTTGGGGAATATAGAGTACCCTGTTAGGATAGGTAAGGATATAAATACAAACTGCTAACTGGAAAGCTTGTCCTTTTGAGGAACTAATTAACAGTGAATCTAGGTATGAGGTAACAGAGTGTTATGTATGTCTTTCTTGGGTTAATAGTGCCAACATTAGTGGTAAATATGCAATAACTGGTCTTAGAAAAAAGTGCAATATTTTGTCTTAGAAAAAAATGATGAATGTATTTTTATTGATGTTTTTATTGAAAGTAAATAAATTGATATTTTTGATTAAAAAAACTTGTTGGAAAGAGTATGTTGTAATTTAATGAGTAAAACATCATACGTGACTGAGTCAGAGTAAGGTACTGGAGAAGCAAGGGACCCTTTAAGCATTAGTGTGGTATGTTTAGTCTTTTGACTTCTTGAGGGTTGTCTTAAAGAGGTCCAGATAAATATTCCCTCTAGTCTCTCAAAGTTTTGTATATGTGCATGTGTCACATCCCCAGATCTGTGTGGCTCCTCTGTAGGGCTCATGCTCCCTTAAACTGTCTCCCCTCCAGACTGCTCCGGTGTGGTGTCATGGTAGGAGTACATAGGTGTGACCTGGGGTGATGATGTGGGACAGGGCGTGGCAGGTAAGTCCAAGGAGTCATCCTGCACGGGGACACACACCTGGCCCTGGCTCTGCGTGTCCTCGTCTGTCAGGGGTGCCGTAGCTGGGGACACAGGTGTTGTGGGGACTGTAGCAGTGGCCCCCCTTAGCGGCACCAGTGCCGTGGCATCCGGTGGTGTTTGCCCCTTCTGTGCCTTTCGTGGCTTGGCTGGCCCTTTCGAAGTTGAAGGCCTGTTGCCTTCTTTCCTGGCCCTCTTCCAGGGAGTTGTTGCCTGTGGGGCTGAGTCCCGGGCCTCGCTGTCAGGATCTGAGCTTGTGGGGGACCGAGAGAGAGACGGCATCAGTGATGGTTCAACATGCATCATGCATACATTGGTATTATTGCCGTTCTACACATTAGAGGGGATTAGGTATTGGAGTTTTGACAATCACGTTGCTTGCGATATGGGTGGAGTATGCAGGCATTCCTCAGGGTCACTCATGTAGGAGCTGGTGTATGCTGTGTGACATGCGTTTCTGTTGTGGACTGCGAGCAGTGTGACTTATGCTGTTTTCAAATTTGTGTGGTGTGTGTCAGGTATGGAATTGCCATGCTACATACATGTGGATGTGTCTGTGTGGTGGACGGCATCAAGGCAGGGATGTGTCAATGTGTATGTAATGGGCCATGGATTGCCTCTTTGGACGGACAAATTGGTGGACTATCATCATACTTTGCATTACAGTGTTTTCTTAGGACACTCACCTCCATCCGCCGATGATGTGGCACCACGTTCCATCTCGCCCACACCTTCTATTGCCTCAATGCCAGTAGTGCTGGTGCAGATTTCCTCCCACGGGCTTAGCTTGATGGGTGAGCTAGGACCACCGCCAGTAGCCATGGCCTGACTCTGGTTTGCCAACATTATGTTCCTGAGTCTCAGGTGCAGGTCGTCTGATATCTTGCGCACGTCCTTGATTGTGCATGGGGTGTTCCCTACTGCACTGACTTTTTGGGCAACAAGTTGCCAGATCTCCTTCTTCTTAATATGTGCCTCTCTCTTGAGGTTGTTGGCAAAGACAACCTCTGCATTATCTGCCAGTGTCTCTGCCAGCATAGTGAGCTCGTCCTCAATAAAGTGCTCTTTGCGCTGCAGGGATGCGCCTTTTTTGACAGCCTTAGGCATGATGCTGGTGGTGAAGGTTGATTTCTGCAGTCGGAAATAGGCTCCAGGTCCTGTGTGGAGAGGATGGCAATGGATTGTGTTTTTCAAATGGCCGCCGTGCTCTTTCCCATTTCTGTGCGATGACGCTACTTCCGGTTCCGCTTATTAGCAGGCACCGCTATTAGCGGTCCCCGCTAATAGCGGTGCCCGCTAATGCCGCATCCATTGATCCCGATCACGTTATTTGGAGGACGGCGGCGGTAGTGCTGTCTGCGCTTTCCATGATGCCGCTAAGCTCGTGCACGCAAACTCGTAATAGCCCACTGTTAGCGGGCTCTTTCCTACACGGACACGGTATTTGCTTCATGCCGGTAAGGACTGTTTCTTACTGCCAACCTCGTAATGAGCCCCATAGTGTTTACAGTTAGTATAGGCCACATAAAGCGACATAAAAAGTCTCAAATAGTTTAGGGAGTTTCAGATAGTCTGAGGTATGAGCAACCGTGTATACATTTCTTGTGCTCCGATATCTTCCAGTACGATCCAGCAGTGCTTCTGTAAGAGGGATGGTGCCAACTCAGCCAACAGCACTCTGAGGCACTCGGGATGCACTCCCCACCACTACCCAGCAACTCCCAGACTACTCCAAAGTTATACTAGCTCTCCAATTGATTCACGGAATAGGGGCCAAATGCCACCACACCCGCAAGCAATTCGAGTAAGATAACATGAAAGGAAAACCTGTGCACAATGTTCTCAGTATCTTGCCAAATGGCTTGCCTCTATGTTGTTCCAAGCACTATGGAATAGAAAGGAGGACTCACTTCACTTTACTAAATTCCAAAACAAGACACCAAACCTAACACCAAACCGCAGTGGAGGGTGCCGATTGCACTCACTGCACTAGCAGTGTGATGATTAATGATGATTAGTGTACATAAAAGGAGTAGTGTCTGTGGGGGACGGTCATTTCACAGTGTACCATAACAGTATACAGTAAGGCTTGCAAGGTTTACAAAGCTTACCAGAGCTTGCTGGAGCTTGAGGCTGGGCCCCCTTTGCCCTTCCCGCCCAACTCAAGACAGTATATGTCGGTGAGGGTGGCGCAGAGGACCGGCAGGCAATCTCAGAATGCTGCATCCAAGCCGCGTCCAACGTCTGTTGTTTCTGGACCCCCCTAGCCATATTCCTGCCAATAATGGGTCGTCATGGCCAGCAGACCACCAGCAGCTGCCAACAAACCACTGTTTGGATAGTTTGGTCCGTCTGCTCACACCGACTCCCAATACTGCTGTGTGAGCCTGGCAACTGTTTTAGCGATGCTTCCGACAAACGTTTTCCTCGGTCTGCTTCTGCAAAAGTTATTTTCTTGCACTGCGGGACCTGCTCTCCACTTTCCTTGGCAGCAGTTATGTAACCTTCGATAAATAGTACTTTGGAGTGCAGCATAGCTATTAGGGTGGACTGGTCCTTCATAGTATCATTAATGCTTTTGTATCATTTCAGGAAAGGAGCCAAGGCAATAGTTAACATAGACATCACATTTTGCGAGTCTACCATTGAGATCCCCTCCCTGCTTGGGGAGGGCAATTTTTGGGCCTCCAATTCTCCTCCTTTCTTGGTTTCCGTAAGAGGAGTCTGATGAGGCCACTGTGGAGTCAGGTGCCAGTGAGGCCTTTTCCCCTTCCCCTCTCTCCACTCCATCCTGGTCCACCAACCTATAGGCCACGATTTTCTTCCCTAAGTTATTGAGGGTTTTTTCGAACAGTCCCTGACCGTCTTGAATACACTCTAAATCCTCATAGCCGAAGCCCTTCACGGCTTCAGGTACTTGGCCCCTAGAACTAGCCCTTCAACTGCTGCAGTCCACAAGCTTGATCAACTTCTCGATACTTGCGATGTCCATCCTCAATGAGGTCTCCAGGAGTCGAGCATTTTGTTTAACTAACCCCAACCAAGCCTTCTTTGCTTTGTGTACTGGTGCAGGTGGTTGTTTTCTCCCACCCCCTCCAGTGCATTTTGGGCATTTAGATGTACTGGTGGCGTAAGAATCGAACCCCCATCCATCTTTGAGGTCGCTTGCGTGGATTTATATGGAGGGATTATATCTGGGGTGTCTGGGGGCTTTCCCCCAGAAGGTTTAGAGGTGTCAATTCCAAGGCCCATATTAACCCATCTACCCCCTCCAGTAGTTCAGCATCTGTAACGTCTCCCATTGTTTTTTGATAGCCCTCAGATTTTGGCATCTTCTTCAAGAACGGCATAATGTTCCCCCTAGTTTTAGCCACAACACCAGTTTCAGGTTTACAAGGTCCAAATTCAACACCTGACTCTTAGGACTGTTCACGCTCTTGGGGCTGTTCACGCTATCATGTTGGTTTTGGGTCTGAATCATTCTGGGCAGATCTGCTCCACTCCATACCAACAGTTTGAAATGTTGCTTTAGGCCTGTAGTGCTTTGGACCCCTAGTTCCTTAGGGGCCTCCAAGCACTCCCCTTCTTTGTGCATCTGGACAGGAAGGGGACCAGGATCCCCCAACTCTGGCCGCCCCCTCCTCTGTGAAGTTTAGGTGAACCGCTGCATTGATTCCACAGCTAAGCCGGGCCACTCTGCCCCCCTCACCCGCTGTACCTGCCCTTGTCCTCGTTTGTTCAGCACGGCCAGGTGCGAGGGCTGAGTTTGCCAGAGTAACGTTAAAATGGTCCAAATGTTTCACAAAGGGTAAAGGAAGAGCCAGGGCTGCCCCCTTCCGGGTCTGCATCCTAGACTCATTTACTGTCTCCAGTTCCTGCTCCAACACAGTTTTATCAGTCCCTTCCCTCAACTTGAGCACAGTAAAGGGTGGGTCCGTTGCCTGCCGCTTGCAGGAATACTCTGCATCTGCCCACCTATGTTTTGTTAGGGAGCTCTGTTCCTGGCATAGAGCCGTCAGCTCCCCATCGACAGCCTCCCAATGCCCACGTTTGATCATGTCCTTAATTCCCTCGGTTAAACGTAGGGGATTGTTTTCCATGACTGTATTAAACATACTATGAGACAGGACTGGTATCAAGAGAGACACAGACACAAAACTAACAATTTGAAAACGTTTATTTAATAAAGTTCTGGTGTTGGTGTAATATCTAACTGGCCCTAATTCTAAAGGGGTTGTTCCCTCAACTGATATTTCTAAGGTCTGTCGATGTTTGCAAGACCAAAACAAAAATCTGTCTGTGTCTAAACGTATGCTTGTCCTCACTCTTTGACAAAATGTGGTAGGAAGTCTTATTAAAAGAAAATAGTGGTTCCAAAAAGAAATATAAACCAAGGCTGGTTTCAGGTGGTTTTCCCACCAGGTGTAGTTCTGCCAGTGTCATAAAAAGTAGTACAATCAAAAACGTTTTTTTGTGAAACCTTCTCCACAGGGATCTTGCAATATTTCCAAACAGCTTTCAAGGACTCTGTTTCCTTGGGATTCCCTTCCCCAAGCTTCAATTCTTCCAAGTTTCAAACAGAATACAACACAGTTCCTCTTAGTATTCTCAGGGTTCTCTTCCCAAAGCTTATGCCTCTTTGTTTCAAAATAAGTATTCAGTTTTAGTTGGCTTCTCAGGGTTCCCTTTCCCAAGCTTAGGCCCCTTTGATGCAACACACAAAAGTGCAGCTTCCAATAACTCTGCAGGCCTCTCAGGGTTCCCTTCCCCAAGTGTAGGCCCTGTTGATGCAACACACAAAGGTTCAGCTTCCAATAACCCTGTAGGCCTCTCAGGGTTCCCTTCCCCAAGCTTAGGCCCTCTTTTATCTAACATACAAGTTCCACTTTTGTCAGGATGCGCTCTTTGTTAATCACAGTTCATTCAGGGGCAGTATCAGAGACTTTCGAGAACGCCAGGCTCTTTGCACCTCCTTAGCGCGACCACTCTGATGAATAACCCCTCTCCTATTCTTCTACTTTCACAAGTCTCTTAACTTTCCTGTGTTTGGGGTTCCAGCACCCCTTTTCACACTGTCCATGGGAGGGCGTGGCCTATGCCCATGGTGTGAGGCTGTGATTAAGCAAAGCTCCTGTCGAGATCCTCTACTGATCCTGTCAAATGGCAGTTACAGACAAGCCTAATAGTTTGTAAGGACATCTGTGTGCAGGGGAAGCAGACACCCTCCGGAATTGCTGTGCTCCGTGTTGGTAGAAGCGATCTGGCTAGAGAACGAGCGTTTGAGGCTCCGGCTACGCGCTGGTGAAAAAATGGCGGCTGGTGCCACGGGGCAGTGAGGACGAGAAGAAGAAGGGGAGGAGACATGACAGCAAGATAGAGCACACTCCCTGCCCTTTGTGAGCTGAGCCGGTGTTAGTCACCGCTCCGCAAGTAGGTCAAGGAATCTGGATAAGGCGACTTTGGAGACGGAAGTAGAACAGGAATTCACAGTTCAGCCTCCAGTATCTCAGCTCCCCTGAATTCAATGACTCAGGCTTCCTCAAAAAAGGGACTCTCCTCGACGATGTACCTTTCCGCTGCTTCAATCTGAACAGACAGAGGTGCCAATCGCCTAAAAGAGCGGGGAGAACACACACCGCCAAACCAATGCTACAAAGATGATTAGAAGAGCCAAGATGAGGAATGACGACAATACAACATATATGAAATGGGAATTACCTATGGTATGGATTAGTGGAGTTCACTATGGGGATGAACCTACAAGGAAAATAAACCCATTACCATAAGCATCAATGTAAAGTAATAGGCTCCCAATAGATAATCAAGACCAAAAACAGACCTGAAAAGAGGAGTTCTCAAGAGTTAATGGTGTCCAGAATGGAGGCAACAATGACAGGATAAAATAACAAAGGGGAAAGTTAGTACAGGAAGGTAACACCCGGGCGGCACGAGGGTCGCACTAGTGACGGGAAGGTGCATACACAGGAAAGCGTCCCAAATGCACTTGAAGAGCTGTTCGTTGTGGAATGTTGCAGTCCCAGAACACGTACAAATAGAATCAGACAGGAAGAAGGAAAAGGTACCAGTAAACCCAGCGTGCAGGCAATCCGTGAGTCAGTCCGGGTCAGCAACGTACGAAGTACAGACAAAGCCGAAGGAGATCCGAAAAACAGTCCAGGAAACACACGCAAGTCGGGAACCAGGATTTCAATAGAAGTATGAACAGGAGTTCACAAGGAATACGGAACGTAACCGTATGAGAGTAACACCACAATTAGCAGCAACAACCCCTCTGGAGAACGGGTTTATTAATGCGTAGGGGGGCGTGGCTTCGATACGCGTTCCTGTAAAGGACCGGTAGGGGGTGGTCTGTACTTCTGCTCTCTATATGGTAGAGGGGAGGCACAGAGGACCCCAGCCTAGATTCTCTATTCGGTAGCTATGGTCGAGCAATCAAGGCCTAGCTTCTCAGGAGGTGATGCAGGCTGGTTCTTAAGTACAGTGTAGTCCCCAAGCCCCCACAAAGGAATGTCCACACACTGTATTGGTTAGAACACAGTCTTTATATAATCAATATTCAAGGTTATGTACACTTATCATAATAACTCACTTTGTACTTAGGAAAATCAACAATGGCAAATATATACAATTCTAAAGTGGTACCACCTTTTGTATTAAATCAACATTGCTGAGGTGGAGGGTGTCTAATCTCCCACGGGATAGACACCCTCATCCAGACGGTCAACATACCTTCTGGAAAGGCCATCTGCATTATCGTGACTCTTCCCTGGTCTGTGCTCTATGGTGAAGTCTAGCCCTTGCAGGCTAATGGACCACCTGAGCAATTTCGGATTCTCACCCTTCATTTGCATAAGCCACTTCAGGGGCTTATGATCTGTTTGGACCTTGAAGGTAGACCCCGTAAGGTAGGGCCTAAAACGCCTAAGGCTCCAAACTATGCTAAAACACTCCTTTTCAACAGTAGCCCACCTAAGTTCTCTACCCTTGAGTTGTCTACTGATGAATATGATAGGATGTTCTCTCCCTTTGTCATCTAACTGGGACAAGACAGCTCCAATTCCGGTGTCGCAGGCATCCGCCTGGACGATAAAGGGTCGGCTGTAGTCAGGCGCACACAACACAGGTGCCCTACACAGACTTTCTTTCAAGCCATCAAAGGCCCTCTGACAGTCTTCGGTCCAATTAACCTTCCTAGGCTGTTTGGGTGAAGTTAGAGCTGTCAGGGGTGCAGCTATGGTTCCATAGTCTGCCATGAAATTGCGATAGTACCCAGTGAGGCCCAAAAAGGCTCTCACCTGGGTTTGAGTAGTGGGAGTCTCCCAGTTCTGTACATCCTGTACTTTACTGGAGAGAGGTTGGATGTGACCCCCTCCTACATCATGACCAAGATAGGTAACTTTCCCCTGAGCTATCTGGCACTTGGTGGCCTTGATAGTCAGGTTAGCCCTTTTCAAGGCCTGCAACACCTTATCCAGATGTGTCAAATGCTCTTCCCAGGTGGAACTGTAGACGGCAATGTCGTCTAAGTAAGCCACACAAAAGGCTTCCAGCCCACTGAGCGCATGGTTGACCAATCTCTGGAAGGTGGCAGGGGCATTCTTCAACCCAAAAGGCATGACCCTAAACTGGTAGAGTCCCTCAGGTGTTGAGAAGGCCGTCTTTTCATTGGCATGGTCTGTCAGAGCTATTTGCCAATAGCCTGAGGTAAGGTCAAAGGTGCTCACAAATTTGGCGGCACCTATGGTGTCCACGAGCTCATCAGCCCTGGGCAATGGGTGCGCGTCAGTTTTGGTGACGGCATTGACTCCTCGGTAGTCCACACAGAACCTCCAATCCTTGGTACCCGCCTGGGAACTTGCCTTGGGGACAAGGACCACTGGACTGGACCAGGGACTGGTTGAGGATTCAATAACACCCAGATCCAACATCTTGGCGACCTCAGCCTGGATGTGGTTCTTGACGGTATCTGACATAAGGTATCACCTGCTTTTGACAGGCACACTGTCACCAGTGTCAATTTCATGCCTACACCACAGTGTAAGGCCTGGCGTCAGTGAAAACAGAGAGGCATACTGTTGGAGCAAAGCCCTGCAGGCCCTCTGTTGCTCTGTTGGTAAATCCGGAGAGAGATGTACTCCCTCCACTGAGCCATCCTGAGGGTTACTATGCAGCAAATCAGGAAGGGGCTCACTCTCATCCTCTTCTTGCCCTGAAGCTAGCAAGAGACATGAGACTTCTGCTCGCCGGTGGAAAGGCTTGAGCCTGTTGACATGGAATACCTGAGGGGCTACCCCAGAGGCTCCCATGTCAACCAGATAATTGACTTCGCCCATCTTGGAGATGATCCTGAAGGGTCCAGTACACTTGTCTGCCAAAGCTCTAGGCTTCGTAGGCTCCATCACAAGGATTTCCTGTCCCGGAGTCCAATCCACTTGCGAGGCTTTAAGGTCATGCCAGTACTTATTCAATTCCTGGCTGGCCTTGAGATTTGCTGTTGCCTGACCCATCATCTGTGTCATCCTCCGTCTGAGGCCTAACACATAGTCCCCCACTTGCTTGGCGGGACCTGGAGGGGTGGCTTCCAAGCCTTCTCTGATCAAGGCGAGGGGCCCCCTCACGGGATGTCCAAAGAGTAACTCAAAGGGGCTGAAACCAACACCCTCTTGAGGTACCTCTCTGTAAGCAAACAGCAGGCATGGCAGGAGGAGATCCCATTTCCTCCTTAGGGGTTCTTCCAAAGCCCCTAGCATGCCCTTGAGAGTTTTATTAAATCTCTCAACCAGACCATTGGTCTGGGGGTGGTAAGAGGTGGAGAACTTGTAGGTTACCCCGCACTCTTTCCACATGGTTTTCATGTAACTAGACATGGAGTTGGATCCTCTGTCAGAGACAACCTCCTTGGGGAATCCAACACGGGTGAAAATGCCCAGGAGAGCCCTGGCAACCACCTTGGCAGTAACAGTCTGAAGGGGTATTGCCTCAGGGTACCTGGTGGCATGATCTACCAAGACCAGGATGAACCGATGTCCACCTGAAGTGGGAGGGTCAAGGGGACCGACGATGTCGATGCCTACCCTCTCAAATGGTGTGCCAACCACTGGCAATGGCTGCAGTGGGGCAATGACACTGCCTCCAGTCTTGCCAGACAACTGACAAGTTGGGCAGGTCCTGCAGTGGGACTCCACCTCTACTCCCATCCGTGGCCAGTAGAAATGGGCAGAGAGCCTCTGCTTAGTCATCTTGGTCCCAAGATGACCAGCCAAGGGCACCTCATGCGCCAACTGCAGTAGGAAGGGCCTGTAAACCTGGGATACCACCAACCTCTTGAGGGCACCAGGTTCAGGCTTAGTGGGCTCACTAACAAGGAGCTCACCCTCCCAATAAATCCGGAATGTCCTAGGCACTTCTCCTTGGGCCTGGGACAGGGCCTGTTTCCTCAGTCCCTCGAAAGAGTGGCACTCTCTCTGTCCCTTACAGAAGTCTGCCCGGGAGGGTCCCCCTTCAGCTAACAAGCATTGAAGGTCAGGATGATCCTCCGGGTTGAGAACCTCTCCCACAGGAGAGTCTTCTGTCTCTTCTCCCACAGGAGTTGAGTTTGGGTTTTCCACTGGACCCAGCCCGTCCGGAGCATGGATCCCAATGGGTGCTGTCGGAACAGCAGGAAGAGAAGGTGTTCCCTCCACAGAGGTGGCCTTCTTGGTCTTCCTTCTTCTTGCCTTAGGCCTTGCCTTTGGCTCGGGTACCTGACTCACAGCCAGACCCGGTGTCACCTGTGACCTAGTGACTGCAGCAGCAGTCATGGGAAGACCATCCGAGATCAACCCCAACTCTACTAGATCATTTCCTAACAGAATGTTGGCAGGGACATTGTCCTGAACCAGGACAGGAAGCTTTGCTGTCTTGTCTCCAATCATGAGTGTGACTAAGGCTACAGGCGATAATTTGTGAGGCCCACCAGCTAAACTGGTGGTTCTCAGAGGAGCACCTACATAGTCCTCTGGCTTGAGCAGAGTCCTGTCCACCACTGTCATGCTTGCCCCAGTGTCTCTCAAACCAGTAGAAGGCTGGCCATTCAAGAGGACACTTCTCAAAAACCTACGGGTGTTCTGTGGGATAGTCGCCAGTACTTCTGCATACTGGTCCCAGGCCCCAAGGGACACTAAGGAAATCTCTACCGGAGCACCAAATGTGATCCCGGTAGAGGAGGGGAGGACAGTGGCCTCCACCTCAGACACGGGGTAAGGGTAGGTCAGGCTGACAGCCTGTACTCCAAGTGCCTTACCTTTACACTTGGAGTCACCCCTTCTGTGATCCAGAGCCCCACAGTCCCAACAAGTGCCAGGAGTGCGGGGTACGGTACTGGAACCACTGGGAGCCTGCTTTGCAGCAGGTGGACCACTACTCTTATTCCCACCCACAGATGACTTATCCCCACTAGATTTTTGGGTCTTGGGAGAGGAAGGTTTAGGTTTACCCGACTGTGACTGCTTGTGGGACTCCTCAGCTTTCTGAGAGGCCCCCTTTTCTTTGTCCTTGTCCTTCCCACTGGAGTCCTTAGGGGACACCCGGTGGGAGACCCACTTGTCAGCCAACCTAGCCAGCTTAAAGGGGTCCAAAATGTTCTGGTCAGCCACATACTGACGCAGCTCTGGTGAACAGGCTTCAGAAAAATGCTCAAAAACCAAGAGGTGGGACAATTCAACAAAAGTCTTAACCTTGTATCCATCAATCCACCCCATCATGTTCATGTGCGCAGCACTCACCCAGTCAACCCAAGACACATTCTCTCTTTTCTTAAAATCTCTGAACCTTTTAAGGTATTGGGTAGGTGTCTTGCCAAACTTGGCAATCAAAGCAGACTTCATACACTCATACTGACCCCTTTCTTCCACACTCAGCTTCAGAATACAGTCATATCCAGTTTGAGGCACTCTGCTTAACAAACACTTAGCCCAATCTCTTTTATCAACATCATGAATCGCACAAGCCATTTCAAACGCTTCAATCCATTGGAGGATATCTGAACCCTCCACAAATACACCAACCAAATCTTTCATAAACTTGGTGGCTGGGGACCTGACACTCTCACTGGTTTTAGCTGAAGTCTCCACTATAGCTTTCTCTAGCTGGATTCTCTGACATTCAGTGTCCTGGCTCTTGAGTTCAAGGTCCTTATGTCTGAGTTCAAGATCCTTATTCTTGAGCTCCACTTGTTGAGCCAACTCCTCTCTCTTAAGTTCAGCATCTATTTCCAACTTGCGGTATTCAAAGGCCAATTTCATCCTTAATAACTCAAGCTCCAAGGAATTGCTGGGGTTTGGAACAGAGGCAGCAGGAATGGCGGCATTCCCAGAAACAGATTCAGCAGAAACCCCAGGGGCAGAGTCCTCATTGGTTGCATTCCCCCCCTCATCAAGAGTTTCACCATCAGTCTGGTAGTCCACCAGGGCAGCTATCAGCTCAGCCCTAGACTTATCCACAAAGTCTAACTCCCTGGCTTCACAAGCACTCTGGAGAGCCTCCAAGCTCATCCGAGTCAATTTGCCATTTGCAATAGACTCCATTGTTTGTAATGCAGTTATCTTGTACACAACTAAACCTTAATTTAATAAAGTGCAGATATTTTGTTAGTGGCACGGTTATACACTGATTCTTAAAACCATAAACATCCCACCGCTGCCACCAGTGTAAAGGACTGGTAGGGGGTGGTCTGTACTTCTGCTCTCTATATGGTAGAGGGGAGGCACAGAGGACCCCAGCCTAGATTCTCTATTCAGCAGCTATGGTCGAGCAATCAAGGCCTAGCTTCTCAGGAGGTGATGCAGGCTGGTTCTTAAGTACAGTGTAGTCCCCAAGCCCCCACAAAGGAATGTCCACACACTGTATTGGTTAGAACACAGTCTTTATATAATCAATATTCAAGGTTATGTACACTTATCATAATAACTCACTTTGTACTTAGGAAAATCAACAATGGCAAATATATACAATTCTAAAGTGGTACCACCCTTTGTATTAGATCTCATTAAAGTGCATCAACAATACTGTAACAATGTCACACAGATCAATAGAGTGAAACCAGCAATAGAGAGAGAGGAGAGAAAATAAGATGGTTGAGCAATAGGCAGAATACTGGCCCCTACCACTAGACACAGTTCTGTGTGGAGATCCCCCCCACCTGGGCAACCTGTAAAATAAAGATATAGCACAAGCCCAGTCCATATATTGTTCTGCAAGTCTTATTCCCTCCTATAATGTTTTTACCCCCCCAATGTACCTGGTGGAGTCGAGTTCTTCGAAGAGGCGTCGACAGATCCTTCTTGAGCGACCCCCTTTCAAGCGGGAGTCACGGATCGTTGAGAGGCGTCGAGAAGCGTCGAGGAACTCGGCGTTCGGCGGCGGGGAATCGAAGGCCCTTCTTGAATGCCTTCCCTTTCAAGCGGGAGACACGGGGCGTCGAACGTCCGTCGAGGAACTCGGCGTTCGGCGTCGGGGAATCGACAACCCTTCTTGAGTGCCTGCCCTTTAAAGCGGGAGACACAGGTCGTCGAACGTCCGACGGAGAACACGGGTGAACGGCGTCAATGAGGCGGCAGCTTCGTCCGAGCGGTGCTCGTCGGCGTCGGAGCGTCGGCGTCGTGCAAGGAAGAGGCGTGCGGGGCACCTCGGTGACAATAGTTCTGGACCGCAAAGATTGTGGAGACGGGGGCCCAGCAAGGGCGTCGAGTCGTTCGAGTCTTTGTGGTCTTCGGGTGGCGGGAAACCCACCGGCAGGTTTCTCCTCGGCGCGTTGGTCGTCCTCGACTTTCTCCGGCAGGACAAAGCGGTCGACTATGCGAGCGAGGGAGTACTTCGATTCGAATGTTCTTAGGCAAAGGAGCGGGCGGCTCAGGTCGTCGGCGGCACGGCGTCAAGTGGTTCCCAAGGCTGGGCAACACAACTTCGACGGGCCTCCTGCGGTTACACAAACCTGCGAACCCTGGTCGACGGCAATGGACTTCGACAGCGGCGATGTCCGGGTGCTTCACTTTGATCTCCTCGGCAGTCCCGTCTCGGGTCGGCAGCCTTTCGAGGATCTGACTTCCAGGGCGCTTCGGCGAAGATGGAGCGGTGCTCGCTGGTCCCTCGGAGCACGGGAAGAGGGCGCCTTACCAGGTCCTCTCTCGGGTCAGTCTTCGACGATTTCGGCAGCCTTCGGATCGGTCGAAGCAAATGCAACAGCAAGTCTTCTTCTTCCAGCTGAGCGTCGAGGATCAGCAGTTCCAGTTACTCTTAGAGTGGAGACTCAGCTTCTGAACGCTTCTGAACAACTACCAGTGGTGAGAGGTCCCCAGATATACTATTCTGTCTCTCATCCACACTGCTGGCACACACTCAGCAGCCAATCATACAGAAGGGCATTCATGCAGTCAGTCAGCCAATCAGGCACACAGTGCATTCAGGCCACACTCCTACTTTCAGACACTCACAACAAGGAATGTGGATTGGGACAAGTACCCAGCCATTCAACACTACACACTGCATTCAGGCCAGTTTCGGGCAGGGCTGTCTCAGTCTTTGTCTCTCATGCCAGAAACCAGACAACCACAACAAGGAGTGTATATTGGTCACACACTCCATTCACCCAGGTCCCACCCACAGGAGGTACCCACAACATACAGTCACTGGGAAGGCTCCAGTCAGTCTAGCTGGGCCTTCACAACAACGCCATATATGGAACTTCCACCCAACAGCCAGTGAGGGGGAAGGGACAGAGTCAGGGCTTCCCAGGACTTTGGGAAAACAAGGTAACAGGCAATAGAAAGCAAGAGGCCACAGGGGCCATCTTGTTTCCTATCAGGAATCAACTGATCCCAATGGCAGGGCCTGGGTATCCCAAAATGGAGGACACCCAGAGCACCTGTCAAATTCAGCATGGAGCTGCCACCAGCCCATACCCTGCTTTGTGGGCCATCCACAGGTGCCCAAAAACATACACTAGGGGTACAGGGTTGTACCCCTACCCATGGGTGCCATAAGGGTATCCCATGGGTCTGTTCACCAAACCAAAAGAGAGAGCTGCACTGCCAGGAGTCCCACATGGACTCCTGGGCAGAAAATACGACAGGACACACGATAAAAAGCAGTAAAGGACAAGGATTCAGAGGCCCTGTCCCTCTGATGCATTTCCAGCATCACAGTTCCCCACACACGTAACGTGTCAGCTGACACGGTTTCCTCCAGAGTGTATACAGGCGCCATGGCAACCTGAACCTGCTCCACAAGGGAGCCTGCAAATGCGTCTTTTTCCGCAGGGAAGCCGCGGAATAGAGAAACACAGCCTTTCGAGGCCAAAATGTAACAGCCGGTCTAGGAGGCGACTGCTACTGGGGACTTTTGGAGCTGCTGGCAGACTACCCCCGAGGACTGGGCACCTGCCCGTGGTACATGTAAACTGCCCAGCCTGGTGCGGGCGGGTGGGAGACACCGAATCCTTGGCCGGGAAACCTGTGAATTGAGCTGGTGCTCTAATCGATTTGCGAACCTGCCTGCTGGAGCAGGTGCAGACGCACACACTGGCGCTGGGTACCGGAGGCCCGCAAGAACGCGTAGCGACACAGCTCGTGTACAGTGAGCCAGAGAAGTGTTGCTGCATCCTGTCGACAAAGAAACAAGATGGCGGTCAGACGAGGACAAAGGATTGAGCCAACAGGCTAAAACAAAGAAGGAAGAATAGCCGCAACGTAGACGAGAATGGATTAGACCACGGCAGGCTGGAACTATAGGATTGAGAAGAAGTGGACAGCAGTCCTGCAGATCTGCAGAGCGTCGACTAAAGCGAAAGCCCCTGCGGAATCAGAAAAACGGGGTGGTGGAGCGCATGGAGAAGATCGGAGGAAACGGGACTCTTGCAGCAAAGCTCCAGGTACTGAGCGACCTATGTGGAACGTAGAAAAATATATGAAGTGTGGAAACCTCGGCGCGCCACTCGAACAGTGAACACATGGGCTGAGTATAAATATATGCATAGCCGTCAGAGCACCGGCATAGCTAGTGTGGGTTGTTCACAGTGTAACAATTGGAGACATTAATGGCAGTACATCGAGAAAGCCCGAAACACAGACCGCATAGGGCTATGTGAGTGAACCCTCTGGGAAATGCCAGAAGAATTAGTTGGATACTTTACAAATGACACAGTAGCAAGTACGAGGAAGGCGCGGGCCGAGTCTTCCGAAACTATAAAATTGATCAAAGACCAGGGAGACACGGAATCTCACAGACACCAGAGGCACTGAAAGTGCACTATAGTGTGTGAGATTGGTACGCACAGTCCGCAACAAAGCAAGGTTGGAAAACACTGCACGCCAGTGAGGGGGCGGAAACCACACAGATGAACACTGCAGCTGTGGTCCACGGTGGATATGGGGGCTCGGCCCAGAAGAAGCTAGGAATGTGATAACACCAACAAAGTACCAAAGTGAGGCTCTAGTACCGAGCAGCACGGCCTGGCAGGAAGAACATCAGGCAGAGAATAGATGGAGTGGTAGCCGGCGGAGAACAAAAGCAGGTGATTTTAGAGTATCTGGGGTGGCGAAAAGAAAAGATAAGATGGTTGAACCAGCTATAAAGCTGCTACTGCACTTGCTATAACTACGGCTTCTAAGTAACAGGCTATAACAGCACACAGCCTCGAAGGGGCGCAACAGCGCGGGCCACATCCACACCCACAGCACTACTGGCTTCTGGAAGAGGCCTGCAGCATCAAGCCATACCGGTGAGCTGTAATACAGGCGGGGTGGTGTCGTGTGAGCGTGCTTGTTAGTACAGTGGCCCCTAGGATGAGCAGAAGACCCAGGAGGAGAGCATAGGAATCAGGCACAGTTTGAGGAATACTGGCTCCCCTGGAGCAGAATAGCCCGGATCTGCGAGGAGTACAGATCCATCAGAGCCAAGACAGGGAGTGCTCACTAAAGACAGTACCAAGCATTACACGGTGGTAGCCACTGGGGCAGTTGGATACCAACAGTGAGTGCGAGAATAGGACTAAAGGAAACACAAGAAAAGTGTGGGTAACAGCGCATGGTGGGGGACAGAGCAGACTGATATGCTACCACCAGACACTGAAGGTTCCTGCCGAAGCACCTGCAGATATGGCGGTGATGTGAGGGGCGCTGGAGTGATAAAACGACAGAGAAAATCCCTGCCACAGGTTGTACTTCGAGGTGACATCAGAGCAAGTAGTGGACTTAGTAACAAGTACAAACCCCAGGAATATGTACACAGTGTGCTGAATAAGTACGCCAGCATAGACACTGCTCATCACAGTACCGCGAGAGACCAGAAATTGTACCACTTTGGTCTTAGCGGAAGAGACTGATGTAGAGCAAGTGGGGTCAACAATGGCATCTAAGCCAAACAAGACCAAAGTGAAGTAGTCATCTATTGACGCATTTGCCAAATTTGTGCAAACGACGTGAAGACAACAGTGCAAGAGGCACGAGGAGAGGAGGCCCCCAGGCGGAATGACCAGTAGATACTAGAGGCCATAGCAGAGCTGAAGTCGGCATTGGAATTTAAAATTGACACAATCAGTATTGATGTGAACCTCTTGAGACAGGATGTCAGGGCATGGACAGAACGCTCACAGGAGTGCTAGAGAAAGAGGTGAAAGCTAACACAAGCAGCTGCAACGAAAATTCCCAGGAAGTCTCCATACTACAGCAGCAGGTGCAGAATCTCGAGAACAGAGCAGAAGAGGCGGAAGGTCGGGCACGAAGGAACAATATACGGATTGATGGGGTCCCGGAAGGCGAGGAAGGCTCAAACCCGACAGACTTAATTGAAAACATGCTTTTGCAGGATATAGGAGCTGAGTCACTCACCCAAGAGTTCACAGTCGAAAGGTTGCATAGGGCCCTGACAAGAAAACTGCCACCTAGAGCCCCACCTCAGCCGATAATAGCCAAGATATTAAATTTCAAGCACAGGAAAAAGATCCTAGACCACTTTCTGAAAGGAGGAACGATCAGCCGAGCATCAGCGACCATCACAGTGTACTTTCCTGGTGCAAAAGCAGAGGATGAACTATGTGTCAGTCAAGAGGAGGTTACGCGCAGCTAATCTTAAATACATGTTTTTATACCTGGCAAAAATGAAGGTCTTACATAAAGACTGGGCTGTTTTTTTTCTAGACTCCGGACAATGTGAACAAATGGATGGACATGATGAACATACCGTCAGAGAAAGAAGACCAGGCGAGAAGCGAAAGTGATAACTGAATCTGTGTTGTTTAAATAATGTACACTTGAGCCATACAGTGGCAATTGCGTACTGATCCGACATTGACATTTGAAAGTCGAAAGCTACATTTAAAGCTACATTTACTCCCCAAGTCCCACGGTAGATACCATGATGGACTCCATTTGGAAAGGACACACCGAAGCCCTCTCCACTTTAACCCACTCCAGAGAACTACAAAAGAAACAAGCAGACAAGAAAAGAACTGCAGCACCTGTATTACATATAGGTTACAAAGTGGTTAGCCTCCAAATATCTACCTCGCCATTTGGTACCCTACAAATTATCTCCATGATACTTTGGCCCCTTTCCCATTTTGGTGGATATTGGTCCAGTGGCTTAGCAAATAAAACTCCCCAAATCCTGGACCAGACTACATCCAGTTTTTTATATATCACAGTTGAAACCCCACATCCTAGACTGTTTTGACAGGAAAACAAATACCTCACCACCACCTGTTGACACTCAATCCGGACCAGAAAACGAAGTTGCAGGGATTTCTGATTCTCGCTACTACTGTGGTCAACTTCAGTATCTAATCGACTGGAAGGGATGTGCTCCATGCGATCGCACTTGGAAACCAGCTTCACATGTACATGCACCAGCATTTATCAGACGTTCCCATAAATCACGTACTTAGTATGCCCCCCTTGTGAGGGATAGGGACCAGTTTTCTGTCATCCATCGATATGCCCTATGGAAGAGATGTAAATTACACAAATAATTCCTTTCTTCCCCCTTCCAACATGGTAGCCCACAGGTCTATTCTTTCTATTCAACTTCCCTGGTCTAGTTGTTTTCAAGATGGCTGCTGTGTCCCCTCCTTTAACTACCCTCTTTGCACTGCAGACCTCGCATTACTTCGAATCTGACTGCTTGCTAGCTGCCGCACCTCTATACGTAAGTGCTTCTTACTTTCTTCCTTCCTACATCTTCCTTCCCCCCTTCCTTATGCCGTTCTCCCCCTGCTCTATTTCAGATTTAGCTTCACAGCATTTCACAGCGCTAACCGAGTACCCAGCATTTGCTCTATTATTATACACTGTGTGAACTGTTTAAAGATCATGTGTAATACAAACTCCTTTGACTATACCCTCAGTTATTCACTTAGTGCTCTGATCGGTGAGTGTTACTCTATTTAGCTGGCAACGCGTGTTTTTGCTGACAAATGTTTAAAATTTTGACAACAGAATTTTTTCAAAGCACCCCTTTCCATATTCCGATTGCAGAGGACTATCGGCATTGTTAATATTTCCGGCCGACACCGCGTGTTTGTGTTGACAAATGTTTAAACTGTCACGGACGGCATTCTTTGAAAGCTCTGCTTTCCATATTCCGATTGCAGAGGACTATCTGCAACATTAACATTGCCAGCCCTGCAAATCTCAGTTCTTACCATCCACAAGTGTTCCATACTTCCTCGTGCAACTCAGCTTCCATCGCAACTCGTGCATCACCCTTCACTGCAACTATACGCAACACATTCATCGTATTCCTGCCTGTGCAACGCGTGCACCATACAACCATTTAAAAGTGTTGAGAGTTCTTTCTAATGGTAAGCACGACTTTCATCAGTCTCCCTGAGTTATTCCTTCATTCCTGACTCTGATCCTCCGGGTTTATGATACAAAGTATACACTAAACCCATTTTTTTTTTCTTCTCTATCCCTATATGGGAGCTGTGCTGGAAACTGGATACACTAGAAGACCTAACTCTTCCTGACCTGCGCGGAAAGGCTAGAAAGCCAATCCTTGAAGCTCCACTGAGATTCTCCAGGACATCCATCTCTAATCAACTATCTTCTCGCCCTTCGCAGGTTTTCTTCCCCAGGAGGGTTTCCCCGACTTTACCCTTGTCCCTGTTTCCACTTCTGAGGGCCAGGGGTGGAGGTAGGAAGGCTCCTCATTACTTCTCGCTGTACCTACCTTCCATCAAGTGACCTAAGGTAAAATGTTATATACCTGTAAAGCGAACACATAGTCCACATAGTCATAACAAGATGGTCCTCCAAAGTCTTACTATAAATGACAATATCATCAATATAAGCTCCAAAGAAATCAGAATAGGGTTGTAGGCTGGGGCGTGGCCAGCGGCGGAGCAATGCAGACGTAGGTCCCCAGTGCTCCCGGGTCGCAGTGTAAATCCTGAGGATACCCGTACGGCAGATCCCCATGGTTTGGTGCTGAAACGGGGGGCTTGGAAGCAACGGCACTGGTGACTTATTTGCAGCCCCTCGGGACGTGAGAGCGGGGAAGAAACAACGCAGCGGCCCGCTGGATGGGTCCCGGCCAGCGACATGTCCAAGATGGCCGCCAGAATACTCTGAGGTGCTCACGCGGCATGGTGCAGGCGAGAGGCAGGCAAGCGGCGGACACCCGCCTCAGGGGGAAGAGAGGAGGTGGTCCGGCTGCAAAAGGTACTGGCAGCTGTGGGGCTGGATGCGATCTGCCAGCCGACTGGTGGTGGAGGTGGGCTATGGTGTGCCCTTGGGGAGGAGCACAGCAGGAGCCGGGAGGAAGCCCGACCGGTGTGCAGCTCTGGAGCATCCAGGACCAGCGCGAAGAACCCAGAACGTGAAGCCCGAGACTAGAGCGTGACTCAGGTGAGGAGGATCGTTTCCACGACAGAGGAGGGAACCCCATTGGTGCAGAGGCAGCACGTAATCATCTGCCTTGGGAACGGCAGGGCAGAGCTCCGAAGTCTGGGAAGGCTGCGCCGGGAGGGGGTGGCGAGCGGTGAAGAGCCCTGTGTGTCCCAGCCCTGAAGCCAGGAGAAGAGCCCGGGGAGCAGACGGAGGACTGTGCATTGTATAAGTCAGTGTGGCCATCCCCCTGGGGGCCTGGTGCTGGAGGGGGCGAGGACCCCCCGGTCCTCTCATGATAGTGCGGACTATGGCCAAAGAGTGGGCCAATTGAGGAGAGGAGCAGTGACAGCCTGGGCGGCACGGACGCGGTGAGGGTCAGACCCCCTGGTAGGCAAGGCCAGGACAGTGGAAAAGGAGCACCCACCCCATAGCAGGGGTGGACCCTGAGAGAGGGCCGCCCTGGTAGGACTGAGGAAGTTGGGAGTCCCTTACTGCCGGATCGGACACAAAGGATAGCCAGCCTACATTGCTGCACCTCGTCAAGGTTGGATATCAGCAGGGACAATAAGTGAGACCGGACTTGGAGGCGCAGATTGTGGGCACTCTTGGGGACTCAGGCGGTGGTGAGTTTGAACCCAGAGGGTGGTGCCTCTAAACCCGGTCCATCATGGGAAAGAGGCAGCAACGGATGGACAAATACACAGAGGCAAAGGACAGGCTGTCTAAGCAAGATGGACTGGAGCGGCAGACGGGGGAAAGATCTATTGGTGGCGATGAAGGAGCAGTGACTTTGGACTCATTAATGGCAGCAATACAGGCCTCACGAGCCACTCTCTAGGAGAGTATCAAGGAGGTGGGGGAGGATGTTTCCTTGGTGAGGGCGGACCTCCGAAAAGTATGTGAGAGGGTGACGGAGATTGAACAGAGGGTCTCCACGGTGGAAGACGAGGTCCAGAAACTCAAAAACCAGGTGGTGGGCCTGGTGGGGGTGACCCGTAGGTTGGAAGTGAGAGCTGAAGACGCGGAGGGGCGCTCCAGGTGGTGTAACATCCGACTGGTCGGAGTTCCGGAAAGAGAAGAAGGTCCCAGTACAGAACTGTTAGTAGAAAACCTGATCCTTCGGGTGCTGGGCATTAAGGGGCTGTCCAAGCTCTTCACAGTGGAGAGGGCCCATAGGGTGCCAGGAAGACCTCCACCGCTGGGCGCTCAGCCGAGGGTAATAGTGGCTAAAATCATGAACTTTAGAGATCGAGCTGCTATTCTACAGTCTGCGCGGAAGGTGGGCAGCTTCGAAGTTGGACAAGCAAGGCTGCAGATTTTCCCACACTTTACATTGGAAGTGCAGCGGCAAAGGAGGTCGTATGGCGCCGTGAGGAGGCGGCTCCGGTAACTTAATTTAAAATATATGATGTTTTTTCCGGCAAGGCTGAAGGTGATATCGGGAGGGCAGTCATGGTTCTTTACGTCCCGGGGGAGGTATGGGACTGGCTGCATAGGAGGCTACAGGGGGCGGAATCCCACCTGGAGGGGTCTAAGGAGGGGCGGCAATAGGAGGCGGGGGATTGAGGGGGGAGGTGATGAGTTGAGGGGTAGGGGAGGAGGTGATGAGTTGAGGGGTAGGGGAGGAACTTTCATGTACGAGTCACCTAGGGGCTGAGGTGGGCAAAAAGGGGTAGGGGATTTTTGGTATCGGAGGTGTGACACCCCCAGATTTTATGACACTATTGGCTACTACCCACATAAGAGGGGGTGAAGATGGGGTAGGTGAGTCAAGGGGTCTACAACAAAAGAGAGGGAAGGTGAAGAGGGTTGGGTCCGAGGGGGGACCTGATGACCCACGGCAGTTGAAGCGTTCGGGGGGGAGGTGGGGAAAGGGGGGGAAGAGGAGAGGGGGAGTGTTGGGAGGAAGGGTTCAGAGTTAGCACACCAAGTTGGGGAAAGGTGTGGGAGGGAGGGAGTCTGGATTCGGGGGGGGGGAGGTATGGTCCAGCACTGCGACGATCGGGGATGAGGGGGCGATAGGAGAGGTACTGAGCACAGGCACCTGTGTGATTGGGAGAGAGGAGGGGATAACTTGAGTGAGGTTCCAAGGTCTTAGATGGGTAGGTTAGGAGGTTTGAGAAATGTCCGGGGACTGGGAAGTTATCAAAAACGGCGAAGAGTGGGGGAGTTTCTGAAGGGGCAGGGGACATAGGTGGCCCTGATACAAGAGACACACGCAGGGGCAGAAATATTAGGGAAACGGGGGAGAATGCAGGGAGGGCAAGTACTTGGCACGGCATACTCAACCCAGGCGAGAGGTGTGCTGATTTGGATGGCGAAACAGATACCACTGACGGTGACGGCGGTAGTAAAGAACGAGGTCGGTAGGACGGTATTGGCACAGTGCTTATGGGAGGGAAGGGCGGTCACTATGGTCAATTCGTACGCGCCAAACGTAGATGATAGGGATTATTTCCCCTCGGTACTTCGCATGATGGGGGCATATCGGGGGGGAAATGGTCATTTGGGGAGGGGATTTTAATTGTCACCTGAAGGAGAGGTTAGATGGGCTGGGTAGCAGAGGGGTGCCCAAGAAGTATTTGCCAGAGTCTCTCCGCAGGATAATGGAGGAATTAGATCTGGTGGAGGTGTGGAGGGAGCAACACGGGGAGGAAAGGGCTATTCATATTTCTCGGGTGTGCACGGTTCATATTCTCGCCTGGACTATATTATAACAGGAAGGGAACATTGCCAGTATTTTGGGGATGTAGCGTACTTGGGGCGCACTCTGTCGGATCACTCCCCCCTGGTGGCCACGCAATTTGGAACTGAGGAGCGATCTCCACAGCGGCTGTGGCGTCTCCACAGGGAGGCGCTGAAAGATGGAGCGTTTGTGAGTGAACTCAGGGAAGGGATCAGGGCATACTTTGAGTTGAATGAGGGCTCATGGAAGCCAGGGGGGTGGAATGGGATGCCTTTAAGGTGACCATTAGGGGACATGCCTGTCCGTGACAGTGGGGATGTGTAGGTGGCTCTGGCAAAGGTTGCGGCGGTTGGAGGCCGAGGTGGCTGAGCTGGGGGGGAGGCGGCAAGGGGAGTGGAGGTTGGGGAGGCGCTAGCGCAGACATTGTAGTCCCACCAGGAAGCTGTGGAAGAGCTGTCACACTTCGATAGCAGCAGGTGGGATGTGAGGTTACATGGAGAAGGGGACAAGACGGGCAAGCTGCTGGCTTGGCTGATTAGTAGGGAGCAGCCGAATCGGGTGGTAACCCAGCTCAAGTTGACTACGGGGGAGCCGGTAAAGACTCAGAAGGGGATTAACAATGCTTTTGTGGCATTCTATAGAGAGTTATACACGAGTGAAGGAGGGTATGTAGAGGCTGACGTGGAGGACCTCATGGAAAGGTTGCAACTTCCGAGGTTAGGAGAAGATGTGCGGGGGAAATTGGAGGCTTCAATTGAGGAGGGGGACGTTTGCTGGGCAATCCGCACAATGCGGAGAGGTGCAGCGCCATGAAGTGATGGACTCCTGGTGGAGTTTTATTCAGAGTTCGCTGATCTCCTGGTGCCACACCTTGTGAAGGTATATGAAGAGGCTTTTCAAAAGGGTTGTCTCCCGGAGTCAATGAGAGAGGCAGTGATCACGGTTATTTTAAAGGAGGGGAAGGATCCAAGGGATCGCGAGCCGTACCGACCGATTTCGCTGTTGAATGTTGACGGAAAAATCCTAGGGAAGATTCTCGCTGCCAGATTGGAAAGAGTGGTGCCGAACCTGGTTCATCCGGACCAATGCGGGTTTATTGGGGGAAGGAGCACGTCTGGAAACATCTCTCGTTTACATCATGTTATGGACTCTGTGAAGTCGCAGAGGCGGGGCATGGCAATTGCGTCATTTGACGCCATGAAGGTGTTTGATTCTTTGGTTGTTCGGGTACTGCGGGAGTTTGGGTTTGGGGAGAATATTTGTAGGTGGTTAGCCCTCTATATGAGAAGACTTTGGCGATGGTGAGGACCAATAACTGGGTGTCGGGGACATGGGAGTTGGGAAGGGGGACGCAGCAGGTGTGTGCAGCATCCACAATCTTATTTGCCTTGGCCATGGAACCGTTGGCAGCGTTTTTGTGACAGGAAATGGAGGAGGCCGGTATTGAGGTGGGAGGGCGGAAACACGTCGTATCCCTTTATGCGGATGACTTGTTGTTGTATGTGGTGGATCCTAAGGTATATCTCCTGGAACTGTTGGAAATAATGCGAAATTTCCAATACATGTTGGGCTTCCGTATTAATCCTGGGAAATCGGTGCTATTCCCATTAGGGGGGTTATGGGATTGTCCATTGGGGAGCTGCCAGAATTGGGGTTAAAATGGGACAAGGAGTCGTTTCATTATTTAGGGGTACGTATTTTTCATGAGATGGAGAGACGTTTGTGGACAACACGGGGAGGGCATTGTCTAAAATAGGAGACTCGATTCAGTTCTGGAGGGTTTTACCTCTTTCTCTGATGGGTAGAGTGGCGCTATGTAAAATGGTTATCTTGCCGAGTTTGCTTTACTTTTTTGCCAATATACCATACGTTGCAAAAAGAGTCTTTTTCAAAACGTTGGATGTTAAAATTAGGGAACTTCTGTGGGATACGAGGAGGAGAAGGGTGTCTTTGGAGATATTACGAAGACCCAAGGAAGAGGGAGGTCTTGATCTCCCGAACTATGAACGATATTTTGGGGCTGCACAATTGCAGTCGGTATTGGTGTGGGAACAACCAGGGGTGGAGGCCCTAGAAGGTCTGGTAGGGGTCTTACCGCCCAATTTCAGGCCAGTTGAACTACTCTGGTGCCCATTGGGCGATAAAGGCAGAACGGTAGTGTGTGAAGCAGTGAGGGAGACGTGGAGGAAGTATGCTGGTGGTAGGGGAGTGACAGGCCGATATGAGGGTAGTCTCCTGTGGGGTGCGGATCAGAAGCTCCGCCAGGCGATTGGAAGGGTGGGAGTTCAGAGACCTAAGGAGAAGGGGTGTGACACAGTGGATGATTTATTTGAAGATGGGAAACTATTAACCTGTCAGGAATGGTGTCAGAAGTTTGACCTACCTGCTAGACCACATGGGGGGAAGGGCGCGTATTTCGCGAATTTACAAAGCCCTGTGAGAGGGGGTAGTGAGGGGGGAACTGAAGGTTAAGGAGAATTGGGAAGTGGATATGGGTTGCCAAATATCGGGGAAGGAATGGGCGCAGGTCTTGTAATTGGTCTGGAAGACTCCTGGAATGGCCGTTTATAGCAGGTCCAATTCAATATTTTACATAGGACATATGTGACCCGGTGATGCACCAGGCAATGAATAAGGAAGGCTCGGACGAGTGTCGTAGATGCGGTGAGGCGCAGGCATGATTTTGGCATGTGACATGGGAATGCAGTCTAATACGAGAATATTGGGACAAGGTTCTTCGAGGAGTGATGGGTTACCGGGGACTGAATGGGAACGGAGTCCAGAAATTTTCTTATGGGGGAAGCTCCTAGGGGGAAAAAGACACAAGGTACAGAATAGAATGGGCCGATTTCTGCTTGTGTTGGCGAAGCGCCGAATGGCGATAGCGTGGAAATGTCCACAAGGCTCAATGATCAGTCAGTGGCGGAAAGATGTGCGGAGATGGGGGTTGGCAGAACTAACGGTCCTACAGGGAGCGGACCCGGAAGCGGAAGGGGAGGAGGTAACGATCTCTTGGACCAAGTTGTTAAATGATTTATCGAGGGATAATGACCTACGACCGCCGTGAAGTTCTACGGGTGTGGATGAAAGGGAGGGAGGGAAGGATGGAGGTGGAGGGTATGACTCTGGGGATTGGCAGCGGCCTCACTTAACCCTGATAGGATTCATAGACTCGGAGGAGCGCTAACTGTGACCGCTGGAGAGAAGGACACTTGCTGGACAGAACCAGACTCTGGGAAGGGGGCGAGGGAGAAGGGTGAAGTTGGGGTTCTTCTGATGTTGTCAATATTAAAGTTTAACTGTGCTGGGGAAGAGGTGGAGGGTGGTGGGGGAGGAGGATGGAGGGGGAGCTGGAGTTTTGGGGCGTTGTTAAAAATGCTAATAAAGAGTTTAAAAAAAAAAAGAATAGGGTTGTAGGATTTTATCCATGAGGCGTTGGAAAGTGGCTGGCACACTGTGTAGACCGAAAGGGGGGACTTAAAATTAGAATAATCCTATCGGCATTGAAAACACTGTTGATTTCTTATCTGGTCCATATATGGGAACTTGCTAGTACACTTTTGTTAAGTCTAGGGTTGATAGAAGGGTGGCTTCTCTGAGTTTATCAATTAGATTGTCAATGCCTGGCATGGGATAGGCATTCGAAATCTGATATCGCATTTACTTGATGGAAGTCTATACAGAATCTCCAGGAATGGCCAGGTTTATTGACCAACACGATAGGAGAGGACCATGGACTTGAGGAGGGCTCAAAAATGTTGGCTTCCAGCATTTTGCTGACTTCCTCGATCACTATCTGTTTACAGGCTTCCAGGAGTCGATATGGTTTTAAGTGTACCACTTTACCTTTAGGTGTTCTAATATAGTGGTATGTACCTTGCACTCTTCCTGGTTTTTCTGAGAATACATCGGGAAATGAAATGACTACTAGATCTTGTTGGTGTTGAGTAGATAACTCAGAAGGAATTAAATCAAAGTTATCTATGTCTTCGAGAACCAGACAGGCTAATACTTTGGAATGGGGGGCTGATGAGTTCTCTTTCCACTCTTTCAAGAGATTTATATGATATAATTGGATTTTCTATCCAGTTGGGCTACTCTATAAGTACAGGTTCCCATTCGTTCGTCTATCTCATAAGGTCCATGCCATTTGGAGACAAGCTTGTTCTCTGATATTGTTAAGAGGACCAGTACTTGTTTTCCTATGGAAAACAATCTTAAATGTACGTTCTTATCATAAGTGGTCTTTTGTTGGCTCTGGGCTTTTTCCATATGAGTACAATCTAAGTCTCTGACCAATTTCATATGTTCTCGCATTCGGGTGGCGGTTTGCGAGATGGGAATAGGGGCCTCTTCGCGTCCTTTCCAAGTTTCTCAGAGCATATCCAGGACATCTTTCGGCTCTCTTCTATAGAGCAACTCAAAGGGAGAGAGTCCTATGGAAGCTTGGGGTAAGGGGGTTTCCTCACTGCAAATAGTGCCCATGGGATCATTCGGTTCCAGTCTTTCCCGCTCTTGTCTACCAGTTTCCGTAGAATTAGTTCTAGGGTTTTATTGAATCTTTCTACCAAGCCACTGGTCTGGGGATGGTACAGAGAAGTTTGTAAGGTGGTAATGTGGAGTAACTCTTTGACTTCAGCCATAATCTTACTCATAACATTCGAGCCCTGATCCGTTAGTATTTCCTTGGGAAAACCTACCCTGGAGAAATATGGTAGAAGAGGTTTAAGGATCTGCTGGGGGGTGTTATTTCGCATTGGGAATGCCTCGGGATATCGGGTTGCATAATCTACGATTACAAGGACATATTTATTACCTAATCTGGCTGTTTCAAGTGGTCCAATTATGTCCATACCAATTTTTGAAAAGGGGATTTCTATGATCAGCAATGGGTTCAGAGTGGCAGGTGATCGGATGTGCTTGCTGTTCCTTTGACAAATTTTGCACGTCTGTATGAAAGTTCTTACATCGGCGTGTATACCTGACCAGTAAAATTTTCCGCTAATATGCGCCAATGTTTTAGATTGTCCTAAATGCCCTCCGGTAAGATGGGAATGCGCAATTTCCAGTACAACCTTTCAGTGGCTTTTGGGTATTACCAATTGTGTTTTTACCATACCTTCTGTGGAGGTTTCTCTTCTTTAAAGTAATCCTTGTTTTATAAAGAAAAAAGGACTCCCCTTCCCTAAGCCTTTTTCTTCCTGAATTGCTTACAAAAATGCTTCAGCGAGAGCTGGATAATTTTGCTGGGCGAAAGCTAGGTCGGGACAGATAGTGGGTTAGTCTCCCTTCCTGTCTTCGATGTTAATTGATTTATCAGCTTCCCCAAAGCCTAAGTTACCTCTTTGTGTTTTTGCTGGTTCCCTTTCTTTAAAAGGAGGAAATAAAGTTCTTTCCAAAATTCCCTGCGAAATTTGATCTCTCCGATGGTCAAAAGGGATTTCGCCATGGTTTTGTAAGAGAAACTTCACATATCCCTGAAAGTCGGGATGAGTAACGCCTGCTAAGAAATCTATCCCGAACTTCCACGCTAGGCCAGATTTTGGGGCTAGTCGATTGGAACACCCCGCAGGGGGTATCAAAACCAACTCTGTAGGAATCATTCATCTTTTGCCAGGGGGAATAATAGCTTCCCTACTGCTACAGATATCAAACCCTATAGATTCCTTGGTGGCAATGGAAGGGCTAGAGGCTCTATGACTAAGCTTTTAAACTTGTAGGGTTTCCCAATTAGTTTCAATTGAGTCACATTCCACTCCTGACACCATATATAAGGAACTCATGGTGTCAACAGTAAAGACAGACACAAGTGATCACAGTTCATGGGTGTTTATTAAACTGTAAATGCAGGGTGGAAAAACGCCTAACCTAAACCTAAATCTAAGATGGGAGCAAGCTTCGACCATCAAATGAAAAATAAGGCAGTCCTTGTGGTGTCTTGACAAAGTAAAAGGCCTATACCGAAAATAACTATGCCAAATCTTTACAACTAATTACAGTAAGAGTGTGGGATAGGGTTTCAATAAATAAAGAAGTGTTTAAAATTATAAGTCAGGATGTGATCGCCCAGGGTCTACCTTCCCCACGTTTTGAGCACGGGACAAGGTGGGTCTCCTGAGCACAGCACACACTCGAGCTTTCCTAGCAAGAGAAAACAGTTCTGTTCCAGCTATCAGGTTCTTCGATGGTTAAGTCTCTTTTTTACTAAACAGTCTCTTGCCTTCAAGGGCCTGATATTTTCCACAAACAAACACAAAGTTATGTTTCACGTATGCCTCAGGGTGATGGCTTCACCCTTGGGTCCCTCTCTTCCGGGAGCAGACCTCTCACCAGTCATATGCGACAAACCAATTAAACAGTTCCTTTTCAACGAACTATGGGTGATGACTTTCCACCCCTGGAACTCCCTCATTCAGTTCGGACCCCTTTTCAATCGCCAGCCTCCCTCCTTCGGGTTCCTAATGGCTTTTCTTGCGTTCACTAATGACAATGTCCTTTGAAACATTTGACTGTGGACATCCCACCGCTGAGTTCACTCCTGTCAACACAATGTTCATGGGACTTCAGACTTTGTCCCTTCTTGTGAGCATCCCTCCGCCGGGTTCACTGTTGCCAACCTTTACAACAAACTGTTTGTGTAAAACCTTTACCAAGTGGGATTCGTTCCCTGTTACGCTCACCTGGTATCCACAGAGACGCCACCCAGCCGGGTTACTCGCTGGTATGCTTCTCAGCTTTGCCCTGATGTGGTCTTCGGGGAAGGTTCTGCCTGAAAATACAGGAGGACTGTGTTCAAGACTGACCGTCTGGGGTAAGTATCCTCCCTCCACCCCCATATGATTTCAGTCCCTCAGGTGCCCTCTCCTCACCTTGTGGTAGAATAAGGCATGCTCTCCGTCCTGCCTTCTTTGCAGGGGCGCGTTGTCTTTCATGGGCGAGTGCGGTCCAGTTACTTCACTGACACCGGCCCGTTTGATATTGTTCAGGTAGGTTTTATTGCTGTTCTTTAGTTTTGTTGCTATCCTGCATGCCTTTCTTTGTTTAAAATGTCTCTTTTTTCTCCGTTAGGTATGCGGAGCTACAGCGCGGCGAATTGGCTTGGTTGAGCCCCGCTGGTAAATGATGGCGCATTAAGAGCGCTATGATGCGGTAAGTAAGCGCTATGCGCAGCGCTGCAAAGTCTTGCCTTTGCTAACCTGTGTTTTCCTTCCTTGTAGGTCGCAGTGTTCTTTAGCGCGAGTGGAATGTCCGGAGGGGTGCCAGCCGAGAGTCGACCAGCCAGGTAAGCCTTTTGAGCAGTTCGTAATTTGTAAATGTCTCTACTGCTTTCTTTAATGTTGCCTCTATCTTCCTCTTTCAGGTCGTTCTGTCCGGGAGGCGTGCAGATTCGAGGAAGCTGTTCTCAGTAGCTGCAAGTGTTTAAAGATGAAGACTGCAAGTAATATGCTGCTGCTAATGATGTTCCTTTTGTCTCCTTGCAGCTTCTGCTTCTCCGAGGTTCGATGGAATAGCTGGACACGGTGAGCGTCACGTTGCAAGCTGCAAAGTAACGCAAAGCATGTTGTCTTGCTCTGGTGTGGTTTAAATAGCCCCAACAAAATAGTCCAGGTAAATTAGTCCCTAGGCTACCACACCCAAAACACTAGAACGCATAGCTTAGTTCTTAGGAACCAAGCTATGTGGATGCCTCCATGTTGGCTGACAATACAATAAAGTAGTTCCCAAGCACATTGTTTTTCATGGTGTATGAGCCTGGCGCCATAGGCGCCAGGACTGGCCCCATGAGGGCTTTTGAAGAGGATGCCAGGCTCTAGAGGCCCGAGTCCTGACTCCACCTGGCCAATGGGTTTGCCAGAGGGGGTTTTGGGCGAGGGTCGTGACAGCACTCCCCCCTAAGGCCCCTCCCATGGTGTTCCTTCTGTCCGGCCCAGGTTTGGTTGGGAAGTTCCTATGGAATTTCCTGATTAGACGTGGTGCGTGGATATTCTCACTGGGCTCCCAGGATCTATCTTGTGGTCCAAATCCTTTCCAATCGACGAGATAATATTGCTTGGTCCTAGAGTATTCAGAGTCCAAGATATCTTTGACTTCGAATTCTGGTTCTCCGTCAACAAGTATGGGCTTAGGTGGTGTCCCAATCCGTGTGCCGGGTTGCATTGGTTTCAGGAGGGACACATGGAATGGTGGATGTGTAGATTAGGTGGTAAATCCAGTTTCACGGCTGCTGGGTTGATAATTGCCTTAATGGTATAGGGTCCTAAGAATCTGGGATGAAAGGTCCGGGTTCCCTTGATGGGTATGAATTTAGCGGCTAACCAAACTTTGTCTCCTACTTGATAATCAGGGGCCTTTTTCCGGTGTTGGTCGGCAAATCTCTTTTGTTTTTCTTTGGCATGAATAAGGTGTTCCTTTGCCCTTTTGAAAGCCTGAGTAATGGTTGTGTGTAGAGTCTTTACCGCTGGCATTTCTAAGCTGACTGGAAGGTCTAGTTCAGAGGTACGTGGATGTCTGCCATAAAGGGTATAGAAGGGCGTTTGTCCCATGCTTGAATGCAAAGAATTGTTATATGCATATTCGGCTATCCATAGTAGGTTTTTCCAATTCCTTTGTTCGTGGTGCAGCATGCATCGTAAATATTGCTTGAGTGTCTGATTAGTTCTCTCAGTTTGGCTGTCCGTTTGGGGATGGTGACTGGTAGATAGCTGAACGTCGATCTGCGCATTTGCCCAACATTTTTTCCAGAAGTTTGAAACAAACTGGCTGCCTCGAGCAGAGACCAGAACCGAAGGGAAGCCATGTAGCTTAACCACGCCCTCCAGGAACACTTTTGCTAAAGTGGCTGCGTCTGGGAGGCCTTTGAGAGGAATAAAATGGGCCATCTTCGAGAATAAGTCCACAACTACAAGGATGGTGTTGAATCCTTAGCTTGGAGGTAGATCAGTGATGAAGTCAAGGGAAAGAGTGTGCCATGGAACTGTAGGAATATCCAATGGTTGTAGGAGACCAGATGGTTTTTGTTTCTGTGATTTATTTTGTGCGCAGACACCGCAGGACTGAATATACTGAATGATGTCCTTAAGCCAGGTAGGCCACCAAAAGTTCTCTTTCACCTTAGCTAGGGTTTTGGCGATCCCCGGATGCCCTTCGATCAGTGAATCAGGATAGTTTGAAATAATATGCTGTTGTAATTCCTTCTTGGGTACATATAGGCGATCCCTAAAAAAGGGTAGATGGTCCTTGATGGTATATTGTTCTCCTTGAGTTTGCCATGCGAGGTAGGCATCAGGATTCATTGTCCGTTGGATTTCTTTTCGTAGTTCTGCTTGTGTTAAGGCTGTCGTGATACCCAAGAGTTTGTCTTCAGGTATAATAGGTACTGGGTCTGGAGTTGCATATACTATTTCATCTATGCCCATGCGAGATAAGGCATCCGCCTTTCCGTTTCTGACTCCTGGTCGAAATGTGATTACATAATCATATTCGGCGAAGAAAAGGGCCCACCGTAATTGGCGCGAGGATTGGGCCTTGGCTGTTTTGAGATATTGCAGGTTTCGGTGGTCTGTGATGACTGTAATGGTGTGTCTGGCCCCCAGAAGTAGTGCCTCCAAGCTTTAAAGGTGGATGTCCGTGATGGCATAATTAATCTTTGGAGGTGAGAACGTTTTCGACCAGAAGGCCACAGGATGTAGCTGGCCGGTTTCCGGGTCTCTCTGTGAAAGGACAGCCCCCATTGTGAGACTGGATGCATCAGTTTCAACGACATAAGGGAGGTCTGGACGAGGATGTCGCAGGATTGGAGCGGAGGTAAACCTTTGTTTAAGTTCCTGAAAGGCTTCTTCTGCTTCTTCGGTGCAAGCAAACTTTTAATTGGTTTTTTGTAATAGTACTGTGATTGGGTGCACAACCTGAGAGAAGTCTGGGATAAACCGGAGGTAGAAGCTCGCAAAGCCCAGCATGCTGTGTACCCCTTTCAGAGACGTCAGTGAAGGCCATTTCAGAATGGCATCCACCTTGTGCACCTCCATTCTGATGCCTCCTGGAGTAAGGATAAAACCAAGAAATTCTACTTCGGTGACGAGAAAAAAGCATTTTTCAGGTTTTGCAAACAAGCGATGTTGACGGAGCTTGGTGAGGACTGAAAGAACGTGCCTGACATGATCTTATTTCGAGGCTGAGTATACTAAGATGTCGTCTATGTACACTAAGGCGCACACATCAATTAACTCCCTTAAGACGTCATTCATGAAATACTGGAATGCCGCAGGAGCGTTGCATAACCTGAAGGGCATGACTTCATATTCAAACAAGCCGTACTTAGTACGGAAGGCGGTTTTCCATTTATCTCCTTTTCTGACTCGGACCAGGTGGTACGCTCCTCGAAGGTCCAATTTGGTATAAATATGGGTACCTTTAACTTGGTCTAGCATCTCAGGGATAAGTGGCAAGGGGTAGCAGTTCTTTACAGTGAATTGGGTCAATGCGCGGTAGTCAATACAGGTTCTCAAGTCTCCTACCTTTTTTGGTACGAAGAACAAAGGACTGGCTGCAGGGGACTTCGAAGGACGGATAAATCCGTTTGCAAGGTACTGGTCTGAATAGGATTTCAAATTAAGGTTTTCTGGTTGTGTGAGAGCGTAGATCCTGCCGTAAGGGATTTGTGCACCAGGAACAAGGTCGATCTGACAGTCATAGGGCCTGTGCGGCGGCAATGTATTGGGTTGGTCCTTTCGGAAAACATCCTGGAAATCATGGTATTCACTTGGCAAGGTATTAGTTGCTCCAAGAGTTGATACTGTCGCTCCGGGAGTCATGGGGATACAGACGTCGGGTTTTTCCTCTTGGTAATAGCAGGCAGGGGAACATTCTCCGGGGAAGGTTAATTTTCGTGCACACCAGTCTTTCAAAGGGTTTGTGAGCAACCAACCATGGCATCCCTAGTATTAGCCTGAACTGAGGTGCCTTGATGAGATCGAATGAAATAGACTCCCGATGTCTGTCCTGCACAGCAAGGTTACCCTGGCTGTGCACTGGGTTACTGGTCCGGAAGCGATTTCTGTCCCATCCATGGTGGTTACCATGTCCATAGTTGGCTTAGAACACAAAGGAAGCCCCATCTCTGCTGCCAGTTCTTGATCAATATAATTTCCAACTGCTCCGCTATCGATGTATGCTTCAACGGCATGCATTCTTGACGACTGTTGGTGGTTAATTAAGATCACTGGTATTGCAAAGTGCGATGTCAGCCACTCTTTCTTCTCACTCGACAAACTGACCTCTACGTTTGTCGAGCTTGGTAGTTTTCCGATTCCTTAGCTTCATCCTTCTCTGTGGCCACGACTGTTCTTCTTGGGGATTTTACTGGACAGTCCTTCAGGAAATGTCCTGGTTTCCCACAATACAAACAAAGCTGTTGTTGTCTTCTTTTGTCCAGCTCTTGTTTTGTCAATGGAGGCTGTATCCCTCCAATCTGCATGGGTTCTACAGCATTTTCAGGTACACGGGGTGTGTTTTCCCTTGGTCGAACATACACAGTCCGAGGGTCCGTTTTAGACCGGTCTGGTCTGCCTTTCGGTCCTGCAACCAGTGGTCTCGCTGCACGACCAGATTTATGAATTCTGCACAGTCTTTGTGTGGATCAACCACCTGGGCTAAGACGTCCTTTAATTCGCCTCGTAAGCCTCGATGGAATAACGTGGTTCTTTTTTTTTCTGGCCACCTAGCTTCGGCAACCAGTCTGTTGAAGGTAGCAATGTTCGTTAACAAGTCCTGATTCCCCTGTCGGAGGGACAAGAGCTCATTGTCTACTGCTTGTTCCTGGGTATGGCAAGCAAAAAGTTTTTCCATTTCTCTCTGGAACCCCCCAAAGTCATGTAATAGAGGATCGTCATGGGTTACCAACGGCACCGACTAATCTGCTGCACTACCACTCAGGTATGGTAAAACAAAAGCTACCCGAAATTGGTCGTTTGGAAATGCTCCAGGCCTACAAAGAAAATGAAGGCGGCACTGATTGATGAATGCCGCATACTTTCGTGGGTCGTCTGAGAACCTTTCTGGTGGTGCCAGGGGCACTATTCCAGGGAATGTGATCTGTACCGGAGTGGGTGCTATGGGGGAGTTTTGCATCGTTAGATTGCTTCCAGGTAGAGGCGTCTGTCCTGCCTGTGATTGCAAGTATTGCCTGCTAATCTCTTCAGTGCGTTCTTTGGTCACTATTAGGTCTCTCCGGAGGGCATTAGTCTCTTGTCGGGCAGAATGAACCTCAGCACGAAGCTCTCCTAGTAATTGGGCCAATTGGTCCATTTCTGATGTCTCCATGGCGCCCAGGTGGATTTGTTATGGTAGGCTTTGCGTTCTGTTACGCTCACCTGGTATCCACAGGGACGCCACCCAGCCGGGTTACTCACTGGTATGCTTCTCAGCTTTGCCCTGATGTGGTCTGCGGGGAAGGTTCTGCCTGAAAATACAGGAGGACTGTGTTCAAGACTGACCGACTGGGGGAAGTATCCTCCCTCCACCCCCGTATGATTTCAGTCCCTCTGGCGCCCTCTCCTCACCTTGTGGTAGAATTAGGCATACTCTCTGTCCTGCCTTCTTTGCAGGGGCGCGTTGTCTTTCATGGGCGAGTGCGGTCCAGTTACTTCACTGACGCCGGCCCGTTTGATATTGTTCAGGTAGGTCTTATTGCTGTTCTTTAATTTTGTTGCTATCCTGCATGCCTTTCTTTGTTTAAAATGTCTCTTTTTTCTCCCTTAGGTATGTGGAGCTACAGCGCGGCGAAGTGGCTTGGTTGAGCCCCGTTGGTAAATGATGGCACATTAAGAGCGCTATGATGGGGTAAGTAAGCGCTATGCACAGCGCTGCAAAGTCTTGCCTTTGCTAACCTGTGTTTTCCTTCCTTGTAGGTCGCAGTGTTCTTCAGCGCGAGTGGAATGTCCGGAGTGGTGCCAGCCAAGAGGCGACCAGCCAGGTAAGCCTTTTGAGCAGTTTGTAATTTGTAAATGTCTCTACTGCCTCTATCTTCCTCTTTCAGGTCGTTCTGTCCGGGAGGCGTGCAGATTCAAGGAAGCTGTTCTCAGTAGCTGAGAGTGTTTAAAGATGAAGACTGCAGGTAAGATGCTGCTGCTAATGATGTTCCTTTTGTCTCCTTGCAGCTTCTGCTTCTCCGAGGTTCGAGGGAATAGCTGGACACGGTGAGCGTCACGTTGCAAGCTGCAAAGTAACGCAAAGCGTGTTGTCTTGCTCGGGTGTGGTTTAAATAGCCCAACAAAGTAGTCCAGGTAAAGTAGTCCCTAGGCTACCACACCCAAAACACTAGACCGCATAGCTTAGTTCTTAGGAACCAAGCTATGTCGATGCCTCCATGTTGGCTGACAATACAATAATGTAGCTCCCAAGCACATTGTTTTTCATGGTTTCATTGTTTTTCATGGTGTATGAGACTGGCGCCATAGGCGCCAGGACTGGCCCCATGAGGGCTTTTGAAGAGGATGCCAGTCTCTAGAGGCCCCGAGTCCTGACTCCACCTGGCCAATGGGTTTGCCAGAGGGGGTTTTGGGCGTGGGTCGTGACAGCCCCCTTCCCTTCACAATCATTTAACTGTCAGGGCGATCTGTGTCCTGCACAGTTTATCAAGGATGCTGCTCGAGACCTCTTGCCCTTCATTACGAAGCTTATTAACGAGTCCTTTTCCACAAGTACTATCCCCGCTAATCTTAAACAATCTTGGGTACTTCCACTCTTAAAAAAAAACACTCTTGACCCTACCACACCGACTAATTACAGGCCTATCACGACTGTGCCTTTTCTCCTAAAAATCTTGGATAAAGTTGCGTATGTACAAGTCCAAAAATACTTGGAAGAACACCATCTACTAGAATCTAGACAATCAGGCTTCCGTCCACAACATGAAACAGAGACAGCACTCATGGACCTCAAGTCCCAAATCGACGACATTAGAGACAATGGCAAAGCCGCCTCACTCCTCACTCCGCATTCGACCTGGTCGACCACAAAATTCTCTGTAACCACCTTAACAAAGCCACTCACTTCAATTACCTGGATGAGATCCTTCCTAAATGGCAGAACCATGAGGGTCTTCTCCCCCACAGCAGCTGCAGACCCCATACCAATCACTTGTGGCGTGCCACAGGGTTCCTGTGGATCGCCCACATTATACAACATTTTTACCAAGCCCCTTTTCGATGAACTGGATCATCTCGGTGTCACCTACATGAACTATGCAGATGACACCCAGATCCTCTTCCCGCTTTCTGGGGATTATGAAATGGATTTGGCCTTGGTGAACAGATTATATATCATCATCCAGGCATGGATGGCCACACATGGACTATGCCTGAATGATGACAAAACCGAACTCATCATCCTGGGCACCACCACTAGCCTAAATAAACTAGGTCCCAATTACTCTTCATTATAATTGATGGTAACAGCATCAATGTAGGACATGAGGTAAAAACGGTTGGTTTTTACCTAGACTCAAAGCTCTCTTTTACCAAACAGGTCAACTCCTTAGCATCCTCCACGGCCTATACGTGCAAATTGATCCGCACAGCTAAGCCATTTCTATCTGACAATAGCTGCACGATCTTGGCTAGAGCCCTCATCCTGTCTCGCCTGGAGTACTGCAATGCCCTCTATTTAGGGTCCACCAAAGCCATCACCAGAAAAATCCAAACCTTACAAAATAACGCCCTTAGAGTGGCATTAGGTATCCCTAGAAGAGATCACATCTCTGGGAGTAGCAGACAGAATAACTGGCTCCCAACTAACAACAAAATTCTCTTAAAAACTCTGTCACTCACGCACAAATCTCTTTACAACGCTGCACCTATCTACCTAGCCGACAGATTCCACAGACTGACTTACCTGAGACCCTCTAGAACAGCCTACAAAGATTGCCTCTCTATTCCTAATTTCAATCGCTCCACAATAGGTGGCAAAAGATTCCCAGTGAAAGAAGCCAAATTACGGAACTCCCTACCTCCCACTTTGAGAACTGACCTTCCCTACCAAAACTTCAGGACCGACACCATCCTGTGGCTTCAAACCAATGCAATAAGTAGCTAGCTCCTACTGTGAGGACTACCACCCCTCCACCCTACTGCACTCCCTACACATTCACCCACTATCTCCCACACATGCTTATACCGCCGATATCAGCAAGCTGCATGCATCATTTATATTCTCGCCACTGTTCTATCTGTCTGTAATAGGAATTACTGTATAGATTTTTGTGATTTTCTGTAATAGGAATTTACCTGTATATATCTTTTTTGTAATTTCCTGTAATAGGAATTTACCTGTATATATATTTTTGTATTTAATACGTGTATGTAAATAACTTTGCTGTTGTAACCAAGCCTCGCATATACATGTAACCGCTGCGCCCTGTTACCCGAGGGTATGATCGTGCATTATAAATAATAAAACAAACAAACAATCTGTCAGTCAAAGTCTTTCGATTGTACGGAGGATTTGTCAAGACCCCCGTATGACCACTTTGACCCCCTTTCTCCTTTTCCTAAGGCCTTCTGTTTACAGTAGTTTCTATCATCGCATAATCGTCCAGAGTTTCCTACTTGAGCACTCACATGGTGCCAGACTTTTCGGTTGCTGGTTTTCCCCCTTTTTCATCATGAGATCTTTTACAGTTCAAATCAGCCGTTTGCTACTTTTCTTTCAACACAGTTCGGTTTCTCATTGACTCTCCCCTCGACTCACCGGCTGGGATGAACCGCTTGGCTTTCCTTCTCTTCGGAGTCAAGGTTGGTACCACAGAGACAAGCGTCTCTCGCCGGCTTGGTAATCAGCGGAGGAGGGTCTTGTGTACAGCCGACACCTGCTGCAACACATGCTGGCTATTGTCTGCGGTCTTATGCTTCCATCTGCAGAGGTTTCACGGTCCTTGATCGGAAAGGGCAAGACCGCTTCTCTCCATGTCCCCCTTACCGGTATGCGCTGTCTTTTGCCTCCTCTTGAACTGCCGTGCCGAGTTAGCTCTCACAACGTGCCGTCTGCCTTGCTCGACCTGTGCTCTCATGCTCAACCTTTTATCCCTGTGGGAAAGGGCCGCCAGGTGTGTGTGTGATTCTGGTCAATTGCATGACTTTGCCTGACTCTTCTATTGGGACATGTCAGGTAAACAGCTCTGGTGTTAGTCTGTTGTCTTTCGTGTTGCAAGAAAGTGTTCGGGTCTGGAAAGGGAGGGCAATGTTTTGGAATATCCCATGTGGTAGAATGGGGAAAATGTGTTTAAAGAAGGGGGATACCGATGGGTGATTCCAAGATGGCCGCCATGACCATAACACCATGAGGAGCGCACTCCCACCGGGCGATCCGCAAGAAAGGTGCAAAAAGAGGTTAAAGGATAGTTCCGGGACTTTTTTTTTATTGTCCCTACGGTTCGGCCATGTGTTTTTAAGCATAAATCGGTAGATCGTAGAAAACTTTCCTATGGACCTTACCCGACTTTTCGTCCATTAACGCACTCGAAATCAGCCGCCATTTTCTGATAATCCTATCATTTCCCCCCATCGCCCTGGCTCACCTGCTTTTGCGGCATTAAATCAAATCCCCCGCCCCTGAAACAGACTTTATCAAAACATTCATATTCCCCGCCTCTATCCGTGACGTGACTGTGCTGCGTAGGCAAACGCGCCCAGGCGTCTTCTACGCGACTCCACACAGAACCCGGAAACAAACACAGATCAGCTCACAACACAGCGCGCCACAATTCGGAATATGAAACTGTACTTTTAAATCAAACCGCAAGATTGTAAATTTGGTAAAGTACATTTATTTGACATCAAATGTTTAGAGAATATTCAGCGATTTGCATTTTTCTTTGCTCTCGATCCAAAATAGTTCGTCTTGAGGCAAGCGATGTTCGTGTGCAGTACACAGGGTGTTGGTTTACGAGAAAATAAGCTCTTCGGTCGCACTGATAATCGCATGGCTGTTCCAACAACGAGGCACTAGGCCACCACAACGGTATGTATGTTGCATCTAGCCATTAGTACCGCGTAAGGGCATACTTGTACTTGGCGATCGTCCCATAAAATGGTCAGGGTGGTAACGTTGTTCACGCGGAGAAGCAACTGGCGGTTGAAAAAGCCATCCACCGGTGTCTGGTACTCGTGACACATACAAAAATGAAGGATGTACCTGTTTTAAAAACATAAAAAATGAAATTAGTCTCACCATCAGATCTTTATTAAAATTATTCATTTTATATATTAGGTCGGGAAATTATTTCATAGCTAGGACAGTGCAACTGGGTATTATACGTCATTTCCAGTAACCCACCCCCTCTCCTCCGCCTTTTTCAGAGCCCCCTGAGCGCCAGTGGACCACTTTGTCACTGATATGATATAATATGGCATTTGCAACGCGCCTATATACAAGTGTTTCAAGGCGTGGCGAGGCAGGGGGGGCGGGAACAAGGAGAAGACAGACAACGATCCTACTAGGCCAGGTGTCATTCCGATCGCGCAAGTGCAGGGGTAGGGGGAAGGTAAAAGTGCAAGGGGAAGGGGAGGGGGGAAGTGGAGTACAAGGTAAGTAGCATAAAATAATAAATACATAGAGCCAGCTGGTGGCCAGTGCAAGGTAAGTGCAGAACAAGTGCTGGGAAGGGGGGGCTGTAGGATACTGAGACAGTCCCCCAGTGCAGGGGTTGACAGGGAGGCAGTGCAGGTGGAGAGTGAAAGGGCCCAGGACCGAGGTCGCAGACAGTGGACCAGTTGTAGCAGGGGAGAGGGAGAGAGAAAGCAGAAGCAAAGAGGAAGGTTTTGAGGTGCTTCCGTAAAAGGAGATGGTTCTCCTCAAGATAGTGCGCGGTACAAAACAATATGCCACATAGAACGAACAAGTACAACTTAACCCGTCTTTAAAGCTACTGTATAGTAATTAAATTGCGGTATAAACTCCTCTAAAGAGTTACTTACATTATATTTGCATTTTCCATTGTGTCTGTGCGTAGGGTAGGGCAGCCCCGAAATACCACTCCTTCTATGCCGACGTTATTTCTTCTAATGAACGAACATTAAATGGCTTTCGTTTCTGAAATTATATTCATTATCGTTTACGTTATTGCACCACACCCCCAAAAAGAAGTCTTTCAGGATGGTCCCGGCCTGTCAAGGTCAAATAACAATAGAACCTTATACTGAGTCGTGGGCCATTCCGGCACCCGAGCAAAAAATCAAAGCAGCTGACCTTCACTTTGAACCAGCACACATTCCTAGTTAGCTACATTCAGTGTAAGGCCATCTCACAGGACTTGAAATTTACACTCCATCTTTGCATTTTGTCTGCGTGCATTTGCAGCCCCAGAGAACCATAAATACGGAGACATTCTATATTTTTTGAAAAATGATTTATATTACTGTTTGGTTTAATTTAATGCGCAAATGAACAAGGTTGGATAGACACATTGCATGTACACTGAGCAATCACTTTTATTTACACAATACATAGCTACACATATTCAATGGGCCTGCAACATGAGGAGACTCCAGAGCAAAGTCACAGGTGACACCCGGGTGGTTCGCACAACTGCACGGTGAAGGGAGGGGCAAGGGTGGAGAGACACATTGCATGTACACTTAGCAATCACTTTTATTTACACATTACATAGATATACATATTCAATGGGCCTGCAACATGAGGAGACTCGAGAGAACAGACAATCAAATTACAATCATTTAAACCGTGATGTGTATTTCTCAATGAGCTCTGCTTTAGGTGGACATGGAACAGAGGCAATGTTGGGTGGCAATGCAGTTGTCCCCTGCACAGGTTCGTTCACAACTCCATGTATGTGCCTATCTAGGACATCAACAATAAGTCTCTCAATAAACTCATATTGCATATCCTCAAACACTGGTTTGATCACCCATTGTTTACTTCTTTTAGTGAAGGCCTTATTGTAGCGAAGCGTCCCTAAAGTTCCGGTCGTCCTACTTTGTTGACGGCCAACATTATGGTTATGTGCCAAGACCGCTAGAAGAGTCCGATTTATCATGCCCTCCATGCCAAAATGCAATCGTTTTGGCCTGCACTTTAGGCACATATTGTGGAACACCTCCAAATCTCCTGTGTGGCAGAATTCCGTGAGTCCCCTCAAATCTCTTGTTATAGTTTTATCAAATACAATCTTTTCAATGGCTTTGTGAGTGGGTGATGAAGGAATCAACCACTTCTTCTTCCGTGCCTCCTCTGTGGACAAATGGCCATGTTCACAATTGTGGAAATGTTGGTTTGTGGTCCAGCGGTGAACGTTGCTACAGTGTAGCATTACTGACCGCCATTTTTCCAGTAGAATTTCCAACGACCCTCCACATGTTTTTGAGCTCCACCAAAGATGGTTGCTGATTGACTTGGACCACTGTGAAATACCTTGCATATCTTTTTTTTTACCTGCAGCCGACATTTTTTTATTGATTGTTTTTGCAAGATGCCATACGTCAAATTGGTGATTTATATTTTTGTACTCTTCTCTCATTGTCTTGGCAATTGAAACGTGTCTGTCCGTGGCTATCAGGTCGATCACCATTCCCCGCTATTGTAGTTCTTGCAATGATGCTACAAAGCCAACTTTCTCCATGGCCACTGAGGATGTACTTTGTGACACCTGCACGACCACCGAACTCACAATTTTCTTACTTTCCATGTCCTGAAAGTGGTAGGTGCAGTACTTGGCTGAAAATCCTGGGCTGTCGCACTGTCCATCACCGGCTAGCCTGAACCGTTTGCCCGCGAATGTACTATCAATAGACATTTTTTCCATTCTCCAAGCTTCGCTAATGGCTGGAAATAGATAATCGGTTTGGTATTTGTAGAACTGAGTTTTCGCAATGAAATGGATTCCCACAAACTGAAAGAAAGACTCTAACTTTTTAAAACTTGAACCACTAAAAAGTGCAGCCGCTGCACAAAGTAGATTGCCTGCTGGCAGTTGCCCCAGCATGGGTTGTGCAGACCATGAAAAAGGATGATATTTTGTACAGGTGGCATGTATTTTAAGGTTAGTGCCTCGAATTGCACGAGTCACATTAATCAATGGCTCCCCACATACTTCTCCACCAACCGAATGCCCACATTTCATCCGAATAATAATATCAATCAAACAACTATCGAATACAATGAATTTGGCCTCTTTCCTTATACTGTCACTCTGCATCCCAGCTGGTTCGGCCTGTAACGTTGAGGACATGTCACTCACATGAAAGGTAGAATCTCTGATATCGTCTTCTGCTATGTTCAGTGATATTGATGGTGTTTCATTGTCGTCCACTTCATTCTCTTCCATAGCAACATCTGTTCCTTCTCCGGCGATGGGTGAATAAAACAATTTCTTCAACTTTCTTGCGGTCTTAGTTTTTGCGGGTGTGGATTCTGTGAATTGATCTCCGACTGCATCCGAACTACCAGGAGGACATTCACTAGCTCCGTTGTCAATCACTTCATATTCTTCCCATTGGCAAGATGCATCTCCAGTCTCAAGTCCCTGCCAAAAGGTTTGACAAGCAACATCTCTCGTTCGCTTCACTGTCTGTGTAGATCTAGTTCGTACACCCACTCGCAACTAGAGGACAGATTGGAAAAGGGATGTTCAGTTTAAACACAACTTACAGTATTGAACTATTAACAGTGAAAAACAACATAATATAGTGACCAGGACACTAACCTTCTTTTGCTTTCTTTTCTTTGAAACTTTCTTGCCTCGAACTTCAACATCAGGACGCTGTTGCTCCGACTCGTGTGTGCATGTTTCCACTTCCTCTTGCGCTGCAACGACTATATTTTCATGATAAGCACATCCATCACGCACTGACGCTCCATCGACTCCCTGAAACATAGAACTTTCATTAGTATGTATAATAATATTGAAAACACAAAATGTACTTGGGGACCAATACCCACGTACATCTCAATAGCAAAACACGAATGAACGCATTGTGTAGAACATTCAAACGACAATTATTCACGCATTGTTGATCTAGTTAGATGGAACTGTCAAGATCCATACCTCGGGCTCCGCATAGACTTCCATTGATGATATTATTGAAGATGACGCTTCAGCAACTCCCTGAAACACAGTAATTGCATTAGTATGGTTTTCTATTTTGTTAAAAAGAACATAAACTTTGTGCAGGCGTCAACGGCTCATCTAAATAGACCTGCACAAATGATCAGTTGTCTAAAATAAATAATGGATATCTAAATATGATTCGATTTGCTCGATCGTTGGAAGTGTCACCACCCAGAGATCTGCATCAACTACTAGGGGTGATGTTCTTGTAGAAGAAGCTCCGTCATCTCCCTGAAACATAGTACTTGCGTTAATAAAGAAGGAAGTATAGGGGATGTAATCACGTCATATGATTTCGCTTGATCGAAATGTCAGTATCCATACCTCGAAATGCATAAGAACATCAAGGGACGATGTAACTGTGGTGCACACTTCTGCAAGCTGTTGCGCCGACCCGTAACTGCATGCTCCCCCTTCTTCTTGGACTAATGCTCCATCGACTCCCTGAAACATAGGACTTTCATTAGTAATGAACACAATATTGAAAAAAGAAGACACATAGGAGGGCGACGACAGAAGGACATATCAATGGCTAAAAACGAAAGAAACATTGTGTGTAACAATCACGCTACAAGAATGCAAGATCTGATGATCTACATTGATGGAACTGTCCGGAAACGTACCTCGAGCATCTGAGTGACATCAACGGTTGTCGTCAATGCGTTGGACTCCTCAGCATCTCTCTGAAAGACAGTACTTGCATTATTTTGGATAACAATAATTATAACTGAAAACAAAGACTAGAGGACGAGTACTAGGGTGTACCATTAGGTAAAATAATTACACGATAAATTAAAACTATTGATTTACATGCCTAAAACAAGTCAGTGGCAGAATAGCTAAGTAAGATTACCCGATAGGCGCTTGAAGTGGCTGATGACTGCAATAACGACACGGATGGAGAATCTTCCGCCTTCATATTGAGTGGATACATAAATGGGGAAATTATTGTTAGCTAATGCTACACACTACCGCAAGGCCGAGAGCTAAATCCGTAAACTTGACTCACCAGTGGAGGGATGTGGACGAATAGAGTGGGAATAGCGGTTTGGAGCAATTTTCGCCTCGCTCGCGGTGTGTTCTTCTTTATTAGCAATGATGTGGAGTACATGTCTGAGCTAAAGTGCCTGCTGCAGATGCGGTATCGATCACCCCTCTTGTCCGCAAAGACTTCTAGGACTCTACTTTCAAGCTCAGACGGTGGATATCCGCAATATCGGACCCATTCTCTTATCTGATCTATTGTCTTAGGGAAAACATGCATTATAGTACCTTCAGATTTATTATGGGTCTTCGAAGGGCAACCGCCAATGGAACAGGCAGGCATTGTGGAAAGTTCTGAAAAGTAAAGATCAAGAATTCTCTATGAATACCAATGTGTTAAAAAATGAAATGACACATAAAAGGTTCAATGCAAGGTTCGTTTTGGTTCTTGGAAACTATACACGTTATTCACATGCGGATAAGTATTTGAATAACTTTAAAAAAATAGAAAAATAAGTTGATATAAGTTAAATAAACTCAGAACATGTGACTAGTTCCTTGCATGTACTGTCTTGAACGAAAAGAAAACATGGATGCAATTTGATGACTACTAGCAAATAGATATAAATTAAAAAATTGGACGCAAAATGATTATGGTACATGGCCTTACTTTGACGAACAAACAGTTAGATGCAGGGATCAGAGTAGTTTCTTGTCGTCGAACAGGGAGCAGTTCACAGGTTGCAAACTAACGAGTTTCCTCGAAGTGGTCACGGAAGTTCACAGAGACGAAGAGCAGACAACCAGCACCTTCACGGGTTGACTAGCAAAGCGCAAAGAAGTTCTCATTAGAAATATGAAGTGGGTTATAAAGAATTCGAAACAGGGGTGTGTTTGTGAATTAATGACGTGTATATGTCGTGGCATTATGCGGTTTGCAGGGGGGCGTCCAGCGTGAGGGGGGATGCTTGGCAGGAGACACGGGGTCTGGAGGTAGACATGGGAACAACAACCCATGATCTATAGACCACTTTGAAGTGTACATGGTCTTTGGCACCTCTTGGCCTTTATCGCTCCCTGACAGCTCCACTTGCCAGCACAAGTACCCCGGTGCGAACTGCCTTTGATAGGGCGGGGGGTGGATTGGGGCGGTGGTCATGCAGACAAGGAGAGGCCATCTAACTGCATGTAAGAGGCAGGCTGCAGGATCTAGTACATGGAAGGCAGGGGGTGAGTTTATAAATACCTCACCCTCCCAGGAGAATATATGGGTGCAGTTCACCCTGGAGACCCTGGATGCCTAGGCAGTTAGTCAGCAGCAGGCTGGCCTGTGGTGGCAAGGCGGCACGGGCCAGAGGGGGTCATCTCTGTACCCGGTGCCCAAAAGGATGATTTATTATGATCAACTATATTGATTATTTACCTATAACCATGTTTTGTATCAATAAAATCCAACGGCCTTTTATTGCCAACGCTTGAACAAAGTGGTGTGGTAAGTATTTTTGGGGGAGGAGGCAAGGCCGGGAGGCTTGATGCCAACCCGCAAAATAACATATGTATGTCTGCTGCATATGGGTTCAACGGTTATGTGGATTGAAGGTGGGCGGCCAGCGTGAGGGAGGATGCTGGCCGGAGACATGTGGTGTGACAAGACAAGGCACAGGAAGACTATTCAATGGAGACACACTAGATTCATTTAAAAAATCAAAACAACCATTGTTAGAATATATGTTGGGTTTTATTTTAGATCTTAATTTCAATTGAACATAAATAATAAACATTACACATTGTAAAGTTCCGGTTGCAGCACATCCAGGGAAAATCCGCGGTATTGTCCACTGTCGCTGGGGAAATGTTGTCTAATGGCAAGTACCGCACAGGCAGGTATTACTCTCCGAACGCGGTGTCCGAGCCTCCCGTGAAGCCACCAAGTGAAGCAACGATAGGCCACCAGCCTGTACCACCTGTGAAAAAGAAAGATGCAAACTGTATTAAAATGACAAAACTTTCTTATCACTGTCGATTCAGGTAAAAAATGTCATTCTGCTTTGAAAAAAATTCTAACTAGAAAATGCACAATATGGAACCAATTTACATGCATTCGAATGATATGTAGATGTAATTTTATATGTGGGAGACGACCATGAAATAGTAGTGGCATCACTGACATCAAAACCAGAGTATACTTACTCGTTACTCGGATTACGCGGACGAACAGTGCCGCGAAGTTCGTGCATAAGCACCATCATCATCCTCAACACGGTCCGTGAGAGGCAAGCTTCCCTGAACTCTGGCAGCTCGGTGATGCATTGCGGACTTGGCTCGCCTTCCGAAATGTAGGCCAAGCACCCGGAATTTTCACGGCAGCAGCAGTTCTCCTCCTCAGTTGGCATTAGCTCGCACGGATTGCACGTGCACCAGGTGGAGACGCCGTCCATGCGACATGGTCCAGGCTCTTCATCCGTTGACTGGTCCTCCCAACTGCCGTCCGAATCCCCATCGTTTTCGCGTGCTTGCCTTTCCAGTAGTTCTTCCTCGGTGTACTCGGGCTCGTACATATACGGCATTATTGTAGCCATTGTGTGGTAAAGAAAGTAAAATAATTTACAGAGATGGTACAGGTGTTCACAAGGCCTAGAAGCGGCGAAGGTAGCTGACCAGAGCACAGAAACGAGTCACAGAATACTCAAAGTAACACAGAGAGAGTAATGGAATCGAAAATCTGCTGCTGTGTGTTGTGAAACGGTGTGTTTATACTTATTGAGGAAAGAGGCGTCCTGCCATTTCCATGGCGACACTTCATTAGCTGAGGCGCAGCGATTGTTGACACGAAACGTGCTTTGGCGTTGGGAAATGGGCGGTACGCGTCTGCTGATGTCAGGCTCAGGGGCGGGGGATTTGATTTAGTGCCGCAAAAGCAGGTGAGCCAGGGCGATGGGGGGAAATGATAGGATTATCAGAAAATGGCGGCTGATTTCGAGTGCGTTAATGGACGAAAAGTCGGGTAAGGTCCATAGGAAAGTTTTCTACGATCTACCGATTTATGCTTAAAAACACATGGCCGAACCGTTGGGACAATAAAAAAAAAGTCCCGGAACTATCCTTTAAACCCCCTTCCTGGTGCTTTATCTACTTAACCTCCCGGGGGGAAGGACCACCGCCCGGAAAACATTCATCAGAGGAAACGCATCGCTGCATCTAGGGAGGTGCGCAGCGTTGCTGGAGCGCGTCACATCCGCGGGCGCCATTTCGAGGGGCGAGACGGCCTGGCGGGCCCAGCCCTGCGTTGCGGCTGCAGTGAGATGTTCCCCTCCGCTGGCATAACAACTGAGGACAGCAGAAAGGGGGTTCAGCCCATCAGTAAGGGTGTGCAGACCCGCAGTGCTAAGCCTCACATCTCTGGTGAACGAAAGAATGAAGGAGCCCAGCGCAGTATCCAGCGGGGCCCGGACCTCGGCAGTGGGACCGGTAATAAGGAAATAGCGGCGCCCCGACACTACTAAATACAAGATCCAGTGAACTCATTCATTCCCCTGTGTTAAGGACTATTCAGGGTACCTGTGTAACGAATTTAAGAAAGGGAACACACACCCCCTAATCTTCTGGACACCGTTGCACCCCACAAAGGTATAAATTCGCTTTTGCTGCTGCTGACCTCTTTAAAGGGTAAGCGAGTGCCCAACCCGGGTGCAAGGAAGGAACACCCCCCACGACAGAGACCGGCGGGATAGGGCATAAAGGGAGGGGGTTTTCTGTACTCCTGCCCTCTATATGGCAGAGTAGAAGCACAGAGTACCCCAGCCAAGATTCTCTATAAGGTAGCTATGGACGAGCAACCAAGGCTTACGTTCTCAGACGGTGATGCAGGCTGGTTCTTAAGTACATTGTATTCCCCAAGCCCCCACAAAGTAATGTCCACACACTATGTTAGTGATAACACAGTTCTTTATATAAATAAGGTTCAAGTTATATACACAATCACAAAAACACACTTTGTGCTCAGGCAATACTATAATGATAAATGTACAATTTCCATGTGGTACCACAATTACTCTTTGACTGCATTAAAATGCACCAACTGCTGGCAGTTTCAAATGGCATACAAATCAACAGCAAAAGATATCACCCATAGACTTGGGAGGAAAACAAGTTAGTTAAACAATTGGCAGAATACTGGGTCCCTACCGCAAGACATAGTTCTGTTTGAGGATCCCCCCACCTGGGCAACCTGTAAATAAGATATGTTGACAAACCCAGTGTATATATTGTTTTATTTTTTATTTTTATTTGAACTTTACTCAGTTACAACTAAGTTTTGTCAAAACCTTCCACATCAAACGAAACTAATTGAGAGGGGAGAGGACTAAATACCTCCCCTGGGAGCTGGCCAGGCCTCTTTGTGTCAGTAGGGAGCAGATTTCGTAAGAGATCTTTATGATTTTCTTTAAGCTGAGTCAGAGTCCAGGACCGAGCCGCCCTCGGGCCGTAGACGGTTTATCTGGTCAAACACTAGTTCTATCAGTTTGGCCAGGGCTTGGGTCCATCTCGTGTTCTCGCCAGAGATTAATCTGTTCCAAAGTTCATCCGTTTGAAATATCCACAGGTTTTCAGCCAGCGAGGGGAGGTATATATTTCTGTTTTCAGTCGTGTTAGGACACTCTATCACAAGGTGCTTCAAAGTCTCGATGGATAGTTCATTTTTACATAATCGACAGCGCTTCTCGATCCCAGCTCCTCTGATTGTTATGATCTCTCTAGTTGGCAAAAGGTTGAGTCTAGCTCTCATGATCGAGTTTCTCAACTTCTTATTTGGGAACTTAGTACAATATTTCAAAGGTTTTTTCACCTTATTGAATGTTGGAGGTAGGTGGTTTAGAAGTTTATTCCCCACCGCTTTCTCTGTTGTGAGAATCCAGTCCATATCTTCCGTTTTTCTTTTAATTCGGTCTGGATTTTCTTTCAGCTCTTTCTCACTGCCTTCGATTTTAGCCAGGTCGTCCTTTCTTGCTTTTACCCACTTGTTCAGGGCCTCACATTTGCCTAATTCAGTTTCATCCCGTATGATGTTATAGATGGGTAGGGTGTCTGCCTTAATAATTCTTCTGTAGAGGCGCATGACGCTTTGATCGACCATTGACGCTAATGATATAAGCCCCAACTCTCTCCTGATTGCCGGCACAGCAGTGGATTTGGGTAGGCCTAAAACCATTTTCCACAGATGACCTTCAAGTTTGCTCCAGGAATTCCGCCGGAAGTATAACGAGGCCTTCGTTCCGTAGGTCAGGGCTGGAACAACTTTTGCATTATAGAATGTTATGGCCGGTACCAGAGAGAATTTTCTGAATTTGCGATCCACTGCTCTTGTTTGGGTGGTCAGGCTTTTTACTTTTTCCCATAGTTGGTTTAGGAGACTCTTTTCTGATCTGGAGCTGTCCATTTGAATCCCCAGATATTTGAAACTGTTTACAATTTCGATTTTGGTGTTGTCAAGGTACATATTTAATTTCTTCGTAGTTATACTGGGGGCTTTCTCAAGCACCATGATGTTTGTCTTAGTTTTATTTAGTTCAAGGTGATTTTCCGCAATGTAAGACTCCAGATTGTGTAGTTTTCTTTGTAGGCCCACCTTCGTCTGGTCGATCACGATGACATCGTCTGCATACAATAAACGCGGGATCTACGTTTTCCTGATTTTGGGGGGAAAAGAACAAATTTTACTTTCGGAGAGTTGGTAGTCGCCTAGGAATGCCGTAAACAGGGCCGGCGCCAGTGGGCACCCCTGCTTCACTCCTCGGTTAACATTGATCTCCTCTGACAGAGCACCCTGGTGATTTAGTTTGACTCTGGTTTTTGTGTGCGAATGGAGTGCTTTTATGGGATCCAGTATTTTTGTCGGACAGTTCCAACCTTGTAGCTTCAACCACAGACTTGGCCTGTCGATCTTATCAAACGCCTTTGAAAGGTCCACTAAGGCTAAATACACCTTAGGCGCCCCATCTTTGACTTTTGCTTTCATGATGTTTAGTACCATAAGATTGATTGAGTTGCATCCACTTTTTTGAAAGCCCGTTTGGAATTGATCTTTTGACTGGCTGTCTGTTTCCCATGCTCGAAAGTGCTCAAGGAAGCGGGTAGCGTATAGTTTGCTTAATATGTCCAGGAGGGCGATAGGCCTGTAACTCGCTGGTTCTTGTCTCTGACCCTTTTTGTAAATCGGGACTATCACCGCTTTCTGCCAGGATTCAGGCACCATATTCGTTCTGCCGCATTCTGCGAATATCTTACTGATCATTTATGCCCATTTTTCAGGAAACATTTTTAAGTCTGTATTCGTGAGTCCGTCAGGACCCGGGGCTCTGGATGATTTCAATTTCTGTATGGCTGCTTAAATGTCTTCTGCGTTCGAAAGATCAACCCACGATGTCGACGTGCTGTGCTTTCTCATTTGTGTGTCGATGGTTGGACCTTCAAATTCTGCAGTGAAGTATTGAATCCACCTTTCTTCGGATACTGCGTTAGTCAAAGATGCCGACTGTGTGCAGTTTGTCTCTTTTATCAACCTCCAAAATTCGCTAGATTTTTTTGTTTGTAATTTCTGCATCATTGCTTTGGCGTCATTTTGATATTGAGTGGCTCTGTACTGTTTGCGCCAATTGTTGTAGCTTTTAACTTCCAGGCGCCAGTTCTTCCAATCGACCTCAGCGTTAGATTTCTTTGCTATTCTTAGCAGTCTACGGCCCACTTTTCTTTTTTCCACCAACGTCTTATCATACGTATGATTGGTGTCGAAAGGTTTCTTCGTTTTTGTTTTAGCCCTTCACCTGGAAGGATAGTAGTAAAGGCAAGTAGTTTGGTCTTTCTTTCTTGTCGTTCCGGGCCTGATCGATTGCTCTCTTCTCCCAGGTGTGTTTGATTTCACAATATCTTGTTCGGTTATCCGTAGACGGGTCTGTTGTAGGTTTGTCTCAAACGTCCAATCATAAGTTCTCAATATAGAAGTTGTAGTAAACCAGGTACAACAGAGTAGATTGTGGTCACTATGAAAGGTTTTTTGGACCTTAAAACCTATCAGCCCATGCGTAAGACTATCAGAAACGAAGATATAATCCAACGTTGCTTTGGACCCGTTGCTTTCCCACGTGGAACTGTTTGTTTGGTTGGGGAACAGAGAGGGAACATTTTGAATACTTCTTTGGCTGATTACTTCATTCCATGCTTTTCCTCTCTCAATGGTGGGATCAACACCTCCCCGCTGCGTGATGGAACTTTGTTTGTCGACCAGAGCCTCAGTACATTTTGCATTCAAATCGCTGCAAATGATAAACTCGATTTTATCGAATTCCGCATACAGCTGGTCAATCGTTTCAGACATATTGTCGCAGAAGGTTTTTATAGACATTCGCTGTGTATTCCAATAACAGTTCACTATGGCCACTGTCTTTTGAAAGCCGTTTTCCATCTTGGCTTTTCCCTGGATTTGCGAGGTCAAGATGACCAACATTTCGTAGAACTGTTTCCACTTTCTTGGTTCGCTCAAACCAGTTCCTGTTTTTATTGCGGTTAGCAGACCCGACGACGGTCTACATAGCAGGCCTTTGACTGCGGGAGAGATCATCACTGAGAACCCGTTGAGTACTGGTTGGTGTAGAAGCCAGGTTTCTTGTAGGCATAGGATGTCATACAAACCCAGATCGACGTCTCCAGGTATCGTGAGGTGTGAATGGCCTCTCGTATTCCATGAGCCCAGAATATAGGATTCCTTTATGGGTTGCTCGCTGCTTTTTTCGCTGGGATTTTTGCTGGGATTGTTGAGGCAAGCTAACCCTGGTTGTTGCTATTTGCCATTATTTTTCATCCAATTTGACATTAGCCACTTCCATGGACCTTTAGGTTGTCTTTCATCTTCCGTTTTTTCCTGATGCCTTACATTATTATTTATCGTGTCCTCTGTGAGTCCTCGGTCTGACCTGCTGCGCAATCCAACTTGTCTCTGATCCTCTCTATTGTTTCTCGTTGGGTTCTCAGTCCAGTCGGACTGTTCCTTTGTGCGTCGATATTGTCTTGGGTTTGTGTGATCTCTTTCCATCGGGTCAGTGGGCCGTTTAGCACCCCTGTCTTGATAGTGTGAACGTCTGAATGTTTCCTGCCTTTCCTGGGTTTTATGCCCTCGGCTTTGATGGTATAAATCCTCCGTTTTGGAACTGTAATGGTACTGGAGTTTTGGCTTTTCCCTCTTTTTCTCTTCATGGTCTTGTCTATTTGTCTTCCTATTTTGTTCCGTCAAAGAAAAGCCCAGTTGCTCGAATTCTTCATAGACTGACTCATCAATGTGTTTGATGGTGGCTACTTTCAAATGCAGAAAAACTTTCGCCTTCTTTTCCCTATGATAGGGTTCCACAAGCACGAGGTCCTCTGTTCTAATCTTTTTCAGCGTTTGCATTCTCCTTGTTATTTGGAGTATTGTCTGGATGAGACTGTCCATGTCCATCTTGGACTTGACTGTGGGATTTTCGGCCCAATCTGTGCAGGGCATTTTTACCCCACCTTCTATTGCGGGTTCCCTTGATTCCTGTGACCCCTTTTTATTGTTTAGCAGAGTCTTATTTCTTTTTAAAAATGTTCTACTATCCCAAAGTACCTGGTTTTGCAGAGTTCGATGTTGCGTCAACGGATCCTTCTCAAGTGAACTCTCTTTAAGGCAGGAGCCACGGATCGTCGAGATCCCTTGAAGAAAAGGGTGAACAATGGCCTCGAGACAGCAGCTTCGGTCCTGGCGATGCTCATCGACGATCGGTCGTGGACGTCCTGCGAAGATAAGGCTTGCAGTGCACCTCGACGACGATAGTTTGTTGCAGCAAAGAGTCAATGAAGAAAGTAGGCCCAGCAAGGGCATCAGGACATCAGAGTTTGGCGTCAGCGATCAGGACTCGTCCACGGCTGACTTTCGGATGTTCATCGGTGTCTTTGTGGACTTCGGGTGGCGGGAAACCCACCAGTGGATTCTACTCGGTTCGTCAGCGACCTTGACTTTCTCTTGCGGGACAAAGCGGTCGACGGTGATGAGCAAAGGAGTCCTTGATTCAAAGTGCCTTAGGCAATGAAGCAGTGTGTCTCCGGTCGACGACAGTGGCGGTTGTTGATGGCCTCGACGTCCTGGCGCTTCGCTTCAGATTCCCCTGCGGCCCCTGTCTCTGGTCGGCAGCCTTTTGATGACTGAATTCCAGGGAGCCTTGGTGAAGGTCAGCTGGTGCACGATGTTCCCTCATAGCTCGGGAAGAGGTCTCCTAGCCAGGTCCTCTCTTGGATCAGTCCTCGAAGGCACGACAGCTTTCAGATTGCATCAAAGGGAAACAGCAGTAAACCTTCTTCCGGCTCGGCTTCGAGATCAAGCATCAAGTTTCTACTTCGGCTTCTGAACAATTTCAGTAAGTGAGAGGTCCCCAGATATACTATTCGGTCTCCCACTCACACTGCTGAGCCAGGCACAGGCAGCCAATCATTCAGAAGGGCATTCAGCAGGCAGTCAGCCAATCAGGCTCACAGTACATTCAGACCATTATTCTGCATCGAGACACTCACAACAAGGAATGTGGATTGGGACACGCACCCAGCCATTCAGCACTCCACACTGCATTGATACCAGTTTTGGGCAGGGCTGTCTCAGTCATTGGGCCTCATTACGAATCAGGCGTTAAGGGGTTAACGGCGCCGTAAACGGCGCCGACCCTTAACGCCTGATTCCGAGGTCCCTTAGCACCATGGTGAGTTTAACGCCTGCTTTTTGTAGGCGTTAAAATCCATGGCGCTAAGGGACCATGGTGCTAATTACGCCACCGTAATTTACGGTGGCGTAATTAGCGCCTTCCCCACTCCCATTATTCCCTGTGGGGCAAAAATGGGAATGGGGAAGGGTAAAATGGGAAATAGGGATTTACCGCCCCACTCACCTTGGAATGGTGTAACTTACCACCTGGGTCGTAATGAGGCCCATTGTGTCACACACCAGAAACCAGACACCCATAATATGAAATGTATTGGTCACACACTCCATTCAGCTAGGTCCTGCCCCAAGGGTGCGTACCACCAACATAGAGTCATTGGGAAGGCTCCAGCCAGTCTGGCCTGGACTGCCCCACAATACCATAGATGGAACTTCCACCCAACAGCCAGTCAGAGGAAGGGACAGAGTCTGGGCTTCCCAGGACTTTGGGAGAACAAGGTAACAAGCAACAGAAAGCAAGAGGCCAGAGGGTCAATTTTATCTCCTATCAGGAATCAACTGATTCCAATGGCAGGGCCTGGGTATCCCAAAATGGAGGATACGCAGATCACCTGTCAAATTCAGCATGGAGCTGCCACCTGCCCATACCCTGCTCTGTGGGCCACACACAGGTGCCCAAAACATACACTAGGGGTACAGGGTTGTACCCCCACCCATGGGTGCCATAAGTGTATCCCAAGGGTCTGTTCACCACAACCAAAAAGAGGAAGAGCTGCACTGCCAGGAGTCCCACATGGACTCCTGTGCAGAAAGTAACACAGAACACACATGAAAAAAAGGACTGCAGGACAAGGACATGAAGGCTCTGTCCCTCCAATGCATTTCCAGCATCACACACCCACCTTGAGAAATAGTGGGAGTGAACTGGACCCCTGCCTTGGTGACAGAGGGAACATCACAAAGGGTCCATAAGAGAAAGGTGGCTGGTGACAGGATACCACCGTGCAACACCCTACAGATGTCGTGCAATAAGCCTAAGGACCTTAAGGAGGGGGTCACCAAAGAAGCAAGATGGAACTCTCCAGAAAATATGGCGAAAAAAAGGGGAAACATCCATGGGGGTGATCAGACCCAGAATGATCAGGCAGAGCCGGAGGGTTCACCAGTGAAGTGTTTCAGCAATGTTTTAAAGCGTTTAGCGACCAGATGACAGAAACATTGCAAACCTAGATGAGCCTAATCAGAACGGAACTAGCTCAATCCCTACAAGAAGTCAAGGGGGATATTGCACAATTGGGGGACAGGGTTGACACAAAACGAAAATGCTATTCAAGAACTAACCAAGGATGCGCGTAAGATTAATGCCTTGGCAGACCAGTTAGCAATCGCCACACACAACCTTGAGATTCATGCCAAGGACCTTGAGAATCGCTTAAGAAGGGCTAACATAAGAGTGCGGACTACCCAAAAACGTGAATGATCGAAACCTTCGGTAGACAATGCAACAAGTGTTTGCAGACCTGCTGGAACTAGAGGCAGGGGGTGAGATACCCTTGAACAGGATACATCGGGTGGGCCCAGAAAGAACTGAACCAGGCGCCAGACCAAGGGAAGCAGTAATAGCGCTACGAAGATATGACCAAAAGGAAGCGATTCTACAAGCGGCAAGAAAGGCGACTCCTATAAAAGGTATTGGTACCGGAATTCTGCTATATCAAGACCTGGCCAAAACTACGCTGGCAAAAAGGAGGCAGATGGGTCCGGTGGTTAGGGCTTTATCCCAAGCACAGATACGATATAGATGAACCATTCCATTTGGGATGATCTTCATGTGGGAGGACCACCAGCATTGCATCATCACACTAGGATGTGAACATTGAGGAGGAGGGAGGTGAGTCTCTTGGTGGGTGACCCAGGAGGCCCCCCCGTGAACGTCTGCAAGAGAAGCCCTGGGAATGGAGGAGAGTACAAGAATCTAACGCAAAGAGAGGGAGGAGATGGCTGTATTTCAGAAGCGTACAGGGCAAAATAAGGTATGGGTAGTAAACAGGGGATTCACTTGCTCTCACTGAATGTCAGGGGATTGAATACACCAGTCAAAAGACAGATGGTCGAGGGGTTTTTGCAAAAGGCGAAACCTGAAATAGTGACTGAGTCAGGAGACTCATATCTGTAAAAAGGATACGCACAAATTGAGGATTAGCGATTACCCCCATGTGTTGCAAGCAAATAATAGAGGTAAGACGGGAGGGGTCCTCATTGCTTTCAGGGATCATGCTGATTTGAGAATAAAAGGGACAATGATTGAGAAAGAAGGTAGATTCATTTTTGCCCATATCTAATGGGGAGGCAAACAGTTCACAATCGCCACTGTGTACGCCCCTAATGTGGGCCAAGATGGTTTTCTACGCAGGGTGGTGGAGAAGTTGGAGAAATACATGACAGGACAGCTCATTGTCACAGGGGATTTTAACATTGCATGGAGCCCTAAGGTAGATTGAAGCGCTACAGCGGCCCCCTGTAACGCTTACCTCTGGTGCCCTGCAGGAGTGCCTAGTCCAGATTCCCCTCTGTGTGGCTTCTGGTGATGTGCTGCAGGCCCAAACCACTCCCCACTCACAGTCAGCTGAAAAGGCTACCTGCCCAGCGTGCGGGTGAGTTGGGAGTGATTTGGAGGACTGGTTATGATTCATGTTGATGGTATCTGCAGGGGAACATGTAAAAGGACGGTAAGTACTATGTCTCTGCTTCTTGTACTGTGTTTCTGCTTCTTCTCCCTCCACCTCCCAACTCTCTCCCCAGGGTATACTGGCTGCTGACTGGCAGGGGTGTTGCTCACCTTGATATGAAGGTGGATGCAGGATGTCAAATGTGAATCTGTTTCCTAGTTGCTTCACTAGAAATGGAGGTCCAGACCAGCTGCGGCGCTCCTGATGCTGAAGGTAAGTGTCCTGCTCTGCACATTGCTTATGCGCGTGGTTTAAATGTTCTGCTGCTTTGCACATTGTGGATTGACTTGCGCGCGTATTTTACACATGGTCAGCTGTTTTGTGCATTAAAGAATGGTCTGCGCACATGCTGCTGAAGCGCTCTACTGCTGATTGTGCTGTGCGGCGAAACACAGTATAACAATGTCCTTCAGTTTGTTCAGCGTAATGTGTTTCCCTTCTTTCCTTTGTAGGTCTTTGCGGCTCGATCGAGATCAGCTGAGGAGAAGCGTCTCGTTAATCCGATGAGATGAGAATCAGCTGGGGAGAAACCGAACGTAGCAGCGCTCTGGGTGGAGGTAAGCGGAATACGGAAGGAGCGTGCTGGAAGGCTCCGACTGCTGGCCGCTGCTTACCAAGTGCTTTCTATCCCTCGTAGGTGGCGATATGCTGGAGCAGGGCTTCCAGAGCAGATTCAGGTAAGTGTACTAATATAGGGAAGCTGCAGAGCTGAGCCTCCCGAGACCGGAATTGCAGAAGAGCTGGAAAGCAACAGCCAGAGAAAAAACTAAGCGCTGGGTGTGGCCCAGGGCGAGGCTTATATAGCCCTGGGCTGCACCCAGCACCAGTAGACCACCAAGGATACTGTGGATGAGGGCTGCCAGGGAAGTGGCAGGTGCCCATATTAATAGACTACAGCCAGACCCTACGCCAGCCAGAAACCCTTATTATCCAGGCATTGCCTACACTTCATGTGTGTGTTCTTAGGGTCCTATTGTTAGGGATCATGACAGCACCCCTCCCAAATCCCCCCCAGGGAGAGCTGCACCCAGCCGTGGATGCTCCGGGTGGTTACGGTGATACCGGGCCAAGAGGCGTGAAGCATATATGTTCTCAGCTGGTTCCCAGGTCCTGTCTAGTACACTATACCCCTTCCAATCAACAAGATAATAGAGTTTTCTCCATACTACTTTGGAATCCGAGATGTGTTTGACCTCATATTCGGCTTCTCCTCCCTGTAGCTCTGTGGGTTTCCACAGTGACATGTGAAAGACTGGATGTATGCGGAGTGTGGAGGGTAACACCAACTTCACTGCCACAGGATATATGATGGATTCTATAGACCGATGGTATATATGGACCGATATACCTCAGGTGAAATTTCTTTGACCCTTTCTGTTGGATATGTCTTGTAGCTAGTCACACCTGATCGCCTACTTGGTACTTGGGTTCATCAGACCTCTTTTTATCTGCAAGGTACTTGTGGGCGGTTTTTGATTCTAGGAAGGTTTGGATGGCCTTATTCAGGGTTTCCTTAATGCTTGTGTGTAAGGTGCTAACGGCAGGCATGTCTAAGGGTACTGGCGGGTCAAGAGCTGAAATGCGTGAATCCCGCTTATGTAAGAAGAAAAAGGGTGAGAAACCTGTAGAACTGTGGACGGTGTTGTTATATGCGTATTCAGCTGCCCAGAGTAGTTCCACCCAGTTGGAGTCCACTTGGGTGAGCATACATCGCAGGTATTGCTTGAGAGTTTGATTCATCCTCTCGGTTTGACAGTCGGTCTGTGGGTGGTGACTGGTGGACAAAAGGACCTCAATCTGGGCTTTGGCACAGCAGTTTCTCCAAAACCTGAAAATAAATTGACTCCTCAGGTCGGATATCACCACTGAAGGAAACCCATGCAGTTGACGATGTTCGTTAGAAAAGTATGTGCCAGAACCCCTGCGCTCGGTAGCCCCTTCAGGGCGATGAAGTGTGCCATTTTAGTTAGGAGATGAACAACAACCAATATGGTACTATGACCGTTGCAAGGTGGTAACTCGGTGATGAAGTCCAGAGAGATGGTATGTCAAGGGGCCGGTGGAACTGTTAGTGGACGGAGTAACACCTGTGGTTTGCTTCTTGGCATCGTGTTTCTGGCGCAAGTATCGCAGGTCTTTACGTATTGCATAATGTCTTTCCGCCAAGTGGGCCACCAGAAGTGCTGCCGGAGCTTTGCCATTGTCTTTGCTATACCTGGATGTCCTGCTATGAGTGTGACATGGTGGGTTTTAATGATCTGGTTATTCATTGCTGGATGCGGTAGATACAAGCGATTCTGACAGTATGGAAAGTCATCCACTACCGTCCGTTGTGTTCCCCGAGTGATTCAGGCTTGTAGTTGTTCAGGTCCCATGAGTTTTCTGACTTCATCCTGCAGCTCGTCCAACGAAGGTGATGATCCCATGATTCCTAGCAGTTTTTATTCTGGTGTGATTGGTATGGGCATAGGACTTGCATAAACCTCCTCTCCATCAGTACGCCAACCAATCCGGGACAGTGCATCCGCCTTTCCGTTCTTCACACCAGGGCGGTAGGACACAGTGAAATCATACTCCGAGAAGAACTGAGCTCACCGTAGATGGCGTGGAGATTGTGCCCTGGCTGTCCGCAGGAATTGCAAATTGCAATGGTCTGTAAGTACTGTGACTGTATGATGTGCTCCAAGGAGATGATGTCGCCATTCCTTAAAGGCAGACTTGATGGCAAGTAGTTCCTTGTCAGTCACGGCATAGTTTAGCTCTGCTGGATTGAACTTCCTGGACCAGAATGCTACTGGATGTAAGTGGTGGGTATCAGGACAAAACCACCCCCATAGCCACGTTCGATGCATCAGTCTCGACTAGATACGGGAGGTCAGGGTCCGGGTGTTTGAGTAATGGGGGAGTGGTAAACCGGTATTTCAGTTGCATAAAGGCACGCTCAGCTTCGGTGGTCCAATTGAACGTGTGTTTTATTCAGAGTAAGGAGGTCATGGGTTGGACAATATCCGAAAAGTCTGCGATGAACCGCCTGTACAAATTAGCGAACCCCAGAAAACATTGGACTGTTTTGACGGAAGTAGGCGAGGGCCATTGTAGTATTGCTTCCACCTTGTGGTTATCCATCTGGATGCCTTGGGGAGTCAGTATGAATCCGAGGAACTCCACTTTGTTCAAATGAAAGACTCACTTCTTAAGCTTTGGAAACAGGTGATGCTGGCGCAACTGCTCCAAGACCGATTTGACATGATGTATATGTTCTTCTAGCGTTGTGGAATAGATTAAGGTGTAATCTATGTATACTATAGCGCAAACATCCAGTAATTCCCTCCGGACGTCATTCATGAAAAACTGGAATGCTGCTGGTGCATTGCACAGTCCAAAGGTCATGACGGTGTACTCGAATAGTCCAAACTTTGTGCTGAAGGCCGCCTTCCACTCGTCCACGGCCTTCACGCAAACCAGATGGTAGGCTTCTCTAAGGTCAAGTTTTGAGTAGATCTTTTAGCCTTTTACTTGGTCCAATAGCACCGGAATCAGCGGCAGAGGATACTGGTTTTTTATGGTGATCTTGTTGAGTCCCCTGTAATCTATACAAGTTCCGAGATCTCCCTCTTTCTTAGGGGCGAAGAAAAGAGCTGAGGAGGTGGGTTATTTGGATGGGTGAATGAACCCATTTAGGTACTAGTCTAAATAGCTGCGCACATGCTGATTCTCCTTCTCCGTATGAGCGTATATACAACTGCATGGGACTTGAGCCCCCCAAATCATGTCGATTTGGCAGTCGTAAGGCCTGTGGGGTGGCAAGGTATTGGCTTGATCTTTTTGGAAGACATCCTGGTAGGCTTTGTATTCTGGAGGCAGTTCCCTGATGATACCAATCACCACTTTGGGTTCCTTGTGCTGTGGTCGGGATCATGGTTCCTGGTGGACCTTGACAACATCAACAGATGCGACTGGATAACATGTCTGAGCAAACTCGGCTGAGAAAGTCAATGAATGGGTTCTACAATCTATGGCTGGGTTATGACACTCCAACTAGGGCATGCCTAGTATTAGTCGGAACTGGGGCGCATTAATCAAGTCATAGCTTATGTGTTCTCGGTGGCCGTCATGGCATAGCAATACAACCTTCCATGTACACTGGGTCACTGGTCCGGACGAGAGTTGAGTCCCATCCACAGACACAATATTATCCCCCTTTTCCCATCTTCGGATGGGCATACCTATTCATAGGGCCAAGGTGATGTCCATGTAATTTCCTACTGCTCCACAGTCGATGTATGCTTCCAGAGCATGCATCCGTTGAGGCTGTTCGGGGTATAATAGGATTACTGGTGTTGTAAGATGCGAGACCGTTGACGTCCTTTCCTTTGCCGACAAGCCAATCTCCATTCTTGTCGAGCCATGAAGTTTTCTGACAGCTCCTTTGGTCCTGACATGCTTGCTCCAATGGCTCCCAGTGGTTTCCGGGGTGTCTTGCTTGGACAATCCTTTAAGAAGTGTCCTGCCTTGCCGCAATATAAACACAGCTGTTGCTTCCTACGTCGGTCCCTCTCTTCTTTGATTAATGGTCCTCTTATACTGCCAAACTGCATGGGCTCCGGTGTGTTTTCTGCGGTTCGGAGAGCTTCCCTGGGACGTACGTCCAATGGTCGGCCCTCGAAATGGGACCGGTCCCACTGCCTTTCCTGTAGCCGGTGATCCAGTTGCACCAACAGGTCTATATATTCCGAACATCATTCGGGTGGGTTCACAACCTGTGCCAAAACATCCTTTAATTCACTTTGAAGACCCCGGTAGAATAGTGTGGTTCTCTTGACCTCAGACCAGTTGGTCTCGGCCACCAGCCGATTGAATGTGGTAATATACACTAACAGGTCCTAGGATCCCCGTCAAAGGGCGAGCAACTCCCCATCTAACACATGTCCGGTGGCAAAGAGCTTTTCCAGCTCCTGTAGGAAACCAGTGAAATTGTACAGAATGGGGTTGTCCCGGTCAACCAGCAGCACTGACCAACGGGCTGCATGCCCCCCTAGATAAGACAGGACAAAGGCCACCTTGGTTTAGTCGGTTTGGGAACGCCCCTGGGCGACACAGAAAATGGAGTCGACACTGATTCATGAAGACAGCATATTTTTGCGGGTCCCCTAAGAATCTCTTAGGCATGGCTAGGAGTACAGTAACTGGGGTGGTCAATTGTATCTGCGGGGGTGCTGCCGCAGCGCCATCGAGTGTACCTGGTAAGGGGGTCTGTCATCCTGTGTCCTAGTGAGACGCTTTGCTAACGCCTCTGTTCTCTCCCTGTAGACTACCAATCCCTTTCTCATTGCGTTGGTCTCCGACGGGGCAGCATGTACCTCTTCCCGTAACTCGCCTAACAATGTGGCTAACTGGCCGACCTCTGACGCCATGACACTCAGGCAAGACATGGGTTTAGCGTTCTGTAACGCTTACCTCTGGTGCCCAGCAGGAGTCCCTGGTTCGGATTCCCCTCTGTGTGGCTTCTAGTAATGTGCTGCGGGCCCAAACCACTCCCCACTCACAGTCAGCAGAAAAGGCTACCTGCCCAGCGTGTGGGAGAGTTGGGAGTGATTTGGAGGACTGGTTATGGTTAAAGGTTGATGATATCTACAGGGGAACAGGTAAATGGACGTAAGTACCATGTCTCTGCTTTTTGCACTGTGTTTCTGCTTCTTCTCCCAAATCTCTCCCCAGGGTATACTGGCTACTGACTGGCAGGGATGTTGCTCACCTTGATATGAAAGTGGATGCATGTCGTCAAACGTGAATCTGTTTCCTAGTTGCTTCACCAGAAATGGAGATCCAGACCAGCTGCGGCACGCATGATGCTGAAGGTAAGTGCCCTGCTTTGCACGTTGCTTGTGCGTATGGTTTAAATGTTCTGCTGCTTTGCGCATTGTGGATTGACCTGCGAGTGTATTTTACAAATGGTCAGCTGTTTTGTGCGTTAAAGAATGGTCTGCGCGCATGCTGTTGAAGTGTTCTGCTGCCGATTGTGCTGTGCAGCGAGGCGAAGTATAACAATTTGCTTCAGTTCGTTCGGCGTAATATGTTTCCCTTCTTTCCTTGGTAGGTGTTTGCGGCTCGATCGAGATCAGCTGAGGAGAAGCGGCTTGTTATCCCGATGAGATGAGTATCAGCTCGGGAGAAATCGAATGTAGCAGCGCTCTGGGCAGAGGTAAGCGGAATACGGAAGGAGCGTGCTGGAAGGCTCTGACTGCTGGCTGCTGCTTACCAAGTGGTTTCTATCCCTCGTAGGTGGCGATATGCTGGAGCAGGGCTTCCAGAGCAGATTCAGGTATGTGTACTGATATTGGGAAGCTGCAGGGCTGAGCCTCCAGAGTCGCAGAAGAGCCGGAATGCACGTGGGTTTCGCCCTAAATTATCTGGGAGATCCAGACGTGGACCCCTTGCTCACTGTTCTTAGAGAGGCACAGCACCACCTCACTGATGATGCCAACAAGGCTGAAACACGTGTATAGGGTTGCTGTTGGTACTCTTGTTCAGAGGAGAATTGCCTAGGATTTTGGTGCTGGACTGCCCCAGTGCAGGACAAAGACCGATATACAGGGACATTTCTTTTCTGTGAAAGGGACAGTGAGCTAAAGACGTGGTAGAGTCTCTCCCAGGGGCCATCCACCCAAGAACAGGTAATTGGGCTGTGTTGGTGCTGGTAGAGAGACTCCCAGACCCCCCTTTGTTTTGCATGATAATGAAATGGTTGGAAGAACGTGGGACGCTCAACATCACATGGATGGGCCGTATTAACGTCATCAAAATGAAAGTTCTTCCCACAGTATTGTATTATTTTCAGTCGCAGTCCCCCAGAAATTTTTCAGGACCCTGAATAAAATGGAGGGAAACTTTATCTGGCAAGGGAAGAGGCCACGGGTGGCATGGAAGGTTCGCACAACACCAACAGGGTGTGGTGGGATGGGGACTCCGAACTTCCAAATATATTTCCAAGCAGCCCAGTTAAGGGTTATACGAGAATGGCTTAGTGGGAACCCCGACAAGATATGGCGACGGATGGACAGAGCGGTGGTAGGCAGACCCTAGGATGAAGTTCTGTGGTATCCATAAGTGGATAGACCTCCCAACATGTATAGAAGTCGGATAATAGCCCTGGTAGGTTATACACAGGATGCTGTGGTTAAAAAAAAGGTATCACAACCTTCCTGTCCCTATTTACTCCGTTACTACGCAATCCCCAATTTACACCTGGGTTGGATAAAGGAGCATTTGCTAGATGGGAAGAAGCAGGTTGTCGGAGGGCCAGTTATATGATGGTGGATCAGGAGACAGAGACATCTTTATGGGATGGCAAAAGGGGCACTTGCACCGGTCCCTCACCTTGGAAGGGGTCCCCAGAAGGCTGCATTATCTTTAGAAACCAGTTTCCATTGTAGAGCAAACATAAATGGCACACGTTAGGATATTTTACGGGCGGCTGCTGAGGCTAAACCTATTGTCCGTCTGTTGTTGACAAGAACATTGTGCTCTGATTAATTCATCATGTAATGCTTTCTTTGTTCACTGTGTATACATAGTTTGTGTCCACAATAGCACAGCTCCTGTAGCATTTTAACCTTTCTGTGGGGACCCTATTGATCATGTGCAACAGCCAAAGTTGAAATGCATATTTATACATTTGAGTGCTGCGATGGTGAAGAAGATAGCTCAGCGTGTTAAGCACTCATTGCTGAGATCTGTGTTCACATGCAAGATTAGAAAACCAAATTCCGCAAAGGCTGATTCAGCCTTTCCTATGTCTGAAGTTGAAAAACCGGCATGTCTATGTACTTTCGTTTGTAGCACATCATGTGCTTTTAACAGCAATGTACCTGCACCAGATAGCGGTCGTTATAAAAACAAAAAGCATCAATATGGTGAAGGTGTAGAAATCAGAAGTCGGTTTCTTCAGACAATTGGTAGTAAAACCCAGGCAGCCACCCCTAATGATGAGCATGAAGCGTTAATTCAAGAGTGCGAAACCAAGACGTTCATTCGCATGTCCTGGCTTTGTCAGCAGATGATACAGTCTTCCTGGGCAAATCATTTATTAAACAGGCAGTACTATGCTGTCTTCTGTTAAAAGGTTTGCCTTATTACATGCTGGTAGCATCGTTTAGCCCATTACCTGATCTTTTTATATAGGTAATTTGAGCGGAAGGGGTTCTACACAGAAGAAAACGGACCAGATATTGAAGGCCTCATGCAAGCATCTTTTAAAGTCTGCTCAATTGACACAAAAACGGTGTGCTTTTTTGTACGACAGGGTTATCTGTGCGTTTATAAATAAATAATAATTTCACAAGCCTGTGTTTGGGGAATATTTAAAGCTTTAAAACACAAAAGAGAAACCCAGATAAAATCTTTTAAGATCACATCAATTAGTATGCTGATACTTAAATACTTTCCTTGATGATGGAGGAAATTAAGGTAGAATCATCCACATTTTTCATTATACGCTTCTATAAAATGTAGTTTAAAAAAAACTGTCACGTTGGGTTATGTGACTTGTGTACTTTCCAAGTTGCTTGCATAAAATTAGATTATTTTAGTTCATGGTAAGATCTGGAAAAAAACTAGCAGAAAGTGCAGAATGGGAACGAATCCCAGCATCACCACTATAACCAATGTGTGATCCTCATCTCATTTAATCTCATATTGCCGAACTTGTCAAAATTACCAGTCCCCAAACCATTCAAAAATGTCACCGCTCAGAGTGATTTCGTTCTCAGGGCATGGTCCTCAAAAAATCCTCACACATGCTTTCAATGAATACAGTGTTACCTCCCCTATAATAATAGTGAGCATTTATATATTGCACACCACAACCACTTGTTTCTTTGCTCTCCAATGGTAAAACTACTTGAATAAAATGCCCTTCCAATCTCAGCCTGTCTGGATACGGACACCTTCCTAGTAGCTTCTAATCTTCATCCAGTATGCATGCAATTCTCGGTGGACCTATCTACTTGCTTCCAGTTGGTCTCTTGTATCCATGCTTGATCTCTTTTGCATTCGGTGAGGCAACTAATCTAAGTAGCCTGTCTATTCTGGATTATGTGCACTTTTTTCATGGAATCTGTGCCCTGCATTCATACTATGGCCAGAATACCTTCCTTGTGGCTGCTATTGATGAAACGTGCCCTGTACCTATGCTACTAGAGAAGTACTGTTATTGTGGACTGCTAATGTTGTCCTTGAAATGTTTCTTCTTTATCATTCTGATTACAGCAAGAATGAAGAGGGTAATGGGACTGAAAGGTAGTACCTATGCTTATTTTGCGAGGCAACATACAGCTATGAGCGGTGATCGTGATGAGAGGGGGTGTGACTAGATATTCAGATCCCTTAATTCATTTGGTTTGGGACAGGGGGGACCCCACAGGTAGCTGTACCCCGGGCCCCAAAAATGATTAAGATGGCCCTGTCAGGAGATCATGTTGTTTCAGCAATGCAAACAATCCATCTGGCTGCATGGAGAGGATAGGCTTCGGTATGCACATTTAAGACATTGGTTACTGGCCCGGGGTGTGAAACAATCTATAACTAGGGAACACGGACCGTTAGAAAAATATTTGCTTACAAATTCTGGAGATCGTCAGATAAGTAAACTATATAAAATATTTTCTCCCCCGCAACCCATGGCAATGGAACTATAAGAAACTGTGGGCAAATGTATTACCCCTTCCAATTTCTGAAGAGCAATGGTGTGAAGTTTGGCAGAGGATTCCAAAGTTAATGAGAGGGATGTAGATCCATGAAATGTGGGTGAGGGTTTTTGTGCACTGGCATCTAACGTTAGTGAAATTGCATACATTCTACCTCTCGGTGTCCCGGGCATGCTGGTGAGGCTGCAATGAGGATGGTACTTGGGTACACACCTGGTGGGCATGCCCGGCCCTGAAACCGTTTTGAGACTCTGTCAACAGTGCAATGAAATACATTTTTGGCTCCCAAATACAAAGAGAATGTGGGAAACCCGTGTTGGGTCAGGGTGATGTGTTGGATGTCCTCCCTTTTAAACCTCAGAGGAAAGCGTACATGATTTTGAGTGTTGTCGCTCTTTCTCTGATTGCTCAAAGGTGGAAACAAGTTGTGGTCCCCACGGAACACGAATGAATAGCGAAAATCTGGTACTATGTATCGTTAGAATGGGTAACATACACGATTCAGGTGTCATGATCCATCGATCACGCCCCTTTTGGTCCTCCTGGTCCGTGGCACGTCGGTGGTTACTCGCTGTAGTACATCCAACATGGCCGTATTCACAGAACGCGGTCTATCGAACTTTACGTCCATGCAGCACGTTCCATAAATTAACCACACCCCTGCGGCTCCGCGCATCTCAACGCTATTGTTAGCTGAAGCTAGACGTGCGTCGCGTTGTGCTCCTGGAACTGAGTTGCTGCTCGAATTCCCAGACCCACTCCTTCTCCTTCCCTTTCCTTGTACCTGTTTCCTTCCGCGTTCCACGCACACCTCCCCCGTGTACGGCCTGCCTACCTGGTCTTTCTGGAGTTTCCTTGATCCCGGACGAAGAAGCTGAACGAATCCTGGAATCTGACGACGGCCGAGCGGGCTTATACAAGACACGAACAGCACGGAAGAAAACCCTGGCGAAGGATCCCGCAAGGCAGCATAAACAGGTGACAAAACAGGAAACCTGTGACAGATTGAGACGCCACCTGACTGAATTCGACACAGACATGGAAGCGGCCATCCAGGACCTTATGCGTGGCATGCAAGAGCTGACGACCGAAGTGCAAAATTTAAAGGCAGAGAACGCCGCCTTAAAGCAATTGGTGTTGTCCCATGAATCCGCTACGAAAGAGAGTGTAATACTGGGCAGTGTTGTTGATAAATATGATGGTTCCGCAAAGAGCCTTCGTGGATTCCTTGACTCATGTTGGGTCCACTTTGCTTTCAAGCCTTATTATTTTTCTATGCCCAGGGCTAAGGTGGGCTTTATTATTTCGCATCTTTCCAGAAATGCCTTGACCTGGGCCACCCCACTGGTTAACTCTGGGGATTCTCTCCTGGATGATTACGATGGCTTCATACAGGCCCTTAAGACCATGTTTGACCACCCAGAGCAGGTCTACAGTGCCCAGGAACTTCTACTCGACTTTCAACAAGGAACCCAGGATATGCTTACGTATGTCACACGCTTCAAACAGCTTGCCAAAGAAGCGGATTTGTCCCCTGAAGCTTGTTTTACCCTATTTCGAAGAGGGCTAAACGAAGACATCAAGGATGAACTAGCCAGAGTGGCGCGCCCAAGTTCTTATCAGGCCCAGATGGATCTTGCGCTGCAGATTGACTTTCGCATTCAGGAGAGAAAGGCAGAGAAAAAGAAAAGCAAGTCGCCACTCCAGAAGAACCCCATTGGGATACTCTCGAACCCCAAAGGTATTTCCACTTCAAGTAACGAACCTGAACCTATGCAGCTAGGGGCATTCCGTGGACCCATATCCTTCCAAGAAAGAATGCGTAGGATCCATACCGGGTTGTGTATGTACTGTGCATCAGACAAACATTTAGTGAGAGAGTGCCCAATAGCCCCCCCACGGTGCTCGGGAAACACCAGCTCCCGATCCTAAATGGAGCACAGGTTCGGGAGAGAGATGCCTGCTCCACATCAATTCCATCCTTGAACTATCCTGGACAAAATTCTTTGGTGATTTTACAGACCTTCTTATCGCCATCCAAGAAGGAAACGCATCCCATCCTGGCACTGGTGGACTGTGGAGCTATGGGGATTTTCATAGACCAAGAATGGGTTCTTAAACACCATATTGCTTGCGAATCCCGGACTATCATGCAACCTGTAGAAGCTATTGATGGAAGACACCTTTCTTCAGGACCCATAACCCTTCAGACCAAGGACGTCGAACTTGCCATAAACCACCATCGAGAAAGGATAAAATTTGACATCATCAAGTCGGCCCACTACCCAATGGTTTTGGGAATGCCCTGGCTTCAAAAACACAATCCGTACATCAATTGGGCAGCGGGTTCCTTGTTCCTGGGCTCAGAATTTTGTATGTCCCACTGTTTATTGTCAGACCTTGCTCCGACACCATCAGAAGGACCTCCTACGAATCACCAAGGTACAATCTCTGTCTCAAACATTATCCGGGTTCCAGAGATATACCAGGAATATTCTGATGTCTTTTCTTCTTTGCCATTGTCCAAGCGTTACCGCCCCATAGACCAGAATACTGTGCAATAGATACGGACCCTTCCGCTGTAATTCCCTTTGGGAGGATGTTCATCTTATCCGAACCTGAAAAGAAAGCCCTTCGAGAATACCTGGATACTAATCTTGCAAATGGCACAATACGACCTTCTAAATCCCCAGCAGGGGCCTCACTGTTTTTTGTTCCCAAGAAAGACACCAAGGAACTCAGACCGTGTCTGGACTATCGAGGTTTAAATCAATGCACCCTTAAGGATCGCTACCTGTTACCCTTGATCTCGGACATTCTGGAGGCAGTAAGGGGCGCAGTTGTTTTCACCAAGTTGGATCTCAGGGGAGCCTACCACCTGATTCGCATTAGGGCAGGAGACGAGTGAAAAAAGGCCTTTAGAACACCCTTTGGTCATTATGAATACTTGGTCATGCCCTTTGGACTTGCTAATGCCCCGGCGGTCTTCCAACGCTTCATGGATAGGGTGTTCTCAGACATGCTATTCCTTTTTGTGATTGTCTATCTGGACGATATCCTAATATTTTCGAAGGACATTTCCAAGCACGAAGAACATGTAAAGGCAGTGTTACAACGACTACTCGAAAACAAGCTCCTGGCAAAGCCCGAGAAATGCATCTTCCATGCTTCTACTGTACACTACCTAGGATTTGTCCTTAGTCCAGAAGACATTGGAATGGATCAATCCAAGGTTAAGGCTATATTATCCTGGCCAAGCCCCACTTCTGGAAACAAATCCAGTCTTTCCTGGGCTTAGCTAATTTCTACAGGAAATTCATACCTTCCTTTTCCGAGATAGTCCAACCAATCATTGTCCTGTTAAAGAAAGACGTTAATTTCCTTTGGACCACAGCTCAAGAGGAAGCCTTCCAACGGTTGAAGACTGAGTTTACACAAGTTCCCATCCTGGCTCAACCTGATGTCAACCGACCATTCATAGTGGAGACAGATGCCTCCAGTTACGCTATTGGAGCCGTCCTCAAACAGCTATTCGGGGACAGGATGGAACACCCCATCGCTTACCTTTCTCGGACGTTAACTCCCAGTGAAACCCATTACTCAGTCTTGGAAAAGGAACTGCTGGCCATCCGTCAAGCCTTCACCGAGTGGCGTCACCTACTCCTCGGAGCGAAACATCCTGTCCAGGTCCATCGAAACCTACAAGTACTGCAGGCCTTGGAATGTAGGAACAGCCGTCAAGCTCGGTGGGCCTTCTTCTTTGCCCAATACCAGTTCCAGATTCACCACGTTCCCGGAACACAAAATCTAATAGCTGACGCCCTCTCTCGACGTCCAGACTACGAACCTCCGCGAGATCGGGCATATCCCAAGATGTTTCCCCATACAATATTTGTAGCTCAAGCAAACAATCTCCTGGAAGACATTCGTGTGCAAACTCAGACTTCGGAACTCTGGAAGGATCTTTCGAAAAAGGACTCAATGGGATCTGAGAACCCAGGACGGATACCTGTTTAAAAATAACAACCTGGTCATTCCCACACAGAAACTACAACAAAAGATAATAAACCTCTGCCATGATACCCTTCACTCCGGTCATCGCAGCATTTCCAACACCCTCTGTCTAATACAAAGACAATTCTGGTGGCCCAGAATAAAGGCTGACGTTCAACTGTACATGAAATCTTGTTCTGTCTGTAATCAAAACAAACATGACAACCAGAAACCAGCAGGACTCTTATTACAGCCTACACCACCAACAGGACCATGGGAAGTCATCGCTGCAGACTTTATTGTAGAATTACCGCCATCCAGAGGGTACACCACTATCCTGGTCACCATTGACTTGTTCACTCATATGTCCCATTTTACACCTCTGTATAATTTACCATCCTCGTCAGAACTTGCTGGAATCTTCCTGGAACACATCTTCCGACTGCATGGACTTCCTTCCAAGATTATATCGGACAGAGGACCACAGTATATCTCTCAATTTTGGAAACACCTCTGCAGGATACTAGGAATCCAACAAGCCCTCTCCTCAGGATATCATCCCCAAACCAATGGAGTCACAGAACGAGTGAATCAAACACTTGAACAATACCTTTGTTGTTTTTCTACTAAGGTCCAGGACGATTGGTCGCTTCTGATACCAGTGGCAGAATTCACCTACAACAATTCGGACCATTCGGCTGTTAAAACCAGCCCTTTTTTTAGCAGCCATGGATTCCACCCTGCGGTATTACCTTCAGTCCTTCCGCACCCTACACTAGTTCCAACAGTCGATTCCTGGATTGAAACACTCATCAATGTACAGAGAGAAGCCAAGGAACATCTAGAAAGAGCACAGATCCAAACTGAGCACTATGCAGATTCGAGGAGAAGGCCAGGGCCTTCTTACACCATTGGGGATAAAGTATGGCTATCCTCGAAGCTACTGCTCCGACATCTCAGACCGAATAAGTTGGCTCCTCGATATTATGGGCCTTTTCCTATAAAAGAAGTCATTAACCCTGTGGCCTTTCAACTTAAACTACCAGACTCCTGGAAGAAAATCCATCCAGTTTTTCACAAATCTCTATTGAAGCCTTACATCCAAACCACCCGGACTAATCTTAGACCCAGTCCTGTGGTTGTCAATGACCAGCTAGAATATGAAGTGTCTCGAATATGTGACTCCAGATATAGACGAGGACAACTTCAATACCTGGTGGAATGGAAGGGCTATCCACCCAGTGAATTTACCTGGGAACCAGTCTCAAACCTAAACTCCTCCAGATTGCTCAGAAAGTTCCATCTAATACATCCAGGCAAACCCAGTGGAACGAGTTTTAGAAGGGGGCATGCTGTCATGATCCATCGATCACGCCCCTTTTGGTCCTCCTGGTCCCTGGCACGTCGGGGGTTACTCGCTGTAGTACACCCAAGATGGCCGTATTCACAGAACGTGGTCTATCGACCTTTACGTCCATGCAGCACGTTCCATAAATTAACCACGCCCCTGCGGCTCCACGCGTCTCAACACTATCGTTAGCTGAGGCTAGACGTGCGTCGCGTTGTGCTCCTGGAACTGAGTTGCTGCTCGAATTCCCAGACCCACTCCTTCTCCTTCCCTTTCCTTGTACCTGTTTCCTTACGCATTCCGCGCACACCTCCCCCGTGTGCGGCCCTCCTTCCTGGTCTTCCTGGAGTTTCCTTGATCCCGGACGAAGAAGCTGAACGAATCCTGGAATCTGACGACGGCCGAGCGGGTTTATACAAGACCCGAACAGCACGGAAGAAAACCCCAGCGAAGGATCCCGCAAGGCAGCATAAACAGGTGAGAAAACAGGAAACCTGTGACATCAGGGGGATCATGCCAAATTTAAGTCGATTGGGACTTGGTTCTGAACTTTCGCCACAGGGACTCTGTGAATCTGATAAAATGAGGAGCCTGGTATTGTTATTGTTAGACTCATCATTAGTATCTGTAGAGAACCATTACCCAATCATTACTCTTTGCAATGGAATCATTCCATTATTGCATTCTGTTTAGTTATCCATAGTATATTGCTGAAGAAGACACTGTCCACATATTAGACTGTCACCTTTGTATGCATTTGCAATATGCTTTTAGAATGATATTGCCTCCACTTGCACTTGCACATATTTGAAGTGCCGTGTAGTGTTTTAGAGACACGATATGATATGCTATGTATTTCATATTTGAAATGCATGAAAAGCCATTCACACATTGTTATGCTTTGTAGAGACACATTTAGAGATATGTTTGGTATGTCATGTATGTATGTATGTATGTATGATTGAGTATGCACCTAGAATGAGTTTTGCATCTAGTTAGTGCTTGCATTGCAAGAGATTTGCGGTAAACGCTAGGAAGCATTTTAACACAAGGCCTGAGCCATTTTTTGATGGAGAAAGACAGAAGTTGCTCAGTGCGGAGAAATGTTATGGTACACTGTTCGTAAACATTGGCAGACATACACAGATAACATGAACCTTTGTCCGAGAGGGAAGGTTATCAGCTTGGCTGGTGTGCTTCGCGGAGAGAATCCCAAGGGTTGGGGCCATGAAGCGAGTGACGATGGAGAGATGGGAGAAGGTGCCTTTGTATGAGAGGGACAGTGCCTAAGAGTGCATTTTGTAATGCAGAGTGAAGCCTACAGTGGAGAGAATGGAGAAACAGGGAATAGATGATGTATTTTGCAACATACTCGGAAGGCCAAGAGGGAGAGATATGAGGTCACGCTGACAGCACGCGAAGTAACAGGACATGCCGAGACAAGTAACACGCAAGGAGACAGGCAGGCATTTTGCTAAATGCGTAGGGAGAGACATTCTTAGACATTCTGTGCGTCACTGGAGACTATAACCAGGAGGGCTGGAGATAGAGAAGGGAGATAGGAGTTCGGAAGAGTTGTGAGAGGCAGAAGAGTTGTGGGACTGCAAATTCGAATTGCTTCATGAATTGCTTTATAATCTGCAGCGAGAAGAGAGTCCATTTGGAATGCCTTACTTTGTGAACCAGCACCAGACAAGTTTGGCCTAAGCAGAGAAAGAGAAAAATGCAGCAATGAGCAGCAATGAGCAGGAAGACACGCTCTGAAAGAATTTCTTGCCTGATCCACGTTTGAAAACAGTGCAGCTCTTGTTATCTTGAGTGAAGGAGACTGAGCACATTGTGCTTCGAAAGCATTTTGCACTTGCATTTAACGCTGGCTGTCCCTCATTTGAAGAGCATGGGACTGGCTGGCATGGCAACAGCATGACAACAGCATGACAACAGCATGACCTGGCAAGAGGAGGGAATTTGAACCTGCTAGAGATGGGCCTATGGAGAAGGGCCACACTGTGTCCAGAGGAGAGTAACCACCTGCAATGGCTTGCAAACACTCTGAATGAGTGCACCTGTCGCCTTTGTTCATGAAGTGAAGGGAAAAAGGGAGCGTAAGCATCGATTGGCATTAATTGAAAGTTCTGACACAAGGTTTTTCCCTGTGCTACCTTTGAAGTGAAGGGCATGTATGATCACTCCATGGGGACAAATGGGGCACATATGGTACCTGACACGTGCTTGCTCCTTGTTGGAGCTCTGTGCAAAATCTTGCTGGCACTTATCAAGCAGGCCAACCTCAATTGGCTTGTACATGTTTCTGCTGCCTGAACATTGATTGCCTGAACACTATTGGCTTGAACACTTTGCTGCTTCACGTTTGTTCACACTTTGCTGTTGTGGAAAACACTTTGCAACCTGAACTTTGACCTTTTGCTGAACACTGATATGCTCGTTGTGAACACATGATCATTTGTGAACACTTGCTTTGTTGACATTGCATCTTTGTTGACATTCCTTGGCTGACATTCCTTGGCTGAACTTTTTGCATCAGAATTGATTTGTACTGAATTTGTACCGTGCACGGTTGTGAGGACACACATACCTCATGAGTAACTTGGAAATATCTTGGACTTGGACTGGAATATAACTAAATACACTGCATGTATACACTGATATGTATGCATTGATCAATTAAATGTTTGGCCTGTTGGCTACTGACATCTGTACTGACCTTTGACACCTGTGAAAGTGATTGTCATATTTTGTGCTTGACACATTGAAATGGAAACACCTGTATGCACAGTACTTGTGCATTGATTCTATGCATTGCATTTTCGTTTTCTGCTTGTAGAGACACTTTAACACCTTTAGCTTGTAGACACTTTGACTTCTGACTTTTTGCTCGACCTTTGGCTATGCTATTCTGATTTCTGACACATTTGCAGCTGTGCATTTGAATATTTTAGCTTGCCACTGATAGAGTGAAATGCTTGCATCTTGAAAAAAGGTTTTTTTCTGCATCATGAATGATATGTGTTTTTCCTTTTTTCTGTAACTTTGCTTGGTATTAGCATACCACGATTGCTATGCTATGTTTTGTTATGATTATGATTTATCTAACGATAAGAGGAGAGAATTGTGAATCTGATAAAATGATGAGCCTGGTATTGTTATCGTTAGACTCATCATTAGTATCCGTAGAGAACCATTACCCAATTATTACTCTTTGCAATGGAATCATTCCATTATTGCATTCTGTTTAGTTATCCATAGTACATTGCTGAAGTAGACACTGTCCACGTATTAGACTGTCACCTTTGTATGCATTTGCAATATGCTTTTAGAATGATATTGCATCCACTTGCACTTGCACATATTTGAAGTGCCATGTAGTGTTTTAGAGACACAATATTATATGCTATGTATTTCATATTTGAAATGCATGAAAAGCCATTCACACATTGTTATGCTTTGTAGAGACACATTTAGAGATATGTTTGGTATGTCATGTATGTATGTATGATTGAGTATGCACCTAGAATGAGTTTTGCATTTAGTTAGTGCTTGCATTGCGAGAGATTTGCGGTAAACGCTACGAAGCATTTTAACACGAGGCCTGAGCCATTTTATGATGGAGAAAGACAGAAGTTGCTCAGTGCGGAGAAATGTTATGGTACACTGTTCGTAAACATTGGCAGACAGACACAGATAACATGAACCCTTGTCCGAGAGGGAAGCTTATCAGCTTGGCTGGTGTGCTTCGCGGAGAGAACCCCAAGGGTTGGGGCCATGAAGGGAGTGACGATGGAGAGATGGGAGAAGGTGCTTTTGTATGAGAGGGACGGGGCCTAAGAGTGCATTTTGTAATGCAGAGTGAAGCCTACAGTGGAGAGAATGGAGAAACAGGGAATAGATGATGTATTTTGCAACATACTCGGAAGGCCAAGAGGGAGAGATATGAGGTCACGCTGACAGCACACGAAGTAACAGGACATGCCGAGACAAGTAACACGCAAGGAGACAGGCAGGCATTTTGCTAAATGCTGAGGGCGAGACATTCTTAGACATTCTGTGCGTCATTGGAGACTATAACCAGAAGGCTGGAGAGAGAGAGAAGGGAGAGAGAAGTTCGGAAGAGTTGTGAGAGACGGAAGAGTTGTGGGACTGCACGAGAGATCGAGAGTTGGCCAGAGAGATTGGGAGAGCCACAGAGAGAGAGTTGGCTGGAGATGGTGCTTGGTGCAGCAGACTGATGGGCCTTGATGAGATCGAGAGCTTGGCAGTTGGCAGTCTTGAGGCCTGCCACTGGCTGATTGACAACAGAATGGGAAGTATGGGTTTGGCCTAGGCTTAAATTGATTGATAAGAACAGACAGACAGACACACACACACACACACACACACAAAGGTTTGGGTGAAGGGGAAACTAGACAGGGATTGTCTAGAGCGTGGATGGTGTGGATGGATGGTGTGGATTTGCCCATGAAGGTGATGGATGATTGGCGCTTGCATTAGAACCACACACTCGCAGCACAGGCTTATAGATACTGCATGGTAGCTTTGCACCAGAAGTATAAAAGGTGCAAATTAGACATAGCATTAGAACTGTCTGCATTGTCATGTATTATGTTTAGCTGTGTGTATATAAATAAATGTATCCCATTGTTATAAATTGAATCGATTCTTTGTGTTCTCTTTGTGTCTTAGTGTTATTTGTTATTGCCCACGATAGTAAGATAGGTGTATGTTATTTGGCGTAATCTAGTAAGTAACCACAGTGCACATGGGGCCTGATACGAATGCAGCCAAAGGGGGTGTATAGTGATCCACACCCCCAATAGGAGATTGTCAAAGTTTATCTGAAGACCGGAGCGTGCTTGCCCAAAGAGGGGGGGGCAACACGACGGTTAGGGGTTTGGGGTTTTCAGACTGACGGTTGAAAAGATGTGTTGTAAAGATAGGTGTTCATGTGTAATATATTTTGAAGACTTCAGATGCCACGTTTTGCAGCGATCCGGGGGAGGGAAGCGGAGGTGTGGGGTGGACAAGGATGGAAGGGGGGATGGGGACGGGATTGTTAATGTTCAAAAATGTTTAAATGCTAATAAAAATACCTTTTAAAAAAAGAAAAAGAAGGGGGATACCATGTCTCACCCATCAGTGTCCCATTCCCACTCCCCAAGGACCCCCCATCCAGGAGATCCTCCCTCACTGGTCAAGCCCCAGGAACTGGATCCAATAGCGATGGCCGTTTCCTGGACACCAGGATGACAGATCCCCGGGGACTAGGTAGGGAGGCACCTTCAGGTTTCTCACAACGGTCAGAGTGAAGGAGTTCAATTATTCTATTTTCCCCCTTCTGCTGGTACAACAATTATCAGCATGGATTTTCTATTTTTATCAATTGAATCACATCCCACTTCTGACACCACATGTGAGAAAGGCATGGTATTACGGTGTCAGGTTAAAATGTCGAAAACATTTGGTCGAATTACAAAATTGTCGAAAAAATGTCAATTTTTTGTTTTCAAATGCCTTCTTTTTTTAATTACATGTTTCTTTTGGGTTCCGCAAGTAAAAAAAAAGGGTTAAAACAGAAATATTTATTTTTTATTTTTTTATTTCATTTAGTTTATACAAACTTTTTGAAAATGTAAAAAAGTAAAGAAAAGACAAAGCAACTTGTCACCTTTTGCCTTGATTCTAACCTTTAAAATGACTCAATTTTTCATCTAAATCCTTTTTATTACATCACTAGTCCTGTACCAAATTATTCTACTCAATGTTAAGCTGGTCTATATCTTGTGTGTCCTTCACATTGATCATCGCGGCTCCTTTCTCTCTAGCTCTCAGACATCGCTGTTCAAATATATGGGCTTGTCTCTAATTGGACTTGAATTTGCTCCAAAAATCGCATCACACCAATCATCAACGTTTTACTTTCCCCAATGTGAAGTTGTTTCCACCATTCTTCGGAGTTGTGCGTCTGGAATGAACTCATCACCTTCCCCAAACAGTTCTCACATATTTTTTAAAAAAAGGGGGGTTTCAAACAAAAAGCAAACAAAAAGACATTCGAAATTTTGTTTTCGACATTTTGACTTTAGACAAAATGTTATTCGAAAATATCACTATAAACCGGCATCAAATAATAATAATGCAGTCCTAGTGGAGTCTTGTCAAAATAAAAGGGCCTACACTAAAAAAAAAAACTGTTCCCAATCCTAACAGCTAATTATTTTTTCATAACAACATTTTATTGGTTTTTCCAAAGCAATATAACAATTACAACAATGCTATAATTATGAATTGTTTTACGATGGCGGATCACTCGGAATGTTTGTGGGTTGCGGGGACTAATGTTGGCATTCTTGCCATGCTCAATTAATCCTATTGTTCGTAAATAGGTGTGAACCTTGTCTTTGGCGTGTTTCGATTGAGATCCCGCGTTCAATAAAGTGGGTTACATTGGAGCCATCTGGTGAGTGGGGGTCTCTTTGTGAGTGCTGGGAATTTAGCCGCGTAAACCATAAATGGGTCCCATATCCTAACACCTAATTTACAAAGATGTTCAGGCCGTTGGACTCCCTTCCCCACGTTTTCAGCACGGGACAGGCGCTCACTCGATCAAAGCACACACCCTGGCTTCTGAGGTACGATGATACAGTTCCATTACCAGCATCAGGACCTTCTGTGTCCAAGTCTCTTGAGTCAGGGGGCCTGATGTATAGAAAAACAAGATGAAACATTTCTTTTTCCCTCCCTCCCTTTTTTTTTTTTTAGAAACGTAATTTTTATTGGTTTTACAATGAGGGTGGCTTCGTTACATGTTAACTTCACAGTAGCGGTCACAGAAAAGGAATAAGCAGATAAAAGTTTGCGTTGGTCAGACCTGAACATATTTAACTCTCCCCACCCAGAAAAAAACCTCCCACTTCCCCCCTCCCCCCACTCATCCCGAAAGGTAACAGAATAACAGTAAAATATCTGGGGGTCATCTACACTCTCACAGTGAGATTGCAGCAGCAGTGTCGTCAAAATTGTTCACAGGAAGGAACGCCTAGGCTTTTCAGCCTTCAGCCTTCAGCGTCAAGGACAACACAATTCTTTACTAGTTGGATAGTTTCAGAGAGTCCCAATATGCTGAGTAATATTCTTTGAAGGGCAGCCAAATCAAATCTATTTGTGTGCGGGATTCCAGTAGGGTGGCTGTCAGGCTTTCCATCTCATAGATTGAGTGAGCTGTTGTGAGCCATTCTCTTTTTGTGGGCAGGATGTTTCTTTTCCATTTGATCATTAGACACACTCTCGCTGCAAGGAGCAAGTTTCGAGGCATATGCGAGAGCGTTGTGTAGGAATCTTCTGCATCTGTTTCTACCCCAAACAGTATTAACAAAGAAGTGTGTGGCCTAGTGACTCCGTCTACTGCTTGGATCCACCCCAGGACTTCCTTCCAATATGATTGGACCTGCCTGCATTTCCACCATTGGTGCCAATTGTAGCAGACCTCCCCGCAATCCCTCCAGCAGTAGGGGCACGTACCTGCGAACATCTGCGAACATCTGGGATAGCTGCAGGGGGGTGTAATGCATTTTGTATCTTATACTGTGTGGATATTGACGAGCTCCACACCGTTTTGTGTATAGCTCTCCATGCGTTTCACACTTGGTTTCCAATCTAGGGCATGCAAGATGACCCCTGGTAATGAGAGCTTTATATAACTGCGCTATCAACCCTCTAGAGGATCGGGGCATGTTGAGAATTTGTTCAAATGGCGTAAGTGGGCGTCGAACAGAGAGACCCCAACGAGGATCCCGAAGGACACTTCTCAGCTGGAGATATAGCAGGGGTGGTATTGCGACGCTGTGCAGGGCTTCTTCTAGTTCCTCCTTAGAAATGTAAGGCCCCTCTCTTATCTGTCCAATTCTTACTTGGCCGCCTCATACCAGGGCTGGAAGCGGGGTACACTGCTCAGGTGATTGCATATGGGGGGAGACCAGGTGCAACTGAGGGGGACGGCCATGTGGTAACGCCACATCGACCACAATACCAATAGGTCCAGATGTTTGCATATTCTTTGGGACATGGTGGAGAGGGGGACCCATAACCACTCCCCCAGCGTCACTGGTGAGAATAAGGGGTTTCCAAGGGTCACCCATTGCTTTTTGGAATTTTCTCACAGGTGGTCTAAGAGGACCCTAAGTTGTGAGGCCCTGTAGTATTCTGACGGATCGGGGTATCCCATGCCTCCCATTTCCTTTGGCATAATGAGGGTCGTGTACAGGATTCTCGGTTTGGCATTTGCCCAGATGAATGCTAATAATGTGTGTTTGATTTCCGTTCAGAAGACCTCAGGGACTATCACTGGAAGGGATTGGAAGAGAAATAGTAGCCTGGGGAGAATGTTCATTTTTATTGAGATAAACCGCGCCCCCCAGGAAACGGGCAATTTGGTCCATCTACTAAGGTCATTCTTAATAGTGTTCCATAGGGGGACGTAATTTGCTTCGAAGAGGTCCACTAGGGCAACAGTGATCTCCACCCCCAGGTATCCAATGGCTTGCGTCTGCACTTGAAAGCCCCATTTCGCTATCAGATGTGGAGGGATTTCGGTGTTTGGTTTTAAGGGGACTGCTATTGTTTTTTGTAAGTTAGCTCTGAATCCCAAGAGTGCTTCGTATGCTCTCAAACCTTCGAAAAGGGCAGGGATCGAGTCTGTTGGCTGTGTGAGGTGCATCAATATATCGTCTGTAAACATTGCTAGCTTGCATTCCTTTCACCCCTGCGTCATGCCACGGATTGAAGGGTTGGACCGAATCACCTCAGCAAAGGGTTCCACCACTAGGGCATATAACAAGGGGTATAGCGGGCAGCCTTGTCTCGTGCCACGAGTGAGTACGAAAGGGTGTGAGGCAACGCCATTAATCAGGACTTTTGGAGTTACCGTACATTGCTCTGGCCCCCTGGGACCATGCCTCACCTAGGCCTGACCATTTCATCACTGCCTTTAAGAAGGGTCACTCGACGCGGTCGAAAGCCTTTTTCGGCGTCAACCGAGAGCAGGATGGGGCAATCTTCTGTGTTGTCGGGGTCGGCCATGAGGTTGAGTGTCTTTCGGATGTTATCTGCTCCCTGTCTGCCTTTTACATATCCGACCTGGTCGGTGTGGACTTGTTGGGAGAGGATTAGGGCTAGGCGGGCAGCTAGGATACTGGAATACATTTTTGCGTCCACGTTAATAAGGGAATTTGGGTGGTATGACAAGCATTCTGAGGGGTCTTTTCCTTCTTTGGGGATTACTACTTTTATTGATTTTGTAAATGATTGGGGGGGCTTGCCCAGTTGCTAATATTGAGTTAAAAAGTTTGGTTAGGAAGGGGATGAGGGAGTTACTATTTGCTTTGTAGAAGGCTAGTGTATAGTCATCTTGCCCCGGGGCAGAGCCCACCTTTAGATTGGACATAGCGTTCTGGACCTCTGTAGTAGTAATCAGGCTGTTTAACATTTCTAATTGGTCTCGCGCTATCGGGGGATGTGGCAGCTGGGCTAGGTAGCTTTCAATTTCTGAGGTCAGGCATTCTCCCTCGGCATAGTAGAGTTCGGTGTAAAATCTCAAAAAGCGTTTTGAAATGTTATGTGGGTCAGTGAGTCCTACACCCTTTTCGTTGTTTATTTTGTACACTGCTCTATCAGCTCTTGTTTTGCGCAGACGGTTGGCTAGCATCGTGTGGGCCTTATCCCCTTTTTCATAAAATTTTTGTTTAAGATATTTTAATTGGGACAGTGCTTTGCCGTGCCAAATGTTTTTCAGTTCCTCCCAGAGTCCTTTGCTCAGGTCTAATGTGGTGTCAGTGTCTATGGAATGGTCACGGAGGTCCACTCGTAGCGTGAAATCTCTAGTTTGAGTTCTTCTTCCCTTTTTAACCTGATTTTCTTTTTGTATGTCCCCTCGGCTGTTAGGATGCCCCTTATTGTGGCTTTCCCCGCCGCCCAAACTCTGTTCAATTATATTTCACCTGTGTCATTCGCTGTGAAATACTCTTTTATGGAGTCTGTGAAGGTCTCCCTGAACACTGGGTCTCTGCAGAGGAAATAGATACAGACCCATCTCCGTTCTACATCGTGGTATGGTCCCAGGTCTAGGTCAAGGATACAGAGATAGTGGTCGGACCAAGAAACTATTTCTATGGACGCACCCAGCATGGAACCTTCACATTCCGCTCCGACCAAAAGATAATCTATGCAGGAGTACGTGTGGCGGGGAGGGGAGTAAAAGGAACAAGTTACTTACCTGTAACTGTTGTTCTCCAGCATGGGTCTGGCATGGATTCACATGCTCATGAATATTCCCCGTCGTCAGGCTGGGAATCCTCGGTAAAGAAAAAACCAGTATCAGTTTCGTTTCTGATCTGTCTTTCGTAGTAATAACCAATCACTGGTCTCTGCGTCATACTGACCACAGCCAATGACTGCCCTCTACCTAAGCACCGCCTCTGGCAGCCATCTTCAGATTTGGAAGCACGTGAAGTGGCAGTATGACCAAGTGAAGAGCCGCAGAGGGGTAGGCCGGAGGGTTCGCATGTGAATCCATGCCAGACCCATGCTGGAGAACAACAGTTACAGGTAAGTAACTTGTTCCTTCTCCAGCATGGGGTCTGGCATGGATTCACATGCTCATGAATAAATAATACATAGCAGTACACACATGCACAACCACGGGAGGTGGCAAAGGATCAACATTAAGCATTGCATCAAACTCAACATTAAGCATCTTACCTCCTCACCAGGCTCACCTCAGGCGAACAGGTTGCGCAGCACTGCTTGGCCGACCCTGGACTCCTCCCTGGAATCCCGATCGACGCAGTAGAACTTCGTGAAGGTGTGCGTCGACCTCCACGTAGCAGCCCTGCATATGTCCAGCAGGGGCACACCAGAAAGGAACGCCGTGGTAGCTGCGATCGCTCTGGTGGAATGGGCTCTCGGACGGCCGGGCAGCGGTCGGTTTGCCAACCGATGACAGTACATGATACAGCCGGAGAGCCATCTGGAAATGGAAGCCTTCGAGAGAGCCTTCCCCTGATTGACAGGTCCAAAGTTCACAAAGAGTTGTGACGTCTTCTGAAAACACTTTGTGCGGTCCACGTAGAACTTCAGCGCTCTAGCCACATCCAGCGAGTGCAAAGTCCTCTCAGCCGGCGACGAAGGCGACGGGAAGAACACAGGCAACACCAAGGGTTCGTTGAGATGGAAGTCCGACGGTACCTTGGGCATGAAGGAGGGGTGCGTCCTGAGCACTACCCTCGTGTCGTGAAAAGTCAAGTACGGGGTCTTGCAGGAAAGGGCCTGGATCTCTCCCACCCGTCGTGCGGAGGTGATGGCCACAAGAAACGCTGTTTTCCACGACAGAAACTTCAACGGGGCCGAGTGCAGAGGCTCGAACGGAGGTCCCATGAGCTTGGTCAGCACCACGTTGAGCTCCCACGCCGGGGCCGGAGCCTTCACCGGCGGGAACGATCTGAACAGTCCCTTCATGAACTCTTTCACCAGCCGATGAGACCACAAGGACGTCCGTCCCGTGGTTCTGGTGTATCGGGAGATCGCAGCAAGATGAATCTTGATGGACGCGTGTGCCAGTCCAGCTTTGGCCAGCGTCAGCAGGTACGGCAGAACTTGGGGAGCCGTAATCCGTAGAGGGTTAATCTTCTGTGCGTGGCACCAGACAGAGAACCTCTTCCATTTGTGTCCGTAGCATTTAAGAGTCGAGGACGCCCTGGCCTTTGCAAGAACCTCTCTGCAGTCGGCCGGTATGTCGTATCCTCCAAACTCTAGCGCTGCAGGAGCCAGGCCTGCAAGTTCAGCGATTTCGGTTCGTGGTGGAGGATGGCGCCTCCTTCCCTGGAGAGCAGATCCGCGTCCACCGGCAGCTTGATTGGCGGGGACGCTGACAAGTCCAGAAGGTCCGGGAACCATATCTGCCTCGGCCACGCAGGTGCGACGAGGATCATCCTGCACCGTGACCTCTTGAGCTGGTTGACGAGCCGGATTAGCAGTGGCAAAGGAGGGAACGCGTAGAGGAACAGGCCCTCCCAGGGGAACGAGAAAGCATCGCCCATGCTCCTCGCCTGGGGAAACCTGCTGGCGAACCTCCGGCACTTGGAGTTCATCGCCGTCGCGAACAGGTCGATCTGGGGTGTGCCCCACCGTCCGAAGAGGCGATCCACTAGATCCTGCCGTAGTTCCCACTCGTGGCACGAGCGCAGCTCCCTGCTGAGTGAGTCGGCGATGGTGTTTTTTATCCCTGCCAGATGAAACGGCACCAGAAACATCCCTTGGGCGACTGCCCAATGCCACAGGTCCTGCGCCTCCTTGGACAGTGCTGGGGACCTGGTTCCGCCCTGTTTTCTGATGTAAAACATGGTGGTGGTGTTGTCGGTGAAGATCCTCACCACCTTGCCCTTGAGGGTCACTGTCTCCTGGTGGGCTGGGGTCTGGAAGTCCATGCCTGCCGTCAGATGCGCGCGGGTGCCCCACCACCGGATCGCTCGTCGGAAACTCTCGTCGAGTGTGATCCTTTCCTCGAAGTTGCCCGTCGTTTGGATCCAGCGCGCGTCCAGGAACTCCTGCAACGGGCGCATCCGGAGCCTGCACATGGGAATGAGGTAGATGCAGGAAGACATCATTCCGAGGAGGGACTTGATGGACCTCACCTTGGCCGCGTCGGCCACCAACATCCGCTGCACCTTGCCCAGGATGGTCCTGGTCCTCTCCTCCGACGGGGAGGCCCGAAGGGACACTGTGTTGAGCCTCGCTCCCAGAAACAGAGTGTCTTGCGCGGGTACCAGGTGGGATTTGGCGTAGTTCACGGAGAATCCCAGGTCCGTGAGAAGTTGGACGGTCCTTGCCGTGTGGACCACGGCGAGCTCCCTTGTCTTGGCTCGGATGAGCCAGTCGTCCAGGTAGGGGTAGACGTGGATCCCTTCGCGGCGCAGCTGAGCCGCCACCGGTGCGAGGCACTTGGTGAACACCCTGGGTGCTGACCGTAGACCGAAGGGGAGGGCTTTGAACTGGTAATGCCGCCCTTGGACCACAAACCTGAGGAATTTTCGGTGCCCCTTCAAGATGGGAATATGGAAGTAGGCATCCTCCAAATCCAACGACGACAGGAAGTCTCCTTCCTCCAGCTGACCCAGGACGTGCTGGAGGGTGACCATCCGGAACTTTTGCGCCTTGATGAACTTGTTCAGACGTCGCAGGTCCAGGATGGGGCGCCATCCCCCCGTCTTCTTCTTCACGAGGAAGTATCTCGAGTAGACTCCGGAGCCCCGCAGCCTCTTTGGGACGAGTTCGATGGCGCCCTTCTTGAGCATCGCCTTCACCTCCAGGAGAAGTTGAGGGATGTGAAGTTCTTTCCTGGCCACGGGGGGGAAGCGCAGACACTTTCTTTGAAACTCGAGCGCGTGGCCCCGGGCCAAGGCGTCCAGCACCCATCGGTCGGTGGAGATGGACTCCCACACGCTGACGAAGCTCGCCAAACGGCCTCCCACTGGGGTGCTTCGGTGGGGGCCCGACCCCCCGGCCGGTTCAATCCTGCTTCGACGAGGCTTTAGCGCCTTGTCCTTGGCGACGACGGCGGGGTCCGCCAGGCTTGCCTCGTCCTCTGTAGGCCTCCTGAGATGACGAGCGGGCCGCTTGACGGTAGGAGGAGAAACCGCCGCCAGAACCTTTGGAGGCGCCCTTGCCTCCGCTGCTCCGAAAGGGCGTCCGTCGTTGTTGCAGAACTCCAAGGGCCCGGGCCGTCTCGGTGTCCGCTTTAATGGCCTGAAGGGAATCGTCCACCGTTTTCCCAAACAGGTTGTTCCCATCGAAGGGCATGTCCAGGACTCTGGTCTGAACGTCTTGACGGAAGTCCGTAGCCTTGAGCCATCCACGCCGCCTAAGGCAAACGCCGTTGCCCAACTGGCGGAACCCAGTGTCGGCGATGTCCGTCGCAACGGTAATGGCGTGGTCCGAAGCCACCTCACCTTCCTGCAGGATCTCCAGGGCCTCTGCCCTCTTGTCGTCCGGCAAGAAGTCCAGCAGGGGAGCCAGTTTGTACCAGAGCTCCCTGTCGTATCGGGCCACGATAGCCAAGGCGTTGGCAGCTTTAATCGTCGTCGCTGCAGACGAGATGACTCTGCGTCCCATAGCGTCCAACTTCTTTCCCTCGCCGTCCGGTGGGGAAGTTGATGTGGAGGCCGCACCCCCCCGCCGCTTTTTTCCTGGCCGCCGCGGAGACGACGGAGTCCGGGGTAGGCTGCGCCCGGAGGCACAGGGGGGCCGTGTCCGGGACCCGGTACTTTTTCTCGTACCGGTCTCTTCTAGCTGGCGTCGTGGACGGGTTCTTGAGGAGGGTGAGGCCCTCATCCCAAATGTCGTCCAATAGAGGCACCGCGAGGACCGTCTTCCTCTTGGCCTCGCGCCGCTGATAAAGGAAACCTTCCTTCTTCTTCTCCTCAGGGCAGAGTTGGAAAAGCTCGGATGCCCTGGCGATCATTGAGTGGAACGATCCAATCTCGTCGGGCGGAGAAGCCCTGGACGGTACATCCTCGTCGTATACCTCGTCGTCCGTACCCGTCGCTGCCGTGTCAGTCCCCGTATCATCCCCTCGGGTGGACGGGGAGGAGGGCTGGAAGGGGCGCCACGGCTGAAAAGGAGGTGGAGGGTGGATCCTTCTTTTCTTGCTAGGGGGAACACCAGAAGGTCCCGGTTCTGGGTCCCCCGACGGGAGAGGTTCCGTCGGCAATGGTAGTCTCGTCCTTATCTCAGAGAATAAGGACTGTATAGCCAACAAAATGGCCGCCGAGTTGTCTCGCGGCGCTGGCAGAGGGGAATCCGACGGGCGATCAGGGGCCCCGTCGGTACCCTCGACGATGTCGTCGTCACCTGCGTCGGGATCCATCCCGACGGGCCGGTCTTCTTCCACGCCGAAGCCGTGGCTTAAGACCTCGACCAGCTCCTCCTCCGAGGTTGAGGCCGAATCTACGACGACGCCCTGCCCCCCTTTTTCTTCCCCACGGGGGATTTCACGGGGGTCCTATCGATGGGCAAAAAAGAGGACTCCCTCCGAGGTGGCAGGGAGACTCTGAGCCCCGAGGTCGCCACCACTGGTGTAGCCTCCACAGGCTGAGCCAGGGCCACCGCGACAGTTTCGATAGAGGGCTTGGCCGGATGGATTAAGGCCTTCACCACCTTAGGTGCGCTCACCACCTTATCCTTGAGGGGGGGACACTGCCTCGCTCCCCCTCCGCCTTCGAGCTCGACCGGGGCCTCTCCAGGAGCTTCGCCGGGTGCTCGGCCTTCCTCTTACCCGACCCAGAGCGTTGGCTCGTGGTTGATGGTGCCGGGGAGGGTGCGCCCTGCCTGGCGCCCGTAGAGCCCGACCGTTCGGTGCTCCCGGTGCCAGCGGACTCGCGGTGCTTGGCCTTATGTTGGACCCCCGTCGCCGGGGCGTCCTCAAAGGTCTTAGAAGACCGCTCGGATTTCTTCCTCTTCTTCTCGCCGGACGGGCTCTTCCCTTCTAGCCAGTTGGCGAGACGTTGATGGCGGTCCTTCATGGTCCGCTCCAACATGTTGCCGCAAAACGCACAGTTCTTCTCCACGTGCGTCTTGTCCTCATGTAGGCAGTAAAGACAAAAAGAGTGTTCGTCCTCCTTGAAGACGTTCTGCAGCTGGCATCCAGGGCAGACCCTGAACAGCTTTCCGGGCGTCGAGCTTCCCTTCTCCTGGGCCATGGCCGGGCCTGAGAAACTTCTGGAGTCCTCCAAAAGCGTAGCTCGACGAAATCTTCACCCTTGAGGGGCGCAGACGAATCCGAAACGGGTCCCCGTTGATCGGATGGAGAGTCGGTGGAGCTTGAGGCTCTTTTGACCGAAAAAACAAAGTTTTTGAGAAAAAACGTGAAAAAATAGCACTAACGGTCGAGAGCAATAGCACGAGGATCCCAACACATGAACGTGCGGTAAAAATCTGAAGATGGCTGCCAGAGGCGGTGCTTAGGTAGAGGGCAGTCATTGGCTGTGGTCAGTATGACGCAGAGACCAGTGATTGGTTATTACTACGAAAGACAGATCAGAAACGAAACTGATACTGTTTTTTTCTTTACCGAGGATTCCCAGCCTGACGACGGGGAATATTCATGAGCATGTGAATCCATGCCAGACCCCATGCTGGAGAAGGTGAATGCCCACTCCTTTGGGTGTAGTGTGCACCAAGAATCTATCAAATGGTGTTCTCTTAATTGACTCTGAAGCCTTTCCCCTTGCAGGCTACTTGGTGGGCGGGTGTCCTGTCTCTTTGAGTCCCAGTCCCAGCTGGGGTCTGCCCCCACATTAAAGTCACACGAGCGTGCCTTCTCCGCATCACCATAGGAACTCAAACAAAGATTCAGATAATTGTGTCTGATTTTGATTTGGTGCGTAAGTGGAGCAGAGCGTAACTGTGCGTTACTGCAGTTTCCCCTTCAAGGCAATGTATCTGCCCTGGGTATCCTTTTTCACTTGCTCTATCTGAAGGCCTGTTGATCTCCTGCATAAAATACCAACCCCCCCCCCCCACCTTTTTACTGGTCCCCGATGCCCAGATCGTGTCCCCGATTTCCCTACTAAATATCTTTCGTTCTCCTCCCTGAGTATATTTAATCTCCTGCACACAGAATTGGCGTGCCAACATTGAGTGTTTCTGTGGCGAGTTGAGGCCCTTGACATTGAGGGATCCAAAGATTATGCTGTCATGTGTTGCCATATTGGTGTGTGTGTGGCAGTAGTAAGCCCTTATCGTTGTGCGTCATTAGACGCGAGTAGTGAGTGTGTATGCTGAAGGTTGTCGACTGCATGATATGAATAGGCGTAGTGAGGTGAGATGACGTTGTAAGGAGGAGAATGCCTTATCCCCGGACAAGTGTGCCCCTTTCCCTCGACCCTCCCCGCACAGCAAGAACAACTTTTAGTAAAGTTTCAAAGCTTGAACATTAATTTTTCGATAACAATTTCTCATATTTTTCCATGTAAACCGCAATGTCCTGTACCCAGCAGGGTACCGGGATCTTCTTTACGAACCCGCACAGAGCTGGGAATTTGTTAGCTGGACACACCAGTGGACCCATCATGACACATTCCACATGGTGTTTGGGACTCATGGGAAGAGAAGTAACTAAAGAGAAGTGTGTCTCGGGTGGCAGCTTATTTCAGGATGTGTTTAGTCTTTTAAACATCCATTTTGTGGGCATGCGGCCTCTTCACGGGGACTTGGGCGTCATGTCTTGTAGGGGACCTGCGGGTCTCCTAGCTAGATCAGTGTGCGAACCTGACGCTGTAGCTTGCAGGTGACCCAGGGTCCATTTGGCCTCTTCCTCCGAGGTGAGTCTATAGTTCTCTCCTCATATTTGAAGGTTAGGGAGAAGGGATGGCCCCAACAGTAGCGAGTACCCCGTTCTTGAAGCCAAGCAGTGAGGGGGCGGCATCCTCTCCTTTTGGCTAAGGTAGCGGCAGAGAGGTCTTGGAATAATTTTACAGTGGAATCCGCAAATTCTATCGGCTCCTTTTCCCTTGCTTTTTGTAAGATTTCCTGTCGCTGTCTACAGTAGTGGCATTTGACAAGGACTGACCTCGGGCCTCTTGGGGGTCTTCTCGCTCTATGGACCCAGTGAAATTCCCATTTAGGGGGGGTTTGTGTTGTCAAATAAGGACGATATCAGGGACTTGACTCTGCACTTTCTCCCCGTTTCTCGGCGAGGCCCCGAATACGGATATTTGTTCTGCGTTCCCTGTTCTCAACGTCATCCAGTTTTAGCTCTATGTTCCGTTCTTTCTGTTCGAAATCCTGAAACCTGGCCTCATATTGCATTGCTGTTAAGTCCCCGGATTGCTGATTATAACTTGGTCACTCTTGACTGTAAGTCAGAGACTGATTCTGTGAGGCTGTTTCTCATCGAGCGGATCTCGGCGAGCAAGTGTCGGATATCGGCCTTGGTAGCGCTGTCAAGGTCGTTCCCCGGAATCTCAGAGGAGCTCTGGACTTCTCCCATGTCCCTATTATTCTAGTTGCAGCCAAATGTCCTCAGTTTAGCAGAGGTGCGTGGGTCCAGCTTTTCTGCCGTGGAGTGAGATTTTGCAATGGCTGAGTCTTTAAGTCTCTTTTGGGAGCGATTTTATTTTGTGATGGTGCTGTGTTGGGCACTCTTAGAGGGCTTTCCTCATTTCTCGGTTACCACTCCTGTGTGTTGTTGAGTTGTTCCAGAGCTGCTAGATACGCACAGTTTTGTCCTTACTGTCGTCAATGTATCTGTGCCGGGGCGCTGTTTTTCCTTTGCACGGGGCAAGTGGGTATAGTTGTTGGTATTCACCGGCGTGCAGGTTTGCTGTTAATGGCTGTGATCTCCAGCGGAGTCAATGTGAAGCCTTTCCCCCTCTGTGACAGGATAGAGTGACTGTTGTATAGGGTTTGGCCTCCCAATGTGTTCTAGTTAGTGGGAGGAGTTGCGGGTGCAGTTGAGCCTTGGCTGCATGTGGGCTGTCAGCACACGTATATTTCCCCTTTTGTGTAGGTTCAGGCCTGGCAATCCCTTCCAAGAGAATTGTGCTGCACGGGGAGGAGGGACGAGGTGCTGGCCGGATGAAAGCATCTGAATCCCTGCAGGTGTGTACCCTTGGAGAGTGGTAGTAATGGCGCAGGGACCGCTGCAGGGAGATCCTCTAAAGGTGGGGACCGTGGGCGTCTGGGCGACTGGGGGTGCCAGAATAGATATAAAGGAAGAGTGGGAGCAGGCGACTCACCCACTGGACGGGTCCAGTCACGTTGTCAAGTGTAGAGTGATGGGCGCAGCTCACGCCTTTGCAGCAGGTCCTTTAAAGTGCGGATCGAGAGGCCCGCGGTCAAAGCTCCATTGGGCTGGAGACTGGTGCAACCAGTGGTGCGAGTGCAGGCCCTATGCAGTTTCCAACGTGGGCGCTCTTTTATTCAATGCGGATGCCAGGCCGCATGTGCATTCAGTGTTCCAGTGGCCTAATTCGTAGCGTTACTGCCTGCGAGGGGCTGCAGGAAGAGGCTGTGAGCGTGGCAGTGCTCGCTGTGTGCTTTCTGGTCAGGTATGCCCAGAGGACGGCAGCCCCGGCCGGCGGAGTGCAGCAGAACTTGGGGCAGCTACGCGGGGCTAGGCTCTTTCAGCCCTCCGATCATTACACAGCAATACTGTGCCCCTCTGTTCTCCTTACCGCAGATACTTGTGCAGAGTTGCTGGAGCATGCTCGCCGGGTGGGAAACCTGTGCGCTGTACTCCTCCGAGGAGGCCGGTGCCGTCGTGGGCACACCAGCTCTTTGTTGCTGCGAGGCTCAGAAGTGTAGCGCCATCTTGGCTCCGCCGTCGCAGAGAAGGGGACGCTTCTTGTGGAGTACCGTTTATTGGGAGGCAGGTCACGATTTTCCTCCCGACTTCGCACTGATATGCCCAGTGGGTTCCCAATGAAAAACGTTTGGTCTGAACGTTCAGATAATCTCATATTTGAAGAAGTCTTGCCACATCTTCTTGCCCGGAGAGGGAGACGAAAGCTCAAGCAGCCATCACGTCTGCGCCCCCTGATGGTTTCAGTTCTTTTCCTTTTCCAAGTATTCAATTTGGGTGTTCACCCTGTATGCCCCTCAGCCGGGCCCAGATTCCTTTAAAAAACAAAAGTTTAACATTGGATCCCCCTCTTCCGGGCTCAGATCCCCTGATCACAATGTTTAGAGAATATTCTTTCTCGGGTGACTCATGGTTCACCCCAGATCCCTCTCAGCCAGGCTCAAATCCCTTCCAATTACCCAATTAGTCTCTCTCAGCTAGGCTTAGACCAATTGCAGTATTTCCAAATTCCCAATTAGTCTTGCTCAGCTGGGCTCGCCTGGGCTCGGACCAATTGCATTATACATTAAACCATCAAAGGACTTTCGAATGTGCACAGGGTTTAGCTTGACCCGTTGCAGGACCACTTCGATCTCAGAATTCCCTTTTTCTCACACTTAGCATCAGTTGGATAACTAACAGAGACTTTCGAATGAGCACCCATGTAGTGCCGGACCACTCTGTCTACAGTATCTTTTCTTGGCCTCCCAAAGTGCAGTCACTCCTTTGGTTTCCAATTATATTTGAGTCACTCCTCACATACATCTCACACACGGTTCTCTTTAGATATCTTTATGATATGATATGATATTTTATTTATATCGTGCCCATACACAGGTGTTTCAGAGCGCGGCCAGGCAAAGGGAAGGGGAGAAGGGGAGAAAAACAAAAAACAAACAATCTTACTAGGCCCAGTGACATTGAGAACGCGCAAGTGCATGGGAAAGGGAAAGGGGGAAAGTGCAAAGGAAAAAGGGGAGGGGGCAAAGAAATGCAAGGCATAGGATAAATAATACGTTAATGGATAGCAACACCACCCTTGCCCCTGGAACGAAAACAAGTCCGACTGTAGGTATCAAAGAAGGTGATTTCTTGATCTGGGATGGATCACACTTTGTGTGGGGATACTATACTACACCACCCACTGCTGTCCTCTCACAATTGAGAACCAAAAATGTAAATAATGACACAATGTCCCAACCTGGAACATACAACAACCACACAATCCCTCCCGCCCCAATTTCAAACAACGATCTCTTGTTTATCAAGGAGGATGGAAAAGTGATTATGATGACAGAACACAAGTCCCTATATGAAGAATTAGAAAAGGGGGGTGGGGGGGAGGAAGAGGGGCCTGGTTCTTCACCTACTATAACGATAAGGTACAGAAGAAGGGAGAAAAGTAGGCGGAAAAGAGAGACTGGTGGAAAAGGGTATGATGAGTATTATGGACTAGGGCTAGACAAAATGGAAGACCCACGACACCCACACCAAGCAAATAAATGGTATGCAGATATGAGCACAACAGCCAAACAAACAACCAATGAGAGCTGTTATGTCTGCTCACTTATCCCCCATGCATCAGGCACACCTAAAGTATTGTTGCCACGAGAATTGCCCATTGTGGATGCCCAATGTCTCCTTCATCTCACGCTGTGTAGAATAAAGAACACTTTCCAAGCACACGATGTCTCTTTCAGAATACTACAGAACAACAAAACGTGCTATTCGCAGGCGTCTGGAGTGATCTGTCTTAAAGAACCTTTCTTTGCAATACAAGGGACACTGTTTTCCGAAAACAAATGGAAAGACGAAGAAGTGCTGTGCAAGGCAGAAGCGCTGAAAGGTGTCCAACCGGACAAGTTGCGGTGGATGGAAAGAACGTGCTTGCCAATATGGAAAGAACACATCCCTAAACTAACATGGGTAACAGCGATGGAGAAACCCTTCAAGCTACAAAGTGAAATACAAAACGAACTATGTTTCAAGGGAGAAGGAAAAATGGCAATGGGAACGAACACGAACTGTAACAAAACTCTCACCATCCCAGATATGAAAAAAGGGACAGCAGCATTAATGGACACCTACTGGGTATGCGGAAACCAGGCGTACCTGCACCTTCCCCAATCATGGAGTGGTAGCTGCTCAATGGCCACCTTGCACTCGACACTAATGGTGATTCCAGAAAGCCATATTGACAGAAGTAACATGATGAAAGGAGGCTTGAACCAGAATGCAGCTTCTCCAACTACACAAGCGCACCTTTATGTCCTGTCCTCCGGGGGGAAGGAAGAAGAGCTCTCAAGAAACAAGCGAGTATCGAACTACATATCACAAGCATCATCTGACTTATTGGCACAGATTCCAGACAAGTATCGCCTGTTCAGCTCCGTGGAAACATTCTTTGCTTCGCTAGTGTCCAGTGTCCAAGCAAGAGCAAATGCAAAATGGCTCCAGATCACACGGTGGGAACTGATCCAGTTGGCCAATGACACTGAAGAAGGGTTCAACATAATAAAGGTGGAACTACGAGCTCTGCGACTAATGACCATGCAGAACAGGTATGTTCTAGACCTGTTAACAGCTATCGATGGAGGTGTTTGCCGAAAAATAGGAAGTGCGTGCTGCACGTTCGTACCTTCTGAAGACGCAGAAAATGGGTCCCTGTCCCACGTTATTGAAGCAGTACATAACCTGGGCGAGAAGATGAAAATGGAAGGTGGAGCTGAAGATAGCTCGTGGTTCGACAATATCTTCTCGTGGGTTCCCTCATGGCTTGGAGTGACAATAAAGTTCCTGATACCAATAGTGGTGATCATCCTTGTGATATTTTGCCTGTGCCAGGTGGGCCTCCGATGTTGTGCTAATGCAGTTCCTAACGGTGCAATGATGATGGTGACAATGGGCAACTCTGGTGGTACAATTAAAACAACACAAGAAGTACATGTGCAGACAGGAGCAGACAACACCCCCAAGTACCAGTTAGTGCCTATGTGCCGTGATAAGTACATAGTAGATAAACTATGGCACACCACTATCAAAGAACCACGAGACGTAGAACTGGAATGGTATGAGGAGGTCTGGGTAGATCTGGAAGAAACTGGCGACTGTATATATTTAACATGTACACCAGATGAGTATGCTAGGAGAGGTGAGAGTTTAAGGGGGGTGTGCAGAGCATGGATGCCTATAAAAGGAACCCCTGCATGGGATGGTGCAGTGTTAGAGGAACAAGAATGTAGGAGATTGGAAGAGCTAAAGAAATTCGTTACTTTAAGTAACGAAAGGGGGGAAATGTAGGGGAGGACTGGCCGCGAGGCCCTCCTCACCTACAGCTTCCTCCCCAGGTGAGGACCATGACTCGGTGGACGCCCCCTCATGCCACCCGGGCCCAGGTGGAGGAGGATTCGCCCGCCGACGACATTGCCCACACGCACCTCGTCTTTGCATTTACCAAAAATCGAGTCAGGCCTAGATGCCATCTTGTCTAGCAAACACGGCGTGAGTTTAGCACACTGTAACGAGGCCCCCACCTTTGGAGGGCCTTTCATGCATCTCTGTCGCCTCAGCAGCACTGGCAGATCCGCTGCGAGCGCGTTCCCATGAGAAAGTCGGAGATGAGCTAAACCCGAGATGCCAACACGGCAACATTATATTAGTAACAATGTGATATTGCACCCCGTATGACCCGGACCGCAAGGCCGGGGTAGCGAGGAAAAAAGCTGAAGCATCACTATCTGAAGAAGGTAGAAAACAATTCAAGTATTGGTACTAATGAACTACCTCTGTTTTAAAATGTGAATAAGCCATAAAAATGTAACGTTATATGATATCCCTCCAGGTCTGGACTAATGCTGCTATAACCACGGAGAAAGATGTTGACCAAACGTATAACCTCTATCTGTAAAAGTGTTTTTTCCATAGTATGTAGAAACTGGAACTCATATATGTTTACTGAACCACCCAAAGTGGCAAGCATCAATCTCTGTAGGCCATAACCTAGATATCCCTCGTATAACGTCTAAATGTACATACAATACGCACACAATGTAATGAATGTAATGTTAGGCAATGAAAAGGTACTGGAATCGACTGTCTTAAAGAAATGTGTAATGAAATTGAAATATATATGTGTGTCTAAATAACGTCAAAATAAGGCAGAACAGTATAAAACTTCTGCATTTACTGATCAGCAACGCACGAGGAAAATACCTTTGTGGATATGCAAGGCCATTCCCTCTCCCACCCTACCAAGCCTGCAAGATAAAAAAGCTAAGACTTGTGCCGCGCTCCCTCACCTCCCCCAACCAAGCTGGCGTTACTTCAGAGGCCCCGGCGCCGCAACCAAGGCCATAGCCTGCCACCTGTGTTATTTACAGCACGGTAATAAACCCACAGATGAACCCACTGATCTACCAGCACCCTTTCATAAATCCCACGAACCCCCCAAGAATCCTGACCCCGTGTAAGGACGACCCCCATCATTGAGACAAGACACAGAGACCCATCTATATAATAACTTCTAACGCAGCAGACAGACATGTATCATTCGGCCCAGGCCCCAGAGCCCCGTCCTACGACCTAAAGTACCGGTCAATAGGACACAGGTAAATCTCACCCCAACCGATAACCACCAGACCTCTCACGAGGTGCATTCCTCATGTGTTGCGTTTATTTTATAAGATAAGCTACGGAACAATTTATTAGTGAACGTAAATGTCATTTTCTGAATAACTGCAGTGTGCATGGCCTAGGGCAACTAAGACAGGAAAGGTATTCATCATTGTCACAGGCTGCCCCAGCGCACCAACACCGCACGGATGACCTCAAGCCGGCCTGCCAGGCCCAACCCAACCCACGAGGCTGACCAGTGACGTCGTCTTGCCAAGACCAACCATGCTGCAGCAACACCTATAGTTAGTCGACGATACCCAATCCCAATTAACTTGTGCCCCCTATAGTGTTTAGGTGTTGATGACGTTTTCTGTATTAGAAATACGCCTGTCTTTGCTATTGTCAGACAGAGCGCTCTCGTAGGTTGCAGAGTTCTTTGCATGCCTTATCCTTGGATAAACTCCCACTTACGCTCACCCGCACTCTGTCTTGGTCTTATTCCCACTACGGGAGAGTCCCTTATTGTCTCTCATTACGGGGAGGATCGTGCTGAATTGGGGGCGCTTCCCTTCAATAGGAACCCCCAGTTTACGCCAGGGACAAGGGGGAATTTCATCAAATGGGATGCTGCGGGATGCTGTAAAATAAGGGATATGTCCACGGGACAGGAAACCAAATCCTTTGACCAGTGTAGGCAAGATTTTGGGCTGGATGAAGGGGAGCAGTATTGATACTCTCAGTTGAGGCACTGGCTGCTGCATCCAATGGTCAGGGACGCGGCTACCATGAAACTCACTCCCTTCACAAAATATGTGACAACTGACATGGGAGAAAGACACTTAGTGGGCACACTGTATAGGATTATAGCAGAGGGGACAAAGAGCCAGGTGTGGTGGTATATGGAACTATGGGAATCAGCAATAGGGGATCCATTAGAGGGGTAAAACTGGAGTCAGCAATGGGCAAATATTCCTAAGATTACAAGGGCGATGCAGATCCAGGAGATGTGGATTAAGATAATGGTCCAGTGGCAGCTCACCCCAGAAAAGTGGCATAGAATCTACCTTACGGTGTCAGCACTCTGCTGGAGGGGATGTGGGGCACTAGGATTGTGGAAGCATATATGGTGGGAATGTCCAGCTATTCAGCCCTATTGGTATATGGTATGTGCAGCAATGAAGGGGATCTTTGGGGTTCAGATACCCCCTACTCCCCCCTTCCTCCTTCTATTTCCCACCTACCCAACACTGGCCTTCCGTGTTGGTCCTCTCTGCCCCCTGGATGATCTCTTTGCCCCCTCACCACTTGCTTGCTTAGCATCTAGTGTCCCCCTCTTCTCCCACCCCTCCTGACCGCCAACTGCCTGCCCTCCCCTTGTCCTGTGAAAGTTTGGCACTACCTCAAATTGCTGTTAGGCATTGTAATTGTAGCTGCCTTCCTTTCTGCAGCCATCTTGCCCTCACCCTTCACCTCTCTTTTATCTTAGCACTTACTCTCATCATTGTCCCTTACCTCTGATAATAGCTTGTCTGCCCCCCCTGTTTCCCCTTTGTCTTCTCCTCCCTCGCCCTCCCCAGCACTAGCTTGGTCAGTCACTGACCCTTAAAATAGTCATTTGTTTTGTTACCTCTCCTTTCCCTTCTCGCCCACCCTCCCCTCTCCTCTTCCCCCTCCTCTTGTCACTCTTGCACTGCAACAATTGTCATCAGGCATAGTAATCCTACTGCTAGTTTTTTCTCCTTTTTTCCTTCCTCCCTCTCCCTTATTGTTCCATGCACTTGTACTATCTGCTATGATATGATAGTTTTCTCACATTCTGATTTGTTTCAAGGACCTGTAAGAATGTAACTCTTTTCTCCCTTGTTCCCCTCCCTCCTTGAAGCACTTTGAAACACATTGTGTATAGGCGCTATACAAATAATCATTCATTCAGACAACTTAGGGGAGGCCATGCTGGGGACAGGAGGGGTTATGGAGAAACTACCCTCGAAAGCTCAGAGGAAAACATATGTCATTTTGATGGGGCCAGCAACGCTAGTGGTGGCACTCAAATGGCAACAGAAAGAGCCCCCAACAGAACACAAATGGATCAACAAAGTCCGGAATTTTGTTGCGCTAGAGTGGGTGACCTACTCAATTCAAGGAGCCCATTGAAAGTTTATGCTGGAGTGGGCCATTTGCCTGCAATACCTTCAAATAGACTCACATGCTGCATGGTGTCCGAGGAAAATGCGACTGTTGGGGCTAGAGTGAATTTCTACCCACATGGTCCCAGGGGAGGCGCTCTTAGGTCTAGGAGCCTACATACATAGAATGGGAGGAGGGAAGGAGGAACTTCAGTAGCAGCGATGGCCGCTCATTGACTAGTGCAAGATTTAGCCAATTACAACCGTCAGAGTCAAAAACCCAAACTGTAGAGGGAGGGAGTTCAGGGGGTATAGGTATGGTTGAAGTCAGGTCTACACATGTTGGGGTCAAGAGGGGCGAGGTTGGAGGGAGAAAGGGTCAGAAGGCGGAGGAGTGGGTAGGGTGTGGCTGAGTTATGTTTCTATTGTTGAAAATGGCAATAAAATACACTCGAAAAAAAATGAGGGATACACCCATTCAACATTTCTGCAAGTCCCTCCCACGATATCAAGACAAAATAAGCAAGTATAGCGCAGAATGCACTCGCGATACCAAGGGCAAATTGGCAAAGCCACGACCCAAAGACGGAAGCTTTTCCAAATGAGTGCAGCAACATATGACCACGTACTTACATGCAGATTATAAGGGTAAAACATTAATTAACCGATTGCCTACATTAGAGCTATGAAAAATGTTTCAGGACCATGAAGCGGACTCGATCCAAAAACAATGGATGCTGAGTCAATGCAGTATGGAAGGCGACCCGCTGTCGGTTCCCTCCCTCCTCCTCAAACTGCAGACGTGGACCCAACAGCAGAAAATCAGGAATTTTACCCCTTAAGGGAGTTGAAAGCAGAAGCAGGATATACCAATCATTTTTTTGCATCTCCAGCATATAGCAACAAAGGCACACTTAGTGGCGGGAAGCAAGCAAATAAAAAAGCACAGGTTAACAGCAGCGAAGGTAAGGAGCACAGTGAATTGCAAGCAAAACTAAGGGAAGATGACGCGGGGAAGACAGGACATAGCAGAGGTCATGAGGCGATAGTCTCGACAAATGAATGTGTAGGTGGACAGATGTTGCTTAAACTGGACAGGAAAACCACAAGCAAGATGGGATATATAGGAGAGGAAGTTCCAAATCGTAAAGATATGGAGAAAGAAGCTAAAGAATGGGCAGAGATTACGGAGGAAGTACAGAGAAGAGAAAGGGAAGAGAAGGACGAATATGACAGGTTGATAAAAGAACTTTAGCGGGCAGAAGAAAGAGAGAGGAGAGAGAGAAGAAAAAGCAGAGAGCGAGGAAGAAGGCTGAAGAAGAGGAGGAGAGACAATTACAAATAAAGAGGGAGAAAAGAAGGTTGGATGTCCAGCGACTCATTAAGGAGCGTCGACGCAGAAAAGAAGAGGATAGTAGACATGAGCGGGAAAGAGGCGTTCTAAGCAAGCAGTGTACATTAAAACGGACTTGACATGTCTGAATGACGAGGACGGGGAAGGGATACAAAGAAGATTAGGGGGACTTTATAGGAGCAGGAGAGACAGTTTGGTTGCCCTAAAAACTAACGGGGGGACAGCAGGGCCCTCATTGAGGGGAGAACACGTTTTTTCAGATCAAGCGAAAGGGAGCTAGCAGGAAAAACCAATGTTAAGGAGGCTTAGTTTTGAGGACAAAAGAGAAGAAGACAGTGACGATAGCAGTGGAACCATGGGGTCAGGTGGAGATCGACAGGAAAGCGACAATGGCGAGAGGGAGAGGCCTCACCGCCGCTCCAGGAAAACAATCCCTGACAGAGACACATTGTGGGGAGAAGGGGAAGACATGGGAAGAGAAGAGGGAGAACCCATGGGACAACTGGAACGTCCTAGGGACAGACCACTCAGTGCAGATGAATTTACCCCATATGCACAGAAGCTCAGAACCCTGCCAGGACAGAAACGAGCAGCGAGGACAAGGTCGTTTATAGCCACTAAAGACATGGGGAGACATGATGAAGGAATGAGACTGACACAGTTTTTGTTACTAGAGAAGGGTGGCGGACGACCCCAGTCTATACTGTGGCAACAGATGGACAAGAATAATTTAAAGTGCAAGCTACCTTCGTTGACTGCAGGGGCTGGGAAATGGATTTATGAGATTGAAAGACTAACAGCAGGGACGACACAGCAGTGGGAAATATGAAGTGCTTACTTTCAGCCATTCTCGGGGAGGTAGCAGACATTTTTTGGAAAAGAGCAGGGTACCCCCGAGTGACAGCACAGAACACGGCACACAATGGCACACCATTCAACAACTGCTGAGCGGCCGTATGGCAAGCTCTACGAATACAGTAACCAGACACATCTGACATAAGCACAATTAAGGCATGCATAATGTGAGAGGACGAAGACCCACTTCAATACGGTCAGTAGATTCAAGAACGTCAGCGTTTCGAGATGACAGCCGTGGGAAAAAACTGTGGGTTTACTTTATCACACATAATGTCAAGGGTTGCCACAACAGGTACAGAAGCAGCTGAAGAAGTTTGTGGGGATGGAGGCTAAGCCATGGTCAGCGATCCAACTAACTATAGTGCACTATTGTCAGTTAATGCAAGAGAATTCGAGAAAGAAGTGTGAGGAGAGAAAGCAGGAAGAAGAAAAGTTAGTGCATAAGTTATCTAAGTAAACAATGGAAGGGGCGATCCTTACAAGTGGAGAGGGAGCAGTTACTCAGAATATACAAAATCGATCACAGGCAATAGGAGGAGAGTTTGTAGGAAGGGGTGACACAAACCACTGGCCAAAAGGGCAGGGAGGAGTACCCCAGGAAAGAGGGTTTGGATACCCGATTAAGCAGGGTGGAGATGGGTTCGATGGGGGCACAGCCAAGACCAATGGGGGGTCCAATACAGAGCTGGCCATGTGGAAGGTTAGGAGACATAGCTCAAATGTGCAGAAGCAGGGGCGGAATGCAACTGAATGGGGTGACACTTTATCAGTCAACAATCAGACAGAGCAAGCCGACTATTATTCCCAGGATCACGTGCAAGCTCAGGCATACGCGCCTCAACCTACGCAAACACCAAACATGCAAGTAGCACCAAATCAGCCCATAACACATGCAGCACAAGCACAGGAACATATGCTGCCACCTCAACCAGCACAGCAAGCACTGACACAGCAAACCATTATAACGACGACACACACAGACTACACAATGCAGACTCCCATACAGAAACTGGGAGAGGTGACTATAGTGGGGGGGGGGTAATCCATTTACAGGGACAGGAATGTCATTATATCTGCAATAGGATGGCCCACAGACAAACCTGATGTGTTCAATCCTATCCGTTACACCCAACCCGAATGAGGAACCACATATAGGGGTGACAAGACTTTCTCCTTGCTCGTAGATATGGGGGTGACTCGATCCAGTATTAGGGAGGGCAGATACCCGATGTCAGGCATTGCCATGAATGCACAGGGATTCTCTGGGGCTACAGATTTGGGGTTCCTTTCACTGAGGAAGCGTAGGAGGATTTCCGTAGGAGAAGACTACCGGACTATGCCATTGTTATATTCCCGACAGACACCAGTAAACATAATGAGTAGGGACATAATGAGCCGACTCAACATGACCAAGGGATAGTATGCTCGATACCAGGAATTCACTGCATAAACATGAGGGAACACATTCCGGCATATTGTGGCCAGACTGTACAGAAGGGATGTCAGCGAACCTCAAGCTTTTCCAATATGAAGTGGAAGTGTTGATAGCATGGCTTCTAGGGATACAAGGGAAATGATTACGCATACCCAACAAATTCCTGTTCAGACCAGAGGTTCCCCTAGATGAGAAGGAAGGACAGGTGATACCGATAGAACTAGAGGCGGAAAGTGTAGTATTGCATGGAACTGACAACACAGGATGATCATACAGGACAATAATCGCAGTAGGGGAAGGGCATAGGATGACTGACTTGACAGATAAGGAACTGTTTCGAGACGACCACTCAGATCACGAGACAGAGTTTTTCATGAGCATTACACATATGGTGAGGATATATTACAGAGAAGTACCACAGTGAATGGTTTTGCTACAAAAGGCAATACCACCATTTCTCGAGGAAGACTTGGGGCTAGTACCCAGTGGCCTATGTACTAGCAGTCCATATGATGTGATGTTAAAAGGGATTGGATCTGTCAAAATAAAGCTCAAGCCACAGGATATTTTACTAAGGGCCACGCAACATCCCCAATCAAGAGAGGCAGACAAAGGCATTTAGGAGACGATTGCTGCTTTAGCAAAAGAAGGCATTTTAGTCCCTTTGGAGTCACGCTGTAACACAGCTGTGTACCCGGTGAAGAAGGTTGCAGGGGAACCATGGCATTTCATTCAGGATTTCCACCATTTGAACCAAATTGTTGAGGCAGAATTTCCATTAGTTTCCAATCCAGCAACAATCTAATGTAGCATTTCACCGGAAGCTACCCATTTCACGGTAATAGACTTGAACACAACGTCTTCTTTTCAATACCACTCCATGAAGAATCACAGGACTCGACTTCCTTCCTATATGAAAACCAGAAGGGGAAACACACGAGATTACCAGAGGGGTACTGTGAGTCACCCTCTATTTTTAATAGGGTCCTTAAAATGGACCTCGACAACATACAGATGGGGAGTACCGATATTCAATATGTAGACAACATTTTGATTTGCAGCAAATCTGAAGAGCACTGTCGGAACAGACAAAGGTTACAAGGTAGACTAGTCGAAACTACAATATTGCCAGAAGGAAGTGCTGTACATCGGACAGTTGATATCGCAGTAAGGCTGAAAGGTAACTCCAGAAAGGACAGAGGTGATCTTCATAACCTCGATGCCAAAGACAGTGAGAGAAATGCAGTAATTCTTGGGCCTCTGTAATTATTGCAGAGCCTGGGTATTTGACTACAGCACAGATACGAGACCCCTATTAAGTGGGCTTAGTGAGGCACCAGAGGGAATGGTAGCCTATTGTGGACAAACAAAATGACTCAAGTATTTGAGGAGCTGAAGCTGGTAATATGCAAAGCTCCAGTATTAGGGTTTCCCAATTACCATGACACATTCTATCTCTTATCACACTCCAACAGAGTCATGATGACGCAGTGCTCATGCAGAAGACAACCTTAGGACACAAAACCAATGGCTTACTATAGTGGCCATTTGGACCCAGTGATGAGGACATTACCTGTGCAAACAAGCTTTGGACACTGCTGTATTTGCCATTGAGAAGTCAGCGAGTATCACAATGGGGTGCAGCACCACACTTTGCATGGAGCATGCCCTCTTTGCGATCCTCGAAAAATCAATAAGCACGTTGACTACCCAGAGAGCATCTAGATACAAGGTAATCATCTTGCGGACCAATTAAATTGTTTATTTTTCCGTAGTAAAGAGGAGATTGGGTGGACGATCTCTGAGAACCCGGGAATGAACCAGCGATAAAAGTTGGCGAACCCGAGTACACTCTGTACTCCCTTTATGGATGTCGGTGAGGGCCAGTTAAGGATATCGTCTACTTTTCACGTGTCCATGCGTAGGCCCCGTGGTGTGAGAATAAAGCAGAGGAATTCTACCTCTGTCACATGAAAGCAGCATTTCTCCAATTTAGCATATAGCCAGTGTTGCCGCAGTTTCTCCAAAACTGCCCAGACATGGTCCTCCTTGGTGGTCGAATAGATAAGAATGTCATCAATATAGACAAGAGCGCAGACGTCCAACAGTTCGCGGAGCATGTCATTCATGAAAAATTGGAAAGCCGCCGGGGCATTACATAGTCCAAAGGGCACAACCTGATATTCATAAAGGCCATATTTTGTGCGAAAGGCCGTCTTCCACTCGTCTCCTTTTTTGGCTCTTACTAGATGGTAGGCCCCTTGTAAGTCTAGTTTTGTATATATCTGAGCATTTTTGACTTGATCCAACAGCTCAGGGATAAGCGGTAACCGGTTTTTTACCATGATCTGGTTAAGTGCTCTGTAGTCAATACAAGTTCTCAGGTCTCCCGCCTCTTTAGGCACAAAAAAGTGGGGCGAGGATGCAGGGGACTTGGACGGACGAATGAAGCCATTTGCCAGATATTGATCTAGGTAGGTTTTTAGATGTTGGTTTTCCTGTTCTGTTAGGGCGTAAATCCAGCTGCAGGGAACTTGAGCTCCAGGTACCCGATCAATTTGGCAGTCATACGTCTGTGCGGAGTTAGGGTGTTCGCTTGCTCTTTTTGAAAGACATCTTGGGAATCCAGGTATTCAGGTGGTAGTGAACTGGTGAGGCCCAGTATAGTTTCTTTCTTCGACGAACCTGGGTTGGTAAGACCTTTTAATGAGAATCCATTGCTATAACAGGTGTCAGCACAGTCTTGGGGAAAGGTCAGAACTTGTTTATGCCAGTCAATCCTGGGATTGTGGGTCTCCAGCCAGGGCATTCCCAATATCAACTCGAACTGAGAAGCGCCGATGAGATCGAAGGTGATGTCCTCTTGGTGACTGTCCTGACACAGAAGCGTGACCTTTTCGGTTTAATGCGTCACTGGGCCGGATGATAGCTGAGATCCATCAACTGCTGTGATGTTTTCCGAAACATGCATCTGTCGGAGAGGAAGGCCTATCCGGGTAGCCAGATCCATGTAATTTCCCACAGCTCCACTGTCAATGTATGCCTCCAAGGCATGTATTTTTGATGGTTGCTTGTGGTTTACCAGGAGCACAGGGATGACTAGATGTGAGGTCTGTATAGGTTCCTTTTCAATGCTCGACATGTTGACCCCTACCCTTGCCGGGCGTTGGAGTTTCCCTGAGTCCTGTTCTTCTTCTTCACCCTTGTCAGTTGCTCCAACTGCTTTCCTGGGTGGTTTCACTGGGCATTCTCAGAGATAGTGACCTGCCTTACCACAGTACAAACAAAGCTGCTGCTGTCTTCTTTTCGCTCCCTTGGTGAATGGGCTCCGCAAGCATCCGATTTGCATTGTCTCGGACTGATCGTGTAATTTGGTTTGATTCTCACAGGGTCGTACATACACCAACTGCCCCTCGGCCTTGTCCCAATCCATCTTCCGATCCTGCAATCTGTGATCGAGCTGCACTGTCAGGTCGATGTATTCAGCACATCTTTCTGGGGGATTTACTACTTGGGCTAATATGTTCTTAAGTTCCCCTCGCAAGACTCGGTAAAAGAGCGTACTTCTTTTCTCCTCTGGCCAGTTAGTCTGTGCTACCAGACGATTGAAGGAAGCGATATATGTTAGTAGGTCTTGATTACCCTGCTGTAGTGATAACAGTTCATTGTCCAGAGCGCACCCTTGAGTATGCCGTTCAAATAGTTTCTCCATTTCACGCTGGAAACCTCCAAAGTCTCGAAGCAAAGGATCATCCTGGTTTACCAAGGTTATTGACCAGTCCGCTGCACTACCTCCCAAAGAACAAGTTACTTTCTTACCTGGTAACGTTCTTTCGATGGGATGGTCCGATGACGTATTCCATATCTATGACAGGTAATGTCCACAGCTGTGCTGCTTCGGAAAATCTTTGGCGTCTGCGTCCTGCATCGATGACGTCGATGCGCCGTCCCCGAGGACCTCCTCCGACGGCCGACGTCACCCGATGTGATAAGTAGGACGCACGACGCCCATAGCCTCAGTTATAGTTTTTTCCCAGAATGTGTGCCACCAGTTTTCTGCCAGTCAGACACACGAGGCCTTGCGGAACGCAAGCTGCAATCGCAAAAGAAATTCTGCAGCGGGGAAGGCAGGGAGGGAGCGATATGGAATACGTCGTCGGACTATCCCATCGAAAGAACGTTACCAGGTAAGAGAGTAACTTGTTCTTCGAGGGGATTGGGTCCTCTGACGTATTCCATATCTATGACAGACTCCCAAAGCAGTACCAAGCAAGGAGGTGGGAAAGAATTTAGAATACAAATTTAGCATGCCCAATCAAATTGCGGAATAGAGAACTGCCTTGCCAAAGGCCAGATCTTGCCCCCTGATGGAATCGAGGGAATAGTGACGTACAAAAGTATGTACTGAAGCCCAGGTGGCTGCATCACAGATGAGATGAATAGGAACTCCCCTCTGCAGGGCAGTAGACGCAGCCACTCCTCTGGGCCCACAAGCCAGCCGGAGGGTCCTTACCCGCCAAGCGGTAACACTCGGAGATAGCTAAAATAATCCAACGAGACAAAGTCTGTTTCGTCACAGCTTGTCCCAAACGCTTTCCAGCGTAACCAATGAAAAGTTGATCGTCCACTCTGACCCGGGACATGCGCGAGATATAAAAGCTCAACGCTCTCCTAGGATCAAGCCTGTGGAGCCTCTCCTCTTCCTTACCAGGATGTGGAGGAGGATAGAATGCCGGAAGAACAACTTTCTGGCTCAAATGAAATTCCGAAACTACCTTCGGAAGAAAATAAGGACGAACTCTAAGGACAACCCTGCCCTTGTGAAATACAGTGAAGGGTGGCTTAACTGAAAGTGCCTGTAACTCACTCACTCTGCGAGCGGAAGTAACCACAACTAAAAACACAGTTTTCAGAGTTAACAGCTTCAAAGGGCAAGAATGTAAAGGCTCAAACGGAGCACCCATAAGAAACTTAAGCACAAGGTTCAAATCCCAACCTGGCACCAAAGAAGGTGACGGAGGGAACATATTAGTGAGCCCTTTCAAAAACTGCGAAATTAAAGGAATCTTAAAATAGGAACACTCTTCAGACGAGCGCTTAAATATGGACAGCGCCGCCAGGTAACCTTTAATGGTCCCCACTTGCAAGCCCCTGTGGGCCAAAGAAAGCAAAAAAGACAAAACCATGGGAATGTCGCATTCAAAAGGATCCACATTCTGAACTCTGCAGCAGTCGCAGAACTTTCTCCAACGGCAACGGTACAGAGACTTAGTTGCCGGCCGCCTGGCCGAGAACAACACCTCCATCACGTCTTCAGGGAGGTCCCAATCCTTATACCTCAATCTTTCAGAAGCCAAGCGTGAAGATTGAGGGATCTGACCTCTGGATGGAGAACCTGACCCCCCTCCCGTGAGAGCAGATCGTCTCGGTAGGGAAGACGACGTGGAGGGCAGATGGACAAGTCGAGAAGGTCCGGGTACCACATCCTCCGGGCCCACGCCGGAGCAATGAGGATCATCCGGGAACCGAACCTCCGTAACCTCAGCAACACTTGCGGGATGACGGGGACTGGAGGAAACGCGTACAGCAGTGGGAATGACCACTCCACCACGAACGCGTCTCCTAATGCTCCTTTTGGAGGAAATTCCCGCGAGCAAAACCTTTTGCACTTCCGGTTGACACTGGAGGCGAAGAGATCCACTTGAGGGGTCCCCCAAAGGGCGAAGATCTCCAGGAGAATCTCCTGAGCCAGCTCCCACTCGTGAGAGATCGTGCTCTGCCTGCTCAGAGCGTCTGCCGTCTCGTTGTCGTCTCCGGCCAGATGAACTGCCGAGATCGAAACTTCCTGCTGGATGGCCCAGAACTCGAGCTGCATCGCCTCCCTGCACAGCGAAAGTGACCCTGCCCCCCCTTTTTGTTGAGGTAGTGCATGGCCACCGTGTTGTCCGTCAGAATCAGGACACTCTTCCCGGCACAGTCGGCAGAAAAGCCTTCAGGGCTAGCCTGACGGCCCTCAGCTCCAACAGATTAATATGGAGTCTGGACTCCGACGGAGACCAACGACCGCTGACTGTCAGCTCGTTGGCATGAGCTCCACATCCCGTGAGGGATGCGTCCGTCACGATCGTCACCTCTGGCCAGGGCAGCCAAAATGGGGCACCCTTCATCAGATTGCCCTCGATGGCCCACCACAGAAGGTCCCGGGCTACCGAGGGGGGCACCTGAACAGGGTCCGACAGCCTGCCGGAGGACTGAGACCACTGGAGCTTGAGCGCCCATTGCAAAGATCTCATCCGCAGACGAGCCTCTGGCACCAGAAGAATGCAGGTTGCCATGAGGCCGAGCAGTCTCAAGAACTCGGACGCTGGGAGAGTCTGGGCAAACTGGAACTTGTGCACCATCTGCTGAATGTGAAGAGCCCTCACCTGAGGAGGAAAACACTGCCCCAGGGACGTGTCGAGCACTGCTCCGATGTACTGGAGCCGCTGCGTTGGTGTCAAATGGGACTTCTTTAAATTGAGGGAGAAGCCCAGCCTGTGAAGGGAGTGGCAGGTGACGGACAGATGATCCAGGACTTGCTCAGGAGAGCTCCACCTGATCAACCAATCGTCCAGGTAGGGGTAGACGTGAATCCCCCCTTTCCTGAGATGCGCTGCCACCACCACCATGAGCTTGGTGAAAACCCTCGGGCGGAGGTCAATCCAAACGGCAGGACCCGAAACTGAAAGTGCGAGTCGCCAACCGCGAACCTCGGGTACTTCTTGTGCTTGGGATGGATCGGCACATGGAAGTAAGCATCCTTGAGGTCGAGAGACACCAACCAGTCCTGATGTTGAAGGGCCTGGAGGATTTGAGAAAGAGTCACCATCTTGAACTTGTCCTTCCTGAGGAGTTTGTTCAAACCGCGCAAGTCCAGGATGGGTCTCAATCCCCCGTCTTTCTTTGAAATCAAAAAATAAGGGGAATACCATCCCTTGTTCCTCTCCGCTACAGGCACCAGTTCTATGGCGCCTTTCTCCAGCAGGGCTTGAATTTCCTGCGCAAGGAGCAGATCCGGACTCTTCAAAGAGAGGTTCTCTGGTGGATTGTCGTGAGGCCTCTGCCGAAAAGGAAGACAGTAGCCGTGGGTTATGATCTCCAGAACCCACACATCTGAAGTAATGGCTTGCCACTCTACAAGATGCTGCACCTGCCTTCCCCCAACTGGCGAACCATGGGACCTGGCCTCATGACTGAGTGGTAGCGGCTGCGGCGTTGTCTGAGGGCAAAGTGGCAACTGCCCGAGCGGCCTTGGGACCTCGAGTACCTTTATTTCCACCTGTGGCACTCTTACGATGTCCTCTTTGACTGCTAGCTCCTCTCGCTTTACTGAAGGACGAGTAATAGCGAAAGGAACCTCCCCTCCATTGCTGTCCCCTAGGACGAAAAGGCAGAGGTTGTCGAACTGCAGCGCCCAACGACTTCGCTGCAGCTTTGAAGGTCTGCAACCTCTCAAGGCTCTCGTCAGCCTTGCTGCCAAAAAGGTGTTCACCATCAAAGGGAATGTTGAGGAGCCGGGACTGCACATCAGGAGCGAACCGAGACTTCCTCAACCAAGCAAGCCTGCGCATTATGGTGCTCGCCGCCATGGACCGGCTGACACAATCCGCCAAGTCCAAACCCGACTGAACGGCCTCACACATGGCATCCTTGCCATCCTGAACCATAGCAAGGAAACCATCCCGTTCGTCCCCTTCGGGAATATGATCAGCCGCTAATGCAACACAGTTCCACAGAGTGTGTGTGAAACGAGACAAGGCACATATGGAGTTGGCCGCCTGAAGCGCCATACCCCCAGAAGAAAACACTTTCTTCGCCCAGCCGTCAAAACGTTTGTCGTCCCTATCCGGAGGGATGGTAGGATACGACGCCTGCTTTGCCGGGGCCGTAGCCGCCTGCACCACCAAACTCTACGGGGTGGGGTGCCTAGACAAGTAGCAGGGGTCGCTACTGGTTGGACGGTATTTTCGCGACAAAGACTTGCCCACTGCCGGGAGACTCTCCGGAGCAGTCCAAGCCGCCGCCACCCTTCTCTGCAAAGCCATATGAAAAGGCAAAACCGGGTCAGTGGGTGGACCGAGATCAAGGATGTCCGTGAGATCATCCTGAACGAACTCCCCTAGGGGAGCCGACCAACCCAAGTACTCGGTAACCCGAGACATAAGGCGCCGATATGACGAATCGGCATGAGTGCCAGGCTCCGGCCGGCAAAACTCCGGAGATGTGTCCAATCCACTGGCATCATGCAGTGACTGCCTCAGGTCATCAAACTGACTATGGCCCGAGATAAGTTCATGTGGAACCGTAACCGGAACCAGACCGCCATCAGAGCCTTCATCACCCTCTGAAATGTATGCCAGGCGGGGAGAGGAAGACCTCTGTGGACCAAAGCAGTGCCGGACCTTACCCATAGCCTTTTTAGGGGCAAACCCCGTGCCACGGGGCCCCTCCGACTCCACCGCCTCGAAAGGCGTCGAGGGCGCCGAGCGAGTCGGCGTCGACAGAAAAGGCGTCGTGGGCGCCAAGCGACACGGCGCTGGCTTCGACAGAAAAGGCGTCGACGTCGAGCGAATCGGCGTCGACGTCAGCTGCAACGCCTCCAGCATCAGCGGCGTCGACACAGTCCTCGAAGCCGGAGCTCCGAGCGTGTCTCTCGACAGCCTGGACGCCGACGGCGACCCCCTCGAAGACGGAACCTCGAGAGTAATCGTCGACGACCTCGGCGCCACAGGCGTCAACGTTTTCTTCGAAGATGGCACAGGATCACGCGGTCTCGAGCGCGTCGAGGACCGGGACCTGGAACGGGCATGGCAAAAACGGCTACCCTTGTCCGAGCGGGACCTCTCCCGCGAGCCGTGCCGACCACCCGAGCCTGAAGGCGTGCGGGCGGTGTCTCTCGACCGGTGCTGACCGACCCCACTCGGAGGCGCAGACGGACCGGTGCCCTGCGATTCCAGAATCGCTAGCATCTGCTTCCCGAAGGAAGCCCATTCCTCTGGTGTCGCTTGCATGGAGGGATAAGCGACTCGCCGACGGGCGGAGTCCTCGGAAGAGGACGGGGAAGGCGACCTATGCCGGCGCTTCCTGGAATGCCTAGAAGAGGCAGAGGAGTGGCGAGACCGACTCCTGGAAGGAGACCCACCAGACTTCCGACGACGACGCGGAGAGTCACCCCTCGAGTCATCGGTCGAAAGCCCCGCAGACCTCGACTTCCGAGGCTTAGACACCCGACCTACCAACAGTTTCATCTTGCGTTCTCGCAAGGCCTTCGCAGTGAGCGAATTGCAGTCGACACAGTCGTCCGTATCGTGGGCCTCCCCGAGGCACCAGAGGCAGGCGTTGTGCGAGTCCGTGACCGACATCTTGTCCCCGCAGTTCTTGAAGCCCGGACGCGGGGTCGAAGATGAGAAAGACATCGCCACAAACAACCGAACAGGTTCAACGAACCGAGAAAGAAAACAGTAACTCCAACGAGTCGAGGCGTACCGAGATTCACGAAGCGAACACGTCGCGGAAAAAACGGAACTGAGGCTATGGGCGTCGTGCGTCCTACTTATCACATCGGGTGACGTCGGCCGTCGGAGGAGGTCCTCGGGGACGGCGCATCGACGTCATCGACGCAGGAGCCAAAGATTTTCCGAAGCAGCACAGCTGTGGACATTACCTGTCATAGATATGGAATATGTCGGAGGACCCAATCCCCTCGAATATGAGAGTACAAATGCCACTCTCGCTTGATCGTTGGTGAATGCCCCAGGTCTGCCCAAGAAATGTAGGTGACATTGATTCACAAAGCTAGCGTACTTATTCGGATCGACTGTGAAGCGTTCTGGTCAGGCCAGGGGAACCTCCCCTGGATTAACCACCTGTACTGCCGTGGGCTGTGGAGGTGCGGCAGGAGGGGCATACCCCGGCAGTGGGACCTGGCCTGCCTGTGCCTGGAGCATTTGCCTTGCTAGTTCATCTGTCCCCTTCCAGTTCACAATTAGATCCCTCCTTAGGGCATTGGTTTCCTGTCTTGAGGCATGAACTTCAGCCCGTAACTCTCCCAGTAATCGGGCCAACGGGTCCGTTACAGAAGTTTCCATAACGCCCAGGCAGAGATTTGAAGAGGCTTTGCGTTCTGTTACGCTCACCTGGTCTCTGCGGAGGCATTTGGGCACAGTTGCAGCCCTCCTGGGGTGAGGTCGCTAGGGTCCAACTTCGCCCTCTGCGCTTATGTGCTGACTGGCGGTAATAGGTGATGCTGCTCAGGACTGCTCCTGTTGATTAGTTTTGGCGAGCACTCTGTCATGCTGCTTCTGGCAGGGGCGCTTGTATGATCTGGACCGAGTTCCTTCACTGGTCCCTTGCACGTGGTAGTCCAGTCCTGCTGCGACTAAGCCACTAAACTTCAGGTAAGTGTTGCTGTTTGCCTTTGTCTTTCCTCGTCAGTAGCTTGTAAAATGTTAACTAGGGGGTGCGCAGTGTTCAAATGCGGCACGGTCCTAGGACGGATGTTCTAACCTTGTCTTTCTTCTTCACAGGGTCCGAGTTCGTGGATGCGGAGTGCAGTGCTGCGGCATCGGGATCAAGATCATTGGATGTCAGGTGATGAGTCTGCAGATGAAGCCATGAAGCACCGGTTTCCTGGAGGTGAGTATACAGGAGAACGCCTGGTTTCAAAGGTAAGTAAACCGGTCCAAGAGGTGGTGAGCGTCACGTTGCACACGAGTGCACAGTAACGCGAAGCATCGGCCTTAAGGATGGTGCAGCTTATATAGCAGTGCTTCTGAAGCCAGGCCCACCAGGTTCAGCCTGCCTGCCACACCCTGCCACACCCGATGAGTCAGCACATGAAGACCAGGCCTAGGGAGCCACACCCGTTGAGTCAGCACATGAGGATGTTCTCTGGAATAAAGGCTTTCAGCTCCTGGAAAGTTCTTGTAAAATTTAAAAAAAGCACTCCTGCACTGAAATAAAGTAAAAGCACTCCTGCACTGAAATAAAGTGTTCCTGCTCACATCTCTATATGGACTGAGTCCAGCCAGGGCCCCTGTGTTTATAGGTCCCAAAGGGACATATGTGAGTCAAGTGACCCATTGCCCTCATCACTAGATGGTGTGGTTTTTGTGTACTGGGGCCTGTGGCCATGACAGGCACACTGTCGATGCTGGCTGTGTCATTGTCGCTTTGAGTTTGTCACCCACTGATGGGTGCGATGGAAGTGGCAACAGGTGTGTCCTCGGTTGCCATGTGCTGCACTTCGGGTGCAGCGGGGATGGAGGTATCCATAGCCACCGTCGGCATGGCAGATGGTTGTGTGCCAGAGGTGGTGGCAGTGGCATCCCGGGATGTCTGTGTACGACAGCGATGTGCATTCCCCCTTGTTGTTGGCTGTTGTGCCGAGTCACTGTTGGTTGATGTGCCTGTGGGGGAATGTAGGGCATGCTGTTAGTTGTGGGGTAAGATGTGAATGGGGCTATCACATGCAACGCACTCCTCATACTTGGTTCACTTGCATCTACACACATTTGATGGGTGATGCACTCAAGTGTGTGGATCACGGCTTGCGCACAGTTGCAAGCCGTCTTCCTGTCCTGGTGGTGTTGTCACATGGCCGTGTTGCGTGTGGTGTTGTGATTGGTGGATGTGTTGAGTGCCTCTAGGCCCTGACTGGGGGGTGGATGGGGTTGTTGGTCATTGGTGGATGTGTTGTGTGCCTCTAGGCCCTGACTGGGGGAGGGGTTCCATCATTCGCACTCATGGCTTTGCACTCTGTGTACTTACCAGCCTTGGCAGGTGTGCCGGCTCCGACAACTCCATCAATCCCCTTGAGGTGCATGACACTGCTACACCTCTCCTCTCAGGTCTGCAGTTTCAGGAGTGAAGTAGGTCCTCCTGTGCTGGTGCTGTGCTGCCATGAAGTTGCGTACATGCAGCCGCAGAACATTGCAGCTCTTGTGGCAGTCTTTGACAGTGCGCACTGTCACACCGACTGCTGTGCACTTCTGTGCAGCGGCTGCCCAAATTTCCTTGCACTGCTGCTGGGTGCTGCGCCTTTGATCGGCACTGAAAAGCAGTGGCGCATTGTCAACAATGTGCTCGACCAGCACTGTTAGTTCAGCCTCGCTGAAGTGGGTTTTGCGCTGCTGTGTGGCTGGTATGCATCCTGTTAGTAGTCTGGATCAAGTCACAGTAGGTGTAGGCCCAGTGGTTGCTGAGGGTGGCAGTGGATTGTGGTTTAAGTAATGGCTGCCGCTCTCTTTCCGGTTTTCGTGATCACTGTGTTTCCGGGACCGGTATTTCCGTATCCGGGACGGCGGTGGCAGATACGGATGTACCACTGCCATGTTGCACGGTGCATCCGTCTCCGTGGGTGTTTGGGTTACGGCGGTGACACCGTTTCCACAATGGTCTGGTGCGTGCGACCGACCATCCGTAATCGCATCTTATTACTCCATGCTTGCGGTCGCGGAAACAGTGTCACCGCCTTCAAGGAAACAACGGATTCCAGACCGGCTAACTCGTAATGAGGCCCGATTAGCTACAGGTAATTGGGTAATGCAAAAGTTACCAAGCAGCATCATATTACTCGTTTTGATTGGTTGGCAGCTGTATTACCAACCTTGAACACTTGACAGGTCATCAGTACATGAGCAAAAAATGGTGGTAGGAAGAACGATATCAAGGAACTGCAACTTCCAATTAAATAAGAAACCATCCCTGATTTCCTAGGACACAGGCCAGGGCCTGTGCTTTATCTTGAGGAGACCAAACTTTGAATTATTCTGCCTTGCTTTTAATAGGATTTTAGCCCATATTAATACAGGTGTCTTTACCCACTCTGGCCACTGGAGAATTGTTTGAGCTATTCCTCATTCAGTATTAAGCTTCTAATTAGCAGGCACCTGGCATTCAAAGGCTGTATGTTCTTTACTTAATCTTAAGAGAATACGTCTTGCAATTGATAATGATTATCTTCTGTTCTTCTTCAGAGGTATTCAAACCTCCCTGTTCTGTACTAACCTTGGAAAGGGGCCACGCAGCCACTGTGTGGCCTGCACGGATCTGTATTCTCAGCTAATTCCACAAGTCGGATCTCCCTGCAGCTTCGAGCCTTCTTCGATTCTTTCCATTCACTCTAACGTGGCTTCGCCGTCCATTTTGTTGAAAATGGCCACTCGTTACTGTTACATTTCTACGTTTAACAAGCTATATGTGCATATTGTTTGTGTTGCGTTTCAGCGTATACAATGATTAGGTTACGTTCCTCATGTCTAGATGGTGCAGGTAATATTCTTCATGTCTAAATACAAGTTTGACCTAGTGTCTGTGTTTCTTCATGGGGAGTGCATATTTGCCTCATGTCTATTTTATCTTTGTGTGTCAGTTTGGCAGTGATGTCACTTGCTCTCGTCATCTTCAGTTGTAGCATATTAATTTCTTCTTGACTTTACAGATTTATCTCTTCTTCTATTGTTCTAGGATAAGGGCGGTAGGGTTGTCTAAGTGAATTGCGTTTCTCATATTTGCGGTATAGAGACGGGGAGTAGCAGACGTAATAAATAAAGTATTCATCTGCCTCTCAACAGTACTGTTTCTACTGTATTTTCACACTATCTGCAAGTACGTTCACTTTGTTGCAATGTCATCCAATCGCCAATTATTTTCCACAGTATGTAGTAAATAGGATCTAGGGATGTGTGGGCAAGGGAATTTGATTATGTATTCGGGTAATTAGGTCGATGAGCGTATATATGTAAGTGTAAATGCACATACTTTATTGAACAAACGTCAACCCAGTTTTGTTCTTGATCAATTTTTCTAAACCATATTTTTATTGATTTTCAACAGCGTACAACAACTCCCTCCAATAACGCCCCTCTCCCTCCATACCTCCCCTCCCTCCAGACCCTTCAGGTGGCTAACAACAGATCTTGGACAGTTCCTTTCTTTCTAGTAACTATTTGCATTCGGAGTTTCAATCCCGCAAAGTCCCTTATAACATGTCAAGAATCCTGATGTTATGGGGGCACCACTGGATCATAAAGTCACTCTGGAGATAAGTGAAAACACTATCCCATTCTGTTCGGAAGGCCTCTTGATTACCCTGCAGTTTATACGTCACCCATTCCATCATTACAAACCTCCAGACCTTCACAAGCCAATCATATAATGTTGGTGGTTGAGGTTTCTTCCATTGTTGGGCTATTGTTAGCCAGGCTGCTATTACCAAAGCCATAGTTCCTCTTTGCTGGGTTTTCGAAAAAATCCTTTGTTTTGGATCCCAGATGCCTAGGAGCCACATCCTTGGAGGTAGGTGCTCCACCCCCGGACCATTGCGCTGGCTTGCTCTATTACTTCTTGCCAGAATGGTGCGATCTTCGGGCAACTCCACCACATGTGATGCCAGTCCCCCATTGCGGGACATCCTCGCCAGCAGGAGCTGCTTACAGTGGGAAACATGGCATGAAGTTTTGTTGGTATATAGTGCCATTGGAGTATTACCTTCTGCCACATTTCCCTCAGCTGAATGGAGCGGGTCAGTTTATAGAGATTGCTCCACAAGTATTACCATTGGGGCCTCGATATTGCTTCCCCGAGCGTAGCTTCCCATTTCTTCATATATTGCCACACCACTTCCTCACCCTGTGCGTTCGGATGAGCGTACAGGTTGGCAAACAATTTACGTGTTACTGGATCGGTTGTCATAAATGTTTCAAATTTTGTGAATTGTCTAGTAGCCACTTCCCTGATAGCGGGGCGTTGTAGCCAGTGCAGGAGTTGCGTATATTGGAAGTATTCTGTAGGTTTGCATCCCAATTCCTGTATGCAGTCCTGGAATGACCTCACTTTCTGATCTTTATACATATTTAATTATGGTGCACACAGCTTCTGATCATCTACTAAAAGCCTTCGTGTTTTGGCCGGGGGTGGGGGGAGGTCTAGATTGCCAAACATTGGCGTGAATGGAGATGGATTTGTGGTTAAGGTTCCTCTCGTTAGTGCCCCATCCCAGGCCTCTAACCCAGCTCCCATCACTTCACTGATAGCCGTGATCGGGTGCCTGTGTTTCTTATGTATCCACAGCAAACTGGATAAGCGGCCTCCCGCTACTGCAATGTCCTGGCATACCCACGCATGCTGAGGGGACTGCTCCACCCACTGCCTAATGACCCTCAATTGCGATGCCTCGTAATACTTCTTGAAATGCAGGACCACCAAACTGCCATCCTGTCTATGGGCTGTTAGGGTTGTCATTGCCACTCGGGGACTCTTATTTTGCCAAACAAATGCCATTATTCTCCTATTTAGCATTTTGAAGAAGGCTCTCGGGATCCGCACAGGAAGTGTTTGGAAGTAGTACAGCAATTTCGGAAGGATAGCCATCTTCACCACTGTTTGCCTACCCCACCAAGAGATGTTGAGTGGGTTCCATTTTGGTAGGTCTTGTTTCAGACGGTGCACTAGTTGTGGATAGTTGGCCCCGTATATTTGCTTGATTGACGGCGTAAGTTTAATCCCCAGATAAGTGATGGTCTGGTGAGTTACTTGCGCCAAATTCCTCACTAGCTTGGGTTTAGCTGTTAGGTTCATTATTTCTGATTTGCTCCCATTTATTTTTAGGCCCGGAGCCTTTTCAAACTCTTCCAATTCTTGTAAGAGGGCTGGGAGGGACCTTTCTGGCGCCGTCAGGGCGAAAAGCATATCGTCGGCAAATGCCATGATTTTGTGCTGCTCCACTCCTAACTTCTCTCCTCTTATTTGTTGAGATTCCCTTATCTTGATTAAGAGGGGTTCTAAGAACAAAGCATATAACAAAGGGGATAGGGGGCACCCCTGCTTTGTCCCTCTTGTCAGGGGGATCTGTGCTGCGAGTATGCCATTTATTGCCACTCTCAATGACGGGTATCTATAGTTGGCTTTTATCATGTTCAAAAATTGGCCTCCAAATCCCATTCGTTGCATCGTGGAAAAAAGTCGCGGCCATTCGACTCTGTCAAACGCCTTTTCCGCATCGACCGAGACCAGGATTGCCGGGGGGTCTTGGTGTGTTCGACTTTCTCTATGATATGATACACTCGACGGGTGTTGTCAGCTGTCAGTCTCCTGGGGACGAAGCCTGACTGGTCCGTGTCCACCAGGAGTGATAATAGCTTGGATAGCCTATCCGCAAAAATGTTGGTAAACAGTTTATTATCGAGATTCATCAACGCAATTGGTTGATAGGACCCCAGGTGGACCGGGTCCTTCCCTGGCTTAGGAAACACCACCAGTTTAGCTTCATTCATCGAGTTAGTAGTCACCCCTGTCTCTCTGAAGTGGTTGAAGAGTTCCTCTAGTTTGGGGGCCAGCAGCTCCTGGAATTTTTTGTAAAATGAGTCGGTGTACCTGTCTGTGCCCGGCGCTTTATCTTTTGGCAGCTTTTTGATCGCCTGGACAACTTCTTCTAGTTGAATCTCCCTGTCCAGGAGGAGAGTTATCCGGCTCAGGAAGTCTTGTGCGCTGGCTTTTCTGACTTGTATAGTGTTTGGTAGTATCTCGCCATTATGCCTGCCATTTCCTCATTGGTCGACTGCATGCGCCCAATTTCATCCACAAGTTGGGCGATGGTCATCCTGCGTGCTCTGTCCTCGAGCTGTCTGGACAACAGTTTGTCTGCTTTGTTTGCGGTAATGTAGTATCTCTGCTTCACTTTCAGGAGCGCCATCTCCGCTTTCCTGCTTTGTATCAATGCATGCTGCTTTTGCTGAATTTTCAGGGTCGTCTTTAGCTTCCTAGCTGGGTGGGCCATCAGCTCCGTTTGGGTGTCTCTATAATTTTCTCCTCTATGTCCTCTTCCCACTTCGTTCGTTGTTTATCCTTAAACATTTTTAACGCTATCAGTTCCCCCCTCATTACTGCCTTAAAGGCGTCCCATACTACTGCTTTTCCTGTCTCGCCTGTGTCATTCTCCGCAAACTATAGTTTTTTTCTCTGACAGTGTCGACCATTAAGTAATCTTGTAGGATTTCTCTTGGGAACTTCCACGCCCAGTTTTCTCTTCTGATTTCGAATTTTCAGCGACACTACGATTTGGGCGTGATCGGAAAATGTAATCGGGCCCACATTGATATCCTCTATTTCCCCCCAACAGACTTGTGGAGGACCAGACATAGGGCCTCATCACGACTTGGACGGTAATGCCGGCGGTATTAGCCCTACCGCCGAACTCCCCGGTGCTAATAGCGCCGGAACACGAGTTCGGCGGTAAAGTAAATCCCCATTCCCCATTGAGCCCATTCGGGAATGCCCCATTCCGCATTGGGCTCAATGGGGAAAATTTGCGCTCTTAGCGCCGGCGGATTTCCCGCCGGCGCTAATAGCGCAAATTTTCAGCGGATTTCCTCCCAGCTCAGAGCTGGGGCGAAATCCGCCGAAGTCCTGATTTGGCAGACCCTTAAATCCGGCGGTAATAGCGCTACCGCCGGATTTAAGGGTTACCGCCAAAGTCGTGATGAGGCCCATAGTCTATTCTTGATTGTGAGTTGTGGACACGTGAATAATGAGTGAATCCATGTGCATCCTCCCTCTTGGAGCGCCAAACATCATGCAGCGCTAATGGATCTATCATTGACCTCAAAGCTTTGGACGGGGAGAGCGCATACAACCTTGCCCCTGGGGTTCTATCCTGTGCCGGATTCCAGGCCATGTTCAGGTCCCCTCCAATTATAATCTCGCCTTCTGTGAAATTCTCCAGTGCTGCAAGGGTTTCCCGCAGGAAGCTGTCTTAGCCTGTATTGGGCACGTACAACGACGCCAGAGTACGTTTTGTGCCCTCTATTTGCACATTCAGGAACAGGAACCACCCTTCTTTGTCCGCCAGGGCATTTTGGACTTTTGCCCCTAGGCAGTCTTGCAGAACTATGAGGACCCCGGCTCTTTTTTCTCCTGAATTCGCTTGGTAGATCTGTGACGCGCTTCTGATCCTGATCTTGGCTTTGTCTTTTTTCCGGTTGTGGGTTTCTTGGTACATTAGAATCATTGCACCCTCCCTTCATGCTTATCTCTCAAGCTTCTTACGCTTGACTGGGGTGTTCATACCCCTAACATTATGTGTCAGGATCTTGATCCCTCTTACGTTGACTCCATCCATATGATGTCCATTATTGTAGGCGCCACCCAAAGTAACATGACTGCCAGTTCAACACCATGCTGCCCTGAGGGTCTTTCCTCCTTCCGCCCCCCCCCCTAAATCCCCTCTCCCTTCCTTCCCACCTGAGTGGGGGCCTGGCAACGAATCGCGTCGAGCATGCCGCCCCTTGCTCCATGCCCTCTTCATTCCTCAGGCAATGAGTGTAGGGAGTCCTAAACTTCACTGTAACTCCCTCCATGGGTAGCTTCTGTTACAATTTTGTTTACAAACTTTATAAAAAAAAAGCTCAACATTTACTTCCCCCACTACAGATTATTTCTCAAATTCCTTCAATTTTAGGTTAAATTCCTCTAAGAAGAAGGTTAGGGCTACGGTTAATTTCTCATCTTCCCCTTCTTACATCTTGATCCACCATTCTTCCGCACTGTAGGTCAAGAATTGTTTTAGTTCGCTTCCTAGAACTTTTGTTCTTTGATCTCTCAGGCCCGGGCATGCAATCAAGAGATGTTTTAGTGTCTCGGTTTCATTCTTACAGAAACGACAGTTTGTATCAAAATTTTTGTTCGTTTTTTTCCTCATATTTTTGATCTCCATCGTGTGGTATAAGTTTAGCCTTAATTTTAGAAAGATCTGTCTTCTTCTTGGACACGGGAATTTTTTTAGGTACCTTGGTAGCTCATTCTGCGCCTTACTTCCGAATGTGCAATCTTTCATACACACGTGTTTTTCTCGCTGTTCAACCGTTTCAATCCAGTCCATCGGCCAAAGTTTTTTTCCCACTACGTTGGGATTTTTTTCCAACGTCTCTTTCGTCATTGACAGTTGTTTCAGGATTAGTTTGCAGTTCCTTTTCCATATCTCCAGCACTTCATTAGAATTACTCCTGTTTACTGGTTTCAATATTTCAAATTGAGGAGCCCCGTCCGTTTCTATGCTCTTTCTAAAGATGGATAAAGTATTCCATATGACTCTGGCATTTATTGACAAAAAAACTAGCTCATATTTTATACATGCGTTCGGTGTGCTTTGGGGCACTTTCAAGATCCTCTTCCAGAAAATATTTTCGCACTGTGCCCCAAGGAGGGATGGACATCCTAGCTTTGCCTCAGTTCCATGTATCAAGGCCTGTATGACTTTCGCTTTATAGAAAGTTACAACTGGTTGGTATGAGAATTTTCTGTATGTCTTATGCAACACCGCCCCTTGGACTGCCAAGGCTTTACATTTCATTTTTATTTTTCTCGTCATTGGATTATCCGTGATCCTAGCACTCAGTTGAACACCCAAGTATGTCACTTATAATGTTCTTTTAAATGTCACATTCCCCAGGCACCAACTTGGTTGATTTTTCTTTAATTTATTTGACCTTTCAAGTCAGAAAACTGCACCATCTCAGTTTTTTTTGCATTTATTTCCAGCCCATTCTTCTTTATATAGCTTACAAGTGTGCTTAATTTCCTCTGGAGACCTACTGGAGTTAAATCCAGCAAGACAATGTCATCGGCGTATATTAGCCAATTTATTTGATTCCCGTTTATTTTTGGAGGAAAGGCCGGGACTTTCTCCAGGGTTTCTCCCACATCTGCTATTAGAAGTTTAAATAGAGTAGAGTCCAAACGGCATCCCTGTTTTACGCCTCTGGTGGTTTTGATTCTTTGCATCAGGGTTCCTAGTTGATCCAGACGAATTCTGACATTTGTCTCTGGCTCAGGGGGCATCTTAACTTATTCATCTTTTCCCATAGGAGCTCTCTGTCCACTCCATCGAAAGCGTGGGCTAAGTCCACGAATGCTGCGTAGACTTTTGTTCCTTTTCTCAGGGCTTCCATCTTTAGTATGGTTATTATTAATAGGTTCAGGCCGCAGCCAACTCCTTTTGCAAAACGAGTCTGTTGCCTATCAAAAGCCCCTGCTTGTGTGATCCATGATGTTAGCCGTGATAGTATTTGAGTTGCAAATACTTTTCCCATCACATCAAGCAGTGCAATAGGCCGGTAGTTTTTGGGGTCTGATCTTTCACCCTTCTTAAAAATTGGTACAATAATTGCGGATTTCAATGATGTTGGGATGGTTGCTTCCTTTGTAATTCTTTCAAATAGAGTTTTACATAGCACTGCCCACTCATTCGGATGTTACTTTAGCATTGCATTTGTTATGCCATCGGGTCCAGGAGCTCTCAAACTGTTATTTTTTATTGTTTTCAAGATATCTCTTTTGGAAATGTCAATATCCCAACCAATAAGAGTATTCCCTGGTTCATTTATCTTTTCTCCTTGCTTTTCCAGGTTTCGAGTAGTGTTCTGTCCATTGTTGTTCTGAGACCATGTTTGTCATTAATGCCCCTTGTGGCATCCTTTCGTTATTGATTAATGTCCAGAACTCTCTCAAGATTTTACTTTCCAGCGTTCTCAGCATTTTTTCTGCGTCTTGTTGCTGCATGTTATATTTATGACCTATAATCCAATTATTGTTGCGTGATTTTAAATTCTTTTTCATCTCTCTAGCTGCTATTTGGTTCTGGTCTCCGAGCGCTCTTATTTGTTGTCTCAATTCCCTCTTTCTCAGCACTATCACTCGATCGTAAGCATGACGTTTGAATTCATTCTTAGCTCCTCCGCTAGAGTTTTTAGAATTCTTCTGTAATAGTGTGTTATAAGCCTTATAGACACTTGCTCGGTCATGTGTTCTCAATATTTTTGTGAGCCCCTCAATGTTTGTTTTATTCAGCCTCACTCTTTTTAGGCCAGGTTCAATTTCTATAGCCTCAGTCCACGTTATAGAATTTGTTTGTTTCTTTGTTTCCCATACGGCTTTGACTAGGCGGTGATCACTTTCATTTGTCCTTTTCACCTCTAAGCTTAGCATTCTTGTTGACACTGGTTCGCAAACAAAGAAGTAATCTAAGATGGATTTTTGTGACTCTCTTTCCCACGTCGCTTTTGGCGGTGTGTCTCCCTGAAAATTTCCATTCAACGTATTCATCTGTCTCAGTTCCATTTCTTCTAGCCATAGTTTGGCTAGTTCTCGTTTCTTTTTCACTTGGGCATTCTTAATTGGACTTTTTCCACTCTGAAATATCAATTCCATATTTAGATCACCACAGACGATTGCCTCGTCATTTGGGTTCAATATTCTTATTTCATCAAGAATGTCACATATTTTATCCAGGAATGTTGTTTCTCCAGCTTTCTGGTGTTGCCAATATATGTTGAGTATGTGAAGACAGGAATTCACCTTCCCACTTTCCTCCATATAGGAGATAGATGTAAATTGACTGTATGCATCGATGTTCAATGCTTTTTTGATCCGCATGCCGCTATTTTTTTTTTTACTAGGGTCAATAGGCAGGCCATTGGACGGCCATTTTTGTTTGTAATTGCCGGGTTAAATGCCATCTCAAACCCTTCCACACATGGAGGGTCTACCAACCATGTCTCCTGCAAACATATCATATACAGGCTCCTGATCGTTTCCGAGTAATCCGAGAATAGGTGCGCGTGTCCTCTAGTGTTCCAAGACCCGCACTCTATCCTCTGTTTTTCCATATTTTGACATTACCTTTGGCTTGACGAAGTCAGGGCTCTAGACAGCCAGGACCAGTCTTTGCCCTCTCCTTCTTCACTCTTCCTCTTGCCCTGCCGATTATCGCCACCTCCCGCTACTCCGGGCCTTGACGCGTCCCTGGGGTGCCGCCGGGACGCATTACTCATTGTCTCTTCCTTCCCCTGTTCTTCTTTTCAACGGGATTCCAGCCGCCCGAGTCTTCGGCCCCGTCAAATTCTCCCTAATTCTTCATGGCTCCTCCTCACATGCCTCCGGTATGCCCAAAAGCTGCTCCCCGACCTGTTCGTTGATGAGACGTCGGACCACTGGGCCCATTTGTCTCCTTTTCAAGAGTGTCATTTGGGCCAGATCTTGATATAACTGGACTTCGTGGCCATTGACTGTGGTTCTGGTAGCGAATCTTGCACTCCTTAGTATTTGCTCCTTTTGGACATAATTCGACAGAGCCACCAGGACGTCTCTGGGTCTGGTCCCCGTTTCTGGCGAGCGTTTTGGTCCCACCCTGTGGATTCAGTCTATTCCTATCTGGGGTTTGGTATCATCACCCAGTACATCCGTGAAGAGCCGAGTGACTGTTGCCCGCAGTTCCTTGTCCTCAATGGATTCTGGCAAATTTATTATGCGTATGTTCGACCGTCGAGATCTATTTTCAAGATCTTCACATTGAAGTTCGAGACTGGGTGTCGCCCTCACCATCTGTTCCAGACTCTCATCTGATTTCTTGGCTTCCTCTTCCATCTGCTGGACCGTCCTCTCCAATCTATCAGTTCTTTCCCCACCTTTCACCAGATCCACCTTCACCTCCTGCAGCGATTGCTTCATACCCTCTCTCAGCGTGTGGAATTGTTCTTGTATGGACGCTAGAAACTGGTCCTGCAGCTCTTTGAAGCAGGACTGCATATCCTGCTTGTTCATGGCTTCGTCCCCCATCTCTTGGTTGCTACTGTCGTGCAGACCTTCTTTTTTTCCTGCTTAGAGTGCCTGCTTCCTCTGCGCCCCAAAGCTACTTCAACATTTTGTGTTGCTTCCTTTGTGGTGGAGATTGGGTCAGATTTGGCGGCCTCGCTCTCGACTTGGACATTGACGCTGCAGCAAAGTCTTACTTTGGTCAGGGTGAGTGCAAAATCATCACCCTGGCCACCCAGAGTCTATTTACATTGTTTACTGGATGCTCAGCGATGTACTACACATACATTGCCCATATCTTGCGGTATATCGTTGAACTAGCTAGCTGCTCACTCCCTCACCTGGGTGAGGGCGAAAGGGGCACAGTCTCAGGCTAAGAGGCTCCCTTGGCTTCCCAGCGATGTCTTCCACCTGCCTTCTGTGGTTTGTAGCGCTGAGCGTTCCGGTAGTGGAGGAGGGGGAGCGCTGCCTTATTTGCGCTTCAAGGGTCCGGCGGTGCTCTTGTCGCTGGTGCTCTTGTCGCTGGTGCACAGAGTGGGGGGGCTGTCCCCCCCCACAAAGGAGCTCTTGATGTCTCAATGTGGCACCCTTTGATGCATTCCTCTGCTCGTCTCTCCACCCCCCGGACCCTTCTGCTCTGGACGGCCGGTATACTTTCTTCCAACCTGGGAGGGCCAGGAGCCACGCGCTGGAGCTGCATGCTCTGCAACTTTCAGTGAGCACCCTCCTTACAGGCCTATCTCACTCCAAGGCTGGCTGGTGGATTCACTCTCTCTCCGCAGTAACCTTCCTCTCGTGCTCGCCAGTTGCTGTGTGGGGGGTCTCTTCTGCTCCGGCCCCGGAATGAAGCTGCACCCGCTCCAGATCACCGCATGGGGCCGCCCAGAAGTCATTTCCCGTGGTTCTGCTGCAGCCCGCATCTGGAGGGGTGGGGGGTTGCCCTCTGGATCCCGCTGACAAAAAAGGGGGGAGGCGCCTATCACCGCACCTTCAGTCTCAAGCGGCTGGAAAGGCCTCCGCTCCCAATGCCGCTCCCGCAGCCCCTTCCGCAGCAAAACGCTCATCGCCCGCTCGGCCCCGGATGACTGCAACGCGCTGTGAGGCCCGCACAGCTTCCCTCTGCGCAGCATCTTGGCTGGTCCGTTCTCCGCTAGTAGCCCGACATCCGCAGGAGGATCACTCACCGGGGGCTCATGTGAATCATTTCTTTCTTCTTTAATGGCAACCTGATGCTTTTTATTGTGCTTTATTTGTTGGCCCGGCTGGGAGAGATCTTGTGCGCGTCCTCTCACGCAGGCCGTCATCTTGGGAGTCCATCTTGGTCAATTTTAATTAGCTCTTCCCCAACTTGAGGTTTAAATTTTTCTATGGGGGTTCCATTCATGTTTATTTTGTGCAAGGCTGTCAGGGTAGTATTTGGTAGTTTGAATTAGGCTGCAGTATTCGATAGCTGAGTTAGTTGTATGTTAGAAAGAGAGGCATAGATTATCCCTCTTAATGTGTTTGCCAGTCCTTTTTGATATTCAACATGGGAAAGATGTATTGCTTGCATAGCTAGAGATTTGATAGATATAATTCCCAGATCTAATTACTACCAAGGGGGCAGCTGTGGGCAGTTCTAGCAGATTTTTGATGCATGTGCCTTCAAATCACATTCAATGTTCCCATGCTTCACAACCATATGTTATGTGAGACAGGCATGGTATTGAGCGATGATACAGACAGCCCAAAGGTTGTTAGAAAACCTTTTTTTACAGGTCAGGGTGGTGTAACGCCTATCTTGCTCTAACTCCAAGGTGGGAATCTTCCCTATCGGAAAAGTTAACTAGCGGAAGTCTAAGTTTGTCAGTCCAAAACAAAATACTGTCTTTGTCAAAACCTGTGCTTGCCCTCACTTGTAACACAATAACAATGTGTATGGGCTTGGTAAACTCAATAGTGTTTAAAGTATGTATGGTATTATTGTTACATCTGCATTTTTTGGTTTTCTTTGGGGTTCCATTGTTATGATTTTGTGTGTCTACATGACGGCATTATTATGTTTTTTTTAACCCGCTCCATCCTCCCCTTCACCAACCCTTGTTTCTCTGTCTAATCAAATGTGGACATGTTTGTAATCTATAACCTTTACATGCTATATGTGACTTTGAATTATGGTATGAATGTTAATACTGCAATGCAATAATATGTTTGGTCTGATTATTATAGCCCTGATTTGACAAAGGCTCGTAGGAGCCGAAACGCGTAACCAAGTAGAGGGCTATTGTTTTCATATATAGCTGCGACATGTACAGATTGTGCAATTAAACAATCAAGTTTTCCAATAGCGCTGAGTCCTGGAGCCATCTGTTTTTTCTGGCATTTTGTATGGATGGTATGGGCTTATTATCCGTCCGAATCCAGTGACCCGCGACAATTGATGTGGATTAGTCAACCCAATATTGTCGAATACGTGGCAATTAACAGGGATTGTAAGGAGTTGCCTGCCTGAGCAACTTTGAAAATAAGCCCCACATTTTCCAATTAAAGTAAAAATGGTTTGGCAATGGAGTTCTTCTGTAACTCCCTTCCCCAAGCCCAAGGCACTCAGGATCACAAAGTTCCACAGGATTCTCAGGATTCACAATACCTTATTTGGCTCTCTGCGAATCCAAAAGCCCTTCGGTTTACACTCTTCAGTGGGTCCCCCAGGCTTCCCTTGTCCAAGCATAGACCCTTTCGTTTCCACAGAGTTCACTTTCAAAATACCAATGCTCAACTGGTTAAGTTCAATTTTCTTTAACACAAAAGTTCAACTTGCTTAACACAAAAGTTCCACTTGCAAAACCATTACTGTTCAACGGGTTTCCTTCGGGGTTCCCATCGGCATTCTCAATAGCTCCTCTTTGCTTATTTCACTTTAGTTTGTCAGGCAGTTCACTTGTTCAATGGGGCTTCCTTGGTCGTGGCGCAGTTGTCAGACCGCATGGTCCACCCACTACAGGTTTCCCAACCAGGTGCCCTGGGTTTTAGCTCTGCACTTTTGTTTAAGTTCATTAGCCAAAATAAGATTCTCTTTCAACATTCACTTTCTTTATAAATTACTGTTTCTTCATATTTTCTTTGCTGGGTTTCAGTGTAACTCCTGGGTCCCTCCCCTGTCTGGAAACCTTCCCAGTATATATTTCTTTATGGTGGGGTCTCTGTGGCTCTCTTGGATCACTCTCCCACCTAGAGGCCACCCTGATGCTTAATTATTCTTTATAGTTTTTCTTGGGGATTTTGCTCACACTTCATCTCTTTGCATAGCTCCCACTTTCTCTCAATGCTTTTTTGCTCACACTTCACACAGCTCCCCTTTTCTAAATAAATGTCTTCGTTCTTGACACAGAGCCTGTTTCCTTAAAGTACATTTCGCATGAAGACTTTCCACAACATTCCTTCCCTTCTTTGAAGGAACGCAACCACTGTAGTACACAATATATACTTTAAAACTGGATAGAATAGAAGTTCTTTCTCTAGCACTCGCAATGAAAGTCACACATGGGTTTTCAGCCTATGACACTCACCGGCTCCCCTTTGAAGACTTTCCTTTCACACTTTGTAGAATGGCTCTAAGGGTTCTTCATCTACCTCTCGGGCACTCCAGCAATATCAGAGTGCCCCAGGAGGGCAAACACTCTTGTTGGTGGGTGGAAGAATGGGCCCCAGCTGGCCTCCTTCCTCTGCCTCACCTTTGTCCCAAGGAACTCCAAAGGAACTCCTGCTCCCAATGCACACCAGCCAGGACCAACAGCCTTCCTAGTCCCCACGGTGTGGGCGCTTTCCAGGCTGCAGCACTGCTTACACCGGTTCCCCTCAGAGTCTCGCCTCTTTTCAGCTTCTCTTCTGACTACATGAACACGTCTGCTTCTGTCACTCCCAGGACTGCTACTGCTGTTTCTGCTTTCTCCCTCCTTTTTATACACCTGTGACTGGGTAATGGGTTTCAGGTGTGTATACTTAAGTTTCAAATGCCTGACCTTGCTTGGCCTTCTTATTGGGACATCTGCATTGAGTATGTGGGTGTGCCTCGGTTTGCATCTTTTTCGTCTCAGTACCATAGTGGTGGTTCACATAGGAAGTCTGTAATCCTCTTGAATCCCTCTTCTTTGTCACAGTACTTGAGTGGTATTTTGGGAAACAAAGAGGATGTGCCTTAATATATCCCTTGAAAGCTGAGGGGGTTTGGGTAGGTCAATGTCAGAGAAGGTGGGATACCAAGTCTCAGTTCTTGAGGGGCATTTATGATAGAAAGTTTGCATTCATTTTAGTTTTCTCTTCCCTACCTGAATGTTAGAGTGATGTTCAGGATGGTAAAGGTATGACCCGTCGAATCCTCTCCTTTCAGTGTCTGATGGAAAGTCATTGGGTAGTACAGGACATGAGTGACAATATCTTATGACAGTAGAGAGAGGGTAGGATAGATTGGGGTTATAAAAGGTGGGATACCATGTCTCGCTCTTGAGTATTCCCAATCCTTGATGACACTCTATCCAGGTGATCCTCCCTCGCTAGTCCACCCCCAGGCTCTGGATCTATAAGCAATGGCCCTCTCCTGGTCACCTGAGAAGAGGATCCCCGGTGAGCAGGTAGGAAAACACCCTTAGGTTTTTCAGTTATAACTGAACATATTTTTGTGTTATAGCTTACAATCACACGACTTAGACTATAAACACCCTAGGGGTTAAATTGTTTCTTAAGTACATTAGATAATTGAATGCATTTGCGTTTTACCATGTTGGCACGAGGCCTCCAAGTTCAGCACTTGTCAATTATTATTTCTATGTAAGGATAGTCAGATATTTGTTCAATATTAATCTGATTAATATACCATTTACTGTTGATTTTCTGTTTTAGGTTCAATGCATAATTTTAGTTTTGTGATAAGATCATTAGTATTTTAATAGGCACACAATGCATTTAGTAGTGCCTGTAGTCCAGATGGTGTGGAGAAAAGTGGCACTAAATTGTCTGCGTAACCCAGCCAACTGATGTTAGTGCAGCCTAACTGAGGGAGAATGGTTTTGTCAATAACTTGATCTAGAGCACTCTGGATAGCTGCTACGTATAGGTTGAACAATAGGGGACCACTATGCAGCCCTGTTTCAGTCTGTCTGTATGTTTGATAATTTTGGGAAATGCAGCTGTGATTGTACATGTGAACTACTAAAAATGTTTTTGAATGGAGGGCTATAATCATGGTCAGTAGGCCACTCGGTATACCCCAGTTCGACAGCTTCTGCCAAAGGTGTGGCTGTTTGACCATGTCAAAGGCTGCCGAAAAAAAAAGTCAATATAGGCAGCGTACATTGAATGTGAAATGGTCTCTTTTGATTGTTCAACAACTAATGTAAAGGCCTCCAAATTAACTGCCATAGATGAACCGTGCCTGAAACCAGTTGGTTGAATGGTAATATATTTAATGTACTCACCCATTAGATAAATTCCTCAAAGAGTACTCGAGTGAATAGTTTTGTGGGGGCATCTAACATAGCTAGTAATCTGTAATGTTTTGTGTTTTCTCTGGACCTTATTTATAAACAGGAGCTAGGATACTCCAGGTCCAAGTACATGGTACTTCTAGTAAATAGACAGCATGCTTTAGGAGTTTAGAGAGAAAAGGAAGAAGAGAAATATGTCACAAATATGCCAGTAGGGATGGATTAAGATTTTTTTTTATGTTTTATTATTGTTACAGTTGTCAAACAACTTTTCAATAAATTACTATTTACAGTTTTCATAATCAACGTGAAAATTCAGAAGATTTAGGATAAACGTATAAAACGTAGAAACTTAGAAAACAAAAACAAGGAAAAAAGGAAAAATGTGAAGTTAGAATATTCTATCCTATGCATACAACTTCCATTTTCCTTACTATTTAGCGTGATATATACGAAACAAAAAAGAGAAAGGGTGACAATCCACACCGACATGTCCATACATAATAGGTCCATACATAATATAAAACTATAGCCAACCACTGAAGCATAATAGCCACGATCATAGGTGCCTTGTTAATAGTATAACAACTTAAATTTGCAAGATTAATAAACAAAGCCACGAAAAACGTCAGGAGATCACAATAGCAAGTAAGCCTTGACTGTTGAATGAGAGCGTCCATATATATTAGATCTAGCATTGGATTTTATAAAGTCTGTTCATGGATCCAGTTCAAGTAAAAGTATATATTTTGCAATTGCAATTTGTAAGCGAGACAATCTTGTATGATAAAGTCCTTTCCAAAGGCCCTCTGTTAGAATTGTTTGCTCTTGAAAATGTGGTTTTAATAACAGTCCGTTGTTTTAGTAACGCCGGGCACTCACTTAAGAGATGCTGAAGAGTTTCATGGTTCAGTTGGTTACAGCAAAATCTACAGAAATTCTCTTAACTTGACAACTGCTTTCTAGAGGCTCTTAGGTCTCTAGTTAAGCAAAGGTTTGAACAAAAACATAAAAATGTGTTTCTTAACTTTAGCTGGGGAAATTTCAGTAAATAGGTTTCAGTTGTTCTGAATCTCTTCCCCTCAAGAGGATGTTCTCTACAATTTTATTTTTATATGTTTTACACCAGTCCACAGTATTGCTCCTATCAATCCACTATAGCTTATATTTTGCTCGTGTAGAATTCTCCGTCAGTAATGTTTCCGAGATACTCGCTGTAACCATCAGAGATCTTGCAAAATTCCTCCATGATCATGGATATGCATGGGGAGACTCCAACATGTACCTTGCAAGTTTTGCCAATATTGACGTTGTATCAGGGATTAGAATACATTTTTTATATAGGGCGATTCATTTCTAATTTACTATTGCAAAAAGCGACGGCGGCCCAGTTTCTATCTTATAAGACACATAGGTTGACTTTTGGGCAGATTTTAAACACTCTTCCAATAAGAGCCTTTGATTTGGGTCCAAAATTTCACACTCTTTAAAGGTTTAGTTTTGCTTCCATATAGAATTATTGGTGACACCTTCTTTATTTATTTATTTATTTATTTTATTTATTTGTTACACGCCCAGACCCTCAGGTGTCACGGCGAGGATATAAGATGCCTTAGGAATTAGTCATATTCATACATTACATTAGTTGCTTTACATGATATAGGTTACAAACATATTCACAAAAATATACAGTGGCCTAGGTATTCACAGCAGTATCCGGTGGGAGGGGACCTATCTTTGGGTGCTAATATTGGTTGAATAACCAGGTTTTTAGCTGTTTCTTAAAGGTCGTGAAGGAGGATGCTTTTTTGATGGTGGTGGGTAGGGTGTTCCAGTGTTTGGGGGCTAGAGTGGTGAAGCTGCTGCCCCCTGCTCTTGCGGTTTTGAATCGGGGGGGGTCCAGGAGGAGTTTGTCATTGGATCTCAGTAGTCTAATATTAGTTTTAGGATGCAGAGTGTTGTTGAGGTAGATGGGTCCTTTTTTTGTGATGCATTTGTGGGTGATGCATAATGTTTTGAAAATGATGCGGGCTTTGATGGGGAGCCAGTGGGCATCTTTCCTGGTCTTGGATATATGGTCTGATTTTTTTATACCTAGCGCTGCCCTCAGGACTTTGTTTTGCAGAAGTTGCATTTTGGCTAGGTTGGTGTTGGATGTGCCCAGTAGTAATACATTACAGTAGTCCAATTTCGATAAGACCAGTGCTCTGGCCAGGGTGAGGCAGTTAACTGGAGTCAGAAATTGGCGGCTGAGTGCAATTAATTTGGAAGTGTAGGCCGTGGAGGAGGAAAGTACATTGATCTGTTTAGTCATGGTCAGGCTAGCATCGAAGTACACTCCCAGTGTTTTTACTTGTTTTGATACTGGAATATTGGTGCCGTCGATGTTGATGGTTGAATATTCTGGTTGGAGGGTTGCTAATTTGGCTGGAGCTCCTACGATGAGGACTTCCGTCTTCTCATCGTTAAGACATAGGCTGTTTAATGCCATCCAGTTTTGTATGATGACGTAAATTTTATTGATGGTTGAAGTGTCCTGGTCATAGTTGACGTAATGTAGAAAGTAATAGTTGGTTGGTAAGAAAACTTCCCATATTTCCCCTGAATAAGGATCGCTTGGGAGTTACAGGAGGATGTCTTTCCCTTTATGTCATTTAAAAATGCATCGTCATTTGAGTCATTATTAATGCTAATCCCTAGATATCTATACTCATCAATAGTTTCAAGTATGTTGTTGTCCAAGTGCCATTTATAGGTTGATAATCTAAGATATGTTTTATTTGTCGAGCGGAGAGCCTTCGTTTTATTTGCACTTATATGTAAGCCATTTGTTCGGGCATATTGCTCTAGGGCTAATAATAATTTTTGGAGGCCGGAAGGAGTCTTGGATAACAAACAAGACGTCCACGTATAGAAGCCAAGAAACTTCAGCATTATCTAAGCGCGGAGGATCAGATGTTAGTTGCAGAAAGTCATACCGTAAATCATGAATAAAGAAGTTAAGTAAAATTGCTGCCAGGACGCAGCCTTGTTTTAGACCACGATAGGCAGAGAGAAGTCGTTGCATATTTAATCTTACATAGATTAAGGTATCTGAATGGAGCTAGATAATTAAGTCCACGAGAGTGGCAGGACATCCTGCCACAATTAGCTTATTCACTATAAGTTCTCGACTAACAGAGTCGAAGGTGGACTTAAAGTTCACAAAGGCAATATACATCCCTTGTTTCGTTATCCGGGCTTGTTGTTGAATGGCGGTTACTGCTGTTAAATTTATGACTGTCCCAATACCAGAAATAAAGCCAGTTTGATGGGGCAATTTAATTCCTTTTGGGTTATCCTCTGAGTGAGATCACGCAGAATCAATCTGCAAAACAGTTTTCCAGGCACGTCCAGCAATGCGATTGGACTGTAACTTTGTGGCTGTTGACGGTCCCCTTTTTTAAAAAATGGGGACTATGATCGATTTTTTCCACGAGGAGGGAATAGTATTTAGAACCTCACTGAAAATTATATTCAAGACCTGGACCCACATGTTAGGATTAGCTTTTATTATTACATTCGATAGTCCATCCGGACCAGGTGCCCTTGATATTTTGATCTTAGAGATATAGATTTCTATATCCTGCAAACAAATTTAAGGTCAAGGCATTGGGTAAATGGCCACATATCCTTTATTGATTGTACTGCTATATTATGAATAGCATATAGTGTTAAGAAATGGGTTACCATACTTACTGGATTAGCTTGTACAGCAAGCTGAGAGGTATGGGTAGATGTATTTAATAACAGCCATATTCCTCTCGAATTTTTCATAGATAGCATCCTCAACATGTTCTAACTATCATTCTGGAATATGAAAGACTTTCTCGCTGCTTTTCAATTTTTATATGTTGTTTTTAATTGTCTAATCTCCTTCCAATAACCAGGTCATTTAAGGTTTTGTTGTATTCTTAAGGCTTTCTGGAGAATAGATTTTCAGAGCCTCAATTCACAATCAAACACATGCTTGTGTGTAGAAGATGTTTTTTTCTTTCTCTTATCAATTTCCAAAAATAGGTGAGGCTGCGAAATATGACCCTTCAGAGAATGCCACAGCAGAATTCTGAACAACATTGAATTTTAAACAATAAAATAAACTATGTAAAGAATCTTCAAACAGATGTAATCTGCTACATCCACCATTTATCACATAAGAGGTTTTTAGATGTTGAGATTGAGAAACAGGAAAATCATAGGACCATGTAAGTGTTAGTTGGTCATGGTCACTTTGATCTTGAGTACGAACTTCAAACTTCTTAACTAACAGGAACGTAGTCGAATCAGTGTAAATATAATCTATGGTCGATTTTTGATTTAGTCTGCGCCACGTCGGTCTATGAGGGACATCGCCTCCAACAGAACAGTTTGCCATAACTAAATGGTTGTTTGCCATAATTGTTGACCATCTATGAATTAACTTAATTTCCTGCTGTGAGTTTTTTTGAAAGTAATGAATATTTAACTCACCCACTAAAAAAGTCATGGAGATTGCATCATCTAATGCAAATTAAGTTCAGAAGCAACTGAATGTCAGAGAAACAATCATTAATAGACAGTGCTGCCCGATTCCAATACACATTTATAAGTGCAATTGTGTATGATTTGCTGTTAATTTTTACAAGTTGCATGTAATTATTAGGGGTCGCCCATTCAACAATTGTGAGACCTGATGACTTCTTTACCGCTGTGAGCAACCCTGCCATTGGTCTACCTTTGGCAAGTTGTGTTGCTTCAACAGTTATTAATTCAAAATTATCCCAAGTTGGTTTGGCTGTTAGCCATGTTTCTTGTATGGCAACAATGTTGTAACGATGCAAATCACTTTCATCATTATTTATCAAATGTGCGTGTCCTCGAGAATTCCAGCTAATTAAGTTCAACTGGGGATTTACACTTTGTAATTGGAGGGTGAGTTGGTTCCTGGCTACTTGAATGACAACAGCAACCAGAATTCCCTGAGGCCATCACTGGTATTAACCATGAAAACCTGAACAAACACCTGAACAGACTGCCTCCCTGATGATTGCAAGAGGCAAGAAAGCGCTAGGAGGAAAAGATCTACTGGACTGTGGAAAGTTACACCTAGCTTGGAACCAGAGTGCGCCCCTCACCCCCTTTTCTGTCAAATGTTTTTTGGGAGTCCCGGGCTCCAGAGGTGGCGGCACCGGGGTGACACATGCCCCTACTAAGGAGAGCCACACTGTTGGTTTTCCCCCTCCCCCCAACTGGGGATTTACACTTTGTAATTGGAGGGTGAGTTGGTTCCTGGCTACTTGAATGACTACAGCAACCAGAATTCCCTGAGGGCATCACTGGTATTAACCATGAACACCTGAACAAACACCTGAACAGACTGCCTCCCTGATGATTGCAAGAGGCAAGAAAACGCTAGGAGGGGAAGATCTACTGGACTGTGAAAAGGTACACCTAGCTGGGAACCAGAGTGCGCCCCTCACCCCCTTTTCTGTCAAATGTTTTTTGGGAGTCCCCGGCTCCAGAGGTGGTGGCACCGGGGTGACAGTTGTCCCTACTAAGGAGAGCCACGCTGTTGGTTCCCCCCCCCCCCCTCCAACTGGGGATTTACACTTTGTAATTGGAGGGTGAGTTGGTTACTGGCTACTTGAATGACTACAGCAACCAGAATTCCCTGAGGCCATCACTGGTATTAACCATGAACACCTGAACAAACACCTGAACAGACTGCCTCCCTGATGATTGCAAGAGGCAAGAAAGTGCTAGGAGGAGAGGATCTACTGGACTGTGGAAAGGTACATCTAGCTGGGAACCAGAGTGCGCCCCTCACCCCCTTTTCTGTCATCTATGAATTAACTTCATTTCCTGTTGTGAGTTTTTTGAAAGTAATGAATATTTAACTCACCCACTAAAAAAAGTCATGGAGATTGCATCATCTAATGCAATTAAGTTCAGAAGCAACTCAATGTCAGAGAAAAAATCATTAATAGACAGTGCTGCCCGATTCCAATACACATTTATAAGTGCAATTGTGTATGATTTGTTGTTCATTTTTACAAGTTGCATGTAATTATTAGGGGTCGCCCATTCAACAATTGTGAAACCTGATGACTTCTTTACCTCTGTGAGCAACCCTGCCATTGGTCTACCTTTGGCAAGTTGTGTTGCTTCAACAGTTATCAATTCAAAATGATCTCAAGTTGGTTTGGCTGTTAGCCATGTTTCTTGTATGGCAACAAAGTCGTAATGATGCAAATCACTTTTATCATTATTTATCAAATGTGCGTGCCCTAAAGAATTCCAGCTAATTAAGTTCAATTGAGTTATTAAATTAGCTGGTAATAGTTATTATTCAGAAATAGATCAGGATATTTTAGATGTCATTGGTTCAACACTTGATGGTTTATAATTTCTTTGATAGGCGTTAGATTTTATTTTCAGGTTCACTGGTTCATTCTGAAAAGTTTCGTACGAAATTGTGAAATCTAGATCAAAAATTGCGCATCTTGCTTGCCATATCAAGTTTAGAATGGCCAGATTTGATCCATAATCTGGCGCAGGTAAGCTTTGAATCATCTAGAAATTCCACTCGGTCTATATCAGCGGTGGATAAATCCTCCAAAGAAGGAATGCCCGCAAAGTTATTCAAAATAGAAGAACTGTTTAAATCAAATATGCCATAAGGACCTGGTCTACATTGAATGATAAGGGTGTGATAACTTGGTGTATAGCGTGATCTTCAAAGCTACCTTCTTGAGTTAATGATGGTTGTGGCAAAATTTGCGAATTCAACCCATACGTCATCATCTGTGAGTGGGGAATTTCAGTTGAGTCAGGGGGATTTGAGCTTAGTACATTAAGATGCGTTGACTGAGAACGTAACGCAGGAGCTAAAAGCTCAGTAGCTTGAATTTCTACTAATGGAGTCTTTTTTGATATTTGATGAATCAATGAGCTTTCCAATTGTGTGATTCGCTGTTCTATATCACCCAGCCCAGACCCTGAAGTTCCATTTATTTTGGGTTGTAAGTGCACCTGCACTCCAATAGCTGGGGTATGAGATTGTCTAGCTTGGACATCAATTTCTTCAATAAGGTCGTCCAGTGGTTGATGGGCAGGCACACTTTGCGATTTCAACAGTAGCGGTCTCAGTTGACTTGAGACTTTGCTTATATTTGCATATTTTTTTGTTATGTTTTTCCGGCTCGGTTACTGCCGGACTCGCTTTACCATTCCGCCTCCGTGATTCCTGGAATTACCGGGGCATTACAACCCTGGTGACCTGGGAATTCCGGAGGCGGAATTCGGTAAATCCCCATTCCCATTGTGTCCCATCTTGTGATGGTGCCGGTGTTTCCACGTCCGCCTGCAGGCGGGCGGTTTTAAACCCGCCAGGTCAGACCTGGCGGGAATGACACCTCAGCCTGCAGGACTTGAGATCACCCGGTATGTAAACAACGGTGGCGGCGGGTTTACCGCCACCGTTATTTCCATACCGGGTGACTCATAATGAGGCCCATAAACTTTTTTGTTGAATTATTGGTGCAAAAGAACCGTTTCTTTTAGCAATAGGTTTGCAAAATTTAGCAATATCTTGCACCAATTTAATCTAATCAGATTTACATTTTTTGGGCTTTTTTGAAACTGGTTCAGTAGTATTTACCAGTTTTTTCCATCGCTGTAAGGTCAATTTCAATTGATTTTGTTGATGAAGTAATCACCGATGGAATTTGTTGTAGAGAAACGTTTTGAACGGTTCAATATGAGTTGGCAGTGCTGTAGGGGGCAATGTCACAGTTAGTAATTGTGATTTTAATTGTGCAAGGATCTCCAAAACACAAGTTTGCATTAGAGATTCATACGCTGAAAGCTTTGCCGCGGGAACTTCCCGCTCATTTAATAATTGTGTTTTGTTTTGTAATAAACGTATTAGAGCTTCAGTGGTCAATGATTGTTGATGCAATAGATTTTCTCTAAGAACATTTTGAGACTTTAGGCTTGCATCAAGTGTTTCACAGAGCATCAGTATGGTTGTAGTCGCTAGATTTAATGCACCTAAAGTGGTTTGTAACAATGGAGAGGTTACAGATAACGGTACTGATGTCACCATTACAGGAGAAAGGGTTAGGTTCTGTGAGCTCCGAGCATGTGAGTTCAAAGAACAAGATGGATTAGGTCGTATTGAGGAGTAATTTTGAGACAGACTCTGAAACATTACAGGTAACTGAGATAGATTAAAGTGTGGAATTTCCTGATTTTTAAAACTTCTCCTCTGACGGTTACTCTGTGTAGACGCTTGAAACAAAGTGCCTGCTTGCATAGAGATGTTAGCAAAGTGGACATCTTCGGCCAAGGCATCAAAACGTTTGGCTTTGATCGTGGGCTCAATGTCTATTTGCTTCTGAGCCTGCTCAAACGGCATGTCAATGTTGAGTTAGGGCCTACGTTGGATGGAACATTTATGTCACGCGCGATAGCTTGTGACGTACATAAGGGCATGATGTTAGAAGAGGTAGGCTGTGTATGACCTAGATTAGGAACAGTTGCTATAGTTGTGTCTCAAACAAATGGGTTAGCAACAGGAACTAAATCAACACGAAAAGGCTCTAAGTTCGTAGATCGGACAACAGATGTATGAGATTCCACTGAGGTAGGGGAGTAAAACATTCGGATATCTGCTGTAATTGGTTGAGGCAGAAGTCGCTCAAATACCGATAGAATTTTATGAGATGACGAGTGAGTCAATTTCGCCGGAGTGTTCTGAAGGCGTTGGATTAATTTCAATGTATGGCGCCTTGACGGCATATCGCTCGTTAGTGTGTAAGGTTCCATGGTGAAACTTAATCAGATACAATTGATAACTCGGAAATGTGGGCAATAGAATGAAAACGGTTTAGCTCACCGTACCAACGAGCGAAACGGGTTAGAAAAGTTTGTTTCTTTCACACTGAGCATTCGGTATAAGAGTGATTCACTGGAGCTTCTCAACGAGCGCCCTATGCAGCCCTAACAGCCACAACAGCTCTTTACCGAACACCTCTTCCCCGAAATGTGCGGCTTTCCTGTTGATATTGGGTTCTGGGTAAAGAGGGTGGGACTTAAAAAAACATAGAAATCACAGATTTCCTTCACCTAATAACAAAAGGAAAAAGGAAAATAAGTACTTGAAAACAGTTATCCACAGGTCCAACCAGAAAGTACTCCAATCATCTGCCGGCGTACCAAAAGCAAATCCTTAGAAAGTCCTTAGCAGAGAATGCAAGCAGTGAGCAGTCCAGGGAGCAATGCAGCTACAACAGCTCTTTACCAAACAGCTTTTCCCCGAAATGCACATGCACAAAATGTACGGCTTTCCTGTTGATATTGGGTTCTGGTTAAAGAGGGTGGGACTTAAAAAAACAGAAATCACGGATTTCCTTCACCAAAAGCAAATCCTTAGAAAATCCTTAGCAGAGAATGTAAGCGGGGAGCAGTCCAGGGAGCAATGCAGCCACAACAGCTCTTTACCAAACAGCTCTTCCCCGAAATTAAGATTTAGATTTGTAAGGATGCCAACAATAGTACGTGTTTGAACGAGGATGGAAAGAGGACGTAGAAAGAGAGATGTTCATTAAACAAGTAAGATATGGAATGAGATGGGAATAGATAAAAGGAATAAGAGAGGGTCAAGAGGGGAGGAAGCTGGAAGGGCACATGAAAGGAGAGCTGCAGTATCTAAGTCAGTTAAAGGAGGGAAGATCGGAAGGTGGATGAGAAAAAAGATGGTAAAGAAGAAGAAAAAAGGGCCAAGACTATAGAAATGTAAACATCAGCAAAGTCTGAAGAGGATAAGGGTGAGGGGTCGAGGAGATAGACTAGTGTTGAGAAGTTTAAGAAGACTGCAAGGATGATGAGACAAGGAGATAGTAAGGTGACAGACCCTCACCGATATCCTCTTTGCCGTTCCCTCTCCAGGCCTATGGACCACCCACATGGTCTCTGTTCTCTCTCCTTTTTCATCCTCTCCCATTAATGTTGGCACCCAGTGGGAGGTCCTCCTGGCCCCTTTCCTCTCATACAGGAACATCATTAATGTCTATCTGAATGGCACTGTCTTGGTCAGTGGCCCCAGCCCAATCTCCTCCTTTTGGATAGATGCTTCCCGCGTTTTATAAACTTCCTTCCTTCACCTGCTACTCCTACCTGCACCTTTCTGGCTCCTCCACCACCTTCTTCCGCCACCTCTCTGGCAACCTTCTCAGCTTCTCTGGCTGCTCTGCCTCCTCCGCCACTTCTCTGGCACCCTCTTCTTCCTATCTGACTACTCTGCCATCTCTTTCTTCCTCCTTCTCTCCACTCTCGGGCACATCTAACACCTCCGCAGGGCATACCTTATACCTGTACCTCTAAACGTAGGTCTTTCAAATGTGGCAATCTGCTCCACGTCGCTACTCTTAACTCTCGCTCGGCTGTCAAACACTCCTCTGACATCTGCCGACTCCTCTAAGAACTTGATCTGGAGATCTGGATGTCCTCGGTCTCACTGAGACATGGTTCACGGCCAGCTCTGTCACATGTTTTGACACTCTCCTCCCGGATGGCTATAAGATCCTCTCCGAACTCAGAACCAACCGCCCAGGAGGTGGAGTAGACATGATCCTCCCGGATTGGATCCCTGCTTCTGTCATTCCTAGGCAGGCCTACTCCTCCTTTGAATGCCTGGCCTGCAGGCTCTCTATCTCTCCTGGCCTCTCTCTTACTGTGGCCACCATCTACAGGCCACCTGGCAAGGTCACCCTCTTCCTCTCTGAGTGGGCCGACCTCTTCTCCTCCATCCTTGCCTCTACCTCTCAACTTCTCCTCCTCTGAGACCTCAACATCCACTTGGATGCTTCGAGCCCCCCTCTGGGCTCTTTCGCAATCTCTGTGACTCTCTCTCTTTTCTTCCCTCTTGCCCAACGCACTCTGCCAGGCATAGCCTGGATGTTCTTATCTCATCAGGCATCCCCCTCTCCAACTCTCTCACCACTCCACTCTCTTGGACGGACCACTTTCTTCTCTCCTCTCACCTGTCATTTTCTGTCCCCCAGGGAAAGCCAACCTCAGCACTGCCACCTACCTTCTTGATCATCCGGCCTATGATGCGTGTGTCAGTGGAGGCTTTTGCTGCTACTTTCTCTCCTCCTCCTATTCCTCAGGCTGACTCAAATTCTGACACAGCCCTCACCAACCTGCATCTCTTTATCTCTAACACTCTTGATGTCCTTGCCCCCGTCATGAGGATCGGTCTGAAGCCCACATCCAAGTGCAACTCTTGGTATGATTCCGACCTCGCCACCCTTAAATGCAAGTGTAGGGTGGCTGAGAGGAAATGGAGGGCATCAAGCTCATCCTCCGACAAACTGGCTTGCCGCCTGCTCCAAAGGCAACATAGACTCTTTGTCCTGTCCAAGAAGAGAGCTTACACCCAAACCCGCGTCTCTGCCGCCTAACAACTTGGTCGAACTTTTCAAAATCTGCAAGCAGCTTGCTAATCCTGCTGCAGTCTTCACCTCTCCTGTTCCCTCACAGGCCCTTTGCACTGCACTGGCTTCTCACTTCACCACTAAAACTCAGGACACCCTGCCCACTCTCTCCTCTTCCTCTTCATCTACCACTGCCGGCCCCTCTCTGGCCGTCTCTCCTCCTTTCTCCTCCTTCCCCTTGTTCACTCCCGACAATGTTTCTAGACAAGTTCGATCTATGAAAGTCTTGTCAAAGCAGGTCCAGAACCATCAAGGACCACATTGACACCCTCACTCCAGCCATGGCCGATTTCTGAAATCACTCTTTTGCCACTGGAACCTTTTCTTCCACCCTAAAGCACTCCCTTGAGCACCCCCTCCTCAAGAAGCCCTCTACCTATCCTTCCTCTCCGGCAAACTACCGCCCGATCTCTATCACTCCTTTCCTGGGCAAATTCCTGGAAAAGCTGGCCATCTACCAGCTTACTATCCATAACGATTCTGTTGGTTGTCTCCATGACCACCAGTCTTGCTTTAGAGCAGCCAGAAGCACAGCAACTGCTCTTCTGAACACCTGTGAAGACTTGCACTTTAAGCTCAACGCTAACCTTTCTGTCCTCATTCTCCTTGATCTATCCTCTGCTTTTGATAAGATGAACCACGCCAACCTGATCAATTGTCTGTGACAACCTGGGCATCACTGGTCAGGCCCTAGCCTGGTTGACCTTCTTTCTCTTCAATCAACCCTCCCAGGTCCAGCTTGGGTCCTTTCTCTCTACCACCTCTCTCTCTACATATGGTGTACCCCAGGGTTCTCACCTCTCACCCTGGCTCTTCAACCATTACTTGGCACCTCTGGCCCACCTCATCTCTACCTTATGTTCTAACTTTCAGTGTAATGCAGATGAAACTCAGCTCTCCTTCAGGCTCCCCTCAGCTTCCTCTGCTCTCTTGCTCATACCCGACTGTCTATCCTGCGATTCAGGAATGGTGTGCCTCCAACAATCTCTGCCTTAATACCAGAAAGACTGAGATCCTTCTCATTAGGACCCCTGCTCCCGCTTTCCCCCTTTCACTCTGGCCACCCACACTGGGCCCTCTACCCGCACCTTTCTGTGAGGTGAAGAACCTTGGGGTCATCATCGACTCCACCCTCTCCTTCTCTCCTCACATCTATGACATCTCTAAGACGTCATACTACCAGCTGCACTTCCTCAGATGTATTCTTCCTTTTCTCACTTTCCCCCAGAAGCTCACCGTCTCCAGAGGCCTGGTTCTCTCTAGGCTAGACAACTGTAGCAGATTCTTTCTAAATCTGCCTGCCTCTACTCTTTGCTCTTTGCAAATAATCAAGAACAGGACTGCAAGACTTGTCCTTGGCCTCAAGCATAGGGATCGTATCTCTCTAGCCCTGGAATCTCTCCACTGGCTCCCGGTGGCAGCAAGGATCAAGTTCAAGACCCTCTGCATCGCCCATAAGGCTTTCTGGGGCCGGGGCCCACCCTACATCCAACTCTCTCTTTCTAAGCATCTTCCTTCTCAAGCCCTCCACTCATCCCCCTCCAACTCCCAGGGTCAGACACTTCTCCAGACAGAGAGTGGGACAGCCTGCCTGCCGCTCTCAAACTCAGGTTCCAGAAGCAAACCAAGACCTTCCTCTTCGCTTCTGCTTTTTCTCTCTCTCTCCCCTGCTGATGCTCCTATCTGCTGCGTTAACTGGTTACCTGGCCACCCACTGAATCTCACAGGCACCAGGCTCCTGCACGACCAGTAGCCCCTTGCACTGCCGCCAGGCCTCCCACCCACTTAGAAATTGTATCTGCACCTCTACAGTCCCCTGCCTCCCTGTACTTACTTGAGCCACCATCCTGGCAGCACTTACCACGTTTTGCTATTGCATTCCCCCCCCCCCGGCACTTCTCTTCCCTCCCCCTCGTACTTGCACGATCTGAATGACAAAAGGCCTAGTAAGATCGTTTGTTTTGTCCTTCCCCCGTCTACGCTTCCTTGTCTTGTCGTGCCTAGAAACACGTGTGTACAGGCGCATTAAAAATGACTTATATCATATCATAAGATCAGAGAAGAACAAGTTACTTATCAATGGTAACGTTCTTTCGACAGAATGTTCCTCCCACGTATTCCTCATCTTATGATATCTCCATATCCAGCTTTAGCTGCTATGGAAAAAATATTTCAGCTGGGGGTGCTGTGCGTCGATGCCTGTCGATTCGATGTCCCTCGAGGGCCTCTGTCTCGGTGTCAACGTCATCGATGATATATAGCATGCACAGCGACCGTTGGTTCAGTTCCGTTTTTACGTGTATTGGTTTATCCCACCCCCAACAGCTACTCACCCTGAAAGAGCATAAGCTGCAACGACATGGACATTCTACTGCGGGGTAGGCTGAGAGGGGCGATGAGGAATATGTGGGAGGAACATCCATTCAAAAGAACATTACCATGGGCAAGTAACTTGTTCTTCAAATGGATTGTGTCCTCCCATGTATTCCTCATTTTATGATTAACAACCTCTTTTGGAGGAGGGAGTCAGAATTTAAAGTTTCCAATTATGATTTAGGAGTTACTTATTGGTCTATCTGTACAGAATGTAACACTGCCTTCCCAAAAACACCTTCCCAGCCAGAGGAAGAGTCCAGACTCTAATGCTTGGTGAAAGTGTGGACTGAGGACCATGTTGCAGCCGCATACCTATCCTGAATTGGTACTCCCCTCTGTAAGGCAGAGGAAGAAGCCATGCCCCTGGTCGAATGTGCTCTGAGAACCTCATGAGGATCTTTTCCAGTTAATCTGTAACATTCCGAAATTCCTAGGATGATCCACCTAGATAAAGGTTGTATTGAGATCGCCATACCCAACTTGTGGCCTGTGTAACCAACAAAAAGTTGATCGTCTTGTCTTAATTTAGACATTCTGGAAATGTAGAAACTAAGTGCACATCATGGTTCAAGCCTGTGTAGCCTCTCCTTTTCCTTTCCAGGATGAGGTGGGGGATAGAATAAAGGTAGAAGGATTTTTTTGAGTTAAATGAAACTCGGACACAATTTTTGATAGGAAGGTAGATTAAACCTATAAAGAAAACTTTGTAAGGTGGCATTCAGGACAAGGCTTGAAGTTCACTCACCCTACGGGCTGATGTAAGAGCCACTAAAAGGAAGGTCTTTAAGGTTAACAATCTTAACCCTTTAAGTGCCATGGGTATTTCTCCCCAGTGCCAGAGCCTTTTTTGGTGATTTTGGTATGTGGCCATTCAATGGCTTGTAACTTTTTTGTTACATGAGATATCTCGGCCAAATGTGGCTCCTTTTTTTCCCCACATGTAGGTGGACGTAACGCCACCCAGGAATCCCAGGTTGCTGTAGGGGGGTGAGATAAAATAAGGAAAAAGTGCGAACATTTTGGGTTTTTTCAAAAATGCCAATAAAATGATGTACAAAGAAGCCTGTGGTTTTTTCCTTGTAAGAGCTAGGAACAAATGGTTTGCTGTGCTGAGTTCCCCAATGTGTTGGCTTTCAGGAACAGGTTGAGTGGAAATGGAAAAAAAATATTTTGATGTGGTTATCAACCGTTTTGTGAGAGGTAGGCGATTTTTGCCATTTTTGCCAATTGGACATGCATGGACGGAATGGAAGAAAAGGGCAGGAAAGCCAAATTGGAGGACAGAAAGGCATATATTTCTGAAAAGAAGACAAAATTCCAAGTTTAGGAAGGGGTGATTTGCATAGGTCAGGCAACAACTAGGTAGGGGAAACTGCCATCGAATGGGGAAAAGCGGGAAAATGACTGAAAAAAAGGTATGTGTTGGACATGGTTGGCTTGGTACGGCAATGGCTTCTATGAATTTTGAGAAAAGCAATGCTCCGCTACATTCCCCCGACTCTTGCAGTTAGGAGAGCATACCATTTTTGTAGTGTTTTTACAAAACAAGCAATACCACAAGCCAAACACTGAGCCATGGTACACAGGAGTTTTATGCTCACGGCCTGACCAGACGCACTTAGCATGTGTAAATAGGGAAAACCAATGTGGCGAGGAACAGCAGCCATACATTTTTTGAAAGAGCACAGGCAGACCTTTTCAAGGGTAGGTGACTTGTGCAGGTTACAAAAGTGTATGGTGCTAAAGCAGCGACTAAATGTAGGTCACATTTGGGAAAAGAAAGGGTTGTGAGACAAAGGGCACTAGCAAATGGGTCAAAACGTTATGAAAACCACACAAACACAACACATGGCCTACCGTCCCGCGTTCCCACAGGTGTCCCGATGAAAACGGTACCCCACATGTGTGGGTGCACCTACCTGGCCGCCAAGGGGAAAGCCTAAAACACAAGTAACCCCAAGTCTGGTTTCAGAGCGAAATCTCAGACATTCTGCCGACCGGCACAACGTACAGATATGGGCCTCGGGTGTCCAAGCCACCGAGGAAAACAGGGAACCCCATGCATTTCCGAAAAGAGGACACCCGTGGGAATCCGCAGAGGTATGATTTGCGCACATCGCCCCAGAATTCTTTACCCAGACAGCCCCGCAAAGTCCGAAATGTCGGGAAAAAAACACTTTTTCTGCACATTTCGCTCGACGCACCCATCAAAACACGGCCCCAACAACACATGGCCTACCGTCACGCGTTCCCACAGGTGTCCCGATGAAAACGGTACCTCACATGTGTTGGTGCACCTACCTGGCCGCCAAGGGGAAAGCCTAAAACACAAGTAACTCCAAGTCTGTTTTCAGAGGGAAATGTCAGACATTCTGCCGACCGGCACAACGTACAGATATGGGCCTCGGGTGTCCAAGCCACCGAGGAAAACGGGGAACCCCATGCATTTTCAAAAAGAGGACACCCGTGGGAATCCGCAGAGGTATGATTTGCGCACATCGCCCTGAATTTTTTACCCAGACAGCCCCGTAAAGTCCGAAATGTGGGGAGAAAAACGCTTTTTCTGCACATTTCGCTCAACGCACCCATCGAAACACGCCCCCAACAACACATGGCCTACCGCCACACGTTCCCAAAGGTGTCCCGATGAAAACGGTACCCCACATGTGTGGGTGCACCTACCTGGCTGCCAAGGGGAAAGCCTAAAACACAAGTAACCCCAAGTCTGTTTTCAGAGGGAAATCTCAGACATTCTGCCGACCGGCACAACGTACAGATATGGGCCTCGGGTGTCCAAGCCACCGAGGAAAACAGGGAACCCCATGCATTTCCGAAAAGAGGACACCCCTGGGAATCCGCAGAGGTATGATTTGCGCACATCGCCCCAGAATTTTTTACCCAGACAGCCCCGCAAAGTCCGAAATGTCGGGAAAAAAACACTTTTTCTGCACATTTCGCCCGACGCACCCATCAAAACACGCCCCCAACAACACATGGCCTACCGTCACGCGTTCCCACAGGAGTCCCGATGAAAACGGTACCTCACATGTGTGGGTGCACCTACCTGGCCGCCAAGGGGAAAGCCTAAAACACAAGTAAGGAACAAGTTACTTACCTGTAACTGTTGTTCTCCAGCATGGGTCTGGCATGGATTCACATGCTCATGAATATTCCCCGTCGTCAGGCTGGGAATCCTCGGTAAAGAAAAAACCAGTATCAGTTTCGTTTCTGATCTGTCTTTCGTAGTAATAACCAATCACTGGTCTCTGCGTCATACTGACCACAGCCAATGACTGCCCTCTACCTAAGCACCGCCTCTGGCAGCCATCTTCAGATTTGGAAGCACGTGAAGTGGCAGTATGACCAAGTGAAGAGCCGCAGAGGGGTAGGCGGGAGGGTTCGCATGTGAATCCATGCCAGACCCATGCTGGAGAACAACAGTTACAGGTAAGTAACTTGTTCTTTCTCCAGCATGGGGTCTGGCATGGATTCACATGCTCATGAATAAAGAATACATAGCAGTACACACATGCACAACCACGGGAGGTGGCAAAGGCTCAACATTAAGCATCACATCAACTCAACATTAAGCATCTTACCTCCTCACCAGGCTCACCTCAGGCGAACAGGTTGCGCAGCACTGCTTGGCCGACCCTGGACTCCTCCCTGGAATCCCGGTCGACGCAGTAGAATTTCGTGAAGGTGTGCGTCGACCTCCACGTAGCAGCCCTGCATATGTCCAGCAGGGGCACACCAGATAGGAACGCCGTGGTAGCTGCGATCGCTCTGGTGGAATGGGCTCTCGGACGGCCAGGCAGCGGTCGGTTTGCCAACCGGTGACAGTACATGATACAGCCGGAGAGCCATCTGGAGATGGAAGCCTTCGAGAGAGCCTTCCCCTGATTGACAGGTCCAAAGTTCACAAAGAGTTGTGACGTCTTCCGAAAACCTTTCGTGCGGTCCACGTAGAACTTCAGCGCTCTAGCTACATCCAGCGAGTGCAAAGTCCTCTCAGCCGGCGACGAAGGCGACGGGAAGAACACAGGTAACACCAAGGGTTCGTTGAGATGAAAGTCCGACGGTACCTTGGGCATGAAGGAGGGGTGCGTCCTGAGCACTACCCTCGTGTCGTGGAAAGTCAAGTACGGGGCCTTGCAGGAAAGGGCCTGGATCTCTCCCACTCGTCGTGCGGAGGTGATGGCCACGAGAAAAGCTGTTTTCCACGATAGAAACTTCAACGGGGCCGAGTGCAGAGGCTCGAACGGAGGTCCCATGAGTTTGTCAGCACCACGTTGAGCTCCCACGCCGGGGCCGGAGCCTTCACCGGCGGGAACGATCTGAACAGTCCCTTCATAAACTCTTTCACCAGACGATGAGACCACAAGGACGTCCGGCCCGTGGTTCTGGTGTATCGGGAGATCGCAGCAAGATGAATCTTGATGGACGCGTGTGCCAGACCAGCTTTGGCCAGCGTCAGCAGGTACGGCAGCACTTGGGGAGCCGTAATCCGTAGAGGGTTAATCTTCTGTGCGTGGCACCAGACAGAGAACCTCTTCCATTTGTGTCCGTAGCATTTAAGAGTCGAGGACGCCCTGGCCTTTGCAAGAACCTCTCTGCAATCGGCCGGTATGTCGTATCCTCCAAACTCTAGCGCTGCAGGAGCCAGGCCTGCAAGTTCAGCGACTTCGGGTCGTGGTGGAGGATGGCGCCTCCTTCCCTGGAGAGTAGATCCGCGTCCGCCGGCAGCTTGATTGGCGGGGACGCCGACAAGTCCAGAAGGTCCGGGAACCATATCTGCCTCGGCCACGCAGGTGCGACGAGGATCATCCTGCACCGTGACCTCTTGAGCTGGTTGACGAGCCGGATTAGCAGAGGCAAGGGAGGGAACGCGTAGAGGAACAGGCCCTCCCAGGGGAACGAGAAAGCATCGCCCATGCTCCTCGTCTGGGGAAACCTGCTGGCGAACCTCCGGCACTTGGTGTTCGTCGCCGTCGCGAACAGGTCGATCTGGGGTGTGCCCCACCGTCGGAAGAGGCGATCCACCAGATCCTGCCGTAGTTCCCACTCGCGGCACGAGCGCAGCTCCCTGCTGAGTGAGTCGGCGATGGTGTTTTTTATCCCTGCCAGATGAAACGGCACCAGAAGAATCCCTTGGGCGACGGCCCAATGCCACAGGTCCTGCGCCTCCTTGGACAGCGCTGGGGACCTGGTTCCGCCCTGTTTCCTGATGTAAAACATGGTGGTGGTGTTGTCGGTGAAGATCCTCACCACCTTGCCCTTGAGGGACGGAAGGAAGGACCTGAGGGCCCAAAACACTGCACGGAGCTCCAGGACGTTGATATGAAGGGACTTCTCCGTCGGGAGCCAGAGTCCCCTTGCGTGCAGCTTTCGGTGTGCGCTCCCCACCCTTCTAGGGAGGCATCCGTGGTCACAGTCACCTGGTGGGCTGGGGTCTGGAAGTCCATGCCCGCCGTCAGATGCGCGCGGGTGCCCCACCACCGTATCGCTCGTCGGAAACTCTCGTCGAGCTTGATCCTTTCCTCGAAGCTGCCCGTCGTCTGGATCCAGCGCGCATCCAGGAACTCTTGCAACGGGCGCATCCGGAGCCTGCACATGGGAATGAGGTAGATGCAGGAAGACATCATCCCGAGGAGGGACTTGATGGACCTCACCTTGGCCGCGTCGGCCACCAACATCCGTTGCACCTTGCCCAAGATGGTCCTGGTCCTCTCCTCCGACGGGGAGGCCAGAAGGGACACTGTGTCGAGCCTCGCTCCCAGAAACAGTGCGACTTGCGCGGGCACCAGGTGGGATTTGGCGTAGTTCACGGAGAATCCCAGGTCCGTGAGGAGTTGGACGGTCCTTGCCGTGTGGACCACGGCGAGCTCCCTCGTCTTGGCGCGGATGAGCCAGTCGTCCAGGTAGGGGTAGGGATGGGAATGTGGAAGTAGGCATCCTCCAAATCCAACGACGATAGGAAGTCTCCTTCCTCCAGCTGACCCAGGACGTGCTGGAGGGTGACCATCCGGAACTTCTGCGCCTTGATGAACTTGTTCAGGCGTCGCAGGTCCAGGATGGGGCGCCATCCTCCCGTCTTCTTCTTCACGAGGAAGTAACGCGAGTAGACTCCGGAGCCCCGAAGCCTCTTTGGGACGAGTTCGATGGCGCCCTTTCTGAGCATCGCCTTTACCTCCAGGAGAAGTTGAGGGACGTGAAGTTCTTTCCTGGCCACGGGGGGGACGCGCGGGCACCTTCTTTGAAACTCGAGCGCGTGGCCCCGGGCCAGGGCGTCCAGCACCCAACGGTCGGTGGAGATGGACTCCCACACGCTGACGAAGCCCGCCAGCCGGCCTCCCACCGGGGTGCTTCGGTGGGGGCCCGACCCCACGGCCGGTTCAATCCTGCTTGGACGCGGCCTTGCCGCCTTGGCCTCCTTGGCGACGACGGCGGGGTCCGCCAGACTTGCCTCGTCCTCTGTAGGCCTCTTGCGACGACGAGCGGGCCGCTTGACGGTAGGAAGCGAAACCGCCGCCGGAACCTTTGGAGGCGCCCTTGCCTCCGCCGCTCCGAAAGGGCGTCCGCCGTTGCTGCAGTACTCCAAGGGCCCGGGCCGTCTCAGTATCCGCCTTGATGGCCTGAAGGGAATCGTCCACTGTCTTCCCAAACAGGTTGTTCCCGTCGAAGGGCATGTCCAGGACCCTGGTCTGGACGTCCTGCCGAAAGTCCGTAGCCTTGAGCCATCCGCGACGTCGAAGGCAAACGCCGTTGCCCATCTGGCGGAACCCAGTGTCGGCGATGTCCGTCGCCACGGTGATGGCGTGGTCCGAGGCCACCTCACCTTCCTGCAGGATCTCAAGGGCCTCCGCCCTCTTGTCGTCCGGCAGAAAATCCAGCAGGGGAGCTATCTTGTACCAGAGTTCCCTGTCGTAGCGGGCCACGATAGCCAAGGCGTTGGCCGCTTTAATCGTCGTCGCCGCCGACGAGATGACTCTGCGCCCCATGGCATCCAATTTCTTTCCCTCGCCGTCCGGCGGGGAAGTCGACGTGGAGGCCGCACCCCCCCCCCGCTTTCTTCCTGGCTGCCGCGGAGACGACGGAGTCCGGGGTAGGCTGCGCCCGGAGGCATAGGGGGGCCGAGTCCGGGACCCGGTACTTTTTCTCGTACCGGTCTCTTTTCGCTGGCGTCGTGGAAGGGTTCTTGAGGAGGGAAAGGCCCTCATCCCAAATGTCGTCCAACAGAGGCACTGCGAGGACCGTCTTCCTCTTGGTCTCGCGCCGTTGGTAAAGGAAGCCTTCCTTTTTCTTCTCCTCAGGGCAGAGTTGGAAAAGCTCGGATGCCCTGGCGATCATTGAGTGGAACGATCCAATCTCGTCGGGCGGAGAAGCCCTGGTGGGAGGCGACGACGGAAAATCCTCGTCGTATGCCTCGTCGTCCGTACCCGTCGCTGCCGTGTCAGTCCCCGTATCATCCCCTCGGGTGGACGGGGAGGAGGGCTGGACGGGGCGCGACGGTTGAAAAGGAGGCGGTGGATGGATCCTTCTTTTCTTGGTAGGGGGAACACCAGAAGGTCCCGGTTCTGGATCCCCCGACGGGAGAGGTTCCTCCGTCGGTAACGGTAGTCTCGTCCTTATCTCGGAGCATAAGGACTGTATAGCCAACAAAATGGCCGCTGAGTTGTCTTGCGGCGCTGGCAGAGGGGAATCCGACGGGCGAGCAGGGGCCCCGTCGGTATCCTCGACGATGTCGTCGTCGTCACCTGCGTCGGGGCCCATTCCGACGGGCTGGTCTTGTTCCACGCCTAGGCCGTGGCTTAAGACCTCGATCAGTTCCTCTTCTGAGGTTGAGGCCGAATCTACGACGACGCCCTGCCCCCCCTTCTTCCCCACGGAGGGTTTCACGGGGGTCCTATCGATGGGCACGAAAGAAGACTCCCTCCGAGGAGGCAGGGAGATTCTGGGCCCCGAGGCCGCCACCACTGGTGCAGCCTCCACAGGCTGGGCCAGGGCCGCCGCGACCATTTCGATAGAGGGCTTGGTCGAATGGATCAAGGCCTTCACCACCTTAGGTGCGCTCACCGCCTTATCCTTGAGGGAGGGGGCACTGCCACGCTCCTCCTCTGCCTTAGAGCTCGACCGGGGTCTCTCCAGGAGCTTCGCCGGGTGCTCGGCCTTCCTCTTACCCGACCCAGAGCGTTGGCTCGTGGTTGATGGTGCCGGGGAGGGTGCGCCCTGCCTGGCGCCCGTAGAGCCCGACCGTTCGGCGCTCCCGGTGCCAGCGGACTCGCGGTGCTTGGCCTTATGTTGGGCCCCCGTCGCGGGGGCGCCCTCAAAGGTCTTAGAAGACCGCTCCGATTTCTTCTTCTTCTCGCCAGACGGGCTCTTACCCTCCAGCCAGCTGGCGAGACGTTGATGGCGGTCCTTCATGGTCCGTTCCGACATGTTGCCGCAAAACGCACAGTCCTTCTCCACGTGCGTCTTGTCCCCATGAAGGCAGTAAAGGCAGAAAGAGTGTTCGTCCTCCTTGAAGACGTTCTGCAGCTGGCATCCAGGGCAGGCCCTGAACAGCTTTCCGGGCGTCGAGCTTCCCTTCTCCTGGGCCATCTCCGAGGCCGGGCCTGAGAAGCTTCTGGAGTCCTCCGAAGTGTAGCTCGACGAAATCTTCACCCTTGAGGGGCACAGATGAATCCGACACGGGTCCCCGTTGATCGGATGTAGGATCGGTGGAGCTTGAGGCTCTTTTGACCGAAAGAATCGAAGTTTTTGTGAAAAAGCGCGAAAAAATAGCACTAACGCTCGAGAGCAATAGCACGAGGATCCCAACACATGAACGTGCGGTAAAAATCTGAAGATGGCTGCCAGAGGCGGTGCTTAGGTAGAGGGCAGTCATTGGCTGTGGTCAGTATGACGCAGAGACCAGTGATTGGTTATTACTACGAAAGACAGATCAGAAACGAAACTGATACTGGTTTTTTCTTTACCGAGGATTCCCAGCCTGACGACGGGGAATATTCATGAGCATGTGAATCCATGCCAGACCCCATGCTGGAGAACCCCAAGTCTGTTTTCAGAGGGAAATCTCAGACATTCTGCCGACCGGCACAACGTACAGATATGGGCCTCGGGTGTCCAAGCCACCAAGGAAAACAGGGAACCCCATGCATTTCTGAAAAAAGGACACCCGTGGGAATCCGCAGAGGTATGATTTGCGCACATCGCCCCAGAATTTTTTACCCAGACACCCCTGCAAAGTCCGAAATTTGGGGAAAAAAACGCATTTTCCGCACATTTCGCTCGACGCACCCATCGAAACACACCCCCAACAACACATGGCCTACCGTCACGCGTTCCCACAGGTGTCCCGATGAAAACGGTACCTCACATGTGTGGGTGCACCTACCTGGCCGCCAAGGGGAAAGCCTAAAACACAAGTAACCCCAAGTCTGTTTTCAGAGGGAAATCTCAGACATTCTGCCGACCGGCACAACGTACAGATATGGGCCTCGGGTGTCCAAGCCACCGAGGAAAACAGGGAACCCCATGCATTTTCGAAAAGAGGACACCCGTGGGAATCCGCAGAGGTATGATTTGCACACATCGCCCCAGAATTTTTTACCCAGACAGCCCCGCAAAGTCCGAAATGTCGGGGAAAAAAACACTTTTTCTGTACATTTCGCTCGACGCACCCATCAAAACACGCCCCCAACAACACATGGCCAACCGTCACGCGTTCCCACAGGTGTCCCGATGAAAACGGTACCTCACATGTGTGGGTGCACCTACCTGGCCGCCAAGGGGAAAGCCTAAAACACAAGTAACCCCAAGTCTGTTTTCAGAGGGAAATCTCAGACATTCTGCCGACCGGCACAACGTACAGATATGGGCCTCGGGTGTCCAAGCCACCGAGGAAAACAGGGAACCCCAAGCATTTCCGAAAAGAGGACACCCGTGGGAATCCGCAGAGGTATGATTTGCGCACATCGCCCCAGAAGTTTTTACCCAGACACCCCTGCAAAGTCCGAAATTTGGGGAAAAAAATGCATTTTCCGCACATTTCGCTCGACGCACCCATCGAAACACGCCCCCAACAACACATGGCCTACCGTCACGCGTTCCCACAGGTGTCCCGATGAAAACGGTACCTCACATGTGTGGGTGCACCTACCTGGCCGCCAAGGGGAAAGCCTAAAACACAAGTAACCCCAAGTCTGTTTTCAGAGGGAAATCTCAGACATTCTGCCGACCGGCACAACGTACAGATATGGGCCTCGGGTGTCCAAGCCACCGAGGAAAGCAGGGAACCCCATGCATTTCCGAAAAGAGGACACCCGTGGGAATCCGCAGAGGTATGATTTGCGCACATCGCCCCAGATTTTTTTACCCAGACAGCCCCGCAAAGTCCGAAATGTGGGGAAAAAAACGCTTTTTCCGCACATTTCGCTCAACGCACCCATCGAAACACGCCCCCAACAACACATGGCCTACCGTCACGCGTTCCCACAGGTGTCCCGATCAAAACGGTACCCCACATGTGTGGGTGCACCTACCTGGCTGCCAAGGGAAAAGCCTAAAACACAAAGTAACCCCAAGTCTGTTTTCAGAGGGAAATCTCAGACATTCTGCCGACCGGCACAACGTACCGATATGGGCCTCGGGTGTCCAAGCCACCGAGGAAAACAGGGAACCCCATACATTTCCGAAAAGAGGACACCCGTGGGAATCTGCAGAGGTATGATTTGCGCACATCGCCCCAGAATTTTTTACCCAGACAGCCCCGCAAAGTCCGAAATGTCGGGAAAAAAACACTTTTTCTGCACATTTCGCTCGACGCACCCATCAAAACACGCCCCCAACAACACATGGCCTACCGTCACGCGTTCCCACAGGTGTCCCGATGAAAACGGTACCTCACATGTGTGGGTGCACCTACCTGACCGCCAAGGGGAAAGCCTAAAACAGAAGTAACCCCAAGTCTGTTTTCAGAGGGAAATCTCAGACATTCTGCCGACCGGCACAACGTACAGTATGGGCCTCGGGTGTCCAAGCCACCGAGGAAAACAGGGAACCCCATGCATTTCCGAAAAGAGGACACCCGTGGGAATCCGCAGAGGTATGATTTGCGCACATCGCCCCAGAATTTTTTACCCAGACACCCCTGCAAAGCCCGAAATTTGGGGAAAAAAATGCTTTTTCCGCCCATTTCGCTCGACGCACCCATCGAAACACGCCCCCAACAACACATGGCCTACCGTCACGCGTTCCCAAAGGTGCACCTACCTGGCTGCCAAGGGGAAAGCCTAAAACACAAGTAACCCCAAGTCTGTTTTCAGAGGGAAATCTCAGACATTCTGCCGACCGGCACAACGTACAGATATGGGCCTCGGGTGTCCAAGCCACCGAGGAAAACAGGGAACCCCAAGCATTTCCGAAAAGAGGACACCCGTGGGAATCCGCAGAGGTATGATTTGCGCACATCGCCCCAGAAGTTTTTACCCAGACACCCCTGCAAAGTCCGAAATTTGGGGGAAAAAATGCATTTTCCGCACATTTCGCTCGACGCACCCATCGAAACACGCCCCCAACAACACATGGCCTACCGTCACGCGTTCCCACAGGTGTCCCGATGAAAACGGTACCTCACATGTGTGGGTGCACCTACCTGGCCGCCAAGGGGAAAGCCTAAAATACAAGTAACCCCAAGTCTGTTTTCAGAGGGAAATCTCAGACATTCTGCCGACCGGCACAACGTACAGATATGGGCCTCGGGTGTCCAAGCCACCGAGGAAAGCAGGGAACCCCATGCATTTCCGAAAAGAGGACACCCGTGGGAATCCGCAGAGGTATGATTTGCGCACATCGCCCCAGAATTTTTTACCCAGACAGCCCCGCAAAGTCCGAAATGTGGGGAAAAAAACGCTTTTTCCGCACATTTCGCTCAACGCACCCATCGAAACACGCCCCCAACAACACATGGCCTACCGTCACGCGTTCCCACAGGTGTCCCGATCAAAACGGTACCCCACATGTGTGGGTGCACCTACCTGGCTGCCAAGGGAAAAGCCTAAAACACAAAGTAACCCCAAGTCTGTTTTCAGAGGGAAATCTCAGACATTCTGCCGACCGGCACAACGTACAGATATGGGCCTCGGGTGTCCAAGCCACCGAGGAAAACAGGGAACCCCATGCATTTTCGAAAAGAGGACACCCGTGGGAATCCGCAGAGGTATGATTTGCGCACATCGCCCCAGAATTTTTTACCCAGACAGCCCCGTAAAGTCCGAAATGTTGGGAAAAAAATGCTTTTTCTGCACATTTCGCTCAACGCACCCATCGAAACACGCCCCCAACAACACATGGCCTACCGCCACGCGTTCCCAAAGGTGTCCCGATGAAAACGGTACCCCACATGTGTGGGTGCACCTACCTGGCTGCCAAGGGGAAAGCCTAAAACACAAGTAACCCCAAGTCTGTTTTCAGAGGGAAATCTCAGACATTCTGCCGACCGGCACAACGTACAGATATGGGCCTCGGGTGTCCAAGCCACCGAGGAAAACAGGGAACCCCATGCATTTCCGAAAAGAGGACACCCCTGGGAATCCGCAGAGGTATGATTTGCGCACATCGCCCCAGAATTTTTTACCCAGACAGCCCTGCAAAGTCCGAAATGTCGGGAAAAAAACACTTTTTCTGCACATTTCGCCCGACGCACCCATCAAAACACGCCCCCAACAACACATGGCCTACCGTCACGCGTTCCCACAGGAGTCCCGATGAAAACGGTACCTCACATGTGTTGGTTCACCTACCTGGCCGCCAAGGGGAAAGCCTAAAACACAAGTAACCCCAAGTCTGTTTTCAGAGGGAAATCTCAGACATTCTGCCGACCGGCACAACTTACAGATATGGGCCTCGGGTGTCCAAGCCACCAAGGAAAACAGGGAACCCCATGCATTTCTAAAAAAAGGACACCCGTGAGAATCCGCAGAGGTATGATTTGCGCACATCGCCCCATAATTTTTTACCCAGACACCCCTGCAAAGTCCGAAATTTGGGGAAAAAAATGCATTTTCCGCACATTTCGCTCGACGCACCCATCGAAACACACCCCCAACAACACATGGCCTACCGTCACGCGTTCCCACAGGTGTCCCAATGAAAACGGTACCTCACATGTGTGGGTGCACCTACCTGGCCGCCAAGGGGAAAGCCTAAAACACAAGTAACCCCAAGTCTGTTTTCAGAGGGAAATCTCAGACATTCTGCCGACCGGCACAACGTACAGATATGGGCCTCGGGTGTCCAAGCCACCGAGGAAAACAGGGAACCCCATGCATTTTCAAAAAGAGGACACCCGTGGGAATCCGCAGAGGTATGATTTGCACACATCGCCCCAGAATTTTTTACCCAGACAGCCCCGCAAAGTCCGAAATGTCGGGAAAAAAACACTTTTTCTGCACATTTCGCTCGACGCACCCATCAAAACACGCCCCCAACAACACATGGCCAACCGTCACGCGTTCCCACAGGTGTCCCGATGAAAACGGTACCTCACATGTGTGGGTGCACCTACCTGGCCGCCAAGGGGAAAGCCTAAAACACAAGTAACCCCAAGTCTGTTTTCAGAGGGAAATCTCAGACATTCTGCCGACCGGCACAACGTACAGATATGGGCCTCGGGTGTCCAAGCCACCGAGGAAAACAGGGAACCCCAAGCATTTCCGAAAAGAGGACACCCGTGGGAATCCGCAGAGGTATGATTTGCGCACATCGCCCCAGAAGTTTTTACCCAGACACCCCTGCAAAGTCCGAAATTTGGGGAAAAAAATGCATTCTCCGCACATTTCGCTCGACGCACCCATCGAAACACGCCCCCAACAACACATGGCCTACCGTCACGCGTTCCCACAGGTGTCCCGATGAAAACGGTACCTCACATGTGTGGGTGCACCTACCTGGCCGCCAAGGGGAAAGCCTAAAACACAAGTAACCCCAAGTCTGTTTTCAGAGGGAAATCTCAGACATTCTGCCGACCGGCACAACGTACAGATATGGGCCTCGGGTGTCCAAGCCACCGAGGAAAGCAGGGAACCCCATGCATTTCCGAAAAGAGGACACCCGTGGGAATCCGCAGAGGTATGATTTGCGCACATCGCCCCAGAATTTTTTACCCAGACAGCCCTGCAAAGTCCGAAATGTCGGGAAAAAAACACTTTTTCTGCACATTTCGCTCGACGCACCCATCAAAACACGCCCCCAACAACACATGGCCTACCGTCACGCGTTCCCACAGGTGTCCCGATGAAAACGGTACCTCACATGTGTGGGTGCACCTACCTGACCGCCAAGGGGAAAGCCTAAAACAGAAGTAACCCCAAGTCTGTTTTCAGAGGGAAATCTCAGACATTCTGCCGACCGGCACAACGTACAGTATGGGCCTCGGGTGTCCAAGCCACCGAGGAAAACAGGGAACCCCATGCATTTCCGAAAAGAGGACACCCGTGGGAATCCGCAGAGGTATGATTTGCGCACATCGCCCCAGAATTTTTTACCCAGACACCCCTGCAAAGTCCGAAATTTGGGGAAAAAAATGCTTTTTCCGCCCATTTCGCTCGACGCACCCATCGAAACACGCCCCCAACAACACATGGCCTACCGTCACGCGTTCCCAAAGGTGTCCCGATGAAAACGGTACCCCACATGTGTGGGTGCACCTACCTGACCGCCAAGGGGAAAGCCTAAAACAGAAGTAACCCCAAGTCTGTTTTCAGAGGGAAATCTCAGACATTCTGCCGACCGGCACAACGTACAGATATGGGCCTCGGGTGTCCAAGCCACCGAGGAAAACAGGGAACCCCAAGCATTTCCGAAAAGAGGACACCCGTGGGAATCCGCAGAGGTATGATTTGCGCACATCGCCCCAGAAGTTTTTACCCAGACACCCCTGCAAAGTCCGAAATTTGGGGAAAAAAATGCATTTTCTGCACATTTCGCTCGACGCACCCATCAAAACACGCCCCCAACAACACATGGCCTACCGTCACGCGTTCCCACAGGTGTCCCGATGAAAACGGTACCTCACATGTGTGGGTGCACCTACCTGGCCGCCAAGGGGAAAGCCTAAAACACAAGTAACCCCAAGTCTGTTTTCAGAGGGAAATCTCAGACATTCTGCCGACCGGCACAACGTACAGATATGGGCCTCGGGTATCCAAGCCACCGAGGAAAGCAGGGAACCCCATACATTTCCGAAAAGAGGACACCCGTGGGAATCCGCAGAGGTATGATTTGCGCACATCGCCCCAGAATTTTTTACCCAGACAGCCCCGCAAAGTCCGAAATGTGGGGAAAAAAACGCTTTTTCCGCACATTTCGCTCAACGCACCCATCGAAACACGCCCCCAACAACACATGGCCTACCGTCACGCGTTCCCACAGGTGTCCCGATCAAAACGGTACCCCACATGTCTGGGTGCACCTACCTGGCTGCCAAGGGAAAAGCCTAAAACACAAAGTAACCCCAAGTCTGTTTTCAGAGGGAAATCTCAGACATTCTGCCGACCGGCACAACGTACCGATATGGGCCTCGGGTGTCCAAGCCACCGAGGAAAACAGGGAACCCCATGCATTTCCGAAAAGAGGACACCCGTGGGAATCCGCAGAGGTATGATTTGCGCACATCGCCCCAGAATTTTTTACCCAGACAGCCCCGCAAAGTCCGAAATGTCGGGAAAAAAACACTTTTTCTGCACATTTCGCTCGACGCACCCATCAAAACACGCCCCCAACAACACATGGCCTACCGTCACGCGTTCCCACAGGTGTCCCGATGAAAACGTTACCTCACATGTGTGGGTGCACCTACCTGACCGCCAAGGGGAAAGCCTAAAACAGAAGTAACCCCAAGTCTGTTTTCAGAGGGAAATCTCAGACATTCTGCCGACCGGCACAACGTACAGTATGGGCCTCGGGTGTCCAAGCCACCGAGGAAAACAGGGAACCCCATGCATTTCTGAAAAGAGGACACCCGTGGGAATCCGCAGAGGTATGATTTGCGCACATCGCCCCAGAATTTTTTACCCAGACACCCCTGCAAAGTCCGAAATTTGGGGAAAAAAATGCTTTTTCCGCCCATTTCGCTCGACACACCCATCGAAACACGCCCCCAACAACACATGGCCTACCGTCACGCGTTCCCACAGGTGTCCCGATGAAAACGGTACCTCACATGTGTGGGTGCACCTACCTGTCCGCCAAGGGGAAAGCCTAAAACACAAGTAACCCCAAGTCTGTTTTCAGAGGGAAATCTCAGACATTCTGCCGACCGGCACAACGTACAGATATGGGCCTCGGGTGTCCAAGCCACCGAGGAAAACAGGGAACCCCATGCATTTTCGAAAAGAGGACACCCATGGGAATCCGCAGAGGTATGATTTGCGCACATCGCCCCAGAATTTTTTACCCAGACAGCCCCGCAAAGTCCGAAATGTGGGGAAAAAAACGCTTTTTCCACACATTTCGCTCGACGCACCCATCGAAACACGCCCCCAACAACACATGGCCTACCGTCACGCATTCCCACAGGTGTCCCAATGAAAACGGTACCTCACATGTGTGGGTGCACCTACCTGGCCGCCAAGGGGAAAGCCTAAAACACAAGTAACCCCAAGTCTGTTTTCAGAGGGAAATCTCAGACATTCTGCCGACCGGCACAACGTACAGATATGGGCCTCGGGTGTCCAAGCCACCGAGGAAAACAGGGAACCCCATGCATTTCCGAAAAGAGGACACCCGTGGGAATCCGCAGAGGTATGATTTGCGCACATCGCCCCAGAATTTTTTACCCAGACAGCCCCGCAAAGTCCGAAATGTCGGGAAAAAAACACTTTTTCTGCACATTTCGCTCGACGCACCCATCAAAACACGCCCCCAACAACACATGGCCTACCGTCACGCGTTCCCACAGGTGTCCCGATGAAAACGGTACCTCACATGTGTGGGATCACCTACCTGGCCGCCAAGGGGAAAGCCTAAAACACAAGTAACCCCAAGTCTGTTTTCAGAGGGAAATCTCAGACATTCTGCCGACCGGCACAACGTACAGATATGGGCCTCGGGTGTCCAAGCCACCGAGGAAAACAGGGAACCCCATGCATTTCCGAAAAGAGGACACCTGTGGGAATCCGCAGAGGTATGATTTGCGCACATCGCCCCAGAATTTTTTACCCAGACACCCCTGCAAATTCCGAAATTTGGGGAGAAAAACGCATTTTCCGCACATTTCGCTCGACACAGCCATCGAAACAGGCCCCCAACAACACATGGCCTACCGTCACGCGTTCCCACAGGTGTCCCGATGAAAACGGTACCTCACATGTGTGGGTGCACCTACCTGGCCGCCAAGGGGAAAGCCTAAAACACAAGTAACCCCAAGTCTGTTTTCAGAGGGAAATCTCAGACATTCTGCCGACCGGCACAACGTACAGATATGGGCCTCGGGTGTCCAAGCCACCGAGGAAAACAGGGAACCCCATGCATTTTCGAAAAGAGTACACCCGTGGGAATCCGCAGAGGTATGATTTGCGCACATCGCCCCAGAATTTTTTACCCAGACACCTCTGCAAAGTCCGAAATGTGGGCAAAAAAACGCTTTTTCCGCACATTTCGCTCGACGCACCCATCGAAACACGCCCCCAACAACACATGGCCTACTGTCACGCGTTCCCACAGGTGTCCCGATGAAAACGGTACCTCACATGTGTGGGTGCACCTACCTGGCCGCCAAGGGGAAAGCCTAAAACACAAGTAACCCGAAGTCTGTTTTCAGAGGGAAATCTCAGACATTCTGCCGACCGGCACAACGTACAGATATGGGCCTCAGGTGTCCAAGCCACCGAGGAAAACAGGGAACCCCATGCATTTCCGAAAAGAGGACACCCGTGGGAATCCGCAGAGGTATGATTTGCGCACATCGCCCCAGAATTTTTTACCCAGACAGCCCCGCAAAGTCCGAAATGTCGGGAAAAAAACACTTTTTCTGCACATTTCGCTCGACGCACCCATCAAAACACGCCCCCAACAACACATGGCCTACCGTCACGCGTTCCCACAGGTGTCCCGATGAAAACGGTACCTCACATGTGTGGGTGCACCTACCTGGCCGCCAAGGGGAAAGCCTAAAACACAAGTAACCCCAAGTCTGTTTTCAGAGGGAAATCTCAGACATTCTGCCGACCGGCACAACGTACAGATATGGGCCTCGGGTGTCCAAGCCACCGAGGAAAACAGGGAACCCCATGCATTTCCGAAAAGAGGACACCCCTGGGAATCCGCAGAGGTATGATTTGCGCACATCGCCCCAGAATTTTTTACCCAGACAGCCCCGCAAAGTCCGAAATGTCGGGAAAAAAACACTTTTTCTGCATATTTCGCCCGACGCACCCATCAAAACACGCCCCCAACAACACATGGCCTACCGTCACGCGTTCCCACAGGAGTCCCGATGAAAACGGTACCTCACATGTGTGGGTGCACCTACCTGGCCGCCAAGGGGAAAGCCTAAAACACAAGTAACCCCAAGTCTGTTTTCAGAGGGAAATCTCAGACATTCTGCTGACCGGCACAACGTACAGATATGGGCCTCGGGTGTACAAGCCACCAAGGAAAACAGGGAACCCCATGCATTTCCGAAAAAAGGACACCCATGGGAATCCGCAGAGGTATGATTTGCGCACATCGCCCCAGAATTTTTTACCCAGACACCCCTGCAAAGTCCGAAATTTGGGGAAAAAAACGCATTTTCCGCACATTTCGCTCGACGCCCCCATCGAAACACACCCCCAACAACACATGGCCTACCGTCACGCGTTCCCACAGGTGTCCCGATGAAAACGGTACCTCACATGTGTGGGTGCACCTACCTGGCCGCCAAGGGGAAAGCCTAAAACACAAGTAACCCCAAGTCTGTTTTCAGAGGGAAATCTCAGACATTCTGCCGACCGGCACAACGTACAGATATGGGCCTCGGGTGTCCAAGCCACCGAGGAAAACAGGGAACCCCATGCATTTTCGAAAAGAGGACACCCGTGGGAATCCGCAGAGGTATGATTTGCACACATCGCCCCAGAATTTTTTACCCAGACAGCCCCGCAAAGTCCGAAATGTCGGGAAAAAAACACTTTTTCTGCACATTTCGCTCGACGCACCCATCAAAACACGCCCCCAACAACACATGGCCTACCGTCACGCGTTCCCACAGGTGTCCCGATGAAAACGGTACCTCACATGTGCGGGTGCACCTACCTGACCGCCAAGGGGAAAGCCTAAAACAGAAGTAACCCCAAGTCTGTTTTCAGAGGGAAATCTCAGACATTCTGCCGACCGGCACAACGTACAGTATGGGCCTCGGGTGTCCAAGCCACCGAGGAAAACAGGGAACCCCATGCATTTCTGAAAAGAGGACACCCGTGGGAATCCGCAGAGGTATGATTTGCGCACATCGCCCCAGAATTTTTTACCCAGACACCCCTGCAAAGTCCGAAATTTGGGGAAAAAAATGCTTTTTCCGCCCATTTCGCTCGACACACCCATCGAAACACGCCCCCAACAACACATGGCCTACCGTCACACGTTCCCACAGGTGTCCCGATGAAAACGGTACCTCACATGTGTGGGTGCACCTACCTGTCCGCCAAGGGGAAAGCCTAAAACACAAGTAACCCCAAGTCTGTTTTCAGAGGGAAATCTCAGACATTCTGCCGACCGGCACAACGTACAGATATGGGCCTCGGGTGTCCAAGCCACCGAGGAAAACAGGGAACCCCATGCATTTTCGAAAAGAGGACACCCATGGGAATCCGCAGAGGTATGATTTGCGCACATCGCCCCAGAATTTTTTACCCAGACAGCCCCGCAAAGTCCGAAATGTGGGGAAAAAAACGCTTTTTCCACACATTTCGCTCGACGCACCCATCGAAACACGCCCCCAACAACACATGGCCTACCGTCACGCATTCCCACAGGTGTCCCAATGAAAACGGTACCTCACATGTGTGGGTGCACCTACCTGGCCGCCAAGGGGAAAGCCTAAAACACAAGTAACCCCAAGTCTGTTTTCAGAGGGAAATCTCAGACATTCTGCCGACCGGCACAACGTACAGATATGGGCCTCGGGTGTCCAAGCCACCGAGGAAAACAGGGAACCCCATGCATTTCCGAAAAGAGGACACCCGTGGGAATCCGCAGAGGTATGATTTGCGCACATCGCCCCAGAATTTTTTACCCAGACAGCCCCGCAAAGTCCGAAATGTCGGGAAAAAAACACTTTTTCTGCACATTTCGCTCGACGCACCCATCAAAACACGCCCCCAACAACACATGGCCTACCGTCACGCGTTCCCACAGGTGTCCCGATGAAAACGGTACCTCACATGTGTGGGATCACCTACCTGGCCGCCAAGGGGAAAGCCTAAAACACAAGTAACCCCAAGTCTGTTTTCAGAGGGAAATCTCAGACATTCTGCCGACCGGCACAACGTACAGATATGGGCCTCGGGTGTCCAAGCCACCGAGGAAAACAGGGAACCCCATGCATTTCCGAAAAGAGGACACCTGTGGGAATCCGCAGAGGTATGATTTGCGCACATCGCCCCAGAATTTTTTACCCAGACATCCCTGCAAATTCCGAAATTTGGGGAGAAAAACGCATTTTCCGCACATTTCGCTCGACACAGCCATCGAAACAGGCCCCCAACAACACATGGCCTACCGTCACGCGTTCCCACAGGTGTCCCGATGAAAACGGTACCTCACATGTGTGGGTGCACCTACCTGGCCGCCAAGGGGAAAGCCTAAAACACAAGTAACCCCAAGTCTGTTTTCAGAGGGAAATCTCAGACATTCTGCCGACCGGCACAACGTACAGATATGGGCCTCGGGTGTCCAAGCCACCGAGGAAAACAGGGAACCCCATGCATTTCCGAAAAGAGGACACCCCTGGGAATCCGCAGAGGTATGATTTGCGCACATCGCCCCAGAATTTTTTACCCAGACAGCCCCGCAAAGTCCGAAATGTCGGGAAAAAAACACTTTTTCTGCATATTTCGCCCGACGCACCCATCAAAACACGCCCCCAACAACACATGGCCTACCGTCACGCATTCCCACAGGTGTCCCAATGAAAACGGTACCTCACATGTGTGGGTGCACCTACCTGGCCGCCAAGGGGAAAGCCTAAAACACAAGTAACCCCAAGTCTGTTTTCAGAGGGAAATCTCAGACATTCTGCCGACCGGCACAACGTACAGATATGGGCCTCAGGTGTCCAAGCCACCGAGGAAAACAGGGAACCCCATGCATTTCCGAAAAGAGGACACCCGTGGGAATCCGCAGAGGTATGATTTGCGCACATCGCCCCAGAATTTTTTACCCAGACAGCCCCGCAAAGTCCGAAATGTCGGGAAAAAAACACTTTTTCTGCACATTTCGCTCGACGCACCCATCAAAACACGCCCCCAACAACACATGGCCTACCGTCACGCGTTCCCACAGGTGTCCCGATGAAAACGGTACCTCACATGTGTGGGTGCACCTACCTGGCCGCCAAGGGGAAAGCCTAAAACACAAGTAACCCCAAGTCTGTTTTCAGAGGGAAATCTCAGACATTCTGCCGACCGGCACAACGTACAGATATGGGCCTCGGGTGTCCAAGCCACCGAGGAAAACAGGGAACCCCATGCATTTCCGAAAAGAGGACACCCCTGGGAATCCGCAGAGGTATGATTTGCGCACATCGCCCCAGAATTTTTTACCCAGACAGCCCCGCAAAGTCCGAAATGTCGGGAAAAAAACACTTTTTCTGCATATTTCGCCCGACGCACCCATCAAAACACGCCCCCAACAACACATGGCCTACCGTCACGCGTTCCCACAGGAGTCCCGATGAAAACGGTACCTCACATGTGTGGGTGCACCTACCTGGCCGCCAAGGGGAAAGCCTAAAACACAAGTAACCCCAAGTCTGTTTTCAGAGGGAAATCTCAGACATTCTGCTGACCGGCACAACGTACAGATATGGGCCTCGGGTGTACAAGCCACCAAGGAAAACAGGGAACCCCATGCATTTCCGAAAAAAGGACACCCATGGGAATCCGCAGAGGTATGATTTGCGCACATCGCCCCAGAATTTTTTACCCAGACACCCCTGCAAAGTCCGAAATTTGGGGAAAAAAACGCATTTTCCGCACATTTCGCTCGACGCCCCCATCGAAACACACCCCCAACAACACATGGCCTACCGTCACGCGTTCCCACAGGTGTCCCGATGAAAACGGTACCTCACATGTGTGGGTGCACCTACCTGGCCGCCAAGGGGAAAGCCTAAAACACAAGTAACCCCAAGTCTGTTTTCAGAGGGAAATCTCAGACATTCTGCCGACCGGCACAACGTACAGATATGGGCCTCGGGTGTCCAAGCCACCGAGGAAAACAGGGAACCCCATGCATTTTCGAAAAGAGGACACCCGTGGGAATCCGCAGAGGTATGATTTGCACACATCGCCCCAGAATTTTTTACCCAGACAGCCCCGCAAAGTCCGAAATGTCGGGAAAAAAACACTTTTTCTGCACATTTCGCTCGACGCACCCATCAAAACACGCCCCCAACAACACATGGCCTACCGTCACGCGTTCCCACAGGTGTCCCGATGAAAACGGTACCTCACATGTGTGGGTGCACCTACCTGACCGCCAAGGGGAAAGCCTAAAACAGAAGTAACCCCAAGTCTGTTTTCAGAGGGAAATCTCAGACATTCTGCCGACCGGCACAACGTACAGTATGGGCCTCGGGTGTCCAAGCCACCGAGGAAAACAGGGAACCCCATGCATTTCTGAAAAGAGGACACCCGTGGGAATCCGCAGAGGTATGATTTGCGCACATCGCCCCAGAATTTTTTACCCAGACACCCCTGCAAAGTCCGAAATTTGGGGAAAAAAATGCTTTTTCCGCCCATTTCGCTCGACACACCCATCGAAACACGCCCCCAACAACACATGGCCTACCGTCACACGTTCCCACAGGTGTCCCGATGAAAACGGTACCTCACATGTGTGGGTGCACCTACCTGTCCGCCAAGGGGAAAGCCTAAAACACAAGTAACCCCAAGTCTGTTTTCAGAGGGAAATCTCAGACATTCTGCCGACCGGCACAACGTACAGATATGGGCCTCGGGTGTCCAAGCCACCGAGGAAAACAGGGAACCCCATGCATTTTCGAAAAGAGGACACCCATGGGAATCCGCAGAGGTATGATTTGCGCACATCGCCCCAGAATTTTTTACCCAGACAGCCCCGCAAAGTCCGAAATGTGGGGAAAAAAACGCTTTTTCCACACATTTCGCTCGACGCACCCATCGAAACACGCCCCCAACAACACATGGCCTACCGTCACGCATTCCCACAGGTGTCCCAATGAAAACGGTACCTCACATGTGTGGGTGCACCTACCTGGCCGCCAAGGGGAAAGCCTAAAACACAAGTAACCCCAAGTCTGTTTTCAGAGGGAAATCTCAGACATTCTGCCGACCGGCACAACGTACAGATATGGGCCTCGGGTGTCCAAGCCACCGAGGAAAACAGGGAACCCCATGCATTTCCGAAAAGAGGACACCCGTGGGAATCCGCAGAGGTATGATTTGCGCACATCGCCCCAGAATTTTTTACCCAGACAGCCCCGCAAAGTCCGAAATGTCGGGAAAAAAACACTTTTTCTGCACATTTCGCTCGACGCACCCATCAAAACACGCCCCCAACAACACATGGCCTACCGTCACGCGTTCCCACAGGTGTCCCGATGAAAACGGTACCTCACATGTGTGGGATCACCTACCTGGCCGCCAAGGGGAAAGCCTAAAACACAAGTAACCCCAAGTCTGTTTTCAGAGGGAAATCTCAGACATTCTGCCGACCGGCACAACGTACAGATATGGGCCTCGGGTGTCCAAGCCACCGAGGAAAACAGGGAACCCCATGCATTTCCGAAAAGAGGACACCTGTGGGAATCCGCAGAGGTATGATTTGCGCACATCGCCCCAGAATTTTTTACCCAGACACCCCTGCAAATTCCGAAATTTGGGGAGAAAAACGCATTTTCCGCACATTTCGCTCGACACAGCCATCGAAACAGGCCCCCAACAACACATGGCCTACCGTCACGCGTTCCCACAGGTGTCCCGATGAAAACGGTACCTCACATGTGTGGGTGCACCTACCTGGCCGCCAAGGGGAAAGCCTAAAACACAAGTAACCCCAAGTCTGTTTTCAGAGGGAAATCTCAGACATTCTGCCGACCGGCACAACGTACAGATATGGGCCTCGGGTGTCCAAGCCACCGAGGAAAACAGGGAACCCCATGCATTTTCGAAAAGAGTACACCCGTGGGAATCCGCAGAGGTATGATTTGCGCACATCGCCCCAGAATTTTTTACCCAGACACCTCTGCAAAGTCCGAAATGTCGGGAAAAAAACACTTTTTCTGCACATTTCGCTCGACGCACCCATCAAAACACGCCCCCAACAACACATGGCCTACCGTCACGCGTTCCCACAGGTGTCCCGATGAAAACGGTACCTCACATGTGTGGGTGCACCTACCTGGCCGCCAAGGGGAAAGCCTAAAACACAAGTAACCCCAAGTCTGTTTTCAGAGGGAAATCTCAGACATTCTGCCGACCGGCACAACGTACAGATATGGGCCTCGGGTGTCCAAGCCACCGAGGAAAACGGGGAACCCCATGCATTTTCGAAAAGAGGACACCCGTGGGAATCCGCAGAGGTATGATTTGCGCACATCGCCCCAGAATTTTTTACCCAGACAGCCCCGTAAAGTCCGAAATGTGGGGAAAAAAACGCTTTTTCTGCACATTTTGCTCAACGCACCCATCCAAACACGCCCCCAACAACACATGGCCTACCGCCACGCGTTCCCAAAGGTGTCCCGATGAAAACGGTACCCCACATGTGTGGGTGCACCTACCTGGCTGCCAAGGGGAAAGCCTAAAACACAAGTAACCCCAAGTCTGTTTTCAGAGGGAAATCTCAGACATTCTGCCGACCGGCACAACGTACAGATATGGGCCTCGGGTGTCCAAGCCACCGAGGAAAACAGGGAACCCCATGCATTTCCGAAAAGAGGACACCCCTGGGAATCCGCAGAGGTATGATTTGCGCACATCGCCCCAGAATTTTTTACCCAGACAGCCCCGCAAAGTCCGAAATGTCGGGAAAAAAACACTTTTTCTGCATATTTCGCCCGACGCACCCATCAAAACACGCCCCCAACAACACATGGCCTACCGTCACGCGTTCCCACAGGAGTCCCGATGAAAACGGTACCTCACATGTGTGGGTGCACCTACCTGGCCGCCAAGGGGAAAGCCTAAAACACAAGTAACCCCAAGTCTGTTTTCAGAGGGAAATCTCAGACATTCTGCTGACCGGCACAACGTACAGATATGGGCCTCGGGTGTCCAAGCCACCAAGGAAAACAGGGAACCCCATGCATTTCCGAAAAAAGGACACCCGTGGGAATCCGCAGAGGTATGATTTGCGCACATCGCCCCAGAATTTTTTACCCAGACACCCCTGCAAAGTCCGAAATTTGGGGAAAAAAACGCATTTTCCGCACATTTCGCTCGACGCCCCCATCGAAACACACCCCCAACAACACATGGCCTACCGTCACGCGTTCCCACAGGTGTCCCGATGAAAACGGTACCTCACATGTGTGGGTGCACCTACCTGGCCGCCAAGGGGAAAGCCTAAAACACAAGTAACCCCAAGTCTGTTTTCAGAGGGAAATCTCAGACATTCTGCCGACCGGCACAACGTACAGATATGGGCCTCGGGTGTCCAAGCCACCGAGGAAAACAGGGAACCCCATGCATTTTCGAAAAGAGGACACCCGTGGGAATCCGCAGAGGTATGATTTGCACACATCGCCCCAGAATTTTTTACCCAGACAGCCCCGCAAAGTCCGAAATGTCGGGAAAAAAACACTTTTTCTGCACATTTCGCTCGACGCACCCATCAAAACACGCCCCCAACAACACATGGCCAACCGTCACGCGTTCCCACAGGTGTCCCGATGAAAACGGTACCTCACATGTGTGGGTGCACCTACCTGGCCGCCAAGGGGAAAGCCTAAAACACAAGTAACCCCAAGTCTGTTTTCAGAGGGAAATCTCAGACATTCTGCCGACCGGCACAACGTACAGATATGGGCCTCGGGTGTCCAAGCCACCGAGGAAAACAGGGAACCCCATGCATTTCCGAAAAGAGGACACCCGTGGGAATCCGCAGAGGTATGATTTGCGCACATCGCCCCAGAAGTTTTTACCCAGACACCCCTGCAAAGTCCGAAATTGGGGAAAGAAATGCATTTTCCGCACATTTCGCTCGACGCACCCATCGAAACACGCCCCCAACAACACATGGCCTACCGTCACGCGTTCCCACAGGTGTCCCGATGAAAACGGTACCTCACATGTGTGGGTGCACCTACCTGGCCGCCAAGGGGAAAGCCTAAAACACAAGTAACCCCAAGTCTGTTTTCAGAGGGAAATCTCAGACATTCTGCCGACCGGCACAACGTACAGATATGGGCCTCGGGTGTCCAAGCCACCGAGGAAAGCAGGGAACCCCATGCATTTCCGAAAAGAGGACACCCGTGGGAATCCGCAGAGGTATGATTTGCGCACATCGCCCCAGAATTTTTTACCCAGACAGCCCCGCAAAGTCCGAAATGTGGGGAAAAAAAACGCTTTTTCCGCACATTTCGCTCAACGCACCCATCGAAACACGCCCCCAACAACACATGGCCTACCGTCACGCGTTCCCACAGGTGTCCCGATCAAAACGGTACCCCACATGTGTGGGTGCACCTACCTGGCTGCCAAGGGAAAAGCCTAAAACACAAAGTAACCCCAAGTCTGTTTTCAGAGGGAAATCTCAGACATTCTGCCGACTGGCACAACGTACCGATATAGGCCTCGGGTGTCCAAGCCACCGAGGAAAACAGGGAACCCCATGCATTTCCGAAAAGAGGACACCCGTGGGAATCCGCAGAGGTATGATTTGAGCACATCGCCCCAGAATGTTTTACCCAGACAGCCCCGCAAAGTCCGAAATGTCGGGAAAAAAACACTTTTTCTGCACATTTCGCTCGACGCACCCATCAAAACACGCCCCCAACAACACATGGCCTACCGTCACGCGTTCCCACAGGTGTCCCGATGAAAACGGTACCTCACATGTGTGGGTGCACCTACCTGACCGCCAAGGGGAAAGCCTAAAACAGAAGTAACCCCAAGTCTGTTTTCAGAGGGAAATCTCAGACATTCTGCCGACCGACACAACGTACAGTATGGGCCTCGGGTGTCCAAGCCACCGAGGAAAACAGGGAACCCCATGCATTTCCGAAAAGAGGACACCCGTGGGAATCCGCAGAGGTATGATTTGCGCACATCGCCCCAGAATTTTTTACCCAGACACCCCTGCAAAGTCCGAAATTTGGGGAAATAAATGCTTTTTCCGCCCATTTCGCTCGACGCACCCATCGAAACACGCCCCCAACAACACATGGCCTACCGTCACGCGTTCCCAAAGGTGTCCCGATGAAAACGGTACCCCACATGTGTGGGTGCACCTACCTGGCTGCCAAGGGGAAAGCCTAAAACACAAGTAACCCCAAGTCTGTTTTCAGAGGGAAATCTCAGACATTCTGCCGACCGGCACAACGTACAGATATGGGCCTCGGGTGTCCAAGCCACCGAGGAAAACAGGGAACCCCATGCATTTCCGAAAAGAGGACACCCCTGGGAATCCGCAGAGGTATGATTTGCGCACATCGCCCCAGAATTTTTTACCCAGACAGCCCCGCAAAGTTCGAAATGTCGGGAAAAAACACTTTTTCTGCACATTTCGCCCTACGCACCCATCAAAACACGCCCCCGACAACACATGGCCTACCGTCACGCGTTCCCACAGGAGTCCCGATGAAAACGGTACCTCACATGTGTGGGTGCACCTACCTGGCCGCCAAGGGGAAAGCCTAAAACACAAGTAACCCCAAGTCTGTTTTCAGAGGGAAATCTCAGACATTCTGCCGACCGGCACAACGTACAGATATGGGCCTCGGGTGTCCAAGCCACCAAGGAAAACAGGGAACCCCATGCATTTCCGAAAAAAGGACACCCGTGGGAATCCGCAGAGGTATGATTTGCGCACATCGCCCCAGAATTTTTTACCCAGACACCCCTGCAAAGTCCGAAATTTGGGGAAAAAAACGCATTTTCCGCACATTTCACTCGACGCACCCATCGAAACACACCCCCAACAACACATGGCCTACCGTCACGCGTTCCCACAGGTGTCCCGATGAAAACGGTACCTCACATGTGTGGGTGCACCTACCTGGCCGCCAAGGGGAAAGCCTAAAACACAAGTAACCCCAAGTCTGTTTTCAGAGGGAAATCTCAGACATTCTGCCGACCGGCACAACGTACAGATATGGGCCTCGGGTGTCCAAGCAACCGAGGAAAACAGGGAACCCCATGCATTTTCGAAAAGAGGACACCCGTGGGAATCCGCAGAGGTATGATTTGCACACATCGCCGCAGAATTTTTTACCCAGACAGCCCCGCAAAGTCCGAAATGTCGGGAAAAAAACACTTTTTCTGCACATTTCGCTCGACGCACCCACCAAAACACGCCCCCAACAACACATGGCCAAACGTCACGCGTTCCCACAGGTGTCCCGATGAAAACGGTACCTCACATGTGTCGGTGCACCTACCTGGCCGCCAAGGGGAAAGCCTAAAACACAAGTAACCCCAAGTCTGTTTTCAGAGGGAAATCTCAGACATTCTGCCGACCGGCACAACGTACAGATATGGGCCTCGGGTGTCCAAGCCACCGAGGAAAACAGGGAACCCCAAGCATTTCCGAAAAGAGGACACCCGTGGGAATCCGCAGAGGTATGATTTGCGCACATCGCCCCAGAAGTTTTTACCCAGACACCCCTGCAAAGTCCGAAATTTGGGGAAAAAAATGCATTTTCTGCACATTTCGCTCGACGCACCCATCGAAACACGCCCCCAACAACACATGGCCTACCGTCACGCGTTCCCACAGGTGTCCCGATGAAAACGGTACCTCACATGTGTGGGTGCACCTACCTGGCCGCCAAGGGGAAAGCCTAAAACACAAGTAAGGAACAAGTTACTTACCTGTAACTGTTGTTCTCCAGCATGGGGTCTGGCATGGATTCACATGCTCATGAATATTCCCCGTCGTCAGGCTGGGAATCCTCGGTAAAGAAAAAACCAGTATCAGTTTCGTTTCTGATCTGTCTTTCGTAGTAATAACCAATCACTGGTCTCTGAGTCATACTGACCACAGCCAATGACTGCCCTCTACCTAAGCACCGCCTCTGGCAGCCATCTTCAGATTTGGAAGCACGTGAAGTGGCAGTATGACCAAGTGAAGAGCCGCAGAGGGATAGGCGGGAGGGTTCGCATGTGAATCCATGCCAGACCCATGCTGGAGAACAAGTTACAGGTAAGTAACTTGTTCCTTCTCCAGCATGGGGTCTGGCATGGATTCACATGCTCATGAATAAAGAATACATAGCAGTACACACATGCACAACAACGGGAGGTGGCAAAGGCTCAACAATAAGCATTGCATCAAACTCAACATTAAGCATCTTACCTCCTCACCAGGCTCACCTCAGGCGAACAGGTTGCGCAGCACTGCTTGGCCGACCCTGGACTCCTCCCTGGAATCCCGATCGACGCAGTAGAACTTCGTGAAGGTGTGCGTCGACCTCCACGTAGCAGCCCTGCATATGTCCAGCAGGGGCACACCAGAAAGGAACGCCGTGGTAGCTGCGATCGCTCTGGTGGAATGGGCTCTCGGACGGCCGGGCAGCGGTCGGTTTGCCAACCGATGACAGTACATGATACAGCCGGAGAGCCATCTAGAAATGGAAGCCTTCGAGAGAGCCTTCCCCTGATTGACAGGTCCAAAGTTCACAAAGAGTTGTGACGTCTTCCGAAAACACTTCGTGCGGTCCACGTAGAACTTCAGCGCTCTAGCCACATCCAGCGAGTGCAAAGTCCTCTCAGCCGGCGACGAAGGCGACGGGAAGAATACAGGCAACACCAAGGGTTCGTTGAGATGGAAGTCCGACGGTACCTTGGGCATGAAGGAGGGGTGCGTCCTGAGCACTACCCTCGTGTCGTGAAAAGTCAAGTACGGGGCCTTGCAGGAAAGGGCCTGGATCTCTCCCACCCGTCGTGCGGAGGTGATGGCCACAAGAAACGCTGTCTTCCACGACAGAAACTTCAACGGGGCCGAGTGCAGAGGCTCGAACGGAGGTCCCATGAGCTTGGTCAGCACCACGTTGAGCTCCCACGCCGGGGCCGGAGCCTTCACCGGCGGGAACGATCTGAACAGTCCCTTCATGAACTCTTTCACCAGACGATGAGACCACAAGGACGTCCGTCCCGTGGTTCTGGTGTATCGGGAGATCGCAGCAAGATGAATCTTGATGGACGCGTGTGCCAGTCCAGCTTTGGCCAGCGTCAGCAGGTACGGCAGAACTTGGGGAGCCGTAATCCGTAGAGGGTTAATCTTCTGTGCGTGGCACCAGACAGAGAACCTCTTCCATTTGTGTCCGTAGCATTTAAGAGTCGAGGACGCCCTGGCCTTTGCAAGAACCTCTCTGCAGTCGGCCGGTATGTCGTATCCTCCAAACTCTAGCGCTGCAGGAGCCAGGCCTGCAAGTTCAGCGATTTCGGGTCGTGGTGGAGGATGGCGCCCCCTTCCCTGGAGAGCAGATCCGCGTCCACCGGCAGCTTGATTGGCGGGGACGCTGACAAGTCCAGAAGGTCCGGGAACCATATCTGCCTCGGCCACGCAGGTGCGACGAGGATCATCCTGCACCGTGACCTCTTGAGCTGGTTGACGAGCCGGATTAGCAGTGGCAAAGGAGGGAACGCGTAGAGGAACAGGCCCTCCCAGGGAAACGAGAAAGCATCGCCCATGCTCCTCGCCTGGGGAAACCTGCTGGCGAACCTCCGGCACTTGGAGTTCGTCGCCGTCGCGAACAGGTCGATCTGGGGTGAGCCCCACCGTCGGAAGAGGCGATCCACTAGATCCTGCCGTAGTTCCCACTCGTGGCACGAGCGCAGCTCCCTGCTGAGTGAGTCGGCGATGGTGTTTTTTTATCCCTGCCAGATGAAACGGCACCAGAAACATCCCTTGGGCGACTGCCCAATGCCACAGGTCCTGCGCCTCCTTGGACAGCGCTGGGGACCTGGTTCCGCCCTGTTTTCTGATGTAAAACATGGTGGTGGTGTTGTCGGTGAAGATCCTCACCACCTTGCCCTTGGGGGACGGAAGGAAGGACCTGAGTGCCCAAAACACTGCACGGAGCTCCAGGACGTTGGTATGTAAGGATTTCTCCGTCGGGAGCCAAAGGCCCCTTGCGTGCAGATTTTCGGTGTGCGCTCCCCACCCTTCCAGGGAGGCATCCGTGGTCACTGTCTCCTGGTGGGCTGGGGTCTGGAAGTCCATGCCCGCCGTCAGATGCGCGCGGGTGCCCCACCACCGGATCGCTCGTCGGAAACTCTCGTCGAGTGTGATCCTTTCCTCGAAGCTGCCGGTCGTTTGGATCCAGCGCGCGTCCAGGAACTCCTGCAACGGGCGCATCCGGAGCCTGCACATGGGAATGAGGTAGATGCAGGAAGACATCATTCCGAGGAGGGACTTGATGGACCTCACCTTGGCCGCGTCGGCCACCAACATCTGCTGCACCTTGCCCAGGATGGTCCTGGTCCTCTCCTCCGACGGGGAGGCCAGAAGGGACACTGTGTTGAGCCTCGCTCCCAGAAACAGAGCGTCTTGCGCGGGTAGCAGGTGGGATTTGGCGTAGTTCACGGAGAATCCCAGGTCCGTGAGAAGTCGGACGGTCCTTGCCGTGTGAACCACGGCGAGCTCCCTCGTCTTGGCTCGGATGAGCCAGTCGTCCAGGTAGGGGTAGACGTGGATCCCCTCGCGGCGCAGCTGCGCCGCCACCGGTGCGAGGCACTTGGTGAACACCCTGGGTGCCGACCCTAGACCGAAGGGGAGGGCTTTGAACTGGTAATGACGCCCTTGGACCACAAACCTGAGGAATTTTCGGTGCCCCTTTAGGATGGGAATATGGAAGTAGGCATCCTCCAAATCCAACGATGACAGGAAGTCTCCTTCCTCCAGCTGACCCAGGACGTGCTGGAGGGTGACCATCCGGAACTTTTGCGCCTTGATGAACTTGTTCAGACGTCGCAGGTCCAGGATGGGGCGCCATCCCCCCGTCTTCTTCCTCACGAGGAAGTATCTCGAGTACACTCCGGAGCCCCGAAGCCTCTTTGGTACGAGTTCGATGGCGCCCTTCCTGAGCATCGCCTTTACCTCCAGGAGAAGTTGAGGGACGTGAAGTCCTTTCCTGGCCACGGGGGGGACGCGCGGACACCTTCTTTGAAACTCCAGCGCGTGGCCCCGGGCCAAGGCGTCCAGCACCCAACGGTCGGTGGAGATGGACTCCCACACGCTGACGAAGCTCGCCAGCCGGCCTCCCACCGGGGTGCTTCGGTGGGGGCCCGACCCCACGGCCGGTTCAATCCTGCTTGGACGAGGCTTTGCCGCCTTGACCTCCTTGGCGACGACGGCGGGGTCCGCCAGACTTGCCTCATCCTCTGTAGGCCTCCTGAGACGACGAGCGGGCCGCTTGACGGTAGGTGGAGAAACCGCCGCCGGAACCTTTGGAGGCGCCCTTGCCTCCGCTGCTCCGAAAGGGCGTCCGTCGTTGTTGCAGAACTCCCAGGGCCCGGGCCGTCTCAGTGTCCGCTTTAATGGCCTGAAGGGAATCGTCCACTGTTTTGCCAAACAGGTTGTTCCCATCGAAGGGCATGTCCAAGACTCTGGTCTGAACGTCTTGACGGAAGTCCGTAGCCTTGAGCCATCCACGCCGCCTAAGGCAAACGCCGTTGCCCAACTGGCGGAACCCAGTGTCGGCGATGTCCGTCGCAACGGTAATGGCGTGGTCCAAAGCCACCTCACCTTCCTGCAGGATCTCCAGGGCCTCTGTCCTCTTGTCGTCCGGCAGGAAGTCCAGCAGGGGAGCCAGTTTGTACCAGAGCTCCCTGTCGTAGCGGGCCACGATAGCCAAGGCGCTGGCCGCTTTAATCGTCGTCGCTGCCGACGAGATGACTCTGCGTCCCATAGCGTCCAATTTCTTTCCCTCACCGTCCGGTGGGGAAGTCGATGTGGAGGCCGCACCCCCCCCGCTTTCTTCCTGGCCGCCGCGGAGACGACGGAGTCCGGGGTAGGCTGCGCCCGGAGGCACAGGGGGGCCGTGTCCGGGACCCGGTACTTCTTCTCGTACCGGTCTCTTCTAGCTGGCGTCGTGGAAGGGTTCTTGAGGAGGGTGAGGCCCTCATCCCAAATGTCGTCCAATAGAGGCACTGAGAGGACCGTCCTCCTCTTGGCCTCGCGCCGCTGATAAAGGAAGCCTTCCTTCTTCTTCTCCTCAGGGCAGAGTTGAAAAAGCTCGGATGCCCTGGAGATCATGGAGTGGAACGATCCAATCTCGTCGGGCGGAGAAGCCCTGGTGGGAGGCGACGACGGTACATCCTCGTCGTATACCTCGTCGTCCGTGCCCGTCGCTGCCGTGTCAGTCCCCGTATCATCCCCTCGGGTGGACGGGGAGGAGGGCTGGAAGGGGCGCGACGGCTGAAAAGGAGGCGGAGGGTGGATCCTTCTTTTCTTGGTAGGGGGAACACCAGAAGGTCCCGGTTCTGGGTCCCCCGACGGGAGAGGTTCCGTCGGCAACGGTAGTCTCGTCCTTATCTCTGAGCATAAGGACTGTATAGCCAACAAAATGGCCGCCGAGTTGTCTCGCGGCGCTGGCAGAGGGGAATCCGACGGGCGATCAGGGGCCCCGTCGGTACCCTCGACGATGTCGTCGTCACCTGCGTCGGGATCCATCCCGACGGGTCGGTCTTCTTCCACGCCGAGGTCGTGGCTTAAGACTTCGACCAGCTCCTCCTCCGAGGTTGAGGCCGAATCTACGACGACGCCCTGCCCCCCCTTTTTCTTCCCCACGGGGGATTTCACGGGGGTCCTATCGATGGGCACAAAAGATGACTCCCTCCGAGGTGGCAGGGAGACTCTGAGCCCCGAGGTCGCCACCACTGGTGTAGCCTGCGCAGGCTGAGCCAGTGCCGCCGCGACAGTTTCGATAGAGGGCTTGGCTGGATGGATTAAGGCCTTCACCACCTTAGGTGCGCTCACCGCCTTATCCTTGAGGGGGGGGACACCGCCTCGCTCCCCCTCCGATGGGGCCTTCGAGCTCGACCGGGGCCTCTCCAGGAGCTTCGCCGGGTGCTCGGCCTTCCTCTTACCCGACCCAGAGCGTTGGCTCGTGGTTGATGGTGCCGGGGAGGGTGCGCCCTGCCTGGCGCCCGTAGAGCCCGACCGTTCGGCGCTCCCGGTGCCAGCGGACTCGCGGTGCTTGGCCTTATGTTGGACCCCCGTCGCCGGGGCGTCCTCAAAGGTCTTAGAAGACGGCTCAGATTTCTTCTTCTTCTTCTCGCCGGACGGGCTCTTCCCTTCTAGCCAGTTGGCGAGACGTTGATGGCGGTCCTTCATGGTCCGCTCCGACATGTTGCCGCAAAAAGCACAGTCCTTCTCCACGTGCGTCTTGTCCTCATGTAGGCAGTAGAGACAAAAGGAGTGTTCGTCCTCCTTGAAGACGTTCTGCAGCTGGCATCCAGGGCAGACCCTGAACAGCTTTCCGGGCGTCGAGCTTCCCTTCTCCTGGGCCATGACCGGGCCTGAGAAACTTCTGGAGTCCTCCAAAAGCGTAGCTCGACGAATCTTCACCCTTGAGGGGCGCAGACGAATCCGACACGGGTCCCCGTTGATCGGATAGAGAGTCGGTGGAGCTTGAGGCTCTTTTGACCGAAAAAACGAAGTTTTTGAGAAAAAACGTGAAAAAAATAGCACTAACGCTCGAGAGCAACAGCACGAGGATCCCAACACATGAACGTGCGGTAAAAATCTGAAGATGGCTGCCAGAGGCGGTGCTTAGGTAGAGGGCAGTCATTGGCTGTGGTCAGTATGACGCAGAGACCAGTGATTGGTTATTACTACGAAAGACAGATCAGAAACGAAACTGATACTGGTTTTTTCTTTACCGAGGATTCCCAGCCTGACGACGGGGAATATTCATGAGCATGTGAATCCATGCCAGACCCCATGCTGGAGAACCCCAAGTCTGTTTTCAGAGGGAAATCTCAGACATTCTGCCGACCGGCACAACGTACAGATATGGGCCTCGGGTGTCCAAGCCACCGAGGAAAGCAGGGAACCCCATGCATTTCTGAAAAGAGGACACCCGTGGGAATCCGCAGAGGTATGATTTGCGCACATCGCCCCAGAATTTTTTACCCAGACAGCCCCGCAAAGTCCGAAATGTGGGGAAAAAAACGCTTTTTCCGCACATTTCGCTCAACATACCCATCGAAACACGCCCCCAACAACACATGGCCTACCGTCACGCGTTCCCACAGGTGTCCCGATCAAAACGGTACCCCACATGTGTGGGTGCACCTACCTGGCTGCCAAGGGAAAAGCCTAAAACACAAAGTAACCCCAAGTCTGTTTTCAGAGGGAAATCTCAGACATTCTGCCGACCGGCACAACGTACCGATATGGGCCTCGGGTGTCCAAGCCACCGAGGAAAACAGGGAACCCCATGCATTTCCGAAAAGAGGACACCCGTGGGAATCCGCAGAGGTATGATTTGCGCACATCGCCCCAGAATTTTTTACCCAGACAGCCCCGCAAAGTGCGAAATGTCGGGAAAAAAACACTTTTTCTGCACATTTCGCTCGACGCACCCATCAAAACACGCCCCCAACAACACATGGCCTACTGTCACGCGTTCCCACAGGTGTCCCGATGAAAACGGTACCTCACATGTGTGGGTGCACCTACCTGACCGCCAAGGGGAAAGCCTAAAACAGAAGTAACCCCAAGTCTGTTTTCAGAGGGAAATCTCAGACATTCTGCCGACCGGCACAACGTACAGTATGGGCCTCGGGTGTCCAAGCCACCGAGGAAAACAGGGAACCCCATGCATTTCCGAAAAGAGGACACCCGTGGGAATCCGCAGAGGTATGATTTGCGCACATCGCCCCAGAATTTTTTACCCAGACACCCCTGCAAAGTCCGAAATTTGGGGAAAAAAATGCTTTTTCCGCCCATTTCGCTCGACGCACCCATCGAAACACGCCCCCAACAACACATGGCCTACCGTCACGCGTTCCCACAGGTGTCCCGATGAAAACGGTACCTCACATGTGTGGGTGCACCTACCTGTCCGCCAAGGGGAAAGCCTAAAACACAAGTAACCCCAAGTCTGTTTTCAGAGGGAAATCTCAGACATTCTGCCGACCGGCACAACGTACAGATATGGGCCTCGGGTGTCCAAGCCACCGAGGAAAACAGGGAACCCCATGCATTTTCGAAAAGAGGACACCCATGGGAATCCGCAGAGGTATGATTTGCGCACATCGCCCCAGAATTTTTTACCCAGACAGCCCCGCAAAGTCCGAAATGTGGGGAAAAAAACACTTTTTCCACACATTTCGCTCGACGCACCCATCGAAACACGCCCCCAGCAACACATGGCCTACCGTCACGCATTCCCACAGGTGTCCCAATGAAAACGGTACCTCACATGTGTGGGTGCACCTACCTGGCCGCCAAGGGGAAAGCCTAAAACACAAGTAACCCCAAGTCTGTTTTCAGAGGGAAATCTCAGACATTCTGCCGACCGGCACAATGTACAGATATGGGCCTCGGGTGTCCAAGCCACCGAGGAAAACAGGGAACCCCATGCATTTCCGAAAAGAGGACACCCGTGGGAATCCGCAGAGGTATGATTTGCGCACATCGCCCCAGAATTTTTTACCCAGACACCTCTGCAAAGTCCGAAATGTGGGCAAAAAAACGCTTTTTCCGCACATTTCGCTCGACGCACCCATCGAAACACGCCCCCAACAACACATGGCCTACTGTCACGCGTTCCCACAGGTGTCCCGATGAAAACGGTACCTCACATGTGTGGGTGCACCTACCTGGCCGCCAAGGGGAAAGCCTAAAACACAAGTAACCCCAAGTCTGTTTTCAGAGGGAAATCTCAGACATTCTGCCGACCGGCACAACGTACAGATATGGGCCTCGGGTGTCCAAGCCACCGAGGAAAACAGGGAACCCCATGCATTTCCGAAAAGAGGACACCCGTGGGAATCCGCAGAGGTATGATTTGCGCACATCGCCCCAGAATTTTTTAGCCAGACACCCCTGCAAATTCCGAAATTTGGGGAGAAAAACGCATTTTCCGCACATTTCGCTCGACACAGCCATCGAAACAGGCCCCCAACAACACATGGCCTACCGTCACGCGTTCCCACAGGTGTCCCGATGAAAACGGTACCTCACATGTGTGGGTGCACCTACCTGGCCGCCAAGGGGAAAGCCTAAAACACAAGTAACCCCAAGTCTGTTTTCAGAGGGAAATCTCAGACATTCTGCCGACCGGCACAACGTACAGATATGGGCCTCGGGTGTCCAAGCCACCGAGGAAAACAGGGAACCCCATGCATTTCCGAAAAGAGGACACCCGTGGGAATCCGCAGAGGTATGATTTGCGCACATCGCCCCAGAATTTTTTACCCAGACAGCCCCGCAAAGTCCGAAATGTCGGGAAAAAAACACTTTTTCTGCACATTTCGCTCGACGCACCCATCAAAACACGCCCCCAACAACACATGGCCTACCGTCACGCGTTCCCACAGGTGTCCCGATGAAAACGGTACCTCACATGTGTGGGTGCACCTACCTGGCCGCCAAGGGGAAAGCCTAAAACACAAGTAACCCCAAGTCTGTTTTCAGAGGGAAATCTCAGACATTCTGCCGACCGGCACAACGTACAGATATGGGCCTCGGGTGTCCAAGCCACCGAGGAAAACAGGGAACCCCATGCATTTCCGAAAAGAGGACACCCCTGGGAATCCGCAGAGGTATGATTTGCGCACATCGCCCCAGAATTTTTTACCCAGACAGCCCCGCAAAGTCCGAAATGTCGGGAAAAAAACACTTTTTCTGCATATTTCGCCCGACGCACCCATCAAAACACGCCCCCAACAACACATGGCCTACCGTCACGCGTTCCCACAGGAGTCCCGATGAAAACGGTACCTCACATGTGTGGGTGCACCTACCTGGCCGCCAAGGGGAAAGCCTAAAACACAAGTAACCCCAAGTCTGTTTTCAGAGGGAAATCTCAGACATTCTGCTGACCGGCACAACGTACAGATATGGGCCTCGGGTGTACAAGCCACCAAGGAAAACAGGGAACCCCATGCATTTCCGAAAAAAGGACACCCATGGGAATCCGCAGAGGTATGATTTGCGCACATCGCCCCAGAATTTTTTACCCTGACACCCCTGCAAAGTCCGAAATTTGGGGAAAAAAACGCATTTTCCGCACATTTCGCTCGACGCCCCCATCGAAACACACCCCCAACAACACATGGCCTACCGTCACGCGTTCCCACAGGTGTCCCGATGAAAACGGTACCTCACATGTGTGGGTGCACCTACCTGGCCGCCAAGGGGAAAGCCTAAAACACAAGTAACCCCAAGTCTGTTTTCAGAGGGAAATCTCAGACATTCTGCCGACCGGCACAACGTACAGATATGGGCCTCGGGTGTCCAAGCCACCGAGGAAAACAGGGAACCCCATGCATTTTCGAAAAGAGGACACCCGTGGGAATCCGCAGAGGTATGATTTGCACACATCGCCCCAGAATTTTTTACCCAGACAGCCCCGCAAAGTCCGAAATGTCGGGAAAAAAACACTTTTTCTGCACATTTCGCTCGACGCACCCATCAAAACACGCCCCCAACAACACATGGCCTACCGTCACGCGTTCCCACAGGTGTCCCGATGAAAACGGTACCTCACATGTGTGGGTGCACCTACCTGACCGCCAAGGGGAAAGCCTAAAACAGAAGTAACCCCAAGTCTGTTTTCAGAGGGAAATCTCAGACATTCTGCCGACCGGCACAACGTACAGTATGGGCCTCGGGTGTCCAAGCCACCGAGGAAAACAGGGAACCCCATGCATTTCTGAAAAGAGGACACCCGTGGGAATCCGCAGAGGTATGATTTGCGCACATCGCCCCAGAATTTTTTACCCAGACACCCCTGCAAAGTCCGAAATTTGGGGAAAAAAATGCTTTTTCCGCCCATTTCGCTCGACACACCCATCGAAACACGCCCCCAACAACACATGGCCTACCGTCACACGTTCCCACAGGTGTCCCGATGAAAACGGTACCTCACATGTGTGGGTGCACCTACCTGTCCGCCAAGGGGAAAGCCTAAAACACAAGTAACCCCAAGTCTGTTTTCAGAGGGAAATCTCAGACATTCTGCCGACCGGCACAACGTACAGATATGGGCCTCGGGTGTCCAAGCCACCGAGGAAAACAGGGAACCCCATGCATTTTCGAAAAGAGGACACCCATGGGAATCCGCAGAGGTATGATTTGCGCACATCGCCCCAGAATTTTTTACCCAGACAGCCCCGCAAAGTCCGAAATGTGGGGAAAAAAACGCTTTTTCCACACATTTCGCTCGACGCACCCATCGAAACACGCCCCCAACAACACATGGCCTACCGTCACGCATTCCCACAGGTGTCCCAATGAAAACGGTACCTCACATGTGTGGGTGCACCTACCTGGCCGCCAAGGGGAAAGCCTAAAACACAAGTAACCCCAAGTCTGTTTTCAGAGGGAAATCTCAGACATTCTGCCGACCGGCACAACGTACAGATATGGGCCTCGGGTGTCCAAGCCACCGAGGAAAACAGGGAACCCCATGCATTTCCGAAAAGAGGACACCCGTGGGAATCCGCAGAGGTATGATTTGCGCACATCGCCCCAGAATTTTTTACCCAGACAGCCCCGCAAAGTCCGAAATGTCGGGAAAAAAACACTTTTTCTGCACATTTCGCTCGACGCACCCATCAAAACACGCCCCCAACAACACATGGCCTACCGTCACGCGTTCCCACAGGTGTCCCGATGAAAACGGTACCTCACATGTGTGGGATCACCTACCTGGCCGCCAAGGGGAAAGCCTAAAACACAAGTAACCCCAAGTCTGTTTTCAGAGGGAAATCTCAGACATTCTGCCGACCGGCACAACGTACAGATATGGGCCTCGGGTGTCCAAGCCACCGAGGAAAACAGGGAACCCCATGCATTTCCGAAAAGAGGACACCTGTGGGAATCCGCAGAGGTATGATTTGCGCACATCGCCCCAGAATTTTTTACCCAGACACCCCTGCAAATTCCGAAATTTGGGGAGAAAAACGCATTTTCCGCACATTTCGCTCGACACAGCCATCGAAACAGGCCCCCAACAACACATGGCCTACCGTCACGCGTTCCCACAGGTGTCCCGATGAAAACGGTACCTCACATGTGTGGGTGCACCTACCTGGCCGCCAAGGGGAAAGCCTAAAACACAAGTAACCCCAAGTCTGTTTTCAGAGGGAAATCTCAGACATTCTGCCGACCGGCACAACGTACAGATATGGGCCTCGGGTGTCCAAGCCACCGAGGAAAACAGGGAACCCCATGCATTTTCGAAAAGAGTACACCCGTGGGAATCCGCAGAGGTATGATTTGCGCACATCGCCCCAGAATTTTTTACCCAGACACCTCTGCAAAGTCCGAAATGTCGGGAAAAAAACACTTTTTCTGCACATTTCGCTCGACGCACCCATCAAAACACGCCCCCAACAACACATGGCCTACCGTCACGCGTTCCCACAGGTGTCCCGATGAAAACGGTACCTCACATGTGTGGGTGCACCTACCTGGCCGCCAAGGGGAAAGCCTAAAACACAAGTAACCCCAAGTCTGTTTTCAGAGGGAAATCTCAGACATTCTGCCGACCGGCACAACGTACAGATATGGGCCTCGGGTGTCCAAGCCACCGAGGAAAACGGGGAACCCCATGCATTTTCGAAAAGAGGACACCCGTGGGAATCCGCAGAGGTATGATTTGCGCACATCGCCCCAGAATTTTTTACCCAGACAGCCCCGTAAAGTCCGAAATGTGGGGAAAAAAACGCTTTTTCTGCACATTTTGCTCAACGCACCCATCCAAACACGCCCCCAACAACACATGGCCTACCGCCACGCGTTCCCAAAGGTGTCCCGATGAAAACGGTACCCCACATGTGTGGGTGCACCTACCTGGCTGCCAAGGGGAAAGCCTAAAACACAAGTAACCCCAAGTCTGTTTTCAGAGGGAAATCTCAGACATTCTGCCGACCGGCACAACGTACAGATATGGGCCTCGGGTGTCCAAGCCACCGAGGAAAACAGGGAACCCCATGCATTTCCGAAAAGAGGACACCCCTGGGAATCCGCAGAGGTATGATTTGCGCACATCGCCCCAGAATTTTTTACCCAGACAGCCCCGCAAAGTCCGAAATGTCGGGAAAAAAACACTTTTTCTGCATATTTCGCCCGACGCACCCATCAAAACACGCCCCCAACAACACATGGCCTACCGTCACGCGTTCCCACAGGAGTCCCGATGAAAACGGTACCTCACATGTGTGGGTGCACCTACCTGGCCGCCAAGGGGAAAGCCTAAAACACAAGTAACCCCAAGTCTGTTTTCAGAGGGAAATCTCAGACATTCTGCTGACCGGCACAACGTACAGATATGGGCCTCGGGTGTCCAAGCCACCAAGGAAAACAGGGAACCCCATGCATTTCCGAAAAAAGGACACCCGTGGGAATCCGCAGAGGTATGATTTGCGCACATCGCCCCAGAATTTTTTACCCAGACACCCCTGCAAAGTCCGAAATTTGGGGAAAAAAACGCATTTTCCGCACATTTCGCTCGACGCCCCCATCGAAACACACCCCCAACAACACATGGCCTACCGTCACGCGTTCCCACAGGTGTCCCGATGAAAACGGTACCTCACATGTGTGGGTGCACCTACCTGGCCGCCAAGGGGAAAGCCTAAAACACAAGTAACCCCAAGTCTGTTTTCAGAGGGAAATCTCAGACATTCTGCCGACCGGCACAACGTACAGATATGGGCCTCGGGTGTCCAAGCCACCGAGGAAAACAGGGAACCCCATGCATTTTCGAAAAGAGGACACCCGTGGGAATCCGCAGAGGTATGATTTGCACACATCGCCCCAGAATTTTTTACCCAGACAGCCCCGCAAAGTCCGAAATGTCGGGAAAAAAACACTTTTTCTGCACATTTCGCTCGACGCACCCATCAAAACACGCCCCCAACAACACATGGCCAACCGTCACGCGTTCCCACAGGTGTCCCGATGAAAACGGTACCTCACATGTGTGGGTGCACCTACCTGGCCGCCAAGGGGAAAGCCTAAAACACAAGTAACCCCAAGTCTGTTTTCAGAGGGAAATCTCAGACATTCTGCCGACCGGCACAACGTACAGATATGGGCCTCGGGTGTCCAAGCCACCGAGGAAAACAGGGAACCCCATGCATTTCCGAAAAGAGGACACCCGTGGGAATCCGCAGAGGTATGATTTGCGCACATCGCCCCAGAAGTTTTTACCCAGACACCCCTGCAAAGTCCGAAATTGGGGAAAGAAATGCATTTTCCGCACATTTCGCTCGACGCACCCATCGAAACACGCCCCCAACAACACATGGCCTACCGTCACGCGTTCCCACAGGTGTCCCGATGAAAACGGTACCTCACATGTGTGGGTGCACCTACCTGGCCGCCAAGGGGAAAGCCTAAAACACAAGTAACCCCAAGTCTGTTTTCAGAGGGAAATCTCAGACATTCTGCCGACCGGCACAACGTACAGATATGGGCCTCGGGTGTCCAAGCCACCGAGGAAAGCAGGGAACCCCATGCATTTCCGAAAAGAGGACACCCGTGGGAATCCGCAGAGGTATGATTTGCGCACATCGCCCCAGAATTTTTTACCCAGACAGCCCCGCAAAGTCCGAAATGTGGGGAAAAAAAACGCTTTTTCCGCACATTTCGCTCAACGCACCCATCGAAACACGCCCCCAACAACACATGGCCTACCGTCACGCGTTCCCACAGGTGTCCCGATCAAAACGGTACCCCACATGTGTGGGTGCACCTACCTGGCTGCCAAGGGAAAAGCCTAAAACACAAAGTAACCCCAAGTCTGTTTTCAGAGGGAAATCTCAGACATTCTGCCGACCGGCACAACGTACCGATATAGGCCTCGGGTGTCCAAGCCACCGAGGAAAACAGGGAACCCCATGCATTTCCGAAAAGAGGACACCCGTGGGAATCCGCAGAGGTATGATTTGAGCACATCGCCCCAGAATGTTTTACCCAGACAGCCCCGCAAAGTCCGAAATGTCGGGAAAAAAACACTTTTTCTGCACATTTCGCTCGACGCACCCATCAAAACACGCCCCCAACAACACATGGCCTACCGTCACGCGTTCCCACAGGTGTCCCGATGAAAACGGTACCTCACATGTGTGGGTGCACCTACCTGACCGCCAAGGGGAAAGCCTAAAACAGAAGTAACCCCAAGTCTGTTTTCAGAGGGAAATCTCAGACATTCTGCCGACCGACACAACGTACAGTATGGGCCTCGGGTGTCCAAGCCACCGAGGAAAACAGGGAACCCCATGCATTTCCGAAAAGAGGACACCCGTGGGAATCCGCAGAGGTATGATTTGCGCACATCGCCCCAGAATTTTTTACCCAGACACCCCTGCAAAGTCCGAAATTTGGGGAAATAAATGCTTTTTCCGCCCATTTCGCTCGACGCACCCATCGAAACACGCCCCCAACAACACATGGCCTACCGTCACGCGTTCCCAAAGGTGTCCCGATGAAAACGGTACCCCACATGTGTGGGTGCACCTACCTGGCTGCCAAGGGGAAAGCCTAAAACACAAGTAACCCCAAGTCTGTTTTCAGAGGGAAATCTCAGACATTCTGCCGACCGGCACAACGTACAGATATGGGCCTCGGGTGTCCAAGCCACCGAGGAAAACAGGGAACCCCATGCATTTCCGAAAAGAGGACACCCCTGGGAATCCGCAGAGGTATGATTTGCGCACATCGCCCCAGAATTTTTTACCCAGACAGCCCCGCAAAGTTCGAAATGTCGGGAAAAAACACTTTTTCTGCACATTTCGCCCGACGCACCCATCAAAACACGCCCCCGACAACACATGGCCTACCGTCACGCGTTCCCACAGGAGTCCCGATGAAAACGGTACCTCACATGTGTGGGTGCACCTACCTGGCCGCCAAGGGGAAAGCCTAAAACACAAGTAACCCCAAGTCTGTTTTCAGAGGGAAATCTCAGACATTCTGCCGACCGGCACAACGTACAGATATGGGCCTCGGGTGTCCAAGCCACCAAGGAAAACAGGGAACCCCATGCATTTCCGAAAAAAGGACACCCGTGGGAATCCGCAGAGGTATGATTTGCGCACATCGCCCCAGAATTTTTTACCCAGACACCCCTGCAAAGTCCGAAATTTGGGGAAAAAAACGCATTTTCCGCACATTTCACTCGACGCACCCATCGAAACACACCCCCAACAACACATGGCCTACCGTCACGCGTTCCCACAGGTGTCCCGATGAAAACGGTACCTCACATGTGTGGGTGCACCTACCTGGCCGCCAAGGGGAAAGCCTAAAACACAAGTAACCCCAAGTCTGTTTTCAGAGGGAAATCTCAGACATTCTGCCGACCGGCACAACGTACAGATATGGGCCTCGGGTGTCCAAGCAACCGAGGAAAACAGGGAACCCCATGCATTTTCGAAAAGAGGACACCCGTGGGAATCCGCAGAGGTATGATTTGCACACATCGCCGCAGAATTTTTTACCCAGACAGCCCCGCAAAGTCCGAAATGTCGGGAAAAAAACACTTTTTCTGCACATTTCGCTCGACGCACCCACCAAAACACGCCCCCAACAACACATGGCCAAACGTCACGCGTTCCCACAGGTGTCCCGATGAAAACGGTACCTCACATGTGTCGGTGCACCTACCTGGCCGCCAAGGGGAAAGCCTAAAACACAAGTAACCCCAAGTCTGTTTTCAGAGGGAAATCTCAGACATTCTGCCGACCGGCACAACGTACAGATATGGGCCTCGGGTGTCCAAGCCACCGAGGAAAACAGGGAACCCCAAGCATTTCCGAAAAGAGGACACCCGTGGGAATCCGCAGAGGTATGATTTGCGCACATCGCCCCAGAAGTTTTTACCCAGACACCCCTGCAAAGTCCGAAATTTGGGGAAAAAAATGCATTTTCTGCACATTTCGCTCGACGCACCCATCGAAACACGCCCCCAACAACACATGGCCTACCGTCACGCGTTCCCACAGGTGTCCCGATGAAAACGGTACCTCACATGTGTGGGTGCACCTACCTGGCCGCCAAGGGGAAAGCCTAAAACACAAGTAAGGAACAAGTTACTTACCTGTAACTGTTGTTCTCCAGCATGGGGTCTGGCATGGATTCACATGCTCATGAATATTCCCCGTCGTCAGGCTGGGAATCCTCGGTAAAGAAAAAACCAGTATCAGTTTCGTTTCTGATCTGTCTTTCGTAGTAATAACCAATCACTGGTCTCTGCGTCATACTGACCACAGCCAATGACTGCCCTCTACCTAAGCACCGCCTCTGGCAGCCATCTTCAGATTTGGAAGCACGTGAAGTGGCAGTATGACCAAGTGAAGAGCCGCAGAGGGATAGGCGGGAGGGTTCGCATGTGAATCCATGCCAGACCCATGCTGGAGAACAAGTTACAGGTAAGTAACTTGTTCCTTCTCCAGCATGGGGTCTGGCATGGATTCACATGCTCATGAATAAAGAATACATAGCAGTACACACATGCACAACAACGGGAGGTGGCAAAGGCTCAACAATAAGCATTGCATCAAACTCAACATTAAGCATCTTACCTCCTCACCAGGCTCACCTCAGGCGAACAGGTTGCGCAGCACTGCTTGGCCGACCCTGGACTCCTCCCTGGAATCCCGATCGACGCAGTAGAACTTCGTGAAGGTGTGCGTCGACCTCCACGTAGCAGCCCTGCATATGTCCAGCAGGGGCACACCAGAAAGGAACGCCGTGGTAGCTGCGATCGCTCTGGTGGAATGGGCTCTCGGACGGCCGGGCAGCGGTCGGTTTGCCAACCGATGACAGTACATGATACAGCCGGAGAGCCATCTAGAAATGGAAGCCTTCGAGAGAGCCTTCCCCTGATTGACAGGTCCAAAGTTCACAAAGAGTTGTGACGTCTTCCGAAAACACTTCGTGCGGTCCACGTAGAACTTCAGCGCTCTAGCCACATCCAGCGAGTGCAAAGTCCTCTCAGCCGGCGACGAAGGCGACGGGAAGAATACAGGCAACACCAAGGGTTCGTTGAGATGGAAGTCCGACGGTACCTTGGGCATGAAGGAGGGGTGCGTCCTGAGCACTACCCTCGTGTCGTGAAAAGTCAAGTACGGGGCCTTGCAGGAAAGGGCCTGGATCTCTCCCACCCGTCGTGCGGAGGTGATGGCCACAAGAAACGCTGTCTTCCACGACAGAAACTTCAACGGGGCCGAGTGCAGAGGCTCGAACGGAGGTCCCATGAGCTTGGTCAGCACCACGTTGAGCTCCCACGCCGGGGCCGGAGCCTTCACCGGCGGGAACGATCTGAACAGTCCCTTCATGAACTCTTTCACCAGACGATGAGACCACAAGGACGTCCGTCCCGTGGTTCTGGTGTATCGGGAGATCGCAGCAAGATGAATCTTGATGGACGCGTGTGCCAGTCCAGCTTTGGCCAGCGTCAGCAGGTACGGCAGAACTTGGGGAGCCGTAATCCGTAGAGGGTTAATCTTCTGTGCGTGGCACCAGACAGAGAACCTCTTCCATTTGTGTCCGTAGCATTTAAGAGTCGAGGACGCCCTGGCCTTTGCAAGAACCTCTCTGCAGTCGGCCGGTATGTCGTATCCTCCAAACTCTAGCGCTGCAGGAGCCAGGCCTGCAAGTTCAGCGATTTCGGGTCGTGGTGGAGGATGGCGCCCCCTTCCCTGGAGAGCAGATCCGCGTCCACCGGCAGCTTGATTGGCGGGGACGCTGACAAGTCCAGAAGGTCCGGGAACCATATCTGCCTCGGCCACGCAGGTGCGACGAGGATCATCCTGCACCGTGACCTCTTGAGCTGGTTGACGAGCCGGATTAGCAGTGGCAAAGGAGGGAACGCGTAGAGGAACAGGCCCTCCCAGGGAAACGAGAAAGCATCGCCCATGCTCCTCGCCTGGGGAAACCTGCTGGCGAACCTCCGGCACTTGGAGTTCGTCGCCGTCGCGAACAGGTCGATCTGGGGTGAGCCCCACCGTCGGAAGAGGCGATCCACTAGATCCTGCCGTAGTTCCCACTCGTGGCAGGAGCGCAGCTCCCTGCTGAGTGAGTCGGCGATGGTGTTTTTTTATCCCTGCCAGATGAAACGGCACCAGAAACATCCCTTGGGCGACTGCCCAATGCCACAGGTCCTGCGCCTCCTTGGACAGCGCTGGGGACCTGGTTCCGCCCTGTTTTCTGATGTAAAACATGGTGGTGGTGTTGTCGGTGAAGATCCTCACCACCTTGCCCTTGGGGGACGGAAGGAAGGACCTGAGTGCCCAAAACACTGCACGGAGCTCCAGGACGTTGGTATGTAAGGATTTCTCCGTCGGGAGCCAAAGGCCCCTTGCGTGCAGATTTTCGGTGTGCGCTCCCCACCCTTCCAGGGAGGCATCCGTGGTCACTGTCTCCTGGTGGGCTGGGGTCTGGAAGTCCATGCCCGCCGTCAGATGCGCGCGGGTGCCCCACCACCGGATCGCTCGTCGGAAACTCTCGTCGAGTGTGATCCTTTCCTCGAAGCTGCCGGTCGTTTGGATCCAGCGCGCGTCCAGGAACTCCTGCAACGGGCGCATCCGGAGCCTGCACATGGGAATGAGGTAGATGCAGGAAGACATCATTCCGAGGAGGGACTTGATGGACCTCACCTTGGCCGCGTCGGCCACCAACATCTGCTGCACCTTGCCCAGGATGGTCCTGGTCCTCTCCTCCGACGGGGAGGCCAGAAGGGACACTGTGTTGAGCCTCGCTCCCAGAAACAGAGCGTCTTGCGCGGGTAGCAGGTGGGATTTGGCGTAGTTCACGGAGAATCCCAGGTCCGTGAGAAGTCGGACGGTCCTTGCCGTGTGAACCACGGCGAGCTCCCTCGTCTTGGCTCGGATGAGCCAGTCGTCCAGGTAGGGGTAGACGTGGATCCCCTCGCGGCGCAGCTGCGCCGCCACCGGTGCGAGGCACTTGGTGAACACCCTGGGTGCCGACCCTAGACCGAAGGGGAGGGCTTTGAACTGGTAATGACGCCCTTGGACCACAAACCTGAGGAATTTTCGGTGCCCCTTTAGGATGGGAATATGGAAGTAGGCATCCTCCAAATCCAACGATGACAGGAAGTCTCCTTCCTCCAGCTGACCCAGGACGTGCTGGAGGGTGACCATCCGGAACTTTTGCGCCTTGATGAACTTGTTCAGACGTCGCAGGTCCAGGATGGGGCGCCATCCCCCCGTCTTCTTCCTCACGAGGAAGTATCTCGAGTACACTCCGGAGCCCCGAAGCCTCTTTGGTACGAGTTCGATGGCGCCCTTCCTGAGCATCGCCTTTACCTCCAGGAGAAGTTGAGGGACGTGAAGTCCTTTCCTGGCCACGGGGGGGACGCGCGGACACCTTCTTTGAAACTCCAGCGCGTGGCCCCGGGCCAAGGCGTCCAGCACCCAACGGTCGGTGGAGATGGACTCCCACACGCTGACGAAGCTCGCCAGCCGGCCTCCCACCGGGGTGCTTCGGTGGGGGCCCGACCCCACGGCCGGTTCAATCCTGCTTGGACGAGGCTTTGCCGCCTTGACCTCCTTGGCGACGACGGCGGGGTCCGCCAGACTTGCCTCATCCTCTGTAGGCCTCCTGAGACGACGAGCGGGCCGCTTGACGGTAGGTGGAGAAACCGCCGCCGGAACCTTTGGAGGCGCCCTTGCCTCCGCTGCTCCGAAAGGGCGTCCGTCGTTGTTGCAGAACTCCCAGGGCCCGGGCCGTCTCAGTGTCCGCTTTAATGGCCTGAAGGGAATCGTCCACTGTTTTGCCAAACAGGTTGTTCCCATCGAAGGGCATGTCCAAGACTCTGGTCTGAACGTCTTGACGGAAGTCCGTAGCCTTGAGCCATCCACGCCGCCTAAGGCAAACGCCGTTGCCCAACTGGCGGAACCCAGTGTCGGCGATGTCCGTCGCAACGGTAATGGCGTGGTCCAAAGCCACCTCACCTTCCTGCAGGATCTCCAGGGCCTCTGTCCTCTTGTCGTCCGGCAGGAAGTCCAGCAGGGGAGCCAGTTTGTACCAGAGCTCCCTGTCGTAGCGGGCCACGATAGCCAAGGCGCTGGCCGCTTTAATCGTCGTCGCTGCCGACGAGATGACTCTGCGTCCCATAGCGTCCAATTTCTTTCCCTCACCGTCCGGTGGGGAAGTCGATGTGGAGGCCGCACCCCCCCCGCTTTCTTCCTGGCCGCCGCGGAGACGACGGAGTCCGGGGTAGGCTGCGCCCGGAGGCACAGGGGGGCCGTGTCCGGGACCCGGTACTTCTTCTCGTACCGGTCTCTTCTAGCTGGCGTCGTGGAAGGGTTCTTGAGGAGGGTGAGGCCCTCATCCCAAATGTCGTCCAATAGAGGCACTGAGAGGACCGTCCTCCTCTTGGCCTCGCGCCGCTGATAAAGGAAGCCTTCCTTCTTCTTCTCCTCAGGGCAGAGTTGAAAAAGCTCGGATGCCCTGGAGATCATGGAGTGGAACGATCCAATCTCGTCGGGCGGAGAAGCCCTGGTGGGAGGCGACGACGGTACATCCTCGTCGTATACCTCGTCGTCCGTGCCCGTCGCTGCCGTGTCAGTCCCCGTATCATCCCCTCGGGTGGACGGGGAGGAGGGCTGGAAGGGGCGCGACGGCTGAAAAGGAGGCGGAGGGTGGATCCTTCTTTTCTTGGTAGGGGGAACACCAGAAGGTCCCGGTTCTGGGTCCCCCGACGGGAGAGGTTCCGTCGGCAACGGTAGTCTCGTCCTTATCTCTGAGCATAAGGACTGTATAGCCAACAAAATGGCCGCCGAGTTGTCTCGCGGCGCTGGCAGAGGGGAATCCGACGGGCGATCAGGGGCCCCGTCGGTACCCTCGACGATGTCGTCGTCACCTGCGTCGGGATCCATCCCGACGGGTCGGTCTTCTTCCACGCCGAGGTCGTGGCTTAAGACTTCGACCAGCTCCTCCTCCGAGGTTGAGGCCGAATCTACGACGACGCCCTGCCCCCCCTTTTTCTTCCCCACGGGGGATTTCACGGGGGTCCTATCGATGGGCACAAAAGATGACTCCCTCCGAGGTGGCAGGGAGACTCTGAGCCCCGAGGTCGCCACCACTGGTGTAGCCTGCGCAGGCTGAGCCAGTGCCGCCGCGACAGTTTCGATAGAGGGCTTGGCTGGATGGATTAAGGCCTTCACCACCTTAGGTGCGCTCACCGCCTTATCCTTGAGGGGGGGGACACCGCCTCGCTCCCCCTCCGATGGGGCCTTCGAGCTCGACCGGGGCCTCTCCAGGAGCTTCGCCGGGTGCTCGGCCTTCCTCTTACCCGACCCAGAGCGTTGGCTCGTGGTTGATGGTGCCGGGGAGGGTGCGCCCTGCCTGGCGCCCGTAGAGCCCGACCGTTCGGCGCTCCCGGTGCCAGCGGACTCGCGGTGCTTGGCCTTATGTTGGACCCCCGTCGCCGGGGCGTCCTCAAAGGTCTTAGAAGACGGCTCAGATTTCTTCTTCTTCTTCTCGCCGGACGGGCTCTTCCCTTCTAGCCAGTTGGCGAGACGTTGATGGCGGTCCTTCATGGTCCGCTCCGACATGTTGCCGCAAAAAGCACAGTCCTTCTCCACGTGCGTCTTGTCCTCATGTAGGCAGTAGAGACAAAAGGAGTGTTCGTCCTCCTTGAAGACGTTCTGCAGCTGGCATCCAGGGCAGACCCTGAACAGCTTTCCGGGCGTCGAGCTTCCCTTCTCCTGGGCCATGACCGGGCCTGAGAAACTTCTGGAGTCCTCCAAAAGCGTAGCTCGACGAATCTTCACCCTTGAGGGGCGCAGACGAATCCGACACGGGTCCCCGTTGATCGGATAGAGAGTCGGTGGAGCTTGAGGCTCTTTTGACCGAAAAAACGAAGTTTTTGAGAAAAAACGTGAAAAAAATAGCACTAACGCTCGAGAGCAACAGCACGAGGATCCCAACACATGAACGTGCGGTAAAAATCTGAAGATGGCTGCCAGAGGCGGTGCTTAGGTAGAGGGCAGTCATTGGCTGTGGTCAGTATGACGCAGAGACCAGTGATTGGTTATTACTACGAAAGACAGATCAGAAACGAAACTGATACTGGTTTTTTCTTTACCGAGGATTCCCAGCCTGACGACGGGGAATATTCATGAGCATGTGAATCCATGCCAGACCCCATGCTGGAGAACCCCAAGTCTGTTTTCAGAGGGAAATCTCAGACATTCTGCCGACCGGCACAACGTACAGATATGGGCCTCGGGTGTCCAAGCCACCGAGGAAAGCAGGGAACCCCATGCATTTCTGAAAAGAGGACACCCGTGGGAATCCGCAGAGGTATGATTTGCGCACATCGCCCCAGAATTTTTTACCCAGACAGCCCCGCAAAGTCCGAAATGTGGGGAAAAAAACGCTTTTTCCGCACATTTCGCTCAACGCACCCATCGAAACACGCCCCCAACAACACATGGCCTACCGTCACGCGTTCCCACAGGTGTCCCGATCAAAACGGTACCCCACATGTGTGGGTGCACCTACCTGGCTGCCAAGGGAAAAGCCTAAAACACAAAGTAACCCCAAGTCTGTTTTCAGAGGGAAATCTCAGACATTCTGCCGACCGGCACAACGTACCGATATGGGCCTCGGGTGTCCAAGCCACCGAGGAAAACAGGGAACCCCATGCATTTCCGAAAAGAGGACACCCGTGGGAATCCGCAGAGGTATGATTTGCGCACATCGCCCCAGAATTTTTTACCCAGACAGCCCCGCAAAGTGCGAAATGTCGGGAAAAAAACACTTTTTCTGCACATTTCGCTCGACGCACCCATCAAAACACGCCCCCAACAACACATGGCCTACTGTCACGCGTTCCCACAGGTGTCCCGATGAAAACGGTACCTCACATGTGTGGGTGCACCTACCTGACCGCCAAGGGGAAAGCCTAAAACAGAAGTAACCCCAAGTCTGTTTTCAGAGGGAAATCTCAGACATTCTGCCGACCGGCACAACGTACAGTATGGGCCTCGGGTGTCCAAGCCACCGAGGAAAACAGGGAACCCCATGCATTTCCGAAAAGAGGACACCCGTGGGAATCCGCAGAGGTATGATTTGCGCACATCGCCCCAGAATTTTTTACCCAGACACCCCTGCAAAGTCCGAAATTTGGGGAAAAAAATGCTTTTTCCGCCCATTTCGCTCGACGCACCCATCGAAACACGCCCCCAACAACACATGGCCTACCGTCACGCGTTCCCACAGGTGTCCCGATGAAAACGGTACCTCACATGTGTGGGTGCACCTACCTGTCCGCCAAGGGGAAAGCCTAAAACACAAGTAACCCCAAGTCTGTTTTCAGAGGGAAATCTCAGACATTCTGCCGACCGGCACAACGTACAGATATGGGCCTCGGGTGTCCAAGCCACCGAGGAAAACAGGGAACCCCATGCATTTTCGAAAAGAGGACACCCATGGGAATCCGCAGAGGTATGATTTGCGCACATCGCCCCAGAATTTTTTACCCAGACAGCCCCGCAAAGTCCGAAATGTGGGGAAAAAAACACTTTTTCCACACATTTCGCTCGACGCACCCATCGAAACACGCCCCCAGCAACACATGGCCTACCGTCACGCATTCCCACAGGTGTCCCAATGAAAACGGTACCTCACATGTGTGGGTGCACCTACCTGGCCGCCAAGGGGAAAGCCTAAAACACAAGTAACCCCAAGTCTGTTTTCAGAGGGAAATCTCAGACATTCTGCCGACCGGCACAATGTACAGATATGGGCCTCGGGTGTCCAAGCCACCGAGGAAAACAGGGAACCCCATGCATTTCCGAAAAGAGGACACCCGTGGGAATCCGCAGAGGTATGATTTGCGCACATCGCCCCAGAATTTTTTACCCAGACACCTCTGCAAAGTCCGAAATGTGGGCAAAAAAACGCTTTTTCCGCACATTTCGCTCGACGCACCCATCGAAACACGCCCCCAACAACACATGGCCTACTGTCACGCGTTCCCACAGGTGTCCCGATGAAAACGGTACCTCACATGTGTGGGTGCACCTACCTGGCCGCCAAGGGGAAAGCCTAAAACACAAGTAACCCCAAGTCTGTTTTCAGAGGGAAATCTCAGACATTCTGCCGACCGGCACAACGTACAGATATGGGCCTCGGGTGTCCAAGCCACCGAGGAAAACAGGGAACCCCATGCATTTCCGAAAAGAGGACACCCGTGGGAATCCGCAGAGGTATGATTTGCGCACATCGCCCCAGAATTTTTTAGCCAGACACCCCTGCAAATTCCGAAATTTGGGGAGAAAAACGCATTTTCCGCACATTTCGCTCGACACAGCCATCGAAACAGGCCCCCAACAACACATGGCCTACCGTCACGCGTTCCCACAGGTGTCCCGATGAAAACGGTACCTCACATGTGTGGGTGCACCTACCTGGCCGCCAAGGGGAAAGCCTAAAACACAAGTAACCCCAAGTCTGTTTTCAGAGGGAAATCTCAGACATTCTGCCGACCGGCACAACGTACAGATATGGGCCTCGGGTGTCCAAGCCACCGAGGAAAACAGGGAACCCCATGCATTTTCGAAAAGAGGACACCCGTGGGAATCCGCAGAGGTATGATTTGCGCACATCGCCCCAGAATTTTTTACCCAGACACCTCTGCAAAGTCCGAAATGTGGGCAAAAAAACGCTTTTTCCGCACATTTCGCTCGACGCACCCATCGAAACACGCCCCCAACAACACATGGCCTACTGTCACGCGTTCCCACAGGTGTCCCGATGAAAACGGTACCTCACATGTGTGGGTGCACCTACCTGGCCGCCAAGGGGGAAGCCTAAAACACAAGTAACCCCAAGTCTGTTTTCAGAGGGAAATCTCAGACATTCTGCCGACCGGCACAACGTACAGATATGGGCCTCGGGTGTCCAAGCCAACGAGGAAAAAAAAAAAACCCAAGCATTTCCGAAAAGAGGACACCCGTGGGAATCCGCAGAGGTATGATTTGCGCACATCGCCCCAGAAGTTTTTACCCAGACACCCCTGCAAAGTCCGAAATTTGGGGAAAAAATGTATTTTCCGCACATTTCGCTCGACGCACCCATCGAAACACGACCCCAACAACACGTGGCCTACCGTCACGCGTTCCCACAGGTGTCCCGATGAAAACGGTACCTCACATGTGTGGGTGCACCTACCTGGCCGCCAAGGGGAAAGCCTAAAACACAAGTAACCCCAAGTCTGTTTTCAGAGGGAAATCTCAGACATTCTGCCGACCGGCACAACGTACAGATATGGGCCTCGGGTGTCCAATCCACCGAGGAAAACAGGGAACCCTATGCATTTCCGAAAAGAGGACACCCGTGGGAATCCGCAGAGGTATGATTTGCGCACATTGCCCCGGAATTTTTTACCCAGACACCTCTGCAAAGTCCGAAATGTGGGGAAAAAAACGCTTTTTCCGCACATTTCGCTCGAGACACCCATCTAAACACGCCCCCAACAACACATGGCCTACCGTCACGCATTCCCACAGGTGTCCCGATGAAAACGGTACCTCACATGTGTGGGTGCACCTACCTGGCTGCCAAGGGGAAAGCCTAAAACACAAGTAACCCCAAGTCTGTTTTCAGAGGGAAATCTCAGACATTCTGCCGACCGGCACAACGTACAGATATGGGCCTCGGGTGTCCAAGCCAACGAGGAAAAAAAACCCCCCAAGCATTTCCGAAAAGAGGACACCCGTGGGAATCCGCAGAGGTATGATTTGCGCACATCGCCCCAGAAGTTTTTACCCAGACACCCCTGCAAAGTCCGAAATTTGGGGAAAAAAATGTATTTTCCGCACATTTCGCTCGACGCACCCATCGAAACACGACCCCAACAATACGTGGCCTACCGTCACGCGTTCCCACAGGTGTCCCGATGAAAACGGTACCTCACATGTGTGGGTGCACCTACCTGGCCGCCAAGGGGAAAGCCTAAAACACAAGTAACCCCAAGTCTGTTTTCAGAGGGAAATCTCAGACATTCTGCCGACCGGCACAACGTACAGATATGGGCCTCGGGTGTCCAAGCCACCGAGGAAAACAGGGAATCCCATGCATTTTCGAAAAGAGGACACCCGTGGGAATCCGCAGAGGTATGATTTGCGCACATCGCCCCAGAATTTTTTACCCAGACACCCCTGCAAAGTCCGAAATGTGGGCAAAAAACGCTTTTTCTGCATATTTCGCTCGACGCACCCATCGAAACACGCCCCCAACAACACATGGCCTACCGTCACGCGTTCCCACAGGTGTCCCGATGAAAACGGTACCTCACATGTGTGGGTGCACCTACCTGGCCGCCAAGGGGAAAGCCTAAAACACAAGTAACCCCAAGTCTGTTTTCAGAGGGAAATCTCAGACATTCTGCCGACCGGCACAACGTACAGATATGGGCCTCGGGTGTCCAATCCACCGAGGAAAACAGGGAACCCCATGCATTTCCGAAAAGAGGACACCCGTGGGAATCCGCAGAGGTATGATTTGCGCACATTGCCCCAGAATTTTTTACCCAGACACCTCTGCAAAGTCCGAAATGTGGGGAAAAAAACGCTTTTTCCGCACATTTCGCTCAAGGCACCCATCTAAACACGCCCCCAACAACACATGGCCTACCGTCACGCGTTCCCACAGGTGTCCCGATGAAAACGGTACGTCACATGTGTGGGTGCACCTACCTGGCCGCCAAGGGGAAAGCCTAAAACACAAGTAACTCCAAGTCTGTTTTCAGAGGGAAATGTCAGACATTCTGCCGACCGGCACAACGTACAGATATGGGCGTCCAAGCCACCGAGGAAAGCAGGGAACCCCATGCATTTCCGAAAAGAGGACACCCGTGGGAATCCAAGCCACTGAGGAAAGCAGGGAACCCCATGCATTTCCGAAAAGAGGACACCCGTGGGAATCCGCAGAGGTATGATTTGCGCACATCGCCCCAGAATTTTTTACCCAGACAGCCCCGCAAAGTCCGAAATGTGGGGAAATAAACGCTTTTTCTGCACATTTCGCTCAACGCACCCATCGAAACACGCCCCCAACAACACATGGCCTACCGTCACGCGTTCCCACAGGTGTCCCGATGAAAACGGTACCCCACATGTGTGGGTGCACCTACCTGGCCGCCAAGGGGAAAGCCTAAAACACAAGTAACCCCAAGTCTGTTTTCAGAGGGAAATCTCAGACATTCTGCCGACCGGCACAACGTACAGATATGGGCCTCGGGTGTCCAAGCCACCGAGGAAAACAGGGAACCCCAAGCATTTCCGAAAACAGGACACCCGTGGGAATCCGCAGAGGTATGATTTGCGCACATCGCCCCAGAAGTTTTTACCCAGACACCCCTGCAAAGTCCGAAATTTGGGGAAAAAAATGCATTTTCCGCACATTTCGCTCGACGCACCCATCGAAACACGCCCCCAACAACACATGGCCTACCGTCACGCGTTCCCACAGGTGTCCCGATGAAAACGGTACCTCACATGTGTGGGTGCACCTACCTGGCCGCCAAGGGGAAAGCCTAAAACACAAGTAACCCCAAGTCTGTTTTCAGAGGGAAATCTCAGACATTCTGCCGACCGGCACAACGTACCGATATGGGCCTCGGGTGTCCAAGCCACCGAGGAAAACAGGGAACCCCATGCATTTCCGAAAAGAGGACACCCGTGGGAATCCGCAGAGGTATGATTTGCGCACATCGCCCTAGAATTTTTTACCCAGACAGCCCCGCAAAGTCCGAAATGTCGGGAAAAAAACACTTTTTCTGCACATTTCGCTCGACGCACCCATCAAAACACGCCCCCAACAACACATGGCCTACCGTCACGCCTTCCCACAGGTGTCCCGATGAAAACGGTACCTCACATGTGTGGGTGCACCTACCTGTCCGCCAAGGGGAAAGCCTAAAACACAAGTAACCCCAAGTCTGTTTTCAGAGGGAAATCTCAGACATTCTGCCGACCGGCACAACGTACAGATATGGGCCTCGGGTGTCCAAGCCACCGAGGAAAACAGGGAACCCCATGCATTTCCGAAAAGAGGACACCCGTGGGAATCCGCAGAGGTATGATTTGCGCACATCGCCCCAGAATTTTTTACCCAGACACCCCTGCAAAGTCCGAAATTTGGGGAAAAAAATGCTTTTTCCGCCCATTTCGCTCGACGCACCCATCGAAACACGCCCCCAACAACACATGGCCTACCGTCACGCGTTCCCACAGGTGTCCCGATGAAAACGGTACCTCACATGTGTGGGTGCACCTACCTGTCCGCCAAGGGGAAAGCCTAAAACACAAGTAACCCCAAGTCTGTTTTCAGAGGGAAATCTCAGACATTCTGCCGACCGGCACAACGTACAGATATGGGCCTCGGGTGTCCAAGCCACCGAGGAAAACAGGGAACCCCATGCATTTTCGAAAAGAGGACACCCATGGGAATCCGCAGAGGTATGATTTGCGCACATCGCCCCAGAATTTTTTACCCAGACAGCCCCGCAAAGTCCGAAATGTGGGGAAAAAAACACTTTTTCCACACATTTCGCTCGACGCACCCATCGAAACACGCCCCCAGCAACACATGGCCTACCGTCACGCATTCCCACAGGTGTCCCAATGAAAACGGTACCTCACATGTGTGGGTGCACCTACCTGGCCGCCAAGGGGAAAGCCTAAAACACAAGTAACCCCAAGTCTGTTTTCAGAGGGAAATCTCAGACATTCTGCCGACCGGCACAACGTACAGATATGGGCCTCGGGTGTCCAAGCCACCGAGGAAAACAGGGAACCCCATGCATTTCCTAAAAGAGGACACCCGTGGGAATCCGCAGAGGTATGATTTGCGCACATCGCCCCAGAATTTTTTACCCAGACAGCCCCGCAAAGTCCGAAATGTCGGGAAAAAAACACTTTTTCTGCACATTTCGCTCGACGCACCCATCAAAACACGCCCCCAACAACACATGGCCTACCGTCACGCGTTCCCACAGGTGTCCCGATGAAAACGGTACCTCACATGTGTGGGTGCACCTACCTGGCCGCCAAGGGGAAAGCCTAAAACACAAGTAACCCCAAGTCTGTTTTCAGAGGGAAATCTCAGACATTCTGCCGACCGGCACAACGTACAGATATGGGCCTCGGGTGTCCAAGCCACCGAGGAAAACAGGGAACCCCATGCATTTTCGAAAAGAGGACACCCGTGGGAATCCGCAGAGGTATGATTTGCGCACATCGTCCCAGAATTTTTTACCCAGACACCTCTGCAAAGTCCGAAATGTGGGCAAAAAAACGCTTTTTCCGCACATTTCGCTCGACGCACCCATCGAAACACGCCCCCAACAACACATGGCCTACTGTCACGCGTTCCCACAGGTGTCCCGATGAAAACGGTACCTCACATGTGTGGGTGCACCTACCTGGCCGCCAAGGGGAAAGCCTAAAACACAAGTAACCCCAAGTCTGTTTTCAGAGGGAAATCTCAGACATTCTGCCGACCGGCACAACGTACAGATATGGGCCTCGGGTGTCCAAGCCACCGAGGAAAACAGGGAACCCCATGCATTTTCGAAAAGAGGACACCCGTGGGAATCCGCAGAGGTATGATTTGCGCACATCGCCCCAGAATTTTTTACCCAGACACCTCTGCAAAGTCCGAAATGTGGGCAAAAAAACGCTTTTTCCGCACATTTCGCTCGACGCACCCATCGAAACACGCCCCCAACAACACATGGCCTACTGTCACGCGTTCCCACAGGTGTCCCGATGAAAACGGTACCTCACATGTGTGGGTGCACCTACCTGGCCGCCAAGGGGAAAGCCTAAAACACAAGTAACCCCAAGTCTGTTTTCAGAGGGAAATCTCAGACATTCTGCCGACCGGCACAACGTACAGATATGGGCCTCGGGTGTCCAAGCCACCGAGGAAAACAGGGAACCCCATGCATTTCCGAAAAGAGGACACCCGTGGGAATCCGCAGAGGTATGATTTGCGCACATCGCCCCAGAATTTTTTAGCCAGACACCCCTGCAAATTCCGAAATTTGGGGAGAAAAACGCATTTTCCGCACATTTCGCTCGACACAGCCATCGAAACAGGCCCCCAACAACACATGGCCTACCGTCACGCGTTCCCACAGGTGTCCCGATGAAAACGGTACCTCACATGTGTGGGTGCACCTACCTGGCCGCCAAGGGGAAAGCCTAAAACACAAGTAACCCCAAGTCTGTTTTCAGAGGGAAATCTCAGACATTCTGCCGACCGGCACAACGTACAGATATGGGCCTCGGGTGTCCAAGCCACCGAGGAAAACAGGGAACCCCATGCATTTTCGAAAAGAGGACACCCGTGGGAATCCGCAGAGGTATGATTTGCGCACATCGCCCCAGAATTTTTTACCCAGACACCTCTGCAAAGTCCGAAATGTGGGCAAAAAAACGCTTTTTCCGCACATTTCGCTCGACGCACCCATCGAAACACGCCCCCAACAACACATGGGCCCTCATTACGACCCTGGCGGATTTTTTCCGCCATCGACGGACTTTCCGGCCATGGCGCAAAGTCCCTTTACGCCATGGCGGATGGCGGACTTACCGCCCCATTCCGAGGTCGGCGGGGCGGTAAGTCCCCATTGACCCATTTACCCTTCCCCATTCCCATTTCGGCCCCATAGGGCTCAATGGGAGTGGGGAAGGAGTTAATTACGCCACCGTAAAATACGGTGGCGTAATTAACACCAAGGTCCCAGAGCGCCATGGATTTTTCCGCCCGCAAAAAGCGGGCGGAAAAATGACCATGGCGCTCCAGGAACTCGTAGTTGGCGGTAAGGGGTCCGCGCAGCTAACGCTGGCGCAGACCCCTTAGCGCCAGGGTCGTAATGAGGCCCATGGCCTACTGTCACGCGTTCCCACAGGTGTCCCGATGAAAACGGTACCTCACATGTGTGGGTGCACCTACCTGGCCGCCAAGGGGGAAGCCTAAAACACAAGTAACCCCAAGTCTGTTTTCAGAGGGAAATCTCAGACATTCTGCCGACCGGCACAACGTACAGATATGGGCCTCGGGTGTCCAAGCCAACGAGGAAAAAAAAAAAACCCAAGCATTTCCGAAAAGAGGACACCCGTGGGAATCCGCAGAGGTATGATTTGCGCACATCGCCCCAGAAGTTTTTACCCAGACACCCCTGCAAAGTCCGAAATTTGGGGAAAAAATGTATTTTCCGCACATTTCGCTCGACGCACCCATCGAAACACGACCCCAACAACACGTGGCCTACCGTCACGCGTTCCCACAGGTGTCCCGATGAAAACGGTACCTCACATATGTGGGTGCACCTACCTGGCCGCCAAGGGGAAAGCCTAAAACACAAGTAACCCCAAGTCTGTTTTCAGAGGGAAATCTCAGACATTCTGCCGACCGGCACAACGTACAGATATGGGCCTCGGGTGTCCAATCCACTGAGGAAAACAGGGAACCCTATGCATTTCCGAAAAGAGGACACCCGTGGGAATCCGCAGAGGTATGATTTGCGCACATTGCCCCAGAATATTTTACCCAGACACCTCTGCAAAGTCCGAAATGTGGGGAAAAAAACGCTTTTTCCGCACATTTCGCTCGAGGCACCCATCTAAACACGCCCCCAACAACACATGGCCTACCGTCACGCATTCCCACAGGTGTCCCGATGAAAACGGTACCTCACATGTGTGGGTGCACCTACCTGGCTGCCAAGGGGAAAGCCTAAAACACAAGTAACCCCAAGTCTGTTTTCAGAGGGAAATCTCAGACATTCTGCCGACCGGCACAACGTACAGATATGGGCCTCGGGTGTCCAAGCCAACGAGGAAAAAAAAACCCCCAAGCATTTCCGAAAAGAGGACACCCGTGGGAATCCGCAGAGGTATGATTTGCGCACATCGCCCCAGAAGTTTTTACCCAGACACCCCTGCAAAGTCCGAAATTTGGGGAAAAAAATGTATTTTCCGCACATTTCGCTCGACGCACCCATCGAAACACGACCCCAACAATACGTGGCCTACCGTCACGCGTTCCCACAGGTGTCCCGATGAAAACGGTACCTCACATGTGTGGGTGCACCTACCTGGCCGCCAAGGGGAAAGCCTAAAACACAAGTAACCCCAAGTCTGTTTTCAGAGGGAAATCTCAGACATTCTGCCGACCGGCACAACGTACAGATATGGGCCTCGGGTGTCCAAGCCACCGAGGAAAACAGGGAATCCCATGCATTTTCGAAAAGAGGACACCCGTGGGAATCCGCAGAGGTATGATTTGCGCACATCGCCCCAGAATTTTTTACCCAGACACCCCTGCAAAGTCCGAAATGTGGGCAAAAAACGCTTTTTCTGCATATTTCGCTCGACGCACCCATCGAAACACGCCCCCAACAACACATGGCCTACCGTCACGCGTTCCCACAGGTGTCCCGATGAAAACGGTACCTCACATGTGTGGGTGCACCTACCTGGCCGCCAAGGGGAAAGCCTAAAACACAAGTAACCCCAAGTCTGTTTTCAGAGGGAAATCTCAGACATTCTGCCGACCGGCACAACGTACAGATATGGGCCTCGGGTGTCCAATCCACCGAGGAAAACAGGGAACCCCATGCATTTCCGAAAAGAGGACACCCGTGGGAATCCGCAGAGGTATGATTTGCGCACATTGCCCCAGAATTTTTTACCCAGACACCTCTGCAAAGTCCGAAATGTGGGGAAAAAAACGCTTTTTCCGCACATTTCGCTCAAGGCACCCATCTAAACACGCCCCCAACAACACATGGCCTACCGTCACGCGTTCCCACAGGTGTCCCGATGAAAACGGTACGTCACATGTGTGGGTGCACCTACCTGGCCGCCAAGGGGAAAGCCTAAAACACAAGTAACTCCAAGTCTGTTTTCAGAGGGAAATGTCAGACATTCTGCCGACCGGCACAACGTACAGATATGGGCGTCCAAGCCACCGAGGAAAGCAGGGAACCCCATGCATTTCCGAAAAGAGGACACCCGTGGGAATCCAAGCCACTGAGGAAAGCAGGGAACCCCATGCATTTCCGAAAAGAGGACACCCGTGGGAATCCGCAGAGGTATGATTTGCGCACATCGCCCCAGAATTTTTTACCCAGACAGCCCCGCAAAGTCCGAAATGTGGGGAAATAAACGCTTTTTCTGCACATTTCGCTCAACGCACCCATCGAAACACGCCCCCAACAACACATGGCCTACCGTCACGCGTTCCCACAGGTGTCCCGATGAAAACGGTACCCCACATGTGTGGGTGCACCTACCTGGCCGCCAAGGGGAAAGCCTAAAACACAAGTAACCCCAAGTCTGTTTTCAGAGGGAAATCTCAGACATTCTGCCGACCGGCACAACGTACAGATATGGGCCTCGGGTGTCCAAGCCACCGAGGAAAACAGGGAACCCCAAGCATTTCCGAAAACAGGACACCCGTGGGAATGCGCAGAGGTATGATTTGCGCACATCGCCCCAGAAGTTTTTACCCAGACACCCCTGCAAAGTCCGAAATTTGGGGAAAAAAATGCATTTTCCGCACATTTCGCTCGACGCACCCATCGAAACACGCCCCCAACAACACATGGCCTACCGTCACGCGTTCCCACAGGTGTCCCGATGAAAACGGTACCTCACATGTGTGGGTGCACCTACCTGACCGCCAAGGGGAAAGCCTAAAACAGAAGTAACCCCAAGTCTGTTTTCAGAGGGAAATCTCAGACATTCTGCCGACCGGCACAACGTACAGATATGGGCCTCGGGTGTCCAAGCCACCGAGGAAAACAGGGAACCCCATGCATTTCCGAAAAGAGGACACCCGTGGGAATCCGCAGAGGTATGATTTGCGCACATCGCCCCAGAATGTTTTACCCAGACACCCCTGCAAAGTCCGAAATTCGGGGAAAAAAATGCTTTTTCCGCCCATTTCGCTCGACGCACCCATCGAAACACGCCCCCAACAACACATGGCCTACCGTCACGCGTTCCCACAGGTGTCCCGATGAAAACGGTACCTCACATGTGTGGGTGCACCTACCTGTCCGCCAAGGGGAAAGCCTAAAACACAAGTAACCCCAAGTCTGTTTTCAGAGGGAAATCTCAGACATTCTGCCGACCGGCACAACGTACAGATATGGGCCTCGGGTGTCCAAGCCACCGAGGAAAACAGGGAACCCCATGCATTTTCGAAAAGAGGACACCCATGGGAATCCGCAGAGGTATGATTTGCGCACATCGCCCCAGAATTTTTTACCCAGACAGCCCCGCAAAGTCCGAAATGTGGGGAAAAAAACGCTTTTTCCACACATTTCGCTCGACGCACCCATCGAAACACGCCCCCAACAACACATGGCCTACCGTCACGCATTCCCACAGGTGTCTCAATGAAAACGGTACCTCACATGTGTGGGTGCACCTACCTGGCCGCCAAGGGGAAAGCCTAAAACACAAGTAACCCCAAGTCTGTTTTCAGAGGGAAATCTCAGACATTCTGCCGACCGGCACAACGTACAGATATGGGCCTCGGGTGTCCAAGCCACCGAGGAAAACAGGGAATCCCATGCATTTTCGAAAAGAGGACACCCGTGGGAATCCGCAGAGGTATGATTTGCGCACATCGCCCCAGAATTTTTTACCCAGACACCCCTGCAAAGTCCGAAATGTGGGCAAAAAACGCTTTTTCTGCATATTTCGCTCGACGCACCCATCGAAACACGCCCCCAACAACACATGGCCTACCGTCACGCGTTCCCACAGGTGTCCCGATGAAAACGGTACCTCACATGTGTGGGTGCACCTACCTGGCCGCCAAGGGGAAAGCCTAAAACACAAGTAACCCCAAGTCTGTTTTCAGAGGGAAATCTCAGACATTCTGCCGACCGGCACAACGTACAGATATGGGCCTCGGGTGTCCAATCCACCGAGGAAAACAGGGAACCCCATGCATTTCCGAAAAGAGGACACCCGTGGGAATCCGCAGAGGTATGATTTGCGCACATTGCCCCAGAATTTTTTACCCAGACACCTCTGCAAAGTCCGAAATGTGGGGAAAAAAACGCTTTTTCCGCACATTTCGCTCAAGGCACCCATCTAAACACGCCCCCAACAACACATGGCCTACCGTCACGCGTTCCCACAGGTGTCCCGATGAAAACGGTACGTCACATGTGTGGGTGCACCTACCTGGCCGCCAAGGGGAAAGCCTAAAACACAAGTAACTCCAAGTCTGTTTTCAGAGGGAAATGTCAGACATTCTGCCGACCGGCACAACGTACAGATATGGGCGTCCAAGCCACCGAGGAAAGCAGGGAACCCCATGCATTTCCGAAAAGAGGACACCCGTGGGAATCCAAGCCACTGAGGAAAGCAGGGAACCCCATGCATTTCCGAAAAGAGGACACCCGTGGGAATCCGCAGAGGTATGATTTGCGCACATCGCCCCAGAATTTTTTACCCAGACAGCCCCGCAAAGTCCGAAATGTGGGGAAATAAACGCTTTTTCTGCACATTTCGCTCAACGCACCCATCGAAACACGCCCCCAACAACACATGGCCTACCGTCACGCGTTCCCACAGGTGTCCCGATGAAAACGGTACCCCACATGTGTGGGTGCACCTACCTGGCCGCCAAGGGGAAAGCCTAAAACACAAGTAACCCCAAGTCTGTTTTCAGAGGGAAATCTCAGACATTCTGCCGACCGGCACAACGTACAGATATGGGCCTCGGGTGTCCAAGCCACCGAGGAAAACAGGGAACCCCAAGCATTTCCGAAAACAGGACACCCGTGGGAATCCGCAGAGGTATGATTTGCGCACATCGCCCCAGAAGTTTTTACCCAGACACCCCTGCAAAGTCCGAAATTTGGGGAAAAAAATGCATTTTCCGCACATTTCGCTCGACGCACCCATCGAAACACGCCCCCAACAACACATGGCCTACCGTCACGCGTTCCCACAGGTGTCCCGATGAAAACGGTACCTCACATGTGTGGGTGCACCTACCTGGCCGCCAAGGGGAAAGCCTAAAACACAAGTAACCCCAAGTCTGTTTTCAGAGGGAAATCTCAGACATTCTGCCGACCGGCACAACGTACCGATATGGGCCTCGGGTGTCCAAGCCACCGAGGAAAACAGGGAACCCCATGCATTTCCGAAAAGAGGACACCCGTGGGAATCCGCAGAGGTATGATTTGCGCACATCGCCCTAGAATTTTTTACCCAGACAGCCCCGCAAAGTCCGAAATGTCGGGAAAAAAACACTTTTTCTGCACATTTCGCTCGACGCACCCATCAAAACACGCCCCCAACAACACATGGCCTACCGTCACGCCTTCCCACAGGTGTCCCGATGAAAACGGTACCTCACATGTGTGGGTGCACCTACCTGTCCGCCAAGGGGAAAGCCTAAAACACAAGTAACCCCAAGTCTGTTTTCAGAGGGAAATCTCAGACATTCTGCCGACCGGCACAACGTACAGATATGGGCCTCGGGTGTCCAAGCCACCGAGGAAAACAGGGAACCCCATGCATTTCCGAAAAGAGGACACCCGTGGGAATCCGCAGAGGTATGATTTGCGCACATCGCCCCAGAATTTTTTACCCAGACACCCCTGCAAAGTCCGAAATTTGGGGAAAAAAATGCTTTTTCCGCCCATTTCGCTCGACGCACCCATCGAAACACGCCCCCAACAACACATGGCCTACCGTCACGCGTTCCCACAGGTGTCCCGATGAAAACGGTACCTCACATGTGTGGGTGCACCTACCTGTCCGCCAAGGGGAAAGCCTAAAACACAAGTAACCCCAAGTCTGTTTTCAGAGGGAAATCTCAGACATTCTGCCGACCGGCACAACGTACAGATATGGGCCTCGGGTGTCCAAGCCACCGAGGAAAACAGGGAACCCCATGCATTTTCGAAAAGAGGACACCCATGGGAATCCGCAGAGGTATGATTTGCGCACATCGCCCCAGAATTTTTTACCCAGACAGCCCCGCAAAGTCCGAAATGTGGGGAAAAAAACACTTTTTCCACACATTTCGCTCGACGCACCCATCGAAACACGCCCCCAGCAACACATGGCCTACCGTCACGCATTCCCACAGGTGTCCCAATGAAAACGGTACCTCACATGTGTGGGTGCACCTACCTGGCCGCCAAGGGGAAAGCCTAAAACACAAGTAACCCCAAGTCTGTTTTCAGAGGGAAATCTCAGACATTCTGCCGACCGGCACAACGTACAGATATGGGCCTCGGGTGTCCAAGCCACCGAGGAAAACAGGGAACCCCATGCATTTCCTAAAAGAGGACACCCGTGGGAATCCGCAGAGGTATGATTTGCGCACATCGCCCCAGAATTTTTTACCCAGACAGCCCCGCAAAGTCCGAAATGTCGGGAAAAAAACACTTTTTCTGCACATTTCGCTCGACGCACCCATCAAAACACGCCCCCAACAACACATGGCCTACCGTCACGCGTTCCCACAGGTGTCCCGATGAAAACGGTACCTCACATGTGTGGGTGCACCTACCTGGCCGCCAAGGGGAAAGCCTAAAACACAAGTAACCCCAAGTCTGTTTTCAGAGGGAAATCTCAGACATTCTGCCGACCGGCACAACGTACAGATATGGGCCTCGGGTGTCCAAGCCACCGAGGAAAACAGGGAACCCCATGCATTTTCGAAAAGAGGACACCCGTGGGAATCCGCAGAGGTATGATTTGCGCACATCGTCCCAGAATTTTTTACCCAGACACCTCTGCAAAGTCCGAAATGTGGGCAAAAAAACGCTTTTTCCGCACATTTCGCTCGACGCACCCATCGAAACACGCCCCCAACAACACATGGCCTACTGTCACGCGTTCCCACAGGTGTCCCGATGAAAACGGTACCTCACATGTGTGGGTGCACCTACCTGGCCGCCAAGGGGAAAGCCTAAAACACAAGTAACCCCAAGTCTGTTTTCAGAGGGAAATCTCAGACATTCTGCCGACCGGCACAACGTACAGATATGGGCCTCGGGTGTCCAAGCCACCGAGGAAAACAGGGAACCCCATGCATTTTCGAAAAGAGGACACCCGTGGGAATCCGCAGAGGTATGATTTGCGCACATCGCCCCAGAATTTTTTACCCAGACACCTCTGCAAAGTCCGAAATGTGGGCAAAAAAACGCTTTTTCCGCACATTTCGCTCGACGCACCCATCGAAACACGCCCCCAACAACACATGGCCTACTGTCACGCGTTCCCACAGGTGTCCCGATGAAAACGGTACCTCACATGTGTGGGTGCACCTACCTGGCCGCCAAGGGGAAAGCCTAAAACACAAGTAACCCCAAGTCTGTTTTCAGAGGGAAATCTCAGACATTCTGCCGACCGGCACAACGTACAGATATGGGCCTCGGGTGTCCAAGCCACCGAGGAAAACAGGGAACCCCATGCATTTCCGAAAAGAGGACACCCGTGGGAATCCGCAGAGGTATGATTTGCGCACATCGCCCCAGAATTTTTTAGCCAGACACCCCTGCAAATTCCGAAATTTGGGGAGAAAAACGCATTTTCCGCACATTTCGCTCGACACAGCCATCGAAACAGGCCCCCAACAACACATGGCCTACCGTCACGCGTTCCCACAGGTGTCCCGATGAAAACGGTACCTCACATGTGTGGGTGCACCTACCTGGCCGCCAAGGGGAAAGCCTAAAACACAAGTAACCCCAAGTCTGTTTTCAGAGGGAAATCTCAGACATTCTGCCGACCGGCACAACGTACAGATATGGGCCTCGGGTGTCCAAGCCACCGAGGAAAACAGGGAACCCCATGCATTTTCGAAAAGAGGACACCCGTGGGAATCCGCAGAGGTATGATTTGCGCACATCGCCCCAGAATTTTTTACCCAGACACCTCTGCAAAGTCCGAAATGTGGGCAAAAAAACGCTTTTTCCGCACATTTCGCTCGACGCACCCATCGAAACACGCCCCCAACAACACATGGGCCCTCATTACGACCCTGGCGGATTTTTTCCGCCATCGACGGACTTTCCGGCCATGGCGCAAAGTCCCTTTACGCCATGGCGGATGGCGGACTTACCGCCCCATTCCGAGGTCGGCGGGGCGGTAAGTCCCCATTGACCCATTTACCCTTCCCCATTCCCATTTCGGCCCCATAGGGCTCAATGGGAGTGGGGAAGGAGTTAATTACGCCACCGTAAAATACGGTGGCGTAATTAACACCAAGGTCCCAGAGCGCCATGGATTTTTCCGCCCGCAAAAAGCGGGCGGAAAAATGACCATGGCGCTCCAGGAACTCGTAGTTGGCGGTAAGGGGTCCGCGCAGCTAACGCTGGCGCAGACCCCTTAGCGCCAGGGTCGTAATGAGGCCCATGGCCTACTGTCACGCGTTCCCACAGGTGTCCCGATGAAAACGGTACCTCACATGTGTGGGTGCACCTACCTGGCCGCCAAGGGGGAAGCCTAAAACACAAGTAACCCCAAGTCTGTTTTCAGAGGGAAATCTCAGACATTCTGCCGACCGGCACAACGTACAGATATGGGCCTCGGGTGTCCAAGCCAACGAGGAAAAAAAAAAAACCCAAGCATTTCCGAAAAGAGGACACCCGTGGGAATCCGCAGAGGTATGATTTGCGCACATCGCCCCAGAAGTTTTTACCCAGACACCCCTGCAAAGTCCGAAATTTGGGGAAAAAATGTATTTTCCGCACATTTCGCTCGACGCACCCATCGAAACACGACCCCAACAACACGTGGCCTACCGTCACGCGTTCCCACAGGTGTCCCGATGAAAACGGTACCTCACATATGTGGGTGCACCTACCTGGCCGCCAAGGGGAAAGCCTAAAACACAAGTAACCCCAAGTCTGTTTTCAGAGGGAAATCTCAGACATTCTGCCGACCGGCACAACGTACAGATATGGGCCTCGGGTGTCCAATCCACTGAGGAAAACAGGGAACCCTATGCATTTCCGAAAAGAGGACACCCGTGGGAATCCGCAGAGGTATGATTTGCGCACATTGCCCCAGAATATTTTACCCAGACACCTCTGCAAAGTCCGAAATGTGGGGAAAAAAACGCTTTTTCCGCACATTTCGCTCGAGGCACCCATCTAAACACGCCCCCAACAACACATGGCCTACCGTCACGCATTCCCACAGGTGTCCCGATGAAAACGGTACCTCACATGTGTGGGTGCACCTACCTGGCTGCCAAGGGGAAAGCCTAAAACACAAGTAACCCCAAGTCTGTTTTCAGAGGGAAATCTCAGACATTCTGCCGACCGGCACAACGTACAGATATGGGCCTCGGGTGTCCAAGCCAACGAGGAAAAAAAAACCCCCAAGCATTTCCGAAAAGAGGACACCCGTGGGAATCCGCAGAGGTATGATTTGCGCACATCGCCCCAGAAGTTTTTACCCAGACACCCCTGCAAAGTCCGAAATTTGGGGAAAAAAATGTATTTTCCGCACATTTCGCTCGACGCACCCATCGAAACACGACCCCAACAATACGTGGCCTACCGTCACGCGTTCCCACAGGTGTCCCGATGAAAACGGTACCTCACATGTGTGGGTGCACCTACCTGGCCGCCAAGGGGAAAGCCTAAAACACAAGTAACCCCAAGTCTGTTTTCAGAGGGAAATCTCAGACATTCTGCCGACCGGCACAACGTACAGATATGGGCCTCGGGTGTCCAAGCCACCGAGGAAAACAGGGAATCCCATGCATTTTCGAAAAGAGGACACCCGTGGGAATCCGCAGAGGTATGATTTGCGCACATCGCCCCAGAATTTTTTACCCAGACACCCCTGCAAAGTCCGAAATGTGGGCAAAAAACGCTTTTTCTGCATATTTCGCTCGACGCACCCATCGAAACACGCCCCCAACAACACATGGCCTACCGTCACGCGTTCCCACAGGTGTCCCGATGAAAACGGTACCTCACATGTGTGGGTGCACCTACCTGGCCGCCAAGGGGAAAGCCTAAAACACAAGTAACCCCAAGTCTGTTTTCAGAGGGAAATCTCAGACATTCTGCCGACCGGCACAACGTACAGATATGGGCCTCGGGTGTCCAATCCACCGAGGAAAACAGGGAACCCCATGCATTTCCGAAAAGAGGACACCCGTGGGAATCCGCAGAGGTATGATTTGCGCACATTGCCCCAGAATTTTTTACCCAGACACCTCTGCAAAGTCCGAAATGTGGGGAAAAAAACGCTTTTTCCGCACATTTCGCTCAAGGCACCCATCTAAACACGCCCCCAACAACACATGGCCTACCGTCACGCGTTCCCACAGGTGTCCCGATGAAAACGGTACGTCACATGTGTGGGTGCACCTACCTGGCCGTCAAGGGGAAAGCCTAAAACACAAGTAACTCCAAGTCTGTTTTCAGAGGGAAATGTCAGACATTCTGCCGACCGGCACAACGTACAGATATGGGCGTCCAAGCCACCGAGGAAAGCAGGGAACCCCATGCATTTCCGAAAAGAGGACACCCGTGGGAATCCAAGCCACTGAGGAAAGCAGGGAACCCCATGCATTTCCGAAAAGAGGACACCCGTGGGAATCCGCAGAGGTATGATTTGCGCACATCGCCCCAGAATTTTTTACCCAGACAGCCCCGCAAAGTCCGAAATGTGGGGAAATAAACGCTTTTTCTGCACATTTCGCTCAACGCACCCATCGAAACACGCCCCCAACAACACATGGCCTACCGTCACGCGTTCCCACAGGTGTCCCGATGAAAACGGTACCCCACATGTGTGGGTGCACCTACCTGGCCGCCAAGGGGAAAGCCTAAAACACAAGTAACCCCAAGTCTGTTTTCAGAGGGAAATCTCAGACATTCTGCCGACCGGCACAACGTACAGATATGGGCCTCGGGTGTCCAAGCCACCGAGGAAAACAGGGAACCCCAAGCATTTCCGAAAACAGGACACCCGTGGGAATGCGCAGAGGTATGATTTGCGCACATCGCCCCAGAAGTTTTTACCCAGACACCCCTGCAAAGTCCGAAATTTGGGGAAAAAAATGCATTTTCCGCACATTTCGCTCGACGCACCCATCGAAACACGCCCCCAACAACACATGGCCTACCGTCACGCGTTCCCACAGGTGTCCCGATGAAAACGGTACCTCACATGTGTGGGTGCACCTACCTGACCGCCAAGGGGAAAGCCTAAAACAGAAGTAACCCCAAGTCTGTTTTCAGAGGGAAATCTCAGACATTCTGCCGACCGGCACAACGTACAGATATGGGCCTCGGGTGTCCAAGCCACCGAGGAAAACAGGGAACCCCATGCATTTCCGAAAAGAGGACACCCGTGGGAATCCGCAGAGGTATGATTTGCGCACATCGCCCCAGAATGTTTTACCCAGACACCCCTGCAAAGTCCGAAATTCGGGGAAAAAAATGCTTTTTCCGCCCATTTCGCTCGACGCACCCATCGAAACACGCCCCCAACAACACATGGCCTACCGTCACGCGTTCCCACAGGTGTCCCGATGAAAACGGTACCTCACATGTGTGGGTGCACCTACCTGTCCGCCAAGGGGAAAGCCTAAAACACAAGTAACCCCAAGTCTGTTTTCAGAGGGAAATCTCAGACATTCTGCCGACCGGCACAACGTACAGATATGGGCCTCGGGTGTCCAAGCCACCGAGGAAAACAGGGAACCCCATGCATTTTCGAAAAGAGGACACCCATGGGAATCCGCAGAGGTATGATTTGCGCACATCGCCCCAGAATTTTTTACCCAGACAGCCCCGCAAAGTCCGAAATGTGGGGAAAAAAACGCTTTTTCCACACATTTCGCTCGACGCACCCATCGAAACACGCCCCCAACAACACATGGCCTACCGTCACGCATTCCCACAGGTGTCTCAATGAAAACGGTACCTCACATGTGTGGGTGCACCTACCTGGCCGCCAAGGGGAAAGCCTAAAACACAAGTAACCCCAAGTCTGTTTTCAGAGGGAAATCTCAGACATTCTGCCGACCGGCACAACGTACAGATATGGGCCTCGGGTGTCCAAGCCACCGAGGAAAACAGGGAACCCCATGCATTTCCGAAAAGAGGACACCCGTGGGAATCCGCAGAGGTATGATTTGCGCACATCGCCCCAGAATTTTTTACCCAGACAGCCCCGCAAAGTCCGAAATGTCAGGAAAAAAACACTTTTTCTGCACATTTCGCTCGACGCACCCATCAAAACACGCCCCCAACAACACATGGCCTACCGTCACGCGTTCCCACAGGTGTACGGATGAAAACGGTACCTCACATGTGTGGGTGCACCTACCTGGCCGCCAAGGGGAAAGCCTAAAACACAAGTAACCCCAAGTCTGTTTTCAGAGGGAAATCTCAGACATTCTGCCGACCGGCACAACGTACAGATATGGGCCTCGGGTGTCCAAGCCACCGAGGAAAACAGGGAACCCCATGCATTTCCGAAAAGAGGACACCCGTGGGAATCCGCAGAGGTATGATTTGCGCACATCGCCCCAGAATTGTTTACCCAGACACCCCTGCAAATTTTGAAATTTGGGGAGAAAAACGCATTTTCCGCACATTTCGGTCGACACAGCCATCGAAACAGGCCCCCAACAACACATGGCCTACCGTCACGCGTTCCCACAGGTGTCCCGATGAAAACGGTACCTCACATGTGTGGGTGCACCTACCTGGCCGCCAAGGGGAAAGCCTAAAACACAAGTAACCCCAAGTCTGTTTTGAGAGGGAAATCTCAGACATTCTGCCGACCAGCACAACGTACAGATATGGGCCTCGGGTGTCCAAGCCACCGAGGAAAACAGGGAACCCCATGCATTTTCGAAAAGAGGACACCCGTGGGAATCCGCAGAGGTATGATTTGCGCACATCGCCCCAGAATTTTTTACCCAGACACCCCTGCAAAGTCCGAAATGTGGGCAAAAAAACGCTTTTTCCGCACATTTCGCTCGACGCACCCATCGAAACACGCCCCCAACAACACATGGCCTACTGTCACGCGTTCCCACAGGTGTCCCGATGAAAACGGTACCTCACATGTGTGGGTGCACCTACCTGGCCGCCAAGGGGAAAGCCTAAAACACAAGTAACCCCAAGTCTGTTTTCAGAGGGAAATCTCAGACATTCTGCCGACCGGCACAACGTACAGATATGGGCCTCGGGTGTCCAAGCCACAGAGGAAAACAGGGAACCCCATGCATTTCCGAAAAGAGGACACCCGTGGGAATCCGCAGAGGTATGATTTGCGCACATCGCCCCAGAATTTTTTACCCAGACAGCCCCGCAAAGTCCGAAATGTCGGGAAAAAAACACTTTTTCTGCACATTTCGCTCGACGCACCCATCAAAACACGCCCCCAACAACACATGGCCTACCGTCACGCGTTCCCACAGGTGTCCCGATGAAAACGGTACCTCACATGTGTGGGTGCACCTACCTGGCCGCCAAGGGGAAAGCCTAAAACACAAGTAACCCCAAGTCTGTTTTCAGAGGGAAATCTCAGACATTCTGCCGACCGGCACAACGTACAGATATGGGCCTCGGGTGTCCAAGCCACAGAGGAAAACAGGGAACCCCATGCATTTCCGAAAAGAGGACACCCGTGGGAATCCGCAGAGGTATGATTTGCGCACATCGCCCCAGAATTTTTTACCCAGACAGCCCCGCAAAGTCCGAAATGTCGGGAAAAAAACACTTTTTCTGCACATTTCGCTCGACGCACCCATCAAAACACGCCCCCAACAACACATGGCCTACCGTCACGCGTTCCCACAGGTGTCCCGATGAAAACGGTACCTCACATGTGTGGGTGCACCTACCTGGCCGCCAAGGGGAAAGCCTAAAACACAAGTAACCCCAAGTCTGTTTTCAGAGGGAAATCTCAGACATTCTGCCGACCGGCACAACGTACAGATATGGGCCTCGGGTGTCCAAGCCACCGAGGAAAACAGGGAACCCCATGCATTTTCGAAAAGAGGACACCCGTGGGAATCCGCAGAGGTATGATTTGCGCACATCGACCCAGAATTTTTTACCCAGACACCCCTGCAAATTCCGAAATGTGAGCAAAAAAACGCTTTTTCTGCATATTTCGCTCGACGCACCCATCGAAACACGCCCCCAACAACACATGGCCTACCGTCACGCGTTCCCACAGGTGTCCCGATGAAAACGGTACCTCACATGTGTGGGTGCACCTACCTGGCCGCCAAGGGGAAAGCCTAAAACACAAGTAACCCCAAGTCTGTTTTCAGAGGTAAATCTCAGACATTCTGCCGACCGGCACAACGTACAGATATGGGCCTCGGGTGTCCAATCCACCGAGGAAAACAGGGAACCCCATGCATTTCCGAAAAGAGGACACCCGTGGGAATCCGCAGAGGTATGATTTGCGCACATTGCCCCAGAATTTTTTACCCAGACAACTCTGCAAAGTCCGAAATGTGGGGAAAAAAACGCTTTTTCCGCACATTTCGCTCGAGGCACCCATCTAAACACGCCCCCAACAACACATGGCCTACCGTCACGCGTTCCCACAGGTGTCCCGATGAAAACGGTACCTCACATGTGTGGGTGCACCTACCTGGCCGCCAAGGGGAAAGCCTAAAACACAAGTAACCCCAAGTCTGTTTTCAGAGGGAAATCTCAGACATTCTGCCGACCGGCACAACGTACAGATATGGGCCTCGGGTGTCCAAGCCAACGAGGAAAAAAAAAAACCCCAAGCATTTCCGAAAAGAGGACACCCGTGGGAATCCGCAGAGGTATGATTTGCGCACATCGCCCCAGAAGTTTTTACCCAGACACCCCTGCAAAGTCCGAAATTTGGGGAAAAAAATGCATTTTCTGCACATTTCGCTCAACGCACCCATCGAAACACGCCCCCAACAACACATGGCCTACCGTCACGCGTTCCCACAGGTGTCCCGATGAAAACGGTACCCCACATGTGTGGGTGCACCTACCTGGCTGGCAAGGGGAAAGCCTAAAACACAAGTAACCCCAAGTCTGTTTTCGGAGGGAAATCTCAGACAGTCTGCCGACCGGTACAACGTACAGATATGGGCCTCGGGTGTCCAAGCCACCGAGGAAAACAGGGAACCCCATGAATTTCCGAAAAGAGGACACCCCTGGGAATCCGCAGAGGTATGATTTGCGCACATCGCCCCAGAATTTTTTACCCAGACAGCCCCGCAAAGTCCGAAATGTCGGGAAAAAAACACTTTTTCTGCACATTTCGCCCGACGCACCCATCAAAACACGCCCCCAACAACACATGGCCTACCGTCACGCGTTCCCACAGGTGTCCCGATGAAAACGGTACCTCACATGTGGGGGTGCACCTACCTGGCCGCCAAGGGGAAAGCCTAAAACACAAGTAACCCCAAGTCTGTTTTCAGAGGGAAATCTCAGACATTCTGCCGACCGGCACAACGTACAGATATGGGCCTCGGGTGTCCAAGCCACCAAGGAAAACAGGGAACCCCATGCATTTCCGAAAAGAGGACACCCGTGGGAATCCGCAGAGGTATGATTTGCGCACATCGCCCCAGAATGTTTTACCCAGACACCCCTGCAAAGTCCGAAAATTGGGGAAAAAAACGCATTTTCCGTACATTTCGCTCGACGCACCCATCGAAACACGCCCCCAACAACACATGGCCTACCGTCACGCGTTCCCACAGGTGTCCCGATGAAAACGGTACCTCACATGTGTGGGTGCACCTACCTTGCCGCCAAGGGGAAAGCCTAAAACACAAGTAACCCCAAGTCTGTTTTCAGAGGGAAATCTCAGACATTCTGCCGACCGGCACAACGTACAGATATGGGCCTCGGGTGTCCAAGCCACCGAGGAAAACGGAACCCCATGCATTTTCGAAAAGAGGACACCCGTGGGAATCCGCAGAGGTATGATTTGCGCACATCGCCCCAGAATTTTTTACCCAGACACCCCTGCAAAGTCCGAAATGTGGGGAAAGAAATGCTTTTTCCGCTAATTTCGCTCGACGCACCCATCGAAACACGCCCCCAACAACACATGGCCTACCGTCACGCGTTCCCACAGGTGTCCCGATGAAAACGGTACCTCACATGTGTGGGTGCACCTACCTGGCCGCCAAGGGGAAACCCTAAAACACAAAGTAACCCCAAGTCTGTTTTCAGAGGGAAATCTCAGACATTCTGCCGACCGGCACAACGTACCGATATGGGCCTCGGGTGTCCAAGCCACCAAGGAAAACAGGGAACCCCATGCATTTCCGAAAAGAGGACACCCGTGGGAATCCGCAGAGGTATGATTTGCGCACATCGCCCCAGAATTTTTTACCCAGACAGCCCCACAAAGTCCGAAATGTCGGGAAAAAAACACTTTTTCTGCACATTTCGCTCGACGCACCCAACAAAACACGCCCCCAACAACACATGGCCTACCGTCACGCGTTCCCACAGGAGTCCCGATGAAAACGGTACTTCACATGTGTGGGTGCACCTACCTGACCGCCAAGGGGAAAGCCTAAAACACAAGTAACCCCAAGTCTGTTTTCAGAGGGAAATCTCAGACATTCTGCCGACCGGCACAACGTACAGATATGGGCCTCGGGTGTCCAAGCCACCGAGGAAAACAGGGAACCCCATGCATTTCCGAAAAGAGGACACCCGTGGGAATCCGCAGAGATCTGATTTGCGCACATCGCCCCAGAATTTTTTACCCAGACACCCCTGCAAAGTCAGAAATTTGGGGAAAAAAACGCTTTTTCCGCACATTTCGCTCGATGCACCCATCGAAACACGCCCCCAACAGCACATGGCCTACCGTCACGCGTTCCCACAGGTGTCCCGATGAAAACGGTACCTCACATGTGTGGGTGCACCTACCTGTCCGCCAAGGGGAAAGCCTAAAACACAAGTAAGCCCAAGTCTGTTTTCAGAGGGAAATCTCAGACATTCTGCCGACCGGCACAACGTACAGATATGGGCCTCGGGTGTCCAAGCCACCGAGGAAAACAGGGAACCCCATGCATTTTCGAAAAGAGGACACCCATGGGAATCCGCAGAGGTATGATTTGCGCACATCGCCCCAGAATTTTTTACCCAGACAGCCCCGCAAAGTCCGAAATGTGGGGAAAAAAACGCTTTTTCCGCACATTTCGCTCAACGCACCCATCGAAACACGCCCCCAACAACAATATGACCTACCGTCACGCATTCCCACAGGTGTCCCGATGAAAACGGTACCTCACATGTGTGGGTGCACCTACCTGGCCGCCAAGGGGAAAGCCTAAAACACAAGTAACCCCAAGTCTGTTTTCAGAGGGAAATCTCAGACATCCTGCCGACCGGCACAACGTACAGATATGGGCCTCGGGTGTCCAAGCCACCAAGGAAAACAGGGAACCCCATGCATTTCCGAAAAGAGGACACCCGTGGGAATCCGCAGAGGTATGATTTGCGCACATCGCTCCAGAATTTTTTACCCAGACAGCCCCGCAAAGTCCGAAATGTCGGGAAAAAAACACTTTTTCTGCACATTTCGCTCGACGCACCCATCAAAACACGCCCCCAACAACACATGGCCTACCGTCACGCGTTCCCACAGGTGTCCTGATGAAAACGGTATCTCACATGTGTGGGTGCACCTATTTAGCCGCCAAGGGGAAAGCCTAAAACACAAGTAACCCCAAGTCTGTTTTCAGAGGGAAATCTCAGACATTCTGCCGACCGGCACAACGTACAGATATGGGCCTCGGGTGTCCAAGCCACCGAGGAAAACAGGGAACCCCATGCATTTTCGAAAAGAGGACACCCGTGGGAATCCGCAGAGGTATGATTTGCGCACATCGCCCCAGAATTTTTTACCCAGACACCCCTGCAAAGTCCGAAATGTTTGGAAAGAAATGCTTTTTCCGCTAATTTCGCTCAACGCACCCATCGAAACACGCCCCCAACAACACATGGCCTACCGTCACGCGTTCCCACAGGTGTCCCGATGAAAACGGTACCTCACATGTGTGGGTGCACCTACCTGGCCGCCAAGGGGAAACCCTAAAACACAAAGTAACCCCAAGTCTGTTTTCAGAGGGAAATCTCAGACATTCTGCCGACCGGCACAACGTACCGATAGGGCCTCGGGTGTCCAAGCCACCGAGGAAAACAGGGAACCCCATGCATTTCCGAAAAGAGGACACCCGTGGGAATCCGCAGAGGTATGATTTGCGCACATCGCCCCAGAATTTTTTACCCAGACACCCCTGCAAATTCCGAAATTTGGGGAGAAAAACGCATTTTCCGCACATTTCGCTCGACGCACCCATCAAAACACGCCCCCAACAACACATGGCCTACCGTCACGCGTTCCCACAGGTGTCCCGATGAAAACGGTACCTCACATGTGTGGGTGCACCTACCTGGCCGCCAAGGGGAAAGCCTAAAACACAAGTAACCCCAAGTCTGTTTTCAGAGGGAAATCTCAGACATTCTGCCGACCGGCACAACGTACAGATATGGGCCTCGGGTGTCCAAGCCACCGAGGAAAACAGGGAACCCCATGCATTTCCGAAAAGAGGACACCCGTGGGAATCCGCAGAGGTATGATTTGCGCACATCGCCCCAGAATTTTTTACCCAGACACCCCTGCAAATTCCGAAATTTGGGGAGAAAAACGCATTTTCCGCACATTTCGCTCGACACAGCCATCGAAACAGGCCCCCAACAACACATGGCCTACCGTCACGCGTTCCCACAGGTGTCCCGATGAAAACGGTACCTCACATGTGTGGGTGCACCTACCTGGCCGCCAAGGGGAAAGCCTAAAACACAAGTAACCCCAAGTCTGTTTTCAGAGGGAAATCTCAGACTCTGCCGACCGGCACAACGTACAGATATGGGCCTCGGGTGTCCAAGCCACCGAGGAAAACAGGGAACCCCATGCATTTTCGAAAAGAGGACACCCGTGGGAATCCGCAGAGGTATGATTTGCGCACATCGCCCCAGAATTTTTTACCCAGACACCTCTGCAAAGTCCGAAATGTGGGCAAAAAAACGCTTTTTCCGCACATTTCGCTCGACGCACCCATCGAAACAGGCCCCCAACAACACATGGCCTACTGTCACGCGTTCCCACAGGTGTCCCGATGAAAACGGTACCTCACATGTGTGGGTGCACCTACCTGGCCGCCAAGGGGAAAGCCTAAAACACAAGTAACCCCAAGTCTGTTTTCAGAGGGAAATCTCAGACATTCTGCCGACCGGCACAACGTACAGATATGGGCCTCGGGTGTCCAAGCCACCGAGGAAAACAGGGAACCCCATGCATTTCCGAAAAGAGGACACCCGTGGGAATCCGCAGAGGTATGATTTGCGCACATCGCCCCAGAATTGTTTACCCAGACACCCCTGCAAATTTTGAAATTTGGGGAGAAAAACGCATTTTCCGCACATTTCGGTCGACACAGCCATCGAAACAGGCCCCCAACAACACATGGCCTACCGTCACGCGTTCCCACAGGTGTCCCGATGAAAACGGTACCTCACATGTGTGGGTGCACCTACCTGGCCGCCAAGGGGAAAGCCTAAAACACAAGTAACCCCAAGTCTGTTTTGAGAGGGAAATCTCAGACATTCTGCCGACCAGCACAACGTACAGATATGGGCCTCGGGTGTCCAAGCCACCGAGGAAAACAGGGAACCCCATGCATTTTCGAAAAGAGGACACCCGTGGGAATCCGCAGAGGTATGATTTGCGCACATCGCCCCAGAATTTTTTACCCAGACACCCCTGCAAAGTCCGAAATGTGGGCAAAAAAACGCTTTTTCCGCACATTTCGCTCGACGCACCCATCGAAACACGCCCCCAACAACACATGGCCTACTGTCACGCGTTCCCACAGGTGTCCCGATGAAAACGGTACCTCACATGTGTGGGTGCACCTACCTGGCCGCCAAGGGGAAAGCCTAAAACACAAGTAACCCCAAGTCTGTTTTCAGAGGGAAATCTCAGACATTCTGCCGACCGGCACAACGTACAGATATGGGCCTCGGGTGTCCAAGCCACAGAGGAAAACAGGGAACCCCATGCATTTCCGAAAAGAGGACACCCGTGGGAATCCGCAGAGGTATGATTTGCGCACATCGCCCCAGAATTTTTTAGCCAGACACCCCTGCAAATTCCGAAATTTGGGGAGAAAAACGCATTTTCCGCACATTTCGCTCGACACAGCCATCGAAACAGGCCCCCAACAACACATGGCCTACCGTCACGCGTTCCCACAGGTGTCCCGATGAAAACGGTACCTCACATGTGTGGGTGCACCTACCTGGCCGCCAAGGGGAAAGCCTAAAACACAAGTAACCCCAAGTCTGTTTTCAGAGGGAAATCTCAGACATTCTGCCGACCGGCACAACGTACAGATATGGGCCTCGGGTGTCCAAGCCACCGAGGAAAACAGGGAACCCCATGCATTTTCGAAAAGAGGACACCCGTGGGAATCCGCAGAGGTATGATTTGCGCACATCGACCCAGAATTTTTTACCCAGACACCCCTGCAAAGTCCGAAATGTGAGCAAAAAAACGCTTTTTCTGCATATTTCGCTCGACGCACCCATCGAAACAGGCCCCCAACAACACATGGCCTACCGTCACGCGTTCCCACAGGTGTCCCGATGAAAACGGTACCTCACATGTGTGGGTGCACCTACCTGGCCGCCAAGGGGAAAGCCTAAAACACAAGTAACCCCAAGTCTGTTTTGAGAGGGAAATCTCAGACATTCTGCCGACCAGCACAACGTACAGATATGGGCCTCGGGTGTCCAAGCCACCGAGGAAAACAGGGAACCCCATGCATTTTTTCGAAAAGAGGACACCCGTGGGAATCCGCAGAGGTATGATTTGCGCACATCGCCCCAGAATTTTTTACCCAGACACCCCTGCAAAGTCCGAAATGTGGGCAAAAAAACGCTTTTTCTGCACATTTCGCTCGACGCACCCATCGAAACACGCCCCCAACAACACATGGCCTACTGTCACGCGTTCCCACAGGTGTCCCGATGAAAACGGTACCTCACATGTGTGGGTGCACCTACCTGGCCGCCAAGGGGAAAGCCTAAAACACAAGTAACCCCAAGTCTGTTTTCAGAGGGAAATCTCAGACATTCTGCCGACCGGCACAATGTACAGATATGGGCCTCGGGTGTCCAAGCCACAGAGGAAAACAGGGAACCCCATGCATTTCCGAAAAGAGGACACCCGTGGGAATCCGCAGAGGTATGATTTGCGCACATCGCCCCAGAATTTTTTACCCAGACAGCCCCGCAAAGTCCGAAATGTCGGGAAAAAAACACTTTTTCTGCACATTTCGCTCGACGCACCCATCAAAACACGCCCCCAACAACACATGGCCTACCGTCACGCGTTCCCACAGGTGTCCCGATGAAAACGGTACCTCACATGTGTGGGTGCACCTACCTGGCCGCCAAGGGGAAAGCCTAAAACACAAGTAACCCCAAGTCTGTTTTCAGAGGGAAATCTCAGACATTCTGCCGACCGGCACAACGTACAGATATGGGCCTCGGGTGTCCAAGCCACCGAGGAAAACAGGGAACCCCATGCATTTTCGAAAAGAGGACACCCGTGGGAATCCGCAGAGGTATGATTTGCGCACATCGACCCAGAATTTTTTACCCAGACACCCCTGCAAAGTCCGAAATGTGAGCAAAAAAACGCTTTTTCTGCATATTTCGCTCGACGCACCCATCGAAACACGCCCCCAACAACACATGGCCTACCGTCACGCGTTCCCACAGGTGTCCCGATGAAAACGGTACCTCACATGTGTGGGTGCACCTACCTGGCCGCCAAGGGGAAAGCCTAAAACACAAGTAACCCCAAGTCTGTTTTCAGAGGGAAATCTCAGACATTCTGCCGACCGGCACAACGTACAGATATGGGCCTCGGGTGTCCAATCCACCGAGGAAAACAGGGAACCCCATGCATTTCCGAAAAGAGGACACCCGTGGGAATCCGCAGAGGTATGATTTGCGCACATTGCCCCAGAATTTTTTACCCAGACAACTCTGCAAAGTCCGAAATGTGGGGAAAAAAACGCTTTTTCCGCACATTTCGCTCGAGGCAACCATCTAAACACGCCCCCAACAACACATGGCCTACCGTCACGCGTTCCCACAGGTGTCCCGATGAAAACGGTACCTCACATGTGTGGGTGCACCTACCTGGCCGCCAAGGGGAAAGCCTAAAACACAAGTAACCCCAAGTCTGTTTTCAGAGGGAAATCTCAGACATTCTGCCGACCGGCACAACGTACAGATATGGGCCTCGGGTGTCCAAGCCAACGAGGAAAAAAAAAAAACCCAAGCATTTCCGAAAAGAGGACACCCGTGGGAATCCGCAGAGGTATGATTTGCGCACATCGCCCCAGAAGTTTTTACCCAGACACCCCTGCAAAGTCCGAAATTTGGGGAAAAAAATGCATTTTCTGCACATTTCGCTCAACGCACCCATCGAAACACGCCCCCAACAACACATGGCCTACCGTCACGCGTTCCCACAGGTGTCCCGATGAAAACGGTACCCCACATGTGTGGGTGCACCTACCTGGCTGGCAAGGGGAAAGCCTAAAACACAAGTAACCCCAAGTCTGTTTTCGGAGGGAAATCTCAGACAGTCTGCCGACCGGTACAACGTACAGATATGGGCCTCGGGTGTCCAAGCCACCGAGGAAAACAGGGAACCCCATGCATTTCCGAAAAGAGGACACCCCTGGGAATCCGCAGAGGTATGATTTGCGCACATCGCCCCAGAATTTTTTACCCAGACAGCCCCGCAAAGTCCGAAATGTCGGGAAAAAAACACTTTTTCTGCACATTTCGCCCGACGCACCCATCAAAACACGCCCCCAACAACACATGGCCTACCGTCACGCGTTCCCACAGGTGTCCCGATAAAAACGGTACCTCACATGTGGGGGTGCACCTACCTGGCCGCCAAGGGGAAAGCCTAAAACACAAGTAACCCCAAGTCTGTTTTCAGAGGGAAATCTCAGACATTCTGCCGACCGGCACAACGTACAGATATGGGCCTCGGGTGTCCAAGCCACCAAGGAAAACAGGGAACCCCATGCATTTCCGAAAAGAGGACACCCGTGGGAATCCGCAGAGGTATGATTTGCGCACATCGCCCCAGAATGTTTTACCCAGACACCCCTGCAAAGTCCGAAATCTGGGGAAAAAAACGCATTTTCCGTACATTTCGCTCGACGCACCCATCGAAACACGCCCCCAACAACACATGGCCTACCGTCACGCGTTCCCACAGGTGTCCCGATGAAAACGGTACCTCACATGTGTGGGTGCACCTACCTTGCCGCCAAGGGGAAAGCCTAAAACACAAGTAACCCCAAGTCTGTTTTCAGAGGGAAATCTCAGACATTCTGCCGACCGGCACAACGTACAGATATGGGCCTCGGGTGTCCAAGCCACCGAGGAAAACGGAACCCCATGCATTTTCGAAAAGAGGACACCCGTGGGAATCCGCAGAGGTATGATTTGCGCACATCGCCCCAGAATTTTTTACCCAGACACCCCTGCAAAGTCCGAAATGTGGGGAAAGAAATGCTTTTTCCGCTAATTTCGCTCGACGCACCCATCGAAACACGCCCCCAACAACACATGGCCTACCGTCACGCGTTCCCACAGGTGTCCCGATGAAAACGGTACCTCACATGTGTGGGTGCACCTACCTGGCCGCCAAGGGGAAACCCTAAAACACAAAGTAACCCCAAGTCTGTTTTCAGAGGGAAATCTCAGACATTCTGCCGACCGGCACAACGTACCGATATGGGCCTCGGGTGTCCAAGCCACAGAGGAAAACAGGGAACCCCATGCATTTCCAAAAAGAGGACACCCGTGGGAATCCGCAGAGGTATGATTTGCGCACATCGCCCCAGAATTTTTTACCCAGACAGCCCCACAAAGTCCGAAATGTCGGGAAAAAAACACTTTTTCTGCACATTTCGCTCGACGCACCCAACAAAACACGCCCCCAACAACACATGGCCTACCGTCACGCGTTCCCACAGGAGTTCCGATGAAAACGGTACTTCACATGTGTGGGTGCACCTACCTGACCGCCAAGGGGAAAGCCTAAAACACAAGTAACCCCAAGTCTGTTTTCAGAGGGAAATCTCAGACATTCTGCCGACCGGCACAACGTACAGATATGGGCCTCGGGTGTCCAAGCCACCGAGGAAAACAGGGAACCCCATGCATTTCCGAAAAGAGGACACCCGTGGGAATCCGCAGAGGTCTGATTTGCGCACATCGCCCAGAATTTTTTACCCAGACACCCCTGCAAAGTCTGAAATTTGGGGAAAAAAACGCTTTTTCCGCACATTTCGCTCGATGCACCCATCGAAACACGCCCCAAACAGCACATGGCCTACCGTCACGCGTTCCCACAGGTGTCCCGATGAAAACGGTACCTCACATGTGTGGGTGCACCTACCTGTCCGCCAAGGGGAAAGCCTAAAACACAAGTAAGCCCAAGTCTGTTTTCAGAGGGAAATCTCAGACATTCTGCCGACCGGCACAACGTACAGATATGGGCCTCGGGTGTCCAAGCCACCGAGGAAAACAGGGAACCCCATGCATTTTCGAAAAGAGGACACCCATGGGAATCCGCAGAGGTATGATTTGCGCACATCGCCCCAGAATTTTTTACCCAGACAGCCCCGCAAAGTCCGAAATGTGGGGAAAAAAATGCTTTTTCCGCACATTTCGCTCGACGCACCCATCGAAACACGCCCCCAACAACAATATGACCTACCGTCACGCATTCCCACAGGTGTCCCGATGAAAACGGTACCTCACATGTGTGGGTGCACCTACCTGGCCGCCAAGGGGAAAGCCTAAAACACAAGTAACCCCAAGTCTGTTTTCAGAGGGAAATCTCAGACATCCTGCCGACCGGCACAACGTACAGATATGGGCCTCGGGTGTCCAAGCCACCAAGGAAAACAGGGAACCCCATGCATTTCCGAAAAGAGGACACCCGTGGGAATCCGCAGAGGTATGATTTGCGCACATCGCTCCAGAATTTTTTACCCAGACAGCCCCGCAAAGTCCGAAATGTCGGGAAAAAAACACTTTTTCTGCACATTTCGCTCGACGCACCCATCAAAACACGCCCCCAACAACACATGGCCTACCGTCACGCGTTCCCACAGGTGTCCTGATGAAAACAGTATCTCACATGTGTGGGTGCACCTATTTAGCCGCCAAGGGGAAAGCCTAAAACACAAGTAACCCCAAGTCTGTTTTCAGAGGGAAATCTCAGACATTCTGCCGACCGGCACAACGTATAGATATGGGCCTCGGGTGTCCAAGCCACCGAGGAAAACAGGGAACCCCATGCATTTTCGAAAAGAGGACACGCGTGGGAATCCGCAGAGGTATGATTTGCGCACATCGCCCCAGAATTTTTTACCCAGACACCCCTGCAAAGTCCGAAATGTGGGGAAAGAAATGCTTTTTCCGCTAATTTCGCTCAACGCACCCATCGAAACACGCCCCCAACAACACATGGCCTACCGTCACGCGTTCCCACAGGTGTCCCGATGAAAACGGTACCTCACGTGTGGGTGCACCTACCTGGCCGCCAAGGGGAAACCCTAAAACACAAAGTAACCCCAAGTCTGTTTTCAGAGGGAAATCTCAGACATTCTGCCGACCGGCACAACGTACCGATATGGGCCTCGGGTGTCCAAGCCACCGAGGAAAACAGGGAACCCCATGCATTTCCGAAAAGAGGACACCCGTGGGAATCCGCAGAGGTATGATTTGCGCACATCGCCCCAGAATTTTTTACCCAGACACCCCTGCAAATTCCGAAATTTGGGGAGAAAAACGCATTTTCCGCACATTTCGCTCGACACAGCCATCGAAACAGGCCCCCAACAACACATGGCCTACCGTCACGCGTTCCCACAGGTGTCCCGATGAAAACGGTACCTCACATGTGTGGGTGCACCTATTTAGCCGCCAAGGGGAAAGCCTAAAACACAAGTAACCCCAAGTCTGTTTTCAGAGGGAAATCTCAGACATTCTGCCGACTGGCACAACGTACAGATATGGGCCTCGGGTGTCCAAGCCACCGAGGAAAACAGGGAACCCCATGCATTTCCGAAAAGAGGACACCCGTGGGAATCCGCAGAGATCTGATTTGCGCACATCGCCCCAGAATTTTTTACCCAGACACCCCTGCAAAGTCAGAAATTTGGGGAAAAAAACGCTTTTTCCGCACATTTCGCTCGATGCACCCATCGAAACACGCCCCCAACAGCACATGGCCTACCGTCACGCGTTCCCACAGGTGTCCCGATGAAAACGGTACCTCACATGTGTGGGTGCACCTACCTGTCCGCCAAGGGGAAAGCCTAAAACACAAGTAAGCCCAAGTCTGTTTTCAGAGGGAAATCTCAGACATTCTGCCGACCGGCACAACGTACAGATATGGGCCTCGGGTGTCCAAGCCACCGAGGAAAACAGGGAACCCCATGCATTTTCGAAAAGAGGACACCCATGGGAATCCGCAGAGGTATGATTTGCGCACATCGCCCCAGAATTTTTTACCCAGACAGCCCCGCAAAGTCCGAAATGTGGGGAAAAAAACGCTTTTTCCGCACATTTCGCTCGACGCACCCATCGAAACACGCCCCCAACAACAATATGACCTACCGTCACGCATTCCCACAGGTGTCCCGATGAAAACGGTACCTCACATGTGTGGGTGCACCTACCTGGCCGCCAAGGGGAAAGCCTAAAACACAAGTAACCCCAAGTCTGTTTTCAGAGGGAAATCTCAGACATCCTGCCGACCGGCACAACGTACAGATATGGGCCTCGGGTGTCCAAGCCACCAAGGAAAACAGGGAACCCCATGCATTTCCGAAAAGAGGACACCCGTGGGAATCCGCAGAGGTATGATTTGCGCACATCGCTCCAGAATTTTTTACCCAGACAGCCCCGCAAAGTCCGAAATGTCGGGAAAAAAACACTTTTTCTGCACATTTCGCTCGACGCACCCATCAAAACACGCCCCCAACAACACATGGCCTACCGTCACGCGTTCCCACAGGTGTCCTGATGAAAACGGTATCTCACATGTGTGGGTGCACCTATTTAGCCGCCAAGGGGAAAGCCTAAAACACAAGTAACCCCAAGTCTGTTTTCAGAGGGAAATCTCAGACATTCTGCCGACCGGCACAACGTACAGATATGGGCCTCGGGTGTCCAAGCCACCGAGGAAAACAGGGAACCCCATGCATTTTCGAAAAGAGGACACCCGTGGGAATCCGCAGAGGTATGATTTGCGCACATCGCCCCAGAATTTTTTACCCAGACACCCCTGCAAAGTCCGAAATGTGGGGAAAGAAATGCTTTTTCCGCTAATTTCGCTCAACGCACCCATCGAAACACGCCCCCAACAACACATGGCCTACCGTCACGCGTTCCCACAGGTGTCCCGATGAAAACGGTACCTCACATGTGTGGGTGCACCTACCTGGCCGCCAAGGGGAAACCCTAAAACACAAAGTAACCCCAAGTCTGTTTTCAGAGGGAAATCTCAGACATTCTGCCGACCGGCACAACGTACCGATAGGGCCTCGGGTGTCCAAGCCACCGAGGAAAACAGGGAACCCCATGCATTTCCGAAAAGAGGACACCCGTGGGAATCCGCAGAGGTATGATTTGCGCACATCGCCCCAGAATTTTTTACCCAGACACCCCTGCAAATTCCGAAATTTGGGGAGAAAAACGCATTTTCCGCACATTTCGCTCGACGCACCCATCAAAACACGCCCCCAACAACACATGGCCTACCGTCACGCGTTCCCACAGGTGTCCCGATGAAAACGGTACCTCACATGTGTGGGTGCACCTACCTGGCCGCCAAGGGGAAAGCCTAAAACACAAGTAACCCCAAGTCTGTTTTCAGAGGGAAATCTCAGACATTCTGCCGACCGGCACAACGTACAGATATGGGCCTCGGGTGTCCAAGCCACCGAGGAAAACAGGGAACCCCATGCATTTCCGAAAAGAGGACACCCGTGGGAATCCGCAGAGGTATGATTTGCGCACATCGCCCCAGAATTTTTTACCCAGACACCCCTGCAAATTCCGAAATTTGGGGAGAAAAACGCATTTTCCGCACATTTCGCTCGACACAGCCATCGAAACAGGCCCCCAACAACACATGGCCTACCGTCACGCGTTCCCACAGGTGTCCCGATGAAAACGGTACCTCACATGTGTGGGTGCACCTACCTGGCCGCCAAGGGGAAAGCCTAAAACACAAGTAACCCCAAGTCTGTTTTCAGAGGGAAATCTCAGACATTCTGCCGACCGGCACAACGTACAGATATGGGCCTCGGGTGTCCAAGCCACCGAGGAAAACAGGGAACCCCATGCATTTTCGAAAAGAGGACACCCGTGGGAATCCGCAGAGGTATGATTTGCGCACATCGCCCCAGAATTTTTTACCCAGACACCTCTGCAAAGTCCGAAATGTGGGCAAAAAAACGCTTTTTCCGCACATTTCGCTCGACGCACCCATCGAAACAGGCCCCCAACAACACATGGCCTACTGTCACGCGTTCCCACAGGTGTCCCGATGAAAACGGTACCTCACATGTGTGGGTGCACCTACCTGGCCGCCAAGGGGAAAGCCTAAAACACAAGTAACCCCAAGTCTGTTTTCAGAGGGAAATCTCAGACATTCTGCCGACCGGCACAACGTACAGATATGGGCCTCGGGTGTCCAAGCCACCGAGGAAAACAGGGAACCCCATGCATTTCCGAAAAGAGGACACCCGTGGGAATCCGCAGAGGTATGATTTGCGCACATCGCCCCAGAATTTTTTAGCCAGACACCCCTGCAAATTCCGAAATTTGGGGAGAAAAACGCATTTTCCGCACATTTCGCTCGACACAGCCATCGAAACAGGCCCCCAACAACACATGGCCTACCGTCACGCGTTCCCACAGGTGTCCCGATGAAAACGGTACCTCACATGTGTGGGTGCACCTACCTGGCCGCCAAGGGGAAAGCCTAAAACACAAGTAACCCCAAGTCTGTTTTCAGAGGGAAATCTCAGACATTCTGCCGACCGGCACAACGTACAGATATGGGCCTCGGGTGTCCAAGCCACCGAGGAAAACAGGGAACCCCATGCATTTTCGAAAAGAGGACACCCGTGGGAATCCGCAGAGGTATGATTTGCGCACATCGACCCAGAATTTTTTACCCAGACACCCCTGCAAAGTCAGAAATGTGAGCAAAAAAACGCTTTTTCTGCATATTTCGCTCGACGCACCCATCGAAACAGGCCCCCAACAACACATGGCCTACCGTCACGCGTTCCCACAGGTGTCCCGATGAAAACGGTACCTCACATGTGTGGGTGCACCTACCTGGCCGCCAAGGGGAAAGCCTAAAACACAAGTAACCCCAAGTCTGTTTTGAGAGGGAAATCTCAGACATTCTGCCGACCAGCACAACGTACAGATATGGGCCTCGGGTGTCCAAGCCACCGAGGAAAACAGGGAACCCCATGCATTTTCGAAAAGAGGACACCCGTGGGAATCCGCAGAGGTATGATTTGCGCACATCGCCCCAGAATTTTTTACCCAGACACCCCTGCAAAGTCCGAAATGTGGGCAAAAAAACGCTTTTTCTGCACATTTCGCTCGACGCACCCATCGAAACACGCCCCCAACAACACATGGCCTACTGTCACGCGTTCCCACAGGTGTCCCGATGAAAACGGTACCTCACATGTGTGGGTGCACCTACCTGGCCGCCAAGGGGAAAGCCTAAAACACAAGTAACCCCAAGTCTGTTTTCAGAGGGAAATCTCAGACATTCTGCCGACCGGCACAATGTACAGATATGGGCCTCGGGTGTCCAAGCCACAGAGGAAAACAGGGAACCCCATGCATTTCCGAAAAGAGGACACCCGTGGGAATCCGCAGAGGTATGATTTGCGCACATCGCCCCAGAATTTTTTACCCAGACAGCCCCGCAAAGTCCGAAATGTCGGGAAAAAAACACTTTTTCTGCACATTTCGCTCGACGCACCCATCAAAACACGCCCCCAACAACACATGGCCTACCGTCACGCGTTCCCACAGGTGTCCCGATGAAAACGGTACCTCACATGTGTGGGTGCACCTACCTGGCCGCCAAGGGGAAAGCCTAAAACACAAGTAACCCCAAGTCTGTTTTCAGAGGGAAATCTCAGACATTCTGCCGACCGGCACAACGTACAGATATGGGCCTCGGGTGTCCAAGCCACCGAGGAAAACAGGGAACCCCATGCATTTTCGAAAAGAGGACACCCGTGGGAATCCGCAGAGGTATGATTTGCGCACATCGACCCAGAATTTTTTACCCAGACACCCCTGCAAAGTCCGAAATGTGAGCAAAAAAACGCTTTTTCTGCATATTTCGCTCGACGCACCCATCGAAACACGCCCCCAACAACACATGGCCTACCGTCACGCGTTCCCACAGGTGTCCCGATGAAAACGGTACCTCACATGTGTGGGTGCACCTACCTGGCCGCCAAGGGGAAAGCCTAAAACACAAGTAACCCCAAGTCTGTTTTCAGAGGGAAATCTCAGACATTCTGCCGACCGGCACAACGTACAGATATGGGCCTCGGGTGTCCAATCCACCGAGGAAAACAGGGAACCCCATGCATTTCCGAAAAGAGGACACCCGTGGGAATCCGCAGAGGTATGATTTGCGCACATTGCCCCAGAATTTTTTACCCAGACAACTCTGCAAAGTCCGAAATGTGGGGAAAAAAACGCTTTTTCCGCACATTTCGCTCGAGGCACCCATCTAAACACGCCCCCAACAACACATGGCCTACCGTCACGCGTTCCCACAGGTGTCCCGATGAAAACGGTACCTCACATGTGTGGGTGCACCTACCTGGCCGCCAAGGGGAAAGCCTAAAACACAAGTAACCCCAAGTCTGTTTTCAGAGGGAAATCTCAGACATTCTGCCGACCGGCACAACGTACAGATATGGGCCTCGGGTGTCCAAGCCAACGAGGAAAAAAAAAAAACCCAAGCATTTCCGAAAAGAGGACACCCGTGGGAATCCGCAGAGGTATGATTTGCGCACATCGCCCCAGAAGTTTTTACCCAGACACCCCTGCAAAGTCCGAAATTTGGGGAAAAAAATGCATTTTCTGCACATTTCGCTCAACGCACCCATCGAAACACGCCCCCAACAACACATGGCCTACCGTCACGCGTTCCCACAGGTGTCCCGATGAAAACGGTACCCCACATGTGTGGGTGCACCTACCTGGCTGGCAAGGGGAAAGCCTAAAACACAAGTAACCCCAAGTCTGTTTTCGGAGGGAAATCTCAGACAGTCTGCCGACCGGTACAACGTACAGATATGGGCCTCGGGTGTCCAAGCCACCGAGGAAAACAGGGAACCCCATGCATTTCCGAAAAGAGGACACCCCTGGGAATCCGCAGAGGTATGATTTGCGCACATCGCCCCAGAATTTTTTACCCAGACAGCCCCGCAAAGTCCGAAATGTCGGGAAAAAAACACTTTTTCTGCACATTTCGCCCGACGCACCCATCAAAACACGCCCCCAACAACACATGGCCTACCGTCACGCGTTCCCACAGGTGTCCCGATAAAAACGGTACCTCACATGTGGGGGTGCACCTACCTGGCCGCCAAGGGGAAAGCCTAAAACACAAGTAACCCCAAGTCTGTTTTCAGAGGGAAATCTCAGACATTCTGCCGACCGGCACAACGTACAGATATGGGCCTCGGGTGTCCAAGCCACCAAGGAAAACAGGGAACCCCATGCATTTCCGAAAAGAGGACACCCGTGGGAATCCGCAGAGGTATGATTTGCGCACATCGCCCCAGAATGTTTTACCCAGACACCCCTGCAAAGTCCGAAATCTGGGGAAAAAAACGCATTTTCCGTACATTTCGCTCGACGCACCCATCGAAACACGCCCCCAACAACACATGGCCTACCGTCACGCGTTCCCACAGGTGTCCCGATGAAAACGGTACCTCACATGTGTGGGTGCACCTACCTGGCCGCCAAGGGGAAAGCCTAAAACACAAGTAACCCCAAGTCTGTTTTCAGAGGGAAATCTCAGACATTCTGCCGACCGGCACAACGTACCGATATGGGCCTCGGGTGTCCAAGCCACAGAGGAAAACAGGGAACCCCATGCATTTCCAAAAAGAGGACACCCGTGGGAATCCGCAGAGGTATGATTTGCGCACATCGCCCCAGAATTTTTTACCCAGACAGCCCCACAAAGTCCGAAATGTCGGGAAAAAAACACTTTTTCTGCACATTTCGCTCGACGCACCCAACAAAACACGCCCCCAACAACACATGGCCTACCGTCACGCGTTCCCACAGGAGTTCCGATGAAAACGGTACTTCACATGTGTGGGTGCACCTACCTGACCGCCAAGGGGAAAGCCTAAAACACAAGTAACCCCAAGTCTGTTTTCAGAGGGAAATCTCAGACATTCTGCCGACCGGCACAACGTACAGATATGGGCCTCGGGTGTCCAAGCCACCGAGGAAAACAGGGAACCCCATGCATTTCCGAAAAGAGGACACCCGTGGGAATCCGCAGAGGTCTGATTTGCGCACATCGCCCAGAATTTTTTACCCAGACACCCCTGCAAAGTCCGAAATTTGGGGAAAAAAACGCTTTTTCCGCACATTTCGCTCGATGCACCCATCGAAACACGCCCCAAACAGCACATGGCCTACCGTCACGCGTTCCCACAGGTGTCCCGATGAAAACGGTACCTCACATGTGTGGGTGCACCTACCTGTCCGCCAAGGGGAAAGCCTAAAACACAAGTAAGCCCAAGTCTGTTTTCAGAGGGAAATCTCAGACATTCTGCCGACCGGCACAACGTACAGATATGGGCCTCGGGTGTCCAAGCCACCGAGGAAAACAGGGAACCCCATGCATTTTCGAAAAGAGGACACCCATGGGAATCCGCAGAGGTATGATTTGCGCACATCGCCCCAGAATTTTTTACCCAGACAGCCCCGCAAAGTCCGAAATGTGGGGAAAAAAATGCTTTTTCCGCACATTTCGCTCGACGCACCCATCGAAACACGCCCCCAACAACAATATGACCTACCGTCACGCATTCCCACAGGTGTCCCGATGAAAACGGTACCTCACATGTGTGGGTGCACCTACCTGGCCGCCAAGGGGAAAGCCTAAAACACAAGTAACCCCAAGTCTGTTTTCAGAGGGAAATCTCAGACATCCTGCCGACCGGCACAACGTACAGATATGGGCCTCGGGTGTCCAAGCCACCAAGGAAAACAGGGAACCCCATGCATTTCCAAAAAGAGGACACCCGTGGGAATCCGCAGAGGTATGATTTGCGCACATCGCCCCAGAATTTTTTACCCAGACAGCCCCACAAAGTCCGAAATGTCGGGAAAAAAACACTTTTTCTGCACATTTCGCTCGACGCACCCAACAAAACACGCCCCCAACAACACATGGCCTACCGTCACGCGTTCCCACAGGAGTTCCGATGAAAACGGTACTTCACATGTGTGGGTGCACCTACCTGACCGCCAAGGGGAAAGCCTAAAACACAAGTAACCCCAAGTCTGTTTTCAGAGGGAAATCTCAGACATTCTGCCGACCGGCACAACGTACAGATATGGGCCTCGGGTGTCCAAGCCACCGAGGAAAACAGGGAACCCCATGCATTTCCGAAAAGAGGACACCCGTGGGAATCCGCAGAGGTCTGATTTGCGCACATCGCCCAGAATTTTTTACCCAGACACCCCTGCAAAGTCCGAAATTTGGGGAAAAAAACGCTTTTTCCGCACATTTCGCTCGATGCACCCATCGAAACACGCCCCAAACAGCACATGGCCTACCGTCACGCGTTCCCACAGGTGTCCCGATGAAAACGGTACCTCACATGTGTGGGTGCACCTACCTGTCCGCCAAGGGGAAAGCCTAAAACACAAGTAAGCCCAAGTCTGTTTTCAGAGGGAAATCTCAGACATTCTGCCGACCGGCACAACGTACAGATATGGGCCTCGGGTGTCCAAGCCACCGAGGAAAACAGGGAACCCCATGCATTTTCGAAAAGAGGACACCCATGGGAATCCGCAGAGGTATGATTTGCGCACATCGCCCCAGAATTTTTTACCCAGACAGCCCCGCAAAGTCCGAAATGTGGGGAAAAAAATGCTTTTTCCGCACATTTCGCTCGACGCACCCATCGAAACACGCCCCCAACAACAATATGACCTACCGTCACGCATTCCCACAGGTGTCCCGATGAAAACGGTACCTCACATGTGTGGGTGCACCTACCTGGCCGCCAAGGGGAAAGCCTAAAACACAAGTAACCCCAAGTCTGTTTTCAGAGGGAAATCTCAGACATCCTGCCGACCGGCACAACGTACAGATATGGGCCTCGGGTGTCCAAGCCACCAAGGAAAACAGGGAACCCCATGCATTTCCGAAAAGAGGACACCCGTGGGAATCCGCAGAGGTATGATTTGCGCACATCGCTCCAGAATTTTTTACCCAGACAGCCCCGCAAAGTCCGAAATGTCGGGAAAAAAACACTTTTTCTGCACATTTCGCTCGACGCACCCATCAAAACACGCCCCCAACAACACATGGCCTACCGTCACGCGTTCCCACAGGTGTCCTGATGAAAACAGTATCTCACATGTGTGGGTGCACCTATTTAGCCGCCAAGGGGAAAGCCTAAAACACAAGTAACCCCAAGTCTGTTTTCAGAGGGAAATCTCAGACATTCTGCCGACCGGCACAACGTATAGATATGGGCCTCGGGTGTCCAAGCCACCGAGGAAAACAGGGAACCCCATGCATTTTCGAAAAGAGGACACGCGTGGGAATCCGCAGAGGTATGATTTGCGCACATCGCCCCAGAATTTTTTACCCAGACACCCCTGCAAAGTCCGAAATGTGGGGAAAGAAATGCTTTTTCCGCTAATTTCGCTCAACGCACCCATCGAAACACGCCCCCAACAACACATGGCCTACCGTCACGCGTTCCCACAGGTGTCCCGATGAAAACGGTACCTCACGTGTGGGTGCACCTACCTGGCCGCCAAGGGGAAACCCTAAAACACAAAGTAACCCCAAGTCTGTTTTCAGAGGGAAATCTCAGACATTCTGCCGACCGGCACAACGTACCGATATGGGCCTCGGGTGTCCAAGCCACCGAGGAAAACAGGGAACCCCATGCATTTCCGAAAAGAGGACACCCGTGGGAATCCGCAGAGGTATGATTTGCGCACATCGCCCCAGAATTTTTTACCCAGACACCCCTGCAAATTCCGAAATTTGGGGAGAAAAACGCATTTTCCGCACATTTCGCTCGACGCACCCATCAAAACACGCCCCCAACAACACATGGCCTACCGTCACGCGTTCCCACAGGTGTCCCGATGAAAACGGTACCTCACATGTGTGGGTGCACCTACCTGGCCGCCAAGGGGAAAGCCTAAAACACAAGTAACCCCAAGTCTGTTTTCAGAGGGAAATCTCAGACATTCTGCCGACCGGCACAACGTACAGATATGGGCCTCGGGTGTCCAAGCCACCGAGGAAAACAGGGAACCCCATGCATTTCCGAAAAGAGGACACCCGTGGGAATCCGCAGAGGTATGATTTGCGCACATCGCCCCAGAATTTTTTACCCAGACACCCCTGCAAATTCCGAAATTTGGGGAGAAAAACGCATTTTCCGCACATTTCGCTCGACACAGCCATCGAAACAGGCCCCCAACAACACATGGCCTACCGTCACGCGTTCCCACATGTGTCCCGATGAAAACGGTACCTCACATGTGTGGGTGCACCTACCTGGCCGTCAAGGGGAAAGCCTAAAACACAAGTAACCCCAAGTCTGTTTTCAGAGGGAAATCTCAGACATTCTGCCGACCGGCACAACGTACAGATATGGGCCTCGGGTGTCCAAGCCACCGAGGAAAACAGGGAACCCCATGCATTTTCGAAAAGAGGACACCCGTGGGAATCCGCAGAGGTATGATTTGCGCACATCGCCCCAGAATTTTTTACCCAGACACCTCTGCAAAGTCCGAAATGTGGGCAAAAAAACGCTTTTTCCGCACATTTCGCTCGTCGCACCCATCGAAACACGCCCCCAACAACACATGGCCTACTGTCACGCGTTCCCACAGGTGTCCCGATGAAAACGGTACCTCACATGTGTGGGTGCACCTACCTGGCCGCCAAGGGGAAAGCCTAAAACACAAGTAACCCCAAGTCTGTTTTCAGAGGGAAATCTCAGACATTCTGCCGACCGGCACAACGTACAGATATGGGCCTCGGGTGTCCAAGCCACCGAGGAAAACAGGGAACCCCATGCATTTCCGAAAAGAGGACACCCGTGGGAATCCGCAGAGGTATGATTTGCGCACATCGCCCCAGAATTTTTTAGCCAGACACCCCTGCAAATTCCGAAATTTGGGGAGAAAAACGCATTTTCCGCACATTTCGCTCGACACAGCCATCGAAACAGGCCCCCAACAACACATGGCCTACCGTCACGCGTTCCCACAGGTGTCCCGATGAAAACGGTACCTCACATGTGTGGGTGCACCTACCTGGCCGCCAAGGGGAAAGCCTAAAACACAAGTAACCCCAAGTCTGTTTTCAGAGGGAAATCTCAGACATTCTGCCGACCGGCACAACGTACAGATATGGGCCTCGGGTGTCCAAGCCACCGAGGAAAACAGGGAACCCCATGCATTTTCGAAAAGAGGACACCCGTGGGAATCCGCAGAGGTATGATTTGCGCACATCGACCCAGAATTTTTTACCCAGACACCCCTGCAAAGTCCGAAATGTGAGCAAAAAAACGCTTTTTCTGCATATTTCGCTCGACGCACCCATCGAAACAGGCCCCCAACAACACATGGCCTACCGTCACGCGTTCCCACAGGTGTCCCGATGAAAACGGTACCTCACATGTGTGGGTGCACCTACCTGGCCGCCAAGGGGGAAGCCTAAAACACAAGTAACCCCAAGTCTGTTTTGAGAGGGAAATCTCAGACATTCTGCCGACCGGCACAACGTACAGATATGGGCCTCGGGTGTCCAAGCCAACGAGGAAAAAAAAAAACCCAAGCATTTCCGAAAAGAGGACACCCGTGGGAATCCGCAGAGGTATGATTTGCGCACATCGCCCCAGAAGTTTTTACCCAGACACCCCTGCAAAGTCCGAAATTTGGGGAAAAAATGTATTTTCCGCACATTTCGCTCGACGCACCCATCGAAACACGACCCCAACAACACGTGGCCTCCCGTCACGCGTTCCCACAGGTGTCCCGATGAAAACGGTACCTCACATGTGTGGGTGCACCTACCTGGCCGCCAAGGGGAAAGCCTAAAACACAAGTAACCCCAAGTCTGTTTTCAGAGGGAAATCTTAGACATTCTGCCGACCGGCACAACGTACAGATATGGGCCTAGGGTGTCCAATCCACCGAGGAAAACAGGGAACCCTATGCATTTCCGAAAAGAGGACACCCGTGGGAATCCGCAGAGGTATGATTTGCGCACATTGCCCCAGAATTTTTTACCCAGACACCTCTGCAAAGTCCGAAATGTGGGGAAAAAAACGCTTTTTCCGCACATTTCGCTCGAGGCACCCATCTAAACACGCCCCCAACAACACATGGCCTACCGTCACGCGTTCCCACAGGTGTCCCGATGAAAACGGTACCTCACATGTGTGGGTGCACCTACCTGGCTGCCAAGGGGAAAGCCTAAAACACAGGTAACCCCAAGTCTGTTTTCAGAGGGAAATCTCAGACATTCTGCCGACCGGCACAACGTACAGATATGGGCCTCGGGTGTCCAAGCCAACGAGGAAAAAAAAACCCCCAAGCATTTCCGAAAAGAGGACACCCGTGGGAATCCGCAGAGGTATGATTTGCGCACATCGCCCCAGAAGTTTTTACCCAGACACCCCTGCAAAGTCCGAAATTTGGGGAAAAAAATGTATTTTCCGCACATTTCGCTCGACGCACCCATCGAAACACGACCCCAACAATACGTGGCCTACCGTCACGCGTTCCCACAGGTGTCCCGATGAAAACGGTACCTCACATGTGTGGGTGCACCTACCTGGCCGCCAAGGGGAAAGCCTAAAACACAAGTAACCCCAAGTCTGTTTTCAGAGGGAAATCTCAGACATTCTGCCGACCGGCACAACGTACAGATATGGGCCTCGGGTGTCCAAGCCACCGAGGAAAACAGGGAATCCCATGCATTTTCGAAAAGAGGACACCCGTGGGAATCCGCAGAGGTATGATTTGCGCACATCGCCCCAGAATTTTTTACCCAGACACCCCTGCAAAGTCCGAAATGTGGGCAAAAAACGCATTTTCTGCATATTTCGCTCGACGCACCCATCGAAACACGCCCCCAACAACACATGGCCTACCGTCACGCGTTCCCACAGGTGTCCCGATGAAAACGGTACCTCACATGTGTGGGTGCACCTACCTGGCCGCCAAGGGGAAAGCCTAAAACACAAGTAACCCCAAGTCTGTTTTCAGAGGGAAATCTCAGACATTCTGCCGACCGGCACAACGTACAGATATGGGCCTCGGGTGTCCAATCCACCGAGGAAAACAGGGAACCCCATGCATTTCCGAAAAGAGGACACCCGTGGGAATCCGCAGAGGTATGATTTGCGCACATTGCCCCAGAATTTTTTACCCAGACACCTCTGCAAAGTCCGTAATGTGGGGAAAAAAACGCTTTTTCCGCACATTTCGCTCAAGGCACCCATCTAAACACGCCCCCAACAACACATGGCCTACCGTCACGCGTTCCCACAGGTGTCCCGATGAAAACGGTACGTCACATGTGTGGGTGCACCTACCTGGCCGCCAAGGGGAAAGCCTAAAACACAAGTAACTCCAAGTCTGTTTTCAGAGGGAAATGTCAGACATTCTGCCGACCGGCACAACGTACAGATATGGGCGTCCAAGCCACCGAGGAAAGCAGGGAACCCCATGCATTTCCGAAAAGAGGACACCCGTGGGAATCCAAGCCACTGAGGAAAGCAGGGAACCCCATGCATTTCCGAAAAGAGGACACCCGTGGGAATCCGCAGAGGTATGATTTGCGCACATCGCCCCAGAATTGTTTACCCAGACACCCCTGCAAATTTTGAAATTTGGGGAGAAAAACGCATTTTCCGCACATTTCGGTCGACACAGCCATCGAAACAGGCCCCCAACAATACATGGCCTACCGTCACGCGTTCCCACAGGTGTCCCGATGAAAACGGTACCTCACATGTGTGGGTGCACCTACCTGTCCGCCAAGGGGAAAGCCTAAAACACAAGTAAGCCCAAGTCTGTTTTCAGAGGGAAATCTCAGACATTCTGCCGACCGGCACAACGTACAGATATGGGCCTCGGGTGTCCAAGCCACCGAGGAAAACAGGGAACCCCATGCATTTTCGAAAAGAGGACACCCATGGGAATCCGCAGAGGTATGATTTGCGCACATCGCCCCAGAATTTTTTACCCAGACAGCCCCGCAAAGTCCGAAATGTGGGGAAAAAAATGCTTTTTCCGCACATTTCGCTCGACGCACCCATCGAAACACGCCCCCAACAACAATATGACCTACCGTCACGCATTCCCACAGGTGTCCCGATGAAAACGGTACCTCACATGTGTGGGTGCACCTACCTGGCCGCCAAGGGGAAAGCCTAAAACACAAGTAACCCCAAGTCTGTTTTCAGAGGGAAATCTCAGACATCCTGCCGACCGGCACAACGTACAGATATGGGCCTCGGGTGTCCAAGCCACCAAGGAAAACAGGGAACCCCATGCATTTCCGAAAAGAGGACACCCGTGGGAATCCGCAGAGGTATGATTTGCGCACATCGCTCCAGAATTTTTTACCCAGACAGCCCCGCAAAGTCCGAAATGTCGGGAAAAAAACACTTTTTCTGCACATTTCGCTCGACGCACCCATCAAAACACGCCCCCAACAACACATGGCCTACCGTCACGCGTTCCCACAGGTGTCCTGATGAAAACAGTATCTCACATGTGTGGGTGCACCTATTTAGCCGCCAAGGGGAAAGCCTAAAACACAAGTAACCCCAAGTCTGTTTTCAGAGGGAAATCTCAGACATTCTGCCGACCGGCACAACGTATAGATATGGGCCTCGGGTGTCCAAGCCACCGAGGAAAACAGGGAACCCCATGCATTTTCGAAAAGAGGACACGCGTGGGAATCCGCAGAGGTATGATTTGCGCACATCGCCCCAGAATTTTTTACCCAGACACCCCTGCAAAGTCCGAAATGTGGGGAAAGAAATGCTTTTTCCGCTAATTTCGCTCAACGCACCCATCGAAACACGCCCCCAACAACACATGGCCTACCGTCACGCGTTCCCACAGGTGTCCCGATGAAAACGGTACCTCACGTGTGGGTGCACCTACCTGGCCGCCAAGGGGAAACCCTAAAACACAAAGTAACCCCAAGTCTGTTTTCAGAGGGAAATCTCAGACATTCTGCCGACCGGCACAACGTACCGATATGGGCCTCGGGTGTCCAAGCCACCGAGGAAAACAGGGAACCCCATGCATTTCCGAAAAGAGGACACCCGTGGGAATCCGCAGAGGTATGATTTGCGCACATCGCCCCAGAATTTTTTACCCAGACACCCCTGCAAATTCCGAAATTTGGGGAGAAAAACGCATTTTCCGCACATTTCGCTCGACGCACCCATCAAAACACGCCCCCAACAACACATGGCCTACCGTCACGCGTTCCCACAGGTGTCCCGATGAAAACGGTACCTCACATGTGTGGGTGCACCTACCTGGCCGCCAAGGGGAAAGCCTAAAACACAAGTAACCCCAAGTCTGTTTTCAGAGGGAAATCTCAGACATTCTGCCGACCGGCACAACGTACAGATATGGGCCTCGGGTGTCCAAGCCACCGAGGAAAACAGGGAACCCCATGCATTTCCGAAAAGAGGACACCCGTGGGAATCCGCAGAGGTATGATTTGCGCACATCGCCCCAGAATTTTTTACCCAGACACCCCTGCAAATTCCGAAATTTGGGGAGAAAAACGCATTTTCCGCACATTTCGCTCGACACAGCCATCGAAACAGGCCCCCAACAACACATGGCCTACCGTCACGCGTTCCCACATGTGTCCCGATGAAAACGGTACCTCACATGTGTGGGTGCACCTACCTGGCCGTCAAGGGGAAAGCCTAAAACACAAGTAACCCCAAGTCTGTTTTCAGAGGGAAATCTCAGACATTCTGCCGACCGGCACAACGTACAGATATGGGCCTCGGGTGTCCAAGCCACCGAGGAAAACAGGGAACCCCATGCATTTTCGAAAAGAGGACACCCGTGGGAATCCGCAGAGGTATGATTTGCGCACATCGCCCCAGAATTTTTTACCCAGACACCTCTGCAAAGTCCGAAATGTGGGCAAAAAAACGCTTTTTCCGCACATTTCGCTCGTCGCACCCATCGAAACACGCCCCCAACAACACATGGCCTACTGTCACGCGTTCCCACAGGTGTCCCGATGAAAACGGTACCTCACATGTGTGGGTGCACCTACCTGGCCGCCAAGGGGAAAGCCTAAAACACAAGTAACCCCAAGTCTGTTTTCAGAGGGAAATCTCAGACATTCTGCCGACCGGCACAACGTACAGATATGGGCCTCGGGTGTCCAAGCCACCGAGGAAAACAGGGAACCCCATGCATTTCCGAAAAGAGGACACCCGTGGGAATCCGCAGAGGTATGATTTGCGCACATCGCCCCAGAATTTTTTAGCCAGACACCCCTGCAAATTCCGAAATTTGGGGAGAAAAACGCATTTTCCGCACATTTCGCTCGACACAGCCATCGAAACAGGCCCCCAACAACACATGGCCTACCGTCACGCGTTCCCACAGGTGTCCCGATGAAAACGGTACCTCACATGTGTGGGTGCACCTACCTGGCCGCCAAGGGGAAAGCCTAAAACACAAGTAACCCCAAGTCTGTTTTCAGAGGGAAATCTCAGACATTCTGCCGACCGGCACAACGTACAGATATGGGCCTCGGGTGTCCAAGCCACCGAGGAAAACAGGGAACCCCATGCATTTTCGAAAAGAGGACACCCGTGGGAATCCGCAGAGGTATGATTTGCGCACATCGACCCAGAATTTTTTACCCAGACACCCCTGCAAAGTCCGAAATGTGAGCAAAAAAACGCTTTTTCTGCATATTTCGCTCGACGCACCCATCGAAACAGGCCCCCAACAACACATGGCCTACCGTCACGCGTTCCCACAGGTGTCCCGATGAAAACGGTACCTCACATGTGTGGGTGCACCTACCTGGCCGCCAAGGGGGAAGCCTAAAACACAAGTAACCCCAAGTCTGTTTTGAGAGGGAAATCTCAGACATTCTGCCGACCGGCACAACGTACAGATATGGGCCTCGGGTGTCCAAGCCAACGAGGAAAAAAAAAAACCCAAGCATTTCCGAAAAGAGGACACCCGTGGGAATCCGCAGAGGTATGATTTGCGCACATCGCCCCAGAAGTTTTTACCCAGACACCCCTGCAAAGTCCGAAATTTGGGGAAAAAATGTATTTTCCGCACATTTCGCTCGACGCACCCATCGAAACACGACCCCAACAACACGTGGCCTCCCGTCACGCGTTCCCACAGGTGTCCCGATGAAAACGGTACCTCACATGTGTGGGTGCACCTACCTGGCCGCCAAGGGGAAAGCCTAAAACACAAGTAACCCCAAGTCTGTTTTCAGAGGGAAATCTTAGACATTCTGCCGACCGGCACAACGTACAGATATGGGCCTAGGGTGTCCAATCCACCGAGGAAAACAGGGAACCCTATGCATTTCCGAAAAGAGGACACCCGTGGGAATCCGCAGAGGTATGATTTGCGCACATTGCCCCAGAATTTTTTACCCAGACACCTCTGCAAAGTCCGAAATGTGGGGAAAAAAACGCTTTTTCCGCACATTTCGCTCGAGGCACCCATCTAAACACGCCCCCAACAACACATGGCCTACCGTCACGCGTTCCCACAGGTGTCCCGATGAAAACGGTACCTCACATGTGTGGGTGCACCTACCTGGCTGCCAAGGGGAAAGCCTAAAACACAGGTAACCCCAAGTCTGTTTTCAGAGGGAAATCTCAGACATTCTGCCGACCGGCACAACGTACAGATATGGGCCTCGGGTGTCCAAGCCAACGAGGAAAAAAAAACCCCCAAGCATTTCCGAAAAGAGGACACCCGTGGGAATCCGCAGAGGTATGATTTGCGCACATCGCCCCAGAAGTTTTTACCCAGACACCCCTGCAAAGTCCGAAATTTGGGGAAAAAAATGTATTTTCCGCACATTTCGCTCGACGCACCCATCGAAACACGACCCCAACAATACGTGGCCTACCGTCACGCGTTCCCACAGGTGTCCCGATGAAAACGGTACCTCACATGTGTGGGTGCACCTACCTGGCCGCCAAGGGGAAAGCCTAAAACACAAGTAACCCCAAGTCTGTTTTCAGAGGGAAATCTCAGACATTCTGCCGACCGGCACAACGTACAGATATGGGCCTCGGGTGTCCAAGCCACCGAGGAAAACAGGGAATCCCATGCATTTTCGAAAAGAGGACACCCGTGGGAATCCGCAGAGGTATGATTTGCGCACATCGCCCCAGAATTTTTTACCCAGACACCCCTGCAAAGTCCGAAATGTGGGCAAAAAACGCATTTTCTGCATATTTCGCTCGACGCACCCATCGAAACACGCCCCCAACAACACATGGCCTACCGTCACGCGTTCCCACAGGTGTCCCGATGAAAACGGTACCTCACATGTGTGGGTGCACCTACCTGGCCGCCAAGGGGAAAGCCTAAAACACAAGTAACCCCAAGTCTGTTTTCAGAGGGAAATCTCAGACATTCTGCCGACCGGCACAACGTACAGATATGGGCCTCGGGTGTCCAATCCACCGAGGAAAACAGGGAACCCCATGCATTTCCGAAAAGAGGACACCCGTGGGAATCCGCAGAGGTATGATTTGCGCACATTGCCCCAGAATTTTTTACCCAGACACCTCTGCAAAGTCCGTAATGTGGGGAAAAAAACGCTTTTTCCGCACATTTCGCTCAAGGCACCCATCTAAACACGCCCCCAACAACACATGGCCTACCGTCACGCGTTCCCACAGGTGTCCCGATGAAAACGGTACGTCACATGTGTGGGTGCACCTACCTGGCCGCCAAGGGGAAAGCCTAAAACACAAGTAACTCCAAGTCTGTTTTCAGAGGGAAATGTCAGACATTCTGCCGACCGGCACAACGTACAGATATGGGCGTCCAAGCCACCGAGGAAAGCAGGGAACCCCATGCATTTCCGAAAAGAGGACACCCGTGGGAATCCAAGCCACTGAGGAAAGCAGGGAACCCCATGCATTTCCGAAAAGAGGACACCCGTGGGAATCCGCAGAGGTATGATTTGCGCACATCGCCCCAGAATTGTTTACCCAGACACCCCTGCAAATTTTGAAATTTGGGGAGAAAAACGCATTTTCCGCACATTTCGGTCGACACAGCCATCGAAACAGGCCCCCAACAATACATGGCCTACCGTCACGCGTTCCCACAGGTGTCCCGATGAAAACGGTACCTCACATGTGTGGGTGCACCTACCTGGCCGCCAAGGGGAAAGCCTAAAACACAAGTAACCCCAAGTCTGTTTTGAGAGGGAAATCTCAGACATTCTGCCGACCAGCACAACGTACAGATATGGGCCTCGGGTGTCCAAGCCACAGAGGAAAACAGGGAACCCCATGCATTTCCGAAAAGAGGACACCCGTGGGAATCCGCAGAGGTATGATTTGCGCACATCGCCCCAGAATTTTTTACCCAGACAGCCCCGCAAAGTCCGAAATGTCGGGAAAAAAACACTTTTTCTGCACATTTCGCTCGACGCACCCATCAAAACACGCCCCCAACAACACATGGCCTACCGTCACGCGTTCCCACAGGTGTCCCGATGAAAACGGTACCTCACATGTGTGGGTGCACCTACCTGGCCGCCAAGGGGAAAGCCTAAAACACAAGTAACCCCAAGTCTGTTTTCAGAGGGAAATCTCAGACATTCTGCCGACCGGCACAACGTACCGATATGGGCCTCGGGTGTCCAAGCCACCGAGGAAAACAGGGAACCCCATGCATTTCCGAAAAGAGGACACCCGTGGGAATCCGCAGAGGTATGATTTGCGCACATCGCCCCAGAATTTTTTACCCAGACAGCCCCGCAAAGTCCGAAATGTCGGGAAAAAAACACTTTTTCTGCACATTTCGCTCGACGCACCCATCAAAACACGCCCCCAACAACACATGGCCTACCGTCACGCGTTCCCACAGGTGTCCCGATGAAAACGGTACCTCACATGTGTGGGTGCACCTACCTGACCGCCAAGGGGAAAGCCTAAAACAGAAGTAACCCCAAGTCTGTTTTCAGAGGGAAATCTCAGACATTCTGCCGACCGGCACAACGTACAGATATGGGCCTCGGGTGTCCAAGCCACCGAGGAAAACAGGGAACCCCATGCATTTCCGAAAAGAGGACACCCGTGGGAATCCGCAGAGGTATGATTTGCGCACATCGCCCCAGAATGTTTTACCCAGACACCCCTGCAAAGTCCGAAATTTGGGGGAAAAAATGCTTTTTCCGCCCATTTTGCTCGACGCACCCATCGAAACACGCCCCCAACAACACATGGCCTACCGTCACGCGTTCCCACAGGTGTCCCGATGAAAACGGTACCTCACATGTGTGGGTGCACCTACCTGTCCGCCAAGGGGAAAGCCTAAAACACAAGTAACCCCAAGTCTGTTTTCAGAGGGAAATCTCAGACATTCTGCCGACCGGCACAACGTACAGATATGGGCCTCGGGTGTCCAAGCCACCGAGGAAAACAGGGAACCCCATGCATTTTCGAAAAGAGGACACCCATGGGAATCCGCAGAGGTATGATTTGCGCACATCGCCCCAGAATTTTTTACCCAGACAGCCCCGCAAAGTCCGAAATGTGGGGAAAAAAACACTTTTTCCACACATTTCGCTCGACGCACCCATCGAAACACGCCCCCAACAACACATGGCCTACCGTCACGCATTCCCACAGGTGTCCCAATGAAAACGGTACCTCACATGTGTGGGTGCACCTACCTGGCCGCCAAGGGGAAAGCCTAAAACACAAGTAACCCCAAGTCTGTTTTCAGAGGGAAATCTCAGACATTCTGCCGACCGGCACAACGTACAGATATGGGCCTCGGGTGTCCAAGCCACCGAGGAAAACAGGGAACCCCATGCATTTCCGAAAAGAGGACACCCGTGGGAATCCGCAGAGGTATGATTTGCGCACATCGCCCCAGAATTTTTTACCCAGACAGCCCCGCAAAGTCCGAAATGTCAGGAAAAAAACACTTTTTCTGCACATTTCGCTCGACGCACCCATCAAAACACACCCCCAACAACACATGGCCTACCGTCACGCGTTCCCACAGGTGTACGGATGAAAACGGTACCTCACATGTGTGGGTGCACCTACCTGGCCGCCAAGGGGAAAGCCTAAAACACAAGTAACCCCAAGTCTGTTTTCAGAGGGAAATCTCAGACATTCTGCCGACCGGCACAACGTACAGATATGGGCCTCGGGTGTCCAAGCCACCGAGGAAAACAGGGAACCCCATGCATTTCCGAAAAGAGGACACCCGTGGGAATCCGCAGAGGTATGATTTGCGCACATCGCCCCAGAATTGTTTACCCAGACACCCCTGCAAATTTTGAAATTTGGGGAGAAAAACGCATTTTCCGCACATTTCGGTCGACACAGCCATCGAAACAGGCCCCCAACAACACATGGCCTACCGTCACGCGTTCCCACAGGTGTCCCGATGAAAACGGTACCTCACATGTGTGGGTGCACCTACCTGGCCGCCAAGGGGAAAGCCTAAAACACAAGTAACCCCAAGTCTGTTTTGAGAGGGAAATCTCAGACATTCTGCCGACCAGCACAACGTACAGATATGGGCCTCGGGTGTCCAAGCCACCGAGGAAAACAGGGAACCCCATGCATTTTCGAAAAGAGGACACCCGTGGGAATCCGCAGAGGTATGATTTGCGCACATCGCCCCAGAATTTTTTACCCAGACACCCCTGCAAAGTCCGAAATGTGGGCAAAAAAACGCTTTTTCCGCACATTTCGCTCAACGCACCCATCGAAACACACCCCCAACAACACATGGCCTACTGTCACGCGTTCCCACAGGTGTCCCGATGAAAACGGTACCTCACATGTGTGGGTGCACCTACCTGGCCGCCAAGGGGAAAGCCTAAAACACAAGTAACCCCAAGTCTGTTTTCAGAGGGAAATCTCAGACATTCTGCCGACCGGCACAACGTACAGATATGGGCCTCGGGTGTCCAAGCCACAGAGGAAAACAGGGAACCCCATGCATTTCCGAAAAGAGGACACCCGTGGGAATCCGCAGAGGTATGATTTGCGCACATCGCCCCAGAATTTTTTACCCAGACAGCCCCGCAAAGTCCGAAATGTCGGGAAAAAAACACTTTTTCTGCACATTTCGCTCGACGCACCCATCAAAACACGCCCCCAACAACACATGGCCTACCGTCACGCGTTCCCACAGGTGTCCCGATGAAAACGGTACCTCACATGTGTGGGTGCACCTACCTGGCCGCCAAGGGGAAAGCCTAAAACACAAGTAACCCCAAGTCTGTTTTCAGAGGGAAATCTCAGACATTCTGCCGACCGGCACAACGTACAGATATGGGCCTCGGGTGTCCAAGCCACCGAGGAAAACAGGGAACCCCATGCATTTTCGAAAAGAGGACACCCGTGGGAATCCGCAGAGGTATGATTTGCGCACATCGACCCAGAATTTTTTACCCAGACACCCCTGCAAAGTCCGAAATGTGAGCAAAAAAACGCTTTTTCTGCATATTTCGCTCGACGCACCCATCGAAACACGCCCCCAACAACACATGGCCTACCGTCACGCGTTCCCACAGGTGTCCCGATGAAAACGGTACCTCACATGTGTGGGTGCACCTACCTGGCCGCCAAGGGGAAAGCCTAAAACACAAGTAACCCCAAGTCTGTTTTCAGAGGGAAATCTCAGACATTCTGCCGACCGGCACAACGTACAGATATGGGCCTCGGGTGTCCAATCCACCGAGGAAAACAGGGAACCCCATGCATTTCCGAAAAGAGGACACCCGTGGGAATCCGCAGAGGTATGATTTGCGCACATTGCCCTAGAATTTTTTACCCAGACAACTCTGCAAAGTCCGAAATGTGGGGAAAAAAACGCTTTTTCCGCACATTTCGCTCGAGGCACCCATCTAAACACGCCCCCAACAACACATGGCCTACCGTCACGCGTTCCCACAGGTGTCCCGATGAAAACGGTACCTCACATGTGTGGGTGCACCTACCTGGCCGCCAAGGGGAAAGCCTAAAACACAAGTAACCCCAAGTCTGTTTTCAGAGGGAAATCTCAGACATTCTGCCGACCGGCACAACGTACAGATATGGGCCTCGGGTGTCCAATCCACCGAGGAAAACAGGGAACCCCATGCATTTCCGAAAAGAGGACACCCGTGGGAATCCGCAGAGGTATGATTTGCGCACATTGCCCTAGAATTTTTTACCCAGACAACTCTGCAAAGTCCGAAATGTGGGGAAAAAAATGCATTTTCTGCACATTTCGCTCAACGCACCCATCGAAACACGCCCCCAACAACACATGGCCTACCGTCACGCGTTCCCACAGGTGTCCCGATAAAAACGGTACCTCACATGTGGGGGTGCACCTACCTGGCCGCCAAGGGGAAAGTGTAAAACACAAGTAACCCCAAGTCTGTTTTCAGAGGGAAATCTCAGACATTCTGCCGACCGGCACAACGTACAGATATGGGCCTCGGGTGTCCAAGCCACCAAGGAAAACAGGGAACCCCATGCATTTCCGAAAAGAGGACACCCGTGGGAATCCGCAGAGGTATGATTTGCGCACATCGCCCCAGAATGTTTTACCCAGACACCCCTGCAAAGTCCGAAATTTGGGGAAAAAAACGCATTTTCCGTACATTTCGCTCGACGCACCCATCGAAACACGCCCCCAACAACACATGGCCTACCGTCACGCGTTCCCACAGGTGTCCCGATGAAAACGGTACCTCACATGTGTGGGTGCACCTACCTTGCCGCCAAGGGGAAAGCCTAAAACACAAGTAACCCCAAGTCTGTTTTCAGAGGGAAATCTCAGACATTCTGCCGACCGGCACAACGTACAGATATGGGCCTCGGGTGTCCAAGCCACCGAGGAAAACAGGGAACCCCATGCATTTTCGAAAAGAGGACACCCGTGGGAATCCGCAGAGGTATGATTTGCGCACATCGCCCCAGAATTTTTTACCCAGACACCCCTGCAAAGTCCGAAATGTGGGGAAAGAAATGCTTTTTCCGCTAATTTCGCTCGACGCACCCATCGAAACACGCCCCCAACAACACATGGCCTACCGTCACGCGTTCCCACAGGTGTCCCGATGAAAACGGTACCTCACATGTGTGGGTGCACCTACCTGGCCGCCAAGGGGAAACCCTAAAACACAAAGTAACCCCAAGTCTGTTTTCAGAGGGAAATCTCAGACATTCTGCCGACCGGCACAACGTACCGATATGGGCCTCGGGTGTCCAAGCCACCGAGGAAAACAGGGAACCCCATGCATTTCCGAAAAGAGGACACCCGTGGGAATCCGCAGAGGTATGATTTGCGCACATCGCCCCAGAATTTTTTACCCAGACAGCCCCACAAAGTCCGAAATGTCGGGAAAAAAACACTTTTTCTGCACATTTCGCTCGACGCACCCAACAAAACACGCCCCCAACAACACATGGCCTACCGTCACGCGTTCCCACAGGAGTCCCGATGAAAACGGTACTTAACATGTGTGGGTGCACCTACCTGACCACCAAGGGGAAAGCCTAAAACACAAGTAACCCCAAGTCTGTTTTCAGAGGGAAATCTCAGACATTCTGCCGACCGGCACAACGTACAGATATGGGCCTCGGGTGTCCAAGCCACCGAGGAAAACAGGGAACCCCATGCATTTCCGAAAAGAGGACACCCGTGGGAATCCGCAGAGGTCTGATTTGCGCACATCGCCCCAGAATTTTTTACCCAGACACCCCTGCAAAGTCCGAAATTTGGGGAAAAAAACGCTTTTTCCGCACATTTCGCTCGACGCACCCATCGAAACACGCCCCCAACAGCACATGGCCTACCGTCACGCGTTCCCACAGGTGTCCCGATGAAAACGGTACCTCACATGTGTGGGTGCACCTACCTGTCCGCCAAGGGGAAAGCCTAAAACACAAGTAAGCCCAAGTCTGTTTTCAGAGGGAAATCTCAGACATTCTGCCGACCGGCACAACGTACAGATATGGGCCTCGGGTGTCCAAGCCACCGAGGAAAACAGGGAACCCCATGCATTTTCGAAAAGAGGACACCCATGGGAATCCGCAGAGGTATGATTTGCGCACTTCGCCCCAGAATTTTTTACCCAGACAGCCCCGCAAAGTCCGAAATGTGGGGAAAAAAACGCTTTTTCCGCACATTTCGCTCGACGCACCCATCGAAACACGCCCCCAACAACAATATGACCTACCGTCACGCATTCCCACAGGTGTCCCGATGAAAACGGTACCTCACATGTGTGGGTGCACCCACCTGGCCGCCAAGGGGAAAGCCTAAAACACAAGTAACCCCAAGTCTGTTTTCAGAGGGAAATCTCAGACATCCTGCCGACCGGCACAACGTACAGATATGGGCCTCGGGTGTCCAAGCCACCAAGGAAAACAGGGAACCCCATGCATTTCCGAAAAGAGGACACCCGTGGGAATCCGCAGAGGTATGATTTGCGCACATCGCTCCAGAATTTTTTACCCAGACAGCCCCGCAAAGTCCGAAATGTCGGGAAAAAAACACTTTTTCTGCACATTTCGCTCGACGCACCCATCAAAACACGCCCCCAACAACACATGGCCTACCGTCACGCGTTCCCACAGGTGTCCTGATGAAAACGGTATCTCACATGTGTGGGTGCACCTATTTAGCCGCCAAGGGGAAAGCCTAAAACACAAGTAACCCCAAGTCTGTTTTCAGAGGGAAATCTCAGACATTCTGCCGACCGGCACAACGTACAGATATGGGCCTCGGGTGTCCAAGCCACCGAGGAAAACAGGGAACCCCATGCATTTTCGAAAAGAGGACACCCGTGGGAATCCGCAGAGGTATGATTTGCGCACATCGCCCCAGAATTTTTTACCCAGACACCCCTGCAAAGTCCGAAATGTGGGGAAAGAAATGCTTTTTCCGCTAATTTCGCTCGACGCACCCATCGAAACACGCCCCCAACAACACATGGCCTACCGTCACGCGTTCCCACAGGTGTCCCGATGAAAACGGTACCTCACATGTGTGGGTGCACCTACCTGGCCGCCAAGGGGAAACCCTAAAACACAAAGTAACCCCAAGTCTGTTTTCAGAGGGAAATCTCAGACATTCTGCCGACCGGCACAACGTACCGATATGGGCCTCGGGTGTCCAAGCCACCGAGGAAAACAGGGAACCCCATGCATTTCCGAAAAGAGGACACCCGTGGGAATCCGCAGAGGTATGATTTGCGCACATCGCCCCAGAATTTTTTACCCAGACAGCCCCACAAAGTCCGAAATGTCGGGAAAAAAACACTTTTTCTGCACATTTCGCTCGACGCACCCAACAAAACACGCCCCCAACAACACATGGCCTACCGTCACGCGTTCCCACAGGTGTCCCGATGAAAACGGTGCTTCACATGTGTGGGTGCACCTACCTGACCGCCAAGGGGAAAGCCTAAAACACAAGTAACCCCAAGTCTGTTTTCAGAGGGAAATCTCAGACATTCTGCCGACCGGCACAACGTACAGATATGGGCCTCGGGTGTCCAAGCCACTGAGGAAAACAGGGAACCCCATGCATTTCCGAAAAGAGGACACCCGTGGGAATCCGCAGAGGTATGATTTGCGCACATCGCCCCAGAATTTTTTACCCAGACACCCCTGCAAAGTCCGAAATTTGGGGAAAAAAACGCTTTTTCCGCACATTTCGCTCGATGCACCCATCGAAACACGCCCCCAACAACACATGGCCTACCGTCACGCGTTCCCACAGGTGTCCCGATGAAAACGGTACCTCACATGTGTGGGTGCACCTACCTGTCCGCCAAGGGGAAAGCCTAAAACACAAGTAAGCCCAAGTCTGTTTTCAGAGGGAAATCTCAGACATTCTGCCGACCGGCACAACGTACAGATATGGGCCTCGGGTGTCCAAGCCACCGAGGAAAACAGGGAACCCCATGCATTTTCGAAAAGAGGACACCCATGGGAATCCGCAGAGGTATGATTTGCGCACATCGCCCCAGAATTTTTTACCCAGACAGCACCGCAAAGTCCGAAATGTGGGGAAAAAAACGCTTTTTCCGCACATTTCGCTCGACGCACCCATCGAAACACGCCCCCAACAACAATATGACCTACCGTCACGCATTCCCACAGGTGTCCCGATGAAAACGGTACCTCACATGTGTGGGTGCACCTACCTGGCCGCCAAGGGGAAAGCCTAAAACACAAGTAACCCCAAGTCTGTTTTCAGAGGGAAATCTCAGACATTCTGCCGACCGGCACAACGTACAGATATGGGCCTCGGGTGTCCAAGCCACCGAGGAAAACAGGGAACCCCATGCATTTTCGAAAAGAGGACACCCATGGGAATCCGCAGAGGTATGATTTGCGCACATCGCCCCAGAATTTTTTACCCAGACAGCCCCGCAAAGTCCGAAATGTGGGGAAAAAAACGCTTTTTCCGTACATTTCGCTCGACACACCCATCGAAACACGCCCCCAACAACAATATGACCTACCGTCACGCATTCCCACAGGTGTCCCGATGAAAACGGTACCTCACATGTGTGGGTGCACCTACCTGGACGCCAAGGGGAAAGCCTAAAACACAAGTAACCCCAAGTCTGGTTTCAGAGGGAAATCTCAGACATTCTGCCGACCGGCACAACGTACAGATATGGGCCTCGGGTGTCCAAGCCACCGAGGAAAACAGGGAACCCCATGCATTTCCGAAAAGAGGACACCCGTGGGAATCCGCAGAGGTATGATTTGCGCACATCGCCCCAGAATTTTTTACCCAGACACCCCTGCAAAGTCCGAAATTTGGGGAAAAAAACGCTTTTTCCGCACATTTCGCTCGACGCACCCATCGAAACACGCCCCCAACAACACATGGCCTACCGTCACGCGTTCCCACAGGTGTCCCGATGAAAACGGTACCTCACATGTGTGGGTGCACCTACCTGTCCGCCAAGGGGAAAGCCTAAAACACAAGTAAGCCCAAGTCTGTTTTCAGAGGGAAATCTCAGACATTCTGCCGACCGGCACAACGTACAGATATGGGCCTCGGGTGTCCAAGCCACCGAGGAAAACAGGGAACCCCATGCATTTTCGAAAAGAGGACACCCATGGGAATCCGCAGAGGTATGATTTGCGCACATCGCCGCAGAATTTTTTACCCAGACAGCCCCGCAAAGTCCGAAATGTGGGGAAAAAAACGCTTTTTCCGCACATTTCGCTCGACGCACCCATCGAAACACACCCCCAACAACAATATGACCTACCGTCACGCATTCCCACAGGTGTCCCGATGAAAACGGTACCTCACATGTGTGGGTGCACCTACCTGGCCGCCAAGGGGAAAGCCTAAAACACAAGTAACCCCAAGTCTGTTTTCAGAGGGAAATCTCAGACATCCTGCCGACCGGCACAACGTACAGATATGGGCCTCGGGTGTCCAAGCCACCAAGGAAAACAGGGAACCCCATGCATTTCCAAAAAGAGGACACCCGTGGGAATCCGCAGAGGTATGATTTGCGCACATCGCTCCAGAATTTTTTACCCAGACAGCCCCGCAAAGTCCGAAATGTCGGGAAAAAAACACTTTTTCTGCACATTTCGCTCGACGCACCCATCAAAACACGCCCCCAACAACACATGGCCTACCGTCACGCGTTCCCACAGGTGTCCTGATGAAAACGGTATCTCACATGTGTGGGTGCACCTATTTAGCCGCCAAGGGGAAAGCCTAAAACACAAGTAACCCCAAGTCTGTTTTCAGAGGGAAATCTCAGACATTCTGCCGACCGGCACAACGTACCGATATGGGCCTCGGGTGTCCAAGCCACCGAGGAAAACAGGGAACCCCATGCATTTCCGAAAAGAGGACACCCGTGGGAATCCGCAGAGGTATGATTTGCGCACATCGCCGCCCCAGAATTTTTTACCCAGACAGCCCCACAAAGTCCGAAATGTCGGGAAAAAAACACTTTTTCTGCACATTTCGCTCGACGCACCCAACAAAACACGCCCCCAACAACACATGGCCTACCGTCACGCGTTCCCACAGGTGTCCCGATGAAAACGGTACTTCACATGTGTGGGTGCACCTACCTGACCGCCAAGGGGAAAGCCTAAAACACAAGTAACCCCAAGTCTGTTTTCAGAGGGAAATCTCAGACATTCTGCCGACCGGCACAACGTACAGATATGGGCCTCGGGTGTCCAAGCCACTGAGGAAAACAGGGAACCCCATGCATTTCCGAAAAGAGGACACCCGTAGGGAATCCGCAGAGGTATGATTTGCGCACATCGCCCCAGAATTTTTTACCCAGACACCCCTGCAAAGTCCGAAATTTGGGGAAAAAAACGCTTTTTCCGCACATTTCGCTCGACGCACCCATCGAAACACGCCCCCAACAACACATGGCCTACCGTCACGCGTTCCCACAGGTGTCCCGATGAAAACGGTACCTCACATGTGTGGGTGCACCTACCTGTCCGCCAAGGGGAAAGCCTAAAACACAAGTAAGCCCAAGTCTGTTTTCAGAGGGAAATCTCAGACATTCTGCCGACCGGCACAACGTACAGATATGGGCCTCGGGTGTCCAAGCCACCGAGGAAAACAGGGAACCCCATGCATTTTCGAAAAGAGGACACCCATGGGAATCCGCAGAGGTATGATTTGCGCACATCGCCCCAGAATTTTTTACCCAGACAGCCCCGCAAAGTCCGAAATGTGGGGAAAAAAATGCTTTTTCCGCACATTTCGCTCGACGCACCCATCGAAACACGCCCCCAACAACAATATGACCTACCGTCACGCATTCCCACAGGTGTCCCGATGAAAACGGTACCTCACATGTGTGGGTGCACCTACCTGGCCGCCAAGGGGAAAGCCTAAAACACAAGTAACCCCAAGTCTGTTTTCAGAGGGAAATCTCAGACATTCTGCCGACCGGCACAACGTACAGATATGGGCCTCGGGTGTCCAAGCCACCAAGGAAAACAGGGAACCCCATGCATTTCCGAAAAGAGGACACCCGTGGGAATCCGCAGAGGTATGATTTGCGCACATCGCTCCAGAATTTTTTACCCAGACAGCCCCGCAAAGTCCGAAATGTCGGGAAAAAAACACTTTTTCTGCACATTTCGCTCGACGCACCCATCAAAACACGCCCCAACAACACATGGCCTACCGTCACGCGTTCCCACAGGTGTCCTGATGAAAACGGTACCTCACATGTGTGGGTGCACCTATTTAGCCGCCAAGGGGAAAGCCTAAAACACAAGTAACCCCAAGTCTGTTTTCAGAGGGAAATCTCAGACATTCTGCCGACCGGCACAACGTACAGATATGGGCCTCAGGTGTCCAAGCCACCAAGGAAAACAAGGAACCCCAAGCATTTCCGAAAAGAGGACACCCGCGGGATTCCACAGAGATATGATTTATCGCAGATCGCCCCAGAATTTTTTACCCAGACACCCCTGCAAAGTCCGAAATTTGGGGAAAAAAACGCATTTTCAGCACATTTCGCTCGACGCACCCATCGAAACACGCCTCTAACAACACATGGCCTACCGTCATGCGTTCCCACAGGTGTCCCGATGAAAACAGTACCTCACATGTGTGGGTGCACCTACCTGGCCGCCAAGGGGAAAGCCTAAAACACAAGTAACCCCAAGTCTGTTTTCAGAGGGAAATCTCAGACATTCTGCCGACCGGCACAACGTACAGATATGGGCCTCGGGTGTCCAAGCCACCGAGGAAAACAGGGAACACCATGCATTTCCGAAAAGAGGACACCCGTGGGAATCCGCAGAGGTATGATTTGCGCACATCACCCCAGAATTTTTTACCCAGACACCCCTGCAAAGTCCGAAATTTGGGGAGAAAATTGCATTTTCCGCACATTTCGCTCGACGCAGCCATCGAAACAGGCCCCCAACAACACATGGCCTACCGTCACGCGTTCCCACAGGTGTCCCGATGAAAACGGTACCTCACATGTGTGGGTGCACCTACCTGGCTGCCAAGGGGAAAGCCTAAAACACAAGTAACCCCAAGTCTGTTTTCAGAGGGAAATCTCAGACATTCTGCCGACCGGCACAACGTACAGATATGGGCCTCGGGTGTCCAAGCCACCGAGGAAAACAGGGAACCCCATGCATTTTCGAAAAGAGGACACCCGTGGGAATCCGCAGAGGTATGATTTGCGCACATCGCCCCAGAATTTTTTACCCAGACACCCCTGCAAAGTCCGAAATGTGGGGAAAGAAATGCTTTTTCCGCTAATTTCGCTCGACGCACCCATCGAAACACGCCCCCAACAACACATGGCCTACCGTCACGCGTTCCCACAGGTGTCCCGATGAAAACGGTACCTCACATGTGTGGGTGCACCTACCTGGCCGCCAAGGGGAAACCCTAAAACACAAAGTAACCCCAAGTCTGTTTTCAGAGGGAAATCTCAGACATTCTGCCGACCGGCACAACGTACCGATATGGGCCTCGGGTGTCCAAGCCACCGAGGAAAACAGGGAACCCCATGCATTTCCGAAAAGAGGACACCCGTGGGAATCCGCAGAGGTATGATTTGCGCACATCGCCCCAGAATTTTTTACCCAGACACCCCTGCAAATTCCGAAATTTGGGGAGAGAAACGCATTTTCCGCACATTTCGCTCGACGCAGCCATCGAAACAGGCCCCCAACAACACATGGCCTACCGTCACGCGTTCCCACAGGTGTCCCGATGAAAACGGTACCTCACATGTGTGGGTGCACCTACCTGGCTGCCAAGGGGAAAGCCTAAAACACAAGTAACCCCAAGTCTGTTTTCAGAGGGAAATCTCAGACATTCTGCCGACCGGCACAACGTACAGATATGGGCCTCGGGTGTCCAAGCCACCGAGGAAAACAGGGAACCCCATGCATTTTCGAAAAGAGGACACCCATGGGAATCCGCAGAGGTATGATTTGCGCACATCGCCCCAGAATTTTTTACCCAGACAGCCCCGCAAAGTCCGAAATGTGGGGAAAAAAACGCTTTTTCCGCACATTTCGCTCGACGCACCCATCGAAACACGCCCCCAACAACAATATGACCTACCGTCACGCATTCCCACAGGTGTCCCGATGAAAACGGTACCTCACATGTGTGGGTGCACCTATTTAGCCGCCAAGGGGAAAGCCTAAAACACAAGTAACCCCAAGTCTGTTTTCAGAGGGAAATCTCAGACATTCTGCCGACCGGCACAACGTACCGATATGGGCCTCGGGTGTCCAAGCCACCGAGGAAAACAGGGAACCCCATGCATTTCCGAAAAGAGGACACCCGTGGGAATCCGCAGAGGTATGATTTGCGCACATGGCCCCAGAATTTTTTACCCAGACACCCCTGCAAATTCCGAAATTTGGGGAGAGAAACGCATTTTCCGCACATTTCGCTCGACGCAGCCATCGAAACAGGCCCCCAACAACACATGGCCTACCGTCACGCGTTCCCACAGGTGTCCCGATGAAAACGGTACCTCACATGTGTGGGTGCACCTACCTGGCTGCCAAGGGGAAAGCCTAAAACACAAGTAACCCCAAGTCTGTTTTCAGAGGGAAATCTCAGACATTCTGCCGACCGGCACAACGTACAGATATGGGCCTCGGGTGTCCAAGCCACCGAGGAAAACAGGGAACCCCATGCATTTTCGAAAAGAGGACACCCATGGGAATCCGCAGAGGTATGATTTGCGCACATCGCCCCAGAATTTTTTACCCAGACAGCCCCGCAAAGTCCGAAATGTCGGGAAAAAAACACTTTTTCTGCACATTTCGCTCGACGCACCCATCAAAACACGCCCCCAACAACACATGGCCTACCGTCACGCGTTCCCACAGGTGTCCCGATGAAAACGGTACCTCACATGTGTGGGTGCACCTACCTGGCCGCCAAGGGGAAAGCCTAAAACACAAGTAACCCCAAGTCTGTTTTCAGAGGGAAATCTCAGACATTCTGCCGACCGGCACAACGTACAGATATGGGCCTCGGGTGTCCAAGCCACCGAGGAAAACAGGGAACCCCATGCATTTTCGAAAAGAGGACACCCGTGGGAATCCGCAGAGGTATGATTTGCGCACATCGCCCCAGAATTTTTTACCCAGACACCCCTGCAAAGTCCGAAATGTGGGCAAAAAAACGCTTTTTCTGCATATTTCGCTCGACGCACCCATCGAAACACGCCCCCAACAACACATGGCCTACCGTCACGCGTTTCCACAGGTGTCCCGATGAAAACGGTACCTCACATGTGTGGGTGCACATACCTGGCCGCCAAGGGGAAAGCCTAAAACACAAGTAACCCCAAGTCTGTTTTCAGAGGGAAATCTCAGACATTCTGCCGACCGGCACAACGTACAGATATGGGCCTAGGGTGTCCAATCCACCGAGGAAAACAGGGAACCCCATGCATTTCTGAAAAGAGGACACCCGTGGGAATCCGCAGAGGTATGATTTGCGCACATTGCCGCAGAATTTTTTACCCAGACACCTCTGCAAAGTCCGAAATGTGGGGAAAAAAACCCTTTTTCCGCACATTTCGCTCGACGCACCCATCTAAACACGCCCCCAACAACACATGGCCTACCGTCACGCGTTCCCACAGGTGTCCAGATGAAAACGGTACCTCACATGTGTGGGTGCACCTACCTGGCCGCCAAGGGGAAAGCCTAAAACACAAGTAACCCCAAGTCTGTTTTCAGAGGGAAATCTCAGACATTCTGCCGACCGGCACAACGTACAGATATGGGCCTCGGGTGTCCAAGCCACCGAGGAAAGCAGGGAACCCCATGCATTTCCGAAAAGAGGACACCTGTGGGAATCCGCAGAGGTATGATTTGCGCACATCGCCCCAGAATTTTTTACCCAGACAGCCCCGCAAAGTCTGAAATGTCGGGAAAAAAACACTTTTTCTGCACATTTCGCTCGACGCAGTCACCAAAACACGCCCCCAACAACACATGGCCTACCGTCACGCGTTCCCACAGGTGTCCCGATGAAAACGGTACCTCACATGTGTGGGTGCACCTACTTAGCCGCCAAGGGGAAAGCCTAAAACACAAGTAACCCCAAGTCTGTTTTCAGAGGGAAATCTCAGACATTCTGCCGACCGGCACAACGTACAGATATGGGCCTCGGGTGTCCAAGCCACCAAGGAAAACAAGGAACCCCATGCATTTCCGAAAAGAGGACACCCGCGGGATTCCGCAGAGATATGATTTATCGCACATCGCCCCAGAATTCTTTACCCAGACACCCCTGCAAAGTCCGAAATTTGGGGAAAAAAAACGCATTTTCAGCACATTTCGCTCGATGCACCCATCGAAACACGCCCCCAACAACACATGGCCTACCGTCACGCGTTCCCACAGGTGTCCCGATGAAAACGGTACCTCACATGTGTGGGTGAACCTACCTGGCCGCCAAGGGGAAAGCCTAAAACACAAGTAACCCCAAGTCTGTTTTCAGAGGGAAATCTCAGACATTCTGCCGACCGGCACAACGTACAGATATGGGCCTCGGGTGTCCAAGCCACAGCGGAAAACAGGGAACCCCATGCATTTCCGAAAAGAGGACACCCGTGGGAATCCGCAGAGGTATGATTTGCGCACATCGCCCCAGAAGTTTTTACCCAGACATCCCTGCAAAGTCCGAAATTTGGGGAAAAAAATGTATTTTCCGCACATTTCGCTCGACGCACCCATCGAAACACGCCCCCAACAACACGTGGCCTACCGTCACGCGTTCCCACAGGTGTCCCGATGAAAACGGTACCTCACATGTGTGGGTGCACCTACCTGGCCGCCAAGGGGAAAGCCTAAAACACAAGTAACCCCAAGTCTGTTTTCAGAGGGAAATCTCAGACATTCTGTCGACCGGCACAACGTACAGATATGGGCCTCGGGTGTCCAAGCCACCGAGGAAAACAGGGAACCCCATGCATTTCCGAAAAGAGGACACCCGTGGGAATCCGCAGAGGTATGATTTGCGCACATCGCCCCAGAATTTTTTACCCAAACACCCCTGCAAATTCCGAAATTTGGGGAGAAAAACGCATTTTCCGCACATTTCGCTCGACGCAGCCATCGAAACAGGCCCCCAACAACACATGGCCTACCGTCACGCGTTCCCACAGGTGTCCCGATGAAAACGATACCTCACATGTGTGGGTGCACCTACCTGGCCGCCAAGGGGAAAGCCTAAAACACAAGTAACCCCAAGTCTGTTTTCAGAGGGAAATCTCAGACATTCTGCCGACCGGCACAACGTACAGATATGGGCCTCGGGTGTCCAAGCCACCGAGGAAAACAGGGAACCCCATGCATTTTCGAAAAGAGGACACCCGTGGGAATCCGCAGAGGTAAGATTTGCGCACATCGCCCCAGACTTTTTTACCCAGACACCCCTGCAAAGTCCGAAATGTGGGCAAAAAAACGCTTTTTCCGCACATTTCGCTCGACGCACCCATCGAAACACGCCCCCAACAACACATGGCCTACCGTCACGCGTTCCCACAGGTGTCCCGATGAAAACGGTACCTCACATGTGTGGGTGCACCTACCTGGCCGCCAAGGGGAAAGCCTAAAACACAAGTAACCCCAAGTCTGTTTTCAGAGGGAAATCTCAGACATTCTGCCGACCGGCACAACGTACAGATATGGGCCTCGGGGGTCCAAGCCACAGAGGAAAACAGGGAACCCCATGCATTTCCGAAAAGAGGACACCCGTGGGAATCCGCAGAGGTATGATTTGCGCACATCGCCCCAGAATCTTTTACCCAGACAGGCCCGCAAAGTCCGAAATGTCGGGAAAAAAACACTTTTTCTGCACATTTTGCTCGACGCACCCATCAAAACATGCCCCCAACAACACATGGCCTACCGTCACGCGTTCCCACAGGTGTCCCGATGAAAACTGTACATCACTGGTGTGGGTGCACCTACTTAGCCGCCAAGGGGAAAGCCTAAAACACAAGTAACCCCAAGTCTGTTTTCAGAGGGAAATCTCAGACATTCTGCCGACCGGCACAACGTACAGATATGGGCCTCGGGTGTCCAAGCCACCAAGGAAAACAAGGAACCCCATGCATTTCCGAAAAGAGGACACCCGCGGGATTCCGCAGAGATATGATTTATCGCACATCGCCCCAGAATTCTTTACCCAGACACCCCTGCAAAGTCCGAAATTTGGGGAAAAAAACGCATTTTCAGCACATTTCGCTCGATGCACCCATCGAAACACGCCCCCAACAACACATGGCCTACCGTCACGCGTTCCCATAGGTGTCCCGATGAAAACGGTACCTCACATGTGTGGGTGAACCTACCTGGCCGCCAAGGGGAAAGCCTAAAACACAAGTAACCCCAAGTCTGTTTTCAGAGGGAAATCTCATACATTCTGCCGACCGGCACAACGTACAGATATGGGCCTCGGGTGTCCAAGCCACCGAGGAAAACAGGGAACCCCATGCATTTCCGAAAAGTGGACACCCGTGGGAATCCGCAGAGGTATGATTTGCGCACATCGCCCCAGAATTTTTTACCCAGACATCCCCGCAAAGTCCGAAATGTCGGGGAAAAAAACACTTTTTCTGCACATTTCGCTCGACGCACCCATCAAAACACGCCCCCAACAACACATGGCCTACCGTCACGCGTTCCCACAGGTGTCCCGATGAAAACGGTACCTCACATGTGTGGGTGCACCTACCTGGCCGCCAAGGGGAAAGCCTAAAACACAAGTAACCCCAAGTCTGTTTTCAGAGGGAAATCTCAGACATTCTGCCGACCGGCACAACGTACAGATATGGGCCTCGGGTGTCCAAGCCACCGAGGAAAACAGGGAACCCCATGCATTTCCGAAAAGAGAACACCCGTGGTAATCCGCAGAGGTATGATTTGCGCACATCGCCCCAGAATTTTTTACCCAGACACCCCTGCAAATTCCGAAATTTGGGGAGAAAAACGCATTTTCCGCACATTTCGCTCAACGCACCCATCGAAACAGGCCCCCAACAACACATGGCCTACCGTCACACGTTCCCACAGGTGTCCCGATGAAAACGGTACCTCACATGTGTGGGTGCACCTACCTGGCCGCCAAGGGGAAAGCCTAAAGCACAAGTAACCCCAAGTCTGTTTTCAGAGGGAAATCTCAGACATTCTGCCGACCGGCACAACGTACAGATATGGGCCTCGGGTGTCCAAGTCACCGAGGAAAACGGGGAACCCCATGCATTTTCGAAAAGAGGACACCCGTGGGAAATCGCAGAGGTATGATATGGGCACATCGCCCCAGAATTTTTACCCAGACAGCCCCGCAAAGTCCGAAATGTGGGCAAAAAAACGCTTTTTCCGCACATTTCGCTCGACGCACCCATCGAAACACGCCCCCAACAACACATGGTCTACCGTCACGCGTTCCCACAGGTGTCCCGATGAAAACGGTACCTCACATGTGTGGGTGCACCTACCTGACCGCCAAGGGGAAAGCCTAAAACACAAGTAACCCCAAGTCTGTTTACAGAGGGAAATCTCAGACATTCTGCCGACCGGCACAACGTACAGATATGGGCCTCGGGTATCCAAGCCACTGAGGAAAACAGGGAACCCCATGCATTTCCGAAAAGAGAACACCCGTGGGAATCCGCAGAGGTATGATTTGGGCACATCGCCCCAGAATTTTTACCCAGACAGCCCCGCAAAGTCCGAAATGTGGGCAAAAAAATGCTTTTTCTGCACATTTCGCTCGACGCACCCATCTGAACACGCCCCCAACAACACATGGTCTACCGTCACGCGTTCCCACAGGTGTCCCGATGAAAACGGTACCTCACATGTGTGGGTGCACCTACCTGGACGCCAAGGGGAAAGCCTAAAACACAAGTAACCCCAAGTCTGGTTTCAGAGGGAAATCTCAGACATTCTGCCGACAGGCACAACGTACAGATATGGGCCTCGGGTGTCCAAGCCACCGAGGAAAACAGGGAACCCCATGCATTTCCGAAAAGAGGACACCCGTGGGAATCCGCAGAGGTATGATTTGCGCACATCGCCCCAGAATTTTTTACCCAGACACCCCTGCAAAGTCCGAAATTTGGGGAAAAAAACGCTTTTTCCGCACATTTCGCTCGACGCACCCATCGAAACACGCCCCCAACAACACATGGCCTACCGTCACGCGTTCCCACAGGTGTCCCGATGAAAACGGTACCTCACATGTGTGGGTGCACCTACCTGTCCGCCAAGGGGAAAGCCTAAAACACAAGTAAGCCCAAGTCTGTTTTCAGAGGGAAATCTCAGACATTCTGCCGACCGGCACAACGTACAGATATGGGCCTCGGGTGTCCAAGCCACCGAGGAAAACAGGGAACCCCATGCATTTTCGAAAAGAGGACACCCATGGGAATCCGCAGAGGTATGATTTGCGCACATCGCCGCAGAATTTTTTACCCAGACAGCCCCGCAAAGTCCGAAATGTGGGGAAAAAAACGCTTTTTCCGCACATTTCGCTCGACGCACCCATCGAAACACGCCCCCAACAACAATATGACCTACCGTCACGCATTCCCACAGGTGTCCCGATGAAAACGGTACCTCACATGTGTGGGTGCACCTACCTGGCCGCCAAGGGGAAAGCCTAAAACACAAGTAACCCCAAGTCTGTTTTCAGAGGGAAATCTCAGACATCCTGCCGACCGGCACAAAGTACAGATATGGGCCTCGGGTGTCCAAGCCACCAAGGAAAACAGGGAACCCCATGCATTTCCAAAAAGAGGACACCCGTGGGAATCCGCAGAGGTATGATTTGCGCACATCGCTCCAGAATTTTTTACCCAGACAGCCCCGCAAAGTCCGAAATGTCGGGAAAAAAACACTTTTTCTGCACATTTCGCTCGACGCACCCATCAAAACACGCCCCCAACAACACATGGCCTACCGTCACGCGTTCCCACAGGTGTCCTGATGAAAACGGTATCTCACATGTGTGGGTGCACCTATTTAGCCGCCAAGGGGAAAGCCTAAAACACAAGTAACCCCAAGTCTGTTTTCAGAGGGAAATCTCAGACATTCTGCCGACCGGCACAACGTACAGATATGGGCCTCGGGTGTCCAAGCCACCGAGGAAAACAGGGAACCCCATGCATTTTCGAAAAGAGGACACCCGTGGGAATCCGCAGAGGTATGATTTGCGCACATCGCCCCAGAATTTTTTACCCAGACACCCCTGCAAAGTCCGAAATGTGGGGAAAGAAATGCTTTTTCCGCTAATTTCGCTCGACGCACCCATCGAAACACGCCCCCAACAAAACATGGCCTACCGTCACGCGTTCCCACAGGTGTCCCGATGAAAACGGTACCTCACATGTGTGGGTGCACCTACCTGGCCGCCAAGGGGAAGCCCTAAAACACAAAGTAACCCCAAGTCTGTTTTCAGAGGGAAATCTCAGACATTCTGCCGACCGGCACAACGTACCGATATGGGCCTCGGGTGTCCAAGCCACCGAGGAAAACAGGGAACCCCATGCATTTCCGAAAAGAGGACACCCGTGGGAATCCGCAGAGGTATGATTTGCGCACATCGCCGCCCCAGAATTTTTTACCCAGACAGCCCCACAAAGTCCGAAATGTCGGGAAAAAAACACTTTTTCTGCACATTTCGCTCGACGCACCCAACAAAACACGCCCCCAACAACACATGGCCTACCGTCACGCGTTCCCACAGGTGTCCCGATGAAAACGGTACTTCACATGTGTGGGTGCACCTACCTGACCGCCAAGGGGAAAGCCTAAAACACAAGTAACCCCAAGTCTGTTTTCAGAGGGAAATCTCAGACATTCTGCCGACCGGCACAACGTACAGATATGGGCCTCGGGTGTCCAAGCCACTGAGGAAAACAGGGAACCCCATGCATTTCCGAAAAGAGGACACCCGTAGGGAATCCGCAGAGGTATGATTTGCGCACATCGCCCCAGAATTTTTTACCCAGACACCCCTGCAAAGTCCGAAATTTGGGGAAAAAAACGCTTTTTCCGCACATTTCGCTCGACGCACCCATCGAAACACGCCCCCAACAACACATGGCCTACCGTCACGCGTTCCCACAGGTGTCCCGATGAAAACGGTACCTCACATGTGTGGGTGCACCTACCTGTCCGCCAAGGGGAAAGCCTAAAACACAAGTAAGCCCAAGTCTGTTTTCAGAGGGAAATCTCAGACATTCTGCCGACCGGCACAACGTACAGATATGGGCCTCGGGTGTCCAAGCCACCGAGGAAAACAGGGAACCCCATGCATTTTCGAAAAGAGGACACCCATGGGAATCCGCAGAGGTATGATTTGCGCACATCGCCCCAGAATTTTTTACCCAGACAGCCCCGCAAAGTCCGAAATGTGGGGAAAAAAATGCTTTTTCCGCACATTTCGCTCGACGCACCCATCGAAACACGCCCCCAACAACAATATGACCTACCGTCACGCATTCCCACAGGTGTCCCGATGAAAACGGTACCTCACATGTGTGGGTGCACCTACCTGGCCGCCAAGGGGAAAGCCTAAAACACAAGTAACCCCAAGTCTGTTTTCAGAGGGAAATCTCAGACATTCTGCCGACCGGCACAACGTACAGATATGGGCCTCGGGTGTCCAAGCCACCAAGGAAAACAGGGAACCCCATGCATTTCCGAAAAGAGGACACCCGTGGGAATCCGCAGAGGTATGATTTGCGCACATCGCTCCAGAATTTTTTACCCAGACAGCCCCGCAAAGTCCGAAATGTCGGGAAAAAAACACTTTTTCTGCACATTTCGCTCGACGCACCCATCAAAACACGCCCCAACAACACATGGCCTACCGTCACGCGTTCCCACAGGTGTCCTGATGAAAACGGTACCTCACATGTGTGGGTGCACCTATTTAGCCGCCAAGGGGAAAGCCTAAAACACAAGTAACCCCAAGTCTGTTTTCAGAGGGAAATCTCAGACATTCTGCCGACCGGCACAACGTACAGATCTGGGCCTCAGGTGTCCAAGCCACCAAGGAAAACAAGGAACCCCAAGCATTTCCGAAAAGAGGACACCCGCGGGATTCCACAGAGATATGATTTATCGCAGATCGCCCCAGAATTTTTTACCCAGACACCCCTGCAAAGTCCGAAATTTGGGGAAAAAAACGCATTTTCAGCACATTTCGCTCGACGCACCCATCGAAACACGCCTCTAACAACACATGGCCTACCGTCACGCGTTCCCACAGGTGTCCCGATGAAAACAGTACCTCACATGTGTGGGTGCACCTACCTGGCCGCCAAGGGGAAAGCCTAAAACACAAGTAACCCCAAGTCTGTTTTCAGAGGGAAATCTCAGACATTCTGCCGACCGGCACAACGTACAGATATGGGCCTCGGGTGTCCAAGCCACCGAGGAAAACAGGGAACACCATGCATTTCCGAAAAGAGGACACCCGTGGGAATCCGCAGAGGTATGATTTGCGCACATCACCCCAGAATTTTTTACCCAGACACCCCTGCAAAGTCCGAAATTTGGGGAGAAAATTGCATTTTCCGCACATTTCGCTCGACGCAGCCATCGAAACAGGCCCCCAACAACACATGGCCTACCGTCACGCGTTCCCACAGGTGTCCCGATGAAAACGGTACCTCACATGTGTGGGTGCACCTACCTGGCTGCCAAGGGGAAAGCCTAAAACACAAGTAACCCCAAGTCTGTTTTCAGAGGGAAATCTCAGACATTCTGCCGACCGGCACAACGTACAGATATGGGCCTCGGGTGTCCAAGCCACCGAGGAAAACAGGGAACCCCATGCATTTTCGAAAAGAGGACACCCGTGGGAATCCGCAGAGGTATGATTTGCGCACATCGCCCCAGAATTTTTTACCCAGACACCCCTGCAAAGTCCGAAATGTGGGGAAAGAAATGCTTTTTCCGCTAATTTCGCTCGACGCACCCATCGAAACACGCCCCCAACAACACATGGCCTACCGTCACGCGTTCCCACAGGTGTCCCGATGAAAACGGTACCTCACATGTGTGGGTGCACCTACCTGGCCGCCAAGGGGAAACCCTAAAACACAAAGTAACCCCAAGTCTGTTTTCAGAGGGAAATCTCAGACATTCTGCCGACCGGCACAACGTACCGATATGGGCCTCGGGTGTCCAAGCCACCGAGGAAAACAGGGAACCCCATGCATTTCCGAAAAGAGGACACCCGTGGGAATCCGCAGAGGTATGATTTGCGCACATCGCCCCAGAATTTTTTACCCAGACACCCCTGCAAATTCCGAAATTTGGGGAGAGAAACGCATTTTCCGCACATTTCGCTCGACGCAGCCATCGAAACAGGCCCCCAACAACACATGGCCTACCGTCACGCGTTCCCACAGGTGTCCCGATGAAAACGGTACCTCACATGTGTGGGTGCACCTACCTGGCTGCCAAGGGGAAAGCCTAAAACACAAGTAACCCCAAGTCTGTTTTCAGAGGGAAATCTCAGACATTCTGCCGACCGGCACAACGTACAGATATGGGCCTCGGGTGTCCAAGCCACCGAGGAAAACAGGGAACCCCATGCATTTTCGAAAAGAGGACACCCATGGGAATCCGCAGAGGTATGATTTGCGCACATCGCCCCAGAATTTTTTACCCAGACAGCCCCGCAAAGTCCGAAATGTGGGGAAAAAAACGCTTTTTCCGCACATTTCGCTCGACGCACCCATCGAAACACGCCCCCAACAACAATATGACCTACCGTCACGCATTCCCACAGGTGTCCCGATGAAAACGGTACCTCACATGTGTGGGTGCACCTATTTAGCCGCCAAGGGGAAAGCCTAAAACACAAGTAACCCCAAGTCTGTTTTCAGAGGGAAATCTCAGACATTCTGCCGACCGGCACAACGTACCGATATGGGCCTCGGGTGTCCAAGCCACCGAGGAAAACAGGGAACCCCATGCATTTCCGAAAAGAGGACACCCGTGGGAATCCGCAGAGGTATGATTTGCGCACATGGCCCCAGAATTTTTTACCCAGACACCCCTGCAAATTCCGAAATTTGGGGAGAGAAACGCATTTTCCGCACATTTCGCTCGACGCAGCCATCGAAACAGGCCCCCAACAACACATGGCCTACCGTCACGCGTTCCCATAGGTGTCCCGATGAAAACGGTACCTCACATGTGTGGGTGCACCTACCTGGCTGCCAAGGGGAAAGCCTAAAACACAAGTAACCCCAAGTCTGTTTTCAGAGGGAAATCTCAGACATTCTGCCGACCGGCACAACGTACAGATATGGGCCTCGGGTGTCCAAGCCACCGAGGAAAACAGGGAACCCCATGCATTTTCGAAAAGAGGACACCCATGGGAATCCGCAGAGGTATGATTTGCGCACATCGCCCCAGAATTTTTTACCCAGACAGCCCCGCAAAGTCCGAAATGTCGGGAAAAAAACACTTTTTCTGCACATTTCGCTCGACGCACCCATCAAAACACGCCCCCAACAACACATGGCCTACCGTCACGCGTTCCCACAGGTGTCCCGATGAAAACGGTACCTCACATGTGTGGGTGCACCTACCTGGCCGCCAAGGGGAAAGCCTAAAACACAAGTAACCCCAAGTCTGTTTTCAGAGGGAAATCTCAGACATTCTGCCGACCGGCACAACGTACAGATATGGGCCTCGGGTGTCCAAGCCACCGAGGAAAACAGGGAACCCCATGCATTTTCGAAAAGAGGACACCCGTGGGAATCCGCAGAGGTATGATTTGCGCACATCGCCCCAGAATTTTTTACCCAGACACCCCTGCAAAGTCCGAAATGTGGGCAAAAAAACGCTTTTTCTGCATATTTCGCTCGACGCACCCATCGAAACACGCCCCCAACAACACATGGCCTACCGTCACGCGTTTCCACAGGTGTCCCGATGAAAACGGTACCTCACATGTGTGGGTGCACATACCTGGCCGCCAAGGGGAAAGCCTAAAACACAAGTAACCCCAAGTCTGTTTTCAGAGGGAAATCTCAGACATTCTGCCGACCGGCACAACGTACAGATATGGGCCTAGGGTGTCCAATCCACCGAGGAAAACAGGGAACCCCATGCATTTCTGAAAAGAGGACACCCGTGGGAATCCGCAGAGGTATGATTTGCGTACATTGCCGCAGAATTTTTTACCCAGACACCTCTGCAAAGTCCGAAATGTGGGGAAAAAAACCCTTTTTCCGCACATTTCGCTCGACGCACCCATCTAAACACGCCCCCAACAACACATGGCCTACCGTCACGCGTTCCCACAGGTGTCCAGATGAAAACGGTACCTCACATGTGTGGGTGCACCTACCTGGCCGCCAAGGGGAAAGCCTAAAACACAAGTAACCCCAAGTCTGTTTTCAGAGGGAAATCTCAGACATTCTGCCGACCGGCACAACGTACAGATATGGGCCTCGGGTGTCCAAGCCACCGAGGAAAGCAGGGAACCCCATGCATTTCCGAAAAGAGGACACCCGTGGGAATCCGCAGAGGTATGATTTTCGCACATCGCCCCAGAATTTTTTACCCAGACAGCCCCGCAAAGTCTGAAATGTCGGGAAAAAAACACTTTTTCTGCACATTTCGCTCGACGCACTCACCAAAACACGCCCCCAACAACACATGGCCTACCGTCACGCGTTCCCACAGGTGTCCCGATGAAAACGGTACCTCACATGTGTGGGTGCACCTACTTAGCCGCCAAGGGGAAAGCCTAAAACACAAGTAACCCCAAGTCTGTTTTCAGAGGGAAATCTCAGACATTCTGCCGACCGGCACAACGTACAGATATGGGCCTCGGGTGTCCAAGCCACCAAGGAAAACAAGGAACCCCATGCATTTCCGAAAAGAGGACACCCGCGGGATTCCGCAGAGATATGATTTATCGCACATCGCCCCAGAATTCTTTACCCAGACACCCCTGCAAAGTCCGAAATTTGGGGAAAAAAAACGCATTTTCAGCACATTTCGCTCGATGCACCCATCGAAACACGCCCCCAACAACACATGGCCTACCGTCACGCGTTCCCACAGGTGTCCCGATGAAAACGGTACCTCACATGTGTGGGTGAACCTACCTGGCCGCCAAGGGGAAAGCCTAAAACACAAGTAACCCCAAGTCTGTTTTCAGAGGGAAATCTCATACATTCTGCCGACCGGCACAACGTACAGATATGGGCCTCGGGTGTCCAAGCCACAGCGGAAAACAGGGAACCCCATGCATTTCCGAAAAGAGGACACCCGTGGGAATCCGCAGAGGTATGATTTGCGCACATCGCCCCAGAAGTTTTTACCCAGACATCCCTGCAAAGTCCGAAATTTGGGGAAAAAAATGTATTTTCCGCACATTTCGCTCGACGCACCCATCGAAACACGCCCCCAACAACACGTGGCCTACCGTCACGCGTTCCCACAGGTGTCCCGATGAAAACGGTACCTCACATGTGTGGGTGCACCTACCTGGCCGCCAAGGGGAAAGCCTAAAACACAAGTAACCCCAAGTCTGTTTTCAGAGGGAAATCTCAGACATTCTGCCGACCGGCACAACGTACAGATATGGGCCTCGGGTGTCCAAGCCACCGAGGAAAACAGGGAACCCCATGCATTTTCGAAAAGAGGACACCCGTGGGAATCCGCAGAGGTATGATTTGCGCACATCGCCCCAGAATTTTTTACCCAGACACCCCTGCAAAGTCCGAAATGTGGGCAAAAAAACGCTTTTTGTGCATATTTCGCTCGACGCACCCATCGAAACACGCCCCCAACAACACATGGCCTACCGTCACGCGTTCCCACAGGTGTCCCGATGAAAACGGTACCTCACATGTGTGGGTGCACCTACCTGGCCGCCAAGAGGAAAGCCTAAAACACAAGTAACCCCAAGTCTGTTTTCAGAGGGAAATCTCAGACATTCTGCCGACCGGCACAACGTACAGATATGGGCCTCGGGTGTCCAAGCCACCGAGGAAAACAGGGAACCCCATGCATTTCCGAAAAGAGGACACCCATGGGAATCCGCAGAGGTATGATTTGCGCACATCGCCCCAGAATTCTTTACCCAGACAGCCCCGCAAAGTCCGAAATGTCGGGAAAAAAACACTTTTTCTGCACATTTCGCTCGACGCACCCATCAAAACACGCCCCCAACAACACATGGCCTACCGTCACGCGTTCCCACAGGTGTCCCGATGAAAACGGTACCTCACATGTGTGGGTGCACCTACCTGGCCGCCAAGGGGAAAGCCTAAAACACAAGTAACCCCAAGTCTGTTTTCAGAGGGAAATCTCAGACATTCTGTCGACCGGCACAACGTACAGATATGGGCCTCGGGTGTCCAAGCCACCGAGGAAAACAGGGTACCCCATGCATTTCCGAAAAGAGGACACCCGTGGGAATCCGCAGAGGTATGATTTGCGCACATCGCCCCAGAATTTTTTACCCAAACACCCCTGCAAATTCCGAAATTTGGGGAGAAAAACGCATTTTCCGCACATTTCGCTCGACGCAGCCATCGAAACGGGCCCCCAACAACACATGGCCTACCGTCACGCGTTCCCACAGGTGTCCCGATGAAAACGATACCTCACATGTGTGGGTGCACCTACCTGGCCGCCAAGGGGAAAGCCTAAAACACAAGTAACCCCAAGTCTGTTTTCGGAGGGAAATCTCAGACATTCTGCCGACCGGCACAACGTACAGATATGGGCCTCGGGTGTCCAAGCCACCGAGGAAAACAGGGAACCCCATGCATTTTCGAAAAGAGGACACCCGTGGGAATCCGCAGAGGTAAGATTTGCGCACATCGCCCCAGACTTTTTTACCCAGACACCCCTGCAAAGTCCGAAATGTGGGCAAAAAAACGCTTTTTCCGCACATTTCGCTCGACGCACCCATCGAAACACGCCCCCAACAACACATGGCCTACCGTCACGCGTTCCCACAGGTGTCCCGATGAAAACGGTACCTCACATGTGTGGGTGCACCTACCTGGCCGCCAAGGGGAAAGCCTAAAACACAAGTAACCCCAAGTCTGTTTTCAGAGGGAAATCTCAGACATTCTGCCGACCGGCACAACGTACAGATATGGGCCTCGGGGGTCCAAGCCACAGAGGAAAACAGGGAACCCCATGCATTTCCGAAAAGAGGACACCCGTGGGAATCCGCAGAGGTATGATTTGCGCACATCGCCCCAGAATCTTTTACCCAGACAGGCCCGCAAAGTCCGAAATGTCGGGAAAAAAACACTTTTTCTGCACATTTTGCTCGACGCACCCATCAAAACATGCCCCCAACAACACATGGCCTACCGTCACGCGTTCCCACAGGTGTCCCGATGAAAACTGTACATCACTGGTGTGGGTGCACCTACTTAGCCGCCAAGGGGAAAGCCTAAAACACAAGTAACCCCAAGTCTGTTTTCAGAGGGAAATCTCAGACATTCTGCCGACCGGCACAACGTACAGATATGGGCCTCGGGTGTCCAAGCCACCAAGGAAAACAAGGAACCCCATGCATTTCCGAAAAGAGGACACCCGCGGGATTCCGCAGAGATATGATTTATCGCACATCGCCCCAGAATTCTTTACCCAGACACCCCTGCAAAGTCCGAAATTTGGGGAAAAAAACGCATTTTCAGCACATTTCGCTCGATGCACCCATCGAAACACGCCCCCAACAACACATGGCCTACCGTCACGCGTTCCCACAGGTGTCCCGATGAAAACGGTACCTCACATGTGTGGGTGAACCTACCTGGCCGCCAAGGGGAAAGCCTAAAACACAAGTAACCCCAAGTCTGTTTTCAGAGGGAAATCTCATACATTCTGCCGACCGGCACAACGTACAGATATGGGCCTCGGGTGTCCAAGCCACCGAGGAAAACAGGGAACCCCATGCATTTCCGAAAAGTGGACACCCGTGGGAATCCGCAGAGGTATGATTTGCGCACATCGCCCCAGAATCTTTTACCCAGACAGGCCCGCAAAGTCCGAAATGTCGGGAAAAAAACACTTTTTCTGCACATTTTGCTCGACGCACCCATCAAAACATGCCCCCAACAACACATGGCCTACCGTCACGCGTTCCCACAGGTGTCCCGATGAAAACTGTACATCACTGGTGTGGGTGCACCTACTTAGCCGCCAAGGGGAAAGCCTAAAACACAAGTAACCCCAAGTCTGTTTTCAGAGGGAAATCTCAGACATTCTGCCGACCGGCACAACGTACAGATATGGGCCTCGGGTGTCCAAGCCACCAAGGAAAACAAGGAACCCCATGCATTTCCGAAAAGAGGACACCCGCGGGATTCCGCAGAGATATGATTTATCGCACATCGCCCCAGAATTCTTTACCCAGACACCCCTGCAAAGTCCGAAATTTGGGGAAAAAAAACGCATTTTCAGCACATTTCGCTCGATGCACCCATCGAAACACGCCCCCAACAACACATGGCCTACCGTCACGCGTTCCCACAGGTGTCCCGATGAAAACGGTACCTCACATGTGTGGGTGAACCTACCTGGCCGCCAAGGGGAAAGCCTAAAACACAAGTAACCCCAAGTCTGTTTTCAGAGGGAAATCTCATACATTCTGCCGACCGGCACAACGTACAGATATGGGCCTCGGGTGTCCAAGCCACCGAGGAAAACAGGGAACCCCATGCATTTCCGAAAAGTGGACACCCGTAGGAATCCGCAGAGGTATGATTTGCGCACATCGCCCCAGAATTTTTTACCCAGACATCCCCGCAAAGTCCGAAATGTCGGGGAAAAAAACACTTTTTCTGCACATTTCGCTCGACGCACCCATCAAAACACGCCCCCAACAACACATGGCCTACCGTCACGCGTTCCCACAGGTGTCCCGATGAAAACGGTACCTCACATGTGTGGGTGCACCTACCTGGCCGCCAAGGGGAAAGCCTAAAACACAAGTAACCCCAAGTCTGTTTTCAGAGGGAAATCTCAGACATTCTGCCGACCGGCACAACGTACAGATATGGGCCTCGGGTGTCCAAGCCACCGAGGAAAACAGGGAACCCCATGCATTTCCGAAAAGAGAACACCCGTGGTAATCCGCAGAGGTATGATTTGCGCACATCGCCCCAGAATTTTTTACCCAGACACCCCTGCAAATTCCGAAATTTGGGGAGAAAAACGCATTTTCCGCACATTTCGCTCAACGCACCCATCGAAACAGGCCCCCAACAACACATGGCCTACCGTCACACGTTCCCACAGGTGTCCCGATGAAAACGGTACCTCACATGTGTGGGTGCACCTACCTGGCCGCCAAGGGGAAAGCCTAAAGCACAAGTAACCCCAAGTCTGTTTTCAGAGGGAAATCTCAGACATTCTGCCGACCGGCACAACGTACAGATATGGGCCTCGGGTGTCCAAGTCACCGAGGAAAACGGGGAACCCCATGCATTTTCGAAAAGAGGACACCCGTGGGAAATCGCAGAGGTATGATATGGGCACATCGCCCCAGAATTTTTACCCAGACAGCCCCGCAAAGTCCGAAATGTGGGCAAAAAAACGCTTTTTCCGCACATTTCGCTCGACGCACCCATCGAAACACGCCCCCAACAACACATGGTCTACCGTCACGCGTTCCCACAGGTGTCCCGATGAAAACGGTACCTCACATGTGTGGGTGCACCTACCTGACCGCCAAGGGGAAAGCCTAAAACACAAGTAACCCCAAGTCTGTTTACAGAGGGAAATCTCAGACATTCTGCCGACCGGCACAACGTACAGATATGGGCCTCGGGTGTCCAAGCCACTGAGGAAAACAGGGAACCCCATGCATTTCCGAAAAGAGAACACCCGTGGGAATCCGCAGAGGTATGATTTGGGCACATCGCCCCAGAATTTTTACCCAGACAGCCCCGCAAATCCGAAATGTGGGCAAAAAAATGCTTTTTCTGCACATTTCGCTCGACGCACCCATCTGAACACGCCCCCAACAACACATGGTCTACCGTCACGCGTTCCCACAGGTGTCCCGATGAAAAGGGTACCTCACATGTGTGGGTGCACCTACCTGGCCGCCAAGGGGAAAGCCTAAAACACAAGTAACCCCAAGTCTGTTTTCAGAGGGAAATCTCAGACATTCTGCCAACCGGCACAACGTACAGATATGGGCCTCTGGTGTCCAAGGCACCGAGGAAAACAGGGAACCCCATGCATTTCCGAAAAGAGAACACCCGTGGGAATCCGCAGAGGTATGATTTGCGCACATCGCCCCAGAATTTTTTACCCAGACACCCCTGCAAATTCCGAAATTTGGGGAGAAAAACGCATTTTCCGCACATTTCGCTCGACGCACCCATCGAAACAGGCCCCCAACAACACATGGCCTACTGTCACACGTTCCCACAGGTGTCCCGATGAAAACGGTACCTCACATGTGTGGGTGCACCTACCTGGCCGCCAAGGGGAAAGCCTAAAACACAAGTAACCCCAAGTCTGTTTTCAGAGGGAAATCTCAGACATTCTGCCGACCGGCACAACGTACAGATATGGGCCTAGGGTGTCCAATCCACCGAGGAAAACAGGGAACCCCATGCATTTCTGAAAAGAGGACACCCGTGGGAATCCGCAGAGGTATGATTTGCGCACATTGCCCCAGAATTTTTTACCCAGACACCTCTGCAAAGTCCGAAATGTGGGGAAAAAAACGCTTTTTCCGCACATTTCGCTCGACGCACCCATCAAAACACGCCCCCAACAACACATGGCCTACCGTCACGCGTTCCCACAGGTGTCCCGATGAAAACGGTACCTCACATGTGTGGGTGCACCTACCTGGCCGCCAAGGGGAAAGCCTAAAACACAAGTAACCCCAAGTCTGTTTTCAGAGGGAAATCTCAGACATCCTGCCGACCGGCACAACGTACAGATATGGGCCTCGGGTGTCCAAGCCACCAAGGAAAACAGGGAACCCCATGCATTTCCAAAAAGAGGACACCCGTGGGAATCCGCAGAGGTATGATTTGCGCACATCGCTCCAGAATTTTTTACCCAGACAGCCCCGCAAAGTCCGAAATGTCGGGAAAAAAACACTTTTTCTGCACATTTCGCTCGACGCACCCATCAAAACACGCCCCCAACAACACATGGCCTACCGTCACGCGTTCCCACAGGTGTCCTGATGAAAACGGTATCTCACATGTGTGGGTGCACCTATTTAGCCGCCAAGGGGAAAGCCTAAAACACAAGTAACCCCAAGTCTGTTTTCAGAGGGAAATCTCAGACATTCTGCCGACCGGCACAACGTACAGATATGGGCCTCGGGTGTCCAAGCCACCGAGGAAAACAGGGAACCCCATGCATTTTCGAAAAGAGGACACCCGTGGGAATCCGCAGAGGTATGATTTGCGCACATCGCCCCAGAATTTTTTACCCAGACACCCCTGCAAAGTCCGAAATGTGGGGAAAGAAATGCTTTTTCCGCTAATTTCGCTCGACGCACCCATCGAAACACGCCCCCAACAAAACATGGCCTACCGTCACGCGTTCCCACAGGTGTCCCGATGAAAACGGTACCTCACATGTGTGGGTGCACCTACCTGGCCGCCAAGGGGAAGCCCTAAAACACAAAGTAACCCCAAGTCTGTTTTCAGAGGGAAATCTCAGACATTCTGCCGACCGGCACAACGTACCGATATGGGCCTCGGGTGTCCAAGCCACCGAGGAAAACAGGGAACCCCATGCATTTCCGAAAAGAGGACACCCGTGGGAATCCGCAGAGGTATGATTTGCGCACATCGCCGCCCCAGAATTTTTTACCCAGACAGCCCCACAAAGTCCGAAATGTCGGGAAAAAAACACTTTTTCTGCACATTTCGCTCGACGCACCCAACAAAACACGCCCCCAACAACACATGGCCTACCGTCACGCGTTCCCACAGGTGTCCCGATGAAAACGGTACTTCACATGTGTGGGTGCACCTACCTGACCGCCAAGGGGAAAGCCTAAAACACAAGTAACCCCAAGTCTGTTTTCAGAGGGAAATCTCAGACATTCTGCCGACCGGCACAACGTACAGATATGGGCCTCGGGTGTCCAAGCCACTGAGGAAAACAGGGAACCCCATGCATTTCCGAAAAGAGGACACCCGTAGGGAATCCGCAGAGGTATGATTTGCGCACATCGCCCCAGAATTTTTTACCCAGACACCCCTGCAAAGTCCGAAATTTGGGGAAAAAAACGCTTTTTCCGCACATTTCGCTCGACGCACCCATCGAAACACGCCCCCAACAACACATGGCCTACCGTCACGCGTTCCCACAGGTGTCCCGATGAAAACGGTACCTCACATGTGTGGGTGCACCTACCTGTCCGCCAAGGGGAAAGCCTAAAACACAAGTAAGCCCAAGTCTGTTTTCAGAGGGAAATCTCAGACATTCTGCCGACCGGCACAACGTACAGATATGGGCCTCGGGTGTCCAAGCCACCGAGGAAAACAGGGAACCCCATGCATTTTCGAAAAGAGGACACCCATGGGAATCCGCAGAGGTATGATTTGCGCACATCGCCCCAGAATTTTTTACCCAGACAGCCCCGCAAAGTCCGAAATGTGGGGAAAAAAATGCTTTTTCCGCACATTTCGCTCGACGCACCCATCGAAACACGCCCCCAACAACAATATGACCTACCGTCACGCATTCCCACAGGTGTCCCGATGAAAACGGTACCTCACATGTGTGGGTGCACCTACCTGGCCGCCAAGGGGAAAGCCTAAAACACAAGTAACCCCAAGTCTGTTTTCAGAGGGAAATCTCAGACATTCTGCCGACCGGCACAACGTACAGATATGGGCCTCGGGTGTCCAAGCCACCAAGGAAAACAGGGAACCCCATGCATTTCCGAAAAGAGGACACCCGTGGGAATCCGCAGAGGTATGATTTGCGCACATCGCTCCAGAATTTTTTACCCAGACAGCCCCGCAAAGTCCGAAATGTCGGGAAAAAAACACTTTTTCTGCACATTTCGCTCGACGCACCCATCAAAACACGCCCCAACAACACATGGCCTACCGTCACGCGTTCCCACAGGTGTCCTGATGAAAACGGTACCTCACATGTGTGGGTGCACCTATTTAGCCGCCAAGGGGAAAGCCTAAAACACAAGTAACCCCAAGTCTGTTTTCAGAGGGAAATCTCAGACATTCTGCCGACCGGCACAACGTACAGATATGGGCCTCAGGTGTCCAAGCCACCAAGGAAAACAAGGAACCCCAAGCATTTCCGAAAAGAGGACACCCGCGGGATTCCACAGAGATATGATTTATCGCAGATCGCCCCAGAATTTTTTACCCAGACACCCCTGCAAAGTCCGAAATTTGGGGAAAAAAACGCATTTTCAGCACATTTCGCTCGACGCACCCATCGAAACACGCCTCTAACAACACATGGCCTACCGTCACGCGTTCCCACAGGTGTCCCGATGAAAACAGTACCTCACATGTGTGGGTGCACCTACCTGGCCGCCAAGGGGAAAGCCTAAAACACAAGTAACCCCAAGTCTGTTTTCAGAGGGAAATCTCAGACATTCTGCCGACCGGCACAACGTACAGATATGGGCCTCGGGTGTCCAAGCCACCGAGGAAAACAGGGAACACCATGCATTTCCGAAAAGAGGACACCCGTGGGAATCCGCAGAGGTATGATTTGCGCACATCACCCCAGAATTTTTTACCCAGACACCCCTGCAAAGTCCGAAATTTGGGGAGAAAATTGCATTTTCCGCACATTTCGCTCGACGCAGCCATCGAAACAGGCCCCCAACAACACATGGCCTACCGTCACGCGTTCCCACAGGTGTCCCGATGAAAACGGTACCTCACATGTGTGGGTGCACCTACCTGGCTGCCAAGGGGAAAGCCTAAAACACAAGTAACCCCAAGTCTGTTTTCAGAGGGAAATCTCAGACATTCTGCCGACCGGCACAACGTACAGATATGGGCCTCGGGTGTCCAAGCCACCGAGGAAAACAGGGAACCCCATGCATTTTCGAAAAGAGGACACCCGTGGGAATCCGCAGAGGTATGATTTGCGCACATCGCCCCAGAATTTTTTACCCAGACACCCCTGCAAAGTCCGAAATGTGGGGAAAGAAATGCTTTTTCCGCACATTTCGCTCGACGCACCCATCGAAACACGCCCCCAACAACACATGGCCTACCGTCACGCGTTCCCACAGGTGTCCCGATGAAAACGGTACCTCACATGTGTGGGTGCACCTACCTGGCCGCCAAGGGGAAAGCCTAAAACACAAGTAACCCCAAGTCTGTTTTCAGAGGGAAATCTCAGACATTCTGCCGACCGGCACAACGTACAGATATGGGCCTCGGGGGTCCAAGCCACAGAGGAAAACAGGGAACCCCATGCATTTCCGAAAAGAGGACACCCGTGGGAATCCGCAGAGGTATGATTTGCGCACATCGCCCCAGAATCTTTTACCCAGACAGGCCCGCAAAGTCCGAAATGTCGGGAAAAAAACACTTTTTCTGCACATTTTGCTCGACGCACCCATCAAAACATGCCCCCAACAACACATGGCCTACCGTCACGCGTTCCCACAGGTGTCCCGATGAAAACTGTACATCACTGGTGTGGGTGCACCTACTTAGCCGCCAAGGGGAAAGCCTAAAACACAAGTAACCCCAAGTCTGTTTTCAGAGGGAAATCTCAGACATTCTGCCGACCGGCACAACGTACAGATATGGGCCTCGGGTGTCCAAGCCACCAAGGAAAACAAGGAACCCCATGCATTTCCGAAAAGAGGACACCCGCGGGATTCCGCAGAGATATGATTTATCGCACATCGCCCCAGAATTCTTTACCCAGACACCCCTGCAAAGTCCGAAATTTGGGGAAAAAAACGCATTTTCAGCACATTTCGCTCGATGCACCCATCGAAACACGCCCCCAACAACACATGGCCTACCGTCACGCGTTCCCACAGGTGTCCCGATGAAAACGGTACCTCACATGTGTGGGTGAACCTACCTGGCCGCCAAGGGGAAAGCCTAAAACACAAGTAACCCCAAGTCTGTTTTCAGAGGGAAATCTCATACATTCTGCCGACCGGCACAACGTACAGATATGGGCCTCGGGTGTCCAAGCCACCGAGGAAAACAGGGAACCCCATGCATTTCCGAAAAGTGGACACCCGTGGGAATCCGCAGAGGTATGATTTGCGCACATCGCCCCAGAATCTTTTACCCAGACAGGCCCGCAAAGTCCGAAATGTCGGGAAAAAAACACTTTTTCTGCACATTTTGCTCGACGCACCCATCAAAACATGCCCCCAACAACACATGGCCTACCGTCACGCGTTCCCACAGGTGTCCCGATGAAAACTGTACATCACTGGTGTGGGTGCACCTACTTAGCCGCCAAGGGGAAAGCCTAAAACACAAGTAACCCCAAGTCTGTTTTCAGAGGGAAATCTCAGACATTCTGCCGACCGGCACAACGTACAGATATGGGCCTCGGGTGTCCAAGCCACCAAGGAAAACAAGGAACCCCATGCATTTCCGAAAAGAGGACACCCGCGGGATTCCGCAGAGATATGATTTATCGCACATCGCCCCAGAATTCTTTACCCAGACACCCCTGCAAAGTCCGAAATTTGGGGAAAAAAAACGCATTTTCAGCACATTTCGCTCGATGCACCCATCGAAACACGCCCCCAACAACACATGGCCTACCGTCACGCGTTCCCACAGGTGTCCCGATGAAAACGGTACCTCACATGTGTGGGTGAACCTACCTGGCCGCCAAGGGGAAAGCCTAAAACACAAGTAACCCCAAGTCTGTTTTCAGAGGGAAATCTCATACATTCTGCCGACCGGCACAACGTACAGATATGGGCCTCGGGTGTCCAAGCCACCGAGGAAAACAGGGAACCCCATGCATTTCCGAAAAGTGGACACCCGTAGGAATCCGCAGAGGTATGATTTGCGCACATCGCCCCAGAATTTTTTACCCAGACATCCCCGCAAAGTCCGAAATGTCGGGGAAAAAAACACTTTTTCTGCACATTTCGCTCGACGCACCCATCAAAACACGCCCCCAACAACACATGGCCTACCGTCACGCGTTCCCACAGGTGTCCCGATGAAAACGGTACCTCACATGTGTGGGTGCACCTACCTGGCCGCCAAGGGGAAAGCCTAAAACACAAGTAACCCCAAGTCTGTTTTCAGAGGGAAATCTCAGACATTCTGCCGACCGGCACAACGTACAGATATGGGCCTCGGGTGTCCAAGCCACCGAGGAAAACAGGGAACCCCATGCATTTCCGAAAAGAGAACACCCGTGGTAATCCGCAGAGGTATGATTTGCGCACATCGCCCCAGAATTTTTTACCCAGACACCCCTGCAAATTCCGAAATTTGGGGAGAAAAACGCATTTTCCGCACATTTCGCTCAACGCACCCATCGAAACAGGCCCCCAACAACACATGGCCTACCGTCACACGTTCCCACAGGTGTCCCGATGAAAACGGTACCTCACATGTGTGGGTGCACCTACCTGGCCGCCAAGGGGAAAGCCTAAAGCACAAGTAACCCCAAGTCTGTTTTCAGAGGGAAATCTCAGACATTCTGCCGACCGGCACAACGTACAGATATGGGCCTCGGGTGTCCAAGTCACCGAGGAAAACGGGGAACCCCATGCATTTTCGAAAAGAGGACACCCGTGGGAAATCGCAGAGGTATGATATGGGCACATCGCCCCAGAATTTTTACCCAGACAGCCCCGCAAAGTCCGAAATGTGGGCAAAAAAACGCTTTTTCCGCACATTTCGCTCGACGCACCCATCGAAACACGCCCCCAACAACACATGGTCTACCGTCACGCGTTCCCACAGGTGTCCCGATGAAAACGGTACCTCACATGTGTGGGTGCACCTACCTGACCGCCAAGGGGAAAGCCTAAAACACAAGTAACCCCAAGTCTGTTTACAGAGGGAAATCTCAGACATTCTGCCGACCGGCACAACGTACAGATATGGGCCTCGGGTGTCCAAGCCACTGAGGAAAACAGGGAACCCCATGCATTTCCGAAAAGAGAACACCCGTGGGAATCCGCAGAGGTATGATTTGGGCACATCGCCCCAGAATTTTTACCCAGACAGCCCCGCAAATCCGAAATGTGGGCAAAAAAATGCTTTTTCTGCACATTTCGCTCGACGCACCCATCTGAACACGCCCCCAACAACACATGGTCTACCGTCACGCGTTCCCACAGGTGTCCCGATGAAAAGGGTACCTCACATGTGTGGGTGCACCTACCTGGCCGCCAAGGGGAAAGCCTAAAACACAAGTAACCCCAAGTCTGTTTTCAGAGGGAAATCTCAGACATTCTGCCAACCGGCACAACGTACAGATATGGGCCTCTGGTGTCCAAGGCACCGAGGAAAACAGGGAACCCCATGCATTTCCGAAAAGAGAACACCCGTGGGAATCCGCAGAGGTATGATTTGCGCACATCGCCCCAGAATTTTTTACCCAGACACCCCTGCAAATTCCGAAATTTGGGGAGAAAAACGCATTTTCCGCACATTTCGCTCGACGCACCCATCGAAACAGGCCCCCAACAACACATGGCCTACTGTCACACGTTCCCACAGGTGTCCCGATGAAAACGGTACCTCACATGTGTGGGTGCACCTACCTGGCCGCCAAGGGGAAAGCCTAAAACACAAGTAACCCCAAGTCTGTTTTCAGAGGGAAATCTCAGACATTCTGCCGACCGGCACAACGTACAGATATGGGCCTAGGGTGTCCAATCCACCGAGGAAAACAGGGAACCCCATGCATTTCTGAAAAGAGGACACCCGTGGGAATCCGCAGAGGTATGATTTGCGCACATTGCCCCAGAATTTTTTACCCAGACACCTCTGCAAAGTCCGAAATGTGGGGAAAAAAACGCTTTTTCCGCACATTTCGCTCGACGCACCCATCAAAACACGCCCCCAACAACACATGGCCTACCGTCACGAGTTCCCACAGGTGTCCCGATGAAAACGGTACCTCACATGTGTGGGTGCACCTACCTGGCCGCCAAGGGGAAAGCCTAAAACACAAGTAACCCCAAGTCTGTTTTCAGAGGGAAATCTCAGACATCCTGCCGACCGGCACAACGTACAGATATGGGCCTCGGGTGTCCAAGCCACCAAGGAAAACAGGGAACCCCATGCATTTCCAAAAAGAGGACACCCGTGGGAATCCGCAGAGGTATGATTTGCGCACATCGCTCCAGAATTTTTTACCCAGACAGCCCCGCAAAGTCCGAAATGTCGGGAAAAAAACACTTTTTCTGCACATTTCGCTCGACGCACCCATCAAAACACGCCCCCAACAACACATGGCCTACCGTCACGCGTTCCCACAGGTGTCCTGATGAAAACGGTATCTCACATGTGTGGGTGCACCTATTTAGCCGCCAAGGGGAAAGCCTAAAACACAAGTAACCCCAAGTCTGTTTTCAGAGGGAAATCTCAGACATTCTGCCGACCGGCACAACGTACAGATATGGGCCTCGGGTGTCCAAGCCACCGAGGAAAACAGGGAACCCCATGCATTTTCGAAAAGAGGACACCCGTGGGAATCCGCAGAGGTATGATTTGCGCACATCGCCCCAGAATTTTTTACCCAGACACCCCTGCAAAGTCCGAAATGTGGGGAAAGAAATGCTTTTTCCGCTAATTTCGCTCGACGCACCCATCGAAACACGCCCCCAACAAAACATGGCCTACCGTCACGCGTTCCCACAGGTGTCCCGATGAAAACGGTACCTCACATGTGTGGGTGCACCTACCTGGCCGCCAAGGGGAAGCCCTAAAACACAAAGTAACCCCAAGTCTGTTTTCAGAGGGAAATCTCAGACATTCTGCCGACCGGCACAACGTACCGATATGGGCCTCGGGTGTCCAAGCCACCGAGGAAAACAGGGAACCCCATGCATTTCCGAAAAGAGGACACCCGTGGGAATCCGCAGAGGTATGATTTGCGCACATCGCCGCCCCAGAATTTTTTACCCAGACAGCCCCACAAAGTCCGAAATGTCGGGAAAAAAACACTTTTTCTGCACATTTCGCTCGACGCACCCAACAAAACACGCCCCCAACAACACATGGCCTACCGTCACGCGTTCCCACAGGTGTCCCGATGAAAACGGTACTTCACATGTGTGGGTGCACCTACCTGACCGCCAAGGGGAAAGCCTAAAACACAAGTAACCCCAAGTCTGTTTTCAGAGGGAAATCTCAGACATTCTGCCGACCGGCACAACGTACAGATATGGGCCTCGGGTGTCCAAGCCACTGAGGAAAACAGGGAACCCCATGCATTTCCGAAAAGAGGACACCCGTAGGGAATCCGCAGAGGTATGATTTGCGCACATCGCCCCAGAATTTTTTACCCAGACACCCCTGCAAAGTCCGAAATTTGGGGAAAAAAACGCTTTTTCCGCACATTTCGCTCGACGCACCCATCGAAACACGCCCCCAACAACACATGGCCTACCGTCACGCGTTCCCACAGGTGTCCCGATGAAAACGGTACCTCACATGTGTGGGTGCACCTACCTGTCCGCCAAGGGGAAAGCCTAAAACACAAGTAAGCCCAAGTCTGTTTTCAGAGGGAAATCTCAGACATTCTGCCGACCGGCACAACGTACAGATATGGGCCTCGGGTGTCCAAGCCACCGAGGAAAACAGGGAACCCCATGCATTTTCGAAAAGAGGACACCCATGGGAATCCGCAGAGGTATGATTTGCGCACATCGCCCCAGAATTTTTTACCCAGACAGCCCCGCAAAGTCCGAAATGTGGGGAAAAAAATGCTTTTTCCGCACATTTCGCTCGACGCACCCATCGAAACACGCCCCCAACAACAATATGACCTACCGTCACGCATTCCCACAGGTGTCCCGATGAAAACGGTACCTCACATGTGTGGGTGCACCTACCTGGCCGCCAAGGGGAAAGCCTAAAACACAAGTAACCCCAAGTCTGTTTTCAGAGGGAAATCTCAGACATTCTGCCGACCGGCACAACGTACAGATATGGGCCTCGGGTGTCCAAGCCACCAAGGAAAACAGGGAACCCCATGCATTTCCGAAAAGAGGACACCCGTGGGAATCCGCAGAGGTATGATTTGCGCACATCGCTCCAGAATTTTTTACCCAGACAGCCCCGCAAAGTCCGAAATGTCGGGAAAAAAACACTTTTTCTGCACATTTCGCTCGACGCACCCATCAAAACACGCCCCAACAACACATGGCCTACCGTCACGCGTTCCCACAGGTGTCCTGATGAAAACGGTACCTCACATGTGTGGGTGCACCTATTTAGCCGCCAAGGGGAAAGCCTAAAACACAAGTAACCCCAAGTCTGTTTTCAGAGGGAAATCTCAGACATTCTGCCGACCGGCACAACGTACAGATATGGGCCTCAGGTGTCCAAGCCACCAAGGAAAACAAGGAACCCCAAGCATTTCCGAAAAGAGGACACCCGCGGGATTCCACAGAGATATGATTTATCGCAGATCGCCCCAGAATTTTTTACCCAGACACCCCTGCAAAGTCCGAAATTTGGGGAAAAAAACGCATTTTCAGCACATTTCGCTCGACGCACCCATCGAAACACGCCTCTAACAACACATGGCCTACCGTCACGCGTTCCCACAGGTGTCCCGATGAAAACAGTACCTCACATGTGTGGGTGCACCTACCTGGCCGCCAAGGGGAAAGCCTAAAACACAAGTAACCCCAAGTCTGTTTTCAGAGGGAAATCTCAGACATTCTGCCGACCGGCACAACGTACAGATATGGGCCTCGGGTGTCCAAGCCACCGAGGAAAACAGGGAACACCATGCATTTCCGAAAAGAGGACACCCGTGGGAATCCGCAGAGGTATGATTTGCGCACATCACCCCAGAATTTTTTACCCAGACACCCCTGCAAAGTCCGAAATTTGGGGAGAAAATTGCATTTTCCGCACATTTCGCTCGACGCAGCCATCGAAACAGGCCCCCAACAACACATGGCCTACCGTCACGCGTTCCCACAGGTGTCCCGATGAAAACGGTACCTCACATGTGTGGGTGCACCTACCTGGCTGCCAAGGGGAAAGCCTAAAACACAAGTAACCCCAAGTCTGTTTTCAGAGGGAAATCTCAGACATTCTGCCGACCGGCACAACGTACAGATATGGGCCTCGGGTGTCCAAGCCACCGAGGAAAACAGGGAACCCCATGCATTTTCGAAAAGAGGACACCCGTGGGAATCCGCAGAGGTATGATTTGCGCACATCGCCCCAGAATTTTTTACCCAGACACCCCTGCAAAGTCCGAAATGTGGGGAAAGAAATGCTTTTTCCGCTAATTTCGCTCGACGCACCCATCGAAACACGCCCCCAACAACACATGGCCTACCGTCACGCGTTCCCACAGGTGTCCCGATGAAAACGGTACCTCACATGTGTGGGTGCACCTACCTGGCCGCCAAGGGGAAACCCTAAAACACAAAGTAACCCCAAGTCTGTTTTCAGAGGGAAATCTCAGACATTCTGCCGACCGGCACAACGTACCGATATGGGCCTCGGGTGTCCAAGCCACCGAGGAAAACAGGGAACCCCATGCATTTCCGAAAAGAGGACACCCATGGGAATCCGCAGAGGTATGATTTGCGCACATCGCCCCAGAATTTTTTACCCAGACACCCCTGCAAATTCCGAAATTTGGGGAGAGAAACGCATTTTCCGCACATTTCGCTCGACGCAGCCATCGAAACAGGCCCCCAACAACACATGGCCTACCGTCACGCGTTCCCACAGGTGTCCCGATGAAAACGGTACCTCACATGTGTGGGTGCACCTACCTGGCTGCCAAGGGGAAAGCCTAAAACACAAGTAACCCCAAGTCTGTTTTCAGAGGGAAATCTCAGACATTCTGCCGACCGGCACAACGTACAGATATGGGCCTCGGGTGTCCAAGCCACCGAGGAAAACAGGGAACCCCATGCATTTTCGAAAAGAGGACACCCATGGGAATCCGCAGAGGTATGATTTGCGCACATCGCCCCAGAATTTTTTACCCAGACAGCCCCGCAAAGTCCGAAATGTGGGGAAAAAAATGCTTTTTCCGCACATTTCGCTCGACGCACCCATCGAAACACGCCCCCAACAACAATATGACCTACCGTCACGCATTCCCACAGGTGTCCCGATGAAAACGGTACCTCACATGTGTGGGTGCACCTATTTAGCCGCCAAGGGGAAAGCCTAAAACACAAGTAACCCCAAGTCTGTTTTCAGAGGGAAATCTCAGACATTCTGCCGACCGGCACAACGTACCGATATGGGCCTCGGGTGTCCAAGCCACCGAGGAAAACAGGGAACCCCATGCATTTCCGAAAAGAGGACACCCGTGGGAATCCGCAGAGGTATGATTTGCGCACATGGCCCCAGAATTTTTTACCCAGACACCCCTGCAAATTCCGAAATTTGGGGAGAGAAACGCATTTTCCGCACATTTCGCTCGACGCAGCCATCGAAACAGGCCCCCAACAACACATGGCCTACCGTCACGCGTTCCCACAGGTGTCCCGATGAAAACGGTACCTCACATGTGTGGGTGCACCTACCTGGCTGCCAAGGGGAAAGCCTAAAACACAAGTAACCCCAAGTCTGTTTTCAGAGGGAAATCTCAGACATTCTGCCGACCGGCACAACGTACAGATATGGGCCTCGGGTGTCCAAGCCACCGAGGAAAACAGGGAACCCCATGCATTTTCGAAAAGAGGACACCCATGGGAATCCGCAGAGGTATGATTTGCGCACATCGCCCCAGAATTTTTTACCCAGACAGCCCCGCAAAGTCCGAAATGTCGGGAAAAAAACACTTTTTCTGCACATTTCGCTCGACGCACCCATCAAAACACGCCCCCAACAACACATGGCCTACCGTCACGCGTTCCCACAGGTGTCCCGATGAAAACGGTACCTCACATGTGTGGGTGCACCTACCTGGCCGCCAAGGGGAAAGCCTAAAACACAAGTAACCCCAAGTCTGTTTTCAGAGGGAAATCTCAGACATTCTGCCGACCGGCACAACGTACAGATATGGGCCTCGGGTGTCCAAGCCACCGAGGAAAACAGGGAACCCCATGCATTTTCGAAAAGAGGACACCCGTGGGAATCCGCAGAGGTATGATTTGCGCACATCGCCCCAGAATTTTTTACCCAGACACCCCTGCAAAGTCCGAAATGTGGGCAAAAAAACGCTTTTTCTGCATATTTCGCTCGACGCACCCATCGAAACACGCCCCCAACAACACATGGCCTACCGTCACGCGTTTCCACAGGTGTCCCGATGAAAACGGTACCTCACATGTGTGGGTGCACATACCTGGCCGCCAAGGGGAAAGCCTAAAACACAAGTAACCCCAAGTCTGTTTTCAGAGGGAAATCTCAGACATTCTGCCGACCGGCACAACGTACAGATATGGGCCTCGGGTGTCCAAGCCACCGAGGAAAGCAGGGAACCCCATGCATTTCTGAAAAGAGGACACCCGTGGGAATCCGCAGAGGTATGATTTGCGCACATCGCCCCAGAATTTTTTACCCAGACAGCCCCGCAAAGTCTGAAATGTCGGGAAAAAAACACTTTTTCTGCACATTTCGCTCGACGCACTCACCAAAACACGCCCCCAACAACACATGGCCTACCGTCACGCGTTCCCACAGGTGTCCCGATGAAAACGGTACCTCACATGTGTGGGTGCACCTACTTAGCCGCCAAGGGGAAAGCCTAAAACACAAGTAACCCCAAGTCTGTTTTCAGAGGGAAATCTCAGACATTCTGCCGACCGGCACAACGTACAGATATGGGCCTCGGGTGTCCAAGCCACCAAGGAAAACAAGGAACCCCATGCATTTCCGAAAAGAGGACACCCGCGGGATTCCGCAGAGATATGATTTATCGCACATCGCCCCAGAATTCTTTACCCAGACACCCCTGCAAAGTCCGAAATTTGGGGAAAAAAAACGCATTTTCAGCACATTTCGCTCGATGCACCCATCGAAACACGCCCCCAACAACACATGGCCTACCGTCACGCGTTCCCACAGGTGTCCCGATGAAAACGGTACCTCACATGTGTGGGTGAACCTACCTGGCCGCCAAGGGGAAAGCCTAAAACACAAGTAACCCCAAGTCTGTTTTCAGAGGGAAATCTCATACATTCTGCCGACCGGCACAACGTACAGATATGGGCCTCGGGTGTCCAAGCCACAGCGGAAAACAGGGAACCCCATGCATTTCCGAAAAGAGGACACCCGTGGGAATCCGCAGAGGTATGATTTGCGCACATCGCCCCAGAAGTTTTTACCCAGACATCCCTGCAAAGTCCGAAATTTGGGGAAAAAAATGTATTTTCCGCACATTTCGCTCGACGCACCCATCGAAACACGCCCCCAACAACACGTGGCCTACCGTCACGCGTTCCCACAGGTGTCCCGATGAAAACGGTACCTCACATGTGTGGGTGCACCTACCTGGCCGCCAAGGGGAAAGCCTAAAACACAAGTAACCCCAAGTCTGTTTTCAGAGGGAAATCTCAGACATTCTGCCGACCGGCACAACGTACAGATATGGGCCTCGGGTGTCCAAGCCACCGAGGAAAACAGGGAACCCCATGCATTTTCGAAAAGAGGACACCCGTGGGAATCCGCAGAGGTATGATTTGCGCACATCGCCCCAGAATTTTTTACCCAGACACCCCTGCAAAGTCCGAAATGTGGGCAAAAAAACGCTTTTTCTGCATATTTCGCTCGACGCACCCATCGAAACACGCCCCCAACAACACATGGCCTACCGTCACGCGTTCCCACAGGTGTCCCGATGAAAACGGTACCTCACATGTGTGGGTGCACCTACCTGGCCGCCAAGAGGAAAGCCTAAAACACAAGTAACCCCAAGTCTGTTTTCAGAGGGAAATCTCAGACATTCTGCCGACCGGCACAACGTACAGATATGGGCCTCGGGTGTCCAAGCCACCGAGGAAAACAGGGAACCCCATGCATTTCCGAAAAGAGGACACCCATGGGAATCCGCAGAGGTATGATTTGCGCACATCGCCCCAGAATTCTTTACCCAGACAGCCCCGCAAAGTCCGAAATGTCGGGAAAAAAACACTTTTTCTGCACATTTCGCTCGACGCACCCATCAAAACACGCCCCCAACAACACATGGCCTACCGTCACGCGTTCCCACAGGTGTCCCGATGAAAACGGTACCTCACATGTGTGGGTGCACCTACCTGGCCGCCAAGGGGAAAGCCTAAAACACAAGTAACCCCAAGTCTGTTTTCAGAGGGAAATCTCAGACATTCTGTCGACCGGCACAACGTACAGATATGGGCCTCGGGTGTCCAAGCCACCGAGGAAAACAGGGAACCCCATGCATTTCCGAAAAGAGGACACCCGTGGGAATCCGCAGAGGTATGATTTGCGCACATCGCCCCAGAATTTTTTACCCAAACACCCCTGCAAATTCCGAAATTTGGGGAGAAAAACGCATTTTCCGCACATTTCGCTCGACGCAGCCATCGAAACAGGCCCCCAACAACACATGGCCTACCGTCACGCGTTCCCACAGGTGTCCCGATGAAAACGATACCTCACATGTGTGGGTGCACCTACCTGGCCGCCAAGGGGAAAGCCTAAAACACAAGTAACCCCAAGTCTGTTTTCAGAGGGAAATCTCAGACATTCTGCCGACCGGCACAACGTACAGATATGGGCCTCGGGTGTCCAAGCCACCGAGGAAAACAGGGAACCCCATGCATTTTCGAAAAGAGGACACCCGTGGGAATCCGCAGAGGTAAGATTTGCGCACATCGCCCCAGACTTTTTTACCCAGACACCCCTGCAAAGTCCGAAATGTGGGCAAAAAAACGCTTTTTCCGCACATTTCGCTCGACGCACCCATCGAAACACGCCCCCAAAAACACATGGCCTACCGTCACGCGTTCCCACAGGTGTCCCGATGAAAACGGTACCTCACATGTGTGGGTGCACCTACCTGGCCGCCAAGGGGAAAGCCTAAAACACAAGTAACCCCAAGTCTGTTTTCAGAGGGAAATCTCAGACATTCTGCCGACCGGCACAACGTACAGATATGGGCCTCGGGGGTCCAAGCCACAGAGGAAAACAGGGAACCCCATGCATTTCCGAAAAGAGGACACCCGTGGGAATCCGCAGAGGTATGATTTGCGCACATCGCCCCAGAATCTTTTACCCAGACAGCCCCGCAAAGTCCGAAATGTCGGGAAAAAAACACTTTTTCTGCACATTTTGCTCGACGCACCCATCAAAACATGCCCCCAACAACACATGGCCTACCGTCACGCGTTCCCACAGGTGTCCCGATGAAAACTGTACATCACTGGTGTGGGTGCACCTACTTAGCCGCCAAGGGGAAAGCCTAAAACACAAGTAACCCCAAGTCTGTTTTCAGAGGGAAATCTCAGACATTCTGCCGACCGGCACAACGTACAGATATGGGCCTCGGGTGTCCAAGCCACCAAGGAAAACAAGGAACCCCATGCATTTCCGAAAAGAGGACACCCGGGGGATTCCGCAGAGATATGATTTATCGCACATCGCCCCAGAATTCTTTACCCAGACACCCCTGCAAAGTCCGAAATTTGGGGAAAAAAACGCATTTTCAGCACATTTCGCTCGATGCACCCATCGAAACACGCCCCCAACAACACATGGCCTACCGTCACGCGTTCCCACAGGTGTCCCGATGAAAACGGTACCTCACATGTGTGGGTGAACCTACCTGGCCGCCAAGGGGAAAGCCTAAAACACAAGTAACCCCAAGTCTGTTTTCAGAGGGAAATCTCATACATTCTGCCGACCGGCACAACGTACAGATATGGGCCTCGGGTGTCCAAGCCACCGAGGAAAACAGGGAACCCCATGCATTTCCGAAAAGCGGACACCCGTGGGAATCCGCAGAGGTATGATTTGCGCACATCGCCCCAGAATTTTTTACCCAGACATCCCCGCAAAGTCCGAAATGTCGGGGAAAAAAACACTTTTTCTGCACATTTCGCTCGACGCACCCATCAAAACACGCCCCCAACAACACATGGCCTACCGTCACACGTTCCCACAGGTGTCCCGATGAAAACGGTACCTCACATGTGTGGGTGCACCTACCTGGCCGCCAAGGGGAAAGCCTAAAACACAAGTAACCCCAAGTCTGTTTTCAGAGGGAAATCTCAGACATTCTGCCGACCGGCACAACGTACAGATATGGGCCTCGGGTGTCCAAGCCACCGAGGAAAACAGGGAACCCCATGCATTTCCGAAAAGAGAACACCCGTGGTAATCCGCAGAGGTATGATTTGCGCACATCGCCCCAGAATTTTTTACCCAGACACCCCTGCAAATTCCGAAATTTGGGGAGAAAAACGCATTTTCCGCACATTTCGCTCAACGCACCCATCGAAACAGGCCCCCAACAACACATGGCCTACCGTCACACGTTCCCACAGGTGTCCCGATGAAAACGGTACCTCACATGTGTGGGTGCACCTACCTGGCCGCCAAGGGGAAAGCCTAAAGCACAAGTAACCCCAAGTCTGTTTTCAGAGGGAAATCTCAGACATTCTGCCGACCGGCACAACGTACAGATATGGGCCTCGGGTGTCCAAGTCACCGAGGAAAACGGGGAACCCCATGCATTTTCGAAAAGAGGACACCCGTGGGAAATCGCAGAGGTATGATATGGGCACATCGCCCCAGAATTTTTACCCAGACAGCCCCGCAAAGTCCGAAATGTGGGCAAAAAAACGCTTTTTCCGCACATTTCGCTCGACGCACCCATCGAAACACGCCCCCAACAACACATGGTCTACCGTCACGCGTTCCCACAGGTGTCCCGATGAAAACGGTACCTCACATGTGTGGGTGCACCTACCTGACCGCCAAGGGGAAAGCCTAAAACACAAGTAACCCCAAGTCTGTTTACAGAGGGAAATCTCAGACATTCTGCCGACCGGCACAACGTACAGATATGGGCCTCGGGTGTCCAAGCCACTGAGGAAAACAGGGAACCCCATGCATTTCCGAAAAGAGAACACCCGTGGGAATCCGCAGAGGTATGATTTGGGCACATCGCCCCAGAATTTTTACCCAGACAGCCCCGCAAAGTCCGAAATGTGGGCAAAAAAATGCTTTTTCTGCACATTTCGCTCGACGCACCCATCTGAACACGCCCCCAACAACACATGGTCTACCGTCACGCGTTCCCACAGGTGTCCCGATGAAAACGGTACCTCACATGTGTGGGTGCACCTACCTGGCCGCCAAGGGGAAAGCCTAAAACACAAGTAACCCCAAGTCTGTTTTCAGAGGGAAATCTCAGACATTCTGCCAACCGGCACAACGTACAGATATGGGCCTCTGGTGTCCAAGGCACCGAGGAAAACAGGGAACCCCATGCATTTCCGAAAAGAGAACACCCGTGGGAATCCGCAGAGGTATGATTTGCGCACATCGCCCCAGAATTTTTTACCCAGACACCCCTGCAAATTCCGAAATTTGGGGAGAAAAACGCATTTTCCGCACATTTCGCTCGACGCACCCATCGAAACAGGCCCCCAACAACACATGGCCTACTGTCACACGTTCCCACAGGTGTCCCGATGAAAACGGTACCTCACGTGTGGGTGCACCTACCTGGCCGCCAAGGGGAAAGCCTAAAACACAAGTAACCCCAAGTCTGTTTTCAGAGGGAAATCTCAGACATTCTGCCGACCGGCACAACGTACAGATATGGGCCTCGGGTGTCCAAGCCACCAAGGAAAACAGGGAACCCCATGCATTTCCGAAAAGAGGACACCCGTGGGAATCCGCAGAGGTATGATTTGCGCACATCGCCCCAGAATTTTTTACCCAGACACCCCTGCAAAGTCCGAAATTTGGGGAAAAAAACGCTTTTTCCGCACATTTCGCTCGACGCACCCATCGAAACAGGCCCCCAACAACACATGGTCTACCGTCACGCGTTCCCACAGGTGTCCCGATGAAAACGGTACCTCACATGTGTGGGTGCACCTACCTGGCCGCCAAGGGGAAAGCCTAAAACACAAGTAACCCCAAGTCTGTTTTCAGAGGGAAATCTCAGACATTCTGCCGACCGGCACAACGTACAGATATGGGCCTAGGGTGTCCAATCCACCGAGGAAAACAGGGAACCCCATGCATTTCTGAAAAGAGGACACCCGTGGGAATCCGCAGAGGTATGATTTGCGCACATTGCCCCAGAATTTTTTACCCAGACACCTCTGCAAAGTCCGAAATGTGGGGAAAAAAACGCTTTTTCCGCACATTTCGCTTGACGCACCCATCAAAACACGCCCCCAACAACACATGGCCTACCGTCACGCGTTCCCACAGGTGTCCCGATGAAAACGGTACCTCACATGTGTGGGTGCACCTACCTGGCCGCCAAGGGGAAAGCCTAAAACACAAGTAACCCCAAGTCTGTTTTCAGAGGGAAATCTCAGACATTCTGCCGACCGGCACAACGTACAGATATGGGCCTCGGGTGTCCAAGCCACCGAGGAAAGCAGGGAACCCCATGCATTTCCGAAAAGAGGACACCCGTGGGAATCCGCAGAGGTATGATTTGCGCACATCGCCCCAGAATTTTTTACCCAGACAGCCCCGCAAAGTCCGATATGTCGGGAAAAAAACACTTTTTCTGCACATTTCGCTCGACGCACTCATCAAAACACGCCCCCAACAACACATGGCCTACCGTCACGCGTTCCCACAGGTGTCCCGATGAAAACGGTACCTCACATGTGTGGGTGCACCTACTTAGCCGCCAAGGGGAAAGCCTAAAACACAAGTAACCCCAAGTCTGTTTTCAGAGGGAAATCTCAGACATTCTGCCGACCGGCACAACGTACAGATATGGGCCTCGGGTGTCCAAGCCACCAAGGAAAACAAGGAACCCCATGCATTTCCGAAAAGAGGACACCCGCGGGATTCCGCAGAGATATGATTTATCGCACATCGCCCCAGAATTCTTTACCCAGACACCCCTGCAAAGTCCGAAATTTGGGGAAAAAAACGCATTTTCAGCACATTTCGCTCGATGCACCCATCGAAACACGCCCCCAACAACACATGGCCTACCGTCACGCGTTCCCACAGGTGTCCCGATGAAAACGGTACCTCACATGTGTGGGTGAACCTACCTGGCCGCCAAGGGGAAAGCCTAAAACACAAGTAACCCCAAGTCTGTTTTCAGAGGGAAATCTCAGACATTCTGCCGACCGGCACAACGTACAGATATGGGCCTCGGGTGTCCAAGCCACCGAGGAAAACAGGGAACCCCATGCATTTCCGAAAAGCGGACACCCGTGGGAATCCGCAGAGGTATGATTTGCGCACATCGCCCCAGAATTTTTTACCCAGACATCCCCGCAAAGTCCGAAATGTCGGGGAAAAAAACACTTTTTCTGCACATTTCGCTCGACGCACCCATCAAAACACGCCCCCAACAACACATGGCCTACTGTCACGCGTTCCCACAGGTGTCCCGATGAAAACGGTACCTCACATGTGTGGGTGCACCTACCTGGCCGCCAAGGGGAAAGCCTAAAACACATGTAACCCCAAGTCTGTTTTCAGAGGGAAATCTCAGACATTCTGCCGACCGGCACAACGTACAGATATGGGCCTCGGGTGTCCAAGCCACCGAGGAAAACAGGGAACCCCATGCATTTCCGAAAAGAGAACACCCGTGGGAATCCGCAGAGGTATGATTTGCGCACATCGCCCCAGAATTTTTTACCCAGACACCCCTGCAAATTCCGAAATTTGGGGAGAAAAACGCATTTTCCGCACATTTCGCTCGACGCACCCATCGAAACAGGCCCCCAACAACACATGGCCTACCGTCACACGTTCCCACAGGTGTCCCGATGAAAACGGTACCTCACATGTGTGGGTGCACCTACCTGGCCGCCAAGGGGAAAGCCTAAAACACAAGTAACCCCAAGTCTGTTTTCAGAGGGAAATCTCAGACATTCTGCCGACCGGCACAACGTACAGATATGGGCCTCGGGTGTCCAAGCCACCGAGGAAAACGGGGAACCCCATGCATTTTCGAAAAGAGGACACCCGTGGGAATCCGCAGAGGCATGATATGGGCACATCGCCCCAGAATTTTTACCCAGACAGCCCCGCAAAGTCCGAAATGTGGGCAAAAAAACGCTTTTTCCGCACATTTTGCTCGACGCACCCATCGAAACACGCCCCCAACAACACATGGTCTACCGTCACGCGTTCCCACAGGTGTCCCGATGAAAACGGTACCTCACATGTGTGGGTGCACCTACCTGGCCGCCAAGGGGAAAGCCTAAAACACAAGTAACCCCAAGTCTGTTTTCAGAGGGAAATCTCATACATTCTGCCGACCGGCACAACGTACAGATATGGGCCTCGGGTGTCCAAGCCACCGAGGAAAACAGGGAACCCCATGCATTTCCGAAAAGAGGACACCCGTGGGAATCCGCAGAGGTATGATTTGCGCACATCGCCCCAGAATTTTTTACCCAGACATCCCCGCAAAGTCCGAAATGTCGGGAAAAAAACACTTTTTCTGCACATTTCGCTTGACGCACCCATCAAAACACGCCCCCAACAACACATGGCCTACCGTCACGCGTTCCCACAGGTGTCCCGATGAAAACGGTACCTCACATGTGTGGGTGCACCTACCTGGCCGCCAAGGGGAAAGCCTAAAACACAAGTAACCCCAAGTCTGTTTTCAGAGGGAAATCTCAGACATTCTGCCGACCGGCACAACGTACAGATATGGGCCTCGGGTGTCCAAGCCACCGAGGAAAACAGGGAACCCCATGCATTTCCGAAAAGAGAACACCCGTGGGAATCCGCAGAGGTATGATTTGGGCACATCGCCCCAGAATTTTTACCCAGACAGCCCCGCAAAGTCCGAAATGTGGGCAAAAAAATGCTTTTTCTGCACATTTCGCTCGACGCACCCACCGAAACACGCCCCCAACAACACATGGTCTACCGTCACGCGTTCCCACAGGTGTCCCTATGAAAACGGTACCTCACATGTGTGGGTGCACCTACCTGGCCGCCAAGGGGAAAGCCTAAAACACAAGTAACCCCAAGTCTGTTTTCAGAGGGAAATCTCAGACATTCTGCCAACCGGCACAACGTACAGATATGGGCCTCTGGTGTCCAAGGCACCGAGGAAAACAGGGAACCCCATGCATTTCCGAAAAGAGAACACCCTTGGGAATCCGCAGAGGTATGATTTGCGCACATCGCCCCAGAATTTTTTACCCAGACACCCCTGCAAATTCCGAAATTTGGGGAGAAAAACGCATTTTCCGCACATTTCGCTCGACGCACCCATCGAAACAGGCCCCCAACAACACATGGCCTACTGTCACACGTTCCCACAGGTGTCCCGATGAAAACGGTACCTCACGTGTGGGTGCACCTACCTGGCCGCCAAGGGGAAAGCCTAAAACACAAGTAACCCCAAGTCTGTTTTCAGAGGGAAATCTCAGACATTCTGCCGACCGGCACAACGTACAGATATGGGCCTCGGGTGTCCAAGCCACCAAGGAAAACAGGGAACCCCATGCATTTCCGAAAAGAGGACACCCGTGGGAATCCGCAGAGGTATGATTTGCGCACATCGCCCCAGAATTTTTTACCCAGACACCCCTGCAAAGTCCGAAATTTGGGGAAAAAAACGCTTTTTCCGCACATTTCGCTCGACGCACCCATCGAAACAGGCCCCCAACAACACATGGTCTACCGTCACGCGTTCCCACAGGTGTCCCGATGAAAACGGTACCTCACATGTGTGGGTGCACCTACCTGGCCGCCAAGGGGAAAGCCTAAAACACAAGTAACCCCAAGTCTGTTTTCAGAGGGAAATCTCAGACATTCTGCCGACCGGCACAACGTACAGATATGGGCCTCGGGTGTCCAAGCCACCGAGGAAAGCAGGGAACCCCATGCATTTCCGAAAAGAGGACACCCGTGGGAATCTGCAGAGGTATGATTTGCGCACATCGCCCCAGAATTTTTTACCCAGACAGCCCCGCAAAGTCCGAAATGTCGGGAAAAAAACACTTTTTCTGCACATTTCGCTCGACGCACTGATCAAAACACGCCCCCAACAACACATGGCCTACCGTCACGCGTTCCCACAGGTGTCCCGATGAAAACGGTACCTCACATGTGTGGGTGCACCTACTTAGCCGCCAAGGGGAAAGCCTAAAACACAAGTAACCCCAAGTCTGTTTTCAGAGGGAAATCTCAGACATTCTGCCGACCGGCACAACGTACAGATATGGGCCTCGGGTGTCCAAGCCACCAAGGAAAACAAGGAACCCCATGCATTTCCGAAAAGAGGACACCCGCGGGATTCCGCAGAGATATGATTTATCGCACATCGCCCCAGAATTCTTTACCCAGACACCCCTGCAAAGTCCGAAATTTGGGGAAAAAAACGCATTTTCAGCACATTTCGCTCGATGCACCCATCGAAACACGCCCCCAACAACACATGGCCTACCGTCACGCGTTCCCACAGGTGTCCCGATGAAAACGGTACCTCACATGTGTGGGTGAACCTACCTGGCCGCCAAGGGGAAAGCCTAAAACACAAGTAACCCCAAGTCTGTTTTCAGAGGGAAATCTCATACATTCTGCCGACCGGCACAACGTACAGATATGGGCCTCGGGTGTCCAAGCCACCGAGGAAAACAGGGAACCCCATGCATTTCCGAAAAGCGGACACCCGTGGGAATCCGCAGAGGTATGATTTGCGCACATCGCCCCAGAATTTTTTACCCAGACATCCCCGCAAAGTCCGAAATGTCGGGGAAAAAAACACTTTTTCTGCACATTTCGCTCGACGCACCCATCAAAACACGCCCCCAACAACACATGGCCTACCGTCACGCGTTCCCACAGGTGTCCCGATGAAAACGGTACCTCACATGTGTGGGTGCACCTACCTGGCCGCCAAGGGGAAAGCCTAAAACACAAGTAACCCCAAGTCTGTTTTCAGAGGGAAATCTCAGACATTCTGCCGACCGGCACAACGTACAGATATGGGCCTCGGGTGTCCAAGCCACCGAGGAAAACAGGGAACCCCATGCATTTCCGAAAAGAGAACACCCGTGGGAATCCGCAGAGGTATGATTTGCGCACATCGCCCCAGAATTTTTTACCCAGACACCCCTGCAAATTCCGAAATTTGGGGAGAAAAACGCATTTTCCGCACATTTCGCTCGACGCACCCATCGAAACAGGCCCCCAACAACACATGGCCTACCGTCACACGTTCCCACAGGTGTCCCGATGAAAACGGTACCTCACATGTGTGGGTGCACCTACCTGGCCGCCAAGGGGAAAGCCTAAAACACAAGTAACCCCAAGTCTGTTTTCAGAGGGAAATCTCAGACATTCTGCCGACCGGCACAACGTACAGATATGGGCCTCGGGTGTCCAAGCCACCGAGGAAAACGGGGAACCCCATGCATTTTCGAAAAGAGGACACCCGTGGGAATCCGCAGAGGTATGATATGGGCACATCGCCCCAGAATTTTTACCCAGACAGCCCTGCAAAGTCCGAAATGTGGGCAAAAAAACACTTTTTCCGCACATTTCGCTCGACGCACCCATCGAAACACGCCCCCAACAACACATGGTCTACCGTCACGCGTTCCCACAGGTGTCCCGATGAAAACGGTACCTCACATGTGTGGGTGCACCTACCTGGCCGCCAAGGGGAAAGCCTAAAACACAAGTAACCCCAAGTCTGTTTTCAGAGGGAAATCTCATACATTCTGCCGACCGGCACAACGTACAGATATGGACCTCGGGTGTCCAAGCCACCGAGGAAAACAGGGAACCCCATGCATTTCCGAAAAGAGGACACCCGTGGGAATCCGCAGAGGTATGATTTGCGCACATCGCCCCAGAATTTTTTACCCAGACATCTCCGCAAAGTCCGAAATGTCGGGAAAAAAACACTTTTTCTGCACATTTCGCTCGACGCACCCATCAAAACACGCCCCCAACAACACATGGCCTACCGCCACGCGTTCCCACAGGTGTCCCGATGAAAACGGTACCTCACATGTGTGGGTGCACCTACCTGGCCGCCAAGGGGAAAGCCTAAAACACAAGTAACCCCAAGTCTGTTTTCAGAGGGAAATCTCAGACATTCTGCCAACCGGCACAACGTACAGATATGGGCCTCGGGTGTCCAAGGCACCGAGGAAAACAGGGAACCCCATGCATTTCCGAAAAGAGAACACCCGTGGGAATCCGCAGAGGTATGATTTGCGCACATCGCCCCAGAATATTTTACCCAGACACCCCTGCAAATTCCGAAATTTGGGGAGAAAAACGCATTTTCTGCACATTTCGCTCGACGCACCCATCGAAACAGGCCCCCAACAACACATGGCCTACTGTCACACGTTCCCACAGGTGTCCCGATGAAAACGGTACCTCACGTGTGGGTGCACCTACCTGGCCGCCAAGGGGAAAGCCTAAAACACAAGTAACCCCAAGTCTGTTTTCAGAGGGAAATCTCAGACATTCTGCCGACCGGCACAACGTACAGATATGGGCCTCGGGTGTCCAAGCCACCAAGGAAAACAGGGAACCCCATGCATTTCCGAAAAGAGGACACCCGTGGGAATCCGCAGAGGTATGATTTGCGCACATCGCCCCAGAATTTTTTACCCAGACACCCCTGCAAAGTCCGAAATTTGGGGAAAAAACGCTTTTTCCGCACATTTCGCTCGACGCACCCATCGAAACAGGCCCCCAACAACACATGGTCTACCGTCACGCGTTCCCACAGGTGTCCCGATGAAAACGGTACCTCACATGTGTGGGTGCACCTACCTGGCCGCCAAGGGGAAAGCCTAAAACACAAGTAACCCCAAGTCTGTTTTCAGAGGGAAATCTCAGACATTCTGCCGACCGGCACAACGTACAGATATGGGCCTCGGGTGTCCAAGCCACCGAGGAAAACGGGGAACCCCATGCATTTTCGAAAAGAGGACACCCGTGGGAATCCGCAGAGGTATGATTTGGGCACATCGCCCCAGAATTTTTACCCAGACAGCCCCGCAAAGTCCGAAATGTGGGCAAAAAAACGCTTTTTCCGCACATTTCGTTCGACGCACCCATCGAAACACGCCCCCAACAACACATGGTCTACCGTCACGCGTTCCCACAGGTGTCCCGATGAAAACGGTACCTCACATGTGTGGGTGCACCTACCTGGCCGCCAAGGGGAAAGCCTAAAACACAAGTAACCCCAAGTCTGTTTTCAGAGGGAAATCTCATACATTCTGCCGACCGGCACAACGTACAGATATGGGCCTCGGGTGTCCAAGCCACCGAGGAAAACAGGGAACCCCATGCATTTCTGAAAAGAGAATACCCGTGGGAATCCGCAGAGGTATGATTTGCGCACATCGCCCCAGAATTTTTTACCCAGACACCCCTGCAAATTCCGAAATTTGGGGAGAAAAACGCATTTTCCGCACATTTCGCTCGACGCACCCGTCGAAACAGGCCCCCAACAACACATGGCCTACCGTCACACGTTCCCACAGGTGTCCCGATGAAAACGGTACCTCACATGTGTGGGTGCACCTACCTGGCCGCCAAGGGGAAAGCCTAAAACACAAGTAACCCCAAGTCTGTTTTCAGAGGGAAATCTCAGACATTCTGCCGACCGGCACAACGTACAGATATGGGCCTCGGGTGTCCAAGCCACCGAGGAAAACGGGGAACCCCATGCATTTTCGAAAAGAGGACACCCGTGGGAATCCGCAGAGGTATGATTTGGGCACATCGCCCCAGAATTTTTACCCAGACAGCCCCGCAAAGTCCGAAATGTGGGCAAAAAAACGCCTTTTCCGCACATTTCGCTCGACGCACCCATCGAAACACGCCCCCAACAACACACGGTCTACCGTCACGCGTTCCCACAGGTGTCCCGATTAAAACGGTACCTCACATGTGTGGGTGCACCTACCTGGCCGCCAAGGGGAAAGCCTAAAACACAAGTAACCCCAAGTCTGTTTTCAGAGGGAAATCTCAGACATTCTGCCGACCGGCACAACGTACAGATATGGGCCTCTGGTGTCCAAGGCACCGAGGAAAACAGGGAACCCCATGCATTTCCGAAAAGAGGACACCCGTGGGAATCCGCAGAGGTATGATTTGCGCACATCGCCCCAGAATTTTCTACCCAGACACCCCTGCAAAGTCCGAAATGTTGGGAAAAAAACGCTTTTTCCGCACATTTCGCTCGACGCACCCATCAAAACACGCCCCCAACAACACATGGCCTACCGTCACGCGTTCCCACAGGTGTCCCGATGAAAACGGTACCTCACATGTGTGGGTGCACCTACCTGGCCGCCAAGGGGAAAGCCTAAAACACAAGTAACCCCAAGTCTGTTTTCAGAGGGAAATCTCAGACATTCTGCCGACCGGCACAACGTACAGATATGGGCCTCGGGTGTCCAAGCCACCGAGGAAAGCAGGGAACCCCATGCATTTCCGAAAAGAGGACACCCGTGGGAATCCGCAGAGGTATGATTTGCGCACATCGCCCCAGAATTTTTTACCCAGACAGCCCCGCAAAGTCCGAAATGTCGGGAAAAAAACACTTTTTCTGCACATTTCGCTCGATGCACCCATCGAAACACGCCCCCAACAACACATGGCCTACCGTCACGCGTTCCCACAGGTGTCCCGATGAAAACGGTACCTCACATGTGTGGGTGAACCTACCTGGCCGCCAAGGGGAAAGCCTAAAACACAAGTAACCCCAAGTCTGTTTTCAGAGGGAAATCTCATACATTCTGCCGACCGGCACAACGTACAGATATGGGCCTCGGGTGTCCAAGCCACCGAGGAAAACAGGGAACCCCATGCATTTCCGAAAAGCGGACACCCGTGGGAATCCGCAGAGGTATGATTTGCGCACATCGCCCCAGAATTTTTTACCCAGACATCCCCGCAAAGTCCGAAATGTCGGGGAAAAAAACACTTTTTCTGCACATTTCGCTCGACGCACCCATCAAAACACGCCCCCAACAACACATGGCCTACCGTCACGCGTTCCCACAGGTGTCCCGATGAAAACGGTACCTCACATGTGTGGGTGCACCTACCTGGCCGCCAAGGGGAAAGCCTAAAACACAAGTAACCCCAAGTCTGTTTTCAGAGGGAAATCTCAGACATTCTGCCGACCGGCACAACGTACAGATATGGGCCTCGGGTGTCCAAGCCAACGAGGAAAACAGGGAACCCCATGCATTTCCGAAAAGAGAACACCCGTGGGAATCCGCAGAGGTATGATTTGCGCACATCGCCCCAGAATTTTTTACCCAGACACCCCTGCAAATTCCGAAATTTGGGGAGAAAAACGCATTTTCCGCACATTTCGCTCGACGCACCCATCGAAACAGGCCCCCAACAACACATGGCCTACCGTCACACGTTCCCACAGGTGTCCCGATGAAAACGGTACCTCACATGTGTGGGTGCACCTACCTGGCCGCCAAGGGGAAAGCCTAAAACACAAGTAACCCCAAGTCTGTTTTCAGAGGGAAATCTCAGACATTCTGCCGACCGGCACAACGTACAGATATGGGCCTCGGGTGTCCAAGCCACCGAGGAAAACGGGGAACCCCATGCATTTTCGAAAAGAGGACACCCGTGGGAATCCGCAGAGGTATGATATGGGCACATCGCCCCAGAATTTTTACCCAGACAGCCCCGCAAAGTCCGAAATGTGGGCAAAAAAACGCTTTTTCCGCACATTTCGCTCGACGCACCCATCGAAACACGCCCCCAACAACACATGGTCTACCGTCACGCGTTCCCACAGGTGTCCCGATGAAAACGGTACCTCACATGTGTGGGTGCACCTACCTGGCCGCCAAGGGGAAAGCCTAAAACACAAGTAACCCCAAGTCTGTTTTCAGAGGGAAATCTCATACATTCTGCCGACCGGCACAACGTACAGATATGGGCCTCAGGTGTCCAAGCCACCGAGGAAAACAGGGAACCCCATGCATTTCCGAAAAGAGGACACCCGTGGGAATCCGCAGAGGTATGATTTGCGCACATCGCCCCAGAATTTTTTACCCAGACATCCCCGCAAAGTCCGAAATGTCGGGAAAAAAACACTTTTTCTGCACATTTCGCTCGACGCACCCATCAAAACACGCCCCCAACAACACATGGCCTACCGTCACGCGTTCCCACAGGTGTCCCGATGAAAACGGTACCTCACATGTGTGGGTGCACCTACCTGGCCGCCAAGGGGAAAGCCTAAAACACAAGTAACCCCAAGTCTGTTTTCAGAGGGAAATCTCAGACATTCTGCCGACCGGCACAACGTACAGATATGGGCCTCGGGTGTCCAAGCCACCGAGGAAAACAGGGAACCCCATGCATTTCCGAAAAGAGAACACCCGTGGGAATCCGCAGAGGTATGATTTGGGCACATCGCCCCAGAATTTTTACCCAGACAGCCCCGCAAAGTCCGAAATGTGGGCAAAAAAATGCTTTTTCTGCACATTTCGCTCGACGCACCCACCGAAACACGCCCCCAACAACACATGGTCTACCGTCACGCGTTCCCACAGGTGTCCCGATGAAAACGGTACCTCACATGTGTGGGTGCACCTACCTGGCCGCCAAGGGGAAAGCCTAAAACACAAGTAACCCCAAGTCTGTTTTCAGAGGGAAATCTCAGACATTCTGCCAACCGGCACAACGTACAGATATGGGCCTCTGGTGTCCAAGGCACCGAGGAAAACAGGGAACCCCATGCATTTCCGAAAAGAGAACACCCGTGGGAATCCGCAGAGGTATGATTTGCGCACATCGCCCCAGAATTTTTTACCCAGACACCCCTGCAAATTCCGAAATTTGGGGAGAAAAACGCATTTTCCGCACATTTCGCTCGACGCACCCATCGAAACAGGCCCCCAACAACACATGGTCTACCGTCACGCGTTCCCACAGGTGTCCCGATGAAAACGGTACCTCACATGTGTGGGTGCACCTACCTGGCCGCCAAGGGGAAAGCCTAAAACACAAGTAACCCCAAGTCTGTTTTCAGAGGGAAATCTCAGACATTCTGCCGACCGGCACAACGTACAGATATGGGCCTCGGGTGTCCAAGCCACCGAGGAAAGCAGGGAACCCCATGCATTTCCGAAAAGAGGACACCCGTGGGAATCCGCAGAGGTATGATTTGCGCACATCGCCCCAGAATTTTTTACCCAGACAGCCCCGCAAAGTCCGAAATGTCGGGAAAAAAACACTTTTTCTGCACATTTCGCTCGACGCACTGATCAAAACACGCCCCCAACAACACATGGCCTACCGTCACGCGTTCCCACAGGTGTCCCGATGAAAACGGTACCTCACATGTGTGGGTGCACCTACTTAGCCGCCAAGGGGAAAGCCTAAAACACAAGTAACCCCAAGTCTGTTTTCAGAGGGAAATCTCAGACATTCTGCCGACCGGCACAACGTACAGATATGGGCCTCGGGTGTCCAAGCCACCAAGGAAAACAAGGAACCCCATGCATTTCCGAAAAGAGGACACCCGCGGGATTCCGCAGAGATATGATTTATCGCACATCGCCCCAGAATTCTTTACCCAGACACCCCTGCAAAGTCCGAAATTTGGGGAAAAAAACGCATTTTCAGCACATTTCGCTCGATGCACCCATCGAAACACGCCCCCAACAACACATGGCCTACCGTCACGCGTTCCCACAGGTGTCCCGATGAAAACGGTACCTCACATGTGTGGGTGAACCTACCTGGCCGCCAAGGGGAAAGCCTAAAACACAAGTAACCCCAAGTCTGTTTTCAGAGGGAAATCTCATACATTCTGCCGACCGGCACAACGTACAGATATGGGCCTCGGGTGTCCAAGCCACCGAGGAAAACAGGGAACCCCATGCATTTCCGAAAAGCGGACACCCGTGGGAATCCGCAGAGGTATGATTTGCGCACATCGCCCCAGAATTTTTTACCCAGACATCCCCGCAAAGTCCGAAATGTCGGGGAAAAAAACACTTTTTCTGCACATTTCGCTCGACGCACCCATCAAAACACGCCCCCAACAACACATGGCCTACCGTCACGCGTTCCCACAGGTGTCCCGATGAAAACGGTACCTCACATGTGTGGGTGCACCTACCTGGCCGCCAAGGGGAAAGCCTAAAACACAAGTAACCCCAAGTCTGTTTTCAGAGGGAAATCTCAGACATTCTGCCGACCGGCACAACGTACAGATATGGGCCTCGGGTGTCCAAGCCACCGAGGAAAACAGGGAACCCCATGCATTTCCGAAAAGAGAACACCCGTGGGAATCCGCAGAGGTATGATTTGCGCACATCGCCCCAGAATTTTTTACCTAGACACCCCTGCAAATTCCGAAATTTGGGGAGAAAAACGCATTTTCCGCACATTTCGCTCGACGCACCCATCGAAACAGGCCCCCAACAACACATGGCCTACCGTCACACGTTCCCACAGGTGTCCCGATGAAAACGGTACCTCACATGTGTGGGTGCACCTACCTGGCCGCCAAGGGGAAAGCCTAAAACACAAGTAACCCCAAGTCTGTTTTCAGAGGGAAATCTCAGACATTCTGCCGACCGGCACAACGTACAGATATGGGCCTCGGGTGTCCAAGCCACCGAGGAAAACGGGGAACCCCATGCATTTTCGAAAAGAGGACACCCGTGGGAATCCGCAGAGGTATGATATGGGCACATCGCCCCAGAATTTTTACCCAGACAGCCCCGCAAAGTCCGAAATGTGGGCAAAAAAACGCTTTTTCTGCACATTTCGCTCGACGCACCCATCGAAACACGCCCCCAACAACACATGGTCTACCGTCACGCGTTCCCACAGGTGTCCCGATGAAAACGGTACCTCACATGTGTGGGTGCACCTACCTGGCCGCCAAGGGGAAAGCCTAAAACACAAGTAACCCCAAGTCTGTTTTCAGAGGGAAATCTCATACATTCTGCCGACCGGCACAACGTACAGATATGGGCCTCGGGTGTCCAAGCCACCGAGGAAAACAGGGAACCCCATGCATTTCCGAAAAGAGGACACCCGTGGGAATCCGCAGAGGTATGATTTGCGCACATCGCCCCAGAATTTTTTACCCAGACATCTCCGCAAAGTCCGAAATGTCGGGAAAAAAACACTTTTTCTGCACATTTCGCTCGACGCACCCATCAAAACACGCCCCCAACAACACATGGCCTACCGTCACGCGTTCCCACAGGTGTCCCGATGAAAACGGTACCTCACATGTGTGGGTGCACCTACCTGGCCGCCAAGGGGAAAGCCTAAAACACAAGTAACCCCAAGTCTGTTTTCAGAGGGAAATCTCAGACATTCTGCCGACCGGCACAACGTACAGATATGGGCCTCGGGTGTCCAAGCCACCGAGGAAAACAGGGAACCCCATGCATTTCCGAAAAGAGAACACCCGTGGGAATCCGCAGAGGTATGATTTGGGCACATCGCCCCAGAATTTTTACCCAGACAGCCCCGCAAAGTCCGAAATGTGGGCAAAAAACCGCCTTTTCTGCACATTTCGCTCGACGCACCCATCGAAACACGCCCCCAACAACACATGGTCTACCGTCACGCGTTCCCACAGGTGTCCCGATGAAAACGGTACCTCACATGTGTGGGTGCACCTACCTGGCCGCCAAGGGGAAAGCCTAAAACACAAGTAACCCCAAGTCTGTTTTCAGAGGGAAATCTCAGACATTCTGCCAACTGGCACAACGTACAGATATGGGCCTCTGGTGTCCAAGGCACCGAGGAAAACAGGGAACCCCATGCATTTGAGAAAAGAGAACACCCGTGGGAATCCGCAGAGGTATGATTTGCGCACATCGCCCCAGAATTTTTTACCCAGACACCCCTGCAAATTCCGAAATTTGGGGAGAAAAACGCATTTTCCGCACATTTCGCTCGACGCACCCATCGAAACAGGCCCCCAACAACACATGGCCTACTGTCACACGTTCCCACAGGTGTCCCGATGAAAACGGTACCTCACGTGTGGGTGCACCTACCTGGCCGCCAAGGGGAAAGCCTAAAACACAAGTAACCCCAAGTCTGTTTTCAGAGGGAAATCTCAGACATTCTGCCGACCGGCACAACGTACAGATATGGGCCTCGGGTGTCCAAGCCACCGAGGAAAACGGGGAACCCCATGCATTTTCGAAAAGAGGACACCCGTGGGAATCCGCAGAGGTATGATTTGGGCACATCGCCCCAGAATTTTTACCCAAACAGCCCCGCAAAGTCCGAAATGTGGGCAAAAAAACGCTTTTTCCGCACATTTCGTTCGACGCACCCATCGAAACACGCCCCCAACAACACATGGTCTACCGTCACGCGTTCCCACAGGTGTCCCGATGAAAACGGTACCTCACATGTGTGGGTGCACCTACCTGGCCGCCAAGGGGAAAGCCTAAAACACAAGTAACCCCAAGTCTGTTTTCAGAGGGAAATCTCATACATTCTGCCGACCGGCACAACGTACAGATATGGGCCTCGGGTGTCCAAGCCACCGAGGAAAACAGGGAACCCCATGCATTTCTGAAAAGAGAACACCCGTGGGAATCCGCAGAGGTATGATTTGCGCACATCGCCCCAGAATTTTTTACCCAGACACCCCTGCAAATTCCGAAATTTGGGGAGAAAAACGCATTTTCCGCACATTTCGCTCGACGCACCCGTAGAAACAGGCCCCCAACAACACATGGCCTACCGTCACACGTTCCCACAGGTGTCCCGATGAAAACGGTACCTCACATGTGTGGGTGCACCTACCTGGCCGCCAAGGGGAAAGCCTAAAACACAAGTAACCCCAAGTCTGTTTTCAGAGGGAAATCTCAGACATTCTGCCGACCGGCACAACGTACAGATATGGGCCTCGGGTGTCCAAGCCACCGAGGAAAACAGGGAACCCCATGCATTTTCGAAAAGAGGACACCCGTGGGAATCCGCAGAGGTATGATTTGGGCACATCGCCCCAGAATTTTTACCCAGACAGCCCCGCAAAGTCCGAAATGTGGGCAAAAAAACGCCTTTTCCGCACATTTCGCTCGACGCACCCATCGAAACACACCCCCAACAACACACGGTCTACCGTCACGCGTTCCCACAGGTGTCCCGATTAAAACGGTACCTCACATGTGTGGGTGCACCTACCTGGCCGCCAAGGGGAAAGCCTAAAACACAAGTAACCCCAAGTCTGTTTTCAGAGGGAAATCTCAGACATTCTGCCGACCGGCACAACGTACAGATATGGGCCTCTGGTGTCCAAGGCACCGAGGAAAACAGGGAACCCCATGCATTTCCGAAAAGAGGACACCCGTGGGAATCCGCAGAGGTATGATTTGCGCACATCGCCCCAGAATTTTCTACCCAGACACCCCTGCAAAGTCCGAAATGTTGGGAAAAAAATGCTTTTTCCGCACATTTCGCTCGACGCACCCATCGAAACACGCCCCCAACAACACATGGCCTACAGTCACGCGTTCCCACAGGTGTCCCGATGAAAACGGTACCTCACATGTGTGGGTGCACCTACCTGGCCGCCAAGGGGAAAGCCTAAAACACAAGTAACCCCAAGTCTGTTTTCAGAGGGAAATCTCAGACATTCTGCCGACCGGCACAACGTACAGATATGGGCCTCGGGTGTCCAAGCCACCGAGGAAAACAGGGAACCCCATGCATTTCCGAAAAGAGGACACCCGTGGGAATCCGCAGAGGTATGATTTGCGCACATCGCCCCAGAATTTTTTACCCAGACACACCTGCAAAGTCCGAAATTTGGGGAAAGAAACGCATTTTCCGCACATTTCGCTCGACGCACCCATCGAAACACGCCCCCAACAACACATGGCCTACCGTCACGCGTTCCCACAGGTGTCCCGATGAAAACGGTACCTCACATGTGTGGGTGCACCTACCTGGCCGCCAAGGGGAAAGCCTAAAACACAAGTAACCCCAAGTCTGTTTCCAGAGGGAAATCTCAGACATTCTGCCGACCGGCACAACGTACAGATATGGGCCTCGGGTGTCCAAGCCACCGAGGAAAACGGGGAACCCCATACATTTTCGAAAAGAGGACACCCGTGGGAATCCGCAGAGGTATGATTTGGGCACATCACCCCAGAATTTTTTACCTAGACAGCCACGCAAAGTCCGAAATGCGGGGAAAAAAATGCTTTTTCCGCACATTTCGCTCGACGCACCCATCGAAACACGCTCCCAACAACACATGGCCTACCATCACGCGTTCCCACAGGTGTCCCGATGAAAACGGTACCTCACATGTTTGGGTGCACCTACCTGGCCGCCAAAGGGAAAGCCTAAAACACAAGTAATCCCAAGTCTGTTTTCAGAGGGAAATCTCAGACATTCCGCCGACCGGCACAACGTACAGATATGGGCCTCGGGTGTCCAAGCCACAGAGGAAAACAGGGAACCCCATGCATTTTCGAAAAGAGGACACCCGTGGGAATCCGCAGAGGTATGATTTGCGCACATCGCCCCAGAATTTTTACCCAGACAGCCCCGCAAAGTCCGAAATGTGGGCAAAAAAACGCTTTTTCCGCACATTTCGCTCGACGCACCCATCGAAACACGCCCCCAACAACACATGATCTACCGTCACGCGTTCCCACAGGTGTCCCGATGAAAACGGTACCTCACATGTGTGGGTGCACCTACCTGGCCGCCAAGGGGAAAGCCTAAAACACAAGTAACCCCAAGTCTGTTTTCAGAGGGAAATCTCATACATTCTGCCGACCGGCACAACGTACAGATATGGGCCTCGGGTGTCCAAGCCACCGAGGAAAACAGGGAACCCCATGCATTTCCGAAAAGAGAACACCCGTGGGAATCCGCAGAGGTATGATTTGCGCACATCGCCCCAGAATTTTTACCCAGACAGCCCCGCAAAGTCCAAAATGTGGGCAAAAAAACGCCTTTTCCGCACATTTCGCTCGACGCACCCATCGAAACACGCCCCCAACAACACATGGTCTACCGTCACGCGTTCCCAGAGGTGTCCCGATGAAAACGGTACCTCACATGTGTGGGTGCACCTACCTGGCCGCCAAAGGGAAAGCCTAAAACACAAGTAACCCCAAGTCTGTTTTCAGAGGGAAATCTCAGACATTCCGCCGACCGGCACAACATACAGATATGGGCCTCGGGTGTCCAAGCCACCGAGGAAAACAGGGAACCCCATGCATTTTCGAAAAGAGGACACCCGTGGGAATCCGCAGAGGTATGATTTGCGCACATCGCCCCAGAATTTTTACCCAGACAGCCCCGCAAAGTCCGAAATGTGGGCAAAAAAACGCTTTTTCCGCACATTTCGCTCGACGCACCCATCGAAACACGCCCCCAACAACACATGGTCTGCCGTCACGCGTTCCCACAGGTGTCCCGATGAAAACGGTACCTCACATGTGTGGGTGCACCTACCTGGCCGCCAAAGGGAAAGCCTAAAACACAAGTAACCCCAAGTCTGTTTTCAGAGGGAAATCTCAGACATTCCGCCGACCGGCACAACGTACAGATATGGGCCTCGGGTGTCCAAGTCACCGAGGAAAACAGGGAACCCCATGCATTTCCGAAAAGAGGACACCCGTGGGAATCCGCAGAGGTATGATTTGCGCACATCGCCCCAGAATTTTTTACCCAGACAGCCCCGCAAAGTCCGAAATGTCGGGATAAAAACACTTTTTCTGCACATTTCGCTCGACGCACCCATCAAAACACGCCCCCAACAACACATGGCCTACCGTCACGCGTTCCCACGGGTGTCCCGATGAAAACGGTACCTCACATGTGTGGATGCACCTACTTAGCCGCCAAGGGGAAAGCCTAAAACACAAGTAACCCCAAGTCTGTTTTCAGAGGGAAATCTCAGACATTCTGCCGACCGGCACAACGTACAGATATGGGCCTCGGGTGTCCAAGCCACCAAGGAAAACAAGGAACCCCATGCATTTCCGAAAAGAGGACACCCGCGGGATTCCGCAGAGATATGATTTATCGCACATCGCCCCAGAATTCTTTACCCAGACACCCCTGCAAAGTCCGAAATTTGGGGAAAAAAACGCATTTTCAGCACATTTCGCTCGATGCACCCATCGAAACACGCCCCCAACAACACATGGCCTACCGTCACGCGTTCCCACAGGTGTCCCGATGAAAACGGTACCTCACATGTGTGGGTGAACCTACCTGGCCGCCAAGGGGAAAGCCTAAAACACAAGTAACCCCAAGTCTGTTTTCAGAGGGAAATCTCAGACATTCTGCCGACCGGCACAACGTACAGATATGGGCCTCGGGTGTCCAAGCCACCGAGGAAAACATGGAACCCCATGCATTTTCGAAAAGAGGAAACCCGTGGGAATCCGCAGAGGTATGATTTGCACACATCGCCCCAGAATTTTTTACCCAGACAGCCCCGCAAAGTCCGAAATGTGGGGAAAAAAATTTTTTTTCCGCACATTTCGCTCGACGCACCCATCGAAACATGCCCTCAACAACACATGGCCTACCTTCACGCGTTCCCACAGGTGTCCCGATGAAAACGGTACCTCACATGTGTGGGTGCACCTACCTGGCCGCCAAGGGGAAAGCCTAAAACACAAGTAACCCCAAGTCTGTTTTCAGAGGGAAATCTCATACATTCTGCCGACCGGCACAACGTACAGATATGGGCCTCGGGTGTCCAAGCCACCGAGGAAAACAGGGAACCCCATGCATTTCCGAAAAGAGAACACCCGTGGGAATCCGCAGAGGTATGATTTGCGCACATCGCCCCAGAATTTTTTACCCAGACACCCCTGCAAATTCCGAAATTTGGGGAGAAAAACGCATTTTCCGCACATTTCGCTCGACGCACCCATCGAAACAGGCCCCCAACAACACATGGCCTACCGTCACACGTTCCCACAGGTGTCCCGATGAAAACGGTACCTCACATGTGTGGGTGCACCTACCTGGCCGCCAAGGGGAAAGCCTAAAACACAAGTAACCCCAAGTCTGTTTTCAGAGGGAAATCTCAGACATTCTGCCGACCGGCACAACGTACAGATATGGGCCTCGGGTGTCCAAGCCACCGAGGAAAACGGGGAACCCCATGCATTTTCAAAAAGAGGACACCCGTGGGAATCCGCAGAGGTATGATTTGGGCACATCGCCCCAGAATTTTTACCCAGACAGCCCCGCAAAGTCCGAAATGTGGGCAAAAAAACGCCTTTTCCGCACATTTCGCTCGACGCACCCATCGAAACACGCCCCCAACAACACATGGTCTACCGTCACGCGTTCCCACAGGTGTCCCGATTAAAACGGTACCTCACATGTGTGGGTGCACCTACCTGGCCGCCAAGGGGAAAGCCTAAAACACAAGTAACCCCAAGTCTGTTTTCAGAGGGAAATCTCAGACATTCTGCCGACCGGCACAACGTACAGATATGGGCCTCTGGTGTCCAAGGCACCAAGGAAAACAGGGAACCCCATGCATTTCCGAAAAGAGGACACCCGTGGGAATCCGCAGAGGTATGATTTGCGCACATCGCCCCAGAATTTTCTACCCAGACACCCCTGCAAAGTCCGAAATGTTGGGAAAAAAATGCTTTTTCCGCACATTTCGCTCGACGCACCCATCGAAACACGCCCCCAACAACACATGGCCTACAGTCACGCGTTCCCACAGGTGTCCCGATGAAAACGGTACCTCACATGTGTGGGTGCACCTACCTGGCCGCCAAGGGGAAAGCCTAAAACACAAGTAACCCCAAGTCTGTTTTCAGAGGGAAATCTCAGACATTCTGCCGACCGGCACAATGTACAGATATGGGCCTCGGGTGTCCAAGCCACCGAGGAAAACAGGGAACCCCATGCATTTCCGAAAAGAGGACACCCGTGGGAATCCGCAGAGGTATGATTTGCGCACATCGCCCCAGAATTTTTTACCCAGACAGCCCCGCAAAGTCCGAAATGTGGGGAAAAAAACGCTTTTTCCGCACATTTCGCTCAACGCACCCATCGAAACACGCCCCCAACAACACATGGCCTACCGTCACGCGTTCCCACAGGTGTCCCGATGAAAACGGCACCCCACATGTGTGGGTGCACCTACCTGGCTGCCAAGGGGAAAGCCTAAAACACAAGTAACCCCAAGTCTGTTTTCAGAGGGAAATCTCAGACATTCTGCCGACCGGCACAATGTACAGATATGGGCCTCGGGTGTCCAAGTCACCGAGGAAAACAGGGAACCCCATGCATTTCCGAAAAGAGGACACCCGTGGGAATCCGCAGAGGTATGATTTGCGCACATCGCCCCAGAATTTTTTACCCAGACAGCCCCGCAAAGTCCGAAATGTCGGGATAAAAACACTTTTTCTTCACATTTCGCTCGACGCACCCATCAAAACACGCCCCCAACAACACATGGCCTACCGTCACGCGTTCCCACAGGTGTCCCGATGAAAACGGTACCTCACATGTGTGGATGCACCTACTTAGCCGCCAAGGGGAAAGCCTAAAACACAAGTAACCCCAAGTCTGTTTTCAGAGGGAAATCTCAGACATTCTGCCGACCGGCACAACGTACAGATATGGGCCTCGGGTGTCCAAGCCACCAAGGAAATCAAGGAACCCCATGCATTTCCGAAAAGAGGACACCCGCGGGATTCCGCAGAGATATGATTTATCGCACATCGCCCCAGAATTCTTTACCCAGACACCCCTGCAAAGTCCGAAATTTGGGGAAAAAAACGCATTTTCAGCACATTTCGCTCGATGCACCCATCGAAACACGCCCCCAACAACACATGGCCTACCGTCACGCGTTCCCACAGGTGTCCCGATGAAAACGGTACCTCACATGTGTGGGTGAACCTACCTGGCCGCCAAGGGGAAAGCCTAAAACACAAGTAACCCCAAGTCTGTTTTCAGAGGGAAATCTCAGACATTCTGCCGACCGGCACAACGTACAGATATGGGCCTCGGGTGTCCAAGCCACCAAGGAAAACAGGGAACCCCATGCATTTTCGAAAAGAGGACACCCGTGGGAATCCGCAGAGGTATGATTTGCACACATCGCCCCAGAATTTTTTACCCAGACAGCCCCGCAAAGTCCGAAATGTGGGGAAAAAAATGTTTTTTCCGCACATTTCGCTCGACGCACCCATCGAAACATGCCCTCAACAACACATGGCCTACCGTCACGCGTTCCCACAGGTGTCCCGATGAAAACGGTACCTCACATGTGTGGGTGCACCTACCTGGCCGCCAAGGGGAAAGCCTAAAACACAAGTAACCCCAAGTCTGTTTCCAGAGGGAAATCTCATACATTCTGCCGACAGGCACAACGTACAGATATGGGCCTCGGGTGTCCAAGCCACCGAGGAAAACAGGGAACCCCATGCATTTCCGAAAAGCGGACACCCGTGGGAATCCGCAGAGGTATGATTTGCGCACATCGCCCCAGAATTTGTTACCCAGACATCCCTGCAAAGTCCGAAATGTCGGGGAAAAAAACACTTTTTCTGCACATTTCGCTCGACGCACCCATCAAAACACGCCCCCATCAACACATGGCCTACCGTCACGCGTTCCCACAGGTGTCCCGATGAAAACGGTACCTCACATGTGTGGGTGCACCTACCTGGCCGCCAAGGGGAAAGCCTAAAACACAAGTAACCCCAAGTCTGTTTTCAGAGGGAAATCTCAGACATTCTGCCGACCGGCACAACGTACAGATATGGGCCTCGGGTGTCCAAGCCACCGAGGAAAACAGGGAACCCCATGCATTTCCGAAAAGAGAACACCCGTGGGAATCCGCAGAGGTATGATTTGCGCACATCGCCCCAGAATTTTTACCCAGACATCCCTGCAAAGTCCGAAATGTGGGCAAAAAAACGCTTTTTCTGCATATTTCGCTCGACGCACCCATCGAAACACGCCCCCAACAACACATGGCCTACCGTCACGCGTTCCCACAGGTGTCCCGATGAAAACGGTACCTCACATGTGTGGGTGCACATACCTGGCCGCCAATGGGAAAGCCTAAAACACAAGTAACCCCAAGTCTGTTTTCAGGGGGAAATCTCAGACATTCTGCCGACCGGCACAACGTACAGATATGGGCCTAGGGTGTCCAATCCACCGAGGAAAACAGGGAACCCCATGCATTTCTGAAAAGAGGACACCCGTGGGAATCCGCAGAGGTATGATTTGCGCACATTGCCCCAGAATTTTTTACCCAGACACCTCTGCAAAGTCCGAAATGTGGGGAAAAAAACGCTTTTTCCGCACATTTCGCTCGACGCACCCATCTAAACACGCCCCCAACAACACATGGCCTACCGTCACGCGTTCCCACAGGTGTCCCGATGAAAACGGTACCTCACATGTGTGGGTGCACCTACCTGGCCGCCAAGGGGAAAGCCTAAAACACAAGTAACCCCAAGTCTGTTTTCAGAGGGAAATCTCAGACATTCTGCCGACCGGCACAACGTACAGATATGGGCCTTGGGTGTCCAAGCCACCGAGGAAAGCAGGGAACCCCATGCATTTCCGAAAAGAGGACACCCGTGGGAATCCGCAGAGGTATGATTTGCGCACATCGCCCCAGAATTTTTTACCCAGACAGCCCCGCAAAGTCCGAAATGTCGGGAAAAAAACACTTTTTCTGCACATTTCGCTCGACGCACTCATCAAAACACGCCCCCAACAACACATGGCCTACCGTCACGCGTTCCCACAGGTGTCCCGATGAAAACGGTACCTCACATGTGTGGGTGCACCTACTTAGCCGCCAAGGGGAAAGCCTAAAACACAAGTAACCCCAAGTCTGTTTTCAGAGGGAAATCTCAGACATTCTGCCGACCGGCACAACGTACAGATATGGGCCTCGGGTGTCCAAGCCACCAAGGAAAACAAGGAACCCCATGCATTTCCGAAAAGAGGACACCCGCGGGATTCCGCAGAGATATGATTTATCGCACATAGCCCCAGAATTCTTTACCCAGACACCCCTGCAAAGTCCGAAATTTGGGGAAAAAAACGCATTTTCAGCACATTTCGCTCGATGCACCCATCGAAACACGCCCCCAACAACACATGGCCTACCGTCACGCGTTCCCACAGGTGTCCCGATGAAAACGGTACCTCACATGTGTGGGTGAACCTACCTGGCCGCCAAGGGGAAAGCCTAAAACACAAGTAACCCCAAGTCTGTTTTCAGAGGGAAATCTCATACATTCTGCCGACCGGCACAACGTACAGATATGGGCCTCGGGTGTCCAAGCCACCGAGGAAAACAGGGAACCCCATGCATTTCCGAAAAGTGGACACCCGTGGGAATCCGCAGAGGTATGATTTGCGCACATCGCCCCAGAATTTTTTACCCAGACATCCCCGCAAAGTCCGAAATGTCGGGGAAAAAAACACTTTTTCTGCACATTTCGCTCGACGCACCCATCAAAACACGCCCCCAACAACACATGGCCTACCGTCACGCGTTCCCACAGGTGTCCCGATGAAAACGGTACCTCACATGTGTGGGTGCACCTACCTGGCCGCCAAGGGGAAAGCCTAAAACACAAGTAACCCCAAGTCTGTTTTCAGAGGGAAATCTCAGACATTCTGCCGACCGGCACAACGTACAGATATGGGCCTCGGGTGTCCAAGCCACCGAGGAAAACAGGGAACCCCATGCATTTCCGAAAAGAGAACACCCGTGGGAATCCGCAGAGGTATGATTTGCGCACATCGCCCCAGAATTTTTTACCCAGACACCCCTGCAAATTCCGAAATTTGGGGAGAAAAACGCATTTTCCGCACATTTCGCTCAACGCACCCATCGAAACAGGCCCCCAACAACACATGGCCTACCGTCACACGTTCCCACAGGTGTCCCGATGAAAACGGTACCTCACATGTGTGGGTGCACCTACCTGGCCGCCAAGGGGAAAGCCTAAAGCACAAGTAACCCCAAGTCTGTTTTCAGAGGGAAATCTCAGACATTCTGCCGACCGGCACAACGTACAGATATGGGCCTCGGGTGTCCAAGTCACCGAGGAAAACGGGGAACCCCATGCATTTTCGAAAAGAGGACACCCGTGGGAATCCGCAGAGGTATGATATGGGCACATCGCCCCAGAATTTTTACCCAGACAGCCCCGCAAAGTCCGAAATGTGGGCAAAAAAACGCTTTTTCCGCACATTTCGCTCGACGCACCCATCGAAACACGCCCCCAACAACACATGGTCTACCGTCACGCGTTCCCACAGGTGTCCCGATGAAAACGGTACCTCACATGTGTGGGTGCACCTACCTGGCCGCCAAGGGGAAAGCCTAAAACACAAGTAACCCCAAGTCTGTTTTCAGAGGGAAATCTCAGACATTCTGCCGACCGGCACAACGTACAGATATGGGCCTCGGGTGTCCAAGCCACCGAGGAAAACAGGGAACCCCATGCATTTCCGAAAAGAGAACACCCGTGGGAATCCGCAGAGGTATGATTTGGGCACATCACCCCAGAATTTTTACCCAGACAGCCCCGCAAAGTCCGAAATGTGGGCAAAAAAATGCTTTTTCTGCACATTTCGCTCGACGCACCCATCGGAACACGCCCCCAACAACACATGGTCTACCGTCACGCGTTCCCACAGGTGTCCCGATGAAAACGGTACCTCACATGTGTGGGTGCACCTACCTGGCCGCCAAGGGGAAAGCCTAAAACACAAGTAACCCCAAGTCTGTTTTCAGAGGGAAATCTCAGACATTCTGCCAACCGGCACAACGTACAGATATGGCCCTCTGGTGTCCAAGGCACCAAGGAAAACAGGGAACCCCATGCATTTCCGAAAAGAGAACACCCGTGGGAATCCGCAGAGGTATGATTTGCGCACATCGCCCCAGAATTTTTTACCCAGACACCCCTGCAAATTCCGAAATTTGGGGAGAAAAACGCATTTTCCGCACATTTCGCTCGACGCACCCATCGAAACAGGCCCCCAACAACACATGGCCTACTGTCACACGTTCCCACAGGTGTCCCGATGAAAACGGTACCTCACGTGTGGGTGCACCTACCTGGCCGCCAAGGGGAAAGCCTAAAACACAAGTAACCCCAAGTCTGTTTTCAGAGGGAAATCTCAGACATTCTGCCGACCGGCACAACGTACAGATATGGGCCTCGGGTGTCCAAGCCACCAAGGAAAACAGGGAACCCCATGCATTTCCGAAAAGAGGACACCCGTGGGAATCCGCAGAGGTATGATTTGCGCACATCGCCCCAGAATTTTTTACCCAGACACCCCTGCAAAGTCCGAAATTTGGGGAAAAAAACGCTTTTTCCGCACATTTCGCTCGATGCACCCATCGAAACAGGCCCCCAACAACACATGGTCTACCGTCACGCGTTCCCACAGGTGTCCCGATGAAAACGGTACCTCACATGTGTGGGTGCACCTACCTGGCCGCCAAGGGGAAAGCCTAAAACACAAGTAACCCCAAGTCTGTTTTCAGAGGGAAATCTCAGACATTCTGCCGACCGGCACAACGTACAGATATGGGCCTCGGGTGTCCAAGCCACCGAGGAAAACGGGGAACCCCATGCATTTTCGAAAAGAGGACACCCGTGGGAATCCGCAGAGGTATGATTTGGGCACATCGCCCCAGAATTTTTACCCAGACAGCCCCGCAAAGTCCGAAATGTCGGGAAAAAAACACTTTTTCTGCACATTTCGCTCGACGCACCCATCAAAACACGCCCCCAACAACACATGGCCTACCGTCACGCGTTCCCACAGGTGTCCCGATGAAAACGGTACCTCACATGTGTGGGTGCACATACCTGGCCGCCAAGGGGAAAGCCTAAAACACAAGTAACCCCAAGTCTGTTTTCAGAGGGAAATCTCAGACATTCTGCCGACCGGCACAACGTACAGATATGGGCCTAGGGTGTCCAATCCACCGAGGAAAACAGGGAACCCCATGCATTTCTGAAAAGAGGACACCCGTGGGAATCCGCAGAGGTATGATTTGCGCACATTGCCCCAGAATTTTTTACCCAGACACCTCTGCAAAGTCCGAAATGTGGGGAAAAAAACGCTTTTTCCGCACATTTCGCTCGACGCACCCATCAAAACACGCCCCCAACAACACATGGCCTACCGTCACGCGTTCCCACAGGTGTCCCGATGAAAACGGTACCTCACATGTGTGGGTGCACCTACCTGGCCGCCAAGGGGAAAGCCTAAAACACAAGTAACCCCAAGTCTGTTTTCAGAGGGAAATCTCAGACATTCTGCCGACCGGCACAACGTACAGATATGGGCCTCGGGTGTCCAAGCCACCGGGGAAAGCAGGGAACCCCATGCATTTCCGAAAAGAGGACACCCGTGGGAATCCGCAGAGGTATGATTTGCGCACATCGCCCCAGAATTTTTTACCCAGACAGCCCCGCAAAGTCCGAAATGTCGGGAAAAAAACACTTTTTCTGCACATTTCGCTCGACGCACTCATCAAAACACGCCCCCAACAACACATGGCCTACCGTCACGCGTTCCCACAGGTGTCCCGATGAAAACGGTACCTCACATGTGTGGGTGCACCTACTTAGCCGCCAAGGGGAAAGCCTAAAACACAAGTAACCCCAAGTCTGTTTTCAGAGGGAAATCTCAGACATTCTGCCGACCGGCACAACGTACAGATATGGGCCTCGGGTGTCCAAGCCACCAAGGAAAACAAGGAACCCCATGCATTTCCGAAAAGAGGACACCCGCGGGATTCCGCAGAGATATGATTTATCGCACATCGCCCCAGAATTCTTTACCCAGACACCCCTGCAAAGTCCGAAATTTGGGGAAAAAAACGCATTTTCAGCACATTTCGCTCGATGCACCCATCGAAACACGCCCCCAACAACACATGGCCTACCGTCACGCGTTCCCACAGGTGTCCCGATGAAAACGGTACCTCACATGTGTGGGTGAACCTACCTGGCCGCCAAGGGGAAAGCCTAAAACACAAGTAACCCCAAGTCTGTTTTCAGAGGGAAATCTCATACATTCTGCCGACCGGCACAACGTACAGATATGGGCCTCGGGTGTCCAAGCCACAGAGGAAAACAGGGAACCCCATGCATTTCCGAAAAGCGGACACCCGTGGGAATCCGCAGAGGTATGATTTGCGCACATCGCCCCAGAATTTTTTACCCAGACATCCCCGCAAAGTCCGAAATGTCGGGGAAAAAAACACTTTTTCTGCACATTTCGCTCGACGCACCCATCAAAACACGCCCCCAACAACACATGGCCTACCGTCACGCGTTCCCACAGGTGTCCCGATGAAAACGGTACCTCACATGTGTGGGCGCACCTACCTGGCCGCCAAGGGGAAAGCCTAAAACACAAGTAACCCCAAGTCTGTTTTCAGAGGGAAATCTCAGACATTCTGCCGACCGGCACAACGTACAGATATGGGCCTCGGGTGTCCAAGCCACCGAGGAAAACAGGGAACCCCATGCATTTCCGAAAAGAGAACACCCGTGGGAATCCGCAGAGGTATGATTTGCGCACATCGCCCCAGAATTTTTTACCCAGACACCCCTGCAAATTCCGAAATTTGGGGAGAAAAACGCATTTTCCGCACATTTCGCTCGACGCACCCATCGAAACAGGCCCCCAACAACACATGGCCTACCGTCACACGTTCCCACAGGTGTCCCGATGAAAACGGTACCTCACATGTGTGGGTGCACCTACCTGGCCGCCAAGGGGAAAGCCTAAAACACAAGTAACCCCAAGTCTGTTTTCAGAGGGAAATCTCAGACATTCTGCCGACCGGCACAACGTACAGATATGGGCCTCGGGTGTCCAAGCCACCGAGGAAAACGGGGAACCCCATGCATTTTCGAAAAGAGGACACCCGTGGGAATCCGCAGAGGTATGATATGGGCACATCGCCCCAGAATTTTTACCCAGACAGCCCCGCAAAGTCCGAAATGTGGGCAAAAAAACGCTTTTTCCGCACATTTCGCTCGACGCACCCATCGAAACACGCCCCCAACAACACATGGTCTACCGTCACGCGTTCCCACAGGTGTCCCGATGAAAACGGTACCTCACATGTGTGGTTGCACCTACCTGGCCGCCAAGGGGAAAGCCTAAAACACAAGTAACCCCAAGTCTGTTTTCAGAGGGAAATCTCATACATTCTGCCGACCGGCACAACGTACAGATATGGGCCTCGGGTGTCCAAGCCACCGAGGAAAACAGGGAACCCCATGCATTTCCGAAAAGAGGACACCCGTGGGAATCCGCAGAGGTATGATTTGCGCACATCGCCTCAGAATTTTTTACCCAGACATCCCCGCAAAGTCCGAAATGTCGGGAAAAAAACACTTTTTCTGCACATTTCGCTCGACGCACCCATCAAAACACGCCCCCAACAACACATGGCCTACCGTCACGCGTTCCCACAGGTGTCCCGATGAAAACGGTACCTCACATGTGTGGGTGCACCTACCTGGCCGCCAAGGGGAAAGCCTAAAACACAAGTAACCCCAAGTCTGTTTTCAGAGGGAAATCTCAGACATTCTGCCGACCGGCACAACGTACAGATATGGGCCTCGGGTGTCCAAGCCACCGAGGAAAACAGGGAACCCCATGCATTTCCGAAAAGAGAACACCCGTGGGAATCCGCAGAGGTATGATTTGGGCACATCGCCCCAGAATTTTTACCCAGACAGCCCCGCAAAGTCCGAAATGTGGGCAAAAAAATGCTTTTTCTGCACATTTCGCTCGACGCACCCACCGAAACACGCCCCCAACAACACATGGTCTACCGTCACGCGTTCCCACAGGTGTCCCGATGAAAACGGTACCTCACATGTGTGGGTGCACCTACCTGGCCGCCAAGGGGAAAGCCTAAAACACAAGTAACCCCAAGTCTGTTTTCAGAGGGAAATCTCAGACATTCTGCCAACCGGCACAACGTACAGATATGGGCCTCTGGTGTCCAAGGCACCGAGGAAAACAGGGAACCCCATGCATTTCCGAAAAGAGAACACCCGTGGGAATCCGCAGAGGTATGATTTGCGCACATCGCCCCAGAATTTTTTACCCAGACACCCCTGCAAATTCCGAAATTTGGGGAGAAAAACGCATTTTCCGCACATTTCGCTCGACGCACCCATCGAAACAGGCCCCCAACAACACATGGCCTACTGTCACACGTTCCCACAGGTGTCCCGATGAAAACGGTACCTCACGTGTGGGTGCACCTACCTGGCCGCCAAGGGGAAAGCCTAAAACACAAGTAACCCCAAGTCTGTTTTCAGAGGGAAATCTCAGACATTCTGCCGACCGGCACAACGTACAGATATGGGCCTCGGGTGTCCAAGCCACCAAGGAAAACAGGGAACCCCATGCATTTCCGAAAAGAGGACACCCGTGGGAATCCGCAGAGGTATGATTTGCGCACATCGCCCCAGAATTTTTTACCCAGACACCCCTGCAAAGTCCGAAATTAGGGGAAAAAAACGCTTTTTCCGCACATTTCGCTCGACGCACCCATCGAAACAGGCCCCCAACAACACATGGTCTACCGTCACGCGTTCCCACAGGTGTCCCGATGAAAACGGTACCTCACATGTGTGGGTGCACCTACCTGGCCGCCAAGGGGAAAGCCTAAAACACAAGTAACCCCAAGTCTGTTTTCAGAGGGAAATCTCAGACATTCTGCCGACCGGCACAACGTACAGATATGGGCCTCGGGTGTCCAAGCCACCGAGGAAAGCAGGGAACCCCATGCATTTCCGAAAAGAGGACACCCGTGGGAATCCGCAGAGGTATGATTTGCGCACATCGCCCCAGAATTTTTTACCCAGACAGCCCCGCAAAGTCCGAAATGTCGGGGAAAAAACACTTTTTCTGCACATTTCGCTCGACGCACTGATCAAAACACACCCCCAACAACACATGGCCTACCGTCACGCGTTCCCACAGGTGTCCCGATGAAAACGGTACCTCACATGTGTTGGTGCACCTACTTAGCCGCCAAGGGGAAAGCCTAAAACACAAGTAACCCCAAGTCTGTTTTCAGAGGGAAATCTCAGACATTCTGCCGACCGGCACAACGTACAGATATGGGCCTCGGGTGTCCAAGCCACCGAGGAAAACAGGGAACCCCATGCATTTCCGAAAAGCGGACACCCGCGGGATTCCGCAGAGATATGATTTATCGCACATCGCCCCAGAATTCTTTACCCAGACACCCCTGCAAAGTCCGAAATTTGGGGAAAAAACGCATTTTCAGCACATTTCGCTCGATGCACCCATCGAAACACGCCCCCAACAACACATGGCCTACCGTCACGCGTTCCCACAGGTGTCCCGATGAAAACGGTACCTCACATGTGTGGGTGAACCTACCTGGCCGCCAAGGGGAAAGCCTAAAACACAAGTAACCCCAAGTCTGTTTTCAGAGGGAAATCTCATACATTCTGCCGACCGGCACAACGTACAGATATGGGCCTCGGGTGTCCAAGCCACCGAGGAAAACAGGGAACCCCATGCATTTCCGAAAAGCGGACACCCGTGGGAATCCGCAGAGGTATGATTTGCGCACATCGCCCCAGAATTTTTTACCCAGACACCCCTGCAAATTCCGAAATTTGGGGAGAAAAACGCATTTTCCGCACATTTCGCTCGACGCACCCATCGAAACAGGCCCCCAACAACACATGGCCTACCGTCACACGTTCCCACAGGTGTCCCGATGAAAACGGTACCTCACATGTGTGGGTGCACCTACCTGGCTGCCAAGGGGAAAGCCTAAAACACAAGTAACCCCAAGTCTGTTTTCAGAGGGAAATCTCAGACATTCTGCCGACCGGCACAACGTACAGATATGGGCCTCGGGTGTCCAAGCCACCGAGGAAAACGGGGAACCCCATGCATTTTCGAAAAGAGGACACCCGTGGGAATCCGCAGAGGTATGATATGGGCACATCGCCCCAGAATTTTTACCCAGACAGCCCCGCAAAGTCCGAAATGTGGGCAAAAAAACGCTTTTTCCGCACATTTCGCTCGACGCACCCATCGAAACACGCCCCCAACAACACATGGTCTACCGTCACGCGTTCCCACAGGTGTCCCGATGAAAACGGTACCTCACATGTGTGGGTGCACCTACCTGGCCGCCAAGGGGAAAGCCTAAAACACAAGTAACCCCAAGTCTGTTTTCAGAGGGAAATCTCATACATTCTGCCGACCGGCACAACGTACAGATATGGGCCTCGGGTGTCCAAGCCACCGAGGAAAACAGGGAACCCCATGCATTTCCGAAAAGAGGACACCCGTGGGAATCCGCAGAGGTATGATTTGCGCACATCGCCCCAGAATTTTTTACCCAGACATCCCCGCAAAGTCCGAAATGTCGGGAAAAAAACACTTTTTCTGCACATTTCGCTCGACGCACCCATCAAAACACGCCCCCAACAACACATGGCCTACCGTCACGCGTTCCCACAGGTGTCCCGATGAAAACGGTACCTCACATGTGTGGGTGCACCTACCTGGCCGCCAAGGGGAAAGCCTAAAACACAAGTAACCCCAAGTCTGTTTTCAGAGGGAAATCTCAGACATTCTGCCGACCGGCACAACGTACAGATATGGGCCTCGGGTGTCCAAGCCACCGAGGAAAACAGGGAACCCCATGCATTTCCGAAAAGAGAACACCCGTGGGAATCCGCAGAGGTATGATTTGGGCACATCGCCCCAGAATTTTTACCCAGACAGCCCAGCAAAGTCCGAAATGTGGGCAAAAAAACGCCTTTTCTGCACATTTCGCTCGACGCACCCATCGAAACACGCCCCCAACAACACATGGACTACCGTCACGCGTTCCCACAGGTGTCCCGATGAAAACGGTACCTCACATGTGTGGGTGCACCTACCTGGCCGCCAAGGGGAAAGCCTAAAACACAAGTAACCCCAAGTCTGTTTTCAGAGGGAAATCTCAGACATTCTGCCAACCGGCACAACGTACAGATATGGGCCTCTGGTGTCCAAGGCACCGAGGAAAACAGGGAACCCCATGCATTTCCGAAAAGAGAACACCTGTGGGAATCCGCAGAGGTATGATTTGCGCACATCGCCCCAGAATTTTTTACCCAGACACCCCTGCAAATTCCGAAATTTGGGGAGAAAAACGCATTTTCCGCACATTTCGCTCGACGCACCCATCGAAACAGGCCCCCAACAACACATGGCCTACTGTCACACGTTCCCACAGGTGTCCCGATGAAAACGGTACCTCACATGTGGGTGCACCTACCTGGCCGCCAAGGGGAAAGCCTAAAACACAAGTAACCCCAAGTCTGTTTTCAGAGGGAAATCTCAGACATTCTGCCGACCAGCACAACGTACAGATATGGGCCTCGGGTGTCCAAGCCACCAAGGAAAACAGGGAACCCCATGCATTTCCGAAAAGAGGACACCCGTGGGAATCCGCAGAGGTATGATTTGCGCACATCGCCCCAGAATTTTTTACCCAGACACCCCTGCAAAGTCCGAAATTTGGGGAAAAAACGCTTTTTCCGCACATTTCGCTCGACGCACCCATCGAAACAGGCCCCCAACTACACATGGTCTACCGTCACGCGTTCCCACAGGTGTCCCGATGAAAACGGTACCTCACATGTGTGGGTGCACCTACCTGGCCGCCAAGGGGAAAGCCTAAAACACAAGTAACCCCAAGTCTGTTTTCAGAGGGAAATCTCAGACATTCTGCCGACCGGCACAACGTACAGATATGGGCCTCGGGTGTCCAAGCCACCGAGGAAAACGGGGAACCCCATGCATTTTCAAAAAGAGGACACCCGTGGGAATCCGCAGAGGTATGATTTGGGCACATCGCCCCAGAATTTTTACCCAGACAGCCCCGCAAAGTCCGAAATGTGGGCAAAAAAACGCTTTTTCCGCACATTTCGTTCGACGCACCCATCGAAACACGCCCCCAACAACACATGGTCTACCGTCACGCGTTCCCACAGGTGTCCCGATGAAAACGGTACCTCACATGTGTGGGTGCACCTACCTGGCCGCCAAGGGGAAAGCCTAAAACACAAGTAACCCCAAGTCTGTTTTCAGAGGGAAATCTCATACATTCTGCCGACCGGCACAACGTACAGATATGGGCCTCGGGTGTCCAAGCCACCGAGGAAAACAGGGAACCCCATGCATTTCTGAAAAGAGAACACCCGTGGGAATCCGCAGAGGTATGATTTGCGCACATCGCCCCAGAATTTTTTACCCAGACACCCCTGCAAATTCCGAAATTTGGGGAGAAAAACGCATTTTCCGCACATTTCGCTCGACGCACCCATCGAAACAGGCCCCCAACAACACATGGCCTACCGTCACACGTTCCCACAGGTGTCCCGATGAAAACGGTACCTCACATGTGTGGGTGCACCTACCTGGCCGCCAAGGGGAAAGCCTAAAACACAAGTAACCCCAAGTCTGTTTTCAGAGGGAAATCTCAGACATTCTGCCGACCGGCACAACGTACAGATATGGGCCTCGGGTGTCCAAGCCACCGAGGAAAACGGGGAACCCCATGCATTTTCGAAAAGAGGACACCCGTGGGAATCCGCAGAGGTATGATTTGGGCACATCGCCCCAGAATTTTTACCCAGACAGCCCCGCAAAGTCCGAAATGTGGGCAAAAAAACGCCTTTTCCGCACATTTCGCTCGACGCACCCATCGAAACACGCCCCCAACAACACACGGTCTACCGTCACGCGTTCCCACAGGTGTCCCGATTAAAACGGTACCTCACATGTGTGGGTGCACCTACCTGGCCGCCAAGGGGAAAGCCTAAAACACAAGTAACCCCAAGTCTGTTTTCAGAGGGAAATCTCAGACATTCTGCCGACCGGCACAACGTACAGATATGGGCCTCTGGTGTCCAAGGCACCGAGGAAAACAGGGAACCCCATGCATTTCCGAAAAGAGGACACCCGTGGGAATCCGCAGAGGTATGATTTGCGCACATCGCCCCAGAATTTTCTACCCAGACACCCCTGCAAAGTCCGAAATGTTGGGAAAAAAATGCTTTTTCCGCACATTTCGCTCGACGCACCCATCGAAACACGCCCCCAACAACACATGGCCTACAGTCACGCGTTCCCACAGGTGTCCCGATGAAAACGGTACCTCACATGTGTGGGTGCACCTACCTGGCCGCCAAGGGGAAAGCCTAAAACACAAGTAACCCCAAGTCTGTTTTCAGAGGGAAATCTCAGACATTCTGCCGACCGGCACAACGTACAGATATGGGCCTCGGGTGTCCAAGCCACCGAGGAAAACAGGGAACCCCATGCATTTCCGAAAAGAGGACACCCGTGGGAATCCGCAGAGGTATGATTTGCGCACATCGCCCCAGAATTTTTTACCCAGACACCCCTGCAAAGTCCGAAATTTGGGGAAAGAAACGCATTTTCCGCACATTTCGCTCGACGCACCCATCGAAACACGCCCCCAACAACACATGGCCTACCGTCACGCGTTCCCACAGGTGTCCCGATGAAAACGGTACCTCACATGTGTGGGTGCACCTACCTGGCCGCCAAGGGGAAAGCCTAAAACACAAGTAACCCCAAGTCTGTTTCCAGAGGGAAATCTCAGACATTCTGCCGACCGGCACAACGTACAGATATGGGCCTCGGGTGTCCAAGCCACCGAGGAAAACGGGGAACCCCATACATTTTCGAAAAGAGGACACCCGTGGGAATCCGCAGAGGTATGATTTGGGCACATCACCCCAGAATTTTTTACCTAGACAGCCACGCAAAGTCCGAAATGCGGGGAAAAAAATGCTTTTTCCGCACATTTCGCTCGACGCACCCATCGAAACACGCTCCCAACAACACATGGCCTACCATCACGCGTTCCCACAGGTGTCCCGATGAAAACGGTACCTCACATGTGTGGGTGCACCTACCTGGCCGCCAAAGGGAAAGCCTAAAACACAAGTAATCCCAAGTCTGTTTTCAGAGGGAAATCTCAGACATTCCGCCGACCGGCACAACGTACAGATATGGGCCTCGGGTGTCCAAGCCACAGAGGAAAACAGGGAACCCCATGCATTTTCGAAAAGAGGACACCCGTGGGAATCCGCAGAGGTATGATTTGCGCACATCGCCCCAGAATTTTTACCCAGACAGCCCCGCAAAGTCCGAAATGTGGGCAAAAAACGCTTTTTCCGCACATTTCGCTCGACGCACCCATCGAAACACGCCCCCAACAACACATGATCTACCGTCACGCGTTCCCACAGGTGTCCCGATGAAAACGGTACCTCACATGTGTGGGTGCACCTACCTGGCCGCCAAGGGGAAAGCCTAAAACACAAGTAACCCCAAGTCTGTTTTCAGAGGGAAATCTCATACATTCTGCCGACCGGCACAACGTACAGATATGGGCCTCGGGTGTCCAAGCCACCGAGGAAAACAGGGAACCCCATGCATTTCCGAAAAGAGAACACCCGTGGGAATCCGCAGAGGTATGATTTGCGCACATCGCCCCAGAATTTTTTACCCAGACACCCCTGCAAATTCCGAAATTTGGGGAGAAAAACGCATTTTCCGCACATTTCGCTCGACGCACCCATCGAAACAGGCCCCCAACAACACATGGCCTACCGTCACACGTTCCCACAGGTGTCCCGATGAAAACGGTACCTCACATGTGTGGGTGCACCTACCTGGCCGCCAAGGGGAAAGCCTAAAACACAAGTAACCCCAAGTCTGTTTTCAGAGGGAAATCTCAGACATTCTGCCGACCGGCACAACGTACAGATATGGGCCTCGGGTGTCCAAGCCACCGAGGAAAACGGGGAACCCCATGCATTTTCGAAAAGAGGACACCCGTGGGAATCCGCAGAGGTATGATTTGGGCACATCGCCCCAGAATTTTTACCCAGACAGCCCCGCAAAGTCCGAAATGTGGGCAAAAAAATGCCTTTTCCGCACATTTCGCTCGACGCACCCATCGAAACACGCCCCCAACAACACATGGTCTACCGTCACGCGTTCCCACAGGTGTCCCGATGAAAACGGTACCTCACATGTGTGGGTGCACCTACCTGGCCGCCAAAGGGAAAGCCTAAAACACAAGTAACCCCAAGTCTGTTTTCAGAGGGAAATCTCAGACATTCCGCCGACCGGCACAACGTACAGATATGGGCCTCGGGTGTCCAAGCCACCGAGGAAAACAGGGAACCCTATGCATTTTCGAAAAGAGGACACCCGTGGGAATCCGCAGAGGTATGATTTGCACACATCGCCGCAGAATTTTTACCCAGACAGCCCCGCAAAGTCCGAAATGTGGGCAAAAAAACGCTTTTTCCGCACATTTCGCTCGACGCACCCATCGAAACACGCCCCCAACAACACCTGGTCTACCGTCACGCGTTCCCACAGGTGTCACGATGAAAACGGTACCTCACATGTGTGGGTGCACCTACCTGGCCGCCAAAGGGAAAGCCTAAAACACAAGTAACCCCAAGTCTGTTTTCAGAGGGAAATCTCAGACATTCCGCCGACCGGCACAACGTACAGATATGGGCCTCGGGTGTCCAAGTCACCGAGGAAAACAGGGAACCCCATGCATTTCCGAAAAGAGGACACCCGTGGGAATCCGCAGAGGTATGATTTGCGCACATCGCCCCAGAATTTTTTACCCAGACAGCCCCGCAAAGTCCGAAATGTCGGGATAAAAACACTTTTTCTGCACATTTCGCTCGACGCACCCATCAAAACACGCCCCCAACAACACATGGCCTACCGTCACACGTTCCCACAGGTGTCCCGATGAAAACGGTACCTCACATGTGTGGATGCACCTACTTAGCCGCCAAGGGGAAAGCCTAAAACACAAGTAACCCCAAGTCTGTTTTCAGAGGGAAATCTCAGACATTCTGCCGACCGGCACAACGTACAGATATGGGCCTCGGGTGTCCAAGCCACCAAGGAAAACAAGGAACCCCATGCATTTCCGAAAAGAGGACACCCGCGGGATTCCCCAGAGATATGATTTATCGCACATCGCCCCAGAATTCTTTACCCAGACACCCCTGCAAAGTCCGAAATTTGGGGAAAAAAACGCATTTTCAGCACATTTCGCTCGATGCACCCATCGAAACACGCCCCCAACAACACATGGCCTACCGTCACGCGTTCCCACAGGTGTCCCGATGAAAACGGTACCTCACATGTGTGGGTGAACCTACCTGGCCGCCAAGGGGAAAGCCTAAAACACAAGTAACCCCAAGTCTGTTTTCAGAGGGAAATCTCAGACATTCTGCCGACCGGCACAACGTACAGATATGGGCCTCGGGTGTCCAAGCCACCGAGGAAAACATGGAACCCCATGCATTTTCGAAAAGAGGAAACCCGTGGGAATCCGCAGAGGTATGATTTGCACACATCGCCCCAGAATTTTTTACCCAGACAGCCCCGCAAAGTCCGAAATGTGGGGAAAAAAATGTTTTTTCCGCACATTTCGCTCGACGCACCCATCGAAACATGCCCTCAACAACACATGGCCTACCTTCACGCGTTCCCACAGGTGTCCCGATGAAAACGGTACCTCACATGTGTGGGTGCACCTACCTGGCCGCCAAGGGGAAAGCCTAAAACACAAGTAACCCCAAGTCTGTTTTCAGAGGGAAATCTCATACATTCTGCCGACCGGCACAACGTACAGATATGGGCCTCGGGTGTCCAAGCCACCGAGGAAAACAGGGAACCCCATGCATTTCCGAAAAGAGAACACCCGTGGGAATCCGCAGAGGTATGATTTGCGCACATCGCCCCAGAATTTTTTACCCAGACACCCCTGCAAATTCCGAAATTTGGGGAGAAAAACGCATTTTCCGCACATTTCGCTCGACGCACCCATCGAAACAGGCCCCCAACAACACATGGCCTACCGTCACACGTTCCCACAGGTGTCCCGATGAAAACGGTACCTCACATGTGTGGGTGCACCTACCTGGCCGCCAAGGGGAAAGCCTAAAACACAAGTAACCCCAAGTCTGTTTTCAGAGGGAAATCTCAGACATTCTGCCGACCGGCACAACGTACAGATATGGGCCTCGGGTGTCCAAGCCACCGAGGAAAACAGGGAACCCCATGCATTTTCAAAAAGAGGACACCCGTGGGAATCCGCAGAGGTATGATTTGGGCACATCGCCCCAGAATTTTTACCCAGACAGCCCCGCAAAGTCCGAAATGTGGGCAAAAAAACGCCTTTTCCGCACATTTCGCTCGACGCACCCATCGAAACACGCCCCCAACAACACATGGTCTACCGTCACGCGTTCCCACAGGTGTCCCGATTAAAACGGTACCTCACATGTGTGGGTGCACCTACCTGGCCGCCAAGGGGAAAGCCTAAAACACAAGTAACCCCAAGTCTGTTTTCAGAGGGAAATCTCAGACATTCTGCCGACCGGCACAACGTACAGATATGGGCCTCTGGTGTCCAAGGCACCGAGGAAAACAGGGAACCCCATGCATTTCCGAAAAGAGGACACCCGTGGGAATCCGCAGAGGTATGATTTGCGCACATCGCCCCAGAATTTTCTACCCAGACACCCCTGCAAAGTCCGAAATGTTGGGAAAAAAATGCTTTTTCCGCACATTTCGCTCGACGCACCCATCGAAACACGCCCCCAACAACACATGGCCTACAGTCACGCGTTCCCACAGGTGTCCCGATGAAAACGGTACCTCACATGTGTGGGTGCACCTACCTGGCCGCCAAGGGGAAAGCCTAAAACACAAGTAACCCCAAGTCTGTTTTCAGAGGGAAATCTCATACATTCTGCCGACCGGCACAACGTACAGATATGGGCCTCGGGTGTCCAAGCCACCGAGGAAAACAGGGAACCCCATGCATTTCCGAAAAGAGAACACCCGTGGGAATCCGCAGAGGTATGATTTGCGCACATCGCCCCAGAATTTTTTACCCAGACACCCCTGCAAATTCCGAAATTTGGGGAGAAAAACGCATTTTCCGCACATTTCGCTCGACGCACCCATCGAAACAGGCCCCCAACAACACATGGCCTACCGTCACACGTTCCCACAGGTGTCCCGATGAAAACGGTACCTCACATGTGTGGGTGCACCTACCTGGCCGCCAAGGGGAAAGCCTAAAACACAAGTAACCCCAAGTCTGTTTTCAGAGGGAAATCTCAGACATTCTGCCGACCGGCACAACGTACAGATATGGGCCTCGGGTGTCCAAGCCACCGAGGAAAACAGGGAACCCCATGCATTTTCAAAAAGAGGACACCCGTGGGAATCCGCAGAGGTATGATTTGGGCACATCGCCCCAGAATTTTTACCCAGACAGCCCCGCAAAGTCCGAAATGTGGGCAAAAAAACGCCTTTTCCGCACATTTCGCTCGACGCACCCATCGAAACACGCCCCCAACAACACATGGTCTACCGTCACGCGTTCCCACAGGTGTCCCGATTAAAACGGTACCTCACATGTGTGGGTGCACCTACCTGGCCGCCAAGGGGAAAGCCTAAAACACAAGTAACCCCAAGTCTGTTTTCAGAGGGAAATCTCAGACATTCTGCCGACCGGCACAACGTACAGATATGGGCCTCTGGTGTCCAAGGCACCGAGGAAAACAGGGAACCCCATGCATTTCCGAAAAGAGGACACCCGTGGGAATCCGCAGAGGTATGATTTGCGCACATCGCCCCAGAATTTTCTACCCAGACACCCCTGCAAAGTCCGAAATGTTGGGAAAAAAATGCTTTTTCCGCACATTTCGCTCGACGCACCCATCGAAACACGCCCCCAACAACACATGGCCTACAGTCACGCGTTCCCACAGGTGTCCCGATGAAAACGGTACCTCACATGTGTGGGTGCACCTACCTGGCCGCCAAGGGGAAAGCCTAAAACACAAGTAACCCCAAGTCTGTTTTCAGAGGGAAATCTCAGACATTCCGCCGACCGGCACAACGTACAGATATGGGCCTCGGGTGTCCAAGCCACAGCGGAAAACAGGGAACCCCATGCATTTCCGAAAAGAGGACACCCGTGGGAATCCGCAGAGGTATTATTTGCGCACATCGCCCCAGAAGTTTTTACCCAGACATCCCTGCAAAGTCCGAAATTTGGGGAAAAAAATGTATTTTCCGCACATTTCGCTCGACGCACCCATCGAAACACGCCCCCAACAACACGTGGCCTACCATCACGCGTTCCCACAGGTGTCCCGATGAAAACGGTACCTCACATGTGTGGGTGCACCTACCTGGCCGCCAAGGGGAAAGCCTAAAACACAAGTAACCCCAAGTCTGTTTTCAGAGGGAAATCTCAGACATTCTGCCGACCGGCACAACGTACAGATATGGGCCTCGGGTGTCCAAGCCACCGAGGAAAACAGGGAACCCCATGCATTTTCGAAAAGAGGACACCCGTGGGAATCCGCAGAGGTATGATTTGCGCACATCGCCCCAGAATTTTTTACCCAGACACCCCTGCAAAGTCCGAAATGTGGGCAAAAAAACGCTTTTTCTGCATATTTCGCTCGACGCACCCATCGAAACACGCCCCCAACAACACATGGCCTACCGTCACGCGTTCCCACAGGTGTCCCGATGAAAACGGTACCTCACATGTGTGGGTGCACCTACCTGGCCGCCAAGAGGAAAGCCTAAAACACAAGTAACCCCAAGTCTGTTTTCAGAGGGAAATCTCAGACATTCTGCCGACCGGCACAACGTACAGATATGGGCCTCGGGTGTCCAAGCCACCGAGGAAAACAGGGAACCCCATGCATTTCCGAAAAGAGGACACCCATGGGAATCCGCAGAGGTATGATTTGCGCACATCGCCCCAGAATTCTTTACCCAGACAGCCCCGCAAAGTCCGAAATGTCGGGAAAAAAACACTTTTTCTGCACATTTCGCTCGACGCACCCATCAAAACACGCCCCCAACAACACATGGCCTACCGTCACGCGTTCCCACAGGTGTCCCGATGAAAACGGTACCTCACATGTGTGGGTGCACCTACCTGGCCGCCAAGGGGAAAGCCTAAAACACAAGTAACCCCAAGTCTGTTTTCAGAGGGAAATCTCAGACATTCTGTCGACCGGCACAACGTACAGATATGGGCCTCGGGTGTCCAAGCCACCGAGGAAAACAGGGAACCCCATGCATTTCCGAAAAGAGGACACCCGTGGGAATCCGCAGAGGTATGATTTGCGCACATCGCCCCAGAATTTTTTACCCAAACACCCCTGCAAATTCCGAAATTTGGGGAGAAAAACGCATTTTCCGCACATTTCGCTCGACGCAGCCATCGAAACAGGCCCCCAACAACACATGGCCTACTGTCACGCGTTCCCACAGGTGTCCCGATGAAAACGGTACCTCACATGTGTGGGTGCACCTACCTGGCCGCCAAGGGGAAAGCCTAAAACACAAGTAACCCCAAGTCTGTTTTCAGAGGGAAATCTCAGACATTCTGCCGACCGGCACAACGTACAGATATGGGCCTCGGGTGTCCAAGCCACCGAGGAAAACAGGGAACCCCATGCATTTTCGAAAAGAGGACACCCGTGGGAATCCGCAGAGGTAAGATTTGCGCACATCGCCCCAGACTTTTTTACCCAGACACCCCTGCAAAGTCCGAAATGTGGGCAAAAAAACGCTTTTTCCGCACATTTCGCTCGACGCACCCATCGAAACACGCCCCCAACAACACATGGCCTACCGTCACGCGTTCCCACAGGTGTCCCGATGAAAACGGTACCTCACATGTGTGGGTGCACCTACCTGGCCGCCAAGGGGAAAGCCTAAAACACAAGTAACCCCAAGTCTGTTTTCAGAGGGAAATCTCAGACATTCTGCCGACCGGCACAACGTACAGATATGGGCCTTGGGTGTCCAAGCCACCGAGGAAAGCAGGGAACCCCATGCATTTCCGAAAAGAGGACACCCGTGGGAATCCGCAGAGGTATGATTTGCGCACATCGCCCCAGAATTTTTTACCCAGACAGCCCCGCAAAGTCCGAAATGTCGGGAAAAAAACACTTTTTCTGCACATTTCGCTCGACGCACTCATCAAAACACGCCCCCAACAACACATGGCTTACCGTCACGCGTTCCCACAGGTGTCCCGATGAAAACGGTACCTCACATGTGTGGGTGCACCTACTTAGCCGCCAAGGGGAAAGCCTAAAACACAAGTAACCCCAAGTCTGTTTTCAGAGGGAAATCTCAGACATTCTGCCGACCGGCACAACGTACAGATATGGGCCTCGGGTGTCCAAGCCACCAAGGAAAACAAGGAACCCCATGCATTTCCGAAAAGAGGACACCCGCGGGATTCCGCAGAGATATGATTTATCGCACATAGCCCCAGAATTCTTTACCCAGACACCCCTGCAAAGTCCGAAATTTGGGGGAAAAAACGCATTTTCAGCACATTTCGCTCGATGCACCCATCGAAACACGCCCCCAACAACACATGGCCTACCGTCACGCGTTCCCACAGGTGTCCCGATGAAAACGGTACCTCACATGTGTGGGTGAACCTACCTGGCCGCCAAGGGGAAAGCCTAAAACACAAGTAACCCCAAGTCTGTTTTCAGAGGGAAATCTCATACATTCTGCCGACCGGCACAACGTACAGATATGGGCCTCGGGTGTCCAAGCCACCGAGGAAAACAGGGAACCCCATGCATTTCCGAAAAGTGGACACCCGTGGGAATCCGCAGAGGTATGATTTGCGCACATCGCCCCAGAATTTTTTACCCAGACATCCCCGCAAAGTCCGAAATGTCGGGGGAAAAAACACTTTTTCTGCACATTTCGCTCGACGCACCCATCAAAACACGCCCCCAACAACACATGGCCTACCGTCACGCGTTCCCACAGGTGTCCCGATGAAAACGGTAACTCACATGTGTGGGTGCACCTACCTGGCCGCCAAGGGGAAAGCCTAAAACACAAGTAACCCCAAGTCTGTTTTCAGAGGGAAATCTCAGACATTCTGCCGACCGGCACAACGTACAGATATGGGCCTCGGGTGTCCAAGCCACCGAGGAAAACAGGGAACCCCATGCATTTCCGAAAAGAGAACACCCGTGGGAATCCGCAGAGGTATGATTTGCGCACATCGCCCCAGAATTTTTTACCCAGACACCCCTGCAAATTCCGAAATTTGGGGAGAAAAACGCATTTTCCGCACATTTCGCTCAACGCACCCATCGAAACAGGCCCCCAACAACACATGGCCTACCGTCACACGTTCCCACAGGTGTCCCGATGAAAACGGTACCTCACATGTGTGGGTGCACCTACCTGGCCGCCAAGGGGAAAGCCTAAAGCACAAGTAACCCCAAGTCTGTTTTCAGAGGGAAATCTCAGACATTCTGCCGACCGGCACAACGTACAGATATGGGCCTCGGGTGTCCAAGTCACCGAGGAAAACGGGGAACCCCATGCATTTTCGAAAAGAGGACACCCGTGGGAATCCGCAGAGGTATGATATGGGCACATCGCCCCAGAATTTTTACCCAGACAGCCCCGCAAAGTCCGAAATGTGGGCAAAAAAACGCTTTTTCCGCACATTTCGCTCGACGCACCCATCGAAACACGCCCCCAACAACACATGGTCTACCGTCACGCGTTCCCACAGGTGTCCCGATGAAAACGGTACCTCACATGTGTGGGTGCACCTACCTGGCCGCCAAGGGGAAAGCCTAAAACACAAGTAACCCCAAGTCTGTTTTCAGAGGGAAATCTCAGACATTCTGCCGACCGGCACAACGTACAGATATGGGCCTCGGGTGTCCAAGCCACCGAGGAAAACAGGGAACCCCATGCATTTCCGAAAAGAGAACACCCGTGGGAATCCGCAGAGGTATGATTTGGGCACATCACCCCAGAATTTTTACCCAGACAGCCCCGCAAAGTCCGAAATGTGGGCAAAAAAATGCTTTTTCTGCACATTTCGCTCGACGCACCCATCGGAACACGCCCCCAACAACACATGGTCTACCGTCACGCGTTCCCACAGGTGTCCCGATGAAAACGGTACCTCACATGTGTGGGTGCACCTACCTGGCCGCCAAGGGGAAAGCCTAAAACACAAGTAACCCCAAGTCTGTTTTCAGAGGGAAATCTCAGACATTCTGCCAACCGGCACAACGTACAGATATGGCCCTCTGGTGTCCAAGGCACCAAGGAAAACAGGGAACCCCATGCATTTCCGAAAAGAGAACACCCGTGGGAATCCGCAGAGGTATGATTTGCGCACATCGCCCCAGAAATTTTTACCCAGACACCCCTGCAAATTCCGAAATTTGGGGAGAAAAACGCATTTTCCGCACATTTCGCTCGACGCACCCATCGAAACAGGCCCCCAACAACACATGGCCTACTGTCACACGTTCCCACAGGTGTCCCGATGAAAACGGTACCTCACGTGTGGGTGCACCTACCTGGCCGCCAAGGGGAAAGCCTAAAACACAAGTAACCCCAAGTCTGTTTTCAGAGGGAAATCTCAGACATTCTGCCGACCGGCACAACGTACAGATATGGGCCTCGGGTGTCCAAGCCACCAAGGAAAACAGGGAACCCCATGCATTTCCGAAAAGAGGACACCCGTGGGAATCCGCAGAGGTATGATTTGCGTACATCGCCCCAGAATTTTTTACCCAGACACCCCTGCAAAGTCCGAAATTTGGGGAAAAAAACGCTTTTTCCGCACATTTCGCTCGATGCACCCATCGAAACAGGCCCCCAACAACACATGGTCTACCGTCACGCGTTCCCACAGGTGTCCCGATGAAAACGGTACCTCACATGTGTGGGTGCACCTACCTGGCCGCCAAGGGGAAAGCCTAAAACACAAGTAACCCCAAGTCTGTTTTCAGAGGGAAATCTCAGACATTCTGCCGACCGGCACAACGTACAGATATGGGCCTCGGGTGTCCAAGCCACCGAGGAAAACGGGGAACCCCATGCATTTTCGAAAAGAGGACACCCGTGGGAATCCGCAGAGGTATGATTTGGGCACATCGCCCCAGAATTTTTACCCAGACAGCCCCGCAAAGTCCGAAATGTCGGGAAAAAAACACTTTTTCTGCACATTTCGCTCGACGCACCCATCAAAACACGCCCCCAACAACACATGGCCTACCGTCACGCGTTCCCACAGGTGTCCCGATGAAAACGGTACCTCACATGTGTGGGTGCACATACCTGGCCGCCAAGGGGAAAGCCTAAAACACAAGTAACCCCAAGTCTGTTTTCAGAGGGAAATCTCAGACATTCTGCCGACCGGCACAACGTACAGATATGGGCCTAGGGTGTCCAATCCACCGAGGAAAACAGGGAACCCCATGCATTTCTGAAAAGAGGACACCCGTGGGAATCCGCAGAGGTATGATTTGCGCACATTGCCCCAGAATTTTTTACCCAGACACCTCTGCAAAGTCCGAAATGTGGGGAAAAAAACGCTTTTTCCGCACATTTCGCTCGACGCACCCATCAAAACACGCCCCCAACAACACATGGCCTACCGTCACGCGTTCCCACAGGTGTCCCGATGAAAACGGTACCTCACATGTGTGGGTGCACCTACCTGGCCGCCAAGGGGAAAGCCTAAAACACAAGTAACCCCAAGTCTGTTTTCAGAGGGAAATCTCAGACATTCTGCCGACCGGCACAACGTACAGATATGGGCCTCGGGTGTCCAAGCCACCGAGGAAAACAGGGAACCCCATGCATTTCCGAAAAGAGAACACCCGTGGGAATCCGCAGAGGTATGATTTGCGCACATCGCCCCAGAATTTTTTACCCAGACACCCCTGCAAATTCCGAAATTTGGGGAGAAAAACGCATTTTCCGCACATTTCGCTCGACGCACCCATCGAAACAGGCCCCCAACAACACATGGCCTACCGTCACACGTTCCCACAGGTGTCCCGATGAAAACGGTACCTCACATGTGTGGGTGCACCTACCTGGCCGCCAAGGGGAAAGCCTAAAACACAAGTAACCCCAAGTCTGTTTTCAGAGGGAAATCTCAGACATTCTGCCGACCGGCACAACGTACAGATATGGGCCTCGGGTGTCCAAGCCACCGAGGAAAACGGGGAACCCCATGCATTTTCGAAAAGAGGACACCCGTGGGAATCCGCAGAGGTATGATATGGGCACATCGCCCCAGAATTTTTACCCAGACAGCCCCGCAAAGTCCGAAATGTGGGCAAAAAAACGCTTTTTCCGCACATTTCGCTCGACGCACCCATCGAAACACGCCCCCAACAACACATGGTCTACCGTCACGCGTTCCCACAGGTGTCCCGATGAAAACGGTACCTCACATGTGTGGGTGCACCTACCTGGCCGCCAAGGGGAAAGCCTAAAACACAAGTAACCCCAAGTCTGTTTTCAGAGGGAAATCTCATACATTCTGCCGACCGGCACAACGTACAGATATGGGCCTCGGGTGTCCAAGCCACCGAGGAAAACAGGGAACCCCATGCATTTCTGAAAAGAGAACACCCGTGGGAATCCGCAGAGGTATGATTTGCGCACATCGCCCCAGAATTTTTTACCCAGACATCCCCGCAAAGTCCGAAATGTCGGGAAAAAAACACTTTTTCTGCACATTTCGCTCGACGCACCCATCAAAACACGCCCCCAACAACACATGGCCTACCGTCACGCGTTCCCACAGGTGTCCCGATGAAAACGGTACCTCACATGTGTGGGTGCACCTACCTGGCCGCCAAGGGGAAAGCCTAAAACACAAGTAACCCCAAGTCTGTTTTCAGAGGGAAATCTCAGACATTCTGCCGACCGGCACAACGTACAGATATGGGCCTCGGGTGTCCAAGCCACCGAGGAAAACAGGGAACCCCATGCATTTCCGAAAAGAGAACACCCGTGGGAATCCGCAGAGGTATGATTTGGGCACATCGCCCCAGAATTTTTACCCAGACAGCCCCGCAAAGTCCGAAATGTGGGCAAAAAAATGCTTTTTCTGCACATTTCGCTCGACGCACCCACCGAAACACGCCCCCAACAACACATGGTCTACCGTCACGCGTTCCCACAGGTGTCCCGATGAAAACGGTACCTCACATGTGTGGGTGCACCTACCTGGCCGCCAAGGGGAAAGCCTAAAACACAAGTAACCCCAAGTCTGTTTTCAGAGGGAAATCTCAGACATTCTGCCAACCGGCACAACGTACAGATATGGGCCTCTGGTGTCCAAGGCACCGAGGAAAACAGGGAACCCCATGCATTTCCGAAAAGAGAACACCCGTGGGAATCCGCAGAGGTATGATTTGCGCACATCGCCCCAGAATTTTTTACCCAGACACCCCTGCAAATTCCGAAATTTGGGGAGAAAAACGCATTTTCCGCACATTTCGCTCGACGCACCCATCGAAACAGGCCCCCAACAACACATGGCCTACTGTCACACGTTCCCACAGGTGTCCCGATGAAAACGGTACCTCACGTGTGGGTGCACCTACCTGGCCGCCAAGGGGAAAGCCTAAAACACAAGTAACCCCAAGTCTGTTTTCAGAGGGAAATCTCAGACATTCTGCCGACCGGCACAACGTACAGATATGGGCCTCGGGTGTCCAAGCCACCAAGGAAAACAGGGAACCCCATGCATTTCCAAAAAGAGGACACCCGTGGGAATCCGCAGAGGTATGATTTGCGCACATCGCCCCAGAATTTTTTACCCAGATACCCCTGCAAAGTCCGAAATTTGGGGAAAAAAACGCTTTTTCCGCACATTTCGCTCGACGCACCCATCGAAACAGGCCCCCAACAACACATGGTCTACCGTCACGCGTTCCCACAGGTGTCCCGATGAAAACAGTACCTCACATGTGTGGGTGCACCTACCTGGCCGCCAAGGGGAAAGCCTAAAACACAAGTAACCCCAAGTCTGTTTTCAGAGGGAAATCTCAGACATTCTGCCGACCGGCACAACGTACAGATATGGGCCTCGGGTGTCCAAGCCACCGAGGAAAGCAGGGAACCCCATGCATTTCCGAAAAGAGGACACCCGTGGGAATCCGCAGAGGTATGATTTGCGCACATCGCCCCAGAATTTTTTACCCAGACAGCCCCGCAAAGTCCGAAATGTCAGGAAAAAAACACCTTTTCTGCACATTTCGCTCGACGCACTGATCAAAACACGCCCCCAACAACACATGGCCTACCGTCACGCATTCCCACAGGTGTCCCGATGAAAACGGTACCTCACATGTGTGGGTGCACCTACTTAGCCGCCAAGGGGAAAGCCTAAAACACAAGTAACCCCAAGTCTGTTTTCAGAGGGAAATCTCAGACATTCTGCCGACCGGCACAACGTACAGATATGGGCCTCGGGTGTCCAAGCCACCAAGGAAAACAAGGAACCCCATGCATTTCCGAAAAGAGGACACCCGCGGGATTCCGCAGAGATATGATTTATCGCACATCGCCCCAGAATTCTTTACCCAGACACCCCTGCAAAGTCCGAAATTTGGGGAAAAAACGCATTTTCAGCACATTTCGCTCGATGCACCCATCGAAACACGCCCCCAACAACACATGGCCTACCGTCACGCGTTCCCACAGGTGTCCCGATGAAAACGGTACCTCACATGTGTGGGTGAACCTACCTGGCCGCCAAGGGGAAAGCCTAAAACACAAGTAACCCCAAGTCTGTTTTCAGAGGGAAATCTCATACATTCTGCCGACCGGCACAACGTACAGATATGGGCCTCGGGTGTCCAACCACCGAGGAAAACAGGGAACCCCATGCATTTCCGAAAAGCGGACACCCGTGGGAATCCGCAGAGGTATGATTTGCGCACATTGCCCCAGAATTTTTTACCCAGACATCCCCGCAAAGTCCGAAATGTCGGGGAAAAAAACACTTTTTCTGCACATTTCGCTCGACGCACCCATCAAAACACACCCCCAACAACACATGGCCTACCGTCACGCGTTCCCACAGGTGTCCCGATGAAAACGGTACCTCACATGTGTGGGTGCACCTACCTGGCTGCCAAGGGGAAAGCCTAAAACACAAGTAACCCCAAGTCTGTTTTCAGAGGGAAATCTCAGACATTCTGCCGACCGGCACAACGTACAGATATGGGCCTCGGGTGTCCAAGCCACCGAGGAAAACAGGGAACCCCATGCATTTCCGAAAAGAGAACACCCGTGGGAATCCGCAGAGGTATGATTTGCGCACATCGCCCCAGAATTTTTTACCCAGACACCCCTGCAAATTCCGAAATTTGGGGAGAAAAACGCATTTTCCGCACATTTCGCTCGACGCACCCATCGAAACAGGCCCCCAACAACACATGGCCTACCGTCACACGTTCCCACAGGTGTCCCGATGAAAACGGTACCTCACATGTGTGGGTGCACCTACCTGGCCGCCAAGGGGAAAGCCTAAAACACAAGTAACCCCAAGTCTGTTTTCAGAGGGAAATCTCAGACATTCTGCCGACCGGCACAACGTACAGATATGGGCCTCGGGTGTCCAAGCCACCGAGGAAAACGGGGAACCCCATGCATTTTCGAAAAGAGGACACCCGTGGGAATCCGCAGAGGTATGATATGGGCACATCGCCCCAGAATTTTTACCCAGACAGCCCCGCAAAGTCCGAAATGTGGGCAAAAAAACGCTTTTTCCGCACATTTCGCTCGACGCACCCATCGAAACACGCCCCCAACAACACATGGTCTACCGTCACGCGTTCCCACAGGTGTCCCGATGAAAACGGTACCTCACATGTGTGGGTGCACCTACCTGGCCGCCAAGGGGAAAGCCTAAAACACAAGTAACCCCAAGTCTGTTTTCAGAGGGAAATCTCATACATTCTGCCGACCGGCACAACGTACAGATATGGGCCTCGGGTGTCCAAGCCACCGAGGAAAACAGGGAACCCCATGCATTTCCGAAAAGAGGACACCCGTGGGAATCCGCAGAGGTATGATTTGCGCACATCGCCCCAGAATTTTTTACCCAGACATCCCCGCAAAGTCCGAAATGTCGGGAAAAAAACACTTTTTCTGCACATTTCGCTCGACGCACCCATCAAAACACGCCCCCAACAACACATGGCCTACCGTCACGCGTTCCCACAGGTGTCCCGATGAAAACGGTACCTCACATGTGTGGGTGCACCTACCTGGCCGCCAAGGGGAAAGCCTAAAACACAAGTAACCCCAAGTCTGTTTTCAGAGGGAAATCTCAGACATTCTGCCGACCGGCACAACGTACAGATATGGGCCTCGGGTGTCCAAGCCACCGAGGAAAACAGGGAACCCCATGCATTTCCGAAAAGAGAACACCCGTGGGAATCCGCAGAGGTATGATTTGGGCACATCGCCCCAGAATTTTTACCCAGACAGCCCAGCAAAGTCCGAAATGTGGGCAAAAAAACGCCTTTTCTGCACATTTCGCTCGACGCACCCATCGAAACACGCCCCCAACAACACATGGACTACCGTCACGCGTTCCCACAGGTGTCCCGATGAAAACGGTACCTCACATGTGTGGGTGCACCTACCTGGCCGCCAAGGGGAAAGCCTAAAACACAAGTAACCCCAAGTCTGTTTTCAGAGGGAAATCTCAGACATTCTGCCAACCGGCACAACGTACAGATATGGGCCTCTGGTGTCCAAGGCACCGAGGAAAACAGGGAACCCCATGCATTTCCGAAAAGAGAACACCTGTGGGAATCCGCAGAGGTATGATTTGCGCACATCGCCCCAGAATTTTTCACCCAGACACCCCTGCAAATTCCGAAATTTGGGGAGAAAAACGCATTTTCCGCACATTTCGCTCGACGCACCCATCGAAACAGGCCCCCAACAACACATGGCCTACTGTCACACGTTCCCACAGGTGTCCCGATGAAAACGGTACCTCACGTGTGGGTGCACCTACCTGGCCGCCAAGGGGAAAGCCTAAAACACAAGTAACCCCAAGTCTGTTTTCAGAGGGAAATCTCAGACATTCTGCCGACCGGCACAACGTACAGATATGGGCCTCGGGTGTCCAAGCCACCAAGGAAAACAGGGAACCCCATGCATTTCCGAAAAGAGGACACCCGTGGGAATCCGCAGAGGTATGATTTGCGCACATCGCCCCAGAATTTTTTACCCAGACACCCCTGCAAAGTCCGAAATTTGGGGAAAAAACGCTTTTTCCGCACATTTCGCTCGACGCACCCATCGAAACAGGCCCCCAACAACACATGGTCTACTGTCACGCGTTCCCACAGGTGTCCCGATGAAAACGGTACCTCACATGTGTGGGTGCACCTACCTGGCCGCCAAGGGGAAAGCCTAAAACACAAGTAACCCCAAGTCTGTTTTCAGAGTGAAATCTCAGACATTCTGCCGACCGGCACAACGTACAGATATGGGCCTCGGGTGTCCAAGCCACCGAGGAAAACGGGGAACCCCATGCATTTTCGAAAAGAGGACACCCGTGGGAATCCGCAGAGGTATGATTTGGGCACATCGCCCCAGAATTTTTACCCAGACAGCCCCGCAAAGTCCGAAATGTGGGCAAAAAAACGCTTTTTCCGCACATTTCGTTCGACGCACCCATCGAAACACGCCCCCAACAACACATGGTCTACCGTCACGCGTTCCCACAGGTGTCCCGATGAAAACGGTACCTCACATGTGTGGGTGCACCTACCTGGCCGCCAAGGGGAAAGCCTAAAACACAAGTAACCCGAAGTCTGTTTTCAGAGGGAAATCTCATACATTCTGCCGACCGGCACAACGTACAGATATGGGCCTCGGGTGTCCAAGCCACCGAGGAAAACAGGGAACCCCATGCATTTCTGAAAAGAGAACACCCGTGGGAATCCGCAGAGGTATGATTTGCGCACATCGCCCCAGAATTTTTTACCCAGACACCCCTGCAAATTCCGAAATTTGGGGAGAAAAACGCATTTTCCGCACATTTCGCTCGACGCACCCATCGAAACAGGCCCCCAACAACACATGGCCTACCGTCACACGTTCCCACAGGTGTCCCGATGAAAACGGTACCTCACATGTGTGGGTGCACCTACCTGGCCGCCAAGGGGAAAGCCTAAAACACAAGTAACCCCAAGTCTGTTTTCAGAGGGAAATCTCAGACATTCTGCCGACCGGCACAACGTACAGATATGGGCCTCGGGTGTCCAAGCCACCGAGGAAAACGGGGAACCCCATGCATTTTCGAAAAGAGGACACCCGTGGGAATCCGCAGAGGTATGATTTGGGCACATCGCCCCAGAATTTTTACCCAGACAGCCCCGCAAAGTCCGAAATGTGGGCAAAAAAACCCCTTTTCCGCACATTTCGCTCGACGCACCCATCGAAACACGCCCCCAACAACACACGGTCTACCGTCACGCGTTCCCACAGGTGTCCCGATTAAAACGGTACCTCACATGTGTGGGTGCACCTACCTGGCCGCCAAGGGGAAAGCCTAAAACACAAGTAACCCCAAGTCTGTTTTCAGAGGGAAATCTCAGACATTCTGCCGACCGGCACAACGTACAGATATGGGCCTCTGGTGTCCAAGGCACCGAGGAAAACAGGGAACCCCATGCATTTCCGAAAAGAGGACACCCGTGGGAATCCGCAGAGGTATGATTTGCGCACATCGCCCCAGAATTTTCTACCCAGACACCCCTGCAAAGTCCGAAATGTTGGGAAAAAAATGCTTTTTCCGCACATTTCGCTCGACGCACCCATCGAAACACGCCCCCAACAACACATGGCCTACAGTCACGCGTTCCCACAGGTGTCCCGATGAAAACGGTACCTCACATGTGTGGGTGCATCTACCTGGCCGCCAAGGGGAAAGCCTAAAACACAAGTAACCCCAAGTCTGTTTTCAGAGGGAAATCTCAGACATTCTGCCGACCGGCACAACGTACAGATATGGGCCTCGGGTGTCCAAGCCACCGAGGAAAACAGGGAACCCCATGCATTTCCGAAAAGAGGACACCCGTGGGAATCCGCAGAGGTATGATTTGCGCACATCGCCCCAGAATTTTTTACCCAGACACCCCTGCAAAGTCCGAAATTTGGGGAAAGAAACGCATTTTCCGCACATTTCGCTCGACGCACCCATCGAAACACGCCCCCAACAACACATGGCCTACCGTCACGCGTTCCCACAGGTGTCCCGATGAAAACGGTACCTCACATGTGTGGGTGCACCTACCTGGCCGCCAAGGGGAAAGCCTAAAACACAAGTAACCCCAAGTCTGTTTCCAGAGGGAAATCTCAGACATTCTGCCGACCGGCACAACGTACAGATATGGGCCTCGGGTGTCCAAGCCACCGAGGAAAACGGGGAACCCCATACATTTTCGAAAAGAGGACACCCGTGGGAATCCGCAGAGGTATGATTTGGGCACATCACCCCAGAATTTTTTACCTAGACAGCCACGCAAAGTCCGAAATGCGGGGAAAAAAATGCTTTTTCCGCACATTTCGCTCGACGCACCCATCGAAACACGCTCCCAACAACACATGGCCTACCATCACGCGTTCCCACAGGTGTCCCGATGAAAACGGTACCTCACATGTGTGGGTGCACCTACCTGGCCGCCAAAGGGAAAGCCTAAAACACAAGTAATCCCAAGTCTGTTTTCAGAGGGAAATCTCAGACATTCCGCCGACCGGCACAACGTACAGATATGGGCCTCGGGTGTCCAAGCCACAGAGGAAAACAGGGAACCCCATGCATTTTCGAAAAGAGGACACCCGTGGGAATCCGCAGAGGTATGATTTGCGCACATCGCCCCAGAATTTTTTACCCAGACACCCCTGCAAATTCCGAAATTTGGGGAGAAAAACGCATTTTCCGCACATTTCGCTCGACGCACCCATCGAAACAGGCCCCCAACAACACATGGCCTACCGTCACACGTTCCCACAGGTGTCCCGATGAAAACGGTACCTCACATGTGTGGGTGCACCTACCTGGCCGCCAAGGGGAAAGCCTAAAACACAAGTAACCCCAAGTCTGTTTTCAGAGGGAAATCTCAGACATTCTGCCGACCGGCACAACGTACAGATATGGGCCTCGGGTGTCCAAGCCACCGAGGAAAACGGGGAACCCCATGCATTTTCGAAAAGAGGACACCCGTGGGAATCCGCAGAGGTATGATTTGGGCACATCGCCCCAGAATTTTTACCCAGACAGCCCCGCAAAGTCCGAAATGTGGGCAAAAAAATGCCTTTTCCGCACATTTCGCTCGACGCACCCATCGAAACACGCCCCCAACAACACATGGTCTACCGTCACGCGTTCCCACAGGTGTCCCGATGAAAACGGTACCTCACATGTGTGGGTGCACCTACCTGGCCGCCAAGGGGAAAGCCTAAAACACAAGTAACCCCAAGTCTGTTTTCAGAGGGAAATCTCAGACACTCTGCCGACCGGCACAACGTACAGATATGGGCCTCGGGTGTCCAAGCCACCGAGGAAAACAGGGAACCCCATGCATTTTCGAAAAGAGGACACCCGTGGGAATCCGCAGAGGTAAGATTTGCGCACATCGCCCCAGACTTTTTTACCCAGACACCCCTGCAAAGTCCGAAATGTGGGCAAAAAAACGCTTTTTCCGCACATTTCGCTCGACGCACCCATCGAAACACGCCCCCAACAACACATGGCCTACCGTCACGCGTTCCCACAGGTGTCCCGATGAAAACGGTACCTCACATGTGTGGGTGCACCTACCTGGCCGCCAAGGGGAAAGCCTAAAACACAAGTAACCCCAAGTCTGTTTTCAGAGGGAAATCTCAGACATTCTGCCGACCGGCACAACGTACAGATATGGGCCTTGGGTGTCCAAGCCACCGAGGAAAGCAGGGAACCCCATGCATTTCCGAAAAGAGGACACCCGTGGGAATCCGCAGAGGTATGATTTGCGCACATCGCCCCAGAATTTTTTACCCAGACAGCCCCGCAAAGTCCGAAATGTCGGCAAAAAAACACTTTTTCTGCACATTTCGCTCGACGCACTCATCAAAACACGCCCCCAACAACACATGGCCTACCGTCACGCGTTCCCACAGGTGTCCCGATGAAAACGGTACCTCACATGTGTGGGTGCACCTACTTAGCCGCCAAGGGGAAAGCCTAAAACACAAGTAACCCCAAGTCTGTTTTCAGAGGGAAATCTCAGACATTCTGCCGACCGGCACAACGTACAGATATGGGCCTCGGGTGTCCAAGCCACCAAGGAAAACAAGGAACCCCATGCATTTCCGAAAAGAGGACACCCGCGGGATTCCGCAGAGATATGATTTATCGCACATAGCCCCAGAATTCTTTACCCAGACACCCCTGCAAAGTCCGAAATTTGGGGAAAAAAACGCATTTTCAGCACATTTCGCTCGATGCACCCATCGAAACACGCCCCCAACAACACATGGCCTTCCGTCACGCGTTCCCACAGGTGTCCCGATGAAAACGGTACCTCACATGTGTGGGTGAACCTACCTGGCCGCCAAGGGGAAAGCCTAAAACACAAGTAACCCCAAGTCTGTTTTCAGAGGGAAATCTCATACATTCTGCCGACCGGCACAACGTACAGATATGGGCCTCGGGTGTCCAAGCCACCGAGGAAAACAGGGAACCCCATGCATTTCCGAAAAGTGGACACCCGTGGGAATCCGCAGAGGTATGATTTGCGCACATCGCCCCAGAATTTTTTACCCAGACATCCCCGCAAAGTCCGAAATGTCGGGGGAAAAAACACTTTTTCTGCACATTTCGCTCGACGCACCCATCAAAACACGCCCCCAACAACACATGGCCTACCGTCACGCGTTCCCACAGGTGTCCCGATGAAAACGGTACCTCACATGTGTGGGTGCACCTACCTGGCCGCCAAGGGGAAAGCCTAAAACACAAGTAACCCCAAGTCTGTTTTCAGAGGGAAATCTCAGACATTCTGCCGACCGGCACAACGTACAGATATGGGCCTCGGGTGTCCAAGCCACCGAGGAAAACAGGGAACCCCATGCATTTCCGAAAAGAGAACACCCGTGGGAATCCGCAGAGGTATGATTTGCGCACATCGCCCCAGAATTTTTTACCCAGACACCCCTGCAAATTCCGAAATTTGGGGAGAAAAACGCATTTTCCGCACATTTCGCTCAACGCACCCATCGAAACAGGCCCCCAACAACACATGGCCTACCGTCACACGTTCCCACAGGTGTCCCGATGAAAACGGTACCTCACATGTGTGGGTGCACCTACCTGGCCGCCAAGGGGAAAGCCTAAAGCACAAGTAACCCCAAGTCTGTTTTCAGAGGGAAATCTCAGACATTCTGCCGACCGGCACAACGTACAGATATGGGCCTCGGGTGTCCAAGTCACCGAGGAAAACGGGGAACCCCATGCATTTTCGAAAAGAGGACACCCGTGGGAATCCGCAGAGGTATGATATGGGCACATCGCCCCAGAATTTTTACCCAGACAGCCCCGCAAAGTCCGAAATGTGGGCAAAAAAACGCTTTTTCCGCACATTTCGCTCGACGCACCCATCGAAACACGCCCCCAACAACACATGGTCTACCGTCACGCGTTCCCACAGGTGTCCCGATGAAAACGGTACCTCACATGTGTGGGTGCACCTACCTGGCCGCCAAGGGGAAAGCCTAAAACACAAGTAACCCCAAGTCTGTTTTCAGAGGGAAATCTCAGACATTCTGCCGACCGGCACAACGTACAGATATGGGCCTCGGGTGTCCAAGCCACCGAGGAAAACAGGGAACCCCATGCATTTCCGAAAAGAGAACACCCGTGGGAATCCGCAGAGGTATGATTTGGGCACATCACCCCAGAATTTTTACCCAGACAGCCCCGCAAAGTCCGAAATGTGGGCAAAAAAATGCTTTTTCTGCACATTTCGCTCGACGCACCCATCGGAACACGCCCCCAACAACACATGGTCTACCGTCACGCGTTCCCACAGGTGTCCCGATGAAAACGGTACCTCACATGTGTGGGTGCACCTACCTGGCCGCCAAGGGGAAAGCCTAAAACACAAGTAACCCCAAGTCTGTTTTCAGAGGGAAATCTCAGACATTCTGCCAACCGGCACAACGTACAGATATGGGCCTCTGGTGTCCAAGGCACCAAGGAAAACAGGGAACCCCATGCATTTCCGAAAAGAGAACACCCGTGGGAATCCGCAGAGGTATGATTTGCGCACATCGCCCCAGAATTTTTTACCCAGACACCCCTGCAAATTCCGAAATTTGGGGAGAAAAACGCATTTTCCGCACATTTCGCTCGACGCACCCATCGAAACAGGCCCCCAACAACACATGGCCTACTGTCACACGTTCCCACAGGTGTCCCGATGAAAACGGTACCTCACGTGTGGGTGCACCTACCTGGCCGCCAAGGGGAAAGCCTAAAACACAAGTAACCCCAAGTCTGTTTTCAGAGGGAAATCTCAGACATTCTGCCGACCGGCACAACGTACAGATATGGGCCTCGGGTGTCCAAGCCACCAAGGAAAACAGGGAACCCCATGCATTTCCGAAAAGAGGACACCCGTGGGAATCCGCAGAGGTATGATTTGCGCACATCGCCCCAGAATTTTTTACCCAGACACCCCTGCAAAGTCCGAAATTTGGGGAAAAAAACGCTTTTTCCGCACATTTCGCTCGATGCACCCATCGAAACAGGCCCCCAACAACACATGGTCTACCGTCACGCGTTCCCACAGGTGTCCCGATGAAAACGGTACCTCACATGTGTGGGTGCACCTACCTGGCCGCCAAGGGGAAAGCCTAAAACACAAGTAACCCCAAGTCTGTTTTCAGAGGGAAATCTCAGACATTCTGCCGACCGGCACAACGTACAGATATGGGCCTCGGGTGTCCAAGCCACCGAGGAAAACGGGGAACCCCATGCATTTTCGAAAAGAGGACACCCGTGGGAATCCGCAGAGGTATGATTTGGGCACATCGCCCCAGAATTTTTACCCAGACAGCCCCGCAAAGTCCGAAATGTCGGGAAAAAAACACTTTTTCTGCACATTTCGCTCGACGCACCCATCAAAACACGCCCCCAACAACACATGGCCTACCGTCACGCATTCCCACAGGTGTCCCGATGAAAACGGTACCTCACATGTGTGGGTGCACCTACCTGGCCGCCAAGGGGAAAGCCTAAAACACAAGTAACCCCAAGTCTGTTTTCAGAGGGAAATCTCAGACATTCTGCCAACCGGCACAACGTACAGATATGGCCCTCTGGTGTCCAAGGCACCAAGGAAAACAGGGAACCCCATGCATTTCCGAAAAGAGAACACCCGTGGGAATCCGCAGAGGTATGATTTGCGCACATCGCCCCAGAATTTTTTACCCAGACACCCCTGCAAATTCCGAAATTTGGGGAGAAAAACGCATTTTCCGCACATTTCGCTCGACGCACCCATCGAAACAGGCCCCCAACAACACATGGCCTACTGTCACACGTTCCCACAGGTGTCCCGATGAAAACGGTACCTCACGTGTGGGTGCACCTACCTGGCCGCCAAGGGGAAAGCCTAAAACACAAGTAACCCCAAGTCTGTTTTCAGAGGGAAATCTCAGACATTCTGCCGACCGGCACAACGTACAGATATGGGCCTCGGGTGTCCAAGCCACCAAGGAAAACAGGGAACCCCATGCATTTCCGAAAAGAGGACACCCGTGGGAATCCGCAGAGGTATGATTTGCGCACATCGCCCCAGAATTTTTTACCCAGACACCCCTGCAAAGTCCGAAATTTGGGGAAAAAAACGCTTTTTCCGCACATTTCGCTCGATGCACCCATCGAAACAGGCCCCCAACAACACATGGTCTACCGTCACGCGTTCCCACAGGTGTCCCGATGAAAACGGTACCTCACATGTGTGGGTGCACCTACCTGGCCGCCAAGGGGAAAGCCTAAAACACAAGTAACCCCAAGTCTGTTTTCAGAGGGAAATCTCAGACATTCTGCCGACCGGCACAACGTACAGATATGGGCCTCGGGTGTCCAAGCCACCGAGGAAAACGGGGAACCCCATGCATTTTCGAAAAGAGGACACCCGTGGGAATCCGCAGAGATATGATTTGGGCACATCGCCCCAGAATTTTTACCCAGACAGCCCCGCAAAGTCCGAAATGTCGGGAAAAAAACACTTTTTCTGCACATTTCGCTCGACGCACCCATCAAAACACGCCCCCAACAACACATGGCCTACCGTCACGCGTTCCCACAGGTGTCCCGATGAAAACGGTACCTCACATGTGTGGGTGCACATACCTGGGCGCCAAGGGGAAAGCCTAAAACACAAGTAACCCCAAGTCTGTTTTCAGAGGGAAATCTCAGACATTCTGCCGACCGGCACAACGTACAGATATGGGCCTAGGGTGTCCAATCCACCGAGGAAAACAGGGAACCCCATGCATTTCTGAAAAGAAGACACCCGTGGGAATCCGCAGAGGTATGATTTGCGCACATTGCCCCAGAATTTTTTACCCAGACACCTCTGCAAAGTCCGAAATGTGGGGAAAAAAACGCTTTTTCCGCACATTTCGCTCGACGCACCCATCAAAACACGCCCCCAACAACACATGGCCTACCGTCACGCGTTCCCACAGGTGTCCCGATGAAAACGGTACCTCACATGTGTGGGTGCACCTACCTGGCCGCCAAGGGGAAAGCCTAAAACACAAGTAACCCCAAGTCTGTTTTCAGAGGGAAATCTCAGACATTCTGCCGACCGGCACAACGTACAGATATGGGCCTCGGGTGTCCAAGCCACCGGGGAAAGCAGGGAACCCCATGCATTTCCGAAAAGAGGACACCCGTGGGAATCCGCAGAGGTATGATTTGCGCACATCGCCCCAGAATTTTTTACCCAGACAGCCCCGCAAAGTCCGAAATGTCGGGAAAAAAACACTTTTTCTGCACATTTCGCTCGACGCACTCATCAAAACACGCCCCCAACAACACATGGCCTACCGTCACGCGTTCCCACAGGTGTCCCGATGAAAACGGTACCTCACATGTGTGGGTGCACCTACTTAGCCGCCAAGGGGAAAGCCTAAAACACAAGTAACCCCAAGTCTGTTTTCAGAGGGAAATCTCAGACATTCTGCCGACCGGCACAACGTACAGATATGGGCCTCGGGTGTCCAAGCCACCAAGGAAAACAAGGAACCCCATGCATTTCCGAAAAGAGGACACCCGCGGGATTCCGCAGAGATATGATTTATCGCACATCGCCCCAGAATTCTTTACCCAGACACCCCTGCAAAGTCCGAAATTTGGGGAAAAAAACGCATTTTCAGCACATTTCGCTCGATGCACCCATCGAAACACGCCCCCAACAACACATGGCCTACCGTCACGCGTTCCCACAGGTGTCCCGATGAAAACGGTACCTCACATGTGTGGGTGAACCTACCTGGCCGCCAAGGGGAAAGCCTAAAACACAAGTAACCCCAAGTCTGTTTTCAGAGGGAAATCTCATACATTCTGCCGACCGGCACAACGTACAGATATGGGCCTCGGGTGTCCAAGCCACCGAGGAAAACAGGGAACCCCATGCATTTCCGAAAAGCGGACACCCGTGGGAATCCGCAGAGGTATGATTTGCGCACATCGCCCCAGAATTTTTTACCCAGACATCCCCGCAAAGTCCGAAATGTCGGGGAAAAAAACACTTTTTCTGCACATTTCGCTCGACGCACCCATCAAAACACGCCCCCAACAACACATGGCCTACCGTCACGCGTTCCCACAGGTGTCCCGATGAAAACGGTACCTCACATGTGTGGGTGCACCTACCTGGCCGCCAAGGGGAAAGCCTAAAACACAAGTAACCCCAAGTCTGTTTTCAGAGGGAAATCTCAGACATTCTGCCGACCGGCACAACGTACAGATATGGGCCTCGGGTGTCCAAGCCACCGAGGAAAACAGGGAACCCCATGCATTTCCGAAAAGAGAACACCCGTGGGAATCCGCAGAGGTATGATTTGCGCACATCGCCCCAGAATTTTTTACCCAGACACCCCTGCAAATTCCGAAATTTGGGGAGAAAAACGCATTTTCCGCACATTTCGCTCGACGCACCCATCGAAACAGGCCCCCAACAACACATGGCCTACCGTCACACGTTCCCACAGGTGTCCCGATGAAAACGGTACCTCACATGTGTGGGTGCACCTACCTGGCCGCCAAGGGGAAAGCCTAAAACACAAGTAACCCCAAGTCTGTTTTCAGAGGGAAATCTCAGACATTCTGCCGACCGGCACAACGTACAGATATGGGCCTCGGGTGTCCAAGCCACCGAGGAAAACGGGGAACCCCATGCATTTTCGAAAAGAGGACACCCGTGGGAATCCGCAGAGGTCTGATATGGGCACATCGCCCCAGAATTTTTACCCAGACAGCCCCGCAAAGTCCGAAATGTGGGCAAAAAAACGCTTTTTCCGCACATTTCGCTCGACGCACCCATCGAAACACGCCCCCAACAACACATGGTCTACCGTCACGCGTTCCCACAGGTGTCCCGATGAAAACGGTACCTCACATGTGTGGGTGCACCTACCTGGCCGCCAAGGGGAAAGCCTAAAACACAAGTAACCCCAAGTCTGTTTTCAGAGGGAAATCTCATACATTCTGCCGACCGGCACAACGTACAGATATGGGCCTCGGGTGTCCAAGCCACCGAGGAAAACAGGGAACCCCATGCATTTCCGAAAAGAGGACACCCGTGGGAATCCGCAGAGGTATGATTTGCGCACATCGCCCCAGAATTTTTTACCCAGACATCCCCGCAAAGTCCGAAATGTCGGGAAAAAAACACTTTTTCTGCACATTTCGCTCGACGCACCCATCAAAACACGCCCCCAACAACACATGGCCTACCGTCACGCGTTCCCACAGGTGTCCCGATGAAAACGGTACCTCACATGTGTGGGTGCACCTACCTGGCCGCCAAGGGGAAAGCCTAAAACACAAGTAACCCCAAGTCTGTTTTCAGAGGGAAATCTCAGACATTCTGCCGACCGGCACAACGTACAGATATGGGCCTCGGGTGTCCAGGCCACCGAGGAAAACAGGGAACCCCATGCATTTCCGAAAAGAGAACACCCGTGGGAATCCGCAGAGGTATGATTTGGGCACATCGCCCCAGAATTTTTTCCCAGACAGCCCCGCAAAGTCCGAAATGTGGGCAAAAAAATGCTTTTTCTGCACATTTCGCTCGACGCACCCACCGAAACACGCCCCCAACAACACATGGTCTACCGTCACGCGTTCCCACAGGTGTCCCGATGAAAACGGTACGTCACATGTGTGGGTGCACCTACCTGGCCGCCAAGGGGAAAGCCTAAAACACAAGTAACCCCAAGTCTGTTTTCAGAGGGAAATCTCAGACATTCTGCCAACCGGCACAACGTACAGATATGGGCCTCTGGTGTCCAAGGCACCGAGGAAAACAGGGAACCCCATGCATTTCCGAAAAGAGAACACCCGTGGGAATCCGCAGAGGTATGATTTGCGCACATCGCCCCAGAATTTTTTACCCAGACACCCCTGCAAATTCCGAAATTTGGGGAGAAAAACGCATTTTCCGCACATTTCGCTCGACGCACCCATCGAAACAGGCCCCCAACAACACATGGCCTACTGTCACACGTTCCCACAGGTGTCCCGATGAAAACGGTACCTCACGTGTGGGTGCACCTACCTGGCCGCCAAGGGGAAAGCCTAAAACACAAGTAACCCCAAGTCTGTTTTCAGAGGGAAATCTCAGACATTCTGCCGACCGGCACAACGTACAGATATGGGCCTCGGGTGTCCAAGCCACCAAGGAAAACAGGGAACCCCATGCATTTCCGAAAAGAGGACACCCGTGGGAATCCGCAGAGGTATGATTTGCGCACATCGCCCCAGAATTTTTTACCCAGACACCCCTGCAAAGTCCGAAATTTGGGGAAAAAAACGCTTTTTCCGCACATTTCGCTCGACGCACCCATTGAAACAGGCCCCCAACAACACATGGTCTACCGTCACGCGTTCCCACAGGTGTCCCGATGAAAACGGTACCTCACATGTGTGGGTGCACCTACCTGGCCGCCAAGGGGAAAGCCTAAAACACAAGTAACCCCAAGTCTGTTTTCAGAGGGAAATCTCAGACATTCTGCCGACCGGCACAACGTACAGATATGGGCCTCGGGTGTCCAAGCCACCGAGGAAAGCAGGGAACCCCATGCATTTCCGAAAAGAGGACACCCGTGGGAATCCGCAGAGGTATGATTTGCGCACATCGCCCCAGAATTTTTTACCCAGACAGCCCCGCAAAGTCCGAAATGTCGGGAAAAAAACACCTTTTCTGCACATTTCGCTCGACGCACTGATCAAAACACGCCCCCAACAACACATGGCCTACTGTCACGCATTCCCACAGGTGTCCCGATGAAAACGGTACCTCACATGTGTGGGTGCACCTACTTAGCCGCCAAGGGGAAAGCCTAAAACACAAGTAACCCCAAGTCTGTTTTCAGAGGGAAATCTCAGACATTCTGCCGACCGGCACAACGTACAGATATGGGCCTCGGGTGTCCAAGCCACCAAGGAAAACAAGGAACCCCATGCATTTCCGAAAAGAGGACACCCGCGGGATTCCGCAGAGATATGATTTATCGCACATCGCCCCAGAATTCTTTACCCAGACACCCCTGCAAAGTCCGAAATTTGGGGAAAAAACGCATTTTCAGCACATTTCGCTCGATGCACCCATCGAAACACGCCCCCAACAACACATGGCCTACCGTCACGCGTTCCCACAGGTGTCCCGATGAAAACGGTACCTCACATGTGTGGGTGAACCTACCTGGCCGCCAAGGGGAAAGCCTAAAACACAAGTAACCCCAAGTCTGTTTTCAGAGGGAAATCTCATACATTCTGCCGACCGGCACAACGTACAGATATGGGCCTCGGGTGTCCAAGCCACCGAGGAAAACAGGGAACCCCATGCATTTCCGAAAAGCGGACACCCGTGGGAATCCGCAGAGGTATGATTTGCGCACATCGCCCCAGAATTTTTTACCCAGACATCCCCGCAAAGTCCGAAATGTCGGGGAAAAAAACACTTTTTCTGCACATTTCGCTCGACGCACCCATCAAAACACGCCCCCAACAACACATGGCCTACCGTCACGCGTTCCCACAGGTGTCCCGATGAAAACGGTACCTCACATGTGTGGGTGCACCTACCTGGCTGCCAAGGGGAAAGCCTAAAACACAAGTAACCCCAAGTCTGTTTTCAGAGGGAAATCTCAGACATTCTGCCGACCGGCACAACGTACAGATATGGGCCTCGGGTGTCCAAGCCACCGAGGAAAACAGGGAACCCCATGCATTTCCGAAAAGAGAACACCCGTGGGAATCCGCAGAGGTATGATTTGCGCACATCGCCCCAGAATTTTTTACCCAGACACCCCTGCAAATTCCGAAATTTGGGGAGAAAAACGCATTTTCCGCACATTTCGCTCGACGCACCCATCGAAACAGGCCCCCAACAACACATGGCCTACCGTCACACGTTCCCACAGGTGTCCCGATGAAAACGGTACCTCACATGTGTGGGTGCACCTACCTGGCCGCCAAGGGGAAAGCCTAAAACACAAGTAACCCCAAGTCTGTTTTCAGAGGGAAATCTCAGACATTCTGCCGACCGGCACAACGTACAGATATGGGCCTCGGGTGTCCAAGCCACCGAGGAAAACGGGGAACCCCATGCATTTTCGAAAAGAGGACACCCGTGGGAATCCGCAGAGGTATGATATGGGCACATCGCCCCAGAATTTATACCCAGACAGCCCCGCAAAGTCCGAAATGTGGGCAAAAAAACGCTTTTTCCGCACATTTCGCTCGACACACCCATCGAAACACGCCCCCAACAACACATGGTCTACCGTCACGCTTTCCCACAGGTGTCCCGATGAAAACGGTACCTCACATGTGTGGGTGCACCTACCTGGCCGCCAAGGGGAAAGCCTAAAACACAAGTAACCCCAAGTCTGTTTTCAGAGGGAAATCTCATACATTCTGCCGACCGGCACAACGTACAGATATGGGCCTCGGGTGTCCAAGCCACCGAGGAAAACAGGGAACCCCATGCATTTCCGAAAAGAGGACACCCGTGGGAATCCGCAGAGGTATGATTTGCGCACATCGCCCCAGAATTTTTTACCCAGACATCCCCGCAAAGTCCGAAATGTCGGGAAAAAAACACTTTTTCTGCACATTTCGCTCGACGCACCCATCAAAACACGCCCCCAACAACACATGGCCTACCGTCACGCGTTCCCACAGGTGTCCCGATGAAAACGGTACCTCACATGTGTGGGTGCACCTACCTGGCCGCCAAGGGGAAAGCCTAAAACACAAGTAACCCCAAGTCTGTTTTCAGAGGGAAATCTCAGACATTCTGCCGACCGGCACAACGTACAGATATGGGCCTCGGGTGTCCAAGCCACCGAGGAAAACAGGGAACCCCATGCATTTCCGAAAAGAGAACACCCGTGGGAATCCGCAGAGGTATGATTTGGGCACATCGCCCCAGAATTTTTACCCAGACAGCCCAGCAAAGTCCGAAATGTGGGCAAAAAAACGCCTTTTCTGCACATTTCGCTCGACGCACCCATCGAAACACGCCCCCAACAAAACATGGACTACCGTCACGCGTTCCCACAGGTGTCCCGATGAAAACGGTACCTCACATGTGTGGGTGCACCTACCTGGCCGCCAAGGGGAAAGCCTAAAACACAAGTAACCCCAAGTCTGTTTTCAGAGGGAAATCTCAGACATTCTGCCAACCGGCACAACGTACAGATATGGGCCTCTGGTGTCCAAGGCACCGAGGAAAACAGGGAACCCCATGCATTTCCGAAAAGAGAACACCTGTGGGAATCCGCAGAGGTATGATTTGCGCACATCGCCCCAGAATTTTTCACCCAGACACCCCTGCAAATTCCGAAATTTGGGGAGAAAAACGCATTTTCCGCACATTTCGCTCGACGCACCCATCGAAACAGGCCCCCAACAACACATGGCCTACTGTCACACGTTCCCACAGGTGTCCCGATGAAAACGGTACCTCACGTGTGGGTGCACCTACCTGGCCGCCAAGGGGAAAGCCTAAAACACAAGTAACCCCAAGTCTGTTTTCAGAGGGAAATCTCAGACATTCTGCCGACCGGCACAACGTACAGATATGGGCCTCGGGTGTCCAAGCCACCAAGGAAAACAGGGAACCCCATGCATTTCCGAAAAGAGGACACCCGTGGGAATCCGCAGAGGTATGATTTGCGCACATCGCCCCAGAATTTTTTACCCACACACCCCTGCAAAGTCCGAAATTTGGGGAAAAAACGCTTTTTCCGCACATTTCGCTCGACGCACCCATCGAAACAGGCCCCCAACAACACATGGTCTACCGTCACGCGTTCCCACAGGTGTCCCGATGAAAACTGTACCTCACATGTGTGGGTGCACCTACCTGGCCGCCAAGGGGAAAGCCTAAAACACAAGTAACCCCAAGTCTGTTTTCAGAGTGAAATCTCAGACATTCTGCCGACCGGCACAACGTACAGATATGGGCCTCGGGTGTCCAAGCCACCGAGGAAAACGGGGAACCCCATGCATTTTCGAAAAGAGGACACCCGTGGGAATCCGCAGAGGTATGATTTGGGCACATCGCCCCAGAATTTTTACCCAGACAGCCCCGCAAAGTCCGAAATGTGGGCAAAAAAACGCTTTTTCCGCACATTTCGTTCGACGCACCCATCGAAACACGCCCCCAACAACACATGGTCTACCGTCACGCGTTCCCACAGGTGTCCCGATGAAAACGGTACCTCACATGTGTGGGTGCACCTACCTGGCCGCCAAGGGGAAAGCCTAAAACACAAGTAACCCCAAGTCTGTTTTCAGAGGGAAATCTCATACATTCTGCCGACCGGCACAACGTACAGATATGGGCCTCGGGTGTCCAAGCCACCGAGGAAAACAGGGAACCCCATGCATTTCTGAAAAGAGAACACCCGTGGGAATCCGCAGAGGTATGATTTGCGCACATCGCCCCAGAATTTTTTACCCAGACACCCCTGCAAATTCCGAAATTTGGGGAGAAAAACGCATTTTCCGCACATTTCGCTCGACGCACCCATCGAAACAGGCCCCCAACAACACATGGCCTACCGTCACACGTTCCCACAGGTGTCCCGATGAAAACGGTACCTCACATGTGTGGGTGCACCTACCTGGCCGCCAAGGGGAAAGCCTAAAACACAAGTAACCCCAAGTCTGTTTTCAGAGGGAAATCTCAGACATTCTGCCGACCGGCACAACGTACAGATATGGGCCTCGGGTGTCCAAGCCACCGAGGAAAACGGGGAACCCCATGCATTTTCGAAAAGAGGACACCCGTGGGAATCCGCAGAGGTATGATTTGGGCACATCGCCCCAGAATTTTTACCCAGACAGCCCCGCAAAGTCCGAAATGTGGGCAAAAAAACGCCTTTTCCGCACATTTCGCTCGACGCACCCATCGAAACACGCCCCCAACAACACACGGTCTACCGTCACGCGTTCCCACAGGTGTCCCGATTAAAACGGTACCTCACATGTGTGGGTGCACCTACCTGGCCGCCAAGGGGAAAGCCTAAAACACAAGTAACCCCAAGTCTGTTTTCAGAGGGAAATCTCAGACATTCTGCCGACCGGCACAACGTACAGATATGGGCCTCTGGTGTCCAAGGCACCGAGGAAAACAGGGAACCCCATGCATTTCCGAAAAGAGGACACCCGTGGGAATCCGCAGAGGTATGATTTGCGCACATCGCCCCAGAATTTTCTACCCAGACACCCCTGCAAAGTCCGAAATGTTGGGAAAAAAATGCTTTTTCCGCACATTTCGCTCGACGCACCCATCGAAACACGCCCCCAACAACACATGGCCTACAGTCACGCGTTCCCACAGGTGTCCCGATGAAAACGGTACCTCACATGTGTGGGTGCACCTACCTGGCCGCCAAGGGGAAAGCCTAAAACACAAGTAACCCCAAGTCTGTTTTCAGAGGGAAATCTCAGACATTCTGCCGACCGGCACAACGAACGTACAGATATGGGCCTCGGGTGTCCAAGCCACCGAGGAAAACAGGGAACCCCATGCATTTCCGAAAAGAGGACACCCGTGGGAATCCGCAGAGGTATGATTTGCGCACATCGCCCCAGAATTTTTTACCCAGACACCCCTGCAAAGTCCGAAATTTGGGGAAAGAAACGCATTTTCCGCACATTTCGCTCGACGCACCCATCGAAACACGCCCCCAACAACACATGGCCTACCGTCACGCGTTCCCACAGGTGTCCCGATGAAAACGGTACCTCACATGTGTGGGTGCACCTACCTGGCCGCCAAGGGGAAAGCCTAAAACACAAGTAACCCCAAGTCTGTTTCCAGAGGGAAATCTCAGACATTCTGCCGACCGGCACAACGTACAGATATGGGCCTCGGGTGTCCAAGCCACCGAGGAAAACGGGGAACCCCATACATTTTCGAAAAGAGGACACCCGTGGGAATCCGCAGAGGTATGATTTGGGCACATCACCCCAGAATTTTTTACCTAGACAGCCACGCAAAGTCCGAAATGCGGGGAAAAAAATGCTTTTTCCGCACATTTCGCTCGACGCACCCATCGAAACACGCTCCCAACAACACATGGCCTACCATCACGCGTTCCCACAGGTGTCCCGATGAAAACGGTACCTCACATGTGTGGGTGCACCTACCTGGCCGCCAAAGGGAAAGCCTAAAACACAAGTAATCCCAAGTCTGTTTTCAGAGGGAAATCTCAGACATTCCGCCGACCGGCACAACGTACAGATATGGGCCTCGGGTGTCCAAGCCACAGAGGAAAACAGGGAACCCCATGCATTTTCGAAAAGAGGACACCCGTGGGAATCCGCAGAGGTATGATTTGCGCACATCGCCCCAGAATTTTTTACCCAGACACCCCTGCAAATTCCGAAATTTGGGGAGAAAAACGCATTTTCCGCACATTTCGCTCGACGCACCCATCGAAACAGGCCCCCAACAACACATGGCCTACCGTCACGCGTTCCCACAGGTGTCCCGATGAAAACGGCACCCCACATGTGTGGGTGCACCTACCTGGCTGCCAAGGGGAAAGCCTAAAACACAAGTAACCCCAAGTCTGTTTTCAGAGGGAAATCTCAGACATTCTGCCGACCGGCACAATGTACAGATATGGGCCTCGGGTGTCCAAGTCACCGAGGAAAACAGGGAACCCCATGCATTTCCGAAAAGAGGACACCCGTGGGAATCCGCAGAGGTATGATTTGCGCACATCGCCCCAGAATTTTTTACCCAGACAGCCCCGCAAAGTCCGAAATGTCGGGATAAAAACACTTTTTCTGCACATTTCGCTCGACGCACCCATCAAAACACGCCCCCAACAACACATGGCCTACCGTCACGCGTTCCCACAGGTGTCCCGATGAAAACGGTACCTCACATGTGTGGATGCACCTACTTAGCCGCCAAGGGGAAAGCCTAAAACACAAGTAACCCCAAGTCTGTTTTCAGAGGGAAATCTCAGACATTCTGCCGACCGGCACAACGTACAGATATGGGCCTCGGGTGTCCAAGCCACCAAGGAAAACAAGGAACCCCATGCATTTCCGAAAAGAGGACACCCGCGGGATTCCGCAGAGATATGATTTATCGCACATCGCCCCAGAATTCTTTACCCAGACACCCCTGCAAAGTCTGAAATTTGCGGAAAAAAACGCATTTTCAGCACATTTCGCTCGATGCACCCATCGAAACACGCCCCCAACAACACATGGCCTACCGTCACGCGTTCCCACAGGTGTCCCGATGAAAACGGTACCTCACATGTGTGGGTGAACCTACCTGGCCGCCAAGGGGAAAGCCTAAAACACAAGTAACCCCAAGTCTGTTTTCAGAGGGAAATCTCAGACATTCTGCCGACCGGCACAACGTACAGATATGGGCCTCGGGTGTCCAAGCCACCGAGGAAAACAGGGAACCCCATGCATTTTCGAAAAGAGGACACCCGTGGGAATCCGCAGAGGTATGATTTGCACACATCGCCCCAGAATTTTTTACCCAGACAGCCCCGCAAAGTCCGAAATGTGGGTAAAAAAATGTTTTTTCCGCACATTTCGCTCGACGCACCCATCGAAACATGCCCTCAACAACACATGGCCTACCGTCACGCGTTCCCACAGGTGTCCCGATGAAAACGGTACCTCACATGTGTGGGTGCACCTACCTGGCCGCCAAGGGGAAAGCCTAAAACACAAGTAACCCCAAGTCTGTTTTCAGAGGGGAATCTCATACATTCTGCCGACCGGCACAACGTACAGATATGGGCCTCGGGTGTCCAAGCCACCGAGGAAAACAGGGAACCCCATGCATTTCCGAAAAGCGGACACCCGTGGGAATCCGCAGAGGTATGATTTGCGCACATCGCCCCAGAATTTTTTACCCAGACATCCCTGCAAAGTCCGAAATGTCGGGGAAAAAAACACTTTTTCTGCACATTTCGCTCGACGCACCCATCAAAACACGCCCCCATCAACACATGGCCTACCGTCACGCGTTCCCACAGGTGTCCCGATGAAAACGGTACCTCACATGTGTGGGTGCACCTACCTGGCCGCCAAGGGGAAAGCCTAAAACACAAGTAACCCCAAGTCTGTTTTCAGAGGGAAATCTCAGACATTCTGCCGACCGGCACAACGTACAGATATGGGCCTCGGGTGTCCAAGCCACCGAGGAAAACAGGGAACCCCATGCATTTCCGAAAAGAGAACACCCGTGGGAATCCGCAGAGGTATGATTTGCGCACATCGCCCCAGAATTTTTTACCCAGACACCCCTGCAAATTCCGAAATTTGGGGAGAAAAACGCATTTTCCGCACATTTCGCTCGACGCACCCATCGAAACAGGCCCCCAACAACACATGGCCTACCGTCACACGTTCCCACAGGTGTCCCGATGAAAACGGTACCTCACATGTGTGGGTGCACCTACCTGGCCGCCAAGGGGAAAGCCTAAAACACAAGTAACCCCAAGTCTGTTTTCAGAGGGAAATCTCAGACATTCTGCCGACCGGCACAACGTACAGATATGGGCCTCGGGTGTCAAAGCCACCGAGGAAAACGGGGAACCCCATGCATTTTTGAAAAGAGGACACCCGTGGGAATCCGCAGAGGTATGATATGGGCACATCGCCCCAGAATTTTTACCCAGACAGCCCCGCAAAGTCCGAAATGTGGGCAAAAAAACGCTTTTTCCGCACATTTCGCTCGACGCACCCATCGAAACACGCCCCCAACAACACATGGTCTACCGTCACGCGTTCCCACAGGTGTCCCGATGAAAACGGTACCTCACATGTGTGGGTGCACCTACCTGGCCGCCAAGGGGAAAGCCTAAAACACAAGTAACCCCAAGTCTGTTTTCAGAGGGAAATCTCATACATTCTGCCGACCGGCACAACGTACAGATATGGGCCTCGGGTGTCCAAGCCACCGAGGAAAACAGGGAACCCCATGCATTTCCGAAAAGAGGACACCCGTGGGAATCCGCAGAGGTATGATTTGCGCACATCGCCCCAGAATTTTTTACCCAGACATCCCCGCAAAGTCCGAAATGTCGGGAAAAAAACACTTTTTCTGCACATTTCGCTCGACGCACCCATCGAAACACGCCCCCAACAACACATGGTCTACCGTCACGCGTTCCCACAGGTGTCCCGATGAAAACGGTACCTCACATGTGTGGGTGCACCTACCTGGCCGACAAGGGGAAAGCCTAAAACACAAGTAACCCCAAGTCTGTTTTCAGAGGGAAATCTCAGACATTCTGCCGACCGGCACAACGTACAGATATGGGCCTCTGGTGTCCAAGGCACCGAGGAAAACAGGGAACCCCATGCATTTCCGAAAAGAGAACACCCGTGGGAATCCGCAGAGGTATGATTTGCGCACATCGCCCCAGAATTTTTTACCCAGACACCCCTGCAAATTCCGAAATTTGGGGAGAAAAACGCATTTTCCGCACATTTCGCTCGACGCACCCATCGAAACAGGCCCCCAACAACACATGGCCTACCGTCACACGTTCCCACAGGTGTCCCGATGAAAACGGTACCTCTCATGTGTGGGTGCACCTACCTGGCCGCCAAGGGGAAAGCCTAAAACACAAGTAACCCCAAGTCTGTTTTCAGAGGGAAATCTCAGACATTCTGCAGACCGGCACAACGTACAGATATGGGCCTCGGGTGTCCAAGCCACCGAGGAAAACGGGGAACTCCATGCATTTTCGAAAAGAGGACACCCGTGGGAATCCGCAGAGGTATGATTTGGGCACATCGCCCCAGAATTTTTACCCAGACAGCCCCGCAAAGTCTGAAATGTGGGCAAAAAAACGCTTTTTCCGCACATTTCGCTCGACGCACCCATCGAAACACGCCCCCAACAACACATGGTCTACCGTCACGCGTTCCCACAGGTGTCCCGATGAAAACGGTACCTCACATGTGTGGGTGCACCTACCTGGCCGCCAAGGGGAAAGCCTAAAACACAAGTAACCCCAAGTCTGTTTTCAGAGGGAAATCTCATACATTCTGCCGACCGGCACAACGTACAGATATGGGCCTCGGGTGTCCAAGCCACCGAGGAAAACAGGGAACCCCATGCATTTCCGAAAAGAGAACACCCGTGGGAATCCGCAGAGGTATGATTTGCGCACATCGCCCCAGAATTTTTTACCCAGACACCCCGGCAAATTCCGAAATTTGGGGAGAAAAACGCATTTTCCGCACATTTCGCTCGACGCACCCATCGAAACAGGCCCCCAACAACACATGGCCTACTGTCACACGTTCCCACAGGTGTCCAGATGAAAACGGTACCTCACATGTGTGGGTGCACCTACCTGGCCGCCAAGGGGAAAGCCTAAAACACAAGTAACCCCAAGTCTGTTTTCAGAGGGAAATCTCAGACATTCTGCCGACCGGCACAACGTACAGATAAGGGCCTCGGGTGTCCAAGCCACCGAGGAAAACGGGGAACCCCATGCATTTTCGAAAAGAGGACACCCGTGGGAATCCGCAGAGGTATGATTTGGGCACATCGCCCCAGAATTTTTACCCAGACAGCCCCGCAAAGTCCGAAATGTGGGCAAAAAAACGCTTTTTCCGCACATTTTGCTCGACGCCCCCATCGAAACACGCCCCCAACAACACATGGTCTACCGTCACGCGTTCCCACAGGTGTCCCGATGAAAACGGTACCTCACATGTGTGGGTGCACCTACCTGGCCGCCAAGGGGAAAGCCTAAAACACAAGTAACCCCAAGTCTGTTTTCAGAGGGAAATCTCAGACATTCTGCCGACCGGCACAACGTACAGATATGGGCCTCTGGTGTCCAAGGCACCGAGGAAAACAGGGAACCCCATGCATTTCCGAAAAGAGGACACCCGTGGGAATCCGCAGAGGTATGATTTGCGCACATCGCCCCAGAATTTTCTACCCAGACACCCCTGCAAAGTCCGAAATGTTGGGGAAAAAACGCATTTTCAGCACATTTCGCTCGACGCACCCATCGAAACACGCCCCCAACAACACATGGCCTACCGTCACGCGTTCCCATAGGTGTCCCGATGAAAACGGTACCTCACATGTGTGGGTGCACCTACCTGGCCGCCAAGGGGAAAGCCTAAAACACAAGTAACCCCAAGTCTGTTTTCAGAGGGAAATCTCAGACATTCTGCCGACCGGCACAACGTACAGATATGGGCCTCTGGTGTCCAAGGCACCGAGCTAAACAGGGAACCCCATGCATTTCTGAAAAGAGAACACCCGTGGGAATCCGCAGAGGTATGATTTGCGCACATCGCCCCAGAATTTTTTACCCAGACACCCCTGCAAATTCCGAAATTTGGGGAGAAAAACGCATTTTCCGCACATTTCGCTCGACGCACCCATCGAAACAGGCCCCCAACAACACATGGCCTACCGTCACACGTTCCCACAGGTGTCCCGATGAAAAGGGTACCTCACATGTGTGGGTGCACCTACCTGGCCGCCAAGGGGAAAGCCTAAAACACAAGTAACCCCAAGTCTGTTTTCAGAGGGAAATCTCAGACATTCTGCCGACCGGCACAACGTACAGATATGGGCCTCGGGTGTCCAAGCCACCGAGGAAAACGGGGAACCCCATGCATTTTCGAAAAGAGGACACCCGTGGGAATCCGCAGAGGTATGATTTGGGCACATCGCCCCAGAATTTTTACCCAGACAGCCCCGCAAAGTCCGAAATGTGGGCAAAAAAACGCTTTTTCCGCACATTTCGCTCGACGCACCCATCGAAACACGCCCCCAACAACACATGGTCTACCGTCACGCGTTCCCACAGGTGTCCCGATGAAAACGGTACCTCACATGTGTGGGTGCACCTACCTGGCCGCCAAGGGGAAAGCCTAAAACACAAGTAACCCCAAGTCTGTTTTCAGAGGGAAATCTCATACATTCTGCCGACCGGCAGAACGTACAGATATGGGCCTCGGGTGTCCAAGCCACCGAGGAAAACAGGGAACCCCATGCATTTCCAAAAAGAGAACACCCGTGGGAATCCGCAGAGGTATGATTTGCGCACATCGCCCCAGAATTTTTTACCCAGACACCCCTGCAAATTCCGAAATTTGGGGAGAAATATGCATTTTCCGCACATTTCGCTCGACGCACCCATCGAAACAGGCCCCCAACAACACATGGCCTACCGTCACACGTTCCCACAGGTGTCCCGATGAAAACGGTACCTCACATGTGTGGGTGCACCTACCTGGCCGCCAAGGGGAAAGCCTAAAACACAAGTAACCCCAAGTCTGTTTTCAGAGGGAAATCTCAGACATTCTGCCGACCGGCACAACGTACAGATATGGGCCTCGGGTGTCCAAGCCACCGAGGAAAACAGGGAACCCCATGCATTTTCGAAAAGAGGACACCCGTGGGAATCCGCAGAGGTATGATTTGGGCACATCGCCCCAGAATTTTTACCCAGACAGCCCCGCAAAGTCCGAAATGTGGGCAAAAAAACGCCTTTTCCGCACATTTCGCTCGACGCACCCATCGAAACACGCCCCCAACAACACATGGTCTACCGTCACGCGTTCCCACAGGTGTCCCGATTAAAACAGCACCTCACATGTGTGGGTGCACCTACCTGGCCGCCAAGGGGAAAGCCTAAAACACAAGTAACCCCAAGTCTGTTTTCAGAGGGAAATCTCAGACATTCTGCCGACCGGCACAACGTACAGATATGGGCCTCTGGTGTCCAAGGCACCGAGGAAAACAGGGAACCCCATGCATTTCCGAAAAGAGGACACCCGTGGGAATCCGCAGAGGTATGATTTGCGCACATCGCCCCAGAATTTTCTACCCAGACACCCCTGCAAAGTCCAAAATGTTGGGAAAAAAATGCTTTTTCCGCACATTTCGCTCGACGCACCCATCGAAACACGCCCCCAACAACACATGGCCTACAGTCACGCGTTCCCACAGGTGTCCCGATGAAAACGGTACCTCACATGTGTGGGTGCACCTACCTGGCCGCCAAGGGGAAAGCCTAAAACACAAGTAACCCCAAGTCTGTTTTCAGAGGGAAATCTCAGACATTCTGCCGACCGGCACAACGTACAGATATGGGCCTCGGGTGTCCAAGCCACCGAGGAAAACAGGGAACCCCATGCATTTCCGAAAAGAGGACACCCGTGGGAATCCGCAGAGGTATGATTTGCGCACATCGCCCCAGAATTTTTTACCCAGACACCCCTGCAAAGTCCGAAATTTGGGGAAAGAAACGCATTTTCCGCACATTTCGCTCGACGCACCCATCGAAACACGCCCCCAACAACACATGGCCTACCGTCACGCGTTCCCACAGGTGTCCCGATGAAAACGGTACCTCACATGTGTGGGTGCACCTACCTGGCCGCCAAGGGGAAAGCCTAAAACACAAGTAACCCCAAGTCTGTTTTCAGAGGGAAATCTCAGACATTCTGCCGACCGGCACAACGTACAGATATGGGCCTCGGGTGTCCAAGCCACCGAGGAAAACGGGGAACCCCATGCATTTTCGAAAAGAGGACACCCGTGGGAATCCGCAGAGGTATGATTTGGGCACATCGCCCCAGAATTTTTTACCCAGACAGCCCTGCAAAGTCCGAAATGCGGGGAAAAAAATGCTTTTTCCGCACATTTCGCTCGACGCACCCATCGAAACACGCTCCCAACAACACATGGCCTACCATCACGCGTTCCCACAGGTGTCCCGATGAAAACGGTACCTCACATGTGTGGGTGCACCTACCTGGCCGCCAAAGGGAAAGCCTAAAACACAAGTAACCCCAGGTCTGTTTTCAGAGGGAAATCTCAGACATTCCGCCGACCGGCACAACGTACAGATATGGGCCTCGGGTGTCCAAGCCACCGAGGAAAACAGGGAACCCCATGCATTTTCGAAAAGAGGACACCAGTGGGAATCCGCAGAGGTATGATTTGCGCACATCGCCCCAGAATTTTTACCCAGACAGCCCCGCAAAGTCCGAAATGTGGGCAAAAAAATGCTTTTTCCGCACATTTCGCTCGACGCACCCATCGAAACACGCCCCCAACAACACATGATCTACCGTCACGCGTTCCCACAGGTGTCCCGATGAAAATGGTACCTCACATGTGTGAGTGCACCTACCTGGCCGCCAAGGGGAAAGCCTAAAACACAAGTAACCCCAAGTCTGTTTTAAGAGGGAAATCTCATACATTCTGCCGACCGGCACAACGTACAGATATGGGCCTCGGGTGTCCAAGCCACCGAGGAAAACAGGGAACCCCATGCATTTCCGAAAAGAGAACACCCGTGGGAATCCGCAGAGGTATGATTTGCGCACATCGCCCCAGAATTTTTTACCCAGACACCCCTGCAAATTCCGAAATTTGGGGAGAAAAACTCATTTTCCGCACATTTCGCTCGACGCACCCATCGAAACAGGCCCCCAACAACACGTGGCCTACCGTCACACGTTCCGACAGGTGTCCCGATGAAAACGGTACCTCACATGTGTGGGTGCACCTACCTGGCCGCCAAGGGGAAAGCCTAAAACACAAGTAACCCCAAGTCTGTTTTCAGAGGGAAATCTCAGACATTCTGCCGACCGGCACAACGTACAGATATGGGCCTCGGGTGTCCAAGCCACCGAGGAAAACGGGGAACCCCATGCATTTTCGAAAAGAGGACACCCGTGGGAATCCGCAGAGGTATGATTTGGGCACATGGCCCCAGAATTTTTACCCAGACAGCCCCGCAAAGTCCGAAATGTGGGGAAAAAAACGCTTTTTCCGCACATTTCGCTCGACGCACCCATCGAAACACGCCCCCAACAACAATATGACCTACCGTCACGCATTCCCACAGGTGTCCCGATGAAAACGGTACCTCACATGTGTGGGTGCACCTACCTGGCCGCCAAGGGGAAAGCCTAAAACACAAGTAACCCCAAGTCTGTTTTCAGAGGGAAACCTCAGACATTCTGCCGACCGGCACAACGTACAGATATGGGCCTCGGGTGTACAAGCCACCGAGGAAAACAGGGAACCCCATGCATTTCTGAAAAGAGGACACCCGTGGGAATCCGCAGAGGTATGATTTGCACACATCGCCCCAGAATTTTTTACCCAGACAGCCCCGCAAAGTCCGAAATGTCGGGAAAAAAACACTTTTTCTGCACATTTCGCTCGACGCACCCATCAAAACACGCCCCCAACAACACATGGCCTACCGTCTCGCGTTCCCACAGGTGTCCCGATGAAAACGGTACCTCACATGTGTGGGTGCACCTACCTGGCCACCAAGGGGAAAGCCTAAAACACAGGTAACCCCAAGTCTGTTTTCAGAGGGAAATCTCAGACATTCTGCCGACCGGCACAACGTACAGATATGGGCCTCGGGTGTCCAAGCCACCAAGGAAAACAGGGAACCCCATGCATTTTCGAAAAGAGGACACCCGTGGGAATCCGCAGAGGTATGATTTGGGCACATCGCCCCAGAATTTTTACCCAGACAGCCCCGCAAAGTCCGAAATGTGGGCAAAAAAACGCCTTTTCCGCACATTTCGCTCGACGCACCCATCGAAACACGCCCCCAACAACACATGGTCTACCGTCACGCGTTCCCACAGGTGTCCCGATGAAAACGGTACCTCACATGTGTGGGTGCACCTACCTGGCCGCCAAGGGGAAAGCCTAAAACACAAGTAACCCCAAGTCTGTTTTCAGAGGGAAATCTCAGACATTCTGCCGACCGGCACAACGTACAGATATGGGCCTCGGGTGTCCAAGCCACCGAGGAAAACGGGGAACCCCATGCATTTTCGAAAAGAGGACACCCGTGGGAATCCGCAGAGGTATGATTTGGGCACATCGCCCCAGAATTTTTACCCAGACAGCCCCGCAAAGTCCGAAATGTGGGCAAAAAAACGCCTTTTCCGCACATTTCGCTCGACGCACCCATCGAAACACGCCCCCAACAACACATGGTCTACCGTCACGCGTTCCCACAGGTGTCCCGATGAAAACGGTACCTCACATGTATGGGTGCACCTACCTGGCCGCCAAGGGGAAAGCCTAAAACACAAGTAACCCCAAGTCTGTTTTCAGAGGGAAATCTCAGACATTCTGCCGACCGGCACAACGTACAGATATGGGCCTCTGGTGTCCAAGGCACTGAGGAAAACAGGGAACCCCATGCATTTCCGAAAAGAGGACACCCGTGGGAATCCGCAGAGGTATGATTTGCGCACATCGCCCCAGAATTTTTTACCCAGACACCCTTGCAAATTCCGAAATTTGGGGAGAAAAACGCATTTTCCGCACATTTCGCTCGACGCACCCATCGAAACAGGCCCCCAACAACACATGGCCTACCGTCACACGTTCCCACAGGTGTCCCGATGAAAACGGTACCTCACATGTGTGGGTGCACCTACCTGGCCGCCAAGGGGAAAGCCTAAAACACAAGTAACCCCAAGTCTGTTTTCAGAGGGAAATCTCAGACATTCTGCCGACCGGCACAACGTACAGATATGGGCCTCGGGTGTCCAAGCCACCGAGGAAAACGGGGAACCCCATGCATTTTCGAAAAGAGGACACCCGTGGGAATCCGCAGAGGTATGATTTGGGCACATCGCCCCAGAATTTTTACCCAGACAGCCCCGCAAAGTCCGAAATGTGGGCAAAAAAACGCCTTTTCCGCACATTTCGCTCGACGCACCCATCGAAACACGCCCCCAACAACACATGGTCTACCGTCACACGTTCCCACAGGTGTCCCGATTAAAACGGTACCTCACATGTGTGGGTGCACCTACCTGGCCGCCAAGGGGAAAGCCTAAAACACAAGTAACCCCAAGTCTGTTTTCAGAGGGAAATCTCAGACATTCTGCCGACCGGCACAACGTACAGATATGGGCCTCTGGTGTCCAAGGCACCGAGGAAAACAGGGAACCCCATGCATTTCCGAAAAGAGGACACCCGTGGGAATCCGCAGAGGTATGATTTGCGCACATCGCCCCAGAATTTTCTACCCAGACACCCCTGCAAAGTCCGAAATGTTGGGAAAAAAATGCTTTTTCCGCACATTTCGCTCGACGCACCCATCGAAACACGCCCCCAACAACACATGGCCTACAGTCACGCGTTCCCACAGGTGTCCCGATGAAAACGGTACCTCACATGTGTGGGTGCACCTACCTGGCCGCCAAGGGGAAAGCCTAAAACACAAGTAACCCCAAGTCTGTTTTCAGAGGGAAATCTCAGACATTCTGCCGACCGGCACAACGTACAGATATGGGCCTCGGGTGTCCAAGCCACCGAGGAAAACAGGGAACCCCATGCATTTCCGAAAAGAGGACACCCGTGGGAATCCGCAGAGGTATAATTTGCGCACATCGCCCCAGAATTTTTTACCCAGACACCCCTGCAAAGTCCGAAATTTGGGGAAAGAAACGCATTTTCCGCACATTTCGCTCGACGCACCCATCGAAACACGCCCCCAACAACACATGGCCTACCGTCACGCGTTCCCACAGGTGTCCCGATGAAAACGGTACCTCACATGTGTGGGTGCACCTACCTGGCCGCCAAGGGGAAAGCCTAAAACACAAGTAACCCCAAGTCTGTTTTCAGAGGGAAATCTCAGACATTCTGCCGACCGGCACAACGTACAGATATGGGCCTCGGGTGTCCAAGCCACCAAGGAAAACGGGGAACCCCATGCATTTTCGAAAAGAGGACACCCGTGGGAATCCGCAGAGATATGATTTGGGCACATCGCCCCAGAATTTTTTACCCAGAAAGCCCTGCAAAGTCCGAAATGCGGGGAAAAAAATGCTTTTTCCGCACATTTCGCTCGACGCACCCATCGAAACACGCTCCCAACAACACATGGCCTACCATCACGCGTTCCCACAGGTGTCCCGATGAAAACGGTACCTCACATGTGTGGGTGCACCTACCTGGCCGCCAAAGGGAAAGCCTAAAACACAAGTAACCCCAAGTCTGTTTTCAGAGGGAAATCTCAGACATTCCGCCGACCGGCACAACGTACAGATATGGGCCTCGGGTGTCCAAGCCACCGAGGAAAACAGGGAACCCCATGCATTTTCGAAAAGAGGACACCAGTGGGAATCCGCAGAGGTATGATTTGCGCACATCGCCCCAGAACTTTTACCCAGACAGCCCCGCAAAGTCCGAAATGTGGGCAAAAAAACGCTTTTTCGGCACATTTCGCTCGACGCACCCATCGAAACACGCCCCCAACAACACATGATCTACCGTCACGCGTTCCCACAGGTGTCCCGATGAAAATGGTACCTCACATGTGTGGGTGCACCTACCTGGCCGCCAAGGGGAAAGCCTAAAACACAAGTAACCCCAAGTCTGTTTTAAGAGGGAAATCTCATACATTCTGCCGACCGGCACAACGTACAGATATGGGCCTCGGGTGTCCAAGCCACCGAGGAAAACAGGGAACCCCATGCATTTCCGAAAAGAGAACACCCGTGGGAATCCGCAGAGGTATGATTTGCGCACATCGCCCCAGAATTTTTTACCCAGACACCCCTGCAAATTCTGAAATTTGGGGAGAAAAACGCATTTTCCGCACATTTCGCTCGACGCACCCATCGAAACAGGCCCCCAACAACACGTGGCCTACCGTCACACGTTCCCACAGGTGTCCCGATGAAAACGGTACCTCACATGTGTGGGTGCACCTACCTGGCCGCCAAGGGGAAAGCCTAAAACACAAGTAACCCCAAGTCTGTTTTCAGAGGGAAATCTCAGACATTCTGCCGACCGGCACAACGTACAGATATGGGCCTCGGGTGTCCAAGCCACCGAGGAAAACGGGGAACCCCATGCATTTTCGAAAAGAGGACACCCGTGGGAATCCGCAGAGGTATGATTTGGGCACATCGCCCCAGAATTTTTACCCAGACAGCCCCGCAAAGTCCGAAATGTGGGCAAAAAAACGCCTTTTCCGCACATTTCGCTCGACGCACCCATCGAAACACGCCCCCAACAACACATGGTCTACCGTCACGCGTTCCCACAGGTGTCCCGATGAAAACGGTACCTCACATGTGTGGGTGCACCTACCTGGCCGCCAAAGGGAAAGCCTAAAACACAAGTAACCCCAAGTCTGTTTTCAGAGGGAAATCTCAGACATTCCGCCGACCGGCACAACGTACAGATATGGGCCTCGGGAGTCCAAGCCACCGAGGAAAACAGGGAACCCCATGCATTTTCGAAAAGAGGACACCCGTGGGAATCCGCAGAGGTATGATTTGCGCACATCGCCCCAGAATTTTTACCCAGACAGCCCCGCAAAGTCCGAAATGTGGGGAAAAAAACGCTTTTTCCGCACATTTCGCTCGACGCACCCATCGAAACACGCCCCCAACAACAATATGACCTACCGTCACGCATTCCCACAGGTGTCCCGATGAAAACGGTACCTCACATGTGTGGGTGCACCTACCTGGCCGCCAAGGGGAAAGCCTAAAACACAAGTAACCCCAAGTCTGTTTTCAGAGGGAAATCTCAGACATTCTGCCGACCGGCACAACGTACAAATATGGGCCTCGGGTGTCCAAGCCACCGAGGAAAACAGGGAACCCCATGCATTTCCGAAAAGAGGACACCCGTGGGAATCCGCAGAGGTATGATTTGCACACATCGCCCCAGAATTTTTTACCCAGACAGCCCCGCAAAGTCCGAAATGTCGGGAAAAAAACACTTTTTCTGCACATTTCGCTCGACGCACCCATCAAAACACGCCCCCAACAACACATGGCCTACCGTCACGCGTTCCCACAGGTGTCCCGATGAAAACGGTACCCCACATGTGTGGGTGCACCTACCTGGCCACCAAGGGGAAAGCCTAAAACACAGGTAACCCCAAGTCTGTTTTCAGAGGGAAATCTCAGACATTCTGCCGACCGGCACAACGTACAGATATGGGCCTCGGGTGTCCAAGCCACCAAGGAAAACAGGGAACCCCATGCATTTTCGAAAAGAGGACACCCGTGGGAATCCGCAGAGGTATGATTTGGGCACATCGCCCCAGAATTTTTACCCAGACAGCCCCGCAAAGTCCGAAATGTGGGCAAAAAAACGCCTTTTCCGCACATTTCGCTCGACGCACCCATCGAAACACGCCCCCAACAACACATGGTCTACCGTCACGCGTTCCCACAGGTGTCCCGATGAAAACGGTACCTCACATGTGTGGGTGCACCTACCTGGCCGCCAAGGGGAAAGCCTAAAACACAAGTAACCCCAAGTCTGTTTTCAGAGGGAAATCTCAGACATTCTGCCGACCGGCACAACGTACAGATATGGACCTCGGGTGTCCAAGCCACCGAGGAAAACGGGGAACCCCATGCATTTTCGAAAAGAGGACACCCGTGGGAATCCGCAGTGGTATGATTTGGGCACATCGCCCCAGAATTTTTACCCAGACAGCCCCGCAAAGTCCGAAATGTGGGCAAAAAAACGCCTTTTCCGCACATTTCGCTCGACGCACCCATCGAAACACGCCCCCAACAACACAAGGTCTACCGTCACGCGTTCCCACAGGTGTCCCGATGAAAACGGTACCTCACATGTGTGGGTGCACATACCTGGCCGCCAAGGGGAAAACCTAAAACACAAGTAACCAAGTCTGTTTTCAGAGGGAAATCTCAGACATTCTGCCGACCGGCACAACGTACAGATATGGGCCTCTGGTGTCCAAGGCACTGAGGAAAACAGGGAACCCCATGCATTTCCGAAAAGAGGACACCCGTGGGAATCCGCAGAGGTATGATTTGCGCACATCGCCCCAGAATTTTTTACCCAGACACCCTTGCAAATTCCGAAATTTGGGGAGAAAAACGCATTTTCCGCACATTTCGCTCGACGCACCCATCGAAACAGGCCCCCAACAACACATGGCCTACCGTCACACGTTCCCACAGGTGTCCCGATGAAACGGTACCTCACATGTGTGGGTGCACCTACCTGGCCGCCAAGGGGAAAGCCTAAAACACAAGTAACCCCAAGTCTGTTTTCAGAGGGAAATCTCAGACATTCTGCCGACCGGCACAACGTACAGATATGGGCCTCGGGTGTCCAAGCCACCGAGGAAAACGGGGAACCCCATGCATTTTCGAAAAGAGGACACCCGTGGGAATCCGCAGAGGTATGATTTGGGCACATCGCCCCAGAATTTTTACCCAGACAGCCCCGCAAAGTCCGAAATGTGGGCAAAAAAACGCCTTTTCCGCACATTTCGCTCGACGCACCCATCGAAACACGCCCCCAACAACACATGGTCTACCGTCACGCGTTCCCACAGGTGTCCCGATGAAAACGGTACCTCACATGTGTGGGTGCACCTACCTGGCCGCCAAGGGGAAAGCCTAAAACACAAGTAACCCCAAGTCTGTTTTCAGAGGGAAATCTCAGACATTCTGCCGACCGGCACAACGTACAGATATGGGCCTCTGGTGTCCAAGGCACCGAGGAAAACAGGGAACCCCATGCATTTCCGAAAAGAGGACACCCGTTGGAATCCGCAGAGGTATGATTTGCGCACATCGCCCCAGAATTTTCTACCTAGACACCCCTGCAAATTCCGAAATTTGGGGAAAAAACGCATTTTCAGCACATTTCGCTCGACGCACCCATCGAAACAGGCCCCCAACAACACATGGCCTACCGTCACACGTTCCCACAGGTGTCCCGATGAAAACGGTACCTCACATGTGTGGGTGCACCTACCTGGCCGCCAAGGGGAAAGCCTAAAACACAAGTAACCCCAAGTCTGTTTTCAGAGGGAAATCTCAGACATTCTGCCGACCGGCACAACGTACAGATATGGGCCTCGGGTGTCCAAGCCACCGAGGAAAACGGGGAACCCCATGCCTTTTCGAAAAGAGGACACCCGTGGGAATCCGCAGCGGTATGATTTGGGCACATCGCCCCAGAATTTTTACCCAGACAGCCCCGCAAAGTCCGAAATGTGGGCAAAAAAACGCCTTTTCCGCACATTTCGCTCGACGCACCCATCGAAACACGCCCCCAACAACACATGGTCTACCGTCACGCGTTCCCACAGGTGTCCCGATTAAAACGGTACCTCACATGTGTGGGTGCACCTACCTGGCCGCCAAGGGGAAAGCCTAAAACACAAGTAACCCCAAGTCTGTTTTCAGAGGGAAATCTCAGACATTCTGCCGACCGGCACAACGTACAGATATGGGCCTCGGGTGTCCAAGCCACCGAGAAAAACAGGGAACCCCATGCATTTCCGAAAAGAGGACACCCGTGGGAATCCGCAGAGGTATGATTTGCGCACATCGCCCCAGAATTTTTTACCCAGACACCCCTGCAAAGTCCGAAATTTGGGGAAAGAAACGCATTTTCCGCACATTTCGCTCGACGCACCCATCGAAACACGCCCCCAACAACACATGGCCTACCGTCACGCGTTCCCACAGGTGTCCCGATGAAAACGGTACCTCACATGTGTGGGTGCACCTACCTGGCCGCCAAGGGGAAAGCCTAAAACACAAGTAACCCCAAGTCTGTTTTCAGAGGGAAATCTCAGACATTCTGCCGACCGGCACAACGTACAGATATGGGCCTCTGGTGTCCAAGGCACCGAGGAAAACAGGGAACCCCATGCATTTCCGAAAAGAGGACACCCGTGGGAATCCGCAGAGGTATGATTTGCGCACATCGCCCCAGAATTTTCTACCCAGACACCCCTGCAAAGTCCGAAATGTTGGGAAAAAAATGCTTTTTCCGCACATTTCGCTCGACGCACACATCGAAACACGCCCCCAACAACACATGGCCTACAGTCACGCGTTCCCACAGGTGTCCCGATGAAAACGGTACCTCACATGTGTGGGTGCACCTACCTGGCCGCCAAGGGGAAAGCCTAAAACACAAGTAACCCCAAGTCTGTTTTCAGAGGGAAATCTCAGACATTCTGCCGACCGGCACAACGTACAGATATGGGCCTCGGGTGTCCAAGCCACCGAGGAAAACAGGGAACCCCATGCATTTCCGAAAAGAGGACACCCGTGGGAATCCGCAGAGGTATGATTTGCGCACATCGCCCCAGAATTTTTTACCCAGACACCCCTGCAAAGTCCGAAATTTGGGGAAAGAAACGCATTTTCCGCACATTTCGCTCGACGCACCCATCGAAACACGCCCCCAACAACACATGGCCTACCGTCACGCGTTCCCACAGGTGTCCCGATGAAAACGGTACCTCACATGTGTGGGTGCACCTACCTGGCCGCCAAGGGGAAAGCCTAAAACACAAGTAACCCCAAGTCTGTTTTCAGAGGGAAATCTCAGACATTCTGCCGACCGGCACAACGTACAGATATGGGCCTCGGGTGTCCAAGCCACCGAGGAAAACAGGGAACCCCATGCATTTCCGAAAAGAGGACACCCGTGGGAATCCGCAGAGGTATGATTTGCGCACATCGCCCCAGAATTTTTTACCCAGACACCCCTGCAAAGTCCGAAATTTGGGGAAAGAAACGCATTTTCCGCACATTTCGCTCGACGCACCCATCGAAACACGCACCCAACAACACATGGCCTACCGTCACGCGTTCCCACAGGTGTCCCGATGAAAACGGTACCTCACATGTGTGGGTGCACCTACCTGGCCGCCAAGGGGAAAGCCTAAAACACAAGTAACCCCAAGTCTGTTTTCAGAGGGAAATCTCAGACATTCTGCCGACCGGCACAACGTACAGATATGGGCCTCGGGTGTCCAAGCCACCGAGGAAAACGGGGAACCCCATGCATTTTCGAAAAGAGGACACCCGTGGGAATCCGCAGAGGTATGATTTGGGCACATCGCCCCAGAATTTTTTACCCAGACAGCCCCGCAAAGTCCGAAATGCGGGGAAAGAAATGCTTTTTCCGCACATTTCGCTCGACGCACCCATCGAAACACGCTCCCAACAACACATGGCCTACCATCACGCGTTCCCACAGGTGTCCCGATGAAAACGGTACCTCACATGTGTGGGTGCACCTACCTGGCCGCCAAAGGGAAAGCCTAAAACACAAGTAACCCCAAGTCTGTTTTCAGAGGGAAATCTCAGACATTCCGCCGACCGGCACAACGTACAGATATGGGCCTCGGGTGTCCAAGCCACCGAGGAAAACAGGGAACCCCATGCATTTTCGAAAAGAGGACACCCGTGGGAATCCGCAGAGGTATGATTTGCGCACATCGCCCCAGAATTTTTTACCCAGACAGCCCCGCAAAGTCCGAAATGTCGGGAAAAAAACACTTTTTCTGCACATTTCGAGCGACGCACCCATCAAAACACGCCCCCAACAACACATGGCCTACCGTCACGCGTTCCCACAGGTGTCCCGATGAAAACGGTACCTCACATGTGTGGGTGCACCTACTTAGCCGCCAAGGGGAAAGCCTAAAACACAAGTAACCCCAAGTCTGTTTTCAGAGGGAAATCTCAGACATTCTGCCGACCGGCACAACGTACAGATATGGGCCTCGGGTGTCCAAGCCACCAAGGAAAACAGGGAATCCCATGCATTTCCGAAAAGAGGACACCCGTGGGAATCCGCAGAGGTATGATTTGCGCACATCGCCCCAGAATTTTTTACCCAGACACCCCTGCAAAGTCCGAAATTTGGGGGAAAAAACGCATTTTCAGCACATTTCGCTCGACGCACCCATCGAAACACGCCCCCAACAACACATGGCCTACCGTCACGCGTTCCTACAGGTGTCCCGATGAAAACGGTACCCCACATGTGTGGGTGCACCTACCTGGCCACCAAGGGGAAAGCCTAAAACACAGGTAACCCCAAGTCTGTTTTCAGAGGGAAATCTCAGACATTCTGCCGACCGGCACAACGTACAGATATGGGCCTCGGGTGTCCAAGCCACCAAGGAAAACAGGGAACCCCATGCTTTTTCGAAAAGAGGACACCCGTGGGAATCCACAGAGGTCTGCCTTGCGCAAATTGCCCCAGTTTTTATTAGCCACAATCCCCGACAAAGTGTGATATTTGGTGGGGAAAAAACACAATGTTCACTTTGTCTGGGGTTCTGGGTAAAAACTTCTGGGCCGCTTCGCGCAAGTCAGACCTCTGTGCATTCCCAAGGGTGTCCTCTTTTGGGAAATGCATGGGGTTCCCTGTTTTAGTTGCTGGCTTCGACACCCTAGGCCCAAATCTGTAGGTTGCCCACATGAACAAATTGTGCTGTGGCGAAAGGCTTGGGGTTACCAGCGGGTTACCCTTTTCCTTTTGCGCCCCCGGTAGGTGCATCCACACATGCGAGGTACCTTTTTCGTCAGGACACCTGTGGGAACACGAGAATGTATGACATCTGCTGTTGGCGACGTGTTTCGGTGAGTGGACACAGGGAAATGTCTCTGAAATTGGCCGGAAATGAAGACAATTCTCAGACATTTCGCTCTGGCCACCCACCGAAACACACCGCCAACAACACGTGGCCTACCTTCCCGCGTCCCCACACGTGTCCCGATGAAAACGGTACCTCACATGTGTGGGTGCACCTACCGGGGGCGCAAAAGGAAAAGGGTAACCGACTGAGAACCCCAAGCCATTCGCCACTGCCCATTTTGTTCATGTGGGCAACCTACAGATTTGGGCCTAGGGTGTCGCAGCCAGCAAGGGAAACAGGGAACCCCATGCATTTCCCAAAAGAGGACACCCGTGGGAATCCACAGAGGTCTGCCTTGCGCAAATTGCCCCAGTTTTTATTAGCCACAATCCCCGACAAAGTGTGATATTTGGTGGGGAAAAAACACAATGTTCACTTTGTCTGGGGTTCTGGGTAAAAACTTCTGGGCCGCTTCGCGCAAGTCAGACCTCTGTGCCTTCCCACGGGTGTCCTCTTTTGGGAAATGCATGGGGTTCCCTGTTTTCCTTGCTGGCTTCGACACCCTAGGCCCAAATCTGTATGTTGCCCACATGAAAAATTGTGCTGTGGCGAAAGGCTTGGGGTTACCAGCGGGTTACCCTTTTCCTTTTGCGCCCCTGGTAGGTGCACCCACACATGCGAGGTACCTTTTTCGTCGGGACACCTGTGGGAACACGAGAAGGTATGACATCTGCTGTTGGCGGCGTGTTTCGGTGAGTGGACACAGGGAAATGTCTCTGAAATTGGCCGGAAATGAAGACAATTCTCAGACATTTTGCTCTGGCCAACCACCGAAACACACCGCCAACAACACGTGGCCTACCTTCCCGCGTCCCCACACGTGTCCCGATGAAAACGGTACCTCACATGTGTGGGTGCACCTACCGGGGGCGCAAAAGGAAAAGGGTAACCGACTGAGAACCCCAAGCCATTTGCCACTGCCCATTTTGTTCATGTGGGCAGCCTACAGATTTGGGCTTAGGGTGTCGCAGCCAGCAAGGGAAACAGGGAACCCCGTGCATTTCCCAAAAGAGGACACCCGTGGGAATCCACAGAGGTCTGCCTTGTGCAAATTGCCCCAGTTTTTACTAGCCACAATCCCCGACAAAGTGTGATATTTGGTGGGGAAAAAACACAATGTTCACTTTGTCTGGGGTTCTGGGTAAAAACTTCTTCTGGGCCGCTTCGCGCAAGTCAGACCTCTGTGCATTCCCACGGGTGTCCTCTTTTGGGAAATGCATGGGGTTCCCTGTTTTCCTTGCTGGCTTCGACACCCTAGGCCCACATCTGTAGCTTGCCCACATGAACAAATTGTCCTGTGTCGAAAGGCTTGGGGTTACCAGCGGGTTACCCTTTTCCTTTTGCGCCCCCGGTAGGTGCACCCACACATGCGAGGTACCTTTTTCGTCGGGACACCTGTGGGAACACGAGAAGGTATGACATCTGCTGTTGGCGACGTGTTTCGGTGAGTGGACACAGGGAAATGTCTCTGAAATTGGCAGGAAATGAAGACAATTCTCAGACATTTCGCTCTGGCCACCCACCGAAACACACCGCCAACAACACGTGGCCTACCTTCCCGCGTCCCCACACGTGTCCCGATGAAAACGGTACCTCACATGTGTGGGTGCACCTACCGGGGGCGCAAAAGGAAAAGGGTAACCGACTGGGAACCCCAAGCCATTCGCCACTGCCCATTTTGTTCATGTGGGCAACCTACAGATTTGGGCCTAGGGTGTCGCAGCCAGCAAGGGAAACGGGGAACCCCATGCATTTCCCAAAAGAGGACACCCGTGGGAATCCACAGAGGTCTGCCTTGCGCAAATTGCCCCAGTTTTTATCAGCCACAATCCCCGACAAAATGTGATATTTGGTGGGGAAAAAACACAATGTTCACTTTGTCTGGGGTTCTGGGTAATAAATTCTGGCCCGCTTTGCGCAAATCAGACCTCTGTGCTTTCCCACGGGTGTCCTCTTTTGGGAAATGCATGGGGTTCCCTGTTTTCCTTGCTGGCTTCGACACCCTAGGCCGAAATCTGTAGGTTGCCCACATGAACAAATTGTGCTGTGGCGAAAAGCTTGGGGTTACCAGCGGGTTACCCTTTTCCTTTTGCGCTCCCGGTAGGTGCACCCACACATGCGAGGTACCTTTTACGTCGGGACACCTGTGGGAACACGAGAAGGTATGACATCTGCTGTTGGCGAGGTGTTTCGGTGAGTGGACACAGGGAAATGTCTCTGAAATTGGCCGGAAATGAAGACAATTCTCAGACATTTCGCTCTGGCCACCCACCGAAACACACCGCCAACAACACGTGGCCTACCTTCCCGCGTCCCCACACGTGTCCCGATGAAAACGGTACCTCACATGTGTGGGTGCACCTACCGGGGGCGCAAAAGGAAAAGGGTAACCGACTGAGAACCCCAAGCCATTCGCCACTGCCCATTTTTTTCATGTGGGAAACCTACAGATTTGGGCCTAGGGTGTCGCAGCCAGCAAGGGAAACAGGGAACCCCATGCATTTCCCAAAAGAGGTCACCCGTGGGAATCCACAGAGGTCTGCCTTGCGCAAATTGCCCCAGTTTTTATTCGCCACAATCCCCGACAAAGTGTGATATTTGGTGGGGAAAAAACACAATGTTCACTTTTTCTGGGGTTCTGGGTAAAAACTTCTGGGCCGCTTCGCGCAAGTCAGACCTCTGTGCATTCCCACGGGTGTCCTCTTTTGGGAAATGCATGGGGTTCCCTGTTTTCCTTGCTGGCTTCGACACCCTAGGCCCAAATCTGTAGGTTGCCCACATGAACAAATTGTGCTGTGGCGAAAGACTTGGGGTTACCAGCGGGTTACCCTTTTCCTTTTGCGCCCCCGGTAGGTGCACCCACACATGCGAGGTACCTTTTTCGTCGGGACACCTGTGGGAACACGAGAAGGTATGACATCTGCTGTTGGCGACGTGTTTCGGTGAGTGGATGTGATGCTGGAAATGCATCAGAGGGACAGGGCCTCTGAATCCTTGTCCTTTCCTGCTTTTTATCGTGTGTTCTGTTGTGTTTTCTGCCCAGGAGTCCATGTGGGACTCCTGGCAGTGCAGCTCTCTCTTTTGGTTTGGTGAACAGACCCATGGGATACCCGTATGGCACCCAACCCATGGGTAGGGGTACAACCCTGTGCCCCTAGTGTATGTTTTTGGGCACCTGTGGGTGGCCCACAGAGCAGGGTATGGGCTGGTGGCAGCTCCATGCTGAATTTGACAGGTGCTCTGGGTGTCCTCCATTTTGGGATACCCAGGCCCTGCCATTGGGATCAGTTGATTCCTGATAGGAAACAAGATGGCCCCTGTGGCCTCTTGCTTTCTATTGCCTGTTACCTTGTTTTCTCAAAGTCCTGGGAAGCCCTGACTCTGTCCCTTCCCCCTGACTGGCTGTTGGGTGGAAGTTCCATATATGGTGTTGTTGTGAAGGCCCAGCTAGACTGACTGGAGCCTTCCCAGTGACTGTATGTTGTGGGTACCTCCTGTGGGTGGGACCTGGGTGAATGGAGTGTGTGACCAATATACACTCCTTGTTGTGGTTGTCTGGTTTCTGGCATGAGAGACAAAGACTGAGACAGCCCTGCCCGAAACTGCCCTGAATGCAGTGTGTAGTGTTGAATGGCTGGGTACTTGTCCCAATCCACATTCCTTGTTGTGAGTGTCTGAAAGGGAGGAGTGTGGCCTGAATGCACTGTGTCCCTGATTGGCTGACTGACTGCATGAATGCCCTTCTGTATGATTGGCTGCTGAGTGAGTGCCAGCAGTGTGGATGAGAGACAGAATAGTATATCTGGGGACCTCTCACCACTGGTAATTGTTCAGAAGCGTTCTGGAGTTGAGTCTCCACTCTAAGAGTAACTGGAACTGCTGATCCTCGACGTCCAGCTGGAAGAAGAAGACTTGCTGTTGCATTTGCTTCGACCGATCCGAAGGCTGCCGAAATCGTCGAAGACTGACCCGACAGAGGACCTGGTAAGGCGCCCTCTTCCCGTGCTCCGAGGGACCATTGAGCACCGCTCCATCTTCGCCGAAGCGCCCTGGAAGACAGACCCTCGAAAGGCTGCCGACCCGAGACGGGACCGCCGAGGAGATCAAAGTGAAGCAACCGGACATCGCCGCCGTCGAAGTCCATTGCCGTCGACCAGGGTTCGCAGGTTTGTGTAACCGCTGGAGGCCCGTCGAAGTTGTGTTGTCCAGCCGTGGGGACCACTTGACGCCGTGCCGCCGACGACCGGAGCCGCCCGCTCCTTTGCCTAAGAACATTCAAATCGAAGGACTCCCTTGTCCGCACCGTCGACCGCTTTATCCTGACGGAGAAAGTCGAGGACGACCAACGCGCCGAGGAGAAACCTGCCGGTGGGTTTCCCGCCACCCGAAGACCACAAAGACTCGAACGACTCGACGCCCTTGCTGGGCCCCCGTCTCCACAATCTTTGCGGTCCAGAACTATTGTCACCGAGGTGCCCCGCACGCCTCTGCCTTGCAGGACGCCGACGCTCCGACGAGCACCGCTCAGATGAAGCTGCCGCCTCATCGACGCCGTTCTACCCTGTTTGTTGTCGGACGTTCGACGCCCCGTGTCTCCCGCTTGAAAGGGAAGGCATTCAAGAAGGGCCGTCGATTCCCCGACGCCGAACGCCGAGTTCCTCGACGGACGTTCAACGCCCCGTGTCTTCCGCTTGAAAGGGAAGGCATTCAAGAAGGGCCGTCGAATCCCCACCGCCGAACGCCGAGTTTCTCGACGCTTCTCGACGCCTCTCGACGATCCGTGACTCCCGCTTGAAAGGGGGTCGCTCAAAAAGGATCTGTCGACGCCTCTTCGAAGAACTCGACTCCACCAGGTACATTGGGGGGGTAAAAACATTATAGGAGGGAATAAGACTTGCAGAACAATATATGGACTGGGCTTGTGCTATATCTTTATTTTACAGGTTGCCTAGGTGGGGGATCTCCACACAGAACTGTGTCTAGTGGTAGGGGCCAGTATTCTGCCTATTGCTCAACCATCTTATTTTCTCTCCTATCTCTATTGCTGGTTTCACTCTATTGATCTTGTGACATTGTTACAGTATTGTTGATGCACTTTAATGAGATCTAATACAAAGGGTGGTACCACTTTAGAATTGTATATATTTGCCATTGTTGATTTTCCTAAATACAAAGTGAGTTATTATGATAAGTGTACATAACCTTGAATATTGATTATATAAAGACTGTGTTCTAACCAATACAGTGTGTGGACATTCCTTTGTGGAGGCTTGGGGACTACACTGTACTTAAGAACCAGCCTGTATCACCTCCTGAGAAGCTAGGCCTTGATTGCTCGTCCATTGCTACCGTAATAGAGAATCTTGGCTGGGGTCTTCTGTGCCTCTCTTCTACCATATAGAGAGCAGAAGTACAGACACCCCCCACCAAGTCTTTACAGCTGGTGGCAGCGGTGGCATGCTTATGGTTTTAAGAATCAGTGTATAACCGTGCCACTTACAAAATATCTGCACTTTATTAAATTAAGGTTTAGTTGTGTACAAGATAACTGCATTACAAACAATAGAGTCTATTGCAAATGGCAAATTGACTCGGATGAGCTTGGAGGCTCTCCAGAGTGCTTGTGAAGCCAGGGAGTTAGACTTTGTGGATAAGTCTAGGGCTGAGCTGATAGCTACCCTGGTGGACTACCAGACTGATGGTGAAACTCTTGATGAGGGGGGGAATGCAACCAATGAGGACTCTGCCCCTGGGGTTTCTGCTGAATCTGTTTCTGGGAATGCCGCCATTCCTGCTGCCTCTGTTCCAAACCCCAGCAATTCCTTGGAGCTTGAGTTATTAAGGATGAAATTGGCCTTTGAATACCGCAAGTTGGAAATAGATGCTGAACTTAAGAAAGAGGAGTTGGCTCAACAAGTGGAGCTCAAGAATAGGGATCTTGAACTCAGAAATAAGGACCTTGAACTCAAGAGCCAGGACACTGAATGTCAGAGAATCCAGCTAGAGAAAGCTAAAGTGGAGACTTCAGCTAAAACCAGTGAGAGTGTCAGGTCCCCAGCCACCAAGTTTATGAAAGATTTGGTTGGTGTATTTGTGGAGGGTTCAGATATCCTCCAATGGATTGAAGCGTTTGAAATGGCTTGTGCGATTCATGATAAAAGAGATTGGGCTAAGTGTTTGTTAAGCAGAGTGCCTCAAACTGGATATGACTGTATTCTGAAGCTGAGTGTGGAAGAAAGGGGTCAGTATGAGTGTATGAAGTCTGCTCTGATTGCCAAGTTTGGCAAGACACCTACCCAATACCTTAGAAGGTTCAGGTATTTTAAGAAAAGAGAGAATGTGTCTTGGGTTGACTGGGTGAGTGCTGCGCACATGAACATGATGGGGTGGATCGATGGATACAAGGTTAAGACTTTTGTTGAATTGTCCCACCTCTTGTTTTTTGAGCATTTTTCTGAAGCCTGTTCACCAGAGCTGCGTCAGTATGTGGCTGACCAGAACATTTTGGACCCCTTTAAGCTGGCTAGGTTGGCTGACAAGTGGGTCTCCCACCGGGTGTCCCCTAAGGACTCCAGTGGGAAGGACAAGGACAAAGAAAAGGGGGCCTCTCAGAAAGCTGAGGAGTCCCACAAGCAGTCACAGTCGGGTAAACCTAAACCTTCCTCTCCCAAGACCCAAAAATCTAGGGGGGATAAGTCATCTGTGGGTGGGAATAAGAGTAGTGGTCCACCTGCTGCAAAGCAGGCTCCCAGTGGTTCCAGTACCGTACCCCGCACTCCTGGCGCTTGTTGGGACTGTGGGGCTCTGGATCACAGAAGGGGTGACTCCAAGTGTAAAGGTAAGGCACTTGGAGTACAGGCTGTCAGCCTGACCTACCCTTACCCCGTGTCTGAGGTGGAGGCCACTGTCCTCCCCTCCTCTACCGGGATCACATTTGGTGCTCCGGTAGAGATTTCCTTAGTGTCCCTTGGGGCCTGGGACCAGTATGCAGAAGTACTGGCGACTATCCCACAGAACACCCGTAGGTTTTTGAGAAGTGTCCTCTTGAATGGCCAGCCTTCTACTGGTTTGAGAGACACTGGGGCAAGCATGACAGTGGTGGACAGGACCCTGCTCAAGCCAGAGGACTATGTAGGTGCTCCTCTGAGAACCACCAAGTTAGCTGGTGGGCCTCCTCAAGTATCGCCTGTAGCCTTAGTCACACTCATGATTGGAGACAAGACAGCAAAGCTTCCTGTCCTGGTTCAGGACAATGTCCCTGCTAACATTCTGTTAGGAAATGATCTAGTAGAGTTGGGGTTGATCTCGGATGATCTTCCTATGACTGCTGCTGCAGTCACTAGGTCACAGGTGACACAGGGTCTGGCTGTGAGTCAGGTACCCGAGCCAAAGGCGAGGCCTAAGGCAAGAAGAAGGAAGACCAAGAAGGCCACCTCTGTGGAGGGAACACCTTCTCTTCCTGCTGTTCTGACAGCACCCATTGGGATCCATGCTCCGGACGGGCTGGGTCCAGTGGAAAACCCAAACTCAACTCCTGTGGGAGAAGAGACAGAAGACTCTCCTGTGGGAGAGGTTCTCAACCCGGAGGATCATCCCGACCTTCAATGCTTGTTAGCTGAAGGGGGACCCTCCAGGGCAGACTTCTGTAAGGGACAGAGAGAGTGCCACTCTCTCGAGGGACTGAGGAAACAGGCCCTGTCCCAGGCACAATGAGAAGTGCCTAGGACATTCCGGATTTATTGGGAGGGTGAGCTCCTTGTTAGTGAGCCCACTAAGCCTGAACCTGGTGCCCTCAAGAGGTTGGTGGTACCCCAGGTTTACAGGCCCTTCCTACTGCAGTTGGCGCATGAGGTGCCCTTGGCTGGTCATCTTGGGACCAAGAAGACTAAGCAGAGGCTCTCTGCCCATTTCTACTGGCCACAGATGGGAGTAGAGGTGGAGTCCCACTGCAGGACCTGCCCAACTTGTCAGTTGTCTGGCAAGACTGGAGGCAGTGTCATTGCCCCACTGCAGCCATTGCCAGTGGTTGGCACACCATTTGAGAGGGTGGGCATCGACATCGTCGGTCCCCTTGACCCTCCCACTTCAGGTGGACATCGGTTCATCCTGGTCTTGGTAGATCATGCCACCAGGTACCCTGAGGCAATACCCCTTCGGACTGTTAATGCCAAGGTGGTTGCCAGGGCTCTCCTGGGCATTTTCACCCGTGTTGGATTCCCCAAGGAGGTTGTCTCTGACAGAGGATCCAACTTCATGTCTAGTTACATGAAAACCATGTGGAAAGAGTGCGGGGTAACCTACAAGTTCTCCACCTCTTACCACCCCCAGACCAATGGTCTGGTTGAGAGATTTAATAAAACTCTCTATGGCATGCTAGGGGCTTTGGAAGAACCCCTAAGGAGGAAATGGGATCTCCTCCTGCCATGCCTGCTGTTTGCTTACAGAGAGGTACCTCAAGAGGGTGTTGGTTTCAGCCCCTTTGAGTTACTCTTTGGACATCCCGTGAGGGGGCCCCTCGCCTTGATCAGAGAAGGCTTGGAAGCCACCCCTCCAGGTCCCGCCAAGCAAGTGGGGGACTATGTGTTAGACCTCAGACGGAGGATGATACAGATGATGGGTCAGGCAACAGCAAATCTCAAGGCCAGCCAGGAATTGAATAAGTACTGGCATGACCTTAAAGCCTCGCAAGTGGATTGGACTCCGGGACAGGAAATCCTTGTGATGGAGCCTACCAAGCCTAGAGCTTTGGCAGACAAGTGGACTGGACCCCTCAGGATCATCTCCAAGATGGGCGAAGTCAATTATTTGGTTGACATGGGAGCCTCTGGGGTAGCCCTTATATTCCATGTCAACCGGCTCAAGCCTTTCCACCGGCGAGCAGAAGACTCATGTCTCTTGCTAGCTTCAGGGCAAGAAGAGGATGAGAGTGAGCCCCTTCCTGATTTGCTGCATAGCAACCCTCAGGATGGCTCAGTGGAGGGAGTACATCTCTCTCCGGATTTGACAACAGAGCAACAGAGGGCCTGCAGGGCTTTGCTCCAAAAGTATGCCTCTCTGTTTTCACTGACGCCAGGCCTTACACCGTGGTGTAGGCATGAAATTGACACTGGTGACAGTGTACCTGTCAAAAGCAGGTGCTACCGTATGTCAGATACCGTCAAGAACCACATCCAGGCTGAGGTCGCCAAGATGTTGGATCTGGGTGTTATTGAACCCTCAACCAGTCCCTGGTCCAGTCCAGTGGTCCTTGTCCCCAAGGCAAGTTCCCAGGCGGGTACCAAGGATTGGAGGTTCTGTGTGGACTACCGAGGAGTCAATGCCGTCACCAAAACTGATGCGCACCCATTGCCCAGGGCTGATGAGCTCGTGGACACCATAGGTGCTGCCAAATTTGTGAGCACCTTTGACCTTACCTCAGGCTATTGGCAAATAGCTCTGACGGACCATGCCAAGGAAAAGACGGCCTTCTCAACACCTGAGGGACTCTACCAGTTTAGGGTCATGCCTTTTGGGTTGAAGAATGCCCCTGCCACCTTCCAGAGATTGGTCAACCATGCGCTCAGTGGGCTGGAAGCCTTTTGTGTGGCTTACTTAGACAACATTGCGGTCTACAGTTCCACCTGGGAAGAGCATTTGACACATCTGGATAAGGTGTTGCAGGCCTTGAAAAGGGCTAACCTCACTATCAAGGCCACCAAGTGCCAGATAGCTCAGGGGAAAGTTACCTAGCTTGGTCATGAGGTAGGAGGGGGTCAAATCCAACCTCTCTCCAGTAAAGTACAGGATGTACAGAACTGGGAGACTCCCACTACTCAAACCCAGGTGAGAGCCTTTTTGGGCCTCACTGGGTACTATCGCAATTTAATGGCAGACTATGGAACCATAGCTGCACCCCTGACAGCTCTAACTTCACCCAAACAGCCTAGGAAGGTTAATTGGACCGAAGACTGTCAGAGGGCCTTTGATGGCTTGAAAGAAAGTCTGTGTAGGGCACCTGTGTTGTGTGCGCCTGACTACAGCCGACCCTTTATCGTCCAGACGGATGCCTGCGACACCGGAATTGGTGCTGTCTTGTCCCAGTTAGATGACAAAGGGAGAGAACATCCTATCATATCCATCAGTAGACAACTCAAGTGTAGAGAACTTAGGTGGGCTACTGTCAAAAAGGAGTGTTTTAGCATAGTTTGGAGCCTTAGGCGTTTTAGGCCCTACCTTACGGGGTCTACCTTCAAGGTCCAAACAGATCATAAGCCCCTGAAGTGGCTTATGCAGATGAAGGGTGAGAATCCGAAATTGCTCAGGTGGTCCATTAGCCTGCAAGGGCTAGACTTCACCATAGAGCACAGACCAGGGAAGAGTCACGATAATGCAGATGGCCTTTCCAGAAGGTACGTTGACCGTCTGGATGAGGGTGTCTATCCCTTGGGAGATTAGACACCCTCCACCTCAGTCTGGGGGGGGCGACTGTGATGCTGGAAATGCATCAGAGGGACAGGGTCTCTGAATCCTTGTCCTTTACTGCTTTTTATCGTGTGTTCTGTCGTGTTTTCTGCCCAGGAGTCCAATTGGGACTCCTGGCAGTGCAGCTCTCTCTTTTGGTTTGGTGAACAGACCCATGGGATACCCTTATGGCACCCATGGGTAGGGGTACAACCCTGTGCCCCTAGTGTATGTTTTTGGGCACCTGTGGTTGGCCCACAGAGCAGGGTATGGGCTGGTGGCAGCTCCATGCTGAATTTGACAGGTGCTCTGGGTGTCCTCCATTTTGGGATACCCAGGCCCTGCCATTCGGATCAGTTGATTCCTGATAGGAAACAAGATGGCCCCTGTGGCCTCTTGCTTTCTATTGCCTGTTACCTTGTTTTCCCAAAGTCCTGGGAAGCCCTGACTCTGTCCCTTCCCCCTGACTGGCTGTTGGGTGGAAGTTCCATATATGGTGTTGTTGTGAAGGCCCAGCTAGACTGACTGGAGCCTTCCCAGTGACTGTATGTTGTGGGTACCTCCTGTGGGTGGGACCTGGGTGAATGGAGTGTGTGACCAATATACACTCCTTGTTGTGGTTGTCTGGTTTCTGGCATGAGAGACAAAGACTGAGACAGCCCTGCCCGAAACTGCCCTGAATGCAGTGTGTTGTGTTGAATGGCTGGGTACTTGTCCCAATCCACATTCCTTGTTGTGAGTGTCTGAAAGGGAGGAGTGTGGCCTGAATGCACTGTATGCCTGATTGGTTGACTGACTGCATGAATGCCCTTCTGTATGATTGGCTGCTGAGTGAGTGCCAGCAGTGTGGATGAGAGACAGAATAGTATATCTGGGGACCTCTCACCACTGGTAATTGTTCAGAAGCGTTCTGGAGTTGAGTCTCCACTCTAAGAGTAACTGGAACTGCTGATCCTCGACGTCCAGCTGGAAGAAGAAGACTTGCTGTTGCATTTGCTTCGACTGATCCGAAGGCTGCCGAAATCGTCGAAGACTGACCCGAGAGAGGACCTGGTAAGGCGCCCTCTTCCCATGCTCCGAGGGACCATCGAGCACCGCTCCATCTTCACCGAAGCGCCCTGGAAGACAGACCCTCGAAAGGCTGCCGACCCGAGACGGGACCGCCGAGGAGATCGAAGTGAAGCACCCGGACATCGCCGCCGTCGAAGTCCATTGCCGTCGACCAGGGTTCGCAGGTTTGTGTAACCGCTGGAGGCCCGTCGGAGTTGTGTTGCCCAGCCGTGGGGACCACTTGACGCCGTGCCGCCGACGACCGGAGCCGCCCGCTCCTTTGCCTAAGAACATTCGAATCGAAGGACTCCCTCGTCCGCACCGTCGACCGCTTTATCCTGCCGGAGAAAGTCGAGGACGACCAACGCGCCGAGGAGAAACCTGCCGGTGGGTTTCCCGCCACCCGAAGACCACAAAGACTCGAACGACTCGACGCCCTTGCTGGGCCCCCGTCTCCACAATCTTTGCGGTCCAGAACTATTGTCACCGAGGTGCCCCGCACGCCTCTGCCTTGCAGGACGCCGACGCTCCGACGCCGACGAGCACCGCTCGGACGAAGCTGCCGCCTCATCGACGCCGTTCTACCCTGTTTGTTGTCGGACGTTCGACGCCCCGTGTCTCCCGCTTGAAAGGGAAGGCATTCAAGACGGGCCGTTGATTCCCCGACGCCGAACGCCGAGTTCCTCGACAGACGTTCGACGCCCCGTGTCTTCCGCTTGAAAGGGTAGGCACTCAAGAAGGGCCGTCGATTCCCTGCCGCCGAACGCCGAGTTCCTCGACGCTTCTCGACGCCTCTCGACGATCCGTGACTCCCGCTTGAAAGGGGGTCGCTCAAGAAGGATCTGTCGACGCCTCTTCGAAGAACTCGACTCCACTAGGTACATTGGGGGGGTAAAAACATTATAGGAGGGAATAAGACTTGCAGAACAATATATGGACTGGGCTTGTGCTATATCTTTATTTTACAGGTTGCCCAGGCGGGGGGATCTCCACACAGAACTGTGTCTAGTGGTAGGGGCCAGTATTCTGCCTATTGCTCAACCATTTTATTTTCTCTCCTATCTCTATTGCTGGTTTCACTCTATTGATCTGTGTGACATTGTTACAGTATTGTTGATGCACTTTAATGAGATCTAATACAAAGGGTGGTACCACTTTAGAATTGTATATATTTGCCATTGTTGATTTTCCTAAGTACAAAGTGAGTTATTATGATAAGTGTACATAACCTTGAATATTGATTATATAAAGACTGTGTTCTAACCAATACAGTGTGTGGACATTCCTTTGTGGGGGCTTGGGGACTACACTGTACTTAAGAACCAGCCTGCATCACCTCCTGAGAAGCTAGGCCTTGATTGCTTGTCCATTGCTACCGTAATAGAGAATCTTGGCTGGGGTCTTCTGTGCCTCTCTTCTACCATATAGAGAGCAGAAGTACAGACACCCCCCACCGGTCCTTTACAGTGGACACAGGGAAATGTCTCTGAAATTGGCCGGAAATGAAGACAATTCTCAGACATTTCGCTCTGGCCACCCACCGAAACACACCGCCAACAACACGTGGCCTACCTTCCTGCGTCCCCACACGTGTCCCGATGAAAACGGTACCTCACATGTGTGGGTGCACCTACCGGGGGCGCAAAAGGAAAAGGGTAACCGACTGAGAACCCCAAGCCATTCGCCACTGCCCATTTTGTTCATGTGGGCAACCTACAGATTTGGGCCTATGGTTTGGAAGCCAGCAAGGAAAACAGGGAACCCCATGCATTTCCCAAAAGAGGACACCCGTGGGAATCCACAGAGGTCTGACTTACGCAAATCGGCCCAGAATGTAATACCCAGAACCACCAGCAAAGACCCACATGGGAGAAGGGTGCCCAAGGCCAGGGATATTACCGCCGACTTTGCTGGAGCCCTGGCTGCCCTGCGTTACAGCTTCTCCCCACCAAGGAGTCTCGGCAGTGTGCCAATACCTCCCCGAAGGGAAAAGCTGTAATGCAGCCCAGCCGCAACTCCAGGACAGTTGGAGGTGATCTGCCCAGACGGGCCATTCCCACCCACACCACCAACAATCCAGCCCCAGTCTCACCCACCCCACTGACAGTGGGCCCTAACCATAGAATAATAAAAAACAGTACTCACATAACGTTGCAGCTGCTCGGGTAGAAAAAGCTGTAAACAAAACAAAGAACATGTGTTACCTACGGTCACACCAGCAAAATGTAGCCCTCCCCGGGGGCAGATAAGGGGGGGGGGGGCTGTCCTGCACTCCTCCCTGGGCTCAGGCGTCCGTTCCTAGGAGCAGATATCTGGTCCCAGGAAGGGCTGCATGACTTGGCACCCACTCCATTGCGGGTGGGGGGGAGGGGGTCAACGCCCCATCCCATTAGAAAATTCCCTGACCCTTTGGGGTGCCCCACCGCCCCCCCCCTAAAAAGCGTTCCACCATTTCCATTTTTTTCCTTTGGTAACCCAACTCCCCTTGGTGCAGAGGGTCACATTGGTGTGCCAATCTGGCGCCAGGGTGCCCAAACCTTACTGCCCCACCCACTGGGGGGGCCTGTCCCACCATTTTTGGGGACCCTCTCCCCCCTCACCCCAAATGGCTGGCGGGGCACCTCATGCAGGCCTCCCCGGGCCTCCTACAAACAGCTGCGTGAGGTACACCCCACCTCCATTAGGGGTGGGGGGGGGGGGCCACCCCAAAAGGTAGGGCAGGACCCCCAATAGATGGGGCAGTAGGGTTTGGGCACCCTGGCGGCAGATAGCCACACTAATGTGCCCATCTGCACCAAGCGAAGTTGGGTAAACAAAAATATATTTACAAAATCACAGGCTGCTTTTTAGGGGGGGCTGAGGGCCACCCTAAATTGGCAGCGAATGATGTACCGCAACGGGGGGTGGCCCTCAACCCCCCCACCCCAAATGGAGGGCCCCACCTCATGCAACCCTCCCTGGGGGCTGATATCTGCTCCTAGGAAGGGGCATCTGACCCCAGGGAGGGATGCAAGAGGTGGGGCCCCCTCTATCTTCCGCCAGGGAGGGTTGCATGAGGTGGGGCCCTCCATTTGGGATCGGGGAGGGCTGAGGCCCCCCCCCCCCGTTGCAGTACATCATTCGCTGCCAATTTAGGGTGCCCCTCAGCCCCCCCTAAAAAGCAGCCTATGAATTTGTATTTTTTTTGTTTACCCAACTTCGCTTGGTGCAGATAGCCACATTAGTGTGGCAATCTGCCCCCAGGGTGCCCAAACCCTACTGCCCCATCTATTGGGGGTCCTGCCCCACCTTTTGTGGTGGCCCATCTGCACCAAGCAAAGTAGGGTAAACAAAAAACAAAATACAAATTCATAGGCTTCTTTTTAGGGGGGGCTGAGGGCCACCCTAAATTGTCAGCGAATGATGTACCACAACGGGGGGTGGCCCTCAACACCCCCCCCACCCCAAATGGAGGGCCCCACCTCATGCAACCCACCCTGGGGGCACATAGGGGCGGGGCCCACCTCATGCATCCCTCCCTGGGGTCAGATGCTCCTTCCTAGGAGCAGATATCTGCCCCCAGGGAGGGTTGCATGAGGTGGGGCCCTCCATTTGGGGTGGGGGGGGGGTTGAGGGCCAAAGAGAATCCTTTCAAAAACTGTAAACCAGTGGAATCCTGAAGAAAGATACCTCTTCAGAGGAACGCTTGAAAATAGTGCTGCCAGATATTCTTTAATTGTACCAACCTGGTGCCCCAGATTGGCCAGGTGTAACAAGAATGATAACACCACAAGTGTACTGCATATAAAAGGGTCTACATCTGTATCCCTGAACCAGCTGCAGAATTTGTTCCAACGGCAGCGGTATAAGGATTTTGTTGCTGGCCTTCTGGACGAAAGCAAAATCTCCATTAAGTCTTTCGGGAGGTCCCAATCCTTATGTCTATACCTCTGAGAAACCACGCGTGAAGGCTGAGAGTCTTGATCTCTGGATGGAGAACTCGACCTCCTCTCGTGAGAGAAAGTCTTCTCTTTGTGGAAGATACATTGGAGGGTAGATGGACATGTCCAGAAGGTCCAGGTACCACATCACCCTGGCCCAATCTGGAGCAATTAGGATCATGGATTTACCAAACTTTCTTAACCTCCTGATCACATGAGGAATGACGAGGACCAGAGGAAATGCGTACAGTAGCAGAAACTCCCAGTCCACTACAAACGCATCTCCTAGAGCTCCTCTTGGGGGAAATTCCCTGGAGCAGTACAGTTCGCACTCCTGGTTGACACTGATTGTGAACAGATCCACTTGAGAGGTTTTTCAAAGGGTGAAGATCTCTTGAAGGACTTCCTGAGCTAGTTCCCACTCGCAGATAGAGAGATTCCTTCTTGACTTGCCCAGAACCAGAGCTGCATTGCTTCTCTGCACAGTGGTAGTGACCCTACGCCTCCTCTCTTGTTAAGGTAGTACATGGTCACTGTGTTGTATCAGGACATTCTTTCCCCGTACAGAGGGCAGAAAGGTCTTCAGAACTAGTCTGATTGCCCCGAGCTCCAAAAGGTTGATGTGTTGTTTGGACTCCGATGGATGGAGACCAACAACTGCTGATTGTCAGATCGTTGGCGTGGGCTTCCCACCTTGCGAGTGCAGCATCTGTCACTACGGTTATCTCCAGCCATGGTTGCCAAAAAGGTTCTCCTTTCAAAATGTTGTCCTCGCAGGTCCACCACAGAAGGTCCTGTGCGACTCTGCTCGGAAACTGAAGGAGGCCCGACATTCTGCCTGACAATTGGGACCATTGAGTCCTGAGGGACCATTGAATGGATCTCATTCTCAGCAGGTGCTCTGGCACCAGGAAAATGCAGGATGCGATAAGACGCTGGGCACTGGAATTTGGTGACCATCTGCAGAATGTCATGAGCCCTCACCTCAGCGGCAAGGCTTTTCCCAAGGAAGCGCCTAGAACAGCTCTGATGAATTGGAGCCTCTGACATGGTATTGTGTGGGACTTCTTGAAGTTGAGGGAGAATCCCCGTTTGTGAAGGGAGTGACAGGTGGAGCTGAGATATCCCAGGGCTTGTTTGGGAGAACGTGCCCTGATCAGCCAATCATCCTGGTAGTAGACATGAATCGCCCCTCTCCTGAGGGCAGCCTAAATGGCAGAACTCAAAACTGATAATGGGAACCGCCAACGGCGAAACTCACGCACTTTCTGTGCCTGTGATGGATTGGCACATGAAAGTAAGCATCCTGAAGGTCCAATGTTACCATCCAGTCCCGAAGCTGGAGGGTCTGATGGATCTGAGAAAGTGTAACCATCTTGAACTTGTCCTTCCTGAGGAACTTGTTCAAGTCTCTTAATTCCAAGATGGGTCTCAATCCTCCGTCCTTCATGGGTATTAGAAAGTAAGGGGAGTACCAACCCTTGTTCCTCTCCGCTACATGTACTGGTCCTATAGCACCTTTCTCCAGCAGGGTCACAATTTTCTGCACAAGGAGCGGATCTAGAACTTTGAAAGAGCTGTGGTGGATGATCTGGAGGCCTTTTTAGAAAGGGAAGGCAGTAACCCTGGACAACTGTTTCCAATGCCCATGTATCTGAAGTAATACACAGCCATTATTTCAGATGCTGTGAGGCTCTGCCTCCCACTGGGGTTTTGTAGAGTAAGGCCTCAGAGAGGTTTTGAGGCGGCGGATGTAGCGGCTGAGGGTAAAGCAGCCGATGCCTGGGCGTTCTTAGCACCTCTTCCCCATCCATCACGGGGGAATCTTCTCTGACCTCTTTTATTCTACAGTCCTCTCCCTCTTCCAACTGAGGAATAATAGCAAAAGGACCTGCCACTCCAAGCTGTACCAGTGAGGTGAGATGATTGTGGCTGGCTGATTGCAGCACCAAGGGATTGGCTGCTGCTTTGGGGGTCTGCAGTTGCTCCAGGCTCTCGTCAGCCTTGCTGCCAAATAAACGTGTGCCGTCAAAGGGCATGTTAAGAAGTCTAGACTGTACATCTGGAGCAAGACCAGACTGCCTCAACCAGGCAAATGTGTGCATTACAGTGCTAGCCGCCATAGCCCTTCTGATACGGTCAGCAGAGCCGAGAACAGTCTGGAGGGATTCGCACATTGCATCTTTCCCATCCTTGACAATGTTTAAGAAGCCGTCTCATGCTTCCCCTTCGGGAATATTTTCAGCTGCCAATGTTATTGTGATGCTGGAAATGGATCGGAGGGACAGGGCCTCCGTATCCTTGTCCTTTATTGCTTTATCATGTATGTTCTGTCTTGGTTTCCGCGCAGGAGTTCATGTGGGACTCCTGGCGGTGCGGCTCTTCCTTTATTTGGTTTGGTGAACAGACCCTTGGGATACCATTATGGCACCCATGGGTGGGAGTATGACCCTGTACTCCTAGTGTATGTTTTTGGGCACCTGTGTGTGGCCCACAGAGCAGGGTATAGGCTGGCGGCAGCTCTGTGCTGAATTGACAGGTGCCCTGTGCATCCTCCATTTTGGGATGCACAGGCCCTGTCATTGGAATCAGTGGATTCCTGATAGGAAACAAGATGGCCCCTGTGGCCTCTTGCTTTCTATCGCCTGTTACCTTACTTTACCCGAAGTCCCGGGAAGTCCCGACTCTGTCCCTTCCCCCTGACTGGCTGTTGGGTGGAAGTTCCATATATGGTGTTGTGGGGAACTCCAGGCCAGACTGGTTGTAGCCTTCCCAATGACTGTATGTTGTGGGTACGCCCATGGGGTGGGACCTGGGTGAATGGAGTGTGTGACAAATACGCATTCTGTGTTATGGGTGTCTAGTATCTGGTGTTTGACACAATGACCGAGACAGCCCTGCCCGAAACTGGTATGAATGCAGTGTGTATTGTTGAATGGCAGAGTGCTTGTCCTAATACACATTCTGTGTTGCGAGTGTCTGGATGGAGAAGAATGTCCTGAATGCACCATGCGCCTGATTGGCTGCCTGACTGCCTGAATGCCCTTCTGAGTGATTGGTTGCCCGAGTGTGACCCAGCAGAGTGAATGGGAGATCAACAGTATATCGGGGAGCCTCTCACTGCTAGAAATCGTTCAGAAGCTGAAGTAGAAACTGACATCAAAATTGACGCTTTACTTTGAAGCCCACTGAAAGAAGAAGAACTGCTGCTGCTGCTGTCCTTTGCTAATCTGAAAGCTGCTGTGTCTTCAAGGAACCGATCCAAGAGAGGACCTGGCTAGGAGACCGTGTCCCGAGCTACGAGGGACCATCGTGCACCATCTGATCTTTGCTAAAGCTCCCTGATAGACAGACCTACGAAAGGCTGCCGACCGGAGACAGGGAATGCCGCGGAATCATGGAGAAGCACCCGGACATTGAAGTCCACTGCCGTCCGGAGCCGCAGTGCTCCTTGGCCTAAGAACATTGAAACCAGGACTCCCTTGCTCATCCTTGTCGACTGCTATTGTCCTGCCGGACAAAGTCAAGGCTGCCGACGACCGAGGAGAATCCGCCACCTGAAGACCTCAGAGACGCCAACAAAGCTACTGAAGCCAGCCATGGTCACGTCCCGTTCGCTGACGGCATAAGCCGACGACTCAACGCCTTTGCTGGGCCAAAGTTCTTAATTGACTCTTTGCGGCAACGATCACTCGTCGTTGAGGTGCACTGCACGCCTCTTTTTCACAGGACGTTCATGAGCTTTTGTCAATGAGCACCGCAAAGATCGAAGCTGCTCCCTCTACGACAACATTCGCCTCTTTCTTCAACAAATCTCGACGACCCGCGGCTCCTGCTTTAAAGGGCTTGTGCTCAAGAAGGGCCTGTCGACGACTCACTGAAGAACTCTACAAAACCAGGTACATTGGGGCAGTAGAACTTTTATAGAAGGAAATAAGACTCTAATAGACCATATCTGGACTAGGCTTGTAGTGCATCTTCATTTACAGGTTGCCCAGGTGGGGGGATCCTAATACAGAACTGTGCCTGACGGTAGGGGCTCAGAATTCTGCCAAATGTCTAACCAACTTCTTTTCCTCCTAAATCTATGGTTGATACCGTTGTGCAGTGTTCATTTGTATGCTATTTGAACTGAGTACAGTTGATGCATTTCAATGGAATCAGAGTAATCGTGGAACCACCTAGAACTGTATATATTTATAATTTTAGAATTGTCGGAGCACAAAGTGTGTTATCGTGATTGTTAATATAACCATTAACCATATTTATTTAAAGACTATGTTTTCACTAATACAGTGTGTGGACATTCCTTGTAGCTTGGGGACTACACAGTACTTAAGAACCAGCCCGCATCACTTCCTGAGAAGCTAGACCTTGATTGCTCGACCATTGCTACCAACAATAGAGAATCTTGGGTGCGGTCCATTGTGGCTCTCCTCTACCATATAGAGAGCAGGTGTACAGACACCCCATCCAGTCTTTACAGTTATGCAATCCCATAAGGTGAAAGTCAACCTGGCCAGTGCACATGTGGCATTTGCCGACTTAATGGCCATACTCCCCGGAGAGAAAATCTTTCTAGCCAAAGCGTCATAACGCTGGTTATTTGTGCCTGGGGGGGTAGTCGGGTATGCATTTTGTTTGGATGCAGAAGTAGCAGCCTGAATTACCAAACTTTCGGGAGTTGGATGCTTTGTTAGATAGTAAGGGTCACTCCTTGATGCTCTGTACTTGCTCATCAGCTTTTTTGTTAACTGCTGGAATTAATTCTTGCGTCTCCCGATTGGCATCAACTCTCCTTTGTAAAGCATGAGGTTGTCCTGATCAAAAAGTGGTGCAGGCCTTTTCCATCACAGATATTCTATGACCCTAGACATCAGCTGTCTGTAAAATCCATCTGCATGGTCTGAGGGATCTGGTCTGCCAAACTATCTCTGGGGAAGTGTGCAACCCACTTGCAGATTGCAGAGTCTCATGAAGGTCTTTTATTCTTGAGTCCTCTGAGATGGCCCCTGGAACATTTTGTGTCCCATACTGTAACCCAAAGGGACGTTATTCATCTGAAGATGGCTCATCATCCTCATAAATTGAGGAAAGAGATTTTAAAAAGTCTTCCTCAGGCATTGGGGTGAAAGTTTTATTGACATCCTTCGAGGGGTTAGCTAATTGCGTCGACAATGGCATCAAAGTCTTTGGCGCCGTTGACGTCGAGGGCTTCGACGGCTCTGGCGTTGAGGCTATTTAGTCATCGACTTGGACTTTGGCTTCAAAGGAGTCTTTTCTCTACTCGAGGTGAACTCAGAGGGCTCCTGAGAGGTTTCCTCCTGGACACTCGGACCCCAAGGCGCACATGTTTTGTCCTTTGCCTTTTTGTCATGTTTGTTGACATGGGCATGGCTCTTATCTTCGAGTGGGTCGAGGTCGCATTCTTGAATACTTTGAGCATTTCTAGTCTGAACATCTCCCACTCAGCCGGTGAGGCTGATTTGGTCGGGCAAGAGACCTGTTCCGAGGAGGAACTCGACAATGAAGGCAGCGATCCGTGGCACCTTTTCTTTGACCTTTGTGAGGATGATGACGATTGGTGTGAGTCACTGGGTGATCGGGAACTTCTAGCCTTCTTCCGATGAGGAGAATCGTCTCTCGACTCGTCGGAGGATCGCTTTTTCGACGTGGTTGTCTAAGGGGATTTATGAGACATACCTGTAGCTAACTTTCCTCTATGCTCTTTCAGGGCTTTCGCTGTCATCGATTGGCAGGACCCACACTCTGATGTTGAATGAGTGGATCCTAAGACCCCAGACAAACCCGATGGGGGACCGTAAGGGAAATTTTTGCCCCACAGTCGTGACATTTTTTTAACCCCGATCTCAGAGTCGAAGATGCTGACAACAATGTCATCTTTTTCACTTAATACAAAGGGTTTCTTGACCAGGAACCGAAGGGCACCCATATTCCGAAGCGAGAAGTGGGAGGACACAATCCATTCGAAATAATGTTTTTCAGCCACCAACAAAGAAGTGTTGGAAGATTAATGCAGAGAGGAAAGGGTAGTGAGGTCAGCTAAAGACTGGCATTTTTTCCAACGATGCTCAGTCTGATGCAAAGTTGTACAGGGCAACAAGAGAAGGATTAAGTCAAGGCTGGGGGGGGCGTATAAAAAGGAAAAAAAAAGTGGGGAGGATAGAGAGAGTCAAGAGTAGATAGCAAAATGAGGTATGTGAGTGCTGAATATTATCCAGTGCGCCAAGTTCAAAAAAGAAGAATGTACTTCTCTTTTTTAGTATTTATGAGTTTTTTGCTTGAAATGTATTTCAGTGTTGTGGTCTGGAAGCAGAGCCTAGCAATGACTGCTATCCATTAGCCAGTCAGTAAGTAAGTATAAAGAGAAGAATTGTTTTTGGTAGTTTACTTGCACCCAGCCTTTCCAAGTTCCAGTTTACAAAGGAAATCTAGAGTGGTGGTTTATTTTTAAATTTGTGTTGGTAGTGTACCAAAAGTAGTGTCCTATGTAAAAATGTGCCAACATAGTCCATTTGGAGGCACGTGCAATTGTTTCTCCCTGACCCAGGCTTTTTCAAGGCACAGTTGGGATTAAGTATACAATATTTTGTGTGCTATGCCAGGAGGAGGAAGTAGGAAACAGATGAGATGGTATGAGTCGAGAAGAGAAAAAAAGAGGGGAGGGAAGGAGTTAATGGAAGGAGTGAAGATTAAATTCACTGAATAGGAAGAATGGGGAGGTAACAGGTAGTAAGACGGAAAGAAGAGAATCAAGATCATCGTAGAAATCTAAAGTTTGGTCAGAGGGACAGTATAGGCTAAGAAATAAGATAGGGAGAGGTTTAGCGAAAGAAGAGAAATTATATTTAAAGGCAGAGAAGTGTGGAAGGTCAGGAATAGGGTGAGAAAGAGTCCATAAAGAATGGTAAATAATCCCATCACCGCCACCACGGCCAGTAGCACATGGGGAGTGAGAGAAATTTGAAGAAGCAGTAGAAATGATGGCAGGGGTAGCAGTATTAGTAAGAGTCACCCAGGTCCCGGTTAGGCAAAGGAAGTGAAGGTTGAATCGAAGAAAAAGATCAAGAATGGAGTGCATTTTATTACAGAGGGGATGTGTATTGAAAAGGCCAAGAGATACAACAGGCAGAGGATATAAATGGATAGGAAAGATTTTGCAGGTTCCAAGAGTGGGATGTAGCAGTGGAAAACTGGAATCAGAAAGAACGGCAGGGATACAGGAAGCATGGATGCTTAGAATAGATAGGGGAGTCAAAATGAATGCAGACAGGGAGTGTAGGTAGAGCCACTGCACAAGGTTCAAACAGGGGCAAACAATGAAAGACAACATCCTTAAGTGGGTCGCCCAAACAGAGCCAGTGTTAAGCAGGCAGTGTGGGTCTGCTCCACGCAATGATAGACTGCAGGTAAAGTCAAATGGCGGCAGGGAAGTCCATTGGGCCTCGGGTGGCAGCTTTGGGTGTCCCAGGTGGGACGGTGGACCCACAGGTAGGAGCTCACTGGGAGCACAGTGTCCAGGAAGTCCTTATTGGGTCACGTGACCAAGTCACACGACCCGCATTGGATGGTGTGCGGCTGGGCAGGCCCACACACTGACAGGCTGCAACAGAGTCCAGGTGGAGGCAGCGAAGTTCACGGAGCCTTGAGCATCAGCCTTGGCCATCCCAGGAGGGGTGGTGGACCCACAGGTAGGAGCTCGCTGTGTGTGCAGCATCCAGGAAGTCCATATTGGGTCACGTGACCCACGCCGGATGCCATGCAGCTGGGCCAGTCAATGCAATAAAAGGCAGCAGCTAAGGCCATGTGGAGGTGGTGAAGTACACTGGCCTCAAGCGGCAGCTTTGGCGGTCCCTGGAGTGATGGTAGACCCACAGGTAAAAGCTCACTAGGAGTGCTGCGTCCAGGAAATCCTTATTGAGTCAAGCGACCAAGTCACGTGACATGCGCCGGCCAGTCAACGTGATGACAGGCGGCAGGGGAGGCCAGATTGAGGTGGCAAAGTCTGTAGCGCCTAAAGTTCAACTAGTTCGTCTCTCAGACTCCCCACAGGTTCTACCATCCTAGCCCAGAATTCCCTGGCACCCACAATTCACTAGAACACTACAGAACCCCTCACCCCTACTGTCTAACTCACTATCAATGACGGCTAAGGCTTTATCTATCTTACTGCCCCAGTGACTTCCTAAGGGTTGCCCTATTTTAGTGTTCCTCAAATCGCAGTCTTTACATGAGAACAGTGCTTGTATCTTCTTAGACACTCTCTCTCTCTCTCCCACTCATTTCTCTGCCTGTTCTTACGCCTCCCTATTTCCCTATTCCCCTTTCTTTCTCTGACTAGTCTTCCTCTCTTGTTTCTTTCACACCTCGTCCTCTCTGCTCCCACTTACTCCTGTCACCCTATAGTCGCCTTCTTCTACTCTGCCACACTCTCTTCTAACTCCTAATCTCTCATATCTCCTCTTCTCTCCCTCACATTCCTTCTCTCGTCCCACCTTGTCTCCTGTCCCTCTGATCTTCTCACACTTCTCCCACTTACCTCCCTCCTCCCCTTTCGTGGTGTAGGCCACAGAGGAGGCGATGGCGCTTACTTGGCAAGTTCTGTTGAGGGTGGAGTCTAGGTATATTCCCAAAGTTTTTACAGCTGCCTAGACCGGGATTGTAGTAACCTATATCTCGAAGGAGTGATAGGCTGGGGCTAATTTGTTGAGGGAGCTTGAGTGCCAACCAGGAGGATTCCGGTCTTCTCGTCATTTAGACAGAACAGGTGGGAGGCCATTCAAGCTTGGATTATCTATTAGATGCCATTACGTTTTGTGGAGTCCTGCAGGACCTGAAAGGGGGAGAAGGATTTGCGTGTTTATTGCATTTAAATGTAATATCTTTGACTCAAATATGGAGTCTGGGTGAAATGCATCCTGGGTGCACAAGTGAACATTTGACTCCAAGCCTCAGTGAAAGCTTATTTCTGAACACTGCATTTGCTGAAGCAGTAGAAAAACAGTTTGGTGTTCAGACAAGGTTTGTTTTCCATTCCGCAAAGGGCCAAGAGCAAGTTCTCTTGGCTCCCATGCGAAACAGAAGATGTTTACGTGTCAGTGGAATTCCGCAGCATACACCAGCCGGGTAGTTGTGGAATTGTATTGGCAGTCGACCTCTCTGGAAAATGACTGAGTTGTAATTGTGTACGGTAAAGTGGGAAATATCAGAAAAAGCTGGAAAAGAAAGAGTCATTTTTGCTTCTGCTGGACTGAAAGATAGACTTCTCTTCTTATCCAGTCCATTGCCGTGGCAAGTGTCTCTTTGCCAACCAGGGGTTTTGAAAGATGTCCAGTGAAGTTCTTAGCAAAAGATGAAGTGGTGCAAACAAACGCTAACAGAGATGTAATCCTTTCTTTTATTCTGTAACATTTATCTGAGTTAATAAACGGACAGATAAGCGCTGGTTTTATAATCTAATTGAGAGAGTGAGTTCTTGTGTTCCAAAAAGCACACTGCCTTCCTGTTTCTTTTGTGCACTGGGGAAACTCATAAGCAATATATATATATATATATATATATATATATGAGCACTGAGACTTGGGAGAGCAAAACAAATTGGCATCACGATACGGCTGCCTTGAGCTGTTAAAGCGCTATTTAAACGTAATAAATACAAATACAAATTCCCTGGCAGTTTGCAGTCTGTGTTGGTGCTGTGGAACACAGGACTTCATTTACATGATTTCTGAATTACGGTGTTTTAAATTTGCTTATTTTGTTTCTCTTTTTGCAAGTGAAATGTTTTGCTGTGTGTCGTGCATTGTGATGTACAATTGTTTATATTAGCTTTTTAAAGTGACAACAGTGATTTATTCACTGTACTTAAACCGGTGTGCAGTTTTGTGGTAATATGCATTCCTTGTTTAAAAAACAAGATAAAGGTTTTCCTGCTGCCAGGGATTCGAGTGAATTAATTATTTCTGGATGCAAGGTAACCCTTTATGATTCATTAGCAAAAGAATTGGCGTGTGGATCAGGTTTGTGTGAGCTATGGGGAGATTTATTGGCCAAGGCAGAGCCTGTAGACGTGGTTTCTTGTTTACAAAAGGTTCCAGTTTTGAAAGGGAGTGGGTCAGTTGCTCTGAGGAGGAGAGGGTGGATTGTGCTTCAGGCTTATCACAAAGTACATCAGAAAACTGTGCAAGTGGACGCGTAAGTATTGCGATTAGAAAGGGAATTGGCAACTGAAAGACAAGCTTATTGGATGCAACAGTTGCAATTCAAAATGCGGAGTGACAAGACCTCTAAATATCAACAAACAGTGGAGACGGTGGCAGTTAGAGTGGCCCAATCTAAATATAAAAAATGCAGCGGACGGATTGAGAAGCGCAAAGTTGCTGCTCTTATTTCAACTATTGATGCAAATTAGGATAAAGAGTCTTGGGATGCAAATATTTGGGGTTCCTCTTCGAGTAGCACCGATTCTGACCCGGTAGGTAAGGCAGAATCTGCATTGAGACAAGATGGGGAGAGGGTTACTGTTAATGCAGTTACAAGATGGAGATCTGGGCCACAACCAAACAGCCCTGGGGGTGACATTGTTGATTTAACCACACTTGAGGATTTCACTCAGCAAAAAGTGGGTGAAATAATCACTAGATTGAGGCAGAAGTCTGGTGAGCCTTTATTGGCTTGGATGGGGAGGATATACGATGGGGGTGCTGGAGGATTATTAGTGGACTCAAGTGATTCTCCACGTGTTTTACCTTTATCCACGGTTTATAGTGAAAATGTTGAAAACAAAAATGTCTAAAAAAAGAATGTTGAAAAAAATGTTTTAATGTTTTTTATTTTTTTAATGGGGCGGTTCCCCCCAACTCCCCGTTTTTTATAGCTAAACCCAAAAAAAATTACAAATAAAAAAAACACATTCGATTTTTTTTCCAACCTTTTTTTTCCACATTTTCGTTTTCGACTTTTTGCAGTTGACATTATAACTGCACACCTTTATCCACTGATACTAATATTCAGGAAGTGCTAAGAGCGGGCCCGCCACCAGATGCGAATGAGCAGGCCTCTCAGGTGTCATTATTGCACCTGGCAGCTGTGGGATGGCCCTCTGAGAAAGATCCTACTTGTCCAGCTAACTAACGTCCTATTTCTATCACCCCCTTCCTTGGGAAACTCATGGAGAAGCTGACCTTCCCCCAACATACTTCTCCAGCTGATCTTGTTGGCGTTCTCCATGACCATCAATCTGGATTCCGAGCATCCAGAGGCACGGAAACTGCTCTTCTGAACACCCGTGAATAACTGCTTGCATCTCATGATTCCAACTATCCAGCTGTCCTCATTCTATTTGATTTCTCATCTGCATTTGTCAACCACTATCTTCATAAAACGACTCCATGGTACCCTGGATGTCTCGGAGCGGGCACTAGACTGGCTGACCTCTTTCCTAACTGATCAGCTATCCCAGGTTATTCTGGGCACCTTCTCCTCACCTAACTCCTTCTCCACCTGTGGGGTCACCCAGTGCTCCACCCTTTCCCCCTGGCTCTTTAACACTTACCTTGCTCTGCTGGCACGCATCATTTCCTCCTTCTCACCCAATTTCCAGGGCTACGCAGAGGACATTCAACTCTTCTTCAAACTTCTTGCTGACTATCTTGTTCCTACCATTATCCCGGACTGCCTGCCATCCAGTCCTGGTCCACTTCCAATGATCTCTGCCTTAATGCCAAAAAGACCAAGATTCTTCGTATTGGGACCCCTGCTCCCTCCTTCTTCCCCTCACCACTCTGGCCATCCCCTATTGGCTCTCCTCCTTCTCCTTCACCTGAAGCCAGAAAATGTGGAGTCATCTCCGACTCCTCTATATTCTTCCTCTCACATCCAGGACATTGCCAAGAAGTCCAACTTTCAACTCTTCCTTCTCAAAGGAATTCTCTCTTTTGCTCACTTTCCCCCAGTGGCTCAATGTTACCACAGCTCTGGTTCTCTCTAGGCTTGACTATTGCAACACCCTTCTCTTGAATCTACCCCTTTTCTCTCTACGACAGCTCCAGCTAATCCAGAATAGGGCAGCAAGACTTATCCTTGGCTTCAAGCCCAGGGACTGCATCTCTCCTGCCCTCAAAACTCTTCACTGACTCCCGGATTAAATTCCAATCCCTCTGCATCATCCACAAGGCTTTCTGGGGCCAGGGACCACACTATCTGTAACTTGCGATTACTAAATATTCTCCTTCTAGATCTCTACTTTCCCCTGGAACCAACTCTCTGTGTGTGAAGTGTTTTGCTGAACAGAGGGTAGGAGGCTCATCTCTTGCTTCTGCTGGCTCCCTCTTGTGGAACAAACCCCCCCTTCCTCTTCGTCTTCAGCCAGAACTCCTCAAATTCTAAAAGCTCCTCAAGACTTTCCTTTTCCTTTCCTTCTTCCCTCCTCTGCTAACCTCACAGTCGCTGTGATTGGTAACAAGGGCCCTCATGTGTCCTCAGGGCCCTGGCCTCCCACACCCAATCGCCTCAGCTTGTGCTTACACACAGCACTTGCCTCGGCACGCACTGGCCTATGCCATTGCAGGCCTGCACTTACATGCTTATTGCAGCTCAACGCTCCCTAGCACTTACTATACTTGACACTTACATCTGCTGCTCGCCCACGAGCACAAACACTCCAGCACCTACCCCCACTATCCCTTCCCCTCTTCTCTGTCTGCACTTGCATGTTCTGAATACTCACAAGACCTAGTAGGTTCGTCTTTATCCTTCAGAGTATATTTTGTTTTTCTATCCCATGTTCCTTCCCTGTTGCTATGTAGGTGCTTTGAAACACAATTTACTTGTTGTATAAGGACATAATAAATGCACAATAAATAAAGAGATGGTATACTTTGAAGGAAGCGATTCAAAAGATTAGGGAACATGCTATGAAAGAAGCAGTGCATGTTGATGAGTCGGGGCACATGGGAGTGGTGCCTCTATCTGTATCAACCAGAAATATTGTTATTAGAACTGCCCCACCCACATATAAAAGTGTCATCATGGCGTTGCTAATCGGTATGATGGGCAAACCCACTGATGAAGTGGTGGATGCCATACGGCAATTGTCAGATCTGGGTGACTGGGACAAAGGTGAAGAAAAGCCTCATGAGAGGGAAGTGCGCAGTGAGAGGAGAACAGAGGGCAGGAGACAAGATAGAGATGCCCGAGTGCCAAGAAAGGACACGTTGTTGGCACTATTTAAAGATGGTGTGCCACAGGAAGAAATTGATGGTATTGAAACCAGATAGATGTATGAGCTATACAAAAAGAGAGGGATTGCAGGAAAAGAGCACTATAAGCAAGTCAAGAGGCAGGTGATTTCTAAGCAGAAGAGAGACACTTCAATTTCAGCGCCTCCTGAGGAGGATAAGGGAGAAAGGTATATGGGAACCCCTTCCCAGTACCAGCCAACATATGCAGAGTTGAGAAATACAGTGAGTGCAATTGTTGGAGGCTGAGTCTGGGCACACGCATTCTAAATTTGAATAGGATTATGGCCAAGTCCCGGCAGTTTCAGATCGCATGAAAATGTGCAGGTGATCTCATGTTGATGTACAAATATTTTGGAAGCCTAGAAACACACCACAAGAGGTCCAAGCTTTGATTGACACAGGGACGGAGGCCTCATTGATTCATGAGAATCCTACAAGATTTATAGGTAGACACTTCACCATTACTGGACTGGGTGGAAAGGAGACACCAGCATAACAGACATGAGTGAAAAAGAAGATTGGCAGTTTGACAAAACAGAAATATTAAGTATTGATTGTCCCGATATCCAAGTACATTATTGGATGTAACATTTTGGAAAGGTTGACTTTAGGGTTAGGTGGTAAAACATACATTTTGAGTAAATGCATTGACTTGTACACCAGTTATTGTGGGTACATTGAAGATCCATCCGGTGCACATGCCATTGACCACGAAGAGTGGGTCAATGAAACAATACAGCATTCCAGAGAGAAACGAGGAAATCTCAGACACCATTAAAGAATATGTAGAGGTGAGAGTATAGAGGCCTGTCTCTACTGCTTGGAATAATCCCATCTGGCCTCTTAAAAAAGGGATGGAAGTTGGAGGATAACAGTGGACTATAGAAATTTCAACAAACATACTCACTCCCCCTTTAGTTCCTGCAGTGGCAGATACCATTATCTTGATTAAAACATACAGAAGTCTGAGGGAACCTGGTATGCTGTGTTAGATTTGGCAAATGCATTTTTCACAGTACCAATTGTCAAAGAGTGTCAGGAGCAGTTCTCATTTTCTTGGGGTGGGTGTCAGTACACCTTCACAAGATTGCCTATGGGGCGCTTGCATAGTCCCACCCTCTGTCACTGGCTGGTGAAAGAACATTTAGACAAGATACCATGTAAACCGGGCATACAGATCTCACATAACATTGATGATATTCTGATTCAGGGCAAAGATGAGCTGAGTGTGCAAAATCAACTGGAAGCAATCATTATGGGATTGAAAAAGGAAGGATGTGAAATGAATCCTAAGGGGATTCAAGGGTGAGCTCGGACTGTGATCTTTTGGGGAATTCACTGGCATAATGGCCATCGAGAGATAGTGCCAAAAGCCAAGAAAAAGATACTTGAATTTACCACTCCAGTGAACAGGAAGCAAGCTCACCAGTTCATAGGGCTGTTTGGGTTTTGGAGACAGCATATACCACATTTAGGGCAAATCTTGGCCCCACTTTACAAAGTGACACGAAAGAAATATCAATTTGAATGGGGCGAAGAGCAGCAGAGAGTATTTATTTGGCAAAGGACACAGTGCAACATGTGCTTGATTTATGGCCGTTGAAGTCAGGAGAAGTAGAGCTAAATGTGTCTGTGCAGGAAGATTATGCTAACTGGGGTCTGTGGGAAAAGCAAGACAATAAGCGAGTCCTTTGGGATTTTGGAGTCGCAAATTACCTGAGGCAGGTGATAAGTAGACTCCATTTGAGAAGCAATTGCTAGCATGTTATTGGGCTCTTACTGATACCGAACAATTGAAAATGGGTCATGATGTACTGATTAGACCCGAGATCCCAATTATGCAATTGGTGTTGAGTACTCTTAAAACACACAGAATAGGACATGCTCAAGAGCCCAGTATCATCAAATGGAAATAGTAGTACATTCAAGAAAGAACCAAATTAGCAAAGGGCGAAGTTGCAAAATTACATGAGCAAATGGCTAATATATCACCTGTAGATTACATCCAACAGGAAGTGGCTGAAGTACATGAGTCTCCAGTGAACTGGAGAATACCTTAGGAGATCTGACGATGGAGCAGACAGAGCATGCTTGGTTTTCTGATGTTCGCTATGTAGGGACGGAGCGCTACTGGAAACTGGAAAGCAGTGTCATAAAATCCCAAGACAAAAAAGATCTTAACAACATCAGGGAAAGGGAAGAGCAGTTCGTTTGCAGAACTCCATGCAGTGTAACAAGCTTTGAAACAAGAGACACCTGGTCAATGTCATGTGTCACAGATGCATGGTCAGTGGCCAATGGGCTAGCAACGTGGCAAAAGAATGGATGGAAAATACATTCAAAAGAATTGTGGGGAAAGGAACTGTGGCAGGATATGTGGGAAATGCTATCACAAAGTGAAGTAACAGTGTGTCATGTGGATGCACACTGCACTACACACTCGACTTAGAACGTTAGTTCAATCATATTGCACATGAACACATCAAGATTTCATCTGTGGATGCAGAGGCTCAGGAGGACGATTTGAAGGGTCTGCCCAAGTGGGCTCACCTCAAATGCCTGGCACCTTGAAGAAAAAGCTACTCGCAGGTGGGTACAAGCTCGAAGGATCAATATCCCTTTAGAGGTAGTGAAAACAATCATTTTGCAATATATAGAGTGTCAACATCAATGACATAGACCCATCCCTCATACTGTCCAGGGCACTTTGTGAAGAGGCAAGTTACCAGGTAAAATCTGACAGATCGATTATATCGGTCCTATGCCAATCATTAAAGACTGCCAAATAGTCCTGTAGCAGTGTGGGTACTTTTTCAGGATATATGATGGTGTTTCCATGCAAGAGGGCAACACAATTGAACAACATTATGTTGTTAGACCAGATTATAGTGCATTATGGAGTGCCCTTGCAAATTCAAAGCGACAATGGCACACATTTCAAAGGCAAGCTAATTCAGGGGTATTGTCAAGAGACCAATGTTGAATGGCTCTACCATGTTCCTTAAAACCCGCAAGCGGCGGCTCTGATTGAGAGAATGAATGGACTGTTGAAAGAGCAATTGTGTAAGTCAGGGAATGGGAGCATGGTAGGTTGGCGTGAGCGTGTGTTTGATGCAGTCAAGGTGTTGAATAACCACCCGGTGGCTGAGTCTCAAGACTTGATAGTTGCGAGGATTAGGGAACCTCCGTCCCCAAGTACCACACAGAGAGAAATGAAACAACACCCTGTGCAGTCCTTGAGGCCACATGTGCCAGGTACAGGAACGCTGGAAACGCCCCAGGTGCTGCAAGGTAAACAAGCCATTACGTAAATGCCAATTATCAGGGAGAACAAAGCAACGAAGACTAGGTATGTAAATGAATGTCTTACCTATGTTTTGAGGGGGGCAGTTCTAGAGAAGCCAAGGTGCTCCAGCCAAAATCATCCGGCTTCTCAATGTGGCGTTAATGTACCCTCAGTGATAAAGGAAGAGACAGCAGCAAGGGGAGTCAGGGGCAGCCGCCTCGAGTAGGTGATGCTTTACACGGGAACCCCCTGAAGTATGGAGCGTGGTGCACAGGCACCTATCCAGGAAGTGGTATGCAAAGGCAATCGGTGACACAAAAGCCGTAGTCAAGCAGTCCCAATGAAATCCTCCGAAAAAGGTATCAAGAGCCAACGGTAGAAGTAAAAGGCAGTCCAGTAAGTGAGGTCCGAGGTCCAAAATCCAGATGATTCAAACAGGTCCGTAGAGTAAGGCGCCAACAGTGCTTGAGAACAGCTGTGAAGCACGGAGTAACGGGAAGCCGGGAGATTTATGGAGTTGCTATGGGAACCACGTTACGTGACCGCAACCTGCGCGTCACGCGACAGGCCGTAATACATGTAGCCTAGCAACATGATGCTCCCCCCGGAACGGCGACATACGCCATGGCAGTTGCTAGTGCAAGAACAGTCGTAGTCGCCCAAGACGGTGTTGATCTGTCTGCGCCATCCAGGGGCGCAATCTTGCCCGCGACGGAGCTGACCAAAGAACCCCCTACTGCAGTGATGATCGGGACGTGTGGTATGGGCCAGTGTGTTTGGGTGCCGTGCAGGGGCAGACTGGGGCACGGAGTGCATGACACTGAGTGTGAAACTGTTGACGCTTATGGTGCAGATGCAACCTCAGTTAGCTACAGAAACATTGTTACACTGGGAGTTTACGCCAGGTGCTTTAGCTCCTTACAGAGCAACTCCACAATATGCAGGAGTAGACTTGCATGCTCAGAGAGAAATCAGATTAGAACCCAGAAATATGATCGTCATGGAGACTGGGATTGGAGTACAAATTCCCTCAGAACATATGGGATGGATTGCCCCTAGATCTGGATTAGCCTTGAAGGGCATCCAGCTTCTGCGAGGAGTGATAGATGCTGATTATCAAGCATAAATAAAAGTAATTTTAATAAACAGTGGAGATCAGATTTTGCCTATCCATGTAATAGTTAGGATAGCCCAACTGATTGCATATCTGTTAAACTGTCCATGATCAAAAAAGGAGAACCCCTACAGTGTTAACGACTCAGGGGCACTGTGGTTTTGGTTCATCAGATCACATGGTACTGAGTGCACAAGTTAGAAAAGCCTAGTGGCCCAACTGTACCCGCAGATGGTATAGCATCAGGCAGAGACCAAGTGGTTCTGAACGTGGAGCCTGGCAGGAGAAAATGGAACTATGCTCCCGCTGAAAAATGTTAATTAAGAGAATAATTATTAACACTGATATGCCTTTTTCTGGTTGCTTTACAGATTGTGTACCTGCTGTAACTAGCTGGTGTAAGTAAGTGCACATATCAATTGTCATTTGGAAGGGTCAGATCAAATAATGGAGAAGCCAATTCAAAATGCCACATTTGTGCAAATGGTCAATATGAAAGTGACGAGAATGGAGAATGTGATTCATAAGTCACTTGATGCCAACGCCAAAATACCAGCCCCAGTAGGCACGAAGAAACTGATTAGCAAAGATTTAAGGAGGACAAATACAAAGTGCTCAAGCAGAAAATATCTGGAAAAATATGGCTAAAGAGATACTGAGCATCTCTTATTTCTGCCTATTGGACCCCCATAATGGAATGGACTTACTGACAACATGTTTGGTAGCGGTGCCAACACCTGTTTCACCTTTAACACAAATTTTCAGCATGATGCATAACGACTCTTCAATGGAAAAGAACGATATCCATCAATTATTTTCAGTTCATGAATACTTTCGTTTTTGTCAGGAACCCAATGACAAGTGGAAAAACCTAACTCAAATCTACACCTATAGTATTGGCAAATGAGATATTTGCTTCTGGATGACTTGTTAGTCACAGGAGGTTGGCAAGTGTGAACAATTAAATCTAAATATAAAAAAATCAACCATACTGTGTTTGAAAAAAAGACTATGGGTGCTCATTACGGGATTGTTGGTAACTTTTCCCTTTTTTCCGTGATGGCGGTGCCCCCGTTTCCAGCATCCCATGGTACCGGAATCAATAGATGATTACGGGTTGTCGGGCACGTGCATTCCGGCATGCTGGAAACGGCAGCACCGGCATCACAGAAACACAGTGAAAACTCACCAAAACTGACAACACTGTTGACCTTGGTGCCGGTGCCCCCAAATCCGGCATCACAATGCCAGACCCAGCGGTACCGGAAACTGCAGTGCCGCTATTACTGTGACCAGAATCAAAGTGATTGTCAGAACAGGAAACAGGCCGCGCGCCATTACAAAAACACAAGCCATTGCAATCTGTAACTCAAACCCGACATCTACCCCTCCTGACCAAATAAATATCACAAGGAGCAGGTCATCTCATGTCTGTGAGACCCACAAGCGTAAGCCGTGCTTTTTGAAGCCAGAGCTCAACATGCTTGGAGACAACATTGCCCAGCATGCAGGGGAGTTATTCTCCAATGATCAGCACTGTCAAACACAGATGCACAAGAAGAGCATATGGGAAGAGGTGGCACAGAAGGTGTCGGCAGCGGGGACAACACCACGCACAGTGAGAGATTGCCACAAGCGCTGGGACGACCTCCGCCTGAGGGTCCGGAACCTCCTCTCTGCACAGAGGGGACAGGGCATGGCCACAGGTGGCAGGAGCTCCTCACCAATATGCCTGATGCTCTGAGAGGAGAAGTGCAGCAGTGTGCTGCACCTGGGGTCAATAGAAGGGGTTGGCGCTCCGAAGGCCGGAACCAGGACACCCAACGAGGCCGATGAGTACACATAACCCCAATGAAATGAACATCAACCCTGGCTACCCTGATCCCACCACTGTACCAACATATCACTGAAATGGGAATTACACCGGCCTCAACCCCTCCAAAACATCCTGCATGCACACCCCCCCCCGCACAAGAACCAACATCCAGGTTACATTCATGGACATATACCCTGGACCCCTAACAATGACCCATGCCTGAAATCCATGTTGAACACCGCACTGGCACCCTGTACTGCCAAGTGTCCAAGCATCTGCCCCCACACAGACGCACATCACCCGGTCACACCGTACTGCATGTGTGCCGGCCGTGCTGCAACTCGCACCAGAACACAGCAATGCTGACCCCCCATCTCCACCCACACATGACCACCCTTGCATGCAATGGCAATGACATGTGTCCCCCTCGGTCCTGCCAGCCCTATCCCAGATCCCAAATGCAAATACTGGCCCTGCAACTGGGTCAGGCACCAAGCCCATGCTTGCACCATCCATACCACCCCTCTCTGCACCCCAACACCACACAGCCGGACCGGCCACCCCCTAACACCATACACAGCAAGTGACAGTACACCACGACAGTAGCTCCAGCGCAACAGTCTACCATGTAGAAACATCCCACATCCTGCAGCTCAGTTCACACAAAAGAAGCATGTGTGCACCATGCCACGTACCATGCCATGTCCCCAACACAGCACAGCCACAACCAACATAATGCTTTATCAGTGCTTCCTGAATCCACACTGGTCCCTAACAACATGCCTTTCTGACTCCCACAGGCACATCATCTGACAGTGTAGTGGGCCAAGCAAGCACCTCAAGGGGCACCAGACGCCGCTGCTGCAAAACAGCACGGACCACAACCACCACAACCCAGGACACCACAGCGACCACTGACACAACTGCCCCACCCTTTAAGGCAGCTCCACCTGCTATCGTCACCACTATGTGCCCATCTAGGCAGCTCCACCTGCTATTGTCACCACTGCTGCGCGCATCCAGGCAGCTCCACCTGATATTCTCACCACTGTTCAGCCCATCCAGACAGCTCAACCTGCTGTTGTCTCACTACCCCCATCAAAGCAGCCATATGCACGTGGGCAGGAATCAAGTGCTGAGGACGTAGCCGACAATGCTGGAGACTACCACAGGGGAGACCAGCGACCACACGAGCTAAGAGCGTGCTGAATTCAGTCCAATCAACCTCATGAGCCCACAACGCCCGCCCTTCCCCAGTGTCAGGGAAATGGACGGCTGTCTGCGCTGTATTGAGGAACGGCAGGATGGCATAACTGCCCAAGTGCAGCTGCACCTTGAAGAGGTCCAGATAATGAGGGAAACTGTGCAGGCCACTGGCAGTCGCACTGCACGTGCCCTTGGACGTGCCACAACTGCCATCGTCCTGATGGCCAGGAGGGTCTGCGAGGGGAATAGCATAATGTCTTTCATTGCTGGGACCATGGCAATGTCCCTTTAGGCGTCCCTGGATAGACGGGCCAGTGAGCAAACTCACACGCCATCCACGAGCTGCACGCCCGCAGGTTCAGTGTATAGCAGCCCAATAAGTAAGTCGATGCGCCTGTCAACCACATCACACCACACAGTGGCACGCCAGGTGGCAAGTGGGCATGCAAATAGGCCAATGACAAACATGTGCCCGGGATGTGCCTTTGGCAGAGACTACATGGACAACGTGACACAAGTTGGGGAGGGTGATTGGGGAGGCATAGTTGGGGAAGGGGGTGTTGTTCCATCTGTTTTTGCATTTAATTCATAACATTACACTTGATGTTGCATAGAAATCATGACTGGACATTCATTTTTAGTGTGAGTGAGTGTTTAATTGCCTGTACATTGCAGATTGCGTTAGCTGGCCTAGGCCATGTGCTTGTGTGATGTGCTCAGAAATAGTGGATCGCCTGCATCACAGCTATCCATGACATCCCTGCGATGTGGCAATGGCAGTTCGTCCTCACTGTCATTCTCATCCTCTGCCTCTGCTGGGTGCATGTCCATGTCCAGGGAAGTGGTATGTTGCTCTTGATACATATGTTGTGCAACATGGCACAGCCCAGAACTATCTTGCCCACCTTTACGGGGCTGTATATGAGTGCACCCCCTGATCTGCTCAGTCAGCAGAACCCTGCCTTTAACAAGCCAAATGTCTGCATGATTGAGCAATGTGTCCTGATGTGAGCACGGTTTTAGCCCTGCTTGTGCTTGTTCTGTGGTTGCCTGACGGGGGTCATCAGCCATGGCATCAAGGGGTATCCCGCATCACCTGCATGGCAGGGACAGAAAGGGGATGGAATCATTGTGATGCCAATATCATGTTATTAAAGTCTGTATGTTGGTCGTTTACACATGCAAGTTTTCACATGCGATTGGCACAAGACATAGCAAATGTCACAGTTGACCCTGGTATCCTGCGCATTTTCAATGGGAATTGCAGTTTCTAATTTGTATGGATCGTTAGACGTTGATTCAGTGATCTGCCGGCTTTCTGTCTGCATATGTACATGTCATTGGAATGAAAAGGTGGAACTGGTCATTTTGTTTGTCCGGATCAAAGTGTGCCGGTGGGCATACCAGGAGCCTTGTTTCGGGGCCGGCAAAATACAATTCTGCCTGCCGCAGCCAATGTGCCTCACAGATCTGACCCTGCCGGGCGCAGCAGACCCGGTATGCACACTTGTCACAGGAGCTAATGTTTGTTAACATGCACAAATTTTACTTGCATTTATTTAGGGAATGGCTACATGCCTGCAGTCATACTTGCATTTTTAAGTTCATGATATGCAGCATGGTAGTGGTTGATGATCATCTATGAATCATGCAAACTGATTAATGTGGATGTATACACACAATGGTACGAATCATGGATTTAGTTGAAAAGGGGATGGCAGGATAATGATTGGCATGCAGGCAATAGCCTTTGCCCCTATGCGAGGTGGATGAGTGGTTTGATATCACTTTTCCATCGCCCATTCACACCCAACTTGCACTATACCCTATCCCTACGCCACCATCTACTTTGCCCATTGCGTGTGCCAATTTGGGTTCCGTTTGCATGTCGTACAATTTTCACCTCACCCATCCATTCATATGTAATACTATTTTGTTGGCATTCATGTCACATGCATATGGGTATGTGCACTTGTAACAGCAAGGTGAACTGGCTACATGCTGTGGGGTACGCTGGTGGTGAGGAGGTGGGGTGGTGGGTTGCATTGGTATGACTTGTCTGTGCTGTAGGCGGTGGGGGTTGTGCTCAGTGTTTTTTTGCAGGGGTATGTGCCATTGGTGTGATGCATTCTAGTACCTCTAGAGCAATTGATGTGCAAGTGCAGCTTTGCTGTTATAATGCTTGGGTGTGCTCCGTCTGCACCTTTCACACACGCGAGTCATGCCCTTCCTCTCATGCATGCAATTTGTGTGTATGACATTGCATTAGGCACGTGCACTGATGACAGTTACTCCCCATGCCCCTCAATTCCATAGTGCACATGCATTGGTAATTACACTCACCCAACAGCAAATTGCGCTCTGGTGTGTTATGCCCCCCCCCAATTCCAAAGTGCACATGCATTGGTAATTACACTCATCCAACAGCCAGGTTGGCTCTCCGCTGTGACATGCCATGTACCCTGGCAGCGCAGAGTTCCTCAGCACCGTAGAATTGTGCGTCGATCTCGGGAATCTTGCACAGCAATGGGTGATTAAGTGGTGTGCATCACACACCATCTGCACATTGAGGGAGTGGTAGTTTCCTGTTCGTGTAGACTGCCTCAATGGCTTGCGTGGCCACTAACTCCACATGTGTGCAGTCCAAGGCACCAATCACTTTGGGTATGCCGGCCAGGACATTTACGCAACTAGTGGCATTAACCTGGTCAAGTGTTCTGGGTAGGGCTATGTGATCAGACACGTGCCGCAGGAGGGCATCCATAACCTGAAAAAGGACCCTCGAAAAACAGGGTTGGGATAGCCCGTGTAGCTCACCCACAGTGTGTTGGTAGGTGCTGGTTGCCAGGAAATGTAGCACAGACATTACCTTGAGAAGTGGGGGATGGCAGTACGAATGTGGGTGAGGCTGACGAGGTCATCATGGATCAGGTCCGCTATGGAGGTGATGGTGTCCCTGTGTAGCCGGTAGAGGGTGTGGATCTGTGTTTGGGTGAGGTTGAACGGTGTGGCCCTTATGCAGGGTATGGGAGGCTGCCTGCGGTGTGCTACATGCTGGCCATTGTCGTTACTCGGAATGTGCCCATACTACTAGTGTGCTGGTGTTTCAGGCACGGCCTATGGGTCATAACGCGGATTCCATTCATGGTGCTGCCAGATACAGTAGCACCATGGATGTCACATGCGGTGACAGGGTTTGCGGCACCGCAACTCGGAGTATGCCGCTCCGGAATAGGGTGCTGGTACGGCACGGCCAGCACTGCTATTTCCAGACCAGCATACTTGTAATGAGGCCCTATGTGCATGTACCCTGAGCACATACACCAACGTGAGCAATACTGTTTTGTAATCATACAATTGTAGCTGCCAGTCATTTAAATTATGTTATAATTCTCTCAAGCCTTAGAATAATTGATTTTAGATACCAAAGTTATTATGATTTCTTTTTTATTGTAACTTGTTTTAATCAAGTAAACTTGATTTTTCAACAAATGCAATTACAAATCTTGTTAAAATTCATTGTGATAATGTACAACATTCTTAAGAAGGAAAAAAAACAAGATATGAAACAAATAAAGTATGCTTAACAATTTAACTTAAATCAAGTCAAGACAATTAATTGTTTTAAGGACAGTTCACAGTGATACTAGTGGAAGATGTAGCATCCAACCTTATTCAAAAAAATTAACTGCAAAAGTAAAATACATATGATCATAATCTGCTCTGGATCAATGTTTTATCTATTCATTTCAAGCTATATAGAAAGTTCAGAATAGCATATCTTAATGGGTGTCTATTAGTATGAAACAACAAGTCCCACAATCTATCGCTGGTGGTTATGACATGATCCATTAATAGAGGTTTAAAATACTTAATTCTTTGCACGAGTAACGCCAGACAGTCTGAACACAGATGTTTCAGTGTTTCTGGTGAGACCTTACAAAAGCAACAAGCACGCTTATGCTCAGATATTAGTTTGCGTTTGTATAGGAGTTCATTAGTTGGCCAAAGATTCAATCGATAGCGCAGGAAATCATCACGCAGACGTGAACTGGGGAACATCATTAGATAACTTTCGATTGTACCATAAAGTTTCAGATTGAAGGGAGTGTTTATAAAGGTCTGATATTGGGTACACGCCAATCGCATTTGTATCCAATCATACTCCCATAATCGTATTTTTGCTCTATTCGGACCCTCTCTAATAATAATGTTATTGAGATCCCTGTTTCACTAATGATTTCCTGCACTTGAAGCCCCCAACTCAGAGGAAACACACCCATTGAATGTAGAAGATATTTCGCAATAATTTTGATTAAACCCGATTTGTCATCTGCCATAACACATTTCCTATAGAGTGAACAGATTTTCCATTTGCAAATGGCATACAGTAACACTAGACCCAATTTGTGTCTCAGAATACACATGGGGTGGGAGAGTGGTAGGGGCAAGACTAGTTTCCAGTAGCGTCCCTCAATAGCAGTCTAATAAATATAGGATCTTTTCAACGAGGCCTCAGTTCCATAGGTTATTACTGGAACAAACTTTTGCTTATAAAAAATAATTATTGGGACCAAGGAAAACTTGCAATATTTAGTCCTATTTAAACAGGGCTGCAATACTGCTGTTATGACCTTTTGTTTTACACATTGAACATCAGCATTGATATTCAAATTATTTGTGCCCAAGGTGCCTAGGTATATGTATGACGGTACGGTTTCCAGAGTTGTACATTGTAAGGGCCATTGATGATCAATGCATCATTGCTTCCTAGTGCCGAATTGAATTACCTTGGTTTTCACTATATTCACAGTTATACCATTTTTGATAGAATAGCGGTCCAGAGCATTCAATAGGGCACGGAGGCCATTTGCAGTCTTCGAAAGTAACACCATATCATCTGCATATAACAAATGCTTGATTTGGATACCATTGATTTTTGGAGAGTCTGTGATTATTGAGGCAAATTTCTGCCTTACATCTGATATACCAAAGTTATGAGAAAAGCAGTTTTGCCAAATAGAGTTGCTATTGATTACTTATTACTGAAGCATAATTTACGGTGTAATGCTTTTGAAAGAATGAGTTGCTTTAACTTAAGTGACCATTCCCATTCTGTGCAAAACCATATTCAGAAATTAAAAGATCTGACATATGAGGTTACATATCATTCTGAGAACTGGTGCGATTGTCTAGTTTCATGGATCCCAAATATTGGTGAAACCCTATGTTATGCCCTAGCTTAAATTTTTATGATTTTGATGTTGTTGTCATGCATTCAGGCCCACAGCACTACATGTCCCAGAAAGCCCTAGCAGTACCTTCAAACACGCCCACCTGCGTATCCCGTCCTGTACCCTCACAGCAGCAGGGGGAGGTCCGCCGGTACTCCAGGGCAATCAAGCGCCCGTTCCTCCATTGGCATCTTTCCTGGCGCCTTTCACTGCGCACGAAAGGGGGTAGTGTTGCCATGGTACCACATATCAATCTCCGTCATGTGACACAGAGATTCCGATCACGTGACCGGGTTTACATGGTAACCCCTTAAAATCAGTGAGGATTGCGCTTCTCTGTGCTTCACAGCTGTTTTTCTGGTGCTACTGGTGTTTTGACTCTCGTTTGATTTTTGAAACTCTCTTGACCACGGATTATGTACTTTGGACTGTTTTTGGATTACACCTAGTTTTGGTCTTCGCATCTCCAGTAAAATTCAGGTACTTTGACCACGGCTCCGCATAAAGGACTTCTATTGGATCACGTTTTGTTACGACGGCTTGGCTCACTTGGGTCTGCTCCGGACTCTACACCAACATTCAGGAATTGTTTGGACCTTACTGAATTAGACCGTTCAGTGAACGCCACAGTTTACCATCTCAACAGGGGCTTCCAGTGAGAGCAATTTACCATCTCCTGCTGCTGCTTTTCACTGAGGGTACAGTTTACGTCATCAGGGGAAGCCTTTTCTTATCACACTCTGCTCCCTTCCAGGATATCATATCCCAACACTTAGGTAAGATCACTTTGCTTGCACCCCTGTACTTACTTGACTTGTACTGTCTGCCCATTTACCTATTACATGCCTGCTTCTTTCCTTTGCAGCTCTCAGGGTTTCCTGCACTCCTGTACCTGTCACCTGTGACCCTAAAGACTGAACCGCAAGTTGCTCTTACTTCTCTTTTCGGTAGTTAGGGACAGAGGTCCTATATTCTGCACGACACTCAAGTCTTGACAGTTGTTTGAAATACATTTCTAGATTAGCTATGATGCTTTGTAGATTTCTGAAACCCAAGTTAGCCCCGCTGGGCTATGGAAGTTAAATGGCATGGGGTGGAATGTATTGCATTTAAAAATGTAATATCTTTGACTCAAAGATGAAGTATGGGTGAAATGCATTCTGGGTGCAAAAGTGAACATTTGACTCCAAAACTCAGTGAAAGCTTATTTCTGAACACTGTTTGTATTTTCTGAAGCAGTAGAAAAACTGTTGGTTTGGTGTTCAGACAAGGTTTGTTTTGCATTCCGCAAGGGGCTGAGAGGAAGTTCTCTCGGCTCCAATACGAAACAGCGGGTGTTTACATGTCAGTGGAATTCCGCAGCATACACCAGCCAAGTAGTTGTAGAATTGTATCGGCAGTCGACAACTCTGGAAAAGTACTGAGTTGTAATTGCGTACATAATAGGGGAAACATCAGACAAGGCTGGAAAAGAAAGTCACTTTTTCTTCTACTCGGTTGAAAGAAGGTAGAAGTATCTTCTTATCCAGTCTGTTTCCTTGGTGAGTGTCTCTTTGTCAACCTGGGGTTTGTTTTGAAAGCTGTCCAGTGAAGTTCTTGGTAAAAGATGAAGTGGTGCAAACAAGGGCGAACGGTGATGTAATCCTTTCTTTTATTCTGTAAAATGTATCTGAGTTAATAAACGACCAGATAAGTGCCAGTTTTATTATCTCATTGAGAGAGTAAGTGAGTTCTTGTGTTCCAAAAAGCACACTACCTTCCTGTTTTTTGTGCATTGTGGAAACTCAGAAGCAAAATATATATACCTGAGCACTGAGACTTGGGAGAGCAAAACAGCGTGTCATCTGTGTAGTTTGTGTGCGTGATACTAAGGGTGTCCAAGTGATCAAAGAGAGGTTTTGTGTATATGTTGTAGAGTGTGGAGGAGATGCAGGAGCCTTGCGTGATGTCAGGTAACTGAGGTAGGTGGGGCTGCGTGATTCCCAACGAAGACATGGGTTGTTCCATCGGCAAGGAAGGAGGTAACCCATTTGGTCACCTTAGAGGATACATTTGCAGTAGTAGGTAGGTCGCAGCAGAGAGTTTGGTGTTCTATGAGATTGAAGTCAGCTAAGAGGTCAAGTAGGAGAAGGAGGGCTAACTTGCATGAACCTCTAATGACATCGAGTGTATCTTTGAGGTCTAGAAGTGCTGATTCCTTGCCGTGCCTTGGGCAGAAGCCAGACTGGAGAATGCCTTGGATGTGGTTTTCTTGTAGGCAGTGTTTTATCTGGAGGTGTGCAGCTCGGTCCACGATTTTTTAGGATGAAGGAGACAGTGGTGATAGGGCGGTAGTTAGTAGGTATGGTGGGATCAAGCAACGGAAGGATCCAAACTTCCTTCAAGCTGGCTGGGACTGAGCCTGAGTCGAAGGAGGTGTTGATGATGGTGGTGATGAGGGTGGTAAGTGCCTCAGCACAGACCTTGATTAGTGGTGCCGGGCATGCATTGCCTTTACTGCGTGGCGGTTTTAGGCCTTTGATGGTGATGGCTACTTCTAGTTATTATAGGGGATGGAAGCTGAAGGGGGGATGTGGTATGGGATAGGTTGTGTGGTGGTGTGCTTGCTGGGATTTGTTACAAAGGGTAGTTCGCTTTGCATGGATTTTTTCTTGAAGAGTGGAGATTTTTCCTTTGAGGGCAACTTGTAGCTTGGCACACCGGTGTGTCGTCTTTAGAGGAGTTGGCAGGTAGTATGGTTGGGGTTTCAAGTTCTCATAAGATGGAGAAGAGTTTGCGTGAGTCAAATTCAGCATTAATGATTCTTGTATTAAAGGAGGAGGCTTTGGTGCAATGTATGGCCTTTTTGTACTATTTGGCGATGGTGAAGAGCTGTTTGTTGGTGTCAGGTGGGGGTTTTCGCCACACTGCTTCTGCTGTGTGCTTTTTGGAGTGGGCCGCCTGAAGCTCGGGGGTGAACCATGAGTTTTTGTGTGTGGAGGGTTCAGCTTTGTGAGGTTTAAGGGGCACACGTATATTTACTGCTTGGGAGATCAAGCAGTTGTATTGTTCAACAAGTGTGTATCGGGTTGGTAGCAAGGTCTGTGAAGTGCTGTTGGTTGGCGGGCAGTGGGAAGAGGTGGCCTTTGGTGAGTTTTCGGGTGCAGCAAGATGGGGCTGATGGCAACGTGGCAGTGATGTGTATGTGGCGTATGAAGGTAGGGATGGAGAAGCTTATGGTGCGATGGTCAGACCAGGGACGTGTTGTGTTGGAAAGAAAGGGTGTTGCAGTTTGTCTGTGAGTCAGTCTAGTGTGCATCCTAGGATAAGGATGGGGGGCTGATACATGTTGAGTGAAGTCTGAGGAGCTAGGAATGAGATGCAGACACAAAGGACTCATGGTGTTTGGTTATACATTTTTATTCAAATCATAAGGGGTTGGAAAATGCCTCACTATCCCTAAACTAGGAGGTATTTCCCTACCTCAACTTTTATGGGGTCTGTCCTTTGTCAAGATGACCAAAGCAAAATGTGTCATGTGTCTGTAATCCTATGCTGGCCTTCACACTCTAAACTAACTCTAAGGGGCAAAGGATATAGTGTCTCTGATTCTCAAAAGTGTTCAAATGTTCAAATCCAACAAACAGATATGAGTCAAACCAAAAAGTTTCAAATGGATAAGGTTTATAGCTCCAGGGAATGGCCCCCTTCCCAGCTTCCTTTTCACCAATATATAAAAGTTCAAACAATGAATAATCAGGTTCTGTGTAATTTAAGAGTGCAGCTCCCTCCTTTTAATATGTCCACAATTCCAGGAAACGGCTCTCCTTCCCAGGGTTCCTTCTTCCTCCAAAATGAAGAGTTGCAAAATAAAAATTAGCCAAGTTCCTTGTAACCCCAAGAGGGTAACTCCCTCCTCTCGGTGTGCTCAAAGTTTCAGGGAATGGCTCCCTACCCCAGATTCCTCCTTATATTCAAGACAGCTAAAAATCCCAAAGGCATGAATCCTCCTTGGGTTTCTCTTTCCAATATTTGCAATTGGCAAGACTCAGAGGCCACCTGGTATACTCCCTGCCATGCACCTGTTATTTTGTGGCTTGGGGCGCAGGGATGTCCATGCCCGGACAGACTCAGACAGGTGCTGCAAGCCTTAAAAGAAGGCCTTGGGAAAGGGCCGCCTCTGCCTGCCAGTGTTGATTCGGGACTGGGTAAATCCGGTCTGGGGTCCAATCATGAGTGTCTAATGACTATGGTACTTCTAGTGCCTGTTAAGGTGCTTGAACAATTGTTGCCTCCCAACATGTATGCCCTCCAGAGGGTCTGTTCAATGTGTTAACTGATATGTCCTTGGGTGCACACTCTTTCTCATGCTTTTGCCGGTAGTTGCATTGTAACTGACATAGGGTAGTGGGGGATGCGCCTTAATTGACTTATAAGGCCCACCAGCCAAGCTGCTTTCGTTTGGCAAATTAATAATCTGTGATTGCCTATTGTCGCAGTCAGCTCCCCACCACTCGGCTTGTAGCTTGCACAGCAGCTGATGATGCTGCATACAGCAGAAGGCACCGCACGCACCAGCTCCTTCTTCTGCGGCAACGAGGGGCTTGCCCTGCACGCCATGCCTTCCTCAGTGCTCCCCTCTGGGCGTAACTCATCCGCAGCCCACGCTTCTGCTACCTTCTCATCCCTCTGCCACCCAAGCCACGGAGTGAGGCACAGCTTACGCAGCATATGAGGAGGGGGACACAGCCTGTAGATGTTGTTTGATAATTTGCCGACCCATGGCCAGCCTAATCCCTATGGCCATTCCAAACCCTGTTCTTGCCCGTCCCCGCCCAAAACACCTTCTAATGGGAACTCTTTGAACTCGCTTTAATCAAACCATACCATCAAACTTTGCACTGAAAGAGTATGCCAGTGTTTTTTCAAAGCAGTCTTCTGAGAGTGAATGATTTAAATGGAGTTGTAATCCCGCTACTGGTGCAAAACACAAGAGGTGATGGCGGGCAGGTTTAGAATTAATCTTAACCTCTGGCATTGCTCTGTGCAACCACCCAGACCACCGTTCTTTGCCTGCCAAACCATTACAGAAGGGAAAAGACCATATGCAAAAATAGCTTGATCCCACACTAAAAGGGGCAGTTCAGTTCTGCAAGCGACCACAAGCATCCCCAGACATGTTTCTGCCTTGTTGAGCCTCATCAGGGTCGAGTAGCTTGGGTCTCTAGGCCCAGCAGGCAGGGGACCCAGGTCTGAGCATACCCATCCCACTCAGGGTGACTTTAGCAAAACACAATAGGTGATGGCTGCTGGTGTATTCAAAGTGTCTTAGTTACCAGGTCTGCCTTCAGCTACTCGATTGATAAGCACTCTGCATGTCCTTCAATTAAGTCCTGTTAAAAACAAGCATTGGCAAAGCCAACAGTTTTGGCTTGTGTATAAGTATTGGGAATTTGCCAGGCACTGCTATTGGATGCACAGGTACTCACACCATTTTGCACCTGCTACCGTCAATGACCACCAGTTAAGACCACTATATCTCTGCCGGCAAGTGCCTTTCCCATGCCAACACAAAAGCCCAAACTGTTGGCACTGCCAATGCTTGTTTTTCTTGTGCTTGCGGTTAATGGCCTGACCTTAAGGGTCCTTCCTCTTCTCGTGGCTCATAGTCCGGCCTGCAGGTCTTTACTTGTCCCCAGTTCTCTTGACTTCTGGAAGACATGCGGTGCTGACTCTGTTTGCTCTGCACTATTTGCCCCGCCCAGTCTTGTATCTCGGTGTCTGAAGTCAGGGCAAACAGCATTAGTTCGTTCTCTTTGTGCTTATCACATTTTACTGCTGACCGTTTCTTTTCCCCCAATAGTTAATGATAGGCAGTGTTTACCCTGGTAGTTGCTATTGTGTCATAAAGAATGAGACTAGCGTAGCTGTTACAGTCGCCTCCTCTATCCGAGCTTCATCTAGGAAGCCTCCTGCGACGAGCGTATGCCGAGTTTAGCTCCGTTCATTATTCGAGTATTTTTAATGCAGATCTCCATATTGTTTCTAGCGATAAAATGCGAAATTCTCAACCGAACTGTTATACTCTTCAGATGACAGCGTCAGAGCTCAGTCCCGGAATTGTATCCTTAATAAAATATTGCGCAGTGACGGTACCGGGGCGCAACAAAACCTACGTAGGGTTGGGGGCTCACTTGTGACGGGAGGGGCCACTTTGGGAAGTGGGTGGAGCAAACTCGGAGGCTCCACCCCCTCTGTTCTACCCCAAGTGTTGTCTGGCTGGGGCTCAAGTATTAAATGGTAGCGCTCCAGCATTACACGCACGCACACACAATTACATATCCACTCATTTAAACATCTAATTTACCTGCACACCCACCGCCCCATACATCATACACTCATTCACACACTCCCTCATTCACACATACATTACACACTCCTTACACACATGCATACATAATGAGCTAACATGCAACACTCTTTAAAAACTGCTGGTTTCAGAAAAGGCTTCCATCGTCTCACTGCCTACAAAAAGCAATTGTGCACGTCAACCCCTTCCCCTCGGATGCAAGAGCACAAAACGTTGTTGTATGTCCGCTCGCATCCGTGGGGAGGGTACCGATGTGAGCATTTGATTTTTGTTAGGCAGAGAGGTGAGGCAAGTCTTTCTTGAAACCAGCAGCTTTAAAGTTTTGCTGCGTTTGTGCAAATACATTTTTGGGGGTGGCTGAAGCCCATTTAGCTCAATGGCGTTGCCCGCCTGGCCAGTCCGTATTGTGTTGTGCATCTGTGATTTTGTGTGTCTTGGTTGTGTTGTGTGTCTATGTTGTATGCCTGGCGGCTTGGGTCTCTGTTGTATATTGTTTTGTTGAGGGCTTGTGGTTTTTGTGCTTCGCGGTGGTTGTGTTGCGTGTCTGTGTATCTTGCGGTTTGTGCCAGCAGTTCATTTTGTTGTATGTCTGTGAATTGTGTGTTTCACAAAAGTTATGCGGAGCAAGGTCTTACTTTTTCACTTTAGCCAAGAGGATCCTGGGACTGGTTGCCCCAGCAACTGCAGCGGGACTATGATGTGGCTGACGCAAGGGCTTGTGGGTATAGCCCTATGACAAGTTAGGGTGCAGCTGTGTCTGTTGCAATCATGTGTATGTGGCATCAATAGAACTCTCAGCAGCATTTGATTCAGTTAAGGGGAATTTTGGAGTAAATTAGCCAGCTGGGGGATTCCCGAAGGGTTGCTTATACTACTTGTTTTTTTGCACAACAACTCCAATATACAGGTTAGGCTGGATAATCAAGGCCAGTTATCAGAGAGGATAACACTGATACAGGACTGAGGCAGGGATGCATTCCTGCTCCCTGCCTCTTCAATCTGTACCTCTCTGATATTGTAGATGATCATTTACTGGCAGGATTTGCCTCTCCCAAGATTGCTAATTTTAAATATAGTTGGATGGCCTATGCAGACGATATTATGTTGTTTGATTATACACAGCTTGGCCTACAAAGATGAATCAAAGATTAATCACTGCATTTGATTCTGATGCAAAATAAAACGTGTATAAAATAAACTCACAGAAAACTAGAATTATGGATTTTACCAATTTAAAAAATCAAATAATGTATCCTGGTTTTTAAATAAAGAGAAATTAGTGATTGTTGATAGTTTTATTTATTTGGGTTTTCCCAATTTTACTAAACTGTCAAAATTACGAATTATGGAGTTTCACAGGCATGCGGCTGGGTACTTGGATAAACATTTTTGAAAAATGTTCTGACCTGCCCGTACCATGTTTTTATGAGAATAAAGTCTAAATTGACCTATGGTATTGGAGCTTTGCAGTCCTGTGCACTTGCAAAGCTCGAAAGCCATGACGCCCTGATTTGGAGGCAAGCTCTGAATTTGCTGTATTGCATTCTTATCGCTTTTATTAGGTATGGGATGGGATTCCTCTCCCTCCCTATTAGAGTCAAGTGGAAATATCGGAGTTTAGTATGTACATTTCTCCATCTTCCTAAGAATTCTTTATATGAGGATATGGGTAGCCTAATAGAAAGTGGCAAGAATCGAGATATGCTGCAATATGTCAAAATGTGCTGTATATGCTGGTTAGAATTAAAAAAGCTATGTATGAAAATGATTGGAGTCACACAATTGAAACCATGCACAGTTATAGTTCGCTCAATCATTTGTATTAAGAAAATAAAAAGTTGTCCGTATTGCTGACATATTTACATCTTCTCCCACGTAAGAAAGGTTGTGAGTTTTTCATGAGATTTCGTTTAAATATCCTTCCTACTCATGAGGTGATGGTCAGAAGCAATACTCTGTCACATGATCATATTGCATGCAGATATTGTAAGGAATAAGATAACATTGAAACGCTGAAACACATTGTGGTGATCTGTCCAACCATGAGATATAAAAGGATGCTATTTTTTTTTAGACAATTTGTATAAAAGACTGATTTGATCAATTGTGATGCTCTATGGACCTACTTACTTAATGGACAATCTAATCTAGCAATATATTCCCTTATACATTTTATGAACTCTATAAACTTGTGTTGTGATGGTATTACAGACATAACATTTGTAGATAAACTGTATGATTATTTTATGTTTACCATGTAAATTTAGTTGTGATCACTCGAGATAGGTTAGTGATAATAATGAATTTCAGGATATACTGAAATCTTAAGAAAATGAAATATGGTACAGGTAAATTAGTGTTGGAATGGCGAATGGTGCAGGGCAAAAAGGTTGTTTTTGCATAAAAAGTTGTGAAAATCATCATTTGCTGTATAAATTCATCCAAAGAGAGCTCAGTTTTCTCAACTGCGTGATTTACTCAAAAACACATGCTAGTTGACTGCTTGCAGCCGACACGTGTTCTGACCATAGGTCGTTCTCAAGACCAGGAATGATGCGCTCGAAATTTTCAATTATTATGCTTGGAGTTACTCAAAACAAATATATATGTATACATTTATATGTATCCGTCATCACCCGACAGTCTTCTCAAGAAAATTCAGGTAAGGTAACTTCTTTATCGCATATAAAAGGAACCACACCTTACCTGAACTTTCTTGAGAAGAAAAACTGTCAGGTGACGACAGATACATATATATGTATACATGTGTTTTGAGGAACTCCAAACATAATAATTGCACATTTCAAGCGCATCATTCCTTGCCTTGAGAACGACCTATGATCGAAACACGTGTCAGCTGCAAGCAGTCAACTACCACGTGTTTTTGAATAAATGACGCAGTTGAGAAAATCGAGCTCTCTTTGGATGAACTTATATAGCAAATGATGATTCTTACAACTTTTAATAGAAACACATATGGGCCTCATTACGAGGTGGGCGAAATGGGTTTAATGGCGCCAGTAATGGTGCTGGTAAACCCATTCCGCCCCATTACGAGGTTCCCTTGAGGGACCCGCTCTGGACGTCTGGTCAGACCAGACGTCCTTTGCGGGTCCCACAAGGGGACCAGGGAGCTAATAACGGGCCCGTTAATAACGTTATCAGCTCCCTCCCCATTCCCATAGAGCCCTTTGGGGGCTCAAATGGGAATGGGGATGGGTTTTTTGAATGAGGAATTACCGGGTCCTCCAAGGTTGGAATGGCCCGTTAATTCCTCATTCAAGGAACCCGGACCCGAGTTTGGAGGCAGCCATGCCCTTATTAAGGGCATGGCTGCCTCCAAACTTGTAATGAGGCCCATTTACTTGGTTTGCTCTGCGTGACTCGCCAATCCAACAATAACTTACCTATTTTTCTATGGAAGCACGGATAGAACTTCCAGGCATTGGTGACGCTGTGGCGAAGTTACATAGATTTGGAATGCAATTTTGGGAGCCAGAGCGCACCCACCAGCGTTTCCATCCCACCTAGTACCTATATTTGAAATATGGTATACATATAAACTCATGCAAGTAACAGTGCATCAATGCCCTTGGGCTGCTGCGCGCTATATGAATATAAATAAATAAATAAATAGATTTTTTTCTTTTTCATTTCTCGTCTATTGTTATATGTGATAAAAATGTGTACGGTAGGACAAAAATGTTGTTATATATTGCAGTTTTCTTTTTTTGAACCCATACAAAATGTTTAAAAAATTGTAAAGGGGAAAAAAGTAGAAATCCCAGAATTTAGATGGAAAAACCATGGCTGGATGCCTTTCTCGTGGGAAAGGGAAACCTGAGAGCTGTGTTGTCTTGTGTCCTCTGTTAATGCCCTTGCGGCTGACGCGTGTGTCATAATTGTGCAGCTTATGGATAAATATTTCATTTAATCTTATCACTCTTCCGTATTCGAGGACTGACCCTTTGGCTTCAAAATACTCTGCTCAAACAAATGTAGCTAAATTATGAGTAATGTCCGTTTCCAGACTCTCCTGCAGTAACGCATGCAGCAAAGGGTCTGGTGCCCGTCTGGATTCCCAGAAATGCAGGATTTTCACAAGTAATGTGTGTGATGGGCACCATCCTTCATTTGAACGTTGCAATACATTGGCCCTCATTACGACCCTGGCGGAATGGGTTTACGCCAGCGTTATTCGCGGCGGACCCGTCCGTCCTACTACGAGTTCCCGTAGCGCCATGGAGCCTTTCTCCGCCTGGTTTTTCCGGGCGGAGAAATCCATGGCGCTACGGGACCTTGTTGTTAATTACGCCACCGTATTTTACGGTGGCGTAATTAACGCCTTCCCCACTCCCATTATACCCTATGGGGCAAAAATGGGAATGGGGAAGGGTAAAATGGGGGATGGGGATTTACCGCCCCGCCAAGGTCGGCATGGGGCGGAAAATCCGCCAACCCCCATGGCGCTATCGGCAGCTTTCCGCCGTGCTCCGCGGTGCATTTAGCACCGCGATTTCCGCCAGGGTCGTAATGAGGGCCATTGTATTTAATACAAGTTGCGTCGCCATGACTGATAAAAGGTTCAGATCCGATGGTGGTGTGCATTCCCTTAAATCATGTATGAGCGAGGCGCTGTTTACAGCACAAACTGAGAGGAATAGCTCTGAATTATTGACAAATATGGAGAAAAAAAAACTGTGGGAGGTTAGTGATTTGCCTAAAGATTTCAAGTTAAAAATCTGGGATTTGTGCTTGGTTGTAACAATTGCTGTTTGAAATGTAAACCTAAATGATAGGTCTACACTCCCCCTCCATCTGATCTTCAGTTTTGCACCAACATATAATGCTTTATGCACACCTCACTTTCACTAGCTATAAAATACTAGTGTGTTCAAATAAAATGCAAATCACCTGATGAACCAACCTATCAATAACTAAGAAATATTCAGAGAAATAGGTTAGGCAACAATGCGCGAGTGAACAGGGCCAGGGTCACACAAGGGAACAGATATCTACAAATAAATTAAAAGAAAATCCAGCAAAAACATAAGGTTAAATGCATCGGTGCTGTTGTACACAGTGGCCCTCATTACGACCCTGGCGGAGGACCATGGTGCAATTTGCACCATGGTCCATGGCGCAGAGCTGCCAACTCCGCCATGGGGGTTGGCGGACTTACCGCCCCATTCCAACCTTGGCGGGGCGGTAAGTCCCCAATCCCCATTTACCCTTCCCCATTCCCATTTTTGCCCCATAGGGTATAATGGGAGTGGGGAAGGCGTTAATTACGCCACCGTAAATTACGGTGGCGTAATTAACAACAGGTCCCGTAGCGCCATGGATTTTTCCGCCCGGAAAAACCAGGCGAAAAAATCGCCATGGCGCTACGGGAACTCGTAGTCTGGCGGAAAGGTACGCCATGCATTACGCTGGCGTAAAACCCTTTCCGCCAGGGTCGTAATGAGGGCCAGTGTAGTGTCAAATGTAAGAAGATAATGCAGTATTTCATGTTAGAGTCAGTGACCTCTCCCGCACCCCTCAACTAATTTGATTATTATTTATATTTGAAAAGTTGGCAAACGTGGTCAAGCGGATCATATTTTCCCATTCGAAAAACAAGTGTCCCCCTTATTCACGGAGCCTGCTCTCGTGTTCCACGTTTGTGAAGCTGCCCCCTATGCATCACAGATGATGACACTAATTAACAGCCGAGTGTGTCCAGAGCCACAGAGAAGAAGGGGCCAGAAGGGAAGAGTGGTGTCAGGAGTCTCCTGCACGAAGGTCCAGCTTGCATTGTCCCGCTTGGCCAGTCGGTATGTCCACATCTGGCCACAAGTATAAACGGTGTATTTTGTCTTCAGGATATGACAGTCCCAGGTCTGGCTCTCTTCATGTCAATCCATGTCTGGCACGTGAGGGGCAGTGGAAAGCGGTTGCGATCGATAATGTTCCGGCTGAGGCCAGTGTGAGACGGGCAGGGCCGAGAGCAGCGCGGATAAACCGGGGGACTGAAGGGGGTTGACAGGTCACGTCTAGCCTGGGTGAGAGCGGCACTCAGCAGAGAGGCGCGAGATGGGGGTGTGACTGCATTTGGGAAGAAGGTGTGTGTGCTGGTCAGGTCTGGTTGGATGTGTGTGGAGGGCCCGTGTCCCACCAGCAGGGTGGTGGCGGGGGAGAGGGGAGGGTGTGCTGCCGTTGTTTAATTTGGGGCAAGGGGTTGACAGGGGCCGGGCATTGTTCACTATGAACATTGCAGAACTGAGTAAAATATTTCTTTTATGCAGAAGACTTAATCCTCAGAGCCCCCACCAACGTGGGCTTCAGCGAACTTCCCACAAACTCGTGAAGTAGGGTCGCCAGACAACTTCCCTGGAGGTAAAAGAAAGCAAAAACCATCACTTTTAACCTCAGGCCATAACTCAGCTAACGAACACATCTGATTATTCCCCCCTCTCATTTGGGGAAAACAAATAAAGAACAATTCAATGTTTCTTGATAAAGGATTCAAACACGCCGCCAAACGTGTACATATCATAGCAGGGCGATCCCCCATTGACCGCCCCCCCTCTTGTGGACACATCCTGTCAACATAGTATCTTACATAATAAAACACACAAACCATTCTTAAGTATTTGGAAAGACAAGGTCACAGTTTATTTGGAGCAACACAAAATGGGACGGTCCCAACCACATACTAGAGAAATATACATTTCAAAGATGACCCGTGTCATTCCCTGTTTGCACTTGGGCATAAGCGGACATATGCTTCTGGTTCTACCTGCCAGTCAGTAAACATTCTCGGGACCACTGCTGTAGCCTCAACTGCCGTGGAGGGGAGTCAGTTTCCATCACTTGATTTTGGCTCAAGTCCGGCCATTCCTGAACCACTCACGGCCAAAGCCGCAGCATCAAAACTCCTCTCTGGCTAGGACCGCCCGACATCCCACCACACTTTGGGGGTGGCTTCCCGCTGCCCCCACACATCTAGGACATACTCACCAATACCTCCTATCTGCAGCCTGCCGTTCTTAATGCCACTTGCAGTGCCGTGAGGAAGACATCCATTCCCTTGTCAGACAGGTGTACACCGTCAGCAGCAAAATGCGATGGGAGAGAATTCAAACAGCGATGTCCAATGCAACCGAGACACTTAGCTTTAGCAAATTTCTGAACCCTCCTATTCAGACGCCTCCTAGAATTTTCCATCACTTTCTGGGAAAAGTTACCATGCCAGAGCTGCCTCGGGGCAATCTCTGACCAAAATATGTTAGTGCCCAGTAGCGCCTGAGCCACGATACGCAGGCCCACCTGTACCGGGGCCACCAAGCGACCCCAACCCAACTTGGCAAGGTCATTACCGCCCAGATGGATCACCATCATTCTAGGTGCGGGCCTCCACTGCAGCTGCCAATGTACTGCGGGTAACAAGGAGTGCCACCTCATCCATATCACCTTCGTCCCCCGAAATCCCAAGTTGGAGCCTACTTTCCATTGAAAGGCCTTCTTCTCTGCCCGTCCTATAAAGGAATGACCAATCATCCAAACTGCATCATCTGTTGGTACTAATTATAAGTGACATCAAAATAATTAAGTGTCACATGCTGCTGTAAGCGCTGTCTTTCCACTCCAATATCTTATTTTAATTATATTTCTAGTGCTCTATTTTTAACTTTGTTCGCTTTTTAACTTCGTACTTTCCATTCCACAGTACTGCTATTAAGGGGTTCCATGTAATAATGTTGCCACAAAAATCACGCCATGCAAAAATATCGCCGAAAAATAGCCGTTTTTTGTGGTGACATTATTGCATGGAACATGCGGGGGACACCCCCAAACTTTTTTTTTTCTTTTTTTGTTTTTTTTTTTGGTTTTTTTTTGCCCCTGTCCCCATATATATGGTCACCCATATAATATCGCCGCAACCTTTTCCCGGCAATATTATTTACGGCGACCACATATATATGGGGATAATATTACCTGATACCTATTAAGGCATACCTAGGTTGTTAAAGGTAGACACGTGTCTAAGAACTACACGTCCCATCAGACTTGTAGTCCTTCAGTGACCGTAAATCAACCCGACAGGCGCGTCAGAGCCGGCGCGTCATGGACAGTCAGTAGCGGTCTGTAGAAGGTACGGAGAGGTACGGCCCTGTTACTCTGCCCCCATAATGGGCTTGCAAGAAGTTCTTGATGCCACATAAACATGCCCAAGAAATATCCGAGGTAAGAAGCCTGATGTTCCTTGAAAAGGCATTACATGCTCCCTCCATGCTAAAACAAAACACGGCTAAAAATCACAATGATATTTACTGTGTGCCTGATTCTTCACTTACACATCATCTTTCTTTTCCGGCCTCACCCGTTGGATACGGGGGGGAACCTCAGGCCATAACTCAGCTAACAAACACATCTGACAATATTCACGCTCACGACACGAGTGAGGAGCTCCTGAGTGATGAGCTCATGGCTAAACAACCTGTACTTGTTTCGCCTGCATTTAGCCATGTTGTGCCAGTGACTTCTGATTGCATGGGTGACTATTTGTCCCGTGAGGTAGCTTTCAAGGCCCACGGGATGGAAGTGCCCTTGTCTCAGGACTCTGTCAATCATAATGGGGCTAAGCATGAAACTCTACCAGGAACAAGTTCTGGGAAATTAAAATGCTGTCTTCTAAACACTCAGTCTCTTGTTAAGCACACAGTTGAAATTGCAGACAAGATTCAGGAGCTAGACTTGGATATCCTATTTCTTACTGAAACATGGATGTCAGAAACCTCACATCATGCTATGCTTCTGGCTACCCCAAATGGATACTTAGCCCCCCAAACTACACGAGAAGTAGGTAGAGGACGGGGGGGGGGGTTGACTTATTTTTAAGCAGAACCTGAAGCTTCATACAACTAATTTCCCCAACATAGACAACTGCGAGGCCTTAATGGTAAAATTGAATATAACCCATGTATCCTCTATCAGCATATTGCTAGTATATCGGCCCCCAAGAACTACACCACTGTTTGAGGAACAATTATTGGCCACTATAGTTAACCTATCTAAGGACACCACTTCATTTGCTATCCTTGGAGACCTCAATCACTTTTATAACAATCCTCTGGATGAGGATCCAAGGATCTAACAATGTCTCTGGAATCCTTCGGGTTTAAACAACAGGTCCATAGTGCTACCCATAATGATGGCAACATATTGGACTGGATTGTGACAAAAAAACTTGGAAATAAATATTTCCTCTATAGTTGAATGCATTTGGTCCGATCATTATCTCGTTAACTTCGAATGCCAGACCCAATTACCACAAATATCTATGCCAAATAAGAACAAATCTTTTAAAACCTGGCGCAATCAAAAAAATGTGACGCATGCTGCTTTTAAGGTCCCAGTAGTCCCAATTTCTCCCTCACTACAGAAACACTATTCTCTTGAGGAGTTTACCCACTTATTTAGGACAGCCAATAACTCTGCATTTGATACTCTAGCCCCTCTTAAACTAGCCAAACCTAATAAATCTACAAACCAAAACAAATGGTTCTTAGGGGACATCCTGGCTACTAGACGAACTAAACGAAAAGCAGAAAGACTTTGGAGGAAAGCTCCAGCTACAGAAACCATGCAGAGCTATAAACAGGCGGTAAAATGCTACAAAGGAATACTTTTTGGTGCCAAAGCCAAACATTTTAATGAAAGAATTCACCAAGCAAAATCCTGCACTAAAGAAATCTTCACTATCCTGCATGAATTAAAAAATGCCCCAGTTAATAGCCAGGCACAAGAAAGCAATGCCTGGTGTCAAGCTATTCACGATGGGTTCACTAGTAAAACGGAAAAACAAACAGGCCACCAAAGAACAATTAAAGACTTTCTATAACAATACCTTGACACCAGAGTCGGCTGTCCATTGTGCAAAAACTCCTCCTGAAGTTTTTTCCTTTGAAAGGGTATTGGAAGTGGAGGTCCTTGAAATCTTATACAAATTGAAGCCCTCCTCTTGCAAGGGAGATGTTTTTCCGGCCAAGCTCTTTAAGGACTTTGCCGAAACCCTGGCTCCTTGGGTTGCTCACTTTGTGAATCAATCTTTTGATGAATCTTATGTTCCAAATAATATTAAGGAAGCATGGATTACACCGCTTATAAAGAAAGTCAATCTTGACCCCTCAGTGCCCGGAAATTTTAGACTTGGAAATTTTAGACCTATCACCAATGTACCATTCTTATTAATAGATACAATTGCATATGAACAATACCAAAAATGTGTAGAAAAGAATAACATTCTTGCAGAGGAACAATCTGGGTTTTGTGCCAATCATGGCACATAGACAGCTCTCTTGGCTCTCCAGACTAATATTGCTTCCATGGTCGATAAGGGAGAACTTGCCCTGCTCCTCCTGCTAGATCTCTCCTCGGCGTTTGATTTGATTAATCACAAGCTTCTTGCCGAAAGACTCATAACAGTCGGTAGATGTTCTCATGGAGCAGCAGACTGGTTTAAATCCTTTCTGGGTCCCAGATCGCAGCAGTCGTGAAGGGGAACTTTACGTCCCTAAAAATCCTGCTACTATGTGGCGTCCCACAGAGATCTTGCCTGTCGCCTTTACTTTTTTTTTTTAAATTTAATTTTATTAATTTATTTTTAACATCAGAAGTGAACCAAGGGGTAGATGCATAGTAGAACATACATAATTGCTTTATAAGAATATTGCATCACGCCCGAGCAATATATGAACAGCAAAATACAATGAAATATGTGTCCCCTTCTGACGGGTGAACAGTGTAACTCCCATTCCCTCCCTCCCTCCCCTTGTCCTTGCTCGTAGTACTTCCAGGGCGCGGTAATTGTTGCAATGCACTAAAACGGACGATGTGACGTTTATCGATGGTCAATGGTGTTGGCATGCGTTACCAGCTAGGTTTTTGACAGGCACGGGTTTTAGGCAATGTGGTTTTCGGTTTTCATTCTTTGCTAGGACTGGGTAGTCAAAGCTTTCAATGTCTAGGTGATGAGTCTGTGGCCGGTCCCGAGATATAGTGGCATGTGAAGTCGCTCCAAGTTTCCTCGTGTTTCGCGGCCTTGCCATGGAGGGCCGCCGTTATTTTCTCCATTGTGTAAATATTCATGGCAATTTTCAGCCAGTCCTTCTCATTTGGCAGTCGCAGGGATTTCCATTTGATGACTAGGCCTGCTCTGGCTGCCAGTAGCAGGGGGAACACTAGTCCTTTCGCCCGTACCAATTCATCGTCTTCTTCTTCAAGACCAAACAGTATCAGGAGGGGGGATGGTTCTCTTTCTATGCCATCTAGTTGCTTAATCGATCCCAGGACCTCTTGCCAATGAATGCGCACTTTGGGGCACTTCCACCACATATGCCAATAGTCAGCATCCGTACCGCAATGTCGCCAGCATCTTGGGCTGGAGGTTTGAAACATTTTAGACAGTCTGTGTGGGTCATACTGCCACCGGTGAAGTAGTTTCACGGCATGCAGTTTGTATTGGGTGGCAATTGATACTTTGGCCGTCGTTTCACAGATTCTGTCCCAGTCCTGCTGCTTGAATTCTCTATCAAAATCCTTTTCCCATTTTCCCTTGAGGCAGAGGCTTGGAGATTGGTCTTTGGTGATTAAGGCCTTGTACATGTGGGATGTACCCCCATTGGTCGTGTTGGTTGTGTCAAGGATTGCTTCGAAGGGTGTCAGTTCTCTGCGAGTGGTGGCCTTCCATTCTTCTCTAGATAACACCCCTTTCAATCGCAGGTATAGGAAGACCGGAATCGGGTGGATTTGGAGGGCTTCCTCTAGTTCCGAGATTGATATAAATTTCTCTTTTCTCCACAGTTGGCCAACTGTCTCTAGTCCGGCATCAAACCAGGTTTGATACCTGGCGTGTTTGGGGATTTTCACGTGGATCCCGGGAGACCAGAGGTGGCTCAGGGGGGAGGGCCATGTTGTGACTCCAGTCATGCCCTTTCCCTTCCTCCAGATGTTCCACAATGCCCACTATCGGGTGGTCACGCAGGCGTTTTGTAAGATTCGATCTAGGGACCCATAACCACTCTGCGAGGGTCACGCCTTTACTTTTTAACATCTTCTCAAAACTATTATACGACATGTTACGAACCCTCGGTGTCAGGTTCACGAACTACGCCGAGGACACCCAGTTGGTGTTCACTCTGTCAGGAGACTACGAAAAAGACGCACAACGTGTAAGTGAGGTATTCTCTGCCATGCAAAAGTGGATGGCATCAAACTCGTTGGCCCTTAATGAAGCCAAAACCGAGGTAATGATAATTGGCACTCCCCAGAGACAAAATAAAACTAGTGGATGAATATCAAAGCTTTAAAATCAACAATAGCAACATTATGGTATCTAACTGTATAAAAACACTGGGTATCTTTATGGATTCTCACCTATCCTTTAAAAGGCATGACTCTTATCTCAAATCTACGTGTGCCTTTTTCTCTAATCTTCTTTGGCAAATTCGCCCATATTTATCCGAGCCCAATCTTGCCATAATTGCTGGTGCCATTATAAACTCAAAATTAGACATTGTAATAGTCTATTAATGGGCACCTCTAAATCTAATATAAAAAAAATGCAAACCATCCAGAATGCCGTGGTTAGGGCAGTAAATGGTAGGAGCCGATACTCTAAGATCTCTACTGAGATGAGGAATCTTCACTGGCTCCCAGTTGGACAAAGAATTAAATTTAAAGGCGCAATGTTAGTCTTCAAATGTATATCTGGTACAGCACCAAAATATCTCTCTGATAAAAAAAAAGAAAGCTCCCTTTAGGAGAAATCTGTGCTCAAACAACAATCAGGACCTTTTCCAACCCAGTCGACGTTTAAAAAGAGTTGGCAGTACCAATTTTAATTTCTGGCCCCTAAGGTCTGGCACTCACTTCCTCTTTCTGTAAAAAACTTATCACATTCAAAAAGCAGCTCAAGACCTGGCTTTTTGACGAAGGAACAGAGTAGTTCTCCACCCTATCCATTTATTGCTTGGAAACCCATCTTTCCACCAGTTTTTCCTTGTCCCGGTCTGTTCCTTCGTCCTTGTGAGCGCTCTGAGGCCCTTGGGTGATTCAGTGCTATACAAAAATAAATATAGATGGATAGAAATCCCTTCGCTACTGCACCCCCCCACCCCCATGTGACAAACTTCAGAAGTAAATTGAATTCAATCGGTTTGCGCCTGTCTTGTTTGGTAGGCTCCATCCATCCTGGCCCAGCCCTTTAATGTTGCGCGGACCAAAGTCCTTTTGTGGGATTGGCTTTCCCTCACAATTTGCTACAAAAAGCCACTGCTACTAGGTGTGATGTTGCCCATATTTGAGTCTTTCCTTCCTTATGTGCCCATGCCACAAATGTGCGGACCTGTTCCTCTAAAGTGCAATCTGTGCATTGCAATGCCACAGTTACCCTCAGGAACTTACTGTAACTCTGCTGATACCTGGACCTGACGCCTAGTGTGAGCAATCGCTCCCACAATTCGCAGACCGCCCTGGCCATGCTACCAACTGTCACAACTCTTTCTGAAACTGCGCTCCTCTCAGCTTGGCTGCCGGATGGGCCCTCCGAAACCTCTCTACCCTATCCGTTTATTGCTTGGAAACCCATCTTTCCACCAGTTTTTCCTTGTCCCGGTCTGTTCCTTCGTCATTGGGAGCACTCTGAGGCCCTTGGGTGATTCAACGCTATACAAAAATAAATATAGATAGATAGAAATCCCTTCTCTACTGCACCTCCCACCCCATGTGACAAACTTCAGAACCATGTTCTCCGAGGTGGGTGCACGCTCACGTGGTCCCCATCCAACTTACAACCGGGCATGGGGTACACTGGGGCCGTACATATAGTCTATAGCGGCCAGATTCCCCATCTGCCCACCCTCATGAAAGCCGGTACAGACATCCCCTGTAGAAATGCTGTGGTGGCTGCCCCGATCCTGAAACTGTGCGGGGACCAAACCGTACTAAAGATGTCCAGTGTTACCAGCGTTGCCGACAGAACATTCCTGAATTGCAACAAAGTGAAGGGGGAGGCGTCAGCATGCATTAGGAGTGGGCCGCCCTATTTGTTAAAAAGAGCTTCAAGAGGTGTACTGGGCAGCGGTCCGTCAGTGGGGACCCATGCATCTCTATACTTGTACCCTTACCTAACTGATCCGTTTTGCATTTCCTCAACTTAATCATGACCCCGCCACCCATGCTCCTGCTGAAAAAGGAAACGTCCGTTAAAGCAATGTCCCTTCCTGATGTGCCAGGTTCATATGCATTGAAACACACTCTGGCCAAGGCGGCCAGCAACCTTACAAGTAAATCGAATTCAATCGGTTTGCGCCTGTCTTGTTTGGTAGGCTCCATCCTGGCCCAGCCCTTTAATGTTGCGCGGACCAAAAGTCCTTTTGTGGGATCGGCTTTCCCTCACAATTTGCTACAAATAGCCACTGCTACAAGGTGAGATGTTGCCCAGATTTGAGTCTTTCCTTCCTTATGTGCCCATGCCACAAATGTGCGGACCTGTTCCTCCAAAGTGCAATCTGTGCATTGCAATGCCTCAGTTAACCTCAGGAACTTATTGTAACTCTGGACCTGACACCTGGTGGGAGCAATCGCTCCCACAATTCGCAGAGCGCCCTGTCCATGCTACCAACTGCCACAACTCTTTCTGAAACTGCGCTCCTCTCAGCTTGGCTGCTGGATGGGCCCTCCGAAACTTGGTCCACTGAAATCAAGAAAGAGCGTCAGAAGCAACATTCACTGTGCCCTGCACATGCCGGGCCCTAAACTCAATGTTACTGTATAAGCAGACCTCAACCAATCTCCTCAGGATGCTAAGCACAGCAGGGCAAGTGACAGACTGTAGATGAATGGCTTGCACCACGGCCTTGTTGTTGGGTCAGAAACGTACCCTCTTGTTACTTAATTCCTTTAGCCATAACCTGAGTGCCACCACAATGGGACAATGGGAAACGACTCCAACACCATGATATTTCTTGTCCTACCATATTTGTGCCATTGCTGTGGCCACTGCTAAGCACACCACTCCTGTCCCAAGATAATGCCAAATCCTTTCCTGCTCGATGCGTTTGAAAACATTTGCAACTCAACACTAGTCTCCCAGGGCGTCCTCCAAATCTGAACCCCATTGAAACTCTCTTGGAATGAGAGCCACATTTTCAAGTCATCTTTAAGGCCTGCACTGAGGCGTATGTGATGGTGTTTATGTTGACCTAGCTAGCCTGCGTGTAAACACCCTGTCCGCCGGGATGACCTTGGCAGCAACATGAAGCTTTCCCAAGACTTGCTGGATTTTTTCTAGGGTGGTCCTTTTCTTAGCCAAATTGTTCACAATCTCTGCGGCCAATCCCCTGATTTTTTTCCTTTGGCAACCTGCAAGTGCCTTTCTCAGTATCAATTTCTATGCCCAAAAAAGTTAAAACCTTGCACGGGCCCCATGTTTTCTCTGGAGCCAATGGTATGCCCATTTTGTTAATCAAGTTTTGAAAGGAAGACAACGCGTGGGCGCAGTCATCGGACCCATCCCTGCCAGAAAACATAAAATCATCTAGGTAGTGGAGGATGCCTCTCCCCCCCTATCTTCCTCCCTGCGGGTTGCTCATTCCAGAAAGGTGCTAAATGCCTCAAACAGTGCACAAGACACCGAGCAATCCATTGGCATACATTTGTGGACATTGGAATCGCAGCAAATGAAAGCTGTCGGGGTGTACAGGCAATAAGCGGAAAGCCGATTCAATGTATACTTTGGCCAAAAGTGCCTTCCTGCCCATGCCGGCCACCACAACCATGGCCGGATCAAAAGAAGCACAGAAGTACACTGAGCAGTGCTCTGGACTGAGCCAGTCATTCACTGACTCACCTCTAGAGTATGACAAATGATGAATTAACCCGAACTTTACTGGTTCCTTTTTGGGCACTATACCTAGAGGGGACACTATGAAATTGGGCAGGCAGTGGTGGGGAAAGGGACCAGCAATCCTCCCCAACTCTAGCTCTTTACATATTTTCTTTCCCACAACTAAGGGCTGGTCCATGGCAGAAGGTAGGTTTTTTTGCCACCCGGACAGTCAAGGGACCCTCGTAGGGGATGTGAAACCCCTCCATAAATCCCACAAACAGTACATCCCTCTTGTACTGCTTGGGATGATCATTCAAAAGCTCCTGCAAAACCTGTAAATCGATGGGTGAAGGGACCCTTGTCCTGCAAGCCACTACTGAGCTTTTTTGCGCTGGCCCCTGCTGCCACCTTTAGTTTTGATTAATTTTACCCTGGATGGCTGCCACCGCATTTTGCAAACTCATGGGAATACCTGCACTTGGGCCCCCATGTGCAGTTACCTTTGTTAAACGCACAGCATGGGTAGCCCCCTGCTTTTTGACTGTCAGACGGTCTTCCTGTGCTAGCATTGTTGAACCCCTGCTCTTGTCCGCCGTCCCTGGGAGCCGTTGTGAAAGGGCCACCTGTTAGGACAGTTTTTCTGAAGTCCAACTAAGGGTTTAGTAAAACTATTCAACTGAGGCAGTACAAGACTCCACTCTTAGTATATGGCCGTACCACCTGAGTTCAGGGTAGCGTACACAGAGCAGCCAGGCTTATCTTATGAGGGAGAGAGGGCTGAAGAATCAGTACAAATGAAATTGTAATAGAAATGGTACAAAGAAACACTGAAACACTATGTATGTAAAAATAAATGATTTATTTAAATACAAGTAGACCCAGATAAATCTAGGTAAATAAGTACTAACACATTATATGAAATCACAATTATAAAAACACAACAATATACTTTAAGGTACACAGACCAAAGTATAAACCTTATTTTGAAGTACCTAACACTAGTTCTAGGGAAGTCAAACCTTTTCATACACATTCAGTATAGGTCACACCTAATCTTGGGGAGTATAAACCAATGCTTACTTTCACAATTACATTCAATAATGCCAGGGCAGTAGACCCACCAGTTGTACAATAACTCTCAGTAACAAATATTTGGTAAAAGTGAGCACCCTTAGGTGCATTTACTGCAGCTGTGAACACAGCCTGCGGTAAAAGTGCACTAAATTAATACAAGGTATCACTGTCACCAGCCATTGAAGGTAAGCTTGTCCCTGAAACAGAATTGTTACAGTATTAGTGTGAAAGGGGATACATTGTATCTCCCCAGCACTCCACATAAGGTGGGGTGTGCTGGTTTCACTGAATAAAATCTAAAAGGGTTCCAAAGATCCTTTCTACCCTTGGGAACTGTAGTTCTCTCAGGTTTACCAAAAGAAAGTTAAAAAGGGAGCCCCTAGGGCAGTGGTCATCAAACATTTTTGGCCTGGGCCCCCTTGGGAAAAATTTGGGCAGGCCGGGTCCCCCCCCAAAAATGCCAAATGGACAGTATGGACCATCACCGCACCGTACTTCCAGTATAGTTCCTGGGCTCCCCGACCTCCTCCCATCACAGTCGCTGGGCTCCCTCATCCCACTCCTACCCAGTCCCCGGGCTCTCTCCACTCTGCTCCCACCACTATCCCAGTGCTCCCACCCATCCTGCTCCCACCATCCCAGTCCCTGGGCTGCCCCCACCTCATTCCCAACACAGTCAGAGGGCCAGTGGGTGCTGGTGAATTATTTAAGTGGAAGGGCATAAATAAGGGGGGATTAGGGAGATTTCCCCCATAAATGTTTTAAAAATAATGTGTTAAAATGTTGCATTTTAGAGCATAGTTTAAAACAAAATATGGGTAAAAAGCAAAACAGTTTGCAATTGGCGTTGGGGGGCAAAGGAGGAAAGCATGGTATTTTTGACTGGACATCTATGATAGATATCCAGTAATAAAAAAAAATACCATCCCTGTCCCCTGGGCTTCACAGCACCTGAAAAGGAGAGCTGATTTTGGCAAGTGGGTAGGGGAATTGTGCAACAAAGTCATTTTTAAAATGCCTTTGTTGTACAACCCTACTTCCCCCTTCAACCTCCCACTCACCAAAATCCGCTCAACAAACCAAAAAAATAAACACACACACCTTCACACAGCAATCACGCTATCATTCATATGAGCACCCATCACCATACACTCACTCATAAAACAAGTATACACACATCCATACACATATTTAAATAAAAAATAAATGCACATAATTGTACCTTCTGCAGGGGCCTGCGCGTGGGTACTGAAAGGCCCCGCTCCAGGTTGCTCTGTCCGTATGTGCAAGTAGGTGCAGGAGCTCCCCCTTGCACATACAGTCATGCAGTGCCCGGGCCAGCATTTTCAATGAGCTATGCAAGGCTGGCAAAGCAGAACGCCCTCAGCCTTGCATGGCTCAGTGAGCATGTGCGGCTGGGGAACTGAACTGTCAAGGGGAAACCGTGTTTCTAGTTGACAGTTCAGCCAGCCCAGGAGCACTCCCTCAGCTGGAAAAAGCAACTGAGGGGAGCGCTCAGTGTTTCACTTGGCTGGCACCTCCATAATGGGTGAGGGGGCCACTGGGTGGATGCCCCCTTGCCCATTATGGATGAGCCACCAGGCTCGGACTGGTCTATAGGACAATAGGGCAATGCCCATACCAAAAATGCAGAATGCTAGTGTAGGCCAGTCAAAATGGGCCACTTTTTTGGTCAATGTGGGCCAGTTTGATGAGTTACTTCACTATGCAGCTAGTAGTTTTGACCGTTGTTGCTGAATAAATATTCTTTAAATATCACAATTTTCTTACATTTTAACAAAAAACACCCCCCTGGGTACTATTCAAACAGCCTGTGACTAAAGAAATGAATATCCATTTGCAACTGCGGGCCACTTTTTCATTGGCGACTGAGACTGTGTATGGTCCAGACAAACCATGTGAGTCACCCCTGCCCATTTCCTCCAATCTAAATTATTATTATTATTTTTTTTTTACATTTCATGCTGGGCTCTTGCACCCCCCCCCCGGGATGCGGCCCCTCCCCCCCCCCAGGGTGGGGGCGCGTCCCACAGTTCAAAGACCTCTGCCCTAGGGCACTCCAGGAACAACAGGCACTTATTGCCAAAAAGTTGTTAAAGAGGATAACTTTAAAAAGCCACTATGGAGAGTCAAAAAAATGACACCCATAAAATGAGAAAGATTCTGTAGGTGTGGAAAAAGGTTCCCACTCACAGAGGTATTAAGGAACAATATCCCATGAGTAAAGCAAAAAGGTCTGGGGTTGACTCAGGTCAGGAAGATTTACCATTTATATGAAAATCTTACCTAACACTCGTCCCTCACAGACTAAGGAACAGAAGGATCTAATCCGCACCAGGATGGACTCATGTTTCAAGTCAGTTAAAACTATTTGCTGAGTCCACCAGCAATCTTTTTGTAACCCTTGCTGTGATACTTTTTTTTATATTAGTTATCATTTGCAAACTATATGACCTACAAGTATTGTTGGGCACTTTTCTCTTGTCTAATGTATAGAGGGTTCTGATTTAACAGTCCCTCAGAAGTTGTAACAACTTCTGAACCTACAATAGGCTTTTTAAAGGGGTTCTTATAAAGAAATCCCTTAGACCTAGAGGTGTTTCCATGATTCCTCACCACCTCTCTCACAGGAGCAGGTTGGTTCTCAGGTATCCTAGTTGGAGTGGTTGTGGCAGAGCATTGTACATGCTTCCACTCCATCGCAGATCTTGTTTTACCTTGGTTGGGGGTTTCCCTTCTAACACTAGGATTTACAATAGGATTCTCTGTAGAGGATCCCACAGGTTTAGAGTGGTCTCTTGAAACAGAGACCCTAGCCTTGTCAGAACACCTATCCATCTCTCCTGTAGGAGTAGTTGGAGTCACAGGCTTTTTATTAGAAGGCCTAGTAAGAAAGCTATTTTTAGGTTTCTTATAACTCTTTTTGGTTTTCAGTTTTCAGGCCTGGAAGTTTCCTTCTGGGCACTCTGAACCAAAGGAGAACACTTAATTGCTACCTTGGCATCAAGGAAACTCCTTGTCCTCGTAGGTTTGTTAAAACCCACTAAGCTTTTCACATCCATCTGGATCATGTCCACTGTAAGTGGAATTTCAGGGGTATCCATGTTTAGAGTTTTTGGAACCACTTACACTGTAAGTGGGTTTTCAAGTGGTTCAGCCACTACACGTTTAAAAGAAGGGACCATTATCCTAAAGGACATACACCACACAGGGTGTGTGACATGAACACCAAGGTTCTGGTCAGCCCTAGGAATTGCCTCCACAGCAGTGGGTCGAGAGGGACTTTCTACCTCAGGCTCAGCTGAAGGCAGAGTCACATCAGTGACTTCAACAAAGTTTTTACACAGTGTTATAGAATGGACATTCCTATCCACAGGGCAACCCACTCCCACTCTTGGTGGGTTTTCAATAGGTTCTTTCACCTCAGTGTGAACTGAAGGTGGGGTCACACCAGTGACCTGGTTAATGGCATTACACCATATTGGTACTAGGACAGACGTTTTTAGGTTTCTGGGAATTAGTTAAACCACTTCCACTCTATGTGTTTTTTTTCTTCCAAGAGGCTCGATTACCTTAGCAGCAGCTAAAGGTGAGATCACAGGAGTGACCTCTAGCTTTGTGGGCTTAGGGGCTTTGTCCCTATTTAAAGTTATGGGTGCTACATCAAAGTGCCGTTCAGAGTGGCAGTTAATGCCCTTTATTTCCAAGGAGGGGTCTCCTAAGGATACCTCTCTTACTTCAAGGTTAAGATTACAATTCAAAGCACAGAAATCATTAAATAAATATTCCGTCTCAGTCCCTCTACCAGGTCCTTTATGCACAAGCTCTGCCCCAAACACACCAAATAGCCAAAAACTAGATTCTAGGACAAAATGTACATCCAGTCCCACAAACGTGTGGGTAGTCGTGCTGATATTTCTAAGAACTAAAAGGGGCTGATTTTTCCCTTGCCAGAATCAGAGGGCCTGCGACCTGCAGGTCACAGACACATATGCAGCAGCATGCGCTACACCCGCCGTGCTGCCCTAAAACCCTGACTCACCACCTAGTGTGCAGGGGTCACAGGTGGAGTGCCGTTGCCGTGCCAAAACGACCGATTGGCCGAAACCTAGGCAAAGCTGCTCCCAATCACATATTGGCATACAAAGATGAATCACACCAATATCACGGCAGTGTCATCCAACCCGTGTTGGTACTTATCTAGCAATCTATGAAGGATACAGGGCTGGTTTGACCTTACCAGGATTCAAACCAGTAGATCACACACACACATGCAACAGCGAGGGCTCACCCTGCTGATCTATCCTACCACCCCCCACACCGCACCGTGTGCTGGGGGTTGGTTGGGGGCGGGGGGGATCTGCGTCATAGGAGAAGTGCATTTCCGCGCACATCACCATGCGAGTCCCCACAAAAACATCTGCAAAACTGCATAACAAAATTAAATTATACGGTTGTGCCCCAATTGCATCACGTATTAAAACCAAACATGTCGCACTATATAAAAAGGTACAGCCCGTACCTCACGTAGTCAGCCATCTAATGACCCCCAAAGACCTTTGTATTCATGGCAGTGTAAGTTAAATACCGCGTCGCGGAGACCGCAACAAAATGGAAACAAATGATGGATTGAGCTGTTACAGTTAACCTGTTAATCGCGGTATGAGGGTGGTGAGGGGGGAGTGTGAGGGCATCAGTGGGGAGCGCATTTCCGAGAACAGAACGATGCGATCCCCACAAATATTTACAAAAAACTGATTAACAAAGCGAATGAACGCGGTAAGGTTTCAATAGCATCCTGCCTGCAAAGGCAGAAACTCCCTGTCTCACAAACTGCATTACTATTGAAGCGGGCATTGCACTCAAAGACAGTGATACCTCACGGTACAAAGGCCCCATAAATGGCAATCGTGTTCCTGAACACCCCGCCACGAGTGCTGCATCGTACCAAAAATCCCATTATAAACATGGTGGTAAATCCTGCCGCTCAGAATCCGCAAACAGAAACATATTCTGAAAGACCATGGCCTGGAGGCTGCATATGAAGCACATTACACGGTGACCGTATTAAAAAAGCGCGGTTACATATTGAACGGGTCGGAGGCCGCAAACGCAAACATGATTATAAATTCAAACATGATTATAAATTACAACAGCTTGGCGGCCGCACGTCAAACACAGGATACAGTGGCCACATTGAAGACGTGGTTACCAATCCAGCGGCTCGGAGGCCGCAACACAAACATGTCATAAATTATAACAGTTTGCTGGCGGCATTGGAAACAATCCATACACTGGCGTTAACCCATTGTGATGCTGGAAATGCATCAGAAGGACAGAGCCTCTGAATCCTTGTCCTTTACTGCTTTTTATCGTGTGTTCTGTCATGTTTTCTGCCCAGGAGTCCATGTGGGACTCCTGGCAGTACAGCTCTCTCTTTTGGTTTGGTGAACAGACCCATGGGATACCCTTATGGCACCCATGGGTAGGGGTACAACCCTGTGCCCCTAGTGTATGTTTTTGGGCACCTGTGGGTGACCCACAGAGCAGGGTATGGGCTGGTGGCAGCTCCATGCTGAATCTGACAGGTGCTCTGGGTGTCCTCCATTTTGGGATACCCAGGCCCTGCCATGGGGATCAGTTGATTCCTGATAGAAAACAAGATGGCCCCTGTGGCCTCTTGCTTTCTATTGCCTGTTATCTTGTTTTCCCAAAGTCCTGGGAAGCCCTGACTCTGTCCCTTCCCCCTGACTGGCTGTTGGGTGGAAGTTCCATATATGGTGTTGTTGTGAAGGCCCAGCTAGACTGACTGGAGCCTTCCCAGTGACTGTATGTTGTGGGTACCTCCTGTGGGTGGGACCTGGGTGAATGGAGTGTGTGACGAATATGCACTCCTTGTTGTGGTTGTCTGGTTTCTGGCATGAGAGACAAAGACTGAGACAGCCCTGCCTGAAACTGGCCTGAATGCAGTGTGTAGTGTTGAATGGCTGGGTACTTGTCCCAATCCACATTCCTTGTTGTGAGTGTCTGAAAGGGAGGAGTGTGGCCTGAATGCACTGTGTGCCTGATTGGCTGACTGGCTGCATGAATGCCCTTCTGTATGATTGGCTGCTGAGTGTGTGCCAGCAGTGTGGATGAGAGGCAGAATAGTATATCTGGGGACCTCTCACCACTGGTAATGGTTCAGGAACGTTCAGGAACGTTCAGAAGCATCCTGGAGCTGAGTCTCCACTCTAAGAGTAACTGGAACTGCTGATCCTCGACGTCCAGCTGGAAGAAGAAGACTTGCTGTGGCATTTGCTTCGACCGATCCGAAGGCTGCCGAAATCGTCGAAGGCTGACCCGAGAGAGGACCTGGTAAGGCGCCCTCTTCCCGTGCTCCGAGGGACCATCGAGCACCGCTCCATCTCCGCCAAAGCGCCCTGGAAGACAGACCCTCGAAAGGCTGTCGACCCGAGACGGGACCGCAGAGGAGATCGAAGTGAAGCACCCGGACATCGCCGCCGTCGAAGTCCATTGCCGTCGACCAGGGTTCGCAGGTTTGTGTAACCGCTGGAGGCCAGTCGAAGTTGTGTTGCCCAGCCGTAGGAACCACTTGACGCCGTGCCGCCGACGACCGGAGCCGTCTGCTCCTTTGCCTAAGAACATTCGAATCGAAGGACTCTCTCGTCCGCACCGTCGACTGCTTTATCCTGCCGGAGGAAGTCGAGGACGACCAACGCGCCGAGGAGAAACCTGCCGGTGGGTTTCCCGCCACCCGAAGATCACAAAGACTCGAACGACTCGACGCCCTTGCTGGGCCTCCGTCTCCACAATCTTTGCGGTCCAGAACTATTGTCACCGAGGTGCCCCGCACGCCCCTGCCTTGCAGGACGCCGACGCTCCGACGCCGACGAGCACCGCTCGGACGAAGCTGCCGCCTCATCGACGCCGTTTTACCCTGTTTGTCGACGGACGTTCGACGCCCCGTGCCTCCCGCTTGAAAGGGAAGGCATTCAAGAAGGGCCGTCGATTCCCCGTCGCCGAACGCCGAGTTCCTCGACGTTTCTCGACGATCCGTGACTCCCGCTTGAAAGGGGGTCGCTCAAGAAGGATCTGTCGACACCTCTTCGAAGAACTCGACTCCACCAGGTACATGGGGGGGGGTAAAAACATTATAGGAGGGAATAAGACTTGCAGAACAATATATGGACTGGGCTTGTGCTCTATCTTTATTTTACAGGTTGCCCAGGTGGGGGGATCTCCACACAGAACTGTGTCTAGTGGTAGGGGCCAGTATTCCGCCTATTGCTCAATCATCTTATTCTCTCTCCTCTCTCTATTGCTGGTTTCACTCTATTGACCTGTGTGACATTGTTACAGAATTGGTCATACACTTTAATGAGGTCTAATACAAAGGGTGGTACCACTTTAGGATTGTAAATATTTGCCATTGTGGATTTTCCGGAGTACAAAGTGAGTTATTATGACAAGTGTACATAACCTTGAATATTGATTATATAAAGACTGTGTTCTAACCAATACAGTGTGTGGACATTCCTTTGTGGGGGCTTGGGGTGCACTGTACTTAAGAACCAGCCTGCATCACCTCCTGAGAAGCTAGGCCTTGATTGCTCGACCATTGCTACCGTAATAGAGAATCTTGGCTGGGGTCTTCTGTGCCTCTCCTCTACCATATAGAGAGCAGAAGTACAGACGCCCCCCACCGGTCTTTCTTCACACTGGTGGCAGCGGTGGGATGCTTATGGTTTTAAGAATCAGTGTATAACCGTGCCACTTACAAAGGATATCTGCCCTTTATTAAATTAAGGTTTAGTTGTGTACAAGATAACTGCATTACAAACAATGGAGTCTATTGCAAATGGCAAGTTGACTCGGATGAGCTTGGAGGCTCTCCAGAGTGCTTGTGAAGCCAGGGAGTTAGACTTTGTGGATAAGTCTAGGGCTGAGCTGATAGCTGCCCTGGTGGACTACCAGACTGATAGTGAAACTCTTGATGAGGGGGGGAATGCAACCAATGAGGACTCTGCCCCTGGGGTTTCTGCTGAATCTGTTTCTGGGAATGCCGCCATTCCTGCTGCCTCTGTTCCAAACCCCAGCAATTCCTTGGAGCTTGAGTTATTAAGGATGAAATTGGCCTTTGAATACCGCAAGTTGGAAATAGATGCTGAACTTAAGAAAGAGGAGTTGGCTCAACAAGTGGAGCTCAAGAATAGGGATCTTGAACTCAGAAATAAGGACCTTGAACTCAAGAGCCAGGACACTGAATGTCAGAGAATCCAGCTAGAGAAAGCTAGAGTGGAGACTTCAGCTAAAACCAGTGAGAGTGTCAGGTCCCCAGCCACCAAGTTTATGAAAGATTTGGTTGGTGTATTTGTGGAGGGTTCAGACATCCTCCAATGGATTGAAGCGTTTGAAATGGCTTGTGCGATTCATGATGTTGATAAAAGAGATTGGGCTAAGTGTTTGTTAAGCAGAGTGCCTCAAACCGGATATGACTGTATTCTGAAGCTGAGTGTGGAAGAAAGGGGTCAGTATGAGTGTATGAAGTCTGCTTTGATTGCCAAGTTTGGCAAGACACCTACCCAATACCTTAGAAGGTTCCGGGATTTTAAGAAAAGAGAGAATGTGTCTTGGGTTGACTGGGTGAGTGCTGCGCACATGAACATGATGGGGTGGATCGATGGATACAAGGTTAAGACTTTTGTTGAATTGTCCCACCTCTTGTTTTTTGAGCATTTTTCTGAAGCCTGTTCACCAGAGCTGCGTCAGTATGTAGCTGACCAGAACATTTTGGACCCCTTTAAGCTGGCTAGGTTGGCTGACAAGTGGGTCTCCCACCGGGTGTCTCTTAAGGACTCCAGTGGGAAGGACAAGGACAAAGAAAAGGGGGCCTCTCAGAAAGCTGAGGAGTCCCCCAAGCAGTCACATTCGGGTAAACCAAAACCTTCCTCTGCCTCTCCTAAGACCCAGAAATCTAGTGGGGATAAGTCATCTGGGGGTGGGAATAAGAGTAGTGGTCCACCTGCTGCAAAGCAGGCTCCCAGTGGTTCCAGTACCGTACCCCGCACTCCTGGCGCTTGTTGGGACTGTGGGGCTCTGGATCACAAAAGGGGTGACCCCAAGTGTAAAGGTAAGGCACTTGGAGTACAGGCTGTCAGCCTGACCTACCCTTACCCCGTGTCTGAGGTGGAGGCCACTGTCCTCCCCTCCTCTGCCGGGATCACATTTGGTGCTCCGGTAGAGATTTCCTTAGTGTCCCTTGGGGCCTGGGACCAGTATGCAGAAGTACTAGCGACTATCCCACAGAACACCCGTAGGTTTTTGAGAAGTGTCCTCTTGAATGGCCAGCCTTCTACTGGTTTGAGAGACACTGGGGCAAGCATGACAGTGGTGGACAGGACCCTGCTCAAGCCAGAGGACTATGAAGGTGCTCCTCTGCAAACCACCAGGTTAGCTGGTGGGCCTCCCAAATTATCACCTGTAGCCTTAGTCACACTCATGATTGGAGACAAGACAGCAAAGCTTCCTGTCCTGGTTCAGGACAATGTCCCTGCTAACATTTTGTTAGGAAATGATCTAGTAGAGTTGGGGTTGATCTCGGATGGTCTTCCCATGACTGCTGCTGCAGTCACTAGGTCACAGGTGACACCGGGTCTGGCTGTGGGTCAGGTACCCGAGCCAAAGGCGAGGCCTAAGGCAAGGAGAAAGAAGACCAAGAAGGCCACCTCTGTGGAGGGAACACCTTCTCTCTTCCTGCTGTTCCGACAGCACCCATTGGGATCCATGCTCCGGACGGGCTGGGTCCAGTGGAAAACCCAAACTCAACTCCTGTGGGAGAAGGGACAGAAGACTCTCCTGTGGGAGAGGTTCTCAACCCGGAGGATCATCCTGACCTTCAATGCTTGTTAGCTGAAGGGGGACCCTCCCGGGCAGACTTCTGTAAGGGACAGAGAGAGTGCCACTCTCTCGAGGGACTGAGGAAACAGGCCCTGGCCCAGGCACAAGGAGAAGTGCCTAGGACATTCCGGATTTATTGGGAGGGTGAGCTCCTTGTTAGTGAGCCCACTAAGCCGGAACCTGGTGCCCTCAAGAGGTTGGTGGTACCCCAGGTTTACAGGCCCTTCCTACTGCAGTTGGCGCATGAGGTGCCCTTGGCTGGTCATCTTGGGACCAAGAAGACTAAGCAGAGGCTCTCTGCCCATTTCTACTGGCCACGGATGGGAGTAGAGGTGGAGTCCCACTGCAGGACCTGCCCAACTTGTCAGTTGTCTGGCAAGACTGGAGGCAGTGTCATTGCCCCACTGCAGCCATTGCCAGTGGTTGGCACACCATTTGAGAGGGTGGGCATCGACATCGTCGGTCCCCTTGACCCTCCCACTTCAGGTGGACATCGGTTCATCCTGGTCTTGGTAGATCATGCCACCAGGTACCCTGAGGCGGTACCCCTTCGGACTGTTACTGCCAAGGTGGTTGCCAGGGCTCTCCTGGGCATTTTCACCCGTGTTGGATTCCCCAAGGAGGTTGTCTCTGACAGAGGATCCAACTTCATGTCTAGTTACATGAAAACCATGTGGAAAGAGTGCGGGGTAACCTACAAGTTCTCCACCTCTTACCACCCCAGACCAATGGTCTGGTTGAGAGATTTAATAAAACTCTCAAGGGCATGCTAGGGGCTTTGGAAGAACCCCTAAGGAGGAAATGGGATCTCCTCCTGCCATGCCTGCTGTTTGCTTACAGGGAGGTACCTCAAGAGGGTGTTGGTTTCAGCCCCTTTGAGTTACTCTTTGGACATCCCGTGAGGGGGCCCCTCGCCTTGATCAGAGAAGGCTTGGAAGCCACCCCTCCAGGTCCCGCCAAGCAAGTGGGGGACTATGTGTTAGGCCTCAGACGGAGGATGACACAGATGATGGGTCAGGCAACAGCAAATCTCAAGGCCAGCCAGGAATTGAATAAGTACTGGCATGACCTTAAAGCCTCGCAAGTGGATTGGACTCCGGGACACGAAATCCTTGTGATGGAGCCTACCAAGCCTAGAGCTTTGGCAGACAAGTGGACTGGACCCTTCAGGATCATCTAAAAGATGGGCGAAGTCAATTATCTGGTTGACATGGGAGCCTCTGGGGTAGCCCCTCAGATATTCCATGTCAACAGGCTCAAGCCTTTCCACCGGCGAGCAGAAGTCTCATGTCTCTTGCTAGCTTCCGGGCAAGAAGAGGATGAGAGTGAGCCCCTTCCTGATTTGCTGCATAGCAACCCTCAGGATGGCTCAGTGGAGGGAGTACATCTCTCTCCAGATTTGACAACAGAGCAACAGAGGGCCTGCAGGGCTTTGCTCCAACAGTATGCCTCTCTGTTTTCACTGACGCCAGGCCTTACACCGTGGTGTAGGCATGAGATTGACACTGGTGACAGTGTGCCTGTCAAAAGCAGGTGCTACCGTATGTCAGATACCGTCAAGACCCAAATCCAGGCTGAGGTCGCCAAGATGTTGGATCTGGGTGTTATTGAGCCCTCAACCAGCCCCTGGTCCAGTCCCGTGGTCCTTGTCCCCAAGGCAAGTTCCCAGGCGGGTACAAAGGATTGGAGGTTCTGTGTGGACTACCGAGGAGTCAATGCCGTCACCAAAACTGACGCGCACCCATTGCCCAGGGCTGGTGAGCTCGTGGACACCATAGGTGCTGCCAAATTTGTGAGCGCCTTTGACCTTACCTCAGGCTATTGGCAAATAGCTCTGACGGACCATGCCAAGGAAAAGACGGCCTTCTCAACACCTGAGGGACTCTACCAGTTTAGGGTCATGCCTTTTGGGTTGAAGAATGCCCCTGCCACCTTCCAGAGATTGGTCAACCATGCGCTCAGTGGGCTGGAAGCCTTTTGTGTGGCTTACTTAGACGACATTGCCGTCTACAGTTCCACCTGGGAAGAGCATTTGACACATCTGGATAAGGTGTTGCAGGCCTTGAAAAGGGCTAACCTCACTATCAAGGCCACCAAGTGCCAGATAGCCCAGGGGAAAGTTACCTATCTTGGTCATGAGGTAGGAGGGGGTCAAATCCAACCTCTCTCCAGTAAAGTACAGGATGTACAGAACTGGGAGACTCCCACTACTCAAACCCAGGTGAGGGCCTTTTTGGGCCTGACTGGGTACTATCGCAATTTCATGGCAGACTATGGGACCATAGCTGCACCCCTGACAGCTCTAACCTGACCCAAGCAGCCTAGGAAGGTTACTTGGACCGAAGACTGTCAGAGGGCCTTTGATGGCTTGAAAGAAAGTCTGTGTAGGGCACCTGTGTTGAGTGCGCCTGACTACAGCCGACCCTTTATCGTCCAGACGGATGCCTGCGACACCGGAATTGGAGCTGTCTTGTCCCAGTTAGATGACAAAGGGAGAGAACATCCTATCATATTCATCAGTAGACAACTCAAGGGTAGAGAACTTAGGTGGGCTACTGTTGAAAAGGAGTGTTTTAGCATAGTTTGGAGCCTTGGGCGTTTTAGGCCCTACCTTACGGGGTCTACCTTCAAGGTCCAAACAGATCACAAGCCCCTGAAGTGGCTTATGCAGATGAAGGGTGAGAATCCGAAATTGCTCAGGTGGTCCATTAGCCTGCAAGGGCTAGACTTCACCATAGAGCACAGGCCAGGGAAGAGTCACGATAATGCAGATGGCCTTTCCAGAAGGTATGTTGACCGTCTGGATGAGGGTGTCTATCCCGTGGGAGATTAGACACCCTCCACCTCCGTCTGGGGGGGGCGACTGTGATGCTGGAAATGCATCAGAAGGACAGAGCCTCTGAATCCTTGTCCTTTACTGCTTTTTATCGTGTGTTCTGTCATGTTTTCTGCCCAGGAGTCCATGTGGGACTCCTGGCAGTACAGCGCTCTCTTTTGGTTTGGTGAACAGACCCATGCGATACCCTTATGGCACCCATGGGTAGGGGTACAACCCTGTGCCCCTAGTGTATGTTTTTGGGCACCTGTGGGTGACCCACAGAGCAGGGTATGGGCTGGTGGCAGCTCCATGCTGAATCTGACAGGTGCTCTGGGTGTCCTCCATTTTGGGATACCCAGGCCCTGCCATGGGGATCAGTTGATTCCTGATAGAAAACAAGATGGCCCCTGTGGCCTCTTGCTTTCTATTGCCTGTTATCTTGTTTTCCCAAAGTCCTGGGAAGCCCTGACTCTGTCCCTTCCCCCTGACTGGCTGTTGGGTGGAAGTTCCATATATGGTGTTGTTGTGAAGGCCCAGCTAGACTGACTGGAGCCTTCCCAGTGACTGTATGTTGTGGGTACCTCCTGTGGGTGGGACCTGGGTGAATGGAGTGTGTGACCAATATGCACTCCTTGTTGTGGTTGTCTGGTTTCTGGCATGAGAGACAAAGACTGAGACAGCCCTGCCCGAAACTGGCCTGAATGCAGTGTGTAGTGTTGAATGGCTGGGTACTTGTCCCAATCCACATTCCTTTTTGTGAGTGTCTGAAAGGGAGGAGTGTGGCCTGAATGCACTGTGTGCCTGATTGGCTGACTGGCTGCATGAATGCCCTTCTGTATGATTGGCTGCTGAGTGTGTGCCAGCAGTGTGGATGAGAGGCAGAATAGTATATCTGGGGACCTCTCACCACTGGTAATGGTTCAGGAACGTTCAGGAACGTTCAGAAGCATCCTGGAGCTGAGTCTCCACTCTAAGAGTAACTGGAACTGCTGATCCTCGACGTCCAGCTGGAAGAAGAAGACTTGCTGTGGCATTTGACCGATCCGAAGGCTGCCGAAATCGTCGAAGGCTGACCCGAGAGAGGACCTGGTAAGGCGCCCTCTTCCCGTGCTCCGAGGGACCATCGAGCACCGCTCCATCTTCGCCAAAGCGCCCTGGAAGGCAGACCCTCGAAAGGCTGTCGACCCGAGACGGGACCGCCGAGGAGATCGAAGTGAAGCACCCGGACATCGCCGCCGTCGAAGTCCATTGCCGTCGACCAGGGTTCGCAGGTTTGTGTAACCGCTGGAGGCCCGTCGAAGTTGTGTTGCCCAGCCGTGGGAACCACTTGACGCCGTGCCGCCGACGACCGGAGCCGTCCGCTCCTTTGCCTAAGAACATTTGAATCGAAGGACTCTCTCGTCCGCACCGTCGACCGCTTTATCCTGCCAGAGGAAGTCGAGGACGACCAACGCGCCGAGGAGAAACCTGCCGGTGGGTTTCCCGCCACCCGAAGATCACAAAGACTCGAACGACTCGACGCCCTTGCTGGGCCTCCGTCTCCACAATCTTTGCGGTCCAGAACTATTGTCACCGAGGTGCCCCGCACGCCTCTGCCTTGCAGGACGCCAACGCCGATGAGCACCGCTCGGACGAAGCTGCCGCCTCATCGACGCCGTTTTACCCTGTTTGTCGACGGACGTTCGACGCCCCGTGCCTCCCGCTTGAAAGGGAAGGCATTCAAGAAGGGCCGTCGATTCCCCGTCGCCGAACGCCGAGTTCCTCGACGTTTCTCGACGATCCGTGACTCCCGCTTGAAAGGGGGTCGCTCAAGAAGGATCTGTCGACGCCTCTTCGAAGAACTCGACTCCACTAGGTACATTGGGGGGGTAAAAACATTATAGGAGGGAATAAGACTTGCAGAACAATATATGGACTGGGCTTGTGCTATATCTTTATTTTACAGGTTGCCCAGGTGGGGGGATCTCCACACAGAACTGTGTCTAGTGGTAGGGGCCAGTATTCCGCCTATTGCTCAATCATCTTATTCTCTCTCCTCTCTCTATTGCTGGTTTCACTCTATTGACCTGTGTGACATTGTTACAGAATTGTTCATACACTTTAATGAGGTCTAATACAAAGGGTGGTACCACTTTAGGATTGTATATATTTGCCATTGTGGATTTTCCGGAGTACAAAGTGAGTTATTATGATAAGTGTACATAACCTTGAATATTGATTATATAAAGACTGTGTTCTAACCAATACAGTGTGTGGACATTCCTTTGTGGGGGCTTGGGGTACACTGTACTTAAGAACCAGCCTGCATCACCTCCTGAGAAGCTAGGCCTTGATTGCTCGACCATTGCTACCGTAATAGAGAATCTTGGCTGGGGTCTTCTGTGCCTCTCCTCTACCATATAGAGAGCAGAAGTACAGACGCCCCCCACCGGTCTTTCTTCACACCCATCAAAGTATTGCATGCCTTTTTGTTCAAATAAGCATCACGGCTCGGCGACCGGCTAGAATTAGAATTCGGACACAAAAATAATTTACAAAGCAATATAAAACTCAAATCGGACAAGAACCTCGACAACCCAGCAACAAGAAACCTGGACCAATTGTCCGGTGAGCAGCGGTGGCCACGGACGCCACCGACATGCCGCTATACTTACAGATCCTTGTTCGCAATGATTTTGCGACCCGAATACTCCGACGTCGACAACTGCTCGATAACAATGCGGGGGTGGGGTGCTTCTGAACAAGAGAGTGTACTGCTGCAGCCCCCTGCCTTATAAGCACCCCCCAATCGCCAGCTGCCAGATGTCAGGCCCTGAGGGACACCTCTTCCGGCTCCATGGGGAGGAGCAGTAGAATTTGACCAACCCTGCAATTGGGTGGCCAGATGGGCAGCCCGCTATGTAGGCTGTCCCTCTAGCACCCCCTCCGGGGGCCAGTGTTAGGCAGAAACCTGTGCAGTTCCCTTGTGGACCACTGCAAAAGATTTAGGACTACAGGTGTTAGCAGTAAACCCACTTGGTAGAAGTCTGTACCACCCAGATTTACCTGGTAGCTGTGGCTGAGCAGTCAAACTTCTCTCAAGAAGAGTTAGGCAGTATGCAAAGTATACACAATAGGCACTCAGACACAATAATACAAGCAAACACTGACCAGAGCTTTGGTATATCAAAGTATATCATTATTTATTTAAAAACACACGGTTTGAAACACTCCAGCACTCTTTTTGTAAAATATTCTAAACACAGTTACTATTGTAATATATACATCCCTTTTTCCTTATCAGATAAATCACAGTAAAACACCACTTATTTTCATACAGAGGTGAGCGCTTAACTAGATGGCACTCCAATAAGTCTGTGAGAAAGGGAGGGAAAAAGACAGAATATGGAAAGGTTCTAAGATTCAGGAACACTGTTAGCAAGGCAGGAGAGCAAAAGTCACTGATGAGCCTAAGTCCAAAGGCTGGGCCCACTCTTAGAAAGAGCAGAGCACAAATGCATCCAAGATCACACAGTTACACTAGGCTTAGAAAGTCTTGCAGAGAGTTCAAAAAGAGTTTAGAGAGGCTTAGGAAAGTTTAGCCAGGGTGTCCCAGGCTAACCCATGTTCGAAAGCCGGGGGCTAAATCTACCCCGTACAGTTGGTAGCAAGGGAAGCCAGGCGGGACACGGTACCTTAAGTGGGAAGGATCCTCCAGCGGTGGCAGTTGTTCCTGGCAGTGGGTGCAAGTCACGTCGTCGTCCAGGGGAAGAGAAGATCTCGACTTGGAGGAAAGATGAAGGTCGTTGCACTGCCAGGGAAGAAACCAGCCGCAGAGTTTTCCAGTTAAAGGTGGTACCTTTTGTTCGCGGTCATGGTAAAACGTGGTATCCCGGTTGCCGGGGTGCTTGACACAGGCAAGGCGGCCACGAGGTACGTCGGGAAGGCGAAAAGACGGTGAAACTGGTTATCCCCACCAGTCAAAGGAAGAAGACTCTCCGGCGGGAGATCTCCTCTGTCGTTGGGAAAAGTGGTGAGACAGTCCATCAGGGCTCCACCGGTGGTGGCATCGTGGCAGGTTGGCTTAGCTTCTCCCTCGTCGGATTCTTAGGTCCTGTGGCGACTTCTGAAGTTCCAGTCCCCAAAGCCCTGCTTTTATGCAGAAAACCCCCATTCACTCAGCCTAGCTGTCACTCAAACTTGCTAAGTGGTGAGGAGTGCGACTTGAGTTGCCTAGGCAACTCAGTCCAGGGTGCCTAAATCCCCCTCTACCCTCCTAAGTACCCCAGACAGAGTGGCACCACTTTGGAGGGCTTCTGTGGAGAAGCCCACCAAAAAGTGGAACAAAGGTCTCGACTTGGGTTGGAGTCACAGAAGAGAACCCAAACGCCATTTTAGAATCAAGTTTTGGCAAAAAATACCAACCGGAGAATTAATATTAATTAAATAAACCAGCGGTATGTTCGTGGCTACCGTAAATAATTAAATAAAGATAGTAGCCTAAAACAATGGGAAATCCCATAGGAAAATATTTGCGGTTTAATATAAAACGTAGTATCCACTGCCACCAGCCAAAACTCGATCAGGGGGGACGGAGACGTGCCCCCTCGACTAACAGACCCTGGGGCAATTGAATTGCCCCAGCCAGTATGTCCACAATATGATGGTTTGTACTGGTTCTGTTCAGAATTTAAGACTAGTAAAGTCAATGGTGACTTTACATGCCCTGGGAGACAGTAGTCAGTCCCAGGGTATGGAGTCTATACTGGGGGGTAACTATGACACCCCTGTGTTACTGCACTGAGGGTGCTGTGTAACACATATCACAAAAACACATGAAGCCCTATGGGGTAAAAGACCCCATAGCCCATTAAACACATCTAGATTCAAAGAAACACACTCAAATCATGCCCAAGAGTGAGGGTAAAAGAGTCTCACTCTTGGCAGGAGAAAAAAATAAACCCCAAAAATCCAGCAAAGCTGCTGGGGGACTCACTAGGTTAGGAAATTCAGCCTAAACAGAGAATTCTCCCTAACAGCCAGTCAGCCACTGACTCAAAAGAAGAACATACAGATATACGAAAGGCCCTTTCACATGGCCATTCCTACACAAAGGCGGAGTCTGTGTGCCCCGCTGAGCAAGCAAGCTGGGCACGAACAGACTGGAAAAAAACCCACACAAACGCTGCACCAAGCTGTCCCATAAAAAGGCGCTCGAAGTGCATAAACTGCCCAGATCATGGCTGCACAGCAGACTTGGGTAGATGCCCATGTTAGGTACGTTTTTCTATAGTCCATTTGGTATTGGACTCTACAAGACTATCCCTTGATTTTAGGGCCCCAACTCGTAATATAGGCCTATGCTACCCAAGTTTGGTAGAGTGGGAGAGCAGCCAAGCTTATCTTAGGAAGAGGAATGTGCGCTGCAAATTAGTACAAAGAAATCAGAACATACATAGACCCAAAGAAATGCACACTTGCAGTTATAGCAAAAATAGTGATTTATTTCATATATACACAAGGCAGTTCAAAACTAAAAGGAATATTGTATCAACTAGCAACATCAAACATACATTTCGAATATTAAGGAGGAATGAAGCAGGTGAGTAAAATGTTATATACTTTTCTTATCCACACACAAAGATCAGGTCAGTAAAAGTACTTATTTTAGATTACCTAAACTTGAATAATGCAGAGTACGTAAAGAGTAACAATCACAGGTAAGCAATACTAGTAGCAACTCCTATAAGGTTTAGGCAGTCTTTTCCCTTACAAGAAAGGAGTTCTTCAGTTTAGGTTTGGGAGGGAAACATGCAATGCCCAAGCCAATAGGCCCACAGGATTTACTGTTAGAAAACCAGCAATGCCCAAGTCATTAGGAAAGCGACAGTTCTGTTGCAAATCTTCTTAGCACAAGCATGTAACAAGGTAGTTGGCCTTTGTAAAAGTTCCGGGGCTTTTCATCGGACACACTGTTCAGGTGCTTAGGAGAAGCCTTCCTGGAGGGGAACAGGCTGTTAGGCCTGGGAGACTGAAAATGAGTGAACACCCAAACAGAAGAAACAGTATTCTAAAAGCAAAGGAGTGACACAAACGACTTCAGGTAAATTCACCAAGAGCCCCACAGCACCTTGAGAGTGAAGAAGCAGATGCAGCTGGAAGCCTTCTGGATGCACAGCTGCAAACCTGGTATCCTAGTCCTTGGTTATGGTCACACTGGATGGGCTCCTGCAGCAGTACTCGAGAGGGACTTGCCAGCAGAGTTCTTCGTACCCCTGCATCGGTTTGTGGTTTTGGCGCCTTTTCCTCAGCACCAATAGCTTGCGATTACTGCCGGTTGGACTCTGAGGACAGGATTTGTGCTTCTGGATGTCCACACGGATGCAACCGAAGTTCAGCGAGATTCGTTACCCGCAAGGCAATGTACTTCAATGTGGTCGAGGTACCTGAGATGAACAAGTTACTTACCAACTGGTAACGTTCTTTCAACTGGATGCTCCTCCCATGTATTCCTCATCTTTGATATACTTATCTCACCAGCTTTGCTGCTTTGGAAAAAAAATTCTCGCCAGAGGGCAATGTGCACGATGTCGTGGCATCGATGCCCCTCGAGGGCCGCCGTGGCGTGTTGACGTCACCAGTAGTATAAATAGCTTGTGCCGCGCCCGTTGGCTTCAGTTCTGTTTTTTCGTTGTATAACTCGAGGAACCAACCGGGCGTGCCCCAGACTGTAAGCTCTTCAGAAACGCAAAGTGTAAATCACGCAAATTGTACAGCGGGGTAGGCTGAGAGAGGCAATGAGGAATATGTGGGAGGAACATCCAGTCGAAATAACGTTACCAGTTGGTAAGTAACTTGTTCTTTGAATGGATTGTGTCCTCCCACGTATTGCTCATCTTTGATAAGACTCCCATAGCAGTGATAATTTTGGAGGTGGGAGTACTACTTAGTCTTATCATGAATGGAATGAAGTACTGCCTTCGCAAAAAGGCCTTCTTGGAAAGAAGAAGAGTCTAAGCAACAATGCTTAACGAAAGTATGAATTGACGCCCAAGCTGCAGCTGAGCAGATGTCAATTACGGTTGTCTCCCCTCTGAAGAGCGGCGGAAGTTGCCATGCCCCTTGTGGAATGAGCTCGAAGCCCTTGCGGCGGTTCCTTTCCAGCTATTCTGTAACACTCCCCAATAGCTAGAGTAATCCAGCAAGATATAGATTGTTTTGTCACCGCTAATCCCAATTTAGGACTGGTATAGCCCACAAAGAGTTGGTCATCCTGGCATCATTTTGCCATTCTGGCTATATAAAAACTCAGAGCCCTTTTTGGGTCTAGTCTATGCAACCTCTAGTCCTCTTTGCCAAAACGAGGAGGAGGGTAGAACGTTGGGAGTGTGATTTTTTGCGACAAGTGAAAGTCAGAAACTACTTTCGGCAAGAAAAATGGTTTAACTCTCCTTATTAAAAGTAGTACAAGGAGGTTTGCATGAATGAGCCTGCAACTCACTAATCCTGCGGGCTGATGTTAGTGCCACAAGAAGGGCAGTTTTCAATGTTAAAAGCCTTAACGGGCAGGAATGTAATGAAAATGTAATGAAAACATGAAATTGTACTGGATGGTACACATTAGTGAGCCCCTTCAGAAACTGGACAATTAATGGAATCTTCAAATAGGAAACCTCTTCAGAGGAGCGCTTAAAGATGGAAAGTGCTGCCAGGTATCCTTTTATTGTTCCAATCTGGAGCCCCAAATTGGCAAGATGTAATAGAAAAGAAAGCACCATAGGAGTGCCGCACTGAAAAGGGTCCACATTCTTTGTCCTTGCACCCAGTTACTGAATTTATTCCAACAACACAGGTACAGAGATTTTATTGCTGGCCTTCTGGCCAAAAGCAAAATCTCCATTACGTCATCCGGGAGGTCCCAATTCTTATATCTCAGCCTCTCAGAAACCATGCGTGAAGGCTGAGTGTCTTTTTTTAAAAAATCATATTTTATTGAATATCGCGTATGTTATAACATCACATAGCATTCCATAGGAAAGATTCACAAAAAAACAATTATAACACAACCCCCCTGACCCTCCCCTCTTATGCCTCCCCCCTCCCACCTCCAGTTCAAAGTATCATTTGCTGCCTGCTTAGCGGGTTCGTAAAGAGCATAGCGGTGTTGTCATGATGTGTCACTTCGCACGCCAAAGTCATGAGCCAAGCTTTGAAAAGTTCACAAACAAGTTGAATTAATGGGTGGCAGCCTGTCATCCCCGGGAGAGGAGCCCCCGGGCAGGGTGCGTCACTTTAGGTGGGACGTCCGTATTTATCGAAGAAGGGCAGCCATATTTCTTCGATATTTGACTTCGCCTCGTCAAGTAGATGAGTAAGGAATTCCATGTCAAAATTGGCTCGCACTTTAGTGACCCATGCTTTTTCCCCCGGCATTCCGGGGTTCTTCCATTTCTGTGCCAGACAGCACCTAGCTGCTACCAACATGATCTGTAACATATGGTCTTGGGTGTCTTCCTGGCCATCACTGGAATCTATACCAAAAAGGAGAAGTCAGGGGCAGGAGGATCGTTCAACCCCGTTAACCCCTTTGATCCAAGTTAATACCTCTCCCCAGTACTTTTGGACCACTGGGCACCCCCACCACATATGGATATAAACCCCCTTCACTGTTCTGCACTTCCAGCAGTGTGGGTCGTATCCTGTCCTCATTCTAGCAATCCTCTGTGGGGGGTAGTGCCAACGGTGCAAAACCTTGAGGGCCTGGTGGCGATATTGGAGCGAAGCCGTGGATCGGTTAGCCCGCCTGCACATTGCTGCCCATCGTTCATCATCAATTTCCTCTCCCAGGTCCTTTTCCCATTGCGTGCGTGCCGATGGTGGGTCTCTCGGGGCGGAGAGCAGAAAGAGTTTGTAAAGGCGGAATATTATCCCCTTGGAGCCCCTGGCAGAGAGGAGGAGCTTCTCAAAATCTATGAGGTCCCTCCTGAGGGTGTCCCCCCATGATGGCTCAGTGAGGACCCCTTTGAGTTGAAGATAGCGGAAGGGGGATAGAGTACCTATTCCTAGGGCCTCCTCTGAATCTCTCAGGGGTAGGAACGTGCCCCCCACCCAGATTTGGCCAGTCCTGCTATGGCCAGCTTCGAACCACATTTGGTATGCCGCTGGCTCGGCTATCTTGGCTAAGAAGGGGGGGGGGGCAGATGCAGATCAATGGAGAGGGCCAGGTCGTGAGCCAGCGATAGTAACCTCCCTCCCTCCACAGGGACCACAATACTTTTAGGACTAGGTGGTTCAAAACACTTTTAGGGATGTTCTTCCTAGGGACCCAGAGCCATTCCTCTATTGTGACGGGTGCAAGAACCCTGTTATCCATGGTCACCCATTGTTTTTCTGTACCTGGGGTGAAGTGGTCAATCAGGAATCTCAGATGGGAGGCCCTGTGGTATGTTTCCAAGTCGGGGTATCCTACCCCGCCCTCCTCCTTTGGCCTGGTTAATACCTCATAAGAGACCCTATGTTTTTTGCCTGACCATAGGAAGTTGAGAAGGACTCGCTTCGCTTCCACGAAGAATGTTTTGGGGATCAGCACCGGGAGCATTTGGAAAAGAAACAGGAATTTGGGGAGGATAGCCATTTTTATAAGATTAAGGCGTGCTATCCAAGAGAGACCCGACCTCGCCCACCTCTCCAAGGCTGAGTGTCTTGACCTCTGGATGGAGAACCCGACCTTCCTCTTGCGAGAGAAGATCCTCTCTTTGTGGAAGATGTATTGGAGGGCAGATGGATATGTCCAGAAGGTCCGGGTACCATGTCCTCCTGGCCCAATACGGATCAATTAGGATCATGGTTTTCCTGAACTTTCTCAACCTCCTGATTACATGAGGAATCACAGGGACTGGTGGAAACGCATACAGGAGTGGAAATTACCAGCCCACTACGAACGCGTCCCCTAGAGCTCCTCTTGGAGGAAATTCCCTTGAGCAGTACTAATAGCACTTCCGGTTGACACTGGTCGCAAACAGATCCACTTGAGGGGTTCCCCAGAGGGGGAAGATCTCTAGAAGGACTTCCTGAGCTAGTTCCCAATAGTGGGAGACTGTGCTCTGCCTGCTCAGAGCACCCGCCGCTGTGTTCTGCTCTCCGGCAGATGAACTGCCGACAGAGAGATTCCATCTTGTATTGCCCATAACCAGAGCTGCATTGCCTCTCTGCACAGTGGTAGTGACCCTACGTCTCCTCTCTTGTTGAGGTGGTACATGGCCACTGTGTTGTCCGTCATTATCAGGACATTCTTTCCCTGTACAGAGGGCAGAAAGGCCTTTAGCGCTAGTCCGATTGCCACAGCTCTGAAAGGTTGATGTGTAGTTTGGACTCCGATGGAGACCAACGACCGCTGATTGTCAGTTCGTTGGTGTGGGCTCCCCACCCCGTGAGTGAGGCGTCCGTCACTACAGTTATCTCCGGCCATTGTTGCCAAAAATATTGTCCCTTGAGAATGTTGTCCTCACCAAATTAGGTCTTAAGCAACTCTGCTCGGGAACTTGCAGACGATCCGACATGTTCCCTGAAAATTGGGAGCACTGAGTTCTGAGAGTCCATTGAAGGGATCTCATTCTCAATCGGGCCTCTGGCACCAGGAAAATGCAGGACGCCATGAGACCGAGCAACCTCAAAAAATCAAAGGCCGGACGATGCTGGGCATTCTGAAACTTCGTTACCATCTGCAGAATGTGTTGAGCCTCACCTCGGGAGGCAAGGCTTTCCCAGAGGAAGTGTCCAGGTCTGCTCCAATGAATTGGAGTCTTTGGAATGGTATCATATGGCACTTCTTGTAATTGAGGGAGAAGCCCAGTCTGTGGAGGGAGTGGCAGGTTATGCTGAGATGTTCCTGAGCTTGGTCGGGTGAACAAGCCCTGATCAGCCAACCAAGTCTGTGGACGGAGTGGCAGGTTATGCTGAGATGTTCCTGAGCTTGGTCGGGTGAACGAGCCCTGATCAGCCAATCGTCTAGTTAAGGGTAGATGTGAATCCCCCTCTCCTGGGAATCGCTGCCACTACTGCCACCAGTTTGGTGAAAGCCCTCGGGCGGAGGTCAGCCCGAATGGCAAAACTCGAAACTGATAATGAGTACTGCTAACTGCGAACCTCAGGTACTTTCTGTGCTTGAGATGTATTGGCATATGAAAGTAAGCATCCTGAAGGTCCAATGATACCAACCAGTCTTGGAGTTGGAGAGCCTGAAGGATCTGAGAAAGGGTAACCATCTTGAACTTGTCCTTCCTGAGGAACTTGTTTAAGTTTCTTAAGTCCAAGATGGGTCTCAATCCTCTGTCCTTCTTGGGAATTAGGAATTAGGGGGAATCCCAACCCTTGTTCCTCTCCGCTACAGGTACATGTTCTATTGCACCTTTCTCTAGCAGGATTAAAATTTCCTGCACAAGGAGCGGATCTGGAATTTTGACAGATTTGGTTCCGGGTGGATGATCCTGAGGCCTTTTTTTTAGAAACGAAAGGCAGTAACCTTGAGCTACTGTTTCCAGTGCCCAAGCATCTGAAGTAATGCCCCGCCATTCGTTCAGATGCTGAGAGATTCTGCCTCCCACTGGGGTCTTGTGCGTCAAGGCCTCAGATTGGCTTAGAGGCTGCTGTGCAGCGGGTGAGGGCAAAGATGTCACTGCTGGGGCTGATTTAGCACCCCTTCCTTGTCCACCACAGGGGAATTTCCTTTGTCCTTTCTGTACAGCCTGTCCTCTTCCTCTGCCAACTGAGGAATGATAACAAAAAGAACAACCTCTCCAGGAAGATGAGCCCGAATAACGTTGTTGAAGTTTCCGAATGGAGGCGCTAAGGGACTTAGCTGCCGCCTTAGAGGTCTGCAGCTTCTCAAGGCTTTCATCCGCCTTGCTGCCGAACAACCTCAAGCCGTCAAAAGGCATGTTGTGTAGCCTGGCCTGAACGTCCGGTGCATATCCCGACTTCCTCAACCACACAAATCTGTGCAGTACCGTGCTTGCAGCCATGGATCTGCTAATACTGTTAGCAGTATCCAATCCTGATTAGAGACAACTCTACCATCGCCTCCTTAACTATATTCAGAAAGCCTTCCCTTTCTTCGGCTTCTGGAATATGTTCAGCTGCCATTTTAGCACAGTCCCACAGGGTGTGGGTAAACCTGGCTAGGGTACAGGTGACATTAGTGGACTTTAGGGCCATACTGCCCAAGGTAAACACATTGCGAGTCCAAGCGTCCACTTTTTTATCGTCTCTATCTGGGGGAATAGAGGGATAGGCTGACTGTCTGGTGGTAGTCGCAGCTTTGACCATCAAACTCTCATGCGTAGGGGGATATTGATATTTTATTTCTATTGCGCTCGTACACAGGTGTTTCAGAGCGCGATAGGGTGTTTGCTGAGATAATCAGCGTCACTGGTAGATGGCCTATATTTCCTGGCAAAGCTCCTATTGACAGCTGAACCAGATTCAAGATTTTCCCATTTAGCTACTACCTTCCTCTGAAGGGCCTTATGAAAAGGTAGAACTGGGTCTTTTTGGGGACCCTGGTCCAGGATGTCGGTCATGACATCTTGTTCGAAGGTTGATGAGGCCCTACTCCGACCCAGGTATTCCGAGACCCTGTTCATAAGATTCCTGTACCCTGAATCTGCATGGTCTGAAGGGTCAGGTTTAGGAAACTCCAACTCTGGTGATGTATCAAGACCACTGGCAGAGTGGTGGGAGTCTCGGAGATCTTTCATTCTTGACTCAGGGTCAATTAATTCTTCAGGCACATCCCTAGAGACAAATCTGACTCCCAATGGAGAAACATCCTCCTCTGTGGCACTTTCCTCCTCAAAAATAGAGGACACTGACTTAAAAAAGCCTGTGTTTGGTACAGATATGTATGTTTTCTCCTAAACCATAATTTGCCTCGAGGGAATCGAAGGTGTTGTCGAAGGCATTGATGAGGTCTTCGATAAAGGAGTAAATGTCTCCTTTGATTTCAGCATTGAAGCAATTGTTGAATGTTTCGACATCTTATGCTTCTTTGCTGTTATCTTGCCTACCTTAGTGTCGGGTCGAGAATGTCTAGTTTCCGACCTACTACTTAGCTGAAGTCGTTTTTGACCTTCCTGCATCATCCAATGGCGCGACTGGGGTCTGGGTCTTGCAAGGCTCTTTTGAGGGGGGTCTGGGCTGCATTCTCAAATATTTGCAACATTTCCACCCCAAAAACATTCCACTTGCTGGGGCAATCCGACCTAGTAGGGCATCGAATAACCTCAGTGGAGGTGTCCGATGACGAAGAAGGAAACCTATGATGTCTCTTCTTCGCCTTCTTGGAAGAAAACAAAGATTGTCTCGACCTGCTCCTCGAGCCAGACCTTTTTGAGTGCTTATGCCGAGTAGAGTCCTTTAATTCACCAGAAATTTTATATTTCTTCGAAGTGGCCTACAAAGCTTCCCGCCCCACCGTCAATTTACCTTTGCGTTCACTAAGAGCTTTTTCAGTCATAGACTGACACGAGCCACAGTCGTCGGTCCAATGGTCGGAACCCAAACACCAAAAGGCAGAAGCGATGAGGGTCTGTTATTGACATTTTTGCCCCACAGTCGTGGCAATTTTTAAAACCTGACTTAGGGGTAGAATGGGTCAAATAAGACATTTTCCTGAGGGAAAAGAACTAAGCGTGCTGTTAACTCGATGTAAAGCTATCGGAAAACCAGAACTGAAGCCAACGGGCACGGCACAAACTATTTATACTACTGGTGACGTCGACATGCCACGACGGCCCTCGAGGGACATCGACGCCACGACATCGTGCAAAGCGCCCTCTGCTGAGAAATTTTTCCGAAGCAGAGAAGCAGGTGAGGTACGTATATCAAAGATGAGGAATACATGGGAGGACACAATCCATTCAAAATAAGGATTCTGCAGACGTCTGGCGATGACTCAAATTGAAAAGTGTTTTGGGGCTGGTTATGCCCACCAGCTCAGAGGAGGAAGTTATCCTTGGCGGAGCTTCCCCGCTGATTCAAAAACAGGTCAGGACAGCAACGGTACTTCATCCGGTACTAAAGGTGCTGCAGGTGTCTCTGGTCATCTTCTTCGGAGCTTAAGTTCCAGTGGTTGACTGAACCATCTGTCCCAAAAGCCTTGCCTTATATGCAGGAATCCATTAATTCAGTCATATGGACCTGTCAATCACCTGGGGTGGCTGTCCTTGCAGGGCAGCCAGCTGCCCACTTAAAACTGGTTCCAGCCAGGCATACCCCAAGACAAAGGCCAGTGACGTTTCAGGCTCCTCCCTCACTTCCTGCCTCAGCATACCCACTGGAGCCTTGGACAAAGAGATCCCACCAAAGGCAAAACTAAGAGGAGCCACCGCCACCTGGAATGGTAGAAGAAGGGCCAAGGAGGAACAAACAAACAAAAAATGGCAATAAAAGAAGACTGGGGCCATTATTGGAAAATGTTTACCCATGGGTGCTGTACTGCAGCTGTGAAAACAGCCTGTGAGTAACTAACACACAATTGGTAAAGAATCCACTGCCACCAGCCATTTAGTTTTGTCTGTTACTGTACCTATAAAAGTTACAGGAGCAGTGTGAAAGGAGTTAAAATGTAGCCCCTCAGCACCCCACATAAGGTGGTGTGTGCTGATCCCACAAGAAGAAAGGTAAGTAGGATAGAAGTACCCTACCATCTTTGAGAACAGTAGGTGTGAGATAGGCATGTGACTGCATTTGTGAAGAGGGTGTGTGTGTGTGTGTGTGTGTGTGTACTGGCTAGACCTGGTTGGCTGTGCAGTGAGGACCTGTGTCCCACCACCGGGATGGGAGCGACACTGACAGGGGCCCAGCATTGTTCACCATCTACTTTCCAGACCTGAATAAAATGTTTGTTATATGCAGAAGACTTAATCCTCAGAGCACCCACCAACGTGGGCTTCAGGGAAACTTCCCAGAACTCCTAAAGTAGGGTCGCCAGTAGGGTCCCTGGAAGCAAAAAAAAGCAAACACCACCACTAAAACCCTGTCATTTGGAGAAAACAAAAACAGAACAATTAATTATTTCTTGGTGATAAAGGAGTCAAACACACCGCCAAACGTGTACATATCATACTCAAAAGAAAAACATGCAGCTATTTTAAACTAGCAACAACAAAAATCGACCAATAAAAAGTGCAGTGTGCATCCCAGTCTATTGAAAACAGGAACAACCAGCATTTGTTTAATCCACCTATAAGACACAGCTTCAGTTGCTACAACTACACAGATGACACACAAATCTGCTACAAAATTGAAGATCAACAAGAAGAGACCAACGCTAATAGACTGTCTCAAAGAACTCTACCAATGAATGAACATCAACCCAGGAAAGACAGAAATCATGATTATATCCAAAAACCATGGAAGCAACCATCCCATGGTCCACAGAAGGAAATTGTCAAAAACCTAGATTGGATCGCGGACCATAATTGCCTCGCTACTATCACCACTAACACCTCACTGCCCTTGACCGACCACACTGTATCGAATTCTCTGTTCCCATCACTAAAAACCACAAAACTCTGACCCCTGCTATCGCTGCACAAGTCAGAAGCTCTAAAAAGCTTAAAGAGGATAACCTGCGCCCTTACCTCAACACCCCCAAACTAGCACCCCCTTTCGCTAATGATCCCAATATCCTAGCAGACATTTACAAAGATGTAATCACTAAAGCCATTAATGAAATAGTACCACTTGAATGGAAAAAAGAAAAGAAATCACTACACACCAACTCTTGGTTCACTGAAGAACTGCACTCAATGCGCTCCCGCAAAAGAGAAGCACTAAAAAACTGGCAAACCAACCCCTGCAGCAGTGCCAAAAACAAACTCAACTCCACCAATACCAAACAGCTATCACCGCTGCCAAAGCCAACACCTTCAACACACGAATCTCTAATGCCAAATCGCACTCTATCTTCGCCATTTTTAAAGAGCTCATCTCCCCCCAATACACCTGATGAAATAATCAAAGATGAAGCCTGTTGTGCTAGTATCCAAGCTGCCATGATACACAAAATTGACCTTCTTCAAAAGGAAATCAAAGACCATTGCAAAGCATTACCTCAACAGACAGGAACCTGGCCTACCAACTCCACAACCGCCTCGTCTAAGACCATCATACCTGACTCCTCCTTCAGGGACGTCACTGAACCAGAAGTTATCAACTTACTAAAAAATCTCAAACCCACCCCTTGTAAATATATGCCCGCCCAAACTCATCAAAGACTGCGCAGACTGCTTTGTGCCGCTCTTTACGGCCTTCATCAATGCGTCCTTTAAATCAGGCATTATCCCAGCTAGCCTCAAAGAGGCCTGGGTCCACCCCCTCCTAAAAAAACCTACCCTCGACCCCCTACAACCCAACAACTACAGACCGATAACTACAGTGCCATTCCTCTTGAAATTACTGGACAAAGCCGCAGACTGCCAAATCCAACACTTTCTGGAAACCCACTCCATCCTAGGGACCAGGCAATCAGGCTTCCAGAAAGGACACAGCACCAAAACAGCCCTGGTGGATCTGAAGAGTCAGATCACCCAAATCATGGATAAGGGCAAGCCAGCCCTACTGCTCCTCCTAGACCTCACAGCCGCATTCGATCTGGTTGATCACAAGACCCACACCTCACACCTCACACACTCAGCCAATTTCCCTAAAGAATCAGCCCTCTGGATCACCTCCATCCTTGAGGGAAGAGCCATGAAAGTCTTCTCGGACACTGCTAACGCCACACCCACTACAATCCATTGCAGGGTCCCTCAAGGATCCTGCACTGCACCCACACTTTACAACTTGTTCACTAAGCCTCTCTTTGACAAACTCGACTCACATGGTATCACGTACACGAACTACGCGGACAACACACAAGTACTTCTACCTCTCTCAGGATCATACCACGAAGACGCCAAGGCACTCCACACGATCTACTCCATCATCCAGGCTTGGATGGCAGTTAATGGCCTCTGCCTTAATGGAGACAAAACTGAAATCATGATACTAGGTCAACAGAGCACCCTAGACAAACTGTATGCCAACTTCTCCATTGACAACTCCATCATTCCCGTATCCACAGCTGTCAAGACACTGGGAGTTTACCTAGACTCCTCACTATCAATGACCAGATAAGTCAGCGCAATCACTTCCTCATCTTCGCATACCACCAAACTTATAACGCCATCAAGCCATACCTCTCAAAACCTAACTGCCTTTCAATAGCCAGAGCAACCATTGGACCCAAACTGGACTATTGCAATGCCCTCCTAGCAGGCATATCGGCAAAATACCTAACAGACTACAAGTCACACAGAACAATGCTCTCCGGGCCGCTCTTAGCATCCCAAGAAGAGAGCTTATCTACCAGGCCAGACACTCAGCCCAATGGCTCCCGGTCAAAGAGCGGATCACACTCAAAATCCTTACCCTCACACACAAATGCCTCTCTCTTTCCGCCCCGTGCTACCCATCAGAGACCATCTCCAAACCCTCCTCCTCACTTCCCACCAGGACGCAATACATCAACTTACTCCATATCCCAAGCATCAAAAAAGCTCAAAAAAGCCAAAGCCGGTGGCCTAAGATTCCCCTACATTGCTGCCAAGTCCTGGAACGCTCTACCTGCAGACATTAGAGCGGAAAACTCACTCCCGATTTTTCGTAGGAAACTTAAGACCTCCTTCCTTGCACAATAATATGTGACACTCGCTAACCTATGTCAATATACTGCACTGTAAATTTGTACGAATGTCATACCTGCTCCTGTAAATTATGTATTACTCGTGTATATGCAACTAAGATATGTCTGTAACAAGTGCCACGATGCCCCCGGGCTGACGTGCGCTCTACAAATCCGAATAAATAAATAAATAAATACAGTCAGTTAACCGTAGAACCACAAGTAAATGCAATCAACAAATGCTTCTTCCAGCTACACACGATCAAAAGGATTCTACCATTCCTCTCCTTCACACACAAAACACTGGCCATCATCTCCCTCATCATGTCCAGAATAGACTACGCCAATAGCCTATAGCTCAGAATGCAGGACTATTTACTGAAGAAACTGCAACTTATACAGAACACAGATGCCAGACATCTCCTCAAACTCTCACGAATGGACCACATGACGCCAGCGTTAAAGATGCTACATTGGCTCTGAGTCAAAAAACCAATGACCTTCAAAACAATGTGCATAACACACAGAGCAATCCACGGCCAGGGAGCAGAATTCATACAAAAGAAAATCATCATTTATCAGCCGACCAGAACACCCAGATCCAGCCGGCGACATCCGCCTAGAACCTAAAGCATACGTGAGGAAAAACTCAGTGGATCAGCAGAGAAATACGAACGATGAAGGACCATCTAAAATTCAGAAAACTTCTAAAAACCTGGCTCTTTAACTCAGAACGGGACAGAAACTAATGAGCAACACCCACGCCCAATGGAATAAACTCACAACTGGAAAGGTGAGGACTAGGCCAGACCACAGCGAAGTGCAGGGAAATAGAGAGGCCTCTGAATAGGAGAGACACCCAGGTGTACCAGTTCCCATAGAGGGCCCTACAGGAAACAAAGGAGAGATGGGACAGACCTAACTGAACCACATATACAGGGCATTAGAATTAAAGGGACGAGAGAGGCGACGCACACTTGGAACAAATAAACCACGGGCGCAGGGAGCTAATGGGAAAAGGTGCCCCCCTCTGTCCCCAAGGGGCCCATGGAGGCGATGGCCACTGCACACTGGGATATGCCAAGGGGTAAAGTGATGTGGACATCCATCAGTATGAACACGGGGGCTGGAGAGGCCACCACTCAATAACCCTGTTAATGCCCCACACTTTTGCACAGAAAATAGGAGTGGGAATTGTAGCACACCGCAATGTACGACATTGGAAGGGACATGTGCCGCAGGCAGCAAAAACGGAGGGGGTATGATAAAGTTTCGCCACTAACTTACCCCACTAAAAAAACTCATCCCTCTTCATACACCTCTCAAACTCTGAACTAAAAGTAATGATACCTCTACAGCAAAACAAACCGCACGAATTTCACTAAACCACAACAACGAAACAAACCACACATAACCTCACACAACAGAACATGATGGCTACCTACCGAAAATTCACACCTATGCTCAGCAAATGGTGTAAACTGAACTGAAGCTGCCAAGAGCACATCACAGCTCTCTTGCTCTTTTTTCCTGCTCAGTCCTACTAACTTAACCCCCCCAACCTTACCCTCTTGCTTTACAGATCCCCCAGAGAGCCAAGAGACCAAGCTGGTGGTGATAGTGTGCGGTATATAGAAAAGCTTTAACATAAGATAACATAGAACAAAAAGGCGAAACTCGCAGACAGCCCCTTCATCTCCTACGCAAGGGCAGAGTCTGTGTGCCCTGCTGAGCAAACAAGAGGGGCACACACAGACTGTGAAAAAAACAGCCACACAAACTGCACCAAGCTGTCCCGTAAACAGGTGCTACAAGTGCATACAGAAACTGCCCAGATCATGGCTGCAGAGCAGACCTGGGTAGATGCCCAAAAGGCCATCATCTAAATAATGATCCGGGCTCCGGTCCTCCAAAAGCAGACGCTACTGCACCAAATGAGCCAATCCCACCGAAAATCCACTAGAGCCATTAGTCTGCCATCAGCCAGTATCGCCCTTAAAATGCCAACACAGTACTGTGTCATTCGGAGATGCTCACCCATTCTTTTTTTGTTGCATTCTGGGACTTGTGGTCCTGGGTATATAAAATGTGCAAGAAACACTTTTTTGTGATTCAGTTTATTCATTAAACCTTACACATAAGTAGATATGAAAAAGAAGTACAACACATTTAATACAAAACATACAATGCAAATACATAGAATAGCATGTCATACAAATTCATTACAATCTACAAATCACACATGACTGCACAATCCTCCTTTATGAAAAACGGTGAATCAAACACATCACTATAATGATTATGCATTGCCCAATAACAAGTACTTCTAATTAATAAAACGAGTTGGAAAGAAAAACTACAAATACAAGAAAATACAGGCATGGGTGGGAGAGCATCTCCCGAATGACACAGGACTCGTTGGCAATTCCTACTGGGCAGTATAACAAACTGGAATGCAACAGAACATTTAAACAAGACTTCAGCCTTGCAGAATACCAGAATGGGATGTATATCTCAAAACACAGGAATCAGTTTATCAAACACAGGCTGGGAGCCACAGACTGGAGACTGGCAGGCACAGGCCAAAGCGGGAACCCAGAGAGGACAGTCTTTCGACCAGGCCGCCGCCATAAAGACGTCGAAAACTCAGCTCATTTGAAGCAGGTGATGATGTTATGATTACTTACAGGTAATCCTCATTACTCCTAGTCCTACTCTTCCTCGTCACATTACTTACCTCTGAGGCCCCGCCTCTGATCCAGGAAACATTCTTCACTTTCTTTTCTTTTGATGTGTAATACTCCCCACCCCCTTACCCACAAGCCCCAGTTCACAATAACCAACCGTAGGGAGGGAGAAGAGGGTCGTCAGTAATGTGACGAGGAAGAGAAGGAGAAGGAGTAATGAAGATGACTAAGTAATAATAGCTTTAACTCCATGTCCCTCTTTCTCGTCCCAGTACTTACCTCTGAAGGTATACCAAAGCATAACCAATGGGGAGAGGTCCCAAAGAAACACAGAGAGACAGACATGCTGCAACACAAAACATCACTTGAATCCCCCAGAGAATAACCTGCCAAGAGACAAAACCCCAATCCCAAAGGAGCCATCCCTGGGATGAGACCCGTTCAGCCAGTAACGGTTGATAAATGTGCTCTGGTCCGCCCAGGTAGCAGCCCTACAAATCTCGAAACACCCCTTGGGCATCCGCCCAGGAAGCCGCCATCCCCTTTGTGCAACAACCCTGGACATGTGCAGGCACAGACAAATCAGCATAGACAGAAGCCATGGAGCTGACAGTCTGGATCCAATGGCTAATGGACACCACTGAGACCTTCCACCTACCCCAGTAGTGCCAAACGAAACAAGCAGGCTATCAGAACGAAGGAACAGCTCAGTTCGAGAAAGGTATTCCAGAACAGCCTGCCAAACATCAATCGTATGCCAAGCAACCTCGCCAGGAGCCTGGCGATTCTGGAAAAGAGCCAGGAGATCCTAGGACGTGTGAAAACGAGACACCACCTTCAGTAGAAACTTGGGGTCACAACTCAAAACAATGGAATCAGAGAGCACCTGCATAAAAGGAGAGTGACACAATGAAGCCCCCACCGCCCCCAGATGCCGGGCACATGTGATAGCAATAAGGAAGACAGTTTTGAGAGTGATGTGCCAGATGTCGATGTCCACATGGGATTCAAAAGGTGAATCCTGTAGGAACCACAAGACCAGAGGAAGATCCCATGGAGGAAGACCCTTATAGGCACAGGGACGAGAAGCAGTCAGACCCCTAAGGAACTTTCCAACCAAAGCATCCCCCTCGTTGCAGCCCTCAGAGTTCCCCCTTAAGAATCTTTTTTTAAATGTATTTATTTAAAGCAAGGCAGGAGAGGTTACAGGTAACATTATATGGCAACATTACATATCAATAATAGTTTCTTCAGGTCCGTACACTTCCCCCCTCCCTGTTTCAGTTTCTCCGCCCCGGAGCCCCAACCCGCTCCTCCGGTTCTCCCAGGCCATAGCTTCAGCCCGTCGCCCCCGCCTGGTGAGGGTCCTCCTGATCTCTCAGAGCCCATCGAGTGGTGGTCGGTTTGAAATGTCAATGCAGGGAATCGCAGGTCATAGTCCAATACTGGGGCCCAAATATTCTGGAAGCGGTGCAGGACCCCCGCTTTTGCCGCGGTAACCTTCTCAGCGATCAGGATGTCCCACAGTTTACCCCACCAGTGAGCCATGCAGGGACCGTCCGGGGACTTCCAGAAGCGGGCCAGCACCGTCTTGCCTGCTAGGAGGCATTGTGTCAATAGCTTGGCTCTGTTTCCAGAGCGGGGGTAGATCCCCGGGGTCGGGACCCCCAGTAGGACGGTTTCAGGGTCCAGTGGGAGGGCGGTCCCGGTAACCTGTTCGATGGTTGAAAGGCACCTAACCCAGGATTGCCGAATCTTGGGGCAGGTCCACCACATGTGAAAGAAGGAGCCGGGCAGGGCACAGCCTCTCCAGCAGGAGGGATCCTTTTGTGGGTTCATATGGTGTAGTCTGAGTGGGGGGTTAGTACCATCGCAGCATGAGCTTGTATGCGCATTTCTTGTTGGTGACGCAGGAAGATGAGGAGTGGGTGCGAGTCCAAATGTCTACCCATGTTTGGTCGTCGATCGAGTGACCCAGGTCTGCCTCCCACTGGGCCATGCATCGAGTTCTTGTCACCAGAAAGTCCCCTAGGAAGCATCTGTATAGGGTCGAGGTTCTGCCTCTAGCTGGTAAGTCTCTGAGAGTTAACTCAAGGGGTGTCAGGGGACAGGTGGCCGCCTGGAGGGTTTGGGGGTGAGAGCACCAGTGGCGGAGCTGGAGTTGGAACACTTCTTTGCATTGTTCAAAGGTGCAGGGTTTGTTTCCAATGTATATCTGTTCCAGGATTTCGAGGCCCCCATCTATCCAGTTTTGGAAGTTACGGGGATGAGCCCCCGGAGAGAAGTTTGGGTTATGAAAGATTGGTGAGAGGGGACTTTGACCTCTCAGGATTTTCTTCTGTGTGAGGGCCCAGTCCCAGGTGCTCAGGGTGTGTTTTGTAGTCCGCAAAATGTTCTTCCAGCGTTCCCTGAGGGGGGTTGAATGTGTGGGAGGAATCGGAGGGGGAGCGGGAGTTAAGCTTGTTCCAGTTTCACCCATCTGGCACGGGCTGTGCTTGTTTGCCAGGCGTGGATGTGTGCTAACTGCGCCGCTGCTCTATAAGCCTGGAGATCGGGGACCCCCAGACCCCAAGCCTGGCGTTACCGACCAGGGTCTTGCAGGGGATCCTGGCCTTCTTGCCTTTCCATATGAACTTTAGCATTTTCCTTTGTAAGTTTCAAAGAGCCGGAGTCGGTATGGGTATGGAGAGGGAGGAGCAGGCGTAGAGGAATCTCGGTAGCAAGTTCATTTTGGTGGCCGTGATCCGACCCATTAATGAGATTTCTTGCGTGATCCAGCGCTTCATGTCTCCCTCCAGTTCTTTAAATAATCTGGGAAAATTTGCCTGATAGGTGTCCTTCGGGTTTGCTGAAATGTGAACTCCCAGATAGGGGATGGAGCGTTCCCGCCACTTAATTGGGCATAATCTGGTTAGTGCCTCCCGCTCCTCTGGTCGGAGGCCGACTCCCAGAGCCACTGATTTGGCAAAATTGACAGTGAAGCCAGTGACCTCCCCAAAGTCCTTTATTTCGGCCAGGGCATGCCTCGCTGAGGTGCTAGCTTCCGAGAGCATCAGCAGTACGTCGTCGGCATACAGAGCAATTTTGTGTTGAGATGGGCCCACCTACGGGCCCTTGATGAGTTTGTTCCGTCTGACCCTCTGGGCGAAGGATTCCATTATGAGGGCAAAGAGAAGGGAAGATAGCGGACATCCCTGTCTTGTCCCACAGGACATGGAGATCGGAGCTGAGAGGGCGTCATTGATCCCGAGGATAGTTTTAGGGGCCTTGTAATTGGCCAAAACCATGGACCGGAACGTTGGGCCAAAACCAAAGGCTTCTAGAGTGCATTCCATGAACGACCAGTCCACTCTGTCAAAAGCCTTAGTTGCATCTAGGGCCATTAGGGCAAGACCTTGAGATTTTCGGTGGGCGATGTCCATCAAGTTCAGGGTTCTCCGGATATTGTCTCCCGCAGTTCGGTGGAGGATGAAGCTCGTTTGATCGGGGTGGATAATGTCTGGGAGTATGAGTGATAGCCGGTTAGCCAGGATCTTAAGAGTATAGGCTGGCATCTATGTTTAATAGGGCAATAGGTCTGTACAAGGCTTGGTCTCTCGGGTCCTTCCCTGGCTTAGGCAGGAGTACAGTTGTGGACTTGCATCGAGGGGGTCACGGAGCCCGACCCCTTGAATGAGTTGAAGAGCGACACCATGTGGGGGATCAGTTGGGGTTTGAATATTTTATAGAACCTTGGGGAGAATCCATCATGGACTGGGGCCCGCGATTTGAGGGCCTTGATAGCCTCGTCGACCTCTTCATCAGTTATTGGCGTCTCCAGCTGCTCTCTCGTGGAATCGGGGAGGCGTGGTAGGGTGGCTTTCCGCAGGTATTCTTTTTGTTTGGATTGGTCTTGTGTGGGTGCTGTCAAGACTTGGGTTAGGTGGTCCACAGCTAGTTGTTTCATTGATTCTGAGTAGTGAATCACCCCTTGCGAGTCCCGGGGCCCAGCAATGGTATTAGTGTGTCTCGTTTTGGCCAGCTTGGCTACCAGTAGCTTGTTAGCCTTATTGTTTTTGGCATAATAGAATTGTCTGGTCTTGGCCAGTAGTTGCGCAATATGCTCAGCGTAATGGGCCTCCAGTTTCTTTCTGGCTGAGCGGAGGGCTCGTTGAGATCTGGGGGACCATCCGTTTTTCTTTTGAGGGTCTTCTGCTGACAGCAGTTCTTCTTCCAAGACTTGCCTGATATGTCTCCGATCCTGGTGGAATGCCACCCCTTGAGCTGTTAGGGCTCCCCTAACTACGGCTTTAATCGCATCCCAGGTGTTAGCGGGGGAGGTATCTGAGGCCGGGATCTCGTCAAAAAAGTTCCTGATGGTGGTCGCGATTTTGTCCCTGATTGGCACGTCATTAAGGATCGGGTCATAAAGCGCCCATCTGCGCGGTGTCCTGGCTCTGGGGTCCTGAATGCGAAGTTCCATTATTATCGGAGCATGGTCCGATAGGATCCTTGGGTCAATGGACACCTCATTGGTAAAATCAGGGGTTTGGGGCGAAGATAGGAGGAGATCAATTCTAGAGAATGTCTGATGGACAAAGGAGAAAAAGCAATAGTCTTTCTCCGTGGGGTGAAGCAGCCGCCACGTGTCCACCACCTCCAGGGTTCTGAAAAGGCACAAGAGGCCAAGGGCCTGCGCGAAGTCACCTGGGGCGTGGGGGTGCGATTTGTCTCTGGTGGGTTCCGGTACTCCATTGAAGTCCCCTCCTATTATTGTTTGGCCTTCTACAAAGCCAGAGAGGGAGGAGCCCAATGAATCATAAAAGGTTGCCTGCGGCGCATTGGGGGCATATACTGATACAAAGGTGTAAAGTTCCCCTAACAGGAGGCATTTGACGGCCACGAAGCCACGGCAAGTTATGGAATCCAATATCTGGGGGTTTAGTTCTTTCTGAAACAGGATCGCTGTGCCTCCCTTCTTAGAGTCTCCCGAGGCAAAGAACTGACGTGGGTAGGCGCTGGATCGAAGGCGACCGAAGTCAGCTGGGAGGAGGTGAGTCTCTTGGAGCAACGCCACCCCGGCTTCCTCGTCCTGTAGTTTCTGTAAGATTGACTTGCGCTTAGGTGGGGAGTTAAGCCGGTTGACGTTCAGTGAGAGGAATCTCAGCGTCTGATGTTTCTGGGTCAGGGCCCCATTTACTCCCTGCTCTGGGGGGGGGGGGTGGGAAGTTGACTGATCGTCCATTAGTTGCCATCATAGGGGTGATTTGAAAGCGTACTTTCCTGCGCTTGAGGTTTTAACAAGGGCCCCCAACGGGAGGCCAACTTTTTAACTGGCGGGGTGGGTAACATTGCGGGTGCAGTCCAACCCCTGGCCAACAGGGCCAGTTGAGACTCTAGAAATAACATGTGTTTCCAAGGACTTTAAGGTGGAACGAACCTTGGAACGGGCATAATCCGTGGATGAGGCCCGCCGCCGCGGGAGATCGTATGACTGTGCAGGGCCAGAGCCGATGTTTTAGGCCAGACAAAGGGGGACGGGCGCCCAGGTAAACAGAGTAGCAACATATCATTTAGTCTAGCCCAGGGTCTGATTACCTCCTCCTGTTTCGGGAAGCCCTCGACCAGGAGGGCTGCCTAGGTTGTGGGGGAGGGGCCGACTTAGGACTCCCCGATGCCTCCGGGCTCGGCGAGATGGCCCCCTCGGGGGAGGACGGATGCATGATTTTGGCGGCATCTTCCAGGTGACTAACTCTCCGAAGCGATCCGTTAAAAGAGAATTGCAATGCCGTGGGGAAAAGCCATCTGTACTTGACCTGTCGTTCCTGAAGGAAAAGGGCCAGGGGTCAGAGTGCCCTTCTTCTTTGCAGAGTTGGAAGTAAAAGATCCTGATATAGCTGAATAGGGAGGCCCTGGAAAGAGAGCTCATCACGAGAGCGGCTGATGGCAGAGATGGCTTCTTTCTTGGAGAAGTAGTGGACTCTAGTGATGACATCTGGCGGAAGATCTGAGTCCACCCCCCCGGCGTGGGCGCAGTCTGTGGGTCCGATCCAACAGTAGCTGAGATTTGTCTAGATGCGGGAGGAGGGCCTGGAAGAAGTCTCCTATATATTCTGGCAGATTTTTGTCAAGAACTGAGGATGGGACTCCCCGGATCCGGAGATTGTTGCGGCAAGCTCTATTCTCCAAGTCCTCCTGTTTGAATTCGAGGATTTCACATTTGTCTTGGAGGGCTCTTACTGCCTGCTGGATGTCCCCCAGTGTGGTTGCCTGGTCTTGGGAGCGGTCCTCGACCTCACCTAGCCTTTGCTCCACCTAGGCCACCCTATGGTCCGTTTGCTCCAGTTTGGTGGTGAGCTCTGACATGCAGGACCGGAATTCAGCCTTAATGTCTGCCATGAAGGCCAGTAGGTCGCCTCTGGTGGCCGGGATATCCCCCCCCCTCTTGGGAAGTCAATAGTGCAGGCTTGGCAAGTTCTGTTTTTTTCCCCTTGTCTGGGGCAGTGAGCATGGTGGCAATGTCTACGTATTTGGTTGTTTTCGGTTGCTTAGACATGGTGGCGGGTCGCGGGGCGGAGGAGGAACTGGAAAGGCCGACCTTGTGTCCAGCCACCAGGGCGCAGGGTATATGCAAGTCAAGATAGTGTGAAGGAGCAAGTCCGATATATTTGAAGGATATGGGTGAAGGAGAAATCCCCTCTGTCCGGAGAGGAGCGGAGGTCGGATACTCAGCTCTAGGCGGGTGATCAGATCACAACGATCCCACTGGAATCCGGTTGGGGGAAGGGACGCGAGTGAAGCAAAGCGCCGGGCGCCCCAGGAGGTGAGTAGCTGAAGATTGTCGCCACTGAGGCTATTGAAGAGTTAGGGATATTTCCTGGCTGGCGATGGGGGGAGCCGAGGCAGGGCGGCCCAGCACAGGGTGCAGCTCCTCTGCGGTGTAGCTGGAGAGAGAGGCTTGCAGGCCCCCGACACTGACCAAATGGGGTCTGTGATGCTTCAAGGGTCTAATTTCAGACCGAAGCCAGAGGAAGGGCAAGGGGGGGGACCTCCGGTCTTCAGGCCAGGGACGAGGCACCAAGTGAAGGCATGGGCCGGGGCGCCCTGGGAGACATGAATGCAGGGTCCAGGTCAATCAAGAGTCCACCCACTGGTGTCAATCGGGGGCCGAGGAGAGGAGGCTGAGGACTATTCCGGGGGCCACCCGGGGAGGGGAGGGGGCAGCCTCCGGATGAGGAAGAGGAGCGCGCCTGGCAGGCTCCGTTGAGGAGGCCCGGGAAGGAGACGAAGTGGGCCCCCTACCTACCCTTTATTCCCAGCCGCCCCTACCTGATGTGGCACCAGCCGTGCCATTGCTTCTGTTCCGGAGCCGACGCCGAGGTGATGCGTCCCCTCGGTTAGATCACTTGTGATGGAAGGTCCGATTGCCCACAATGTAGAGGGGGGGACCAGGGGCTAATCCGCCTCAGTTGTGTAGGGCCCTTGGGTTTTCCCCTGAAGTCTTTCAGTCTGGAGGGCGTGGGCCCGCAATTGACGGTCAGGGCCGGCAGCAATGGGGAGCGAAGCAAAAGGAGGCCCTCCACCGCAGAGTGTTGTGGTATACCAGAGAGGCGAGTTCATGGGGGGGGAGGCACGTACAATGCAGGAGTATTATGGGAGCAGGGATCTTCATCTGCTTCACCCCCCACTGAGTCGCCCGCCCCGGCTGTTGCTTTGGCTGTAAGGGGGGCCAACAGCTGCAAATTGGTGATCGAGTGATGTTCCCTTCCGAAGCCAGAGTCCGCTTCTGAGCCCCTCTAGAAGCGGGAGCAGGCGGCGGGCCCTCCCTTCATGCTGGCCGCCCCGCCTGCCGCTCCCGCTGCAGGGGGTCCTCCTTCAGGGCCCCGATGCCGCCGCATCCGCCGCCCCTCCTCCTCCGAGGCTAAGATCTGTATGCCGGCAACAGCGGAGGGTGGGGGGGACCGGGCTCTACCTCCGCAGCGCCACCTCCAGCCGGCGCTCTGACCACGGCAGGCCCAGGAGCGTTGTCCCGCAACGGTCCACATCACAGCGTGATCCGCTCGGGAGCCCGGGCCAGGATTCCCAGGCGGTGTTCTGCTGGCTCCCGCTTCGCTCCGATGCACCAGGTGGGCCTGGGGCGACTCCCGCAGAAGAATGGGTTTTAGTCTGCTCCTCCCGCCCAGGGTCCCATCACCTCCGGCCCGCGTGGTATGGTAGGGTGCAGGTCCAACCCCCAGCCGCATACGCATCCCAGCGCGCGTCCTCCATCTTGGTTTCTCGGGTTGTGGTGGGGGCTGGAGTTCGGACGGCGATTTCGGGCAGGAGGCCCCCGCACTAGCCCTTCATCTTTGAACCGCCAGTGCCCCACCGGTTCTGATCCGCGTAGCTAGCGTCGGTGGTGCATTCAGGGAACAGGAACTGCATAAATTCAGCCATGGCAGCGGGCAATCCACGGGCGGCTTTAATGGAGCGACCACATCGTGTCGGCTCCAAGCCACCCCCCCTTAAGAATCTTAATGGAGGCCCACTGGGGCGAAATGTGGAAACCGCCAGCCCATTGTCAAATCTCTCCTGAAGAAATTGGAGAACAGAAGGCAATCCACACTGAAGCGGGAGGACCACAGACTGCCCACACAAATCCAGAAAATGCCCCCAGTGTCGGTCTTAGGTCATCAAGGTAGAAGGGCATCTAGCCCGGAGGAGAGAATCAACTACTGGCCCAGAAAATCCCTGAGAAGTCAACTGAGACCGTGCAAGATCCAAACTGCCCATTGAATTCGCCGGACCTCGTACCCAGGGCCCAGACCAGTCTGCAGAGGGCATGTCCACTTTGGAATCAATCACAGCTCCCAGCACTGGAACTACAGAAGGGAAGGGAACCAACCCTGTCATAGCCAGAAAGGAGCCACCAAGAGAACCATCGCCCGCATCCCCTGATCTAGTGCACCACTAGGGGAAGAAAGAGAGAGAGGAGGAGGAAAGGCATAGAGAAGACCCTGAGGCCACACCAGATTCGGGTTGTGTCCACCCCCTAACCCCCACCATCGGAAACCAGGAGCAGAAGAGGGGAACCTTCGCTGAGGCCTGCAAGGCAAAGAGATCCTGAAACGGACACCCCAACCTGCTGCAATCTCCACAAAGACCCTGTCCAACAGGACCAGATCCAGCGATGAGGGGAAATACCTGCTGATGCGATCCGCTTGAATGTTGTCCATCCCACTGATATGTGTGGCATCCAGAGACACCAGATGTTTCTCCTCCCAGGCAGCTATCTGCAAGGCCACAGCATTCAGGGAGCGACCAGAGCCTCTTGCCGGTTTACATAAGCCAAGGCTGTTGTGTTGTCTGTCGTGACCAGCACCACCCGGCCCCTCCAGGGACTCCCTGAAAACAACAAGGACCGGCGAATGGTATACGATTCCTTCAACTTGGAGGAGCAATGAAGCTCCTCCGGACCCCAAAACCCCTGAGTGGCACCCCAACCCCACCTGCTGGTATCGGTAGTAAAAGTGGTCCTCATGGGTCGAACCAGGGCCAGCCCCACTCAGAGATTGCGTACCTGCAGCTACCACAGCAGATCTGCCTTCTGATACCGAGCCACCAACTTGGTAAACACCATGGGGGCTGAACGTAACCCAAAAGGGAGGTTCTGGAACTGAAAATACCCCAAAGCAAAATGGAAGAAGTGGACCTGGTAGGGGAGCAGCACCACATGGTAAGCGTCCTTGAGATCCAGGGACACTACTAACCAATCCCCTTTCTGAACCAGAGGGAGAATGTTTTGTAGAATCTCCATCTTAAAAGTTTCCTTTCTCACAAAACAGTTCAGGCGCTTGAGATCGAGGATGTAGCGAAACTTTCTAGATGGCTTTGGAACCAGTAAAACCACCGGCACTGTTGGGCTCAAGAGACTGGCACAATAGCATTGTTCAAAAATCTAAACTGGGAAAAACCATCCCAGAAAACCGTATGCTCTACCAATTAGATAAAAAGCCCCCCTCTGTAAGATTTGAAATCAATCCATTAATAATCATTATATTGCAATCCAACATAACATAACATAACAAAAGCATCTGACAAAAGCATTCATTTTTTGCACATATGCCAAAAGATTTATTGAGAGGAGGACCAATGTCACAAAACAGGTCTACCGATGCATTTCAGACATCGGGCCTCATTCCGGGTTTGGAGCTAACCATGGAGTAATTAGCTCCATGGTTGCATCCGAAACCGTCCCAAATCCGGCATGGTGAATGGAGTAATTACCGGTCCATTCCAGGGTTGGAGGGACCGGTAATTCCCCATTCACCTTTTGCCCTTCCCCATTCCCATTTCTGCCCCATAGGGCTCAATGGGAATGGGGAAGGAGGTAATTACGGCACCGTAAATTACAGTACCGTAATTACCTCCGAAGTACCTTTGCGGGTCCCGTACTTAACTCCTGCTAAAAGCAGGAGGTAAGGAAAGACCCGCAAAGGGACCTCGGAATACGGAGGTAAGGGATTACCGGCATCGGCACCCTTACCGGTGCCGTTAATTTCTTACCTCCAACCTCGGAATGACCCACATCGTCCTTCTTCAGGGTGACATTGTATGAAAAAAATCAATCAACATGACATTTATTCATATAAACCTACCACATATGGAATAACAAATGAAAATGCAAATAAAGTCTAGAAAAAGAAAAGTGAAAAAATGAGACAAATGAAAAATGAGCGGGAATTAGTTATATGTATTCAAGTTAAAAACCAAAACCATGTCAATGTCCAAAACAATGAGAAAACTACCTGATCACTTCCCTCAATTCTATGTCCAGACGGAGACGAGCATTATGCTTCATCTTCCATTTATTCCCGTCTCTCCTTCTTCTTTCCTGCTCTCCATGCAGATAAGTAGTGTTTATGACTAGCTCCGTAATGACAGTAGATTTCTAGCGAGATTATTAAGTGTATTAATGTTTATAAGCGCGATCAGCGAATAAGACATACCGGCGTCAGTGTTTGAGTAAATGCGCGCGACTCGAGTGATTATTGTTACTTGAAGTTCTTTATGGGAGACGGCGGCCCCTTGCAGCATTCTCAGCACATTAGGGGCTCACCGTCCTTCTGATACGCACAGAAAGACCCCATCCTTTGGGCAGGAGGAGTCTGACTCACACGGTTAGCACGAGCCGCCACGAGCAGCCCCCACCCTTTGAGGGGCAGAGTCAGGGCCATGACAGCCCAGTGACGCGCGAGGAACAGCCGCAAGCCCATTGGCTGGGTGAAGAGCCCCCACCATTGGAAAGGAGGGGCCTTCACTCACAGCATACAAGGAAGGAACGATTACGAGCATATGCACTCCCTCGTTCATAAAAGCTTATCATAGACTCGCTGAGCGAGATCTGACATCAAAACCTTTGTACTAAGAGAATAAGTACTCGTAAAGCATAGCCAAGCATAAGCTGGCCATTAGAGAGTTTAGAAAAGCCATTTGATACCTGCACTGCAGGGTAACAGATGCAGCCTCTCATAATTCAAGTGAAGCCTCATATAATTCACAGTGTGAGTTAGTGGACATGCCACTACACCAGGATTGGTATTTGCAAGGCACATTACAGCACAAAGAGATGGCAGAATTTGAATGGAGCGAAGAGGAGCAAGAGGCAACCTACTCTGAAGATTTAGCCTATAGCTTCAAGGAAGTGCTGGGAGACTCACTGATAGAGGCAGTGGCTCAAGGGGTGAGACCCCTAAAGGAGAGACTAGAAACCATTGGGACATATTTGAGCCAAAAAGAGACAAGCACCACGCACAAAGAAGGGTGTATGAAGACCTGGAAGAGAAAGAACTCTTCTGACCCCCCGGGTCATCCAGGAGGGGCAAAACTGAAGGCCCCAGAGGTTACCGACACATTCATAAGACTGAGTAAGACATTCATGCAAGTTGGAAGTGCTGAGCCGTAAGACCCCCTTCCCAAGGGAAGATAATATGGGCAATGACGGGCAGGATCCTGAAGAGGAACCCACTGGGTCCCCGCAATCCTCACAAGACGAGGAAGAAGCACAGCACCCACCTAAGAAAAGGTTGAGGAAGCTCAACAATACAGAGGTTGAAGAGGGAATCTCGGATATGTTCGAGCCGGAAGACATCGGTAACCCTAAAGCCTCCGAATGGTTGCCATCACCGAGACTTACTAAATATATGATGCACAGGTTGCGCAAAGCCCTAGAGAAAGAGGCAAGACAGAGGATGCGGGTGGAATGCCCCAAGCCGGAACAACCAGGGAAATTAGCAGAAGCACCGGAGCTCGATCCGAAGATGCTAGCCTTTGTGACAAAGACCACCAGACATCCCAGGAAAGTGATTGACGGATCCTGGCGCAGCTGCCAAGAAAAGGTGCTCGATTTGGCAGGGCCCTTCACAAAGATAATGGACCCAGCAGGACGAGCAAGAGATACAGGGGAAGAAGTGGACCCTGAGGTACTCGCTAACTGGGCCCAAAGAGCAATATGCCTCCTCGGTAATGCTAATTGCGCTATCTCTTCTGAGCGCACGAGAGAGCTGCTCCTTAAAATAGATCCCAAGCTGGGGGATCTGGCGTCCTACGAAGCAGGCGAAGCAGCTCAAGGACTACTATTTGGAGAGACCTTCTGGAAGGAAATGGGGAGGTTTGTAGGAACCTACACCTCCTTGGAAAAATCTCAAGCCTCAAAAAAGAAAATATTCCCCGGTAGAGTTTTTGGCGGGACTGGTCAGTACCGAGGTCGAGCGACGGTTCGCTACCAAGCCACGAGAAGGCTTCAGAACAATAGGGCACAATATTGGGAAAACAGGCAGCAGGACTCCTTTTTTCCGCCAAGAGGCCGTTTCCCGAGAGGAAGGTGAGGCAGAGGACAGAACTTCCCCGCAGGTGAGACAGCACATGTACCCACCAGCGGGGCATGGGGAGGAGAAATTTAAAATTCTGGGAGAACTGGCACGCACTTCCAGCCACGCCTGGATATTGCAGACAACCAGAGGGCTGCAAGTAGAATTTAGACATGTTAGCACACAATCCCATCCCCCTCACTCCTTGCACGCAGCGCAGCTAGAGAAGGAGATATTGCATGCAGAACTAAGGAGTCTCGCACTCAAAAGAGCGATAGAACCGTGCACGGTAACACCAAAGTTTATAAGCAACATGTTCATGGTGCACAGTATGGACAAAATAAGGCTCGTAATAAATTTGCGGGAGATGAACAATTGGGTAGTCTATCACCACTTCAAGATGGAAGGAATCCATCAGCTCAGGGACACCTTCAGGCAAGGCGATAGGCTTACACGAGTAGACCTGAAGAAGGCATACCTCACTATCCCAGTCCAAGAGAGAGAACGTCCCTTTCTAGCGTTCGACTGGGACGGGCGGTTCTGGCAGTTTGCAATGATGCCATTTGGCCTAGCCTCAGCTCTGTGGGCATTCACCACACTCATTAGGCCAATAGCCCAGGCGATCAGAGAGAAAGGGATAAGGATGATAATATACCTAGATGACATCCTGCTGATGGCAAACAGCAGAGACACGCTGCAATACCAGACAAACTGGGTAACAGGCCATCTGACATCCCTAAGTTTCTTAGTGAACCGGGAAAAATCAGAATTGATAACAACAAAGAGGATGGAGTTCCTAGGGTTCGTCATAGACACCAGGACAGCAACGCTAGAATTGCCAGCCAGGAAAATAAGGGATATAAAAAGAGAAATAAGGAATTGCCCGAGCAAAGACGTAATATTTCTGCAGACGATAGGGAGAGTAGTTGGACTACTTGCAGCATCGATCCAAGCGATATTCACAGGGCCCCTATACTATCGAGCCCTCCAACGGCTGAAGATAAAGCACTTACAAAAGGGCCTTCGGTACCATCAACTAGTACGGCTAGACGTAGAATCAAATATGGAATTGGAATGGTGGCTGCACAATATGGACGCCTAGAACAGGAAAGCCATATTCAGCGATTGGCTCGATTTCGCGATAGAATCAGATGCCAGCAGAGCGGGCTGGGAAGCTCGTTGTGGAGAGCTAGAGACAGGGGCAAATGGAGTACAGAGGAACCAAATTGCACATCAACTGTTTAGAACTGTTAGCTGGGTCATTTGCGATCAAAGCATTCACGAAAGACAGAGTGAACTTGTGTATCCTGCAGAAAATGGACAACATTTCAGCGGTCAGATACATCAATTATTTAGAAGGGACGGAGTCCAAATTACTAGCCGAACTAGCCAAGGATTTCTGGCATTTCTGCCTAGAGTCAGGGACCTCAGTAGTAGCAGAATATCTGCCGGGTTTGCTGAATGTAGTAGCCGACTGGAATTCCAGGTACCTAGCAGACTCCAGCGACTGGATGCTAGACAAGAACATATTTTGTCAGATCGACCTCTTTGCGTCCAGACTGAACGCGCAAAATAGCAGATACTTCAGCTGGAGGCTAGAGCCCAAGGCGGCAGGTGTGGACACATTTCTACAAGATTGGAGAAGGGAGATGCACTACGCTTTCCCACTTGGCATTTTTGGGGACCTGCCCAAATTTTACTCAGGGGGGGGCAGGCCTTAAAAGTTTGACTACTGGCCTAGTGGATTTACAATGTGAGGCAACTTCTTTGATTGGCATGCTCGTCAGAGTCTCATATACAAAACAATCCAGTGTGCTTGTGTATGGACATCACACATTTCGCAGCTATCTCTATAAAACAAAATAACACCAACACAGAGGAGCGGGGCTGGGGTGGGGGGTCCCAAACAATTTATTGTTTGATCAGGGGGGCCTTGGCATAAAAAGTTTGAAGACCACTGCCATATTGGGTCTGCCCGTAGGGGAGAACGTAGCAGTAATTCGACTACTCAAGGGAATAAGATTTAGGAGACCGCCAATGCCAAAGTATGACTCTTTATGGGATGTCTCAGTAGTTCTGAATTTACTAGCCAGCTGGCCAGGGAACAAATACTTATCTCTCAAACAATTGTCAGGGAAGCTGGCAATGCTGTTGTGCCTAGTGTCATGTAGGAGAGTAGCAGACGTCAGAGCTCTAGATGCAAATAGGAATGTGTATGGCCCAGAAGGAGTGACCTTCACTCTAGTGAGAAGAACGGAGACAGATTCAACCACAATATTCTACCCCCTATCTGCAGGAACACCCTAAATGGTGCGTAGCAGGCTGCATAAAAGAATACGGACGTAGGACTGTAGAGATGAGGTCGATGGGGACGACGCAATTGCTGACAAGGCGGTAGCGGCAGCTACCATAACAAGATGGGTGAGGGAAGTCATGCAGTTGGCTGGCATAGATATGGCCAGGTTTAGAGCGCATTTAGGTAGGGGCGCAATGGCTTCAAAAGCGCTAGCACAGGGCGCAATGTTGCAAGACATACTACGAGCGGCCGACTGGGCCAGTGATAATACTTTAAGAACTTTCTATTTTTAACCTGTTCTGTCAGTGGCAAAGACAGTGATGAGAAGCTTTGAACAAGCATAATGCTCGGCTCTGTCTTGACATAGAATGAAGATTACCCCTGCTAATAGCGCAGGGAGTCTTGATTCTATTAAAGAGAAGGAGGCACGCATTACTTTCTCGCCCTAGATACACGGGAGTGTTAATGTTGATGGATAATGATGTACTCATAATAGGTTTTCTCCCAATATAGGGGTGTATCCGCCTCCCTAATATATTCTGTTGTATCCTTTCATTAGGAGATGACCAGAAGAACAGTTGAGCCAAGTTATGGGGATCTCACGAGTGTTTGAGAGCAAGACCGCCAGTTTAATGCGAAAGATTTACAGATCAAGACAGCGGACAGAATGAAGACCACGTTGGGACTAGTGCAGAGTTCAGTTCAAGTTGGAGTGCAATTGGGAGCACGCAAGAAGAGGGAGAGAACAGGAAGAGGAAGGACCAGGAGCATGTGACCAGGACTTGGGGACTACAGCTAGCCTGAGACATAGGGGAAATGTATTTTGTTTCCCCATGTGGAAAGTTATGAATAAATGGTTTTATTGTTGAAAATGCTGGAGACAGGAATAAATAGAAGATGAACCATAGTGCTCGCCTCCTTGTCTTTAATAGAATCAAGAATCCCTGCACTATTAGCAGGGGTAATCTTCATTGTACGCTGTCTGTATAAAAGAACGAGTAGAAAGAATACATGAAAATTCAATCTTACTGCGTACATTATTTCTAACAAAAACAGTATACCATGAAGAGAGGTCCAGGTACTTGTGCTATTGAAACTCATAACTCATTGTAAAACCAAATGAACAGGCACTGCCATAAAAGCTCCTGCAATGGAGAAAAATGCAGCTTCCTGATAGGAAACAAAGCGAAAGAAAAAGAAAAATAATACTTTGTCAACAAAGTTGTTCAAAAGGTCACAGTTTGCAAAACCGTAACTTGAATGCCCATAGTCCTAACACAGTGCACTTACACTCATGCAGTAAGGCCTCTTCAGCTCGAAGCCGCCTCTGGTACATTAGCTTGGATCAGCGACCCTTTATTGTCACTTTTTGGCATCGGATTTAATTGGATCACCTTTATTTGTGTGCTCATGTTCCACCACTGAGACCTGAAGCGAGGCATTCTTAGTTCCAGCCCACACTCATATCTTATCTTCCCTACCACCCAAGAACTTGCAGCCTGCATGTTCCCATTTCTATTTAGCAACTGTTGCCCCATATAGACTCTGTACTGTGTTGCCTAGCCATGTCTCACATCTAGCAAGACTGTATTCTAACTGCGCTTGCTAGTCTAGACAGAAATGTGAATATTAGCTTTCACAACATCTAGACAGAAATGTGAATATTGGCTTGCATCACATCTAGACAGAAATGCGAATATCAGCCATTTGTCACATCTAGGTGAATGGTGTTAGTTAGCCGTTTGTCACATCTAAGTGAACTGTGCCAGTCAGCCATCTGTCACATCCAGGTGAACTGCATTAGTCAGCCATTTGTCACTCCTGGGCGAACTGTGTTGCTTAGCCGTCACTCGCATCTGGGTGAAATTCTAACACTCAACCCTTCGCATACATCTCTCACTTACTGCAATAAATAGAACCATAACTCCTCAGCACAGCAAACCACACATACCACACAACAAGACATAGCAAACATAACATTGCACAACACCACACAACGGCTGCCTCTGAATCTCGCACTATGCTCGGTGAACGGTCCATCCATGGTTCATCTGCAGGCTATCTCTCTCTCTTTTCTTTTGGCGCCCATGCCCCGTCAGTCCCTTTCCTCTCTCGCTCTCTTCGGTTTCCTCTCCTCCTTTCCTCCCTGGTTTCCTCCGTGGCTTGTCTCTCTCACTTCGGGGGTTCACGCTCTGCCGCTGGTCTCCCTGTCTGCTGGCTGTTATTCCGGTCCACAGCTGTCACGGCTCGCTCCCTTCGCTCCCGTTCCCGCCACTTGGGGGCATGTTTTGGGGTTTATTCCCTATTGGACATTTCCTCCGAACCTTATGCTACAGTGTTCTGATGAATTGGGAGCGCTAAAACCTTATTTTCCAAGTTACTTCCCTTCCGGATCCATTCCAGGTTTTTGGCAGCCAGCATGTTACTTTAATCAAATGACTATGCTTCCCAGAATGCCTGGCTCACTCCTTCACCTCCTCCCTTGCAGGACAAGGCTGGGTGGAGGATAGGCAACACCTGTGGCTGCAGGTGCAGCAGGCGGCACACCTGAGGGGTGTGCTCGTTAAGCAGCTTTAAAAGCCTCAGTTTGCTTCAGTCCAGCGCTGGTCATTGTTGCAGTGTTCCTGTTGTGACTGGTCCCTTGTTCCTAGCTTTTGTGCCTAGTTCCTAGTTCCTGTTCCTTGTCCCTAGCTTTTGTGCCAAGTTCCTGTTTCTTGTTCCTCTGCCCTGGATTTCGGATTTTTGTGCTTAATTGATTTCTGCTTTCTGGAGTTCCCTTTCTGTCTTTCTCTGTCTGCAGGCAGCCTTTCTCTGTGCTTTATCCTTTGATGCTGCCCAATTTGCCTGTGTTCTCTGTTTCTTTGTTGCTGTCCTTTGCTACTGAAAAACGTGATGCTTTAGTCTTTCCCTTTATAGATTTAGCTTCCTGCCTTAAGGTTTCCTTTTGTGATATCATTTTCCCTGCTCCTGATCCTTACTTTCTATTGGGATCCATTCCATGTTTTCCATCGCACTTCTGCATTTATTTCCCATTGATTATTAGGTGTGGGTGTTATTGTAACTAGTCCCAGTGTGAATGCCCTTTTGTTTTCCTCACTATTTTATTATCACTATTCCTACTCGCCCCTTGACTATGGTCTTATGTATTTAGTTTCCTCCACCCATTGCTGTTATAGCCTTCAGGGTCCCTGTTTGATCAACTGGGTTCGAGAGTTTACTGACATTCAAGTGGTCTTTCCGGTCCTCGTGAGTACTGTTTCTAAGTTCCTAATTCAGTATCATCCAGAGTGTCAGCTCACAGATTCTGTCCTTGCTTGCCCTCTACGTGGGTTTAGCACTGTCAGTATCTGTAATAGCATAGTGGGTAAGGAGTTTGCCGACTTTCCTTTCAGTCATAAGGAGGTTCTAAGTGCTTACCCCACATTCCTTTTCATATATTGGTATTATTGTTTCTCCTGGGTTTTAGTATACACAAGTCTTGGGTTTTGTATGCACATATTTAGATTCAAAGTTGTACACTGTGCGATTCCGTGCACATTGCCTTCTTCCTTTCTTAACAACAGCTGCCTTCCCTCTTACCGGATCAGTAGCTCCCACACCTGGCTTAATTCAAGTTGTGGAAGATGCTCTCTGAAACCTACGATCCTCACATATTGAATCTAACATCAGACTAGGATTTACAACTGGCGTGTGGAGTAGCAGATATCAACGGTGCACAGGGGCCTCACGCATTGAAAACCCAGGCGGGGAGGCACACTTGCTACCGTGGTACCGTCCTGGACTTCAGAAGCAAGACAAGCCAACGGGTTCAGCACAGCCGGTGAGTTGGAGAAAGCTGATAGCAAACCGGACTGTGTTGAGCCCAAGGTTGCGAACGGCAACATTGTATGAACTTGTGAACAAAGAGCTTGTGTGTGAAAGCTTGAAAGAAAGTCCAGTGAAGGAACAGCGGCAGAGTGGTCAGGCACCACGTGAGCGCTCATTCGAAGGACTCTGCCTGGTCCCATTTGTTAAAACTACAAGTACCAGAAGGCCCTAGGAGAGGACGGCGTGAGGAGTCAGAGGGGTCATACAAGGGTTAAGCCAAACCCCTTGTAAAATCGAAAGTCTCTGACACGTTGACAAGAAGGAGAACTTGGCTGGGGCTTAAAGTATAGCCTGACTGGGGGCTGAGATCCGGTCTTAGGAAAAGGGAAGACCCTAAGGGGTCTAAAGAAACTGTTTTATGAACTGTGGCAAGTGTGAACCCGACGGAGGGATGCCAAGAGAAAGCTAGGGGAAGGGAACCCAGCTATCTAATGAGATGAGCAAATCATGAACTGCATTAGAAAATCATGAACTGTGATATAAGGGCTATGTGAACCCGACGGAGGAAAGCCAAGGGGAAAGCTAACAAGAGTGAATCCCGCAGTGTGAGAAAGCCAAGTGAACTGTGTATGTGGCAAATGTGAACCTGGCAGAGGGATGCCTGCGAATTGGTGTGAAAAGTGATACACCCGTGAACATTGTTGGTTGGCTTATTTATTTATATATGGCGATCCAAACCCAGAGGTATCTGGGCGCGTTACAGGTTGCTTAAAATTGCATGTTACAAGTCATTTGGACAGATACATGATGGAAGGTTACAAGACATGGGACCTTATTATGAGGTACAAGGTAGCCTTGCCGGTAAAACCGCCAAGGCTACCTCCAAATTCGCATCCGGGTCCGGCACCCGCGAATGGGCAATTACCGGGCTATTACGGCCCAGCTGGACCTGGTAATTGCCCTTTCGTGGGTGCCAGGCCCGGTACATCCCCATTCCCACTTGAGCCCCATAGGGCTCAATGGGGAGGGTGGTATCATGTTCTGCTGGCGGGTGCCGGTACAGCCACCAGGTCAGACCTGGTGGCTGCAAGGGCACCCGCGAGCAGAACTCGTAGTATGGTGGTACGTAGCAACAGTGCCAGTAGCGATACCGGCACCGTTGTTGCCTTACCGCCATACTTCTAATGAGGTCCATTTTTACAGAGCGAGTTTAACATTATTATTGTGTCGATAAGAGTAAACCCAGCTGAGGGTTGTCCACAATGAATGGTTATCTAAAAGATATTGAGACTCTTGAATATTGCAAGCTGTTGATAACTTGATTGAAAGGCCGTAGTGAACCCGACGGATGGAGGCCCACGTTGCATGAAGGATTGGAGCTCTGCAGAGCGGTATCCTAAGGCAAAGAGTAATTGCCCTATGAAGATTTACTGAAGGAACTTTTTGTTTGTAATTTATGGCACCTCAGGTCCTCTGAGGCAGGAGACTTTCAACCTGATCACGACTTGGCCGTTACCGCCGACGGTATTACCGCCGGCGGTAATAGCCCTACCGCCGAACTCCCCGGCGCTAATAGCGCCGGATCGCAAGTTTGGCGGTAAAGTAATTCCCCATTCCCCATTGAGCCCATTCGGGAATGCCCCATTCCCCATTGGGCTCAATGGGGAATTTTCGCGCTCTTTCCGCCGGCGGATTTCCCGCCGGCGGTAATAGCGCGAATTTTCGGCGGATTTCCCCCCAGCTCAGAGCTGGGGCAAAATCCGCCAAAGCCCTGATTCGGCGGACCCTTAAATCCGGCGGTATTAGCGCTACAACCGGATTTAAGGGTTACCGCCGAAGTCGTGATCAGGCCCTTTGTGTGAAAGAGACTTGACCACTGAGGATCCTGATATCGCTTAAAAGGACAATAGCATTGTGCTGGAGCAGCCCAGTTGTGTGCTGTGCTCAAGAGGTTCGCCTTGTCCCGTGCTAAAAACGCGGGGAAGGGAGACCCCAACTATACCATGCTGATTTATCATTTTGTGAACACTTTTATTTTCTGGTGAACATTATCCACACTATTTTGTAACTTAGCATTACGGATTGGCAATAGTTTTTTTTTTTTTAATAGGCCCTTTTTCTTTGACAAGACGCCACTAGGGCTGCCTTATTATTATTTGATGGTCGTAGCTTGCTCCTATCTTAGATTTAGGTTTACAGTAGGTGTTGTTCTCACCCATTTATACAGTTTAATAAACACCCTTGAACTGTGATCACTTGTGTCTGTCTTTAAAGGAATAGTGCGCTCAAAATTGTTATGTCTTAAAAGATGGGCAATAATACAAAATATATAATAAACATCTTTTTAATGAAAGTTTCTATGTAAAATGTTACAGGAATAATGTTTAAACCCCTTTAAAATGAAGCACTAGGAGGCGTCCATTATGTGAAATGGACGAGCCTCCTGTGCTTGAGTTAATCTCTGCCGGTCGGTGATGCCCGGGAGACTCAAAGCGAAAGCCACTGCAATTATAAACACAACATTGTTGTATTTATGATTTCCATGGTTTGTTAACCACGGCAATCGTAAATACAACAACGTTGTATTTATAAAAGCACTTCTCTGCTCTCCGCGTATCACTAATGAAGCAAAATCCGCAGCTGTAATAAAAGCTACCAGCAGGTGGTTTTTGTTTCATTAGTACCGCAAGGGCAGAGATTAATTTAAGAACATGAGGCTCGTCCATTTCACAAAATGAACGCCTCCTAGTGGTTTATTTTTAACGGGGTTTAAACATTATTTGTGTAACATTTTACATAGGAACTTTCATTAAAACGATGTTTATTATATATTTGTATTATTGCACATCTTTTAAGCCCATAACATTTTTGAGCACACTATTCCTTTAATGTTGCCTTACAAAGCCAATTCAGAATAACAAAAGTTTACATTTAATGCTGTCTGGTAAAAACTCCAATATTATATGTTCATACTAAACCTGCATATAAAATGGAGTCACATTCTTATATGCAATCTAAGCCACAAGTTACTGCATCCATGCATGATTACAAGCTCGGTGTCTTTAGGGAGCTGGTAATCATTACAGAAATGACTCCTAAAATGCATTCAATCAAAAACACAAGTGCATTGTTCATTTGTTGCAGGCAAAATTATAATCCTTATTCATTCCACATACAATTAGTCCAATTTGTCAATCCAAAACGTTTCTCTGGACCACTTCTAGTATCTGGAAGTGAATTTGAGAGATGTTGTTCCGTTGTTTCATCCAATGTCGCGTGACTGCAGTCTGTTGATTCTTTGGCCGAATGTTAGATTAGTGTTCATTTCACTGTTGTTTACATGGGCGTCCCGACTGCCCAACGTAGTATATCCCGCACAGGCATTTGACGGCATAAATAATGTTGCCAGTGTCACAGGCGGCATATTGGCACAGCAAAATGCTTTTCATGGTCCTGGGGTGATAAACAATGACACCGATAGTTACATAACTGCAGATGGTGCAGTGCACACAATGGAAAGTTCCGGTGCATTTTATGGTATTAGTAGGACCTTCCATCCTTGTTGGAATCAACATGTCTTTTAAGTTTCTGCTGTGTTGATTTGCAAATACTGGTAAATTGCAGAATAAATGTTCTACTCTGTGATCACAAATCAGAATACTCTAGTGTTTCTGAATGATGGATTTGATCTTCCTACTTTGTATCCAGAATTTGGAAACACAAACCAATTTAGAGTCAATAGTATGTGGCCTTGTGGCACCTTCAAGTAGCTTTTCTCTGGGAATGTTATCTAATCTTATCTAGGATGCATTGACAATCTCAGTTGTGTAACCACGGTCTATAAACTTCTGACACAGGTTGTCTAATTGTACACAAAATTAATTTTCGTCTCTAACAATAGGTATAACTCTGGATAATTCACTGAATGGGAGATTCCTTATCAAACTTGGCAGGTGGAAACTCAAACGATTTAACAGATTATTTCTGTCCGTCATCTTTCGATACATGTTAGTCGAGTATCTGTTATTATTATTATTTTTTTTAAACTTTGTTTTATTAGCATTTTCATAATGAAACAAACAGGCTCAAAGCATTTTCAAAGGTTATACAAGTGGCTGCCCCAATAACCCTGCCCCCCCCTCACCCACCCACAACAGGCCCTCCCCCCAATTAACTTAGTCCCAGTTGAACCCTCTTTTTAGGGAAGCGCGTTGAAAGCTCTGTATGTCCGGAGCACGTGAAAGAGCGTGAGCGTTGACTGCCTGTATGGCCGAAATTCGTCCGCCTTCGCCCGGGCCGTGGGTGCCCGTTCCATCCATGTATCCCCCCTGTGGATCAGTGGACGTCCCATCCCCATGTCTGATGTACCCCAAAGTTTGCTTGGAATGAGCCCAGGTCATTGTTCATCATTGCCGTTAATTTGTCCATCAAGAACATGCTTTTGACCTTTTGTAACCAGTCCTCCTTCGAGGGGGACACCGGGCTCTTCCATTTCTGGGCTAGGGCCACCCTCCCCGCCCTCAACATCGTCTCCCACATTCCTGGGTATCTGATTATGTCCGTGTCCTCTGGCAGGAGGCCCAGCAACATTGTCAAAGGGTTCTGGGGAAGTAGTTCCTCAGAGACTTCAGCGATCCAGCCCCTTGCCTTCTCCCAATATGCCTGTACTTTCGGGCAGTGCCACCACATGTGCCCTCTCGTGCCGACCTGGCCGCATCCCCTCGGGTATGCGGGGGACACTCCCGTGAACATTCTAGACAATTTTGCCGGATCTCTATGCCACCCCTGTAGGATCTTGAAGTTGTGTTCCATGTCCGCTGTAAATAGGTTCCCATGGAAAGCTATTTTAAATATCCTTGACCAGGCGTCCTCCGAGATCTCCTCCCCCACCAGATCATTCCGGAAAGTGCAGAACCCCTTCCTCTCCCCCATATTAACAGTGTTCAATATTTTATACATCCCTGATACCGCCCCTTTCCTGGAGGTTGCTGTGTCCAATAGCTTTTCAAAGGGGGTCAGCTGTCTTTTCAGGTTTTGGCCCCATGCTTGGTCGCATAGGATTCCCTTCAAGCGGAGATATTCAAATATCGTCTCTCAATTTCTCATATGGAAGGAATTCCCCTTCCCTAAACATTTGCCCCGCCCACTCCAACCCTGTGAGTTACGGAACCCCCTGCCTCCCAGTTTGAGGGGGTGGCCCCAGAGTGATGACATCGGGGACGGCCACGATGTTAAGTGTGCCGTATGGGGGCTTTCCTTCCAGATTGCCCAGAGAACTCCCAGCATGGGGTGGGATTTGAGTCTGTTCGGGATAAACCTGCTTGGGGCCCAAAGAAGATCCCGGACCTTAAGTGGATGAGCGTCCATGTCCTCCAAGTATGACCAATATATGCCCATCCCCTCTTTCATGTGTTCCATATGAGCCCACACCCAGGGTGGGCAGACTGTCAGCCATGATCTAGAATTTCTTCCCTCTCGTTCAACATCTTCACTGTGCTCTTCCTTGTGCGCTCCCTTGGTTCTGCTTTATGTTCCCCTTTTCCCCCGCCCCTCCCCCCCGGGTGGGCCTAGAACAAATCCCCAACTGCCCCCCTTCCCCAAACCAAGACTGAACAAACCTCACTTCCGTGAACACCCCCGCCCCCCTCCCCGGCATCCAGCCAATTAGTTCTGCCATCGCTGGCTTTTGGCCGAACCACCAGCCTGCCCACCTTGGCCAGGCGATCCGCGTAAGAAGCTCATCATCTTGAGTCCCCTTCTTCCCCCCCCGGCTGCGTCCCGTCCATGAACCCCATATACTTGCTGTTCGTGGGGACGATGTTAGTGGTCAATTCACTGCATCTGCGCACATCTGTCCAGGACTTAGCGGGTCGTCCCTGTTCTCAGTCCTCGGAGTCATTCAGTTCTCCGTCCTTCGCTGGGGAAGGAGTGTTCATTTTCCTGAATTTCCTCACCCCAGTGCGCCTTCTCCTATCGCCAGACGGGCCAGGGCCGTTGGGTCTGCCATTCTCAGGCCACAATGGTCCTCTCCGGGGGTTCGTGTCCACTGTGTACTCCTGGATAGCTCCCCTTATGTCTTCTTCCGTAATCAAGGTTGATCGCTGGCCCATGTATTCAAAAGACAAGGAGAAAGGGTAGCCCCATCTGTAGCGCACCCCCTTCTCCTTAAGCAGCTGTGTGAGGGGGCGGCACATTCTGCGCTTGGCCAGCGTGTAGGCAGAGAGGTCCTGATATATAGAAACCTGAGCGTTGTTGTAGGTGATTTCTCTGGCTTTCCTGGCTTCCTCCAGTACTTTTGTCTTCTCCGAGTAGTAATGGAACCGGACCAAGATCGACCGGGGGGCGCCCGCTCTGCCCCCCGCCCTGTGCACCCTGTCAAATGTGAGCTCTGTTGTCATCTCTTCTGCGAACAGGAGGGTGATGATGTCACGCACCGCTCGGGTGACATCCCTTTCCGTTTCCCCTTCCATTACAGGCACCCCGAAGATTCTGAGGTTATTCCTCCTCTCCCTGTTTTCGAAATCGTCCATCTGCTGTGCCCTTTCCTCATCCCTCTTCTCCAGGGCCTCCAGCCTCATGCTTATCTGAATGTCTTGGGCTGATGTAGACGATTGGTTGGTCTCGACCTCTAGCAGTCTGTCCTCGACCTTGTCCACCCTTTGGTCCATTTTTTCAAATTTCTGGGCAATGTCGGGGCATGTCCCTAATTTCCTGCAAGATCGAGGCAAAGCCCCTCTCCATTGCCGCTGAGGAAGGTGCCGCAGCTTCCGATTGGGCCATGGTTCTTTTGAGGCTCGTGCCTTTGTTGCCCCCTGCAATCTCCTGCAAGCGGTATCCCTGTAAGGCTTCCCGCCAGTTCATCTGGTGCCTCCCTGTGCCCAGCCGTCCTGGCCGCTGAGGCCCCGGCTGGGGGTGAGGGGTCCCTTCCGGGCAAGCCCTCAGTGTCCTTCCTGGGGTGGCCCAAGGGGATGTGTGTAGGGGGGGAAAGCGAGGCAAGGTCGCCCCTCACTTGATTTTGAAGCTGCCTGAGTGGCCCTTAGGGGTTGTTATTATCCAGGGGGGCGGGCACACGCCCCACCTGTCCCCAGGTGGGGGCCTCACACCCCGTCACAGCTCCTCGTGGCAGTCTGGGGGCTCCTCTGGCAGATGTCGACAACAAACGGGTCCATATGGCCAGCTCAGGAGGGCCCCTCCCATTGAGCAAGGGGGGGGGGGAGGGCGCCGCGGCTCTCGTGCCCAGGCTGGAGGCCTTCTTCTCGAGGGGGGAGAGGAAGGGGGCCCACTCGCGGGTGGGCACACGTCCCACCAACAGCAGGTGGGGGCCTCGCACCCGGGTGGCTCCTAAGTCTGAATGTGCTGTCTGTGTTGCTGGGGGGTGGCCTGGAGTGTCCAGCCTGTCCCTCTTGGCTTTAGCCTATGTGCTCCAGGGGCCCCCCACTGCCCGAGTAGTACTCGCGGAGGCCCTCTCCCCGCCGCTCGCTCACCTGTGGGGGGGGCGACTCCTGCTCCTCCGTGTCGCCGCAGCCGCGTTCTCCCTCAGGATGTGGATGCCCGTGTTGAGGGTCCCTGGGGGTGGGGGGGCCGCTCCGCCTCCTCCTCTCTGTTCAAGCAGGCCCGGGGGGGGGGGGCGCTGGGGCTCCGACTGCGCCCTCCCAGTCCCCCGAGCGTCGGGCGTATTCGCGCCTCCTATTGCGCAGGGGCCCCGTCCTGTCGTGCTCCAGCCCGGGGTGTGGGGAGAAGGGCGGAGGAAGCCGACCTCCGCGCCGAGGCCGCCGCTTTGTTCCGTTGGGTCCCCGCAGCCAGGGGCGGGGACCAGTCGCGGGGCGGGGGGAGGCCGGCAGAGAGGCCGTGCAAGGCCGGGGGGAGACGCCGCCTTCCCGACTCCGTGGCCGCCCAGGCCCTGCTGTGTTTCCCGCCCAGGAGCCCCGGGTCTCGTTCTCGGGATCCCCAGGGTCCCCGAGCTCCGCTCCATCGCTCTCCGGATGCCCGGGGGGCCACCAAGGCGATCCACCAAGTCGGGCCCGCCGGGAGGGGGTTCGGGGGGGCTCAGTCCCCTCGGATAACCTGGCTTCGGCGGGAGCTGCGCACTCAGGCAGCCATTGCCTGTGCGCCCCCTGGTGGCCTCTCTCGTATCTGTTATTATTAACAGACATCTTGACATGTAAGAAATGTATCTCATGATGGCTAGCTTCTGCCGTGAACTGAATTCTTGGGTTAATCTCATTTAGATATGTTTTTAGATATGTTAAGAAACCTTGCAATGGGGAACCAAGATGGCTGTCGTGTAGAGGAGGCGCGCTCTGCTGACCTCCGTCCAGGTGGGAATGAAAAAAAGGAGAAAACAGAACAAAATTCGCCTAAACACCAAAGCTGCAAGCGTCGGAAGCTGCATGGACTGCACCCCCGAGGTTGTGCCGAGGATCGGACAAGGGGCACCTGTCTGAGAGGCGAAGGAGCGAGGCTACAGCTCCATAGCTGCAGGGCAACGTAAGGCCCCAAGCAACGGCTGCCCGTGGCAGAAGGAGGACGGTCCTGGGAGCAGCGGAGGATCTACTGGCCCACGAAATCGGTGCCCACACTCACTGCAGCAGTGTCGGGCACCCCCGGAGGCGGTAACCAGGCTTCGAGCCGGGTGGCCGGTGAGATGTGGAGCCGCGGGAAGACGGGAGCTGACCTGCGCCTGGTGGGGCTGTTGATGCCGGGGTGCTTGTCTCCGCCGTGCTGCGACCAGAGCTGGGCGGGGTGGAGATAGGCCCTGGGAGCTTTTGAGGAGCTCGCCGCGGCCCGGGATCGCGGCTCACACCGCCGGCATCCTGCTGGCGTGTGTATGAAGTGCGGCACCGGTGGCACATCGAGGATCGGCCCGCCGGGCAGGAAGGGACTGACACCCCCTCTTGGAAACCGCTACTGGGGGGCGCGGAAGAGCTCCGGCCCGGCTCCCGTTCTGGGCTGGGGAACGCTGTGGAGTTGGCCTGTGGAGGAAAGGCGGCAAGTGAAGAGCCCAAACCACGCCCATAACATCCAATTAAACAAGCACCCCCCAGTGGGGCCTGCATAAGGGCTCCGAACACTGAAGCTGTAGAGGAAAGCAGGAGAGCAGACTGGAACAACGGTGGAGGAGCCAGGCGCGGCAGTTGAGCACGGTAGGTGGGGGTGGGGTGGCGGGAGGGAGCGAGCTATAGCGGGTTCCCACATACCTGCTGGTGGCACAGCGTCGCTCAGTCCCCCTGGGCTGGCCCAGCGTCTTTGCCTGGTCCCTGGGGTTGGACGGGCCCGCTCCCGGCACCCCTTCTCCCCCCGCCCGCCCCCATAAGTGGACACACACACATTCAAAGGCGACGGGCAATCCAGAACCAGCGGTGAGCTTGTGGGGTGTGTGGCGGGGCGTGACCTTCCCCTCTCCAATGGAGAACCACACAGACTAATGGTGCTGACTGAATAAGCTGGTGGTGAGCACGAAAGCGGGATTCACGGCTGGCCACCCCGGAACGCCGAGGTGAGGAATCACTGAGGGCGACTGGGGTCTGGTCGCATAAGGCACTCCGAGGTATCGCGCCGCTCACAGCGCATAACTATCATCATGAACTTGATCTAAACTGGCCCCACTATATCTAAAAGAGTGACGGTACTAATAGTCCAGTAAAGGGCACGATCCACCTAACCACATCGCTGGGATCCTCTCACCTGCCTATGGTGCTGACACATATGCCAAGAATCAAGCCCAAAGAAGCCCGGTCAAGAGCCCCAAACACACTGAAAGCAGGAGAAGGCCGGTTGGAACATTGCTGGAGACGGTCTCGTGAGGAGGCACCTCGGGTCGAACAAACAAACCGGGAACACCACGTCCAGAACTCTGTAGAGGCATCCGCGGTGATGGCACTGAACAAAGAGGAGCTATTGGAGTGTCTACAGGGAATGGAGAAACGCATGATGGACTCCCTTCAGGACCAATTGGGGAAAATAAAGGAAGAATTACGCTCATCCCTGAAGGAAGACAAACGAGATATCACGGACCTAAGAAAGAGAGTAGACACAACAGAGGCAGGGCTCTCCGAAATTGCAGAAGACTCCAAATAGATGAGTGTGCTCCTGGAACAGATTGCCATGGCAACGCACAACTTGGAACTGAGGACTTGGAGAACAGATCCCGCAGATCCAACATACGGGTGAAAGGCTTGGCCGAGTCAATTGGGGACAAGGATCTGAAAGAGACGATGCAAACTTGCTTCAGCTGTCTCCTATCGGATGCCCAGCCGGAAGACATACTCATAGACAGAGTGCAAAGAGTCGGCCCACACAGAAAAGACCCAGGGGCTAGACCCAGGGATGTCATATTGGCAATGACCTCCTACACGATGAAAGAGAGGATCCTTCGTGCAGCGAGAAACCCAAAACCGATCACCATCAATGGTGCCCAGGTCCACTTGGTCCGGGATCTGGCTCTGTCCACCTTACATAAAAGAAGACTAATGGCGCCAGTTACAAGGGCACTAAGAGACAAAGGGATTATTTATAGATGGACATACCCCTTTGGCCTGCAGATTACCTGAGAGAACAAACTGCAACTCATCGCCACTTGCGAAGAAGAATTGACTCTCCTGCACCTCAAGGAAGAGGAACGACGCCTGGCCCCATACTCTGCTCGTAGCCTCAGAAGCGGAAACCCCAGACAGTGGGAGTGGTCATCGACCCCAACTAAGAAACAGGGAACGGAAGGAAAACGAGAAGCCCTTAACGAAATGTTTGTGAGAACCCGGAAGAACTGAAACATAATTGAAGATACAAATAAAACCCAAGGCGAAAGAGGCTGTGACCCTCGGACGGAGGGAAGGCAGTATCCACTTGGGAACCAATGCAGGACAGTCACAGATCCTGGCAAAGTACCAGCGGGAGGAGAGGTGATACCCAATACCCCAAGAGGGATGCAGAGAAAGCTCAGAGGAGCTTTGTTCTGAAGGGTACTAGGGGGGGGAGGAGGGAGGGAAGGTGGAAGGGGGGAAAGGGAAGTTATTCAGTTATTCATCTTTGGGGGGTGGCATGGACCAACATAGGCAAATGGGAAAAGAAGAACCGATGGGAAAAGGCAAGCCGGGAGACAAGAGCCCACGTACATATACTAGATGGCTGGACTGAATCTAGTTTCGCTCAACGTGCAAGGCCTCAACTCACCAGTCAAGCGTTGATCTATTCTGTCGAGGCTCATAGACTTGGAGGCTTCAATAGCCTTCCTCCAGGAAACACATCTCCTCCCGGAGGATGAAAGAAGACTGAAGCACAAGGCTTTTCCCCGCCAATTTTTTGCCTCGGGTGGTAGGAAAACTAAAGGGGTCCTATCCTGATGATGGCCAATCTGACCTTTAAAAAGCAGGCAATACACAGGGATCCGGAGGGGAGGTATCTGGTCCTAAAGGGCATGATACAGGAACAACTATATACATTAATAGCCATTTACGCCACGAATGAGCGGCAGGATATATTCCTGAGAGACACACCGAAAACTCGGGGGGGCCTGTCTGAAGGTCAGACGATAGTTGGAGCAGATTTTAACTGCGTTATGGACCCAGCACTGTACAAAACCCTTCCGCCCATGGCAGCAGATGCTAGAAATAGGCAGGCATTAGGCAAACACTTCAGAGATCTTGAGGTGATAGAGACATGGAGGTTTTTTCACGGGCAACAGAGGGAATTCACCCATTATTCGGCAGTCCATAAAGGGTATTTGAGAATTGACATGGTGCTGGTGTCAACCACCCTGATCCCGTATATTAGTAAAGTGGAGATGGAAGTCCAATATGTTTCAGACCACGCCCCAGTCGTAGTACAATTAGAGATGGCCCGAACCACCCATAAAAGCCGGAGGCCTTGGAAACTGAAGGAGATAATTCTGAAGGACCTGACTCTTAGAGCACACATAGAGGAGTCAATTCACAATTATTTTCAAGAAAATGACAACGTAGAGGCAAACTGGGCGACAATTTGGGAGGCTGGTAAAGCAGCAATCGGCGGTGAATTCATCTTGCAAGCAACAGCGTACATGAGGGAAAGAGGGCTTGTTAGAAAGACCCTCGAAACAGCATTAAATGAAGCAGAAAAACAACACAAGGATAGACAATCCCAAAAAACTCTTAGGGCGGTCAGGAAAGCAAGAGCACAATTAGAAGCTCATGTAGCAGAGCGCACGGCACAAGCACTAATCAACACCAAGCAGACATACTACGCTCAGGGTAGTAAAGTAAATCGGTTCCTAGCAGCCAAACTCTGCAAGCAAAACTCCCGTAACTATATAAGACGAAATGGGGGAACCATGCGCTACAGAGGAAGGGAAGCTCAGGATAATGGAAAGATTCCATCAGGGTTTGTTAGAAAGCAAACATTTAAACCTCCAAACACAAAAAGAATATATATCAGGGATCCCCCTCCCTCAGATCACAGAAGAGGATAATAATGCTTTGCAGGCCCCTATAACGGCATAGGAAATTAGCGATGCCATAACAGCATTGCCTCTCAACAAAACCCCGGGCCCAGATGGACTTGGAAGCGGATACTATAAGACATTTCGCAACCAGCTGCTGGGCCCCTTAACAAAACTATATGACCACATAAGAACCAGTGGCACAGTCATACACGAGATGGGAGAATCCACCACCATCCTAATACTTAAACCGGGCAAGGACCCCACAGACTGCGCCAGTTATAGGCCTATCTCCCTACTAAACACCGACGCCAAGCTTTATGCTAAAGTCCTCGCAACTAGACTTGCCAAGGTCCTTCTCAAAATAATTCATAGTGACCAAACAGGATTTATAAAAGGGAGACACACCCAAGATAATATCAGGCGGGCAGTGGACATAATAGATCTGTGTGAACATGGAAGACCTCCGTCGACCAAGAACCACCTGACGGTAACCGAGGACCGCCGTGAGCCTAAGGACCGCCATGAACCTTATGAACGCGGCCGCCAGACACCCGCACACAGCCGCGAACTGAGGAGGAACAGCGTCCGCGGCTCGGGGTCCAACCACGTGGCAGAACCCTGCAACCCTGATTCTGAGTGGGAGACGAACACCGCACACGGCGGAACGCTCTTGTCTAACACCTCAGGGATAACCGAAGTCCCTGAATCACACAACACGGCCACACAGATTTGGAAGTGGTCCGACAACACAGACCTCAATCACGAGGCTGGAGTGATACCCGCTCCCCGCGCATGCTACATGATGGACTCACCTGCGGGTCTTCCGAGCAGCAACCAGGTCCAAGAGGGGAGGACATGGGTGGAGGCAGAGTGGCTAACCTCGATCAGTGGAAAAGGGGGCGGGGCTTCAGGGGATTTTTATAGATGTAGTAACAACGCTGCTCCTGATTGCTTGACTGCTGTCTCACCCCTATATAAGAAAGAAACTGACGAGGGACTGTGCGTGTTCTTTTCCCACTGTTTCAGAACAGGCGGACGGACGGAGAGAGAGCCACCCCAGACACTCTCTGGGCCTACGGGGACTAAGAGGAGACCTCATCCATATAGAAGAAGAAGACTGACATAAATCTCCTGTTATTCATGTTTGCTTTCATCCTTTTACCTGAATAAAGGAATTTTTGATTTCTCCATCCCTGCCTTCCTGCCTCATTCTTACAATTTGGGATGTAGGACAGGGCAAAGGTTCTCTGTAGTCGCTTTAGATGCCAGGAGAGCATTTGACAGCCTAGACTGGAAATACCTAGAACTGGTGCTGCAGAAATTTGGGTGCGATGCCATCTTTAGCAGGATGGTCTTGGCAAACTTCTGCCTCCCAAGCATGACCTTTATGGTTAACGGGAACCCCACAACAAAAGTCAGAATATATAGAGGGACAAGACACGGCTGCCCTTTCTCGCCCTTAATCTTTGCCATGGCGATGGAGCCCATAGCTGAAATAATAAGACAAGACCCTGCTATACAAGGTGTTAAATGCGGTGGGACTGCCCATAAAATAGCACTATGTGCAGATGAAATAATGCTGTTTCTCGAGAATCCCAAGAATTTGCTGCCAAGAGCTCTTAACGCCCTGCAAGAGTTTGCCAAGATTGCCGGATTCACCATAAATTTCACTAAATCTAAGGCCCTGAACATCTCAGAGAGGGAAGAAATAGTTGAAGCCCTGAGAGCAGGCTACTCCTTGTCCTGGGAGAAGGATTCACTAGAATACTTAGGGATTCAACTGACCAAATGCCATAAAGACCTGTACGGAGCAAACATAACACCGCTGTTAAAAAAACTGAGGGAGTACCTACACAGATGGGACATCCAGGAATTTTCTTGATTCGCACGCATTGCGACACTCAAAATGACCCTATTACCACGCCTATTATATACGATGAGTTCGCTCCCAATAGAGGTCCCCCCCCAAGATTAGCAAATCCTTACAGAGTGACCTAACTGCCTTTATATGGCATAAAAGAAAAGCTAGAATACAACGGGAAATACTAACAAGGCCACCATGCTTGGGTGGTTTAGGGGTCCCTGATGTGGAGAGATATGCCCTGGCCCCAGAAATAGCACCAATCTTGGCCTGGGGGGAGGGGACAACTCAAAGGGATGGGTGGGAATAGAGCAAGCGGTGACCACGATTCCTCTACAGGTACTTCACGGGTTAAGGGCGGGAGATAGGGAAACAGAGGGTGGTCTGCTTGAAGCAACCAAGATCACATTGAGAGGCTCGGACCGAGCACTTAAAAAACGTAACATTGCCCCAGGGCTGGGTCCATTCACCCCAATGGCTCACAACCAAAACTTCACTCCTGGCAGGTGGCCCAACCTCTGGAAGAACTGGGGACAGGAACAAATACTATATTTGAAAGACTTCTTTTGGGAGGGAAACCCATTGCAATTCGAAGAGTGTAAACAAAAATTTGGGATAGGGGAAGCTGAGAGATGCACCTACATCCAGGTTCGCCATTGGATCACGCATAAAGAAATCAAGAAGGCAGCCACTAGGGCACCGATAGGACTGGAATTATTGCTTCATGAAGGGGATGAGGCTAAGGCGGTCTCCAAAATATACAAGATGTTGGATAGTGCACAAGTGAGTGACACAATCTCAAATATGGACAATTGGGGAAAGGACATAGTTGTCCCTATCACTGAGGAGGAGTGGGCTCAAATCTGGAAGATGTCACAGGGATCTTCTAGATGCACAGCCATTAAAGAGTCTGCACACAAAATCTGCTTTAGGTGGTACTTGACCCCCCAGAGGTTGCACAAAATGAATTCCAATTACTCACCTATGTGCTGGAGAAATTGCGGAAACAAAGGTGACTTATTTCATATGTGGTGGTCTTGTCCTAAAGCGACCATCTACTGGAAGGATATCCTGGGGTACATAAAAGAAATTACAGGGAAACAGCTGCCAGCAGAGCAGACGGTCATACTTCTGGGCACAACGGTTGAAGATATATATGTGGCATCGGGCAACATCGTAACGCTTATCACTCACCTGCTAATGGTAGCAAAGATGACGCTGGCACAAGCGTGGAAAAACCCAGAAGGTCCGATAACAGCGTGGTGGTGGGTGAAAACCTGGAATGTGATGAATATGGGGAAGGTGGGGGCCCTGAGAGAGGGCAAGTACCTGAAATCAGAGGTACGTCAGAGATAGAGAAGCATACTTTTTTAGACCAAATCTGTTGAGAGCGCTTCAGCTTTGAACACTAATAGACTGAGCGAGACAGCCTTGGCTTAATGCAGAAGCCATCTAATCGGAATGCAAAGTTATTTTTTTTCCCAGAAAGGGGAAAGTATGGTCCATGCCACTGTGGAGCTGGATGGGGAGAGAGGGGGAGGGGAAAGTTTGTTGAACGGTTACAGTTAATATTAAGTTTATGCTTAAAACTAGTTCTAATAATTGTAAAATCAAAGGTAACAGATGGCCTTGATAAATGATATGGGTTAAATTACTGGAATCTTGGGCCAACACAGCACCTGAACATGATGTTTTTTGAATAAATAAAGTTGGTTAAAAAAAAGAAACCTTGCAATGTCTCAAAGGGGCCATCCCAAATGCCAAAAATGTTGTCTATGTAGCTTACCCACAGGGTGAGATATTTGTGCCCAACCGGATGTGTGCTAACTTTCAAATGTGTACATAAAACAATTGGCAAATGATGGCACCATAGAGGCGCCCATAGATGTTTCAGACACTTGTTGGTAGAATGATTCACGAAAGAAGTAGGAATTCTCCAAAATAAACATTAGAAGGATCAAAATAAACTCTTTGCTCGCACCCACCAATGTGCCCTTCATTTAAGAGGAACCACTCAACAGGCTCAATCCCCAGATCATGTGGAATGGAGGTATAAAGACTCCTCAGATCGAGAGTAAATAAAATGTGCTTTGTAAAATAATCCACACGGCTGAATACTTGAAAAAGGTGTGTAGGTTCCTTCACATATGTATCTATTTTCGACACTTTAAAAAAAAAAGAATCAATGTAATTGCCTAGCGTTTTTCAGCAACAACTCTGACAGGGCCGCAGACATTGCTGACTTTTTGGGTTGAGTGCGAAGAAGAGACATCTTGACCAAGTGGTGTTGACCGGGGGAGACAGGAAGTCCACCTGATAACCATCCCTGACCATGCGGAGGAGCCCAGGAGTCGGAGCACAACTGAGCCCACACAGGAAAGAACTGCCGGAGACAACTGCCCACCACCGGCTGTAACAGTCAGGACTTCTACACCGGGCTCGAGAGGTGCAAGGAGGCTCATGCCCCCCTTTTGAACTTTCCAAAAGGGGTGGGTTTCCGACCCCGAATAGGCAGGTCCCGACCTGGCAGAGGACTTCTTGATGGAAAAGAAACCATTGTTTAGTTCAACCAACGTGAAATATTTTGCGTTTGCTGGAATATTACACAATATTGTAGCAGGGTCCGGCACAAGTGGGAACTCACCCTCTACCACACTGTTCAGGGGCCAGAGATCCTGTATAAATCTCCAGGTCTCTCCCTTTGCCTTTTTAATCAGATGTTCAAGTCTGTATGATACCCTGCTGCCACAACGCAAGGAGTGTGTCACAAATGCCATCATCTGCTTCGCGGGAAAGTGGGTATTGGTTTACTCAGCGCAGTAATGCCCCTTCTTTTAATTTATGCTGACCGCTCCTGATCTTTTCGGCACTCCCACATCATGGGGCCTTTTTGCCCACAATGTTTTTGGGACCGTCTTCAAATCTTCCTGAGTGTAGCTGGTCTGCTTTTTCACTATCTGTGTCAGTTGCATAGCTGAAACACTACTTCTCCCTCCTCCTCTTGCCAGCAAAAAGCTGTTCATCGGTCACGTAAGTCAATGTTAATGTGGGGTCGATACAGAGTAGTGTACGCCATTCAATGTCGTCCTCATCTGTCCCACATAGTATCACCATGTCTTTTTGTTTAATCACCTCCTCCAAGTAGACCCATATTCGCATACCGGGGGCAATTTCATTGGCCATGAAGGCCTGAACAGGAATTCTGTGGGAAGTCAGAATGTCTTTCCCTCCATCTCTGACACCCATCCCAATAATACTTGCACCCCATACAGGAACACCTTGGGGTGCATGGGCTACCCTCGTAATGTGCTGCAGGCATAATAGGCCTGTATAATGGTTTCCACTGTGAGAAACCAAAGGGTGTCTCACCCGCTAGTCCTTGGGGACTTGTCATACAGGTGGCCAGGACACGGCCATCGCTATTGGATCCAGTTCCTGGGATGGACCAGTGCAGGAGCATCACCTGGGTGCGGGATCTTCAGGGAGTGGGGGTGAGCTACACTAACACTGGTTCGAGGAAGAGGGGGGTGACTGAGAGTAACAATACTAACTCTTACAAATCGCACTGGACATGTCCCGCTAATTGGGTCAGGCAACGTCAGGCTCTTGGAAGCACAAACCCCTGATGCCAATTAGCTCTCCTCACACAGATAAAAGGTGGAACATAGAGACACACTCTGAGCAAGGTGCAACACGAATAACGGTAGAACTTCAGGGGCGAAGGCAAACCTACTGGAGCAGAGCAACAGACCGAGGACAAGAGCCACGGGTGGCGAAACCCAGGAGTTCCCTACAGGAGGTAGTTGCCTCCAAAAGGCAGCGGAAGACACATGGCAGTGTTGGAAGGCGAGACCAAGCCTGTGGTACTAACCTTGAGTCGTGAACTGGAAGACGAGAAAAGCAAGAAAGAAAAGCATACATCTGGTGAGTTGGCAAGCGACCTGAGAGACAGGTGTGTGCTGGAGAAAGATTGAAGTGGCAACATTGGATCGCCCAACTGAAAGCTGCACGCATGTGGGTGAGACACGAAGAAAGGCAGACCTGCAAATGAACCTTGAAGTAACGATAGCTGTAAACCCAGCTATACTGAGTAACGGAGTGATCCGGCGAAAGAAAGTAGCCCACTCGAAAGTCTCAGTGAAAGGTGAAAGGTTTGTAGCGATTGTTAGGGAGAATTCTCTGTTCAGGCTGAATTTCCTAACCTAGTGAGTCCTCAGCAGCTTTGCTGGATTTTTGGGGTTTATTTTTTTCTCCTGCCAAGAGTGAGACTCTTTTACCCTCACTCTTGGACATGATTTGAGTGCGTTCCTTTGACTCTAGATGTGTTTAATGGGCTATGGGGTCTTTTACTCCATAGGGCTTCATGTGTTTTTGTGATGTGTGTTACACAGCACCCTCAGTGCAGTAACACAGGGGTGTCATAGTGGCCCCCCAGTATAGACTCCATACCCTGGGACTGACTACTGTCTCCCAGGGCATGTAAAGTCACCATTGACTTTACTAGTCTTGAATTCTGAACAGAACCAGTACAAACCATCATATTGTGTACGTACTGGCCGGGGCAATTCGATTGCCCCGGGGTCTGTAAGTCGAGGGGGCACGTCTCCGTCCCCCCTGATCGAGTTTTGGCTGGTGGCAGTGGATACTACTTTTTATATTCAACCGCAAATATTTCTCTATGGGATTTTCCCATTGTTCGAGGCTACTATCTTTATTTATTTAATTACGATAGCCTCGAACATACCGCCGGTTTATTTAATTATTATTAATTCTCTGGTTGGTATTTTTTGCCAAAACTCGGTTCTAAAATGGCGTTTGTGTTCTCTTCTGTGACTCCAATCCAAGTCGAGCCCTTTGTTCCACTTTTTGGTGGGCTTCTCCACAGAAGCCCTCCAAAGTGGTGCCACTCTGTCTGGGGTACGTAAGATGGGTGGAGGGGGATTTAGGCACCCTGGACTGAGTTGCCTAGGCAACTCAAGTCGCACTCCATCCTGATTGGCCCAAGTGGTGAGCTGGCCGGCTCACCACTTAGCATGTTTGAGTGACAGCTAGGCTGAGTGAATGGGGGTTTTCTGCATAAAAACAGGGCTTTGGGGACTGGAACTTCAGAAGTCGCCACAGGACCCAAGAATCCGACGAGGGAGAAGCTGAGCCGACCTGCCACAACGACACCACCGGTGGAGCCATGCTGGACCGTCTCACCACTTTTCCCAACGACAGAGGAGATCTCCCGCCGGAGAGTCTTCTTCCTTTGACTGGTGGGGATAACCAGTTCACCGTCTTTTCGCCTTCCCGACGCATCTCATGGCCGCCTTGCCTGTGCCAAGCACCCCGGCAACTGGAATACCACGTTTTACCACGACCGCGAAATAAAGGGTAATACCTTTAACCGGAAAACTCTGCGGCTGGTTTCTTCCCTGGCAGTGCAACGACCTTCAGCTTTCCTCCAAGTCGAGATCCTCTCTTCCCCTGGACGACGCCGAGACTTGCACCCGCTGCCAAGAACAACTGCTACCGCTGGAGGATCCTTCCCACTTAAGGTACCGTGTTCCGCCTGGCTTCCTTTGCCACCGACTGTACGGGGTAAATTTAGCCCCCGGCTTTCGAACCTGGGTTAGCCAGGAACACCCTGGCTAAACTTTTCTGAGCCTCTCTAAACTCTTTTTCGAACTCTCTGCAAGACTTTCAAAGCCTAGTGTAACTGTGTGATCTTGGGCGCATTTGTGCTCTGCTCTCTCTAAGAGTGGGCCCAGCCTATGGACTTTGGCTCACAAGTGACTTTTGCTCTTCTGCCTTGCTAAAAGTGTTCCTAAATCTTAGAGTGGTGTATCTTTCCATATTCTGTCTTTTTCCCTCCCTTCTTCATGAACTTATTGGAGTGCCATCTATAGTTAAGCACTCACCTCTGTCTGGAAATAAGTGGTGTTAACTAAGACTCATCTGATAAGGAATAAGGGTTGTATATATTATAATAGTAACTGTGTTTAGAGTGTTTTACAATAAGAGTGCTGGAGTGTTTCAAACAGTGTGTTTTTAAATAAATAATAATATACTTTGATACCAAAGCTCTGGTCAGTGTTTGCTTGTGTTATTGTATCTGAGTGCCTATTGTGTATACTTTGCATACTGCCTTACTCTTCTTGAGGGAAGTCTGACTGCTCAGCCACAGCTACCAGGTAAATCTGGGTGGTACAGACTGCTACCAAGTGGGTTTACTGCTAACACCTGTAGTCCTAAATCTTTTGCAGTGTTCCCAAAGGGAACTGCACAGGTTTCTGCCTAACACTGGTGTACAGCGGTGGGATTTGTATTGAGTATACATTTTAGAGTGCTTTAGGATACCTTAGTGCAACTAACCACAAAGCTTAGCACTGAAAAAGTAATCTTTCTAACATGTTAACTATGGAAAGTTATAGTCAAGAGTGCCTTGCTACAAAAACTGCTGATTGTTTAAGAGTTCTCTGTAAGCATAAGAATCTCCTGACTACAGGGAAGAAAATGGAGCTAATAGAAAGGTTGTTAGCTAACCAAAGCCTGGATGATGGTTCAGAGGAACCTCCCACTCCAGCAACTGTAGATAACAGTATTGAGATTGAAACTGAACAAAATGTTGATGATCTTGAGGAAGAGTCAGAAGAGAAGGGCGAGGCTGCTGTGACTGTCCCCCCCAGGCCTCTGTCTGCTCTACCGGCTGTACCTACTGGACCCTTACCAAGTCCCACACTTAGTCCTCAATATCTTGAACTAGAGAAGATGAAACTTGAATTAGAGTTTAAAAAACGTAATACTCAGGCTGAACAAAGACTCCAGGAACTGAACCAAGAACTAAGGCTAAGGGAAATGGAGCTCAAGCATGAGCTAGAAATGAAGAAATTGTCTGTTGAAAATGCTTCTCTCTCTGGCTCCTCTAGAAGTTCCAATCCTAAAAGACCCCGGATGCCTAAATAATTGGTTGGTATGTATGAGCCTAAATTGGATGTGTTGGATTGGTTGTCTCTGTTTGAATATAATCATGGGCTCCAGAACATCACAGGAAATGACTCACTCACCTGGTTGTTCTCTAGGCTTCCCCCTGTTGCAACCGATGTGGTAATGGAGTTGGGGGGAGGAGGATAGGAAAGAGTATGAATGTGTGAAACTAGCTCTGATAGCTAGATTTGGGAAGACCCCTTCCCAGTATCCGAAGAGGTTTAGAACCCTCAAAAAGCATGATGGTACCCCTTGGGCTACCTGGGTGAGTGAAGGGTTGAACAACTTAGAGGGATGGATTAAGGGTTACAAAGTGAACACTTATGAAGGTATGAGAAATCTGTTTATGTTGGAGTCAATTCATGATGCCTGCTCTCCTGAGCTCAGACAGCACTTGGCTGATTCAAGGGAATTAGATTCCAGAAAACTAGCTAAGGCTGCTGACTTGTGGGTTGCCAACAGGGCCACTCACAAGGATTCAGGGGTCACTCAGAAAAAGGATGAGGGAAAGCAGCCACCTAAAGTGAATCCAGAGAATTCTAATACATCCCATACCAAAGAGGGCCACAAACAACAAAATAACCAGGGTAAGCCCCAGGGTAAACCGAATCAGGCTAGTGTACCTTCTGGTCAACAACCAGAAGGAGGTCAGAACAAGCCACCCTTTCAGAGAGCATTGGGACAATGCTATATCTGTAAGGCTACTGACCATATCAAAGGGGATCCCAGATGTTAGGGTAAACCTGCAGGGATCAGCACAGTCTCCTTAGCCTTCACTCCTGAGGATGAAGTACAGATGGCTAGTGCCCACTTTGAACTCTTTGCTGAAGAACCCTTGGGCCTTCAATCAACTGTAAACTTAGAGCCTATGGGTCTGGTTAGTCCCCAGAATAGGGTTGTGTATAACTCCCTACCTGCAAACTCTAAAGTTTATTACATGGACAGTGTTCTTGTCAATGGCCAGGATACTCCTGCCAGGAGAGACACTGGCGCCAGCAGAACAGTAGTAGATGAAAGCTTCTTTCAACCTGAGGATGTGGCAAGAGCACCCAAAGGTCCCACTAAGATGTCTGGAGGCCCTGTTCAGATGGTTCCTATTCTACCAGCCCTCATTCAGTGTAACAACATGACAGTGGGGATCCCTGTCAGTGTGCAGACTGAGGTGCCTGGGAAAGTCCTGTTGGGGAATGACCTGAGATCTCTAGGGGTAGTGTCACATACCCCCAGGCTTCCCAGTATGGAGTACCAGAACCTAACCAAATTGGCTAGAGGGGCCACCCTAAGGGACCACTCTAAGCCTGTGGGAACCTCTACTGAGACCCCCACTACAAGCCCTGGTGTTAGTAAGTTGACCTCTAACCAAGGCACATTTCAAGCTAGTACATTAGGGAAATGGGAGCCCCAACCAAGCTCTATCATTGTTCCCCCAGTTTCAGAGTCTTTGACTCCCCCTGCTTCTGAGCAAGAGGTGGATAGACCTACTGGGCCCCTGCCTAGGCCTGAGAGAACTGGTAATTCTCAATGCTGGTGGAAAACCAGGAAAGAAAAGTCTAAGGCCAAAAACCTTCAGACTGTTGGATCTTCTACTCAAGACCCCAACTCAAATCCTAATATTAGGGGGGAAACTCCTAAAGTAGGTAAGGTTAGATCTAAGAGGAAGGGGAAGCAGGTACATTGCCTAACCCTAACCCCTCCAACCAAGAGGCCTAAGACCCAACCTGCTCCCACAAGAGAGGTGGTGAGGAACCTTGGAGGCCCCTCTAGATCTAAGGGAATCCTTTATAAGGACCCCTTGAAAAAGCCTAACATGGGTTCAGAGGTTGTAACCACTTCTGAGGGACTGGTCAACCAGATCCCCTATAACTTTAAAAAGACTGATGTTCCTCAAAGGGTTTGTAGGTCATATAGCTTACAAAGGAAAGCCTTTGATTGGGCCACATAAATAGGCCAGGGTGTCACCATCAAAATGCTGATGGACTCTCTAGGATGTATGTCATCGACTAGAGGTATGAGGTTCATCCAGGAGTGGATTAAATCCTCCTGTGCCTTAGTCTGGGGGGGGGGGTGTGTTAGAGAGAATTCTCTGTTTAGGCTGAATTTCCTAACCTAGTGAGTCCCCCAGCAGCTTTGCTGGATTTTTGGGGTTTATTTTTTACTCCTGCCAAGAGTGAGACTCTTTTACCCTCACTCTTGGACATGATTTGAGTGTGTTCCTTTGACTCTAGATGTGTTTAATGGGCTATGGGGTCTTTTACTCCATAGGGCCTCATGTGTTTTTGTGATGTGTGTTACACAGCACCCTCAGTGCAGTAACATAGGGGTGTCATAGTGGCCCCCAAGTATAGACTCCATACCCTGGGACTGACTACTGTCTCCCAGGGCATGTAAAGTCACCATTGACTTTACTAGTCTTGAATTCTGAACAGAACCAGTACAAACCATCATATTGTGGATGTACTTGCCGGGGCAATTCGATTGGTCTGTTAGTCGAGGGGGCACGTCTCCGTCCCCCCTGATCGAGTTTTGGCTGGTGGCAGTGGATACTACTTTTTATATTCAACCGCAAATATTTCTCTATGGGATTTTCCCATTGTTCGAGGCTACTATCTTTATTTATTTAATTACGATAGCCTCGAACATACCGCCGGTTTATTTAATTATTATTAATTCTCTGGTTGGTATTTTTTGCCAAATCTCGGTTCTAAAATGGCGTTTGTGTTCTCTTCTGTGACTCCAATCCAAGTCGAGCCCTTTGTTCCACTTTTTGGTGGGCTTCTCCACAGAAGCCCTCCAAAGTGGTGCCACTCTGTCTGGGGTACGTAGGATGGGTGGAGGGGGATTTAGGCACCCTGGACTGAGTTGCCTAGGCAACTCAAGTCGCACTCCGTCCTGATTGGCCCAAGTGGTGAGCCGGCCGGCTCACCACTTAGCATGTTTGAGTGACAGCTAGGCTGAGTGAATGGGGGTTTTCTGCATAAAAGCAGGGCTTTGGGGACTGGAACTTCAGAAGTCGCCACAGGACCTAAGAATCCGACGAGGGAGAAGCTGAGCCGACCTGCCACGACAACACCACCGGTGGAGCCCTGCTGGACCGTCTCACCACTTTTCCCAACGACAGAGGAGATTTCCCGCCGGAGAGTCTTCTTCCTTTGACTGGTGGGGATAACCAGTTCACCGTCTTTTCGCCTTCCCGACGCATCTCGTGGCCGCCTTGCCTGTGCCAAGCACCCCGGCAACCGGAATACCACGTTTTACCACGACCGCGAAATAAAGGGTAATACCTTTAACCGGAAAACTCAGCGGCTGGTTTCTTCCCTGGCAGTGCAACGAACTTTAGCTTTCCTCCAAGTCGAGATCTTCTCTTCCCCTGGACGATGCCGAGACTTGCACCCGCTGCCAGGAACAACTGCCACCGCTGGAGGATCCTTCCCACTTAAGGTACCGTGTTCCGCCTGGCTTCCCTTGCCACCAACTGTTCGTGGTAGATTTAGCCCCCGGCTTTCGAACCTAGGTTAGCCTGGAACACCCTGGCTAAACTTTTCTGACCCTCTCTAAACTCTTTTTCGAACTCTCTGCAAGACTTTCAAAGCCTAGTGTAACTGTGATCTTGGGCGCATTTGTGCTCTGCTCTCTCTAAGAGTGGGCCCAGCCTATGGACTTTGGCTCACAAGTGACTTTTGCTCTTCTGCCTTGCTAAAAGTGTTCCTAAATCTTAGAGTGGTGTATCTTTCCATATTCTGTCTTTTTCCCTCCCTTCTTCATGAACTTATTGGAGTGCCATCTATAGTTAAGCGCTCACCTCTGTCTGGAAATAAGTGGCGTTAACTAAGACTTATCTGATAAGGAATAAGGGTTGTATATATTATAATAGTAACTGTGTTTAGGGTGTTTTACAATAAGAGTGCTGGAGTGTTTCAAACTGTGTTTCAAACTGTGTTTTTAAATAAATAATTATATACTTTGATACCAAAGCTCTGGTCAGTGTTTGCTTGTATTATTGTATGAGTGCCTATTGTGTATACTTTGCATACTGCCTAACTCTTCTTGAGGGAAGTCTGACTGCTCAGCCACAGCTACCAGGTAAATCTGGGTGGTACAGACTGCTACCAAGTGGGTTTACTGCTAACACCTGTAGTCCTAAATCTTTTGCAGTGTTCCCAAAGGGAACTGCACAGGTTTCTGCCTAACAGCGATAAAGTCAATGAAGTGTAAAAGCGGAGTGATTGAAATTAACCTTGAGAAAAGGGGAAGAGTAAAAAGGTGAACGCTGACTTCATGCATAATACAGTGAACTACCCAGACCAGGAAGCACTCAGGTAAATAACCTAGAATTATAAATTGATAAGTCGACGTGGTCCTGCGGAGATCTGTAGAAAAGAGACACGCACATTTGAAAGTCTTCGACATCGGGAAACGGTCAGAGCCAGACTGAGGGAGACCGATGGTGTAATAAATTGGGGGAAGGGAACCTCTAAAGAAGGTGAATTAAGCTTGGGGAAGGGAACCTCTGCAAGTGTTTTGTTTTGCTGTGAAAGGTCCGAGCCCGACTGAGGGAGACCAAGTGAACTGTTTGGTGAACGTTTGCTTTTAGAGGTGTGAACCTTTTGTCGAACTGTGTTTTAGAACCAAGAAAGAGAGACTTTAACGTGGAAGGCCAGACGGGCCTCGATCCAAGTTTTGAAAAGCCAATTGTGTTAAGAGCCGGAGCCAGAGTGTGTCATCTTGCCTACAGGGATTGCTTTACTCCGTGCTGTCCAACGTGGGGAGGAGAGCTGACTTAGCCACATTTATTCTTAAGTTTGAACACTACATTCCTTTGCATAGATATTCTCCCTTTTCACATTTGTGTACAAGGTACAGGGCAGTCATTAGGTTTTTGTTAGTGTAGGCCATTTTGATTTGACAGACACAACTAGGACTGTTTTGTTTATTATTTGATGGTCGAGACTACGCCCATCCTAATTATAGGGCAAGTAGGAGTTTCTCCAACCCCATTGAAACTTTAATAAAGGTTTTACAAATGGTACCTTTTTTTGTCAGTTTCATACTTATGATAACATGCCTCCTTTACACTACCCTCGCTGGGTACATGCCAGGAGTTGAGTACACAATACCCTTTTCTGTGAATGAAATAGTTGCATTTAGCTTGCTTAACAAGTTCCTTCCCAATATGTTTGTGGCGCCATCTTTTGAGTATAGTAGAGGTGCTACAAGGTGTTGTGTGCCTATCATTGGGGGTACATCCTGTGTAACTGGAAGCGTGACAATAGCCCCAGGGAAGCCCTGTGTGTCCATTAACTTTCATAGTGGAAACCCACCCTCCTTTATGGAAGATTTGGTGACCCCTGTATCTATCAAGAAATAGAAATCCTTCTGTCCTAACTTCACTGCTACCTCGAGTTCCTTTTCGGGGTCTTCAATTACGGCAAGGACTGGACACACAAGTACTTTCTGTGTGCAGTCCTATTGGGGCGTTATGGTCTGTGGGAATGGGAAGGGGTTCCCCACAGAACTGTTACTTCTGTATAATGGGGTACCACATTCAGACCCAACAGTGTACTGTCCCCTTGTTGGTGTGTTTGCATGGGTGCCTGCAATGCATTTGTGGGCATCCCCGGGATCCCTACCAGTCATGCTTGGGTTAAAGTCTGCACTTGCTGGGGCAGGGGCTGCTGATCGGTGGGCAGCACTTGATGCAGTGTTAGGGCCTGCTGCATTGGGTCCTGCTTCTGCGCCGGTTGGCCCCTTGGCTGTGGTCCACTGGGATTGTAGTATAGTTGTTTGTCAAAGGGACACATTCATGCAAAGTGGCCTGGTTGTCCACAGAGAAGCATGGCCAGGAAGTCCTAGCCCCCCCAGCCCCTCTGCTGTTGGTACCCTCTCCCTTGTGGGTAGTATGCCATTGGCTGTTAAGTCTCCCCTTCCGAGTAAAAACCGGGTGGCTGGGCCCCCATGGCGGGGCGTGCTGTGGCTGTATGTACCCTCCTTGCTGTGGCCCACCCCCTACTGGGAACCCCTTCTGATGGGTGGGAGCCACTTCTACGAGACCTGGGGTGAGCACTGCCCCTTCCATGGAGATCTTTGCTAACCTCTTTTGTACTAGCCTTTTCTCTGCCTTAGTGGTGTTATCTGCGAGCGCCCTCTGCCTTTCTTGTTTCCTTTTACAATAGTGTATGATAGTTGATTGCCTCTCTAGCCACCCTTTTGCTTCTATCCCCACTATGTTATCCAGGGAGGTCTGCACGTCTGGGGGAAGCCCTTGGACCAATATATGGTAGAAAATGGGTATGTATTCATCCCAGGATTTTTGTGTCTCTAGCGTCCAAAGGTCCTGTATCTGTCGTATATATTCTGCAGGGTCTTCGTCGGGCTTCATCGTGTAGGCAAATATGGCCCCCCAGATCCGAGGTATCGGGGTACAAATGTCTTAGCACCTTCCACACGTGGGCGCGGTACTTATTTATCCCGCTTGTTCCCATAGTTTGTCCCCTCGCTCCCCTATTATCGCTGCCAACAAGCTCTTCATATCCCTGATCGCCAGGGTAACCCTTGCTGTCTCATTTTCAATTATGTATATTAACTTGCTCGCTCCTGCCATAAGGGGGGGTAGTGTGAGAAACCTAACTGTATGTCTCCTTGATTAGTCTCTGGGGAGCGGTCATCCAGGTGGCCAGGACAGCCTATCACTATTGGATCCAGTTCCTGGGGGTGGACCAGTGATGGAGGATCACTTGGATGGGGGTCCTTGGGGAGTGGGAGACCGACGGGTGAGACATGGTATACCCCTACCTTGTAAACATTTTCCCCATCCAACCACCTAGAACATTCAAAAGCACTGCCCACCCATTTTTCCAACACAAATATTGTTGCACGAAACAAAGGCAAAGGAATAACACCAGAGCGGTTTACCTGACACACAAGGATCAGGCAAAGTCAGACAATTGACAAGAATCGCACACACCTGACGGCCCTTTCCCTTCCCCACAGGGATAAAAGCTGGCGCATGAGAGCACAGGACATGCAAGGCAGACCACACAACGTGAGAGGTAACTCAGCACGGCAGTTCAAGAGGAGGAGAAAGACGGTGCATACCGAGGGCGTGACAAGGAGAGAAGCGACCATGCCCTTTTCGACCAATGCCTGTGAATCTGTTACTCACCGCTCCGTAAGCAGGTCAGGAAGATGGATAGATGACGTTGGAGACAATATGTGTACAGGAATCGATATTCAGCCTCCAGTTCCAGCTCCCCTGAATACAAGACTCAGGCTTCTTCTTTACAACGTACCTCTCTGCTGTTTCGATTGGAACTGGCAGAGGTGTCAGTTGGATAAAAGAGTGGGGAGAACCCGCACCGCCAATACCAATGCTGCAAAGGAATACAAAGATATTAAACAGTGCTGAGAGGAACAATAGCAATCAAGCAACAGTAGTGGACAGAAAATACCTAGGCAAAGATTGAAGTGGAGCTTTCCCCGGGATGGAGCTACAAGTAAAGAATTAAACCCAGTGAGTGAAAATAGTCTAATGGACTCTTCCTATAGAGTTTTTAGCCAAACAAACAACAGACCTGAATTGTGGGACACTCAAGGGTTAACGATGTCCAGGATTGGAGAAAACGACAGGATAAAATAATAAACAGGTAATTTAGTACAGGGAAGTAAACCCGGGCGGCACGAGGGTCGCGCTAGAGCCGGGTTGGTGCAGGATCAGGAAAGCGTCAATATTCACTTTGAGAATAAGTTAACTGAGTATTGCAATCCAATAAATGTCCCAAAATCCAGTAGAGAGAAATACTAACAGAGTAGTAGGTAATTGAGGTACAATAGTCAAAGATGGCGCTGGCAGAATTAACAATAAATAAACACAGCAGGTTACCTGAAACACACACTTTCCAGACGAGGATTGGAGCAACTGAGGTGTTTCGAGTAGCCGCTGGCATATGAGCTGCAAGGGCAGCAGGAGCGGGGAAGAACAAATCCAAATAACGTTCCGCGTCGAATACTAGGAGATCACGACAATGATAAGGAAGGAGAGAAGGCAGTCGAGGTGCAGTCCGGGTCGATACCGTAGCGGCCTGTAAGAAGTGCAAATAGGGTAGAAGGTGTAACAATCCAAAGGTCAGGCGTGGGTCGGAACCAGGAGATCAAGTCAGGATATCGTGACAAGGGTTTCACGAAGGAAAACGGACGTAACCGCAAATAGCAAGAAACACTAATTAGCAGCAACAAGCCCTCTGGAAGACGGCAGTTTTAAACCCGTATGGGGGCGTGTCTTGCTGTACGTCCTCCATGTACGAGACGTGTCAGCTGACATGGGTTCCGCTGTAGCTTGTACAGGCGCCATGCAGGGGTGGACTGGCTTATAGGGCACTCTGGAGATTTCCCGGTGGGCCTCTGCACCCTGGGCCTCTTTTGTGTGGTATTTCCAAATTTTCTCATAGGAAAAGCATTGGGCTTGCTGAAAATGTCTCATATGGGGCCACTTTGAACTTTATTTCCAGGGCCTCTTTTGGTCCCCAGTAATTATTTCCAGGGCCTCTTTTAGTTCCCAGTCCAGCCCTGGCGCCATGGCAACCTGTATCTGCTCCACAAAGGAGCTTGTGAATGAGACATACTCCGCAGGGAAGCCTTTCTCTGCCGAAGTGTAACAGAATCCTCCACAGAAGGAATCATAAGACTGCAAACAATAGCCAGCGTATGTTGCAGCATATGTCTACGGTACACAAGACCCTCCTCCGCTGATAACCAAGCAGGGTGAGGCGCGGGTCTCTGTAGTGCCAACCTTGACTCGAACGAGAAGAAAGCCAAGAGGTTCGTCACAGCTGGTGAATTGAGAAAAGAGTCTTTAAGAAACCAAACTGTGTTGAGCGAACAGTAGCAAGCGGCTAATAATTGCATTCTGTATATCATGCTATACGCGCACTGCAGTGACCTCAACGTTAGAGCTTGCCATTAGTTGTCTATAAGATTGTGGTTTCCTCTCTGTTGAATAAAACAGCACTATTTTAGTGTTTGTACTGTACCAACATGTTATTGGCACATTCTGTACATTAATCTAACACTAGGTTTGGTTCTACTAAGTTTGTTCTAATTATTCGTTCTCATTAGAAAGACATATAGCATGATCAACAGAATGCATTACAACTACCACGTTAGACAAACAGGTAATTTGAACAAAACATGAATGCCAATTACATGATTTTCAGAGGTTGTGTTATATTGTCTGGCTAATGTGTGGGAAACGGAGGTTCACTTTGTGCAACCACCGGGTGCAGGATTCACCAATATCAAATGTTATCAATGTGTATCAGAAGCAATTTAACACTGCCTCACTCAGCCCATGGACTAAAACTTTTGAAGTCAATTATTTGTAAATGCTGCAAAAGGATTATTGGTGCAAGTACGGAGATAACACAATATTCTAATCATACGTCTCCTTTGTTTGTCCCCCTCCCCTCTCTTCTTACAGAGATATCATCACACGCGAATGATCATCATACAATATATGTGTCTCAGTTCACATATGGTCTGCACTTCAATTAAAGTAGCAGTATGTGGTGTACAAATTTGCCCTGATGATGACCCAAAAGGGTCAAAACACGTGTTGGCATTTCTGTATATGTTTTCTTCTTGTATATGATCCTTCTGATTATAATTTGACCAAATCTGAGTACTATAGATATTTCCACTTCGGAACATGCAGCAAAACTGTGTCGTAGAAATATCATGAATTCTACTAGCAGAGTATGAATATATTACATTGATACACAATATTTGAATGTACAGATGTGCAAAAAGAACTTGTATAATTTAATTAATAAATTAGAGCACTGAACACAGGCTACCACCAGTGTAGTATCATCTATATGATTAACTCTTCTCAATTCAGAGTGCAGAGCGTGGAAGAGGAGAAACATTTTGGTTCACGAAGAAGGAGGATAGGCCCGCCTGCGCTTCCGCCCACCAACATGCGGATAAAAGGTCTGCTTGAGCAAGAACAAGTTCTTTATGAGACAAGGAAAAATGCAGAATCTTTCTCCTCTTAGCAGCACGCCTCTGCCTAGGCTGCTCCAGAGACCCAGAGGAAGAGGCAGAGGACTCCAGGTGATTGTGTTTAGCAGCACATTTCCCCATAGTCACAGCAGCACAGCCACAGGAAAAAAAACAGGGCCAACAGCCAGCACAAGGAAGAAACAGAACTGGAAAAACCCAGCAGTCCTACCGCCCCATCACTATGGAAACTGACAGCAACTTCTGGCATACCAGATAGAGGCGGGTCGGAGAAATGGCAAAGTAGCTGCACCTGTACCAAGACTTTTGCATGTGCAGCAATCAGGCACACAGTTACCAAGGAGGGAGGTGCAACCACACCACACCTGGCAGCCCAGCCCCCACCCACCGCTGCAGCGCACTTACCAACACGTCCCGGGCTCAACGACCCGGGCAACATCAACAGACACCAACATGCGACACCCACGCAAGCCAACGCCCACAAGGAGCCCAAGAAGAGCCTCTGTGCTCAACTGGCACCCAAGTCACACAGGGGAAACCGGGAATGCGCCCCACAGGAGGGGAACTGAGACCCTGCCAAGGGACAGCAAACAGCTCTCTGATGCCCCTGCAGTGAGAATAGTCCTAGCCGGAGGACAGGAAAATTAGAACTGGGGCTTGTGGGTAAGGAGAGGGTATTATACATCAAAAGAAAATAAAATGAAGGTTTCCTCATCAGAGGCGGGCCTCAGAGGCAAGTACTGGGATGAGGAAGAGGGACATGGAGGTAATGGGATCCACCCAGCAAGGAGTATACTGGAAGAAACTCCACCCTGTCCACGGGATGAATGTGAAACGTTCAAAGTGAACGTGAGCAGTAGGGTCAAGTGTAGTTACAGGTATTGCAGTGAGGTTGGAAAAAGCACAGGGAAAGGAGGTAATTTAAAGGGAAAGTGCGCTCAAAAATGGTATTGTCCCGAGCGTTCGGCATGTGTTTTTCAGCATACTGTGATCGATCATAAAAAACTTTTCTATACATCTTACCTTAGTTTTCCTCACTTTTACACATGCAAAAACAACGAGTTGGGCACAGCCATCTAGTGCAAATCTTATCCGTTGCTGCATCGCCCTAAGTTCAAGTGCCCTCGCAGCACTAAATCATATCACCTGCCCCTGACATCACTAGACGCTTACACCCCTTTTCACAACACCAATGCACGTCTCGTGTCAAGGTTCTCTGTGTGCAAACTATTGATGTGTCTCCATTGATATGGATGGAGACCTCTTTCCTCAATATGTATGAACAGACCCCTTCTCATCAGACAACATCAGAGTTATTTTTTCAATCGTTCACTGTCTTTTTTTTGGATCGCCTGTGACTCGGTTCTGCTCTGTTCAGCTATCTTCGTAGCACGAAGCCCCTGCGAACAGGTACTTACACTAGCATTACTATTGACTTCAATCGTTACTTGCGTTTTATTGAAAAATGTGTCGTATAATGGCAACAAACAGCCCTACCAGTACGAGCCTGCGTATTCTGAGGAAGAAGTCATTGAAAGAGAAATATGCGGCAACAATGGGGAATAGAACGATAGTTGGGAAGATGAATCACCGGAACATGAGTCTGAGCCTAGTCGCATGGAAGACGTTGCCACCTGGTGTACCTGCAATTGTTGCGCGGTCATGCCAACTGAGGTGGAGACCTCAAAGAAGCTACTGCAAAGAAAACTCTGGAAACTTGGCCTACATATCAGAAGAATACACACCACCGCTATGCATTAACAAGCTGCATGACCTTAAGGCAGCCTGCCTCACAAGGTTCGTGTTGAGGATTATGATGGTGCTTATGCACAAACTTTGCGCAACAGTTCGCCCTTGCAATCCAAGTAACGAGCAAGTGTGCTCTAGATGTGATGAAGTTTTGACCACTGAGGCGACTAACATTTCATGTTTGTCTCCTACATTGTCGAAACTTCGATCGATCACTGACAAATTAATTTAGTCTGCAAATTAAATATATTTCGCTCGCTTTTTGGAAATGAGGGTGTTCATCGCTTACGTGTCTTTCACTTCCAACTAAAAAACAATATTCCTCTGTGACCCAAACCATTATGGATTGAATGGGTGTTTACTTTTTAATGTGTCTAGACTTCAAAGGCCAAGTTCCTTTATCCATGAAGTAACTTTTGTAAGGGTAGCTATGCCATATAATTCAGGATGCATTTTCAAGTAAGGGTGGTACACTTATCGGGTTCATTCAATTACAGTATGTATGTTCCTCTTCCACAGGTGGTACAGGCTGGTGGCCTACCGTTCGTTTACATGGTGGCTTTATGGGAGGCTTGGAAGCCGCGTTCGAAGAGTAATACCCGCATGTGTTGTTGGAGCCATTCGCGCCAAATTCCCAAGTGACAGCAGACAGTACAGGGGATTTTCACACACTGTGCTGCAACCTCAAGTATACAATTTGTACTTTTTTTAGCCTTCAACAACACCAAACTAAATAAATTATATATTAGCTTGTAGGTATAGTTGTTTCAATTTGTCAGTGAATGAAGAACACGCTCACTCGTTTATGAGGCACATAAAAGAATGGTTGGTGCCCTTATATGCTCAACTCGTCTGCATAAATCCATCCCCACTCCATTATACCCCACTGTGGTACTGGGTGGGTGTGAACGGCCAAGGTGCCAAACACCATGTACACTTCAAAGGGTTTCTTCTGCACGGTGACCATTGTTCTCATGGCCTCCCCAGACCCAGTGTCTCCAGGCTCCCCTCTTCAAGACCCCACCCCTGCAATCCACATATGTGCGTCTCCCTTCAGCAGTGTTCCGGGCTTTCTGCGCTCGCCTCATGGCCATGCATCCCCCCTCCAGTATCAATGGCAGTTCGAACCTGTGGCCATGCGCTTGCAAGGGGTCTGGGTGGGTGTGAACGGCCAAGGTGCCAAACAACATGTACACTTCAAAAGGGTTCTTCTGCACGGTGACCATTGTTGTCATGGCCTCCCGAGACACATTGTCTCCAGGCTCCCTTCTTCAAGACCCACAACAAACACGTCACACATTCACATACACATAAACACCCACTTTTCTAATCCTTTATAAACAGCTTCACATTTTACAGGAGAACATCTCTGAGCTCTGCAAGGTATCGGTTTATGGTGCTACTTATTCCCCGGATACTTGCTCCCCTGCTTGCTGAATTGGCTTGTTTGTTTGTCCAGGTAAGGGTATGTCACCTATTTACTTCTCTATATTCATCAATTGCTGAATTCTTTTTTCTATTTCCACCTAATGTACCCAGTATTGTAATGTTCATTTATCTCAATGATTTCACCATTGTCTAATTTTCATGTATTTTGATCTCAGAAAATAGCACATTGCATCAATGTCCATTGTAATAGAACTGAATCTTTTGTGGTGCATGTTTGTAAGCATGTTCCCCTTTGATGCATGAAAGTACATTCAACAGACGAGTAACACGTTGCGATTTGCTGTATACCAATCATTTCTGTAAGATAGTTATCTCTGTGTTCATTCGACAAGGTTACACAGGTTTTCCTTCTTTGACTAAAACAAATATTGCATAGAAAGCTGTGATATAATTCCATCAATCACACGCATACAGTATTTTTTAAAATTATTTATAATTTTTTTATACAGATCTTACAGACTTTTCAAGAATGCCTGCTTGTATGGTTTTCGGTTGCCCTTCTATGAGCCATACAAAAAATGCGGGCACAGTCCTGCATACATTAGCGAAGGATATTGATTTAATAAGAAGATTGGTTAAATATTGTGGTTTTCCGGTGCACAAGATTGAAAGTAGAGCACAGAATGTCTTGAAGGACGTGAGGGCCAATCGATTCCGCATCTGCAGCCGGCACTTTACTGACGATATGTACGAAGAATCAAAGTACACAAAAAAGCGTTGATTCAGAATTCTTCGTAAATTGCTTCCAAATGAAATTCCAACCAAATTTATGCATACGCTGCCTCAGGTGAGTCCTGCATGATCAATTAGCTGTGTTTGTTGTTATGAAGGACGATGGTCTGCATAAATAAGCATCGTCTATGATCTCTCGATCCAATTAGGGTAGGGTACTGAAAAGGTAACTTCTTGAACGGATTGGAGCTTTCAGTGTATATTTACTTAAAAAGTGTCTTGCTAAAGTTTCCATAGTTACCAGACTGTATTGAATTTTTACTATACTAGATTTCACAATACTACATCGGTCCCCGCTTTCTTGAGCCTCTAATAAATCAAGGAATTATGACCATTACAAAGCAATGCCATAGTGCTTTTTGAAAGTCGCATAATGTTTTTGTAATCAGTTGCTTGACATGTCCCTTTTTTCATAGACCATATTGATGGAAGCACAGACCCTCTCAAGTGACGAAACCACCGACACGTCCAGTGTCCCAATGGGGAGTCCTTTACGAGAATGTGTTATGCTTGGATTTTCAAATAAAATGAAAATGTTTATGTGTGCTATCAGTTATTTACACCAAGTGGCATGTATGGGTTTCTCTCTATATGTACCATTGTCTGCATCTGATTGTCTGAGTTCCATTTTGCTGTTTTCATCCGTACTAAAACAAGTACTGTGTTACAGGGGGATGCTGGAACTTCGACTGCAATCACTTTCTCAAGTGCAACCAGTCCAGAGTATGAGGTATGCGTACTTGCAGTTCCCTTGCAAGAATGAAAGTAAATCCTACAAAGGATATTATTAGAGAGTGAACTGCATGTAGCCGTGCACTGTTTCAAACTTTTCTGATTTCGGTTCTAACGTTAAACTTCCTCCCTAAAGCAGATCACATTATAAAAAATGTGAGGGCAACATTACAGTCAGTATGTTTTCATGGTGATCTTTGATCAAGTACATGTGTCATCTTGGAATGTTATCAGGTGAAAATTATGACTAAATAATGTACACTGTTTTCGAGGGTATGTGTGTAAGTGCTCTGTGCTAAGAAAGATTTTAATTTCCAGTATGATAGAATTGTTATTTTATTTAACAACTTTATTTATTTCGGTTACAGCATTAAACGTAAATTAGTCACATTGGAATGACTCCCAATCCCAATACAATCAATACATGTGAAACATGGTCAGTCCCCCATTTCAGTGGCTCCCCTCATGTCCACCCCCAAGTCTGTGGTGCTCTGGCAGGCTGGGGACCCATTGGGGCTTTGCAGCCCTAGAAAGCTCGACACCAAACAGGGTTGGAAAGTTAATGCTGGGAATCGGCTATGGTAGTCCAGCACTGGGGCCCAGCAGTCGGTGAAGCGGTGGAGAGCACCCTCCCTAGCTGCCGTGACATTCTCCGCCAACAAAATTTTCCAAACTTTTAACCACCAGAGGGTCAGTAGAGGGCCCTCCTGCGATTTCCACTTATGTGCCACTGTGATCCTGGCTGCTAGCAGTAGATGTGTAAGCAGTCCTGTTTTAGGATAGCAGTCTGGGCTCGCCACCACCAGGAGAATCACCTCTGGGTCCATCGGCAGCTTGCACTGGGTAATGTCCTCGATGATTCGTATGATCTTCCTCCTTAAGGACTCCACTGTCGGGCATCCCCACCACATATGGAAAAAGGATCCCATCTCTCCGCAGCGCCTCCAGCAGCTCAGGTCTATAGATGTGCAATGGTGCAGGCGATCTGGGGAGTAGTACCAGCGGTGGAGGAGCTTTAGGGCGCACTCCTTGTTTGTGACGCATCTGGAGGTGGAGTTGATCCTAGTCCATATCTCCACCCATGTCTGGTCCTCAATGGGGTGTCCCAGGTCTGCTTCCCACCTGGAAATATATGTGTGTCAGACTTTTAACATATCCTCCTGGAGGAGGCGGTACAGCTTGGCGATCCGTCACCGGCCTGTGTCATCCCCCAGCGCAGGTTCAAGGGGGTGTAGGTCCCATGTAGCCCCTAGGCGGACCGCCGGTTCCGAGATACAGTGGCACAGTTGGGCGTATGTAAACCTCTCCCTTTCCGTCAGCTGGAAGCGACCCTTACATTCCTCAAAGCTAAGCGGGGTGTTGCCCTCATAGAGTTGGGAGAGGGATCGGAGGCCCCCCGCAGTCCATCAGCTGAAGCGTGCTGTCTCCATTCTTGGTGAGAAGTCCAGATTCCAGATGACCGGAGAGAGCGGACACAAGCCTTTGGGCAACTTCTTTCTCCGCTGGGTCCATGCCCACGCGTCTAGAGTTGCTTTGGTAGTTGAAAGCATCTGTGGTCCGTGGCTCTGGAGGGCCCCTGGGTATGTAGTAGGGAGTGTAGCTGTGGTCAACATCTAGTTTGCTCGATATGAGTCCACTTCGGGGGGGCATTCCAGTTCACCCCAGGCGGCTGCACTTGCCAATTGGGCCGCCAAAAAATAGTTCATGAGGATGGGCAGATCGAAGTCTCCCCATTTCGCTGCTCCTGTCATGACTTTCATAGGTATTCTGGCCCTGCGCCCCTTCCAGATAAATTTCGCGAGCTTCCTCTGCAACTGCTTCAAGGTCTTTTCGGGGAAGGAGGAGGCACCGGGAGAGCGGAGCACCGGTATAGCAGTCTAGGAAGGAGGTTCATTTTGCATGTTGTGACACGTCCCAGTAGGGAGATTTCTTGGCTATCCCAGCGTTGGAGGTCATTCTCCAGTTCCCTGAATAAAGGGTCAGGGGGGAGTTAGCTGCGTACAGCTGTTTCTGGTTCGCTGTGAGGAGTATCCCTAGGTAGGCTGATGAAGCAATGCTCCATGTGAGCACAGTGTTTGGAGGGAGGCTATAAAAGGGAGCCCCCAAGTTGACACCCAGTGCCTCCGATTTGAAATAGTTCACCTGGAATCCTGCCACTCGTTCGAACGCCTCCAGCTCAGTCAGAACAGCGAGCAAAGAGGTTTGGCAGTTGGTGATGGAGATCATCACATCATCGGCATACAAGGAGATCTTGAACCGCTCGCCGTTTATGTCCAGCCCGGCAATATTATCATTGGATCGTGTCCTTTGAGCAAATGGTTCCATGACCAGGGCAAAGATCAGCGGGGAGAGCGGGCATCCTTGCCTCATTCCGCACAAGAGCGGGATAGGGGTTGAGGTCTTTTGGTTCAGTCGAAGTGATGTTTTCGGAGCTTTATAATTAGCTGGTACCATTTTTTGGAATATAGGGCCAAACCGGAATGCCTCCAATGTGAGGCGCATAAAGTTCCAGTCCACCCTATCGAAGGCTTTGGTGGCATCCTGGGTTAAGACTGCCAGGCCCTGTCATTCTCAGGTCGCAACTTCGATGAGATTGAGCGCTCGGCGGATGTTGTCCACAGTGCTTCTCCCCCTGATGAACCCTGCCTGGTCTTGATCTATGATAGATGGTAGGACTTGCGCTAACTTTTGAGGATGCGTTTGCGTCCACATTAAGGAGTGATATCGGTCTATACGATGAGCATTCTTTTGGGTCTTTGCCAGGTTTCAGTAGCATAATTGTGGTAGACTCTTGCATAGAGGGAGCTATGTTACATGTGTCCCGAAAGGAGTTAAAGAGCTCTGTCATTGGGCGCAGAAGCAGGGGGCGAAAGAGTTTGTAAAACCTAGGTGGGAAGCCATCTGGTCCCGGGGCCCTGGGTTTCAGGGATTTGAGTGTTTCCTCCACCTCTTCGGTCATGATTGGGGCTTCCAGGGTGGATCTGTCAGTTTCTGAGAGGTGTGGTAGCCGGGCGCCTGCTATAAATGCCTTCCCCATACAGAGTTCTACCCTTCGGGTCCTTCAGTGCAATGATATGGTTCCGTCGGCAGCTTCTGGCTAATTTGCTCACCAGGTATCTATTAGCTTTATTGCCATTCACGTAATAGCTCTGCTTGGTCTGAATCAGGAACTGGGCTGTGTCCTCAGCGTAGTGAGCCTCCAGTTTTGTGCGGGCTAATCTCACCATTTTGGCTGCTTTGGGCGACCATTTCTAGTTTCGGGGTCGCGTCTGCCTCCGCCATCTCCCCCTCAAGCTTGTTTCTTCTTATGGTTTGTCTCCTCCTATATGCAGCGGCCTGGGCTATCAGTTGCCCCCTAATTACGGCCTTCATGGCTTCCCATCTTGTTGTCGTAGAGGTGAGATCGTGGGGATTTTCCTTGAAATAATTATTGATCGCTGTGGATATCGCATCGCACACCGCCAAATCATGTAGCATTGGTTTATATAGGGACCAACAGCATTTTTTCCGGGGGGTCCGGGTCAAAGATTTTTGTAGTGAGAAGTATTGGGGCGTGGACAGACAAGACCTTTGTGCCGATTTCAACTTCATCCGTGAACTGCAGGAGCTGCGGGCTTGCTAGAATTAGGTCTATTCGGGATGAGGAGCGGTGGACGTGGGAGAAGAATGAATAGTCTGCTGTGTCCGAGTGGAGGACCCTCTTGGTGTCCACTACGCCCAGGGTTTTGAATAAGCGACAGAGGCCCAGAGCAATCTTGAAGTCCCTGGTTGATGGGGCGCCTGTCCTGTCCAGCAAGGGGTTGGGAACCCTGTTGAAGTCCCCACCCAGGACCACCTGGCCCTCGAGAAAGGGGAGAAGAGAAGACTCCAGGTTTGCGTAGAAAGTCTCCTGACCATCGTTTGGAGCGTAGACCGCGATCAGTGTGTGGAGTTGGCCATAAAGATCCCCCTTGATCGCTACGAATCTGCCATCTGGGCTCTGCAGAGACCCCATCTCCTTAAAGGGAATGCCTTTCAACCAGCAGGATCGCTGTGCCCCCTCTCTTGCTGGGTCCCGAGGCCAGGTATTGTGTTGGGAACGCCCTGCACCGCAGCCTAGGGAAGTCCTCCACTTAGAGGTGAGTCTCCTGGAGGAACACCACCGAAGCCTGGAGGTCCTGTAGGCGTCGGAGGGTGGACCTACGTTTAGCGGGGGAGTTCAGACCCCAAACGTTCAGTGAGATGTAGCGTAGCTTGGTATGTGCTGGGGGGCGGTCTGCAGATTGCCTTCAGTTAGCAGGTGGGTAGTGGGGGGACATAGCCATTCACTGGGGGGAGTCTTCCAGTGGAAGGTTGATGGTGTAGATCAGCTGCAACCGGGTTTTAACTTTTTCCACAACAGGGCCAAATGTGGCCCAACAATCAGGAGGGCTGGGGGGAGACCCAACCCAACAAAAAGAGAAACAAAACCCAAAATTACAAGACTTGATTGAGGTGTGGCGTTGACATGAGGTGCTGGGATTGAGAGTAATTTGAAAAGAGGTGATAGGTTTCGAGAAACAATACCTGGGAAATAATTGAAACAGGGGTTGCCGCACATATGAGGGACTAGCAGTTACCTCAAAACTACTAATTGGGTACAAATGCAAACAGAAGTTTGTCACAATCTGAATCGTTGCACAGCCCTAACACAGGTAAACTAATATGCAGGTAAACTGGATCAATGTCAAACAATACAGCAGTGTAACAAGTGTGTATCATTCAAGAAAATCGTTAGCCAGAGAGCTATTTAAAAAGGTTTTATGGATCAATACAAAACAGAGCTGCCCACATGTGTTTCGACCCCAAGCAACGGGTCTTTTTCAAGGCAAAACTGTTACAGATACAAGATGAACATTACATAATATCATTAACACATGTGCATGTGGTGAAGATAACACAAGAGTTAAATTAGAGCAGAATTTGAACCAAAACATGAACAACAAAGGAAGGGATGGGGCCAAAACCCATCTGGAGAAAGCAAAAAAGAAAGCAAGTTAATGCATATAAGACCCATGCAAAAAATAATAGATGAAATGCCATATTCACAATATGTAGTAAAAAGAAAAAGTGTTACCATAGGGTATCGAACGTTCAATGGCCAGATTCCAAAAATGAGGTAACCCAAAAGTTGCAACCATGTAAGCAACCATGTAGGGGGAACAAAGCAAATAAAACGCATGTTTTGGTTCAAATTCCATACTTGGTCTTCTGCGTCCCCGACCCTGTGCTCCACCTCCCCAACATGGTTGTCTAGGCCCTCTATCCTAGTCGTGACCTCCGCCATACAGTTGCGGAACTCCACTTTGATGTCGGCTAAGAGGGCCTGGATATCTTCTTTTGTGGCCCATTGTCCCTGGGGTCTCGTAGGCGAGGAGGGTTGGGCCGAGGGGGGGAGGGGTCTGGCTGTTTGGGGTTTTCCCTCAGCTGCAGTAAATTGGTAATGTCTGCTGATTTTGGACCCTTGTGCTTGGACATCTTGGTGTCCAGGTCGCCATCGGCTCAGATGGGTGTTGTCCGTGGGCTGTTGTTGGGAGGGGGCAACGTGGAGTGGGGGTGGGCGCCAGGTGGGCCTCCCACTTCGCTTTAGCTGGGTGCGCAGGTCCCCGTGGGGTACCCTGGCAGGCGACCCCACCTTTCCAATGGAGGCTCTCTTGTCACAGCTGGAGGAGAGCGCGGTGTCCCCTGGAGCTGGCTGCTGTGTGTATCAGGCCACCCCGCCAGATTGCTGTGTGGGCGGTGGGGTCTGGATTGTCCTTAGGGCCCGGCTGGTCCAGGCTGGGGCAGAGGGCTAGGGCCGGGGCTGCGCCACTGCAGGCTTCTGGTGATGTGTGCTAGGGAGAGGGAGTCCCAAGGTGCCCTGCTGGGTCCACGGGGATCGAGGTGTGGGGGGCCCCCGAGGGCTTTCAAGGTTGGGCTGCCTCGGGCTTCCCCAGGCAGGCGTTGGGGCTGGCGGGCCTATCGCAGGCAGAGAGGTGAGGTGGAGGCACGAGAAGGGCTTGCCCCGGCTGATGTCGGGCCCGCGATGAAGAGGGGGCGGGCGGAAGACCCCCCACGGCACCTCAAGGCACTGGAGACCACAGATTGAAGAGGAGGGCCGGGGACGGGGCCGCGCCACTGCAGGTTGATGATGTGTGGCGGTGGAGGGAACTCACAATGTGTCCCGTTGGGTCTGCAGGGACCATGGTGATGGGGGGCCCTGAGGAGTCGTCACTGCAGGTGGAGGGCCATCTTGGGCTTCCCCCGGCGGATGTTGGGGCCTGCAGGCCTGCTTCTGACAAAGAGGTGGGGTGCAGGCCAGAGGGAGGACCGGCCCCGGGTGATGTTAGGCCCGCGGTAGTGGGCAGGCAGACCAGTGGCCCCCTGCGGCAACTCGAGGATCTGGGGTCCAAAAGACCAAGGAGCAGTTTGGGATACTGCACGGCTGGGCCCGAGATCCATGGGGCCGCCGCAGCCCTCCCGTGTTTCTCCCCTTCAGGAGCGGCTCTCCCCGCTGTCAGTGGCTGAAGGCTGGTGGGCTGGGTTAGGTGAGGCGGCCGCTCCGTTGATGGTGCTGCAGCTTTCGAATTGTTATTTTTTTAAAATGAATAATCAATTCAAGGTATGTACACAAGCAGAACCAGAAGAGAATCCCACAGTTTCAAAGAAAATCAAGAAAGCAATGGTAACAAACAAACAAGTTTGTTTTGTAGATGTTTTTGGAATGGTGTTTTATTCATATAATGTTTTTGTTTTGAAAGTGGTATGTGTTGTTTGTGTGCTGTACATTGAGCATGTTTTTTAACACATCTCTTAGAGGCTCAGAAGGAAGAGAAGTAAAGACACAGACAAAACATGAAACCAAAGATGTTGCTTGCCAAACAGATTTCACAATGGAGCAACTACTATTTGAGGTGCAGCGTGGTCCAGTCAATAAGCAGACTTGTGATGCTTATGCCCAATGGCGGGAAACTGAATGGAATGTGACCGACGAACCCTGCAAAGTGTCCACTGACCATTGCTACCATTTGACAACTCGACAAGATGAAACTGAATACAATGAAGATGCATTGCAATTCCTCGCAGACCCCTTGACACAATCTACACTCGCCAAAAAGGTTCCATCCAAGAAACATTCGATGTAACCTGTTTCTCCAATTCGTGTGCAAATATCGCAACCTGAACTAACAGAGACTGAAGCTCCAACGCAATTGACCACAGAACTTGCTAAAGATCTCAACTTCAGTTTACCTGTTTTGGGCGATTTGTCCACCACAGTTGAGTCACAAACCACATTCATGCCGGATGATTTGCTAATAAAGAAGCAAAAATACATTGTATTCAACAGCTGCCTGTTAGAGATTGCACAGATGCTGAAATGTGTCCATACATTCAGGGGGAACATTTGCAGGCAGCCATTGGTGAATGTGCTTGTGTATTACATGGCACTAACCTGAAAATCCCATCCAGCTGTGTCCACTACCATAATACATTTTCACAGTCCGCTCAACTGATGCTGGGAAAACTGCCAGCTGGAAATCTACTACGTCCAGCTGCTTTACTTTTCAGCGGGTGTACTTTCGGTAAGATTTCCATTTTCTGTAAGTGTGTGGGAGTTGAGTTCCTTGCTAAAACCCAGTACTAAAAATACCAAAGGGAATTCTTATTCCCCGCTATTAATCAAGCCTGGAAAATTGAACAGATGCCAATCGAAAGCACATTCACTAGCAAACATTTCTGGCTAGTTGGCGACGGACAGTCTGACAGCCCAGGATTTTCTGCAAAGTACTGCACATACCACTTTCAAGACATGGACAGTAAAATAAATTGTGAGTTCAGAGATCGTGCAGGTGTCCGAATGTACATCTTCTGAGGCCATGGACAAACATGGTTTCATCTAATCCGTCGAACATCGTCAATCAGGGGGAATGCAAATAGACCTGATAGCCACTGACAAGCATGTTTCGATAGCCAAGGCCATGCGAGAGCAGTTTCCACACATTCGTCATCAATTTGATGTATGGCACATTGCCAAATCAGTCAATAAAAGAAATAAAAGCTGCTGGTAGAAAAAAGGTTCTGAAAATATTTTAAAGTGGTATCAGTCTATCAGCAACCATCTTTGGTGGAGCTCCAAAACTTGTGATGGGTCTGTAGAAATTCTACTTGAAAAATGACGTTCATTGATGCACCATTGTTCCAACATTTGACAGAAAACCAACATTTTCATGAACGTGCACATGGACCTTTATCGAAGGAGCAGGAACGCAAAGAAGAAGTGGTTAGTGCCATGTTCCCCTCCACACAAAACACTTAAGATTGTGTACGATAAAACGCTTTCAAGAGACCTGAAGGGACTCACAGAATTCTGTCATACCGGAGAGTTGGAGGTGTTCCGCAATATGTGCCTAAAGTACATGCCCAAAAGGTTGTATTTCAGCATAGACAACGGTATGAAGGCCAGAACAAGACTACCCGTACTTGCGCACAACGAGAACGTTAGGAGGGAACAAGCGAAAACTGCAGGAAACTTTGGGATGCTTCATTACTTCATGGCCTTTACAAAATGAGGCAAACAATGGGTGGCTAAGCCAATGTACCAGGAAAAGGAATTAGAATTTGTGAAAGATTTGACATTGAATGTGTTGGCCATGCATGCTCATGGAATCGATCCTTATTTTGTTCCTAGGACACATACAATGCAGAAAACATTGCAAACGATTCCTGTCCACCTAACGCGTAACTTGTTGAAAAGTTGACTTCCAGATTTAAATGACTTGTAAGCTGTCTTCATAATCTGCACACAATTACATTTTCGATATGTTCTCCAATGTTTGGACATTGTACATAAACAATCGAATACTATTACACTCAATTTCAATGCTATAAAAAGTATTTTAAAGTATTTAACTATACAGATTAAATTTGGTGTATCATTCATTAATGTATATCTTTTCCCTTCCCTTCATTGATGCTACTTGTCCTCGATTGATAAGACAGATGTCTGCGGTTGCTATTGGTGATATATTTGAAAATAGAATTGACCTAGCATATTGGTGCTGCACTGCCCGTTTGGGTTGCTGAAATACTGATGGGCAAATGGATATTTGCCATCAGTAAACAGTACACTGAGGCTTGGTGTCTGTCATACCCTCTTCTAGACCCAAGCCACATCCACACATGTAGTGCTTGGCACTGGCATTGAAGGCCTATGATTTTCATAGCAATGATCAATCGCCTGACCTGCGTCAACCCCATAACTTCCAGAACGTTGTGCTTTAGCAGTGACTTATTTTTTTGAAACACCTCGGCAAATGGGCACCTTTTTACACACTCACAGACTATTTTAGTCTTTTGATGCGCGTGTTGTTTTGGGTTCTCCATAGCTCTACATAACTCACCATAGCGTCCAAAATGTCATTTTCCAATGTATCCTCTTTGTCAACTTTTTGGCAATACGTGCCTGTTGTTGCTAGGTTGCCATACAGTGTAACTCAGTGTTTTGCTTTGCATGCACCCCTCACCGTGTCCTTCCATTGTGTTCTAGCCGGGCCCTCGCCACCCTTCCTCTTCTTTCCTCTCCCTACCGACTCTATGGTGCTCTCTCTCTCTCTCTCTCTCTCTCCTACCTGTTCTAACTGCTTCTCTATTGACTATTCTGCTGTCCTCATTAAGTCTGGTAGGAAGAGGTTTAAAAGGGACATCCTGGTCTCCAACCCTGGCCTCCCTATCGCTGATACCTACACCAGTGTTTCCTCAAGGCAAACCCTCACTGACATCCTCTTTGTCGTTCCCTCGCCACACCTATGGACTCTACATATGGTTTCTGTGCTCTCTCCTTTCTCTTCTTCTCCCATTAATGGTGGCACCCGATGGGAGGCCCTCTTGGCCTCCTTTCACTCCTCTAAGGTCATCATTAATGTTTACTTAATGCCTCTTAATTAACAAGTCTCCCTATAAAAGTCTCCTTCTTGGAGACTTTGACATCCAACTGAATGCTTCCTGTACTGCCCCTGGACTCACGGAAAACTGCAGGCCTGAACATCCCTGAAGACGTGCTCTCCAACCTTGATTCCAACACTCCCTGTGTCCTCATCTTACTCATTCTCTACTCTGCCTTTGACATGGCCAACCCTGTCATCCTGCTCAACGGTCTCCATGATAACCGGGGTATCAATGATCAGGCACTGGCTTGGCTGACATCTTTCCTCTCTGATCGACCCTCCCAGGTCCAACTTGGGTCCTTCCTCTCCTCAATCTCTATCTGCTTTCTCTCCTCCTCTCCCCTGCTGATCTCCTGGCTGAAACTGAAACTGTACTGGTTACCTGGCTACCTGTCAAGCCTGGGGATCCCTCCCGTTCTTCCTCCTCACCTGTGTCTTCCACAGAGTGGTCCTGAGCTTCAGACTCCTTACGACAAGGCTTTCGGGGTTCCTTGGGCTTCTTCTCCTTTTGATGAAAGTAGGGGCGAGCTCCCTCACCTGTTAATTCACGCAGGCTGCGAGGAACAAGCCCCCCAGTTGCAGGGAAAAAAGTGAATATCTTGTGGATTGAAGACAATGTGGAATAATCTCGTTTTAAGGGTAAGTCCCACTGTGACAGTCTCTCTCCTTCTGTATATGGATTCTGAGTGGAGTAGGAACCTCGTTATCTTCTGTGAAACAGGGTTCACTGGCAATGGGTTTTAAACAGCTTTCCTTCCAAAGCATGTGTCTTAAGATGTCACAGAGGCACTATGAGAATCGATACAGGACTCGGTGGCAGAGAACTTCAAGGCGAGGCACCAAGGACTGCCCCCACGGAAGGATGTAATGAGTATGCTACGAAGAGCGTGCAGAAAGGGATAGTCCGCTCGAGCGCAGCAAGGAAATTAAAATTAAAAAAAAGGTAACCGGCAGGGTGCGAGCAGGTAAGAAGACAGCGTACAGTGCAACTCAGCGGGTGCGAAGAATATGAAGCTGAACATCAGCAAAGACGCCGACAAGGAAGTGAAGGGGTGAAGTGCTGAACAGATGACGGCAGAAGAGAGAAGGACCCGAGAATCCAAGACAGGGATCAGGTAACGAAAATAGGATAGTCAGAAACCGTACATAAAATCTGAAGGCCGAAAACTAGAAATGCAGTAGAGAGGTGTCAGCAAGCTAGAAGTACACGGGTAGGACCGCAAAGACGCGGTCAGGGAAGTAAACAAGGATAGCACAAACAAGGTGCACACGAAGCAAGGCAAACTAAGACCTCTGGCAGAGAAACGGAGCGAAGAGGATAAAACATGAAAGACAAGAGATATAGAACTCCAAGCGGCTGAGTACGAGCTAGGCGAATTCCCCAAAGATGGATACAACACGGCAAGCCTCTGTCACTGGCTACAAAATATAGATGCAGCGGCCATGTTGGGGGAAGGCTAGACCGTTGAGGACAGAAGGAACAGATGAAGAGCCAATCACTAAAACCTCCACTGCTGCTAGCACTTCTACGCGCGGCGCATGAGACTACACTCTGATCTCGGGCCCAGGTCCCCTGCCCGCCAGCTGCACATCTGGCAACACTTGCACTCGGGGTCTGTTTCTGTATCCCTACAGCCCCCTACCAGCAATTGACACCTGATGTCTGCACTTACCCTTGCACTTTACACCAGCTGCCCGCACTTTTTATTTATTGTCTTTCTTTATCTAGACTGTTTATCCTATGCACTGCACTTTTCCCCTTCCACCTCCCCTGCACTTTCGCAATCTCACTTTCACCTGACCTAATAAGATCTTTGTCTATGTCTTCCCTCTGCGCCACCTCCCTTGCCTCGTTGCACCTTGAAGCACTTGTGCATAGGCGCATTATAAATGCCCTATCATATCATCATATGATATCGTGGTCTGTTTTGGACAGACACAAAATTAATCTTAGGTTACACCAGCCTTTCAGTGGCTTATAGTATCAGTTTTACTTACCTTGAGTGTAACTGTTGTCCAAAACTAATTTGAAGTAATGGCTTCCCCTACTCTGTGAACCGAAAAGCAACTGTAATTGAATATCACACCCCATGGTCAACTCCCCTAGAATGACAGTTATCCAGAATACAATTCATAGTTTTATACTGTGCCTATTATATGAGTATCAGAAAAATGTATTGTCCAGTTCATTGCACTTTGTGATTTCTTGCTGAGATTCACGTTACAACGAATAGAGTCTACAAAAGGAATTCAATGTTGGCTGGGTTAACCTGTGCTCACCAGCTATTTTCAGATTTTGAAAAGTGATCTGCCGCCAAGGGCCCACCCTACTGGAATAGTGGGAACCAATTCTTCATCACCTCAGGCCCCTTGCTACAGTCTTCCCAAGAAGAGACGCTTTTCGCTTGACCGTCGCGATTGTGCGCTTTCGCGCACTACTGCAATATTGAGCACAAGACTACTGACTTCTCAGGTCTGCATTAGAAAGTCAGAGAACGACTCCGAAATATTGTCTAACGCTCATCCACGCTTAGCCTATGCACAAGCACGGCCGATTGACACAAGGCCTAGTCGGATCATGAATGCAACTAACTTGGTATGGGCAAGCAATGTAACTTGTCTCGCTTGAACGTAGACAGGGCTGCCTCAGGTGGGATAGATAGTGTCAACGGCTGTCCCCTGTTACGCTCACAGCATAATGAATACAAACCTCTCGGGAAAGAAGCCAAGAGATAGCTTGCAGGGTTTAACAAGGTTAACTTTTTCCGAAATTTATAAATAAACATCAAATGTGTCTGCTCTTCGATAACGTCGAGACTCCAGAATTAATGATTTTGCCTATGGAAAGGTCACATCGTCATGAATGACATCACACATAGGTTCATAACCCGCACTAGAGCTGGGTAAGACAGTATTCATGATCGCCTGGCATTGGTGGATGCCAACCAACCATTTGTTTATTTTTCAGGCGTATTTCGAATGCCATGTGGGTCAGGTGTGCTCATCGCCCCATGGAGTGAAGGTTGATTTGATTTTGAGGATTTCTAACGCGCATCAAACAGACTAAACTGTATTCAGGCGCAGATGATAACTATTAACGAACATAACATGTGTAAATACTTCATACAATCTCTGACTGAATAACCTATTTGAACAGGAAAGTTTTTAACATCCCCCTGAACAGTTCCAAGGTCTGGCATGCTCTGATTTCCAGTGAGAGCCGATTCCATAATTTGGGACCAAACACAGCAAATCTCCTGCCCCCCACACCTCTACATACCAGTTTGGACCGAGGAACGCACATAAACAATTTATCTCGAGAGCGGAGATCTCTCGTTGGATAGTATCGACTCACCCTGGCGATGAGGAAGTCCGGTGCAAGTCCATTAAGGCATCTGTACATCAGATAGGCCACTTTAAATTTAATTCGGTTTTCCACCATTAACCAACATAAGGATCTGCGAAAGGTCGAGACATGGTCCCTCTTTCTCAGATGTCTGATCAGCCTAATTGCTGCATTCTGGACTCTCTGCAGTCTGATAACCCGATTTGCTGCTGCGGTCCCGCCATCAGACTATTACAATAGTCAAGATGCAGGTTGGTCATTGCCCCCACCACTACTGCATGATCTTCCATCGGAATAAATGGCAGAGCATTCCTCAACAAACGCATAGAGTGGTGCACTGCCTTTACCTTGGCCCCTACCTGGGCTTCACTGCCCAAGTTTTCTTGCCATATATACCCAGGATTGTTCACTTTCTTGAAATACTGAAGTTCCTTACCTAACAACAAGGGGGGTGGTATTTGTTTTTCCACTGTCATTTTTCCTCCTGGCCCAAACAGTATGACCTCGGGCTTTGCTGCATTCAGCTGCAGATGATTATATGCCATCCATCTCTTGATCTCACCCATGCATTCGATCTTCTCAAATGCGCCTTCAATATCCTTTTTCTCAATATAGATTTGGGTGTCGTCGGCATAGGAATGAAACCTCAACCCATGCCTCCTCAAGATGTTAAGTACCAGGCAAATATACAAATTAAAGATCATTGGAGAGAGTAAGGAACCCTGTGGAACGCCACACCTTAATAGTAATGTCTCTGAGATAAAGAAAACAAAGCCATCCATTTGGTCCTATCCTTCAGAAAGGAGCTGAACGATTCCATAACTGGTTTCAATGCTTTCCCAACTTTTTTGAAATGTATGAAAGGCTGCGGACAGATTCAGCATCAGCAGTACTGTAGGTTCCTCTCCGTCTACAGTCTCACTTCGTGGGATGATGCTTGTGGGGATAGAAGAAATGAATCACTTCACACTGACGTGTCTTGTCCGGTATGTTTTATTATTGTGGCATTCTTTCACAAAAACTAAACCTACCACGCATTCACGCTGAAAACAAGTTTCAATTGTTATTTGACCTTGGACGAAAGGGTGCAATCGCCAGGCTAGAAGGAATACCTGCAAAAATGATAATATTTACTATAATGAAAGTCGACATTGGAACATTTAGTTTCAATTTATGCAAACTGTTGTTTTAAGCGGACACTGCGCGTTATGCCAAAAGAATGGAACTACCGAACAGAATACAAGTTGAACTATCCATAATATTTTTGAGATTAAAAATTGTATTTTTTCTGTTTGTATATGAAACAATTCAGCGACGTGCGAATATGCCATTTGACGAAAATAGTGGACAGAATATGTTGTTCCATTGATTAAATTTATACTGCGCCATATTTAAAAAACCAAGTGCGTAACTCACGGTTGCTTTATAAATCTACTAATAATTGTTATTTGTGTTTAGTTTAAATAGGAATAAGCAAAGGTTTGGTTTTCTGGCAGGTATTGGTTACTGACATTGTTATGGGTTGTTAGATGGAGCATATTGTGAGGATTATTCATCGACGACCTACAACCACAACCTGTATGCAGTCTAGTGATATCTAAACCACTTCATCCCATGGAATATCAGGGTGTGCTATCAACGTTGCATTATTGGATGTACCGGGGGCAGAACATTTTCCAAGGGAACTTGGGTTGCTTTTCGATAGATAATATTCCCAGTTCCGTTATAATGCCATCGGTCTGTTGTTCCATTTCTGCGTCAGTTTCTCCATACCTTTGGGAGCTATGCTGTGAGGAATAAGGGCTGGAAGCGCACAGGAGTCACACGTTTTGTCTCTTAATCCTTTTGGGCTAGTTTTGGAGGCAAAGATTACAATTCCCAGCAAGCCACGGGAGGTTGGTAGTTCTGTGCACAATCAGGAAGAAGGTCACGTGCGCGTTGCCAGCTGCAGTGATTACAAAGGCATAAAGAGCAACGGCTCGTGAAACAGGTGTGGCTTATTACGAATCCAGGAGCGGTTGGCTTGAGGAGCATGTCGGGGAAACGCTGTGGAAATCATGGACGACGAAGCTCTGCCCTAAAGCTACACGAGGTTTCGAGCGTTCTCTCGCACTGAGTTGCATGCGGAACTGCGGCAGCATTTTCAGCGTGCTACTAATCCTCCGAGGAGTCACGCGGGGCCCTCGGAGCTCAGTTAAGTGCAGAAGGCATTGCAGGGTGGGAGCTGATGATGCATATGTTTTCTCTCGCATGAAGCTGATACTTGGCAATCACGGAAGGGCTGAATTTGGGGATAAAGCAATTGGTTTTGTGTAATAAGACACGAGGACATTACGGAACATTTTTGGGGCATATTCTCTCGAATACAGCTCATTAAGGGTGACAAGAGTATTCACTCTCAAGGGGCGATGATGTGTATTAGTTTGTCTGGTTAAACCGCAAGGACATGCATTTATGTGTTTATGTATTGCAGTAGCAAGCTTGCCCTACGGGCCATGTGTTTCGTTCTTCATTGATGGGAAAAGTTCCATTGCCCTGTGTTCATCCCGCTTGCTACTACATGTGCATGTTTTGTGCTCTATGTTTGTTCTGAAGTCAGGGGCATACGTATTAAGGTGTGTCCTGATCTATGTTACTGGGTATTCATGTAGTCAATGTTACAGTGTGTCAGGAACTAGGATATACAGGTATATGAAAGGAAGGGTTTTTCCCCAGTGCTTCCCCCTACCTATCCAACTTAGGTTTTGTCCTAACCCTTTTCCCGGTTTCCCTAACTTCCCCTCCCCTTCCACAACCTCTCCCTAACTCCTCTTCCCCCCATTGGCTGCCACGTGGTGTCCTGTGTTACACTTCAGGCACCTGTGCCAACCACGGTGGGAGGGTCAAATTCATTCGGCTTCTGTGGTTCGGGGGAGAGTGTCGATTCTCTCCTCCAAGTAAGTGTGTGTTTTGACATATGCCTACTTCACAGCGCTAACCTTTCATGCACATCGCAGTCTAAAATACTCCCCCACGTTGTTTGTGTGTGTTCACTGTGTGTGGTTTGTTTTCGTTATTTGGTTTCATTTGGTGCAGAATTACAGGATAAATGGATACATTTCAATAAAGAATGGATACTAAAATATATTTTTATTCTGTTATATACACAGATATATTGTACCGTTCTGCAAATGCTATGCCATAGTTTCCAGCTACCGTGGGACGGCTTCTTCAATCAACAATGGCAGATAAGCCTTACTGCACCGTTTAGCATCACCATCATGCGGGACTGATATGCCCTTTGGCAGTACCGGCGACAAGGAGCAACCTGTCATAATTTACGGTGTAGGAAGAAGTTGATGCGTCAAATCCACAACTTCTCCTGAAAGGAACACCATGTGTGTCATTATAATGTTTTGCCATTCTAACCTAAGGATGCACAGCAATTGGTCATTCATCGCAATCAGTGGATCTTGATAATCCGGTTTTTGGAACGTTCTTTGTTAAATAAAAGCACTTGTGAAATTGCAGATTACTGAGGTTTTCTTGAAAAATATTGATTACAAATTCGATTTGGGACGCGCTGTGAGGGGAGGTGTGTGTTGATCTTCCGGGTCCTGCATTAACTGACGTTATGACGTGGGTAATGACTGGGCACATTTGGTTACCCTGCCCACTGACATCATGAAAATAGGTGGACCATATTGTTTGGAATAGTGATGTCAGCTTCAGGGGCGGGTGATTTGATTTAAACCCGCGAGGGCACTTGAAATTAGGGCGATGCAGCAACGGATCAGATTAGCACAAGGTGGCTGTGCCCAACCTGCTGTTTTCGCATGTGTAAAAGTGAGGGAAACTAATGTAAGAAGCATAAGAATGTTTTTTCACGATCGATCACAGTATGCTGAAAAACACATGCCAGAACGCTCGGGACAATAACATTTTTGAGCGCACTTTCCATTTAACTTAGCCTTGAAAAGGATATTCATTGTCTGACACACATGCAGGCTGCGACTGAACACATAAAATTAATGGTGGTGCTCGAATCATGTGGAATTAAGCGTTTCGCAGGAAACTTGTTTTTAAAACATTTTATAGGAAAAAAGAGTGAGTGCTGTTAAGCTAAACGCTTGAAATAAATAAAAGGTCACAAAACATTTGTTTGCACAAAGTTCCAGTTCAAGATTTTAGTATCTGGAAAAAGTGCAACCTGGTATTGGTACCGATCAAGACACACTACTTTGCACAACATGGATCTAAAAGATCATGCTATGTAGTGTGGGATGTTCTGACTCACTAGTCTCTGCCCTACAACATCACTGTGCGCTGCTTTCATCAAAAACAATAGAATGGCCACCGGAAAGCCTTATGCGCGCAAAAAATCTGTGAGAAGTGCGCAGGGAAACCTGAAAAATAGGCCGCCAATCCATTTTGCCTATGTTAGTGGTAAAACAGGAGACCACCCTGCCAAAACCTATCATTGGGCTGCCCACAGAGTAAAATAAAACTGCTTGAAAAGACAGTGCTACATCCCAAGGAAAACCCAGAAGTGCCTAAAATCTGTTTTTCCTTGGCTGTTAAATTTGCAAAATAATGATTCTCAAACAGCGGAGAAGATCCAACATCCTTGTGGGGTGTTCACCATCACCTTATTTAAGGAACCCCCATAAGCACAATGTCAGGAGAAACACCCTTCATCATAAAAAAAAAATCCACATTCAAAAGGTGCTTGCCTTGGAAAAATATGTCAGATATGGGCGCAGTACCGCCGCTCGGCTGTGTCAGAAGCTCTCATTACTTATACAGTCAGTTTAAAACTTGTGTCTTAAATCAAATTGTAGAAAAGAAGAGACTTACCATCAAAGGCAATATGGGTTGCTACAATTCAATTTCTATGTTTCAAAAAGACTGGAATGAAGAGATTTGTGTGGATATTTGTAGAAAATGTAAATTGTATTTTAGAAAAGCCAATTTTTAAACATTGTTTTAAAGTGGATTAATGTCAGCTACACTGGACTTCAAAGACATTCCACAGCTTCTCCCCAAACAAAGGAATCCTCCCCCTGCTCTGTGCTCAGGAACTGGCATTGAGTTGTAAAGGGAAGTGGGAGGAGATTTTGGCCTGTTGCCCTGAGTAGGGACAAAAGGCTTCCTTGACTGAAAGGAAATGCAAATTCAGGCGTCAATAGAAACCAACTGCCAAGGAAGAGAGGCTCAGGTTGCTCTGGCCCAGCCAAATCTTGGCGGCGGAGCTAGACTGATATGTGTATCTGAAACTTCCAGGAAATAGGTTTTTGGAAAAAGACTCATAGAAGATTGTGTAAAACTTGGAAAAATATGTGTTTTATCGGTTGTTAATATGAAAAAGGCTGCTCACAATATGAAACTACTCTGAACCCTGTGCGATATTCAGAGACCGGAATACGGAAATGTTGATACTGTAGCAATTGTGATCATGCTAGGAATATGAAAGTTTACATGATTATGCCCAGATGTCTTGCGCATGTATGTGGAAAAATGTGTACAGATCTGACACTGGGTAACCGACCAAAAGCGTGAAAAACTGTCAGTTTTGAACCGAAACTCTCAAGAAGATGGGACTCAGACGGAGATGTACTTTATTAAATATGTGATGTGGATATGTATTCTTAGCAAGTTGGTGGTATTGTAAATATGCTTTCTATGAAAAATAGGTTTTCTGTGTAGAAACAAAGGGGATGTTTTTCTCTGGATTGTAAATTGCAGCATCACTATTACACTAGGTTTCTTTCTCAAAACAGGAGAGAGGGAATTATTTGACCAATCGGATCCCTAGAGGGTGGGCTTAGTATAATCAGCCTATCCACCCCTTTGGGAAATTGATAAATAGGGACTGTTGAGGACCTAGAGACACACACACATTCACCCATCAACTGATTTACTGGCGAAGCGCTCTGCAGGAGAACCCAGACCCAAGACTCCAGAACTCTGAAAGCAGAAGGCCCCTTCCAAAGCTGAACCCTTCTCAACTGGCCTTTAAAATCTTGCAACCTGATTTTAACCCTAGACTTCCTAGGGGCACACCAAATTTGAACAGCCTGGCTGTGCTGTTTTCTGCTTCTTGACAAGAACTCTTGCCAGAACCCAGAGATCCAAACCAATAGAGCAGAGCTGTAACCCAGAACCAACCCCGTCAGTTCCAGAACCAGAGGCCGTACAGAGACCAGAGTGCCTTGCTGAGTGCAGAACTAAGGGCCTGAATCCTGTGGCTAGCAGATTCCAGTCCAAAAGCTTTGACCACATCTTTGATGGGCCTATTCCAAAACCATAGTTGTGAGTATTTAGCATAGAATTGTCCATAGCCAATCTCCTATCCTCAAGTAATCCAATCCAAAATCATTCTATCATATCCATACTGCATTGTAGAATCTCTTGTCTTCTCTGAATCTTTCCCTTATCCATATAGTCCTTTGTTAATTGTAGTGATAGTGTGATATATATCTTGTTCAACTCCATCAAATAAAACTTTTAACTTTGCAAAACAACCTTCTTCTTGGTTCAGTGAGACCGAGGGGGATTCAAAGAGAGGGGCGTGATATAAGGGTACATCATTCAGAAATAAAAGAACTTTAGACATAAAAATATATAAGTAAGGGTTCCAGCTGGGCATCTCACGCTAGGCATTGACTTAGGTGGAGTGCTGGGTTGAAACCACTTGCAGATTGGGGGCTCGTCGTGGAATTTCTGAATTAGGTATACCACTTGTGACAGTCTAATACAGTGTGCTAACTGACAGTGTACATAAATCCTGTTGGGCTACCACGCTGTATTACACTGTGAAAAGCACCCCTCAAAAGGGAACGCTCTAAGGAAACGGTCTGTTTTGCAAAAATAAAATAAAACTTCTGTAAGTCAGTAAGGAAAGTAATATTTCCAGAATGGCGACATTGGTAGAGATCAATGTGGCTAGAGAACACCTTCTGCATAAGGTATTTGTGAGAGGTGAATGGACAGAGCAGGATCAGAATGTGTGGTTGCAGGAAATCACAGAACAGATCACTGCAACAGGGTTAGATATATGGCAAGATCAGGGTCCGTTACACATGGCCCTGAGTGAACTATATAAGGCCCCTAAGACAAAGGAAGAACAAAACAAGACTGCCAAAATAGAAGCATATCTATACCTATATATTGGAGCCATACAGGATAAATATGCTGAAGGCCAAGATCTGGCGAGTAAGCAACTGCAGGTATTAGGAAAGGCCCAAACTGACCTGGACTCTTCTGAGCAGAGGCTGCAGAGGAGCCAGGAGTCAGAAAATGAAAGTAGGCAATATATAGTTAAAACAAAAGAGGACATGGGTCACCTGCAGCAGGAAAAGGCAGAACAGGATACCAGAATTCTGGCCTTGCAGAAGGAGTACCAAGAAAGTTTGGACTCTCTACTGCAGAGCCAGAAAAAGCTGGAGCAACAGATACATTTCAACAGGGCATGCACAGAGCAGGTAGCCACCCTGCAAACCCAACTAGACAGCGAGAAAGAGGAGAGCAATAAATTAATCCTGAAAGACCTGGACACCCAGGCAGAATTTGACGAAGAGCGCCAGAAAGCTGGTGCGCTACAAAGACAGAGGGACAACCTGGCACACAGAGGCAGGCTCTTACTCAGGAAAGGGACACCTTAGGCCAGGAAGTCTACCACTTAAAAGAGAAAGTAGAAGAAAATCACCTGGCCCTTCAGGGACTGGGTGACCTCCAAGAAGAGCATGAAAGATAGCAAGGAAGGACTATGCCAGTATGGACAGGACTCAGGAGGTAACCCTCCTGCAGCAAAGACTGGCCCAGTACTCAAAAACAACCCAGGAAGCACAGAGAGAAAGTGAGGCTCTCTGTGAGAACAATGACAGGCTCCACAGGCAGGTAGCTATGCAAGAGCGATTGATAGAAACCAGCAAGGCCTTGATTGAGGAACAGAAAGCTCAGGTTCTTGCATGGCAACAGGGAGCAGGGGCTGATAGAGATGAGGTTCGCTGGGAAAGGGAAACACCTGAGCATAACCTCAGGAACCCTAGTACCAGGGGCCTTCACCTCTTCCAATCCCTGGACTCTGCCACCCCCATGTCCACTGGTGCACATGAGCCCAGGACCACGGGGATGGCAGATTTCAATTCAATCAGAAATATGGGGCTCATGGACCAGCACCTCCCAGAAATGGATGGGCGGGCGTCTGGGTATGGATACCCAAGTACTGTGAAATTTAGTGGGGAACTCCATGAGAGTAGGCAGACTAAGGGCATCCTGAAAACCTCTGCCGAGCTAGGACAGGGGGGGGGGGGTACTCATCAAATCCAAATCCTGGGAGCAAGGATGAATCAGAAGACTCATCTGAACACCCCCAGCACACAAGAGACTAGGTCACCACATTCTGCCAGCCATTCCCAGGCTTGCAGAATCCAGGAAAACCTAGAAGACCAGACGGGCACCTCTGGGAACAGTGCCTCTGAGTCAGAGGAGGAGTGGACCAGGGTTACCCGAACCAAGAAGGCCAATAAGGCAAAAAGGGCTTTGCTTAAGGACCCCTTAAAGCAAATCAAGACGATAAGGAGCGTCATCATGCCCTATCATAAGAACGCTAAGTAATCTGTTTGGGAGCACTTAGAGCTCTTTGAGCAGATGATGGAAACTTTCCATTTGAAGGACAGCCAAAGCTGTATTCAATACGTGAAATGGACCTTTTCACCAGAATACTCTAGCTTCTTTGCAGGGCTGGAGGACCAAAATCATTCTAGATGGTCCACCTATAGGGCGGCCATCTTGAAGCATTTTTCTGTGCATAGAAATCCCCAGAAGGCTCGCAAGGCAGCCTACAACTTGCAATGTGGGGAGGATCAGGCCCCACAAGAATGTGTGCAGGAATTAAAGTGTGTCTTTGCGCAGACCACCATAAGGGTGCGCACAGACAGCAAAGAATTTGTCAATACTTTTTTCCACGCTCTACCAAAATACATCATGACCCAGCTAGTGAGAGATTTTCATGAGAAAAGATCACTAGACTGGGTCATTGAACAGGCCACCCGAATTTATGAGGTACAAAAGCCCATAGAAAGCAAGAATAATGCAAAAAGCCCCAAACCAACCAACACCCCTGCTGCTGCCAAGGTGGCAGAGGTGAAGGTTGCCCCCATTTTGGATTTGGAGATGGGGGGGCCTAAAAACCTGCCTACACAGCAGAATAATCCCAAGCCCAGAAGGCCCTCGGGCCAGTCACAGGCAGGGAGCCAAGGAGGTAGTCCCACAAATGGGATCCCTCACTCCCCTGACTACATAAATCCCAGCTACAAGGGGAACCGACCCATCCTGGGTTATTTCTGGACTCCTCCAGCCCACGGGGGGATCCAACCAAGCCCAGCTAACCCAGGGAACTTCCCTCCTCACTTCCCCCAGGAGGGCAGAAATTCCCCAAATCCTGGACGGAACTTCTTCCCCGGGTGCTCTCAAAACTTTCAACCCCAGAATAATCCATCCTTCTTTCCCCACTTTCCTGAGTCCAGACAACCTAATCCGGGAGAGCGGAGTCCAAGGGTGGAGGGGTACCCAAATTTTCCAAACCCTGGGTATTTTCAGAGAAGGGATAGCTACCCTTCCCGGGATCAGCCCAGGGGAGACAACAGAACCCCATATCAACCTGAGCGGGTGTCACAGCTAGAGCGCCAGGTTCAAAACATGGCACAGGATCTGGGCCGCATGTTGAGGGCTCAACAGAACCCTCAGATGAGCATGCTGGCGCAGAATGCCGCAAACTCCAGCCCTGGTGCTCCAGAATAATGACGGGGGCAGAACCCCAACAGCCCACCGGTTTCCATGGAGGAGCCACAAGAGGAAGGGGGGTGTAAAGCCTTGGAGGAAGCTTCCTTCCCCACTTGTAAAAAGCCCCTGGAAACCCAGGAACCGGAACCAAAATCTCCTGCCCCTGAAAGTCTGCCATCCAAGGAGCAGAGGGGGGAGGTAGGAGAAACAAAGAACCCAAACAGACCCATTTTGCGGAGGAGGTACAAATCTTCCAATTTGAAGGAGAGGGGTCCTCAGAGGATTCTGGGAAAAGGATCTTCTCCTTCCGAGATGGGGGAACTCCTCCCAAAGAAAAATGGGTCCCAAGGTAAACCCTGCGTCGAAAGGGCTAGTCTGCTGTTTTGCTGTGCTTTATGTGAGGACAACTGCTGCCGGTTGTTAATTGGAAAAGGAGACCTGTTTGTTTATTTATTTTGCGCTCTGACTTCGGACCATGGACATTTAAACGAACACCAAAAGGAGAAAAGGAGAAAAAGACTCTGCTCCTTCAACTCCTTCACTGCAAGGCTTGAATCAGCTGGGCATAAAAGGACTTCCCAAGCGCCCTTGCGGCGTAAGCCCTGCGTCGAAAGGGCTAGTCTGCTGTTTTGCTGTTTGGCGAGTTGGCGATCAGCAAAAGCGGAGGCGGAGTGCAGCAAGTGTGTTGTCCCTGTTGCGCGGGGTGCGCTCGTGTGCGATGTGCCCCCCCTCACTACAAGACTACCTTGGGGTTTGGTCTCCGGATTACGGGAGGGCGCAACAATTCACCCCAATAACATCTAGAGGTAAACTTGTAACTACACACTACCTCACGCTTCAAAAATCATGACATTGTGTAATCTGCATTTGACTTTAAGAAGTGTCAATTAATTGAAAATTGAAAATATACTAAGGACTATAATTTCAAACCGACTTTACGTGGGGTAGCTGCGACTGCGGGGCCAAGCCCTTTCAGCAGCTCACTGTATCCAAAGTGTAAATAACAACTGTGAGGCAGCTGTGACTGCGGGAGTCAGCCCTTGGAACAGCATCCCTGTGGTTGAAGTAAAGGTAGGGATAATCCCGTCATCAGTGCCCCTCTTTTTGCTTCTCCTGCAAGGATCAGCAAGAGGAAAAAACACAGCGAGGAACGCTATACATGCAACACGGAGGATATTTTCTGAGATCAAAAATGAAGAAAAATCTCTTAATATCCAGTACGTCCTTAACATTAAAATCAACGCCAATTAGAAAGCCGGCGGTTACCACCTTGAAAAGAAAAATACGAAACCAATCCTTGGACTTTTGCGGGAAAAATAATTGCGAAGGTGACATCAGAGAATTTTGCAAAATTAAGCCAGGTAACGATCCATTGGCACCCAAAAGCATTGGAAACATGACGGATGATTTGATTCATAACAAAAAGCCTCTGCCAAGTAACAACTCAATAACAGATACTCAATTACTCTCAGTGGACGGACAGACAAAACTGAGTATCGCTAGTGAGCCGGCCACTCAAACCGAGGACTTATTGATCACTCAATTACCACCTGCGGACTCAAACACACCCTAAGTGCAACCTAGTTCAGAAGGATCAAATCCATCAGATTCAGGAGGCGCGAAAAAAGTGCATTCTCAAGACGAAGTTGTGGAGATAACTATACCTAATGTGCTACCTAGTTCAGAAGGATCAAACCCAACAGCTTCGGGAGGCCCGGAACAAGCAAACTCAGGAGATGAAGTAGAAGACTCTCCTGCGTCGCCTATAGCTATTGATCTACAACATCGCAATGAAGGTTCATGCATCAACCTGGAAAAAATATCGGTCATAGCATCTTCATTAATGATAGCATCGAGAGACAAAAGCCTATACCAGTCACCAAGCCTTTTTGACAATTCTGCACATACGGTACATATGTCACTGGCGGGTCTAGTGACAGAAGTCCAAGCCTCACGTAAGTGAAATACCAATAGAGAATATTGATGCAAATGATAAAACTCAATCCCAACACAAACATTTGGAAATCACCCCAAATTCTATGCATATGTCAGTGATCATGTTAACAAAATGGTTTGAGACATTAGACCACAAACTAGCGGAACAAGCTAAACAACTTCACCTGCTTGTACTTTGGATGAATCAATTAATATCAACGAAAAATGACTTGGATTCCTACAATGGAAGGGTACCATCGAAAGGCTATATCAGGGAAAGAGAATTTGCGAACGTTCCAGAGATTAGTCAAGTAATTGCTGAAATCACACATGCTAGTCTCAGCAAATCCCTCAACAATCGTGACAATGAGATGTCGACACACCAAGCGGAGGCTCTGGATGTGATCCACATTTCCCAACACGACATGGGTGCAAATGCGGACTTGAGCGCCCTGGCTAGGAAAGATAAGGAACAGTCGATGCCTAAGGAGGTGGCGAGTGCATCAGCTGATACCCAAGTGGTATATGACCTATTTCAAAATCAAAATGCTAAGAGAAATGGCACAAAAAGCACCGAAATAAACATGAAAAAGGCTAAAAACCAAGAGACCAAATCAGCACGGTCAAGAGCTAACATCAAACATCTAATGAAACGACTGATGCCTAAATTGAAAGATGTTAACAAAACCAGTCTGATGCTAAAAAAATCAATCCAAAGTGGAAAAAAAACGCCTGGAACACAAAGGCAGACCAACAAAACGACTATCGATGACTATCCACATTTACATCAACTGATTGCAACGATTGAAGTAACAGAGGCACCATGTAATAATCCAAATCCAACGGATCCTATAGTAATATGCCACACTGCTAAACAACATGAGACTCGGCAGGAAGAAGTCACACATTCAAACAGTCCCAAAGTAGGGGTGGCACAGATGGTGGTAAACGATGGAGAAGCACTTAATAAGTTATCTGAAAAATCGAATGTCCAACCGTCTACAACAAGTATTAATAAGAACGAGAAGCCGACTCAAAAACAAAATGACGAAGAATTTTTAATATTGGCGGATATTAGAGCCAAAATAGAGAAGTCGATAAAGAAGTATCTTGAACTACAAGGACTTACCAAGATGCCACCCCGAAGCCTTCCTCAAATTTGAAACATTAGCAAGCAGACAGCGTCAACTACAGAAATAGTGACGAACAATGAAAAATGCCCAACACAAAACCCTCCATACCCTAAATCTAACAATAGACAGGCAGCATTGTATGAACAAGAGGTATCTAGACTACAACAAAATCACTTGCTCTGACAAAAAGAACATCTCCAGAAATCTCAATCAAACCAAATGACGGTTGAAAGCCATCAAAAGCATGTAACTTGGGACCACATGGAACCGGCAAGAGATGCAAGTGACTACTATCAAGTTAAAGACAAGGAGTGTGAAATGGTCCCACCAATACAACAACTGAAACCTGGGGCAATGGAAGACCAAATCGCAAAGGCAATTGAGAATTATTTCAAACTCAATATGCAAAAATCAAGTCAAATAAATATAGACCAGAAAAAAATTGTGAACCAGCACCAGGTGCACAAAATAGATTTAATGACTCGAATATACCACAAGAGAATGATAAAAAGCAAAAAACTAACATCAAAGGACGCTCACAAGGCAACGTAACTAACAACAACCTAAATAAAAGTGGAGTATGTACCAGAGGTTAATCCTAAAATGTCGACCAGCTCCCTTTCCAGAATATGTGCTGAACCGTACAAGTATACTGGCAATCTGTGACGAAGTGGATACTCTACAAGACATATACACTACTGATATCGACGAGGTTGAATTTTTCAAAGAAAACGATCACTCTATGGTAAGACTTTGGATTCAATCCAATCTGACTAGAAATGCTTTATGGCAAGCCAGAATGGAGATTTTTGCATTGGGATTCGTGTTGGCTAGGGATCCGTTGTGCATGGATGCGGAAGGAAATCTCAGGATGGAACAGAAAGATAGATATCTCGACAACCAAGGAGCGGAATACAAAGCTAGCACGAATGTCATCCTAGACAGAACAACGACATCTCTTCCACACAATCAAGAGAAAGAGTGGACTCAGAAGTCATAATTAGTCAGCGAGCGAGAGAGGCAAGCTATCTCCTTGATTAGCTGGAATACCTGTGGTCACTCACATTTGTTGGGTCTGAGTGCAGAGGTCTTAAGTCCCCATGATATTATAATTCTGCAAGAAACATGGTTATCGAAATGTCCAACATAGAAAGACCACACCATCATTCTAAATCCAGCTAAAACAACAAATGGGGGAAGGCCATATAGTGATCATAACATCTTGAACCTAAAATGGCAGTTGGCATATCCAACCGTACAGGAGAAGAATCAAACCTTTTCTCATTTTTTAACAGTGAACAATGCACGAACAAGGCTAAAATGGAACATGCAAACATTGTCTGATTTTCACAAAAAAATGACAGTGTGCAGGATGGTCAACAGACATCATGTGATTACACTTCGTTTCTCCATCTCTATCGGGTAGCTTATCGAGAGCGAAATCAAGACTTCTCTAGACCATGCCATGAATATGACACCTTGGTACAAGCAAAACAACTCTACTAAGAAAAAACAGAAGATTGATCCTAAAGTCAAATGGCGTTGACAAGGGCCAGAAACTAAAATCACTAAACTGTCAATATAAACGCATCGTATTTATATGCTGCAAAAGGACGGAGAAGCCATGTTAAGAAGCAGTCTCAACAAAAATATGGGATAGCTATGGGCCCTAATCAATAATATTAACCATGCTACTCAAGGAGCGGTACAACTTAATGGGGTCAATGAAATGGATTTGGTCACATACTTCAGTAAAATTTATCAAAAGGAAGAGTCCCAATTGAGTCTAGTGACCAGAGGAAGTCCAGATTACAAAGGCCTTAACATCGAAGAAGAGGATGTGTTATATCACATAAATAGACTTTTCAACTCTCGTGCACCTGGTCCTGATGGAATGAGTAATTTTGTTCTCAGACAGCACCCAGAGCAGTGGGCAAAGATTCTAACCTTAATCTTCAAGCAGGTTCTATTCACCAACACAATTCCAGCAGCATGGAAGTCGGCGATAGTCATCCCAATATTCAAAAAAGGGGATAGAAAACTACCCAAGAATTACAGACCAATTTGCAATGCTTGACGTATCAGGTAAATTGTTTTCGAGATTCATTTTAAGGGACTTCACACAATGGACAATATGTGCTGGAGCCAGAGATCCTCTTCAAAGCGGTTTTATTTCAGGGATGGGAACATGTGTTAACCTTCTGACCCTAACAGCAGTCATTGAACATCACAAAGCAGTCAAACAGCCGCTATATATGTCCTACATAGATCTGCGGGCAGCATTTGATTCAGTATCACGGGACCTATTAATAAAAGAAACTGTCATGACAAGGGTGCCCAGAATACATCATACACCTTATCAAGGACCTGCACACAGACAATACTATAAAGATCAGGTTAACAAATGAAGGCAAATTAACCCAAGCGATTAAGACATTCAAAGGTCTACGCCAGGGATGTACGCTTGCGTCAGCGTTATTCATTTTTTTCATTTCAGATATTGGAGAGGCGTTCAAAAACATCTGTATTGACCCGCCGAAACTACTAAATAAGGCCATTCCATTCTTAATGTACGCGGATGATCTGGTTATTATGTCGAAAACCCCAGTAAGTCTTCAGAAAGCATTGGACGCTGTGGTAAATTATACCAACATCAACTATCTAAGTATAAATCTCGATAAAACTAAAAGCATGATGTTTAATGTGTCCCAGAAGATCTTGAAAATAATCGTATACCTGGAACCTCATGGGTCAGAATCTCCAAGTAGTCAAACATTACATATACCTGGGAGCTCAAATTTTGACAGTAAATCAGAACCTTGCCTTTTTACATCATCTGAAGGACAGGGTATCAACCTTTATTCACCAAACCAAGAGCATGCAAAGAAAATACGGGAAATTTATTTCAACCCCGACATTATCATTTTATCATCAAAAAGTTGCACCTGTTTTTCTGTACTCCTCAGAAACAAGGAATATTATAAATGAGACTGTCTGGAACAATCTGGAGGGGAAATACTGGTGGGGAGTTCTTCACCTACCATCATCAACCCCTTCACCCATTATTCGACGTGAGCTTGGATTAATCTCCCTCAACATGAGATACACATGGTTAATAGTAGCAATGTTTAGGAAATGCCTACTAGCCTGGAACTCTGACACAATTTTGGGAACCTTGGCCGCATACATTTTCTCATCCAGAGAAAAATGTATATGCAAATGGCGTAATGAAGTTATACGAACCCTAGCGATGGCAGATGTAAGCTTAATAACATTGTTTCAAAATCCAACACTAACAGAAAACAAGAATATTTGCAATGGACTGGGAAAATACAAGAGTGAAATGCTCTGGTTATTGAGATTTTGATTCAGCTATGATCACAATAAAGAATCATTCTCACCCAGAGCAATATTTGATTAGGTCCCCTTCTGTGCAGTATCGGAATGACTTGTTGCGTCTACGATTAAACCTATGGCCCACAAGACAAGTACTGGCATGGCGAAAACTAATCAATAAAGATCAAATGAACTGTCGCTTCTGCAAGAAGCCAGAGAATGTGGAAACTGTAAAACATTTTCTAACTGAGTGTGAAACACTTTTGAACCAGCAAATAAATCATTTTAAACAAATAACGCAACCATTCGCTGTAGCCACATCCGATACACTCTGGAGAACAATCTATTCTGGCATTTCAACACCAATATCAATAAGAGCAATTGCATTTTTAAATGAGTTAAAATTAGATGAATACAATGTAATATTAGAAGATCAAGATGAAATTCAAAAGGTCTAAGAACAAACATTTTCTTTCTTCTGTGTCCTTTTCTCTTTTTTCTTTACTTTTCTCTTCTTCTTCCTTCTCTCTCTTTTGGTATCTAATTTTTACCGGTCTCTTGTTAATGTTTTTGAATTAACGAATGGTTCCTTAACATTTTAATGTATCAGATTGTAATGTTTTTTGAGTTTATTCATGTATAATTTTTGTATTTCCAAATTGAAAAGTTGATTATAATCAGCTATATCAATAAAAAAAAACAAAAATGGGTCTCAAAAGATCCAAATCCAGACTGGGTAGATGTGGGGACTGAGCTAGCGCCGCCCATCATCCAACCCCAGAGCCAACAACATGAAAATCTGCTGGTTCAAACCTACCCTGGCGACTGCCTCCGAAAAGGGAGGGGCGGCCCAGAATGGGAACCAGGGCCAGGGGAACCCAAAACTTCTCCCATCTCTAGTTGCCACCTTTTCTTTTCAGATTCCCTAGACTCCAAACAGAATTCTGCCCAAATCTCTTCTCCATCAGTGTCCAAAACTAAAAAACAAACCCACCAGTTGTCCAAAAATGTACATTATCTGTGTCCCCTTGCGGAGAAGGAGGTAAGATTCTATACCCCGGATCAGATACAGGGGCAGGGTACAATTTTGGCACTGGTGGACACTGGATCCCAAACTACCCTTCTATCCAAGAAGGCCTTTGATAAACTGAATTTAGGGAGGGGGGAGAATTACCAAATTCCTCTCACCCTTCTTCCTGGACAACTTCAGAACTTTGACGGGAAGGAAATTCCCATTGAGGGGACTGCGGATTTGGACATTAAAATTGGGCGACACAAGGTGAAGCACCCGGTCATAGTTGTAACTCCAGAGGGCACCCCTGGTTTACTAGGGAATGACCTCCTGAGAAGGTTGTCACCCCTAATAGATTGCGTAAACATGGTCCTTTGGACCCAGACTAGCCGACCAATCAAATTAAAACAGAGTGTCAACCATGTTAGTTTAAACGGCACCTGCCACGTGGTGGAACAAAAATCTGACCAAGTAGAATTTCACTTCCAGAACAACCAAATCCCAGATGTGACAGTAATAGCAGTAGGACAACAAACTGGAGATGAGGGGGTCTTCTCCATTTCTGAAAATCAACCTTCCTTCCAGTTTAAGGTGGCATTCCACACTGGAAGGAAACACTCTGAAATTCTTTACCAATCCACAATCAGACATTCCCACTCCTATAGTCCAGAAAGATGAGAAATCAGCTCAGAAACTGGCTGATATTCAGCAAATTGGAGAGCAGTTGTTCATCCCTATTCAGTTAAATGAAGGAAAGGCCTGAGTTCTCGCCCGAGTGTGTGTGAACAACGGTAAGAGCTTCATCAGCGAATCCATGTTCCGCCAACTCCCAAAAGATCCAGTAATTCCCACATTTAAACTGATAGACAAATGGGAAATGGATCTGGAAAAACCAAATTCCAAACATCTCCTGCCAAGCAGGTGTAAACTCAAAATCTCCATAGGCAACAAGAGCATAGTCCATAATTGTTGGGTCGTGCGAGACGTCACTGCCGCCTTTTACTTAGGCAGTGACATTCTCAATCGCTTTGCCATTAGTTTGGACCTAATAAACTTCAAATCTTGGTTCCGATTAGCGGATAATCCCATGGGCTTTGATGACCCAGAGAAAGCATTTAGGTCAGCTCAACTGCTGCCTTATGCAGTTGAAATTCAGATTGGAGAGGAAGTCAACATCCCAGAAAGGACCCGCCAATTCTCCCTGGAAGTGAACGTGAAAAGAGGACAGATATTGAAAAACCCTGTTGCCTATATTCATCTAAATGCTTATTTCCAACAGCAAGGGTTGGTGGTAAACCCAACACCACTAGTCAACATAGAACACGACACCATTCCAATAGAGGTGGATAACAGCGACTCTCTAGCCGCAGCATCACTAGTATCTACTATCACTCTAGTCGCAGGCGCCATTATTGGAATGGCGGTTGATAACCGACATATTTCCATAGATTGAGGCAATGTACTGTTAGGACCAATCCCCAAGGACTGTTTTGACAGTAATAGTGATGACAACACAACACCAGACAGGATCTTTACCCGGCATGGGGGGAACTTCAGGAGGGATGAGGTGATTTTCCAAGTCCGCGAGGACTGCCTTCCCCACCTGAAGCCACCAGTCCAAATCAGCACTTTGACCAGGGACTTCTCCACCCAGCTGTAGGAGGCCGCTGAGATAGCAAAACCGGAAGTCTTTCCAGGCTTCATGCAGATGGTTGAAGAGAGAGTCAACCTAGCTGATGCCTGTGAGACTCTGGAGCAAAGGCAAAAATTGAAACAGGTTTTCTTGGATTTTCAACATCTCTTTGCGGTGGACTTATGTGACTGTGGTCGCACCGACATCCACACAACAGCAATTCCCATGGACCCTGGCATGACTCCATGGTTTGTGAAGCAATATCGCTTGCTTCTCGCATCAATGGAGTCCCTTACTGAGATAATTAAGAACCTTGAATCCCGTGGGATAATCTGTCCAGTCCACAGCACATTCAATAATCCGGTGAAGTGGAGACTCTGCACCGACCTTAGAGAGCTCAACAAACATGCCCATACTTCCCGATGGCCTCTTCCCTACATTGACCAAGGGCTGGCCTAGATCCAGGGGTCACAGGAATTCACTGCAATAGACCTGACCAATGGTACCTGTCAGTAGGGAGGACCAATACAAGCTGGCCTTCACCTTTGGGGGGCAGCAGTACACATGGACCCGGACTCCCTTCGGATACATCAACTCTGGCAATTAATTCAACATTTTTCTACATAAGGCCATGCCCGACCTGGGTGAAAGGGGTAACCTGGCTTATGTAGATGATGTTTTCATCAAAAACTCAACTGTGGAGGAACACATAGCGGAGATCTGTTATGTTCTGACACAGTTGAGGGCTGCCGGAGCAAAAGTTTCCTTTCAAAAGGCACAGTGGTGTAGAACCCGTGTAAATTTCTTGGGGTATGAGATTACTCCTCAGGGTCTCTGTCCCCAGGAAAAGAAAGTGGATGCACTCCAGAAATTGAAAGACCCCAGAACTCTGCGGGAACTAAGGAGCCTCCTTGGACTGACTAATTACAGCAGAAAGTTCATTGAGGACTACGCAGAGATCACAAGACCCCTGATTCATCTTTTGAAGGGGGGGTCAAGTGGAAAGGGGGTCCAGAACAAGCCAAGGCAGTAAGACAACTCAAAAGAAGCCTTTCACAAGCGCCTTGCCTAGCTTACCCTGTCAAAAACAAGGAGTTCTTCTTGGAGACAGGGTTCTCTAATACATGCTTGACTGCAGTATTATACCAAAAGCATGACACAGTCAATAAAGCAATCTTCTATGCGAGTAAAAATGTATCCTCGGTGGAGGAGAAATTCAACGATTGTGAAAAGGCATTCCTGGCAACGGTGTGGGCATTGAAGAATTACTGCCCGTTTATCCAGGGGAACACATCATAGTGGAGACTCCACACCAGCTGTCCCGACTAGGACGTTCTAGCACTCCTTCCTCCCCACTCTCCTCACCTGAAAAAATGATTTCCAAGTCTTCCGGGTTGAAGTTCCTTCGAGTGAGGTAATCCTTCTTATGTGGAGGGAGCCTGCCGCGAGAGGAAGCCACAGTGACCGCTAGGTATGACAGCAGGCCTGTGGCCTTGTTCCCGCTGGCAGACAGGAAAAAGGGAAAAAGCCGCAAGGCAGAAAAAACCCTTTTTTGGCCGTAATGATGTTCTGCTCGGAGGAGATAATGTGGTTCAGCAATGAAATGAGATCCGGAGATGGCAGTAATAACCGCAAGACAGGAGAAGGCTCCAGGCAAGGGGGACTTCCAAGGCAGAAGCAGGACTCACAAAGAGGAGGCGTAGAAAAAGGTAAGAACAACCGGTGGAAGCGCCGGCAGAGCGAGAGTGAAGCCAATCAGAGAGCAGCAAAGCAAAGAGGGAAAGGTGCTCGAATTACGCCAGCAGAGCGTATTCGAGGAAAGTAGCAGGCGGCTGAAAGACAGCCGAAGGAGGAAAACAGCGTCTTACCCAAAGGAGAGCAAAAGGCTATTCTAAGGGGGTTGCAACGCAACAGTCTCCGGAAGTAAACAGAATATATACTTCCGGGCGGCCGCCCAGAGTGCAACAACTAGACCTGCACAGTGAGTGAGGACAGAACGCATTGAAACTAACAACGCACTCTCCCGTGACGAAGTCGCCAATGCGGAAGTAACCCCCATCCATCACAGCGGATGACAGTATGCCCCCTTCCAGTGCGAAGGATCCCGGGTTTACTAGGGTGTAACCGGTGAAATCGGCTCCGCAGCCGGGGAGCATGGACATGAAAAGCCGGTTCCCAAGAGTCCTCCGACTCCGGGTACCCTTTCCATGAAACCAAGTATTCTAAGCGTCCCTGGTAATACTGTGAATCCCGGATAGTTGAGACCTCATATTCGTCTTTCCTGTTGGGATGGGCATAATTATGCTTGGGGACTGACCTCTGGAATGTATCTGACACAAAAGCTTTGAGGAGAGAAGAGTGAAAAACCGGATGGATGCGACGGAGATGAGGAGGAAGGTCAGGTTTGTAGGAAACAGGGTTGATCTTTGAGAGTATAGAAAAAGGACCCAAGAAACGGGGTGACAGTTTGGAGGGATGAACCCATTTGGGTAGGTACTTGGTAGAGAGCCATACCCTGTTGCCTTTCTCCCAATTTGGACAGTTCTTGCAGGGCTTGTCAGCTTGGGTCTTATTTTGTCTCCTACTCCTTTCTAAGCACTGTCTGGCTGAATGGTGAGTCTCTCGAATAGACTGGAGGACGGCTTCAGCAGTGGGAGAATTGGTGGGATCAGGAAGAGTGGGAAGAAAGGATTTGGGATGTATCCCGTAGGTACAGAAAAACGGAGTGTGACCAGCGGCAGAATGCTTTATGTGAATTCCACCGTTGGCAGTAATGAAATCCATTTATCCTGGTATTTGTTGCTGTAGCACCGTAGATACTGTTCTAACGTAGCATTAAGTCGTTCCGTCTGGCTGTTAGACTGGGGGTGAAACCCAGAGGTCAGTGCTCTTTCAATACCAACCCGAAAACAGAGGGCGTTCCAGAAATTTGAGACGTATTGACGTATTGACTTCCTCTATCAGAGGTGATCTTGTCCGGAAGGCCGTGTATCCGGAATATGTCTTTCGCAATGGTTTCTGCCATCTCGGTTGTTAGGCAGAAACCTGTGCAGTTCCCTTAGGGACCACTGCAAAAGATTTAAGACTATAGGTGTTTGGCAGTAAACCCACTTGGTAGCAGTCTGTACCACACAGGTTCACTTGGTAGCTGTGGCTGAGCAGCCAGACTTCCCTCAAGAAGAGTTAGGCAGTATATACAATATACACAATAGGTACAGAGATACAGTAGCACAAGCAAACACTGACCAGAGCTTTGGTGTAAAAGTATATAATTATTTAAAGACACACTTGTAAATTACACTAGCATAAAGAGAAAAGTAAATTCAGCACACAGTCACTATTATATATATACAACCCTAATTACTTATTAGACAAGTCTTAGTGAGAAACACCACTTATTTTCAGACAGAGGTGAGCGCTTAACATAAGATGGCACTCTAATAAGTTATTAAAAAGGGAGGGAAAAAGGCAGAGTTATGGAAGCACACAAATTTCAATACTTGAAGAATCACACTAAGGCAGGATAGGCAGAGTTCCACTGGAGAGCAAGGAAGTCAATTGCAAGGCCCACTCTTGGAGAGAGCAAGCAGAAGGGGCCCAGGTTCACACAGAGAGTCTTGTAGCTAGTTTGCACACAAAGGATGAAATTAAAGTCAGGAAAAGTTAGCTAGGTTGTCCCAGGGCAGCCCAGGTTAGAAAGTCGAGGCTTTACTGTCACCCCGAACGATCTGTCGCAAGGGAAGCCAGGCGTGACACAGTACCTTAAGTGTGAAGGAAGCTCCAGCCGGGGCAGTTGTTCTTGGCAGCGGGTGCAAGTCGCGGTTTCGTCCAGAGGAAGAGGAGGTCTCGCCGTGGAGGAAAGATGAAGGTCGTTGCACTGCCAGGGAAGAAACCAGCCACAGAGTTCTTTCGGTTAAAAGGTACTACCCTTCTCTTCGCGGTAGTGGTAAGCCGTGGTATTCCGGTTGCCGGGGTGCTTGGCATGGGCAAGGCGGCCACAAGATGCTCCAGGAAGGTGAAAAGAAGGCAAAACTGGTTATCCCCACCAGTGAAAGGAAGAAGACTCTCCGGAACTGGAGATCTCCTCTGTCGTCGGGAAAAGTGGTGAGACGGTTCAGCAGGGCTCCACCGGTGGTGTCGTCGTTGCAGGTCGGCTTAGCTTCTCCCTCCTCGGATTCTTAGGTCCTGTGGCGACTTCTGAAGTTCCAGTCCCCAAAGCCCTGCTTTTATGCAGCAAACCCCCATTCATTCAGCCTAGCTGTCAATCAAACATGCTAAGTGGTGAGCCGGCTGGCTCACCACTTGGGCCAATCACACAAGAGTGCGACGTGAGTTGCCAAGGCAACTCAGTCCAGGGTGCCTAAACCCCCTCCCACACCACCTGTGGTACCCAGACAGAGTGGCACCACTTTTGGAGGCTTCTGTGGAGAAGCCCGCCAAAATGTGGAACAAAGGGCTCGACTTGGGTTGGAGTCACAGAAGAGAACACAAACGCCATTTTAGAATCGAGTTCTGGCAAAAAATACCAACCGGTGAATTAATATTAAATAAATAAACCGGCGGTATGTTAGAGGCTATAAGAATTAAATAATTAAAGTTGGTAGCCTCGAACAATGGGAAAATCCCATAGAGATATATTCGCGGTCGAATATAAAAAGTAGTATCCACTGCCACCAGCCAAAACTCGATCAGGGGGGACAGAGACGTGCCCCCTCGAAACAACAGACCCCGGGGCAATCGAATTGCCCCGACCAGTATGTCCACAATATGATGGTTTGTACTGGTTTCTGTTCATAATTTGGGACTAGCAAAGCCAATGGTGACTTTACATGCCCTGGGAGACAGTAGTCAGTCCCAGGGTATGGAGTCTATGTTGGGGGGTCGCTACGACACCCCTGGGTTACGGCACGGAGGGTGCTGTGTAACCCACATCAAAAACACATGAGACCCTATGGAGTAAAAGACCCAATAGCCCATAAAACACATGGAAAGGTAAAGGAACACCTCAAATCATGTCTAGGAGTGGGAGTAAACGAGTCTCACTCTTAGCATGAGAAAAAAATAAACCCCAAAAATCCAGCAAAGCTGCTGGGGGACTCACTAGGTTTGGGAAATTAGCCTTTACAGAGAATTCTCCCTAACATTGGTCACCGTAGGTAATCCGGGCAACGGAGAGAAATTAGCCAATTTGGTGAAAGTGTTGATCGTCACCATAATGCAGGTACAGCCGTTAGAAACAGGTAAGTCGACAATAAAGTCTGTCGAAATCAGACCCCAAGGACGGGTAGGCATTTCACATTGGGTGAGCAGTCCTAACTGTTTGCCTGAGGGATATTTGGCAGTTGCACATACTGGGCAGGCTTTGAGATACTCCTTTACGTCCTTCCTGAGCCCAGGCCAAAAGAACGATCTTGCAACGAGGTCCGTAGTGTTCTGCAATCCTCTGTGTCCTGCTGTGGGTAGATCGCGACACCAACTGATAACCTTTCGTCGCTACATACGGGAAGGAATGTACAGCCGACTACCATGAAAAAGCAAGCCGTCTTTATCGGTGTAGACATTACTTTCCTGTTGTAATAGCCGAGGCCTTTCGGTAGTCAGGGCGGTCTTGATCTCCTGGAAAAATGCTGCCGTAATACCTAGTATCTTGTTGTTTCTTTGGAACATGCGTTCCCTGTGGAGGATCTCTCCTTCGCTGGTATTCTCTTTTCTAGATAAGGCATCCGCTACCTTGTTGTTAGTAACAGGTAGGTAGGTGATGAGGAAGTTGTATTGCGCGAAGAAGTAGGCCCATCGGGCTTGTTGTGAGTTAACACACTCCATGTTTTGTAAGACTTGTAAATTCTTATGATCCGTATGAATGAGAAACTGGTGACGTGCTCCCAGGAGTAGGTGTCGCCATTCTTCACAAGCCTGTTTAATAGCGAGTAACTCTTTCTCCAGCACAGAATAGTTGAGTTGACTGGGTGACAGCGTTTTAGAGAGGTATGCTACTGGATGTTCCACACCATCGTAAGTATGAAGCAGAACCGCTCCTATGGCAGAAGCTGAAGCATCAGTCTCCACTATAAACTGCCGCTCTTGGATAGGGTGTCGAAGAATGGGAGCAGAACAGAACATCCTTTTTAGCAGAGCAAAACTGTGTTCTGCCTCCGACGACCATTTAAAAGAACCTGCACTCTTTTTAAGTAGTCTGGTGATGGGAAGAACAATCTCTGAAAAGTTTTGAATGAATCTCCTGTAGAAGTTCGATAAACCGAGAAATCTTTGGACCTCTTTGATATTGGTAGGTGAAGGCCACTCAAGGATAGCTGAGACTTTGCCAGGATCCATGGAGATACCATCTTTCCAGAGAATATATCCTAAATAGGGTACGGAGGACACTGCAAACACACATTTTTCTGGTTTAACAAGGAGCTGGTATTGTTTGAGACGTTTCAGTACTTGTTGTACATGGCGGGTATGGTCTGCTACATCGGAGGAATATATCAAGATGTCGTCTAAGTAAACGATGACAGTGACCAAAAGTAGGTCTGAAAATACTCGGTCCATAAACCGCTGAAACACAGCTGGTGCATTCACGAGCCCAAACGGCATGACTCTATACTCTTATAACCCGAAAGGGGTGCGGGAGGCTGTCTTCCATTCGTCACCTTCAGCAATGCAAAGTAAGTGGTATGCATTACAAAGGTCTAGCTTGGTGAAAATGCAGGCACCTTGCACCGCTTCTATGATTTCGGTAATCAATGGCATGGGGTAACGGTCACGGATGGTTATCTTATTGAGACCCCTATAGTCGATGCAAGGCCGGAGTTCCGTAGAATCTCTCTTCTTGATGAAGAATAGGGAGGCACCTGCAGGGGACTTTGAAGGTTGGATGAGACCGTTCTGCATGTTCGTCTCCAAGTAGTCTTCGAGAACCTGTCTTTCCACTTGAGTCAAAGAAAGGAAACCAAGGCGTTAGGCTCCAGATCGATCGTGCAATCTTTCGGCCTATGGGGAGGCAAAGTAGCAGGCCTTTTCTCCATGAAGACTTCTTGGTAGGGTGTACAATACTGAGGCAAAGCATGTATGCCCACATGATTGCTTGGGATGGTTGCCATACTATGGGTATCGCCTTTAGCTGTACCAGGGAAGCAATGAAGTTGGCAGAAGGAGGAGCTGAAACTTAGCTGGTTGTTAGTCCAATTTATCTGAGGATTATGCTTCCTAAGCCAGATAATACCGAGGATAATGGGGGAAATGGGCAGCTCGTATTATGTTGAACTTAATGGACTCCGAGTGCTGGAAAATGGTGATCGTGAGCTCTTCTGTAGTGTGTGTTATGGGTCCCGACGAAAGGGGGGCCGTCAACCCCCTCCACCTTCTGGTTAGGATTGCGGACCAGTCGGTGGAGCCCCACCTTCTCTGCCCACAGAGTGTCCACAAAGTTACCCGCTGCTCCACAGTCCAGGAGAGCTAATGATTCCACAGACCTTGTTGGTAGATTGATGAGGACTGGAATAACCATCAACCGGGAATCTTCTTGAGCGTTGGGAGCCGTAACAGAGAGCGAAACATAGGGACTACGTGAATCACAAGGTGTCCCTCGGAACCTAGTCCCTACTGGTGCCGAGGATACTTGTTTCCCTGCCGCTTGGTTGGGACCTCAGGACAGTCGTTAAGGAGGTGCTGTTCTAAACCACAGTACGCACAGAGTCCCTTTTCCTTTCTTCGTCTTCTTTCTGCTGAAGACAACAGGCCTTTGGTGTCTCCGATCTGCATTGGTTCTTCATAGGAGTGGGAGGAAGAGGGCAAAGACGAGGCAGCCGGGCCGGAATCCGGAACCTGAGCCATTGTACGGTGTCTGCGGTGTTCCAAACGCCGTTCCTGTAATCGGTATTCGATTTGTAACACCGATGACAGTAAATCAGGAAATGTTGGAGGTCTAGCAGACCTAGCAAGCTCGTCTTTGATTTCTTCCTTTAAGCCTCTTCTGAATATGGCATACTGAGCTTGCTCTGGCCAGCCAGCACCTGCGGCCAATGTCTTGAAACGGGATATATATGTAAGAACGTCGCCAGCCTCTTGTCATACATCTAATAAATCTTTGCAGGCTGTAAACGTCAGTTCTGGTTGTTCAAAGGTCTGTTTCAACAGTGTTTGGAATCCCGTGAAGTCATGCAAGATAGGGTTTGCACTGGTCACTAATGGGGTTGCCCACGACAGTGCATTGCCTGTCATATTCGATATCAAGAAACCAACCTTAGCTTGGTCAGTAGCGAAAGAACGGGGTCTAAAAGTGAAGTGCACAATGCAAGCTTCCAAGAATTCCTTCACCTTTTTGGGAGACCCATCAAATTTCCCAGAGGGGAGACACATCGCCGAGATTCCCGTGCTGTAGCCATTTGGCATTTTCAGCTTTAACAGTCTGTAGTTCTTGTGATATGCCTTGAATGGCTTTCCACAGCTCTTGGATCTGCTCCTCTACTGACATCTTGTCTAGGCGTTGCAAACTGTCCCGACTAGGACGTTCGAGCCCTCCTTCCTCCCCACTCTCCTCACCTGAAAAAATGATTTCCAGGTCTTCCGGGTTGAAGTTCCTTCGAGTGAGGTAATCCTTCTCCTTCTTATGTGGAGGGAGCCTGCCGCGAGAGGAAGTCACAATGACCGCTAGGTTTAATAGCAGTCCTGTGGCCTCGTTCCCACGGGCAGACAGGAAAAAGGGAAAAAGCCAGAAGGCAGAAAAAACCCTTTTTAGTCCGTACTGATGTTCCGCTCGGAGGAGATAATGTGGTTCAGCAATGGAATGAGATCCGGAGATGGCGGTAATAACCGCAAGACGGGAGAAGGCTCCAGGCAATGGGGACGTCCAAGGCAGAAGCAGGACTCACAAAGAGGAGGCGTAGAAAAGGTAAGAACAACCGGTGGAAGTGCCGGCAGAGCAAGAGTGAAGGCAATCAGAAAGCAGCAAAGCAAAGAGGGAAAGGTGCTCGAATTACACCAGCAGAGCGTATTCAAGGAAAGTAGTAGGCGGCTGAGAGACAGCCAAAGGAGGAAAACAGCGTCTTAACCAACGGAGAGCGGAAGGCTAATCTAAGGGGGTTGCAACGCAACGGTCTCCGGAAGTAAACAGAATATATACTTCCGGGCGGCCGCCCAGAGTGCAACAACTAGACCTGCACAGTGAGTAAGGACAGAACGCATTGAAACTAACAACGCACTCTCCGGTGACAAAGTCGCCAATGCGGATGTAACCCCCATCCGGCAAGGCGGATGACACCAGCCTCTGCAATATCTCCAAAGTGACAGAATCCGTGCCGGAAATGTGAGTAATTCCCAAATTACTTCCTGGATTCTGTCAATGCAAGGCTTTCCTGTAGAGGTCAGATATGGCCAAAACAAGAAGAGTCTCCGCGGGCAAGGTCTGGCTGACTTGCATGATTGTGCCAGAGAAAACTGTCTCGAGGGCGAGAGTCTAAAAATCAAGGACAACATGGAGGCATACCTCAATTCCCCACACTTTGAAGAAGACAAGTGTGAGGGAATGCCCACGGTCTATGTGGATGGATGCTCTTACCATGTTGACAACAACAGGTAAAAAGAACTTTTGGCCGGCATAGGGAATGCATGGGTGAATGAGACCCAAGAACCCTCCGCTGGGTACAAGATTGGTCCCCGAAGTAGTCAAGTGGCAGAGTTGATGGCTGTGCATCAAGCCATCCTCATTGCTGTCCAACATCAACTCCACAAACTGGTCATAATCACAGATTCGGATTATGTACGGAACGGGTTTGTGGAGCACCTGCTTAACTGGAAAACCAGCGGCATGCTATGTGCTAATAATAAACCATTGAAACATGAGAAATTAATTCAAAATATTGATGATCTGGTTACCTCGAATGGGATGACCATCTACTGGAAAAAGATTAAGGGTCATTCCAAAGTAGAGGGACCAGACAAAACTGGAAATGACTTAGCTGATCAGCTGGCCAAAACCAGAGCCATCCAAGGGGATCTAATTGAGATTGAGTCCCTGTTGGGGGAGATCCAGGTCACTGCTATCACTAGGTCCCAGACCAATGCTCACAATGAACTCTCAACTGCACAATGGAGTAAGGAGACCCCAGATGCTGATTTGATTATGGCTCAAAAAGAGGATCCAATAATTGGTATTTTTATCATCACTTGAGGACCCTGAGAACTTTCCCCTGACGGATACCGATTACATAGGGAAAGAGGACCTCAGAGTGTTGATGAAATGTCCAAAAATGTTCCGAATCCAAGACGGTTTGTTGGTAAGGAGATCCTTAGCTGGCCATGATCAGTGAGTGGTCCCTACCTCATTCCGAAGTCTGATGTTAAGTCACGCCCATGATGCGGCCACAGCTGGTCATAGGGGGTTTCATACAACACTAGAAATCTTAAGAGAGGTAGCATACTGGCAACTCATGGGGCAGGACCCCGACCAATACTTGAAGGGGTGTCTTGTGTGTGCACAATTTCAGCCAACATCCCTCACACACCGTGCGCCTCTCCAAAAGAGGGGGATGAGACTGCCTTGGTCAAATTTACAAGTCGAATATATCCGGCCCGTGATTCGCTCCACTAGGGGGAACAAGTACATGTTGACCGTGACATGCTTGTTTACTAAATGGGTGGAATGTCTCCCGGCCCCAAACTGCAAGGCAGAAACAGCAGCTGCCCTGATGATCAACCACATCTTTTCACGTTTTGGACTACCCCAAAAGGATTGAGTCAGACCGAGGTAGCCACTTCACTAGCGAAGTAAAAAGATGTGGGAGATACTTGGGGTCAAAAGGAAGCTGCACATTGCTTACCGGCTAGCCTCTAGTGGTGCAGTAGAGAGATACAACAAAACAATTGTGAGCATATTAAAAAAGTTTGTGGCAGATTCTGGGCCAAGTTGGGATATTCGATTACCTCTTCTCCTAATGGCCATCAGATCTATCCATTCATCTGCAACTAAAATGTCATCGTTTGAGCTGATGACTGGACGCAGGATGGTGCTTCCCCAGCATCTGCTCTACAGAACCCAAGAGCAGACATGGATCAATGCCTCCACAACTCATGAGTATGTTGAAAATCTATGAAAACACCTTCAACATGCTTTTGCCTATGCTCAGCGAAATGTAGAAAGATCTGCAGACACCTTGAAGACCCACTATGACTCAAAGACTACTAGAAAATAATACAATGTAGGAGACCGGGTCTACTTATACAATTTCCAAAGGAACCAAACCAAACACTGCACATTTTTGCCTAGCTGGAGGGGACCTTTTGAAATTGTAGACAAAATCTCACCAGTCGCCTACAAAATCTGCATCCCCAAAGGCAGTTTGGCAGAGGGGGAAGATAAGTGGGTCCATATTAACCAACTAAAGTGTTGCCATCCTAGGCACACTCTGCAGCAACTGGAGGAGTCTTCTGGAACCCCAGAGGGGGTCACTCCAGCTCCCTAAAATTTCCACTATAAAATATTCCATACATAGTCCATAAATTACAATCGAAAAATGTGTCCCGATTTGTCAAAATGTATGTGTCCACCCCACTACATAAATAGTGGTGGGGAAATGTCTACAAATATGTTTTTGCTTTGTCATCCTAGAATTGGAAACCAAGGAGACTGAAACCAAGGAGGACCACCCAGGGACTGGAAGCAAAGATCCAAGGGGCCCGGGGTATCGCTCCATACCCACATCAGGACTGGGCGAGGAGAACTGGTCGATCCACCCCTGATGGAAGAAAAGATGATGAACTTTGCCATTTTTGGAACCAAAGGAAAAGAGACAGATCATCGCAGTCTTGCGACTTCCCATTGATGGACGACAAACGCCAAATCGCAAGGGGGGGCTTGTGGGATGTTCTGACCCACTAGTCTATGCCCTACAACATTACTGTGTGCTGCTTTCATCAAAAACAGAATGGCCGCCGGAAAGCCTTATGCGCGCAAAAAATCTGTGAGAAGTGCGCAGGGAAACCTGAAAAATAGGCCACCAATCCATTTTGCCTATGTAAGTGGTAAAACAGGAGACCACACTGCCAAAACCTATCATTGGGCTGCCCACAGAGTAAAATAAAACTGCTTGAAAAGGCAGTGCTACATCCAAGGAAAACCCAGAAGTGCCTAAAATCTGTTTTTCCTTGGCTGTTACATTTGCAAAATAATGATTCTCAAACAGCTGAGAAGATACAACATCCTTGTTGGGTGTTCACCATCACCTTATTTAAGGAACCCCCATAAGCACAATGTCAAGAGAAACACCTTTCATCATTAAAAAAAAATCCACATTGAAAAGGTGCTTGCCTTGGAAAAATTGGTCAGATATGGGGGCAGTACCGCCGCTCGCCTGTGTCAGAAGCTCTCATTAATTGTACTGTCAGTTTAAAACTTGTGCCTTAAATCAAATTGTAGAAAAGAAGAGACTTGCCATCAAAAGCAATATGGGTTGCTACAATTCAATTTCTATGTTTTCAAAAGACTGGAATGAAGAGATTTGTGTGGATATTTGTAGAAAATGTAAATTGTATTTTAGAAAAGGCAATTTTTAAACAGTGTTTTAAAGTGGATTAATGTCAGCTACACTGGACTTCGAAGACATTCCACAGTTTCTCCCCAAACAAAGGAATCCTCCCCCTGCTCTCTGCTCAGGAACTGGCATTGAGTTGTTAAGGGAAGTGGGAGGAGATTTTGGCCTGTTGCTCTGAGTAGGGACAAAAGGCTCCCTTGACTGAAAGGAAATGCAAATTCAGGTGTCAATAGAAACCAACTGCTAAGGAAGAGAGGCTCGGGTTGCCCTAGCCCAGCCAAACCTTGGAGGCGGAGCTAGACTGATATGTGTATCTGAAACTTCCAGGAAATAGGTTTTTGGAAAAAGACTCATAGAACACTGTGTAAAACCTGGAAAAATCTGTGTTTTATAGGTTGTTAATATAAAAAGGCTGCTCACAATATGAAACTACTCTGAACCCTGTGCGATATTCAGAGACCGGACTACGGAAATGTTGATATTGTAGCAATTGTGATCATGCTAGGAATATGAAAGTTTACAGGATTATGCCCAGATGTCTTGCGCATGTATGTGGAAAAATGTGTACAGATCTGACACTCGATAACCGACCAAAAGCGTGAAAAACGGTCAGTTTTGAACCGAAACTCTCAAGAAGATGGGACTCGGACGGAGACGTGCTTTATAAAATATGTGATGTGGATATGTATTATTAGCAAGTTGGTGATATTTTAAATATGCTTTCTATGAAAAATAGGTTTTCTGTGTAGAAACAAAGGGGAGGTTTTTCCCTGGATTGTAAATTGCAGCATCACTATGACACTAGGTTTCTTTCTCAAAATAGGAGAGATGGAATTCTTTGACCAATCGGATCCCTAGAGGGTGGGCTTAGTATAATCAGCCTATCCACCCCTTTGGGAAATAGATAAATAGGGACTGTTGAGGACCTAGAGACACACACACATTCACTCATCAACTGATTTACTGGCGAAGCGCTCTGCAGGAGAACCCAGACCCAAGACTCCAGAACTCTGAAAGCAGAAGGCCCATTCCAAAGCTGAACCCTTCTCAGCTGGCCTTTAAAATCTTGCAACCTGATTTTAACCGCAGACTTCCCAGGGGCACACCAAATTTGAACAGCCTGGCTGTGCTGTTTTCTGCTTCTTGCCAAGAACTCTTGCCAGAACCCAGAGATCCAAACCAGTAGAGCAGAGCTGTAACCCAGAACCAACCCGTCAGATCCAGAACCAGAGTCCATGCAGAGACCAGAGTGCCTTGCTGAGTGCAGAACTAAGCGCCTGAATCCTGTCCGGTGGCTAGCAGATTCCAGTCCAAAACCTTTCACCAGATCTTTGACGGGCCTATTCCAAAACCATAGTTGTGAGTATTTAGCATAGAATTGTCCATAGCCAATCTCCTATCCTTAAGTAATCCAATCCAAAACCATTCTATCATATCCATACTGCATTGTAGAAACTCCCTTTGTCTTTTCTGAATCTTTCACTTATCCATATTGTCCTTTGTTAATTGTAGTGATAGTGTGATATATATCTTGTTCAACTCATCCAATAAATCTTTTAACTTTGCAAAACAACCTTCTTCTTGGTTCAGTGAGAACGGGGGGGATTCAAAGAGATGGGCGTGATATAAGGGTTCATCATTCAGAAATGAAAGAACTTTAGACATAAAAATATATAATTAAGGGTTCCAGCTGGGCATCTCACGCTAGGCATTGACTTAGGTGGAGTGCTGGGTTGAAACCACTTACAGTAGTGAATGTCCAGAAGAAAAAGAAAAAGGTTGTAATGTTTTAATAACTGATGTCACTCGATTTAGGAAAACCAACAGTGATAGTATTCTATTGCATTATATGCACTTATTTTATATTTCTATTTATTTACGAGCATGTTTGGTCTAAAAGCACAAATACATATGTTCAAATAGGAGAAAAAAACACTGATTACAAATTATAGAAATATTCAGATGTTACATTACATTTAGATAAATATATGTACATACACACATATGCACTTATGGCTGTTTTATTTGATCAACACTTGTAAATTCAGATAATCTGTACAAAAGTGGTATTTACTTGGTACTAGTTTTTAATAAACTAAGACAATATAAACAAACTGTAACAAAAGAGAGACAAGGCCCTAGCTAGACACTCTTAACAACATGCACATTTGTTTCCCTTGGCCGGTGTAACATTACTTTTTCCTATCTGTCAGAAAATCCTATCTTGCTGATTGAGCATGCGTGCGCATGCTCAGTCAGTACTTAACAGATAGAATTTTTTGACATCAGGAATGTGGTGTGCCTGTCTTTCTAGGGTCCCCGATGTGATGTTTTTGTAACTTGACGAGAGCCAAGCTCACTAAACTAACAGAACAAGGTGAAGCCAAGTTACGAGCTACTCGAAAACAGATGCAAAAAGCACAAACCCAGCGGATGAAATGCAGTGGACACTGTATTTATAAGCTCCCAGGATTCTAATAAGCACTAAATGTGCAAAACATATGAAAGAACCCATCCCAAATTTTAGCTTGGACACAATGCTGTCCGTTGCAGGTCATATCGTGGGTGTTATGGTATGGGTTTGTTATGGTATGAGTGACTGGGTAACTCGTGGGCCCGAGGGGTAGGGGGGTGGATGTAGCTTGGACACAATGTTGTTAGTTGCAGGTTATAGCTTGGGTGTTATGGTATGGATTTGTTATGGTATGGGTTTCTGGGTAAATTGTGTGTTCTGTTGTGGGGTGCTGGGTATAGCTTGGACACAATGCTGTTCGTTGCAGGTTATAGCTGGGTGTTAAGGTATGGGTTTGGTATGGTGTGGGTTCCTGGGTAAATCGTGGGCCCTGTTGCAGGGTGCCGGATGTAGCTTGTGCACGATGCAATTCGTTGCAGGTTATATCTTGGGTGTTATGGTATGGGTTGCTGGGTATATCTTGGGCCCTGTTTCGCAGTGCTGGATGTAGCTAGGGCACAGTGCTATTCATTGCAGGATATAGTTTGGTCTCATGATATAGATTTCTGGGTAACTCGTGGGCTCTGTCGCGGGGTGCTGAAAGTTTGTGCACAATGCTATTCGTTGTTTATCTTGATCCTTGCTGTGGGGAGTTGGGTTAATTGTGGACTCTGCTATGGGGGCGCTTGGTGTTTCTTGGGTCTTGCCTACATATGTGGGATGATAGTTCCATCTTGCGCTCTATGCTATGAGTTACTTGTTAAACACTGGGCCCTATGCTGCGGTTGCTGAGCATACCTGGAGTACTGGGCCCTATGCTGTGGTTGCTAAGCATACCTTTAGTACTGATGTGGGATGCTAGTTCCGTCTTGAACTCTATGCAATGGGTTACCTGGTAAACACTGGGCCCTATGCTGGGGTTGCTGAGTACTGGGTTCTATGCTGCGATTGCTGAACATACCAGAGACCATCGCATTAATGCCTACGACCTCTACCACCGTACTCAGAAAATGTTATTCCCCGCTGTGCACACAGTGCCTACTGTATGGAAAGTGAGAGTATCTTCGTACAAACAGCATTACGGGGAGGCAGCAGGCATAAGGTGGGACCATATTATTTGGATGGCTATGCTGTAATTGACGGGTTACCCAGCGCCTTTAAGTTCAATGGCTGCTTTTATCACAGTTGCTCCGAATGCAACCCATAAAATGATTTAAATCCACTAACGATAGCAGCTCACGGGCCCCTGTATTGTAGAACTATGATAAAGTGTATCATTGGAAGGCCTGGGGATGACAGTACGCACATTGTGGGAACATGAGGCGGAGTCCATGCTAGAATCTGATGCAACGCTTTCTGAGCACATCGAGCAACACCCTTTTCCACAGACACTGGTGCCGCAAAACGCCTTGTATGGAAGCAGCACTAATACAGTGGCATTTTTATGACTTCAGAAGGCTGTATCCATTGTAAACAAAACAAAGGGGTCCCCGATAGGCCACCCTCAAATATTTTACAAGGATTTTAAAGACATTGAACAGTAGTTTGGTCTGGTGAAATCCCGGGTGTTTTCACAGAGACAGCTTTACTACCTGGTTCTACCGATGCAAGCGGATGGAAAGAACAAATTACTTACCCATGGTAATGTTCTTTCTGGTGGATGTTCATCTCACAGATTCCTCATCTTTGATGTATTGGTATCCGCCTATGCAGTCTCTGAAAATATTTTGACAGCTGGGGGAGCTGAGCGCCTTCAGCATCCAATGACAGTTACCATTCCAACGTCCGGACGGGACGATGATAGTATAATAGCACACATTGCGCAAGCTGTCTCAGTTCCTAGTTTTCCCCTCTTTCTGCACAGCCGTCTTGAAGAAATAAATAACCCGCACGGGCGTTGAAAGAGAGAAGTGATAACAAATTCACCAAAGGTCAGAGGGGTAGGCTGGGAGGGTGATGAAACATCCATCAGAAAAAACATTACATGGGGAAAGTAATTTGTTATTCTAATGGATTGTGTCCTCCAACAGATTCCTCATCTTTGATAGACTCTGATAGCAGTTTTGGAGATAGAGGTGGGAGAAGTGGATTCTTTTGTGGAAGTCTGATTAACACATGATATTGTGCAGAACCGCACTTCCTAAGTAAGCGACCTTGCCCGATAGGGTGTCTAATCAGCAATGTTTTGAGAAATTATGGAGTGAGGACCAAGTTGTGGCATTGCAAATGTCCTTCACTGGTACACCTCTTTGGAGAGACAAAGTGGTTGCCACTCCCATGGTGGAGTGTGATTTTCAGGGACAACTTTTACAGCAATGGAGTAGCACTCCGAAATGCATAGAATAATCCAACATGATAGAGTTTTTTGGTCACGGTTTGGTCATCCTGTAGATTGTCAAATGTGCCGAGTGCCTAGCCGTTGACATGTACCCCCACTTTCCTTGTACACAGTCAAAGATTGCTCTCGGTAGGATTTACCTGCCTCAGCTTTGCCCTTCCTCCATCCATGTACCCTAGCACATGCCAGCCTAAAGCTCACCACACCCAACCCCACCCCACTTCATCCACCCAGCCTGTCCCAACGGCCTAACCTCACACTAAACCCTCACCCAGAAATCTCTGACTGCCCACAATCACCCCACTAATACACCTAATTCCACCCATCCACCGCCTCTCCTCAACCAAACCAACCCCCCACTACCTCACATCACCCCATCTAAAGCACCCACCCAACCATGTCACCTGCTCACGCAACCTCATCACATAGGCTCACCTCATCCAACATAATATCACCCCACCACCTAACTGACCCCAGGACCCCTCCCACCTAGGCTAACAATAGCACATACGCTTGAGGACCCTAGCTTACCCTAGCACAATACCCACCTACCCTAGCTCCTCCAGGCACAACAACCCATTTTTCATAAATAGCCCCAGAACACCATAGCTCACCCCACCACCCCACTTGCACACGCTTGGTCACCTCAAGGTAACACACCACCCACCCAACCCAGCATATGCCAGCAACCCACCCAGAGCTCACCCCAGGAGTCCACCCACCCAAGCTCACCCAGGCATCTCAATAGCTCACCCCCACTTGCAACCCCAGGATCACACCTAATCCTCTACCCACTCTTCCTCACCTAGAATCCCCCATGCTGGTTGCAGCATCACACCAACACACACACCCTAATAACCCACCCAAGCTCACTTCCATACCCTAGCCCACCCCAAACCCTATGACACCCTGATCACTCCCAGCCCGGCTACATCACTGAAACACATGCTGCTCACCCCAACCACCCTTGCGCACCTTAGCAAACCCTAGCTCACCCCAGCAAACCTACCTCACCCCAGCGCAACCTACCACACCCAGGAACCCTAGCTCAGCCAATCATTCACCCCAACGCAAATGCAATAAAAACAAGCACAACTCATTCAACATAGCGCATCGCAGCAGCCCACCTATCCAACCACCGCCAAAGCCCCCCAGAAAACATGAGCTCACCCCAGCGCCCCATTCTCCCCAGTCAGACAACCTCCCTCACACCTCACCCAACCTCACACACCCCACCAAACTTCAACAAACCACTTTGCATCATCCTACACAAGCTTACCCAACAACGTCACCCCGCCCTAGCTCCCCAGCAGAACACCGACCCACCGTAGCTCTCCGCAGCACGCCACCCATCTACCCTAACTAAACCCCGCACAATACATATCCACCCTAGCTCCCTCCAGTACATAAACGTCCCGGCCTAGCTTGCCCTGACACAATACTTATTGTAGCTCACCCAGGGCACCATAAGATGCCTCAGCAAACCAATCCACACACCAATCCCAGCTTGCATCAGTACACTCCCGACCTTTCCTCTCTCCAGCTCACCACCCACCAACCCTAGCTCACAACATAGCTGACCACAAAAAAACATTCCACTCACCCTACCTCTTACTAGCATACAATCTACCTGCCCTAGCTCACCTGTGCAGTACAACCACCCTCCTCTAGCTCTTAGCAACACTCCCTGCACCCTAGATCACTCCAGCACAAGATCACTATAGCACCCCATCTGTCAACTCAAGCTCACCAAAGCATCCCATCATCCAAGCATCCTATCCACCATAAAGTCGCCCAACACTGCACACATTTTAACTCATCTCAGCCCCTAGCCACTCACTCTAGCTCACCACAACACAGCACCCACCCACCTAGTTCATCAGGTATAACATCCACCGACCGAGCTCACACCAGCAAAACGCCCCAGCCTAGCATGACACAGACTAGCACGCCGATCCCAATTCACGCCAGCAAACCATCCATTCTAGTTCACCGTAGCCCCACACCCACCAGAGCTATTCCCACCAACCCCACCTGCCTACTTTAATTCACCTCATCATCCCACTGGACTTAAGCTCATACCAGCACCCAGCCCACTTAACCTAGCCACCCAGCATCTGAACAAGCTTGCATAGCTTATCACAGCACATCACCCACCCGCCCTAGGACAATAGAGCAAATAACAACCTCACTGTGGCTCATCCAAGCACGCCACTGCAACTCACCCCAGCACAGCAACCACCCAGTCTAGCTCACCCCAGCAGCCCACACACCCACATAAGCTCACCCGAGCTGTATAGCCAAGCACCCAATTACATCCCAGTACAGGCTCCTCTCAAGACATCACACACCACCCTAGATTGCATCTTCTTGATGCCCGCCCACTGCATCAACTGAGCAAACCCTAGCTCACACAAGCATCCCATAGCTCACACAAGCATCATATAGCTCACACAAGCATCCCCTAGCTCACACACGCATCCCATTGCACACACAAGCATCCCATAGCTCGACCGAGCACAACACACACCCAACTGAGCTAAAAGCAGCACACTGCCTCATTACAAGTTCAGTGGCACAGCAAAAAGTGGGGATTCCATTATTGCCACCTTTTGGGCGGTAGCAGAATTACCACCATTTTTCACAAACCACTGAATTATACATTTGGATATAAAGTGGATGATTTACCTCCAGTAACAAATCCGCTGGTGGTAAATCCACCACAAATCTCCATGGAGTCCTGTGCTCTACACACACAGGGAATTACACCACATTACCACCACTTGTAATCCCATGGTGCACTCATGGGACCAAGTGGCGGTAATGGTAATGAAGAATAGGGGCCACTGAATGAACACCAAACATGTAAATGAGGCCCTTTGCACCCACATTGTTACCTCTAATCGGACTTTATATTTTTGTAAAGAATCAACTTTTTGCATAATAAGGAAAGTCTCACCTTGGCAGACTGGAACTATTCAATGAAAGGCCAATGGAGGTGTAAAGGTTACCCCGACCGCCGCAGCACTCGCTACCCGGTAAAGAAACCCAGAGAGAAAGTGTGCGACCGACAGGGAAACCCTCTGGGGTAGAAAACCCTGACAGGATGCGGGCTCCGGTGTATCGATCACAGCGTCAGGACGGCGTCTCCAATGGTGATTTGGGAAGGCTTCTTCTGATGGCAAGAAACAACAAGGTAAGGTGCTTTGTGGCAGAGTAGAGCGGTAAGTATAAAGAAGGTAAGAAGGACCCCTAACCTCTTAGTTGGCAAATCCTCGAATACCTGAAGCAATCCCTGAAAGATGGGATTCCGAGAGAGCTGAAGAATGGGAAATCTAGAAGGTAATTGAGAGGTAAGTGCGTGCACAAGGGAAATGGTAAGATAAGGACTGGCGGGGAGACAAATTAACTGTAGCAAATAATTACCCGGAAGGAACCCCAGAGATTGGAACAGAGATTAAGCGCCCAACGGGGAGATGGGAATGACCCCTGGGATTGAACAAGCCAAAGCAGCTGGGAAGAGAATCTGAAATAGAATCAAGACAGTATTAGTACGGTAGGATGTAGAAAAGCATAGGTAGAGTGAAATGAGAGCACCTAGGTACGAACTCACGGAGAATCAGCCAAAACAGTAGCGATGCGAAGAGCAGTCAAACTTTGTGCCGTATAAGGAATCACGCGAGTTGTTTGCCGCATCCCTGGCAAACGTGTAGAGACTGCAACGTTGTTCTCAGTGCGGACTGTTCTGCGGTCCGCCATCTTGGAAATACCGACCCAAATTACACCGCACAATCGGTTTCGGGACCATAGGGGCCAATGTGTTGCGTATGTAACAGTATGCCCCCTTCTTCTGGGGGGTGACCCCGGCTTTCCCAGGTGCAACCGGAAAAAACGTTGAACCAAGCGGGGTGCGTGAACCCCGGAGGCCGGTTCCCAAGTTCTCTCGGCAGGAGAGTACCCCTTCCAATCCACTAGGAATTGTAGTTTGCCGCTACGATAGCGGGAGTCGCAGATGCTAGCGACTTCAAATTCAGGGCCGGTATCAGTAGACACCACAGGTGGAGGGGGTTCTGTCTAATCGATGAAAACGGAGTGGTACAGCTAGCTTAATTTGAGATAGATGGAATACCGGATGTATCCGAGACCATGACATGGGTAGAGCTAACTTTACTGCAGCAGACCTCTAAGGAGGTAATTTTGAAAGGTCCAAAGAATTTCAGAGAAAGCTTGGATGGGACCAAATGACGGGGAAGAAAGCGAGAGGACAACCAAACCGAATCTCCCGGCTTCAACAAGGGAGAGTCTTGATGATGACGATCTGCAATATTCTTGGCCCGATCTTGTGCGGCTTTCAGCGATATTTTAGCAAGTCTATGTCCTTCCTGGATTCCAGATATTAGACTATCCACACCTGGACAACATGAAGGAGAACTGGCGACCATTGGTACAAAGGAAGGATGAAATCCATAGGAACAATGGAAGGGACTAGTGCGAATCGCAGAGTGTTGTATGCAAACTGTGCAAAAGGTAGTAATTCTACCCAATTGTCCTGAGCAGCGGATACGAAACACCGTAAGTAACCCTCCAGAGTTTGATTCAGACGTTCAGTCTGTCCATTTGTCTGGGGATGGTAACCGGAACTAAGAGCCTGTTTGATTCCCAAAGAATGACAGACTTTCTCCCAAAAAACTGAAGTGTATTGAGGACCCCGGTCAGAAAGCACTGTATCAGGCAGGCTGTGTCGAGAAAATATTTCCGAAAGGAAGATTCTAGCCATTGCTTCTGCTCCTGGTAGCTTGACCAATGGTATAAAGTGTGCCAGCTTCGTTAAGTAATCTATAGTAACCATTATAGCGGTCTTATTATGTGAATTAGGAAGGTCCACTATAAAGTCTGTAGAGATTACTTGCCATGGTTTATCTGGGATAGGCATCCGAGTTAGTAATCCCATAGGAGGTACTCTTGGATTCTTGGATTGGGAGCACACGGTACATGCTGCTACATAGTCTTGGACGTCAGTGCGAACTCCTGGCCACCAAAAGTGACGTTGCACTAAGTCCAGGGTACCTTGAAACCCACGATGACCGGCTGCTCGGGTGTCGTGGCACATCTGTAAAACTTCTTGTTGAAGTGTCGATGTAGGAACCAGAACTTGGGTTTTGTGAAAATAATAGGGCTTAGCCTCAGTGAGAGGATAGGTAGAGGCGATCTTTTCGCAGAGTGACTGATTGTGGGAGGATGCAGATCTCAATTCTTGTAGAAAATCTGTGCCAACAGCGATAAATGTTGCTTTGGGAAACAATGGTTCTGGAAAAAATTGAGAGGTGGGTGAATCTTTTCGGGAAAGGGCGTCCGCACTTAAATTTTGTTTTCCTGGAAGGAATGTGAATTCTATCCGAAACGGGAGAAAGAAATAGGCCCAGCGTGCTTGTCGACTGTTAGTCGTGTGTGCATTCTGTAAGACCTTGAGATTCTGATGGTCTGTGCAAACTTCAACTGGAAAGGGCGAACCTAGTAACAAGTGTCTCCATTCCTCAAAGGCCTTTTTGATAGGCAACAATTCTTTTTCAAGCACAGAATAATTTTGTTCAGAAGTGTTGAAAGTTTTCGAAAGATATGCCACTGGTCTCTCATCTCCTTGTTCCATACGTTGCAATAAGACTGCGCCTAATGCATGATGGGATGCATCGGTTTCTATAAAGAACTGTTTACTTTGGTCAGGAGTAACCAAAATAGATGCAGAGGTAAACAATGACTTTAGGGTTTGAAAAGCCTGATCAGTTGATTCGTCCCAGAGGTATGGAGTTTCTTTTTTCAAGAGACGTGTTAGTGGTAGAATGATTTCAGAGAAACAAGGGATAAATTTCCTATAGAAATTGGCGAATCCCAAGAATCGCTGGATCTCCTTGACGTTGGATGGAATGGGCCATTCGACTATGGCAGAGATTTTCTTAGGATCCATGGATATGCCATAACAAATCCTAAACAGGTAACTTGATTACGATGAAACTCACATTTTGAGGCTTTACAATAGAGATGGTTGGACTGCAGACGTTCTAATACTAGATTCACATGTTTGATGTGTTCTTCTCGATTGAATGAATACACAAGGATATCATCCAAATAGATGATCACGAAGTGGAACAGAATGTCTGCAAAAAGATGGTCCATAAAACGTTGAAACATGGCAGGTGCGTTTACCAACCCGAATGGCATCACATGTCCGAATGGTGTTCGGAAGGCTGTTTTCCATTAATCTCCGGGGGCAATACGGATGTGATGATAAGCCCCACGGAGGTCTAACTTTGTGTAGAACGAAGCCCCTCGGACGGCTTCCAGGATGTCTGGAATAAGCGGCATCGGGTATTTATCTCTCACGGTGATCTTATTTATTCCTCGATAATCGATGCAAGGCTGAGTTCATTAGAGTCTTTTTTGGGGATGAAGAAGAATGATGCACCAGCACGGGAAATTGATTCTGTAATAAGTCCATTTCGTAGATTGGCCTGAAGATATTCTTGAAGGACACTCTTTTCCCGCTGTGAAAGAACATACATTCTCCCAAAAGGGGTAGGTTGGTCAAGGAGTAGGTCAATGTGGCAGTCGTCTCTTCTGTGAGGTGGTAGAGTAGGAAACTCGGGATTGGAAAAGACGGATTTGTACATCATATGGCAATCTGGGATAACCTCTAAATGGTTGATGGTGGGAACTGAAGGTGTTTCTGAGCTAGCAGTCGGGATATGAATGCCTACTGACGCACACAATATTCAGAGCCGAGGAAAAGGGTACCTGCTGTCCAATTTATAAAAGGGTTATGCACCCTTAACCAAGGAACACCTAGTATGATTGGGAAGTGAGCCGCTTTGATGAGATCAAACACTAGGTTTTCTTTGGGTGCGGCAATCTGACAAATAACTGGTTCGGTTTGTTCTCGGATGGGGCCAGAGCTTAAAGGATTTCCATCCACCCCTTGGATAGGAGTAATCAGAGCCTTGGGTGTACGAGTAATTCCATGTTCCGTGGCCCATTGATCGTCTAGAAAGTTACCTGCGGCTCCACTATCTATTAAGGCTGGTATACCTTGTAAGATCTGTTTGGGTAATATTATGGTTACAGACACAACAACCATGTTTTGAGTGGTTTCCGCAGTGTCAATGTTCAAACCAAGCCTCTTTGGGGAATCAGAGTTATGAACCCCTACCGCTGTTCCCCCTGCGATAGGGTTTTGAAGTTTCCCGACTTCTGGACTTGAGTATGGCGAGGAAGAATGAGCAGGCAATCTCGTAGTATGTGAGATGAAGCTCTGCAGTGCATACATAAACCTAATGTCTTTCTTCTTTCTTTTTCAGTAGCAGATAAAGGTCCTCTGACGGATCCAATTTGCATGGGTTCGTCAGTCGGAACAGGCTTACTGGCAGTTACATGGACTTCAGTATGAGATCGGATCCCTTTATTCTTTCTCCTTTCATATGATCTTTCGTGTAACCGATAATCAATTTGCATGGTGAGAGTAATCATATCAGCTAGATTGGCAGGACGAGGAACTTTAGCAACCTCGTCCTTGAGATCATCTGATTGCCCCCGTCTAAACAATGTGAGTAGTCCGTCATCTGGCCAACCAGTCTCAGAGCATAACTGTTTGAACTGCGTGATATATGTTAATAAGTCCTTACTACCTTGCGTAAAATCTAATAACTTCTCTTGTGTGGAAACTGAAATTTCTTGTCGGCTAAACATAGATTTCAGGCTATTTGTAAAGGCGGAGTAAGAGTCTAAGAACGCGTTATTCGATGTGACCAAGTGAGTTGCCCATGCCAAAGCCGGCCCGGAAAGGTGGAAAATCAAAAAACCTACTTTATCCTTGTCTGTTGGGAAAAAATGAGATTTGAAAGTGAATTGTACTCTGCAACTATCCAGGAAACTATCCAGGAACTCTTTGAGTTTATGTGGATCTCCATCAAACTTGCCTGTATTTAATGTTGATGGAGGTGAATCAGAAAACGCTCGGGCGACCTGTTGTCGCAGCTGAACATTATCTTGTTTGAGGGATTGCATTTCTAATGAAATCGCCTGCATGGCGGCCATAAGTTGTTGCATTTGCTGGTCCATTGAATAACAGTCTGCCAACTCCTTTCTTATTTCTGGCGTTGCTATCTGTTACCTCTAGTCGGACTTTATATTTTTGTAAAGAATCAACTTTTTGTATAATAAATGTATGGGAGGATTGGTCCAAGAGACCCCCCTCCCCTGCACCACCTCCCCTTTGTGAAGTCCATGGCTCGTCGGGGGTTCCCCCTGACACCAGGGCCCAGGTGGCGGGTGGACCACTGGCTGAAGACATTGACCAAACATGCTGTATTAAGTTAGACCCTGGAAACCATTTTGTGAAATCAAAATGGCATGAGCCCTGTGCGCCGCAGCGCGGCCCCCACCCTTGGAGAGTATCACTTGTCCCCGTGGCCGCAGCTCCCTGGCAGATCCGCTGAGAGCCCGTTCCCACGAACAGACGGACATGAGCTAGTGCTAGATGCAAACACTGTAACATTCACCTTCCGCAGTGTATCACTGTTCTCAGTATGACCCGGCCAGCAGGGCCGGGGTGGAAAAGAACTGTAAAATGGTCCCCCGACAAAGGCAGAGCCCCCAAGTACTTATGAGCAAACTACCTGTGATTAAACTCTTCTCTCCATGACCTTTTTTACTAAAACATGTAACCTCCATGAAGATGGCAGAATGTGTGTTTATATGGCATTCTGGTTGAAGTACCCACATCCACGTAGCTATGCGCAAATGGTAAAAGTGTCCAGGGGTTTTCATGTTATATGTTTCGCCGAGAAGAATGCACCCCAAGGTCCCATGCGATAACTGAACTAATGCTGCTAGAGTGCAAAGGAAGACAAATTCAACCCCATTGGGAGTTCATGTAAATGGTGCACGAAAATACACAATATGTATTTGAATGTCCAAGTTCACCATGTGTCACTACCATCAGTCTCATTGGCCAGTTGTTCCTGCGTGCTCCACCAACCTTACTACTACCTTGCTTACCGTGCATGTATAGAAATGTAACAAAATGCTGTGGTTGTTAAATACTTAACATATAGTTATCAATTGCAAAATGGGTATAGGTAACGCATTTGAAATGGCCATGTAAAAGCACTAACAATGTAGAAAACATAAGTTTTGAAAAGACTCAATGAGTATTGTACATTATATGAATGTTTATGCCTCTTCCACATGATCTGCAACGCACGAGGAAAATACCATTGTGGGCATATCCAAGGCCATGCCCCCTTCCTCCCCATTGAAGCTTGCCAGACAGAAAGCAGAGGCCTGTGCTGCTCTGCTTCACCTCCCCCAATTCGGCTGGAGCCGCTTCATACATTCACGTTGCCCCGCAGCTCCCAGGGCCGCGGCCAGCCACCTGAATTATTTACAACCCAGCAGTAAACCCTGGCCATAAACGCAGGCCCGAAGGCGCCCTTTCTTAGGCTCCACGACCCACCAGCTCACCCCAGGTTAATGGCCCCTGTAAAATTAGGACACCCAATATTATAGCAACACTGTAGGAACACATTCATAATGACTTCTAACGAGACATGATAACTTGGACAGCTCGCCCCTTGCCCCGAGACCCAACCTCGCGACCTATGATACCCGGTCAACAGGACGATAGTAACCATGTATTGATGTATCACCAAAAGACCCCACTCTAGGTGCATTCCTCCTGTGTTGCATTAACCTGTAGTATAACCTATTGGAAGATTTACCGGGGAAGATAATATTGCAATATTGAATGAATCCAGTGTGCGTGGCCTTAGGGCAGAAAGCCAAGAAAGACGTTCATCACTGACACTGGTCACGGCTGGCACAACAACACCGCCCGGATGAGCCCAGCTGACCTGCCCGGCCCAGCCCGGCCCACGTGGGTAACCAGTGACGTCCACCAACCACAGCAAACCACATCACAGCTGCACCTATAGTTAGTCGTCGCCACCCAATCCCCACGAACTTGTGCCCCCTATAGTGTGTAGGTTCTGATGACGCATTCTGTAAATATATATGCCGGTCTTTGCTATTGTCAGACAGAGCGCTCTCGGAGTTTGCAGAGTCCTTTGCATGCCCTATTCTGACTTATATAAACTCCCATTAAGCTCACCCGCACTTTGTCTTAGCCTTATTCCCATCTTGGGAGAGTCCATTATTGTCTCTCATTGTGGGGAGGATCGTGCTATCTGGGGACGCTCGCCTTCATAAGGAAAGTCTCACCTTGGCAGACTGGAACTATTCAATGAAAGGCCAGTGCAGCGTGTAAAGGTTACCCCGACCGCCGCAGCACTCGCTACCCGGTAAAGAAACCCAGAGAGAAAGTGTGCGACCGGCAGGGAAACCCTCTGGGGTAGAAAACCCTGACAGGATGCGGGCTCCGGTGTATCGATCACAGCGTAAGGACGGCGTCTCCAAAGGTGATACGAGAAGGCTTCTTCTGATGGCAAGAAACAACAAGGTAAGGTGCTTTGTGGGAGAGTAGAGCGGTTAGTATAAAGAAGGTACGAAGGACCCCTAACCTCTTAGTTGGCAAATCCTCGAATACCTGAAGCGATCCCTGAAAGATGGGATTCCGAGAGAGCTGAAGGATGGGAAATCTAGAAGGTAATCGAGAGGTAAGTGCGTGCACAAGGGAAATGGTAAGATAAGGACTGACGGGAAGACAAATGAACTGTAGCGAATAATTACCCGGAAGGAACCCCAGAGATTGGAACAGAGATTAAGCTCCCGACAGGGAGATGGGAATGACCCCTGGGAATGAACAAGCCAAAGTGGCTGGGAAGAGAATCTGAAATAGAATCAAGACAGTATTAGTACGGTAGGATGTAGAAAAGCATAGGTAGAGTGAAATGAGAGCACCTAGGTAAGAACTCACGGAGCATCAGCCAAAACAGTAGCGACGTGAAGAGCAGTCAAACTTCGTGCCGTATAAGGAATCACGTGAGTTGTTTGCCGCGTCCCTGGCGAACGTGTAGAGACTGCAACGTTGTTCTAGTGTGGACTGTTCTGCGGTCCGCCGTCTTGGAAGTACCGACCAGAATTACACTGCACAATCGGTTTCGGGACCATAGGGACCAACGTGTTGCGTATGTAACACACATTAGATCAGCCCAGCAGCCCACTCACCACAGCGCTGCGCCCAAACCAGGTCACTGTAGGACCTCCTCCACCAAGCCTAGCACCTCCAAGCACTCCACCCTCCAACTCTAGCTTAGACCTGGCACCCAACATGCCCCAGATCAAGCCAGCACCTCAACCACCCCCAGCACAGCACTGACCCACCGCAGCTCACTCGCTGCAATGCCCACTCACCTAGGTCACCCCAGCATAGCCTCCACCAATCCTGGCACAACCCAGCACAGCACTGACCCAACTTCTGTTTACTGAGATAGTTAGCTCCGGACCACAGATACCAGAATGCATTTGGTGGGGTACCCACATAAGGGACCACATAAAACATTGCACAGCAGCTCCCGAACCGCAGGTCAAGCATGTCTCTAAACGCCTCGTGGTGAATGGTGTAGGTTGTCCAATGGTTAAGGCACAAGGTTAAGGAATTTAGGGCAGTAAACAGAGGCAGGCGACTGATGTGCGAGCGATTTCAGTGCCAGTAGACAAGGCACAGCATAGATAGAACGCGAACTCTGGGTGCAATGAAGCGTGATGTTAATTAAGAATTGTTGTGACAGGCACTGGGCATCGTAACAGCTGTAATAAATGTATCTGGAATTCATTAAGAAGAGTTGAGCATTGTGAAGCCTGACATGATGTGAATGCACGACCAGGTGGTTGCTAGCTGATCGCTTGTATGGTATGCATTAGCTCCCAGAGCTATCTTGCCCTGAAGAAGAAACTAAAAGTTATGCGCACATTGTACATGATTCAACTTTCAACAGGATTAGGTCGGTTTAGGACGTTTTGACCGCATGCAAATGTTCTCATGGTCAAAACGTCCAAAAAATGCTATCACCAAAGGTTCGAACACCAAAAGTTCGAACCTTTGGTGGTAGCATTATAGTTAAGTATAAAAAAAAGACTGTGGGGGCTACTGGGGTGTCCCCTGCAACACCCTTCTCACTATACTGTGTGGTATAGTGAGCGGGGTTTTGCGGGGGACATCCCTGCAACACACTCGCAAAAAAAATAAAAAAAGGGGGGCTGCAGGGGTGTCCCCCGCAACACCCCGCTCACTCTACCTTGCAGTATAGTGAGCGGAGTTGTGGGGGACACCCCTGCAGCCCCCGTAGCATGTAAGTGTGTTCACATGAGAAAGGTGCAAACTTGTGGTAGTTCGCACCTTTCTCATGCGAACGATTTGCCCGCAGTAATTTCAGCCGCGGGCAAATCACTCGGATTCGATTAGGTCATGATCCCGGCTCAAACACAAGCGAAGAACACAAAAGTATGCCAGTCAGGTAACACAATGGTGTCCCCTCCAAAAACATATTTCTTTTTGCAGATACCCTGATTACTGGACAATTATCAACACACTTGTTCTGCGACCAAATCGCACAGTTTCTCCTCATGGTGTATGAAATGGTAGGACGATCCTATAATTTTAGCCAACCACGCGTTGTACTGGAGGGCGGAGCGACCTCTGAAGGGGTCCATGAGATTCAGAGCTTGCCCTCCGGCACCTTAATACGAGATAGCTGCACCTTGAGGAGGATGGGGTGCAGGATTCTCTTACTCCAACACCAATCAATAAGGACAAGTCAATGGTTTGGCAAAGGGAAGTCTGTTTAATGACAAGTAAAGAAAACAGGGAAACAAATGGTAATCAACAGTGATGTGATCGCCTGTCTCGCTTCAACCTCCAAATTCTTCATGCAAACAATAACTCTTACGTCAAATTTTCGTCACGTGTAAAAATCATAATCTTGACATGCAATCTTATTGGTCGGGAAAGGTAACTTAAGTATAGGTACTATATCTGTATATGGTAACAGAGTGGGGGATTGGATAACTTATTGGGTGGGCGTCTATGCCCATCCCTCTACTTCACTCGTTATAGACGTCATTAAAAGTACAATGTCTTATTGGTTCTACTTACTATAGGACCCTAGATTATTTGGTCCATCGTGATTGGGTCGGTTACACCCCTAGACATAAATCTCCACTTTAATTAGCAGCATGCAGAATAGACACCCAGGTGCGGGATGGCCCAAGATTCACCCTGCCTCCCTTCCATCAATCACTAGCTTCAGGCCTATGTGCCAATTAGTTGGGTGAGAGTGGCCTCGGACTGTAACTTCTTATCCGGAAAAGTTATGGCCTCCTCTGGGTTTGGATGACATCAGATGTGGGCACCTCTCCATGCCAGGCTGGTCACGTGTCAGTTCACCGTGAATCGGCTTCAATTTCCCTCTATTTGTGTGTTAGATCCTTTGTTCAGCCTCGCCACCTGCCTGGGCCTCCTTATCTTGACCTTCACGGAGCAGGCTTCTATGCTTTTAAGTTTCGATTCTTCGGAGTTGCTGCTCTCCTCCATTCCTTGGGTTGACCTCGAATTCCTAGCCATGAGCTGCTTCTTGCTGAGTTTCGATTCCGCTTTTCTGTCTGACTTTGAGCTAACTTATGAATCCTGGCCTTTCCGTCCTCTATCATCCTAGGCTTACTTCTGTTTGTACAAAATGGATTCGCACTTGTATAGTGTGCTGCTTGAGGTAGATATATAGTTGGCACTTGCCGCTCTTTCCTCCTACTAAGCATTGCAAGCAGTATTGTTTCCTTAGCTTCTTGCGTTCCAAGCCTTTTTACAAGCATGTAGCCACTAATATTCTCCCATTCTGTTCAACTTGTTACGTTTTTACGTAGTTTAACATTGTTTCTTCTTTTATGTGCGTTACATCCTTATTCGCAACATTTCGTCTTTGTTTATCACCTTTTGGTTGCCGGTTCTTTCATCTGTGAGTCTGTCTGGACCCTTGTGACGTCAGTGTTCGCCTCCAATGAGAGCCCTTTGGGTCTCTTCTGGGACAGTTTGTAAGTAATCTTCATTTCGTGTCAGTTGCTGGTACGGTTGCCTCAATGGATATCGTGCAGCCCATGGTTGTCTAAGTCATTGGTGCTTCAATAGGTATACAAGTCCTTCTGATGGGTACTGGACAGAGCCCTACTGTGGCTGTGTTGGTTTATTTGCTCCTCATACGTCACATATCTTGGCAAGTATGCTTCTGGCATCTCAAAACGGGTGGCTGGAGTGCAGGCTATATTTGGGACCTCCTCTACAGCGTTGCACCCTGGAATTTGGAGTTCCATATAAAATTTGACATATAATAAATACTACAAGCTCCAAAATGCAGAAGCCTGTAGCGTTATGTAAATGCAGAAATGAATACTAAAAAGGTGCTGTGGACCTCTGCTGCACCAGTCTGTATGCAGACCTGTCCACATTGGCCTCTTGGTGGCCCCCACACCTGACACCTAGTGGTGAGCCCCCCACCAACCATGGAGATTCACCGGCTTGGGGGGGAAGGGATGCAGGCAGCTCCAAGGGGAAGGAGCGCCTGGCAAATGGGATAGTGTGATAAAAGGGAGGGCATGCTGGGGTGAAGAGGATGGCAGGAGGCAGAAGGACATTGGCATAATACTGGGGCAAGATGTGAGGGGATGTCCAGAGGCAAGACTGGATAGTGGGAGGCAGGGAAATGCTTATATGCACAGGCAGGTTTGGGGAGTAGTAGCCCTCTTTGTTTGCTGACTTGAACAGTGAAAAGGTGTAGAGTCCCTAAGTAGTACTGCTGCTGCCTTTCCGCGTAAGTTTGTTCTTAAATAACTTACATTTGCTTTTGTTTCCCATTTTGCTTACTTATGGCAGCTTATTCAAAAGTCACTTCCATGGTTGGAATTGTGCTGTAGAAAGACCAGGGCATATTGCCTCTGTGATGTTTGTGTGTACCCCCACCCACCTCCAGCCCCTTTCCCCCCAGGAAGCTCTTTTTACTGTGACCATAAAATGGCCAGAGCGAACGCTGCCATTAGTGGAACTCTGCTGCACCAGACTGTATGTAGACATGCCCACATTGGCCTCTCACCCCTTGTGGATGTTTCTCCATGCCCCCCTAGGCTCTTTCACACATGCATGCGTGCTCGCATCCATCCGCTCACCCCCCTCCCCGCCCCCACTGCAGTACATTCCCAGGTTTCTTCCCTCATGTTCCGTATTCAGAGAAAGCCTTGATGTTTAACCTGCTGAGGTCGATAAATGAGCACCATACTCTGTTGGTAATGAGCAGTGCTCAGAAGCCTGTAGCGCTATGTAACTGCAAAAATGAATACTAAATAAAGTGTGCATGCTCAGTCATGACTTATAGTTAAATAGTGGGGGCAGGGCCGCCGAAATAGCAGAGGCATCTTTGTACAGAGGAAAGCAGTAGGGGCAGGAGAGGGGGCCCTTAGGGCAGTGTCTACACACCTCAGCCATTTTACAGCGGCCCAGGGTGTGGGTGAGGGGGTGCCCCGCCTTAGATCTTGTTTGATGTGGTCAAGGCTCAGTGCTGCCTGGATGAGCCATCTCCCCCAGCAGTAAGATGAGGCGGGCAGGGCAAAGCATGCTGGTGTCAGGGAGAAGTGAGGGGGTGCCTTGCGTTCCACAAGACCCTCATTCATGGGGGATCTGGGCTGGGCCGGGGGTCTAAACAGGATCGAAAGTCAGAGAGGCAGTGCCCTTTTATTGGAGGGACGATTTTCTCACACCCCAGTCTATATTTACACAATAATCTGCTTTCCTCATTTATGCCCGCCCCCATTAAGAAATTACCTGCAAATAAAACGCCTCTTTGAAGAAAGCACATCAGTGTTTGGGCTGCCATAAGAGGGCACTTTGCACCCCACCATCGTGTAACAGCATACTGCCAGGAACTCACAGGGTCTCAGTCCCCGACTCTTTAAGCAATGCCCCCATCTCTCTATAGGCTGCTACTTCCTAAAGCGCCTTGAACATTGCCCCCTCGGGACACACACGCTGGCTGGGCATTCGGAAACCTCCACCGAGCTCCGTGAGGATCTTGCATCAGGAGAGGTTTCAATCCACTTGGGTATGTCATCAAACTGAAAAAAGAGGAATTGAACCTCCTACTCCACTTACCCCACTTTCCTGGTACAAGGGCAAATGCCTGCTCTCGGTAGGATTTTCTGACGGGTAGGAAAAAATGACAGATCAGGCTGTCAGATTTTCCTACCCCGTCACTTTTTCCTACCCCTGGGTCGGTTGCCCAATGACTGCTCTCAGTAGGATTTTCTGACGGGTATCAAAAAATGACAGGTCAGGCTGTCAGATTTTCCTACCCTGTCACTTTTTCCTACCCTTGGTTGGCTTGCCCAATGCCTGCTCTTGGTAGGATTTTCTGACGGGAAGGAAAAAATGACAGGTCAGGATGTCAGATTTTCCTACCCCGTCACTTTTTTCTACCCCTGGTTGGATTGCCCAATGCCTGCTCTCGGTAGGATTTTCTGACGGGTAGGAAAAAATTACAGGTCAGGCTGTCAGATTTTCCCACGCCGTCACTTTTTCCTACCCCTGGGTGGGTTGCCCAATGCTTGCTGTCGGTAGGATTTTCTGATGGGTAGGAAAAAATGACAGGTCAGGCTGTCAGATATTCCTACCCCGTCACTTTTTCCTACCCCTGGGTGGGTTGCCCAATGCCTGCTCTCGGTAGCAAAAAATGACATTACAATTCCTGTCAGATTTTCCCGCCGATAGGATTTTCTGACAGCAAAAAGTGATGTTACACCGGCCCATAAAACTGAGCTATAGCACATAAAATTGTCACACCAGAGCACCATCAGACTGGAACTGAACCGGTTCAGTCTTGCATTAAAATTCATGCAACACCACCTCATGATTCACATTTGCCCCCACCCTGTATCACACTTTTTTTTACCAGAGCCACATGCCATTTTTAAGACTGCTTTACATTATGACATTAAACACATTCCAGGGCACCTTTTCCCAAATTCTGAGAATTGGGGGTGGAAAGGGGACAATATGATGTTAGACCCAGGTGTCAGAACTATAAAGTGTCTAGGATGAAAGAAAATTAGGAGGAAAAACTCACCTTGGGTTTATTTTTACAACCAAGTAACAGCGAGCAGCAAATTGCGTCAATGCGTGTTACCAGGAAGGTCAGGAGACACGAGGCACGCAGAAACTAGAGTGCTACCTAGGGAACATTCTAGAAAGTCCGCCTGAACTTCGTATCCATCCCTGCGTGTAATCATTCAGCAATACCTGCCAAGTCTGCTAGACAGTATAGTATTGGTAGTTATGATTAGAGAGGTGGTCAGCGGTTTGTGTACACGGGGGCGTACGGGGTGGGATTACGTGCAGTGGTCGCGGCGCGCGGGGGAGGGGGCGGGTCCCGCGACCAGTGGGTGCTGCTGCAGCGACGAGTGTGTGCAGGAACATCTGGTGCGAGAGAAGTGTGCCTGGGTGTGTGACTTGGGGTGAGGCGATAAGGTGTTATTGGGGCTGGTACAGCTCTGGCCGGTTTGAGTCGGTTCTGCCAGGAGGGGAGGGGTATTAAAGGTGGCCCGGAGTTTGCAGACATAGAAAGAGGAGACATTGATTGCGCACCACGGGAGGAAAACACTGGTCGGAAACCCTGCTCACTCTGCCTGTAGTGACATTTCACAAAACTACGAGTGCCCCTTTTCAACAACGACTTGACAGGCCTCTCGAAGTTTGCCAAGGGCACATAGGACTGTGCCGCTAGCACCGTGCCTTTACTTTTTATTTTGTTTTTTTTTTACCTCGAAGTACTCAGACCACAGGAGAAACTGCCTGTGCCTCAACTGGAGCAGGGGTCCCTCACTGAGGACAGGGCTGCACCGTTACTTGACCCGAGGCCACATCGGACGAGGACTGGCTTGGTGCACCGCCCCCTGGGACCCAACGTCCCCCCCATTCCACCGGGAGCTGAGGATGCCTCCGATAGACCAGAGCCTGGAGTACCACACTTTACCTTTCAAGGAAAGGAAATGTCTGGGTGAGTCTTGGTGTAGTGAAGTGTATCCCAAGTACATAAATGTTACCAGATGACTACGTGTTTTTCGGTGACACGCAGCTGGGTCCTGGGCTTTAAGTGGTCGTTAGTTGCATTCTGGGCGTTGTAGTTTTGTTGCCTGCATGTTGAATAAAAAAACATTAAAGTAAGTTACAAAAAAAGAGAAGTGGGCAAAAAACTAAGCACATGTTTGTTGTAGATGGTTACCGTTGCGGTGCTTCTGCTGTCTACTTCTCGATGCACTTCCTCTCCTTTCTTTGCCCCGCCGCCTTGCCGTTTATTTACTATATTCGAGTTCGCAAATTGCCCCCAGACTGTAGTCTTGACATCAATAACAGTTCTGTGAAGGGGGGAAATGGGAACTGGACAAGCACATTGTACCTGACCTTGGACAGTTTGAAGTCCCATTTCAAATGGCCAGCTTCCTTACTACCCCAAAACTTTGCTTCTGACCCTCCGGTGCCGTGATTTAAACGAGGTGGGTGCGGGTATTGTACTCGACAATCGATTCTGTGAAATTTTGAAGGCCGAACATAAGACTGATTTATTTCAACTGATTGTGTGTAGCCTTCAAAATGCTTTATTATTTCATATGTGGTGTGCTCCCGCACTTGCAGAAATAGGGGGATTTCACTCGCCCTGATCCACACAGACACACTTAAATGCAAAAATATCTACCCGCCCTCACACGTTACAAACATTCCCCCTTTCACCAACACAGACCTACAGCCGCCCAGCGGTGTTTTTAAATCAATTTGTGAATGCGAACCAGTGAAACATAAATGTTCACTTAAAAACAACCAATCTAGGCTTTAAATGGGCTGTGGCTCAGCCTGGTTGGGTCTCCCTCTCAAGCTGGTGCCCGGCCGAGGCTCATTGACCCATTTAAATTAATCTAACACAGAGTATGCTTCGCCAACTCGTATTTTACTATTTCTCCCTTTTGTCTCACTTTCGGTGTGTTTCGCTCTTTGTCGCATTCTCTATCAATGTATATTTCTACTTGTCTCCCCACCCTCACACTTCAGTCATGTATATTGTCTATGTGTGTCTATTTCTATATGCCTCACTGCCCACATTCACACTTCAGTCATGTTCTGACACCCTCTTTAACTCTGTGGATTCTGACCTTTGGAGCATGCTTTATTGAAACATCCGTTTCCAACCAAAATGTCAGTATTATGGTTTACTGTCAAGTCATTACCTTTACATTTCATTTTCAGCCTAACGCAACCATCTCTCAAAAACACTTATCAATCAGACTGATTTTGTTCTGTCTGTTTTGACACCAATATTGTTATGTATAAAAGATGTCGTGTTTTTGAGAAGTACCAATTTTTTCTAGCAATGCACAGTGAGGTACATTATAAGCCAAGGATCACAGACGTTAAGCAGTGTATCTGGGATGCTGTCACATACACTTTAAGTTTGTTGTTATGCAATGTGTTAAGATAATTTGAATATCCATGTTTAAATGAAGACTTCCTTTTGTATGTCAATCTAGCAGATATGGTGGGTTTGAACTAAGATTTAAAAAGGGAGTGTTATTATTGCTTGCTTTCACTGTGCAATAATAAGGAATTGGGTTTTCAGTCCACAACATTCGCTCACAACTCCAATCACTTAAACATTTACATATTGGCCAGCACTGTGAAAGGGGGCACCCCTGCAGCTAGAAAGTGCGGGAAAATAATCTGGCCAGTAAGGGGGACTTGGGGACAATATCCAGGCGGCTACAAGACACCAAGTCCTACGCTGCCTCTGCTGCATTAGCATAGAGGCAGGACCTGGGGCCAAACAAACCAGGGTGCTAATGGCACTGCCAAGTGCCTCGGCCAAGTCAAGGGCAGGGAGGAAAGGAGGCACAACAAGGTGCCAAGCACTGTCAGTGCTAGCCGGGTGTTTGGAGGGGGGCAACATAAGCCCCCCCCCAAGAACCTGACTGGCCTACTGGCTAGCCCTGTAGGATAAAATGGGGGGAGCAGTAGGGGAGCAGTCGGTTTTCTAGGTACTCCGGACGGAGCAGCAGTCTCTCTGCAAACGCAGAAGACTTTCTTTTGCCTCGCACACTGTCCTGCTCGTTCATCCCTAAACCGGGATTCTCAACCTAGCCCTTTAAGCCAAGGTAGCAATACTTTGAGATGGATGGGGATGCAGAAGATACTCAAACATCAATAATCAAACTAACTCAGGAACTTGTAAAATCAAAGCTGTTTTATTAGCAATTGTCTAAAATGGGGAGTACACCGAATATCAACGGATGTTCGCTCAAGTCTTTCTCAAGAATTTTCTCCTTCTCTCCCTCTATGTTGTAAAAACCCGTCATTGCTGACGTCATCCTTCATGGCAAACTAGTAAAACCTATTGATGACAGTGATTGGGTCTACGGGAACATCTAGGTATAAGTTCTATACTTGCCTGAGAGTGATAGGGTCTTTAACATCAAGTGAGGCAACTAGCCCTCCCCTCAAACATGTCACGATGAACGTCATAAAATACACAACGTCCCATTGGTTACACAAACTATAGTCCTCTTTACTACGTGGCCCCCTTTAATTGGTACCCTTACATCCGTCAGTACTTTTCCACATACGCCAGCACAACGCAAGCTGGCCTCCAGGTGCTGGTAGGTTGGTCTTGACCATAGTTTCCCACCAATTAGCATGTCATCTATCATCACCTCTTATGGTCAGCATGTCAATTAAGGCTTTGAACTCAGCCTTAGAAATGTTCCTTTCTCTGGAGAATACGAGGGAGTATAGCATGCCCTGTCTCCTTGTGTAGGTGTAGCTCGTCATGATTGTCCATTTTCCACCATCCACGTGGCCAAAGACCACTATTCTGAGCTCTGGTGTATTTAAAATGCTACTATTTAATGAGCCTCGGATGCTTCATTGTTTTCGTGCCTGTCTTCTGAACAGGAGTTTGTTCTTTCACATGTTATGTAGCTAGTGTCTGATCATTCCGTCCCAGAGCGGCCTTGGCTTCTTGGGGATGGTCCTGTCCCGCCCTTCTTTGATTGACGTCCGTAATTCGATTGCTTTTCAACTGCAACACACTGGAAAAGCCTTCCTTTTCTTGGCCCAGCTCTGCTAAAATGCTAAAATGCATAGTGGAATTGTCTAATATATATATATATATATATATATATTATTCTTGCAATCTATTCACTATATAGCTTGATTTAAGAATACTTTGTCTGCTTGCGTTTCTTTGCATCTGTACACGTTTGAAATGACTTGATCTCTTCCTCGTTTTCGTAACATAAACATCTTCATATCAATCCTGAAATGTCATTTATCTTTGATACTTCCTTGATGTCTACAGAATATATATGTTCTCTTGTTTCTACATCTCTTTTGGGTGCGTCAGTCTTGCTTCGTGTGACGTCACCAATCTTCTCTTTTGCTCACACTTCTTCTGGTATTTCATTGAAATGGCCATCATATTGTCTTGTATGCAGGTATGGCTTTCTCAGTGGGAACCTTGCTTCCGGGATTCTCCTTGGTATTGGTATCTTCACTGGCACTGCACGTATTTCACATTCTGGTTCCCAGCATATAGGCAACATGGGCGTGATCCTTGAGGTGGGGTACTTGGCTCCTTCTCTGCACTCCCTTCATTGACCACACTCCTATCATTCTTCACATATAAAGATCCTTTTCTGAAGAAATGCTTTTTCGGGACCCATATCTTTATTACTCCTTTCAGGCATCCGGCTGATTTCACATGCTCATCTTTGTTCTGTGTCATAAGCATGCACTGTCCACTTGGACTGCAGTAGATCCACCCCCCCCATACTTCTTATGGTTCTTTCGGTGTAGGAATTTCGTTCCCTCGGGTGCATGGACACTGGTTTTCACATAATCTCTGATTTCTTCATCTGTTGGCTCTAGTCTTCCATCCTGATTCAACATCAATTATGATCTTCATCTCTATAGCTTTCTTTCCAATCTTTTTGCATTGTGAGATAGCCATTCTGACAACACAGAATCCAAACATCACTATCGGATCCCGAATGAACTTGAACATATCCGCCATCCATTGTGGAACCCACGAAAAGAGTGCTCCAAACCAACGGTCAGCAATTTCTTCCACTTCATCTACCGTCTGGTCGTGTAGCTTTGTCAGCATCTCTATGGCCTCTGTCAAGGTGCTATTCTCGTCTCCATTAGAAGGTATAATGATTCTCCAATTTTGGCAAAAACACCTCCATCCATGGCTGTGATCATGTCCAGGACGTATCTGTTCTGAAGAGTCATCAGTCGTATGGCTCTCGGCTCTTCCTTAATAGCATTGAATCCCTTTTATGGTAGTGTTGATTGTGTGCAACAACTCCCATCTGTTATTTGTAACCACTTATAGTATTTGCATCTGTCTGGATCCTGGGTATGAAGATTATCGTGAATATCAAAAGTCTTACTAAACAATTTCTGTTCATATGGGATGGGATCAAAGGTTTCTATTGACTTGACTTGGCTGAGAAATAGTTTGGTCTCTTCATTTGATTCAGGAGTTCAACGGATCTCTTCTTCCTCAGATGAGCATCTGCTTTTGGAAAGTCACCAATGTTCAAGTCACTTTTAGGAATCGCCAGTGCTGGAACATGAACGTTTACCATAGAACATTGTCCTCCTCAATCTTTGGGCAGCTTCATGTAAGCTCTGGATCCACAATCCCAGTATTGATCCATTATCACTGCTGTTCCAATGTTCATGCCAGATACAGCAAAGACTCAACCACAATTCTGGTTCTCTCCAACTTTTTCTTTCTACTGTTTTTTTCTGAAGAACAATTTAGCACTTTCAAGAGGCACTATCTGCAAAGGCTCTCCTTTGTCTTCAACCCATGTCAGCAGTTTAGCAAGTTTCGGCCTTAAAGGTTTGCATCCATTCTGCACTATGTCAATGGTTGGTTGGTAGAAACCAATGACTACCCACGCTCTTCAGATGGTCACACCTTCTTCCCATCCATCTGGTGAGTACTGATCCCCAAGTCTGGATCTGGCCTCTGTTCTTCCATCTGTGACTATCTTGTGCAGATTTTCCCGGACTCTCAAGTCTTCTGTTAACTTCCCATCTGATTCCAGCTCCTTTTACTCCAGGCTGTTCGTGATCCGATCACATGATTTTTAGTATACGCTCTTAGCCTTGTCTTTTTGTCTTGGACATAGTCGTTTCCTCTGCATCTGTCCATTCAGTTGCCGATTTTAAATAGGCTGTTCAGCCCATGAACTGAGCTCGTTCGACCGAGTGTAATGTATGATAGACCATGTGCTGCCTGGATATCTATTTCCATAACTGTTAAGGAAAGCATCCCGTGAATGCTGTGTACCTGGGCTCCCACTGGGTGTATGTGGAGAAGTAGCCAGTCTGTCCAGTAGGTCGTTGAAGTGAAGAAGGGTGACGCAAGGAACCAGTCACACTCCCACCCGTGCAATCACGAGGTTGAAGGGGAACCAGTTCCCGGCGCCACGATATTAATGTGGCATCAGGACAGTGCAAGCACTGGCAGGAAAGGCCGACTTCTGGCTTGTAGTGGTACGCTGGACTGGTTGTTGACCACAATCTTCTGTAGGTGTGAAGCAATGATCGAGCGTCTTCTGAGGCTTGGTACCCAAGCAGAGGCAGGTGGCCAAAAGGATGGGACAAAACCCAAGCAGAGGAGAGCAGACGGTTGTGACCCAAGACCGGGTTACGGCAGGGAAAACTTAGGGTGCCAAGAGACTGATGGAAACAGGGACCCAGGAAGGCCAGGCAACAGGAGGGCCCGGAATCCAAGACCTGGGAACAGAGATCCAGGAACCAGGTCAAGGAAAATCGGCTGCAGAATCCAGGCTGGAGGGCCGGAGGTGAAACGGAAGATCAGGAACCACTGCGTTGAGACGTGGTTTGTTCCGGATCCGACTGCCCAGAACGAGGCTTGGGAAGCAAGCCAGCGCGCCGCAGTTCCGAAAGGACAGCGCATGCATAGAAGGCCGAACATGGCCGGCCGCGCATGCTTGAGCAGGAGACAATGGTACCCAAGGCAGCAGAGGCCGCAAGGAGACATGGCCCCAAATACGGAACAGAGGGTAAACCCTCAAAGGCGGGAACCGTCGTGCCTGGTCACCCCGACCTACCAGCCGGGTAGGTGTTATAACAATAGCTATGAAAATCTTAGATTTCCCCCATACTATAAGGCAGGAGTGCACATACATAGCCTTCCTCCTTTGAGGTTCTTTTTACCACTTCTTTCATATGCTAATACCAAATGTTGTTTCCCAAATGCGCTGTACTATATAGCTAATCATTCATCTCATGATAATCCTCCCTAGTACTTCTTTTAGGTCTTTCTTGCCTCATGCGCTTCTATGAACATCTTGTGAAGTATGTCAGCATAATTCCTTCTCACTAGGGGAATCATAGGAACATTTGTCAGTGAAATCGGTGTATTTATATGTGCTACTGGTGTAGGAACAATTACATAAGGTCTTGGTTGCCTTGTAGTTGCCATATCTGTATCCTCCTGCTGCATAGGAAGATACACAGGCCCAGTTGCCGCAGCAATGGCTCCTAGCTCGTCGTGGTGGCCTCTCATTGTTGGCCACAATATTATTATTACTGTCGATGTTGCCCATTCTTAATCGGTTTTTAAGGAAGCTAAAATCTAACTTTATTCAGGAAACCTCATGAAATACTCTGGCAGAATCTGGATCTGTTCCACAAGCTCTTCAAGCAGCTGGCTGATTGCAGGACGATTAACAGCATTCCTGATGTACACAAAGGAGCCATCCTTTTGCCAAGCAAAATGAGGATGTGTTTCCAGTAAGTTATGGAAGACAGAGGACAGTACGTTCTGGATGTCTTCCCTTGAAAGCCTCATTCAGGATTGTTCTTTATATTCTCTCAGAAAACAGACGTACTTTCTCGATGATGTCGCTTAGCAATTAAGTGTCACTAGATTTCTTGGATCTATCAGGAAAGTACGAACGTCAGTTTGTCTTCCAACAAGATGAGGGCGTTCTCAAAAGACCATAGTCTACTAGCATTGTCCTCAGATAGGGGCATTTGTGTTTACCAAACTGTACTGAGGAAGCTGGAGAACTTGCTCTATTATGGCTGCAAGCAATCTCCTCATGATTGGACCATTTTTAGGATCCTGCAGGAACAGATAAATGCTAACAGTTCTCCCCACAAGTGCAGGGTATGAACGAAGCGCAAAACAGTAAGAATGATCCAGTGAATTTGGCCATCAGACAGACACTACCATGGGTGTCTCCAAAAAGAAACTTGGTGAGAAAGGAATCGGGGAACTGTTACTTATTGACGACTCTAAGAGGGAATTCAATGTTAGCAAGCTCCCGTGGCTCAAGAATCCAAATGACTTTTTCTTTTACTCCTTAGTAGCTATAAAGAGTGTCCCGAAGGAACCACAGTCCAATGTACTCTGCGTCCTTTTTCCTCATCATCTATCTAGTCTGCATGTGCTGAACTGCTTCTCCGTTTCTTGCTTCTGACTAGGTTGGGGGACAGGGGGTCTATCCAGAGTAGACGTTCACGTTCCAAGGAATATCCAATCTCGCTCCCCCCCCCCAAAAGTTTTACTGTCGAAGGTGTGACATCTTCCACAACGAAGGGGCCATGAAAGCGCGGTTCATGCCACTTGCAAACAAAATTCTTGATCAACACAGGATCGCCAGGAAAAAGTCTAGGCAGTAGTAGTTTTTCTTGTCTGGTTGCTGTATGGTCTTCATCTGTGTTCTAAACACGATACCCTGTCTGCTTGAGCTGTTCTTAAATGACAGAGATACTTGTAGTCATACACGTTAAGTAGGCATGTAGCTCATTTCCTAACAATTCTTTTGTCTTCTGGGCATCACTTCCAGTTCTCGATGGAGGAGTGAGGGGTGTCCTCATTCGCCTCCCTGTCACTATTTCATGGGGCGTAAAATGATGGTCGGAGCCTGGTTGATTCCTCAATGTATATAATGCAAGGGGCAGGCAATGTAACCATCCTTTTTTCAATGTAAGCTTCAATTTAGCTATCCTTTCCTTAAGCAGGCTGTTAAGTCTCTCAAAGATCCCATTCGCTTGCGGGTGAGAAGCCGAAGAGAACTTGTTCTTTATACTAAGCAACAAGCTTATTTGCTCAAAGACTTTGTTTACAAAATGGGGGCCATTATCTGATCTTTTATACTTCACATATTCCCCATCTAGGAAACACTTCTCGTACTATCGCTGCGCAGGTGGAATCTGGATGTGTACACTGACCAGCTTCAATCCACCTTGAAAAGGGACATACTACCACTGTCCTATATCTGTATCCATTACAGATCTGCAGCATATTGACTTAGTCGATGTGTACATGATGAAAAGGACCATTTGGTTGCGGGATAACTCCTCTAACTGTATGCAGCGTGTGCCCAGCAGTAAACTTTTGACATACGATACAGTTTACTGAATAAAATGCAACGTGTTCTAACAGGTTTGGTACAAACTAGTCCTGTGCAACAGCTGCTGCGAGGCTTTTTCTAGTGACATGCGCAGGGTAGTGCAGCTGTTCCAACGCCTCCCTTAATAAGGCTATAGGCATCACCGGTTTACCAGTGCTTTCCTGTTGCCACAATGCTTTGGAAGGAGTTAAAGAACACCTCCTCTGTGTCCACAGATCTTTCTTATCCTGTGGTGCTTCACCTTGAATTTCCATCAGTTGAGTTTTAGACAAACTGTTAAAACTGTCATTCACACTCATCATCACCACTTTTCTTTCATTCACATCAGGCGTATCAAAGTTAAATATGACTTCTGAACATGCAACTCGTTTCGCTTCTTTGTTTGCGGCTTGATTTCCGTGTGAGATAGTCTGCTCTCTTGGTGTGAGCTGCGCACTTGATGACCGCGATGGCTACTGGGAGCTGTAGTGCTCTAATAAGTCTGTCCAATAAGGCTGCATGTGGCACTGGAGTGCCATCTGCTTGGAGGTAGCCCCTACTTTTCCAACGTGCTAGCCCTGTGTGTACTGTCAACGTCACATAGGTGGAGTCACTGTACACCGTTACTTTCTGATCTGTGTTTTTCTCGAGCGCATCAATGGGTGCCACTAATTCTACAACCTGTGCTGAAAAGTGAGACGGTAATCGTGCACTTATCAAGACTTCAATATCCCCATTGGCCCTGTGCTTTACCACAGCGGCACCTGTATATCTTTGCCCATCATTTTGATTTTTTTGTTGTTGTTGAAGAAACGTCAATAAAGAGGATTTCTCTAGCTGCTAAAGCTTTTTCTTTCACCCTCGCGATCTCATCATAGAATTCCTCATAATTTGAACAGTCCTGTGCATGCTCGTCTTCTGCCAGTGGATCTGCTACAAACATGGCAGGGTTCACTATTCTACATCAGACTATTTTAATTGCTGGATTCGATATGACCACCTCATAGGCAAAAGCCCTTTGGGACGCCAAAGTACCCTTAGGTTTTTCCAAATTGGCAAACCAAGCATGTCAACAGATAACATCATGGAACACCCCATCACTATGCTGGCAGCTTTCTCAATGGCGAACACGGTGGCTGCCAAAGATTGTTCGCAAGTGAAGTGATGCCTCAATACTGGGTCCAGAATCCCACTGTAATATGCTAGAGGTTTGTACTCCAACGTAGTTCTCTGCGTGAGTACTGCTGTCCTAATTTACTGTGTGAAAATAAGAATTCCTCGGCATAATTGGGAACCCTCAAGACTGGAGCTGTGCAAATAGCTTTTTTCAACTCCTCAAACCCATCCTCTATTTCCTTAGTCCAGACAATTATTTTTTTTCTTCCTGAATTGCCTGTGCCTTTTTCAGAGCCTGGAACAAGGATTTTACGTATGAACTATAATTTAATACCCATGCTGTAACATAATTGCATAGTCCCAAAATCTTTGCATGTGCTTTATCGTGTGTAGCTTTGCTGTTTTCAAAATAGCCTCCGCCCTTTAAGGTGTGACTTTTTCCTTCATGCGGGGTTAACTGCCCTGTATACACTGCCTCTTCTTGGCAATACTGCAATTTCTCCTTGTCCACTTTATATCCTTTCTTTGCTAGAATAATCATGAGCTGAACTGAATCGTGTCTGCACTCTTCCTCTGAGATGCTGCATAAAATATCATCCACGTATTGCAACACAATACTTTGCAAATCAATATTGCTTAAGTCCATCTGCAGTACTCTATTGAAAATCGATTGGGTCTCACAGTATCGCTAAGGTAATCTTGTGCTTTTTAACTTTGTCTGAATGTAAATGACGTCAGATCTTGAGAATCCTAATGCAATGGGATTGAGAAAAATGTTTTTTTCAAGTCAATCACAGTGAAATATCGCGCCTCGCGCCTCAACAGGGATACTACATAAGATCGTCGTTGGATTAGGAACTAGAGGTAACTCGGCCTCTACAATCTTATTAATTGGGCGCATGTCCTGGATTAAATGCCACGACCCTCCCCTCAACTTTTTAAATCTGGTACACTGCGATATTGCATGGTGACTCTGACGTCACAAAGATGCCTTGATCCATCATGGCGGATATTGTCTTAAAAATACCCTTGTCTGCCTCTTGAGAAATGGGATACTGTTGTGCTTGAGGCAAAATTGCTCCTGGCTTCAGTTAAATCTTAACTTCTCCTACCCCCTTCAATAGGTCTGGGGTCCCTAATGAAACTGGCACTTTCGCCATGTCTTCATCAAAAAATGCGGGATAGTGCGGGACTGTGCCGTACTACATCTTCTAAGGAACTTCATGTCTTATTGCCCTGACCCAATAAGTGATACTTATTTAAAATACTACTTCGTCATCTGACGGGTGGTCCCCAAGCATATCCACATCAGTGACGTCCGTCAATCTGTAACCCTCTCCAATGGCAATCGCTATACTCCATCGTCTGCCTTCATTATCAAGCATAGCTATTTCTCCTCCCACTATAGCTGCTTGTAAATCTAAGGGAAAGACTCAGGAAAAATTCATCAGGTATTCTCACACTTACCCACTAAACCAGGTAGCCATGTTAACAAAATGCATACCCCATAGTGAAAGACCTCTTGTTCTAACGGTACTCCTCGTATGGCCATTTGCCCTGTAAATGCCATGATAAATTCACTCACGTTTAAATAATGCATTCCTGGAGTTGAATACACTATGCCTTCATCAGTAAACGAAATCGACATTTTTAACTTTGTCATTAAATCTCGACCTAATATATTAACTGCTGTCTTCCTTGAATACAATAATGGCACAGACCTATGCCGAACTCGTAGCTCCTGTGAAACCTTGAGCATTCGTAAATTTCCCCTCCCATATACATGAGCGTGTTTCACCCGTGTCTACCAAAAAAATAAAAGATTTGCCTCCTATAGTGATGTCAACCCACGGTTCCTCTTGAGGATTGGGAGTCACAGATAGCACTGAACACATCAAGTCACCCAGAGAGCTGTCATATTGTGGGTACATGCTTATGCCCTTGCAAGGATTCCCTCCCTTGACGGTGACTCTTCCCTATCCTAGGAGTCATTAACTGTCCCGTGTTTGGGCCCTGCTGTATCTGCATGGGTGTGTGCTATGACTGCCCTTGTGCAGATTTGTTGGTGTCTGCTGTGTTTGTAAAGCCTGTTACATTCTCGGTGCTTGTGCTTGCTCCACTGCTTGAGTTTGGGCAAACCCAGCCCCTCCCTACTTTGTTGGCTATATGCAGGTGGATAAGTGCCCCCCCCCCTCTTGAGAACTGCCCATTTTGCATAACCCCTTGGCTCCTACACATGCGCGCTATTTGCCCTGTCATTCCACATGTCCAACATACAGTAAGAAGTCTCCTAATTTGACATCCATGCATGCCTTCGCTATCATTCTGCGTATCCTAAAACCCACCTTGATTTTTCTGGAAAATTCCCTGATTATTCTGGAAGCCTCCTTGATTATTCTGGAAGCATCTGCCTCGGAAACCTCCCCTACCCTGTGTTACGAATCCATTATCACCTTGATCAAACTGCCTTTGGTTATTCACCTGTGGCATGCCTGCTGCTTGCTGTGATCCTGGCCCTTCTCCACTAGTCAACATTGCCCCTTCTGTGGCGTATTTTGACAATTTCTTCTGCATTAATTCTGCTTCTTCACCTTTCCTAACATAATCTTTCTTTTGATTTTTCTCCTGTAAGAACCTGCAATAATGCGCAGTGGTCAGCTGTACTTCTGACCATGGTTTTCCCTCCATACCCACCAGTTTCCTGAGCTGTCTTCTGCACTTGATCTGGCAGCCCTTGACATAATATGATAGAATACAGGTACAGTGCAGTGACACCTGCGTATCCTGCTCTCGACCAAATATTGTCGGCTCTCTCCCCAAGGATGGCGGCTAGAACACCTTTAATGCCTCCTATATCTAACATGTTTCCTCCTGTCATTTTCTCTAACTTGTGTATCCATTTCCCAGCACTGGAAGTTAAACTCAGAAGTTTACACCTTAAATTATCCTTATCCATCTGTCGCCAAGGTATATACTGCAATCTGGCGCCTCCTTTCTCTAACAAAGGAACCTGTATGATGCCAAACGCACATTCATCCCCCATCGTCTTTCTGTCCATAGCAGGGACAATGGTTCTGCACTGCCTTCTTCCTGGTAGCAACCTTAACCTGCTCACACAGGGTGGCGAGTCCCGCCCCCCCCTTCAATATGGGATCGCCCTGTGGGTCGATCTAGCCGCGTCAGAGGTTCTGACGCCCAAGATTTAGGTAGGTCTAAAACTGACCATTTTACTTCTCTGTCCATCAGAGAACATCCTTCAGGACCAAATGCGTCATTTCCTTCCTCCCCATGGAAGGTTTCTTTGTCCTCGTCTGACACATCCTGTCCCTAACTTGTGTGACTTCCCTATTTCTCGTTTCGACTCAGTTAGCCTGTCTAGAGACAAAGCTTTATGCTAGAGATTATAAAAACGTCCCTCCTTGCAACTGCGTACTTTCAAGTTGATCGGTTTTGCCCTTTCCTTTTTTCGATTCTTACTTGGGCCTCATCTCATGATAGACCTTATCAATTTTGTCCCCAATACTTCTCATATCAAACTCATCCTCTAGATTTGCTCTAGACGGAACTGGTATTGGGTAAGAATTTTTCTGTCTTCCCATGCCACTACTGGATTAGGCTCCATTAATTCTTTCTCTCTTTGATCAATGTTGCATGCCCATTGTCATCTCTGGCGTTCTATTTCTTTGTCAAGTTCTCTTTGCTTCCTTGCTTCTTCTCTTAGGAAGAGGATCCTCTTCCTGTCTTTTCACCTCTTCTCTTGTTTGCCCTATGTATCTCTTTTGGTTTTGTATTTTTCTCTTAATTTCTCCTCTTCCTTTCTAGCTTGTCTCGCTCTTCAAATTCCTTCTGTAGGTTATCGTACTTTATTTGTTCCTCTTCCCATTCCTGCTTTATTTAGTTGCTCATCCTGATACAGCTGTTCCCGTCTTTATTTGTCTATCCCTTCTTTTAGCCTTGTTGCCTCTCGTTCTTATTTTAAATCTTTTTTTTTTTTTAAATCTTGTTCGTCTCGATCTTCCCTTTTGGCTGACTTCCTCAATGCACTTTCCATCAAGTTTGAGCTAAATCTGACCGCCCATCCATTCGTTCTGTATAAGCGCTACCTCATCAGCTTTATCTTTCTTTCCTTTCTATCTCTTATTTCTCGTTCTATATCTAAGGATGTATTTGGTTGATCACTTCTCTCCTTATCCTGTGGGATTTTAGGAATCGCATCTCTTTCTGGAGTCTTCTCTGGACTTTTGTCGCTGCTATGCGCAGGTGACTCATACATATATTGCTATACCCTATTGCTGCTTTAAGCTCTCTCAATGGGTATCCTCCGTCATTCTGACAATCGCCATTTTCTTCAGGCACGGTGGAGTGAGCAGAAGGCTCATCACCCCCTCCCCTTTACACTGGTTAAGCATCCAGTCTTCAGGAGGTGGCTCTTCTCTGTCCTCCTGATACATTTTCCAGAGCTCTAAGCTCGCTAGCCTCTTTTCTAACTTTTTTCCTATGTATGTTGTGTGCAAATATGTCGTCATGTATTGTAAAACTGCTTTTGGTAGTGATCCCCCTTGGGCCATCGCATGAACATCTGCCGTGCCTTTAACCCATTCCGCACCGTACTGCATAAGCTTGGGTGTGTGTTTTGGCAGCTGCTTGCATAGCTGTATAAGCGAAGTAATATCCTCCATTTTGACTCATCACACTTGACTGTCAATACTCACTGTTATGTTTTACACTTTATAAATACGTTTCAGAAAAATAACACAATATGAGCATGCACCAACTGTCGCAGCTCCAGGCCTTTTAAATCACGTTTCTATCACAATCTACTTATTCACTAAACATGATCAATTCAACTAAATAAATATTGTTTCAAATCTCTGTGCTTTCTTTCCACGTCTTTTTAAATATTCACTATTTCTTCACCACATATACATTATACAACACATAAAACGAACGGAGAGACTTGGCCGGCCGACGTATATCTCAGTCTACGCTCTTTGTGACTATTCTCTGTCCTTAATAAGTGAGTCGTTCCCTTTAGACCATCTTTAAATGTGTCAGTAGTCTACGTCATTCACTGTTGGGACTCTGGATACGACTCCTTATGACGTCCCTATAACGCAGGACTCTGGGCTTAATCTAACTGTGACGCTCCTCGTCTCAGTCTCTTCATTGCTTGACATTCCTCGTCTAAAGTCAATTACTTAATAACTCGACGCTCCTATCGTCTGATTACCCCAACCAACCCTCCGTTACTTATTTCCCCTTATCACTCTCTCCACTAACTGCGCATTTGCATTTTGACACCTCACTCAGTTCTACTCACCATTTGCGTTTTCGACTTCCGACTCTCGGGATCGTCGCCGCGTCAACCAGCCGCTTTAGCCTTCCGTCCGCACTGCTTCGTGTAGAATTGGGAGGGGATTCCGTTGAAACGGAGGGACCTGTCCCACCTGCACTTGAAAGATTCTTTAAGCTAACTGGCGCTATCTACATGGAGCCTCACGTTCTTTCAGCTAAATGGCAGAGGGTGTCCGATATTACCGGGACCCCAAAGCTTACTATGCCGACGGTTCTTTAACCATCCTCGGCTACCACGCGAACTGGGATTCTCGACCCAGCCCTTTAAGACGAGGTAGCAATACTTGAAATGAATGGGGATGCAGAAGATAATCGCACATCAATAATCTAACTCAGGAGGTTGGCAAATCAAAACTGTTTTTATTTGCAATTGTCTAAAATAGGGATTTCAATAGAAGTTCGTTCAGTCTTTCTCAAGAGTTCTCTCTCTCAAAGCATTTAATAACCCATGTTTTTTTTTTTTATGTAGTAAAATCTCTTCATTGCTGACCTCATACATCAGGTGGGGCAACTAAGCCCTCCCCTCAAACAGGTCACCATGAATGTCATCAAATACACGACGTTGCATTGGTTACATAAACTATAGGGCTGTTTACTCCATGGCCCCCTATAATTGGTTGGCACCCTTACATCTGTCAGTACTTTTCCACATACTTCAGCAGCACACAGCCTGGCCTACAGGTGCTGGTGGGTTGGTCTTGACCACAGCTTCCCACCAATTAGCATGTCATCTATCATCACCTCTTGCGGTCAGCACATCAATTAAGGCTTTGAACTCGGCCTTCGAAACGTTCCTTGCTCCGGAGAATACGAGGGAGTATAGCATGCCCTGTCTCCTTGCGTAGGTGTAGGTTGCCACAATTGTCCATTTTCAGCCATCCACGTGACTGAAGACCATGATTCTGAGAAATGGTGTGTTTAAAATAATACTATTTAATGAACCTCTGACATCTTCATTGTTTTCGTGCCCGTCTTCTGAACAGGAGTTTGTTCTTTCACACATTTGTAGCTACTGTCTGATCATTCCGTCCCAGAGCGGCCTTGGCTTCTTGGGGCTGGTCCAGCCTCGCCCTTCTTTGATTCACGTCTGTAATTTGATTGCTTTTCTACTGTGCCACTGGAACAACCTTCCTTTTCTTGGTCCAGCTCTGCCAAAATGCGTAGTGGAATAGTCTATAGTTCACTCACTATATATATATAATGTGTTGGCGCATGCCGCTTTACTACATAGCTAGCCTTAAGAATACTTTGTCTGCTTGTGTTTCTTTGCATCTGTACACGTGTGAAATGACTTGATATCTTCATCATTTTCGTAACATAAACCTCTTCATCTCGAACCTGAAATGTCACTTCTACTTGATACTTCCTTGATGCCTATAGAATATCTATGCTCTTGTTTCTGCATCTCTTCTAAGTGCATCAGTCTTGCTTCGTGTGATGTCACCAATCTTCTCTTTTGCTCGCACTTCTTCTGGTATTTCATTCAAATGGCCATCATATTGTCGTGTATTCAGGTATGGCTTTCTCAATGGGAACCTTGCTTCCAGGATTCTCCTTGGTATTGGTATCTTCACTGGCACTGCACGTATTTCACATTCTGGTTCCCAGCATATAGGCAACATGGGTGTGATCCTTGAGGTGGGGGTACAGTGAGCTTCAGCTTGCTCCGGTAGGAGAGCTGTCGACCTTTTTGCTCCATCCGAATCACACCCAGGTCAGATGGCATTTTTGTGACTCCAAGGGTGTAAAGCGGCATTGCATTGCGGATACGCAGGGGGCAGACCTGTAATTTATTTTCTAAAAATGCGGCCACCATTTGAAGACTGCGGCCCCTACGACCTTCCCAATTCGGAACAAAGTGAGGAGGCCAGCTTCGGAAGAGACTCGCCGTCAACAGAGGAGCACTCCGGCGAGCAGCATTCACGGCACACCAGCAAGAAGAAGGGGTGCAGGCGAAGAAAATGGACTCGGCAGGAGGCAGAGCATAGACGGCTGGAAGGAGGCGTTTCCGCACTGATTTACAAACACTGAGTGAGCCCGGCCAGAGTTCCGTTGACAATGCGGAGGCTCAAACAGCCGCACAGGGACATTTCAGAGCTATGTAACTTGCGGCATAGCTTTTAAGTTCCTGTGTTTCTGCAGTCTTGGGGAGCTGGTTTCAAATCCTGCATTTGGCACATAGCTTTAAAGGAATCGTTGTTTGAAACTCCTTGTACTATTGCAATTACCCACAAGACTTTTAAAAGGGAGAGAAGCTGAACGTTTTTTCGCGTCGAGTTCCACAGGCTGAAGTTAACGAGTCTGGTTTGCGGACACCACAGTGCACGCGTTGCTGACAGTTCATAAAACGAGCAATAGAGCTGCACATGTTTTGTACAAGCTGTGGCACAGGACAAAAAGAATGGCCAGCAAGAAGGGATTGAAGCTGCTAGTGGGCAACAGCAGCAGGGTAAATGCACGACTGGGCATGGGTACAAGAAAGACTGGGAGAGGTTTCAGATGAGGACGACAAGATTGTAGAGCTTGAGGAAGCAGAGGAACTGCTGAAGAAAACCACAGTGAACAAGAACCCAGCTACAGCAGTGAAGCAGGTGGCGACGGGCACTGGGGAGGTGGGAGGGGGGTCTACGAACACAAAAAGGTAAAGAAGCACGTATTAATGAAATGATGGCTAATTTTGCAAATAAATATTTCATGCAACAAGACATGCTAGTAAATACGGAATTTAACAGGTTAGAGAAGATGGTGACTGACCTGGGGGGGGGGGGGGACAGTTAAAGGGTGCAGGGTCAAACGATATTGAGGTGCAAGGGGAGGAATAAATGTGGTCACTTGGGCATGGGTAGGGGGGTCCCAGTGCCGCCAGAGACGATATAATGTGTCCCATCACGGAGGGGGCAAGAACAGCAGCACCTTCACCTGGGGGGGCGCAGTTCCAACATCAACGTCACAGGGTCAAACCCTCCCCAAGAGCTAAACTCGGTGGTGACCACCCCATAATTGCTAGAAACAGTTGTAAAAAGAGAGATTAAACAGGTTTAGAAGATCTTTATCTTGGAATATTGAACAGGTTGCTCAAGAAACAATACAGAGGAAAGAATGCATACATTTTTTTTCATTACTAGAAGCTCAACACAAAGGGAATTATGTGTTCAGGGATCCTAAGAAAATTGAGAAGAAAATATTGGCCAGGAAATCACAGGTGGAGCACAATTGGGACAACTGGTTAAAAGCTTTTAACATAATGGCAACAGTAATATTAGAGAAATCCCCAAATGAAGGAAGAGTGCTATTTGCTAATCCAGGACCTAAGGGACGTTTTTGGGGGAGAAGCCTGGATCACCTATGACATACAGTTTAGGAGGGCCATGGCGGTACGCCCCAGGATTGAAAGGGATGAAGTACAGAATAGTATATACATTCAGGAGGTCCTGAAAACCAAAACCCTGCGCAGAAAATAGTACAGCCCATACAAAAACCCCACAGATAAACAACGGGAAGAGTGCTGAGGCATAGCACCAGAGCAAGAACGAGCAGCCCTTTCGGAAATAAAACAGCCATGGGTAGCTAGGTCCAATACCCGCTGGCAGAATACAAGCAAACCACCAAATTCAGGCAGGAGCAACATTACGTGTTGGAAGTTTGAGAAAGGGTTTTGTTCATGGGGAGGGGAAAGAGTGCAGATATAAACATGCATGCACAAAATGTGGGGGAGAGCACAGCAGCAATGGGTGCACCAGATTACCAACTAAAGGGCCCAAAAAAGAAGCGCAACAAGAGCCAATTTCCCGAAATTAAGTAATTCCAAAAAAGAACAGGGAGGCAAGGGGGCCCGCGGGGGCAGTTGGGAGCATTAATGAACCTTTAACATTTGGGAGAACACCCATTGGAGTCAGTAATTTCATGCAGCATACCCAGACAAGGCAATAGGGCAAGCTATAAGACATGGTTTCCTAAAAAGGTTTGAACATCCCAAGGACAGGGGTCTAGTGTGATACCAAAAAAAATTTGAAATCAGCAGAAGACAACCAAGCAATAGTAAGGAAGAAAATAGAAAGAACTAGAGTTGGGCAGGATTGGGGGACTCTGGGAAGGGATGCATTTCAAGGAATACATCTGCTCACCACTAGGGCTAGTACCCCAAAAAGAGCCAGGACAGTTTAGGCTAATAAATCATTTATCCTGCCCCCGGGGCCAGTCAGTTAATGACGGGATAGCGGAGACGGAAGCAGCAGTGACTTACACACCCTTCCATGAGGCACCCAGAATAATAAACACATTTGGGGGAAAAAGGATTCAGTGGCTAAACTAGACCTAGAGGCAGCCTTTATATTATTGCCGGTACACCCTGAGTTACAACCTTGCTTAGGTTTCACTTTTGAAAATGAATGTTATGTGGACAAATGCCTACCAATGGGATGTGCGGTGTCGTGCGCACATTTTGAGCAGTTCCGTTCATTTTTTCAATGGGCTTTCTTGAAAACACGGGCAGGAGCTCAGGTGGTGCACTGCCTGGATGATTTCCTTTTGATAGGTCACCCCGGCAAAGGGGAATACAGGGAATCCTTAGCAGAAATGATAATGGCTGCACAGCAAGCCTAATTTTCCTGGCTGGTCATTGAGGTAGACACAGTGGCAGGGGATTGTAGGATCCCAGCTGTGAAAACAGGGGAGCTACTAGATAAGGGGACTGTTAGGGGAAATACAATCACTAACAGGTAGCATCAGTTTCGCAGCCAGAGTGATCCCGCAGGGGAAGGTGTTTTCAAGAAGCCTGGAAATGAAGACCAAAAGCTGCACAAAACACCACCTACACATAAGGTTGGGGGAGTAAAGTAAAAAAGACTTGCCGATGTGGGACCATTTTTAACAAAATACAACAGTGCAACAATATGGTACACGCCATTAAACATAGACAAGAAAAGAGTGCTATTTAATGATGGAGCAGGGAGCAAACGGTTTGGAGCAATGCAATGCAAGGCATGGTGTGCAGGGACATGACCAGAAGCAGGGCATGCAAAAGGTCTGATGAGAAACATTACACTACTAGAGATCATCCAAATCTGGCTAGCGCTACATATTTGCGGGAACGGCTAGAAAACGCTGAGCTGATCGCATGGTCGGACAACATGGCTGTAGTAGGTATCATCAATAGAAGATCAACTACGAGCCACATGGTGTTAAGGGTTATGGTGGTCATGGCCCTTACTATCCTTCACAGAAACATCGATATAAGGGCTAAGCACATCGCTGGCACAGACAATAACATGGCGGATGCATTTTCTCGATTTCAGTGGAGTACCTTCTCGTCGCGCGAGTCCAGGGGCAGACAAAAAGAAGACAGAAATTCCAAGAGTATGCTGGGAGGCACGAACAGAGAAATGAAGGCAGCATCAACGCCAACGCCGGGCGGCCGGGTCAGAGATGCATCACCAACAGCTTCACACACCTCGGAGACTGGTGGCAGCAAGAGCAGGTCTCCTGCAGAACAAACGGACCCTGCTACAGGATTATTATTGGGTTTTCCAAAGAATGCATTGGCAAGCAACACTGCAGCTCAATAAGGAAGTGTCTGGAAACGGTACTGAAGGTCACAGGTTTTGCACATGTAGAGTCTGTAACAACTAAAGAGATTAATACATTTTTGTAATGGGCATACAAGCAGGGTAAGAAGAAAGATTGGGAGGTTCTGACAACTGCCCCCCCCCTCCCTGCAGCTCGCTAATAACGGATGCAGTAAAAGGTTGGGGGAAGATGGAAGTTTCATCAAAAGGACAAGAGGCGCCAGTTGAATTTTTGAGAAGATGGTTATTTTACTAAGGCTACTGGATACGGTGTTCTCACACGAGTATGCTGTTTAGAGCAGCTTTTAGCATGGCATATTTCGAAGTTTTCAGGGTAAGCAAGCTCCTCGCTACAAGTACTAAAGCCAGCAATGGCCAGCAATGGCCTGGGCATGCTGGAGGTCCAAATACAAAAGGACAGTATTACAGTAAAAGTGCAAACATCCAAAACGGGGTGCAAAAGAGAAATCATTTGTACTGCATATAGAGGACACAACAAACTGACGGTGTGGAACCAGCAGTTATGCTAAACGCTGCCCGCTAGTGCGGGTCGTTTCCTGGTACACAGGGATGGCTTTTCACTGAGTCAATTTCAAATTAAAGCCATACTCCTGAATACCATCAGGAAAGCAGGCTGGGATAGCAAGGAATATGGAACGCACTGCATCAGAATTGGGGCAGCAACAACCGCTTGGCAAGGCTGGCTCAGGGCGAAAAAAGTCAAAACGATTGGGGACTGGAAATCAGATTGATAGTAACGTTATATAAGACCAGAACTAATATGATGGTTTTCTCGCAAACATCAACGTGGATACTAGGACACGTTTATTTTCAGGACAGGGAGATGTTCAGAAGAAGACCAAAGGAGAGGCTAGCATTCCAGAACACCATCACATTAGGTGGAGTTACAGGGGTATGAAATGGTCCGAAATACACGACCGGCTGGCAGAGTTAGTAGCGTTCAGGGACCTTCCGGAATTCTTGATTATACACCTAGCAGGTAATGACCTAGTGGAATAAGGAAGGAAACAGTTGCTGGAGGACACATGTGCATCCCTGGCAGGCATTGCGCACACCTGGAGGGAGAGAGATTTCACTACCCAGAAAGGTATGGTTGGGGGCAAATTCTTATAAAGCTATAGATATTGCAAGGAAAAAAACTCAATAGATGGGGTGGAGACTCCATTTCATCAAGCACAGTGCTGTCTCACTGGCCGACCCAGAACTGTTCTGCAGCGATGGGACACATTTGTCAAAGGAGCGGACAATTTCTACGCAGAATTGATAGTCTGGCCGCAAGAGGTTGTAGATAAGTAACATTTGGGGGAACCTGGATGGGCACCAACCCATCCAGGTGTGGTGGCACGGGCCAGGGACACGTCCCTGGACCTAGTGCTCTAAAGTATACATTGCTTCTTTCGTTATGTGTGACTTTGATAATGAAACTTTACAAAATATGTTTTTACAATTATGTATGCGCAATAAAAACGACTGCCTTTTATTGCCAACACTGACAACAACGTTTCAGTCATCATTGGCTAACCATAACTTTGGGGAACAGTCACGGACTCTCTCAGACTCCACTGATTATGCCCAGCGCTGCGAAAGGGGACACCCCTGCAGCTAGAAGGCATGGGAGAATAATCTGGGGGACATGGGGGACCAAGGGACAACATCCAGGATGCCTTACGCAGCCTGAGAACAGGGGGCCACAAGACTCCCACACCGCCCCTGCTGCATTAGCATAGAGGCAGGACCTGGGGCCAAACACGCCAGGGTGCTAATGGCACTGCCAAGTGCCTCGCCCAAGTCAGGAAGGGCAGGGAGAGGTGCAAAGGTAAGCACAAAGGAGGCACAACAGGGTGCCAGGCCGGGGAGGGGGCAACAAAAGCCTCTCCCACCCCCTCTCCCCACCACCTGACTGGCCTACGGTCTAGTCCCGTAGAATAAAGGAGGGACAGCAGTCAGGTACTCCAGATGGAGCACCACAGTCTCTCTGCGAACGCAGACTTTCTTTTCCCATATCCCATCCACCCGGAAATGAGAACAAGGGGCGAAGAAAAGGAAAACTGGGCAACGAACGCAGCCTACGGCATTGTGGGAACCATTAAAAAAGGAGGCACAGGCCAGGGACACACCCCTGGACCTAGTGCCCAAAAGTGTACATTGTTTCTTTCATTATCTGCAATTTGGATAAATAAACTTTACAAAATATGTATTTTGTATGCGCAATAAAAACCACAGCCTTTTATTGCCAACACTGACAACAACGTTTGTCATCATTGGCTAACAATAACTTTGGGGAACAGTCACGGGCTGTTGGCCCCACTGATTAAAGAAAAGGCACTGCTAATAACAAAAATATGTAATTGCCCAGGCTTTCCAAATCAATCAGTGCTCCATATGCAAACTCTCAAGGGACCCCATAGGTAACAGACGAAGCCCACTTTAACGCTGTTCCCACGCCCGGTGTTCTGAGAGCTTTTTGTTCTGCAGGGTGGGCACTGAAGGAGACATTACGGGCACGGCAGGAGGGGCGGGGCCCTCTGCTGCAGTCGCTTAATCCTTCATCGCTATAAGGTGAAATAAAATGATGTTATTGTCACACAAAAGTGCAGGTACTGCGGGCCGGGTAGGACCAGGTCATTTAAAGCACTACATGTGCCCCACTTACCCTTTTTATGCCCCCCTTCTGTCATCTGGCCCTCTCTGCTCTTCACAGCCCCTAATCGTTTTTCACAGGGCTCCCCTAGATACGATTTTGAGGTGGGGTTACTTTTCTTCGCATCTTGTTTGTCTTAAGTTTTTGGGTAAAAAATTGTTCACCTAAAATATTTTTAGAGTACACCACGCATATATGCACTCCATAATTATTCGCACCCAATTATGCATGTTAAGATGTATTTGTACTTTTTTTTTTTTTTTTAATATATATAGGAAGTAGAGGTTGCACATGCAGACCTATTATGTCACCCCTTCACGCTCTCTATCCCGATCTGGCCTTACTACACTGCCTATGAACCTTTTCATTTGTGTTATATGCTGCCTCCGACCCGTGTTACGTTTTGGCCATTTCAGAATAGTTTCGGTACAAACACCCATAAAATAAAAAGGGAGTGGGTAGATGCGCAATGCCATAATCCACTTGCTTCACAACTGCACCAGAGCCTGACTAACTTGGATCAGTATACACTGTGGTTTCTCTTGACTTCACCAACGGAAAGGACAGGTGCACTATCTCCTCCTTGATCCTGATGAATTTGCACTGACACTCGATCATGCATAAGCAAAGTTGCTCCTGGTAGGATGCCTTCATGCCTCCATGTTCTTTGTTTTATGTACTGTATTATTTTATAAACCTGGCATACAATTCGTTTAGCCCAAGGAACAAGGTAAGCTCAGCTTTGCTTTGGGGTTCCGGCATGACTTTGATCACTTATTAGGCGTTGCTTGGGTCTGGGTTCCTTTGACTGACAGTTCATGGCTGAAATAGTTCCACCTCATCCTTGCAGAAATGGCCCTTACTCTCAGATATTGTCAAGCCAGCCTCTGACATAAACCACAGTACTTATATGGTATCCATACCCCAAAATAAGTACATCCGCCTGATAACATTGGACAACTTGAAACTCTCTGAGCAACATGTACATTCGTTGTTGGACCACTCTGACCACAGTGACCTGTCCAAATGGCATATTCTACAACTGTGGAGCCCACGTGGTGCAACGCATGCAGTTAAACCCATGGATTCCAGATTTAACTTAGTCTAGTGATGGGCGGATTTTATTTTATTTTTACATTTGTATAGCAAGGTAAGCCCTGAGACATCAAAGCGCTGTTTGCATGAACCGTGACTCAGAAGATTGTAGACCTAATACATGCAGTGTGCAGTTTTACAGTTCAAGCCGGGATGCATGGGGTCCTGGGCCTTCATGAAAATATAAGTGTTTTTTAAGGCTTTCTGGAATGTCCAATAGGAGTGTTCAGCACGTAGAGTAAGTGGGAGGACGTTCCAATGTCTGGCTGCAATGACTGGGAAGCTAGATCCTCCAGATCTAGCCCGTTTAAATTTAGGCTGGGTGATGCAGTGAGTATATGCTGTTCTGGAGGATGATGCCATGGTGATTTTTTTGGATAAGGAGGGTGGAGCGACATTGGATAGGCATCTGTGTGTGATGGAGATGGTTTTGAATAGAATTTGTTCATGAATAGGGACCAGTGGACTTTTTTTCCGTGCTGCTTTATATGATCTGATTTGAGGATGTTCGGGGCTGCTGATTGCGTTATTCTGGATAACCTGCATTTTTCAGATGTTGGTGTCAGTGGTGTCTGCAAAAAAGGCATGGCAATAGTCAAGCCTTGATCCTACGGTGGCTCGAGTGATGGTGAGACAACTGTCCGGGGAGCAGAGGGGTCCGACTGCATTTATTAGCTTGGTCGTGTATGCGGCGGAGGAGGCAATGGCGTTGACATGCCCTGAGAGGGACAATATGGAGTCAAGATAAACACTGAGGGTTTTCACAGAAGGTGACACTGGGATTGTGATACCGTCAATGTTGGAGGCGTATACGGGGGTCAAGTTTCCTGATCACAGATTTGGAGGGGGAGGGGGCTACTAGAAGAATCTCCGTCTTCTCGTCAGCGAGAACACACTGTCATCACAGATTGGTTATTAGCTCCAAGACTTTCAGAAGTGGGATCCTCTGTCATCATTTCCGTTCAAGCCCCTGAGGTCTATACATAGTCCGACTGCTCCATTTATTTTGCGTACAGCCTATATTGGGTTGGGCCAGTCCGGTTAAGTTGTGTGCTCTGGTTTCCCTAACCCTCTTTTCAGCCTCTCCTGCCCCATCCTTCCCGAGGGACAGTGGCAACTTCCTGACAATTGATGACATGGGAGAGGTGCTAACGGGGTTTCGACAGCAGGGTGTAATTGTTGTACCCCCAACCAGAGGCAGAGTAACTAATGAGTATGGTCAGAAATCCTCTCTTGTCCGGTCCACAGCTGCTGATGTTTCTAGAAGGTTCAGGTAGTTTGAGTAGATAATCTCTGATCGTGATCTAGAATGACCCAACAAACTATGGCAAACCTCCCCCCCCCCCCATACCTCCCATTGGTCATATATCCCCACAATGTACTACTTACAGTTGGGCATTGTGGACCTAGCTGTGATGAATCTTGGGTATTGTCGGTCAGGTAGACTGGTGAGGCAACAGTAATGATAATGAAACAAACAACAAGAGGGAAGCTCTCTAAAAGACCAGTAGGTCTAACTAACTTCATCTCCTGGGGCATTGGCGTCGCAGAATACTGGCTCCTAACCAGCCTTTCATACTTTCACCCACTTCTGGTTAAGGGTCGACGCTCTGTCGCCTCGTGTATGTATCCCGGGCCTGTCCTTGTCCCTAACCCAAATCTGCCATCTTGGGTACATGCGCCAGGCTGTGGGATGCTGTTGTACTCTGAGAAGCGTCGAGGAGCGGGTCCTTTGTTGGCGCAGAGATAAGGGGTCTGGGTTTGCGGGAGCTTACTCTTTTGTGGAGAGCGGGTCTGCAGCTGGTGCCGGCTCAAGGGGGGGGGCGAGACGGAGTGACTGGCCTCAGAGCTGGATGTTGGTCGCACCGGTGTGCTGGCGAGGTTTTAATAGTAGGTTCCCCTCTAGATGCCTTTGCAGGTCCTGGTTTGTGGGATATTGCACATGACAATCCATGAGGAGTTTGGGTGCATATATAAGCAAAGAGGGCTCCCAGGTACAGTCTTCTGGACCATATCCCTTCCAATCCAACAAATGGTTCAATCTATTGTTTTGCCACCTCGAATCGATGATTTGCGAAACCTCGTTTTCTTCTTTGGCTTCCACTACAACTGGCGGTGGGGTGAGGTAGAGTTGAACGTGTGGGTTGGTTCTGCTGATCTGGTTGTAATAGCGAATGGAAGATGGGGGGATATATCTTGAATGTGGTTGGCAGTTGCCACAGGATTGACTAGACTCTCGATAACATAGTCCAATGTAACAAGGTTGGAACTTTTCGTAGATCCCTGGAAGGGTCAGGCTCTTGCTGGAGAGCCAGACTTTTTGACCAATGATATATGAGGGTTATTTTAGCATATTTCTTGGGCTTGCACTTGGCTCTGAAGGTTATCATGGATAGTGACAAACTGTTCCTGGATCTTTTTGATCCATTCATCAGTCGTGGATGATTTTTGGATGACAAGCTGAATACCCCAAAAAAGGTGACATTCCGGTAGAGGAGTGGATGGTGGTGTTGTACTTGAACTCGACTAATGGAAGAATAGTAGCCCAGTGCTGTTCCTTTTGGCCACAATAGCTGTGGAAATATTGTTCTATGTGTTGATGGGTTCTCTCCGTCTGCCCATCGCTTTGTGGATGATAGGACGTGGATAAAGGCAGATCGATCCCTAGATGTCAGTGTAATACTTTCCAGAAATAGAAAATGAACTGCAAACCCCTAGCCGAAACGATCGTTTCTGGTCCGTAGTGTTGAAATACTGTTAGAAAAAACATAGGCAAGTTCGGCTGCAGAAGGCAATCCAGCCATGGGTTCAAAGTGATCCATCTTGTAAACCAATCCACAACTGTCCAAATAGTTTCGTATCCATTGGATTCGGGTAAATCAGTGATGAAATCCATGCTGATGGAGTGCTAGGGATATGGCGGGATGTGGAGTGAATGTAGTAAACCCATTGGTCTTCTCCAGAGGCTCTTGGCTCTGACACACACACCTCACACCGGAGTACGTATTCTTTCCCATCTTTTTCCATGTTCTACCACCAGGCATATCGTTTTACTAGTTCTGATGTCGTCTTTTGCCCATAATGACCTGAAAGGGGGATGTCATGACAACATGACAGGATTTGTCGTTCTGCAGATTGAGGTATACACAGTAGTTTTTTTCATGGTATAATAGACCATCTACATTGTGATGCTGGGCATCTTGTAGAAATTCTAGGATGTCTGGTTCCTGATAGGAATTTCACAGTGCGTCTAAAAACTCAGACATGGGTTGGAAAAGCATCCATATCACCATCTCGGGCAGTATACAGGGTAATCCTTGTTTCGGGCGTAGTATTGTCAGAAAAATATCTGAAAAGTGTCAGCCTTGGTGTCTTGTGCTCCAGGTTTAAAGTTGATCACAAAGTCAAATCGACTAAAGAAATGCACCCAACGGGACTGTCACTGATTGGTGCTTTTGAGAACAGCTTCTCGGATTGCTAGTAACTCTTTATCGAAAATTGTGTAGTTTCAGAAGGCTGGAGTTTACGAGAATGATGGGCTACTGAGTGGATCTCTGTCGTTGTAGTGATTTCCTGTTCTTGTGATAGGATAGCTCTCATGGCATGGTTTGATGCCTGTTTAGCTCTCTAAATCTGCACAAACACTTCATTACCAGTACATATGTAGAGCAAAGAAAAATAATTTGAACGCAGGTAGGCGAAGCAATAACTCACAGCCAAATACACAGTTAGTGAAATAATGAGCACTTATACAGCAATTTATTCATTGCTTAGAAGCAGCAAGTGATAACACAGAAATAAATCACAGAAAAGACAGAGAATTCAAAAGAAAATACCTCACTGTGGGCGTAACTGAATCCCTCATCTCGCCAGAAGCGGCTGGAAGACCCCGTTAACAGCCAGGCCGAGAGCACAACAGCCCACAGGTATGTCGGACAAAGGCGTCCCCCTTCCGACTGAGGTCTTTGTGCTTATCTCGTCTGACCGCTTCCGGATATATGCACTCCTCAAACAGGGGTGGCAATTTCTCGAACCTTCTAGCAATGCGCTTGCGCATTGATAAGTGACCGTTGGTTGCCAGCTGGGTCAACCGACAGTAACCTCAAGGAGCAAAGCGCTTCCCTCCTCTCCTAAGAACAAACGCCACGGAAAACGGTTCCATAACTCATAGCAAGACATAACAAAACCAACTTTCCCAGAAGAATGTCACTGACTGGCTGCATACCAGGTTTGGAAAGCATGTTTTTTAAGCAAAGCAAATTCAGCTCTCAGCAAAGTAAGTACAGCTTTTCACTGAGGCATGGAATAAATATCCATTATGGCTCTGAGTGCCCCCAGAATGCACTGCGCACCAGCGGCATGTTTTAGCTCAAGCATAACCATGCCATTTGTCTCGCTGAAGGGGGCATCCGCCTGAGGTAGGCGTAACACAGGAGCTTTAGTAAACGCTTATTTTTCAATCTGGAGAAGTCCTCTTCTGCTTGAGGGTCCCACTGATAACTGTGTCCTTTTTGAGGAGGTGTGTGAGAGCCGTGGTTTGATGGGCATAGTCTTTGATAAATCAGTGCTAGTAACTGGCAAATCCAAGGAATCGTTGTAATTCCTTAACATTCTTGGGTACATTGCGTGTTTGGATAGCTTTGATCTTTTGTTGCTCCATGTCCACTCCATCAGGAGAAAGGCAGTGTCCTAAGAAGGTGACAGTATCTTGATGAAAAGAGCATTTGCCTAACTTAGCATAAAGTCTATGTTGATGCAGTCTCTTGAGTACTTCAGTAACATGCAAGGCATGTTGGGGCTAGTCAGAGGAGTACACCAGAATGTCGTCCAAATAGATGACTACAAAGGTGTCTGGAAAGATATTAATTAAGAATAGAAAGGCGGCAGGGGCACTGCATAGCCCGCAAGGCATCAACAGGTATTTATAGTGTCCTGTCCATGTACGAAATACCGTCTACGACTCGTCACCGGGATGGATCCGGACCAGACTGTAGGCCCCAAGCAGGCCTAGTTTTGTGTATATCTGGGCTCCCTGGACCTGGTCAATGAGTACTAGTATAAGAGGGAGAGGGTATCTGTTTTTATGGTAATGTCATTTATTTGACGATAGTCAATACAGGGTCTTAATTAGTGTCAATCTTTTTTGCGAATGAAATGTGCTTTTTGTGCTTTTGTATGTTCTGCCACTTTTGTGGTTACTTACACACCACACTCATTTCCGAAAGTTCCTTTTTGAATAAGAGGCTAGCTCTCATGAACTGTTCTGTTTTGAATTCTTTAGCTTGCTTTAACTACTTCTTCAAGCAAGGGGTCCTTATTCATCTATTGTCATTGTAGCGCCAGATCATCAGGATATGTGTTCATCATGGCAATGTGTGAGCTCACAAATGACGGTGTGGTCCTTGAGGGCAGTAGCAATCTCTTCAGTAGATTCACCCTTCTTTTGCTTTCTAGCGGGAACCAATATTTTGCTAATATCTTATTTTTGTGGACTGCACATCCTCGTTTCAAAGGCATTGAGGTTTTGGTCCTCACCAAGAGGCGCTGGTAACTTTATTTATTTTTCATACATGAAATTGGAATTCTTTTGTTAATGTATTCCTGCAGCTGCCGTCTGTCTTGCCTCCATTACTTGGTCCAGGAAGACAAGGTTCCATCTGCCTGTCTTTGGCCGGCATCCTTCAGTTGGCTTTGGCGTTCTTCATGAGCTGAGTGATTGCTGTTCATTTCAGGCAGGCAGAGATTTCTTCCTTACGAAGGGAGGTGCTTTAGATGTTTGGAATTTCATGTGCCAGCACTGTGGCGATGGTTGAATTTTGCCGCCTTGCTTATTATACCCTTTGGCCGCCTTTGCCATACTTGTCTGACTTACCCTTGAACAGGTGACTACGTGTCATTGGACATCAGTTTTGCCAACCTGAAATGTTTGCAGATCAAGTGAGTGTGGTTCTACCAGAAAAACCCTAACGAGCATAGCATACAGAACAAGGCATTCCTGTGAAAGTGCACTATAACGTTGACGGAGGGTAGAACGACGTTATGGCAAACGGATGCTTTGAGGAAGTGGGGCCTTAGTGTACATGGACTACTAGACTGGTTACTTGGTAAACTATTAAAGCGATTGCATGCAGGCTTGAACTGGGCTACACAGCGATGTCCATGATTCTAAGAAGGGCCCGTTATTTTTTTTCTTTTCTTTGTTGACGGAATGGACCACATGTATTACCAGAAAGGGCAAGTTTCCGAAGTTACTCCGCTAACCCATATTACTAAGCAAATATGTTTTTTTTTAAAAAAAAATGCATTATTTGCAACATATTGTACTAAAAACACCCCTTTGGCTAATACTCGGTCTGTTCTGGTGGTAATGAATTTTGTTGTGGACCGCTTTTTTCATTTTGTGCATGGATGGATTTTATACCCTAGTCCAACCCTGCATACAGTAATATAACCCTAGCTGTGTAAGGCCTTCCTCTATATGAAATGAAGATTAGCACTATGGCATATCGGCCTTGAAAGCATGCTAACCTATCGCTCCAAAAAATCTGAAGTAACACAAAAATACACATTTACAATTTGGTTCACAACCAAATAATTAGCAATGGGACTGAAGAGAATTGCACTCCATAATGAGACTAGTAACTTTGCTCAAAGCTTCCTCTGATTAAAAAACTATAGTGGGGCTTGTAGTTCTACCCCAAACAATGTTTGTCAATATGGTTGATAAACTGTATTTGAAAGCAATTTGGAACATTATTGTTGTTCATGACAGAATGAGGCCAATTTAATAATGCTAAGGGTGCGGGACCTAAGCTAATTTCGTAAATGTGGTTGCTCCCACAGGTTGGGTGACTTTCAACATTTTTAAATGGATGAAGCCCTCTTCTTTGGCACCTGAGTTATGACCCCTCCTGAATTTCATTACCCATAAATGTGTAGGGTCTACTCTCATTGCTTATAGACTCCATCAAGAAGTCTTATGCTATTGGGATTTGTACCGCTGTCATTTTCATGGTCCCCAGTAGTTCTTGTGTATCTTGAATGGGGTGGCTAGTGGTTAGTGGGAAAAGACATGGCGTTGAGCTTAAATGTTGGTGGACCGTAATATTTTTTTAAATATTTTTTCTTCTCTTTTTTATTTTGTGTGATCCAAACAAACCTTGTGTATTTATTGAAAATATATTGCAGTTACATAATTTTCAACATCACGTGTGTTAATAAAGACCAACAATACAGCAAGAATGTAATTTATAAACATACAGTAATAAAGCAATCCATGATGGCAACCAAAACATTCTTACAAGAAATGTGTTGGACACGTAATTTTGTTTTAGCTGTGTTTTGGTGAGTTTGTGAGCATCTGCAGGGTGAGTGCTTGAAGAATGAGGTTGGTGTCGGGAGCAGCGGCCGCTCCTGGTCCGCTCTGCACAGATGGTGGTTGCCATGGAGACTTTCTCAGCATCCGGTACACAGACAGGTACCAACTATGTGCACACTAAGAGGACTACATCACACGCGCAGCCACGCTGGCGTTTGGCACATTAGCACACTGTCCTTCGGTAGCTCCCGGGTCAGTGAAAGCTATCTGAGGAGGGTCTTTGGTGCTTCCCAAAGAGTAAGTGACCCTTATTCTGATCTGTTCTTCTGTTGTTCCTTTTGACCAATTCTCTGCTTCGCTTTGTACCGAACATTTGCTTGCCTGCTCTGACTTGCCCTTGTGGATTATCCTTGAAGTCTGGCGTTCATGCCACTTCCACTTATGGAACAGTTGTGACTTACCTTTTGGGATCACCATTGAAGTCTGGTGTATGGTTCCTGCTTAGTCATCCCGTGTCCTAAACCAACACTTTTGTCTCTTGCACTTTATATTCGATTCGCCCTGGCTTTTGGCATCTGTACTCCTTTTTTCCGCCTGTCAGTGTACTGGATTCTTCTCAAATCCTACCGACTTTGTTCATTGGACACCCTACTTTACCTGGATCTTTGGATTACTGGATTGACTTTATTTATTTAGTTATTTATTTTTTCCTGTCCCTGCCTAGAGTGCACCCTCGTGCCGTCTGGGAGTAGCGCCTACTAACTTGACTAATTTCTCTGCCCCTTTCCTTACCGTACCCGTTTAATGGGACCTTGGGACCTTTATCATGAGGGTCTCATCCATCCGCCATCCTGTTGCACGTAGGTGAGTTTCAGTAATCTGTTTTCTGATGTTTGTTAATCTGCTTAGAATCACATGCTGTGCATAGGTCCGACATCCAGTGGTCACTGCGGAGTATTGCATTTTGTTTTTCGTAGTCGAAAAGGGGACGTCGACAAGGCGTGTCTGAAACACTATCCCTATAGTGACGTGCGTTGTACCCACAATCCCTCACGCGTCGAGGTCCCTCAGATTGTTTTTTTCCGCCCAGCTTCTGGTCGCCTTCACGCGGAGCTCCTCGAGAGACATTGCAACTCCTCGACCTTTGGTCGTTTTTTCTCTAATATTAATAATCCCTCCCTCGACGCAGTTGTAAGCTGTTCTCCGCCGAAAAGAATCTTCGACGGAGGGTCGAGCGGAAGAAATCCTTCGGCGCTGCCGAACACGTGGCCTGGCCTCGCAGGCCATATACAGTAGGGAGAGTGGGGTCGTGGGACATCTCTGGGTCTTTTCTGAGAATGCCTTTCCCTTTCCCCTGCCTTTCCCTTGGGGTGTTTATCGCGATTTATTGCCTCGGCTATGGAGAGGACACCGTTTAGGTTTTGCCCGCTTTGTAAAGGCAAATTCACTTGGAAGGACAAGCACTCACGGTGTAACCGCTGCTTGCCCCTCGATCACAGGGAGGAAGGGTGCGCGGCTTGTCGGCTTCTTAAGCCTAAAACTCTAAAAGACCGAAGGGTTAAAAGGTGGGCGGCCTACGCGATGTTCGAAGGTTCACCCGCCGCTGCTACCACCGACAGCGACGAGGAACGCGATAACACGACCTCCGCTACGGAAGTCGAAACCCCCTCTAAGGAGCGCTTACGCGCTTCGTCGTCTGTCCCCGGCCCCGACGGGCTCGGCTCACGCCCTGCTTATGGGGATGAACACCCCGGCGACACAGACGCACACAAAGATCCACATAAACACACAACCCACGGCTCTTCTTCGACGAAGTCGAAAAGACCTTCGGCGCCCAAGGAGACGCAGGTTCCACCGGCGGCCTCCTCGGACCGTTCGGGTTCGAAGCCCCTCTCGCAACCGCAGCCGCGACCTGCGACTGGGCTTTCGGCAAACAAGGGCGCTGCCACCAAACCATCGGCCGGTGCGCATCAACAGAAAGCGCAGACCGCCGTAGAGCGTTCGATACCCATAGCGTCGAAAACTCAAGCTTCCGCCGACAAACGAGTCGCCGACAAGCGAGTCGCCGATAGCTTAGCAAGGATCGCTGTAGCCGACGCCCAAAAGCGTACGCTGAAGATTACGTCGAGCGTTACGCATAAGTTAAAGGATACGCCGAAAAAGCCCGAAGGGAAGCAGGGACTACCCCCTTCAGTCAGGGAGTCTCCCGACACACCTGAAGGTTTTTCGGAGGGCGACGGGACACTTTCCTCGACGCTTTGGGAGAGGTCGAGCCATTTCGAGTTAGATAACCCTATGTTTCCCCCGCCAGACCGCTCTGGGGTACCCCATGAAACAATGGAAAGACTCCACCTCTGTATGGAGAGGATGGAAAGGTTCATGAGCACCCAGGCCTCTCAAACTCACAAGAGGACCAGAGAAGGGCCTCAGGAGGACCCCAGGGCCAAAAATCCGAGGCTAGTCGATCCCCAGCAGGACACAGCCTCAGACTTCCAAGATGTATATGACCTCACTGGGGAGGAACAATACTTCGAGGAAGAAGATGATTTCATGGACAATGAAGAACAGAACCAGGAGGAATGTCTGGAAGACAGAACAGACATTATAGAAGAAGAAGAAGGCTTCGGGGGTAACCCAGAAGAGGGACCTTCACACCCCTGGCAATCACCATCAGTGTATTCCGACACTGATGTCCTAAACCTAACTCCTCCGGACAATTCTCCAGTTAGGAACACGTCTCCAATTGACGATCAGCCCACGTTCAATGCACTGTTGCGCAGAGCAGCAGCGCATTTCGAACTCGACACCGGGGAACTCTCTCCAGAATTGGACTTTGTAGAAAGAGTGATTAAAGAAAAACCCCCGGTCAGCCAGACCATTCCACTCCTCGCTTCAGTGAAGAGAAGGATCATACCTTCGCTGTCCACTCCCGCAATGATAAGAGGGGTCAATCAAAAACTTTTCACTCCTTCACCCTCAGACCCCCTCTACATTAGGGGACATTCCATTCCGGATTCCCTAGTGGTATCTAATACTAGAAAGAGGGCAGGGGTACCACTTTCCACCAGTGAGGCACCCCCTGACAAGGAGGGCAAGAGGCTATATGCCCTTGCAAAAAGAGTTACTTCCTCGGCTGCCTTCTCAGCAAGAATTGCCAACAACAATTCCTTGCTTGCAAGCTACGCAGACGCGCAGTGGGCCAAACTGCGAAAAGACGCAGAGGAAGCACCGGAGCCTTTACGTACGCGCCTACTGTCAACTATTGGCGAAGGAACCCAAGTGAACCAGAGCATTGTTAAAAACTCTCTGGACGCGGCAGAAACAGCAGGACGTTCCTTGGTACAAGGAATACTCCTAAAGCGCCATGTATGGCTGCGCAACTCAGGCTTTAAACCAGAGACACAGGCGTCTTTGATAAATAAACCTGTCGAGGACGCTAACCTCTTCGGAAAAGCGGTAGATGAAGCCCTAGAGATGGCTAAAAAAGAGTTCGACACTATCAAGACTCTTGACCAAATCTCTAAGCCCACTACCAGGCGCGGCTATGGCAACAAACGCTTTTTTCGTGGCCAACGCCAACAACAAAATCAACATCAGCAATACCCTGCCACCCATTTCCAAACCAATAGTGGGCAGTACAGCCAAAGAGGCCAACGCCGGGGCAAAGGGAGGGGTCGGGGATCCACCCCCAGAGGCTCCCAAGCCCCCAACAACTCCAAGTGACGCGAAGATTCGCGTCCCCTCCCATGCAACACCGGTCGGGGGCCGGATAACATCCTTTCTTCCTGCATGGGAGGAGATAACTTCAGACCGTTGGGTACTTTCCACCGAAGCCCACGGATACTGTATCGAATTCAACAGTTCCCCATCCTACAGACCCCCGAGGGGACGTCGCATGACACCGGAACATCTTGCCATCCTTCTCCAAGAAGTACTACAACTGCTGGAAAAAGGAGCCATAGAGGTCGTGCCTCTATCTCGGGTAACAGAAGGTATTTATTCAGTGTACTTCCTTGTACCCAAAAAGGATCTAACCATGCGCCCTGTATTAGATCTGCGCCCAGCGAACAAGTTTATCAAACCCCAAAAGTTTCGTATGGTAACCTTACAGGAAGTAATCCCACTGCTTTCTCAGGGAGATTACATGACAACATTGGACATGAAAGATGCATACTTTCATATTTCAATGTTGCCAGCGCACAGAAAATACCTCAGGTTCATGATAGAGGGCAAACACTACCAGTTCAAAGTGCTACCCTTCGGCATAGCATCAGCACCAAGGGTATTCACGAAGGTGCTGGCAGTGGCAGCGGCCCACCTGCGCAGGTTGTCCATCCCAGTTTACCCTTACCTCGACGACTGGCTCATAACAGGGGATTCTTACGAAACATGCTTCTCCAATACCCAAAAGACAGTAGACCTTTTGTTTCAGTTGGGCTTCTCCATCAACGAAAAGAAGTCCAGTTTAGACCCCAGTCAAATCAAGCAATTCCTAGGGGCTCTAATTCAAACAAAGGACGGCCTCGTCTTCCCCTCCAGAGAGAGGGTCCAAAACATGCTGTTTCAGATCCCTCAATATGTAACCGGTCGAGAGGTGACGGTACGCAAAGCAATGCGCTTGCTAGGAATGATGGCATCGTGTATTTATTTGGTACCTCACGCGCGCCTGCGCATGCGCCCAATGCAAGAGTGGCTCAACAGCCAGTGGTGTCAGGCCAGCGGACTATGGGAGGATCTAGTTGTGGTCTCGCAGGCCTTAGTTCTCTCGCTACGGTGGTGGACAAAGGAAAACATGGAAAAAGGGAAACCCTTTGCCACACCCGCGGCGGAAGCCACTCTAACCACAGACGCATCCCTCACAGGATGGGGGGCGCACCTATCCCATCAGACTGCTCACGGAGTGTGGACTCCGAACGTAGCATCCAAACACATAAATCTACTGGAGCTACTAGCTGTGTTCAAGGCGCTAAGAGCCTTCCAGGAACACCTACAAGGCAAAACAGTAATGGTCCTTACAGACAGCACCACAGCCATGTACTACATCAACAAGCAAGGGGGCACCCACTCTCCAGGCCTGTCCAAGCTGGCCCAGAATATATGGAAGTGGGCTCTCAAACAGGACATGTTCCTACTATCACTACATGTACCCGGGGAACTCAATCTGCTAGCAGACAGTCTCAGCAGAGATTTCCCCCTGCCCAAAGAGTACGAATGGCGCCTGCACTAAGACATCGTCTTCGACGTCTTCACACAATGGGGATTCCCAGAAATAGACCTGTTCGCAACCCTGGAAAACTCACAATGCCTAAGTTACGCCTCCAGGTACCCCCAGAACCAATCCAAGGGGAACGGTCTGTCGATGCAATGGTCAGGGAAATTTGTTTATGCTTTTCCCCCGACTCCCCTTCTCAACAAAGTGGTGCACAAGATGCACCAGGAACAAGTGACCATGATACTAGTGGCCCCAATGTGGGCACGACAACCATGGTTCGCTCACTTGATGGAGATGTCTCTATCCCCCCCAGTAAAACTCCCCTGCCCGTACAACATGCTGTCTCAGGACAAAGGCAGGACTCTGCATCCATGCCCCCAGAACATGAACTTAGCAGCTTGGCTCCTGAGATCATAGAGTTCGGACATCTACAACTCCCGCAAAGATGCATGGACATCCTCAGGGAAGCCCGGAAACCGAACACTCGCCACTGCTATTCTAGCAAGTGGAAAAGATTTGTCATCTGGTGCAGGAGTAAAAGCATCAACCCTATTGACTGCTCTCCCACACATGTGGTCCTATACCTGACCCACCTATTGGATTCAGGTCTAGTGTTTAACTCCATTAAAGTCCACCTAGCTGCACTTTCTGCATACACCACTTCCCAACTCAAAGTGTCGTGGTGGAGGATCCCTGTTATAAAGGCATTCATGGAGGGAGTAAAGAGAATACACCCCCCGATAGCTGACCCAGCTCCCGGATGGGACCTTAATGTGGTACTTACCAGACTCATGGGCTCTCCATTCGAACCCATGCACAAAGCATCTCTTAAACACCTCACGCTTAAGACTGCTTTTTTAATAGCTATCACCTCCATCAGGAGAGTAAGTGAACTTCAGGCTCTTTCTATTCTAGACCCCTTCGTTACAGTTCACAAAGATAAAGTGGTTCTACGCACTCACCCTAGGTTTGCTCCGAAATTTATTTCTAAATTCCACGTAAACCAATCTATAGAACTACCAACGTTCTTTCAAAATCCTTCCAATTTGGGAGAAAGGACTCTGCACACACTAGATGTACGCAGAGCGGTCATGTTCTACATGGAAAGAACCAGACCACTGAGGAAGACTAATCAGTTCTTCGTCTCGGTGGCAGCAGGAAGAGAAGGAGATGCAGTTTCAAAATCCACTATTTCTAGATGGATTGTTCAATGCATCACTCTCTGCTATACTCTTGCTAAGAGAGAACTGCCCTTTAGGCCAAGAGCACACTCTACTCGAGGCACGGGGGCATCCATAGCATTCATTGCAAATGTTCCCCTTGAGTCCATCTGCAAAGCAGCTACCTGGAGTTCTGTGCACACCTTTACAAAACACTACTGTCTAGATACACACTCTAGATCTGACTCCCAGGTGGGACAGGCAGTATGACGACACCTTTTCTCTACTGTTCCTTCTCATAACCCACCGCCAACTCCGGGTACTGCTCGCTAGTCTATGCACAGCATGTGATTCTAAGCAGATTAACAAACATCAGAAGAGAATGCATTACTTACCGTAAAAGCATTTCTGATGATTGTATCTGCTTAGATTCACATGCGCCCGCCCTTCCTCCCCGCTCGGATGGAAGGAACATAGACTTCCTTTATATATCTCTCTCTTTTCTGTACTCACTCACGTCTAGAAGGCTCCCTCAGGGCAGAAAAATACAAACAGAGGGACCTCGACGCGTGAGGGATTGTGGGTACAACGCACGTCACTATAGGGATAGTGTTTCAGACACGCCTTGTCGACGTCCCCTTTTCGACTACGAAAAACAAAATGCAATACTCCGCAGTGACCACTGGATGTCGGACCTATGCACAGCATGTGAATCTAAGCAGATACAATCATCAGAAATGCTTTTACGGTAAGTAATGCATTCTCATATTGATTAGTTGGGTAACCAACCAATTCTTGTTTGGTTTTTCTTCTTTTCAAAGCCTGGCAAATCCATATTTGTTTTTCTCACAGTACCTTGGTTCTATGAGCATGTGGCTGCTCGATCTTCATGTATTTCTTGGGTGGTAAGGGTTGTGTGTGTTTTTATTTTGTATTTTAAGTTTTTATTTTTGTAAAGGAGGGTCTTTGGTTGGTTTGTGTTTAACAGGGGACCAGTGTAGCCTTTTTAAGGCCAGGGTGATTTAATCTTTGTAGTAATCTTGCTGCTGTTTTGAATGCCTTGTAGTGTCTTGGCGACTTCGTCTGGCATTCCTAGATCTAAGCTGTTTGCATAGTTTATTTTTTTACAGTATCAATGAGATTATGAGGGTCCAATGTGGAAAACCTGGGTATGGAAGGATGCTGCTTATTGAGAGTAAGTGATAAAAGCATTTTTGCACTATTGCTTTGATTTAGGGTTCTAGTGAGTCCACTGCCCATGAGTATTCCCAGATTTGTATTACTGTAGACTTTTTGGGTCGTAGTCCCATTTCTGAAGGCAAGAATGGCGTCTGTGTTTTTCATCACGTGGGCAGATCATTATTTATTTTGTTTGGGATTCATTTCAGATTATTGGTCATCCAGAGGCTTAATTCGTTGAGGTAGTTGTCAGGGTCAAAATGCACGAAAAGGCTAGCCGGGTGCACGAAATCCTGCTGGAACGTACAACCTAATGGGTGTAAATCCTCTTTCACCCAATATGGTGGCCCCTGTATGTTTTTGCTGGATTCTGTGGTTTGACTCCCTTTTATCCCTCCAAGTTAGGCATAATCTATGACCTCCTGTTGGGGAGAATTCTGTTTTATGCTAGTGAGACCCCCAGCACTATTTGCTGGACTTCTGAACCGTTTTTCTTTTTTATTCTGAATGAGGGGAACCTCTTCCTCACCCCCTCATTCATTCTTATTTGCTCTGACCTTTGGGAACTGTTTTGCTTCACCTTATTCTATGGAGTCTGCTTTCCTCCATATCTCTTAAAGGCATCTCAATTACACTTTTGTAGCACACCGCACCCTCTGTGCAGTGTTGCTGGGAACCCTTTGGGTTATTTTCATGACTTTCAAATTTCCTTAGACCTACTGTTTAGTAAAGAGGGATACTTTGTATCCTTCCTAAAACTTAGGCTATAGGTTCCCAACTTTATGGGAAAACTAGGCAACTCCATCCTGGCTTCAAAGCAAGTACTTTTACTCAGACACCAATAAAATGGGCCATGGAAACGAGAGCAAGCGGGCATCTGACGCAAACCTAAGTATAGCTCACTCTTAAGGTTTTCAAGAAGAGACTTCCCAGTCACCTACTGGAGGAACCAGCATGTTAACTCAGGAGTTACTTGAGGGACTGCAAGATGGTACCTCCCATCCTCCTCTGGCAGATACCCATGGTATCTTAAACGATGATGATGAGGGGGGGGGAACCCCCCCCCCCCCTCATCGAACTGAGGGTGCCCAAGGTTGGCCAAGTGGCAGAATGGTTAACGGTGAATACATCAAAACTGATAACAATGCTCACTAGAGACAGAACTGTCCTTCAGTAATTTCGTCTGATTGTTCCAGGGCCTCCAAACTGGACCAGTCTATAGACACTCTAAGCTGAAAACTGCATGGGCCCGCAGACGATGTAAGGTGTTGAGGAAGCAGGTATGGCTGTAGCTGGAATCTGCATGCCCCAGCTACCTGCCCCCTACCCGAGGCATCGTTCTCTCATCTGGTGTATTAGCTGAAAATGTGGGTGTCTGGCAGCCCCCAGGTATATTCTGAAGTGTGGGGGTTAGTGGCATGTTGTCATCGTAAACAGCAGGTGTAGCCCGCTTACCTTAAACGATCAATGGGATCATTCGCGAAGCACTGGTGTTATATGAACTGGAAGGCGCCCCATCGTCAACTTTTTTGTCTGATTGTATGTATTGCAGGGGTGCAGCGTGCACTCTGGGCCGGCTAATAATGATATAAGGCAATGCATTTTTAATTGTCTAGTTGCATTCGCTATGAAAGCTATGTTATCTCATGATGCAAAATGCAACACTTGTCATGCACACAAGTGATTTAGAACTGAATGGCCTTCAGTTGTAGAGGAAAGTTAATGGTAACATTTTGCAGACTGCTCAAGCAAAATCCTGTGACTGTAATCAGACAGATTTTTCAGATTACTGTACCAACCCACTCTAGCCGGCACATCCAGTTTATTTCAAAGCGGGCAAAGGAAGACTTTTTTCGTCGCATATTTTGCACCCCTCCAGCTAAGGTTTAGCAACACTTTGCGGGGAGGTACTCATTCAGTCGGAAAGGTTCAGTGACATCCCAGTGTTAAAGATTGTGGTGGAACATTACTGGAAGGAACATGCAATTGAGAAAAAGAAATGGAATTAGAGCGGTAGTCCATATTTTGGCAAAACAAATGGGACTGTTTGCTGGAAGAGTGCGTAAGTGGCGTGCATATAGACATAAACAAAAACGGCTACAGTGGGGAAAGAATGTACACGACCACGTGTAACTTTGTATCTGAACTATTTTGGGGAAAAAAGGGGCATTGCATGTTGGGAGGAACCAACACTGGTGGTTACTAGGAAAGTGTAACACACTCTGCAATTGCCTGAACGTTTTTTGCAGATGTAATTTAGTAATTTAAAGCCAAGAGCAAAATAACATGTACAAGGCATGAGTTTAAAAGATTGTTTTATGTATTTGTTGGTAGCTGATTTGCGCAGACCATTATTTCCAGTATGCTAGCTGAGTATCTGGAAGATGGCAAGGGAGATGTAAGGGGATTTTTCAACATTGTTTAATAGTACATTGCATATGACTTAGTTAACTTGATAGGATGTTAAAATCAGATAAGCCAGTCATGCTAAACTGAGATTACATGAATGGAGTTGGTTATGAAATAGCGGACCTCTTCATATCGGTTAAATACAGTGCACTTGTATTTTGGGGATTGCAGTTGCACGCTGAAGATATAGATGTGCAAGCTATTGATTGTAATCGAAGGGGAGTTGGTCCTATGATGGGGATTGGAATATTGATTGATGAAAATTTGGGTTTACTATTAGTAGATGCTTTCATCATTCTGTAAGCCCGGTGCAGATGGGATTGTAAAAAAGGTCTTCTGAATTTTTGATTACTATGGGGTATTGGGATCGAGGGGAGGGAATGAGAGGAAGGATGGTGGTGTTGGTTTAACTGAAGTATTGCATAGTAATTGGGGAGTTTACATTTGTTCTAATTATTATAGAAGGGTAGTTGTATTGGAAATGTATTTTAGTAGGGATTACTTAGGAGTTCTGATATAGTCGATATGTTTAAAAGAAGAAATGCAATAACATAAGCTAGGTATAGAATTCTGGGGGATGGTTAGGAATTAATTAAATTGTGTACATAAAAATACTTTGTCCATGAAACAATGGATTTTGTTCAATCAATATTTGTTTTATATTTATGTTGTCTTTTGTTGTCTGTCTGGGAGGAGGGAGTACTTGTATTTAAGTATCACAGAGACTGGGTTTGTTTATAAAGATGAATGAATACTGGTGGTGAATTGAAAGAAGTTCAAATGCATGACGCTGGTTTTTGACTGAGATTAACCAATTTTTAATGTGTACCTGGAATGTGAAAGGGTTGAATTGCTTCAGGAAAAGGAAAAAAGTGATGTTGAAACTTTGGCGAGGAAAAAATTGAGTGCCTCTCTTGCAGGAAACGCACTTAGTGGATGGTACCGGGAATTTATTGACCAATGCAAAATATACAAAAGCATTACTGAATTGCTATACGTCTAATTCTAGAGGAGTAGGATCATGTTGAGAAAAGGTTTTAATGGAAGTATTGACGAAGTATGGATAGTGAGGGACGTATTATCTTGATTGATTTAAGTACGAGGGCAAAATATTACCAATTTGTTCTGTATATGGTCCATGTGCGGGAGGGGGGGGGTTCTTGATACACTATGTTGCGAAACATGAGAGGGGGAATCTATCATCCTTGGGGGTGATTTCAATTGTGTAATAGATCCTAACATGGATAGGTCTTCAACATGTGGTTTTACGGGGCAGAAATCGAGAGTTCTGAGATTTTATGGAAATTTATGATCTGGTTGATGTTCAGAGGAATCTACATTGGATGGATAGGGAATTCTCATTTTACTCGCCGGCGGAGTGCGTAGGAGTGTTGATTGTGTTGGAGACTTTCCCAACATTCACTGAAACTCCATTGAACTGCTAGCACCACGGTGCCTTGTGTGGCTGTCCACATTGTTGTGCATGAGGAGGAGCAACAAACAGCTTAAAACCCCTACCTCTGTCGCGGAGCGACGTGCGTAGGAGTGTTGATTGTGTTACTTGGGGAGCGCAGGAGCAGGTCTGATGGCTGGCCGTAACTCAACATAAAAGGGTGACTGCTTGCACTGCCGCAATAAAGACAGCATGTCGGATGAGGCAATAGCCTTCATAAATCAAACATCCTTGCAAAGTGTGCCCACTGAACTTGCTAGACTGGGCACCGCCCCCTAACAAGAAGACAACAGCGTTTTCTGACGGCAAGATCGGAAGAAAAAACAAGTGTGCGAATCCCTGCAACTGTAAGTTCAATAATAATTTACCTTCAGTAATAAGCGCAGCTGCTCCTTTACTTCTGTCTCCACTGTAAATGAAGTTTTCCTGGACTGTTCGTCAAATCTTTCTAGCAGTCCGGTATTTGCCGCTGCTGGAAATGAATGTGAGTCTGCGCCCAGTAAAATGCATGTAAACACAGCAAACCATAATAGCCAAGCGCTGCTTACAGTGAACTATGAGAATTTGACCGACAGAGACAGCACCTCTAATGTGCACGGCAATATGGAAACTCGGAGTGCAGTCATTACAAACATTAGCCCGGATTTCAGCTGGCTCTGCACACATGTCAGTTGCAGCGAAAAAGAACGAGGCAACTTTGAAGAGCCCCATTCGATAACAATTATAAAAGTGACTCCTCTACTACATTTGGAGAAAAAAACACTCAAACACACAAGAGGATGAGCTTATAATATATCACCCTCACACTGCAAACTCATTTAACTGTGATAGCAACATCGATGTGCTACCTATATCGTCGGAGCAAGCGGGTCTGTGCACACTAACCTCAAGCATGAGTACCTCTATAAGCAAAACTCTGCAACTTGAAGAGGAGCAGTCCCGACGCAATTCGATTGTGATTGCGGATAAAATTCTTCGTGATCTCATTGCTCTTAACTTTAAAATTGGGAAACAAAACTTACCCAAGTCCATCTATCAAGTGGATGAAATCATTAAAACAAAAGCGCATTGCAAACTGGATCAGCCAGTGGATTACCATGAAGAACAGCAGCTGTCACTTATAGAAAATTCGGGACCAAGCCAAGGACAGTCTCCTATGATGCCACCCACTGCCATCCAGCACTGAACGTCACATCACCCACTCACAGAAAAGGCATCAACCACAAATACAAACGAAAGCGACCAATGTAAATGAAATAAGCGACTCTGACTCATCGGATAGCTCAACCTCAGGCTTGTCGCATGTCGGATACATAAATAATAATCAAAAAAGACGAGCGGCACGCCAGAGTACGAAGAGTATGCCTGTATCTCAACATGAAGAGTTGGTTAGAAATCTTACTGTGCAGTTGGTCAAGGACTTAAATCCACTGATAATGGCAGCACTAACAATTTCAATGTCACCTTTCACCAAACTCTATGAACAAATAAACGAGAGCCTGAAAGACCAGAATACACTGATTTCTTTAATACAAAAATGATAATGGTTGAACAAGAACTTGCCATAAAGTATTGACAAACGAAACCAGTAGAAGCAAATTGGGTACAAAAGTAATGATGGAATCAATCAAAAGTAGTGCTGCCAATAAGCGCCTGCTAGCAGAAGTAGCCTGAGAAGCTTTAGCACTTCTACAAGGGGGAAAAAGCCCAATAGTGATCTGGAGATCAGAAGTAAAGCCGGAAATGGCGACGGTAAAATGACCGATTCTCAAACGGTGCCTGTGGAAACCACAAAATCCAATGGAAAGGGGGTTGTACCACATCCCAAACAAGTGATTATTGACTTAATTGAAAATGAACATTCAAGAACTGATGACGATGCCCTGAATATCACCTTTGACACTTGTCAATTTAAAATAAGAGATTAAATGAAGCTTCTTAACAAAATAGTCCCCAAGACTAAGCTAAACGTAACTAAAGATCATGAATTGAGTGCCTCAAAATTACTGTCTGCGGTCAAGGATAGGGGACCCAGACTGGGTGTTGGTGACAACAACCTTACTTTGTTCCTCCCCTCAAAAAGAACAAAGAATTGGATATGTTGAGACCGATCCAACAGAGTGTTTGCCTTCCACCTCAGCAAATGCAGATGGTTTAGTTCAGGGGTGCACAACTGATTTTGACAGAGGGCCGAAAGTACCCTACATGATGGCTATAGTGGGCCGAAAAGTAAATGTGGGTGGGGCGGTAGGCGTGGCGTGGTAGGAGGCTTTTTCAACCCCTAATTTTTATTAAACAATATGCCCCATAGCCCCCACCCCTCAAGCAAACACTATGCCCCATAGACCCCGCCCCTCAAGCAAACACTATGCCCCATGGCCCCCACCCCTCAAGCAAACACTATGCCCCATGGCCCCCACTCCCCAACCAAACACTATGCCCCAAGACACCCACCCCTCATGCAAACGCTATGCCCCAAGACACCCACCCCTCATGCAAATACTATGCCCCAAGACACCCACCCCTCAAGCAAACACTATGCCCCATTCCACCAAGCATGCACCATGCATGCATACATACTCATACAGACCCCAACCCCCCACCCCTGCATACAAACTAACAAGCATACACCATGCACCCATACAAACCCGAACCCCCCCCACCCCCAACTCAGCACACAAACCCACAAGCATACACCATGCACCCATACAGACCCGAACCCCCACCCCCAACTCAGCACACAAACCCACAAGCATACACCATGCATATACAGACCCAAACCCCCCGCCCCCAACTCAGCACACAAACCCACAAGCATACACCATGCACCCATACAGACCCGAACCCCCACCCCCAACTCAGCACACAAACCCACAAGCATACACCATGCATATACAGACCCAAACCCCCCGCCCCCAACTCAGCACACAAACCCACAAGCATACACCATGCACCCATACAGACCCCACCCCCAACTCACCATACAAACTCACAAGTATACACCATGCACCCATACAGACCCGACCCCCCCCCCCAACTCAGCACACAAACTCACAAGCATACACCATGCACCCATACAGACCCCACCCCCAACTCGCCATACAAACTCGCATGCATACACCATGCATCCATACAGACCTGAACCCCCCCCCCAACTCACCAAACAAACTCACAAGCATGCACGCATACAGACCCGGACCCCCACATCTCAACATACACTGAACCTGCACACAACAACAAACATTCAGGCAGACCCGACCCCTCCAAACTCAAACTGAACTTGCACACAAACACATTCAGGCAGACCCGACCCCCGCCCCCCTTCCCCTCCCCGGTCGCATCTCAACACACAATCCACTTGCACACAAACACATTCAGGCAGAACCCGACCCACACCCCACCCCCGCATCTCAACATACACTGAACTTGCCCACAAACACATTCAGGCAGACCAGACACACACACCCCCTCCGCATCTCAACACACACTGCACTTGCACACAAACGCATTCAAGCAGACCCGACACCCCCCCCAACCCCCGCATCTCAACATACACTGCAGACATACAAATACAAACACACCCATACACACCCCCCCACCTCTGCATCTCAACATACATACAAAAACAAAAAACAGTCAGGACGGACCCGAGACAGACACACACACAAACATACAGCCCCCCCATGTACTTACCCAGACATGCTGGAACGCTGGCGAGGCTTCTGGCACTACGGCTGGCGTGGCAAGCAAGGCTGAAATGCCTTCCGGTATCGAACCTTACTGGCCACGCCAGCCGTAGTGCTGGCACTCCATTGGTGCAGCACACACGCACTACGTGGCTCGTAGGAGCTGCGTGGTTTGTGTGCACTGAACCAATGAGGGCCAGTGTTTTGTCCGGCCTGAAAGACAACAAAGACTTTCCTAATGGAGGGCGGCCGATGCTGCTTGCGGGCCGCCCTCCATTAGGAAAGTCTTTGTGCCTCGCGGGCCGGACAAAACGGCATGGCGGGCCACAACTGGCCCGCGGGCCGTATGTTGTGCACCCATGGTTTATTTGGAAATACAGATGAAACGGGAACACACGATGACATCTCTGGGACTCAGGATGTGCCCTCTGCACCGACTAAAACACTAGTTGAAACCGCACCAACTGAAGGTGAAGTTTACTCGATATTTAATCTGAGTCGCAAAGAAGCAAACAAAGTCTGTGGTCACAAATTCCACGGTTAAGAAAACAAAAAACATGAAAAAAAATGCGCCACACAGAAATAACTCTGGATCATTTTTGAGGAACATCAAAACTTTTCAAGCAATGGCGATGCTAAGTAATATATGTGATAAAGTGTAGTAACGCCACTTCCCCAAAGGAGAACAAAACTGACAAATCTGGATACAAAACAGACGATAGTGACACTACTCCATCCAAAGCAAGTACTTCTGCTGACCTAATGAACTTATTAACATATGAGGAAAGTGATCATCAAAGCAACGCAGACGTCATGGAGTGCCTACCAGTTCAGACTGATAAAAAAACTTCTCAAAACGATCAGACAAAGAGACCTGGACTACCAAAGTGTGCAACGCAATCTGAACAAAGCGACAGAAGAGTTGTCCTCATAGAAGATGAAGACCGCCAGACTAGGGAGGGAATTGAACCTGCGCCAATAGACGAGTTTCCCCAAAAACGTCTAACTCTGGATGAGAGAAGAGCGCAAATCGAAGCTGCAAATACACTGAAGCCTCATAAAACTGACCTCAATGTTGACATTGATCCAACGAAAAGACCATTCGAACAAAACTGTCAAAAATCCCTTGATCCAATAAGGTCTCCTTCGACCTACCCAAACATAATTGATGGGGAAATAAAGACACTGCAGATCTCTAATACGATTAACAAGACGTGAAGCACGTCAACCACGATATACAAAAAGCATAGCACATCATCTGCTTCGTCTGGAACGGCTGGACAAAGAGAAGGGCGGCCTGATCAAGAACAGGAAAAACGTATTGAGATTGCTTCAACATATTCCACAGCTGAGAATGGTGACCTCTGATGACATCCACACAGTTGAATTTGAGGAGGAATGCACACATGATTGTGTAGTTCTAGACATTGCCTCCAAAATCATTTGCGATCTGCTATTGGAAACATCTCCCTTTATCAACTCATTGGGATTCGATCTCACAAAAATTACCAAGAGGAAAGAGTCCTCAACATCACTTCCTGGTGATACATCATCTAGTCGTAGTACGGCTGAGAAGAACGAGTGGGAGCGACTCTCAACTGAGCAGCAGAACTCGTCTGAGAAGCTCAGCTCTTCTTCAATCCACAAACAGAAGAGCGATGAAGACGCATTGAATGAATGAACCTAAAGGTAATAGTAAGATTCAAATTACCATAACGAAGACCAACCGAACAGATGAGAATGCTACTGTCGATGATGATGATGAAGAAAACTGGCATTGGGTAGCTAAGTCCCTAAACGGTTATAATAAGAGCTAATGCCAATTATCACAACACAAGGAGAACTTTTACATCGGATCCTGGAACACAAGAGGACATGCCCATCTCTTTAATGCCGAACCAACAACCCTGCAAAGTCTAGATATCTTGTGTTTACAAGAAACGTGGCTCACGAAATTACCAATTGCAGCTGGATACGAAACTGCATTTAATCCAGCCTCAAAGGGTTTGAAAGGTCGACCAATGGCAGGACTTCTCACACTTGTAAAAGTAGCGATTGGGGCTCGTATAATACACAATGAAAACCTATATATGTGTGATCTAGGTAAAACTCTAGTAATAATAAATATATAATGGCAGCATGAGGCAATGAGTTGGGGGATGAGGGGGGGAAGCTTATAAGCCAAATTTCAAAGGTGATATCAGATAACTACGAAATAAATGAGGATGTGAATATAATAATAATCTGCGGAGACCACAATATTAATTGTCAACAAAAGAATAAGATCACGAAAAAAGATTTAAAATCAAACTTACGATACTGAGCTGCTGAAGCCTGGATGTGTGAAATGAAATTGTAGAACTTGAAGATGCTAAATGGGAATATCCCAGGAGATATCCCATCGCAACCGACGTGGCATAGAAAAGATCAATCGTCAACAATTGACTATCTGTTTGCATCGGAAAAAGATTGACAGGATGCAAATAATAGAAATGCCCCAAAGTGACCACCTTATGCTCAAAATCGACATCAAAACTCCCAAAGAAGGAGAGAAAATGGAGACATTATGAGGTCACACACTTGGAGGTGGAACCGGGACGAAATCGTCTTAGGATAAATGATTCAACAAGATCCTCCCTTCTGAAATCTTTAGAAAAAGAGAGGAATATCGGATTGAATATACCACACTCCTGGAAACATACCGAGAAATTGATGCGAGGAGAGGTAAACCTGACTTTAAAAAACCCATGTCTGGGACGCCGAGGTAGCCAGAAAGAAAAAGGAAATGAACAAAGTTGTCAGAATAGCCAAAAATCTCCCATTAGAAGAACGCAAAAGAGTGATCAAACCAGAAAGGCAGCGTTATACCAATTGGCGAATTAGCCATACATCTATTATAGTGCAACGTGATGCAGAGCACATGATGGAAACACTTGCCAAGAGAAACACAACTGCCTTCTGGAGATACTTAAATGAAATGACGACATCACAAGGGGTGTTAATAACTAACATGGTGCTCGAAAACGCATGGGGCGCCCACTATAGAAATACATTTACAACCAAAGGCCTAAACATCACTGACCAACCGTTATCTAAAGATGAGTGAGCAATTAGTATCGAGAAGGACGACCTCTTGAATAATATCATGCGACTGAGCTCCTCTAGAGCGCCCGGACCAGGCGGGATTACAAATCATCTTCTGAAACACACGAATTTCTGGACGGATTTTTAACGTCTTGTTTGAGTCCATACTACGTGTTAGAAAGATCCTGACATCATGGAAGAGTGCCAATCTTTAAGAAGGGCATACGGACGGACCCCAAGATCTATCGTTCGATTACCCTCTTTGATGTGATGTGCTGGGCAAAATATTTGCAGTGCAATTACAGAAACGCCTCCTAAAGTGGACTCAAGAAGATATGAGATTTGACCCAAGACAATCTGGGGTTGCAAAAGGGGAAGGCTGTGGTCTAAATTTAATAATCTTAAACTTCTTGAAAATGGAAGCTATAAGACTAAACAAAGTCTACCTAGCTTTTGTGGATCTGTCAAATGTGTTTGACACAGTCAATCGTAAATTACGATGGGCCAAACTAAAGAAATGGCGATGTCCAGAAAAACGTCTAGGGCCCATTAAAGCGCTTCATACAGACACACAAATAAGAATCAGACTAGACAATCTGGGAACCTTGAGCGCTCCGATAATGACTTATCAGTGTCAAACAGGGAGGCACGTTAGCAGCTACCCTATTCTGTTTATTCTTACTTGACATCGGAGAAACACTAAACACTGTTAGTTCATTCCCTCCAAAAATCAATGGGGAAGCGCTAGATTGGATACTTTATGCAGACGACATAGTCCTGCTGGACATGACGACGATTGGGCTCAGAAGAAAACTAGCAGCCCTAGAAAAATATGTCTCTGAAAATCAGCTAAAAATAAATCCAGCGAAATCGGAAATTCTGGTGCTGCAAGATCTAAAAGCAAAAAGATTCTGAAAAATCACAGAACCAATATGGAGGCTGAACACCGAACCGTTGAAACGTGTAGACAAGGTTAATTAAGTACCCTTGGCATGTGGCTAAATAGTAACCTGAATGACAACCCGTGGGTGGAAAACGCAAAGCAAAAATGCAAACAACTGGCGTGCCTTAACAGAAAATACAGCAAATTTTCCTTACAACCAGTAATTGCCCACTACGGTTCCAACTTTACTCTATGGAGCAGAATGTTCGCTGGGTGCACCTCATATGCTATGGCCGAGTTTAGAAAACATATATTGGAGCCGCATACTAACTCTACAAAAAGGACTGCCTGCCGCATGCATGCGATATGAACTAGGTTTGATATCGCTAAAAGCGAGAGTTCTCTGGAATATGCTCTCTATATATAGCAAGACCATCATTGACAATCGTCCTTCAGTTTCATATTCTTGCAGATCTAGTTAATGGGAATCCTGACTCAACTCCTGCGAAGTGGGCTAAGTCATGTGTCAACCATCTAAAAGATTTATTAGCAGACTGTGAAACCCTGAAAACAAATCCTAATCTGGTGAAGAAAAAAAACGATGGGATTTGGGCTGGTGCACAACAATGGCGGATAGAAACCGCTACAAACTGATGGAAGACGCAGCAAAAGAAGGAACATCTTGCCTCCATATATGGTGAAATCTCCAAACCACAAACATCAAAAAATCATGCTAAATTTCCTCCTGAACTTATTTGACACGAAAGTGAGCCTAAAAAGGAGAGATAGAAAGAAGAGCAAGTTACTTCTTACCTTGTAACGTTCTTTCGATGGGATGTTCCTCCGACGTATTCCTTATCTTTGATAATACGTCTCCAGCTTGCTGGCCTCGGAAATTTTTTCTGTAGAGGGCGCTGCGCGTCGACGTCCGCCGTCCCTCGAGGGCCACCGTATTGGTGTCGACGTCACCATGCCCATAAATAGCCACGCGCTGCATCCGTTGCTCAGTTCCGTTTTGTAGCATAAGAAAAGTCATGCCTGAATTGGTTATTGACCTTGAAGGAGCGTAAACTGCAACCACAAGGGAAGTATCACTGCGGGGATGGATGGGAGGGGCGATGAGGAATACGTCGGAGGAACATCCCGGCGAAAGAACGTTAAAAGGTAAGAAGTAACTTGTTCTTCGAAGGGATTGTGTCCTCCGACGTATTCCTTGTCTTTGATAGACTCCCATAGCAGTGGCATGTAATTGGAGGTGGGAGTGAGAATGTTCTGTATCCCTTTAGGGATGGACCGAATGTAATACGGCCTTGCCAAATCTGGTCTCTAGACTAGTGGAGGAATCCAGATTGTAACATTTTGTGAATGTATGTGCGGACGACCATGTGGCAGCCGCACATATGTCTCGGACCGGTACCCCTCTTTGAAGAGCCGAAGAGGCTGCGATACCCCTGGTTGAATGAGCCCTGAGATTCTGGGGTGGCTCTTTCCCTGCCAGTTTGTAACATTCCAGGATGGCCAAAATAATCCACCTGGAGATGGTTTGTTTTGTTATGGGTAGTCCCAACTTGTGACCCGAGCATCCTACAAACAGTTGGTCTGCTTGCCTGATCCTAGCCATTCTGCTGATGTAAAAGCTGAGAGCTCGCCTTGGGTCCAGCCTATGTAGCCTTTCTTCCTCTTTCCCCGGATGGGGAGGAGGGTAGAACGAAGGTAAGGTAATTTTCTGAGTAATATGAAATTCAGAAACCACCTTTGGGAGGAAATTAGGCTTCACCTGTAGGACAACTTTGTCCTTGTGGAAAATTATATGTGGGGGTTTACAGAAGAGAGCTTGTAGCTCGCTCACCCTCCTAGCAGATGTTAGTGCTACCAATAGGACAGTTTTAAGCGTGAGAAATCTCAGCGGACAAGAGTGAAGTGGTTCGAATGGAGTGCCCATTAGGAAGTTTAAGACTAATTTAAGTACCATAAGGGAACCTGGAATGGTTTTGGAGGATAAACCTTAGTTAATCCCTTGAGAAATTGTACCACTAGAGGAAGTTTGAAATACGATGGTTCCTCCGCAGTGCGCTTGAAGATAGAAAGCGCTGCGAGATAGCCTTTTACAGTGCCAACTTGAAGGCCTGAGTTTGCCAAGTAGAGTAGAAACGATAACACCGTTGTTGTACCACATGAAAAAGGGTCGATATTCTCTTCCCTACACCAGCTGCAAAATTTGTTCCAACGGCAGCGGTATAAAGACTTTGTTGCTGGCCTTCTGGCTGAAAGCAACACCTCCATGACATCATCAGGGAGATCCCAATCCTTGTACCTCACCCTTTCAGAAGCCAAGGTTGAGGGTTCTGGTGTCTGGATGGAGAACCTGACCTCCCTTCTGCGAGAGAAGATTCTCTGAGTGGAAGACGGATTGGAGGACAGATGGACATATCTAGAAGGTCCGGGTACCACGTTCTCCTGGCCCAATCCGGGGCAATTAGGATCATGGTTTTCCGGAATCTTCTCAACCTCCTGATCATTTGAGGAATAACCGGGACTGGTAGGAATGCGTAAAGGAGTGGAAACTCCCAGTCCACTACGAACGCGTCTCCTAGAGCTCCTCTCGGGGGAAATTCCCTTGAACAGAACAGATCGCACTTCCTGTTGGTGCTTGTGGCGAACAGATCCACCTGAGGGGTTCCCCAAAGGGCGAAGATCTCTTGAAGGACTTCCTGAGCTAGCTCCCACTCGTAGGAGACTGTGCTCTGCCTGCTCAGAGCGTCCGCTGTCAAGTTCTTCTCTCCGGCTAGGTGGACTGCCGATAAAGAGATTCCTTCTTGGATTGCCCAAAACCAGAGCTGCATCGCCTCTCTACACAGTGGTAGTGATCCTACGCCTCCTTTTGTTGAGGTAGTGCATGGCCACCGTGTTTGTCATTATCAGGACATTTCTCCCCTGTACTGATGGCAGGAAAGCTTTTAGCGCTAGTCTGATCGCTCTCAGCTCCAATAGATTGATGTGTAGTCTGGACTCCGATGGAGACCAACGACCGCTGATGGTCAAGTCGTTGGCATGAGCTCCCCACCCCGTGAGTGAGGCGTCTGTGACTACTGTTCTCTCCGGCCATGGTTGCCAAAACAGTTCTCCTTTCAAGATGCTCTCTGGGTAGGCCCACCATTGAAGGTCGCGGGCTACCTTGTCCGGAATCCGGAGGAGATCTGTCATTCTCCCTGAGAATTGCGACCACTGACTTCTCAGTGCCCACTGAAGAGATCTCATTCTCAGGCGAGCCTCTTGCACAAGGAAGATGCAGGATGCCATGAGGCCTAGCAACCTCAAAAAGTTGAAGGCTGGGAGACGTTGGGCATTTTGAAACTTGGTGACCATCTGTAGAATATCTTGGCAAGGCTTTTCCCAGGGAAGTGTCCAGGACCGCTCCAATGAACTGGAGTCTCTGTGATGGTATCATCTGTGACTTCTTTAAATTGAGGGAGAAGCCCAGTTTGTGAAGGAAGTGGCAGACGTAATCTAGCTGGGCCTGGGCTTGTTTCGAAGATACAGCCCTGATCAGCCAATCGTCCAGGTAGGGGTAGACGTGGATCCCTTCCCTCCTTAGACTCGCCGCCACTACCGACATCAGCTTGGTGAAGACCCTCGGGGCGGAGGTCAGCCCAAATGGCAGAACTCGAAATTGATAATGCGAGTCGCCAATTGCGAACCTCAGATATTTCCTGTGTTTGAGATGGATTGGCACATGGAAATAAGCATCCTGAAGGTCCAGAGATACCAGCCAGTCCTGGAGCTGGAGGGCCTGAAGGATCTGAGAGACAGTTACCATCTTGAACTTGTCCTTCCTGAGGAACTTGTTCAATTCTCGTAAGTCCAGGATGGGTCTCAGGCCTCCGTCCTTCTTTGGTATGAGAAAGTAGGGGAGTACCAGCCCTTGCTCCTGTCCGCTACAGGTACCGGTTCTATGGCACCTTTCTCTAGCAGGTCTATAATTTCCTGCAAGAGGAGCGGATCTGGAACTTTTAGAGAGCTGTTCCCTGGTGGATAACTCTGAGGGATGTGTAGAAAGGGTAGGCAGTAACCTTGGTCAACTGTCTCCAATGCCCAAGCATCTGACGTTATAGCCTGCCATTCCGTCAGATGGTGAGTTAACCTGCCCCCTACAGGTGTATTGTGTGGAAAGGCCTCAGAGTGGTTTGGGGGCAGCTGATGCAGATGCCGAGGGTAAAGGGGCACCTGCTGCTGCTGCGGCCTTAGTACCTTTGACCCGTCCACCTCGGGTGGATCTCCTTTGGCCTCTTTGAGCCGGCTGTCCTCTGCCTTTCCCGAAGGCGGAATAATAGCGAAAGGACTTTCCTCTCCCAGAGGTTCCTGAGGGGCGAAAAGGCATTTGGCGGATAGCAGCTCCTAAAGATTTTGCTGCTGCTTTAGAAGTCTGCAACTTTTCCAGACTGTTATCAGCCTTTTTTCCGAATAGTGAAGAACCGTCAAAGGGCATATTCAAAAGTCTGGCCTGTACATCTGGAGCAAAGCCAGACTTTCGCAACCACGCATGCCTGTGGATTGTTGTACTTGCCGCCATGGCCCTGCTGATACTGTCAGCGGAATCGATGCCAGTTTGAAGTGATTCGCACATGGCATCTTTGCCATCTTTAATAATATTAAGGAAGGCTTCCTTTTCCTCTCCTTCGGGTATGCAGTCAGCCGCTGATGATGCACACTCCCACAGTGTGTGACTGAACCTGGCGAGCGTACAGGTGGCGTTGATGGACTTCAACGCCATACTACAAGCAGAGAAGACTTTCTTCCCCATAGAATCATACCTCTTGTCATCTCTATCCTGTGGGACAGTAGGGTAAGTGGTCCTACTGCTAGATGAAGTTTCCGCTTGAACCACCAGGCTCTCTGGAGTCGGGTGTTTTGATAAGTATTCAGGGTCAGCAGCCGCTATCCTATACTTGGCTGACAATCTTTTATTGACCGCAGGGATAACTTCAGGAGTTTCCCAATTCGATGTAATTTTCCTTTGTAAGGCTGCATGGAAGGGGACCACAGGGTCCTCCTGTGGACCTTTGTCTAATATGTCTGTTATGTCATCCTGTTGAAAAACAGGCGAAGGCGCAGACCAACCCATAAATTCAATAATTCTTGCCATAAGGGTTCCATAGGGTGTTTCTGCATGTTCCCCTGGGTCTGGCTTAACAAATTCCACTTCTGGGGAAGTGTCCAGCCCACTTGCCTCATGTAGTGACTCCTGTAGGTCCTTCAACCTTCTTTCCTCAGAGGTGAAATCTTCTGAAATAGGCAGTGTGGTCCTCTGTAACCCAAATGTTTCCTGGTCAGAATCTTCCCCCTCTTCATAAATCGAAGATAGTCCAGGGTACTCTGACCTCTGAAATGGTGTAAAACCCATCTCAAAGGCAGAAGGAGCCAAACTCGTCATTATTGGGCGAGAAAACGTTGATGTCGTCGACGCCGATGTGACTGGCTTCGAAGGCGCCGAGAAAACTAGAAGAGGTCTCGAAGAACTCGAGAGGATCGGTATCCTACTCGAGGACATCGACGACGGTCTCGGCGTCGTGTCGGAGGCCCTTGGAATCACTGATGGCTGTGGAGTAGCCTTGGTCTTCTCTTTCATCGGCGTTGATATCGACGATGGCGTCGAGTCGATCGACCGATGCATCGAGGAACCCTCGACAACGGAGTCGATGGCGCCGATCCATGCGTCGAAGGAATCTTCGACGGCGTCGAAGATGGTGCCTTCTTACCCGATGGCTCATGGCGCTCTCGGGTGTAATGTTTCGCCGGGTGCTGTGACTCGCAGCGTTTTGATTTTTTGGGTTTTTCACCCGGGGTATCACACTCCGCTGTCTTCGAGGGGGTCGAGGCCGCTTTCTCGAAGACGCGGTACATTTTCTTTCTGAATTCCTTCCACTCAGCCTGAGAGCTGTGTTTTGTGGGACAGGAGACCCTTTCAGGGGAAACAGAAGACGACGAGGAAGGGGATCTTCGTCTCTTTTTTGAGTGTCTTGATCTCGACGAATGGTGGGAGCTACTTCGAGATCTGGAATGGGAATGTTTTCGACGGCGAGGAGACGAATGCCTCGACTCAGCCGAAGAAACCTTCGAGGAGGTTTTGACTGATTTTACCTCTCTCGAGCTTCCCCTTGCCCTCCTTCAAGGCTTTCGCCGTCATGGACATGCAGTCCTCACACTCCGAACAATGGTGCTCGGCTCCCAAGCAGATCCTGTGTGGATCCGTTATCGACATTTTTTTTACCGCGGTCTCGACATTTCTTGAATCCGGATCGCGGCATCGTCGGTTCCGATGAAGATGCCATCGGGAACGAGTAGGTATTTATTCGAATAGATATAGGGTTATCCTGACTGAACTGAGCAACGACGTTCCGATGCTCCACGAAGCGTGGAAAAACGGAACTGAGCAACGGACGCAGCGCGTGGCTATTTATGAGCATGGTGACGTTGGCGCCGATACAGTGGCCGTCGAGGGACATCGACGCTCAGCGCCCTATACAGTAAAAATTTCCGAGGCCAGCAAGCTGGAAACGTATTATCACAGCTAAGGAATACGTCGGAGGACACAATCCCTTCGAAAGACGTGAACTTGACATGCTGTTTTTGTAAATCACATCTTGAGACAATGAAGCACCAAACCTTGTATTGTCCAGGTTTAAAATCAATAACATCAATACATTTAGGTAATGTGGTAGTGCAAAATTCAACGCTTAGTGGAGAAGAAATGTGGATGATGTTTGCAAATCCAATCCAAAAAGTAGCATATGCTCTGGTGAATTGTTTTATGTAAAATGAATTTGATGCTCGTGGATTCACATGAGTGATATGAAGAAGTAATGTATATGGCTCATAATTACTGGAAACAAAAAAACGAACTTGAGGCCTAAAGTTGCTAACTAAGTAACAACTGTGGTAGTCTAATTGGATGAATTGATGTGGAATTCTTTTTAAAAAGTTTGTTATAAACTAAATTAAATAAATATTTTAAAATGTTTTACTCGCCGGTGCATAATTCGTACTCTAGGCTCGATTTATATACTAATGTCAGATAAGCTAGTGGAGACAGTTCTGGAGGCGAAAATAGGGGAACAACATCTTTCAGACCATTCTATTGTAATAACAAGGTTGTCCATCACCCCAGAGCGAAGAGGTATTTATAGATGCAGACTGAAACCATTTGTGCTGAAAAATAAAAATGTTTTAGTAGCCTTAAAAATGGATATACATAATTATTTTCAAGAAAATAGAGAGTCAGCAGACAGTATGATGGTATGGGATTCCTTTAAGGCTTCTATTAGGGGGGAATTGATGAACTGGACTGCTAGGGTGCGAAGGGAAGGGGAAACTATACTGAAGGAACTAGAAGAGGAATGAGAATCTGCAAAAGAAATATATGTTGTCAAATGACGAGAATTTAAGAATTAAGATAGTGAGTGTTAAGGAAAGTCTGAAATGTGAGTTGAATTCACAGGTTGGAAAGGGATTATATTATATGAAACAGAAATACTGGGAAGGAGGAGACTGTGGGGTAAAGTATTAGCTAATAGATTAAAGACTTATTCAGAAAGGATGTATATACAAACAATTGTAAATTAACATGGAGCTGTGCTGGTCAAAAAGGAGATTAGTGAATGTTTTTGCTTATTCTATGCAGACTTGTATACTGAGGATGTGGTTCCACAGATAGATGAATTAGAATTTTTTCGGGAACATATCCCTCCCCCACCATCTCTGAAGAACGTAAAAATGTTATGGACAATCCAGTTACCATCCTGGAGGTCCTATTGGCAATTGGAGAGCTAACCAGGGGGAAGCCCCCGGGGATGGACGATTTAACAGTAGAATTTTTATCCGGAGTTTGAGATTTTGGCACCTATTCTGTGTGACTTGTGCAATTTGTATTCTAAGGGAGGGGAGATTGTGTGCAACAATGAGGGAAGCTATAATTACAGTGATTCTGAAACCAGGGAAAGATGTAACTAAATGCTGCAACTATAGGCCTATTTCTGTGCTCAATGTTGACATACATTTTTTTACTAAAATCATAACTGTTATACTGAATAAATAAATGGGAGGATTAATAGAGCGATCTCAGACAGGATTTATGAAGCAACGATATGGGTATGACGATATCAGAACGCTATTAGATATATTGAGGTTTCCGGAATCAGAAATCAAAGATGTTTTGTTTGTTTTTTTTAGACAATGAAAAGGCCTTTGATAGGGTAAATTGGAGCTTTTTAAATAATACACGATCAAAATTGGGATTTGGTCCTTTATTTATTATGGCTTTGCAAATAGAAATAAAGGTTACGGTATGGGTAAATGATGGATTTTCAAGATCATTCCAATTGTTTAGGGGTACACGACAAGGTTGTCCCTTGTCTCTGTTATTTAATTTGGTATTGGAGCCTTTATTAGCATATATTCGGCAACATAGGGGGATTAGAGGTTTGTGCGTGGGGGATGGAGAAATTAAGGTATTGGCTTATGCTGATGTAGTAGTTATTCTGAGCAATCCTATAGAGGGGGTGATTTGTTGAAAAGTGTTTTTGAAGAAAAAGGGAAATGATCATGTTACTGAATCAATTGGGGGGGGGAACTGAAGTATTTCTGGTAAGCTCGCCAAGGCAAGAGCAATTGTTGGGTTGGGTTGGATTGAAAATGGGAGAATGTACGTGTAAAATACCTAGGTATTCACATTGTTTGTGACATTAAAAAAATAGTCAATTACAATGTGGATAGAATCAGAGGTCCTACAAAAAGATATCGGAAGATGGGGGCATTTCATATTGACCTTATGGCTAAGATTAATGCAATCAAAATGCTTTTATTACCAAAAGTCCTGTATGTTGTTCAATCACTGCCCTTACCCTTCACAAAGAAAGTACTTCAACGGATAGATAGATTATTTCAGGATTTTCTTTGCGAAGAGGGTAAAAGGGCCAAAATTCCACAATCTATTATGGTCCGCAGCATCAAAGATGGAGGTTTTGGATACCTGGTCCTTAAGAATTATAGTAATGTTTTTTTATTTAAAAAAAAAAGGTATCTAGTTATTTTATTGAGAATCCAATCCAGATACCTTGGTGGATGCAGATTGAAATGCAAAAATCTTCATCATATGACACCAAGTGTCTGTATTCATTTGGAAGAGTACCTGGGAAGGTACAGAGCAGTTATAGCAACAAAAGATGCATTGACGTCACTAATAGTGGGGAGTGGGCAATGGTTATAAGACTATAAAGAGGCCTCACTTTGGCATAATCCTGGTTTGCAAATTAATAAAACATTGAATTGGAAAAGTTGGATTGGTAGAGGAATTTTAAAGATTAGTGATGTATGGAGTGATGAAGGGATGGTTTCATTTAAGAGACTAGTAGATACATTTGGATTACAAAATAGAGTGTTTAGAAGGTATAATGAATTCGTTGATTTGATATCTGAAAGGAGTCAAATGATGGCCACACCAATCTTAGGGGAGCCTGAAGTCTTCAAAATATTGGCCTGTGGATCACAAAAGGTGTCAAATATTTTTAAAGTTATGCAATCCGATGTGCTGTCATTGAATACATGGAAAAACTGCAGTTGTCATGGATGAAAAAGTTGAGTAGAGAACTGACGCAAGCTGAATGGGAAAAGGTTTGGAGAGTGCCGGTTAGTGCTAAAGCGGATTTGCAGCTACGTTCTACTCATCAAAGGAAATTCGGTAGTCTATTGGACCCCCGGCCCATATGTATGCTTTGGGAATGGTTGATGGTGACAGTTGTTGGGGTTGTGGCAAACAGAGGGGTAGTCTGCTTCATATGTTGTGGAGCTGTGAGTGAGTAACAAGCTTTTGGAGCAACGGGATTGACCAGATTTGGGGCATCACCTACCCTCTGAACCAGTCGGCCATCCTTCTGCAATTAACAAGAAGTGGTTATAAATTTGATTGGGTAACATCGTGCTGGATTACCAAGTCTTGTAAGTAGCTACGAAACAAATACTAAAGGTCTGGAAGACCAGGAAGAAACCAACAGTAGGGCGAAAGGATTTTAGATGTACAAGTTCTATCTAAATCTGAGAAGACTATGTACTATAAGCAGCACAAAGAAACACGTTATGATGAACAATGGGGGAATTTTGTTGAATTTTATGGGTGAACTTTGATTAGAACTGTATAATGGAATAGGTTTGCATTAAGTCTACCGGATATGTTGTGGGGGGAGGGGGATTGTGTTATGTTCTCTTGTTTTGTGTTGTCTATTATGTTTGAATGTCAGGTCGCCGTTTGTAGCTATGTTCTAAAATATGTTGGGGTCCATATCTATTTGTGGGTTAATAGTTACTGTTTTCTTTGATACAGGTTTATGTTATGATGTGGATTATAGTCTGCTGACAGCCTAGTTGCATTTGCTTTGTATTTGATATGTTTCTTTTTAAATGATGATAAGAAATAAAGTTTTTTAAATTTTTTTTTTATATTTCTTTATTGGTTTTTTAACAAAGTGTAACAATTATCGGTTTATCATTGCAATATGCTTAATTCCAAAGAATGTTCCCCTTCCCTCCCGGCCCCCCCCCTCCTCCCTCCGAGACCACAGTTGAATCCTCAGTCCTCTTTGGGCCATGTGCCGGGCCGGGACTATCTGTACTGTCCGAGGCATAGTCTGGTGCCGCCAGGTAGAGCAATGGTACAGTTAACGCTACCCAACGGAGTAGTTTCTCGCTGGAGTCCAGTCTCTGTACCTGAATTGCTGTTTCCCATGCAGCAGTCTCAGCGGCTATCCATCTTTTGAGGTCTCCCCACCAAAGGGCCTCGCTCAGGCCTCTGGTGCTTTTCCATCCCATGGCTATGCGTCTTTTCGCCGTTATGTATATCAAGTCTTTGAGTTTATTTAGGGGCTTGTTCTTGCTGCTTCGCTTGTATCTTCCCAATATGCAGGCTGCTGGCTTCTGAACTTCCACTTCAATCTCCGCGTTTGCCACCCTTTCCTTCACCTGGGCCCAAAACCCCCGAATCACCAGACAGCCCCAGAACATGTGGGTCATTCCCACCTTTGGCTCGTTGCATTTGGGGCATGTCTGGATTGCAGCACCCTTGAACCTTGATATGGCTTCAGGTGTTGGGTAAGCCCTGTTGGTGATATATGGTTGGATGAGTTGTAGACGGGCATTTCTAGAGATTTTCTTGTGATAGTGGGTTATCTCCTCCCATGCTTTGTCTTCGAATTCCAGGCCTAGTTCAATCTCCCACCTCCCCTTGCATTTGAGTTTGGTCCTGGTCGTACCCTGCATCAAGGCTTCGTATAGTCTGGAGGTTTCGAGGCCTCCCTCGGCAGTGTCTAGCATTATCTCAATGATCTCGTTCTCTGTGACCTGGTCGGCAGTCTCCGGCCATCTATTCTTTATGGCCTGTATTACTGCTCTGTGGAGCAAAAACTGGCCTGTGGGTAGACCTGTGGCCTCGCTGAGTGACGGGCATAAGCTCCTGTTCCTGAGTAAGGTCTCCCAGTACTGCCACACCGCAGGGTTCCCACTGGGTACGTGTTTCTATTTGGCCCCATGAAAGATTTGCCATGATTGCCGTGATGGGAATCTGCGGAGAGAACGGGTCCGTCAACCCCACTGTTCTGCAGGCCCGCTTCCAGAGCTGGGTCCCAAGCTTTACAAGGTATGGGTAATGTCGCAGAGCCCCCTTCTCGACCCATAGTAAGTCTCGGAGTAACAGTCGTGGCAGGGCTGGTTGGAGAAGTCTGGTGTCTTTGGTGGTCTCATCGGCCATCCATTGCATCACGTGCCTCAGTTGACTTGCCAGGTAGTATAGCTCAAAGTTAGGGACTTTCAATCCACCCCTCTCGCAGGGTCTTTGGAGAATTTCCAGTGCCACCCTATGCCTATCTCCCTGCCATAGGAATCCCCTACAGAGTTTAAGTCTCTGAAGAATGAGAGGGGGGGATGTTAAAGGGTACGATAGTAAAGTAGTGCAGTAATCGGGGGAGTGCCACCATTTTGAGGAGACCCGCCCACCCAGCCACCGAGAGAAGGAGCTTGCCCCAAAATTCCATAGATTTCACAAGGGAGTCTTTGGCCCTGACCGTATTGAGAATGTGTTCAGTGCTAGGATTTCGGTGTATGGTGAAACCCAAGTATCTAAAGGATGTCACCTGCCATTTAAGATCTAAGGGGGTAGGGATCTGTGTTCGTCACTGTACAATGCAGCTAGGGGGTAGAGGCAGGACTTGTCTTTGTTAATCTGGATCCGCGTATGTCTACTGAAGCCATCTAAAGTCTCAGCGTACAGGTACAGCAGCGTGTCATCTGCGTACATGGAGACGAGGTGAGTCACCCCGTCTATTTCAATGCTCACGTCTCCATATTCCTGTCGGAGATATGCGGCTACGGGCTCCGCGGCGATAATATATAACATTGGGGACAGTGGGCATCCCTGCCGGGTGCCTCTGTGGAGAGACCACTTATCAGAATATGTCTTGTTAGTGCGCACCCTAGCGGTGGGATTGGTATAGATCAATTGGGTCCATTTTAGAAAGGCGGGTCCAATCCCCATCTTGACCATGGTGTCATATAACCATTCCCATCTCACCGAATCAAAGGCCTTGGTGGCGTCTAGTGACGCAACTGCATATTTCTGAGGCCCTCACTCCATGCTGTATATGACGTGATGTAACCTGTGCAGGTTCTCGGTAATTGAGCGCCCCGGCACGTAGCCAGTCTGGTCTTGGTGGATCAGCAGGGGGATTACTCTGCGCAATCTATTTGCAAGGAGGGCAGTTAGTATCTTGCTATCTACATTTAACATGGAAAGTGGCCTATATGACCCGCAGTCCGCCCCATCCTTCCCAGGCTTCAGTAAGGGGATTATTATGGCTTCTCTCATGGAGTCTGGAAGGGTACCGCGATCGTAAGCCTCGTTAAATACTTGTGCTAGCAGTGGGGCAAGGGTTTCCTCGTATGACTTATAGAATTCCCTGGGTAGGCCATCCGTGCCCGGTGCTTTTCCAGATGGTAAAGATCTAATTATTGCCATTACTTCGTCAGGGGTAATTGGGTCGTCTAGGGCTTCGGCCAACTGTGCATCTAATTTGGGTAGCTCTATGATGTCCAGGACGTCTTCAATCTCGGTGTCAGTGGGGGGTGGGGTCTTGGAATAGAGGCCACGATAGAACTCGGAGAAGACCGAGTTGATCTCTGCTTGGGTATGTGCAGTGGTGCCATCAGGTTTGAGTATGTGGCAAATGGGTGTCCTGGGGGTTTCCCTCTTAGAGCCAAGCTAAGAGACTACCGGGTTTATCACCCAGAGCGTGAGTTCCTTCAGTGTGCTTTGCATAACTCAATTTCCCCAAGGATTCCCAGTGTGATAGACCGGATTGTTGCAGTTTGGTTATTTTTTGTAGATGTTCTGGGGCCGAGTCAGCTCTGCTCTCAAGCTCTCCTAGCTCTTTTTCCGCACCCTCTAGGGAAGTTATGATGGATTTTTGGGCACCCCCCACCGCAGCAATCCTCTCCCCTCATAACTACCTTGTACGTCTCCCATGCTGTGCTGATATGTTCTACGCTGTCTAGGTTGTTTTGCCAATATTCTACAGTACTGTCCCTTATATGTTCGCAGAAGGCTGTGTCAAGCAGGGCCTCAGCCCTAAGTCTCCATGTAGGTACCGGGGGTCTGGACGGGTATACCTCCCAGGTGGCCAACATGGGGGAGTGGTCTGACAGCACTCTAGGCAAAAAGTGTGCGTCTCTAAACATGGCTTGTTGCCCCTGGCTAACAAAGATGTAGTCCAAACTAGTGTGGACATTGTGTGCTGGGGAGAAGGAGTATTCGCGTTGATCAGGGTTCTGTTCCCTCCACAGGTCGCAGAGTGACAGCTGACATACTAATTTAGACAATATTTTGGCGGGGGGGATGGGCGGCAATGCTTGGTGTCTGACCTGTCTTTGAGGGGGTCTAGGGTGCAATATTGGTCCCCCCCCCCCATATCATAATGCTGTCTCCATGGCTGTCTCAATGAGAGCTAAGTCGAGAATATAGGGAGTGGAAGAAAACCGTGGCGTCATGGTTAGGTGTGTATGTACCATCAGGCATAGCTCCCTCCCTTCAATAGTACCATACACAAGTGCCATCCTGCCCTCATCATTTGTCTTGGTGCTCACTACCTTGAAGGGGATGATTGGGTCGATCCAGATCAGGACCCCTCCAGCGTAGGAGGATCCAATCGGGGTCCCTCGCCATGTCTTGGCCAACGCTTCCAGTTCTTTCGCTGTGAGGTGTCTCCTGAAGCCTAGCGATTCCGGCCTTACATCTCCGCAGGTATGCGTGTATTCGGCGTTGTTTAACAAAGCTCTTCATGCCTCTGACGTTCCACGTCATAACCTTTATTCTGTCAGCCATGGGTGTCGTGCCGTCCGTCGCTAATTCCCGGCCTCGTCCGAGGTCCTGCTGGTGATGTGTCAATTGTGGAGTTTTCCTGTGGTCTCAGTGTCTCTCGGTTAAAGTTCCCAACATTGGTGCTAACGCCCCGTTTCCCTCCCCCCTTTAACTGCAAACTCCCCAAACCTAGAACAGGTCCAGCGAGGTTACCCTTGTTATGACAGTCCCGTTTCCGCTCCGTTGGACCGTACATGGTCTTCGGGTGCCCTACGGGCGGGTAAACGTACCCTAAAAGGAAACTCCTGGGGGTGGAGTGAACTCTGGCTCAGGTGTCCCGCTACAGAGGATCATATCAGCTGCATTTTAGGCTTGGTCCATCTACTGACAAGCAGCTGCCTTTAGGAAAGGTTCTCCTGCATTCCTTGGGGGGGATGGCTCAATGCAGCTTTCGCCTCTTGTCTTCGATGTTGGGGAGCTGCAGCCCATCCATCCAGTCCCGGGCCTGTGCCGGGGTATCAAACAGGTGGGCCCTGTTGTGTATTACCTTTAACCGTGAGGGGTACAGAAGCATGTATCGCAATCCTGCCGCTTTCAATCTGGCTTTTGTATGTATAAACTGTGCTCTGTTCATTTGAACCTGGAAGGTATAATCAGGATAAATTGCGATCTTAGCAGAGTTCCTCTGGATCTGGCCACCTGATCGTGAATAAGCTAATATGACCTTTCGGTCCCTGTAGTTCAGTACTTTTGCTATCATAGGCCTGGGTGGACCGCCTGGTGGCGGTTTCTTAGCGAGTGACCTATGGGCCCTCTCAATGGAGAAGACTTGCAACAGCTTTTCTGCACCAATTTCCTGCAGCAGGAGGTTCTCTACATAGTTAGTGGGGTCAGGGCCCTCGATACCCTCCGGCAGGCCAAGGAGTCGAATGTTGTTCCGGCGAGCCCGCCCTTCTGCCTCCTCAGCTCTATCCTCTAAGTTCTTGACTCTTTGCTGGAGGCCATCCACGTCATGAAGGAGCTGGGTTTTTGCTTCTGTATTTTCGCGGACCTGGGTCTCCAGCGCTTCGGTTCTACCAGCCAAGGAGCGGACGTCCTGGCGTAGGAGGCCCAGATCCGTGGCCACGGCGTCGATTTTGTTTACCATTGTTGCTTGGAACAACTTGATGGCCTCAAGGAGCTGGTTGTTGTTGGGTTTGGCCGCTGCTTCGGCGGGATCAGATCCCTTCTCCGCAGTTGCCATATCTGGGCCCTCAGGATCGAAGAGCCCGTTGGCCATGAAAGCGTCTATGGTGGTCTGGCGCTACTTGGTCCCAGCTCCCTTCCCCGTCGTTTTGTCCGGTGGAGACATCCTCCCAGCCCAGGCGCAGGCGGCACGGTCGGTAGGCCTTAGGCACGGGGACAGGTTCGGTGGTGCGTGCTTGCCGTTGTGGTCCTAGTTGTGATTTTGCTGCGTCGGGATGGGAAGGCGTCAGTGCTGGAAGTGCAGGGAACCCTGGCGCTCTTTGATCGGTTGTCTGCTCCGGCCTCAAGCCGCAGGACGGGTCAGTATGTGGTAATGCGTTGAGCAGGCGCTATCTTGAGGATCCACAGGTCGTATTTTGTCTACCTCCGGATTCACATGCAGGTCGTGGCCCACAGGAGTAGTATACCATGTGGGGTAAAGTTCAATGAATATGCTGTTACACTCGGCGTTTCCCTACATGTGGTAAGGCACCATATCTTGATTCCTGTGCCAATTGTGTCGCTTAGGGAGGGGGGTGTTTGCAGGCTGGGATGCATTGTCTGCAGACGGCATCCGCAGCTCCAATGTCATCCGATGCGACAGGGACAGGAGTGCAAGGCCTGCACCTGATTGCCGGTGTAGGGCGTGAGGGGGAGAATCTTATGGAGGGCCTTTCACCGGTGTGGCTCGGTGCCACGTATCCAGACTGGTGGGGTCTCTGCCTCAGCCGCCCTTGTCCCTCGGTGTGGTCTATCACTTTCCCCTGCGCCTCCGGAAGGAGGGGGAGCAAGGGACCCTCCTGGAGCCGGGTGATTCGTGTTCTCTTCCCAGCTGCAGGACGTGGCGCAGGGGGGGTGTGGCAGCGGGTCATCTGCGCCCGGCTCGGCGTGCAGACCTCTAATCAAGTTCCCCCGCTCCCTGCTCACATCGTCAGGCTAGCTCGCTTCAGGTCCCAGCTCGTCTCAACTCCTCGCAGCGGGGCTGGTAGGCGCCTCCCACAGCCTCCGGGCACTCGTGTGTCCCGGCAGCCTGCCTGCGGTAGGCCGGGCGCAGCGCCGCCGATGCTCCCTCCTGCAGCTGCGCACCCGGCCCGACAGGACCCGCTCGGGACGGGACTTAAAGGCTCACTTCTTCCGCACACGTACACGGCGGTCCCGCTCGATCTTGCAGGCGAATATGCGGGTCAGTTGATTCGCGGTCTGTTTGGCAGGCGCTGGGCTCCGGGGGATCAGTGCGCGGAAGCCGCCATCTTGGCATCCGTTCAGGCTATTTTCCAGCGGACAGCGTTGAGGGTCTTTTGGGCTTTCTCCGACGTGTGAGAAGAGTCGTGGAGCTTCTGGTTGGCGTCAGCAGCAGGCGTAGTAGTTTGCAGGGTCTGGAGGTTTCACAGAGCCTTAGGAGACGGCTTATGGATGGCACATCGAGCGGAGCACACCAGGGACACGTCATTTCTACATGGCGGTTAACCACGCCCCAATAATAAGAAATAAAGTTAATTGAATAAGCTCCGACTGGATTGAATGGATGAATGCTTATGACGTGATCTGCCTACAAGAGGCATTGTTGCATGATGGTACACTCTTGGAACAATATTTTCCCAGACATAGGATGTTTATGGTGAAAGCAGTGCGCTTAAACTAACGGGTGGCGCAGAAGCTTGGTGACACTCGTGAGGAAGGAATATAATCCCCTCAGTTGTCAGCGACCACTCTGGGAACATAGTGTCCCCAGCTCTTATCCAACAAAATATACCAATAGTAAACATCGTTGTACAACCCCCCCCCTCCCCCCCCCCAACACCCCCCACGCTTAAATCAACTGGTAGTCTTGGGACAGAATATATTTTTTGTTCCGGGTGACTGGTGAATCTGGAAGAGAGCGATGCTAATTGGAGATTTCAATGCTAAATTGGGCCTGAATAGAAATACCCCACAAGATACATTATTGGTAGAGGAACTCTGCCTGAGAGAGGTATAAGGGGGGACTTCCCTGCAACGTGCCGTTTAATGGATCTATTTATGAATAACCATCTGTTTGTAGAGTTAAATGTAAGATGCAGAGGGGATGTCCGTCCCACCTAACTTCAATGCTGGCCAAAAGAGAACTTTCACGGACTACTGTCTGGATTGTTTTAATTTTTACAAGGTGAATGGGTTTGAGATTCAAGAACTTCCAGAGCGACCATTCCCGTTAACCCTAACGTGGCAGCTGTGCGAGGAGGGAGGGGGATCTGTGGGGGGGCTGGAGGGGAGTGCATTGCCAGCTGAAGTTAGTAATCCTGAAATGCGGACGCAGCTTTTACCCATGAACAAATATGAGCATCAAATGATGATATCTTGGCTACAAAGCGAGGAAACTATAGCTCTGCATACTAATCTGCTGAAGGCTCAATGTCCCGAAGAAATAGGGACACATTTTACTGAACTTTTATTACATATCTATAATACAGCCTCTATTGGCTGTAATAATCTAAACTTACTAGTAACATGTCGGCCGTCCCATGGATTGATAAAGAATGATTTATTGCTAAAAGGAATCTCCACCTGGCCTCTTCATGAGTCTATTTATCCTGCACAGCTGCAGTGATAGCCTATACACATTTGCTAGTAATGTATAGATCTGCAATGGGACCTGTTTGCAGGTGGGAGGGGCTCTGACCAAAACGATTTTGGGGCTGGGTATAAAGAGGTTTTGTAGGAGTCATCGAGGTGTCTGAAGACTGAATATCCTCAACTCAGTGGATTGCACATTTTAATGTTAATGTTTATTTGTAAAACACCTACAAGTGTTTCAAGGAGGTAGAGAAACAAGGGGGGAAAAAAGTCATTCAGAGCACTTGAATTTCTGAACAATACAAGTCTGTTCAGGCAGAGTAAGTGCATATAATACAGTTAGTGTAGATGATAACAGCAAATGGGTCTGATGATGATTCTGCAGTTTTTCCAAGTGCATTGAGGCACCACTAGACTATCTTCAAGGCATGGTACGATCAGATCGTGCAAGTGCACAGACGGTACAGTAGAGGGGTGGGGGAACAAATGTAGGAGGGGGGGTCCAAGTGCGCCCAGTCAGAGAAACTGGGGTAGGTGCTGAGAAATGCCACTCTCATGGGTCATTGACCAAGTGCAATATCAAGAACTGCAGGCCCGGAGGCAAGTGCCAGGGACCTGTGAGATTGAGGTACACCCGGCGGCCAGTCAGCAAGCTGTGTGGAAAAGGAGGCAGAGTAGGATGGAGCAGAGAGAGGTTAGCAGGGTAGAGGGGGAGAGAGAAGGAAGAGGGGGGGAGGGGAGGAATGTCATATGGAGATCAGGCTCAAGATGGAGGGCGGCCGGGAGGCCATTCCAGAGTGAGGCCCCTGCGGAGGATAAAGATCTCTCTCCAAATCTCTGCTTCAAGAGCTGGCTCACTCACAGAAGGTTGGAGGTAGATGAGCGTAGGGCTCAGGAGGGACATTATTTAGGTAGGCATTGTTGCAGATAGGTAGGTCCCAGCCCCAGAAAGGCATGTGGACAAGGCAGAGGGTCTTGAACCTGACCCTTGCAGCTACAGGTAGCCAGTGGAGTGATTTCAGTGCCAGAGAGATGCAGTCCCTGGGCTTAAGGCAAAGGATAAGTCTTGCGGTTCTGCTCTGGATGAGTTGAAGCGGGTGCAAAGCACAGGCACGGAGGTTGAGAAAGAGACTGTTGCAGTAGTCCAGCCTTCGGAGAAGCAGGGCTCTGGAGACAGTGAGCCACTGGGGGGAAAGTGAGAAAAGGAAGAGTACCTCTGAGAAGGGGCAGCTGGTAGTTGGACTTTTCGGAAATGTCCGAAATGTGAGTGGAGAAGGAGAGAGTTGAGTCGAAGATGACCCCAAGGTTTTTTGGCTCTCAGGTGGGTGTGGGCACAAGGCCAAGGGAGGCTAGCCAGAGCGAGAGTGGAAAAACGGGAGCAGGAGTCCCAATGCGAATGCTCTCTTACTGGCCTTGACGCTGAGGTGGTTTGCAGCACACCATGACTGAATTGCAGACAGTCCGATATGAGCGAGGTAGAGGGGGTAGCTGAGGGTAGCCTGAAGGAGAGTTGCATGTCATCCGCATAACACTGGAAGTTAGAGATGAAAGTGGCAATCACACGTGCCAGGGCAGCCATGTAGACTTTGAAGAACGAGGGGGTAGGTTAGAACCCTGGGGAACGCCGCAGGTTTAAAGAGTGATAGAAAGGACCCAAGTTCTACTTGGGGATTGGCGTTTGAAAAGGAAGGAGGTTAACCATACCAGAGCCTGACCTGTGATTCCCAGGGTGTCCCAGAGACGTGCGATCAGGATGTTGTGGTTTACCGTGTCAAAGGCAGAGGAGAGGCCAAGAAGAATGAGAATAGAGGGTTTTCGTGCCTCTGGATGCTGGCGCTAGTTAGCCGGAATGGAGGGGTTGGCAGAGAGTTTCTTAAGCAGAGGGTGCACAAGGGAATGCTTAAGAGAAGTTGGGGAAAACTCCAGTGGCAAGAGAGATTGCAGGGATCAGCCAAGGCTGGAGCGAGGGAGTCGATGTTGTCCTTAATGGTGTTGGAGGGGCAGGGTTCCACCTGTTTGGATGAGGCCTCCATAGACCGGACTGGCGACCTCATCAGGCGTGATGGGGGTGAGAAAAGTGGTGGAGGGGCCAAGGGAGGTTCCAGAAGTGTTGGTGTATGATGTGGTGTGGAAGTGAGAGAGGATAGGAGGTCTGGGTTTTTCAGTGAAGTGTGCAACCCGGACCGAGCAAAGATCCTGGGTGGGTGTGACAGAAGAGGAGGCTGCTGCAGGATTGGCCAGTTCCGTACAGAGTTTGAAAAGTTCAGCCGTGTTGTTTGATGCTACAGAGATGCAGGCTTGAATAAAGACTATTTTCTTGGTGTCGATGTTGCCTTTTGAAGGAGGCAGCAGGCTAGTTTGTCAGAGGGTCCGCCTGACGAATTCCAATTCCGCTCAGCTGCCCTACACTTGCGTTTAAGGGCAGCCACATTAGATTTGTACCAAGAGTTGCACTTTTTGGAAGGCTTGAGTTAGACCCTCGTGACAGGGGCAAGACTATCAAGGGTGTTGGAGATCGAGAGATTGAAGTTAGCGAGGGCTATGTCAGGGTGGGAATCGGCCGTAGGTGGAGGCAAAGGCAGCCGCTGTGACTTTTTTCATGGGTCTGGTGACTTTGAATCTTAGTGGCCTCTAGAGGAGAGCTTCAAGCGTGAAGAGAGGAGAGTGGTCTGTCCAAGAGAGAGGTAGTGAGAGGGATAGAAAGAGGGATGTCGGTGGTGATGAAAGCATCCATAGTGTGGCCCGCTGTGTGTGTGGAGCCAAAAGGTAAGATGGAGAGGGAATCGCATAGGTTGTGGAAAGGTCCTGAGGAGACAGGAGGTTCCAGATGGATGTTGAGGTCACCAAGCAGGAGGAGAATAGGAGGCCAGGTCAGCCGATTCCGAGAGGAAAAGAGTGGACTGTCCTGGTAGCCGATGGCAGGTGGCCATAAGGAGAGAAGATTTAGGAGAGAGTGAGAGCCTGCAGACTAGGCACTCGAGGGAGGATGAGGTCTGAGTGGGGATGATGGACTCGAGCATCTATTTTGGGAAGATTAAAATGGCTCCCCCTCCTGACCCCTTTGGCCTGGGCACAGAGAGGATCTTGTATCCTTCAGGGAGAGCTGTCCTTGAACCATGTCTCTGTGATGGCGAACACATCTAGATCCATGCGTTCAAGGAGGTTGTAGATATCAGACGAGTGTTTGACAGCCAAGCGAGAGTTAAGCGTGGCAATATGGATCAGCTTGGTCTTCTGCAGGGGGGGGTGGAGTGCAGGGCACGGTGGTCCTTCCCGAGGGTGAATGGAGAGCCACAGGGATAGTGGAGGATGGCAGAGGAACCAAGGCAGACCAGCGAGCCGGGACAGTGAGGCAAGACAAGGACCCTGTGCAGAGGAGTGGGAAGGCACAGCAGGCAAGGGAGTCTGTGCAGAGGGTAAGGCACAGCAGGCAAGGGAGCCTGTGCAGAGGAGGGGGGGGGAAGGAGGAGGGGGAAGGCACAGCAGGCAAAGGAGCCTGTGCAGAGAAGGGGGTGAGGCACAGCCGGCAAGGGAGCCTGTGCAGAGGGGGCAGGGGGGACAGCCGGCAAGGGAGCCTGTGCAGAGAGGAGGGGCAAGGCACAGCGGGCAAGGGAGCCTGTGCCGAGAGGAGGGGGAAGGCACAGCGGGCAAGGGAGCCTGTGCCGAGAGGAGGGGGGAGGTACAGCAGGCAAGGGAGCCTGTGCAGAGGAAGGCACGGGGCGGGGGGTGCAAGGGAGCCTGTGAAGAGGATGAGGGGGTGGGAGGAGGTTTGAGAGGCGAGGTAGGTGCCTGTCCAAGAGAAGAGGGTTGGGTTGAGGACCCTGAACCATGAGGGGTCCATTCAGATAGATGGACATTAATGATGCCCATGGAAATGGTGAGGAGGTCAAGGAGGACCTCCCAGTGGGTGACACCATTAATGTGCGAAGAGGCGATAGAGAGAGAAAGGCGACCATGTGCCGGGTCGATAGGCCGGGTGAGGTAACGAGGATGTCTGAGAGTCTCTCTGCTGGAAGCCGTGACATAGGTGTCCACAATAGGAAGGCCTGGCTTGGAGCTCATTATGTCCTTTTTAAGTTTCCTCCGGCCAGATTTAGGAGATAGGAGCTGGATAGGAAATAGAGAAGCGGTTAGAGAAGATGGGAGAGATAGATTGTGACATAGCTACCTGCAATGGAGAGGACACTTACCAGGCTGATGTACTGAGGCACATGAGGCGTTGGTGTGGTGGGCAGAGGGGCAAAAACCCACAGGGGGTGGCGGACAAGAGGGTACGGGGGTTGGTCACTGAGGACAAGGTAGGACGTGCAGGACTTAATGCAGGATGTACACCACAGCAACCGCTGTTTTGTAAAAAGGTAGTAAGTAACAGTTGTGCACCCAGCAAGAAGCGATCTTCAGAATGGCAACAGCAAGTACACATCCAAGTTCAAATTTTAGCTAAGGCAGAAACAAACGTGGTGTATTATGTGCACTCAGTCAAGTTCCATCCTAGCTAAGGCAGAGAGAAAAACAATGCAACAGTTGCACACAGCCGAGTTAGAGATTTTGCTGAAGCAGAAAGATGACAGTGCACCAAATATGCTGAAAAACACAGTTCTGAGCCTATCCACTTGCCATAGTGGGCCAAATGGGAATAGGTTTAAGGTCAAACAGTAGGGTGCAGGCACAGCTAAAAGCGAGGAACAGGCACAGACTAGGGGGGAATGGCACAAAGTGCAGCGCAGCAATAGGAATGAGTCATTTAGTGAAAGGCAGCATGCAGAGTCACTGAAGACCATGCATCTTGAAGGTGGGTGACTTGAGAGGCAGAATAAATGATTTCAGTGGTGCAGAGGCAGCCACTTGGCAGTACTCATGTGATGGTCAAGTAGGGATGACACAGTCATGAGGGGCAATGAGTGTAAATATATCAGCACAGAGCATTAGCATTGAAGATAGCAAAACGCGTATGGTAAACAAAACTCTGCATGAACATTGGGCCATATCATGAACATTGGACCAAATGACAGTGAAGTGGGACTTGGAGAGTTTGGTGCAGAGAAATGTCAGTGTTGCGCAGTTAGAAGATTGCTTGCGTCCAAGTAAAAAAGAATGAACAGAGGTCAGGGAGAGTAGAATGGCTGCTGATCTGATCCTAAAGTACACGGAATGAGTCGTGTGCGAGTAAGGTTCATGGGGGGGGGGGGGTCCTGCCGCTATTCAGAGGATTGGGGGCTTATCCATGGATGTGGAACAGACGCCTTGAAGAGATTGTAATCCGTGCTGAACAATGATGGCGACCATAGATCAATGTTTTGTATTCAACCTATTGGTTGAGGAATAGCTTGGCAGATGGAGGGGTCGATTACATGTAGTCTTCTTCTCAGTAGATCGAATGCAAATGTTGGAAAAGCTTGGAGAGAATGGGGTCCTGCTAAGGCTTCTCCAGCTTATCATATGGTAATACTTCGGCAAGGGTTAGACCTGGATCAAACTACAATCACTCAGACGATATTATGACCAATACAGGTGTAAAACAAGGCTGCCCACTGGCACCTTTTATTGTTCACCCTCTTCCTCTATGACTTTAATCCACATCCAACAACCCAGGGCCTGGTTCCACCCAGTTTAAATGGAGTGAAGTTCAGCGCCTTAGTATATGCAGACGATACGATACGGTACTGTTCGATCTTACGCCAGGAGGTCTACAGAGGAACTGAGATTATGCTAATTGATACTTCAGATGAACTTCTCCAAAACAAAAATACTAAAATTTGTCAAGAAGAAACCAGCTTTTACATGGCATCTGAATAAACAATTACTTGAGGCGGTGAAGGAATACAAATACTTGAGTCTTCTGCTGTCAAAGTGGGGCTGGAATAATCCTCTAAAGATGGTAACAAAGCAAGCATCAAGGCACTCAAAGGGCCTCCTTCGTTTCTACTATACATTTGGGAGGGAAAGATTGGATTAGTGCCTCCTGGTGTTAGGATCCAAAGTCAATGTCGCTTTGCTGTATGGAGCAGAGATTTGGGGTGCAGCTCAAAGTTGGACTATGGATGTAAAGATGAATAGCAGGTATGCCTACTACAACACCAGGGGCGCACTAAGAAGTGAGCTTGGTTTAGGAAGCTTAGTTCTTCAAAGTCCAAGGAGGGTTCTAGAATTCTTCCTGAGTGTACTACTCTCTCTCCTCCACAAAATATTAATGTGATTGCTGCACAGTGCGACTCGGTGCACAATTCTGGTAACAGAACCAAGAGCTGGTACAATTCTGCAATCCGTAATGAAGGCGTGGAAGCTGAGAGACCTAATGGCACTGGGCAAATTATCCCGAAGTCGGCATAGCAGACTGCTTAAGGAGAGAGCAGCAGAAAAGGAATATACAAATCTTCATGTAAGAATGAAATTGTTAAATTCATTGAAACCTTCTAGTCCATTGCTAAGATGCCCGAGTGTGCCCCCTGCTGTTCTTAAGTACCCCCGACTCCAGAAGACTTATTCTTATGACCAGATTAAATAAATTACCTTGAAGATCAAGAACCTGCGGGCTGGGCCAACCCGAAGAAATATGGCCTTTTTTTATTAGATTGTGCACTAGTGATCATTTTAAGAACTGTGGCTAAGGCCTGCTTTTATTAAAAATAGATTACAGACACGCAGGGTTGCAATGAATCACATTTTAGATGGTGATGTGTCATTTTTAACAGACTTGGCTCATTACACCAAGAATGCATTGATTGTTTCAACCCTAACAGGTGGTGGTTTTTAGCCTATTCAACAACATGTTCATATGTATTTTTATTTCCAGGCAGCTTGCTTTGCACTACAGGCAATAGTATATTTATTTATTTTATGTGTTTGTGTATTTTAATGGATTTTATATTTGGATAAAGCTTTAAACTCTCTTAAAGGCATCTGTGTTACACGTTTGCAGGTCACAGCATTCTGTGTGCAATGTTGCTGGGAACCCTTTGGGCTCACCTTTTTATGTCTTTATTATTTCCTTAGAAATACTGTTATTAAGCAAAGAGGGATATTTTGCATCCTTTCTAAATTGTAAATGAGGGATTAGCACACACCACCTTATGAGGAGTGCTAATGGGATACCTAGCGTGGAAATATACATTAAATGAACATCAGTTCTTCTTTTTCTCTGTTAAAATGTCACATGACAGTTAAGCCTGTGCTCCACAAACCCCGAAGTCCCAAACAACCTCTGAGTGTGTTTGATGCTGTAAATGCATCGGAGGGACAGGGCCTCTTAATCCTTGTCCTTTATTGCTTTTTATCATGTGTTCTGTCTTGTTTTCCACGCAGGAGTTCATGCGGGACTTCTGGCGGTGAGGCTCTTTCTGTATTTGGTTTGGTGAACAGACCCTTGGATTACCTTTATGGCACCCATGGGTGGGAGCACGACCCTGTACTCCTAGTGTATGTTTTTGGGCACCTGTGTGTGGCCCACAGAGCAGGGTACGGGCTGGAGGCAGCTCCGTGCTGAATTGACAGGTGCCCTGAGCGTCCTCCATTTTGGGATACCCAGGCGCTGCCATTGGAATCAGTTGATTCCTGATAGGAAACAAGATGGGGCCCCTGTGGCCTCTTGCTTTCTATTGCCTGTTACCTTACTTTTTCCCAAAGCCCTGACTCTGTCCCTTCCCCCTGACTGGCTGATGGGTGGAAGTTCGATATATGGTGTTGTGGGGAAGTCCCGGCCAGACTGGCTGGAGCCTTCCCAACGACTGTATGTTGTGGGTGGGACCTGGGTGAATGGAGTGTGTGACAAATACGCATTCCGTGTTGTGGGTGTCTAGTATCTGGTGGTTGACACAATGACTGAGACAGCCCTGCCCGAAACCGGTATGAATGCAGTGTGTAGTGCTGAATGTCAGAGTGCTTGTACGAATCCACATTCTGTGTTGCGAGTGTCTGGATGGAGAAGAATGGCCTGAATGCACTGTGCGCCTGATTGGCTGCCTGACTGCCGGAGTGCCCTTGGTTGCCTGAGTGTGACCCAGCAGATTGGATGGGAGATCAACAGTATATCTGGGGGCCTCACTGCTAGAAATCGTTCAGAAGCTGAATTCGAAACTGACCTTGAAACTGATGATTTAAATGTGAAGCCCACTGGAAGAACTGCGGCTGCTGTCCTTCGCTAATCTGAAAGCTGCTGTGCCTTCAAGGAACTGATCCAAGATAGGACCTGGCTAGGAGACCTCTGCCCGAGCTACGAGCGACCATCGTGCATCAGCTGATCTTTGCCGAAGCTCCCTGGTAGAGAGAACTACGAAAGGCTGCCGACCGGAGAAGGGGACCACCAAGGAGAACGAAGAGAAGCACCGGACAGCCGTCCACCGTCGCCGACCGGAGCTGCTGTGCTCCTTTGCCGAAGACATTTGATCCAAGGACTCCCCTGCTCATCCTCGTCCACCGCTTTCGTCCTGCCGGAGAAAGTCAAGGCGGTCGACAACTGAGGAGAATCCACCGGTGGGTTTCTCACCACCCAAAGACCGCAGGGACACCGGACGACTCGATGCCTGTGCTGGGCCAAAGTTCTTCAGTAACTCTTTGCGGCAACAAACGCTCATCGTCGAGGTGCACCGCATGCCTCAGCTTGCAGACGTTTTCGACCGATCATCAACGAGCACCGCAAGAACAAAGTTGCTGCCGCATTGACAGTGTTAACCCTTTTACCTCGGAGGATCTCGAAGATCCTTGGCTCCAGCTTTAAGGGAGCCGTTCAAGAAGGATCCGTAGACGACCCGATGTTGAACTCTGCTATTCCAGGTACATTGGGGCTGTAGAACTATTTAGAAGGAAATAAGACTCTTGTGAACAATATATGGACTAGGCTTGTACGATATATCTTTACTTACAATTTGCCCAGGTGGGGGTAGGGGGGAGATCCTCATACAGAACTGTGCCTGGTGGTCGGGGCTCAGTATTTTGCCAATTGTTCTAACCAACTGCTTTCCTCCCATGTCTATTGTTGGTTCCCTTTATTAATTGATTTGTGTGACATTTGACCACCGTACAGTTGATGCACTTTAATGAAATTTGATAGTAATGGTGGTACCACGTAGAACTGTGTATATATTTGCCATTGTAGATTATCTGAGCACAAAGTGAGTTATTGTGATTGTGTATATAACCTTGAACCGTAATTATATAAAGACTGTTTTCACTGATACGGTGTGTGGACATTCCTTTGTGGGTGCTTTGAGACTATGCTGTGCTTAAGAACCAGCCTGCATCTCCTCCTGAAGGCTAACCCTTGATTGCTGACTACTTTACCAATAATAGAGAATCTTGGTTGGGGTTCTCTGTGCCTCTCCTCTGCCATATAGAGAGCAGGAGTACAGACACCCCCCAGCAGTGTTTAGTGTTAAGTTGCTGGCAGCTAGGAAATGGCTTGTGGCCAAAATAGCATGCACACATAACAGATGGTGGCTACTCCCCCATGACCTCAGGCTAAGGATAGAAGGAACACATGTTGAGTCTCCCCCTGCATGTATTTTTGTATTCTTCACTATGATTACTCAACAAACTTTCTGTTCACCCTGCCAGTGAATTATCTTCCAAGGGCTATGCGTTATTTACGTGTCATTCTAACGCAGTTGAGAAAACTATATTTAAAGAGCGGAAGATTGGAAGCAAGTCAGGGAGCACTAGCGAAACGTACCTGATCGCCTCTCTCGGCTAGATTGCTTTCTTGTTGCTAATAAATGTATCTATATGACTGTTATTCTGTGAAGGTGTCTCATTCTTGGTTTATATTCCAGGCGGGAAAAACGCTTGAGGAGGGGGCTGCAGCCTTAATCCAATTTGCAACGTTTAGCACTACTATCCCCTTTCTCTCTGCTCCTGGGATGTCAGTGTCAACCCTATAGTTAAGGTTGGTGGCAGTCGATGTGTTCTACAAACAATTGTGTGTTTTTAAATATTTTTTTGGTGTGTGTGTGGTTTGCCTCGACAGGAACCCTTGGGTGTTCCCACCTAGGCTCCAGTGTGCCTGTGAAGGCAGGAAGTGTGGGGGGGTATGCCCTTTATCTGCCAGAGTGCCTGAATGGAGCCAGTTCCCACTGTCTAACCTAAGGTACTGTGGGGCTAAAGATAGAACTTACCTTAAGTGGAGAGTTGTTGCACTGTGACTGTGATACGAGTGAGTTTAAAGGTTTTTGGATGTCCACCCATACCTCTGGCCCAAGCTTTACAGCCTGTGTCCTTTAGGGTATCCCTTTGATGGTCTCTATAACTTGTGATATCTTGCTAAGCATTTTGATTCTAGTGTTGTGCAGCTTCTAGATACGACTTTTTATCCACTCCTACACTGACTTTTTACTAGTTAGTGATTGGATTTACAAGGCAGTAGAAGCCTTAAAAAGTGTTACTGGAATATTTAAAACTGCTCAAGTGTATAGTTTCCTTCCCACCAACTTTGTCTGCTGCGACTTTAGGATCTGAATGCCATTACCATTTATCTATCATCTATGTGAGTGTGTGTCTTTCCTAGTAATACAGTAGAACTCTCATTCTGTTACAATTGTAACCGCGAGCAACTACAATTGAAGCAGTCACCATTGAAAAGTATTGTTGATATTTCCTATATGTTTTGGTTATCTAAAAAGCGTATTTACCTACCTGACTTGTGTATGTAAAAAAAAATGTATTTTGATGTAACTTTGTGTATAGTGTTTCTTTGGATAATTGTATTGGCTGGGTTCAGTGTGCCTACCTACAGCTCACAACCTCCTCCTAAAATAATCCTGGCTGCACTATATACCAGATCCATTGGGTAGCACAGACATATACTACCTGTACACCAAGGGATTGGGTACCTGTACACCAGGGGATTGGGTACCTGTACACCAGGGGATAGTGTTTTACCTTAAGTGGACTTTAGGAAAACTCCCACTCCCCCTGGGCCAGTCCTTCAGGCTCTGGTGGCATTAAGAAATTATTTATCTCCATGAGTACAGGAATGAGGAATGGTTAAAAACCCTACTCGGCCCCCACACTACCACTAAACCAGCAGTGATCCCAGACATAAGTGGCTGGCCCAGACGGACCGGTGTACCTTCTTCTACTTGTTAAGGCAGCATGGGCTGTGGGTACTCTAAACTCTGAGAAGTGAACTAGCACAGAGGCAGACCAAACAATAGTGCTGTGTTACCCAAATCTCAAATCTCAAATGTTTTATACATAAAATTGGTACCTTCGTTTTTGTTTATTAAAAGAATTACAACTCAGCACTGTAAGAGAAGGCACAAAATAGCCAGACTTTGTAATGAAAGGAGCACTCGGGTGACGGGTGCATAAGCAATCATTTCGGCTGCAATTTCTGAAGATATTTTTGAGAAAACGTAGAGCGGTTCTTACTGTGGCCTTTAGTGCAGGCCAGTGAAACTGAACCACTTGAACTACCTTTTTTTTCAACAGTTAGCCAGACTTCTCGGTGTCTTTAAGTTGGTTGATATGTTTAGAGTCTGTGCTCAATGGTTTGTAGGCAGCATCAGTCGAGTTGGCTTGTGGTGGTCCTGTAGCAGCGATGATCTTGAATTGGGAGCAGAATAAGGAGGCGTTTGGTCGGGGTCAATGTCTCTAGTCCGCTTCAACAGATTCAGCGATACAATGTGGTAGTTCTGAAAGTAATGAACCACTTATGGCTGCAGTGCAGTTGGGTGATGGATGGTTGGAGGGAGGGAGGGAGGGAGGGATGAATGGATGGATGGATGGATGGATGGATGGATTGACTTGACTGCGGAGCGAAAGCGAAGTGCATCGGTCCACTTTGGGTACTTGCAGAGTGTCTCAAAATGATAGCCAGCTCCAATTGACTAAGCTGAAAAACAAGATCCCAAGTTTTTCCTTGACTTCTGCTTGCTGTGGGACCCTGTCCTTTCTTAATAACTTGCTAGACACAAAGGATTTTAGAGAGCACTTGTAGGCTCTGCCACCTACAGTGAGCAGTTTCCTGGATACCAATAATCTTTGCTTGCCCTTTGTCAAGCCTGCAGGTAACGGTGACCCAAGTGTTCCCCTGTGTTCCCCTGGGATGGTTAAGGAAATAGACATGCCCTATTTTTGTAAGTCTGTGTCTTCACCTCTATGGAAGACTACTTCGGAGAACTGTACCCCCACCAAAGTTCCAGGTGTTTCTTCAGTAGCCCAAAAATGATTCAATAGGGGGGGGCAGTGGTCGCTTAATGTCCCCCCCTACCCCCCTCTTAAATAGGCAAACCTTTACAGTGCAGTGGTTCCATTCTCGCCTTCTGGAAGGATTCCAGTCCGGGCTGCTGATTCAGAGTCTTTTGCCTGGTGATGTCCTACCAAGAGTGTTTTGTTTGCAAGAAGCGGGCAGTGGGAGTGGGGGTAAATAGCAAATATGAAGATGGTGGAGCCTGCCCTCCCCCTCCCTTGCTGGAAGCCCTTTACTCTTGTACTACACACAGCCTCGTTTTCCTCCCTGCCTACAACAGTCTGTTAATTTCCACCCTTTGTGATTTCCATTGGCGATATTTCTTTTGGACCTTGTGTCAGTGCCTAGATGTCCTTTTTTAAGTTAATATCTGCTTTTTATAAGCTCGAATAACCATACAGAATGGCATGCAATAACACCCTTGCAGATGGCATTCTGTCACAAGGGGTATTCCCACAGTGGATTTTCTTTTCTGCCCACTAGGCTGGTGGCAGCTGTCATTTGTGCAAAATGGCCTTCGCCATGTGTTACCATTTTTGAGCTACCCATTTTGACCCACTCCTCCTGGCACCCGAATATGAGATTGGCTCTGTTCACATCAGTCTGGAGTAGTCCGATGACTTGGCCAAATATAGCTGCATGATGCTGGTCTCGGAGCTGGTGGCTTTAGCAGCCTGAACCAGTCCTACCAGGCATAAATCGATGACTGTCTTGGGAGAATATAGATTTGGTGCTCTGTGTGAAACCCCTCGCTGAATGATTGGGGATGCCTGGGTTGGTGGACTGCCATTCGTTCACCGGCAAGTGTTTGAATTTAGCTTGGTGTGTGAAAGAAGACTGGCATCGCTGACCCCATCATTGGAAATGTGCTCCCGAGTTCATGGACAATGTAGGAACCGAGCATATCAGAGTGCCGACTGTAACTCTTGACATCAGATACCTACTTTCAGTGGTGTTGGCTGAGATGGTGGATAATTAATTTTCCCAAGGGTCTGTGCCTTCCCTCTCCCCTCACCAAAAGCTTTTATGGGTCCCTGGAGAACCAGCAGCTAGTGCAACTGCACTGGCTGCTGGACCCGGGTTTCCTTTTTTCTTTCCTCTGGTGTTGCTAGATGACTTCTTCATCTTGTTTCTCAGTTGGGGTGCCCTATTTGTATCCAAGGGTCGGTCACCCTTCACATCTGACTGGTACATAGTGATAGCAACTATTACACTTCCAACATGCCTTTCTCTGCAAAGACTGCTTTTTTGCAAGTCGTGGTCCCATTTACTTCCTTTGAACTGCTTTTCCCTTCCTTGATAGAAAAAGATTTACTTGCCTCTTGAATATCTCGGGAAAATGTAATATCTCCCCAGAACCTCCAGTAACAGGTTTTAACTCCATTGTTGCTTACTGTAAATGTTGATTTTCATCTTGATATGTACTTTTAAGAATGCATTTTGCAGATCGTACGTGTATCTTTTATCCAAGTGTTTGCTGTATCTTATTAATACCCTTCTGAAGCCACCATTTGCTTTGGAGGACGCGGTATACCAGAAAGAAACCCATTGAACCAAATGAGGAGGATGTAACTATGCCTCAAACATAGTTCCTGATTTAACACTTACCAAGACACTTCTGGTGGCCCCGACTGCCGAACTCGCAATTCCTACCCCCATTGTAAGGGTAATCTTGGTGCTTGCTAGGGTGAAGTCCTAAACTGTGAATAGAAGGGAGTTCCTGGCGTTGATGTGTTTCCCTCATTGTTCAACCTTTATCCCAGTGACTCTGCATCCAGACTCTTACTGGTGAAGCAAATTTGTTGGTAATATTTTAGAAGGCTGTTTGCTGGTGGAGCCATTGTTTTGATGCAGGGCCCCATAAAATGAGGACATGGACTTAGAAGTCCAGTGAAGGTGTGTGTCCTTGTCAGGTTCGGATCTCTGGGCAGCCATGTATGAATGCTGGAGTGTTTGATTGTATCTGACTGCAAGTACTGCTATAACCTGCTCACTCCAGGCCAGGATCAGAGGTAACCACACTGGTGCTCCCGTTCTTTGACAGTAACATTGCCTCTCTCGAGGACTCCGGCCTGAGTTACAAAAGCGTTTTTCAATAGGAAAATCCCATTGAAAATTCTTTGTAAATCAGACCCAGGGTCTCATCGGAACAGCATTTGCTGGCCACTTAACCAGCTACCGTGTGTCTGTGACCAATTCTCTTGCAACATACTGTCAGTAGGAAATGTCCAAGTCTTGACAATTCCCATCATCATTTTACTTGTTTCTGAATAGCTGAACCTCCACTGCACTGTTGCTCATGGGGCTGTGTTCTCATCTGTGGGCGCAGCTGCACTGAACCCCTGCATCCGGATCTTATTTATGCAGTCCAGAAACATTGCCCAGGGTCCTAGCATTCGTTGGCCGATACCTACACCCTACACCCCGCACCTGCACAACTGGGCCACGGCTTTCACACCTAATTTTCCTCGAGCCGGGGGCTTACTGTGGGGCTTTGTAGAACTGAAAAACCATGTCCCCATAGGAAGCCACTGTGCTCAGCTAAGCACAACCACAACTTGTGCTGACTCTGGCAAAACCTAAAAGCTCATCACCATCTGTTTTGGTATTTCCCATGGACTTAATATTCGTGTTTGCTTGGGTTCTAAAAATACTATCCCAAAACATTCCAGTACCGTGTATAAACTGATTCCTAATGTGCAAAAGTCAATATCCTAAAAGACTCTCTCCCGAGAAGTTATTCCTCTGTAAGATACTGAATTTCCGTTTCTGCTAAAGCTATGTAGAGCATATTTTGAGGTAGAGGCATGCAATACTGCTGTGATGGAAACAGTATCGTTGTGGTTTGTCAACCTTTTTACATAGGCAACTGCAAAAAATGCTTTCTTCTTTAACAAATATTCTCATCCATGAAAGTTCACCAAACCTGTCACGCAAGTTACCTAGCCACATCCAACCACTCATGCCACATCTGTGAACGTTTCATCAACGTTTTCGTGCTTTAAAATACCTGTTGCATGAGTCTTTCTGTAGAGCAGAAAAAAATGAACCATTAATGCCATGTTATCTCAAAATTACCCACTTTTTACTTCCTTTACGTACGTAATCTGAAGTCGTTTGTCGCACATTTCAAAATTGCGGGTCTTCTGAATATGCACATTATGCACAAAGGGACAAAGTGTATTATGGCTATAAATACTGCAAAACCAATTTCAGCGCCCCCCCCCCACCTCCCCAACAAATGTACAGACCCCTATTCAGTCATGCACAGTAGGGTCTGAGATACGAAAGTAAATTAAATATATTCTGCAAAATGCATAGTTATTGTTTGTTGATGCCTTAGGCTAGCAGTCGTTTATTTCTGATCGCTTCCTCGGGCAGAGATGAAATTGACCATCTGAAAAGCCTTACAGCTTAACGGTCCCTTCTGGATTCCTTATCTCTGCCTCTCTCAACAAACTATAAAATCAAGGTGCTCAGAGAGGCTTGTTCTTGAAATGTTGAATCCTCCACATATTGCAGTCTTCGAGGTTTGAATGGCACACTTTGCTAAAGGTGGGCTGGTGTGGATATAAAATATGTTAGAATCCTCTCAGTAAAGTTTGAAGGGATGAGGCACGGTCGATCCTGGAAGCTGCAGTCCTGAAAACAGGGCGATTTGTTAAGCTGGTCGCTTTGCAATATCAGCAGTGGCACAGTCTCCCACATATCTGGGCTGTGCCTCTAGAAAGCTAGTGGGGAAAGGGCACAACCAGTCTTGTGGAGACATTTTGACTCGTGGAGTCTGGTGTGACGGGGTTGGGGTCAGATACCATGGTGATGCAAGGTTTGGGTCCGATAACCTATCTAAATTGAGTTTCCCTACATCTGATAAGGAAAGGGCAAAGTCTGGCCTGTGACCGGGATATTCGCAAGCCCCCGAGAAGCTTGTGCGGCTGGAACATTTTAGAGGTTAATAGGGCTGGGTTGAAGGGAGTTTCACACTGCATCAGGCTCTGAGAGAATGGCACATTTCTAATCAAATGCCATTGAAGTGCTCTGGGAGAAATTGATGGGGGGGGGGGATATTTGGTCTGGGTGTTTTACTCCCTCCCCCGCATGTGTGTGTGGAAACGGCGAGCCTGTTACTTGGTATAGTGACTGGTGTGGACCCCTATTTCTTTTGGGAGCACGAAATAGGGGGGGCGGGCACGAGAGCAGGAGCCTTCCTCTCATGCCATGCCTTTTTTTGTGAGACTTGGTATGCTACCCTGTACTGCTTATCCTCCCTTCTCGCCTCAAGAATATTGCCTTGACTGCTATGTAATGGTTACCCCTGTGTAAGACTGCAGAAGTGCGATAACACAATGGTGGCATGGTGACTGGCAAAGACTTTTATTCTGGCAAAAATAAAGGAAACCTATCTCCCTAACTCTAGAGGGTTTTTTCTGCCTCTACTAAGGAATCGGTCAGCACTGCCACTTACCTTCTCGGTCATTCGACCCATGAGCGTGTGTCAGTTGAGGCTTTCACAGCTACTTTCTCTCCTCCTGCACCTTTGGCTGACTCACACCCTAACACAGCCCTCTCTAACACTCTGGATGTCCGTGCCCGTCACAAGGATCTGCTTGAAGCCCAAATCCAAGTGCAACTCTTGGCATGATTCCGACCTCGTTAACCTTAAACGCAAGTGTAGGGCTGCGGAGAGGAAGTGGAGGGCATCAGGCGCACCCGCTTGCCTGCTCCAAAGGCAGTACAGACTGTCCTCTCTAAGAAGAGAGCCTACATCCAAGCTTGCTCCTCTGCAGCAGCTAACAATTCAGCGGAACTTTTCAAATCTGCAAGGAGCTGGCCAATCCTGCCGCAGTCTCCAACTCTCCTGTTCCCTCACAGGCCCTCTGCACGGCCTTTTCTTCTCATTTCACCTCTAAAACTCAGGACATACTGTCCACCCTCTCTTCCTCTACTTCTTCTTCCTCCTCTACCACTCCTGGCCCGTCTGAGGCCGTCCCTTCTCCTTTCCCTTGTTCACCCCTGACTGTTTCTAGACAAGTCAGCTCTATGAAAGTCTTGTCAAAGCAGGTTCTCCCGTGTTCATCAAGGACCATGTCGACACCCTTGCTCCAGCCCTCACCGATTTCCGCATATCACTCATTTGCCATTGGAACTTTCCCTTCCCCTCTTAAGCACTCCCTTGTGCACCCCCCTTTTAAAGAAGATCCTTCCTCCCCCGGCTAACTATCACCCGATCCCCATCACTCCTTTTGTGGTCAAACTCTTTGAAAATCTGGCCATCTCTCAGCTTAATCTGCATACTGAATCTGTTGGTGGCCTCTACGACCACCAGTCTGGCTTCAGAGCTGCCAGAAGAATGGAAACTGCTCTCCTGAACACCTGTGAAGCCCTGCTCTCTAATCACCCATCTGTCCTCATTCTCCTCGATCTTTTGACAGTCAACCATGCCATCCTGCTCAAATGCCTCAGTGACAACCTGGGTATCACTGATCAGGCCCTGGCCTGGTTGACCTCCTTTCTCACTGACCAACCCTCTTGGGTCCAACTGGGGTCTTTTTTTTACTCTTATCTCTTTCTCTACTTGCGGTGTTCCCCAGGCGTCTAACCTCTTGCCTTAGCTGTTCAACTAATACCTGGCCCCTCTTGCTCACTGCATTACTACTTTCTGCTCCAATTTTCAGTGTTATGTGGATCACACCAAGCTCCCCTCAGCCACCTCTGCTCCTTTTAAACAAGACTGTCTGGTCGCAATTTAGGAATGGTGTGCCACCAACGATCTCTGCCTTAATGCCAGTAAGCCATTAAGACTGAGATTCTCCTCATTGGGACACCTGCTCCCCTCTTTCCTCTCTCTGGCCGACCACTCTGGGCCCTCTTCCTGCTCCTTCCTGTGAGGCTAAGAACCTTGGTGTCCTCTTCAACACTACCCTCTCCTTCTCTCCTCATATTTCTGATGTCTCTAAGCAGTCAAACTATCAGCTGCGCCTCCTTTTCTCACACCCCCCCCACCCCCCCAGAAGCTTACTTTCTCCAGAGCTCTGGTCATCTCTAGGCTGGACTACTGCAACAGCCTCTTTCTAAATCTTCTTGCCTCTAATCGACCGTTGCAACTTGCGCCTTGAAACACTTGTGTATAGACGCGTTACAAATGCCATATCATATCATATCATATATCCAGGGATCGTATCTCTCCAGCACTGAAATCTCTTCACTGGCTCCCCATGGCTGCAAGGATCATGTTCAAGACCCTCTGCATTGTCCACAAGGCTTTCTTGGGCCTGGGACCACTCTACCTCCCAGCTTTTTCTTCCAAACATCTTCCTTCTCGAGCTCTCCGCTCATCCACTTGAGGGTCAACGCTTCTCCAGGCAGAGAGTTGGGGGCAGATCTCTCTCCTCGGCTAGGGCCTCCCTCTGGGACAGCCTCACTGCCTCTCTCAAACTTGAGCAGAACTACCTCCGGAAGCAACTCAAGACCTTCATTTTCGCTTCCGGTTTCTCTCTTCCTCTCCCCTGCTTATGTACCTGACTGCTCCGCACACTGGTCACCTGGATACCCTCTGAACTTGGGGGCCCAGGCTCATGCTTGTCCACTTGCCCTTGCACTGCCTCCAGGCTCCCCGGCACTTGAGGGTCTGTTGCTGCAATCCTGCAGTCCCTTTTCACTGCACCTATGAACCACATGCTGGCTGCACTTATTGATTTACATGCACTTCTCCCTGCCCCTCCCCCACAGCACTTCTCCCCTTCCCTCTCACCCGCAATTGCATGATCTAAATGACACAAGGCCTAGTAAGATCGTTGTTTTGTTTTCCCTTTCTTTCCCTCGCCTTGTCACGCCTAGAAACACTTTTGTACAGGTGAGTTATTTAATTTAATTTGCAAATTTGTTTATTGGCATTTATCATACATATACGCTAATTTGACTGAATATGTCTTCAGTAACAGGATCAGTTGTGTTGCATAATAAACAACAACATTTTACTTTTACAAATGTAACTCAACAACATTTAACTGTCTCCAAGTCTTAACGTCTATTAGTCAGGTTTGTCTCGATCATCTCCATGTACGACTATTATTGAGGGTATCATATTTCTGTAATTCGTTGCAGATGAGTCTGTTTTTCTCTTCCCTTTCCCTTCCCCCTCCTTCATGGGGGTTTATCATCTGAGGGGTAAAGCATAATAGTGGTTATTTCTTTCCACCTCTCCAGAGTTGAGCTAGATTCATCGGTTGACCTAGTAACACTATCTTCCCATGCTCTTGTCTCTGCGTTGATCCATCCTTCCAGTTCGTTACGCCATGCATTGTAGTTTTGTCCTGCGGGTTTCTTCCAGGCCATTTCAATTTGTCTTTTAGCCAGTATGCAAGTTAAGTCCATGAGTCTCACCCAGTGTTTGAGCTTAGCTGGCCTGGGGTGTGTCCCCAAGAGGCACTCCTCAGGGGACCACTTGTAGTTGGAGACGCCCCCTTTATCAAATGTCTGCTTTATTTTCATCCAGAAGGGTTGTATGGTGTTGCATTCCCAGAACATGTGGAGTAGGTCTGCGTCGTCCGCTTTACACCGTGGGCAATGGGCGCTCATTTGTCTATTAATTTTCGCCAGTCTGCAGGGAGTCAGATATGTTCTGTATAGCATGCTTAATTGTATGAACCGAAATCTATGGTTCCTGGACACAGCTTTAGGATATGCTAGCGCTCTGTTCCATTCTCCTTCTGATAGTTCCCGTCCCAATTCCGCCTCCCACTTCTTTTTCATTGTCTCACTTTTCGGATTGAGGGTGTCATTGAGTTGGCTGTATATTTGGGAAACCGCTCTCTGTCCGTCTCCTAGGGTATATAGCAGCGTTGTGAAAGGGGCTGGCTCTGGCTCCTTTGGCCAAGTGTCCCATATTTTTTTCGCCAACTTCCGTATTCTATGGTACCAGAGGAATTGGCCAGCATGTATGTCGTCTTCCCGTTGGAGCGATTCAAACTCTCTGAAGAGACCTTCGTCGTATAGGTCCCCCCAGGTGTAAACACCATTCTTTTCCCAGTGTCGAAGATGCGAGAGGTCTGCAGCTGTTTTGCACATTTCTTGGATCAGTGGTATTTCCATGTACAGGTTAGTTATAAATGCCATATCATCATATATCAATGCCCAAGCAAGTTCTGTCATGTCAAAATGCCTACTTCTATCCCTCACACTTGTAACTAATAAGAAAAGGGTAGGGTCTAGATGAATCCCTTCTTCTGGACAATGAGCCACAGGTCCAATCGTAAGGGGAATTTCACCTGTGAGAATGCCATCTCCAGGTCTCAGTTCCTTTCCGAGGAAAACAAAGTTCCAGTTTATGGTGCTATAAGGTTTGATATCAAATTCAAAAGAGAACGTTCCAACTAAAACAGCATTCCTTATTGAACATAGTTTTGATTTATTATTGGGTTCCTGAAGAATGCCTCCTTCAAGTATTTTACTCTCCATGTTCTCACAATGCCAGGGTAAACACTCCCTTCCCTGGGTTTTCTTTGCAATTGGCTTCACGATCCACAATCCTCCGAGAAACACCAGCAGGTATTGCTTCCTTCTCCAGAGGTCTTTTTGCTTCACAGTTCACAAGGACTGGGTGGAATGACTCCCTTCCCCCAGGTCCTTCTTAGACTTTAGGATGCAGTACACCCTCCCTTCCTCTAGTTAGCTATGCACTTCAAAAGTTTAGTTTACATGAGCTCTCAACTTCATGGGTGTTGTTCCCAGACCGGTGTATTACTCTTGTCTTTGTGCTGCAGACCTGGTTTCATATTCTGCCAGGTACTGTGACTATGAAGGTGACGTATGAAGAATAACCTAAAAGGGAGTGGATCCCTGACCTCTGTTCTAACACTTGTCTGTGCTCCTGAAGGCCCACAACTGTACCAGCAACCCAGGTACTAAGTGGGGCTTGACTGTGTTCTTGTCAGTCGCAGGCTCTCTTCTGTGTCCTTTTCGGGCCTCTCGCGGCCCCTGATGCTTTTTGGTCTGCTGCGGCAGCTACGCAGCATTTGGTTCCTTGCGGGCTGCGTGTTCCAGCTGTTTCTTGTGGTTGGATGCCTTCTCCTCCGTGGCTCTGGTCTGTCTAACCGCGGCAGACCACCCCTAGCAATGGCTTCCGCTGGTCTCTGCTCCGGTCTGCTTCCCGTCTCGTGATTCCTCCAGGGAGGGCTTCTGGCCTCTTCCTGGGTTCCCTCTTCATTTTCCAATGGGCCCTGTCTAATTGGGTTTCAAGAGAAACCAGACTCTTCATTCACGTTCTTGGAAGTGCTCTGTTTCTGCACTGCTTCCTGGTCCCAATACTTTATTGCCGGTATGGAAAAAACATAGGAACACTAGGGATGTTGGTGGGAGGGGGGTAGGAAGGTGTGTTACGGTTAGGTGGGCTATTGGGGAACCTCATGTTCTCCACCAGGCCTTTGCAAATCCCAAAGGGAGCTTCACCCCCACGGAAATTCACCCACTGAGTAACCCCATCCCCAAGGTGGACTATCAGGTAGCAGCCTCATGTCCCTGGCGTCATGTGGAAGGGGGCTCCTCCTAGGGGAGAAGTGGCGTCTGGGGATTCGGCACACCCTGGTCGAGTCGGGCATATACAGAAACAAAGCAACCTATTTGTTTTATTTATCTTCCCGAACTTTAAACATGGGGTCTAAGAACTGTGCTCCCTTCCCTAATTTGGCAAACTCAGCCTTTTGAAGTGCCTGCTGTGTGAAACGTGTGTTGCTAGATGAGCGCCGTTGCTGGAATCCTCCTGCAACCTTTCGCCAACAGTGTTCCACCCTCGGATGGACTAGTCTGCGTTGTAGGTCACCATGATTTGTTCACCTCCATTGCTATCTCATTGCTCCTTGAAGAAGCAGCATCCCGCGCACTTCTTCAGGACACCCCAGACTACCATCTGCAACCTGTGTATGCTACTTACCACGCCCAGCAGAACTTACAGATTTACTTGCCTGTAAGCTATAAAAAAAAATCAATTCCTTTTCCATAGCCTTATTTTGTAGCTTTGTACACCCTGCTCCCCTCCAGTGCTGGAACTTGAATACCGGACCCCTGTTGCCACTCGCTGAGCAAAGGAAGGCCATAAGGAACTCCCGGGCCACCTAGATCAGCTGTGATCTGGACCCTACACTGTGTAGTTGTGCGAGAAGGGCAGAATGGCACCCACTAGCCAATAGGTATATGGTCTTGGTGTAAGGAAGGAAACCCATCCTTTATACCAAACTCCTGGAATTGTGTGCTTCTTCAATAGCCATTTGTGAGCTGTACCGGTTCCAGAATCTTGCATTTTGTGCAAACTGACCAAGCATGATCTTTCCAACCTGACCTGGATGTAAAAGTCTGAGTTGGCCATGTGTCCTACATTCATCCTGCTCAGATGTTTGCCCCAAACCTGTGGTTGGAGGGCTTGAACTGCAGCACTCTGCATAGCCTAATTCTGCTCTCCCCTAAAGAAGCAGCTGCATGCCGCTCGCTGCAATTAAACCACGTTTAATGTAACCAGTGGTGGCCACCTCAGCAAGGTACCAGAATAGGCACTCTAGGGCATATCTCCTATTCATGTCATTAGAATTTTTACTTCAGCTTTATTAAAATGTATTTTTGGCATATTAACTCTGCTGGGGTGTTTGCATACCCCCAGGCCAGAGGTTTGCATTGAAGCCTCACTTAAAAGCTTAGGAATTGGAGTAATGCATCATTAGGGCACTTTCCCCATCAAATACCATGTGATATGCTCTCATTAAGGCATCGAAGTTGAAACCAATTTTAGCTTTTATACAAATTTGAGGTTGGTCTATGGCGGCACCACTTGGTGCAACCTGGCATCCTCCAACTCCAATCTCTAGTCCACCACACAGCTGCACATGAACTGTTTCTAGTGCCTCCCTACCCATAGACTAGATACTGCCCTAACTGGAAACTGCTTGGCATCAGAGGAGTTTCCCTGATTACCATTGATTGCGGTAACATGACGGCATGTGTAATCCTATGAGCCCTTGCCCCCCCATACCTCCAACTAGCTTGAACTTTTCTGATTTCTCCATTTGCTTTTTATTTTTTTTTACACTGTTGCTAGCCTCTAAACCTCAGTGCTGTAAGATCACTGTGGTGGTGATGGGCACAGTATAAAGGCTTAACATTTCCATGGCTTCTTGCTGCTACTGGTTGAGACAGAGTTGCTAGCCCTCACAGAAGATTTTAACAGGGGCCAAAGGATTGAGGCTGGGGAGTAGGTCTGGTTGAAGAAAGTCGAAAAAGTGTACACCAAAGTATAATGATGCTTCTCTGTATTCATGAACTTAAATGACCATTTGGGTGCAAGGGAGGTACTGACTATCTTGACAGATTGGATACACCCGTCCCGTGCACACCTTTGTTCTGGTGATTATGTAACCAGTCTGCGAAGGAACACGCTGGTCACTGGGTTCTTTCAAAATTAAAGATAGTCTTTATTGACTTAATCAAAAAAAACAAAATGATCAATAATATCCCATAAAAATAATCTGGGAGGAAAAACAAATCAGAGTTAGCAAAGTCCTCTTGGTTTCCTAAGGTAAGGCAGGTATCTGTGGTTAGTCCTCGAATGCCCACCGCAAATTCGGTCCTTTCTTCTGCTCCTCTGTCTCTGTTCTGAAATCGAAAGGGAAAAATTCCATTAGTCCTTTTGTTACTCTACTCTTTATATAGGGGCAGTAGGTCTCTCCTCCAATCAGGGCTCTTACTGCTCTGAAGGCATAAATGGTTCCCCGAAGCCCCGCCCCCACCTTTTCCGAACGCCAGCCGCCATAATGCTTTTTTCACGTGGGACTCTCTGGAAATGCCTTCTGATGTTAGCGTTTCTGGGGAGTTTGCGATATTATGGTAAGCCTTTTTACTAGTCATTTTATTTCCATGTTTTTTCACGTGCCGCTGAAAAGTGATTCGTAATAACTTTCCATACGGCTTAATCTTTCCATGTTGAGGTACGCGGTATTGTGTACTTTTAAACCGACCCCTTGTTGTTGTCCGTGGTACGTGTATCTCGTTGCTTTCCGCAGTGATCTCTGAAAACAAACAGTTGCTGCGTTCTTTTCCTATCACTGCAGCCGGAGTCTGATTTCCATACGGGTGGGCTCGAATGCCCCCTCTGCTTATGCCCGTAGCTTTTATTTCTTTTTCCCCAGTCAGGTCCGCGGTAAGCACGTTGCTGGCTCTACAGGGAAACGCTGCGCCTGGCGTTTTTTTTAAACGTTGGGTGACTTGAGCTTGCCTCCGTGTGGATTTTCATCTCTGGGCTTCAGTTAGTCGGCAGTCCTTGGCGTGTATGTTTTTACCCCACCACATGTTTTCCTCGCCTTCTGGTCCCTATGATCAGTGTCTCGTCCGAATTGAGACATTCCTCTGAACCTCCATGCTTACGCACACCACCTGAGGAATCAAGCCGGTCAGGCTAATCTAAGCTTCTCAACAGATAGTCTGGAATAACCTGGAAGGAGGCTGGTTTGTGAATGGTGACGAAACGGAACTCTTGTAGAATGAGAAACCATCTTAGTACTCTCTGGTTTGAGTCTTCATGGACCGCCAACCATTGAGGAGCATGGTCAGAAAGAAACGTGAAGACTCGTCCCAACAAATAATACCTCAGGGTTTCAATGGCCCATTTTATGGCCAGACACACTTTTTCCAAGGTTGAGCATGACCTCTCATGTGGCAGCAGTTTCCGATTTATGAAAGCCACGGGGTATAGGTCTTCATCCGTGCCTTGAGATAGCACAGCACCTAATCCCGTACCAGATTCGTCTGCCTGCACAAAGAACCATTTTCCGAAATCCGGACATCTCAGAACTGGAATGGCTGCTATGTGGTTTTTATGGTTTTGAATGCGGTTAGAGCCGCCGTATCTTGCAGGACATCACCTTTATATGAAGACTTTAGTGCTTCCGTTAGTGGGCTGGCCAGGCTAGAGAACATGGGTATGAATCTCCTATAATATCCGACAAAGCCTAAGAATGCCCGTATCTGTGTTCTGTTACTTGGCATGGACAACCTCATGATGGCTTCTACTTTGTCTACTCGAGGTTTGATAACTCCACCACCCACCGTATAACCCAGATACCTTGTTTCTTGTGCTGCCAGTATGGTTTTCTTTGGGTTGATGTGTAGCCCTGCTACCTCTAGTACTTTGATCACTTTTTCAGGTGATTGATACATTCGTCCCAACTTCGGCTAAACACTATTATATCATCTAAATAAGCTGAGCTGTACTCATGAGGCGCAAACACTATTGTTCATCAAAGCCTGAAAAGTAGCGGATGCACCATGTAATCCAAAAGGTAGAACAGTAAATTGGTAGAAGCCAGATGTCGAGAAAGCAGTTTTCGGCTTGTCTTCCATACTTAAAGGAATCTGCCGATACCCTTTGGTCAAGTCGATCGTACTGATGTATTGGGCGTACCCAGTTCCAATAATTCATCTATTCGGGGCATTGGATAGGCTTGGTACATTGATATGGAGTTTAACATACGATAATCGATACAAAACCTAGTGGATCCGTCTGGTTTGGGTATGAAAACTATGGGGGGAAGACCAGTGACTTGTTGACGGTTCAATCACTCCTAGGCGTAACATCTCTTCAACCTCACTCTGAATGGTAGCCCTTTTGGACTCTGGCAGTCTGTATGGTCTTATCCGCACTGTTTTATTGGGATCCGTGTTTCTCGTGTTCCACCAGATTTGTCTTTCCCGGAAAAAAGGAAAATACAGTCTCCATTGGTAGGAGATGTCTCTTCAGCTCGGTTATTTTGTTGGGACTTATCTGGGTACCCCACTTTACCACACTGAAAGCTGATTCTTCTGCCTGTAATACGTTTTTGGGTTGCACATCCCCATCGGGTTCTTTCCATTCCTTCAGAAGATTAATATAGTAGTTCTGCATTTTATCCTTTCTATCGGGTTGCTCCACTAGATAGTTCACTGGGCAAAGGGCCGCGGATATCTTGTAAGGTCCTCGTCATTGGGCCAACATTTTGTTCTGGGGAGTAGGTAACAAGACTAACACCTTGTCGCCTACATGGAAGGACCAGGCCCGGGCGTTCCTGTTATCTATCTTGAGATGACTGTGCTCTTCCCAGGTTTTCTTGGGCCAGTTCGCTCAATTTGGTCAGATGTGTTTTCAGTCCTGATACATATTTGGTGAGGTTAAGTTTCTTCCTCCTGTTCTTCCCATTCCATTTTTGCTATGTCGAGTATTGTTTTGGGTTTATGTCCGAACAAACTCAAAGGGAGAAATCCCGGTGGAGGACTCTGGGCTGTCTCTTAACACCATTAAGATCCAGGGTAACACTCGGTCCCAATTATTTCCAGTAGGTGCAGTAACTCGCTTTAGCATGAGTTTAATCGTTTTATTGTATCGCTCCACCAACCCATCAGTCTGTGGGTGATAAATCGAGGTGACCACAAAAGTGATGGGTGGAAGGTTTCAAATGAATCTAAACCACTGGCAAATGCTCTCGGCAACCTTCCACACCACCGTTTTTTAGCCCGTCTGCGCCATTGCAAAAGGGGACCAGCCATGTGCAAATCAGTCAGCAGCTGCCGCCACCGAAGGTAGCAGCCCAGCCCGAACTGCTAGGCCAGGTCCCCTCTGCACAGAAAACCAAGCAACCCCAGACATGTTTCGGCCTTGTTGGACCTCATCATTGAGGTGCAGCCTGGTTCCCTGTGGCGCAGCGAGCAATGGACTCGCGTCTGGGCATACCCTCTCTCACAAGGAGAAACAAACTGACCACAAAAGTGATGGGTGGAAGGTTTCGAATGAATCTAAACCACTGGCAAATGCTCTGGGCAACCTTCCACACCACCGTTTTTTAGCCCGTCTGCGCCATTGCAAAAGGGGACCAGCCATGTGCAAATCAGTCAGCAGCTGCCGCCACCGAAGGTAGCAGCCCAGCCCGAACTGCTAGGCCAGGTCCCCTCTGCACAGAAAACCAAGCAACCCCAGACATGTTTCGGCCTTGTTGGACCTCATCAGTGAGGTGCAGCCTGGTTCCCTGTGGCGCAGCGAGCAAGGGACCCACGTCTGGGCATACCCACTCTCACAAGGAGAAACAAACTGACCACAAAATTTACAGTGTCGGATTCGAATCACAAGGGGCACCTCATCTACCAGGAGGTGAGCAAGGAATGTGCGATCTGTTTGGATCTGTGACACTGTAAATCACTATACTAGTTCAGATCAAGGACCTTGACGTATGGGAGTTGTCTCATCAGTGATGGGGCAACCTCCTATTGGAATACAAGAGATTCATTATTACCAGCGGAAGAAATTAGACCACACACTAATTGGTGTTGGTCCTTAGCCCTGAAGAAAGTGGTCTTAATAATCCCAATACAACTGAAACCGATCAGCTTTTATGTGACCTGATTGGCAAAATTACGGATCAGAGATATCCCCGATTCAGGCCACACTGTAATCCCAACACCAAAAGGGATTGTGTATTTGAAAATCCTAGGAACGGAGCTTACACGAAGGAATATATCTCCGAACCACACAAATAGGAGTAGTCTTTGACTATCTTTGGTCCAACACTCCAAATAACACTTTTTAACAAATACTACTTGTGAAATAAACTCATGAGTTCTGCCTCTCGACTTATATAATCCTATTTTCAGCTGAGAGACATTAGATCAACACCTCTATTTTTAAAGGGTTGCATTCCAAAAAACAAAATAAATATTAATGTTTATTTGGGAAACAACATGCAATGTGTGAAATCTTGAAGGATGAAAAAAATCAGGAATTCAACGGTGTGGATTTAATCCTCAAAATAAGAAGTAATACCTGAATGGAATTGACTCAAATCAAACTGTGATACAATACGAGGGAAGATTTGAGTTCCAGATCCCCAAACTAGGTTCTATTATTGTGGATACCAAGCATTTTTACTAGTCATTTTATTTCCATTGTTTTTCACGTGCCGCTGAAAAGTGATTCATAATAACTTTCCATACGGCTTAGTCTTTCCATGCTGAGGTACGCGGTATTGTGTACTTTTAAACTGACCCCTTGTTGTTGTCTGTGGTACGTTGCTCTCCGCGGTCATCCCTGAAAACAAACAGTTGCTGTGTTCTTTTCCTATCACTGCAGCCAGAGTCTGATTTCCATACGGGTGGGCTCGAACGCCCCCTCTGCTTATGGCCGTAGCTTTTATTTCTTTTTCCCCCCAGTCAGGTCTGCGGTGAGCACGTTGCTGGCTCTACAGGGAAACGCTGTGTCTGGCATTTTTTTACACGTTGGGTGGCTGAGCTCGCCTCCGTGTGGATTTTTATCTCTCTGGGCTTCCGTTAGTCGGCAGTCCGTGGCGTTTGTTTTTACCCCACCACGTGTTTTCCTCGCCTTCTGGTTCACCATGTTGCATCCCTACGATCAGCGTCTCGTCCGAATTGAGACATTCCTCTGAACCTCCATGCTTACACAGTCAAAAGTTCAATAAAGTAGAACAAATCAAATCTAGTAGGGACAAGTCATTTGTTATGGTCCTTCATAGAAAATCTACTTCAGACAATTTTTCTCAAATTCTTCTTTATAGGATATAGTTGGGCCAACACGTTTCAGATTCCTTTCATCAGGAGCAAAAAGTTACATCTCTTGAATAGATTAAAGACCTATAGCATATTGAAACAAAGCCCAAACTGTTCTCGATACTACATGTTCCAAGAAGGATTAAATAAGGGAGGAATACCATAACTTAATAGCAGGGGTGTTGCTAGGTCTGGCATAGTTGGTGCTACGCTAATGTTGGGGCTAGCTAGCCTTTTGGTTGTAGCTCTTGGGCCCCCCAGGCCCCAGTAATGTCTCTGCTTCATAGTAAACCATGTTTCGACCCAAAGCAACTCCAAAATTGAGTAATCCCGAAATTCATAATGTTCTTCTAATCCAACCCTGAGGTAAATAGTTGAGGTTAAGTGCTCTATGTGAGAATCATATTTTTCAGTTCAATAAAGTCTAGTCCTCACTAGAACTCTTAAAATAGTAGGGAAAAAAACGATATAGTTGATGGAGGTTAATCCACATATCGAAGCTGTCAAAAGACAAAAATGTACCTGTTGAGATCAGTGGTGAGGAGTTGTATATGGTTCTCTTCGATGGAGAGGGAGGGACCTTGGGGGAGGGGTGGTCGATGGATGAGGTGTAGTGTAGTGGTAGCATTGGGGATAGTGAGAGGTTAGTGGACAGTAGGTCGCAGTTGGGTGGTGGAGTGGTGGTGTTGATGGCTCCGATGGGGATAATATTTGTAAATCAGAACTATCCTGTTGCTATGGGGCATGGTGTAGCCTGGGGGAGATTGATGGGGCAGCGTGGAGCCAGGTTTCTGAATTGATGATTATATTGAGATTGTTGGTGGTGATGAGATCGAGGATGTCTGGGGAGTGGGCAGGGATCAACCTAGCGTTCAGGGGCTTTTTGGTGGGGGCAGTGGTGTGGGGGTGTTTATTGGGTGATCCACCTTGGCTATGGATGGTGGTGTGGGCCTATTTGGGGTGGGTGCAGGGATGAAGTGATGTACTTTCGCCATTGTGGGTTTTTGCAGTGAGGGTCTGTGAACGTAGGAATTTCCTGTGCCCTCCAGTGGGGACTGGTCAATTGGAATCATGTGGTATGCCCATGGGTGCACACTCTTTCTCATGCCTTCGCCGGTAGTTGCATTGTAACTCTGACGTAGGATAGTGAGGGGTGCGCCTCAGTGGCGTCGCTATGGGGGAAATCTTGTGCCACCCCCACCTCAGCGGGGCTACTTTCTCTGCACTGTCTGAAGTGCTGTGTCCGCCAGCACAGCGCACACATAGGGCCTCAATCAATGCTGTCGCACATCAATGAAGAGCTGTTAAGTCACCCTGCAGCCAAGAGCAGCCCCTCCAATTTGAATGTTGCGCACAAAACTGCTAATGATGGGTTATTAGTGACTTGATGGTTTCGTGCCTACGTTCTGATGGGATGGGATGGGATGGGAGGGGAGGTGCAGTGCAGTGCGGTGTGGTAGTTGGTGTGCACAATGATTCTCTGCAGGTGTGCTTTTGATGGCACACATTGCCCTTTTAAAGGCAGCCCCCCTACTTTTGTCTGTGGCCCCCTACTTTTGTCTATGGCCCTCTGTGCCCCTCCTAAATTTGATTCATGGCGACACCAGTGATGCGCCTTAATTGACTTATAAGGCCCATCAGCGCAGCTGCTTTTGTTTGGCAAATTAATAATCTGTGATTGCCTATTGTCACAGTCCGCTCCCCAAAACTCGGTCTGTAGCTTGCACAGCAGCCGATGATGCTGCATACAGCAGAAGGTACCACACCACTAGCTCCTCCCGCCTGAAACGAGGGGCTTGCCTGGCGCACTATGCCTTCCTCGGTGCTCACCGCCAGGCGTCACTCGTATGCCAGAGGGAGGTAGTTTATGTAGCATATGAGGCAGGACACACAGCCTCTAGGTGTTTGGTTATTTGCCCACCCATTGACTGTCAATGGCCATGGTAATCCCTATGGCCGTTCCCATCCAGTTCTTTCCCCTGCCCAACCAAAACACCTCCTCATGGGAAGTCTTTGAGCTTGCTTTAATTAAACCTTATCAACAAATTAAGAACACACATTGGCAAAGTCAAATGTTTTGGCTTGTGTATGGTATGGCATTTGTAATGCGCCTACACAGGTTTTTCAAGGCGGGACGAGGCATGGAAGGGGGAACAGAGGGAGGACAGAGACGACTATCTTATTAGGCCAAGTGACATTAAGATTGCGTAAGTGCAGGGGAGGGTGGAGGGGAAAAGTGCCTGGGGGCAGTACTGTACATGGGATCAAAACAATAACAAGAAATGCGGCCAGCAGGTGGCAGGTGCATGGGTAAGTGCAGACAGCAGGTGTCCAAAAGTGCAGGTAGGGGGCTGTAGGGTTACAGATGCAGACCCAAGTGCAAGGGTTGCCAGGAGGCAGTATGGGTGTGCAACTGGGTGGGCATGGACCTGGGCCTGAAATCAGAGGGTAGCCAGGTGACCAGTGCATTATCAGACAGGAAATCAGCAGGGGAGAGAAAGCCGAAGCTAAGAGCAAGATCTTGATGTGCTTCCGGAACCAAGATGATTCTCCTCAAGTTTCAGAGAGGCAGGAAGGCTGTTCCAGAGGGAGGCCCCGGCTGAAGAAAGAGTCTACCACCAACTCATTGCTTGGAGAAGCGACTGACACTGAGGTGGAGGAGCGAAGAGCTCGAGTAGGAAGGTATTTACGAAGCGAGAGTTGGTGGTATTGAGGACCTTGTGGACAATACAGAGGGTCTTGAACTTAATCCTTTTAGCCACTGGGAGCCAATGCAGAGACTTCAGTGCTGGAGAGATACCCCCCATGGGCTTGTTGCAGTAGTCCAGCCTAGAGAGAAACATAGCTCTAGAGACAGTGAGCTTCTGTGGGAAGGAGGGGAAATGAAGAATACCCCTGAGGAGGTGCAGTTCGTAGTTTGACTTCTTTTCTTAGAGACGCCAATGTGAGGAGATCATGAGAGTGTGGAGGCGAAGATTACCCTGAGGTTCTTAGCCTCACAGGTGGGAGCAGGAAGAGGGCCAAGGGAGGCCGGAAAGGAGGGTGCAGGTGTGCTGATGAGGAGAATCTATCTTACTGGCATTAAGGCAGAGAACATTGGCAGCACACCACTCCTGGATAGCAGACAGTCGGAGATTAGGGAAGAAGAGGTGGCAGAGGGAAGCCTGAAAACGAGCTGTGTCTTATCTGCATAGCACTGAAAGTTGGAGCAGAGAGCGGCAATGCTGTGGGCAAGAGGTGCCAGTTATTGGTTGAACAGGGAGAGAGGTTAGACCCCTGGGGAACATCACAGGTAGAGAGTGAGATAGAGGAAAGGAAGAACCCAAGTTGGCCCTGGCAGGCTCGATCAGAGAGGAATGAGGTCAGCCAGGCCAGGGCAGGGCCCGATAGGTGATACCCAGGTTATCACGGAGACGGATTGAGCAGGATGGCATGGTTGACCATGTCAAAGGCTGAAGAGAGTAAGATGAGGACAGATGGGAGATTAGAATCAAGGTTAGAGAGCAGGTCTTCACAGATGTTCAGGAGAGCAGTTTGCGTGCTTCTGGCTGCTCTGAAGCCAGACTGATGGTCATGGAGACCACCAACAGATTCAGTGTGAAGATTAAGCTGGGAGATGGCCAGCTTTTCCAGTAGTTTGCCCAGGAAAGGAGTGATTGAGATCAGGCGATAGTTAGCCAGGCATGAGGGGTCGGCTGAGGGTTTCTTGAGGAGGATGCACAAGAGTGCTTCAGGGGGGAAGGGAAGGTTCCAGTGGCAAAGGAGTGGTTGCAGAAGTCAGCCAGGGCAGGAGCGAGGGTGTCAATGTGGTCCTTGATGGTTTGGGAAGAACAGGGAAGAACCTGTTTTGACGTGATTTTCATAGATCGGACTTGTCTAGGAACCTCATCAGGGAAGAACAGAGGAAAGGAATAGAAAGAGGAGGAGAGGTGGCCACAGGGGGAACGGAGGTAGATGAGTGAGAAGGAGGAGAGGACGAGAGGGTGGACTGGATGTCCTGGGTTTTAGAGATTAAGTGAGAAACCAGGGCTGTGCTAAGGGCCTGGAAGGGGACAGACGAGGTAGAGACTGCAGCAGGATTGGCCAGCTCCTTGCAGATTTTAAGTCCGGCTGATTTGTTACATGCCACAGAGACGCAGGCTTGGATGTGGGCTCTCTTCTTAGTGCGGACAGAGAGCCGGCATTGCCTTTGGAGCAGGTTGGCAGGCCAGTTTGTCAAAAGATGCGCAAGAAGCCCACCATTTCAAGTGTATAAGTATTAGGCATTTGACAGGCACTGCTATTAGATGCACGGGTACTCGCACCATTTTGCACCTGCTACCATTGATCATGGCCAGTTAATACCACTATAGCTGTGTCTGCAAGTGCCGTTCCCACGTCTACACAAAAGCCCAAACTGTTGGCATGGCCCATGCTTGCCTGGCCTTAAGGTTCTTTCCTCTCCTCTCATGGCTCATAGTCCGACCTATGAGTCTTTACTTTTCCCCAGTTCTCTTGACTTCTGGAGGGCATGCGGTGCTGACTGTTTGCTCTGTATTGGCCCGCCCAGTCCTGTATCTCGGTGTCTGAAGGCAGCGCAAACGTCATTAGTTGGTTATCTTTGTGCACATCACATTTTACTGCTGACCGTTTCTTTTTCCCCCCAATAGTTACTGATAGGCAGTGTTTACCCTCGCAGTCCCTATTGTGTCATAAAGAATGAGACTCGCGTATAGCGTTGTTAAAGTCCCCGCCTCAATCTGAGCGTCTAGGGCGCATCCTTGACGAGTGTACATCGATTTTTAGCTCTGTTGGTGTTTTTAATGCAGATCTCCAGATTTTTTTTCTCGATAAATCACGAAATTATCAACCAACTGTTCTACTCTTCAGATGACAGCGTCCGGACTCGGTCCTAGAATTGTATCCCCGATAAGTCGCGTATTGTGCGTGTGCCTGTACGTATCGTGTTGGGCATCCGTGATATTGTGTGTCTTGGTTGTGTCGTGTGTCTATGTTGTATGCTTGGCTGCATGTGTCTCTGCTGTACATTGTTTTGTTAAGTGCTTGTGATTTTTGTGCCTCTAGCTGGGTGGATGCCTGATACTAGTGCTGGAAATTGGCGGGTGGGGGGGGGGGGGGGGGGGGGGGGGGGGGATTATACTAGGGGGAACCCTCTCATCCTTGGAGGGGTGGGGCTGTGGTGGCTGGTCAGAGGGGCGTGGTCCCAGGCCAGGTCACACAATACAGTATCTCTTCATAGAACCCAATTCTGGTGATTTGCATAAAGGCAAAGGGTATTATGGGTACGTATACTGAGAATTTTAAATTTGAAACCTGGCTTATTCTGATTCAGTAAGAAACCCTTTTGAGCGAATAATTGGAGTTGGGCTCTGCAGTTTTAATTGGTCACACTACTCATCCTAAGAAAGAAATGTCTCTACATTGCAGGACATGCATACCAGCCTGGACAGCTACTTTGGCCGTTTCTGTATTCAGTTGCCCATGCCTAGTCTATGAAAGTATCTTTTGAAATGTGGGTTGCTTGTGCATGTGATAACTCCGCTTCAGCACAGATCTCGCTGGGAGTATCCTGTTCTGGAGCACACGCACAAGCAACACTTTATCCAGCACACTGCTTTCCTAAGACTCAGCAGTGCTGCACTCTCTATTGAAAGACGCCTACGCACATAGATCTGCGGATAGGGTGGCTAGACCTATTTTGTCGTGTTCGGGCCCATTTCCTGCGCTGCCTGCTACGATGCGATTTTTGTGTCTGTTTATCTTGCTGTTTGAATCAGGTGTTCATTTTGTTTTATGTGTGTTTGATAAGTCTGCCTGAGGCAGGTTTTACCATTTCACTTTAGCCAAGGGGATGCTGGGACTGGTTGCCTAGCAGCTGCTGAGGGTCTGTGAGGTGGCTGATGCAAGGCCTTGTGGGTATAGTTGTATGACAAGTTGGGGTGCAGCTGTGTCTGTTGTGACAAGGGCCGCTGTCTGTTCATTGCTTGTCTGTGTTGTTGTATGGTGTCAGCCCCGTTTCTTGGGTCGGGTGGGAGGGGCGGCTGCACAGGGAGCACAGCTTTAGCAGTCCAGGGGAGTGGGGGGGCCACAGGAAGGGACCCACCCACACCACTGCCTCGGAGCTTGTGCTGATAATAGTTAAGCATTCCTTTATTACAAATAAAGGTATGCATATTCCGAATTCAGCCTCTGCGATGCTCTGGAGACCTACACTCTCCAGCTTTGTGTTGGTAGAACCTTTAAAGTGGGATCAATTTATACGTGTTGGCTCATTTCACAAGCCATTGTTTTTACACCACAGTAATAAGAACTGGACATGGGGCATTTTTATTCTTTAGGCCAGCACAAGGCATCAGCTAGCTAAATCTATACATTCTTTCAAGAGAATTAATGTGCCACACAAAGTTTTAAATTGTTATTTGTTTTCATGTCTGACGCACCAAAGGGTGTTTTTTTTTTGTTGTTTTTTTTAATTACTTTTTAGTTGCATATGGCGCATGCCTGAGAAAGTTAACTGACTTTCTTGCCTAAGTGGCTGCTTTGGGACATGGACTAAATGCATCCGTCCGCTCAGCATCAAAGAACTTTTCACTTTCTTAACACACCTACCACTGCCAGATGGATCCTCAATATGACTTAGCACCTTGATTGGGAAAGCGGGGTTCATTGTGCAGACCGTGGTCCGTGGCAAATAAATGCACTGAAATGTGGGCAGTGCCGTCGCCACCCTGTTTATTTAGGCGTCTATGTGCTGCACCTCTATGTATCTGCACATATAACTGTTTTTGTTTGATGTGTCTTATGTCCATACAATACCACACTGGAATTGTTTGTGTATGTAGCTCTAACGAGTGTGCATACTGTCCCCACGCTTAACGCATAACGTACTGAAAGAAGTGGCCTCAATTTGTACATCCACTAAGCCATACACCCTTTCTACACTGCCACACCATGATTTTCAATAGCGTCAAACCAGCACTAATAAGAGATGCTAATGCCAGCCCTGTTAGATAACGCATGGGTCAGCTTTTTTTTGTTTTGTTGTTGTTGTTGCAGAAATAACCCCTGTGGCCTGTGCAATGGTGAGGAGGTAGTGGTTGAGGAACTGCGGGCTCGATACGACGTATCGGAAGCCGGTTTTGTTCAAAACAATCAGTTTATTACGGGTGAGGCTAATGTTTGTAAGAAGTACAATCCTTTCAGTACATTTCCCCCCTATTTATTGGGTATCTCTTTGTGTGTGTGTGTGTGTGTGTGTGTGTGTGTACACAATAAATATATATATATATATATATATATATATATATATATATATATATATATATATATATATTCAGCAGAGGAAAAAAACGCACTCCAGACAAGAGGTACTGCTGGTCCCAAAAATGACAAACTCGGATCAATGTAAAGACACGAGTTTTAATGGTGGTAAGAAAAAAAGCAAAACACACACAGCAAACAAAGCAGGATGCTAAGGATGAGTCCTGAACGACGCGTTTCGCGCTTCCCTGAGCGCTTGGTCACGTTAGGGAACCAGAGTGAAAAACACAATACATATTGCACAGTTGTCCCTCTTCCATTTTGCCTGTCTCCACAAGTCAGCCACTATGCCGTAAAAACCAGGGCGGCCATATTAGACTGGAGTAAATATAAACAGTTAGATATGGCAGTATAATACATTGCACAGTAAAATAATTTAAGAAACATGTTTAAAATGTCACAAAATAGGAGGTAATCATAATACTGAAATATAAGTCCTATAATTAAAAATTAAGGATTATGGACATAGATGCATACATAAAGACATCTTTTTTTTGGAAATGAAAACATCACTTTCCAGAACGTGCAGCCAAAAGCGATAACAAAGTGCAAGTGCAATATTATGTAAACCTATTAACATGGCAGCAGTATAGAGTCAAATCCATATATAGAATAACAATATAGACATGAGGCCACTGGTGGCTTGTTAAAAATAAATGCCTCAAGATCAGAAAAATGGGACCATCGAATTAAAACCTGTTTATAAAAATGGGCCATAAAGTGCAAGTGCAATAGCAAAAGATCTGATGAGTGGGGCAGCCCACAGCTACAGCATAAAGTGCAAGTGCGTTTCTATGTAAACATACCGACTTAGCAGCAGTGGACAATCAACCAAGTTTTTTGGTACTCCTGAAGTGCAAGTACAAGTATATTCCGTTAAGATTCCATATCGAAATACATATGGCTGCAAGTTAGGGTTCAAATAAAAGCACGGTATACTCTAAATTCTTTAAAAAAGTAGTTGGTTTTTTGTTGATCAAGTGCCCACACAGTCAAAAGCAAATATATGAAAACAAGAAATCTACATAGTACTCCGCCTTATAGAATAACAGATAAGGAGAGAAGGCAACAAATGGAAAGAAAAAAAAGCAATATCCATAGAAAAAATAGATCTAAAATAAACCTATATCATAATCATAAAGTTGCGTTCCCCTGATGTATCGGAATGGCAAGACAGCCGTGAAACCAAAAAGAAAATAAATCTGGTTGAATAACACAGATAATAAAATTAAAACGAACAAGGCATATATATATATAATGTATTACACAGCCACGGTAGTGGTCCTCTAGTTATGGTTAAGTTGCTGTTTCCATAGGAAGAACACTTTTTGGGCGTCTTATAACTCCGCTCCCTGTGGACAAATCCTCATCAAACTTTGCAAAAAAATATACTTTTTTTGCAAAGTGTGGTGATGTTTGGTCCAGGGGGGGTCCCAAAACTTTTTTCCCCATAGACTGAATGGGGGAAAAACATTGCGTATGCCTACAGGCCAAACCGCTGGATGGATTTTCACCAAATTTGCGGCAGGGGCTTGGTCCCAAAAGCTTGCTTTTGTAAATTTAGTGACAATCCGTCATATCTATCTATGGCTGCTCCGCGGTCACACTTCCCTGTTCGCTCCGTGGACTAGATAACGATTGGCAAAGGGGCTGGCGTCATGACCGCGGACACGCAACGTCTCCGCCGATTGGCTGGAGTGAGGCGTGATGTGTGTCAGATTGTTTGGATGTGCCCAACATCTTGGATCCGCCGACAGCGCGGTGGCGACCAGAGGCGAAATGCTGTTTCGAAAACTGTTTTGGTGTGTCAGAGTGCGTGGGGAGGTTCAGAGAGTAAGAGATGGGTAAGATACTGTATTTGTTTAGGCGGCAGGTGTTAATGATGTATTCCATATGCCCGTCTTGTCCGGGATGTTTATAAGTACTGAAAATGAGGGGTATCATAAAGATAGTACTTCAGTCTGTGGTGTGCGCAGGCAGCTTGAAACTGTTCTAAGGACACGCGTGGTATTAGTAAACATTAAAATTGAGTACATGCCGTAGTTACATTTTTTTTTTTATATGGGTGTGCTATTGATTGATTTATACGGCGCCATGGGTGTGATCTGCTGCTGTGGCCAGGGCCGAGAGTCTTGGGTGCATGGCCGTAGGCCATATTCCCAAGACTCTAGGCCCTGGCCACAGCCACTGCTGCATATCACAAAAATAGATACACCCGTAGTATCGAACATCAATCGGGTTGTTCTGGGGAGGGCCTACAGTCAAAGGCCATGCACCCAAGACCAAAATTATACGTAGTGAAGTTACAAGCCACAATGAGTGTGATATGCTGTGGTGGTTCTGGGCAGGAGCTAGAGTCTTGGGTGCATGGCCAAAGGCCATGCACCCAAGACCAAAGTTATAATCACTGAATTTATAAGGCAACATGGGTTTTATACAGTGTGGTGGTTGTGGGCAGGATGTAGAGTTTTGGGTGCATGGCTGCAGGCCGTAGGCTATACACCCAAGAGTGTAGACCCTGCCCACAATCACTGCAGCATATCACATTCATACATTACACCCATACAATTGATTATGTATCTAGTAGGTGTGTGCAGGGCCTAGAGTACTGGGTGCAAATTGAGTTCATGCTACAATTGAAATGTTTCATTCTATGGGTGTGCTAATGATTTATAAGCCACCATGGGTGTAATATGCTGCGGTGGTTGTGGCCAGGGCCTAGAGTCTTGGGTGCATGGCCGTAGGCCATACTTCCAAGACTAGGCCCTGGCCACAACCACTGCAGCATATCACAGCAATGGATACACCCGTAGTATCGCTTATCGATCAGATGGTTGTGGGGAGCGTGTACAGTCTTGGGTGCATGGCCATAGGCCATACTTCCAAAACTCTAGGCCCTGGCCACAACCACCGCAGCATATCAAAGCAATAGATACACCCGTAGTATCGCATATCGATATTGCAAATTTATACGTAGTGAAGTTTTAAGCCACAATGGGTGTGATATGCCGCGGTGGTTGTGGGCAGGACCTAGAGTCTTGGGTGCATGGTGCACCCATAACTGAAGTTATAAGCACTGAGGTTATAAGTCAGCATGGGTGTGTTGTGGTGCGGTGGTTATGTGCACGACCTAGAGTCTTAGGTACATGGCTGCAGAGCATGCAGCCAAGACCAAAGTTCTAAGCAGTGAAGTTATAAGCCACCATGGTTTTGATATGCTGTGATGGTTGTGGGTAGGACCTACAGTTTTGGTTGCTTGGCCGCAGGGTGTAGGTGGTAGGTTATACATGGAACACTCTAGGCCCTGCCTACAGCCACTGCACCATATTACTGCCATAGATCAGACGTATAGATTCGAATATGTATGACGTGTGAAATTATACTTACTGTTTACTTTGAGATTCCATATATTTCCTACATGACTTTAGTACTTGGCGGAAATATCCTTTTTTTTAAATTTCTGTGATAAAAGAAAAGAGCATGTTAGTGTTTGTATTTTATAAAGACTTATTACATTGTAGAATAGACATTTTAGCTTTTTTTTACCCTCATATTTAGTTTACAAACCAGTGTACTGTGCATTTTGCTCAGTTTCTGTGTTTGTTTTTCAAATACTTAGGTCTGGGGGAAAAAAATCCTCGTCGGATTAAAAAAAACCTTTCTTTGCTATGCAACAAACTATTTCTTTGTTTCCTTTGAGTGTTTACTTGTTGTTTCTGATTAATATTATGTATGTTGGCTTGTTGCAAATTTTTTAAACCGTTAGATACCTGTTGGCGTATTCTGTTTATAGATAGTCTTTTCCTTAAACTTTTTGTTAATGTACAGATTAGTTATTAAATTTTGGCTTTAAGAAAATGAAATACGCTTTTGTAAGATTAGCTGGCAATCTCTGCTTTACAGTAATGGTACTATCGTTACATTCGAACCATCCACATTTCTTTTTAATATATGCAGTGTAGTGACCTGCATTGGTTGTGGCTCCTGCGTGGTAGATTATACCTATTGTTGTAAAGGTTTTCTTACCAAGTGACACTTGACAGTGTGTGAATCCAGTCAGCTTGCAGTTGTTGTTGGTACCATCTGCATTGTACCGTAGAAGCATAAGTATTATGTATTTACTATGTGTTTGTATCAGTAAGGTGGAGCGATTATCTGAATTGCACATATTACATAATCTGCAATGGTTTGCATTCTGTAGAAGTTGCTGAAATGGAATGGATTCACAATTGGGTATGAATACACACACAAATCGCTCGTTTGGGATTTGTTCCTGTATCACATTGTTACAGAGAGTGCATGTATGTTTCCACATTTATGAAATCTGGAAGATTTCATTTATAGGTATGTTTTTGTTTTCTAGTACTTGTAGTAGGTACATTAGAAATTCTTGTGGATCTTCTTGTGAGTTTATAGTGAATCTCACCATTCCGGCACAGTAGTACAATTCTTGTGTTATTCCGTGAACACTAGACGTGTTCTCAGGATTGTGTGTTGCATTTCTATGAAGGACTAACATTTGCAAACACAATTGGTCTGTACTGTGTAAGTAAATATTGTTAATTGGTGGTAATTGAAATAGAATATTCATTGCTACATTTGCATAGCAACTTACACCAGTTTCATTTGAAAATTTGAATGGACCAGCTAGTTCTGTGTCTCTGAGTGATTTTTTTCGGAGTTTCTGTTCCTTCTTTGAAGAAGTACCTGATTTACTTTACCTAATAGGTTCTTCTTTGCTTGTGGGAATTGATGAAGCTTCATCTTCCTTTGTTTTCTTTGAAGGATTTGCCATCAGATTCTGTTGCATTTCTGTTTGAATTAGTTTTCTTTAACCACGTTTTACTTTTTCTGGAATAGGTTATGATTTCAGATGGGGGGGTGTAGAGTGAATGCAGTCTATTGTATTCTAAAATGCAAGGAATATCAGTGTTCAGTTTATTTGCATCAAAGTTGATTAGAAATAGACCGTCAAGTGTACGTAAGCGTGATAGTGCTACGTAGGTCATGCCTTCTTTGAAGACTGTGTTTCCTATATCTATCAATGCTTTGTCTACGGTAATACCTTGGTATTTATGACTGGTGACTGCATATGCAAGAGTTAGAGAAAATTGTTCTCTACGTACATACATGTCTTTGAAGAGAAGGAATAGAGCAGTTGAGCGCCCTATCCTTTTCACTTCTGAAAGTTTGTCAAAGCGAATATTGACAAACTGAATGTTGTTGTCACGTGGGTATGTTTTTGAAAGCCAACAACTGTACCCAGTGCCCCATTAACCAGCCCTTGCTCCACTTCAAGGTTATGTTTAAGCATTACTCTACAAAGGATAATTTTTTTTTTCCAACCCAGCTGTGTTGGAGATTGAATTTTGTAAGGTATTTAGTCTTGTTGTGGCTTGCTCACACATAGGTAGTGTCATACCATGTACGTCTAGTTTGTCGGTGGAGCAAATTTCCATTATTGGTTGCATTTCTTTTTTTAACATTATTTCATTGAATTTGAAACAGCTTGCAAGAGTTGGCATTAAGGCCATACAATTGACATTTTTGTGCGCTAATTGTTCCATAACATCAGTAGCGCATGCGTTATCGCCATAAAGTGCATGAATGTGCCGGTTTTTCAATATTGCTTGAGCTTCTTGAAATAGTACACCAACTCTAATACGTTGGCGTAAGTGAGATCTGCAGATTGAAGCATGTTTTCTGTTAATTCTCTGTATTGGAAATGTTGCCAAAGGTTCACATTTCCTATGGTGCCAACAGTTTTATGGCAGAGTTTGTGTCGTAAGGTTTTAAAAAATAGGTTCACCTTTCACTGGTGTCAATTGTAGAAGATCTCCGAAAACGATATGTTTCCCTGCAAAGAGTTCTTCGTAGTATGTTTTAAGTACTTCTTGCAATCTGAGGTGAATCAAAGCCAATATTAGGTTGGAGACCCATACTCGCTTCATCTATTAGTAGCATTTTCATTTGTTTTAATACTCTGCGTAGTTCCATTGCAGCTTCTGCAGAAAGTTTGTAATAGTCTAATTTGTTTTGGTGTTCTACTGGAAGGAGTAGTAATCGGTGTAAAGGGACACCACCTATGTTGTAGGCAACTAAATCTGTGGGGGCAGTTACAACAGCTGACAGTTTGTTGTTTGTCAATTGTTGAAGATTTTGATTAAGAACGTTTTTCCTGACCCAGTTTCACCACTGACATACAGCAGTATAGGTTTGTAATTTTGGCAGGTACATTCTTTATTTTTGTGTTGTACACCATGTGCAATTTCTTTTGTTACTTCTTCAAAAATGTTGCGCTGATCTTCAAGTTTTGCTTGTAGTACAGTTAAGTGTTCTACATTTTCTTCATAGTGGCACATGGTGTTTTCCCCTTCTGTCATAGCTAATTCTGCCTCATTTACTATTAATGGCTGTCCTAGTGGTTCTTGACCTCCTGTTATAGAAGGTTGACTACTGTCGGAAGTGTCCTTATCTAGTTGGGCCTGAAGTTCTTCTTCTTGTTGCTGTTCATTGTGCAACATTGTTTTGTACTGGGTAAAGTTCACATCGGTGATAGTGCTTTCATTTGATTTGAAAGTATCTTCATAGCAGTCATAGTTATCTAGTATCTCTTCCTCTTTTCTCCATGGTTTAAAAAGTTGTAGCAGGGACGTGTAATATAGTTCTTTCTGTTGAGGAGTTTTTAATGACAATTTGACATGATTAATCAAGCTCCGTTTGGTAAGTTTCACTAAGCTGCCTTCACAATCTGTCACTCTATATCTACCTTTGCTTTCATCGGGTTTTCTATTATTTTTGTATGCAAAGTTTTGCGCTATGTGGTATAGACACATGGTTTCCAAAGTGGTACTCCTGTTCGGATAGTATGTGTCCAGTAAATTGTTTTTTAAAATGTCTTGGCTGGTGGGAACATTTCTGGCAATTGTTTCTATGTCCTCATATGATTTCAGAACTCTTTTTCTAGATTTAGCAGGACCAAGACTTATCCATACTATGTTTTCTGATTTTCCATACAAAGCAGTAACGGTTAAACGATCTGCTGCTTCATAGGCGCCACATTCTCTGAGAGCATTTTTATGCCTAGGGTGTACAATTTCTGAGATAGTGTTTTGTCTGATGATGGGTCATTCCAGAGGACTTGAAGCTCTGTTTTTTCTGCTTTTGTTAAGTAGGCTGTAACATATCGTGCAACTGCATTGGAATTGTCTGAAATTTACTGCACATCTATGTTTGCATTCCATAAGAGGGCAATGATTGCATTGTAATCATTGATATATTTTGATTCTTCTGTTCTTTTTATATAAAACGTGTTCTTGGGTGATTTACTAACACTATGTCGAACTGAAGACATGAAGTTGTTCACTTCACCTGTTTCTTTAACTGGTCTAGGGAAACAAAAGCAGCATTTGGTGTAGTATTTCCCTTTGCTTTTGTATTTGCGATGACACTATTTGCCACATTTGTGTCTTTGAAATTGTAAAATCTGTCCATGAAGGTCACGATGTGTCCGCTGTGAAGGGATTTCACAAGTGACATATTTTTGGATAAATTGCAAAACAGTGGGATCACTGTCCTGACCAAATTTAGGTGCACCTTTTGATCCATAAAAGCATGTGAATATGTGGTGCTCCTCTGGCTTGGTATTCTTTTCTCCAAAAGAAGTGTTTCACTTCTCCGAGGGGAGGAACAGTTTTATTACAAATAAAGTGTAGCATAGCAATGAAACGATGATGGAAATATCTTGACACATTAACAGGATCTAGAGAGCAAAGTTCTCCAGGTGTTAGTATATCTATGTTGGTTTTGTTGTTTGATATGCGTAGGAACTCATGTAAATCTTCCCATGCATACTCTGCACAACTTAATGTAACAAACCAAGTGGGTGGTCCAAGGTTTCTGATCATACAACGTACTTCTCTGTGCCGTCGTAACCAGTATTCTTTCGTACCAAAGCATGTTTGCAAACAGATTTGTTATACTTGATTGTAAAACCTCATCTTTTTCTTGCACTTTTTGTATTAATTTTGTAGCTGACATATTTTGAAAGTGGGTTCCAGATTTCAATGTGTGCGACTACGTAACATAGGGTTGCTAGTTCACTTTCAAAGAGTAGGTGGAATATGTATTCCCAGATTTAGACAAAATGTGGATCTTGAGAATACATTCGTAATGAGCGGTATTCTGATGCCGTAATCTGAGTGGGTCTATCATTGTATTTTCCGCCTTTGCCAGTAGGAAATAGCAGTGGAAAAGCACATGCTTCTATACTTTTTTCCCATATGCTCATTGGTGACCCTTTGGTTTGACGCATTTGGTAAGTTTCTAGTGCATAATCTATGCTCTCATTAGACTGCAATGGATGAATTGTGTAATGGTCCAAAAGAGTGGATACTGCAGCAGGATTCAGAAGTTCAAATTGACTAGTTACTGATGACTCTTGAATTATTTCAGTTGTTTCCCTTAAGCTTTCTTCAATATTTATTTCTTTGTAGTATTCGTTCTTGTCTTTCAGATATTGCAAGGCTTGTCTAACTTTATGTAAGTCCACCAGTTGTTGCCAAATTTTTTTGTCTTTTGTTGGTACACCATTTACTAATACAATTAAAGAATGCTCTATTGGACGTTGCACTCCTAGAGTGTGCACATTTTCTGTCAAATCTAATGGCAAATAAACTACTTTGCCACAAATGCCTATCACCAATTCAGAGGGAGGTAATTTTACTGTTTGTTTGAAGGCGTATTATTGCTTGAGATGGGTGAACTGTTTGCATTATGATGCTCTCATACAAATTGAGTTGTTGCAGGGGTTTTGGTAGTGAGAATACTTCCAAATTATTTGTGATAGGACGTGAAGGAGTTTGGTTGTTGTGCAGTAACTGCAACATATTAGGGTTCACTTATTTGGTATTTGTTTTCTGCTAAAAGGTAGAGAGCTAATACAAACCATTTGGAATCTTCATTGTCTTCTATTTTGTATGTTACGTCTATATTTTTTGTGTTCCTTTTGTAAAACGTTCTGCGGCAACACACACACACACATATGGTTTGGTACTTCAGCCGATGTACTTTTAAATTTTTGTATGTGTGTAATAGAAGGTTTCTATGTGCAAAATTGTTGCTAGTCTGTTCTAAAACTATTGCGTTTTGTAAGTGGCTTTCACTTCCAAAATATTTTCTCTGGATACGGTTGATTTCTTTCTTCTTGTAGGTATTTGGGTGTACCATGTAGAAGTGTTATTTAAATTGACCAATTCTAAAGCTGGATTTTTAGCATAGTACAGTCTGTGCACTAGATTTCTTACACTTGAATGATGTATTGATATTCTTTTGATATCATGGAAGGTGCCATGGAAGGTGCTTTTGCAAATAGGTCCTGAAATGCAGGCTAATGAATGTCCTTGTATTCCTGTGTATTTGCGCACTGGACAGATATCCATATTTTGCAGCACTTTCATTTTGATTTTGTCTTTACCTTTTACATACTAATTGAGGAACTGACGTTAAGATTTGAAAGATTTGTTAGGAATGTTACACTGACGTGCACGGCCATTTGTATACGGGACGGTCTTGTTCAGTTGAATGGAGAAGTAATTCTGAGTTTTCAGGGGATACTTTTATAAGCAGCGTTTCTTGTTCCATGATGGTATTATTGATTTTTTTCATACCCTCGTCCACTGCTATGGATGGCAATTGTTTGTTTGATTTTGTTTGTATGCTTCTTCATTAAAATACCGCTCTGTGGTCGTTGTGTGACTCCATTCACCTCCACAAATATTTAAGAAGTTATTTTTGTTGACACTCTGTTTATTGAGAAGTTTCTTTTGTAGTTTAGTACTTAGTTTTGTTAGTGGTTTCATCCTATGTAACACTAAAATAAATAACTTCCTTTTGAGAAGGATTGCACTGTCTACGAGAGCTTGTAGGATTCATTTTTTACAGTAGGTTTTAAGGGTTGAGGATTTCGCTCCTCTTATTACATTCTGAAGGACTCTGTGGTGAAACATTTTTGCTAAAATACTTTTTTTTACTATGGGCTCTTGTTACTATATCAGGATTCATAGGAGCATTGTTGGCAGTCCTGGTAGCAGTTTTCTATTTATTTTAAAAGCATTTTCTGTTTCGTGCCACATTTTGATAGAGGAGCCCAAGTTTCGGTAGTTGAAGCTTCTTTTGTTTCGCTAAATGACTGTATGAGCTGTTTTGTTCCAACATTCTCTACAAACTCTGCTAGAGATGGATGCTTACTTTGGACACTTTTATTTTCATTTGCTCTATTTCTGCGTTCCTTTCTACAGACTTGCTTTTTGGTAGGCATTCTTTGGGGACTGTTGAAAAAAAAATGAAGGCATGGCATGGTCTGTTGTACAATGTATGTGTGCTGTGTGCATGCTTGCATGAGTTTGATAGGGAAGCTGTTTGTGGTGGTGTGTGTGCATGTGCATTGGGCAGTTACCAGGAGTTGGGAAGGCTATTGTTCTGTTTTTATATTACTACACTGTGCTTCAGATGAGAGCAGAAAGTGAGCTAGTGATCAGGAGAAGCATTAATAGTAAACGTCATGGTATAAAAGTAAAACAGCTATTTGTTTTGTAGTACTAACATTCTAAGGCTTCTGTATGTTATTTGTGTTTCAAAAACACAGGGATTTATGTGCCATTCTCCCTGTTATTCTTTGTTTAATAAATGGGGATTTGTGGGTAGAATGGTTCAGAAATCAAATTATTTTTTTTATTTTTTATTTTTTGGGGCGCAAATTACATAAATAACCCACGCCGTCTCTTTGAGGAACAGTAAGAATATAAAGGTAGTACTGTACTTACTTTTGTTTGCAGTGTAGATGCTGTTGATTTTCAGGAGAGTAAGTAGTCTTCACTGCAATTGTAAAAGGAAGAAGTTAGTAACTTTGTGTTTAAAGCAGTGATGTTAATGTACATGTTCATTTTGCATCTTTCGTCGGAGTATTCTCCTTTGATATCTCAACACAGTGCATGTGTGCATTTTATTTCACTATGGGCAGCCTTTATGTTTGCAGTATGTTAGTTGAACCTGCTTCGCAAATGAGTACAATTTTCAGTTCATGAAATCTCCTTGTTTTTTTTCAAGCTGTGCTTTCTATACCAGAGAAGTTTGTAAGTGATAGGTCATTATAGTAGATGGGGAAACATTTGACTACTTTCATATTATAAGTAGGAATGCGGAAAATTGGGAGAACCTCAGAGGGAGATGTCACCACAGCAATTGGGAACGTGTACTTTTCTCATACGATCGCATTGGAAGTAGCATTAATTTAGGCAGTAGACAGTAAAAAAATTGTGACATTTTCTAATACAAAATCGAGTTTCGCGCCTAAATCGGGAGGGTTGTTACGTATGTATAGGTTATGCGGGAGACAGTGAGAAGTAGTGTGGTTTCTCAATGAAAAATCAGAAGTCTTGCACTTAAAGGGGGAGCGTTGGTATGTATTGGCTATGTAGATTTAGTGGCATTAATTTGCTTAAATGAAATCATAAGGGTTGCACATGTTCTCTGAATAAAATATGCATACCTGTACTTTGTACTCATGCATGTGCGTATGCATGGAGCTGTAAGTAGAAATCTGCGACACTTCCACAGTAATTTTTGAAGTAGGTGCTTTGCAATGATGTACGACTTGCATTCAGAGTGATCAACAGTACATTTGAAGTGCGGAACTCTGATGACGGAGTTAAATGTAGAGATTTTGAATATGATTGCTGGATGGTTGTGTGACTGCTTAGCTGTGTCCAATGAGGGAATGGATTCGCGAGTGATGTGGAAAGGGTAGAAGGACTGGCTAAGAGTTGCGTGCCGCACGTAGACCGCGCTTGTCCATGGGTAGGGCGTGGCACATAAAGGGTTCTACATCAAATCCAGCATGGAAAGTGGACTGTAGGCATCAGCCAATCAGATGTTCACATTGTTCATTTGTGTCGAAAGACGGTGCGTGTAGTGAAGATGGCAGAGGTGGAGACAGTCGGGGGTGTTGGTGCTCGGAGATATTTTGGTCCATGGTTTACAGCGCTATTCCGAAAGTAGGCATGTGGCACACAGTTTCGATGTGAGAGGAGTGGAGGTGGTGTGGAGCGCTGCGACTGATTGCAATGTTGCGGCAATTCTCCAAGTTTGCAGAGCTATGCGTAGGATGAGCAGAACCCATGTGGTACATTTGCACGACGGTGCTTGCCATTTGGGCTTCGTGACTTCACCTACTTTGTTGGAAGATCTGGAACAGTTGGTGCAAGCAGTCATTAATATCTTTCTAACTGCAAAAGTATTTTTTTCTGGCTTACTCCCTAGAGGAAAATGGGACAACAGTTCTGTTTTCTGTTCTGATCAAAGCATTGGGAGGTGTACCATCAATTGCGGCATGCGTTCTTTCATGTTAGGCGCTGGTATGTTTTTCTGCAGCCACGAGAACATTGTTTCCAGTAATGCAGCTTATTTTGAAGCAGATGGTGTTTAGTTGTCTTTATTGGGAAATACCACGTTCTTTTGGAATGTAAGGCTTGCTTTGGAGAAGGTTCTGTAATGATTGTAAGAGTAAAGTAAGAAGAAAAAAATCTAAAAAACACTAAATAACAGGTGTCCGTCAGGCATCTGCCCAAAAAACAAAACAAAAAAACGGCTCTTTTCAGAGCCCACCTTAAAGGGGAAAAGGGGAATAGTATTTTAATGTACAGTCGTCACGCTCAGATGCTCTACGTGTCCGGGGACATGGCGGTATTCTGCAGGCAGCGTGTATTATGAACAGGGTTTCTGGGGTGGAGACGCATGCAAATGAGAATGTGCGAAGCTAGGGATTGGTCAGTAAAGTTCAGTGGGTGTGTTCCGAACAGAGAGATTTAGTCAGAACGTCTTTCTCCTGATAGACCAGACAGTTATGGCTCTGTGTGCTCGAAAACAGATTATCTGGATTTTGGGAGACTCATGGATACATTGGTTGAAGGTGAATGCAGAAAGTTTCCGTATATCTGCAGATGAATGAAGTGGCTGGACTTGGTACCGCTCTGTGCTACTTTACAGACAGAGCGTCAACCTGATATAATTATCATTCATTGTGGAGGAAACAGTTTAGGGCATTTCTCTGGAATTTCTTTGCAATTTGCAATGAAGGAAGGACTTGCGAAGGTCATGGACATGTTTCCAAATTGCCAACTATTTTTTTCCCCTATTGCACCAAGACAACGTTCTTCTGCATTTGGTCCACAAATGGAGAAGGTGAGGCGCAATTTCAATAAGGCTGTTTGTGCCTTTCTAAGAGATGTTGGCATGTCCTCATTCCACAATGAAAACATTTTGTTTCACAGCACTTTCATTTGTCGCAGAGATGGAGTCCATCTCACATATGCTGACAATCAGATTTTTCTTCGAAATGTTCAAAATGCATTGCAACCTTTTTTGGATTAATAGTCACCTATTTGGCAATCTGTTTTTTTTTTTTTAATCCACAGTTTTGTAAACACACAAATCACCACCAAAAGTTTCTTTTCAGAGCCACCACTTACTTCCAGCGAAAGGTGCATTGGTTGTGCTCTGCTTGCACCCTCCATTTTTGTGCGTCCTACGACTGTCCACTGACTTTTTGGAAAAATGCGCGGGGGCCTACACCGGCCACTTGATCGTTCCATTGTTAAATTGAGAAAGGCGGCTCTGAAAAGAGCCTTTTTTTTTTTAAACTTTATGGTGGTACACGTCGCCTCTTCAACATGACATTCCATAACAGTTCAATTACAATATCAAAACATGGTTACAACCTATATAGTCTACAAAGTCCGCTCATTTTCGGATCTAGTCTGGCTACTTCCAGTCGACCCTGATTCACACAAGTATACTCTGAATGGAGCCCAGATGTCTTTAGGTTTACATGGCCTCGGTAGCGATTGACCTGGGCCAGTTCCTTAAAGTGATTTGCACGTGGTGCGTATGCACTCTTCCACTACTGCAATATACATTTTTTAGCCACAATGCATGCTACATTAAATAGTCGTCTGGTCACCTCTGAGGTTTTCCCAATATCTCCAAATAAGTATTTTTGGGGCGTTGGGTCTGCCGGGATCTGTGTGATGTCCATCAGAATGGACGCTACTTCACTCCAGAACCCGTATATGGGTGGGCAGCTCCATACATATGGAATGAATCGGCATGTTCGTTTCCGCATTTCAGGCAACTGGCCGGGCCATCCCGAGTGAATTTAGCTACCCTCTCAGGTGTGTAGTGTAACTTATTTAATAACTTAAATTGGATTTGGCGTAGGCCTGCGTTCATGGACACCCTTCTGGTTAAATCACAGTATTTTTCCCATGCCTTGTCTGAGATGGTGATTCCTAGATCAGCTTCCCATGAGATCTGGATCCTATTGGTTGTAGGCGTGCTCGCCTGCGTACAGCTCTGAGACACTAACCCCCCGCCTGTGTAATCAGTGCAGTGAGGCATGGGTGGTTCATCGGGGAATAGAGGCCATCTGGCCTTAAAGGCCATGTGCATCCGGTGATATCGTAGTATTTTCAGTTGATCCCTCCCCATTCCAACTTTGAATTCCTCTAGTGTCATGAATTTTCCATTAGGGTATATATCTTTGAGTTTGAATTCCTCCTCCGGATCCCAATTCATTCGGACATCAGGGTCATAAGATGGTGCTATACTGGGGAAGTTCCAGAAGGGAGCTTCCGAGTAGTAGGGAGTCTCAAATTCCAGCCTACGAAAGAGTCTAGACCATGCATGCACTGTTATGCTAACTGGATGAAAGGGACAGTCATATTTATATTTCTTATTAAAGATTATGGAACGTAGGTCGGTTGGGTGTACAGCGTGTTTTTCAATACCAACGTGAGGAGAGATGTTCCGTTCGTCATACCAGTATCTGATAAATTGGGCCTGTGCCACCAGGTAGTATAGTTCAGTCTGGGGCCGCTATGCCTCCTTTGTTCTAGGGTTCCACCATTTTTTCCCACTTCATTCTGGCTGCACCCCCTCCCCACACAAACTCTACTGCCAAGGATCGGAGGGCTGTGAAAAACTGTGCACCTGGCCACAGCGGAATATTAGTAAATATATAGTAATTTCGGTAATATTACCATCTTCAATATGGCCACTCGGCCAATAAGTGAGATATGGGGTTTTGTCCATAAACAAAGCTTTGTGGATATACCACACAAGAGGTGTTCATGATTGTCAGCATAGAGGGAGGCGTTGCCACCGGACACTATAATTCCCAGATATCTTATTTTGGTTGGGGACCATTGCAGACCATATGTGTTGGCCGGGCATCTCGTGGCAGGGGTCAGGGGGAATATCTCAGATTTGAATCTGTTAGTTTTATAGCCAGAGTATTCGGCAAACTCCTGAATGGTCTCGATCGCCGGGCCTAAGTGTTATATATCCGAGAGCCCGATATACAATGTGTCATCTGTGTATAGAGATATTGAGAGGGTCAGGCCGGCCATCGTGATGCCTCTCTGTCCCTGATGTTCCCCGATTGCCGCCGCAACTGGTTCCATTGTGAGGGCGAATAGTATTGGAGAGAAAGGGCATCCCTGTCGCGTACCCCTACCCAGCCCAAAATAGTCGGAATCATGCGATTGGTCAGCACCCTGGCTCCGGTGTCAGAGTACAATAGCCCGACGCATCTCAAAAAATATGGGCCTATACCAAATTTCTCCAGCACTTTAAACAAGTACAACCATGATACTGAATCAAACGCTTTATCAGCGTTGAGTGATACCGCCACCGCCTGAGCTTCTGATTTTATCTGGGCCATGATACCAAACCGTCTCCTAAGGTTGAGGGCCGTTGACCTAGTGGGGATAAAGCTGCACTGATCTGGATGTACCAATGTGGGCATGTGCGGTAGGAGTCTTGTGGCCAAGATCTTGGCAAATATTTTAGCATCGCAGTTTATTAGGGACAAGGGTCGATAGGACATCTTGTTGGGTGGTTGCCTGGGCTTCAACAAAACTGTTATTATGGCCTCTCTCATTGATGGTGGCAGGATGTCCACTTCCACCGCCTCCTCCCACACCGACAATAGCACAGGGTAATTTCCTCGTTCAGCTCCTTATACAATTCTGCACAAAGTCCGTCCTTGCCTGGTGCCTTGCCAGTGATTTGATCGCCTCAGCGACTTCTTCAGTGGACAGGGGTTTGTCCAACACGAGCCTGTATTCCGCAGGCAGCGTTGGAAGAGTAATGCTGTCGAGGTACGTTTCCACGTCCCCGGCGGATTTCGAATCATGGTTAGAGTACAGGTCTGTATAAAAGCGGGTGAATTCCCTATTTATCCCTTCTTCACTAGTGACCACTGATCCGTCTCCCGTTAGTATACTGGAGATCGTCGAGTGCTGTCTTTCGGCTTTAAGTAGGTTGGCTAAGGTGCGCCCTGCTCTGTTGCCCTCACCGTATCTGCGCGCTCTGAGGGGTTGACATATAAAGCAGTTCCTTAGTAGCTAGCTTATTGAATTCCAGTAGGTTACTATTTGTCTGCAAGGGTTTCGTTATCATGTTTATCACTGTTACTCGCTTCCAGGTTCCCCAGGCATTTTTCCACCTCAAGTTCTATCCTAACCGTTTTCAGCATGCCTGTGGACTTAGAGAGCAGTATTCCTCTCACCCATACCTTGAAAGCCTCCCAAAGGGTATGATGACTTTCTACCGAGCCCTTGTTGATTTCGAAGAAGTGTTCCACCTCTACATGCAATGCATCTGCCACTGCTGGGTCCTTGAGGATGTCTGGCGGCATCCTCCATCTCCTAATTGAGGGAGTTGTATTTCTCGGTGTCCTTTCCATTGTAACAGGGGAGTGGTCTGAAAGGGTGCGGGGGAGTATCTCACAATTATCGATCTGGTGCATGAGGCTTGTGGAGGTCAGCCAGTAATCTATTCTGGACTCCGTGTCATGCACAGTCGAATAAAATGTGTATGGTCTCTTGTGTGGGTGTAGCGTTCTCCATGACTCCACCATTGTCAACTGCGACAGGATTTGTAGCAACATCACTGCCGCCTTGGAGGGGATCGAGATTTTGTATTGGACCTATCCAGTGTGACATCAAGGATTGTGTTAAAATCCACCCCACAGGATCTGTTCAAAACCCGTGTAGCCTATTTCATGTACAACGTCTATATAGAACCCAGGGTCATCAACATTCGGGCCATAGGTATTCACCAATATCGCCTCCCTCCCCGCAACGCTGCCCCATACTATGACATAGCGCCCATGAATGTCCATTTTGCTTTTACCAAATCGAAAACCAACAGAGGGATGTATAAGAGTGAGAACACCCCTCGCCTGTGTGGAGTAATCTGTATAGTATCTATTTTGTCCCCAGCTTTTCAAAAAGTCCATGTTTACCTTTCGGAGTGCATGGGTCTCTTGCAAGATAATCAGCTGTGGATGAAGTCTAGTAACGTAAGCTCCCACCTTTCTAGACTTAGAACAATTGTTCAAACCTCGGACATTCCACGTGAGGAGCTTTAACTTCATTCCTCTATCCCTTGCTCCGGTGTATGCCATGACTGTGCGTTAATACCATTTTTCTTGTACCGGATTTTCCCGGAAGAATGTCATGTGCAGCGACGCCACCATTCATTTTAACTTGTAAAACCATTCCAACTGGGTCCCCGATGCCCTCCCCCCACCCCCATCGTGAAGCACATATCTCAACGACCAAAAGTCTGTCATAACAAATTGTCCCCCCCACCTACATCATCAGCCCCAACATGACGTTGCGGCCCAATAACGCTCGGGCCTTTCCCGATGGGCATTTCCCCAAAGAACTTTGGAACTTTCCTGAGGGTGTCTGCTGCAGCCATCCGGCCACTTTTCCGGGGGCTCAAGGCTCGAGACTACATTAAATCTGTGTCTAGGCCGCTCTCTGCCACTGTTCCTGGCTTCCCATGTCAGGGATTAGATGGTGTGGACCCTTCAGTCCGCTGCGTCAAGCCTCTCTGCTCCCGGCTGGATTCCGGCATTTTGATCCTTTGCCCTCTCTCTGGGAGGCAAAGGGATGGACGCCTCCATGTATGTCATGGCTTCCGTAGGATTTTCAAAAAAGTGGGCTCTGCCACCATATTGGATTCTGATCTTTGCGGGAAAGATCAGGGCATATGGTACATTCCGCATCCGCAATTGCCTTTTCACCAGTTCATAAGATCGGCGCTGCGCCTGCACACCAGCAGAGAAATCCAGGTATATATGGATTCTATTGTGCTCAAAGTGCAACGTGCCCTTCTCTCTGGAGAGTCGGAGGACCGCGTCCCTGTCTCTATAGTTAAGGATACGTGCTATTATGGTGCGAGGCGGTGCCACAGGTTTCAGCGGAGGAGCCAGAATGCGGTGAGCCCTCCCCACGAGAAAAAGTTCAGAGAAGGATTCGGCCCCAAGGATATCTTTCAACAGGTGTTCCACTTGCCGCTCCATGTCTCCCTTACCAAAGGTCTCTGCTTCCCCAACAATCCAGATGTTGTTTCTGCGGGACCTCGATTCTAAATCCTCGCATTTACTCTGTTTTACGAAGTTCTGTTTTAAGTAGGGCCATGTCGCGGCCATGTTGCGTGATTGTGTCTTAATTTGCGCTGATTCTATTCTCCGTTTCCGTAATACGTGTGCTCTCTTTCTCAACTCTGGCCTTTAGGGACCCAATCGCCGCCACAATGTCATCCAATTTGACATTTGCTGCCATAAACCCGTTCTGGACTAGTGTAGCCAGGCGCTCTAAGGGGTCTTCATCCTGCCTGTCCGGTGGTTGTTGCGACTCATCGGGCACCCTGCATGTTTGGGAGCTGGCGAAGGAGTCCATTGGGCCGGTCTTTTTCCCTCCTGTACCCTTCCTCTCGGTGCGGCCCATGTAGATTAGTGTGTAACCTAGGAGTGGGTTGTGTCCTCCCACGTATCGTGCTGCTGATGAAAGCCAAATCGTATGAGGGCCCAGTATCTTCCTCACCTACGGCCTGAGCCGAGCATCCGCTCTTTCGCTTGCCCCCACCTTCTAAGCGGTATTGCCCTCTCAGAATATTGGTGGCACCTCCTTCCCACCGCTGAGGTGGTTATTGACCAAGCGACAGCGTCACTCCGCTTGCCTTGGGGTGTAGCCCCGGCTTCCCACTGCCCGTGGCTGGTCGGGCTCACACTGGTAACCCAGAATCTACACGCTATTTCTGCGCGCCGTGGCCTCCTCTGCGTTTACAGGGCCTTATATCTTTCGTGTGTAGCCTTGGGTCTCCCTCATACCACACCATCAGGAGTTACCCTCGTGGCCATTCCAGGAGCCATCCCCTCCTCGGGTATCTTCGCAGCGGGGAGCCCCTCCTGTCCCGCTTCACTTACTTGTTTCGCCGGGCCGGACTGCTTGTCCGATGATTCTTTGTGCCGTTCCAGGCGCCCTCGTAATGGTGCCCTCACGGGGGAGCGGATGGCCGGCGCAGCCTCTCGCGCAGCCGGACCTACCTCCAGCCTCGCCCGCCACCCACACAGATGATTGCACCAGCTTCCCCTCAGCTCACACCCGGCACAGCCTCTCTTGAGCTACAGCAGCGGCGGCATCCCTGTGTGAAAGCCTGAGGGCGCCGGGTCACCGCAGCTCCTCTAGGGGGGTCCGGCACCACAGCATACAACGTAGTGCCCCTCCCCCGCCGCGGCCGGGTGTCCCGCGTTCAGCTTCAGGTCTCCAGCAGTTATCTTGTGGAGCCGCAGGGCGGCGACGCCGGCGCCACACAGCCTCCCCTTCTTCCGGATGGTACAGCTCGGCAGTCCGGCCACGGATTCACCCAATTTTTGCAGGGTGCATGCAGGAGACCTTTCGACACAGGAATCTTCGTGCCGGTTGTGTGTAGAGAGGTGTAGGAAGGATGTTATTTGTGTGAGCCGGAGCTCTCCTTTCAAGCGGCCATCTTTGATGCGTGCAACAGCCCCCCCAAAGAGCCTTTTTTCTAATTTTTGTGGTTTTCCATTTTTTTATTTTGTAACACACGACACACTAGGAAAGTGGGGTGAAGGAGGGTAAGGAAGGGACACCAACCACGGGGATAAGAAAGAGCAGTTGCAGAGAGAAAGATGTAGGGTGGACTTTACTTGGGTAGGGAGCAGTTCTTCTGGTGCTCCGTGACCGTAGTCTCAAAAGCACTTCGAAGAGTCTTCCCCCCTGCAGAGTACTGCGTTGCAGTACATACATAATATTGTGACCCTCGCAAGGTAAGGGTCAACAGCGTCGTGAATGCCCTGTGAGGAAGCTGGAGGAATGCGCTCTCCCACAGGAGTGTCTCTTGTGGTGAGAGGATCGGACTCAGAGGATGCTGCAGAGGAACTCAACCTACTACGTTCTTCACATGGTATGTCCTTGCGAATGTCCGCACTGTGGAACAAAGTTAGGTGTTGCTTCATGGTTGTCGTACCAAAGATGTACGCACCAGGTCTCCCGCAACTTGCACTGGTTACACCTGACCTGGTTCGCACATGCTTTTGGTACGTTACCACAAACGGTAAACAACCCCCACACCCAAGACTCCCGGCGAGTGCTTGTAGTACGGAGTTCCTCCACCTCATTCTTTGCTTCCTCTTCTTCCTCGCTCTCTACATCCGCACGTGTATTTCCCTCTGCAGGCCCTTGGGGAGGTGGTGGTGGTGGAGGGTTTGGGGGTGGTGCTGAGGCTAATGAAGCAACAGCAGCCATGGATGCCATTAGGATTGGTCGGCTAATATTCGCTACAGCAGTAAAGGCAGCACAACTCAATCTGCTATAGCCAGAAGTACAATGAAGATGAGCTCGGGGGTGTGGCCTTTTATAGGGGTGGAGGGTCCGCCTCGTGACCATATCGATCACTCAAAAGCGTTGCAAAATTTTTTAAACAATACGTTGAAAGGTAGGGCCATTGTATGGGACTTGTGAAATGGTGATTTTATACTGTAAAATAATTTCCCATGTCTATATAAGTTCTTTTGAAAAGTTGCGGAAGCACCCAAACTGCGCAAATTAGGCCACACGCTCAGCGTGGGTGCGGTCACATGATGACGTCGTGAACACATCTGCGAAGGAAATGGGTGCCCGCTGGACACCAAATGCAGAGTAACGGATGTGCGCATGCACGCCCGTGTTGTATGGACAGTGTTCGGGTCCTGAAACTAATTAAAAGTGCGACACAAGTGAGACGGACAGTTACGGACCGGCGCATTGTTTGCAGTACTTATGGGTGTGATGTGCATGTGCGTAGATGTTCTGCTGACTGTACGGCCAGGTACAGTGTCCTTAGGACACCTCCATTTTGTTCAACTACGGACATGCCGGCCACCGCGCCTGTTCTACGGACAGTTCCGTCTTGGCTGCGGACGGTACAGACAGGTATAGTGTCCTCAGGACACTCCCATTTTTGTTCATTTACAGACATCCTGGACACCTGGTGTGTTCCAAGACCATGTTTTATCTTGGTTGTGACCAGTACGGAGAGGTATAATGTCCTTAGGACGCCCCCATTTTATTCACTTACGGACAACTTCGACACCTGGTGCGTTCTAAGATTAGTTCCATCGTGGTTGCGAATTGTACGGGTAGGGGTATTGCCCTTAGAACATCCATATTATATTGATTATGGCCAGCCAGAACAGGCGCGCTGTCCGCGGACATTTTAACTTTTAAAAACAAATGTTTTTGATCCACATCATTCCACTACAACTAACATAAAAACATTTTCAATACACACACATACATCAAGAGAAATACAGGGGGAAGCAGATACTGAAACAAATATAGGGGAATTGGGGTTTAACACTGGCTGGTTGTGAGGGGATGATGGGATGGATGTTTCGTCAAAACGTTTGTTCTTCTTGAGGGTTTGGGGATGGTTCACTAGGAAATGGAGAAGGGGGGGACAGGTACAGGTGGGGCAGATATATATATATATATATATAGATATATATATATATATATATATATATATTCCATGAAACTGACTTGTCGTCAGTCATTTGAGGAGCACTCGCCTCATATCGCTACCAGCATATCTTTGTAACCTCTTTATTGGTTAAAAGTTGGCATAAACATATATTAGCCGTCTTGCATCTCGGCCTTCCCAACAAAAAGTCGACGCGTTTCGCGGCATTACTCGCCGCTTGCTCACAACACCAACATACTGCCACCCTAGTGTTTAAATACAAAGAGGCATGACTGTAGGCATAGGAACAGGACATGTGGATCGACAAAGTGGAAACAAACAAGGGTTTCTTTTGTTTGTGATTAGTTGGTTCTGTGCCGGCGGCCATCTTAAGACAGGCTTGATTCCTGTAGTGTGTTACTGCTTAGTTTGGTTCGTGTGAAGTCAGTGATTAAATAATCATTACGGACTTTCATCATACCCAGTGGTATCACATGTAAACTACTAGTGGTTTCTTACTGATGTGGTCGCTTATGCGGCACGCTTTACGCTAGTCCTGCAAATTTCAGATATGATTTGGTTTCCACATGATCCGATTAATCTGGTACTATGTAGTTTCCATAAAGTACCTAATTACCTTTATTTAAAGTGTCTTATGCCTTAATGTAAAGTGCATAGTGCATTAGACATTTGTCAAATAAAGTGCATAGTGCCTGCGGCTTTTTAAGGTGCCAAGTGCTTCAGTGCATCAAGACTTAAATTGTCCATAAAGTGCTTAGTGCTTCAAATTTTCATCAGTAGCAAAGGTCTATTAGCAACCTCGGATCAAATTGATTTTTAAAAATTACCCCAATTATTATCGCTTCCATGTCACCAGCCTACAGTATATGTCAGTTCATACTAATCAAAATGTTTAAAAATATACAACAACCTACAGTAGTGACTCTCAAAAAAAGGGCACACAAATACCCATCACCAAAACACATGTGATAAACAAAGTTAAGAATATGCAACAAATCTGGATTCACACTTATTGGAATCCAGTTGATGAAATCACTTCTAATCAGTCATATAATCAGACATAAGGGCCATTGGTCTTCAGTGTCAATGCCCTAGAAAGGTATAAAGTTCTTCGTCCATGTTATGGCCCCTTGGCTGTTTTGTTTCGAAATCTAGAATGCAACGAGTTTCTTGTTGTCAGAGCTTTTTTTTTCGGTCTCCTCCTCTCGGGCCATTTTCAATGGCATGGATTCCGAAGAATGCAAAACTGTCCATATTGTTCTCGTGGCATTGTGAAGTGTTTGGCCATTGGATAGTTTGCATCTTTATTGTATATAGCCCTGACGTGTTGTTGCACCCTTGTTTTCAATTTGCACTTGGTGCTTCCCACGTAGCACTTTTTGCACTTACATGACAAAATGTATACCACGTATTCAGTGTCGCACGTGATTTTTTTCATTGATGTGCACAGTTGCTCCTGTTACTGGGTGCTCGAAAGTAGCACAGTTTTTTGCGAACTTGCACATATTGCACCTTGTGCATTTGTGAAAACCTTTCTTCCGATTCTTCAGCCAGGTGCCCGCATCATCGAATGCTTCTTTATCCATAAAACTGTGAACTAACCTGTCTTTAATCGAAATGTTCCTTCTGAAACTAATATCTGGGTGTTTTTTTAGCGACTTTCCGATGTCCTTGTCTATAGTGAGCACTTTCCAATGTCTCTGCAACACTTGTTTTACTTCTGCTGTTCGGCTATCATATGTGAGGATGACACGTATCTCTTCATTCTCTTTCAGCGTTGTCTTTTCTTTATCCGCCAGGAGAATTTGTCTGTCGTGACTTCTAGCTCTTAGGTACGCTCTTTCAATGACTTTCTTCGGATAACATTGTTGTAAGAATCCTCTAGCTGTGATTTTACTCTCTGCATCATATGTGACCAGAGTAGAGCTGTTTCTTCTTATCCTTACGAATTCGCCGTAGGGTACACTCCAAATTAGACTCTTTGGATGTCCACTTTTGGCATGTAGTGGCGTGTTTGACCCTGTTGGTTTTCTGTGTAATTCACACGTAAGCGATTGCTCCACTATCCGTAAGTTCACATCCAAGAAGGTGATGAATGAAAAGCTGTGGGTTTCAGTGAACCTTAAGTTGTGCTCATTTTGATTCAACAGCTTTACAAATTCGACCATCCATGTTCGGTCCCCTTCCAGATTATAAACAGATCGTCTATGTACCTGAGCCAGATGACCACATTTTCAGTTGATTCGTGGTTTTGTTCCGTCCATACCTCTGAGGCTTCCCAGGCACCCATAGTTAGATTTGCATAAGACGGGGCAAATGTAGTGCCCATGGCTGTGCCCTGTATTTGCCTGAAGTATTCTTCATTAAAGACAAAAATATTGTGGGTAAAGCAATCATATCTAAGATAATTTGCGTGTGTTCCAGATAATTGAGAGACCTTGTGTTCAAATATGTCTCACAAGCTTTTTTCCTATAGTCATGCCCAATTGACGTGTACAAGGACACGACATCCATTGTTGCCATCATAAAATTTGATTCCCAAGGGATATTGTTGATGCGTGACAAAAAGTCCTTGGTGTCTTTGAGGTAGGAAGGTAACGCGGAGACAAATGGAAACAAAGTTTCATCTATGAATTTAGACATGTTCTCCAGAGCTGACCCTACTAAGGAAACAATTGGTCTCCCCGGTGGTTTTTTGCAATTTATGAGTATTTTTGGAAGAAAATATATAGTGGGTGTGGTGGAGTTTGTCGTTTGTAAGAATTTGCATTTCTCTTCAGTAAGAATGCCTTTCTGCTCCCAACCTGCTAGAAACTTCTTTATTTTACCTTCTAGCTCTTTTGTAGGATTTCTGTCACATCTTTCGTACAGTTTTTATCATTCAACTGTTTGTATGCCTCTTTAATGTAATTATCACGAGTCATAAGTAAAATATTCCGTCCCTTGTCAGAGGGCTTAATTACACAGTTGGTCAGGTTGCATAGTTCTTTAAGAGCCACTCTATCCTTCAGTTAGATTATATATATATATATATATATATATATATATATATATATATATATATATATATATATATATATATATATATATATATATTCTGAGGCTTGTGGAATCTGCTTAGATCACATGCTGTGCATAGGCCGACATCTAGTGGAAGCTGCGGAGTATTACAGTTTGTTTTTCGAAACTCGAAAATGGGCTCGACACAGGGCGTGCCAGTAATACTATCCCTAGTGTGACGTCCACTGTACCCAAGATCCCTCACCCGTCTAGGATCCTCAGATTGTTTTTTTCCGCCATACTGGTCGGAAGCATTTTGCGGAGTCCCCTGGCCCTAGCCATATTTTTGCTAGAATTTAAAATAATATTCTATTGACATCCTTTCCCACCCCAACGTCGAACTTCGACACTCGACGCCGGCTGGAGAAGAAATCGACCGTCGGCTGCTGCACGACGGATTTGGGCCTCGGAAGGCCGCTGGCCTCGGCCCGGGCCTGGTAGGCCGCTGGCCTCGGCCCGGGCCTGGTAGGCCGCTGGCCTCGGCCCTGCAAGTAGGGAGAGTGGGGGGTGGTACATACTCTACACTCTTGGTATATAGGTACACTTTATACATTTCCTACACTTAACAGCCCGCTGCCTCAAGGTGCGCATGGAGGGTACCCCTTTTCAATTCTGCCCCAAGTGCAATCGCAAATACCCTTGGGTCGACAGGCACGCCACGTGCAATCTCTGCTTGCCGAGGGACCACCCCGAAGCGAACTGCAGAGCGTGTAGTAGGTTTAAACCTAAGAAACTTAAGGACCGTTCGACGAAGCGTTGGGCCCACCACGCCAGGCAGGCGGCCATGGCAGCGGAGGGCGCCTTCAGCGATGGCAGCGACGCCGTACTTTCGGACGGCGAGGGCATTACGGCGTCGAAAGACAGCCGAGCGCAGGTCCCCGACCTCGGAAGGTCGTCCGGCAGGGCGGCTATGGGGAAGACAACCGGCGACACAAGCGCTTCACATACTACACACACTAAACACACTAAGTCCAACCGAGACTCGACGACGTCGAGTTCTTGGAAAGAGGCACAGACAGAACGGTCCGATTCGGTGTCCTCTGGGCGCTCTCGATCAAGATCGCCACATGACTCCAGGCAATCATCCACTCTTGCCAAGAGTGCCTCGCTCCCTAAGCTAACAGAAGTTTGATCGTCGGAAGACGAAGACGACTTCCACCCCCAGGCCGCGCTCCAGGAGTCGGAGCCCGCCATTAAAGCCAGCGAGGCCCCACGCTCGAAGGACAGGGACAACTCTCCCGATCCTCGACGCCAGGCGTCGAAGAACTCCGGAGCCACTAAGGGACAGGGAAAACATTTTTCTACGCACGGGGAGGGGGGAAAACAGCAGAAGAAACTACCTGTACATTCTTCCACGCCTGTGAAACACTCCACCCCCCCTAAACAGACAGACAAGCCCAGGTCTGCTGATAGGTCCACAGCCAGCAAAGCTACTCAAGATAAATCCCATAGACTTGCTGAGAGAGTCATTCCCAGTTCCAAAAAATGGTCCAGTGAAGACATAGATAGGGTCTTGTCAAGAATGTCTTTGGCTGATTTTTATGATAAAAATCCAGAACATTTCCTCTCGTATGATTCACAAGGGGCCACACCCTCAGGCTCTACTGATCCTATCCCCCCGAGTAAGAAGGCCCGGTTTCAAACTCCAATGAGGTCCGAACCCTTCGAGGTATAAGCTTACGCAAGACCATACTCACGGTATCAAGGAGAGGCTTCCTTTTGTGAAGACCAAGAATTTGGGTTGATAGAAGACCAAACCGGGACGGGCTACTATGGGGATGACGAGGACCAGGAGGAAGAAGAGGATGACCCGGAAACATACAGAGTAGATTCCCCGGTAGAGAACGAATCCCCCGGTTACCGACTCCCCGGTCGATAACCAACCCCTCCTAAATGAGGTTCTCGCTCGCGCAGCAGAACATTTCCACATTGACACCCACGGTGTACAGGAGGAAAGGGACTTCGCAGAAGAGTTAGTGGGAGAAAGGAGGCCTGTTGCCCAGACCATCCCTATCCTTAAATCCATTCATTGGAGAATAGATCCGTCCCTGGTGAACCCAAACCTCACCAGAGCAGTCAATCCCAGGGTTGAAAAACTTTTCAGGGCAGCTCAGTCTGACCCTCTCTATATAAGAGGACATCTGAAGCCAGACTCACTAGTAGTCACCAACACTCGTAAGAGGGCTGGGACACCCTTGTCTTCGTCAGAAGCTTCTCCCGACAAGGAGAGCAATAAACTATACGGTTTCGGCAGGAAGGTAGCCTCAACGTCCGCCTATCAAGCAAGGATTGCTAACTCCACCACCCTGTTGACCAGCTACAACTGCCATCAGTGGGAAGAAGTCGCGGCTCTCATAGCCTCTGCTCCTGAACCGTTAAAGGGCCAATTAGCTCGGATTTCCGCAGAGGGTAGAGCCGTGTCTGGTTGCACTTTGAAAGCAACCTTCGACGCCGCGGACAACGCAGGCAGATTGATAGCAGAAGGTATTGTTATCAGGAGACATGCGTGGTTACGGCAGTCTGGTTTTAAGGCAGAAACTCAGGCATCATTGTTAGACAAACTGGTGGAAGCCGATCTGTTGTTTGAAAAGGCGGTCGAAGACGCACTGAAAAATGCCAAGGACGAATACGAGACACTCAAATCCCTTGGCCAGTTAACCAATAAACCCCCTAACCAGAGAGGGAATAGTAATTTTCGTCGCCCACGCGGCCAAAATTCCCAGAGAGGATCTAACTATTCCCAGGGGCAGGGTACACAGTGGAACAACAACCAACAGTCTACCCAGGGTTACGGCAGAGGTAGTGGTAAAGGCAGAGGCAGCCCCAGCAAGGGAGGCGGCACGCCTCCACCAAAGCAGTAACGCTCGGTTCAGGGTCCCTTCTCACGCAGCCCCAGTAGGGGGACGCATTTCAAACTTCACCCAGGCTTGGGAAGGGATCACATCAGACAGATGGGTGCTGTCAACAGTATCCACGGGATATTGTATAGAGCTACTGCAGCGTCCCCGGAACCATCCTCCACGACAAAGAGTACACTCCTTAGAACATCAGAAGATTCTCCTCGAGGAGATCGCCATTCTTCTACAAAAGGACGCGATAGAACTCGTCCCGGGACACCAGGTAAACAAGGGTATTTATTCAACTTACTTCCTTGTGCCAAAGAAAGACTTGACAATGCGCCCAGTATTGGACTTACGGCCTGCCAACAAGTATGTCAAGCCCCAAAAATTTCGTATGACTACGCTACAAGAGGTAATCCCCCTCCTAAAAAAAAAAAGGGGGATTACATGGCAACATTGGACATGAAAGATGCCTATTTTCATATTTCCATGTTCCCAGCGCACAGAAAGTACTTGCGCTTCAATCTGGATAGTCGGCACTACCAGTTCAAGGTACTGCCCTTCGGGATAGCTTCGGCACCAAGGGTATTCACCAAGGTACTGGCGGTGGCAGATGCACACCTACGCAGGGAGGCAATCCCAGTGTACCCTTATCTGGACGACTGGCTCATAACAGGGGAAACCCCAGGAATTTGCAGGACAAACATTCAAAGGACTATCGACCTCCTCCACGAGTTAGGCTTCTCAATCAACGAGAAGAAGTCAAGCCTGGTGCCAAGCACCTCAAAACAATTCCTAGGAGCAATCCTGGATACCCAGGAGGGGTTGACCTTTCCTTCAAAAGAAAGAATTCGGAATATACTACTGCAAATTCCGCATTATCAGTCCGGTCAACAAATAACGTTACGCAAAGCAATGCGTTTACTTGGCATGATGGCGTCATGCATTTACCTGGTCCCCCACGCGCGCCTGCGCATGCGTCCCATGCAGGAATGGTTGGCGAAACAGTGGTCTCAGGCAAGTGGTCAGTGGGACGATCTAGTGGTCGTTTCGCCAACACTGTTACAAAGCCCTCACTGGTGGACAAGAGAAAATCTCGCACAGGGGAAACCCTTTTACGATCCCGAAGTACAGGCAGTAGTCACTACAGATGCATGTCTGACGGGGTGGGGAGCTCACCATCTCCACCACACAGCTCAGGGTCTCTGGTCTCACTCAGTGGCCAAGAACCACATCAACCTGCTAGAGCTTCTGGCAGTATTCAGAGCGCTTCAGACGTTCGAGCCCCATCTACTAAACCTGTCAGTGCAAATCCGGATGGACAGCACTACAGCCATGTTCTACCTTAACAAGCAAGGAGGGACTCGCTCGCCAAATCTGTACAAGCTTGCCCAGAAAATCTGGATATGGGCACTCAGACGGAACATCTTCCTGTCATCACAACATGTTCCAGGGGAGCTCAATTCCCTAGCAGATGCTCTGAGCAGAGACTCCCTCCCAGAGGAACACGAATGGGTTCTTCACAGAGAGGTCGTAGAAGATCTCTTCTCACAGTGGGGTTTCCCCACTATAGACTTATTCGCCACAAGCGAAAACAGACAATGCCCAGGATTTGCATCCAGGTTCCCCCAACCAGACTCCCAGGGGGAACGCCCTATGGATGAACTGGTCAGGGATGTTTGCGTACGCTTTTCCACCAACTCCTCTCATCAGGAAATTGGTGAACAAGATGAACAGGGAGTCGTTGACGCTCGTCCTAGTTGCTCCCATGTGGGCAAGACAACCGTGGTTCCCACACCTACGCAGGATGGCGGTGTGCGAGCCCATCAAACTTCCAGCCTGGTACAACCTACTGTCCCAGCACCAAGGTCAAACAGTGCACCAGCAACCCAACTTAATGAACCTGGCAGCTTGGCTCCTGAGGTCATAGAGTTTGGACACCTCAATTTACCACAGAGGTGTATGGACATCCTAAAGGAATCTAGGAAACCAAACACAAGGCACTGTTACTTTGACAAGTGGAAGAGGTTCATTATCTGGTGCCAGAGTAGACAAATCAACCCAGTTGATTGCACTCCTTCCACTATTGTTACATACATGCTCCACCTGCTAGATGCAGGATTGTTTTTTAACTCACTGAAAGTACACTTGGCAGCCCTCTCGGCTTACACCACTTCCCATAGCAAGGTTTTGTGGTGGAAAGTACCAGTAGTTAAAGCCTTCATGGAAGGAGTAAAGAGACTTCACCCTCCTATTTCAAACCCGCCACCAGGATGGGACCGTAATGTGGTGCTAGCCAAGGGCCCCCCTTTCGAACCCATGCATAAAAGCAGTCTCAAACACCTGACTTATAAAACGGCCTTCTTAGTAGCTATTACTTCTATAAGAAGGGTCAGTGAAATTCAGGCTCTGTCAGTGCAGGATCCCTTCTTTACCATCCATAAAGACAAACTGGTTTTACGCACACACCCTAGGTTCTCACCTAAATTTATATCAAAATTCCATGTAAACCAGTCCATCGAGCTTCTGGCTTTCTTCCAGAACCCGCAAAGCTCGGCTGAGGTGAAACTACACACCCTAGATGTGCGTAGGGCGGTCCTCTACTATGTAAATAAAACCAGACCGCTAAGGAAAACAGATCAACTGTTTGTCTCCGTAGCTACAGGCAGAGAGGAGGATCGCGTCTCTAAAGGTGCCATCTCAAAGTGGATTATTAACTGTATCCAGCTGTGTTACTCACTCTCTGAAAAGACTCTGCCTTTTACGCCAAGGGCCCACTCTACTAGAGGCATTGGGGCCACTCTGGCTTTCATTGCAAATGTACCCCTTGACACCATTTGCAAAGCAGCTACTTGGAGCTCTATTCACACTTTTACTCAGCATTACTGCATTGACACCCATTCCAAGGCAGATACACAAGTGGGACAAGCGGTTCTAAGACACTTATTTGCTCATGACTCTTCTCACATCCCACCTCCTTCTTCTGGTACTGCTCGCTAATCTATGCACAGCATGTGATCTAAGCAGATTCCACAAGCCTCAGAAGGGATACATTACTCACCGTAATCGTATTTCTGATGCTTGTATCTGCTTAGATTCACATGCGACCCACCCTTCCTCCCCTCCGAGAGAAGGCGCATGATTGCTTGTAGTCTTACCTTTCTGTCTGTCTGCTTGGATTATCTGTACTCCCGCTACTCAATCTGAGGATCCTAGACGCGTGAGGGATCTTGGGTACAGTGGACGTCACACTAGGGAGAGTATTACTGGCACGCCCTGCGTCGACGCCCATTTTTGAGTTTCGAAAAACAAACTGTAATACTCCGCAGCTTCCACTAGATGTCGGCCTATGCACAGCATGTGAATCTAAGCAGATACAAGCATCAGAAATACGATTACGGTGAGTAATGTATCCCATGTGCCCATAAATACTGAGTATTGATTTGCTTATGCAGAGAAGGTGTACCATTATTATCGCTATCTTCTGACATTTCCCCATGCGGAAAAGTCTCCTCCAGCCACTCCAACTGCACATTTCAGTGTCAAAACAGAAATATATTATTTTTTCTCCACCGTATACAAAAAAATACACACACATATAAGAAAAATAAGTTCACTTACTATTTTCTTGTAATTTCTCTTTGTTGTGCTGTGTGCGTCTACTGTCGCTCCTGGCTGCACAGTTTCTGTGAGGTAATTACGTTGGAGGCATATCTTTTTTTATTATGGTATAATCCATTTCATTCTACATGGTAATTAAATGAATGGGTAATGTTTGAGACGTGTAGGTTCAATTGGTTACTTATTAGTACCTATAATGTGTTTGTGTTTTTTTAAACTTGTACATTTCTCATATGGCACAATAGTACAATTTCAGATACCCCCTGACTGTTTGGGTAGTGTTGATCTCGTCCGCGGACAGGCGCTCAGTCCGTGCCCTTCAAATATCATTAGCGAGGGGGTTCAGTATGTTCTATGTTACATATAAATAAAGTAAGGGAATTATAGTACATATCTCCCAAATTCACATCATGAAAGTGTATATTCAGTAAAAAAACTTTAACGGTATGTTATGATTAAGTTGCCCTACTAAAAAACTATGAAAATCAGTAAAACAAACTGTGTTAAAGGAACTTTATGGTTAAGTTGCGCTACTCCAATTCACTAAAAAAAACTTTATAAACGTGACATTATGGTTTGAAGTAAAACCGAAAAACCCCTGAAATTCGCCAGTTATGGTAGGCTAAGCAACCAGAACTGCCCGCACCACTGTGCACTGCTAACACTAACACCCAGGAAATCAAAGATGACATCTTATATAATATATTCCCTAAACAGTTCTGTATTGGTGGATGGACATGCTCAGACTTCGACCCAGCCCCTCATCTAAAATTCTCCCTTATGCCCCATTTTAGTGGCTGAGGATGGAGCCATTTTATCCCTGCATCCAAAAGATGTCCAAATGAGTATGTTTGGGTCGTGGTTACAAACTTTTTAATGTTGGGGTGAGTGTTGTGAATAGTGATGTGAGCACCAACTCTTTTGTCGGTTATGTATTTACTGATTCACATATACAACCGTTTTATCACAGACTAGTTTATTAAATATAGCGATCTCTGATCATTGTTATATTCCTGATATGCTCCTATTTAATGCAAAGCAGACGGGACCACTCATTGGTGCTATTTGTCCCCTTGCCTTCTCTCTCATAGGGGTATTTCGAGAGAGTACACTAGGAGTGTAGCAGAATGTTCACCTTGAAATTATAGCCTTCTATCAGAAAATAATTCCTATGGTTAGTCTAGTGTCACTGTGAGGAATTCGACCATCCACATGGGGAGTGTGCGCTCGCCTGGATTTTTTTTTTTTTTTAATGAGAATGAATGATGGGAGATCAAACTCAGAAAATGTGTGGGGCTAATCTGCATACATTTTCCTCTGCTCACTGCACAACAAACGCCTAGTTATGTGTACTCCGGGGGGACACAGCCTACAGACGCAGTCCTCCCTGTCATGTTCAGCTCGAATGTGAAAGCCATGTGTACATCAAAGCATCTCAAGAAGTAGGAAGGCAACACCTTCTTCCTGCTATAACCAGCCTAGTTAAAATATCAAAGGCTTCATGGATCTGCCCTGTTCTATTGTAGTTCTGTGGGGTGGCAGCGCTTACTGATGAGTTAATTGAAGCAGGCCCGCAAAGGGGCTTTGTTCACAGAACTCAAGGGACAGGAAACACTAACACCTTTTTGATATGCAATGTGCAACCTTGAAGCTAGCTCCCACCCCTCTGTATGAAGGGCAGTGAATAGCATGTCTGGGACAACTGTTTACAGTAGGCAACTTCTGCAAGGAGACCCCCTTTCCAGAGGGAAGTAGTATGTGAATTGATAGAGACAAAGTCTGTTCTCGCCACAAACTTCAAGGGAGACCTGCGCTTTGTTCAGGAGCCACACAGAGCTTGATTAACCAGAGAGACACTTTGATCCACAACAGACCGCAAGATCGGTGGGACTTGGTAGTACATGTTGTCACCCCTTACCTTTCCTGTTGCAAATCACTCTGGTTATGTCCTCACGCATAACAGAAGATAGTTGGTGGGGACCCAGGATTGGCTCATTAAGGTACCATCACTGGTGCCCATTTAGCTTTAAAAGAGGGCTGAGCAGAACATCCGACGACTTCGAAAGTAGTAAGGAGGTCTCATTTGGACCCTGGATGAAGGTGCAGTCTGCCTTACAGCTTCCGCTAGTGAATGAAGGCCAGGAGTCCCTAGAAGGAAGCAAGAACCCTCCCCTAAACATCTCCCAGGGAACAGAGGGAGATACCAGACTCGGAGGACCCATCCAGCAGCTCCAGAACCGGTACCCAGCCAGCACACACCGTGAACTGCTAGGTTCTGCCAGCAAGATTCCTAGGTGGGAAGTGCCGAGTCTCTGAACAAAGTACAAGACTGTTGGCTGCAAACACTCTCCATAGCTTTGGGCCGTCCGCCTTAAAGGACGACACAAGCCCTGCAAAGAAGCTAGGAGTGACGCAGCAAGCATCAACCAACGTCCATCTTTTAATGACCTTTTCGAGGCAATAGAGCCCTCGAACCGCGACTAGCTGCACCACTTGCTGTTGTCACACTGCAGTCACTAAAGCCATCAAACGCCTTGCCCAGCGTTGCACATCTGGCAACCAGCACAGAGACCACGTTTCTTAACCCTGAGCCGCCGTGTAGGTCAGCCTGCAGCCGTCCGTCCAGCCTCACTTGCCGAACTGCCTGCCTCCCGATACCCGCAGCTGTCTCCCTTCTTGAACTCTGTCGCACGAGCTGCAAAGCGTCCTGGAACTGACTTGACGCTTTCTAGCATCAAGATCATCTCCAGCCCCAAGTACGTTGTGGTTTTGTCCTCTTGGTCCTTTTCCGAAGGCCCCTAGTGAAATGTACGACCCCTTGCTCCCTTGGTGCTGAAACCAAATAACCTTGAACAGTTAAGACTTGATTGCTTTACCGACTACCCTCCTGTCAATACCCAGAGTGCATCCCTTTCCTTCGTGAAACTCTGTCCTCTGTTTTCCTTTATTGGTTGGGTTGTATTTTGTAGCGTGCTAGAACTGTCTGTTGTAATAATAAAGTATATATCTTTATACAACCTTGACTGGATAGTCCCTTCTGTCATTGGGTGATTGTATTTTTGCTGTGTGCAACTAACCAACGATCCACGAACTTGCAGAGATAAGCCTGCCGTTACGTCCACGTTACCAAAATTGGACAAGAAGATTTATAATTTAATCTGTTTGGATCCGTTCTGGTGTACTAGAGGTGTGGGGCTGATTGGTTTAGAAACAGATATTCATCCCTGAACCACTGGTGCCCCGGATGTTGATTTGACACAGTTACCCCATGCGAAATACAAGTGAGCTGAACAGAACGTGTGCAACACAGGGTCAGTGGGCCCTCAGACCACACCACAGTGTGCCAGTACGGGCAGTTTTAAACTGTATTCAGGCAAGGCCTTCGTTGCAGGTGACAGAAGAGCCATTCACTTGGGCAGCAACAGCTGTGTTCACATTAGATTTCTTATGTAAAATACATGAATTACTATAATGAAACCAGTTTCATTTGTTTAGCAACGATTTATTGATATTGAGGATGGTTGTGTTGCGTGACACACAGGTGTAGTGTGGAAGTGACGTGTCGTGGGTCGCAGTCTAATGTTTCGCCTTGGGCACCAAGTTGACTAGACTGCCCTGTATGACGTGGTCCTATTGTGTCCCTAGCGCTGACATTTCCCCTTGCCATGTGTGAGAAGGCCATTGGAGGTTGTTTTTTTCTTGGAATTATGGGGCATGTACTTTTCTCCCATTTAAAGTGGGAAAGCAAAAGTAGAAATCCAAGAATTTAGAGGGGGAGAAAAACATGACTGGATGGCTTTCTTGTGCTTGTCAAAGGGACACTTGAGAGCTGTGGTGTCTTTGTTGTGGTTTTGTGTCTTCTGTTTTTAATGCCCTTTTTTCCGTCTACTTGTGTGCATTACTGTCAATTTCCAGACTCTCCTGTAGTAACTCGTGTAGCAAAGGGACTTGTGCCTGTCTGGGTTGTCAGAAAGGCAGGATGTTTGCAAGTAATGTGTGTGATGGGCTCCATCCTTCAGTTGAACGTTGTAATATATTGTATTTGATACAAGTAGCATCGCCATGAGTGATAAAAGTTTCAGTTTCGATGGTGGTGTGCATTCCCTTAAATCGTGTAGTAAAATCTCTGTAAGGGTAGTGATTTGCCTAAAATCTCAAACGGGAAAGCTGGTATTTGAGCCCAGTTGTCCCAATTTCTGTTTGGAATGTAAACCTAGACAACATGTCTGCACCCCCCCCCCCTTCCATGTTATCTTCAGTTTTACACCAACATATACTTCGAGGGGATTGGGTCCTCCGACGTATTCCATATCTATGACAGCAATCACCACAGCTGTGCTGCTTCAGAAAATCTTTCAGGTCATGCGTCAATGACGTCGATACGCTGTCCTCGAGGGCCTCCGTCGAGCCGACGTCACCGGATGTTATAAGTAGGATGCATGATGCCTGTAGCCTCAGTTCTGTTTTTTCCACGAACGTGTTCGCTTCGGAGATCTCGGCGCGCCTCGATTCTACTGAATCCTGTTCTTTCGGTTCTTCGAACCTGTTGCTTCATTGCTATCGAATATGATGTCTTTGGCTTTTTCCACCCCGCGGTCCGGGTTTAAGAAGTGTCGGGTATGCGGGTCCAAGATGTCCCTGATGGATACGCACAACGCTTACCTCTGGTGCCTCGGGGAGGACCATGATACGGACGACTGTGTCGACTGCCAATCGCTCACTTCGAAGGCCTTGCGGGAGCGTAAGAAGCTGCTGTCGGTCGGTAAGGTGGCCAAGCCCCGGAAGTCGCTTTCCACTGGTCTTTCGACGGACGATTCGAGGGGCGACTCTCCGCATAGTCGTGAGTCCGGGGGTTCTCGGTCTGGGCGTCGGTCCCGCCATTCCTCTGCCTCTTCGAGGCACTCCAGGAAGCGCCGTCACAGGTCGCCTTCCCCATCCTCTTCGGAGGACTCTGCCCGTCGGCGGGTAGCTTGTCCTAACAAGCATTCCACTCCTGAGGAATGGGATTCGTTCCGAAACGAGATGTTGGTGATTATTCAATCGCAGGGCTCCGGTCCGGCCGCGCCGTCTGAGGACGCCTGTCGAGGCCGCACTAGAGACGCCGCTCATCCGCCTTTGGGCTCGAGCAGTCGTCGCGACCACTGGGCGCCTTCGAGGTCCCGGTCGGACAAGGATGGCCTCTCTAGGTATGCCCGTTCCAGGTCCCGGTCCTTGACGCCATCGAGACCGCAAGACTCTGTGAAGTCTTCGAAGAAGACATCGATGCCGGCGGCGCCGAGGTCGTCGACGGACTCTCTCGAGGTCCAGCCTCCGAGGAAGTTGTCGGCGCCTAGGCTGTCGAGACACGCTCGGGGCTCCGCCCTCGAGGCCTGTGTCGCTGCAGTCTAAGCTGTCAGCGCCACGCTCGACGTCGACGCCCATTCCGTCGATGCCCTCTATGCCTTTTGAGGCAGCTTTGTCGGAGGTACCCCGCTGCACGGTGGCACCCCCCAGAAAGGCGATGGCTAAGGCTAAACATGTCTTTGTGCCTTTTTCTGTACCCTCTTTCCAGCCTCTGGATTATATTTCTGAGGTGGATGAGGGGTCTGAAGAAGGTGAGGTTCCTGATGACATTGTTTCTTGTCACAGTCAACTTGAGGACCTGCGTCAGTCACTGCACGACGCCAGTGGTCTTGACACCTCTCCGGAGGTGGAGTTTGGTAGGCCGGAGTCTGGCACGCATGCCGAATCTTCATATCGGCGCCTCATGTCGAGGGTCACTGAATAGCTGGGTTGGTCTACTCCAGAGAGTTTGGTGGTGCAGGCGTCGTATCCTACCATCCCTCCTGATAGGGACGACAAACATTTTGACGGCTGAGCTAAGAAGTTATTTTCTTCTGGGGGTATGGCGCTTCAGGCTGCCAACTCCGTTTGTGCCTTGTCTCGTTTCACGCACACTCTGTGGAACTGCATTTTCTTAGCGGCTGATCATATCCCCAAAGGGGAGGAACAGGATGGTTTCCTTGCTATCGTGCAGGATGGCAAGGACACCATTTGTGAATCTCTTCAGTCGGGTCTGGACATGGTTGATTGCGTCAGCTGGTCCATGGCGGCGAGCACCGTAATGCGCAGGTTTGTGTGGTTGCCGAAGTCAAGTTATGCTCCGGATGTGCAAAGTCGGCTCCTTAACATGCCCTTTGATGGTGAACATCTTTTTGGCAGCAAGGCTGACGAGAGTCTTGAGAGATTGCAGACCTCCAATGCTGCAGCGAAGTCGTTGGGCGCTGCAGTCCGCCAACCTCCGCCTTTTCGTACTAGGGGACAGCAATGGAGGGGAGGTCCTTTCGTGATTACTCCTCCTTTAGTAGAGCGAGAGGAGCTGCAAGTCAAAGGGGCAACCATAGGAGTGCCAGAGGTGGAAAACAAGGTACTCGAGGTGCCAAGGCCGCGCGAGCAGTTGCCTCTTTGCCCTTAGGCACTGCCGCAGCCGCTTCAGCTCAGTCATGAGGCCCATGCTTCGCCGGTTGGGGGAAGGCTGGCGCAGCATCTTTTAGAGTGGTGTGCCATTACTTCAGATGTGTGGGTTGTGGAGATCATAACCCACGGCTACTGTCTTCCTTTCCGGCAGAGGCGTCACAACAATCCACCAGGGAATCTCGCTTTGAAGAGTCCGATCCGCTCCTTGTGCAGGAAATTCAATCCCTGCTGGAGAAAGGCGCCATATAACTGGTGCCTGTAGCGGAGAGGAACAAGGGATGGTATTCCCCTTATTTTTTGATTTCGAAGAAAGACGGGGGGGATTGAGACCCATCATGGACTTGTGCGGTTTGAACAAGCTCCTTCGGAAGGACTGTTCAAGATGTTTACTCTTTCTCAAGTCCTCCAGGCCCTTCAACCTCAGGACTGGTTGGTGTCTCTTGACCTCAAGGACGCTTATTTTCATGTGCCAATCCATCCCAAGCACAAGAAGTACCTGAGGTTCGCGGTTGGCCACTCGCACTTTCAGTTTCGGGTCCTGCCGTTCGGATTGACCTCCGCCCTGAGGGTCTTCACCAAGCTCATGGTGGTGGTGGCAGCGTATCTCAGGAAAGGGGGGATTCACGTCTACCCCTACCTGGACGATTGGCTGATCAGGGCGCTCTCCTGAGCAAGTCCTGGATCATCTCTCCGTCACCTGCCATCTGTCCGTCACCTGCCACTCCCTTCACAAGCTGGGCTTCTCCCTCAACTTAAAGAAGTCCCACTTGATGCCAACTCAGAGGCTCCAGTACACCGGAGCAGTGCTCGACACGTCCCTGGGGCTGTTTTCCTCCCCAGGTGAGGGCTCATCACATTCAGCAGATGGTGCACAAGTTTCAACATGCCCAGAGTCTCCCTGCGTTAGAGTTGTTGAGATTGCTCGGCCTCATGGCATCCTGCATTCTTCTGGTGCCAGAGGCCAGGTTGTGGATGAGATCTTTGCAATGGGCACTCCAGCTCCAGTGGTCTCAGTCCTCCGGCAGGATGTCGGACCCCGTTCAGGTGCTTCCCTCGGTCGCCCAGGACCTTCTGTGGTGGGCCGTCAAAAGCAATCTGATGAAGGGGGCTCCGTTTTGGCTGCCCTAGCCGGAGGTGATGATCGTGACGGACGCGTCCCTCGCGGGATTGGGAGCTCATGCCAACGAGTTGACAGTCAGCGGTCGTTGGTCTCCGGAGTCCAGACTCCATATCAATCTGTTGGAGCTGAGGGCCGTCAGGCTTGCCCTGAAGGCTTTTCTGCCGACTGTGCGAGGAAAGAATGTCCTGATTCTGACGGACAACACAGTGGCCATGCACTACCACAACAAAAAGGAGGGGGGGCGCACAGGGTCTCTTCCTTTGTGCAGGGAGGCGATGCAGCTCTGGTTCTGGGCAATCCAGCAGGAAATTTCGATCTCGGCAGTTCATCTGGCCGGAGATGAAAACGAGGCGGCGGACTCTGAGCAGGCAGAGTGTGATCTCTCACATGGGAGTTGGCTCAGGAGATTCTCCTGGAGATTTTCGCCCTTTGGGGGACCCCTCAAGTGGATCTCTTCGCCTCCAGTGTCAACCGGAAGTGCGAAAGGTCCTGCTCGTGGGAATTTCCTCCAAGAGGAGCCTTAGGAGACGTGTTTGTGGAAGAGTGGTCATTCCCACTGCTGTACGCGTTTCCTCCAGTCCCCGTCATCCCACAAGTGCTGCAGAGGTTACGGAGGTTCGGTTCCCGGATGATCCTCATTGCTCCAGCATTGGCCAGGAGGACGTGGTATCCGGACCTTCTCGACTTGTCCATCTGCCCTCCACGTCGTCTTCCTTACCGAGACGATCTGCTCTCACGGGAGGGGGGGGTCGGGTTCTCCATCCAGAGGTCAGATCTCTCAACCTTCCCGCTTGGCTTCTGAAAGGTTGAGGTATAAGGATTGGGACCTCCCTGAAGACATGATGGAGGTGTTGCTTTCGGCCAGACGGCCGGCAACAAAGTCCCTGTACCGTTGCCGTAGGAGACATTTCTGCGACTGGTGCAGGGTTAAGAATGTGGATCCTTTTTCATGTGACATTCCTGTGGTTCAGTCTTTTTTGCTTTCTTTAGCCCACAGGGGCTTGCAAGTGGGTACCATTAAAGGTTACCTGGCGGCGCTGTCCATATTTAAGAGCTCGTCTGAGGAGTGTTCTTATTTTAAAAATCCTTTAATTTCTCCGTTTCTAAAAGGGCTCCCTAATGAGTTCCCTCCGTTACCTTTCCAGGTGCCCGGTTGGGATTTGAACCTGGTTCTCAAATTTCTAATGGGTGCTCCGTTTGAGCCTTTACATTCTTGCCCTTTGAGGCTGTTAACTGAAAACTGTATTTTTAGTTGCGGTCACTTCTGCTCGCAGAGTGAGTGAGTTACACGCACTTTCAGTTGAGCCACCCTTCACTGTGTTTCATAAGGACAGGGTTGTCCTTGGAGTTCGTCCTTCCTTTCTTCCGAAGGTGGTTGCGGAATTTAATTTAGGCCAGAAGGTTATTCTTCTGGCATTTTATCCTCACCCTCCCCCCACCCCCCCACACATCCTGGTAAGGAGGAGGAGAGGCTCCATAGTTTGGATCCTAGGAGAGCTTTAAGCTTCTACATTTCTCGCATTTCCCGGGTCAGAGTGGACGATCAGCTCTTTATTGGTTACGCTGGAAGGCATTTGGGACAAGCTGTGACTAAGCAGACTTTGTCCAGATGGATTATCTTGGCAATGTCTGAATGTTACCGCCTGGCTGGTAAGGACCCTCCGGTAGGTTTACGGGCCCATTCGACTAGGTGTATGGCTGCCTCTACTGCCCTGCAGAGGGGTGTTCCTATTCGTAACATCTGTGATGCCGCCACTTGGGCTTCAGTCCATACTTTTGTACGTCACTACTCCCTAGATTCTATCCATGGGCAGGATCTGGCCTTTGGCAAGGTGGTCCTTTACTCTGCAATTTGATTGGACACTCTAAATTTGTGTATTCTAAATTCTTTTCCCACCTCCTTACGTTGGTACTGCTTTGGGAGTCTGTCATAGATATGGAATATGTCGGAGGATCCAATCCCCTCGAAGAACAAGTTACTCTCTTACCTGGTAACGTTCTTTCGAAGGGATGGTCCGACAACATATTCCATATCGCTCCCTCCCTGCCTTCCCCGCTACAGAATTTCTGCTGCGATTGCAGCTTATGTGTCCGCAAGGCTTTCTGTGGTCATACTGGCAGTTGATCGGTGCCACACGTTCTGGGGAAAAAACTACAACTGAGGCTACGGGCGTTGTGCGTCCTACTACGGAGGCCCTCGAGGACGGCGTATCGACGTCATCGACGCAGGACGCCGAAAGATTTTCTGAAGCAGCACAGCTGTGGTGATTACTGTCATAGATATGGAATGTCGTCGGACCATCCCATCGAAAGAACGTTACCAGGTAAGAGAGTAACTTGTTCTTTATGCACACCTCACTTCCACTAGCTAAAATACTAGTGTGTTTACAATGCAAATCGCATGATGAACCAACCTATCAATAACTAGCAAATACTAGCAGAAGTGGGTTCGACAAAAATGCAAGATTCTCACTATGAACAGAGACCCACAAGGGAACAGACATCTACAAATAAATTAGAAGGACATTGTTGTGTCTTGTGTTCCTGCCTTGGTCCAGCATGTGTGCTTGCTTGAGAGAAAGCCTGGAGGAATGAATGCCTGTGGAATGTTGTGGTGCGAGTGCCCCTGTAAGTTCTATGAATGTCAGTTCGAGTGAAGCAGCCTGTGAGAGAGGAGGCTGGTGGATGTCTCCTGTGTACCTGCCTACTTACTTACCTGATGTATATACCTTATCACTGCACCTTTCGCCCTGCTACACTGACAACGAGGATGGGATTCGCTACAGAAATCCAGCCAACATGAGCTAAAATGCATCTGTGCTGTTAAACACATTGTATTGTCAAATGTAAAAAGATAATGCAGTATTTTATGTTGGAATCGGTGACCCCTCGACCCCCACATTTTATTTTTAATTGAAAGGTTTGTCAAACGTGCTCCAGCAGGCCATATTTTCACATTGGCGAAATAAGTGTCACCAGAGAGCACTTTGCCATAGTAGAATTTAGACGGGCCGACAGCGCTGACTTGGTTCATCTACATCTACGCTCGATAGTAGTGAAAAACCTGATGCTCTCCACAGCATCAAACTTACTGATGCTGGGCTTTGACCTCACAGACTTAGCAACAAATCCAGTAGAGAAACGCCTTGGAGAAGAAACCTCCACACCCCAAAATTCAGAAGCAAGTATCAAAGACCGCCAGATGCTTACTAGCGGTGGAAAAAGGGCAGTGGCACTTAAGACCATGAAAATAAAAACCATATACAGGGCAAGAAGGACCACGAAGAAGCGCTCTGGCCATTAGAAGAGCAGAAACGGAACATAACACACTATCAACTATGACTCAGGATATGGGCATACAAGGAAAAGTGAATACAAACAACGCCCTAAGAGCGTTAAAGCGCAAGAAGACTCTTGGGCTTGGCTCCCAGCTGTCCTGTCGTCCCAACATTCCAAATAGCAGGGACTCTGCGTGTGGACGCCCACAAAATAAAATAAAAACTACGACTCGCATCTTGGAACTCCTTGGCTGGATCTTGTGCAGCATGCCAAATATGGGGGAGGCTGGGTGCCCAAGGGCTGGCCTCCAGACAATGATTAACATCGAAGCTGGTCACGAAATAACTAGCTTTAAGAATAGAGGTCCCTATTAACAGCCCTCGATCATCATTTGACTCTAACATCTACTGGAGTCCGACAATCACAAATAACAAAGATTTAGTGGTCCCAATGGCCGAGGGAATTGATGAAGCCTATTCCATGGGAAAGCCATCTATTAGTGTGGAGACTTCAACTTAATATATCCGCCTTGGAATATACATATGGAAAAAGGAAACTTGAATGTGAAGAGGTGTTAAACAGTTGTGACCTCCACGTCATGAACGCAATTTCAAAAAGAATAACGTCTGCCACCCTACCTGGCAAAGGGGGATCCAGTTCTCTGAAATTTACTACATTTTTGTATCTAGGAACTTAATTGAAGACATGGTCTCCTTTGAGGTTCCCAACACTAAAGAAAGTGACCACAACTGGCAGACAATTAACTTGGACTCGACATCTAAAGCGACCTACCTTGAAACAGGAACTGGAGATTGAAGTGATAAATAATGGTGGCAGGCTGAGGATAAATAAATCGGCAACAGAACGTACCATTGCTATCTACTGTGGGAGGCTGGAAAAGGCCAAAACAGGCGGACCTCTTATAATCGTGGATTATGTTCCCATCCTCGCTTTATTTCGAACAAAGGGCAAGCCTCTCAACCTCAACCATACAATTCACCAACAGACATTTGACCAACTGCTGGTCATAAAAAGATGGGAGATGAGGGAAACCATCCGAACCTTTAAAAAAGCGCCCACAAGCAAGCTCAAGGAGCGTGATCAAAAGAGTAAAATCCAAATACAGACCGTGACTCATTAATCCTAAACATGCCCTGATCCAACAGGACGCGGAAAGGATGCTCTAGCCAAAAAATCAACAGCGGAAATATTGGCAATGATTAGATCTCTGAATCAGCACCAACAGTACGATCAACTAAATGGGGTGACTGAGGCAAATTGGGTCTCCTTTTTTGGATTCTTGTTTAAAGACATGCCCCCCATTTGGAGCCCTCCAAAAAGTACTAACACAATCTGGACATTGCCATACGACCGTGAGGAACTATTGAACAAAATGAAACCTCTAAATCCACCACGTGCACCGGGCCCGGATGGGCTGTCCAACATGACGCTGAAGGAAAAGCCAGAGCAATGGGCGACCTTGCTGGACATGGTGTAAAAGAACCTCTTAACTAAATCGATACTACCGTCGTGGAAAACGGTGCACGTAATCCCAATCTTAAACTGAAAAAGGAGTGACCCGAACAATTACCGGCCTATTGGACATAATGGGGAAAACATATGCATCCCTGCTTCTCAAAAGATTGAATGAATGGTCCTCAGCGAACGCCCCTATAGACAAATTCCAGGCAGACTTTGCAAAGGGACTGGGCACCCCTCACCCCCTGCCTATTAGCCTTGTTAAAAGCAAACACCTTGCAAGCAAAGTCTAAGATCCACCAGGCCTTTGTCGATTTCTCCCATGACTTCGATGCGTTCGATAGTATCAATAGACACTACCTATGGAAGAGGCTCGAGGCCTGGAATTGAACCCTGCCACCCCCGACATGCTTGAACAACTGTATGCTTGAATAACTGCATGGGTTGTACACAAACACCTCGATCAGAATCCGCCTTAATGCAGGAGGGCTCCTGAGTGAGCAGATCCCAACAGGCTGGGGCGTAAAACAGGGCTGCTCCCTTGCCCCAGCCCTGTTAAAACTTTACATCTCCTAGAAAGAGAAAACGGATACAAAAGTAGGAACCCTGCCATCCCTCGCACACTCAACAGTCCACCATAACAGTGGTAACTAGTTGTCGGAATTTTAATCGCATATTACAAGTGACCATAGGCAAACACATATTTGGTCACATGTAATATGTGATTAACATTCTCGAGTATTTTATGAAATCCATGTTTCCTGATGTTCTGTTTTTCCTTGACATTTATTTATTTAACAGCATTCATTGAAGTTTCTGTGAATTTCTATCGACAACTAGTTACCACCGATATGGTGGACTGTTGATAGTGTGCGAGGGACGGGAGGGTTCCTGCTTTTGGATCAGTTTTTCTCTTTCTATGTGTATAACGGGGCCTTGTGCCAAGTCTTATTTCCTCCCTTGCACCTTTTAATAACTTGAAACCAGCTTGTCTGGACCTATCAATTTATTCAAAATAAGCACCACATTTTTGGTGTGCACCTATGAACCCATTTGCTTTTCAACCTTTACATCTCTGACATTGGCAAATATATGGAAAACATCAGACGCTTCCCACCGAAAATTGGGAAAACCAGGATGACTCACCTGCTGTATGCAAACGACCTGGTCCTGATTGATTTCACCGCAATCCACCTTCAAAGGCAATTGATCATGCTGGCAGTGAGGAACAACCTGGAAATTAACATCAATAAAACAAAGGTTCTTACCCTTTAAAAAGGGCCTGTGGCCCAGAAAGAAGACATGTAAATGGCAATTAAATAGAACGGAAATTGAATCGGTGAAGTTATTTAAATACCTGGGGATCCAGATCACAAACAGCGTAGGGGAAGTGCATTCAACTGACTTCCTAAGAGGAAAAGCCATGGCTATAGCCAGTCAAGCTAGGATCCTGAGGACTACATTCTGCAAATACTCATTGCTTCCGCTCATCGAGTTCTACAAAGTTAGTTCCAACACTTACTTATGGTGATGATGCCCTACTTGCAAGCCCACCAAAGCACTGGGTAATTCATGAAGGAGTTTTCTGGAAGAAATCGCTTAACATGCTGAGATCTCTCCCAATACAGATAATCAAGAAGGAACTTGGCCTGATATCGATGAAGACAGTCGCCCAATGGAAAACATTGAGTCTGTTTGGAAAATGCATGTACAATGACACCCCTCCGATGATCACTTGGATAAAAAACAAAGTCGAGATGAGTAAGATCGCTGCATTGACTAAATGGGGAGAAGAATGTTGAAGTCTATTACTATCGGTGAAGAGCACGGTGGAGGAACTCCTGACCAACCATGAGAAGGTAAAGAAAAAGCTGTGGGCACTAGGTTGGATTAACACCATGGACGACGTCAGCACATATAATTTACATAAGGCCCTGGCACAAGAAACTAGAAAACAAGGAGAAATTACTACCATACCTCAGAAAATGCCGAGAGCCGGCTTTGAGATCCCAATTCATGCGGCTCCGATTCAATCTCTGCAGATCTAGGGAAGTGACATCCCGAAGAACACCTACAAAAACTGAAAATGTGAAGAAAACCTGCAGATTCTGTTAGGATGAAGATACGTGGGAAACTTTATCCCACCTATATACCACCAGCACTAACTCGGGAAAGGATGCTGTGCTTTGGGGAATATCTGGAAAAATACAGAGTTATGTCTCCAGAAGCTTGGCAGCATCAATTGCTGAGTGGGACCCAAACCTCCTTGATAATAGCAATGATACAAAATGTTAACTGTCTGGACACTAGACTACAGTAACAAACATCCCAGAGCCAGGACGTTGGCCCTTGCACCAAGAGCTGGACATTAAGGCTTTTAACAATATAATTTGGTCTGGAAATAGGGATGTTTTGCTAAAAGTTTGTTTAAACTAAAAGTGCAAATAAATAAAAATAAGTGTCCCACTTATTCAGGGAGCCTCCATGTTTGTGGAAGTTGCCCTGGCCTGAGTCCTATGCATCACAGATTATGACACTTAATTAACAGCGGAGTGTGTCCAGAGCCACAAAGAAGAAAGGGCCAGAAGGGTAGAGTGGTGTCAGGAGTCTCCTGAACGAAGGTCCAGCTAGCATTGTCCCACTTGGCCATTCGGTATGTCCACTTCTGGCCTCGGGTATAAACTTTGTAGTTTGTCTTCAGGATATGACTGTCCCAGGTCTGGCGTTCTAAATGCCGTTCCAAAGGATTCTGTAGGTGGAAGCTCCCCACAGTGCAGAGTGCATTTGTGGGTTTGGGGCCTGTCTGGCGAGTGAGGGGCAGTGGAAAGTGGCGATGTTCGATATTGTTCTGGCCGAGACGTGAGACTGGCAGGGCCAGGAGCAGCGCTGATAAAGGGGGTGGTGGGCCTGGGTGAGACCGCTACTCAGCAGAGAGGTGCGAGATGTGTGTTTGTGTGACTGCATTTGGGAAGAGGATGTGTGTGCTGTCAGCCCTGGTTGGCTGTGTGGCGGGTAGGGGGTACTGCCATTGTTTGCTTTGGGGGGGATGGGGTTGACAGGGGCCCGGCATTGTTCTACATCTCAGACCTTGGTAAAATTAGTCAAATGTTTATTATATGAAGAAAATGTAATCCTCAGATCAGCCAAAGTGGGCTTTAGTGAACCTCCAACAACTCTTGAAGTAGGGTCGCCAGACATGTTCCCTGGAGGCAAAAGAAGCAAATACCACCACTAAAACCCTCTCATTTGGGGAAAACAAATACAGAAAAATAGCATTTTCTTGATAAAGGAGTCCAAAACACTGCCAAATGTACATATCAGACTCAAAAGAAGAACACACCGCTATGAGGACGGCCCCTTCATCTGGCCACTCCTACACAAAGGCGTGGTCTGTTTCCCCCGTTGAGAAAGCAAGCCTTTTGGAACTGTCGGGGCTTCTGCACCAGGCCCGAGAGGTGTGAGGAGGAGCACACCCCTACTGAGGTTTCTGAACGGGTTGTGTTCCAGACCCCAAATAGGAAGGTCGCAACCTGGTAGAGGACTTCTTGATGGGCGAGGAAGGCTTCCGCTGCAACTTGTCTGCATCTATGTTTGTTGCGGAAAAGCTTATGAACTTTACCCACCAAACAATCACCAAAATGTCTAGCACCCTCAAAGGGACGTTTAAGGGCTGCCATCTTCTGTGAACCCTCCAATCCCAGTGATGAACATGCCGCAGAAACCCGGCACCCATAGCCATGGCTGAGCCACGCACACTTTCATAGGCCAGGTGCGATGAAAGCTCCACCTGACGCTGCATATCGGAGAGGAGCACAGTTGGAGCCATCCTCCGTAGCCCGACAAGAGCTTCTTAAAATCCCCCGGCACTGTCTTTGTCGTGTAGGATCTCTAGACATTAGCCTGGAAGGCTAGATGAACCCCCAAGTGCACTTTTGTGAGGCCTGAGTTGACCTTTGCGATCCACCTGTTCACGGGCTGCCGCCTCTTCAGCTGACATGAAGGAACGGCCCACCAGACTGGGCGAGAATATCATCCATCTCGACGGAGTCGGAAAGTAAAGGACAGCTCCCACCTCCTCCCCGTCCAGATACTAACCTTTAGCACTACACATCAGAAGAACAGACATCCGCAGAGGAGGCCTCGGAACGAGAAGAAGTTGGAGGCCCGCCTGCACTTCCTCCCACCACCATGCCAATGAATAGCCTGCTTGAGCAAGACCTTAAGTACTTTTTGAGACGAGTAAAACGCAGAGTCCTTCTCCAGGTGTTTGCGTTTAGCAGTACGTTTCCAGATAGTCTCGGCTGCACAGGCACAGGAAAACAAACGGGCCAACAACCAGCACAAGGAAGAAACGGAACCGGACAAACCCAGCAGCCTAATGGAGCGTGAAAACCTTGGAGCCAATCACTGTCCCATCACCATGGAAACTGACAACCTCTGGCGTACCCGAGACAGGCGAGTTGGTGAAACAGCAACATAGCCGCACCTAGCCGCACCTGCGCCAATACTTTTACATGTGCGGCAATCTGGCATTCCGTTACCAAGGAGGGGAGGGCAACGATTAATTCCCTCTCACTAACGTGAGAGGGGGTTTAGATTCTATTAAAGACAAGGAGGTGAGTATTATGCATTATTCTTTACTTCTGACAACCACAGCAGCAAAGAAAAAAAACTTTACAAACAAAAAGTTTGATCCACAGAACTGAAACAGAGTTTAAAGTCCAATGTAGGGGAACTGCCCAATCCAACATAGAGGCTAGGTCATGCCCTGTAGGTGACCAATGAGCAGGGGGACCGGCCCCCATATAACTCCTTTACTCCAATCCCAACTCCTCTTTCTGCAGCTGTCTTGCATCAGACGCCCACTGTGAAGACAATTCGGTGTAGCGCGGAGACAGGATCCATACGAAGTTCAAAGGATTTCAACCTCGCTGCATCTTGAAATTGTGACGGACTGTTCCTGAATGGACCATCTCACCCCGAAGGTGTAAGAACAACAAAGGGTGGGTGGGATAATACTCGCCTCCTTGGCTTTAATAGAATCTAAACCCCCTCTCAGGTTAGCGAGGAGGATTAATCATTCTATGTCAAGACAGGAGGCTTCATATTATGCACGTTTAAAGCCCTTGCATCACATTAATCGCAATATGATCAATTCACTTGTGATAAAATGTTTTGAATGTTGATTCCCTTGACCAATCAGCTGCTTTCAAAATGTGTTCACGGCAACCCCCAAAACCCACTCCCTCCCCAGGAAATCTGCCTTAGAGGCCATAGCACCTCTAACCGAGTGAGAGCCAAAGGAGGAAGTGTCCATCCCTGCTTTATTCATAACCCACTTAATCCATCTGGCTAAACTGGCAGGAGAGACGGGCTTATGGGGTTTCCTATAGGAAATGAGCAGCTGAGAGGTATTAGGAGGCTGAAGAGCCTCCGTCTTCAACTCAAAACATTTTAAGCATTGTGAAACACATAATTGGAATCTTCTGGAAAGGCTGGATAAGAAATGGAGGAAATCAAACACTTAGTTCTCCTGGAAATAAAGAAGGTTACCCCCTTAGGGGTGAACATTTTGTTGTCCACAGCCAATGCTCAAATATCCCAAACCCTTTTTATAGAAACAAGGCATAATAACATGTCTAATTTGGAAAGAAGTTGCTGCAAAGACGAAACCTCATTAGCAGACCAGGAGCGAAACAGATCCAATACCGTTTTAACGTCCCATAAAACCGAATACCTAGCTTTAGGTGAAACCTTAATGCATATAGATTTGAGGACTCTGCGCACTAAGAAGTGCCTACCCACTGGTTCACCTTTAACCAAAACATGTCCTGCGGAAATTGCAGCTCTCAAACCATGTATAGTCCTGTAAGCCTTGCCCTCCTTGAATAAATCTACTAAGAAATTAACTACATCTACTGGAGGGGTAGAAACGGGATTGAAGTGTTGAGCCATATACCAGCTAACCCAGCAGTTCCCTGCTGAAGAGTATCCTGACTTGGTAGAGGCCACCCAAGAGTCCTTGATGACACAGATAGTCCTGTGAAAGTCCCTGGAAGCACAAGGAAGAGCTGAAATCTTCCAAACCATAAGCGAGAGATGCCCCTGAAGGACCCGCTTGTGAGGGAGACCTGCCGGGAGCTGTGGGTGGAGAGGGAGAAGACGAGGAATATCCACAGCCAACTCCAACAGGCTGAAAACCACACCTGGGCAGGCCAAAGGGGGGGTGGGGTTACTAACACCAGTGTTGCCGCCCGCCTACGCACTTGACCTAGGACTCTGTCTATCATGGCAAATGGAGGGAAGGCATATGAAAGGGGACCCGACCAATCCTGGAGGACAGCATTGGTTGCTAGCACACTGGGATCCGGTCTCCAACTGTAGAACCGGGGAACTTGGCAGTTGGGCATCGAGGCAAAGAGACCCACTTGAATCTGACTCCAGAGAGACCGGGTTTTGCAAACAGAGCCCTGTCTAACATCCAGTCGCTCCTGTCCTGGAGATGTCTGGAATTCCAGTCCGCGACAGCATTGTTGACCCCCGGAAGATGCACTTCTTTCAACAGCATGTCCCGATCAGATAGAAATGCCAGAATTCCCTTGCTAGATCTGCTAGGTCCTTGGTCCTGGTTCCTTCAAGATGGTTGATGTATCAAACCGCCGAAACATTGTCCATCCGGAGAAGGACACAGCAATTACCCTGATCTTTGAGGAGACTCTTGACTGCAAACCAGCCCGCTAACAACTCCAGACAGTTGATATGTAGTTGCTTCTCTGAAGCGGACCACTTTCTGTCTGTGGAAACCTGTCCTATACTGGCTCCCCATCCCGTTCTGCTGGCATCTGACTCCAGGATGACATCCGGAGAGGGACCAAAAATTGCTCTACCATTCCAGGCATCCATGTCCCTGAGCCACCCGAGGAGCTCAAACCTGGCTTCAGGAGACAGAACCACTAACTGCGAGTAAGACCGACTTCTGCAAAGGTGTTTGGCCTTGAGACGTTGTAACGCTCTGTAATGGAGAGGGGCCGGAAGGATGGCCTGGATGGAAACTGACAACATCCCCACAACCCTGGCTACCTGCCTGAGGGAGACAGTCCCTTTCCAGAGGAGGAGACGGATTTCCTTCTGTATATTGGAGAGCCTGCAATCCGTAAGGAGAAGGATGCAAAGCTTGGAATCTATATTGTGAGACCCCCACTGGAACTGCAGAAACTCCTGATGGGGAGGAAAGACGGGGACCACCAGGTACGCATCATTGAGGTCATCTTGACCATCCAATCCGCCGGGAGAAGACTGTCCCCAAGTAGGTGAATTCCCTCCATTTTGAAGTGATGATACACCAGAAATGAGTTGAGGGCTCGCAAGTTTATGACTGGACGAAAACCCTCCTCGACCTTTGGGACCAGAAATATCGTGCTCAAAAACTGGGAGGGTGTGAAGGGCGCTGGGACGACTACCACTTTGAAAATGAGGTCTCTGACCGCCATCTATCAATTTCTGCTTGTCCTTGTCGAACACATGGGAGAAATGGTATGGAAAGCTGACAAGGGGAGAATAAAACTCGATTTTTAACCCCTTCACTGTCTGCAACAGCCAGGGATCTGAGGTGAGAGCTTCCCATTGAGGAAGAAACCTGGACAACCTGCTCCCCAAACCTTTGTAGGAAGAAACCATTAACACATGTGGCATTACCTGGAGCTGCTCTTGCTCTACCAGCACCCCTGCCAGTACGTCCTCTCCAGTGGAAACCCCTCTGGGGGTAAAACTCAGCTTGTGCTCCTTGTGCAGAGGAGGAATTGTGTGCACCTCTTGATGCATATTGCCGGCGATGGGTAGAGCCCTGGGAGAAACGGCCAGAGGAGCGGGTTCTACCTCTTGCAGCCCTATCAAAATCCTTAAGCGCAAAGACCTTCTTTATATTGACCTTCAAAGGGGAGCTTTATCTAATGCCGTGAAAGTATGTACATAGGCAGAGAGATCTTTAATAGATCGGTCACCAAATTAATTGCCTTGGCCTTAGGACCCGCCTCCCCTTCTGCCATGTCTGCCAACTTGGAATCAAGCCGCTTGAGGAGGGACTTGAGGCGCTCTCTAGAAATGGCTGTGTTGACGTTGCCGAGCAGGCAAACTGTTCTCAGAATCCAGCCCCAAAGGACCTGTACATCAGTAGGGGAATTAGAAAGTGCCACCTCCTCTGCCATTTCAAAAATCTCGGACACCAGCCCCAACACATCCAACAAACTTGCCTGGCAACTCCTCCAGGCCTTATCCACCCCCTTCTTGGGGTCTTTCCCTTTCTGGGACAAAAGGAGACCATATACTGGTCGATGTCTGGAGTAAGGCCACCTTATCTGGAACCACCGGCCTAGCGCACTCAGAAAATGTGTTTCTTGGGTAAGTGGCGTCTAACGCAACAATTCAAAAAGGAGGATATTGCCTCCGAGGGGTGCCATTCTGCCGACCTGGGGTGTTGAATCAGAGCTGGGTCGAAGAAAAGAACCCCACTAACATCAAGCACTGGCCCTGGGACGGAACCATGGGGGGTCTACCTTTTCTCCCTTTTCTCTTGTGCCTTTTCGGAGGCGAGTCCGAGTCGTCTGAACTATCTGTAGTTGAAATGGGGACTATAGGGACACTAGCGGGAAGCTGTGAGCTAGCTGGCCAAGAGGGAACTGACTGGAACTGCTGGGACCCCTCCAATTTACGCTTCTGACCCCTTCCCAGGGGGGAGACTAGACTTGGGGTAGTGGATGAACTGAGTTGTCCTTGTAAATGCTTGGATTTCTTAGTACACTCATGGGGAACTTGTTCAGGTATAGAAGACACTTCCTCAGACGAAGGGTGAAAATTGGATATTTTATTAATAACCTATAAAATGCTGAGGCTAATGTAGAATTGAGGTCTTGAAGAGCAGTGTCTAAGGATGTCTATCACTTGAGCCACTGATGGCTGTTTAGGAAGGAAAGGCTCCCCTGTAGGTCTGTTAACTGCGTATTCCCCCCAACCTCTCACTTATTTTGGAAGGCCTAACCTGAGTGCTGGCATCAGCAGAAGAGGGCCCCTCAGACCCTCTAGTAGTCATGACAGCAGAAGCATACAATATGGGAAAGGGTAATAAAAAAGCAAATATATAAATTGTGTGTATTTCTTTTAATTTCTTTGCATAGAAAAGAAGCCCATCAGGCAAGGGTTAATATATTTCTTACACAGCCTAAACTTTTGCTGTGTCAGAAAAATGTGCTGAGAAGGCGTATCTCAAAGCTGCTCACCCTAACGGTGTGGCACCCAGCAGCACGCAAGGGGAAACCTTGCAATATTTACCAGGCAAGGCCTGAAGCCAAGCGGGCTGTGGCACGCCTTCAGCATGGGTGGGTTACCGGCGCCGGAAATTTCCTGAGGGTATGTTGCACACAAGTAAACCAAGGCCCACAAGCGCCGGGCCTGAAGCAAAGGCTTCTGATAGGCTTGTGCGCGTCGGGCCTGGAGTGAAAAAAGAACTCTGTCAGGAGGCAGAGCTCACTGCGTGTGTGTGTGTGTGAGACCGTACCGCTGAAAATAAAGCGGGCGGTCGCACGCACGCGGTCTCTCTTAATGAACAAACAAAACCAATAGTCACACGATGCAATGTAACTTAAGCAAGAACACACGAAGGGACAAACTTTTTCTAACTGAAAGACCAGCATAAAAGTGACTGCGTCACTTAAAAGCGAATATAATATAGCTACAATGTATACAGGCCCACAACTGACTAGCAACAAAGGCACAACTAGAAGAAGTGACTCAGTTTATGGCATGAGCAGCAAAGAAATGAGTTGGGATTGGAGTAAAGGACTTATATGGGGGCGGGTCCCTGCTTATTGGTCATTGGTCATTGGGCATGACCTGGCCTCCATGTTGGATTGGGGAGTTCCCCAACATTGACTTTAAACTATGTTTCAGTTCTGTGGATCAAACTTTTTGTTTTAAGTTTTTTCTTTGCTGCTGTGGTTGTCCGAAGTAAAGAATAATGCATAATATGAAGCCTCCTGTCTTAACATAGAATCGCACCACTCCAGGCCACCCAGCCCCTACGCACACAAAATGCTGCGGAGCACTTACCTGCACGGACCGACGACCTGGGACATGCGCCGCCCCACAAAGAGCCAGAGAAGAACCTCTGCGCTCAACTGGCACCCGAACTCTGCATGGGAAACCAGGAACGCACCCCACGAGAGGGGAACATCACGGAGGGCAGAAAATTGAGCTCTCTAGTGCCCTGCACTGAAAAGGCTAGGAAAAGTAGAACTCGGACTTGTGGGTAAGGATGGGGTATCATACATCAAAACAAAAAGTGAAGTAAGGTTCCTGGCTCTGGGCATTAGAGGTAAGTACTGGGACGAGGAAGAAGGACGTTAAGGTAATGGGATCCACGCAGCAAGGAATATACTGGAAGAAACTCCACCCTGTCCACGGGATGAATATGAAAACGTTCACAGCCCGTAGGGTCACGTGCAGTTGGATAGTGCAGTGAGGTTTGAAAAACCTCAGGGAAAAGAGGTAAATTATCTTATCCTTGACAAGGCTCTTCATTGCGTGACTGACACACGCTCAGGCTACTATTTAAATAAAAGTACTTAGTAACGGTGCTCGTATCATGTGGAATTAAGCGATTTGCATGTTTTAAAAACATTTTATTTGAAATAAGAGTGCATGCTGTTAAGCTTAACACTTGAAATAACTAATGGTCACAAAACATTTGTTGGCACACAGTTCCAGTTCAAGATTTTGCTATCTGGAAGAAGTGCAACCTGTTATTAGCAGAATCAAGACACTCATGTTCACTACATTGACCTAAAACATCATTCTATGGAAAGAATGTCCAGGAAAAACTTTTTATCTTTTAATAACTGATGACACTGAATTAGGAAAATGAACAGTGATAGTATTATATGAACTTATTTTATATTTGTATTTATTTAACGAGCATTTTAATTTAACAAGCATTTTTGGTTTAAAAGACACAATGCTAAAAAAATGCACAAATACATACGTTCAAATAGGACAAAATAAGACAAAAAAAACGATGTAAATATCCAGATGTTACGTTACTTTTAGATACATATGTACATACACTTCTCCAGCATGGGGTCTGGCATGGATTCACATGCTCATGAATATTCCCCGTCGTCAGGCTGGGAGTCCTCGGTAAAGAAAAAATCAGTATCAGTTTTGTTTCTGATCTGTTTTTCGTAGTAGTAACCAATCACTGATCTCTGCGTGATACTGACCACAGCCAATGACTGCCCTCTACCTAAGCCCCGCCTCTGGCAGCCATCTTCAGATTTTTACTGCACGTTCAAGTGTTGGGAGTCCTCGTGCTTAGCTCTCGAGCTTTTACTGCGTGTTTCGCGCTTTTGCAGGTGAACTTTCACATTTTTTCGGTTAATCGAGCTTCAGGCTCCACCGTTTCTACTCCCGTTAACGGCTACCCGTTGCAGGATTTTCCTACGCCCCTCAAGGGTGAAGATTTCGTCGAATCAACTTCTTGGAGGATTCCAGAAGATTCGCGGCCTACTTCGAGATGGCCCAGGATGCAAGTTCGCCGCCCGGACCCAAACTGTTTCGCAGCTGCCCTGGATGCGGGCTGCAGAATGTGTTTAAGGAAGACGAACATTTGCGATGCCTCTACTGTCTTCATGGGGACAAGACTCATGTAGAGAAGGACTACCAGTTCTGCAAGAACTTGTCGGAGCGGACCACAAGGGACCGTCGATCCTGTCTCGCCAGCTGGTTGGAGAAGGGCTCAACGGGTGAGAAGAAGAAGAAAGGGTCCGAGCGGGCTTCTAAGTCCTGTGCGGGCGCCCCGGCGATGGGGGCCCAACACCAGGCCAAGCGCTGCGAGTCCGCTGGCTCCGGGAGCGCCGAAAGGTCGCGCTCTTCGGTCGCCAGGCAGGGCGCACCTTCCCCGGCACCGTCAACCACGAGCCAGCGCTCCGGTTCGGGGAAGAGGAAGTCCGAGACCCCGGGTAAGCTTCGGGAGATGCCCCGTCCGATCTCGGAAGACGGGGAGTGAGGCGTCGCCCCTCCCCCGAAGGAGAAGGCCCAGGACGATCGCGGCGACTCTGGCCAAGCCGGCAGAGACCCCGCCAGCGGAGACTGCCTCCGGGACTAGAGTTTCCCTGCCGCCAAGGAGGGAAACCTCTTTTCAGCCCATCGTCGTGGCCGCCATGGTGGAAGAAGCGAGGGGGGCACGGTAGCCTCCTCGAGCTCGGAGTCAGCCTCGGAGGAGGAACTGACCGAGGCCGTGAGGAACCTCGAAGTTCAATTCGAGGAGGTTCGATCCCGTAAGGAAGATCCTCAGGAGATAACCGAGGAAGACGACGATGGCTAGGAAGAACAGCCTTCCCTTCCGGCGCGGCCGGAACCTAGGCGTCAGGATGGCTCGGCGGCCATTTTGTCTGCGATCCAGTCCTTATGCTCTGAGATAAGGACGAGATTCCCACGGCCCAGGCCGGAGGACCCGCAACCTGGCCCGTCGGGAAGTCCTCAGAACAAACGACGGAGGACCCAACCCTCTCCTCCGCTCGCCCCCGTAAGGCCTACAGTTCCCTCCTCACCCTCCCACGAGTCGGGAGATGACGGTGCGTTGGGCTTGACGACGGGTTCTGAGGGCGACGACGACGACTGAACGGATCTCCCGTCTCCCGTTGCACGGGCCTCGCCGCCCGACGAGATTGGCTCATTCCACGCCATGGTCGCCAGGGCGACCGTATTGTTCCAGCTCTGCCCGGAGGAGCAGAAAAAGGAAGGTTTCCTCTATCAGCGCCGGGAGGCCAAGAGGAAGACTGCCATCGCGGTGCCTCTAATTGATGACATCTGGGAGGAGGGCCTGTCGGTTCTCAAAAACCCCTCCACGGCACCAGCCAAACGGGACCGGTACGAGAAGAAGTACCGGGTCCCCGAAACCGCTCCCCTGTACCTCAGGGCCCAGCCAACACCAGACTCAGTCGTCTCGGCGGCGGCGAAGAAGAAAGCGGCGGGGTCAGGAGCCTCGACGTCGAATTCCCCGCCGGACGGCGAGGGAAAGAAGTTGGACGCCATGGGGCGGCGGGTCATATCGTCGGCGGCGACGACGATCAAAGCGGCCAACGCCCTGGCGATCGTGGCCCGTTACGACAGGGAGCTCTGGTTTAAGATGGCCCCCATATTGGACTTCCTACCCGACGACAAGAGGTCCGAGGCCCTGGAAATACTGCAAGAGGGCGAGGTGGCGTCGGACCACGCCATAACGGTGGCAACCGATATTGCCGATACCGGGTTTCGCCAGCTGGGCAACAGTGTTTGCCTACGACGATGGGGTTGGCTCCGGGCGACCGACTTCCGTCAGGACGTCCAGACCAGGGTGTTGGACATGCTGTTCGACGGCAGCAACTTGTTCGGGAAGGCGGTGGACGAATCCCTCCAAGCCATAAAAACGGACACGGAGACGGCCCACGCCCTAGGAGCCCTTCACCAACGACGGCCCTTTCGGAGCTCCGGAGGCAGACAGGGTGCCTCCAAGGGATCCAGCGGTGGCTCGTCGTCCTACCGCCAGGCGGCACGCTCCTCGTCTCAGGAGGCCTACAGGGGTCGCGGCAAGCAGGGAGCGCCTCGCCGCCGGCGGCAAGGTGGCCAGGGCGGCCAGGCCACCACCTCCAAGCAGGACTGAACCGGCCGTGGTCTCGGGGCCCCCAGCGAAGCACCCCGGTTGGAGGCCGGCTGACGAATTTCGTCGGCGTGTGGAAGTCAATCTCCACCGACCGTTGGGTGCTGGATACCCTGGCAAGAGGACACTCTATCGAATTCCTGAAGAAGTGCCCTCACGTTCCACCTGTGGCCAGGAAGGAAAATCACGTCCCGCAACTGCTGTTGGAAGTATGGGCGATGCTCAGGAAAGGCGCCATCGAGCTTGTCCCGAAGAGGCTCCGGGGCTCCGGGGTGTACTCGAGGTACTTCCTCGTCAGGAAGAAGACGGGCGGCTGGCGCCCCATCCTGGACCTTCGTCGTTTGAACAAATACATCAGATCACAAAAGTTCAGGATGGTCACCCTCCAGCATGTACTGGGACAGCTGGAGGAAGGCGACTTTCTATCGTCGTTGCACCTGGAGGATGCATACTTCCACGTTCCCATCCTCAAAAGTCACCGAAAGTTCCTCAGGTTCGTCGTCCAGGGACGCCACTACCAATTCAGAGCACTGCCGTTCGGATTGAAGTCGGCCCCCGGGGTCTTTACCAAGTGCCTAGCACCAGTGGCGGCACGGCTGCGCCTGCAGGGGATTCACGTCTACCCCTATCTGGACGACTGGCTCATCTGCTCAAGGACGAGGGAACTGGCCGTCGAACACACTGCGAGGACCATCCAGCTACTCGCAGACCTGGGATTCGCCATAAACTACCCAAAGTCCCACCTGGTGCCGTCGCAGGTGGCCCTGTTTCTGGGAGCGAAGTTCGATACAGTGAGGCGCCTGGTGGCCCCGTCTGAAGAATGTCCTCTTGCATCTACCTGGTGCGCCTCTGCAGACTATGGATGCGCCCTCTTCAAGAATTTCTCGACGCCCGTTGGATGCAGGCGACGGGCTCCTTCGAAGACAGGGTCCCCCTCAACGACATGTTCCGGCGGGCGATTCAGTGGTGGGGCGTTCGAGCGCACCTCACGGCGGGCAAGGACTTTCAGACGCCGGCGTACTAGGAGACGGTGACAACGGACGCCTCCCTGGAAGGTTGGGGCGCCCACACTGGAGATCTCCACGCAAGAGGCCTCTGGCTCCCGGAGGAGAGGCTCCTGCACATCAACGTCCTGGAACTCCGAGCCGTGTTCTGGGCTCTCAAATCGTTCCTCCCATCGCTCAAGGGCAAGGTGGTGCGGATCTTCACGGACAACACCACGACAATGTTTTACATACGGAAGCAGGGAGGCACCAGATCCCCAGCCCTATCCAAGGAGGCACAGGATCTGTGGCACTGGGCGGTCGCCCAGGGGATGTTCCTGGTTCCCTTCCATCTGGCAGGAGAAAGCAACACCATCGCCGACTCGCTCAGCAGGGAGCTGCGCGCATGTCACGAGTGGGAACTGCGCCAGGATCAGGTGGATCAACTCTTCCGACGGTGGGGCAAACCCCAAATCGACCTGTTCGCAACAGCGACGAACTCGAAGTGCAAGAGGTTCGCCAGCAGGTTTCCCCAGCCGAGAAGCATGGGCGATGCGTTCTCGTTCCCCTGGGACGGCCTATACCTGTATGCGTTCCCTCCGTTGCTGCTTCGACTCATCAGCCAACTCAAGAGGTCCCGGTGCAGGATTATCCTCGTCGCACTGGCGTGGCCGAGGCAGATCTGGTTCCCGGACCTTGGTTCCCAGACCTTCTGGACTTGTCAACGCCCCCTCCCATCAGGCTGTCGGCGGACGCGGCCCTTCTCTCCAGAGAAGGAGGCGCCATCTTCCACCACGACCCTGCGTCGCTGAACCTGCAGGCTTGGCTCCTGCAGCGCTAGAGTTTGGAGGCTACGATATACCGACCGATTGCAGAGAGGTTCTTGCAAAGGCCAGGGCGTCCTCGACTCTCAAATGCTACGGTCATAAGTGGAAGAGGTTCTCTATCTGGTGCCGAGCACAGAAGATCAACCCCCTATGGATTACGGCCCCTCAAGTACTGCCGTACCTTCTATCACTGGCAAAGGCTGGGCTAGCTCATGCCCCCATTAAGATTCATCTGGCGGCGATCTCCAGATATACCAGAACCACAGGATGGACGTCCCTGTGGTCCCATCGACTGGTAAGAGTTTATGAAAGGACTGTTCCGGTCGTTCCCGCCGGTGAAGGCCCCGGCCCCGGCCCCGGCCCCTGCGTGGGAACTTAACGTAGTGCTGACCAGGCTCATGGGGCCCCCATTCGAGACGATGCACTCCGCACTGATGAAGTTTTTGTCGTGGAAGACTGCATTCCTGGTGGCCATTACCTCCGCACGACGAGTGGGAGAGATCCAGGCCCTATCCTGCAAAGCACCGTACTTGACTTTCCATGCCTCGAGGGTGGTGCTTAGGACGCACCCCTCCTTTATGCCCAAGGTGCCGTCGGACTTCCATCTTAACAAGCCCTTGGTGTTATCTGTTTTCTTCCCATCTCCTTCGTCGCCGGCCGAGAGGACTTTGCACTCGCTGGATGTGGCTAGAGCGCTGAAGTTCTACGTGGACCGCACAAAGAGTTTCCGGATGACATCACAGCTGTTCGTGAACTTTGGACCTGTGAATCAAGGGAAGGCTCTCTCGAAGTCTTCTATTTCCAGATGGCTCTCCGGCTGCATCATGCACTGCCACCAGTTGGCTAACCGACCGCTGCCAGGCCGTCCGAGAGCCCATTCGACCAGAGCGATCGCTGCTACTACAGCGTTCTTATCTGGTGTGCCCCTGCTGGACATCTGCAGGGCTGCTACGTGGAGGTCGACGCACACCTTCACGAGATTCTACTGCGTCGATCGGGATTCCAGGGAGGAGTCCAGGGTCGGCCAAGCAGTGCTGCGCAACCTGTTCGCTTACGGTGAGCCTGGTGAGGAGGTAAGAGATGCTTAATGTTGAGTTTTTTGTATTGCTTAATGTTGAGCCTTTTGCCACCCCCCGTGGTTGTGCCTGTGTGTACTGCTATTTATTCTTATATTCATGAGCATGTGAATCCATGCCAGACCCCATGCTGGCGAAGGAACAAGTTACTTACCTGTAACTGTTGTTCTCCAGCATGGGTCTGGCATGGATTCACATGCGAACCCTCCCGCCTACCCCTCTGCGGCTCTTCACTTGGTCATACTGCCTCTTCACGTGCTACCAAATCTGAAGATGGCTGCCAGAGGCGGGGCTTAGGTAGAGGGCAGTCATTGGCTGTGGTCAGTATGACGCAGAGATCAATGATTGGTTACTACTACGAAAGACAGAGCAGAAACGAAACTGATACTGATTGTTTCTTTACCGAGGATTCCCAGCCTGACGGGGAATATTCATGAGCATGTGAATCCATGCCAGACCCATGCTGGAGAACAACTGTTACAGGTAAGTAACTTGTTCCATATACGCACCTATGAGTTATATTTTATCAAAACTTGTACATTCAGATAATCCGCACTAAAGTGATATTTACTTGGTACCAGTTTTTAATAAATGAAGACCATAAAAACGCAAACTGTAACAAAACAGAGACGAGACCCTGTCCAGACATTTATCAACGTGCACATCTGTTTCCCTTGGCCTGCCCATAAAACTGGGCAACAGCCGACCAAATTGCCACACCAGAACACCATCAGACTGGAACTGAACCGGTTCAGTCTTGAATTAAAATTCCTATCACTGGAGGCGCACTTCTGCATCTCCTACCACCCTAGAGGTCAGTCCACCTCGTACACAGCAACGACCTGCCTACAAATACCACCTCCACGGAGCAGTGCCATACTACCGTATACCTTGCGCCATCCTCTCTTCCCGCCCCCTAACCCCCACAAGCCACATAATCAGGGGTGGACTGGGAACTAAAAGGGGCCCTGGAAATAATGTTCACAGTGGCCCCATATGACACATTTTCAGCAAGCCCAATGCTTTTCCTATGAGAAAAGTTGGAAATGCCACACAAGAGGCCCAGGGTGCAGAGACCCACCGAGAAATCGAGTTCCCTATAGGCCAGTCCACCCCTGCACATAATCCTTCTGGCCATCATGCAACGCCACCTCATGATTCACATTTCCCCCCACCCTCTATTGCACTTTTATTTATTTTTGCAGAGCCACTTGGCCCTTTAATACTATTTTACATTATGACACTCAACAAATTACTGACATGTTTCCCCAGATTCTGGGAATTGGGAGTGGGAGGGAACAAGAGGATGTTGGACCCGGATGTTGGACCCGGATGTTAGAACTATAGAGTCTCTAGGATGAAAGAAAATCGGGAGGAAAAACTCATTTTGGGTTTATTTTCTCAAACAAGTAACAGACAACAGCAAAGTGTCACTGCATGTTACCAGGAGACCTGAGACACACAGAAACGAGCATTGATACCTATGGAACATTCTAGATGGGCTAGCTGTCCTTCGTATCCATCTCTGCATGTAATCATTCAGCAATACCTGCCAAGTCTGTTAGTTTAGTATTGGTAGTTTTGATTGGAGCGAGGTGCCCGTACGTGGTGCGGTGTTAGGCACGTGCAGAGGATTTCACTCTGTGTGCACGGGGAGGTTCCGGGTGGGATTACATCCAGTTGTCGTGGTGCGCAGTGGATCGAGGGGTCCCTGCGAACGGTGGAGGCTGTGGCCAGTGTGTGCGTGCAGGACCTCGTGCGAGAATTATCTGGGTGTGTGACTTGGGGTGCGGGGTTAAGGTGTTATTGGGGCTGGAACTGCTCCATACTTGCCAACCCTACAGATTTAGGCAGTAGGCTACTGCTTTTTAAGCAGTCCTACAGATCCTACTGCTTTTTACAGTGGCGGGTAATTTATGTGACTCCAAGGCAGGCTGCAGGACAAAGCATGCAGCACTTTTAGTCTGTATGAACAGTAGGCCGGTAGGTGATTACTTTGATCGGGCAAGGACCAATCCACTGACCTGACAGCTACGTGACTCTGTCCTGCACTCTTTCCGGTACAACCCTTGGGTGAGCCACCAGTGAAGGCAAGTGGCAGAGCGCAACACCATTACACAGTATCTGCTTATCAGACTGAGGTGGCTACCAGTCTCCATGTCATTCAGTGTTCAACTTGCACTGCAGGAATACATATGTATTGCCCAAGGTGCTGCTACAGAGCAGTGGCAAACGTTGCCTACCAGTTCTGTGTGATTACCTTCTGTGAAGTTAGGTAATTGAATTTGGTGTTAACTTACCATTCAGAATTATACTTTCGAATGGATTGTGTCCTCCCACGTATTCCTCATCTTGTGATATTCGTTATCGCCAGCTTCGCTGCTTCGGGAAAAGAAATTTCGGCAGAGGGCGCTGTGCTCGAGGTCGTGGCGTCGATTGTCCCTCGACAGGCTCCGTTCTGTGTCGACGTCGCTGCTGGTATAAATAGGTTGAGCCGTGCCCGTTGGCTTCAGTTCCATTTTTCCGATTGCTTCGCTCTTGTGAACGGCGCGCTTCGAGATTTTCTGTCAGAAAATGTTTTCATCATCTACTGCTTCTACACCCGAGACTGGGTTTAAGAAGTGTATCGACTGCGGGTCAAAGATGTCTATCACCGATCCTCACCGTATCTGTCTGTGGTGTCTGGGTTCAGGTCATCGAACCGGCGACTGTGGCTCCTGTCAGTCGATGACGGAGAAGGCCCTCCGTGAGGGCAAGGGTAAGCTAGCGGTGGGGCAGGAGGCGTCAAAGGCCACTTCGAAGGCCTCGTCTAAAAGGCATAAAAAATCATCCGGTTCAAAGGAATCGGAACGTCATAAAAAACACTTGAGGAGATCCCGATCTCGTAGGTCGAGACTATCTTCTTCTAAAAAACTAAAAAGGAGACATAGATCTCCATCGTCATCGTCCGATACATCGACTGAATTAGTTCGATGTCCAACAAAATCGGATTCCCCAACAAAATTGGAAAATTTTAGAAGAAAAATGATACAGGTCTTTGAGAATGCGGCCTCAACCCCCTCAAAGAAACCTCAGAAGAGTCAGACCCCGGTCGCTCCATTGGACGACGCTGGGAAGTCTGGAACTACTGTGGTAAAACCCAGTAGTATGGGTGAAGCCCGTAAGACTCGAGTCGACAAGTCGTCGAGAGATCCTTGAGAATCAAGTGTTTCTCCGATCCCTCATAAAAAGCAAAAGTTGTCGCAATCAAGCGCAACTTCGTCGACTCCATCGGCGCCGACAGTTTCGACATCGTCTAAACTATCTTCGCCTTTATCGAAGACCTCATCGAGTGCGTCAAAGGTTCCTTCGACACCTTCGGAGAAAGCACCTATTCCTTCGACAAAAAAAATCAGGAGGAAGAGAGAAGGATTACACCCTTACCGAAGTCATATTTTTAAAAAAATATTTTAGGTCCATGTCTTCAATTTTTGAAGAGTCTGGCTCGGAGGATGAAGATGTCACTCATTTTGGAGTAAAATATGGCACTAGACAGGTTCCAGAGGAACTTATAAACCCTGAATCTAAGATGAGAGACCTGTGCGAGACTCTACATTCGGCTAGTGGCATTGACATGTCACCTGAATTAGAGTTTGCTACACCTGATCTGCAGAGCATGCAGACTCAGGTTACATGAGTTTGATGAACAGGGTGATAGAATATATGGGTTGGGGAAGAGCCTCACCTACCTTTGAACAGGATGATATGACGGACATAATATTTCGAGGTCCCCAGAAAGATCCAGTTCTCCCTTTCCATAGGGCACTTCAGAGGACAGTGGAAAGGAACTGGGAAAACCCTGATAACATTGCTGCAGTAAATGGCAATCTTCCAAAGAAGTATAGAACTGCTAATTCTTATCCAGAGTATCTAAATAGACACCCTACTCCAAAAAGTCTGGTCATTCAGGCTGCAACTACTTCGAGACAAACAGCATACCCAACCATACCTCCGGATAGGGAGGACAAAAAGGTTGATGCTTGGGCTTGTAACGTTTTTACTTCAGGTAGCATGGCCTTGAAGTCAACCAATGTCACCTGTACTCTGGCCAGGTTCACACATACCCTGTGGGAATGTATTTCGGCAGCGGCTGAACATATTCCGGAAGGCGAGGAAAGGGAAGGCTTCCTGAATATAGTCAAAGACGGGAAGGAGGCAATGGGGGAATGTCTCCAGTCTGGACAGGATACTGCTGATAGTATTAGCAGATCCATGGCATCAAGAACAGTGCTACACAGATTTGCGTGGTTGAGGAAGTTGGGGTTTGCACCAGATGTGCAGACCAGGCTTCACAACATGCCCTTTGATGACTCAAGGCTGTTTGGTAGTAAGGCTGATGAGAGCCTAGAAAAACTGCAGACCTCAAAAGCGGCAGCTAAATCCCTTAGTGCCTCCATGCGACAGCCTCAGGAACCCTATTCGGGCTAATTTTCCTAAAGGTTCGATACTACTCTTCTGTTGGTAGAGGAAGAGGACAGGCTTTTCAAAGGGGCAAAAGGAATGTCCCTTGTGGTAGACGAGGAAAGACTACAAAGCCATCTTCAGGAACAGCATCTATGCCCTCAGCCGCTCCTGCAGCCACCTCCAAATCACTCTGAGGTCTTATCATACAAAACACCAGTGGGAGGCAGACTCTCTCAGCATCTGAAAGAATGGCGGGGCATTACTTCAGATGTTTGGGCACTGGAAACAGTAGCTCAATGTTACTGCCTTCCCTTCCTAAAAAGGCCTCGCGATCATCCACCGGGAGCCAGCTCTACCAAAATTCCAGACCCGCTCCTTATGCAGGAAATTTTAACCCTGCTAGAGAAAGGTGCAATAGAACATGTACCTGTAGCGGAGAGGAACAAGGGTTGGTACTCCCCTTATTTTCTCATCCCAAAGATGAACGGAAGATTGAGACCCATCTTGGACTTAAGAAACTTGAACAAGTTCCTCAGGAAGGACAAGTTCACGATGGTAACCCTTTCTCAGATCCTTCAGGCTCTCCAACTCCAAGACTGGTTGGTATCATTGGACCTTCAGGATGAATTTTCATGTGCCAATCCATCCCAAGCACAGAAAATACAGGAGGTTCGCAGTTGGCAGTTCTCACTATCAATTTCGAGTTCCGCCATTCGGGCTGACCTCCGCTCTGAGGGTTTTCACCAAGCTGATGTCGGTAATGGCAGCGAGTCTCAGGAGAAGGGGATTCACGTCTACCCCTACCTGGACGACTGGTTGATCAGAGCACGTTCTTCCGAACAAGCTCAGGAACATCTGTCGATCACCTGCCACTTCCTCCATAACCTGGGCTTCTCCCTCAATTTCAAGAAGTCCCACATGATATCGTCCCAAAAACTCCAGTTTATCAGAGCAGTCTTGGACACTTCCTCGGGGGAAAAGCCTCGCCGCCCGAGGTAAGAGCTCTACACATCCAGCAGATGGTAACAAAATTCCAGAAAGCCCAGCATCTACCGGCCTACAATTTTCTGAGGTTGCTCGGCCTCATGGCATCCTGCATTTTTCGGGTGCCAGAGGCCAGACTAAGAATGAGATACCTCTAATAGGCCCTCAGAACTCGGTGGTCCCAATTCTCAGGGAATATGTCGGATCTTCTGCAAGTCCAGAGCGCAGTTGCTCAGGATCTACTATGGTGGGCTTGCAGCAACAACATCCTCAAGGCACAATCTTTTTGACAACCATGGCCGGAGATAACAGTAGTAACGGACGCCTCACTCACGGGGTGGGGAGCTCACACCAACAATCTGACAATCAGCGGACGTTGGTCTCCATTGGAGTCCAAACTACACATCAACCTATTGGAGCCGAGGGCAATCAGACTAGCGCTGAAGGCCTTCCTGCCCTCTGTACAGGGAAAGAATGTCCTGATAATGACGGACAACACAGTGGCCATGTACTACCTCAACAAAAGGCGTAGGATCACTACCATTGTGCAGAGAAGCAATGCAGCTCTGGTTCTGGGCAATACGAGAAGGAATCTGTCGGCAGTTCACCTAGCCGGAGAGCAGAACACGGCGGCAGACGCTCTGAGCAGGCAGAGCACAGTCTCCCACGAGTGGGAGTTAGCTCAGGAAGTCCTTCTGGAGATCTTCACCCTTTGGGGAACCCCTCAAGTGGATCTGTTCGCGACCACGGTAAACTGGAAGTGCAATAAGTATTGCTCAAGGGAATTTCCCTCGAGAGGAGCTCTAGGAGATGCGTTCGTGGTGGACTGGGATTTCCCCCTACTGTATGTCTTTCCTCCAGTCCCCGTGATTCTTCAAGTAATCAGGAGGTTGAGAAAGTTCAGGAAAGCCATGATCCTAATTCCCCGTGATTGGGCCACGAGGACATGGTACCCGGACCTTCTGGACATATCCATCTGCCCTCCAATACGTCTTCCGCAAAGAGAGGATCTTCTCTCGCAAGAGGAAGGTCGGGTTCTCCATCCAGAGGTCAAGACACTCAATCTTCACGCATGGTTTCTGAGAGGTTGAGATACAAGGATTGGGATCTTCCGGATGACGTAGGAGATTTTGCTTTCGGCCAGAAGGCCAGCAACAAAATCCTTGTACCGGTGTCGTTGGAACAAGTTCAGTAACTGGTGCAAGTATAAGGATGTGGACCCTTTTCAATGTGGCACCCCAATGGTGCTTTCTTTCCTGTTACATCTAGCCAATATGGGGCTCCAGATTGGAACAATTAAAGGATATCTTGCTGCGCTGTCCATTTTTAAGCGCTCCTCGGAAGAGGTTTCTTACTTTAAAATTCCATTAATCAGTAAGTTCCTGAAAGGACTTAATAATGTATATCCACCAATACCGTTTCATGTTCCAACTTGGGATTTAAACCTAATTCTTAAATTCTTAACTTTTATACCATTTGAGCCTCTGCACTCCTGTCCATTGAGGCTTTTAACACTAAAACTGTCCTTTTTGTGGCATTAACATCAGCCCGCAGGGTTAGTGAACTACAGGCTCTCTCATGTAAACCTCCATATACCATCTTTTACAAGGACAAAGTAGTTCTTAAGGTTAAACCATCTTTCTTACCAAAAGTAGTTTCTGACTTCCATTTGTCACAAAAATGATTTTGGCAACATTCTATCCTCCTCCTCCTCATTTGGGTAAAGAGGAGAGATTGCATAGACTGGACCCCAAGAGGGTCCTCAGTTTTTACATTTCAAGAATGTCAAAATTACGTCAAGATGACCAACTCTTTGTGGGTTACACAGGTCGTAAATTGGGGTTAGCGGTGACAAGACAAACTATATCCCGCTGGATCATTCTGGTTATATTGGAATGCTATAGATTAGTAGGAAAAGACCCACCGGATGGGCTACGAGCTCATTCCACTAGGGGAATGGCTACTTCAGCAGCTCTAAAGAGGGAAGTCCCTGCAAAAGACATTTGCTCGGCTGCAACATGGGCATCAATGCATACCTTCATCAAACATTACTGCTTGGATGCCTCCGCCTCCAATGAAGGTTTATTTGCCAGGGCGGTACTTCATTCCGTCCATGAAAACAAGAACTAGCACTCCCACCTCCAATTTGATCGCTGCTATGGGAGTCAAGATGAGGAATACGTGGGAGGACACAATCCATTCGAAGAACAAGTTACTTACCAACTGTAACGTTTTTTCGATTGGATGTTCCTCCCACGTATTCCTCATCGACCATCCCAGCCTACCCACAGTACAGTTGTTTTCTTACACTTTCCTCTCACGATGGGCCTATCAGTCACAGCATACGCCTGGATGTTCCACAAGCATTTCCTCCAAAAAACAGAACTGAAGCCAACAGGCGCGGCTCGAGCTATTTAATACCAGCAGTGACGTCGACACGGAACGGAGCCCGTCGAGGGGCAATCGACGCCACGACCTCGAGCACAGCGCCCTCTGCCGACAACAAAGCTGGGGATAATGAATCTCACAAGATGAGGAATACGTGGGAGGAACATCCAGTCGAAAGAACGTTACAGTTGGTAAGTAACTTGTTATTTTCAACATTTGAACATCTTTACATGTTGTGCTGTTTGATGGGTTGTGTATTTTCGAATGCTTGAATGGTGCCAACAATGTATGTTTGTATTTTCCTGTGATGTCATCATTGTGGGGCGAATTATTATTTTTGAAACTTGAAAAATCCTACATATTTTTGGTTACAGAATGTTGGCAAGTATGCTGCTCTTTCCAGTTTGATTTGGTTCTGCCAGGAGAGGAGGGGTATTAAAGGTGGCCTGGAGTCAGGGCAGTTATAAACCAACTTGGTGACAGAGGTCACAACCTCTGTCATGCAACAAAACCCCTCATTAAGAATAAATAATTGCTATATAAATGGAGATGGTTTCATTACATTGTAATTCAAGTACTTTACGGAAGAATTTGAATGTGAAAACACAGCTGTTGCTGGCCAAGTAAATTGTTTTTCTGTCACCTGCTCATAGGGAAGGCCTTGCCTGAATGCAGTTTCAAACTGTCTGTACTGGCACACTGCAGTGTGAACAGCCTGCTGGGGTCTGAGTGCCCACTGACGTGGCCCTGTGTTGCAGGTGTTCTCTTCGTACCACCTCACATGTATTTCGCAAGGGGCAATACTAGACTTACTATATGAATTATATTCTGATAGGTTATCATTCCAAGATGGAAAGTCTGGTACACGCTCTGTGCAGAGCCCCGGCCAGAAAATGTGGCGCCCTCTCCCTGCCCCTGGTCAATTGGAGGGTGGGTGGGGTTGGAGGCGCCAAATGTGTTTTCAGTGGTGGGAGAAGCGGTCCTTTTGAAATGAAATGTGCTTGCGGGCGCATTTAACAATAGGGTGCTGCACCACCCTATTAGGATGTTTATCTCCCCACTCCTGCGCTGGACCAGAGCAGGGAGGTAATTATCTCAATAGGGTGCCAGCACCGTATTGTTAAATGCTCCCGCGAGCGCATTTAATTTTAAAAGGACACTTCTCCCACCATGCCAGCTCGGGGTAGCCCTGGAAAGGCTCCCCCGCCCCCCAAGCTGGCACCCTGGGGGGGCTATGGTGCCCTGGGTGGTCGCCCACCCCACCCTTCCCTAAGGCCGGCCCGGGTACACGCTTGTTGTACTCTTTCAAAATACCTCTCTGAGAGTGGCAAAGGGTACAAATGGCACAAATGAGGATTCCGGCATTAAATCGGAGCATTTCAGGACTATAACAATGATCAGCGGTCTCCCAAGTCTGTGATAAAAGGAGTGTATGTGTGAATCTCTAACTTCATAACTGATGCATGGCTTGGTGCTCACATCACAGTTCACAATACTCACCCTAACATTAACCATGAACCATACATGCTAATTTGGACATCTTATGTTTTTGGATGCCAGTATAAAATAGCTGCATCATCAGCCACTTAAATAGGGTACAAGGGCTGTTTTGCTTCTTGTTTCTGACCCCACCCCAATACAGAAACATCTATTGGGAATTATATCTACAGACTGGGCAGGATACTGCACAAGAGACCCAATAAATGATGCACAGAAAGGATTGTACCTCTTTCAAACTTTAGTCCGACCAGTAATAAGCTGATGAAGCATTTTAAACAAAACCGGCTTCTAATGCATGGTAATGGGTCCACAGATCCTCAGCCACTACCGCCTCACTATTACGCAGGCCCCAGGGGTTATTTTGCCGAAAAAGAGCAGGCCTGTGCTTTATCTAAGGGAGCTGGAATTAGCATCTGTTATTAGTGCTGGCCTGCAGCTAGTGAAAATCATGGTGAGGCAGTGTAGAAAGGGCGCTTGGCCGAGTGGCTTTACAATTTGCAACTTTTTTGATTGCTTGTGTGTTTGAGTGTGGGCACAGTATGGCATGCTCGTCAGTCATATACACAAAACATTCTCGGGTGCTCTTGTATGGACATTGGGCACATCAGACAAAAACAGATATGTGCTGTTACATAAGGGACCACCACATAAGCACCATTAACCAACAGGGTGGTGACTTGTGCAGAGCACAAATAATTGCTGCAAACATATCAATGCATTGATTTTCCATGGACTACTGCCTGCATGGTGACTTACAATGAACTCTACTCTCCTAATCAAGGTGCCAAGTGACATTGAATTGCCATCTGGAGTGTGCACTATTCAGTGGCTGGCTTGTTTAGAGAATTAAGACATTTGATGCTGAGCAGATACATTTAGTCCATGTCCCAAAGCAGCCACTAGAATACTTGAGCAAGAAAATTAGAGTTAACCTTTCCAGGGATGCGCCATATGCAATTAAAAAGTAATATATTTAAAAAAACATTTTGACTTGTCAAAGAGACATGAAAATACAGAAAATAGTTAAAAAAAAAACACCTTTCTGTGTGGCTCGTTAATTCTCTTTGAAGAATGCATAGGTTTGGTCAACTGATACTTATGCTGGCCTGGTGAATAAATATGGCCCATGTTCAGTTTTGAATACTGAAATGTTAAGCACATACTGTGTAAAAACCATGGCTTGTTAAGTGGGCCAAACTTATAAATTGCCCCACTTGAAAGGCTGTCCGCACAGAGTATGAAGGGCACAAGGTGTGTGACTCCAGAGCATCTCATCCAGAGCATCTCATGCTGCGTTTGCAATATGCATTCCTTTGTTTACATATTCAAAACCCATTGCAGTCATAAAGTTGGCAGAGGAGCACTCGCCGGCACAGCAGGCTGCTTAATCTGTTGTCCGATAACCTCAGAAGCAGCTTTCTGGGTGGACCTCTTACAGCGCCCACCTGCTGAGCTATTTACCTCGGCGCCCTGGGCCGTCACCCACTCCGAGAAACAGGGCTGCCTTGAGTTTGCAGACATAGAAAGCCTTACTGTGACAAGTCCACACAGACCACAAAGAAATCCAACCCACGACACATACTAAACCCGAGAAGATGGAGTAATGAGGCTCAAGCCCTCTGTATCCAATAATCGCTGCTGATGGATAAAATCTTTCAGCAAGACGAAGAAGGAAGCTGCGGACATAGAAAAAGGAGACATTGGGGAAAGACTAGTCCCCACGGGAGGAAAACGTTGGTCGGAATCCCTGCTCACCCTGGGCTGAATTTTCACAAAACTATTTCCTTTTTCAACAATGACTGGAACAAGCCTCTCCAAGTCTGCAGGTGGCACGTCGGACTGTCCTGCCAGCACTGTGCCTTTACTTATTTTATTTTTTACCTCGCGGTAGTGAGACCACAGGAGCAACTGTGCCTCTACTTAAGGGATCCCAAACTAATAACGGGACTGACACCGTCCCGAGTAGGGCTGCCCGTTACTTGACCCCAGGGCAAATTGACACAGAACTGGTGTGGTGGCCCAATGAACACAGGACACCAGAATAAAGATCAGGTATTTTATTTGGCACCTTGGAACATGCAGAGAACTGGCTGTACTCGCAGTGAAGTCCTTGATGTGTCGGTGCAGTTTGCTTCACTGCACTGATGTATCAGTCTCTGCCTTAGTGTCATAACGTATTTACAAGAGCTCCTGTGAGGCTCCATATGGTAGCCATGGCATTACGCTCTGCGTAGCAGATGAGCAGCAAAGGGAGTCTGGCTGCTCAATGGAGGCTTCAGGCCTCACCTTAGGAGCAGCGCTGGGGCACAACCGTTGCCCTCACAGTCTGCTCTGCTCGCTTCCCACGCATGTTCGTGTGAGATCTCGGATCCCCGAGATCTCACGCGACAAGTCTTAATAACTGGTTTGGTGCGCCGCTCCATGGGACCCAACATCCCCCCCCCCCCCCCTACTTCCACCGGAAGCTGAGGATGCCCCCAAAAGACCAGAGCATGGAGTAACCCACCTTGCCTTTCAAGGAAAGTAAATGTCTGGGTGAGACTTGGTGTAGCGAAGTTGTTGGGAAGGAACCAGGGTCCTCCCGCACTCCCCAAGCACTTTAGAATTAGGCAACCCCTCTTTTAGGCGCTATAATGGACTAGGGTGGAAGAGGAGCACTGGGAAGGCTCTCTCGTGCAAATATAATCATATACACAGATATGGGCATGCACTGAAAAGGGCAGTTTTGGTTTAAATATAAAGCACAGTTAACTATTAGCTGGTTAGATTTGTAATGTCAGATCCTAGGCATTGGAAAATCTTAAATGTTGAAGAGTCGAGCTCCTTCCCAGAATGCAGCCTGTGAGATTCTAAAAATTGGACTACAGGCGGTTCTGCTGTTTGTCACTAAGGCTGGCAGCAAACAAAGTGACTTTCACCAGCTGTCTACTGTCCGTCAAGGGTACATGCAGGCTAAGAATAGGGATTTCCATGATCTGCGTGACAAAATGCAGAATGGGACAGATTATAAGTATTATGTGTGGTGGAACCTATAGGGCCTGGATAACATCAGCAGGAGGAGTAAGTATGGATAGAATGAATGAAAATGGTTTCGTTTTGCCTGGGGCTAGGCCTCAAGGTTTGTAAAAGTCTGCAGGGCTGCAGTGTTTCTGAATAACGCAGCAAAATGTAGAGCAGCATGTTCTGATAAAACTGCTGACAATGCAGAAAAGGCGGCTTTGGAGCATCCATAGCATGGAAGAAAGACAGTTTGGGATGCAGCTATGGTCCATATGGTCATGATTCCTGCCCCTCATGTCCCCAGCCCTCCAAGATGTCAGGCTGGAGCCAGGCCACGATCACCTACATGTCCCTCAAGGGCCTCTCCATCCCTCCAAAGACCCACTTGGAGTCGGACTTGGCGCTTGTGGCACCAGACTCACTCACTCCCATAGGATAACATTGGGGATTGGACTTGTAGTGCATTGATGGGGACAAGATGGATGCCCCCACATATTTTGGTTCCCAGAACTGCATGTGCAGTCTAGTCTTTTTGGTGTGGTTCAGCCCAGAGACTACTTAAGCCACGCCCAGGCTGAGAAACATGCTTTGTGTTTTCTTGACCTGCAGCGTGACGCTCACCGTGTTCGGATCGGTCTCCAGTAGGCCTGCATCTTTCTTCTGCGCTCAGCTCCTGCAAGAACAAGAACACCGTTGGGAACAGCCTTCCCTTGCGATGCTTCTGCCCATCATTCATCGCTCCTTCTGTTCTGCGGGCATCTTCGGCGGTGTCATTCCCATCCTAGCATGCCGCTTCCTAAGGAAAAAGGGAAAAGAACAGAAAAAAGGCATTAGTAAGCATTCAGCAAATCCTTGCTTATTTTTAAAGACTGTACGAGCTTCAAACGCTTACCTGAATTGCAGCCGCTCTGGGTGAACTCTGTCTCTGAACTTCTCATCCATCTGCAAGAGGGAAAAGACACTCCAGGTTAGCGTGGAGACATCTAGAGGCGCCGCATACCGCGCTTACTCACCGCATTTCTTCTTCATAACCGGCATCCACGCTGAAAACGTCGCGGCACCTAAAAGACACAGAAAAAGAACTCAGTTCAATACAAATATGAAAGGGTTGCATCGCGCATCGCTCTCTCACTCACCTTCAGCGCTACTCATCTCAGCAGCACGTCACAATCCCCGGACGCCGGCCATCTAAGGAAAGAAAGGAACGAAGTTGGAGAACTGTTCAAAATACTCACATACTTACCTGTCGGACTCTTGCCAGTGAAGTAACTAGGCAGCAACAAGCCCGCATCAATCAACGCGCCCCTGCGCTGAAAGCAGGACGGAGAGCACACTTTCCAAGAAAACCAGGTGAGCTGTGGATCAAAGGGGGAAGGGTTGGACCCCGGGGAAGAAGGTGTTCAAGCACACATACAATAGGGAGTTTAACTCTACCAATCCTGTGTTTCGGGCCCAGTCTCCAGTCGAGTAGACTCCAGGGAAGGGTTTGAGGTTGTAAGAGGTCAGAACAGGCTGAGTGACGTTCCCGTCGATACCAGGTGAGCGTTACACATATCCAGTGAGGCCACTACAGCTGCCTGGCACCTCTTTGGCAGGAAGGAACGGAAGACGGGCAGGAGAAGACCGTTCAGGCAGCAGAGTCCTTTGCTACCATCCTGATTTTTGTAAGATTAAACTTGTTACAGACTTTTGGCCTTATTTCTCTAGAAGGGTGTATTTATTCTGGTGTGAGCGTAATTAGGGACACCCTTACAAAGTGTATCACAAATACAGAAACGTTACCAGATGACAGTGAAATTGGGTGATACACAACTCGGTCCTGGGCTTTAAGTTATTCGACAGTTGTATTCTGGGAGTTTGTGTTTGCCAATCGAATTAAATTATGTTACAAAGAAGGAGAGGAATGGGCCAACGTCCCATCTGGTAGCCTTCTTACCAGGAGCAGTCTGCCCAACTCGGTGCACTTTTTCTCTTCCCCGCCACCTTGGCGTTTTTGTACTCTCAAAATTGTCCCATAACTCTGCGTAGTTGTGGTTTTCTCTCATTAAAATGCAGAACTACAAGACTAGCCATGTGAAGGGGAAACTGGGAACTGGACAAGCACACTGTGGCTGACCTGGGACAGCTTGAGAGTTGAGTCCCATTTCATATGGCCTGCTTCCTTGCTACCCCAAAACTTAATTCTGACCCTCCTGTGCCCAGTGCTTTAAATGGGGGGTTGGTGGGGGAAGAAGTGCAGGTACTCTCCAATCGATTCTATGTGATATTTTGAAGGCCGAACACAAGAAAGACTGATTAATTTCAGCTGATTTTGTGCCGACTTAAAAATGCTGAATTATCATACATGTGGGATGTTACTCTCTGACACGCTTACAGGATTTTGCAGAAATCGGGGTATTTCACCCACCCTGATACCCCATCCGCCTTCCCTACTGCCATCTTCCTTGCCCAAACAATTCGCTGTAACCCCCACCAGACACACTTGCACGCAAACATTTATATTTACCTGCCCCCACCGCCGTCAGACATTCTGCCTTCTCACCAACACAGACATACGGACACACAGCAGTGTTTTTAAATCGGTTATTGTGAATGCGAACAAATAAAAAAGAAATGTTCGCTTAAGAACCACCAATCTATGCTTTTAAGTGGGCTGTGGCTCAGCCTGGGAGGGTCTCACTCTTGCGCTGGAGCCCAGCCGAGGCTCACGGACCCATTTTAATATATCTAACACTGAGTATACTTCCCCCAACTCTATTTTCCTAGTTCTCCATTAATCTCACTTGCGTTGTGTTTTTACTCTGTGTCTATTTCTGTGTCTCACTTCCCACACTCCCACTTCAGTGATGTTCTGACGCCCTCTTTAACTCTGACCTTTGGCGTATGCTCTGCTGAAACATCTGTTTTCAACCAACATTTCGGTATTCTGATTTACTGTCAAGTCATTACCTTTTTTAAATTTGAGTGTCAGCCTAACGCAACCATCTCTCAAAAAAACATATAAATTACAGACTGATTTTTACCTATTTTGACACCAATATTGTGTATAAAAGATGGCATTCTTTTGAGAACTCACAAATTTTTGCAAGCAATGCACAGTGAGATAAATTATGAGCCAAGGATCACACACTTTGGTTAAGAAGTGTATCTGGGATGCTGTCACAGAAACTTTGTTTATTATGCCATATCCATGTATAAATTAAGACTTCTTTTTGCAAGTCAAGGAAAACAGTTGGTCAGTCCAGCAGTAGCAGAGCTTAAGATTCTAGATGCAGCTGTTGTGCAAGTTAACACTTTTTAAGTCTGATCCTTAACTCTATGTAAAAGTCAATTTGGAGAGGGCTCAAAGTCTCACGAAGTAGCAGAACAGCAAAGGTTCCTGTGGATACTTTCAGTCTCTAGGTAAGGATACTAGAAGAATGGACGGTGGAGACCTTGTTAAAAGGACTTGCTAAAGGGACACAAGCTGGTTGCTTGGGTCTGAGGTCAGAGGGGACACCCTGGTCACTTTTACATGCACTCAAATACTCTGGAGCAACTTCTGGGATTAAGGCAAGCAATACCTTTTCTCACTACAGTACATTAGGTTAGACATTTTTGTTGCTGGATTCTCCTCTGGATAGTAGCGCTGGACCCGGTCTCCGGATTCCTTGGTCTGGTGATGAAAGGCTGCACTCTGATCAGGATTTTTCAGCAGTAGTCTCGATGGAGGACTTCTAGCACAGATTTCTTCAGCTTCGTCAGTTTGCGGTTTTGGTGCATTTTCTGCAGCACCGACAAAGGACACGATTTGGCTGGTCAATCTGTTTCCTGGAGTCCTGCACTCTTTGGAGGGGACTTGGATGAGTCGGATTGGGTCTCTGGTGGCTCACCTGGAGCTCAGCAAAGACTTGGACGTATTCGGCAAGAGGATGCACTACGATTGGGTTGGAGGACTCCTGGTATTTGTGGTTTGCAGCTCTGAAATGCCACAGCACCTCGGGAGATGGCTCAGATTGTAGTTAGTCTCAGGGCTAGTTGGTCTCAAGAGCAAAATGGAAGGAGTCGTCCTCTTCGTAGCTCCTCTGTCGCAAAGAAAACTGGGTCAGGACAGCAGTGGTCACTTCAGTGTTGCAAAGAGTCTGCAGGCGTCTCTGGTAGTCTTCCTCTTTGGTGACTTCAGTTTCCAGTGGTCGACTTGCCTTTCACCTTAGGAACCTCACCTTTTATTCAGTTTCAGCACACACTCCTCTGCAGTTTACAGAAAGGGGCGATTGGCTGTCCAGTCAGGACAGCCAGACCCCCAGTGCGAGCTGGTTCCATACAGGCACTAAAGCAGGCAAAAGTCAGGGAAATGAAAAACTCATTCCCTCTTCCTTCCCGCCCAGACACTGGAACCTAGGTTCCCGCCAAAGGCAAAGCATGCACACAGACCTACCACTCCCAGAATGGTAGAAGAATGGCTAACTAAGGACAGCAATGCTAGAAATGGCTAAAAAAGAAAGAAGCCATCAAGTTTGTATTAGGGAGACCCTATTGTGCATAACCGAGACTGTGAATGCAGTCTGCGGTAAGAAAAATAACACAATAGTTGCTAGAACACGTCCACTGCCACCAGCCATAACTAGTAGGTTGTCTATGTGACTAAAGTCACAGGAGCAGAGAGAAGGGGGGATACTAAGTATCCCATTGGCACTCCACATAAGTTGGTGTGTGCCTCAGAATATAACGTTTTAGGAACCTCAACTGTAGTTACTCGTTGATAAAGAAAAGGATCTCAAAGGAGAACCCTAAGAGTTCTCAGCAACACTGCCCTAAGGAGCTTTGTGTTGCAATTGTAAAATACAAATGCCTAAAAGAGATATGGAGGAAAGTAGACTTAATAGAAAAAGTAAAACACAGAGAACAGAGTTCCAAAAGGTAGACCATAAGAATGAATGAGTGGAAAAAGGATCTACTCATTCGGGCTATAAAGAAAAAGGTCAGGAAGTCCAGTAAAAAGTGCTTGGGGTCTCACTAGGGGAGGGAATGAAGTATAGAAATGATGCATCTCCCCAACAGTGTCCTCCGGTTGTACCTCCTTCCTCTCATTCCCTCGTCCCCACAGTCATACCCCAACTGACCCTCCACGCCGAAATGGTCGGCTGCTTCCACGACGAACAGTCTGGTTTTAGGGCTGCTAGAGGGACGGAAACTGCTCTCCTGAACACGTGTGAAGACCTACTCTCTAACCTGGTCTCAAACACTCCCTCTGTTTTCTGCTTTTGACAGTCAACCACCCCATCCTCAAACAGTCTCCAGGATACCCTAGGCATCACGGACTGGGCACTAGCATGGTTGACCTCCTTCCTTTCAAAAGGACCTTCCTAAGTGCAAATAGGCCCTCTCCTCCCCTCTCTACCTATGGCGTCCCGCAGGGCTCTATCTTATCGCCTTTGCTCTTCATCTACATGGCCCACCTGATCTCCACTTTCTCCCCTCATTTCCAGTTTTACGCAGATGATGCACTGCCTTCCTCTACCTCCTCCTACTCCCTCATACAGGCATGGTATTGTACCAATGATCTGACTTAATGCCAGTAACACAGAGATCCTTCTCATTCGGATGCCTCTTCCTTGCCCCCCTGCCCCTCTCTGGTCTGCCTCCCTGGGTCCCTCCCCTCACCCACTTGTGAGGCAAAAAACCTTGATCATGTTTGACTCCTCTCTCTTTCTCACCGCACATCATGGACCTTGTCAAAGTCCAACTTTCAGCTCCACCTCCTTAGGGGCATTTTACTTTTCCTCACCTTCCCCTAGAAGCTCAACATCTCCAGAGCCTGGGTTCTCTCTAGGCTAGACTAAAGCAGCAGCCTCTTCCTCACCCTGCCTCTTTCCTCCCTTCGCCCCTTCAGCTAATCCAGAATAGGACTGCAAGACGTATCTTTGGCCTCAAGCCCAGGTACCGCTTCTCTCCAGTATAACATCTCTCCACTGGCTCCAGGTGACCGCAAGGATCAAATTCAAGACCCTTTGCATCCTCCGCAAGGCTGTCTGACCTCTTTACATCCAGCATTCCCTCCCTAAATACCTCCCAGCCAGAGTCCTTCGGTCTTCTGGCTCCAAATCTCTGCATGTCAAACGCTTCTCCAAGCAGAGTGGGAGGTAGATCCCTTTCCTCGGCTGGCTCCTCCCTCTGGAACAGCCTCCCTCCACCACTCAGACTCAAACCGGATCGTCTTAAGTACCGGAAACTTCCCAAGTCTTTCCTTTTCTCCTCTTTCTTTCCTCGCCCCCTCCCTTGCTAACTCTCAATCTGCCGCTGCGACTGGGGCTTGGTCCCTTCAGAGTCATACAGGGGCCAGACCACCACCTACCAGTCCCCCCAGCATCCTTTTCCAGCTCTTGTCCTCTGGCTCCCTTCCCTGGACTAGCCCAACTTGGTCCTCCCTGTCCACAACACTCATCCTTCCCCTGCCACCAAAACTCACCCTCCACCGTTCCCCTGGCACTTGCCGCCTTGGCCTGATTGGCACTTGCACGTCCCACCCTTGGAGGTCCCCCCACTCTACCCCCTCCCCCTTGCACTTAGCACCTTGTTATGCACTTGCATGGCAGGATTGTCACAAGTGCAATATAACCGTTTTTTTTGTTTTTTTTTTTTTATTGCTATGTGTCCACGCCCCCCCACCCCCCTTGTCTTGTGGCGCCTGGAAACACCTGTGTATAGATAGGCACTGTACAAACGTCCAATACATTTAAAACATTTTTTTTTAAACTTGTCATCAGGAAAGGACACAGCTATGATAATTTGGGAACCACCACCAAACTGTATACTGTAATTGCGCTGCTAAATAATAGGCATAGGTCGGGATATTCCAAGCCCCCTTTCTCGAATGGTTGAGTCAGGATGTCATACGAGATCCTGACCTGTCCACAGGCACAGATTATCTTGATAATACTTCTAAGACGTGCCCAAAAACTAGCAGGGGGCACGATCAGTACGTTATTAAAGATGTACAGCAGTTTGGGAGCTAAAAACCATTTTAATGAGGTAATGTCTAGCGGCTTGTGACAAGGGAAGGAGGTTCCAGGCTTTTACTTTGTGTTCTAGCGCCTTTACATAGTTCTCAGTATAGTGGGTGGAGGGGGGGAGTCACTATTATGCCCAAATACTTAATGCCTTGAGGACACCATTAACAGGCCTCTGCAGCATCCTCTCTTTGTACCCCCGATTTATCCCAGTTGCTAGTTAGCCGTGGAAGGGTACCAAAATGTCGTAACTCCTGTACCAAGGGCTGTAGGTTGTGTTTGGGTTTGATGTCGTGGTTGAAATGTGAGAATGGATTTGAACTCCTCTATGGGCATTCTAGTCTCTTATGCAGTAAGCTAATGGCTTGGGCAAAAAGGAATGGAGATCGAGGACATGCCTGCCTGGTTCCTCTCATTGCCGTGATGTAGTCGGAAACCACCTCATTGGTCAGCACTCCAACCCAAGGGTAAGTGTAAAGGAGGTTGACCCATCTGAGAAATACCAGTCCCCACCCAGATCTATGCAACACCTCAAACAGAAAAGGCTACTCCACAGAGTCAAAGACCTTCTCTGCATTGAGCGCGGCCACAATGATTGGAACCTCAATGTCAACATTATGCTTCAGGGTACATGGGCATCATAAATTGTTCTAGGTTGACCTCCCGGGTATAAATCCTGCTTGGTCAGGAAGAATAAATCCTGGCATGTGTGGCAGTAATCTGTCATTTTAAAATGTAGCTATTATTTTATTATCAGTATTTATTAAGGATAGGGGCCTGTCAGAGGCACACCTCTGTGGGTCTTTAATTAGCCTTCGACAGAACCGTTACCAGGACGTTCTTGGACGGGCTCCGGATTGCAAGACAGATGATCGAGGTTTCATGCACATCACACAGGTGCGCGGTATAAGCAGTTCTGCATATTCTTTATACATCTCGGCCATAATACCATCCGACCCAGGTGGCCTTCCCATTGGGGAGAGATGCTATCACTTGGCGTATTACTTCCTCTGATGTTAACTATATGCTGCCTGGTAAAGACCAGTATGCGTTATTTTTATTAAAGATAGTCCTGAAATGTAATTCCTAAAAATTTAAGTTGTTGTATAAGGCATAATTACAGCATTGCTACTGTAAAAAACACTGCATTGTCACAGTAAAATGTAGGTTGGTGTATCTTAATTTCATAGTGTCAACTATATTTCATTTTGTTGGGGAAGATGCATCACATTGAGGAGTGAATACTTTTGAAAATGTAAATGATCACACTGCCACATGCTTTTGATGGCAAACCCAGTTCTGTTACTTGCTGTGCAAATGCTGTTCGCCCCAAGAGCTGATTACTCCTTTACATTAGCACCCTGTTGATTTATACCAAATACCATGAAAGTGATATGTGCACAAAACTACAATATTCCACCTTGTTTGCCCAGTTCTGTCTGCTACGCCATCCACTTTGCTTAGTCTCTTACTTTCTTTCCTCTTGTATAATGAATACACATGGGTACCTAAAGGTTTACACAAAATAGTGATCCATGTTCCATCCAGGCTGTACATCTGAACATTTACTGCCATACCATGCACTGTAGTAAGCCTCCAGAGCTCTGTGCTCTGATTATGATTGCCTTATGTTATTAGGACCTGCAGGGGAGAGCTGGCCAACATGTTTTCAGGCCCATTTTACCAGAACTATTTATTTGTGTCCATCCATGCAGGTAACCTTTTACAGACGCTCGTGCAGGGTTTGCAAGTTTACTCACCCACACACATAGTTCGTTAGATTTTATGGAGGGAGAGTACCCTTTGCAGGAGATGTTTTGAAACTTTTATTTAAAATTTACGTTGTTTGCAATAAATGTTCAGTAAAAGTTCCACTGTTAATGGCTGGCCTCTGGGTGGCAGCAGTGTGCCAAACCAAGTGGGTTTGTGGTGACGTGTACCATTTTACAGAAAGTGAGTTTAAATTTGTTGCCATGGGTTTAGTGAATTTCTCATATGTTGAGTGGGTAAAGTAAGTTACACGACCTGCAGGTCTAGTGGACTTTTAAAGAATTTGCAAGGCCTGGCTCCTCTCACTGTCTGTATTCGGCAGTACAAAAACAATATCTGTGTTGATGCTCTTTTTATGTCTTGGGTACAAATAGCTTTTGGTGACATTACAAATATTAGTACAACACTGCTAATCAAATGGGTGTGTTTGTTATTTAAGAATATTTTAATAAGCATTTTAATAAGCAAACTATGCTAATCAATTTTTGAAAACTAATGTATGCCTTGCCGGTGTCTGGCAATGTCTCTGACCTGTGGGATGTTGCTGTGGTGAAGCTTTCACTGTGGGATGGTGTTCTCCAGTATGCAGACCATTTCTCTGCTGGCTCTGTGTTGATCTGCCAGTAAGCCTGCTGCTTCTGAGCTTGCCCGTACTGCTCGTCGTTTGCCTGTTGCTGACCGTTCCTCAGCGTTCCTGACACTGCCTGTGGTGTCTGCTGTAGCCTTGCACCACTCCGGTAAGTACTGCCTACAAGCGGCAGTCTGACAACACCTGCTCTCATCAGCACGGTCCATTTCCGTGCTTCTTCCCTCTTCCCTGGCTCTTCCCTGGCTCTGCTTCCTTCTTCCGTTCAGCTTTTCTTTGTCTTGCAAACGCGGACCCCATTTTTAAATGTCCCACACAGCTGAATCTATTACAACTAGCCTGCGTGTTCAGCTTAGTGTTTCTTTTGATCCATATTAACTCCTTCCTCGTCTCAGTACTTGAGGCATTTGTGGGAGTGAGTCAATAGGATGTTTGGTTAGCACATAATTATCAGACAGGAGGTGTGAATTGTATTCTGCTCAGGATGACAGTATGCCATCGGGATCCTAGGTGTCCTTGGTTTTTCTTCATAAGGGGTGGGGAGGAGAATACTGCGTCTCTGAGGGAGTCGTCACCTTCGCCCGATAGTTGTCCCCTCTCACATGAGCCTCCCTCATACCACGCCCAGGGTCAAAATCGGGTAGCGGCTGCCGTCCCCTGGCCATGTGGGGGGAGATCGCTGGGGAATCAGTGATGACTCTGCAGGATTAATCACAGCACACAGTTCCAGTTAAAGATTTTAGTATATGGAAAAAGTGCAACCTGATAGTAGTAGAATCAAGACGCACTATATTGCACTACATGGACCGCAAAGATCATCCTATGCAGAGAATGCCCAGAAAAAACAATGTTAATGTTTTATTAACTGATGTCACTCGGATTAAGAAAATGAAGAGTGATAGTATTATATGCACGTTAAGCATTTTTGGTTTACAAGACACCTCATGCTAAAAAAAAAATGCACAAATTACACTTTGATTAAAAAAGTATATAAATTTCTGAGGCTTGTGGAATCTGCTTAGATCGCATGCTGTGCATAGGCCGACATCTAGTGGAAGCTGCGGAGTATTACAGTTTGTTTTTCGAAACTCGAAAATGGGCGTCGACACAGGCGTGCCAGTAATACTATCCCTAGTGTGACGTCCACTGTACCCAAGATCCCTCACGCGTCTAGGATCCTCAGATTGTTTTTTTCCGCCATACTGGTCGGAAGCATCTTGCGGAGTCCCCTGGCCTTAGCCATACTTTTACTAATAATTGAAATTTAATATTCTTTATTGACATCCTTCCCCACCCCAACGTCGACCCTCGACACTCGACGACGGCTGGAGAAGACATCGACAGTCGGCTGCTGCATGACGGATCTGGGCCTCGGAAGGCCGCTGGCCTCGGCCCTGCAAGTAGGGAGAGTGGGGGGTGGTACATACTCTTCACTCTTGGTATATAGATACACTTATATATTTCCTACACTTATCAGCCCGCTGCCTCAAGGTGCGTATGGAGGGTACCCCTTTCCAATTCTGCCCCAAGTGCAACCGCAAATACCCTTGGGTCGACAGGCACGCCACGTGCAATCTCTGCTTGCTGAGGGACCACCCCGAAGCGAACTGCAGAGCGTGTAGTAGGTTTAAACCTAAGACACTCAAGGACCGTTCGACAAAGCGTTGGGCCCACCACGCCAGGCAGGCGGCCATGGCAGCGGAGGGCGCCTTCAGCGATGGCAGCGACGCCGTACTTTCGGACGGCGAGGGCATTACGGCGTCGAAAGACAGCCGAGCGCAGGTCCCCGACCTCGGAAGGTCGTCCGGCAGGGCGGCTATGAGGAAGACCCCCGACGACGCAAGCGCTACACACCCTACACACACTAAGCACACTAAGTCCAACCGAACCTCGACGTCGACTTCTCGGAAAGAGGCACAAATAGAACGGTCCGACTCGGTGTCCTCTGGGCGCTCTCGATCGAGATCGCCTCATGACGCAAGGCAATCATCCACTCTTGCCAAGAGTGCCTCACTCCCTAGACTAATGGAAGTTCGATCGTCGGAGGACGAAGACGACTTCCACCCCCAGGCCGCGCTCCAAGAGACGGAGCCCGCAGTTAACACCAGCGAGGCCCCACGCTCGAAAGACACAGATACCTCTCCCGATCCTCGACGCCAGGCGTCGAAAGTCTCCGGGGCCTCCAAGGGACAGGGAAAACATTTTTCCACGCACGGGGAGGGGGGGAAACAGCGGAAAGCACATTCTTCCACTCCTGTAAGACCATCCTTCCCCCCCCCCCTAAGCAGACAAACAAATACAAGTCTACTGGGAGATCAACATCCAGCAAGGGTACCCTTGATAAGTCCCCTAAACTGCCTACTAAAGTCATCCCCTGTTCCAAAGAATGGTCCAGCGAAGACATAGACAGGGTCATGTCAAGGATGTCTTCCTTGGCTGATTTTTACGACAAGAATTCAGAGCATTTCCTCTCGTATGACCCTCAGGTAGCCACACCCTCAGGTTCCACTGATCCCATCCCCCTAAGTAAAAGGGCCCGGTTCGAAAGACCTGAACCCTTCGAGGTACAGCCTTACTCTACTGCATACTCTACTCCACACCCCAGGTACCAAGGAGAGCCTTTCCCTGAGGGGGACCAGGAGTTTGAAATTATGGAGAAACAAACCGGGACGGAATACTATGCGGATGATGAGGACCAGGAGGAGGGAGAAGATGAGCAGGAAATTTACAGAGTAGATTCCCCGGTAGAGAACGAAGCCCCAGTTACCGACTCGCCAGTCGATAACCAGCCCCTCCTTAATGAGGTTCTCGCTCGCGCGGCAGAACATTTTCACATCGACACCCACGGTGTACAGGAGGAAAGGGACTTTGCAGAAGAGTTGGTAGGAGAGAGGAGGCCGGTCGCTCAGACCATCCCTATCCTTAAATCCATCCAACGAAGAATAGATCCGTCCCTGGTGAACCCAAACCTCACCAGAGCAGTCAACCCCAGGGTCAAAAACTTTTCCGGGCAGCCCAATCTGACCCTCTCTATATAAGAGGACATCTTAAACCAGACTCCCTAGTGGTTACCAACACTCGGAAGAGGGCTGGAACACCCTTATCTTCGTCAGAAGCTCCTCCCGACAAGGAGAGCAAGAAACTTTACGGCTTTGGCAGAAAGGTAGCCTCAACGTCCGCCTACCAAGCAAGGATTGCTAACTCCACCACCCTGTTGGCCAGCTACAACTGCCATCAATGGGAAGAGGTCGCGGCACTCATAGCCTCTGCTCCGGAACCCTTAAAGGGCCAATTGGCTCGGATCTCGGCAGAAGGGAGAGCCGTGTCTGGTTGCATATTGAAAGCAACTTTCGACGCCGCGGACAACGCAGGGAGATTGATAGCAGAGGGTACTGTTATCAAGAGACATGCGTGGTTACGGCAGTCGGGGTCCAAAACAGAAACTCAGGCTTCTTTAATAGACAAGCCGGTGGAACCCGATCTATTGTTTGGGAAAGCGGTCGAAGACGCACTGAAAAACGCCAAGGACGACTACGAAACACTTAAATCCCTTGGCCAACTAACCAACAAACCCCCTAACCAGAGGGGGAACAGTAATTTTCGTCGCCCACGCGGCCAAAATTCACAAAGAGGCAACTATGCCCAGGGACAGGGTACACAGTGGAACAACAGCCAGCAGTCTACCCAAAGTTACGGCAGGGGTAACAAAAGAGGTTGTGGGAGAGGCAGCCCCAACAAGGGAGGTGGCACACCTCCACCAAAGCAGTGACGCTCAGTTCAGGGTCCCTTCTCATGCAACCCCAGTAGGGGGACGCATTTCCAACTTCACCCAGGCTTGGGAAGGGATCACCTCAGACCGATGGGTGCTGTCAACAGTGTCCACAGGATATTGTATAGAATTACTGCAGGGTCCCCGGAACCATCCTCCACGTCAAAAAGTACACTCCCTAGAACATCAGAAAATCCTTCTTGAGGAGATCGCCATTCTGCTAGAAAAGGACGCGATAGAACTCGTCCCAGGACACCAGGTAAACAAGGGTATCCATTCAACCTACTTCCTTGTGCCAAAGAAAGATTTGACAATGCGCCGAGTATTGGACCTACGGCCTGCCAACAAGTATGTCAAGCCCCAAAAATTCCGTATGACCATGCTACAAGAGGTAACCCCCCTCCTAAAAAAGGGGGATTACATGGCAACCTTGGATATGAAAGATGCTTATTTTCATATTTCCATGCTCCCGGCGCACAGAAAGTACTTGCGCTTCAAGGTGGACAGTCGCCACTACCAATTCAAGGTACTGCCCTTCGGGATAGCTTCAGCACCAAGGGTATTTACCAAGGTACTGGCGGTGGCAGCGGCACACCTACGCAGGGAGGCAATCCCAGTGTACCCTTATCTGGACGACTGGCTCATAACGGGGGAAACCCCAGGAATTTGCAGGACAAACATTGAAAGGACTATCGACCTCCTCCACGAATTGGGCTTCTCAATCAACGAGAAGAAGTCAAGCCTGGTGCCAAGCACCTCAAAACAGTTCCTAGGAGCAATCCTAGATACTCAGGAAGGGTTGACCTTCCCTTCGGAAGAGAGAATTCGGAATATACTACTGCAAATTCCACATTATCAGTCCGGTCAACAAATAACGGTACGCAAAGCAATGCGGTTACTGGGCATGATGGCGTCATGCATTTACCTGGTCCCCCACGCGCGCCTGCGCATGCGTCCCATGCAGGAATGGTTGGCGAAACAGTGGTCTCAGGCAAGTGGTCAGTGGGACGATCTAGTGGTCGTTTCGCCAACACTGGTACAGAGCCTACACTGGTGGACAGAGAGAATCTCGCAAGGGAAAAACCTTTTTACGATCCCGAAATACAGGCAGTGGTGACTACAGATGCATGCCTGACTGGGTGGGGAGCTCACCATCTCCACCACACAGCTCAGGGTCTCTGGTCTCACTCAGTAGCCAAGACCCACATCAACCTCCTAGAGCTTCTGGCAGTATTCCGAGCGCTTCGGGCGTTCGAGCCCCATCTACTAAACCTGTCGGTGCAGATCCGGACGGACAGCATGACAGCCATGTTCTATCTGAACAAGCAAGGAGGGACTCGTTCGCCAAATCTGTCCAAGCTTGCCCAAAAAATCTGGATATGGGCACTCAGACGGAACCTCTTCCTGTCATCGCAACATGTTCCAGGGGAGCTCAATTCCCTAGCGGATGCTCTAAGCAGAGACTCCCTCCCAGAAGAACACGAATGGGTACTTCAATGAGAGATCGTAGGAGATCTCTTCTCTCGGTGGGGTTTCCCCACTATAGACTTATTCGCCACAAGCGAAAACAAACAATGCCCAGGATTTGCATCCAGGTTCCCCCAGCCAGACTCCCAAGGGAACGCCCTGTGGATGAACTGGTCAGGGATGTTTGCGTACGCTTTTCCACCAACTCCTATCATCAGGAAGGTGGTGTACAAGATGAACAAGGAATCGATGACGCTCATCCTAGTTGCTCCCATGTGGGCGAGACAACCATGGTTTCCACACCTACGCAGAATGGCGGTGTGCGAGCCCATCAAACTTCCAGCCTGGTACAACCTTCTGTCCCAGCAACAAGGTCAAACAGTGCACCAGCAACCCAACTCAATGAACCTGGCAGCATGGCTCCTGAAGTCATAGAGTTTGGACATCTCAATCTACCACAGAGGTGTATGGACATCCTAAAAGAATCCAGGAAACCAAACACAAGGCACTGTTACTTTGACAAGTGGAAAAGATTTGTTATTTGGTGCCAGAACAAACAAATCAACCCTGTTGATTGCACTCCTTCCAACGTCGTGACATACATGCTCCACCTGCTGGATGCAGGATTGGTTTTTAACTCTCTGAAAGTACACCTGGCAGCACTCTCGGCTTACACCACATCCCATAACAAGGTGTTGTGGTGGAAGGTACCAGTAGTTAAAGCCTTCATGGAAGGAGTAAAGAGACTTCACCCTCCTATTTCAAACCCACCGCCAGGATGGGACCTTAATGTGGTGCTAGCTAAGCTCATGGGCCCCCCTTTTGAACCCATGCATAAAAGCAGTCTCAAACACCTGACTTATAAAACGGCCTTCTTAGTAGCCATTACCTCTATAAGAAGGGTCAGTGAAATTCAGGCTCTGTCAGTGCAGGATCCTTTCTTTACTATCCACAAGGACAAACTGGTTTTACGCACACACCCTAGGTTCTCACCTAAATTTATATCAAAGTTCCATGTAAACCAGTCCATCGAGCTTCCGGCTTTCTTCCAGGACCCGAAAAGCTCGGCTGAGGTGAAACTACACACCCTAGATGTGCGTAGGGCGGTCCTCTACTATGTAAATAAAACCAGACCGCTAAGGAAAACAGATCAACTGTTTGTCTCCGTAGCTACAGGCAGAGAGGGAGATCACGTCTCTAAAGGTGCTATCTCGAAGTGGATTATCAACTGTATACAGCTTTGTTACTCTCTTTCTGAAAAAACTCTGCCTTTTACGCCAAGGGCCCACTCTACTAGAGGCATTGGGGCCACTCTGGCTTTCATTGCAAATGTTCCCCTCGACACCATTTGCAAAGCAGCTACTTGGAGCTCTATTCACACTTTTACTCAGCATTACTGCATTGACACTCATTCCAAGACAGATACACAAGTGGGACAAGCGGTTCTAAGATACCTGTTTGCTCATGACCCTTCTCACATCCCACCTCCTTCTTCTGGTACTGCTCGCTAATCTATGCACAGCATGTGATCTAAGCAGATTCCACAAGCCTCAGAAGGGATACATTACTCACCGTAATCGTATTTCTGATGCTTGTATCTGCTTAGATTCACATGCGACCCACCCTTCCTCCCCTCCGAGAGAAGGCGCATGATTGTTTGTAGTCTTACCTTTCTGTCTATCTGCTTGGATTATCTGTACTCGCGCTACTCCTCATGCTTCCTCATGTCAGAAAAAATACAATCTGAGGATCCTAGACGCGTGAGGGATCTTGGGTACAGTGGACGTCACACTAGGGATAGTATTACTGGCACGCCTGTGTCAACGCCCATTTTCGAGTTTTGAAAAACAAACTGTAATACTCTGCAGCTTCCACTAGATGTCGGCCTATGCACAGCATGTGATCTAAGCAGATACAAGCATCAGAAATATGATTACGGTGAGTAATGTATCCCATTCAGCTGTTGCATTACATTTAGATACGTGTATGTACATACACACATATATGCACTTAGGACTGTTTTTATTGTATCAAAACTTGTACATTCAGACAATCTGTACTAAATTGTTTTTTATTTGGTACTAGTTTTTAATCAACTAAGACAATAAAAGCAAACATGCAAACTGTAACAAGACAAAGACGAGACCCCTGCCCAGACACTCGTAACAAGGTGCACATCTGTCTCCCTTGCCCTGCCCATAACACTGGGCAACAGCAGACAAAATTGTCACACCAGATCACCATCCGACTGGAATTGAACCGGTTCAGTCTTGCATTAAAATTTCTGTCACTGGAGGCCTCTCCATCTTACCCCAACTAAATGACTCGCACTTCTGCATCTCCTACCAACCTAGGAGTCGCAGTCCACCTCACACACGGCAGCAACCTGCCTACAAATACCACCTCCACGGAGCAATGGCACTACTCCCATATACCTCGCACCCTCCCCCAACAAGCCACACACAATCCTTCTGGGCATCAAGCAACACCACCTCCAAGATTCACATTTGTGCACTTAAATTATTATTTAAATTATTTGCACAGCCACAAGGCCCTTTTTATAATGCTACTTTACATTGACATTTTAACACATCTAAATTGAGCAATGCAATGCAAAGCATTCTGCATCTAACGCCTCCGCTGCTGTGGGCGCATCACAGAGACGAGGCTGTTGTCCCTGCAAGGAGCGGTTGCTTGTTGACCATTGTGTTACTGTTTTTACCCGAAGAAAAAATTCAAACTACAAGATGGCCACTGCACTTTAACTTTGGCGAGCAGCCTTCTACACGCAAGCTGCCCCGCAGTGATTGGCACCACAAAACCACATGGAGCCAATGACACGACCGATAGGCAGAAGCCGGCCCCTCGTTCCAAGGCCTCTCGCCTAAGGCTCCTGTCTGAGCATGTCAGAGTGTGGAGGAGCGGCAGAAAACTACTGCTCGCCCTTTACCGAACACTCCCTTCCCAGCCGACACCTACGGATTCTCCTCGATGCTAGAAGTAGCCCATCTCCACGATACCAAAGGCAGCTCACACACCACCTCCCCGTATACATCCTACCTACACTCTGCTGCCATCGCACTAATAAATGACCCCACCAACCACAGCTTGACGATCGGCACATCCTGTGTCCCACACTTCAATAACTATCTGCATACCTCGCACTATTTGAATTGAGGTGTCTCTTACTCACCCCCCATCCTAATTCTACAGGACTTGGCCCCCTTTGGCCTTAATCAAATCTGTGTATGCGTTTAACATATTTAGCCGGCTCCTTGGGCTTCAACAATTCTAGGTGTGCCTTTAATGTGCTTAGCAGGCCGAGGGCCTCAATCGATTCTGTGTGTTTTAAAAATGTTTAGTAGGCCCCCTACCCCCAGCCTTCATCAATTTTAGGTGTGCCTTTAATGTGCTTAGCAGGGTCCTGGCCATACCCAAATATACGTGTGCTCTGAATATGCTCAGCAGGCCCTTCGGTCTTAATCAAATCTAGGTGTGTTTTTGACTAGATCTGCAGGCCTCTGCCGTTATCCAACTAACAGTGCTCCTCACATGCTTTGTATGCCCTAGCCATCTGCCACCCAACACCTGACCTTAGACGACTCGCAATATCCAACCCCATTCCTGATCAGATGCACGACGCTACCGAGGCCCATGTCCCCACAGACGTCCTTTAAAAACTACTGTCCATATGCCATCTCCAAATACTCACATGTACTCTCCCTGAAAATGGCACATGTGCTCCCAAACACACATGACATCCCACCATCTTCCTTCTTTCCCAGCACACTGTCAACACTCATTTATACCTTCCTACAAACCACTGGACATAAGACCACGCTACACACAAACTCCACGCTCCCTTGAGCATAGGAATACGCATCTAGCGTCCCGCCTACCCTCTTTGGCATGGCCACAGCACACGACTACAAACCAGCCAACTATGCGACCTGAGTCTGCCTCATACCTTAAACTATGCTCTCTCAAGACGAGGAACGAACGCCTAGCCTCTTGCCCATCTTCCTGCTAACAACACTTACCCACTACCACTCCATCCATCACCCTGAGAAATGAACAACTTGATTTCAAGAATTAAAACCCCCCCTTAATGACCAGAAGTAAACGCATCCTGAAGGGAACAAGTTCACCAGTTTATCTATACAATCACCCAAATCCCCCCCGGCACTACAGACACCTATACAGAAGAACTGAAAGCCACAAGGGGCAACCATCTCGCCACCACAGAATCTACACCTAAAAAAGAACCCCCCCCACCCCCCAGAACCAAATACTAAAAAGGCCTCCACTCTGGACCACTTGACATCAGATACCACAACTCACCTGAAGGGAACCCTAATCAATGCCAGCTCCCTCCTAGCTCATGCCCTTGACATTGCAGACCTCCTCTCCATCAACAACCTAGACTTCCTAACAATCTCCTAAACTTGGCTGCACCCTGTCGCTGGCCCTGCCCTTTCCCTAGCCATCCCTGAGGGATATACTATATTCTGGACAGACAGGGAGGTATCTAAAGGAGGTGGAGTAGCCGTCATCCCCAAAAACAACCTTCCTTTCAGAGTAATTCCCAACCAAGCCATCCCCTCGGGAGAACTTATTTAACTCAAAATCTCCCTGTCTGCTACATCCACTCTCACCATCCACCTTATTTACAGACCCCCAGGCCCACTGCAATCTTTCTTTCGAGGAAGACATCACACAAATCCTATCTACCAATACAAAGCCCTCCTCAAATCCTTTTGGGGGATTTCAACTTGGGTCTTAACATCTCTGCAGATGCTCAGGCATTCGCCCTTGCTAACACTATCGAAACGCAAGGCTTTCTTCATTGAATATCCAACCCTACGCATGACAAAGGCTGCATTCTCGACTGGCTAGCAGATTGCAATTGCCATATCAATATCCTAGCCAACAACCCATGCCCATGGTCCGACCACAGTGTTATCCTTTTCTCAACGACATAACCCAGCTGAATATCCCGCCCCAACTCGCCTCTGCTGTACCATCAAGAAACTTGTGAAAAATCACCACTGATGACATACTTCCCCCTACTACTGCCACTAACTACATACACTCACACCAACACTGATCCCACACACATGGCAGCGTTCTACAACCAAACGTGTGTTCCTCGATACCATCAACAAAATTACCCCTCTGGGTACCCACAAACCCAAACCAAACTACCCACCTAAATTCCTGGTACACCTCTAGCCTCAAAGCCTTACGAAATGCAAAAAGAATTGCTGAAGGCGCCTGGAAAAAAACTCCCTCGCATGCGAATAAACACTTCAGCACCCTGACCTTGGAATACAAACAAGCCATTCTCCAATCAAAAGGCAACTCCTACAATTTTCAAACGAGCAAACTCTTGCAAGCTCTTCACGATACTACGTTAACTCTAATCACCAGCCCCTCCACCATACCACTGTAACAAAGATCTACCCTGGTGCAAAAACATTCAAAAAGCCCTCCTTGGCAAAATCTCCTTACTCCGAAACAAAATCAACACCAATCCAAACTAACCTGACCCTTGACATGCAACCTACACTGTACAATCGCATGCCCATATTCAAATTCACCCCCGTAACTATCACTCAAACTACCAAAATCATTAATGGCCTGAAACCCTCCAGATGTCAAGGAGACATCTGCCCAGCCTCTCTCATTAAAGACTACACTAAAAATCTTGCCCCCTTCATCACAGCCTTGAACAACTCATTCGCCTCCAGTAATGTACCAGAAAAATCTCAAAGCATGGGTACTCCCACTTCTCAAAAAACCTACATTGGACCCCAACATCCCCACCAATTATCGCCCCACCGCAACAGTACCCGTCCTTCTGAAATTGGGTTGGCCTATGTGCAAATGCAAAAATACTTGGAAATGCACAATCTCCTTTACACCCTCCAATCAGGCTTTCGCCCTGGTCACCGAACGGAAACTGCACTCTTGGACCTCAAAATCCAAATAGATGAGATTAAAGACCAGGGCAATCTGGCTATACTCCTTTTACTCTACCTCTTAGCAGCCTTTGACCTTGTAGATCATAATATACTCTGCAAACACCTCACCCTAGCTAACCACTTCTCAGCCAATGCCATAAAGTGGATTGAATCCTTCCTATCCAACCGCACTGTGAAAGTATTTGCAACCACTGCGGCTGCCCAGCCCCAGTAACTTGTGGATTGCCCCAAGGCTCCTCTGTCTCACAACACTAAATGTTCACCAAGCCACTTTTCGACCTCCTAAACAAACTGAGGGTCACGTACACTAACTACGCGGAACCGACTCCAATGTCCTGAGCGAAATGTACCTAACCATTCAAGCCTGGATGGTGCAAAACAAGCTTTGACTTAATGATGAGAAAACAGAACTACTATTCCTTGGCAGTTGATCTTGGCTAAATAACCTATCCGGCTCCTATAAATTCTTCTCCGTTGACTGCAACGTTATCAATCCTTCACCATTGACAGCAACATGATCACTACAGCAAAAGAGGTAAAAACCTTAGGAGTTTATCTTACTCGTCCCTGTCCCTCACAAGACAAGTTAATGCAATTGCGTTGGCAGAGGCTTACACCGCCAAATTGATCAATGCCAGCAGACCTTTCCTTACCACCGACAATTGCATCACCCTGGCTAGAGCCCTTATACTGTCAAGGATTGACTATTGCAATTTCTTCTTTGCAGGATCCAACTCCCAAAACATTAAAAAATTACAAATCATCCAGAACAATGCTGTAAGAGCGGCACACAACATTAAAAAAAAAAGATCATGTCTCAACAGCTTGACGAAATATCCACTGGCTCTCGATCCGGGAAACGCATCACATTCAAAACTCCATCTCTAACAAACAAATGTCTTTCAAACAGTGCCGCAATCTATCTAGCTAGACAAATCTCCAAAGTCCAATCCAACAGACCCACCCAATTTCTATACTCTCTCGATACCGACGCCAAAAAGCGGGTGGTTGCAGCTTCCCGGTGATTGCAGCCAACCAATGGAATTACCTGCCTTTGGCACTAAGATCAGATCCCTCCCTATGGTCCTTCCGCAAAGGCCTCCAAACCTGGCTCTTTTTTGCCAAGATAAATAGAAGTACAACAACCCTACATTGAATGACATACTAGCAAATCTTGCAGTACTCAGAGATCTATCTACAATGTCATAATTTGTATGTATTTTACTATATAAATGCTCTCATACTATGTAACCGATCTACTATGTCCGAACGCTCATGCAATTTACTACACTACCATGGGTGTAACTTTAGGGGTGACAGGGGTGTTCTCCCCCCCCCCCCCAACTTTCATGTCACACCATTTTGACCACATTCATTTGGTTGGGGCACCTTTTCTTCAGATGTCATGTAACCCCCCCCCAAACAGTTTCAGCAAAGTTACTCCACTGTACACTACTGCTGTCATATGATGTAACCCAATTTATGCAACAAGGCGCTATAAGTATACTTAAGGAGGATCCAAACCTGGGGGGTAATCCCTTCCTTGGGTTGGGGATGCTTTGATACTTCTGGAGTTGGGGAGCTGTTCCGTTATGTGTTTGTTATATGTTTTGGTCTCTTGTTGTTTGTCTTAATTGTTGAGTGTCAGGAATTTTTGTTCAAATTGTATTTGTTTTTTGCAAATATTATCGAGGTTCATGTGTTCAGCATTATTCTGTTTATTCTAAGTTTCTTTTAAGATTTTGCGATTTGAACACGATGCAATGTACTGGAGATTGTTTTTTCTTTGTTTATTGTTCGAATCTTTAAATAAAGTGATTAAAAAAAAAAAAAAAGTATACTGAAGGAGGCTTGCTTGTGGGTTACAATAAGCGGCCCAATGTGTGAAGCTTAACAACATACAGTTATTTATACAGTTGAGTTACTGAGTACAATGTTCTACAATACAGATTATGTTGAGTTCAAATTATAGCAGGAGTAGAGACATTCTACAAGAAGAAAATCCTCTTTAAATGAAGAGCCTTGTTTTTAGGGCCTTGCGGAAGGCGGCATGGGACTCGCTAGATCTAATCTGGTCTGGGAGTTTGTTCCAGAGAGTGGCAGCCATAGTCGGGAAGCTAGATCCTCCAGCACACTCTGCGTGAGTGAGGTACTGTGATGCGGTTAGTATATGCAGTTCTTGCAGGTCTGGAGGCTGTCTGTCTGGAGATCCTTTGTGTAAGGTATCTGGGGGCGAGGCCGTGAATACATTTGTGGGTTAGGGCTAGTGTTTTGAAGACGACCCTTTCCTTAATAGGTAACCAATTTGCCTGTCTTCTGATCGTGGACATGTGTTCCCTACGTGAAAGGCCAGTGGTTGCCCTTAAGGCGTTGTTCTGTGCTATCTGAAGTTTGGCCAGGTTCTTTTGGGATGTGCCAATGAAGAGAGCATTGCAGTAATCCAGTCTAGAGCCGATGAGGGCTCTAGCTATGGTGATACAGTTCTGTTGGGTTAGGAAGGGTCTGACAGCGTTAATAAGTTTGGCGTGGTAAGCTGCAGAGGATGCGATGGCGTTGACCTGCCTGTCCATGGTGAGGCTTGGTTCAAGGTACACGCCTAGTGTTTTGATCGTTTGTGATACTGTGATAGGGATGTTCTCAATTGTGAATGTATGGTATTCAATGCAACTTGCAACGACTGTAACTGAATGTAATCTGGAACTGCTAACAGCCACTTCTATGTAACTAGCGCCTAGATGCCTCTGGCTTATGTGCGCTTAACAAATGACAAATACAAATAAATTACACACGGTCTCCCAAAATATGGGGGATTGAAATTGGGAGCGTAAAGGGGGCAGGGAGTAAGGGGATGTTAGACCCTGGTGTTGGAGCTATGAAGTTTCTATGGTGAAAAAAGCCCAGGAGGAAAACCTCACCTTGGATTTATTTTCTCAAACAAGTAAGAGACCAATAAATAAAACATTTAAAACAGATCGCGCCTCAAAACTCATTGTGTATTGGCGCGTTATAAATGCCCAGAAAATAAAATAAATAACCCAACAAAGTGTCACTGCATGTTAGCGGGAGACATGAAACACGTAGGAACAAGCAGTGCTACCTTTGGAACATCCCAGAAAGGCAGGCTGTCACTCGTATCCATCATTCAGCAATACCTGCCTAGTATGTTAGACAGTATAGTAGTGTTAGTTATGATTAGAGCGAAATCGTCAGCCCGTGCAGAGGAGGGCGCTCTGCATCCACGGACCTTCAGGGTGGGATTACGTGCAGGGGTCGCGGTGCGCAGGGGAGGCGGGTCCCTGCGGACAGTGGGTGCCGTGCAGCGTCCAGTGTGTGCGTGCAGGACATGGTGCGAGAGACTGTGTGTCTTGGGGCGAGGGGAAAAGGTGTTATTGGGGCTGGAGCTGCTCTGGCCGGTTTGAGTCGGTTCTGCCGGGAGGGGGAGGGGTATTAAAGGTGGCCCTGAGTTTGCAGACATAGAAAGAGTTGCCATTACGCACCACGGGAGGAAAACACTGGTCGGAAACCCTGCTCACCCTGCCTGTAGTGACATTTCACAAAACTACGAGTGCCCCTTTTCAACAACGACTGCCCTGCCAGCACCGTGCCTTTTTTTTTTTTTTAAATGTATTTATTTATTTTTTTAATTTATTATTTTTGACCTCGCGGCAGTGAGACCCGGGAGCAACTGTGCCTCCACTGGAGCAGGGGGTCCCTAACTACACGAGTGACACCGTTCCGAGTAGGGCAGCCCGTCACTTGACCCCGGGGTATATTGACCCAGGACTGGCTTGTTGCGCCGCCCAACCCCCGGGACCCAACGTGCCCTCGATTCCGCCTGCAGCTGAGGATGTCCCCGATAGACTGGAGCCTGGAGTACCCCACCTTGCCTTTCAAGTTAAGGAAATGTCTGGGTGAGTCTTGGTGTAGTGAAGTGTATCTCCACTACGGAAACGTTACCAAATGACGCCGTGTTAATTCATTGGGTGACACTCAACTCAATCCTGGGCCTTAAGGTGTCCGATAGTTGCATTCTGGAAGTTGTGGTTTTGTGTTCTGCCAATTGCATGAAATTAAAATAAGTGGGCAAAAACGAAGCCCAGGGTTGATGTAGATGGTCCCCGGTGCCATGGGTCAATTATCTGGTAGACTTGATTCTGTGTCGTGGCTCCTGTTTTCCCCCTGCCCAACTCTGTGCTCTTCCACCCTTTTCTCTTCCCTGCTGCCTTGCCGTTTTTCTACTATATTCGAGCTCTCAAATTGTCCCATGACTGGTTGTAGTTTTGGTTTTCTCACTTAAACTGCAGGACTGCAAGAACAGTTGCGTGAAGGAGAAAACGAACTGGGCGAGCACACTGTGCCTGACATGTGACAGCTTGAGATTCCCATTACATAGTGCCTGCTTCCTTGCTACCTCGTCTGCCCTTTTCTCCTCCTCACACCCCCTGATACTTTCCCCAGCAGGGCTGCTCCACAGACGATTTTGAGGGGCGCGGGTGTCACTTTTCCCCTATTTTAGTTTTTGGCGTAAACTGACTTTTTGTAATGGGTAAAGGCGAATACGAAACAGATTTATTTGGATTTATTTGTTGAGTATTTGTTAGGCACATATACAACATAATTTTTTTTCTGGATAAGTTCTGGTGGGCGCCTGGGAGGGAAGTGCCAAGGGAACCAAGGAGGAGGCCTCGCGCTTAGTGGTGTGGGGGGACGAATCCCAAAGGTAGGATGCAAAGCTGCCAACGGTGGGCAGTGCACTGTGGGTGGGGAATGCTTCTGGTATTGACTGGGTAGAGGGCCTGGTACCCTGCGGGATGCATGAGGATCAGGCCACCAGTTTCAGGGGCCATGGGGTAGTTAGCAAGGAAGGGAAAGAGGTAGAGAAGAAGAGCAGAGTTTTGAGAAGTTTCCTGAACTTAAGGAGGTCCGGCTCCAGTCTGAGAGGGGCAGGGAGGCTGTTCCAAAGGGAGGCGCAAGCCAAAGAGAAAGACCTACCGCCCCCAGCCCCCGCTCTTTGCTTGGAGAATCTTTGACAATCAAATAATCTGAATTAGAGGAGCGGAGGGGTCTTGTAGGGGAGTATTAAGGGAGGGAAAGTTGGCGATATCGTGGTCCCAGGCATCAGAAACCCTTGTAGATGATGCAGAGGGTCTTGAATTTGATCCTTGTGGCCACAGGGCTAGTGGAGAGATTTTAGGACTGGAGATATACTGTCCCTGGTCTTCGAGGCCAAGGATAAATCTTGCTGCCCTATTCAGGATTAGCAGAAGGGGGCGTAGGGAGGAGAGCGGGAAGATTGAGGAAGAGGCTGTTGCAGTTTTCAAGCCTTGAGAGGACCAGAGCTCTGGAGACATTGCTCTTCTGGGGGAAAGGGAGTGCCTTTGAGGAAGTTAAGCTGGAAGTGGGCCTTCTTGGCAAGGTCCAAGATGCGAGGAGTGAAGGAGAGAGCAGAGACGAAGATGACCCCAAGGTTTTTGGCCTCACAGGACAGTGAGGGTAAAGTGCCCAAGGTAGGCGGCCCAAGGGTAAGAGGAAAACCGGACATAGGTGTCCCAATGTGAAGGATCTCCGTTTGATTGGCATTAAGACAGAGATCATTGGCTGCACACCAGACCTGGATGGCGGTCAGACAGCCAGGGATGAGAGAAGCAGAAGTAGAGGGAAGTTTAAAGGAAAGCAGTGTGTCATCGGCACAGCACTGTAAATAAGGAGAGAAGGAGGGCAAGAGGGGTATTGAAGAGCTACGGTGATGGGATGGAGCCTGGGGGGACGCCGCAGGTCGAGAATGTAGTAATGGAAGAAAAAGGGCCCAGTTGCAGCTGGGAAGGGCTATTGGTGAGGAAGAATGCCAGCCATTCCAGTACCCGGTCCTTGATTGTTATGGTATCAGAGTTGTTTTATGAGGATGGAATGGGTTGACCCAGTCAACGGCAAAGAAGAGATCAGGGAGAATGGAACAGCAAGAGCGTTAGTGTCAAGATCTGTGAGCATGTCTTCACAGGTGTTCAGGAGAGCAGTTTGTGCCTCCGGATGCCCGGAATCCAGATTGATGGTCATGGAGGTAACCAACAAGGTCAGTATGGAGGGGCAGCTTCTCCAAGAGTTTACGCAGGAAGGGGGTAGTGGAGATAGAGCGATAATTGGGCAGGAATGGTCAGCACAAGGGAGTGCCTGAGGCAAAGAGCCAGTGGCGAAGGAATGGTTACAGAAGTTGGCAAGAGCCAGGCCGAGGGAGGCGATATTGTCCTTAATAGATCTAGAGAAGCAGGGAAGCACCCGTTGGCAGGATGCCTTCATACAGTGGACAACTTTAGCAACCTCATCCGGTGCTATGGGGGGGGGGTGGAAGAAGGGGAGCCGAGGGAAGCGGGAGTGGACACGGGCAGGAGGAGAGTGAGGACAAGGTATCTTGGGTTTTTGATGAGAAATGGGAGGCCAATGCTGTGCAGAGAGCCTGGGAAGGAAAGGGAGAGGTGGAGACTGCAATTGGATTGGAGAGTTTTTTGCAGATTTTGAAAAGTTCAGCCCTGTTAGTGGCTCCAGAGATGCGGACCTGAATGTGGGTCCTCTTCTTGTAGCAGATGGAGAAGCCTTTGGTGCATGCGGCAGGCCAGTTTGTCAGAGGGTAAACCGTTAAGCAATTCTGCACTTACATTTTAGAGATGCTGGTCGTACCAGCCGTTGCACTTGGAGGTAGGTTTTAGACCGATTGTCATGACAGGGGTGAGGCTGTTGGCAATGGAGAGGTGCAGGTTGGCAGACAGGAGTGGGGGGGATGAAGCTGGAGGCAAAAGCCACGACTGACACTCTTCATTGATCGAATGACAGCGAAGGAGGCTAGGGGTGGCTCAGAGAGAGGGCCAAGGGGTCCAGGTGGGAAGGGAGGAGAGAGGGTCCAGACCAGGAGAGGGAGGTGGTAACCGGATTGGAGATGGGGATGTCGCCGGAGACGAGGGCATCCTCACTGTATTTATTTTATTGTACATTTGTATGGCGCCTATACAGTCAAGGTGTTTCCTGCCTCCACAAGGCGGGTGTGGGGGGGGGGGCAAGGAGAAAAACAATAACAGTCCTACTAGGCCTTGTGAAATTTGGATCGCGCAAGTGCAGAATTGGAAGGAGAGGGTGCAGGTCGGGGACAGCGGAAAGGCAGAATTGCAGGGTTGAGGGGGGCCTCAAGTGCTATGCAAGTGCTAAGGGAGCCAAGTGGGCGAGTGCCAGGGGAACAGGGGTGGGGGTCGACTAGTGAGAGTAGGGTGGACCAGACTATGTAGGCTAGTCAGGGTACTGTGCCATAGGGCAAGTGATGGTTAAAGGGAGGTGCGGAGGGGTGGGGGAACTGGTCGAGGAAGGCATGGCCCCAGTACGACTCATAAAGGACCAGGAACGTGTTGCAATGGCAGGGGGCTTTAGCAAGGGAGGTGGAGAGGGAAGGAGGAGAAAATGAAGGTCTTGAGGAGCTTCCAGGGCTCAAGTCTGAGAGGGGCTGGGAGGCCATTCCAGAGGGAGGCCCCTGCCGAATAAAGAGATCTAGCCCCCACTCCTATGCCCTCCATAATTATTTGCACCTAGTAATTAATGCAAGTTAAAATGTATTTGGACCTTTTTTTATACGTTCCTCTTCATATCGGGCAGCAATAAGATTAGCGCTCCTTTTGTGACACTGGTGTCACAAATCCAAACCTGTGGAATTGTGTGGGTGGAAGCAGGGCATGCTCCTATGTTTCGGTTTCCCATTTTTTTGTGTTTTTTGTTTTGGGGAGCTCTTATTACTGACAATTTTTGTTGGGAGTAAAAGGTTCTGGTATGCTTACCTGTAGATGCCCCCCACCCACCCCCCGCACTTGTCCTTTTCCATCCTTTCTTTGTGCTGGTGTCACCCTGATTTTTTTCTTTTATTTATTTTTTTCCCCTGTAGTCATCCTATGCCATCCGCTTCTTTCCCTGGAGCTCTTCTGAACTCTCCAGTGCCTTTTTGATCTTGCACCACGAATCACCTTTGCACAGTTCCCTTCCTTCCAGCTCCCCTGGTCTATGTCCCTCTTACACCCCCAGCCCTGCCATCTGTTGTCACCAAGCCGAGCTGGACTCTGTTCTATTTGACCATTCTCAGGCCTTCCTCCGCAAACTACCTGTGTTCACCTAAAGCAACTCTGGACAAGCAGCCTTACTATTGGCCATTCCCATCTGACCACTTCTTCCTCAACCTCTTCTGTGTCCCCTCTATCCCATCGTCTAGTCACAATTGTAAGTTTAAACCAGATTCTTGGCTTACTCTGGCCAAGGTCACACCCTCAATACTTGGTCAATCTCCATCTCCGGCCTCATTCACTGAGCAGGCCTTTGGTGACTCTAACCTGGGTCTTCGAAGGGATTGTGTCCTCCGATGTATTCCTTATCTTAGATATCTCTTTCCAGCTTTGCTGGCCTCGGAAATTTTTTCTCTCTAGAGGGTGCTGCGCGTCGACGTCCGCCGAGTCGATGTCCCTCGACAGCCGCCGTATCGACGTCATCCTCCTATAAAGGCCGCGCGCAGCATCCGTTGCTCAGTTCCGTTTTTCCGCGCTTACTCAGTGCCTCGGAATATCGTTGCTCCGTTTCGTAGATATATTATTCCATTTTCCTTGAGATATTCGATCCATACTCGATGGCTTCCTCGTCTGAACCGGCGACCCCTCGGTCCGGCTTTAAAAAATGCCAAGACTGTGGAAAAAAGATGTCGCTAACGGACCCTCACAGGGTCTGTCTGTGGTGTTTGGGAGCTGAACACCATTGTTCGGAGTGTGAGGAGTGTATGTCCATGACAGCTAAAGCCCTGAAGGAGCGTAGGGGGAAGCTGGAAAAAGGTAAGTCTTCTAAAGCTTCTTCTTCCTCGACTAAGTCGAGACATTCGTCGTCTCCTCGTCACCATTCGCGCTCCAGGTCTCGAAGCGGGTCCACTCACTTTTCGAGATCGAAGCACTGGATAAGGAGACGCCGAAGATCCCCTTATTCGTCGTCCTCTTCCTCTGTTTCACCTAAGAGAATCCCTTGCCCCACGAAGCATAGTTCCCGGGCTGAATGGGAGGAATTCCGAAAAAATATGATAGCGTCTTCGAGAAAGCGGCCTCGACCCCCTCGAAGACTGCAGAGAGCGATGCTCTGGTCGAAAGACCCGAAGGTCCAAAACGCCGTGAGTCGCAGCACCCGGCGAAGGAAGCTTCTCGAGCGCGTCACGAACCCTAGAGTAAAGCAAAGACCTCGAATCCTTCTTCGAAGGTTCCGTCGACGAAGTTTCTGTCGACGCCGAGGTCTGTGTCTTCGGCGCCGTTGTCGAAAGGACCTTCGACACACGGGTCTGTCGACTCGACGCCATCCTCAACACCGGCGTCGACCCCAAGGAAAGTCACGGTTGCGGCGCACCCAGTGGCTATTCCCAGGTCTTCGATGTCTATGCTGTCGAGATTGTCGATATCCTCGAGCAGAATTCCGATTCTATCGAAGACCTCGAGGCCTCCACCTTTGTTTTCGACGCCACTTTCGAAGCCGTCAGCGTTGACGACATCGACGTTTTCAAGGCCGATTTCGACAAGTTTGGCACCCTCTGCCTTGGAGATAGGTTTCACACCCTTTGTGAGCTCAGACCAATTGAGAACAATGTCTTCAATTATGGAAGAGGGAGAACTGTCTGATCAAGAAGAGCAATTTGAGTTGCAGGGATCTGCAACCCCAGTTCAAGAGGAGTTATCCTCAGAGAAACGCAGATTAAAGGAACTCCATGATTCCTTACATGAGGAAAGTGGTTTAGACACTTCCCCAGCGGTGGAGTTCGCTAGGCCAGACCCGGGGGAGCATGCTGAAACCCCTTATAGAGCCTTAATGGCCAGGATTACAGAATTTATGGGGTGGTCGACACCTTCACAGGCTTTCCAACAGGATGACCTTACGGATATTCTTGATAAATGTCCACAGGAGGATCCTGTAGTACCTTTTCATAAAGCTCTTCAAAGAAAAATAGTGACGAACTGGGAAACCTCAGATGTCGTCCCGGCAGTAAATAAAAAACTGTCTGCTAAATACAGGGTATCTTCTGCAGACCCGGAGTTTTTGTCCAAACACCCATCCCCAGAAAGTCTGGTGGTACAGGCAGCATCTTCTACTGACATCAAGACTGCTTACCCTACCGTCCCACAGGACAGGGACGATAAGAAATACGATGCTATGGCTAAGAAAGTCTTTTCGGCATGTAGCATGGCGTTAAAATCTATTAATGCTACTTGTACCCTTGCTAGATTTAGCCATACACTTTTGGAGTGTGCTTTTACAGCGGCTGACTGCATCCCGGAGGGAGAAGAAAGGGAGGCGTTCCTAAATATCATAAGGGACGGTAAAGACGCTATGTGCGAATTCCTCCAGACGGGCATTGACTCGGCTGACAGTATCAGCAGAGCAATGGCGGCAAGTACAACAACCAGGAGATTTGCTTGGTTGAGAAAGTCTGGTTTTGCCCCAGATGTGCAAGCCAGGTTCTTGAACATGCCATTTGATGGCTCTTCTTTGTTTGGGAAAAAGGCAGATGACAGTTTAGAAAAACTGCAAACATCAAAGGCAGAAGCAAAATCCCTAGACGCTGTAATCCGTCAGACACCTTTTCGTCCCACAGGAACCTCTGCGAGAGGCAAGTCTTTTCGCTTCTACTCCGCATTCGGAAGAGGTAGAGGACGACCGGCTCAAAGGGGACAAAGAAGAACTACCCGAGGTGGACGGGGTAGATATTCAAAAGCCGCAGCAACAGCAGGTGCCTCTTTACCATCGGCATCTGCATCAGCCGCCCCTAAACCACTCTGAGGACTTCCCTCACAAGACACCTGTAGGAGGCAGGTTAACTCAACATCTGGCGGAATGGCAGGCTATCACGTCAGATGCTTGGGCATTGGAGACAGTTGCACAAGGTTACTGCCTGCCTCTCCTACGCATAGCTCAGTCATCCACCGGGGATCAGCTCTCAAAAAGCTTCAGATCCGCTCCTCTTGCAGGAAATTTTAGACCTGCTAGAGAAAGGTGCCATAGAACCGGTACCTGTAGCGGAGAGGAACAAGGGCTGGTACTCACCTTACTTTCTCATACCAAAGAAAGACGGAGGACTGAGACCCATCTTGGACTTGCGGGAATTGAACAAATTCCTCAGGAAAGACAAATTCAAGATGGTAACTCTCTCTCAGATCCTTCAGGCCCTTCAGTTCCAGGACTGGTTGGTATCTCTGGACCTTCAGGACGCTTTTTTTCCATGTGCCAATCCATCTCAAACACAGGAAATACCTGAGGTTTGCAATTGGCAACTCCTTATCAATTTCGAGTTCTGCCATTTGGGCTGACCTCCGCCCCGAGGGTCTTCACCAAGTTAATGTCGGTAGTGGCTGCAAGTCTAAGGAGGGAAGGGAGTCACGTCTACCCCTACCTGGACGATTGGTTGATCAGAGCTGTATCTTCGGAACAAGCTCAGATCCAGCTAGATTATGTTTGCCACTCCCTTCACAGACTGGGCTTCTCCCTCCAATTTAAAGAAGTCACAAATGATACCATCGCAGAGACTCCAGTTCATCGGAGCGACCCTGGACACTTCCCTGGGAAAAGCCTCGCCACCAGAGGTGAGGGCTCAAGATATTCTACAGATGGTCACCAAGTTTCAAAATGCCCAACGTCTCCCAGCCTTCGACATCTTGAGGTTGCTAGGCCTCATGGCATCCTGCATTTTCCTAGTGCCAGAGGCTCGCCTGAGAATAAGATCTCTCCAGTGGGCACTGAGAACTCGGTGGTCACAATTCTCAGGGAGAATGACAGATCTTCAGGTTCCCGACAGGGTGGCTCGAGACCTTCAGTGGTGGGCCTGTCAGGAGAACATTCTGAAAGGAGAGCAGTTTTGGCAACCTTGGCCGGAGATAACAGTAGTCACGGATGCCTCACTTACGGAATGGGGAGCCCACGCCAACGACTTGACGATCAGCGGTCATTGGTCTCCATCCGAGTCCAGACTACATATCAACCTGTTAGAGCTGAGGGCCATCAGACTTGCGCTGAAGGCTTTTCTGCCATCTGTACAAGGAAAGAATGTCCTGATAATGACGGACAACACAGTGGCCATGCATTACCTCAACAAAAGAGGAGGCGTAGGATCACTGCCACTGTGCAGAGAGGCGATGCAGCTCTGGTTTTGGGCAATCCAAGAAGGAATCTCTTTATCGGCAGTTCACCTAGCCGGAGAGAAGAACTTGACAGTGGACGCTCTGAGCAGGCAGAGCACAGTCTTCCACGAGTGGGAACTAGCTCAGGAAGTCCTTCAAGAGATCTTCGCCCTTTGGGGAACCCCTCAGGTGGATCTGTTCGCCACCAGTGTCAACAGGAAGTGCGATCTGTTCTGTTCAAGGGAATTTCCCCCGAGAGGAGCTCTGGGAGACGCGTTCATAGTGGACTGGGAGTTTCCACTCCTGTACGTGTTTCCACCAGTCCCTGTCATTCCTCAAATGATCAGGAGGTTGAGAAGATTCCAGAAGACCATGATCCTAATTGCCCCGGATTGGGCCAGGAGAACGTGGTACCCGGACCTTCTAGACTTGTCCATCTGCCCTCCAATTCGACTTCCACTCAGAGAGAACCTGCTCTCACAGAAGGGAGGTCAGGTTCTCCATCCAGACATCAAAACCCTCAACCTTCATGCTTGGCTTCTGAAAGGCTGAGTTACACGGATTGGGACCTCCCTGATGACATTATGGGGGTGTTGCTTTCGGCAAGAAGGCCAGCAACAAAATCTTTATACCGCTGCCGTTGGAACAGATTTTTCAGCTGGTGTAGAGAAGAGAATATCGACCCCTTTTCATGTGGTACACCAACAGTGTTATCCTTTCTACTCTACTTGGCAAATTCAGGCCTTCAAGTTGGCACTATCAAGGGCTATCTCGCAGCGCTATCCATCTTTAAGCACACTGCGGAAGAACTATTTCAAGTTACCCTTGGTAATACAGTTTCTAAAGGGGTTAACTAACGTTTATCCCCCAAGACCATTCCAGGTTCCCCTATGGGATTTAAATTTAGTCCTAACTTTCCTGATGGGCACACCTTTCGAACCACTCCACTCTTGTTCGTTAAGGTTTCTTACCCTTAAGACTGTTTTATTAGTAGCACTTACATCTGCTAGAAGGGTGAGCGAATTACAAGCTCTTTCTTGTAAACCCCTTCATACAATCTTTCACAAAGACAAAGTTGTTCTGCAAGTGAAGCCTAATTTCCTCCCAAAGGTGGTTTCTGAATTTCATATCACACAGAAGATTACCCTTCCATCTTTCTATCCTCCTCCCCATCCGGGGAAAGAGGAAGAGAGGTTACACAGGCTGGACCCAAGAAGGGCTTTAAGTTTTTACATTAGTAGACTGGCTAGGATAAGACAAGCAGACCGCTGTTTGTAGGCTACGCAGGTCACAAGCTGGGGCTACCGATAACTAAGCAGACCATTTCCAGATGGATTATTTTAGCCATTTTGGAATGTTATAAACTGGCAGGAAAAGAGCCCCCTCAAAATCTTAGGGCTCATTCGACCAGAGGTATCGCACCTTCATCGGCCCTCAAAAGAGGAGTGCCGGTTCGAGACATATGTGCGGCTGCCACATGGTCGTCCGTCCATACCTTTACACGGTTTTACAACTTGGATTCCTCCTCCAGTCAGGAAACTAGGTTTGGAAGGGCAGTATTTCACTCTATTCATCAATAAGAGGAAGCATGAAGTCAGTACTCCCACCTCCAATAACAGAATACTGCTATGGGAGCCTATCTAAGATAAGGAATACGTCGGAGGACACAATCCCTTCGAAGAACAAGTTACTTCTTACCTTGTAACGTTCTTTCGATGGGATGTTCCTCCGACATATTCCTTATCGACCCTCCCATCCATCCCCGCAGTACTACTTCCCTTGTTGTTGCAGCTTACGCTCCTTCAGGGTGATTAGTCTAGTCCAGAAAGAATTATTGTGGGCTACAAAACGGAACTGAGCAACGGACGCTGCGCGCAGCCTTTATAGGCAGGATGACGACGTCGATACGGCGGCTGTCGAGGGACATCGACTCGGCGGACGTCGACGCGCAGCGCCCACTAGAGAGAAAACATTTCCGAGGCCAGCAAAGCTGGAAAGAGATATCTAAGATAAGGAATACGTCAGAGGAACATCCCATCGAAAGAACGTTGCAAGGTAAGAAGTAACTTGTTCTTCTTCCTTATTGGCTTCGCGAATCACAATCTTCACTATTTGGGGTTGTGGAGAATGCCTCCCTTCACCAGGTATTTTATTCTAAACCTTCTCACAATGCCAGGGGAACGACTTTCTGATTGGTTTCATGATACACAATCTTCGGAAAAACACCAGGAACTATTGCTTCCTTCTCCTGAGGTCTCTTGGCTTCACAGTTCACATGGGCTGGGCAGAATGACTCCCTTCCCCAGGCTTGCTTTGCACTTCAAAAGTTCAGTTTACATGAAGTCTCAATTTTATGGGTGCAGGTCCTAGACCCATGTATTCCTCTTGTTTTTGTGCAGTAGTCCTGGTTCACTATCCTGGCAGCTACTGTGACTATGTAATTGACTTGTGTTGATCTTGTATTGTAATTGTCATTTGTATAGCACCTTTTTACCCTTATTAGTCTCAATGCGCTGTTAGTGGGAACGCCCTCGGAGTACTGAAGTCCAGAGTGTTTGAGTCATGGAGTAAGATCAGGATGTGTGTTTGCATTTGGTTAAAAAAAGGCCTTGTAGGGTTGGCAAGGCTCCGGTAGAGGAGCAACCCATGCGATCAGTCATGTGGATGGGTGCTCAGAGGAGTCACTGCTAGGGAATCGCTATGTGTTCAGCGTGCCCGAATTTGTCAAAGATCTGTGCTGCATTCTGCTGTCAGCGGCGTAGTCTGGTGTAAGTAAGCGGAGAATAATGTGAAAAGCACTACCACATTTTGTCATAGTCCTTGTAGTATACTGAGGTGTGTGGATAGCCATGCCTGCAACGAGTGGTGTATAATACGTACCTTGCCGACATCAATGGCGCTTTGTTGTTGGGGCGCCTGCTCAGGTATTTGGCATCTTCTAACGGTTCTTGCGGCAAGTACAAATTACCAAGCAAGTAATCCCAACCACATGGTGACTGGTTCAAGCCACTGAGCGCAGCTTCAAGTAGCAATCAACACATCCAGCTGTCATGTGACGACAGAGGCTGGAAAAATCCTTCATGGTGGCAACTTCCACTAGCCGGTCAATCAGACTACCTTGTGGTATCATTCATGCCCTTCTGTACACTACAGATGCTTGATTTGTGGACTGCATGAGAAGTCTGGAAGACCTGTGCCACCAGCTCATTAGAAGCTCAGATTTCAGTCCCAGCTGGTTCCTGTTTTCGCAGGCTTTGGCTAATGACGGCTGCACTTCACAGCAGCATTGTAAATAGTTCTGGAGCTGCCAAAGATTCTGACGGTATCCTCCAGGATCACTTATAGCAGTTTTTCGGTTTCTTTTCCAGAGGAGACGGGCACTGGCTAAATATCCTGGATGGACGACTCCCGAGCTTCTCTTCATCCTCCAAAAGGGCTCAGTACTTCTGCCAAACAATACAGCACAGACCCTGCCTTCATTAAAAGGGGCGGGGTCCCTGACCCGTGTTCTAACACTTCAGTCCCTTTGGAGGTCAGCCAACTGTCCGCCAACCCAGGCACCTGGAAGGTGCTTGCCAGTGTTCTTTGGTGTGTAATGGTCTCTTCTTCGGTCAGTCACGGGCGCTCCTCGGTGTCCTTTTGGACCTTTCGTAGCCCCTTGCTGCTTTCTGGTGTGTGCGGTGGCTCCGCTGCATTTAGTTCCTTGTGGGCTGTGTGTGTTCTAGCTGCTTCTTGTGGCTGGATGCCAGCTTCTCCGTGGCTCCTGTCAGTCTCTCCACAGCAGACCGGATAGGGACTGCTTCGCCTGCAGGGCAGCGTCCCAACCAACGACTTCCTCTGGTCTCTGCTCCGCTCCGCTTTCCGTCTCGCGGTTCCTCCAGGGCAGGCTTATCTACTCCTCCTCGTTTCCCTCTTCAGTTTTGAATGGGCTCTGCCCAATTCGGTTTGGAGAGAAACTAGACCGTTCATACACGTTCTCAGAAGTGCTCAGTGCTTCCACACTTCTTCTTTGTCCCAGTACTGCTCTTGAGGTCTTCCAGGGAGTCGACTGGTCTCTTCCTCGTCCCAGCAATTTCTATATTGCTGGTACGGCAAAAATATATAGGAACACTATGGAAAGTGTTGTTGGAAGAGGGGTAGGAAGGTGTCTTAGGGTTAGGTGGGTTATGGGGACACAATCTTCTCCCCAGGTCATCGCTAATTCCACAGGGGGCTTCCCTCCCCATGAGATCCACCCCCAGGGGCACTATTGGGTGGTAGCCGTACCTCTATGGCCTCATGGGGAAATCCCTTCCACCCCCCAGGAGCACTTCAAGATGTACTTGCCTGTAAACCTATAAAAAAAAAATCTGTACCTTTTTTACATAGCCTTATTTTGTAGCTTTGTACACCTCACTCCCCTGCAGTGCTAAAACTTACCGGACCACTGTTGCCACTACCTGTGAAAAGGAAGGCCATAAGGAACCCCCAGTCCACGTAGATCAGCTGTGATTTGGACCCTCCACTTGCAAAACGAATGCATCCAACAGGGCAGGTGGGCGAGAAGGGGCAAAATGGCACCCGCTAAAACCTATTCTTTATACCAAACTTTGTAATTGTTTGCTTCGTCGATAGCCATCTGTGAGCTGTACCAGTTGCAGAATCCTGCATTTTGTGCATCTGACCAAGCGTGATCTTTCCAGGCGGCCCTGAATTGAATGTAGAAGTCTATGGGTTAGCCATGTGTCCTTCATCCTGCTCAGACATTTGGCCAAACTTGTGGTTGGAGGGCTTGAACCGCAGCACTCTACGCAGCCTAATTCCGCCCTTCCCCTAAAGAAGCAGCTGCAATGACTCCACGTTTAATGTAACCGGCGGAGACCGCCCCTGCAAGGTACCACAATTGGCATTCTGGGGCATACCTGCTTTTAATATTTTGAGTAATTTGAATTTTTAGTTCAGCTTTATTAACATTTATTTTTTCGTTTTGTAACATCTTCTCTGCTGGGGTGTTCGCATACTCCTGTTACGGAGGTTTCCGGTGAAGCCTCACTGAAATGCGCAGGTATTGTATTTCATCATTGGGGCAGTTTTCCCCATCACATACAACGTGATATGCTCTCATTAGAGAATCGAAGTTGAAACCAATTTCAGCTTTTATCCAAATTCGAGTTTGGTCTATAGCTGGCATCCCTTTGTGCAACCTGGCATCCTCCCACTCAAATTTCTAGTCCACCACACAGCTGCACATTAACTGTTTGTAGTTCCTCCCTACCCATGGACTAGATACTGCCCTAACTGGGAACTGCTTGGCATCAGAGGTGTTTCCCTGATTACCATTGATTGCGGTAACACGGCGGCATGTGTGATCCTACACACCCGCCCCCAACTAGCTTGAACTTTTCTGATTTCTCCATTTGACTTTCATTGCACTCCTGCTAGCCTCTAAACCTCAGTGCTGTAAGATCACTGTGGTGGTGATGGGCGCAGTATAAAGGCTTAACGTTTCCATAGCTGCTTGCTGCTGCTGTTTGAGACATAGAGGACAGGTTGTTTTCCGGCCAGTGCTTCTTGCCCTCGCAGAAGATTTTAGCAGGGCAGCTGTCTGGCCACGGAATTGGGACTGGGTAGTAGGTCTGGTTGAACAAAGTCGAAAACGCTGTTAAAGTACACACCAGCTATAATGATGCTTGTCCGTATTCATGAACTTAAATGACAATTTGGGTGCAAGGGCAAACATTCCAAGTAGAATACATCGAATTCAGCCGGGACAAGCAATTTTTTTATGGTCATTCACATAAAATCTACTTCAGACCATTCCAATTTTTCTCAGATGATTCTTTATAGGATATAGTTGGCAAAACACGTTCCTGATTTCCTTCATCAGGAGCATAAAGTTACATCTGTTGGATAGATTCAAGACCCATCTGTTCTGTCATATTTCTCCATTTTTAAAGACCGAACACAAACAAGACAGAGACGTTTTTTGTGTGTATTTCTTTCCTAGCTGTTTGTGTCTGCTTTAAAATGCGTAAATGACATGTCCCTCACCCCCCCGCAAAGTGATCCCTTCCCCACTCTCTCCACTAGTTTTCTAAATCGGGGGGCTGGAGCGGGGGTGGGGTGGACGTCATCCCACCCACCACCACCTTCCCAGCACAAGACGCACACGAACCCAGCCCCACATTCGCTTTACCAACACGCCCGCGCCTGTCAGTCTCTGCACGCACTCGTGTGCGCGGGTGATCTACTGCAATACCATAAACTGTAGTTAGGCTCCCGGGCTCGCTTTTCTCTAGGATTATGATTGCATTGTATATTAGCACCTGATGCAGAGAGCTGGCCAAACTGTTTTCAGTGTTTTGATCATATTTATGTTTTCGTGTCCTTTCATGCGGCTAACCTTTTATACATTTTACAGACACCAATCCAGGGCTCGCAAAGTCTCCCTGCCCGCTCGCATAGTCTAGTAGATTTTAGGAAGGGCGAGTACCATCTGCAGGAGATGTTTTTAATTGTATGTAAACTTTACTTTGCAGTAAATGTCAAATAAACGTTCACTGTGCATAGTTGACCTCTGGGTGGCTGAAAACACAAGGGTGTTCCTGAGCAAACTAAGTTAAAGGTATCATTTAAATAGCTATCAGCAATAGTTCAACTGGTAGCCTAAACAGCAGTTTTTATATCAAATTGTCAGTATTTAATTTTCTGGTATCTCACCGCTGAAGGTAACCTTATGAGACTAAAGTAGATACATATTAAACAAGAACTTTCTTGTATTTTATTGTTTGTAACAAAAAACATACCAATTTAATAAGTACAAATGACATCAAAGAACATACATGAATAACAGTTTATAGAAAAAGAACACGCTGATTGACCAATTACGTCAATAAACACAGAGTCATGCAAAATTTAGGAGAAATAGGGGTACAACCCCAGATCAGATTGTTCATATGTAACCCCATATGTAACCCATATATGCCTGTTGCCACAAAAAATGATTTAGTATTGGCAGACAAGATGTCGAGATAGAAATGAAACTATCCCTGGCTGACCCTTACTTTGTCTAAGGGGTAAAATAAAACAAAATCAATGACACAGATCCTGTGAACAACAATGGGTGCTGTGTGTAAAGCCTATTTTTTGCAAAAGAAACCACAACATAAAAAAGGTCACATAGGATGCTGTGTAGTAGGCCTAATTTTGGCTAAAGAAAACCACAACATTAGCAGTATCGCACCAATCTTCATTTGTGGAATAGAAATGTCTGATTATTTTTCGTATGGTATAAAGGTGCTTGATAATTTGCACAAATTAGCATAAGTTATGTCACAGACTAAAAGGGGTGTGCAATGTCACACAAAATGCTGTCTAATGGGCCTAGTTTTGGCTAAAGCAAAACACAACCTTAACAATGTCACACAAATATTCATTTGTGAAAAGAGAATGTACAGTTATTTTTTCGTTTTGCAAAAAATTGCATAATACTTGCACAAGCTAAATTATGTCACCGGCAGCAGTGTGCCAAACCTAGTGGGTTTGTGGTGACATGCCCCATTTTACAGAGAGCATGTTTACATTTTTGGTCATCCGTTGCTTTCAGAGCATTTCTTTTAGGTTGAGTAGGTAAATGAAGTTACTCGACCTGCAGATCTAGCATAATTTAAAAGAATTTGCAAGCCCTGACTCTCCTCACTAATGTTTTACTTCAACAGTAGACACAAATTCTGTATTGATGCTCATTTTATGTCTTGGATACAAATAATGTCTGGTGACATTAAAATATATTAGTATAACATTGCTAATCAAATGGGTTTGTTTGCTAATCAAGAAAATGTTAATTAGCAAACTCTGCTAATCCATTTTTTTAAACTAATGTATATCTTGCTCAGGTGCACACTTTCTCATGCCTTTGCTGTTAGTTGCTTTGTAACTCTGACATAAGGTAATGAGGGATGTGCCTTAATTGATTTACAAGGCCCGCTAGAGCAGCTGCTTTCGTTTGGCAAATTAATCTGCGATTGTCTATTGTTGCACTCCGCTTCCCACCACTTGGTCTGTAGCTTGCACAGCAGCCGATGACGCCACATACAGCAGAAGGCACAGGCAGCACCAGTTCCTCCTGCCTGCAATGAGGGGCTTGCATGGTGCACGTGAGCCCAGCGCACCGTGCCTTTCTCAGTGCTGACCGCCAGGTGTCACTCGTCCCCAGCACAGGCCTCTGCTACCTCCTCATCCCTCGGCCACCCAAGCCACCGAGGGAGGCACATTTTACGTAGCATATGAGATGGGGGGGTACACAGCCTGTAGGTGGTGTTTGGTTATTTGCCCACCCATTGACTGCCCGTGACCATTCTAATACCGGTGGCCGTTCCCATTTAGTACTTGCCTCTTCCCGCCCAAAACCCCTCCTTATGGGAACTCTGAGCTCCTTTTATTCATTCCTTCCCATCAAACTTGTTTCTTCCTGTTTTTTTCAAAGCAGTCTTAATTGGAGTTGCAATCCCACTACTGGTGTAATAAAAATGTCATAGTTCTGCCTTCAGCCACTCAATTTATAAGCAAGATGCATGTCCTTCACTGAAGTCCTGTTAAAAAAAAAATTGGCAAAGCCAACAGTTTTGACTTTGGCATTTGCCAGGCACTGCTATTAGATGCACAGGTACTCGCACCATTTTGCACCTGCTACCATCAATGGCCAGTTAATACCGCTGAAGCTGTACCGGCAAGTGCCGTTCCCATGCCTACACAAAACCCCAAACTGTTGGCATTGCCAATGCTGGTTTGTCTTGTCCTTGCGGTTGATGGCCTGGCCTTAAGGTTCTTTCCTCTTCTCTGGCTCATAGTCCGGCCTGTGGGTCTTTACTTTTCCCCAGTTCTCTTGACATCTGGAGGGCATACGGTGCTATTTACTCTGCATTTTTTACCCCGCCCAGTATTGTATCTCAGAGTCTGAAGTCAGGGCAAACATCATGCTGTTTGTGCTTATCACATTTTTACTGCTGACCGTACCCCCCGCTCCCCATAGTTACTGATAGTTTTCCCTCGCAGTCCCTATTGTGTCATAAAAAATGAGACGGGCGTACATACGGCCGCCTCCTTTATCGAGCTTCATCTAGGAAGCCTCCTGTGACGAGTGCATGGCGATTTTTAGCTCCGTTTAATTGTCTAGTGTTTATCGTGAAATTCTCAACCGTACTGTTATACGTTTCAGATGACTGCGTCAGAACTCGGTCCCTTAATTGTGTTTGACAAGTCTGCCCGAGGCAAGTCTTACCATTTCACTTAAGCCAAGGGGATGCTGGGACTGGTTGCCCTAGCATCTGCCGAGGGTATGTGAGGTGGCTGATGCAAGGCAATGTGGGTATAGGTGTATGACAAGTTAGGGTGCAGCTGGGTCTGTTGCGAGTGGGGGCGCTTTCTGTACATTGCTTGTCTGCGTGAGAAGGCCATCCAAGGTGTTTTTTTCTTGGAATTATGGGGCATGTACTTTTTTTTTTTTTTTTTTTTTTTTTTTTTTAAATTACATTTAAAATGGTGAAGAAAAAGTAGACCTCACAGAATTAATAAGGGAAATCCATGACTGGATTGCTTTCTCGTGCTTGTCAAAGGGAAACCTGGAAGCTGTGTTGTTTTTGTTGTGACCTTAGCTCTTTTTCAATGCCCGTTTGGTTTTTCGTCAATTTGTGTGCGTTACTGACTAAAGTCCCCATGATTGGTTGAATGTGGGACAGTCGATGCAGTGGGACTGGCGGCTGACGCGAGTGTCATTATTGTGCGGCTTAGGGGTGAATATTGTTGGTAGTCTTTGCACTCTTGAACTTGAGTATTCGAGGCGTGACCCTTTGGCTTCAAAATACTTTGCTCAAACAGATGTAGCTAAAGTAGAGTAATGTCGGTTTCCAGACTCTCCTGCAGTAACGCATGTAGCAAAGGGTCCGGTGCCCGCCTGGGTTCCCAGACCCAGAAATGCAGGATTTTCACAAGTAATGTGTGCGATGGGCACCACCCTTCATTTGAACTTTGTAATATATTGTAATTAATACAAGTAGCGTCGCCATGACTGATCAAAGGTTCAGTTCCCACGGTGGTGTGCATTCCCTTAATATGAGCGAGGCGCTATTTACAGCACACACTGAGCTGATTAGCTCTGCAATATTGACAGTTGGGCGAGGGGGGTGGGGGGAAGGGGAACAATATCTGTGAGGTTAGTGATTTGCCTAAGATTTCAAGTGGGAAATTTGAGCCTGGTTGTCCCGAGATGTAAACAAAGTGTCTACCGCCACCCCCGCCCCACCCACCAAACACCATCGTCTCTTCAGTTTTACACCAACATATAATGCTTTATGCACACCTCACTTTCACTAGCTATAAAATAGTGTATTTACAAAAAATGCAAATCGCATGATGAACCAACCCATCAATAACTAGGAAATACAGAAATAGGTTAGGCAAGTATGCATGAGAGTCACTGTGATCAGGGTCAGGGACACACCAGGGAATGGATATGTACACATAATTTAAAAGGAACTAGAGCAAAGTGCGTAAGTTAAAATGCACCCGTGCTGTTCAGTGTCAAATGAAAACAAGATAATAAAGTATTTCATGTTAAACGTTAAGACCCCCCCCCCCACCACCCCTCAACTAATTGGATCTTTATTTGTATTTGAAAAGTTGGCAGATATGGTCAAGCCGACCATATTTTCACATTCAAAATAAGTGTCCCCCTTATTCACGGAGCCTGCTCTCGTGTTCCATGTTTGTGAAGCTGCCCCCTATGCATCACAGATGATGACCCTAATCAACAGCTGAGTGTGTCCAGAGCCACAGAGAAGAAGGGGCCAGAAGGGAAGAGTGGTGTCAGGAGTCTCCTGCACGAAGGTCCAGCTTGCATTGTCCCGCTTGGCCAGTCTTTATGTCCACATCTGGCCTCGAGTATAGACTGTGTAGTTTGTCTTCAGGATATGACAGTCCCAGGTCTGGCTTTCTTCATGCCGATCCATGTCCGGCGCGTGAGGGGCAGTGGAAAGCGGTTGCGATCGATACTGTTCCGGCTGAGGCCAGTGTGAGACGGGCAGGGCAGGGCCGGGAGCGGCGCGGATAAAGCGGGGGCTGAAGGGGGTTGACAGGTCACGTCTAGCCTGGGTGAGAGCGGCACTCAGCAGAGAGGTGCGAGATGGGGGTGTGAGTGCATTTGGGAAGAGGGTGTGTGTGCTGGCCAGGCCTGGTTGGCTATGCAGGGAGGGCCTGCTCCCCACCAGAGCGGTGGGTGTGCTGCCGTTGTTTGCTTTGGGGGATGGGGTTGACAGGGGCCCGGCATTGTTCACCATCTACATCGCAGACCGAAGTAACATGTTCGTTATACGCAGAAGACGTAATCCTCAGAGCATCCACCACACCAACGTAGGTTTCAGCGAACCTCCCACAAACTGCTGACGTGGGGTCGCCAGACAAAGTCCCTGGAGGCCAAAAAGTCACATTACCACTAAAACTGTCATTTGGGAAAATCAAAAACAGAAACATTTATTATTTATTGATGATAAAGGGAGTCGAACACACCGCCAAACTTGTACATGCATATCGGGCTCAGAAGAAGAACACCAAGATTAACTAGCAACAACAAAAATCGACCAATAAAGTGCAGTGTGCATTTCAATGCATCGAGCGCATCAACAACCAGCATATGTTTAATCCACCGGTAGAACAAAAGGCGAAACTCGCGGACAGCCCTTCGTCTCACCACTCCTCAGCAAAGGCGAGTCTGTGTGCACCACTGAGCAAGCAAACGCACCCACACACACTCTGCACCAAGCTGTCCCGTAAAAAGGCTCAACAAGTGCATACAGACACTGTCCACATCATGGCTGCAGAGAAGACCTGGGTAGATGCCCAAAAGGGCATCATCTGAATAGTGACCTGGTGTTAAGTTCTCCAAAAGCAGCCCGTACCAAAGATCCACTAGAGCCATAACTCCGCTAACCTGCCCTTAAATGCCAACACCTTACCATGTCATTCGGAGATGCTCACCCAGCCCTTTTTTGTTGCATCCTGGGACTCGAGGTCCTTGGGCGTATAAACGGAGAAAAAACACTTTTTAGGTCAATTGGTTTATTTGTGTGTGTGTGTGTGTGTGTGTATGTATATGTATGTATGTATGTATATATATATATATATATATATATATATATATATATATATATATTTCTGAGGCTTGTGGAATCTGCTTAGATCACATGCTATGCATAGGCCGACATCTAGTGGAAGCTGCGGAGTATTACAGTTTGTTTTTCGAAAATCGAAAAAGGGCGTCGACACAGGGCGTGCCAGTAATACTATCCCTAGTGTGACGGCCACTGTACCCATGATCCCTCACGCGTCTAGGATCCCCAGATTGTTTTTTTCCGCCATTCTGGTCGGAAGCACTTCATCGGAGTTCCCTGGCTTTGCCATATTTACACTTAAAACTATTCTAATTTGCCCCATTTTCTCACCCCTACGTCGACCAGCATCTCGACGCCGAACCGGGGAGGAGATCAACGTCGAAACCCGACAGATTGGGCCTTGAGGCTTCCGCCTCGGCTCGGGCCTGGGCCGCTGGCCTCGGCCCTACAGTAGGGAGAGTGGGGGGTGGTACACTTCCACACTCGGTTAGAAACACCTTCTTACCTACACACACTTGCCCGCTGCCCACAGGCGCGTATGGAGGGTACGCCCTTTCAGTTTTGCCCCAAGTGTAATAAAAAATACCCTTGGGTAGATGAGCACGCTACGTGCAACCTTTGCCTGCCCAGAGACCACCCAGAGGCGGGTTGCAGGGCCTGTAGCAGGTTTAAGACAAAAACTCTTAAGGACCGCTCCACCAAGCGTTGGGCCCACCACGCCAAGCTAGCAGCTATGGAGGCGGAGGGTACCTTCAGCGACGGCAGCGACGCCGGACTTTCGGACGGCGAGGGCACCAAGGCGTCGAAAGACAGCCTAACGCACGTCCCCGGCCTCGGAAGGTCGTCCGTCCCGGCGACTATGGGGAAGTCCCCCGGCGACAAGAGCGTTACACCTACACACGCTAAACACAAAAAACCCACCCGAGATTCGACGTCGTCGAAACCTCGGAAAGAGGCACAAAAGGAGCGGTCCGAAAGGACGTCCTCTGGGCGGTCCCGGTCGAGGTCGCCGCACCACGTCAGGCAAGCCTCCACACTTGCACATAGTGCCTCGCCCATTAACATCACAGAAGATCACTCGTCCGGAGACGAACACGACTTCCATCCCCAGCCTGCACCCCAGGGAAAGGGTACATCACTTGGGAGGGAGGAGGGCCCAGTTTCGAAGCCTAGTTCGAAACACAGGGATTCCACCGCCGATCCTCGACGCCAGGCGTCGAAAGATAAGGGAAAGGGTAAACACACTTCCACCCACGGGGAAGGGGGTAAGCAACAAAGGAAACAACCCTTGCAATCCCCCACAACTATAGGACTGACTTCCCCGTCCAAGTCTTCTCAGGGACAGTCCATAGAGAGTTCCAGCAGGGTCACCCCAGGCTCAAAACTCTGGTCATGCGAGGACATTGACAGAGTAATGTCAAGGATGTCCTCCTTAGCAAATTTCTTCGAAAGACACCCTGACCAACTACTAGCTTTAAACCCTCAGGAATCTTCTCCCTCAGGTTCAAGGGACCCTATCCTTTCAAATAAAAGGCCCCGGGTCGAGACACCAGTAAAGGCTTCAGAACCCTTCGAAGTCCAACCCTATTCTTGCCTTTTCCCTACAGGCCAAGGAGACTCTTCCCTTATAGAGGGCCAGGATTTTGAGACACCAGAAGATCTCGCAGTGTCAGATTATTACGGGGAAGACGAAGACGAGGATGAGCCAGAAAATAACCCTGATATTTTCAGAATGGACTCACCAGTCGAAAGGGAAGCCCCAGTGTCTGATTCCCCAATAGATAATCAGCCCCTCCTGAATGAACTGCTCTCTCGGGCAGCTAACCACTTCCACATAGACACACAAGGTGTCCAAGAGGAGAGGGACTTCGCGGAGGAACTAATAGGGGAAAGGAAGACAGTAGCCCAGACCATTCCCATCCTGAAATCTATTCAACGCAGAATAGCACCATCCCTTGTCAACCCAAACTTGACAAGACCTGTAAACCCGAGAGTAGAGAAGCTGTTTAGAGCAGCCCAGTCGGACCCTCTATATATTAGAGGCCAACTTAAGCCAGACTCTCTAGTCGTAACTAACACCCGCAAGAGAGCTGGAACCCCATTATCTTCCTCGGAGGCTCCCCCCGACAAGGAAAGTAAGAAACTCTATGGTTTTGGTAGAAAAGTAGCTTCCACGGCAGCCTACCAAACCAGAATCGCGAATTCCACCACACTGTTGGCCAGCTACAACTGCCATCAGTGGGAAGAAGTGGCAGCACTAATAGATTCCGCTCCCGAACCCCTTAAGAGCCAGCTATCTCGCATTTGTGCAGAGGGAAGAAACGTCTCAGGCTGCATTTTAAAAGCAACTTTAGACGCCGCAGACAATGCGGGTAGAATTATAGCAGAGGGGACTGTCATCAAAAGACATGCTTGGTTGAGACAGTCGGGATTCAGAGCAGAAACACAAGCTGCACTCTTAGACAAACCAGTGGAAAGTGATCTCCTGTTTGGAAGGGCAGTCGAGGACGCACTAAAAAACGCTAAGGAGGAATTCGACACCCTCAAATCCCTTGGCCAGTTAACTACAAAACCACCTAACCAAAGAGGGAACGGCAATTTTCGTCGCCCCCGCGGCCAAAATTCCAATAGAGGAAATAGCTATTCCCACACCCAGGGTACACAGTGGAACACCAACTCACAACAGTCTACCCAGGGGTATGGTAGGGCCAGTAGAAGAGGACGTGGTAGAGGCAGAGGCAGCCCCAGTAAAGGAGGCGGCACGCCTCCACCGAAGCAGTGACGCTCATTTCAGGGTCCCTTCCCATGCAACCCCAGTAGGGGGACGAATATCCAGCTTCACCCAGGCATGGGAAGGGATAACATCCGACAGATGGGTGCTGTCGACAGTATCCAAGGGGTACTGTATAGAACTACTGCAACGTCCCCGAAACCACCCTCCAAGACAAAAAGTCCACTCTTTGGAACATCAAAAGATCCTCCTCGAGGAAGTCTACAATCTGCTCCTAAAGGACGCGATAGAACTCGTCCCAGGACACCAGGTAAACAAGGGTATCTATTCAACTTACTTCCTTGTGCCAAAGAAAGATTTAACAATGCGCCCAGTATTGGACTTACGGCCTGCCAACAAGTATGTCAAGCCCCAAAAATTCCGTATGACCACGCTACAAGAGGTAATCCCACTCCTAAAAAAGGGGGATTACATGGCAACCTTGGATATGAAAGATGCCTATTTTCATATTTCTATGCTCCCGGCGCACAGAAAATACTTGCGCTTCAAGGTGGACAGTCGCCACTACCAATTCAAGGTACTGCCCTTCGGGATAGCTTCAGCACCAAGGGTATTCACCAAGGTACTGGCGGTGGCAGCTGCACACCTACGCAGGGAGGCAATCCCAGTGTACCCTTATCTAGACGACTGGCTCATAACGGGGGAAACCCCAGGAATCTGCAGATCAAACATTCAGAGGACTATCAACCTCCTCCACGAATTAGGCTTCTCTATCAACGAGAAGAAGTCAAGTCTGGTGCCAAGCACCTCAAAACAGTTTCTAGGAGCTATCCTAGATACTCAGAGAGAATTAACCTTCCCTTCGGAAGAAAGAATTCGGAATATACTTCTGCAGATTCCGCATTATCAGTCAGGTCAACAGATAACAGTACGCAAAGCTATGCGGTTACTGGGCATGATGGCGTCATGCATTTACCTGGTCCCCCACGCGCGTCTGCGCATGCGACCCAGGCAGGAATGGTTGGCGAAACAGTGGTCTCAGGCAAGTGGTCAGTGGGACGATCTAGTGGTCGTTTCGCCAACACTCGTACAGAGCCTACACTGGTGGACAAGAGAGAATATCGCAAAGGGGAAACCTTTTTACGATCCCGAAGTACAGGCAGTGGTTACTACAGATGCATGCCTGACTGGTTGGGGAGCTCACCATCTCCACCACACAGCTCAGGGTCTCTGGTCTCACTCAGTAGCCAAGAACCACATCAATCTGCTAGAGCTTCTGGCAGTATTCCGAGCGCTGCAGGCGTTCGAGCCCCATCTACTGAACTTGTCGGTGCAGATCAGGACGGACAGCACGACAGCCATGTTCTATCTGAACAAGCAAGGAGGGACTCGTTCGCCAAATCTGTCCAAGCTTGCCCAGAAAATCTGGATATGGGCACTCAGACGGAACATCTTCCTGTCATCGCAACATGTTCCAGGGGAGCTCAATTCCCTAGCGGATGCTCTAAGCAGAGACCCCCTCCCAGAAGAACACGAATGGGTCCTTCACAGAGACGTAGTAGAAGATCTCTTCTCTCAGTGGGGTTTCCCCACTATAGACCTATTCGCCACAAGCGAAAACAAACAATGCCCAGGATTTGCATCCAGGTTCCCCCAAACAGACTCCCAGGGGAATGCCCTGTGGATGAACTGGTCAGGGATGTTTGCGTACGCTTTTCCACCAACTCCTCTCATCAGGAAGGTGGTGTACAAGATGAACAAGGAATCAATGACGCTCATCCTAGTTGCTCCCATGTGGGCAAGACAACCATGGTTTCCACACCTACGCAGGATGGCGGTGTGCGAGCCCATCAGACTCCCAGCCTGGTACAACCTTCTGTCCCAGCAACAAGGTCAAACACTGCATCAGGAACCCAACTCTATGAACCTAGCAGCATGGCTCCTGAAGTCATAGAGTTTGGACATCTCAAATTACCACAGAGCTGTATGGACATTTTAAAAGAGTCCAGGAAACCAAATACAAGACACTGTTACTTTGACAAGTGGAAAAGATTCGTTATCTGGTGCCAGAATAAACAAATCAACCCGGTTGATTGCACTCCTTCCAACGTTGTAACATACATGCTCCACCTGCTGGATGCAGGGTTGGTTTTTAACTCTCTGAAAGTACACCTGGCAGCCCTCTCGGCTTACACCACATCCCATAACAGGGTCTCGTGGTGGAAAGTACCAGTGGTTAAAGCCTTCATGGAAGGAGTAAAGAGACTTCACCCTCCTATTTCGAACCCACCGCCAGGATGGGACCTCAACGTGGTGCTAGCTAAGCTCATGGGGCCCCCCTTCGAACCCATGCATAAAAGTAGTCTCAAACACCTGACTTATAAAACGGCCTTCTTAGTAGCCATTACCTCCATAAGAAGGGTCAGTGAAATTCAGGCTCTGTCAGTGCAAGATCCTTTCTTTACTATCCACAAGGACAAACTGGTTTTACGCACACACCCTAGGTTCTCACCAAAATTCATATCCAAGTTCCATGTAAACCAGTCCATCGAGCTTCCGGCTTTCTTCCAAGACCCACAAAGCTCGGCTGAGGTGAAACTACACACCCTAGATGTGCGTAGGGCGGTCTTATACTATGTAAATAAAACCAGACCGCTAAGGAAAACAGATCAACTGTTTGTCTCCGTAGCTACAGGCAGAGAGGGGGATCGCGTCTCTAAGGGCGCTATCTCTAAGTGGATTATCAACTGTATACAGCTGTGTTACTCTCTTTCAAAAAAGACTCTGCCGTTTACACCAAGGGCCCACTCTACTAGAGGCATTGGGGCCACTCTGGCTTTCATTGCAAATGTTCCCCTCGACACCATTTGCAAAGCAGCTACTTGGAGCTCTATTCACACTTTTACTCAGCATTACTGCATTGACACTCATTCCAAGACAGATACACAAGTGGGACAAGCGGTTCTAAGACACCTGTTTGCTCATGACCCTTCTCACATCCCACCTCCTTCTTCTGGTACTGCTCGCTAATCTATGCATAGCATGTGATCTAAGCAGATTCCACAAGCCTCAGAAGGGATACATTACTCACCGTAATCGTATTTCTGATGCTTGTATCTGCTTAGATTCACATGCGACCCACCCTTCCTCCCCTCCGAGAGAAGGCGCATGGTTGCTTGTAGTCTTACCTTTCTGTCTATCTGCTTGGACTATCTGTACTCACGCTACTCCTCATGCTACCTCATGTCAGGAAAAACACAATCTGGGGATCCTAGACGCGTGAGGGATCATGGGTACAGTGGACGTCACACTAGGGATAGTATTACTGGCACGCCCTGTGTCGACGCCCTTTTTCGATTTTCGAAAAACAAACTGTAATACTCCGCAGCTTCCACTAGATGTCGGCCTATGCATAGCATGTGAATCTAAGCAGATACAAGCATCAGAAATACGATTACGGTGAGTAATGTATCCCATATATATATTGCAAAACATACAGTGCATATTCATAGAATTGCTTGTCATACAAATTAATTACAATCTACAAATCAGACATGAAAGCACAATCCTCCTTTATGAAAAATAGCGAATCAAATACAACATAATGATTATTCATTTCCCAATAATAAGCAAACCTCATTAATAAAACGGGTTGGAAAGAACAACTACAAATTCCAGAATTCAAGGAAATGAAGGCATGGGAGAGCATATCCTGAAAGGCACGGGACTCGTCGGTATGTATGATCTACACACCTAAATCGAGTCATTTCTACCGGGCAGTACAACAAACTGGAATGCAACAGAACATTAAAAAAAAAATGTAAAAAATATTTTCATTAAAAAGTAGAAGGAAATCGGGGGGAGAGACGAGCAACAAGAAAAAAAGAACCCGCACAACTACAGTGATAAATGATAGTCAAATCATCTACCCATTCCCTCAGCGTACATAACACAAATGCTCCAACCCATTCCCAATCGCCTCCGCCCAGAACATACAGACAGTGCAACATAATAGTTGGTAGCCATACACATAAAAGCGGGAGCTATCTTGATAACGCATTGCAATATTCTAATCCTTCCCAAAATCATCTGGGACGGCCGTTCTGCTGGTCATGTAGGCTCTAAGCGGGGCCCAATAGTCACTCGGTCTGCTCCTGCTAGATGACGTCAATGCATATGGAGTTACCCGACTCTCACAATTATTCAAGCAGTTCAACCACCCTTGGAAACTAAGTGATCTGTTCCCCCCAAGCCCTGGCAATCAGTGACCGCTCGAAGCCATACCCAACAACTTTTTATTTTTTTATTTTCCAGCTAAATTCCCACTTTCAAACCATGATCATAACCACACCTAAGGGTAATCATATAGTTGCAGAGAGACCATCTGACCAGTGACCGTCATAACCAGTTCCCAAAAGGGGCGAATGTGAATACATACCCATACTACATGTATGAAATCAGCTGGATCTTGGGGAGAACACTTAACAGACATATTGGGATAATATTTCTGCAGATGATACGGGGTATAATAAACCTGATATAAGTCTACCTAAATCGGTTGTTCAATGACAGTCTCCGGGTTTGCATACACACTAGTTTCCATTGCAAACCAGAAAAATCCCTTCCCACTGACCTCTCCCACTTTTCTCTGAGTGTATCTTCTTGTCCACTTTATGTAGTTTTATAATCTTGTAATAATAATTTAGCATTTATATAGCGCTACGAACCCTCAGGTATCTGAGCGCTGTTTATTATTACCCACGGTGTGTGGTGCTCATTTATCGACCTCGGAAGGATGAAAGGCTGAGTTTGGCCCCGCCGGGATTCGAACCTGCGTCAGCAGGCTCTGCACAGATGTCAAAGCGAGCGTGCTACTCACTGTGCCACTTGACCGGCTACTTGTACAACGAGGACAGTCGGCACACCCGTTTTATATACCTTGGGGGATCTACAACTAATTGGAGAGGATATTGACGGTGCATCCGGGTAGCTCGGCCATGTGGATCATAACACATCTCTAAGTCCAAAGTATAATAGCATGGTTAACGTGGTCCATCCCCCCCCTTTCCTTTAGTTGGCCCCATGTGATTAATTTCCCATCCTGTATCGCATCGCTGCCGCCGGAGTTTCATCCGGGTCCGGCACCAGCGAATGGGCAATTACCGGGTCATGCCGAGTTAGCCAGACCTGATAATTGCCCTTTCGCGGGTTCTGGTACCGGTAGATACCCATTCCCATTTGAGCCCCATAGGGCTCAATGGGAATTGGGAGCTTGGATGCACCGGCACCATTAATAACGGTACCGGTGCATCCGACGAGCTGTGCTCGTGGGTTCTGCACGGCCTGCCAGATCAGACCTGGCGGGCTGTCAGGCACCCGCGAACACAACTCTTACTATGGCGGTACGGTAGAAACGGTGCCGGTATCTTACCAGCACCATTGTTACCGTACCGCCATAGTTGTAATGAGACCCAGTCTGTGACTAAAGGAATGAATATCAATTTACAACTGCAGGCCACTTTTTCATTGATGCATGAGACAGTTTCATACTTCAGCCCGACCATGTGAGCCACCCCTGCCCATTTCTTACAATCTATAAAAAAATGTTTTTTACATTTCATGCTGAGCTCTCAGGGCCCCCCAGGGATGCACCCCTGGGGGGCCGCACCCCACAGTTTGAATACCGCTGTCCTAATGCCATGATAGTCTCTTATGCAGCAAGCTAATGGATTTGGGATAGAGGACATCCCTGCCTAGTTCCTCTTGTTGGTGTGATGTATTCGGAAACCACCCGACTGGTCAGCACTCCAGCCCAAGGGGGGGTGGGGGGGAAGTGTAAAGGAGCTTGACCAATCGGAGAAATGCCAGTTCCAACCCAGATCTATGCAACAAGTCGAACAGAAAAGGCTGCAACACCTCAAACAGAAAAGGCCACTCCATGGAGTCGAAGGCCTTCTCGGCATCGAGCACGGCCACAATGATTGGAACCTCGACATCAGCGTTGCACGTCGGGGTGAACAGGTGTCGTAAATTGTTCTGGGTCAACCTCCCGGGTATAAATCCTGCTTTGTCAGGGGGGATCAGAGCGGGCATGTATGGCAGTAATCTGTCATCTAAAATTTAGCTATTATTTTATTATCAGTATTTATTAAGGATAGGGGCCTCTAAAAGGCACAACTCCGTGGGTCTTTTATTAGCCTTCAACAGAAATGTTACCAGGGCGGCCCTAGTGGACTCTGGTAGCAAGCCAGATGATGATAAAGAGGTTTTCATACAGATCAAGCAGTTCTGCGTATTCTTTATATATCTCTGCCATGCTGCCATCCAACCCTAAGGCCTTCCCATTGGGGAGAGATGCTATCACTTGGCGTATTTCTTCCTCTGACAGAGATTCATTTAAAATACCTGCCTGCTCAGGACCAAGTCACCCTAGTGCCACACTGTCAAGAAATTGCCCAATCGCGCTCCGGTTGGTTTGAGATTGGGAAGAGTAGAGGCTGTCATAATCTCGGAAGGCAGAGAAGGTCTCTAACTGGCACCCCAGAAAAGTCTTCAACCTTAAGGATAGATCCCTGTTGTCGCTCACGGACTGCCCATGCTGGGGTGCGGCTGGGTCTATCACCTTCCCTATGCGTAGCTGCCGCCACCGGATCGCCCAAAAACCTCTCCTCTCTACTAACCATCGTAACAAATTCCCCCTCCGTTTCTCATAACAGATTCCCAATATCTGGATCATCTTGTTGCAATTGTTTCGTCCTCTAGAGATGGCAAAGATCTCTGAAGAGCTTTAAAGACACCCCCTTCCTTAGAGATACAGCACCCCCTTATATAAACCTTTAATGTTTCCAATATTATTCTTGAATCTGGAACCAAGTGCACATTAGTATGAAAAAAGGATTATAAATCTTGTTTGATTTCATCCTTGAATAAAGCGTCCTCTAATACATGCCCCCTAAACTGCCATCTCAGAAATCTAGGAGCCAAGCATTCGACCACAAGGATAAAAAAGCAACCCTTCACGTCACCAATCTGTTCATGAAGTCGAAAATCCAGTGACATGTGCATGTGCTACGCCCCTGGAGTGGGACGAGAGGGAGGAGCCATATCGATGGACCACCCGGCCCCCAACCCTTGGGCACCAGGGGGTTTGTTACCTAAGCAAAAGTGGGTCTCTTGAAGAAACAGGGTATTCACTTGATTTCTTTTCGCCTGGTTCATTATCAACCGAGTATTGTTGGTAAACCACGAACGTGCTAAGTCATCAGCGTGATCTGTTCACCCGGTATCACATGTAACGTTCATCATGAAATTATTCAACCCGAACACTCTCCCATAAATGTCACAGTATAATAACAGCTTACCACCAGCCCCCTCAGACGGTTGGGGGAATCCACAGAGATCTTGAAAATCATAAAATGTGCCATCATTGAACCCACAATCTCCATCCCCATCCCCACCCGCGCCAGAAACTCAAACTTCCCAGCTATCTCCCCAATCCTTGCCAACATAAAACCCAACAGTCCAACAAATGCACACATGTGGTAACTATATAGATGGGACCCGGGGAAGGGAGGTGGGGGAGGGGCAACTGTCGGCTGCCACAACTCCTTGTGGCAAGCAGCAACCCCGATCAGTATAGTTGGGTCATGCTCAACAGTATGAGCATCCCAATGCGATTTTATATAGAACCAGAGCACCCAGGAGACACTTCATCTGTGAGGGGATCTCTGCCGTGAGCCACCCGGATCTGCCAGATCCTTCGCAATCCGTGCATCTGCTTTAGGATCCGTTAAGAACATTATCTTCCCATCACTTACAAATCTTAGTTTTGCTGGATATAACATGGCACATCATCTTGGCTTCTTGAAAGGACTTCCTCTGTTCTTGGGTGTGTGGGCTGAAATCCGGGAAAATTGTAATCCCTGCCGGCCCCTATTTTAGGTCCCCCTTCTCCCTGGAGGCTCTCGGCATCGCATCCCTGTCTCTGTAGCAAAATATTTGCGCTATGATAGATCTTTCAGGGGCTCTAGGGTGGGGGGGGGGCTGCAAAGCAGAGCGCCATCTCCACCATAAACGGCGATGAGAAAGGAGGTCCGTCCAATATACATTGGTAGTTTCCCAAAAAATGTCTCCATATTATCGATGGCTGTTTCTGATACACCCAATATTCGTATATTTCTTCTGGATCTCCCTTCAAGGGAGTCATTCATGGCCACGACTTTCTTTACTGTTTGTTGGAGGTTTGCTACCTCTTTCGGGAAAGTTGAGACTTTATCGTCCCCATCACTGATCCCCTGTAAAGCAGCGGACATTCTCCCGGACAACCTCTCAATATAAAAACTCAAAGATGGACTTTGCAGGTAGTGTCTGTTTTGGTACCCAGTGTCAGTGCTATCCTTTAGGGCCAAGAGGGTCTGATTCAGAAGCAAAATATCAATTACGGGGGGAACAGGAAGGAGCATCAGCCTGCCCTGCAGCCTGTCCAAATTTTGCAAACGATCGCATCTTTGCCCGTTTCTTTGGATTCACCATACCAGCAGCCTATTCCAGGGAGAGCAGCGCACTAGGTAAGGAAATGGTGTCTTTTGCACTGATCACCACTCACACCGGCAAGCCACCGGTGCAGTGCGTCCATACCCCAGTGCCAGAAAAAATGCCACCCACTAGGGGAAAAAGGCCCAGCACACCTCTTGCAAGGAGAACAAGGTTTATTTGGACAAAAATGAAATGCGCCAGTAAAGAACTCTGCTGCAGTGGAACGTTCTGGCAAAATCAGTACAAGCAGCATGTTGAAAAGGCATGCAGCATCATCAATGACTAAGTTACAAATTCGAATGGCTGTTTGATGCAACCCTATACATAAGCTACCATCGGGGATGCCAGGCCATTGGTCCCAGTCCCTTCTGTCCATGTTCTTCCACGTGGGCTCCTCCTCAGCATGAAACTGCAGTTAATTACCAATAAGAAGTACAAAAATACCCATTCTCAATCTCTAACCTAGTGTGCACCTGATACTGCAGACATGGGCTTGTAGGTCATCACAATTTATGAACCTCAGCTTGATTCCAGACATATCAGCGCCCTTCCAAATCTCCACACCATTGTTTTAGATTTGTTGTTTTGGACCTCCCGACACCTCACAGCACAAATCGCATGACCGAATAGTGGGGGCAACCTGTCTGTTTTCTGATATTTCCTGATCGATTAGAGGTATAACAGCTCTATGATTGGTGGTCTGGGGCTGGCTGGTACCTTGGAATGCTGGGGTCTTGGGACGGGAGTGTCTGGGCACTGTAAACTGGGATGTGAAATTCAGAAGCTTGTGCCCTCCTTCTCGTGGGACAACTTAGCAGAGATCTCTCTGCCCCGTCAGGGCCTTGCATGGTACATTCCATTTAGGGTACGAGGCCTGGGAGCATAAGACAATGGACGGTTTATGAATCTCTGTGGCTCTAGCATTTTCTCAGCGCTGCCCATGTTTCAACCTATTCTCATGTGCTGAGCCTATTTCTACAGTCATCGCCTGGGCCTACTGTCTTGGCTGCAGCGCAGCGCTAGGCCTCAATTTCAATATGGCTGCTTGTATCTAAAATTGTGCTTCCCTCCTCATGCAATGTATATGCAAGCACTAACCTAACCATAAAGCAACTTCTAAGAGCCCCCCTCCTCCCCTTATAGCCTCCCCATTCCCCTACAGCACACTTCGAGGACTCTGGCCCACACAAAATCTCTTGGAAGCCTGGGACGATCGCCCCGGCCTTTTTACATTCCCCCCCTTTCGTTAATCCTACATTAACGAACTGCCATGTAAGCCTTTCCCTCTCTTCCTTTTCTATTTTCTCTTTCCAACCTTTCAGCTTTTAGATATGGTGGTTATCCCTCCTTCGGTACCCAAGCTCTGCACACAGAGCACATTTCCCTGCCTATGCATATTGCTCTGGGGGGGGCGGGTGTGTGTGTGTGTGTGTGTGTGTCTGTCTGCCTGTCTGCCTGTCTACAGGGCATACGAGTAATACTATCCCTAGTGTGACGTCCACTGTACCCATGGTCCTTCACACGTTGAGGTCCCTCAGATTGTTTTTTCCACCATCGTGAGCGGACGCTTCTCGCAGAGTTCAATTTTGGCTAACGCCATTTGCTTATGATAAGTTCAAAATAGTTTACTCTTTCTGTCCTTTTCCATCCGACTTCGATGCAGTGGAAAAGACAAGACAGAGCCGTCGGACGAATTCAAGATTCGCCAGACCCTTTCGGCCTTGGATGGCCCACCAGGCTAAAGCCCTTACAGTAGGGAGAGTGAGGGGGCGGTCATTGTACAATGCATTTTTCCACCCATTCCCTTATCGCCTAGCTGCCTTTCCCAAAAACGGTATTATGGCAATCTCCCTCGTGGCGCACATGCCTGGGGTGGCACATATCACTCTGTGATCTGTGAAGGAGATGGTCATATTCAGCCTGCTCAACAGATCCCGCCCTAAGAAATTGATCAGGGATGTGTCAAAGTACTGCAGGGGTGCACGCACCTCCTTTCCTCCCATTTTCATTGCTACCTCTTCTGTGTATTGAACCGTTTCGACGGCCCCAGAGAAGTTTCACCTGATAATGTGAAGTTTCCTTCACTGATGCATGATTTAGTAGCACTTGTGTCAACCATAAAGTAATTGCCTATTGCAGCGCACACTAGGGGTTCCTCATCGGAGTGGGTAGTCGTGGATATGACTGGGCATGCAAGAGCTTTCTGTGGGCTGTCTAATCGGGATGTGTTGGTACATGGAAACGTGAAAGGGTTGCCTACCATGACCCTAACCCCCCAATTGGGTGCTACTGTCCCATGTTCCTGGACATTTGACCTCCGTATGTGGGGGGGCTTTGCTGAGCTGCTTGCAGCTGAGCATTGGGTGGGGCTGGTGCCTGTGTTTCAGGGCAGTCTTGGTGGTAACTGAGTGTATGCCTGGTGTATCTTGTAGGGTATGGAGGTGGCCATCGGAGGTGGGAAGGAGTACGGCTGTGGGGGTGCTGTGTCAGAGTGGTTGTATGTATTTTATCCTGCCACTTGTCTACTTCTGCATTCCCTTGTAGAGAGTCCCCATTTCCCACAGCTCCAGCACCGAGAGGGTCCCGTACCACCTCTGGGCCCCATCCCACCAAATCCTCCTGCGCCCCTGGAACCCACCTCTTCCCCCTGCTGCTGACCTCCTTGATACTACTCAGGATACCGTGGCTGTGGTCTGTGCCCAACTGCCCCTGTCCTCCGCCTGGCCAAAACGCTGCTATTCTCACGTCTGCACACGCTGCTGCCTGCTCTGCCGAATCTACCTGGGCAGCTGTTACTGTTCCTTCAAATGCTATTTTAGCTAGTTTCCTATGCACTCGTTTCGCTTCCGCCGCCTGCAATCTTTGAGCCATTTCCTTTTCTCGTTCTTTAATCCTCTTACAATGGTGTACAATTATAGTCTGAATTTCAGCCAACCCCTTTGCTTCTATACCTACTATGTTTTTTAGAGCTTTCTGAACTTCCTTGGGTAATCCCCTCTTAATAACGGAGTAGAAAAGAGAAACTCATCGGTCCCATTGGTCACCTGTCGCCGCCCTTCACATCTCCTACACTTTCAAAATGTACTCCCTGCACTGGTTACCTGGTCACCCTCTGAACTCGGGCTCAGGCTCCTGCATGTCCAGTGCCCTCGCACTGCCTCCGGGCTCCCCAGCACTTAAGGGTCTGTATCTGCAACTCTACAGACCCTTCTCTCTGCACATATGAGCCACCTGCTGGCTGCACTTGTGAGTTAACTGCACTTCCCCCCCCCCCCGGTACTTCACACCTTCCCTTGCACGATATGCATGACACAAGGCCTAGTAAGATCGTTATTTTGTCCTCCCTCTGTTCGCCCGCCTTGTGTTGTCGTGCCTAGGAACACATGTACAGGCGCGTTCAAAATGCCAGGTTATATTGCGCTGGATCTTTGTCATCCCCCATGGTTTATTGCATTATGGACTGCAAGTCTGGTGTGTCCGGGTACGCCCGCCGCAGTGCATTCCACACTTGCGCTCTGATATTTTTGAACAGTGCCCCATCATGAGTGTCATCAAGTTTTACTGCTGGGTACCCAGCCTTTACCCAAATATCTCCCGCCTGATCTCCCACGAGCAAGCGCTTCATATCTCCCACTGATAAAGGGATCCCAGCAGTCTGTTTTCTCAAAAGAGTATATCCATTCCCCAGCCCCCGACGTAAGTTGAGGGAAAACCTTAAGGTTGTTTTTATCCATTGAGCCCAGGGCACATACTCTGCTCTACAATAGCCTTTGTGCACCAATGGCAACTGCATGCCCACTCTCTATTTCTCCTTTCCTTTTTCCTTGCTACCGGTGGTCACCCAAACCTGTTGCTCAATCGCAGACCCCACAAACTCTCTACTCGGAGTACGCTCTGGTGCTTCCTCCTCCCCCCTCTAAGTCGCCCAATGTGGCCCATTCTTCCGCAGTTGTTAATCTGCTTCCCCATCCGACCTCAATGTCCCATGCCGCACGCTTTCCGCATCCCAGCCATTATCGTCCCCTTTTCAATATGTACATCTTTAATTGCAGTAGTGTCCAGCCTGAACAAAATGTCTCCTCCCATACACTCGTCTAGGCCACACCTCAACTTTCTCCCTCCTTCTCTTAAGGCCCATAATCGTGCCAACTCTGCTTGTGTAGCCTGCAGTGCTTCTTCCAATTCCTTTTGGGGCATAGTATTTGAGGGCACGGGCACAGTAGTGTTGATATTTGTTTGGTATGGAGGTGGCCCTCCACTAGGTGAAACTATGTATGTCTGGTTGGTATATCCTGTAGCAGGATGGGCTGTGGGCGGATATGGCCATGCATGGGGCAGGGGATACTGCGTTTATTTTTGCAGTGGTTGGCTGCACTAGTCTCTGGGCCGCGGTGTTACCACTTTGATGCCTGTGTTCCTCGCTGTCTCCCCCCCCCTTTTTTTAAACAGTTTTATTGGTTTTTACAACAATCAACAAAACCAGCGGTACTTATAATAATACTTTATCATGTGCACATCATTAATTCTGCTTATCCTGTACCCTCCCCCCAATTTGAGCCTACTCCACTTCACGTTCTGCTTCTCTTTCCTTCGGGGGAACCTCCCCCTCCATAATCTCTGAGAATTCCTGATCGCTTAAGTAGTCCTGGGTGGACCCATACAATGTGGCCACGAAGTGTTTCCAGGTCGTCCGGGTTTCTACTTCCTCCTCCCCTCCCCTGCCAACCGCTTCATGCCATACTGCCGTTTCAGCTTTTCCTCGCTGTGCTTAATGTCATCTACCATTTTCCACAATTCTAAAATCTTTTCTCTTTTTGGAGTGTTTTGCTTTTGTATTTAGTCACTACAAAAGTATTTGTGTCTTCCAATATCTCTCAGTTGTTAGTGTCCTCTTCTGGCCATAGGCGGGACATCCCTCCTTGTTTCTGCCATCCACTGTTTGTTTGTGCTATTTCTCTATATTATCCTTCTCCAATGGCAATGTACATATATTCCAGGGGAGTCGTCACCCCCATATTGACAATCGTAATACTAAAAATATATCTCAAACAGTGTTCTTAATCGGTCCTGCCAGTCTGTCACTCTCTTCCCACAGTCGCCCCCGCTCAACACCCGCACACAACTCACTCCACACACCTCACATTTGCAGTGTTCCTCCCACAGGCCCTGCCTTGGCCCCTGCCCGTGATGCAATAAAAATATAAAACAATATGCTAAAATAACTACTAAAATAATAAACTCTACATAATCCTGTTCCCCCACCCGGAATATATTTAACACAGGAAAGCAAGCTCTCTAATTATACAGAGCGCCTACCTTTGATATCCTCCTTTATTCTCCCCTAACTCTGAAAGGATCCGACACTCCTCTGTTTTTTTTTCTTCCTGTACCCTTATAATAATAATACCACAATATAAAATTGCCACTTGGTCTTTACAGCTCTTCTCCAAAACCACGCACCCACCCACCTACCATATGCTCACTCCCCCGGCCCTCCCTTTTCTACTCCCACACAAACCTGCACACCCCTGTCCAGTTCTCTCCCACCCCACTTCGCGTCAGCCCTAGTTATCGCTGTAAGAGGTGTTCTTACATCTGCATGTTCATACGTCACAGGGTCCCAATAACGGCCTACACCCTCTTAGGAGCTGTGCCCCACTCCAAAGGCCGGAATTCTACAAATACGGCTCCTGAACACCACTTCGGGTTGTGCACTGGGGACTGGTCACTGCAGGTGGGCGCAGCCCCTCCATAAGTGTGGTCTGGAAGCCTCAGTCTAAAGGTTCCCGTCGTCACCAAAAATGAGTGGGAGATGTGGAGAGCTTGCACATAGCATTAGTGGGAGATCAGGCGGGAGATATTTGGGTAAAGGCTGGGAACCCGGGGTAATAATTGATGAAGACATTCATGATGGGGCACCATAAATGTAGAGAAGCCCTCCATGCAGAAAAAATAGAACCCACTAACGGGGGGGGGTAGCACACCTCTTGCAAGAAGAACAAGGTTTATTTCCACAAAAATTTAATGCGCCAACAAAGACCTCTGCTGCCACGAACGTTCTGGAAAAAATCAGCACGGGCAGCATATTAAAAAGGCATACAGCGTCATCAATGACGTAAGTTAAACATCCGAATGGCTGGTTGGTGCGATCCTATACATAGGCTACCTGCTCCATAGGGGATGCCAGGCCATTGGTCCCAGCCCCTTCTAGCCATCATCTTTCACGTGGGCTCTTCCTCGTAAGTCATCTGGTGCGAAACCGCAGTTAATTACCAATTCAAAGTCAAAAACAATACATTCTCTATCTCTAACCTAGTGTGCACCTGGTACCGCAGACATGGGCTTGGTAAATACTTTCAAGGTAATTGCAATTTACAAACCCCAGCTTGATTCCAGGCACATCGGCGCCCTTCCAAATCTCCCAACCCACATTTTAGATTTGTGTTGGCCCTCCTGGCAGCAGAAATCACATGACTGAATAGTGTGGGGCAGCCTGTCTCTGCTTTCTGATCTTTCCTGGTCGATTAGAGGTAGAACGGCTTTATGAATGGTGGTCTGGTGCTGGCTGGTACCTTTTACTTTACTTTGATATATTTATAATGCGTACCTGGAGGCTTAAGGGTGCAACATACAGGCAAGGAGAAAGGGACCGGTATGAAGAGCCAGGCCACCATTCAATGGGGGACATCATGTAAATTATCTGAGCAAGAGTCTTTAGCTTTTTCCTAAACAAAACTGTGGACCTCAGTTCTCTAAAGATCGGGGAGAATAGCATTCCAGGCCCTGGAGGTCTGAGGGTGCGTTTAGGGATCCTAAATTGGTTGGTCTTGTTCGATAGAAGGTTCCTCATATTGGATTTGTTGGTCAAGGCATATTTCAGATATAGTGGACTTGAGCCCATCATGCATTTAGGAGTAATCATGAAGAGGGGGAATTTAATCCTTGCCTCAATGGGGAGCCAATGTAGGTCGCGTCTGGCATTTGAAACCAGGTCTCTACTACAGTGACCAGTAATGACCCTAATGGCGCTGTTCTGAATAATTTGTAGCCTTACGCATTCTAATTTGAGTCCTACCAAGAGGCTGCTACAATAATCAATCTTAGAACAAATTATTGCTCTGCTGTGGAATGCTGGTATCTTGCAACAGGGGTGTCTAGGCACTATAACTTAAAGCTGGGACGTGAGGCAGGTCGGAGGCTTATGCCCTCCTTCTCATAGGATAACTGTTCGAAGAGCGCTTTCAGCCCCGTCATGGCCTTGCAGGGCGCATTCCTTTTTAGGGTACGAGTGCTGTAAGCATAAGAAAATGGAAGCTTCCTTACATTGGCTCAACCTACGCAGCATTAGACCCACTTGAGCACCCTGCCAGTAATCCACCACTGTGTGGTACACCTCCCTTTGAAATTCACCACAACTGTGAGTACTCTTTCCCCACAAAGGATTGTCACAATGGTACCCGGGACAGGCCAGACTGCAGTTGCCCCAGCACAACACCTATGGCCCAGTATCTGAAATAAGCAGCCCAGCGTCCCTTACAGCTGTTCATTCCAACAGCAGGAACTTTTCAATATATAAAGGTCGGTCCATCGTTATAACTGGTCTCCCGGGCCTGCAACCCTCTCTGGTCTTCCCAGTGTTAGCAGCTGAAGGGGCGGGGTGGCCTCTGTGAGCTCCCTTGGTCGCACCAGATCCTGCTCCTGCCACAGGAACACAGCTTCTCCACTCCGCCCCTGTACTCCCATTCCGCACCTGAGACAAGGAGCGCTGTGCACGAACCCCTGGCCCTCCAACCCACTAGACCAGCAGGGCACCTCACCAGGGGCAGGTAAATGTACTCGCCTTCACTCTGCCAACAGCGGAACGCCACAGAGCAACATTCCACGGGCTTGCCACATGCGTGCCTCCTAAGCTCTGGAGGCCTACACCTCAACTACCTTTGAATCTGCTCACGCTTGGGTGTTCACCATGCGCCAGGCAGCTCCATAGCCAGACACCAGGCTTGATTAGCGCTCCACAGACTCTGCTTTCAAACCATCGGCCTTGCACCAAAAATATACTACAGGAAGAAAGATATTAATAAAGGATTTAGTACTGCCTGACAGAACCTTTTCAGGCAGCGGCCATCTTGTAGCTGCACAACAGCGACCCACATCATGCAACAAAACATTTAATAAGACTTCAGCCTTGCAGCATACTAAGAATCAAATCACAGGAATCTGCTTATCAAATACAGGCTAGAACTGGAGGCTGGCAGGCACGGGCCAAAGCGGGACCCCAGAGAGGATCGAGGCTGGCGACCAGGCCGCCGCCATGAAGACGCAAACTCCACTCATTTCAAGCGGGCAATGATGGGTTCCGCCAAGCAAGGATTCTACTGAAAGAAACTCCACCCTGTCCACGGGATGAATGTGAAAACGTTCAGAGTGAATGCAGGCTGTAGTGTCATGTGTATTAAAGATACTGCAGAAAAAAAGCGCAGGGAAAGATTGTGTGATAAAAGTACTTAATAATGGTGCTCGTATGTGGCATTGGACGTTTGCCGGAACCTTGTTTTTAAAACATTTGATTGGCAATAAGAGTGAGTGCTGATGAGCTAAATGCTTGAAATAACCAATGGTCACAAACATTTGTAGCCAATGTGTGGGGTCATAAATGAGAGGCAGAGACAAAGTGGTAGTATTTTCAACATCCAACCTCTTTATTAAAATAAGTGTTGGATAAAGGCCTATCTGCCCGTATCCTAAAGAGTTTCCCTACCTAGGAAACTAAAACTAAAGATCAGTCTTTCTCGTTGTCAAAATTATATACAGTCTTTGTGTCCAAAACATTAATCTGACCCTTACACTAGAATGAACAACTAAGAGTGTAAGGAAAGTGTATCTGATTCAGCATTTGCAAAAAGTGTCTAAAAGCAAGTAAATAAATCCAACAAAAACAATCTTTGGATCCAGGGGGGTGGTTCCCTTCCCCTGGATTTCTCGGGTGGGATGGCAAAAGTGTCTTTCAAAACAATAACTTCTTGCGGAAATAGTTCTGGTATACTCCCCTGCCAGGAAGCTTTTACTAAGTCTATCAGATCCCCCTGGTATACTCTCCTGCCGGGTATCTTCCCACAATGTCTCTATCCTGTGTGTTTCAAATGGATTTCTTGGTATACTCCCTGCCAGGAATCCCTTTCTGGGGTCTACATATCTCCTGGTATACTCTACTGCCATGTATCTTCTCTCCAAATACTTACTCCCTGCTTTGTTTCTCTCACCAGGGATTCCTTGTAATGTTCTCACTGTCTTTCAGCATAACACACTTGTATTATGTCACTGTATATACTTTCATGGCTCAAGCTACTGCTTGTCCCAACTTTCCCTACATTCGCATCTCATATATATGGTGACTTGTTCAAGTTCGACCTTTTAACTTCTTGAGTAATATTTGTCTGCTTTTGGTAACAGTTGCTCCAACTTTCCCCATGTTAATCTCTCGTATATGGAGATTTGTTCAAGTTTTGTCTTTCAACTCTTTTCATTATCATTCATTGGCTTGTGGCACACTTGCTCCAACCTTCCCCATATTGACATCTCATTTGTGAGGACTTAGGCAAATTTTGTCTTTGTTTTCTACTCCGTTGGTATTCCAAATAAATTCTTACTGGCTCACATGCCTGTATGCCTCGAGGTCCCCAACATCTCTGGACAGACTCGCTGGTGTCTGACAATGCCTCAGACCTGTGGCAAGCTGTGTTTGTGAATCTTTCACCCCAGAATGGTGTTCTCTGCTCTGCAGACCTCTTCTCTGCTCTTAAACTGGCTCTGCGTTGGTCTGCTGGTAAGCCTGCTGCTTCTGGCCTTGACTGCGCTGCTGGTAACTTGGCTGTTGCTGCCGGTTCCCCAGCAGTCTTCTGATGGTGCCTGCGGTGTCTTCTGTGGCATTGCACCGCTTCAGTAAGTACTGCCTGCAAGCGGCAGCCTGGGAACACCTTCTCTCGCCAGCATGGTCTGTTTCCGTGCGTATGCCCTCTCCTGTGGCTCTGCTTCCTCCTTCCGTTCAGCTTCTCCTTCTCTTGTAAACGCGTACACCATTTTTAAATGTCCCACGCAGCTGAATCTCAAGACAAACTAGCCTACTCCTTCTTCCTCGTATCAGTACTTAAACTTAAGGGAGTTTGAGTCCATAGAACTCTTGGTTAGCACAAAATTAGTGTATGTATGTGTATATAATATAGTGAATGGTAATCTGCCCCAATGCCACTACACAATCCTTCTGACCATCATGCAACACCACCTCAGGATTCACATTTGCCCCCACCATCTGTTGCACTTTTATTTTATTGCAGAGCCACATGGCCCTTTTTAATACTACTTAAATCGTGACCTTCAACAAATTATGGACGCATTTTCTCAAATTCGGGGAGATTGGAATTGGGAGCGGAAATGGGACAGGGACTAAGGGGATGTTGGACCCTGGTTTTAGAGCTATGCAGTTGCTGGGGTGAGAAAAAATCGGGAGGAAAAACTCACTGTGGGTTTATTTTCTCAAACAAGTAATGGAGAGCAGTAAACTCACTGCGTGTTACCAGGAGACTTGATGAGACACGCAGAAACAAGCAGTGCTACCTTTAGAATATTCTAGAAAGGCAGGCTGACCTTAGTATCCATCCCTGCGTGCAATCATTCAGCAATACCTGCCTAGTATGTTAGACAGTATAATATTGGTAGTTATGATTAGAGCGAGGTGGTCAGCGCGTCCAGAGGAGGGCGCTCTGAGTCCACGGACATTCGGGCTGGGATTACGTGCAGGGGTCGCTGTGCGCCGTGGGGAGGCGGGTCCTTACGAAAAGTGGGTGTAGGCTAGGGCCAGTGTGTGCGTGCAGGACCAAGGGAGGAAAACGCTGGACGGACTCCGTCACCCTGGACTGAATTTTAACAAACACTTAGTGCCCCGTTTCAACAAAGACCCGACAGGCCTGGTGAAGTCTGCCAGGAGCACGTAGGACTGCTCTGCCAGCACTGGACCTTAACATATATATTTTTTTTACCTCGCGATAGTGAGACCACAGAACAAGAGTGACGCCGCCCCGAGGTGGTCTGCCCGTTTTTTGATCCCACGGCCCATCGACCCAGGACTGTCTTGGGGCACCGCCCAACACCTGGACAACAACGTGCCCCTGATTCCACCGGTAGCTGAGGATGCCGCCGATAGACTGGAGCCTGGAGTACCACATCTTGCCTTTCAAGTTAGGGAAATGTCTGGGTGAGCCTTGCTGTAGTTGAATGTATCCTTTCACCAGTACGTAGACCTTACAAGATGACTCATGTAATTGGGTGACACACTTCTTGGTCCTGGGCTTAAGTTCGATAGTCGCATTCTGGTAGTTGTAGTTTTGTGTCCTGCCAATTGAATACAATGAACCGAATTACAGTAAATTACAAAAAAAAGGAAGTTGGCAAAAACTAAGCACAGGGTTGATGTAGATTGTGCCTGACTGACCTGGGACAGCTTGAGTCCTATATCATATCGCCTACTTCCTTGCTGCCCCAAAACCTTTCTTTTGACCCTCATGTGCCCCACTTCCCCTTACTATGCCCCCTTTTCTGTGTCTGGTTCGCTGCTCTTTGCACCCCCTAATCATTTTCCCCAGGGCCGCTCCAGATACGATATTGATGTGGGGTCACTTTTCTCCCTAAGTTTTTAGCATAAAATGACCTTTTTCTAATGGGGTAAAAAAGTGATTTACTTTCCCAGTCAAAATATTTTTAGGCGAGTACGAAACTGATGTATGCACTCCATAATTATCTGCATCTAGTAATTAATGCACGTTAAGATGTATTTGTACCTTTTTTGTAAGTTACTGATCAGATCAGGCAGCGCTCCTTTTGTGATTAGTGTGCTGGTCAGGGGGGGGGTCATGTGAGTCGCAGGGGAGTCTCAACCAGGTTGTTTAGCTCACTATCCCTTTCCCTTGCGCTGGTGTCACAAATCCAAACATCCCTGGAATTCTGTGGGTGGAAGCAGGGCATGCTCCTATGGGTCTGTTTACTATTTTTATTTTTGGCAAGCTTTTATCCCTGGCAATTATTTTTGTTGGGAGTAAAAGTGGCTCGTATGCTTACCTGTAGATTCCGGCGGCCCCCGCACTTGTCCTTTGTGCTGCTGTCGCCGCGATTTTTTTTTCCCCTTCCTGTAGGCCTCCTATGCCATCCTCTTCTTTCATTCGAGCTCTTCCAGACCTTTTCCTATTGTCCAACTTCCGCCCCCCCTTTGCCTTTTGATCTTGTACCATGAATCACCATTCCACAATTCCCTTCCTTCCTGCTCCCCTAATCTGTCCCTCTTACATCCCCAAACCTGTCCTGTCACAAAGCAGACCTGGACTTTGTGCTATGTGACCACTCTTAGGCCTTCCACAGTATCTTACCTGTGCTCACCTAAAGCAACTCTCTTGATAAGCAGCCTTGCTATTGACCATTCCCATCTGACCACTTCTTCCTCAACCTCTTCCGTATCTCTCCCCCTATCTTCTAGTTAGAATTGTACGTTTTAACCTAATTATTGGTTTACTCTGACCAATATCACACCCTCAATATTTGGTCAATCTCCATCTTGGGCCTCATTCACTGAGCAGGGCTTCAGTGACTCTAACCTGACTCTCTGCTCCCCATCAATAAAAAAGCCTGTACCTTTACTCCCTCACCCACAGCTCCGGGGCACCTCGAGATTCACCAGCTTAAGAACATGATGCACCCACAACTGCACAGCTGACGCAAATGCTTCTAGCCTTCACTCTTATATGCCTAGACAGCGGTCCTCTGTTGGCACTCAATAAAACTCTGGACGCCTCCAAGGCCAGCTTCTCCACTAGCCTCATTTTCAGGGCCCAACAGGTGGCCAGCAGGGTTCCTGTTTGACCGTTCCAAGCCTGTAAGGCCCTGGGCCACCACACCTACTCATGCAATGCTCCTCTCCACTTTGCATAGTATGCAGTATACCCACTATCAAACCTTCTGCCCACCTACCAGATTACTATGCTCCTGCCTATCCTCTTCCTAATCTCTCTCTCTCTCTCTCTCTCTCTCTCTCTCTCTCTCTCTCTCTCTCTCTCTCTCTCTCTCTCTCTCTCTCTCTCTCTCTCTCTCTCTCTCTCTCTCTCTCTCTCTCTCTCTCTCAGAGCTACCGACGCAAACTGCCTTACCACTCTTTCCATCCCCCACTACACCTGACACTCGAGGGAGGGTGGCAGGGGGGGCTCGTTGTGTGGTGTAGGGGTTACTCTCTCCCTATACCCACTCTATCCTTACCTCCCCACTCGTCTACCTCAAAGGATTCTCTTCACCTCATAAATCTGACTTCTGATTGAGCATCTGCAATGAAACACTTCTTCACGGAGCACTTTGACTCCTGTCACCGCAAGCTATATGTGATCGCTGTCACCGCAGTGTGGATTCTCCCCGCTCGACACTCCCATCCTGGCTCTTTCAATACTGAGGGTGCTACCTCGCCCCGTTCCCCTGCACCAACCAAAAAGGTGTCAGCCTGATGATCAATAAATATATGCCACCTGCCCCTTCTTTACCCAGCGTTTTTTATATGCCTTTACTTTTTCCTCCTTTCAAACGCACCCTCCTCTTTCGAGCACATCTTTGTAACGTCTTTCTCACACCCCTCCTGAAACATCCTTCTTGGCTACACCAGGCACCTTCAGCCCATTCCAGATCTTGGCTCTCCCAGTTGCTGTCACTTCCATCATTAGTGACTTTAAGATGACCAAGTACCAATGCCCATTGATTAAAGCAGGATTCCACTCTCTGTTCAACTTGGATTACCTTCCTACAGATGCTGTCACAGCCACTTGTAGTAGCCCCTCTTCCTATCTTTCTCTTCCCATTCGATTGATATTTGACAGCTCCCATCCACTGCACGATCTTTGTGCTGCCTTCCCTTTTCTTCCCCTCTTCAAAACCCTTCCACCGCCTGATCGCCAAAATAAAATGTAAGCCTTACTTCATGGTTCCCTTTCTTTATCAAGTCACGTCTTCCCTTCTTGCCCCCATTAATCAAACTCAATCCATCCATCCCTCGATTTCACCTGCTGTCCCCCTCAAACCTTCAGACAGTTGAGGCCTACCATTCAGCTCCACATGTGTCACTTGCACAAAGCGGACACCCCTACATGCCTTACTGCTTAAATGACTGCTTGCCCTCACCACTGCTCGTGATGCTGCCAAATCTTCTACTACGTTGATCTTATTACACCTTCTGATCCTCGAGGCCATGTTTGTTCCTTCCTCTCTGCCAAGGACTTTGCCTCCTACTTCTCTAAAATCATCTAAATGCAAGGCCACCTGTCCACCTTATCCTTCTCGCCCACCCTCTCCACTGCCTTCTCTAAATCCCTTTTCTCCCACTTCGCCTGTTGAGCTGTCAACCATCCTCTGCTTAACTAATGGCTCCTGTGTTCTTATCAATCCTTTGCTCCCCAAAGAGCTTGCTACTGTCAACTGCTCTCATTTCTCCTTCCCCTTCAATTTAGCTGACTGACATCTTCCGAACCTGTTACAAGATGGTCTGTCATGACCATCCTAAAAATCTACTGCTGACCCTAATATCTCCTTCCACAAACCTTTCTCTCCTGCATTGCCAGTCTAAAACCCTTAAGTGTTCTTCACCTGCACAGTCCAATACTTTGAGGTTAATGCACTAGGCCATATATGCAATCTGGGTTTCACACCAAACACATCACAAATTATTCTCAAATTGATCTCAATCCTTCTTACTACTACTTCTCCTCTAGTCTCAATCTCTGCAGGCTTTTACCTTGTTGATCATCTCTCCTCCCTAAACTTCAAGGACACTGGACTCAAGTGGGTAGAAAAGTGTCTTCCCCTTTAAATGTAGATGCGCACTGGGGCGCGGCCCTGGGTGCATCTGCTCCCCTGAGTGCATGCACTCCCCTGAATCCGCCCACAGGTGCCACTCTTCAGTCTTATTTTCCGCATCGCCAGGAGCATACCTATTTCACTAGCGCTTCTGGGATTAGGCCTCAGGCCTTGTAATTCAATGCGCACTTCCTCAACATATCTTTTCCCTTTTTTGTCCGTAGGCAATTCTTCAGAGTTTTTAATGTACTCTGTCCCCTGGTGCCACGCTCCTCCCCGGCGCATGTCAACGGCGGCAGGATTCAGCAGGTGTCCGGCGTGCAAGGGTTTCTGCCCACGTCGGATCTACACGCGCTCTGCAGCGTGTAACACGCTCAACTCACTTTCATTGAAGAACCGCTTGGCCAGGTGGAGGGAGCTGTTCTCGATCACCACCGGGGGGACCCTCTAGGAGTACGTCGGGAGGAAAACCAGGCCAAAGGTAGGTGCCCTGTTCTCTGCACCCAGCAAGGGCGACTCCTTCCCTGGGAAGTGGCCAAGTGGGAGGGGCATGCCAGGTCCTAAGACCAGCAAGGGGATAGAGGCTTGAGGAGCTACCAGCCAACCGGCTGAGGGGGTCCACAGACCCTCCCGGTCCCGCCGCTGAGAGGCCGCAGAGCTCTTATACCAGGGACCACCCCGAGGGGCTCTGCTCCGATACCGGGCCCGATCCCCGAGGGGGCACCTATACGCACTAACGGTGACATGGCTGAGGGTACTCCGCCTACCAGGTACCTTGAGGTGCAGGGGAAGGTCTGAGCCTTTACAAGCCAGCGCGCAGGTGGAGACGGTCCTAGTACGGCAGTCGTCACGCAGCAGACGCGTGGCGCAGTACAGGATAAAATGGCAGCCCGGCCAGACAAAAGGACGGCGCTGCCAGGGCTTTCCCATTCCATCACGCAGGCTTCAGAGCGCACATCAAGGTGGGATTGGTCAATACCTGTTTTCTGGTCCAACTCTTACCAGATGGCATCCACGGAGGGGTGCTTTTCAGACCCAAGCTACGCCAGGCACGGTGTGGCGAGAGCCCAGCAACAGGTATAGGTCCAAAGACCCGCTCCCATGCCAGAACGCTCCTCTCCAGTCCGCTAGGACAGGTTCTTTGGGCATCATCCTCGGGGGTGGGGGGGTCATTCAAGACATGCTCCCTCCTTTACCGCCTCAACCTCCTACCATGGTCCCAGTTCCGGTGCAGGCCCAGGTTCCCGCACTACCCCACATGCATATCGTGATGGCGGCTTCGTCCCCGCCGCAACCACCGGCACTGCCTGTCGGCGCCCAACAGCTGCCCGCAGCACTCTACCGGCAGCTCCTGACCGGCAGGACACAGCGGGGGATACAGATGACGATGACGACCAGGCTACTTCCTCCTCAGCTAAGGCCTTCCATGAGAGGCTGGCAGGCATCGAGGAGTAACTGGGTATCCCAGAGTCGCAGGTGGAACAACCAAAGGTGGGGTATTGGCTGAGGCTCTAAGCATCCGCTCAACCACAAGAACCGGCATACCTCTACAGAAGGATGTTGGAGCTTTAGCCCAGGAAGGATGGGTGAAGCCACATTCCACATGGCCTACCAGTAAGTGACTGGACGGCAATTATAGGCAGGCACAGGGGATGCGCTCGTTCTGTTGGTGCAGCCGCATTCCTCAGTTATTGTTGCATCCACTATATATTGTAAGTATTATAAGGCTCAGTCCTACACCTCTGCCCTCCTAGGAAAGGAAGAAAAGCTCCTGGAGGCATATGGGAAGATCTATTCCAATGCTACGCTGCACCACCGACAGGCCAATGCAGATGCAATGCTTGCAGCGGTTAATCAAAAACTTTGGCGGGTGATAGCAGTATTCCTCCCTGAGCTTTCGGCACAGTCGGGCAAGATTCAAGGCGGGTCTGGCAGAGGCAAAGATGGGCCAGGATATCATGGTGTTGACGGTACTACACATAGACACCGCAGGCAGTGCTATTTGTTTCGCCACTGACACAAGGAGGACATCTTGACTTAAAGCAACGAAGTTTCACCCTGATATGCAGGAGCGCATCCGCAACCTGGCCTTCGCGGACGGAGGGGGTGGTGCTTGTTTCATTCGACAATGGACGAGGAGCTGGACAAAAAGAAAATACGCTCTTAAACAGCATAGTCCCTGTTTATTCTTACTAAAACTGCCACCAAGACATATAGCCAGAGTCGCCCACTCTCTGGCAGAGGTCGTACCTTCGGCCGCTTCAGGTGCTTTCAGGAGGTCTGTTCCAGGCAGCCGGACACGTCATCCAGCCAGCACCAGCTCAAGCAGCACAAACCATCAAACCAGGGGTTCTTCCAGTACACGTTCCCAGACACCAGCCTCAGAGGGGAAAGACACTGTGACAGTGCCATCCCGATCCACAGTTCTCCGGTGGGGGGCAAGGCAAACCAGATAGATCCTCTGGCATGTTCACTGGACAATGGGTTATCCTTCTCTGCGTATCTGGCTGACTCTGGTGTGCAGGTAGACACCTGTCGTACTTATCTGGCGGCCATAGGGGCCTACAAGAACTCTGGAGATAACATATTCTCCTCTTCCAACCTGGTGGTCCAAAAACACTTGGCGGGTCTGACCTGATTGTAAACCCCCCCATCTCCCCCAGGCTGGTCAAGCCTCCAAACCCAGTCTGGGACCTTAACGTGGTGCTGGGCGCCCTGGCCCACAAGTCCTTTTAACCCATGGTATCCACGGATATCAGGCTGGTTACTATAAATACTGCTCTACTAGTTGGCCTTACTTCAGCGTGCAGGATCAGTGAGATGCAGGCGCTGGTGGCTTCAGAGCCATCTACCACATTTCACCGGGACAACGTGGTGCTCAGGACGCACCGTGCATTTTTCCCTAAGGTTGTGTAATTGTTTCACCTTAATGAGGAGATGGTACTTCCGATGTTGTTTGCAGATCCAAAGGATGAGGCTCAGAAGGTATTGAACTGTCTGGATGTCAGACGTGCTCTAAGGTTTTACCTGGACAGGACGAGTAGCTTCCGTAAATCTGATGCATTGTGGCAGGTCAAAACCAGGCTGTCAAGCCTCCAAGGCTTCAGTAGCTAGATAGATGGTGATGGACATCAAGGAGGCATGTGAGGGGCAGAACAGGGCTTTGCCAGCAAACATGCACGCCCACGCCATCCGAGCCAAGGCCACAGCTGTGGCCTCCAAAGACACGTTCCATGGCAGATGATCAGCAAGGTGGCTACTTGGGCTTCCGCATCGGCCTTTTGCAAGCACTACTGCTTGGATGCCAGCGCCAAGTCTGACACAGCATTTGGCCAAGCGGTCTTGGAAGAACTTGTTTTCTTCTAGGGTTAACTCTCCTCCCCGGGCTGCATTCAGTTGTAATCGCCCATACAGTTTGGAAGAGAAGGGACAGGGCGTAGGAGTAATTGTTACAAACCTGAGTGACTAACGTATTCCTAGTCCATAGTCCCCTTTCTTCCATGCGTCCCACCATCCCCCCCCTTAATGAACCTGTGTGATTGGGCAATTGTAACATTGTCGACAAGTCAAAGGGGACTGAAGTGGTGCTGGTGGGCGGAGTTAGGGGAGCGCATGCGCCCAGGAAAGGGCCCCCACGCACATCTAAATTTTGAAGGTGAAGACCATTGTTTTCTGTTGAAAAGGGTTCTGTTTCCGGCTAGGGACGCCCATACAGTATGGAGGAAAGGGGACTATGGACTAGGAGTAAGTTAGTCACTATGGTGAGTAACATTTGTGCATCTCCCCCACCACCATGTTCATTTCCCGAAACTGTACCAAACCACCCCCCACCCCAAACACCTTCCAGTGGGGGTCCAGCAAGGACCAGTACAGGTCCATCCTATCCAGATTCATTTCTCATCCCTCTCCCGTACCCTTGGTCTAATTATGCAGGCACCGCCTATAAATATTCCTTGCCTGTCCCCTATGTGGCTGCATTGTCTCCAGTTCTTGTTCCGCCTCACCTGGCTCATTTTCAGTTGCACACATTAGACTGAAAGAATGGTATATTATGGAAGAGCGATAGGGATGCTTTGCAAATGTTGTCTATTGCTATATAACCTCATGCTCAGTATATGCACTGTTTTTCTTTTGAAAATGGTAAAAGGGCATTAGAAACTTCGATTTTGGGGGGGAAGGGGGAATTCAGAGCAAGGTCACATGGGGAAAACTAATTCGATCAGATGGTAAAATGATGGTCATTGAATAAAACCTATGATATGACTGTTAATGTTACAGCGAGAGAACAAATGCTATCCATGAAGTAGTATGTACTTCATCAAATTGAAAACTGATAAGTCATAAAAAAGTTTCTGACTAAAGAGATGGATTTAGGCTATGTAATGAACATCTTCAAATGTAACCGTGTAGGCTACAATCTTCATTCATACCTCTTGTGAAAGTGTATCCAAGAAATCAATCCAGTGTTTTTCCCTTTGTGATAACTTCTTACAGAAGTCGCCCCCTCTGGATGGTGTGTGTAAAACTTCTGAAATGACAAATCTAATCTGAGCAATGCTGTGGCACAAAATGCCTGGCTAATGGTGATTTCTGGTTTCATGTACTTATGCTGGATTTATGTTCAACCCACATGTCCCTTGCTTCCCGTGTGGTTTGACTAACATCTAAAAGGCTACATGGGCATTTAATGGCACAGATCACATTTGACGTATTACAAGTGGTGTAATATTTCAATCTTATTTTCTGGACACTATATGGGTGCGGAATCTTCCCCTGAGGGACTGTTGCAGTTGCTACAATTCAGATGCGAGCATGCTCCAGTTTTCTGTGTCCCTAATGTTCTCTGCATGGTTGGCGGTAACCATTCAGCACTGATGTTTGCCCCTAGTGTTCCTCTCTCCTCTATGCCATCATGCGGACCTTTGGGATAAAATCGGTGTAGCTGTGGATGAAAATATAGGCATTTGCAGTTTTTCTTTGACTGTGGCTATCTGTGATCTGTTCAATCGTTCTGGAGTATTGAGAGATGTAAAGTAATGGGATGTCACTCTTCTTAGTAGAGGATTTAAGTAACTCGTCTCTCTCAATTCTAGATACTTTGGAATGTGCTGCATCTATCCGCTAGCCCATTGATCTGTACTTATTTGTTAGAGTCTCACTCTATTGTGACTACGCCTAAAAAAAATTATCACAGGTCTACAGGTTTAGAGTAGGTCTGGTTGAGCTGAGCAGTGGGAATTGAGCAGCTGTGCAACATCCCAGAAGCCTTATATCATGTATGTCTTTAGCTCGGGGGTACAGTGCCTTTTGAATGTCTCACACCTGACTGTCAGCATCCTCGTCTGTGGGTGTGGGGGAGACTGGGTGTTGAAACCATGGGCATAAGAAATAGTACATGCCCTCCTGCCTTGCCCATAGGCCGCGACGAACCAGGTTCTATAGGTAGGGGAAGCGAAGTGTGACTGCAGGCAGTTCCCTAAACATGACTGCCTGGAAACTCTTGAGGGGTGGTAGGGCTTAATGGGAACGAGTGGTGGTGGTGATGATGGAAGGATGCAACCTTCTCACCATTGTGTACAGGGCTGCAGTTCCCATCTCCTGTGAAAATGGGGCAGCAGTGTGATCTTTGGTCCTAAAGTATTGTAGCGTTTGCTCACCAAAGGAGACCAAGGTTGTGGTGGAGACTCTGATAAACTTCTGACTAGCACAGTGATGGATCTCTTCAATCGCATGTTGTTTGGTTTTGTGGGTGAGCAGGATGTACTGTTGGGGGTGGAAGCAAATGCAACCGTGTGGGGTTGAATAAAGGGGCAAGAAACGGTTGGTAACATGGGGTAGTTGCGCCTCTAACTCTGCACATGCAAACTGCCTAATTTCCCAAAATGTAACGATTACGTTTGAAATTTGCATTTCTGGGCTGGTATAGGCTGTGTTGAAGGTTGGAAAGGGGAAATCAAGCGCACAATCAAATGCCACCTCCCTATCCCCTTTGGCTGTGTATTCATCCACACAGGAATCTGCTGTAAGGGCCTTTCGTCCTAGTGATGTTGAGCCCTCGATCTTCCTTGTTTACCAGTTCTTAAAGAAGACTCCAGTAATTTGATGGGGAGCTGGAGGCAGACAGCTGACAGGACCCTCTTAGAAAAAATATGTTTATACATTGACCCAACAAGACCTAGATGCTCTAGTTATGAGGCGGAAAGCCATTTGGAAGAATGCCACAGGTAGGGCATTTGTTGAGCAATCCAGTGTTGCAGCTATGCCCTCAGCAAAATATTGTGGCCCAACAGAACATGTACATAAAAAGGGAAGTACCACTGTACCCCCTGCAAAAACCTGGCATAGCCTTGTACCTGTGTCTCTAGATGTTCCTGGGGGGATATATTTCTTCATTTTCTATCAAACACTTTTTATATTTAAAAAAGTAATTACTTTATTTCATTTATAAAGCGCACAGGCAACACAGAGGCATTGAGCCGCTATTATATGTACATGTCCGGTAAGTGTTGCTTGTCATGCAGTTATCATGAGATACAATAGTAATGAGTGTGTAGGATCAGAACAAGAACAATAGTATTGAGCAACAGTATGCTCATGCATGTTATTGTCAGCATACAGTTGACATATACAGTTCTTTATTATGCAAAGAGCTGTGTTTTGAGTGCTTTGCAGAATAGCCAGTAAGATTTCTGAGCTCCAGGGGAGACGTTCCAGTTTTGCAGCAATGTATGGGAAGCTTGAACCTCTGGCTTTACATCTCTTGACTTTGGACACAACTAGGCTGTCAGTGTAAGGGTCACTTGTGGGGTCTGGTGGTAGACGCCTTGGAGATTCTATAGGTGAGGTAGGGAGGAGCTCTGTTGGATAAGCATTTGTGGGTGATTGAGAAGGCTTTAAATTTGATGCGCTCCTGTATGGGGAGCCAGTGTGCTTCTCTTCTAGCTTGTGAAATGTGATCTCTTTTAGGGATGTGGAGAGCCGCTCTCGAGGCATTGGTTTGTACTACTTGCAGTCTTTATATATTGCTTGCTGATGTACCTGTGAATAGGACATTATAGTAGTCTGTCTTACTATTGCCCACGCAATCATTGGCTCCAAGACTGTTTTCTTTGGTGAGGAAGGGCCTGGCTGCGTTTAGGACCTTGGTGGAGTAAGCGGCTGAAGAGGTAATGGCGCTTACTTGCCTTGACATGTTAAGAGAGGCGTCAAAGTAGACTCCTAGGGTCGTCACTGTTGGTGAGACTGGAAATGTGCAGTTATCTATCTTGAAGGCAGAGTACTGTTTGTTCAGGGCATTTGGAGAGCCTGCAATTAGAATGTTCGTCTTTTCACTGTTAAAACCGAGGTGGTTGGCTGCCATCCATCCATGCTTGTCTTGTATGGTCGAGTAGATATTGTTGAGGGAGGTGGAGTCGGATGAGTAGTTGCCTGATTGAGGAGGGGGGGGATCTACATTTGTGTATCATCGGCATAGTTTGTGTAGGCTATGCCTAATGAATTAAGGATGTTGAAAAAAGGCCCAGTGAAAATATTGTATAGAGTTGGAGCAGTGCAGGACCCTTGTGGTACGCCGCAGGTGATTGGCGATGTTGAGGAATGTGCAGTGTTTGAAAAGACCCTCATGACCCTTCTTTTCAGAAAGGATGCAATCCAAGCAGTGGCAGGAGTGGAGAAATTGGCGTGGGTGGTGAGGTGTTTACAAAGGATTTGGTGGTTAACCAAGTCGAAAGCCGCAGACAGGTCTAAGAATAGGAGCAGTGCAGATTTACCGTCTTCTCGAATTTGGTGAAGTTGGTTTTTTAAACCGAGAAGGGCGGATTCTGTTCCATGGCCTGGGCGGAAACCAGATTGACGCATCCCTAGAATTTTGTTGTCTTCCAAGAAGTGTTGGATTTGCAGATAGGCTGCGCGGTCAAGGATTTTTAATAAGAAGGGGACTGTGGTAATAGGCCTATAGTTTGATGGAATGTTGGGGTAAAGGGTGGGTTTTTTAGGAGAGGGAGGACCCAGGCTTCTTTAAGGCTGGCTGGGACGATACTCTTATCGAAGGATGCATTTATGATTGCAGTAATGATTGGTGCTAGTATATCAGCATACTCTTTAATGAGAGTAGCAGGACAGATGTCGCCTCGCAGTAAGTGGGCTTTAGGCTTTTTATCAGTTTGAGGACTTCCGTTTTAGAGAGATGTCTGAAGTGGAACTGTGTGCATTTCGAGTGGTAGGAGGAGGCTGGGTACTGAATAAGGCTTGTTGGGTGATATTTTAGCATTCAAGGAATGGATTTAGCCTAGTAATGCATCCTGGATGTCGGGGCACCATGATGCATCTTTGGTAAGAGAGATGGGACTGGTGCCTCAAGTTCTCTGTAAATATTGAAGATTTCTTTTACGTCAGAGTTAGCATTGCTGATTCGAGTGTTAGGAGTTGAATTTTGCTGCAATAGTGGCAGATTTGTAGAGTTTGGCAATTGTACTGAACTCAATTTTGTGAGTGTCGGTTGGGTCCTTCAGCCATGTTTGCTGGGCTTGTCGCTTCTGGGAGCGCAGTTTGAGTAGGTAAGGTGTAAACCAGGAGTTGATGTCAGACGTTTTTGGCCTTGTGGAAGGCTAGGGGTGGTGGAGCTATGGTGTTTACTGCCTTAGTAAATATGTGTGTGTATGTATCCACTATAGAGTTGGGGTTGGGTTCAAATGGTGGCTGGAGGGAAGGATTGTTTAGTAATGGCAGGATGTTTTCTCTTGTGAGTTTCATTGAGCTTCTTGACATGCCTGGTGGAAGTGGATTAGGAAAGTCTGTGAGTTTGGTGGGCTGTGGGATGGCAAAATGGATGATGAAGTGATCCGACCATGGGCAAGGGGTGGTTGTACTGGTGGTGATGTGGCAGTTATGTTCTGCGATCCAGTCAAGTGTGTGTCCTTTGCAGTGGGTAGGCATAGTGCTCTTTTGATAAAGCCTAGTGTGTTGAGTGCACAGGTTTTTTGATTGCACATCAAGTGCACATCAGTTTTGCAAATTTTTCAGGGAACACTCAAAACAGATGTAAATGGTATACCAAAAATAAGTGAGATTGGTCTGCAGACTTGACCCCCCAACATGTTTAAAAATGCCCTGATGAAATGTATAAAGATGTAAATGCACAGATTTAACACCTCTTTAGAGAAATGAATAGCTTAATTTAGAATAGAATAAATGATATAATTGCGAAGATTAACCATACATAGCACTAGGTAGAAGTGGAGATTAGTCATGCGACGCAACAGATAGGATTGTGGAGATTAGCCACATAGAAGAATTTAGCGAGTAGCCAATGTACGAACAACCCCACTCCTACTTCCTCCAACACACATCCAAACAATTTCCATGCCCACTGGGCTAGCCAACCTATACCCTAAACACACCCAACACAAGTAACACACTTAAACAATTCTGGGCACTGGACCTTACCTGTACGAGCACAACAAACCAGTGTGCACAACCTTGCCAATCTACACATAAAACACAGAGACACCACAACATAACAATCCCATAGAAACATCCCAGGCATTGGAACTTGCCCGTACAGATACAAGCCAGTGCACACAACCTACCATCTGAAAGCCAACACACACACACATGCCAGTTTTTCCTGGTTCTGGGCCTATCCTACCACTCTTCCCTCACTAACCAACCCGTCCTCTTTCTTGCAGAGCCACGTGAGCACCTGGAGACTGCCTTTGGGTGTTAGCATTGCGCGGTATAAATCAACATAACATTTTATTATCCTTAATAGAAGCAGCCCTCTCGGGACATAGAGAATTATGAAAAGTCCAAACTAAGTGGCAACGGAATAGAGGCAACTTTTAATAAGTTCCATTATTTGGAATCTTAAAGCTGACTGGATTTCTTTCATTCATCAACCGCATGGATCAAAACCCATACTGCATGTAGTCTAGTTAGGGTTGCCATTTTGGTTTAGTTTTTTTTGTTAATTGGTTTGGATGATTGTGATGCTGGAAATGCATCTGAGGGACAGGGCCTCCGTATCCTTGTCCTTTACTGCTTTTTATAGTGTGTTCTGTTGTGTTTTCCGTGCAGGAGTTCATGTGGGACTCCTGGCAGTGCAGCTCTTTCTTTTGGTTTGGTGAACGGACCCGTGGGATTCCCTTATGGCACCCATGGGTGGGGGTACAACCCTGTGCCCCTAGTGTATGTTTTTGGGCACCTGTGGGTGGCCCACAGAGCAGGGCGTGGGCTGGTGGCAGCTCCATGCTGAATTTGACAGGTGCGCGGAGTATCCTCCATTTTGGGATACCCCGGCCTTGCCATTGGGATCAGTTGATTCCTGATGGAAAACAAGATGGCCCTGGTGGCCTCTTGCTTTCTATTACCCATTACCTTGTTTTCCCAAAGTCCTGGGAAGCCCTGACTCTGTCCCTTCCCCCTGACTGGCTGTTGGGTGGAAGTGCCATATATGGTGTTGTTGTGAAGGCCCAGTCAGACTAGCTGGAGCCTTCCCGGTGATGTATGTTGTGGGTACCTCCTGTGGGTGGGACCTGGGTGAATAGAGTGTGTGACGAATATGCATTCTGTGTTGTGGGTGTCTGGCATCTGGTGGTTGACACAATGACTGAGACAACCCTGCCCGAAACCGGTATGAATGCAGCTTGGAGTGTTGAATGGCTCGGTACCTGTCCCAATACACACAACTTCTTGTGAGTGTCTGGAGAGAAGTGAATGGCCTGAATACCTTGTGTGCCTGATTGGCTGCCTGCCTGCATGAACGCCCGTAGTTGTGATTGGATGCTTGAGTGTGACCCAGCTGAATGAATGGGAGATCAACAGTATATCTGGGGACCTCTCACTGCTAGGAATTGTGTTCAGAAGCTCAAGGCCACTACGACGAGTAACTGGATTAACTGACGCTTGACCTTGAAGCCCTGCTGGACGAGAAGAATTGCTGTTGGTCTCCTTCACAATCTGAAAGCTGCTGTACCTCCAAGGACTGACCCAGAGAGGACCTGGTAAGGCGCCCTCTTCCGAGCTACGAGGGACCATCGTGCACAGCTGATCTTTGCCATCGCTCCCTGGTAGACAGACCTACGACAGGCTGCCGACCCGATACGGGGACTGCTGCGGAACTCCAAGGAGAAGCACTCGGACTGTTGTCCGCCACTGTCAACGACCGCCTTCGCCGACTGGAGCCGCCGGACGCTCTCGTCTGCATCGTCATCCGCTTGTCTCCCGCTGGAGAAGGCCCGACCATCGACGCGCCGAGGAGCATCCACCGGTGGGTTTCCCGCCACCTACAGACCGCAGAGACACTGACGACTCGACGCCCTTGCTGGGCCACAGTTCTTCATCTCTTTGCGGTCCAGAACTATTGTCACCGAGGTGCCCCGCATGCCTCTTCCTTGCAGGACGCCAACGGTCTGTCGTCGACTAGCGCCGCTAGGAACGAAGCGGCCACTTCCCTGCCATAGTTCACCCTGTTCACCGTCGGACGTTCGACGACCCGTGACTCCTGCATTAAATGGAGGGCACTCAAGAAGGGCCGTCGATTCCCCGACACCGAACGCCAAGTTCCCCGACACCTCTCGACGATCCGTGGCTCCCGCCTGAAAGGGAGGCACTCAAGAAGGATCGGTCGGCGCATCGTCGGAGAACTCTACTCCACCAGGTACATTGGGGGGGGGGGGTAAAACCTTAATAGGAAGAAGTAAGTCTATCGAACATTATATGGACTGGGCTTGTGCTATATATCTTTATTTACAGGTTGCCCAGGTGGGGGGATCTCCACACAGAAATGTGTCTAGGTAACTGGGCCAGCATTCTGCCTATTGTTTCAACCATCTTACGTTCCTGCCTATCTCTATTGCTAGTTTACTCGTTATTGATCTGTGTGACATTTTAACCGTACAGTTGATGCACTTTAATGAGATTTGATGACATTAGTGGTACCACTCTAGACGTGTATATATTTATCATTATTGACTTCCAAGTACAAAGTGCGTTATTGTGATCGTGTACATACCTTTGAATATTAATTATATAAAGACTGTTTTCAGTAATACAGTGTGTGGACATTCCTTTGTGGTGGTTCGGGGACTACACTGCACTTAAGAACCAGCCCGCATCACCTCCTGAGAAGCTACGCCTTGATTGCTCGTCCATTGCTACCACATAGAGAATCTTGGCTGAGGTCCGCTGTGCCTCTCCTCTACCATATAGAGAGCGGAAGTACAGACACCCCCTACCAGTCTTTACAATGATCTATCTGGAATAGCGGCTCTCCATGACACAGAAAACTAGGTCGCCAATTTGGTGGCTGTTGGGTCAAAAATCCTAGCGTGGGACCTGTGTGCAGATTCCATCAACTGTTTACCCTCATGGTTCTTATACCCCCTTAGTCCTTACAGCTGATGTACTTCATCTAATGTGACCATCAGTTGCTACTCCTCCCAGGTCAGGGTTACCCTATGGCACCCTCTAATCTTTTTTTGCTGATTTGGTTGCCATGCTTTATTAGTGTAACTCATGAGGTGGTGGCAGTTTTGAGTATTTATGAACCGATGCTCGCGACTTCAGCTATTTTAATTTAATATTTTCAAGGATCAAATTTTCTCTGCAGGTCCCCTGAAAATGGTGACTTGGTTTTAGAAGTCAATGAGACTCCACAACAAGGCATTTTAACCCTTTTGCATGGGAAGGAATGCATGGCCACTTATGGCTTTCCTGAGACTCCAGCTTCGGTGCTCAGGGTGGGCATGACCTGATCTGGCCGGTTCTACCCCGGCTGTCAGATTGTCTGCCGATTCCTCAGGCTGTATGTTTGTCTGGGAACGTTTGATTATGGCAAACACCCCTGATGGATGTTCCCATGGGCGCTATTAAGATGAGGGTTTTTGCACCATACTCTGGCCGGGACTCGTCCCAAAGCAGCTGAAGACCAAAGAATCTCTGCAGTGGCCACTCCCCTAAACCGACATTTCAGTTGGGGAAAGAAATCAAAATGCCATTACTCCCTACCTATTTTTCAGTTTGGCTATTTCGCCCACCCCTACTTACAGTGAAGAACTGGGTGAGGATGGGTGGCTCTGTGCAGTCAGGGTTCTTGCCACAAACAGAGGAACGCACACCAGTTCTCCATTTCCTTGACTCAGCTGGGTTACTTACCTCCAGAAGTTCCATGTTCCATGAAAATCACCTAGATCCTGGACAACACATCTTGTTGCTTGAGGACTGGATTGCCAGTGGCAGTGGGTGGACTCTGTGGCCTACAACTACCTAAGATCTCTAGAACATCTTGGAGGACTTGACGAATCCCAGTCTTGCTTACTGACTACCTCTGGCCACCAAATCTGCTCTCCTGGCTGCCACGTTAGCTTAACTGTACCCTAGCATCTGCTATATCCTTCTGCAGTCTGTCACCTAGCGTTCCAGAGCCCTTTGCTGTTTTGATGGTTGGTGGGGGGTGTCCTCTGTCTGCATAAAAGTATAGCATTGTCATTGAAATGTGACTTTGGCATCCCCGTTCTCCTATAACTGGAAGATCTTTTTCTTGACTTTGGTTTGTAGGGTAACATTACCTTGAAGGTGGGTTCTAACTGCGACTTGTGTTGACTTTATAAAATGTGACTTCTCTGTTTTGCCATCACCGCAGAGCTTCCTGCAGACTTTACACCAGGTGCGTAACGGGGCTTTAAGAACTGAGGAAAAACCCAATCTCTTACATTGGATTTTAGATTCTGATTCCCTGATGATTGAGCGACTTCTGAGGAATTTGCTGACCACAAGTAGCCAAATACTTACCTACCGGTTTAAACACTGCATTTTCATCTATGCATAAGGCCTATAAAATTGCATATTTTTACAGATGTTCCCTCATTTTTTATTGTATGTTACACTGTACATTAACCTACCTGCTCCCCTCCTGAGAACCTAGCCTTTGACTGTCTGGTCTGCTGTGTTTACCTTGGGAAATCAGTTCTGCACCGTAGGTGGGGGTTAGTGCTTCTTTGCGCTACACATGGGGGCGGGAGGAGGTATATGAGGTGGAAACCCTTGCAGCACTGGGGTTATGTGCTCAATCATAGTCTTTTATAGTGATGGTTCCCTAGCGGTCGACTAAAAGCACATTCTCTTATTTATTGGCCTTAATCATGCCTATCCCATTTCCGAAAAATGATTACTCGACATCGTTGTCTGTCCCCTCATTGTAAGAAGTTCTTGTTAATCCAGCTGTTTCCAAACCTAGCATTACTAGGGAGAGCTTGCACCACCAATGTGAACAATGCAATGTGTGTCATCAGACTAACTTTGTATGCTTGCCTTTCCTGTGCATATACACCTTTGACTGGCCCCAACCTATCCCTGACTTGACCCTGTAGTGTGGCGTTCCCTTTTTCCACAACAGCAACTCTTCAGAAGGCTTTGTCTGTGCTTGACATGGACATGCAGACCCACCAGGGTGGATGCAGGTTCCTTGTCTGTCTGTGGCTCTGCTTCCATGGCCACCCCTTTTGAGTTGTTTCATTCACTGGCCTGAGATTCTTACCCCTTCATATATTACAGCTGCCTCTTCTGTTGGTTTCTTTCAGCTACTAGGAAGCGAGAAGTGATTGGAATGCGTACCAAGTTCCCTACTAAGCTACCGGTGAGTGTTATTTTGTTGCGAAGGGAAATGGTGGCGGAGGGCACCATGTGAGAATGTTCTAGAAAATCAGTCAAACCATTGGCCTGTGTTGTATTGTATGTGCAACTGTTAACAAGAATCCAGTGGGTGCAAAGTACCTGTGCTGAGCTGTGTGTTGCCTGCAGGTTCCTATCGGCATTCGAACCTGTGACCTACAGGTTGTAGACAGATGTTGACAGTCTCCGTTCATGGTTATACGTTCAATTCTAATTCTGGCTTAAATGAATTCATAAATCTGCATATAAAACCAAATCTAATGGGTTAAAAATACTTCCATCCCTTGCCAGACCCTTCCCGGAGCACCAAGCAGCACATGGTGGACTGGCCTACAGAGAACTCTTGAGATTTACTGGTGGATGTCTCCACCATCGCTCTCTTCTGTGGGTACTCTGGTTGTCTGCCTGTCACGCCATGCTCTACCTTTCAACTTCCCTCATTTCCCAAATCCCTTTGAAGAAAGTCATTGTTCTAAAGCCCCCAGTATTCCCCCCCCCCCCCAATCTCCCCTCTCGACAAACGTTTAAATCCGATTATTTCTTTTGTTATGCCTAATCCATGTACAGGGATTCATGTTCTTTAAAATCCACAATTGTTCCATATTTTCTTGGGCGTAGAAACCTGCCCCACCGCCAGACACTAATTGGAAGGGTTGTGCTTGTTCGCACAGTTAGAGGGCCACTTTGAAAAACCTGTCCAGGACTACTTTTGGTTCCCAGCCTACCTCTGCCAGCAACATTTGATCTCCTTGGATGCTAGGCAGGGGTTTCCACACCTTCTTGGAGATTGTAAGGCGGCCTATCCTCTGTGTGCACAGGGTGTTCGGGTTTGACCAAAACTTGCTCTTGTTGATGCTGCAGAGCAGTCTCCCTTCGTTCAAGAAAGGGGCAGTATCAAGGTAAAACGAGGTTGTCAAGAAAATACCCGTGCTGAAAATATATATCGTTAATTATATGTATTGCATTAAATAACTAGCAGTCAAATGAGTACTAGACAGTTACTTTGTATAGATCAAGAGTAGCACGGTCTCGAAAAGACCAAACCCCTTTCTAAAACCAGTAGCAACAAATGTGTGCTGAAATACTTGAATAGCTCATTAGAAGTGAAATGATGGAACTAGAAAGAAGCAGGCGATAACACAGTAAATTCAGTATGGGCTTGGCTGGAGGTCTGCAACCTGTGGCTCTCTAGATATTTGAACTAGGACTCCTACGAGCCCTCTACATTGACTATGCTGGCTGGGTTTAATGGGAGTTTAAGTCCAAAACGTATTTAGATTGCAGGCCCTTGAGAGACCCGACTCGACTCGTGTCAAACGCCGATGCAAAAAGACAGGTACCCTACTATCCATTTTGCTCAAGAACGAGTTAAATGCATTGATTTATCGCACAAACCGCTATATTAAATCACAGGAATGCTTTGAAGCACTCCGGTTACACTGCAGTCTCCCAGGAATGCAATTCTCTTGTAGTTTTAGGGACTTTGAGAAGGGATCAAATAGACTGCTTTTTGAGGTGAAAGCTCAATAAAATGGGGTCTGGGCATATCGAAAAACTCTGCTTGATACCACAAAATCTCTTTATACTGTCCTTGTGTCTGCACAACACCGGTCACTATTTCACATGGGCATCTTGTAAATAAAACGTGCGAGCAGGGAATACATTGTTAACACACAGTTAACAAGTTAGACACATCACAGTCAAGTCAACATTGGTACGTTTTAAAGGACAGGTTAAAGTGGGGAAGGTATTCATATTGGAGCAACACGGGGTGAGAGGCTGTGGAACGCTAATGGCCCCTTCCCAGTAAGGGGTAACTTCACATGGAAGAGGGGCATTTGCATTTAACACTGGTCTGTCCCAGCCCAGTAATCATACAAAACAAGCATAAGTAATGCCAATAGTTTTGGCGTTTACTGTTCTTTGCATTTTGCATTTGTAGGCATCAAGGTGCAAGGAGGAGAGTGCAACGTTTCAAAGAAGGATGTGATGGGGCTCAGGTGTGCAATAGAATAAGATGGTGACTAGAGGACGGAAGGAGGCCATTGATTGTGTGCCATTGGTGATGGGCAATAGGAAATATGAGCAAGAAAGGGTGAGAGTGTTGGAAATAAAGCAAGAGTGTGAGATGGAGGATGAGAGGGGATTAGAATGGGTAGGGTGAGTTGGAATAAAGCGTGTAGGGGGGTGGGGGTAGGGTGCATGGTGGGGGTAAAGAGAGAGGAGCCAAATCCGTTTAATTTCCTCGAGAACCCTTCTCATGTTGCCAAATCTTTCTTGACAATGTCCATTTATCAACAAAGGGTTTGCTATGTGGCCCACTGGCAACCTCTGGCACAACACAAACGCCCACACGCTCACCCCTCATGGGTGGAAGGTGTGTGGTGGCGGGGGGACTCTGCGCTAATATGGGACAATCGTGATGTGATAATGATGTGTTATTTATATTGCGCTTTCGACAAAGCAATTTGCGGAAAAAATATTTGCATGCAGTATCACCCTGCCAACACTGGCACTAATTTATTGACCTCCAGAAGGATGAAAGGCTGAGTTGCCCGTGCCGGGATTCAAACCTACGACCTGCACATTACGCATAGGTTGCAGCCGCGGGTGCTCAAACTGATGAGCTATTTTACCAGCCGACGAGTTGTCAGTGCAAACGCACAATGTTGACAACTCGCGTCTGACTTGAGACAACCTGAAGTACCTGAATCAAACCACTCCTGAGCACTTACTACGCAAGTATCCACGCACATGTTTATGTAAAAATCAGTGCTATGGGCGCACAACAGGTTGGTCGAAGCCTTCTGTTGGAGGGTAGCACAGAGGTGCATTATTCCAAACTCCGTGAACAGGCCGTCATGTGCCTGTCCATCTCCTGATACAAGGATAGTCCGGCTGGCTGAAGTAACCAAGTATAAGACAGGTCAGTATGTTACTGCCAGTGCTGGGAAGGTCCGCTTGCAATGAACAGATTACCAAAATGGAGGTTGATAAATGAGGACCACTCAACTGGGTGCCAATAAACAACCGTTAGCTATACTGCTAAGGAGTACTGCAGGTCTGTGGTCATGTGAATGTGCCAAACCTTCAGAGATGTCAACTGACGTAACAGTCAATTCAAAATATGACGTGTGCAGCAAATGTCTTCCCATCATATTTACTGCATCTGTCCCTGTATTGCTGGTCCTTGCAATGTCAAGGATTTTATAATCCATTGTATTTATTGGAAACAAATATAGTAGAGTGGGTGTGGACATTGAGCTTCGCCAGCGGAGGGATCCTTCTAGCCAGATAAGATGCAATTACACATTGCATTAAAAACCTTCATTAAATTGCACATCAGATAAAACACCAGCCTCACACTCTGCCCCAGACCTCGCCTGTTCATGTCTCTCGTGCCACACACCCGCATTGGGGTGCTTGGCCAACCGCCCCCACCCCCCCTCCATTTTTTGGCCTGCAAACCTTTTCCGCCTAAGACCTTAAAAGACAAGCGCACGAAGCAGTGGGTGGGCTGCGCCACGCAGGCCAAGAGTAAAAGCCATTAAATAATAATGCAGTCCTAGTTGATCTGTCAAAATAAAAAGGCCTATTCTAATAAACCTATTGCCAATCCTTACTCCTAAATAAAAAATGGTGTAGGACAGTAGTGTATGCAAAAAAGGAAAGGGGTTTAAGAAGCAATATGTCAGGACAGTTGAGAATTTGGCCTCCCTTCCCCACGCTTTCAGAACGAGACAAGGTAGCATGCTCGAGCCTCGTGCACACTGTCTTCCTCGGCACAAAGACACAGTTCAATGGTTCAGCTGGTCTCACACCACTCTGCAGTGTCTTTACGAAACAGAAAAAGGATTCTCAGAAGAAACATCTCTTGTCAAAACACAGGCTTCCTCCGCCTTGAAACAAAGTTCACTTTACTTGTCAAAACACACAGCAGTACTTTCTTTCCTAGTGACTGCTGGTACTTGTAGTTCCCTTTGTTACTCGTACAGTTCAATATCAGTTTCAGGACCTTCTGTGCTAAAGTCTCTTTGCCATTCAAAGTCTCTTACTGTAGAGGTTTTGATGTAGCAAAAAAACCAACAAATACTCCTTTCCTTCGTCAAGATTCTCACAGTCAGAAGTTCACGATTGGTCTCCATCATCTGGGCTCGGGCCATGGAGCCCCCTCGTCCGGGCTCAGATACCTTGACACCAGAATCTAAGACTAAACTGTGCACAGGATTTTATTTGACCCGTCGCAGGACCACTTCGATTTACAGCTTTTTAACTTTCGCTTCTGCCACTTCTCAGCTGGACAACTTGGAGACCTTCGATTGGGCACACACGCAGTGCCAGACCACTCTGTCTCACAGCTTTGCTCTTTTGGACTACAAGTCCCAGAATGCACATTCAAGGTTTTGTTCCCCCTTCGCCAGTTACAGGCACTTTTGAGATTTACACACATTTCTTGACACAACAGGTTAATCCCACCTTGGCTTCCCTCCAGTCACAGGGTCTCCATCTTTTACCCTCAGTGATGAGGTGTTAGCGGGTCCTCAATGGGGATTTACTTGAGGTCAGGGTCCCAGCACCTGCGCCTCAACTACCTGGGTTTCTGGAACTTAGCCAGGGAGCAAGTACTGATTTTAAATATTACCGAAAAGTGTAGCTGTAGTTTTGGTTCCCTGGGGCACGGTTCCCCTGCCACTCTGCAGCCCCCTTTGTACTCGCAGGCCTCGGTGTCGGCCTCGGTGTCTTGGCAGTCCCCCAGGCCCCTCCCTTCTGGCTTCACAAGGTTCTCCCAGCTGCTGACTTCTCCTTCTGGTCTTCACGGTTCCTTGAGCATCCCCTGCTTGCTTGAGTGTGGCTGGGTGGCTGACCTTTAATACTTTTTGAAAGAGTTGATTTGAATCAGTAGTTGTCCGTCCCTGCCTGACCTCCTTATCGGGACAACATGGAGACAGCCCATAGGAATCCATTGACCATGGTTTCCTATGGGTAATCCTCATGACTCCCACCTGCATCTTCTTCGTCCCAGTACTTCTAGAATGGAAGTAGGGATTGTGGGAGTTGTAGGTTTTCCTGGCGATCATGGAAGAACCATATAGGTTTTTGTCAGGATGAAGGGGGTCAATGTATTGTGATGGGTAAATGGATTTTCTATTGGGTTTTAATATGCCTGGTCGTTTTCTCCTTTTTCTTACAGAAAGGTACTGAGGTATGATGGGACAATATCCCATGACAACTGAGTGGATGTCTGTAGGGGGGTATCAGAACGGGAGGAACACAATGTCTCACCGAGAGCGTCTCTCCCATAGTCCCTGAGGAGCCCCTGCACAGGTGATCCTCCCCCGCTCGTCCGCCCCCATTGTTGGGATCCAAGAGCGATGGCCCTCCCCTGGCCACCTGAACAAAGGATCCCCGGGACTAGCCTGGTACAAACGCCTTGGGTTTCTCACAATGCCCTCTGCGCATCACCATTGCGGCCAACGCAAAGCGTTGTCTTGTTTCAGCAGGCGCTCATATGAATCCCCGGCTCTCAATGCGGTAGCATCGAAAGACGTGCCGAAACCGGTCCATTCGTCGGAGAAGCTTTCTAAAGCCTGTTTACAACGCTCTGACCCCAAAAAGACCGCCCCTTTGCCTGAAGGCTATTCTCCGGCCGCCCCTCTTTCCAGGGCCCTGCAGCAGGACCCAGTTCCAACTGCCCAGCCCTTTCCTCCTCCCCCTCCTCGTCCTTGTCCTCCTCCCCCTCCTCCTGATGATTGAGGCCTCTCTGGGTGGACTAGAGATCAATTCAAGGCATGTATGGACAAGATTGCAGAGTTTATTCATTTTACAAGCCAGTTTGATGATAATCTCAAACCCACTAGGTCTGTTGATTTCTGCCCTGTCAGATGTTCCAGAGACTCTTTTCACCAGCTGCACAGTTGGCACCCTTAGATGAACACCGTCCCCAGCATCCCCAGGTGGATGCATTTCTGGACCACCCTGGCCAGGACATCCTTTATGTCCCTACCCCTAGCCACACTGTTCAAGACCCACACTTGGACCCTCCAGGAGATCAGGGTACGTGACACACTACGCCTCCCCATTACCCTGACACTGTGAACATCTTTTTGGGACGCTCCTCCTGTTGCTCCATCCAGGGACTCATCTTCCATCGGCAATTGGATGCTTTTAAACAACTTTCTTAAGAAGGCGGCTGATGATTTTAAAATTACCACCCAAGAAGCAGTTCCTGACAGACTTCGTGGCGAACATCCTTAAAGAAAAGGTCCCGATCAGCCAGGCTATTCCCCTCTTAAACTCTGGGGAGAATTGCCTGACCTCCACTTTGACTCACTAGTTCGGTCAACCCCTGAGTGGAGAAGATGTTCCACCCGGCACTATCGGACCATTTGTATAATCAGGGGCCACGCTGTCCCAGATTTCCTAGTCGTTGCAACTACAGGGAAAAGGGCAGGAGTGCCGCTATCCACGTTGGAGTCTACGCCAGACAAGGATTACAAAAAATGGTACGCTCACAACAAACATGTCGCTTCTGCCGCCTTCTGTACCCGGATTGCCAACCTGACACTCATAGCGAGCTATAGTGACGTTCAATGGGTACTCGGAGGGCCTCCAGAGTGTCTCGGAACCCGTCCGCACCCAACTACTAGCCATAGTTGCGGAAAGACAGCAGGTCATGCAAAATATTCTTAAAAATACCCTAGGCTCTGCTGAGACAGCGGGATATGTCCTTGCGGAAGGGACTCTTAACGCCACGCCTGGCTAAAGAAATCTGGATTTAAGCTAGAAACCCAGTCTTCCTTCATCAATAAACTGGAGGAGGATGCTGCCCTTTGTGGTGTTGTAAACCGCAAAAAAAGAGCATGAGACCTTAAAGACTCGGATCTTGGCCAAACCCTTTGCCCAGCGAGGATCTTTTAATACTCGCTGGCAGTCTTTCTCCCGCTCCCCAGAGGGACAGTACAGTTCAGGAGGAACCCATTGGTCTTCCGGTCAGGGTACCTCCAGTGGATTTCAGTCCCCACAACAACTGGGATTTCGATGAGGGAAAGGCAGAGGAAGGAACTCCAGCATCGACCACTAAATGACTCGGCACTACAGGTGCTCTCCCGTGTTTCCCCGGTCGGGGGGTCGTGTAACATCTTTTACCCACGGATGGGAGTGGATCAGTACACGAGACCGTCACCCACAGGTACTGCATTGAATTCCTCCAGCCACCTCGCTACCATCCTCCCAGGAGCAGATGACAGTCATCCGAGCATCTGCAAATCCTGTTGGAAGAGGTCCAGGTCCTTCTATAAAAGGGAACCATCAAAGTCGTACCTAATCTCCTGTTAAACAAGGGTGTTGATGCAATATTCTTCCTTGTACCTAAAACGGATCCAACCATGTGCCCTGTTTTTAGATCTGCACCCTGCAAACAAATGGCAAACCTCCAAGGTTCAGGATGACAACTCTTCAGGAAGTAACAAGGGGATTACATGGCCACATTGGACATGAAAGTTGCATACTTTCATATTTCAGTGTTGCCAACGCACAGAAAGTACTTCCGGTTCAAGATGGAGGACACTCACTATCAGTTCAAGGTTCAAGATTACACCTTCAGGTACTGTTACGCTCACCTGGTCTCTGTGGAGGAGTTGGGGCAGGGTTGCAGCCCTCCCTGAACTTGAATCACCCCCTTCAGGCCTCACCCTCAGTAGAAAAGCTGTGAGCAGTGATACGTGGTGATACTGCTCCTGCGTGGAGAGAAGAGTGTGTGAGTGCGCCAATCTGTGATTGTTGTACCTCTCGAACCCTTCACCCCAAAGTACGGTTTCTGTGAGCATACGCCGGCCCATAAAGCTCACCTGTGAATTATGGAAGATAAGATCTCCGTCCTGCTACTTCTGGCAGGGGCGCATCGAATGGGACCTAGTTCCTTCACTCATCCCTGATGAGGATTAGGCCAGTCCAGCTGCGACTATGCTCCTCCTTATGATTGGTAAGTCTTTCTTGAGCTCTTGTGATGCTGTTCGTTCTGTTTAATGTCTTTATATGTTGCTCCTATTTATGCCTGCAATAATGTCTCTCTTCTGTTTTCTTCCCTTAGATGAAAATGCGGCCTCAATGCAGCTGTGAGACGCGAGACGCAGCCGGATGGAAGATGGATGCTACCGCAATGTCGGACAGCAGGTAAGTGATGGTTTAAGGAAAAGCGCAAAGTATGGCGAAGCGCAACCTTAAACTGACTGTTTTTTGGATGTCTAGCCTTGTCTTCTGTTTTTCCTTGAAGGCGCGGCTGTTGACGATGGAGTGTGTTGTGCTGCGGTGCCAAGATGAAGATTTCGGCCTTCCGAAAAGTGTAAAGGTGAATACTTGGTAAGCCGAAGCGATGTACAGGTAAGAACAACTTCCCCCCCCATTGGTAAGTATGCTGGCAGGAAGCAGGATCTTCAAAGGTAAGTCTGACCTCAGGCGACGGTGAGCGTTGCACTGCTTGCAAGTGCAGAATAACGCGAAGCGTCGGATTTGAGGATCGGGGCAGCTTATATAGCTGAGATCATGGGCACGCCTATTAGGGCCGGCTTACCTGCCACTCCTATAGAGGGAGCACGTGCAAAGGCAATCCATTAGCAGCCACACCCAAGAATACACTTGGGGCTGCTTAATGGATCGAATGTTCAAGGTTAATGCATCCTGCTTAATGGATGGAATGTTCAAGGTTAATGCATCTGAAGTGCTATGTCCATAATAAAAGCTTTTTGGTGTTAAATGGATGTTCTTGTTTACTTTTGTTCATGAGTCGGCGCCAGGACAGTGTCCACCCAGGTCTCCTGTGCATGCAACCCCTGAATGCCTGTGCCACTGACTTCATGACCATGACAGGTACCCACAGAAGCATAAAGTCACAGCTGTATGGCCTATCGGGCAATTTACCACTAGTAACCGTCCTGCCATACTGCTTTTTAATTTGAGTGATCTCCAGCCGGAGAGAGTTCTGAATCCAAATACAAACGCCTGCTCTTTTCGTCAGACCTGAGGACCACAGCGATTTCCCCAGTTCTTTTCTCCTTCTCAACATGTATTATTCCCCTGCCTTGAACTTTCTGCAAGAAGGGTAAATCTCATTTGGATTGTGTAAATTCCAGTACCACCATTGACTGTTTCTGAGGCAAATTAAGGCCCTTCACGTTCAAATAGCACACTCTAATCCCGCTTAGATGCATAGTCTGCCTCACCATTTGCCAAATATTCCTTTCCCCCTCTGTGAGAAACCTGAAGGTGTCTCACCCGCTAGTCCCCGGAGATCTGTCATCCAGGTGGCCAGGACACGACCATTGCTATTGGATCCAGTTCCTAGGGGTGGACCAGTGGGGGAGGATCACCTGGATGAGGAGTCTTGGAGGGAGTGGAAGTGGGACACCGGACGAGTGAGACGCGGTACCCCCTTAACTCCTTTCCCCCCCCCTCCCCATCCTACTCTGTAGGATACTTAGAAGCTCTACTCCTCCTCACCCCCTTCATGTCAGACATGAACACTTTCTTACACTGTGAAAGACCATGAAATAACACCAGAGCTGTTAACCTGACGTGTTCCAACACAAGGGTCAGGCAGAGTCGGGCAATTGGGCCCATGTGCCTTGCCCAGCCCCTTCCCAGTTTCTCTGAGACATGCGTCAAAGACCTTGAAGCTCCTATGGTGGATCACTCCACCTTTTTAAATTCTTCCCTTGCTGGGCCAGTGGAGAGCAGGTATGGTGGACGTGTCTACGTCACCTGTTACGTGCCACTCACAAGGAAGGAGGAGCCGCAAGGCCAATGGGCCTATATTTAGCAGGGTGCCGGTGGCCATAGTCCGCAGTCTGCACTGTTCCTGAAGGTGCGTGCATACTGTAGGCCTAGGGGGGCACTGCAAAAGGAGAAAAGTTTGTTTCTGCAGCATCAGATTGCACAGGCAGCCAGGAAATGCCAAGGAAAGTGTTAAAACTACCAGGCCCTATGACTGTCTCTCACTTCCTGCCTGCTTGCATTGCACACTTCACGACCCATGTTGCGGTTACCTGGACCCTGGGGGGGTTTAATGGTAGGGGTCCCACACCCATCCCTTTGATTCCTGTGCTGATTTCCTGCCATTTCTTCTCCTGTCCAACCCCAGCTGCATACATCTCCCCACCCCTTCTGTTTCACTTGGGCCGTGTTGATTATGTCGTTCCCCTGGGGCCCTCTCCCCTTTTTTAGGCTTTTGTGTACCACTCTGAGCCTGAGCCCCAACTCCCTTGTTCCTGGCCATGAAGGATACTGTGGCTGGGTCCACAACTTCAGTCACCTGGGGCTCGGCCCGGATCTGACAGATTTTTTTCTCCAAGCTGAACCCTTTCACCATCCCTTCCCAGGCCTTAGGTGTCCACCCATCCCCTCCGTCTTTGTGCCGCACTCTGTAAACCATCCTCCCATGCCCCTCCTCCACATGGGGGGGTGGGCACTAATAATTATCATGTACTAGAGTTTAGTGACTTTGTAGATTTTATTTCATAGCAAAAGTTTCAAACTGAATTGCTTTTATGCGCTTCCAATGTTGGTCGATCAGGCATGAGATGAGATTGCATGATGTGCCTGGGATTTCGCACTTAAAGTAGCAAAACCAGGATTCTGTCCCAGGCGGAGATGTAAAAACATGACCACATAGCTTCCCAGGTATACTGCGTATCTGTATTTGGTAAGATTTGGTAATCCAAAAGGTTAAATAATTTGTCAACCTAAATTGTAATAAAACATTTCTGTGGATTGACACAGTGTCTGTAACCTCGGTTTAAACCACGAGGAAGGGGGATTCCAAGTGGCCGCCGGCACTGAGTAGCTGTGCCGATGGCACTCCCTGGACCTGTCGGTATGTAAGGGGCCCACCACCCACTTCACGGACATCGTTTAAGCATCCAGCGGACCCCTGTGGCCGTTGAGGAGGGAGGAGAGCCCCGGTGGCGAGTGATGCCCCGGGGAAGCTGGGGCGTGACGGCAGCGCCGGGACCTGTGAGGCGAGGAGGAGCGGCGGAGCTTGCGGCACCGGGCCCGCCCGTGAGTCGTGAGGTGCACGGAGAGACGCGAGTCTGGGGAGATCCCTCGCCGCACTGGAGGGAGTTGCCGGTGTCCCGTCCTGCAGTGAGCAGCTTTGCAGAAAGCTTTTGGAGGAGGAGAGCTGCCGGCGCCCGGCAACGTGGGATGCTGCGGCCAGGGATGGCCTACTCCTGTGGCAGATCCCCGGGCTGCGGGACCCGGCACCCCGGCCCCCCCTGGAGGAAGCAGCCTGTGAGTGGAGGCGGACTGGGAGGACGGAGTCCGCGGCGGGCCCGGCAGAGGGGATTCTGAAGTTGGAAGCCGGACATCCTAGAGGTGGGTGATCGGGTGCAGCGTGGAGAGGAGCCATATCTCCGGGGCTTTCCGCAGCGCAGGAGGCAGCCGGCGGCGGAGGACTGGACCTCGCCGACCCGAGAGGAGCGGTTGGATATCGACTTGCCCCGCCAGCTCCGTATTGTAGGAGAATTGGAGACTTGCTTCCCTCTGCCTCTCGGAGGTGAGATGGGGTGCCCAGGGGGATTCGGCCTTCCCTGGGGAACGGGGAGAGACAACAGGAGGACCCTCTGCGTTCACTGGAGGCGCGTTTGGCGCAGAGTCCCTTCATCCCTGCATCAAGCTGCGCTGCGCCAGGCCTGGGTGGTGTGTGAGGAGGCAAGCGGGCAAAGCCCCTGTGATTGCTTTACGGGTCCCCCAGGAACAAGGGGGCGGACGTTGCCTGTGTGGGCGGCTGTCGGGGCCAGCTCCCTGACTCGGGCCCTGCTGCAGGAAGAGGTCGATGAAGTGCACCTGGGCTGGAGCCGGCCAGCGGAGAGGAGGTGGCCGGTGTGACCACGAAATCTAGGGGAAGAGGGGGGAAGCATCTACAGGCCTCTGGGGATAACGCGGGTACCCTCCAGGCCATGTGGTCGGCGCAGAATTCAAGGGAAGGGTCCGAGGCCCTGGGGCGCGCGTCGGGGGAGGAACCTGCGCCAAGGCGAGCTGAGGATTTGGCAAATATGCCCAGACGCAAATTCATTGGAGAGCTACATACCTTGCAAGCCAATCTAGCTAAGACTTTCCAGGAACAGTTGAAGCAAGAGATGCGACAACTGGGGGAGAGTACTGATATCCTGGAGAAAGGCCTCCAAGAAGTAGATAAAGACAATGCAGCAAATAGTGAAGCTATAGAGAGGTTGGATGTTGCCACCAGGAACCTCGAGCTCCAAGTAGAAGGCCTGGAAAACAGGTCCCGTAGCGTCAACGTATGGGTTAAAATGCTATCTGAATCTGTCCCTGATAGGACTCTGAAGGCAACACTCCAGGGTATCTTTGCGGACATCTTGGGTGAGGGCAGCCCAGAGATGGTGGAGCTGGATCGTGTGCATAGAACTGGACGGTTGGCCAAAGGCCAGATGGCGAGGCCAAGGGATCTCCTGGCCGCATTTACTCGGTATGCCCAGAAAGAGGCGGTGCTCAGAGCGGCGAGACTACGAGAACCGATTATGTTTGAGGGCCAGCAGATCACTCTCTTCCAAGACCTGCCGAGCAGTACACTCCTAAAGAGGTGACAAATGGGCCCGGTGGTGAAGGTCCTTAATGAGAAAGCGATTCGATACAGGTGGACCTTTCCTTTTGGCTTGCTCTTTGAATGGGAGGGATCCCAGAGGCGTATTGCATCCCTCCAAGAAGGGGCTGCTCTTCTACATGTTGAGATGGAGGACCCCCCTGGCGCAGACCCCCTGGGCCCGAGTAGTCGCTCGGGCCCCATGCCCTGGGATTGGACGACGGTACGAGAGAAGAGGAAAAGGGGACCCAGAGGACACGGTCGGCAGAATGATGGAACACCCAGTGAAGCTAGAAGCGGCTCACCAGGGCAGTCTTGATCTGACACGGGCTGATGGGTGGTGGGCCTCTTTAGGGAGTCTTAAGTTCTTAAGGGTCATAGGGGGAGCCACCATGTTGGAAGCAGAAAGGGCGAAGATGCCCGAGGTTAGAGGGTGGTGTGGGCGGGAAGGTATGCGCCTTCAAGGGGGGGGTTTTGGGGGAGTGTGGGGGGGGCGGCGACTAGCTAAACTTGGAAGGGCGACGGGGTGTGGCACTCCCACTCATCTGTGATTCTCATCTACTAGGGGTTCCCTTAAGTGGCTAACACATAATGTGAGGGGGTTGAATACCCCTCTTAAAAGGAAAAAGCTGGAGCACTTCACTCAAAAGGAGAAGCTGGATAGTATGGGTCTTCAGGAGACGCACTTGCTCCATAAGGACCAGGGCAGGTTGAAATTGCGAGGTTTTGACCAGATCTTGCACGCCTCGGGCCCCCTGTAAGGCAAGGGGGGTAGCCCTGGCGATTAGGAACACGGCAGTCTTCAAGCCCTGCGAGGTCCTTAGGGATAAGGAAGGGAGGTATATTGTAGCAAAAGGGAAGTGCCAGGTGGTCCCTTTGACGATAGTGGTAGTGTATGCTCCCAATTCGGGCCAGGAACCCTTTTTGCAACAGGTTTTGAATTTGTTGGAAGAGCACTCGTGGGGTCATATTGTCTTTCTGGGGGACCTTAACTCCGCTTGGGATAAGAGAAAGGATAGGACAGAAGGCAAGGGGGAAGGGGGAGGAGCGGTAATGTCAACGGACTTGGAAGAGTCAGCAGGTTGGGGGTAAGGGACGCCTGGAGGGAGCTAAGGGGGGACGAGGAGGGGCACGCATTCTTGTCGGGCGTCCACAGTTCCTAATCAAGAATTGATTACATATGGGTCTCAGTTGCTTTAGTTGGAGCCATTCGGGAGGTATGCACGGGGCCGATGGGGATTGCAGATCACAAAGTAGTCTCTCTGGAGTTGGATGTGGGTCGGAGGAGAAGGGGGATTTGGGGCTGGAAACTCCCAGGGGCCATCTTGAGGGATCCAGTAATCAGAAAAGGCGTTGAAGAGAAGATGAAGTTCTTTTTTGACACCAACAAGAAGGGGGCTACTGGGGAGGACGCGAGGTGGGACGCCTTTAAAGCCACCCTCAGGGGGGAATTGATAGCGATATCAGCCCACCGTGAGAAGCAATTTCAAGCTTTGGGATTGCAATTGGAAGCGGAGGTAGCTAGGCAGGCGGCGGGGGGCACCCCCTCGAGGAGGGCAATGCGGGCATATAGGAAGGCGGTTGGGCAGCTGGAACTCCTACGTACTAAGAGGGCGGAGGGGCCCTTATTATCTGTGCGACAATAATATTATGCAAAGGCCAATAGAACTGGCTCCCTTCTTGCGCGTTTGCTTAGGGGTAAAAGGACGAGGAATGCGATAACCGTTTTGAGGTCGGCCACGGGAGAACGGGTCACAGACCATGGGGGGGTTCAGGAGGCCTTTGCTGAGTACTACGAGTCGCTTTACATCTCCCAACATCCTCCGGCCGACAGGCAGGAGGACTTCCTCCAAAAAATCCAGTTGGCGGAAATTAGCAGTGAGACGAGTGAAGCCCTAAATCGGAAAATCACTGAGGAGGTGGTGCGGGAGGTGATAAGAGCTCTCCCACCGGGCAAAGTTCCAGGCCCGGACGGCTATACAGCTGCTTTCTACAAGCTGTTCAGTGTGCAGTTGATCCCGCATCTCACCTCGTTGTTTAACTCATTCCGCCTGACTGGCAGAATTACACCTTCCATGGAAGAGGCTAAGGTTACCCTAATCCTGAAACCAAATAAAAATCCAGAAGAGAGCCTCTTATCGCCCTATAGCGTTGATTAACCTTGACGCCAAGATCTATACCAAGATATTGGCCAACAGGCTTGACTCCATCCTCCCGGATCTGATACATCCCGATCAGGCCGGGTTTATTAGGGGCCGACAAACCGCAGACAACATCCGTCGAGTGGCCCATATAATTGAAAAAGTGCAGAAGACTCAAACCCCCGCGGTCCTGGTGGCCTTAGATGTGGAAGTCTTTCGACCGCGTGGAGTGGTCATTTCTCTTCAGGGTAATGGAGAAGATGGGCTTTGGGGGGGCTTTCTGTCGATGGTCAAGGCTAACTATCAGGCGCCCTCTATTAGAGTGATGGTGAACGTGGTTGCCTTCAGAAAGATACCCTTGCAGAGGGGGACAAAGCAAGGCTGCCCACTTTCCCTATATTGTATGCAATCTATTTGGAGCCGCTGCTTCAGGCTTTTCGGGAGACGGGGGGATGTTCGGGGTGTCCCTTTCGAAGGAGAGCAACATAAGGTAGCAGCCTTTGCTGACGATATGCTGCTCATGCTCACGGCTCCACGGGAATCACTACAGGCGAGTGTGGCCCTCTTGGAGACATTTGGGGTGGCTTCGGGGCTAAAAATGAACACCACAAAATCGGAGCTTCTGAGCTTAACACTCGGAGCAGCAGAGAGGGAGAACCTGAGAGCGAATAGTAGCTTCCTGTGGAGCCCGAGTGGGATTCGGTACCTGGGAGTGAGAATCAAGGCGACATTGGCGGGTTGGTTTTTTCGGTGAATTTTCTCCCGATACTTAAAGCAATTAAGAGGGATTTTCAAAGGTGGAGGGATCTAAGAGTGTCTTGGATAGGGCGGATAGCCGCGGTTAAAATGGTCACACTCCCGCAGCTTTTGTATCTTTTCCAAGCAGTCCCGCAGCCAGTCCTGGCGAGCTACTTTAGGGAGTTGGGAACGCTAACTAAGGGTTTCATCTGGGAGGGGAAAAGACCTAGGGTGGGTGTCAGACTTTTGATGGCCCCGAAGGGCGAGGGAGGTCTTGCATTGCCAAATTTCCAGCGATATTACGAGGCAACACAGCTTCGAATCATCAGGGAATGGCTGAAGGGTGAGGAAGTATTGTGGCTCCCGAAACCGCATAGGCCTTGGCACCTATACGAGAGCTCGATAACTAAATTAATGGCTGATGTCTGGGACAGGTTGGCGAGCTCCAAGGGGATCACCACATTTCCGTCTCCCTTCACCCCCAGCTTTGGTAATGGAGATTTCTCACCGGGTTTGTAGAGGGGAGCCTTCACGAAGTGGCAAGAGGGCGGATGTCGGAAATTATGCAATATGTTTGCTGGAGGGGAACTGTTATCATTTAATGACTGTAAGAGGCTCTTTGCAGTTCAGGAAGGAGAGAGATTAAGGTATGCTCAGATACGCCATTGGGTACTACTACATCCTGGGGTCAAGAAGGCGGCCACAAGGGACCCAACATCCTTTGAAAAATTTCTGCTCACTAACGATGGGGCGAGGGGCCTCATCTCCAATATCTATAAGATTCTGGATGGCTCTAGGGCGGGGGTCCAATGGGCCTACATGCAGGAATGGGAGCGGATTCTGGGATGTGAGATGTAGGTTGGACTGGGAAAAGCTGTGGCGGATGATTCCTAAACCTGTCAAAGCTCCCCACCTGCAAGAGGCATGGTACAAGATTATGTTTGGGTGGCATTACACCCGGGCCCGGCTCCATAGAATTTACCCTACAGTGTCGGGGCTCTGCAGGAGGGGCTGTGGGATGGTGGGCTCCGCGGAGCATGTCTGGTGGAAATGTCAAAAAATTGCATTGTTTTGGTGGGGGGAGGGCAGAGTACGGGAGGCTCAGGAGCAAGCCTTCGGGCGGGAAGACCAAAGGACCCCAGCGCAAATCCTGCAGGGTGTACGGGAAGGAGTGGATGCAGGAGAACCTAGAGGAAGGGGAAAAAGCTAAAGTTATAATGACTCTTGCCGCAATGCTGTTAATAGCCCAGAGATGGAAGGGCCCGGAGGTCCCCACGATTCAAGACTGGTTCAGAAAGATGTGGGAGATAGTGGCCCTGGAATGGGCGACTTGCGCCATGGACAATAAGATCCAGCGCTTTGCTGCAGATTGGGGGGAATTATTGAACGTTCTTAAAGACGATTTTAAGGTGATGTGGTGCACGCAACGATTGAGACTGTTGGATTTGCACTGACTGTAGAATTTTTGCTCGTGTGGAAGATGGTTGAAGGGGTCAAGCTTGTTGCTGGTGGGGAAGGGGGGGTGGGGGAGGGGTGAAGGAAATGTTTACTTGTTATCTTGTGAAAATCAATAAAAAGAGTTTTAAAAAAAAAACACAAGGAAGGGCACTGTGGAGCTTGCAAGCTCTTTCGACCCAAGACCCTTAAGGATCGCAGAACGAATCGCTGGGTCCATCACGTCATGCAGGCCAAGGCCGCCATGGACGCGGAGGGAGCCTCCAGTGACTGCAGCGACGGCCACCTTTTCGGACGGCGAGGGTGACAGGGAACAGGCACGTTCCCAAGTGCTTGCCTCTGACCCTGGGAGAAAGGCCAGCGGCTACTCCCAGCAGCAAGAGCACTACATCTTCCCATCACACTAAACGCAACCAGCGGCGATGTCTCTGTTACGCCAGACAAACGCTGACAATCAGCGTCTAGGGGCAGATCAGTGGATTCCCTGTCCTCTAGGCACTCAAGTCACGGTTGCCTCGTGACAGGCCCCATAAGACAAAAGGTGCCGCCCACAAAACATCTACAACCGAACGTCGGTTGACGCGGCGAAGGTCCTTCCCAGTGCCGAAACTAGACGTGTTTCGTTGAAACCGGTAGGGAAGCTTAAAGATTCAGGGTCATCACACCTGATTCAAAAACATGTCCCCGAAACCCTTATTAGAGGTTCTAATTCCCAAAAATCTTCCTCTAAAAGCCCAAATCATAAGGACAAGTCCCAGAAGAGCAAGATCCATAAAGAAAAGTTCCAGAGGGTGGAGGACACTTTAACTGCCCCAGAAGAGGAGGAAGAGTATATCCCACAAGATGAGGTGGAGGGTCCATTAAGTGAGGCTCTACATAATAAAGAACTAACCCAAACACCTACTGTACCTTACTCTGGGGTCTCCCCCAGCTCAGCTAAGTGGTCATCAGAGGTTATAGGTCAAATGGTCGAATCTAAATGGTCGACACCAAAAGGTCGACAGGTCAATTGATCGAATTATTTTTTTTGGGGGGGTGGGGGGGTTCTCCTGATCACAGGAGAGACTCCCCCTATTTGCAAACTAAACACAGAAAGAACCATATATCTTCTCTTCCAATTGAGCTTCTTGATAAATGAGAAAAAATCAAGTCTTGTACCAAACACATCAAAACAGTTTCTAGGAGCTGTATTGGACACGAACAGGCTTGGCCTTCCCTTCCATGGAAAGAGTGCAGAACATGCTTTGGCAAATACCGCAGTATCAAGCCAGGCATTTTGCTAGGCATAATGACATTGTGCATATATCTAGTCCCACACGCACGCCTGCGCATGCGACCCATGCAGGAGTGGTTGGCGAAACAGTGGTCTCAGGCAAGTGGTCAGTGGGACGATCTAGTGGTTGTTTGGCCAACACTTGTACAAAATCTTCGCTCGTGGACAAGGGGAAAATCTCCTGAAGGGGAAACGCTTCTACAATCCAGAGATGTTAAATGTTAAAGGTATTTGTACCGCGCACCATCACCAACGGAATTGTTCCCTAGGCGCTCTGGCGGATCTGTAAATAAGGGGGTGCGGATTGGTTAGTGGGGTAAAGGGGATTAGGATTGTGAGAGGAGTGGTGTTCTATTGGCAGCTTCAACTCGGTGTACACCGGGTGCTGAGCTTTGGTGCGGGTATTGGATCGGTGTCGGTCCGCGTGTGCTGTTGCTCCGGCTTATGTGTTGCAGTGCTGTGAAGTGCGTGCGGCTTGTTGTGCGAGAGATGGTTGTGTGAGTTTTCTGAGTGAGATAAGTATGCAGAGTTTGAGTTTATACTGGTTAGCGGGTTACATGACATTTAGCATGCTAACATTCACAGTTCTGTTTAAGTGTGGCACTTGCTGGCCTTCACATGTGGGCATGCCTACATTCACACTCTTTTCTAGTTGCGGCGCAGGCTAGTGTTTAGAAATCTGTCTAGGTATGGGCATGCTAACATTCCTAACTTAATCTGGATGCCGCGCAGGCTGGTGTTCACGATTCTAGGTTTGGCACCTGCTATCATTCAAGTTTCATCTAGGTGCGGGCATGTTATCCTTCAATTAATCCTATCTAGATGCGACGCAGGCCAATTGTCCACAATTCTAAGTGTGGCCTGTGCTAGTCTTCACGTTTAGCGTAGGTGCAGGCATGCTAATATTCAGAGTCCTATCTAGATCCGACGCAGGCTAATATTCACAAATCTAAGTGTGGACATGTTGACATTCAAGTTTCACCTAAGTGCGGGCATGCCAACATTCAAGGTTCCATCCAGATGCGACGCAGGTCAATATCCACAACTCCATCTAAGTGTGGCCATGCTAATATTCACAATTCTATCTAAATGCTTCTGCCGGTCTGGATATGGGCCGTCCGGTACAGGCGATTGTCACGATTGACGCCTCTCTAGCGGGTTGGGGCACTCATTACCTTTACCACACACCTCAGGGTCTGTGGTCTTGCACAGCAGCACAAAATCACCTCAATCTGCTAGAACTTCTGTCAGTATTCAAAGCCCTTGGCATTCAAATCCCATTTAAAGAACCAGTCTGCAAGTCCTGACAGCACTACAGCAATGTTTATATCAACAAACGGGGCGGCACATGTTCTCCAAATCTGTCCAGGCTTGTGCAGCAAATTTGGAAATGGGCACTCAAACGGAAGATGTTCCTATCGTCACAGCATATTCCAGGGGAACTCAACTCTCTAGCACACTCATTGAGAGCAGAGATCCCCTACCAGAGGAACACGAGTGGCATCTACACGAAAGTCGTAGAGCACCTCTTCTCTCTATGGGGTTTCCCCACAATAGACTTGTTCGCTACAAGCGAAAACTGTCAATTCCCAGACTTTGCTAGCCCAACCCCCACCCCTCCCCCAACCCACAACACCGCTCATTAGGAAGGTGGTGAACAAGATCCATAAGGAACCGATGACGCTTATCTTAGTTGCTCCTATGTGGCAAGACAACCAAGGTATCCACATCTGCGTAAACTGGCGATGTGCGATCCCATCAAACTTCTGTGCCCGTAAAATCTACTCACTCAGCACGAGGGACTAACGGTGCACCCGCAGCCTCACTCAATGAACTTGGCAGCATGGCTCCTGAGGTCATAGAGTTCGGAAATCTTGGCCTACCACAGAGATGCATATATATCTTGAAAGAATCAAGGAAACCAAACCCTAGGCACTGTTACTTTGGCAAATGGAGAAGATTCGTAATTTGGTGCAAGTCTAAACAAATCCACCCCATAGAATATACTCCTTTCCACATTCTAACTAGATGCAGGGTTAGTATTCAACTCCCTAAAAGTCCACTTGGCGGCTTTATCAGCCTACATCACTTCCCATAGTAAGGTCTCATGGTGGAAAGTATGTGTCATCAATCCATTCATGGAAGGAGTAAATAGACCTCACCCTCCTATTTCAAACCCACCGCCAGGATGGGATCTCAACGTGGTACTCGCCAAGCTCATGGCACCCCCTTTCGAGCCAATGCACAAATCTAGTCTAAAACATCTGACTTACAAAACTGCCTTCTTAGTGACTATCACTTCCATAAGAAGAGTGAGTGAAATACAAGCATCATCAGTGCAGGATCCTTTCTTTGTTGTACACAAAGACAAACTGGTTATTACTCACCGTAATCGTATTTCTGATGGTTGTAGATATGATAGGTTATTTATAACGTGCTTAATACCCAAGCGCTGACCCGGGGATCGAAACTGTGTTGCTGCGTGTCGTCTTGCTTCCAATTTCCCCATCATGGATGGCAGGTTTTACTGTGTAAACCAAGAGAATGTTGTGGTGTGCAATATATGAATGGACACTTTGTTAATATGTAGCATCTGTATAGTTTGGGTGCACTCCTTTAATTACATCTGTGATGTTTAATGATATTTCACCTATGTGGGGTAAGGAGACCGGGCCATGCATAAAATGGATTTAGGTTTGGTGAATTATATTAGTCGGTGCGCTCTAACCCTTTCTTTGTTCTTATTGATGTTTATGGTTTCTGACTGTTCCAAGCAGTTTGGACGTCAGTGGCTGCATGGCTACATAGGGAACGGTATTCACCGACCAGTCTTGGGGGTGGGGTGGTTTAAGTAGAAAATTAGGGTTCTATGGAACCCTGTGCGCTTTATTATATACAGCGTTCACAAGTTTTTTCTTCCAATAATTTCAATGTACACTTTTTAGTGAGTATTACGTTTGCATTTTATTCAATTGCTTTGGTGTATTTGGTCACAGGGTTTACAAAAAACTTTCTTGTATGATATTTCTTTATGCCTTTCAATTTTGTGCCGAAGTCATAGGGCAGTGCCCAATTGCTTAGGTGTATTGGGTTACAAGTTTTATACCAAACTCTTCTGTATGTGCATTCAGTTTTGTGCCCAAGTCATAAAGTGGTGCCAACATAACGCTGCTAGGAGGCACGTGCGTGTGTTTCGTCATTCCTTGGGATTTTTCAAGGCACTAATACAGCAGTTTAATAGGCAATTGTTTGTTCATATCAACATTCCTTATATCGAAGTGCAATTTACATTAGACAGACATAGCAATCGTATAGTAACAATCACAATTTTCTCTGTTCCTTTTTAATAATGTTCATGATCAGACGAATTTCTGTGGTTCTTCAATTTAGGTACGTTGTTTTCAATCGTGGGTAGCCAGGTCGGATTTCAACATCCCGCATTCTGGCAGTCCAGTTTTAATCTATGCTGGTTGCAGGAGGGTTTTTAGGATTCTGATAAATGGTGAATGATATATTCTTCCCTTTTGGTGTTCTGTTGGAATCGCAGAGTTATGCTGGCACAGATATGTTGGCACCACTTTATGACTTGGGCACAAAACGGAAAGGATTAAGGATGCATAAACAGAAGTTTGTTATAGAACCCTAATTTTCTAGATGCATAAAAAGGATCTGCATGCTGTAGGAATTAATGTTCTTTTTTAAATACATTTTTTAAAGACATGCCCTGCCATGTACCCAGTGTGTCAGTCACCAGCTACTAAACCAGTCTGAATATAGCTTGTTCAAGAACTAGTCATGGTATGAAAGAAATGGTTGGTGAGGAGATTACTAGGACTGCTTTTTACATATTTTACACCACTCTAAATATGATTATTGTACTCTAACTCAATATTTATGGCTCTTAATGTATCGTCCTTGAAAGGATTAAGTGAGCCCTGCTAGGAATTTGTACCTGTGACGGTAGGCATGATGAGCAAGTGCTTAACTCCTGAAGCTATTGGATCTCATTTTGAAAGCTTTAAAACAAATATGTATTTAGTATTTCATTTTCAAACGCAGTACTTGTTCTCAGTAAGAAAGCATACCTTAGCCCAGGTGTCTTATCTTTTTTTTTTTTTTACAGCCGAAGGATGGTAGCTTCTGCAGCATTGCATGGATTCACATGTTTATGAATATTCCCCGTCGTCAGGCTGGGAATCCTGTGTAAAAGAAAAAAACGTTTCACTTTCACTTACAAACTATTTCTCCTTTCAACCTATCACTGTCCTCTGGGTCATACTGCCCCATCCAATGAGAGGCCTCTCCCTAAACCTAATCTCTGGCAGCCATCTTCAGATTTTTACTGCACGCTTCAGTGTTGGGAGTCCTCAAGTTTGGTCTGCGAGCTACTTCTATGTTTTTTTTTCGTGTCTTGACAGAAAAAAGGTTCTATTTTTGTTTGAAAAGAGCTGTGTGCTCTCTTCTGCTGACAGCGGGGATCCGTTGTCGGTGAATTTCAGCTCCCCTCAAAGGGGGAGATCGTCAGTTTCTTGAAGGCCATCTGGCCTACTTTGCGCACTCCGACCATGACGGTGGAGGAGAAGGCAGGGAGATCCTTCTTCAAGTCCTGCACCAAGTGCAGGCTACGTAACGTGTTTGTTGAAGACAAGCACCTGCAATGTCTCTACTGCCTGCATCGGGACCACAAGACAAAGAAGCTGACTAAGGATAGGCACAGTAGTCTGGCGGCGTGGCTGAACGACAAGGCCCCTTCCCTGTGCTCTGTGCAGGGTCATGCCTCACCCAGGAACGGCCGGTTCGAAGAGCAGTCTTGAGGGTGCCTCATCCGCAGGGTCCCAAGACAAGGCCAAAAACCGCGAGTCCCGCAGTGGACAGGGCGCGATCAACATCACCCTGCGCCTCCATTGCCAGTTGGCAATCCAGCTACGCCTCAAAGAAAATTGTCCAACCTGGCTAAACTGCGGGAGAAGCCGTGGACGGAAGAGAAGGCCGAACTGCCCAAGAAGGCCCAGATGGCGCAGGGGCAGAATTTGTCGACGATTGAGTTGGTGGCTGCTCTCATGAAGGCTAAGGGGGCTGACCCTGTGAAGGTAGTCCCTGCAGTTCATAAAGTATCCCTGCCCCCGAGGTGCGAAACCACTGCAGTGACTTTGGCAAAGTCTGCTGTCACGCCGAAGAAGGGGACTCGGAACCCGGTTCTGACCCCTCAGGGCGGAAAGGAGGAGGGAGGGGCGGCAAGGAGGACCCGATCAGTCCCAGGCTGTGGCCCAAACCATGGAGATGACGAAGACCTGGAATTCTTACATGGTCCACGAGGACATGAAAGAGAAGAGGACAAGAAGGACAAGGACGATGGCGCTGAGCCTAGTTTTCTGATCTCGCCAGCTCAGCTAAGGGATGTGTCTCTGGACACTCCACCCTTTGGTGTCGGAAATCCAGAAGAGGATGCCACAGGGCCCGGTTCCAGTCCCCAACCCCTGATCAGCCTCCAGCGAAGAGGAGGAAGCGTCATCCGCAGTGGTCGAAGTGGGCGGGAGAGGTCGGGAGCAGTGCTCCTCTACTTATTTTGATTAAGTCTTACCGTTCCTATTTCTTTTTTTTTTTTAAAAAGAAACCATTCCAGAATGGTTTCGTTTTAAAATAAAAGTGTAGGAAGCAGTTGAAACTTCACTTTCAGTGCAGCGCCCTGGACGTACCCTTAAAAATCAGGTGCGGTTTGTATTGTACATGGGAGGGGGTATGGTGAAGGAGTTTGTGGGGAGTGTTGCAGGCCAGTATAGAACATAGTTCCACTACTTCTTTTCGTATACTTCGACCACTGGTCAGCCTCCACATCGGCGTCGGGCACCCTCTCCCAAGCAGACCCGGACACGGGGAGGAATACGACCACAACACCAACTGGCAATGACATGGTTGCAGCGGTCAGCGAGTCTCCACAGCCTAAGTTGTCCCCCACCGGATGAGGTTGGGGTCGTTCATTCCATGATCGCCAAAGCTATTCCAGCTTGTGCCTGAAGAAACCAAGAAGGGGGGTTTCTTGTACCAGAGGTGCAAGGCCAAGAGGAAGACAATCATGGGAGTGCCCCTTATGGACAACATATGGAACGAGGGCCTGGCCCTCTTGAAGAACCCTTGCACGGCACCGGCCAAACAGGATGGAAAAGAAGTATTGGGTTCCGGATACCGCACCCAAGTGCCTGAGGTCGCAACCATCGCCGGATTCGGTGGTTTCAGCGGCTGCGAGAAAACGGTCGGCTAACCCGTCCTCGTAGTCTTCAGCGGACAGCGAGGGGAAGAAAGGTGATTTACACCACGGCGTCCATCATCAAGGCAGCCAACACACGGACGATCCTAGCCAGGTACGACAGGGAGCTGTGGTACAAGCTAGGTCTGATTTTGGAGTTCCTCCCCGACGACAAGAGGATGGAGGCTATCACTCTCATCCATGAATGGAGGTAGCGTCGGATCACACCATCACAGTGGTGCTGGACATTGCCGACAAGAGGTTTCAGCAAATGGGGAACAGTGTCTGCCTTCGTCGCCAAGTCTGGATGAAGGCCACAAATTTTCGCCAGGAGGTTCAGGCGAAGATACTGGACCTACCTTTTGACAGACCTTACCTTTTTGGTAAGGTAGGCGACAAGTCCTTATAGGCCATCGGAGCGGCTACGGAAACGGCCCGTTCGCTGGGCACACATTTTGCTCCTCCAGAGGAAAGGTGAGCATGTTATCAAAAGGTTTCTCCTCCACTTACCGTCAGCATTCCAGATCCACGGCTCGGGAAGCCTACAGTGGCGGTTTGCAGGCCTACGGTGGAGGACAGCGCTGCCATCGCCCACAAGGCAGGACGCCGGCGCTGAAGCAAGCCTGAACCGGCCAAGACGTCGGGCCCCCACCTGTTCACCGCGGTGGGAGGCCGGCTGACTAGGTTAATCAGCGAGTGGGAAAAGATTAGCACTGACAGATGGATGCTGGACACTCTCGCCCAAGGACATACCCTGGAGTTTCAGCACTGATGTCCACGGAACCTTCCGGTTGCCCGATGGGAGCAGCACATCCCTCAGCTCTTGGAGGAGGTGCGGGCCATGCTGCAAAAAGGGGCGATAGAGCTAGTTCCCCAGCGAATCTGGAGTCTATTGCAGATACTTTTTATTCAAAAGAAAACCAGGGGCTGGAGGCCCATTCCAGATCTTTGACATCGGAACAAGTACCTTAAGTCCTAAAAGTTCAGGATGGTTACATTGCAGCGTGTGCTCGGCCAACTCGTAAAAGAACACTTGATGTCGCTGGACCTGGATGACGCCTACTTCCACGTCCCCATACACAAACACCGAAAATGTCTATGCTTCATGGTGCAGGGACCGCACTACCAGTTCAAGGCCCTTTGTTTCGGCTTGAAGTTGGCCACGACGGTGTTCACGAAGAGCCTTGCACCGGTGACGGCCCATCTGCACCTACGGGATATACCATTACCTCGACGACTGGCTCATCCAGGCCCACTCGCGAGGGTTGGCCTTTGGACACACAGATGACCATCCAGCTGCTGACGCATCTTGGATTCTCCAACTATCCAAAGACTTGCTTGACAACATCGCAGAATGCACTGTTCCTAGGAGCCAGGCTCAATACGCTCTCCTGCCTGGCGCACGAGGAGCAAGTAGCGGCCATTCAGGGGAAGATGCGCAGCAACTGTTGGCGATGAAGACTGCCACAGTGCAAACCATCAAGTCGTGGCTCAGCATGATGTCATCTTGCATCTACCTTATCCGGCTCTGCAGGTTACAGAGGCGACCTCTTGAGGAGTACCTGGACGCTCGCTGGATATTGATGTCTGAAAGCTTCGCTGACAAGATCTCGCTCGACGAGGGGTTCCGTCGGGCAATAAGGTGGTGGGGCAATTGCTCCAAAATTGCACAGGGTTTCAAAACCCCCCATACTAGGAGACGGTCACCACGGATGCATCCCTGGAAGGCTGGGGAGCCTACACCGGGCGTCTGCCCGCCTGAGGCCTGTGGCTGCCTGAGGGGAACGATCTCCATATCCATGTCCTAGAGCTACGGGTGGCAAGTCATTCCTTCCGTCTCTGCAGGGCAAGGTGGTGAGGATCTTCACGGACAACACTGCCACAATGTTCTACATCAGGAACCAGGAGGGCACTCTATCCCTAGCGCTCTCCAAGGAAGCGCAGGACTTGTGGTGCTGGGTCGTCGGACAAGAGATTTTCCTCTTTACCTGTCGGGTAGTCAAGAACACAATCGGACTTCCGCAGCGCTCCTGCCACGAGTGGGAACTTCAGCAGGACCAGGTGGACCGCATCTTCATCCAGTGGGGCAGGCCCCAGATCGATTTGTTTGCGATGGCAGGGAATTCCAAATGCCAGGAGTTTGCCAGCAGATTCCACCAACCGAGGAGCCTGGGGGACGCATGCTCCTTCCAGTGGGAAGGCCTGTACTTGTTTCCTCTGTTGCCCCTCCTGCTACGAGTCATCAACACACTGAAGCAGTGCCAATGCAGGATGATTCTCCTTGCACCGGTGCGGCGGAGGCAGATTTGGTACCCGGACCTACGCAGCCTGTTGGTGTCGCCTCAGGTCAAGCTGCCAGTGGTTCTGGATCTTCTCACCAGAGAAGGAGGCACAATCCTTCACCACGACCCAGGATCGCTGAACCTGAGGTCGTGGCTCCTGCAGCCCTAGAGTTTGGAGGATACAAGTTGCCTGCAGACTGTAGGGAGGTCCTCTCCAAGGCCAGGGCATCGCTGACTTGCTACGGTCACAAGTGGAAGCGTTTCACTATGTGGTGCTGGTCTCGGAAGATTACCCCTGAGATTCTTTCATACTTGCTATCCTTGGCCAAGGTCGGACTGGCGCACGCCTCTATCAAGGTACATCTGGCGGCTATCTCCCACTACACCAGGTCTCCAGGAAGATCTTCACTTTGTTCTCCCTGACTCGTCAAGGAGTTCCTCAAACAACTGTTTCGATCTTTCCTGATGGTGAAGGTTCCTGCCCCGGCACAGGAACTCAACGTGGTGCTGACGAGGCTCATGGGGGGGCCCTTTTGAGCCTATGCATCAAGCCCCTCTCAAGTTCCTCTAGTGGAAAACCGCTTTCGTTGTGGCCATCACCTCTGCCAGGAGGGTAGATTAGATCCAGGCCCCATCCTGCAAACCGCCATACCTGACTTTACACAAATCGATGGTGGTGCTGCAGATGCACCCCTCTTTTATGCCGAAGGTTCTGTCGGAATTCCACAAGCTTCTGGTGTTACCTGTGTTTTTATTTTCAATTCTTTTTTCCTTTTTTTTTTTTTCGAAGCCTTTGTCACCGGCTGAAAGGGCTTTGCACTTGCTGGATGTTGCTCGTGCCGTGAAGTTTTATTTGACACGCACAAAGAGTTTTCGGAAGACTTCACAACTGTTCATGAACTTTGGTCCTGTGAACCGTGGGAAGGCCTTGTCCAAGGCTTCCATTTCAAGGTGGCTCTCCCCCGGCAGCATCACACTGTCATCGGTTGGCGGAACAAGCGCTGCCCGACCGTCGGAAGCTAACTCCACCATAGCGATCGCTGCAATGGCGGCGGTCCTGTCTGGTGTGCCCCTGCTGGACATCTGCAGGGCTGCTACATGGAGGTCCGTGCACACCTTCACGAAGTTCTACTGCATCGACAGTGATTTCAGGGAAAAGTCCAGAGTCGGCCAAACAGTGTGACACAACCTGTTCGCTTGAGGGGAGTCTGTTCCAGAGGTAAGAGTTAACTGCTTCTGTTGAGCCTTGCCCACCGCCCTTGGTTGTGTAAGGTTGTACTGCTATGTATTTGTTATTCATGAGCGTGTGAATCCATGCCAGACCCTATGCTGGAGAAGGAACAAGTTACTTACCTGCGGCTCTTGGTCATACTGCCACTTTACGTGCTTAACAAATCTGAAGATGGCTGCCAGAGGAGGGTTTTAGGGAGAGGACTGTCATTGGAGGGGGCAGTATGATCCAGACGACAGTGATTGGTTTAAAGGAGAAATACAGTTTGTAAGTGAAAGTGAAACTGGTATTTTTTTTACCAACGATTCCCAGCCTGACGGGGAATATTCGTGAGCATGTGAATCCATGCCAGACTCATCCTGGAGAACAATAGTTAACGGGTAAGTAATGGTGTCCAGTCAAATGGTCGAAAATAAAGGATCGAATGACCATTTGATCGACAGTCAAATGGTCAAAAAAAAGAAGTCGAATTTTTTTTTTATTTATATATATATATATATATATATATATATATATATATATATATATATATATATATATATATATATATATATATATATATATATATATTTTAGTTTGGGTTGGTAGAAAAATGTTTTTAATAAAGAAAAGGGGGGAGTTGGTGGGGGAACCCCCCCAATAAAAAAATTGCATATGCCCCTTCCACCACCTTCTATGTACATATTTCTCACATTTGTAGTAGGGCAGTAGACAAAAAGCAGTCGCAGTGTATGGCTTCAAATGACATGGACACAACCTACAAGCACAAGTCTGGTGCTTTGAAAAGAAGAAAGGATTGACTACTTTTGAATTCCACAGCAACTGATCCTAAACAGAGGCTATTATGTTTTTTCACTACAGATTGCCAGAAGAGTTTTAGTACAGAAACAGGGGAGCAGGGGGCAAATGTCTATTGGTACTTCAGTTGCTCTGCAAATTGGTGACCCTACAGTGGCATTTCCGTTGTCTACGTGCACTCATCAGCTTTATGACGGCTACTACAGCAATTAACCTAAACCAAAATGTTGACCATGTTGATGTGATCACAAATGTGAGCCCACAAAAATAACTTCAGGTTCCTTCTGTTATCGATTTCAAAATAGGAAGTGCTGCTGATAGTAATGCAGAGAATGAATGCATCACTGAGATGGAATCAGCAGGAGATACAAGATCTGTTTGTGTTGTAACAGACAAAGCGCAATGCAAAAATGTTACTCAAGCTGAACTGTGTGCTCTTTTATCTCGTGGTGTATATTGTAAGGAAGGCATGGTATCAAACAATAAGACGGACACAAGTGATCACAGTTCAAAGGTGTTTATTGAACTTCCGTTGGGTTTGAAAAACGCCCATCTAATCCTAAATCTAAAGATGGGAGCAAGCTACGACCATCAAATAACGCTGTCCTATTGGTGCCTTGTCAAAAGGGCCTATACTAATAAACCTATTGCCAATCCTTACTTCTAAATACAAATAGTGTGGGAAACAATGTTATGCAAAAGAATAGTGTTCAAGAAATGTCAGGATATTCAAGCTGTTGGCTTCCCTTCCCAACGTTTTCCGCACGGGACAAGTTGGCGCACTCTAGCTTAGCACAGTCTCTGGCTTCTCCAGCATGAGGATACAGTTCAAAACTTAAACATCAGGGCCTTCTGTGCCAAAGTCTCTTTGCCATTCAATGTCTCTGATTTCACAGGGCCTGATGCAACATGACAAACTCAAGGTTCCCTTCTTCTTAGGATTTCACATGTACAAATTCTCAGCTGATTTTCTGTGCACCCCGGGTCTTCCTCCGCCGGGCTCAGGTGCACTGTAACACAAAACCTTCTATTGGTTTCCCTCTGCCGGGCCCGGACCAAATTCACATACTTTTACAAACTTTCTCTATTTCATCAAAATGGAAGACTTTCGATTGTGCGCAGGATTTTGCTTGACCCGTCACAGGACCACGTTGATTCACATTTATTTGTTCTCTTTCAATTGGTCTCCGTTTGTCGGGCTCGGACCAAATGTATCTACTTTTGTTATTTCTCAGCTGGATTCCTTACAAAGACCTTTGAGCGCCCAGGCAGTGCTGGACCACTCCATCAAAGGTATTGCTTTAAAGTTCAATCACTCATCTGCAGTTTAGCTTCACTCGCCCTTCTTATCACACGTGTTTTAACAATGTTCGTGCCAGCGCTCACCATATAATGTTGCTGCTTGCAACCTTGGCTTCAACACAGACCGGTCTTGTATCAGTCTCCCCAACTCATTGGCTGTGTTGACTTCACTGATGATGCTTTGTTCTTGGAGCCAAGGACGGTACCACAGTGGCTGGTGATTCTCCCTGCCTTGATTACGGACGGGGGAGGGTTCCGGGTATCTCCAAGGCACAATGCAGGATTCTTATTCAGCAGAGAGGAGCATGAGTACATTGAGGTATGTGAAAAGCTACATGCTCTCTACCATGACAGAGAAGCATCTAAGTGACTTGGCGCTTCTGGCAATTGAAAAAGCTACTGTGCATCATTTAGACTTAATAAAACTGATGGAAGAATTTGCAAAGGCACGAAGAGGCAGTGTATTCCTATAAAATGACCTTTGGTTGGCACTGTCAATTTATTTACTTCTAACATTGCACTTTATTTTTCTATTTCTGCGTTGGTCATTATTTTATGAAGCTTTGCTGTCAATTGTGTTTTTTACTTCCTTTGTTGCACAAGAACGTCTATCAAGGAACTGGATTTTTCTGTCTAACACTGAATTTATTGGACTGTGAAATGTGTTTTTATTAAAGACCCATTTCCCCATGGTTTTGTACTATTGGGAACAATTTCCACATTTGAATTGCAAACATTGGATCCAATTAGCCTTCTTGAGTCATTTTTTCTAGGAAATGGTGTGCTCTTGAAAAGCTGCAAGTCCTTCTGTGTTGCCCTTTAAACATGTTAATTTCCAACAGCAGTTTCAGGCTACATCATCCAATACTACAATTGATAGCAAAGTCTGCTGAGGCCCAGCTGTTTCCAGTTAGTCAGACCCCTAAACACAGGTAACTGTAATAGACGACCTTAAAAAAAACCTTTTTGGCCCTAAAGTTCGCCATTGCGGACTCGTGACAAAAATTCACTCTGCCCACCCTAAGCTTTGCTTCCATGACCCGCCCACTTAGGGCCCTAGTTCTGATGCTGCCCACGGAGCTCTCTGCCTTAAATATGCCACTGATACCTGGATGCCTGTATTTGCACTACATTAATGCCGGACTTTTGTACAGTAGTTTGTCTGGTACATGCGCTACTGCGTTAATGTGTCTGCTAACGTGCACCCTGAACGTTTGTAAGAACTAAAATGGTGGCACGGTGCAACCGGGAGGCTTGTGCCAGAAAACTGATATCTGCTTAACTCTGAACCACAAAATGAGCATTGAATAAATGTGCAGAGGGCTCTGGCGCTTCGTAATGCAATATTGGGGTCAGGGCCTAAAAAGAGTCAAAGTAACTAATAAACCTTTGAGAGTTGGAACCTATGTAATTTAGAGCGTCATAACGGACCCAATCAAGTTCTCGTATTTGCAATGAAAGAGTAAATTCTACTTTAAGATATGTTTTCAAATCTAATTGTAATTAATGTGTAACAATTTTCAAAATACACATTTAAAATTGAACAGCACAGAAAACTGGGTCCGTACACCATGCAGTCACGGGTCCTTTGAGAGTTGCATAATTCATGCATACTAATTAAAATCATTCTATTGACCACACTACAATGTGTTGCAAAATCAAGGTATGTATTCGCTTATAATTTCCCTTCCATGTATGAAAACAACCTAATGCTAAATGTCTTTGAGTCTAAACATGGCAGAAGGGGACATCTACTGGAGAAGAGCAGTATAACCATTCATATTTTTATTTGCATTACTGAGGGAAGACATCTAGTCGGAAGTCCGGTCAGAGCCCCAGCAGAAGGTTCATATTTGGTAACTGCTGGGTTTGAGCCCTGGGTAGTCCCTGCCTACTTGACGCTCCCCGCCCACAGTATGCTACAAAGGGAACTTCCAACACTGCTTTAAATCCCCACCATGTGGGTGGTAGTCTGCGGGAAGGAAGCCGTGCCATGCTGAATGGTGTTTCCAGGCAGCTTCTGTGTGCTCCATCCCTTTCACTGCGCTCCCGTGCACCCATGCCTTCCTCCTCGAGTACTTGTCTGTTATCTGTGGATCACGCTGGCACTGAGCAGCTGCTGTTCCCGGGGAAAGACTCCATGCAGAGTAGTTTGAGGTCAGGCTGAGGGCACGGACAGCCTACTGAGATGTAAATGCAGAATGCTGACAAACCACTCCTAGGAAAACGGAAGGTAACGTACTAGAGAGGTGTTTACCAATGTAAACACCCCCTCCCCGATCCGATGCTGCATATATTGCCCGGAACTTCTGGACCTTCTTGTATGTGTATGACTGTGCAGGGGGCAGGGAGTCGGATGAAGGGACCCAACTCATTGCACCCTGCACCATGTTCTTGACGACCAGGTGCAGGGCACAGCATCGAATCCCGCCCCTCGATCCAAGCGTCATTGTTTCCCTTGGTCACACTCACAGCAGAAATCTCAGAGATCTCCCCGTCTCCTTCCTGAGCCCACGAGGATAGTTTAAACTCCCGTCTCTTGGCTTATGCAGCTCTGGTTCCCCCTCGTTAAATGTACAGGGTTTATGGGACGATAGAAAGATTTTATATTGCACCCATCTCTAGGGTAGAGGTCTTGAAACAGCGGGCCTTGTTCAGAAGAACAGCGTATTGTGGCCCACCCCTTTTAACCATGCAGTGGTATGTGAAAGAGAGTGCGGTGAGGGGGGCTAGGGGTAGGAGAATGGCTACGGACAAGCCATTGGAAAGATGTTGGGGGGCGGGGGTAAAAGAAATGTGCTTTCGAAACAACACTCGAAGTTGCCTTTTTGTCAAGGGTCACCCTGTAGAAATATCGTTGTAAATGTATTGCAATGGTTCAATTTTACCTGTGCCACAAGCATGTTCTGCTGTGTATCCCATTGCATCCACTGGGTCCACACTCCTGTTGGACATATACGTGTGTTTGGTGTTGCAGAACGAGTAAACAAATATGAGTGCTCCTGTGGTAGTGCAGCAGATCTTTCACACATTGTATTATGGAGTTGACGCCCTCTGTGAACTGTCCCTAAACCTATAGGTTTTTATTGACCTCTATGCTTGCATAACGACACTGTCCATTCACAGGAACTGTTTTTTGGCTGACCTAGCATGGAGGCAAGGGCAAGGCTAACTCATAGAATTGTGCCTCTCAATTTTGAGATGCATCTCTGTTAAAAACAGCAGCACTGTGCTGGCATGACCGAACATATCGCGATGAATGGTGATTGATGGTGAGCAGGGTAAGGTGGTAATTTGATGGGAGCTGTCCTTCAAGGGTGATGATTACTGGGGAGCAGCACTGTGCGACGAGATATGCAGCATATACCCAAGTGGGTAACCAGGTTTTTGGGGACATTTTATACGTTGTGGGAAATTCTTCTTGCTGGCCAACCCTTGTGTCCAAATGAGCCCAGGCCTGATTTGGGGAAATCTCACTACAGTTTATAATCCGATAATTGGCAGCTTAGTTAACACTTTGCTCTGCAAGTGTCCACCCCTGCCTGAAGATGGTGACCGATGAAAAGGCAGTCTGTCTTTTCCTGATGAATTTAAAGAATGGAGACTTTGCCCATCAAGGAGTACTGAGGCATTTGATTTTTATGTGGGTGAAACAAACATTTGGCAGAAAAGAGAACCGAGGCATAGGAAGATGGAATCTGCCCAAGATCAAACAATTTTGGTCAACCAGAGAAGCCCCGATTCTTCCAAAGTCGGCAACTTGTCACTTTGCCCCACATCACCTTCTTTTTCTCCGCTTGCCGTCTCCCCCACCCCCCCATTTCCTCCCACCCCCAATTCTGGTTCCCAGTCTGATTGTGTGACTAGATCCTACCACTCCTTGACAATAGTTTTGGTTTAATATTCTACTTTTCTTTGGTGTAAAGTGATTTGCCCAAGGTCAAGCTGTTTTGGTAAAATGTGGGAGGCTGGATTTAAAGCCGGTTCATCTGGTGGTAGAGCGTGTCAACAGGATTATCAGGATTAGCAACTAGGGGGGTAAATTGAAAAGCTTTTGCACCTCTAGCTCCATATAACCCATCCACAAGTGCTAACATGCCCGTGGGACAAGAAGTCGAACCAGCAAGGGAAAATTAATGGGAAGATTAAGGTGGCAGAAATAATGAAGGGGCAAGGAAAAGATCAAGGAGAGGAGGCGGCGAGAAACCCATCCCGCCAAAAGAGGCAGTGAGGAGGGATAGACCAAGAAATAGACCAGATTTAATGGTGGTAGTACAGATCAGAAGAATGCTAAAAAAGGGGGTAGAAAACAAAATAGACCTGCAGATGCCTCTTATACATAAAGGAGTAGGGATAACGCAGTATCTGCCATGGCCTCAAATGGGCAAAAATAATTAGATTAAAGCTCTCTCCCAGCTAACAGCCGTAGCCAGTAGAATGGATCTATGAATTTGAAAAATAAACCGCAGGGGTAGCTTTAGCACTAGGAGACCTTAAGAGTTTAATGGTCGCCATAGTTGGAGACCAGGCTGGTGACATATGGACAAGGGCTGGGTACCCTGGGGTAAGTCTTGCAGATAATGAACATGATGGAGCAGCCTTCAATGAAGTAAGTGCAAGGTTATGGGATGCCCTACTAAAGATGTACCCAGATACCCCTGACTTATGTTCTTTAATGCAGTGTACGATGGGTGATGAGGATCCAGTAATGTATATTCTTATGTTCAGGGATGTCATTTGGGGATTGCCAGGGGTCTCCCTTGCTACCCCTATTTGGGAAAACCTTTTACACTCCTGTAGACTAACTGAAAAACGTTATTTACATAAATGAGTACACATTTGTAAAAAAGAAATGTATGGGTCGCCTTTGGGATTCTGGAATCTACACCATGGCTAGAATGTTAGCATGTACCTGTGATTTATTAGCAAAATTGAAGTAATCACTTCAATGCACTCCTGTGTAGAAAGCAATGGTACTGCACTAACCTTGATACTACTTTCACCTTGTTTATAGGGCTGTGCTGGGACCAATTTAGGTTGGGTACTGTGACCTTTGGTGGCCCTCTGGGCAGTGGTCTAACCACTCCTAGTCCTCATCATACATAAATAGGAGTAACGTGATCAATTTTGCTTTGTGGAGTCATGTGACTAGGTGTATGTAATTGAGCTGTGCTTAAGAGCCCCCCCCCCCCCCTCATCGTTCGCATTCCACTGTGTAGGATTTGCCACCAGGATGTAGTCCTGATACTGACTTTAGGAGCGGGACAGATCTTGTCTAAATTACTTACTGTTTTTATAATACTGTCTCGCTGCATGCTTAGTTATGATATTCTGTTCCTGTTGTTGGAACCCTATTCTAAAGAGTGTATATTTTTCCATCTGATTTGTGTAGTGTCTTTTGGGTAATGTATTGGTTCTAACTATACCTAGCTGCCAGCCCAACAATTCGGAGAGTGGAGTCGACTACTTTGCTACGTTACCCATTGAGTGCTTTGGTCTAACTTGGTGGACACATGGTTTTCCCCATTGGGGACAATCTCTTCACGCTTCTCGCCAGCCTGCCTAGCTTCAAACATGAAGTGTTACGTCATGCTCAACTCCGTGACGTCAGACTTGATATGCTACTGGGCACAGCTGATACTTGGTTCCATGCCCAAGCCGGTCTCATGAATCTTTCCCTCTTCCTTTCCAGGTAATCGTAGAGCGGTACCACCGAGAGACTTACCTGCCGCACTTGGACAAGACCAAGTTTTTAGTCCCCAAGGACATGACAGTGGGCCAGTTCATGGCGATTCTCAGGTGAGTCCATGAATTGTGAGGCTGTGTTTTAGCAGTCATGGCTTGACAAGACCTTCTCTTAGGGAGATGGGGTAATCTCTCCCTTTGCATTACCAGACTAAGGTGGGTCGTACCTTGGTTGCTGAGAGACTGTCTGCGGTTAAGGGATCGCTATGTATTTTCTTTCTGCATTGGTTTGTTGTGATAAGCCCCATGCGGTGTATTATCTGTTATGTAGAGAGATGTATAGTTTTATTTTGAAATGAGTAGTTTAATAAACATGCTCATACTTATCAGATGCTCCCAATTTCCCATCCATGCTCATTGCATTCAGTGAAATACGGCATCATTGTGGGGGGCAATGGAGTGGAGTGGTCTGTTATTGGGTTTTATATCCCACTCTGCTGCAGTTTATATGGTCTCTTGTTGCTCTGGCTGATCTGAAAAAGTGGGCGGGGTTTGGTTAGTGGGGAAAAAGCATGATTGTTTATCTGTTGTGTAGCTTGGAAGTACCTGGGCACTGTGTAATTTCTTCGAGAGCACTTTTGGTATCCGTGTACAAAGGAGTCCCTTTGTACTCATCATTCAAGGATGCGTTAGCCGGGAGTGTGATCTGCAAGTTGCTTGGAAAGATGTTGCCTTGTTCAATGTTGTTCAATGTAGGTCTGTCCAAGTACCATGTGTGGGTAGCTTAGTTGGTACAGGTTTTTTGTGTCGAAACATAGGATTTGAGTGTGTTCGGGTGCAGAGCATCAGTGTGGGGAGCAAGGGTCTATGGGCCTTTAGAGCATCCTGCTGGTGTGGCCGTGCCATTGTGCTGGTAGTGGTGCACCATGAGTAGGGGAATTGTGAAGCTGTGCGGCACCCTGGAATCAGCTGGTGTTCCTAGCAGCAGACTGCATGCAGTCCGTGCTTTTAGATCACATTGGGTAAAAACCAGGAAAAACGTATAGGAGCTGGGAAGTCCACACTGGAGTAATATCGGTCCAAAGAAAACATTCCCCCATGGTGACTGCTAGATGCAGATTTGCAGTGGGGCATCTGAGCGAGAAATTACATTGGGCTACAATTCCAGTGAGAAACATGGAGTAAATGCCACTGGGATCAGTGAGACAGCAAAACCACAAAAAAGGACACTCTAAGTGACACGCTAAGTGAGGTTTGTAAACCACCAAGAAGCCAAACCTGGAAAGCAGAAGGAAACGGCTGCTGCCTACCACTGGCTTCTGCAAACTACTCCCATTTCACTTTCCCTCTCGTTTATACACATAATGTAAACTGGGTGCAACAAGATTCGGGGAATTGGCATTTGAGAGGAGGATGCTGAATGGGTACTCCACTCATTACTCTAAGCGAAGTGTTACATTTATGGAAGCTTGAATGTTTGGTTGGGAGAAAGAGCTGCCCGAGATGTGCTCATTTCACCTTCATTAGTATGTTAGTTGCCTATCGCAAACCTATCTTGCTCAGGTGCTGTATTCGGCGGGGCCTGCAGTGGCCTTTATTTTGTTCAGATTCAAGCTCCTCTTGTTGTATTGGGGATTTTCATAAGGAAAAACAGTTGTGCCCTGTATGTAACAAGAATTAGGTCTGTGGGGATAAAAACATTAAACTTGCTTGACCAATCTGAATTGTATGCCCATTTTGTCTCAGGAGCGCAATGGCGTTTTCTAACTGTTTGGTGTTTCCTTCCAAAGACCGTGAATCTATAGAGAAAGACACTGCTGGCACACCACAAAATGGCGTTCAATCGATTTTCTGGTGCCAAACCTACAAGCAGACTAGGGAGACTAGGTTGGGGGTTTTCAACCTGCAACTTTCCCGGTGTTGTGGACTAAGTCTCATGAGCCCTTGTCAGCAGAGTCAATGGTGTTGGGATCATGGGAATTCTAGTCCAAACAGTCTGGAGAACAGCAGGATGCAGACCCCTGGGCTAGGTAGTCCATTGACAGTCTGGTTAGATGGAACATTGGAGAAGCTAAATTGGCTACTCACAGGGCCACATGATATTTAATCACTGAACTATCTCGTGTAAACCTCCCCATGTCAAGTGGGGACGGGGAGTGAATGTTTAGTGCTTTATGGCCCTGAAACCATCAACATTTGTTTTCTTTGTCGCAGAAATAAGAAACTGTCTTCCTTTGCACCAACAGAGGCTGGAAAACAAATGCTGCCTGGCGGCTGGAACATGCACAGTGAGAATCCCTAAACTTCGGTGCCCATGGGTCATGGCCCAAGAGCTGGCGATTTTTCGCTGTTGCAGGTCGTATTTACTTTGCGGTCAGTTTCCCAGCTAAACATTTCTCTGACTCTGGGATATGAGGCATACTATTTTTTTCTTAATTTACAGGGAAAGAACCCTCTGCTAATGGTCTAGACCCCCGACTCCACTGCACCCATCAGTTAACCGGACCAACACACCATAAACATGCTCAGGATGAGGCTGGTGGGGAGGGTTGACGGGGGAGTCCTGTAGTGTTAGGAAAGATTTCTCTTTATAGCACCTTTCCCTCGATTTTTGTTTCCCTCCCCCCGCCCCCAAACCTTTTTTATTTTTCAAATAGGCTAGCATGGTTTCCCTTAGTCGTGTTACTTTGTTGCAACTTTTGGTAACTTCTTATCCTTGTACAATGTATTTTACAATGCAGTACACTTTTTGTTTTGCCCTGGAGTAACAGATTTTTTGATTACTTTAGGTATGCCTTGGGGACAAGCTGGTGGCAAGTTACTTTTTGCTATTTATTTAGTGTATTTTGTTTTAGCTTTACCGCATGTGGCTACCTACCGTGGCTAGTGTCCAAACATGGCTGTGCCACAAGGTTTTTCATTTGTCCCTTGGCCATCTTGTCAATAACTCTTCTTCCTGACCTGTGAGGATAGGAAAATCCTTATACGGACTTCCAGTGCTTGGGAAAGCTGAGGCTTTCCGCAGGCTACTGCATGGCCATCTGTGTTTTCTGCCAGGAAGTGGGTTGGGATGGTCTGGTCCCAATCCACAAACTGGTTTCTGTGTGTCTGAATGGTAGGCATGAGCTGTGCCACCAGTGGTCCTGATTGGACCTGTGAAAGCATCATGAAGCAAGACAGACAACAGATTCAAAGTTCAAACAAAAGTAATTTATTAACTCAAATGTCAGGTTGGTTGAAGGCCTAACTTGCCCTGTACTAAGGTGGGATTTCCCTACCTAAAGAAGCTAAGGAAAGAGTCAGAAAGTTGAACTTGTTTGTCCAAAACCTATAGTTACCCTCACAACTAAAGCTAAACAATTTGTAGGGTTGTCATTAACATCTAACAAATAAAGGGTTCCAAATAAAGTTCTGAGCTTCTTCCAGCTCCTGGATTACTTTTCAGCTCCCCTTCCCCAAATTCAAGATAATTTCACAAAGACTTGGGGTTTCCTTCCCCAATTTCGTAGACAACACAGTTCCAACAGGGCCTCGCGTTACCCTTCTTCAAGACAGCACCAGAGTTCATAAAGTCTCAGGTTTCCTTTCCCCAAGACTTCAGCTTGTCTCCATCTCTCAATATTCAAAACCAGCTCCAGATCAACATTACACTCCTTCTGGTTTCCTGGCAGTTCATACTGGTTGCTTTCCTCTGCTTCACTACAGCAACCACTTGCCTTGTTCTCTGTATAGTTCTTTGGCTTTTACAAACAGGGTATCCCCGGTCTAAGCGCAGTTATTGGACCACACCCACACCCACATTACAGGTCACGCAACCAGGAACCCTTGACATTCTGGCCCACACAGGTTCTTCTGTAGCTGTACCTGTGTGATGGTTCACTCTCTTTTGGCTTTTCCTTGCCAGCCTCTCGGCTTTGCTACACTGTGTTTTCACATACAGTTCACTTTGTGGTGTTCTTGTTCCTTCACCACATTGCTTTCATAGGTTTTAGCAATATTCCATACTTTCTTTCACTGGATTTCATATGATTCGTGCTTGGCTTGCAATATACCGTACGTGCACATACACAAACTTTTCTGTTCATAGCTGTGCCAAAAGCTTGCTTTTAGTTCGGTATTCAATGATTTGTTCTTTTACTCAGCTGCTCAGTTTTTGTCCATATTATTCCTCACAACCCGTTGCAATGGGTTTATTGCATCTTAAACATACTCTTTCATTCATTCGGCATCAACTTTGTCTTCTCAACAGCCCACAGGAGCGCCCCGGTTCTTCCCTTTTCACTCACTGGTCCCTGGCGTCTCCTCCAGGCGGCAGCTTTCTCTGTTTCTGCTCCGCCAACATGTTTCCTTCTGACCGCGAGTCACACTAGCTCTTCGCCTTATCTTTAGGCTGCCAGCAGCTGTGTTTGCTTGTGTCTGCAGCTCTGGGAACTGACACCCAACCATCGAGGCTCTCCCTTCTGTGGCCCTCTCGCAGCCCACCCGGCCTCGGCTCCACAGCTTCTGGGGGTTGCTTGCCAGCATCCTGGCTCTCCTGCAGGACCCACAATGGCTGCCGCCTCCTGCACAGGATTCTCTCTTCAGGCCTGCAACGCTCGGCCCGGCTTTTCTTCCGCTGGTTTCTCCCACACACTTGTTGGCTCCACCTTTTTATACACCTGCAATCATTTGACAGGTTGCAGGTGTGAGTCCAGAGTCTCAATTGCCTGACCAATTCAAATCCACTCCTCAAATCCTGGCTCTTCACGCCATAACTAGAAAGAGTGCCTATGGGGGCACATACACAGCTGAAGCAATGCTGAGAGAGGAAACCGATCGTCCCATCTGCCTAAGCTACCGCCCATCAACTGAAGTAAGGTAAGAACAATCTACGCCATATCAACTTACTAATTGAAAGATAGATGAGCTAGAATCATACTAAAGAACAATCACGCAGAGATCGGGATGGAAGGGTAAGGGTGATATGTCAATAACACCTTGGCCTACAAAGTAAACGCAGGCAGCAATGGATCACCGACCGGAAATAAATAGGAAGGGAGCGGGTGATTGTAAAAATACAGCACCAATACCAGAGTGGGGGATAATACACGCCTGAACCCGGTACACAAAGGTCAGAAATAACACAGCTGGGAACTTGCCACGTCATCAATCCTAATAATTGGATGGACAGGAAAGAAAAAGAGAGAGAATGTCTACTCCATAGGACATCCGGATACATAGAACAAGAATTATAAGGACTAAGAGACATATAACCCACTAACCCAAAAGCTCACATTTCTGCATACTTAACTCACACAAAAATCCACACAAACACCCTCTCGCATGGTAAACCGCACGCACTTTACCACACCGCAACAAACCAACAACACAACTCCCACCAACAGCACACGAGGACTCATCGATCCGATAATCACACCCAAGCTCTGTGCACTGTGAAAACTGAACTGAAGCTGCCAACAGGACATCACTTTTCTCACTTCTTTATCCCTGTTCACCTGATTTAACACCCCTCCCTACCCCGACCTTCTTGTTTGCATATTCGCCTGCGCACCTGGGGACCAATTGCATTGGTGACGGTGCACAATACAAATACCTTTAACATTAACATAATTAGTGGAGCACTCAGGACATGCCTGACCCGTACAAGTCTGTAGGCCTCTTCTAAAGACCTGGCTCGTCAACTAACTCTGCTCCTCCCAAGTCTCCTCATTCATCCTAATGCATGTCCCCTCCCCTTCTTTTCCCTCAATGTAACTAGCGCCTAGCTACCCGAGGGTTTTGTTTGCTGTAATAAATGCAACAAAAAAAATAAGTTTGTCTCAGTACTAGAGTGGTGAAATGAGTAGAGTTGGTGTTCACTACTTCTAGTCGCCTCTTCTTGGTCTCAGTACTTTAATGGTCTGAATGAGGGGAAATGGTTTGCAACAGCCTTTAAAGGTATGGGGAGGGTGACCTTGGTTCTCATGAGGCAACATGGGATACCATATCTCGCCTGCGGATATCCTCTCCCCAATCCCCAAGGACCCTCCACTTGGGTGATCCTGCCTCGCATATCCACCCCTAGGGTCAGGATCCAAAAGTGATAGCCTTTCCCTGGCCACCTGAGAAGAGGATCCAATGGGAGTAGGTGTGAGGATACCATCTGGTTTCTCACAGACCACTGCTGGAGTGTGTGTGTGCGCGCGCCATATCTTAGATTGGCTAGTAGGAGCTTAACTGACTTTTTGATAAGAGGACCCCTTCCAGGGAGATCCTGGAAGAAACCTGAATGAGCCAAGTATCCTGTCCAACTGCAAGACGGGCAGGGAGACCGTGGACCCGTTGGAAGAAGGCCTGGCGACCAACTTCTGCTGCTGTCCTGGAAGAGCCCTATCTTGTAGGTGATCTCCAGAAGTCCTGAGAGGGATCTTCAACCCTTGGAGTGACCATCCATTTTCGACTTCTGCCTAGTGTCCTGTGAAGAAGACCCTTCAGAAGGGTCCCTGAGCCAATCTAGTCCTGATCAGCTCAGAGTTTGGGCTACCATGCTGTAGCTGTCACTGTTCCGCATAGAGGCCTGGAACTTTGGGGACCCAGAGCTTATGCTACAGGAGTCGTCTGACAAATGGTGTAGTTGCAGCATCAAGGGAACTCCAGATGGGAGGTGACGTCAGACCGTGACAGTTGTCGCTGTGCATCGGTGGCCGCTGTCCAAAACCACTTTCCTGCATTCAGTCCTCTGCTCAGAGGGGCCCTGCTTCCAGCTCTTCTGCATACTTCATCCTGAAGACCTTGCACCAGAATTTGTCGCCGATCAGAGAAGTGTTTGAACCTGCAACCCATGGGCACAGAGTACCCGTGCTGACAGCAGGACCCTCTTCCGAAGACCTGCCAAGTCCTAAGAACCTGAGTTGGGGGTGGAGGGGGCGAGATGTAACGGTACTTACCTGAACTCCATATCTCCACTTTAAAGGTTTGGTAACTTTTTGAAACATTTATAAGAGTTTTTGGCTCTGCCATGCACGCCAGAAACCCTACACTAACTTTTTTCCTCTCTCACAAAACGGTGTTAAAATTCAGTGAACTTTTGGGCATAAGGCCCCATACATCTTGGGAATGGACTTTTAGTTAGTGTTGGTTCTCTGTGGACGTGTAGTGCTGCATACTAATACTTACCTTCCTTTGCAGGGGTTTATGTATTTTGCCCTACTCCAGTGATTGTATATATCTATCATGTATTTATAGTTTGTGTGATTTTACATCCTAGTAGTCCTTTTTCATAGTGTTATATGGCCATAAATGAGTATTTGTATAACTGTCCAAGTGTCTTCCTTGACTTTTCACTGTATGTACTCATTGAGGGCCCCTCACCTGGCTTAACCCTCCTGAGACTTTGCATTAACCACTCACCTAGCTATCTTGAACTAGTTTGACTACAGCTCCCAGACTTGTCCCTGTCACTAACTAGGTTGGTCTTCTATACATCTTCTCACCAGGCCAGTCGGAGAGTCTTCCCCTCTCGCTCGCTCCCAACCATCCTCTTGATGAGTTCGTAGCCTATTGTACCATCAATTTGGAGAGCAGCAGACCTGTATAACATACACACGGAAGAGGACCCAATGAAAACAAGTCTATTTAAAATGATGCTTAAAGGCACTCCTCAAACCAAGTTTCTTTCACTGCTGTTTCCTTGCTGCATCCTCAAAGCCAGAAGCCACAAGAATAAACCTAAACAAACCTTAATGAACCCAATAGATGTGGCTAGTGTATAGGCTTTCCCAACCACAATCCTGCCATGCCATCTGCTGTACTGATGGGGCGGTGCACGCTCACATTTTGCAAGTCGCTCTGTGCATATCATTGCTGATGTTGTGGGTTAAACGCCCTTTCATCCCTAGGCGGCATAGTACATGGTGAGGGATCATTGGGAGCGGGTGGGGGGGGGGGTTGTCCGAATGGTCTGGGGAGCAGCAGACTACAGATCCCTGGGCTATGTAGTCCACGGTAAACCGCCTGGTAAGTTCAAATATTGAAGAGTTAAGTTTCTTGAGCAATTGTAGCAACCTTCGCTTTTTGTTCTTTGTCTTGCTGATGGGCAGAAGTGTTGTTAGGGAGATGATATGTGGGTCATGTGGTCTGGGTTTTCAGATGCATCTTCCTGACTTGGTACTGCAAGTGCTTTTCCCTCAAGCTCACAAGGCTTTCCAAGTGGGGTGGTTAAGGGGGTTCAGTAAAACCTTACCCATTAAGAGAATGCCCACACACTATATTTTTTATAAAAATATAACCATTTATGTGACAAAAGGCAACACTACCATTGTGGCATTTTCTGTTTTGCGAGGCTTTTGTCTTTATTGGTAAAGTAACATTTTTAAGTCGGGGTAAGCATACCACCTAGAAAGGAAAAAGCAGTAACTGGTATGTGAAGGCTTTTTCTAGCTAGACTGCCACGGTCAAGTGGAGACCAAGAAGAGGCCAGTAGTGTGAAGAGGGGCAGCCTTTGCAGGAAAGGGTTAACTTTGTGTCAAGTGCACCAAGGAGCAGTTCTGAGGGAAGCCCTCAAACAGTACCTTGAAGATGAAGCCCAGGAATGAAGAAACCAATGAAGAGAAGTCTCAGCAAGGCCGGAGAGTGAGCAGACCAACACCCTGGGTCCCAAAAAGCAGTTCTGAAGGATGCATTTTGCGGCTTCCAATGGCTGTTGCTATGCACAGTCAGGGTAAGCAGTTCTGCAAGATGCATTAGTGGTTTCCTGAGGCGGTTGCTCTGTACATTGTTCAGCGATGTCACACTGGGGCAGATGGGACAGTTGTTCTAGATTTGGAGAGCCCCAGGTCTGGCTGGAGCCAGAGAAGCACAATGGAGAGGTGGCTGCCGTCAGCAGTTGTCGTTGATGCCGACTTCCCACATGGTTGTGGACAGGATCCGCTTTCAGTGGATGGTGGTTGGCTTCGAGCACCCAAGAAAGCAAGGATAACTAAAAGTTTGAATAGCCATGGAGAATAGGCTGGGAAGGCACATCTGGCAGTGCGGTCACAGTACAGAGGCAGCATGGGTCTGTGGTGCTTCACAGATAGGGGGTATTGAACCAGAGCACTTGCCTGGGGTCCTTTGGTGAAGATCCTCTGGTCGGTTCAGCACAGAGTCATCTGGGACCTGGCAGCAAATGGACACCTGCTTCTAGGTCCAGCGATGAGGGCAAGGTCCGGCGCTTCTGGGAGACCAGGCCTTCGAGCAGGAGCTGTGATCCAGTTTCCCCCCACCGGATCGGGTACAATGAGCACTGCTGTGGGTTACTTCTCTGCTTCATTGGGGAGTTTGCTGTCATTGTTTTAGACTGCAAAGGTTGCTGTTGCAGAGGTCCTTCCTCGAGTAGCGGGCCTTCCTGAATGCAGGTTCTGAGCTCCACCTGTAGACCAGATGAGTGGGCAAGGTGATCTGCTTTTACGCCCACTTGGGAACTAGTCAGTAAATGCTGCACCCCACCCTCCAAAGCACAGCCATGTTTTCTGGTAGGGTCTCAGACAAAGCATGATCCACACTGTCCCAAACCGGCATCTGCAAATGCCAATGTTAAGAGAATCAACCTTTTGGGCACATTGTGAGAGGCCACCCTATTGGGGTGAACTGGGAAAGAACACTGCCTAGCCAAACTCTGTCAAGCTAGGTGACTGAGCAGTAAGGCCTATGCCTACGAGAGTGTGGGGTAGTGAAAGAGCACACACTGAGCACCCTTAATCATTCAAGTTAAATATTACTGTATTTTTGTACATTCTGTCTTAGGCCTTGAAACACTCACTTTACAATGAAATTCACCTGTAAGTAAAACTACTAAATATACACTATGAACATATGAGCACCATGGAGTGCTCTTGCTAAAGAATGCAAACACTTGCTTTTTTTAGCCCGTTTAATCAGACTCAAGCAAGGACCCTAGAAAACGGTAAATGTAATAAAGCAAGTGAATAAACAAAGGTGTAAGTAGTCCTTTAAAAAGTCCTTCCATCGTAAAGGAGATGGGGCCCTAGTGCCCGAAGTCCCAAGTTAACCCCTTCATAGTGAGTTGAAAGTATTTTTAGAAGGTAGAACTAGTGTTATGAAGCCAACAGGTAGTTGAAAAGTGTTGCGGAAAGTTTAGGAGCAAAGCAAGCAAAGTTCTCTAGGTGGCATCTCCCAATCCCACCACCCTAGGGGAAAGCCCGGTGAGGGATGGAATCAGAACTCCACTAATCCCGTTCTGGCGAGGGAAAGTTAGGGTAGGACATTTTACCTGTTGAACCCTGGTGGGGGGGCCAGAAACCGGAAACTACCCTGTACTCTTGATTCCGCCAGAAGCCACTTCCTGGGCTTCTGAATCTGTTGGGCCCACTTACTTTGTGTATTGATTGAAGGGGTCTAGGGGTTGTGATGCAGAGGTTCCATACGGAATCGGGATTTGGGCCAGCTATCTGCAGTTCTGCTTTCTGTTCCTCTGACTGGACAGGTGGATGACGAAGACCACCATAATGCCGACTACCTCAGGGATGATCTTGTCATAATGCTGGTGAGTCTGAGATGAAAACTGCAATTGGGCAGCTGAAGACAACCGTCTTGGTGTAGATCAAAGAAGCTGGTCCCTACACCAATGCGCTCTTCCTGCTGCAGAGCTGCAGCTGCAAGGGAATGCTTATAGTGTCACTAGTCGAGAGTCTGCAAAGTCGCAAGCGCTAAATTAGGATGGCGACCAAAGCAGCGAGGTAGTCCAGGACTATCTGAAGAATAACTGCATGAGTCCTTGTACCATACATTTGAGCTGGAGTTGCCTCTGAGCCCTCCAATAGAAAGGATTTGCACCATTAAATTAAAACTTGCAAGAGCTGTCCAGTCCTGGACCACATTTAGCCATCACACCTGCCCAGCTGTTGCTGACCCACTCCGACCATGATGTGGTCTGGGACCAGAACAGCCCCACCCCCGACATCCTGCCACAAACCCATACTGCTGTCTCACTCTGGACAGTTATTTATTTTTCATTTGTGGAGCGCACACAAACCCGCAGGCATCTAGGCGCTGTTGCTTAAGTCAAGTTACATTCAGTTAGATGTTCACAGCATAAAGGGGGTTGGGTTACAGTCAAAGTATGGCAGGCATCGGGTTTGTTTATTTTGTTTATTTATTTGTTAATGCGCGCCAAACCCATGGGTAGCTGGGCGCAACAGTTTACATGAAGACTTAAGTTTGTTACAATGTTTGGCATTAATATATACAGCACAGTGGCAAAAGAGAGCAAATATATGTGAGAGTATATACAATCATAAGCATATAAAACACAGCTGCAAAAAGCAGATATACACAAATATATACAAGCATGTACCCGGAGGCGGGGCAAGTCTTAGGGTGTCCAGGAAATGGGTAGGATCGCTCAGTAGGAGGCTAGGTGAAAGTTATGTGTCATTGGCACGTATACCAGTTGATTATCTTGTGCCTGAATTTCGGGTACGGTTGTTCCGTTCTGAGTTCAAGTGGTAGTTTGTTCCAACAGTGAGCAGCTTTGACAGGAAAGCTGGATCCTCCCGCGGTGGAGCGTTTAAACCTTGGAATCTCAAGTTTGGAGGTGTTAGCATATCTCGTGGGTCGCGTGGACATTTACCTGTTTTTTTCCATAAGATACGGGGGGCCTAGGTTGTTTAGACATTTAGATGTGAGGGATGCTGTTTTAAGTAGGATTCTGTCTGTTATTTTTAACCAGTTAGCCTCTTTCCTTGAATTAGTGATGTGCTCTCTGCAGGGGATATTTAGTGCTGCTCTTAAGGCATTGTTCTGTAGACTTTGGAGTTTATCAGTGATATATTTGTTGGTGCCAGAATACAGGGCATTACAGTAGTATAACCTAGACATGATAAGGGCGTTAGCTAAGGTAATGCAGCTGGCGTTAAGAGAGGTATGGTCTAGCTGCACGGATGAGTTTGCAGGTGTAGGTAGTGGAGGAGGCGAGGGAGTTGACCTGCTTCTTGAGAATAAGGGAGGAGTCCAGATGGAATCCAAGGGTTTTAACCACAGACATCACCTTGATAGGGTTATTATCAATGCTGAAGGATGTGTAGTTTGGGCATAGTTTTTGGATGTTGACTTCAGAGCCTAGGATTAGTAGTTCTGTTTTATCGTCATTCAGGCAGAGGCCGTGTGCGGCCATCCATGCCTGAATGATAGTGAATATCTTGTTCACCAAGACTGAGTCTGTCTCGTAGTCGCCCGAAAGGGGTATGCGGATCTGGGTGTCATCTGCGTAGTTCGTGTAGATGACACCCAAACCGTCCAACTTGTCAAACAAAGGCTTGGTGAAGATATTGTACATGGTGGGAGAAACACAGGATCCTTGTGAGACACCGCAGGTTATTTTGATAGGGTCAGCTGAGTTGGTGGTGGAGAAGACTCGCATGGTGTGATTTGCTAAGAAGGATTGGACCCAGGCTATAGCATCTCCGGTGAAGTTGGCGGGCGGCAGATTCAAGGTGGTTGCATAAAACTGCATGGTCCACCAGGTCAAACGCAGCCGACAAGTCCAGTAGGAGGAGCAGGGCTGTTTTCCTGTTATCCTTAAGTTCCTCAATTTGTGTCTTGAGGTCTAACAAGGCTGTTTCCGTGCCGTGGAGAGGGCGGAAGCCAGATTGCCGTGAGCCAAACAGGCGGTTAGCCTCCAGGTAGTCCTGGATTTGTATGTAGGCGGCTCTGTCTAAGATTTTTAGTAGAAAAGGCACTGTGGTGATGGGTCAGTAGTTGGTGGGAATGGTGGGGTCCAGAGTTTGTTTTTTCAATATTGGGAGGACCCATGATTCTTTGAGGTTGGTGGGTACCGTGTTGGATTTAAAGGAAGAGTTTCTAAGTTTGGAAATGAAGGGAGCTAGATCCCTAGCTGCGTCCTTTATTAATTGTGCAGGGCAGAGGTCGCCCTTACAGTTTGAGGGTTTGAGGGAGAGTATTAGTTTTTCTGTGTCGATTATGGAGATAGATTTGAATTTAAATGGAGCAATGGTCTTATTCTCCTGGGATTGGGGTATTTGTTGGGGCAGAGGTGGAAGTGTGGCCTTTTTTTTTTAGCAATTTTACATTGAAGCAGGGAGAATTTGTTAGCAAGGGCGTTTTGTATATTTGTGCACCAAGCTTTGTTTTTGGGGGCATTGTATATTGGTTGATTGGGGGATTACAGCTCACGGAGGATGGTAAAGAGCTCTTTAGTATTAGAGTTAGCTTTTGCGGCAAATTCGATTAGGTTGTTTTTGTGTTCTATGGGAGAGTGGCGCCAGATTGGAGCTTTCTTTTTTGTAGTCTTAACGATTTGAGGTGGGGCGTGAACCAGACATTTAAGTGGGCTTCCTGTTTAGCTTTACGTAGTTTGGCTGGAGCAGCTGCGTCTAATGCTTTGGTCATAGCATCATTGAAAGTATTTACCAATGAATCCGGGTTGTTACTTTCCAGGCCAGATATGGCTGGAAGGAGGAGAGGGATAATGTTTTCAACAGTCCTATCCTGCTTACGTCTGGTCAGCAGAGGGGGAACCATGTTGTTGATTTTGGGGCTAAGGAGATCCAGGGTGGCAGAGAAGGTTATTAGGTAGTGATCCGTCCATGTTTGTGGAGCAATATTGGTGATACTGATGTTACAGTTCAGTTCCGATACCAATCGAGGGTCCTTCCTTTAATGTGGGTAGGGGAGAGGACTTCTTGATCAAGGCCGGGTCCCCTAGCATTAACATTGCTACTCAATGACAGCGATTGGGGTAGCTCGTTCATGCAAACAACCACATTTTCAGGGCTTTTGGGAAAGCACAATAGGATTCCTCAGCCCTGAGGGCAAGTGGGAGGGAGTTTCACTGTTTTGCCGCAATGACTGGGAAATGTAGCCCTCCTGCGTTAGTTCGCTTGAACTTGGGTTGCACAAGTCTGTGAGTGCAAGGTGTTTGGGTGGGTCTGGATGATTGAGTCTTGGCAATTTTGTTGAACAGGTATGGAGGTGCCACTTTCGAGATGCATCTGTGTGTGATCGTGAGGGTTTTAAAGGTGATTCTCTCTCGAATGGGGTGCCAGTGCACCACTTTTCACGTAGCTGTGATGTGTTCGTTTTTTGGAATATTCAAGGCTGCACGCAAAGCTTTGTTTTGGATGGTCTGAAGTTTTTAAATATTGTGAGCAGATTTGCACCGCCAAGTGCACACTGCAGTTGTTGGCGCCGATTACTGAGCGTGCGATAGTTGGACAACTGTCTATGGAGAGGAAGGGTCTAGCGGCATTTAACAATTTGGTAGTGTAAGCGCTGATGTGGAGATAGCATTGCCTTGATGGGACAAGTAGAGGGTGACATTGAGGTAGACACTAAGAGTCTTGACCGACGATGAGACTGGAATCCTTGTACCGTGGGTCGAGTTCTTCTTTTAAAAAATAAAATGTTTTCTTTTTTTTAATTTTTTTTAGTACAGTTGATGGATCAATGAGAAGGCGCTCAGTCTTTTCGTCGTTGACACAGGCCATGGTTTGCCATCCATGCTTGGACAGGTGCGTAGACTGAGCTCCAGGTCTCTGCGTCCTTTACATAGTTGCCAGACAGGGTTAGTAGTGTTTGTGTGTCATCAGCATAGTGGCAAAAAGAGGTTTTGTAAATATATTGTATAGCAACGGTTAGGCGCATGATCCTTGTGGGACACCGCAGTTGATTGGAGATGGAGTGGCATTGGTGTTCTCAGGGAATACTTTCATTACTCTGCCTTCCAGGAGGGAGGCAATCCAAGATGTTGCTTCTGGTGAGAAAGCATCTGCAGAGGTAAGGTAGTTGCCGAGAATTTTGCTGTGGAAAGGTCTACGAGGAGAAGTAGGGCCGGTTTACCTTCACCCTTAATCTCACCTATCTGATTTTTGAGGTCAAGAGTGCCGACTCTGTGCCGTGGCCAGGCCGGAAGCCAGACTGGTGAACTCCTAAAATGCAGTTGACATCCAGGTGGTGATGGGCATAAGCTGCTCTGTCCAGTATTTTCTGCAGGAAGAGTACTGTGGTGATTGGCCAGTAGTTGGGCAGAGGTGGGTCGAGGGGTTTATTTATTTATGGTAGTGCTTCTTTTAGGCTAGGTGGTAATGAGCCTGTTGAGAAGGAGTAGTTGATGAAGGCCCTGATAAATGGTGCCAGGGTTTCAGCGCATTCTTTAATGAGCGATGCTGGGCAGACCTCCCATTTTGCATTTTGACGGTTTCAGATTCTGTAGGATGTGTAGGGTTTCTGGCTCGGATATCATTTTAAAGTAAAATAGTGGTGTTTCTGGGGATTTGGCAGTGACAGGAGGGGGGGTTAGCAGGGTTCACATTAGCTTGAATCAAGGCAGCCTGTTTAGCCACAATTGTTTCTTGAAGTGTGTTGATTTTTTGTAGTATGGCATTCTGAATGCTAGAGCACCATGCTACATCTTTGGTGAGAAAAGAGGGTAAGGGGTGGGGGCCTTCAAGTTCCCTAGGGATGGAGAATAGTTCCCTGTTGTTTGATTTGGCATTGGCTGTTCACAAGTTAAAGGTAGTGGCTTTTGCTTGAATGATGGCTTGTTTGTACTGCTTGGAGATACTAGAGAATAGTTAGTGCGTCTGTGGGGGCTTTTTACCAGCTTGTTTCAATGAGCCGTTTCCGGGTTGGGAGTTCAACAAGGTCAGGGGTGAACCAAGAGTGTGTGTGCGCTACAGGTTTGGCTTTTTTTTTTTTGGAGCTAGAGGGGCAACAGCAGAGTTAAGTGTTCTGGCATTGAATCAGCAAGGGTCTCAGGATTCTGCATGTCAAGGTGCACATGTTTGAGTGCATCAAGGAAGGGTAGGATCCGATCTTTAGTTGGTTTACTGGAGCTGTGCGCCAGAGATGACTGTAGCAGCGCTGTAAGGCGCTTGGTTTGCGTGTCGAGCGGGATAGAGAAGGCAATGACATGGTGGTCGGACCAAGGACATGGGAAGTTCGACCTAACCGTGGCACTGCAGTTAAGATCAGCTATCAAGTCAAGCGTCTGCCCTTTGGCGTGTGTGGGACGGTCGACACGATGACCGAAGCCAAGGTAACTTAAGGAGTTGGTCAAGGAGGTTGCCTGCAGGTCAGATGGGTCGCTAAACTATAAGTTAATATTGCCTAGGAGGATCACTTTCAAAGACTGCTTGATGCGGTCTCCTAGTGTGAGGAGGTCTTCCCCAAAGGTTAGGATGAGGCCAGGAGGGCAGTAGACCACATGGACTGTAATGGTGTTCGTAGGTGAGGTGGCATGCTTAAGAGACCAGATGTCCGAGTGTTCGTTGACCAGGATGTGGACAGGCCTAATGTGGAGGTGGTCTTGGCTATGAGGGCCACACCACCTCTGGTAATCTGTCACTTCTAAAGATGGTGTAGCCTGTTGTAATGGCAATGGACGGGCCGGGTCTGAAGCTGAATGTAACCAGGTTTCAGTGACCGCAAGGGCATCAAAGTTCCCTTCAGTCAGGAGATCATGGATGTCTAGCGCATGGGCGGGTAGGGAACGTGCATTGACTAGTGCGAATTTGAGTGCGGAACCTGAGGGTTTGGGAACATTGGATAAACTTTTTAAGCAGCATTGGTAAGGCAAGTGACAATGGTGTAGTAGTTCTAGCATCATAGGACAGGCATAGAGTATCAATGGGTACAACATTCCAAGGCTTTTTCTGGGACAGGGCTTGCCTTATATGGAATATCCAACCCAGAGAAGGCGCGAAGAAGGCCAAAAGACAGGATGGCCAAAGGACGAGCAGAAATCTCGTGAATATCCCCTGCCAGCAGCCCATCCCGGACACATCATGCAACTTTAATCAAAAGAAAAAGCAATAAAAGTACCCAGGCTGACTTCACTGTAAGGTAATGTGAGAAGTTTAAAACAAACCAGGGATTTCATAGTGGGCGACAGTCCCCCTGCTCTGATTAGAACCCTCAAAATAGATGGCCTAAGTAGGGTAAGTAAAGCAAAAATGCTGTACTTGCCTTCAAAAGTCAGAACAAGTATTTTTTTTAAAATAAGCAAAAAGTGGGTGTTCGTACAGAAAGCCGCATTAAGAAAATATTTCCTAAAATCCTGTCAGAACTGGTGTCAGGCTGACTACAGCCACCAGTCCTGGGACACATGAGGCCAGTGGTCAAAGATGGCCTCCTCCTTGCACACAGCGACAAACGATAGTCTTGTAACACACTGCCCCTCCCTCCTCAAGTCTTGGAATAATAAACTACAACTTCCATTTTGATGAATGCAGGAGGACCCAGCCAGGTGAAACGGAGTCCACCCAGGGTTCTCTCTCGCTCGCACCCACCCCTTTGGCATACTCCTGCCTTAGGAGGCTTAAGGCTGAGCACATGAAACAAAGCAACTCTGTCGGGCTTTAGATCAGGCCTGGCTGGGAGAGAAAGGGAGCCAGCCCCAAGGAATCCATAAAATATAAGGGATTCTCCAGTCTGGCAAAAAGTAAATAAATTAGATTCTGCCAAACGGAAGGGTACACGGATCTATCTGGCCTGGTGCAACCCATGCTCTCTTGATGTTTTAGTTTGCTGGGGGATTCGTTATTCTACTTTTGAATGCTTGATCAATGTGTTCTGCCCCAAACTTGTGATAAATAGTCTCCGCCATAATTTCGGGGCACATTCCTACCATGGTATTTTGTGCACTGTTAAGCTAGAATTCCTATTTTGGGGGTTCCAGGGATGGGGCCCTCAACTTTTGGCTTTGTCCCCGTCTTTTTTTTTTTTGTTTGGTCCCTTAATCTTTTTGGTGGCCACATGTCCCCCTGCCATTACATTCCTTTTTATGGTATTGTGTAGCCCAAGTTGTCCAGTCCCGGGGTTTCTCTAGCTACTAGGCTACCCATTTTTTTTTTTTTTTTTTTTTTTTTTTTTTTTTTACCCCAATGTGCTTTTAACACCCTACACAGGAGTGTTGGAAGCTAGACTTTAGTTTTAGCTTCACCAAGAGTGCAAGCCATTTTACTGCATTGGCAGCCCATTGTGCATAGCCATTGGGGTACCAATGGGTTTAAAAAAAAATATGTCCGTGTGGTTCAGGGCTTCTTTTGTTTTGGTTCACCGTGAGGTGGCCTCAGTGTCTGTTCTGACCTTGTGGGCTCTTTCTTAGCCCAAAATGGCAGCCTTCATATTAGTTCTAACTGGTTTAGGCCAGTATATGTTCCTGGACTATCCCCCTCACTTCATGTGGGGTTGGCTAAGGCTAAGTGACATTCCTACTGACCAGTATGATTAGGTATCTGATCCCCAGCCCCTTTTACTAACTGGCTGGCTGAACTTTGGCCAGCCTTCGCCACGGCCAAAACGTATACATCCTAATGCAAGGATATTTAGGCTTTTTCCAGCTCCTGTTGCGCTCTCTTGCCACTTTGTTCCTGGTACTTGGAAGGTGGCAGGTCTACAGATCAGCTCAAGCATTTTCCCACTGTTTTTAAAGCCCTCACTTGGCCAATTCCTGCTCGGAGCAGTGGCTTTGTCATATCCCCATTTGCTTTTTCTTTTGCCTTTAGATGTCCACTCTAGGCTTCTTGAAGACTCCTGGTGACTTCTCACACCCGTTGGGTTGGGCCCTCCACTCTGGACCAGTTTCTGGGCAGTTATACTGCCACCGCCCAGTTTACTGTCAGAAATCCCCCAATTGGTTGTGTCAATGCTTATGTTCAGAAGGTGGCTGATGTCTCAACTGCCCACCATATCTACAGCATAGGACGTCAGACGGTGGCACCGCCAAGGTCTTGATCTTGATCTTGGGATCTTTTGCTGCTGCCTTTTTTGTCTCGAGCTGCTAAGGGCAATTTCTGCGAGTTCCCTTTTTCTGAAGTCTTCCTTGAAGAATTTACACTTGTGGCTTGATGGTAGATGTCTTGGAAGGAGCTTTTTGTTCCGTTCCTGGGTTGTTTCGGGTTGGAGGAGACTTTTTTGCTGAAGCCGCCCACGTGAGCCCTTACCTTTTCGGGTCCTGATGTGGGTAATTATTTGAGATACACACACTCTGCCTCAAGTCCACACCCAATGCCCCCACTCCCACCACCACACCTGAGTCCGTGGTAGAGATTCCTTGGAGGCAAGTCTTTGCCACGTTTCTCTTAAACTTCTATTGGGGGTTCACATGTTCAGTAACTTCTTCTTCTGGGGTCTTGACCTCTGAATTACTTTTGTGGTGTATCCTGTGGTTGTCCCTGATTGTCGCAGCATCCACACCTGTGGGATAGATCAAACTTGCCTCCATTAAAGTGAATTACCCTCAACTTTTCCCATTCATTCCAAATGACCTGTGAATGTACGCAAACTCTCCTAAAATTATCCCTGGGGTACCTACATACCGCAGGGCATTTTACCCGGATCCCTTAGTAGTTCAGCCAGCTGTGGACCATGTTCCATCATTTCTGCACTTGGGTATGATATTTTTGTTTCCATTTTAAAGTCCTAACCTGCTTTTCTCTCGTGACAAATATACTAGAAATACTATGATTTATTTCTGGTAACCATGTGTATATTTTCTCCCCCCGCACCCTCATTGAAATGTTAAAGGTGGTAACTGTTGATAAATGTTTTAGAATTCTTGGAAGCCATTGGCTATGGGTTACAACGGTTTCATTTACTCTGTGACTATACTGTATTATTGTACGTGACCGCATTACTACTTAAATAATGCCCTGCGACTCTAAATGAGTGAGGATTGATATTATGGGTCTTAGTTTTAACCCATTTTTCCTGTTAGTAAAATTTGTGTTTACCCATTTCTTCCAATCCCTACCATATGTGCTAGATGCCAACCACCAGGTCTGCGGCCACAGTGTGTCTTTAGTAAACTGTACTCGATTATGCAGGCCAATTATGGTGCCCTGATTCTTCCCACCACCCCTTTTTATTTTATGATTGGTGTTCACCTTTGGTAGTTGGCCCACATGTAACAATTGTGGTTAGGATAGTCCTTGTATAGGCATCACTATTTTTATGAAATGCCGATATCTTTTCATACTCCTACGTCCCGTCCCCTTTCCACCATACTTATGGGACATCTCTCCATCCTGTGGGACGGGACCGGAGCACTTTGTAAAAAGCATCCAAACATTTTTCCAAAAATGTGTCCTGCCTCCCTTTCTTGCGCAGGGCCCGCATGCGGCCGTAACCCCTCCCATCTTGGCTCCGCCTCGCATATTGCCCACCAGTCCTTTTCTCTGCTCGTTCGGGACTGGACGCACTTGCATCCTCAGGAGTTTCTTCTCTTTTTTCCTCTCTGGCTCTCGCGTGCTGGTCTTTCTATGTCGTTCAAACTAGATTTTCCAGATTGTTCATCGTGTCACCGTCGGTTCGCAAGGGCGAATCCCCATCCTCTTTGTTTAGAGTGCTTGGGTCCGGATCACCGCTGGGACTCCTGTTTTTACTGCGACTCCCTTTCGGTCCGGGCACTTCAACGCCGGTCGGTCCGGGCACTACAACGTCGGTTGGAGCGGTGGGAGGAGGTGTTCCGACGAACTCCTCCTTCGCATTTTCAGGCGTTCATCGACGAGAAGAAGAACCGCCCAGTAAGTTCTTTACTTTTCAGAGCACCCCGGCCGGGTGATACCTTTCCGGGTTCCTCTGGGGCCGGGAGGGGCGTTGATTGCTCTGCCAACGGGGTTCGCCCTGAGGTGCCTGTTGGGCCTAATAATTTTACCGGAGTTTTCTCTGAGGGTCTCTGTAAGGGGCCTGTAGATACCGGAGTGTGTTCCGAGGCCCCTCCTGTGGGGGCTGTTTGTAGATCCAGTTCTACTGAGTCGTGGGTACCACGTTCTGTCGGCTTCCCTCAAAAATAAGACCGGGGTGCGCCCCGAGGCCTTGGGTGGGCTTGCTGTTACGGGACGGATGTTCGAGGCCCGTGCAGATAAGGCTGTTACCGGACCTGGGTCCGAGGTCCCTCGTTCAGAGGCTAAAGCTACCAGCAGTTCTGAGAGGCCTGACAAGACCTTGTTGGTGAAAGCTGTTTTTCACCGTTCCCGGTCTTGCGGTGACACCAGACCTGTTGAGGGGGCAAAGAAGCAAAATCCTTCTTTTACCGGCAGCAGCGAGGTCCTTCCTTCGAAGGCTAATTTGGCTGTTGGTATGTCACAAAAACATTCCAGGCCTCACAGTACCGGCTCTGCCGTGGTCCCTTATGTTAAGGCTAAAGTTAAGACCCCTGATCCATCGACGGGGACCCCTGCCTCACTTCCTCACGTGCCGCAGTTCACCTCAGATGATGACAAAATGGTGCCCGTTCCTGCCACGACTGCGGCGGCCATTTTGGATGCTACCCCTGCAACTACGGCATCGGCCTCAGGTGTAGGGCTTGGCCCCTTGGGTGAACAAAGTCCCTTGTGCGCATCCTTATGGGCCAGTTTATGACTGGAACGCTTGGATGCCTCTTCCGCACAATGTTTCGCTGCCTGCAGGATCGGCACCGTTGAATTATGTGGATACGTTGGTGGAGGGGCCTGTGTGGCACCCGTCCCCGTTACGTCCCTGGATTTGTCCACCTCATGAGAGGCCGCCTCAGGTTCCGAAGCAGTCCCCGGAGGAAACCTTTTTCTGTAAATTTCAAACACTTATGCGTACCGACCCCATGAGAGAGTATTTCAAAGGGCTATTTAGGGAGATATGCCCTCCCGCAACTCCGGCTCCATCTGTTCCTCCGGTGGTTCTGCTGGCGCCTCCCTTGCCTACAGTGCCTCCCCCGACTCTTCCTCCTTTGCCCCCATTGTCCCCTGTGGGCAAGGCAGCGCCCGACACGGTTCAGCAGGACCCTGATCTGTCGGATGACGCACAAGGTGATCAGGACAGCGCGGACCTCCCCTGCTCTATCAGAGCTTTTCATGACCTGGTACTGGACATGATGAACTTCTTAGATGTTCCAGTGCCCAAGGCACCCGCTCCGCAGGAGGGCATGCTTTCTGGGGCTTTCACCCTGTCTCCCTTGGAGCGTACCGGCCTGTTCTTGCAGAAGGACGTTCTGGCTGAGGTCCGCAGAGTCTGGGAAAAGCCACACTCTGGACTTTTTGTCAATAAGAAAATTGACGCTAGATACAGGCTGCATTCTTCAGAAGAGGTGGCCCTGTCATCTTGTCCGCCCCCCTCCTCCACAGTGGTGGCTGCGGCCACTTTGCAGTCCAGGCCTGCAGCATCCTCTTCCACGACGGCTACTCAGGTTCTGGGAAAGGAGGAGAAGCTCCTCGACCCCCCCCCTCTGGAGGAAAATCTTCGCCAACTCGGCCTTGCAGCTCAGGCAGGCCAACGCTGAAATTGATAGTAGGGGGAGCTAACATGCGGATGTGGAAAGGTCTGTCAGAGTTTGAGGAGTTTATTCCGGTCGAGAATCTGGAAGACTTTAGAGGAGGCCTTTCCGACACCAGGGTCTTGGCCCAGGATCTCCTGGAGGCTGTAGCTCATCACGTAGACACCTCGGCTCGGGGCCTTATGCTGGTGGATGATACCTCACGGCAGGCATGGCTGCATGCAACAACATTTTCGAAAGAAGTGCAGGACAAGGTGCCGCACCTTCCGTTCGATGGGAAGGAGCTCTTTCATGCTACAACAGATGTAGAGCTCACCAAGACGAAGGATGGCACTCAGACAGCTAAGTCCTTGTCTGTCCTGGTTAAGGCTCCTTTCAAAACCCAGAGACTGTTGTTGCAAAGTCGACCTTCCTCTGGCTTTAGGGGCTTCATCGACCGCAAGTCTCGCAGAGTGGATACCCCTGCGGGGAATAACCGCCGTAGGCAACAACGTCCGCGTTTTTTCTCCCGTATCTCAGCCTCCTCCTCAGGTTTAGGTGGCACCGCCACCGATAAACCTGCTAAATGAGGGTTTTCCGCGCTCCCATGAGACCCCGGTGGGAGGACGCATTGCGTCTCATTGGGAGGCGTGGCAGGCCATCACTGAAGACAGATGGGTCTTGTCAGTTGCTCGAGTGGGCTCCAGCTTACCTCTACCCCCTACCCCACCCCACCCCTCAACCTTGCTTTTCAGCTGTCGGGCTCGCCCTCCCTCACAGCCGAGGTTCAGAAACTTCTGGACCTCAGAGCTGTGGAACTCGTTCCCCTCAGGGAGCGAGGGGAGGGCTTTTACTCCCGGCTGTTTACGCTGCCCAAACCCAACCAGGCTGGCCTGCGCACCATCTCAGACCTTTCTCAGTTCAATCTTTTCCTACCCCAAGAGAAATTCAAGATGATCACTCCCGGCCAGGTACAGTCCTCCTTCAAGATGGGCGATTGGCTCAGCGTCGTGGATCTTCAGGATGCGTACATGCATATCCTGATTTGGAGCCCACACAGGAGATATCTCCGCTTCTCTTTGAGAGAGGAGCACTTCCAGTTTCGAGTGCTTCCTTTTGGCCTCAGATCGGCGCCGCGTGTCTTCACGAAGATGTCGGTGACTGCGGCCTTTCTTCGTCTCCAGGGTGTCCATGTGTATCCATATTTGGACGACTGGCTCTTACGCAGCCCTTGTCCGCTGACAGCAGTGGGCAATCTCCAGTCTCTCCCTCAGCTCCTGTTCCATCTTGGGCTGCCGGTGAACTGGCGGAAATCTTCCATACCGGTCTTGCAGGACCTGATTTTTCTGGGTTTTCGCTCGAACACGATTGACTGCAGAGTGTACCTAACTGGGGACAGAATGGCGGATCTGTTAGCCACGTGTCAGATGTTTGCGCAGTCGAGAGCATGTCGGCCTGGTGGTTCCAGAGGCTTCTGGGCCTCATGGCCTCGTGCGTGCTGGCTCTTCCTCTTGCTCGTCTCAAGATGAGATGGACCCAGATGGCTCTTCGGAGTTCCTGGCGTCAGGCTGTGGACCCAGATTCCAAGCTGATAATTATTCTGGATTCCATGAGAGTGGACCTGGATTGGTGGTCATCTCTCAGCAACCTGTCGGTGGGTGCAGGGTTTCAGGACCCAGCCCCCACGGTGACGATCACGACAGACTCCTCCCTTCTGGGGTGGGGTGCAACGTTAGATCTTCTTCAGGTCTCGGACCTCTGGTCACCTCAGGACAAGCTCCTGCACATAAATCATTTGGAGCTTCTGGCGATCTTCCTAGCGCTCAGGGCAGTCAGACCGCTCATTGCCAACAAGGTGGTCTGCATACACACGGACAATGTGGTGTCAATGTATTACATCAACAAGCAAGGGGGAACAAAGTCTCACCCCCCCCTCCTCGTGGACCTGTCCATCCAGATATGGGAGTGGGCCGTGCTTCATGGTGTCTGGCTGATTGCAGTACACATCCCGGGCCAGCTGAATGTCACAGCAGATGCCCTCAGGCGGCGGAAAGTGGTCAGCTACGAGTGGGAGTTGAAGGCAGAGGTCCTCTCATGGATTTTCCTGCGTTGGGGCACACCAGAGGTGGACCTCTTCACTACGGCAGTAAACAAGAAGCTTCCTCAGTATGCCTCCAGAGGGGAGCTGCAGTGACTGTGGCAGAGCCCCGCAGTTTGCCTTCACTGTTTATTCTTCAGGAGGTGTGGCTACAGACTGAGCCCTTCAGCAAAGGATTCTTAATCTCCATTCCACCGCGGAACGGAAAGTGGAGAGAAAGTGATCTGCAGTGATCTTGGGAATCGAGGGAGCCGAGAGCCGCAGGTCGCGTAATCCATTACATTCGCCCTACTCGTGTGCACCCACAAATTTTGAAGAGTGCCAGGAGCCCTTGCTCCCCCCCACACCCCTCTTGGACTTGGCCACTACCTCCTCTTCAAACCCCACGAGACCTATGAAAGAGGCAGAAGGGCGTAGGCTGAGCAGCCACTGCACGTCCAAACATGGACTCTTCATTGGGAAATTTGCTTCAATCTTCCGCCCACTCTCCCCTCCCCCTGTCAACTTTCGCCATAGCGGCACGCCAGACTTAGAACCCAACAGGATAACCACGACAGGAAACGAGGATTTCCGGGGAAATTGTGCGACCAAAACACTGCTAACCCAGCAAAACGTGTTAAGACTGCAATGACAGCCACATGACGGCTAACTTACTTGGATGTCCCGCTGCAGACCTCGTTTTGCCCGCAACTTGTCCTCTGGCTGTTCTGCCCGTGTTCCCTTGCGGTGTGTGTTGCGGTGCGGAGGAGGCTCCTCCCCCTCCTCGCCCTCAGATCTATTGTGTGGGCTCCAACGCCCAAGAGGCGGGCGAAGTGGGTGGGGAGTTCTACACGACTCTGGAGGGATCTGCGGGCGTCCCCCTCTCGACAGGGAACGCTACCGCTTCTGCCGTCACCGGAGCTGAAGAGACGCCCGGCATGGAGGCACCCCTAGTGCTGTGCAATAAGCCCACAGACGTTCAAAACTCACAGCAACCTCCAATTTCCAAAGAGAACGCCCCCTTCAAAGTGGTGGCTTAATACGGAAGCCGTTTCTGCCAGGCCCGCAGTTTCCAAAGTCTTAACCCTCCCTTCGACTAGCCCTCAATCGGCCAACATCACCATAGACCTTACTAATGGTGCTGTGTGAGAGCATTTCCCAGAATTCCAAGACATAGATCCATTCCTGGACACCAGCCTGTCCATGTACCACAGTCAAATTCTGCCGCAAAAATGCAACACAAGTGGTGCTAGCAAAGACTGCCCAAGTGACAATTCTCCAATTTATGCAACTAGATCAGGGAACCGAAAGTCTCAACAAAAAAGAAACTATAACAATCAAAAAAGTTCAAAGGAGAAACCCCTGGTTCGACAAGCACACAACAGAGCGGTAAACTGTGAGTCTACAGAAGGACAAGTTACAAGCACCTTAAAATTTCATCCAAGGAAAATCAGATCATCAAGGGTAAAGACACTGCCAACACTGCTGCTATCCAACGCATTGAAGAACTTCTTTCAGAAACAATGCAAAAGAAAATTTGAAGTTTCAAACAAGTTGTTTGATACTGAAATCCTAGAACCTGTCGTTGGCCTTCCATTGACCAAAGCCGGGAGAGTTGGCTCTGTACTTAGAAGGCTTAAAAACCCCAGAAAGCAGTCCTACACCTGCTCTCTTAGTAAATACACCTGGCCAACGAAATTTGACCATCTCTTCCCCGAAACAAGCCGCAACGACGATCAGGGCGTAATGGATCCAGAATGGGAAAAAAGTCGATCAATGGAACCGAAAGCAGCGAATCTGGGACACAATGTGGAAAAGCAACCGCTCCCGCCTTCTCCTCCAAACACAGACCTTATTCTGAATGAGCACAAAGCTGACGGCGAGAGTACAGATCTGCAGTCGCCACCAACTAAAACCAAAACAAATACCCTTCCACAGTCGGCTCCTAAATCCCAATTAGAACGTTCAGCTAATAGGGCTGAAATCTTTCAGGGAGATGCTGTTTTTGAATCAATTGCCATCATTTCAGAGCTCGATAAGGACCAAGCGACTAACTCCAAACTTTCTTCAAGGGGGAGAATTTCAGTGGGTAGAGATCCTAAACCCGCCCTTCTGGGCCTTCCTGAGAGGAGGAACTCTATGGGGCTTAGCCCGAAAATACTGGGACGACGAAGTATCTCTTATGATACTCCAGTAAGAGAAACTTCAAAGAAGCCGGACTTGATGACGATAATGTCAATGGTAACTATCGCCCTAGCTCCTTTCAGTAAGCTGTACGAGTCCCTGAATGATACACTAAAAGATCAAACAACTATAATTGGAATGATGCTCTCAAAACTCATTTTTCTGGAAGGCTAGGTTACCGCCATGGATCTAAAAGCAACTGATCACTAAAATGATCTAAACCAAATAACTCAACTCAAAATAGCCGTAAATGTACACCTACCAGGTCCACAGGAAAAGGCGGCTACGTCAGAAAGCTTTCCTGCACTTTGACAAGAAGTACCTGAGTCAAGCTCAAGGACGGCTAAATCTAAGCAAATCTCAAGAGCCACACAATGCAACTTGATTGTGCAGCCTCAACACCAAAGTGGGAAACCACAGACCACAATGACATCAGAACCATTTAACCAGAACCCATTATTAATTCCAGACAGTCTTTCAGCCCCTCAATCACACCCAACTAAGGTGTCCCAGACCTCCAAATCTATAAACGCAAAAAACCTAACTGCAGACTACTTGATTTTTGAACATGCAAAAAATACCGAAAACAAATGTAAGCAAAAATAAATACATCAGTGCTACAAATTCCAACTAAAAGGACCGCAGAATAGAAAGGTCCATAGCAGAACATTCAAGCAAGGTCACCAGCTCTGGAGAGAGCGCCCCAGATCAACTACAAAGTCGTAACAACCCAGGTCCTGGACCAGAAAGTCGACCTGGTTAGATCACCAATAACTGAAGACTTCTTAAAAGACATGGTCCTGATGGACCTAGGTGAATATTCAGTCTCCGACGACAAACTACCGGAAACTAACTCTAACTCCCCTAACTCTAAGGAGGCTACTGATCCAGATCAGGGGCTAAAAGAATATATACTCGAGCCAGGGGACAAGCAAAAAAGCACTCCAGCATCTGTAAGAGCGTCTCTTGAACCAGCCAAAAGAACTTGAGGTACTCGCCCAACTCGTACTCCCCCTCGCAACCACTCACCTAAGTCCTGTACAAACACAAGGCCATCGAGCGGGGAGAGGGACTCGCCGTGCCCTAAAGTTCTGCGAAGGAACGAAGACAACTCGGGGGAAAGATCTGCTACTATGAAGAGCTTACGAGCAGAGGCCTACCAAAGTAGATCTAAGGACGAAGACTCCTATCAATCTACCTCTGGAAACCATCCAGACTCAAACCCCTCTAAAGTAATAAGATTGTTCGAATTAGAACAAATAACAGCACAAAAGGAGGACATGATCCTAAATGGAAGAACGATAATTCGCCTGCTCTCGAAAATAAGTCACCTGGAAACTCTAAAAACAGAAGACTTGCTGCTAATTGAACCCTATCATCGAGAGAGGATAGCTAAAGCATACCTACATATAAAAGTTGCAGCACTTGAACACCTTCACCTGAAGACGTACAGCAAGCTAGAAAAAAAGTCTTTGACTCAGAGAATTCGAAACAAAAAAAAGCATTAAGCCTTTGGGATCAGATGAAAATAAGAACGGAAAAAGACACTGATTTATCTCCAAAACAGAAGAACTTTACAGAAGCTCAAGATGGGGGCGTTATTCGCGCCGCTCCCCGGAGAAAACTTGCAGACCCTCTTATCGTGAGCTCAAGAGAACAGACCTAAGAACTTACGCTGGCTCACGAACAGAACCAACTACACCGGGCCTTGTTGTGCTCGTCCTACGAACAGAGCACAAGGACATTGGGAAAAAGCCCACACCGCTTTTTCGCGTGGAAGATCTTTGCGGTCCCCAGGGAGCCAAACTAGAAAAAGGGATTGTGACTACAAACCTGATGCCCCAGGCTCCAACAAAGAAGAAACTTGAAAAAATTCAACTAAAGGACTATGGGGATGGTTGCCAAAGGTCTTTGAAGCCAAAATCAGGAGATGGCCATCACCTCACGCAACGCTAAGCACCGAGAGAGAGTCAACAATAACAACCGACCCACCGATGGCCTCATTCTTGAAAATGGGTTCATGGAACACCCGAGGCCACCAACATCTAACTCAGCCAGGAGGCGTTGATTTAGGCACCTTTTTGATATCATGTGTCTCCAAGAGACCTGGCTGATAGACAAACCTACCTTCGATGGATATACAGTCTTAGCCGCACCAGCGATTAGAGGCCTCCTGGGTCGACCTTCATCTGGCCTCTTACTTGCAGCACGAACGGGCTCTGGTATAGACTTTGTAAAGAAAACATCGGAATCCTACGGCCATCTTGCGGCACTCTTAACCTGGGACAATAATAACCAAGCTACTGATAAATCAAAAAAAAAAACATCTAGACATAATCAGTTTATTCGAATCCCCAGAGGACTACAACTGAAAGAATTTGCAGAGAAATCGCAACTGTATTTGACAAATTAATAGTCTATTACTCGGTGACCAACATTATAGTATGTGGGGATTTTAATGCGAATTGCCCTAGCACCAACAAAGCTTTTTCCGCAAAGACCCTGAGATCTTTGTCATCTCGAAACGTTCACAACGTGGCATCTACTTGCCAATCAGATGCTCCAATCCCGACGTGGGAAAGAGACTCCTCTTCAGCGACGTTAAATTATATTTTTGACTCTACCTCACTGCCACCTATAATCTGCACCTTTTTGAAGTGAAAAGAGCAAGCAAAAGCGACCAGAACCTTCTAGCCATGTCATGGAACACCTTTCGAATGCCCAATGCCAGGTGGAACCAGACCGTCGACCTGAACACGCAGCAAACTCGACTCCGTCTCGCAGCATCAAACATTGCCGATATAACCAACAACTACAATAAACAAATTCTGGCCAAGGACCCTGTAGGAAAAATGGCTGCAGTGAACTATCAACCTCTGCTTATGAAATAAAGAGTCAGCAGTATGGAAAGATCAGCAAAAAACAAACGCGCATATAATCAGGTCCTGACGGACCCCAAGAAAGAGCTAAGAAAACTTACACATCCTGAAACAAAACTTGCCAAACGCTCGTGAAATCATTTTAGAGGAAGCAAAGAAATATCGCTCTGGTTAAAGTCTCATCGTTTGATGCTCTACCAACAAGACGCAGAAAAAATGCTCCAGATTGTGGCTTCCAAAAACAACCAACGATTTCTGGGCGCTCATAAGACCCAATGGAACAGAAACAAATGAAGCACTAACTAATGGGGTCAGTGAACTAAAATGGATGACCCATTTTGAAAAGCTCTTCGCGAAAACACAACACAAGACAAGATCTGCTTGGACAAACAGTTGGCCCTAGCATCTTGGGAAGATCTTTCTGATAAAGACCTATCCAGAGTGATAAAGAATTTGAAATCATCTAGAGCACCAGGCCCTGATGGCCTGACCAATCTCAACCTCAAATTACACCTCGAAGAATGGACGCCTTTGATTGCTCAAATTATTGGCCGATGCAAAGCCTCTAATTCAATACCGACTTCATGGACTTCGGCGGTAGTCGTCCCCATTTTCAAAAAAGGACTGAGAAGAACCATGCAACTATCGTCCTACTGGATACGATAGGCAAAGTTGTCACCTCGCTATTCCTAAACAAACATTTCAGAAATGGGCCAAGACCTCCAGATGTGCAGACCCGTTTCAAACGGGTTTCTTAAACGCAAACACTGCGGTGAACATCATGCTCCTCAACATCATCAAGAGCAAAGTTCGAACTGGTCCTACCAGAGTATACGTAGCCTTTGTGGATCCCACCCAAGCTTTTGAATGGGTCGATCGAGACATGCCATAGGGAGAAACTCGCTCTCTGGGAGTGCCCCGAATCCATCTTGGCTCCCATCATGGCACTTCACACGAACACAAGAATGCAAGTTCGCCTGAGCCATCAAGGTTTACTCTCGGCCGAAATCCCAACATTCAGGGGCATTAAACAAGGCTGTCCTTTGGCCCCGGCCTTGTTCATAGCTTTCATTGGCGACTACAAGGAGTTTGCAGAGAAAGTCCAAAAATCGGGAAAACTCCAATGTCTTGTCTACTGTAAGCAGATGACGTGACACTTGTGGATCAAACGCTGATCGGGCTCCAAAGACAGCTGGATAACTTGATGGCGTACACAACTCCTAATAATCTAGAAATCAATGTAAATAAGACCAAAATCTTGATCCTTGAAAAAGCGCAAAGTAAAGCCACAAAGCCAAGTTCGTTTCTAGGAGAAGCAAAGCTCTAGTTAGTCACCCATTTCAAATATTTGGGCATAATGATCGACTCCTCCAAACTCGACGCACGGATGGAGCAAATACTTTGGTCCAAAATCAGAAACCTTGCTGCCCAAAACAGAGCGATCGATAGGCAGTACGGAAGGTTCTCATTGATGCCAGCTGTTAATTTCTATAATTCTAAGATAATTCCTTCAGTTGTTTACGTGATGGAGTCCTGTCTCGGTACACCCTGGACGACTCGGCCAAAATTGTTTCTTTTGGCGGTCCGTTTTGAATCTTCCAAAGTCTACACAAATTGCAGCAATTCGGCGAGAACTTGGGTTAGTCTCACTGTCAGCGATGGTTGAGCACAGAAAGATCTTGATGACCGAAAGCCCACTAGTTTACCAAATGATCGCCGGAGAGGCCGCTGAAGGCACTTGCAGCTCGCTTAACTCTTGGATGGAAAGAAAACATTTTTTTCTAACTGCCATCGCCTGCACTGAAGAGGATCTGATCACAAACCCTCAAAAAATACAAAACAAAATGGAGGAATTGGACTGGATCACTACTTTAGAGCACATAGCCAAGAACAAACTGCTGACCCACCTCCCACTGGTCCCACTAAAAAAAAAAGAAACCATTACATACATCAAGATTTTCCCCAACAAAGCACTTAGAGGAACTTTTATGAGAGCTAGGTTAAATCTTATTCAGACCAGGGAAATACTGAACATATGTTCACAATCAAACTCAAATGAATGTAGGCTCTGCCCGGGTAGCAACCCAGTGGAATCTAAAAAAACATCTGATGTCCTTTCCGGCCACCCGAGAGGCCCAAAAGCTCTACCTGCTTCCACTCTTTTCGGACGCCGGTCTTCGAGAAAAAGAACCCTGGTGATCCCGACTCCTCTCCGGGGGAAAAATTAGATGGACCATTGCTGCGATTAAGATCCTGGAGTATGCTTTGTGCAAATTGAACTTGATCAACAAAGACCTTCTCCAGTAATGAAAATACAAGCAAATATAAGGAAACGACAACTGCCCCACTTTTACTCGTTTTCTTAGATCAAGACTTTTGTCTGGATGTACTTTCTTTTGTAAAAGCCTAAATTGGCTATACACAAATAAAAAAAATATTGTGAGTTCATAGAAACTATGGAGGGAAAGCTGCCAAAAGAGAAATCTTTCCTAACACATGTATGTCTTTTTTACTTGTTTTTCATGCTGTGATTACTACTCATTTTGTTTCGTAGGTCCTTACTCCTAGTTCTTTCAGCTTTTAATATTGCTGCACCATTATTTTTGGTCGGCTCGTTTAATGTGTATCTGGCTGGAAACACAACTTTCATGACTGTATTTTGCTAGCGTCCACAAATTTAATGTGATTTTCCATATTTGCTTTGGAATTAGTACATCATCCTACCGCTCTCCTCCACAATAGTAGTGGGTGTCATTCTCTCCCAATAGTCCTGTACTTTATTGTCCACAATATCCATGTGTTGTGCTGTCTATTGTAGGCTATTTGCCGCTTTAATACTGATTTGGTTGCTTTTGTCATAACTTACTTCCAGATGTTGTTAGTGCCCAGCTAATGACAAAAGGGTAGTGGTCACTCGCTTCCCTTGGTTCTCCTCTTTGAATGTATGTAGGTAATGTCGAGTCAGTTTACAAATGCATAGTCAATAGTGCTAGCTGAATTGTTAGTAACTCTGGTGTAGCTGCCTGGCGTGTCATCTTTGACACAGCCATTTAACACAAACCTTGCGGTATTGGTGTTTTTATACCACATTTTCCCTTCATTTAATTTCTGCTGTAAAAGTTCACTTTTGGTATCATCTAGATTACCATTATCACAGCATCTCAGTTACATATATGCTTGCATTGAAATCACCAGTCACTATTGGGGCAGTTATGTACCAGTCTTTTCCTGAAGGTTTATCCGTTCCGCAGTGGGCGTTGTTTTTGGGTCACTTTATCCCTGGTGGGTCATATACATTTGTGATGAATATTTGATTGTGTATTCCATGTAATTTTAGGTCCATGATTAGTCCTGCTAGTATATTCAGATTGTCCCTTTTCTGTTTTTAGGAATCTCCCTAATAGTGTATGTGTTCATAACACTAATAGGTAGAACACCACAAGGTCTACTTATCACTCTTATTAGCTCGCTTCTGTATGGTGTTTCTACCATCATTTATATAAGGCTCTGTACATTAAGTTTCTTGCAAGGATAATATGTCCTATGTTTCAGTAATGTTTATTATTCCACCGGATTCCTAATAGTGAGCATGTCCTCGGGCGTTACATGATATCAATTGCTTATTGATCGAATATGAAATGTGGAGGCTACTCCTTACATTTGTCAAGTTCCAACATAGAAGACAAAACCAGAGCGGTCTGCATGTGAGAACGTAGCCTCCTATAGTGATCTATTTGGTCCAAACGTTGGCAAGCACGTGCAGGCAATCCCCACGAGGAAGACAAATGACTTATGGTAAATCGGACTACTCATGCAAATAATTGCAGTGAAGAAGACCCAGGGTAAATCTGGTACATAGTTTTGGGGTCAAAAATAGGTTCTGCTTGGTAGCGGTTCGAGGTCTTCTTTAGAACTTGCTGTTGTTGATGTTGCTTGCCACTGGACTCCAGGATCCCGATGTAGTCTCTCAACACTGGAGAAGGGCAGATGATGCTACTGGCACGGAGCAATCGTTAGGCGACCCAGAAGGAGCCTGCTGGGAGTGAGGCATTAAAAAAGGACTTTACCTCCTGAGTGCCAACCTGACTTGGTGGCCACGACCATCAATAGAGCATGAACCTGTCCCTTAACGCTGTTCTGGCACAAGAAAGCAACGGTTACAGGAGCGCAGTGTCCAGATTACATATGGAGTCCTCCCGCAGCATGAGCAGGCAGTTTTAACTGGAGCAGATTGTGGGCCCTACAAGAGACCGGAGTGCAATCAAAGTTCAATTACTATTTTGGGTGAAGGGAGGGAGACACATGTGGTACGCTTACTGTTAAGGAAATTTTTTGCACAACCCTTTTGTGTGGCTGTCAATCCTCAAACCTAATGGTGGAACAGTATGTCTCCAGACGGAAAGACCAGACTCTTCAGTGGTAGCTGTAGCAGTGCTTTCTAGCTAACTTTAGGAGTGAGGTAGGTTGGCAGGGAGGTGCAATCGGAGATGTCAATGAACAAAAATCCCAGGTAACACATAAGTGACATCTCGCAACTGATCATAAGAGGAAGCAAAACCATGTGACGTGACCCTGATGATACCAAAGAAATGGACATCACATGATCTTTGGCCTCAGTGGAATCACAAGATGCGTAACACATGACAAAAACAAAAAAAATGAACGATTCATTAAATAAATGTTACTAAAGCGTATACAACCTGTTTTCATTACCAACCACATATTCATTGACGTGGTGTCATGATGCGCCAATACTCCACCTCTACTGTCCCACTCATGTCTACAAATTGCAGCCATCAACTGACCAGACACAGCCTGTAATGCCCAGCTACAGCTATGTTTATGGAGAAATTGTTTATGTTCAGGCACAGATATAACATTCTATATCCAAATAAAAATCTGCGTGCCCAATGCTTCCTCACATGCCCCAGTCCATGCTGTCTCATTTGGTCCATGCAAGATGAAGTCTGTTAAACTTTCTGCCTTCCCTTCTTACAAGGCAGTAAAGCTGCCCCCCAACCCAGCAACACTCCTACTTGGGTGGAGGAGGCACTGTGGTGGCATTCCGTATTCCAGGAGCTTCACAAAGCGGCATACCATGGAACACTGCACCAAAAGTGGTAGCTCTCGATGCGCGTTCCATTCCCTTTGCCATGTGGCTATCTGTAATGTTGGCTGGGAGGATGTAGGTGGCTGTTCCCCACGAACCTGCTACATGGGGGTAAGCACACAGCATTTGTTTGTTTTTTTGAACTGGGTTCTTTACAAACCACATTGGACCAGCAACATTGGTTAAAACTTGATGGAAATTGAGCACGGGCTTACCTTGCATGGGTAACATTGGTCAATAAATGCTGCATTTAAATACCAATTTACAGAAGAGGCTTAGGGGTCTCCACCAAGGACTTTCTAAAAAAATATAAATTCATAGCAGTGCATTCTGAAGCACGCTGGACTGGTGTTATTGGTTAAAAGTTCATAGAATTAACCAATAACATTACAAAGTGAGCTGATGGGATATTTGGTGTTCTCTCATGAACAGATCTTACAAAAGTCATGGATTAGAGGATTTTAAATTAAGCATATAGGGTTAGAACTAAAATCTGATGGGACACATTAAGGAGGTCTGGGAATGTCCAGGTGAACTGTCCAACCTTCTTCACAATGGCCCAGCCAGAGAGAAAAACAGTAGCCAAATTGAGCAAAAGGTGAAAGGGGAAGATTTGCTGCCAGGCACTTTCCGTAGCTGCAAAAGGAAAAACAGATCATCTGTATCTAAGCAATGCCCTGGGGCAGAGGCGTTGCAGGGGAGGGGGGCGCTGAGGGGGCTGTAGCCCCGCGTCTTTTGGTTATTGCCCCAGATAGAAGCTCAGGGGCTACAACCAAAAGGCTAGCTAGCCCCGAGTCCTGGCATTAGCGTAGCCTCAGATCTTCTCCAGACCTAGCAACACACCCGCCCCAAGAACCTTCCCCAAGAAGAGTCAATACCAGTAGAGTCCAGATGACATGGGATGAGGGAGAGAATTTTTTTTTTTTTTAAAGTTCCTAACCCAGGTGGCATGATGGCATGATGACGGTACTGCTAAGGTGAAAAGAAAAAAGCCAGGAAATCCAGTTCATAAAAGTTCCAAAGGCACTGTCACAGTTCTCAGGGAAGCAGAAAACAATCCAAACACATTGGTTAAAGTCAACAAGTCCAGGGCTCCAAAAAATCCAGGTTATCACCTAATCCAATAATGGCAATCTAGAGACCGGCCAGGGACAAAGCCATCAGTAGATCAAGAAACAAAACCGCAGGAAGCAGCACTCTCATTAAGAGCTGAGAAGCACGTTGCAGGGAAAACGCTGGTCTTTTATTTTCCCGGCACCACAGCATGTCTGTGTCACGTGACCGCTCGTGTACAGTTCACGTGGTGGTGTGGTCCCTTCATATATGGTCCATCCGTGAGACACGGGGGGGGGTGGTGCTGCAGGAGCAGCATCGTGGAGGAGCGGTAATAACGGAATTCTTTACTAGCTAAAAGGCGTCTCAAACTTAATACAAAGTTGTGCACTTTGGATGAGGCACACAACCCTGTTTGCAATATTGCACAATGTACCATATAGCACACTTTTTAAAATCTCCTCAGTGCTGCAGGCTTGTGCCTCACCGAGCACTCTGTTGAATTGGAGGGTCTGACCCTCATTTGGGTGGTTTGACACTACTTTTAGGTAGCAAATCCCCATTGCTGTGTAACACTGAAACCAATAGGTTTCAACCAGCCTAGTGCATTTTAATGTAAAGCTTAAGATGGGCCAGCATTTCAATGGCAGGACATGAACTTTACAATTTTGACACGTTTAAAGGTATTAGTTCTGTAGCAAACTTTATTGTAATATACCACGCATATGACATGCAGTTTAATGTGCATTTGCCGAATATATTTCAAATCAATTGGATAGACCCGTCACAAACGCATCCATTTCCACCAATACACAGATGACTCAGAAATATACTTCAAATCTCATTCCCCTGAACTCCACACCCTCAAAAGCTGTTTCTCCACCATCACCACCGGGATGGCCACCCACATCCTCAAGCTCAACCCTTCCGAAACCGAATACCTCCTCATCTCCCCCCCCACTGAACCCCCAGACACAAAACTGAACTCGATCTGAGCACCGTCTATCTAACAGGGATAGTGGGAGAGAAAACGATCCCCAATCTCTACCAATTGGAAAGTGCCAAATGGGCATTTGTTTTCTTAACATGCTTTTCAAGCACAACCAATTGTGTTTTGGCATATTTCATACTTGTGGTTAAATAAATCAGTTAATAAATTCCCAGGGTCACAAATATACATTGTTCCCCACCAATCAGTCAGCTATTACTGACAGGATCTAATATCCAGTCCTGTTTGCGTCATAATAGCCGATTGGTTGTATCAAGTTTTTTTTTTAACTCTTAACAGTATTTGGCACTTTCCAATTGGTAGAGAATAGGGACCGTTTTCTCTCCCACTATTCCTGTTAGCTAGGCGGCACACCACCTAGGGCCAGGCACTCCTGTCAGGGACAGGGTTTTCTTCCTTCGGGGCCAGCTAGGATATTGTTTAAATCTGCTCCCCGTTACAACTATGTGACATTTCCAGTCATTGTTTAATTCTTCCCCCGAAGAACTGTTTGTGTGTGTTAAGACTGTTTGTTTTTTAACGGTTAGGGAAGGCAAGCTTCCTCCTCCTTTTCAATTGAACCCTGTTGTATACGGGGCATGAACCAGACCACCACAACACAGTGAACTTTATGAATGGGTGCAGTGCTGCAAGGCCAAAGACTGGCAAAGAGGTGAGTAACACATAATGGCAAAGCCAAGAGGCTGACATAGAAGCCAGGAGCGTGTGAACCTGTTTCTGATGCTTGTGAATCTGCTTAGAATCGCTTGCTGTGCATATAGTCTGACATCTAGTGGTAATCGCCGAGTATTGCATCTTGTCTTTCGAGAATCGAAAGGGGACGCCAACATGGGTGTGCTTGTAACACTATCCGTGACGTGTAGTGTACCCAAAATCCATTGCGCGTCGAGGTCTCTCAGATAGTTTTTTTTCGCCCAGTTAGCTGGTCGCCTTATGCAGAGTTGTAAATTGCTAAGTTTCTATCTCATTTTCCACGACCGTATTTCGTTTTAATATTCGTCATTTCTTCGACGACTACTCCTGAACCAACGCTGAAGATGACTGCAGATTTCGGTCGCTGGTGCTTTGGTCTACGCTGTCGACCGCGTGGCCTTCGTCCTCCGGCCAGGCCTATACAGTAGGGAGAGTGGGGCCCATGGGTTTTGATTCCTTTGTAGAATGCATTTCCTTCTCCCTTCTGGTTTTGCTGTCGCTTTTACCCTAAGCTATGGACAGGACTCCTTTTAAATTTTGCCCTTCTTGCAACGGCAAATATTCATCGAAAGACACTCACCGTCGGTGTAATAAGTGTCTACTTTGAGATAACAATGAGCAGTCCTGCAAGTCCTGCCAACTTTTATGTCCTAAGACAGTTCGGCAGACGAAGCGGTGAGCAGCCTACGCCATGCAGCAGGCCGAGAGTAGCTCCCCCATCGGCGCAGGTGCCTCGAATGACGAGGATGTAAGCGACAGCCATGGCTCTGATGTGGAGGCCATTGACCTCTCTGCGGAACAGGCAAGTTCCGAGGTGTCTGGCCCCAGCAGGCAAGCCATTGGTTCTGCTATGGGGAGACAACACCCTGGCGACAAGGACACAACCACACCACGTAAAGAAAAACGCACAAACCTATACCCACCCACCCCCTCCCCCGAGCCTCCTCAACGGACTTGTTGGGAAGGCCACAGACTCCAATGGGAACGTTGAAAGCTTCGACTGAACCCACCAATCCACCTGATCGGCCGCCCTCCCCGCATCCGTCGATACGGCATGCGTCCGGCATTCAGGTCAAAAGGGCGTTGGAACCAAAGACCATTAGGGCACCAAAAAGCCTTATAATAGCACGTCAGCACCAAAAACCGTGAAAATGCTGGCAGGCTCTTCGAACTCCTCCCCAGATACTCCAGAGATATGCGAGAGTCTCGTTAACATCATCTCGGTGGCAAATAAGCCAAGGGACACTTCAAAGAATATTCAGATGGTTCTCAGCCCCTATCTAAGACTCAGGCAGACAAATCTCGACAGCCTAAAGACCCAAGTCCCCAAGAAGAGTCCTTTCCCCCTTCACACCCCTCGGGTTCATCCTTATGGACCACAGATGGGTTTGAAGGATACATGAACAAGCTGGCCAAGTTTGTCGTTTTTTCAGAAAGGTTTATCAGCCCAAAGAGACCAAGAGAGGAAGACTCTTAACCTACTTTGTCAAAAGTTCAAAGAACGTCAAGTCAGTTCCCTCATGAGAAGGTCTTTGACCTGTCAGAAGCTGAGGAAATCCATCAAGACCGCTATAATCGGGTAGAGAATCCCTTTGACGAGATGCCAGACCAGGGCCCAGAATGGGGTGATAAACAGCCGGTAGGCGAGGCACCATGGCTTTCACCTTCCACTACCCCAGATCCAGACACCCGGTTTATAGATCCTCCCTCCTCAAAGACAAGCCTCACCTATTGATGACCAGATGGACCTCAGTGCTATTCTTAAAAAGGCTGCTGAACACTTTCAAATTGCCACTCAAGAGGCGTACAGGACACCGACTTTGTGGAAGACATTTTAAAGGCAAACCACCCACAAGTCAAGCAAAGCCACAATTGAATTCTTTCAAAATGCGCATTGTTCCCTCTTTGTTAACATCCATCTCAAACAAGAGCTGTAAATCCTATGGTCAAAGCTTTTTTGCCCCTCTCCAACCAACCTGCTATATATCTGGCGAGATGCCACTCCTGACTCCCTAGTAGTAACCACTACAAGGATAAGAGCTTCAGTACCCTTGTCTAAGGCTGAGGCACCTCCAGGAAGGATTGCAAGAAGTTATATGCCCTTGATGAGCGCATTACATCTGCAGCTTACTCCACTAGGATCGCTAACACCACATTGCTGGCTAATTATAGCGACGTCCAGTGAAATTTGCTCCAGGAGGGCTTGCAATAAGTCCCAGAACCGGCACGATCATGCCTTCTGGCGGTTGTTTCGGAAGGGAGGCAGGTCAATCGGAACATCCTCATCCTGGATGCTGGCCCAAGGTACCCTCCTTAAGAGGCACGCATGGCTAAAAAATTCAGGCTTTAAGCCTTAGACCCAGGCATCCCTTATTAACAAGCCAGTTGAAGAGACTACCCTGCGAAGGTAGTAGATGAGGCCTTGGAAACAGCTAAGAAGGAACATGAAACCTTAAAGTCTCTAAACCAAAATATGCACGTTGCCCCCCCCCCTACCCCCGTCCCCCACAATCGATATGGAACAGGTAATACACCATGGTCCTCCTGACAAGAGGAAACTGCCACGAGTCCATTTTAACAGAGGGCAGCGCCGTGGCAAAGAAAGGGGTAGAAACTCCACCCCAAGGAGCTCCCCGGCCTCCGCCCAAAAATGACTCCCCAGTCCGGGTCCCCTCCCATGCCTCCCCGGTCGGGGGATAAAAACATCTTTCTTTCATTCATGGAAGGGAATCATCACAGACCAGTGGGAGCTCAAGACCATCACCCACGGTTACTGTATAGAGTTCAGCCGACCACCTTGATACCGTCCACCAACGTCCAGACGCTTATCACCAGAGCATCTGAAGATCCTGCTGCAAGAAGTGGAGATCCTTCAAGAAAAGGGCGCGATAGAAGTCGTCGTCCCCATTATACAGGTAAACAAGAGGATTTATTCAGTGTACTTCCTTGTACCCAAAAAGGATCTCACCATGCGCCCTGTGCTAGAGTTGCACCCAGCGAACCAATTTGTCAAGCCTCAAAAGTTCAGAATGACAGCATTGCAAGAAGTAATCCCTCTACTAACACAGGGGGATTAAATGGCAACATTGGACATGAAAGATGCATACTTTCATATTTCAATGCTGCGAGCGCACACATAGTACTTACGGTTCATGATAGAGGACAAACGCTATCAGTTCAAGGTCCTTCCCTTCGGCATTGCCATAGCCCCAAGGGTATTTAAAAAGGTGCTGGCGGTAGTAGCGGCTCACCTGCGCAGGTAGTCCATTCCAGTCTATCCTTACCTCGATGACGGGCTAATAACGGGATTTGTACGGAACATGCTGATCAAACACCCCGAAGACAGTAGATCTACTCTTCAGTCTGGGTTTCTCAATACACGAGAAAAAGTCCAGCCTAGACCCCAGCCAAGTCAAACAATTCCTAGAGGCTCTAATTCTGACCGAAAAGGGCCTTGTCTTCCCCCTCCAACGAGAGGGTTCAAAACATGCTGTTCCAGATCCCTCACTATGTAGCCAATCGCAAGGTGACTACCCAAAGCCATGTGACTTTAGGGATGATGGCCTCCTGCATTTACTTAGTCCCACACGCACGTTTGAGCTTGCGCCCCATCCCATGCAAGAGTGGCTCAACAGCCAATGGTGTCAGACCAACGGACAATGAGCCGATCTAGTGGTTCTCTCGGCAGCGCTCGTTCCCGCTCTACAGTGGTGGTCGAGGGAAAACCTCTTGCAGGGGGAAAACCTTCACCGCCCCCGCAGTAGAAGCCACTCTCACCACAGACAAATCTCTTGCGGGGTGGGGAACTCGCCTCCATCACACGGTGTGCAGCGTTTGGTCCCCAGCTGTATCATCCAACCAAATAAACCTGTTGGAGGAGTTGGCAGTATTCAAAGTACACTCTCCAGGGCTGTCCAAACTGTCTCAGAACATATGGAAGTGGGCTCTCAAACACAAGATGTTCCTCCTCTCTCAGTTCCAGGGGAACTCAATCTTCTGGCAGATGTGCTCAGCAGAGATTCCCTACTACCCACAGAGGTCAAATGGTGATTACACAAAGACATCCTCTCCCAAGTCTTCGCGGAAAGGGGCTGCCCAGAGATTGAATTGTTCGCAAACTCTGGAGAATGCACAACGTCCTGATTACGCCTCCAGGAACCCCCAGAACTGCTCCAAGGGGAACGGTCTCTGGATAACATGGTGACTGAAATATGTCTATGTCCCCCTCCTCTCCCCTGCAGCTCCCCTACTCAACATGATAGTGCACAAGATGAACCAGTCAGTGATTCTGGTGGCCCCAATGTGGACCCGCCAACCCTGGTTCTCATCTGATGGCAATGTCATTTTCGCCTCCGATGAAGCTACCTTGCCCATACAACATGCTATCGGATGACAGGGGGGAAACACTCCATCCATGCCCACTCCATCCATGCCTGCAAACTCTCAACTTAGCAGCCTGGCTCCTGAAGTCAGTTTGGGCACCTCCAACTTCCTCAGAGCTGCATGGACATACTTGGAGAAGCAAGAAAGCTTAACACCAGACATTGCCACTCCAATAAATGAAAGCGCTTCGTTATCTGGTGCAATTCCAAGAGCATCAATCCCATAGACTGCTCACCAACACATACTGTCTTATAAATGACCCACCTTCGTGACTCAGTGTTAGGCAGAAACCTGTGCAGTTCCCTTAGGGACCACTGCAAAAGATTTAGGACTACAGGTGGTTGGCAGTAAACCCAATTGGTAGCAGTCTGCACCACCCAGATTTACCTGGTAGCTGTGGCTGAGCAGTCAGACTTCTCTCAAGATGAGTTGGGCAGTATATACAGTATACACAATAGGTACAGAGATACAGTAGCACAAGCAAACACTGACCAGAGCTTTGGTGTAAAAGTATATAATTATTTATTTAAAGACACACTTGTAAATTACACTAGCACAAAGAGAGGTAAATAAATTCAACACACAGTCACTATTATATATATACAACCCTAATTACTTATTGGACAAGTCTTAACGAGAAACACCACTTATTTTCAGACAGAGGTGAGCACTTAACATAAAATGGCACTCTACTCTAATAAGTTATTAAAAAGGGAGGGGAAAAGGCAGAGTTATGCAAGCACACAAATTTCAATACTTTTCAAAGAACCACAGTGAGGTAGGTTAGGCAAAGACTACTGGAGAGCAAGGAAGTTCAAATGCCAGGCCCACTCTTAGAGAAAGAGAAATGTGTCCAGGATCACACAGTGGGATTATGCCCAAAGAGCCTTTGTAGAAAGTTCACAAAAGATTGAGATAAAGTCAGGAAAGGTTAGTTAACAGGCCCCAGGCTAGCTCAGGTTATAAAGTCGAGTATTTACTGTCGCCCCGAACGATCTGTCGCAAGGGTATGCCAGGCGGGACACAGTACCTGAAAGTGGGAAGAATGCTCCAGCGGGGCAGTTGTTCCTGGCAGCGAGCGCAAGTCGGTGTTTCGTCCAGAGGAAGAGGAGGTCTCGACGTGGAGGAAAGCTGAAGGTCGTTGCACTGCCAGGGAAGAAACCAGCCGCAGAGTTTCCCGGTTACAAAGTACCACCCTGTTCTTCGCCGTAGTGGTGATCTGTGGTACTCCGGTTGCCGGGGTGCTTGGCACAGGCAAGGCAGCCACGAGATGTTCCAGGAAAGCGAAAAGACAGGCAAACTGGTTATCCCCACCAGTCAAAGGAAGAAGACTCTCCGGGCTGGAGAATCTCCTCTGTCGTCGGGAAAAGTGGTGAGACGGTTCAGCAGGGCTCCACCGGTGGTGTCGTCGTTGCAGGTCGGCTCAGCTTCTCCCTCCTCGGATTCTTTAGGTCCTGTGGCGACTTCTGAAGTTCCAGTCCCCAAAGCCCTGCTTTTATGCAGAAAACCCCAATTCATTCAGCCTAGTTGTCAATCAAACATGCTAAGTGTTGAGCCGGGCGGCTCACCACTTGGGCCAATCACACAAGAGTGCGACTTGAGTTGCCGAGGCAACTCAGTCCAGGGTGCCTAAACCCCCCTCCCATACCCCATTTGGTACCCAGAGTGGCACCACTTTTGGAGGCTTCTGTGGAGAAGCCCGCCAAAAAGTGGAACAAAGGGCTCGACTTGGGTTGGAGTCACAGAAACGAACACAAACGCCATTTTGGAACCAAGTTTCGGCAAAAATTACCAACCAGTGAATTAATATTAATTGAATAAACCGGCGGTATGTTCGAGGCTATTTTAAAAAGTGGTAGCCTCGGACAATGGGAAAATCCCATAGGAATATATTCGCGGTCGAATATAAAAAGTAGTATCCACTGCCACCAGCCAAAACTCGGTCAGGGGGGGACTGGACAGTGCCCCCTCGAACAACAGACCCCGGGGCAATCGAATTGCCCTGACCAGTACGTCCACAATATGATGGTTTGTACTGGTTCTGTTCACAATTTGAGACTAGTAAAGCCAATGGTGACTTTACATGCCCTGGGAGACAGTAGTCAGTCCCAGGGTATGAAGTCTAGGTTTGGGGGTCGCTACGACACCCCTGGGTTACGGCACAGAGGGTGCTGTGTAACCCACACACCAAAAACACATGAAGCCCTATGGTGTAAAGGACCCCATAGCCCATAAACACATACAAAGTCAAAGGAACACCTCAAATCATGTCTAAGAGTGGGAGGAAAAGAGTCTCATTCTTAGCAGGAGAAAAAAAATAAACCCCAAAAATCCAGCAAAGCTGCTGGGGGACTCACTAGGTTTGGGAAAATAGCCTTTCCAGAGAATTCTCCCTAACACTCGGGTCTGGTTTTAATTCCCTGAAGGTCTACCTAGTTGTACTTTCAGCCTATACTAAGACCCAGAAAAAGGTGTTGTGGTGGAAGATCCCAGTGATCAAGGCTTTTTTTATGGAAGGGTTTAAGACGGCATCCTCCTATACAAACCCAGCTCCCGGATGGGACCTGAATGTTGGATTAACTAGACTGAGATCTCCCTTTGAACCTATGCATAAGGCTAGCCTTAAAGCACTCGCTTACAAGACCGCCTTCCTAGTGGCAGACACTTCAATAAGAAGAATTAGTGAGCTACAGGCCCTTTTAAGTTTTAGTCCCATTTGTCACAATTCACAAAGACAAGGTGGTTCTGTGCACTCAACCACGGTTTGTGCCTACATTAATTTCAAAGTTCCATGTGAACCAATCAATAGAACTACCCACCTTCTTCCAGAACCCCACGAACGTGGCAGAAAGAAGCCTACAGACACTTGATGTGCGCAGGGCAGTCCTCTATTATCTGGAAAAAACGAAACTAAGGAAAACAAACCAGTTTTTCGTTTCAGTGGCAGTTGGTAGAGAAGGGGACCCTGTCTCTAAATAGGCTATCTCAAGGTGGATTGTAAATTGCATCAAACTCTGCTACACTCTTGCCAAGAGATCTGCCCTTCAAGCCTAGAGCACACTCTGCTCGGGGCACTGGGGCTTCCATAGCATTCATTGCAAATGTTCCTGTCGAGTCCATTTGCAAAGAGTTCTGTACACACTTTTACAAAGCACTACTGCCTAGATACTCTAGGTCTGATCCTCAGGTGGCAAAAGTGGTATTAAGACATCCTACTGTTCCTTCTCACATCCCACCACTAACTATGGTTACTGCTCGCCAGTCTATGCACAGCATGTGATTCTAGGCAGATTCACAAGCATCAGAAGACATGCGTTCCTTACCGTAATAGCATATTTGATGATTGTTCCTGCTTAGATTCACATGCGCCCACCCTTCCTCCCCGCTTGGAGTAGAAGGAACATAGACATCTTACTACTTTCTCTCTGTACTCACGATAGTCATAAGGCTCCCTCACTGCAGAAAAAACACAATCAGAGGGACCTTGACGCGTGAGGGATTTTGGGTACACTACACGTCACGTTAGGGGTAGTGTTACAAACACGTCCATGTCGACGTCCCCTTTTGATTCTCGAAAGACCAGATGCAATACTCTGATTACCACTAGATGTCAGACCAAATGCACAACATGTGAATCTAAACACATACAATCATCAGAAATGCTATTATGGTTAGTAATGCATGTCATATAAAGCCAAGAGGCTGACAAACAAAAGCCAAGTGAAGGTGAATTTGGACACGGGGGTAAATACAGAAGAATTGTGTGGGCTGAAGAGCCTAGGGTTCTGTGCTGGGTGGACTGTACTGTGCCTAGACCAGGGAGCCCTGAAGTGTGAAAGCCAAAGACACTGTGAGACAAGACAAGTAAGCTGGTGATGCAAACCAGAAGGAGAGTCAAGTTGGCTTCCTTTGAAAGGCTGAAACAAATATCAGTTGTTGCATGGACCTCTTGGGGAAGGGAACCCTGTGACCTGAGGAACTAACAATGTCTTGAGGATGGAGCCGCAAGACCAGTTTCTTTTGAACTGTTGCTTGGAACTTGGGGAAAGGGAACCCTTAGGATTGTGCAGGACAGTTTTGCCTTGAATTTGAGAAGGGTAAACTTGAGACTTTTGTGGCACTTTCTTGAACTTGAGGAAGGAGAGTCGAAAAGGAGGCTGGGAGAAGCTCAGACTGTGTTCACACCATTTTTTTGTTTGACATCCCTACCCATTGCTTAGCTTGTCTTAGTTACGTTCAAGTGTGGAAATCCCACCTTCACATAGGGCAAGTTAGGTCTTCTACCATCCCGACATTTGATTAAATAAACCATTTTGTTTTGAACTTTGAATTTGTTATGTGTCTTGCATCATGTTGCCTTCCAAGGTCACACGTAAAATATTTATGATGAGCGAAAGAAGTACTCTGGTTATACAGAACACATACTAGACCCTAGTGCAACTAAAAAACAGTAAGTGGCCAGTTAAGGCCCAACTCGCTCTTTACCCCAAAATGTACACCCAGTACCTGGTGTTTGGTGCAGTATATCTAGATTTCAAGATGCAAGTTAAAGGGTAGACACCTAGGCAATATTACACACAGTATTACCATCACGTTCAGGACCCCAAGGTTACCACGCAGAAAAATACAGGTTTCCTACTACATTCTAAATAAAGGATATTTAATACATGTACTCCAGTTGTAGCAACTCGATGTAGCAAACCGGGAACACAATTTTCAACAGTCTGGACGGCTACCAAAGTCCCGGGTATATTTTTGTTAGACAGTCTCTAGACCAAGAAGGGCATTTTACACTCCAAGCAGAGAAAGCATAGCAGCATAGATAAACCATGTATTTTCTTAGACCAGAGTGTAATGCAAAGATTTAAAAATCCCTAATAAATCAGGAGGAAGTCTCTACCAATTCAGAGCTTGGTGAGGAACGCTGGAAACCTTTCGAAATCCAGCAAAGTCCTTTGTAGGGTCACTTGTGTTAGTGTTGTGAACATTACCACAATGGAGACGGGGAAAAGCCAGGTAAGTCTTAAGTGTTCCATAGGTACCCAGAAGAAAGCAGTCTACTTCAGCGGAGTCCCAGAAAAAGATTCAGTGGAGGGTTTAAGATCCAACACCCAGGGAGCAGAAAAGCAGAGCAGGATTCAGCCCTCAATGTTAACCAAAGGGAAAATGCAGTAGAAAGGAGTTTGCAGAACCAGATTGCCGTGGACCCCCGAGGGTGAATACCGGGTATAACCCTGGTCCCAGAATCTACTTCCCTGTTTGGGTGTGTCTGATATGCTGGGTTTTGGAGGAAGAAGGGCGCATTGCTCAACAGATTACTGTTTTCATATGCATACTGTGTTGGTTTGTGTATTCCACATACAGAACTTATTTGACAGTGTTTTTAACCTCACAAAAGATTCTCAAGGAAAGGGGGCAACACTATACCCGATCAGCAACCCAAGGAGCGCTCTAAACGGCCTTCTGTCTACCCCTGCTCCAAAGGGTCTAGCCCCTACTGCCCAAAAGGAGACCCTGCGGCTGCAAAAACCACTGCAAAATGGAGACACAAAGTTCAGACCCACATACGCTATGTTGTAAACATGGGGCCATTCCTTCATCTATCGAGCGTCCCATAAATCCATTTGCCCATCATCCATTTAGCTGTTCCAGCAGATATCATCCAGGCACAAATTAATCGGTCTTCAGAATTACCAGGTTTCTTTCCAAACCCACAAACTAGAGGAGAAAAAGCACTTCACGTGCATAGAGTGGCAATGTTCCATCTATGAAATACAAAATAATCCATCTTCCCTGGGATTGATTGCCACCAAATCCACACCTATGGCATAAAACAGACTTGCCCTCATGTTCTCCATACTTGTGGCTGCCCTACTGACTTAGTCTCGTTTAACTGTATGGAACATTCAACTTCTCTTGGAACTCTGCTAAAGGGACTTCGGGGGTACTTGCCTACAACTGGATATTTGTCCTGTACTCCTTTTTGGGGGTTCATGGAGGTTTGGGCCAACTAAACTTTTAGCACTTAATCTGTTAATTTTAGATGTATTGTTAAAGTCCTGCTCTCCACTTCTTTATCTGTAAATGTAGATGTACCCCGCCTCTCATATTTTGGTAACTAACTATTTTTCCCAGAAGTGAATTGCAATGCTAACGGTCTAAAATGTATTTCGGTTTTGTTTGGAGACCCGTAACTACGTTTTTAAAATTGTTTTCCACCCACTGGCACAATCTTTGACTTTGTGTACAGTTTGACTTTACAAATACTATGCCCTTGAGGTCCAGGACTAAGGACGATTTGTTTGTGTTGGTCTTTGGGGCCTGCATGACTTTTATTCTGTGTGGTAAAATGTCTGGTTCCATTCTTTGGTGCATCTACCATCAGGGAGTGGACTTGGAATATAAAATAGGAGTGGGTTGTGTATGTTGGACAGTCTACTGTTTTGCAGGCACTATGGAATTTTAACAGTTTGGCCCCCCTCCCTTATCACTATATGCTGTGTGCCTATCTGTAGAAAGTAACCCAAATGGAAGTATAAGAGTAAGGGGAGTCCTCAAAGACCGTTTTTATAATATACTCTGTGTTTGTGTGCAAGTACTTATTGGAGCTGACAGTTTTATGTGTACCATAATGTATATATTTAGTATATCCGTGTGGTGTGTTTTTCTATGGGCAAGTTTGAACTAATTTTACTTTTGTGTCAGCCTGCTACCAATTCCTGAGAGTTCAGCTTGATCACTCTGCTGAACTATCTACCTTTTTAGGAGACTTGGCTTTCTTTATAGCTGGGTGCTTTTGCCCCACCCCAGGTTTTGTGATTGTGCAGTCCTCAATAGGTGGTTGTACAGAAAACGTTGTCCTCGGCCTGGTATTAATACACACATCTTCAATCTATCTTCTCCCCTTTACTGATGCACTTCCTGATTTGTTCAACCCCAGCCCCCTTTTCATTCTACTCACATTCTGCTCTTTCTCTGCAGGAGCCGGATGCCACTCAGCCATGCCCACACCTTCTACTTTCTTCTCGGCAACCGCACCCTGCCCACAGTCAGCATGAACATGTCTGAAGTTTATGCTGCTCACCGTGATGAAGATGGCTTCCTCTACCTCACCTACGCCTCACAGGAAGTCTTTGGCTAAAGGTCCATGTATAGCCACCTAATGTGCATGCAGCACACAGTGACTTCAATGTGCTAGAACAGGGCCTGTCATGTGGCTGCCTTCAGCTATTTGTGATGGTATGACAGAGGATTGGGTGTAAGAAAGAGAAACCCACTCAACCTTGCGCAACATACTGGGCATAAACTGGAACAATGGCTTGATGGTAGGAAGTGGACCCATGTTCATAACAGCTGGACTGTTTTGAAAGGGCAAGGCTGGACTGGACTGGACTGGATTGGATTTAATGGGTGGGTGGGAGAAGAGTGCTTGATGGCAGCAGGGGTGGATAGCTTAACTGGATGATTTGGATGTCCTTTATGGTTCAATGGTAAAATCTTCCCTCTAATCCCCCCACTTACAGCAGCATCCTCTTTTTGCCGGCGCAAAGGCTACTCCTTTCATGAACGGACACACCTGCCTCGCCACAAATCTAAAATCAGAAATGTTTGGCGAATATGTGATTTTAAAAAAAAGAATAGAATGTGAATATAAATCTTTTTTTTTCCTAAATAAATTGTATTTCTTAAGGAAGTCTCTGTGATTTTTTATTTGGCTGGTGAGTGAAGGGTAGGACCTTGCTCCGGAAGCCTCTGGTTACCTTAACTCTGCTTTCCCCCTAGTGTAGTCCTTGCTATTGGGTAACCCAAGGATAACCTTCTGTAACTATTGATTATCGTCCCCACACGCATTGTTCCCAATTGCCTTCAGCACTGCTTGTAGGCTGTGATTGCCCATCCTGTAGCCCCGGTTGCCTTATACCCTGCAAGCAGCACCTGATTTCCTGGTGTCCTTTTTTTTAATTTTTATTTTTTTATGACCTGGATTGCCAGCTGTTCTTACTTTGACTGTTCTAGTTGCCCCTTCCGTTTGGGACATCTGGTGATTATTCCTTTGACGTGTGTGTTTCTGCTCTCCCTGTAACAATTGGTTGTTGTTCCTGTAGCCCATGGCTGGCTCTTACCCACCTCTATAACCTTTGCCTTCTCTTCAGGTAGCATTTCGGTGGCTCTTGGTCCACCCAAAGGCCTCGATTTGCTGCCTATCCGGTCAATATCACTGCTCTCCTTCCTGTATACCATGCTGCGTCCTGCCATTATCCAGGGCCCTTGGATGGTTCCAGTAGCCTCCGGGTGGCTATGCTGTAGACCTTGTTTGCCTCCTGTTCCTTTCATAGCCTCCATGTGGCTATGCTCTAGACCTTGGTTGCCTCCTGTTCTTCCTGCAAACCCATATCCCCAATGGGACATTCAGTGGTCCCTTTGCCTGTTGGCTGTTTCTAATCCTATAGCTGCCATTAATGTAGCCACTATTGCTTTTTACAATCGGCCATGTCCCTATCCCTTGGTTATTACTTATGTAGCTCTTGATTGCCTTCTTCTTAACCCTTGGTTGCCTCCTATGCTTAAAGCCCCTTTGTTGCTTTTTGCCCTCTATGTAGCCCCTCATGCCCATTAGTCTTCCAGGAGCACATGTTAGTTCTTGCTGCAGTACCTAAAGCGCTTCCTGTAGATGCTGTTTACCTCCTATCATCCCTGTAAGTTTTGGTTGTGTGCTTTGTCATATGTGATCATCTTCCAACCGATTTGTAGCCCCTCGCAGCCCTGATGGTAACCTTTTTGCCTCCTATGCTTCAGACAGTACCCTACTCTCCTGGTGGCCTCCACCTCCTCCTTTAGTTACGGCTTGTCTTTTGTGTAGTATGTTGGTCCTGGCCTCCACACTGAGCCTGTATTTCTCCTGCTCTTTCTTTAGTGCACATCTAGAACAGATTAGCAATGCCAAGCAAGGACGTATGGGAAGAAAAGCAGACAGAGGGGTGGGGGGGGGGGGGTCACAAGCAACCAGCGTCTCCACTTAAGTCAACAGAGGCTAAAAGGTAGGACAAGATGCAAACATGCACTTAAGGAAGCACCAACAGATAGTACTGGAAGCAATGTAGGCAAACAAGGGCAGAAGAGAATCAAAGAAAAGGGTGGATAGAAAACCAGGTAATAGTGGGATGCCAACCAGAAACACAGGGCTACAAGGGCTATGTATAAAACAATCTGAGGGACCTCAACGTGTGAAGGACCATTGGTATAGTGGACGTCACAATTGGGATAGTATTACTGGCACGCCTTGTCAACGTCCCTTTTCAAGTTTCGAAAAAATACTCTGCAGCTTCCACTAGATGTCAGCTTATGCATAGCATGTGAATCTCAGCAGATACATGCATCAGCAATACGATTACGGTGAGTAATGTATCCCTTCTGAGGCCTGTGGATCTGCTTAGATCACATGCTATGCATATGCTGACATCTAGTGCTAGCTGCAGAGTATTCAATTTTTTTGTTTTCGAAACTCGAAAAGGGACATCGATGGGGCATCCCAGTAATATTATCCCCATTGTGACATCCACTGTACCCATGGTCCTTCACACGGTGAGGTCCCTCATCCTTCCGCCATTGTAGTCAGACGCCTATCGCTGAGTTCCTTCTTGGCTGACGACATTATTTAGTAAAAGAGTTATCTTAGTATTTCTTTCAGTCCTTTCGACAACTGTTTACCGCAAGATCTCTGGCAACGGCTTCAAGGACAAGACCATCCGTCGACGATGGCGACTCCGTCTCGACAGTTTTGCTAACGGGCCTCGGCACCGCACAGTAGGGAGAATGGGGGGAGGTTCATATTCCACTCTCACTAGAGCATACATATTCAGTTTCCCTCTCATTTATTTCGCCAGGCTGCCATCCTCATACACGATGGAAAACAATCCTTTTAAATTCTGTCCTTCCTGTAACAGGAAGTTTCCCTGGAAGGATTTGTACTGAGTGTGTAACCTTTGCCTCCCTAGGGATCACGCTGAAAAACAGTGGGGGGAGCTCTAAATTAAGCAAATTAATTAAACACGTTCCCAACACCCTACTAAAGGCCATAACCTCTAAAAACTCCAAATCTTCTTCGCCCCAGGTTACAAAATCACAGGCTACGAAAGGTAGGGATTACACTACCCCTGAGGGCACCCTTTCAGGGGCTATGCATCATAAACATATCCCTGCCCCAGAGCCTCCACCTGTACCTGCTGCTCCTGCTCCCTCTGTGTTGCCAAGCTCCTCGCAATTGTTAAGTATTTCAATCGGGCAACACGCACCTTGGTCTCGGCCTAGTATGCAGCGCACGACTGAAATGCTTATCTTTTTCTGTTATATAGATTCAATATTGAGATGGTACACCACTTAGATCACACACCCTTTTCGAATACCCCGGGGCACAATGAACCATCAACCAGGCTGGTTGGTAAAATACAATATTTATTTATTTTACAATTCAAAAGAAATCATACACTTTTTAATATGGGGCAGCAATCGCCAATGGGGTGATGATTACAATGAGGATGTGAGCAATGCACTGGGTTTAACCTTCCAGTGAAACACACAGCACAGCGGAATAGGAGCACTTTTTGATTTAAGAAAGATAGCACCCAAGTTAGAATTTCCCGCTGCAATGTTCCCTCAACCCACACATGAACAATTCTGAGTGGATAAACAAAAGCAGCAGGTAATCAGGAATAAGGAACAGGAAACTGAATCCAAATCTTCTGACCTTCCCTCCCCAAATAAGAGAGAAACAGATTTTAAACCCCTCGCAATGTTATGAAATGACACTCGGAAATGGACAAATAATGAATGTGTGTTAACCTTGAAGCAAATATAGTTCCTCACTAAAGTAACAATGCAAAGACACTAATAATGACAAAAAATGGATTGCCAAGAGCATACAGTTCGAAAATGAGTGGAAGGTTTAAAACAGCAGCAAAATGAGACGTTGGAAACTTTGCACATTTTTTGATTCCCGCCTGAAATTACCTAAACGGTTTTTAATAAAAACGGGTGAAATACACTGATTTGGAGTGCTGTTTTTATTATTTATTATTGGGATGTAGAGGTATATATCCCAGGGGTATTCTAGAAGTGAAACTAGGTCTTTAGCTGGTAAATTGGGTGAGTTATACAAGATATAAAAGGTGCGCTTTGAGTAAAATGGAGCTGTGAAATTAGAAAGGAAATCAGTTGTGACAAGAACAGTTTTACTTTACTCTAGAGTATTCCGGCTAGGCCACCAAAGATGGACACAATAAGAGCCAGGGTTAATTTGCGACTTCAACCCTCTCACCCCAGCGCCCAACCCTGGCGGAAACCAATCTGATCACTCGAAATAGGATTAATGGTTTAGGATTACACAAGACAAAATTACTAAAGAGATGGCGCTAGCACTAGAAATAAAGGGGAGGGTTGCAAGAATTAGTCTGACAGTGTTAACAAGTTAGAAGGGTAAGGATAGGATGACTTGGAGAATGGGATAAGGACAAAGACCAGATATGCTGTGGGTTTCTATGGGGTGGCTATTATACTCGGTCCACTTTTTAGTTTTGGGATTTTGGACAGTCAACGTTTCTGATCACTGCATGGCAGCGCATCTGGCAAACAGCTGGACAGTTCTGGTCACCGGATGGCACTTCGGGACTGGCAATTCTGGTCACTGGATACTCAAGATCAACTGGATTGCAGGTTTGCAGCAGGCATGCAGTTATTGGTATCAGGATGCTTCCCAAAAGAATACCACAGCTTTCCCCTTTTTAATGGGAGATTAGTGGGTTTTCAGATTTGAGGCCTTGCTGGGAATAGGATCAGCACTGCTTTGGCCTTGTAGTTGGGATCTGGAATCTGGATGGAACAGGAACGCAGCGCAGGAACGTTAGGAAGAGTGTGTCTAGAGTCTTGTCAGGGACTCTTATTTATAATGCATAGTGACGACATAAACTATATTGCTAGGCTGGCCTTGCTAAGCCTGCCTCTTATCAACTGGATTGGACAATCGATGTTGGTTGCCTCCCCTGGGATGTGGCTCGGTTTAGGAGGTTGCATTTTATGATGTAAAAGGACTTCCCACAGACCTTTTTGTCAAATCTGTCATACCAGAAATTACACATTAGTACAGTTGTGGCACCTTAATAAATGACATAATCAGGTTACATCTTTTATGTAGAGCACAGTCGTCCAATCCTTCAGTTTGTGAAACATTGCTTTGTCCTTTTACCAGTTTTTCGTGCTTTTTAATGGGATTTCTATTACAAAAAATTCTATAACTTCACACATGGGTGTGGATTATCATAAGGGATGTATGTACAAAAATTTGCATTTACAGCATGGATGCTTTTCTTGTAATCCGCAATACTTTGCCATTTCTTTCCCCAAAGTGTCAGTGAATTCTACCATGTCTTCAATGAAAGCCCATAAAATAATTTCAAAGTGATTGGTGCCTCCGACGTACCCCACATCTATGCCAGATAATCACCACAGCTGTGCTGCTTTGGAAAATTTTCGGCGTCTGCTTCCTGCGTCGATGATGACGATACGCTGTCCTCGAGGGCCTCCGTCGAGCCGACATCACCGGATGTTATAAGTAGGACGCACGACGCCCATAGCCCCAGTTCCGTTTTTTCCGTGAACGGGTTTGCATCAGAGATCTTGGCACGCCTCGGTTCTTCTGTTACTTCTATCGGTTCTTTGAACTTGGTGTTTGTGAAGATATCATGTCTTTGTCTTCTTCTACCCCATGGTCGGGATTCAAGAAGTGTCGGGACTGCGGTTCCAAGATGTCACTTACGGACCCGCACAACGTCTGCCTCTGGTGCCTCGGCTTGGACCACGCCACTGATGACTGTGACGAATGCCAGTCGTTAACGTCGAAGGCCTTGCGGTAGCGGAAGAAGCTTACTGTTGGTAGGGTTTCCAAACCCCGGAAGTCGAAATCCGCTGGGCTTTCGACCGACGATTTGAGGGGCGACTCTCTGCATCGTCGGCGTAAATCCAGGGGGTCTCGGTCCCGGAGTGGTTCCTGCCATTCCTCTGCCTCCTCGAGGCACTAGCGGAAGCGCTGTCACCGGTCGCCTTCCCCGTCCTCGTCCGAGGACTCCGCCAGACAGCGGGTTGCTGTGAGAACCACCCACAATGAGCTTGGTGGTAACAGATTCAGTAGAATGCCACAAGTCGTAAAACTTCTAGACAATGCAACTTCCAAGAGAACAAAGAACTAATTGGAAGGGGAATCGCCTAGAGTATTCAATACTTCAGAACTTAGTAAACGTGATATTTGAAGATAAATTAGATCCAAAACAAGTACTCACGTAAAGCAAGCCAAGCAACGTGAAGGACCAGGAAAACCAGGAGAGCTGATTCGATGTTGATTCAATGTTGGACGGTTAAATGCTTTCTTAATAGAAGTCCATCTGATGATGCCAGTTCCAGGGTAAGGACAATCCAACCTAAACCTATACCCGACGGCACGAGGACGCCTAATAGAGGTCCAAAAATAATAATCCCAATTCCTTATGGCAAGTACCAAAGAAAAGTTCTCCGAGTAGAAAGTCCAAAGCAAAGTTCAAAGTGCAGAAAGAATCCAATACGCCAAATCCAGAAATGTTAGACAAGAATCCAGGTCGTTCGTTCCGAGTTCAAGGGAATATGCAATAACAATCCGAGGGACAAAACAGGGTACAAGATAGGTAATACGAGGACAAGGTGGTGAGCTCCAAAAATCGTAAATTCAGAAGCAGCGTTCCGACTACCGGGTGGAGATTTAAAGCAATCACGTGACCCTGCGTGAAACGTAGTCACGCCGCAATCGTGCGCGAGCGTGCTCAGGCAACCAACGTCTCCATGGCAATCCCCAACGTTGTTTGATTCGCTGGAAGTGCTTCGGCTCCGTATGTTTTGGGATTGTGGAACGTGTAGTTCTGCCACAACGCTTGAAGGGACGTGAAGCAGACGCTGATTTCTTGACAGTTGCTTGTCCCGACAAGCGTTCCTCTCCTGCGGAATGGGATGCACTTCGTACGGAGATGATGGCGATTTTCCAATCGCAGGGCTGCGTTCGGTCCGCGCCTTCGAAAGAAGCCGGCAGGGAACATGCTAGGGCCACCACTCGCACGCCTTCGGGCTCGGGTGGTCGGCGCAATCATCGGGAGCCTTTGAAGGTCCCGATCGGACAAGGTGGATCGCTCTAGCCATGCCCGCTCCAGGTCCCTGTCCTCAACGCCCTCGAGACTGGCGGAACCTGTGAGGTCTTCTAAGTAGAGATCAGCGCCATGTCCGTCGAGGGACTCTCGAGGCTCCGCCTCCTCTGAAGTCGTCAACGCCATTGGTGCCGAGGCCGTCTAAGGACACGCTCGGGGCACTGCCCTCGAGGCCTGTGTCGAAGCTATCGGCGCCACGCTCGACGCAGATTCCGTCGAAGCCCTCACGCCTTTTGTAGAGGCTTTACCGGAGGTGCCCCGTGCATCGGTGGAAACTCCGAGAAAAGCCCCGAAGAAGTCAGTGAGGCCTGTATTTGAACATTTTTCTGTGCCCTCATCCAGGGATTTATTCCAGCCTCTGGATTATATCTCTGAGGTGGATGAAGGGTCGGTACCTGATGAGGTTCCTGACGACCTGTTATCTGGTCATTGGAAGACCTGTGTCAGTCTTTGCACAACGCCAGTGGTCTTGATACCTCCCCGGAGGTCGAGTTTGGCAGGCCTGAGCCTGTTACGCATGCTGAATCTTCGTACAGGTGCCTCATGTCGAGGGTGATGGAGTACTTGGGGTGGTCTGCGCCACCAGTGGATTTTCTGCAGGATGACCTGACGGATATCCTTGACCAAGGTCCACCCACTACCCGGTGCTGCCATTTCATATGGCTTTACAGAGAAGGGTGGCAGCGGCTTCGACTGCTCCGAGGCAGTCAGGAAGTTGTTGCTGAAAAAATACCGTCCTGCCAGTAGTGACCCCTGCTACTTGACGACGCACCCCACTCCGGAGAGTTTGATGGTGCAGGCGGCTATGGCCCTGGCAAAACAGGCGTCGTACCTTACCATCCCTCCTGATAGGGACGACAAACGTTTTAATGGCTGGGCAAAGAAAGCGTTTTCTTCTGGGGGTATGGCTTTACAGGCAGCCAACTCTGTGTGTGCCTTAGCACGTTTCACTCACACTCTGTGGAATTGTGTGTCTTTGGCGGCTGAACATATTCCCGAAGGGGAGGAACGGGATGGTTTTCTTGCCCTCGTTCAGGATGGCAAGGATTCCATGTGTGAATCTGTTCAGTCGGGTCTGGACATGGCAGACTGTGTCAGCTGGTCCATGGCGGCGAGCACCGTGATGCGCAGATTTGCGTGGTTGCGGAAGTCGGGGTTTGCTCCTGACGTACAAGCCCGGCTTTTCAACATGGCTTTTTGATGGTGTCCATCTTTTTGGCAGCAAGGCTGACGAGAGCCTTGAGAGGTTGCAGACATCAAAGGCTGCAGCAAAGTTGAGCGCTGCAGTTTGCCAACCTCCGCCTTTTCGTCCTAGGGGACAGCAATGGAGGGGAGGTTCCTTTCGATACTACTGGTCTTTTGGTAGATCGAGAGGAGGGGCCAAACAAAGGGGTCAACGTAGGAGTACCAGAGGTGGAAAACAGGGTACTCGAGGTGCCAAGGCCGCTCGAGCAGTTGCCTCTTTGCCCTCCGGCACTGCCACAGCCACTTCAGCTCAGTCATGAGGCCATGTCCCATGGTTCGCCGGTTGGGGGAAGGCTGGCGCAGCATCTTGTAGAATGGTGTGCCGTTACTTCAGATGTGTGGGTTCTGGAGATCATAGCCCATGGCTACTGTCGTCCTTTCCGGCAGAAGCCTCACGTCAATCCACCAAGGAATCTCTTTGAAGAGTCCGGATCGGCTCCTTGCGCAGGAAATCAAATCCCTGCTGGAGAAAGGCACTATAAAACTGGTGTCTCTAGCGGAGAGGAACAAGGGATGGTATTCCCCATATTTTTTGATCCTGAAAAAAGTCGGGGGGGGGGGTGATTGAGACCCATCATGGACTTGCGTGGTTTGAACAAGCTCCTCAGGAAGGACAAGTTCAAGATGGTTACTCTCTCTCTCGTCCTCCAGGCCCTTCAACCTAAGGACTGGTTGGTGTCTCTCGACCACAAGAACGCTTACTTTCATGTGCCGTTTCATCCCAAGCACAAGGATTCCTGAGGTTGGCGGTTGGCGACTCACACTTTCAGTTTTGGGTCTTGCCGTTCGGATTGACCTCCACCCCGAGGGTCTTCACCAACCTCATGGTGGTGGTGGCAGCGTATCTCAGGAAAGGGGGGATTCACGTCTACCCCTACCTGGACGATTGGTTGATCAGGGCGTGCTCTCCCGAGCAAGTCCTGGATCATCTGTCCGTCACCTGCCACTCCCTTCACATGCTGGGCTTCTCCCTCAACTTATGGCTCCAGTACATCGGAACAGTGCTGGACACATCGCTGGGGCTGTGTTTTCTTCCCCAGGTGAGGCTCATCGCATTCTGCAGATGGTGAACAAGTTTCAACATGCCCAGTCTCCCGGCGTTCGAGTTCTTGAGTTTGCTCGGCCTCATGGCATCCTGCATTCTCCTGGTGCCAGAGGCCAGGCTGCGGATGAGATCTCTGCAGTGGGCTCTCAAGATACAGTGGTCACAGTCCCCTGGCAGGATGTCAGATCCTGTTCAGGTGCCGCCCTCGGTCGCCCAGGATCTTCTGTGGTGGGCCGTCGAAGGCAATCTGATGAAGGGGACTCCATTTTGGCTACCCTGGCCGGAGGTGACTATCGTGACGGACGCATCCCTCACGGGATGGGGAGCTCATGCCAGTGAGTTGCAGGCCCTTTCCGTTAAGCCACCCTTCAGTGTTCCATAAGGACAGGGTTGTCCTTGGGGTTCGTCCTTCTTTTCTTCCGAAAGTTGTGTCGGAATTTCATTTAAGTAGGAGTAAGAAAAGGGGAGCCTGATTAACGTCTTTGGCTCTCCAGGCTATTCTATAATGTAATAAAGAGATTGGGCCAACTAGACCAGAGACGACAATTAGCTATTGTTCAAATCATAATAGCTTTCTGTTTATTGTACAAATGCATATATCATATGAAAAGTATATTTACAATGTTTATATTCATTGGTCAGCTCCACAAACCAACTGTAATACATCCCTTCACAAACCACTCATTCACAACTCATTCATACAGTCCTCATATTAACAAAAAATTAGAAACAGGTGATGTTCTGTTTAAATCACAGTAATAGGTCAGACAGTTCTTAAATTAAGCACTCAATTATTTCACAATGTGCCCCTCTGCTAGTATTCAGGGGGTTTAGAAAACCATTGTCAACATGTTTCGGTTGCGTTCTCTTAACGAGGATGAAACAGTCCCCTCGTGTCGTGACTTAATATTCAACCTTCTTCAGGACAGGGGGCAATCGCCGATTCTGCGTTGCCTCTTGATAGAAAGACGAAGGTGGAGGATGTGTGTGGCGAGAGAGCCTTAGATCTCCTCTGAAACTTTTCAGGGGCTGGCAAACTGGTAAAATGGAATGAATCCCGTCGTGAATGCTCCCGGAAGTGGCGCTTCACGTGATGTATGCCTGTTTTTTTGTTTTTTTTAAAAAAGAGCGAAGAGAACTTGCTTCTTGTTTGTCTCTTGTGGCCCGGTTAGGGGGCGAATTTATTCAAGCAAGCAGCCGTGTATTCGAAACCGCTTGTATCAACCGTGTAGTTCATCACGATTGTGACACACTGGGGAAGAGGCCAGTTGTGGAATCCCACATAGTGTGTGGCCGTGGACCAAAGTAGTCTCCACTGGGCCGTGTGGCTGCCTTGCTTAAGCCGTTGATAAATACTAACGCAGCAGGTTAAACTGTCGCTGCTGTGGCACCTTTCGTGAAGTTTAACCTGCTGCGTTAGTGTGGCTGCCTCTACTGCCCTGCAGAGGGGTGTTCCCATTTGTAACATTTGTGAAGCAGCCACATGGGCCTCTGTCCATCCTTTAAAACACTACTCCCTGGATTCTATCCCTGGGCAAGAATTGGCCTTTGGCAAGGCGGTCCTCTATTCTGCAATTTAATTGGGCATTCTAAATTCTTTTCCCACCTCCTTACGTTGGTACTGCTTTGGGAGTCTGTCATAGATGTGGAATACGTCAGAGGAACCAATCCCTTCGAAGAACAAGTTACTTTCCTACCTGGTAACGTTCTTTCGATGGGATGTTCCGACGACGTATTCCACATCGTACCCTCCCAGCCTGCCCCTCTGCAGAATTTCTTATGTGATTGAAGCTTCTGTTTCCACAAGACTTTCTGTAGTCATACTGGCAGAAGATTGGTGCCACACGTTCCTGGAAAAAACTACAACTGAGGCTACGGGCGTCGTGCGTCTTACTTATAACATCCGGTGATGTTGGCTCGATGGAGGCCCTCGAGCACAGCGTATCGACGTCATCGACACAGGACGCAGACGCCGAAAATATTCCGAAGCAGCACAGCTGTGGTGATTACCTGTCATAGATGTGGAATACATCGTCGGAACATCCCATCGAAAGAACGTTAGCAGGTAAGAAAGTAACTTGTTCATTTATACTATAACATTTTCACATTTTTACTAATTCTTGCTGCAGAGATAAAGTCTTTAAAGTTTATTTATAAAATAGTCTTTGGAAGCAAATGGCAGTCCTTTGTCACTGGACAATTTTTTTCTTTCTTCAGCTGCAACCAACTGTCACTTCAGCCCTGTGCCAGTTTGAAAGTTTTATGCCCCCCCCCCCCACTTCACAAGTTAGTGTCCCAGGACCTCTATTGTCTCAGCCTGGAGCACAGCCGATTGACGAGCGTGTGAACTTTCTTTGTCTTGGTCCATTCAAAGTTTTTTAAGCTAGCAATTATCACTTTAGTGTCCTGGAAGTTTATGGTGTGGCTCCCTTACTAGGGGGAAGCTTTAACCCTGCCAACTGGAATAACCTGTTTTTGACAGCCTGCAAATCCAGCCATGGCGGTTTAAAACCTTTATTTTCTGATATTTGGTCCTGAATTAAAACAAACCTGTGGAATAAAATAGCCCATGTATGTATTTTCATGAGCCACAAACCCATTCACACTGCTAGGTAATGGCAGGCTTTCCTTGAACAGTTTACATTTTAAATGGGCATTTTTCTCCTTTAGTTTTGCAAAATGCCTGTTTTTACACGTGTTGAAAACTGCTAGCATTTTCTTTCAAATTCGATTTTGACATCTGACTTCCCAATATTGCCTTGCAGCCATTATTTGAAGCACAGATGCATTGAAACTGACATGGCTCAGATAGCTGGGGTCTCTTTTGTTCTACTGAGCTTTGATACATTTGTAAAGAAATGAACACGTTTTCTTGTGCAAGTAAAAGTGAAGTTACTTGTTGATTTCTCTCAGAGTTGGTTTGACAGGGCCTGTCATTCAGAAATCATGCCTGTTTTTGCTGAGGCACAATGAGATATTGGGCATGGCAGGGCCTTATTAACCAGTGATTTAAGGAAGAACAGGTGGAAACAGCATCAGCAGCATTATTTTAAAGGTGTAACGTTTCCTTTATAATGGGGATCTTGGGCTTTCAGCAAAGCAGTGCTGCCTTTTCACTCCTAGTCTTTTGTACAGGTGAGAACACACTGGCACGCTCCCTTAGTGTGTCCCCTTGGTCCAACCTGCCCCTGTGTGCTTGGCAAGAAGGTGCAGCCATCTTTTTGTTGCTGCAAAAACGCAGTTTTGAGGCCATAGCGCTCACAGGAGCCAGCGCCACCATTTTGCTGTTTCTGCGCACATGCATCTTGGTGATGTGGGGGAATACTATTGAGTGGGTCAATATATCCCACACAATAGACCCCAGAACAATTTGATAGGGTCATGAGGAGAAAGTCCAGTTTTATAAACTTCTTTGATGTACACCCCGAACAACTCAACATTCTTAAGGGGTCCCCACTGAGGGGGGCAGCAATCGCTCAGCCCGCAGCCAAAAAAGCCCACCTGGACACCACACAGCTTATCACCTCGTCATAGCAGGACTTAGGTCAGGACACACATTATATTAATACTCAAGGCTCACAAGACCCTGGCACTGACCCAGAGGACCAAGGGGACACAGAAGACTTAGACCAATATTATGATGATGACATGTTCATCATCCAAATACCAGACCCCACCGACCCACCTGTGGCTGACTCCCTGGTAGACATCCAACTGTAATATAATGACGTGCTCCTAAAGGCTGCAGAGCACTTTAAAATCGATACGCAGGAAGCCCAGGACGATAAAGACTTAGTGGAGGACATCCTTGGGGACATAACATCTGTTATGTTATTTTGCATTTATATAGAGCTTTATGTACCATTGGTATGGTCAAGGCGCTGGTAGGTTGAACACCCTCTTGAACCGAAGTTCAAGTCGGTAGAGAGAGGTAGAGGGCGTCAAAAGGCACGTGTGAGCACCAGATATGTGTGCAGCTGGTGTGGTATTCGTGTGATAGCTGCTTCTTAACGGTAGGTGCGGTGGTTGAGAGATCAATGGTATGTGTTCGTTCTGGCAGGTTGTTATCCAGACTGATACTGGCTGTGTTAGGCCTGAGGAGAACGCCTAGGCTGGAAGGTGTATAACTAGCAGTGTTTAGATAGGGTGATGGGAAGTAGGAGGCAGAATGATGTTATGAGAACAGCTATACCGAATGGTGTCATAGTATTGCTGTGTTCTAGATGAGTGGTGGTGTAAGGAAGAGAGTAAGCGTGCAGATGTGAATAAGGTGGTTTATCTTAGGTGCTTGCGGTCGAGCTCACTCCAAAGGTTCCATGTACGTCCTCCGTTCCATGTACTCGGGCTGTTGTACCCATTTACGACTGTTTCAGGCACTCATTCGTATCAGCCATCCGTACTACGCGCTCACCAGGACTACGCACTCACCAGGACTCGTCCGCTCTATGCACTTGTGCGCTCTATGCACTTGTGCGCTCTATGCACTTGTGCGCTCTATGCACTCGTGCACTCTATGCACTCGTGCGCTCTATGCACTCGTGCGCTCTATTTACTCATCTGCTCTAGGCACTCGTCCCCTCTAGGCACTCGTCCCCTCGCTCTATGCATTTATCTGTTCTACGCAATTGTCCGTTTTACACACTCATCTGCTCTCCGCACTCATCCGATTCTAGGGACTCATCCGCCCTTACACATTCACCCGCTCATCTGCACTCATCTGCTCTTGCGCACTCATCTGCTCTTGCGCACTCATCCGCTCTTGCGCACTCATCCGCTCTGCACGCTCATCCGCTCTGCACGCTCATCCGCTCTTGCACGCTCATCCGCTCTGCACGCTCATCCGCTCTGCACGCTCATCCGCTCTTGCACGCTGATCCGCTCTTGCACGCTGATCCGCTCTTGCACGCTGATCCGCTCTTGCACGCTGATCCGCTCTTGCACGCTGATCCGCTCTTGCACGCTGATCCGCTCTTGCACGCTCATCCGCTCTTGCACGCTCATCCGCTCTTGCACGCTCATCCGCTCTTGCACACTCATCCGCTCTGCACACTCATCCGCTCTATAGATTCATCTGCACAGCGCACTCATCCGTTCAATCCGCTCCACCTACTTCATCCGCTCCATTCACTTTGTTCATTAATCTTACATCATCGGTTCAGCCTATGTCACTTGTCGTACGCATTCAATTCATTTCGAGTTCTCGATCAGTCCCATGCCCTACACCCGTCTCATCTACTCGAATCGTCTATTTTCTAATTTCCATTCATACCATGCACTCAAAGAATCCATGCCATCTGTCTGCGCACTGATCCCTCTCCAGAATGTATCTATCTGTCCTTTTCATATATTTATTTTTAAAAAAATGTACATTTTATCTATCTATCCTTTTCATATATTTTTTTGTAAAAAAAATTACATTTTTTTTTAAGTTTCATTGCTTTGATCTGGTTTATTCATTCCATTCTGTGGAGTTTGGGGTCGGTTTTAGGGGAAAAGCTAAGTTTTCAGCAATTTTAGAAAGACAGAAGGTCTTCGGTGAGTTGGATGTGGGGCAGGAGTGTGTTCCACAGCGTGGGGGCTAAGGCTGAGAATGATGATCCGCCTAACCTGACTGAGTTTGTTTTTGGTATGACTAGGAGGCCTGCTGAGCTAGATCTTAGAGTACATGTAGGGTGATAGGGTTTTAATTTGTCTTGAAGATATTGTGGTCCTGTTTTTTGCAGTGCTTGGTGAGAAATGCATAAGGTTTTGAAAGTCACCCTTCGGGCGACGGGAAGCCAGTGCAGAGTTTTGAGGGCTGGGGAAATGTGGTCTCTCGGGCCAAGCGCTAGTAGCAGTTTGGCTGTGGCGTTTTGTGCTCTTTGTAGTTTAGTCAGTTGGTGTGCGTGGACTCCTAGGTAGAGGGGGTTAGCGTAATCCAGTCTTGATGTAACCATTGATTGGACAGCGGAGAGTCTGTTTGGAAAGGAGAGATACGGAAAAATGCGCTTAAGAGTTTTAAGGTGGTAGTGGCAGGACTTTGAGACGTTGTTGACTTGGCGCAAGAGTGTTAGGCCAGAATCTAGGACGCTTTCAAGGTTTTTTACTGAATTAGAGGGGGTCGGTGAGTTGCCCATGGCAGATGGCCAGGGTAGTGGGTGTGGAAGAAGTTCGGTGTTGCCACATACCATGATTTTGGTTTTGGAGGGGTTTAGCAAGAGGTGGTTTGTGGTCATCCAGAGCTCTGTTGAGGAGGCAGGAAGCGAGGTCAGGTCGGCAGTTGGGTTTTGAGTTCAGGAGTTTCAGAATTAGCCGAGTGTCATCAGCGTAGTTGTAGCACAGGATGTTGTAAATGTGAATTATTTGTGGGAGGGTGGCCATGTAGAGATTGAAAAGGAGGGCTGATGGGCATGCTCCTTGTGGAACTCCGGTGTCGACTGGTCGGACTTGGGAGGAATAGGTTGAGAGTAGGGTTATTTGATTCCTGTTTTTGAGGAAGGATGCTATCCATTTGAGGGCGGTTCCACGAATTCCTAGTGAGTGGAGGCGGTCAAGAAGGATTGAGTGATTGTGTCGAAAGCGGCGGATAGGTGCAGGAGAATTAAAGTGGCGCAACCCGCAGAGTCGGCTGTTTTTAAGGTCATCCCAGATTGAGGTTAGGGTGGTTTCAGTTCCGTGTCGGGCTCTGAAACCTGATTGAGCGGGGTCTAGGAGATTATTAGCTTCGACAAATGCATTTAGTTGGGAGTAGGCGGTTCGGTTGAGTTTGGCAAGGAACCTGGTGTTGGAGATGGGGCGGTAGTTTTTGGGCTGGAGGGGGTCGAGGGAAGGTTTTTTTATTAGAGGTTTGACATTAACTGTTTTGAATGCGTTGGGAAAAATTCCTGAGGAAAGGGAGTCCTTTATGATGGCTCTCGCGTGTTCTCCTGCGCAGGTCAAAGCCAAGATTTCTTTGAGGGTTGTGGCCGGGCAAGGGTCTAGCGGAGAGCCGGATGGTTTGCAGGCAGAGAGAAGTTTGAGAAATTGGTCGGCAGATATTGGACTAAAGGAGTCAAACGTTGGTTGAGTAGTGGTCACAGGCGGTGGGTTGGCCGGTAAGGTGGGTAGGTTGCCTGGTGGGTGTAAGAGAGCTAGTTTGTTGGTTAGAGCGTTTGTTCTTTCGAGAGCTGTAGTGTAAAAGTGGAGAGAAAGTGAGTCGCACAGAGATTGTGAGGCAGTCGCGGCGCTCGTGATGCATGACGGTTTGGTGAATTCACTGATGATTTTGTAAAGTTCTTTGCGGGGGCTTTTACAGTTTAGGATTCGGGAGTTGTAATGGGCTTTTTTTGCTTTTCGGATTTCGGCCTTGTACTGATGAAGGTGCCGGGCTAAGGTGGATCTGCTCAGGGGAGTTTTGTCCTTCCGCCATTTGTGTTCTAGGTATTTATATAATTGTTTAATGGTCTTCAACTCAGGTGTGAACCATTTAGGAAAGATGCCACGGAGGGCTGATGGTTTACAAGTGGGTGTGAGCCGCATTAGTGCCGTGTTGAGCCATGAGTCAAAGGCGTTGGGGGTTAATTGATTGAGTAGGCAGGTAGGCAGGGGAGACTGGAGGAGTGCCTCGGCTAGGTCCAGAACGATAATTAGTTTCTTCCAGCATTTGTGCAGATTCTGAGGTTCAGGTTCGGGTACGGGAAGCAGGTTGGGTGAGCGAATGGCGAAAGAAACAATGAAATGATCGAACCAGATGATAGGGATGGGGGGGTTAGCTGTATCAGGGTTGTGGGAGCTGAAGATGGCATCAAGAGTGTCCTTTATAGTGAGTCGGGCCGTTTGTGTGGGGTTGGAGTTTAATTGCATCTAGGCCGTCAATCAGCGAGTGTATCATAGTGTTGGTGGGAATGTCCAGCCATATGTTGAAATCACCTAGAAGGGTGAGGTTGGGATGGTTTAGTTGGAAAGTGGCAATAGAGTCGCAGAGGTTGTTTGAGAATTGTCTATCGTAGCCAGGGGATCTGTAGATTATTAGGAAGCTGTGCGAGAACGAAGGGGAAAGGGATAGTTTAACGAGTAGTGACTCGCAGGAAGGAATGGAAGGTTGGTTGTCAATGATTGAGGCGTGGAAGTGAGACTTGTAGGCAAAAGCTATTCCTCCTCCTCTAGAGGGACGGTTCAATGGGATGAGGGAGTAGTCAGGAGGGGGTGGGGCTTCATTGGCGATAGGGGCGAAGTCGTCAGAGAACCAGGTTTCACGATCAAGACAAGGTCTGGTTTGTCAGAGGCAAGGAGGTCATAGATGCTGTGTCTTTTTTTTGCTACGAATCAAGCATTAAATAGGATGCAATTCACTTTGGTAGAAGATGGTGATGTCAGAGCTGCAGAGAGGGGGGTGGGGTGGGAGAGGGTGGAGACTGGAAAGCGAGAGGGGAGGGTTGGGTGATGGCCGATGGGAAGAGTGGGCGAGCAGTAGAGTTGTTTGGGTTTCGGGTGGGAGTGGTTGGATGCTTGTGTTGGGATGATTGGGTTTGGCACAGGGGATTTGGAGGTGGGGTGTATGGGGGTAGGAGTTGTGGTCAGTGAGAGGGCGAGGGGTTTTAGGTAAGGTGAGGCGTGGGGGGAGGGTGGTGGGAGGGGGGATGAGGTGGTGGGTCGAGACGGGAGGCGATGAGTGCTGAGAGATTGAGGGGGACCAGGTACGTTTCCTCTTTAGTGTCTTTGTAGCGACTGGGGGTGTGTGTGTGTGTGAGAGGATAGGGCTTCAGTTCTTGCTAGGGCTCTGCATGCAGTTTTGCAGGGGAAGGAGTGTGGTCGGTGTGGGATGATGGTGGGGGTTGATGGGGGGGAGCGTGGGGTACCTGATTGCTGGGCAGGGGGTGCCTGTGAGCCTAGTGAGGCGAGCGGGTATGCTCATAGCAGGCTGTTCAGTGGAGAGGATCAGGGGAGCAGTGGTCTTAGGGTGGTTGGCTCGCCATCGTGCCCCTCTGGCTTGGTGTTTGGAAAGGGGTAGGGTGGGGGATTTGGTGGAGGCTGGGATGACTTGGGATGGGAGGAAGGTTTGGCAGGGGGGGCGGTGTAGGGCAGTAGTTTCCGCTAGTCCTCTGTGGATCGGGTGCACTCATGGTAAGTAACTGTGATATTTTTGAAGGTTTCTGGGTTCAGATTAATAGATTAATAGGTATACTTCTAAGATCAGCCAGGGAACGCAATTAGGCACACTTCTGAATTCAACTTTGCACAGCGGGGATAATTAGGCGCACTTCGCAGTTCTTTTTTGCACAGGGGGGCGTTATTAGGTACAAAGCTAAGTTCAGCTTTGCACGTGGTGGATTATTAAGCACACTTATACATTCAACCAGGGCAGGCTATTGGGCACACCTCTGAGTTAAACTTTGCACAGAGAGGATTTTGGGCACACTTTTAAGTTCAGATTTGCACAGGGAGGATATCAGGAGTACTTCTAAGTTCAGTTTTGCACAGATATTAGGCACACTTCTAAAGTCAACCAGGCCAGGTTATTAGGCACATTTCTAAATTCAACTTTGTGCAGAGATGATATTATGCACACTTCAAAATTCAACTTTCTACAGGGACGGTATTAGGCAGACTTCTAAATACAACTTTGCACAGAGAAGATATTAGGCACGTTTCTAAGTTCAACTTTGCACAGAGAGGATATTAGGCACACTTCTTAGTTCAACTTTGCATAGGGAGGATATTAGGTAATCAAATTAAATTTTGCACAGAGGATATTAGGCACACTTCTAAAGCCAACCAGGGGACGCTACTAGATATTGGGTAACCAAATTCAACTTTGCACAGGTAGGATATTAGGCATACTTCTAAATTCAACTTTACAAGGGAGGATATTAGGCACACTTCTAAATTCAACTTTCACAGAGCGGGTATTAGGCACACTTTGTAATTCAACTTTCACAGCGAGGATATTAGGCACACCTCTTAATTCAACTTTCACAGTGAGGACATAAGGCACACTTCTAAGTTCAACTTTGCACAGGGAGGATGTTAGGTAACCAAATTCAATTTTTGCACAGAGAGGATATTAGGCACACTTCTTAATTCAACTTTTCACATAGAGGATATTGGGCACACTTCTAAATTCAACCAGGGCACAGAGAGGATATTAGGCACACTTCTAAATTCAACCAGGGCACAGAAGAAGATATTAGGCACAATTCTTAGTTCAACTTTGCACAGGGAGGATATTAGGTAACCAAATTCAATTTTGCACAGAGAGGATATTAGGCACACTTGTAAAGACAACCAGGGGACGCTACTAGATGTTGGGGAAACAAATTCAACTTTGCACAGGTAGGAGATTAGGCATACTTCTAAATTCAACTTTGCACAGAGAGGATATTAGGCACACTTCGAAATTCAACTTTGCACAGAGATATTAGGCACACTTCCAACTTCAGCCAGGGCGCACTATTGGGCACACTTCCAAATTCAACTTTGCACTGCGATATTAGGCACACCTCTAGATTCAACCAGGGCATGCTATAATGGGCACACTTCTAAATTCAACTTTGCACAGAAAGGATATTAGGCACACTTCTAGATTCAACCAGGGCGCGATACTAGGCACACTTCTAAATTCAACTTTGCATAGAGAGGATATTAGGCACACTTCTAAATTCAACTTTGCACAGGAGGATATTAGGCACACTTCTAAATTCAACTTTGCAGAGAGGGGATAATTGGCACACCTCTATATTCAACTTTGCACAGAGAGGATATTAGGCATACTTCTAACTTCAGCCAGGGCGCGCTATTAGGCACACTTCTAAATTCAACTTTGCACAGAGGGGATAATTGGCACACTTCTAAATCCAACTTTGCACAGAGAGTCCTATTGGGAAGACTTTCAAGATGCAATTACACCACATATATGCTTTTGGGAGGACTTTCTAGATGTAATTACACCACAGATATGCTATTGGGAGGACTTTCAAGATGCAATTACACCACAGATATAGGCAGACTTTAGGCGCAACTAGACCATAGATATTCTAATAGGCAGACTTTCTAGATGCGACTATGCCACAGATGGAAAAGGTTTACAACATTTTCGCGTAAATGGTAGGGTAGTATGGCTTGAAGTAATTGCTTCAGTCCCCGCCCTTGCCACATGTACTTATTGTTGTCGTCTTGCTTCTCCTGCAGCACAGTTTATCCCCTTGCTTCAATCGGTCCAGAGGCGTATTCAGCCCTCTGCTCACCCCCAAACTGACACGGGCAGTCAACCCATGCATCAAAAAGATGTTTAGACCAGCCCCCTCACACCCTTTATACATTAGGGGGCAGCTAAAGCCCAACTCTCTAGTAGTCACCACCACAAGTAAGAGGGCAGGAACCCCTCTGGCAGCTGCCGAAGCCCCTCCTGACAAGGAGAGTAAGACAATGTACACACTATGCAGGAAAGTAACTTCCTTGGCTGCCTATCAAACAAGGATAGCTAATAATACCAGGCTACTAGCCAGCTACAATTGCCACAAGATTGCACAACGAATGGAGTCAGTCCCAGAGCCCCACAAAAACACAGCTCTCACACACCATCGCTAAGTGGAAACGGGTAGCAAGCTGTAGCCTTAAAAATAACCTGGACGCAGCAGGCAATGCAGGGATAATCATGGCAGAGGGCACACTGATCAAACTCCACGCATGGCTCCGTCAATTTGGTTTCAAACTGGAGACCCAGGCTACCCTCTTAAACATGTCCTTTGACCGCAACGCTTTATTTGGCAAAGCAGTTGAGGATGCACTTAAAAGCGGAAAGGAGGAATATGATAACCCTCAAATCCCTGGGACAGCTCACAAACCCTTTGGGCAAAGAGGATGTTCAAACTCACGTCGGTTTAGAGGGCAGAACTTCCAGTGGTCCTCTAACTACAACCAGTGTGGGCAAAGTTTGTCCTCTGGTTCTTCGCAAGGGCAGTCCTCCCAACGGGGTTTTCAAAGAGGCCAAAGAAGGTCTAGGAGTAGGGGCAGATCATCCTTCTCAAGAGGGGGCTCAAGCCCTCCTAAGCAATGACCACCCTCCGAAGGTTCCCTCCCATGCCACTCCAGTAGGAGGTTGTATTTCACACTTTGCCCACGCATGGGAGGGGGATCACGTCAGACAAATGGGTACTTTCCACCATGGCGTGGGTGGTATTGCACTGATTCAAACACCAGCCAATCACCTGCCAAGACAAAGACGGGAAGAACAATGCATTCTGTTAGAAGAGATCTAAAGCGCTGCTACTAAAGGACGCCATAGAATTTGTCCCGGCAAACCAGGTAAACCAGGGTATTTATTCAATGTACTTCTTTGTGCCAAAAAAAGACCATAACACGCCCTGTCCTAGACCTGCACCTTCCAAACACTTATGTCAAGCCACATAAATTCTGCATGACAACGCTAGAGGAAGTAATCCCTCTGCTGAAACAATGGGACTACATGGCAACCTTGGATATGAAAGGTGCATACTTTCATATTTCAATTTTTCCAGCGTACAGAAGATTCTTGCGCTTCAAAATAGCGAACTAACGCTACTAATTCAAGGTGCTACCCTTCGGCATAGCCTCCGCTTCAAGGGTATTCACCAAGGTACTAGCTGTAGTGGCAGCGCATCTACGCAGAGAATCAATCCCATTGTACCCTTATCTGGACAACTGGCTGATAACGGGAGAATCCCCCCCCCCCCAAATTTGCAAGCAAAATACCCAAAGAACAATCAATCTCATGTAACAATTGGGATTCTCAATCAACGAGAAAAAAAATCAAGTCTTGTTCCAACCAAAACAAAACTGTTTTTAAGAGCTGTCATAAAGACAGAAGAAGGTCTAATCTTTCGATCAAATGAAAGAGTGCAAAATATACTGCTGCAAATGCCGCAGTATCTAGCTGGTTGCCAAATAACCTTACGCAAAGCAATGTGCTTGCTCCGGAAGATGGCATCATGCATTTACCTGGTTACGCACGCACGGCTGCGCATGCGTCCAGTGCAAAAGTGGTCAGTGAAACAGTGGTCTCAGGCAAGCGGTCTGTGGGACGATCTAGTGGTTGTTTCGCTAACCCTAGTTCAAGCACTATGCTGGTGGAAAAAAAGAAAATCTGTTGAAGGGGAAAACCTTTTCACAACCCTATAGTGCAATAGATGGTCACAACCGACACATCTCTCACCGGGTGGGGAGCCCGTTACCTTCACCACACCGCGCATGGCCTTTGGTCTTGGATCACAGCACAAAATCACATAACCCTGTGGGAACTGCTAGCAGTGCTCAAAGCCCTGCAAGCTTTCCAAGTGCACCTATCTGGTCAGACAGTACAAGTCCTCACAGACAGCACCACTGCCATGTTTTACATAAACGAGCAGGGGGGGACACACACACTCTCCAAGTCTGTCCAGGCTAGCACAAAATATTTGGAAGTAGGCACTCAATCGAGGGCATGTTCCAATGTTCCAGGGGATCTCCATTCTCTGGCAGACTCATTAAGTATAGATCCTCTACCTGAAGAGCACGAGTGGCAACTCGACAGAAGCATCTTAAACGATATCCTCGCCCTATGGGGGTACCCCCCTTTAGACTTGTTCGCCACAAGACAAAACACGCAATGCCCAGACTTTGCATCCAGGTTCCCCCAACACAGGTGCAAGGGGAACGCCCTGTGGATGAACTGGTCAGGGAAATTTGCCTACGTTCCTCCCCGCCCCCCAACACCGCTACTGAGCAGGTTAGTGAACAAGATGTACCAGAAAGAAGTGACACTAATCCTAGTTGCTCCTATGTGGGTGAGACAACGTTGGTTTACACATCTGCGCAAACTAGCGATGTGCGATCCCATCAAACTCCCTTGCCCCTTCAACATGCTCTCACAGCATGGCGGGACAACGTTCCACCCACAAACTCAGTCTATGAATTTGGCAGCTTGGCTCCTGAAGTCCTAGAATTTGCCCATAACCTCAAGTGTATGGAAATCCTCAAGGAGGCACGTAAACCAAACGCCAGGCACTTATTTTAATAAATGGAAAAGATTTGTAATATGGTGCAAGTCAAAAAATGTAAACCCAATCGAATGTACTCCATCATACATTCTTCATTACATGCTCCACTTACTACACTCCAGGGTAGTATTTAACTCCATCAAGGTTCACCAAACTGCTCTATCCGCGTACACCACTTCTCAAAGCAAGTTGTCTTGGTGGAAAGTCCCTGTCATTGAGGCATTCATGGAAGGAGTAAAAAGACTTTAACCTCCCATTTCAAACCCGCTTCCAGGATGGGACCTAAATGTGGTACTTGCAAAGCTCATGAGACCCCCTTTGAGCCTATGCATACATCCAGCCTTACATACAAGACAGCTTTTCTGGTGGCTATCGCCTTCATAAGAAGAGTCCAAGAACTACATGTTTGGTCAGTGCAATACCCTTTCTTTGTTATCCACAAAGACAAGTTGGTACTAAGAACATAACCTAGGTTTTCACCTAAGTTCATATCTAAGTTCCATGTAAACCAGTCCATTAAACTACCAGCTTTCTTTCAAAACCCTCCGGCTCAGCTGCAAAACTCCATACATTAGATGTAAGGAGAGCGGTCTTTTACTATGTAATCAAGACGAGACCGCTACAGAAAACAGACCACCTGGCAGGGAAGGCGACCACGTTTCAAAAACTCCATCTCCAGATGGATAGTGAAATGCATACAGCTCGTCTACTCTCCACACAAGACTCTGCCTTTCACACTAAGAGCTCGCTCTTCCAGGGGTACAGGAGCTACTTTGGCCTTTATTGCAAACGTCCCACTATACGCCATTTGCAAAGCAGCTACATGGAGCTCTATTCATACCTTTACTCAGCACTACTACATTGACACACATTCTAAAGCAGATTCAGAGGTGGACAAGCGCTAATAAAACATCTATTTGCCGCTGTACCTTCTCACAACCCACCACCTTCTCCAGACACTGCTCGCTAATCTATGCATAGCATGTGATCTAAGCAGATCCACAAGCATCAAAAGGGATTCATTACTCAGCGTAATCATATTTCTGATGCTTGTATCTGCTTAGATTCACATGTTCCCACCCTTCCTCCCCTGTGGAGTAGAAGGTGCATAGATGTTTTCTGTCTTTACCCCTCTTATCTGCTTTTATTACATCTGTACTCACACTACACTTCATGCTCATGTCAGAAACAAAACAATCTGAGGGACTTCGACGTGTGAAGGACTATGGGTACAGTGGACATCCGCCAGGGATATTATTACTGGCACACCCTGTCAACGTCCCTTTTCGAGTTTCGGAAACAAAAAATGTAATACTCGGTGCCTACCACTAGATGTTGACCTATGCATAGCATGTGAATCTAAGCAGATGCAAGCATTAGAAATACGATTACAGTGAGTAATGTATCCCATATGTGCCATAATGTAGTGAATGGGTCCAAATATTTCCATTATTGGCTGCGGTTAAGAAAACTTGCAACTGGAACCAAGTAAGTGTTCTGGACTCCAGGACTACGCTCTGAGTCACTCCAACACCAGGTGCTGAAAATGTAGCAATATGCCACAGGGCTCCAGAGGATAATCTGGAGTCTAAGGTCTATCGTCCTGTTCTATAACACATATTTCAGAGAAGGGACAACCAGTGCTCCAGATAAGATTTTGTTTCCTCCTTCGCAAGAGTAAAAAAGTCTGACAACTATCCAATTTGTGCATAAAATTAAAACTGTATTTGAAAACATTAGTGACAAAGAACTTGTTGATGCGTACTAGCCAGCTTCATCTTTGTTATACTTGCACACTGAAACTGTTAAGAACTGCTAGAGAGGAGTGTCCACTCTATGGACACTCTAGTCCTCTGCACACCCTAATGCTGAAAAATCAGCCAAACTTTGACCAAATTCAAAACTAAATTCCAAAAATAAATTTTAGATGGTGTCTCATAGTTCAAATCCCATTGAAATCTTCCAATTTTCTTTATTCAGTGTTCTTTTACACATTTAAATCCCAGCCAGTAGTGCTCTGTGATTTGTGTATATATTCCCCTTCTTCAGGAGCGAAATTCTGCAGACAGAAAAACACATGGCCCAGTTTCTTATATATTAGTTTTTCACTTATATACAGTGTATACAATATTATACAAATCCACCTCAACATGCTGTAAGGTTTACAGACTAATGTTTTATGTAGATCCGCCTCGTCACCATGCCATAAGTTTAACATATTGAATTCCGTGATTGACCGTGAGTATACCTAGTATATGTGATAAACTAGGACACCCTTAATGTAAGTCAAAACCAGCAATTATTCACCCAGTTAAATTCTAAACGTGTTGGAGGCAACACTTGGTGATCACCCCAATCAGTGATGTCGGTCAGTAGATAAGTCTACCTGGCCAAATCAAATGACCTTTGCCTAAATATTCTTTTCTGTGGAAGCCAAACCGTAAAGGAAGTAAGTTGTTGGAATACAAATATGTTTGCCAAAACTCACCTAAACTTTCAAATGGTTCTCCATTAGCTCAGATCGTAGGTATACTTGAAGTTCTCCCCCGGACATTTAATTTTTTCTAAAATCCATAAAATTAAGTCTAGTGTGGCGGCCGCTAATCTCGCGCCGTGAAATTCACCGATTGTTGGGCAGGGATAGGATGAAAGAAATATATATATATATATATATATATTTAAATTGAACTTTATTGGCATTTTCAATATAACAGTACAAACTTTGAAACAGCACTGCTTCCCTATAACTCCTCCTCCTCCCCCAACTCTAAATCCCATCTCTTTGTTACATCTGTGACTTAGTCTGTGGTCAGGAGTTTGTGTTTGTGGCCCAAGCAGTGTCCATGAGTTAATTTCACCTACCTCCGGAACACTCCCACCCTCCCACTCCCCCACCCTAGTCCTGTTGCATCCCTTACCCTCCCCCTGCCCCCATGCAGCCAACTCAAGATATTTTCGTTAGGCTCCCTTCCACCCAGACAACTAACCTCCATGCGGACGACCTTGGAGCGTCCTGGCTTCATTCACCTGCCCTCCATCACTCTACCAAGTTTCATCCTCAGTTGTCCCTGTGCAGTCCCTCTCTGAACAGAAAATTCTGGGGACATGGAACCTCTTGCCAACCGGTCCCCGGGCCTAACCCCTCCTGACCCATCACCTCACTGCCACTTTTTTCAACAATCTTATTTCCCAAATTCCCAAAGAAGGGCACCCACTGGGTCTCAATATTGGTACGGAACTCCTCAATCAGGTGCATGAGGGGAATTGTACGAAATTACCCAACCCAAAATGACCAACCTCGCCAAAAGACCTAAAACACACCACAAAAAGTTTTAACTACCAAAAGTTAAAACTTGTTGTGTTGTATGTTTAGGCCTTTTGTTGAGGTCGGTTTAAACTTTTTTTTTTTTTTTTTTTTTTTTTTTTTAAAGGCTGTGTCCCCCGCAACACACTGTTGGTTTTGAGTAGAGGGCTGTGGCCCATTGCTTCCATCTCCCACCCAGGCCTATTACTGAAAGGTCGCCCCCCCCCCCTAAAGGTCCAATTTACCATGTCAAACGCCTTATCTGCATCTAAGCCTAGCATTCTGGCACCTTCCCTCGCCACCTCTGGTGAGTTAAGAATATGAAGCGTTTCCTGCATATTATAGACTCCTTGCCTATGCAGTGTAAATCCGGCCTGATCTACGTGCACCAGCTCCCGGAAGATGAGTCTCGTGACAGGAAGCCAACACCCTCATACATAAAGATCTTGGAATCCACATTTACTAACTAGATGAGGAGGCTCAGCTGGACTGGCCCTTGCCCGGCTTCGGGATCACCATAATCAACATTTGGAGGACCGTCGGCGGGATCGATTTTTTTCCCCATACCCCCCGTTACAGAAAGAAATAGTTTAGCCAGCGGTGCTGCCAACAGGTCTTGATACTGCTTATAAAAGTCAGTGGTGAACACGTCCTCTCCCGGGGGCTTTCCCAAACCTTTACTTGTGAATTGCCTTCTTCCCTTGTCACTTCTGTCTAATGCTTCCCGCGCCTCGGTTACCAAATTGGGGAGCTGTACACCCTCCAGATAACCACAGATCTCCTCCCACCCTACTTCTTTCGGTTCGGAGTACAGTTTGCTATAGTATTCCGCAAATTGGAATGTAATCTCCTCCACCTTCTCCACCATGGAACCATTTGCTTTTTGTATCCTAACCATCTTCCTTGCCAACCTATCACCCCTCAGGTAAGCCACTGCCCCATGTTCATAATATTTCTGTCGTGTGTACCTCATCCGTTTGTCCACCTCCCCTATGGAGATAGAGTGTAACTCCTGCCCGATCTGCATTCTAATCGGCCATCTGCGCTCCGAGTGTCTTCAGTCCCCCCCACATAGTTTGGTTTCCACTAACCCCCTTTCCCTTTTCTTTTGCGTCCCCTCTGCAATGAGCAATCCCCTGAATGTTGCCTTTGCTGCCTCCCATACAGTGGCCATGCCCACCTCCTCGTTATCGTTTGTGGTAAAGTATGCACCTATCTCCTTCCCTAAAGTGTCCCTGAACACCTGATCTCTCACCAAGGTATTACACATCCATCATGTTGGCCTCCTCAGGGCTGGGGGTGAGGGGGGGGGACTCCCACCAGTAGTTTGTGGTCTGACCACGTTATCGCTTCCACTTTAAGCCTCTGGGGTATCTCCTCCTGTTCCCGGGGTACCAGTAACATCTATTCTAGTGGGGGGGGGGGGGAGAATGTGCATCCTCATGGCCTGGTGCTTCCTCCATACATCGGTCCAATGATCATCCTGTGGTTGGTGCCTAAAGTTGACATTCTCTTTGGAATCGACCCTCTGCTTGTCCCCCTTAGCCAACCAGCAATCCACTCCGGGGTCTCCCACCAGGTTAAAGTCCCCTCCCTAGACCGTGAAACCCTCTGCCCAGCCCTCCACCATCTCAAATACCCCACACAGGAACTTCACCTGTCCCGCATTGGGCGCATTGGCTAGGGAAAACTGTACCTCCTTGTGGGTCCTCGTTATCCCCAGAAACCAGCCCCCCAAACCCCTTCTTGACCTGCAACACCACCAGCCGGAATGTTTTTGCCAGTAAGATGCCCACCCCTCCTTCTTGCGGTCGTTGTGAGAAGTCCAGTACATCGCTCCAACGCCCCTCCATTTGATTGGGGACTTTGGCCCCTCGCTTGTAGTGAGTTTCCCATAGAAAGAGGACCGCCAAGTGCTGTTTGTGAAACCTATTGCCCGTCACTGACCTTTTTTCTGGGAGTTTAAGCCTTTTGACATTAAGCGTGGCAATCCTCAACTCAGTCATACCCCTTTGTCACTATCTGCTATGTCTCCTTGTGTGCTGTGAGAACTCCTCCTTCCCTGAGTAAGAAGTCATTGACTCCAGCGCCAAAAGACTCCTTGTCGGGCCCTAAAAGTCCTTGCCGCTGCAAGCATTGCAACCCTTGGCGTCAACTGGGTCAAATATTGGCGACGCTATCGGGGGATTACTGAAAAATCATGCACACCACTACCAGGAAAGGATTTCTTTTTAATCCCTTCTATTTATGAGGATGTAGAACATTCCTCTGCTTCATGTCCCTTTGGCATACAATATGGAACATCTGGGGTCCCTGAACCCTTGATCAGAGGAATGTAGGATCACAAATCTAAATGTGTCTGCAAAATGCAAGTGGACTAGATACATCCCCAGAATTAGAATTTGGGAGACCTGATCCTTGCTTTTTTTTTCTTTTTTTTTTTTTTCCAAGCCTGCTGCCCTGTTGAGTTGAAGTATGCTTTTAAGGCCCTCTGGTCCTCTGCTGCACCCAAGAAGCAGCATTTGTGTGCGCCCCATTCCTTTTGGTGCCCCTCCTCAGCCCCCGTTTCCCCAGCCCTCCCTCCCTTCCCAACTTCTTCCACTGCCCACCTCCCACCGTCCCTGATTGGCCAACCTGGCCCACAACACCGGCCCTGATTGGCGCCTGGATGGAGTCAGCTGGGCCTACCGACCCACGCTGCTCGCGCCTCCTCCATTTCCAAGCCTGCTGCCCTGGTGAGTTGAACTATGCTTTTAAGGCCCTCTGGGCCTCTGCTGCACCCAAGAAGCAGCATTTGTGTGCGCCCCATTCCTTTTGGTGCCCCTCCTCGGACCCCGTTTCCCCAGCCCTCCCTCCCTTCCCAACTTCTTCCACTGCCCGCCTCCCACCGTCCCTGATTGGCTGCCGACCCACACCCTCCCCCTGATTCTCCTTCCCTCCCGGCCCCTGCTCCCATTGGTCCTCTCGGCCCTCATCACCGCTCCTCCCCGGGCAGCCCTCTGCCTGTGCAGCCCTTCGGCTAAGGGCCCCAAGGCAAAAGGCGGCTCCTACAAAGGCGGCTCCAAGATGTGTCTGCCGGTGTCAGCAGGGGAAGCCAATGAAGCCACCAGACACCGACAAAACTGTGTGCTGACATGGGTGGGGGGTAGAACAATTACTCTACTCCAGAAAGCTCTTGCCACTCTAATTTACCTTTCAATGGCCTAGACTGCAACAGACCTACACCATACAATATTAGAGAGATATGTGACCACCAGCCTCTACCTATTCATGGCTGGACAACAAACACTGCCTGCAGTATAATGTTAACTAGTACCATACCCCGAGAGAACCACAAAGATTAGCCTGCGCCAAATCTAGACAGAAATGTGATTCTTAGCATGCACCACACTTAGAATTCTGAACCTAGCTTGCGTCGCATCTAGACAGAAATATGATTGTTAGCATATGTGATTCTTAGCATGCACCACACTTAGAATTCCGAACCTAGCTTGCGTCGCATCTAGACAGAAATATGATTGTTAGCATATGCAACACTTAGATGGAATTCTCAAGCTTAGTCTGTGCCAAATCTAGACAGGAATCTGACTGTTAGCAAATGTCACACTTAGATGGAATTTCAGAAATGTGATTCTTAGCATGCACCACACTTATAATTCCGAACCTAGCTTGCGTTGCATCTAAATAGAAATGTGACTGTTAACATGTGCCACACTAGTATGGAATCTGAACTTTAGCTTGCGTCGCATCTAGATAGAAATGTGATTCTTCGCATGCACCACACTTAGAATTCTGAACCTAGCTGGCGTCGCACCTAGATAGAAATGTGACTGTTAGCATGTGCCACACTGTTAAATAGCAGGCAGGAGTCAGTAATTCAGGTTAAATCAAAGAAGGGGTTTATTCAGGTTTTTCGACCGAATTTGCCGTTTGTATAACTCATATGACAAATAATGCAAAGTAAATAGGCTTCTCACTGGCACTGTGCTTTTCAGAACGAAATTGCAGCTTTTGAAACTAAAAACCACCAATAATGCAAAAATAATAGGCTTTTCAGTCTTGCACTTCACTTGCAATGGCCATATCACGGAACATTCCCTTTTTTCTGCCGGCTTTTCCTCGTGAGCCATGTTTGAACCAAGAAGGAAAATAAAGAAAACAAAACCACAAACGTTCCTCCCAGACGGCGTTGTATTCTCGCAATTAGAGCTCTGCTCGTAAAATGTCACAGGAGTTCCAAGAGCACCCTTTCCTTGCCGTCTTTGTTTTCGCTTTGGTTGTCCGGATCCCTGGGTTGAATGTGCGGCTGTAGGGGCTTCCTCGGTCCCAGGGATAGATTGACCTAGTATGCCCACTCGAATCCACTGACGTCCGGGCTCCACACCGCTGTGCCTGCACTCGGCTCCTAGATAAAAAAAATCGGGAGAACTAATGAGTTCCAGGTGGCTGTTTTTAACCGCACCTCCCCTCCACCCTCTTCACCTTCAGTTGTGCGCAATTCCTGCCACCTTTCCCCAGTCAGTCCCTCCTTTTCTCTCTCCACCTCTCGAGGCATTGGTTTTTCTGCTTCTTTGTTTTTATCATGGCACAGTGCAACTTCCATATCCCGTACTTTGCCCACCTCGTATTTCTTCCTGCCACGGCTATAGGGAAAAGGGAACCTTTCCTTCCTGGTATGCAACCCCCTTTTATTCATTTTTAGTTTAAAAGGAATATATTTGTGCTGATCCAGAGGCATTATGGGAGATGTAGTCCGTGGTCTGACATCCCCTGTTGGAAAACTTCTTGTAATTCCTACCAGTGACATATTGACCTTTCTCGTGTTTTTATTAGTGTTATTTATCACTGTTCTTGGTGACTCAGGATTACTCGACTTAACTCCCTGGTTGGAGTTTCCTTGTGGTTTTTCTGTTTCTCCTGGCCATTGCCGGCCAACCCCACTGGCACCGGGGTTTCCAGCCTCACACACACCTAGATGGAATCCCACAATTGCAAGGACAGCAATGCCAACTAACCAACCAACTAACAATTCCATCCCTCTGCATACACCTCTCAAACTATAACCAAACACAACCACAAGCCTAAAACGCAGCAATCCACACAAACTTCACAACAATGCAACAACAAAACAAACCACACATAGACTTGCACAACAGCACACGACGACTACGGACTATAAAACACCCCAAGCCCAGCCAACGGACCCTCCGGGCTGAGGTTGCCAACAGCACATCACTGCTCTCTTGCACTTTTCCAGCTTATTCCCACTAACCCACCCCCTCTCCTCCCCTTTTTCAGAGCCGCCGGGCACCAGGGGACCACTTCGGTGGTGATAGAGCGCGGTACAAATGTCCTCAGTCAATCACGGAATTCAATATGCTAAACTTATGGCATGGTGACTAGGTGGATCTACAGAGCACATACCTAAGTCTGTAAACCTTATGGCATGTTGATCAGGTGGATTTGTATAATATTGTATACACTGTATATATGTGAAAAAATGTGTATATGTGTATATATATATATATATATATATATATATATATATATATATATATATATATATATATATATATATATATATATATTTATATTTGGGCCATGTGGTTTTCTGTCTGCAGAATTTTGCTCCTGAAGGGGATTATATCCCTGACACGCATAGAGCGCTACTGGCAGGGATTTAAATGTGTAAAAGAACATTGAATAAAGCAAATTGGAAGATTTCAATGGGATTTGAATTATAAGACACTATCTCAAATTTATTTTTTGAATTTAGTTTTGAATTTGGTCAAAGTATAAATTAACTGTTTGGCTGATTTTTTTTAGCATTACGGTGTGCAGGGTATGGGAGTGTCCATAGAGTGGACACCTTTTGTTTCAGATTGTTACGGCTTCACGTAAGGGCTGGTATTCCCCTACACCCATGAACAAAAAGATAGAGTAAGTCTGCTCTATCAAAAACTGGTGCTCGCAGTTGGCCCTAAAAAGGGCTGCACATTCGGAAGATTATGTATCAAATAGTTTATCCACCGCATTTATAATTATAAATTATCGCCATCAAATGTGATGATTAATGGAAATGTTTATTCACATCCCTTTTTCGTAGCTCTTTTTGAATATTATTCTATCATATTCAATGAGGCTGCACCAAATCAGGTTAGGATTATATGTACAGATGCCAATGCATTTCAGTTACAAAAAACCTTCATCAGGGCGGTACATTGATTCAATGATCTACCTGCATTAACCAACATTTCAACAGTAGTCAACCATAGTGTAACAACAATGTTTCAGATGAACAAATGTAAACACATTCCAGATCCAAGTGTTCCACAACGGAGAAAACATGAAAAGAAAAAAGCAAAAAAGCTCTATGTCAATGACTGAGTATCTGTTTGTAACGCTAATTAGCAAAACAATGTTTATGAAAAACTTCCCATACCTTAAGTTTCAAATAATTCTCAAATGTTTCTCCATATGTGTGAGAAGCAACGGGTTGAGGTGCGGGCTCCTGTAAAACCCACAGGGAAACTAATCAGTAACATGAAACGTTAATTGAGGCCGTAAGTACGGGGAAAATGGAGTCAACCTTACCTGTCAGCAACACTGTCAGTGAAAACTGCATTTGCACGAGCGCGCGCGTATGCCTACTTCTGTATTTGAATGTTTCCATGGTGACCCAACGGCGTCGTGTAGGTGCACGTACGCCTTGGGTCACACCTTCATGACATCACAGAAGGCGGGACAATCACCATGGGAGCGGGGAAACTTTGTAATTTAGTACATAGAAAACTCAAAATACGTGCGCTTTCTCAACAGAGAAAAAGCGGCTGTGGCGCTGACACAAAATCTTGCATACCTTATAGAGAGGCTAAATGGCAATCAGGTAAACAGAAAGTTGCACAAAAAAGTCATTTCAAGCATATAACTCCAAGAACATCATAAGAACAAAGATATAAATAGTTATAAGTAAAGTTTGCAAAGATACGTAGCAGAACACAGGGAATTGCCAACAGTTAAAATTTTAAAGTTTGTGTTTGTAAGCCCAAGCTAGGGCATATTTTGGTGCATTTCTCTATCCACACATAGTGAACTATTAAATAGAGGTGTCCATCTTAAAGCACTTAATTTTCTTAGACAAGGAGACATGCTTAGATTGCAGGGTATCCCAGATGGCAAGACAACAAGGTGCATCCCTAGAAACAGTAGAAAAAGTAAAAATTACAGAATTACAAATAGCACATATAGTTTCTATTCATTGATACCCTTCAGTGCCAGGGTGCCAAGTCGATCAATCAGGTACGTTTCTCGTTGGTCAAGTCGCTTTTGCAAGTTTTCGTATTTGTGTCTTTGTACCACCTCCAGGATCACAAATGTTATCTGTGCCAAACCTTGACGTTTCTCGCACCAGTGACTTGCTACTGCTGAGGTCACCGTTCGGTTCCTGATACATGATCTATGTTCATTCCAACAAATTTTCGCCGTACGTTGTGTTTGTCCTACATACAAGTATCCACATGGGCATTTGATTCCATAAATGATGTTTTGGGTGTCACAAGTCGCATAATCTCTTAATTTGATTTTTTCTCCAGAGTGCGGATGATTGATGATTGGTCCTTTTATGATATAGTTGCAATTACTGCAATTAAGGCAGGGAAATGTTCCAATGCGGTCTGTGAGTTTCTTCTTACGGGGAGGTTTGGTGTTCACTAGTTTTAAGGTTTTGTCTGCCAGAGGCCTAGGCATTCAATTAAGGCCTACACTCTGTAAGGAGAATAAAGAGTTTGTCAAAAGATGGGAAGCTATACTCAATAAATGCTCTCTAGATCTTATTTTATTAACGATACAAGAATTGGCAAAGAATCTCAATGATTTGGGACAAGAAATACAAGAAATAGAGAAAGAATTAGTTGCGACCCTTAACAGAGAAGAAGTAGACACCATACCAGAGGATATCAATACCAAACTATCGGACTACACTAAAGAGCTTGAAAGTAAGAAGATTAGAACATTTAAAAGGGACACGTATGACTATTTAAAGGATGAGGTATATACTTATATGGAAAAATATGGACCCCCGATAAGAAAACCTAAAGCAAACCATACAAGTGAAACATCAAGTTCAGGAACAGATACAGAGAGAGAAACTACTCAACAGGAAGAAGAACCTACTCCAAATACCTTGGGATCATCAGGCACTCCAGATAACGCCGATAGAAACAGAGTTCCTTTTTTAGACAAAGGCCGAAGAGAACATGAAGGGGCCAAAGAAAAACGAAAAGAAAAACCGAACACAAGATTGCAGCAAAAGAAAACATAGTGATTAATTTATCTTCAAGGGTCTTAACACCAAAGGAGAATCAAACGTTACAGAAGGGACTTGGCTACGTTCCCACATATGACAGTACCCTTTTTGAGTCAAAGATCGAACTTTACAAATTAATACGCAAAATGAAGCTCAAAGTGTTTTTCAGTGAACTAGAGCAGGATGAACAAACAGATGATGACCCCTTAGATTTCAAAGAATTTAAGAATAAAAGCAACTTTATTCCTCCAATCACTGTACCTTCTGTTGATATATTTCAAAAACAAGTTACCAGAGACCTGGAGAAAATTAAATTTGGACATTCCATGAATCGCAACATCCAACCACACGAACTTCGGTTGATCAAGGATTTATATGGAGACAAATCTATTACCATTAGGTCCGCGGATAAAGGAGGCAGTCTAGTATTACTCAACAGCCACGATTACGACCAAGAATGTATCGGACAACTCAATGATACCAAGGTATATGCTTCACTAGACATTGACCCCACTGAGGAAATAAAGAAAAATTTGGAGGGTCTACTCACAAAAGCGGAAGAATTAGAATGGTTTAACCATAACACCAGAAAGTTTCTTACGAACTCTCATCCACGTATTCCACATTTCTATATCTTGCCTAAACTTCACAAGGATCCTCTAAAACCACCTGGCAGGCCTATTGTAGCTGGTATGGACAGCATTCTTGAACCTCTGGGAAAATATATAGACTTCTTTTTACAACCACTCATTCAAAAGACAAACACCTATAAAGGATACTACACATGTTTTACAGCAACTTCAATCTATACTGTTCAACTCTAATCATATTTGCTTTACCATAGACGTCAAAAGTCTCTACAAATCTATTCCGCATGATCAAGGTCAAGAAGCAGTAGAATGGTTTAGAATGGTTACTTTTGCAAGAAGACATTCCAGCACAGAAAGAGTTTATAATGGTACTTCTTGAATTTATCAGTAACAACTCCTATTTCCAATACAAAAATTTGTTTTTCCTTCAAGTAGCTGGCACAGCTATGGGGGCCATCATGGCACCCTCCTATGCCAATGCATTTATGCATAAATTTGAAACTGAACATGTACTTAAGAACATCAATTGGAATAACAACCTAGGGTGTGGATCAGATACATTGACGATATTTTTGGTATCTGGACAAGCACTGAAACCGAATTGCTAGAATTTTTTAAACACTTAAACAGTATCGATCCTAGAATACAATTCACACATGAATACTCTAGAGAAAAGATAAATGTTTTGGATGTGGAAATGAGGATCACAGACTGTGAGTACCAAACAACTATTTTCAGAAAGAGTATTGATCGCAATAACCTTTTGCAAAGACTCAGTTAACAGCAACCGAACCTGATCAAAAATCTCCCCTACAGTCAGATGCTAAGGGTAAAAAGAATAGTCAGTGACCCTTCTGATTATGAAAAAGCAGTGAAATACATGGGAGACAAGGTTTGGGAGAGAGGCTACTCTACGGCTGAAATAGAGGCAGCCACTATCCGCACAGATACACAAGACAAAAAAGATTTGTTGAAACCTCAAGTAAAGAAGAAACCCACTCCTCCTTTGGTTTTTGTATCCAAATATTCCAGACAAAGCAGGCAGATCAAAACCATAATTAAAAAGAACTGGAACACAATAACGTGTGATCAAAGAATAGAACACCTGTTTAAAGAATTCCCCACTTTTGCATACCAACGCAGTCAAAACCTTAAAGACAAACTAGTGAACACCAAACATCCCCGTAAGAAGAAACTCACAGACCGCATTGGAACATTTCCTTGCCTTAATTGTAGTAATTGCAACTATATCATAAAAGGACCAAACATCAATCATCCGCACTCTGGAGAAAAAATCAAATTAAGAGATTATGCGACTTGTGACACCCAAAACATCATTTATGGAATCAAATGCCCATATGGATACTTCTATGTAGGACAAACACAACGTACGGCGAAAATTTGTTGGAATGAACATAGATCATGTATCAGGAACCGAACGGTGACCTCAGCAGTGGCAAGACATTGGTGCGAGAAACGTCAAAGTTTGGCACAGATAAAATTTGTGATCCTGGAGGTGGTACAAAGACACAATAAATACGAAAACTTGCAAAAGCGACTTGACCAACGAGAAACGTACTGGATTGATCGACTTGGCACCCTGGCACCGAAGGGTATCAATGAAGAGAAACTATATGTGCTATTTGTAATTCTGTAATCTTTACTTTTTCTACTGTTTCTAGGGATGCACCTTGTTGTCTTGCCGTCTGGGATACCCTGCAATCTAAGCATATCTCCTTGTCTAAGAAAATTAAGCGTTTTAAGATGGACACCTCTATTTAATAGTTCACTATGTGTGGATAGAGAAATGCACCAAAATATGCCCTAGCTTGGGCTTACAAACACATACTTTAAAATTGCAACTGTTGGCAATTCCCTGCGTTCCGCTACGTATCTTTGCAAACTTTACTTATAACTATTTATATCTTCATTCTTATGACGTTCTTGGAGTTATATTCTTGAAATGACATTTTTTTTGTGCAACTTTGTTTACCTGATTGCCATTTAGCCTCTCTGAGGTATGCAAGATTTTGTGTCAGCGCCACAGCCGCTTTTTCTCTGTTGAGAAAGCACACGTATTTTGAGTTTTCTATGTACTAAATTACAAAGATTCCCCGCTCCCATGGTGATTGTCCAGCCTTCTGTGATGTCATGAAGGTGGGACCCAAGATGTACGTGCACCTACACGACGCCGTTGGGTCACCATGGAAACATTCAAATACGGAAATAGGCATTCGCGCGCGCGCTCGTGCGAATGCAGTTGTCACTGACAGTGTTGCTGACAGGTAAGGTTGACTCCATTTTCCCCGTACTTACGGCCTCAATTAACGTTTCATGTTACTGATTAGTTTCCCTGTGGGTTTTACAGGAGCCTGCACCTCAACCCGTTGCTTCTCACACATATGGAGAAACATTTGAGAATTATTTGAAACTTAAGGTATGGGAAGTTTTTCATAAACATTGTTTTGCTAATTAGCGTTACAAACAGATACTCAGTCATTGACATGGATCTTTTTTGCTTTTTTCTTTTCATGTTTTCTCTGTTGTGGAACACTTGGATCTGGTATGTGTTTACATTTGTTCATCTGAAACATTGTTGTTACACTATGGTTGACTATTGTTGAAATGTTGGTTAATGCAGATAGATCACTGAATCAAGGTACCGCCCTGATGAAGGTTTTTTGTAACTGAAATGCATTGGCATCTGTACATATAATCCTAACCTGATTTGGTGCAGCCTCATTGAATATGATAGAATAATATTCAAAAAGAGCTACGAAAAAGGGATGTGAATAAACATTTCCATTAATCATAACATTTGATGGCGATAATTTATAATTATAAATGCTGTGGATAAACTATTTGATACATAATCTTCCGAATGTGCAGCCCTCTTTAGAGCCAACTGCGAGCACCAGTTTTTGATAGAGCAGACTTACCTTTTTGTTCATGATTTCTCTGGTCCTTATGCCACAGGACCTCTTTATAACTGGTTGCCCCAGGCGAAAGCTTCTCAAGATTGAACAGTATCCAATGTTCGACGTATGAGTTACATTGTAGTGCCCACCTCTACACTTCGTTTTTGTTACTTCATTCCCCTACACCCATACATTTATTGAGCTTTTTGACTTGCAGCAAAGATTTATAAAATTTACCAGGTGTGCACTGATGTCAATTTGTGAGAACTACTAGAGATGCCAGCTAGTTGCATCATAATTCAAGTCCCTCACTCTACCAGCATCGCTGCTCTGCCCCTCGTGTTGCTATGCCACGTTTTGAGGTCACTCTGCCTCTCACATCTCTGCATTCTATTATTGCTTTCCCCCCTCCTACATTGTGCTCGTTCAGTTGATATAACTCCTCTTCCTCTCATGTCTTTACTCTGCAGGCCTTGCAAATTCTTACAAATCCCACTAGACCTGCAGGGCGAGTTCCTTAGTTTACATACTTGACCTAAGAGAAATGCACTCGCCCAAAGGTGACTGGTGACACAATAGTAACCAGTGCTTTTTGTAAAATGGTGCCTGTCGCCATAAGCACACTTCATATTTGGTGCAATGCTGCCAAGCATGCACAGTAAAACTTGCATTTGCCAATGACTAAAAACAAAGTGTATTTGCAGTAAATGGAATATAAATTTCTAACATCCCCATACTCGCAAGCAAGGTCGAGTATCGTGCAAATGGTACTCGCCCTTCATAAAAACTACTTGTGAATGTTAGTGGGCTAGTAGTTTTTGCAAGATCTGGATAGATCTGTTTTTTAATGTTCTCTGTTGTGGTTGCTACTCTTTTTGATTATCTTTTTGCACTACATCTTATGTTATTGGCCTGCCTTTCTCTCATCTGGATTTTCTATTTCCAGCTCTCCCCGTCTGCTGTTGATTTGTGGTTTCTTATTTTACTGTCTGTGTCACTTTTGCTCTGCTTCTATCCCTCACTCCTATTGTGTATGTGTCCTATTATTTACCTCTGTTTCCCTTTTCACTTTATTAGTTACACTCTTTTGTAGCTCCTTGGTCTCACTCTCTCTCCCCTGTTGCTAGAATTCCTGTTTTGGATTGTCTAATACAGGGGTCTCCAACCTTTACCTTAGCTAGAGCTACTTGTAGTGGAGGCCAACAGTGGAGAGCTACTAGCGGGCGATATTGGGGTGGGGATATTTATAAACCTCAGAATTTTTACCAATATTTTTTTGGCTCCATTATTTCCCCTCTTTAAACAGATGGAATAACAAATCCCTTCACGTATATATTAAGAACTTCAAAAACCTCTTTCTTGAATTATTATTTATTAGTAGCTGTCTCAAAAAGACAGATATTTGTTGGACTTCCACACAAATATCCTGTAATTTTTGTGCCCCTTCCTTTGCGTTTTATGCAGGCTTTCTACATGCTAGGCACACTATTGTTTTCCAAATGTGCATTTCACACTTCCATAAAAAAAAGCAATTTTCAAATTGAAAAATGCTGCTTGCGTTCACGAGTTTTCTTTGAAAAGTTTTTTTTGTCAGACACCACACATACTCTGTTATTTGCTGGTATGATAGCTCAGCGGGTTGAGCGCTCGCTGCAGCGATCTAAGCATGATCTGCAGGTCGCAGGTTAAAGTCCCGGCAAGGCCAACTCATCCTTTCATCCTTCTGAGGTCGATAAATGAGTACCAATTTCAGTTGGGTGATATTGCATGTAAATATGTGCTCTGTAAAGTGCTTTGGATTAAGGCGCTACATAAATAACACATCATTATCATTATTTGTGTGCCCCTTTGTGTTTTAGCACAAGTTATATTTATAAAGATTTTAAATGCTTGTCAAACTGGTTAATCACAAATAAATGCTTCTGTTATGCTGACAGCAGTTTTTAGAAAATTAAACTGTGGGTTCATGGGTGCCAACTTTTGATTTTCACTACAGGGGCAGAAATATCCCCACCTCAGCCCTGAATATAAGCAAGCAACCAGTCCAACCCATACCCTGGCCAAACACATTGTATAGCACTTTTTTTTTATAAGGCATTGCAAAAAGTCATACGATTAACAACCTGTAGTTTTGAATATATAACATCTCAGCATCGGTCTGTCAACCTGCTGAGCTACCCTGGTAGGCTTCTACTGTACAGCGTGTCTATGGATCGCTTAATGTACTAAAAGTGGGTGTACCTGTGTCATGGAAGTGATTTAAAGTGGAAATGTACAATGTGGAATTTGGAAAGAAGCCACATAAAAGAAATTGCACCATTTTTTAAATATTATTTTTGAACATTTCCAGGCGAGTGGCAGTGCTACTGTGATATTTACATTGCGTGGTCACAATGATCCTGATCCTGCCCCAGCCCCTCCAACATCTCTGGCAAACAAGAGCAGCTTGCTTAAGCAAGACTGTCGTGGGGGCGCACAAGGCCAACTGTGGTACTACAGGCGGACTGCAGAAGCATAACGTGATACTGACACTTGTCAGTGGATTTCCAAGCAGCTCCATGTGGCACAGCAGCCAAGCACAACACCCCCAATTGGGAGGACCAGGGTTCGGATCCGGAACACGGAAATAGCTGCAAAACGCACCATTAAATGATATAACTTAGGATAAATGTTTATTTTTCGGTATCTTCAGCGCGGGCGACTGAAAAGGCTCAGGCGAGCTACTAGTCGCCCGCGATCGACTGTTTGGCGACCTCTGGTCTAATACATTCCCTGTTCTCGCGGCATTACCCCTCACCCCCTTTGTTCTCTTGTATTGCTTGGGTTCAGAGTTGCTATTTCTCTCATTTTGTGTCATTTGTAATAGCACCAATAAATATTCAAAAATCTGAAAATACATTTTCCATTTACAAATAGAGTGCAGCTTTACCATTGGGTGCTCCTTTCTTTTTATTTTTTATTTTTAGATGTGTGGCAACCTTCTATTGGTCAAAAGGCTGGGAATGATAGAATTGAAGGTTTATCTCACCAGCTGCAGCACTTGCTTGAATGCAGATGTTCTACTAGCACTGTATGCCATTACAAGTATAAGGTCCCTGATTGAATGTGCCTGTTCTGAGCCATTACAAGTATAGCAGCCCAGATGAGATGTGTGTGTTGAGGTATAGCAGCCCTGATGCGATGTGGGTGTTCTGAATCACTGAACATTTAGTAGTACTTTTGATAAGTCGAAAGCTACGTCCGCTCTGTTACAATTGAATGTTACCGGCATCTTAAACACACACCTCTGATGCAGACACATTAACTCACCTATTAACAGGATTTGTACAGGTTACACAATGATCTCTGCAGCAGGGTTATTGACCCACTGAGCTTCCTTTCCCTACAGGCTGTTGGCTCGGAAAGGCAAATAGGGTTAGGACACTGGAAGTTCCATGTGAGGTTTGCTTGACATAACTGGCTCGTCAAAAGCTCTGAGCCTATTTGGACTATCCTACATGAGTCCGAGTCATAATGAGGCTTTGAAATGTGCTCGATTTTTGGCAGTGAGACTCTGTAATCGGACATGGGAGAAGCAGAGGTTTTGAAAAGGGCAAGACAGAGAAGGAGAGATTGAAGTATATGACAGCAGTGCCATCTTCTCACACTGACCACCAGCTCCAGAGGATGGTGGGAAGGATCTATGTGAAAAAAACAAATTGTTTACTGCAAGGTCGAAAATCCTGCATGTAAAAGACATTTTCTGTATTTTTAATGTGGGATGGGGGAGATCCCCCCGCACTCCCTCCACATCCACCCACTTTATTAAATACCCATATCCAACCCTCCCATCCCCCCGCCATCTATTATTTGGGGGAGAGTCGTATTCCATGCACGGTTTTTTAACTCGCAGTAATGGAGTTCAGTTTTTTGGAGTGATACCGGTGGGACGAGCTCAGACACTGGTTTGCTCAGTACTTTAGCTTGCTGCTGAAAATACCAACACATGTTCATGCTTTGTCATTACAGCAGCTCTTTTAAGAAATGCAGGTACTGTCTCAAAACATAGCAGTCCTGCGAAAAAATGTGGGCATGATGCCATCAGCCCTGTTGTGAATAATTGGCACTGCGCCATGACATGCGTATAGCAGCTCCGCTGATCAATTAGGCTAGTTTGCTTGAACATATAGCATTCCTGTTGAGAAGTACAGGTACAATCTGTGCCACTGAAAATACATACAGTACTGCTTCTACCTGCATCCATTATATCCGCTGGCGGTGGGCGGGTGGTCAAAGTTCAGACCACATGCCCAGCTATTCCTTGCTCTTTCAGACAATACACTTTGCCCCATCATGCATGCACATGCACATGCACATGCACACGAACACACGTAATCTTAAAACAAAAAAATCTTCATATAGAACACCAAAAGCTGTTCTTCTCACAAATGCCAAATAACTGCTTGCTGGGAGGCTCTCCTAAAACCTGAAGACATAAAGAACCCAAAGCCATTAAATGCAATTGATGTGCTTTTGTGATTCAAAGAACACAATGTATGAAATAAGCATGCTGCTGCAAATGCACTGCCTCCATTAAAGCCGATTAAAACAGAGGAAAATGAAGCACAAATGTAGCCCTTGTTTAAGACATGTTCATTTTACACAATACTGCATGTGTCCTAAAGCAATGTGAAAGGCATGTTCATGATTGAAAATGCTTCAATAACGCATAACCTACAAAATTCAGGCAGTTGAACAAAGTGAACAAAAGACAAATTCCCTTCTACATTACTCAAAATGTTTATCTAGAATTATTAACAGTGTTGAAAAAATAAACAGACCAGGACTAGACCCGGTTGCTTCTTTCACTGAACTGTGTGGATTGCTAAAGTAAAGAGTGGTTTTGCATGCTGCTGCTGGCCAGGCTCTCGTTAGTGAACTCCATGATTTATGGTGTTGCTGCTATAAATGGCCTGCGTGAGCTGTACGCAAGGAAGAAGGGCCTTATTGACAAGATTTCTGTGTGTAAAAAGGCCTGATGCACACCTTATCTGGAGGGCTGGGGACAGCCTTCCATGCTCCCTACTGTGAGAAACCAGGAGGTGTCTCACCCAATAGTCCCCGGGGATCTGTCATCCAGGTGGCCAGGACACGGCCATCGCTTTTGGAGCCAGTTCCTGGGGGTGGACCAGTGTGCGAGGATCATCTGGGTGAGGGATCTTCTGGGAGTGTGAGACCGGATGGTGAGACGCGGTATCCCCTTCCCTGTAACACCTTTACCCCATCCTACCTGGTAGGATATTAGGAACTGTAACCCACTCGCCCTTCTTTTACAACATGAACACTTTTTCACTGACAGCCCGATATGAGAGAAAACAAACTAACAACTGAGCAGTATACCCGACTTGTGCCAATACATTGGTCAGGCGAGGTCGGGCAATAACTGACCATCACACACACCTGATTTGCTTTAAGCTTCCCCACACGGAATAAAGGCAGAGCACTCTGAGCGAGGCAAAGCACAGGAAAAAAACGCAGATACGAGACGGCAGCTGAATGAGAGGAAAGACAGCAAAACAGAAAGGGATCGCAGGGATGGAAATTGCCTTGACCTTTTCATCAATGTACCGATATTTTCCTGAACCTCCGAGAATAGAAAAAGTAACACCAGTAAACCAGGCAGAAGAATCCTGCATTGTCTATATGAGATACCCGGGGCCCTCACACGTCAATCAAGGTGGGGAGAATCACCAGCTGCCATGGTACCATCCTTGGCTCCAAAAACAATGCAGCGTCGGTGAAATCAACACAGCCAGTGAGTTGGGGAGACCGATACAAGACCGGTCTGTGTTGAAACCAAGGTTGCAAGCAGCAACATTGTATGGGGAGCGCTGCAACGAACACTGTTAAACCGCGTGTGATAAGAGTAAAGTTGAATTTCTGATGAGCGACTGAACTTTAAAACTAAGATACAACACCTTTGACAGAGTAGTCCAGCACCACATGGTTGCTCAATCGAAGGTCTCTAAGGTATCCGGCTGAAGAGTAGAAAAAGTGAAAGTAAGACAAAGTCATATCAAGAAGAGTACGAGTAATTGTAAATCGAAGTGGTCCTGCAACAGATAAAGCAAAATCCTGCGCAAATTCGAAAGTCTTCGATTTTGATGACGTAGAGACATTTGGTCCGAACCCGAGGACGGGAGGCCAATTGAAGGTTTTGGTGTTAAAGTGGGTCTGAGCCCGGCACAGGGGGGCCCATGATGAACAGTAAATTACCTGAGAAGTTGTATATGTGAAATTCTAAGAGGAAAGGAACTAAGTGAAATCCTAAGAAGAAAGGAACTTCAATGTTTGTCGTGTTGCATCAGGCCCTCTGAAATAAGAGACTTAAAATGGTAAAGAGACTTTGGCACAGAAGGCCTGATGTTTTATGAACTGCATTCTCATGCCAGAGAAGCCAGAGTGCATGCTAACCTCGAGTGTGCCTGCCTTGTCCCGTGCTGTGACTTGAACGGTACCCTTGGCTGAGTTCCCCCTGTACACACGCTCTCCTCACCTGAGCTTTCCGAGTCGATGGTATCTTGCAGGCCTCGACGTGCCAGGTAGTCTCTCTCCTTCTTCTGGTGCGTGGGCTTGTCACGGAGAAAAGCCACTGTGACCGCCGGGTGAGAACAGCGGCTCAGTGACCTCCTTTCCGGAACCAAGCCAGAAAATACAGGGAAAAACCCGCAAGGGGAAAAAACCCCTGATAAGAGGTGTCAAGTCTTGTCTCAGAAGGCCAGTTGTTGACAGATGAAAGAAGGAAGCGAAGGATCTCCAACAATGAGGGTGTGGCCTCAAAACGTCCAAGCCCAACGGCAGCAGTAGGCCTGAAGAGCAGGCGGAAAAGGCAGCAGCTGAAATGGCTGAGGTGGAGGTAGAAATCTTCCAAGAAAGCACTGCGGAGGAGCACGGGAGAAAACCCCAGGCTGACTGGGCTCAAAGAGCAAGAGAAGAAGAATGGGTGAGAGAAAAAGAGAGAGAGAGAGAGAGAGAGAGAGAGAGAGAGAGAGAGAGAGAGAGAGAGAGCGCGCGCGGGAGAAAAAGGCACAGGTAGCGCCGCCCAGGGAAGGCGGTGGAGAAGAGTAACCACGGGCAAAGAAAAACCCGTGAGTAGTTCCAAAGCGAAGTGCAGAGGAAGAGCGAAGGACCCAGAGTCGAAAGGTAAACAACAGAGGGGGTTGCAACGCAACAACCTGCCGGGAGGCGGGGATTTAAATACTCCCGGCAGCGTTGCATCCCGCGTTTGGAGCTGCGGCTGCGAACACAGAAAAAGGACTAAATTAACCTTCCTCTGCGTCCTCTCAAACTCCACCGCGGAAGACATCGCCAGTCACAGCGATGGCCGCGACTGCGAGCGACAGTATGCCCCCCCCTAGAGTGCAACCACCCAGGCTTACCCGGGTGCAGGCGATGAAACCTGGCCAACAGCTGAGGGGCATGTATTAGGGAAGCTGGCTCCCAGGAATCCTCCGATACCGGGTAGCCCTTCCAGGACAGGAGGTATTCCAATCGACCATGAAGGAATCTAGAATCACGAATGGCAGAGACTTCGTATTCATCCTGATCGGCAGCAGTGACGGGAAGATTCCGGTTGAGAGGCCGGCGATGTGGATCTGAATAGTAGGGTTTAAGAAGAGAGGTGTGAAAGACAGGGTGTATGCGTTTGAGAGATGGAGAGAGTTGTAGACGATAGGCAACAGGATTGACCTTGGAGAGAATGTAGAAAGGTCCCAAGAAACGTGGAGACCGTTTTGAAGGTCTTGTCCATCTGGGAAGGAATCTGGTGGACAACCACACCTTGTCCCCAGGTTTCCATGAAGGTGCTTCCCTGCGATGTTTGTCGGCTTCAACCTTATTCCGCCGTCTACAATCCCCCAAACTTAGCAATGCACTGTCCCTGGCCTCCCTGATATTTCTTAGCACCTCTTCCGCAGTTGGAGAGTTGGAGAAACTGGGCACCTCGGGCATTAGATAACACGGGTGAACCCCGCAGGTACAAAAAAAAGGGGATACGCCTGTGGCAGCGTGCCTGGAGTTGTTGTAGGTAAATTCCGCAGTAGGGAGTAGAGAAACCCAATTATATTGATGCTGGGAAATAAAGCATCGCAAGTACTGCTCCAAGGTTGCGTTGAGTCGCTCCGTTTGGCTGTTCGTCTGTGGGTGAAACCCAGAGGAAAGAGCCCTTTCCACTCCCAATCGAGTACATAAAGCCGTCCAGAATTTGGAAATGTACTGGCTTCCTCGATCGGATATTATCTTGTCGGGGAGGCCATGAAGCTTGAAGATATCTCGGGCAAATGTTTCTGCCATCTTGGTGGCAGAAGGGAGTCCTGGAAGAGGAGAGAAATGTGCTAGCTTGCTTAGAGAGTCCACCGTAACCATGATGCATGTGCATGACTCAGAATCAGGAAGTTCCACTATGAAGTCGTGGAGATGAGTCCCCACGGGCGAGTCGGCATCTCCACTTGGGTGAGAAGTCCTAGGGGCTTCCCCGAGGCATATTTGACTCTGGCACAAGTTGGGCAGGTCTTTACGTAGTTGAACACGTCTCTCCTGATGTTGGGCCAAAGAAACGACCTCGAGATAAGTTCCAACGTACCATTTCCACTTCTGTGTCCGCCTAGACGTGAGTCGTGACACCATTTAAGAACTTTCCGGCGCAGCGACCCTTCAGGGATATACCACCTCTTCTTGTAGAAGACCCAACCGTCCTTGATTTGGAAAGGGGAATCAGCGGAAAAAGAGATATGAGGAGCCTCTTGTGCAACCGCAGTCTTGACCTCCTGAAGGAAAGAACTCGCCGTGGCTAGGATCGGTTTCTGTGGAACAATGGCTCAGACCTGACCGCTACAGTTTCCAAGTGGGAATCCTTGCGAGACAAAGCGTCAGCCAGACGATTGAGAGACCCAGGGATGTACGTGATCTGGAAGTCGTAATGCGAAAACAGGTAGGCCCATCTAGCCTGCCTGGAGTTCGAACATTCCATGTCCTGTAAAGCCTTTAGGTTCTTATGGTCGGTGCGAATGAGGAACCGATGACGGGCACCCATGAGAAGGTGCCTCCATTCCTCACAAGCCAATTTCATCGCCAACAATTCCTTCTCCAGAACTGAGTAGTTGAGTGTGCTGGGAGAAAGAGTCTTAGAGAGATAGGCGACAGGATGCTCCACCATGTTGAAGGACTGAAGCGACGCCGCCCCGACAGCTATAGCGGAGGCGTCCGTCTCCAAAATAAATGGAAGAGTTTGGTTGGGATGCTGCAGAATCGGGGCAGAGCAGAAGAGGGTTTTCAGATGACAGAAACTTCTTTCCGCCTCAGTAGACCAGGAAAAAGGATAGGCCGTCTTCTTGAGTAGGCGGGTGATGGGAAACACCACCTCCGAAAAGTTTGGAATAAATCTCCGGTAGTAATTGGAAAGACCCAAGAACCTCTGGACCTCTCGGACGGAGGTCGGGGCCGGCCAGTCAAGAATAACGTGCACCTTGTCAGGATCCATGGTGATCCCTCCTTCTGATAGAACATATCCCAGATAATGTACCGAAGGTACAGCGAATCTGCACTTCTCCTCCTTGACCAGTAGATTGTTCTCCTTAAGACGCTCCAAAACTCGTCATACTTGTGCTATGTGATCTCTCATGTTAGGGGAAAAAACCAAGATATCATCCAAATAGATGATGACCGAGATGGAAAGCATGTCAGAGAACATTCGTTCCATGAACCTCTGGAATACTGCTGGGGCGTTCACCAAACCGAACGGCATAACCTTATACTCAAATAAGCCCAGAGGGGTACGAAACGCGGTTTTCCATTCGTCACCCTTGGCAATCCGCAACAGATGGTATGCGTTGCGTAGATCCAGTTTGGTAAAGACTCGAGCACCTTGCACCGCCTCAATAATGTCAGTGATTAGGGGCATAGGATACCGGTCACGGACTGTCACTGTATTTAGGCCCCTGTAGTCGATGCAGGGTCTAAGGTCGGCGGAATCTCTTTTCCTAATGAAAAACAAAGGAGCTCCTGCTGGAGACTTTGAAGGTTGGATGAGACCATTTTCCATGTTGGTATCCAAGTATCTCCGAAGAACTTGTCTCTCGGTTTGGGTGAGAGCAAACATCCGTCCGAATAGAACCAAGGCATTAGGCTCCAGATCGATAGTGCAGTCTTCTGGCCGATGGGGTGGAAGTCTGGCGTGGAGGCACTCCTGAAAAACCTCTGAAAACCCAGCACAGAAATTGGGTAAAGCATGGATACCCACATGGTTGTTGGGGAAACACCTTGACTGGCTGAAGATCAGCTCGACCTTCCAGTGAAAAACAGTTGGTTGCGCAATAAGGGGAACTGAAACTTATCTGATTCTCGGTCCAGTTAATCAGAGGATTATGTCGACGGAGCCAGGTAATGCCCAAGATGATGGGGAAATGGGCAGCCCTGATAATATCAAAGCTCAAAACTTCCTTATGTTGGTTGATTGTCAAGGAGAGATCTTCAGTGGTATGGGTGATGGGACCTGAGGACAAAGGCGAACCGTCCACACCTTCCACCTTCTGACCTTCTGCCCGGGGGATCCGACGGAGACCCACCTTGTCTGCCCACAGGGTGTCGACGAAGTTCCCTTCCGCGCCACAGTCCAATAGAGCCAGTGTTTCCACCTGATGGTGTCCGAGGTTGAGTTGTACTGGAATGACCATCAGCCTAGAGTCCGCCTTAGATTCGGAGGAGGTCACTGACAGAGAGACATTGGGACGATGTAGCTTGCTCGAAGACCCTCGGTCGTTTGTCCCTACTGACGCCGAGGGTAGTCGTTTCCCGACCTCTTGCTTGACAGTTCTGTACAGTCTCTGAGAAGATGTTGCTCTGATCCGCAGTAGCCACACAGTCCTTTCTCTCTTCTGCGACGTCTTTCAGCTGCGGACAAGGGCGCCCTGGTGGCACCGATCTGCATGGGTTCTTCGGAAACATTGGTAGTAGAGCTACCAGGGAGAAAGGTTACAGAGGGGTCTGAGGTATGGCCAGGAGTTCTTTGCTTACGACATTCAACTCGTCTCTCTTGAAGGCGATACTCTATATGAAGGGCAGCAGAAAGCAGATCTGAAAAAGTAGGAGAACGAGGAGATCTGGCTAGCTCGTCTTTAATCTCCTCCTTCAGTCCTCTTCTGAAAATGGCATACTGTGCTGTCTCGGGCCATCCTGCTCCGGCTGCTAATGTTTTGAAAGAGGAGATGTATGACAAAACGTCTAGCGAGCCTTGCCTGACATCCAACAGGTCTTCGCAGGCTGTCAAGGAGAGCTCGGGTCGTTCGAAGGTCTGCTTGAGAAGATTCTGAAACCCCGAATAGTCCTGCAGAATGGCGTTTCCACTAGTCACCAATGGGGTGGCCCAGGACAGAGCGTTTCCAGTCATGTTGGATATTAGGAAACCCACCCGGGCCTGATTTGTAGCAAAGGTACGGGGTCTGAATGTGAAATGAACCAGGCATGCTTCAAGAAACTCCTTCACCTTCTTGGGGGAGCCATCAAATTTCCCGGAGGACAGCGCCATGGGTGGCAATTCCGAGGGAGTCGGTTCCCTAGCCGCAACCATTTGTTTAAGCAAAGCGTTCTCAGTCTTGACCCCTTGTAGCTCCTGGGACATGGCCTGGAAAGCCTTCCACAGCTCTTGGACCTGTTCCTCAGCTGACATCGTGATACTCTTTGGCGTTGCAATCTGTGACTTGAACGGTACCCTTGGCTGAGTTCCCCCTGTACACACGCTCTCCTCACCTGAGCTTACCGAGTCGATGGTATCTTGCAGGCCTCGACGTGCCAGGTAGTCTCTCTCCTTCTTCTGGTGCGTGGGCTTGTCACGGAGAGAAGCCACTGTGACCGCCGGGTGAGAACAGCGGCTCAGTGACCTCCTTTCCGGAACCAAGCCAGAAAATACAGGGAAAAACCCGCAAGGGGAAAAAACCCCTGATAAGAGGTGTCAAGTCTTGCCTCAGAAGGCCAGTTGTTGACAGATGAAAGAAGGAAGCGAAGGATCTCCAACAATGAGGGTGTGGCCTCAAAACGTCCAAGCCCAACAGCAGCAGTAGGCCTGAAGAGCAGGCGGAGAAGGCAGCAGCTGAAATGGCTGAGGTGGAGGTAGAAATCTTCCAAGAAAGCACTGCGGAGGAGCACGGGAGAAAACCCCAGGCTGACCGGACTCAAAGAGCAAGAGAAGAAGAACGGGTGAGAGAAAGAGAGAGAGCGAGAGAGAGAGCGGGAGAAAAAGGCACAGGTAGCGCCGCCCAGGGAAGGCGGTGGAGAAGAGTAACCACGGGGAAAGAAAAACCCCTGAGTAGTTCCAAAGCGAAGTGCAGAGGAAGAGCGAAGGACCCAGAGTCGAAAGGTAAACAACAGAGGGGGTTGCAACGCAACGACCTGCCGGGAGGCGGGGATTTAAATACTCACGGCAGCGTTGCGTCCCGCGTTTGGAGCTGCGGCTGCGAACACAGAAAAAGGGCTAAATTAACCTTCCTCTGCGTCCTCTCAAACACCACCGCGGAAGACATCGCCAGTCACGGCGACGGCCGCGACTGCGAGCGACACGTGCTGAAATCACAGGGAAGGGAAGCCAACGGCTTGAATATCCTGACATATAATTTCTTGAACACTTTTCGTTTTGCATAACATTGTTTCCCACTCTATTTGTATTTAGAAGTAAGGATTGGCAATAGGTTTATTAGTATAGGCACATTTATTTTGACAGACTCGACTAGGGCTGCATTATTTTTTGATGGTCGTTGCTTGCTCCCATCTTTAGATATAGGTTTAGTTAGGCATTTTTCAAACCCAATTGAAGTACAGTTAACACCCATGAACTGTGACAACTTGTGAATGTCTTACTGTTTGATACCATGCACTGTTTGATCCTTATACTACCCATATGGACTTTGACTTGGAGGACATTATGGTGGTACAACCACAATAGGGAACAACCATTCAATAAAAAAACATTTCCTGGAAGATTTGCACAAGCTCAATAAAATCATTAAGGTCTGCCTTGCTAAGGTAAGAAGAGACCTCGGTCATACGCGGTATCTATGATGCTTAGAATACTGAAGGGAATTCCCTTATGTGGGATGTATTGACACACTTTTGCTCTGCTATGCTGCATCACTCTGTTATGATGGTGCCAGAAACAGCACAATGTCTGCAAAACCCTTGTACGTTCCAAAACCCGTGAAAATCGTGCTTTTCAATGCACAAAAATGATGGCTGCCCAATCTACCACGCATGTTGTCAGTGGTGGAACAGAGCTCTCACTACTGAAATGTGTCACTGGGCTCCACAACAATTGAAAGTGGAGTGCAGATGGAAAAAGCGGTGCTTTGCTAAATGAAACTCCAATATTGCTTTAAATCACCCTTTCTTTGCTGCTGAAATTTCAGAATGCCGGTACAGAACACCTTACAAATATTCAAAATTCTCACTGTGTGAATTAAACCTGGCTGAGCTGCCAGGACTGGAAAGGCAGGTTTCTCCCAGAAAGGGGGCCTTCCTCTCAGATGAAACACACGGGGAGGTGCTAATTGCTGGTTAGCCCAGGACTAAACAATGGACATCCTCCAACTCCAGAAACTGGAGGTGTGAAGGCGATCGTAAATGAGACTTGGCATGAACATACCCCAAGGAGGGGGTGTTTGTGGACTCCAGGGAGAGACCAAGGGGTGGAGCCAAGTGACCATCTGTTGCTGAACCTGAAAAACGAACACATTTTTAAAAAACGTATAACTTGCTATCCAAAATGGTGAAAAATTAAAAAATGACAGTTAATTTAATTTCCGGCTGCACATGTGAAGAGACGGCAGAACTTTGTGACATGTTCTGGACAGGAATGGCAAGAAATGTGATTTTATGCTAAATGTATGACTGTTAGAATTGTGAAAATTTACACGAAAGTCCCCATGTTAAACACGCATATTTGTGGAAATTTGCAGAAAAATCGGAAAGTGTGTTCATTAGCAAAAAGAGCAAAAATCTGTAGAAAGGGGAGACAAGATCCCACCACTGCGGGGTTTTGAGGAATAGCTGCTATGTAAAATATGGCATCTTTATGTCTGATATGTATAAAGTTGACCAATATAGAAATGTACATTTAATATAAAATCAGACTTGGAGACCAATGGCTAAAGGGAGGTCTCTGAGGATTGTAAAGCAAATCATAAAACCTGACATCACCCAGCCTTGAGCCAATCACTCAAATTGCAAGGTGGAGATGAAGTATTGACCATATCCCACCTCAAAGGGGCAATCTTAGCTAAGCCAGCACACACACCCTTTATGATGTCATTTTATAGCATAAATAGAGACAGCTGACCAGACATGGGGACAGACAGATCCACTCTCTCCTGATGCTGGCGGAGCGCCCTGCTGCTGAAATCTACATCTTCCTTGCATCAGACTCCAGAAACTTGGCAAAGCAAAGGCCTATTGCATACCTCATTCATCCTCTGGTGTGTGGAGCTAGCGCTTAAACGAAATTGCTTTGAGTTCAATGGAAATGTTTTTCAGCAAATTGAAGGAGCAGCCATGGGGGCCACTATGGCTCAAAGTATAGCAAACCTCTATGTCGAGACATTTGAAAAGTCCCACACCTACAACAACAATAACCCATTCATTAATAGCATCACCAGATGGAGCCGATATATTGATGACATTCTGGTATTATGGAAAGGTACCCACACCGAGGCAAACAACTTCTTCACATGGCTGAACTCTCTTAATCCTCATTTACGATTCACCATGACGGCTAGTAATGAATTCCCTAACTTTCTAGACCTAACTATCTTCCATCAAAATGGCATTCTTAAAATCAAACCATACCACAAACCAACAGACAAGAACTCCTTACTAGATTATTCTAGTCACCATATTAAACATCTGCGGGACAACCTCCCTTTTGGCCAATTTCTACGCCTCAAAAGAAACAGCTCAGACAAAGATACATACGAAGCAGAAGCCGCCACTCTGAGTAAGAAACTTAGACAAAGAGGCTACCCCAAAATATTAGTGAAAAAATCAGCTAAAAGCGCATTTAACAATAACCGAGAAGCCTTACTAGAACCTAAACCTATTAAACCTAAGGATGACCGTATTGTTTGTGTTAACACTTTTACGGACCAGAGTTTTAAAATCACCAATATCATAAAAAAAACATTGGAAAAAAAAATGTTTGTTAACACCGCTACTCAATCTATGCCAGTGCCAATATTTGCCTATAAACGAAGCACCACTATAGGCAATAGAGTTAGTAACAGCAAATTAAAATGCCTCAATACAACCAACCCTAAATTGACCACTCTATGGGGCCTCCCAGACGCCACCGGACACTTCCCATGTGGATCCTGCGGGGCATGCAAACCTACCACTAAAAGCAAAGAAAGTGATATTGGCCTTTCAAAACTCTGGACCCAAAAGAACCTCACCAATTGTAATACCGGGTTTGTGGTTTACTTGATAACATGCAAATGTGGACTGCACTACGTGGGAAAAACAATTTGCAAAGTGAAAACCCGTATCATGGAGCACCGAAGCTGCCTAAGAAATAAAACTGAGAATGCTACCATGGTCAAGCACTTCATCCACCAGAAGCATAATCATGAAGACTTCACATGGACAGTACTGTTATCCCTGAAAGGGACTAAACATGAAGCACGCGAAAATAAACTTTTCAGAATGGAACAAAAACTGATTTACACCTTGCATAGTGACGTCAGAGGTCTTAATGAATCCACTGAATGGCACAATATCTAGTTCCAACTTCCCATGGTACCACTGGCAACTACCAGTTAACATCCTGAGCCATTCCATTAGCTCAACATGAGACCCCCTTCTTTTCTTTTTTTATCTACACTCTAGAGACAGATGTTTGCTCTAACTTAATTATTCTCACCCGTCCTCCTTAAGACTAGCTTAGTTACCCTATAGACTACACATTTTTCTCCTATGGAGACACCAACCTATACATATTGACACCCCAGTAAAAGATGGCTGCCGTGTTTACGCCACACTCAACGTTTCCTCGCATGACTAACACTGAGGAAGGACCACCCACATCTCCATGATTACCCTGAAGCATCGGCTTCCCCGCGCTAACAGTCGTCTCAACAGAGCCTCCCTGACTAACACCCGGCACCACACGGCACGGTCACTCGACAACAGGTAAGCCCCTCTTATGATCGATACAGGCACACGTCCTGTACTTTCAGTTTTCACTTTCACTTAACGCAGCATCTCCCGCTCTATTTCAGTGTCGAGAAAGGGATCCTTCCCATCCGCCAGCCATACCTTCATGGTTACCTCTTCAACCAGACTATTCATGCCCCAGTCTGCAGGTATGACATACGAGTTACCTGCACCCTCCAAGTCTCTGTCTATGCATAAGACGTTCACACTCACGGTGCCACGATCGGATATGCATCTTCCAGATAGCTTTTGACAGAAACACTGCATGCATCTACCACTCCTGATTTCCTTATCCTATCACTCGAACGACAGTCTCACCCTTGTTCACTTAACAGCTCGATTGTGATAGAATTAGACTTTTAATCACAAGATCTATAGCATACACAACATTTACTATTATCCATTTGAGCACCAGCACGACAAATGACCGTACTCTGTCGACTTCCCGACTCCGGGTATCTACTTCTCTGCAAGCTTATACATATTCCACTCTGCCCCACGGCAAAACTATTCACGCCTAAATAAACAGCTGATTCTGTGATTTTGTTATTGTGTTGTGAGCACAAATAAGGCTTCTATCTTTAAGCAACTCTGTGCTTAATGTGTTAATTATATACTTTGTAGGATTGATTGATTCCCCTACACCTACTGACTACCAGATGTAGCGAGCCCCAACCAGCACCACTTAAGGTAATTACCCCTTACTAGATGGTGCCTTAGTTCTTCCATTTGAACTCTTCAAAGCACCTAGCTACCCACAAACTGACTTTGTTTTATATGTTTTTAACCCAAAAGATGCTATGAGACAGAAGTTGACTATATTTACAATCCAATAAGAATCAGGCTATGCCGTAAAAACCATCTTCTCCTGATGAATGTTCTATACTAATGTTAAAAAGAACAAACATGTCGAGACAACTCTCTGGACTAAAAACAGAGACAAAAATCTAGGACACATTAATTCTAGTAGAATCTGGTACTTCAATATCTGTTTTACAAGTACCAATTGTGTATGTATCTTCTGTGAATTTGTTTTAACTCGCTATCGAAGCCTGTTACGTTATCCCTTGTTTTATATTGGATGTTATGTATTGTATGTGGACCATCCTATTTAATTATGTTTTAAAGGGATGGTCTAGTAAACATTTTTATTTAAAAAATAGATAGGCAACATAAAAAAAAATACTAGCATTCTCCGTTTTAAAACTTCCTATGTAAAATTTTGAGCTATTCAAGCTCAAAATTCGCAAAAGCAAGCACATGGGCGCATCCATTTTGTGAAATGGAGGCCCTCCTGTGCTGGCTTTTGCGGCACTAATGAAGGAAAAGCCAGCCAGCTGTAGTAAGCCAGCTGTAGCGCCTTGCTGACTCTGTCCAGTCCTGTGCTGTGCTGTGACCAGAGCGCCTTGTTGACCCTGTCCAGTCCAATGTGCCCAGCGGTCAGTCCCTAACAGTCCAGAATCCTGACGGTCCAAAATCTTAAATCCATTTTGTTTTGTACAGAAAGCTAGAAACTGTTGATTTCCATGCATTATCGTGTCCCCTCCTAACCTCTAAACTATCCTTACTTCCATAATCAGTAACATTGTCTAAATCTGTAGTGAAATCTTATTCTGTCTATCCATAAAAGAATCTTTTTCCTAGTAGTTTGTCTACTTTGATCTATTAAATTTTTTATTCGAGTGACCAGCCTAGCTCTCCAAGGTGGACAGCGAGGAACCAGGACTGAGTCACGAATCACTCCTGACTCTTAACTGTGCCGTCCTGGTGGCTTAGCTGGGATGCTGTAGTCCATAGCCAATATTTTCTGATTTAACACTAAAGCCTCATTCCATTCTCGCGCCTATCTCGCAAAAACGACCTTTACTAAAATCGCTATAACTCCTTCTGTTTTTGTGATCGAAACGAAATTTCAACTCCTACTTGTAGCTAAAATTTGTAGCTATTTCAAAACAGTGTGGTTATCCCGTTACCATAGTTCTCCAGCATAGGGTCTGGCATGGATTCACATGCTCATGAATATTCCCCTTCATCAGGCTGGGAATCCTCGGTAAAGAAAAAATCATTATCAGTTTAGTTTCTGAACTGTCTTTCTTGGTAGTAACCAATCACTGGTCTCTGGGTCATACTGCCCCCAGCCAATGACTGCCCTCTCCCTAAGCCCCTCCCCTGGCAGCCATCCTCAGATTTCTACTGCATGTTCAAGTGTTCGGAGTCCTCGTACTATAGCTCTTGAGCTTTTACTGCGTTTTCACGCTTTTTTCAAAGAGATTTTCTCATTTTTTGGTTAAATCGAGCCTCAAGCTCCACCATTCTACTCCGATAACGGGGACCCGTTTTGGAATTTTCTACACCCCGCAAGTGTGAAGTTTTCATCGAGTTACGCTTCTTGGAGGATTCCAGAAGATCTGAGGCCTACCATGGACATGGCCCAGGACAAGGGAAGCTCAACGCCCGGATCCAAGCTGTTCAGGAACTGCCCTGGATGCGGGTTAAAGAATGTTTTCAAGGAGGACGAGCATTTGAGATGTCTCTACTGCCTTCATGAGGACAAGATGCATGTGGAGAAGGACTGTGCGTTCTGCAAGAATCTATCAGCATGAGGGATCGTTGTACCCGCCTCGCCAGCTAAGAAAAAAAGGTCTGAGCGGTCTTCTAAGTCCTGTGAGGGCGCCCAGGCGACGGGGCCCAACAGAAGGCTAAGCACCGCGAGTCCGCGGGCACCGGGAGCGCTGAACGGTCGGACTCTTAGGCTGCCAGGCAGGGCGCGCCATCCCCGGCACCATCAACCACCAGCCAACGCTCTGGTTCGGGGAAGAGGAAATCCGAGAACCCGGGTAAGCTTCTGGAGAGGCCCCGGTCGATCTCGAAGGATTCAGCCGAGGGGAAGCGAGGCGGTGACCCTCCCCCCAAGGTGAAGGCCTCAAGCGCACCCAAGGTGGTGAAGGCCTTGATTCACCCGGCTAAGGCCTCTATCGAGGGAGTCGCGGCGACCCTGGCGAAGCCTGTGGAGGCTACATCAGTGGAGGCGACCTCGGGGCCCAGAGTTTCCCTGCCACCGCGGAGGGAATCCTCTTTCCAGCCCATCGACAACACCCCCGTGAAGACCCCGGTGGAAAAAGAGGGGGTGGGGGCCGGTGGCCATTACAGACAGATTCAGCCTCTAAGGAGGAGCTGGGGGAAACCGTGAAGAACCTCAACGAGAGGTTAGAGGAGGTACGATCCCACTGGAGGGATCCCGAAGAGGTGGTCGAAGAAAGCGACGGTGGTGCCGACTAGGACCCAGTGGAGGAGCAGCCTTCCCTCCCGTCGCAGCCATTGCCCGAGCCTCAGGACAACTCGGCGGCCATTTCGATGGCAAACCAAAACTTATGCACGGAGATAAGGACGAGATTACCACGAACCCCGGCGGACGATCCAGAACCGGGCCCTTAGGGAAGCCCTCCGAACAAGCGGAGGAGAATTCATCCCTCCCCGCCCTTCATGCCCCCACGAACCGTGGGGCCCTCATCCCCCTCACCAGACCCCAGGGATGACACGGCGACGGATACGACGACGGGGGACGGATGACGACGGTGGTGACGACGGGACGGACCTTCCATCCCCACTCCCTCGAGCTTCTCCGCCCAACGAAATTGGTTCCTTTCACGCCATGACCGCCAGGGCATCTGAGCTCTTCCAGCTCTGCCCTGAGGAACAGAAGGAGGGTTTCCTCTATCAATGGCGAGAGGTCAAGAGAGAGACGGTCCTCGCGGTACCGTTACTCGACGATATCTGGGATGAGGGGCTTGCGATCCTGAAGAACCCGTCCACGATGCCTGCCAAGAGGAACAGGAACGAGAAGTAGTACCGGGACCCCGACACCGCACCTTTGTGCCTCAGGGCTCAACCTACGCCCGATTCGGTCGTCTCAGCGGCGGCCAAGAAGGTGGTGGCAGGGGCGACAGCCTCAACCTCTACTTCCCCACCTGACGGCGAGGGTAAGAAATTGGGCGCCATGGGGCGACGGGTCATCCCGTCGGCGGCGACGACAGTTAAGGTGGCCAACGCCTTAGCGATAGTGGTCTGTTACGACGGGGAGCTGTAGTGCAAAATAGCTCCCCTACTGGACTTCCTACCAGAGGACAAGAGGGCGGAGTCCCTGGAGATTCTGCAGGAAGGTGAGGTGGCGTCGGACCACGCCATAACGGTGGCAACGGACATTGCCGACACCGGTTTTCGCCAGTTAGGCAACGGTGTTTGCCTTCGACAACGTGGTTGGCTCAAGGCGACAGACTTCCGTCAGGACGTGCAGACCAGGGTTTTGGACATGCTGTTCGACGGCAACAACCGGTTTGGGAAAACAGTGGATGAGTCGCTGCAGACCATCAAGGCTGACACAGAGACGGCCCGAGCCCTGGGAGTCCTTCAGCAACGACGGCCCTTTCGGAGCACGAGAGCCAGACAGGGGGCCTCCAAGGGATCAAGCGGTGGCTCCTCTATGTACCGCCAGGCAGCCCGCTCCTCGTCCCAGGAGGCTTACAGGGGTCGCGGCAAGCAAGGAGGATCTCGGCGTCGTCGCCAAGGAGGCCAAGGCGGCAAGGCCACCTCCAAGCAAGATGGAACCGGCCGTAGTGTCTGGCCCCCACCAAAGCACCCTGGTGCTAGGCCGGCTGGCGAAGTTCGTCAGCGTGTGGGAGTCAGTCTCCACTGACCGTTGGGTGCTAGATGCCCTGGCCCACGGGCACACTCTCGAATTCCGAAAGAAGTGTCCCTGTATTCCTCCCGTGGCCAGGAAGGAAAATCACGTTCCTCAACTGCTGTTGGAGGTAAAGGCAATGCTCAAGAAAGGTGCCATCGAGCTCGTCCCCAAAAGGCTGCGGGGCTCCAAGTATACTCAAGATACTTCCTCGTCAGAAAGAAGACAGGCGGTTGGCGCCCCATCCTGGACCTATGTCGGTTTAACAAATACATCAAGGCACAGAAGTTCAGGATGGTCGTTGGACTTGGAGGATGCTTACTTCCACATCCCCAGTTCCTCAGATTCGTAGTCCAAGGACGCCACTACCAATTCAGAGCTCTGCCATTCGGATTGAAGTAGGCACCCAGGGTGTTCACCAAGTGCCCAGCACCAGTGGCGGCGCAGCTGCGCCTGCAGGGGATCCACGTCTACCCCTACCTAGACGACTGGCTCATCCGTGCAAGGACAAGAGTCTTTGCCGTCGAGCACACGGCGGAGACCGTCCGCTTACTCACAGAGCTGGGTTTCTCCATCAACTACCCGAAATCCCATTTAGTTCCGTCGCAGGTGGCACTGTTTCTGGGAGCGAAGCACGATACAGTGGAACGATTGGCGTCTCCGTCGGAGGAAAGGACGAAGGCCATCTTAGGCAAGGTGCAGCAGCTGCTAGCCACGGACGTGGCCAGGGTGAGATCCATCAAGTCCCTCCTCGGTATGATGTCCTCATGCATCTATCTAGTGTGCCTGTGCAGGCTATGGATGCGTCCTCTACAGGAGTTCCTCGACTCCCACTGGATGCAAGCGGCGGGCAGCTTCGAAGACAAGATCCCGCTCAACAAGGTTGTCCGTAGGGCGATCCAGTGGTGGGGCACCCGTGCACACCTCATGGCGGACATGGACTTCCAGACCCCGGCACACCAGGAGACGGTGACGACGGACGCCTCCCTGGAGGGATGGGGTGCACACACCGGAGATCTCCACGCAAGAGGCCTTTGGCTCGCGGAGGAGAGGTCTCTCCACATCAACATCTTGGAGCTCTGCGCCATGTTCTGGGCGCTCAAGTCGTTCCTCCCATCCCTCAAGGGCAAGGTCGTGAGGATCTTCACCGACAACACCACCACGATGTTCTACATCCGGAAGCAAGGAGGCACCAGATCCCCAGCCCTATCCAAGGAGGCCCAGGATCTGTGGCACTGGGCCGTCGCACAGGGGATGTTTCTAGTTTCCTTCCATCTGGCAGGAATAAAAAACACCATCGCCGACTCACTCAGCAGGGAACTGCGCTCATGCCACGAGTGGGAACTACGCCAGGATCAAGTGGATCGGCTCTTCCAATGATGGGGCGAACCCCAGATCGACCTGTTCGCGACGGCGACGAACTCCAAGTGCCAGAGTTTCGCCAGCAGGTTCCCCCAGCCGAGGAGCATGGGCGATGCTTTCTCGTTCCCCTGGGACGGCCTGTTCCTGTATGTGTTTCCTCCGTTGCCGCTGCTGCTTCGACTCATCAGCCAGCTCGAGGTCCCAGTGCAGGATGATCCTTGTCGCACCGGCGTGGCCAAGACCGATCTGGTTCCCGGACCTTCTGGACCTCTCAGCGTCCCCACCAGTCAAGCTGTCGACATACGCAGATTTTCTCTCCAGAGAGGGAGGCGCCATTCTTCATCACGACCCGGAGTCGCTGAACTTGCAGGCCTGGCTCCTGCAGCACTAGAGTTTGGAGGGTACGATATCCCAGCTGACTGCAGAGAGGTTCTTGCAAAGGCCAGGGCGTCCTCACTCAACTCTCAAGTGCTATGGACATTGGTGGAAGAGGTTCTCTGGTGCCGGGCACAGAAGATCAACCCTCTACGGATTACGGCACCTCAAGTGCTACCATACCTACTGTCGCTGGCCAAAGCTGGACTAGCTCACGCTTCCATCAAGATACATCTGGCAGCGATCTCCCGATACACCAGAACTGCAGGACGGCCGTCCTTGTGGTCTCATCGACTGGTGAAGAAATTTATGAAGGGACTGTTCCGATCGTTGCCGCCGGTGAAGGCTCCAGCCCCGGCGTGGGAGCTCAACGTGGTGCTGACCAGGCTCATGGGGCCATCATTCGATTCTTTGCATTCGGCTCCGTTGAAGTTCCTGTCGTGGAAGACAGCGTTCCTTGTGGCCATCACCTCCGCACGACGCGTGGGAGAGATTCAGGCCCTATCCTGCAAGCCTCCATACTTGACTTTTCATGATACAAGGGTGGTGCTGAGGACGCACCCCTCGTTCATGCCCAAGGTGCTGTCGGACTTCCATCTTAACGAGCCCTTGGTGTTGCCAGTTTTCTTTCCGTCGCCTTCGTCGCCGGCCGAGAGGACTTTGCACTCGCTGGATGTAGCTAGAGCGCTTAAGTTCTAAGTGGATCGAACGAAGAGTTTTCAGTAAACCTCACAGCTGTTTGTGAACTTTTGACCTGTGAACCAAGGGAAGGCTCTCTCGAAGGCTTCCATTTCCAGACGGCTCTCCGCTTGCATCATGCATTGTCATCGGTTGGCCAACCGACCGTTGCCTGGCTGTCCGAGAGCCCATTCGACCAGAGCGATCGCTGCTACTACGGCGTTCTTGTCCGGTGTGCCCCTGCTGGACATCTGCAGGGCTGCTACGTGGAGGTCGACGCACACCTTCATGAGATTCTACTGCGTCGACCGGGATTCCAGGGAGGAGTCCAGAGTCAGCCAAGCAGTGTTGCGCAACCTGTTCGCCTGAAGGTTGGCCTGGTGAGGAGGTAAGAGTTGCTTAATGTTGAGTTTATGTAATGCTTAATGTTGAGTTTATGTAATGCTTAATGTTGAGCCTTTTGCCACCTCCCGTGGTTGTGCATGTGTGTACTGCTATGTACTCTTATATCCATGAGCATGTGAATCCATGCCAGACCCCATGCTGGAGAAGGAACAAGTTACTTACCTGTAACTGTTGTTTTCCAGCATGGGTCTGGCATGGATTCACATGCAAACCCTCCCTCCTTCCCCTCTGCGGCTCTTCACTTGGTCATACTGCCACTTTACGTGCTACCAAATCTGAGGATGGCTGCCAGGGGAGAGTCTTGGGGAGAGGGCAGTCATTGGCTGGGGGCAGTATGACCCAGAGACCAGCGATTGGTTACTACTAAGAAAGACAGTTCAGAAACGAAACTGATACTGATTGTTTCTTTACCAAGGATTCCCAGCCTGACGATGGGGAATATTCATGAGCATATGAATCCATGCCAGACCCATGCTGGAGAACAACAGTTACAGGTAAGTAACTTGTTCCATAGCACGCATGGAGAAGTTTGCAGCAATTTTTAAATCTTGAGAAATGTTACACGTGTAAAATAGATTCAAACTGCTTCCAACTTGGATTTTAAGACTGCAATGGAGTACAAAAAGCTACTACAGCACACCAGGCGGGTGGAGGATGCTTTGGAAAAGAATAACCAGAATAGTAAGGACCAAACTCAGGAGGTGAGTCTCCTGCAGCAAAAACTGGCTCAATACTCCCAATTCAGGCAGGAAGCACAGAGAGACCATGAGGCTCTCTGTGAAAAGAATGATAGGCTCCATAGACAGATAGCCATGCAGGAACATCTCAGAGACCAGTAAGGCCTTAATAGTGGAACAAAAGGGTCGGATTCGGGCATGTCATCAGGGAGGAGGGGCTGAAAGAGATGAGGTAAGATGGGAGAGAGAAACCCCTGAGCATAACCTCAGGAACCCTGGCATCAGGGCCTTTAATCCCTTCAATTCCATGGACTCTGCCACCCCCATGTCCTCTGGCTCATATGAACCAAGGGCCACAGGGATGGTAGACTTCAACACAATGGGAAATATGGGGCTAATAGATCAGCGCCTCCCAGAAATGGATGGGCGGGCATCTATGTACAGGTTCCCAAGTGCTAGGGCCATCTTCTCTGATCAGGGAGACTCCAGTGAAGGGAGAGTCATAGAACTGGATCCTCAGAAATATCAACTACCTAGAGATCATCAGTGAAATTTGGTGGGGAATTCCATGAGACTAGGCCCACTAAGGGCATCTTAAAAACCTCTTCCCAGCTAGGATAGTGGGGGGATACTCAGCCAATCCTGGGAGCAAGGGAGAGTCAGAAGACTCTTCTGAGCGCCACAGGTCCCAAGAAACTAGGCCCCCACATTCTGCCAGCCATTCCCAAGCTCACAGAATCCGGGAGAGCTTAGAAGATAAGACAGCCACCTCTGGTAGCAGTGCCTCTGAGTCAGAGGATGAGTGGACCAGGGTGACCAGAACTAAAAAGGCCAACAAAGTTAAGAGAGCTTTACTCAAGGATCTCCTGAAGCAAATAAAAGCTATTTGGAGCGTCATCACGCCCTACCACAAAAATGCCAAATATTCAGTTTGGGAGCACCTTGAACTGTTTGAGCAAATGATGGAGACTTTCCACCTGAAGGACAGCCAAAGCTGTATTCAGGATGTAAAGTGGACATTTTCACCTGAGTACTCCAGCTTCTTTGCGGGGCTGGAGGATCAGAACCATTCAAGGTGATCATCCTGAAGCATTTTTCTATTCATAGAAACCCTCAAGAGGCCCGCAAGGCAGCCTACAACCTACAATGTGGGGAAAACGAGGCCCCACAAGAAATTGTCCATTAACTTAAACGTGCCTTTGCGCAGACCACCAGGAGGGTGTGCACTAACAGTAGGGAATTTGTCAATACCTTCTTTCATGCCCTCCCTAAATACATTATGACCCAGCTAGTGAGGGACTTTCACGAGAAAAGATCACTAGACTAGGTTATTGAACAAGCAACTCGCATTTATGAAGTGCAGAAGCCACTAGAAAGTAAAAGTACTAACAAAAACCCAAAACCAACCAACACCCATGCTGCTGCTTAGGTGGCAGAGGTGAAGGTTGCCCCCATTTTAGATCTGGAATTTGCGGGGCGGCCTAAAAACATTCCTGCACAGAAGACTACTAATAACGCTTCACCCAGAAGGCCCTCGGGCCAATCCCAAATGGGGAGTCAGGGAGGTAACCCCACAAATGGGACCGCTAACTCCCCTGACTACATCAGCCGGCGATACAAGGGCAACAGACCCATCCTGGGCTATGTGTGGACTCCTCCAGCCCAAGGGCGGGGGGGATCCAACCAGGCAGCTGCCAACCCAGGGAACTTCCCTCCACACTTTCCCCAGGAGGGCAGTAATCCCCCAAATGCCAGGCCACGTTTCTTTCCCTGGTACCTGCCAAACCTCAACCCCCAAAACAACCCTTCTTTCTTTCCCCACTTTCCTGAGCCCAGACAGCCCAATCAGGGAGAGGGGAGGCCAAGGGTGGAGGGGTACCAAAACTATCCCAACCAAGGGTATTACAGGAGAAGGGACAGTTACCCTTCCCGTGATCAACCAAGACCAGAGGACCCCGTACCAGCCAGAGTGGGTGTCCCAACTGGAGTGCCAGGTCCAGGACATGGCACAGGATTTGGGTCACATGCTGAGGGCTCAACAGAACTCTCAGATTAGCATGGCGACTCGGAACTCCTCAAGTCAAGGGTCTGGTGCTCCAGAACAATGACGGGGGAAGAACCCCGACAACCCACCGGTTCCCAGGGAGGAGGCACAGGAGCAAGGGGGTGTAAAGCCTTAGAGAAAGCTTCCTTCCCCATTTGTGGAAAGCCCGTTGAAACCCAGGAACCGGAACCAAAATCTCCTGCCCCCGAAAATCAGCAACCTAAGGAACAGAGGGCAGTTAGGAGAAATAAAGAGCCTAAAAAGGCCCATTTTGTGGAGGAGGAGCAAATCTTCCAATTTGAAGGAGAGGGATCCTCCGAGGATTCTGGGGAAAGGATCTTCTCCTTCAGAGATGGGGGAACTCCTCCCAAAGAAAAACGGGTCCCAAGAGATCCTGATCAAGACTGGGTAGATGTGGGGACCGAGTTAGAACCACCCAATATTGAACCCCAGAATGACCAGCAAGACAATCGCCTTGGTCAAACCGATTCTGGTGACTGCCTCCAAAAAGGGGGGTCAGCTCAGACTCAGAACCAGGAGAGCCCAAAACGTTCCCCATATCCAATTGCCACCTTTTTCTTACAGGTTGCCAAGATCCCAAACAAATTCCTGCCCAAATCATCCCTCTGTCAGAATCCAAAACAAAGAAATTAACCCACCAATCGGCCAAAAATGTGCATTATCTTTGCCCCCTTGAGGAAAAGGAGGGAAGATTTTATGCCCCAGTCCAAATACAGAGGCAATGTACAATTTTGGCACTGGTGGACACTGGATCCCAAGCCACCCTTCTGTCAAAAAGGGCCTTTGATCAGCTGAATTCAGGAAGAGGGGAGAAATATCAAGTCCCTCTCACCCCTCTTCCTGGACATCTCGGAACTTCGATGAGAAGGAAATTCCCGTCGAGGGGACTGCAGATTTAGACATTAAAAATGGGCGACATAAGGTGAAGCACCTGGTCATAGTTGTGACTCCAGAGGGCACACCCTGTTTACTAGGGAATGACATCCTGCGTAGATTGTCTCCCCTCATAGATTGTGTAAACAAGGTCCTCTGGACCCAGACTAACCGACCAATAAAATTGAAACAGAGTATTAACCATGATAGTTTAAATGGCACATGCCCCATGGTTGAACAAAAACCTGACAAAATTGAATTTCACTTCCAGAAAAACCAAATTCAGACATGACAGTAATTGCAGTAGGACAACAAACTGGTGATGGGGAGTCCTCTCTAGTTCTGCAAATCAACCTTCCTTCCAGTCTAAGGTGGCATTCCACACTGGAAGGAAACGCTCGGAAATTCTATACAAATTTACAACCAGAAAATCCTACTCCTATAGTCCAAAATGATGAGAAATCAGCTCAAAGCTTGGCTGATATTCAGAAAATTTGAGAGCAGTTGTTCATCCCAATTCAGTTAAATGAAGGGAAGGACTCTGTTTTCGCCCGAGTGTGCATGAACAACGGTAAGAGCTTCATCAGCGAGGCCATGTTCCGCAAACTCCTATAAAATGTAGCCATTCCCACATTTAAACTGTTAGACAAATGGGAAATGGACCTGGAAACACCAAATTCTCCTGCCCAGCAGGTGTATGCTCAAGATTTCCATAGATAACAAGAGCATCATCCATAATTGTTGTGTCGTGCGAGATGTCCCTGCTGCATTTTATTTAGGCAGTAGCATTCTTAATCACTTTGCCATTAGTTTGGATCTAATAAACTTCAAAGCCTGGTCCCGATAAGCGGGTAATCCCATGGACTTTGATGACCCAGAGAAAGCATTTCGGTCAGCTCAACTGCTGCCTTATGCAGTTGAAATTCAGATTGGAGAGAAAGTCACCATTCCAGAACGGACCCAACAATTCTCCCTGGACATAAAAATTAAGAGGACAGAAACTGAAAAGTCCTGATGCCTATGTTCATCTTAATGTTCATTTCCAACAGCAAGGGTTGGGGGTAAACCCAACACCACTAGTCAACATAGAACACGACACCATTCCAATAGAGGTGGATAACGGCGACCTAAAGGGTATCACTCTGGGCGCAGGCACCATTATTGGAATGGCGGTTGATGACCGATATTTTTCCATAGATTTAGGTAACAAACTGTTAGGACCAATCCACAAGGACTGTTTTGACAGTAACAGTGACGATGACATAACACCAGACAGGATCTTCACCCAGCATCGGGGAAATTTCCTGGTGTACTCTTCCTGCCCTTATGGTAAGGAAGATGTGACATGTGACAGGAGGGATGAGGTGATCTGTGATCTTTCAAGTCTACAAGGACTGCCTTCCCCACCTGAAGCAATCCGTCCAAGTCAGTACTTTGACCAGGGACTTCTCCACCCAGCTGGAGGAGGCCGCTGAGATAGCCAAACCAGACGTCTTTCCGGGCTTCAGGCAGATGGTTGAAGAGAGTCAACCTAGCTGATGCCTGTGAGACTCTGGAGCAAAAGCAAAAATTGAAACAAGTTTTCTTTGATTTTCAAGATCTCTTTGTGGTGGACTTATATGACTGTGGTCGCACCGACATCCACACAGCAATTCCCACGGACCCTGGCATGACTGCAGTGTTTGTGAAGCAATATCGCTTGCCTCTCGAATCAATGGAGTCCCTTACTGAAATAATTAAGAACCTTGATTCTCGTGGGATAATTCGTCCAGTCCACAGCACCTTCAATAATTCAGTGCTGGGGATTTTGAAACCTAAAGGCCAGTGGAGACTCTGTGCTGACCTAAGGGAGCTCAACAAACGGGTCCACACTTCCCGCTGGCCTCTTCCCTATATTGACCAAGGGCCAGCCGGTTCCTGGGTTTCCATGGGCTTTCCACAAGTAGGGAAGGAAGCTTCCTCTAAGGGGTCAAAGGTATTCACTGCAGTTGACCTGACCAATGGGTACTGGACTGTACCTGTCAGTAGGGAGGACCCAATACAAGCTGGCCTCCGACTCCCTTTGGATACATCAACTCCGGCATAAGGCCATGTCCGACTTGGGTGAAAGGGGTAACCTGGCCTATGTAGATGATGTTATAATCAAAAGCTCAACTGTGGAGGAACACAGCGGGGATCCATTATGTTCTAACACAGTTGAGGGCTGCCGGAGCAAAACTCTATCCAAAAGGCACAGTGGTGTAGGACCCGTGTCCATTTTTTGGGGCATGAGATAACTTCTGAAGGTCTCTGTCCCCAGGAAAAGAAAGTAGAAGCACTCCAGAAAATAAAAGACCCCACAACTCTGCGGGAACTAAGGAGCCTCCTTGGACTAACTAATTACAGCAGAAAGTTCATTGAGGACTATGCAGAGATCACAAGACCCCTGATCCATCTTTTGAAGGGGGGGTCAAGTGGGAGTGGGGTCCAGAACAAGCCGAGGCAGTAAGACAACTCAAAAGAAGCCTCTCACAAGCGCCTTGCCTACCTTACCCTTTCAAAAAACAAGGAGTTCTTCTTGGAGACCGGGTTCTCAAATACATGCTTGACTGCAGTATTATATGAAAAGCATGACCAGGTCCATAAAGTATTCTCCTATGCAAGTAAAACTTTATCCTCTGTGGAGGAAAAATTCAATGATTGTGAGAAGACACTCCTGGCAACGGTGTGGGCATTGAAGAATTACCGCCCGTTTATCCAGGGAGAACACTTCATAGTGGAGACTCCACATAAACCGTTGCAATATCTTCAAAGTGACAGAATCCGGGCCGGAAATGTGAGTAATTCCCGAATTACTTCCTGGATTCTGTCAATGCAAGGCTTTCCTGTGGAGGTCAGATATGGCCAAAACAAGAAGAGTCCCCTCGTACAAGCTCTGGCTGACTTGCATGATTGTGCCAGAGAAAACTGCCTCGAGGACGAAAGTCTTAAAATCAAGGACAACATGGAGGCATACCTTAATTCCCCACACAAAGACACTATGAAGAAGACAAGTGTGAGGGAATGCCCACTGTCTGTGGATGGGTGCTCCTACCATGTTGACAACAACGGGAAAAGAACTTGTGGCCGGCGTAGGGAATGCATGGGTGAATGATGCCCCAGAACCCTCCACGGGGTACAAAATCTGTCCCCGGAGTAGTCGAGTGGAAGAGCTGATGGCTGTGCACCAAGCCATCCTCACTGCCGTCCAACACCAACTCCATGAACTGGTCCTAATCACTGATTCAGATTATGTACGGAACGGGTTAGTGGAGCACCTGGTTAACTGGAAAAGAAGAGGCATTCTATGTGCTAATAATTTTTAATAACTTTTAAAACACGGAAAATTAATACAAAATATTGATGATCTGGTCACCTCGAATGGGATGACAATCTACTGGAAAAAGATCAAGGGTCATTCTAAAGTAGAGGGACCAGACAAAACTGGAAACGACCTAGCTGTTCAGCTGGCCAAAACCGGAGCCATCCAAGGGGGATCTACTTGAGATCAAGTCCCTGTTGGGGGAAATCCAGGTCACTGCTATCACTAGGTATCAATGTTAGGTAGCTGACTTTCAGTGCTAACGTCTTCAAGGCTAGAATGCAGCAATTCCCCCGACTTTTCCTCCACCTCCTCACCTGGTGACGTGGGTATGTCCGACTTCCTTCTTCGAAGTTTTTGGGAGAGGAGCTTTTTCTTTTCATGCAGATGAGGTCTGCCTCAGAAAGAAGCCAAAGTGACCCAGTGTCTGGGACTCACCGTGACCCCCCTCCGTGACAGCCAGCAGGGAAAAAGCCTTTGGCAGAAAAAAACCCTGGTTGGAATGGAGATGGTCGCAGAAGACACTGCAGCAGACCGATGACCGATGAGAAGGATGCTGGCTGGTGAGGACCGGAAGGAATAGTGTTGAAGGACTCAAAGATACTCCGTGTGCAGCTGAGAGCAGACTAAGGGTACAGAACCCAGGCAAGGACAAACTGAGAAAATAACCCTCCGGGAGCTGAAGGGGCAGAAAGAAAGGAGGAGGAGCAAGGAAGGCGGAATGGGAGCAGAGCACAATACCCAAAAAATAATGCAAGAGCAAGCAGAAAAAATGGCAGAAAGAAATCCAAAAAACGGGGAGAAAACAGAAGGCTAGAAAAACAATCGGGCGAAATCAAACGCCCAGACAGAACACTATTGTCAGTCTAGAAATACGGATACCTCTACTTTGAGACCGCAAACGCATTTTGGTGGCCGTGGGCCAACCGTCTCATGCATGATATGACAAAATATAGGTTTTCGAGTTTGCCAATGAAAGGCCATTTTGATGCAACAAGAATCGCCATTTTGTTTTCTAACCATTGCTCATTGCTTTCTGTTCCTATTGCTTCGCAGTATATTTTCCGCTTACACTGCTGGACTGTGATACATTGTTGTCTGTATGTGAAAAGGACAAGGCTGCAGGGCCGCGAGGATGACAAGAGTTTGCTGAAACACAAACGTAGGCAGCGCCAGGAAGAATGCCCGGCTCCCTCCCGAATGTAGCCTTGAAGCAGAGCTGCAGGGCATCTAATCATTTCACAGCTGCCAGCCAGTCTCGTTATATGGTAGAATATGTTAGAATAATACCGCTGAAGGCTTGAATTATGCTTTTCTTACGGCCCCCCTTTGCTGAGCCCGCTAGAGCATGTCGGCTCCAAGGACGCGAATGGCACCTGATAGATAGCAAGGTCCAGAATGCAACTCCCCCGTATGTAGTTCGCTTCCAAGAACAGAAGCGCTGTGTTCTATTCAACAACTGAAAGATGCCTTTGCACTCCCAAATTGCAAATTGTTACTAGAATAGATGTTTGAAGGTGTCATAGTGGTCGGAAATGTCCATCATCACACCAAGTTCAAAGAAACCCAATAAAGGGGGGTGTTAAACATGTCATAGCTGATTGTTTGATATGCATTTTGTATATATGTAACTGATGTACGTAATTCACTCTTGCGTCCCTCGAGGTCTAGAGATACACAACACGGGGCGTGAGACCGAGTTGGCCAACTGAGACTTTTGCTTTGCAATAAACTAGCTTTGGGAATACAACCTCGTGTCTGGCGTATCTATCGTGTGTGGTGACTCGCCTTGTTTCCGTAGACGTCAGGGTCCCTTATGGATCCCTTTCAAGATGGTGCCCGAATAGGGACCCTCCCCCACTTGTTCCATCGCGTAACTTTGTAATTGAGTAAGGCAGAGAACGGCGAGGACGGGACGATCGAGCCGGGATCAAGAGGTGTTCAGGGCGCCCTGTAGAAGTGATGAGACTCCTTTGCAGATCTGCACACATCTGATCCCTGATCGATGTGCCTGGCTAGAGAACAAGGAGGCGAGGGTCCCGAAAACGAGGCGGAAGCTAAGAAACGCAGACACGATGTCCTTTGGTGCATCAGTATACAGACGACTTGATTTATCAGGTGTGTCATTCCCCGATTCAAAGTATCCTGATATTGGTTGAGAGTTGACTTTGCAAAATCAAACGCCCTAGGTAAGGTTGATTAACCAGGGGGAAGGTTGAAACATGCCTGGGGTATTGTCCACCCTAGCAGGGTTTTTCCGCTGTGGTAGACAATCTTTGGAAGATGGCCAAATTGTACCACCTGGGGGAACAACGGCGTATGAGATGTATGTGAAGTATGGAGTGGGTGCGATAATATTCTGTGAGACTTGGCATAGGCAAACCAGAAAGCAACAAGACCATCAGTGGCCGATTAATGGTAGTTTTGAGATAGCGAGGATAGATAACCTGGAAAGGGTGTTGATAAGAAAGAAAGCGCGTCATGCAGCATTTGAGACTATTAAAGACTGGAGATAGGAAGCAATGCTCAGATTTAAAAGCAGAGCGAAGCATGCGCGCAGGCATAAATCGAAAGGTGAAGTAGCGGAAGAGAAAGAAGAGGAGGAGTGGACTGAGAGTCTAAGAAGGGCAGGTAGGCGTGACCAGTTGAATATAGAAAAGATATATCCATAACGGGAATTACACATAGCAGATGAATTGATAGAAAATATATTGACCCATACAAAACAAGGCCCAAGATCAGAAGTGAGGCCAGACATGTCAGTAGCTATTGCCCAAACTCCACCCATAGCCCAAGCTCTCCCTCCGGTAGCTCAAGCCCTCCCACAACCACAGACCGCACACTTAGCACTTCCTATTAGCCAACCAGGCCCACAACAGACACTCCCTGTTCCCATTGTCCCATCCGCACCTCCCGCCTCAGGCACAGACTCTGTACCGTCCGTTCCTCCCGGGGTTGAAGTTGAAACCGCGGGGGCAAGAGGCGGGACTGACCAACGGAGGTGCACGAGGGGTAACCCGCAGCGCAATCAGCAAAGAAAGAAAGGAAGGTGGAATTGCAGCAACAGGCAGAGATGTATATAGACGGGAATGATGGGACGACAACATTGGCTTCGATATATGACTTCCGTAGAAGCATTGAAAGACGGGTAGTGTTGGAATGCATGGGTGAATATTTGGTGGAGAAATGGAAACAGTTGATTGGGAAATTACCACTGCAGCGATTGTTAGATTTGAATGCATTAGCACGCTGTAGGGAGAGGGATGAAGAAGTGAGAGAACATGTATATAGACTTTTTGAACTTAAAGATGAATTAGATAATGATTATGTCGAAATGTTTACTACACCTGTCAAAGTGTTTACTACACCTGCGTACAGGAGTAGGGATATCGGGAGACCTGGGAAGGGGGAAAAGGGGTCGCATAATGAAGGACAGCAATTACCATCGCCGGACAGAAGGAGATGGTGAACGAATTATCGTTGCTAAAACAGGTGGGGGCAGACTTGAAAGAATATCTAATAAGAACACAGGTACTATTGCAGCAAGTAGTAGGACATAATAGAGGGTGACAGAATGCACAAGGAAGGAGTAATTTGAGTATGCATGGGGGAACAGTGGGACCGAATCAGTGTGCGTATTGTAAAGAGGAAGGACATTGGTGAGCGCAATGTCCGCATCTACAGAATAGAAATGGGTCTGGTCAGAGGAGACAGCATAGAGGACACCCAGGAGCAAATGGACCAAATAGGAATAGTATGCAGCAGCATCATAGTAACGGAGGTAATCAAAACCAAGGCCAAAACCAAAATGCCCGAAACCAGAGTCAGGGACAGCAAAATCAACAGTATGGAAATCAGAGTGGGGGAAATAGAGGGAAGAGTGGAAATGTTTTTGATACACAGCCAAACATGTATTACAGTAATAGTAATGATTACACATCGGACGATGTGTTATTTCCCCAATAGGACAGCCCAGGACCGGGGCCGGAACCAGTGTCTATTCCCATGAATCAGAGAGGACCCTACGTAGAAATGAGTCGGGAATGAGGAGCACCGCTTTCTTGTAGATACAGGAGCACAGAAGTGTTCAATAGACCATCACTTGGTTCCGGATATACCACTGTCAGGGCGAAAGAATATTTCCGTAGGGTTCGCAGGTACACCAGTCATAAACCCAGTGTCCAAACCAGTCCCAGTTACCATAGGACCATTTACTGAACATTGTCCTTTCATTCTAACAGAAAATTGTGGAGAAAATGTGTTGGGATTAAACTTGTTGAAAAAACTAGGTTCTGTTATACATTGCACAGCAGACGGAGTGTTTCTAACGATATGGCCACACGATGCCCCTGTGTCAGAATTCATGTCCGAAGCGTTACCAGAGGAATTAAGTAAAGTACCAACCTGTATATGGGCAATGCATGACAGCGATGTAGGATGTTTAAAGATAGAGCCAGTAAAGATTATTTTGAAAGGTGTTACCCTACCATGAATACCCCAAAATAAAATTTCGGTTGAAGGTGAGAAAGGATTGAAGAGTATTGTTACAGATTTGGTGAAATTAGGGGTCATAGAGGAAATCACAGGCAGTACATGCAACAGCCCGATTCTTCCGGTTTATAAAAAAGGAGGTAATGAGGTACCATACCGTTTCATAATTGATCTACGCGCATTGAATAAGGTAGTAGATCCGCAATTTCCTCTAGTGCCAGACGTCACTACAATATTGACAATGATACCTGTTTCAGCAGAATATTTTAGTGTAGTAGATTTGAAAAACGCATTCTTTAGTATTAAAGTGGACAAGGACAGTAGATATTTGTTCGCGTTCACATTAGGAGGACGATCATTTACATTTACGCGGATTCCACAAGGTTACACGGAAAGTCCAAGTATTTACAGTAGAGCATTAAAAGAGCAGCTAGACATGCTGGAATTGCCCGTGGGTTGTGCACTTTTGCAATACATAGACGATCTATTGCTAGCTGCAGACACAGAGGAGATTTGTAAAGAAAGCACTGTATTACTACTGTCACACCTAGCGGCACATGGCCATAAAGCTAGTTTGAAGAAATGTCAGTATAATCGAAAGGAGGTGGCCTATTTGGGCTACCTACTTTCGAAAGGAGGGAGAAGACTAACGCCAGAACGCATAGAAAGTATTTCTTGTATGCCTATTCCAAAGACACAAAAAGGAGTCATAGCCATAATAGGCATGGCTTCATATTGCCGACAATGGATTGGTAATTTTGCGTTAATTGTGAAACCATTAGTGAATTTAACTAGAAAGGACGCGGTTATGCCTTTGCAGTGGGATGAGGAATGTCAGAAAGCATTTGATGGATTGAAAACTGCATTATGCTCGGCTCCAGTTTTGGGTACGCCGAACTGAGAACATTTTACATTTTTAGACTATTTGTGTGTGAAAGTGAAGGATGTGCATTGGCGGTTTTGACACAGGAACAAGGTGGAAGAAATAGGCTGTGCGGCTGTTTTTCTTCTGCGCTGGACCCTGTAGCGCGCGCACTACCATGATGTTTGCGATCTGTCGCGGCGGCTGCTGCGTCAGTGAAACAAATGGAAGGAATGGTATTGGGGCACACTTTATTTCTGATGGTGCCACATGCCATAGACGTTCTATTAAATAGGACACAGACGCAACACCTCACCTCTGCTAGATTGACAAGATATGAGATTATCTTGTTCGCGCCCCATATCCAAATTATGAGGTGTAGCGCTTTGAATCCTGCAGAATTAATGCCACTAACCATAAAAGAAATTGGGGAGAATGAATCACCCCCCCACGATTGCTTAATGGTCACTGAGGAAGAAACCAAGGGAAGAGTTGATTTAAGTGATATTCCACAGAAAGAGCGGATGGAGAGTTATTTTGTGACGGCTTATGTTTTAAATTACCAGATGGCACGATAACTGCCGTATACGCTATCACTACTTTAGTGTTGTAGAAAGTAAAAGAATCCCCTATAATTCAGCACAAGCCGCGGAAATAATAGCATTGACCAGAGCCTGCGAGATTTCTGAAAAATTGGATGTGAATATATATACTGATAGTCAGTATGCTTTTGGAGTAGTTCATAATTTTGGTCAACTCTGGGCTGAGAGAGGGTTACTGACATCACATGGCGCCAGAATTCAACATGGACCTTTGATTGTACGATTGCTGTCTGCACTCACGTTTCCAAAGCGCCTAGGAATAGTGAAATGCGAGGCACATAAAAAAGTAACATGCAAAGTAGGAGAGGGAAACGCGTTTGCAGACAGAATTGCGAAACAAACTGCCACTGATTTGAATGCCAAAATGATGACGGTTCAGACAGAGGAAGTACCCTGTATGATGGAAGATGGAGTTGCCACTGTCAAAGAAATGCAGGCCGAGGCTACGGCCGATGAAATACAGGGGTGGGCAGAGGGATCTGCTGAGTTGGATCTGGAGGGTTGTTGGGTGGACAAGGGAACTAGAAACTGGATGTTGCCAAATTCGTATGTGACTGCAATGGTCACAATGGCCCACAGCCCTACGCACATCTGTGCAAAGAAAATAATACAGCACCTTTCTACAGTTTGGCAGAAAAAAGAACGCAGAGAGGTTGGTGCAGAACTGTATCACGTGTTTACAACACAATGTAGGAAAGGGAACAGTGACACCAACAGGAAGTTTTGGCCCGCCCTCCATGCCATTTGAGGTAATTCATTTTGATTTCATAGAAATGGAGAGGTGCCAAAACTTAAAATACGCCTTGGTGATCTGTGCATTCAGTAAGTGGGTGGAGGCATATCCTTTGAAAGACTGCACAGCAATGAGTACGGCAAAAGTAATGTTGAAGGAGTACTTTTCCAGATTTGGCTTGCCCCGAATCCTATGATCTGATAATGGACCGCATTTTGTGGGTGCAGTGGTATTACAGATATGTGCTGGTCTCCAGATTGATAAGAGATTCCATAGTTCAAGGCATCCGAGTTCTGCCGGTCTTGTGGAGAGGCACAACAGGATTCTTAAATCAAAGATTAGCAAGATTTGTGCGGGAAGCAAGTTGAGTTGGGTGGATGCATTAACAATAGACTATTATGCATGCGTACGTCTGTACAGGCTAAAACTGTGCTCTCCCCATACGAGATCGTAATGGGGAGGCCGGCAAATGTTTGGTGCGCACCTCAGCCAAAGCGACTAAGTGAGATAGAACATCCTGTGCTTAGTACTTATTGTGGCCTTTTAATGCAGAAATTGTGTTTGATTCATCAGCAGGTGCAGGAGGCATTACCAGTGAGATACACCGGTCCGGGGCACACGCTGGAGCCAGGAGACTGGGTGCTGCTAAAGAACTTTGAAAGGAAGTCATCATTAGCACCCAGGTGGCGCTGGGCCCCATCAAGTACTTTTGACAACGCAGACGGCAATACGGGTGGATGGAAGGAAGTGGTGGATCCATGCCACCCATGCCAAGAAGATTCCAACTGCACTGAAAGACTTGCCTGAAACTGATGACCGGAAAGAGACAGCGGTCCCAGAAACGAAAGAAACTGTTGCCAGTGAGCAGCCACCTAATCTGCCAAAACGGGAAGTGAAATTCGAAACAAAGCCTGAGACGACTGCCAAAGAGGGGGAAGGGCAAAGAGTGCCCCAACGTTGCCCAGCAGAATCGACATTACTGCTGACCAACACGAAATCTGCCTTGCAAATACCAGTAGCGACAAATCGTGTACCCCTTTGGCGCCCACCAGCACTTGCCAGCACACCAAAGAATGGATCTGCATCATTGGCGCGGTGCTCACCAGCACCTGCAGTAGCGCCACAGGCTGACTTCGGGCCTGAATCTGGAAGTGCACCGGCACTGTTCACGGATCATACAATACCAGGAGCAAGGCGATACAACCTGCGGCCTCGGAAGACAAAGTGATCTGCAGTTCTTTTTGGTGTTTATGTCAAACCCCTGGCTCAGCTCATGGACGGAGAAGGAACCAGAGGTGTAGAGGAGAGAAGCGTGAGAATTGTGCAAGTCGGACAATTCAAGACTCGCGGCTCCTCGGTGCGATCATAAAAAGTACATGTGTCCGGAACCAGAGCGGACAAGCTGGGCGCACATGGTACTAAGGCGATAACTGATCGAAGGTCCTTTAAGCAGTATAAGAGGGGACAAGTGAGCTCGCCTAAAAACGAATAATCGAATCCAGGCTAAAAAAAAAAAAGACAGGCAGAACTGAACTGTGAATTTTCCATTGAACTTATTAACATCAGAGCAAGCGCGACGAAGAGAGATATCCACAACAAACTGTGATAAGAAAGAAGGACGACGAGAAACATGCCAGGACCGCTTCCAGCCTCCTCCTGCACCACCACCGCTGAGAATGAGTTTAAGAAAAACGCATGGTAAAACAAATTGTATGCTATTACTAACGATAATAATGTGCTTTATGAGCGTGGTAGCACCAATATCGACAGCCCTAATATTATGGTGGGTAGAAACAATACACCCATTAGAAATGTTTTTACCAATAAGTAATATATCCACTGCTGAAAGCCCGGTTCAGGTGATCACTTATACCCTACCCCCAATGGAAGAAAAACACAGGGAAGGTTTTGGAAATAGCACCTTATTGCTGATAATGAACATGACACATGCAATCCTGAAGAAAAGAAAATGCTGGGTATGTGCCCATTTACCACAGCATGCCGGGAAAGGAATAGGGTGTTATGTGCAGCCATTACCATTAAGTTCTGCATGTTGTGCACCTTAGGTGCAATGTTCTATGGGAAATGGAATGAGAGTAATACAGGTGAATTAGACAGGACCAACATGAATGAGTTTGAGGAGATAGTAATGAAGCCTGTGGGTTGTTCCATTTTCCATAAAGCACAAGTAATAGCCCCAGAGCCCTCGAGATAACACGACAAAATAGACGAGATAGATTGTCCCCACCAGAAAAAACATCTGTAATGACATTTCGTGTAAGAACAGAAGGGGACAAAGATGCAATTCCCCATCTTACACAGTGAATTATAGCCCAAGAACTGTCCGTTTTTGTCTAAAAAAGAAAGGCTCTTTTTCAGTCGGAACATATGCTGGTTGTATGAATACAGTGGTACTAAAATGGGAAATAGAACCAGTATATGTAGGTGATCCAGTTTATTTTATATGCGGAGAGAAAGCATACCCTTGGTTGCCCAGAAACTGGGGAGGTACATGTTACCTAGGGCTACTGTTCCCAGGAGTATTTCTCTTAGAAACAGCAGCAATGGCCAGATTATCTAGAACTAGAGTCAAAAGGACTGACAAAGGTGTTTTAATAGCAACTGATGTAGCAAAATCATTCATTCCATTCTTATGGCAGATAGTGAACTCCTATAATATAAGGCAACTGTCCAGAATCCTAAAAAATATAATAAACACAACAACAGATATATCATTTAACATGATGTTGGAAGAAAGAGGAATCAGGTTAATGACGCTGCAAAATAGAATGGCTCTCGATGTGATCCTGGTTGATCGTAGGGGAATTTGCAAAATAGTGGGATCAGCATGTTGCGTTTATGTCGATGACTATTCCCCCACGATCTTTGAAGCAATAAAGAAAATGCACGTCCTAAGCTCTGAACTCCATACTGGAGAAGGGAGCTGGGGAATAGGATCTTGGTTTTGGGGAATACTACGATCTTGGGGATGGAAGTTGATCTCAATATTAGTATTGGTGTTTGGAATATTCCTAACGTGCTGTTGTTGTATACATTGTTTACCCATAGTTTGCGCTGAGATAACGGAGGGATGTACGGAAAAATGCATGCATATGATAACAAAGAAAAAACAACCTCATGATTGAACTGACCCAGACCCAAATGAGATGAGAGCGGTAAAAGAGTTGATGGCAATAGATATTGATGAAGACAATGATGTCCACGATAGCATGCAAGACTCAGACATAAGTACTTCAGATTCATCATCACTAGAGGAGGTTTCAATAAATAGATGAGACGTTTGGCATACGGCCAAAGGAGGGTTTGTCAGTCTAGAAATACGGATACCTCTACTTTGAGACCGCAAACGCATTTTGGTGGCCGTGGGCCAACTGTCTCATGCATGATATGACAAAATATAGTTTTTCGAGTTTGCCAATGAACGGCCATTTTGATGTAACAAGAATCGCCATTTTGTTTTCTAACCATTGCTCATTGCTTTCTGTTCCTATTGCTTCGCAGTATATTTTCCGCTTACACTGCTGGACCGTGAAACATTGTTGTCTGTATGTGAAAAGGACAAGGCCGCAGGGCCGTGAGGATAACAAGAGTTCGCTGAAACACAAACTTCTCCAGCATGGGGTCTGGCATGGATTCACATGCTCATGAATATTCCCCGTCGTCAGGCTGGGAATCCTCGGTAAAGAAAAAAAAAACCAGTATCAGTTTCGTTTCTGATCTGTCTTTCGTAGTAATAACCAATCACTGGTCTCTGCGTCATACTGACCACAGCCAATGACTGCCCTCTACCTAAGCACCGCCTCTGGCAGCCATCTTCAGATTTTTACCGCACGTTCATGTGTTGGGATCCTCGTGCTATTGCTCTCGAGCGTTAGTGTTATTTTTTCACGTTTTTTCTCAAAAAACTTAGTTTTTTCGGTCAAAAGAGCCTCAAGCTCCACCGACTCTCCATCCGATCAACGGGGACCCGTGTCGGATTCGTCTGCGCCCCTCAAGGGTGAAGATTTCGTCGAGCTACGCTTTTGGAGGACTCCAGAAGTTTCTCAGGCCCGGACATGGCCCAGGAGAAGGGAAGCTCGACGCTCGGAAAGCTGTTCAGGATCTGCCCTGGATGCCAGCTGCAGAACGTCTTTAAGGAGGACGAACACTCCTTTTGCCTCTACTGCTTACATGAGGACAAGACGCACGTGGAGAAGAACTGTGCGTTTTGCGGCAACATGTCGAAGCGGACCATGAAGGACCGCCATCAACGTCTCGCCAACTGGCTGGAAGGGAAGAGCCCGTCAGGCGAGAAGAAGAGGAAGAAATCCGAGCGGTCTCCTAAGACCTTTGAGGACGCCCCGGCGACGGGGGTCCAACACAAGGCCAAGCACCGCGAGTCCGCTGGCACCGGGAGCGCCGAACGGTCGGGCTCTATGGGCGCCAGGCAGGGCGCACCCTCCCCGGCACCTTCAGCCACGAGCCAACGCTCTGGGTCGGGTAAGAGGAAGGGCGAGCACCCGGCGAAGCTCCTGGAGAGGCCCCGGTCGAGCTCGAAGGCCCCATCGGAGGGGGAGCGAGGCAGTGTCCCCCCCTCAAGGATAAGGCGGTGAGCGCACCTAAGGTGGTGAAGGCCTTAATCCATCCGGCCAAGCCCTCTATCGATACTGTCGCGGCGGCCCTGGCTCAGCCTGTGGAGGCTACACCAGTGGTGGCGACCTCGGGGCTCAGAGTCTCCCTGCCACCTCGGAGGGAGTCCTCTTTTGTGCCCATCGATAGGACCCCCGTGAAACCCCCGGCGGGGAAGAAAAAGGGGGGGCAGGGCGTCGTCGTAGATTCGGCCTCTACCTCAGAGGAAGAGCTGATTGAGGTCTTAAGCCACGGCCTTGGCGTGGAAGAAGACCGGCCCGTCGGGATGGATCCCGACTGTCATGCCTGCCAACGGCTTCTCCTCGACCTCTTGTCATTCAGCCCAGCGAACGGCTAGACCGTTCTACACTCGCTGGCGGCTGTTTAATAAACTGCCCGGCAAAAGGATACATTGACAATTTCCCGTAGGATTGGTCATGACTTTTATTCAGTTTCATACCTTCCTTATATTCTCCTTTCTTTGCGTAGTGCCTCTTTAAGGAACCTCCGGCATACGCAATAGTCAGCTGACAATGCGTTGGTCATGTGTTACGCGTTGTTCAGCTGATACGTATTTAAACCCGGAAGTTCGGGTGTTCGGCGCTTCTGATCGTCGTTAGTTCTACGCTCCGGAGCCGTTGCTCTTGCTTCTTTCCTTGCTCCTCCATGGATTACTCTGGCTGCTCGACCTCCTATTGAGACGCCGTCCTGGCTGCACAACATCGTGACGGTCACCTGACTATTCCGAACTCTGCAACCTCCCGTAGCAGCTCCTGCAGTCTTTCCCGCGGGGCCATTATTCCGGTTGTGACTGCCCCCGCTGTCTTGGTCGCATTACTCTGTGATTGTATCCTGCCTATTGTGGTACCTGTGGTTCTCCCCGAGGGGCTGCGCTCCATGAGGGCAATTTCTGTAAAGGGCTTCCAGCTTGGTTTTCGGTTCTCCTTCTCCCACGGACTTCCATAATCCCTCCTTTCCGAGGCTCTGTTCTTCTCATTTACACATCAAGTGCACTGAGACATTATGGACGCTATCCTGCGTGCACCATCTCGACTCTAGTGTGGCCCTCGTTTCGTGCGGGTTAGGATTTCCCTACTAACCTCCCTTTCCCTGTCGTTGCTTAGGATTCTTCTATTTTGGGATTTCTAAAGACTAAACTGGACAGGTTGATTGTTCCTACTTACCCCTACATCTTCAAAGAAAACAGGTCAGTGGTTTTTGAACCGATACATACTGTCATTTTGTTTTTATCAGTTCCTGAAATCATACTTGTCTTTTTCCTAATAGGCTGGTGGTTCCTTTATACTTACTCGCCCTTTCCGCTGATTCCTCCCTTGGGCTGTATCCTTAACAGTCAAAGAGTGCCGTCAGTTGGAAGGTCGCTATTCACCAATTACGAGGGACATCGAGTCATCTCCTGAAGACTCTACATGTATCCTTTTGGTAAAATCTACTCTACATGTATCCTTTGATGCTGATATTCTGTACTATTGTTGGTTGTTTCAGTTACCAAAACCGAATTCTAACAGAATCAGAAGCCTGAAATGAAGGGTTCAGATCCCTTAAATGTACTCACTCAGCTGATTGCTGACCTGAGACAGGAAATGATATCAGCTCAGGATACATTGCGCCACCGTATGGACATGCTGCAAGATTCCATGCACGCATCTCCACAGGGGGTGGCAGGCTTAAATCCCGTGGCCTCGGGTTCGGGTCTCCAGGCCACTCAAAGGGACCCCGTACAGGTGCTCATGCCAGCCCAGTTTCCTTTAGCCCCTCCGGAGAGATTTATGGGGGAACCTAGGAACTTTCGCACCTTTGTAAACCAGTGTCGGCTTCACTTCTTATGTCGACCCAGCTCTTTCCCAGATTTGACCACTAAAGCAGCATTTGTGCTGTCCTATCTAGGGGGAACAGCTGCCGCATGGGCTAATCCTTTGCTCGAATCAAACAGTCCTTTGTTGTATGACTGTGACGCTCTATTATCAGCCATGGGCAAAATATTCGATATGCAACACGCTACCCAGGCTACGGATCTTGAACTATTGAACTTACAGCAAGGCAATCAAAGCTTATTGGCCTACCTTGCTCGGTTCAATCAACTCACAGCAGAAACCCAATGGCCTGAGGACAAGAAGTCCGCAGTCTTCTACAAAGGCTTGTCTGAAGAATTGAAAGATGCCTTGTCAGCGGTCCCTGTGGTTCCGTCAGCATTTTCGGATCTCCTAGATCTGGTCCTTCAAATAGACGCCCGACGATCCGCCAGGAAAGGAGAAAAGAAACCCTTCATGGCAACACCTGGGCGTTCTGATACTTCTCATTCCGCAACCTGCAAACCTGAACCTATGCAAATAGGCGCAGTACGCGGCCGTCTGTCTGTTTCTGAACGTGAAAACCGCCGCAAGAACAACTTATGTATGTACTGCGGCTCTCCTGAACACTTATTAGCGTCTTGCCCCAAGAAACCGCCTAGAAAGTCGGGAAACGTCAAAGCTCGGCAATAGCAGGGGTCCCTGTGCCGAGTACCAAACAGGACTCCTCTGTCTACATGGCTTCCTCCATATCAGTACCAGTGTCCTTGGAATTTGACGGGACCATTTTACGATCCCTAGCTATGCTTGATTCAGGCGCCTCTAATTGCTACATGGATCTATCGTTTGTGGCCCGGTCAGCAATACCCACGGTTCCTAAATCGGTTCCAGAAGCAGTTCATAACATCGATGGTTCTTCTTTGTCTTCCGGGTTGGTAATAGAAGAGACCATCCCAATTAAGCTGTCCTTACCTGATGGTCACACAGAACTCTTGGTCTTTGATGTGATAGCTGCACCTCAATACCCATTGATATTAGGTTTGTCATGGCTCAAACTGCATAATCCTATCATTGACTGGACCACAGGCCTCATCCAATACCCCTCGGATTATTGCCACAATGAGTGCTTTCCGGGATCTAAAGGGAGCCATTCTCCGGTGTTGGCATTCCTAGTGGGGGCTCCTTGCATCGGCTTGCTTACTAACAAGCCCATCTTGGTACCTAGAGAGTATGCGGCATACGCCGATGTGTTTGATAAAGGTAAAGCAGAGGCGTTACCACCTCACAGGCCTTATGACTGCCCTATAGAATTGGTGGCTGGCGCCAAGACTCCTACAGGGCGTGTCTATTCTCTTACCCAACGGGAGGATGAAGTACTGAAAGAGTATATCGATAAAGCCCTGGAAAACGGTTTTATCCGCCCTTCTCGGTCACCAGCTGCTTCGCCCCTGTTCTTCGTTCCTAAAAAAGAAGGGGACCTACGCCCGTGCATTGACTATAGGGCCCTCAATGCTATCACTGTAAAAAATCAGTACCCGTTACCATTAATTAATGTACTACTAGACCAATTGGGTGCTTCTATCATCTTCACTAAACTGGACTTGCGTGGGGCGTACAATCTTGTACGTATTCGCCAAGGCGACGAATGGAAGACCGCATTTAAGACCCGGTACGGTCTCTATGAGTATTTAGTCATGCCCTTCGGATTGTGCAACGCCCCCGCAACGTTCCAGTATTTTATGAATGATATCTTCAGTGACTACATTGACCAATTCATGGTCGTCTACCTAGATGACATCCTGATCTATTCGTCCTCCATGGAGGATCACCTCACACATGTTACCAAAGTACTTCATAGATTGAGAGAAAACCACTTATTCGTTAAAGCCGAAAAATGTGTATTCCACACTCAGGAAGTGGAATTTCTAGGGTATGATATCACCAATAAGGGGGTGAGAATGAGTCATTCCAAAGTCAAAGCAATCCTGGACTGGCCAGTTCCCAACTCAGTCAAATCCTTACAATCCTTCCTGGGCTTCGCAAATTTTTATCGGAGATTCATCCACTCTTTCTCTAAGACTGTAGCACCACTTACAGCCCTGACTAGTCCCAAAGCTTCATTTCACTGGTCAACAGAGGCACAAAAGGCCTTCGATATGTTGAAAGAGGCCTTTACATCAGCCCCTGTTACTACAGCATCCAGATCCTGAGACACCCTTCATTGTAGAGGCTGATGCTTCCAGTTTGGCTATAGGGGCTATCCTCTCACAGGAATGTACGTACACTAGAGAGGAACACCCAGTGGCGTTTTTTTCACGTAAATTAGCCCCTTATGAAAGGAATTACACTGTCACAGAGAAAGAGCTGTTGGCGATAAAAGACGCGTTCTTGACATGGAGACACCATCTTCTTGGGGCAAAACATTCGGTGCTTGTGTATTCAGACCACCGCAATCTCCAAGAAATAAAATCGATGAAATGCTTAACTGCTAGACAAGCTCGTTGGCACTCGTTCTTTGCCCAGTTCGATTTCCATATCACATATTGTCCGGCCAAAGACCACACCAAAGCAGACGCATTGTCACGTCTCCATTCTGGTCGGGTCGATGGTGTTGACCCAAAACCCACTTTATTGGCAGAAACCGTTATTTGCAGTTGTTCTGTTCAACCTTCCCTCAAACAGGATATAACCAAATGGGTCTCGCAAAACCCACAAAAGGTTTTGGAATTGAATCTGGATGTCAGCGATGGTCTCCCGTACTACAACGGTCTTTTGTATTTACCCACGGATCAGACCCGTCTTAAGGCAATGGAATGGAGTCATGACTCATTAGTCGCGGCTCATCCCGGTCAAAAGAAGACTTTGGAATTGGTTCGGCGATGGTCTTGGTGGCCAGGTATGTCACGCAACGTCATAGACTATGTTTCTTCCTGTGCTGTATGCGCCCAGTGTAAAACCACATCGAAAAAACCCATGGGATTGCTGCAGCCTTTACCGGTGCCACACAAACCTTGGTACATGGTGTCTATGGACTTTGTCGTGGAATTACCTCCCGTACAGGGATTTAATACGGTGTGGGTTGTCGTGGATTACTTCACTAAAATGGCCCTGTTCATCCCATGTCAAGGTATTCCTACGGCCATTGTCTTGGCGGATCTCTTTTTGAAACACGTCTTCCGGTTTTTTGGCCTTCCTGCAGTAGTGATCACAGACAGGGGATCACAGTTTGCTTCGCGTTTCTGGAAAGCTTTAACATCTACACTTTTGATGGACGTGCGTCTATCTAGTTCTTATCACCCTCAGACTGACGGGCAGACAGAGCGGGTAAATGGTGTCATGGAACAGTACCTACGATGTTTATTGCTACAACATCAGACCTCCTGGCTTGCCGTTCTGCCGGCGGCCGAATTTGCGTATAATAACTCGGTGCATACCTCTACTGGCGTATCGCCTTTTTACGCGCTCTATGGTCCGCATCCTCGTTCCATTCCTGTTCATCCTGAATTGCCCGGTTCGGTCCCTGGGGCAGTCAACAAAGTACGGAACATCACCTCCCTACAGACCAGGATCAAAAGAAATCTGGAAGAAGCCCAGGCTCGCTCAAAACGGCATGCTGACAAACACAGACTTGTCGCTCCTCTATACAAAGTTGGTATGTCAGTCTGGCTATCCACCAAACATCTGAAAATACCTGGAAAAAAGAAGCTGTTACCTCGTTTTGTAGGTCCATACAAGATTAACAACGTAATAAACCCTGTGGCTGTTCGTTTGGAACTGCCTTCTCGTTGGAGAGTTCATCCAGTGTTTCACGTCTCTCTCGTTAAGCCTTTGACCGCTGGAACACGATTGCCGGTTAAGCCTCTGGCAGTCTCGGTACGAGGTTCGGAGGAGTACGAGGTGAAGGCTATTCTGGATGTTAAGCTGCGTGCTGGGGTTCCACACTATCTCATTGATTGGAAGGGTTACGGCCCCGAGGATCGTTCCTGGGAACCCATCTCCAACATCCATGCCCCCGCTCTACTGCGCCGGTTTCACGCTTCTAAGGGGGTGGGGCGCTCTTTGGGGGATGGCACTGTCATGCCTGCCAACGGCTTCTCCTCGACCTCTTGTCATTCAGCCCAGCGAACGGCTAGACCGTTCTACACTCGCTGGCGGCTGTTTAATAAACTGCCCGGCAAAAGGATACATTGGCAATTTCCCGTAGGATTGGTCATGACTTTTATTCAGTTTCATACCTTCCTTATATTCTCCTTTCTTTGCGTAGTGCCTCTTTAAGGAACCTCCGGCATACGCAATAGTCAGCTGACAATGCGTTGGTCATGTGTTACGCGTTGTTCAGCTGATACGTATTTAAACCCGGAAGTTCGGGTGTTCGGCGCTTCTGATCGTCATTAGTTCTACGCTCCGGAGCCGTTGCTCTTGCTTCTTTCCTTGCTCCTCCATGGATTACTCTGGCTGCTCGACCTCCTATTGAGACGCCGTCCTGGCTGCACAACATCGTGACGGTCACCTGACTATTCCGAACTCTGCAACCTCCCGTAGCAGCTCCTGCAGTCTTTCCCGCGGGGCCATTATTCCGGTTGTGACTGCCCCCGCTGTCTTGGTCCCATTACTCTGTGATTGTATCCTGCCTATTGTGGTACCTGTGGTTCTCCCCGAGGGGCTGCGCTCCATGAGGGCAATTTCTGTAAAGGGCTTCCAGCTTGGTTTTCGGTTCTCCTTCTCCCACGGACTTCCATAATCCCTCCTTTCCGAGGCTCTGTTCTTCTCATTTACACATCAAGTGCACTGAGACATTATGGACGCTATCCTGCGTGCACCATCTCGACTCTAGTGTGGCCCTCGTTTCGTGCGGGTTAGGATTTCCCTACTAACCTCCCTTTCCCTGTCGTTGCTTAGGATTCTTCTATTTTGGGATTTCTAAAGACTAAACTGGACAGGTTGATTGTTCCTACTTACCCCTACATCTTCAAAGAAAACAGGTCAGTGGTTTTCGAACCGATACATACTGTCATTTTGTTTTTATCAGTTCCTGAAATCATACTTGTCTTTTTCCTAATAGGCTGGTGGTTCCTTTATACTTACTCGCCCTTTCCGCTGATTCCTCCCTTGGGCTGTATCCTTAACAGTCAAAGAGTGCCGTCAGTTGGAAGGTCGCTATTCACCAATTACGAGGGACATCGAGTCATCTCCTGAAGACTCTACATGTATCCTTTTGGTAAAATCTACTCTACATGTATCCTTTGATGCTGATATTCTGTACTATTGTTGGTTGTTTCAGTTACCAAAACCGAATTCTAACACCGACGCAGGTGACGACGACATCGTCGAGGGTGCCGACGGGGCCCCTGATCGCCTGTCGGATTCCCCTCTGCCAGTGCCGCAAGACAACTCGGCGGCCATTTTGTTGGCTATACAGTCCTTATGTTCAGAGATAAGGACGAGACTACCGTTGCCGACGGAGGAACCTCTCCCGTCGGGGGATCCTGAACCGGGACCTTCTGGTGCTCCCCCGCCCAAGGAAAGAAGGATTCACCCTCCACCTCCTTTTCAGCCGTCGCGCCCCGTCCAGCCCTCCTCCCCGTCCACCCGAGGGGATGATACGGGGACTGACACGGCAGCGACAGGTACGGACGACGAGGTATACGACGAGGATCTACCGTCGTCACCTCCCACCAGGGCTTCTCCGCCCGACGAGATTGGATCGTTCCACTCCATGATCGCCAGGGCATCCGAGCTTTTCCAACTCTGCCCTGAGGAGAAGAAAAAGGAAGGATTCCTTTATCAACGGCGCGAGGCCAAGAGGAAGACGGTCCTCGCGGTGCCTCTACTGGACGACATTTGGGATGAGGGCCTCGCCCTCCTCAAGAACCCTTCCACGACGCCAGCTAGAAGAGACCGGTACGAGAAGAAGTACCGGGTCCCGGACGCGGCCCCCCTGTGCCTCCGAGCGCAGCCTACCCCGGACTCCGTCGTCTCCGCGGCGGCCAGGAAGTAAGCGGGGGGGGTGCGGCCTCCACATCGACTTCCCCACCGGACGGCGAGGGAAAGAAATTGGACGCTATGGGACGCAGGGTCATCTCGTCTGCAGCGACGACGATTAAAGCGGCTAACGCCTTGGCTATCGTGGCCGCTACGACAGGGAGCTATGGTACAAACTGGCTCCCCTGCTGAACTTCCTACCGAACGACAAGAGGGCGGATGCCCTGGAGATCCTACAGGAAGGCGAGGTGGCGTCGGACCACGCCATCACTATTGCGACGGACATCGCCGACACTGGGTTTCGCCAGTTGGGCAACAGCGTTTTGCCTTAGGCGGCGTGGATGGCTCAAGGCTACGGACTTCCGTCAAGACGTACAGACCAGAGTCCTGGACATGCCGTTCGATGGGAACAACCTGTTTGGGAAAACAGTGGACGATTCCCTTCAGGCCATTAAAGCGGACACTGAGACGGCCCGGGCCCTTGGGGTTCTGCAGCAACGACGGACGCCCTTTCGGAGCAGCGGAGGCAAGGGCGCCTCCAAAGGTTCCGGCGGCCGTTTCTCCACCTACCGTCAAGCGGCCCGCTTGTCGTCTCAGGAGGCCTACAGAGGACGAGGCAAGTCTGGCGGACCCCGCCGTCGTCGTCAAGGCGGCAAAGCCTCGTCGAAACAGGATTGAACCGGCCGTGGGGTCGGGCCCCCACCGAAGCACCCCGGTGGGAGGCCGGCTGGTGAGCTTCGTCAGCGTGTGGGAGTCCATCTCCACCGACCGTTGGGTGCTGGACGCCTTAGCCCGGGGCCACGCGCTCGAGTTTCAAAGAAGGTGCCCGCGCGTCCCCCCCGTGGCCAGGAAAGAGCTTCACGTCCCTCAGCTTCTCCTGGAGGTAAAGGCGATGCTCAGGAAGGGCGTCATCGAACTCGTCCCAAAGAGGCTTCGGGGCTCCAGAGTTTACTCAAGATACTTCCTCGTGAAGAAGAAGACTGGAGGATGGCGCCCCATCCTAGACCTGCGACGTCTGAACAAGTTCATCAAGGCGCAGAAGTTCCGGATGGTCACCCTCCAGCACGTCCTGGGGCAGCTGGAGGAAGGAGACTTCCTGTCGTCGTTGGATTTGGAGGATGCCTACTTCCATATTCCCATCCTAAAGGGGCACCGAAAATTCCTCAGGTTTGTGGTCCAAGGGCGTCACTACCAGTTCAAAGCCCTCCCCTTCGGACTACGGTCGGCACCCAGGGTATTCACCAAGTGCCTTGCACTGGTGGCGGCGCAGCTGCGCCGCGAGGGGATCCACGTCTACCCCTACCTGGACGACTGGCTCATCCGAGCCAAGACGAGGGAGCTCGCCGTGGAGCACACGGCAAGGACCGTCCAACTTCTCACGGACCTGGGATTCTCCGTGAACTACGCCAAGTCCCACCTGGTACCCGCGCAAAACGCACTGTTTCTGGGAGCGAAGCTCGACAGTGTCCCTTCTGGCCTCCCCGTCGGAGGAAAGGACCAGGTCCATCCTGGGCAAGGTACAGCGGATGTTGGTTTCCGACGCGGCCAAGGTGAGGTCCATCAAGTCCCTCCTCGGAATGATGTCTTCTTGCATCTACCTCATTCCCATGTGCAGGCACCGGATGCGCCCGTTGCAGGAGTTCCTGGACGTGCGCTGGATCCAAACGACGGGCGGCTTCGAGGAGAAGATCACACTCGACGAGAGTTTCCACCGAGCGGTCCGGTGGTGGGGCAACCGCGCGCATCTGACGGCGGGCATGGACTTCCAGACCCCAGACCACCAGGAGACAGTGACCACGGATGCCTCCCTGGAAGGGTGGGGAGCGCACACCGAAAATCTGCACGCGAGAGGCCTTTGGCTCCTGACGGAGAAGTTCCTCCATATCAACGTCCTGGAGCTCCGTGCAGTGTTCTGGGCCCTCAGGTCCTTCCTTCCGTCCCTCAAGGGCAAGGTGGTGAGGATCTTCACCGACAACACCACCACCATGTTTTACATTAGGAAACAGGGCGGAACCAGGTCCCCAGCGCTGTCCAAGGAGGCGCGCAGGACCTGTGGCATTGGGCCGTCGCCCAAAGGATGTTTCTGGTGCCGTTTCATCTGGCAGGGATAAAAAACACCATCGCCGACTCACTCAGCAGGGAGCTGCGCTCGTGCCACGAGTGGGAACTACGGCAGGATCTAGTGGATCGCCTCTTCCGACGGTGGGGCACACCCCAGATCGACCTGTTCGCGACGGCGACGAACTCCAAGTGCCGGAGGTTCGCCAGCAGGTTTCCCCAGGCGAGGAGCATGGGCGATGCCTTCTCGTTCCCCTGGGAGGGCCTGTTCCTCTACGCGTTCCCTCCTTTGCCACTGCTAATCCGGCTCGTCAACCAGCTCAAGAGGTCGCGGTGCAGGATGATCCTCGTCGCACCTGCGTGGCCGAGGCAGATATGGTTCCCGGACCTTCTGGACTTGTCAGCATCCCCGCCAATCAAGCTGCCGGTGGACGCGGATCTACTCTCCAGGGAAGGAGGCGCCATCCTCCACCACGACCCGAAATCGCTGAACTTGCAGGCCTGGCTCCTGCGGCGCTAGAGTTTGGAGGATACGACATACCGGCCGACTGCAGAGAGGTTCTTGCAAAGGCCAGGGCGTCCTCGACTCTTAAATGCTACGGACACAAATGGAAGAGGTTCTCTGTCTGGTGCCACGCACAGAAGATTAACCCGCTACGGATTACGGCTCCCCAAGTACTGCCGTACCTGCTGACGCTGGCCAAAGCTGGACTGGCACACGCGTCCATCAAGATTCATCTTGCTGCGATCTCCCGATACACCAGAACCACGGGCCGGACGTCCTTGTGGTCTCATCGTCTGGTGAAAGAGTTCATGAATGGACTGTTCAGATCGTTCCCGCCGGTGAAGGCGCCGGCCCCGGCGTGGGAGCTCAACGTGGTGCTGACCAAGCTCATGGGACCTCCGTTCGAGCCTCTGTACTCGGCCCCGTTGAAGTTTCTGTCGTGGAAAACAGCGTTTCTTGTGGCCATCAGCTCCGCACGACGGGTGGGAGAGATCCAGGCCCTTTCCTGCAAGGCCCCGTACTTGACTTTTCACGACACGAGGGTAGTGCTCAGGACGCACCCCTCCTTCATGCCCAAGGTACCGTCGGACTTCCATCTCAACGAACCCTTGGTGTTGCCTGTGTTCTTCCCGTCGCCTTCGTCGCCGGCTGAGAGGACTTTGCACTCGCTGGATGTGGCTAGAGCGCTGAAGTTCTACGTGGACCGCACGAAGTGTTTTCGGAAGACGTCACAACTCTTTGTGAATTTTGGACCTGTCAATCAGGGGAAGGCTCTCTCGAAGGCTTCCATTTCCAGATGGCTCTCCGGCTGTATCATGTACTGTCATCGGTTGGCAAACCGACCGCTGCCTGGCCGTCCGAGAGCCCATTCCACCAGAGCGATCGCAGCTACCACGGCGTTCCTTTCTGGTGTGCCCCTGCTGGACATATGCAGGGCTGCTACGTGGAGGTCGACGCACACCTTCACGAAATTCTACTGCGTCGATCGGGATTCCAGGGAGGAGTCCAGGGTCGGCCAAGCAGTGCTGCGCAACCTGTTCGCCTGAGGTGAGCCTGGTGAGGAGGTAAGATGCTTAATGTTGAGTTTGATGTAATGCTTAATGTTGAGCCCTTGCCACCTCCCGTGGTTGTGCATGTGTGTACTGCTATGTATTCTTTATTCATGAGCATGTGAATCCATGCCAGACCCCATGCTGGAGAAGGAACAAGTTACTTACCTGTAACTGTTGTTCTCCAGCATGGGTCTGGCATGGCTTCACATGCGAACCCTCCCGCCTACCCCTCTGCGGCTCTTCACTTGGTCATACTGCCACTTCACGGGCTTCCAAATCTGAAGATGGCTGCCAGAGGCGGTGCTTAGGTAGAGGGCAGTCATTGGCTGTGGTCAGTATGACGCAGAGACCAGTGATTGGTTATTACTACGAAAGACAGATCAGAAACGAAACTGATACTGGTTTTTTTTTTCTTTACCGAGGATTCCCAGCCTGACGACGGGGAATATTCATGAGCATGTGAATCCATGCCAGACCCATGCTGGAGAACAACAGTTACAGGTAAGTAACTTGTTCCGTAGGCAGCGCCAGGAAGACTGCCCGGCTCCCTCCCGAATGTAGCCTTGAAGCAGAGCTGCAGGGCATCTAATCATTTCACAGCTGCCAGCCAGTCTTGCTATATGGTAGAATATATCGCTGAAGGCTTGAATTATGCTTTTCTTACGGCCCCCCTTTGCTGAGCCCGCTAGAGCATGTCGGCTCCCAGGACGCGAATAGCACCTGATAGATAGCAAGGTCCGGAATGCAACTCCCCCCCGTAGTTCGCTTCCAAGAACAGAAGTGATGTGTTCTATTCAACAACTGAAAGATGCCTTCACACTCACAAATTGCAAATTGTTACTAGAATAGATGTTTGAAGGTGTCATAGTGGTTGGAAATGTCCATCATCACACCAAGTTCAAAGAAACCCAATAAAGGGGGGTGTTAAACATGTCATAGCTGATTGTTTGATATGCATTTTGTATATATGTAACTGATGTACGTAATTCACTCTCTTGCGTCCCTCGAGGTCTAGAGATACACGTCGTGGGGCGTGAGACTGAGTTGGCCAACTGAGACTTTTGCTTTGCAATAAACCCTAGCTTTGGGAATACAATCTTGTGTCTGGCGTATCTATCGTGTGTGGTGACTCGCCTTGTTTCCATAGACGTCAGGGTCCCCTAGGGACCCCTTTCACTATGGAGTGCAAGCAACGGAGAGGAAACAATTCGTTGCAACGCGCCGAGCCGCCCTACCGCCGTCTAGTAAATACTATCAGGCGGCGGCCATCTTGCAAAAAACATTAGACCGCTGCCTGCACGTAACGAAATACGTGCCGGCACGGTCTAATGGCGGCCCAACCTCCACCTCCTCCACAACCGCCAGCGGTCAACAGCCATGACACTAGGTCCCAGACAAATGCTCACAATGAACTCTCAACTGCACAATGGAGTAAGGAGACCCCAGATGCTGATTTGATTACGGCTCAAAAAGAGGATCCAATAATTGGTAAGTTTTATCAACACATTGAGGACCCTGAGAACTTTCCCCTGACGGATACCGATTACATTGGGAAAGAGGACCTCAGAGTGTTGATGAAATGTCCAAAAATGTTCCGAATCCAAGACTGTTTCTTGGTGAGGAAATCCATATCTGGCCATGACCAGTGGGTGGTCCCTACCTTGTTCCGAAGCCTGATGCTAAATCACGCCCATGATGCGGCCACAGCCGGTCATCAGGGGTTTCATATGACATTAGAAATCTTGTGAGAGGTTGCATACTGGCCACACATGGGGCAGGACCTCGACCAATACTTGGAGGGGTGTCTTGTGTGTGCACAATTTCAGCCAACGTCACTCTCACACCGTGCTCCCCTCCAAAAGAGGGGGATGACACTGCCTTGGTCAATTTTGCAAGTCAATTTTATCGGGACCGTGAATCGCTCCTCGAGGGGGAACAAGTACATGTTGACCGCAACATGCTTGCTCACTAAATGGGTGGAATGTCTCCTGGCCCCAAATTGCAAGGCAGAAACAGCAGCTGCCCTGATGATCAATCACATCTTCTCGTGTTTTGGACTACCCCAAAGGATTGAGTCAGACCGAGGTAGTCACTTCACTAGCGAAGTGATGACAAAGATGTGGGAGATACTTGCGGTCAAAAGGAAACCACACATTGCCTACCGGCTGTCCTCTAGTGGTGGAGTTGAGGGGGTACAACAAAACTATTGTGAGCATATTAACAAAGTTTGTGGCAGATTCTGGGCCACGTTGGGACATTCGATTACCCCTTGTCATGATGGCCATCAGATCTACCCCTGCTTCTGCAACAACAATGTCTCCATTTGAGCTGATGACTGGACGAAGGATGGTGCTACGCCAGCATCTGCTCTACAGAACCTAAGAGCAGACCTTGATAAATGCCTCCACAACTCATGAGTATGTTGAGAATCTGAGAAAACACCTTCAACATGCTTTTACCTATGCTCAGCGGAATTTAGAGAGATCTACAGACAGTATGAAGACCCACTATGATCTTAAGACAACTAAAAAATAATACCAAGTAGGAGACCGGGTCTACTTGTACAATTTCCAAAGGAACCAAGCCAAACATTGCAAATTCCTCCCAACTTGGCGGGGTCTTTTTGAAATTGTGGACAGAATCTCACCAGTCGCCTACAGAATCTGCATCCTCAAGGGCAGTTTGGCAGAAGGGGAAGACAACTGGGTCCACATAAACCAGCTGAAGAGTTGACATCCCAGGCATACTTTGTGGCAAATCGAATAGGCAACCGGAAACCCAGAGGGGGAAAATCCGGAAACCTAGAAGAATCCACCTGTTAAAACCATTAGTTAACATAGATGGGGAATATTGTAAATTGTATTCAATGCATGCATCTGCCCCACTACACCCTCAGGGAGTAGTAGTGGGGAAATTTCCATAACCATGCTGTGTTCTGTTTTCTAGCATTGGAACCTAAGAATCTTCTAATCACTAAGGAGGACCACTCAGGTATGGGAGGAAAGACCCAAGGAGCCTGGAGTGCCGCTCCATACTCGCAACCAGAACCAGCAATGCTCCTGACCAGAACCGGCAAGGAGAACGGGTCGCCTCCTGCACTGACAGGAGAAGCAGCTGAATTTCTCCACATGGATAAAAGAAAAGAACATCCCAATCTCCCAACTTCCCCTTGACGGGCAGTCAAAATCAAGTCGGGAGGGGGGGCTCTGTGGGATATATTGACGCAGCATAGCAGGGCAAAAGTGGATCACTCTGTTATGATGTGCCAGAAACAGCAACATGGCCGCAAAACCCTTGTGCGTGCCAAAATCCCCTGAAAATCGCGCTTTTCAACGTACAAAAAGATGGCTGCTCAATCTGCCACGCATGTTGTCAGTGGTGGAACAGAGCTTTCACTACTGAACTGTGTCACTGGGCTCCACAACAATTGAAAGTGGAGTGCAGAAGGAAAAAGCAGTGCTTTGCTAAATGAAACGCCAATATTGCTTTAAATCACCTTTTCTTTGCTGCTGAAACTTCAGAATGCCGGTGCAGAACACCTTCCAAATATTCAAAATTCTCACTGTGTGCTACAATTCACTTAGTTTAAGGCATCACTGTGAACTTACAAGGTCCTGAAAGGCTAAGAGCATAAAGAGATCTCCACAGCAAAAGTGGCCTGCCTGTTGATCTGTAGAAAAAACCTCTGTGCAGCAGAGGGCTACCTGTGATGACAGTTGTCAGGGGCCTTCCTGATTAAACTTTGACATGTCATAAACTAAAAGTCAAATCTTAGCAATATAAGAGTCCTGTTACTAATAGTAACCCATATTGTAGTTGTTTTTTGATCCCATAGGATTAAACTCTTGAATGAAGAATTTTATCTGTGATGTGAGGCAACAAGTTTGTATTTTGCTAAAGAAAAGCCAAAAGAATTTAACAATTAAATTAAACCTTAAAGCAGGACTGTAAAGGCAGGTTTCTCCCAGAAAGGGGGCCTTCCTCTCAGATGAAACTCACAGGGAGGTACTTAATTGCTGGTTAGCCCAGGACTAAACAATGGACATCCTCCAACTCGGGAAACTGGAGGTGTGAAGGTGATCGTAAATGGCTCTTAGCAGGAATATGCCCTAAGCAGGGGGTGTTCCTGGACTCCAGGGAGAGATCAAGGGGTGGAGCCAAGCGACCATCTGTTGCTGAACCTGAACAAAGAACACATTTAAAAAAAACATATAACTTGCTATCCAAAATGGTGAAAAATATAAAAATTACAGAATTGTTAATTTAATTTCCGGCTGCACGTGTGAAGAGGCGGCAGAACTTTGACATGTTCTGGACAGGAGTGGCAAGAAATGTGATTTTAAGCAAAATGTATGACTGTTAGAATTGTGAAAATTTACACGCATGTCCCCATGTTAAGCACACATATTTGTGGAAATTTGCAGAAAAATCGGAAAGTGTGTTCATAGCGAAAAGGGCAAAAATCTGTAGAAAGGGGAGACAAGATCCCACCACTGCAGGGTTTTGAGGAATAGCTGCTATGTAAAATATGGCCTCTTTATGTGTGATTTGTATAAAGGTGAGCAATGTAGAAATGTACATTTAATATAAAATCAGACTTGGAGACCAATGGCTAAAGGGAGGTCTCTGAGGATTGTAAAGCAAATCATAAAACCTGACATCACCCAGCCTTGAGCCAATCACTCAAATTGTAAGGCGGAGATGAAGTATTGACCCTATCCCAGCTCAAAAAAGAGGCAAGCTTAGCTAAGCCAGCCCAAACACCCCCTTTATGATGTAATTTTATAGCATGAATATAGACAGCTGACCAGACATAGGGACAGACAGATCCACTCACTCTCCTGATTCTAGCGGAGCAATCTGCTACTGAAATCTACATCTTCCTTGCTCCAGAATCCAGAAACGTGGCAAAGCAAAGTCCTTTTGCATAGCTGAACCATCCTCAGCTAGGTCTCAAATTCTAGAACAGAACCCCAAAAGCCTAGTGGAAGCATCATAATACGGCCAGGCTTTGCTGTTACTGCTTGCCTGCGGAATTGAAATATCCTCGGAACCAAGAAGGGCAGATCCCGTCCAGTCCTGTGCCATGCTGTGACCAGAGCACCTTGCTGACCCTGTCCAGCCCGATGTGCCCAGCTGTCAGTCCCCGACAGTCCAGAATCCTGATGATCAAAAATCTTAAATCTATTTTGTTTTGTGAGTATTCACAGAACCCTAGAAACTGTTCATTTCCGTGCATTATCTTGTCCCCTCCTAACCTCTGAACTATCCTTACTTCCATAATCCGCAACATTGTCTAAATGTGTAGTGAAATCTTATTCTGTCTATCTGTAAAAGCATCTTTTTTCCTAGTCGTTTGTCTACTTTGATCTATTACATTTAATTCGAGTGACCAGCCTAGTGCTTCAAGGTGGACAGCGAGGAACCAGGACTGAGTCGCAAATCACTCCTGACTCTTACCTGTGCTGTCCTGGTGGCTTAGCTGGGATGCTGTAGTCCATAGCCAATATTTTCTGATTTAAAACTAAAGCCTCTTTCCATTCTCGCGCCTATCTCGCAAAAACGACCTTTACTAAAATCGATATAACTCCTTCAGTTTTTGTGATAGGAACGATATTTCAACTCCTATTTGTAGCTAACATCTGTAGCTATCCATAGAATTTCAAAACATTGCGGTTCTACCGTTATCGTGAATATCACGCACAGAAAGGTTTGCTGCGATTTTAAAATCCTGACAAATGTCACACGTGTCAAATATGTTCAAACTGCTTCCGACTTGGATTTTAAGATTGCAAATGTTTTCTGCTGACTAAATCATTGTTTGTTTGTTTAAACTGTTCAAAACGGCTCCCCGAGGAATTTACAACAATTTAAGCATTTTTCACACATTTAGAGTTCTTGCTCAGCCACTTTAAAAGTCATTCTGACAATTGAAAAGCCCACTTTGTTTTTCTCTTTCTGTTGTAAGGGGGGAAGGGGGAAGTGAGGCACTGTTTGATCTGTACTATTCCTGAATATCTGCTCCCTCTCCTTCCATCTCTTTGCATTGCCTATTGGGGGTTGAGGGGTGTTGCATGGGGAATTTCTAACCAGTGTGCTATCTGATCTGAAACCAACACAAGTATTATTTTCTGTGCTGCATTTGTTTTGCTCATTACATAGTCCTGGTGTATTAAAGATATCATTCTGTGTTCTGTCACCCTATCAGTGATTGTTGTTTACCTATTAATATATATCTATTGTGATTTTGATTTTAAATAAGTAAATAAATAATACCTTTTACAAACCTGCTTGATTTCTGGTCCAGCGTGACCCGGGGTATTTTTAAGTAAGGGGTCTGATACGAGTGGTACATCTTTCAAATAATTGAATCTATATATCAAATAAGTTTTTCCATTGCGCTGTACACTAGGCCGGGAGCAGAGTGTATCGCCTGATTGAAATCCTTAACACTTAATAGATGAAGTTACAGGAGGGACCCATCCCTGAAGAGAGAACCCCTACAATGTGAGATTGAATGAATGTGTGTGGGGCTATTTCCCGATGTGCCGCTTGACTTGCACTGTGTCATGTCAGTAATTGCTGCATGTCCCTTTTGCGCATGGATGTGGAAGAGACTGGAAACCAGAGCAGCAAGCATGGTGAGAAGGGGTGGAGGGTAGTAGGGATGTTGGTAGGGACAGGCAATGGGGGCCAGGAGAGGAGGGGCTAGTTGGGGCCTAGCGGAAGATCTGTGTTGCCTTGGTGTCCCCTGCACAACATATGGCAGAGGGTGAGAATGGAGGGTCTGAAGGGCCAATAGGTAGGGGCTGGACAGCAGGACTTTGGAATTGATGATGAAGGGTCTGGAAGAGAATTGCTGCAGTGCAAAACCAGATGCAGGAAACAGTATCTTGGCAAAGGTTTCCTGCAGACAGTTTTCATAGTTTTAGGGTATTACCAAAGCAAAGGGACCTTGTCATCCTTCCAAAATGATGTTCTAACTTAATATCACAAAACTACAAATGGTGATGCCTGTAGAATTCCGGTTATAAATAACAATAGTTGTTTAATTCAGGAAAAATTTCAATTATTTTCACTGCAAACACATCAGCCCTCGTAATGAGTTTGCCGGTAAGCTTCCAGCAATACCAGCAAACTCACCTTCTGTTTCCACCGTCTGATATACTGGTATTAGTGGGATATTACAAGCAGCGGAAATGTATGTGAATCCCCATTTCATGGAGTCCTACTCCATGTTCGGAGATTGCATGTATTTCCTGCAGCAGTAATTCTAGTGCAGGAAATGCTGGAATTTATTTGCTGGTGCAGGTCTGATTTACCTCCAGCATTTTACTGGAGGTAGATCATTGAATCCCCACCGGCAAACATGTAGTTTCCCGGTGCGGTAAAAATGCCGGTGCCAAAATGACCAGCACTTTTACCTGCATCTTTCCCACACCACATGAGGGCCATAGACTACCTAATATTCTTACTTATTCTATTAATTATAGAAATAAAAAGTTAAACAAAAAAGAAAATTGCATATTAGCAGAAGTGCAGGTTTACAGATTGTATCCATTTCAAATTAAAAAAAAATGTACATTTTCTATAACTAAAAAAGAATTCCCCTCAAAAAATTGTGGTCAGCCTTTTATTGCAGACTGTAAACAATTATATACATGTTTCTTTTGGACAGATTGCCCATAAAACCTATACAAGAAACTCAATAAACATACAATTATTACAAGTAGAATATCAAAAAAGAACATGTACAAGTGATATAATAAAACAAATATAAACAAGCTGAAACACTCACGATGAGCCACCATAACACGCTTTCCTTTTAGAATTCAAATATCGAACCCATGGCTCGTTGCAATGAACACATTTTCTCTCAAACTAATTCTACAATTCATCTCTGTTAAAACCATCTTATATTGTAATTATAATCAGATCATTGTACATTGTCTAAATTTCTTTGGGGGTCATTACGAGCTCTGCAGTAATTCTGCCGCATTACAACCTGTCGGCAGTGCGCACACGCCATCGACAAATGGTAATTCCGCCCAGTGAAATTATCACCAAAACAGGCCTCCCAGACGGTAAATCTGCCGGCATTCAGTAGAATTACGGTTACCGTTGTGGCAGCCATTTGTAAAACTCAATCAAATCTCAATCTGCACTTCCTGTAGCCATCCACAGCAACAGGATACAGGAACCATGTCCCAGAATAGAGCCAAAGCCACAGTGCCAGAACACTGACTCAAAGTCCAAGTTAAGTGAGCGGGAGCTGGAGGTCCTCACTTATTCAGTGGTGGCACATGCATATGAACTGTATGGCAGCCGTCACAGGAAAACCTCAGGCCAGCGGACCTCAGCCATCTGAGTATCCATCTCCCAGAAAGTGTCAGCTGTAGGCACAGTCCCCCGGGATGGGGAGGTCTTTCGAAAGAGGTGCAGTGACCTCCAGGTCAGGGCGCTCAGTCACAACACCGGCAGTAGTCGCTGGCCACTGGAGGCGGCACCACAGAGTGCCATGTCTTCACCCCGTGGGAGAAGGCGGCCAGCTCCATCCTGGACACCAACCAATCTGGTGTGTCTAAACACCCACCCCATTCCTCTGGCCATGCTCTGGGTGGCGAGGAGCAGTGCTCAGTAAATCAATATTCCCTGTGCACTGCCGGGCCAATGCCGTCACTGCATGAAGGGGTAGGTGGGCAACTGCATGTAACCATGCACAGCAGTATCAATGTGAATGGGTGCACATGCAACCATGTGCACCACCACGGCTGGTTTCAGGGCCAGGGCGTGACATTAGCCCCACCTAGGCTACCCTGACACGGCAGCTCGGGGCAATCATTAAAGAGCTCCCTCAAGCTTGCGTGGCGGGTGAATGCTCCATATTGAAAGGAAATGTGCCCTGCTCTCATGCTGGCACTGGGCGTTTCAGCACGGGAGCAGGGCACATGCCATTACAATAGGGTGCTGATGCTAGACCAGCATGGGGGAACTGCCCCATGCTGGTGTAGCAACGGCACCCTATTACTTTTTTTTCTTAATCACATGTTGTTTGAAACTGTAACTTCTCACAACAAAGTAAAAAAAAAAACCTAACATGATTTGGTATTTCACAAATTGTCTGTGGATACTAGAGGGTTTATGTTTAGAAAGCAACCGGGAAGTAGTATATAGGATAAGGACCACATGGATCCAGGCTATATTCTCCTAACCCCTCCTTCACACACATATTTTCTCACTCTTTCCCGAGCAACCCAAGGCATTGTAGACTCTCTTTTTGAGGGCCATGCACGTGTCCATTGTAGGGGTCCACTTACTCAGTCTTGGACGTTCAGCCACCCCCATAAAGAAGCAATAGTCCGCTTCATCAAGCCATCAGCAGCGGACAGAAGACAAATGGCTTTTCATATTTGCTAAAAGCAGTCCCCCACCAGCCCCCCCCACCCTCCAGTTCCCCTGGAGTAACAGTTTTGGGTCCAGCAGGATCTCCAGGACCATGAACCTATTTTGTTTGTCAAAACATTTCCTCCAGAAGTGAACTTTCGGACATTCTTAAAATGTGTGCATGAAGATACCTTCTGACCCTTCATTTCGCAGACAGCAGGCACCACCATTGCAACACTATCGAAACAGACTTGGGTCTAATACACCCTATGGAGTATTTTGAGTTGTATCGGCCGTATTCTGGCCAGGATCCCAATCTCCCTGCCTGGGAAACATCAACACCTTCACCTATTCCTCTGCTTGTAGTGAGCCCACATCCCTATCCCATCCAGCCTTGAGGTTTGTTAGATTCATGGACCAGAAGGCCGTAATAACTTGGTATAGAGTGGATGTGACTTTCATGCAGATATGCTTTGGGAGTCCGTTTGGCTCAAGAGATGTGCATGCCAGAATATTTTCTAAGGTTTGAAACTGGGCGTTTAGGGCATGTGAGAACTGCAGGTAGTGGAATTGTTCGGAGGTAACGACATTCTGAGCTTCTTGAAGAGAATCAGTCTGCCCTCTTTGCCACATCTGAAATGTGGTATGTTTGTCTCTCCCATGTCCCAAGACCAACTATCTGTCAACTTCTGGGAGTTGTACTTTGTGCCATAGGGGCTGGAGTAAGGTTGCCCAACCACCCCACTCCATGTGACCAGGGCGATAGAGGATTGTTCACCTCCACATAAGAATCTGGAGGTTGGGGTCCACTTTAGTAAATTCCTCCTTGGGGATGTGGAGTGGAGCATTTTGCTACATGTATAGATATCCAGGTAGGGTCAGCATTTTAAATAGATCCTCTTTCCCTAGCAATGTCAATGGGAGGGACCGGTGAGTTACATCCTGAGCAAAGCGGTCAGTGATGGGGTGGAGGTTTGCACATGTAAAATCAGTGAGGTTGGGCCCTACCCATATACCTAGATATTTAAAGCCTGTGCATGGCACCTGGAAAGCACAATCCTGAGGACAGTGTCATCCCACCCTGAAGTGGAAAGAGAATAGATTTCGGCCAGTTCACCCTAGGTCCGCTGTTTTTCTGATATTCTTACAAAGTGTGTGTGATCTGCTGGCAGTCTTGCTGTGGTTCCCCCAAATAAAGCAGGTCATCTGCGTAAAGGATGTCCCGTTCCCTTTCTGCCTCCCCTTCTTGGACTGCCATCTGAACCCTGACCAAGTCAGGTCCGACCGCAGCCAGATTGCCAGGAGTTCGATGGGTAATGTGTAATAATGTAGACAGCAGAGGGGAGATCGGACAGCCCTGCCTTGTCCCTCTCTCGATGGGAAAGGTCCTCTAGGACACACTGACACTCACCTCAGCTACCGGCGAGGCGTAGAGCAAGCAGATCCAACCCATGTAGTTCGGACCAAACCCCATCCGTGCCATAGTTTCACAAAAAAAGCCCCATTCCACTGAGTTGAGGGCCTTTTCAAAATCCACTGAGAGCAGATCGTGCGGACCAACCAATTGGGATGCCTGGGTTATTGCCATATGAAGTTTGCAGACATTCATGCAAGTGGATTTTTCCGGCATGAACCTGCACTGGTCTGGGTGAATCGGGGAGGTGATCACAACACTAGGGGGTCAGCAAGTACCCTGCCTAGAATCTTCACTTCTCCATTAATCAAGGAGATAGGCCTATAAAAGGTGCAGAGTTCCGGTGGCTTGCCTGCCTTCGGAGTAACGGCTATGCTGGCCTTCTTACGATCCAGGGTGTCAAGACCACACAGGAGGAGAGGATATTGCCACTCTCCCCCCCCCCCCCCCCGAACCACAGTAGCCGAACAGATCGACTCTCCCACCGTGGTTGACACGGGCGCCTGATGTTTGGATAAACAGGTAGCCACATGGCAGCCAATGGGGGGGAAAGGGATTAGGTAGAGGTTGTGGATAGGGAAAGGGAAGTAAGGAAAACCAGAAAGAGGGAAAAGGGAAACATAGTTGGATATGGATTGGTGAAGGTAGGAAAAAGCAAGACACACAAATACCCACAATCCTGATCTATTCTCACCAGCAGACCTGCCTGTCACCTAGAACTGTAACCTGGAAACTCCTGCCTAGGCCTACAACCATCCTACTGTGATTGAGACACATAACATGGACCTTAATGCAACATGGAAAGACATATGTACATATTGTAGCAAGTAGCATGGCACGTACAAGGGCTTTTCCCCCAATGAAATAACAAAACACATGGCCCGTTGGGCAAGCAAAAGCAAACATAACACATTACATTTAAGGGTTCCCATAATGCGACCTAGTAGTACCTGACCCCTTCCTCCTCATGTAATAACTGTCTTTAACCTGGCATACACATTCCCACTCAAATGGGCACTTTGCGCTTTTCCGTGTACTTGTATCTTCCCTTGGAAAACATTAAACAATGCTTGTAATGTAAAAGTCTCAAATCGGCATCCCTGCTCCTTCCGGTTCTCCTCACAAACGCTGCTGTGACCGCCCATGCCGAAAACGCTCAATCTGCACCTGAGCACAGGCGGCCGGCATATGAAATAGTACCTTCAATTGAAATCAGCTGCTGCTGCGTGCGAAGCCTGGGACTACAGAACATTCCAACGGCTGCTGGGAAGTGTAGTTCTTCCTGCTACTTAGCATTTTTTATGCCCAACTGTCACGCGCTTCAAGCGCACTCCCTGCTGGCGGCTATGCAATAGATGGCGAATAAGTCGCCATTAGTTTGTTCCATTCCTTCTTGCACTTCCTGGTTTCCCGGTCTAGTTGTTCTTGGTTTCGCTTTCTTGCTTTCCTTCTTTAGCCCGCCTCTTCCTTCACCCGGCGCGTTGCAACCCTTGCTTTCTCGCTCTGGCTGCCTGCGCTTCCTCTGTTGCTGCTCGCCGCTTCATTTCGGCTTGCGTTTTCATCTCCGGGTCTCGTCCCACTTTCTTCTCCCTCTTCGCTTGTTCCTCCTCTCCACATCCTGTAACCGTCTCTTGCGACGGTGCGGGCGTCTTACCTTTTCTCCGCTGAGTTTCTCCTTCCTTTCTTTACCTGGTCATATCACTGGGTTCTTGTCCTTTCTTTCTTTCCTCTCCTCTGTTTCTTCTCCTACTTACCCTTTGCCTCCTTCTTCATTTCTTCTCCTCCTCCTTTACCCTGGTCCTCTCAGGTAACGGTGCTTGGTTCACTGCACCCCTTTCTAAACTGCAGGCTTGCTGGCACAGCCTTCGGGATACTTCCCTTGAAGTCCAGATTGTGATCATCGTCCAGCCAAAAGACCATACCGCAGAACCTTTGTGTCATCTAAGTCTCACTCAGACCACGAATTCCACCGGACTTTCAATCCATCGATCACCATAACATCAGGTCCTTCGGCAAGAGTTTTTTTTTAGCAATTGCTTTTTTCCTCTCGGTGACCCCTCCGTGGGGAGGTCCGGCTTCCGTCCGGGGACGGCCCTATCTCTTCTCACGCAAAAAGCCACAGAAGAAGAAAGAACCAAGACGGCAACCCTCTTCTGAAGAATCAGATGAGGAGGAGTGGACAGTGGGAGAACGAGGAAGGGCTAGAATTGACACCAACACACCTTTTCCTGATCCAGCCCCAATTCCTGACACAGGGGGAGGATTATTTGGATTTAGAACATGTGAGCATGTTATGCATATGGGTACATGTAAGATCGGAGAGTTTCTTCCAAACCTCAACTGGAAAGCTATTCAGACCGGGGGCTTGACCGGCTGGAGGCGGGAGACGGCAACCGACATCTTCTCCTCTGTAACCCCAGCTTCCAAGTCACATATCTGTTAAAGCGTTAGCTGCAGGAGATCCAGACCATCCAGAAAATAGAATCCTGGTGAGGAATCCTGATCTCGTGTGTCCGAGAGAGCTCTTCATACTAAGCGGCTAATACCTCAAAGATTCCGGCATCCTCAGTGACTTTGTCCCCCCACCTCCCCAGCGTCAGCTAACTTCCTCACGTGTCTGACCCTCGTCCCTTCTTTCGAGCCACGCAAGCATCTTCCTGACTGATGCCCGCCTTGTAGATCTGACTGCGCCTAACCCAGTGGGCCTGCTTGGCGTTATCCATGGCTATGTTCCTGAGCTTCTCTTGGGCTGGAAGGACAACTTCCTGCTCCTCTGAAGAACCCGGGTCGATGAAGGCGATCGCAAGGTCCTCAGCCTCCCTTACTGTGTGTGCATACGCCCTCTTTTGTAGAGAAACCAGAGAGATTATTTTCCCCCTGAGGACCATTTTTTCGCCCTCCCACAGCGTCGCCAAAGTGTCCACCGGCCCTTTGTTTGCAGCAAAGTACTCAGTGGTTTTAGAGGTTTTTTTTTTGTTCGAAGAATTTCAGGAAGCCGAGCTAATAGCTGTTCAGGCGCCAGGGTGTTCTGTATTGTGGTTTCCCAGTTGTGAATTTCATTAGGAGGGGTGATTGATCTGATCTATTCCTACCCAAAAACGTGATGGTGGTAAGTTTGTGTGATGCACATTGGGGAATTAAGTCCAGTCTGGACATGGACCATGCGCTTGAAGAGAGATATGAGAAGCCACGTTCCTGCCGCGTCCACCAGCCAGAGTGCGACTGAGCATGTGTGCAGCTTTGTTGGGGCATGTATGTTTCTACCTCGAAGGTGGGTCTGGTCACTAAGTGGATCCATCACATTATTGAAGTCGCCCCCGAGGACCCAGGTGTCAGTGAGATTGTGTAGGAGGCCCGACTGGAGTTCGTCCAACAGTTCGAGAGTTAGGAGTGGAGAGGCTTATACTGTCGCCATGCCCCAGACCTCTCCCCAAAGTTTCCCTCTTACCAGCACAAAACGCGATAATTAGTGTGTGTGAAGAGCCTGCAGTATGTTCCAACCAAGTGCGTTTCAGTAAGAAAGATGATGTCAGATGAGTCTATTTAGAAGCTGTAGCACAAGTCTCCTTTTAGTGCCTGGCCCATTCACGTTCCGTAATGTAATCTGCCAATTGCTCCCCAAGCCCCACGATTCCATACTTATATGATCAGGAGTGTAGTGCAAACCTTGAATCCTGCCCCATTGCCCTCGTCCAGAGGGAGAACAGTGCTGTGCTTCGGACAGGACACCAGCAAAGTACCCAATCAACAAACATAAACAATAAAACAACCACCCCCAACATTCCCACCCCGTACTTCGACCCAACCAGAAGCACCTGTCGCCCAAACGTTGTGACGAACATGCACAAGTAACCAAAAAGCAGTTCTCTTCTGGGGCAGCAAGAAAATAGCCGGGGCACATAATGTTGCATCCTGTAGTGCCCTTGCTGCGTCGGGGTAGCCCACCTGCTGGAAGTGGTTTGACAATGAGCCTTTTCTTGGCAAAGCAGGATAGGAAGTATTAAGGGGAACCAAGGCTTTATCCTTTGTCTGTTGCAGAGTTCTCTTATCGTTGCTGCCAGGTGAGTGTTGGAAAGTATGTTCCTGCATCGGCGGGGAGAGCTCTAGCCCACGCTTTGGGCCATGCTGCCTTTGTTCATCTTTGAGGGTGCAGTGGCAGCAATGTGTGCCTCAAACTGGTCCCAAGCCTCCTGTGGATGGTGAAAAAGGTGCATGTTCCCCATTGTGGTAGACTGAGCTGTGCAGGGAAGAAAAGGGCATATCTGATGCCATGTGACTGTAGCTCCTTCTGTATGGAGTCAAAAGACTGTCTGGACTTTCGCACCTCGATCATGAGGTCCGGGAACAATGCTAGCCTGGCCCCATTATAAGTGATTGGGTCAGAGGCCCGAGCCATTTGCAGCAAGGTGTCCCGGTCACTATAGTTTAGCAGCCTGGCTATCACTGTACGGGGGGAGCTCTGGGTGGCGGTTGGCCCGCTGCAACTTAGGTCTGATAACCATTGCTCAAGGAACAGGTCCGTGCATGCTCCCTCCTTCGGCAGACACAGGATGCTAAGATTGTTACACCGAGATCGACCCCTACTGTCTTCAGCCCTGTTCTCCAGGGTCCGCAATCATTGCGTGTCCTGTGACAGCTGTCGTTCCATGGACCTGTTGGCCTTATACAGCACCATGGTCTGTGAGCGCAGCGCGAGGGGGTGGGCACAGGTCACTGTTGAGTAATTGCTGCACCGGCAACCGTGAGACCAGGGTGTTCAAAGCACTTTACCGGAGGTAGTACACAGTGTGAAGGCATCATGAAGGACACAGATGACAAATTCACAATTCAAAATAAACACTTTTATTAACTTAAATGTCAGGATGGAAAAAGGCCTAACTTGCCCTATACTAAGGAAGGATTTCCCTACCTAATGAAAACTAAGGAAAGTCTGAGTGTCCAAAACCTATACTTTCTCTCACAACTAAATCTGTACAATGTGTAGGGATGTCAACAACCAAAATGAAAACTGTGTTTAACCCAAAGTTCTGAGCTTCTTCAAGCTCGCAGCTTACTTTCAGCCCCCTTCCCCAAGTGTGAAACAGTTCCACAAAAAAGTCTCAAAATTATCTTCTGTGGACTTAAAATGAAATAGTCTGAATCAGGACCCGGAGTTCCCTTCCCAATATTTTAGTAACACAGTTCAATAAGCAAGGTATCCTTATTAAAGTTCCAAAGTTCAAGTTGCAGCACCATTTACTTGTAGGTTTCTTAAAGTCACATTCAATTTAAAACTCAACCTGCTGTGGCTTGTTTGTTCTTTAAAGTTAGATTCATTCCATTATTTAATATACCAAATGTGGTTTAAATGTGACGTACTGTTCTCAGATTGGCTTCAAAATGTCTTTTTTCTGATTAGTAACAAGGTTTTGATTCAGTTCAGTATTCAATATTCATTAGTTTTGCGTATTATTCCTCTGCGCTTTCTGTTGTTCAATAAGCGTGTATTTCACTTTAATTGGATGGCCCAGTGTTTGGAGACCTTCGAAAACGTGTTTCTTGCTACACGCGACCCCTCTGATACAAAGTATCCTTGGCTTTTCCCCCACTCTTCAGTTAAGGACAAGGAAGGATCAGCGACTTTAAAAAATGTGCTTATTCAAGGCATGCTCCCACTCAGATACAACATTTCAACATATTACAAAGTTCACACACTTGTGTTCCCCAGGGGTTCATGCAGCAGTATAGTAATACTATAGTATATATTATAGTAATATACTATATAGTATGTACTATATAGTATATATAGTATATACTATATAGTATATAGTATAGTAATTTCTCCCGCCCATACGGGCGGGAGAAATATTATTTACCTCCACTTTCTTAGCACCCAGGCCTGCAGTAATAACATAACCTGCTTGCAGAGGGCATTTCAAATATTCCTTCCTTCTTATGAATCACGAGAAGGAAAGAATATTTGAAAGATGATCTGCCAGTATGCCATTTTACTGTGGGGCTGGGTACTAGCAAGTGGCTGGAATTAATAATTCTCGTGGCCACTTGCTAACACCCAGCCCCGCAGACAAGGGGCTTACACTCATCCACCCTCCCCTAAGCACCCCAGCATGACTCCTTACCTCAGATTGAAGCCGGGTCTGTGAGTGCAGCTGGGGTGCTCCTGCTGAAGTCTTCTCCACGTGACTTCGACGCCACCCCGTGCTCGGCTCATACTTTGATGCAATGTATTTAGCCCAGCCCGGGGAGCTGCTGCCTGCCGCCTGCACACTGTCAGTGTACCGAGCGCAGAGTTTACATAAACAGGCACAGTAATCTGTGCCTTTTAAGCTCTGCGTTCGGTACCATAAATCATATCTCGGTTTCTGCGACATATTAAATTTAAAACGCAAACCAGCGGTATAGTATCGAACATTGCGATGTGATACCGCTTATTTTATTCCGTGGGCGTCTTCCTTGTCCCAGTACCAGAGTGGTAAAAGAGCATTGCTCTTAGTTTCTTCTTCTTCATCCCAGTACTCTCAACTCTCAATTGCTGAGAAATGAGAGGAACTGGCTTATAACAGCCTAAAAAGGTTGGCAAAGGGTTGAGTTGGTTGACAATAGGACAATGGGGATACCGTGTCTCACCCAAGGGCACCACGCTCCCTTTTCCCCGAGGACCCTCCACCCAGGTGATCCTCCATCACTTCTCTGCCTTCAGGGTCAGGAACCAATAGCGATGGCCTTTCCCTGGCCACCTGTGCAGAGGATCCAAAGGATTGAGGAGTGGGATTACCCTCTAGTTTCTCACAACAGCGGGGCCGGACCACCCTGCTCAGGCCAGCGGTTCTGTCACTGGACCAAAGCCAACAAAGTCCCGGGAGGATAGCTCAGTGGCAACGTGCTCGCCTTGGAAGCAAGACGACATAAAGCAACACAGGTTCGATCCCTGGGTCCGCGCTTAGAACCCTCTGGGTATTTAAGCGCATTATAAATATGTAACTAAGACAACAACACAAAATTCTGTAACAGTGCCTCGATGCCCCTGGGCTGTGTGAGCACATTAAAAATGCAAATAAACACTCGCCTCTCCCGGTACTCCTCGGCTGCCTTTCTCAAGGGCACACCGATCACAGCCACTCAGTTTGAGGTTAAGGAGGAGGCGGGAAGACAGCAGCACGAGCCTGATCCCAGTGATGCTAGTACTGGTGTGGCCCACAGTCCTGCGTAAAAGGAGCACCAGTCCTTAGTGGGTCTCCTCTATGGTGTGACGCTCAACATGGATCGGGTAACCTTAATCCATGTATTAAGAAAGCGTGCCCAGCATTCATCTTCCTGGTGTCAAAAACTCTTCCTCATGCAACTGCAGCTGGATAATAATTGCAGCTCTGTGTAGTGCAGATGTAGCTGTGCGTGGTCCTGGACGCTGCCAGCCAAACCACTTCATTCTCCCCCTCCTGCGCCATGTGGAGCTGAGCAGCTGGCACACACGCTGTTGGGATGCTGGGCACTTTCCCCACTGCCCTGCTCAATTCAGTCACCAGCACCGGTTCACCAGCATATCAGCAGACCTCCACTGGGACCTCCGGGTTACTGCCAGGTCCCCTCCGGCACCGATGATGGTGCCGTGCAGGCCTTGTAGATCGCAGCAATGGCTGGCTTGGGTCCAGAGCTCTCTGTGCCAGCCGCCGCTCTCAGGATGTCCGGCCCCAAATTTCACCAGGGACACAGGAAAATGCTCAGCAGGCACTCCGCCGCCTTGTTGTATGCAGCGGTTCCCGTATCGGACTCTTCCAGCAGGAGATTATCCTCAGGATGTACACAGTGCTGGCGGAGCCAATCAAGCTCACAGCTGTGTTCCGCCGCTGCGCAACAGCGCCTCCAATAGCACCCTATTGAAGTGTTGTGCTCCCAGCTCCAGCCATGTGAACTGGGAGTCAACCACTGAAATGGAGCGCCGATGCTAGGTGCACAGTCATCCTCTGGCCCTGACCCTATGGGGCGTGGGGGTCCACCAAAATCACTATTACATTGCCCCAGGTGGAATCACATCTATGGCCAGCCCTGTGCAGCACCCATATCTACTGAGGAAGGCAAGTGCCATAGTGGATCTTCAGCCCACCTCATAGAATAGCCACCTTGGCAGCCCAAGGGGAAAAGTGCACCCGTCAATAGTGTCTACACCCTCAGCAGCCACTACACCCACCTTGCTGTCGTTGTAGGCAATGGCCTGAAAACGACCATGCACTACAATCCACATGTGTGGGATGTCCCTTAACCATGTGTGACTAGCAAGCCAATGTTCCAGTATGCATGTTGACTGACAACATTATTGTTCACCCAACAGGCCAACCCTGGAGGAGGAGGAGGAGGAGGAGGAGGAGGAGGAGGAAGAGGAAGAAGAAGAGGAGGAGGGAGGGCTGGGGGGACCATTGGCCTCGCATGGTTGGACCGCCAGGTACGTGCCATCGGCTACCACTGGCCAACAACGGGAAGGGCAGGCTAAGGGGACGGCAAGTGAGACCAGGGTCAAGCTGCAACACACCTGCCAGCGCAAGCAGTGCCCCCATTGCCAGTGATGGGGACACAGCCTCTGGGACTGAACCTCTGGCACATGTAATGCCCACCAACAGCCAGCCAATGTTGATTTTTGGTGGGGGAACCAGCTGCTGGCATGCATGTGGGAGGCAAGATGCATCCCACCGCCCAACAGGCCCATGAGAGGAACTCTACACCTGAGCGGGTCACCAGTATCATGGGCAGGATTCACAGGGTTTCTCCAGCATGCGGTCTGGCATGGATTCACATGCTCATGAATATTCCCTGTCGTCGGGTTGGGAATCCTTGGTAAAAGAAAAACTGTTTTACTTTCACTTACAAAACTGTATTTCTCCCATAAACCAATCGCTGTCCTCTGGTTCATACTGCCCCCAGCCAATGACAGTCCTCTCCCTAAGCCCCTCCCCTGGCAGCCATTTTCAGATTTTTACTGCACGCTTCACCTTTACCATAGAGGGGGTCAGCAAAAGAATCTTTTTGGTCCTGAGGAAGGTGGAATAACACGCATAACACTGCAGAAACATATAAGCCATGTGTGATCTCTGTAGGTACACACACACACACACACACACATGTTTGTGGCTGCCCAGTACTAGTGCATACGTACTGCGCTTTACGTCGACCCCTGAACCCAAAACTTTACCCTTGTGGCCGTTTTCTTAACAATAGTATGTTTCAACTAGTTGGAGAGGATTTCCTGTATCTGGCAGGTTCCTGAGAGGATTAGGTGCACATACAATCCTTTTTTTCTCTGTTATTTAATTTTATGTATGTAATGAACAAACCTATTTCTTTTTTTGTATGTCTGAGTGGAGTCCACAAAACCCCCCGCCCAAGCCACCCTGACCATGTCCAAAGAGGGTTGCGGCAATGGAGGGGGACCGCAGGTCCACCCTATCCAGGCTTGAGTGGGCGGCATGCATTGAGGATGCCCTCCTAACTCTGCAGTCTGCCTGGGCATCCAGGGCCATGAAAGAAGCGGAGGGGCTCTGTGTCCAGTCGGAGCACTGAAATGGCAATATTGATCGACATGGGCGTTGGTCAATGTCATACTATGGAGGTTTGTCACCACTGCCTCAACTGTGCTTTCCGGACAAAAGTTCAGCATGAGCTCGCCAAGTTGGATGCTAAGTTCTATGTGATGCTGGTGGCCAAGGGCATGCTATTAAGCTGTGCCACCGCTGAAAACCTGGGGCTGGTGCAATTCGTCTTCCAGGTGTACCAAGAGGATGTGGACAGCCTGTTGTGAAGGTTCGACTACCTGTTCGAGGGTGTGGAACACCTCAAGTGGCAAGAAGTACAGCTGCATGTAGACCCTTCCGTGCAGCCATCACACTGTGCCACCAGCGCATTATGTTTCATTTGCAGCAGAAAGTGTAAGAGGAGCTTGCCAAGATGGAGCTGGTGGGTATCGCAGAGGAGTGGTGGCCCCACCCTGTGGGTCTGCCCTATCGTTGCCAACAAACCTACGTGCCCCCAAGAGGTGAGGATATGCATGGACATGAAATTCCCCAACATGGCCATTCACATGGAGCACCATCTCACGCTGGATGACATTTTGGCTGGCCTGCAGGGTACAAAGGCGTTCTTGACACTAGACATAAAGGCCGAATACCACCACGTTCCACTACATGAGGACTCGAGGCCCATCACCACCTTTTTCCTTGCATGTGGAACTGTTCCGCTACAGGTGGCTCAGTTTTGGTGTATCCTCGGCTGTAGAGGTTTTCCAAAACATGATCAGGGGTGTACTGTGTGAGAAACCAGAGGGTGTCTCCCCTGTTGGTTCCCAGGGATCTCTCTCTCAGGTGGCCGGGGCATGTCCATTTCCTCTGGTCCAGACCCCGGGGGTCGACCAGTGCGGGACTATCACCTGTGTTAGGGGTCTTCGGGGAGTGGGGGTGAGGCAGCCGATGGTGAGACGTGGTATTCCCCCCTATTTTGTTTATCTAACCCATCCTATTTTTAGGATTATCCAAGGTCCCATCTCCCCCCCACACCCTCTTTTTACACAAACACTGGGCTGAGGAAGAGAGTGACTGAGAGTAACAACATTAACTTTCACACATCATACTGGACGTATCCCGCTAATCGGGTCAGGCAAAGTCAGGCACTTGATTCTAAGTGCATACACCTGATACCAGTTAGCCCTCCTCACATGAATAAAAGGCAGAACCTAGAGACACACTCTGAGCAAGGTGGAACATGAGTACGAGCAGAACTTCTGGGATGAAGGCAAACCTACTGCAGCAGAGCGACTGACCAGGGAATGAGAGCAGTGTGTCGAAACCCCCAAGAGTTCCCTACTGGAGGTTGTTGCCTCTGACAGGCCGTGAAAGACATGTGGAGAATGGCAGATTCCACATCAGAAGGCTGCATTGTGTTTCAAGGATGCCAGCGACCCTCCCGGGTGAACGACGGAGCTGGGGAGGCGATGCCAAGTCTGTGGTACTAACCTTGACTCGTGAATTGGAAATTGTAAAACCAGGAAAGAAACACACACAGCCAGTGAGTTGGCAAGCGACCTGAGAGACCGGTGTGTGTTAACATTTGAAGTAGCAACATTATATTGTATGTGAAGGCTGTACGCGTGTGAATGAGACGCGAAGAAAGGCAGACCTGTGAATGAACTTTGAAGTAAGGACAGCTGTGAAATCAGTGAAAGGAAGTAGCCCACTCGAAAGTCTCCATGAAAGGTACATTATTTGAAGCAATAAAGTGAATGAACAGCAAAAGCGAAGTAAGCAAGATTAAGTCCTAGCGAAGGGGAGAGTGAAAGTTAAACAGTGGTCCTGCGATGGTCTGTAAAGAAAGCCACGCACATTTGAAAGTCTTAGACATCCGAAAGTGGTCCAAGCCCGATGGCGGGAGACCCGAAGTGTAATAAGCTTGGGGAAGGGAGCCCCCTTGCAAGTTTTTTTTAACTTTATGGTGAAAGGTCCGAGCCAGACAAAGGGGGACCTACGTGAACTTTGTTGTGAGAGGTCTGAGCCCAACAGAGGGGGACCTACATGAACTTTATTTTGAAGGGTCTGAGCCTGACAGAGGGGGATCTAGGTGAACATTTTGTTGAAACATTATTTGGAAGCCAGGAAAAGAGACTTTAACGTGTAAGGCTAGGTGGGCCTCGATCCATGTTTTGGAACTGTTTATTGGGTTGGAAACCGAGCCAGAGCATGTCATCCTGCCTACAGGGACAGCCTTACTCCGTGAGGTCTAACGTGGGAAGGAGAGCTGGTTCAACCACATTTATTCTTTTGAATACTAATGTTTCCTTTGCATACATTTCTCCTTTATACACTTTTTCGTACAAGAGATAGGGCAGGCATTAGGTTTTTGTTGGCATACGCCATTTTGATTTGACAGACTGCACTAGGACTGTTTTGTTTATTGTTTGATGGTCGAGACTATTTCCATCTTAGTTATAGGGCAAAGTAGGAATTTCTCTAGCCCCAACAACTTCAATAAAGGTATTACAAACTGTACGCATTGTTAGTGTCATATTTGTGATGCCATGCCTCCTGTACAGCTGGTGGATCTGCCAGGCGTACTTAATGTGAGCAACAATGTCCTTGTTTTCTCGAAATCACATCAGGGTCATCTGCCGTCGCTCACGGCGGTGCTCGAGAGACTCTCCCAACACGAGCTCACCCTTAACAAGAAAGAGTGCAAATGTATGCATTCCAGTGTGGACTTTTTGGGGTTTATCTTTCACGATGGCGGCCTGTCACCCAACCCCTGGAAGGTGGATGACATAAAGAAGGCGACAGCCCCGCTGTCCCCCTCCGATGTGGGGAGCTTCTTCGGCATGGTTAACATTTGCAGACGTTTCATTCCTAGCCATCCTTACCGAACCGCTGTGACTGCTAATGAAGAAGGACGAGGACTGGCGGTGGGGCCCGGATGAAAATGAAGCATTCCAAGCCACCAAAGTGGCACTTGCCGTGGATACCTCTATGACGTTTTTCAACCTCACTCGGCCCAGAGAGCTCGCTGTGGATGCCAGTCCTGTTGGTCTGGGCGCCGTCCTTCTGCAGGTCAACCAACAAGGGGGCAGGAAAGTATGCTAGCAAAGCACTGACCCCCACTGAGAGAAGGTATTCCCAGATTGAAAGCGAGGCATTGGCCGTCCTATCTGACTGCAAACACTTTTCTGTCTAAGGCCAGCCAGTGACAGTGTTCACTGATCAGAAGCCCCTCGTTGCCATCATGACTGGGTCTGCGCCCTGGATGCAAATTCGTTTGGAGAGGTGGCTGTTGCAATTTTAGTAATAAGGGGTCACCCTGATTTTTCGTTATGGGGTGGACAACCCAGCCGATTATCTCTCTCGCCACCCTGCGGGCCCTGGGGAGACCCTGTTCTCTGACGAAGACACAGTGACACAGTGGCGTTTGTACACTCTGGCAGCAGTGCCCAAACTGATGTCTCTGGATGATATTGTGGCTGCAACAATGGACACTGGATTACAAGACCTGATCTAACAGGCTAGTGGAATGGTTTTGTGTCAGGGATCCAACATTGCATGCCTGAGGCCCAGGCGTTCCTACAGGGTCTGCAGAATGTATAGAGTGAGCTGTCCGTGGGACATGAGGGTGTCCTGCTGCGGGGCTCACAGATTGTGATACTGATTCCCCTCCAGAACCGGATCCTTGGACAGCCCATGTCGGGCACCAGGGGTGCAGCAAGACGCTTGGCTGCCGGGACCTCCAGGGGTATAATGCCCCGGTGATTCCCCATAGCCAGGCGCCAGAAAAAATGCACAACTCTGGTGGCAGCCTGCCGTTTTTACTGCTATGGCTACCGCCGGAGTTGTAATGAGGACCTATGTTTTGGGTTAATGTTTTACAGCAACATGTATGTTGACTGTAGTTTTGGTTATGTGTTTCGTTTATGATGGTTGGATGGGAGGTTGGGACGTAAGACCCCACCATGTTAGGTGACGTCACAAGTGAATAAAGGGGGCCTGTGTGCGGCAGTCCTGGCGCAGCTTCCCTGGTTTCCGTGTGAGCGTTATTTCACGCATCGGGACCCTCGTTTTCTCCCTTTGGAGTGCTGTGGGTGATCTGGATAAATTGGCAGCATCATGTCCTGTATTTCTTTGTAGTTCTGACGGTTAAAATTAGGGGTCTCTCAGATATAGCAACCTTTTTGCAAACTCGCTAATGTATCATATAAACAAGAGGGGTGACCATGCAATCTGGGGAGGCCCATCTGTATTGGTAAAGGTTGTCACCTCTTCCACCTTATCCCCACAGAACGGCATAGTTATTGGAATAAAGGCTCACAACGGCAACTAGAATATTCTAGGTACTTCGATGACTGCCAATACATTCCACAATAGATCTCTATGAATGCTGTCAAAACTGTTTTTAAAGTTTAAAACCTGATGTACGAGGACTCCTTTCTAGCTCAACTCGACTTGTGTATTACCAAATGCAGGCAAAAGTCTTGAATCACCATCCCTACACACTCTGAAAACCTCTTGGCAATCTGCAATGTCCTTTTTAACGGCCCCACCTTTGAGACTCTTGAAGTGTACTTCACTGTAGACCATCTATTTTCCCCAACAAATAATGAAATGGGGCGATAATTCCTCCGGCACATGTTTAGGGCCTTGTTTTATGATATGTTCAACTTTCTGCTCCACTCCAGCAGGAGTGGCGGTGAGGGTGGGGTATGATTTTAATTTTATTTTATTGTTCATTCCTAACTCGCTTAATACCAGCAAGTGGTTTCTAAGCGCGGGATCGGGATACAAACCTGTGTTGCGCAGTGTTGTCTTGCTACTGAAGACAAACGGGTTGCCCCTGAGCTATCCTTCCTCTCTCCTGGCCTGATATAATTAAAAACCATTTCCAATGGGGACCCAGACAAGCAAATGCTTATAACTACTTCCTATAGAGTCTCCAAAAACACAGCCTCTGCGTGTTTTATATAATTAGTGCCTTCTAACTAGATCTCAACCTGAAAATCTCTCGTTCCACCCCATTTGCAGAGTTTAGGTGGTAACTAGCTTGCTTTTGGCATTCCAGTATTCTTTATCGTGCTCCTCCTCCTTTGGTTAAACTTGTTTCGCCTCGCAGGGGACCAAAACAAAATGGCACCACTGATTTTATAGCATTTTTCGACAATAAGGCTATCAACCAAGGGCATCAACAAAAAAGATTAGAGGACAAAATAAGTGCAATACTATCATTAAGCAGCACTTTGTCCCATTTAGTATGTTATGATTTATTTAGAACGAGATCTAAACTTACTGCACTGTTTGCCCATATTTGGTATCTGTTTACATTCTAGTTGCAGTAATTGTGGTTGAAGTTCAATTTATGGATATGCATTTTGAATGCTGGCCTTATCGGCCGAGAACAAAACTGCCCGAGCAAGACTATCCTGAGCATACAGACTGGCAATCAGAAAATCCAAGAAAGCATTCTATGGGAACAGAATCTTTAAATCTCGCAACCTGAGTTAAGAACTGCATGGAATCCTTTCCGAAATTCAACTCCCCGGCCTGCTCTAACCCTCCCTCTGCCCCACCCATGTCCCAATCCCTGTTTGACACTTTATCAGAACACCTCCACAATGTCGCTATTGACAGACTCTCTGCCATCATCTCTAAATTGGAACGCATGCCCACACTCCCTACCCACCCACAGCCCAACCCCTGTTGAAACCTCCCTTCGATACAAACCATCACCTCTTTTTCTCAAATCTCACACCAGGAGTTCCTCTCGCTCCTAGCACAAAACCTCCCATCAGGCTCTCCTGAGGAACCCCTGCCTGCTCATCCGCCTCAAAAACATCTTAGCCTCAACCTGCGCAGGCAGTATCGCACGCTCAATCCTCAACCTCTCCCAAGCATCAGGAACCTTCCCGGAAGCCCTAAAAACCGCCTACATCAAGCCCCTCCTAAAAAGATAAACCTACACTCAACCCACTACTCCCCCAGAACTACCGGACAATCTCCAACACCCACTTCATGGCCAATCATGGACCGAACAGCGTACAAGCAGCTTTGCCTTTTCATTGAAGCCAACAAACCTCCTGGACCCTGCGCAATATGGCTTCAGACCGCTCTGAGGAACAGAATCTTCCCTAGTGTCTGTCTGGGACGACCTGAAAAGAACCTCTGATGCAGAAGACTGCGATGTACTCCGCCTTCACCTCTCTTCCGCCTTCAATACCTTCGATCACACCATCCACCTAGACGGGCTCGACTCACTAGGAAGCAAAAGATGCAGCCCTCTCTTGGGTCTCCTCTTTCATCTCTAATCGCTCACAAATCCTGCTCATTCACCTCACAACCAGTATCAAAAGGGGTTCAACAAGGAGCATCCCTATTTCCCCTGCTCTTCAACAGCTATTAAAACCCGCACTCATCTGCTCCCACAATCTAACCTGCTACAACTACGCAGACCAGATCATCCTTAAAATCCCCAAACCGCCAGGCCCCAACTATCCAGATCTGTCATCATGCCTCTCGGATATTGACTACTGGATGAGGACCAACCACATCATCCTCAAAGCTGTGAAAACTGAAATCCTAGTCTGTGGGAAAACATCTCTCCTCCCCCCAACCTAACCCCTGGCCGCCCTATGTCCCCCACCGGCAACCTCCACCTCAGTGAAAAACCTTGGATGCACATTGGAAACGGATTTAGCCCTCTCCCAACACATCAACTCTATTTACAGAAACCGGTTCGTCCACACACAAACATCCTCTGAGGAGGTGAGTGAGCAATCCATGTGCTCTGGGGCTAGCAACCCCATTTTCATTTGGGCATAACTAAATTCGTTAAATTGTGGGCATTTCACCCTCCGTTGCAGTCCTCTGCCCCCCTCTCCCTGATCGCTTCCCGATTCCCACCTCCACTCCTCCCTACCTGTCCTCTGATTGAATAGCGCTGTCCGTTTGAACTAAGCGGTGACGGTCGAGGAGCCTGCATTGCCAACCAGCGCCATTTACAAACATCCTCTGAGGAGGTGAGTCCAGCACGCTGTGTGTGCTGGGGCTAGCAACCCCATTTTTGTTTGGGCAAAACTAAATTCATTCAATTGTAGGCGTTTCGCACTCTGTTGCAGTCCTCTGCCCCACTCTCCCAGATCGCTTCCTGATTCCCGCCTTCACTCTTCCATTCCCCACGTGGCCTCTGATTGGGCAACACAACCCTCATAGACCAACCTCCGAGGGCAGCCCATCTGTCCGGCAGCCTCTTCGGCTGAGGGCCCGAAAGCCGTCAACCAGCAGCGACTGACAGTCAGTGTGGTGCGGACAGGCGGTGCAGCAATCACTGCACGTGACAAAAACTGCCCCACCTCTTACTACTACTTCACCCTAAAGCTTGCATACAGACACACTGTGTTAGTCCACCGCAACTAGGCAAACTGTGTAGCTTTGCCACACCTCTCTTCTAGGTGAACTGTGTCTTAACTGTGCCAGTTAGCAATATGTCTAGCCCAGGCAGGGAGAACAATCATTACTGCTCCCCTTTGGGCTGCCACCCCCCTTGGTGCCTAGCGGCTTTAATGAGATGAACAGGGCCTGCAATGGGTTGGTGATAATATCCTGCACTAAAGCTGTTATTTTAGCTAGCCACTCTGGATAACCCTCCGACTACCCACCTGTAGTATCATCTACTACCCTACTCACCCTGGCACTCTGCCTCCCTATGTCTATCATCCATAATCAGCATTTACCACACTTGTGCAAGGTAGCCATCCTGCAACCGGCCTCATTGTGTACGTTAACCAGAATTGATCATTGTGTCAATGATGTTGTCCATCGACAGTTGGCATTGGATCATGTAGGGATGGAATAGTATTGTGAAATGACTAGCATGCACTACATCCAGACAGAATTGCAAAGATAATCACTCATCTCGTCTAGATAGAACTGTGAAGATAACCTTGCATCACACCTAGATAGGATTGTGGAGATTAGCATGACTCGCATCTAGATAGAATTCTGGACATTAGCATGCGTCACATGTGGATAGAATTGTGAAGATAACCTTGCGTCACATCTCGATAGAACTGTGAACATTAGCATAAGTCACATCTAGATAGAATTGGGAAGTTTAAAATGCAGCACATCTAGATAATGATGTAACCAACCCAACTAAAATCTCACCCCTCTGCTTAAACCTATGATACTCAAACCAAACACAACCATTCCTCCAAGCACAGCAGACTGCACGCGCTTCACTACACTGTAACAACAAAACAAACCACACGGTCTTGCATAACAGCACATTACGGCAACCAACCGAGAACCACATTTAAGATCAGCGAACGTTGTTAACCGAGCTCATGCTGCGAACAGCACATCACAGCTCTCTTGCTCTTCTTCCGCTCAGTCCTACTAACCCGCCCCACCCTTTTTCCCTTTCAGATCCGCCAGGGGACTACTCCGGTGGTGAAAGTGCACGGTGTGGATATCCTGTAACACTAACATCTATGAATCTCAAATATAGGTGTATTTTCTCATTGTCTGTCATTTTGTGAAACCTAGGTATTTTCTCCCACTATCTAGGAATTCTCAAATCTAAGTGTGTTTTCTGATTGTCTACCATTCTGCAAAACCTAGGCCTTTTTTCCCTCTATCGAAGACAGAGGTAAGGAAAACCCACTAACCAAACTGTAAATCCTTAACTTTCTGCATACACTTCTCATACAGAAACTCACAAAATCACCTCTCTCCATAGCAATCTGCATGTACTTCACCACATTGCAACAACAGACTAACAACACATAACCTGGCACAACAGCACATGGGAATTCGTACTGACCCGAAAACCGCACTTAAGCTCAGCGAACGGTGCAAACCGAACTTAAACTGCCAACTGGACATCACAACTCTCACTTTCCTAGTCCCACTACACCCTACTAACCACCACACACCCTTTTATTTCACACCTTCCTTTTCAGATCGGCCAGAGCACCTGGGGAGCACTCCGGTGGTGACAGTGCGTGCGGTACAAATACCTTTAACATTAACCTATGCATCCTCAGGCATATCTTCCCATACCTCACCCATCCCCACCGTTTCTTCGCCATCATCTCCATCATCCTTTCCAGCTTAGACTACGCAAACTGCCTTTACCTAGGCGCACAAGCGTTTCAACTAAAGAATCCAAAACGCTGCAGCCTGCATGCTCATTAACCTACCTCCCAGAGAACACATCAGCCCTACACTAAGAGTCCTCCATTGGCTCCCTATTGGTCGGTGCACTGCCTTTAAAGCCATATGCATCACCCACTGGGCCATCCACAACACCGGGCCAGAATTCCTTCAAGACAAAATCACCCGAGACCACTCCTCAAGGACTCTGGATCCTCTCTCCGTCAAAGCGCTGGTCACCTGGAACTCCCTACCAGGGACATCATTTGGGGGTCACCAGGGATTGCAACTACGACCTCTGGAGGCCACAGTTGCAACCCCTGGGGACTTCTGTGCAACCCCAACTTTAAAGAAAAGAGAATTTGTTTGCAATAAATAAATGGGAACTCCTTGTGTAGCGCAGGGGCCCACCACACCAGGTCTGGTGGGTCCCCGGCCAGTCCTCACCCATCTGGGTGAATTCTGGGCCGGGGAGGCACTCGGTAGGGGTTGGAGCTGACCGTGACATGTCACATGCCATGTTCAGCTCCAACCCCTTCTCCCTCGGCTTCCTTGCAGCTCACATACAGGAACCAGGAATCTCTCGCAGCTTTGTGGACAGACCAAAGCTACAAGAAAAAGGTAAGAAGGCTTTTTATTTTGTAATATGATGTATGTTTTGCATGTGGGAATTGTTGTATGCATGTGAATGGTGGCTGAATGAGAAGTGATGTGTGTTTTTGAATGTTCTGGGTGGGTAGGTGTGTGCATGTGTATAGAATGCAGTGAGTGGGTGTAAGACAAAGTGTGAGTGACTGGTGGGTGAATGGGTAGTGATGTGATGTGTGTTTTTTTATGTTCTGGGTGGGTGTTTGCCTGTGTAGAGAATGCATTGAGTGGATGCAAGAGAAGGTGTCTGTGTGTGTGACTGGTGGGTGAATGAGAAGTGATGTGATGTGTGTTTGTGAATGTTGTGGGTGGGTGTGTGCCTGTGTGGAGAATGTAATGCGTGGATGTAAGAGAAGGTGTGAGTGACTGGTGGGTGAATAAGTATGCATGTGTTAGTTTGTGTTTGAATGTTCTGGGTGGGGTTTGGTGTGTGCCTGTGTGATGAATCCAGTGTGAGTGAATGCGAGAGGAGATGTATGGGTGAGTGACCAGTGGGTGAAAGGGTGATGCATATGTGTGTAAGGCCCTGGGAGACTGGGGATCACTGGACCATGTTTGCCGCATCCTTTATTGACTTTGCATGTTTTACTGGTATTTCTGGGCAGAGCCAAGTTCATGTGTGCGATTCCCTGGCTAGACTGACATTTTGGTGCATTCAGCCTAGCCATTGCTTACTATGGCATGACATTTATTACTCGGCATCTTTAAAAAAGCAATCATAAGCAGTGTTACCTCGCTAGACTGATGTTTTGGTGATATTTTGGATATTTTTTACTGTAGCGTGACTTTTTTATTAACTGAGCATCTATGATGAATCGAGCAAGATTAGTGTTCTTATGGATCTAGACTGGCTTACATTGAAACCAGTTTAGACATTTTTTATATTTTGACATGCCATTTTTAATTGCCAAACCAACGGGAGTATGTTCTGACATAGGAGTACTGGCATATATTGGCAGAGCCAGTTTTGTGCCGTGCCAGTAATGATACTATAAAAAACATCTTAAAGCGAACATGATTATGGCCATATATGGGAATACTAGCATATGTTGGTGGAGCCAGCATAGAAATGTATGGGCACAGCCAGCATAAACATATTTTTATACTGGCATATATTGCAGGGACCGGGATGATAATGCTTTGGGAAATGCCCTGTTCACTTTTGGTCACTTTCATCTATTGTACTTTTTTCTTGATTTACCGTGCACCCTACAAAACCGATTGTTGGCCTTGTATCCAATTTGTTGCCTTTTACCCCAATCTTCCCAGAAAGTGTGCCGTGTAATGCACCATTTTAACTCTTTATTCAAAACATTTTCTCTGGGGAGGGAGAAGAATCTCCGAACCCCTTCCCCAAACCCATTTTTGTTAGTTCAGTCTCCCTCGCTATGCTCTGTCGCAATCACATACGTGTTGCAAATATTTACACCCTCCAAAAAAAAACTCTCCAGCCACCACTGGTGGCTGGTATATTTGTGGACCAGGCACCACCCCTTATTTCTATGTTACCATAAAGATTTAAGCTTTGATTGAAAAACGTATTTACTTCTTTCACTTGCAGTAGTGCAGGCCACTGCAGCGGCATAATTATCATGCACATAGCGCACACGTGGTTGTCCGGACCGGCCCAGGGTGTGGCATGCCCTGTGCTTAAGGATATTGGAAGCCTATAGCATGGCTCAAATGGGAGCTGCCAAATTTTGTGCTACTCCATTGGGCACCAATGGGTTTGACAAAGGGATAGTGTGCTGTGTGCACCTTGACGTCTGCCGGTGAGAAGCGATTCGTGGGTGTTTTCAATTTAAAATAACTGTGATTCCATGGATTTATCTGTGCAGCAATGATATTACATTAAATTATGTTTTTAAAGTCCTCTGGCACCCAGTATTACGCTTAAATAACAGAAACTATGGGGTGGTCTTGGGTATATTGAAAGAACCTTTCCCAGGTATTCTACTCCAGCAAAGATAACATTATCAGGTGCACTCCACTATGTGCACGCAGACCAGTCTAATAGGTTTCTTCCATCATACTGGTAGCTGCCTCCTAGATACATTTATAACCAGGGAATTGTGTTGATACTAAATCCTGGTCAATGATTTAATTTTAAGGCCTTGCTCGTCCAGAATTTTCTCCAGGGTAAACAGAAGTGCACGCCTCCCCAGGTCAGTGCTTTTTTGACTTGTTTAACACAGCAACGCCACAGATAACACGTACTTCTGTGTCCATTGATCTATAGATGTTTCATATGCTAGCTGTAGCTTGCGTTACAAATTTCGGTTACGCTGTTACAAATACTGCCTTATGTATGTTTTACATATTGACCCCACGTCAAATCTGACATTCCCCCAATGTGTACTCGTGGACAAATCATGCCTCGGTCCTCATATATGGCTGAAATAAGAGCATCTGAAAAAATCTGAAGGTCGTTGGCAATCACTTCCTGTGATGTCACTTGCAGGTGGGGTCAAATTACATCACTTCCTGTTATGTCATCAGGAGGTCAAGGGTCATCTAATGTCCCTTCAACTACACCTGGCATTTTGGTGAAATTACATCCCTGCTCCCTACCCTTGCACATTTGCAATATTGACAATCACCTGGCATTCAGAAAGGCCCTCAAAACCTGGCTTTCCTTCCCTCCTCTTGAAACCCTCCCCCCTCTACACAGGTGCACAAAAATGCTGACCGAAACACAACACTCCTATGCACCAATAGCCCACGGATGACTGCAGCGTTCGCAGCGCACACAGTGACAATCATGTCCTCCCCAAACACAACAACACTCCTACCCACCAATATCCCACAGAAGCGCAGAGGCACGCTGTAACAAAATACCATCCTCCAATCATCTCTCCTGGCCCCTCTCCCACTGCTCAAACATTTGTTCCAGGGAGACCACGAATAGCGAGACCAGCCAATCGCATTGGACCAAGAAAAAAGAACACTGCAGATGAACTCCAAGCCTACGGTATGTATACCTTGCACCACGTCTGACGACAGAGGCCACAGGCACAGCCACCCATGCATGCACCCTAGAATGCAGCTATGGCTATGTTATTCCGGTCTAGCAGCACACTTAGCGGTCCACAATAAACCCCTGACGTACCCTCGACAACTCTGCCATTAGTATACAGCGACAACACGAAAGAAATTCGGTTTAGCTAGGCACACATTGAATCTTCAGCACTAGCACTCTATCTTAAGCCACCAACAGCGGCCACCCATGTGCCTGACCTCCAGCTGCTTACTGGAGCCCATCCAGCCCACCTAAGTGCCAACCCGGCAAAAATGCACACACGCTTCTTTTAATTTAAACTCTTAGGACCACTTAGACATGGACTGCGGTCACCGAGGGCGTTCCAACCACAAAGCGCATTGAGGCCATACAAATGGGGAAAGGCGCTATACAAATTACTAATACAATACATGTACAGTCTATATGTGGTCTTTGTGCACCATGCTTTCATCGGGTCAGCATGCTTTTATCGGGTCAGGACCAGCACTATTTGGATTAGGGAAATTCATTCCCTTCGAATAGACAGCTACAAAACACAAAGAATACAAAATGATAATATTGGTTAAATTCACTTGTGCTAAAGATGTTATTCAAATACTGAGGGGTGGGAGGGCAGGATTTCACTGGTGAGAAACTTACAAATGGGGATGGGATGTTGAAGCCAGACCTATCAGCAAGCAGGGTGTAGAGTTGAGCACTATTTGACATGTCCAATTTATACATAAAGGGTTGATTTAGAAAAGGACCAAGATTACTGACAAAGGTAATTAATATGTTAGTCTAATGTACCCCTTTTGTGCCAGAGTACAATGGTTTAGCTAAAGATATAGTGCTCCACTGTAGTCTGAGAGGGCGATGAAACATGGCGCAAACCTATGAAATATGGGAGGGGCACCAACACGCGTGATTGGTTAACAGTCTATGCATATAACCTTCAAGCTGCATGTGTGTGAAGTTCAATTGACTTAAAAGCATAAATAACATGCCTCCACTTGCTAGAGTTTAGCGAGGTGGCCAGGAGCCTAGACTATAAATTATTTCTAAACTCTTTTTCAGACTTCTTTGTTCATACTTGAGAACATTATATACAGTTTTTCCAACTCTGCAATTCATCCAGGCCTAATATTTCATCAGAAATGAGGAAATTAACCCACAGCAAGAATGACTGGGCAATAAGTCCATCCCACCCAGCAATGCGGCAATATGAAACCCTCTAGTTAGGTGCAAGGAAGTGGAAGATCTTTGTATTGTAGCACTTGGCTAGGAGGTGTGATGTAGAGGTGCACAAATGGCAAGGATCAGTTTAGTTCTTTTCCATCTTGGTATCGCCCCACTTCAGACGCCTTCATATTCTGTGAAACTCAATCATAGCGAAAGATTCCAGCACAAGAAGAGCAAGAAGAAGGGTGTGTGTTTATGCGCCTCACCCAACAAGTAGAGATGGAGCTTGTACAGCACCTCAAAATGTGGCACTCTAGACTGTGACTACTAAATGGAGTAGCACCTACAAAAAGCAGTTAAGGTGGATTTCCAAAATCAGCCCAGGTGGGAGGATTTTGGGAGGCCATCCTATTTTGGTGAACAGGGAAGACACTGAGGTCCGCCAACCCCAATCAAGGTGAGGTAGCAGAGCTGCTAGGCTTACTTTCAGGAAGGGTGTGCGAGTGGTCTAGGGTAAAAATGAGTCCATACGGAACACCAGTAATTGAAGTTGGACAAGTAAGTGTTTCAAAATACAATTGTTTATTAGGCCTTTAGATTCCCACTAAGCAGATATGAATACCAGGCAAATCAGAAAACCCTTATAAATCAGATATATACAATCACCATTAGGAGAGCTTTATTAGCATTTTCTACAATGACCCGGGCACCATAGGTAAGTAGTGTCAGACGCATAACGATAGATAGAACTTTTAGAACAAGCACAAAACAGCTTCCATAATTCTTATGAAGTTCAACCCTGAGATGGTTTGGGGCATTGTGCCCAAATGTCACCAGTACAAAGTATACACTTCTTCATTTGCAGTGCCAGTGGTTATGAGTAAAGAGTTCCAAAGTTAGATAACATTCAGATTAAGACTCCACTCAATCCAACAGAGTAGGATAGTCCTAGAGAGTGCTTCTTAACCTAGGTTCCACCAATAAAGGTCAGGGAAGAGTGAGTTAGGCCCAGGACTTTAGACCCATCAAACCCAATGGGAGACGAAGGGCCATACACAGGCATGTTAACTTACTCCCCCTGATTATTCCAGAGACCACTGCTGGTGTTCCGGAATCCATTAGGCATGCAATCTTCTATGCTTGGTCCTGTCACTTTTGGTATCAGATTTTGTTTTGATTGGTTGCGGTGCACAGGAATAGTTTCCAGACAGCTTTCAGTAGAAGTCCCAAACAAGGAAAGATTAAGACTTCTGTGAGGCAGACTACCTCATGGGATTGAAAGAATGTTGCAATAGGAGTCACCACCACCAGGCGATCTTCAGGTGATGAATACATGCAGGTCCAGCCCAGCTTTCCTTGGTGTGAGGGGGCTGAAAATGCAGGAGCAGGTGTTTTGTGGCACAAACTGAAGATCTGCAAAGTTCCAAGGCTCTACTCAGAATGGCAACAGCTGCAGCGAGGTAGCCCTGGAGAGAGCTGGTCAGGCCACTGATTAGTCCAGGGACACTTCCAAAAGCTCAGCAGGCAGGGGTCGAAACTAGTTGTTCCACCGGTCCAGGACTCAAAGCACCAACAAAGGCCTTTGAGATCCCGACGGATAAAGGGTGGGAACAAGCCCACCAATTGTAAGGCTATGCACCATTCAAACAGCCAGTGGCTATCCAGTCAAAGATAGCCACTGGTCACCACATCTACCCCTCAACAGACTTGCTGGCACCAGAGATGTGGATTGGGACTAGGCAGTCCCAGCCCCCTTCTCTGGCACATGCACACACCGCTACCCAGCCCGCATTTGTCTTTCGCCACTGACATTTAAAATACATAGTACAGAAAAATACAACCACCCATGTTCACATGCCAAGTTAAAATGCAAAAGATTATCGCATACAAAGTTAAAAATAAAACATTAAAAACACACTAGTGAAAATATTCAAAAAAAGTCCTTGAATATCCTGCCCAGACCTTCGAAAGAGGCGTTAATGTATTCACAAAAGTAGGAAACAAAACGGCTCTTAGTACAAGACCAAATGAACTGCATTGCCTCCGAAATTGATCTGATATTGTCCTGAATAAAGTGGCAGCGCAACCGCTGCCTCCTTAAATGTCCTCGACAGCCCCACTATCACAAGGACAATACTTTTTCTTAAAAAGCCAGGTCATTTGGTCTCTGCGTGGCCAGATGTTTAGTCTTACAGTAACCATTATATGCCTGTGGGCCGGTGAACGAATTGTGCAGTCACATATGTACAGATGTTAAACTGCGAGCGGTAGCTAAATAGATCAGTGAGCACAAATTTGTAATGGTGTTCATGGCCTGGTCAGATTCCAAATCTTTGGCTATCATTTTAAGCTGTTATTTATTGGTTGTACCCGTCTTGAATGGCTCTATATCTATTGCTGGCTTTTTTGCATATAAAGGTACATTTCTTCAGCCCAGGGTAAATAGCCTGGGAGCCTTTTGACACCATTCCCCCTATAGCATTTTTTATATTTGGATTTTCTTAAGAGCCTAAAAATAATTTCTGACAGAAATCCAAGAATCTTAGTTCAATCAGACCACTAATGCATGGGGTGCCAGTTTCCAACTAGTTTCCAACCTTAAAGACACCCTGGGGCACTCGGGCCGAAGCCCAGTATCTTCCTAAGAAATAAGTTGAATGCGATCCAGAGCAAGGCAATTCGTACTACCCCAAATTTGGCTACTGTATAAGGCGGCCGAGTGCACCTTGGCCTCCATGACGTAAATACATTTGTCGAGCCGGTGGCTGCCAAGCTTGTAGTAAAATCTCACCAGGCTGCACAAGCCTGTCCGAAGACGTTTTCCACCAGCGCAAGGTGTGGGGACCAAGATCAGTTACCTGAAAAAACCACCCCCAGATAGCGGTAGGAGCCCACTACTTCTATCTTGACTTCATTAATCGACCATATCAATTTCGTTTTTTTTTTCTGGCAAAAGTGACTTTTTTTGATTTGGAAAGGTTTTTCTTTTTTTTTTTACTTTGTTTTTTATTAAGCATTGCAACATACAACAGAGCTTCCAGGAAGATCCTGGTGAAAAACATCAAATACATTAAATAGAGAAAAATGCAATCCACCCCCCCCCCCCGCACATAGATCAACCAGGCTCCAGGGTGACTGAGACAGTGGGGTCCAACCCTATATCAATGATATAAAGCTAAAGAAAAACAAGTACTGAACAGTGGAGGCTTAGATATAACGGCTCAAACAGTACCACAGGGTCACAATCTCATGGCTTCACATTCATCATTCAGAAGAACAATAGTCCAGTCCTGCAGGAAAGAAGGCATTGTTATAGCTGACAGTTTCTCATATGTAAAAATGGCCAGTAGTTTATTGAGCCACTCTGCCTTGGAAGGAGCAGAGGTGCTCTTCCACCTCTGGGCCAGAGCCAGTCTTCCCGCTTTCAACATTGCCAATACCACTTTCGGGAAAGTATGCAGCTCAGTCAGGCATGGGCGTACCTAGGAGGATCTCCAAAGGGAGAAGGGTCAGGCTCATACCCACAATATATTTCATCCAGCTGAGCAGTCCGGCACAGTACACCTGAATTACCGGGCATTCCCACCACATGTGGTACCAAGTACTGCATTGTGCCCACTTCCTGGGGCACAGTGGGGCCACTATTTCAAACATCATGGACAGGGTGGCAGGGGGACGATGCCAAGAATGAAGGATCTTGAAGCTGTGTTCCATAGCCGAGGTGTATAAAGTCCCCGAAAAGATTGATTTAAAGATCACCCTCCAAGTAGGTTCTTCAAGGGTCAAACCCAACCTTTCATCCCATATTCTTTTAAACGGTTGCCTACCCTCCAAGTTAGCTGTGATGAGAACTTTATAAATCTTAGAGAGGGAGCACTTCCTGGTTGTGAATTCCACCAAGATCTTTTCAAAGAGGGTCAAGGGGCGAGTCATGTCGGCCAACCAGTTGCGGTGAGTGAGGATCCCCTTGAGACACAAATATTCAAAGAGGGGGGGGGGGTTGATCCCCATTGCCTCGGACAGTTTGGTGTACTCAATAAAAACACCCTGGCGGAAGAGCTGAGCAGCTCTCTCCAACCCCTTGTCCGACCATGCCCGGGTATCGCGGAAATCCCTAGTTCCGAGATTAAACGGGGGACACACAAGAGATGACAGGGGAGGAAGGCCAAAAAGATCTTTGATAAGCTTCCACGATGTCCACAGGACAGCCAGCATTGGGTGGGATCTGAGATGCTCAGGGAGGGTTTTCGGGGAGGCCCAAAGGAAATCCCTTACCTTTTTCGGGTGGGTTTGTATGTCCGCTACATAGGTCCAGTAAGTCCCCAGGTCATCTCTCATGTGTTCAACATTACCCGTAGCTGGGATGCCTTATGCTATAACCTAAAATCGGGGAGACCAAATACGTTTTCGGAAGTGTTAAGGTTGAGAATTTAACTCTTGCCCTTTTGCCATTCCAGATGAAGTGAAGGACTCGAGTTTGTAGCTGCTCAGAAAAGGCCTCTGGGATAATGCAGGGAATGGCCAAGAAAAGAATATTCATTTTAACCGTGACCATGCGCCCAAACCACGAGAGAGTGAGAGGTGCCATCTTGGAAAGGTTTAGGTTTGGACCACTTTCCTTTAAAGTATGGTTGCATAGCTCAAGCTTCGACCAAGTCCCTTCAGTGTTAGGTCAATCATCTACGTACAGAAGGGAGGGGTAGCTAACTTCATTTAAAGCTAGCAGCAGTATTGCTTGCTGCTGAAAGCAGGGATTAAAATCAGATAAAAATATAATGAAAAGCAAGGGGGCCATTGGACAGCCCTGCCTAACCCCTTTATTAACTATAAACTTTGTAGATGCCCCTTGACATAGTTGGCTGACAACAGAGGTCTTAGAGCCTGAATGGAGGCAAATAATCCACTGAAAGAGTGGAGGGCACTCACATTTTCTGGAGTTTGCCCCACAATAGAGCTTGATCTACAGAATCGAATGCCTTTGCTAAGTCTAAAAAGGCTGCGTAAACATGACCACCTCTTGGTAAAACATACTTTTGACTATAATTTACAACAAAGGTGTGATCAATTGTTGTAAAACCTTTCCTAAAACCTGCTTGAAAGGGAGGTAAAATATTGTTGTCCACTTCCCAAGAGGCAAGCCTAGCTGGTGAAAATCTTCGAGGTACTGTCTAACAGGGAAATGGAGCAGTAGTGACTGGGATCAACGTGTGGACCCTTCTTAAAAACACAAGTAATACTCTTCTTCCATGTAGCAGGAAGAACCAAGGAACGTGCAATCACGTTAAATAATTTCTGCAAGATTGGGGCCCACCAACACGGGAACCATTTAGATATCTAACCTAATACAGTTTGTGCCGAAATCCTTAACAGGCTTGCGTTTGTCAATGGTTCGTAAAACCTCTTGGATCAAAATAATAATCCTGCTATTGGAACAGATAGGTTTTCAAGCAACAAGGGGAGCAACTGCTTCCGCACTATACAGGACAGCCCTGCAATGGGATCCACTCAGATGGTGTAATTGAGCTTCCATCCACTTGGGGTTGGTTTAAAAACCCATGTGCTACAAAGGTCCATAATCCGTTCGCATTATTTCCGTGATTGTCGTTTCCAGGAAATCCCATTGCTTCTCGGTAAATACTTTTTTCTTCACTGTTAAACATTTTTTGTACTCTGGTTTAAGATTATGCCAATCATGCATGTTGTGAGGGATCAAGAGTAAGACCCGGACACAGTGGCGTTTTCGGTGTTTATCAAAGACTTTTATTATCAATCCTACATATACCTGACTCTAAGAGGGGTTTCCCTGCCTCAGCAAAACTAAGGAACACCTGTGTCAGAATGTCTAAAGCAGTTCTCTGTCCTGTGTCCAAAATCCTAAACTGACGCTCACACACTAAACTCAATATAACGTGAAATGGGGAATGTCTCTTAGGTGAACCCCTGAAGCTTTCATCCAAAGTTAGTTCCAAATATAAAGTCTCTAAGTTGCAGAAAAGAAAACATGAATAAAGTACCACTAGAGAAGGGCCTTCCCTTCCCCTAGATCAGTGGTGCTCAACATATGGCCAGCGGGCCAAATGTTGCCCTTCAGGACATTTTTTATGACCCTCCAAGTCACCTGAGCAAATAAAAGTGGTAATGGCGTTACAAGGAAATGTACCTGTGTGTTAGTTAAACAAATAGAATAATACATTCAAATTACAACTCAAAACCCATATTTTATACTCAAATGTGCGCATCTGTGCTCCTTCATCCCCATAGACAGTACGGCTCAGTTTGAGACTTGTGTGGTAAATGCGCCCTACAGCGAAATGAGTTGTGCACCCCTGCCCTAGAGTCTTACTGGTTATACAAGGTGTCACTTCTCATATATGCCGCAATCCCAAAGGAATGGCTCTTCCCTTGTGTTTTCTCCATTTACACAACACTTTACAGTTCTTTCTCTGGACCCCTATGCCTTTTTCAGAAAAGGGTATGGTTCTTCCCTTTTGGTCCACAATTATAAAAGGGGGTTTCTTCCCATGTTTTCTCGGTACTCCCCGGGGGTTCTCTGCCCCGTTTCTCCAATCCCTGGTTTACTCTCCTGCCTGGTTTTTATTTTGCTACTTCGGTGCGGATCCCAGACTCGCTGTGTTCCTGGTTTACTCTCCTGCTACAGCTTTTTGGGTCCTCTCAATATTAGTGTGTAAATCCCAGGTTCACACTCCATTAGCATTCACTTGCTTCTGTATCCAGGTAATTATATCTTCCATATGTCGGGTCACCAACCCTTTCCAACTGTGTTAAATGTCTCGGCTCCCTTGTGTGGGCTTTTGCTCTTTATTAACAGCACGCAGCATCTTCCCTGAAGCACCCTGGTATCCCAATCTGCCTCTCTGGGCTTACCAGTCTTCTCTGGCAGCTTCAGCGTCCCTCGTGTCTCAACATTTCCTCTGCTGTTTTCTGCCTGGTAGCATGTCTCGTCGGCTTCTCCGTTCCCACCTGGCCTTCTCCTTCACTCACCAGTTCCTGCTGGGATGGCAGCGCGGCAAACACTCTTCCACCTCACTTCCTTGGACGTCGTCCTCGCCAGCTTCTTTGCTCCAGTAGGCAGCTCACTTTTCCCATGTGTCCCAACCAGCCTCTGGTGGGCTGTCTCTCACATTCTGCTCAGGTGTTCCATATTTTAATGCGCCGGCACCGATTAAGATCTTCCAATGATTAGAACGGAGTGTTTGTTTGCCACTTCTAGTGATCTTCATCACTCCATCCTTCTTCCTGGTCTGTGTTATAAAAGGGGGGATGTACATAAGTCCCAGTACTTTTTGTTTCAGGGCTATTAAAAGGAGGGGAATGCATCTAAGTCCCAGCACTTGTTAACATCCTTCAACGACTAGAACGTGGTGTGGGCTTGCCGCTTCTAGTGATCTTAATTCCTCCATCTCACTTTCTCATCTCGGCATTAAAGGGGGAGGTATGATCTCTCTTTCTCATCTTGAGTTGAAGGAGTGTTCCGTTCTAATAAAACATGGGGATACCAGATTTGACCTAGCAAGTCTATCCCACTCCATGAGGGTTGTCTTTCCTCATGTGGTCCTCCCTTAGATAGCCTCCCCCAGGGTCAGGATCGGGTAGCTTCTGCCTTTCCTTGGCCACACGAGGAGAGACTTTCCCTGGAAAAGGAGTGACAACATCGCTATATTCGTCATAATGTACAGAAGGGAAGTACATAGAGGGAAGAGGGTGGAGGAATATGGTTGTAGATTATTTGGGTGTGTGTGTGATAAATGAAGGTCATTAGCCAAAGGCAGTGAGAAGGTTATGTGGAGTTCGATTTATGGTGATGGCATAATCTAGGCCCGTTAAATCTGGGCGCTAGATTGAGTTAGGGATTGGTTGTGTGATGGATTTGAGAGATGCTCAAGTGGACCCTAGTATTATGGGGGCTTTCACCAGGTCAGTTGATAGTCCTCCGGCATTGCAGCCAGTTACTACTTATTTTGCAGAGGCTGCTGAATAAGAAGTCAGCACCAAGTGAGGGATGTGTTGTAGAAAACAAAAGGAGAGCGGAGGGGGGGGGGGAGAGGTTATAAAATACAGTTCCGTGTGGTGCCATAATGATTTCACCTCTCTATGAGTTAAGGATTTGATGTTTACTGGTACCTTGTGAATGTGTTTAATCTTTAAAAATGTTGTATAATTGTGGTTCGTACCGAACCTTTAGCGGCTGGTGATGATGCAGGGAGCTGTATCTCAATTCATTAATTGTGTCTCTGTCTATGTTGCGGATTAATATACGGTATCCGATGCTCGTGATATCAGTAGTGTGTGCCCATCATGTGTTAGTGGCAGCCTAACTTTTTGTGTGAGTAGCTTGTCATTTAAGGATGGCCATCGGTATAAACATAATGGTGCCCACATATAGGTTAAGAAGAGACCATGTTCAAAGTCTGTGAGATATTTGTAGGTCTTGTCCAATTGTCTGAAGACAAGTCAACCTTGATAGTAATTGTGGATGCCCGAACTGGGTAGTGGATATGGCATTAACCCCCCAAAGGGACAAAAAAAAATCTGTTGAGTAGAGTTGTCATTATTTTATTATACATTGGGTACAGAATTTAGATGGCGAAACGACAACATAAGATCTTGTTGGAGATGGCAGAGACTGCTGATCCAAGCTTATTGTGAAGTAAGACCAGGTAATATTTGTTTGTGAGGGTAGAGGTGTCGCCATGCAAAATGTGTAGTCTGAGTCGTCGGTTAATGATAGTTGTCCTTGAAAGGTTTGTAAAGTGGCTTGTTTCAGGCGAGATCCCTGTGTGTGCGCCCATAGTAAGCGAAGAGCCCAGTTTTGGTTTATTTTCTGAATTCTTTGTATGTAGGTATAGTCCTGATGCCTAGAGGGATAAAGTTCCTTAGTTCGGGGGCTAGGACTGAAAAGGACAATCCACCTAGTTCCCTTTTTGAGAAATGGGGAACGACAAGTGAGAGTTGTGAGGATGATCTAAGGGTGCGTCTGGGGATGTGTATATTAAGTTTATTTCTCAGGCATTCAGGTCCAACTCCATGAATTGCCTTGAAGACTATGCAAAGAGATTTGAAGGAATTTATTTTTCCAACTTGGGAGCCTGTGACGTGAGATCAATACCTGAATCTGATGCGTGGAATCAGTCATGCAGCTGCATTTTGTATTCTTCGAAGCCTGGCTTGTAGGTAGGTAGGATCACCCAAATACAGACTGTTGGCATAGTCCAGCCTTGAAATGATTGCAATGATAGCAGTATAATTCTGTGGAAAAGCCAAAAAATGTGAAGATTTTCAAGATTTTTAGATGCCCAAACACTTGTCTAGCTCCTGCAGTTATTTCTGGTCCGAGGCGGAGCGCTTAATCCATAATGTCTATTTGACCTCGGGAGATGAGTACAAGGTGATGGCTGTGTTTGGAAGGTTGCCCCTAAGATTAGCGAATAATGCAGAATTTCCTAAAGGAGGGTTTCCGTTTGTCCCGGATTTAGTAGAGGGCAATTCCGTGCCATCCAGTCATCAATTTTTGAGTGCAACTTCAAATGTCAATGGGGCAGATGCATTATTTGGAATGTTTGGTATGAGCTAGGTGACATCCGCATAATTGTGATCCGACAGATTGAGGTTTCTTAAGGCTGGTAGAGGGAAAGATAAGGGTTAAACCGCAAAGGTTGAAAGAGATGCCCCTTGGGGAACTCCAAAGAGACAGTTTCTGAGATTTGAGTGGAAGGGTTAAATTGCAGTGCATTGGGATCTTCTGGTGAGGAAGGACATTACCCAGGGAAGGGTGATGTCTGTGATCCCAAGGCCTAATGAGCGGGTTTCCAGGATGTTGTGGTCTACCAGGTCGCAAACTGCTAATGGTCTAGAAGGATCAGAGCCCCTGGTCTGTTATCGATTTTAGGTTGTCCCGTATGATAGAACAGATTCTGTGCTGTGTCCTGGCTTGAAGTCAGCTCGTGCTATGTCTAAATGTTTATTTGCCTCAGTGAAATTCATGAGTTGGGAATATGCTGCTTTATCTGCTAGTTTAGCAATGCATGTACAATTTGAAATAGCCTTGAAGTTATTTAAGTCATTTTGGCTTAATCCTGTTTTTTTTTCAGGAGGGGTTTGCAGAAGATTCATTGAAGTCGTCGGAACCATTCCAGATTAAAATGAGACATGATCATGGTTCTGAGTGCCTCAGAAACAATCAAGTGTTCTAAAAGTGATTTAACCCCTTAAGTGCGGAGGGTGGGTATGCTCGTCCTATTTGCATAAACTTGCATAATAGCCCACCAGTTGAGGGATTAACGAAGGCTGGGGACAGGGATTGGAGGGAGATCCTGCTGAAGTGCTCTGTTTGATTAATGAATGGAACTCTTCATGTGAAAGAGTGGAGAAAGAGAGGACGAGATTTTCTGGGGGAGGTTTTCAAATGTATCTTGGGGCAGGAGTGAAGAATCTGTGAGTTTGGAGAGGATTCGTGCTTCAAGTTTTAGTTTGGATGAAAAGTGTGACGAGGTCATTGCACAGTTCTTGCGAGGCGGTGATGACTGATTATAGGCCAGAGGGATTCCTGGATTCCCCTATGATTATGAATGGCTCTCTCAGTGGATTAGTTGCTGTGACCAATCTATTGGAGTAAAATAGTGTTTTGTATTTCCAGATTTCAGAATGGTATGCATTGGTTTTTGAACAAGTGTTGATGAAAGAGACATTTACTTTATCAAGTGGAAGTTCGCTTTTGAAGGAGAGGATCTTTTATGTTGAACTGAATAGAATTTTGTTGGATCTGAACTTTCCCAAGGGTATTCCTGCATCGATTCCAGGGAAGTGAATCCAACCCTGGTCACAAGGAGTACTTTCTAAAACATATAATTTTGAACTTTTACACTGTTGTGCTGAGTTGAAGACAGCCTAATATTCCTTGTGTTATTTTGTTGTATGTATTAGTGTGAGGGTCATAAACATTTGGACACCAGGTCATCTTTCTTTAGTTTGCTAGGTATGGACATTCTCGTTTGTATAGGGAAAGATGGGTGTTTATCTCACCCTTTTCCATTTAATAAATGGCAAACATTGACAAAATCTATACTTTTGTGTCCATCTCGCATTCCTGACCCCTGACAGGCTCCTGAGTTGATCTTTCTTCCTGATATTGGAAGTAAATGAAAGGGAGGGGGAATCTCTAATTCCCAGTTCAAAAGAGAAGTTGGTTTGGTTGGGGAGTGTGATGGAGTGCTTGTCCCCCTGTGCTCTGGCTAGGTTTTGGTCGTTTTGACCAAATCTAATGGTTCGCATGAACCATTAGATCTAAAAATGCTACCACCAAAGGTTCGAACACCAAAAGTTCGAACCTTTGGTGGTAGCATTGTAAAAAAAAAAAACTGGGGCTCTGGGGGTGTTCCCCGCATCGCCCCGCTCACTATACTTCGTGATATAGTGAACAGGGGTTGCGGGGGACACCCCCGCAGCCTTCTGTTTAAAAAAAAAAAAAAGAAAATACAGGGTCTGCGGGGGTGTCCCCCACATTGCCTTGCTCACTATATTTTATGGTATAGTGAGCAGGGGTTGCGGGAGACACCCCGCAGCCTTCCATTAAAAAAAATGAAAAGGACCCTGCGGCGCCGGTTCCCGATCACGGAAGCTGATGCAGACGCCCTGGAATTGACTGTGGGACCCAAGCGGTTCCTTCATCAAAAACTAACACTTTGTGTATGGAAAAAGAAGAACGTATGTCTCACAATTAACATTTTCATTTATTGTGAGACAATTGTGAAATAAAAGTACTTTACAAATTGCATACTGTTATTGTTTTCTTTTAAAGAGCGGTTTAATAATTTGAATTGTGACGTGGTATGTTGTTAGTCGCTGTGTGTTGATTTTTGGGTTCTGCGTCACGTCACGTAGGTGGTTATGGGCGCATTTGGCTATGCTGAAGAGGAACGTCACTAGGAAGGTGTTCATTATCACTAGGGTAGGTTATGTGAGGGTCAGGGGCGGGGCATATGATTTAGTGACGTCCGGCAAGTTTACCTTAGGCCGATGCAGCAATGGTTAACAATAGCACAAGAAGGACGCGCCCTGTTGCCGGAGTTCGTACGTTTCTCAAAGAGAACAAATGCAGTAAGCTGATGTTGAAATATTTGCGATAAATCAACGTATGTACGAACATATTAGAAGTATAAGTGTACAAATATAGTACTTTTTGAATTTTTTGTTCCTAACTATTACTGGCCAAGATATATCACTACAGGAAAAAAGAGCGAGTCAGACATGTGATGTCATCAGTGATGTCATCAATGATATTTGTGATGTCATCTTTGATGTCCTGGGTGTTAGTCTTAGCAATGCACGGTGGTGGCGCGAGTTATGGTTGCTTAGTTTACCATAACTAGTGAATTTCAGGGGTTTTTAGGTTTTACTTTGAACCATAACATCCCTTTAACAAAGTATTTATAGCAATATATATATATATATATATATATATATATAACATAGTAATTACACGGCCATAGTAGTGGCCGTGTAGTTATGGTTAAGTTGCTGTTTCCATAGGAAGAGCACTTTTTGGGTGGCTTATAACTTTGCTCCCCTTGGACGGATCCTCACCAAACTTTGCTAAAAACGTATATGGGCAAAACGTCTTTTTTTCCCATAAACTGAATGGGGGAAAAACTTAGCGCACGGCTACAGTTCAAACCGCTGGACGGATTTTCACAAAATTTGCGGCAGGGGCAGCGACTTGGTCCCGAAAGCTTGCTTTTGAAAATGTGGTGACCTTCCGTGCAGTACTTTTCTTTGAAATTATCAAAAAGTAGATCTGAAAAATTAGTGATTCGAGGGGATTGGGTCAACCGACGTATTCCATATCTATGACGGGTAATGTCCACAGCTGTGCTGCTTCAGAAAATCTTTGGCGTCTGCGTCCTGCGTCGATGCGCCGTCCCCGAGGACCTCCTCCGACAGCCGACGTCACCCGATGTGATAAGTAGGACGCACAACACCCATAGCCTCAGTTCTGTTTTTTCCGCGAACGTGTTCGCTTCGTGAATCTCAGTACGCCTCAACTCGTTGGAGTTGCTGTTTTCTTTCTCGGTTCGTTGAACCTGTTCGGTTGGTGTGAAGACCTGTTTGTGGCGATGTCTTTTTCATCTTCGACCCCACGTCCGGGCTTCAAGAACTGCAGGGACTGTGGGTCCAAGATGTCGGTCACGGACTCGCACGACGCCTGCCTCTGGTGCCTCGGGGAGGCCCACGATACGGACGACTGTGTCGACTGCCAGTCACTCACTGCGAAGGCCTTGCGAGAACGCAAGAAACTGTCGGTAGGTCGGGTGTCTAAGCCCCGGAAGTCGAGGTCTGCGGGGCTTTCGACCGATGACTCGAGGGGTGACTCTCCGTGTCGTCGTCGGAAGTCCGGTGGGTGTCCTTCCAGGAGTCGGTCTCGCCACTCCTCTGCCTCTTCTAGGCATTCCAGGAAGCGCCGGCATAGGTCGCCTTCCCCGTCCTCTTCCGAGGACTCCGCCTGTCGGCGGGTCGCTTATCCCTCCATGCAAGCGACACCGGAGGAATGGGCTTCCTTCGGGAAGCAGATGCTAGCGATTCTGGAATCCCAGGGCACCGGTCCGTCTGCGCCTCCGAGTGCGGTCGGTCGGCACCGGTCGAGAGACACCACCCGTACGCCTTCGGGCTCGGGTGGTCGGCACGGCTCGCGGGAGAGGTCACGCTCGGACAAGGGTAGCTGTTCTCGCCATGCCCGTTCCAGGTGCCGGTCCTCGACGCGCTCGAGACTGCGTGATCCTGTGCCGTCTTTGAAGAAGACGTCGACGCCTTTGGCGCCGAGGTCGTCGATGATTTCTCTCGAGGTTCCGTCTTCGAGGGGGTTGTCGACGCCGTCGGCGCCCAGGTTGTCGAGAGACACGCTCGGAGCTCCGGCTTCGAGGACTGTGTCGACGCCGCAGATGCTGGAGGCGTTGCAGCTGACATCGACGCCGATTTGCTCGACGTCGACGCCTTTTCTGTCGACGCTGGCGCCTTTTCTGTCAACGCCGACTCGCTCGGCGCCCTCGATGCCTTTCGAGGCGGTGGTGTCGGAGGGGCCCCGTGGCACAGGGTTTGCCCCTAAAAAGGCTATGGCTAAGGTCCGGCACTGCTTTGGTCCACAGAGGTCTTCTTCTCCCCACCAGGACTACATTTCAGAGGGTGATGAAGGCTCTGATGGCGGCCTGGTTCCGGTTACGGTTCCGGATGACCTTATCTCGGGCCATAGTCAGTTTGATGACCTGAGCCAGTCACTGCATGATGCCAGTGGACTGGACACCTCTCCGGAGGTGGAGTTTTGTCAGCCGGAGCCTGGCACTCATGCCGATTCGTCATATCGGCGCCTTATGTCTCGGGTTACCGAGTACTTGGGTTGGTCAGCTCCCCCAGGGGAGTTCGTTCAGGATGATCTCACGCACATCCTTGATCTCGGTCCACCCACTGACCCGGTTTTGCCTTTTCATATGGCTTTTCAGAGAAGGGTGGCGGCGGCTTGGACTGCTCCGGAGAGTCTCCCGGCAGTGGGCAAGTCTTTGTCGCGAAAATACCATCCAGCCAGTAGCGACTCCTGCTACTTGTCTAGGCACCCCACCCCGGAGAGTTTGGTGGTGCAGGCGTCTACGGCCCGGCTAAGCAGGCGTCGTATCCTACCATCCCTCCGGATAGGGACGACAAACGTTTTGTCTGGGCGAAGAAAGTGTTTTCTTCTGGGGGTATGGCGCTTCAGGCGGCCAACTCCATATGTGCCTTGTCTCGTTTCACACACACTCTGTGGAACTGTGTTGCATTAGCAACTGATCATATTCCCGAAGGGGACGAACGGGATGGTTTCCTTGCTATGGTTCATGATGGCAAGGGTGCCATGTGTGAGGCCGTTCAGTCGGGTTTGGACTTGGCGGATTGTGTCAGCCGGTCCATGGCGGCGAGCACCGTAATGCGCAGGTTTGCGTGGTTGAGGAAGTCTGGGTTCGCTCCTGATGTGCAGTCCCGCCTCCTCAACATGCCCTTTGACGGTGAACACCTTTTTGGCAGCAAGGCTGACGAGAGCCTTGAGAGGTTGCAGACCTCCAAAGCTGCAGCAAAGTCGTTGGGCACTGCAGTTCGCCAACCTCCGCCTTTTCGTCGTAGGGGACAACAGAGCTATTACTCGTCCTTCAGTAAAGCGAGGGGAGCTAGCAGTCAAAGAGGCCATCGTAAGAGTGCCAGGGGTGGAAACAAAGGTACTCGAGGTGCCAAGGCCGCTCGGGCAGTTGCCTCTTTGCCCTCAGGCAACGCCGCAGCCGCTACCACTCAGTCATGAGGCCAGGTCCCATGTTTCGCCGGTTAGGAGAAGGCTGGCGCAGCATCTTGTAGAGTGGGAAGCCATTACTTCGGATGTGTGGGTTCTGGAGATCATAACCCACGGCTACTGTCTTCCTTTTCGGCAGAGGCCTCACGACTATCCACCAGGGAACCTCTCTTTGAAGAGCCCGGATCCGCTCCTTGCGCAGGAAATTCAAGCCCTGCTGGAGAAAGGCGCCATAGAACTGGTGGAGAAGAACAAGGGATGGTATTCCCCTTATTTTTTGATTTCAAAGAAAGACGGAGGATTGAGACCCATCATGGACTTGCGCGGTTTGAACAAACTCCTCAGGAAGGACAAGTTCAAGGTGGTGACTCTTTCTCAAGTCCTCCAGGCCCTTCAACTTCAGGACTGGTTGGTGTCTCTCGACCTCAAGGATGCTTACTTCCATGTGCCGATCCATCCCAAGCACACGAAGTACCTGAGGTTCGCGGTTGGTGACTCGCACTTTCAGTTTCAGGTCCTGCCGTTCGGATTGACCTCCGCCCCGAGGGTTTTCACCAAGCTAATGGTGGTGGTGGTGGCAGCGCATCTCAGGAAAGGGGGGATTCACGTCTACCCCTACCTGGACGATTGGTTGATCAGGGGGAGCTCTCCCGAGCAAGTCCTGGATCATCTGTCCGTCACCTGCCACTCCCTTCACAGGCTGGGCTTCTCCCTCAATTTAAAGAAGTCCCATTTGACACCAACGCAGCGGCTCCAGTACATCGGAGCAGTGCTCGACACGTCCCTGGGGCAGTGTTTTCCTCCTCAGGTGAGGGCTCTTCACATTCAGCAGATGGTGCACAAGTTTCAGTTTGCCCAGACTCTCCCAGCGTCCGAGTTCTTGAGACTGCTCAGCCTCATGGCATCCTGCATTCTTCTGGTGCCAGAGGCTCGTCTGCGGATGAGATCTTTGCAGTGGGCACTCAAGCTCCAGTGGTCTCAGTCCTCCGGCAGGCTGTCGGACCCTGTTCAGGTGCCGCCCTCGGTAGCCCGGGACCTTCTGTGATGGGCCGTCGAGGGCAATCTGATGAAGGGTGCCCCATTTTGGCCGCCCTGGCCGGAGGTGACGATCGTCACGGACGCATCCCTCACGGGATGGGGAGCTCATGCCAACGAGTTGACAGTCAGCGGTCGTTGGTCTCCGTCGGAGTCCAGACTCCATATCAATCTGTTGGAGCTGAGGGCCGTCAGGCTTGCCCTGAAGGCTTTTCTGCCGACTGTGCGCGGGAAGAGTGTCCTGATTCTGACAGACAACACGGTGGCCATGCACTACCTCAACAAAAAGGGAGGGGGGGGGGCAGGGTCACTTCCGCTGTGCAGGGAGGCGATGCAGCTCGAGTTCTGGGCCATCCAGCAGGAAGTTTCGATCTCGGCTGTTCATCTGGCCAGAGACGACAACGAGACGGCGGATGCTCTGAGCAGGCAGAGCATGATCTCTCACGAGTGGGAGCTGGCTCAGGAGAATCTCTTGGAGATCTTTGCCCTTTTGGGGGACCCCTCAAGTGGATCTCTTCGCCTCCAGTGTCAACCGGAAGTGCAAAAGGTTTTGCTCGCGGGAATTTCCTCCAAAAGGAGCCTTTGGAGACGCGTTCGTGGTGGAGTGGTCATTCCCACTGCTGTACCCGTTTCCTCCAGTCCCCGTCATCCCGCAAGTGTTGCGGAGGTTACAGAGGTTCGGTTCCCAGATGATCCTCATTGCTCCGGCGTGGGCCCAGAGGACGTGGTACCCGGACCTTCTAGACTTGTCCATCTGCCCTCCACGTCGTCTTCCCTACCGAGACGATCTGCTCTCACGGGAGGGGGGTCAAGTTCTCCATCCAGAGGTCAGATCCCTCAATCTTCACGCTTGGCTTCTGAAAGGTTGAGGTATAAGGATTGGGACCTCCCTGAAGACGTGATGGAGGTGTTGCTCTCGGCCAGGCGGCCGGCAACAAAGTCTCTGTACCGTTGCCGTTGGAGAAAGTTCTGCGACTGGTGCAGAGTTCAGAATGTGGATCCTTTTGAATGCGACATTCCCATGGTTTTGTCTTTTTTGCTTTCTTTGGCCCACAGGGGCTTGCAAGTGGGGACCATTAAAGGTTACCTGGCGGCGCTGTCCATATTTAAGCACTCGTCTGAAGAGTGTTCATATTTTAAGATTCCTTTAATTTCGCAGTTTTTGAAAGGGCTCACTAATGTGTTCCCTCCGTCACCTTTTTTGGTGCCAGGTTGGGATTTTAACCTTGTTAAGTTTCTTATGGGTGCTCCTTTTGAGCCTTTACATTCTTGCCCTTTGAGGCTGTTAACTCTGAAAACTGTGTTTTTAGTTGCGGTTACTTCCGCTCGCAGAGTGAGTGAGTTACAGGCACTTTCAGTTAAGCCACCCTTCACTGTGTTTCACAAGGACAGGGTTGTCCTTAGAGTTTGTCCTTCTTTTCTTCCGAAGGTGGTTTCGGAATTTCATTTGAGCCAGAAGGTTGTTCTTCCGGCGTTCTATCCTCCTCCACATCCTGGTAAGGATGAGGAGAGGCTCCATAGGCTTGATCCTAGGAGAGCGTTGAGCTTTTATATCTTGCGCATGTCCCGGGTCAGAGTGGACGATCAACTTTTCATTGGTTACGTTGGAAGGCGTTTGGGACAAGCTGTGATGAAACAGACTTTGTCTCGTTGGGTTATTTTAGCTATCTCCGAGTGTTACCGCTTGGCGGGTAAGGACCCTCCGGCTGGCTTGCGGGCCCATTCTACCAGAGGAGTGGCTGCGTCTACTGCCCTGCAGAGGGGAGTTCCTATTCGTCACATCTGTGATGCAGCCACCTGGGCTTCAGTACATACTTTTGTACGTCACTATTCCCTCGATTCCATCAGAGGGCAAGATCTGGCCTTTGGCAAGGCTGTTCTCTATTCTGCAATTTGATTGGGCATGCTAAATTTGTATTCTAAATTCTTTCCCACCTCCTTGCTTGGTACTGCTTTGGGAGTCTGTCATAGATATGGAGTACGTCAGAGGACCCAATCCCCTCGAAGAACAAGTTACTTTCTTACCTGGTAACGTTCTTTCGATGGGATGGTCTGACGGCGTATTCCATATCGCTCCCTCCCTGCCTTCCCCGCTGCAGAATTTCTTTTGCGATTGCAGCTTGCGTTCAGCAAGGCCTTGTGTGTCTGACTGGCAGAAGACTGGTGGCACACGTTCTGGGAAAAAACTATAACTGAGGCTATGGGCGTCGTGCGTCCTACTTATCACATCGGGTGCCATCGGAGGAGGTCCGCGGGGAAGGCGCATCGACGTCATCGACGCAGGACGCAGATGCCAAAGTTTTTCTGAAGCAGCACAGCTGTGGACATTACCTGTCATAGATATGGAATACGTCGTCGGACAATCACATCGAAAGAACGTTACCAGGTAAGAAAGTAACTTGTTCATCTATGTCCGCTTCGCGGTCACACATCCCTGTTCAGTGTACAGACAAGATACCGATTGGCTAAGGGGCTAGCATCATGACCGCGGACACGTGACGTCTCTGCCCATTGGCTGCTGCGAGACGTGTTCTGCGTCAGATTGTTTGGATGCGCCCGACATCTTGGATCCGCCAAAAGCGGAGCAACAACAAGCATACACATGCTCTATTTATAAAACTCTTTTGCTGTGTCACAGAGCGTTGGGAAAGGTTCAGACAGTAAGACATCAGTGATCAATACATTTGTTCTGGGGGTCGGTCTTCATGATGTACTTTCTATGGACACCTTGTACGCACAGAAAATGTGGGGTGTAATAACGATAGCACTTCAGTCCAACAATTCAGCCGCGGTCTGATCACTTCGAATCCTCTAGCTATAGGTTGAGCAGTTGAAGGTTCTGTTTTTTTAGGTTAGGAGTGTTGTCCAATGAAAATGTTAATAAGATTTTTCTTCGTAGGAAAGGAATATTTGGTGGAAAAAGAGGGCGGGTTTTCAGACCATGATACTGACCTGACGGATCAGAAGTCTTTTTGGGAGTCCTTCTCCTCGTATTGATGTTAGCTCCATCCTCATTTTGAGTTGAGGTTGCAGATTTGGCAGTGAGCGACAAAGGGTGGCTTAGGAGTTTGTGCGGTAATAAAGCTATATTAGCTTTTATATGTTTGCCGCTGTAGTGCGTGTGCGAAATGAGATGCGCAGCCATCTTGGATTTTCACTTCCATTTACTGCAATGAAACAGTAATGAAAGCCTACGTTTTCCTGGGTTCTGGGCTCAGCTAGTGAACTTGTATTTCTGCTGCAAAGACAAGGTCACATATTTATGTCAGAGGACCAAGCCCGAGAGAATAGTTATTGTATTGTCTGCCAAAGGACAAGCTAGAAAGGGAGTCGGAGCACTCTGCAGGTGCAGTGATTAGGGGCAGTGGGAACGATGGCAAGGAGGGAAGATTGGGTTTTTCCACTTCTAACTGGAATATTCCTCTTTGTTTGCGCCTCATGCTTATTGTCTGCTCTTTGCATGGTAACCCATGAGGGGCGGGGATCGAAAGCAGCCCCATAAGAGACAAAGGGGGTTTCCTCTTGGAATACAGAGTTAGAATTTGGACCCCAGGTGATGCAGTTTCACTGAGAGGGAGGACGCTCTGCTCCAGATCCCGTTAGAACAATCGATCTCTATGACTACCTGCTGTGAGACTAAGCAGGGTCGTAGTGGCCGAGATGAAGGTGTCTTCTGTGGCGATCATAACGTTGAAGCATTTTTTCTTTGTCTATATATAACAGATTATGGGCCTCTTTACAAGACTGGCGGTAGCCGTGTCGGTAAAATCGGCAGGCTGCCGCCGGACTTGCAAGATTTTCCTGCACCTGGCTTGCCGGATTTACCGGAGCATTACAGCCCCGGCAGTCCAGAAAGTCAGGCGCCAGAAAAATGTAAATCCCAATTCCCATTTGAGTCCCATAGGACTCAATAGGAAGCATGGAAGCACCTGCACTGTGTGCAACAGTGCCGGTGCTTCCATGTAAGTTTGCGAGCGGGTGCCATCCCGCCGCCAGGTCAAACCTGGCGGACAGGACGGCAGCCTCTTGCAGACTCTAAGTGTGTCCTGTAACTACGGTGCCGGATCTGCACACTCGTAATGAGGCTGTATGTGTTTATTCTTTCTTTCTGTATGTTCTAATTGAATAAAGGTCCTGTATCACACCATTTTTCTTTTAACCTAATGTGTTGTGTATTTCTTTGCCTATCTGAGTCCAATACCTAATTTTGCAAGGGTCAGGAGAACGGAAGTACAAGATCTCCACAGGTGAGAACTATAAAGCAAAACAGATGCATGGTGTAGGTCTGACGAGGTTTATTATATGTGTTCCACGATGTGCAGCAGGCAATGTCGCATCAACTGTTAAACCTATGGTATTTTGCAGTGTGATGCTGCAATTTGCCTCCAGGAGTGTCTTTTTTTCGGTTATGGTTGTTGGGAGTTTGATGGGTTTGAGAAAATCTGATAGGGAGGCTACTGTTTGATGGTGTAGGGTGGTACTGTGTAGACAGAGCCCTAGAGGGCGAGGAGGTGGTTGAGGGATCCTGTTAGGGCGAGTATTAACAATGAGTGAATAGGGCTGGGTTTGGCATATATTTGAATGGGAATGTTTCTCCTGGAAAGGAAAAAGGGTGTGTGTTCAGATGAATCCCCAATGGGATCCTGAGAGGAAAGTGACGGCAAGAAATAGCAAGGTTTGGTTCGTAGCATGGAGTTGTAGGCATGTACAGCATAGGTGAGGGGTTCATGTAGGGGGCTAGTCCAGCAATAGAGTGGTTACTTGAAGAGGGAGAGGTGGGGGCTGCTGGGGAGAGGTATGCAGTGGTGGTGGGTAAATGGGATGTTGAGGTCTGCACAGATGCTGTTAGTTATCAGGACCAATGTGGGGAGTGGGCTGTAAGGATATGGTCCCTGCTGAATGGCAGTGTTGGCGAAACTCGGTGAGGGGGTGAGCTAGTGGACATCAAAGGATCATATTTCGGGGATCCGTGGAGCTGCATCATATGTGGTGCGGTAGCCGCATGCTCTCTTGTGGAGATGGGAGTAATGGGCTTGGTATTAATAGTGAGGCTACCAGTTGAGGGGGAACTATGCTGTGTGTAGCTGCTCTGGTGAGTCCTCTTTGTGCTAATATTGTGCTAATCTCTTTGAAGGGCTTCTGTTAAACCTGTCTTTTCCATGGTCTGGCCATGTTTCAGCAGGAAGTGGACGATTAAAATAAGTGGTAGGGGTGGGTGTATAGTAGTTGAGGTTAAGTATTGAGATAGTGGTAGTCTGATTTGTTGATTTGAGTGTTGAGTAATAATCCAGGAACATTATTTCCAGGTGAAGTTGGTCTAGAATGTGGGTTGTAATATGCTGGTGATTAGAATTAAATAACTACCTGTGATGTGTGCAATTAATACAAGAATTCATAAAGACATAGGCCCTCATTATAAGTTTCCTGGTATCCCGCCAGTAATTCCATAGGGATACTGGGAAACGGACCTACCATTACTGGCGCCTGATATCCCAGTATTACAGTGATATTTCAGGTGCCGGCAACAGCGGTAAATCCCCATTCCGTGGAGTCCCATAGGACTCCATAAGGTGCTGGAAATACCAGCTGTTTTTTGCTGGTGTGGGCCTCGCTGGAGGTAAATCAGATAACCCCCAATGGCAAACTTGTAGTTTGGCGGTGCGGGAAAAAGTGGCGGTCACGGAATTACTGCCACTTTTACCAGCACGTTTCCTGCAACGCCAAACTTATGAGGTCCATTGTCTCTCAGTACTGAATGTTTTAGGGACCAGTCGGTTTCCCCAAAAGTATCAGCAAAGCAGGCAAGTGAAATAAAAGACAGCAGTACTTGCCTCAAAAGTCAGGAGAGTGTTCAAAACAAGCTAAATAAAAGGGTATCTTGGGTGCACTCTTGGAGAACAACTCTGCAATTCTCCAATTGTAACTTTGCTTCAGCCATGTTGTGAAAGCACTGATGGGGCGATCCAAAGGGGCTGACACTGTGATCTCAATAAAAGGGAGCAAACCCTGATGTCAGTAAACCAAACCTCCAACTGGTGCTTGCAAATTACATACAGAGTCACATGGAGGGTGGGGCTAGAAACATCTACATACATGCCAACATTCTGTGACCAAAAATCTGTAGGAATCTTAAAGTTTCAAAAATAGTCAGGCGAGGAGGTTATGATAGGAATAGGCCGCGTCAGCAGCCCATTGTCATTGAATTAGCCCGCCGCCACGGGTGCATTCAATGACAATTTGGCGCCTGCCACGCCTTGTGGGGGGCTAATGGCGCCTTTTGTGAAAGGCACTCGCGGCGGAGGGGCGCCCTTCGCCCACCTCCGTGGGCGACTTTTACATCAAAGGCATGCATGCTGCGCCTTCTCCCGCTACGCCAGCTCGGGGAAGTCCTTGAAAGACTTCCCCGAGCTGGCGTGGTTGGGGGCTAATGGCGCCTTTGGCCAAAGGCACCCGCGTTGGAGGGGCGCTTTTAGACCACCACCGTGGGTGCCTTTGATATTAAAAGCCTGCATGCTGCGCCTTCTCCCGCTATGCCAGCTCGGGAAGTCCTTGAAAGACTCTCCCGAGTTGGTGTGGTGGGGGGCTAATGGTGCCTTTTGCCAAAGGCAACCGCGGCGGAGGGGCGCTTTTAGCCCACTGCCATGGGTGCCTTTGACATTAAAAGCCTGCATGCCACGCATTCTCCTGGTACGCCAGCTCGGGGGAGCCCTTGAAAGACTCCCCCGAGCTGGCGTGGGCAAAAAAAAAATTTTTTAAAAAAAACTTTTTTTTTTTTTTACAAAAAAAATCGGTATTTGGTGTCAAAAAATCGGTAGGCGGTAGGACTGCTTAAAAAGCGGTATCCTACCGCCTAAATCGGTAGGGTTGGCAAGTATGCATCTACCTCTGCTGACTACACACTAGCCCTAATGCACATATGGAAAGCTTGATGGAGACGCCCTGTAAATGGTTAGATCACAGAAACCCTCACCAAATCCTTGGTTTTTATGTCAAATAGTTCCATCTACGTCAGGGTGCCGTCTCGCTAATACTGGTGCGGTCTACCTGCTTGAGTTAGTCCTGGCAATGTTCAGTGATCCATACAAGTACAGCTATAAAAGCATCCTGCTGCTGTACATCCTGGTGCTCCCTTCCCTTATACGGGAAATAATTAAATAACCCTCCTACTCCATAGTTTCCTCACCTTCCCCCAGAAGCTCAATGTCTCTAGAGCTCTGGTCCTCTCCAGGCTGCACTACTGCAACAGCCTCTTCCTTAACCTGCCCCTTTCTTCCCTACGCCCTCTTCAACTAATCCCGAATAGAGCTGCAAGACTTATCCTTGGCAGCAAGCCCAGGGACTGTATCTCTCCAGCCCTAAAATCTCACCACTGGCTCCCGGTTGCTGCAAGGATCAAATTCAAGACCCTCTGCATCATCCATAAGGCTATCTGCAGCTCTCTCTCTCATTAAATACTCGCCTTCAAGATCCCTTCGATTTTCCTTCTCCAAATCTCTGCTGGTCAAACTCACAGCAGAAAGTTGGGGGCAGATCTCTCTCCTCGGCTGGCTCCCTTCTCTGGAACAGTCTCCCTCCCTCTCTCTCTCCATCTTGAACCGGATCTCCTGAGTTCAGCAAACACCTCAAGACTTTTCTCTTCTCCTCTTCCTCCCCTCTCTAACCATCCCCACAGTCACTGAGATCGGCAGCCAGATCTCTCAAGAGTCCAATAGGTTCCTGGCCATTTACCTAATCACCACCAGCAACCGCCCCTCCTGCACTGGCCTTTGGGCCCACACCTACCTACATGCCTGTTGGGTGTTTTGTCTCAGGCTTGCACTTACCTGGTAGGTGGTTGACCTCCCTCTTCACTCGGGACATCTCTGCCCCGCAATTACATGTTGACTCAGTAAAAGTCACCTTTGGCACCTACCGCTCTGCGGGTCCCTCCAGCACTTACCCCACCCCCTTTCCCTTTCGCCTTGTGGTGCTTTGAAACACTATCATGTTGTATAAGCACCTTATAAAATCCCAAATACATAAAAATAGTGGCACCTCTTACCAAGCCCTGCTCCATCAGTATTCTCTTACTCTTGTCTCCCTGCAGAACAGAATCCTGCAAAACTGTCAAAACCCCTCACTCGCCTAGGTCACACACATGCTGTCCCAAGCTCCAATTTAAACAGGGGAATAGATTAGCATGACAACACCTACAGTCAATACACTGTATCATAAAAGCCCCTGGCTTCCAGTTATTGACAATAGTCTTATGTAAGGGTGCAGGAGGAGGAGACTGACACACAGGTGGCATAGTGATTGCTATAAACTTTTATTAGCCAAGAAAAATAAATAGAAGACCTAACTGACCCTACTTCTATGAGGGGTTTCCCTACCTCAACTAAAATACTAAAGGGGTCTTGTAGAAATGTCCTTATAACTTAGAGTTCACTGTCTAGTGTCAAAAGTCCCTATCTCTGTCTGTTACACTTATAACTAAACTAAAGGTTGCACCAATGTTCTTGATCCAGGACAATTATTATTCCCCTGGACTGGGTAGCACAGATTTGTTTTGCAAATTCTTAACCAGGGGGAATGACTCCCTTCCCCTGGATCACAATATTATGTGGTTTGATCCTTTTTGCATATTCAACTACCAGAAGAATGACTCCCTTCTCCTGGTCCTTGGCTTTCGCTGTTTCTCACACCTTCCCCTGGTAGTCTTTGTTTCACTGCTTTCACTGATTTCCTTCTTTCTCATCAGTTCATTTACAAGTATGACCCCTGACCTAGGTTTCTCCAGTATAGCCCACTTGTCCTTCTGGCTTGCCAATTATAGCCACGAGGGAGAGGGTCACTTTCTCTTTCCTTTTTAAGATCATAGGTCCGAGACCCATATTCCTGTATTCAGCTCATTGGACATACCTGGTTTACTATCCTGCCAAGTGCAGTCACGAAGAAGATGATTTGTACTTCTTCTCCCGATGTTGTATCACCAAGAGAATGTCTCCCTTCTCTCCTATTTGTTTCACAGTTCACTTCAGGGTTGGTTGGACTGAGGGGGAATGACTGCCCTCCCCAGGATCCCAGATCTTATTCTCCATGCTAGTGGCTTCCTGATGACCACTATGGTGGGGAAACAAACCCCCCCCCACCCGTTGTGTCTTAAGTATTGGTTGGGGTCCCAGACCCCTTTCTCTCTTAGTGACCTCTTACTGATCACTGGGACGAGGAGGCTCTCCTCAGATGTAAATATGTTTGTTGAGGTCCCAGACCCTGTTTCTATGGTAGTGGTCCTTCGTTGACCACTGGGATGAGGAAATTCTCCTCTGTCGCAGTCTATGCAGTGGTGGGAGACTCAGACCCTCACCAGCCTTTAACTAGGCCCTTGAACTCTTGGTTTCGGTGGCTGAGACCCTCTGGCTTTCTTCACCGGCCCGCTCATACCTCCCGTACGCTTAGGGACCCCCTGGTACAGCTGTGGCTCTCTGCGGGATGGGAGCGTGTCCTCCGTCTGCTTCCTTCTGTTGCCAGCAGCTGGTCTCTTCTTCAGCTTCTTTGGCTCCTTGCAGTGTTGGTGTCTATCCCCTCCAGCAGTCAGCACCAGCTGTCAGCACCACTGCCTCGCCTTCTTACTAAAAGACCCAGAGAGTAGCCGTCTGTCTTCTGATGGCGTCGCCTGCTCTCCGGTCCTTGCTGCGTTGCTGTTTCTCTGCTGGACTGCCTCCACCACGGACCTTGCTCCTGGGATGGCTGGACACTGTTGTAATTCCTTCCTTGTTCTTTAATGAGTTTTGCCATGGATGACTAGAATGCTCACCCACGTTCCACTGAGTATTCTTCATGCTCTCCTCGTTGCAGTACTTGACCTATGCATCTCCTTTGGGATGTTCACAATCTTCTTCGTCTCCGTAGGTATTATACTTAAACATTTACAAATATACATGGGAGTAGTAGGTAGATTATTGGGGTCCCTAGAGCATGGTTGTGTGTATGGTGTGGAGTGAGGGGTTGGTTGGGGTTGTTCATGCCGCATTCTCCCTCGATGTCTGTCCCTGTCCCCAGAGGGGGAGAGTCTCCCCATGAGCAGCTCCTGCTGTGCACCACCCCCAGGGGGACTATCTGGTAGCAGCTTCACCTCCCTTGCCTCATAGGAAGGGGCTCCCCCTCGGGCAAAGTGACATCCTGGGATTTATCACACTTGTTAATATGAGCGGATAACATTGAACATATGACTTAAGGGGAGATGCAATGAAGCAATGCAGATTTGTAAAAATGCTCCTTTCGGGAGGGCGTGGCTTGGAGCTGCCGCGATCGGCATGACTTTGTAGAAGCTCCTGGCTGGCCCGATGAGCGGAACATAATATTGCCGTCTCCAGACCCCGTTTTTTGCCAAAAAAGGACTGCAGCATGGGGGAAGCTCTGGAGCTGCGGTACAGAGAGTGGCACCCGAATCGGCGCCCAGCCTGCCACGATCGGATGCATTTAGAGCCCGGGGATCCCTCGGCGGCAAGATGTCGGCCGCTTCACTGAACTATGAGAGGTGGCGGAATGGGGGAGGGGCAGCTGTATGAACACAAGGGCTGCCGAGGAACTGTGGACCCATGCGGTATGGTAGTGCCGTAACGAGGAGTGCCGTGTGCTAGCAACCCTCCAGCCAGTCCCGGGAGGCTGGGGGCACTTAATATCTCGCCGACGGAAGGCTCCTGGAAGACACTCAACAGTGGAGCAGTGAGGATCTCTAACGGGCGGGGGAGGACTCGAGAATCCCTGGGCTCTTCCCTCGCACTTTGGAGGATTCTGCCCGAGCATTAACCCACATCCCTGGTCCGGACTGCTGGAGGGGGAAGAAAAAAGGCCGTATAGGGGGCACTGCATGCTCCGAGCCAGGGATCGGAGGCTGTGGCGAACAGTGTGATTGCGAAGCCATTGCACTGCGTGTTATTGCGCAGGTAAAAATTGGGCTCGCCGGGCCCCCCGCAGCCTTGGAAATTGGAGGAATAAAGCAAACACAGCAGTACTGCGGAGACCCTGGACCCCTCTGGCTCACGGTCGCCCCTCACCCGGCAGCAGAATAAACAAGCGTAAAGAGTGCCAAGGGGGGGACTCAGAGTCTAATCAGGGGCAAGGATGTCTAGAAGCGGGAAGATGTCAAAGCAAACAGACATTGCAGCATTGATGGCCAATTGTCACGTCCCCGATCCTGCCCTCCTCCCGACACTTACCCGGCACCATCCGTTCCCGTACCCACCACCCACACCAACGGGGAAGACACGGCAGGCGGGATGTCCGAGGGGGCAGAACCACCTCTTTCCGCCCATTTCCGTGCTGGCGCTTGCCATGGCGTCTCATCCATGCCCGACGGCTCCAGTGTCGTCGGCTCCAGCTCCCGCGCACGGGGGAACCCGATCGCGTCTCGCTCAGACGATCACGTGACTGGTCACGGGATCGTCTGTAGCTGACGCCGGTGTCCACATTGGACAGACACCAATCACTGATGGCGTCCGACCTCACGTGACGCTCCTGTGCGGTCACGTGCCCTGTCACGTGATCTAACTTTCCTTCAAAAGGAGCTGAAAGGAAACACTCAGTGCTTCACAGCTGTTTCTACCAGAGACCTGTTCGGCATTACCCTCTTTTCTTCTTGCTACAGTTTGGAACTCGACCACGGAACGTTACTTGGACTTGTCTTGGATTTCCCTTTGGATTCGACGTATCTTCTGGACCCTGGAACTCTTGACCCCCCTTTCTGGCCCTGGAATTGCTCTGGATTACCCTTTTGTCTTGGCGAACTTCTAACCACACAATTCCTGTCTATCACGTTTTGCCTCCTGAGTCATTTGGGGTTCACCACCTGGACCTTGGATGGACTTGCTATCTGGTCACGCTCTGGCTACCGGTGTGAGTTGGAGGAAGTGCTGTACATCCCAGCCTGCTGTCGGTCTTCCCTCGTTGTCTATTCAGGTTTCCCACCTGTCCTATCATCCCCAGGGTAAGCTTTGTCGTTTTTCCTTGTTTGCTTGCACTGCCATTATTGTTCAAAGTATACCTGATCCTAACCTTTGCCTTACAGCACTCAGGGGTCCTTCCGGTGTTCCCGGTATCTGACTGACGACGCCACTCATCACCTGTGGCCTCAAAGATTGCTAGGGCAGTATTCTTTACCTGCTCGAGCGGTACTTGGGGACGGAGGTAGTTTATAGCTGCACGACCATCAAGGCGGATCACCAAGATCAGAACAGACTGTGAAGCCTACTGGTCGTCCAGCTATGGACACCTCAGCCGGGGACCCCGTGACGGCTTTAATGCAGGCAGTGACAGCACTCAGGGTCGACATGGCAACCGCTACTGCAACCCTACGCGCTGATATGACCGCTGCCACCACCGCATTACACCACCGCCTCGACACGGTACTAAGTGCACGCCATCCCTTACCTGCAGAAGCTGAATTCGATGAAACCATTCCTCCCCAAAACCCTCCTCCTGTCATACCCCCTTCCTTCCCGGCCGCTCCTGTGGTGATCCAAAACCCTTTTCCCTTGGCTGCTCCCGAAAGATACCAGGGCGACCCAAAGAAATACCGTACTTTCATCAATCACTGTAAACTTCATTTCATGTGTCGTCCTCAGGCTTTCCCCGATTCCGTATCAAAAGCAGCCTTTCTTCTCTCCCATCTATCTGGGGTAGCCGCCACATGGGCCAATCCATTGCTGGAAAACAACCACCCTGCGTTGTACGATTTTGAGTTACTGACCCAAGAGATGGCAAAAGTATTCGACACCAGGCACAAAGCACAGTCTAGAGACATGGAATTCCTAGATCTCACGCAGGGTCGGTCAACCCTCATAGAGTACATCACCAGGTTCAATCAGTTGTCTGCTGAGACCTCCTGGCCAGAAAATAAAAAGGCTGTGGTGTATTACCGGGGTTTATCTGGGGTCATGAAAGATGCCTTATCTGTAGTGCCTACACTTCCCACAGAACATGCTGATTTGGTGGACTTAACATTACAAGTCGATGCCAGACGATCGGAGTGACGCGGAGAAGGTTCATCCTCGTTCCCACTTCCATCCACGGCCATTGCTAACCCCGAACCCATGCAGAAAGGCGGGATCCGCAGCCCTATCTCACACGTCGAACGAGAGCGCAGGAGAACGGACAATGCCTGTTTTTACTGCGGTCTCAACGGGCATTTCATAAAAGAGTGTCCTCGCCGTCCAAAAAACAGAAACCCGGGTTTTCAGAAGGCTCGCCCCTAAGATCAGAGGTGGGAGCGAGTACTATCCGGAATACCTCTGAACCTACCTTCGGTCCTGTGCGACCCATTATAGTGCAGGCCTTTCTGAACCATGCTACAGGTTCTCACGCCGTGTCAATAGTGATAGACTCAGGTGCTACTGGCTGCTTCATCGACATAGCCTTGGCCGGTTCACTGGACCTACCTTTGGTCACGAAGAAATGTCCCGAACCGGTCCAGGCGGTGGATGGTACTTCTCTTGCCTCTGGTCCGATCCGGCAACAGACAGCTCCCTTAGAGCTGGTTGTTCAGGAAAACCACAAAGAGACGATCTCATTTGATCTCATTGCCACCCCTCAGTTCGGAGTAATTTTAGGCATTCCTTGGCTAAGGCTGCACAATCCCCTCATCAACTGGGGGACGGGTCAGGTTTCATTCGAATCCGAAACATGTCAACACTACTGCCTACTGGCAACACCTCAGTTCTCCAGTCCCGCGGGAATCCTGTGAAGCGTCACATCCATGGCTATAGGGGACAACACTGACCACCATGATACGGACACAGTAGGGGCTGTCACGGGTGGGATACCTGCTGTTTACCACGATTTCCAGGCGGTATTCGACAAAGGGTCTGCAGAAGGCCTACCCCCGCATCGACCCTACGACTGTCCTATCGACCTGATTCCTGGCGCATCTATCCCGAAGGGTCGTATCTACTCCCTGACTCAGGTGGAAGAGCGGACCTTGCAGGAGTATATCCAACAGGCTTTACGGCTAGGACATATTCGTCCATCAACTTCTCCGGCTGCAAGCCCTAGATTCTTCGTTCCGAAGAAGGAAGGGGACCTCCGTCCCTGTGTCGATTATAGGCGCTTGAATGCCGTCACAGTGAAGAACCGCTACCCCATACCTCTGATCACTCCCTTGCTGGACAAACTCACCCATGCCAAAATATACACCAAACTCGACCTCCGCGGGGCATACAATCTTATTCGCATGCGTGACGGTGATGAATGGAAAACGGCCTTCTGCTCACGACAAGGCCTATTCGAGTACACTGTCATGCCTTTTGGTCTATGTAACGCCCCGGCTACCTTCCAACACTTTATGGACGACGTTTTCAACAATATCTTGAACACTTATGTAATGGTTTATCTAGACGACATTCTGGTGTTCTCCACTTCCCTTGATGAACACATAACACATGTCAGGGAAGTATTGTCGCGACTACAAAGCAACGCCCTTTACGCCAAGCCCGAGAAATGTACGTTCCATGCCAATCAAGTCGAATTCCTGGGGTTCCATATCACGCCCAAGGGGCTCTCTATGAATCAAACCAAGTTTCGGGCGATCGACGAATGGCCGACTCCGACCAATCTCAAGCAGCTGCAGTCATTCCTAGGATTCGCAAACTTTTATCGGAGATTCATATCAGGGTTTTCTTCGGTTGCGGCTCCACTCACGGCACTCACTAGCCCTTCTGTCCCCTATGTATGGTCCACGGCTCAGCAATCTGCTTTCGATATACTGAAAACCCTGTTCACCACCGCTCTGGTATTACAGCACCCTGACCCCGACCTTCCGTATATTCTAGAAGCAGATGCCTCTTCCTATGCATTAGGTGCGGTGTTATCCCAGACCTGTCCTACCACCAACCGTTTGCATCCAGTAGCATTCCACTCCCGCAAGTTCACGACTACCGAACTACACTACACGGTTACAGAAAAGGAACTGCTGGCTATTAAGGATGCACTACAGGTCTGGAGACACCACCTTCTAGGTGCCAAACATCAAACCACAGTGTTTTCTGATCATAAAAATCTCCAGGACCTTGCTTCCTTGAAGTGTACAAACAGTTGCCAGGTTAGGTGGCATCTTTTCTTTGCCGCGTATGATTTTGTGGTCAAACACAGGCCCGGTGTTGGACATGGTAAAGCCGATGCCCTGTCCCGTTCACCTGGGGGGGAGACCCTTCCCTTTTTTCCGGACTCCCTGTTGGGAAAGAATCATGTAATCTGTCTATGCACACCGACTCCCTCCTTGTTGTCCACTATCCGCCAATGGGCCTCTCAGTACCCGCAATCACTGGCGGAATGGGACCCGGTCATGCAAGATGGGTTGCCTTTCGTTCATGGGGGTAAACTCCTTCTACCCACAAGTGAAACCCGGAACCAAGCGCTGACCTGGTCCCACGACGCTGCCATCAATGGTCACCCCGGACAACTTCGCACCTTAGACCTCCTTAAGTGTTGGTGCTGGTGGCCTACGATGAAGCGTGACGTACGAGACTACGTCAATACCTGTGCGGTGTGTGCCCAGGGCAAATCGCGCAGGGGTCGGCCCTTGGGTCTACTCCTTCCTCTCCCGATCCCTCCACGACCTTGGCATACTATCTCCATGGATTTGGTCACTGATCTCCCCCGCACTCATGGGTTTGACACTATTTGGGTCATAGTTGACTCATATACCAAGTTTGCACGTTTTATACCCTGTAAGGGAATACCTTCAGCCCCTGTCTTGTCCAAACATTTCTTCAAGCATGTATTCTGTCTTTTCGGATTGCCCCATGTGTTGGTCTCTGATCGTGGTTCCCAGTTCACTTCCCGCTTTTGGCGGGCCCTAACCGCTCTGTTGGGCATAGATGCCCGATTTTCCTCTTCGTATCACCCGGAAAGTGACGGTCAGAAATGAGGGGTTGACCAAACGTTGGAACAGTATCTGCGCTGCCTGACGCTACAATACCAGGACACATGGCTCAATCTGCTACAACTTGCGGAGTTTGCCTACAACAATGCTCTGCACTCGGCTACCGGTTACTCACCTTTCTTTTCACTCTACGGTCAGCATCCTCGTACCCTCCCCATTCCAGACTTTTCCTCTTCCGACACCCCAGCCGCATCGGCTTGTGCCCGAGACATCGTATCTGTCCACGCTCAGACCTTGGTCCACTTACGTGAGGCACAGGCTTCCATGAAGGCGGCTGCTGACAAAAAGAGGGCTGTTCCGCCCGTTTACGGGGTGGGGGATAGGGTTTGGCTGTCCACTCGTCATCTACATATCCCTGGCTGCCGCAAGCTGTTGCCTCGTTTTGTGGGTCCTTACAGAGTGGTCAAGGTTCTGAACCCGGTGGCGTTGCGTCTGGCGGTACCCTCAGCCTGGCGGATCCACCCGGTTTTCCACGTTTCTCTCCTTAAGCCTTGCCTTGGCCCTACCCGCTTGGTTTCTCCTCCTGCTCCCGTCTCTGTCTCTTCTCCCGATGTATTTGAGGTCCGGGCTATTTTGGGTTCTCGTGTCCATAGGGGTGTCCTGCAGTACTTGGTGGACTGGTTGGGTTATGGCCCTGAGGATCGATCGTGGGTTGCTTCCCGGGATGTTCATGCCCCCCGTTTGTTGGCCCGTTTTCATCGTGACAATCCTTCGAGCCCACGCGGTCGTGGGCCTTTGGGGGGGGCTCTGTCACGTCCCCGATCCTGCCCTCCTCCCGACACTTACCTGGCACCATCCTTTCCCGTACCCACCACCCACACCAACGGGGAAGACACGGCAGGCGGGATGTCCGAGGGGGCAGAACCACCTCTTTCCGCCCATTTCCCTGCTGGCGCTTGCCATGGCGTCTCATCCATGCCCGATGGCTCCGGTGTCGTCAGCTCCAGCTCCCGCGCACGGGGGAACCCGATCACGTCTCGCTCAGACGATCACGTGACTGGTCACGGGATCGTCTGTAGCCGACGCCGGCGTCCACATTGGACAGACACCAATCACTGATGGCGTCCGACCTCACGTGACACTCCTGTGCGGTCACGTGCCCTGTCACATGATCTAACTTTCCTTCAAAAGGAGCTGAAAGGAAACACTCAGTGCTTCACAGCTGTTTCTACCAGAGACCTGTTCGGCATTACCCTCTTTTCTTCTTGCTACAGTTTGGAACTCGACCACGGAACGTTACTTGGACTTGTCTTGGATTTCCCTTTGGATTCGACGTATCTTCTGGACCCTGGAACTCTTGACCCCCCTTTCTGGCCCTGGAATTGCTCTGGATTACCCTTTTGTCTTGGCGAACTTCTAACCACACAATACCTGTCTATCACGTTTTGCCTCCTGAGTCATTTGGGGTTCACCACCTGGACCTTGGATGGACTTGCTATCTGGTCACGCTCTGGCTACCGGTGTGAGTTGGAGGAAGTGCTGTACATCCCAGCCTGCTGTCGGTCTTCCCTCGTTGTCTATTCAGGTTTCCCACCTGTCCTATCATCCCCAGGGTAAGCTTTGTCGTTTTTCCTTGTTTGCTTGCACTGCCATTATTGTTCAAAGTATACCTGATCCTAACCTTTGCCTTACAGCACTCAGGGGTCCTTCCGGTGTTCCCGGTATCTGACTGACGATGCCACTCATCACCTGTGGCCTCAAAGATTGCTAGGGCAGTATTCTTTACCTGCTCGAGCGGTACTTGGGGACGGAGGTAGTTTATAGCTGCACGACCATCAAGGCGGATCACCAAGATCAGAACACCAATGCCCCGACCGAACGCTCCAAGAAAGGGGAAATGCCCGAGACTCTCCCTGGCGAAAAGAACCCCGCCAACGAGGCATCGGCAAATAATGCAGCACAAATGGTAACTAAGAATGACCTGCAGGAACTGCTCGCGGCACTGATGAAGGAAATTCATAAAAGCACAGAAGAAGTAACCCAAAAAATAAACTCCCTGGACAAGAGAGTGATTGGGGTGGAGAGAAGGACAGCGGAGCTCGAGTCAGAAGTCTGCGACCAGCGGTTTGAAGGTGAGATCGGCAGGGATAGAATCAGAGCTCTGGAAGAAAGGTGTGAACACTTAGAAGCGAAACAAGAAGACGCCAAAAATCAATCACAGAGAAACATTCGTATCCGGGGGATACCAGCATCCATACCAGACACAGAGCTAAGAAACTATGTCTCCCAACTGCTTCGATTCATCATAACCCTGCCGGATGAGTCATCCCTGGAGTTGGACCGGGTGCACAGAGCGGCTCGGAGGTCGACTTCTAACTTTCCCCCAGATGTACTGGTAAGGGTCCATTTCTACTAAATCAAACAAGAAATCATGAATGAAGCAAGACATTGGGCCAAGTAATGTTCCAAGGATCCAACATAACACTATATCAAGATTTGGCAAACTCCACGCTCCAGAAACGCCGAGCCATGAGAACATTCACGGAGTGGCTGAGGGCGAAAAAGATGACCTATTACTGGGGATTCCCAACGTCGGTCAGGTTCACTTGGGGGGGGACTCGGAGACAAATCCGTTCACAGAAAGAGGCCGACAAATTCATGGGCATCGGAGAAACAGGTGGAGGATCAGACTCTGAGGAACCGTCCCAATCCTAACACAACAAACCTTCCGATGGAGAGTGGTCAAAACCTGCACAGCGACGCAGACCTCGAGGGCCACCTAGAAAAAGCTCTGTTCCTGACTGATATTTAACAACGTACACCCATAAAATCCCCAGATGATGAAGCTTTTACAACAGTATGAACTAACTGAAAATAGGCAAGATGGACGGATCCTCGGGTACAAATAAAGATGAGAGTCTCACGTTGGAGCTCGCGCTCAACAATGCACAGGAATCGACACCCCAAGAAGGGGGGCACGCGGAAGTTCTTTTCTAAGTTTACAGTTGACTTGGCGGCCCAGTTGGCCAAGATATGCGCATCGGCGCCACCAGTTCCCAGTGGCAGTAGGACAATGTTCATCCTACATGTTTGTTCTACCGAACGGGGGGGGTGGGTGGGGAGAAGGGACTTTTGAAAGACAAATGGAGACCCTGGGTCTGGAGGCCCCTGCCTGCTGTCCAGCCCGGGACTCAAACACATCATGACAGGTCAACAACAGCAACATCGAAACATTACAAATTATCATAGCTACTTCAGCTATGGAGGATCATTCGCAGCAGAAGGACATAAGCTCACACTCAGAGGAAAAAAAGGAATAAGAGAACATGGCTGATACGAGTGCAATAACAATTCTCTCTTGGAATGTTCAAGGGCTCAACTTGCCACGGAAGCGGAAATCCTAGAACACAGGTTGGGTCAATTAGCGGGAGACGTGTTGCTTCAAGAAACTCATTTACTGCAGGAAGAACAACACAGAGTAAGATTTAACAGGTACCAAAAGGCATATTTTGCCACCTCGGGCCAAAAAAAAGGGGAGTGGCAATACTCTTAAGCGATAGGATACCCCTAACAAAAGTCACTTTGAAAAGAGATCCAAATGGGAGGTTCCTCCTACTCAAAGGGATGTTTGAGGAGCTCCCAATCACTATAGTGTCAATTTATGGCCCCAACTCTGCTCAAGCTGCCTTCATCACAAATTTAGTCCCAACCATTTTAGCATTCCAAGAAGGGCATCTGATCATGGGCAGAGATTTCAACTCAATGCCAAATCCCCAGATGGACAAGACCCTTCCGCCCACTAAAGTTGACTATACAGAAGCGCTCTCACTAGCCAAGCTACTAAGGGAAACGGAAACAGTGGACACCTGGAGGCTGTTCAACGGGACCTTAAGAGACTACTCCATTTATTCTCAGGTGCATAAAGGCTACTCAAGAATCGACCTTATTTTGATCTCGGGGGTCATTTACCCATGTTTGGAAGCAATGGCAATACACACCTGTATGATCTCGGATCACGCCCCACTGTCTGTGAAAATAGCTATATTGGGGCAAAAGCTACCGGCACAGAGACACTGGAAACTGAATGATGCATTGCTATTGGATGAATGCATTAAGATGGAAATAGAGAACATAATAGTCAACTACTTCAATGAAAACACTACAGAGACCTCGCCCATTAACATCATCTGGGATGCAATGAAGGCAGTTGTCAGAGGCTCTCTAATCAGTGCAGGTGCGGAACAACGAAGGGTCTCTAATATAGCCACAGCCAGACTGGAGGAGAAGGTGAATCACTTGGAGATCGACCTGAAAAGACGATACTCCAGAAAGGCCGAGAGAGAGTTAAGAAAGGCCAAAACAGCCTTACAAAATGCACTGTGCCGATCGCACCGCTAAATCCTTAGCCTTCATAAAAGAGTTCTATTATATGAAAGGGAACAAAGCAATGAGAGTATTAGTACATAAATTGAAAAAGACCCGAACCAGAAACAACATCCTCACAATAACTGGGGCGGATGGCAAAGCCCTCTACACCGATGCGGACAAAATGGCGGAATTATCGAGATACCATTCAGAAATCATGAGAGGGTCACCAACAGTGCTAGATAACTTACCAAAGTATCTACAGTTCATACCCAAGCAGAACGCGAATCAGCTGGAGCACCTAGAGAGGCATATTTCGGCGGAGGACATAATCAACGCCATCAAATCATTGAAACCCACGGCTCCCGGACCCGATGGCTTATCCGCATCATTTTATAAGAAGTTCTGTAGGCTCCTGGTCCCTCAGCTGGTGGAACTATTGAACTCTTTCCTGACATCTGGCTCTGTCTCCAGATCTATGGCGGAATCATTGACAGTTCTACTGCACAAACCCGGAAGGGCTCCTGAACTAGCCGCCTCCTACCGCCCGATCACGCTTATGAACAATAACGGTAAGATTTTTGCTAAAGTGCTGGCGGGCAGGCTGGGCATGGCTCTACCGGGCCTAATTGACAGTGATCAGACAGGGTTTATACCTGGGAGAGGGACGCATGACAATATTCGAAGAACAATAGACATTATTGAACATGCCCACAGGTCTGGGGACGGAATGGCAGTGATTTCATTAGATGCTCATAAAGCATTCGACATGATGGATTGGGGGTACATGCGGGCGACCCTGGAACATTTCGGATTCGGCCCAAACTTCATCAAATGGGTCATGGCCAATTACCAAATTCCCTCAACACAATTAAGGGTTAATGGCAGGAGATCCGAGGCAATACAGATATCAAGGGGCACCAGACAGGGGTGTCCGCTGTCCCCACTAATTTATGCTCTATCTATGGAGCCCTTTGCCGCCAAGATTAGGCAGAATACCAGGATAAGGGGGGTCCAAATAGGGGACCAGGAATATAAAATTGCGCTATATGCGGATGATGTTTTAATAACAGCATTGAACCTGGCATCATCCCTTGTTTCCCTATGGAAGGAAATTGACGAATTTGGAGTATTGTCAGGGTTCAAATTTAACCTAGATAAATCATCAGCCCTAGCGATCAACGTCACTAAACTGGAAAGAGCAGCCTTCCACCCGTTAATGCCTATTCCATGGGAAAGAGAGGCGATAGATTACCTAGGGGTGAGAATTACTAAGGACCCGGCCCAACTACACACCGCAAATTTTCCGCAACTGATTACAAATCTTAAGAATGACCTAAAGTCCTGGTCCTCCAAGGAAATTTCCTGGTTCGGCCGTATCTCGGCCATAAAAATGAACATTATCCCCAGTTGAATATACTCCTGCACCGCAATACCGACCCGTATCCCGGGCCCGGTACTGGTGGACATGCAAAAGAAACTGCAGGGATTTGTCTGGGGTGGGAAATAGCCGCGCATCAGTAAACGAATAATGATGCGGGACAAAAACCAGGGGCGACTGGGGGTCCCAGACATAGCCAGATAAACTCTAGCAGCTCAACTATCACATGCCTTCTCATGGGTGCAAGAAGAGGATCCCCCAAAATGGACGCAGTTAGGAGTCCTGGTGCCTGGGCAGCCCTGCGGACCGCCCGCACCTACCAGAAAGGAAAATGCAGGCTAACACAGGCCCTCTGGCTGCTACAATCACAACAGCCCGATGTTGGAAAGCAGCGGCTCGGAAGTGGGGTGGTAGGGGCACGCTGAGCCCTCTATCCCCGATTTGGAACAACCCAGAGTTTTCGCCAGGCTGTAGCCCCAATAATTTCCAGTCTTGGAGGGAGGGCGGATTACTTAAAACGGGTGACTTTCTGGAGGAGGGCATGCCCATCACATTTGGGGTGGAAGAGAGGGAAAGATTTCATTACACCCAAATAAACATTGGTTATCTAATAGGGCAGTTCGCGAGAAATGCTCGAGAGAGCTAACTGCTCTGGAGAGCACCCTTACAACCCCTACAAAAAGAAGCAAAATCTCTACACTGTACCGTCTCCTGGACAGAGTGGACCCCAAGAAAAAAGAAAGATACATGACTGAGTGGGAGAGGGACCTGGGACGGGAAATAGAGGCGGAGTAATGGGCAAAAATATGGACCAGACTTCATAAAAGCTCACAATGCATCACAAACAGGGAGGGGGGCTACAAATTTTGCTATAGATATTATGTGACCCCGGTCCAAATCAACAGAGCTAATCCACATCTCTCGGACCAATGCTGGTGGGGCTGTGCCCCCCCCGGTTCATTATTTCACATGATATGGGCCTGCCCAAAGGCGGAGGCATACTGGAGGGAGGTAATTAAACACATTAAGGACATCACGGGACTCACTATTCCTTGGGACCCGGGGATCGTTCTCCTAGGTGAAACAGGGGAAGGGGCATTACTGATTTCAGGTCACATATCTCGTTTGTGTACTCACTTACTCCTTGCAGCAAAAATTGCCATGGCCCATCTATGGAAGCATGAGGAGGGACCCTCAATAGCATTATGGTGGCACAAATGTTGGGACATTGCAGTAGCAGAAAAGGTGACCGCGACCCGGAACAACTCATTCACCAAAAACATGAACATCTGGGATCCTTTCATGGACTATGCAACGAGATTCCCGGCCCTGTCCAGAAGGCCACCACTCACCAGATGGTTACAAAGCAGCCCCCTCTGCTGACCAACCCAGAACCCTCAATCACAGTCACCCTTCCCAGAACTCTTGACAATTCCGCTAAGCCCAAATGAATTATCGGACATTCGAGCTAGGCCGTCCACAGACTATTTATTTTTTATCCTCCATATGAACTTATATTTCTGATTACTGCGATTATTGATAAATTTCTATTGTTGATGTATTGATGACTTTGTGCACCTTAAGAAAATGTTATGAAAAAAAAATGCTCCTTTCATTGAGCCATGTAGGTAGAAAAAAACACTTAAGTCAAGCCACACATGCCAATGCGTCACCCAGTAGCGATCACTGGAAGTTCAACGCTAGTTTAGAGCCACATGAGCAAAAGCAGTGTGGCTATGCACATCCATCCAAACGTAAGCCGAAAACCCAAGACGGTTTTGAAGGTTACAAGCAACTGAATACCTGGTTGAACCTTGTTGGGGTCATCAGTGCATTATAGTCAACATCCTTGTGGCTGAGAAAATGAAGGAACAAGTGATGCCTCTAGGCAGATTGCCAAAAAGAAAATGTGATTGCCAAAATTGTACCCCTTTTTTAAAAGTTTGTATTGCTCTAGAGCAGTACAAAAAATATAGCAATTGGTAGGTGCGTGGATCTTCAAAGGGAAGAAGGAACTAGATATTTCTTCTGCTCAGTCTACCTTCATGAAGAAAGGCAAACTTCCTTGTGTACCCTAAGAAGGCTCAAGACAAATTAATGGTGTACTTGTATTACCCAATTCCCCTCTTAAACATGGATAATAAGGAATTTGAATACTTGTTTTCAAATAGACTTCCTGGCGTAGTGGCCAAAGAGCACTGTTGTAAACACTGGCATGCAAACAATGAGCATGCTAATCTGAAATACCATGAATTCACCGAATTAGAAATGTTTGAGGGAGAATAAAATGCAAGTTATTTGAACGAAAATGACTTTGGTTTTCACTCCCCCGAACATGTCCGATTACCCACACCTCCTTACTTACCTTTTGACAGCACACTTCACTGTGTGCTGCAATCTCCTGCATCCCTCTGCCATGCTGGTTCCCTTCGCTAACGTGCATGGTAACCAACGCTGCAGGGTGGTTTTTTCTTTTTTTTTTTTAAACTTTATTTAATCTGGAGCGGGGAACACCCGCGCAACCTCCGATGGCATTATAGTGAACAAGGGTGCGGGCGACGTCCCCGCTCCTCTTGTTCACATAATGATACCGAATATCTTATAATAAATTAGTCCAGGTAATTTTCTATGATTTTGGGAACTTGGCAAAGGTGTCTATCTGCTGTCCTTTTGACATTGTACATCCATAAGGATGTCTTGTCACATAAGTGCACACATGGTATATCAGTAGGGTTGGCAATGTGCACTGATGACATGGTCATGCATTTTTCAAATCATCAACATACAATACTTGGCCACATGATAAGCACCTGGGTATTTTTCAGGATATCTGCTGATCTCTGGAAAAATAGAGAAGTTAGTCAAATCTCTGAAAAATAAAAACCCTGGTAATGTTGCACAGAAACTAAATTTACTTTGTTATTGAGTGGGAAACATGATAAAATACAGAAACTGAATATAGATGAATTAGGACTCTTAAACTGATTTGAGTTATCTGTCCATTTTTATTTTTTAATAAATCTGGTCAAAATGTGTGAGACGGTACCAATGTTAATTTTACACACACTGCTTTTATTTAGACGATCAAAAGCCCATGTAGAAGCCTAAAGATTCCAGAAAGGTTAGATTTATTGTGGGTTATTTCCTGACCTTCACTCTGTGAGAACCCTGAAGGTGTCTCACACGCTAGTTAATGGGGATCTGTCATCCAGGTGGTATAGGACACGGCCATTGCTTTTGGATCCAGTTCCTGGGGGTGGACCAGTATCGGAGGATCACCTGGATGAGGGGTCTTCAGGAAGTGGAGTGGAAGTGGGACACCGAACGTCGAGACGTGGTATCCGCTTCCCTGTAACACCTTTTCCCCATCCTACCAGGTAGGAAACCTAGGAACTCACCGCTCCCTTTCCCAACACAAACACTTTCTCACGGACAGTTCACCGTGAGCGACAATGAACTAACACCAGAACCGTAGACCTGAAATGTCCCAACACCACGATCAGGCAAGGACAGATCATTACACACGCCCGACTTACATCACACTACCCCACACGGCTAAAAGGCGGAGCACAAAAGCACACTCTGAGCGAGGCAAAACACACGAGGAAACAGCAGTTCCAAGATGGCAGTTTAATACAAGGAGGAAGACGGCGAGACCGGAGAGAGTTGCAAGAAGTGAAGCACCCTCTACCTATAAAGACTGTTGCTTCCACGAGCCTTGGAAAGTAAGAAACCGAAGACCAGGAACTAAGGCTGATCAAACCTACACAGTGTGTCAGAGGTACCCGGGGCTCTCCCGCGTCGATAACCAAGGTGGTGAGGAGCAGTTGCAGCTGTGGTACTGTCCTTGGCTCCTACAACAAAGTGGCATCTGAAAAAGCAATACAGCCTGTGAGTCGGAGAGACTAATACCAAACCAGCTTGTGTTTTGAACCAAGGTTGCAAGCGGCAACATTGTATGAAGGCAACATTGTATGAAGCGTTTGGAATGAGCGACGCAACTGTAACTGTAACTTCATAATTGAACTCTGAGGAAATCAAGAAAAGATTCCACACAAAGAGTGGCCCGGCACCACATGGGTGCTCATTCGAAAGTCTGTTAGGTATCCAACTAATTCTGAGTGTGAAATAAATATTGAAATCGAAGTGGTCATGCAACGGTTCTTGTTAAACCCCATGCACATTCGAAGGTCTTCGACTGTACAAAGTAAATCCAATTGGTCCAAGCCCGGCTGAGGGAGACTAGTTGAACCTTGTTTTTATCTGAGCCCAGAAGAGGGGGATTCAGAGTGAATACCGAAAGTAAATACTGTGAATGCTAAAGAGAACATTTGCGTGTTGTTTCTGTTACAGCAGGCTCTCTGCATCAGGAGACTTGTGAGAAGTAAAGAGACTTGAACACAGACGGTCTTGAGTTTTGTGAACTGTGAATCTGGAACTGTGTCCTTGTGCCACAGAAGCCAGAGTATGTGCTTTGCTCGAGTGAATCGCCTTGCCTCATACTAAAAACGTGGGGAAGGGAAGCCAACAGCCCAAGTATCCTGATTTACCATTTTGTGAACACTTCTTTCTTTTTCATGAACTGCTCCCACACACTATTTGTAACTAGTAGTAAGGATTGGCAATAGGTGTTTTAGTATAGCCTTTTTTATGTTGACATGGCTCCAGTCGGACTGCCTTCTTTATTATTTGATGGTCGTAGCTTGCTCCCATCTTCAAATTTAGGTTTAGATAGGCGTTTATCACACCCCTGCAAAAGTTCAATAAGCCCCCTTGAACTGTGGTCACTTCTGTCTGTCTTACTATTGTCCGTTTGTCTTACTATTGCCACAGTTCCTTACAACTCATATAACTGAGTATCTCAAATGAGCTACGATGTATTTTTAATTGCAATGATGAATACCCCTGGTTTTATTTGCATTACAACCGAACACCATTTAACTCTCAATACAGATGTTGGTGACTTAGTTATCTTAAAAGGTTTGCCTGAAGGGTTTTTAATTTTGTTAGAGTGTCCAGACAGAACAGAGATGTCTGCTTTTCGAGTTTGTTCACTCCCCATGATTCTTAGTCCATTATGGATACCCCCTCTCGTACAACCAACTCCCGTGTCTAGATTTAGTATTTCACAGAAGTCCACATCCAGGCAATAACTACCACTTCAGTTGCTTGGTCCTCCAGATTTTTGGAAAAAAGATCTACTACTAAACAAGGGTCTATTTGACCAAATTCTTCATCCTATTTTCCGTCCAAGAAAGTAAATTGTCAAGAGCTTTTTGAAATGATTAGATGAAAATCACCACTATAATTATTATTTTTTTACAACCACTACACAACTTTGGGAGGTTCAGGGGACACATGTGAAGTTAGTTGCCATTACAATTGGGAAGGCAGGAACCAGTCAGAACCTTGGTTTAATTATTAACTTGCTACACCTAAACTTAGTGCTGACAAATAGAAACCATATGGCACATCCACCTGTGAATTGGATCTTGCAGAGCTACAGACATGACTTAAATAACACAAAAGCAATCTTCTATTCAAACAAAATCCAATAGAATTCTAAACTCCGTGAATTTGCTGAAACCGACGCTAGTCACGTGACATCCTCTACTTTAGTCCCGCCTCTGCAAACTTTCACTGCTTCTGAATGAGCATTTTTTCATTGTTTCCTTGGATTTACGTAACTTTCTGCTTTTGTGTATTGACCTGTCCCTGGAGTGCCCTTGTCTGTTCTGGTAATCTGTGATTTGTCTGGTATTTACAGACCACCTGCTTTACGTCCCTGGAACTGTCTCGCTCTCTCCTTTGGTTTCGTTTTGTGCCCGGCGGTGAATTACGACCCAGACCGTTTTTTGGACTTGCCTCTGGTTTTCCCTCGGTTTATATTGGATTTTAATGGTTGTCACGACCCGCACCGCATTGGATTACGCTTGCTCTCAAACCTTAGATTTCGCTCTTTAAATGTTAGGTCCTTGTTATAGTTTCTGTTGTTGAACTCACTTGCCCAGTGACTCTGCTCTGTCTCAGCCTCAGCTGGAGCGTGGGATTCTGTTGTTGAACTTACTTGCCCAGTGATTCTGCTCTGTCTCAGCCTCAGCTGCAACGTGGGATCATTGTAGGAATGCACCTGAAACCGCCTTCATTGTTTTTGTACATCCTGCCTTCTGCGTCAACTGTTTGTGGATTTCCTAATAACAGTCGCTTCACACACAGACTATAGACTGTTGGTGTTGGTGTGTGTGACAGTAAGGCGTCTTCGTTTCGACGGGATAGGTTGCAGGACACTACAGGCGTCCGCGTGCCTACAGGAATAGTCTGTTGGGATTTTCATCACTCAAGAACTACCATTTATCCCTGGAAATACATACTAATAACATGAATCCCCCTCATCTCATTCTGCCTGTCCTTCCTATGTTTCTTATTGTGTAGTTTCTCCTGACAATTTATTGTGATTGTTCTATTGCAGAAATTCTACCGTCTACTGTGCTTATCCCACGACCTGGTCTTTTGGGGTTACCTACTAGTTATACAGGTCAGTGGGGTAATACTGCCTTGTGTTTTCTGGAGTTTATGTCCTTATCAAAAGGCACTAATCTTACAGGTTTCTTTTTTACAGCCACAGTGGTCTCGGGGGAAATCCAGTCTCAATTAATTGATTCCTCTGCATGTGTCTTTGTACATTCAGAGGGATACATAAGTGGGAAGAATTCTTCTTCTACACCACGGAGTCAAGCTTGTGAAGGGAAATTCTGACAAAACTGTCCATTATAAGGCTAGTATAAAGAGGCTTCTGGCACCTTAAACTCAGGATTTAGGCCTTACAGTACTGCCTAGGTGTACCTGAGTGATGCCCAAAGGAGCAGGAGAACATGCAAGGGCTCACTCCCTATGCTCCCGATAGCCACGAAAGGCCAGGCTATTCGGACGAAATCTGCAAGGGCGGTTTTTGGTCTGTGGCTCCACTGGCCCTAGACTGGGCTGCCTAGAAGTTCCTGAAGTCCGCTAGCACCTTTATTCTGAAGGTTATGGTGGTGTTAGGCAGGACTCCTCTTGGGCTGAGGCTGGGCTCTTCTGGGAGTACATCTCCATAATCTAGTATTTTTGACCTGGGCGTCAGTTGCCTTGCCCTGTTAAGAAGCAGCATGTAGATATGATGTCCAACAGGGCTTCTGCCATCTCCTTGCAAGCTTAATTTGCAGGAAGTTATAGCACTACTCATGAACTGATTGCCACTCATGTGTATGATTTATTTATCTGTGTTTATTTTGGAGCACTACCTGTCGCCTTCTGGTTACTTCAAATTGCTTTTCGGCATTGTTCTATTAAATGTTGATCAATACCATGCCGAAAAGCACTTTGATGACAATATAACAGGCCCTAACGCGGCATACCCGGCTTGCATAACAAAAACCAGTTTATGTCCCAAAAAACAAAATTAATGCGGGAAATCGGTAGAAAAATGAAAGCGCAACACTCCCTTCTAAGCAAAAATGCAATTTGGTTATAGGCCAACGTGGAGCAAGTTTAGGTATGGATGTAGTGAAGGAGAAAGTGGTGGTCCAAACTAGGCACTGGTTGGCGCTCTGAGAGCCACCCCCTCCCCCACCAGTCAAGCAAGAGGAAAGTGTGCATCAAACATCTCACTGCGGGGGAGGCCCAGATCCATGCAAAGGCCATCGTCTGTCACCCATATCTAGATAACTGGATGGTGCACTCTTCGAGCCACAGAGTGGTGTCTGCCAACATCCAGGAGTGATTGACACTTCAGAAATTCAGGATCCTGCTGAACTGGGGAAACTCCTTCTTGATACCATCGCTGGACCTCCAATTTATAGGTGCCAGGTTGTGGATGGACAAGGGGTTGGTAGACAGAATTCGCAAACTACACCTTCATTTCCAGGAGCTCCTAGCCCATCTGCAGGTAACAACTAAGACTTGGTTAGAACTCAGAGGGACATGGAAGCAGCCATATTTGTGGGCACGCTGGCATCTCAGGCCAGTTGTTGCACACATTCGTCATTGTGCCCCCTCGAAGGATCATCAACTTCCCTCAGATGGCCAGACTAGTTCTGAAATGGTGGTGGGACACCAACAATCTCAGAAAGGGGGTTATATTGTCCCTGTCTCTTTTCTGGGTGGCGAACATGGATGCCAGTGCGATGATCTGAAGGCCAGGCTGGGGAACCGGAGGGCAGGTGGGCCCATTGGAAGATAGCCAAGATGTTGAATTGAAGGAAATGGCAGGCATCTTTCAGGCCCTCATACTTTCAATCCTCCATCCAGGGTTAATGCGCCAAAGTCCAGACATGCAACAGGGACGCCATTTAAATCGGGGGAGGGGGAACTCTCATTGGACAGGTTGACCTAGTTGGATTTTCTCCTCCTCTGTCACTAACTCTGCAGATCTTCCACAAGATATGTTCCAGGTTCAGCCAACCTGAGATAGACCTATTTGTGTCAGTCAGCAATGCAAAGACACATTGGTATTGCTCGAGGTGTCAGCACCCTCTGGGTATGGCAACTGGATGCCATGTCAATAGCTTGGCCTTCTTTCCTTCTGTATGCATTTTACCAATTGACGAGGCCTGTATACAGGCCCTGCCAGGGGGAGAGGGAGCCCACTGCAAACATTCTGTGGTGCTTGCTCAAGTATGTACAGGTCCCCGCCCCACCTTACCTGTTATGAGGGCGGATACCCCGCCGCTGGAGAACACCCATTGGGGAAAAGCTGCAACGAGAAGCAGCAGAAGGAAGGCACCATGCAGCAAAAACGGCTCTATGGGCCTACACGCTTTCCAGAAATAGAGGCATTATTAATGAAACTCCTACCAGGTATATTAACATTAAAAGGCCCACCAGAAGGCCTTATCTAACGGGGACTCCAGTCCCTCAAAGTCTTTTACTTTCTTTGCAAGAGATGCTGTCAGAAAAGGGGCAGGGCTTACAGGATCTTTCTGAAGTCTCTCTAAGCACTTCCCCTGCCACACACCCGTGAGCCAGGTAAGTGATTGGACAGGGTGAGTATCCAATCCTGAGAGGGGGTAGGGTATATAAGAAGGTGCATGTGAGTTATGAAGTGTGGGTTAGTTGGGTGAGGACAGGCGATGGAGAAGCACATCCGAGAGACCAGAGAAGGCAAAAAGAGTGCAGAGGCCATCAGTGAGAGGGGGGATTATAGAATAGAAAGTAGTAATAGTTGGGTGTGGTGGTGGAAGAAGGAAATGGTAGTTGATAGTAGTTGATGGTAGCTAGTAGTGAAGGTAGCTAGTAGTGAAGGTATTGGAAGTGACAGTAAAAGGAGCAGGTTTGTGAGAGTAGCAGGAACAGGGTACAGAGGTAGTGGTGGTAGTGTGGAAGTAGTGTTATCAGTAGCGTGGGAGTAGAAAGCGGAGTAGTAGTGAGGAGGAAGGAAGGCAATACTAGTAGAGGTATTGGTAGTAGAGTGGTGGTTGAAATAAGGACAGTGATAACATCTAAGGGTGGAGGTAGGAAGGTGGAGGGTGAGAGCAGAGGGACAGTATCATGGTTGGAGGAGAACATCTTAAGAGACCAGTATACTGAAAGATCCGGTATGACGGGGTGCAAAAGGATTGAGTGCGACACTCGGCGGAAGAAGGCACCATTTATAAGTCCCGGAGACTACTAAGCGGGACAGTAGAGGACCCCTAGGGAGTCAGGTAGCCAATGACTTTGGGAAAATCTGTGAAGTCCAGGAAATAAAAGACAGATGGGGCTTACCAATCCCAGCGCCCCCTGTTGGGGAGGAGGGGACAAGGTCAGGGTAGACCAGAGAAAAAGGGGGCTGGCTTTAGCGCAAAATATCCTAACACCTGTTTGGCCCAGATACCTATGGCACAAGAGACAAGGCTATCCTATTTATAAAGAATTTTAATAAACACCCTTGGACTTGCTATCAGATTCAGTGTGGTTCTTTGCGGCGGGCTGCTCCGTTACACCCTGATCAGGGGTCTTCTGATGCAGATATGGAGAAAGGAGACCATGCGATTCTGGTCATACGATACTGGGGAGTAATTACCTGGTTCTCTTTGCTGAAGAAGATGGCCCAGGAGCCAGCATGGATGATTCCGTTGGACCCTTGCCAAGTGCAATTTCCTCCCCTAGACAGAGTGTCGCTCTTGGCGATGCACCTCTTCATCTGGAGGTTGAAATTGAGTGTTTTCAGTGTCCCTCTCAATCTGCGTACAGTATTGCTGAAAGCATTCTATCAATGAATTAGTCAGATGTTTTTATTGTTTAAGTTGTGGTAATTTGTTACATTTATGATGCAGCCAACAATCGACCACTCGTGATGTTCCTCAGGCTGATTCACAATCATGTTAGAGACTTCTGTAGATAAAAAGATGTTTGGGGTTGCGAGTATAGCCCAATTTCAAACTCACATGTATATAAAGTATATATTCACAAAAATCCAAATCATCGGTTGCAACATAATCACGCAGAAAGAAAATGCACAAGACATCGAACACACAAAGTGAGAAAAAATTGGAAAAGAAAAGACGAAGAAAAAACTTTTAATAAGATGCAGGACCACCTGTCTCATGATTATCCAAAGATGATAGTTATTCAATCATAAAAATTTACAACATCAGTGATGCAATCCTAAGCACTCAAAGAACAAAGGCATATGCATAGATGATGGGTGCTCCATTTAACAGTGCAACCTGCCCTAATGACCCCATCATGATGTCAACAAAATGACTTGTTCATGTAGCTCGAAGTTAAATTTCTAATGCGAGACAAATCTGCAGTGGTTTTCCCACATCCAGTGCCATGCAACACACAAACACTCTCATGGACTCAAGTGCCACATCAATCTGAATTTGTGCTTACCTGCCAATTGAACAGCCTAATAGTATGTGTCTTTTATAGCCTGTGTCAGTGCACCCGGAGAAGATTGAGATAAAACAAATGGATTTCCAACCAAACCGTCAGCTATATTCTCATGATCCAGCACAATTGCATATTCACCAATATGCGTGAAATACCAAGGTTTTGCCCTCAAAGAGGGGCTCACTGCTTCCTAATCACAATATCTATCACCAATCTGCAGCATGATTACTTTACGTTTGACGTTTCCTGCAATATCAAAAATGAATCGTTCCTAATGTATTTTAAGAACAGTAAAACAGCAACTTTTCAACTAGTACCAAAACATCATATTTTGTTTAACGTACCTATAAACCGGGCAGATTAAGGCCCCTAACACCAGTGTGTCCTTGAACAGCATTCTAAGCTCATCGGACTGCCATTACTAATATAAACTTTTCCAATTCCCAGTGACGTAAACCTTGTCGCTCATTGTAAAGTTATAGCTAGCGAACATTGCATGCTTCGATTTTTGTTTGTAACGTCTTCATGATCCGCTGATTGCGATCAACAACCAATTGTTGTGTCCTTATGTTACACCAGCAAAACGTTCTAATGACGCACATGGTGTTCCTTTCCTGAGTAGATGTAGATTCGATACACTTTCATTCGCAAAGCTTTCATATTTTCATCTTGCTACACCGGCAATGATGACGGGTTGCTCCTTGTCGCTGGTACCGCCAAAGGGCAGATTGGTCCCTATCTGTTGTCCCACATGATGGTAATGCATAAAAGATCAGCTTCGGTGCATCTGCCATTGTTGATTGAAGAATCCATCCGACGGTAGCTGGAAACTATGCCATTTGCAGAATGGTACAATATATCTGTGTAGATAGCAGAATACAAATATATTTTATTCACTGTTCTTTATTCAAATGTATCCAATTACCCTGTAATTGTGCATCGGATGAAACCTAATCATGAACACAAACCACACATAAAGAACACACACATGACAATATGGGGGAGTATTTGAGACCACGATGTGCATGAAAGGTTAGCGGTGTGAAGTAGGTATAGCTCCCAATGGGATGGAGAACCTGACGGATATTGGGAACCAAAGATAGATGACATTATAACAGAACTGGGAATATTATTGATCGAAAAGCGAACCAAGTTCCCTCAGAAAATATTCAGCCACCGGCACTTCCACCCCACACCTACTTTACGGTGCACAATAATGCTACCTTGATAGCATACCTGGATATTCCATGGGACAAAGTGGTTTAGATATCACAAGCCTGCATACAGGTTGCGGTTTGTCGATGAATAATCGTCACAATATGCTCCAGCTAACAACCCATAAGTAAGGAATTCTGCCCCAAAAATCAAACCTCTATTCACTCCTCTTTAAAATATACACAAATAACAAATTATTACTATACTTATAAACAAATCGCAAGTTACACACTTGGTTTTTTAAATATGGCATGGTATAAATAGAATTCAACATAACAGCATATTGTGTCCATCATTTTCGTCAAATGGCACATTCGCATGTCGCTGAATTATTCAATATGCATACAGCACAAATGCTGTTTTTAATCGCAAGAATATTATGTATAGTTGAACTTACATAATGTTCGGTAGTTCCATTCTCTCGGTGTAACGCAGAGTGTCCGCTCCGAACAACACATTCCAGAAATTGAAACTAAATGTTCCAATGTCCACTTTCAATATAGTAAATGTTATCATTTTTGCGGGTATGTGACACCTTGTGTCCTTCTAGCCTAGCAGTTGCTGACTTTCGCTTAAGGCCAAATAACAATAGAAGCCTGTTTTCAGCGATTGAAGCCGGAGACGGGTTTGTTTCGATTTTGTGAAAGAATGCTACAATAATAAACCAGACCGGACAACATGCGTCAGTGTGACTCTATCAATTTCTTCCATTTCCACAAGCATGTGCCCACGTTCTGACTTTCACTCCATGGAGAGATGAGCCCAGCTGACCAACCTGGAATTCGAAATGCGCCTGAAAAATAAACGAATTGTAGGCTGGCATTCATCCACCAATGGAGCACAATCATGAATACTGTTTTACCGATCACTAGTGCTGGTAATGACCCTATATGTGATGTCATTACTGATGCTTTGTCCTCTCAAAAGGCAAGAACATTCATTCTGAAGTCTCAACGTTCGCGAACAGCAGACCCCTTTGCTGATATTTTTTTAATTCAGTTACAATTAAACCTTGTTAAACCCTGCAAGCTATCTCTTGGCTTCTGTCCCGAGAGGGTTGTATTCATTCTGTTGTGAGCGTAACAGGGGACAGCCTTCAATTGCACGCCGCCTACTATCATTCATGCATGTCTGTTCAGAGTATCGCACCTGAGGCAGCCCTCCCTACGTTCACGCGAGACAGGTGACAATGCATGCCCATACCAAGTAAGTTGCATTCATGCTACGACTAGGCCTTGTGCCAATCGGCCGTGAGAGTGCATAGGGTAAGCAAGGATGAGCATTAGACAATGTTTTGGAGTCGTTCCCTAACTTTCTAGTGCAGCCTGAGAAGTGGGTAGCCTTGTGCACAACATTGCAGTAGTGCATGAAAGCGCACAATCGCGCCGGTGAAGCAAAAAGCGTTTTTTCATGGGAAGTCCATAGCAAGTCAGTAAGGGGCTTGAGGCAATGGAGAATTGGTTCCCACTATTCGAGTAGGATATGCCCTTGGCGGCAGATCAGTTTTCAAAAGGTGAGAATAGCTGGTGAGAGCAGGGTAACCCAGCCAACCTCGAATTCCTTTATTCGATATCTGTGCGTCAAAGGTATTGCTTGTGCCGATCCGAAACCGTCAAGTGATGCAAGGTCTTGACCCATGTAGCCAAATGGAGCCATGGGATATATGTTGTCTGTGAGGGCACCCTTTCAATTACCCTTTCATCACATTTACGGTCGACGTGATGCACCGCCACCTCGTACATATATAAAACAGATACCTTATTGTAATGACTTATTGCATCTGCTATGGGGAGGCTGTTAGGATAGTTTTTTTATCCTCTTATTCGAGCTCTTCGCTCCTCCATCCACAACTCCTTCAGGGTCAGTCCCTTCTCCAAGCAACAAGTTGGTGGTTGATCGTTCATCGGCTGGGGCCTCCCTCTGGAACAGCCTCCCTGCTTCTATCATATCATTTCAGTAATACCATGGATAGTAGACCCGATCTGTTGTACCGTGACGCTCAGCAAGAAATCACATAGTGCAATGAACTGGTCAATATCATTTTGTATTTCGAGGCATCGCCCACATGATTGAGGCATGTCCCGTCCTCTGCATGGTGTCCAATATTCTCAAGCTCTGAGGGCACATTTGTAACATATAATCTCCTGTAAGGTATTCAATTACTGTTCCCCAATCTGTCCAAGATTTACTGGCATTCCCTTGAATTCTTAATGTAACCCATTCCATTGCCAGTATACCCCACAATGTTTATATCTATTCTATGTTGGTGGGTGGCGATTTTTGCTTCAATTTATTTGCAATTACTAACCAAGCTGATATTAACAATATCACAAAAGCTTTATTTTGTGGTCTCAACGGGATCTGATTTTCAGGGTTGAACATGCCACACATCCATTCCTGAGGTGTATACATTGCTGTGCCAATGATCATCAATTGTATCGGTTTAGTTACTTCTACCCGGAAAGGCTGCAACAATGGACAATCCCACCAAATATGTCTCCAATCTCCCCTTCCCGAACATCCCCTCCAACATTCCTATGAGGTGGTAGAAAACATGTTATGTAATCTTTCTGGAGTATAGTGCCATTGAGCCATGATTTTATACCACGCCTCCCTGGTTTGGATAGATCTCGTCAGCTTTGGTATATTTGTCCCTAGGTTTTCCCAATATGATTCTGGGATTTCCTCCCATAGGGTTCTTTCCCAATTCTGCACGTTAGACCATTTACAATCTGATTTTTATATTCGCTAAAATTGTATATATTTTGGGCACTAACTGTATTGTTATAAAAAAGCTCGAAATGCGTCAAGACCTTCTGAGATACTTTTTTAATATCTGATTGTTGCAGCCAATGGCGCAACTGATAGTATTCCATTCTATCTTTTTATGTTAAACCGATATGATTTTTGCAGTCTTCGAAGGATCTTAACTCCCTAACTATTAACATATCTCCCACTTTCTTACAACCTACTTGCTTCCATTTCTTAAAGGAGCCCTGAGCCATCCCGAGTGTAAACTGTGGATTACTAAAGAGCGGGGTAAAAGAAGACGGCCGAATAATGTCCTTGCCTCAACAGTCAATCCCAAATATCACACGTCATCGATAATGTACCACTCATATTAGCACTTTGGGGTCTATCCTGTTTATCCAACCATATTAGGCCCTCAAGAGGGGTCCCTGCCACTGCTCTATCCATCTTGGCCCATGGTTTAGTCAGATCACCGGACAGCCATTCCCTTATCACCCGTAATTGGGCAGCCTCATAATATTTGGATATATTTGCGAGCCCCCTCCCCCCTTTTGCCTACCTCCAAATACAACAACATTTGGAAGACAATAACCTCTTAGGCCTGCGACAATCTGGCTTTAGACCCAGGCACGGGACCGAAACTGCCCTCCTGGATCTAAAAATCCAAATGGATGAAGCCACAGACAAGGGCAACTTAGGCCATCCTGCTCCTGTTGGATCTCTCTGCGGCCTTTGACCTGGTTGACCACCAGATCCTTACACAACACCTTTCCTCGGCTGCCGCATTCTCACAGAATGCCACCAATTGGATTCAGTCATTTCTGTCTGACAGATCGACTAGGGTCTTCGCCCCTTCAGCGGCTGCTGACCCTATCCCAATCCAATACGGAGTTCCCCAAAGCTCCTCCATCTCCCCCACACTTTACAACATCTTCACAAAGCTTCTCTTCGACCGTCTTGACGAACTGAGTGTCAGCTACACTAATTATGCAGACGACACCCAGGTCCTCCTCACACTCACTGGCTGCTACGAAGATGATGTTGCAAAGCTTAATGTAATCTACCTAGAAATCCAAGCCTGGATGGCCACACACAGTCTATGCCTCAATGACGATAAGACGGAACTGCTCATCGTAGGCTCCCAGGCCCGCCTCAATAAACTAGATTCTAGGTACAAATCCTTCACCATTGATGGCAACATCATAAAAGTCTCCAAAGAGGTCAAAACATTAGGCGTGTACCTCGACTCCACCCTATCGTTGAAAAAACAAGTAAATGCCACCATCTCATCTACCACATATACCAACAAACTTATCAATGCCTGTAGACCTTTTCTATCATCCTCCAGCTGCCTCACCTTATCCAGAGCATTAATTTTGTCTAAATTAAACTATTGTAACACACTCTTCCTAGGTACTACCACCAAAAATCTAGATAGACTCCAGATCCTCCAAAACAATGCCTTAAGATGCGCTCTTAACCTCCCGCGCAAGGCACACATCTCCACGGCTAGCAAAGATGTCCACTGGCTCCCAATTCGAGACAGAATCAAGCTAAGAACTCTTGTCATTACACACAAGTGCCTCTCACTGACTGCCTCGCGATACCTATCAGACAAATTCGCTAGACACAGCACTTCTAGACCCACCAGAACTCCCTACTTGCACCAACTCAAGGTCCCTAAATTCAATCTAAAAACAGCAGGAGGTTCCAGTTTCCCGGTTCTTGCAGCTCAATGTTGGAATACCCTCCCTCTTGCAATCAGATCGAAAGCTTCCTTTTGGCCATTCAGAGCCATGGTGAAATCATGGCTCTCTGCCTAAACACTGTGCTACTTACTCACGCACCCTAGGTCTTAACTATACCGTGAAACAAATCACCATGTAACCCGATCCGCTATTTTCTATTGTATTCTTTGCTTATTTTTTACTTCACCATCTGTCTGCACCATTGAATGTATGTACTTTTCCTGCTGTGCGCAACGATATGTAACTATATTGTCCATATGATTATGCGCCCAGCTACCCGAGGGCTCGGTGGCGCTCTATAAATAAACTAACTAAACTAAACTAAACTAGGAGCCATCAATGTTTCTAATGCTACCCTCAGATGTATTTTCTGCCAAATAAAGAAAGATATGATCTTATTAATATTCTTAAAGAATGACCTAAGCAGCCAAACTGGGAGTGTCTGAAAATAATAACAAAGTCTAGGCAACGTAACCATTTTTACTGTGGCTACCCTACCCAGCCACGATATATGCAAAGGGGTCCATTTACTTAAATCCACTTGTATCTTTTTCATTAATACTGGGTCATTTTCTTCATATAACTTTGATATTAAATTGGATATTTGCACCCCCATATACCCAATCACATCCTCAGCCATATGAAAGGGAGACGCCCCCGACAATTCCACCCCCTGAGTCTTCGTCAACCCTATCCTCGGTGCCTCAGAATTAGCCATATTAATCTTAAATCCAGCTACCTTTTCCATCCTTAATAATTCCCCAGTTAATGCCCTGATTAGAGGTTGTAGGCTCAATCAGAGTCAACATCATGTTATCGGCAAATGCTGTGATTTTACACTCTGCCTCACCAAATTGTATCTCTCTAATACACTGGTTCTGTCTTATTGTAGCTAATAGGGGCTCCAAATATATGGCATAAAGAAGGGTGGACAGCGGGCATCCCTGTCGCGTCCCTCTAGCAATCTGAATTTTTCCTGATAAATACGAATTGATAAGCAGCCGAATCGAGGGAGTGGCATAGTTGGCCTGAACCATTTTGATAAATCTAGGGCTGAATCCCATATGTTACATTACTGTAAATAAAAAATGCCACTCGATACAGTCAAAAGCCTTTTCCGTGTCAAGTGAGACCAATATCGCTGGGATCTGCCAAATGGTGTTTTTTCTATTAAGTGTATTAGCTTCCTGGGATTATCCCCCATTTGCCTGCCTTTTATAAAACCCGACTGGTCCGTATCTATAATATCCGGGAGAATAGGGGTGACTCAGGCCACCAAAATTCCTGTATACATTTTTACATCTAAATTCAGGAGAGCAATGGGCCAGTATGACCCACAGATGGTCGGCTCTTTATTGGGCTTACCAAAAACCACCACTTTCTCCTCCGCCATGCTATGGGTCACTTTCCCACATAGAATTGAAGAGGTGTTTAAGCCTGGGATGCAGCTGTTTGCAATATATCTGATAGAAGCTTGCAGAAAACCCATCTAGTCCCAGAGCTTTATAGTTTGGAAGTTTTTAAATTATTGCCACTACTTCCTCCTCTGTAATGTCTTCCTCTAAGCAGTCCCTCACCTGATCTGTTATTTTCATGAGCGAGAGTCCGCTAAAGTACTGTTCAACAGCCTGTTTTTCAGGATCATCCATCTTATTTAATGTCCTATAAAATGCTACAAACGAACTCCTTATCGACTCTGAGTCTCGCCATTGTACCATCCTGTTACCTAATACCCAAAATTGCACTTTTTGCTTTCATCCCTCTGTTCTGTCTGGCCAGAAGCCTATCTGCTTTATTGGCACTTATATAATATTGCTGCCTTGTATTCAACAGTGCCCTTTCAGCCTTTTGTGTGTGCAACAATTCCAATTGGCCTCTGATGTCTTTGATTTTTTTAAATGTGAATTGTGTTTCCTACCCTCCACTAATTCCTGCACCTCTTAATTGAGTTTCTAATTCCGTTTCTAATGCTACCCTTACTTTCCTTCTCTGAGCTTGGATCGCTATTATCTTACCTCTAATAACTGCTTTGAAAGCCTCCCAAAGCCCCTCTTGTGTTATATCCTCATTTTCGTAGTTCACAAAATAATCTATTTTGCTGCCCACCTGTTCCGCCGACACTATGTCGAACAATATATCCTGAGAACATGCCCATGTCCACAACCCCCTATGAGGTCCCCACCCTTTCAATTCTACCATTAACGGAGCGTGATCTGACGTTGATATTGCCCCTAAATGTACTTTCTCCACCTCTCCCAACAATGTGGCCATCATCCATACATAATCCTTGGCAGTGTTTGATAAACATGGGAGAAACACGTGAACCCTCTTTCTATTCCCATCTTGGAACGCCACACATCCCTAAGGGCTCAAAATTCAAAATCCTCCTTCAGAGACTTAGAGGAGGTACCTCTGCTATGACAATTGCTCATACTCCTATCCAATATGGGGTCTGATGCTAAGTTGAAGGCTCCAGTAAACACTATCTTCCCTACCGCAAATCTTCCCAATTTCAACAAAAACTCCCAGAAACACCTCTTGTCCAGTATTGGGTGTGTAAATTGTTCCCAAAGTCACCTTTATGCATCCCAGTAGAATCACTAAGAAGAGGAATCTACCCTGTTTGTCCACTAATGTTTGCTCTACCTTTGCGTGGAGTGTTTCCTTCAACCCTATTGGCACCCCCGACATTTTCCCATGTGCATTTGCCTGATGTAGATGTGTAAATTGTCAGAAGCGGGGAAGTAATCTATCTACTTTCCTAATATAGGTCTCTTGTAGCATTAGTATGTCAATCTGAAACCGCCTTATTTGGGCTTTCACCTTTCTATGTTTAACAGGGGAGTTCATAACTCACATTATGAGAATAAATTGTTAGACATCATTTGTCTAAGATCCACTATCATTATTTGTCATTGTCCCCAGGTGGTCAATGCCTCCTAACCCTAGATAACCATCATTGTCTGTCCCCCCCAATACCTCCTCATCCCCACCCCACACCTCTCCCCCTCCCAACACCCTTATGCCTTTGTTTGCTGACCTTGTTCCCCCAATTCCACTCCCTCCTCCCCTCCCACCACCATCCCAGACCTCCCGGTCAGAACCAGAGATCCCGCAAAAAACCCCAGATACCACCCTGAGGTTCCAATCCTTATACAACCCTGGGAGCTTCCAGTAGAGGGTGAACTACACCTCCCCCCCATTGATTCCCCAGTGCCTTCTCCTCCACCCTACCTCCGGTAGGCCTGCAATGCGGCCGCAAACTCTGTTCATATCGCTTCACTTCCACTTCCCACTTGGCCAGTCCAGTTATCCTATAGTGCCAATAACAAGGTGGGCCAATTGTAGAGGAAATCTGGTGTTTCTCAAATCTCCCCTGGCAGTCCTGCTATGCCTGTTTTGCCCTCTTAGTTTAGTCGTCTTTCTGTTTTGCCTGCTCCGAGTCTGACCATTCCCATCTTGGAATGATCTTTCCCCGATCAGTTCCTATGCCTCTAGGTTGCTCCATAGTGTTGATCTCCTCAGTCAAAAAATGTTGCCTCCAGGGTAGCCCCCTCTTGTGTGCAGGGCACTTCAGCAGGACCCCTGTGTTCATTTAGAAGGTGTTCCCTTTAAGGTTCTGCCCTGCAAGGTCACATTTTTTTATTACCATTAGGTTGGCATGCTACCTGGGTGAGATTCAAGCCCTCTAGGCGTCCCAACCCTATTTGCAGGTCCTACCCAATAGAATAGTCCCGTGCAAAAGGCCCTCTTATTTGCAGAAATACTGTTGTCATTTCATGTAAATTATGAGATATGCCTGCCCACATTATTTTCTAATGATTCATCTGAGAAATAAACCCATCTACATACATAAAATGTGCATAGGGCAGTGATGATCTGCTGAAGAATGGGCCCTGCTTTCAGAAGATGCAATACACTACTTGTGACTTGGAGCGGCTGGTAGGGGGCCATGACCTCCTTCAGCCACCTTGGGCAATTGGGTCACAACTACTATTGTTGAGGCATAAGCTGGGGCTCCTCTTCCCCCATTTGTGCAGTGTAGGTTTACTGGGTGTATGGCAGCCTCATGAGCTGAGGCCAAGGGCATCCCTTTATTAGACATGGGTAGAGCAGCATCATAGGCAACAACACACACATTTAGGATGGGTGCTGTGGACAATCCTTTTGGGAAGGGTTTCTGTCACCCTTCCCGAAAGGATTGTCCACAGCACCCATCCATCTCCTTTTGATAAACTATTGGTGTTTCTCTTCAGGTTTTTTGTGGGGTTTTTTGTGCCTATCTTAATTTATTAGTGGTTCGTGTGGGGGTTGCTTTGGTATGCTTTCAATGATTAATAAGAAGTGGTAATCTTCACTTCACTGTCCTACTCTTCCTGGTCACCGCCATCTCCTACCCAGAGATTACATGAGCCGGGAGTCTGTAGATTTGGATATGATCAGGCAGAGCAAGGATCTTAGGTGCTCCTTAATTATGCCACAAAGGAAGTCCATCCAACAAAAGAAAAAGATTGTGTCTGGTTTCCGTTGGATACCAGAAGCATGTCTGGAGGAGGATGGAGGCTTCCTTTCAATGATCAATGAAGGCGACGAAAAAGATTAGGACTCGGCGTAATGAAGATTACCGGAGTAATCACGGCAGATGTAGGTATGGGGTGATGTGAAAGGAGAAACAGAATGTTTTGTGATAGCTTGGGTGCATATGGTTCCATTGGGGTGGGCCATAGATTGGGATTAAAGAAAGGAAGGTGTGTTCTAAACGCACCTAACATCAAAAGGATTAATGTATGTTATATATGTCCACCCATTTATCTATGCCTTACAAATAAAAACGACTCTGAACACCCTTCGCATCCCAAGCTAACCCTCCACACACACTGTAGTACTTGCAATTCTTCCACCACATGTTGGTGAGAGAGACATCACTCACAGCAGTGGATAAATACCATAAATGTGGCTATAGTAAATGATTTGCTAAAGAAGACATATTATTAAGACAAAATGCTTCCTGTGCCATTATTCAACAAATGTTATTTGGCAGAAAACAGCAAACATTTCAGTCTTTCTACAGCTTTGGCAATGACGCCACACTTTGCCGTGCAAGACGAAGTAGAAACATCTCTCAAATGTTCAAGGCCCACCCATCATAAAGAGTGCTACAACAATTGCACTCTAATTCTGATCAAATGGACATAACCAAGATTATACCCAATGTTCCATTTTCAAAAGACAAGCGAAAGTTTCCATAGGACACTGCGCACGCACAAAGGTACATTAAAAAATAAAAATTAAAAATACACAAATTCCTAGAGGGCAATATACTTGTTGGTAAAAATGAAATGTATTAAAACAATCATCTAGCTACACAGATCATTGTATCTGTGTACCTTGTAAAAAAAAAATGAATTCTCATATCGCAGTCCCTCACCACACACAGTGCCGTATCCATGGAATAACTGTAAAAGGTAAGTTCTCTGAAAGAATAATCCCCCTATTCCACAGAACATCACTTCATCCGTGGATGAAATCATACCTGCCCAGAAAGTCATCTTGGCACACAGATCATCGAATGATCCATGAAAAAACTAAGAATACGTTCTCCCAACAAAAGACAGTGCTGTATCGAAACTGCATGAACCTACAACACAAAGCACCATAAGACAGCATCTTACAACTTGACAATCATAACATGCCAAAATATACTTGCGGAGTTGACGATGAGTGCCAGTCCTGCAGCTGAGCTGAGCCGTAACACTAGTGAAACTGCCTTTGGAGTCTGTCTCCTATATCCATTGTTACCTTTTTCCTGTGGGTGGTCCCACACTACAAAACCAGCTCCCACCCGCGGAGCGGCCGACGAGTGGCAGTCCTCAGCTGAGCTGAGCCTGAAACGCTAGTGAGACTGCCTTTGGAGTCTGTCTTCTATCTCAATTGTTACCTTTCTCCTGTGGGTGGACCCACACTACAAAACCAGCTCCCAGCCGCAGAGCGGCCGACGAGTGGCAGTCCTGCAGTCATGGCTGTCAGGACTGCCATGCCCGTCAGGCTAGTGGACCTTAATGTGACAACCAAAGAGGACGAGGAGGGACGCCGCCTAAGAAGTTCACGGCTGCACCTAAACACACCCATACTTCAATCTGAGGTGCCCACAAATACGCCAGAGTGGGAACTACCCCTCGGTAAATCTAATGAGGGCGGTCCATCTTTAAGACCCATACATGTAAACGATCCAGTGAGTGGTGCTCAAGCCACAACAGCACCACTGCTGGTACCTGAGAGGCTGGCGGGAAACAACTTGGAGCAACAGACAAGCCAGCCCCCCTTACCTCACAGCCAGCACCGATGCAGCAGCCTCCAGTGCTCGATGCGGACCCACCCTGTGCGGAACAGTTGTCCGATCCGTGCCACGCGGCAGCGGCTCTCGGAGGGGGGCCTCTGCCTTTGTGGGGAGCAGGGGGGGGGTCTGGGTTGCGGACCGGGAGTCGAGGACGGGGGCGAGCTTGTGACGGGAGCAACCCCCGATTCACCAGAGAAGGGAGCGGGCTGGAGCGAGGAACAAGCTCCGGAGGCACAGCAGGAGCTGGCCCCGCCCCTCCGGCCAACGTCAACACGTGTGGAGGCGCAGAACCATGCGGCTCCGGAGACTGGGCTGCATTTGGTGCCAGATGCAGACCAGCAACCGAGGACTGCGCCGATTGACACAGGAGAGCCGGACTTGGAGCCAGTCCCCGAGGCCTCTACCTCGGACCCTAACCCAAGGAAAAGACAAAGAACGCTCGACTCTGCAGCATTGGAAGCAAAAAACCGAGGAACAGCCTGAAATCCACACGAAAAAACAAACCTAACCTTAATGTCCAGTGTGTTAAGAAATCACTGGCAATGAACATGATTCCGGGCTGCAAGGATGGAAAACAGACAAAAAGGAACAAGCAGCCAGCTCCGAGAAACTTTTTGACCGACTATTTTCATACACGCACCAACTCTAGATTTGAGAACAGGCAGTGCTCACCAGAACTATCCAATGTTGAAATACTTGAGGCCATCAGAGAATGCTTACCTCTCTCGAAACAACGCAGGCTGGATTCCAACTCAACCAACTCCCAACAGGTAACATTGCACCCGTGTCCTGAAGAAAGGGAGCGCAGAACTAAACAACAAGAACACCAAGAGATGGGGGAAGCGGTCTCCAATCTCCCCACGCCTTCGGCAAAGGCACCATTAGTAATGCACAGTGCTGACCACCATTCTTCTGCAAACAAACAATCAGACCCTAAAGGGGGGACCGACCTTGAAAAACCAGGATTACCCGACACAATTTCAGACAATTCATTGTCGTGTCAGAAGTCCAGGACCTGTTGCTAGACCTCGACAAGGATACATCCAAAAACATCCCCCCCACGTCCAAGAAAAGAGGCAAACCTCTTCCAGCACCGCAGCTAGGAGCGCTGGACCCTGACATAAACTTAGAAAATCCAACAATTCCACCTAACATGGCAGTCAAATGTCCCGAGGATGGTGTATGGGGACATGGGGTGGTGTCAGCCCCCACAACAACGAACTTGGGGGATAGATCATATTCCGTTCTCCCCTGACTCGACTAGGAACAGAAGAAGCTCTTTGGATACCCATCGGCTTGCTAAACCCCATTGTTCGGGTCTTGCAACACCTCGACTTGATTCCCCGATGAGGAGACCTTCAACACAGCAATTGTCAACAAGCTTGCCGGGGACCCCTAACAAAAAAGTAGACATACTCTCGATCATGTCAGCCGTGAAAATAGCTTTAGCGCCATTCACTAAGCTATACGAAGCGGTGGCAGATTCTTTAAAAGACCATACAACCCTGCAAGCAATGATTCATAATAAGGTCATCTTTCTTGAAGCATACATACATCATGGCACTGGAATCTCGTCTAAAGAACTCTGCGATCTGCCAAAAACAGCTGTCTACCGCTCTTCAAGATCCCCAAAAGGGAAAGAAAAGGGGGGTGGCCTGTAACACGACTGAAACACAAACCACCATATTGATTGATTTAACAGCTAACAAACCAGACAGCCAGGGATCAACTGCGCCACTGGCCACTGAAATCACAATGTGGTCATGCGGAAACCAAGAAAAACAACCTAAAATCCAAAATGGACCTACAGTTGACTGCATGTCAGATTGCCACGAAACACTGGTCACCCCTAAAAGTGGGCTTCTAAAGGCAACAGTTTCGGGAATAACCACTCGCAAGGAAACAGTCACGTTACCTCCTGGAAAAACAGGCCCTCAAATGACAGAACCAATTTTCCAATTCTTTACCCAGCCGCAGGCCACCAAAGAGCAAAAGTCAACGTCAACATCGTCCTCAAGCCAGCAGGCAAATAAAGCTGTGTTAAAAAAACCTTTGGACAGTAAGGAAATTAACGGTAATCCGAAAATGGATGACGCTTCATCAACAAAAACAATTGATGATTTTCTCGAGAAGGAGTCCCTGATGAATCTCAGTCAACATCTACCAGACCAACCATCGACACAACCGACCGTGGAGAAAACTACCATACTATCGAGCAAAATAATTACCAACAAACCAGAGGATAATTCAAGTGGGAAGGATGAGAACTGGGATAGATACCATCAAACCCTGGAGGACAGATGCACAAGATTAAACAAAAAAGTTAACTGGAACCAAGAAACTCTGATGCAAGTGAACCAAAAAGCTAGCGAATGGAAATCAAAGGGGCCACTTGAGGAACAGGAGAGTCAAAGAGTTGGAAGGGTGAAACAATGTAACTTGCCATGGTACAGCGACTATTCGAAAAAGAAAATAATAAAATGAGACAGAGATATGAGACCTCACCAAACTACGAACGTCGAATTGGCGGGAGGGCTAAATCACACAGTCCATCGTTGCCCCGTAACTACAGCAAAGAAAAGAACAAGACGAGCAAAGAGAACGGGGCGGCGTATCACCATACGCCCAAGGAAATGAGAGAGACTGGTCTGCACTACAGATCTAGAACTCATATCTGCAAAGAAAAACCAAGAAAATGGGAACAGGCTAAATGGATAATCGAATTGACATAATCTGATGAAAACAACAATAGAGTTACACTGAATAGGAGATCAGTGTTAACACTTTTCAAACACATTCCAAATCTGCGTCAAATTAAATCAGAATACCTCTTGGTGGAACCTAGCCATAAATATAAGGAAGCAAGAACACACTTACACATTGCCTCAAAAAACAATAAAGACTATCTTAAAAAACAAAGCAAATGAACTGCTAGGAATGGGATACGATCTAAGTGCATATCCATCAAGCAGTATGACAAACAGATCACCTAGATACAATGATAACAAGCGGTTGGGGCCGCTAAGTCATAGTGCCTGTGCTCAACCTTATGCGAGATCTAGACTCTGGGGGACGTGACAGCCAGAATGTGGAGGAGAAAAGTGGCAGATCGCCCCAATATAAGAAGATAAGCAACAACTGTACCACTGCAAAAAACAAGGATCGGGAGGAAAAGGTGCCTGTTCTGACAAGTGTGTCAACAAATAACCAATGACAGGATAGCAGCAGGTCAGAAAAAAGAAGTCACACAAAAAGAGACACCACCATCACAAGATCCATCACACAAGCAGTGCCAACTCAAAAAACTGAGAGCGACCCACTGAAGAAATGTGCCCCAATGCAAGGCTTATGGTCCTGGTTGCCGAAAGCCCTAACTATACAGAAAAAAAGTAGCTATTCTTGGACCGTGAGCACACCGATTAAGAAATCCATCGCCCTTACCAACTAGGTCAAACCATAAGGATGTGCTCATGGAACACGAGTGGGCATTCACATCTGAAAACTCCCGGCGACATTGACATTGGGACCTACGATATAATATGCCTCCAGGAGACCTGGCTGACAGAGGACCCTTCAATGCAAGGGTATGAGCTAGTGCTGGCTCCAGCAAAAAAAGGCCTGTTAGGACGGCCTTCATCGGGCCTGTTGATTGCTTGTAAGAACGGATGCGGGATTCAATTGGAGCAGACATTGATTAGCAATCAAGCTATTCTGATGGTTAAAGCAATATGGACAAACTAAGGAAAGAGGAAGGCGACATATGTAAAAACAACAATATAATAGCAAATACGTATTGGAACTCGGCCTCTATGGACCCAAGAGCTTACCTGGGAATGGTAGAAGAAGCAATAGATGAGGCCCACGCAGTCCATCTGGCACAGCACTTTTTGATATGCAGCGACCTCAATGCACTCTGCCGATCAGGAGCAGGAGTTGCTCCCAGTTCTGGGAACAACTCAGCTGCAGGGCAGCGTGGAAAACTGTGGATGCGGCTGATGGACTGAAGAAACCTGCACAATTGGACGAGTCCTTCCCGGATTCAAATCGTCCACCACCATGGGAGAGAGAGATGACACAAGGGCCATGATTGATTATATATTTGTCACAGAATCAATACTGTCAATACTGTCTGTGACAAAATCTTTTGAAGTTACAAGAGCGAACGCTAGCGACCATAATCCACTCTCAACCACATGGTGGACATCGTCACCACCTATGGACCAAATGCAAGCACAGGGGAACACAGTAAAACTATCATCAACCTCAATTAAAGAGCTGGAATACAGATTCAATACCTTCACTCAGACGAATTGCTAAAACTGAACAGACTACTTACCTTTACTAACAATGTACAAGAAGGTATCGACCTCGAAGTACAACTCTGGTGAACAACCAAGACACGTGTTCGACAAAGCTTTAGTAAACAGACGAGAACTGAGGAGAATCCAACGTAAGGCAAGAATTACTGCAACTCTGCTAGCATTCAAAGAGGCAGAAGTAGCCTCTAAACAATACAAATCCTGGGTTCAAAGCCATCAGCTAGATGTTTATCAGAAGGATTCCGAAAACCTCTTAAATGCCGCAAGTGGCAATAAAGCGAGAGAATTTTGGAGCCTACTGAGTACAACATCTACAGGTCTAGAAAAATCCATAACAAATGACATCGGTAAACACACCTGGACAATGCATTTCAAGACCTTATACCAAAGCCCGATAATTACATCAACCCCTTGCACCAGGGTGGATGTCTCACCATGGGTAAGGGTGGACGACCACGGTGAGATATTAGACCGGATTAAGTCTTTAAAGAACTCCAGGGCGCGGGACCAGATGGGATCACTAATGTGGCCTTAAAAGCGCGACCAAACGAGTGGGTAAAATCGTCAGAAGATGTGCGGATTTGAAAACTATCCCGCCATCATGGAGGACAGCAACAGTGGTCCCTATCTTTAAGAAAGGTAACAAAAAAGATCTGGTGAATTACCGCCCAATTGCGTTATTAGACGTAATGGGGAAAGTATTTGGCTCTCTTCTACTAGACCGATTCAAGACCTGGGCCAAAAATGCACCCTGTGATGATCGTTTTCAGATGGGATTCAAGAAGAATGTAGGCACAGCGGAAAACATCTTACTTCTAAACGTCTTAAAATACAAAGTATTGGAAGGAGGGCCTCGAATTTTCATCACCTCCATTGACCTTACACAGGCATTTGACTGAGTAGAGAGATCGAGACTATGGTCAAAGCTCGAGGCCTGGGATTGCCCTACAGCCCTTTTAGACCCTATCAAGGCACTTCACTCTGATACCAGTATGAGAATTTGCCTAGATCAGCAAGGATCACTGTCAGCCCAGATTCCAACAGCCCGAGGTGTAAAGCAAGGGTGCCCGCTCACTCCGGCCCTCTTCCTGGCATTTATGGGTGACATCAAGGACTCAGGTGCAGAAATATGAGCATTCCCGCCGAAGATATGCAAAACAGCAATCACAAGGTTACTTTACGCTGACGACCTAGTCCTGCTAGACCACACACTGATTGGGCTACAACACCAACTAAACAACTTAGAAAGATATATTCAGGAAAAAAAATTAGAAATTAACAAAAGGAAAACAAAGTTCTTGACTCTTGAAGCAACTAGTAGAAAGCGAGAAAAAACGCCTCACCCTTGAAGGTACTCCTATTGAAAAAGTACAAGACTTCAAATACTTGGGGGTCATACTAGATAGCACAAAGCAGGATTATGCAATGCAAGTGTCATTAAGAACCAAAGTCAACAAATTGGCGGCTCAAGGTAGAGCCATTGATAAGAAATTTGGCAGGTACTCAATGGTTCCGGTATGGGAGTTTTATTTTTTTTAAAGTGGTGCCTTCATTAACATATAGAAGCAACGCTATGCCAAACCTACCGCCGAACATCTGGTCGAAACTAGAAGCAACATTCTGGGGGAAAGTTCTAAGGTTGCCAAATTCCACCCCGTCGAGAACTAAGTATGCCCTCCTTGAAAGGGACAGTAAAACAGTCTATACTGATGCTGTACAGGAAATGCCGGATGGCAAACCCCCCCTGTCAGTCTACAATTTAATAAATCAAGAAATGGAGTCAAAGAGCAGCAACAGGCTATCTTTGTGGAAGAGGGAAAACATTGAAGTGCTTGAATCAATAGAATGTGATGATGAAACACTGATTGGTAACCCGGAAAAAATCCTAAAAAAATGGAAAGACCAAGACTGGATAGCTACACTGGAAGATGCAGGAAAAACCAAATTGACAACAGATCTTCCACCTAATAAAAAGAAATTAAATGAGCTCCAGCCTTATATGAAATAGTTCCCAAGTAAAAAGAGGAGAGACCTGCTTTTGCGTGCTCGGTTAAACCCAACAAATGAGGCTTTGGCCATTAGAGGCAAGTCCCCTTCGAACCTGTGACGTTTTTGTAAACAACAGAAAAAGAAAACCATTCGACATTTACTTCTAAAATGTTCCAGTAATCAACAGATAAGAGAACGATACTTAAAGCACATCTTCTCGGATTTGGTTCTGTTGGACGAACCCACGTGCTGGGCCCGATTGATTGGTGGCGACAAGACCCAGTGGCTACTAGCAACTTATAAAATTCTTCAAATCATCAACCTTCCGGTGAACTAGCCAACCAAGAAGGACTTTTAGAGAGACAAATAATGTAAATAAGAACCGAACAGGAAATTTTCTACAGCCTACTTACGTTTTGTAAAAATCTAATTTTGATTAAATACAAATAAATAAAAAAATATACATAACACTCCGCCTAATGCAGTCAAAACTGTCTGAACATGTGCCCTAGTCAAGAAGAACACCTCACACCACCAAAGCTGATGGTGGCACCAATTCAGATATTCTTTCCCTAAAAGAAAAACGTCCCACTCCCAAAAAAAGAATAGATTTAAAATCACATTACAAGACATACCAACACTGTGCAAGTGTTATTATGGTTCTTACACACAAAAGTACATAGTGGAGTAAAAAAAAAGAGGGGTGCACAGAAACCGCAAAACAGGTTTTGCAGAACTAATTATATTGTATAACAAATAATCAAATGTTATCAAATGTTGCACCATTCCTGCTTGGAATCAGCCCAACATGATGCCAGGAGTACAAGACACAACCACAAACCCAATACTACACTGACTGTCCAAAGCATATTCCTACTCAATACGGCAACACAGGACAAAGTCACAAATACAGTCTACCTAGCACAACCCTGGAGAAATACATCTACGCCATATTCGTGGAATAAAAAAAACCTCTAATGGACGTTTAGCCCTTCAACAATAATTGTCTGTAAAGCATTCCTCTCCTACACTGAATACATTTTTGCAAGACATTTACACATCAATTGAAAGCCTCACTTACAAAACATAGCGGATTTGAAAAATGAAATGAGAAACAAATAATTATTACTTTCCCAAACAAAAGTTACAGATACATCACAATAAATAAGCACTTAACTTAAAAGTCATTTGTAGTGAACAGAGGGAACGATCTGCTCTCACGTCCACTCCACTCACCAAAATACTTTGTGGACCTTCGTAAAAGTATCAAAAGGAATAAGCAGCCAATCCGAGGCACACTTGCTATTATGTTCCTCACTGAGTTTTCTTACAGAACAATTGACACACACATACACTTATCCAGCTGCAAACAGTACATCATTACAATAAGAACATCCCTAAATGATATATTGATATAGGATCAAATGTGAACCCCTTTCACCTTTCTTTTTCGGAACCGTATGCACACAGACCATTTGCAATATGACCACTCAATCACTAGCGATAAAATATGCCAACATATCATACTTGTATCATTCCACAAATGATATGCACAAAGAAACAAAACATATTCTACACGCTCAGGTGGGGGGATGAAAGCAATACACTGAAATGCAAAGCATCAACCACAGGCACACACACACTCTAGAAATGTAGGCCTCCACAATGAAATGACTCGACACACACCCATCCTGTTTGCACATCTACCAGAATGCTATCCGGGGTAAAACGCACTACTATAAACAGCTAGCAAGCAAGACATATAATGACCAATCACACAGCTGTGCTGACCCATAAACCAGCTCCCACTAGCCACGTTACTTAAATGCCCATACCCAAATGAAGCGTGTGCCACTGAAAGGTGATCAGACAGGGAACATGCGCAGTGTCACTCCAGAACCACGGAGAAGATTAAAACAGAAGTTGTTTGTACATACACATGTCACATTTATACATACTGTTGGGGAATCTTTTCCACGGCCCTCTGGTAAGGGATGTGGAAGCACTTATCCTAAGTCACGTGATTAGTCACTAAAGATAATCCAAATTCTCTTTACTGGTAGGATAGCAGAGCAGCCAGGCTTTACTCAGGGGGGAGGAGAAGGCGTTTAGTTACAGTGGGGTTCACAGATTACACAAAAGCATACTGACAAATATTCACTCTTTATTGTATTCTAGAATTACACGTAAAGCACCAGAAGTTCAAATAAGTAATCTAGGTCCAACACACAATGAGGCATTGTATAATAAATACAGTAAGGCCCTCTGCTCAGACCCCACCCTTCCCACTCCTAAAGCCTGGTGGTAACACCTTCACTTTGGAATTTGTAGTTATTTCACTCAAAGCACTTCTGCCAAAGCAGCACAAAACTATGGATATGACAAATTATAAAAATGAGAAGACAGATGATTTGTAATGGGCATGAAAGTGTAGAAAGGTGGAACGTGATTTAAGAACAAAGTGAGTTTACCCCAATATTTAGGGGCTAAGCAGCAAAAAGAGGGGAAACCGGTTTGCGCATAAAGAGCATGACAAACAAAATAATTTGCAATTATGATCTGAGATTTTGTGAGGCAGGGTAGAAGGAAATCCAAGCAAAAGGACAGTGGTGCCAAATCATAAAGAGACTTCAAGACAAGTCAAAGAAAGTGGAATAGTTTACGAGATTCGAATGTCAACAAGAGAATGCGGGGGATACATATTCACGAGGAGAGATGTAAAACAGCAGACGAATGGAAGAATGATACATGGAAAGGAAAGGAGCCAACTGATTTGCAAGGAGACCAAGAAGAGCAGAGCTATAGTCAAGACAAGAGAAGACTAAAGCTGTGATCGAACGTTTAACAGAGTGAAGAGAGAAAGGTATTCACTAACTGAATATTGAACAAGTGGAAGCAGCAAGATAGGGCAACAGTAGAGAAAGGAAGCAAAGAGTCAAGATTCTGGACAGAAGAGGTTAATGAAAGAAGTGAAGGAGGCAAGGAGATGGTAGCAAGGAGCAAAAGGAGGTGGGATACCTGAAGCAGGGACATTAAGACTTCTGAGGGAGTAGGGAGAAAAGGGGATCCTCGGCACAGGTAAATTACATACGCATAGTAAAGAAACATCAGGCCAGTACCCGCGTTTGAACAGTGTTCCCCGCACAGTACAATAGATAGACCCCACAGATCAATCTTGTCAGGCTTCAGAATATGATATTGTACAGGAACTGATGTAGACTTGCACTGACCCTCATCACCTTGCAAACATTGCCTTAAGGAGATAACGACGGGCGTTGGGCAGGCTAGTGGGCTAGGACTGTCTGGGCAGGACAGGAATTGGCGTCTGCCTTCAAGCGTGAGATGTAGCGGCAGGAAGGGCTAATTTGGGCAGTTGTGCAGTGGGAAGGCCAGTGGAGGTGGAAGAGAAGTCAAAAGTAATCAGAACACAGTCTTGCCAATGGTCTGGTGGGTGGCCAATATTGCCAATATTGCCAGAGGTACTCTCGTAATCTCTGCTCTGCCTCTAGTACTCCCCTGGTGGCTCCTCGCCCTCTCTGTGCTTCCTTTCTCTTCCGCTCTTTCTCTGTTCTTGCTCCACTTGAGAAAGTACCACAGGTGGCCCTCTATACAGGCCAAAATTGCCCTAAAAACTATGTGCCTCACTCATAAAGCTCTTAACCACCAAGCCCCCCATGTCTGGTGGTGCCCAGATTTAATCTAAAAAGAGCCGGAGGTTCCCGCTTCCCAGTATTAGCTGCCCAGCTCTGGAACTCTCTCTCTCAGAATATTCAAACCATTCAGACCTTCAACAATTTCAGAAGTCAGGCTATTACCTGGATACTAAATAAAACATAAAATAACAGTTCCTGATACCAATAACTATTAGGTGATCGGCTCATACGACTGCTCTGACCAAATTTATAACATGTATGTATAATGTGCAATTTGTATATATTTACCATTGTAACCTTACTATGTATGTTCAAACTTTTTTAATGCATATAATTGTCAACCTATGCCTTGTAACCATTACTATCCTTAGCGCCCAACTACCTCCGGGTCAGGTGCGCGATATAAATAAAATAAACAAACAAACAAACAAACCTTGCATGGAATTTTCTTCCCCGGACATCCGAGAACCAATCCACATGGATTTGTTCAAAACCAAACTAAAAACCTACCTCCTTAACTCTGAGGTACCCTCTTAACCTACCTCTCATCTGCCTGCTAGCTAACATTTTGTCCTCGCCTCTAACCTGCCTCGGTCGCTCACTTTCTCTGCCTCATTTTAGCACCTCACCCGTCATGCTCACGTCCCGAGCCAAGCTGACCATACCGCCTACCTGCACTTAAAGGCCAATGTTGGTTGCCCTTAATCTATGTATGTCCACTTATGTATTGTCCCCGGTGACTGTTCCATTTACTCCCCTCCACAACCTGGTCAGAATGTCCCTCAAACTCACCCCATTTTAAGAATCTCGCTGCTTCCCCTCAAATCTAATTTCTTATCTATTGTACGTTCTTTTGTGATCAAAAGCGCATTGTTCCTCCTGTATATAAATAAATAAATAAACAGACAGGACTTGGTGAACAATGTGATATCTTGGCCTCCTAATAGCAGGGGCAAATCACAAAAATAAGCACAGGAAGACGAGACCTTTTGATAGGCTTGTGGCAGTTGATGCGCCATCAGTGGTGAATGACATTGAGAGGCAAAGAGCATGGGGCTAGCATTTGTACACTTCGCTTTACACAGGTGGGCTGCATCTTCTCAGGAGAATGGAGCATGAGTGGAGAGACTTCAGTTAATGCTCGTCTTGTATCCAATGAGCATTGAGTCCTGCAGAGTCTGTGTGAGGTCATTTGTGTTGGCACCCACCGTCCAAGAACTAGGTATTGCAGGGTGTTGGGAGTGGAACCTTTGGAGGAGCTCACAGAGTTGAAGGGACAGACTAGGAATGCAAGATTCCCAAGAGTGTTTTTAGGGCCTAGACTCTTTCAGTGGATCAAATATATAAGCATGTGCCTTTGCAAGTGGGTCATGGACAGACAGAATTTCAGGTATAGCAGAATTAGAAACTGCAGTGTCAACGTTGCTGGTACATTTGTGTGCAGGCTTAGCAAGCTTAGGCTGCAGCACATGAAACACAGGATAACTCCACTGATGCTTGCTGAGTACTAGTTCGGCAGCCTCTGGAGAAATGAGTTTTCGGGATACTAATGCAACCAACAAAGTCAGGCTTGAGCTTGCAGTAGCATTGCAGTAGCTGAATGTTCTTTCTTGAGAGACAAAAAAGATCATGGATTGCGTAGGCAGGAGCTGGTCATGTTGGTGATTGGCCAGGTGTTTGTAATTGTCATTGGCTTGGTGTAGCATTTTTTGGAGCAGTATTCAGAGTCCACCTTCTTGGCTTCTTGCGCTGTGGGAACTGTGCTGTTTTTATGCAGCAGGACAGGCACTCCAGCTGTATCATATCAATAAGCTAAAAAGGTCTAAAGAAAAGAACCTGCAGCTTCTCTTGGTATATGCCAACAAGACAGGGAAACACCCTTGCTGATCAAAGTACATGGGGTCACGTTGCCGGTGGAGCGATCCACGACTGACTGACCACCAAGAATTAGCCTAGCAGATTGACTGCTATGCAAATGTGTTCTCCATTAAACCCAGATGACTGCACAGAGGAGACCACGAGATTCAAACACCTGCCTGAAGAGTTGTACGACTGAAACCCTGCAGGTTTGCCAAGGCCAAGAAACAAATAATCTGTGAGGACCTGAAAAATATGCTTGATCTTGGAGACATTCTGAAGTTACAGCTAGTGATTTTCACCAGTCGTCTGTCCCAAACTTTGACAACACATAGCGATTTTGAATTGACTTCTGACGACAAAATGAAATCTCCAGGATCGATGCTTGTCTGATGTCACGAACAGACAGATTGGTGGAGACTTTAGGCATTGCGCGGTTCATATCAACCCTCGACCTGACAAATGACTACTGGTAAGCGCCCTTGAGTGAATGAGTGAAAAAGCCAAATCGAAAACCACCTTTTCAACCCTGAATGTCTGTTTCAATTCACCTGCTTCCGTTGGTCTCCATGGAGCTCCAGCACAATTCCAGAGATTTATGGATTGAGTCCTGGCTCCCTTCCGCTCCTTCGCGGGGGCCTACCACAATGATATTTGGCCTCATTACGAGGTGGGCGGTAAGGGATTACTGGTACCGGTAAGGGCACCGGTGCCGGTAATCCCTTACCAGTGGGATTGTTTACGTGAGTGAAAGGAGGGTGTTTGAGTAGAAGGTGGGTGGAGCAGTAGTAGTATGGAGGACGGGAGACGACTACTCTGGAGGCAGGATTAGTACTGCGTAGGAGCCAGTGGTAGTGTGGGGGGAGAGTGTCAGAGAGAGAGTAGTAATATCAAAGGGTGGAGGCTTAGGAGTGAAGGACATCGGAGGTACAGAAGACAACGTTGGAGGTAGAATTAGAGGAGATGGATGGAGTTGAAGGGTGGAGAGCAGTGAGAGGGAGTGGAGTAAGTGGGCGTGATAAGAAGGAGTCCGAAATGGGCAGAGTTTCTTAAAGGCACAATGCAATACCCCTTTTAAATCACTAATCACTGGAAGGTGCAAAAAGTCCCTGAGGGGGGTTAGATAGATAATGCATTCTGCCTTTAGCGCTTCACCTCTAATATAGATTGGAATTTAGATAGTAGGGTCAATAATCGATAAATACTAACCTGGGAAGTAGAGACTCCTGGGTTAGGGAGGATTGATGCTTTCTAGACAAGAGGGAGACAGCCATAGGGGCAAAAAATCAAATACAAATCCTTAAACCATCTCTGAGAGTTGAGTATTTCTTGAGCTATCTATGACATAGTGTGTATGTTGCTCTTATGTGCACTGGATTGAAGCTGGGGAATGAGGATGATCAGGAACCAGCTTTAGGCTCCCCATGTTTCTCATGTACTTTATTTCTACAAGGCTTTAACTAGTTCATGCATGGCAGCAGTTTCTGAGCGACCAGCTGTACACTCTGTTTGCACTTGTTCCTGCTTGAGCGCTTCAGGAAGGTTAATTATTCAGTAGTGGAAGAGGCCGGCATGGCAATTTGTCAGGCTTTGGACTATGATATTGAACAGGAACTGATGTGGACCACCACCGTCCCCTTCAGTTTCTGAACATTCCTTCAGGAGGTAACATGGTAGTCAGGAAGGCTTGTGGTCCAGGATCGAGTGGGCTGGACAAGAGTGGGTGGGTGTCTGTTCTCAAGCATGCTGCATCAAAGCAGGAAGGGCTGGAGCAAGTAGTCGTGCAGTGGAACGTAGTGGGGGTCGAGGATAAGTGAAAAGTAATCCATACAGACTTGCCCAGAGCCCTCTCCACTGCCTAGGTGATCAGGTGCTCCAGCAGACCCCCAAACTCATCAAGGTGGACAGTTCAGTGAGTCCAACACTGGTGGAGGGACTCTGGCAAGGAACAGGCAGGACTTGATGAATGATGTGAGGGCTTGGACGTGAATACTAGCAGAAACAGGTCAAGAAGATTGGCAGACAAGGCCTTTTGCTGGGTTCATAGCAGCCGATGCAATACCCATGAACAATGACGTAGTATGGCGAAGAGCGTGGGTATTGAGCCTGCTTTTGTAGATGCAGTTTTCATGGATGGGCTCCATCATCTGATGAGAACTGGGCATAAGTGGAGACACTTCAGGAAAGCTTAACTCTTAAAATGCCTTTAATAAGCATAAAGGCCTGCAGAGTCGGTGGTCTGCACGGTAGTCGGTCAAAATCTCGAAACCAAAATCTCGAATTCAAAAAGACCGAAAAAAAAAATATCGAAAAAAAAAATATCGAATTTTTTATTTATTTATTTATATATGTTTTTGGGGTCAGGTAAGTATAAAAAAGGGGTAAAATAAAAAAAAAATGAAAAAAAGGGGGGTTGGGGGGGGAACCCCCCCATTTAAAAAAAAAAACACATTTAAAAAAAAATTCGATATTTTTTTTTTCGGCCTTTTGTATTCGAGATTTTGGTTTTCGAGATTATTGAATTCGAGATTATCACTATAAACCGGTCTGCACAAAAACCTGAGCTGATTCTTCACACATCTATTGTAACACCTGTGGGGAGTGAAGGGATTAAAACAGTTACCAGAGAGAAACCAAAGGTAAAATATGTTAGACTCACAATACTGGACCTGAATGGCCCCAGCACACCACTCGAAACAGCTTAGGACAAATTAACCACAGTTAGTTGGTGCTACACCGTTGCTTGCTATGGACAGGAGTGCATTGCAGTGTTTCTTTTTTTACTTTAAAGTCTCTAATAAACCAGAGGTACATGCTAGAAATCCAGGGATCCAAGGGGAAACCAAGGAAAATGTATAAGTAGAAGAAATTGGGACAACATCTATAGGCAAACCTTGGTTCTTGGATAAAGTCAGGTAAGAACTAACAGGTGTGGCCAATGAACCCATAGAAGACCCAAATGGGACCCCCTTCAAGAGCTCCAGTTCTTGGTTCAAGACACAGCTAGCCAGAGACTGATAGATACAAAGGAGGCTATGAGCCAACACAAGGCGATATGTGGTAGAAGGGGGGCCAGCAAAACCCCGGGGCTTTGAGTTCCCCATATTAAGAATTCACCAGGAACCAAGGGCAAGTATTCGTGTCACTGTATGAGGAATATGTTACCTAAGAACGGTGAGCTTTGGTGCCAACGTTTAGGGTGGACTAGTTATGGTTGGCACCTTCAAATGGAAATAACTCAAACCCACAAGCCAGGCACACATAGACAAACACAAAATCCTAGACTGTTTTCAGTCGGGATTTAGACCGGCTCATGGAACAGAGAGCGCTCTGGTGACAGTTTGGGATGACCTGCTGGGGGCCGCTGACAAAGGTACTGTTAGCATGCTTATCATGCTGGAACTGTTGGTGGCCTTTGATACAGTGGATTTTGATATTCTCATCACCAGACTGTAATAAGTGGCACGTGTTTTGGCAGAGGCTATGAGATGGTTCGTGTCTTTTCTAGCTGACTATACCCAACAGGTAAAGATGGGTGATTGCCTCTCTGATACAGTGCTGGTTAAGTGTGGGGTACCCCAGGGGTCCTCACTCATGCCTCTACTGTTTAATATATATATTTGATTCTTGTTAAACATTCTGTCCGAAATTGGGCTGTCATACCACTCCTATGCGGATGACACGCAGATTTACGTTCGATTAAATCAACGTATAGAAGGAGGGAGAAGCAATAAATACAGTGTTGTCTTGTGCAGCCAAAATTAAGGACTGGATGCTGGAAAACAAACTCCAGCTCATTCCAGCAAAAACATAGGTCACAGTACTTGGTGCTAGAAAGTTGGTATGGGACATGGTGCACACTACTCCATGCCCCCTCTTTTTGGTGCCCCAACAAAGTACGTAGACACTGTGAAAAACCTCAGCTGTATCAGGCAGTCCAGTGTTGACTGCAATGCACAGATCAGCCAGATGGTAAAATCAGTTTATTTTCAGCTGAGAATCTTAAAACCAGTCCTGCCGCTAACTGCAGTGAATGACCGGCCAACTGTGGGAGGAATATTAACCAACGCCAGGTTGGATTACTGCAATGCCCTCCTTATGGGGGTGCAGAAATTCCAGATAAAGAAACTGCAAGTAGCTCAGAATTCTGCCGTTAGGCTGATTTTTCCATTGAGCAGAAGAGCTGCAATCTCTCAATTTAGAAGGCAGATACACTGGTCGCCAGTGTCCCAGAGGATTCTATTTAAGGTGCTCTGCCTAGTATTCAGGTGCATTCATGGGCTGGTACCAGGCTATCTGAGTGCAAAGATCCAGCCATACAGCCCTTCGAGACAACTGCATTCATTTGATCAGTGTCTCCTACAGATCCCAAGGGCCAGAACAAAAACCTGGGTCGAGCAAAGGTTTTCTGTCTTTGGTCCTCGTATGTGGAATGAGCTTCCTTTGAATCTTCGACTTCTTGAGTCCTTGACAATTTGTTTTAAAAAATTGAAAACTCATTTGTTCGCATAGTGTTGACTCTACTGTTAGCCTGAACTCTGCAACACTGCTTTGAATTATGTAAGTAATATCTCTGCGCCTAGATACATTTGTGCTTGGTCCCTCTGGGTATGCGCAATACAAATGTACAAATCAAATCAGATCAGATCCCAAAGACCCCAAAACGTCTGGGTGCAGTAATAAAAAAGGCATTAATACCCAAAAGGCTGCCATTTAGACAAATGTGGCTATTAATGTGGTAAAAATGGCAACAGCCTTGATGAAGCCAAAACTAAACGTAGCAGCCTCTAGGCTACAGCACAGCGACCTTTCAGGGTAACAGTCTCACTCATTGGTCGAAGTGTACGAAATGAAGTAGTGGAACTATGCTCCCTGCTGGCCTGCACCCACTCCCCGTAAACCCCATCACCACACCCCTCCCACACACAATACAAACCCCCAAAGACATGTACCAGCTTTTTAAGGGACATTTCCGTGTAGTACACTGAAACTGCAAGTTTCAACTTCTTCCTACACTTTTATTTTAAAATGAAACAATTCCGGAACAGTTTCTTTTTAAAATAAAAGTAAAGGAGCAGTAAAACTTAATTTAAAAAAGTAGAGGAGCACTGCTCCCAACCACTCCAGCCCACTTCGACCACTGGTCTCTCTGGGACCAAAATGCTTAAAAAGCATTCAAGTGGCTGTAGTCATATGGACTACCAACTGCTGCACATTAGAAAAATGGATGCAGTGGGAGGCGACTTCGTTCGCAGTCCCTCTGATCACAAAAATGAAGTTCCAAATCCAGGGGAACCTGCAAATGAAAGCAACAGGTTTAGAAATCCCACAAAGACGGACAACAGAACCCCAAAAATTGAATTCTGCCAAAACACACACACAAACCCCTCACTGTAATGGCAACATTCATAAATCCGAGAGGATAGCTCAAGGACAAAGCGTTTGTCTTGGGAGCAAGACAATACAGAGCAACACAGGTTCGAATCATGTCCTGCGCTTAGAGACTGGATATATAAAAAATTACTACTTTCAACGTTCACTTTACAGTTAACCACAACTGGCCTAGCCGATGTCATCTTGAAAAAAGCTCCTGAATTCTGGCCTAGATTACTCTTCATCTTATTTAATAAGGTCTGCAAAGAGAGTAAGATACCAGCGTCTTGGTGGAGCTCCTCTCTGAACACAATCTATAAAAAGGGCAAACGCTCAGAACCTCCACATTTCAGCGAACTGACCCTTTTAGATATCTCTGGCAAAATGTTTGCATCCCTGCCATTAGATGCCCTAAATAAGTGGGTTCTTCGACCAAACTTTTGGATAGATTCCAGGTGGGATTTCGAGCTGGATCCACTGCTGTCCACTGTCTTTGGCTGATAGACTCATTATGCAGGGAGGGAAGAGACAAGGATAAACCAAACTTGCACGTTACTATGATAGATTTTCGGGCCTTCTTTGACACAGTGTACCGGGAGAGTCTGTGGACAAAAATTGAATCTTACGGTTGCCCTACTAGCCTTCTGTGGGATGTGCGAGGGCTATACAAAGGGACCATTGTGCAGGTCAGGTTGGACCCAGGGGAGTCGTTTCGTGCTCTTCAACTTATATTTGGCTGACCTACCGATTTGCTTGAAGCAAGCTAGCAATTGCCCACCCACAGTAGCTGGTATGGACCTTGTCATATGTGATTGAACTTATTTGGGACTCAAAAGAGCGCTCTATGAGCTACAAAATTATGCAAATATTAACAGACTTGCTATTACTTACGAGAAAACCAAAATAATGCATTTTACTTGTAGACGTGTGACAATGCCGCGTATGATGGTGGCAGTCAATTGGATAGAACAGGTTGTGAACTTTAAATATTTGGGCCTTGAATTTACCACCAATTGCGATAATTTGGCAATAATCGCAGAAAATAAAAGAAAGGCCATAGTATTGACTTCTTCTAATGCAAGATGTGCTAGAGAAGCTTCTGGATATAGAATGGCTGCCATAATAATGCTACATAAACAATGTTTTGTGCCACCATTGCGTATGGGCTGGAAGCCTTATGTATGGAATACTTGGCTTGGCTAAGTATTATTGAGGGGAAACTTTGGAGATGCATACTGGGATTGGGACCTAGTACCGCAATTGAAATAAAAAGACTTGAACTGGCCTTGATTTCTCTGATGGCAATGGCACTAAAAAGAAGATGTTTGCTATACATAAAATCAAGAGATTCTCCAAAATGCCCTTTACTTTTAATGTTGGCAATCAGTGAAAAGCATAAATGTAAATTTACAAAATTGGTTACAAAGTTGTTTGAAACTATTGATTGGTGCCCAAATTTGGATGAGGATTATTATATACTGCAGAAAACGTTCACCACTAAATTAGAGCAGTGGGACTGGATTACACATTCATTTTGCTTGTCTACTCTTAAATGTTACCATTCAGTAATTATAAATTTAACTCATAAATTTAAGGAATCTCAATTGGATTTTAAATGATGTCCGCCCCCTGCTTTGCGCAGAGTTCTCCAATAGACTTCCTGTATTATCAGTCGTTGGCCCAGAATTTGTAGTAACTAAAACTGACAGAATATGCTGTCTGTGCGGCATAGGATTAGTAGCATGTGTCCCCACACTGATTCTACCAACATGATGGACATTGGCATCACTAATCAACACACAATCAAGCACTTCAAACTGTTGCTCAAAATTTGTGGTGTACGTCGTTGTCTATGTTTGTGGGCTGAAATATATAGGCAGCACTATCGGGGAACTGCCTACCAGGATCACAGAGCACATCAACCTACTGGGCTCACAGGACAACAAGTACCCTCTTGCTCATCACTGGCAAACTCGGCATCAGATGGATGACCAAAAGGACCTCCGCTTCACAGGATTGACATTGTGTTACCAAATACCAGATGCAGTTACATAGAACTGCAACTGAAATATGATGTGACATTTATAACAAGCCTATACACAAGTGTTTCAAGGCGCGATGAGGCAAGGGAAACAAAGGAAGGACACAGACCACGATCTTACTAGGACTAGTGACACTGAGATCACGCAAGTGCAGGGGAGAGGGGAGGAAAGGCAAGTGCAAAACACATGATCAAAAAAAGTAGTGCGGCCAGAAGGTGGCAGTGCTAGGGTTAAGTACAGACAACAAGTGTCTGATAAGTGCAGGTAAAGGGACTGTAGGGTTGCAGATACAGACCCAAGTGCAAGGGTGGCCAGGGGGCAGTACAGGTGTGCATCTGGGAGGACAGGGACCTAGGCCCAAGGTTCAGAGGGTAGCCAGGTGACCAATACAGTATCAGACAAGAGATCAGCAGGGAAGAGGAAGAGAGAGGGCAGAAGCAAAGAGGAATGTCTTGAGATGCTTCCGGAACCGGAGATGGTTCTGCTCAAGTTTTAGAGAGGCAGGTAGGCTGTTCCAGAGGGAGGTGCCAGCCGAAGATGGAGATCTGCCCCGACTTGTTGTATGGAGAAGTACCTGACCCTGAAGGTGTTGGAGCTGGTGGAGCGAAGAGCTAGAGTAGGAAGATATTTCCGAAGAGAGAGTTGGAGGTATTGCAGTCCCAGGCCCCAGAAGGCCTTGTGGACAATGCAAAAGGTCTTCAACTTGATCCTTGCAGCCACTGGGAGCCAATGGAGAGATTTCAGGGCGAGATACGATCCCTGGGCTTGAGGCCAAAGACAAGGCGCGCAGTCCTGTTCTGGATGAGTTGTAGAGGACGGACTGTAGAGGCAGGCAGATTTAGAAAGAGGCTGTTGCAGTAGTCAAGCCTAGAGAGAACCAGTGCTCTGGAGACAGAGTTCTGGTGGAAGGAGAGGAAAGGAAGAATACCTCTGCAGAGGTGCAGTTGGCAGTTTGACTTCTTAGAGACGTCAGAGATGTGAGGAGAGAAGGAGAGCGTGGAGTCAAAGATGACCCCGAGGTACTTAGCCTCACAGGTGGGAGAAGGAAGAGGGCCAAGGGAGGCCGGCCAGAGAGTGGCAGGAAAAGAAGGTGCAGGTGTGCTGATGAGGAGGATCTCCGTCTTACTGGCATTCAGGCAGAGATCATTGGTGGCACACCACTCCTGGATTGCAGACAGACAATGCGGGATGAGAGTAGGAGAAGAGGCGGCAGAGGGGAGCCTGAAAGCGAGCTGTCATGCGCATAGCACTGAAAGTTGGATCAGAGAGCAGCAATGAGGTGGGCAAAAGGTGCCAGGTATTGGTTGAACAACCAGTGTGGAAGGTTAGACCTCTGGGGAACACCACAGGTAGAGAGAGAGAGATAGAGGAGAGGAAGGACCCAAGTTGGACCTGGAAGGGTCGGTCCGAGAGGAAAGAAGTCAGCCAGGCCAGAGCCTGATCAGTGATATCCAGGTTATCACAGAGCCGGTTGAGCAGGATGGCATGGTTGACTGTGTCAAAGGCAGAAGAGAGATCAAGTAAGATGAGAACAGAGGAGAGATTAGCATCGAGGTTAGAGAGCATGTCTTCAAGAATGTTCAGGAGAGCAGTTTCTATGCTTTTAGATTCTCTGAAGCCAGACTGATGGTCATGGAGACAACCAACATATTCAGTGTGAACATAAAGCTGGGAGATGGCCAGCTTTTCCAGGAATTTGCCCAGAAAAGGAGTGATGGAGATCGGCAATAGTTAGCCGGACAGGAGGGGTTGGCTGAGGGTTTCTTGAGAAGATGGTGCACAAGAGAGTGATTCAAGGGGGAAGGGAAGGTTCCAGTGGTGAAAGAGTGGTTGCAGAAGTCGGCCAAGGCTGGAGCGAGGGTGCCAATGTGGTCCTTGATGTTTTGGAAGAACAGGGAAAAACCTGTTTTGATGAGGCTTTCATAGATCGGACTTGTCTAGAAACCTCGCTGGGGGTGAAAAGAGGAAAGGCAGAGAAGGGAGGGCGGGTGGCTACAGGGGGGCCGGAGGAAGAAGAGAGAGTAGAGGGAGAAGCAGGAGAGGACAAGAGAGTGGACAGGATGCCCTGGGTTTTAGAGATGAAATGAGAAGCCAGGGCCGTACAGAGGGCCTGGGAGGGTACAGGAGAGGTAGAGACTGTGGCAGGATTGGCCAGCTTCTTGCAGATTTGAAAGAGTTCGGCCGAGTTGTTAGTTGCCGCAGAGACATGGGCTTGGATGTGAGCTCTCTTCGTAGGGAGGACAGAGAGTCAGTGTTGCCTTTGGAGCAGGCAGCAGGCCAGTTTGTCAGAGGATTCACAAGATGCCAACCATTTCCTCTCAGGCACCCTACACTTGCGTTTAAGGGTGGTGAGGTCTGAGTTGTACCTGGAGTTGCACTTGGCTTTAGGCTTCATGTGGATCCTCACGACAGGGACAAGTACATCAAGAGTGTCAGAGATAGCAGAGTGGAGCATGGAAAGGGCTGTGTCATGGTGAGAGTTAGCCAGAGGTGCAGGAGGGGATAGAAAGAGGCGGTAAAACTCTCAACTGACACACGCTTCATGGGTTGAATGACCGAGAAGGTGGGTGGCAGTGTGGGGGTTGCTTGGCCTAAGGGGTAGAGAGAGAGACAGAGATGAGAGGAGAAAGTGGTCACTCCAGGAGAGAGGAGTGGTGAGAGGGTTAGAGAGGGGGTGGTTTGAGGAGATCAGAACATGAAGAGTGTTCCTTGCAGAGTGAGTCGGGCCAGAGGGCAGAATAGACAGCGAGAGAGAGCTGCAAAGGTCGCAAAAGAGTCCTTTGATAGGACAGGAAGCATCCAGGTGGATGTTTAAGTCTCCAAGTAGGATGAGATGAGTGGTCGAGGCCAGCAGGGAGGAAGGGAGGTCCACTCACTAGGAGAGGAAGGAGGTGATCTGACCAGGTGGCCGGTAGATAGTAGCCGCGGTGAGAGAGTGGCCAGGAGAGAGAAAACCTACAGACCAGACATTCAAAGGAGGAGTAGGCCTGCATAGGAATGATAGAGGTAGGAATCCACTCCGGGAAGATCAAGGCTACACCCCAACCAGAACGGTTGGACATGGGGGCGAGGAGAGGATCTTGTAGCCATCAGGGAGGAGAGTGTCAAAGCTTGTGACAGAGCTGGTCGTGAACCCTGTCTCAGTGAGTCCAAGGACATCAAGGTCAAGTTCTTACAGGAGACAGCAGATGTCAGAGGAGTGTTTGACAGCTGAGCGAGAGTTAAGAGTGGCAAGGTGGAGAAATTTTCCATCCTTGAAAGACCTACGGGCAGGGGTACAAATCAGAGGTACTCCCTGCGGAAGTGCAGAAGGAGCCTGAGGGTGGCCAGAGGAGGTAGGAGGCAAGGGCAAGGTACCCAAGGAGGAGGAAGAGGGTGGCAGAAAAGTGGCAGAGGGGGGAGGCAAGGAAGGAGAAGGGAGAGAAGGGGAAACGGGAGAGGAAAGGAAATTGATAAGGCACAGCAAGTGTCTATCAAATAGGAGAAGGTTGGCCTGAGGGCTTTGGAGCAAGACTGTGTCATTCAGGTAAACATTAATGATGACCTCCGAGGAGTGGAAGGAAGCCAGGAAGGCCTCCCACCAGGTGCTACCATTAATGGGAGAGGGAGAGAAAGAGAGAGCACAGAGACCATATGAAGAGTGGATAGGTCTGGCGAAGGAACGACAAAGAGGATGTCGGTGATGCTCTGTCTGGAGGAAATGCTGGTGTAGGTATCAGCAATAGGGAGGCCTTGGTTGGGGAAAATGATATCCTTTTTGAACTTCTTCCTACCAGACGTAGTGAGAAGGGTAGGATAGTCAATAGAAAAGCAGTTGGAGACGATAGGAGAAACAGAGAGCACCATAGATGATGCGCAGGAGGTGGAAGAAGAGAGATGAGAGGGGTGTGGGTGGGGAGTGAGAGAAAAACGGAAGGGGTGGGAGGAGACACTGAGCAGGGGCGCCCCCAGGGGGTGGCCAATGGGGGCCATGGCCACCCGTATAAAAATGCTGCCCCCCCCATCGGCCACCCTGCAAAAAAGCAAACAAAATAATACTTTTTTTACTGCACTGAACTGTGCATGGACAAATAACAGGCACAGTTCGGTGCGAAAAGAAATGTCTTTTTTCTTTTGCTTTTTTGCCACGGCCCGGGGTTAGGGAGGCACGTATGATGGTGCCCCCCCATTGCTGACTGATCTCACATGCTCAGTCAGTGAACCCCGAGTGAGGGCCTGTGGTGGAGAAGTAGAAAGGCATCATGTGGGAGAGAGGACACAAAAGATGATGAGAGGGAGGAAGCAAGAGCAGGTGGACTGGGGATTCAGCGACTACAGAGGGGGGGGAAGCACGAGCAGGGAAAGTGACTGTCCCCACTCCGTCCAAGTCACGGCTTAAATTAGTTACATTTTCCTTTCGAGTTGGGTCCCTCTATATTCTGAACAAACCAGCAAAAAACTTGCTGAGATTTTAATTTATGCTGTTGTCCTTCCAGAACACCCTCTTTCTCTCAGCCCACTACATAGAGATGTATGAACATGAAACCCTTCACTCCACGCTACACATTATTGTTAGTACTGAGTGCACACGAGAATAAGCACTGGAGCTGTGGCAGTGGACATTGTTTTTGTTGCTCTGAGCGAAAGGCCATTTTGCCATCCCATCCAGACACAGGCCCTTGCATGCCGCAAGCACCACGGCCACGTCGACTATTTCCCTCTCAGGTTTTAAACTATCTTTTTAAAACATACCAGGAAAGATTATGAAATGACTATAGCAGGAAAGATTAAAAGTGAAGACCCCCATGCACCTCTGCCCCCAAACACTCACACACACGCATTGAGCAGGTCGTCATTGCTTCAGCTGTGCAAACTTTTAGCCCATTGAACAGGGGAGGCGCCATTAGTCACAAGCACTGAAAACGGCAATCTACCCTGCCAAACGGGACCATAAAGATTCTTCAGCACGAATACTACAACTCAACATGTAGTGAAGGCCCCTGTACACCTACCTATCTACAAAATGTATACCATAGCTGAATTCATGATACCCATGGGAAAACAAAAAGATCCCTGGGTGACTGTAGGGACCATGTGTTACCAGGGTATCTTTATAATTATTATTTTATAACGCGCTTTACACCATAGAGGTATTCTAAGTGCAAGACCAGGATTCAAACCTGTGTTGCTATGTATGTTGTCAAGTTGCTCCTGAGCTATCCACCCGGCCTATGTAAATGATAGCATTGATGTCTCCTATTTGTACCTTTACTCAACAAAGGGCTGCTAAATTGATGCATGAACAGAGAGGCCAGAGTTCTAATGCCAGCTCCACTGAAGCAATTTGTGTGATTCTTGGCAAATCACCTTATATCGCTTGTCCTAAATCCCCTCATTTGGCACAAATGGGAGCATTCAAAATAACTTGAACCCTGTATCAAGCATTACAAGAAAACTAAAGTAAATTTTACTATAGAGTTTTTCCTATCCCCCAAACAATATAGATATGCAGTACCTGTCCATCATGAAGGATAATGGATATTTAATTATTTAACTGGTTTGGGTAGGGAACCCAAGTGAAAGCAATTCAGAACTGGAACCAAAGAGTGATGCTGAGAGCACTATAAGAACATGTTTATTACCACGCTGCGTCTGCACTGCACGTAGTAGGAAAAGTGCATTTATGTTTGTTGATGCATAATTATAAGCAAGAACTGACCCAAACACAGGTTAAGATGTATAAGAGGGATAAAGCAATTCAATTAAATTCCATTTAAAAATTGGAACATCTGTACAGTATATCTCAAAATTGGGAATTTGCACTTCCACCCACAGATGGCTGCAGGAAACGAGCCTTGCTTTCACTGCAGACATGGCTGTGCATGCAATGCCTACCCATGACAGCCACTATCCTGCAATGCTTCCCAATAAGTATCTGAATAAGCACACTGTGCATACCTAGATCCTCAGAACTTGAGAGGCCACTGTGACACTACACAAAGCCAAAAGGTGAGAACACTTGAACGGGCACTCATCTTGCAGAAACGCAGACAAGCAGACCGCAGGCCTAAGTAAAATGGCGCCATACGCACCCGGAAATAAACACATCCTGAGCCTGGACGTGCACATTTCTGCATTGGCTCATGCTTCCAGCCAGGCTGTGTTTATTTCCGAGTTTCCATCCTCAACTAGACTGCATGTAGGTTGTTGTGCACAAAAGGCTTTTAGGAACAATTGTGCAGGGTCTGGCCAGTGGTTTACGTCTTCGGTTCACCATCGCCAAAGGTAGAGGTTTTATTTTGTTGTTGAATTGAAAATAGTGTTTCTGTAACGACGATATGCATTTTACTTAATACAAACATGAGTACAGTTCTTTCCATTTCAGCAGAGCTGTCATGATGTGGATATCTTTTGGTGTGGTTGCAAGTGCTTGCTTATGGCACCTTATTCTAAAGGCCCTTCCATGGTGCCTCCAAGTATCAAAGACTGATGATATTCCTTGAAATTTCCATTTCTGTCAAGTCATTTCTATTGGTGCAATCCTTATGCACATTTGGAGGTTTACATGTATTTTGCCCCAGAGAGCCTGGACAGAGCTCTAATAGATGAGTTCCCTGCATCTGTAATGATTCTGCTGCAATTTTCTTTTTTTGTTGTGTTAAAATGCCATCTGCCACTAATGTTACCAAAAAAGTAGATTGGGGCAGGTGTGGGTGGATTGGGGGTGCGAGTGAGACTGTACGGAATTGCGCGCACTGCATTTGGGGGGAAAGTAGCAGGACTTTTTCAGTGGCTCACACCCCCACTCTTGCAATGCTGGATACTCCCCTGACCACCACCATAGAATATTCTCTTGCCTCATCCATGTTCACTCGAGCTTTCTGTCCGGGTTGCTTCCTCCCTGAATAATATGATTGTGACACTTTAGCAAACTGTCCTCTCCTGCCATATTTCCAGCAGACCCCTTTTATTGCTGAACAATCTGGGTCCGACACCATGTGACCTATGAATTCATACTGGAAACAAGCACATTTGAAGCTTGTTCCCACTAATGGACTTCCTCGAGCACTTGGAGCTTTGTTCCTCTTAGCCACCACTGCTTTTATACCTTGCGCTGCTGGAAGTGGATCCGAGGTATTCTTAATAAGGCTTACTTACTGCCTCTTTGCCCGAGCAGTTCATTAATGTGGTATGTTTGGGTCCATCCGAAAATGTGTTGCCACCCATTGCTAGTAAATAAAACTTGAACAAGTCTTCCCACTCTATGATGGGTTCTCCCGGGCTGTCCAACAACTTAGCTGGAGGTGTTATTCCCAGATTCGCCATTCTTTGTTCCTTTTCTGCAACTGTCCCTTTCCACAAAACAGGATAATTCAGCTGTTCTCTTCCACGATTTTTACTCCACGTGGAACATTCTCTGCTAGCAGGGTCTTTAGTGGCTCCACACTTAATTTGTACACTAAGTACATCTACTTGAGTAGCCACTCAGACTTGGCTGGTCTATTCCTGGTGTGGTAGCAACATGTAACATCTGTATGTTTTTGCGTTATGTTTCGCTAATTCACGTTGACTAGTTGCACATATGGCATATCATATTTCTTTGCACTTTGGATAGGCTGTGCATGAATACAAGAGGAGAAACTATGTGGATTACCCGTTAGTGGTAGCAAGCGTTGTTATAATTTAGTTATTTTTTGGTCTACGTGTGTGGGGAATGTTTTGCTTGTAGCATAAGGATTTTTAGAGTTTGGTGTCTCGTGGGCTGTATTTTGGGATTGTGTGCATGCTTGAATGTGGCACTGGTATTAGTCTATGCTCATCAGATACATTAATGAGTTAACTGTTAAATAATACATGGAACTATATCAATGTGCAATTCGTTCTCTCATATACACATAGTTTTCAACTGGACTATATACTACATCACCATAAGAGTTTTCCTGAAATTCAGTTATGTGTTTGTTTTGGTGTGCCACTCCAAGATTTCATGTGGCCTCATCAGGCCATCCCTATGAAAAATGGCTGGGGGCGCCACTGCACCAGCTGCCCATGCTCAGTCGCAGTCTCACAGACCACCCTTGGGCGCAGGAAGCGCCACCTCATGCACAACATTGTCACTACCCATGCTCTCGCAGCACCACAGGAGGCCCGCAGTCTTCTTGAGCTCCTGCCAGCGTCCATGGTCTTGTCGTTGTGCACCCGTCCCAGTGGACTCCAGCCCACTCCTTGCGTCCTGCCAGGAGCTTTCCTTCTTATCCTTGGTGCCCCCTCCGAATCAGCTCCCGCGGGGGTATGGTCATACCCCTGGGGTGACTTCTCCCAATACAGATGCGCCCACCGCACACAACCCCAGGGACTGTTAGCCTGCTCCAGCGTGCTGTCCCTCACTCAGTGCCAGCCAGCCTTTCCAGCTCGTGTTCACATCACAGCTGCTACGGCCCCTGCTGCCACTCTCAGAGTGTCACTGTAGTCCAAACTCAGGGTATGGGCTAGCAGTCCTTTCAGGAATATTTCCCCTGTCACAGAATGCACTGATACTCCCGATAGGAGCTACGACGCCCTACCCTCACTACAGGTGACAAACGGAGCTCAGAGAAACACGGCCATCTTGGCTGCGGGCTCTCCAGCGCCCCTCCTGCTCAATACTCAAAGAGATTTAGAGAGTACAAAAAGAAAGAAGGTAACACCTGGGTGTCCTATGTTACTGATTCCTTGAAGAACTTGACTGGCTGGGTTGATGGCCATAAGGTCACCACCTTTGTTGGGTATATGTTTGCTCATGCTTGAGCATATTTTTGCATCTTGTTCTCCTGAGCTAAAGTAGCACTTGGCTGTTTCAAAGGAGATAGATCCTAAGAAGCTGGCCAGTTCAGCGGATTTGTGGGTGTCGCACTGAGTGTCCCATAAGGACAAGACTACCCCTGGTAAGCAGGAGGAGGGGAAAAGAACAAAGATAAGGAGGGTGGGGAATCTGATAAAACTTCCTCCCAAAAGAGCCACAAAAAGAAAAACAAGGGTAAATCCAAAGAGAATGTTCAGGGTAGGGGGAGTTATACTTCCAGACAGAACTCTGGTTATAGTAATCCTCCCTATGTCCCAAGACCCAGTGGATCTTGTGTGGCTTGTGGAACAAATGACCATGTGAAGGGGGGCCGCAGATGTAAGGTCAAAACTTTCGGGGTCCACTCTGTGAGACTGGCCTTCCCCTCCTATGAGGAGGAAGAGATCACAGGAGCATCCTTCTCCTCAGACTCCTTCCCCAGTGGGATAGTATCTGAGGTAGCCGTAGTTTCCCTGGGTTCCTGTGAGCCTAACATCTCAGAGGCTTATGCTAGCATTCCAGGCAATACCAAGCAGTACTTTAAAGACAGTGTGCTAGTCAATGGAGTAGATACTCCTGCCCTTAGGGATAGTGGCAGAAGTGTGGTGGATTCTGCTTTGGTAAACCTAGAGGAGCTTGCCAGTTAGCTGATGGCCCCCTCTCAGGTTCCCAGTAATGCCTGTCAATGTTGCTATAAATGGTACCATGGTCAGGATTCCAGTGAACATACAGAGGCAAGTCCCTGGTAAGGTCCTGCTGGGGAATGATCTCAGAAGCTTAGGTCTTGTGGGTGACACAGCAGAGACACCATGCACAAGGTCTCAAACAGGGGCAGCCTTAGCCGAGACCAAGGCAAAGCCCAAGCCAAAGGGGACACCCAAGGCTAAAGGGATCAAGAAAGACAAGAGAGGGAAGGAAAACATTCCCTCTAACTCACATACCACTGAGGTGGAGGTAGTTGGCCAAACACCTGAACCTGACGAGGAAGAGGTGTTCCCTGAAATCCTCAATCCACAAGACCATCCTCAACTCCAAAGTTTGCTGGTTGAAGGAGGTCCTGATAGGGCTGAGTTTAGTAAGGGCCAACGTGAGGGCTCATCTTTGGAAGGGCTTAAGAGACAGGCCTTCTCCGAGCTTGAGGGTGAACCTCCTGGGAAACCTAGGATCTATTGGGAAGGTGGGCTCCTGTACAGTGAGCTCACAGAGTCTACAGAAGGAGACCATAGGAGGTTGGTGGTTCCCCTTCATGTAAGACCCTTCCTCTTGCAGCTGGCGCATGAGGTCCCCCTTGCTGGTCACCTTGGCATCAAGAGAACCAAGCAAAGGTTAGCCATGCACTTCTACTGGTCCAAGATGGTGGTCCAGATAGAATGTCACTGCAGGAGTTGGGCCACCTGCCATTTATCTTGGAAGAGTGGCACAACAATCCAGGCTCCATTGGTACCACTCCCAGTTGTGGGGGTACCATTTGAAAGGGTAGGGATTGACATTGTTGGTCCCATTGACCCTCCTCATGCAATAGGTTTATCTTGGTGCTGGTCGACCATGCAACCAGGTATCCTGAGGCCATCCCATTAAAAACAGTAACTGCCAAGTCAGTTTCCAAAGCTTTACTTGGCATATTCACTAGGGTTGGCTTCCCTAAAGAAGTTGTGTCTGATAGAGGCAGAAACCTCATGTCCAAGTACATGCAAGCCATGTGGAAGGAGTGTGGGGTTACTCATAGGTTTTCCTCAGCATATCACCCCCAAATCAATGGCTTAGTTGAGAGGTTCAATAGAACCCTCAAAAGCATGATTGGGGCTCTGGAAGAGCCCCATTGGAGAACATGGAATCTCCTTCTTCCATGCTTACTGTTTGCCTACATAGAGGTACCTCAGGAAGGGGTTGGCTTCCGCCACTTTAAGCTTATTTTTGGTCACCCTGTTAGGGGACCCTTGGCTAGAGTCAAGGAGGGGTGGGAGATGCCTACTCCCCCTTTTACTACTAATGTAGTGGACTATATGTTAAGATTGAGGTAGAGAATGATCCAACTGATGGCTCAGGCCAGTGATAAGTTGAAGGCTGGGCAAGCTCTGGTGAAACACTGGTATGACCAGAAGGCTTCCCTCATTAACTTTACACCAGGCCAGCAGGTCCTGATCATGAACCCTCGAAGGCCTAGAGCTTTACAGGATAAATGGTCAGGCCCTTACTCCGTAGTGGAGCCACTGGGTGAGGTTAACTATTTAATGAACCTTGGAAGGGTTGGTCAGGCTCCAAACGTGTTCCATGTGAATAGGCTGAAGGCTTTCATCCCTAGGGTTGAAATTGCTGCACTGCTCTTGGCATCAGATGTAGAGGAGGAGGAGTCCGAACCTCTTCCTGACCTGTTCCAAGGCAGTCCTTCAGACAGCTCCATTGAGTGTGTCAAAGTGGCCCCTCACCTGACTTCTGTTCAGCAAGGTGAGGTGAGAAGTTTGCTGAGGAAATTCTCGGCCTTGTTTTCTCTAACTCCTGGTTTGACACCTTGGTGCAAACATGACATTGACACAGGAGATAGTGTACCTATTAAAAGTAGGGGATATAAGATGTCAGATAGGGTGAGATCTTACATCAAGACGGAGGTCAAAAAGATGTTAGATCTTGGGGTGATTGAACCCTCCAGTAGTCCTTGGTCCAGTCCTGGGGTTTTGGTACCAAAGGCAGGTACCTCTGAGCTGAGGTTCTGTGTGGACTACTGTCATGATCCCTGCTTCCAAGGGGTCAGGACTTGCCCCACGACCTTGGAAGCAGGCCCATAACTCTGATCCCAGGAACCAGCCAGTCCCTATTGGGACCTTTTGGACCTTGTCCTGGCGCCAGTGGCGCCAGGCTCATGAAGGTGACTGGTCCCGGCACAGGAAGTGCCGGGCTCATATTAGATAAGAGTGCTTGGTGGACCTACCTGTAGCAGACCATGCTGCTTACTTACCAGCTAGCTGGTCTCCTGATCCTTCTCTGCCTGGGACTACTTTTTCTGTCTGGGTGGAGCAGGAGCCACTCCCTGGAAGCAGAACACAGGAACTCTTCTAGAAATCTGGAACTCTTTTTCTTACCTGGGTGAGGCCGTGGAAAAAGACACCTAAGTACTACAGAAGGCTATTTAAACCACACCCGATTGGTTTCACGTGCTTCGCGTTATTCTGCATCTGCAGCAGGACGCTCACCGTGTCAGCTCCAGGAAACCTCCAGCTCCAGACCCTGTGAACACGAAATCACCTGCTGGGATCCAACCTTCAGTCTTCAGCAGCTCCTGCAAAACAAAGGCACAGGTTAGGCTAAAGCAAAGGCAGCGCATCTACTTACCTAATCCAACGGCAGCATCCAAGGCGCTTTTTTCAGCCTTTCTCTTCCGGCATCCGACATCTGCAAAGAGAAAGAACATCGGTCAGTAATATTTAACTACAAAGTCTGCTTACCTGTGTTACGCCCGTTCCAACTCAGCTCGCGCTGCATTCCGGCACCTGCAAGACAAGATACATCGGTTAGTAACGCTTAGTTACAAGACTGCTTACCTGTGTTACGTTCGCTTCCAATCTGTTCGCGCTGCACCTCGGCACCTGCAAAGACAAGAGAGACATTACGGTGCATTCTACAGCGCTAATGCCGTCTTTCTACTTACGTGCCATTAGAAGAATAATCTTCACCGCCACAGCATCTGAAAAGGAAAAGACATAGACTTTAAAGACTTAAGACTTTTGAAAGAGAAGAGAACAATCTAAAAAGGAACTTCAATACTTACAAGGCACGCGTGTGCAATAACGGCGTCTTCGCTCTCAGCTAACCCTCTGCTATCAAGAGGCAGAGCTCGCATCCAGTGAAGCAACTGGACCCAGCGCCCCTGCACAAGACGCAGGATGGAGAGCCCGGCATTTACCTATCTAAGGTAAGCACAATTATCAACCCAGTTCCACGGGGAAAGAAAGGGCGAGAGGGGCTAGGAACTTTCCCAACCTTCCAATCACTAATACCTTGGTTTACCCTTGCAGACACCTCACTCTTCAGCTTAAACTTTCGATGAGAAGGGGGCCCTGTCCGGGAGCAAAACAAACCCTGCGCCTAACACTGAAGACGGTATCCCCACCAGATCAAGGCCTGCGCCTCCGAGGGAACCAGGTGAGCGTTACAGAACGCAAAGCCTTACCACATAATTCCCGCCCAGGCGCAATGGAAACCTCAGACACAGACCAATTGGCCCATTTACTCGGGGAGTTGAGGGCGGAAGTACACGCCGCACGTCAGGAAACAAATGCCCTAAGGAGGGAGTTAGTGGTCTCCAAGGAGCGAACAGACGATTTGGCTAGGCAATTGCTGCAAGCCCAAGCCGGACAAACTCCTCTACCCACCCCTAGTGGGGGCCACGCTCCTACAGCTTTCTCAAATCCGGTGCAAATCAATCTACCAGGAAATATACCTTTGGCTCCGCCCGAACGCTTTTCAGGTGATCCGAAAAGGTTTGCTGTGTTCATCAATCAATGTCGCTTGCACTTTTTGTGCAGACCCGCCGCTTTTCCAACGGACCAGGCTAAAGTGGCCTTCGTGCTCTCTTATCTCAGTGGCAGTGCCGCAGATTGGTCTGTTCCTTTAGTGTCTCAAGATGACCCCATTCTCCATAACTTCCAGGACTTCCAAGTCAGTATGGAGAAACTGTTCGCAAGGCACTATCAGGGACAGGCCTTGGACAATGAACTTCTTTCACTACGACAGGGCAATCAAGATCTTCTGACTTATATTGCATCATTTAACAGACTAGTGGTGGAAACCGGATGGCCGGAGGATAAGAGGATCACACTGTTTTACAGAGGTCTGCGTGGGGAATTAAAAGACGTTCTGGCTCAAGTGGTAAATCCTCCACAAGACTGTTCCGAATATATCGATCTGGTAGTGCAATTGGATCATCGACTACAGGATCGGAAAGCCGATCGATCCAGATTTGAAACCCGACTTTTTCCAAGGCCACAAAGTTCCATGAAAGGAATTGATTCTGTGGAACCCATGCAAATAGGGGTTGTTAAAGGACCTTTAACCCAAAAGGAGAGGGAAAGGAGGAGACAACTGCAATTATGCCTCTATTGCAGAAACTCAGGGCACTTTCTTCGAGATTGTCCAGTGAAGCCCAAGAAGAAGATAGTAGGGGCGTCTGATAAAGGTACCGAGAATTCTGAGCCGGGAAACGACCTCGCCCGGCAAGTGTAGAGGTCCGCTTGCCGAGCGTTAAAACCAGTTCTTTGACCTCGCATTTCATCATGCCCATGGTCCTCGTGAGTCCAGAGCAACCTAATTGTATGCATGCCATTAAAGCATACATTGATAGTGGCGCAATCGGGAATTACTTGGACTGTGAACTGGCAGCCAGGATGAATCTATCTCTTTGTCCAAAGACGGTGAAAGACGTCATCACCACCGTGGATGGGACGGAAATAGCTTCCGGACCCGTAACTCACACCACCATGGAAGTAACGTTAGTAAGCCAAGATGGGCATCAAGAGAAGATCGTGTTTGATGTGATCAAGGCCCCGCAGTTTCAAGTCATCTTGGGAGTCCCTTGGTTGGAGAAACACAATCCTCAAATTGATTGGCGAGCAAAGACAATCCGGTTCCAGAATGCGCTTCTACCTGTTACCCTCAGCCCTCCACCAAACTAGCTGCAACTGTTTCTGAGAGTCCACAACTGCCTCCTGAATACCAGGAATTCCAAGATGTCTTTCGGAAAGACCAAGCTAATTCTTTGCCTCCCCACAGATCATACGACTGTCAGATAGACTTGATTCCCGGATCCACTCCTCCGTGCAGTCGGATTTATGCCCTCACTGAACCTGAAAATCTCCACCTAAGGCAATATTTGGACCAGTACCTGGCTAATGGATTCATCCGTCCTTCGAAGTCCCCGGCCTCCTCAGCTCTGTTCTTCGTGCCAAAAAAGGAGGGAGACTTAAGAACGTGTATAGACTACCGTGCCCTGAACCAGATTACAATTAAGAACAGGTATCCATTGCCATTGATCCCAGAACTACTTGACCAAGTCAAAAACGCCTGTATATACACTAAGTTGGACCTCAGAGGAGCCTACCATTTGGTGCGAATAAAGGAGGGCGATGAATGGAAGACGGCCTTTCGTACCAAGTATGGACTGTTCGAGTATGAAGTGATGCCCTTCGGGTTGTGTAACGCACCGGCCGCGTTCCAGTTCTTTATGAATGACGTGCTCCGTGAACTCATTGATGTGTGTGTAGTTGTTTACATTGACGATATTCTGGTTTATTCGTCCTCTGAGGCAGAACACCGAAAACACGTCACCGCGGTACTGGAGAGGCTCCGAAAACACAAACTTTTTGCAAAATTAGAGAAGTGCGTCTTTCATGTCACTGAGGTCGAATTTTTGGGATTTGTTTTGTCGCCTGACGGAGTTCACATGGACTCGAGGAAAGTAGATGCAATCATCAAGTGGTCCTCACCAACATCTGTAACTGATAAGGAACTTTTGGCTATTAAGTCCGCCTTTAAGGCCTGGCGGCATTATCTCCTAGGAGCCCGACACACTGTCACCGTCATTACTGACCATCGTAACCTACAGTATCTTAAATCAGCCAAAGCCCAATCCTCCAGACAACTTCGCTGGGCATTATTATTTGCCGAATTTGATTTTATAATCACCTACCGACCAGGCAATAAGAATGGTAAAGCGGATGCCCTCTCTCGAATTGGAGTAGATGAACACATGGTTAACCCTGAGCCCGTACCTATTATTCCTGAACAAAGAATCCTGGGTCTGATCGGCATGCAATCCATTGAAGAAATTGAAGCCCAGGTTAAACAACTTGTAACTCCAGCAGACATACAAAAATGGCATCTTCAGGGGGAAGACTTCACAGTAAAGAACGACTTATTGTACTTCAAGGAACGACTTTATCTACCCTGTACTAGCTTACAAAATCAAGTCATCTCTTGTTATCACGACTCCTTAATGGAAGGACACCCGGGTATGGCCAAGACCTCGGAAAAGGTCAAGCGTCACTTCTGGTGGCCATCTTGGAGAAAGAACATCAGAAACTTTGTCATGTCCTGTGGAGTGTGCGCCCAAAACAAGAGTCCTAAGGAGAAACCAGCAGGCCTCTTACAACCAATTGACATCCCACCTCGTCCCTGGCATACCCTCTCCATGGACTTTATCACCGACATACCTCCCTGTTCCGGATACAATACAATCCTGGTAATCGTAGACTTATTCTCAAAAATGGCACATTTCATCCCACTAAAGGGTTTACCGTCAGCAACAATCCTGGCTCGAGAATTCTTGAAAACATTGTTCGGTTGCACGGCTTTCCTTCAATTTTAATCTCGGACAGAGGAAGTCAATTCATCTCCCACTTCTGGCGGAGTTGCTGTCGGTTGGCTCAAATTGATGTGAGACTTTCAACCAGTCACCACCCACAAACCGACGGTCAGACCGAAAGGACCAATCAGACTTTGGAACAGTACCTACGCTGCATGCTGCAACAGACAGAAGGAACTTGGAAGGACATCCTTTGGATAGCCGAGTACGCTTACAATAACTCAGTCCACTCTGGAACCAGAAAGACCCCGTTTTTTCTTTTGTATGGTAACCATCCTCGAACCTCTAACCTGGATCCACCTCAGGATCTTGGAACACCAGCAGTTGACCACCTACATTCAACCATCACCCAAGCCTTCAAGGAAGCTACTACCCACCTTCAAAGGGCCAAGGAACAATACAAGAAAGGAGCAGATCAACATCGGAAGGAAGCCCCTCAATACCAAATAGGAGATCAAGTCTGGTTATCCACCAAACATTTACCCCTAAAGGGACCACGCACCTTTAACCCAAGATACCTGGGACCCTACTCTATCACTGCCATAATAAATCCAGTAGCGGTCAAGTTGGATTTACCCCCTCGTATGAAAATGCACCCAGTCTTTCATGTTTCACTACTAAAACCTGTTCAACCAGAAACCCGATTGACTAAATCTCCTGAACCTATCCTAGTTGACGGAGAACTCGAGTTTGAAATCAAAAATATCCTGGATTCCAAGATCTCCAAATCAAAACTACACTACCTGATTGACTGGAAAGGCTACGGCCCCCAAGAAAGATCTTGGGAACCTGCAGAACATGTACATGCACCTCGACTAATCAAGAAATTTCATCGGACATTTCCTAACAAACCAAGACCTCCGGAGAAGTCAACCTTGGGAGGGGCCTTAAGGGGGGGGTGCTGTCATGATCCCTGCTTCCAAGGGGTCAGGACTTGCCCCACGACCTTGGAAGCAGGCCCATAACTCTGATCCCAGGAACCAGCCAGTCCCTATTGGGACCTTTTGGACCTTGTCCTGGCGCCAGTGGCGCCAGGCTCATGAAGGTGACTGGTCCCGGCACAGGAAGTGCCGGGCTCATATTAGATAAGAGTGCTTGGTGGACCTACCTGTAGCAGACCATGCTGCTTACTTACCAGCTAGCTGGTCTCCTGATCCTTCTCTGCCTGGGACTACTTTTTCTGTCTGGGTGGAGCAGGAGCCACTCCCTGGAAGCAGAACACAGGAACTCTTCTAGAAATCTGGAACTCTTTTTCTTACCTGGGTGAGGCCGTGGAAGAAGACGCCTAAGCACTACAGAAGGCTATTTAAACCACACCCGATTGGTTTCACATGCTTCGCGTTATTCTGCATCTGCAGCAGGACGCTCACCGTGTCAGCTCCAGGAAACCTCCAGCTCCAGACCCTGTGAACACGAAATCACCTGCTGGGATCCAACCTTCAGTCTTCAGCAGCTCCTGCAAAACAAAGGCACAGGTTAGGCTAAAGCAAAGGCAGCGCATCTACTTACCTAATCCAACGGCAGCATCCAAGGCGCTTTTTTCAGCCTTTCTCTTCCGGCATCCGACATCTGCAAAGAGAAAGAACATCGGTCAGTAATATTTAACTACAAAGTCTGCTTACCTGTGTTACGCCCGTTCCAACTCAGCTCGCGCTGCATTCCGGCACCTGCAAGACAAGATACATCGGTTAGTAACGCTTAGTTACAAGACTGCTTACCTGTGTTACGTTCGCTTCCAATCTGTTTGCGCTGCACCTCGGCACCTGCAAAGACAAGAGAGACATTACGGTGCATTCTACAGCGCTAGTGCAGTCTTTCTACTTACGTGCCATTAGAAGAATAATCTTCACCGCCACAGCATCTGAAAAGGAAAAGACATAGACTTTAAAGACTTAAGACTTTTGAAAGAGAAGAGAACAATCTAAAAAGGAACTTAAATACTTACAAGGCACGCTTGTGCAATAACGGCGTCTTCGCTCTCAGATAACCCTCTGCTATCAAGAGGCAGAGCTCGCATCCAGTGAAGCAACTGGACCCAGCGCCCCTGCACAAGACGCAGGATGGAGAGCCCGGCATTTACCTATCTAAGGTAAGCGCAATTATCAACCCAGTTCCACGGGGAAAGAAAGGGCGAGAGGGGCTAGGAACTTTCCCAACCTTCCAATCACTAATACCTTGGTTTACCCTTGCAGACACCTCACTCTTCAGCTTAAACTTTCGGTGAGAAGGGGGCCCTGTCCGGGAGCAAAACAAACCCTGCGCCTAACACTGAAGACGGTATCCCCACCAGATCAAGGCCTGCGCCTCCGAGGGAACCAGGTGAGCGTTACAACTACAGGGCTCTGAATGCTGTCACCAAGACAGATGCACACCCCTTACCTAGAACTAATGAGCTGGTGGATAAAGTACTTCAGCACATTCGACCTCACTGCAGGGTATTGGCAAATAGCCCCAGCAGAACATGCCAAGGAGAACAGAGCATGCTCAACTCCAGAAGCCCTTTACCAGTTCAGGGTAATTCCATTTGGATTGAAAAATGCACCTGCTACTTTTCAGAAGCGTGTGAATCATGTCCTTGATGGGATGGATGAATTCTGTCTTGCATACCTGGATGATGTAGCAGTGTTCAGTGCCACCTTGGAGGATCATGTGAAACACCTCAGAATTGTGTTGCAGGCCCTTCAGAAGGCTCAGGTGACCATAAAGGCCAGCACGTGCCAGATTGGTCAAGGTTCAGTGGTCTACTTTGGGCATGAAGTAGGTGGAGGGAGATTCAGCCCCTACCCAGTAAAGTACAAGCAGTACAAGACTGACCTACCCCCTCTACTCAAACCCAGGTGAGAACCTTTTTAGGTCTCATTGGGTACTACATAAACTTCATGGCAGACTATGGTACCAAAGCTGCCCCTCTGACCGCTCTCACAACCCCAAAGAAACACAAGAAGGCCTCTTGGTCTGAGGAGTGTGGGAAGGCCTTCAATGGCTTAAAACACTCCCTGTGCCAGGCCCCTGTTCTCGGGGCCCCTGACTACAAAATACCTTTTATTGTGCAGACAGGTGCCTCTGACACTGGGATCGGTTCTGTACTATCGCAGCTAGATGAGAAAGGGAAGAAATATCCTTTTGGATTCATAAGTCACCAGCTTAAGGACAGAGAGCTCAGGTGGTCCACAGTAGAGAAATAATGTTTCTCTGTTGTGTGGGCCCTAAGGAAGCTGAGGCCCTACCTCTATGGGACCCACTTTACTGTGCAAACTGACCATAAGCAAAGTGGCTCATGAACATAAAGGGAGAGAATCCAAAGTTGCTCAGGTGGTCCATAAGCCGGCATGGGTTTGACTTCACCATTGAGCATAGGGCAGGTGTCCAACATAGCAATGCTGATGGGTTGCCCAGAATGTTTAACCAACCTGAACAAGAAGTCCATCCAAGGGTGGATTAGTTCCCCCTGTACTTGGTCTGGGAGGGGCGAGTGTTAGGAAATATTTTCATTTATGGATAATTTTTCCTTCAGTTGTGAACCCCCCAACTTTTTGCTGTTGTTTGACCATCCTAGCCTGACTTTTACCAGTGGAGCCCAGCCTTCTGCTGCACTCTGCTGTGCTCTTTGCTCATTTTATTATGGGGAAACTGACAAGCCCTTCAGACTGTCAGTACTGGGAGACTTTGTTTCCCTTAGTCTTCCACTTTGTTGCTATTTCTTAGCAACATTTTATTAGTGCACAATGTACCTTCAGTGCAGTGCGCTTGGGTCTCTTTTTCATTTTTAAGACCCTAGACACCCTCAAAGGATTTTTGGTGAATGTACAAGTGTGCCTACGACATTTGGCCCAGGACAGTGGCCAGTGCCTAAAATGGCCATGCCACAGGGATCTTTGTTCTGTCCTTTGGCCATTTGTCCCTTTGCCTTGCCCAGATCGAGCAGACACGGGAAATACCTTATTTTGTCATGGAGGCCCCTGCACAAACCGAAGCTTTTGCGGGCTTCTGCATGCCTTGTGTGTGTGTGTGTGCGCGCGCCCATGATGTGGGCTTGAAGCTGTCTAGTTCCAATACACATCCTGGGTGGCAGGTTGTCTGGTGTGTTGGGAATAACTGGGACCACCATGGTCCGTGATTGGTCCACGCCTGGGACGGTTGAATGTGAGAAGATCACCTATTGGATTCTCTTCGTTTTGGCGTGAAGGAGATTCCGGATAAGAGAAGTCACTCTAAACCTAGTGCAGGTCGTTCTTCTGAGTTCACACCGAACTTAGTAAAGGTGCCAAGTATCCTGAACCGAAGAAGCAGATCCGTGGAACCACTGGTGACCCGCTGGAAGGTTTGGCACCCTGACCCCGCTGTTGGCGCGTCGGAGCCCCTGTTTCCCATTGATAACAGAAGGCCTGCAAGGGTGCTTTGACCCATTGGAGTGGTGGGACTAACTACTCTTAGCACCTCCTGCTTAACCTGCAAACGAGCCTACTCGGAAATGTTCCTGCACCGCCCAGTGAATTGACCAGCTTGTACGGGACCTTTACCTTGAAACCCCCTTCGTCTCGAGTTTCTACCTGAGACTTGGGAACCCATATGTTCTTGGTGGAACGCACTCTCCCGCCGAGTTTCCTAGGTCTGGAACTAGGAGAGACTGCCCGAACCCGAGCATATGCAGTACCCGTGTCGCCCTGCTGTGGTGACGAGCTTCATGGGTTCCTTGCTGCTATGCTCCCCTGTGCCCTAAGATGAGCTGCAGTGGAACTGGCCCAATCCCTTCACCAGAAGTGGGGAAATCGCCATTGTCCCACCACAGACTGAGGTCCCAGAACACAGCCCCTGAAATCTGGAGAGATGCGCAACTGCTGGACTTAACTGGCGAAGTTTGGTCCAGAGTGCATCAAGGGTCGGTAAATACTTGCATCACTTACCGGTGGCCCCTGGCGCATCCATAGATCTTTACAACGAGTGTCCCCTGAGGGCCACTCTTATTTATTTAGGTAGCCTGTGCTACCAAGCTATTCCCTATTCTATGAAATTGCTCTGCCCTCTTGTGGAGACCCTCCTTGAATAGTGGGACCTTATTCTTCATCAGCTCACCCACCTTCCTGAGCCACTACAGCCCCTTGAAGAAGACCCGTTTTGAACTTAAGCGCACGATTGAGTGCTCCGGCACTGAATGTACTTTTGAGCGCAAAGCTTCTCACTTCTTAGGGACTAGTCTACCTATTAGTTAGAGTTTGAGTTGTTGAAGGACAGCCTAAAGTATATTTGCTCTGTATGACCCTTTTCTGTTGCAGATTGTGGATCTCTACTTGCCGAATGTACCTTTAGGCCAATAGTTACTGAATATATGTTTCATAGTGTTGTGTTAGTTTTGTTTATATTGCTGTGGTTTCACTTTGTGTTTCACCAAACCAATCAAGGTAGCATTGGTGGCGGTCAAGACTAGGTCTCAGGAGGGGTGAGGGTGATCGAAAGTCCACAATGAGCACACACAGTAAACAAAAACCACAAATTACTTTCAATCAGGTGTATATATCAAAAATACATATACATTCATTAAAGGCACTCTTACCCCTCCTGAGACCTAGTCTTGACTGCCACCAATGCTACCTTGATTGGTTTGGCTTGGCGAGAAGGTTACCCTGTTTCAAGAAACTAGGCTAGCCTTCTGAACCTCTGCCTACTAGGTCAGAGTTCAGAAATCCATCTTAACATATATATTTGTCAAATTTGTTTAAGTAAAAGGCGCATTACTGTAGCTTTATATTCACTCATTCAGAATGGAAGGATATACGTAACAGAATGCTATATAAAAGACTAATAATTCCCGTCTTGTTTCTGCAACTTAATTTGAAGGCTTAAAGAAGCACAATTTGCAGCTTGCGATAATGCAGAATGTAAAGAAAATGTGAAGGTGCAAAATAGGAAAAGAAAATACTTTTTTGTCCATGACATCATGGAAATAAATGTGTTTAAAAATGGCGCATGGGGTAATTTTGTGACTCCATTTAAGTAGTCTTGGGAGTGACATGAACTAAGACTAATTTAAGTTTAAGACAGCTTTTCATATCTTACACGACCTGTAGCCATTGTAGCAATGAAAGATGTTCTTCAAACATACAGCATGCTTCAACATAGAAATTTAGTGTGCGACACTTGCTGAACAAATATTCGTAGGCTCTTCAAGATCAGCCGACGTCCAGGACATGGTGCTTTCCTGTTCTAGCAGATCGGCCTACCACACATGACAGACACCATTAAGTATTAGCTTTGACTTCATACCTTTATGTGATATCTGAGAGCAGCCGTTTCACCTCAAACAGGGAGTGTTATATCTGATAAGGATTCAAGAACAGGAAATTGACAGATACGAACAGAAGCATCCATAGAGTACAGTGAAGGCATTTACTTAAATGGGTGCAGAGATCTCACTGTGAGGCGCAAAAACCCACCTAATGTAGTTTAACATAGGAGGCCTACCTCGAACAAACACAGTGACAAGCTAGCTCTAGCCCTCACTGTTCCAAACCACGGATATGACGAATGCACCACCATGTTACTTGAAACATATGTAGCCCAGCGCAAAGAGGGAAATGAGGAGGAGGCCCAGCAGCCTTGCCAGTCCATTGAAGCCAGACGGGCTGGGGAGGAGTGCAGAGCGTAGCAGCATCAGCATATGAGCTAGACAACCAGGCCCAGCTAAGCAGAACTCGTCAACCCAAGATGGAGCTGTTTCATTTGAAGCACACTCCGTGGTAAACATGAGTGGCAGGTGGGGGCTTGCTGTTTGCATGGAGACTGATGGCGTATGGTATTGTGTAACATAGCTTAATGAGAGATAAAGGTTACCCATTCCTTTTTTTACTAAAACCACAACTTGTTCTATTATTTACACATTCAAACATGCTCTTTGCCCACATGGCAATCTTGTTCAAAGATGTGATATTATATTATGTTATATCTGCTTTTGCTTTAGCTTGTTTAATGAAAATAAGAACCCTCAGAAGATAGGAGGTCATAGTAAATGCATTAAAATGATAACTCCTGTGTCAAGTGTATAATTCAGAGTAATGCATCAGAGTGGTATCTCTTTGAGTCTAAGAACTTTACAATTACTGACTCTATATGTTGAATCATGTTGATAAGTCAAAACAAAGGGGGTTTGTCCCCAAATGAACCATACCTGAGTATGGTAGAAATTATTGAACCACACAGTGAATGGAGCTACAGGTAATTGTAGGCTAAATCAAAGACAAATTAAAATGACATAAAAAGAATATTTAATATGCGAGATGTACTATTGTCATCCATAGAGTATGGGTGTTAAATAGCCCAAACCGAACATACATACAGCAGATTCAAAATAATTTCCCCAAAATATACAAAGTACTTGTTCTTTTGTAAACAGAACAATACAAAGTGAAATAAACATACAGAGAACACAGGGAACACAGTTTCCCACGACAGTTAAGTTATATATATATATCAAAGAATTACACTTTAAAAATTGCTATCTGGATAAGCCCCTGTCTTGAAAAAACAAAGCAAGAAAAATAATCAACCATTTCAGTATGAGTCTAACAAATGAGGAAATTATTAGGAGGTCCAGATGTAGAAGGCCAGAGATGAGTTTATTTGCTCGTGGCCTATAGACACATCCCAGGTCTATGTCCCGTGAGTAGCACCATACACCCTATGTGTGCAAGGGGTGTCTGATGCTAAGTGTGGACGTTTCGGCAGATGGGTAGGTATGACGCCTTTCTCAGGACCCCAGGGAAGATTGGAGCAGGTCATTGGACTAAAGCAGTCTGTGTTCGTCCAGGTAGTAGGCCAAAGTGGGAGAAAAGAGGAAGTGCTTCCTGTCTGGCAGAAATCCACAGTAGATACAGGAACCGAAGTGGAACCTGTAAAGGGAGTAGATGCCGCAAGCTTATGTAGATCTATTGCTGCTGGGCCGGTCTATGTGGTCAAAGAGGTCCATAATAATGGGCTGCTGCGCCTCTAGGTAAAGGGTGCAATATTTTCCAGGGTTAGACAGAGCTCCTGGACTAGGGCCGCGCGTTAGGGCATGGCATGGATTATAGACACTGCATGTGGTCCAGTCAATAAAGATGTGGCTAGGACTGAGAATAAAACACAATCTCAAAGGATTCAAGTGTGGCGGTGCTCCTAGAAAGCCAGTGGATGCTGCAATGCAGTTACCTCTGTAGTGGACCCCATGTTGATGAGCACATGAACTTAGGCATGCCTGTCTTTTAGCACTGAGACACAGTCTAGGGTGAGTATTGACATGAATGACTGATGACCAGGGGTCTGTTTTCTCAGCCTCAAATGAGGTGGAGATAAGAGCCTCGTGGTCATGCCTAATCATAGACAATCAAGACAGGAGAAGATGCAGATTATATGGGTGAAAGACATGGAGGCTTTCTGATGCAAAAGCCCCCATCAGCTGTTATCACCTTAATGTTAATTAGTGGCCATTCACCGCTGACAAAGAGCTGCCTGTACAAATATGCAGACACGTTAAGGAGTTTGCCTGGCCCCAATGCCAGGTTTTGAGTCAGTGCCATAAGTGACGCAGCAGCCTTCTATTTATGGTTTGCAGGTGAGTGCAGGAGAGTGGGGTCTGGGTGACCCAAAAGTTGCTATGTGTTTTGGAGGTCGCATAAGCTCAAAGCCCTGTGACTATTTTCCAGTGTCATTAAAGCCAATGTAAGCCGAAGAGAGGCTTGTTTTCCATCTTCAAGAATCATCACTTTAGTAACATGATGACCTTTTTCCTTAGCCTGGAATGCTCGCATGTTTTATGAACCATTGTTGTCGTGCTTTGGTTAGCAACTATGCTGAATAATGGCTGGGGAAATCTGTAGTGCCACCAAACGTGGGGTAGGACAGACGCCTCTGTCCCCACCATCAATTGCACCCATGCATAGGACTCCAGTACATTAAGGACATCAACCGGCACACCCTCTCTCACAACCAGCCTCTCTCCAACTGTCACACAGAGAACATTCAGCACTCACACCACATTCTACTCTCAGAACTCTGATGACGTCACCACTCATGCATAGCTGACAAGGCCAGAAGAACGCACATTACAACACATTTCCCCCTTATAAGAAAAAAAATCGGAAACCCAATAAAAAGAGAGTTACGCATGAAGAGATGGAACTGGAAAACATTAATCGGCCAGCAACCAAATCCACCACCTCTAGATGGATCCTAGGTCCCCCTCTTGCCTCCACAGTGCATAATGGTCTCCACACACACACACCAGGGGTATTCCTAAACCACTTTGCTGCTGGGTGACGTGATATACAACCTGAGTGTCACACCAATCAGAGACCCTAGGACATCCTCACATGCCACCCAAAACACATGCCCACATGACAGTGGGACAACAACTTCAAAACCTGCCACCTTTCAACTTGCACATAATAATATGAGAAAACAGATACCATCACAAACCACTCGAAAGACACTTAGACCCTCTGATCTAAATCTTACTGTCCAGTAACCACCCTAAGACCTTAAGCACCTCACGCACACAGGCAGCCATGCCCACTACACTGACTCTGCAGTTGATTTTACCACTTACAGCGGGAACACCAAAACATACATCCAAGGCGTTCCAAAGGCTTTACACATCCTCTGTGTGAGCTCTAAAACCTCAAGGGATCCAGTCACATGACGCACTCCCTCGACTGCAGTATCTACATAAATGGTGTCCAACACCAGAATTTTTAAACACAGGTGTCCAACACCTCTCCTAACTACCCATTTGTGTGCAACACCCCTGGAGTGGTACTGTAAGGTAGCCCCTAATTACAGGGGTATCTCCAATTATAAGGGTATCCCTAATCACGCAGACACCAGAATAAAGACACCCCTCTAGGAAAGTAAGGCCAAGAGTCTATCTTGCAAGGATAACAAATGTAATCTTTACAGAAATGAGGATGGGGCAAAGAACTCTGCTCCCTGAACGGTCTCTTCTGTCCCTCAACTGCTTTTTTCTCCTGCAAACAGGTGCCAGGCAGGAGCGTTTATACTCTTGACTTGGACACTGGATACAGGCTATGGCTTCATCCCAAACCGTCCTCCTTCCATACATCTCCAGTCTTCCTTGCTTCATGGTCGGATGTCTGTTTAGGACATGCTACTTTACATATTGCTAGCCCATGCAAGAATGCACTGTAGCTTTATTTATTCCTTCATGTTGCTACCTAAGAACATTTATGTATAAACACATTTTCCCGTTGTTCCCTCCATACTTCACTCATTATACTCATGTTTTTATGGGGTCCTGTAATTTCTTTTAAACCTGGTTTTCCATAATTCTGCGTTGTGTGCATTGAGCATGTTAAAATCTCCTTTTAGCATGCATGGGCTTTTTACAGACAGCAAACAGCTGGTCAGAGTGTTCATGCTTGCACGAACACCACAGCAATGCCTGTAGTCCATTTTTAGCACAGGCCACATTCCTTTTGGCAGAGAGCCTGTTTCTATTGTGCTTTCAGAAAAACTAAATATGATTTAACATTTACTAATTTATTCAGCTAATAGTTATTTGCACCTTAGATTTAAATAATAACTGCCTTCTTTTAGTGCCCGCCCATGTATGTGTGTTTTCGATTATATTTGCATGAAAAAAAGCTTTCTCAGTGCTCCTCCTACCCCCTGGTCTCTTGTAGTGCCTAGAAACAGTCAAAAGAAGTCTAGCCTAATTCTAAAGTGCTTGGGAATGAAGGAAGGCACTAGCTCCTTCCCAACAGTACGTAGGCAATGTATGTGCGGACGACCATGTGGCAGCCGCACATATGTCCCGGACCGGTACCCCTCTTTGGAGAGCCGAAGAGGCTGCGATACCCCTGGTTGAATGAGCCCTGAGATTTTGGGGTCCTGCTAGTCTATAACATTCGAGGATGGCCAAAATAATCCACCTGGAGATGGTTTGTTTTGTTATGGGTAGTCCCAACTTGTGACCTGAGTATCCTACAAACAGTTGGTCTGCTTTCCTGATCCTAGCCATTCTGCTGATGTAAAAGCTGAGAGCTCGCCTAGGGTCCAGCCTATGTAGCCTTTCCTCCTCTTTCCCCGGATGGGGAGGAGGGTAGAACGAAGGCAAGGTCATTTTCTGAGTAATATGAAATTCAGAAACCACCTTTGGGAGGAAATTAGGCTTCGCCTGTAGGACAACTTTGTCCTTGTGGAAGATTGTATTTGGGGGTTTACAGGAGAGAGCTTGTAGCTTGCTCACCCTTCTAGCAGATGTTAGTGCTACCAATAGGACAGTTTTAAGCGTGAGAAATCTCAGCGCGCAAGAGTGAAGTGGTTCAAATGGAGTGCCCATTAAGAAGTTTAAGACTAAATTTAAGTCCCATAAGGGAACCTGGAATGGTTTTGGAGGGTAAACATTAGTTAGTCCCTTGTGAAATTGTACCACTAGAGGAATTTTGAAATACGAAGGTTCCTCCGCAGTGCGCTTGAAGATAGAAAGCACTGCAAGATAGCCTTTTACAGTGCCCACTTGAAGGCCTGAATTTGCCAAGTAGAGTAGAAACGATAACACCGTTGGTGTACCACATGAAAAAGGGTCGATATTCCCTTCCCTACACCAGGTGCAAAATTTGTTCCAACGGCAGTGGTATAAAGACTTTGTTGCCGGTCTTCTGGCCGAAAGCAACACCTCCATGACGTCATCAGGGAGATCCCAATCCTTGTACCTCAATCTTTCAGAAGCCAAGCGTGAAGGTTGAGGGTTCTGGTGTCTGGATGGAGAACCTGACCTCCCTTCTGCGAGAGAAGATTCTCTTTGAGTGGAAGACGGATTGGAGGACAGATGGACATATCTAGAAGGTCCGGGTACCACGTTCTCCTGGCCCAAATCCGGGGCAATTAGGATCATGGTTTTCCGAAATCTTCTCAACCTCCTGATCATTTGAGGAATAACAGGGACTGGAGGGAACGCGTAAAGGAGTGGAAACTCCCAGTCCACTACGAACGCATCTAATAGAGATCCTCTCGGGGGAAATTTCCTTGAACAGAGCAGATCACACTTCTTGTTGTTGCTTGTGGCGAACAGATCCACCTGAGGGGTTCCCCAAAGGGTGAAGATCTTTTGAAGGACTTCCTGACCTAGCTCCCACTCGTGGGAGACTGTGCTCTGCCTGCTCAGAGCGTCCACTGTCAAGTTCTTCTCTCCGGCTAGGTGGACAGCCGATAGAGAGATTCCTTCTTGGATTGCCCAAAACCAGAGCTGCATCGCCTCTCTGCCAGTGGCAGTGATCCTACGCCTCCTCTTTTGTTGAGGTAGTGCATGGCCACCGTGTTGTCCGTCATTATCAGGACATTTCTCCCCTGTACTGATGGCAGGAAAGCTTTCAGCGCTAGTCTGATTGCTCTCAGCTCTAATACTGTAATAGGTTGATGTGTAGTCTGGACTCCGATGGAGACCAACGACCGCTGATGGTCAAGTCATTGGCATGGGCTCCCCACCCCATGAGTGAGGCGTCTGGGACTACTGTTATCTCCGGCCATGGTTGCCAAAACAGTTCTCCTTTCAAGATGTTCTCTGGATAGGCCCACCATTGAAGGTCGTGGGCTAACTTGTCCGGAATCCGGAGGAGATCTGTCATTCTCCCTGAGAATTGCGACCACTGACTTCTCAGTGCCCACTGAAGAGATCTCATTCTCAGGCGAGCCTCTGGCACAAGGAAGATGCAGGATGCCATGAGGCCTAGCAACCTCAAAAAGTCGAAGGCTGGGAGACGTTGGGCATTTTGAAACTTGGTGACCATCTGTAGAATATCTTGAGCCCTCACCTCTGGTGGCGAGGCTTTTCCCAGGGAAGTGTCCAGGACCGCTCCAATGAATTGGAGTCTCTGTGATGGTATCATCTGTGAATTTTTTAAATTGAGGGAGAAGCCCAATCTGTGAAGGAAGTGGAAGACATAATCTAGCTGGGCCTGGGCCTGTTCTGAAGATACAGCCCTGATCAGCCAGTCGTCCAGGTAGGAGTAGCCGTGGATCCCTTCCCTCCTTAGATTCGCCGCCACTACCGACATGAGCTTGGTGAAGACCCTCGGGCAGAGGTCAGCCCAAATGGCATATTGATTGATAATGAGAGTCGCCAATTGCGAACCTCAGGTATTTCCTGTGTTTGAGATGGATTGGCACATGGAAATAAGCATCCTGAAGGTCCAGAGATACCAGCCAGTCCTGGAGCTGGAGGGCCTGAAGGATCTGAGAGAGAGTTACCATCTTGAACTTGTCCTTCCTGAGGAACTTGTTCAATTCTCGTAAGTCCAGGATGGGTCTCAGTCCTCCGGCCTTCTTTGGTATGAGAAAGTAGGGGGAGTACCAGCCCTTGTTCCTTTCCGCTACAGGTACCGGTTCTATGGCACCATTCTCTAGCAGGTCTATAATTTCCTGCAAGAGGAGCGGATCTGAAACTTTCAAAGAGCTGTTCCACGGTGGATGACTCCGAGGAATATGTAGAAAGGTTAGGCAGTAACCTTGGGCAACTGTTTCCAATGCCCAAGCATCTGACATTATAGCCTGCCATTCCGTCAGATGGTGAGTTAACCTGCCCCCTACAGGTGCATTGTGTGGAAAGGCCTCAGAGTGGTTTGGGGGCGGCTGATGCAGATGCCGAGGGTAAAGAGGGACCTGCTGCTGCTGCGGCCTTAGTACTTTTGACCCTTCCACCCCGGGTGGATCTCCTTTGGCCTCTTTGAGCCGGCTGTCCTCTGCCTTTCCCGAATGCGGAATAATAGCGAAAGGACTTTCCTCTTCCAGAGGTTGCTGAGGGGCGAAAAGAAGGTTGGCGGATAGCAGCTCCTAAAGATTTTGCTGCTGCTTTAGAAGTCTGTAACTTTTCCAGACTGTCATCAGCCTTTATCCCGAATAATGAAGAGCCGTCAAAGGGCATATTCAAAAGTCTGGCCTGTACATCTGGAACAAAGCCCGACTTTCGCACCCACGCATGCTTGCGGATTGTTGTACTTGCCGCCATGGCCCTGCTGATGCTGTCAGCGGAATCAATGCCAGTTTGAAGTGATTCGCACATGGCATCCTTGCCATCTTTAATAATGTTAAGGAAGGCTTCCTTTTCCTCTCCTTCGGGTATGCAGTCAGCCGCTGATGAAGCACACTCCCATAGTGTGTGACTGAACCTGGCGAGCGTACAGGTGGCGTTGATGGACTTCAACGCCATACTACAGGCCGAGAAAACTTTCGTCGTACCTCTTGTCATCTCTATCCTGTGGGACAGTAGGGTAAGCGGTCCTACTGCTAGATGAAGTTGCTGCTTGAACCACCAGGCTCTCTGGAGTCGGGTGTTTTGATAAGTATTCAGGGTCAGCAGCCGCTACCCTATACTTGGTTGACAATCTTTTATTGACTGCAGGAATAACTTCGGGAGTTTCCCAATTAGATGCAATTTTCCTTTGTAAGGCTGCATGGACGGGGACCACCGGGTCCTCCTGTGGGCCTTTGTGTAATATATCTGTTAGGTCATCCTGTTGAAAAACAGGTGAAGGCGCAGACCAACCCATAAACTCAATAATTCTTGCCATCAGGGTTCTATAGGGTGTTTCGGCATGTTCCCCTGGGTCTGGCGTAACAAATTCCACTTCTGGGGAAGTGTCCAGCCCACTTGCCTCATGTAGTGACTCTTGTAGGTCCTTCAGCCTTCTTTCCTCAGAGGTGAAATCCTCTGCAATAGGTAGTGTGGTCCTCTGTAACCCGAATGTTTCCTGGTCAGAATCTTCCCCCTCTTCATAAATTGAAGAAAGTCCAGGGTACTCTGACCTCTTAAAAGGAGTAAAACCCATCTCTAAGGCAGAAGGAGCCAAACTTGTCGTTATTGGACGAGAAAACGCTGATGTCGTCGACGCCGATGTAAAAGGCTTCGAAGGCGCCGAAAACGGCGTTGAAAAAACTGGAAGGGGTCTCGAAGAACTCGAGAGGATCGGGATCCTACTCGAGGGCATCGGTGACGGTCTCGGCGTCGTGCCGGATGCCCTTGAAATCACTGTTTGCTGTGGGGTGGCCTTGGTCCTCTCTTTCATCGGCGTCGGCGTCGACGATGGCGTCTAGTCGATCGATCGATGCGTCGAGGAACCCTTCGACAACGGCGTCGATGGCGCCGATCCGTGCATCGAAGGAATCTTTGACGACGGCGTCGAAGGAATCCTCGACGACGGCGTCGAAGACGGTGCCTTCTTACCCGATGGCTCATGGCGCTCTCGGGTGGAATGTTTCGCCGGGTGCTGCGACTCGCGGCGTTTTGATTTTTTGGGTTTTTCACCCAGGGTATCACCCTCAGCTGTTCGAGGGGGTCGAGGCCGCATTCTCGAAGACGCTTAACATTTTCTTTCTGAATTCCTCCCACTCAGCTTGAGAACTGTGTTTAGTGGGACAGGAGACTCTTTCTGGGGACACAGAAGACGACGAGGAATGGGACCTTCGACGTCTCTTTTTTGAGTGTCTTGATCTCGATGAATGGTGGGAGCTGCTTCGAGATCTTGAATGGGAATGTTTTTGACGGCGAGGAGACGAATGCCTCGAATCAGCCGACAAAACTTTCGAGGAGGTTTTGGCTGACTTACCTCTCTCGAGCTTCCCCTTGCGCTCCTTCAAGGCTTTCGCCGTCATGGACATGCAGTCCTCACACTCCGAACAATGGTGCTCGGATCCCAAGCACCATAAGCAGATCCTGTGTGGATCCGTTATTGACATTTTTTTACCGCAGTCTCGACATTTCTTGAAGCCGGATCGCGGCGTCGTCGGTTCTGATGAAGAAGCCATCGAGAACGATAAGGTATATTCGAGTAGAAATAGATAGTTATCATGACTGAACTGAGCAACGACGTTCCGAGGCCCCATGAAGCGCGGAAAAATGGAACTGAGCAACGGACGCAGCACGTGGCTATTTATGGGCATGGTGACGTTGGCGCCGATACGGTGGCCGACGAAGGACATCGACTCGGCGGACGTCGATGCGCAGCGCCCTCTACAGAAAAGATTTCCGAGGGCAGCAAGCTGGAAACGTATTATCAAAGATAAGGAATACGTCGGAGGACAGAATCCCTTCATAATGCATAATACTACCACCCGCACCTGGACCCGTGGGTTGCTAACCCTCGACCCCAGTTTGCCGTAGTCAAAACCTGATTCCGTACATAAATGACACATTCTACACACATAACAACCTGCATCTTACCAACTCCATAAGCAAGAAGTAGGCATTTAAAAACACAGATAAATGTGGCCCATTAAATAAGCTCAACACTTCCATAGTCAAATTCTAACAATTGCAGTATTTGAGTGCTTGTGTGAAGAAAAACATAACCCTAAGAACTGGTGCATTATTGCATTCTCCCCAACGCTCCCAATACATTTTGCACCATCCGTTACTTTTTAACAGAAGCCACAACATGCATCCAATGCCCCACACATCACCACTCCAACTCTTAATACCAAATACAACATGCCTCACATTACCTCTAACATAATGGGCCTCATTACGACCCCGGCGCTAAACCATGGTGCTATTAGCATCATGGTCCATGCCGGGGTCCGCCATGGTGAATGGCGGAATTACCACCCCATTCCAAGGTTGGCAGGGCGGTAATTCCCCATTCACCATGGGCCCTTCCCCATTCCCATTTTTGCCCCATAGGGCTCAATGGGAATGGGGAAGGCGCTAAGTACGGTGCCGCAAATTGCGGCACCGTACTTAGCACCAAGGTCCCTTTGCGGCACCCTACTTTAAGGGCTGGTAGAACCAGCCGTTAAGGTTGGGTCCCGCAAAGGGACCTCGTAATTAGGCGCTAAGTGTTTAACGGCGCCGCAGCCTTTTACGGCGCCGTTAAACACTTGGGTCATAATGAGGCCCAATGTCTTCCCTATTGATGGCAGTGCCTGCTGCATCATTAAGCATTTGGTCACTGCTGTCCTCCCATGTGTGACTGCTCTTACATAACAACTGAACAACAGCTCAGTTCCATTATTGAATTTATTAAACTGGCTACTGGCAATAAGGCACTCCCACTACTGGTAATCCAATATAAACCAAATAGCATCTTGTGTGGTCAACCTCCAGGCGGTTCACATACAATCCTAAGCTAAGCACTGCCACAGTATCCAATGAATTCCAAAAACTTCACAAAGTTCTCTTACGTCCGCCATACTTCTTCCAATCGGCGGATTCGTCTTTTCAGTTGTTATGCCTCTTTTTATGACATATGACCCCAGTCCCTGAACGATTGAGCATGAAACAAACGGCAAGCACAACAGTGGTGTCCCTCAGTGATGCGTTCTTCACCATTTCCAATACTGGGGCCAGCAGCATAGCATACTGGCTCTTAGCGCACCATGGTGTGGTTATTTCTTTCCTATATGGAAAAACTGCCGCCTGCCAAGTTCTCATGGTATCTTCACCAAACACAGATGCATCAACTGTAGACACCTTTGTTCTGGTATGTGCAACGTTACTTTACACATAGAGCACATCATCATGCCCATCACTTGGTTGACGCCATCATTTGATCCGTAGCAGCGTAGCAGCGTAGAGAGAAGAGCTCTCCCGGTGCTTGTAGTCGCTTCACCCCAGCGGTTTTAACTGCACTGACCTTACCAGTTTGATCCACATGGTCTGCACCCAGCGACACAAATGACAAGCTCAGACTGTCGCTGGACCATACTCCACAGTTGTTGGGCAGAATAAGTACATTAAGCCTTTCTCTGATACAGAACAGTACCCCATTTAAAGGTCCATTCTTTTAGTGGCAGCAGGACCATGAAGATCAGCTATATCACTTAATGTGTCACACTTCCAGTAGCCAGTAGTAGTGGGACGCTGGCACACTCAGGCAGCGAGAGGGTATTTATCTTCCTAGTTTGGGGGGTGGAAGATGTCCTCTGGCTGTCCCCCCAGCACATGTCAGGTCCTTCGTCGGTAGTGTGAAGTTATCATGAAGCAAGGCACAGACAACAGATTCAAATTTGTAATCAAATAAGTTTATTTAACTTAAAAGGTAGAGTTGAGTAAGGCCTAACTTTCCCCATGATAAGTTGGGAATTCCCAACCTAATGAAAACTAAGGATAGTCTGTGTCAGGATGACCAAATTAAGTATCTGTCTGTGTCCAAAACCAACACTTAACTCACAACTAACTGTGGACAATGTGTAGGGATGTCAGCCTCAAAAGAATAGTGTTCAAAAGAAAGTTCTGAGCTCCTTCCAGCTCTTGGCTTAGGATCAGCTCCCCCTTCCCCAAGTTCAAAATAGTTCTCAGAATATTGGAATTCTCTTCCCCAAGAGTTCAAACCTTCTTGTTTTCAAAAATAACACAGGGTTCCTTTCCCCAAGAGTTCAAATCTTCCATCTTTCCAGAAATAACACAGTTCCTTGGGACACTTCCCAAGTTGGGGTTTCCTTCCCCAAAAGTTCAAATGTTCCAGCTTTCAAGAAATAACACATGTTCTTGGGACACTTCTCAAGACGGGGTTTCCTTCCCCAAGAGTTAAAAACTTCCAGCTTTCAAAATTAACACAGTTCCTTGGGACACTCCTCAGTATGGGCTTCTTTTCCAAAAGTTCAAAGCTCCCAGCTTTAAAAAAAGAACACAGTTCTATTTCTTAATTTCAGTTTCTCATACAAGGGTGTGGCAATCTATAAGCTTGACTTCAAATATACTTTTTTTGGCGTTTTCCAAATAGGGCACTCGCAGTCTAGGCACAGTTGTCTGACCACACGGTCCACCCATCACAAGTCTCTCAACCGATACCCCTTCCTGGTGCTTCCATCATCACTTAGCCTCTGGTTCCATCTGACAGTGATGCCTAGTTGATTCCGCAGTGTCACATTCTTCAGACACTGCCCAGAGTCTGGCTTAGCCACTATGCACTTTATTATTCTTTATTGTATTCTTCTGGCTCTTGCCAACACAAGTTTCTCTCAGCTTGCAATTCCTGGGCCCCTCTTGACTTTGGGCCACTATTGTATTTCTCATCGTTATACCTTCCTTGGTAGTCTCTTGACTTCGTCACTACTTGTTTTGTGGGCCCCTCCTAGATTCAACCAACACCTCCTCTCTCGTTTTCACTCCCTCGTCAACATTTGTTTCAAGGGCCCCTCTAAACCTAGGGCCAATACTGGATTTCTCACTTTTATACCCTTTTTGGTATTTTCTTGACTTTGGCAATATGTGTCTCATAAATTATATACTTTGATTTCTGGTTCACGTCTTACTTGGGGTTCACTCCATTTGTGAGCATTCAATTGACTTTTTACTCTGTGCGGCATTCACAAGTGCTTTCAATACTTGTTACTCTGTGTGGTATTCCCAAATGCTTTCCATCAGTTTCACTTCACTTGATATCTTGACAATACTTGTTCCGGTATTCAGCAGTACTTTTAATCAATTGCCATTCCCTCAGCATTTGTAAAGGACTTTGTTATACGTTACCGGAGCGCCCCGGTCAGAGTGTGTATTGGATTTACACTCACTGGTCGCACACAGCAGCGTTCTTCCTCTTGGCGTCCTTTGCAACAGGCTTCTCCAGGCTTATGCTACTTCCCGGCTTCTGCAGACTCCTCGCACATCGCACACTCTCCTGGCTTCCTTTGGCAGCGGCTGTGGTCAGAGGGAGCTCCACAGCTTCTCACCACCAGACCCGCTCCAGCAGATAGCAGGATCTCCGTACCCTCGCACAGCCGACCACGCCTATGGCGTCCCCTTTTACTGTGTAGCACTGCTCCAGTCACCTGGGTCTTGAGCTTCTTTTCCACCAGCCTGTTAGTCATCTCTCATAACGGCGTTCATTATTATACCCATCAGGTGTGTTAAGTGACCCCCGGTGTGGGTCATTGAGTTCTCTTGCCTGACTATGGAGGACTCCATTAGGCAGCCATGCCTGGTTTTTCCTCTGGTATGCCTCCATTTGTATTTGTATTTTGTATTTATTTGGGTTTTATATAGCCCAAAGAGTGCAGAGAAACAGTAGAAAAGGCGAGAGAAAATTAAGGAAGATAGCAATAGTTTGGTGGCCTCAAAAAAAACGAAAGGGCGAGCTTTCTGAATGTTATGTAAATAAAAGGGACAGGCGCGTGAAGATAAAGAGATGTGAGGGTTGAGAGAGAAATCTGAATCTAAATAGAGTCCTAAGTTACGAGCTGTAGGGGAAATAGGTAGCTGAGAAGGAGGAAATTATAGAAAAGAGGGAGGAAGAGGAGAAGGAATAGTGGTAGTGGGAAAGAAAAGTACCTACATTTTAGTAGCATTGAGCAGTAAGAAGTGAGCTGTCATCCAAGATTTCATGGCAAGAAGACAGGAACTGAGCTTATTGTGGATGCCTTATGTTATGTTATAGTGCATTTGTATAGCGCTTTATGTACCAATGGTATCATCTCAAAGGGCTGTGGGTTAAACCCCCTTGGGAACTGTGGTCCACATAAATTGAGAGATTAGTGTAGTAAATAGTGCTTGCGTACACTTGGTATGTGAACAGCCAGAGTGGTTTGCATGGGTTGGTTGCATTCTAATGCTAAGTGTGGTAAAATGGATGTCAGGGATCGGTGTAATGTGCACAGCAAGGAGGGTGGTTTCTGCATTCTGGCTGCCATGTGTAAGAAATTGTGTGCCGCTAGGGTGATTTTCTTTCATGGGATATAGCAGCATTTTACCAGGCTATTGAGGTGTTCTATGAACGATGTAGGTATATGTGCAGCTACGCCGAATTGATAGAGGGGTGTAGCTGTGTTCGATTGTTTGTTGATGTAAAATGGAGAGTGGGCATATTGGTAGGAATTAGCGTCTGCAGTTATTGCAGTTATCGGTGGGTGCCCCTCTTACTTGGGATGTTTTCAGAGCTCAGTGCGCTGCCCGTGTCTGCACTGATGGTTTGTGGTTGTCAAGCTGATTGGCCCGAGAGGACCGGGTACCTGTAGTCTTGGTGGTTGGTCTTGCAGAGGTCGCCAGTCTGGAGTCCGGGAACTGATGAAATAGCGGCACGAGGAATCAGCCTCTCCACCACCCAAAAGAGGAACTGGGTGAAGGATGGACCAACCCCCAATGTCACGAAGGCACTCTCCCAGGTAAGCGTGACAAGAGGATAGTAGGCTCAGATGGATGGAACCATAGTCCAGGTGGAGCTTGTTGTCAAGACCATGAATCTTCCAAGAACCTCAGTGCAGCGACAGTTGGTAGATAGACCAGTGTAGCAGAAAAGGTATTCGCAGTAGGCAAAAGGAGCTTGGCTGGTGCAGATGGTTCCAATGGCACACAGGATGAGATTCGGAGTCAGGCAAGACAGGAAAGAGTGAGGTCAGTTGGAGCTAGCTGTCTGGTCAAATGGAGAACTGTAGGAACGTGCCCAAGATGGAACAGGGGAATGCAGGCTAGTGTAGGATAAGTCCCATCTACACAATGATGACTCAGGACAGAACTCCGGAATGGGCTGAGGGAAGGCTGACCCAGGGCAGAACCCAGGTAGTAGCTGGAGGCTGGCTGGCCCAGGGCCGGACCCAGGTGAGGATTGGAGGCAGGCAGGCCCAGGACAGGACCCGGGTAAAGACTGGAGTCAGGCTGGCCCAGGGCAGGCCACAGGTAAGGACTGGAGGCAGGCAGGCCCAGGACAGGCCACAGGTAGGACTGGAGGCAGGCAGGCCCAGGACAGGCCACAGGTAAGGACTGGAGGCAGGCAGGCCCAGGACAGGCCACAGGTAAGGCAGGCCCAGGACAGGCCAGAGGTAAGGACTGGATGCAGGCAGGCCCAGGACAGGCCACAGGTAAGGACTGGATGCAGGCAGGCCCAGGACAGGCCACAGGTAAGGACTGGATGCAGGCAGGCCCAGGACAGGCCACAGGTAAGGGCAGGGCAGGAACAACGAGGTGAGCAAAGCGAACCGCATTGAGACGCGACCCGCTTTGACTCGCGGCCTCTTTTATGGGCCGCCGGCGCCCGAGAGGCCTGGAACGCAAACCGTTCCGTTTCCGGGCGCCGGCGAACCCATAACGAGGCTTGGGAGGCAAGCCCCCACGGCGTATGCGCGGAACCGAGAGAGAGGGCCTCCGCGCATGCGCCGAAGGCCGCCGGCCCCGTAACCCGTCGCTCCCCTCCCGGCGAGTCCCCAGACGCGAACGCGCGGGTAGACTCGCCAGGAGGAAATGGGAGCGGCAGACCCCAGTCTCCCGCGTGACATGACAGTGGTAGTGGATTTCTGAGAGAGGTAAACTGATCGGTGGGGAATGTTGTGTTATCTTGGTCGGGCCATCCTTTTCCAGATGCTTTGTATTTGCACTCGGAGGGCCCATTTTCCAGGTCCCTGGTGGGATTTTAAATTGGGTTACTGGGTGCTTCTTGGGTTATTGTATGATTTTCCGGAGGGTTGTAGCCAAGCATAGTTGCTTCTGTGCCACCGGTACAGAGTTGTAGGCTGTTATCCCTAGGTAGGCAGGGGTCATCTCTATTGATCATATAGCACCAGCTATGCTTTGGTGGTTGAGGTAGGTGCGTGCGGCTTGCAACTGCATAGCCCAGAAGTCCTTGGTCTGTCGGCAGACTTCCGTTCGCTGACTGTTCCTGCTATTCTTGGTTGAGGTAATTAATTAATTGGTCAGCCATCTTCCATGGCTCTCCTGTTGTGTTTTAGGTTAGTGCAGATTCTCACAGGATGTAGGTCATTGGGGGATTGGTGTATGGTCCTGGGTGAATCCTTTCACAGATTTGGGAAGAGCCATGTAGTCCTAGTTGTGTTGAATATGGGGAGGTAGTGAATTCCATAGAGTTGGTGCCAAGGTCGTATAGGATAACCCTCAAAGTCTGGATGAATTAGAGGCTGGGAGCACTAGTAGGAGGGCTGTGCTTGATCTTAGGGTGCGTGTAGGGCGGTAGCGCATAGTCTTCTCTTGGAGGTATGTCGGGCCAGCCTTGTGCACTGCCCGGTGGGTGATGCACAGGATTTTTAAAGTGGCTCTTCATCCAATGGGTAGCCAGTGGAGGGTGTGGAGAGCAGGCGAGATGTGGTCTCTTCGTCCCAGTGCAAGAGGTTTAGCAGCTGTGTTTTGGACTCTTTGGAGTTTAAGTTGGTATGTCGGAGCACCTAGGTACATGGAGTTCGCATAGTCCAATCTGGACTTGACAATTGACATAATAGAAGTCAATCTGTTAAGGAAGGAGAGATAAGGGAAGATGCGTCTCAGCAGCCTTATGTGGTAGTGACAGGATTCTGGACACATTATTGATCTGGTGGGACAGGGTTATGCCTGAGTCCAATGTGCAGCCTAGGTTTTTGACTGTGTTGGAGGGGGGGGGGGGTAGTGCAGAAGGAGGGAGGCCGTGGGAGTGGTTGCAGGAGTAGAGCTTTGTTGCCACATACCATGATCTCGGTTTTACCTGGGTTGAGAAGGAGGTGGTTTCTAGTCATCCATTGGTCTATATCACTGAAGCAAGTTGCTAGGTTGGCGGGATGATCATCACTCGTCTTGGGGATTCCCAGAATAATATGAGTGTTATCAGCATAATTGTAGCAGGTGAGATTGTGCCAGTGGATGTTCCCGGGTAGCCGGCTCAGGTAGAGATTGAAAAGGAGTGAGGAGAGGCAAGCACCCTTGGGTACGCCGGTGTTCACTGGGCGAGCTGAGGAAGTTAAAGGTAGAAGGATAGTGATTTGTTTCCTGTTGTTAAGGGACAAGGCAATCCATTTGAGAGCCCAGTCTCGGATTCCAAGGGAGTAGAGCCGGTCGAGGAGGATTGAGTGGCTAATGGTGTCAAAGGCAGCTGAGAGATCAAGGAGAACCAGAGCGGCGCATCCTTCAGAGTCTGCCATGACTTTGAGGTTGTCCCACATCAAGATCAATGTGGTTTCAGTTCCATGGCAAGAGCAGAAGCCAGACTGAGCAGGGTCTAGTAGGTTGTTGAATTTGGCAAAAAGGTTGAGCTGAGAGTAGGGTGAGCGGTTGATGAGTTTTGCCAGGAATCTGGTGCTGGAGATGGGCCTGTAATTGGATGGCTGGAGGGAGTCGAGGGCTGCCTTTTTCAGAAGCTGTTTGATGTGCGTTATTTTGAAGGCGTCTGGGAAGGAGCAAGAAGTGAAGGAGTCAATGAGAATGAACCAAGCCTGTTCTCCTGTACAGGTGAAGATTTATTTGAGGAAGGAGGTGGGGCAAAGGTCAAGGGGGCACCTGGAGGGTCTGCTGCTGGACAGCAGTTTAAGGAATCCCTCGCTCGAGATCGGCTTGAAGGAGTTGAAACAAAGTGCTGCGGGGGGGGGGGATCTTGAGCAGCGGGAGTTGGAGGGGATTTGGTTGGAGAGTTTGGCATTAAGGGTGGCGGTCCTGTCCAGTGCTGGTCTGTACTAGTGATGGGAGAGGAAGTTGGAGAGCGCTTGTGTGTGCGTGGAAGGGGCAGTGGTGCAGGTGGGTTTCAGAATTCCGAAAAAATGGTCTTGTGGAGCTCTTTACTACTGCTGCGGCAGTTGAGGATTATTTTATTATAGTAGGTTTTTTTGGCCTTTCGGATCTCAGATTTGTACATACGATGATGACGGACAAACAGGGATTTGCTAGGGTTTTTTTTATGCTTGCCATTTGCGTTTGAGGGAACGGTTATGGGTTTTGACAGTCTTTAGGTGGGGCGTGAACCATTTGGGGGTTGGTCCTTTGCAGGTGCGGGCAGGTCATAAGGGAGTGAGAGGGAGGAGTGAGTCATTGAGCCAAGTGTCAAAGGATTTGATAGGTAGAGGTCCATCTGTGGTAGGGAGTGAGCATAGCAAGGCTTCAGCCAGATCAGGTAGTACCTTGACCATGTTCCAACATTTGTGGTCGTGTGTTGAGACCGAGCAGTTAATGGGTGGTGGGTTCTGTGTGGATAGAGAAAGGTAGGGCTGAGTGTTCTCTCCAGATGAAGGGTTTGGGGCTGGACACCAACACGAGATCGGAGGAGCTGAAGATTGTGTCAAGGGTGTGACCTCTGGTGTGGGTGGGACCTGTGGTATGCCTGGAGAGGTTGAGTGCCTCTAGGCTGTCGACCATGGGTTGGGTCATGGGATTGTTGGGTATGTCAAACCAGATATTCAAGTCCCCCAGTAGAGTGAGTGAAGGATGTTTGACCAGAATGGTAGCTAGTGAGACAGAGATTGTTGGCAAAATGTCTGTTGTATCCCAGTGGCCTGCAGATGAGTAGGAAACTGTGTGAGAAAGTGGGTAACAGGGAAAGTCTGATCAGAAGGGATTTGCAGTTAGCTGTGCATGGCTGGGTTTCGGTGAGAGAGATGGGTATGCAGGGTTTGTAGAGGATGACTATTCCGCCACCTCTGGTGGCTCTGTTGTGTGGGATAAGAGTGTAGTCAGGAGGGAAAGCCTTGTGTGCGGTTGGTTTAAAGTCATCTCTGAACCATGTTTCAGTGATGAAGATGAGATCAGGGTTGTCAGTGGATAATAGGTTAAAGATGCTGTGATGGTTTCTGGCCACGGAGCAGGCATTGACTAAGAGGCAGGTGACTTGGTACGGGGAGGTGATTCCAATGATGCTGGTGGCCGGATGGACATGATGGGCCTGGGTGGCTGGTGGGGGAGTGTTGGGAGCAGTGGGAGGCTGGGCAGTAGGAGAGTCCGGGACAGTGTGAATGGTTGCGATGATGTGTGAAGAGGGAGAGGGAGTAGGGTTGGGTTGTAGTGGGAAAAGAGAGCATGCAGTGGTAGCTTTGCATACAATGGAGTTGGTGAAAGGATGGGGGCTTGGGTGGTGAGTGATGTTGGTGTGGTGGGGGGGTACCGACCAGCTGATGGTTTGGCTGCAGGTCTGGAGGGATGTGGAGGTGTAGAGGTGGTAAGCAAGAGGTTGTGAGCGAAGAGGGACAATCTGGGAGGTGGTAGCAGGGAGTTCCTGACATCTGAGCTACAGATGGATGGGACAGATGACTGATGTAGGTGAGGAGAGGCATGAAGAGTCGAGGAGAAGAGTGAGAAAGATAGAAAGAGCTGAGTATCATCTACGTAAAAGTGATGGGATATACTGAAAGAAGAGATAACATCAGCAAGTGGAGACATATAAAGAGGAAAGGACCAAGGACCGAGTCTTGGGGAGTACCATATGTGAGCGGGGACGTGAGAGATGAGGCCCCGGCACAGGAGACTGGGAATGTCCTCTGGGACATGTACGATTTGAACCAAGAAAGGTACAGACCCAGCAAAACCAAAGAAGGAGAGAATAGTTGGCAGAAAAGAATGATCAACATTATTGAAAGCTGGAGAAAGATCAAGTGAGCTAAGAAGAAAAGAGTTTTTAGAGTTTTGTGAAGACAGTAACAAATCTAGAACAGAGAGAAGAGCAGTCTCAGTGGAGTGACCAGGGAAAACAGGGAAGGATAGAATTATAAGAAACAAAGGTATAAACTTGAGAGTAGACAATTTGTTCCAGGATTTTAGAAAGGTAGGGCAAGAGTGAGATAGGATGGAAATTGGAAGCAAGGGACAGATCAGCCCTCTTCCTCGTATCAGTACCAGAGTGGTGTTTGAAACTGTCTGATTTAATAAAATAAGCTTTTACCCTTCTGTTTGGTCTCTGATATGTGTGTGTGTGTGTGTGTGTGTGTTAGTGAAATGAGGATATGTCCTCCTAGTTGGTCTCTTCCTCATCCCAGTACTAAGGTGTTGTTTCTGGGGAACAGTTTGGAAAGAGGAGAAGGGAAAGGGTTGACAATATCCCACAAAGGCTTTAGGGATAGAGGGCTCATTATGAAAGGGGAATGGGGGATACTGGGCCTCATTACGAGTTTGGCGGTAGACGTGCCCTTTTTAAGGGTACGGCTACCGCCAAACTCCCTACCGGCCCCGGCACCCGCAAATGGGCCATTACCGGCCCATTACGAGATGAATGGGCCGTTAATTGCCCATTCGCGGGTGCCGGTATGGCCGGCCTCCTGATCCCCATTCTGTCCCAGAGGGCAGAATGGGAGTCAGGAGCATGGTTGCACCAGCACGGTTAATAACGGTGCCGGTGCAATCACGAGTTCTGCTCGCGGGTGCCAGTCTGCACGCGTGGTCAGACCACGCGTGCAGTCCGTTACCGGCATGCAGAATTTGTAATGTGGCGGAGAGGTAACAACGGCGCCGGTAGCACTACCGGTTGCCGTTGTTGCCTTTCCGCCATATTCGTAATGAGGCCCACTGTGTTGTTGTAGCGGCGGGGCTCTATAGCAGCCACCCCAATTACCAGCAGAGAGAAACTCGGGCCCATCAAATTACTGTCTTTATTATCTAACAAAACGACAGGGATCACACTAGACAAACATGAGTTCCCCAGGGTTCTTGCCTTCTGAGAGCGTCTCACCAAGGTGTGACGTCACAAAACCAAGCTCCGTCCCCAAAACCTATCGGTCATTCACATTGGTTAGTTTAGGCGAACTAGGTATATATCCTATAGGGGTTAATTCAACTATTGGATAGCTATATCTGGTGGCTCCTCCTGGGACCACCTCTGCATGTTTCAATCTACAGAGTTGCAGGGAAACCACCAGCTCCTGCAACATATTATATCTTCACGTGAAAGTTGACTCTGGATTGGGTAGAGTGGGTACTCCCAGCCTTGGGATCCTGGATGATTACCAGGCTAAGTGTACCTTCTCAAGGCAATGTGAATGAACATGGAGGGGATGTGTGTTCACTAATGTTGCCACCTCTGATCACCTAAGCCTGGAAGAGTGCATTTAGTTGGCAGTTTGTGAGCAATACTCATATCTTTCCACCTCTGATTTGGTATGAACAGCTTCTCTCAATCCACCTTGATTAAATGGGCATTGCCTTGTTCTGTTAGGTCACATGTGCTGAGACCACGAAATGGAGCTCTCATGCCTGTAATTATGAAGATCTTTCTCAAAATGTCTCAAAGGTGGCTTATTGTCTGAGTGCATTGTTCTGCTTGTCTCTGACTGCAGTGATCATGCTAGCCCTTCCATGTACTCAAAGCTTGTCTCCCCTTCCTTATTCATTTCAGTGGGCCTATACCTTCCATATTTGTCTTTGTGGCTTTTCTAATGTTGTGGCAGTCAAGCATATGCATATACTATATATAGAGATATGTATGTGTGTCTGTCATCTACCTGCATGAGTCTCAAGCATGTGTTTCGTGTCTATATGCAATTAGCCAATGCATGTTCGTGTAGCTTTTTGGGTGGATGGCTATGTACTTCATGTCTAAGTGCGGCTACGTCGTGATGACGTCATTGATTTTGCAATTTGAGATCAGTCAACTTGTTTGATTGATGGCATCTCCTCCAGATCATCGACTAGGTATGGCCTAAATGGCTGTCTGAGAGAGTAAAGCTTCTCATATTGCCATGCATCGACAATGGCGGTGAAGGGCCTTCGAGTGAAGTACATCTGTCGTGTCTCAGTCTTCGGGCTGAGAGTCGTGTGGGGGTAATGCGTGCCGTACCTGGACCTCTGTCTTCAGTCCCCCCTCTGGTCAACTTGTCAACCACACTACCTACACAACTCTCTCTGTTCACTTGTGACTTTGGGAGCCAAACCTTTGTTATCCGGTCGAGATGTCCATGGTATTTTGCATGGTTGTCCAAACTCCATGTCAAGTTACTGCAGTCTCCACCAGGGTTGCACCAAACCCTCGAACATGTTCCTGCCGGGAACAGAGTACACTGTGTCAGTTGGGATTTCAGCACTTTCCTATCTTTGTCTCCTCATCTTCATCAGTCTCTAAGTCTACAAATTCTTTCATCCCTATGGTCTTTTCAGTGGTCTGTTTGCATTGCATGAAGCCTATTCTGATGACACAAAAGGCGGACAACACTAGTACCAGGGCTGCCACCAGTACCTTCAGTCCGTTAGCCATCCATGTTGGTATCCATGAATATATATGAGAGCCAACCTTCGTCCTTTCCTACAGTATTTGTTTCCGCCTCCATCTTAGCATGCAGCTCTGATAACCGGGTAATGGCCTCTGTCAGGGTCCCGTTGTCTTCATCATGGGCAGGAATAAAAGTACAGCAAGAAGATCCAATCTTGGCGCAAACCCCTCCCTCCATGGCTGTGAGGAGGTCTAGAACACGTCTGTTCTGCAGAGCCATTAACACCTCACTGCTAGCAGCTCTTGCTTGATGCCATTGAACCCTTTGACAGTTGAATTTATCATCTGCATTAGCTCCTAATGCGTTATTTGGAGCCATTCAGCATGGAACGATGGACGCAAAGAATATTTCTGTTCTGCTGAACAGTCTGTGCTCTGGTGGTATCGCATCCAGGGCCTCTTCCATTTTTAATGATGCATAGTTCCCTCTTTCACCCTGGTCAACCCTCCAGATCTCTTCTTCCTTTTGGCGAGTATCCATTTTGGGGAATCCGTCTGCTTGTATGTCCTTCCGGGGCACACCAATGCTGGTGTGTTCAACTGTACGAGTGAACATATTTCTCCTCAGTTGGGTAGCAGTTGCAGGTATGACCTCGACCCGCAGGCCCAGTAGTGGTCAATAAGCACTGCGGTTCCAACCTTCATGCCTGGTACCTCTGAGATCTGTTTACACCCCTTATTCTCTCCAACCTTTACTGGGCCATCATTCTAGAAACACAAAGGAGCACCTTCAAGTGGTATGATGGGCGTGGCCACTGCTTCATTCTCCACCCATGTGAGCAGTTTTGCACTTGCTTCCCATTCCTTGAGGCAGTTGTATTTTCTCTTTGCACTGCTTCCACTGGAACTGTTAGGAACACATGTGATTTGCTCCCAACCACTCTTTCCTTTCACCCATCTGCTGTGTATACTTGTCCAGATACTAGCATCTGCAGTCATTCCCAGCATCCTGGCATTCCTCCTGTCTCCCTTGGTCCTGTCTTGGGACACTGTAACTCCTTTTGTGTCACTACCCTTGTTTCTCCCTTTTGCAGCTTTTAATGACAAAGTCTATGGTCTTGTCAGTAATCGTCGATCATACAGGAACGTCTTTCTGGACATCCATCTTAGTGTAGCTTGTCTCCCTTGGAATCATCCTCTTGTGGTGCAGAGTGATAAATGCATGAGGCAGTGTGCTCTGGCCTTTGCAATTTCAGTTGCTACGAGTGTCCTGGATGCACTCATGGCATAGTGGGTGAGAGAACAGACGTAACAGCTCTCTACAGTGGTTTTCTTCCCTTCCTTGGCCATGTATTTATACCACATGTTGTTTGAAATACGGCTGAATCAGTTAGATAAGAATTTACCTGGCTGAAGTCTATGTCTGCACTGCGCCTAAGTCTCTTTACTTCCTTAGCAGTGCTTATCGCCTGTCAAGATATGGCTTCCATGATGGCATCAATAGGCGTTACGTTAGTAGGGGTTAAAGCATGTGCCTGTGAGAATAACAGTCTTCGTAGAACAAGGAGGGTAAAGAGGTAGAGACAGCAGAAGGCACAAAACATTATCACATTGTTTTGATTTACTTTTCCCATTTTGTTGTTACTGAGCGTTTTCTTACATTGCTCCAGGGGTCTGTAAAACACTCCTGTAAAGCCTAGAAAAATGTGTAGTTATGAGGTTAGTATATTTTAGGTTAAGCTTTGCGTCTATAGTATTGGGCGAGTGCTGCATAGACCAATCGCTCCCATACTATACGGATTCTCGAATCACTGAGTAGGTCAATGATGGATGGGTCCCCGCGGGTCAACTGTGGATAGGTCTGAGCCACATGAAGCAGAAAAGCTTGAAAAAACGATTGTAAAGGAATAATCTGCTCTATTTCTGACTGTATTACAAATTTAATGAATTATTCTTGCAAGGACATATTGCGATTGAGGACCATATATCTCTGACAGTATGTACTTTCTCAATGAATACCTATTGTAAGGAAAAGATGATGTATGTAATCTAGGTGTGCGTATTGTTCTTCCCTAATTCTTTGGTCCTGGACCGGGTAAGCCACGGTTATGGCTCTTCTTTGTCTTCTTCTTCTTGCATCAAATCGTCTTCGTTTGGGTGGGAGCAGGTCTCACCTCGGCAGGGCTTAATGTCTCCAATGTAGTTCCAGACCTTCTTACCACTCAGTTTAACTGCACGATCTGTGGCCTTCTCTATGATGTATGGCCTGTCAAACCTGGGCTTATACCAAGGCTGGACGAAGTTTCTCAACAGGACAGTGTCCCCAGGGTAAAGTAGTAGCAGCTTTTGAAGTCCTTCTTCGTTTCTGGGGTGTTATCTTCTTCACTGTTCTTCAACCTCTCCCGCCTTGCCTGCAGTTGGCGAGAAATAAAAGAGGCACTAGCCATCAAAGAAGCGACATATTCATGCATTTAATTTCCAAACACGTCACAGGTGTCATGGGCGTCTTGTCAATGCCCTAGTAGGAGTTGCATGTGCCATCCAGTTATCACCTAATGGGGCGTTAAGTGGTGTTCGGATCTGGGCTGACTGCGCATTGAGAACAGGGCAAAGGGCAAACAATGAAGCCATCCCTTTTTTAAGTTGGCTTTTATTTTTGTAGTATTTTCTTTGAGCAGGCCGTTGAGGCCCTCACAGACCCCAATCGCTTGCAGGTGATAGGCACAGGAGAATGTGTGCTGTATCCCCAATAGAGTTGTGATGTGCTCAAAAGTCTCATCTACGAAATGAGGTCCATTGTCAGACCACTGGACCTCACACTCCACCTCTCAGATGAGGAATTTCGCAGCTCTGAGAGCGTCGGGGTGTGAGCAGGGGCGGGCTTCGATCCATCAGGAAAATGGGCACACAACCTCTATCATGTAGCAGTAGCCCTGGCACACCTGGATCATGTCTGCGTAGTCTATGTGGTGGTGTTGGAAGGGCCCGATTGGGCGGGGTATGGCTCCTGTCACTACACATAAAGTATGCCCAGCTGTACCTATCTTACAGGTGACACAATTTTCCATGAATGTGGCTATATGCCCCCACCATGATTGGACAGGACCACTCTTCCCCAATCTGTGTGGCAAGTACGTCCTTACCTAGATGAGTAGGATAGTGTAATTGCGGGCGCAATCTGTAGTCGTGCTGTTGGAATCACTAGCTTGCCTGTGCTCTCCTGTTGCCACAAAGCATCCGTGGGGGATATTGAACATCCCCTTCTCACCCATAAATCTTTTTCCTCCATCAGTGCCCTTCCCTCAAATTCCATTATCTGCGTGTCTGGCAAGGTATTATAGCCTTCCTTTAGAATCATATTGTGCACACGAATATGTGTTTTATGCAGTGTCAAAGTCTGTGATTTCAGAGAAATATGCTGCATGCTTCGCTTCTGCGTCTGTGGCTTCATTGCCCCTGGACACTAGGTCCTCCCCCCTCGTATGGGCCTGGCACTTCACAACCACTATGGCTGGTGGGAGTTGCAGCGGGTCTATGAGCCTGTCCAATAGGGGTGCATGCTGCACCGGTGTGCCATCAGCATGTCGGAAGCCCCTCCTCTGCCATTGTAACGGGCCAGAGTGTACTGTAGACATCACATAGGCCGAATTGGTATACACTGTGACTTCCCGCTCCCTGCACGCTTCTAATGCTATTATGAGAGCCACTAATTCTGCTGCTTGCGCTGAAAAATGTGACGGCAACCTCACGCTTGCGATTACTTCGGCTGTCCTGTCCATCCTTATTCTCACCACTGCCATCCCTGTATGTCTTTCTCCCATTTTCTGGTCTATCATTAAAGACCTGTCACTATAAAGCACTTCTCTCCCCCTTCAAGTGGCTTCTCCCCTACTTTGCAAAGGTCGTCATACTGTTCCATGTACGTAGTACAGTCATGTACATAGGGCCTCATTATAAGTTTGCCGGTCTGGGAACTAAGGTACTGGCAAGCTTAATAACGGTGCCCCCATGGGGCTCAAATGGGCATGGGGAAGAATGTTTCCCGGCGCCCAGGAATGGGCAAATACCGGGTCCCGCAAGGCCGTAATGACCCAGTAATTGCCCATTTCTGGGCGCCGGAAAAAATAACCGGCGGCAGCCGTGCCTGTATTATAGGCACGGCTACCGCCAGCCTCGTACTGAGGCCCATAGTCTCCCTCTTCCACTGGTTCAGCTAGAAACGTTGCTGGGCTTACAGTCCTGCACCTTACCACCTTTATCGCTGCATTCAATATAATTGCCTCGTATATAGAAGCTCCCTGCGTGGTCAGTGTACACTTGGGTCTTTCGAGGATTGCAAAGAGATCATGCTCCACATGAAGCATGGTGCTGCATCCCATCGGAATACTCGCTGACTTTTCTACTGAAAATGCAGCAGCAGCAGCAGCCAGAGCTAATTCGCATGGATAATGTCCTATAATTACTAGTCTAAACATCCACTATAATAGGCCAGTGGCATGATCCCTAGGGTAGTTTTCTGCGTGAGTACCGCAGTCACCACTACTCCATTGGAGTGTGAGACCAAACAGAATTCGGCATGGTAGTCTAGGATCCCAAGAAGCTGTGAATATTGCTTTTTCAGCTCTTCGAATGCTTCAGTCATTTCACGTGTCCATAGCAACTTGCCATCCTCTCTCTGTGCCTCCGAGTCCATTTAACAAGGGTCTTGTATATGTACTATAGTCAAACACCCAGGCTCTTCAATAATACAGAGGACCAAGAACTGCTTCATTTCTCCCACTGTCTTTGGTATCAGCGTTCTGCAGATAACCTCCTCCCTTTCTGCAGTCACTTTTCGCCCTTCCTGCGATATCAGTTGTCCAATATATAGCACTTCCTTCTGGCAATACTGTAATTTTTCCTTGTCCACCTTCTGACAATACTGTCAACAAGTATACCGAGTTATTTTGACACTGTGCCTCTGACTTGCTACAAATCAAAATGTCACATACTGTATGATGGTACTCCTCATCTGTATGTTGCCAAGATCAATCCGGAGGACCCCATTGAAGATAGAAAGTGACTCACAGTACCCCTGTGATAATCTTGTGTGTTTCCACTTCCGGTTTCTATATAGAAACAAGGTCAAGTCCTGTGACTCTTCATGGAGTGGTATAGTGAAGAAGGTGGCTTCTGTCGGGATGCTACACAGAATTGTCGCTGGATTAGGAACTAACAGGAATTCTGCTTCAACGATTTGGTTCAATGGACGCAAATCTTGAATAAAATGCCACAACAACACAGTCGCCTTTTTTACAGGGTACACCACAGAGTTACACTGCAATTCTGAGGGTACCAGAATGCCTTGCTTATTAGCGCGGCAATCGTCTCATAAATACCTTTGTCTGCTTCCTTTGATGGGGGATACTGTCTCGCCCTTGGTAAAATAGCCCCCGGTTTGAGAGTTATCTTGACTGCCTAAATCCCTTTTAGTAGACCCATGTCATAGGGACCACTGGTCCATAAGATGCTGGGTAGTTGCCCCATGTCTACCTCGAGAAATGGTGGTGGTGCTTTTCGCAACACGGCCATTCTCTGCGGCACTTCCTTGTAATGTATCCTCACCCAGTATTTAATGCTTATGTCAAACACCACCTTGTGGTCTCATCGATCGTCCTGAAATAGTTCCATGTCTGTCACGCCGGTCAACCTGTATCCTTCCCCCACTGCAATTACTGTTCTACATGATCGTCCTGTGTCATCAGTCCCATGCAATGCTATTCTTTCATCTGCCGCTATAACTGCCTTGAGTTCTATTGGGATCACCTTTCCTTGATGTTCATCTAAGGGAATCTTTAGTGTAAATAAGAAGTCATTGGTATGCGTAACAGCCTGCCCCGTATCCCTGAGAGCCACGCTATCAATCTTCCACTCCATATTGAAACAACTCAATGTTTACTGGCACCGCCCTCTGTACCGTCTGCGCGTAATATTCCTTTATGAGTTCCCTTGTGTTCATGTAATGAATTCCTGGTGTCGAGCACACTATCCACTGGTCTGTGAATGAAATGGTCATGCTAAATCCGCTCATCATGTCTCTACCCATTATGTTCTCTGGTTTCGGTCAGGAATATAACAGTGGAATGGTCAAGTCGTGTTCCCCTATGGAAAGTGGAAGTTTGTTGATAAAAGGAACCAAATCTGTAGCCCTAGCGAATCCCTGCGCATTTATGGTGATGGCTGACATTTGGTATTTTCCTTCCCTAATACAGGATTGAGTTGCCCCCATATCCACGAGATAGGAGACAGTCTTGTCACCTATTGTCACCCCTATGAATGGTTCCTCAGCCGGATTTGGTGTGACAGATAGGAATTAACACATCAGGTCTGTCTGTGGGCTCCCCTATTGTAGATATAATGACATTCCCGTCCCTGGGAGTGGATTGCACCCTACAACAGTCGCTCCCCCCCAGGTTTCGCATAGGAGTCGGCATCGTAGAGTCTAAATGTGTCATGGTTATGACGTTCTGCTGTGCTGGTTTTGATGCTTGCATGTGTCCCTGCATCTGCAATGTATGTGTCATGGGTTGATATGGCTGCATTTGCATGTCCTGTGTGTACATCAGTCGCAGAACGTATGTCTGCGCTTGTGTGTGATCCAGGGCATAATAGTCAGTCTGCTCTTTTTCATATGTGGGTTGGTGCTGCATTCCCCCATTCTGGTGCATCCCACCCCAGTTCCTACACACTCGAGATAGGTGGGCCATTTGCCCACACACCCAACATTGTACGGGACCCCCGTCGATCTTTGCTGTCCCCATGAAACCCCTCTGCACCCATTTGATACCCAAACCCTCTCCCCCGAAGTGCACCTTCTTTTCCCCACTGATGCATATCCTCTCTCCCTGCAAAGCCTCCCCCTGCTATTTGTGTTCTATTCTGCACATGCTGGGTAACTACTCTTTACCCACTCGTTAGCATTGCCACTTCCATTGTGTACTTGGATCATTTCTTCTGGACTAGCTTTGCTTCTTCCTGTTTTCTTTCCTCATGCTTCTTTCTCACATTCTCTTGCTTTAGTCTTTAGTAGCGCACTATGGTTAGATGAATTTCTCACCAAGGCTAAGCCTCTATCCCCACTAGCTTCTTAAGCTGTTTTTGCACCTGCTGTTACCGCCCTCCCGGCAGTGTCTCAGGAAGAAGAGCCTCAGGTCAATCAGGCTAGAGCAGTATGACTGGAAAACCCTCTGAACTCCATCCTGGGTTCTGCCTGAACCCAAGCCTCCTCAACTCGAGGGAGCTCTTTCTTATGATACACCCCTCTGCTGGTAAAAATTAACAGGCAGAAGAGCGACTCACACCAAAGAGCAGGGAACACACGCACTGCTACACCCAGCTGTAAAGAAACGAGCACACATTAGCACAGTAAGAAAACTAAACACAAACAAAACAAGAGTTCCAAGAGTTTGTCCATTATACCTTAAAATAATGGAGTCGGAACCCAGAGCCCAAACCTAGGGAAGACAGAACAGACTATCCATCTCTTAGAGGTAATTATAGCAAGAAGAAATGCAGCTCACCACAGCAAGGGTTTTCCAGAGGTCCGAATCAAAGGGACAAAAGGATGAAACAACGGCATGGATAAAATAACAAACAGGTAGGTTAGTATGGGTTATCTAACATGGATGGCACTAGGGTTGCGCTAGGTCCGAGTTGGTGCACTAGAAGCAGGTAATCGGCAAAGCGTTCAATAAGTGCACATTGAGGAGTGAAGATAATAGTTCTAACTGTCCAGAGGCAAGTAATGAACAAATAAGTAGTGATTAGGCTCTTGATTGAGGCTGAGTGAAGTACTAGTTTCTTGAGTAGGGAGTGCCACCCATACAAATCACACTCAAGCCAGGGGCAGTGCTGACCTGTGTGAAACAATATCCTCTGTCCAAAGAAGCAGAAGAGGGAATACGAGATACCATTTCCGCACTCTTAAAACAAGGGATTATTGTGCCCTCTAATTCCCTATGCAAAACGGCTATATACACGATAAAAAAGGCAAAAGGGACAAGTTGAGAGAATGATCCAGGATCTCCACCCTCTGAATGACATTGTCCAGGCAGAGTTCCCTGTAGTTCCGAAGCCTGCAACAATTTTGTGCAGCATGCCTAGAGAGGCGACCTACTCCACCATGGTGGATCTCAAAAACGCATTCTTTTCCATACCTCTGATCCTGATCCCCGGCTCAAGGTACCTCACTGCGTTTCCGCATGGAGGGATGCATTTTGAGCACACAAAATTGCCTCATGAGTACTGTATGTCCGCCAGTATTTTCAACAGAATATTACATGCTGATTTAGGGAACATCCAGGTGCCCAGTATCATCAATCAGAATGTCGACGACCTGCTAGTGTGAAGTGACAGTGAGCAACAGTGCAGGAAGGACTCTGTCCCCCTTTTGCAGCTGCTAGCATACAAGGGTTACAAGGTAGACAAGGCGAAGCTCCAATATTGCCCCCAGGAAGTGCTCTGTCCCAACACATATCTGTCCATGGGAAAAAGAGAATACCCAATTGCGCTGGATCAGTGCGCAGTACCCCCCAGCCAAAGACTGTCAAGAAAATGCAGAAGTTCTTAGGATTTTCTAACTACTGCAGAGCATGGATTTTAGACTACAAAGCATACAGCAGGCCCCTGTTGAAGGGGCTTAAAGAGGCTCAGAAAAGTGACCACAAGCTCACATGGACAGAGGACTTGCTCACCAGCTTCAATGACCTCAAAGAGGGTATTTCCACTGCCCCCAGTACTAGCTACCCCTGATTACAAACAAGAGTTTTATCTGTTTTCCCATTCCAATGGCCATCTGATGACTGTGGTACTCACACAAAAGAGCACAATGGGCCACAAGCCATTAGCATATGTGAGAAACCTGATGGTACTTTCCCGCCTACTCCTTTGGGATCTTCCATTCAGGTGGCCAGGTAAGGACTATCGCTTTTGGGTCCTGACCCTGTGGGTGGACAAGCGAGGAGGATCACCTGAGTGGAGGGTCACGACGGACTAGGAGGAGGATACCCAAGGACGAGACATGGTATTCCCCCCATTCCCAATAATGCCTCAACCCACTCTCCCTCAGCCTTCATCAGGTATTTCCAATCTCACCCCATCACCCCTTCCCAATTTCCAGCAAATACTGAGACAAGGAGGATGCAGCTAGGATCAGTGAAGATTAATCATAGGAACATCAGGGGGAAAGTAAGGGAACTCCTACTATAGAAAGAACACAAGTTGTCCCACTAATAGAGTCAGCTAGTGTCAGGCATTTGATCATGATCACTCATACGTGACTCGACTTGACTGTTGAACTATAAATGTGTAGTTTTTCACAGAAGAGAGAGCGAGCTGGGGTTGTGGTCCGGACCAGAGAGGCCAAGGAGCCAAGAGCAGTAGGATCTGCAGCGTGGAGGAGAACGGCATGCCGAGACGCTGGCCTGGTGTTTGTGAGGGGCTGCAGCATGGCTTGGGAGTGTCATGATGCCTACCCCGGGCATCCGGATCAAACCCATCAGCCCCGGGAGCAGGCATCCAGACATTTACAAAAACCCCAGCAGCCCCAGCTAGGGGCTGTCTGGGTTCAGTCCTGGCGCCGTATGCACCAGGCTCATAATATAAATCAGGCTCATAGACATTACTTACCTCATGCAGACCATGCTGCAAATAAATCCAAGCAACGTGAGGCCTGGATGGGACTATTTTACTACAGGGACTATTTTTTACTCGGGTGTGGTCCTGGGGAACTTCTTTCCTGGGACTACTTTGGAGGCTATTTAAACCACGCCCGAACAGCAGCACATGCTTCGTGTTGTTCTGCCTCCAGCAGCGTGACTCTCACCGTGCCTGCAGCCAGCATCCAGTCTTTTGCCACGCCCGCCTCGAATCCGGAGCTCCTAGAATAAAGAGGAAGAAAAGGACAAGGTTAGAAAACAAACTTATTTCAAATTCCTCACCTGATTCCGGATCCATTTCATCTCCCGACCTGGAAGTACATCAGTCCTGCACGCGTCGCTTCGCCAGCTCCAGCACGGCGCCATACTCACCAGTTCTCACAGCATCTTTCGATCCGGCACTGTCTCCATCATTTCTTCGCCATACTCCGGCACCTAGGGGCACAAGAATAACAAGGTGAGCCAAGGGAATCAACAAATACCTCTTACCACCATAGACTTACCTGATTTACCACCGGCGGTATTATTCTTCATATCTTCATATGCCGCATTTGTAAAGAGGGAGAAAAACAACACGTTAACGCATGTAATAGTTACCGGACAGCGTTGGGTAACACAGACTCTTACCTGAACGCCAGTAGCAGCTTCGAGACCTTCTTCTCACAAACTCAGTTGCAACTTAAGGAAGGAAGGGGACAAGAGTGAACATCAGGCACATTGAACTCTTTGAACTTGATACTTACCAATCCCGCCTGGGACTTCAGAGTCAATGCTTACCGGAACTCTCCCACCGCCTTCAAACCAGTAAAGTAACTGGTATCTACGCGCCCCTGCAAGACACGCAGGATGGAGAGCTCATCTTTTACAAACATAAGGTGAGGTTACTAAGGGGATATCGGAGGTGATTAGTGGGGGAGAGTGAGAACAGTTGGGAGGCCATCACTAAAACCCACAGGTGGCTAATCCCTGTCTCCACTTGCAGGAAAATACTTCTTCGGGTCCAGCAGACAAGACTAGGCGGGCCAGTCCAGACAGTCATCTCTGCACTACGCATCACGTTGACGGGGACCGCAGCTGTCCGGGTCCGATCGACACCCCTGTGGGGTCCAGGTGAGCGTAACAGAACACAAAGCCTTTCTAAAAATACCCACCCGGGTGTTATGGAAACCTCGGAAACCGGCCAACTGGCCCAATTATTGGGGGAACTTCGGGCGGAAGTACATGCCGCTCGCCAAGAGACTAATGCCCTCAGGAGAGAACTGATTGTCTCAAAGGAGCGCACTGATGATCTGGCTAGCAACTACGGCAAAACCAAGCTGGGCAAACGCCCCTACCTGGATATGGGGGAAACCCAACCCCCGTTTCATCAAGCAATCCTGTGCAAGTGGTTTTACCAGGAAATATTCCGTTAGCTCCACCCGAACGCAACGCTTTGCTGGGGACCCCAAAAGGTTCGCCGTGTTTATGAACCAATGCCGCTTGCACTTTTTATGCAGACCGGGAGCCTTTCCAAATGACCAAGCCAAAGTAGCCTTTATATTGTCATATCTTAGTGGCAGCGCAGCGGATTGGTCCATTCCGTTAGTCAACCAGGATGATCCTCTTCTCTGGGATTTTCAGGGTTTTCAAAGGAGCATGGAAAAACTATTCGCCAGACACTCACAGGGTCAAGCCCTGGACAAAAAACTTTTATCCTTACGACAGGGTAACCAGGATCTGCTAACCTATATTGCAAACTTCAATAGGTTGGTGGTGGAAACCGGGTGGCCGGAGGAAAAACGAATTACATTGTTTCATCGTGGACTTCGGGGAGAACTCAAAGACGTCTTGGCTCAAGTTGTGAACCCACCTCAGGATTGCACAGAATTTATAGACTTAGTGGTCCAGCTAGACCACTGACTTCAGAACCGAAAGACTGATCGAGCTAAGTTCGAGAATCGGGTATTGGTTAAACCCAACGTTGCCCCCAAAGGAACAGATGCATCTGAACCTATGCAGATCGGGGGGGTTAAAAGACCCTTAACTCAAAAGGAAAGAGAAAGAAGACGACAGATGCAGTTGTGTCTGTGCTGTGGAACCTCAGGACATTTTCTACGGGATTGCCCTACAAAACCACCCAAGAAGGTGGTAGGAGTTGCTGATAAAAGCCACATAGAGCCTGATTCGGGAAACGACCACGCCTGACAAGCATAGAGGTCTGCTTGCCGAGCTTAAAGAAGGACACTCAGACATCGCATCTGATCATCCCAATGGTCCTACTTGATCCCAGGCAGCCATCACGTATGCACGCAGTAAGGGCATACATAGATAGCGGGGCCGTAGGAAACTATATGGACCACGAATTGGTGTGAAGGATGAATCTACCTCTTTGCAAAAAGACCACTTCGGATGTCATCACCACAGTTGATGGAACTGAAATTGCCTCAGGGCCTGTAACTCATTCCACTACAGAGATGACACTGTTGAGTCAAGATGGGCATCGAGAGACTATTGTGTTTGATCTAATCAAAGCCCCACAGTGCCAGATAATACTGGGGATGCCATGGTTGGAAACACAAAATCCTTGTATAGAATGGCGAGAGAAGAGAATAACCTTCCCGGATTGTGCACACACCTGTTACCCAGAGAAAACTTTGAACAAAGGCCTGGCTACAGTCGTTAACCCAATCGTGCAGTTACCTCAGGAATACCAAGAATTTCAGGATGTTTTTCAAAAAGAACAGGCCAATACATTACCTCCTCACAGATCATACGATTGTCAAATCGACCTCCTACCCGGTGCACAACCCCCATGCAGTAGAATCTACGCCCTCACGGAACCTGAAAATCTTTACCTACGGCAATACTTGGACCAATACCTTGCTAATGGCTTTATTCGTACTTCCAAGTCTCCTGCATCCTCAGCTTAATTCTTCGTGCCAAAAAAGGAAGTTGACCTTAGAACGTGTATAGATTACCGCGCATTAAATCAGATTACGGTAAAAAACCGATACACATTGCCTCTGATCCCCGAATGACTAGACCAAGTAAAGGATGCTTGTATCTACACTAAGTTAGATCTCCGAGGGGCATATCATCTGGTACGTGTCAAGAAAGGTGACGAATGGAAGACTGCCTTTCGCACCAAGTACGGATTATTCGAATATCAGGTGATGTCCTTCGGGATGTGCAATGCACCAGCAGCCTTCCAGTATTTTATGAACGATGTCCGTTGTGAACTCATTGACGTCTGTGTAGTCGTATACATAGATGATATTCTAGTGTACTCCTCCTCAGAATCAGACCATGTTAAGCACGTGCGTGCAGTCCTTGAGAAACTACACCAGCACAAGTCATATGCAAAATTGGAAAAATGTGTTTTTCATGCTACGGAAGTTGAATTTCTAGGATTTATCCTGACTCCAAAGGGAGTCCGAATGGACTCTCGAAAGGTGGACGCAATTCTCAAGTGGCCATCACCCAGTTCAGTCAAAGGGGTACAAAGCATGCTCGGATTTGCTCATTTCTACCGCAGATTCATTCCGGACTCCTCCCATGTTGTACACCCCATCACAGCACTTTTGCGAAAAAACAAACGCTTCTTTTCATGGTGGGTGGAGGCTGGTCCTTGTGTAGACCCAGATGCTAAATGTGTGCCAAGTTTTTGGTCACTGAGGTTCTCCCTCATCAGGGCACATGCCATGTATTAAGATCTGATAACGGCACACACTTTTTCAATGAGCTCTTTAAAGGACTAACAGCAATACTGAACATCAAGCATTGCATGTGCACAATTTGCCACCCTCAGGCCAACAGGGTTGTGGAGAGGATCAATGGGTTATTAAAAAGTACATTGTGCAAGCTCTGCACCACGTTTAAGAAGAATTTGGTGCACTGCTTGCCTCTTGCGTTATTTAGCACACGCCCACAGCCCTTCAGGGATCACCATTTATCGCCCCACAAGGTGGTAACGAGGCGGCAAATGCATGCCCCCCTGCCTCCCATCCAGAGAGCATCTGATGCTCACAGGGTTGCGTCCATGTTGGGTGACAAATTCAAAAGTTATCTGTTTTCTCTAACAAAAGCCATAAAATGTATCTCTCAACAGATAGCGCTACCAACGACTGAAGACTCGACCAGCGCTCCATCTGACAAACCAGCAATGCCACCTCCTCTACAGCTATTCCCAGTCAACCTTGTGTACATTAGGATTTTTGTCTGCCGGTGAAGTGAGCCTAGATATAACGGCCCCTTTGAGGTCATGTATGACACTCCCCTTTCAGTGAAAGTTTGACAGCTTCGATATAGAGTGCACCTGTCTGATGTGTGCAAAACACTGCAGGCCACACACCCCACCCAAGTTCAGTAAACAACCAAGGTGTAAAACCAGTCCTGTACACTAACCCCCTAATTATATCCGCAGTATTGAACAAAATGCGTGCAACTTCATTGTGTACGCTGGTCCCCTCTTATTTTTTAGGTTTTTACTACAGTTGATTTACCTCTGTGATAAATAAAACATTATTTTCACAAACAAAACAAAAAAAACGAAAAAAGGCCACAAGCCACTTAATTTGTGACAATTAAACACAATATGTCATAGGGTACCCTTATCCCTGCACCCCATCCAGCAACAATCGCTTTTGCTTTTGAAACATAACTTGCAATTTTCTTTTCTTGCACTTCAACCAAAACATCTTTTTAAGAAAGATTTTTCACCAAATGGCATAGGTTTTTATTAAGCCAGCCTAATCATAACATCCCTTTCAATGAAAAATTCTTCCACTAAATTTCATTTTTTGTTATTGATATGCAGCCATGGCGAGTGGTCACTTTGTCTTCAGCAATGCTCAAATGGCCACTTTACCCAGTCTGCCAGTCCTTGGGTCAGCAGTCATAGTCTGCAGCCCTTTGTACGGGCCATGGCCTTGGCCCAGGCCCAGGTCATGCTAAGCAACCCAAAGTAGCTACTGGGCTTGCCCAGTGCCACTTGCCCCATATTGCAGGTCTGTGCCCCTTTGCCTGGCCTCAATAAGCCACCATAACTGGCATATCCCCTCCACACCCCTAGTATGGGTCCTTTGGCTACTAACAATGGCCAGTGTTCATGTTGCCCAGGGCATGGCCTCAGCTATGTTTTATGCCCAAAATAAAATTAACCTGGTGGGTTCACTTGCTATTATTAGCCCTGGACCAGATCCACAGTTCAGCCAGGTCTGAGGCCTTGTCTTGGCCCACAGATCCAAAGTGGGTTCTGAGGTATCCCACTTCTCCAAGGTCCACCCTCCCAACCTAATGTTATATCCTTCTGGTTCATCTTGCTGGAGATTGTGTTAGAATTTAGAATATAGAATGTACTAGGGGTTCGTTGTTAGACAGTTGAAGGTTGATGGGGAGCCAAGAGGATCGTTGTGGGGCCTGCTTGATATTTACATGTAACTTCCTACTTCTCACAATTAAAGACAATTTCTAACCACTCCTGCTCCTTACGTGGTTACTTCAGATGGCGATGAAGGTAGGATGGAGAATTGTGTCTCTTTTGTGAGCGCTTCCTCTGGATTCGGACCCACTAGTGCTGCTGGTACGTGGCTTCTGCTCGCCATAGATATTGTGAAATGCAGCTATATAGTGTGACTTTTGCGGTTTTGACTTGGAGTTGATACTTGTTAATCTTGCTGTTTTCATCACGTATGTAAATTCATGCATGCGCTTGTTGCCGGGTGCCTTCGCGTCGCACTGCATAATTTCTAACAAAATTAGAGGAAAGAACCCAAGTACGTGCTAGTACATGCAGTCATCTTAAATCCAGTCAAGTTTCAAGACAATTTATAACGGAGAGCCGGTACAGCACCACACAATACAACGCAACGCATTTATCTCAGCTATGACATTTCTTTGATTTCAGTCTAACATTAAGGAATATTTAAACAAAGGAAGCGAGACCTTATTAATCTATCCTTATTAAAGCAAGGATAGCTCTAGAAATAAAATAGCAACAATGCCTCATTAAATACATCTCCATTTTACCTTTGGATACAATTACACTCAAAGCATTTCTCACGTTTACCTTGCGCACAATGCAGGGTGTGACCATTCATCCTCCCCAACCATTTTTAGCAAGAGCAGGTGAACCTCCAATTCCATGGAGAGAATGGAAGGAATACTGGGGAAACTACATGGACACAATAGATAATGAAAATTTCACAGCAACTAAAAAAAAGTTGTTGCTTCTACATTCTTTAGGCGCTGCGGGGCACAGGATCTACAGAGAGTTGCCTCCTTTAAGAGTGGGTGCTGAAGATGGTGATGGAATGGATGAATATGAGCTAGTACTGAAGGCTCTGGACATGTACTACTATCCCAAGACAAAGGTGGATGTGAATGGATACTATTTTTACACGAGAAAGCAAGAAGCCAGTGAAACAGTGGTTGAATACGTCAGTGCTCTTAAAAAACTGGCTGTGACTTGCAATTTTGGCAGAGGTGTAACACAAGACGATTTAATTCAAGATCAAATAATAATTCACACTAACAGTAATGTGGTCCAAGAAAGGCTATGGATGTGTGGTGATCCCGCTTTGGATGAAACGATTGCTATCGCAAAAAAGGTGGAACACACAGTAACTTGCAGCAAAGCAATGAAGGACCGAGAGAAGGACTTGGTGGCTAAATCGGGCAAGGTACATGCAGTGAAGCCTAAGGAAGTGTCTAAGGAAATGATGACCACCAGGAGCAAGGACTGGAAGAGCAAGGAATCAATAAGGCATAATGCCACCATAGAAAATGTTGTAGAAGAAAATGCAAAAAGAGTGTTTTGGGGAAAGTGTTTTCGCTGTGGCAAAAGGGGGCATTATGCCAGCTCTCAATTCTGCCCCGCGTTGAACAAAAGGTGTTCTAATTACGGGATTAACGGCCATTTAAACACAGTATGAAGAAATAGAAAACCCAACCAAAAGGTTAAATGTGTACAAGATGGGGATGGTGATGAAGGGGGGGGGGACAGGAGGTAGAGTGAGAAGTAACAACAACAATACTGTCCCCAGGAGTACATTTTGTATTTGTGGTATTAATTCTGAACTAATGGTTGACTCAGGTTTACCGTATACTATAATAACAAGAGAAAAATGGGAAGAGTTATGTAGAATGGGTTACAATCCTATTTTGAAGAAACCTGATATTAGGAATCCTGGTGCTTTTGAGGGTTCAGTAATCAAAATTTTAGGATACAGAATTACCTTAATTGAATTCAAAAGGCAGATTAGCTGAGGTTAAGGTGTATGTGGCATCTAAAGGTGTGAATTATTTAGGCTGGCAAGACCAGGCTAAACTTCAATTTAAACTTAACCCTGGCTGTCAGGAACCTGTTTTCATAGTCATTGCCAACAATAAGGATGAAAGACTTAAATATGTCAGAGGAAAGGAGAAATAATTATTCCCTAATGTGTTTAAGGAGAGTAGTGGTAAACGTCAGGGGTATAAACATAAAATTCTGTTAAAAACTGGTACCACATACGGTAAGGCACAAAACTATAGCCTTAAGAGAGGATGGAGGATGTAAAGGCAGAACTACACATATTGAAGAGGGAAGGAGTGATTGAAGAAGTTGATGTCTCCAAATAAGTGTTTCCCATTGTAGTAGTTAGGAAAACAAATGGCAAAGTGAGAATCTGTATGGATTTAAGAGAATTAAATAAGGCTATAGTGTTAGAAAAGTATCTTCTACCTGTGATCTCTGAAATGTTGAATTTAATTGCTGGAGCTGATACCTTCTCTACCATGGATCTTAAGGCTGCATATCCCCAAATACAGTTACACCAAGATTCAAAGAAGTATACCACTTTCATTACATCATTTGGCATGTACCGGTATGTTAGAATGCCATTTGGTTTGGCATCAGCTGCCGCCGTATTTCAAAGAATCATTACACATGTGTTGGACGGTATGTCTGGTGTATATGTTTTTCAAGATAACATGATGAGAGTTTTAAATAATCAAATGAAAAAGGAATAAATGTAGAATGTATACCAAATGTACTTTTAGTAGCCGTGAAGTGGATTACCAGGGGCACACGCTGTCCGAGGGTGGATATAGACTTAAATGTAAAGCAATGGAAGCTATTGAAAAGGCACCTTATCCACGTAACAAGGAAGAGCTAGACTCTCTTTTGGAGTTAGCCGAGTATTACAATAAATTTGTAGAACAGGGGTTTGCTGAAATTACCCAACCATTAAAAGAACTCATGAGAAAGAATTTGACATTTATTCGGAGCAGTGATCATGTAAGAATAGTGGATACTGTATAAAGTGTATTGTTGAAGCACCATTACTGGAAGGCTTTGTACCAGGAAGGAAGTCCACCATTACTGTTAATGCTAGTGGTAAAGGTTTAGGTGCTCTGTTGTCTCAAATTGAAGGGGATCATAAACAAATCATAATGTTTGCCTCTAGAGCCATAACTGATACTGAGACATGCTATTTTGTGATTGAGAAAGAACTGTTGGTGTGTTGTTGGCGTGCAGCGCATTTCAGTTAGTATGTATAGGGAGAGAAATGTATTATAAAAACAGATCACAAATCTTTGGTTGAGGTTTTAATTGAATTGCCAGGTTAGGTCTTAGGTTATTGGAATATAATTGTGAGGTTGAATATGTTCCTTAGAAAAGGAATTGTATTGCTGATTTTTTTATCCAGAATGCCCTGTGATGGATGTTTTGAGGCAGTTAATACTGATGCAGAATTTGATGAACAGGTCTGTGGAGTTCTAAACGCTTTGAGTCAGGAGAAGTGGAAAGAGAATATTGTGGAAGATTAAGTTTTGATCCAAGTAGGAGGGTGGATAGTTAAAGGATGACTGGAGAAAGATAAAGTGGAGGACAAGTATATGGGTCACTTCATGGTTAAGGATGAGTTGACGATTAAAGGCGATTGGATCATGAAAAGGACCAAGATGATACCTCCTGAGGTATTGAAGGAGGAAATTATAATGTTGGCTCTTGAAGGTCATCCTGGCATTTCGATTACTAAAAGGAAAATTAGAGAGAGATTCTGGTGGGCTACTATGGATGCGCAAGTAGAGAGACTCTTGCAATTAAGTTCAACGTGTAATAATTGTGATAAAAATATGGTTACCAAGAAGTCACCGTTGACTCTGATACCTTTTCCTGAAGGACCATGGATGGAGTTGGCTATTGATATGGTAGGTCCCTCTGAAGGACTTGGTCATGGGAATAGGTTCTTGTTGGTGCTGGTCGACAGGTACACGAAATGGCCGGAAGTGCTGTCATGGATTGTGTTACATCTAAAAGAGTTATTGAATGTTTGGAGAACATTTGTAGAAGGGGAGGGGTTCCAAGTGTGATTTTCAGTGATAATGGTTCCCAATTTAGAAGTAAGGAAATAAGTGATTTTACCCGTAAGATGGGTTTTCCGTGGACGTTTTTGTCTGTGTATTATCCAGACTAATGGCATGATGTAAAGGCTCAATAGAGTCATTGGTGATTGTGTACAGTTGGCTCTAGCAAATGGGTTGGTTGGATTGGAAAGAGAATCTTTGTGATTTGCTGTGGAGCATAAGAATAACACCACATAGTACAACGATTGGAATTTCAGGTTGATGAGAGATAGGGAACTAAATAGCAAATTGTTTCCATTTTGGTTCAACTATGTTTTAGGTTTTCCTGTGTTGGATAAGGATTTTGTGGCCAATAAGATGTTAAGACAACAGAGAGGTAAGGAGTATCATGATAAAACATTTGATGATTTCCAAGTTGGTGATGTTGTGATAGTGAGAAAGGGTAGGACAAGTAATGAAAGAGCTTCTAAAAATGCCAATCCTGTGAAAGTCATTGAGTGCTTTAAGAAGGTGGTGAGATGAGAGTTCTGAGAAACCTAAGGGTATTCCCCCAAGTAGACCCCAGGAATCCCTTATTCAGGTGGCCAGGGAAGGGTTGGTGCTCTAGGATCCAACTGTGGGGGGGCAGACGAGTGAGGGAGGATCACCTGGGTAGGGGATCCCCGGGTTATGCTCAGGGGGATGCCTCATGTGAGACCCAGTATTATACTATGGAAAAGGGAGAGGAGGACGAGGTCGCTGGGGTTTTTCTAGGCCAGATTACATCTACCTCCTTTCCACCCAAAGAATCCCCTTTATCCAATGACCCCTCCATATTTGATACATCCCCATGAAGCCCAAACCCTGTTGCATTCAGAAACCACATCTCCCAGAATCCCTGTTTACTTGTTTTCTACCCATATACCCCCGGTCATTCTTATCCTTGTCCCTCTGGTTATTGTTTCCCAAATTCCCAATATGCTTTTATAAACCACTACCATTCCCACAAACCCCGTTATTCATCTTACCAACCCTACCAATCTCACCTTTCTGAGCTAACCGACCACCCCTTTCCTTATGACACTTTTCCCCATCTTACCCCGCAGGATATCTAGAAACCGTACCCACCTTTTTTTCCATCTCGAACACTTTCTTACACTGTGACAAAAAACAGACTAATACTAAAACTGTTTACCTGACATTTCCCAACCCACGAGCCAGGCAGTTGACAATAATTACACACACCTGCCGGCCCATTACTTTCTCCACAGGGATAAAAGGCGGAACACGAGAGCACATGATGAGCAAGGCCGAACGCACAAGGAGACAGGTACACCAAACCGGCAGTTCAAACGAGAAGAAAGGCGGTGAGACCTGGAAGGACGAAGCGGGCGTTGCCCTTGCCCTTTTCATCTTAGACCTGCAAAGCCTCCGAACGGGAAATCATAAGACCGGGAGCTACAGCTGGTGTTTGAAGCAGCCGGTGTCAATGGTACACAGGGGTGCCCTGCTTTGATAGCGCAGGCAGAGAGGTAAGCTAGCTACCGTGGTACTATCCTTGACTCCAGAGAACAAAGAAGCTAATGGGTTCAGCACAGCCGGTGCGTCGGAGGATGCTGATAGTAAACCGAACTGTGTTGAGCCCAAGGTTGCATGTGGCAATATTTTGAATGCAAGGAATGCCAAAGAGAAAGAACGTGTGTATGTGTTTGAACTTTAAAGAAAGCCCAGTTGAGGTCCAGGTGCAGAGGGGTCTGGCGCCACATGGGCGCTCATTCGAAAGACTCTGACTAGGACCTGTTCTTTGAAACTACGAGAACCAGAAGGCCTTAGGAGAGCCACAAGGAAAAGGTTGAAGTGGTCATACAGGGTGTTAGGAGAGATTTCCTAATTGTATGTAATGTTCCCTCCATGTGTCAACCCCCAAACATTTTGCTGCTGTTTAGACACCATTGACTGACTTTGCCAGAGAAGCACAGCCTTCAGCTGCACTCCTTTAGGCTTTCGCTCACTTTTTATGGGGAAACTGACATGCCCTTAAGACAGTCAGTACTGGGAGACTTTGTTTGCCTTAGTCCTTTCCTCATGTTGCAACTTTTGTGCAACATGCAACAAGTGTACAATGTATCTTACAATACAGCACACTTGAGTCTATAGTCATTTCCAAAGGCCCTAGATACTCTCGCTGGACTTTTTATGAACGGTGCAGATGTGTCATGGACAGGACTGGTGGTAGCTATCTTTTTGCATTATTTTTAACCCTTTCCTGCCATGTTAACCGCGTTTGGCACAAATAGGTGGCCTGGCTCCAAAATGTCCATGCCACGAGGTTCTTTGTCCTGTCCTTTGGCCATCTTGCCCCTTCACCTTCCCCAGGTCGAGTCGACCCAAGTCAGTCCTTATTTGGTCATGCACTTTCCCGCGAATCCCAATGCTTTTGCGGGTTTCTGCATGCCTTGTGTGTGTGCCTCCAGGATGTGGGCTGGAATGTCTGGTTCCAATACACATCCTGGGTGCCAGAGAGTCTGGAGTGCCATGAATGCCTCGGACCACCGTGGTCTGTGATTGGTCCACATATGGAGTGTGTGTTTGTGAGCAGATCTCCCATTGGGTCCTCTCCGTTTTGGCGCAAAGGGAACTTTGGATAAGAGGAGGCTGAAAGCACCACTACCATGTGGATCTCCTGAGTTCTCACTGAACAAAGGATAGGATCCAAGTATCCTGCAACACGAAGCCAAGTCGAGGAACCGCTGGTGACCCGCGGAAGGTTTGGCACCCTGAGCCTGCTGTCGTCCCGTGGGACCCCTCTGCATCTGGTCGTCCTAGAAAGTCTGCACAGACGCTTCAACCCATTGGAATAGTGGGACCAAATATTTACGCCACCTTCATCAAACTCTGCAAGTAAGCTTTCTCGGAATTGTCCCTGGGCTAACCAGTGGACTGACCAGCTTACCCAGTTGTTTTGCTCTGTCACTGCCGCCGTTTCGAGGAGGCCCTCGAAACTTGGTATACTGCTAACTCTGTGTCCACGGCACCCTCACACCGAATTTCGTACACTTGGCGTTCCCAGGTCTGAAGTGAAACGAGTGCGCCAGGACCGGAGTAAACGCAGCAACGACCTTTGCAAATCCGCTGCATTTGTGACCCTCTTGCCCCTGAAGCCTGCTGCAGTGAAACTGTGTCGATTCATCCACCCGGAGCGGAGAAATCACCACTGTCCCATTTGGGAATCATCGCTGTATCTCAGGAACTAAAAGGTGCTCAGACATCCTTTTTGCCGCATTCAAACCTGCAAGTGAAGTGGACTGACCTGCTGAAGTTTGGGTCCGCTTGCGTCGGGCAACCCGGTGAGTACTCAATACCCCAACCGGTGGCCCCTAGCGCAAGGGCCCATTTTTATGCAAAAGTGGCCCCTGAGGGCCCCTCTCCTTTCCACTGCTATTGATAGAGACCCTTGAAGAGACCCTATTCTGCCCATTGGCACAACCACATGCACTTGCACTGCATGTACTTTTGAGCTCAAGGCTCCTCTCTTCTTAGGGCTTAGACTGCCTCTTAGTTAGGTGTATTGTTGATGTCGAACTGGGCCTAAAGACTGTCTGCACTGCCTGTTTCCTTCCCATCTAGGTTGTCGACATATTTTGTGTATTTAACCCTTTAGACCCCAATGGTCTTGTAAATACATTGTATTGATAGTGATGATAGTGATGTGTTGGTTTACTTAGTGTTACTGTGATTCTTTTGCTATGGTCTATGTTACAAAGGCCTTGTAATAAATGTGTCTATATTTTTGATATAACACTTGTCTGGAGTAATTTGTAAGTGTCCTTATTTTGTGTGCTCATTGAGGTCCGCCAGTCACCCTCACCCTTCCTGAGACTTAGTCTTGACCGCCTGCCATAGCTACCCTGATTGGTCTGGCTTGTCCAGAGGTTAACCTGTTCCAAGAAACTAGGCTCGCCTTCTGAACCTCTGCCCACCAGGTCAGAGTTTAGAAATCCATTTTAACACAGGGGTATAGCAAAATCCCCTGTACCATCCAAAGTGTTTGTCCGACAAACCAGTGAAAACCCAAGGGAAGTGAATCCTGCATCATAGGAAAATAGAAGGAAATGTAAAGTTGACGAGTGAAACCGACGGAGGGATGCCAATGGAAAGGGGTGAAGCCTAAACGTCCCAATGAACAGTGTGTTAACAAAAAAAGACATTAAGATTTGTGAATGTCAGAAGTGAAATTGAGTTGACAAAAGCCGCAGAGAACTCGACGGAGGGAGGCAAATATTCGAGAAGGGTCTGAGCCCGGAAGAGGTGGTTCGAGGGGTGAAAAACCATCACCCCATCGACATGGCAATGTAACAAAGGAATCTTTCTTAATACAGGCAAGTGTGAACCTGACAGAGGGATGCCGAGAGAAAGCTAGGAGAAAGAAAACCCTGCTTTCTGATGAGAATGAACAATGCATTAATTGTATTAGAAGTCAGAGGGTGATACTGGGGCAAAGAACAATCGACTGAGGTGCAAGATCACAGAGAGAACTTTTGTTTGTTTGTTTTTTGGTCAAACACCACAGGCATTTTAAGGAAAGATACTTTTGCAAGGAGACATTGCCTCTGATGGTTTTTGATATCATTGAACTGAACTCTTAACCTTGTGCTGACGAGGACTAGGAATGTGCTGTGCTTGAGAGTCCCGCCTTGTCCCGTGCTTCAAACGTGGGTAAGGGAGACCCAGCCTCACCATCCTGACTTTTGTGAACACTTCTTTCTTTTCTGGTGAACATTATCCCACACTTGTTTTGTAATTTAGTAGTAAGGATTGGGAATAGTTTTTTTTGTATAAGCCATTGTTATTTGATAAAACGCCACTAGGACTGCCCTATTATCATTTGATGGTCAAAGCTTGCTTGCATCTGAGATTTAAGTTTAGATTAGGCGTTTATCTCACCCATTATAAAGTTCAATGAACACCCTTGAACTGTGATCACTTGTGTCTGTCTTTACTGTTGCCACCATGAGTTCCTTATAGAGTGGAAGGTGGAACTGTTCATGGGATCGCTGGGATTACCCCATATTACGAGAAAACTGTGATTACTTTAATCATGACAGGAGTGAGAATGCAGAAGCAGATGTGCATCCTGTCTGTAATGAGGTCAGGAAAAGTTCTAGAGTATGTAGATGCCAAGAAAGTTTCAGGAGTTTGTGATGTATAACAAATAATTGTTTTTTTAACTTGTTTATATTGGTATTTATACAGCTTTTACTCCCCAAAATATCCTGCCACAACCCCCCTTCCCCGTTCCCCCCATCCCTCCCTTGGTTCTCACAGTGTCTTAGCCATCCTGTTTTCATAGTTGTTTTGTTCCACTCAATTTTTGAAGTCTGTCTTTTGTGCTTGTGTTCAACTCAGATCCAGTATTCTCAGATTGTGTGGGCACCATTGTTGCATATAGTCACTTTTTAGGTATTCTAGTACTTCTCCCCAATCCGACCGAAACCTGTCTGCCTCGCATTGTATTCAGTATGTGATCCACTCCATTGCAATGACGTCCCACAGGGTGTGTATCCATTCTGACTACGTGGGAGAGTCTCTCTGTTTCCAGTTCCTAGCTATTACAAGCCACACAGTAGTCAGAATTCTCATTAATGCTCTTGTCTGTGGTTTTAAGATTGTGTACAGTTCTGGGTCTGGTAATCCACATAGGTCCTCCCCTAGGGAAATAGCATGCAGTTCCGGTATGATTGTTATTATCTGAGCAGTCACATCTTCCCAGAATGTCTTTATCTTGGGGCTGTGCCACCATATATGTCCCCAACCCCCTGGTTCTCTACAGCCCCTCCAGCACTCTTGGGGAGTTGTTTTATACATTTTGTTTAATTTGCTGGGCGTGTAGCGCCACTGCAGCATCATGTTTTACCAGGCCTCCCGGAGTTGTTTAGAGCTGGTCAGCTTCAGGATGTTTCTCCATAATCCCTCCTAGTATTCCTGGGAAAGTGTTGACTGAGTTGTCCCCTCCCATGCTGTCTAACATGGCCAGTTTTCCCGAACTGAACATCACTGAAGGATCGCATAGATGCTTGATGTTAGATGTGTGTCCCCTGTTTGTGTGGTTATGTATGTTTCAAATTCTGTCAACCGTCCAGTTAGTGCTGAATATACCTTGGGCTGTTTTAGCCAGTGTCTCAACTGTATATATTCATATGTATCTATTTCCTTCACTCCCAGGTGAGCTTCGCACTCCTCGAATGTTGCTATCTCCCCATTCCATGCCATGTCTCCCACCTTGTTACACCCATGCTTCCGCCATTGGCTAAATTTGCCCTTTTCCATCCCCGGGTGAAGTTTGGATTCCCAAACAGTGGAGTAAATGGGGAGGTATGTGTGGAAAGGAATCCCTTCTTTAACCATCTGTCCCAAATGTCACATGTTGTTCTAAGGTCTAAACGCATAAAACAAAAAGGTGGGTTTCCCCTACTTCGCTGGCAGAGGGGAAGCAGCTATCAATGTAAATACAGGTCAATCCAGCGGGACGAATTGAAGACACTCAAAAAGAAGGCTGTAAGGCCGCCAAAATGGAAAAGGAACCCCCAAGGAGCACAACACAGATCAATCCACTAAAAACGAGATAATCGTTAAAAATACTATATTTATTAGAATTTGTACTTAGTTAAAATGAGTATTAAATCATCTGGAATTCTATACAAAAAATATGCAGGGTAACAACATTAATGTGTCAATCATAAAGTGCATCAATAAAGAGACTAAGTGCTAGTTTCACTGTTGGCTGTAAAAAGGATTCAGAAAAAAGAGAATTACAGTAGACCTAGATGCTACTGAATTGATCCCAAAAAGAGTTTCCTGTGCGAGCGAAAAGCACTTGATGCGGGAAACCTCAATCACATATTATAATCTACAGGCAAAAGGGCCAAAAGACAGATCAGCAAAAAGCAATCTGGTCACTTGGTGAATCTAGTCGTAAATAAATCATACAGCCAAACGCAATAGTTAGTTGCAATATTGCACAGTATAATGGACACAAGGGTCATTGAAAAAAATGCTAAAATTAGCCAAGGGATGCTATGCGTCAACTACTCTTGTGTCAGGACAAAAGAAAAACATAACATACAGTACAGTAGACCTGGCACAATTAACAGGAAGAAGTTTCGATGGAAACAACACATCTAACTTGAAAGCAGATGATATCCATCTTCATCAGGACGTGGCATTCCCATAGGCGTCATGATTCTCTGAAATTCATCTGTGTCTTTATTTGCACAATATATTTAGAAAACAGCATTTAGACATTTCGCAATATATAAAACACACCTAAAATAGGGGCACAAAGAAGAAATAAGAAAAAATAGAGAATATAAACAATTGTATCAACAATGTTAAAAATGAGCATAAACAAGTGGATGATCTGTGAGTGAAACCCAGAGGGGCCAGCCCATTCCCCCAACTCAAAAACATCACGAGGTCTGAGAAACAATGTGGGAGAAAGGGTATTTACCATAGTCTCAACCAGTTGGGCTGATTCCGGAACCCTGACGATAAGTCCAGGAAATAGTTTTCCGGTCATGCCATGGAATAGATCTCTATAAGTTAGACCTAGATACAAGAGTGTAAAATCACACATCAAAAAGTCTCCAATGGTTTATATACAATGACGTAAGAGCATCCAAAATGACAAATATAGCTAAGTTTAAAAATAAATATGCAAAGGAAAAATATATTAAATGAATCCAAAAGCAACAAAAAAGCGGGAAAACACAAAGTTTGGTGTGCAGCCATTATTGCCCTGAAAATGACCCCACCCAACACCAGTACTGTGTTTAAAAAGTATATGTCACGGTACGAGCATCAAACTCACCCATGTAACAATAGACCAAGACCATGAAGTCAAATCAGTTTCAAAATATGTTGTTTTCTGTAGTTCCACCGAAGTGGTATAATATAAGCAGCATCCAACAAGGGCTAAGGACTAAACTGCATCTTGCGCTTGGGGGCCTGTCCTTCCCTGGTAACCATATTAGGCCGGCTACTGGGAAGTCCACTACTGCCCTGTCCATCCGTGGCCAGACCTTTTCCTTGATTTACATGCCCTTCTCGGATCACTCGCAGTTGGGCTGCTTCGTAATACCTATATATATTTGGCTGGCCCAGCCCTCCTTTATTCCTTTGAGTCATAAGCAGATATAAAGCCACCCTCGGGCGTTTGTTCCGCCAGATAAATTTAGATATCATGGTGTTCAGTGTCTTGAAAAATTACTGCGGAGCTGCTATCGGGAGAGTCTGAAATGTGTACAATAGTCTAGGGAGGGTCACCATTTTAACTGTTGTTATGGGCTCCAGCCAGGAGATGTTGAGTGGGGTCCATCTTGCAAAATCAGCCTGTGATTTCTTTAGAATATCTGGGTAATTGGATTTATATAGTTTGGATACCTTACTGGTCAATTCTACGCCTAGGTACAAAATATTACCCTTAGCAATCCTGAGGTGGGAGCACTTTCGCATGTCTGCTGATTGTTCTTTTGATAATCCTAGATCCAGCAATTCTGACTTGGTCATGTTTATTTTCAGCCCTGACATCTTCTCTTGTTCCCTTAAGACTGTTACTAAGGTGGGGATTGATGTTTCAGGTTGCGTAAGTGTCAGTAGCATATCATCTGCATATGCTGCCGTTTTGTGCACCTTTTATGTTTTTGTCTGCTCTGATTGTGGCAAGTAGGGGTTCTAGGTATATTGCACATAGATGGGGGGAAAGAGGGGGCACCCCTTCCTCATGCCTCTCTCTATCCGTATTGTCTCAGAGACTTGCTTGTTGATGGATAGCCTCCTCGATGGGCCTTTATAATTTGCTTCTACCATCTGAATATAGTTTGGTCCGAATCCCATTTGCTTTATTACTTGGAATAGATATGGCCATTCTACCCTGTCAAAGGCCTTTTCGCATTGAGGCAAATGTGCACTGCCGAGAGCTGTTCCCATATTTGTCTTCCAGAGTTAAAGCCTGACTGGTCTTGGTCGATCACCACTGGCAGTATATTCCGCCAAGATCACTGTATATATTTTGGCGTCTATTTTCAACAACGCTATAGGCTGGTAGAGCCACAGTTCCTTAAGTCTTAATTTGGCCTCCCTGAAGAGTATGACCTTCAACCTCCAGCATGCATCATGTCACACTCCCAATTTGCCGAAATGTATTATATAATTTTGTAAGGAATGGCGTGAGGTCCCTGTTCAGAGTTTTGTAGAAAAATGCAGAGTATCCATCTGGGCCTGGTGCCTTATTACTGGGGAGATGTTTGATAACGTTCCCTACTTCCTCCTCTGTTATGTCTTTTTCGAGTGTGTGCCTATCTTGTGTCACCTTCGGCATCTGGGTAACTAGGTAACCTTGTATGGTTAGTTGGTCTGGTCTTTCTGAGGAATATAATTGCATGTAGAAGGTTGAGAAGGAGTGTATTATGTCTCTGGACTCAGTGGAGATTGTGCCATCTGACAGCCTAATGCTATCTATATTGTTTCTACTGCTCTGTTGTTTCATAAGTCTAGCTAGCATTTTGTCCGCCTTATTAGCCCTGATGTAGATTGAGTAGCGCTTTCTCTGCCCTGCTTGTTCGCAGTAGATCTAATTGTCTCATACTACCTTTCACTTTACTATAATTTGTCTTGTTTTTTTTCTCAGCGAGTTGTCTTTGGGCCTCCCTCAATTCCTTCTCTAGATCTTTTTCAAATCTATTCCTCTCTTTTGATTTTTGTGCACTGAGAGACATAATTTCTCCCCTGAGCACCGCCTTAAAGGCATCCCACACTACGTCTAAGGGAGCCCCTTGTGTGTCGTTAAGTTCAAAGTAGGTTTTCATTTTTTCCCTCAGTGATTCCCGTGCTACTGTATCATGAAGTACCGCCCTAGGCATCTTCCATTAGCAGACCTAGCTTTGTGGCCTCATCCCTCTCAGCTGAAGCCATATGGGGGTATGGTCTGATAGCAAGATCGGGTCTACCTTTATCACTGGCATTGCTCCTAGTATCCTTGGAGTTCTCCACGCCTAGTCGATCCTAGAGAATGTGCGGTGAACGTGGGAAAAGCATGTGTATCCCGTTTCATCCCCTCTTTTTTCTCTCCAAAGGTCCCTTAATGCTAAATCTTTAAACTTGTTCTTTAGGATGTTAGATGGGCTGATCCCCATAGTGGGTCCTTGACTACTCCTGTGTTTGTCGGGGTCCCAGGCCATATTGAAGTCCCCTGTCAGTAGAGCCTCACCTTCTGCGAAGCCTTCTAATTTCCCTAGGGCCTATTGCAGGAAAGTCTCTTGTCCCGTGTTAGGAGCATATACTGTGCCTATCGTGAGTGCCCTGTCGCCCAGTCTGATCTGAATAAATAGATATCGGCCAGTGGAATTTTCCAGTGTGCACATTAATTTGGCTCCAAGCGTGTTTCTAAGACCTATCAGGACTCCAGCGGTTTTATTTTTGGCATTAGCCTGGTAGATTTGCATAAACTAGTGTAAATGTATTTTAGATCTACCCCCTCTTTTAATGTGTGTCTCTTGTAGGAGGATAAAGTCTGCCTCCCCTTTGTTAAGGTGGGCCTCTAATTTCTTTCGCTTCCTGGGGGTGTTTAGGCCTCGCACATTATTTTTCCCCACCCATGGATCGGTCTCCTTTGGGTTCCATCCTGCTGTAATCTCATATGATTCCTCCTGTCTCTCCACTGTGTTCCCTTTGCCCTTTCCCACCCACACTTCAGGGGGCATCTTTGATAACCCTGTTTCTAACTTCTGGGTTGGTTTGTTATTGCTTTGTGGTCCCCCAAATCACCTACTTTGTGGCATCCGACACTACATTTCTCCCATCCCTTTTCCCTCCAACCCTTCCCAGCCTCCCCCCTCCCGGTCCCTATCCACTCTTCTCTTATCCGGTCTAGGCTAGGTATCTTACGATATATCCCAAATTCTTTTGGGAACTGGCCCTTCGTTTCCCCGGAAGATTTTAATGTTGAGTAACCTTCTGTAGATTCCAAGTGGTGCCTTCACAGGACCTCCGCCTGGTATGTTTTGAGAGCTGGTTTCTCTTGGTCACTCCTTTCTCACTCCAGGTATTCCCGCTTTTCCTCTCCACTCCATTGTTTCCCATTCAAGCTGTCCCTGTATTATTTTGTGTTCTCTTCCCCCCTCCCTGAGAACTCGCTTGCGCCTGCTTTATCCTTCTTCTTCCCCTCTCCGTTTTCGTTGGGGCCCTTCAGTTTGTCACTTCTTTTCCCTGTTGCAGTGGACCAGTCCCATGGCCTTGGCCACTGCTGGGGTGTCCCTCGCCTGTTCTCTCTGGGGTCTGCCTCTTCCTCCTCCATTCACAGTATCGAGAAGCCTTCAGTGCATGTAATAACCCTCTGTTGCTTCCCGTCCCATGAGAAGAGTAGGCCAAAAGGAAATGTCCATTTGTATGGGATCTTTTTATCTAGGAGTACATTCGTCAAGGGGCTCAACGCTCTCCTTTTCAATAATGTGGATGCAGCTAGGTCCTGGAACAGAGAGACTTGCGATCCATTTAGTGTAATAGTTGTCTGACCCCTGTCAACTCGAAGGATTTTCTCTTTTATTTCATAGGAGGTCAATGCTGCCAGGACGTCTCTGGGTCTGTCGCCCGGACCTGACCTTCTGGGTCCCACCCTATGTATGCGATCAATATGTATATTCTCCGGGGAGATCTCTGTTATAAGCGTGGCAAAGCATTGTTGGACTAGTTGCTTTAGGTCTGCATCCTTGTTTGTTTCTGCCATGCCTTTGATCCTGATGTTCGACCTTCTGGAGTGGTTTTCGAGGTCCTCTGACTGGATCTCCAGATTGTGTGTTGCAGTTGCAATTTGATGCAGCAATTCCGAATTCTGCCTGACATCGTCAGGTAGTTTCGATAGTCCCTGTTCTGTGGTATCCACCCTATTACCCAAAGTATCAATTTCCTCCCTGACCTCTTTCACAGAGCTTTTCAGCTCTTCTTTTAGGTTCACCATTTGCTCCTGGAACGATGTCGCCATTCTTTCTTCCATGCCCCTAAGGCATTCTTGAAGGGCCTCTTTACTGAGTGCCATGTCTTTACCGTTTTGTGTATCTTCGGGCTCCTTGGGTTGGTCACCTAGCTCATTTACTGGGGCTTCTATTGGGTTCCGTAGCCAGCACCTTTCCAAGCCCTTGTTTGCACCTTGTAAACCTGGTGTCTGCTTCTCCTTAGATTCTGGCATCTGAGTGTGTTTCGGGGTTGGATGTTGGCTTCAGGGACCGCTTCTTGAGTCTGCTCTTTTTCTTATTGTCCTCGGGGGCCAGGCGCTTGTTGCCAGATCTATATTGATCGGTATGGTGTTTCTGTGTTTGGGCAGGTTTATGTGGCTTCTCTTGTGTTTGGGGGGCCTTTATTTTGTCTGCGCTTGCTGGTTTGTGGCTGTCCCTCAGTGCCTTCCTCGCAGTATCTGCTGGCCCACTTTCCCGTTCGCAGATCTGCCACTTCTATCCTCCTCCTATCCCCCAGTCCGGCTCACCTTATGTAAGGCACCTCACGGGCGTACGCTTCCTCCGTTTCTCGGCCCCTGTGGTGGGTCTCCACACCAGAGTATGGGTGGGTATTCCCTCCGGTCTGTACAATCCTATCAATTCTGTGCGCTGTTGTCGACCTCTGGCTGCTTTTGCCGGCTCCTCTGCCTGTCTCGGTCCCATCTGGGTGGTGCTGTCCCTCGCTGCTGTCAGCTGTCTCCTGCTCGCTCTTTGGCAGGTACGGCTGCGCGGTACAGCAGCGATCTTCCTTTTCCGTGTGAAGTTGCGGTATTCCTCCTCTGTCCGCTCGGTGGGGAGTGTGGATTCCTCTGTTGCAGCTAATATCAGCTTGCAGTGTGTCCTCCTTAGAACAGGCCAGCACGGAACACATGAAGTGTGACTTATCTCCCTGGAGGCCATCTTGGAATCACAAATAATTATTTTATTATGCAGGTTTCCGTTTTACTGACATTTTGTTGTTCTTTGTAAATGTGTTCTTTATAAATGTGTTTCATTTGGAACTTCTTATATTATTATCTTGTATGTAGTTATCTCCATTTTCCTTTCTTTCGCATGTTTAAGGGAAGGGGAATGTGGTATATACTTATGGAGTATCTTGCTGGAGATTGTGTTAGACTGTACAATATAGTGTAGTAGGGGTTTGTTGTTAGACAGTTGAAGGTTGATGGGGAGCTCAGAGAATTGTTGTGGTGCCTGCTTGATATTTACATGCAACTTCCTACTTCTCACAAATAAAGACGATTACTAACCACTCCTGCAGCTAATATCAGCTTGCAGTGTGTCCTCCTTAGAACAGGCCAGCACGGAACACATGAAGTGTGACTTATCTCCCTGGAGGCCATCTTGGAATCACAAATAATTATTTTATTATGCAGGTTTCCGTTTTACTGACATTTTGTTGTTCTTTGTAAATGTGTTCTTTATAAATGTGTTTCATTTGGAACTTCTTATATTATTATCTTGTATATAGTTATCTCCATTTTCCTTTCTTTCGCATGTATAAGGGAAGGGGAATGTGGTATATACTTATGGAGTATCTTGCTGGAGATTGTGTTAGACTGTACAATATCGTGTAGTAGGGGTTTGTTGTTAGACAGTTGAAGGTTGATGGGGAGCTCAGAGAATTGTTGTGGGGCCTGCTTGATATTTACATGCAACTTCCTACTTCTCACAAATAAAGACGATTACTAACCACTCCTGCTCAATATGTCGTTACTTCACCTAACTAGGGTCACTGGAGCCCCCAGAGGGCTGCAACAAGCCCATTTCCAAACTTTGAACTGCAGGAGGCTCCACTACAAATCTGCAAAATACAACGGTGGACATTTAACAAAAAAAAACATAACCATTTAGAGTCGCTGTTTTTCATATTATCTATTTGGATGTCCAATCCTGTGATCTGCAGGTCCAGAAAACACTCTGAAATGTCCATTCCTATGATCTGCAGGTCCAGAAAACACTCTGAAGAATATCTGAACCCAAAATAGCCAATATGTTATCTGTAGGCTCATGGGAGTCCAATTTACCCATAACTGTTGCTGTCACTAACCTTGTAATGTATATGTGTGTTTTGTTTACATTTATTTTTGTGTGCTTTTTAAAACGCGATTTACTTTCTTTCTTGTATAGTTGTGTTAAGTATTATATATATTGTAGGAGCGGGTTAAGGTGAAACCCATCATCCATAGGAAAAGCGAAGATTCTATGATTAATAACTTTTGAGCCGTAGAGCAGATCAGCACAGCGTTGGACATTCCTATATTATGCCCCGGCCCCCCAGGACTAGAAAGTTTTGTGATCATCTGTTTACAGTTGAAAATATAGAAAGGGTAAAAAATAAATTGTGTTTTTTACTTTTGGATCCATTTTCCCATGGGGAAAATATCAAATTTTTGCTCACTTGTCCAGCCCAAACTGCTAGATAGATATGCGACAAATAAGAAAAAAGTCAGGCTCAAAGGAAATCCTTTTTTGTTTTGGTGAGATTCGGTACAGTGGTTATTTAAAAATGTGGTGCAAAGTGGGATACCCCTGTACCCAAAATGGTAGTCTTATCTCCCATGATGCATTGCTGTTGCCAAGCTTTGTCAGTTCTGAAAGGTGTCCATTACGCAATTCACAAATCAAGTTCAGAATGAACATTGTAAAGTGCCCTAAAATGATATCAAGGGTGTACATTTGGGAGAGCAGCAAGCATGTGGGCAGGACGAGGAAGGATGATTGGTGAGGTTTTGGGGCTTGGGGCTAGTGTCGTTTTATTTGCATTTTACCAAGATCGATAAGCGACACAAATGTGAAAAAGAAAGAGTAAATCCTCAAAAACAATGATACAATGAGATGTGGTAATCAATGAGGCTGTCTCGTGACCTTGGAGGAGACGCTGGTCCGTTTGGACCAGATGGCACATGTTTCCTCACTGTCTCTTGGGATTGACTGCCCATTCCAAGATGACGCCCGCGACATGCCACAAACGCAGAGCTGTGTCCTGACATCATACATCAGCATTAAGATGGTGCCCAGGACTGTGGTGCTGGACAGTTGAACACCGGCTATATAACTCCAGTAAGAAGCTGTTGCCTATTGCGTTGCAGCTCTCCTAGCAAATGCTCACTAGTTGTTCTTCCTGCTTCACCTTTCCTGTATTCCAGCTTTCTCTCTGTCTTGTCTATCCTCCTGGTATTCCTCCTGTCACTCTGCTTCAGTTGTTCCTTGTCAGGTTTCTTGATTGTCGTGAAGAGTATGAATACCTCCATCAAAAAGTACCGCAGAGGGAGAATACAAGATTACTCCCTATGCAGTCATTGAAGCCACAGGTGGGTGATCCTCGAAGCCCGGAACCGCGGAACGTTGATAACCCCAAGACAGCTGCAAAGGAAATCGTTAATTAGCACCAGATGAGCACAGTACAAGTAGGAAGACTTGGATATATAACCACCGCTTACCTAGTCCGGGAGATGGTGTGGTTGTACCACCTGGGGCTTGGTGTATTGTTCCGTGGGAGGGGCACGTGAGCTGGTTCCCCGATGACAAGGGGGTGAGGATCGATGGCCTGGGTGCAAACCCCAGCCGACCCGCCTGTAGAGAGTTCAGATGGACCAGAACCAGAGACCAGAAGATCTGATGTAGCAAAGACAGAGAAACGCCAAATCCAAGAAGGGTAATCCAAAGCAGTCCGAGTTACAATCCAAGGTCAGATGATCCGTCGAGGTAACAAAGCCAATGAGCAAAATCAGAGCAAGTCCGTGGAGAATTCCGAGTCATAAATCCGTGAAACAGGTAAGTCTTGATCGCCGTACAGAGTTCTTGTGAACAGCTGTGAAGCAAGGATTCGCGGGCAGTTTAACGTTTAAATAGAGGACGCCCCCGTGTCACGTGACCCGCGAGGGAAGCAGGTAAGCGCCTCACGTGACCCGCGAGGGAGACACGTGAGCGCGAGTTCCGTGTCACAGATCGCGGAAGCCACTGTCCGCGAATACCATCTTGCAGGCGCCATGGGAGACACCAACGAAGGAACGGGGAGTTCCACGAGTACATGCCATGTTTGTGTGCCCAAATGCAGATGCGGCGGCACCAGGGGTGAACCTGCTCACGTGACACCCTCCGGCCGTGAATGGTAGAACGGGAGGCTGCAGGTAGTGTCAATGTAGTGTGACGCCTGTGTGCCTTAGGTGTCTGTGCATGGTGCGGGGTGGAAAGTGAGGTGTGCGTGACATTTCTCTGTCCTGCTGATGTTACTTGCAGCTTTGGCTCCCCAACTGCTGCTGCTTACCTCCAGCTTTGGTTTTTCATCTGTTGCTGTTTACCTGCAGCTTTGACTATTTGCCTGCTGCTGCTTACCTCCAGCTCCTGCTTTCCAGCTAATAGCCATTTCTTCTGCTCCAGCATTTTTTCGTGGCTTCGCTATCCGCCGGTAGTTATCATCAGAGAGGATTTTCTTTTCTGCAATGGTTTTCCTCTGACTGCCGCTCTGGGAGTCACTTAACCTCTAATATTAACAACTGGGCAGAATGTGGCTTCCAGTAGGGACATACCATTTCTCACCAAAGACCGGCATCATCCAAAAAAGGTATGTGCAATCGCTGACAGGTTGCTAGTTAGGGGAAGATGCGTATTTCAAGTACATTTAGGATTTTTGTTGTTGTTGAAAATATATATTAAAAAAAATATTTCTAAATGAACTTAAATGTGTAGGGGGGTTGTATAAAGTTGATGTAACATCCCACATTTGTGTATTGAGATCGAGAACTGTTTTGTTTAACTTTGTTTTGTGAATATAAAGTGCTTCATTGAGACACATGTTCATGGCCGAGCCGTGGTTACATTGTGTTTTCTTTTGATTGGATGAGGTTTTCACGTGATCTGAAGGAACGCTTCTCGATTCAGTGCTCTTTTTGGCACAGTTCTTAAAGTCAGGTTTTGTACAGAAGTTTGAAAAATAGCTTTTCGGATTGTTTAATGTTTGATTTGTTTGAAGAGTGGATATGAGGGGCTAGATAGTGTAGTGTTGTTCGTTTTGGGAAAGAGGCAGTGGGCACAGAGATAAATATGCACTATTTTGCATTATTTCTCCATTCATTAGATGTGATCAACGAAGATTATACAATGCGAAAAAGGTGTTTCTTGAGCCAGTGTTGTTTATAGAGTGATTCTCGAAGTCAGGATGCATACAGATGTTTGAAAAGTTGCTTTTAGGGTTAGTTAATGCTTGATTTGTTTGAGGGGTGTATGTGAGGGGTACAAAGGAGGTAGAGTAGTGTTGTTAGTTTTGGGAAAGAGGCAGATAAATGTATTTCGCATGATTTCCCAGCTCATAAGACGTGACTAGTGAAGAAAGTATACATTGTAAAAAGGATCAAGTGTATTTTCCGAAAGTAAAAGATGCATTAGTATTGGTTCGAGAACTGTGAGATTCCATTCAGATTGTATATTTGTATATTATAAGTTGATGGTGTTGTGTTTACGTTATGTTCACATTCATATAAAAAAAAAGAGTGCAAGAGGATTGGGCAGTGGTGTAGCATAAACTGAAGACAAGTTTTGCTTTTCTTTCCATTACGTGCCTTTAAGGGGGCTCAAGACAATCGTGATGTTTGGAATGTGGGCTGTACTCTCTGGTATAACTCTGCATTATGAGCAGCCCGAGTGCTACTGGCCAGTGCATCCTTCCCCTCCCCACTCCTCCCTCGCCTCTTAGTTTCGGTGTAATTTCGTATGCGGGTGTTAAGGGTGTTAAATAATATTTAAAAAATATATGATCTGTGGTGTGGATCTCTGCTGTGCCATACCTTTAGAATTGTGTTTTCCTGTTGATGATGTCACAGTCATCATCAGGCAAAATGGAAACCGGAAGTGTCCGCAAGTGTGACTAGGCTGTTTGGCTGCAGAGTTTTTGTTTTTTGAACTTTGGTGTTTTAAGTAATTATTGACTTTTGCACACGGCACATTCCATATGTGCTTCTTCATCATGCTTGTGTTGGTGTTAATTCTACGTTACGTTGCGTCACATTTGTGTGAAAAGGCGTTACTTGATTTGGGTACTGAAGCTTTGCTTCTCCTTTTGTTTCAGCCACAATTCTCTGGTCTAAGGATTGGCTCGCCCTGCGCCCGCAGTGATTGGTTAGAGGATACTACTTTAAATCCGGGCACACGCACCACATGCGCACCAGAAGTGTCTGCGAGTGTCACTAGGCTGTTTGGCTGTTCGGCTGCGTGGTGCCTGCCCTAAGTAAGCTTTGTGCTCTTAAAATGCTCCTATGAATAATATTAGTAGCTGTATTGCCTTGAACAGAGCTGAAAGTGCTATTTGCAACATTTTCTGATTTGAGTAAGACGAATACAGGGTTCTTAGCCTGTTACTGTTTGTACCATTGGAGCTTCTCCTAGAGCTCATCTTAGTTATACGAATATTCATAAAACGATTGGTGTCAATGTTACCTTCTTTCTGTTTTCCTGACACATTAGGTGCGCGTTCATCAATATGGTGAATGGGCTAAGAAGTGGAAGAAAACTAACGGGGATACCCAGTCAAGTAAGAACTAACGTGGATAGGTTGAATGAAATGTCCCAAAATGAGGATTTGGGGAATCTGATAGCCACACAGAGTGAGGTCGTCAATTTTGAAGGTAATGAATACAGTCTGGTCTCAGTACCCCGGTCCATGAGTGTGAATGATGAGGGTGAGGTACCCTTAGTCATGTGCAAAGGTGAGAAGCAACAGCGAAGGGTGGCCAGAATACTTTAATCCTCCCCTATTAAGTACAATGTAAAGGAAGTAAATAACCTCACTTTAACAGATATTACAAATAAGATAGATGCTGAGAATGATGAGTGGTTGAGTAAAAAGGTTGATCCAAAGGAAACTTCAAAAACTACTAATGGTGGACTGAATGATTGCTCAATATTGGGACCCACTACAGAGGCTGAGGTAGGAAAGAGGATGAGGTTTTCTTTGGGACCGTCCACCCAAGTGTCTAAACGAGCAATTGGAAGAGAGGATGTACATATGTTTAGCCTCCCAGTGCAGCAAAATCGGGGTTCTTACTCCTTCTCATGTGGTATTACAGATGCTGATATGTGTAAAAATAAACGGCAAAGAGAATTAGAAAATGAGAGGAAGCATTATCCACAAGATATCATTCCCCCTGCCCAAAAGAATCCCTTTATAAATCCCAAAGAACAAATTGATTTGTTCGAACAAACGACAGGGATCCTACCTAGAGAGGATGGATTGGAGCATGCCACTCAAGAGGATGAAATCGATCTTCGTGCTCCTGATGTCCTTGGGTTTGGGGCTGAATTTCCAGTTTTGTCTAGAATGCTAGATCTTCTAGATAAGGGTGTCACAACGCGACCCAAGACACTGTGGGAAAGATGGAGGCTTACTTAGGCACCTTGCGGTCCTTTTGCCGTTCTAGTCTTTTCTGGTCTTTTCCCTTTAAAAGGTAGCCACGCCCACAACGCTGTGCTTTGCAACTCGCATTGTCAGCCTTTCGCTAACATCGCCTGCAGTGCCGCTCCTCGAGCTTGGACCTTTTGATTCTTTACTCCGTAGTCCTTTGCCCGCTTCTGCTTTCTCTGTGTCTCGGTTCATTCCGTCTCGCAGCCTTCTGTCCGCTCCCTCGTATCTGCTCCCTCTTCCCTCTTGTGCTGGGTTCCCCACTGTTACTATCCTCCGTGTCCCTCTGCTATTTCTCTCCCGCTTGCTCTCTCTATCTCTCCGCTTGCTCTCTCTCCCTCTTTCGTTCGAATCCTTACTCTCGTTCACCCGCTTTCGCTCCCGCTCGTTCTCTCTCCCTCTTTCACTCCCACTCCCTTTCTTGCTCACTTTCGATTCAGTTCGTTCTCCCATTTTCCACTCTCTCTCGCTCACCTGTACCACCTCTCTCTCTCTCTCTCTCTCTCTCTCTCTTACCTCCATATTAGCTGATACCTTCCCTCCGGACTGCTCGTGTGCAGCCTTCGCTTCAGCTTTCCTTGAACGCAGTGGACGCTCTTCCAGTCCTTTCCAACATCAGCATACCTCGTCCTGATATACTTGGACTTAAGTACTGTTTGCTGCATTACTATTCATCGGCCTCCTCCACTTCCGACACCCTCCCTGCCAGCAAGAACTCGCCATCTAACAGGGTTTTTTCTGCCGTCACTGGCTTTTTCCCTGGCGTCAAGGGACTGGCTCCCCTGGGTCCACCTGACAGCTTGTTCTCACCACTGTCAGGGTGGCCTCAAGCGGAGCCCGTTCCTATCTCTACGAGCGAAAGAAGGACAAGAAGGAAAGGAAGGGAAGGAAGAGTCCCAAGACGGATGAAGAACCGGAGGAGATCAAGAAGGAGAGGAGAAGAAGACCTAAGACTTCTATCCAGGAGGATTCCTCTAAGGAGTCAGGTGAGGAGTCATCGGGGGTGGTAGTTTCCGGTTCTGACAGTTTGCAACGCCAACAAGTCAACATGGCCTCCCTGGAACAGATCCAGGAGATGATAGATGCTATCCAAGGCCTTCAGACTGAAGTACATCACCTCTGAACCGAAAATGTCAGTCTACCACAACAGATAGCAGTACGAGATGATACTCGGGGCGACTTGCCTCCACAGTCGTTCTCTTTTGGAAAATATGATGGCAATCCAAAGCATTTGGAGGAATTCTTGGATGCTTGCATGGTCTATTTCACTTTTAGACCTAAGGCTTACGAACTAGACAGGGCCGAGGTTGGTTTCCTTGTTGCTAATCTCGTCGGAAACGCCTTGGCTTGGGCCACCCCGTTGATATCCCAATCCGACCCAGCAGTCAACGATTATTCCCAGTTTACCCAGCAAATGAGAGCCAGATTCAACAGACCTGAGGTTCAGTTTTCCTCTTACGAAGCCCTCTTGGACATTCGTCAAGGGAATCAAGATGTTCAAACCTATGCTTCCGCATTCATAAGACTGGCAAAGGATGCAGGATGGCCCGACTCTGCTCAACAAACCCTCTTTCGCCGGGGGCTCCATGACGATCTCAAAGACGAGCTAGCCAGAGTGGCCCATCCGGCCTCCTTCCAAGATCTAGTGACCCTGACTCTCCAGCTCGAATACCGACTTCTAGAGCGAAGACAAGAAAAGAGGAGGTTCCGAAACCTTCCTTCTGCCAGTACGACTCCAGTTCCTCTACCTACTCGGAGCCAGACTGAAGAACCGATGCAGATCGGAACTACTAGAGGCCCCATGATTGGCCCCATGATTCCAGAGGAGAGAAAGAGACTTAGAGATCTGGGTCTCTGCATGTACTGTGGATCTTCTAAGCATTTGCTCCGGAACTGCCCAGAAGTACCTCCAAGACGTTCGGGAAACGCTTCTCCTCGGTCTTAAGCAGGGATAAGAACCGGGCAGAGACGACCAATCCCTGCAACCTTACTTGTCAGAAAGCTACAGAAGAAGATAAGACTGTTGGTGTTCACCATACATCTCACTTTTGAGCCCAATCCCACCGTTGAGGTCTTGGCTATGTTGGACTGTGGTGCGGCGGGTAACTTCATCGCTGTCCAGTGGGCTCAAGATCAGGGGGTGCCTTTTCTACAAAAGAGCTGTTCCTTATCCGTAGAAGGAGTAGATGGAACTCCACTCTCCTCCGGGCCCATTGTACAAGAAACCATTCCCGCTACCATGCTTCTTTTTCAACACCAAGAACAGATCGTTTTCGATGTTATAAGAGCCGCATGCTTCCCAATAATACTGGGAATACCATGGCTACGTAAGCATAATCCTACCATAGACTGGTCAGCCAACACTATATGTTTTTCATCTTCTTTCTGTACTTCTTCCTGCCTTCTTCAGACTAATCCGGTTCCTGGTAAGGGAATCCCTACTCCTAAGTCCGCCTCAGTGGTGCAGATGGTGCCACTCTGCTACCAACAATACGCCGAACTTTTTGAAGATGATTTACCACGCTCCTTACCTCCTCATCGGCCTGAAGACTGCTCCATTGAGTTAAAGCCAGGTGTTTCCGTTCCTTTCGGCCGAATGTACCCCATGTCTCTCCCAGAAAGAAGGGCCCTTAAGGAATATCTGGACGCAAACCTTCAGAACGGTCTCATCAGAGAGTCACGCTCCTCTGCCGGAGCATCCATGTTCTTTGTACCCAAAAAAGGAACCTCCGAATTGAGACCGTGCATTGACTATCGAGGTTTGAACTATATGACTATAAGAGACAGATATCCCATGCCTCTTATAAAGGAAGTACTGGAAGCAGTTGAAGGGGCTAACATTTTTACCAAACTCGACCTTCGAGGTGCTTATCATTTGTTGAGAATCAAGGAAAGTGATGAGTGGAAGACCGCCTTCAGAACTCCTCTTGCACACTTTGAATATCGAGTGATGCCCTTTGGACTGGTAAACGCCCCAGCGGTGTTCCAACGGTTTGTGGACAAGATATTCTCGGACCTGCTATACTCTTTTGTGGTAGTCTATCTTGACGACATTCTTATCTTCTCTTCTTCTCCGGCCGAACACCACAGACACGTTGAGCAGGTGTTAAGAAGACTACAAGAGAACCACCTATTGTTAAAGCCAGAAAAGTGCATCTTCGGGTCCTCTTCAGTTCCCTACCTAGGTTTTATTCTCTCCAAAGAAGGAGTTCAGATGGATCCCGAGAAGGTGAAGGCGGTACTACTATGGCCCACTCCCAGCAGCCCTAAGGATATACAGAGGTTCTTGGGTCTCTCAAATTTTTACAGACGCTTTATCCCAAATTTTTCGGAGATTGTGCTACCCATTACCAATCTACTAAAGAAGGGTCAAGAATTTGTATGGGACTCGAAGGCAGAACAAGCTTTCCAGGTACTCAAAAAGGCCTTCACTACCGCACCCATCCTCATTCAACCGAACCAGTCCCTTCCTTTTGTGGTTGAAACGGACGCCTCCGGAGGTGCCATAGTAGCAGCCTTACTACAATCTGGTAAGGATGGTATCGAACACCTGGTGGCGTACTACTCCCGGACACTTACCCCGAGTGAAAGAAACTACTCGGTATTTGAACGGGAATTGTTGGCCATCCGCCAGGCTTGTGTCGAGTGGAGACATCTGTTACAGGGGGCTGCTCATCCATTTTTGGTAAGAACTGATCATAGGAACCTTAAGATACTCCAACAAATGGAGTGTCGCAATTCCAGACATGCCCGGTGGGCCTATTTTTTCTCCCAATTTGACTTTGACATCACGTATCTTCCAGGGAAGGAGAACGAGTTGGCTGATGCCTTATCCCGGAGCCTAGGAGAAGAATGCCCAGAAGATGGACACAAACCCAAAGAGATTCTTTCGGGGAAAAGAATATTAGGGGCGGTCAATTCGTTTCTACAAGAGGTTGAACAAACAACTAGTTTGACCTAGATACCCAACGACTATCTGTCTTCATTGGAGAAAAGAGGGAAAGTGTATTTCTACAAAGACACGCTGTTCCTTCCGTCTAAAGAGCTTCAAATTCAAGCCATGTCTTGGTGTCACGATCTACCTTATGCTGGCCACAAGGGGCAAGGAGCCACAGCCAATTTGGTATCAAGGTATTTCTGGTGGCCCACTTTAGCCAAGGATGTAAAGGCTTATGTAGCCGCATGTCCTATTTGCGCCTCCAGTAAATCCTCTACTCATCGCCCTCTGGGTCTCCTTCAACAAGGACCTTTGCCAGCACGTCCTTGGGAACACATTTCAACTGATTTTATTGTGGATCTTCCTCTCTCTATGGGTTCTACCGCCATCATGGTTACTGTAGATTCCTTGAGTAAAATGGCACATTTTTCTCCTCTATCTGGCCTACCATCGGCTCCGGAATTCGCGGAGGTTTTTCTGAGAGATGTGGTTAGGCTTCACGGTCTACCCCAAACTATTGTTTCCGACAGAGGGTCTCAATTCACTTCTCGATTCTGGTCTACTCTGTGCAAAACTCTGGGAATCAGTAGAGCTCTCTCTTCTGGTTTTCACCCCCAAAGCAACGGACAAACTGAGTTTGTCAACGGAAACAATAGTTTTCCGTTGTTCCGTTGCTGTCAACGGAGCAACGGAAACAATAGTTTGGGGTCTACCCCAAACTATTGTTTCCGACAGAGGGTCTCAATTCACTTCTCGATTCTGGTCTACTCTGTGCAAAAATCTGGGAATCAGTAGAGCTCTCTCTTCTGGTTATCACCCCCAAAGCAACGGACAAACTGAGTTTGTCAACGGAAACAATAGTTTTCCGTTGTTCCGTTGCTGTCAACGGAGCAACGGAAACAATAGTTTGGGGTCTACCCCAAACTATTGTTTCCGACAGAGGGTCTCAATTCACTTCTCGATTCTGGTCTTCTCTGTGCAAAACTCTGGGAATCAGTAGAGCTCTCTCTTCTGGTTATCACCCCCAAAGCAACGGACAAACTGAGCGTCTAAACTCCACCTTAGAACAATACCTTCGTTGTTTCTGTGGTCAAGAACAGGAGAAGTGGAAGACCTTTCTCTCCACGGCGGAATTCGCCTACAATAATACAGTGCACTCTTCCCTAGGAACCAGTCCATTCTTTTTTTCCTATGGCTTTCATCCCATGCATATCCCCTTGGTCGGTATACCCTCGACTGCTGTTCCTGCTGTTCACCAAAGACTTTGTGAGCTAAAACGTATACAAGGGGAGGCTAAGAAGAATTTGGAGACCAGCAGGGAGATCCAAAAGAGGTATGCTGACAGGAAGAGATCTCAAAACCCCAAATGGACTGTTGGCACTAAGGTTTGGTTGTCCACTAAATTCTTGCCACGCTGGTTACACCCAGGAAAGTTTTCTGCCAGATTCATTGGGCCTTTCCCCATTTCCGCTCAAATCAATCCGGTGACCTTTTGCTTGAAACTTCCTCACAGTATGAAGCGCATCCATCCTGTGTTCCACACGTCCCTTCTCAAGGCCTACCTATCAGATCCGCATGGTCGGACAATGCCACGCTCATCATTTCCCGATAATCCAGAACCGTACGAGGTGGAGAGGCTGGTGGATTCTCGCTACAGACATGGTATTGTTCAGTACCTGGTACATTGGAAGGGGTACTCCGCTGCAGAGCGTACCTGGGAACCTAGAAGCCATATCCATGCCCCTTGCTTGCTACGTCTTTTTCACCGCCTTCATCTGAGTAAGCCCGGGAGACCCCAGATGAGAAAGGGGCATACTGTCACAACGCGACCCTGGACACTGTGGGAAAGATGGAGGCTTACTTAGGCACCTTGCGGTCCTTTTGCCATTCTAGTCTTTTCTGGTCTTTTCCCTTTAAAAGGTAGCCACGCCCACAACGCTGTGCGTTGCAACTCGCATTGTCAGCCTTTCGCTAACATCGCCTGCAGTGCCGCTCCTCGAGCTTGGACCTTTTGATTCTTTACTCCGTAGTCCTTTGCCCGCTTCTGCTTTCTCTGTGTCTCGGTTCATTCCGTCTCGCTGCCTTCTGTCTGCTCCCTCGTATCTGCTCCCTCTTCCCTCTTGTGCTGGGTTCCCCACTGTTACTATCCTCCGTGTCCCTCTGCTATTTCTCTCCCGCTTGCTCTCTCTATCTCTCCGCTTGCTCTCTCTCCCTCTTTCGCTCGAATCCTTACTCTCGTTCACCCGCTTTCGCTCCCGCTCGTTCTCTCTCCCTCTTTCACTCCCTCTCCCTTTCTTGCTCACTTTCGCTTCTGTTCGTTCTCCCATTTTCCACTCTCTCTCGCTCACCAGTACCAGCTCTCTCTCTCTCTCTCTCTCTCTCTTACCTGCATATTACCTGATACCTTCCCTCTGGACTGCTCGTGTGCAGCCTCTGCTTCAGCTTTCCTTGAACGCAGTGGATACTCTTCCAATCCTTTCCGACATCAGCATACCTCTTAAGTACTGTTTGCTGCATTACTATTCATCGGCCTCCTCCACTTCCGACACCCTCCCTGCCAGCAAGGACTCGCCATCTAACAGGGTTTTTTCTGCCGTCACTGGCTTTTTCCCTGGTGTCAAGGGACTGGCTCCCCTGGGTCCACCTGACAGCTTGTTCTCACCACTGTCAGGGTGGCCTCAAGCGGAGCCCGTCCCTATCCCTACGAGCGAAAGAAGGACAAGAAGGAAAGGAAGGGAAGGAAGAGTCCCAAGACGGACGAAGAACCGGAGGAGATCAAGAAGGAGAGTAGAAGAAGACCTAAGACTTCTATCCAGGAGGATTCCTCTAAGGAGTCAGGTGAGGAGTCATCGGGGGTGGTAGTTTCCGGTTCTGACAAAGGGCCATGAGCAGACACATTATGAATTGGGGAGTTTACCGGCATTAATGACAGACCTCCTGTGTAAAATGAACAAAGTGGAGGGATTGTTATTCATGTGTGAAGCTGTGTCTGCACTAGTAGTGGACCATAAGAAGGGTGTACCTATGATGGATAATATGACGCAAACCCCTGGAGATGCTAGAATGGTAGATGTGGAATTAAAATCGTTTGCCGAAATGGCAGCTGTACCTGTGGCTAACAAGGACCGTTCTGGTACCAAATCGAAACATCTTGATTTGGAATCTGAAGGTGATGTTGTTATCGCCATCCAGCAAATTAAGACTGATATAGAGGCAACTAAGGAATCTATCATTTGTGGAAAAAGTGATGCTACTGGGATTCTTGCAAAGCCTATGCACAAGCTTGACCCCATAAGAGAGGGGGGGATAGCCCAACAGTGTTATTAGATATGATTGATCTTTCTGATGGTGCTATGAAAGAGATGTGTGAAACTATGACTGATTCAGCTTCAGAAGGGGAGACCGAAAATCAGATTGTGGTGCTAACGTGTAGAGAAAAGAGAACAATTGCTAGAGCACAGAAAAGAAATGCTAGAAATAACAAGGCTATGAATGCTAATAATAATTTTTAAAAAACAGTGACGCAAAAGGTCATAGCAGCGAACCTTAAGAAAGAAGCGGCAGGAAAACAGGATGAGGATAATGGTTTTGATTTACACCAATTGGACGAAGAGTCCAAGGTGCATTTGGATCTTTTTACAGAGGGATCTGGGAATGGATCTCAAATACCAAAAAAGTGTACACGAAAGTCTAAACACAGCATTGCGGTATCCAGTAAATCTGGGGTGATTGTGCCTGATGTGCTAAACTCTCAGCAACAGAAAAAGGGGCAGATTGCACCTTTAGGAGTAGGTGTCCCAGGTGTTCAAACAGCCCTATTGCAATTTTATCCAGTGAAGAATAAGAAAACTATTGCTAAGAATTGCAAGAAACCCCTCAATAGTATGGATATAAGCAGACCTGTTAGATCAATGGATGACCAAATTGGTGAGCCTTTGATGATTGCAGTGGTTGGAAGGGATAAACAAAGAGAGGAAGTGGAGATAGGGGGTATCGATGGAGTAGAGGAGGGATCCCAGGATGTAGATACTACATCTACAGAACCTACTAAGCACCAATAGTTGTGTAATAATGTAGGTCGCAACTCCATTCCAAAGGGGATTGAGGAGAAAGTACTGCATAGATTGGAAAAAAAGGAGTAATTCAGAGTTGGGAAATGGGAATGCTAATTATGAGGACAAACTTGTTTCCGGAATGCCATTAATTATGGGATGAGAAAGCAATGTTGCAATTAATGGTAGAACCAGTTTAAACAGAACATTCATGCTGAAAATATTCCAAGCGATCCCCCCACTAAGAACCCTACACTCTGATGATATAGAATGGATACGTCTCACTACAAATTATAATCATTGTATGATATGTGGCTTCCAATCCATGATAATCATGAGGATGGTATGGGAGCAGAGGGAGAATTTTGCTACTATCGGTCTTGTTCCTTTCATCTTCCAGAATGATAAAGATGCTGAAACGTTCTTGGTTACACTACTTGAAAACGAGAGTATAAAAAGTGAGGCAATGCTAAATAGTCCCCAGTTAAACATCAATGCGGACACAATGAAGCAAATACTCGCATTGGCGGCTGCGCTCAGTGGTATTTCAAATGAAGCAAGTGGAACTGCAATCCCTCCTGTAAAAGAAAATGCAGGTACGTTAGCGTAACGAGAAACCATTTACTATAATGTCATGGAACAGTTGTGGTCTAGCACATTTTTTACGTTGGTTTGGTAAGAATGATTTGGAACAGCTCCCTGAGGTTATTCTTCTGCAAGAGACCATGCATACAGCTCATTTTGATATTGCAGGTTATGGATGTTAGACCCAGCTGGCCACTAGAGGATTAAAGGGGCGACCTGCTGGTGGCTTAGCTGTGCTTGTTAGTAATACATGCAAATTTGTTTCAGAATTACTTTCTGAGGATGCGGCTGTGATGGCCATACAACTAAACCCACAGGAACCAACGGACTGTCATGATGCCTACCCCCGGGCATCAGGACCAATGCCCTCAGCTCCGGGAGCAGGCATCCAGACATTTGTTTAAACCTCAGCAGCCCCGGCTAGGGGCTGTCTGGGTTCAGTCCTGGCGCCTTAGGCGCCAGGCTCATAGACTTTACTTACCTGATGCAGACCATGGTGCAAAAGAGTCCAAGCCTACATGAGGCCTGGATGGGACTATTTTGTTACAGGGACTATTTTTTACTCGGGCGTGGCTCTAGGGAACTTATTACCTGGAACTACTTTGGAGGCTATTTAAACCACACCCGAACAGCAGCACATGCTTCGCGTTATTCTGCATCCAGCAGCGTGACACTCACTGTGCCTGCAGCCAGCATCCAGTCTTCTGCCACGCCCGCGTGCCTGCAGCCAGCATCCAGTCTTCTGCCACGCCCGCCTTGAATCCAGAGCTCCTAGAATAAAGAAGAAGAAAAGGACAAGGTTAGAAAACAAACTTATTTCAAATTCCTCACCTAATTCCGGAATCATTTCATCTTCGGACCTGGAAAGTACATCAGTCCTGCACGCGTCGCTTCGCCAGCTCCAGTACAGCGCCATACACAGCATCACAGCATCTTTCAATCCGGCACTGTCTCCATCATTTCTTCGCCGTAATCCGGCACCTAGGGGACACAAGAAAAAACAAGGTGAGCCTAGGGAATCAACAAATACAACCTCTTACTACCATAGACTTACCACCGGCGGTATTATTCCATAACTCTCCACATTTTCATATGCCGCATCTGTAAAGAGGGAGAAAAACAACACGTTAACGCATGCAATAGCTACCGGACAGCGTTGGGTAACACAGACTCTTACCTGAACGCCAGCAGCAGCTACGAGACCTTCTTCTCACGAACTCAGTTGCAACTTAAGGAAGGAAGGGGACAAGAGTGAACATTGGGCACATTGAACTCTTTGAACTTGATACTTACCAATCCCGCCAGGGACTTCAGAGTCAATACTTACCGGAACTCTCCCAACGCCTTCAAACCAGTGAAGTAACTGGTATCTACGCGCCCCTGCAAGACACGCAGGATGGAGAGCTCATCTTTTACGAACATAAGGAAAATACTTCTTCGGGTCCAACAGACAAGACTAAGCGGGCCAGTCCAGACAGTCATCTCTGCACTACGCATCACATTGAAGGAGACCGCAGCTGTCCGGGTCCGATCGACGCCCCTGTTGGGTCCAGGTGAGCGTAACAGAACACGAAGCCTCTCTACAAATACCCACCCGGGTGTTATGGAAACCTCGGAAACCGACCAACTGGCCCAATTATTGGGGGAATTTAGGGCAGAAGTACATGCCGCTTGCCAAGAGACTAATGCCCTCAGGAGAGAACTGATTGTCTCAAAGGAGCGCACAGATGATCTGGCTAGGCAACTACTGCAAAACCAAGCTGGGCAAACGCCCCTACCTGGATATGGGGGAAACCCAACCCCCGTTTCATCAAGCAATCCAGTGCAAGTGGTTTTACCAGGAAATATTCTGTTAGCTCCACCCGAACGCTTTGCTGGGGCCCCAAAAGGTTTGCGGTGTTCATGAACCAATGCCGCTTGCACTTTTTATGCAGACCGGGAGCCTTTCCAAATGACCAAACCAAAGTAGCCTTTGTATTGTCATATCTTAGTGGCAGCGCAGTGGATTGGTCCATTCCATTAGTCAACCAGGATGATCCTCTTCTCCGGGATTTTCAGGGTTTTCAAAGGAGCATGGAAAAACTATTCGCCAGACACTCACAGGGTCAAGACCTGGACAACAAACTTTTATCCTTACGACAAGGTAACCAGGGACTGCTAACCTATATTGCAACCTTCAATAGGTTGGTGGTGGAAACCAATTACATTGTTTCATCGTGGACTTCGGGGAGAACTCAAAGATGTCTTGGCTCAAGTTGTGAACCCACCTCAGGATTGCACAGAATTTATAGACTTAGTGGTCCAGCTAGACCACCGACTTAAGAACCCGAAAGACTGATCGAGCTAAGTTCGATAACCGGGTATTGGTAAAACCCAACGTTGCCCCCAAAGGAACAGATGCATCTGAACCTATGCAGATCGGGGGGTTAAAGGACCCTTAACTCAAAAGGAAAGAGAAAGAAAACGACAGATGCAGTTGTGTCTGTACTGTGGAACCTCAGGGCATTTTATACGGGATTGCCCTACAAAACCACCCAAGAAGGTGGTAGGAGTTGCTGATAAAAGCCACATAGAGCCTGATTCGGGAAACGGCCACGCCCGACAAGCGTAGAGGTCCGCTTGCCGAGCTCAAAGAAGGACACTCAGACCTCGCATCTGATCATCCCAATGGTCCTACTTGATCCCAGGCAGTCATCACGTATGCACGCAGTAAGGGCATACATATATAGCAGGGCCGTAGGAAACTATATGGACCACGAATTGGTGTCAAGGATGAATCTACCTCTTTGCAAAAAGACCACTTCGGATGTCATCACCACAGTTGATGGAACTGAGATTGCCTCGGGGCCTGTAACTCATTCCTCTACAGAGATGACACTGTTGAGTCAAGATGGGCATCGAGAGACTATTGTGTTTGATCTAATCAAAGCCCCACAGTTCCAGATAATACTGGGGATGCCATGGTTGGAAACACATAATCCTTGTATAGATTGGCGAGAGAAGAGAATAACCTTCCCGGATTGTGCACACACCTGTTACCGGAGAAAACTTTGAACAAAGGCATGGCTACAGTCGTTAAGCCAATCATGCAGTTACCTCAGGAATACCAAGAATTTCAGGATGTTTTTCAAAAAGAACAGGCCAATACATTACCTCCTCACAGATCATACGATTGTCAAATCAACCTCCTACCCGGTGCACAACCCCCATGCAGTAGAATCTACGCCCTCACAGAACCTGAAAATCGTCACCTACGGCAATACTTGGGCCAATACCTTGCTAATGGCTTTTTTCGTCCTTCCAAGTCTCCTGCATCCTCAGCTTTATTCTTCGTGCCAAAAAAGGAAGGTGACCTTAGAACGTGCATAGATTACCATGCATTAAATCAGATTACGGTAAAAAAACGATACCCATTGCCTCCGATCCCCAAATTACTAGACCAAGTAAAGGATGCTTGTATCTACACTAAGTTAGATCTCCGAGGGGCATATCATCTGGTACGTGTCAAGAAAGGCGACGAATGGAAGAATGCCTTTTGCACCAAGTACGGATTATTTGAATATCAGGTGATGCCCTTCGGGTTGTGCAATCCACCAGCAACCTTCCAGTATTTTATGAACGATGTCCTTGGTGAACTCATTGACGTCTGTGTCGTCGTATACATAGATGATATTCTAGTGTACTCCTCCACAGAATCAGACCATGTTAAGCACGTGCGTGCAGTCCTTGAGAAACTACGCCAGCACAAGTTATATGCAAAATTGGAAAATGTGTTTTTCATGCTACGGAAGTTGAATTTCTTGGATTTATCCTGACTCCAAAAGGAGTCCGAATGGACTCTCGAAAGGTGGACGCAATTCTCAAGTGGCCATCACCCAGTTCAGTCAAAGGGGTACAAAGCATGCTCGGATTTGCTAATTTCTACCGCAGATTCATTCCGGACTTCTCCCATGTTGTACACCCCATCACAGCACTTTTGCGAAAAAACAAACGCTTCTTGTGGACCGAAGAGGCTGAAAAGGCCTTCCAAGAGCTGAAAGTGAAATTCACATCAGCACCTGTCTTAAAGCATCCACGCCCTGAGCTTCCATACATAGTAGAAACTGATGCATCCAGTTTAGCCATGGGAGCTGTCCTGTCCCAAAAGGATCCTGAAACCGGTCAACTTCACCCAGTAGCGTTTTGGTCCAGAAAGTTCTCAGCACCTGAGTTAAACTATGCGGTTACCGATAAAGAGCTATTGGCCATCAAATCCGCCTTTAAGGCTTGGCGGCACTATCTGTCTTGGTGCCAGTCATGCTATTACCGTAATCACCGATCACCGGCACCGGCAGTATTTAAAAACAGCCAAAGCCCAATCATTGCGACAACTTCGATGGGCATTGTTTTTTGCCGAATTCGATTTCGTGATCACTTATCGACCAGGCTGCAAAAATGGCAAAGCAGATGCCTTATCCCGAATAGGGATGGGAGAAGCATATGCAAACCCGGAACCGGTGCCAATAATTCCCGAGCAAAAAATTCTTGGCATAACTACTCTACAGACACTAGAAGATATTCATTCAAAAATCCAACAACTCTTCGATCCAGCAATCCTGCAGGACTGGGTAAAGAAAGGGCCGGACTACTCAGTCGTCAATGACCTACCTTACTATCAAGGACGACTATTTCTACCACACAAGGAAATATAAGAACTAGTCATCTCCAATTACCATGACACCCTGATGGAAGGGCACCCAGGTATCGCAAAAACTGAAGCGAAAATTAAGAGACAGTTCTGGTGGCCCACTTGGCGAAAAGATGTAAAGTCATTTGTGATGTCTTGTGGCATTTGCGCCCAAAACAAAAGCCAGAAGAAAAAATCAGCTGGCCTTTTACAACCTTTGGATATTCCACCTACACCATGGCACACCTTGTCTTTAGACTTTATTACAGATCTACCTCCATGTAATGGATTTAACACCATCCTAGTTATTGTGGATCTTTTTTCCAAGATGGCACACTTTATTCCTTTAAAAGGATTACCTTCCGCTTCAATTTTGGCCAAGGAGTTCCGCGAAAACATTGTTCGATTACACGGATTTCCTTCCATATTGGTTTCTGACCGAGGTAGTCAATTTATCTCACATTTTTGGAAGAAATGTTGTCAACTGGCACAAACCGACGTGAGGCTATCAACAAGTCACCATCCCCAGACCGATGGTCAGACGGAAAGGACCAACCAGACTCTTGAACAGTACCTACGCTGCATGCTACACCAGACCGAAAGCAATTGGAAAGATATTTTATGGATTTCCGAGTACGCATACAATAACTCTGTACATTCAGGAACCGGACAAAGCCCTTTTTATACCATATATGGACATCACCCTCGAACCTCAGAACTCGATTCGCCTCAGCACTTAGAAATGCCCGCAGTTAGTCATTTGCACTCTACTATTACACAAGCCTTTAAGGAAGCCACAGAACATTTGAAACAAGCAAAAGAGAAATACAAGAAAAATGCTGATCAACATAGAAGTGAAAGTCCACTATACCAGATTGGGGATCAAGTTTGGCTGGCTACAAAACATATACCTCTGAAGGGAACTCGGACCTTTAATCCTAGATATTTGGGACCTTACACCATTAAGGCCATTATCAACCCAGTGGCCGTCAAATTGGAATTATCCTCTAATATGCAAATTCATCCTGTCTTTCATGTTTCACTTCGAAAACCAGTTCAACCAGGGACAAGATTAACCAAACCACCTGACCCCATCTTGATAGATGCAGAACCTGAATTCGAGGTAAAAAATATCCTGGACTCCAAGATGATTAAATCAAAACTTTTTTATTTGATCGATTGGAAGGGCTACGGACCATAAGAAAGATCATGGGAGACTAGCAACCACGTTCATGCACCTCGGTTGGTGAAAAGATTCCATCGGAACTTCCCAGACAAACCGGGGCCAGGGGGAAGAACAACTTTAGGAGGGGCCTTGGGGGGTGGGTGCTGTCATGATGCCTACCCCCGGGCATCAGGACCAAGGCTCTCAGCTCCGGGAGCAGGCATCCAGACATTTGTTTAAACCTCAGCAGCCCTGGCTAGGGGCTGTCTGGGTTCAGTCCTGGCGCCTTAGGCGCCAGGCTCATAGACTTTACTTACCTGATGCAGACCATGCTGCAAAAGAGTCCAAGCCTACATGAGGCCTGGATGGGACTATTTTGTTACAGGGACTATTTTTTACTCGGGCATGGCTCTAGGGAACTTCTTACCTGGAACTACTTTGGAGGCTATTTAAACCACACCCGAACAGCAGCACATGCTTCGCGTTATTCTGCATCCAGCAGCGTGACGCTCACCGTGCCTGCAGCCAGCATCCAGTCTTCTGCCACGCCTGCGTGCCTGCAGCCAGCATCCAGTCTTCTGCCACGCACGCCTAGAAACCAGAGCTCCTGGAATAAAGAAGAAGAAAAGGACAAGGTTAGAAAACGAACTTATTTCAAATTCCTCACCTAATTCCAGAACCATTTCATCTCCGGACCTGGAAAGTACATTAGTCCTGCATGCGTTGCTTCGCCAGCTCCAGCACGGCGCCATACACAGCATCACAGCATCTTTCGATCCCGCACTGTCTCCATCATTTCTTCGCCGTAATCCGGCACCTAGGGGACACAAGAAAAAACAAGGTGAGCCAAGGGAATCAACAAATACAACCTCTTACCACCATAGACTTACCACCGGCGGTATTATTCCATAACTCTCCACATTTTCATATGCCGCATCTGTAAAGAGGGAGAAAAACAACATGTTAACGCATGCAATAGTTACCGGACAGCTTTGGGTAACACAGACTCTTACCTGAACGCCAGCAGCAGCTACGAGACCTTCTTCTCACGAACTCAGTTGCAACTTAAGGAAGGAAGGGGACAAGAGTGAACATTGGGCACATTGAACTCTTTGAACTTGATACTTACCAATCCCGCCAGGGACTTCAGAGTCAATACTTACCGGAACTCTCCCAACGCCTTCAAACCAGTGAAGTAACTGGTATCTACGCGCCCCTGCAAGACACGCAGGATGGAGAGCTCATCTTTTACGAACATAAGGAAAATACTTCTTCGGGTCCAACAGACAAGACTAGGCGGGCCAGTCCAGACCCTCATCTCTGCACTACGCATCACGTTGAAGGAGACTGCAGCTGTCCTGGTCCGATCGACACCCCTGTGGGGTCCAGGTGAGCGTAACAAGGACTTAGTTATAGTAATTCTATGCATATATTGGAATAGGCTATCAACCTCATGGGAACAAATGGTAAACACGCTAGATGAATACTTGAAGGTATAATTGTTAGAAACAACCAAGTGGGGATTGTAATAGGAGGGCATTTCAAATCCACTTGCTATAGATCCAATGTTACCAACGTGAGTCTGTGTAACAAAAAGGTTCCGTTGACGGCTAGGAATGGACTGAAGTGGGTGAGATACCTTTTGGGATGGGATATTCAGCTGGTCCCGCCATCCTTGAACTCTTGCCACTCCACTTGGAGGCGAGGTGGTCTGAATTCCTACATTGACCACTTCTTTTTATCAACATCCATCCTCAATGGTTGTGAGCCAGTACAAATTATGGACTTCGGTTTTGGGGATCACTCCGCTATCTCAATAGAATTAAGTATTTCCAACTGGCGACATGTCTCAGATTCGACGCTACAACTAATTGAGATTGATAGACTTGGACTCTCCATAAGATGGAATTCGGCTACTTGTAAGATACTTTTGAATAGTATCAGAGAGGATCCACTTTTTGTATATGTTGGGCAATACAATACTGCTGTGGGTGTGGAGATGGAGAGGCAAATCAGTAGTTGTATTGATATGCACCCAATGAATATTGCTCGGAGTACCAAGCTGATAAGCACCCCTAAGGACCTCAGACATGCCTTTAACTTACTAATTCATCAACTTAAAATAAATACAAATGCTAAGCTAAGGCAATTGGTCAAAGTGGAGCTGGATGCTAAGCTGTATAGTATTGAAGTTTCTAGTTGAACGGTACCTCGACTATTCAGAACTAATACTTGATTGTTGTCCTTGGTCCATGGAGGATATTGTCAATGCTATAGTGAAATTAAAAGATTCCAAAGCATCTGGCCCTGATGTGATCCCATTTATGGGAATGGATCCTAAAAAACAAATTTGACAATATCTTTGCTACCAAGCAGATCCCAGGTTCCTGGTGTTCAGCAATTATTGTTCCCATTTATAAAAAAGGCAATATTAATGATCCATCAAACTTTAGACCAATTGCGCTGACAGATGCATCCTCTAAGGTTTTTTCCCCAAGTAATTGTAAAAGAATTACAGGATTTTCTTCACAAGCAAAACTCCCTGTCCAAATATCAAATAGGGTTTCGCAAATCTATGGGTTGCCCATTGAAAGCTACAATTGTTTCTCATCTGCAGTGCCAGACAAAATGTAAGGATGTAAGGTCAGTGTTTATGGCAGCACTTGATCTGAGTGCAGCATTTGACACCCTGATAAGAGAACTGCTGTGGAACAAGATGATACGAAGTGGAATTACAGTGCATTTAGTAGCACTCATTGCACTTTTGCACACAAAGATCAATTATAGCGTCTGTTTGAATAAACTTGGCACACTCACAGTATCTATTGAAACCGCAGTTGGGCTAAAGCAGGGTTGTTCCTTAGCAGCAGTATTATTCAATCTGTACCTTTCAGACCTTGATTGGTATTGGAAGGACCTAGCAATCCATCCTGCACACCTAGCCCATCTTAACCTAAATTGGATCAGTTTTGCGGATGATTTGCTATTATTGGACAAAACTCCGTTTGGGCTGCAGAATAAATTAAACCTTTTTTATGAATTTGCTGAAGCCCTACATTTAAAGGTAAACCAGGCAAAATCACAGATCATTATCTTTTCTGCTGGGAAGAAAAGAATACTTAAATGTAACTGGTCTATTGGAATGGTGTACCGTCAGGTGGTGAAGGGTGTCAGATATCTGGGGTAAACCGTAACAGATCAGAACTCAAAGAAATGGTGGAACAAGATGCTATGTGAAAAACTGAAGCTTTTGACTGTCCAGATGTGTATCATATATCAAACATATTGCAACTTTTCTGTATTGCCTATCATCCAATTTTACCTGGTAAAAATTGAACCATGTATACTGTATATTTTTGATATCTGTACTGCACAGATTGATGACATGTTGGACACTGCTCAAGGGAAACTGTGGAAAAAGGTGTTAGGGCTTGCAAAATCAATTCCTAATGACATAATCCAACACGAACTGGGGCTTCTACTGCTTCCAGCCAAACGAAATTGGAGGTTGTTGAAAAACTGCACTAAGATCTTATCCCCTCCAAAAAATTTGCTTTATGAGGACTTGAATATTATGATGGCCTCAAGGTCGTTACCCTCATTGTCTACATTTATTTAAAAAATGGATGAAATCTTGGAATTAATTAGTGTATCTAAGAAAGACCTTATAGCATGTTTACCTGCCAATAACCGAAAATTCCAATTGTTGAGCTGGTGTCTCCAGTCAGATCGGATTGGAAATTATAAAGCCTATGAAGAATATTCACTGTTCACAAGGAAACTGGGTGACTTACCCAAATATATTCTCCAATTTCCTGGTTTGGCTGCAAGAGGTTTATATTTACGGTTTAGATTAAACCAATTTCGCACCCACGAACGTGTGCAAAGTTGGGTTACATATAAGGAAATGTTGGGAATTAGAAGGGGTGAATGTCGGTTTTGTAGTGTCCCCAACATGGTTGAGACCCTGAAACACTTGGTGATCTTTTGTACCTACTTTGAGCCACTAAGAATAAAGGAATTTGGGAGTTACTGGTATTCAGGTTCAGGCATTGCGAGGAGTGCATTATGGAACAAATGTATGTGGGGAAACAGTTTTCCCCATCTAAGTTGCAAAAAATAAATTGTGAGAAGATTGATTCACAAATAATAAAATGCTTTTGTTCACCGTTTAATATAAATCCATTTTCTTTGTGTAAAGTAGTTGTTCACTAATAACTTGTTTTTTTTAAAGAAAAGTTTTATATGATTTACTATGTTTTAAATAAGATGAAATTGTGGATTTAAATGAAATGTTTTATTTATGTTTTCTATCTTGTTCTTTTAACATTGAAAAGGTTATCTGATGAACCAAATACAATTAAAAAAAGGAAAAAAAAGAAAATGGATTTCAGGAACTAGATTGTTGAGTCGAGGTAAGCCACAAGGTAAGTGTGCTGTATTTCTCACTTGAACACCCTTCACTCCTGAATAGGAAACTACACAGGTGCTGAGAGTTGAGGGCGAGGTAGGGAGATGAAGATGTCAAAGGGCAAGGGGGCTCTGGCCAACAGCAGTCTGCTTGTGCAAAGGTAGTCTAATTGGGAAAAAACACACTTACCTTGCGACACATCTCGTCGTCACACCCTAGTTCCTGAAGTTCATTTTCTCTGATATTGACTGTGACATCATCAACAGGGAAAGAAACCTCTAAAGGTATGGCACGGCACAGTTCCACACCAGAAGATCATATTTGTAATTATTTTTAAATTAAACACCCTTAGCATGAGCAGCCTGAGTGCTGTTGGCCAGTACCTTTTAGTGTTCTATGTGGGTGCTTAGGGTGTTTAGTAACTAAGAAAAATGTGATCTTGTAGTGTGGAACTGTGCAGTGCCATACTTTAGTAGTTAGTTTCCCTGTTGATGATGTCACAGTCATCAACAGAGAAAATGGATTTCAAGAGCTAGGTGGTGGCGCTGAGGTGTGCGGCAAGGCAAGTGTGTTTTTAAAATAAAATTAAACCTTCATAGCACCTAAATGGTGGTGAGGGTGTTTAATTTAAAAAACAAATCAATATGACCTTTTGGGGGTGGCGCTGTGCTGTGCTGTACTGTGCCATACCTTCAGATATCCATTTCTATGTTGATGATGTCCTGGTCATTAACAGAGAAAATGGATTTCAGGGACTAGGGTGTGGCCCTGAGGTGCGTCGTAAAGGTGTGTTTTTTTCCATTTTAAATTAATGTTGTAACTTGATTTCCCTTCTTGTATCCCCTCCTCACCTGGATCCGATGACGTGTCTTCTGGGGATTTCTTCTTTTTTCCTTTCCCAGCAATTTTCTTCTTTCTCCCTTTCCGGCCGTGAAGATATAGACGGGCTCCCCCAGAGGCCACCTTGCCCCAGTGAAAACAACACTGAAGGCAAAGGGGAAACTCTGGGGAGCCAACCCCCTTTCAATCAGGGAAAAAAGCCTTGTAGGCAAAAAAAAACAGTGACTGCTTCGGAGCCGTTTCTGCAGCTGTTCGTCCTTGGTGTAACGAGGACCGCAAGGTAGGAAGTAGATAGCTTGCTGATGAGGCGGAACACTGGCAGTGGTTCAACGAGGAAGGAGGAAGGCTGAAGCGGCAGCAAAGTAGGTTAAATGCAGATAGCCGAGAAGGCAGGAGTAGAACAGAAGGAATGAGAGAGAGAACGGGTAACCAAGCGGGAGCAAGGGTAGGGACGGAAGCGGAATACCTGAATGGTAGAGCGGGAGAAATATACGAGTGAGCGTTCCGGCAGGAAGCACGGTTGCAACACTCCGATTTTTCTGCAGAAGGTGTTTTCAGAAGGTGGCGGCCATCTTGAAAATAGTCTTGTACGTTAAAGTGGACGTACTAACAACGTTACGGCACATTCAATGGCGGCGCCACCTAGTCCACAGGCGCCACAGTCGAATCCTGACAGTATAACCCCGTCTCATCGGGTTCCCCCAGGTTTATTTGGATGTAGTCGATGAAAACGTTGAATCAAAAAAAAAGGAGCGTGTGGGAGGGCGTGGCCAGCAGCCGAACGATGGAGACGTGAACTTTTACTGCTCCCGCGCCGCCGGCCAGATCCTGCACTCATCCTTCCCTAAAATGCGTTTGTGAAATGCCCCAAAACACCTCAGCGATGCATGAAATCCTGCTGCATCGATTCGACTAGAAACAGAGCAGAATTGGAACGAGATCCTGAGTTTATGGCGTTTGAAAGGCGCGGACGCTGAAACGCGTACAGCTCCTAAAATGGCCGCCACAGGCATGCTATAGGCAGAGAGCGCGGCAAGAGAATGCGGGTTCCAGCCGAGAAGGGAAGCAAGGAAAGCACCAACTGCAGGTTGGCGTAAAGCGGAAAAAACACGAACCTCAACCTGTTTCTGGCGGAGAGGCCGAGGAGCCGCTGGGGACAGACTTCACCCACTCCCCCACCGTGCGCCAGTCCAGCCACAGGCGCCGCGAAGGTGCTCCCGCCCCCAGAGCCGACACCCAGCGACTCACCCTCCCCGAGCCTGATGAGGAGCACGTGGGCGGCCGCCGAAAGAGCTGGACTGGGGCTGGGGAGAAGCGCACACCTCCCGCCGGCACTCTTCCTCCTGCACCGAGAGGGGGAGAGGAAACTGCTACAGCGCGCAGTGGGGACCAACGAAGAACACAAGAACCCACAACAAGATCACGGGTGCTCCGCACTGTGTAGAGCGCCTGCATTGGTCACCTCCATCCTGGAATACTGCTCCTGCCGCCTTGCACCCGGAGGTAGAACACAGCGGTAAGGAGTGGGGGGTAGCGGGAAACGGGGACCTGATGCCAAAGAAGCGGGACGGCGCCTGCCCCCCACCCCCGCTGCTGCCGCATGATAAAGTGGATCCGGCGGTTCCGCCGTGCCCTCCTGCAGCTGAAGGCAGGCACCGCACCACCGCCCAAGAGACCGTACCAACATGCCGCAATTTTTTTTTTTTTACCAACTTTATTTACATTTTGGAGCACATAGACATGCATACATTAATAAACCGATCAATAGCATATATGTAATACTTCTTACATGTCGCTTCCTCGTTACCCCTACTTGGGGTTAAGGTGAAGAAGTGGTTTGATCTGTCTTATTATTTCAGTCAGATGGATCCTTTCAAGTTCAGTATTCGATTCCATCAGATAACAGGTATTGCACGGAGCAATCTGGGCTTGAAGTACATCTGCTCTCTGTCATCTGTGAATTCATGCAATGGCAGCCAAATGTTCAGATATTTGGAATAAGAGCCGTGGGCCAAAGCATTCACCTTCTTCATGGCCATCACCCCCCATAGCCGCATCCACCACATGGCCACCACTCGCCCATCTTTAGATTTCCATGCCTGGGCGATTGTAATTCTGGCTGCACTTAACATATGCGTAATTAAGGTGGCCGTCGGCCCTGAGTTTGCATAGCAACCCTCCACTGCTTCTCCTAAGAGCACCACTAGAGGGTCAAGAGGGAGCTCTACGCCGGTTATGTCTTTGATGTGACTTAGGATCTCTTTCCAGTAGGTTTCCGTTAATGGGCTGGACCACAACATATGTATAAGGTCCCCAGGTTGTCCACAATTCCTCCAACATTCAGGCGGGTATTCTGGATTGATGGCATGCATGCGTGTAGGCGTCATGTACCACCGAAGACAAAGTTTATATGCTGCTTCCTTAATCAAGATGCATTTAGAACTCTTCGCGGCTCTATGCCAAATTCGGCCCCATGTGTCCCAGTCAATTGATCTTCCCAGATCAGTTTCCTATTTCCGCATATTAGTGAGATTCTCTTCTGGGTCCCCCTCTCCCACCAGGCGATATAATCTAGTTATTCCCTTATCTGGGTGGCCTTCCTGTATGGTTAACTCCACTCCTGTAGGGTTCCTAGCTGCCCCTTCCTTCACCCTCGCATTTGAGACCCAGTGTCTGAGTTGAACGTAGTGGAATTCTTCCTGTTCCAGGATATTGAATCTGGTTTTGTATTCTTCAAATGTCAGGGGTATCCCATTCGCATAGAGATCTCTTAGGACCATGCTGCCTTCCCTGCCACCCCAGTTAGCCCAGAAGTTAGCATGTGTTCCAGGGGTAAATTCTGGGTTGTAAGCCTCTGGCGTAAGAGGCCCTCCCCATCCTTTAATCTTCTTGTTTCTCAGGACCCTGTCCCAGTACCACAGTGTAGTTCTGATTGATTCCAACAGTTGGCTCCCTTTTTCCCTATGTCGTGTGGCAAGGAAGCCCAGGGCTATCTTAGTTGCCAAATTTTCAAGTATAACCCACTGGTTCGGTGCCTCCACCGCAGACCATTGCAGCATAGGAGCTATCTGTGCTGCCCACAAGTACCTACGGAGGTCCGGAACCCCCATGCCCCCAGGACCTGCGGCCTAAATAATACTTTCTTGGGAACTCTCTGTTTCCCCCTCCCTCCCCCGCAGATGAAATTCATCACCTCTTTCTGTAGTGTTTGGATGGCTGGGTTTGGGATTCGTATTGGAAGAGCGCCGACTACATATACAAATTTAGGAAGTAGGGTCATCTTAACTGCTGTAATGTGTGCCAACCAGGACAGTTCCTGTAATTGCCAACGTTTTAATTCTTTCGCTGATGTTTTCAGGAGGTCTGGGATATTAGCTCCGTATAACCTATCATATTTGGGGGTCAGTTGAATTCCAAGATATTTAACTGCCTTGTGTTCCCACTTCAGGGGGTATAGGTTTTCCCAAATCGGGATTTGCTCCAGCCTCTCTGTAATATTAAGAGCTTTAGATTTGGGATAGTTAATGTGGAACCTGTGAGGCTGGAAATGCATCTGAGGGACAGGGCCTCTGAATCCTTGTCCTTTTTCTGTTTTTACTGTGTGTTCTGTTATGTTTTCTGCCCCGGAGTCTATGTGGGACTCCTGGCAGTGCAGCTCTCTCTTTTGGTTTGGTGAACAGACCCATGGGATACCCTTATGGCACCCATGGGTAGGGGTACAACCCTGTGCCCCTAGTGTATGTTTTTGGGCACCTGTGGGTGACCCCAGAGCAGGGTATGGGCTGGTGGCAGCTCCATGCTGAAATTGACAGGTGCTCTGGGTGTCCTCCATTTTGGGACACCCTGGCCCTGCCATTGGGATCTGTTGATTCCTGATAGGAAACAAGATGGCCCCTGTGGCCTCTTGCTTTCTATGGCCTGTTATCTTGTTTTTCCCAAAGTCCTGGGAAGCCCTGTCTCTGTCCCTTCCCCCTGACTGGCTGTTGGGTGGAAGTTCCATGTATGGTATTGTTGTGAAGGCCCAGCTAGACTGGCTGGAGCCTTCCCAGTGACTGTATGTTGTGGGTACCTCCTGTGGGTGGGACCTGGGTGAATGGAGTGTGTGACCAATATACACTTCTTGTTGTGGTTGTCTGGTTTCTGGCATGAGAGACAAAGACTGAGACAGCCCTGCCCGAAACTGGCCTGAATGCAGTGTGTAGTGTTGAATGGCTGGGTACTTGTCCCAATCCACATTCCCTGTTGTGAGTGTCTGGAAGGGAGGAGTGTGGCCTGAATGCACTGTGTGCCTGATTGGCTGACTGACTGCATGAATGCTCTGCAGTATGATTGGCTGCTGAGTGTGTGCCAGCAGCGTGGATGAGAGAGAGGATAGTATATCTGGGGACCTCTCACCACTGGAAAAGTGTTCAGAAGTGTTCAGAAGCTGAGTCTCCACTCAAGAGTAACTGGAACTGCTGATCCTCGACGTCCAGCTGGAAGAAGAAGACTTGCTGTGGCATTTGCTTCGACCGATCCAAAGGCTGTCAAATTCGTCGAGGACTGACCCGAGAGAGGACCTGGTACGGCGCCCTCTTCCCGTGCTCCGAGGGACCATCGAGCACCGCTCCATCTTCGCCGAAGCGCCCTGGAAGACAGATCCTCGAAAGGCTGTCGACCCGAGACGGGACCGCCGAGGAGATCGAAGTGAAGCACCCGGACATCGACGTCGTCGAAGTCCATTGCCGTCGACCAGGGTTCGCAGGTTTGTGGAACCGCTGGAGGCCCGTCGAAGTTGTGTTGCCCAGCCGTGGGAACCACTTGACGCCGTGCCGCCGACGACCGGAGCCGTCCGCTCCATTGCCTAAGAACATTCAATCGAAGGACTCTCTCGACCGCATCGTCGACCGCTTATCCTGCCGGAGAAAGTCGAGGACGACCAACGCGCCGAGGAGGAACCTGCCGGTGGGTTTCCCGCCACCCGACGACCTCAAAGACTCGGACGACTCGACGCCCTTGCTGGACTCCCGTCTCTACAATCTTTGCGGTCCAGAACTATTGTCATCGAGGTGCCCCGCACACCTCCGCCTTGCAGGACGCCGACGCCCCGACGCCGACGAGCACCGCTCGGACGAAGCTGCCGCCTCTTTGACATCGTTCTACCTCGTTTGTCGACGGACGTTCGACGCCCCGTGCCTCCCGCTTGAAAGGGAAGGCATTCAAGAAGGGCCGTCGATTCCCCGTCGCCGAACAGCGAGTCCCTCGACGTTTGTCGACGCCTTTTCGAGGAACTCGACTCCACCAGGTACATTGGGGGGGTAAAAACATTATAGGGGAAAATAAGACTTGCAGAGCAATATATGGACTGGGCTTGTGCTATATCTTTCTTTACAGGTTGCCCAGGTGGGGGGATCTCCACACAGAACTGTGCCTAGTGGTAGGGGTCAGTATTCTGCCTATTGCGCAACTATCTTATTTTCTCTCCCCTCTCTATTGCTGGTTTTACTCTATTGGTCTGTGTGACATTGTACAGTATTGTTCATGCACTTCAATGAGATCTAGGGTGGTACCACTTTAGGATTGTAAATATTTGTCATTGTAGATTTTGCCAGAGTACAAAGTGAGTTATCATGATGAATGTACATAACCTTAACTATTGATTATATAAAGACTGTGTTCTAACCAATACAGAGTGTGGATATTCCTTTGTGGGGGCTTGGGGATACACTGTACTTAAGAACCAGCCTGCATCACCTCCTGAGAAGCTAGGCCTTGATTGCTCGACCATTGCTACCGAATAGAGAATCTTGGCTGGGGTCTCCTGTGCCTCTCCTCCACCATATAGGGAGTGGGAGTACAGACACCCCCCCACCGGTCGTTGAGGCCCGTTCTCTCACACTGGTGGCAGCGGCGGGATGCTTATGGTTTTAAGAATCAGTGTATAACCGTGCCACTTACAAAGGATATTTGCCCTTTATTGAATTAAGGTTTAGTTGTGTACAAGGTAACTGCATTACAAACAATGGAGTCTATTGCGAATGGCAAATTAACTCGGATGAGCTTGGAGGCTCTCCAGAGTGCTTGTGAAGCTAGGGAGTTAGACTTTGTGGATAAGTCTAGGGCTGAGCTGATAGCTGCCCTGGTGGACTACCAGACTGATAGTGAAACTCTTGATGAGGGGGGGAATGCAACCAATGAGGACTCTGCCCCTGGGGTTTCTGCTGAATCTGTTTCTGGGAATGCCGCCATTCCTGCTGCCTCTGTTCCAAACTCCAGCAATTCCTTAGAGCTTGAGTTATTAAGGATGAAATTGGCCTTTGAATACCGCAAGTTGGAAATAGATGCTGAGCTTAAGAAAGAGGAGTTGGCTCAACAAGTTGCACTCAAAAATAAGGATCTTGAACTCAAGAGCCAGGACACTGAATGTCAGAGGATCCAGCTAGAGAAAGCTAGAGTGGGGACTTCAGCTAGAACCAGTGAGAGTGTCAGGTCCCCAGCCACCAAGTTTATGAAAGATTTGGTTGGTGTATTTGTGGAGGGTTCGGATATCCTCCAATGGATTGAAGCGTTTGAAATGGCTTGTGAAATTCATGATGTGGATAAAAGAGATTGGGCGAAGTGTTTGATAAGCAGAGTGCCTCAAACTGGGTATGACTGTATTCTGAAGCTGAGTTTGGAAGAAAGGGGTCAGTACGAGTGTATGAAGTTCGACAAGACACCTACCCAATACCTTAGAAGGTTCAGGGATTTTAAGAAAAAGGAGAATATGTCTTGGGTTGACTGGGTGAGTGCTGCGCACATGAACATGATGGGGTGGATCGATGGATACAAGGTTAAGACTTTTGTTGAATTGTCCCACCTCTTGTTTTTTGAGCATTTCTCTGAAGCCTGTTCACCAGAGCTGCATCAGTATGTGGCTGACCAGAACATTTTGGACCCCTTTAAGCTGGCTAGGTTGGCTGACAAGTGGGTCTCCCACCGGGTGTCCCCTAAGGACTCCAGTGGGAAGGACAAGGATAAAGAGAAGGGGGCCTCTCAGAAAGCTGAGGAGTCCCCAAGCAGTCACAGTCGGGTAAACCAAAACCTTCCTCTCCTAAGACCCAAAAATCTAGTGGGGATAAGTCATCTGGGGGTGGGAATAAGAGCAGTGGTCCACCTGCTGCAAAGCAGGCTCCCAGTGGTTCCAGTACCGTACCCCGCACTCCTGGCGCTTGTTGGGACTGTGGAGCTCTGGATCACAAAAGGGGTGACCCCAAGTGTAAAGGTAAGGCACTTGGAGTACAGGTTGTCAGCCTGACCTACCCTTACCCCGTGTCTGAGGTGGAGGCCACTGTCCTCCCCTCCTCTGCCGGGATCACATTTGGTGCTCCGGTGGAGATTTCCTTAGTGTCCCTTGGGGCCTGGGACCAGTACGTGGAAGTACTGGCGACTATCCCACAGAACACCCGTAGGTTTTTGAGAAGTGTCCTCTTGAATGGCCAGCCTTCTACTGGTTTGAGAGGCACTGGGGCAAGCATGACAGTGGTGGACAGGACCCTGCTCAGGCCAGAGGACTATGAAGGTGCTCCTCTGCAAACCACCAGGTTAGCTGGTGGGCCTCCCAAATTATCACCTGTAGCCTTAGTCACACTCATGATTGGAGACAAGACGGCGAAGCTTCCTGTCCTGGTTCAGGACAATGTCCCTGCTAACATTTTGTTAGGGAATGATCTAGTAGAGTTGGGGTTGATCTCGGATGGTCTTCCCATGACTGCTGCTGCGGTCACTAGATCACAGGTGACACCGGGTCTGGCTGTGGGTCAGATACCTGAGCCAAAGGCGAGGCCTAAGGCAAGAAGGAGGAAGACCAAGAAGGCCACCTCTGTGGAGGGAGCACCTTCTCTTCCTGCTGCATCCATTGGGATCCATGCTCCGGACGGGCTGGGTCCAGTGGAAAACCCCAACTCAACTCCTTTGGGAGGAGAGGCAGAAGACTCTCCTGTGGGAGAGGTTCTCAACCCGGAGGATCATCCCGACCTTCAATGCTTGTTAGCTGAAGGGGGACCCTCCCGGGCAGACTTCTGTAAGGGACAGAGAGAGTGCCACTCTCTCGAGGGACTGAGGAAACAGGCCCTGGCCCAGGCACAAGGAGAGGTGCCTAGGAATTTCCGGATTTATTGGGAGGGTGAGCTCCTTGTTAGTGAGCCCACTAAGCCTGAACCTGGTGCCCGCAAGAGGTTGGTGGTACCCCAGGTTTACAGGCCCTTCCTACTGCAGTTGGCGCATGAGGTGCCCTTGGCTGGTCATCTTGGGACCAAGAAGACTAAGCAGAGGCTCTCTGCCCATTTCTACTGGCCACGGATGGGAGTAGAGGTGGAGTCCCACTGCAGGACCTTCCCAACTTGTCAGTTGTCTGGCAAGACTGGAGGCAGTGTCATTGCCCCACTACAGCCGTTGCCAGTGGTTGGCACCCCATTTGAGAGGGTGGGCATCGACATCGTCGGTCCCCTTGACCCTCCCACTTCAGGTGGACATCGGTTCATCCTGGTCTTGGTAGATCATGCCACCAGGTACCCTGAGGCGATACCCCTTCGGACGGTTACGGCCAAGGTGGTTGCCCGGGCTCTCCTGGGCATTTTCACCCGTGTTGGATTCCCCAAGGAGGTTGTCTCTGACAGAGGATCCAACTTCATGTCGAGTTACATGAAAACCATGTGGAAAGAGTGCGGGGTAACCTACAAGTTCTCCACCTCTTACCACCCCCAGACCAATGGTCTGGTTGAGAGATTTAATAAAACTCTCAAGGGCATGCTAGGGGCTTTGGAAGAACCCCTAAGGAGGAAATGGGATCTCCTCCTGCCATGCCTGCTGTTTGCTTACAGGGAGGTACCTCAAGAGGGTGTTGGTTTCAGCCCCTTTGAGTTACTCTTTGGACATCCCGTAAGGGGGCCCCTCGCCTTGATCAGAGAAGGCTTGGAAGCCACCCCTCCGGGTCCCGCCAAGCAAGTGGGGGACTATCCTCAGACGGAGGATGACACAGATGATGGGTCAGGCAACAGCAAATCTCAAGGCCAGCCAGGAATTGAATAAGTACTGGCATGACCTTAAAGCCTCGCAAGTGGATTGGACTCTGGGACAGGAAATCCTTGTGATGGAGCCTACCAAGCCTAGGGCTTTGGCAGACAAGTGGACTGGACCCTTCAGGATCATCTCCAAGATGGGCGAAGTCAACTATCTGGTTGACATGGGAGCCCCTGGGGTAGCTCCTCACCTATTCCATGTCAACAGGCTCAAGCCTTTCCACAGGCGAGCGGAAGTCTCATGTCTCTTGCTAGCTTCTGGGCAAGAAGAGGATGAGAGTGAGCCCCTTCCTGATTTGCTGCATAGCAACCCTCATGATGGCTCAGTGGAGGGAGTACATCTCTCTCCAGATTTGACAACAGAGCAACAGAGGGCCTGTAGGGCTTTGCTCCAACAGTATGCCTCTCTGTTTTCACTGAAGCCAGGCCTTACACCGTGGTGTAAGCACGAAATTGACACTGGTGACAGTGTACCTGTCAAAAGCAGGTGCTACCGTATGTCAGATACCGTTAAGAACCACATCCAGGCTGAGGTCGCCAAGATGTTGGATCTGGGTGTTATTGAACCCTCAACCAGTCCCTGGTCCAGTCCAGTGGTCCTTGTCCCCAAGGCAAGTTCCCAGGCGGGTACCAAGGATTGGAGGTTCTGTGTGGACTACCGAGGAGTCAATGCCGTCACCAAGACTGACGCGCACCCATTGCCCAGGGCTGATGAGCTCGTGGACACCATCGGTGCTGCCAAGTTTGTGAGCACCTTTGACCTCACCTCAGGCTATTGGCAAATAGCTCTGACGGACCATGCCAAGGAAAAGACGGCCTTCTCAACACCTGAGGGACTCTACCAGTTTAGGGTCATGCCTTTTGGGTTGAAGAATGCCCCTGCCACCTTCCAGAGATTGGTCAATCATGCGCTCAGTGGGCTGGAAGCCTTTTGTGTGGCTTACTTAGACGACATTGCCGTCTACAGTTCCACCTGGGAAGAGCATTTGACACATCTGGATAGGGTGTTGCAGGCCTTGAAAAGGGCTAACCTCACTATCAAGGCTACCAAGTGCCAGATAGCTCAGGGGAAAGTTACCTATCTTGGTCATGAGGTAGGAGGGGGTCAAATCCAACCTCTCTCCAGTAAAGTACAGGATGTACAGAACTGGGAGACTCCCACTACTCAAACCCAGGTGAGGGCCTTTTTGGGTCTCACTGGGTACTATCGCAATTTCATGGCAGACTATGGGACCATAGCTGCGCCTCTGACAGCTCTAACGTCACCCAAGCAGCCTAGGAAGGTTAATTGGACCGAAGACTGTCAGAGGGCCTTTGATGGCTTGAAAGAAAGTCTGTGTAGGGCACCTGTGTTGAGTGCGCCTGACTACAGCCGACCCTTTATCGTCCAGACGGATGCCTGCGACACCGGAATTGGAGCTGTCTTGTCCCAGTTAGATGACAAAGGGAGAGAACACCCTATCATATTCATCAGTAGACAACTCAAGGGTAGAGAACTTAGGTGGGCTACTGTTGAAAAGGAGTGTTTTAGTATAGTTTGGAGCCTTAGGCGTTTTAGGCCCTACCTTACGGGGTCTACCTTCAAGGTCCAAACAGATCATAAGCCCCTGAAGTGGCTTATGCAGATGAAGGGTGAGAACCCGAAATTGCTCAGGTGGTCCATTAGCCTGCAAGGGCTAGACTTCACCATAGAGCACAGACCAGGGAAGAGTCACGATAATGCAGATGGCCTTTCCAGAAGGTATGTTGACCGTCTGGATGAGGGTGTCTATCCCGTGGGAGATTAGACACCCTCCACCTCAGTCTGGGGGGGGCGACTGTGATGCTGGAAATGCATCTGAGGGACAGGGCCTCTGAATCCTTGTCCTTTTTCTGTTTTGACCATGTGTTCTGTTATGTTTTCTGCCCCGGAGTCCATGTGGGACTCCTGGCAGTGCAGCTCTCTCTTTTGGTTTGGTGAACAGACCCATGGGATACCCTTATGGCACCCATGGGTAGGGGTACAACCCTGTGCCCCTAGTGTATGTTTTTGGGCACCTGTGGGTGACCCCAGAGCAGGGTATGGGCTGGTGGCAGCTCCATGCTGAAATTGACAGGTGCTCTGGGTGTCCTCCATTTTGGGACACCCTGGCCCTGCCATTGGGATCTGTTGATTCCTGATAGGAAACAAGATGGCCCCTGTGGCCTCTTGCTTTCTATGGCCTGTTATTTTGTTTTTCCCAAAGTCCTGGGAAGCCCTGTCTCTGTCCCTTCCCCCTGACTGGCTGTTGGGTGGAAGTTCCATGTATGGTATTGTTGTGAAGGCCCAGCTAGACTGGCTGGAGCCTTCCCAGTGACTGTATGTTGTGGGTACCTCCTGTGGGTGGGACCTGGGTGAATGGAGTGTGTGACCAATATACACTTCTTGTTGTGGTTGTCTGGTTTCTGGCATGAGAGACAAAGACTGAGACAGCCCTGCCCGAAACTGGCCTGAATGCAGTGTGTAGTGTTGAATGGCTGGGTACTTGTCCCAATCCACATTCCCTGTTGTGAGTGTCTGGAAGGGAGGAGTGTGGCCTGAATGCACTGTGTGCCTGATTGGCTGACTGACTGCATGAATGCCCTGCAGTATGATTGGCTTCTGAGTGTGTGCCAGCAGCGTGGATGAGAGAGAGGATAGTATATCTGGGGACCTCTCACCACTGGAAAAGTGTTCAGAAGCGTTCAGAAGCTGAGTCTCCACTCAAGAGTAACTGGAACTGCTGATCCTCGACGTCCAGCTGGAAGAAGAAGACTTGCTGTGGCATTTGCTTCGACCGATCCAAAGGCTGTCGAATTCGTCGAGGACTGACCCGAGAGAGGACCTGGTAAGGCGCCCTCTTCCCGTGCTCTGAGGGACCATCGAGCACCGCTCCATCTTCGCCGAAGCGCCCTGGAAGACAGATCCTCGAAAGGCTGTTGACCCGAGACGGGACCGCCGAGGAGATCGAAGTGAAGCACCCGGACATCGACGCCGTCGAAGTCCATTGCCGTCGACCAGGGTTCGCAGGTTTGTGGAACCGCTGGAGGCCCGTCGAAGTTGTGTTGCCCAGCCGTGGGAACCACTTGACGCCGTGCCGCCGACGACCGGAGCCGTCCGCTCCATTGCCTAAGAACATTCAATCGAAGGACTCTCTCGACCGCATCGTCGACCGCTTATCCTGCCGGAGAAAGTCGAGGACGACCAACGCGCCGAGGAGGAACCTGCCGGTGGGTTTCCCGCCACCCGACGACCTCAAAGACTCGGACGACTCGACGCCCTTGCTGGGCTCCCGTCTCTACAATCTTTGCGGTCCAGAACTATTGTCATCGAGGTGCCCCGCACACCTCCGCCTTGCAGGACGCCAACGCCCCGACGCCGACGAGCACCGCTCGGACGAAGCTGCCGCCTCTTCGACATCGTTCTACCTCGTTTGTCGACGGACGTTCGACGCCCCTTGCCTCCCGCTTGAAAGGGAAGGCATTCAAGAAGGGCCGTCGATTCCCCGTTGCCGAACAGCGAGTCCCTCGACGTTTGTCGACGCCTTTTCGAGGAACTCGACTCCACCAGGTACATTGGGGGGGTAAAAACATTATAGGGGAAAATAAGACTTGCAGAGCAATATATGGACTGGGCTTGTGCTATATCTTTCTTTACAGGTTGCCCAGGTGGGGGGATCTCCACACAGAACTGTGCCTAGTGGTAGGGGTCAGTATTCTGCTTATTGCTCAACTATCTTATTTTCTCTCCCCTCTCTATTGCTGGTTTCACTCTATTGGTCTGTGTGACATTGTACAGTATTGTTCATGCACTTCAATGAGATCTAGGGTGGTACCACTTTAGGATTGTAAATATTTGTCATTGTAGATTTTGCCAGAGTACAAAGTGAGTTATCATGATGAATGTACATAACCTTAACTATTGATTATATAAAGACTGTGTTCTAACCAATACAGAGTGTGGATATTCCTTTGTGGGGGCTTGGGGATACACTGTACTTAAGAACCAGCCTGCATCACCTCCTGAGAAGCTAGGCCTTGATTGCTCGACCATTGCTACCGAATAGAGAATCTTGGCTGGGGTCTCCTGTGCCTCTCCTCCACCATATAGGGAGTGGGAGTACAGACACCCCCCCACCGGTCGTTGAGGCCCGTTCTCTCACAGAACCCAGAGACATTGGCAAATTTATTCAGTAGGTGTATGGCTGCTGGTAGAGAATTTGCGGTATCTTTTAAGAATAAGAGAATGTCATCCGCGTAAAGTGCCACCTTCTGCGGACCTATATTGCCCACTTCAACCCCTTGGATATCTGGATTGCTACGAACTTGGCATGCAAACAGTTCCATAGCCATAGCAAAGACCAGGGGCGATAATGAGCATCCCTGTCCCGTGCCTCTCTGGATGGGGATGCTCCCTGTGAGTTTTCCATTAACCAATAGCCTAGTGGATGGGTCAGTGAAATTGGCCATTACCATGTGGATAAAGAGTGGGCCACGCCCAAACTTTTCAAGGGTCAGGCGTAGGAAGCCCCAGTGTAGACTATCAAAAGCTCTGGAGGCGTCCAGAGCTGCCACTGAAAATCTCTGGCCTGTCCTCCGTCCCCAGTCGATTACATCTATGGCCCTGCGGATATAATCGTATGTATGCCGCCCCCTCACAAACCCAGCTTGATCTGAGTGAATTATTTCGGGTAATATCATTGCCAGTCTCTGGCACAATATCATGGAATATATCTTTGCGTCTCCATTTAGTAAAGAGATCGGACGGTAGCTAGCACAGTCCAATGGGTCCCTGTCTGGTTTCAACAATAATACGGTGGTTGCTGGTCTCATATCTCCAGATGTACGCCCCTTATCTCTAATAAAAGTAAATAGGCAGGTAAGGGGGCCTATCAGCGTGGTTCTAAAGGTTTTATAAAATGCATTGCTAAGGCCATCTGGGCCTGGTGTTTTATGCCCTTTCGGTGCCCTTATAGCGTCCCCCACCTCTTCCTCCATTATGGGGCCTTCCAATTGCTGCCTATCCATCTCACTAATCCATTGGTAAGTCTATCTGGTCTAGGAATGCAATCTGCTCCTCCTCCTTTAAGTTTTCCTTCTTTAAGTTATTGGTGTAATATGAGATCAGGACCTCCTCTATTTCTCCTTCTCCCCTCACTACCTCCCCGTGGCCATTACAAAGTTGAGTTATTCGATTCCTAAGGGTCTGGTGTCTCAATTTAGCAGCAAGAAACCGATTAGCTTTGCCCACGTGTATGTAATAAAATTGTTTAGTTTGTACCAAAAGGCGTGCTGCGTCATCTGCTAGGTGAGTTTCTAAGGTCGCTCTGGCTTTTTTCAAATCCCGCCAAGCCTTCTGTGAACCTTTGTCCTTGTAGACCACCTCTGCCTCATGTATCTTGGCTTCCATGTTGTGCCTCACCCTCTCCCGACTTTTAATGTAATTCGAGGTTTGCGCAATGAATTCCCCCCTTACTACCGCCTTGCTGGCATCCCAAATGGTTGACCAATCCATCCTCGGGGTCTTATTTTCCCGGAAATAGTTCTGCAGGGTTTGTTCAATACTTGTCCGGACCAGTTGGTCCTTCAATATTACCTCATTCAGTCGCCAGGGTTTGCGAGACCATTGTTGTGAGCAAGCTAATTCTACATTCAGGAGTACTGGGGCATGATCCGAGAGGCAACGCACCCCAATTTCTAAGCCCGTGACTTGTGGGACAACTGTTTCAGAGATGGGTATCATATCGATACAGGAGTAACCCCTATGTACCGCTGAGTAGTGGGTATATGCCCTCTTCTGTGGGTTAAAGAAACGCCAGGATTCTAAAAGGTGCAGTTCTCTCAGAAATTTCGCGAGGGCTTGTCTAAATGTGTGATCATTAGGGGTAGCCGGTAGAGTCTTATCCATTGTTGCATCCATCACCCCATTAAAGTCACCTCCGATCAACATTTTTCCTATTCCCCATTGTGCTATTTTGGGCAACAAGTCAAGTATAAAGTGGTCTTGTTTTATATTGGGGGCATAGATCGAGATCAAAGTCACCAGCTGGCCCATCAGTTTCCCCCCCCAACATCAGGAAACGGCCATCTGGGTCTTTTTTAACAAATCTTTTCTCAAATTTTACATTTTTTGCTATTAAAATGCCCACTCCCCGCTTTTTAGTTCCACTAGAAGCTAGATATTGTATAGGGAAGGCTCTGTGTCTCAGCCTCAGCTCATCTTCAGGAAGCAGATGTGTCTCCTGCAGCCATACCACCGAGGCGTGCATATCAACCGGCCTGGTCAGCATGGACTTCCGCTTAATTGGGGAGTTGAGCCCCTGAACATTCAGCGACACAAGTGTTAATTCAACCATTATCGTATATTAGCCCTTAGACCCTTTCTTTATGATCCAACTGAACACTGTGGTAGATATAGCATATATGTCATTCACTTCTTCACCAAAGAATAGAAAGTATGAATACCCATTCTCCCCCCCAACTTTTAAACTAAAATGTTCAAATAACTGTCTCAACATAGTATGTTCACACTAAATCACCGGGTTCTACTCCCCCCGGGAAATTTGGTTTCCGGTTCCCGTCCCCCCCCTTTTCTTCTCTACCTCATTGTATTCATTCCTTTTTGCATAAAGTGAGCTTGCTTCGGGCAATAAATTCAATGCATAGGCACTTTCAATTGCAGAGCCCATCCTTCTCTTTAGGGACTCCCGTATCTCAGATTTTAAGTGGATGGTCCCACATCGCGAATGTTCAGCCGTTGTTCAGGTAGGCTCATTAGGTTTCTGTTCTTTGTTACGTCCCCGCGGACGGGAATGTCTCAGATTCCTTTGGCCTATCCCATGTCTGCCTTCTGATTCTCCGCTCCGGGATGGGGACTCCTCGTTGTCGGTGAAGTTGCCTCCTTCATCCTCTTGCATGAGGTCCGCCATCTCTTCCTCTTTAGAAATAGAATGCCGCTTGCCCTTCAATTCAAACCGGAGGCAAGTTGGGTGCCCTCATCGTTATCGCACACCCTTAGTTCTCAACCAGTCTGTGACTACCCTCAGTTTCTTTCTCTTGGCAAGCGTCGCTTGGGCCAGATCCTGAAACAGCTGAATCAGGACTGAACGGAACCTGATGGGTTCTTTTTTCCGGGCTGCCCGCATAATGTCCTCCTTCAGTGTGTACAGATGTATCCGGGTTAAAACATCAGGAGTCAGGTTCCTATTAAGTTGAAATGTGGGGTATTCTCTGTGCGTCCAATCAAGCACTATTTCTTTATTTTCTTCTGTGTCCAAGATGTGACGGAACAGATCAATCACGTATTGCTGTAGGTCAGAGTCCGGTATCAATTTCGGAATTCCACGGATTCGTATGTTGTTTCGCCTGGATCTATTTTGGGCATCTTCTTGCTTGCTCTGCACTTGCTCCATCTGCTGTTCTAATTCCATGACTCTGCTTGCCAAAACATTGTGATCATGACCCTGTTCAGTTATCACCGTTTCTATTTCGTCAACTCTCTTTTCCACGGCCAGGACTCCTTTATTGAGGGCTGCGATGGACTTAGCTAGGCTGGTTGCGCTTTCTTTTATATCTTTTTTGAGTTCCAACAGCACCTCTAGTAGGTCCGATTTCCGGATAGGTGGATCTTCAGAGTCTTTTGCCCCCTCCGGAGGGGGATTGTGCACTTGGGCCATCGCTTGCAGTTGATTGCGTTTCTGGGTGTCCGCTGTCTGCAGCATGGCTTTGATATCACCAGAGCCTTGACTTTTACCTTTTGTCATTTGTTTGGTTATCCTGGGCTACGTGCAGTATTTTGTTGCCCTTTAAGCTGTGGCCCGGAAAATCGCAAATGATAAGCCTTCAGGGGGCAATCAACTTCTTGCTTCCTTGAGAGTTATGAAGGCCCCGGTGTACTTCTATGTCCTATATAGCATTCACGATGTGGGTGTAGGTTTAACCAGATCCACTCAGGTATGGCAATTATTGCTGTTCGTATAAATCTGCATACAGTCCAGACCCCAGCCAGCTCAAGAATTCAAATTGCAGACTAATGTCCACTTTTGCCCACTTTTATTGTGATGCAGCTGTTCATATATTTGGACTGTGTTGGACGTCCTGTGGTTCCCCACACTGTTCGCAGCATCAGATTCTGATTATTACGGTCCTCGACTCCCCTACAGCCAGCCATTTTGCCCGCTCCCATGCCATGCCATTTTGCCCGCTCCCATGCCGTATTTGGTGCTGTGTCTCCTCATGTGTTCCCCCTCTCCGGGGTCAGACCAAGCTTTCGTATCAGGGTATGGTGGCGTGACACGGGGACCACAAAAGTATTATCCAAATTGGTTATTCGGAGCTCCCCAGTGGCTTCCTACGGGAATCGCCACACGCCTGCCCGCCTGCATAGCCCGGGATGTTGTCAGGGACCCCCAGGTAGGGGGGGGTCGCCACTGCTTTCAGCATGGGAGCCCCACACCGTAGCCAATTCCACCCTCAGTTGGTCTGCTCACCTCCAGTCTCCGTCGCTCAACATGGAGCTGCTGCTTCGATCTAGTCCTGCCAGGCTTCAAAGTGTGTGGGCTCTCGTCGCTGTGGCGGGCCGGGAGGGGAAGGGAGGAGAGGAGTCCACAAGTCGTCCAACTTGCCTTCGCGGACGCCGAGTTGTTGGGTTATCCGCGGTTCCAAGAGGCGATCACCGGCACTCTGGATTCCACTGTGTCGCCATGCGGCGCTGTACTCCTGGAGTCCCACGGTCCTCCTTACCAGGGGAGGACCTCGGGAGCCGCCATCATGGGCAATCACTGCTGCAAACGAATCGGGTCTCCGTACAGTGGTCAGCTGCTTTGGTCGTTACCTTTCTTGCCAGTGCCCGTTCGCCTCTCTCCGCTTCACAGTCTCAGGAGAGCCGGCCTCTCAATGCGTCAGGGTACTGCATCCTCTCCCGGAGCAGATCTTCTCTGGGTCAGGTGGAACGAAACTGCTCCTCGGGAGCATAGAGGCGGGGTGGCGAGCGCACCGCTGTGCCAGCAGTCCTCAGTCCAGTATCAAAGTCGCATGCCCCCGATCTGAGCGACTTAAAGGCGAGTGTTCCGACGCCTCCGGGGACCTGCCCGGCTGAATTCGTTCCGCACCAATGTCCTCATTCACAGCCTGCAGCTGAGTCACAGGCATCGCAGGGAAGACACCCAGTCCCGTCCGCCATCTTGTTTTCGGGCTTCCAAATTCAAAACTTCATTTTGCTCCATCGTACGGGCTTCAATGCTCGCCCAAATCGCAGCTTCTGCTCACCAAGGCATCTGACGCCCGCTAGTGTGTTTTAAAGGGTCGGGGACATATTTTAAGGGGGTTTAGAGGTCTTGGGAAGGGAAGGAAGCACGGAGCTCACCGAGGAGGCATCCGATGGCGCCCTCGGCTGGCCACGCCCCCAACATGCCGCAATTTTAAGTGCAAATGGCCTACTGGCATCAGCCATAGATAGCCAGACAAGCCTCATTAAATCGCCAATACCAGGCAAATGCGCCACAGAAAGAGTCTGCCCAAACTGCAGCGCGTAATTACTCCAAATTGACTGTTACAGCCCACAGCAAAAGCACACCACAACAGCAGAAGCTGTCTTCTCCCCTGTTGTGGGGCACACAAAGGAATACAGCGTACTGTGAAGGCACATCAACATGGACCCTCCTGCTAAAACCCGCCATCACAAGTAACCAACCAAAACGTGTGCCTGGCAACTATAGAGGGAACCGCAGTGCCCCTGTGAACAAACACAAGGCGACCATAACAACTAAAGCACACACAAGTGAACATCCACACCTAACGCAAACCCTGACGAAGCCCTGCGGCCTGTGGTCACCCCAGTCACAAGACAATAGTGGAGTATTGCAGACAAATCTGTCGCAGATTCACGTGGCCACCATTCACACCGCATCAAGTTTCAGTGAAATTACCCCCGGCACTCCGGAAACATCTGCCTATCTAATCTGTCATCATTTCCCCCCCCAAAGCAGGGCACAAACCCCCAGCGCCACCATACCAAATAAGCAAAATGGGGAAAGACAAGCCCAGGAAAACCTCTACACAAAGCAGAATCGAGCAATATGCAACCACACCAACGTCTCGCTCCCCAGAACGGCTGCCACCAACAGAACCAGACTGCATGGAAGATGATATCTCCCTTAGAGACATAATGAGTGCCATTGCCAGCTCCAGTACTTCAATGGAGAAAAAGATGGACAGCATTGGCGCGGACGTGTCCCTATTAAGAAATGACCTACAAAAGCTGACCTCCCACACGGGAGAAGCGGAGGCACGGATCTCGGAAACCGAAGATAACTTACGACAGGTAAACCGCCATGTGTCCAGCATGCTAGCACTTATCAAAATCCTGGAATCAAGAGTGGATGACAGTGAAGGCAGATCCAGGCGAAACAACACTCGCATAATTGGCCTCCCTAAGAAAGCAGAAGGGGCTTGCATGGAACTATTTCTTGAAGAATGACTTGCGAAAACCTATGATGCAGAGACCTTTTCCAGGTTCTTCTCCATTGAGCGTGCCCAACGCATTCCAACCGGCAAAGTCACACCAGGCGCACCACCACGCACAGTCATCGCAAGATTCCTAAGCGATGAGTGGACGAGCCGCAATACATACACAGTCCTAATTCTCGACGTCGATTTCTTTCTGCATTAGTCAGAGGGCCTCGTGCAGTTCCGATCTGCATGGGTTCATCCAATGCCTCCTTCTCGGTAACAGAAGGAGGCATCATAGGAGGTGGTATGGTTCGATTCCTGCGTCTTTCCTGTCTTCTCTCTGACATTCGGTACTCCAATTGCAAGGACAAGGTTACCAGCTCCTGAAAAGTGGCGGGTCTCGCCACTCTGGCGAGCTCATCCTTAAGGTCTTTGTGAAGGCTTCTTCTGAACAATGTCTATGGTCAGTCTGGTGAAAGTGGCTGCATAGGACTGTACGTTCTGAGTTCCCTGTTTAATATTCGCAGGCGGAATATCTCACTTCGGGTCTATCAAAACGTTCCTTGAGGTTCCGGACATAGAGTTCATAATCATTCACGGCGGGGTCAGCCTGAACGATTAAAGGGGCAGCCCAGGCCAAGGCGTTACCCCCAAGATTGGAGACCAGAAAGCCAACCTTTGCCTTATCAGTCTCGTAAGACTTGGGACAAAACGTAAAATATACTAGGCAGGCTTCCAAAAATTCTTTTAACTTATGCGGTTCTCCATTATACTTGCCGAATGTGAAGGACAAAAGAGGAAGCGCCCCTCTGCTCTCTTGCCATCTGTTGCTTGAGTACATTGTTTTCTGCTCGCAAGGACTGTACTTCAGTAGTTAACCCTTGTAGAGCCACAACTAGCTCCTGATATTGCTCAAGTGAGGCCATGGGTGGTTTCTGGCGTTGCAAGCTGTTGTAACTTGATTTCCCTTCTTGTATCCCCTTCTCACCTGGATCCGATGAAGTGTCTTCTGGGGATTTCTTCTTTTTTCCTTTCCCAGCAATTTTCTTCCTCCTCCCTTTCCGGTTGTGAAGATATGGACGGGCTCCCCCGGAGGCCACCTTGCCCCAGTGAAAACAACACTGAAGGCAAAGGGGAAACTCCGGGGAGCCAACCCCCTTTCAATCATGGAAAAAAGCCTTATAGGCAAAAAAAAACCAGTGAGTGCTTCGGAGCCGTTTCTGCAGCTGTTCGTCCTTGGTGTAACGAGGACTGCAAGGTAGGAAGTAGATAGCTTGCTGATGAGGCGGAACACTGGCGATGGTCCAAAGAGGAAGGAGGAAGGCTGAAGCGGCAGCATGGTAGGTTAAATGCAGATAGCCGAGAAGGCAGGAGTAGAACAGAAGGAATGAGAGAGAGAACGGGTAACCAAGCGGGAGCAAGGGTAGGGACGGAAGCAGAATACCTGAATGGTAGAGCGGGAAAAACATACAAGTGTGCGTTCCGGAAGGAAGCACGGTTGCAACGCTCCGATTCTTCTGTAGAAGGTGTTTTCATAAGGCGGCGGCCATCTTGAAAATAGTCTAGACCGTTGAAGTGGACATACCAACGACGTTACGGCACATTCAATGGTGGCGCCACCTAGTCCACAGGCGCCAAGGTCAAATCCTGACAATTAAACACCCTGCGTACCTGCATTGTGCGAAGGGTGTTCAATAAAAAAAATATAAGACCTTGCAACGTGGCGTTTTTCCATGCTCTAGTGATCTGTTTCTAGATTAATTATGTCATGGCCATCAACAGAGAAAATGGATTTCAGGAACTAGGGCGTGGTGCCGAAATGCACTGCAAGGTAAGTGTTGGTGCGAAGTGTGTTTAATCAAAACAAAGAAATGTGTGCTGTGCCGTACTTTCCTAAGTCGATTTCTCTGTTGTTTATGTCGTTGACATCAACAAAGAAAATGGATTACAGAAAGTAGGGCGTGGTGCCGAAGTGCACCACAAGGTAACTTTAAAAATAAAAAAAAAACATTAAAGCATCTGTGAAGGAAACTACACAGGTGTTAATGGCGTTATAATCTGCAGTGGCGGGCCGAGACTGCCAGTAACAGTACCGCTGCCTGCATTAAGGTACCCTTTTTTCATTTGGGCATTTAACTTGGGCCGTGGATGGATACCGGTAGGGTTACCACGTTGCCATGGTGCTTAATGTTAAATCCTCATCCCCCGAGTTAAGATTATTTTTTAAACTTTTTGGGTGGCTCTGATAACCGTTGTGGCGTTAAGGAGGGGATGTCGGAAAGAAAGGTGGAAAAGTAGGCAAAAGTCGTTTTTTATTAAATTAACACTGTGGTGCCCAGGCTTTGTGCAGTAAGCATGGAGAACCCTTTCCTTAAACACCTCGCAACAAAATGTGCACTGTTTATTCTGAATGTCTGACATAGGAGTGTCTTTAGGCACATTGAAGTACCCCCAGCATAGGGAAGGTGTGAAGCTCATGCAGCAGTACTTTATGGGTGGAGCTGGCTGCTCTATCGTCTCGACGTCTTCCGGGACTTCATGGAATGTGATGTGGTTGATCTCTTCATTGCTGGACGGCGCCTCGGGATGTTGTCACCATCTCCACAAAATAACCAAAAGGAAAATAGATTAAAAGAAAAAGGATTTTTAAAAATCCTTAAAGAAATGAATAAAAAAACAAAACCGCATATAAAACAGACAGAAAACAAGGTACAACAAAGGGAATAGGTCTGGATAGGAAATAGTGCCAATTGAGCAAATCTGGTAGAAAATTGTTCATTGTGTCTACCTGAATGTGTCTCCAAAGCAATGAGGACATTTAAGGATATCTGCAGTATATATATATCTATATATATATATATCTATATATATATATATATATAGGTTATTTGATATTTGTACTGCCATTGTTATGGCTTTGAAGCGCTGTGGGGTGGAAGGCCCTTCAGAAGACTGTAGTCTGTGCAAACATGGAAATAAAAGCATTACATTGCATGCGAATAGTAATTAGAATTAGTTAACTATTCAATTACTAGTAGAGATGACTAGTTTAAAACATTATAAAGATCATACCGGACATTGTGTTCAGGCGCAGAGACAACTGCTATGTCAGTGTGTATGTGACAGTAGGACCTCATTTTTTATGGGACCCGGCTCTATTATATCTGTTGCAGTGTAAGCGGTATTATTAATAGTCTATCAACCCCTAGTGCAACTATTTACAGTTGAGGGATCTGCTATACGTTGCATGCAGAACACATGCACACTATATAATATTCAGGCAGGGCAAAACAACCTGCAACCCTGCACTCCCACCACTGGCCTCTTGCACACAGCCCCCATTTCACCAGCTCACACTGCCCCTGCCAATCCCTCCCTCTTTCTCTCGCTCATTGGTACATTGTATCCCATGTGCAGCAAAACAAGCAACTGTGAGTTGGCAGAAGAGGGGAAAGAGTTGGGCAGTCTGTAAACGCCAGTGAATTACCAAAAGCAACAGCTGAGTGAGAGGCAGGAACCTTTGGTTCAGAGGGAAGGCATTTGGAATTTAGGGACGCAGTCACCAATTTTGCCTTGCTTAGCATGCTGATTGGCAGGCTGAGAATGTCTCAAACTTCACTCTACCACGCTCAGGTGCTGTGCTCAGAGGTCTGCTGGGGATTCTACCTGTCAGAGCAGGGCCCGCCTTGATTTGCTAAGTTATTGGAAGATTAAGATGCAGTTTTTATTTCATTGGGTGTATACATGGTTTGCGATCTGCATTGTTGCTCACTGTACTCTTCCTCGTCTCAGTATTGTTTGAATAATGGGTAACATTAGAACTTCTTGATTCAAATACTGTATAAATGTATTTTCTTGTTTATTAATTCTCGATCTCAATAGACATACAGATTGTACATGGATCTTGATCTTATATCCGCATGTCCTTCTTCCTTATCCCAGTACTTCCATAGATCTCGATCCGACTGTTATTTTATTTGTAGGTTGTCCTTAAAAGGAGTTCTGTGTTAATAATGTGTAAGGTATATTTGTGCACCAACTTAGTCTTTCTCATCAGTCACCCACTAACCACACCTCGATATTCCTTGTCACAGTCCTCACCTCACTTTTTCTTGTCATAGTTCCTAACTACCCACCTCACTCTTCTTCGTCACAGTCCCCAACTACACAACTTCTCTCTAACTCCATCTGAGATCCATCTACATGGTCTCTGACCTAAAATCACCAAAAGGAGTCTGCAATGACAGATGCATTTCGGAAACACAGTTCCACTTGGTCTTTCACTTCCACACTTTCTGCTTTCTCTTCCTGTGTCTTTTTCTCTCCACTCTCCTACTCCACCCACCATCTCTACTTTCTTTCCTATTTACCTCCTGGCCTCTGCCTCTAATGTTCCTCTCGATTAACCTGGGCCCTCTGATCTTACTCTCTCCTACTACGCTCCACTGCACTACTACTCTCCCTGATCCACACTGCAACCTCTTCCTCCACTATAACACTCATCTCTCCTACTACTACCCTTCTCTCCACACTACAACTCTCCACCCACATCTTTTTTTACCCAGACATCCTCCTTTCACTCCTCTACCGTCCCACTTTCCTTACCATGCACGCCCTATTCTATCACTCTTACACTCACAACCAAGTACCACTTTCTCTCACCACCCAATATCTCACCTTACACACACCTTCAGCAATTCCCCTCCATGTTCTACTCCACCGTCCTTCCCCTGCCTGGGTTCTTTGTTCTCCTTCTTTGCCCTCACCTGCATAACTCTCACTAGCCTGCTTCCTGTCATCTTTTTTCTTCTCCCCAACCATCTCCATTGACTACCTCCCTCACCTGGTTCTCAGGGCCAACTACTGGTTTCCTTTTTCCTCTGGAAGGTTTCACAGAGGAGTGAAAACACAGAAGGGGTCATCATCCCCATCCCTTACTCGGCATAGCAACAAACAGTCTTGGTGTCCCAGTTTGGGTGTGGGCTCCCCAGCGTGCAACTGATCTGGCTATGTCAGAAGACTGATGCCAAATTTGGCAATGTTTTAATTCTCAAAATGATTGCTGAAAACAACAGCCATGGGCTTAAATCCTAAACTGCTTTCTTTGAATGCTCTATTGTTTCAGGAATTCTGAATATGAAATAGAGATGCTTAGCGAATATGATAATCATTTTCCTGCTTCTATGGGATCCAAAGCCTGGACTTTCCTGGCATAGGAGACCACATAAACACCTTTACACATATACTTCAGTGAAAGAAAGATTATGATGGCTGATACATCTTCTACACATCTTCCAGAGCAGTTAGAAAAAAACAGCTAAAAGTTAGATATGTGGTTTACCCCATAGTATAAAAGAGTACACAGTATGTTTGTCACATGGACTAGCACCCAGAAAAGGGGAAGGGGGACTGACAGAGACAGGGCTAATCTCCATGGGAACCAATAGAATGGGAACATGCAGGAGTACAACCGAGATGGTGTATTGAATGAGGTAGTGTTGAGTTGTCTGAACCTATATAGCAGACTATGCTGAGAACAAACTGTTCACGCTTTCAAGTCTTGTGAAAGGGGGAAGACTAGTCCCTGGCTCCAGCCCCCCATTCACTGCTTGGCCCAGCTATTCCTGAGAAGGGAGTTCCCACCCTAGGCTCCCTGTACCCCCTCTCCCACTTACCTGCTCCCAGACACTGGCCGTGTTTAGTGCTCCTCTGCTACCTCCACATCAGGTGCTGACCCCATCCACAGACCCATCCCACCACTCCTTGTTCCCACTCACCCAACACATATAACCTTCCCTGCATCCCTCACCAGTGAGCGATTCTTTTCCTGTGAAGCAAGCACGGCAAAGACAGGGTTTGAAACTCAGGGGAGAGCAGCCCAGAAGAGCCATGTTAGCATGACACCAAAAACTACCAGGAGCTATTTTTGGCTCCACAGACCAACTGATGCTGAACAAACACGCCTATCTGAAACTAACTTTGTATATTTGGGGAAATTCATAAATAAGCATTAGGACACATCTATACGACATATAAAGCTTAAGGGGTCATAAATAAAGGATTACATTTTAGGTTTGTCTCTTACATGGAAGTTAGATTTGTGGAACTCTATGTACTAACTCCTGGTTCCCCAGTGGTAGCTCCTGCTTACTAGTTAATGCTGAATACCCAAGAGCTGCTTTTAGCTCCTGCTCATCTAATCTTAATTTCGATCCCTTAAAGACCCACGCTGGAATTATATTTCTGGAAAGACATGATACAACCCATTACTCTACTGCATGAAGTCTGACCAAGAACCTCTCAGCTCGTATTTCTCCAAAACATCAGGAAAGAATGTGACTGGGGTGTTGTGGAGCAGCCGTGCAAATGGCGGCTTTCTTCTTGTCTATGTGTGACGCAGAAACATCCTGCCGGTATGGCTAAGTCTAGAGCGCCTACAGACTCTTTCAATAGACTGATTATACAGAGGGGGGCGCAGCAATCTGTTTAATCGTGGTTCGGTACCCAAGCATGCCCTGGGGCCAGAGATATAAGCACCTGACAGTAGGCCAGGACGTGCTGTCTCTGGGGACTCGTGCAAAAGTGTATGGCTACCAAACAAGACAAACGGGAGAGATCCAACCCCGATCCGAGCTCACCCACCAGTCCAGACCACACGCTGCAGTAAAGGCTCCAGGTTACTTGCGACCATGGAGGCGTTCACAGAGAACCAGCGCTGGCCGCTCTGGCGCTACTGCAGGGAACCAGCCGTGAGGGGAGTCCAGCATGTATGCTCAGTTCCCTGTGTCACGGTGCGCCCTGGCTGGTGTGCCGCGGGTGGATTGGAACTGCCTCCATTTTGGGGACAGGAGACATTGCTCCCCTGCTCGTGAAGTAGGCGGTCACCCATATCTCATCTGAGAAGCTGCATTAGGGGCCACTGAGGAGTCCACGTGTGGTGTGCACAAACCAAGGGGCTCAGGGGAAGGCCCCTTCCGTATAAATATATTTGGCAGATACTCCCCACAATGGGGGACCAAGAGGATATGCCCAGCACCTAGACCTGACCCACAGCATAAGCAGAGTGGTACAGTCAAGGGGGACATGCTCCTTAAGTGGAAACTAAACAGCCACTCCGTTTCACTGGCGGTGAGTGCTCGTACATAGCACAAACCTTAACCACACTTTTGCTCCTAATCGAAGTGAAGTGTAATCTGGAAGATCTCAGGAGTACAAACACAACATCATGACAAGCGGGGCAGGGGGGGAAGAAGGTGGGAAGGATAGATCACTTTACCAAGGTGACCCCCAAGAATGGCAGCGCACCCCACCCCCTGGTCAGCGCAAATCTGGGCACCAATCAACTGCACACACAGTGGAACATCTCAGCGTACGTGGATTTACATTGGTAAATGGTATGTTATTGGGCATTTGTATAGTGCCTTTTACCGCTGGTATGATTCCAAAGCGCTGTGGATTGAATGCCCTCAGGGATCGCAGGCCATGTCAGTGGAGAGAGTAAGGTAGTAAAACGTGCTTGGGTGCACTCTGTATGTTGCAGCCAGAGAGGAATAAAGGGTGTGTAGCTGCATAATAGCGCTTGGTGTGGTGCAGTGGTTGTGTGAGATCAATAGTATGTGTGCAGCAGGACCAATGGACTTGGGTATCTGCATTCTGGCGGCGCTGGAGTTTGTGAATGAGACTATGTGTGCAACTAGGCCACTTTTGAGGAGTATAGTTGCGTTCTATAGACTGTTGAGGTGAATGTGGAGGTTTATAAGTATGTGTGCAGCAAGGCGGAATAAATCGGCGGGTGGAGCTGCATTCTATTGTTTGTTGGTGCAGAGGAAAGAGTTAAAGTGTTGTGTTTGGGTGTCTGTGTGCTTCCTATTGAGCTTCCAGGGCCTGACGAGAGGGTGGTAACTCCCCTTGGGTTCGGGCTGTTAGTCTAAGGTCCTCCCTGTGTCTTGTTAGGTCAAATTGCTTTGGCGAAGACTGACGGGGTTGACAGGCAGATCTGTCCCAAACTCATGTTGTTACTGTATAGGTGCTAGAGACGTCCTCAGTCAGTAGTTCTGCTAAATGGATTCCCCGATAGGCAGTTCTACTAAAAAACATTCCCAGATAGTTGGGATTAGCAAAGAATAAGTGCTAGAACAGTCCTCGGTATATAGCTCTGTTCAGGGATTTCCAGATGTGTAGGTTTATCAAGCAATGGAATTTCCTGGACTGATAGCATAGTGCATATTTGCAGGGCAATGATCAAGTTCATGGGTGCTGTTTGTGCTTGGGTTGGTAGTTATGTAGATTCCCGGTAGGTAGTTCTGCTAAAATACATTCCTTGATACAGGCCTTGAAAATTCGCAAAAATACCACTAGACCTGCAGGGCAAGTTCCTTGGTTAACATACACAACCTAAAAGAAATGCACTTGCCCCATGGTGATGGGTGCCAAAATACTGACCAGTGCTTTCTGTAAAATGGATCATGTCAGCATAAGTACACTTCATATTTGGTGCAATGTTGCCAGCCATGCACAGTGAATCTTTTATTTGTCGTTTACTGTAAACAAACCTTGTTTGCAGTAGATGTCAAATAAAGGTTCTCAATCTCCAGCAAGGCTGAGTACCATGCAGATGGTACTCGACCTTCATAGAATTTGCTTGCCAATGTGATTGGGCTAGAAGATTCCGCGCGCTCTGCTGATAGGTGTGATTAGCTCCCGGTATCTAGTGCTGCTCTTGAATTCCAGATGAGTAGGATTCACAAGCATGTGCATTTCTTGGACTGAGAGCGTAGCGCATAATTGCATGACATTGATCAAGCTCATGAGTGCTATTAGTGCTTGGGCTACGAGTCTAGCACAATCGGTCCAGATTATTGGAGATAAATATCTCTAGGCATCAGAGTGTACGGTATTCCTGGTGGAAGAAGGCAATGATTCAATGCCATCATGTACATGGGTGCTACTACGATTTGGGTTTCAAGTCCGGTGCAAAGACTCTAGGAAATGAGGGTAGATATTGTCTGGCCTGAGACTCTATGAAAAGGGTCCATATTGACCGGTATACCACGCCATTTGCGGCATTCCCTTATGGGTTTTTAGGCAAAGAGCCATGTTTTGAGTGCCTTCTGGGAAAGCAATGTAGTCTTCTCTGTGTCAAATGCGGGGAGGCAGCGAGTTCCACAAAGTTGGTGCCAGGGTGGAGTAGGCGGACCCTCCGAACCTGACTCTATAGAAGGCGGGAACCACTAGGAGGAGGGTAGTGCTTGACCTTAGGGTGCGAGTTGGGTGGTAAGGCGTAATCTTTTCTTGTATGAATTTGGGGCCTGCTTTGGGCAGCGTTCGGTGAGTAATACATAGGAATTTGAAGGTGGGCCTGTGTCCAATTGGGAGCTAGTTTAGGGGGCGGAGAGCAGGGCAGGTGAGATGTGGTCCCTTTGTCCAAATGCAATAAGCAGTCTGGCAGCCGTGTTTGGTACTCTTTGGAGTTTGTTTAGCTGGTATGCCGGTGGACCCAGGTAGAGGGAGTTTGCATAAACAAGTCTGGACATGGCAATGGACATAATTGCAGCCAGTCTATTGGGCTAGTTGAGGTAAGCGAAGATGCGTTTCAGTAGCTTAAGGTGGAAATGACAGGATTTGGATGCATTGTTGATGTGGTGAGACATAGTTAGTTCCGAGTTCATTGTGCAGCTGAGGTTTTTGACAGTGGTGTTGGTCAGGGGGTGGGGGAAATGGAGACCGAGTGAGGGTGGCCAGAGAGTCGGTTGGGGAAATAGAGCAGTTTTATGCATACCATGATCTCCGTTTTACCGGCATTCAAAAGGAGATGGTTAGTCGTCATCCAGCGGTCAATGCCTGTGAGATATGCTGCTAGTTCAGGGCAAGGGTAGGTGGTCGCTTTAGGAATTCACAAGATGATTTGTAGGTCATCCGCACAGTTATAGCAGGTGAGGTAGTTGAGCGGATGATTCTGGGCAGGGGGATCATGTAGAAGCGCCTTGGATGGGTTATTTGCTGTCTATTAGTGAGGAATGAGGTCAACCCAGATAGAGATCAGTGTGGTTTCTGTTCCGTGGCGTGGACAGAAACCTGATTGCACAGGTTTAGGAGATTGTTTGATTCCACTAAACCATTGAGCTGTGAATATGCTGTGCGGTCATTGAATTTTGCCAGGAATTGGATGTTGGAAATGGGACTGTAGTTGATTGGTAGGAGACGGTTGACGGTTTCTAAGCAGAGGTTTTACATGCGCAGTTTTGAAGGGTTCTGGGAAGCTGCCAGAGGTGAATCATTAAGCATGCACTGCACCAATTCTCCCGCACAGGTGGAGGTGAAGATTTCTTTGAGGAGAGAACCAGGACATGGGTCGAAGGGTGTGAAGGGGGTGTCGGCTGAAGGATAGTAGTTTCACAAGCTCCTCGCTCAGGCTAGGGTTGAAAGAGCAGAAAGAAGAGTTCTCGTGCGGGGGGAGGAACGGTTGGATCTAGTAGAGCAGGTGTAGGGCAGATGGAGTTTGGCATTGTCTAGGGCTGTTTTGTGGTAGTGTTCAGGGAGGGAGTTGCAGAGCGTTTGTGAGGAGGCAGTCAGGGTTGTGGTGCTGCGCGGATTTAGGAATTCTGTGATGATCCTGTGGAGCTCTTTGCTGCTGCTATGACAGTTCAGGAACCTTTCATTATAATAGCCTTTTTGACCTTTCGGATCTCTGATTTGTAATGTCTGTGGTGGGTGGGTGCAGATCTGCTTCCCGGGGTTCTGGAAGCTCGCCAAGGGAGCAGTTATGGGTTTTTAGAGTCTTCAGGTGGGGAGGGGGAACCATTTGGGGGTAGGTCCTACACAGGAGCGAGCACACTTGGAAGGGGTTAGAGAAATGAGGGAGTCGTTTAGTCAGGAGTCTAAAATCTCTATAGGTAAGGGCCTAGCTGTGATCGGGAGCGTGCTTAGCAGCGCATCGGCCAGGTCCGGTAGGTTCTTGACTGTGTTCCAGCACTTGAACTGAGATGTAGGGGTAGAGGATGGCTTGAAGGGGGGCAGCGGTTTGAGGAGAGAGAAAGGTATGGCAGAGTGGTCTATCCAGATGAGGGGTTGGGTGATGGACTTGCAGATAAGGTTGGAAGAACTGAAAATGGCGTTGAGGGTGTGGGTTCCACAATATGCTGGGAGAGGTTGAGTGCCTCTAGGCTGTCAACCAGGGGTAGAGTCATGGAGTTGTTGGGGAGGTCGAACCAGATTTTAAAGTCTCCCAGTAGGGTGAGTGCAAGGTGGTTAACTAGAATGGCTGCTAGTGAGTCGCACAGGCTGTTGGCTAAGTGTCTGTAGTAGTCGGGGACCTGTAGACGAGTAAGAAGCTGTGTGAGAGAGTAGGCAAGAGAGAGAGTTTTACTAGGAGGGATTTGAAGTTAGCTGTGCTCGGTTGTGTTTCAGTGGAGGCAATAGAGATGGGAGGTTTGTGAAGTATGGCTAATCTGCCTCCTCTAGAAGGTGTGTTGTGGGTGATGAGTGAGTAGTCAGGTGGGAATGCTTTGTGAGCGATAGGCTTGAGGTTGTCTGAGAACCAGGTTTCCCGTGAGGAAGATAAAGTTGGGGTTCTCATATGTTAGGAAATCATAGATGCTAGTGGGGGGACATACAAATCAAAACACTTGGTGGACCCAGTGGGGGCAACAACAGACATGTGGAAAATATTTCACAAACAGCAGGGAACTGCAGCCCATAGGACAACCGAATATCACTATGGGGGACTTCAGTGTTATCACCCGATGTGTATAGTAGTATAGAAAGGACTTGGAGCACAGCCCACATACTGACTGTGGGATCTGTAACAATAGGAATGTTTTATAGAATGGGAGAACAGAATCATACATAGGAGATAACCCTCTACAACTACTTGAGATGAATATGAGGATGTCATCTCTTCTACCCTACGAAAGAGACCTTTCCCATGGGGCCAGGGCGGTGCGTCCACAGTACAATAGTCCCCATGGGGGTGGTGCATCAGGGGATGATCACATGGGAGAGGAAGCCCCTTATGGGATTTGGGACGGCCATTCCCAGAGACCACATTATCCCACTGCCTTAGTATACCCTCATTCCCCAAATCAAGTTCTCCCTCACTTTCCCCAGGCAGTATTAAAATTTGTTATTGTAAAACAACCACTTAATATGATAGCGCTCACTAACAAACCTGGAAAACCCAAATGCTTCCCATGTAGCTCTACCATGACTACTGTGACAAAGAAGAGGATCAGGAGTATGAGGATTACTCCAGAGAACTGGAATGAACAATCTAGTCTTTCATGGTATTCGATTGGCCCAGAGACATACAAACAGGTAGAGAGAAAACAACATGGGGAGAACAAGTCCTCGAGCGAGGGAGCTAGGCAGACGCAGACCAGGCGTACCTGGAACTGAAGCAGGAGACGCTATGCGAGGAGCTGAGCGAGAGAAAGAAAGCAGCCAGAGGAGGAACTCTTTTGTGCGCCTCCTGAATGAATGTACAGGCGTCCCAAAGCCTAGGTACCCGCCGGGAAGCGAATCATGTTCCGTGAAGGTAGAAGGGACTGGCGGAGTGGCTGCCAATGAGAAACCGAAGGGAAACTGATCGGCGGGGATGCTGTCAACTGAAGCAAGCAAACAAATGCTGCCAGAGCCACACAAGGAAGAACCGCTCCCCAGAAGACATGCATCAGAAAAACAGGTATGCGGGTAGAGTTGAAGGTGCCGAACGTCTGGGAGGAGCAGTAGGGAGCATATACTTAGCAGAAGAGTAAACCAAGCAATTGCACCCATATAGTGCGAGTATGGGACCCACACTCATATGAAGACAAGAGAGCAAGAGGGTCTGGGACCCTGAGAGAAGACGAGAGAGTGCAGAAGGGGGGATATGCTGCGGAGGAAAGTAAACCAAGCTATTGCACCCACATAAGAATGTATGCATTTATTTAGACATTTGTTAAGCGCACCGTACCTGGGGGCATCTGGGCGCTGGTTATATGGAAAACTTAGTTACAGCAGGTTACAGGCAGGGAGGTGCATTAGGTAGATTGATTACATTGAGTGCCTTAGTTGATTACATTGACTGAGTAGTTACAGTTGCAACAAATAGTGAAGTAATTGGTGCATACATTTTGTCTACAGTGATATGTGTGTTCCGGATCTGGGTAGGGAGGATGGTGTTGATTTTAGAAATGTTATGATGAGTTAAGTTAAATTTGGAGGTCAAGCGAGAACAGCCATGTTTTCGGGCCTTTGCAGAAGGACCAGAAGGAGGCGTTAGATTGTAAGGCTAGGGGGAGAGCATTCCATAGTTTGGGAGCAATCACCAGAAGCTGCTTCCCCCTGTGTTCTGGTGCCTGTATCTGGGGATGACAAGTGAGTGGGAATAGGTGTCTCGGGTAGGTCTGGTTGACTGGGCTTTAGTAATTTTCCTGGACAAGTAGGTAGGTGCAGTGTTAGAGATACATTCAAGTAGGTAGGTGCAGTGTTAGAGATACATTTGTGGGTCAGTGCTAATGTTTTGAACGTGAGGGGTTCTCAGTCCGGGAGCCAGTGTAAGTTACGTCTTGCTGAGGAGATGTGGTCTTTTTTGGAGATGTTTAGAGCTGCTCTTATGGCGTTGTATAAGAATTAGAGGGAAAGAGGGCCTGGGACCCTGAACAAAGCAGATACTCTACAGAAAGGAGGTCATACTTGGCAGGAGAGTAAACCAAGTCCTCGCAACAGAACATTGCGAGTCTGGGACCTGCACCCATATGAAAGCCGAAGATTAAAAGGGCCTGCGACCCTGAGAGATACAAAGGGAGTCTATGAGAGGACATGTGCTTGGCAGGAGAGTGAACCAAGCTGGACACATACTTGGCAGGAGAGTGAACCAAACACATTTGTTCATTCATCAAGACTCTGGGAATCGCACCCAAAAGAGTATAAGAGGGTTGAGGACCTTGAAGACAATAGAGACTGTTTAGCTGAAAACCCCATGCTTGGAAAGGAAATACACCAAGCCGGTATTATAATTATGAGTCTCGGACTCGCACCCTTATGAAGATAGAACATACAGTTACATTTACCTGAGACTATACAGAGTCCAGCGAAAAGGAAAGTAGAACCAGAAGGAATCCAGGGAAAAGGAGTAGATCCTTAAAACCTGGGACATTTACCTCGTAGAACATTTCTTTTGTCTTTTGGACCACCCGAGACATTGGGAACTTTTCTGTGGCAAGGGTTATCATGAATACTTTACATTGGAAGAGACCATCCCTACACAGTTGATTTAGGTTATTAGTGTTAGGGACAGAAGTAGGGTTTTGGGACACAACGGTAACAGACTTTTTATTTTGACATCCTGACGTATTCCTTAGTTTACTGTGAAGGAGGGAAACCCCTCCTAGCATTTAGGGATAGAGAGGCACTTTTCCTACCTGTTTCACTGGTTAAGAAATGCTTATAACCAAAAATATGCCACTTTTGTGTTGGAGTCTTCCTTCTGCACCCTTACATACTTTACTATCTTCACATGAAGGCTGTATTTGAAACGCGTTTGCCAACCTCTCCTGAGGAACCAACCGCGCAAGTGTGCCTAGCACACATAAGTAATACAGCAGGCTAGAAAAATTTTTCCAAACTATACAAAATGGCCCAGAGCACTGGGAAACAGGGTTAAGAGAATGCCAGGGTTAAATTGTGCGCAAACTACAGGTAGAGTGCCCAGATGCGCACTGGAAAGCAATATGTGGGCTAAATAAAGGAACATCACGCAATTCTAAATACCATCTCATACACTTCAAGGTCCTCAATAGACTGCATTATTCTCCATCCATTATCCTCTGTCGACAAATAGACTTTTTTCAGGCAGAAAGTGAGGGGGCATGCCCTAGGTCACGTTCTGAGAATGCCACCTTACTGCATATGCTATGGTCGTACCAAAAACTATACACTGACTGGTCCTTGGTCTGTCAAGTATTGTCAACTCTACTGAGGCAACAATTAAATTAACAGCACAAGACTGTATACTGGGCTACGTTGATAAAATGGAGGTGACAAACGCAGATTTCTGAACCCAAGTTTACTTCTACCTTAGAAGGGTATATTGTTAAGATGGAATTGAAAAGAACCGCCCAGAAAGGAAATTTGGTTTTATGTTATTATCTGGGCAAATGACATGGAAGAACTATATGTATCTCTATTTCCAACTACTAACTGCAATCTTACAAAAGGACCAGTTACAGACACCACTGTGGCATCTCATAGGCGGTGTAGGCACAGAGGGAAAGCAAAAAAGTCACTTTTTGCAATCAATCAGGAAACAAAAGGCAAAATACCAGCTCAATATAAGTGCAGTGCCAGTCAGATCGAGGGGATCTCCCTGTCAAGGTTCCACAAGGGGGAACAAAAGAGTATATACGGTTGTTGTTGGCATCCAATACAGAGAATGAACAGTGTGCTTGGGGGATGAAGGATAGCTCAGGGACAACACATTTGTCTTGGAAGCAACACAACGCAGCGCAACAAAGGTTTGAATCACGATCTCACGCTTAGAAACCACTCACTGGTATTAAGCACATTATAAAAGAACAATTATAATTATTTGATTCTACACAAGACTTCCATGCACACGCAGAAGAAATCCAGTGTAGAAATTCAGCCAAAGTGTACCAGTGCCAAGATTCTACGGCAAGGGACTCAGTGCTGACCTCCGACGACTCCTGTGTTCCAAATCTGAGAATGGAAATCTTAGACTTCTTAAGCTGGGGTTTGGGTAGTGAACCAGTGTTCAATGGTGATTTCTTTCCAGTCTAGTACTTGACATGCTTCATTTGTATTAGGTTTGACGTTCACAAAAGCATGAATCTAGCTAGGAAGCAACAGAGCACTGTAGTTAGGTGGCACCAAGAAGAGGTTATGGGTAGGGTGTATGGTTAGCTGGGATGGGTAAGTATAGCAGTGGAGGTAGAAGCTCCAGAGGGGAAGAAGTCCGGTAAGATGGAGTGATCCGTGATTGGTGAGATGCTCTTTGAAGAGTAGGTTCTTCCTGAAGTGCAGGATGGAGAATGCCAGTCTGATCACTATTTAGAACTTGTTGCAGAGGCAGGATGCCTTTTAGGACATGGTCTGTTTTGTAGTCTTTTCCTTCTTGCAGTTCACTGCCAGTCTGGTGATGCCGTGGCTCCTCATGGTGCAGAGACAGTGAGTTTCTCAGCCAGGTAGAGTGGTGTTTGGTAGTGCCTTTTTTGTAGGTGATGTAGGCTTTCTTGAAAATAATGCCTCCTTGCAGCTCCATGAGGGTGTGGTATAATGTATCTGTTATTCTTGTTATGAGGTGTGCAGTCTGCTGAACAGCTTTTAGAGGGGCCTGGCGGCATCTGGGACTCCTGCGAGTAGGGTGTTCCCACCGTCCATATAGGAGATGATCAAGGCTTATGTAACAATTATGAATGAAACTCGAGGTGGAGTTTAAGTGCTTCACCATGCAGGCGAGCCTGAGCTGGTACCATTATGTTTAGGTCTTCCTGGAGATGCGTGTTTTCAATAAGAGGTCACAGTCAATGATGAGGCAGAGATTTTGGTGTTTTGAATAAGAAGTCAAAGGTGAAGCACATATATTTCTTACTGGGTGAGGGTTAGGGCGTGAATTGAGCGAGCTTAATATCTGTCAGTCATTTCCAGAGTTGGGAATACTAGATAGGTGTTACTATAAGAGTGAATTTGGTCTTTTGTCAGGTTGAGTATCAGGTGCCTAACATGCAAGTTTGGATGCAGGACAGAAAGTATCTGATTCAATGGATGTCATTGATGCAATTGATCTTTAGGTAATGGTACAGGTCTTCTGATTACTGGTGTATCTTGATGTCAGTGTTGGTGAGTAGTCCCAAGTCCCTGGGCCCCCACTCCCAAACAGTCTATGTTGAGGTTGAAGTTGATAGGGGTCAGGAAAAAGCCTTGTCGAACTCTGCAGGTTTCTGGGTGGGGCTCAGCTGGATGAGTTAGTATATGTTGGAGGTAGGACTTTGTCGTCAAAGCATACATGCATGTTGAGGAGGGCTGATTAGTCAATGGTATTGAAGGTGGTGGGGCGGGGGTTGAGTAGGCAGGAGTCCATTATCCAGGCTCTGGTGTTTTGTTGATAATTTGATGGTGGCAGTCACTGCACTGCATCGTGGCCAGAACCCAGAGTGGTAGTAAGGTAGGAGATTGTGCTGAATGATCCATTCATGCAACCGGGTGGTAACAGAAAAAGTAAAACTATCAGGATAAACAGAAACCTGGACTGGATGAACTTGTTGGCCTGTGCCCAAATCACTGCCTAATATCTAAAAACAGCATAATTTGCCCATTATTATACCCCAAATCATCCTATTCTTCCACTCACACAGGGCACCCATGCAAAATATGGGAGCCCCCCCACCCCCAAAATGCCTGGCACCGTTATATGAAGTATACCCAGCATACTAGCCCTTACCTTGGCAAAATTGTCATAGTTGCCCATATCCCAGAGAGCTATTGCCAGTCTGTTTCCTGAATATGGCTAGAGGGTAGGAACCAAAGATGGATGAATCCTTCCAAGGAAATACAGTATATAATGCGAACCCAGAACCTCGATCTAGTCACAAGGACTGCTAATGTACCACAGATGCAAGAGGTTGTCTTCACCTTACAGAGTGCAAATGCAGTGGGCCTCTATGAAACTTCTTTACGTTGCAGACGTTGTTGCTTAAAAAGAAGGTAGGCAACAGCAGAACGTCACAGTCCCAGAAGTATAGATGTACTTTTCATGCTTTATGTTATGTTATGTTAAAAGGTACTTATATAGTGCACCGTCACCAATGGGATTGGTCCCCAGGCGCTCTGGTGGATCTGTAAACAGGAAGGACGGGTAGGGTTAGTCGGGAGGAGGGGAGCAGGAGAGTGGGAGAAGTGATATGCTGTTAGCAGCTTCAGCTCGGTATACACCGAATGCTGGGCTTTGGTACTAGAATCGGATCAGGCGGGACCTCGACTGCTGTAGGTGATATTTATGTGTTGTTGATGCAGTGTGGTAAAGTGTGTGCGGATTGCTGGGAGAGAGATGGGTGTGTGGCTTAAGTATGCAGAAGATTGAGGGTTCGGTTAGTGGGGTCTGTATCCCGATTCAGGTACTTCTGATTCCGTTAGAGTTGTATCCCTGTGAGTTGGGTTGATGCTGGTTCCTCGTGGGCCGACTCGCTTTGTTGGTGCTGCGCTGACCTCGCTATATCATAGTGAGTATTGTTTGGATTGATAGGTGCGTCTGAACCTTTTGTTCGGGTGTGGGACTGGGTTCGTAATATCTAGTCTCTTGTTATCTAGTGTGACACTGGTCAGTTGAGTTTTGAGTGGTTCAGGGTCAGAGTGGTGTTGATGTGGCGTTCTAGGGCTTCTGTCTTGGTGAGCCTGGTTATTCAGTCATTCGTTTCCTCCTGTCATAACTGCCTTTCCGTCGGGTCTCTGGTTTCTGTGGGGTGAACATCCTTGGGGCTGTTTAGTTGTAGTTTTTGTGTGATGGGGCACTGTGCTTCCCGCTGTGTAGTAGGTGGACAGTGTGTAATGGTGAAACATTCTGTTTCTCACCCACTGGATTGGGGCTCGTGGTGTCGTACTTCCTTTCCCCTCTCTATCTGTTGTCCTTAGGTCTGTTTGGAATGGTTATAGTTTAAGGTCATGGTCCTCTTGATGATTCATCCGTGTGTTTCTGTCTTTGTTTTGCTATGTATACATTCTTTGGTCGTATTGCGGCTGTCTCCCGGTTAGTCGTTTACTATGTGGTGGGATATTTTCCTGAGGGTTTTTCCTCATTGATTTCTTGGTTTGGATCTGGGTCTCTCTCTACGTTCATCAATGTTTTAGTTGTGTGCGTGCCCCTGTGGCGCTGGTCGTTCCAGTTATGACGTGAAGAGCCAGGTTTTGAGTCGTTTCCTGAATAGTAGGTAGTTTCTTGTGTTACGTATGTACTTTGGAAGGTCGTTCCAGGTTTTCGGGGCTTGGTGAGAGAAGGAGGATCCTCCAAGCTTTCTTCTGTTGTAGGGTTTCGGTTCCAGGCAAATGTCAATGCTTGATCTGAGCGTTCTTGTTGGTTGATGTAGACGCAGTTTGTCTCTCAGGAACTCAGCGACTTCGTTGTGTACCGCTCTGTGCGTGGTGCACATTGTTTTGAATTTTATTAGTTGTTTTATTGGTGGCCAATGTAGTGTTTTCAGCACTGGTGTGGTGTGTTCTCTTTGGGGTACTTTCAGAAGCAATCTGGCTGCCGCGTTTTGAAGGCGGCGTAGTTTTTTTTAACGTTGTTCTGGCATGCCTAAGTATAGGCTGTTGGCGTAGTCTACTCGGGACATGACTAGGGCGATGATGGTGATTGTTTTGTTGGCGAACGATAGGAATGGTAGGATCCTCTTTGCCGCTTGCAGGAGGGAGAAGCTTTTCTTGAGAAGGGCGTTTACTTGTGGCTGTAGCGTGATATTATGGTCCATCAGGACCCCAGTTTTTTTTGTTTTTTTTACAATCGGCGAGGGTGCTGGGGTTGTCACAAGTTCCCTTGGCCAAGGGATGATGTGGTTTTCTCCTCCATTTTTTGTGACCATCATTATTTCTGTTTTGCCTGGGTTGATTTTGCGGCAGTTGGAGTTCATCCAGAGGAATACATTGCGGAGGCAGTTTTCTAGCGTTGAGTTTATTTCCGGGTTGTCTTGTATTTTGAAGATTATTTGTTTATCGTCAGCGTAGTTGTAGCAGGTGAGGCCGTGGCTTTTGATGATTCTGATAAGTAGATACAGGAAGATGTTGAATAGTAGCAGGGAGAAGGAGGATCCTTGTAGTACTCCACAGGTGGAATCTCTCGGGCTAGATTTGAAGGGTTTCATCCATACGGTTTCCGTTCTGTTTGTTAGTAAAGATTTGATCCATAGTAATGCGGTGTCTGTTATTCCCAGTCCTTCTAATCTCGTTATGAGGGTGTCATGGTTAATTGTGTCGAAAGCTGCTGATAGGTCTAGGAGTATCAAGGCAAGTCGGTTGCCCGAGTCTGTGTTCATTTTTAGATCGTGACATATTGAGAGTAGAGCTGATTCCGTTCCTCTCATTGGTCTGAAGCCAAATTGTGCCTGGTCTAGTAGGCCATGCTCTTCTATGAAGTATTGGATCGTTTTGTATATGTACATTTTGAGCAGTTTGGCTGTGTACATGATGTTGGAGATGGGTCTGTAGTTGGAGAGGTCCTCTACGTTTCCCGCTGTATCTTTGAGTAGTGGCCTGATGTATGCAGTTTTGAAGGCTTGCGGCACTTTTCCAGTTGTGATGGAAAGGTTGAGGACGTTCCTGTGATATTCCAGGGGCGTTCCTTGTTTAAGAATCGATTTGTATATATCTGATGGGCAGTGGTCTTCGGGAGACCCTTAGTTATTGCCTTCATTCACCAGTTTGACAAATGTCTCCACTGATATTTCTGGAAAGCCTCATAGTTTGTTTGGGTGTACCTCCTGGGTGTAGGTGGGGATCGTGGGTAGATCAGGCAATCTGCTTTGTATGGTTTGTTGGATGCTGGTGATTTTGTTTTTGAAGTGGTCTGCAAGGTCAATGCATAGTTTCGCGGATGGAGTTGGTGTGTTGTTACATCCCAGAGGGTTTTTGATTTCGTTTATGATTTTGAAGAGTTCTTTTTGGGCGTTTGGTGCTTCTAAGATTTGGTTGTCGTAGTGTTTCCTCTTTGCTTTTTGTATTTCCTTTTTGTATGCGCAGTTGTGTTGTAGGAATTTCAGTTTGTTCGCATCGTCGTTTTGTTTTCTCCAATCAAGTTCTAGTCTTCAGTTTTTCCTTTTCATGGTGCTAAGTAGTGGGGTGAACCAGTTTGCCATTGCCCGTTTATGAGAAGGAGTGAAGGGTTTTTCTTTGGCGATGTTGTCTATAGTAGTTAAAATCCAGGAATGCAGCAGGGCTACTTTTTTGTCCAGGTCATCATCTTCCATGAATGTTGGGTATGGTTTGCTAAGCTCCAGGAGTTCATTTAAGTTGGAGTTTTTGATGGTTCTCCAATTTTTTTTCATGGTGTTCGGTGATTTGTCCGGTTGACTGTTTGTTGGGGTGGTCATTTTGATTACGAAGGGGATGATGAGATGGTCGCTACAGGGTATTTGAATCAGGGTTGCCGTGGTGAGGAATAGTTTGTTCACGAAGATTGCGTCAAGTGTATGCCCTGCCGAGTGGGTTGCTCCTTTGACTAGTTGTTGCAGATTCATTGCTGCTAGTTGGCTGGATAGTGATTTTTGTATGGTCGTGGTTTCTTCTTCAAACCAGATGTTGAAATCTCCCAGGACTATCAGGTGATTGTGTTTGATGGCTAGGACGGTGATTGCTTCTGTGAAGGCATCTACGAAGGTTGCATCGTAGGTTGGTGGTCTATAGATTAGTATGAATTTCAGGTTTGTTTTGGGGCTCACTTTTAGATTTATGATTAGGGATTTGCATTTATCGATGTTTAGTGGGTCTTCCAATTTGATATCCAGGTGTTCCTTGTGAATGATTGCCAGCCCCCCCCCCCTTTTTGGTTTTTCTATTTGCTTGGATGCATTTGAAGTGTGCAGGCAGGCAGTTCAGTTGTTGAGGGTGATCTTGTAGTTGTCGTCTAGCCACATTTCTGTTACAAACAGGATGTCGATTTATGTTTTAAGGAGGAACTCTCAGGACTTTGAAGAAAACCTGTTGTTTATGTATCAGTAAGGGAACGTTCCGTGGAAACAAGAGACGACTTTTATTTGCTGTCGCCCTTTGAATGTGTTGTTGGGTACTTGCGACCAGCAATTCCTTGCAACAGGTGGTTATCATCTGGGTGCAGGTCTAAAAAGGAAGGACGGAAGGAGAGGTGAGGGAATCAGTCCATCCCCTTGGCCGGTGCCCTTTTGGAACTGAACTTCTTCCCCTGCGACTTTCTAGCTGCTCGAGAGGCGAGGGGTCTGGGTGGATGTTCTGGTGCAACACACTTCCACTCTTCTTTACTCTGTAGGCTTATTCGCCATGACATGTCACATAATGCACTTGGCTCAGTGGGGATGTTGGCGAACTGCAGACAGAGGAGTGAACACTGCAGCTCTCCTAGTCTAACCCATAAACCCGTCCACCCACACTTTCACTAACTGAGCCATGTGGGGTCAATGGGGTGGTCTGAGCAAGGGGTGGAATAAGTTGTCTGAACCCATAACCTGCTACAGGGGGCCAACCTGTTCAGACATGGTAGGAGGGAATGGGTAGCCGTTGGAGGTGAGCGGTTGGCTGTCTCTGTGTTCCAGCATGCTATTTAAATGAAGGATCCATACTGAACCATCAAAAGTGGTGCACCTTCTGCTGGCATCTTGCAACTACTTGTTTGCGTGACACATGCCTTTCCCTAGCTTTTTAGTTTAGGCTATTAGGTGGCGCTTGCACCACCCATATGCTGAAACTATAGAATTAGAGTACAGATAGGGAGAGATAGTGTATGAGGAGAGACACACAGCTTTTAGGTGGCGTTTGGTTATTTGCTCAGCTATTGCCATAGTAATCCCTATGGCCATTCCCACCCCTCCCCACCCCACCCAAAACACCTCATGGGAACTCTTTCAACTCGCTTTAATCACGCTTTACTATCAAACTTTTGAGAGTTAATGACTAATTACAGTTGTATATCCGCTACTTGGTGTAATAATGTCTTAACCAGGTCTGCCTTCAGCGAACTCGATTTGTAAGCACAATGTGTGCCCTTCTCTGGAATCCTGTTAAGCACTGGCAAAGCCAACCGTTTTGGCTTGTGAATTAGCAATAGGCATTTGCCAGGCATGAGATTAGTTGCCTAGGTAGTTGCACCATTCTACACCTGCTGCCATCAATACCACTAAGGCAGTGCCTAGCAAATGCCTTTCCCATGCCGACACAAAAGCCTAAATTGTTGCCATTTCCAATGCTCGTTTACATTTCGAATACAATAGCCCGGTCTGCTTTCACCCATGCCTAAATGTTAAAACAGTTTAGGAAAAGGAAATAATAACGGGGCTCCTGTTGGTCAGTGGCTTAAGGTGAATTAAAGGCGTAAAAGCCTTGTGTCAGGATTTTACACCTTTCATTCACATCACACATTTTAATTCATTTGTATGGTGGAGAGGAGGAGCAAAACGCAACTTGCATTTCTACCACATCCCTTCCTCTGTCATACACATGCACCAGCATTTACGCCAGCATGCATTTTGATTGCATTGCATTTGACTAAAATGATCAAACTTGCAGGCCAAGTCATGAATGGCACACATTTTCCCCATCTAACCCTTTGTAAAGGCACAGACGACCCTAGCATTTGTGAGGGGGACAACCTTAATTTGCATTTCTAGTGACATCGCAGAAAATAACTTCAAGGAATGAGTCTTTGATACTCGAGCGGATCATGGGAAGTTACATTAATAGAAGTTGCCAGCAGTACGCAAAGATGTAATCAAAAATAGGCGTCCCCACCACCATGAACCCAGGGGAGAACCAAAGTAAGACAGACCCACCAGGGGGGAAAAAAAGGAAGTTCATGGGAATAGAACCATAGAATCAATCAATGGAATAAGCTGCCCACTGGGAGGGAGCTGAATATGGGGACAGATCAGGTCAAGGAATCATAGAGATATATTCAATCAATCTTTAATAAACACATATACAATTCCCATACAATTAAAAGCAGCTTAAAAACACATAATTGATACTAAACATATCTAGTTAAAGTGCATATTATTTTACTAAACATCCTAGGATGTAAGAAAAAGTGCAATGTGCCTAACTTAGTTCAAAAGTGCATAAATTCCGTAGACAGTGAAGAGCCTCAATTAAACCCCAAATTGTATTTAGCCAGGGGGATATATTATAACTAATCTCTGTATATATGTAAGAGTTAGTTAGTGAGGCTTAAAGAGTTATGTAGGACACCAAAGTCACGCAGATCAATAATAAACAATATTTTCTGCGAGATGAAAAGGGTTAATCAGTCTCCCATATATAGACTATTTTGGTCAGATTGGAGACAAGCACAGGTTGCTGTCTGTTCTCTATAAAGAAATGTTGGGCTGGACTAAGGTACAACCCTTTTCATCTCGCAGAAAATATTGTTTATTATTGATCTGCGTGACTTTGGTGTCCTACATAACTCTTTAAGCCTCACTAACTAACTCTTACATATATACAGAGATTAGTTATAATATATCCCCCTGGCTAAATACAATTTGGGGTTTAATTGAGGCTCTTCACTGTCTACGGAATTTATGCACTTTTGAACTAAGTTAGGCACATTGCACTTTTTCTTACATCCTAGGATGTTTAGTAAAATAATATGCACTTTAACTTATGTTTAGTATCAATTATGTGTTTTTAAGCTGCTTTTAATTGTATGGGAATTGTATATGTGTTTATTAAAGGATTGAATATATCTCTATGATTCCTTGACCTGATCTGTCCCCATATTCAGCTCCCTCCCAGTGGGCAGCTTATTCCATTGATTGATTCTATGGTTCTATTCCCATGAACTTCCTTTTTTCCCCCCTGGTGGGTCTGTCTTAGCAGTACGCAAAGAGACAAACTGTGATGTACAATATTCCAATGATCACTTGTCGTGGAATATCAACCAGACTCTGGGGACAATGTCAGAAGTGAGGCTCTTCCAGAGTAGGGTGCAATGTGAGCCGAATCACATGTGGGGACTTCTCCTGTCGGCAGATAAGGCATGTGATTGTTGTTACAGATGGCTCAAGAATCACTCGTGTCTCAGAGCCGGTTCAACGATTACGACGGAATGCTTTACATCACTAGACTCTCTCAGGGACTTCCTAAATCTCTGTACACTAGCCAGTGATGTGTGTTCTAATAGGAATTCAGATGGAATCTGTTTGATTCTGGCCAGTCTAACACACTCATTCTTATTCTTACCTCTTCCTATTCTACTCTTACTGTTTCTCCACTCTTCCCATCAATCTTCTGTCACTTCAATTTTCTCACTCCTGCTAAGGCTTGACTCTAGCGTTTGATATTAATTCTCCTTCCTCTGCACCACTACTGGCTCACCTTCCCTCTTCCCACGCAAAAAACCCTCTTTCCCCCAGTAACATATGCTTCCGTTGCTCCTTATACTAACTTTCTAAACACACAGCACAAGCATACACACTGTAGTAGTACCTCCACACTTTAGCCAATACCTCACCTACTCCACAGTTTGCCACTTTCTCCCTCCTGCTGGTCTCTGTCGTCCACCTCTGACCTCCCCCAAATAACCCACACTTCCTGCTTCCGGTATTGATTCAACACTCTTTGCCAGGATTTGATCTCTTTTCCTGGACAATCTGGTCCAGTCTCCACTCCCCCGCCCCACCTGGGGAGTACATGTAATGTGCAGTGTTAGAAGTAGCAGGATAAGTCCCACCAACTTTTTTCACATGGGCTTGCCACTTACTGGAGAAGGCAGCGTGGGGAAGCCAGTGTTCATATTCCATGGCCTAATATCGAGGGGCCTCCCAGCAAGTTCTTTATGGGAGGGTGGGTTTTGGTCCCCGATGGCCTAGGGGCTTGGCTCCTGATCTCTACTCTGGTTTTTCGTGGCTTCTGGTTCTGATGCCAGAGCTCTAAAAGCAAAAGACAAACACTGGCAAGTATCTGACATTGGAGGCATGGTTGGAGACAACAGTGGTCTGCATAGGAACATGGGGCTGGGACAGGAATTGGGGGGCCTCTCAACTGCCTGTCAGCCTCGGAGATAGGACTGGCTTTGGATTTCTCTGCAGATTTCTCTTCCCTCCTACCCCCAACTGAAACATGTTCCCATCCCCTCTCGACATGGTCAGATTACTGGCCTTGCCACATTGTGTTTTGCTGTTCTATTTGCAGAATTTATGAACAAATGGGAGACTGATTACCCCTCTTTAAGCCGCCCAACTATTAGAGTGGTGAAACAAAATGGCTACTAATTATTTGTGCTGTTGTGTCCACCCCATTTCAAATGTGTATATTTTGTATGGTGTATGTCTACGTACACTGTTTAAGAAAAGGTTTTATATGTGTCAATCATGACAAATAGTATTTACATGTCTGTTATGATACACCTCCTTTTATCTCTGTTTGATAACCAATAAATCAGTCTTTTTTAATTTTGGTCTCTGTTGGGTCCTACCATTCGTGGTCTGTAGAGCTATTAAAACCATATGTGTTTAGTTTGTAAGCACCACCACTATAATAGTTTGGCAGCGTAAAGAGGGGTAATCAGTCTCACATTTGTTCATATATTTTGACTTAAGTTCCCTTTTGAGCACTGATCCCCCGTCATCAAAAAAGTGGGAACTTACCTGATTGAGGTATGACTATTTGCAGCATTACATTTAACTGTTAAATGAAATGAATCTCCAAGCATTTTTTAAAAAAAAAAAAATAGGTCACATACATACCTAAAGAATCTCTCCTGCTTGACTGCAGGTTCCAAAGACATCCAAGCAGGGATTTAGCTGGGGCAGATATGGCAGAGTGCCTCACCTGCAGGACTGCTTTATAGTGTAATCAAAGCAGAATCCATTTACTGGTGATGCAGTGAGAGTAAGCACTTTTGCGGGTTTTCAAATGTCAAGAAAACCAGCAGAGAACTGGTACTAGGAAATACCATTCTCCCCAGGCCAGCAACTTCTCTTCCCTCATCACTGGACCAGGCAAATAATCTTGACCTACTTGCCCCTCTCCTCCTTTCGCCTCATCTCCATTCAAAACATTCAAAAGTACTCTATTTTATAGCATAGGATTTGAAAGGTAAACAAGTCATACCCTCTGAAAAATATATAAATCCCTAGAGAAATGTGGTAAGCAAAGAGTATGATTGGAGAATTATTATTCATCTCATTGAATGGAAGATCACAAATACCAGAATCAATTCAGTGTGGGGCTAAAAAAAACATTGTAGTGTGGGTTTTGTAAACGTTCTTTGAAAACTTACTCACGGCAAAAAATGTGCGAAATGTTAGCATAGCTGTTTTTCAATATTTAGCAAAGGCATGACTCGTATATGATGTGAGGCTGTTGTAACATTAAAAAAAGAAGTGGTGTTCAGAAAACGCATGGATGAAAGTAAGGGAGAACGTTTACAACTTTGTTTTTGTGTGAGATATATTAATTGTCTGAAGGAAGGCATAGATTTGGGTAGGTAATTGGTGCTTTTAGAATAAAAATGCCCATATTGCAAATCTGATCACCAAAGAAATGACTCAAATGATCAATCAAAAGCTTTGCCACAACAAAAAGCGTTAAATACAGAGGTATTAATTGCTTACAGTTAAGTACTGACGTATTTGCAGTGTACGACGTTGTTATAGCGCCAGACTTTATTCACTGATTTTTTTGCCAGACATTTTCAGCCGAAAAAAATGGGGGTTGCAGGTGAACCCAACCAAATGTTTTTTCGGCAAAAAAAAAAAAACCCGCCGATCTACGGACATAGAACCATTTGAAGGCCCTATAGGACCTGCTTTGCAGAGTCTGTTGGGCCGCTGGGGGGCGGGGGGGGGGGGGGAAAGGAAGGCTATAACCTGGCATGCATGTGGTGCCTCAGTGCCTCCATGAGCGCGGGTCCCTGGGCAACGGCACCGACTGCACATGCCCAGAACTGTGCAAAGGTCACTGAGGGCAATCTTTACATACAGCAGCATTTATTCAGCTTGCAAGCTGGAAAAAGCAGTACACGTGTTTAAAGTATGTGGAAAATCCCCACAGGGGGTATGCAGAAGACCCCAGTGTCTGGACCTTGAATAAAGCCAAAAATGTACATTTTTAAAAGTGAAGAAAAATAACCACTTACCGTCTGTGCATTTGCACACAACATTTTTAATGTTTTTCACAATAAAATATTTACAAATAGATTAAGAGCTTAGGACGCAGAGCACTTACCACGCAGAAGCGGGCAATACAATGATTGGGTCTTTTGAAGCCCAAAATATAAATAATGGTTGGTTCTCCCCTTCGGGAAGGCTTTCATGGAAAGAGTGTGTGCAACTAGACCTGGTGCACTTAGGCAGTGTGGGGTGGTATGATGTTTTCTGAATGAACTCCCAAGAGACGCCTTCATGTTTGGCACTGATCACAAAGCGGCTGTGACCTCCAGACACACATGTTTTTGCACTAGGTTTAGTTTTAGCGGCTGCCTATTTAATCAGTGAAGTAAGGTTGTTACTTCAGAGTGACATCACTGTTTATTCTCTTCGAATACCCTGTAAAGAGGAAAATATTGTAAACTTTTTATCTCGACTGCCCCATCCAGATAAAAATCTCTTCATCGGAGTCCACACTTCCCAGCATATCTAGCTGCAGGAGAAGGCCACGAGAATCTGCATGGAACGACAGCCTAGAGAGCATTTGGGTTGGAATCAGGGTTAGTATCAGAGTTGGGTTCGGAGTCTGGGTGCGCAAGAAGATGCAAGCCCTCTTCGTCCTCAGGTCTGCTCTTCTTCGCCTGCATGTCCTCGTTGTGGGCTTTGCGGATGTGCCTGTAGAGATCCCCAGACTGCGTGTAGCTGCGCATGCAGTAGCGGCATTCATATGGTCGTTCACGGGTGTGAACGGTGGCGTGGCGCCGCAGAGTGTAGGAGCAGGAGAAAGTCTTTCCACAGGTTTTGCACGTGGGCACATCCTCAGCAAACAAGCCAAAATTAGGATGTGCCTCATAGTCCTGTAGATAGATCTGTTCATGGAGCGGAGGAGACACAATGCTGCCATACGGCTGGTTCCCCGGCACCGAAATCATGTGATATGGCAAGTGGTCATGTGGAAGGAACCCTTCCTGTGACGGGGCCTCGTTTATGGCACCCCCTTCCTCAAACCCCTCACGTGGGCGGTTGCAGCCTGTTATGTGCACCAGGTCTGCTGCAGAAGGTTGGAACATAGCTTCCATTCGCAAGGCCAAGTTCCGGCTTCTTCGTTGCTCTGCAGCCTCAGATTCCTCATCAGAGATAACAATGGCTTCTACCTTTACTTTGACAGGACCACCACGCTCGATTTCTTTGGGGTAGAACCTTGGAAGGCTCTGTGCCTGCTGCTCTGGAACCCTACTCTCAGAGTCTGTATCTTCAGAAGGCGGAGTTGCTGAATGGTTCTCTGGAGGATAATAGAGGCGGGGTATGGCTTCAGTGGAACTGCTGGGGCTTGAAAGTGAGACCTCAGGAACAAAAGAGGCTTTCATCGCAGATAGCCTTGGAGAGTCCCCGTCTATACCGGGCTGTGTAGTGTCGGCCATGTCCGGTGTGGGCACAGTTGGCCCTTGTTGGTCAGTTTTCTGGTTGCCTGAGCTCAGTTCCTCTTTCCTTCTCCTCAGCCCCTCAAAAAAGTGAAGTGCCTGCTCCTGGCTGGGCACAGCATACCGTGAGGGAATGGACTGTGTTTCAGGGATACCAGCGGGTACAACAAAGCGAGAGGATGTCGGCAGGGCATCAGTGGAGCCGGTTGATGGTGCATATTGAGAAGTAGTGGGAACAGCTTCAGGAGTACAAGCAGGGACAGTTTGCCTTGAAGATGCAGTTGGCAGGGCCTCATTGTTGCCAACAGCTGTGGTGTACCGTGAAGCAGCAGACAAAGACTCAGTAGTGGCAGCATGTGTGGTGTACCGTGAGACAGCAGGCAGAGCCTCGGCACAGCCAGTTTGCATTGTGTACCGTGAAGCAATGGACAGAGTATCGTTGGTTCCGGCATGTGTGATGTACCGGGAAGTGGTGGGCAAAGTCTCAGTGGTGCCAGCATGTGTGGTATACCTGGAGACAGTGGGCTGGATATCTGTGTTGCCAGCATGCGTAGTCAACCGTGAGGCAGAAGATAAGGGCTCAGTACTGCCAGCAACTGTGGCATACCTAGAGGCAGTGGTAGTGCCAGCTTGCGTGATGGAACGTGAAGATGTTGGCAGTGCCTCGGCAGTACAGGCAGGTGCAGGATAGCGAGATGTGCTGGGCAGAGCCTCTGTAGTGCTAGCAGGTGGCTGCTCCTCTCTTTTGGTGCTGTCGGCCTCTGCCGTGGCCCGGGCTTGCAGCTTCTTTTTACAAACTTTAACAATGTCATTCATGTGCAAGTAGCTAGCAGCTGCTAACACATCCTCAACTGGAGTGCCGTCAAAAGTGAGCATGCCCTCATACATAAACTCCAGCAGTAGTCCAAATGCTGTGGCAGTGACAATCTCATTGTTGATGAAGACCAGGTCGCGCTTGTCCAGCCTCTCCTTGTAGAACATATGAAAGAAGGTGCTGCAGGAGGCCAGCACAGCCCGGTGTGCCAAGAACTGTGTGCTGCCAACCAGCACTGTACAGTCACACAGGAAGCCCTGGTGCCTCTGTTCTCGCAGGCTCTGCAGCAACTGCTTGCTGTGGTCGGGGAACTCCATGGCACCCTTGGATCTTCAACAGGACAGCATGCTCCTGGGAAAAGATAATGAACAATTAGATATGGGCCCTCATACAGGAAAGCACTCCAGGGCGCTACCCCCACAAGCTTAGAGCAAATATCAAATGAATTGCCATAATTTTGCGATAAATGTCCAACCTTTTCAACAAACATCACTGCAGCAATGGCGTAGAAAAGCCCCAGCCTAAAACAAACCACAAATAAAACAATGAAGTCCCATTTTATATCTCGCTTGAAGATCTGCAGCCAACACTAAGCAACAGCTTCCCCAGAAAAATCCTTAATGGGTACACATACATATTTGCCCCACCTTCAAAGTACCAAATTAAACAGCCCTCCAAAGACTCCACAATGTAAGCCGCCCTCCAATATACCATCTTCAACCCTACTGCTCAAGAAATCCTCCCTCAAACAGGCCATTTCTAACAACGTCATGCTCATCTTAAAAATCAGAGCTTTCTCTAAACATGGCACAGAAACAGCCTACTTCACAATCTGGGCCAAGGCTCTTGAAGTAGAGGATGAAGGCAAACAATGCCTCGTAGGAATGTCTGTGCATCATTAGGCACCATATACCACCAAGACTTGCAATGTTGCCTCTTAGAGATCTCGGACTCTTCACTCTGCATCATTCCATCCTTGCTGATGTCAATGATTCAGGCGTGTACAGTTAAATCACATTCAGACTTTGCAGGGATCTTCATGTCACAATTGCTCTTTAACAAGTACCTGTATCCCCTCCTCAAGATCCTAAAGAACAAACTGACACACAGGTGGCATGCTTTTGGGCAAATACTTTTATTTTTAGCAAAAAGAGGAAAATAACCCCTACTTGTCCCCAACTAAGAGGGGTTTCCCAGCCTCAACAAAATACTAAGGAAACGTCAAAAACCCTACTTCTATCCCTTACTATTAAAACAGAACTAAATTGGATTTGTCTCTTCTGGGCCCACAAGAATGATTCCCTTCTTCTGGATGGGTATAGTTCACAAAGTAGGGGGGAATGTCTCCCTTCCCCTGGGCCTTCTCAGGCTGGTATTTACAGTTCCACATTGTAGGCGGAATGTCTCTTTTCCCCTGGCCTTTTCTAAGGCCCTTGATGAGCTTCACCAGTGGCTCAGTTTGGAAGACCTGGTATACTCCCCTGCCAGGTACTCCCATGAAGAAGATGTACATCTGAGGAACTCCTCCTCAGTCATAGCCAAGTCCTTGACCCTGTATTTGTCCAACTGGTTTTCTTCAAGTATCCCTAGTATACACCCCTGCCAGGTATACTGTTTCTCCACTGGACGGTCCTTGACCTCGTTACAACAGCTTCTCGCTCTCGGGTCCCAGACCCCTTCGTATTGGCTTCTCCTGCCCCCTCGAGGTTCCCAGAATGCCCGCATACCTTCCGCATGGGCACCCGATCCTTCTTCGATGTTGCTTCCGGTTTGCACGCTGCCCTACACGGCTCCCCAGCACTTCCTGGGAGCCAGGCTGCGCGTTTTTGCTGGACCATCTCCTGCAGCCTCTTCCGGCCTCAATTCCTTGGTCTCCTCGGGAGTAGGTTTGGGTGCTGTAACTTCCCCAGCCATGTGCCGGTCAGCATCTGCAGGATCAGCTTCTCCGTCTGGGGTATGGTTCTTTTGCTCACGGTGCCTCCAGGGATGGATTGGCTCCATGGTTAGTCCCTCTTCCATTTCGAAGTCCCATCTAATAACGGAACTAGACTGTTCAGTGAGATTGTCTTAAGGGTTCTTCATGCCTCCAAGCTTTTTGCTTATCCTAGTATGTCGAGATGATGGTTCAGTGGAGTCAACACTATTCTCCCTCGTCCCAGTACTAGTGGTGTGGGATAAGTACATTGGGCGGGGGGTGGGGGGGAGACTTATGGGATAGGAGTGAGCTAAGGAAGGAGGGTAGAAAGGTGGGTGAAGGTTGATTATACTGGGTTGGCCCGCGATGGCCTCCCTGTATCCCAGAGGGGTAATCTCTCCTCATGAGATCCTCCCGCAAGTGGAGTATCAGGTAGCGGCCTCACCTCCCTGGCCACCGGGGAGAAGGGACGACATCACAGGATTCGTCACACCACCCTTCCACTAACAAACCTGAACTTGACCTGAAAGTCACAAGAAAACAAAACCAATAACATGTCCCAGAATCGGGCCCCTTTAACTGAATGCTGGATGTTAATGCCACATACACCGCCAACCCTCTATACATCCAAATTCCATCTCCCATCGTGAGTCGACCCCACCACTCAGAAAAAACTATGCCCAAATTGATTCCGTATTCAGCATGACCCCATTCCAACTATCCAGTAGGATGCATCCCCCTTTTATCTCCACAAGAAGCCCTCACTAGTAGATGGGCCCACCATGAAATTTCGGTTTGGCTACACAACCTCACAGTACAGCTCTAGTTCTCAAACATCCCAAATGACTCACCCTGAGCACACACATTCTATGTTATCGCTTGAACATGTCATGTATAAACAATGCTCTCAACCCACATATGGTGAAAGGCAGGATAGAACAATGACCTCAGCCACCATCCCTGCCTGCCTGCCTGCAGCATCAGTGATTTCAACCTCTGCTCTGCGATCTCATTCAGTGTCCTCCACTGTGAAAGAACGTTAGTGATGGGATCAACTGACACATGATGGGTGATGTAATCTGGATGTTAGTGATGTCATCCACAGCCTCTTATGGTTTCATCCCTAACAATGCCACACACTGTTCCAATAGGAAGACACACCAGTCCAATGTTATCCAATTCCCCTTATAATTAGTCCCACATCATAAACAACCACAACCTGACCACTCAAGATTATTAGAAGGGTAGTGTTTGTTTCCAATGCACGCATGTTAGGAATGCAGTTTGCCACCTGGTCTGCTTTTGAAGTGAAAGTCTATGATTTTTTTTTTAAATGCTGCTATCTTGAGGTGAAGAAGGATACACTTTTGGATGCGAAAGGCCACTCCACAGGCAGCAATCCCTCCCGAAAACGCCATAGTGTGGGCAAAGTGTAGAGATTTGCCGTCCACCCTAAACTGACACTTTGCAGTACTCAAAAACGCTGCTCCATCACCCACCTCGCAATCACAGACGCTTTGCTTAGCTTGTCTTTTCTTGTGACCTGAAGGAGGCGCCATGGGGAATAGATGAACCATGATTAGCGCTTGGGAGGGTGCCACCTACTGTTAGAAGCTGGATTCCCACATGCTATGGTACACTTCTAAATGTGCTGCATGTAATTTGTTATGAAACACAAAAAACAATTCCAAAAGATAAACATGTTTCTAAAACTTACCATGTAATTTCCTTAAATCTGTATTCCCACACAAATACCTCACCGTCTTTGTGCCCCGTATTTTATACCAGGGTACAATCCGAAAGATAATCTTGGTTTGACAAACTTCTCTTGAAGTTAAATGTCATCATTCAGTTGTATGAAAGGATTACGCAGTAAGATCTCCTACATGATTACAAAGACGTATTCCGACTACGATGCCACACAGAGACTTCCAAAATACAAGTTATCGAGGACGCACAGTATATACCCTGAACAAGAGGGCGTCTTTATTTTCATCTGACACAACCTCTCTGCTGCCGTCAATATCGTTGATCACAAAGCCCTACTCAATATTCTCATCATGTGCATGGGCTTCGATGGAACAGTCCTAGCTTTCCAACAGAGACCAACTAATTCAGATAGGCGTCAACAGATCTCAGTGCTGACCAGCAACCTGCAGAGTTCCACAAGCCTCCATCCTGCTCCTTGTCATCCTTGCCAACATCCAAGCCAAGAAACACTAATACGAATATGAAACACCACTTCATTCAAAGATCAATCGCATCAGCCACATCCATCGACTGACGTACTCTCTATCCCTCATCCAATCCTGGGGGTGAAGAGCCTACCTGAATCTCCACCTGCCAAATACCAAATTCATTCTTCAAGGTAACCCCACAAACCATGCCCAAATTCAGAATTTGCTAACGGACATGAAGCTCAACAGATTTATACCGCAACTCTCACCAAATAAACAATCTCCTGGTTTTAACATCTACTGTGCCCTCTCATGCAAAATACACATCAACAAAAAGAACCAAATAGCATGGTACCACTTCATGCTCCTCTCCAAAATCAAGCCTTTCATCCCTGCACAGAATTTCAGAGCAGCTGTCCTAGAATCATCTCCTACCTTGTCAGCGGCAACCTCTTACTTGTAAGGTTCCAAGCGGCCACCTCTCAATGTCATCCAAAATGCTGCTGCATGCCTCATCACAGGACAAAAAAATGTCAACCACATGATACCCCTCCTCAAGGAACGGCACTTGCCTCCTATTAGGGGAGAATCATGTTAAAGACAGTCTGCATCTCCTACAAAGCAGTCACAACCAAAATGCCACTCCACCTAGCTGAGGAACACACCATCTCCTCTCATTGGAGACAAGAATCCGTCGAAGAAGAGCAGGCAGCTGAAGATCCATGGACGACTCCTGAAGTGGCCCAGCATCCCTTACAGTAACCAACCCTGTGAATCCATGCTCCTCTGACTGATCTCCGAAGACCCAGAGTGGTGCCACAGCCCTTAGACTAGGATCCTGCCCTTGTCACCAGGATCGGTGATATCCTCGTCAGAGAACGTAGAATCCGATTTACCACCCTCCCCTAACTCCTCACCTTCATCTCTTCTTCCTGTACCCTTCTTTCCTTTACTTCTTGGTCGCTGCTTTTTTTAATGTAGGTAGGGGCACCCACGGAAGGAAGCCACTGTCACCCAAAAAGGGTTCCCGGTGCCTCCTCCCGGGAACGCCGGGAAGGGGAAAAAGCCAAAAGGCACAAAAAACCCCTAAGCGACCTGCGTGACTCTCCTAAGGGATGAGCTGGTATGCTGGGAGAATGCAGCTGGCTGAAACTGAACTCCGTGGTAGAAAGGATGATGCTCCGGAGGAAGGTAGTCAGTAAGTAGTACGGAATCTCACAAGGGGAACCAAGTCCATAGGTGTAGCACAATAGAATAGGCAGTCCTTATACAGGCCGGGATCTGGTACACGGGAGATCACAGAGGAAGGTATCAGAACAGTAGAATCAGCAATCCAAGAAAACAGGCCTAGGTCTGGTACACAAGGAGGCAGGCAGAAGGAGAAAAACAGGAAGGGGAAAAATAAGGTAGAAGAACGGAAACAGAGAAAAGCCGGGAGAAGGAGGGTGGCGAGGAGTGAGGAAGGAAAATAGCAGAAGAAAAAAGGGCAGCAGGCAAAACAAGGGGAAAGAGGACAAGGACCCGATAGAGATCGGGTAATACTGCAGCAAGGGCGAGCGAGGGAAGAGCAGGCAAAAAAGGCAGACAGCACTAACGGAGGAAACCGGAAGTATTGCAACGCGTACGCAACCCAGAAGGAGCTGTATTTAAACTCCGGGCCGCGTCAGCGCGCATACGCACGGGCAGAGCTGCAGGTGGGAGTGACAGGCTACCAGCGTGCGCGGCGGAATAATGTCCGCGCCGCCAGCGGTTCCACAGGCGCCAAGTGCCGCGTGGCATGACAGTATGCCCCCTCCCAAGGGACCCTCCCCCTAGTTTGCCTGGATGGTAAAAGTGAAACTTGCGCAACAGTGTAGGGGCAGAAATATGGGAGATGGGTTCCCAGGAATTCTCAGAGGAGGGGAAGCCCTTCCATCATACAAGGTATTCTAGTTTGCCTCTACGATACCTGGAGTCGCATATTTGAGCTACCTCTTATTCTTCCGGAGTGGAATCCTGAGGAACAGTAACTCTCTCAGCTTGACGCCTCCAGGTATCAACATGAAAGGGCTTAAGCTGAGAAGCATGGAAGACAGGATGAACTCTGTTCAGGCTGGCAGGGAGTCTAAGACGGAAAGCCACAGGCCACTTATAAGGCCCCAAAAACTTCGGGGATAGCTTGGATGGATGGGCCCAACGAGGTAAGTATCTCGTAGAAAGCATTACTCTAGAACCCACCTCCCAACCTGGTACGGGTTGACGATGTCTGTCGGCTTGGGATTTATAGCGTTCCTGCGCTGCCTGAAGGCTTTCCCTAACCTTCTTGTGTATCTCTCTAAGGCGGGTGAGTGAGGAATCTACAGATGGTACATTGGTAGAAAGACAGGAGACAGGAAGAATAGACCGGGGATGGTAACCATAATTACAGAAAAATGGACTAACCCCTAGAGCTGAGTGCACAGAATTGTTGTAGGAGAATTCGGCCAGAGCCAATAACGAGTGCCAGTTGTCTTGTTGGGAATTAGTAAAACACCTTAAGTATTGTTCAAGAGTTCCATTTAGCCGTTGAGTTTGTCCATTGGACTGGGGGTGAAAACCCGACGCGAGAGCTCTTTCAATCCCCAGCCGCTCACAGAGAGCCTTCCAAAAATGAGAGGTGTACTGACTTCCACTGTCAGAGATGATCTTAGAGGGCATACCGTGCAGTCTAAAGATGTCTTGGAGAAATACTTCGGCCATGTTGGCTGCGGTGGGAACTCCGGGCAAAGGGGAAAAGTGAGCCATTTTAGTAAATGAATCAACCACCACCATTATGCATGTGCACCCCTGTGAGATGGGTAGATCCACAATAAAATCAGTAGAGATTGAGCTCCAGGGGCCAACAGACACAGCACATGGTTAGAGTAGTCCAATAGGTCGTTGACGAGGGGATTTACTTCGGAGGCAGATGATACAAGATTGAACATAACGATCCACGTCCTCCCTCATTCTAGGCCAGTAGAAGTGACGACGAAGGAATTCCAGAGTACCTGTTCCGCCCCGATGACCAGCAAGTTTTGTGTCGTGACACCAGTTCAAAGCCATCTTGCGAAAGGCAGGCGTGGTAGGTAGAGTCTACCCTTGACCAGATATAGACCATCTCTAATTTCGTACGCCACGCCTTTGGGATGTCTCTCTACTTCAAAGCGCCCTCCCAATTCTTCTTTTACCCGACTGAGGAACGTCGAAACCATTCCGATACTTCTGGGTCGGGGAAACATGTGTTCAGGAGGAGACTAGGAATCGGGTAAGTAATCACAACGCCGTGAAAGGGAATCAGCCAACACATTCAGCTTTCCTGGGATATAAGTGATGTGAAAATCGAATTGGGCGAAGAAGTGAGCCCATCGGGCCTGTCGGGTGTTGTAGCACTCGAATTGCCTCAGGACTTGCAGGTTCTTGTGATCTCTCGGGATTGTAAATGGATACCTGCTTCCCTGAAGGAGATGCCGCCATTCCACACAAGCCGATTTCATTGCTAGTAATTCTCGTTCAATGACAGAGTAGTTTCTTTGACTGGCGTTAAGAGTCTTCGAGAAGTAGGCAACTGGATGCTCTACTCCCCGAACCTTTTGGAGAAGGACAGCTCCTATGGCAGCAGCAGAGGCATCGGTCTCCAGGATGAAGGGCAGCTCCAGGTCAGGCTGTAGTAGTATGGGTGCAGCACAAAAGGCGTTCTTAAGATCCCCAAAGCTATCCTCGGCCTCAGCCGACCATCTGAACGGCTCAGAAGATTTCTTGAGAAGAGAAGTGATGGGCAGGATCTTCTGGGAGAAATTGGGAATGAACCTACGATAGAAGTTCGCCAGACCTAGGAATCTTTGAATTTCTTTCACTGAAGAGGGTGAAGGCCATTCTAGGATAGACGACACCTTGTGGGGGTCCATTGAGATACCCTGACTGGACAAGATATAACCCAGATAAGGTATGGATGAAGCGGAGAACACACACTTAGCAAGTTTGACGGATAAGTGGTTGTTCTTAAGCCTACGGAAAACTTCCTTGACATGTTCCTCGTGTTCTTTGGCATTGTTGGAAAATACTAGTATATCGTCAAGATACACTAGAGTTGTTTGGCACAACAAATCAGAGAACAGTCTGTCCATAAACCGTTGAAAAATAGAAGGGGCATTCACCAACCCAAATGGCATGACCTGATACTCAAAGAGCCCGAACGGAGTCCGGAAGGCAGTCTTCCATTCATCTCCTTTCTGCACTCGGAGAAGGTGGTAGGCGTTCCTTAAATCAAGCTTGGTAAAAATTGTTGCACCGTGGACTGCTTGTAAGATCTCAGTTATCAAGGGCATCGGATAACGATCCTTAACAGTGACTTTATTTAAGCCTCGATAATCAATGCAAGGTCTTAGGTCCTTCGAATCTTTTTTGGAAACGAAAAACAAGGAAGCTCCAACAGGAGACTTTGAAGGTCGGATCAGCCCATTAGCCATGTTACCGTCCAGATAACCTCTGAGAAATTGCCTTTCCTCCAGTGACAGAGGAAACATTCTGCCGAATGGTACTAAAGCTCCCGGAGTTTGTTCGATGCAACAGTCCTCGGGCCGGTGTGGAGGTAGTTCAATAGGTATCTTTTCTGTCACAACCTCTGTGAACTCCCTTAGGTAATGGGGCAAGCAATGGACAGACTTGGTCTCACAACTATTAGATGTCTTGACAGTTTCGAATCTTGGCTCGGGTAAACACTCAGCTCTACAGAATGAAGACTGAAAATTCAATAGATTTTTAGACCAGTGAATGCTGGGTTTGTGCTTGCGTAGCCAGCAGATTCCCAGAATGATGGGGAAGTGCGCGGCTCTGATGATGTCAAACATAATTCTTTCTGTGTGCTGTTGTATCGACAAGGTGAGTTCCTCGGTGGTGTGGGTGATCATGCCTGAGCTCAAAGGCTCACCATCCACTCCTTCAACCCACTGGTCTTCCTGTTTGGCAATTCTTTTAAGACCTTTTTGTTTGGCCCAGTGAGTGTCAATGAAATTGCCGGCAGACACCAACAATCCAGTAGAGCTAATGTGGTCACCTCTGTAGATTCTAGTTTGAGGGTAACTGTGAGCACCATAAGACGAGAGTCTTCAGGGATTTCGGGAGATGACACAGATAGAGAAGCGTAAGGACTTGGACCAGCCCCTCGATAGGGAGTCCCAACACTTACTGAGGGCGAGCGTTTCCCGGCCTTCTGGGTGGTACCTCCGGACAGTCTCGTAACATATGAGTGGAAGCTCCGCAGTACATGCACAGGCAGTCGTCCCTGCGCCGTTTGCATTCCTCAGGGGTGAGCGGAGCACGCGCTGTCCCAATTTGCATGGGCTCCTCTTTGGAGGAGCGTGAGAAGGGTACTGAAGGAGACGAGTGTGTTTCCAAGAGAGGGGGAGCATTTGTCTCGGTCTTTCTTCTTTCCATGCGTAGTTCGGTCAGGCGGAAATCTATCCTGAGGGTAGCCGTAAGGAGTTCAGCAAAGGATACAGGTCTTTCTCTCCTGGCTAGCTCATCCTTTAAGTCTTCTCTCAGACCCCGCCGAAAGATTGCATATTGAGCCTGCTCCTGCCACCCAGCTTCAGCTGCCACCTGTTTGAATGTTGTAATGTAGGTTAGCAGATCCGAATTCCCTTGACGGATGTCCAGCAGATCTTCTGAAGCCAAGTAGGTGCTTTCGGTACGTAGAAAGGTTTGTTGCATCAAACCCTTGAAAGCATCATAATCCTGTAAGACTGGATCCGGCAGGTTCACCAACGGAGTGGCCCATGCCAGGGCATTACCTGACATGTGTGTTATCATAAACCCTACCTTGGCATGGTCCGAGGAAAAGGTCTTTTTTGGAGTGCCATCAAACTTCCCCGACACAAGGGGGAGCGGTGGTAGATCGGTGGAAGGTCGTTCTCTCTCCGTTATCCGTTGCTGTAGGGTGGCATTGGCAGCCTTGAGATTCTGCATTTCCACATTTAAGCTCTGGACTGCTGCTACAAGTTCCTGTACTTGCTGTGGCGTAGCCATTTCAACTTCAATTTGGCGTTGCAAACTGTCACCAGGATCGGTGATATCCTCGTCAGAGAACGTAGAAACCGATTCACCACCCTCCCCTAACTCCTCACCTTCATCTCTTCTTCCTGTACCCTTCTTTCCTTTACTTCTTGGTCGCTCCTTTTTTTTTTATGTAGGTAGGGGCGCCCACGGAAGGAAGCCACTGTGTCACCCAAAAAGGGTTCCCGTGCCTCCTCCCGGGAATGCCGGGAAGGGGAAAAAGCCAAAAGGCACAAAAAACCCCTAAGCGACCTGCATGACTCTCCTAAGGGATGAGCTGGTATGCTGGGAGAATGCAGTCGGCTGAAACTGAACTCCGTGGTAGAAAGGATGATGCTCCGGAGGAAGGTAGTCAGTAAGTAGTACGAAATCTCACAAGGGGAAACAAGTCCATAGGTGTAGCACAATAGAATAGGCAGTCCTTATACAGGCCAGGATCTGGTACACGGGAGATCACAGAGGAAGGTATCCGAACAGTAGAATCAGCAATCCAAGAAAACAGGCCAAGGTCTGGTACACAACAAGGCAGGCAGAAGGAGAAAAACAGGAAGGGGAAAAATAAGGTAGAATAACGGAAACAGAGAAAAGCCGGGAGAAGGAGGGTGGCGAGGAGTGAGGAAGGAAAATAGCAGAAGAAAAAAGGGCAGCAGGCAAAACAGGGGGAAAGAGGACAAGGACCCGATAGAGATCGGGTAATACTGCAGCAAGGCCGAGCGAGGGAAGAGCAGGCAAAAAAGGCAGACAGCACTAACGGAGAAAACCGGAAGCGTTGCAACGCGTACGCTACCCGGAAGGAGCTGTATTTAAACTCCGTGCCGCGTCAGCGCGCATACGCACGGGCAGAGCTGCAGGTGGGCGTGACAGGCTACCAGCGTGCGCGGCGGAATAATGTCCGTGCCGCCAGCGGTTCCACAGGCGCCAAGTGCCGCGTGGCATGACAGCCCTCCTGCACCTTCGGAAGGGTCTCTGGAGTGCCCAGTGAACTGACCATCTCTCTCGTGGGCTACCTCGCCAGAAGTGTCGCCATTCCATGCTCAAGTACGGACCTTTGGTGGTCATCAGCTTGTGCCACAAGTCGCATTTTCCATGAATTTCAATGTCCCAGCACAAGGGATATGGTCCTGGAGTAGCTTCTGTGACCGTGACCTGAAGGACATTGGTCATTGTCGGTATGGGGAGACTGTTGCTGCAACTCACTTTTCTCCAACCTGTGAAGTGTCCTGGGGCTGGTATGCATCGCTGTTTCTTGCATTTCTTAAATCGACAGAGGTTGTATCTTGCAGCTGTACCCGACCCGAGGAATCTTCGAACCCCCAACATTCCTGGGCACCTTTCGTGGAACCAACAGCAGAAGATCAAGCCTCCAGCGAGCCGCAGACAATCCACAAAGTCATCTGGGAAAATCAGTCAAGGGAGGGTAAGTAAACACAATGCCCCCCCCCCCCAATCCTCCGTAGGATAACATTGGCAACAAGCCCCATGGTCTCCTTATTCCACTCCACTCACCTTTTGGTAATTGAACCTGGCTACAGTAGCCTGTCCCTAGTTTAGCCGTGGGTCTTGAATACAAGAAAACATTTACTTACCTTTAGTAAAATAGTTGAAGAACTTTGAACTATCGCCAACACAAGCCTAGTGAAACCTACCTGCAGAGGCACCATTCTGGTGAGAAACATTGTGGCCCCTGTGGCTTTTTGGGCTCACGACTCCATTCATCTTAGGGTTTGGACTTCTTATGTTATTGTCTTGTAATCCGATTCTCTCATTGAATGCATCTGACATACCTGCTTTGCTAAGTTATTTGAACCTATGGTTACTGCATACATTTGAATTATAGAGTGTTGTGCGATTGCTACCTGTTTGCAGTGTATTCAGAAGGCCCATTAATAAATAACTATTTTTATACATGACTGTCTGAATTGAATTATTGTGTGCCATACTGTGTCGACTCATTGAGGTCCACTGACCCCACTCACGCTTTCCTGAGAATAAGCCTTCACTGTTCATCCACGTACCTTGATTGGTAAACCTCAGAGTTCCCCGTTCGCTAGAACTAGGGTGGCCTCCTAAAATATGTCCACCAGGCCAGATTCTAGAAATCCATCCTAACAGCCACCTCAGCCAGAGCTCCTTCCTTGTCCTGTTCCTCCTACCCACTCCAGCTACACCCACACTCTGCCAGTAGCCCCCCCTGGCTATGGCCTCTATTTACAGTACTCCATTGATTCCTAGCTAGGTTTGCATTTTCCTTATCCCCTTATTCTTCCTTTGTGCCGACAGCAGTTATTAGGAAACCGAGCAGTGGGTGATCTCTGTTCTGGCTAACAGGCTCTCTTTGACTTAATATTATTTGTAGCTATGCTAGGAGTGATTTCTCTTTTGGTAAACATTGACTACATGTTATTTTATGCAAAGCTGTGCGTGATGCCCAAATCAGTTACAAGTGTGCTGTTGTTTAATGAGTACATACTGTTTAGCGAGTCTCTTCTCATTAAAGCTATACCATCTCTTGCTTGTATGCACATGAGTAACAACGAGATACATGCCTGCCTCAATGACTAAAAGCATGTGACTACACACATGTATAACATTGGGAAGATTACAGACGTCTCACATTTGCCTGTCAGGTGTAAGATTCTAAACCATTCTTGTAATCCTGGCTTTTACAGTTTGAAAATTAAAGTAGATCTTGCTCATCCCAGCCCTTAGAGGAAAACCCAGAAGTTTCTGAACATTCAATAATATTGTACAAATGCAGCAGTGTTGTAGTCCTTTTGGGACGTTTAGGGGACTAAACGAGGACTGGAAAAGGTTTTTCTGTGGCATTTAGTTATCTGGGAACCCAATCTCCTCTGACACATAACCAATGTTGTGGTAGATCAGAATCAGGAGATGGACAAGGAGGCATGATCTCTGAATTCTTATATTCTTTCTTCAACAAAAAAGGCCTAAACTTTCCCTATGCATAAGATTAAGGCCTTCACTAAAAAGAAACAAGTAAAAGGGTGACATAAGGAGGTCTTACAAAAATGAAGTCCTATTCTAATCTAGTTTCTCTCAGTACCTCTAAAAGCAAAATACAACCAAAAGATACTCTGGGACATTGACCAATAAAAAGGGATGGCTGATGGCTCCTGACCCTCGCCCCTTTTGTCTCCCATCGTAGGCCCTTGCCTATTTTCAAAGTTACATTTTATATATAGTTCATGGTGTAGTGGAGTGCCATCCAGGACTCCAAGTAGGTCCTTCTCCTTCAAATATATCAGTCCCACAGTCCTTCTCCCTTTGGGAAGACTTTCGTCTTTCTTGCTCCGTCCTGTCTGGGATTCTCTTCCTCCACACTCTGGGGCTCCTCTTCTCATGCCCCAATCTAGGGTTTGTTCCTCCTTTTCCCTACTCTGGGTTTTTGCTCTTTTCACTCCCCACTCTGGGGTGCCTCTTTTCTTTCCGCACTGTAAGGCTTGCCTCTTGCTCACTCTCTGCTCTCGGGCTGCTCTACTCTCTCCCACACTCTGGGGTGTTTCTCGTAGTCCCCAATCTGGGGCTCCTCTGTTCTTCCCCCACTCTGGGGTTCCTTGCTCTCTCCTTTCCCACGATGGGACGGTTTCCTTATCTTCCAGCTCCGGTCCCTTTTCTCCCACTCCAGGGTTTCTTTCGCTCTTGCTTCCTACTCTGGGACTGCTCAGTTTCTCCGTGGCATGTTCGCTTTAGCTTCCTCCTCTGGAGCTGTTCCATGCTTTCGCCCCTCTGGGGCTCTTTCTACCCACTCCCTCGCCCCAAACCCTTGGTTTTACTCTCTCTTGCTCCCTATGGTGGGACTTCTTTGTTCGATCCCCACTTTGGGCTTTGTCTCTTTCTCACTCGCGTTTCCGGCATCCTGCAGTTCCTCTGAAGACACTACGTACCTGTTCCTGGTGACCAGTGCACCTTGGGAGGGGTGCGTAGTCTGCCTGGCTCTCCTCTCCTCTCCTCTCGCTGGTTAGGCGACTCATCAACTGGACTACATGTCTGCCAGTGATTACTCGTCTTTCCTGCTTGCTGAACGTAGGGCTCTCTACAAAGCATTGTCTTGGCCTTCCGAGGTACTCCGTTCTTTTGGCCTTACCGGATGGTCCCTGTTACTTATCCGTGGGGGGCTGGTTACACTAATGTAGTGCACGTCTGGCAGGGATGCTACATCTGGTGTTCTCTATCCACTACCGGCCACACATCCTCTGCGTGCTTCAGCAAAATTGAACTCTGTGCCCTCTGCCCCCTCCTGACCGATAAGCTCAGTCAATGACACTCCCCTGTTGGATGAGCTCTGTCTCTCTCTGCTGTTCTCGACGAGTACTGGGTAAAGTTTGGGTCAGAAGCTGCGTCAGCCATAGGAAAAGGGGTTAGGGGATTCTCATATACCTTAGCTCCTACCTACCCCATAAAGGTGTTAGTGTCTGGGGGTGTGATGAATCACTTGTGATCATCCCAGAAACCCTGGCTGGGACCCCTTTTCTCATGTGGCCATGGAAAGGAGGCCGCTACCTGATCCGGACCCTGGGGGTGGTATTATGTGGGAAGATCACAAGAGAGGAGGTTCAGGTCAGGAAGAATGGGAGAACTCTCTTATTTCCCAAATGATCATAATGTTTTGATGGCTTATTGTGGAGTTGAAGATTCTGAGGTTAAAACAACTAAGAATGCACTTAGTGCTGAGACGAGGAGGGGGGATGCAGGCTTACTAAACCATAGTGAGCGGTCTAGTCATTGTAATCACTCACTCCTGAGCGGGACCTTTAAACATGTAAAGGTCCTTCAGGAGCAGGTTAATGAGTGGGAGCAGTTGACGCTGTGCGAGCAGCAGCAGGAGAAAGCAGATGCAGAGACTGACACGTTGCCAGCAGCAGGAGGCTGTGCAGCGCACACAGCAAAGGTCAGACCCTCGTTGCCAGCAGCGGGACACCGTGCAGAGCAAGCGGCAAAGGTCAGACCACCAGGTAGATGTAGAGGATACGCAGCGGGAAACAATGTGGAGGCCGGCTATCCCAGTGAGAGCGGCTCTCTGTGTCCTGCATCTGGCTTCCGTGAACTGTTGTCACCGAAGCACATGTGGAGCATCAGGTGCTCCAGTGATAGCCAGCGTGAGCAGAGGAAGGTGAGTCAGAGCTATCGATTGTCTGTGAGAAGCAGCGAGTCCACAGGAGCTGCCAAGACAAACCAGTGAGTTTGCCTACTAGAGGTAGCTCCAAAGTAGACTCCTGGGTACAAGAACACGTTTTGAATACCGAAGCATTAAATTAAAGCAAGCAGGAGATTATTGTAACCCACATTGTCCGAGCCAAGAGGGGACAATAACTAAATGAAGCAAATATACTCTCCCACGAAGGAGACAGCAAGCAGGAGAATATTGTAACAAGTATTGTCAAAGACAAGAGGGGGCAGCAAATAAGCAAAGTAAAGATAATCTTCCAAGAGGGAGATGGCGAATAAGAGAACACTATATGTGCTTGAAGTGAAGAGATTGAATTAAGAAGTTGTGAATCAGAGGTGTTGAATGCTAAGAGATTGAATGAAGCAGCAGTTGTTGATTTCCCTTTCCCCATTGAGGATTAAATGTGGAAAGACTGGAACAAAACTCACCACAGAGTACAAATAGTAGTGGGAGATGTTTTTATCCTGGCAGGCAAGTGTACCAGGAAAGGGACAATTAGGGGGGGGGGGGGGGGAGTCCTGCCAAGCGAGTGGACCAGGAAGAAGATGCTTTAAGGTACAATAAAGTGGTAGATGGTTGTGGTGGAAAAGAAGTGATAATTTCACCAATGTGTTTTTGATTAACTTATGTAAACCACCCTGACAAGACGACATTGCACATGAAGAAGAAATGTGAAATGATGACAAGTGATTTGCTTTCAAAGTGGAGAATATGTACATTGACAATTGGTTTGACATGGAAGTGAGAATACTTTTTGGCTTACTAAGCAAAGACTGTGGAAACTGCGATGATGGTTTTCAAGTTAAACTTTTGTTGGAAATTAATTAGTAAACTTAGCCAAAACCGAAGACATTTTGGAACTGTGCATTTTACTTGGCTAATGACATTGAACTTTGGGTTTGAAACATCCTGTATTGATCATGGGGAAGGGGATCCAACCAGGATCACAGGGACCCTTGTTATTGTGGTTATCAGTTTGAGTTATTATGTAGAGCTCACATTGCCAGACATTACCTGTATGCGTTGTAGTATGTATATTAGTGTGAGGGACAGATACTTTTGTACATCAGGTCATTTTCCTTTAGCCTTCGTTCGTTAGGTAGGGAAATCCTTGTTAGGCTAGTGAAAGATAGGCGTTCATCTGACCTTTTATTATTTAATAAAAATTGCTTCTTGGGAGAAAACTCTACTTGTCCGTCTCGCATTTCTGACCCCTCAAAGGGGAGAGTCATGGTGATATGATATGGCATTTATAACACGCCTATACACAAGTGTTTCAAGGCGCGACTTTCAGGTGACCTCGAGGGGAATCCAGTTTACCCTGTCCCCTAGGAGGAGTTAGCGGGCTCACTCCATAGTCCCAAAAGGGGTGGCTCCCCTTGGGGAAAGGTGACGAATTCCCTGGATCCATCACAGTGTGTAATATCGCGAATGCACATAGAAATGAAGCTAAAACCTCAGAGGGAGATCTGGGGGCAGGAGGCCATGCTAAGAAAAGATGTTCATTGCTGCACAGATAGGACTAATTCAAGTATCCTCCATTGCTGCACAGACAGGACTAATTCAAGTATCCTCCCTCCGACAGCTGAAAAGAATTTGGCTTCATGCAGCACGGGATCTAGAAGTGCATGGACAACAGAAATAAAGCATTCACTCATAAGGAACTTTACAGAAATTGCAAGCTATACCTATGTCTACCACTTCCACCTCTTTCCCTCACTAACTCTGTTGAAATTTCAATGTTGGGCAAAGGTTTTTCATGCAGTGACCCCAACATCAGCCAAGGGGTTGCCATCCAAATGTTTAGGCTTGAATGATGCCAAAGTGATTTTTCCTTTCAAGGTGGATCACAGATTCTCAGACAGGTGTTCGTTTCCTTAGGTATTTGGGGCCAGATTCCAGTACACTCTGTGAGTTAGTCGAACACAAAGTTTGAAAGGTGACCCTTCGCTCTACAGGGAGCCATTATAAGGCTTGCAGAACAACAATAGTGTGTCCCGATTTTATTTCCAAAGGAAGGATAAGGCTGGCTGCATTTTTTAACTAATTAATCTTCGCTGTCGCATTTTTTTGTTATAAATGACATTGTAACCACACTCAATAACCAACTAGTTTGAAAGGTACCGAACATCAAGCAAGTATGCCTTCATTGCTCAATTTCTGTTGTAGATTTCATGTACTTATAAGACAATTTCCTTAGTTAGTATCCCTGCTAGGCCCTATATACAACCAATGGAAACATCACATTATAAATGTATTGCGTTGATGTATCCACATTGTAGCTTTGTTAATGTTATCCCTTTGGAAATTACGATTGTGGCATCAGGATCGGTGACAATTAGAACCTCTGAGGAACGTCCAGCAATTTAGCATTAAAGGACTGAAATATCTACATGTAGGGTTGTTAAAACACAAGATCGAACATTATGTACATTGGTGTTTAGGATTTTCAGATGAATTAAGTGATAAATGTTAATCTGAAACTGTTTTGTTTGCTATATCAATACCAAGATAAGGGATTTTCATGGTAGATCAAAAGGTATCCTCGTTATGAAATTGATATATGTATTAATTTGTGATTACTTATAGATTGTCATTTTGAATGCAAGGAGTTCAGTGCTTGTTAGGTTGGAACCGTCACCCAAAAAGAAAAATCAGTGTGTACATTATTGAAGGTTTGTGTTCCATCAATGATTAAATAAAGGTTTTCTATAAAGCGTTTATTTTGTCTACACAATATTGAAGAATACAAATGTTTTTTGGAAAGAGATATTGTATTGTTTGGGGGAGATTCAATCAAAAAGAAAAATACAATACGAAATGCAATTCTCTATTTTCCTTTTTTGTTTACTGTGCATTTTGAGTATCTTTCCTATAAACCAAGCTATGGAACTCAATGCCCGGGTGAATATGAACAGAGAAAGACAGTTCATTTTCAAAAGATTTCTCACAACTTGGTTGTTCAATAGACCGTAATAGACAAACCAGCACAGCACCTGCTAAAGGGCAGACCCCCATTAACCTTCAGCCTCTAGCCACCTCAGGCTGGAACTCTTCAGAATCACCAAACCGTTCAGATGAACCAGGTCCATCATGCAACTCCATTGGAATTGACCACTTGGATTTCAAGAGCATAAAATGTATCACAACCCCAAACCAAAAGATAGATCAAGCCAGTACAAAATCGATATAGCTGGAATAGCCTTACGATATAGGTGGTGCCCAGTTCCCAAAGAGATTACCAATTCTGGACTGCCGCACTAAGATGTACAATACGCTTGTTAACAATGCTTAAATCATGAACACCTTGGAGAACGGATCCATTCTGGTCAGTCCCCACAACATTTTCTCCCCAGACATATGAAACCAACACACAATCGTCATATAATGGAAGCCAGGACAGTACGAACGCCTCATCTAAATGGTATGAATCCATATTTTCGCAGCAAAAAAATTGAATCCCAAAATACTGATTTTCGGATGACCCATTTCACAGAGGGTCTTGAGGAGGGACGGGAGCGGGGTCTCCCCCACACCCCATATATATATATATATATATATATATATATATATATATATATATATACACACACACACACATATACACACACATTGAAATGGGGTGAAAGAAAATGAAAATCTGTATTTTGGAATTCATTATTTTATTTTCGAAAAACAAATCATACAGTTCCATTTAATAACTAAAACCACAACTTCTAGCCAAAAATTCTAATAACATGACTCCTCAACAACACCAAATTGTCTCCCCGTTCAATCATCCAGCACCCTTACACTAAATACAGACTACTTTATTAATATTATATTCATTAAGAGCAGAACTAGCATTAGGAAGTATCAGAGGACTTTACAAGCCAGAGGGAGAAGTACACGGTGAGGGAAGCAGAAGGGGAGCCAACAACATGGGAGGGTGGGCAATTTGGCAGGAAGGGATCTACAAGCAACCAGGGGAGGGGGGGTGAACATGGGAGAGAAGATGGCTAAGTGGAGGGTGCGTGGACCTAGGTGTTAGGAAGGAGTCTTTCCTTGAAGAGGAGAAGTTTGAGCTCCTTCCTGAAATGTAGAAGCAAGGGTGCAAGTCTGGTGTTGGCTGGGGAGAGGTTCCAGAGTCTTGGGGCGTAGACAGAGAAGGCCTGTCTCCTGGTTCTTTCTCCTTCCTGTATGCACAACAGACATATGCATGTCAGCACCACACCAACCACAGTAACCTAGGCAGGGCTGTTTCCGATTTAATTGCACAGTCTTCTAATTCTTCATATTGCACACCACTCGTCAGCGGATCTCCCACTGTCCCAGCAAAGGCACTGAATAGGTCTTGGGTTTACCCTTCCAGACAGACTATATATTTAAGTTCCAATGCCACAAACCACATGGAACCATACTAGCACCAAGGACTCCGGTACCTTTGGCCTGCACTCATCAAACCACAGGTTTTGCACCAGGCTCTCCCAGCACCCCACTAACCACCAGCCTCTTTTTCTGGCAGACCCATGCACCACTAGGTACCCCCAAAAAAGGTAAAGGTGTGCTATACAAAACCACTTTACAACACCATTAAATTGGGTAGTAATAACACTTATTACAGCAGATAGAAGAGGGAGGTATCCGCTGTGAAGCATTCATTAAAAACATAGCCTTCTTGCTAAACTTTAATTAATGGATAACGGTTGAATGGAACAAATTGTTAATGCTTATTTATATACCCAAAGGATGAGTCAAAAATACATATGAACCTGGTTACAGACAGTTGCCACCAAGGTGCTCATGTGATTTAGGGATGATTGAGGACACCACCCACTTTCTTCACTTGTGCACCTGGTATAGGGTGCTTTAGCACTAATTGTCCGTTCCATAATCTGGGATACTGGTTGCCCTAGCTATAGGGAGGCACTGTACCATGTGTTAATAACCAATCACTGTTACTTCGTGTTTTGACATAATTGAAGAAAGGTATAGTTCAGAGAAATACTCATGAAATTATACCATGGAAATTAATGTGATGAAATCAAATCAACAGTGCTGTGAAGCAACCAATTATCTGGAGAAACTAGTAAGCAATAGTATAGGGAAGTCTTTGTTGATTTTAGCAGTAACGTGTTATATGAAAGGCTATGGTCAGATCGGTTTTAATGGAATATGTATTGTGCTATTGCATTACTCATTGCTCAGTTCTGATCGATCATGGTTGTAATGTTGCTTTATGGATGTTAACTTATTCAAAACAATGCGTAAAACTGAATTACCCACAAGGTGCACGTGTGACTGAAGAGAAATTCAATGTGCTGCGAGTTGGACCTTGAAGGTACCCAATAAAGGGGAAGAGTGGGGGGAAATTGTAGACAATTTCTGTACTTGTTCATTCATTGATTTGAAGCACAATCACAAATGCGGGACAAATAAAGGGTGAAGCTGGGCATTGACAATGGACACGTTTTATAAGCCTTTGCCTCAACATTAAAAGACGTATTCAACGTTCGGACTACTGCTCAGTAAATAATGCACAAATATGAATGCACTAAATGCCAGAGACGCAAAAGATTAACTAATAAAAATGGCATCAGACGAATAAATAATGCATCCCATGAAAAAGGAAAAAAAACAGTTAAGAACAAAAAAAAGGTTGTGAAATATATTTGGAAACCATAACTGAATAAGGCCCTAAAGATAGCCAAGTTAAGTCGAAATTCATGGAATAAGAAACAACTACTTTAATCATGATGCACAAAGAAGCCAGTGATAGTGCCCATTTTAAAAAAAAGGTGATTGGGCACGCCTAGTTATTATATGCCAATTTCTCAAATCGACAGATTGTCCAATAAGATTTGGACAATTTAGAAGAATGGGTCGAAAGAGAAAAGATTTTAAGGATGACCAGGCAGGATTCAGAAAATATAGGAGTACAATTGACCAAGCCTTTCTTCAGTTTGCCATTAAAAGCAAAGATACTCTTTAATCACTTTTATTGATCTTAAAATGGCCCTTGACAGTGTAGGGAAGACAGTGTTGATTTTAGTAGTAAAAATGCCCTTTGACAGACTGGCTCATACTACCCTCAAGGAAGCTTCAACGAATATGAATGCGCCAAATGAAATTTGAGACCCTATCATGAGGGTTTACTGGGTTCAGCTGCTATGGGCAAGGCTGTGAGAAAACTGATCCACTTGCCATCTTTTGTGGAGTTCAACCGCAGTGCGTTTTGTCACCCCTGCTATTCTTTATATACACAACCGATCTGGCAATGAGAATATTAAACATGAATGCAGATGGCCCACAGATAGCTGAGAGAATAATAGTTGTCCTTTTTTTATCCCAACGACACAGTAATAATATATAAAACATCTGCTGGGCTGAAAAAACAACTGGATGTAGCAGCTATTTTTGGTGAAGAAAGAAAACTTAAAAACAACCCAAGTAGTAGTTATGATTTGCCACTGCACTGGTATAAAGAAGTTCTAAATATATTACGACAAGGTGGGCAGTCATCACTATTTTGGGGCCAGCCTGCAAAGTCATGTTTCTTGGGTATACTAACTGTTTAAAAGTGAATATCAGCCCTTATGGTCACCGAATGAGGAAACAACCTCCCACTGACATTATGATTTATGTAGAATTATGGGGTTACCAACAGGCAGCCAATCGCTTAAGGGTTGAAAGTAGTTTTATGCAACAAAAATTTGGTTTACCACAGAGTGCACACTCAATTCCATTTCACCTGGAAACAGGACACAGTCATTGAGTTTACAATCGCGTTTTAAGTGGTATTACACTAGCTCTGCATCCCCTCGAAGAAGGAACTAGTTCTATATAAATAAGCAACGTAATTTGTTTGCAACGGTGCAAAACGTAGAGGTGGTACAAATACACGCAAAACATTTTAGAAGCCATCAACGAGTGTTCCCATTCAAACAGAGGGCCTGTTGATCGATTTTGATAGGTTAAAAATTGGCAGGTTAAAAATAAAACGTACAAAGTAGCAATTGGATAAGACCAGACAGTTGGCCAGATTCCCCATGTTATGTAATTCATAAATCTGAATTGGGGTCGGAACCTTATTTGGCTATGATCACTCCTATTAAGAAACGGTTGCTTTAGTTAAAGTTTAGGTTCAATATTTACTTTGAGCTTGGTGACAAAAAGCTAGACACGAGCATGTCCTTTTTGTCCGTCTGCCATTGAAACGGAGTTTCATTTCCTGTTAATTTGGCCTGGATGTAGACGGGCAAGAAAGAAATGACTTCCCATTGTTTTAGTAAATACGTAAATTCTGTTATAGATGCTTGTGTCGTTGTGTGCTTTATAAAAGGATACTACAGGAACAAGTTATTTTCGCAGTAGCAAGTTTTATTAGTATAGCCTGGCTTAGGAGCATCAAACATTTGTTGAAATGAAATGTTACATTTTGTGATATACCGTTTTATAATTGTTAAAAATAATCCAATAAAATGTTTCACGTGTGAATTCTTTGCGTGTGCTTTTATGGGAACTCTTCCGAAATAAAGCAAATTTTGACTTGACTTTGAAAAAACTAAATGTGGATCCAAATATGACAAATTCATTTGAATTATGAGGGGGTTGGATCACTAATCCTGTCGGAAGAAAAGACATACCAGCTATAAGACTTAGTGCACATCCTCTTACTCTAACATAGCGTTTTATCTGGTGGAGCTCTGCCCAATGTACCACTATAACAGAAACCTGCTGAAGGAGGCAATGTCGTAACGAGGAGACAAAAGTTGTTGTATGTAGGTCAGGTCATTCACCATCAAGATGGCACAATAAAAGCTCTGCCCCGATCCAGACCGGGATCCAATAAAGACCCAAGGTAGAGGGTGTGCCCCACCTGAGCCGGGATGCAAGCACAAACTGTTCAGGTAAACCTATGCTGGTGGCAACGCCGGTGCCTCTGGCATGTCTAAGCATAGCTGGTCTACGTGCAACTGAACAAAACGTGTACTACTCAACAGGTATGTTTTCCTTTATTGTGGCAATACCAGGACTTTGTATTAGTCGGTCATTATTATTGCTATACTTTCAATTGCATAATAACACATTTACTCAGCACTCCCACCTAGAATTAACATCACACAGCAAATAGCGTTGCTGTCATACACATAGGCTGTTTCAAAACTACATTTAACACATTTAGGCTTCCCTTGTTATGATGCTACGTGTTGCCTGTGCACAACATCCTCTATTATGGTCGTGCATCATAATCACAGCAAATGCCAACATGCCTTTTTCGTGCTAAAAAAAAAAAGATTTTTCTTTTCATCGCTTACACGGAAGGACACCCTGCCACTGACCCAATGACATAAAGGATTAGGCCCATCTTAACGAGAAAACCTGCCTAATGAGCTCCCTAAATCCCACGCACAGCATTGTGTGGACCCCGATTCACCCTCTGCTCCTCCGCGCAGGCCTTCCGATCCGCTGTCAGCCTGCCTACTCCCACTGTCCATCTAAATCCCTGCAGCAGCTATACTCACCGATTCAGCCAGGGCAGTGCCTAGTTCCCATTAGAGGAACGGCTCTAGGAACGCGTCCTCCTCACGTTTTACAGTTACGCTCCATGCTTTGTACGTCCGACAGTATCTCGTGATCTATGTACGTCACATTCCATGCACACTACCTGCAGTTCCTATTAACTAGGGCAAAGGCGTTCTTGGAGTGCGCACAGTGCTTGAGAATTGAAGCACGAAAGCCCCAGAGAGACGCAGAACGTAGCCAGGTCATTCAGACATTTCCAGGGAGATTGCCGGTGACTCAGAATGTATTTCGTTATTTGTGATGAGCTCACAGTCTTTCTCATAATTTTGTTGTGGTTGAATATTTTGTTTAATTAAAGAAATACCTCTCATTGCCAATTTCAGAAGTAATCAAACTGAAAATGTTCACGTGAATAGCATATCCACAGAACATATTGCATAAGTGTTGGACAGCAATGTGTAAAGATTATTAATTTGAGAATTTTAAAAACTGCATAATTTTTAGAACGCTCTCAATAGTTTGAATACAGACAAAAGTAGGTGATCAGCCATTTCGAGTTGGCCCACTGTTACCACACAACTCAAGTTTTTCAATTCCAGTTCGTGGTGAAGCACCCAGTTTGAAGCACTTCACAGGTGTATACGCGCTATATAAATAATCAATCAATCAATTCCGCTTTTCCCTGAATTATATGATACTTGTAGTTGTGTATTTACCATTTGAAATTCAGGAATACAAATCCCAGAATTCCAAGGGAGAAAACCAGGACTGGATGTCTTTCACATGAACGTAAACGCAAAAACTGAGAGCTCTGGTTACCAGTTTCACCCGTGCATAATGTAAAAAATGGTCTAGAAATCTTGCTGTTGTAAAGGAAAGCCCCACACTGCTGGGTATGGGGAGTAACAGCTATTAATGGCTCTTTGCAGACTCAGCTATGTACAGGCAACAGTTGCTTCACTGATGCTATGTTCATTCAAGTCTGTGATTAATATTATCACTCAATGCAGGGATAAAGGTTCTTCAGGCCTTCAAGTAAAGATGAGCACCAGGAAGCATCCACTCAACGCTCCACCTCCAACCGTTTGTGTGAATATGTTGTTTGTGCCCCCTTGTGCAACTCTAACTGCTGCTGTACTTGAACCCTGTTATTTCGTCTTTGTGTGGCAACTTGATCTTGACTAGATCACCTTCATTGACCTCAGACCTTGGGCTACCCTTCTTCCATCGCACCAATTTTTTATTTGTTCATTTTTCTTAACTTTTTCTAATCCTCCCTACCACATCCTTTATGTTAACAGTGTTGTCTTCCCTTACTCTTGACAGCCATGGAGGTACCAAAGTGGAAGCAGCTCTCCTCCCCCTCAGCATGTGGGACGGCGACACATTGGTGGTCCCATTGGGGGAGTCAGGCGGTGGGCGGCTATGGCCTCCTTGACCTTTTTGAACGCGTTCATGCCTGAGGCTGTGGCTAGTTGCATTTCTCCCTTGAACCTATTGGTTCTCTTGACAAGCCCATTGGCTTCAGGGTGATAAAGGGATGCTTTAATGTGTCTAATTTTGTTGTCCTTTATGAATTTCTCTATTTCACGGGAGACCAATTCAACACCATTCTCCGTAACAATTTCTTTGGATAGACCCTGCCTATGGAATCCCCCCGTGAGAACATAAATGACTGTAGCTGTGGTAATGGCCTGTAAATATTCAGCTTCTACCCATTTTAAAAAGTAGTTGATCATAACTACACCGTACCGGTGTTCTGGCAGCATCGCTTCCAGGTGGCCTATGAAGTCCTGTTAGGTGTGTTTTTCTAAAGTCCACTGTCAGGTAAGACTTTATAAAACTATTCCAATGGTTTTTAGATCCCCAACTCTTAGTATCAGTCTGCACTACTCATGGATGCTCGGTAGAGTGGCAGAGCGGTCAGGCTTATCATAAGAGGAAGCTGTGAGCTGTAGGTAAGTACACTGAAGCAAGCTAGTAATGCAATTCAAAGAAACACTTAAACATACATGGTTATTAAAATATGGATTTATTATATTTACACATGATATACTTTTAGATACTTAGCACATGAAATCAAAACATTTTAGAATAATTGTGGATACTTTTCAAAGGCCGCTGCTTAGTTTATAGTTGCTTTCAATACAATAGGAGGGTAAGCAGTGGAAAACATTTGTTGATTGCAATGATAGCATATACAGTCAGAACACAGCAATAGTAGTTAAATCCTGGGGAGTATCAAAACAGTGACCAGACACATAGCATACATGGCATAACATTCAAAACCATCATTTAAATAGGATTGTTACTAGGGGAAGACGGAGCCGAAGAGGAGTCATAAGTCTCAGTGGAGATAGATGAGAGGTAGGAGCGGAATCGGGGCCATACATCCCTAGGTCTGGATGTCAATGGCTGTTGACTCGCCACGCCTCTTCTGTGTCAGTGGCCCATGTAACGGCGAATAGCCACTGCGCATGTGTGGGTACCCGGGGGCAGAGCCAACACATCAGGATTATCACACTGCTAGTAACATACATAATCCAGCAAGCTTTCGGGAGTCACGGTGAAGACCGGGGAAATCGTGAAAGAGGCATTTCAGTGGAGATGGGGTGAACTCATGATCCAGGATAGTTGAGAGTGTGGAGCAGATCTCGGACCAGAATTGAGTAAGACCGGGGCAGGCCCAGATCATATGAATATATGTTGCATCTTCAGACCTACATCTGGGCATCTGGGGGAGTGGTCCGGTAGCATTCGATGTAGTTGAATTGGCATGTAGTGATACCTGTGCAAAGCTTTAAATTGGATCAACTTAAAATGAAAGTTGAGCGAAACCTCATGAGTACGGGCACACATCTGTTTCCAGCGCAGGTCAGTTACCTCTATTTCCAGATCCCTGGCCCAGGATTGCCGCAACGCATCAAATGTGGAGGAGGTTTTGGATTGTAATAGTGTGTATAACCTGAAGATTTTCCCTCTGGTGGTCATAGTGTTCATTATTTCAGTCAAAATAGGATTGTCAGGGGTTGGGGGTATGACAGGGAAACTGGGATATATTCTCTTTAAAATTTGGCGAAGGCCTGAGTACTGGAGCCAGATGGGTGATTTCCGCCATAGGGCTACCGGCAAGTCCGACCATTCGAGAAATTTGCCTTGATCAAAGACATCCCGGTGGTCTCAAATCCTGCCTCCGCCCAGTTCCGTGCTTCAGACGGGAATGCAGGGAGCACCAGGAAGGAAATTCCAGAGAGGTAGACAGCTGTGGAAGGGGTGAGGGCTACCGGACAGTGTCCATATCCTAGCGAGAGCCATAAGCGTGACGCCTACTGGGTCAAGAGGACTACAATTAAGGGTGGGAGGGAAATCGCGATCCCCAGCTGCACGTCATTCAAGCCGTGTATGCAAGGGAGGGTTTGTGGTAGTAAAACAGTATGACGCAAATTGTGCTTGAGCAACCAGCCAGTATTTTTCGAAGTTGAGAGCACTGAAGCCACCGTTCTCCATGGGAGAGGCTAACTTGGTAAATTTGAGACGAACGGCACCAGAGTGCCACAAGAATTCATTGAGTATGCGGTTTAGTGATCGGAAAAAATTCTCTACCCGGCCACAGGGGAAGATTTAGAAAAATCGATAAAGGATTTTGGGGAGCACTATCATTTTTAGGAGACCAAGTTTGCCTGCAAGGAACAGTGGGAGTTTGGCTGATCCCAAGCATTTCTTTGTGAGCATAGTTAGATAATTCTGGTAGTTGGTCTCATGTACCCTGTCTTGTGTGCGAGCTACCACTGCCCGAGATACGTGAATTCCGTTTGTACCCAAATAAATCCCATGAGATCAGGGGGAGTGGCATCAGTAAGTGGGAAAAGTGTTTATTTTGTACAGTTAACCTTAAGACCGGACAGCTGTCCAAAGTGTATGACATTGAAGGCGAGCGTCCCCAGATAGCACGACCCTCCCCGCAATGAGAGGCAAGAATAGACTCCCACGAATGGGAATAAGGCTAGGACCAAGTGCGGGAGAGCTTAAGGGAAGCTTTATCTAAGTCAAAATAGGGCATGCAGAGAACTCTGCAAACTCTGAGAGCGCTCTGTCTGACAATAGCAAAGACAGGCGTTTTTATTTACAAAACGTGTCATAGGCACCTACACACTATAGGGGCACATGTACATGGGGATTGGGTGGTGTCGACTAACTATATGTGCAGCCATGATGCATCTCTCCGTGGTTGGTGGACACCGCCGGGTGCCAACGTGGGGTGGGCAGGTCAGCTGGGCTAATCCAGGAGGCGCTGTCCGGTCAGGCGTGGTCAGTGTCATTGATGGACGACTTTCTTGGCTTTCTGCCCTAAGGGCCAGGCACACCCCATTCATTCAATGCTGCAATGTCAGTTGTCTTGTAAATCCTACAATAGATTATTCTACAGGTTAATATAACACAGGAGGAATGTGCATTAGGTGGGGTACTTTGGCGATACATCAATACAGGGTTGCTGTTATCCTGTTGACTAGGTATCATAGGCCACGGGGTCGGGTCTCAGGGCATGGGGTAAGCTGTCCAGGCTTTGGGTCTCGTTAGAAGTCATGACGGATGCTTTTACACAATGTTGGTGCAATATTAGGTGTCTTGTTTGTTTGTTTGTTTGGTTTGTTTGGAATTTATTGTGCGCACCAGACCCTGGAGTATAAGGGCGCAAAAGTAAGAATATATACAGCTTAGAGCATAAGTTACAGGTTACAGTTACAAGTTACAGACATTAGCGGTTACAGAAATTACCAGTTACAGGTGCAAGTTTTTCAATTGGCAGTTGCTGTCGTTAGCCAGTTAATTACAATTTGCCTGAATTTGGAGAAGGAGTGTTCTAGCCTCGCAGTAGTGGGTAATTCGTTCCACAGTTGAGCAGCTTTGACTGGGAAGCTAGCTCCGCCTATGGTGGTCAGTTTAAAGCGTGGTACTTGTAGGCGATTGGTGTAAGCAAGTCTGGTTTGTCTTGTGGGGTGTGTTCTGGTGAATCTGTCCTTAAGGTATTGTGGGGCTTTGTTGTGTAGGGATTTGTATGTGAGAGATGCAGTTTTGAGTCTGATTTTCTCGTGGGTGGAGAGCCATTTGTGTTTCCTTCTTATTGCTGTAATGTGTTCTCTCCTGGGGACGTTCAATGCCGCTCGGAGGGCCTTGTTTTGCTGTATCTGTATTTTGTTTATGATAGATTTATTGGCTCCTATGTACAGTGCGTTACAATAATCAAGTTTAGAAATGATGAGGGCTCTGGCTAATGTTAGACAGCTGTGCTGGGAAAGGAATTGTTTTCCTGCTCTAATGAGCTTACATGTGTAGGCTGTCGAGGAAGCTAGGGAGTTTACCTGTTTGGAAAATGATAGGGTAGAATCAAGGTATATCCCTAATGTTTTAACTTCTTTGGCAACTTGTATGCAGTTCCCATCTATGATAAAGGAAGAGTAGTTTGTGCTTAGTTTTTTGATGAGGGGTGCGGTGCCTAGGATAAGAAGCTCAGTTTTATCGTCGTTCAGGCATAGGCCATGGGTTGCCATCCATGCCTGAACGATGCTGTATATTTTGTTCACCATTGCTAGATCTTTTTCGTAAACCCCTGTGAGTGGGAGGAGGATCTGGGTATCGTCAGCGTAGTTGGTATACGTGATACCCAGAAGGTCCAAATCATCAAACAGGGGCTTAGTGAATATGTTATATAGCGTTGGTGAAACGCATGATCCCTGTGGCACACCGCAGGTAATAGGGATGGGGTCTGCAGCTGCTATAGGTGAGAAAACCCTCATGGTGCGATCACTGAGGAAGGATTGTATCCATGCTATAGCCTCAGTGGAGAAGTGTGCTGCTGAATCTAGGTGGTTACATAGGATTTTATGGTCCACTAAATCAAAAGCGGCCGATAGGTCTAGTAGTAGGAGGAGTGCTGGTTTACCAGAATCTCTTACTTTGTCTATTTGGGCTTTCAGGTCAATCAATGCAGTTTCTGTGCCGTGAAGAGGGCGGAATCCAGATTGTCGGGAGCCTAGTAGTTGATTTTGTTCCAGGAAACTCTGGATTTGTATATATGCCACCTTATCCAGTATCTTCAGAAGGAATGGTACCGTAGTAATAGGTCTATAGTTAGTGGGTATGGTGGGGTCTAGAGTAGCCTTTTTTAAGAGTGGGAGCACCCAGGACTCTTTTAAGTTACTGGGGATAATGCCTGTGGTAAAGGAGGCATTAATTAACTTGGTGATAAATGGTGCTAGATCTCGTGCGGCATCTTTGATGAGTTGTGCTGGACATGAGTCTCCTTTGCAGTTGGACGGTTTTAGACCGAGTATTACTTTCTCTACTTCTAGTATGGAGACTTTGGAGAAGTGGAATTGCGTAGTGGGTTTGGAGTTAGGAAGTGTCTTGATAGGCGGTAATCTATTGGGTGCTAGGGTCTCACGTTTTAGTTCTATTTTCTTTTGGAGGTTTCGGACTTTGTTAGAGAGGGCTTGCTGGATTTCGGAGCACCACTGGATTTCGGAGCACCTTCTTTTACAAGCGTCATTAATCTGCGGTGAACTGATGGGTCGTGGGACCTATGAGGGGGCACCTCTGGTTATGGCCGGATTTTGCTGCTGGGCTGTAAATAATTCAGGTGGCTGTTCGTGGCCATGTGAGTTGCGGGGCAATCATGAATGCCTGAAACGGCTCCAGCCGAATTGGGGGAGGTGAGGCGGTGTCGCTCGGGCCTTTGCTTTCTCTGGCATGCTTCAATGGGAAGGGAGGAGAGGTGGCCTTGGATATGCCCACAATGATAGTCTTCTAGCAAGCTGCAAACTGTAAAACGAAGGGATTCACATAATATAAAATGGCTAAGGGGTCACACATCTATAGCATTTACAGCAGTACATATTCATTTCAGAATTCGTTAACTATATCTACAACTCCATTAGTCACTATAGGGTAAGTATTTGCAATATTAGCAGTTTTAGCATCACACTGTAAACACGATACGTGAGGTAGCATTAGGGTTGGTGGAGCACGCAGGAGCAACAGACCAATAAGGTTGACAGCAGTAATACACATCAAACCTGTACATTTGCACTTTTGGCATTCTATGTATTTTATTTACATGAGCTCACAATACTGTCGAACTTGTGTTCCTTTGCACTCTAGCAGCATCAGGGTAGTCATGACATAAGGACTTGGTATCATTCACTTTACATTACCCCTAGAGAGGCACATAGTAGGAGGCCAGGGATCCTGAGTGTATTGTGCATACTGAGGGCGTTTGAGTATTGTGACCATGTGGTCGCACAATGACACATTCTTCGGTTCATACAGGGTTTGTAGATTTTTGACACAGAGGTCGTACACGAGGGATATCATCGTAATGCAATATATGTATATATGTATGAGCAGTTTCCTGGTGTGGGATTAAGGCTTTTGTTTCATCAAGGACGGTTTACAGTTATTTTCCAAGCCAGCACCGCTGCCCGGGTCACGCTGAGGATAATGATGCACTGCGGAAGGTGAAAGATACAGTGTTTGCTCTAACACTAGCTCATGTCCGACTGGTCGTGGGAACGAGCTTTCAGCGGATCTGCCAGGGAGCGGAGGCAACAGGGTAGACGAGGACTCTCTAAAGGTGGGGGCCGTGCTGCAGCGCACAAGGAGTCATGTCTTAAAATGGCGTTCTGGTTTTCAAAATGGTTTCCTGGGCCTAGCCTAATACAGTATGTTTAGTCGATGTGTCGGCCAGTGGTCCACCCACCACCTGGGCCCTGGTGGCAGGGGGGCCCCTGATGAGTCATGGACATCACAAGGAGGGGACTACAGGGGAGGGGGGGTCTCTTTGACCTGTCCTCCCATACATTTCCCCCCTTTCGTTACTTAAGTAACGAATACCGTAACTCCCGCAACCGCTCACATTCTTTTTCATCAGCCACAGCCTCATCCCACGCCGGGGTGCCCTTTATTGGCATCCAAGCCCTGCATACCCCCCTCAGGCTTTCCCCCCTTCTAGCATATGCGTCTGGGGTACAAGTTAGATATATACAATCCATAGTTCCCTCCAAGTCTACCTACACCTCCTCATACCATTCCAGTTCCCGGGGCTCTCTAATTGTTATGTGCCATAATCTATCTACTATATCCCCATTGCGGTATACCGGCACTATCTGGTATTTAGGCCCCGGCTCTTCACCTGTTTGCACTTGAGCTTCCTGCATAGCTTGCACTGTGTGCCTCAAGCATTGCCCATTGTCACCGTCATCAATGTACCATTTGGTACTGCGCCTGCACAGCATCGAAGGCCCATCTGGCACACACAAAAAATTAGAAGTAAAAACACCACTGTTGGCATTAGTAGTTTAACAGTCAATCCCAGCCATGATGGTGCCCAGGAGAAGAGGTTATCGAATCACGTGCTTGCTTCTGTCCCGCCTTCCGTTTTCATTCTTTCTCCTAGGTTGTGCACTGCTGCGATCACGTGGGACAATGTACCATTATCAGCGTCTTCAGAAGGTACGAAAGTGCAGCATGCACTTCCAATTTTTTGACAAACTCCTCCGTCCATTGCTGTTAATAGGTCCAGGACATACATATTTTGCATTGTCATTAGCTTCAGGGCTCTCAATTCTACCTTGATCATGTTGAAACCTTCATCTGTATCGTTTGCCAAATGGATCAGCTCCCAGCGTGTTATTTGGAGCCACTTAGCATTTGCCCGTGCCTGGATGCTTGGAATGAGTGATGCGAAGAAGGTCTCTGCAGAGCTAAACAATCGATATCTGTCTGGGATCTGTGCCAATAGCTCTGAAGATGCCTTGGAAATGTAGTTAGATGATCGTCTGTTTCTGGACAGCATTTCCTCCTTGTTGCCAGAGGACAAAACATACATCTGCGGTTCTTCTGTTGGTTGGGCCTTATCTTCACGTGGGGCTTCTTGCCCCTTCCTGCCCCCGCTGATGTGGCTCTCTGGTATCACCATTAGTGCTGAATGTAGTGTGGCCAGTGAGCAACTGCCACTCCATGATTGCGGGAGATGCAAGTATGCCTGGCGGCCACACACCCAGTAAGTGTCCATGAGTGCTGCTGTTCCCTTCCTCATGTCTGGGATGGTGAAAGTCCTGTTGCAATCTTTGTTTACCCCCATTGCAGTCTTTCCTTCCCCCTGGAAGCATAGTTCATATGTTATTTCTTTCTGCAGTTTGAACGTTTTTTCAATGGCAGTCACCCACATTAACTTTGTGATGTGCTCTTTCCAGATGGGTGTACATGTTCTTTCGACCCAATGCATTTTTTCAGGTGACACTCCCCGCAGTGCCTCCGCTTTACATGTAACTTCTTCGTCTTTCCATCGGTTGTCAATAATGTCCCCTTTATTACAAAAAATGGTTCTTTCAGGCATATTACTCCTTCCACTTTCGGGTAGCATGTTTTCTCGTTCTGCAGCATGCTAAAAGTTATTTTGTGTGCCTGAAAGGTGTTCTTAATTCTGCATAGCGTAAGATGAAGGAGACATTGGGCATTTATCAGAGGCAATTCTTTTGGTAGCAACACCTTGGGTGTTCCTGAGGTATGGGGGATAAGAGAGCAGACATAGCAACTTTCATTTGTTGTTTGTTTAGGAGTCACGCTCATGTCTGCATACCATTTATTAGTCTGGTGAGGGCGTCTTGGGTCTTCCATCTGATCTAAACCCAGACCATAATACTCGTCATACTTCCTACTTCCCACTTCCCTTTTCCTCCTATTACTTCTAAGATATCTCGCAGCTTCATGGGCGATGTGTGCTCTATACCCCCCTTTTCCTGCATCCCCTTCTGTCCATTCATCATACAGAGATGCAAACTTTTCTGCCATCTTTTTGTTCTCTTCATTTGTTCTATGATGTAAGGTACTGGCTGCTGTAGGGGTGGTTACTTGTGTGGGCGGGGTAGTGGGGGTATTATAAAGCCACGATATGACAGAAGGGTTGCGGTCATTTAGACTGAGGGCATTGTAGTTACAGACATTTGGCAGGGGACTTATGCTAGCATTTATTTCAGCACTGCTTTTCTTGGAATGGTTGGTTGTTTTGGGCGGTTTCGTGTTATACCCCCACACAAGCTGGTATCCGTTCCATACCAAGAAATCACCTTCTTTTGCATTTTCAGTTGTTATATTTTCATTTGCAATATTACTTCTGTTCCCCCCTCCCCCCTCATTCATCTCGACAGAAATGAATGGTATGAACCAATATGTGCTTATGCCAAACAGTATCACAAAAAATAATATGATACAAATAGACAATCCACATTCATATGAATATTTACAACTTTCTACTATAGCATTTCTATATCTTGTTATTCTATTGCTCTCCGTTGTGGGCTGCCCGTTTGTTGCCATGGTTGTTCCTATTTGAAACCTAAAAGTGCATTAAGTATATACATGTAAACATTTTCACTTTGTACAGTAGCCACCATACAATTATAATGTGAGAGAGAGGGGATGGGTGTAGAGAGAACGAGAGAGAAAGATGCATATTCTCATTTTAATCACTTTTTCCATTTTTCATTTCATCCCTTAATGTTATCCATTTATTTCTTTCTCGTAGCTGTAAATCAATTTCTTTTTTAGCATATTAATATACCTGATACACTTATTTTTAGCTGCACCTTTTTCATTTAATGTTTTATTTGTTATTGTTTGCTGTTGTCTGCGCCTCCTCATCCACTTCCTTCTGAATATTATTGTAGGCCCTTCGTATGTCTGTTAAATGTATCCAGTACCTCAGCCCTTTAACTTTGACTGCTGTGGGAGTACAAAAAACTACCTCGTATGGGCCATGGAATCTTGGGGCACTCCATCTGCGCACAAAGCTTCTAACATAAATAAAATCCCCGGGCATTTGTTGTCCTTGGGGGCTCTGTTCCACAAATGACACAGTTTGGTTTCCCTCTTCTCTTGTAAATGGCGGTGACAATTGTCTTGTGATTGCACGCGCTGCTCTAGTCAATCTTTTCAGATAATCAGCAAACTCATCTCCTAATACTGCGGCACTTCTATGTGCATCTGAGTGTCTACGCAGCAGGGAATGTGCTGTGTGCATTCTTCTCCCCGTCACAATTTCGTGCGGGGACAAGTGGTGGTCTTTACTTGGCTGGTTTCTCAACTCGAATAGTGCTAGGGGTAAGCAATACACCCAGTTCTTTTTGAGTGAGAAGCATAGTTTGGACAATCTTCCTTTTAATAGGCCGTTGATCTTCTCCACAACGCCATTGCTTTGAGGGTGATAAATCGAGCAAAGCTTGTGTTTGATCCCCAATAATGCAGTAACTTCCTTGAACAGTTCATTCACAAAATGAGTGCCATTGTCTGAGCGAATCACTTCGCAAATTCCCCAGCGAGGGAATACTTCCCTCACTAGGAACTTTGCTGCGCATTTAGCATCTGGACGTGCACATGGACCAGCCTCAACCCATCTTGAAAATGGACATACAACTACTATCATGTAGCGTGCCCCATTACACCTTTCCCCCATGTCTGCGTAATCAATATGTAGTTCCCGGAAGGGCCCTGTTGGCTTTGGAATTGTCCCTCCGAGTGTCCGTAATGTCATTCCAGAATTGTATCTTTGACACGTTGTGCACTCCATTGCTACCTTGATATATGTTCGTGGAGTTCCTGGAGCCCTGGCACGAACCAATCTTCCTGTATCTCTGCTGCTATGTGTTGTTTGGCATTGTGTGCTGGAAAGTGCAATTGCTGGAACGCTACCTCCATCAGTTTAATGGGCATCACCACTTTACCTGTGTTATTTTGGTGCCATAGTAAATCTGTTGCTGACTGGCTGCAACCCCTTTTTTCCCACAATGCCTTTTCTTCATTACTTGCTTCTTCCTGTAACTCTAGTATTTGTGATATGGGCATGGCATTTTACCCTTCTGGTAATTTCTCACTCGCTTGTTGCTGCAACATGTACTCACCTGCAATTTCCTTTTGGAAATATGATGCCTCCTTGGCGGCAGCATCCGCTGCCGCGTTTCCCAAAGATACAATATCTGTATTGGACGGATGTGCTTGGCACTTGACGATTGCCACCATTGTAGGTTCTTCAAGTGCCTCAATTAATTCCTGTTGCAACTCAGCATGCTGTACTGGGGTTCCATCCGCCCTGCGAAACCCTCTCCGCCCCCACCGGGCCAGACCACCGTGTACCGTTGTAGTCATATATGCTGAATCTGTGTATATTGTGACTGTGCATCCCTTGGCTGCACGTAAGGCTTCAATTAGGACAACAAGCTCTGCTGCTTGTGCCGGAAAGTGTGATGGTAGGCGATATTGTAGTAGCACTTCGTACTCGCCTTCCTCTAGTCTCACTACCGCCATTCCTACATGTTTTTCACCTGTATCCATGTCAATTGATGCGAATCCATCTACAAAGTACACCTCTCCTTCTGTTAGGGCATTTTCACTTACCACCGGGCCCTCACCCTCTTCTCCTGTGTATGTTGCACAATCGTGTTTTTGCATGTCTTCTACTGTACATGGCTCTGTGATGAATGTCGCTGGATTTACTGTACTACACCTCACTATGTGAATGTTAGCGCTCGATAATATTATCTCGTACGCTGTTGCTCGCTGTGTTGTTAGTGTGCTTTTGGATCTTTCCAGTATGGCGAAAAGGGAGTGTTCCACATATAATGTAACGGAGCATCCCATTACTATGGTGGCGCTTTTCTCAATGGCGAAAGTTGCGGCAGCGAGAGACTGTTCGCACGCAAAGTGTCCTTGCATAACTGCGTCTAGTGTGCCACTGTAGTAAGCCAATGGCTTGTGTCCCATGGATGTCTTTTGTGTGAGAACAGCTGTCATTAGTGTTCCCTTGCAGTGAGAAAACAGGTAAAATTCGCGCTCATAGTCCGGGTTGGCGAGCACTGGAGCGCTTGAAATTAGTTGAGTGACGCAAACGAGTCACTCATCTCTTTTGACCATTTTATTTCTTTATTCTCCCGCTGGGCCTCTTTGAGTGCTTGTAGTAAGGGTCTTGTGTATTCTGCGTAGTCAAGTATCCATGTTCTGCAATAGTTGCACATTCCTAAAAACTTCTGCATTTCTTTTACCATTTTTGGCTCTTTTACTGCTGTGATTGCTTCTACTCTGTCAGGTATTATCTTCTTGCCATCCTTTGATATCAGCTGGCCCAGGTATAATACCTCTTGTTGGCAGTATTGCAGTTTCCCTCTATCCACTTTGTACCCCTTGTGGGCTAACAGTGTTAGGAGTGTAACTGAGTCCTTCCTGCACTCTTCCTCATTCTGTGCGCATATGAGCAAGTCATCTACGTACTGAATGATTGTACTCTCAGCTGTCAAATTTCCTAAGTCTTCGTGGAGGATACGATTGAATATACTGGGGCTCTCACAGTAACCCTGTGGTAACCTGCAATGCTCATATCTTTTCCCCCCTAGTGTAAATGCTATCAAGTATCTGCTCTCTTCTGCCAGGGGAATGGAGAAAAATGCATTTTTCAAATCCACTACTGTGAAATATGATGCGTTCTTTGGGATACTGCAAAGTATTGATGCAGGGCTCGGGACTAGGGGAAACTCTTTTTGTATGACGTCATTTAGTGGGCGTAGGTCCTGGATCATCCTCCATGCCCCTCCCTTTGCTTTTTTGATCGGGTAAATGCAAGTATTACATGGGGAATTTGAGGGTACTATTATTCCCTGGGCCAATAAGGCACTTATCGTTTCTTTCATCCCTTCCTCAGCTTCACGGGACAATGGGTACTGTTTGACTCGGGGCAGAATTGCTCCTGGTTTTAGTTTTATCGTGACTGGGGTAACTCCGTGCAACAACCCTACATCATTGGGACCTGTAGTCTACAAGTTGCTTGGCACTAATTTCATGTCATCATCAAAGAAGGAAGGTGGTGCTCCCACCACAGCCATTAACTGTACAGGCACTTGTCTCGTTTGTATCAAGATATCACATGGTATTGCTATTTCCATTATTATTTCTCTGTCACTTTCTGAGTCTGAAAAGAGATCCTCATCTGATAGATCACGTAAGGCAATATCAGCATTGATGCACAACACAGTGCGCCATTCACAACCGTCTATGTCCAAACCAATTACTGCAATTCTTTTGGCTGATATCTGTACTGCATGCAAATCCAAAGATATCACTGACCCTGGTGTAATGTCTGTGCGTACTATTGGGCCGAAGATGAATTCTGCTGGTACCCTCCATTCTAACCTTTTTAGCTCAGGTACTACTCGTGCTAGAGTTTTCAACCCTTCAATGAACACACTTTCATCTACCGGCATGCCACATATCTCTGGTGCTGTTGCTCGCGCATGTACCACTAGCATTACACGCAGCAGGCATATTCCTGGGGTTGAGCAAACTATCCCTCTTTCTGTGAAGGATATAGTCATATTGAGCTTGCTGAGAAGGTCCCTTCCGAGCAAGTTTATTGGGGAATGTTCGTAATACAGTAGGGGCGTCCTCACTGTCTTACCCCCCACGGTCACATCCAACTCTTCTGTGTAAGGAACTTCGATGACAGCCCCAGAGAACCCCTGCGTCTCTAACCTACGGTTAGAAAGCGGAAACCGACCCTCACGTATGCATGACATTTCGGCTCCCGAATCCACCATAAATATGAACTGCTTGTCTCCTATCTGCGCCCCCACTAATGGTTCCTCCGCTGCATTGTAGGTGGTAGATAGGACGGGACACGCAAGTGTTGCCTGTGGGCTGTCCTATGCTGGCTGTCTCATTGTTCCCCCCTGACTAAAAACATTGCCTGACACAACCGCCACACGCAACTGTGGTGAAGGGGTTTCCTGGTGTGTAGTGCATAGGTTCGTTGTTCTGTGGGTGACCCTGTGTTCTGCTGTGTTGAACGTGTCTTTAGTCTACATACCCTTGCTCGTCTGGCCTCTGTTGTCTTCCCACTGGGAGGCCATATGGGCTCCCTGGGTGGGGGTTACCGTATTGCTCCACATCCTGAAAACCGTTGTTTGGTCTGTTTCTACATTCTCGTGAGAAGTGCGCCCACCTCCCGCAATTCCAGCAGCTCCCCTGTGCACCTCTGGGACCTTGCCCCCCTATCCTCCATTACCACCATACCCCTGCCCCCCTCCTCTGCGACCCCTGTACCCACCTCGTCCCCCGCGAGGGGCCCAATCCTGCCACTGCGGACCTCCATACTGCTCCTGTCCGTTCCACTGTGCGTGTCCCTCTCCTGCCCAATTTGCTGCCAACCTCCCCTGTATTGCTACCAGCCCCTCCTCCTCCTCGTCTCCCTCCCTACTATGTGGGAGCGCCGCTACTGCTGCAGCGACCTTCACCAGTTTCGTTTGTACTAACTTGGCTTCATCTGCTAATCTTTTTTGTGCCATTTCCTTTGCTCGTTCCTTTATTCGTTTGCAATGGTGTACTATTATACTCTGCATTTCGGGCCACCCCTTAGCCTCGATTCCTGCAATTTTGTCAAGTGCTTTTTGTACCTCTTTTGGCAATCCTCTCTTGATTATGAAATAAAATAATGATGTTGACTGGTACCAGGGCGTGCCCATTTCCGCTCTCCACATCTCCTGTACCCGAAAAATGTAATCCATAGCATCCTCCCCCTCGTTCATTGTGCATTGCATAACCGACTGTAAGTCTGGTGTGTCTGGAAATGTTTCTCTTAATGCGTCCCACACTCGTGCTCGTAATGTGTTAAAGGAAGCACCATCATGACGGTCACAATCTAATGTTATCCCCGGAAAACCGGCTTTTATCCTCACTCTATCTGCTTGGTCCCAACCGCTGATACTAGTAGGCTTTTTACATCCCCTACCGCCAGTGGGACCCCCGCTGTGTGTTTCTCGAATGCATATATCCACTTACTTGCCCCTCTGGACAGTGGTGGTAATAGTTTTAACAGATTGGCCTTATCAATTTGAGCCCAGGGTATGTAGTTTGGTCTTCCTCCTCCCCTGTGTATCAATGGGAGTTGTAACTTCCCCTTTGTTGCTTTGCTTGTACTCACCTTAGTTCCCTTCCTTCCTAGCGGGGCCATTCTCTCTAGCCTGTTTCTTAGTCGCCCTGTCCATTCCTCATCCATTGTTCTCCCCAGATGTGCACTATCCATTCTCCCACTCTCTCCTCCCATTGCCACACTTAATCTCCCACCTTCTTCATCATCCTCCACATCACACCACAAGTCCTCTCTTCCCCCTGTAACCAAAAGCTCATCATCTGCATGTTCACTTGCCCCATCTATTTCTATCATTCGAGTGGGCTCTTGTATTCTGAACAATATTTCCCCCTTCTTCCACCCCTCCTCAATCGTCCTGTCATTGTTTTGTGCCCTTGGTGTTTGCTCTAGTCGGGCAGCGTTCGTCCCACTTTGCTCGCAGATATTTTTAATTCTAGATAATTCATCTCTTGCTAATGAGAGCCTTGAATCTAAATCCTCTGTTAACTTCTCTATATCTACTGTGGGTGTACATATCTGTCCACGCTGTCTATGACCCTCGTATGGCGGGGGTGCAGTCGGGCCATGTGTTGTTGTAGCTTGAGTTGGGGGCACATATGTGGGGTCACTATACCCTTCTCCGGGCACCGGTTTATTAAGTATGGGGTACAACCGTGTCACTTCACCTGGTTTTTCTTCCTCAGTCAGTTCTTTATCGCTTTTGGGTATCAGTAACGGGTTGTCTGTGGTAGATGGCAAATTGGTAGTCGGCTCCCATCTTTTTGATGGGAGGCACCTTTTCAAACAATCGCCAGAGATCTAATATCTCCCTCCTATTGTGGAACTGTTTCCCCTTATATTTCATGAAAATGCATGTAGCCACCATGTCTAGAACATTTTCATCAAAAGATCCTCCTTCGGGCCATATTTGGGGCAGACCTTCTCCCTTTAACTCTATGACCCACTGATCGTGGTACTTTCTAATGCGTTCAGCATATCCAGGTAAACTCTTACAGATATGAGCCAGGGGTGTCTCTGTCCCCATTGTATGTGGTTGGCTTTTGTAACAATATATGTATAGATATGTATCTCTAACATTCTATGCTTTTGTGACACCTTGGCAATAAAGGGGTGTGCGGTTGTGTACTTTATACTAGAAATTACTTAGGGGGCACATACAAGAGCAAACCACCTTCTGCACACTACCAATATTTCCAGCACAAATATTCAAAAGAAACAACTTAATTCATTGGGCTTACCACCTTATAATGTTTCCTGGTCACACTTACCATGACCACACCATGATCATGCACATTTTACAATCCACAATCATCATAACATGGCTTTGTGTCAACACATATAATGCATATACAATGATAGTCGGTACCCTGTTGGAAGTTTAACCTTTAATCTCTTTCCCCCCTCCCTCGTTTCCCCTAACCTTTCTTTATTTGTTATGAGGTCCCCCTTTTTCACGCAAATCTCTTTTTGTTTTTACTAAGTATTTCATCTATTTTCATTTATAGACCCAGAAAGAATCAAAGAAAAGCGTTTACTAATATATTCACTGTGTCTCCTTTTTCTACCAGACACCTTTTATCTTGTTCTCCACTTGTTCATATATTCCCAGTACTAGTCAAGATAGCACTATGCAGCGCCGCCTTCTACCCCCTTGTGCAGAGCTAGGTTCCCGTCTCTTTATCTCTTTTCACCTTTTGATCCTAATGGCCATATGCAAAGAAAAAGGAAAGAAAGTATAGTATTGATTCTAGTGATCCCCACCGCTTCCCCCTTTTAAATGACCTTGTTTTTTATTTTTTTTAATCCTGTTCCCTTCCCCTACTCCCCGTATCCCTTATGATCACTCGCACTTAATACTCATCTTGAACCGAGAGTCTCCGAACTGGGTTTGTCTAGGCGGCGCTGCCTCACGCTCAACGTCCAGCCCCAGCTCCGGCGAGCGGTACTCAAAGGGGATTTTTTGAAATGGGATCCCTTACCCTTTCTCTAATACGTGCGCACTTCTGAGCGTACCAGTCGCCATAGGCGGGTAGCTTTCCGGAGCAGGCGTACCGTGCGTCTCCCCTTTCGACCGGAGATTTTTGTGCCAGAGGGGACGGAAAGGACGTACCAGGAGATGTAATCACGCAATCGGGGTCACCACTTAAGGCGAGCGTCCCCAGATAGCACGACCCTCCCCGCAATGAGAGGCAAGAATAGACTCTCCCACGAATGGGAATAAGGCTAGGACCAAGTGCGGGTGAGCTTAAGGGCAGCTTTATCTAAGTCAAAATAGGGCATGCAAAGAACTCTGCAAACTCCGAGAGCGCTCTGTCTGACAATAGCAAAGACAGGCGTTTTTATTTACAAAAAGTGTCATAGGAACCTACACACTATAGGGGGCACATGTACATGGGGATTCGGTGGTGTCGACTAACTATATGTGCAGCCGTGATGTGTCTCTCTGTGGTTGGTGGACACCGCCGGGTGCCAACGTGGGGTGGGCAGGTCAGCTGGGCTCATCCGGGAGGCGCTGTCCGGTCAGGCGTGGTCAGTGTCATTGATGGACGTCTTTCTTGGCTTTCTGCCCTAAGGGCCAGGCACACCCCATTCATTCAATGCTGCAATGTCAGTTGTCCTGTAAATCCTACAATAGATTATTCTACAGGTTAATATAACACAGGAGGAATGTGCATTAGGTGGGGTACTTTGGCGATACATCAATACAGGGTTGCTGTTATCCTGTTGACTAGGTATCATAGGCCACGGGGTCGGGTCTCAGGGCATGGGGTAAGCTGTCCAGGCTTTGGGTCTCGTTAGAAGTCATGACGGATGCTTTTACACAATGTTGGTGCAATATTAGGTGTCTTCTTTTACAAGCGTCATTAATCTGGGGTGAACTGATGGGTCGTGGGACCTATGAGGGGGCACCTCTGGCCTCTGGTTATGGCCGGATTCTGCTGCTGGGCTGTAAATAATTCAGGTGGCTGTTCGTGGCCATGTGAGTTGCGGGGGAATCATGAATGCCTGAAACGGCTCCAGCCGAATTGGGGGAGGTGAGGCGGTGTCACTCGGGCCTTTGCTTTCTCTGGCAGGCTTCAATGGGAAGGGAGGAGAGGTGGCCTTGGATATGCCCACAATGATAGTCTTCTAGCAAGCTGCAAACTGTAAAACGAAGGGATTCACATAATATAAAATGGCTAAGGGGTCACACATCTATAGCATTTACAGCAGTACATATTCATTTCAGAATTCGTTAACTATATCTACAACTCCATTAGTCAATATAGGGTAAGTATTTGCAATATTAGCAGTTTTAGCATCACACTGTAAACACGATACGTGAGGTAGCATTAGGGTTGGTGGAGCACGCAGGAGCAACAGACCAATACGGTTGACAGCAGTAATACACATCAAACCTGTACATTTGCACTTGATGGCATTCTATGTATTTTATTTACATGAGCTCACAATACTGTCGCACTTGTGTTCCTTTGCACTCTAGCAGCATCAGGGTAGTCATGACATAAGGACTTGGTATCATTCACTTTACAATTCCCCTAGTGAGGCACATAGTAGGAGGCCAGGGACCCTGAGTGTATTGTGCATACTGAGGGGGTTTGAGTATTGTGACTATGTGGTCGCACAATGACACGTTCTTCGGTTCGTACAGGGTTTTTAGATTTTTGACACGGAGGTCGTGCACGAGGGATATCATTGTAATGCAATATATGTATATATGTATATATGTACATATGTATGAGCAGTTTCCTGGTGTGGGATTAAGGCTTTTGTTTCATCGAGGACGGTTTACAGTTATTTTCCAAGCCGCCCCGCTGCCCGGGTCACGCTGAGGATAATGATGCACTGCGGAAGGTGAAATATACAGTGTTTGCTCTACCACTAGCTCATGTCCGACTGGTCGTGGGAACTGGCTTTCAGCGGATCTGCCAGGGAGCGGAGGCAACCGGGTAGACGAGGACTCTCTAAAGGTGGGGGCCGTGCTGCAGCGCACAAGGTGTGGCGTTCTGGTTTTCAAAATGGTTTCCTGGGCCTAGCCTAATACAGTATGTTTAGTCGATGTGTCGGCCAGTGGTCCACCCACCACCTGGGCCCTGGTGGCAGGGGGGCCCCTGAGGAGTATTGGACATCACAAGGAGGGGACTGCAGGGGAGGGGGGTCTCTTTGACCTGTCTTCCCATACAACGTCTTCAAGAACCGGGCCAAGGTTGCGTTCGGGAGAACGAGTGAAGAGTAAGGAATCGTCTGCATATTGGGAGACAATATCGGGTGTATCCAGTAATCGCAGGCCTCGTGTGAATGCATCTGCCGTATTCTATCCGCCAAGGGTTCAATGGCTATGGTGAAGATCAGGGGAGAGAAGGGGCATCCCTGTCTCGTGCTTCGGGCAATACAAAAGGGGGGACACCTATCCTCCATGCGGACCCTGGCTACAGGGTCCGAGTACAATAGTTTAACCCACGAGAGAAATCGGGGTCCAAAGTTGGATTTCTCAAGCACCCGCCAAAGATAGTCCCAAGACACAGAATCAAAAGCCTTCTGCATGTCGAGGGCTGCCGCCACTGCATGGGTGTTAGGGTCAATCCGACTGATGATGTTGAAGAGACAACGTAGATTGAGAGAAGTGGATCTGCCTGGGATAAATCCAGCCTGGTCTGGGTGTATCATATGAAGCATTTAAGGGGTTAACCGTATGGCCAGGACCGTAGCATAGATCTTGACATCGCAGGAGATGAGCGAGAGAGGTCGATATGACCCACATTGTGTGGGAGGCTTGCCTGGTTTGAGTAAAACAGTTATAATTGCTTCGTGCAGGGTGGGAGAAAGCGTGCCCATCGTGCAGGATTCATCCCATAATGCTAAAAGGTGGGGGACTAGTTGTGATTTATATTGCTTATAGAATTCAGTCGGGAAGCCGTCGGAACCAGGGGCTTTACCCGAGGCCAGAGAGTCAATGGCTTCCGATATTTCCTCGGAAGTGATAAGCATATCCAGGGTGATGCTAGTGTCATCAGAGAGAACAGACAGGGGAAGGTCGTCCAGATACGCGTCTATGTCTGATCCAGGGACAGTGTCAACATTTGTATATAAGGCAGCGTAAAACGATTGAAATTGCTCATTAATATCCTGCGGTAGAAGGGCTGGGTGTCATGGTCATGAAGTCACGGGCACAGGCATGCAGGGGTCGCATGCACAGGAGACATGGGTGGACACTGTCCTGGCACCTTTGGTACCAGGCTCATGAACAAAAGTAAACAAGAACATCCATTTAACACCAAAAAGCTTTTATTATGTACATAGCACTTCAGATGCATTAACCTTGAACATTCCATCCATTAAGCAGGATGCATTAACCTTGAACATTTAATCCATTAAGCAGCCCCAAGTGCATTCTTGGGTGTGGGTGCTAATGGATTGCCTTCGCACGTGCTCACTCTCTAGGAGTGGCAGAGTGTGGCTGGTAAGCCGGCCCTAATGGGCGTGCCCACGATCTAAGCTATATAAGCTGCCCCGATCCTCAAGACAGACGCTTCGTGTTATTCTGCACTTGCAAGCAGTGTAACGCTCACCGTCGCCTGAGGTCAGACTTACCTTTGAAGATCCTGCTTTCTGTACATCCTACTTCCTGCCAGCATACTTACCAACTGGGGGAAGCTGTTCTTATCTGTTCATCTCTTCAGCGAACCAAGTATTCATCTTTGCACTTTCCGGAATGCCAAAATCTTCATCTTGGCACCGCAGCACGACACGCTCCCTCGTCAACAGCAGCGCCGACAAGGAAAAACAGAAGACAAGGTTAGAAATTGAAAAAACAGTCACTGTAAGGTTGCGCTTCGCCATACTTCGCGCTTTCCTTAAACCATCACTTACCTGCTATCGAACATTGCGGTAGCATCCATCTTCCATCAGGCCGCGTCTCGCGTCTCACCGCTGCATTGAGGCCGCATTTCCATCTAAGGGAAGAAAACAGAAGAGAGACATTATTGCGGGCATAAATAGGAGCAACAAATAAAGACATTAAATAGATCGAACAGCATCACAATAGCTCAAGAAAGACTTACCAATCATAAGGAGAAGCATAGTCGCAGCTGGACTGGACTAATCCTTATCAGGGATCAGTGATGGAACTAGATCCAATTTGACGCGCCCCTGCCAGAAGTAGCAGGACGGAGAGCTTATCTTCCATAAATCACAGGTGAGCTTTATGGGACGGCGTATGCTCACAGAAACCGTACTTTGGGGTGAAGGGCTCGAGAAGTACAACAATCACAGATTGGCGCACTCACACACTCTTATCTCCACGCAGGAGCAGTATCACCACGTACCACCACTCACAGCTTTTCTACTGAGGGAGAGGCCTGAAGGGGGTGATTCAAGTTCAGGGAGGGCTGCAACTGTGCCCCAACTCCTCCACAGAGACCAGGTGAGCGTAACACTAGGGAGCCATCAGGTCTTTCAATGGCCGGGATGTGTGGCGATCCCGTTCCTGATGGAGGAGTCTGGCTATTACGCGGCCGGGACGCTCACCCTCCCCATAACGTCTGAATAGTCCGGGATTATCAATGAATTTCCTCTCCGTTTCGGCATGGGCACGAAATGTGTCCAACTCAGTGCTGATGCCGGAAAGGATGGTTGGAGACTGATGCCGGGCATATTGGGCCTCGAGGGAAGAGAGTACCGCTTCACTTTTCGTTAGGTCCCTACGAATAACCTTGAGGATCCCTGACTCTTTGCAAATAGCTATTCCCCTGATGGAGGCCTTAAATGACTCCCAGAGGGTAGCCCGTGTGTGGACTGATCCGGTGTTTAGTGCAAAGTAATCATCAATGGCTGATTCTATGTCAGCCTTGAAGGCCATGTCCGATAATGACTGTGGTTTAAGCCTCCACGAGCGGGTCGCATTATGTTCCGTGCCCCAGGCGAGAGAGATAGTAACCGGGGAATGATCGGAGTGTGTTCTGGGGGGATAAACATTTGTGTAACATTTCTAAGAAGTATGTCGGATATGAGACACCTGTCTATCCTGGAGTGGGAGTCATGCACAGAGGAGTAGTATTAATACATTCGGGAGTCAGGGTGCACCATTCTACACGCGTCAGAGACCTCCAATTGTGGCAACGACTCCAGGATAACTTTAACAGCCCTGGAGAGTTGGCGGGGTATGGTACCCAATCTGTCCCAATCTACATTGAGGATTCTTTTGAGGTCTCCGCCCCAAAAGATGGGAACCAAGAGGAATCCGGCGAGCAATGCAGTGAGGTGGGAATAGAACTCTGGGTCATCGACGTTGGGGCCATATACATTAAGGAGTATAATCTCCTTATCATGCATTCTACCATGAAGCAAGACTTAGCGCCCTAAAGGATCTATATGGGAGGCAGAGAGGTGGAACTTAACACTCTTGTGAAGTAGAATCATGACACACCTGTTTTGAGTACAGTAATTAGTGTAGAACCTTTGTGGGCCCCATGACTTTGCAAACTTCTGGCACCCCTCCGATGTAGCATGTGTTTCTTGTAAAAAAGAATTTGAACACTGTGACGTTCCACATATAATTGTACAAATCTCATCTTTTTGTAGTTACCTAGTCCCCTCACATTCCAACTCATACAGGTTAGGTTATTGTCAGCCATTGCAGTATATAGGTAATAGACGTATTACTGAGAATCAAAGCCTCATACTAAATGCCCAGTTTGAGTAGTGCAAGATAGTTCTATCCAGCGAATATGTCCTCAGCAGCTTGGTCCCACGCCTCACCTCCATTACACATTTCAAGCATTTTCTCTTACAACTCCTCAACTCAACAGTTCCCACCCACCACCCTCTCCCAACCAGAGGGATAACACCGACCCCACCCTCCTCCACCCACATCCCTCCCCCAATCGGAAGAATTATTCCCATCCCCGTGCTAAACCAACACACAACCATTGGCAACATTGCCTGGGGGCCTTAGCGCCCGTCGAACATTAGCACATTCGGGCTGGGATAATGACTAGGTCGTTGTGGCATATGGGCACTGAGACAATACTTTTGTTTCTATAACATGGTTTAAGTCTGTGGGATCTAGTCGCTGCCCAGTGGGATCATTTACACAATGCTATATGAAATGGACCTCTCCAAGTCTAGGCCCACGGGCGGGGGATCAAAATGACATCGTGGGCAGCCAGGAGGGGTCAACCCAAGGGCAGACACGATAACAATGGGGCCCCTCTCTGGAGTGAGTGCATCGAAGGAACAGTAAACAGACCGGTCAAAAGCGGAGAGCAGGTGTCTGGAGAATTCAGGCAGGAGTGTTCCTAGGGGCATTCACTATAATAGGTTCATCCTATGAACTTGGTTGCTTCTTCAGGAATAGTAAAGAAGAAAATCCGGTTTGCGTGCTCGACCCTAAGCTTTTCAGGGTACATCATGGAGTACTTCACTCCTAGGTCATGCAGTTTCTTCTTCACGAATAGGAAGGTTTTACGTTCCTGCTGGATGGCAGTGGAGAAATCTGGGTAAAGATGAATTCTGGAGGATCCCAGGAGCCGCTCACCCTTGAGTCTCGCGGCGGGCAGCAGAGCATCTCTGTCACGGTAGTTCAGCACCCTCGCTATAATTGGGTGGGGAGGAGCTCCAGGTTTAGGTTTGGCTGTGAGGGCACGGTGGGCTCTTTCAATGGCAAATTGCAGAGATAGTTTGATGGAGTCTAGTAATGATAGAAGGGTTTGCTCTATGTATTCCTCCATGGGGCCATCAATGTTATTCTCTGGGATGCCGATAATGCGGATATTGTAGCGTCTAGAGCGCGACTCAAGGTCGTCATTCTTCTTACTGACCTCGTGGACCCTTCTGGATAGAGCGTTCATCTCAGCCCAGAGAGAGCTAATGTCATCCTCGGCGGTGCCCACTCAGTTCTCGACCTCCGTCACCCGGCCATCCGTCCTCTCCATGTATACTTTAATTGAACAGATCATTTCACTCATGTTGTCCAACTTAGAGTGGAGGGCAGTGAACCCCTCCCGCATATATTCAAACATCTTGGATGTATCTTGGTTGTCTGGGGCTGACGCTGCGGCCGTCTCAGGCTCCAATTTTGACTCCGACGATTTCTGTGTTGCCTTTGTAAACGTATTGATTGTGCTTTGTTTCTTGTTGTTTCCTCTGGGCATGCTGCCCAAGTGCATATTCGTCAACGCAAATTCGACAAAGTGTCGCAGGACACAGAGGGTTAATTGGAGGCTAATGGCCGAAGACACTGCTGAATGAGCTTGTGCTGAATAGGGGAGGAGCACCGGTGCCCCAGCCTCCAGCGCGGGAAATGGCATTAGAGCCTAGGGGATGCCCGTCGGCATTAGATGATATACGCGTTGTTTCCTGGAAGGGCTGTGTCCTCCCACGTAAGTATAGTATCAAGCACAAGGGGTATCCGATTCTTAGATCAGAGCCAACGCGGCCTCCTGTGGCTATCCCACTTTGCTTGGTGATTGACTGGCTGAGGTCTCTATGCCATCTGTAAGGACTGTTGACAAGCGCAGGTTGTGCAGGGAGGCGGGATCCACATGGAAAGTGTGCAATCAGTCTGTGTTCGGGCCGGCAGCGCCTCTGCCCCAGCAAGCCCACAGCGCCCCGGTCTCAGGTGACAGGAAGAGAGCATCGCATGGAGCCGCTCCACGGGTTCCCCTAAGAGTCTATCACGGCAGGAGCGCAGACTGCAGTAACTCTCCAGTGTCGGGACGGGGCTCGGCCAGCAGTCACAGGCAAGTCTCCCGGTCTTGGCAGCTGAGCATGGTAGCAAGCCATAGTGCCCAAATGTAGTAATTCGGAATAAAGGATGTACCCAGCACGGAGCTCCTGCTCTATTTGGCCATCTTCGATCGTGCGCAACAGCGCCCCCCCCATTGTTACAACATTTTGACACTAATGACAGTTCTACCGTACTATCAGTAATAACGCGCACTCACGCACACACAAAGATATACGGTAGTTGTATTTAGTTAGCAAAACCACATAAGGTAATGACTTTTAGGATGGAAAACAGTTGGTTAGTGTAAAACTAGCAGGGCATAAGGTTATAGGGGCAGTTTCTCCGCACAGCGATGCTTTTAAAGTCCAAAATGCAACCCTAGCCAAAAGGCAGTTCAGAGAAGCTCAAAGTCTTGTGAAGCATCAGAATACAAAAGTTCCTGTGGATACTTTGTAGTCTCTAGCCTTTAAGAGTCAGGAAGATTAAACCAACATTGGAGACCCTTTTAAAGGACTCTCTAAAGGGACACAAGCAGGAGCTTGGGTCGGGGGTAAGATGGGGCATCCTGGATACCTCTACGTGCACTCCAATGCTCTGGAGCAACATTTCGGATTAAGGTAAGTAATATCCTTACCCCCACAGTACCTTAGGTTTGAAGAAATGTTTGTGGCTGGATTCTCCTCGATGTGACAGTGATGGACCTGACCTCCGGATTCCTTGGTCTGGTGACAAAAGGCAGGCCAATGGACGGGTTCTCACAGCAGCAGTCTCGAGGAAAGACCTCTGGCACAGATGTCTTCAGCTCTTCTGGTCAGTCTGTGGTTTTGGCGCCTTTTCTTCAGCACCATCAAAGGACACGATTCACCTGGTCAACCTTCAGCACTGTGCCGAGGGGACTTGGATGAGTCAGATTGTGTCTCTGGAGGCTCACTTGAGCTCTGTAAAGACTTGGGCGGATTCGGCCTTTCAAAGACAATGCACTCCAATTTGGTCGGAGGTCTCCTGTTATTGGGGTTCCGCAGCGCTGGAGAGGCACAGCACCTCGGGAGATGGCTCAGATTGGAGTTACCCTAGGGACCGGTTGTTCCTACCAGTCTAAGGGAAGGAGCCATCCTCTTCAGAGTTCCTCTGTTGTACAGAAAACAGGGTCAGGAGAGCAGTGGGTGCTTCACAGTGTTACAAAGGGGTTGCAGACGTCTCTAGTTGTCTTCTTCGGCTACTTCAGTTTCCAGTGGCCAACTTGCCGTTCACCCCTCACCTCTTATTCAGTTTCAACACAAACTCCTCTGCAATCTCTCTCAGTAGTTTACAGAAAAGGACGGGTGGCTGTCCAATCAGGACAGCCAGACCCCCAGTGGGGGACGGTTCCATTAAGGCACTCAGGCAGACAAAGGGCAGTGGAGTGAATAACTCTTCCCCCACTTCCTGCCTTCCCAGACATCCTGGAGCTTAGGCGGGGGACACCCTAGGGTTTCTACCAAAGGCAAAACACTTAGACAGACCTCCGCCTCTCAGAATGATTGAACAAGGGCTAACAAAGAACAACCATAGTAGAAATGGCAAAAAAGAAAGAAGCCCCCAAGTTACTACTTAGGTGCCCCTATTGAGCACAACTGAATACAGTTTGCGGTAACAAATAGCACAATAGTTGGTAGGACACGTTCACTGCCACCAGCCATAACTAGAAGGTTGTCTATGTGACTAAAATGTTACAGGAGCAGTGAGAAGGGGCATACTATGTATCCCCTTGGCACTCCACATAATCTCTCAGAATATAAAGTTTTACGAGATACAACGTATCTCGCTATCCTTAAGAACTGTAGAGATTAAGGATAAGGTAAGAATCTCAAAGGAGAACCCAAAGGGTTCCCAGCAACACTGCCAAAAAGAGCTGTCTGCTGCAAAAGTAAGCTACAGATGCCTTAAAAGAGATATGGAGGAAAATAGACTCCATAGGACAGGTAAAACACAGGGAACAGAGTTCCAAAAGACAGAGCCCATGAGAATGAATGAGTGAAAAAAGGCTCCACTGATTCAGGATATAAGGAAGAAGGTCCAGAAGTCTAGAAAAAAGTGCTGGGGGTCTCAGTAGGAGAGGGTATGAAGAATACAAATGATACATCTCCCTAACAAGTCCAGACCCAGTTTGTGCCACACTGCGTCCCGTATAACGGTGGGTATCAGCGGTGCCTGTCTGATCTTTAATCTCATGTCGCTGTGCCAGCACTCACGGCATCCCTCCATCATTCCTCATATCTCTTGATCCATGCCAGGCCACCAGTAGGACTCTATCACCCAATGCCTTGTCACAGTACCTCCCACCACCCCCAAATGCCCAGAAGGAGTCCTGCACAATATTATTTTTCTCATGCCCATGGGCAGAATTACTTCATCATCCTTGACCAGAAGTTGCTTGGTTTTGAAAATGTCATTAGCCACTTTACAATATGGCCTTCTGGAATGGACCTTTCATTGAGCCACCCTTTCCTGACCCATTCTGCGAGTCTCACTATCGTGGAGTCATTGGGAGACTCGTCTCTCCAATGACTCTCGCTCATGTCCAAGAACTCTTTGCTCCTCAAATCTTCGATTGACGCAACCACGCATTCATCCTTTGGGAAGGTGGTTGCATTCTCCCTATTCCCAGGCAATCTCGACATGCAGTCAGATTGGGCATTTTTCCACCCTACAATGTGCTCAATTTCGTACGTGTTCTCCTGTAACGTTGCCGCAAAGCATGTCAGTTGAGGTGTAGATGTTTTCATTCCTCCCGGGATCAACATGTGAATTAATCGTTTGTGATTGTTCACTAACCGCAATTTAGTGCCCCACACGTAAGTTCTGAAATATTCCACTACCCATGCGCATTCCAACATTTCTTTTTCTACCGTCGAATAGTTCTTCTCTGCATTGGACCAGCCTTTGACCAATACTTTGAGGTAAATACTACTACATGTTGGGTAGCTCCCTTTTTTGGGGTTATTATGAGGCTATATGCACTGACATCCGTTATTGTGGTGGTTTTCCACAGTGGATTAAAGGGTCGCAGGGATGGTGCTTTCACGATTCTTTCCTTCATCGCCTCAAAAGCTGTCTTTTGCTCCTGGCGCCAGTTGAACTCAGCTCCTTTGAGCAACTATCTTAATGCAGTGGTTTCTGAGAAACTGGGGACAAACTTCCCCATAGTATTCGCCGATGCCAATGAACAATCCTAATTCATCTTTGTTGGCTGGCGTGGGAGCCTTTATGATAGCCCACACCAGGTTCTTTTGTGGACTTATTCCCTCGCTTGAGATCTTATATTCTAAATAGTCCACTTCAGTGGTTATATACACACGTTTATCGTATCTCAGTCTCACTCCCGCCTCTTGTAACTTGGTGAGAACCTACCTTAGTACCACGTGATGGGTTTCAACATCTTCAGCGTATATGAGAATATTGTCTTGAAAGTATAAGACATTTCCAATGTTGCGTAATAGGGTGTCCATCATTCGCTGAAATATGGATGCAGCAGACGACAACCCAAATGGCATTCTTGTAAACTGATACCATAAGGGGTGATGAACGCTGTCAGTGGTCTCGACTCTTTGTGTATTTGCCTCTCGTGTCCTATTTGGAGAACACATTTGCCTCCCTCATCATAAGGGCCAACTAGTTGATACTGGGGAGAGGGTACCTGTCCATAATGACTTCTATGTTCAAACTGGGTACATCTATGCACACCCTCAAGTCCTTAATCATCTTCTCAAGTTGCACTTGCAACACGCCTCGTGCGGTTACTGGTACTCAATTTGTGCTCGACAGGGATCGCATTCCGTGTCAGCTTGATCTTGTGCACATAGTTCTTAATTCTACCAGGTTCGTCGGAGAACAATCTGGGGAATTCTTCTCTTGACACACTGGCGCTCCTCTTGTATTCACCAACAACACTTAGTCCTCTTTGCTGGGCTACATTTTAATGTTTAGTTTCACCTGGTCATCGTAGCCTAATACTGCCGGCCTTTCTTCTGAAAGAAATACTCTGGTCTTTGTTACCCTGCCGTTGAATTCAGTGGTACCCTTAATGTACCCCAAAAGACACACAGAGGCGCCTCCGAAAACAGTGTGCTTGTGTTTTGTACTCAACACTTCTATCATGTTCTTGCCCACCATGTCTTTCTAGGTGCAAATGGGTAATATTGTTAAATCTGATCCTGAGTCTGCCATCAGTCTCATCTCACTTCCATCTATGTTAATGACACAGTGGAACTGTTAATCATTATGATGGTAGGTCTACCTTCATCTTCGGAAGACTCATAGCCTCTTGAATCTGATATCCGCACCAACCGACATCACTTTCTTGCCACTCCATTTACAAGTGACTGTGATGTGTCTGAATCTCCTGCAACTCGAACATTCTTTGTTTCTGGTAGGGCAGTCTCTGTCATTGGCCAGATGATGGGTACTAGTGCACCCGTGGCATTTCAAGGGTTCCTTTCCCATTTCTCATTTCTTAATTGGAATTTTGGTTTCTCCCTCACAGCATAAATGTCCACAGCCAGTGGGTTTCTGGCCCAGTCCTTGCACCTGCATGTTGTCTCCTCCACCGCTCTGGCGATTTGGATGGCCTTGTCCATCTGCAATTCCTTATCAAGGATAAACTTGTCCTGGACTTTCCTGTTATTGGTGTGCACCGTGAGCATGTCGCAAAGCATATTCTCAGCATTGTCTCCAAAAGTTTATAGCACAGTCAATTCCCGCATTTTCATCACATAATCGTCCACTTGTTCAGTAGGCTCCTGCTTCCGGTCGTAAAACCTGATCCTATGTAGCACAGTGTTCTCTTTGTTGGAGAATCTCTTGACTATTTTTCTTACTGCCTCCTTTAACCCATTATCGTTATCATCTTCAATCAGTTCAGGCTTCAAACTGGGGACAATTCTTTGTCCTTTCACACCCAATGCATTTAGTAGCATGGCTCTCTTTCTTTCAGCAGCGTAATCCACACCTCCCACTGCGTTCATGGATGTAATGAACAGCGGTTCCCACTGTGGCCATGGTACCACAGGCCTACCTGGAACTTGCAGGAACGCTGGGGGTGGCGTTGCACCTTGCATGGTGCTTGCTGTGGGTCCGTTTCTACCCCCTCATTGCCATTTATATTGTAAAGCAAAGCACCACACTGCTGGTTATTGAGAGTGACAGCTTTTAATGGCTCTTTGCAGACTCAATTAGATACAGGCAACAGTTGCTTCACTGCTGCTTTGTTAATTCAAGTCTGTGATTAATATTATCACTCAAAGCTGAGATAAAGGGTCTTCAGTCCTTCAAGTAAAGAGGATTGTTGGGAAGCATCCACTCAACACTGTACGTATGCTTTGACTCGCTAGTGGTGCGCTGCGCCTCTACACGTTCAGTGGGGAGTCTTGCGAGAGTATGGGGGATCCGCATCTCGTGAGACCGAGTCTTTACACCCACATACAATTTATAGGACTCTACTATGCCATAACTGTCGTATGTAGGACTAGATTGTTGTGGAGATATAGAATGTGTGGAGTATGTTCTAGGGAAGGGGATTGGAGAGGAGACAGTTGTGGAAGAGATGTCAGAGAGGTGTCCGGGGGGTTGTCACAAATAACTTACTTGAATAAACAGAATCTTCCTCATCCCATTGTATTAGTAGTAGTAGTATTACACCAAAAGCTCTGGTAGCCCCTCTACTGAGAACGGACACAACCAAATAACCTGTTCTATGGGAGGGTGCTCACTCTGGAGGGTCTACAACCACGTCTTAGCTCATGGTACCTTTCACAGAGGAGAAAGATACCATTTGCATATCAGTCTATGTCCCACCTACAAGATCACATAGATCAATATCCGCCATCTCACATCCCCCTACCCCTCCCCCTCACTTACCTTTTTCGGTGGCACACACAGAAGTGTGCCGTCGACTCTCCAGTACCCATGCAGCGTCAGTTCCCTCCCACCAATGTCATGGAAGCGGGAGACACCCCCTAAAATCCCAGAGCCCATAATCTCGAACAATTGAAGTAGGGGACACCCCCTCAACCTCTGCTCCCCCTGTTCAGCATTATGGCATTCAATATTTTGGTCAATGCTGAATGTGCAGTAAATGCAAATGCATACCGTTAGGTTCCAGTTGGTTTCTTTGCTTTCGTTGATGTGTCCAGGAATTATGTCATCTGGTCTGCTGAGGCTTATACTTTACCTTGCTCTGGAGAGATGCTGGGTAGATAAATAGTGCCACAGCCTAGGTGCCATATGGGTAACAATGAAGTGGGGGTTTCTCAGGTTGCCGGAGGGAAGAGCCAGGTCTTGAGGGCTTTCTGGAAGGAAAGGTGCTCCTCTACTCAGCAAATGCTAAGTGGAAGGGTGTTCTAGAGAGTGGCAGCTGGAACAGAGAAAGAGCATCCCCCTATTGTAGTGCAGAGCCTGATCTATGGTTTCTGTTAGGATGGTAGCATGTAAGTTTGTGTTGAAGGAATTCAGAGCCTGTCTTGCAGAGGGCAACGTGGGTGGTGCACATGACCTTGAAAGTGGCCCGTTGGCAGATAGGAAGCCAGTGGAGCTCCTGGAGGGCAGGAGTAATGTATTCTCTGTGGAAAGGGGTGACCAAGAGTCTTGCATCCGTTGAAGCTTTGTAAGCTGATAAGCGGGGGCACCCAGATAAAGGGAGTTCATGTAGTCTAGGTGGGAGAGAATGATAGGTAAAATTACTGTGACTCTGATTGTTGGAGAGAAAGGGGAAGATTCATCTGAGGGTGCAGACATGAAGATGGCAGGATCTAGATATTGCGTTGATTTGGTGAGAGAGTGTTAGATCCAAGTCCATTGTGCATCCCAGGTTTTTTACTGAACTGGATGCTGTGGGCTGGGGGCTTAGTTAGGGCAGTAAAGGGAAGAGCGCTATTGTACTGCAGATCAGGATTTCTGTTTTACCAGGATCAAGGAGGAGGTGGTAGGCTGTCATTCAGTGGTCAATTTTTGTGAGGCATGAGGCGAGGTTGGGAAGAGGCAGGGGACTCGGGGATCTTGAACATGATTTGAGTGTCATCCTCGTAATTGTAGCAGGTCATGTGAGCAAATGAGGGTGGGGAGAGGTATCGGGACCACCTAGTTATTTCATTTGGTGACGAGCGATAGTAGCGTGACCCTGATCGTGCATATGCAACCCTCCGGGATCCATTAGACAGGATCCATCGGGCTGCAGACATTTGACGGGATCCTTTTGGCCGTTTGGAGACTGCACCGGAGCATGTCAAGGTGAGCGGTTTCAATATTCATGGGAAATTGACAGTGTCAATTCAGAAGGTTCACTGCGTTACATCTCGCGCACACATAAGAAAGGGCGACTGCCGCACCATCGTAACATGCATGGAACATGTGTGAGGTGGCGCTCAGACAGAACAGCATGCAAAATAACACCGGGGGCGCACCTAAAGACTGAAAGGCAGCATCATCCTGGGAGCTACGAGGGGCGGCTGGATCATCACTGTGCCACCTGAGACGGCATCTGGGGGCGGCCGGAGGTCTCCTGGCTCCCCATCTGGCTGGAGTGCGGCGTCTGATCCACAGGCAGCCCGGCTTTCTGGCGGGGCAGCGGCAGGTGGGGCACAGAGGAACCATTGCACCGATGTGGACCCAGTAAGAGAAGCCGGCTGTCTGGACACATACTGCCTTCAAGAGCATGCGGGCGCCCCGGTAATCCACCGTAGAGCGCCTGCACAGCTCACTCACGGACACCGGAGAAGAACCTGCTAATACCACCACGCTTCCTCCCAACGACGACGGGTGATCGTGGAACCTGTGAACGCACAAGCAAAGAGACGCCGGCAGCCGAAACACATGCAGCCCTGAAGAGCATGCAGGCTCTCCGGTAATTCACCATAGAGCGTCTGCACATGCACGGCTGCCGGAGAAAAATCTGTTGATAGCACCACGCACCCTCCCAACGGACGGACATAATGCACAAGGTGAGGCTGACCGCCTTACCTCCCTCCATCCCCTAATCAATATACGAACTAACAAGGTATACCAGTCGCAAGGGTAGACGGCCTGAATAATTTGGTGGCGACACACCGAACAAGCACATAAGGGAGCAACACAGCTCAGCCTCCCCACTTTGGTGACCCGCTACGTTTGGAATCCCTCCCCGCTCCAGCATAAACTACCAACGCTATACTAATCCAGGGCGCACATGCAATTTAATGATCCAAACACTTCGGCAGCGGCTCCAAGGGCCCCTACAAACCCACACAGTTATAAGGCCCGCTACCCCTGGACACAGAGACTCACCTTCTAAGATTGTATCATTACGGCCACTTGCACAACTCACACTGCAAGGAGAGTTGGGAAGGCCTACGATGCGCTGGGATTCACCCGAGACACCGCAGCATAGCCACTGAAGAAGGATGTGGTGGCCCCCTGCCTCCCCATAACCTGCCAACAAGTCTTGCATAACGCGGTTCCTCCTAACAGACAACGCTACACAGAGTGAGGCCGACTGTAACGCTCACCTGGTTCCCACGGAGGCGCGGCGTCGAAGGCGCAGAACTCTGAAGATGGACAGGAAGGGCCCCTCTATTCTGGCTTCCCTGGCTCGTTGGATACCCTCCTGTGCGTGAAAAGGGAGTATTACCAACTGTGGAACAATGCTCAAGCCTCCCACTCCCTTCCAACCCTCCACGATACCTCCTCCACGATTCCCCGTGAAGCCTCACCTTAGGGTTTGGAAGGATGAGCTCTCCATCCTGCTTCTGATGCAGGGGCGCGTTGAAACCCAGTTACTTCACTGGATTGAGGATTTATGGGAGTTCAGGTAAGCTTGACTGTTCAGGTAAGGCGCTGTAAAAGTTCTGTTCAAAAGTTCAAGCTTAATAATAATGTTCCTTGTCTAATTGCAGCAAGCGCTAATGCTTATGTCTTTTTCCCCTTAGGGGCCGGGGTTCGGAATGCCGGAGATATGGCGCCGACCCGAAGTGAAACAGTTCTGGATGAGCGCTCAGGTAATGTCTTTGCATTCACTCATTCAATGTCTTTGTCTTTTTTCCCCATAGGGGCCGGGGTCCGGAGATGCCAGGAAGCGACAGGACCCGAAATGCAGTGGGAATAATCCAACAGGTAAGACTTAAAAGGAAACTGAGCTTTCCTTATTCCTTTTCTCCCTCTCACCTTTGTTCTTGTCTTTTTTCCTCTAGGCGCCGGGGCGTAGCTGAATCCGGAAGATCGCTGCTGAAGATGGAAGCGCCTTGCAAAGGTGAGTAAAATGCAGCGCTGCAGCGATCGAAACGAAATGCCTTTAAAATGATTTCTTCCTTTTCAGGGCCGTTGGAGAAATGACTCCGGGATGCAGATTTAGCAGGTAAGGGCTTTTCTTCTCCTATTCTCTTCCTTTCTCCCCTTGCAGGTGTTCCAGGGTGCTGGCAGGCGTGGCTGAAGTCAGGATGCAGGAGCTGACACGGTGAGGGTCCAGCTGCTAGGTGCAGAACAACGCGAAGCATGTGTGGCTGTTCGGGTGGGGTTTAAATAGCCTTGGAAGAAGTTCCTGGTATGTATCCTTCCACCAATCAGGTATGTATCCTTCCCCGACCACACCCGGGTGGTGAAGTAGTCCTACAGGTTAAGTAGTCCCATTCAGGCCTCAAGAGGGCCTGGATGAAGCAGCAAGGTCTGCATCAGGTAAGTGTGCACCCAAGCACTTAAACACATATCCTCTTCTATGAGCCTGGCGCCTAAGGCGCCAGGACTGGGGTCCGCTATGAGCCTGGCGCCTAAGGCGCCAGGACTGAGTCCAAAGGGCCCCGACTTGGGCCCGCTGAGACTTCCCTGGGGAAAATGATGTCTGCCTCTGGGGTTGCTGGGCCCGGCCTGGCTCCTTAGAGGTAGGCATCATGACAGTACCCCCCCTCAAGGCCCCTCCCAAGGTCTTTTCCTCCGGGGGTTTTGGTTTGTGCGGGAATCTTCGATGGAATCTTTGAATTAATCGTGGTGCGTGAACATAGTTACTGGGTTCCCAAGATCTTTCCTGGGGTCCATATCCTTTCCAATCAACAAGATAAAAGAGTTTCGACTTAACTATCTTGGAATCTAAAATGTCTTTCACTTCGAATTCTAATTTTCCATCAATTTGGACAGGGCCTGGGGGCTCAGACAGTCTGGTTCCAGGTTGTACTGGTTTTAGAAGAGATGCGTGAAAAACGGGATGAATCCGCATGTTGGATGGTAAATCGAGTTTAAAGGCCACTGGGTTGATAATAGCTTTGATGGGGTAAGGCCCAATGAATCTGGTATTAAAAGTTCGCTGACCCTTGAGGGGTAGATGTTTAGTTGCTAGCCATACCTGATTTCCTACTTGGTAAGGAGGAGTTTTACTTCGGTGCAAATCAGCGTTTTCTTTATACTTTTTCTTGGCTTGCTGTAAGTGGGTTGTAGCTTCTTTGAAGGCTTGGGTTATTGTGGAATGTAGGTGATTTACTGCAGGCATCTCCAGGGTCAGAGGTGGATCTAGGTCAGAGGTCCGAGGATGGTGACCATACAGGGTATAAAAAGGAGTCTGTCCGGTTCCAGAAAGCACTGAATTGTTGTAAGCATATTCTGCAATCCAAAGAATGTCCTTCCAATTCAACTCGGATTGGTGTAACATGCACCGCAGATATTGCTCGAGAGTCTAATTGGTTCTCTCGGTTTGTCCGTCGGTCTGGGGGTGGTGGCTGGTGGATAACCGCACGTCTATTTGTGCTAGTTGGCAACATTTCTTCCAAAAGTGGGAGATAAATTTACTTCCACGGTCTGAGACTAATATGGAAGGGAAGCCATGTAACCGCACTATATTTTCCATAAATTCCTTGGCCAAAGTGGAAGCTGACGACAATCCTTTTAAAGGGATAAAATGGGCCATTTTGGAGAATAGATCCACTATTACGAGAATTGTGTTGTAACCACCACAAGGAGGCAGGTCAGTTATAAAGTCCATTGACAAGGTGTGCCAAGGTGCTGGTGGAATGTCCAAAGGTTGAAGTAGGCCGGCTGGCCTTTTCTTTTGACTCTTATTTTGGGCACAGATTCCGCAAGACAACACAAATGACTTTGTCTTTTCTCCAAGAAGGCCACCAGAAGTGGCGTTTGATCTTTTCTTCTGTTTTCGCGATACCGGGGTGTCCTTCCATTAATGATTCATGATGACGGGTAATGACAAGTTCCTGCAATTCTTTACGTGGCAGAAATAAACGCTCTTGGAAGTAGGGTAAATCATCCTTAACGGTGTAGTGAGGACCCTTTTGACTCCATTCCAGTAAGGCAGAAGAGTCAAAAAGCTGTTTTACTTGAGCTTGGATGTCCTCAATGGTTTGCAATGAAGTCAAGCCCAGAATTCTTTGTTCCGGTATGATTGGCACAGGTTCTAAACTCGAATTGGGTTCTTCCATGCCTATCCGGGATAAGGCATCTGCCTTACCATTCTTGCAGCCAGGGCGATAGGTAATTACAAAATCAAATTCCGCAAACAATAAAGCCCATCGGAGTTGTCGCGAAGATTGAGCTTTGGCCGTCTTTAAATACTGCAAATTTCTGTGGTCCGTAATTACGGTGATGGTGTGTCTTGCACCGAGAAGATAGTGACGCCAAGCCTTGAAAGCTGGTTTAATAGCCAGTAGTTCTTTGTCGGTAATTGCTTAATTGAGTTCAGGTGGAGAGAATTTTCTGGACCAAAAGGCTACAGGGTGTAGTTGGTTAGTTTCTGGGTCTCTTTGCGACAGGACAGCTCCCATGGCCGAACTGGATGCATCGGTTTCCACGATGTAAGGGAGATCTGGGCGCGGGTGCTTCAATACAGGTGCAGAGGTGAATTTGGTTTTCAGGTCCTGAAAGGCTTGTTCAGCCTCAAGAGTCCATTCAAAGCGTTTGTTTTTCTTTAGGAGAGCTGTGATGGGTTGAACAGTTCGAGAAAATTCCGGGATGAACCTTCGATAGAAATTGGCAAAGCCAAGCATGCTTTGCACTCCCTTTACAGAGCAAGGAGATGGCCATTTGAGAATGGCGTCCACTTTCCGCGAGTCCATTCGGATTCCTTGAGGTGTCAGGATGAATCCGAGAAACTCCACTTCTGTGGTATGAAAAACGCATTTTTCGAGCTTGGCAAATAATTTGTGCTGGCGCAATTTCTCAAGAACTGCCCTAACATGGTTTCTGTGATCAGATTCTGAGGAGGAATACACCAGGATGTCGTCAATATAAACGATGACACAAACATCGATAAGTTCCCAAAGAACATCATTCATGAAGTACTGAAAGGCGGCAGGTGCGTTGCACAAACCGAAGGGCATTACTTGATATTCGAAGAGCCAAAATTTGGTGCGGAATGCAGTCTTCCACTCGTCGCCCTCTTTTATACGTACCAGGTGGTAAGCTCCTCGGAGATCTAGCTTGGTGTACACACGAGCATCTTTTACTTGGTCGATAAGCTCAGGTATCAGGGGCAAAGGGTAACAATTCTTAATCGTTATCTGATTTAGGGCGCGGCAGTCAATACAGGCCCTAAGTTCTCCTTCCTTTTTAGGTACGAAGAACAAAGCGGAAGAGACTGGTGACTTTGATGGGCGAAGAAACCATTGGCCAGGTATTGATCCAAATACTGGCGCAAATGCAGGTTCTCAGGTTCAGTAAGAGCACAAATCCTACTACAAGGTAGTTGTGCATTGGGTACCAAGTCGATTTGGCAATCGTAAGATCGATGGGGAGGTAAGGTGTTAGCCTGCTCTTTCTGAAAAACGTCTTGGAATTCTTGGTATTCAGATGGTAGCTGTACAGGGGTGGAAGTTACAGAGGCTAGACCCATAGCTGGATTCCTTGGGTAACAGGTTGGTTCACAATCAGGAAAAGTTATCTTCTTTGCTCGCCAGTCTATTCTCGGATTATGTGTTTCTAACCAAGGGATTCCAAGAAGTACTTGAAATTGTGGGGCCTTGATCACATCAAACACGATTGCTTCCCGATGTCCGTCCTGACCCACCAGAGTGATTTTAACTGTGGAATGCGTTACAGGCCCTGAGGCTATTTCGGTTCCATCAACTGTAGTAATTACATCTCGGGCTACTTTCGGGCGGAGAGGAAGCTTAATCCTGGAAGCCAATTCACGGTCTATGTAATTTCCAATAGCTCCACTGTCTATGTATGCTTTTATAGCATGCAACTGCTGAGGCTGTTTTGGGTTCACAAGCACCATTGGCATGACAAAATGCGAGGTCAAAGAGTTTGTTTTCAAGCTCGGCAAGCAGACCCCTACGCTTGTCGGGCTAGGTCGTTTCCCGAACCAGGTGTCAATAACTTGTTATCAGTGGCTCCAACCACCTTCTTGGGTGGTTTAACTGGACAACTTTGAAGAAAGTGACCGGAAGTTCCGCAATACAGACAAAGTTGCATTTGTCGCCTTCTCTCTCGTTCCTTCTGCGTTAATGGTCCTTTAACACTGCCAATTTGCATAGGTTCGGAAACGTCAGTACTCTTGGAGTTAACGTGGGTCTTCATAGGTACTCTGGTTTCATACTTGAGCCAATCTGCTTTTCTATTTTGAAGTCTGTGATCAAGTTGAACCACTAAGTCTATGTAGTCTGCGCAGGCCTGGGGTGGGTCTACTATCTGAGCTATAACATCTTTAAGCTCTCCGCGCAGGCCTCGATGAAACAATGTGAAACTTTTTATTTTCAGGCCATCCAGTTTCCACAACTAGTCTATTAAAGGTGGCGATATAGGACAAAAGATCCTGATTACCTTGTCGTAAGGATAGCAGTTCGTTGTCAAGGGCCTGTCCCTGCGAGTGTCGAGCGAACAATCTTTCCATGCTGGCCTGGAAGCCCTGGAAATCCCGGAGAATGGGATCATCCTGATTTACCAATGGAATAGACCAATCGGCAGCACAGCCACTGAGGTAAGATAGTACAAAGGCTACTTTGGTCTGGTCGTTGGGGAAGGCCCCGGGCCTGCATAAAAAGTGTAAACGGCATTGGTTCATAAAAACGGCATATTTCTTGGGATCCCCCGCAAAACGTTCCGGCGGGGCCAAAGGCATGTGTCCAGGTAGATTGATTTGTACCGGGTTATTCGAACCCATTGTTGTAGAAATATCTCCGGAAACAGGTAAAGGAGTGTGCTCTGCCTGGCCCTGCAATAACCTTTTGGCCAGATCATCAGTTCTTTCCTTGGATAGGATTAGTTCCCTTCTGAGAGCATTAGTCTCCTGGCGGGCTGAGTGCACTTCTGCCCGTAATTCCCCTAAAAGATGGGCCAGCTGATCTGTCTCGGAAGTCTCCATAGCGCCCAGGTGGGAAATTGTGGTAAGGCTTCGCGTTCTGTAACGCTCACCTGGTTCCCACGGAGGCGCGGCGTCGAAGGCGCAGAACTCTGAAGATGGACAGGAAGGGCCCCTCTATTCTGGCTTCCCTGGCTCGTTGGATACCCTCCTGTGTGTGAAAAGGGAGTATTACCAACTGTGGAACAATGCTCAAGCCTCCCACACCCTTCCAACCCTCCACGATACCTCCTCCACGATTCCCCGTGAAGCCTCACCTTAGGGTTTGGAAGGATGAGCTCTCCATCCTGCTTCTGATGCAGGGGCGCGTTGAAACCCAGTTACTTCACTGGATTGAGGATTGATGGGAGTTCAGGTAAGCTTGACTGTTCAGGTAAGGCGCTGTAAAAGTTCTGTTCAAAAGTTCAAGCTTAATAATAATGTTCCTTGTCTAATTGCAGCAAGCGCTAATGCTTATGTCTTTTTCCCCTTAGGGGCCGGGGTTCGGAATGCCGGAGATATGGCGCCGACCCGAAGTGAAACAGTTCTGGATGAGCGCTCAGGTAATGTCTTTGCATTCACTCATTCAATGTCTTTGTCTTTTTTCCCCATAGGGGCCGGGGTCCGGAGATGCCAGGAAGCGACAGGACCCGAAATGCAGTGGGAATAATCCAACAGGTAAGACTTAAAAGGAAACTGAGCTTTCCTTATTCCTTTTCTCCCTCTCACCTTTGTTCTTGTCTTTTTTCCTCTAGGCGCCGGGGCGTAGCTGAATCCGGAAGATCGCTGCTGAAGATGGAAGCGCCTTGCAAAGGTGAGTAAAATGCAGCGCTGCAGCGATCGAAACGAAATGCCTTTAAAATGATGTCTTCCTTTTCAGGGCCGTTGGAGACATGACTCCGGGATGCAGATTTAGCAGGTAAGGGCTTTTCTTCTCCTATTCTCTTCCTTTCTCCCCTTGCAGGTGTTCCAGGGTGCTGGCAGGCGTGGCTGAAGTCAGGATGCAGGAGCTGACACGGTGAGGGTCCAGCTGCTAGGTGCAGAACAACGCGAAGCATGTGTGGCTGTTCGGGTGGGGTTTAAATAGCCTTGGAAGAAGTTCCTGGTATGTATCCTTCCACCAATCAGGTATGTATCCTTCCCCGACCACACCCGGGTGGTGAAGTAGTCCTACAGGTTAAGTAGTCCCATTCAGGCCTCAAGAGGGCCTGGATGAAGCAGCAAGGTCTGCATCAGGTAAGTGTGCACCCAAGCACTTAAACACATATCCTCTTCTATGAGCCTGGCGCCTAAGGCGCCAGGACTGGGGTCTGCTATGAGCCTGGCGCCTAAGGCGCCAGGACTGAGTCCAAAGGGCCCCGACTTGGGCCCGCTGAGACTTCCCTGGGGAAAATGATGTCTGCCTCTGGGGTTGCTGGGCCCGGCCTGGCTACTTAGAGGTAGGCATCATGACACCGACCCCGTCCCCTCCCCCCGACCCAGACCCAGTGCAAGGCAGCTTGACCATATGCAACCCCTCCTAAGGCGCGGGTAGTCTGGGGCAGACGGCCTGAGCAATGCTGAGACTACGCTTAGCCACAATACACAGGAACAACACTGCCCGCCATCCCCATCCGGGAAGCCAGCACAGATCCGATTCCCCCCCAAACACGCAAAGACTATTGGCTTCTGTGCAGCCACTCTTGGTCTAACGTGGCCCCCCAGGGCTCATACCCCACTGTTGTCCAGCGGCACATCAATTCCAGCAAGGACTCCATAAGCACTCTACAAACCTTATACAATGACGAGGCCTGGTACTCTTGATACTTGGGCAACTCTCCGGCGCGTACAACTACCTCGCCCAGGGAGACCAAACTGCTGTGGCCCCATATGTAACCCACGGAGGGGAGTCTGGAAGGCCTGTGCTGCACTAGGGACTCATCTACAGCACTGCAACACTACAACTGAAGAAAGGCGAAATGCCCACCGGGCCCCACGACTGCCCGACACAGTGTCCATAACAGACCGCCAGGGAGCCGTAGCACACACACAGGGTAGCAAACGGCTCAGCTATAAAGTCTGCTGGGCAGCCAGGTACACCCGACCTGGGCACAAGCCCCTTACAACGGCGAGAGCTGAATAAGAGCCCGCACAGAAGCATTGAGACACTGGCTACAAGCCACGCACCACAGCCCAACACTACGGTTAACAACACGAGGGGGCACGGGGCAGGACACGGAGCCTGGGCTCACCCCATTTGTATGATGGATTACAGTAACTGGAGCGAAAGGGTGCAGTAAGTTCCGAGCTGAGCCGACCAGACATCTGGACATTGCGCAACACCGGTACATGCAGGTAATTACTGGCACAAGTAACTCAACCTGTATATCACATTATTAAGGTCTAATTACCTACCACACTGAGATGCGCCCGACAGCCGAGGTATTCCGACCACACGACACAGCAACCTACTGAAGATAGGGCCATCACCGGTAGAGGAGAAATTAGTTACATTTTCAGCACAGACCACGGAAATCAGTAACTAGCAGAGACGGCATACTGAACATAGCAGCCACAGCAATATACCACATCTGCATCTTGGATATAAGGCGGGAGACAAGTGACTCATAACAGATTGCCTCAACACATCAGACACGCAGCAACGAAAGGAAGACCGCCTCCCAAGTGTTCATTGCTCTGCCCACCCAAGCCTCAAAGCGGCTAACCTCTGGCGAACACCAGGTCGCACCCCATACTCAAACCAGGAGCTGGGACCACAGGACAATAGAATCCTTGGTGGGAAAGCCACTACTGCAGTCCTACGCACCCCGCTTCCCCCCTCTTGCTAGAGGGACTCAGAGTCTGCGCAGCCAAAGCAGTCACAGCTCCCCTCATCCCTAAACCCGAGACTGACGGACCAGCCCCAAATCTCTACGCTGCGACCTCAGCACATCTCACCTCAGCCGGAGACTCTGACCTAGATCCATCATGTCGGAAAAACCAGCCAAGCATACAGACATTGCTACTCTCCTATCCACCCCTGCAACAACAGATCCAGGAGGGGGGACCGCCTAGAACCAGGGGAAACCAATGCCGGGAGCATGCACGCAGAACCACCCCGGGAAGGCCTGACTCAGGTGGTCACAAAGTCTGACCTCCAGGACCTCCTAGCAGCATTGACCAAAGAATTTCAGAAGGGCACCGATGAGGTAAAGAGCACCATCACAGAGCTTGAAACGAGAGTGGGGGAACTAGAGACAAGAACAATGGAGGCAGAAACCACCCTGTGCAAGCACAGCTACGAAATTCAGAAGGGGGCAGACAGGCAGAGCGCACTTAAAGCCCACTGCGAAGCACTCAAACTCAAGCAGGAGGACTCAAAGAACCGCTCCCGCCGCAACGACATTCGCCCAAGAGGGATCCCCACATCCATTCCACAGGCGGACCTCGAGCATTATGTGAGCAATCTTTTCCGCTTCATAATCACCCTGCCGGACGACTCCCCCCTGGTGCTCGACAGGGTCCGCAGAACTAGAGTTAAATCCAATGCCTCTGCCCCGCCTGACATCCTGGCAAGAGTACACTACTTCAAGGTCAAGGAGGAGATCATGCGGGAGGCTAGGAGCTCCCTGCGAATACAGTTCAGGGATGCCTCAATCTGCCTTTACCAAGATCTACCGCCACCACACTCCTGAAAAGGAAAGCACTGAAACCAGTGATGCAATGGCTGAGGGAAAAGGGCGTATCAGACAATTGGGGCTTTCCCCCGGCCCTGATTTTCCCCTGGAATGGGAGCATCCGGCACATACGCAAACTACATGAGGCCGAAAAACTACTGAACCCAGCAGCAGAGGGAGAAACCAACAACGAGGAAGTGCCCTCAGACCAAGAAGACCGGCAGAACTCTAACCGTTCCTGGTCCCGGGTGGAGAGATGCAGTCGAAAAATCAGGGGACCTCTACTCAAAGGCAAACGGCCAAGCAACGACGGCTAAGGTGGGGCGACACCGACACCCAGGTTCCCCCGGAACCAGACGCCAGCCACTAACACTGGACATGCATCGAATTCTCGAAGCAAAACACCACTTCAACCTCACATACAGCTTTCACCGCCACGAAATAGAGGCCTAAGGGTCTCATCGTCAAAGGATTGCGTTGGCCCAGCCAGAGCCCCCGTTGATCGAAGGCTGGCCCAGTTGACCAAATTTTGTTTTAATGGGAGGAATAGAGGGGTGGCCACCGAGGGGGGGACAAACCCCCAACACAGGTCCCAGCTCACTTGGCAGCCGCCCGCACAGGCCGGCAATAAGCAGAGCATGATGGTGCCCACTAGCTGCAAACTGCCCACACCGAAATGGGGTCATCCATTAAGAACCTGACCATGATCACCTGGAATGTCCAGGGCCTCAACTCCCCCATGAAACGGAAGTCCGTGGAACACCGCCTGACCCAGCTAAAGGCGGATGTAGTCTTTCTACAAGAAACCCATCTCCTAGCTGCGGACGAACAGAGAGTCAAATACCAAAGGTTCCCTAAAAGATACTTTGCATCCTCTGGCCAGAAGAGGGGAGTGGTGGCAGTCCTGCTCAGTCAATCAGCGGCACTAACAAAGGTCACAGTCAAACGGGACCCCGAGGGCAGGTTCCTAATGATTAAAGGCCTACTGGTCGAGCTCCCAATAACCATCCTAGCAAACTACTGCCCAAACAAAGCCCAGGAGCGCTTCCTACGTAGGATCCTCCCGGTCATATCGTCCTTTGCCGAAGGCAAACTACTGATCGGAGGGGACTTCAACCTCACCCCGGACCCAACCATCGAAAAGACCTTACCACCCTCTGGAACAGACTTCACGAAGGCACTGGGGTTCGCAGAATTCCTAAGAGAGACAGAGACAATCGACACCTGGAGGCTGGCGAAAGACAAGACTCGCGACTACACTTTCTTTTCGCATGTCTACAGGGGTCTCTCCAGGATAGACCTTCTACTCATCTCAAGCTCGCTGTTCCCAAGCATTGTGAACATCCACATTGGCCTGAGAGAGTTCATTCAAGATGAACTTGGTCCCTAGACTGCTCTACCACTGCCAAGCCCCCCGGTAACAATACCCAAACAAGCCAAAGTAACCAGGAAAGTCTTACTTGGGAGCCCCAGGTCTGGAGGTCTGGGAGTCCCTGAGGTCGAAAGGTACTGCCTAGCCGGCCAGCTCTCGGCGGCATTCATGTGGCAACCTGGCATCAACAAGCCCCACTGGCTAAAGCTGGAGGAGGCCTGGAGCCAATACCCACTGGGATCCCTCCCACACATCGCATGGCCCAAAAATCCCCCTAACGCCAGGCCCCTCTCGACCACCAGGAACACGGTAAGCAGCTGGAAACAGGCGGCAAGGAAGTGGAACTGCAGGAGCACGGTGGGTCCACTATCTCCGATCTGGGAGAACCCGGAATTCGCCCCAGGCCAAGGGCAAAACTTTTTTTTTCTAAGTGGAAGGCGGGCAGCCTGCAGCACGTAGCGGACTTCTACGAAGGAGACTCTCTACTCACCTTTGAGGATTGCAAGAGAAAATTCCAGGTACCGGAAACCGAGAGATTTCACTACACCCAGCTCCGACATTGTTTGTCACATGACTCAATGAGAATACATGGGCTCAGAGAACTGTCAGCAAATCCGACAGATCACAGGCCTATCAATACCGTGGGAACCCGGGATTGTCCTACTGGGAGACACGGGAGAAGGACAGTTCCTGATGAGTGGCAACCTGGCGGACCTCTGCACACACCTACTAACCGCAGCCAAGATATCAATCGCCAAGCTGGGAAACTTCAGGAAGGCCCAGCAATCCCTGTGTGGTGGGTCAAATGCTGGGACATCGCCGCAGCCGAGAAAATTACCGCCATCCGCCTGGGCAACCAAAACAACTTGCACAGCACCTGGAGCCCATTCCTGGACTTTGTGGAAAGATTCCCGGGAGTGGCCAGACAACCTCCAGCGCTCCGCTGGCTAATTAAAATGGACTAACATCCTAGCTTCCCCCTGGACCGGCGCACATGGCTGCCTACCCTATCGCAACCACAGCACCCATTCCCTTTAACTTCAATCTGAGACTGACTCCCCTGGACCACCCCGGAACTCACCCCCCATTCTTTTCTCCCCTTTCGTTTTGTGTTTTTGTTCTTTTTACCTCCATTGAGGCAGGTTTTCTTTTTCTGGTTTACTATGTTTCACTCAAAAGCATGTCACAAAGAATAATGAAGCATCTGTTGTTTATAAATGCCAATAAAATGTTACATTGAAGAAAAAAAAAAAAAAGAACAGCATGCAAAATTAATATGGAGTGCGCTTGAGACGCGCAGTGGATGGTGTACATTAGAGGAGATTACTTGCTGACGTCAGACCGCATGCATGTTTAAAGTAAAGAACCTTGAGGTGTGATATTACGTGCCACCATTTTGTTTTTTGAAATTAACTTTAATTACATAATTTCGAGTGTGGATGTCACAAGCAACAGCAATGCAATATTGATGCAACTGGAGAAGGTAAATTGTGACAAATAGAGAGAATTACAAGAGAGATGGGTCAGGTGTAAAAGAATAAATGCAGGGTATAAATATAAAAATACATCCTCCGCAATCATTTTTAGCAGTACCTGGTGATCCTCCTATACCATGGATAGAGTGGAAGGAGTAGTGGGGGAACTATATTGGCACAATTGAAAATGAACCTTCAACACCGACAAGAGTATAGAGTATTTAGTGAATTACCACCCCCGAGATCTGTAGAAGCAGATGGGACAAATATGATCTGGCTCTGAACAATTGGACGTGTATTATCCTAAAACCTACATTGCAGTGAACAGATATTATTTCTACTCTAGGAAACAAGAAATGGAGGGAGGTAGATGAGTATGTGAGTGATATCAAGAATCTAGCAGCAGCATGGAACTTTGGGAGTGGTGTGACAGTGGATGAGCTTATAAAAGAACAAATTGTTATTCACACAAACAGGGATAATATACAAGATGTGCTCTGGATGTGTGGGGATCCCTTCCTTGAAAAGACGATTGCTATAGCAAAGAAAGTGGAACACACCACTGTATGTGCTAAAGCTATTAAGGAAAAGAGACGATGTGATGAAAACAATTCTAGTTGCTGTTATAAAAGCAGAAAGAGAAAGAAACAAAAGAAAATGTTAGCAAAAAAAAGGAAGAATGAAGGAGTTCTTCAAGGAAGGTTTCTAGTGAACTGAGAATGAGCTTTCAAAGAGGGAAGTGTTATATATGTGGAAAAAAGGGGCAATATGCAAATTCTAAAACATGTCCAGCCCTGAATCAGAAATGTTGAAATTGTGGAATGAAGGGACATTTTGGAATTATATGCAGAAACAGGAAGCAAAGGAATCACTCGAATCAGAACAAAATAAAGTGGATGCAAGAAGAACAGGCAGATGAGAAGGAAGAACTGGAAGTGGTGACTGTAAGGGACAATAACTAGAGAACTGCTTAAAATATATTTAAAATAGATGGAACTTCCTCTGAACTAATGGTGGACTCAGGGTCTCTGTATACTATAATAACGAAAGAGAAATGAAGTGAATTATGCAGGAAGGGTTACAAATCTGAATTGAGGAGATCTGATATTAGAGATCTATGAGCATTTGAGGGTTCAGTGATCAAAATGGTTGGGTACCGAATGGCATTAATGGAGTTTAAAGGAAGGATGGCAGAAGTTAAGGTATAAGTGGCTAAAAAAGGAGTGAATGTTTTAGATTGGGAGAACCAAGCTAAACTTAAGATAAAACTCAGTCCAGGAAGTGATGATCCTATTTCTTTAGTGGTAAGGAAGGAGGTAATGAAAAGAATTGCAGAGGGGATTGTAGGGAAGGCATGGTATGGTATCAAAAGTATGACACTGACACAATGGAGACAATTTGTAAAATCTTTATTGAAAATGTTGGGGTTGGAGAAACTCCTACTCTGCCATATAACTCAGATTGTAGTAGTCTTCACCATCAAACGATAAATAAAACAGTCGTAGTAGAGTCCATCAAATCAAAATTGCCTATGCTAACAAAACCTAATGCTTGGCCTATCTCTTGTACAAAAGGTGTAAATGTATGCAAAGGAAAAATCAGTGTTCAAAAGAATTAAGGTCGTTGAGACAGCTCTCCTCCTCACGTTAAACCTCACAGAGTAAGGTTGTCCTCGTAGGCAGGACGACACACTCTGGCTTGGTTTCTAACACTCTAAGCAGTTCCAGACCGTGGATTGAGGCTCTGCTTGCCTTCCACATTAAAGTCTCTTTCTTGACTTTCAAAATGTATTCCAACGTAAAGGCCACAAAAGAACTTCTCTGTCAGGCTCAGACCTCTCACGTCACAGTTCAAGACAAAACTGCAAGGGGTCTCCCTTCCCCAAGCATATTAAACTTTGGTTCTCCCTCAATCGGGCTTGGGGCCCTTTCCGATGTCAAAGACTTTAGAATGTGCGTGGTTCTTTTACCAGACCACCGGAAGGACCACTTTGACTGAAAGTTCATGTTTTCTTTCACTTAATTCGCTTTTGCTGTTTGTTTGCTTTATAACTTCAAACAATGTACCTTTCACAGAGATATTTGCTTTCACTGAACCACTCCATTAGTATGGCTGATCTCACAGCTGCTTTTGACTTCAAAGTTAATTCACAGGACTGCCTTTCTTCACGTCTCATCCACACCTGTGCAGACCTTTACTTGTGATATAATGTTGCTACGTCATTCACTTTAACACACACCGGTCTCTCGGGTCGCTTGCCAACTCACCGCCTGTGTGTGCTTCTTTCTTGTTTTGCTATTTTCAATTCACAAGTCAAGGTTAGTACCACAGACTTGGCCTTACCTCCCCAACTCTGCTGTACACCCGAGAGGGTTGCTGGTGCCCTTGGAAAACAATACAATCTTCACTTTTGGGATCTGGCCTTCTCCACATGTCTTTTGCGGTCTGTCTGAGGCAACGACCTCCACTAGAGAAACCTTGGGGTTTTCAGCCCGCTGCTCTCTTCCCTTGGTCTGTTGCTCTGCTCCAGTGGGTGTGCCCTTGCCTCGGATGTTCTGCTCATACTCATGTTCCGCCTTGCTCAGAGTGCGTCTTTAGGTGTAGCCTTTTGTTTGTGTGAGGAGAGCTAACTGTTAGCAGGTGCCTGATTTTGCCTGTCCCGATCAACTGGACATGTCCAGTACAATATGAGAAAGTTAGTGTGGTTATTCTGTCACCCTCTTCCTCGGTCCAGTGTTTGTGCAAAAACAGAGTGGGGGGGAGTTGGGACTTCAGAAAATCCTAGAAAATAGGATGGGGTAGATGAACAAAAAAGGGGGGAATACCACATCTCCCCATCGGTTGGCTCATCCCTTCTCCCCAAAGGCCTGCTCACAGAGGTGATCCTCCCGCACCGGCCAACCCCCACAGTCTGGATCCAAAGGCGATGGCGGTGCCCTGGCCACCTGAGAGAGAAATCGTCAGGGACTCGTGGGTAAGAAACCCTTTGGTTTCCCACAGGATGCAGAAGGACATTTTCACAAATGTATTTAAGGAGATTATATGAAAGCTTAAAGGATATTGCCACAAGATAGAGCTCAAGGCAGGAGTGAAACCTGTGTCACATTATGTGAGACACATTCCTTTCTCTTTAAGAGATGAGGTAAGAAGGGAATTGGAGAGACTGAATAGGGAAGGAATAACTGAAGAAGGGAAAGTGTTAGAATGTGTTTTCCCTATAATGGTGGCAAGGAAGGCAAGTGGCAAAGTGAGGATATATATGGAACTAAGAGATTTAAATAAGAGTATAGTAGTGGAGAAGTATCTCTTACCAGTTATGATGAATCCTACGTATCCCTCACCACTTCCCTGCCTAGAGTCTCCTCCCAGGTGGCCACAGAAAGGCAGACGCTTCTTGATCCTGACCTTGGGGGTGGTGTTCTGCAGGAGGATCACCTGGGAGGAGAAAGGGTCCAGGGGAGTGAAAGGAATCCGTGGGATGAGACATGGGGCCTCATTAGACGTTTGCCGGTCCAGGAACTACGGTACCGGTAAGCTTAACGGTACCGTAGTTCCCGGACCGGCAAACTAAGAGTTCTGTGGGCGGGTGCCCTCCCGCCTGCCAGGTCTGACCTGGTGGCGGAACGCCACCCACTTGCAGACCAAGTCGAATGCACCGGCACCGTTATAAATGGTGCCGTTGCACCCGACCTCCCCATTGAGCCCTATGGGGCTCAAATGGGAATGGGGAGCATGTTTCCCGGCGCCTGTGAAAGGGCAATTACCGGGTCTGACGGGGCCGTAATGACCCAGTAATTACCCATTTGTGGGTGCCGGGAAAAAAATGATACCGGCGGCAGCCGCGCCGGTATTTACTGGCACGGCTACTGCCAGGGTCATAATGACCCCCATGGTATTCATATTCCTCTAGGGAGGGTGTCTCAGCAATGCCAAAGTCTATCATGGCTTGTTATAATAAACATTTGGTTGGCCCAAAAGATATCTGTATAAATAGGGGTGAACTCACTCATACAAACATGGACCTGGAGAGAAATCAGAACCCTTCTAAAGTTCGGGAGAACTATACAACTAAGTACCTCCCTTACACCCAAAGAGGCAGTGAAAGGAACGTTTATTTTATTTATTTTATTGTTCATTTATAACGTGCTTAATACCAGTGAGTGGTTTCTAAGCGCGGGATGGGTATTCGAGCTTGTGTTGCCCCTGAGCTATCGTTCCTTCACGTTGGGAATAACACCAGCGTAAACTAATTGCCTTTTTCTGTACAATCAAGGTTAATGACTAAGGACATCATCACGAGTTGGGCAGAGCAGGAAAATGTGGCGGTAATGCTATTACCGCTACATTTACCGCTCCACCAAATTCCATTTTCCAAGGCATTCACCTCCAGCTCTGAGCTGGAGGTGAATGTGCCGGTGTCATACACCGCCCTTGGAAGTATTGGCAAAGATGGAGATATACTTAACATGGCAGTCTATGGCTCCACATAGACGTTCTAGTCATTTTTCAAGATGGCCGCTTACAGTTTCTGACCGAGGGGCAGTGCGACGCTCCTTGTGTTGCATCGTCTATGGTATTCAATGCCAGTAGCTGTGTGTTCTACAGTTTACTCGCGTCTTCATCTCTTCTGCCTTCTTTACTAGTTTGCCCTCCTTGTTGTCTTTTTTTTTGTTTGGAATTCCTCCATCACTCGGGTGCCTTTTCAGCTTTCAGGTCATTTTGCTTTGCCCTCTTTATTTCCACACTTAGCTACCCTTTGTTTCTCTTATCCTCGTCCCCTCCTAGCTGTCGGTTCCCTCACAGTTGCCGAGTACCACTGCCTTCGGTAACTGTGTGTTTCTTTCTGGCCGCGGTCACCGGTTTAACTTACCTCCTCTCCCGGTGCCGCTGCTCCTTTCTGATTTCCACCACTCGCAGAGCCCTGGGCATCGCTCTAACTATCTGGCATACGGCGTCCGAGAGTGTGTTTCTTCTTCCGTTTTGCCTTTGTTTACCTTTTCGGTTTGCGGCTGCCAGTAGTGCCTTCCTCCCTTCTGTAGCCGCGACCTCCTTCTGCTTTCCGCTTCTCGCGGCGCCGTAGGTTTCTTTGTTTTCATTCTCAGCGTACGGCGCTCGTGAGTAGTATTTTTTTACCCATCGTTTGCTGTTAGCTTAATTTTCCTGGGGTTTCTAGTTACCTTGTTTTTCTTATTTCCTCTCTTTTATTCTTTTTCTCTTCTTTGGTTCTGGCTTGTGCTTCCCCATCTTTTTGGGCTTTACTCTGTGGATTAGCCCTTTCTTCTAGTCCCCTCCTCCTCTGCAGTCGTTTGAGCTTTGTCACCAAGCTCTGTGTTTCCAGTGCCATCCTTCACATTGGATTTACCGGAGCTATTACAGATCACTGAGATTTTCTGCAACTTCTAGAAGAATTGAGACTTTCACGGAATACAATCTATCCTGATATCCAGAGCAGCCCTTACTTCTGGAGTCATCTACTGCCACAGTATCTACCAGGGTTTTTTACGCCAGGAGGCTTTTTCCCTGAGACTTTTGGGGCCTGCTCCCTGGGGTTCACCTGGTCTGGTTGACATTACCGGTCAAGGTGGCCTCCGAGGGAGTGCGTCCTTATTTTCACCAGAAGAAAGAAAAGAAGCCTAAAGAACAGAAGAAAGCACGAAGAAAGAAAATCTCAGAGACGCCAGCAGTTCAAAAGAGGACACAGGTGAGGAGGAGTGTGGGGAATTTACTCCAGAGTTTGACAGCTGGCTTCAAGACGATTTTCGGCACTATTACTGCTGGCGCCATTAGGGTCTTACCACCCACCTCCCCCCTGCAAATCGGGATCCAAATTGCGCCAGATCGAGTTGCGGTAACGCTGATTGCGTTGGGCGGTATCCTGGCGCAATTAGTGCTGGGATACCGCCTAACTCATGATGTGGCCCTAATTCTTATAAAAATCCTTCAAAGAATGTTATAAGTAAGGGGTTTGAAAGCAAAACAGCAGAGATAAGAAAACCTAATTTTTCCCTTAGGGACCAAGTCTCAGAATTCCCTAACTACTGGGACGAGGAAGAGGGCTGAAGAGGCACAATGTTGCAGGAGTGGTCAGATCATTAATGCAGATGACCCACAACTGAGGTAGACTGAGAGGCTTAAAAAGCCCCCTCAGGTGCAGGCAGGCCATAGAGAAGGAGTTGGTTCTGCTGGTGAAGAGTAGAGGGAGTCAGAAGCAGAAGGCACATAGTTCGAGTTGGCAGCCCAGACAGAGGCTGGAGGAAAGAGAGGACGCCAGGACCACTGAATGTCGGACCTGAGAGGGTTTGTGTCCCCAGAAACCTGAAGTACAGAGTTTGCACAGCAGGAAGAGTGCAGTAGGAAGAACAAACTTATAATTTTATGTGTTGGAACTTTCTTGAGGTTTCTGTTGATAAGTTGAATTTACATCAGACTATATTAGAAATTTGTTGCGAATCAGGACTTCCTGGTGTTCTTTTCTTGAACTATGAAGCAGAATCACATTTAAAACCTTGGGAAGGGGAGTTTGCCCAGATTCTGAGGCTAGAGACTTAGGGTACTGTATGAACTCAATCATTATTGTTTTGAACTGCCATGTATTTCCTTGTTTATTTGTTATGTGTTTAAGTGTGAGGGACAGATATCCTTTCTTAGAGCGTGTCCTTTAGTTTATTTTAGGCAGAACAATCTTTGTCAGGGTAGGAATAGTAAGGCGTTCATCCAACCCTATATTCAGATAAAATGGCATTTGTTGAGAAAATGTCACAACGTGGTCTGCCTCACATTTCAGAGCCCTCACATAGTGGTATCAGAAATGCTAAATCTGGTGGTTTCTCTACAACTGATTTGTTGGCAGCCTATTACCAGCTACAGTTGCACCAAGAGTCCAGGAAATATACAATATTTATTACCACTTTTGGGATGTATTGGTATTTAAGAATGCCTTTTGGGTTGGCCTCTGCTGCTGCTGCTGTCTTTCAACATATAATGCCTCACATGTTTGGGGAGATGTGTGGAGTACAAGTGTTCCAAGATGATATTTTGGTGTATGGACAAGGAAAGGAGCAACATGATGGAAGAGTGCATGAAGTGGTGAAGAAGCGTGAGGAGAAGGGACTTACAGTGCAATATAGGAAATGTTCATTTGGTAACAATGAAGTAGGTTATTTAAGGCATATATTGTCCAGAGGAGGATATACTCCTAAGGAGAAAACCATGAGGGCAGTGGAAGAGGCTCCTCTACTACTAACTACATAATTGTTTAGGTTTAGCAGAGTACTATAATAAATGTATACTAGGTTTTGCAGAAACAACCCAGCCATTGAGAGAGCTCATGAAGAAAAATGCTAGGTTTGAGTGGACCGGGATACAAGAGTGGGTGATGATAGACATAAAGAAAGGTATAGTAGAAGCACCATTATTGGGAGGATTTGTACTAGGCAGAAGATCAATAGTAACTGTAGATGCCAGTTGTAAAGGGTTAGGTGCAGTTTTGTCTCAGAGAGATGGGGACAGAGAGAGGATTATAATTCTTTTCATCCAGAGCAGTGACAGATACCGAAATGTGGTATTCAGTGGTGGAAATAGAACTGTCGGCATGTCGCTGGACCCCTGAACACTTCAGGTGACATGGTTAGTGAGAGGAATTTGCTATGAGGAGGGATCATATCCCGTTAGTGGGAATTCTGACGGTGCAAGAAATGTCAAGAGAGATACCTAGAATTTCTAGACAATGTTTAGGATTGATGGAATATAATTGTATAGTGTAATATTTACCATGTAAAAGAAATTGTATGGCTGATCTTCCATCAAGTTTTCCGTTAACTAATGATGAATTGGTGGAAGTAAGCAAGGGAAAAGTTGGGGAGCACGTGTGTGGTATAATGGAAGCCTTATATATAGAGGAATGGGAGTAGTGTAGTTCAATGGTTGATGTTTTGAGCAAGGTGAACTAATGGGTTAAAGAAGTGCAGAGGAGCAGACATGTACGTCACTAATAGATTCCGCCCCCTCACTGCCGTCATATTGGATGAAGGACAGGAAGACGGTGTGCATGACACCAGGTATTATCCCAATACTGCACCGAATGTATGAGTGACGTTATGCCCTCAGACAATCGTGTCGAATGAACCCTTATACTGAGGTGGTAGCAGGAGAGTTGCAAGAACCATTGAACATCGAGGAGTTGTAAAGAAGATCTGACAGGTGCAAAGTGATGTCATAAGGAGAAGATACAAGGGCGCACTGAAATAGTATAAGAATAATTAAATAAAGATGTAACCGAAGTAATAAAGAGAAACATGTACTCGAATACAAAGAAATCATGTGCACCTAAGAAATAAGTGAGAAGAGGCGAAGTGAATGTATACACGCAGAAACACAAGGTAGATGAGACATGTAGAAGCTTGCTGAAGCAAAAAACATAACATGGGTGAAGCGGCCATGTTGAAAAGTTGGACGCCGGCTCTCAATGATAGTAAGCGAAGAGCTCAAAAGAGCGAGACCAGAGCTGCAGAACTGACAGAGGCTGGAAATACAAATTCATGCATGAGCAAAGAACAGCTCCTGGCCAGAGATCAAGGATGCCACAGAGAGAAGCTACTGAAGGGTACAAGGGGAGTTAACAAGGATAAGCAACGTACGCAGGACATATTTCCCTTAGATAAAGCGAAGGAGAAAACATTTGCAAGTGACAAGTATTGGACAATCAAAGACGCAGAAAGCTTATGTGAGGTAGAGCAATCAAGTCTTCAGAGGCCAAGAGGAGTAATGACACCCAGCTTAATTGAATTAAATAGCACTAAATAAAAGGCAAAAATGGACAAAATCGTGGTCTCCTCACATGTGATTTAGAACTCGAAAACAAGGCCTATTCATTAAGTTCCAGATGAAGATAATGGAGTACCTACACTCCCTTAGAAGTCCCAGAGAAGAGAACAGTCCCCAAGGTCAACTACAAAGAAGAGGCCTTGACTGGAGGCTTGGCTGATGAGAGATGGTGGACGAATTGGGCAAGTGGGTAGTAGTCTGACGCTGTTCTCTGCACCTGAGTTTTGTTTTGCTAAAGTGCTGATAGTGAGCCGAGTGTCCAAGGTTGGGATAGGATGCCAACCTATCATGAGGGCCTATGCAACGATGAGCATGCAATGTTGCATGAGCCAATCCGATACTGTTATACTGTTATAATCCGTATTATACGTAGTTAGAGGGATGTTCGAGGCCTGCTACAAGAGAGGAGCAGCCAATGAAGTAACTAAAACTTATAGGCTCTCCAGGTAGATATGTTCCACTAACCAATCCCTAAACCCGATTGGTTTTATTATTTGCCATGCAGGATGACATCATAGCTGACACACTTTAAGGTATAAAGTCTTTGTGTAACCAAACTTAACAGTGTGAGTGTGTGGGCTGCATTTTGTTGTTTGCCAGATTGCCCGACTTTATTGATTTGATAATGATGTCGTATTTTGTCATATTCTTTGAGTCTGTCCGGTCATTTGGGTCTAAGACTGTTTATTTGTCAAGACCCAAGACCACCAAAGTGTTCTCGACAGGATGTGATGCAGTCCAGAAGGCCGAACAGTAGCTGAAGAATTCTTCCCACTGTTATACCTCACTGCTGTTCAAAAGAGAAACAGGCAGGGAATTCGAGCAGTTGGAAGAGGAGACCACCCACGACTCACCGGCTGTTAAGGAGACAAGGCACAGTGTCAGTACGAGGTACACTACTTCGGGAACTCGTGAAACCCTCAATGTAGATGACCCACCTTAGAGGAATCAGGAAGGTGCAGGTCAGTCAGGGGTGTTGCTGGAATGTCTCCTTAAGCCAATACTGGGTTCTAAAACGAATACCAGAGTATCAATATCTGCACAAGAGAAGACTAAACCAAAAGAAAGAAAGTAGGACTCTTACCGATTCCTATTGCAGATGGTGTCCAAAATTTTATAATTCCAACAGTTCACCAGGATGAAGGAAGAGTCATGTTCCAGGGAACCTACCCCGACGGCACGAGGACGCCTAGTAGATTCCCAAGTGCCTCAAACCTACCCAGACAGTACGAGGATGCCTAAGGCACCCTCTGCAGGCGTCTCTAGTCCTGGTGCCTTGTGAACACAATGATGGGAGATCAATAGAGAAACGCAGTTCAATGTAACAATCTGGGTCCAATAACAGGCGGGCAGTATAGGTACAAAGCGTGAGGGAGAAGCAGTCCATTAAGCATTCCGGGTCTGTCAATGGGCGAGTGGTGGAGGTACCAAGCGTGAGGCGGCAGCAGTCCGTTAAACACTCAGGGTCTATCAATAGGTGAGCAGGGGTCAGCAAGGGAGAAGAAATAGGAAGGGACAAGACGGGGCTGGTCACTGTACCAAATATCTAGAGAGACCAAGCCGGCACCTGGACAACCGGCAGAACGGACAGTGGAAATTCGAGGAAGAAAGAAGGGCAGGAACAAGGACGAAGAAACAGCGTAACAAAACAGAATCAGGTCAGGAATATATCAGGCATGGAACATGGACGTAGCAAACAAGACCTCAGAACTTCAATCAGAAGCACCGGATGATTTCAGGAGACGGCTTATATGCCGAGGTGTATGCGTCTTTGCACAACACGACCCGTGATTGGAGAACGCCTTCCGGGAGCACTGGGTGACGCGGCATGCGTTCCTCGTCTCCATGACGTTCCGGGTGCACTGTGTGACGCGGTACGCGTTCCTCGTCTCCATGGCAACATGTATCGGGCCAGGAACGGAGAACGCTGCTGCAGCCGTGAGTGAACGTAATGACCTGCAGGCTTAGTTTGAGGTCTGTTGCAGGTACTCTTTTTTTGAACTAGGACACGGCCACCCTCGATTTCTGACATTATTATGGTAATCCCATTCTGCGCATAGATATGCCCCAAAACATGCTAACATTTGGTAGCAGTGTGGATGGTTCAAGATCCAGACCCTCGAATGCTCGATGTCTTCCACCATCAGCCGGAAAGCCGCAGAGTTCCCTGCAAGGAGCGGCACTATAATACATGTGACCCAAGACATTTGGCAGGGGCCCCTTGGAAGAAATTCCTGTTTGGACCCCGCAGACACCCCTTGGACTGAAGGCGAACTGGCCATTTGGGGAAGAGTCGATACCGCAGGCCTCGAGCTGAATAACAGATGTAATTAGAAACATCGAAAGTGGAAATAAAAAGGGTGGGGGGGCATATTGCATGTATATAGTGGTAGAACATAACAGATTAATGATACCTTTTCTCAAAGAGGAAGAAGGGACCGCATATCACTCTGCAACTGAATATTATTTAAGGGATTCCTGCGGCTACAGCCAAGGAAGTGTGCGCGACACAATCATAACAGAAGTGAAATATAATATAATTGGTAATTCATAACTTGCTTAATAGCCAGAGGTTTCTAACACTGGCCCGGGGATCGAACCTGTGTTGCTTTGCAGAGTCTTGCTTCCAAGGTGAGCGTATTGCCCCTGAGCTATCCACCCGAGGCGGTGAGATACGTCTATCAGGAAGATGGGACAAGACGATCGTAAAAGTGTGCACACAGGTTTTGGGGGATTTTGAAAGAAATATCAGTGTACAATATATTGATGTGTTTTGTATTGATGGTGATAAAATAAACTGAAGGCTTAAAAATTATAAGAATGATAGTAATACAATTAGACAAAATGATTAGGCCCTAGAAAAGTTAGCGATTGGTGCCAATCAAACACACGAGGGTAGGGAGTAGTTGGTGGATAAATATGTCTGCGTTCAAAATGATCTACAAATAGGTTGGCCAGACCCATGGCCGTGCCTGAGATCTGTTGGTAATGTGTGTTGTTAATCAAGAAAACATTCCTATTTAGTGCAATCTCTGCTAGTTCACCTATGAAACCAGATGGAACTCTATGTAGGTCGATCCCAGATTCTAAAAGTCTCTTTACCATAGAGAGAGTCTCTAACGGGAATTTTTGTGTATAGTGACTCTATGTCGATGGTGACTAACCAGTCCTCTTCTGGATTAAACTCTAAGGAGTTTAAAAGAACCAGCATGGTGGTTGAGTCCTTTATGAAAGATTGCATCTTCGGGATCTCATCTTTGATGAAAAAAATCAACATACTGAGACAACGGTTCCAGGACCGAATTGATCCCTGAAACTATTGGGCGGCCAGGTGGTGGAGTCAAACCCTTGTGCGTTTAGGCAAGGCATACAGTACAGGCATCCAGTGGTGTGCTGGTGTGAAAAAGGACGCCTCTCAAATTACATCAAGGCTACACTGAAGCGATGTCAGAATTTTCGCATTATGCCTGTTAACACATCACTATAATTGGTGGTACATAAGCTTTTTTGCCCTTTCCAAATTAACTGCGGTGCATATCAACAGACCACGGCAGCCTGCTCCCACTAGCAGTGTGCCTTTTCTTCTACTGACCTAAGCGTCCAGAGCACAGGTGTATGCTCATAACCACTACAGCATTGCCCGGGCTAGGGGCTTCTTCTGACCTGCATTTTTCTTTTTCGTTACAGTAAAAAAAAGGTTTCTGGGAATAGTAGTTTTGTTTCACCAATTTGCATGAAAACATTGTAGGAAGAGTCTCAACAGGTTTTAAAAGCAAGTTAATGTTTGAGGATGGTTCTGAAGCCATGTAGAGGGAGGAGGTCACAGCTGGAACGGGAGTAATGATGCCATCAGATTAATTACAGATATTTTTCTTTTGGTGTTCTTCTGTCTTTTGCCAAATTATCTCTCTCTCCCCTTGGTCTTCTCTTTGCGTTATGTGGGTCCCAGACCCTCTTCTCAGGTTTGTGTCTCTTAATCCAGTCCAGTTCAGTATCCTGCCATGCGCTGTCTCGCATGTACAGTTTTCCAGTCCTCCCAACATTCGGGTCCCAGACCCATACCCCCTTCTCAGGTTTATAATGTCTCTTACTTCCAGACCATTATCTTTCTTCTGGCTTCTTTGGGCTGCTCTCACCCAGTATGTCTGGTGTGGCGATTGTATTCGAGCGAAGGCGTTTGAAGAGGAGACAGTTAGTTGTGGTAGAGATGGCGGAGAAACGTCCACAGAGTTGTCACAAATAACTTACTTGAATAAATATGGAATCTTCATCATGCCAGTGCGGATCGCATATTAATTTCAATAACCCTAATGTCTGGTCAGTTTGGTTTATGACGTTGTAATATCTATTCTCCAGCATGGGGTCTGGCATGGATTCACATGCTCATGAATATTCCCCGTCGTCAGGCCGGGAATCCTCGGTATAGAAATAAATCAGTTGATCTGTCTTTCTCAGTAGTAACCAATCACTGGTCTCTGGGTCATACTGCCCCCAGCCAATGACTGCCCTCTCCCTAAGCCCCTCCCCTGGCAGCCATCCTCAGATTTTTACCACACGTTCAAGTGTTGGGCGTCCTCGTGCTTAGCTCTCGAGCTTTTGCTGCGTTTTCGTGCTTTTTTCAGGAGATTTTCTCATTTTTTCGGTTAAAAGAGCCTCAACCTCCACCGTTTCTACTTCCGATGAACGGGGATCCGTTTCAGAGTTTTCTACGCCCCTCTAACGGGAATTTTTGTGTATAGTGACTCTATGTCGATGGTGACTAACCAGTCCTCTTCTGGATTAAACTCTAAGGAGTTTAAAAGAACCAGCATGGTGGTTGAGTCCTTTATGAAAGATTGCATCTTCGGGATCTCATCTTTGATGAAAAAAATCAACATACTGAGACAACGGTTCCAGGACCGAATTGATCCCTGAAACTATTGGGCGGCCAGGTGGTGGAGTCAAACCCTTGTGCGTTTAGGCAAGGCATACAGTACAGGCATCCAGTGGTGTGCTGGTGTGAAAAAGGACGCCTCTCAAATTACATCAAGGCTACACTGAAGCGATGTCAGAATTTTCGCATTATGCCTGTTAACACATCACTATAATTGGTGGTACATAAGCTTTTTTGCCCTTTCCAAATTAACTGCGGTGCATATCAACAGACCACGGCAGCCTGCTCCCACTAGCAGTGTGCCTTTTCTTCTACTGACCTAAGCGTCCAGAGCACAGGTGTATGCTCATAACCACTACAGCATTGCCCGGGCTAGGGGCTTCTTCTGACCTGCATTTTTCTTTTTCGTTACAGTAAAAAAAAGGTTTCTGGGAATAGTAGTTTTGTTTCACCAATTTGCATGAAAACATTGTAGGAAGAGTCTCAACAGGTTTTAAAAGCAAGTTAATGTTTGAGGATGGTTCTGAAGCCATGTAGAGGGAGGAGGTCACAGCTGGAACGGGAGTAATGATGCCATCAGATTAATTACAGATATTTTTCTTTTGGTGTTCTTCTGTCTTTTGCCAAATTATCTCTCTCTCCCCTTGGTCTTCTCTTTGCGTTATGTGGGTCCCAGACCCTCTTCTCAGGTTTGTGTCTCTTAATCCAGTCCAGTTCAGTATCCTGCCATGCGCTGTCTCGCATGTACAGTTTTCCAGTCCTCCCAACATTCGGGTCCCAGACCCATACCCCCTTCTCAGGTTTATAATGTCTCTTACTTCCAGACCATTATCTTTCTTCTGGCTTCTTTGGGCTGCTCTCACCCAGTATGTCTGGTGTGGCGATTGTATTCGAGCGAAGGCGTTTGAAGAGGAGACAGTTAGTTGTGGTAGAGATGGCGGAGAAACGTCCACAGAGTTGTCACAAATAACTTACTTGAATAAATATGGAATCTTCATCATGCCAGTGCGGATCGCATATTAATTTCAATAACCCTAATGTCTGGTCAGTTTGGTTTATGACGTTGTAATATCTATTCTCCAGCATGGGGTCTGGCATGGATTCACATGCTCATGAATATTCCCCGTCGTCAGGCCGGGAATCCTCGGTATAGAAATAAATCAGTTGATCTGTCTTTCTCAGTAGTAACCAATCACTGGTCTCTGGGTCATACTGCCCCCAGCCAATGACTGCCCTCTCCCTAAGCCCCTCCCCTGGCAGCCATCCTCAGATTTTTACCACACGTTCAAGTGTTGGGCGTCCTCGTGCTTAGCTCTCGAGCTTTTGCTGCGTTTTCGTGCTTTTTTCAGGAGATTTTCTCATTTTTTCGGTTAAAAGAGCCTCAACCTCCACCGTTTCTACTTCCGATGAACGGGGATCCGTTTCAGAGTTTTCTACGCCCCTCAAGGGTGAAGATTTCATCGAGTTACGCTTTTGGAGGTTTCCAGAAGTTCCGAGGCCTACCCCGGACATGGCCCAGGAGAAAGGGAGCTTGACGCCCAGGAAGCTATTCAGGACCTGCCCTGGACGCCAGCTTCAGAACGTTTTCAAGGTGGACGAGCATTAATTATGCCTCTACTGTCTCCATGAGGACAAGACGCACAAGGAAAAGGACTGCGCGTTTTGTGGAAACATGTCGGAGCGGACCATGAAGGATCGCCACCTCCGTCTCGCCAACTGGCTGGAAGGTAAGAGCCCGCCAGGCGAGAAGAAAAAGAAGAAGTCCGAGCGGTCTTCTAAGTCCTGTGAGGGTGCTCCGGCGACGGGGGCCCAACAAAAGGCTAAGCACCGCAAGTCCGCGGGCACCGGGAGCGCCGAACGGTCGGGCTCCTTGGCTGCCAGGCAGGGGGCACCCTCCCCGGCGCCATCGACCACGAGCCAACGCTCTGGCTCGGGTAAGAGGAAGTCAGAGATCCCGGCGAAGCTTCTGGAGAGGCCCCGGTCGATCTCGAAGACTCCGGCAGAGGGGGAGCGAGGCTCCGACCCTCCCCCGAAGGTGAAGGCCCTGGGCGTACAGAAGGTGACGTTGGCCGTGATTCACCCTGCTAGGACCTCGATTGAGGATGTCGCCGCGGCCCTGGCTCAGCCTGTGGAGGCTACACCAGTGGAGGCGCCCTCAGGTACCAGAGTCTCCCTGCCACCGCAGAGGGAGTCGTCTTTCAGGCCCATCGAGAAGACCCCCACGAAGTCCTCGTTGGAAAAAGGGGGGGAGGGGGTGATGGCCGTCGTGGATACGGACACGACCTCTGAAGAGGAGCTCATCCAAGTTGTGGAGGAGACACAGCCCATCGGGAGGGATCCCGACGAGGGCGACGACGAGGGCGACGATGACTCAGACGAGGCTCCTCAAGAGCCCTCGCGCCCGTCGTTTCCGGCGCCGCAGGACACCTCGGCGGCCATTTTGTCAGCCATCCAGTCCTTATGCTCGGAGATAAGGACTAGGTTGCCCCTTCCCCCGACGGAGGAGCCTGAGCCAGACCCGACGGAGGATCCGGAGCCAGGACCTTCGGGGAGCCCACTGCCCAAGAGGAAGAGGACGCATCCTAGGCCTCCTCTCCCTCCTCTGCGGCCTTCTCTGCCTTCCCCCCGGTCCACTACCCACGGGGATGATACAGGCATGGACACGACTACGACGGGTACGGATGACGACGGAGGCGACGATGGGACGTGTCCCCCGTCGCCCCCTGCCCGGGCGTCCCCGCCCGACGAGCTTGGATCCTTCCATGCAATGATCTCCAGGGCATCCGAGCTCTTCCAGCTCTGCCCCGAGGAAAAAGAAGAAGGAGGGGTTCCTTTACCAGCGGCGCGAGGCTAAAAGGAAGACGGTCCTCGCCGTACCGCTTCTTGATGACATCTAGGGTGAAGGGCTTGCTCTCCTCAAGAACCCTGCCACGGCTCCTGCGAAGAGGGACCGGTACGAGAAGAAGTACCGGTCCCCGACGCTGCCCCCTTGTGCCTTAGAGCGCAACCTACCCCGGACTCGGTCGTCTCGGCGGCGGCCAAGAAGAAAGCGGGGGGGCATCGGCCTCGACTTCAACCTCCCCTCCGGACGGCGAGGGTAGGAAACTGGATGCGATGGGACGACGGGTCATCTCATCTGCAGCGACGACCATCAAGGCGGCCAGCGCCCCGGCCATCGTAGCCCGCTACGACATGGAGTTGTGGTTTAAGATCGCCCCTCTGTTGGACTTCCTTCCGGATGCCAAGAGGGCTGAGGCCCTGGAAATCTTGCAGGAAGGTGAGATTGCCTCAGACCACGCCATTACGGTGGCTACGGACATCGCCGACACCGGTTTCCGTCAGTTGGGCAATGGCGTTTGCCTGAGACGACGAGGATGGCTCAGGGCGACGGATTTCCGCCAGGACGTTCAGACCAAGGTTTTGGACATGCCCTTCGATGGGAACAACCTTTTTGGCAAGGCGGTTGATGAATCCCTTCAGGCGATCAAGACGGACACGGAGACTGCCCGTGCACTGGGGGTGCTCCAACAGCGACGGCCGTGCTTTCGGAGCTCCGGAGGCAGACAGGGTGCCTCCAAGGGAGCCGGCAGCAGCTCCTCTACTTACCGTCAAGCGGCAAGGTCTTCGTTGCAGGAGGCCTACAGTTGACGCGGCAAGTCAGGGGGATCCCGCCGTCGTCGCCAAGGTGGTCAAGGAGGCAAAGCTGCCTCCAAGCAGGATTGAACCGTCCGTCGGGTCGGGCCCCCCCGAAGTTCGTCGGCGTGTGGGAGTCCATCTCCACCGACCGTTGGGTGCTGGACGCCCTGGCCCTGGGGCACGCCCTCGAGTTCCAGAAGAGGTGCCCCCGCATTCCTCCCGTGGCCAGGAAGGAAAATCACGTCCCTCAACTGCTGTTGGAAGTACGGGCGATGCTCAGGAAAGGTGCCATCGAGCTCGTCCCGAAGAGGCTTCGGGGCTCCGGAGTTTACTCAAGATACTTCCTCGTGAGGAAGAAGAGAGGAGGATGGAGTCCCATCCTGGACCTGCGACGACTAAACAAATACATCAAGGCACAGAGGTTCCGGATGGTCACCCTCCAGCACGTGCTGGGACAGCTGGAGGAGGGCGATTTCCTGTCGTCGTTGGATTTGGAGGATGCTTACTTCCACATCCCTATTCTAAAGAGGCACCGAAAGTTCCTCAGGTTCGTGGTCAAAGGGCAGCACTACCAGTTCAAGGCCCTCCCGTTCGGATTAAAATCGGCGCCCAGGGTGTTCACCAAGTGCCTAGCACCGGTGGCGGCGCGGCTGCGCCTGCAGGGGATCCACGTCTACCCCTACCTGGACGACTGGCTCATACAGGCAAGGACAAGTGAGCTCGCCGTGGAACGCACTGCGAAGTCTGTCCAGCTGCTCACGGACCTGGGGTTCTCCATCAACTTTCCAAAATCCCACCTGGTCCCGTCGCAAGTCGCCCTGTTTCTGGGTACACAGCTCGACACAGTGGCGCGGCGGGCCTCACCGTCGGAGGAAAGGATAAGGACCATCCTAGGAAAGGTGCAACGTCTACTGGCCACGGACGTGGCCAAAGTGAGGTCTATCAAGTCCCTCCTCGGAATGATGTCCTCCTGCATTTATCTGGTGCCCCATTGCAGACTTCGGATGCAGCCCTTGCAAGAATTCCTCGACGCCCACTGGATCCAGACGACAGGCAGCTTCGAGGACAAGATCTCGCTCGACGAAACGTTCCGTCAGGCAATACGATGGTGGGGTGTCCGCGCTCATCTGACAGCGGGAACAGGCTTCCTAGCCCCGGCCCACCAGGTGACGGTGACGACGGATGCCTCCCTGGAAGGTTGGGGAGCGCACACCGGGGGCCTCCACGCGAGAGGCCTTTGGTGCTCGGAGGAGAAGACTCTCCACATCAACATCTTGGAGCTCCGCGCAGTGTTCTGGGCCCTCAGGTCCTTCCTTCCGTCCCTCAAGGGCAAGGTGGTGAGGATTTCACGACAACACCACCACGATGTTTTACATTCGGAAGCAGGGCGGAACCAGATCCCCTGCCCTATCCAAGGAAGCCCAGGATCTGTGGCATTGGGCCATCGCACAAGGGATGTTTCTGGGACCCTTTCATCTGGCAGGGATAAAAAACACCATCGCCGACTCACTCAGCAGGGAGCTGCGCTCGTGCCACGAGTGGGAACTGCGCCAGGATCAAGTGGACCGACTCTTCCGACGACGGGGCGAACCCCAGATCGATCTCTTCGCGACGGCGGCGAACTCCAAGTGCCGGAGGTTCGCCAGCAGGTTTCCCCAACCGAGGAGCATGGGCGATGCTTTCTCGTTCCCCTGGGACGGCCTGTTCCTTTATGCATTCCCGCCGTTGCCGTTGCTACTCCGGCTCGTCAACCAGCTCAAGAGGTCCCGGTGCAGGATGATCCTCGTCGCACCGGCGTGGCCGAGGCAGATCTGGTTCCCGGACCTTCTGGACTTGACGCGGATCTTCTCTCCAGAGGAGGCGCCATTCTTCATCACAAACCAGAGTCACTGAACTTGCAGGCCTGGCTCCTGCAGCACTAGAGTTTGGAGGATACGACATCCCGGCCGACTGCAGAGAGGTTCTTGCAAAGGCCAGGGCATCCTCAACTCTCAAGTGCTACGGACACAAATGGAAGAGGTTCTCTGTCTGGTGCCGAGCACAGAAGATTAACCCTCTGCGGATTACGGCCCCTCAAGTATTGCCGTACCTACTGTCTTTGGCCAAGGCTGGCCTATCTCACGCCTCCATCAAGGTACACCTGGCTGCCGTCTCACGTTACACCAGAACTACAGGACGGGCGTCCTTGTGGTCTCATCGTCTGGTGAAGGAATTTATGAAAGGACTGTTCCGATCATTCCCGCCGGTGAAGGCCCCTGCCCCGGCGTGGGAGCTCAACGTGGTACTAACTAGGCTCATGGGGACCCCATTCGAGCCTATGCATTCAGTGCCGTTGAAGTTTCTGTCGTGGAAGACAGCATTCCTCGTGGTCATCACCTCTGCACGACGAGTGGGAGAGATCCAGGCCCTGTCTTGCAAGCCTCCATACTTGACTTTTCACGACACGAGGGTGGTGCTGAGGACGCACCCCTCCTTTATGCCCAAGGTGCCGTCAGACTTCCACCTCAACGAGCCCTTGGTGTTGCCAGTTTTCTTCCCGTCGCCTTCGTCGCCGGCTGAGAGGACTCTGCACTCGCTAGATGTGGCTAGAGCGCTGAAGTTCTACGTGGACCGCACGAAGAGTTTCCGGAAGACATCACAGCTGTTTGTGAACTTTGGACCTGTGAATCAAGGGAAGGCTCTCTCGAAGACTTCCATTTCCAGATGGCTCTCCGGCTGCATCATGCACTGTCACCGGTTGGCAAACCGATCGCTGCCCGGCCGTCCGAGAGCCCATTCGACCAGAACGATCGCTGCTACTACGGCGTTCCTGTCTGGTGTGCCCCTGCTCGACATCTGCAGGGCTGCTACGTGGAGGTCGACGCACACCTTCACGAGATTCTACTGTGTCGACCGGGATTACAGGGAGGAGTCCAGAGTCGGCCAGGCAGTGCTGCGCAACCTGTTTGCCTAAGGTGAGCCTGGTGAGGTAAGAGTTGCTTAATGTTGAGTTGTTGTATTGCTTGATATTGAGCCTTGTGCCACCTCCCGTGGTTGTGCATGTGTATACTGCTATGTATTCTTGTATTCATGAGCATGTGAATCCATGCCAGACCCCATGCTGGAAAAGGAACAAGTTACTTACCTGTAACTGTTGTTCTCCAGCATGGGTCTGGCATGGATTCACATGCGAACCCTCCCGCCTACCCCTCTGCGGCTCTTCACTTGGTCATACTGCCACTTCACGTGCTACCAAATCTGAGGATGGCTGCTAGGGGAGGGGCTTAGGGAGAGGGCAGTCATTAGCTGGGGGCAGTATGACCCAGAGACCAGTGATTGGTTACTACTGAGAAAGACAGATCAGAAGCGGAACTGATACTGATTTTTTCTATACCGAGTATTCCCGGCCTGACGACGGGGAATATTCATGAACATATGAATCCATGCCAGACCCATACTGTTAACAATGTCACGCCTAGAACACTTGTGTACAGGCGAGTTATAAATGCCATATCATATCAACAATATCTAATTCCGGGCCCATGCCTAGAGCTCTCAAATAGACCCATTTCAGGTAGTGATGCTCATCCAGTTGTTTCTACTTTCAATTGTGGGACTTGGACTTTTTAAAATTAGTTTATCACGAAAGACTACAATGCCCAAAATGCAAAAGCAGAACTGGATGAGTTAGAGCTACCTTATTCGTTCTAATGGACAACCATGCATACCCGCCAGACAATTGAGAATGTTCTATCTTGCCACTGGAACAGTTTTGCAACTTAAGCCATGTAGGGCCAGTGAAATCAAATGTGTACTTAAATTATACAGTTGATGTTCTTGGGTTGGTGTGGGACGGAATATCGCTAACAATAGACCAAATGGATTGCAGATGCAATCGACAAGATCGCCCCAGAAAAACCATGCACCCCATCAAAGAAAAAGAGCAATGGCAAAATGGTTCACTCACTATTAAGCACCATGAAAACAAATAAAATTGTACTGGAATGGAGAAAAGAATACAATCCGGACAAAAAAAACACAGTTCCAGAGACAAATCCGCGCATACAAGAAGGAAATTCAAAAGGCAAAGAAAAGGCATTATGATGACAGAATCACCAACGCCGCCAACACACAAAAAGAAATGTTTAACATCATTAAAGAGATGAGAAACCCACCAGGCTGCTACAACCCCAACCCCCCTCAGAGAAATTATGCAACGACCTGGCAGACCACTTCAAAAAAAAAAATCAACGACTTACGACAATCCATACAAACATACCAACCGACCACAACATACTGCAAAGCTAAGCCATCACAGAACCTCAGCACAAACTCAAAAACTTTCCTGAAATATCAGCAGAGGCATTCGCATTGCTGGTAAAATACAGCAAGAAAGCTGGATCACCGACGGATCCCTGTCCCCCGGACATCTACAAATCAATCCTCGCACAAGGAACGCCAGCAGAATACTACAGAAACCTTATTAACCTTTCTCTAGCAACAGGAACTGTACCAAAGATCTTCAAATCAGCATATATCAAGCCACTTCTGAAAAACACAAGTGGCGACACAGAAGACCTCTCCAACTACAGGCCAATCTCAAACAATCCCTACTCGACAAAACTCCTGGAACCCTATGTATATAAACAGACCCAAGAATACATAGAAAAACACCACCTGCTGGACCAAATCAAGTCGGTTTCAGACCCGCAAGAGGAACGGAAACAGCACTACTATCCATCTGGGACGACCTAAAAACCAACGCAGACTCAAACACAACCTCAGCCCTCATTCTACTCGACCTCTCGGCAGCCTTCGATACCGTTAGTCATGACACCCTAACCAAAAGACTAGAAGGCATAGGCATAACAGACACAGCACTACTCTGGACTAAATCATTCCTAGCAGACAGAACAAAAACCGTATGGATTAAACCCTTCAAATCCGCTCCAAAAGTTAACGACTGTGGAATGCCACAAGGATCCTCACTATCACCACTGTACTTCAACATTACCAAACTCCGGTTATCCGAATCTTCAAAAAGTACAACATCACATGCTACAACAATCATCTACAAAATCAATGACACCCAAGCTGATCATTCAACTCTAATCAAGTGCCTAGAAGAAGTCTTCAACTGGATGGCTGCGAACAACCTGAAAATCAATCCAGGAAAGACAGAAATCATGTTCATATCCAAAGACCAAGAGAACAAAATCACCATCACGTGGCCAACTGAAATGGGAACCGCACCATCTCCATCTAAGGTAGTAAAAAATCTGGGAGTCTTGATGGACAACACCCTAACTTTAGAACCACAAGTAAACGCAACAGTCAACAAATGTTTCTTCCTCCTCCACACGGCAAGAAGAATCCTACTTTTCCTCTCCTTCATGCACAAAACACTCACTATCGTCGCCCTCATCATGTCAAGTATCGACTATGCAAACAGCCTCTACCTCTGAATTCCAGAATACCTCCTGAAGAAACTACAACGGATCCAAAATGCAGCAGCCAGACTACTCCTCAAACTATCAAGAAGAGAACACATCACCCCTACCCTAAAAACACTACACTGGCTCCCAGTAAAACATCACATCACCTTCAAAACAATGTCCATAATGCACAGGGCAATCAGTGGACAGGGAGCAGGATTCCTACAAAAGAAAATAATCTACAAAACAACAAGACCCCTCAGGTCAAGCAAAGAAATCCGCCTGGAACCTAAACCATACTTCAAGAAGAAACTGGGAGGCACCTCCTTCTACCACTTAGATGCAAAAACCTGGAACAACATCCCAAAAGACAAAAGAAACACCAAAAATCACCTAAAATTTAGAAAAATTACTAAAGACCTGGCTCTTCAACACCACAGACTCAAACTGAAAACCGAATCGGAAAGGAAAGGGATGAATGAACTGGACTCTGACAACCCCCAGTACAGACGGTGGACATATCCCGATGTGAAGAACCTCCCACGGCACCTGGACGAAGAACGCCGGTTAGAGGGGAACACAGGCGACACCCAAACTGAGATGGAACCATCTTCCCACCCAACAACTGCCCTTGTCCTTAAGTTGCCACTGGGTACCACAGTATAGTGGAATTATCGGGATATTAGCAATCACCACAATATATAAGCTGTGGACATGAGCAGGTGCGCTAGCCGTATGAGAGGGAAGGGAAGACTGGGGGAGGAGGGGCCCAGATGTGAAAGGGACCTCGAAGGTCAGACGGACCAAGATCTAGACAGAGGCAGAGAGGCGCTCCCGAACCCCACCTGGGGAAATTACAGAATCCCAGTGCCTCAATTCAGGATAAAGATGCCAACTAACCAATTGCACTAACAATTTCCCCTCTGCATACACCTCTCAAACTCCAAACCAAACACAACCACAAACCTACAGCAAAATAAACCGCAAAAACTTTCACTACATTGCAACATCAAAACAAAAAAAACCACATAGGCTCTCACAACAGTACACGACGACTACCAGCCGCAAAACACCCCAGGCCCAGCCAACGGACCCACCGGGCTGAGGCCGCCAACAGCACATCACTGCTCTCTTGCACTTTTCCAGCTATTTCCCACTAACCACCTTTCCCTTCCTCTTTCAGAGCCGCCAGAACGCCAGGGGACCACTCCGGTGGTGATAATGTTAAAGGACATTTGTACCGTGCACTAACAAAGTAAAACATTCAGTCACGTGTAAAGTGTCCCCATTTCATGCATGAGTAGGTCATCAAGTGGTAAAGTTTGCTTTTTGTTCTCTGACTTGTAGTTCTGAATTTAAAATGGTAACTGAAAAATTGCAAATCTCAGAATTCAATAAAACCAGGACCCTGTAACCTAGTCGTGCATGGGCTGGAGGAGCTTCAGAGCACTGTATATACTTTTTATGTCTTTAAAATCACAAGCCAAGGTACTTCAGTGATCTGCCTATAACTTATAATTAGCCATTCGCCTGAATAAAAATTGTGCCCGTTTTACGTTTAGCTCTACCAATATATGCTTAAAAAGAAGGTCTTTGATCTCAGGAAATATTTATTGTGGCCTCCGAAACTGGAACAGTCGTTACCGGTAAAAGTCCTAACATGTCTAAACAGACAAGCCCCATAGCTCGTTTATCTAACATGTTGAAGATTGGTACCACCACAGAGAAAAGTGGCAATGAATGTTTCAGCACCAACTGAATTTAATTTTGTACATGTTCGGCCTCGTACTAAAGGCGGCAGACTGCTGAGGCTGGACAAGCCCCACCCCACACTAACGTGCGCAGGGGCTGACAGGCCGGGGCTTCAGCAGAAGAGCAGGTGGGTGTGTTGGGGGGTCAGGTGGGTGTGTTGGGGGTGCAGTGTGTGTGTGGCAGGAAAGGCTGGATGGAGGGGGTGCGAAAAGGGATTTCGGGGACGCACCACCCGATTTTGTAAATCCTGCCAATGCGAAGATGATGATAATGGGCAGTGGGTGGGGCAGGGCGGTTCGTCGCATTTTTTACCACGCGTTCAAGGCAGCACCAAATTGGCCTACAAAAGGCAGACCTTTTGTGTTGCGGCCTTCAGACATAGGACTGCATTACTGCATGAAACAATACTGGTATATAATTACATTAAACTGGTAAAGATCTAGAAAACGTATGCGATGTTCCTTTTTAAATACTTGTTTGGCGTAATCACTTGAAACAAGAACTTCTAAAAGGTCCCAAATATCTCTTTTGTGAATTCATGATGAATTCTTAATTTGTGCAAGGATCGTCTGTTTTTGTTAAGGGTCAGCCCCTTGCTAGTCTATGCAGATAGCCCGAGTGCTAAAAAGCTTGGGGCGAAGCCCGCGGCTAAGGAGGAATTAAAGAGGAAACAAGTGGCTAGGCAGCAAACAGACCTCCGTTAACCCCGTACCAGTGGTGTGTCTCGCAGTGGAGAAGTTTGACTCCAAGAGCATGAATCTCTGCCTTCAGACTGCAGGAGCAGATAAAAACCGGACTATAGAGGAGAAATCCGTCCGTCTGGACAAAGTACTTGAAAAATGGCCAGCCTAACCTAAATTAAGATAGGTATCAACCAACCTAAATTGGGGCTAGTGATCTTATCGGTTTACTTCTAATCAAATTTCAAAATGTGTTTACTTGCGCATGCACTCACATCAGGTGCTGTGATGCATAGAGCTTCATCACGTAAGTCTGTAAATATGGGCTGGTGCTACGTACAGGTGGAGCCAGTGCCTGAGCACAAAAAAATGGGCTAATCGGCACTTTTTCGCCCTTATCACAGCTGAGTGAGGGGATGTTAAGAATTTCCCTCTCCCAGTACTTTAGGTGGCATGAGAACATGAGGGGTGTTCTAAAAAGGGACTGTGGCCTAAAGCAATTGTCGTCTAAAGGGGGCATGGTTTAAATCGGTATGGGCATCTTGGGCAAAGTACACCTGCCCCAAACAATACATAGCCGGTTGTTTTTTTTTTTTTGGGAACGTAGTGAAACCCACTAATTTGGAAGCAAAAAATAGGTCTTTATTTGGTGAATACATTGCAACAAAGAAATCATTTTTACTATCAACAAGCCATAACTGTTGGTTTGTTAATGCTACACTGTAGTGTTATGTTATGATATATGGCATTTGTATAGAACCTATTGCCATTGGCATGGCCTTGAAGCACTGTGGGGATGAAAGCTCTTCGGAAGACCATAGTCAGAGATGTGAGAAGCGAAGAAAGGATTTCTAAAATGTGTGTCTGCATTTTTAGCCAGCACAAAGGTAGGTAGGGAGTGGCTAGGTCCCCAAGAGTAGCCCCTAGTTGTCATGTGTGGAGAACAGGTGCTGAGACAATTGTCAAGGTAGTAAGAGAGTCAAAGAGACGGATTATGTGAACGGATGGGCCTAATTTTGCATGGGACTCTGCTGTATTCTATTGGAGGAGGTGATGTGTGTTTGGGTGAGTTTAGTTGAGCAGTGTTCATTGCTGATGTGCGGAGGTTGGTTGGCCGTGCCCTTGGTGGAGTACAGCTATATTCTGTTGTGATGGAGTCCTCGAGGCTACTGTGAATAATAATAATTTGTTTTGAGACACCTGGAGGTCGTCTTACAGAGCTTATCATAAAGGCCAGACAGAGATGCGTTCAGTGGGGAGGATGGTGAGAAACCTAAGGTGTCTCACCCGCTAGTCCCCATGATCTGTCATCCAGGTGGCCTGGACATAGCCATCGCTTTTTGGATCCAGTTCCTGGGGATGTACCAGTGCGGCAGGATCACCTGGATGAGGGGTCTTTGGGGGGTGGAAGTGGGACACCAGAAGGTGAGACGCAGTATCCCCTTCCTTGTAACACCTTTTCCCCATCCTACCATGTAGGATACCTAGGAACTCTACCCCTCTCCCCCTTTCCCGGCACAAACACTTTCTCACGGATAGTTCACCGTGAGTGACAACGGACTAACACTAGAGCCGTATACCGGACATGTCCCAATACAATGGTCAGGCAAGGTCAGGCATTACTGATCATCATACACACCTGAGTTCCATTACACTTCCCCACCTGGATGAAAGCACACTGAGCGAGGCAAAGCATACGAGGAAACAGCGGTTCCAAGATGGCAGTTTAATACGAGGAGAAAGACGTCGAGACCAGAGAGGGTTGCAAGGAGGGAGGTGCCCTTGACCTTTTCAGACCGTTACTTTCGTGAACCTTGGAAAGTAAGAAACCTAAGACTGGGACCTAAAGCTGAACAAACCTGTATTGTGTGTCAGAGGTATCGATAACGAAGGCGGGGAGGAGCAGTTGCTGCTGTGGTACTATCCTTGGCTCCTACAACAAAGCAGCACCAGTAAAGACAGCACAGCCGGTGAGTCGGAGAGACTGATACCAAACCAGTCTGTGTTAGAACCAAGGTTGCAAACAGCAACATTTTATGAAGAAATCTAAAGAGAATAGCGTGTGAAACGTATTTGACGAACGACACAAATATAATTGCAGTCCAGAGGAGTGATTGAACTTTGGGGAGGCCAAATAACATAGCGTAGACAGAGTGGTCTGGCGCCATGTGGGTGCTCACTCGAAGGTCTCTGTCAGGCATCCAACTAATTGGCCACTTCTGAAAAGGGAATTTTGAGATTGAAGTGGTCCTGCAACGGGTCAAGCTAAATCCTGTGCACATTTGAAAGTCTTCGATAGTTGAATGCATGCTACAATTGGTCCGAGCCCGGCTGAGGGAGACTAATTGTGATGGAGAAAAGGATCTGAACCCGACTGAGTGGGGTCCGGGGTGAACCGTGAGTCACCCAAGAAGCAGTATTCTCTGAACGTTATAAGATCTGGATCTAAGCCTGGAAGAGGGGGATCCACGATACTGACTGTGCTATAAAAAGGGATCCGAGCACGCTGAAGAGGAACCAGGATCAGACACCCGAATTGAACACTCGAAAGAGGAAAGGAACTTTGTGTTTATTTTGTCTTTTACATCAGGCCGTCTGAGTCAAGAGACTTTTGGAAAGCTCAGAGACTTGCAACTCAGAAGGCCCTGATGCTGGTAATGGAACTGTGTCCTCATGCTGAAGAAGCCAGAGTGTGTGCTTTGCTCGAGTGAACCGCCTTGTCCTATGCTGAAAACGTGGGGAAGGGAGGCCAACGACATGAACATCCTAACATATAATTTTGTGAATACTTCTTTCTCTTTCATGAACACGACCCCCTCACTATGTATGTTTAACGGTAAGAATTGGCAATAGTTTTTTTTTTAGTATAGGCCCTTTTATTTTGACGAGACTCCACTAGGACTGCATTATTATTATTTGATGGTCGTAGCTTGCTCCCATCCGTAGATTTAGGTTTAGATAGGCGTTTATCAAACCATTGTTAAAGTTCAATAAACACCCTTGAACTGTGGTCATGTGTGTCTGTCTTACTGTTGATACCCTGCCTTCCTTACACCAGTCACAGTATGGAATTTCTCATCTTTCTTTGAATTGCCTTTGTTTGCTATAAGAATGTTTTAATATGTAGGAAATACAATAAACAGTTTTTGTGATATTATATGTTCTCTCTCCTTTTGTGTGCTTAACCCCTTAAGTGCCACCGACGAGCTGGCTCGTCGGTTTAGGCACTCTGTTTTGCTCGATCCCTGCAAGGCAGGGATCGATCAAAACTGTAATCCAACCCCCGGGCTATGTGAGGGGGAGGTCCCCCCTCACTGCCAGGGGGCTGGATTACCTTCAGTTTTACGTCGGCGTGCGTAACGCACGTCGGCGTGAAACTGAAAGTAAATTCCCTGCAGCAGCCATTTTCGGCTGCTACAGGGAAGAGAGAAGGTAAGAGACCTTCTTGTTCCGCCTCGATCTCCGGCTGTATTTCAAGCTGGAGATCGAGGCGGGTATTGTTGGAAAGGGGAGATCCTCCCCTTTCCAACAATACCCATTGTGTGCCATTGCTGCCCGCGGATCAGGCATTTTTGGAAAATGCATGGGGTTCCCCGTTTTCCTTGCTGGCTTCGACACCCTAGGCCCAAATCTGTAGGTTGCCCACATGAACAAAATGGGCAGTGGCAAAAGGCTTGGGGTTCCCAGTGGGTTACCCTTTGCCTTTTGCGGCCCCGGTAGGTGCACCAACTCATGTGAGGTACCGTTTTCATCGGGACACCTGTGGGAACGCGGGACGGTAGGCCATGTGTTGTTGGGAGCGTGTTTCGATGGGTGAGCTGAGCAAAATGTGCGGAAAATGCGTTTTTTTCCCCACATTTCCGACTTTGCGGGGGTGTCTGGGTAATAAATTCTGGGGCGATGTGCGCAAATCATACCTCTGCAGATTCCCACGTGTGTCCTCTTTTTGGAAATGCATGGGGTTCCCCGTTTTCCTTGGTGGCTTGGACACCCGAGGCCCATATCTGTATGTTGTGCCGGTCGGCAGAGAGTCTGAAATTCCGGTCTGAAAACAGGCTTGGAGTTACTTGTGTTTTAGGCTTTCCCCATGGCGGCCAGGTAGGTGCACCCACACATGTAAGGTACCGTTTTCATCGGGACACCTGTGGGAACGCGGGACGGTAGGCCATGTGTTGTTGGGGGCGTGTTTCGATGGGTGAGCCGAGCGAAATGTGCGTAAAAAATGCGTTTATTTTCCCACATTTCAGACTTTGCATGGGTGTCTGGGTAATACATTCTGGGGCGATTTGCGAAAATCTTACCTCTGCTGATTCCCACGGGTGTCTTCTTTTCAGAAATGGATGGGGTTCCCTGTTTTCCCCAGTGGCTTGGACACCCGAGGCCCATATCTGTATGTTGTGCCGGTCGGCAGAGCGTCTCAAATTCCGGTCTGAAAACAGACTTGGGGTCACTTGTGTTTTAGGCTTTCCCCTTGGCGGCCAGGTAGTTGCACCCACACATGTGAGGTACTGTTTACATCGGGACACGTGTGGGAACGCGGGACGGTCGGCCATGTGTTGTGTTTGTGTGGTTTTCATAACGTTTTGACCCATTTGCTGGTGGCCTTTGTCACACAACCCTTTAATTTCCCAAATGTGACCTACATTTAGTCGCTGCTTTAGGCACCATACACTTTTGTAACCTGCACAAGTCACCTACCCTTGAAAAGGTCTGCCTGTGCTCTTTCAAAAAATGTATGCTTGCCGGTCCTCACCACATTGGTTTTCCCGATTTACACATGCTAAGTGCGTCTGTTCAGGCTGTGAGCGTAAAACTCCTGTGTACCATGGCTCAGTGTTTGGCTTGTGGTATTGCTTGTTTTGTAAAACACTATAAAAAATGCGTGCTCTCCTAACTGCAAGAGTCGGGGGAATGTAGCGGAGCATTGCTTTTCTCAAAATTCATAGAAGCCATTGCCGTACCAAGCCAACCATGTCCAACACATACCTTTTTTTCAGTAATTTTCCTGCTTTTCCCCCAATCTATGGCAGTTTCCCCTACCTAGTTGTTGTCTGATCTACGCAAATCACCCCTTCCGAAACTTGGAATTTTGTCTACTTTTCAGAAATACTTGCCTTTCTGTCCTCCAAATCGGCTTTCCTACCCTTTTCTTCCATTCCGTCCATGCATGTCCAATTGTCAAAAATGGCCAAAATCGCCTACCTCTCACAAAACGGTTTATAACCACATCAAAATATTTTTTTTTCCGTTTCCACTCAACCTGTTCTTGAAAGCCAGGAAATTGGGGAATTCGGCACAGCAAACCATTCGTTCCTAGCTCTTACAAGTAAAAAACCACAGGCTTCTTTGTACAACATTTTATTGCCATTTTTTGAAAAAAAAACAAAATGTTCGCCCTTTTTGCTTATTTTCTCTCACCCCCCCTACAGCAACCTAGGATACCTGGGTGGCGTTACGACCGCCTACATGTGGGAAAAAAAGGAGCCAAATTTGGCCGAGATACCTCATGTAACAAAAAAGTTACAAGCCATTGAATGGCCACATACCGAAATCACCAAAAAAGGCCCTGGCACTGGGGAGAAGTACCCATGGCACTTAAGGGGTTAAAGTGTTGTAAGCCTTAGTACAAGTGAATGGTGTGTGCACAGTGTTGTGCTAAGTGTTAAGGGAGGGGCAACTAGTTTCCTGTATTCAGATTTTGTTGTTGTTTCTTCCCATTTCGAAATTGGTCCCCCGTTACCAAAAAAGAGGGAAGTAACCAAAAAGATAGACTTACAGGACAACCCTTCAGTTGATGGGTAGAAATGTGTGTATAATTAATATGGAAAATGAGAACATTGTCGCGTTTTCAGATGAACATTTTCAGAAACTTCTCAGGCTTCCTTCTTGTCTTGCATCCTCTTCGAATGGACAGCCGTCCAATTTACAGACTAATGATTTAGAATTACTCACTCAAAAAAAGAAAAAACTGATCAGGAGTCCGATGGCCAGTTGATGTTAGAATATCTAAAAGCAGGGGTGATTCCAAGTAAAATCCAACATGATGGTGTGATACAAGATATTAAAAGTAAACTAGAAAAAATTAATGAAGAGATTTCGAAATTCAAACAACTTATAATAGATACAATTGGAAATTAAAGAAAGACATTGATAATTATAGAGAAGAAAGAACATATCCCTACTTGGTTGATAGTTATTATGAACAACAAAATAGGGTAGGGTACAACACAAACAGGTTAAATAACTTAAACACTAGGAGACAAAGGTTTGTCACTTCCTCAAATACATCAAACAGCTCAAGCGGAAGTGAGACTGATAACAGTAGTTCACCTACTTCTTCTACAGCGATTGCGCTCCCCATCCTGCCTATTCCACGTTTTTTTCAGGGGCACTGCAGACGGGGGAGGACCAGACAGTATGGGGCCCCCCAAATGCGAACCTAACAGTCGAATTAAACATAACAACAGGGTTGGTGATCCCCCTTTTTTATTTGACTGACTATTGTCTGTCCGAGCAAGAGATTAGTGCCCTTAGTAAAGGACTCAGTTTTGTCCCAATTGCTCGAGTAAACAATTTTGAAACAGAAGTAGAACTGAGAAGATTTTTTAGATCAATACGTCTCAGATTCTTCTTTCAAACATTAGACAAGCCAGCTGTCAGTGCCTGACTGACACTCTCCAAAGAGACACAGGAGGATTATACTCACAGACTGGAGATCCACTGAAAACCTTTGGGACCCTCGTTAACCAGTGTTTCCCCAACCCGCAACAGCTCGGACCCCCTCAACTTGAGGGAGACCTTCCCAGCAATACACCGTGCTGTAAAACCTGGGTCAGATGGGTGATTTACTTGAAAGGTCGTATGACCTGGCCACCCTGGATTTACACTGAGCTCTTAGGGAACAAGGGAAAGGTGGATTATGATAATACACAAGGGGGAACCAAACAGACAGTCACAGGCTGAAGTATACCAGTACCAACCTGGTGTGCACAGTGTATCACCTAGGATCTTGCATCAACAGGTAGAGTGAAGGTTAATCCAACTTGTACTCTCAACAGGGTCTTCTACTACAAAGAAGGTAACCAGAAATCCCTAGTGAGACTAGGATATGAGGAAAACAAAATATCAATACCAGGAGTTAAGAAAGGGCAAAGGTAGGATTTACCATGTGGTGAGGTCTGGAAGTCCTGGGAATCCAAGTCTCCGTAGATAGAGGACAAACGTAGAGGGAAGGGGGAAAGTTAGTGAGGGGCTTACCCGGGCGGAACGACAGACGTACTAGAGACGGGTTGCAGCACACTAGCCTGCAGCAGAGAGTCCCAAAGTCCTTGTGCTGTTCTGAATAAAATGATGTTTTGGCCTGATATGGTATCAAGGGGATAAGGTGACCTGCTGGTTAACAGGAAATGGCTAACATTGAGCCAATCGAGACAAGGGAAAAACATACCTAATCGTACAAATTTGCAATAATGAGTCCTTAAACGAGTAGTCTCTGAAATGGGAGCTTTACACTTTAGCAATATTGACAAAATAGTCTTAAGAGCAGAGAGAGAGGGACATCAAGCTTCGAAGTTATATAAACTTGTTATGCCAACCAAGGCAAATAACATAACTCATCACCGTTGGCTGCTTGGCCACAGAGGTTAGATGGGGAGATGTCTGCTACACGCTGGGCAACTTTATGTAAGAATGTTGCCTGTCCTCATTGAGTTTGGGTGAAAGATTACGGCAGATTAAGATTCTGCATAGAATCAATTGGACACCTGAGCGCTTGTGTAAACGGGGTCTTGCTGACACAGGTGATTGCAGGGGGTGTTTGCACCAGGCTGGGACCCTGAAGAATATGCTTTGGGAATGTAACAAGGTGAGATTATTTTGGGGTGAGCTGATTGTAATATTCAACAGAGTTTTGAGGCTGTCACTGGACTATGGTTTTGAGACGTTAATATTGGGTGAAGACAACCTGGTTGAGGATTTATCAGGTGCACAAAAAAAAGTGGCTTTTCAGGAAAGTCTTAATGGCCAAGAAGTTAATTTTAAGGAACTGGACAACTGTGATCCGTCTTAAGGTGGACGTATGGATGGATGGATGAATGAGATAATGAAGCTTTCACTCAAGGAGAGAGTCATTTACAGGAGCCAAAAGAATTGTAGACTGATGTAATTTGAGGGAGATTTTGGGAAATATAGGGATACTGGTAAAGACCGGTCGTGGTATCGAAGAGACACGGTTGGGATTTGGGGGGATTACAACATGTTCATATGTATCATTGTCTACTGCTGGGCTTTTACTTTGATGCATTTTCGCGATAAAAATGTTAGTAAATATATAACTGCGATGAGAGTAGGCAGGTGAGGAGTAGACGAAAATGGTGTAAAGGATTTGTCAGATAATCTGTAATTGGTGGATCACCAGTATAAAATATGCAGTCTCCATACTGAGTTGCAGGAAGTACAAGGAAGCAACTGCTGAGTTATCTGTGTACACACTATCTCTAAGCAGTTGCATCTGGCACTTGAATATGTATGGGTTTAGGGCTACTTAAAAAAGCAGTATAAATCTGCAGAGTTGACAAATACCTTCCAGTGAGTGTTGAAGACGCATAGAGCTTTTAGCAAAGATCGTTGAAGTGCCATTCCATTAGTTGGCCTTCGGCTCACTTCTAACGAGTAACATTATCATATAAAGGATGTGTTTGATTGCTACTAATGTCTGGATCGTGTTGGACTCTAACTTTGGTGCGATTCGCCGCCCGGGACGGGTCTCCACCTCTCTCTGCGCCTTGCTATATGTCAACAGCAGACGAGTGGAGATGATTAAAGAGAGTTCTAACTCAGTGGGCATCGCTCTGAGCCGGTGCCCCTCCCTCCCAACCCAGGCCATTCTCGACTTGATACTATGCAATAAAAAGGCATTTTATTGGCATGCCAAGTATTTTCAAAGTGAAAACCGATCCACTGAGCACGAAAAGTATACTCCTCCGCCCGCCCTCTTGAGCTGTCACTTCAGTGGGAGGAGCCACGCAGTTTGAATCTTCAACGTCTGGGGAGCAGGAGGGATTTCCCGCCTCCCACAGTGACCCCCCTTGATCCTGCTGCTCCCAAAGTCTCGACCACCCAGAGAGAGCCATGAAGAAGAGTCCGGTGAGGCGCTCCGACCGCCTGCGGGTGAGTGCCGCCCGCCCCCGTGTCACACTACTTACTACGCTGCCTACAGGTGCCCCGCCGAGGTGGAAGGGTGTGCGAGCCACTCAGCCTCTCCACCGTCTCGTAAACCGAGCCTCTTCGCCGTTGGCACCTCACTCCATGGCTGCCCCGAGCCCCCTCTCGGTGGGGATATTGTGCCCTTTTGGGGAGGACCAGGACCCCCTCCCCTCCGAGTGGGCATGCTGTTTCGGCATCGAGTATGCTCTGCATCCAGTGCTGCAAGTGTACGCTGTTGTGTTTCGGTACCCGCTCACTTGCAGGATGGTATGCCGTCACTCTGGCAGTGTCTCATCTCTGTGCGCGGTTATTATGTATCCGCAGGTGGCGTTATAACCAGCTGTCATTGTGTGGCACACCTGCTTCAGGTTGTTTTGTCTGATAGAGACACAGAACGGGAGCACCACGTACCCTTCTTTCCACTGCGAGCAGACCATGTACTTTTGCCACGATGTTGCGTGCAGTTGTTTTGCATTTCGCAGTAAACACGAAAATTGCACAGAAGGGAACGAAGTTCTCTTAACTGCACGCGTTGCCAGATCTCCGTGCAATTACGCATTTTCAAACATGAGCCCCCGTAGCGATTAATATCTTTGGCGGTCTGCTCCGTTTCCTCGGCGAGAGATTATATATTCCGCGGATATTTTCGGTGCTTTTGCTGCTCGGGTGTGCAGGGTGTCTTTAAGATGCGTACTGCTACCCTCCCCTGCCCTCCTTGTGTTTTCGCTATCTCATTACAGTGAAGGTAGTAAACTCACTCGCCGTGAGGCTTTTATGTTGCCACTCAGAAGATAATTTGCTTTTCATCATAGAGGATATCCCGTGGCACCTCACTGCGAGGATACTCGGTGTTTACCCCGCTCTGGCCATATCTGATGTGACCTCAGTGGGCGGGTCTGTTGGGTTTCCTCTTTATGAGGTAGTTTTCGATTTCCCCCTGAGCATTTTCTGTATCTCATTATAACTAAATGTATTATATAATCTGAGGGTGAGTGCCTTATTCCATCACACTCAAGACGTTGCCTGTTTTCTCACCGAGAGGGTATTCTGTAGCTCCTCAGTGGGTACATATTCTGTTTCCTCATTCAGCCGCTATACCCGTTCAAAGTCGCCGTTGCTGTATAGAGATCTGCATCAGGGGCGAAATGAAACTTACATTTTCGGCGGGGGGGGGGGGGGGTTTAAGTTGTGATGAGAGGAGCCACGTCAGAAAATAGGCGGGGCAAGGCAATCGCAATATGCAAAGAGGCGATGGAAATCTTTCTTGAAAGTAGCAGCTTTAAAGTTTTACTGCATTTGTTCAAGTTCGTTTTTCTGAACACACATAGTAAAACTTTAACACTGCCAGTTTCGGGGAAAGGCTTCGCTCACCTCTTTGCTTAACAAAATGCAAGTGCTCACATCTAGGGGTGCACCTAGGCTAAAATGTAGGTAGGGGATAACCCTTCAAATGTTCTGAGAGGCGTTAACTTCAGAGACAGTGGAGGAGAGTCAAACTTACTTGTGTAGCTGCATCTAACTTCATTACTCATTGTAATGAGGCTATTCTATTGCAGCTTCAATGTTACAATTAGTTAACTCTCTCCTTTAAGTCTGAAACAGCCACTTCTTGCAGATCCTGAAGGTCCTAGAAAGTGTGAAAATGACAGATGGTGTCCCAATGGAAGCCTCAATATCATGCAAATAACAAGGGGGAGACTCTGCCAGACACTAGGACTGGTTAGAAGAGCCTTACCCAGAGTCTTTAGCTGACTATCTTTCACAGAGGAGAGATATCCCAAACATATCATCTTTGTCCTGCCCTGGGGCAGTCCAGCACTGAAATGCTAGGCAATTCTCCTCTGAACAAGAGTACCAACAGCAACCCCAGACATGTGTTTCGGTCTGGTTGAACCTCATCCGTAGGGTGGATCTGTGCCTCTCTAACAATAGTGAGCAAGGGGTCCATGTCTGGATTCCCCTAGTAATCCTGGGTGAAACCCAACGTTACTTAAACTATGCAAATAACAAGGGGGGTCCTGGGAGACCCCCTTGTTAGCTTCAATATCATAGCATAACAGGACCTTGCAGAGTGTGGGGCAGTACCCTGGATGGCCCAAGCAAGTTCAGTGGCTGGGAGCAACAGAGGAGAAAATGTAATGTTGGTTCTACCCACAGTTATTCCGCTGTACTAGAATCTCTGGTGCACTGACTGGCTGGTGAGACTATGTCTGCCTGAAGTGTTACGAGACTGGGCGAGGGCCACTGCAGCAATAATGCAATTCTATGTGGCAGTATTGGAGCCACTAGCAGAGGAGCACCAGGGTGTACCAATTTGTCTCTTCACTTATTAAAACTGTCCTATTGTAAGGGTGTAAATGTAATCACTTATAAGCACTCCAATTTTTTCAGTTGAAGTTAGGGTGAGATTACATTTTTGCGGAAGGATTGCACACTTGCGCTAAAAAGCAAAGCAGGGATTTTAACCCAATCTTTCAATTTGGGCACAGCCACCTTCTTCCATGCTTTACTTGGAACAAATATTTAAGTTTTGGGTGTCAAGACCTACAATAATACTGTCCTGTAGAGTTCACTTGCAAAATACACAAATTGCATAGTAAAGCATCATGGCAAAATGTAAATCCTTATAGCAGCATGTTGGGCCAAAATAATATCAGTGTACCTTTTATTTTCCACATCCTGAATGGAAAACTATGAGATGCAAAAGGCAAAATATCCATTACCCACTTTATTTTCAGCGCTTTAAGATGCACAATAAAATAAGTTGTGTCATAAACTCACTTAGGTTTGGAGATTAGTCTCAAACTTCCAGCGTGGTGATATGTATGGTTTTAAGAACATTCAACTAAGGACATCAAAGCAAACTTCACATTTTAGCATATCAAGCTATTAGACGTTATGGGTATAAACACATTTTCAAAGGGTGCTTTATTGTGTTGCTCGCTTTAACTGTCACAGATTTGCAAGGTGACTGGCACTGGCATTTTAAGGAATCTTGGGGCCAGGGGCTTAGACTTCTTTGGGCCCCCCTCTGAACCAAAGAAATTGCGGGATAACAAAATCCCTGGTCACTGCCCACACATTGCGATCACAGCCCAGAGCTTGACGTTATGACCGGCAGCAATAAAAATATGCATGGGGCTCCGTACCAGTCCTCCTTACCCTCTTCAGACTAGCCGGAATCTGAATAATAAACACGCAGCATTGGAAGGGCAACATATTCAGTCAGGCAGAATGAGGGTACTTGTGTTCAAGCATAGGTTCCCGGAAACATTTCGTCAATAGCAGCCACGAGAAAGTGTAGTTCAAATGCAGGGCACAGATAAGAAGCCGTATGAAAAAGGCACACATACCCCAGCATGATATATGATTGGTTATTTATAATGCGCTTAATACCCAGAGGTTTCTAAGCACAGACCTGGGGATTGAACCTGTGATGCTCCGTATCGTCTTGCTTCCAAGGCGAGCACGTTGCCCCTGAGCTATCCTCCCGAGCATAGAGAGAAGACTCAAATTAGCAGTCTCATTAAAAGTAAAAGTGCTCAACCATGTGCACAGATTGCGTAGATTGTGGATATAAATTGGAAGCTACGGTTTTCAAGTGATTTTGCTATTAGTCAGCAAAGAAACAAATGGCTTTGTGGTGTGCGATATATCAATGGTCGTGATTATTACATACAATTGAACACTACCCAGTAAAACAATGAGACTTTTTTGAAGAGCATACCCTTAAAACCAAATGACTTTAGAGAATGAGAGCCAGATTCTTGGCTAGGTGTACATTGCTGAAAATGTCGGATTATGGTTTACTGACCTATTCGGTAAAACACCTATTCTGATTGTCTAGGATTTCACAGACGGAGCACACAATGTGCCAGTTCAGGAACCTGTGCACCTGTTGCCAGCATTGGCTGGAAACCAACCTGACAACCACCTGTTTCGAAAACAGATAATTTGCATGTGGATTCTGGTGTCACTGCTCTACATTAGTGACAGTGTAAAAATGTCAGACACAAAGACTACCTCCTTTGGTGGTGGTCCGCTTATTGCACTTAAAGCTATTGTAGAAGAGTGTGACCAGAGAACAGAGTTAAGGCCATCCACCTCCCTCCCAGTCACAACCTATCGTACACATTTAACTAGACTTGTCATTGCACTGGGAGAACATGACATATTAAGTGTTTAAAAAAAAAAGAAAATCTCACACAAGTACGCCTGATCCTAATTGTGTTGGTTTAAGTAATTGAAAATAACTCTGCAACGTTCCTATAATGATCTGTTTATTGTTTTGTAGGGTTTTGGAGGGAGGGCCTGGTGAGGATTGTTCCACATTGCTGTGGAAAGCTTAAAAATCAATGGAATGCAAAAAGGGATGGTTTTAAATTGTGAATGTTGTGCAGTTATATGAAACTGCTGCCGAAAAAACGTGCTCTCCGCCCATTAATTAAAAAAAAAAACAGGCGAAATACAGGCAGTTTGTGACACCGCAGTATCGGTCTCTGCACCGATGCCCAGGACCCCCCGAGAATGAGGGTGGTGTCGGGGGGTTTCTCCCGGGGTCGGCTGGGCCTTCCGCGGTCCTCCGGGCTGGGAGGCCCCAACTCCTCCCGCGTATCCCAAAAATGAGTCTGAGACACACACAAGAAGCAAGGTGTTACTGCTGTTTATTGAATAACGGCAGGGATGGGTCTAGGATCGTACGCGTCCGTCCAGACTCTCGAAATTCGTGGGGCTCGCAGGCCCCTTTTTGCCTCAGTATGACGCGCTACTTGCGTCACCTGGGAAAGTTAGCAAAAACCTATCGCCACTCTGGATTGGTCGCTCGAGTAGTAGGGTTAGTATAGCTTAAGTATAGAGAACGCTGTTAGTGGTTAAGGGTCAGTCAGGTGGTATACTTGGGTTGTCCCTTCTATTAGATACTTGAAAATTGTTACACGAAGACCCCTAATGATTGGCTATGCTTAATGGCGTCAGTGATGAGTGCCCCATGTTCTGATTGGTCCACTCGCGAGCCCCCCACCCTGGGACCATCGTTGTTCCCAGCTCGCGGTGTACCTGTCATTTGCAACAATATGTAACTATGTGTTTGTGCAGACAATGCGTGGATTTGCTCATATGCCTGAGAGCAGACCATTCCCATCGCGGTAGGTGTCCATTGGGTCATTTCATTGTTGCAGCCTGTGTCTCAAACGTGGGACCCAGGCGACTTCTCCCTCCTGGGTCTGGCACCCTGTCAGGTTTGGCTTGGTCACGTGAGGAGAGACCGTGGTTGAGGCAGAATTCTGCACATTTAAGTTGTACTTTCCACTGTGTGTCTGGCTTAGCTTGCAGGTGCGACCTTGGCTTTGGCTTGTGGCATGCGAGTTGCAACATTGCCCCCTTTGGCTGTCAGTTCTCGCTGGGCTCATTCTGCAGGGTCAGCAATTGTACTCTTGCTCGTTCAATGTTCGTGGAGGCTCTTGCTTGCGGCCTACTTGGGCCTGGTGCATAGGTGGGGAGGTTTAATGCACGGCACTTTAAGTTGCGGTATCACATTGCTTCATAGGCGGGACCATGTCTACGTTGTATTTTCATCACAATGCAAGGGTTAGGAGAAGCGTCAGCAAGCATTTTAGATGAGTGCTCTGTGCGTCTTGCGTTTCTGCATTTTGAAAAACCTATGTGAAAAATAATAAAGATGCGCGTCAGTGGGTGTGTCCGTCACCTACGTCATAGCACTGAATATGTTCTTCGTGTGGATTGGTGTGGGGGTGTACAGTGTGCATGGTTGTACGGGTGTTCTGACAGTTGGCTAGGTCGTCATGGCATCTCTAACGATGTGTTTATTTACTGTTGAAGGGTTTAGTCGAGTTCATCCATGCCGCAGGTGTCGGCTTGAGCAGGGCAGGCTGGTGGGCAGGCTGATGGGCACATCCGTATGTTCCTGTACCAGGGTATTTGGTCGTTTGGTAGGTAGGCAAATTCATCTCGTGGCGGGTGTCTGGGTCGCGATCCTCTAGGCCAGGGGCGTGAGGAGATTGGGGGGGAAGTCTTTTCTCCCATTCTCCCACTTCAGTGGCAAAAAAAGGCACAATGAAGATCTCTCTGCGCCTTGAACAGAATCGGGCCCTGAGAATTTTCAACAGTTTACAGACTTGATGTGGACAAGTTAGGCAAAACAAAATTAAATGAGTTGCCCAGGATCATGCATGTTGGTTAAGAGGTGAAGCTGAGATTCAAGCCCAATCTGCAATTTCTGCACTTGACCACATTGTTTCCAAGTTCTTACGATAGAGCAAGGTTCAATTATTTGTGAGTGTTTCATTTTCATGAACTAAAATAATGCCTTATTGATTTAAGAACTGATTTGGAAAGTACACAATTCACATAACCCAATAGGACAACATTTAAAAACAAAATGTTGAAGACGTATTTTATGCAAAAGGACAGCGCCACGATGCCTTCGTGTTGCTGCGCACTATATAAATGTGAATAAATAAATTGATTCTAGCTTCTTTTTCACTATCACCAAGGTAAGTATAAAAGCGCCACACTATTAATTGATGTGAGCTTTAACCACTTGATCTGGGATTTACAATTGTATTTTAAAGCTTTACATACACCAGAAAGACATAATCCAAGACTGTTATTTAGTCTGTGCAGAAGTAACTTTCAAATTGTAGAATAAGGCAGACCTTTTGCCAAATGAGCAGACTAGAAAATATGTTTGCCAGAGGTCTGTGACAATTGCTTGGTTCTCTTCTGTCCCTTCCACTCAAATGGCCTACATGAAAAGAAATATGAAGCAGTAGGCTAAACAACACCACCCGTAAGTGAGAAGGCAAACCTTTTCACAGGAGACAGCACAGCACAGTACAATACAGTGGCATAAGAAGATTTGTTCAGGATCACTGTATCTTCTGCTGGAAAAGCTGGGCTATGAGCCTCAACACTTTGGCTCCAGTGTCTCAAATTTGACAACCTAATCACCTCTCCCACAATGTATGCTCCTCATTGGGAAGTGGTTACCCGTTTTAACAACCATCATTTGGAGGAACAAAGCTCTACACCTGCACCAGATGGATGCTATGTCCCTTGCAATATCTAGTGCTGGTGCAATTAGATTGCTGTGTAGCACACGTTAAGTGTTACTATCACAAAAGTATGTATACATGCACGTTTATCAGTTTATCAACCTCAGACATAGGAAAGGGTCAGCAACATCCTAGCTGCAGGTTTGACACCTCAGCAGCACACCATAAAACATGGTATGTGTTATTTTAGTTTTGTAAAACAAATGGGCACTGACCCATCAATCAGGCAGCTATGTGGGGGCCCCCTCCAAGGTGGGGGCCCTGCCACGTGCCCCTTGTGCCCTCCCATAAAGACATCTGTGGTGACTGGTGGTTTTTCAGTTGGAAATTCACCATCATGCATAAGAAAGGCTATGCTGCTGATGACAAAAGAAACGTGTTGTTGAGTTTATCAGGGACGCAGCCTGTGTGTCTCAGGGGGGTGTGACTCTGGGAAATGGCTTGATCATCCGACCCGAGCAGATAGATTTGCCTCAGAAGAAACGAAATGCGCCCAGAAGCATGTTCCTGATCCTTTGAACTGTTAAAGGGCACGAAAGCCCCGCCCCTCAGCTAACATTTTGGGGGGCAAAGGGTGGACTTCAGCCCGGTCAGCTCAATGACATTGCATGCCTGCTCTTCCACTGGTCTGTACTGTAAAACTTCACTCATAAGCGACCCCAATTTGCCAATTTTTGTCATGAAAATTGCTGTATAATTGTTCAGAACTCCTAATATTCATCCAACCCAGAGCATTTTAATGAAACCTACAAGATTGAGCAGCGTTTCTATGTCAGAGGAACCTCATTGCAACTTTGACAGTTTGAGGGCCAGGTAAACATTACAAAAAGCTTTCAAACAGGACGCAAAACAGAGGTGTCGCGCAATTCACCAGTAAAATAAGCACCACGAAAGAGGCCCATTTTGTTTCAGCGTCTCCTCATATGGATTCACTGCGCCTTGATCCAGTGGCTATATTCACACAAGGACAAAATATTTACGATACATATGCATAGAAAAATATCCATGGTATTCCCCCACACTGCTGATGTTCATAGAATGAAAGTGGAAACGCCACTATAGGGCACCAAATAATTGTATTTAATAGTTACTATCGCCAGTTTTAATGCATGTGTATTCAGGCCCAGCTAGCACAAACCTGCCAGTTTAGAATATGCTATTTCTAAGATCACATGGACCAGTTTACAGCTTACCCATTTAGCACATTGTCAGTTTACAAGCAAGACATTTTGCTCGCTTGCAGATGATTTCCACTTTTAATGTGGTCTATACAAATTGGGTCAACCCCTTCTTTTTTGTTCACGGGGGAGGGGTTTTCTCGCAAAATGGGGAGGTACTTTTAGAGAAAACCAACCTGCGAGTTATCAGCTACCCCTCCAACTCTTGTGCAGACCAAGTAGCCAAATCTGGAAAAAGTGCAGTTAGAAAACAAGTGCTGCACAACACCTCTGCTTCAAATCCTTCATAAAATCAATGTATTCAAAAAACATATATTACATATACACATTTACTTTAACAGACATCAAAACCAGATTACCACTACCTACAGTGGTGTACAAAATGTGTTCATGAAAGGTTAATTCATTAAAACAGATTTGAAAATAAGCTAAACAATAGGCTTACACATGATGTGTTCCTTCTCTTTAGAGAGCATCAGTGCAAACTCAATATCCTTAAAGTGTGGCTAGGGTATAAAAGTGCTATATGTGCAAAATGAGACTTGTTTGGAAACATTTACTATTTTTGCAAATGGGACCATGCATACAGATATAACCTGAAGCACCTAACAGCTATATCTAGGTATTATTGTGCAATCCAGGATAACATTACTGCCAGACTATTGGTTTCTGTGTACAATTCCCCGCATCATTGTTATTTTACCATTCTGCTTCTAAGAAGGATATATTATGCAAAATATAATTGTCGACACAAGCTGTTTTCGGCCCAAAATGTGGGATCCGCCCTTTCTTGGCATTCTTCTTAGATTGTATAAACTCGGGCCTTCATCAGGAGAGATATTTATTCGGAGTGCGATATGTAAATCGCTGACTACCGCTTCGTCTTGTCTTCCTTGGTCTGTTAAATAACAAATCCAGAAATGCAACTAGTGAGTGAGGCTATCTAGGTTAGAGTCCTTTACCAGACTCACTTTCCATCTTGGACTACTGACCTTGGCTTGTTTCTCATTCGGATATGGTGATTTATTTCTTATTCTAGAGTACTGGTTCTCACTTCCTAATCAAATTTACTTAATTTGCCGCCCACCTAGAACCATAATATGTTGTTAGTTTGTAACCATGCATTTATGTTTTGGTTTCACATTTATTTTTTCTAAATTCTCTTCTGTGCCAAAATTAATTGATTGTGTCAGTATGGACCACCTTCGCTGTTCTGTCGGCAAGTGCTTATTAAATTAGACTGCTGTGTCTGATTGTCTCAGTGATCTCTGTTCCCATTCATACGGATCCTAATCGGGAAAGGTGAGAAAAGTGAGCAGCACTCGTCGCCCAAAGGAGACCTGCGAATTTAAGTTGGGAAGCGGAATGCACACCACTGCTGAATTTAAGAATCCCCTTCTGCCATCTTTTAACGGGGCACGATAATTGCTTCCCAAATTGAGAAGGGTAGGCAAGGCTGGATTATGCAGATTAACTCAGGAAGAGCAGAGCACTCCAGCTTCCCACACCACCATTACCATCCCCATAAAACAGGCAGATTTAACAAACTTCCAGGCAGCCCAGTCCAGGGCTTTGCTCTCAGCGAGCCATAGTTCAAACCACCGCCTCTTTGAATTCCCACAGACCCTCGCCACTCCCAAGTTTCTGGCCTGCAGAACATGGCTTTTTGGGGTTTAGCGTGCAAGTAGATGGGTGTTTGCTCTCCTGGTCCCTTGAGTATGGTTTTAATGCACCCAGATGAAGAATGACACTCCGGCATTGTGGAAGACCTGAAATCCGGACCATCCCGGAACCGAAGGCATACACTGTCACTAGAGCATGCCACACCAGCAGGTGCCAGAATGAAATATCTGGCCCACTCTTCTGTACGTATCCTGTTTCTCTGTCTGTATTTTCATACAGCCTTTTCTTGCCTGGGGCGCTCCCGATCTTTTCAGAATTACTATTCTGGAGATTTTGTGGCAGAAATTGAACATCCTGCTGGGCAGTAAAAGCTGACATGTTGCAGGGGTCCACTTGAGCACATCTCAAGCACATTAAAACTATGTACCAATTTCGGTTGGGTGATATTGTATGTAAATATGTGCTCTGTAAAGCACTTTGGATAGAGGCGCTATATAAATAACACATCATTATCACTACGCACCACTTTTAGTAATACCCATCTATCTCTCTGAGACTGCCCTCAATTAAACATTCCCTTCTACTTTAGACATTTTAGAATTTACCCTCATAATCACTGCAATACAGATCTATGGTCTAGTTTGCCTGGATGGAGTGGGTGGGCAGAGGGACAGACAATGCCTACCTCTCTCCACATTGTCAACCTCAACTCTGTGGCCCAACCCCTCAAGCTAGGGTCCTAACTGCAACTGGTGCATAAGGATAGGAACAGGCATCAGGATGCTTTGTTGGAGGAGTACAACAAGAACCCATTACGCAAGGCTGAGATTTAGCTTTTTCCTTGATGACATGGTGTGAACTGGCCTGAAACTGTAGGATCCTATGTTTGCCGAGGGATGACTGCAGGCTCCTGTATGCCATCCAAGGCAGAGAATGTAGGCTTCTCAAGTCATAAGGTTGCGCAGCGTATTGCGTGCTAAATTTGAAAGAAGCCAGCCTTCTCGCCAGTCACAAATAAATAATTTGAAAAATCTGGAAACCATGTATAAGGTGATGGCAGATGAGAACCTGAATCTCTTTATGCTTGGTTTCAAATTTTAGTTGAAACCAAGCAGTGGGGGGAAAAGCAATGTACCCCCAGTTTAACCCCAGTGTAATGCAAATTTGGCACAATCTTATTAAATTCAGTTTTACAATCCCACTCTGCGTACGGTTTGGATAAACTCCCCATGAGGCAATGCCAATTTGATTAATCCAAAATATTTTCACATAGACAACCACAGTATAAACCAAACCTAGTTTTCACAAAGTGATCCATTTATAGTCCCCATTGGAAAACCCCAGGATACTTCCCTGTTTGACAAACACGTATACCGCCAGTATGACAACTCCACTTTATGCCAAGTATTTGCACAATAAATGTATTTCCAGTTAGAGAATACCAGTAAACGGCCAGATTGACAATCCGGTATGCTCCCATTGTGCACAATTGCGGTATGCGTCCTGTTTCCACATCTCCCAGATTGACAATTTGAGTGCATTTTGTCATTCACTGTTTTCACAGTGCCAGTATGTTCCCAGTTGAACCTGCGATATGTTACCAATTGGAACCGCTCCATGTGTTCCCAAATAGGCAGTTCCCTCTCCCAATGGACCCCGTTGGAAAAATCCAGGTGTACTCCCAGTTTTACTAACCCAGTCAATGGGTTCTGATGAATTTTTAGAACGGTGCAGTGTAAATATATTTTTTTAAACGTTGTTCTTTTATCAGCACATATCCACCTATAACTTCTATGCTAACAAATTCGTATACAGCAAGTATTTTACAGGTTTATTTTTTTAATTAAGCATTTACATTTGCACTCAAATGTCTGCAGGGTAACGCACACGGAGCTGTGCTCGTGCAGAATAAGCCAAGCTCCATTTTCACCTTCAATGCAAATGGAGCGCTAGTTGCTTCAAAATCAAGGCGACCCACGAGATATAGGTTCCCGAAAACCAAGATAAACCCCATTTACAGTTTGACCGCAAATGGCCCCTGTAGTCCTGGGCTTTTTATGCAGTCTCACACTGCACACACATAGCGTTGATGGGCTCCCCACAGATTAAGCGGAACCACACCTTTGCCTCCAATACATGTAGGTTTATTTGCTAGCGCGCACAAAGACACTCATATGCACGCACGCACGCACGCACGCACGCACGCACGCACGCACGCACGCACGCACGCACGCACGCACGCACGCACGCACGCACGCACGCACGCACACACACACACACACACACACACACACACACACACACACACACACCGTTGATAAACGTTGTTCTTTTATCAGCACATATCCACCTATAACTTCTATGCTAACAAATTCGTATACAGCAAGTATTTTACAGGCTTATTTTTTTAATTAAGCATTTACATTTGCACTCAAATGTCTGCAGGGTAACGCACACGGAGCTGTGCTCGTGCAGAATAAGCCAAGCTCCATTTTCACCTTCAATGCAAATGGAGCGCTAGTTGCTTCAAAATCAAGGCGACCCACGAGATATAGGTTCCCGAAAACCAAGGTAAACCCCATTTACAGTTTGACCGCAAATGGCCCCTGTAGTCCTGGGCTTTTTATGCAGTCTCACACTGCACACACATAGCGTTGATGGGCTCCCCACAGATTAAGCGGAACCACACCTTTGCCTCCAATACATGTAGGTTTATTTGCACACACACACACACACACACACACACACACACACACACACACACACACACACACACACACACACACACACACACACACACACACACACACACACACACACACACACACACACACACACACACACACACACACACACACACACACACACACACACACACACACACACACACACACACACACACACACACACACACACACACACACACACACACACACACACACACACACACACACACACACACACACACACACACACACACACACACACACACACACACACACACACACACACACACACACACACACACACACACACACACACACACACACACACACACACCCCACTTTACTCCCAGATTGGCATTCCCAGCTTTCTAAACTACAGTATATTTCTTTGCACAATTGCAGCACAATCCCTGCATACGTCAAATTTGCCAGTCCCACTATACTTCCAATTTGACAATCTGAGCAAATGGCTTTTTTAGTAATTCCCTGTACACTGTTAAAGCGCCCAAGTTTATTTTCCCTTTTCAGATAATGCGTTTCCTCAGATTGTGGCAATTCCGGTATAACACCCTTTGATAAACTGTGTTCCCCATCCAAACATAATGGCAAATTCCCATTGTAGTGTTTCCCTGTTAGACAATCCAATTGTACTCCAGTTTTCACAAGTACAACCACCGTGTATTCCAATTTGCACAGTCTAAGTAAAAGGTCACCCTGCACAATACCAGGAGATTTACTTTTTTACATTCCAGTTTGCCTATTGCTGCTATACCTTTACACAATTTCTGGTTATGGCCAGATGTATATTTCCAGCATGCACAATGGAATATTCTCTATTACTGGCAATGGCCGTGTACTCCCAGTTTGACGAACCCAGTTTGCACAATCCCAGCGTAGTTTCAGTTTGTCCAGCCTAGTTTGATTTTGATCGCTGTAATATGCTTTCGTTTTGTTAAACACCAGAGCATTCCCACTTTAATAATTCTTATTTCCAGTATGTTACCAGTTTACACAATACCAGTAAACCGCCAGTTTGTCCACTGTACACCCCATTTTGCAGCATTCGCATTTAGTCCAGTTTGTCAATCACAGTATACTCACAAGATTTCAAACGGGTCTCAGTAGATTTCCAGTTGGCTTAATCCCAGTATATTCCCAGTTTCACAATACTAGCACATTCTCAGTTTGCACAATATCGGTATATTCCAAGTTTTACAGTCCAGTTTGTAAAATCCCAGTAAATACCAGGTTTACTGTTACAAAATTCTGATATATGCTACGTGTACAACAGTATATATCCAGTTTGTGCAATCCCCATATAAAACCAAAGAGCCAATCCTATGACAAACACACAGTTCGTGAAACACAAGTGTAGTCCCAGTTGGAATTATGTTGGTATATTCCCTATTTTACAATCCCAATATTTTTGATAACCCAGTATACACCCACATTGCAAAACACCAGTACATTCAAAGCGTTCTATTCCCATTTTGACCATTACAGTATGCACAAAACCCACAGTATACTTCAATTTTTTTTATTTTCTCAAACAATACTAACACAAAAAAGTATACACATTAACGCTTTACTCATCGATCTGCTGTGTGTATCCCTCCTTTCCCCCCTCCGTCCCCGCCCAAGACCACAATATGTCCTTCAAGTCTACCTTTACCAGGCTCCGAATGTTGGCTGCTTGCTTCATCCGTGGTAGCAACTTCCTTACCTGAGTTAAATAATGGCACCGTGAGCACCACCCATTGTTGTAGGTCTTCACTATTATCTAGCTTCTGTTCCCGTAGTGCAGTCTCCCACGCCCCAGTTTCCGCCGCCACCCACTTATAAAGGTCTCCCCACCACATTGCAACACTTGGGCTTCTAGTGTTTTTCCATCCCATGGCAATGCGTCTCTTTGCTAATATGTATGTCAAGTCTTTTAACTTATTCAATGGTTTGTTCTTGCGGCTTTTCTTGTACCTGCCCAAGATACATGCCACTAGGGTTTGTATATCCAATTCAGTATCTGCTTTTGCCACCTTTGCAGCTATCTGTGACCAAAAGGATTGTATTACTCGGCACCCCCAAAACATGCAAGTCATTCCTGCACTTGGTTCTTTGCATTTAGGGCATTCTTTAGTTTCCACCCCCCTTAAACTTGGAGAGCACCTCTGCAGTGAGGTACAGTAGCTGCTGTCATTTGGCATTCCTGGATACCTATTTGTGATGGTGAGTTATGGTTTCCTATGAGGAGTCCTCAAATTCCATGCCCAGTTCGGTTTCCGATTTCGTCTTGCATCTGAGCTCCTCGTTGGTTGTGCAGTCTAATAATGTTTCATAAAGTCTCGATTTCATGGCCCCCTTCAGCAACATTTAGAATGCTTTCTATGGTTCTGTGCTCTGTCTTGGTTCTTGAAGTCGGGCTATCTTTCTATAATTCTTGCTGTGACTGCTCTTTGTAGCAGGAACTGTCCCGCAGGCAGTCCCGTAGATTCGTGCTATTCGACGAAGGTCAGGATCCCCTGTTTGCTCACCAAATCTCCTAGTGTGGCCAACCCGCAGGGCTCCCATCCAGTTCTAATTTCCACTTGTCCTCAGGGTCTGTCCGCCATGGCCGCTGCAATAGGATTCTGGGGAGACATAGGGTCTGCTATCTTCATGGTCTTGCAAACTCGTTTCCAAATCTGGATCCCCAGTTTAGCTAGGCAAGGATGGTTTAGTATTGCGCTTGCCGGGGCCCATAGTAGGTCCCTAAGGAGCATTTGTGGGATGGCGGGTTGTAAATGTCGAGTGTCTGTTGTGGTCTCCTACGCCATCCATTTCACTACGTGCCTCAGTTGCCCTGCCAAATAGTACAGTTCGACATTGGGAATTTTTAGGCCCCCTTTTTCGTAGGGCCTTTGTAATACTTGCAGTGCCACTCTGTGCCTTCCCCCCTGCCAGAGGAATCGTCTGCAGAGCTTCTCTAGTTCTCTAAAGAACCGTGGGGAAATGTTGTAACGCTTACCTTGGGCTCCGCAGGAACACCACTCCTGATAACCTCAACTACTCTTCTCTGGGTGCGTGGTTCTCTCACTAACCCTTTCTTCTTCAATAAGCAGAAAATCTGTGGAATATAACAGGAACTAGTCAATGGTGGGTTCTGTGTAAATAGCAGTAAACTGTCTTCTTACTAGTCAACCCCTCCCTTGCCTACTGATTTCATCTTGCTCACCTCTGTTTATTTTGTAATGGGCTCTCCATCCTGCTTCTGCGCAGGGGCGCAAGTTCTGAAGAAGGGCACTTTTGTGTGTGGGAAGGTACGGGACTACCTCTGGTTAGAAGGGTGGTAAAGAGTATCCCAATAACAACAAGAGATTCTGCAAGACAGCTGGGAATTTCTAAGGTGATTACAATAGACACTAGGTGCGTAGACAGTGATGAAGGTGCTAACCCCAATCCTGAAGGAAATGCTACCTACACCAGTAAATTACCTCAAAATGTTCCATACACAATCTAGGGGTGTATGAGTGAGCTGCACCCTGACGCTCGAACAAACACCACAATAGAGCTATTCCTGTCAAGCGACTCAATATGCACATTTCTTTCCTCACACAAACGCCAAAGGTAACTTGGAGCACAAAGCGTCAATGCTAAACTAGTCGTAATGGTTTGACGCGCTGCGCACTCTCATGCCATGAACTAACGTGACAACTTTGACAAGAAATGCGCCAATTTTTTGTGAAACAATTCCCTCACGCAACCCACAGACTCCGTAATGCTCTGCAGAGTGAAGCGTGGCTAAAACATGCCAACGCTCATAAACAACAAGGATACGCTATTACGAGCTGTAACCATTAACAATGCTTGACATGGGAGCGATACTTGCGGTAAGTAGGAGGTGGCAGGAACACTTCTCCTGAACACTTTTCTCACAGAAGAACGCCAATTCCTCACAGGGCACACGCAACAAGAGGGACCGGAATGAGACACAAAAGGTGAAATATGGAACTACGGAAGGAGAAAACTGAATACAGCGGGCAGAACTATTATAGTGTAACAAAGGACGACTGTGGAATTCGTCAGTAGATGAACCGCGGTAAGCATCCGCTGAGACAGCAAGAGGACGCGAAGCGCAGCACAACAAAGGGGAGGGGCTTAAATACTCAGAGCTCACACCACTAGTCTACACTGCAGTAATCAGGGAAGGCCGCCTGGCGGCCATATTGAGCGATGAGGAAATGCCTGAATTGCAATTGGCCACAGTGTTCCTTCTGCTCTTAGCCCAGGAATGGTACACCGCTGCCCAAGACCTCCTGGGGGAAACTCCATGGAAAAATCCCGTGGTGATGACAAATGTTGAATGGGACGTTACCAAAGCAGTGTAGCAGTCGGGGCAGCGCCACCATTTTGAGGAGGCCAGCCCTTCCCGCCACGGACAACAGCAATTTGCTCCAGAAGTCCATTGATCTCTGTAGGCCTTCTCTAGCTCTCTGTGTTCAGGGTGTGTTCTGTTTTGGGATTACGGTGGATGGTAATTCCCAAGTATTTGAAGGAGCTGGTCTTCCACTGGAGGGCCACGGCAGGGAGTTTTTCGGTACTATCCTCGCTCAAGGCAGCCAGGGGGAAGAGGCATGATTTTTCTTTGTTAATATGGATCCCAGTGTATCTAGAGAACCCATCCAGTGTCTCTAATATGTATGGTAGTATGTGTTCGGGGTTATTCGAGTAAAGTGTCATCTGCGTACATTGACACCAAATGAGCTACTCTGTCTATGACAATGCCCCCGTCCCCATATTCCTGTCTAAGTTTGGCGGCTACCGGTTCAGAGGCTATGATGTATAACATGGGGGGAAAGTGGGCATCCATGTTGTGTGCCCCTGTGTAGCTGCCATTTATCAGAGTATGTTTTGCCCTTGCGCACTCTGGCCATAGGGCCTGTGTGTGAGGTTTGTCCATTTTAGGAAGGCTAGTCCAATCCCCATTTTCGTCATAGTGGCGTATAGCCAGTTCCATCTAACTGAATCGAAAGCTTTGGTAGCGTCCAATGACGCCACAGCGCACTTCTCGGGTCTGCCATTCATACTGTATATGACAGGGTGTAGTCTACGTAAGTTTTCAGACATGGTTCGCCCTGGCACATACCCCGTCTGATCCTGATGGATCAATAAAGGGATCACTTTTCGTAGTCTCCCTGCTAGTAGTGCCGTCAAGATCTTGTCTTGATTTAACACAGACAAGGGCCTATAAGAGCTACACTCCTCCCCGTCCTTCCCAGGTTTTAATAGTGGGACCTCCTTCATGGATTCGGGGAGGGTGCCTACCTCATATGCTGCATTGAAGACTTCGGTTAGAAGTGGTGTGAGGGCCTCTTCGTCTTCCTTGTAAAACTCTCCTGGGAGCCCGTCGGTCCCAGGCGCTTTTCCGGATAGTAGGGACCTAATAGTGACCAGGACCTCTTGAGGAGTGATGGGTTCATTGAGGGCCTCTGCCAATTGCGCATCTAGTATGGGTAGTTTGATGATGTCTAGGACATCCTCTATGTCGTAGTCTGTGGCTGCAGGGGTGTTGGCATAGAGGTCCTGATAGAACACAGAGAAGACTGTGTTTATTTCAGCTTTTGTGTGCACTACTCTAACCGTCTCATCGCGGATATGGCATATGGGTGCTCTAGGGGCTTCGCGCTTGTATAGCCAGGCTAGTAGTTTACCCGGATTGTCACCTAGGGCATGACTCCTTTCTATGTATTTTGCATAGCTAAGTTTACCCAGTTTTTCTCAGTACGTCAGACAGGCCTGTCGTAGTTCTACCTCTTTCTTCAGGTGTTCAGGGTCTCAGCTGGCACTAGCTTCCAGTGCTTTCAGTTCACTTTCGGTGTGGACTAATGTGTTTTCAATGGATCTACATGCTCCCCCAGAAGCGGCAATCACTTACCCCCTTATGACAACCTTATAGGCTTGCTAAACTGTAGCTACTTGTCGTACACTGTTCTCATTTATCCGCAAGAATTCTAGCGTGCTTTCTCGAATCTGTTCGCGAAAGGCGGTATCTAGCAGGGCCTCGCTCCTGAGCCTCCACGTAGGTATGGGCGGTATAGCCGCAAACACCGTCCAGGTGGCCAGGAGCGGGGCGTGGTCAGACAGCACTCTGGCAGCGTATTGTGCATCCCCGGACATGTCCTGTTGCTCCTCGCTTACAAATATGTAATCTAGCCTGGCGTGGACAGCATGTGGGGGAGAGTAAAATGAATATTCTGTCATCTGGGTGCTGCTCTCTCCACAAGTCCTTTAGCTTGAAGTGTCGTGCAAGTGCAGCTAAGAATTTAGCAGGTGGGGGTGGGCGAGTGTGTTTGCTATCCAATCTATCTTTGCAGGGATCTATGGTGCAGTTGTGATCTCCTCCCCATATCAGGGTACTATCACTAAATGGACTTAGCCGTTTGTATAGGGAGCAGAAGAAAACTGTAGCATCGTGGTTTGGGGCATTAGTGTTGATGAAGCAGACCTCCTTCCCCTCAATTGAGCCGTATAACAAGGCCATCCTACCTTCGTCATCAGTTTTAATGGTGATGGTTTTAAAAGGTGTTTGGGTCTACCCAGATCAGGACCCCCTTTGCGTAACTGGAGTATGTGGAGACTATCAGTGTGCCTCGCCAAGACCTGGCTATAGCGGCTTGCTTACGTGCGTCTAGGTGGGTCTCTTGGAGCAGGGCGATTCCAATCTTATTTCGCTTGATGTGTGCGTGTATTCAGCGTTGCTTGACATAACCGTTCATCCCTCTGACATTCTATGTCATAATTCTAATCTTGTCAGCCATATTATTTGGAAGTTCTTGTGGGTGGTGCAGCTGGTGGCTCATTTTCCAGATTTGTTGCTCATCGAAGTCCTGTGTGATCTTATCGTCTTCCCCTTTGTTTCCCCAACCTTTTATTTCAACTCCCGTTTGCCCTCCCTCCCCCAACTTTAAACTTCCTGATAACCAAACTTGTCCACTGGGGTTTCCCCCCGTTATGATTATCACGTTTCCGCTCCATTTGACCCTATGCAAGTCTCCTGGTGCCCAACTGGCGGGTTAACTGTACCCGAGTAGTTCCTGGGGGCGGAGAACATCCGCTGTGTCTGCTTTCACATCCAGAGCTAACTATCTCCACCGTGGCTCCTGTGCAAGATCAGTCTTGCTGTGCATAGGATGTCAATTTCGTCTATTACTTGCGTAAACTTGGTCCGATCCGGGCTGTGACCGAGCTAGTCCGGCCTACAACCTCCCCAGGTGGCCACTAGCGTGTGCTGCGTGCTTTAGTTTCGATGTCTTGAATCTGTTTGCTGTCCATCCATTCTCTGGCTTCAGCGGGTGTCTCGAACAGCAGTGCCCGATTATTGTGCAGCACCTTTTAGTCTCGCTGGGTGTAGGAGCATATACCGTAGTCCAGCCTTCTTCAATCTGGCTTCTGTGTAGATAAATTGCGCTCTCTTCATTTGGACTTGGAAGGTGTAATCAGGATACATGGCAATCTTAGCAGAGTCTCTTTGGATCTGGCCTCCCGATCTCGAGTTAAGATTGTTTCCCTGTCTTTGTAATTGAGCACTTTAGCTATCGCTGGTCTAGGCGGAGCTCCAGGCGGTGGCCGTTTGGTGAGTGAACGGTGGGCTCTTTCGATAGTGAAGCCTTGCGAGAGTTTCTGTGCTGCAAACTCCTGGATCAATAGGTTCTCTACGTAGTTAGTGGGGTCTGTTCCCTCCAATCCCTCGGGCAGGCTCAGGATCCTTACATTATTTCGGCATGCGCGCCCTTCGGCTTCTTCGACCTTGTGTCCTAGATGCTTCACTTTGTGTGCTAATTCGTCTACTTCCTTCGTAAGCTGTGTTCGCTTCAGTGTTTTCCCGGACCTGAGCTTCGAGCACGTCTGTCCTTCCAGCAATCGTGCGGACATCTTGTCGCAGCAGGCCCAAGTCTATGGCCACAGCGTCTATTTTGTTCTCCATAGTTGCCTGGAGCGACTTGATGGCATCTCGGATCTGCGAGTTGCCCGGTTTTTCTGTGGTTTCAGGTGAGCCAGATCTCGCCTCCGCAGTACTTTCAGTGCTGGCGTCGGGTCTAGTTGGGCCACTGGCTGCAAAAGTTTCCATGGTGGTCTGTTTTTGTTTAGCCTTCGCCCCTCTTGAGGACATTTCACCAAGGACAAAGGGTCCTATATGTATCAGGGTGGGGCAGTCTTCAGCCTGTGAGTGACTTGCGGGCAGCTTAGTTTCACTTTGCCTCCTACGGGTGCTGTAGCCGTGGAGGTGCCGGCGGCATCGCCCCAGTAGTTACGGGGCATCAGGCGTAGTCCTCTGCGCCTGCCCTAGCTGTGCCATGACACTTCAGAGGATAACTGATGTAGTTCTTGTCGCACCAGGCAGTGTAGGTATCAATTCTGTCCTTCCACAGGGGCGACCCCGCTCCAGTGATGTGTGCCAACCCACCTTGTTCAATGTATAGAGCCGTCCTGGGTCAGCGAGCCCCGTCGGTGAGGTTGTCTGGCTCAATCAGGTCATGAGGTGTACAGACAGTTAGATCGTGTAATCCCGCTCCTTGCACCAAGCAGGCGTGTCTTGCAGCCCTTATTATGCTTTACTGTGAGTGTCTCAGAGGGGGGCCCTCTGGCGTGTAGGTGCCCTGCCCGGCCCGCGTCTGTGTGCTCCCCCGCTCCCGCTGCGCGTGCAATCGGTATCAGGCACACACCTGGTTCCAAACCAGGCATAGGCCGCGCCCCAGTGGGTCACTGCTCCCACTCCTTACCTAGGGGTGGATCGTGCCGGTGATGGTGCAGGCCAGCCCGCTGTCTTCACACAACCCTTAACCCCGAGCCGGCAACACTGCTCTGGCTGGGCTGCCTTGTGCGCCTTTTCTCCCCACTGCGGGCGGCCCCTGCTAATGGTCGTTAGCACACCAGCGACGCGGGTGCCAAGTCTCTGTTGCTTCAGCGCTATGCTGGGGTCTGGCGGGGGTGGAGCCCGCAGTGTGCTCGGGGAATCCCAAAATGTCAATCGGGCAGAGACTCGGCTCAGTCCGGACTCCTCCACTCACGCCTGCAGCCCCGACTCGTCGCTCTCTCTTGTGGGGCTTCTGCCTTCCGGTTCCCGGGCTTCAGTGCAGGAGCAGTTACTCTTCCCAACCCGGCCGTCGCCTCCGTGCTATGAGTGCGGCTGCTTCCGATCCCGCACACGCCGACACCGGCCGCTCTCGCCTCCGCAGGACCTCAGTCCGTCCCTTGCCGGTCCTGTCCGCGTGGACCCCTCGAGTCGCGGTCCTGTCCGCGTGGACCCCTCGAGTCGCGGCCCTCTCCTGGGACTCCAGGGACACCGGTGCCAGGCTGCGCAACAATGCTCTCCTGCCCTTGTTCCTTCACCACGGCGGTTTGCACACCACCCTTGAAAGTCCTTTTGGGATTCGGAACCGCGGTCCGCTTTTCGGCTAGCTCGGGCTAGTTGACACCCCTCACAGCAGGCCTGGTTAGTCACTGTGGCGCCGTCTCAATTCTTCGCGCCGTAGCCGCCATTTTCCGCCCTGAGCTTCAGCTCGGTGTTTCGCGGTATAACGCACCGATAAAGGCTTTTCAGGCGGGGTCACTTCTGTCAAGGCACACAAAGTCTTCAGTGATGATTTAGTCATTTCTTAGATGTTTTATCCATCTATAAAGCGCACTTTGACAGCATATCCTGGACACATCAAGTGGAGGTTGCAGAGAGTGCGACCTTCTTACATGGCGGTTAGCCACGCCCCCAGTATACTTCTAGTTTGACATCCCCCCGCATACTGCACTGAGAAGCGTCAAATTGTCCCCAAGCATCATGGACAGCAAGCAGATGTTGGGGAAACCCTGATTGTGCAGCCCAGTCTGAAGACCTAGCCAGTAACACTGCAACACATAGAATGTATTGGCAGGCAACATGGCGAGTCTCGTGACCCATGGCACTTGCTTTCTACCTACAACGGGTGATGGGCGCGGGAGAAGTACCTAGGATCACATACGTTACAAGAGCTGTATTGTTGGTTCCTCAAACTATGCATAACTCAGGATGGCCTCAGGATTCCACTCCCTCGCAAAAACATTGGCTACAAAAAAGGCAGGACACAGTTCTGTACTAATGGGAATTCATTGTCTTGGTATGCTGGATGTCTATGCTTGATGTTTTAACGAGCAATCCGTGTTGTGATTCTGAGCACCAAGGTTGTAAACCAGCTGGATAGTATTCCTCTGAAAAGCCAGTCATTGTTTCTTGCCACCAGTGAAAGGTTGTTTGGATCCTGAACCTCATATCAATGTGGATTATAAGCTGCTTCTCCGCCATCAATAAACACTTGTGCTCACTTGTGACATATTGACGCTCCATAGGAAAGAGTGTGGATCTAAGGTAGACTGTGGGTCCTCTCTCCCTTGATTGCCCACTTTGGCTTAGTTCAGGCGTCGCTATTTTATAGGCATTGGTATTTATGGATGGGTTGGGTTAAGTGTTGCCAGTGCATGACTTGCACTCAGTGCCTCCTCAAACTTGCTGTCACAACTCGACCCTGGTCACTGTGGGGAAGATGGAGGCTTACTTAGGTATTCTCGCGGTCCTTTTACCGTTCTAGTCTTTCTGGTCTTTTCCCTTTAAAAGGTAGCCACGCCCACAACGCCGTGCGTTGCAACTCGCTTTGTCAGCCTTTCGCTAACTTTGCCTGCAGTGCCACTTTTCTTGCTTGTCCTCAACCCTTTTCCCCGTATTACTCGCCCGCTTCGGCTTTCCCTGGTATTCTGTGCTTTCCGTCCGCTTCCCCGTACCAGCTTTCTCTCCCCTCTGTGCTGGGATTTCCCTACCGTTACTCCCTCCCGTGTTCCTTCGCTACTGTCTCTCTCTCTCTCTCTCTCTCTCTCTCTCTCTCTCTCTCTCTCTCTCTCTCTCTCTCTCTCTCTCTCTCTCTCTCTCTCTCTCTCTCTCTCTCTCTCTCTTCCCCCCCGCTCGATTCCTTACTCGCGTTTCACCCGCTTTCGCTCCCACTCGCTCTCTCTCACTCCCTCTCTCTCTCGTTCCTTCTCATTCTTACTATCTCTCTCTTTCCCTTTCTTTCCCGGTTGTCTATCTCTCGCACTTTACCTTTCACTTCTGTTCGCTCTCTCATTCCTTTCCCTCTCTCTCGCACTCCTGTACTAGCTCTCCTACTCTCTCTTACTTACCGCTTAGTAGCTGATACCTTCCCACCTGACTGCACTTGTGAAGCCTCCGCTTCAGCTTTCCTTGTACGCAGTGTATTTTCCTCCAATCCTTTCCGACATCAGCATACCTCGTCCTCTTATACTTGGGCATAAGAACTGTTTGCTGCATTACAATTCATCGGCCTCCTCCACTTCCGACACTCTCCCAGCCTGCAAGGACTCATCATCAAACAGGGTGTTTTCTGCCGTCACAGGCTTTTTCCCTGGCATCAAGGGACTGGCTCCCCTGGGTCCACCTGACAGCTTGTTCTCACCACTGTCAGGGTGGCCTCAAGCGGAGACCGTCCCTACCTCTACGATCGTAAGAAGGACAAGAGGGAGAAGAAGGAAAGGAAGGGAAGTAAGGGTTCCAAGACGGACGAAGATCTGGATGTGATCACGAAGGAGAGGAGTAGAAGACCTAAGAATTCTATCCAGGAGGATTCCTCTAAGGAGTCAGGTGAGGAGTCATCGGGGGTGGTAGTTTCGGATTCTGACACTTACTGAGTGCAGTTGTGCAGGATGTTTACTATTTCAACACCGCAGATTATCACTTCAACCACCGTAGCACAGGTGCTGCTAATGTACTGAATTTTCGGGCGCATTTCTCTGCTGGAACAAAGGAAAGCCTTGTCTTGTTTGTGGGTTGGCGTTGCCTATTTTCAAGTTGTATCTGGTTCAACTTTCCTTGGCCTGCAGCACGTCTTGCGTTCTTGGCCTCACCAGACCAAACCATAATTGTAAAACCTTGGCAGAAGGTGAGTGCACCACATCCAGGTACTCCAACGGTGAAGGGCCAGTTAGCGCCCAGAATGGCGTTGCCATTTAGATCGGATTTCACTACTCAGTTCAATTTGGTTACTTAGGCACTGTAATGTTCACTGGTCTTTGGTACACCGTAGGCTGATTCAGGAGAGTGAGGAGCACGCCACCCTCTATCTTTTCTATAAAAATGCATGTATGTTTCACACCTTTCATGTAATAGTTATGAAAATCTATTTAAAATAGTAGAGGTCAAAACATTGTATCCATAAAGACCAGGTACTCGCGCATTTTTCTTTCCCGGCAACTTTGCTTCCTCAGTAGCAGATTCAGCAATAGAATCGGTCATTATTCTACTGCCAAATTGTGCTACTTGTCCTTCCTCTTGCTAATCACTTCCTGTCTGTTCTACTTCTTGTCAACTTATCCTGTCCGGGTCTCCATCGGCATCCCTTCGCCATCCGTTTTTTGGCCCTGTTCCTCTGTATGCTTGCTGTGCCACAGCAGGCTCCTCAGCTGCTTCATCTTTTTGTCCTTGTTTTTGTAATGCGGTTTTCCAAAAGGTATCGATGCAAACAATTTTGGATGTTTTTCAGTCAATATTTTTTTTGTGTGCCTTTTTATAATTCCATGTTATGACAAATTACTATTTAAAACCTCATCCCGAGGTAGGGGTCTGGGCATCATTAGTCATCCATTTTCTGAAATCTGCACACAAACTCAATAGGAAACTACGTGATTAAAACGTACGACCTTGGATGACCTCACGTTTTAGATTGGGCTGTTGGGTGGTGCTTAAGCGCCACCTATAGGCCGAGACATTTGCATTGGAGCACAGATAATGGGGAGAGATATGTGAGGGGGGGGGGACACACAGTTTATGGGTGTTTGGTTATTTATCCACCCATTGACTGCCCGTTACGATGTTAATCATTATGGCCATTCCCACCCACTACCTTGCCCCTCTGTGCCCAAAACACATCTTCCTGGGATCTCTTTGAGTGGACTCTGTCAAGCAGTTACATCAGGCTTCAGCCTGTCCGTGTTTCCCCTAAGCAGTCTGCTGAGTTAATGACTTCATTGCAGCTGTTAATGGCTATTGGTGTAATACAAATGTCTTCAACGAGTGTGCCTTTATCCACTTGATTTATATCTATTCCTTGCACTGAAGCTCTGTAAAACATACGCACAGACCAAGCCAACAGTTTTAGCTTGAGATATTAGATTAGCATTTGCCAGGCACTGCTATAATATGCTCAGGTAATCGCTCTGTTTTCTAGTTGTTGCAATATTTTGGCCAGGTAGTACCATTAAATTAGTGTCTAACAAACGCCTATTCAATACCTACAGTAAAGTCCAAACTGTTGGCTTTGCCAATGCTGGCTTTTGTTACGGGAGGGGATTTAGTTATGGGAGTCACCCGATGCCCCTCTCCCCACCACTAAACCCAAATAAATATATATCACTAGACACAATATGTCCCTTTAACAATGATTAGCCTTTGGATCCAGGAGCACTGAAAGATACCCAGCTCCAGCACCTGAATTCTTGGTTGCACAGCAGCCTTGGCTGTCTCCAGAACCTGGTATGTGGTATACCCATCCCTTACATCCACACCACGCCCATGTTCTCTCCCTTGCTTGCAGGAGAACGTGCCATTAATCACCAAGTTGCTTTACTGGTTCATTCAGCTCTGTGAAAAACTGCACATTTTCCAAAGCTTAGTATCTGTGTAATTTTTTTTAACATTTTCTTTTTAAATTTAAATGTGTATTCTTTGAGTTTTACAACGTGTTTCATTTCGCTTTGAAACGGTTTGCTCGAAAGTGCTGGGGAGGGAAGTGAAAGAGATTCACAGGGTGCATTTTACTGATAATTCACTCTAAGGTGGTATTCAGGGCTATCCTGCATAATATAACAATGCAGCTAGGTTAAAGGTGGGCAAATCGGTATATTTCCCTTCGTTCAGCAAGTGTTAGCATTTGTCACCTACCCCAGGTGTAGCCCTGTATATCCTGAGATAATTGTTTGTGGGCAGAAGGAAAACCAGTGATATTTCCCTGTGTCTATTGAGACCAGATAGAGGCCTTTAGCAGAATATTTTAAAGGTTTTGTTAAATCCCTCCATCAATCCATGTTTCTGTGCGTTAGTCAATGCTGAGTGTCTGGAATAATCCACCTGCCCTGCGTGGAAAATCATGTTTGTAAAACCAAACTGCTGGCTGCTGTCAGTCACTACTTCTGCAGTAAAAACGAAACATGTAAAATGGATACCCATCTATAGGTAACAAGGCACATTTCCTTATTGCAGGAGTTCTTTGGTTGTATGGGATCCATCCTCTCCTTATAACCCAAAAAGTGATGGGTGGAAGGTTTTGAATAAATCTGAACCACTGGCACTTCTCTGGGCAACATTCCACACCACTATTTTTTAGCACGTCTGCACCATTGCAAAAGGGGCCCAGCCATAGGTATATCAGACAGGTACTGCCACCAATGGGAGCATCCAGGCCGAAACATGTTAGGGGAAGCTTGTGATTTTGTGCAGTACGGGGTGGACTGCCCCTTTTGAGGAGGCACTAGGCCTGATTTGCATCTGGTCTTTCCGCTTCTGTATTGGCTTGGCATGCTGAATAATGATGGCCTGGAGGGTTGCCCATAGCAATGCCAGAGGTTAAGATTAATTCTAAACCTTCCACCCATCAACTCTTTTGTTTTGCATCCATCATCTCCTTGCCTACTTCATAGAAAAGAGGTACCTGTAAGCTAGTCCACTCTGCAACTCTAGGAGAAGTCATTTGTATCCTTTGTTGACAACAGCCAGCACAAATGCTCAAGAACTTTATCTGTAGTGCCAGTGATGTTCATGCAATCACCTTATTCAACTCCTGCCAATTTCTTGTTACAAAAATGGTCCATGTAAGGAACTAATAAAGTTCAAACTGGATTGTCTTTTTGGAGACGGTTTTCCACTGAGAATTAAGTATTCATTTGTCCTAAAACCTCAAGTGTTGGAGGTCTGCCATACTCTGACGCCGAGGGAAGGACAGTTTGTTCCTTTCAGGCTCGGTGCCAGAGGAAGGGCTCATCACTTCCTTGGCCGAGCTCAAAGAAAATGTCCATATGTAGGGTTGTGTGGGATGCATGGTAAAACGTATGTTAACATCATGTCAGATAAAACAACTGGTCAAGCTTTGAGTGCAACAAGTTAACCCAGTGGTGTTCAAGTTAAAATAACTGGATACAAACATGGTTAGTTTTTTCACATAAGTATTTTAGACTGGATCATCTTTGATGGGATTCGTTCATCCTTCGCAACAAACGAAGTACAGGGATGGACCCAAAGAGTATAATATGGTCAATGTAAGGCTATTGGCATTGACCTGCGGCTATCTGTACATTCACATGTAGAACAGCTGGAACAAGCAGTCAGTACAGTCTGAGAAAACTGGAAAGGGTTTCACGAATGCGAGGTTGTGGATGCTAAACCCTGTGAAAATGTTTCAGCAACGCAGATTCTCAGGATCTCTCTGCTGATATATATTTTGATCTTGGCAATGTTCAAGGTAAGGCTACAAAGGAAATATTGAGGTCAGGGCTTTCTTGAGCGTATGCAAATATAGTGCCTTTCTGTAAGTGATGCACAGTTGGTGGTAAAGAGCACACCTTTGGTACAGGCCATACAGAATAAGTAGTTCTTTCCAAGGGTTACCAAATGTTTGTCCATGCACTGGCTCCCGGATGAGCTTTGCAGGAAGTTTAACTGGCTCCTGGGAATTTGACTATGGTGCCAAAATTGGCTGTATCATAAGCAATGTTTCATGTACTTCAATTGCAGGAAGGAGCACAATCCTGCTTTCCTTTTACAAAAAATGCAACGGAAATCAAAATCTATGCCCATTCGGCATACCGTTGTGCCGGATGGTATGTATTCAGCTGTACACTGGGAATGGGGGAACTATAGGAACAAATGTTGCAAAGGCGGTTTATCTGATGACGAGTTAAGCGTGACCATAAAACACTACATTTTAGAGGGAATCCCATCCAAACCACCATTAGGTGGCAGCTCTATCTTATAATGGGTGATAGACTAAATTTTAAACAAGAGATAGCTTGTATCAACAGTTACAAACATTAAACTACAACTGTTAATATTGACATATAAAAATATTACTTTATTCAGACATAAAAAACACTGTATATAAAAATTACCAATCAAAAAAACTGTGACAAGCAGTGCCTACTAAGATAGGCTAGGATCTAAATCTACCTTAATGATTTTGTCTACAGAGAAACTAAACTATCTCTCTAAGTTGAAAATGTCATTATCTAAATCACTCTGGAATTTCAATAGATCAGACATATACCATTGTTATACACTCAACTTGTTTAAAAAATTGAGTTAAGTGTGAAACATGTTATAATTTGCTGAGCAACACACATGAAATGTTTTAAGTCAGTCTGTGGCACAACAAAGTGTATAACAAACATGGTGTCTGGAAAACAGAAAGAAGACTGTTCCTGTCTCCCATGAAGATAATCAAAAGAAGAGTACACCACAGAGAAATCTGGGCATTGAATAGATGCGAGTAGATATATATAGGCAGGTGTCCTGTGGAAAATGTAAGCAAACTTGCATCCTGTAAGCACTAGGATGGTGGCCATACTGACGGGTTAGTAGGACCGATGTAGGGTCACCAGGGTGTTTGTGTGCTTCCTGTCTCCTAGTTATCTGGAACAAGCCCTACTTGCCGGACAACATTCTGCCCATTCCTGTGCTATCCCCCTTGGCTCCTTATTGGGTAACTCTGGTATTTTTGTATGCTTTTTTCCTGTTTCGTTCTCTGCTCTTTCCTGCTCATTTTCAATCCAATCTCGTCAAGTCCACCGTAACAAATGCTGCCAATAATAATAAGGCTATAGTGGGCTTTCACCGACCAGACATTTTAGACCATATAATATTGATAAGTGAGTGGACTCCATTCCATGCGCCAGCCTGAAGCCTGTTCGATGTTTGAATCCCCTCTTTTCCAATAGCCACCATCATAACAGAGAGACGGACACAGCTTCACAATTGATACTCTTCAGATGTTAGAAGGGTCGGGCTTCTCAAGAATCTCCACGATAAAAGGCATTGTTTAACAGCTTGTCCTCCGCCTACGGTTACACCAAATAAACGAATTTAAAAAAAAGAAAGGAAACCCAGTAGGAAAGGAGATGGCGTTGCCGAGTACGTAAAATATAAACCGGAAGGAAAAACCAAGGTAGAAATATGTTTTATAACATTTTTGTTGACTGTACAATTTCTAAAAATGAAGGCACCCAACTAATTCAAATGACACATATGTTATCACATTCCACATTTTGACAACAAAGACACATTCCACTTGAAAAAACCCAGACAATTAGTTCACAGTACAGCAGCTGCTTAGTGAGCAACCTGCTGTAATCTTTTTCAATTGTTTTTTTCCAGGGCTGAATTGTCTCGGTCAGGATGAGGTGTTGCTTGGGAATGGGTCGACTTTTAATCCCGATATTTCTTGCTTCCTTCTTTTGGAAGGAGAATTGCCAAATCCCTGGACAGAGTTGGATAAGAAGCGCCCTTGGGCCCTTGTAGTTGTCCTGTTCTGTTTAGATTTGCACCCAAATGCTTCACTCTTGTGCAAGTTCCTATTTTCTACTTCAGGGAAAGCTATCTCTCGCTGTAGCCTCATCTCCCCACCAAAAGTCTTTACTTGAAGGCCATGTCCACTCACATTATTCTTAAAGTGAGATCCAGGAGCTCATCAGAATGGTGACCCTGTTTCTTGCATCTGCAGGTGTTGTTCCTTGTGCACGTTCACCTATGTGTCGCATCAAGCATCCAGACTTTTCAAAGCTGGGCAGACAGTTTCTTCATTCTCTTGTCTTTTACGTATGTTGTTGCTTGGAAGGCCCCCCTCAACTGCAGTTTGGTACGAAATATGAGGCCTGTGCCAACTAAACTTCTGCATCCAACTTTTGATACCAGGGACCCTAGAATCTCATTTTAGTGGCATTCAGAATTCAGGGTGTGGGGGTATGTGCTTCTGCCTTTAGGTAGCCCATATTGGGTGAAAAGTCCTTTTACCTGTTGTGGTGACTTCACTGCCCTCCCTCCCCCGTACTGTACGTTTGGTGATTGAATCCATGTCTTCCAGACAGGTTTAACCTAAAGCCTCTCTGGGAGAATGCCTCTGTGTTTTTGTGCTCTGCCTTAATGCACCTGAAGCAGGGCCACTCAAAAAGTGCCCCATGGTGCATTCTTCATCCATCCATGTTAGTCACCTGGATAAGCTGGTGGTACCTGCCCTTTGTGCAAAATTGGTTCCTCCATGTGGGGTCCTTTTTTAAACACTCCAGGTACCTAAAATGGAGGTTGTCTTAGTTCACCTCAAAGTCCTGAGTGTGCCGCTTGACTAGACCCTGTCCCTGTGTGTGTGTTTGAATGTAACTTGGTGTGGGATAGACTGGGGTTACTCCCAGCCCCCTTTTGTGAGGATAAAATAATACCCCTTACCCACACACCTTCTCTTGCTGCTGTAAACCGAACCTGCACACCTGGAAGGCCTGGTGCTCCAGTAAGGGGACTGAAGCTCTGTACCAGCATCATAACTGCTCCAAGGAAAGGCACTGCAATGCTCTACCTCTCCAGTGACCAAGAATGATCTGGGAGGACAGCAGGATGACTTCACCTTCTCAAAGGCCTTGTCTCATTGAAGCACCTGGCCGTACCTTCATCACATGGCCCAGAAGTGGAAGCTCCCTTGCTGCAGACAGCATGGCGATCCACTAACTGCTATACCCAGTTCTCCTTGTCTGGAGGCACCTGTGAGTGCCCTTGTTTCATCCCCTCCCCACCCACCCTCAATCTGGAAAGCTAATGGGTTCTTGCTGCCTGTTATTGCCTATCGTCTGAGGTTGCTGACTCTTCTCCAGTGTAGTCCAGATCATGACTCATAAATAAGCCTTTCCTTTGGATCTCCTTATGCTGACACCATCATTGGAATCCTGCTCCTGAGGCTGTGGACATTGTAGGAACTGAACATCCCTGATGAGTGCCAACTGCAACCTGTGCTGCTGGCTCAGAACTGTGGCTGAGGTAGCAGAGAATCTTCAATAATCTACCCTCCCAGTGGTATGATAGTTCCCTCTGTTCCAGTGCACCATCTCTGATCCTTCGGTGGTCTTAGAGGAGCCTTCCCTTTAGAATATGTGCTGCATCTGCAGTGGGACTGGCTCATGGACTTCATTTTGACACTCATCTGGGAGGTCCCCTATTTGGACCCCTGAGTCTGCCATCATTTACATTGAGCTCTAACATTGGGACTGTAACTGTTGGTACCTTTCGCAAAGGGGAGACATTTTTGGCAAGTCTTTGTCATGTTGACTTCTACTGAACTTACTTTTCCCTCCTTTCCTAAATATAGGAAGACTTTATAAAACTGACGATAACTTTTAAAGAATTTAAATCATTTTTGCTTACTGTGTACCTTGATCTTACAATGTCTTACTTAACTGTGACTAATGTGATTTTCGTTTTCTATATACACATTACATTTTTCTAAGAGTCTATTTTGTGGACAATCGTTAATTGTGCATTTATCAAAGTATTTGCTGTAACTGTCCTAACCTATTGACACTTAGGCCTGGGCTGCAATTCCTCCCAACCCCTTTGAGAGCCTGGTATACTTGAAGGAAACCAAGTGAAATGGATGCACCTGTGCCCTGTAAACGGTGCCTATGGAAAACCATCCCAACAGCCCACTAAGTTAAAACCTCTGGTTAAAGTGCATAATTCCCCCTTTACCAACGGCCCTATGTTTCAGTATTCTTCTATGGCAGGTCTACCAGTACATGGCCTGAAGGTGGGCAACGCTCTCTACTGGCATAAGGGTGGCGCCTTGAAACACCATTTGTTGTATAATAGGCGCCTTACAAATATCCGATAATAAAAATAACGGCTGATTCCATTAGGCATTGAGGAAGCCCAGGTGCCTGTAGGAAAGGCATGGTATCAACAGTAAAACAGACACAGTGACCACAGTTCAAGAGTGTTTATTGAACTTAAAGGGTTTGAAAAACGCCTATCTAATCCTAAATCTACAGATGGGAGCAAGCTACGACAATCAAATAACTCAGTCCTAGTAGTGTCTTGTCAAAATAAAAGAGCCTATACTAATAAACCTATTGCCAATCCTTGCCTCTAAATACAAACAGTGTGGGGAAACAATGTAACGAAAAAGAAATGTTATGTCAGGATGTTCAGGCTGTTGGCCTTCCTTACCCACGTTTTCAGCACAGGGCACGGCAGCACACTCGCGCTTAGCACACACTTTGGCTTCTTCAGCTTGAGAATGCAGTTCGGAACAAACACCAAGGCCTTCTGCGACAAAGTCTTTCCCCTTGAAAGTCTCTTTTTCTTAGAATACCATGGAGTGCAAAATAATATTTAAAGTTCGTTTCTCTTTCAGGCTTACACAATTGAAACAGGATATTCTTCCCCAACCTTCTTACTTCCAGATTCACTTTTCTTTACTGTCGGAAACTTTCAAAACTATGTAGCTTTGCTTTAATCCCATATATGACCACTGCTGCATTCTGGTACTTGTATTTCTTACAATTCCTTTTACTTTACATTCAGTTCTGTTTCAAACAAGCCTTCTTGGGAATTTTATTAACTTTTCCTCTACTTAGTGATTTTCCTGTTTTGGCTTTTACTTTTGTTTGCTATTTTTAGTGTTCACATCACTTCCATTAACTTCAGGACTTTGCTTTCATTTTTACAGAGACTTCTGATATTGTGTTCACTCACAGAGGGTCACTCTGTTACTTTGGCTCTTATCTTTCAGGTATCACTTTGGGTGATTCACGGTTCACCCCGGACGCCCCTCAGCCGGGTTCGAATCCTCTAAACACAATGTTCAATTAGTCTCCCTCTTCCAGGCTCGGACCAACTTCATTTATTTTGTTCTCAACTTTCACCTTCCTTTTTTGGGTTCGGCCCGCTTGCCTGCTTTACTTGGTGCCTTCCCTCATGCGCTCCACTTCCCACCTGCTCGCCCGAGTCTCTCTCACTCTCTCTTTTGGTCACTCACCAAACAGCATTGCGCAGTCAGCGGCTCCATCCTTTGGCGTGGGGATGAGGTCAGGGTCTTACCACTTGCCCCTCTACATCCTTTGGGTCAGCACTGGTCCCAAGGGAACAAGCACTTGTCCGGACCTGAACAACAAGGTCCTGGCTGCCTTAATCCAACATGTAGGAGGCACAGCTCATGTAACACTCTGCAGCCCTTCCTTGTCATTAGGCCAGCGTCTCCGTACGCTGTCCTCCTCTGGATTCACCTGACAGCTCCCCGCCTCTTGGTTTCTCAGCATCAGTCAATCTTCCCAGCCTGCTTTTGGTGTTTGGGATTTGAAGAGGGATCCTCTGCCGGTCTCAGCCTTGCAGCCTTCCTCTTGCTTTCCCAACTGCATATGAAATTTCTCTCTCAGCAACCTCCTTTTATACACGTGTGTGAGGTTAAGGGGCAGCAGGTGTGTGATTAGGGCGGGGTCTGCCTGACCTACAGCCTGCTGTCGGGGTTGTAGTCTGTCTTCTGTGTCTTAGTGGTTTTTTTTTTAACTAGTTAGTCTCACCCCCCAAGACAGAGGGGTTGGATGGTAGTGAATAACGAGCAAGGGGGTGTACCGTGTCTCACCTAGGGTGTTCCCATGAGTATGACACCAGACTCCCCTACCCGGGTGATCCTCCCGCACTGGTCCACCCCCAGGGTCTGGATCCAAAGGCGATGGCCGTGCCCTGGCCGCCTGAATAGAGTATTCTCGAGGTCCAAATGGGAGAATACCCCTAGGTTTCTCAAACTCCCCAGAAGTGGCATATCAAGGCATGGTTGCTCTTACTAATGCTGTGTGCCTGAAAAGTCAAACCAGGCCTATCCCTTCTCCAAGTAGGTACAATGCCTCCTGTTCTCCCTCTCCACTTTGTAGAATAATACCAAAGGATCTATGTTTTAGCAAATATACAATCATTATTTACAATCTACCCCAAATATTGACACCAGTCCAAAAGTAATGCATAGGCTACTAGTCAGTTTAGTACAAGGTTCCCAAGTTGGTTACTTGGAAGAAAAACGCCTCCGCCTGGGTGGTGCAAAGATTATGTTTGGGTGCAAGTGTGTGTTCCTTACGTCATGGGTGCACAACACTGGGAGATACTGGCCGCTTTGTTAGACCAAAAGAATTGGAGGGCACACTTGTTTCTAAGGAGATTCACCACAGGATAAGGTTAAGCCTTCCTTTGCCATTCAGACATTTTGAATGCAAACACTGCATAAATTGCCAATTGGCTCTATCCACGATGCGGTGCAAGCAAGCATGCCTTTCTCTGTGTTCCCATCGAAGGGATGTCCGTAATATCCACAAACACAGAGGCTTCAAAAGAGTTGGGGCCCTCGCTATCCAGCACCAGACTTGCAGCATTCAGTGAAGAGGTTGGACTCTGGAAGTCGACTGAAAACATTTTTTTACTCTTAGGATCTGACCATGTTCCATTCCCTGAAATGTCAGCTCTGTTCTGGCCCCAAAAAATGTACAAATACTTTTTTGGGACTAACTGTCCAGTTATTTTACCGGCCGGGCTGTAAAGAGAGAAGTTATTAGCCGAAGTGCAAATTTAAGGGAAATAGTGAAAAGACTGCACCGCGTTTGGGCCGTAGGTGGAACCAAAGGTTGCTGCAAGGACAGACAACAGATGTGTACTTTGAGGATGTTTCTCCTGAAAATGTATACATTAAAAAAAAAACAGCTTACTAAAAGGAAATCGCCTGAAAACCACTGGTTACTGAAAGCAACACGAGTGCCACGCTGAGTGTAAGCAGTCAAGGTAGTGGGACATTGTGTCTGTATTCCCTGGTGCCCTGCCAGCGTGGAAGTGATTGGAACACATTGCTTTGCTGGAAGGAGGATTGCCAGCACTGCGTTCGTTTTCTTGTGGCTGGAGCCGCTCTGTGATTGATTCCCCTGACTGCATAATTCAGGAAACGGCGCCTATGCGCGAGCGCATCTGCTAGAGTGTGACGCAGAGTGTAAGCAGTCAGGGCAGGGTGAGAGGCTGCTGCAAGGGCATAAGAATTACAAACATCAAAATTGTGGGTGAGCTTTCTTTTCCCATCAGTGGGTGAAAACATTTATTTAAGGAGTAATGGCCCGGCACCATCGGAATCGGAAGTAGTCGTAATTTGTTAACCTTTTGACCAGCACTCACTAGAGATGGAACTCGCCCAGGGTTCTTTTTAAAATGGTATTGTAGGACTGTAATCAAGAAAGCAAATCACGAGACAGGGGGATGCGTAAGCCCAATCCTGGCAGTGGGGATCCAGAGACAGTGTTTGGATTATACAATCACATCCACCAATATAAAAAAACGGACTGTCTAGGACATGTCGGAAGTTTGAGTGCAGGAAATAAAAGTTTTAGCAATTAAATAAAGGGGAAAGTGGGGGGAAGAGATTTAAAAAAGGTAAATGTAGAGCATGGCAATGTATTGTATCACTAAGTGGATGGAAATATATTTCAAAGGAAGGTAACATTCCACAACTAAATGAATCGCTATCAGCATCCCCAGATTCATTTATTAGATCAAGCAATGAACCTGAAAACGATTTGGATGAAGAGAATGAATTGGTTGACAAAGTGGGACTATCAACGGAAAATGTGTACATCCAATTATGGGGCAACACTACTACATCAACATTGGGAGCGCCAAGTTTTGTTTTGAACACCCTTGTGAACGTTTTTGAATTACTTGGAGAAGAATTCAAGGGACAAGCAAATGTTTTATTAGATGTACAAGGAAAACTTGAGACTCTGGTGAAAGAAGATGTGATTAAGAAGGAACTGTTTAAAAAAGTTAGTTGTGATAGAGAGTAAAAAACAAAGTGCTATATTGGTGAAGATGTATGGAAAAATTAAAACGCGAAGTAATCAAAATTGTCAAGAACCAAAAAAGTTGGTGGATATAGAGGAGTTGTTGTTGCCTCGACTTAATTGTGCTCAACGAGCATACGTAATGTTTGTGAGTGGTTATGTATGTCTCAAGGGGTGAGGAAATTAAAGCGGTGCTTCCCTATCGGGCCGTAGAAAGTAATGTTGATTTGTTATGTTCTACAGAGGACATCAAGAATGCCTGGGCCTGTAAATAGACCGCACTAAGATGGAACAAATATGGGGGCCAGAGAAGGTTCTAACTGTCCCTGTCTGTGCTAAGGCCTGTCCCTAGTTGGACCTGGTGTGCTGCTTATCTAATAGTGGATAGAATAAGAAGATGGCAATTCAACTTTTTTCTTTCATTCGTTGCTACTTGATTAGATAGTGGCCCAGGCATTGGTGTTTGAGGCTATTCATAGTGTGGATAGAGTTGGGAGCACTGGTCAGAGACCCTTGCTAGTGAAGACAATATTTTAAAACGTGGGGTAGAGACAATTACCAAACAGTATTAGGGCGGAATTAGCGCTTTATTGGCCATACTGGAGGTAAATAGACCCCGGCTAAAAAAGTTGTGTCTAACTGTAAGACTAAAACTATCTGGTTATGAAGACTATGCCAGAGGGATAGGTACTAGGATTACTTAGTCTCCCTCTGATACTGACGTGGTTTGTGGCAGAAGACTACTGTTGTCTCTGCATATGTGTTGATCGGTTTTAGTGGCCTAGGTTATTAATGCCACCTTCTTCAGGACTGTCTTCATTAAATACTTTGCAAGGTCAATCTGCTACAGTGTGGCTACAAACATGTAGAACTCTCATGTTCTGTGTCCAACATTGCATGTTGCCCAGCACGGATGCGCAGTCCTGTAACAGCACAACCACATACTGCTAAGCATCTACTTATGAACCAGCATGCTTCCCGCATCCCTGTTGGAGCTAAAACTGTGCTCAGTCTCTATCCAACAAATTAACACTCGGATTAGCCACCTCAGCATGTAATAATGTATTACCTTCAAACGACAATAAGAACTGGAGCACATGGACCTCCCGGCAGTGTTCCCTGCCACAAGTTAGACTAAACCAAGCAGTATGCATACACATGGAGACACCATAGCGGAAGGCTCAAATCACTTTACTCGTCCCTGCATGTAGTTTTAGACCCTTCCCCGACCCTCCATAGATACCAAATGTTAATCATCATTGCAAACTATATTGGCACAATGAATCAAGCACAGTGTTCTTTATTCTATCCAGGTGTACAGGAAAGCTACAATTCTTTGTGACCACGTGCACTAAATACAGCTACCACTCTGCACCAAAGTCAGTTCCATGACTTGTGTGTATTCTCCACTTATATATGTATATGCTCCAAATCTAATATCATTAGCTTGTCAATAGCAACTGACACAATGCTAGTTAAACACACCTAGCACTGACATTGTTTCCTTGTTCATTTACAGGGTCAAACTGAATGTCTCCTTAAGCAAGTTCGAGGTGAGACTGTTCCAATATTATAATGCAGAAAACTACAGAAAACTCATCTGTGACACTAAGAGAAATTATTACAATGAACAAATAAAAGCAGCAGAAAATTCATGTAGCAAACGTTTTGAAATCCTCAAAAGAATAGAAAAGCCCAAAACATTGGTCCCCATATTCATTCCATCCAGTAAAGACTGTGAAAAAGTCCAAATAGCATTTGCAGATAAAATGAAGAAAGCCAGGGCCGTACTTAATGAGGCCCAAAAAAACAGGGGGAAACAGTAAATGAAGTTGAGTCCACAATAAAGCAAGGAACCTTTAAATTCCACGAAATCAAGACAGAAGAAATAAAACACTCAAATCGATGAAACCTACCACATGTGCGGAAAATATAATTCCACCTAAAGTGATACTGGAGAATGCCAATATCTTTGCCCCTTTTCTCACCAAAATGGTGAATGGCTCCTTCCGGGAAGGTCACGTACCAAGTGAAATCAAAAAGGTCACAATCACCCCTTTAGCTAAAGGAACCTGAACTAGACCGAAGTGATCTGGGTAATTTCAGACCTATTACGAACTGCAACTTTCTTCTAAAGGTATTAGACAAAATTGCCACAAACCAACTTCAGGCATTTGTTGAAAAGAATGAGGTCTTACATAGCCAACAGTCAGGTTCCTGGGCGGCTCACAGTGCCGAGACGGCAATGTTAGATCTCCAATCCCACATGTTAAGCATAGTGGAAAATGGAAAAGCAGGCCTCCTAAATCTATTAGACCTCAGCGCAGCTTTTGATCTGCTGGACCATAACCAACTTGGACTCGCCTTAGAGAGAGGAGCAAACTGTTCCAAGGAGGCAATCTACTGGTTATCCTCCTTTCTCTCGTACAGGGAGTCAAGGGTGCACTATGGCGACAACGTTGCCTTTGCAGAAAATAATTTGCTGTGGTGTACTGCAAGGAGCTAGCCTGTCACCACTTCACTTCAACTTGTATATCAAGTTTCTTTGCATGATCCTGGTGAAAATCAGCGTTTTTTTCACCAATTACGCCGATCATACCCAGTTGGTTATGGAACTAAGCGGTAACTACACTCAAGACAGTGCCAATGTAAAAAAACTAAACAAACTAATTGAAATATGGATGACCAACAACTGGTTATGTTTGAATGCCAAAAAGACGGAGTTAATGATTTTTGGGACTAACTCCACAAGATCAAAACTAAACAATCAATACGAGTGCTTCAACATTAATGAGTCCCACATAAAAGTTGTGAACAAAGTTAAAAATCTGGGGATGCAGAAGGTGGCATTAATAACCTAGGCCACCAAAATCGATTGAGAAATGTGGAGACGGCAGTCAGTCTTCTGCCGCGAACCACATCAGTACCAGAGGGAGACTGTAATCCTAGTACCTATCCCCCCTGGCCTAGTCCACAACCAGATAGTTTTAGTCTTACAATTGGAGACCACATTTTTAGCTGTGGTCCATTTACCTCAACTATGGCCAATAAAATGCTAATTGTGCCCTAGTACTGTTTGGTAACTGTCCCTACCCCATGTTTTAAAATATTCTGTTGAGTAGCAAGGGTCTGTGACCAGTGCTTCCAACTCTATTCACACTATGAATAGCCTCAAACACATCAAGGCCTGGGCCACTAGCTAATCAAGTAGCAACGGAACCTTCTCTGTCCCCCATTTTTGTTCTATCGTCGTGCTGTCTGTTTACTGGCCCAGGCATTCTTGTTGTCCTCTGTAGAACATATAACAAATAAACAGTACTTTCTACATCCTGATGGGGAAGCACTGCTTTCATTTTGTAACCTCTTGAGACATACATAACCACTCACGAACATTACACATGTTCGTTGAGCAGAATTGATCCAAGGGTTTGTCTGTCCACCCCCACCCCCTTTTTTCGTGTTGCCACACAGTGCTTGGGCACAACCCACCAATACCTATCAAGCAACCCATACCCCTTGTGTATTTTCAAGGCCTCGACTTAAACAAAAATCAGAACTTGTGTAGTATTTGAAGAAGCTAACATTAGGATGAAATACACTAATTGAATATGAGGATACGAATAAGGAAATTGAAGTACATGGACCCCAATTAGTACAATCTAATGGCCAAATGGCAGTTTCATTGGGAGAAGGACTAAAAGAGAGTTCTATAAATATGTTTAATGATACACCACCATCTACTTAATTTGTCGAACAATGTGCCAGATTGGGTACAATTCTATATATATAATATCAGAAAGAGATTAAGGAAGTGGATATAGAAATAGAGACCCTGCCACCAAAAAAGAAAACTCAAAAAATCAAAAATATAATTCCAATTCAGATTCCAAAGAAAACTAAAAATCAATAAAGTAGAAAAAATAATCAAGGGTCGATGCTAAGTTTCTTTAGAATAATTGGAACTGGGCAGCAAACAGGGGAAGCTCCTAATTTAGTTCCACCAAAAGGTGGAAATGGCAATAAAATTGTCTCTGTCCCAGAAAAGTAAGAAGGGGAATAAAAGGAGGAGTGTTGAGATGTAAGACCAAGTCAGAGGAACTAGATAGTCTTGTTCCAGATCTTCAGCAGCCATTTCTTCTATTGGAACTAGGCAGTACAAGATGAGAAGGGTAATAAAGTATTTTATTGCGTGTGATGAAAGATTCAGCATCACAACCTCGAGTAAGCTAGCAAATAAAAGTTTGCCCCTATTTTATGAACAGTGAGCTCTGCACAATTATTGGGTGAACCTTCTCAACCGCGAACAAGTGAAGTGGTGTATTCTGATAAAGAAGAGAGAAGGTCAGAACATGACCGCCTGATCCCATTGAAGAATCCAGGAGTGATGGAAAAACGAATAGTATTACAGCGATTAGTGGAACAAGATAAGTCAGCCTGTCCTATACATGTGTCGAAGCAGATACACAAATAGACTGTGATGAAGGAAAATAGTTGTAGGTGTGATAATACTAAGTGTAAGGATATACATAAAAGATGGTGTGAGCACCCCCTTTTGCGGTCTAGAAACCTGATGACTTCTTCCAAAGGGTATACTTCATCACAGAGAATGGGTGGTCAAGAAGTGGTAAAGCACACCTTTACCCAAACTGTTAAATCAACAGAAAGTGTAATGGAAATCGACAGAAGGAGTGACAAGGTAAAAATATGCTTTGTTCTGGAATTGATGTTTCCAAAGGAAGATATTTGTTTAAACCGACAGACTATATTATCAATCTTCGAGGATATTCGGACTAAGATTCTTGAATTCATGTGACATTGAACACGTTGATTGTGTTCATAAAAAGAGATTTGATAGGGCTAAAATTACAATCCCATCAATGGTGCTAAGGGAATTATTTATGTCAGCTACAGAAAAACTGAGATTGCGACATTTCGATCTGTTTGCATGACAGGATCAAGATGGGGTAGGAGACATGGCTACTCAGCCCCCCATTTATGCACTCTTAGATAAGATAACCAAAGCGTGGTGGCCCTACAAGAACAGACTAATAAGGTGCAACAACAGGAGGATGATTTGTCCTGGTTGGCAGGAAACTTGGCTGCCTACGGGGCAGGTGATGGGAGTTATCATATGTTCTTGGAACACACAGGGATTCAACCATTTGTTAGAAGACCAGTCTAGTGGGGTAATACGGAAAGGGTTTGTCTTATATATGCTGGAAACGTTCTTGGGGGAAGATGTTCTTTTAGATGGTTATGAAGCATTTTTACAGAAGGCAGTAAAGGGTACCCAGGGGATACCAACAGGAGGATTATTAATGTTTGCGTGTACCTCAACTTTCTCTCAAATAGTGGTTGGGGATAACACCATGGTAGGTATCTTGGCCAATGAAGTATCATTAAGTTCAAAGAAAGAAAATAAGAAACTGTTCATGATAAATGTGTGTTGTAACTATTTGAATAATAGTATAGAAGGTTTAATTGCTAATATGGAAAACATTATAAAGAATTAGTATGCAGAAAACATGGGGGAAATTATTTTACTTGGAGATTTCAATGCAGACTGTAGATTGCCGAACAAAGAGGCAGTTACACTCTGACAGTTACTGTCACCCTAGAAAGAAGCAATCTATTCAGGGATTAAAATTGGCAGCATTTTCCGAGAATTGGCACTTATCCCCTTTCATGAGTAATAATCTGAATGCTGACATGTTTGATTATACATGGCACAATGGAGGACAGTACCCATGCATTGACTTCATTGTTGCCACTGAGATTCAGTCATTAAGTATGAAACATTATGAGGCAAACAATGGCTACCCAAGTGATCATCAGCACCTATGTGTTTATTTTGGGAAAGATTCACAAGGGATAAGGAAAGGTTTGGAAGATAAGATGGTGGTTAGTAAAGGTAAAATTAGACTGATTGGGGCACCAAAGATTAGCATCTTCAATAAATATATATTCATCAGTAACCTCGATGACAGGGCAGCATCGATTAACCTAGGGCAACTCAGGGGCCTTTCCGATTATCAAAAATCACCTGAAGGCGGTGATGGGAAATATAGCCCAGAATAAGGAACAGGGGCCCATAATAATACTATTTAAATGCTAAAGAGAAGCCGCAGGAAGAACCTAAAATGGGCAAATACGGATATTAAAGATCAAATGGGGGGTAGGGGGGGGGGAGTAAAAAAAAAAAAGATCAAATAGAACTGACAGTAATTAAAAAGTTTAAGCAAACTTATAAAAATAGAATTAAGAACTTACGTTTAGCTGAATATAAAATTACTGGAGAACATATGCTGTCCTGCATACAGCAGAAAAAAGATGTAAATTACTGGAAACTGACTAATAATATGGACAGTTTCTTCCAGGTGTTAACACAAGCAAACCCAATTAAAGAATTAATCTGGGTTAAACATTTTAAGAAACTATATGGTGCCCAATTAGAGGGAGACGTGAGAGAAATGGTTATGGAAGAGGGAAAGTGGAAGTTGAATATCAATCGGGAATCTATTGAAAATATCATAATCAAAAGTAGCAAATCAAGAGCTCTGGGACCGACAGGAGTCTGTAACTTGGTCCTAAAAGGCAACCATAAATTAAGGTAATGTGTATTGTACGACCTGTTCCAGGAAATCATGAGAACGGAACAAGCCCTGAAATGCTGGAAACAGTCAAACGGGGTGACCATTTTTTTAAAATGGTAATCGAACTGAGCCAACGAACTACCACCTGATTGCCCTACTGGATGTCGCATCAAAACTATTTGCATCAATTATTTTGGATGAGATTTATGTGGGTGGAAGTTAAACATTTCTTATGTCTCAACCAGTTGGGCTTTTGGGCAGGAGTGGGATACGATAACGGCGGGCTATATAACCAATCTGATACAGGAGCAGACCAGGTTATATAAAGATCAGAATATGTTTGCATTTGCAGTCATGATCGATTTGTCACTGGTCTTTGACTGTGTAAATCGAAATCGCCTATAGACCAAGTTAAGCGAATGGGGTCTATATCTAGTCCTTTTGACAAAAACGAGGGAACACCAAAGGAAAGAAACAGTCTATGTAAAATCAAACAGTACTGTATTAGGGTGCACACGCAGAAGTTAAAAATGACTGTTAACTGGTGGTATCCACCCCAGACATACATTATATACAACCAGCAACAATAGTATGAATCAAAACAGAGAAACAAAAAGTTATATTGTTATCATTGGTAACATAACAGAGAAAGAAAATACACACCTTATACATTCATGTTCTTTGATCACAAAAAATGTAAGTTTGAATCCGAGTGGTGGTGTGGGATAGAAGGGGAAGCATGCAGAGAAGGAAATGGAATGATTAGCAAAAGTAAAAGGAAATCATAAAGTAGTGATAGTAACAAAAGTGGGACAGAGACATTCCTGTCCTAACAAAGTGCTAAGAACAAATCATTAGGCTGAACACAATTTGTGCAGCTTAAGTTTGGGAATGTCACTTAGTCAATCCCATTTTAAGTCTAAATAAAAAATGCAAACAAAATAATGGTATTTCATCTCGGATGTAGCTTCAGCGAATGGGGTCTGCCAATTGGTCTATTAAAAAGCTTCATATATTTGCATTCTGATAATACAATAAGAGCCCGATTAAATGAAGGAGATTACTTGCAAAATCTATCCACGATTCGGGGCCTTCGACAGGGATGTATATTGTCCATAGCATTTTTAATATATATTTGGCAGACCTTGGAAAACTTAATGAAGAAGCAACCTTTGTCCCCCCAGTGGTCAACAATTTGAGTTTCATGGATTTCCTACGCGGACAATATTGTTTCACTAGATAGAACAAAGATCGGTTTACAAAAACGTGACTGCATTGAATCCTGTTGTCAGGAAAATGACCTAACAATTAATGTAAGCAAAATAAAGATTGTCCTTTTGAAAGGGGCATAGGAAAAACCATCCCTGGTGGGTTGATTCCTGCAGTATTGAGGTAGTACAAAGGTCCGGTACTTGGGCTTTTTTGTAACAGCTCAATCTAACAAAAGTAACCTGGTGAACGATCTAAAAGACAAAGCAAGAAATGTATTAATCCAGATGAAACACTTCCATCAAACATTTGGTTAAATTCTCATTCCTAGCAGCACGAACATTCCATGAAGCAAAGGTAGTGCCTGCTCTTATATATGGAAAAGAGATAATAGAGGAGGTCAATTTTTTAATTATTGAAGGACAAATCTGGAAAATTGTATTTTCTTTACCAGCTTCAACGCCAATGGTGACAATAATATTTTAACTAGGGCTTTATTTCACTGAATGCTTGGATTTTATGGAAAAGAATCTTACTTTGTAACTAAAATATCCTCCAGGTAGTACAATTTATGAAGAGTTAAAAATTGTAGATCAGGATACTGTGGATTGACATCTTGTAAATTGTTTATGGATCACCAAGTATGGTCTAGATTACGGAAAGGTTTTTAGAGAACCAATATGCATATAAAAAACAACTTTGGAGAGCAGACCGGTGCATAACACTAGATAGCCTGAAAAATATACGAACATCAAGGACTTGACTATAGTCCACAAAAGAGTTAATATTTGTGCCCCCTACCTATACAAGTTTTCTTCGAATACGTTTGACAGTCTGCTGTTGCGCTTTAGACTAAATCTCCTCTTAACAAAAGAAAACCCCTTTCAATTGAGTAAAGAGTGGGCGACTAACAATATCTGTAAATATTGTAACATGGATACTGAATCATTAAAGGGGAAGTTTGCTCAGAAATGTTATTGTCCCAATCGATCAGGCATGTATTTATGAGCATACTGCTATCAGTCTTAAAGAAAAAAATCCTATGCATTTTACCTTCATTTCTCACATTTACACATTCAACAGTCGTTACTGTATGCAAACAAAAACTTTTTCACCATGTTGACTTTTTACTTCTTTGATATTTAGGAACTATGGCAACAATACAGCCCTACCAGAAGGAGTAATTTTAAAGGAGTGTGGGAGCCCCTCTATTGAGAACGGACATGGGTCAAATACTGTTCTATGGAATTCCGTCCACTCAGGAGGGTCTACAACCACGTTTTAGCTCACTGCACCCTTCAGAGGAAAGATTCTATTGGCATATCGGTCCTTGTCCCACCCACATAGCGCAGTCCAGCAACAAAATGCTAGGCAATTCACCTCTGAACCATCAGCACCAGTACGAGCCTGAATATTCAGAAAGGAGCTGCTTGAAGCCGAAACAATGAGAGTAGTGATTATGAATCGCTGGAGCCTGAACCCAGTCACATGGAAAGACATTTCCACCTGGTGTATCTGCGATTGTTGTGAGGTTATGCCAACTGAGACGGAGAACTGCTGTTGTCAAGAAAACGCTGGATGCTTAGCCTACATAGCCAAAGAAGAGACCTCACCGCTGCGCGTTATTGAGCTGCATGACTTCAGGATAGCCTGCCTCACAAGATGTTTGTTGCGGATGGTGGTCCTTATGCATGAACTTGGGGCAACAGTTTGCCCTCGTAATCCAAGTGACAAGTACGTTTAGTCTAGACAAAGACAAATAACACTTTATGTTGTTCTCATACATCATTTTAACTTCGATCGATCACGGACGAATGATTTTGTTTCGGTCAGTTGAACACATTTATCGTACTGATCTCAAACCAAACTATTCATCTCTAGATTTAAAGTCCGAACAATTACGTTTATTTCACTTTGAACTTAAAAACAATATTTCCCTATGTCCAAAACGGTTTTTGCTTGAATGGGTCATTTATCGATACTTCAAATCACAAGTACTTTGTTTTGATCGAATTGTGAAAGCATTTCAAACTAAATAAGTACAATTATCCAGTTCATTCATTAAACTATTTGTTTCTCTTACGCAGGTGGTACAGGCTTGTGGCCTATTGTACGTTTACCTGGTGGATTCATGGAAGACTTGGATTGGGCGTTCGCCAAGTAATACCTGCCTGTGTTGTTCAAGCCATTCGCAAGACATTCCCCATTGACTCTGGACAATACAAGGGATTTTTACACACAGTCCCTGAACCGCATCAATACAATTTTTAGTTTGTTTGTGCCATCAACATTACCAAACTAAATAAAAAATAAAAACATATTTGATATGAATAGTTGTTTGAGTTTTTCAGTAATTCAACAACACTTCGAGCCGTATAGGAGCTTCATGAAAGAGGTTTGGTGTCCTATTGCGCTCGCCTCCTCCAGTATCAATGCAGTTCGCACCTGTGCCTGTGCGCTTTCGAGGGGGCTAGGTGGATGGGAAGGGGCTGGGTGGATGGGAATGCTCGAGGTGCCGAATACCATGTACACCTCAAAGGGATCTTTTGCACAGGGACCATTGTCCACAGGCCACCCCAGACCCGGCGTCTCAAGACTCCCTTTTGAAGACCCTGTCCCTAGAATCAACATATGTCATTTGAACATTGTTCCGAGCCTATTGCGCCCGCCTCATCCACATCCATCCCCCCTTCGTTATCAATGGCAGTTCGTACCTTAGCCCTCGCGCTCCCGATGGGGCTGTGTGGATGGGGACACTAAGGTGGCGAGCACCATGTGCAGCTCAAAAATAGGGTTGTATACTATTTGACCTTTTCACAATTGACCTCAGGAGAATTGACCTAATTTAGAAGGTCAATTAGGACATATATGCAGAGGGAAACCCCCCGCAAGGCCCCAAGCCAATCCAAAATCCCCTGCAACACCCCACCCAATCCCCTTATATTTATAATCCAAAACCAACCCAATAAATATATAAAATAACTAAAATAATATAAAGGTCAATTGTGCAGAAGGTCAATTAGGACCTCTATAATTAGGTCACTTGTGCAAAAGGTCAATTGTAAAAGGTCAATTTGGGTAATACCAATCAAAGGGAACTCTCGTGCAGTGACCATTGTCCACGTGGCTACCCCAGACCAGGCGTCTCTAGACTCCCTTTTGAAGACCCTGTCCCTGGAATCGACATATGTGTCATTTGAACATTGTTCCGGGCCTATTGTGATCGCTGCATCCACATCCATCCCCCCTCCAGTATCAATGGCAGTTGGCACCTGTGGGCGTGTGCTTGTGAGGGGCTGGGTGGATGGGAATGAGTATGTCAAATATTGGCATCAAGGCTGGGTGGGTGTGAACAAACACATCATACATTCACAAAACCACCCACTTTAATAAACATGTATAAACTCCTTGATAGTTACCAAGGGAACATCTGCTCAATCTACAAAGGATATCGGCATCTGTCCACTTGTTACCTTGCTTGCTGAATCGGCTCATCTGTTCATCCATGTAAGGGTTGTCAACTATTTGTTTCTGTAGTTTCATCGATCGCTGCTTGGCAACTTTCTATTGCTTTATACTCAGTGTACACCGAATTCTCATTTTAATTTATGTCAAAACCATTATCAAACATTTTGTGTATTTTTATCTCTGGAATTAGACATTACAGAGCATTGTATTCGACTGTAATGTTTCGTAGTCCATGATTTGAATGCTTGTTTTATTTTGGTGGTTCAAAGTTTGTTGAATTGACTAGTAATACGTTACAGCTTGTGGTAGAGCAATGCGTTCTGACTAATTTGATCGCTATGATGATTAGACCAAGTTACTGGACTTTGTTTTATTTTATTTAAAACAAAGTTTACAAACAAAGCTATGTGGTTGCTTTACTCAGTGATACTTTATTAATTGTAATATTTATTTATATTTTTTAACAGATCTTATGGACAATCTAACAATACCTTCATGTATCGTGTTGGGTTGTCCTAATATCAGCGATGTCAAAACTCCAGACACAGTGCTTCATGTATCCCGAAAGGATATCGATTTAACAAGAAGATGGTTTTTAAATTGCGGGTTTTCAGTGTCTGAGATTGAAAGCCAAGCCAAGGATGTCTTGGAAGATGTGAGGGGCAATCGATTCTGAAGCATGCACTTCTCAGATGAAATGTAACGAACCATCAAAGTACACTAAAAAGCATTTCCCCAGAATACTTTGCAATTTAATTCCCAATGCAGTTCCAACTGAAATTCAGCACACGCTGGCCCATGTGCGAGTAGTGGATGATGAATGTGTTATGTATGTTGGTATATAAAAAAAGTTCTCTATATATATGTCTTCTAAATGATCTCTCAATCTATTGAAATAGTGTATGTAAAGGTAAGCTGATTAACGGTTTTGAGTTTTGGGGAAATATTTAATCCATATTGGATTACACAAGTTGCCTTTGTGACACAATGCACTGTAGTTTATACATTTTTTACTTTAGACTACTTTGTGTATCCCCATTTTTGGGATACTCTCATAAATCAGTGCAATGGGAGACTTTCAAAAAACCTACATAGCGTCGTTCGGTTAATTTGTTAAATCTGTTGGTTACCATGTCTTTCTTTACGTAGAGTTCACTAATTGAAGTGCGGACAGTTACCACTGAAGAAACCACAGACTCGTCAAATATCCAAATGGTGAGGCCAACCGACATGCATGTAAACCTATTTCAGAGCATTCGATGTGGTCTAATTTATAAAACTAATGCACCTTTTCTATTGGACACTTATGAATATATACATTGAATTAAGGACCTGGATTCAACATCGACAACTATTCCTGAGTCAACAGCAACCTTGCTCACCTATCAAGTATTTTTTGTATACTAATCCGTTGCACGCGACAGAGCAATACTTGTATGTGGTCTGCTTCTAATTTAAACATCAAGATTATTATTTCTAATATTAGCTATTGATAAAAAGTGGTGTAGTATTGTATCTCAATATGGACCATCTTCTGCACCTGATGTGTTCTTTTTAATTTTGCTTTAACATCCTTATTATAACAATTACTATGTTATAGGGGGATACTGGAACTTCAACGACATTCACTTTCCTTGATTGCAACTGGTCTGGAGTATGAGGTATGCGTAGTCAGAATTTGTGTTTATACTTGTAGTTGTTCGTTAACACATTTTGTTTGAAATTAACAGAAGTGCTATTTTTCAGACAATTTACAATACTTTCAGCAAAGTGCAAAAATTCAACCAACAACCTTTTTGTATTTATCGTCCATAGACTTGCAACAATTAAAGTAAACCCTCAAAAAAAATACCATTAAACTGAAATGCATGTAACCTTTCACTATGCATAACATTTCTGTTTTTGTTTAGAACGCCTACCTGCCTACCCAATGCTGGTTAACATTGTAATCACTGTTTTGCAGCATGATCTCACAACAACTCCATGTGACATTCGGAAGGTTATCAAGTAAAATATATATTTTTAAAACATCACACGTACACAGTGTTTGACTTTTATCTTGATAAGAATTTACGACGACTATCCTCATTTAAGGTTGGCTATCATTTAAAACAACTTTGTCAAGAAGTACTTTGAGATCAAAGATTGTAAACATTTAATTTGTTTAACAATTACATTTTTTTTTAATGAATGTTATGTCCAAGGAATGTACAACTGAAGTGGTCGAAATTTAAGAGACACATGGATCAGAGGTATACATAACATATTGTAAAATGTCCGTTATCCCATTTGATTGGCATGTAATTTGTAATATGTTTTACATATGTAAAGAAGGTTCCATTTGTAGATATGTATATATGTTTCTTTAAGTGGAAAAGGAAATTACTTGGTTTATGCATTGCCAATATTTTACCCAGTGTTTGGACACTGTATTGATTATACAGATAATGTAATAGTATAACACTTGCAATGTTGATGTTCAAGAATGTATTTATTTTTTGTGATCCTGCAAAATATGCATTAATGGTTCCATTTTACCCTCCCTTTCTTTATATTGCCTTTCCTCTGTCATTGATATATAAAATATCAATGTAATTATTGGAAGTATGTGTCTTTATTTCAAAATCATGGAAAAAATGTTTTGATTGAAACTGATATACATATGTTTTTCGATTTTCAAACTATTTGTAAAAAGTCTCAGTAAAATTATGACAAATGGAACATCAAATGAAAATGCAATCACATCTTTGATTATTTACAATACAACAGTTGCAAGGTGAAATATTAACATTGTTAGAATTTAGCTTTACTACAGAACAATCCAGGCCTGCCCATCGCTGACACCGAAGTCAATGCTTCTTCCAGGCAGACTGTCACAGACATCGTCTTTGTAGCTCCCTCTCAGCACCTATGGACTACCCACATGGTCGGTGTCCTCTCCCTTTTTTCATCATCGCCCATGAGTGGTGGCACCAGATGGGAATTACCCTTGTCTATCAAATGACACTACCATGGCCCAGGGTTCTCAGCCTAACCTCCTCCTTCTTGATAGTCTTCTTCCATCTCTCATCAATTTCCTCCCTTCTCCTGCCACTCCTCTGTCTGCCTCCCCTCTTGCCCCTTTTCCGCCAGAGACAGGCGTACCACATCCCTGTGCCCCTTCTCGGAAGACCTTCAAAGGTGGCAACCAGCTTCACCTGGCTAACCTCAACTCTCACTCTGCTGTTTAACACTCCTCTGATATGTCTCCTTGAATACTTTGACCATGATGTTCCCTCCATCACTGAGACGTGGTTCACTGCCAGTTCTGTCGTTTGTTTTTGACACACTCCTCCCTGAGGGCTACAAGATTCTCTCTAAGCCCATACCTAACCAGTTCGGAGGCGGAGAGGCCTTGTTCTTCCCTAAATTGGTGCCCGATACTATCACTCCCACTCTGACCTACTCTTCCTTTCAAAATGCCTTGCTGCAGGTTTGGTGTCTCTCCAACCCTCTAGTTGACTCTCACCACCATCTACAGGACACCTGGTCCGGTCTCCCTCTAATACCCCCATCTGCTGCAGTGACTGGCTGCCTGGTTACCTCTGTGTTCTACAGGGCACCAGCCCCCCTGACCAATCCTGACCAATCCACCCCCCCTCCTCGCACTTAGCATGTTGACCCACACCCCATGCAATCCCTGGCACTTGCCCTCCTGGCCTCCCCTTAGCACTCACCTAGCCCCCGTTGCCCTCTTCCCCCTCCACCCCCACCTCTTTCTCCTGCACGCCCACCTCTTTACCCTGCACTTCCCTTCCCACACTACCACTCTGCATTTTGCCCTACCGGCGCCCCCCCACCCGAACCTTCTTCCATGCTCTTCTTGTTAGTGCACTTGTGCAATCTGAATATCATAAGGCCTAGTAGGACCGCTATTGTTATCTTTCTCCCTTGTCCCCTCACTTTAAATAAAATAAAAACAAGGATGGAGAGAACAATAGCTATTAGTTGTGTGGTTGATATTCATCAAGCATTCTTACCAGGCAGAAGTCTTTGGGGCACTAATGTTTGGATGTAGTAGCCCCACTTCATTATCCCACATTGCTCACTGACTATTTGCTTGTAACTCGCCACCCTCCGTTGCCCTGGTTCACATGTACATGGTAGATCACAATTATTTCTCATTCATGTAATGCAAGACACGAGAAGAAGTTGTGGTCATGCACTTGATGGTAATTGTGGCTTTGGGGACTGCCCGCGAACAACTGAGCTAAAGACACTGATTGCACTTGACAATTATTGTACAGACATATTACCCTTTGTTTTAAAATGGGCTGCAAATTCGAATTCATGGACGCATAGGTAACTGTGTGGAATGTCATCCGTGGATATGATGATGCAGAGGGAATAAGTCTGACCAGTAATATGTGTGTTTTTGATCTGCAGGAAATGGAGGAGCTTTCCTTCTAAACTAAAGGGTTTCAGAAAGGGCCATGGAAAGTGGTGAAAGGGGTGGCATCCCAGATGCGCACATTCCGATTTGTAATTGATCAAAAGCTTTTGTGCTAAATTGTTGCACCACATTGAAATCCCGGGTGACATAAAAGGTCACTGCAGGTGCACACAAAGGCAAGAGACACAATAGGTATGAGTACACAGTCTTGTAAAGCCTCACCTCGTGGTGTGGGTGGCTACTTGACATGAGCCTAAACACACGGAAGACCTAATTAGTGTGCGCCCGCAATCTGACCGAGTCCCGCCTCATGTTACACAGGGTTGCTTCATGTGCGCGTTTGAGCACGACCAGTATCATTTGTAAGGGTGATCTGGACAAACCACTGGCTAAGGAAGGCAGAATATTGAAATCTGCATTTACAGAATGCAAATTGCATAGATAGGTGAAAGTTTCAAAGGAGAGTGATTCAAAAGCACAGTACAGGGGTGATACTTGCATTGATTTTTTTTTTTTTTCTTCAGGATGAGCAAATAAGGTAGTGCCGGGAGACAGACATAGAGGTGGTATCATCTGTGGTTTCACGTTCACTATTTGGGCAGGTGTAGCAAGCGCAGATAAAGATGCGCGTCAGCTGGATAACAATGCACTTCCACTGGGAGCGGTGGAATTGGCCATCTGGGCGACAAGCCGAGTCCGTGGCAAGGAGTGCCGTTACAGTATGTAGCTGGAAGGTAGGTTGGACATGCAGAAATTCTCGTAAGAGGTGTATAATATATGCCAGAAATGTAGGTAGTGTACAGGCGAAGCAAGGGTGGAACATGGACTGGGTAAGGAAGGTTGGTATGTTTATAGGAGACTAGGAGGATGGGTATGCTTTGAGTCAAGAATGAGTGCGGGACGAGCGAGAAGGGATTATGGAGCTCCTTATCTTGAAGCGCAAAGAGATAGCACCGGAGGTAACAACAATACATAATTTTCTGGTGTTATCGCTTTCCTGTTGTAGCCCATATTGTAAATAGCTGTTTTTAACTGTTCCTAGTTTTCTGAACCACGTGTCTGAAGCAATGTCGTGTCCTATCTGTCTTTTTTGTGGCAAAACGAAACCAACCCTTGTCTGCATTAGAGCACTGAATACAGGCTTGCATTGTTATTTGTCTTTGAATGAAACGCGCTGTTTAAAGGACACAATGCGCCGAATATCCACAAAGAATTGATAACATTCACTATATTAAGTGAACACAAGAAAATGTACTTTTCTATTACTGAGATCTGTCGTTCGAAGCGGTTGTTCACCGTGATATTGAGAGAATTGAATCCTGTGAAATTATGTAAGCGTAACTTGACATAATATTTAGCGATTCAAAATTGCATGTGTGGTGTGCGCTTTATGACTAACTATGTGACTGACGAATGTGCTATTTGACAAAAAGCATACACATTGTATGTTAGGTTATCAGATATTTTTACTGTGCACTAAACCCGCCTGAGTCTTCCCCATGCAGTTTGTTCCGCTGTGTAGGAACGGTTGTGTTTTTAGTTTTGAGAGGTGTAAGTAGAGGGATGATTTGTTGTTGTGTGGTTTTTTTTTTTTTTGTAATTTGTTTTTTAGGGATTGCTTAGTGGTATTGCTCCCTCTTATATTCTGTGCAGAGTTGTGGGTTGTTAGCAGGGCTATTTTGTGGGGATTACTCCTCGACCACCCCAACCCCGACACCCTGGGCCGCATTACGACCCTGGTGTTAACCAATGGCGCTATTAGCGCCATGGTTAATGCCGGTAATTTACCGAATCCGCCATGGTGAAATGGGGAATTACCACTCGTTTCCAAGGTTGGCGGGGCGGTAATTCCCCATTTACCATTGGCCCTTCCCCATTCCCATTTTTGCCCCATAGGGCGCAATGGGAATGGGGAAGGTGGTGATTACGGTACCACAAAATGCGGTACCGTAATCACCTTCAAGGTCCCTTTGCGGGTCCCTACCTTAACGGCTGGTACAGACCAGCCGTTAAGGTCTGGACCCGCAAAGGGACCTCGAAATCGGGCGTTAAGGGATTACCGGTACCCTTACTGGTAATGATGTCTTCACCACTTTGCCCCTTGGCATATCCTGGTGTGCAGCCACCACACAACCCATTCCCATCTGTAGGTGCTTATTCAGTCCTGTTTTTTCTATGCATTCTGGGACTTGCAGTTCCACTTTTCCCATTATAAAACCCAGACTACAAGTCCCATAATGCAAAGAAAAAGAAAACCGATCTGGATAAGCACCTACAGGCTGGAAGCGGTCATGTTGGCAAGTATGCCACCATTGCATCACTGGGCACCATGGGGGCAGAACCTTTTCCCAGTGTCCTTGAGCTCCCTGGGACCCATGGTTTATCTGTTCATTTACAAGTCTTTCCACTTCAATTCTAATGCTCTCTCTGTCGTTCAACATAATTAGTTTTCGGTAGGGCCAGCTATGGGTGCACCTGGGTCTCCCGGTATCCCTCCCATTAGGAGGTTTGTCTACTTCCCTGCACTTCGTGGTGGTCTGACCTAGTCCACCGTCTTGTCATCTGTGTTCATTCGTGGGGTGTGGGTGTTGCTAATTTGTTTTGTCCTCTTCTGAATTGGAACTTAATTTGTTAGTTAACATATTTATTTACTGTATATTCGATTGTAAAAAGGCTACTGAAATATATTAGTTTTTCTGTCATTTACATAACAATGTTCAACCGTTCTGCGCGTGCTGTAGTTTCCAGCTCCTGTGTGATGGTTTCTTCAATCAACATAGGACGGTAATCATCAACGGCGCTTCATTGATAACCATTATGTGGGACGATCACCAGGGACCAATCTTTCCTTAAACTGTACAGACCTTCCAGGATTTTGCGACAAGAAATGGCGAATTCTGCAGCACAAACCTTTATTTATTGCAGGATTTTTGCAGGGGGACACTTTTTATTAACTGGGGTGTAAGATTGCCACACTGCAGGAAAGAGGCAGATTGCAAGGCTACAAGAAATCCAGGGTATCATCATTATTTATCTTTTGTATTAATTTAATAGGAAGAGTCCCAGATGTTTCTGGCTTGGTAGAACAGTGTTTGATTTGGCTACATTTTTGGTTTAATGTGTATGCCTATTTAATATTATTAACTAAATTGATCATTATTGGTTGTAATGCTGAAAATATTCCCCTTCTATGTTCTCCAATCCCCCAAACACCCACACACCTCTCACCAACACACATCACACATCTCACCAACTCCCCATCACAACTTGCATTCCTGAACCTCTGTCATACAAATACTCACGCGTTATGTCACACTGTCAACTCACAATTTGCACTCCCCAGCCCTTGCCACACTCCAAATCATACTCCCAACTCACACCTTACACTTTCAATTCCTCCCGCAATATATACAGTCCTTCATTCTTTTGTGCTCCTTCTGCATCTTGCGTCCTTTCTCCCATTCTATCTCACTCTTCTCTCATCCTTTTTCCCAATCTGCAGCTCACTGCCTTTTTGCGGCCAACCGCTTCCTCTATGCTTTCTGGCTCACTGATCACATGCTCTATCTACTTTCTGTACCTCTGCTAGCTCTCAGAATTCTGGCCAACTGCATCACTGCTTCCTCTGCTCTCTTGTGCACTGCTTCCTCCTCTGACCCACTGCTCTCCCTCTGCTTTGTTGCCTATCACTTCACAACTCACCCATCACTCTCCCTCTCCTTTTCCTCTCATAGTGGGACATCCCCCTATTGAAAAAACCTACCCTGGACGCTAGTATGCCCACAAACTACAGGCCAATCACCACGGTCCCATTCTTACGAAAAATCCTCGACCATGCAGCATATCTACAAATTCAAGATTACCTTGAATCTAACACATTTTTGGGACTTAGGCAATCTGGGTTCCGACCACGTCATGGCACTGAAACTGCCCTCATAGATTTAAAAACACAGGTTGAAGATCTAAAAGACAAAGGCAAACTTGCTCTCTTACTCCTCTTGGACCTCTCGGCGGCCTTTGATCTCGTCAATCATGAAATTCTCTGCCACCACCTTAAATCAGCTGCACACTTCTCCGATAAAGCTACAACCTGGATTAGCTCCTTTTTAGACAATAGAACAATGCGCGTGTTCTCTCCACTAGCAGCCGCCCCACCTGCACCTGTCTCCTGTGGCGTGCCACAAGGATCTTGTGTTGCACCCATGTTGTATAACGTGTTCACCAAACCTCTCTTCGATATCTTGGACTATCTGGGTGTCACTTACACCAACTACGCTGACGACACCCAGATACTAATCCCTATCTCAGGTGACTACACTGCTGACTCCCTCGCTATCAATGTCATCTACCAGGTTATCCAGGCATGGATGGCATAACACGGACTCTGTCTTAATGATGAAAAGACTGAGCTCCTTATTCTTGGTTCGCCACAAAAACTTACCAAACTCGACCCTGCGTTCAAGTCCTTCATCATCGATGGGAATATTATCCCAACCGTCAAGGACACCAAAACCTTAGGGATCTACATTGACTTGACCCTATCCCTGACCAGACAAACTAACTCAGCTTCTTCCGCAGCGGCATATACCTGCAAGCTTATTACAGCCTGTCGGCCTTTCCTCTCCGCAACCAATTGTGTTACCCTGGCTAGGACTCTTGTATTATTCAAGATTGATTACTGCAATGCACTGTACCTAGGCACCAATTGCTGCAACCTAAACAAGTTACAAATTGTCCAAAACAATGCGATTAGAGCTGCCCTCAACATTACCAGCCGTCAACACATATCCGACACCAGACGCAATATTTGCTGGCTCTCAGTCCCACACCGTATCTCCCTGAAAACCCTGGCTCTTACCCACAAATGCCTTCATAACCAAGCTGCCTGCTACCTGGCCAACCGATTTGCCCTCCACAACTCCATTAGACCCCGCAGAATGGCTCATTTAAACTGCCTTGAGGTTCCACGTTTCAATCTCCAAAGATCAGGGGGAATTAGCTTCCCTATCTTGGCAGCTAAACTCTGGAACACGCTTCCTAATGAGCTTAGAGCAGAACCCTCATTCCCGAGATTCAAACACCTTACGACAACCTGGCTGGCCGCCCAGGACATTTAGCTCTGGGTTCTCTGCTTAATTTGTACATGTGTATATATAATCTGCTTGTCCTCTCATTGCTATTATTATACCTGTAAATTCTGTATTATACTTGTAAACTTTGTAATTATGGTTCTGTCTTTTTTTCTTATGTTGTAACTAAGTGATGCCCCCGGTTGCCCCTGGACCTGGTGCGCTATACAAATAAAATAAATACAAATACAAATAGTGTGACCATTTTTTCATTTATTTAAAATGTAGATTTTGACCCAGATCCTCAAAAAATGTGGCATTTAAAAATAGAGCCGAGGATATGCTATTTTTAGACAACCCATTTTTGGAAATTAGCAGATCACCTTGTTCTCAAAGGTGACCGGTGCATTTACACGGGCTTGAGCTGTAGCACAAATTGTAGGCTGGCCAGCTGCCTTCAATAGGGTTCTGGGTTGTTTGACCGAAGTGTCATTATTTGCGGCGGAATTGACCGTAGACAATTTCGCCGCAAATTGATTTGCACATCCAGTTACCCAGGGTTTCATTGCGCTATAACAGTGGTCGAAGTGGGCGTAAGCGGTCGGGAGCGGTGCTCCTCTACTACTTTTAATTAGGTTTTACCGTTCCTATACTTTTATTTTAAAAAGAAACCGTTCCGGAGCGGTTTCGTTTTAAAATAAAAGTGTAGCAAGAAGTTGAAACTTGCACTGTCAGTGCACTGCAGTGGACGTTCCCATAAGCAGCAGGCAAATGTGTTTTGGGATTTGTATTGTTCATGGGAGGGGCCGTGGCGATAGGGTTTGTGGGAGCGGTGCAGACCAGTAGGGTCACTCCCCTACTTAACTGCTTGGTTGCTGCTGCTTCCTCTGCAACCCTGCGGTGTCAGATCTGTCTCTCTAACGCGGGTCGGATGTGACTCCGGAGGGTCCCTTTTTAGTCATTTTCTTTTTTTTTCGGTCCCCTGCCTCCAATTTTGAGGAAGCTGGGGACACCCCTGCAATCCCCAAGCCCAAGAATACTGAACATGGGGAGCGGGTGACACCCCCGCAAGACATGTTCGGTATTTATGACCTGGCTGAAATGGGCCAAATTGTACCATTGAATCGATTTTTGTCGGTCAAAATGGGTAGCACCTTGAATAGAAGCGCTCTCCCGACAGTGTTCTGCAAGCTCCCAGCACCTTTCACAGGGACAGGCCTGCCACTGTAAAATGCGACCCAAAAACTGCATTTTTATCCTGTTTGAGGAACAGAAATGCAAACGACACAGCAGCAGTTCATACCTTAAAAGAAATGCATTCTGACCCTGTCATGCAGTGGCACCCCCACATCCCGTGCGCTTAGGGTTGCCTACAATTTCTGCACATTTAAGAGTGCATCTTGCTTGGACATGTAGAATGCGCTTTTAAATTGTCAGAAACGCCCCCTGATTTGCTCAAGTAGGTGAAAAAGGCCATCTGAATGGGCGTGCATATTATATGTGCCCATTCAGGTGTCCCTTGTGTATTGGGACGCTCTTTTTTTGGGCGCAAGTGAGGAGATGTGTTAGCGCATTTCATTTTTTGCGTTAAAAAAAAGTTTGGAGAACCTGGCACCCTGAGTATTTTTTTTATGAAACAGAATTTTTTGCAGATTTCATTTTTATTTTAAAAAAATGCTGTTTTTTGCACAAAACTGCTGTTTTCGCAGCATTTTGCGGGATCGGCAAAAGCTGGAGGGTCTGACTTTAGCAGTAATAAGGAGCAGCATGTCAGCGTTTATGATGTGAAAACAAGCAGATTAGAAATGCGATGCGTTTGAAAGTGAAACTACTCCTTATCTTCTGACTAATGGAACACCATGTGCATCGATGGAAGATCGGTGATGGAACATAAGGGCATCAGCAAAAGTTATTAATGTTTTCATGGGATTCTGCTCTTTTGAGCGTTCTGTCAAAAATAAACCACCTTGTTACATTGCCGACTATTGCCATTTTCTTTTTTAAAGTACTTTTCAGCTTTTTTTAAAAAAAAGAAACATATGTTTGCGCTGTGTGTGTTTTATCTTCCTGCTTCTGCGTTATGTAACGTTATGGCGTGTGTGATGACAGTGTTTGGCTACTCTGGCCACGAACATCATGAAAATAGGTGGAGTGGATCGTTTGGACTAGTGATGTCATCTTGAGGGGCGGGTGGTCTGAATTAAAGCCGCAAGGGCACTTGAATTTAAGGCGATGGATCAACAGATAAGATTAGCACAAGATGGCGGCACCCAACCCATTCTTTTTGCATGTGTAAATGTGAGAAAAACTAAGGTAAGATGAATAGGAAGATCAGTCGCAGTATGCTAAAAAATACATGGCTGATCGATTGGGCCAGTAAAATTTCTGAGCGAACCTCCCCTTAGTTGGATAAGATTTGGAATTTTGTCAGTAGAATATATGTGACTAGATTTACAAAATGTTAAAACCTGGAACTGGTGTAAAGGTTTGTATCAATTCCGGTTAGGCTTGGAATGAACTATCCAGTAAAAAGTGTAATGATTGCAGAATGGGGTTAGTATGGGATGATCTAAACATTTTTGAATAGTCTTGCTATAACTTTTCTAGCGGGTTGTGGTAGGTTTTAGATTTTAAAACCACATTTTCACAAAAACATTTGTAGAAAATAACACACACCCAGCCTTTGATTACATCAGGAATATATACAAACATTAAATCTTGTTGTACACCATTGTTGAATAGGGTCTGTATTTCAATCGTCCCCCAAACCCTTTTGACTAAAACGTAAATCGATAATACTGTAGTATGTTAAGTAGTGTTGTGGTGATCTAGAATGTGGAGAAAGATTTGGGAGATTTGGGAGAAGACTGTTGGAGTGGATGCTTTGTATCACTGAGGAAGAGATGGCAGAGAGGAGTCTGCAGGATATGTCAGCAGTACTTACTTGGCTAATAAATGAACTGCTCTCACTAATGAGTGGACCATAATTCATTTCAATTGGCGGCAAGCGATCGTGACGAACCTGGGCCACATTAGGACAGCCCGGTGGGACATCAACGGGACCACTACTCTACATGGAAGTGTTGAAGTGCAGCGTATCATGGATGAATGGTGAGCTTGCTTCCAAGGAGTTCATAAAATAATGATCTCCAATTGGAGACCGTCTGTTTCAGCACACGCGCACAGACCTTCATTTGGTTGATCAGCTACTGCACTCGCACGCACAGCGGTTGCTAAGTGGGTGAGGTCCACGAGTGAGTATGCAGAGAAATGTGGGAGCCGTTAGAAGAAAGGATGTATGGACACGATTATGCAGAACACTATTAGCTACGGCAATAGAGTGAAGGACCTTAACATATGACGTTGCGTGCTGCCATTTTGTTTTGGATCAGATGTTTTCCATGTAGGGAAACATTGATGCAACAGTAACAGATGTTAATGAATATAGTAATGCATGCTATATTACGGATTTGGGACATTAATTGTCTCACTAGTAACTCAGATTTTTGGAAATAATGGCACAACATAATTCAGAGTCACTAGTGAATGAAATAATATGCAAGGTATAACCATACACTCACTGCAACCATTTTTGGCAGTAGTAGGTGAAAATTGACTTTTAACTCCGACAAAGCAGAAAATGCTACTTTGACATGTTCTAGGCCCTGAGGGACACTTGAGTATTCAGATAATTGCCACCATTGAGGTCCGGAGAAGAAGGAAGTAAGGAAGATGAACCGGCTTTTATACAATTTGTTATTATTGTAAGACCAACACTGCAGTAAATGGATACTATTTCTACTCTAGGAAACAAGAAATGAAGAGTGTGGATGAATATGCGAGCGCTCTTAAGAAACTAGCAGCAACATCTACTTTTTGGAGAGGAATGACAAATAGTGCTATTATACTGGAAAGGCACTGGATGTATGGTGATTCCCTCGATTGACAAAACAGTTGCTATAGTGAAAAAGATGGAACGGTCCACAATATGTTCTAGAGCTATTAAGAAAAAAGAGAAAAATGTAATGAAAACCGCTCGGGCTGCTCTGATTAAGCAAAAGGAGATGAATGAGAAGTCGTCTCTAAACCAAAAAAACTAAGAAAAATGTAAACAAAATCAAACGGAATGGAGAAGTTCTCCAAAAAGTGATTCGGACGAAGTGAGTGCAATTTTTCAAAACGGCAAGTGTTAGCAAACGAAGCAACGTTATGCAAATTCAAAAACCTGTCCAAGTTTGAATAACATTTTTTCGCATTTAAGGATGAAAAGACATTTTGGGATTGTATGCAGGAACAAAAAGCAAGGAAATCCATGTAATCGCAACAGAGTAAAATTGGCACAAGAGGAAGAAGAGTAGGAAGAATTGGAAGTGGTGACTGTAGCAAGAGGCGATTAAAAAAAAAAAAAAAAAGTTCCTAAAAGCATATTTAAAATAGATGGAATATCTTTTGAACTAATGGTGGACTCAGGATCCCCATATACTATAATAACAAAGGACAAATGGATGAACTATGCAGGAAAGATTGAGTCAGCATTGATTAAATCTTTTATTGTAGACCTAAGAGCATTTGAGGGTTCAGTGATTAAAATGATAGGCTACAGGACGGCCTTAATGAAATTCAAAGGAAGGATGGCAGAGGTGAAAGTGTATGTAGCCAAAAAGGGAGTTGAATGCCTTAGGTTGGGAGGACCAAGCTAAACATAGGATAAAACTCAACCCACAGAGTGATGAGCCAATTTCTGTAGCTGTGAAGACCGGAGAGGTGGTTAACAACATTCCAGAAGGGATGGCAAGGAAGTTATTTCCAAATGTATAGGGAGGCTTAAAGGGTATTGTCACAAGAAGGATCTCAGGAAGAAGTGAAACATGTATCGCACTGTGAAGCACATTCCCATCTCGTTTAAGAGAAGAAGTATAAAAAAAAGAATTAGAAAGACTAATGGGGAAGGAATAATTGAAGAAGTGGAAGTCTCAGAATGGGTTGTCCATTTACAGTAGTAGCCAAAAAGGCAACTGGTAAAGTGAGGATATGTATGGATCTAAAAGATTTTAATAAAAGTATGGTAGTAGAAAAGTACCAGTTACCAGTGATATCAGAAATGTTAAATCTGGTGGGCAAGGCTAATCTATTTTCCACAATTGATCTGTCGGCAGCATATCACCAAATACTGATGAACCAAGAATCCAAGAAATCTACAACATTCACTACCCCATTTGGAATGTATAGCTATGTAAGGATGCCTTTTGGCTTGGCATCTGCTGCTGCAGTATTTCAGCGCATAATGGCTTGCATGTTTTGAGAGATGAGTGGAGTACAAGTTTTCTAAGATGATATTTTGGTGCATGGACAAGGAAAGGAACAACATGACGATAGGTTGTACAAATTATTGCAGAACCTACAGGAAAAGGGACTTGCAGTTGAGTATCGTAAATGTAAATTTGGTAACAGTGAAGTAGATTATTTAGGTCATACATTGTCCGGGGAGGATATAGACCTAAAGAGAAGGCCATGAGAGCTGTGGAAGAAGCCCCATCTCCTAGTAATAAGGAAGAACTACATTCGTTTTAGGGTTAGTGGAATACTATAATACATAAATACAAGGTTTGCAGAAATAACTCTGCTATTGAGAGAGTCCATGAAGAAAAATGCTAAATTTGAACGGACGGAGGCTCCAGATCAAGTAATGAAGGAGATAAAGAGGGGTATATAATAGAAGCCCCTTTGCCATGAAAGTTTGTACCCGAGAGAAAATTGATAGTGACAGTTGATGCTAGTTGCAAGGGTTTATGTGCAGTATTAACTCAGAAAGATGTGGTTCATGAGAAGATAATGTTTGCATCCAGAGCAGTGACAGATACTGAAGTATGGTATTCGGTAGTGGAAAGAGAACTGTTGGTCTGTTGCTGGGGGGGGTGGGGGTGGAACCTTTTAGGGAGTATATATGGGGAGAGGAGTTCACTATGAGAACAGAGCATAGACCATTGGTAGAGGTTTTGAGCGTACAAGCAATGCCAAAGGCTATGCCTAGAATTGCTAGACGGGGCCTAAGAGTGAAGGAAGGAATACAATTGTCAGATGGAATACCGACATATCATCCGGAAACAAATGGAATGGGGGAAAGAATGAAAAGGGTGATATGAGGATGCATCCAGCCAACTTTAGCTAATGGCTTAGAATGGAAAAGGGAACAGAGTGATTTGATATGGTATACGAGTGACACCAAAGTGCTACATGAGTTTCCCCATTGATAAGAAGCAGAGGACCGGCTAGTAAATGTTATCCTGCGTGGTCAAGTAAAAGGATAGGGATCAGGAAGGTGTATGAAGATTTCATGACAGAAATAATGTCAGCGCAAAAGAAGTATAAGGAATACCATGATGAGAAATTTAAGGGTAGCATAAAAAGAAATAGTTGTGAAGTGTTGTTTAGAGATTATGTTCAGGTGAAATGGGACAGGACAAATGGTAAAGGTGTATCCAAGTATTCTGGCCCAATGAGGGTTATCAAATATTTTTGAAATGCTGTTAGAGTATGTGGCTATATGGAACCTTAACAGGATTTTTAAGATCAAAAGAAAGGATGAGAATAAGAAGCAAGAATGTGGGATCAGATAGGGGAGATGAGAGAAGTCGAGATCAATCAAGTAAGAAATGGAGAAGCATCAAATGAAAATGAGAGCATAGTGAGAGGGCCAAGAGCACTCAATATGAGTGGAGAGGACAGCAGTGTGAGAAGGAGTCAAAGAAGTCGAAAAGTTCCAAACAAGAATATGTTGCTTATAAGTAAGAAGACTATTGGGCTCATTACAACTTTACCAGTATGGGAATAACATGCCGGTATTACCGTTATGAGCTGTAGGTAATTCCGCCACCCTACCAGCAAAGAATATACCAGAAATCCCCCATGGAATACTATGGGACTCCGCGGAATGGGATTTACTGCTACTGGTAATCCAGCGGTGTTTCCGCCAGACTGAGTGCCGGTAACCATATTACCATTTGCCAGTTTCTTGGCAGAATTACTGCCAAGATACCGGCGTAGTTGTAATAAGGCCCTATATGTTCATGAATGTGTTTCACGTTGTAAGGTGGGGAATGTATGTTATGTTAAGTATTAGTGGGATGTTCTGGAGATCTAGAATCTGGAGAGAGATTGGGGAGAAGACTGTTGGAGTGGAGGTGTATCACTGAGAGGGAGATATCGAGAGAGCTGTCTGCAGGGTTTGTCAGTAGTACTTACTTGGTGAATAAATGATTAACTATTCTCATCAACGTGTGGCCCACCAGTCATTTCAAATACAGCGACGGACGGAGATAGCACCCTTTGGGTTTGGGAAAAGTGTGGCATGAAAACTACTTGTCTGTCATTGTCACAGTGGCCTTGCAAGCCTATGCCCAGGATCCCCACTTTTTCTGGCTTACAGAAGATCCGACATCCAGAGGCTACTGCTCTTTGATCTGGAACAAGACTTGAGGTGACCCTTAATACCCATTACCTTCACGGCAATGAGTTGCAGTTCACCCTACCACCGACCCCAAAGTTGTAAATGAGCTCCAAATCACTTGGCTGATTTCACTCCAGTCCATCCCCCACTGACCAGGACAAAAAACACCTTGAACGTGCAGTACAAATAAATCCTTTTCCATGAGCATTTCAGCACTTTTATTCAAGCTTTTCACGGTGCGATCAAAAAAGCTGTGGGTACGAAAATTGTCACCTGGAAAGGTTTGTTTATATCAAGTGAAACCTCAGTAATGGCAGTTTAACTAACCATGGCCTAGTCACCCAAAGATAAATGCCTCTCGAAAAATTGGATACATTTCGCTTCCTGTGTGGGTGTAAGGATCGCCTACTACAAAGGCAATGAAGTTCACAGGGATGGCTAATGTCTAATGCCAGATGGATTCAATGTTCAGATGCATGTCAAGTGAAGCTGTGCAAAAGGAATCCACTATAATGTGAAATAATATTGTTTTATCTTTTGTTTGTTTAAACACCCAATTGCCACATTGCACCCTACAGCGAGCCTGCAAACGAGACAAAAGCTGAAGCTTGTGACTAAACAATTAGAGTGAAGTCCAGGTTTTCGTTCAAAGTTTCAAACTAAATGTTCTGAGTAATCTCATGATCCACGCACCTCTTTTACAGGCTTCGGAAGAAGGTCCTTCAGATGCTGAGGCCGGCGAAGAGCCTCTGTTCCTACATCCTCGTAGCAGCATCAGATCCCACAGAGACCAGCCTCTGGGGCCCTCAGAACCACAGTCCTCCCCTGCCCCGCAAACGATGAAGGCAACAGTGAAAGAAGAGCCAAAGCCCTCCAGTACCCAAGGCTTGAGGGGTGCTCGACGGAAGACCCCAGAGAGTAGCAGCTCTGAAGATGAGGGCTCCAAAGCAAGTGCACCAGGAGACATCGCGGTATCTTCGAGTGCTCAGGTAACTACCCCTCCACTTTGCGCAGGCAATAACACAAATCCCTTCCTTATGGGGGGTCTGGGGGCAGCTGGAAGATTGTGGTGCATGTGTGCTGTTTCCCAAGTTCAAAAGATTTTGATGCAACTGTTTTGGAGTGCCATTACGACTGGTCTGTGCGCTTAACTGCAAATGGGGAATCATTGAGTGCACTGACAGAAATCTGTGATTTAATCCCCCTTCTCCCGCCAACCCCAGGGTCTATCTATCACATTCACTAACAACCCCCACCCCAAGTACCGCAACTTATTCACTTTTCACCATACCACCCGATAAGGGGCCATGTACCCTCAAGTAATTATTGAGCAGTGTAACCCTACCCCAAGGAATCGAGGGTACAAGCTGCCCGTCAGATTGACCCCTGTTCACAGAACAAAGTATTGGCTCTTAGTGATTTCTGACCCCATGATGTTTAGGTGAAACACTGACGTTTAAAGTGACAAATGAACTTAAACATATCTACTGACCAGTCTGTCATGAAGGGGCAGATCTGCTTCCAGAGTGACCACTAATCCTTTCCCAGAGGTGTGACACAGACCCCTACAGCACTGGACCCTCCTATTCCTTTGCTGTCCTAACCAGCAGTGAAGAGTATTGTGTGACACAAAAATGGAATTATGTAAACAGTCTGTTTTATATAGGTCCCTCGGGTCATGCTGCAGCGAGTCAAGCTTCCCGATGATGATGATGATGATGTTGAAGAGGGGAAGGAAGAGGTGGAGAAAGGGTACATTGCAGTACCTGCAGCTACATACGGGAGTAAACCTGGGGCATTGGGAATGGTAGGTTCATAAGGTGCCCAGATACTTTGAATGAAGAGTATCCTTCTTTCAGAATGTGATTGCATGTTCTCCCCACCCCCACCCCATCTGATGGTGTGGGAGAGACATCCATTTTTACGAGTCTAGGAGAGTGTGAAATCCCAAGGAAACCCAGTGTCTTAGAAGTACAGACACTGTACGATGCTTGGGAGGAGGTACATGAGTTGAGAAGACGATAACAATAGGGACTGATGGTGGTACAGAGGAAGAGATAACTTCAGGAGGTGAAGATGGTACAGAGAAAAGACGGGGAAGAGATAAACATCAGACGGCAAAGGCGGTAGCATCAGGTGAAGGTGGTACACAAGAGGAGGAGATGGTAGCGGTAACAGGAGAAAGTGGTAGTCTGGAGAAGTGGGTAACCTCAAGGAAGGTGAAGGATGTGCATGCAGTGGAACAGAAGAGGTGGCAATATCAGCCAGTGATGATAGCCAGAAGGTTGAGGAGAACCATCCTGCATTTAGACAGAGCACAGCGGTTCTGGCAGGCCAGGTAGCCTTGGGAAGAACCAAAAGTTAGGAGAAGGAATGAGATGTGCACACGGCAGATACTTCAAGATTAGAGAGGATGGAAATGAAGAAACAGGTGGGCCTTCAGGAAGGAAAGGCCAAAGGAGATGTTTCCCCCAGCCCTCCCTGCTGGCTATTTACACTGACCCATTTGTTGGTTATGACTATGTGCCAAAACTAGACTTTTGGTATGTGACTCCGGAAAGTCCACAACTAGTCGCCTGAAGAAGGGTTTAGGAACTGACATAGGTGAGAAAAACCCTTTTGCAATTGTAAAGGCAGTTGGAAGGAAATTTCAGATCAAGAAGAGGTCCGGAAGGTCTGAAATCCTGGGTGGTGTGGAAAGAGACTTGGACCTCCCAGAGATGGGGGTGCCCAACCAAGATTGAGAAAAACCATCCGGACACAATTTGGTTTGAGGAATATTCCATGTGTTCTTCAAGTTGGCCCCACTTGTAAAAATGCCACTTTATAAGTTTGAACTTGAGCATATGATCTTGGCTTGCTTCTTCATCTCAACTGCTTTGTGTCGGGTGATAAACTGGTGTCGTGTCCATCCTTAAAGTCCTTCACAACCACATGTGATCTCTTGGCCCTTTCATAGTTCACCCTGCCCTTCATTACGCACAGCAAAATGTTGTATGCATGTGGCACAGCTAACATCCACACCTTGTTGAGAAGTGACCAGTCACCTCTGGCAACTTTTCCAAATCCCTTCTCTATATGTAACCTTCCCTCTTTGGGCAACAGTGACTTTGTGGCCTTTTGGTGACTGTACCAACTCCCACAAGGTATTTGCAAAATCAGAAACTGAGGTCAGAGTATTTTCTTTAGGCAAGTCAAGTTCCCTCCAGTGTTCATACACCAAACAAAATAGGATAGGACATCACTCTCCTGTCAACACCAAAGAGACTGCTGTGAACCTGAAGCAAAGGTAGCTTGCAGGCTGCTGATCGTCTGTTCCAGAAGCAGGTTGACCACAGAGGGTGTGGGATGCAATTAGGGACAGGCATCTATGCCCACTTCAAGGTGGAGAAGAGTTCCATCCAGTTCTGTTTGACAGAAGGAGAAATGGTACTGCTGTATGGCAAGGGAACACTGCACACCTCCTGATGGGGAGCCTCCTGTGGGAGACCATGTGGGATCTGCAAGGACTATATGGCATTTGTTAGAAAAATTCCTTTTTGCTTCTTTTGCTCCATAAACCTCTATGGCAGCCCCCATTGTGATTGTTTCAATATTGACTTGACTTTTTGAAAGATAAGTAAAGCCAGGGGGGTGTTTTTGTGCTTTTTAAAGCACATGCAGAATTCTCAAACGGGATGCGCTTTACAATGCACAGAAATGATTGTTACAACCCTGTACCTTTTTAAAACAGGCGGAGGAGAGGCGCAGATCATGACAGGGTAATTTCCGACAGCCGTGGGTTAAACTGTGGCAGTCACACTAGCATTTTCATCCCCCCAAAAGGGGATGGAAATGCTGTATTTTCTCTCATTTCACTGAGCCTGACCTCTTAACGGCCCGTCTCTGTGAAATGCGCACCCAGCAACCAAGTGATTGCTGGGAGTCTGACACACAGTCTTGCAGGTCACCTTTGAGAATTGCGTTGCCCAGCGCATTTCTAAAAATAGAGGAAATGAAACTGACGCATTCTCTGTGCCCCTTTCATTTGTGCTAGTTTTTGAGAATCTGCCCCTCCGTCCCTTCATCCTGTGTTCCCATACCAAAGATCATCTCCAATCCCCCTTTACACTTCCAATCCCCCTTTACATTCTGCCTGCTATCACGATGTGACCTCCGTTTCCATTTAATCACCTCATTGATTCCCTTTGTCAATTTTCCTGGGCAACTCGCTTTTTGTCTATGCTTAAAATAGGTGGGGCGAAGGACTGAGAGGCAAATATCCTGACGCTGAGTCTCCTATGTTCTCATGTAAAAACATTAAACAGAAGCTCTCTTTGTACATGTGTAGTAGCTTTGCTTGGATGTGGATTCATTCTGTAAATAAGTACAGAAAAGGGCAGTAAAAAATTCATTTGTGATGTGACCATCGGATACAAATCCTCCCCTATTGTTTTCACTCTTCACCCTCTCACTATGGTCTCCTGAGTTGGCTCATTTTTGATGTTTGATCTTTTACTTGTGGTTTCTGCTTTTAGATCATTGGATGTGTTGGTAATTTCTTCTCCATGGACCTTGATAGGATTATGCCTCTCCACTTGGATCTTTGCTGGGCTTTCTTTCTCCCCGTAGGTCTTTGTTGCACTTGACTGTTTGCCTTCAGTATTTGCCAAACCTGGCTCCTACCTACCTCTTTGCCAGGATTCTCTACTCCACGCTGGTCTCTGCAGAACTTGGCTCCCCCTTGTCATTATCTTTCTGGGTGGATTCCTCTCCTTCGGTTTCTTCCAATGATGATGCCTCCTCTTCAGCATGTACTGAACCTGACTCCTTCCTTTCGGGCTTTACTTTCAGGTTCCTGGACCTCAGTCTAGACAAAAGGAACCCAGAGAGAGTGGATTGGCCAGACCGAGTCCTGCAGAAGCAAGGAGGAGAACGCCAATTGAAACCCGCAAGGTCAAAATGAGTGTGTTTGTGAAATCCTAGCCCTCCTGGAAATCCCAGTCAGACACTAGAGAAATTGTGACTTGCAGTCAGAAAAGAATTGTCACTTCCAATTCTTGTCACTGGCTAGTGGGTTGTCAGTTAAGTGACTACCGAGAAATCATTACTTTTAAGGGGTATTCTCTTGCTAACAATAAAGATGCCACTCATCTGGTTTAAGAAGAGGAAGGTATATCCTTGTCAAAAGGAACTGATTGCAATGTCATGGCTAGCAAAAGGAAGTGATGCCCTACACCCAGCAATGATACCACTAGTCCTGACACTGAGGGGGAAGTGCTCTCCCTTGCCCTGTCATTAAAGGAAGAAATGTCACCAGCAAATTGTCACTTGCCATGTCACTGGGGAAAGCAAGGTGACCTGCCCCATGACTGCAGTCACTCTGTAGAACAAATGTCTGACTCTATTTCCCCCATCCTCCTTTTGTTCCCATTTTGCCAGGTGGAAGTGCCTTACCCTTACAAGTTGTGGCCTAGTGGTAAACCAGACACTCGCCATGGTATTTCAGCTCCAAGGATGACTTATGGCAAACCTGGCAAGGTAAATGTGTGTATCATATAATGGCACTGTTCACCAACTTACCTCCTCCCTAGCATCAGTGAAATCTGCACCATGACTACAGGCATGCTCCTAAACCCTGCACTAGGTGTCTGTGCTCGGCTGCCCTGTAGGGCCCCATGGAACGTTGTCTTGTATTTTAGTTTTTTAGAATGCACATCTAGCCTAGAGACCAACAGATCTGTATTTGAGAGTCATGTGGTAAGCTGCTCTTTGAGGCACACTCATAGGCTGCTGACTGAGTGTTGTAATGTAATGTAATGTAATGGGCATTTGTATAGCGCCTTTCACCATTGGTATGGTCTCAAAGTGCTGTATGTTGAACGCCCTTGGGGTCCCGAAGTCCAGGTATGGGAAATTCATCAGATGGATATAGAATGTGTGTGTGTGCATTTTAGCAAGTATGAATGTAGGTAGCGGTGGCCAAGTCCCTGTTAGTCACTCATGTTGAGCAGCCAAGTGTGTGGGTGCAGAGAGGTAATCTGGAGAGTATAAGAGAGAGATGTGTGCAGCTAGACCGAATTATATCGTGGGCGATTGCTGCATTCTAATGGCAGAGGTGCTATGCAAGTATGTGCAGCAAGGAGAGACATAGAATGCTTGTGTGTATTTTAGCCGGTACGAGTTAGTTAGTGGTGGCCCTGATAGTCACCCAAGTTGAGCAGGCAAATGGGTGTGTGCATCGAGGTAGTCTCGGGAGTATGCAAGAGAGATGTTATGTGTACATCTAGGCCGCATTTTATCGAGGGGGATAGCTGCATTCTAGTGGCAGAGGTGCTGTGCGAAGTATGTGAGTCAGGAGAGACATTATGTGTACATCTAGACCAAATATTGTGGGGGGTGGCTGCATTCTGGTGGCAGAGGTGTTGTGTGTAGTATGTCGAGCAGGAGTGACATTAAGTGAACAGCTAGACAGAATTGTAATGTGGGGGATAGCTGCATTCTAATGGCGGAGGTGCTGTGCACATATGTGAAGTAAAGAGAGACATTATGTGAGCAGCCAGACCCAATCCTATCATGGGGGATATCTGCATTCTAATGGCAGGGGAGTTGTGCAAAGTATGTGAGACAGGAGAGTCATTATGTGAGCAGCTAGACCGAATTTTACCTTTGAGGATAGCTGCGATTTAATGGTCGTGGTGATTCCATGGGATAATACAATATTACTTACCTTCATGTCTTCATGTAGATGCAGCAGCCACCCTATACATTTGTCTTAGTGCCATATTTTTGTTCCCCTCTCTCCCACTGTGCATCTCAGAGTTCTACCCCACGCTGGATCTGTTTCCTGGTTCTCCCATGCCTGCTGCTGTTGCCCATCGCAGGCTGGTACTTCTGGGATTTCAGCTGCCCTAAATCTCTTTCGGGCTTTGCCAATCCAATCTCACTCTCACAGCTGTGGAAAGGGCAGGAGGAGGTGGTGCAGTGCACATCGGATTGCAGGTAAGAAAAGGGCATACACATGCACACTTCAGACACCTGGCGCCCCAAGCATACAGACCTCCATCTAAGTGCTGGATTGCTTTCACCTAGCAGGGAGAGTTTGTGTCCTATGTTGTCCAGGGCCGCCAAGGTACATAGGTCTTGGATTGTTCTTCTCCTACATCCCCTGTATTCTGCTCCGGCCAAACTGGTCTTAACTCAGAATAACTATTCCAGGTTAGTAGGATTTATAAAGAAAGAATGAATCACACAAATTACTGGTGAGAAGCAGATGGGAGGTAGTAGGGGTGATAGGCCACTGGTGTAGCACTCCAGGAAACTTATGAAATGTAGGAGCTGTGATGAATCCTGCAGAGTCATCGCTGATCCCCAGCCTAAAATCTCCTCCCATGAGGCCAGGGGAAGGCAGACGTTACTTGATCCCGACCCTGGGGATGGTATTATGAGGGAGGATCACATGGGAGCAGATCACTGTCCGGGGGGGTGGGCGGGAGGGACTCCCTTGGGAGAGACGTGGTATTCTTCCTTCTGTGAAGATGAAGATCCTATCATCCCCAAATGCCTGATGGCATGCTGTCACTTCCCAAGTACCTCCCATGTTGAAACCCAAAGAACATTATATGAAAAACCCCATCGACCGAATAAGCTTTACACTTTAGAAACACATGAGTCCCATTTGACAACCCTTGATTATAATGGTTCTGTCCTGGGTAAGAGTGCTGAACACAATATTACTACACATGAGTTCACATCACGGCCCCTGTTTCTGATCAACTTAATTCCAACAAGCATTTGAAACAATATAGCTTTGGAAAGCTTAAAAACAATATGGGTTCAATTCCCATAATATCTTTTGTACTGGGACGAAGAAGAGGAGAGAGGAAGTCTGTGTGGAACAGGTACAACCTTGAGCTAGAGATGCAGACTAGGTGTTTGAAGAATCATCAGCCGTGAGGGAGATTTAAAAATGTGTGCGTATTGCTATGCACTGTATTGTGGAAGGAGAGGAGGTGGTCGCAGTTCGGAGGAAGTAGAAGGAGCGGAAAGCCACGGAGGACACGAGTGGGAGACTACCTTTAAGCAGAGTCACAGTGGTGCGCCGTGCTGAAGGAGGACGCAGCTCACAGGCACCCACCTGGAGATGTTGCACAGTAGGAGAAGGACTTCAGTGAAAGTCAACTGCTGCAGGACCGGATGAGACAGTGTTGTGGAACAGAGACGGTTCCATTGGCGGAGGCGCAGGAACCAAGAAGAGACTGTGTAGCTGGGGAAACTGGCCCATCGACGGTTCTTCGTTATCGATACACGTTGAACCAATGAGTCAACCAAAAGAAGTTAGTGCCCAGGGAAGTGTTATAAAGTTAAATGACACCTGGTGAAGCAATTTGAATACTGACCAAGTAGAACAAAAGGGCAAAAAAGGGTACAATTCTCCTCACATGAGATGTCCGTTTGGGGAAACCTGGAACCGACATTGCCATAAGCAAAGAACCGGGCACATTTTGTATAATTCTCCTCATATGGGATGTCGATGTGGAGAAACATGGAACAATTCTTGCCACAAGCAGAGATACCTTAACAGTTGTGCAAAGTAGAAACCATTCCTGGCAGACGACTGAACCAAGGAAGGAGCAGTTGTGTAATGTGGAATCCATTCCTGGCAGGTGAGTAAACCAGGAAAGAAACAGTTGTGTAAAGGATAAAGACTTGTCGTTCTAAAGAGTGGGCCTCATTACAAGGCCGGCGGTAAACCGCCAGTTCTACCGACTGTTTGCCGCCGGACTGTAACACTGTTTCCGGTGCCTGATATCCCGGTGCCACTGGGACATTACAAGTCCCGGCGGGCCGCGATGTCAGGCGCCGGAAAATGTTAGCTCCCTTTCCTGCGGAGTCCGATAGGACTCCATGAGAATGGGGACTCGGAAGCACTGGCACCATTAGTAACAGTGCCAGAGCTTCCATGACAGCTGTGCCTACCAGTGCAGTTGCGGCCGGCAGGTCAGACCTGCCGCGCTAGATGGTGTCGGCAGGCACAGTTGTAGTCTACCGGTCCGGAAAGGGTGCTGCTACTTAGTGTTGCGGAAAGAAAACACTTTATCCTCCTGACAAACTATTGTAAACAAGAGACATTTGATTTGCCATTCTGATAAAAGTATTCTGTGAGGGAAACACTTACTTTGACCACCTAAGAAAAACCGTCTATGAAAGAAACACTTGTGTTAACATCTTGAGAAAAGTATTCTGTGGAAAAACTGTTGTTACATCCTAAGTAATCATTTTGACATCTTGAGAAGAATACAGGAAACAGTTGCGTTGGTTTTGAACAAGTGTTCTATGGAAGAGACATTTACTTTGGCAATTTCAGGGACATGTTGGAGGAAAGAGACATTTTTCATTGAACTCAATAGAATATTGTTAGAACAGAACTCTAAAGCGTCTTCCTGAATTGATTCAGGGGAAGGAAGTCCAATCCTGGACACAAGGATTGCTTTGCTGGAGTTATACTTTTGAACTTTTGCACATTTTTGTTGAACTGGAAATCGATACATTTACCTTACACATTTTGGTTGTATGTTAGTGTGAGGGTCAGATATATTTGGACACAGGCACAATTTTCTTCAGCTTAAGTTTTATAGGTAGGATCATTCTTGTTAGAATAGGGACAGATAGGCCTTTATCCCATCCCCCCATTATTTTTTATAAACATGACAAATGTTGAGAAAATTACAACTTTGTGTCCGTCTATCAGTTTTGACCCCTCACAGAGCCAAATTGTCACAGTTGCCAGAACTAGAATTACTAAAACCAAGCTCTGGTGTCACTAAAACTATGTTCATCCTATGGGACTATGGCTCCTCAACTTGCTATAAAGATGCTTTCTATTGAGTGGGGGCATAAGTGCACCTATGCTCTAAAATAGCTTAATGCAGTACAGAAAAAGAAGAGGGTTATCTATTTCTATCTTACAGGCCAACCTTGTCATTGGTTGAAACACACTGGACTATGAACCTCACCATTTTAGGCTTTTGTTCCCCAATTATTTCCAACTTGCGACTGGAATACACCCATCCCTGTACGATTTGGCAATCTAATACAGCTGTCCAAATTATTATTAATCTAATGACTCAATGTAACGGTTAGTTCCCTCTTATGTTAACATTAAGACTTCGATTAAGGCTTTCTCTCTCTAGCAGTTGCAAAACCAACACGCATGGCTCCATGCATAAATCTAGTATTCAGCATCTTCTTCTGAGGTTTATTCTGACATTAATAAACCCACATGCTACCCAGAGAGAGATATATAGTATATGTGCGGGTAACACCAACCCTCCCTCGTGCCTTCAGTCAGGCTACATCATAGTAAACCAATAAAACCCAGCACATAGGAACTTGTGAGAAACAGAGAGCTAGAGCCCTAGCCACACCTGTCACTGCACACACTACTCCTCACAGCCCACCTGAGAACACTTCCTACCACAGGCCAAACTCGCATTGCCATTTTGGAGCACTTCTCTGACCCCACCATACACTTATATGTCAACCCATACTATCTACATCAAAGGTACCACATCCGTGGGAATCTCTGTGCTAGTCGGAACACCTTTTGACATTGACTGCATGGTGCAAAACATATGTTCTCTTTACTTCTTTCTGATTGTGTCACAACCTTGGGAATGTAATAATTCTGTGTGTACACAATATTGATGCATGTATGCACTGGTCCTTTTGTGCTTATAACACACTTTCATAAATGGATGACCCATGCACTTCTCTGGGGAAAATCCCTTCCTATGATGCTAGGGAGGTGAGGCCGCTAACCAATAGTCTCCCTAGGGGTGGTAACCTGTGGGAGGATCTCATGGGGAGGGACTGCTCTTCTGGGGATGAGGATGCAATTGGGAGGCACAACCCCTGTGAAATCCCATCACGTAGGCTGACGATGATGCCCAAATCTTACCAATATAACATCACCTCCGAAACTGGGGTGAGGGGAGATGCACCGGGACCCGGGGCTGCCCCTGGGGCCGCGATCACGCACCTGGGTCGTGTCCAGGGGTTCCCTTAGATCCTGTATACGAACAGAGGACGCACCGAGGGAACGAAGACAATCTGTCTCTGAACCCCATGGTAAGTCAAGACAGCTTTGGTCACCAACCAAATAACATGTTGAAACCTGGCAAAGGTGGTAAGCAGCAATCAAAACTGCAATTCGACGCAGTCCTGCTAGCCAAAAGCACTGGTGCATTGGACGAGTCCTTGGACGCTCACCCCCCGGATCCCGCAGCTGCATTTCAGGATATAAAGGCCATGTGTACGCAGTTGCAGTCTAGTATACAGTCCCTTGACAGGAAACTAGATAAATTAACTTGCAGTAGATCATATGCAGGTCCGGTTGGACAAACACAGCGAGAGACTTGACGAGGCGGAGGAGAGACTGTCGAGAGTGGAGGATGGGACAGCCTCGGTCTCCTGAGACACAACAGGAATATAGAGGGCCGGGAGAGAGCTCAAGGAGAAGCAGGAAGACATAGAATCTAGGTCGAGAAGGAATAACATCAGGATTGTGGGCCTATTGGAGTCAGCTGATCAGAGGAACATGGAGTCCCTAGTGGAGGGAATAATGCAGCAGGCCTTGGGTCCCGAGGGGTTCTCCCCGATGTTCATCGTCGAACGTGCGCATAGGATTCCGAGTGGAAGGAGGCCGATATCCTGGGGCACCGCCCCGACCGCTAATTGCCCGCCAGCTGAATTCCCGCTATAGAGAGACACCACTTCGGAAGGCTCGGGAGAAAGGGACGTTTTCATACAGAGGAGACACTATTAAGTTCTTCCCGGATTTCTCGGACAAGGTACAGGCAACCAGGAGGACATTCATTGATGTCAAGAAAAGGCTGCGGATAGGAACATGAAATACGCCATGCTATTCCCAGCTAAATTGCGAGTTGAGCATGAAGGGCGATCTCTATTCTTTCAGACCCCGGAGGAGGCTTCCTCCTTCATTGATACAGTACCCGGATCCCCTGGACAAGGAGGAAATAATGCCTAATGTGTTGCCAGAGAGTGCCTAAACTGGGGGGCAGCGTGGTGACGAGTAAGACTAGGGTTCAAATTCATAAGTTAGTGGCCAGTATATCCGCCAGGGTGCTGAAGAGGGTCGGGCTTGCAGCTACCCCTCGAGCGAGAGCATAGTACAAGTATGTTGTGGGTGAAGTGCGAGCCAAGAAGTTGGGGTGTTTGGCGGGGGTGAGGGGATTGAGGGGTGTAAGGGGGGGTGGGGCACGGGGGGAGGGCAGTTCACCGACAAGTTGGGGTGGTTGTTGGTGGGGGAGCGGGGAGGGCTTGGAAGTGTTGGGGTTCAGCAGGGGGGAGAGGGGAGGGGACACACGTTCACTGACAAGTCGGGGTTGTTGGTGGCGGGGAGGGTGGGCTTGGCACACTCGAATCGGGTGCTTGTAAAGTTGTCCCGCCACACCGACTCGGAATGCTGGGTCAATACGCGTGCTGCACAAGTACTAGATTGAGATATGGCATCACTTAAATTTTGCACGTGGAATGTTAGAGGGTTGAAATGCCCCATAAAACGCCTCAAGATACTGCTGTATATGCAGAGGCACAAGATTGAAATAGCATTCCTACAGGAGACACATTAAACAAGGGATAATGAAACTACCTTTGGGAATATATTGGGCTGTAACAGGTATTTTTTGTCTTACTCCACATACGCCAGGGGGGGTCAGCACACTGATGCACCATAAGGTCGCAGTGATAAAGGATGAAGGAGTTAGAGGCCTTATGGTGCAGGGGAGCATACAGTGGAAGCTGTACACATTAATTAACTACTATGGTCCCAATAAGGACACAGCAGAGACCCTTGATTGGATAGATCGGCAGCTTGGAGGTTTATCGGCTGGGGAGGTGATTTGGGCTGGGAATTTCAATGCTGTGATGCACCCAGAATTAGACCGATCCAGAGGAGTACAGGGAGGAGGGAATAGAGGGATGAATCGCCTGCATGATGTGACACACCTGTGGGATGTCGCCGATGTGTGGAGGGTGAGACACCCGGGAGTATGGCAGTACACTTGTCACTCCGATACCCATGGATTGGCTTCGAGAATAGACTTCTTTCTCATTTTGCAATCATTATTGGGCAGGGTCAGAAGGGTCGAGATCCTTGCTCGCACCCTTTCGGATCATGCGCCTGTTCTTCTCGAACTGGGATTAGATGGTCGTACTAGGGGGGAGATCCCATGGCGATTCAAGAGTGAAGGCCTTTCAGACATGGTATTTAGGGACGGCTTGACGGGGGCGCTAAATACCTTCCTCGAACTAAACGTGGGCTCAGTACAGTCTCTGGGGACAATCTGGGAGCACTTGAAGTGTGTCATAAGCGGCGAATGCATATCTAGGGAAGCAGGCATTCTTAAACTAATTAGGAGGGAACTGGCAGCTAAGGAGGATATCCTACAAAAGCTGCAGACGCCCAATTCGGTCCCCTCGGACCAAATTCGGGCTGAGATCCTTAAGTACCGGCAGGAGTTTCAAACACTAGCGCTAAGGGAAGTCAACTTTATAAGAAACGCAACTAATATACTGCAATATGGTGAAGGTAATAAGCCGGGCCGAACCCTGGCGAGGGCAACAAAAATGGATAATTTCACAGGAAGAATCCAGGCGATGGCGGATGAGCATGGGAATAACAAATTTGAGGACATGGAGATAGTTCAGCAGTTCTTCCGAGTCTATAGCCGCTTATATTCCTCGAATCTAAATGCACCCCGCGTGGACATTGAGAATTATTTCGATCGGGTGGCGCTGCATTGGTGCACGGATGCCCAGAGGGAACACCTGAACCGTCCACTATTATTGGATGAGGTTTTGAATGCAATTAAATCGCTGCCGACCGGGAAATCACCGGGGCCCGACGGGTTCACGGCGGATTTTTATAAGCCTTTTGTGGACTCTCTGGCACCTCACCTGCTAGAGATGTACCGGCACAGCTTAGAGGCAGGAATCCTTCCGGAATCACTGCGAGAGGCAATAGTGGTGGTATTGCTGAAGCCTGATAAGCCAGGTAATGAATGCTCCTCATATCGTCCAATCTCATTAATCAACATTGACAATAAGATCTTACCGAAAATTCTGGCCTCACGATTGTCTCCCTACATGCCAGAGATAGTATTGGCGGACCAGGCTACCTTTATCCCGGGCCGCTCTATCTCATATGGCCTCAGGAAAATGTTTGGGCTGATGGTGGCGTTTCCCCCTGGGGATTCCCTGGTGGCCGCCTTGCTAGACGCCACCAAGGCGTTTGACTCTGTTGAATGGCCGTTCATGTTTTCTATTCTACATCGCATGGGAATGGGGGCCCACTACATAAGTATGGTGAAATTGCTGTGTACACAACCGACGGCAAGGGTGAGGGTGAATGGCCAACTAACTATGACCATCCCTCTAGAGAGGGGGACACGACAGGGATGCCCCTTGTCACCCCTACTTTTCGCTTTGGTGGTCGAGGCATTGGCTGAAAGGGTTAGAGACGTGCACTTACACCAGGGGATCTAGCTATATAACCATAAACTAATAATCTCATTGAATGCTGATGACATGGTACTGTTTATTAAGGACCCCGGGGTGAACCTGAATCCGGTGATGAGGGAAGTTCAGGGATTTGGGGTGGTGTCCGTGCTATGGGTTAACACGTCAACATCAGTGCTTTTCCCACTAACTGAGGCGACGGTCCAATTTCAAGACACATGGGGATTTCAATGGCACATGACCTACACACGCTACCCAGGCATTTCTATCGCGAGGGACCCGCTGGTGGTGTATCATAACAACTACGTCAAGGTTCTGAACGAGGTCAGGGAAGCCCTGTGTAGGTGGAAGAAGCTCCCACTGAATTTATATGGGCGGATATCCGTTGTCAAAATGACGCTGCTTCCCAGGCTCATTTATATCTTTCTGAATGCCCCAGTGGCGGTCCCCGGGGATTACTTTCGTAACCTGAAAGCTGCAATAACACAATTCATATGGGCAGGTAAGCCGGCTAGAGTTTCGTGGGATAAGTTGGTGGCTCCCGTGTCAGAAGGGGGTCTAGCTCTACCTGATTATGAGGCATACTATGAGGTGGCGCAAGCTGGGTTTTTGGTATATTGGCATAGGCTGCAACACGACAGGAGCCCCGTAGAGGTGGAAAGGGCGGTGGCTGCACCCAATCTGCTTAGGTCGATCATCTTGCTGGCCCCGAGCCGTATACACTATCCAAAGAACCTGGTGGAGGTAACGTGCCAGGCCTGGATTCAATTAGAACGGAAGAGGAAGGGTGGAGTTCTCTACTCACCCCAGCTCCCAGTTGTATGTACACCGGAGATACCCATTACTAGCGAGAAATGCTTTGTAGATATGTCTAAAGAATTGGGCATCAAATGCTTTGGAGATCTGTTTCCTGAGGGAAGGTTTGTGTCCCTTGGGGATTTGAGGGGGACACTATCAGCCCTAGATGTATTTCTATACTTCAGGCTCAAGGTGAGTATGTTCAGTGCTTAGCACCTTTCCTGACCAGCCGCCAATATCCCCTATACTGGATAAGATGCTTAAAGGCCTGATGGGAAGACATATGCTCACGGGGCTATACTCAATGTTTATCCAATCCAGGGGCATGGGAGCACCATACCCGCGGGAAAAATGGGAGAGAACATTGGGATGGGAGATCCCGGAGAAGACTTGGACCTACTGCTGTGAGGGAATAAGGAAGGGAGCTATTAATGCCGGGTTTAAACTGATCCATTTTAAATATATTCACCAATTTTATTACACACCCGCTAGACTCAAGGAATTTTTCCCGGATGCCACAGGGAGATGTAAGAGGTGTCAACCAGAAATGGCTGATTTCCTTCACGTTGCTTGGAGTTGTCCAAACATACAACAGTTCTGGGAGGGAGTGTTTGAAACGATTGGTGGGATTATAGGCCAAACATTGCAGCCTGACCCAATGATGGGATTGTTGGGCTACACAAAAGAAGTTCCTGGAAGAACGCAGAAATTAGTAGCCTTGCTCCTTATACTGGCTAAGCGGAGAGTGGCCATGCTGTGGGGAAGGGGGAGAGCTCCCAAAATGTCACAATGGAAAGATGACATTATATATTGTAATGACATGGCGAACGGATGGGGATCGATGAACAGGCAACAATGCTGCGATACTGGCATGTGGGATGCGTATACACATCCTTTGCTCCAACAAACTGCTACTGGAGACTTTGAGGCATTGGTGGGTGGCACCAAATTGGGGAATTAATTGGGGAATGCAGGGGGTTAAGAATGCACCTGCATGTGTCGCCATTCATTAGCTGAACATTACTGGAAGAAACTGAGAACCGACCAGCGGCAATAATGACAATAATCGTCTATGTAAACTATATTAATAGAACTGATGGAAAATGTCAAGATACGGTGTGTCAAGGGGCGGAGGGGAAGGGTTTCGGGGGTTGTTAGCACTGTGTTCTGGTTGTATATTGTTCCTTTAATAAAGTTAATAAAAACAAATTTAAAAAAAGTGTAATCATATCTGTTTGCATATGTCCTATCGTTGACATGTATTTTTTAAAAAGATGACAGTACATTACTTTCCTCCTCGGGGATCATATTGCATAAATAAAGTCGGAACAGTGCCCATATGTCCTTAGGTCGGCATGCTGATGGTAAAGTTATAGTGAATTGTTCCTCTCATTCATTTATCATTGACAAGTCTTTCAAAAAGTCAACTGTGCTGGGGGCTTCTGTAGATTTCCAGCATTTCAGGATGTTTCGCTTTGCAACTACGCATGCTACGTTAAAGAGACGTCTGGTGGTGTCTGCCACCTTGCCGATATCCCCGAATAGATACTTCCGAGGGGAGGGTGTGGCCGGAATTGTAGTGATGTCTTCTAGGATTTCTGCTACCTCCCCCCAGAATTTAGCCACAGGTGGGCAGTCCCAGTACATATGAAACGAATCTGCCTTAGGGGTATTGCATTTGGGACATTTCCCTGTGTGTCTGTCTACGAACTTGGCCAGTTTGGCGGGGGTGTAATGAAGTTGATTTAGTATCTTAAATTGGATCAGTCGCAACCCTGAGTTCATAGAGACATGTTTAGTAAGTTGGCAGTATCTGGGCGAGCTAGTTTGACACAGTTCTACTCCCAGATCTCGTTCCTAGGCCTCTTTAATGTTACTTGATTCAGCGTGTGTTTGGACTAAGTTGTATAGTGCAGATACACTCTTCCTGTTTCCGTCATTACCCCGATACATTCGTGTGTGGGTGGTTCCGCCGGGAACGTAGGCCATTTAGCAGTGAAGGCGGCTTTCATTCTATAGAATTGAAAAAGTTTAAGATGTTCCCCTCCCACTGCCTCGACAAAATCATTTAGTTCGCAGAACTTGCCCCCGGGAACATGTTGCGCATATTGAATTGTTTGTTTGGGTTCTATGTCTCCTCTAGTGCCTTATCAAATGTAGTCGTTCTGCCAGGATAATTCCATAACGGTATCTCTGGATCGTATGGGGACGTAAGACCGATCCTTCTATATATCTTAAATCATGCTTGGGCAGTGGTGCTGACGGGATCGTATTCGCAGGAGTCCTTCCGCTTGGGGTCAAACATCACCGATTGTACGTCCGAGGGAGATGCTGCATATCTTTCCAATGAGATGTGTGGCCGTATCCTCCGGGTCGAACCATTGTCTCGCAAAGTGTGTCTGTGATGCTAGATAATAAAGTTCAAAATTTTGGACCATTTCAGCCTGGCAGTTTTTCCCCCCCATGCAAATGTAGAGGTCAATGAGTTGAGTTTCGTGAAACATTTTCTGCCCGGCCAGATCGGGATATTGCAGAAAAGGTGTAATAGTTTGGGTGCACCACCATTTTAAGGAGTGATGTTCAACCATATGAGATGGGGAGGCTGGCCCAAAGTTGTAGTTTGACTGAGATGGATTGCAATAGTTCCCTGCGGTTATCTGCATATAGTGAGCACATTTCTCTTGCTATCGTGATGCCTAGGTAGCAGACACGCGCAGGGGACAATTTGAAACCCTGTATGTTAGTCATGTCTTTGGTGTTGGGAGTAAGCGGAAACAGTTCGGACTTAGCAATGTTAACCTTCTATCCTGAATGCTCAGATAACCTTTAGATATCCGCCATAATGGGGGCCAAATTTTCTTTGGGATTTCGAATGTATAGCAGGGTGTCGTCTGCATAAAGGGAGATTATTTGCGGTGCCCCCGTCATTCTGAGACCCCTGTGTGCGTGGTTTTGCCGCACATATTCGGCCATGGGTTCTATTGTGAGCGCAAACAGAATGGGGGTGAAGGGACAGCCCTGTCTGGTACCTCTACTTAGCAGAAATGGTGATGACATGGTGTGGTTGGTTAGGACCCTCGTTCCCGGGCATGTGTAGAGTAGTTGGACGCATTTTCCAAAATACTGACCTATTCTGAATCTCTCGTGCATCAGGAACAGATAAGACCATGAGACGGAGTTGAAAGCCTTTTCGGCATCAAGTGACGCTACGCCTGCATTCGCCTTCGGATTTATCTGTGCCATTACTCCGAAGAGTCATCTTAAATTTAGGGTCGTGGATCTAGTCGGTATGAAGCCTGTTGGTCGGGGTGAACCAATATGGACATATAGGGAAGTAGTTTGGTCGCCAGAATTTTTGCAAAAATGTTTGCGTCCGTATTAATGAATGAAGGGGGTCTATATGAGCCCATATTTTGTGGGGGCTGCCGGGGTTTGAAGAGGACCGTAATTACTGCCTCACGCATAGTGTCTGGTAATATTCCCCATTCCATCGCCTCTTCCCAGACCTTCAACAGGGCCGGGGCTAGCTTGTCTTGAAATTCTTTGTATAATTCCGCTCCCAGACCATCCGTTCCCGGGGCCCTGCCTGGGGTTAAAGCTTTAATTGCCTATGTTATTTCCTCCAGTGAAACGGGGGTGTCTAATAGCATTTGTGTTTCTGAGGTGAGTGTTGGAAGGTTGAATGCATGTAAGTAATCTGTTATCTCCTCTCTCGATTTGGTGTCTCTGTTGGAGTATAATGTCTTTTAAAATTCAGAGAATGTGTCATTGATGTCTTGATCTCGATTCACCATGCTCCCATTGGATGTCTGAATGTTAGTTATGGGAGTATGATGGCTTTCGGCTTTGAGCATCTGAGCCAGGAATGTCCCTGCCTTGTTGCTTTCCCCGTATCTCTGAGCCCGGGCTGGGGCGGTCATGTACTGGATCTCACGTTCAGCTAGTTTATTGAATTCACCCATCGTCAAGTGTATATCCGAAAGGGCTTCTTTGCTATGTGTGGTATACTCAAGCTCAAACACAAGCAGCTCAAGCTTTGCTTCCATCATGTCTAATTCCCTTCTGGCAGACCTCAGCAGTCACGTGGACTTTGCCATAATTTGCGCCTCGCACCCACACTTTGAATGTTTCCCATATCGTGGCATACTTGTCTACATACCCTTCATTTAGTTGAAAGAGTTCTTCTATTTCGATGTGTAATGATTCACACACATGTGGGTCCCTTAGTATACCGGGGGGCATTCTCCAGCATTTAGCACGTGGAGTACCGTTATGGATATTTAGGGTAATTGTTATGGGGGAGTGGTCCAAAAGTGTGCGCGGATACATCTCACAGCTCAAGACCGTGCTTGATAGGGTAGAGCTGAGAAGCCAGTAATCAATGCGGGACTCAGTGGTGTACTGATGAATAATAAGTGTAACACTTTTCCTGTGGGTGTAGCTCTCGCCATATATCTACCATGGGCATTTGTTGCATTATCTGCCGTATGGTCAATGCAGCCTTAGTAGGGGATCGGGAAGAAGTTGAAGACAGGTCAAGGGTTGTGTCGAGGATCGTGTTGAAGTCCCCCCCACCCCAAATTACTGCTGCATCTTCAGCAGTGGTTAGCAAGTTATGTATGGTGCTGTAGAGGTTGGGGTCATCGATATTAGGGCCAAATGTGTTGACAATAACAACCTCTCGTTCCGCCACCTCCCCCCAGACCAGAACATATCTCCCATGGGCATCTATTTTGGTATCTCGAAGCCAGAACCCCAGTTCCGGATGGATCAATGTGAGAACCCCCCTTGAATGGGACGAGTATTCGGTATAGTATCTTAGTGGGCCCCACCTAGGAAGAAAGTTAGTACAGACTTGATCGAGTGCATGCGTCTCTTGTAGAAGTATGATCTGGGGGTTATGTCTGGTGATATAAACTGCTGTTTTCCGGGCCTTGATCGGGTTGTTGAGGCCACGGATGTTTCATGAAAGGAGTTTGATAGTTATACCCCTGTCAACCTGCGCCATAGTCTTCCTTTGTCATAGTTGTGCGACTTAGTCTGTGTGTGCTATCCGCTATAGTAGCCGTGTCCGATGTAACTAAACTCTCAGATTTTAAACATTTGCCAGTTGTAACCAAACTTTGTACCCAATTCCCACCTACACCATCAACCCCAACCCGATGATGTATCCCATTCCCCATAACACTCATAACCTGTGGAACTCTCCTGAGGGTAGCTCGTTGCAGCCGCATGGCCTCCTTCAACAGAGGCTCTGGATCCCAACTGTCAGTTATTATTAATTGGAGCCATACATACTTGTTGAAGGCCTTACAACACGTAAAAGGATATCGATGCAGACCCAACTCAATCAGCTGAGTCCAGGTTATCTCTGTCCAAGCGTGGTTGCATGTTCTGATCCCGTGCCCGATAGGGATATTTGCCTCGACATATGACATAGCTTCGGTGGGATTCTCGAAGAAATGTGACCTGCCCCCGTGTTGGATTCACATCTTCACTGGAAAGATGGGCGTAGGGGATGCGGCGAAGCCTTAGTTGTCTCTTCACCAGTTCATAGGCTCTCCTTTGTGTTTGGACACTGGTCGAAAAAACCGGGTATATGTGCACCCTGTTTTCCTCGTAACGTAGGGTACCTTTTTCTCTGGACAGCCTCGGGATCGTGTCCCTGTAGTTGAGTAAACGTGCAATTATCGTGTGGGGTGGCGCTCCAGGCTTAGGTGGTGGTGCCAGGGTGCGGGTTGCCCTTTGCACAAGGAAGTGATCAGAAAAGGATTCTGTACCTAGAAGGGATTTCAATAGGTTTTCCACATGTCACTCCATCGGGCCCTTACAGAAGGATTCTGAAATACCGACAATGCGAATGTTGTTCCTTCTGGATCTCGATTCGAGATCCTCACATTTAGCTTGGGTCTTGTGTAGATCTCCCTTCAGTTGTGCAAAGTCCTGGCTGTGTTGTGTTATAGCATCTTCGTTCGTGCTGATCCTGTTCTCTGCATCCGTGATGCGCAAGCTTTCCTTGTCCACTCTAGCCTTCAAGGAACTGATTGTTGCCACGATATCATCCAGTTTAACATTTACTGCTGCTAAGCCATTTTGCACCATAGTCATTAGGTGGTCTTCTCTTGCGTCGGTTGGCACCTCAGCCTGGTTGACTGTGCCCATTGATGTGGTGGCGGGCGACCCATGAGGTTGGGAGCTAGCAAAGGAGTCCATTGGGCCGGTTTTCTTCATGCCTGTACTTTTCTTCTCGTTGCGGCCCATGTGTCGCCGATTGTAGTCGAGAGTGGGTTGTGTTCTCCCACGTCTCGTGTTGATATGGGACCTTTTTTACTGTTTGGTATTGTCTGAGTGAGTAGGGTATCTTGGCTGCATGTTCCGCCCTGCTGGGTCCCAATGTACTAGGATCTGTTGCAGATTGGCAGTGTTCCTACCAAGATAGTGGAGTACAGTGCTGCTGGACCATGTCCCCAGGGCTTCTCCTAGTTGTTGCCTGGGGTTCGTTATATGATAGGTTTTTCACTCTGGCCCGGACTCTGCCCAATAGTAGGTTTCAGGAAGATATTTGGGTCCTTCTGAGGGCAGGCCCGTATTCAGTTTCGACCCACTTGCAAGGATGATTTATCGTATGTACCCCCTGCTCTTCGAGATCATCTATTGCGGCAGAAGTATGTGTAGCCACCCCATTGCTAGGATGTTTTAAGGTGTCTTGACCCTTCTGCGGCGAATGTGGGGTCCCAAACTGCAGGGCTCAGGATCCTAATGCGGATTCATTCAAAAGTGCGTAGCATTAAGCCGGGGCCTGCTTGGGATAGGGCCGTGGGCGTTGGAGTTTCGATAACCGGGAGACCAAAACTTCAGCTTACAGCGTGTTCTCTCAGCGTAATGACTTGGATTGGGGTTGAACACGGTCCTCCAATTATGTGGGCCTCAGCCCCTCACTTTATCAGACGTTACCGGGCCGCTCCACCAATGTCCCACACCTAGCATCAATGTATGGGTCTACGGGGTGATTTCAGTTTTTTTGGGCCATTCTCGGATGGGTTGTCTCTACCCACGCACTATGGGGCCGTGGGGTACCGCCCGGATGGTGTTAGCTCTCCCCCCTCGCAGTGCGGGGCACGTACCTCTGTAATATCGGCGAGCGTTCCGCCTCCTGCAGTGGCCGTAGCCCGTTGCTCACCTCGGCCGGTCCCCCCTCCCCCTCACCAGAGGGTCAGCAACTAGGACGGCCCTCCGCCAGTCCCCCCACGGCCCCTTGGGGGATGCGAGTGGCGGGAAGCTGGCCGGGAACCGGCAGTTGCCCTTGTGTGGACGGTGGCACGCCCACCGGCGAGCCGACATGAGGAGCAGAAGAACCACCCAGGCACTCCTCCGCCCGTTTCCAGGATCTGCCGTGCACAAATGTAAGGTGCCTCTGATTAATGTTGTAGGTGGATGGGGTGAACGGGCGCCTCTGTCAGCGGTCCACAGATGCGCTCCTCCCCCACGCGGCCCTGCGATGCCCATGCAGCCGCGGTGTGGCGCAGGCCTCCTCCGGATCTGTACGTTGGTTCACGCCCAGCGGGTCAGCCCGCCCCTTCTTAGTTTGCTGCAAACTCCGTAATGGGACGGCGGTTTTCGCCCAGATTTGCTCAGTCTGCAGTACATGTTGAGGCTCCAGGCCAGAAAAGTATTTACTGTCTTTTTTGGCTCCAAACAGGATTAATTTAATGCCAGGATAGTTGGGGGGGGGGGGAGGGAATCGGAGCTCTTTGCTCAGGCAACCATCTCGATTGCGCGCAACAGCGCCCCCTAGTCGTCCCCATATTTAAACTGAAAAGCAAAGACTGACTGTTCTTCGTCATCCTCTGACCCGTCCTGCAATAGCCTGTGCGGTTCTAGCAAGCTGGAAGCTGTGATCAGACCAGAGGGATAACCGGGCAACCGAGGAGAACGCATCGAAGCCTGGAAAGCTGGTGCAAGGCTGCGGGAGAAGGCAGCGAGGCTCATCTCCAAGGGTGAGAAGAGAAATAGCGGCAAGAGAAATAGCGGGACACCCCAGAAGTGTCTTTTCACTTGCAGAGACTGAAAAGTGGTGCCATGACCTCTAGTGTGTGTGGACTGTTCGGTTCGACCACAGTGCCGATGACTCCTACTGTAGCCTACAGCAAAACCGCATAGGTCAGGAGAGAGCGACAGACCAGGGTGGAGACGTAACCTGTCACGAGGGGTCCGACAGCTACGCCGAAGTGGTCCACCCTAACTCAAGCTGCAGAGGGGCGTGATGCAGAGGTCGACCAAAGGAAGAAGTTGAAGAAGGAAGGACTAACCTGTTCCCTGGGAGAAAGTAAAGGGAACACACACAAGTCTGGGAGGGTTCTGGGAAGTTACAAGAATGTCAACCCTAAAGAAATAGAAACCGTAAACAATTTTGTAATACAGCTTTAGAGAACCTGCAGGGCGTTTGGATGCTTTACATCCAGGAGAAGGCAGTCATTGTCCTGGATCTGTAGTCAGGACCTAGTGATTGAAAGTGGTGAACGACAATTGGTACCCACAGGCTTAATCTTGTCCCCATCAAAAGGCACATATATACGGCTTGTGTCCAAGTCCGTCCTGGCATGGAGGCATGGACTAGATCTGGTAGCAGGGGTGGTTGACCCAGATTACCAGTCGATGTGAAGATTCTGCTCCATGATCTGGAGAAGAAATCCTACCACGTACAAATTGGAGACAAAATAGCCCAGGGTGTGCGTGAGGTGGCTCTGTTTCCGAAATCTGTCGAAGTCCTCGAGCAAGAAATTTCTGAACCGGACAGCAAGGGTTTGGGGAAGCCGATGAACCTCTCCTTGGGGACGTTGTCCCATTAACATACAAAGGTGGTTCAGTTAGTGCAGAACTGCGAGGTCCGTTTGATGAAGACCCAGAAGTAGCTCCAGATCTAGCATTCAAACAATCGAACAATCAAATATTGACTGAGGCCTTTCATCAGGCCATTTTGTAGGAGAGGGTAGAGAAAAGGGTGGCCTCTTCTTCTTTGTAAATAAAGGTCTCCTTTAACGCAGAGATGTTGGCCCCAAAGGAATAGCAAGAATATAGTTGGTGTTGCCTAGAAGCCATAAGCGCATTGTTTTAGAAATGGCACATGCCCACCTAATATCTGGACATCTGGGCATTGACGAGATGCAGAACCAAATAGTACCCAGATTGTACTGGCCGGGTGTACATGCAGACGTTAAAATCTTCATTTCCACATGCATCCTATGCCAGAAAACAGCAATGGCCAATGTTTCAGCGGCCCTGTTACAGCCCCTTCCAGTTATAGACGTCCCATTCTCAAGATTAGGGATGGATATTGTTGGCCCATTAGAACGATCCCGACTAGGAAACAAATCTATTTTGGTCATTGTTGACTATGCAACCCGTTATCCTGAAGCGTTCCCAATAAAGAGCACAACCTCTCAGCAGATCTTAAAATACGTTATACCTTTTTTTTTAAAATCATGTGTCAGTTTCCCTAAGGAGATTCTAACAAACCAAGGGAGTACCTTTATGTTGAGACTTATGGCTGAAGTGAACGGGATCCTCCACATTGCCACACTTTGCGGATGGTATACAGAGGTGCAAACAGATGGGCTTTTGAAACTATTTAATCAGACCCCAAAGACCATCCTTAGGAAGTTGGTTGAGACCAATGGCCGAAATTGGTATTTGATAGTGCATTGGGCTCTTTGCATTCTGCAAATCGACCCTCCCCCAAACCCCCCACCAGCCTCTTTAGGTTTTTCTCCATTCAAACGTGTATGTGGGAGGGTCGTCCTAGATATGCGTAGAGAAACTTGGGAGGAGTATGAGGAGGCTGTCTTACCCTCATCTCAGACAGCCCAACATCTAAAGGAACATATAACAGTGGTCCAGGAACTGGAGCATAAACACCTAGAACAATCCCAGGGAGCCCAGAAAGCAGATTATGGACGGAAGACCATAAAAAGATGTTTTCTATTGGCCAGAATGTTTTTGTATTACTACTAGAGGGAGATCTAGGCGACAGAAGAGGCTGCAACGAAACCTGGAGAGCTGGTACAGGGCTTCGAGAGACGGCAGCAAAGCTTGTCTCCAAGGCTGAGAAGAGAAATAGCGGGACGTCCGAGAAGTGTTGCAAGAGTCAGTTGGGAACTGACATGATAGAAGAGCAGAGACTGAGAGGTGGTAGCACGACTACTAATGGGTGGACTGTTCTGTCCAACAAAGGTGCTGAGACCACCTACCTTGGCCTACAGCAACACCACAACAGTGACTTTCAGGAGAAAGCGAGAGACAATGCTGGAGGCATAACCTGTCACGACAGGATCAAGTGGTCCGACAGCTATGCCGAGGTGGTCCACCCTAACTCTAGGGGGAGAAAGGCGAGGCACTGAGCTCTTATCAAATGAAGAAGTTGTAGAAGGAAAAGTGAACCCGCGACCAGTGTCGAACTGGTGAAGAGTTCCCCGGGTGAAGGTAATTGGAACATGCACAAGTCAGGGAGGGGGCCGGCAAGTTACGAGACTGTAACCCCTAAAGAAATGGAAACCGTGAACCATTTTGTAATACAGTTCCCAGTCCAGATACACAGAAGGGTGGTACTGGAACATCAAGATGATCTCCAGAAACCGCTTCATATGTCCCAGTGGGGGCGGATCGCGAATTGTACAACACAGAGGGATTGTGAAAACCTCCCTAAGGGAGCTACACACCTTTATTAAGAACTGTGAGACATTGGGGAACCAGCTCAGAGAGGGGAGTCATTCTCCTAGCCCCATGAGAACTTTATGCAACTGATTGTTTTCTGTTGTGTCATGAAGAACCTGCAACTTTTGTGGAACATTTGCTTTAAACAACCTGAGGGGCGTTTGGACGCTTAACATCCAGGAGAAAGGAGTCATTCTCCTGGATTACGAACAGTAGCTGGACTATATGGTGTTTTTTTTTTTTTATAGCAACAGGGATAGAATAGGAGCCTTTGTGACCGGGACGGTGCCTTTTTGTTTTTATCCACACAGACTTCCTGACCAGCACCAGAGTTTCTTTAGTTCAGATAGGGAAACCCCATTAGAGTTAGGGAAAGAGAGGTTTGGTTTTCATTTAAGTAAAGTCTATAGCAATTATTATGGCACCACTTGGTCAGTCTCTTTATTCCTTGTCGCCTCACTGTGTGTTTTGTTTCCGTTTTGGCTAGGTTTGGACAGGATAGCTGGGGGGCAATGTGCTCGCCTTGGAAGCAAGACGACACGGAGCAACACATGTTCGATCCCCGGGTCCGCGCTTAGAAACCTCTGGGTATTAAGCGCATTATAAATAACCTATCATATCATATTGTTTGCCTGGATTTTTATCACTTCGTCAGAATGATTGTGTTAGCGGAGAAAACAGAGTTTTGGATTAATTTAAAGTCCAAGGCCCTCATTACGAGTGAGCCGGTCCGGAACAAATGCTGGTAATGCCGGATCCAGCTTTTTTTCGTACAAGGCTCACTTCGAGTTTGCCGGTAGGGGCAGTGAACTATCTGCCGGCCTGACCTGCCAGGAGTTTTGGCCCCTACTGGCAAAGAATTGCCCCTATCACCGGCGCCGTTGCTACCGATAGGGGCCGGTGATGGGGGGGGGGGGAACCCATTCCATGGAGTTTTTGGGACTTCTTGGAATGGAAACTTGCTGCCATTGCCAGCACCCGTAATATCCCTGTAACACCGGGATATCAGGCGCCGGTAATTATAAGGTGAGGTAAATGAGGGCCCAAAACTATTACCACCACCACAATACAATGTTATTTATCCAGGGAATTGAGCTCAATAGGCTTTCTTCCATGATGATAGGCTATCCTCCATGATCAATGCTGAATTGCTAAGGTCAATACAGCCCCCTTCCCTTTCTCCCAGGTAATGGTGAATTAAAAACCCAGGTGCATTGCTCTGATATATAAAGAGAGTATCTCTGATTGCTTATACCACTTGAGCATGTGGATCATTTTAGGAATGATGATAGTGGCTCCACCTCGAGTGAATGGGCAAACTACAGCATCACCTTTAATAAATGCAAGCAATAAAAAGGAAAAGTTTAATTTTTAAACTTCAGTATAGTATTTGCAGCAAAGAAATAATGATATCTCATGTATTTATAAATCTATACACACAAATGCATCAACGACGTTGAACGTGGTTCAGGTTGTATGTCAGTGATCCAACCAAGAATAGAAGTGTGCAGACAATTATAAACACATTGGCCTGCTAATAGATATTGTGTGTTGTTTATGTCCTGTATCCAGGTGCATCCATATGTTGAATTAGATAGGGCACACAATGGGCACCAGGGAACGAGGTTCTTCTCACTTTTCTCTGGTGAGGAGTAAGAAGACATTCCTTTGTAAAGTAGCACGGTGTCGTCCAGGTTTGTTCAAAGCTAGCTCAATGGAAACCTAGCTGAGCAGTCTGGATTTGCCTCTAGGAAGGGAGTGAACTAGTACCAAAGCACAATTAGGCCAGACACATGCTCCACAAAGTACACTGCATAATATACATAAAAATATATGTACTGTTTAAGTATTACTTGAGGTGAAAACATTGACCACCAAGTACTGTACACAAACCCGCACAGTATATGTATAAAAATGTAATGCGTTGAATAAATGTGTCCTGCTACCTACAGAACCTAAAATAATAGAACATTCCTAACTGGTAACTACTAAACACATTATAGGTAAAAAGAGGATGACCCTTGATTACACCTGAGGAAAAGCAGTGCAGCATCCCAGCCATCACAAAGTGGTCTTCTCACTCAGGAAGAGCTTTGTGGGGCTGCATCCATCAATGCACACTTATACTTACACAGCTGTTACTGGAGGACTTCCAACCGCTGTATGACAAAATGCAAACATGGAGAAAGGGGCTGACTTTTACAGTTTGATTGAAGGAATGTAACAAGAGGCAAATTGTCTGTTTGACCAGCTTACACAGGGGCCAGGGCATCTGCATTGGTCAAGGGATGGTCCATAGCAGCCGGATGACACGTTGATCTCTGGGACTGGAAGAAGAATGGTGCTCAAAATACTACTGCTCTTGACTTATCCTTTCATGTGGTGAAGGTTTTGGGGATGACCTTAAAGAAAAGGTGGGCTCAGTCCACACATGGGACAGAAGTCCAGGGACCGTGCACCACAAAGGCCATTTCCATTCAGTCTAGGATTTATCAGCATGCTCGCCCTATCATAGGGCCAATGCGGACAGTATAGGCTAATCTTCAGGCGCAAACATAGTATGTCTGCTTCCTCCAAATTAGACCTACCACCTTAAGGGCTAGAGCTTGTGACTGGGATGAGGTTCCTCCAGTGGAAGCCAGACTGCTACCATTTCAAAATGACTGGTCAAGTGATTTCATACCCCTGGGTTCTGAACATTGTTTGTTATGGGTACCAGGTTGAATTTGTGGATGTCCCATCAGGGATATTTTCTATCATCACCCCGATCCTGAGGAATGCATTGAAGAGGGGCACCCTTCTGGAGGAGATTGCAACCCTGCAACAAAAAGGGGTATTTGTATTTATTGACATTTATGAAGCGCCTTCGCCAAAAAAAACAGTACAAAATAGTTAAATAATGAATGCACTAACAAACAGCATGGGAGGAATTAGGAAAATGAAGAGAGAAGATGGTCCATAAGTCGGGAGCGAAATATATGAAGAGATGGGGAAGCGCGGATATCAGGTGGTAGTGCATTCCAGGTTTTCTTTTTTTACTATAGTATGTTATTAATGTTTTGCACATATCCATTCAATTGCATAACAAGCATACTTCAAGTCCTTTTAAAAACTTCCTACCCTACAACCGTTACAAATTTGGTCATGTATGTTATCAAGATTTCCAGCTTCATAGGCTTGGACAACATTCATCAACTCTGGCTCTTGCAACGTCCAATCCCATCCGCGCCCTTCAGATAATACATACTCATTTCATCCTTCTCGTATTACCTTTTCCCCCCTCACTTAGAGTCTATTGGCTCCTCATATCCACTATCCAAAATTGCGTAACTCTCCACCCCCATGAATGCCATCTATGTTAAAGAGGAGGAGACAGATCTTAATTTTTTTACCCAACATAGTGACCTCTTTATCTAGTGTACATCCCAACCCCATATCCTTATTGCCTTCCCCCACGCCTCCATAAAGGAACCCAAATAATCATTTACCATTGCCATCAATTTTTCCATCGTAAACATTGCTTTTAGTTTCAATAACCACTCAGACTTATCGGGGAGTTTCGAGCTCTTTCGTTTCTGGGCCACTGCTACTTTTCCTTCCCTAAACGTGGCCTCCCACATTCTTGTATACTTATTTCTGAGGCTTGTGGAATCTGCTTAGATCACATGCTGTGCATAGGCCGACATCTAGTGGAAGCTGCGGAGTATTAGTTTGTTTTTCGAAACTCGAAAATGGGCGTCGACACAGGGCGTGCCAGTAATACTATCCCTAGTGTGACGTCCACTGTACCCAAGATCCCTCACGCGTCTAGGATCCTCAGATTGTTTTTTTCCGCCATACTGGTCGGAAGCATTTTGCAGAGTCCCCTGGCCTTAGCCATACTTTTGCTAGAATTTAAAATATAACCTATTGACATCCTTCCCCACCCCAACGTCGAACTTCGACACTCGACGCCGGCTGGAGAAGAAATCGACTGTCGGCTGCTGCACGACGGATTTGGGCCTCGGAAGGCCGCTGGCCTCGGCCCGGGCCTGGTAGGCCGCTGGCCTCGGCCCTGCAAGTAGGGAGAGTGGGGGGTGGTACATGCTCTACACTCTTGGTATATAGGTACACCTTATACATTTCCTACACTTAACAGCCCGCTGCCTCAAGGTGCGTATGGAGGGTACCCCTTTTCAATTCTGCCCCAAGTGCAATCGCAAATACCCTTGGGTCGACAGGCACGCCATGTGCAATCTCTGCTTGCCGAGGGACCACCCCGAAGCGAACTGCAGAGCGTGTAGTAGGTTTAAACCTAAGACACTTAAGGACCGTTCGACGAAGCGTTGGGCCCACCACGCCAGGCAGGCGGCCATGGCAGCGGAGGGCGCCTTCAGCGATGGTATCAGGTTTGTCAGAGTCTTTTAAGGCTTCCCTCCCTTCCTCCTCACCTGAGGTATCCGTAGGGTAGTCTTGTGCCACCGACCTTCTTCCTGGGCGTCTTCGAGCTGGATCCTTGCCGTCTTTCTTGCCTTCCTTTCTTTGACGTAAGTAGGGGCGAGCTTCCAGGGATGCCACGCTGTCGGGTGATTGGGGAACCGAACAGCGGGAACTCCCGGGAGCCGGCTCCTGAGCAGGGAAAAAGCCTCAACGGCAGAAAAAACCCTGCGATGAGAGTCCAGAACAGGAAGATGCCCGAGGTGATGTCTTGGGATGTTGAGGATGATCGGAGTAACAAACTTGGAGAGCTGAGAGTGACGGATGAACAATGGGGGAGAAATCCCAGGTAAGCAGAAACACCTCCAGAGAAGGCGAGGATGAGGAGAATATAGCAGGAGAGAAAGCAGGGTTATCCAGAGGAATGAAGAGGAGCACCCAGGACCAAAGAATGGGTAAACCAAGGCGCCAATGAGGGAGAGACCAAAGGAGCCAAGCTGAGAGGAGGGATCACAGAGAGACCGGTCAGGGTACCGGTAAGCGAGCAAGCGGGAAATAACAAAAGAAAGTCCAATGGAGGGGGGGTCTAGCCAGAACGCGGGGGTAAACAGCGTAACCTTCGAGCCGGGAGAAGCAGAGAAGGTGCAACGCGAAGAAACGCTGCTTGAGCCCGACACTAAATAACATCGGCGGCCATCTTGGAAAAACACTAGAGCGGTGCTTCCCAACGGCCGTCGAACGTAACGGCACCTGTCAATGGCGTCTCCACAAATCCCAGAAGCGCCGCCCGACAGGAATCATGACAGTATGACCCCTTCTACTTGGGGGACCTCCTGGTTTGCCCGGATGTAATCTGTGAAACCTCCTAATGAGTCGCGGGGCATGAATGTGACTCACGGGCTCCCATGTACGTTCTTCGATGGGATAACCCTTCCAATGAACCAAGTATTGAAGGATTCCATGATGATAACGGGAATCAATTAACCGGGAAACCTCGTATTCTGCTGGTTCACACTGAGTGACACTAAGCGGACTCTCGGATCTTCCTTTATAAGGGTCCGGACGGTAAGTCTTCAAAAGAGAGGAATGAAATACGGGATGTACGTGTTTGAGAGAGGAAGGTAACTGAAGACGAAAGGCAACAGGGTTAACCTTCTTGTTGATCCGAAAAGGTCCGAGGTATCTGGGTGCAAATTTTCCTATGTGTGTCCAACGAGGTAAGAATTTTGTGGCCAACCAGACCTTATCACCTTCCGTCCACGAGGGTACTGCCTTCCTTTTCTTATCGGCCCATGTCTTGTAGGACTGTCGACTAGCGTTCAAAGTATCACTGGCTAACACATGAGTGTCTTTGAGTTCCTTTAGGAGATGATCCATAGCAGGTAATTTCGACGGGCGAATATCAGTCAAAGGCAAATGTTTGGGATGGTAGCCAAACGTACAAAAAAAAGGAGTCATATTGATGGCCGTATGTCTGGTATTATTATAAGTGAACTCAGCCATAGGGAGAAAGGCATTCCAGACTTCTTGCTTTCTGCTACAGAAACATCGGAGATATTGTTCTAACGTATGATTGAGCCTTTCTGTCTGCCCGTTGCTTTGCGGGTGGAACTGTAACGCTCACCTGATTCCCGTAGAGGCGCCGGTCTTGACTGGGCGTATACTGTATCTTCAAAGGTGATGTGTAACACACGGCTGGCTCTTTGGGCTGGACCTCTGTGCACTGTATGTCTGACTCGAAGGGTAAGATGTCTGCAGATAGAAAATATGGGATTAATGAACTGGGTTATTGAATGTCTCTCTCTTCTTCCCTTTCTCTTCTCCTGTAGAACCCCAAAGGTTAATGCTCTCACCTTAGGTAAGTGAACGCCGTGCTCTCCATCTGCCTCGGGGCAGGGTGCTGTAACCAGTTTCTTCACTGGATAAGGGGAGCAGGCCTCTTGACTTCAGAGGACTGCTGTCCGTCGTTTACTGCACGAACGGTAAGTTTCGAGTAATTCTAATGTCTTTAAAAGTCTTTAGTAATGATGTCTCTTGTTTTGCAGGGTTCCGGCGATGGCGGATGGCGTGCTGAAGTGAGTTGAAGATGGAGCCCGTGTGATGAATAGAAGCGCCTGGAAGCACGTAAGTAAGCACTTGTTGCCTGCTTCACGATGCGCTCTAACTGTCTTTTTATTTTGCAGGTACAAGTTCGGAGCGGCAGCAGGGTGCCGGAATACCCACTGGGTTAGATGTGGAAAGGAGTAATGGCACGTGAGTATTAAAGTTCCCCAATGTCTTTAAACGCACCTTGTTTTGTCTTTCAGATGCGGGATGCAGCGCCGAAGGCCTCCGGAGCGTGCGAAGAGTTGGTAAGCTTTTGTCTTTCAGATGCCGGAATGCAGCGCGAGGCGTTGGTGACAGCCGATGGACCAGGTAAGTGAAGCGCTGTCACTGAAGACCATAATGCTAACCTGTTCTTTCTTGTCTTTATAGGTGTTGCTGAAGACTGGATTCAGGATGGTAAGCCTTTTTCCTTAGGCCCAGGATCAGATGCAGAAGACACAATGAGCGTTCTGCTGCAGAGGATGCAGAATAACGCAAAGCAAGATTCATCCATCGGGTGTGGTTTAAATAGCCTCCTGTAGTGCTTAGGTGTCTCCTTCCACAGCCACGCCTAGGTAAGAAAAGAGTTCCTGCTTTCCAGAAGAGTTCCAGTGTTCTGAACCTAGGGAGTGGCTCCTGCCCCACCCAACAGGAAAAGTAGTTCCAAACAGAAGAGGATCAGAGGCTCAACTGGCAGGCAAGTAATCAGCATGGTCTGCTGCAGGTAAGTCCACCCAAGCATTATGAGCCCGGCGCTTCCAGCGCTGGGACTGGGCATATTTATGAGCCTGGTGCCACTGGCGCCAGGACTGGGTCCAAAAGGTCCCAATTGGGACTGGTTGGCACTCGGAACCTGGGTTATGGATCTGCTTCCAAGGGAGTTGGGAAAACCCTGACCTTTTGGAAGCAGAGATCATGACAGTACCCCCCCTCAAGGCCCCTCCCAAACCGGGCTTCTCCGGGGGTTTTGGCTTGTCAGGAAATGTTCGGTGAAATCTTTTGATTAGGCGAGGAGCGTGGACATATTCAGCAGGTTCCCAGGATCTCTCTTGGGGGCCGTAGCCTTTCCAGTCAATTAGGTAAAATAGTTTAGATTTGGAGATCTTGGAGTCCAGAATGCTTTTGACTTCAAACTCGAGTTCTCCATCAACTAGGATGGGTTTTGGAGATTTAGTTAGTCAGGTTTGAGGTTGCACGGGTTTTAATAGAGAGACGTGGAAGACCGGATGTATCTTCATGTGCGGGGGCAAGTCCAACTTGACCGCTACTGGGTTTACTATGGTAGTGATGGAATAGGGACCAAGGTATCTTGGGTTGAATGTGCGTGGCCCTTTTAGAGGTAGATATTTGATGGATAACCAGACTTGATCCCCTACTTGATATTGAGGGGCTTCCTTCCGATGTTGATCTGCTCCTTTCTTGTATTGTTCTTTAACCCTTTGAAGGTGAGAAACAGCTTCCTTAAAGGCTTGGATGATTGTAGAATGCAGGTAGTCTACTGCTGGTGTTTCAAGATCTTGGAGGGGATCCAACTCCGAGGTTCGAGGGTGACTGCCGTATAAAAGAAAAAACGGGGTTTTCCCAGTTCCCGAATGGACAGAATTATTGTAGGCATATTCGGCTATCCAAAGGATGTCTTTCCAAGTTTTTTTCAGTTTGTTGCAGCATGCAGCGTAAATACTGTTCCAGAGTTTGATTGGTCCTCTCGGTTTGTCCGTCGGTCTGAGGGTGGTGACTGGTCGATAGTCTCACATCAATTTGAGCCGACCGACAGCAACTTCGCCAAAAATGAGAAATAAATTGACTACCTCGATCCGAAATTAGAACCGAAGGAAAACCGTGCAGTCGGACGATGTTTTCGAGAAATTCTCGGGCCAGAGTTGCTGCTGTTGGCAAGCCTTTGAGCGGAATGAAATGCGCCATCTTGGAGAATAAGTCCACGATTACTAGAATCGTATTGTATCCGGAGCATGGAGGTAGATCGGTGATGAAGTCCATAGAAAGCGTATGACAAGGGCGAGGTGGGATGTCAATAGGGCGTAAGAGGCCTGCTGGTCTTTCCTTTTGACTCTTGTTTTGGGCGCATACTCCACAGGACATTATAAAGTCTCTGATATCTTTTTTCCAAGACGGCCACCAGAAGTAGCGCTTGATCTTTTCTGAGGTCTTGGCCATACTGGGATGTCCTTCCATTAAAGAATCGTGATAACAAGAGATTACTTTTTTCTGTAAATCTGTGCTGGGCAGGTATAATCGTTCTTGGAAATACAATAAGTTGTCCTTTACTGCAAAGTCCTTTCCCTGCAGATGCCAATTCTGTATGTCTGCTGGAGTTACAAGTTGCCTGGCTTTATCCTTAACTTCCTCTATGGATTGTGTGGCGATTACACCCAGAATTCTTTGTTCGGGAATGATTGGTACAGGTTTAGGGTTGATCAAGTGTTCTTCCACTCCCATCCGAGAAAGGGCATCAGCTTTACCGTTTTTTGTACCAGGTCGATAGGTAATTATGAAGTCAAACTCGGCAAAGAATAATGCCCAACGGAGTTGTCTAGAGGATTGGGCTTTTGCGGTTTTCAAATACTGCAGGTTTCGGTGATCCGTAATCACAGTAACGGCGTGTCGGGCCCCCAGCAGATAATGCCACCAAGCCTTAAAGGCAGACTTGATAGCCAGAAGTTCCTTGTCAGTAATCGTGTAATTGATTTCAGGAGGCGAGAATTTGCGGGACCAAAATGCCACGGGATGCAACTGATTGGTTACCGGGTCCTTTTGTGATAGAACTGCCCCCATGGCAAGGCTTGAAGCATCGGTTTCCCCGATGTAGGGGAGTTCGGGGCGAGGGTGTTTTAAGATTGGTGCAGAGATGAATTTAGTCTTCAAATCCTGGAAAGCTTGTTCCGCCTCGGTAGACCATTCAAAATGTTTGTTTTTCTTTAACAAGGCAGTGATGGGCTGGACTATTCGAGAAAATTCGGGGATAAACCTGCAGTAAAAGTTAGCGAAGCCTAACATGCTTTGCACACCTTTTACGGAGGATGGTGATGGCCATTTGAGAACTGCATCGACCTTCTTTGAATCCATACGCACTCCGCCAGGTGATAATATGAATCCCAAGAATTCAACTTCAGTCACGTTGAAAACACATTTTTCCAATTTAGCGAAAAGTTTGTGTTGACGCAATCTTTCGAGGACCATTTTCACGTGTTTCCGATGTTCAGATTCCGATGAAGAATAAACGAGGATGTCGTCAATGTAAACAACAACACACACATCTATGAGCTCTCTGAGGACATCGTTCATAAAATATTGAAAGGCGGCCGGGGCATTGCAAAGTCCGAAGGGCATGACCTGATATTCAAATAGCCCATATTTGGTGCGGAAGGCCGCCTTCCATTCATCGCCCTCTTTTACTCGTACCAAGTGGTAGGCTCCTCTAAGATCCAGCTTTGTATATATGCATGCTTTTCTGACTTGGTCCAGGAGTTCAGGGATCAAAGGTAACGGATATCTATTCTTGACGGTGATCTGGTTCAGGGAGCGATAATCTATACAAGTTCTAAGGTCTCCTTCCTTTTTTGGAACGAAGAACAAAGCTGAAGAAGCAGGGGTCTTGGAAGGACGAATAAATCCATTTGCCAGGTATTGATCCAGGTATTGTCGAAGGTGAAGGTTCTCAGGCTCGGTGAGGGCATAAATTCTACTACAAGGAGGAGTAGATCCAGGTATCAGGTCTATCTGGCAGTCATAAGACCTATGAGGAGGTAGAGAGTTGGCCTGATCCTTCCGGAAAACATCTTGGTATTCTAGGTATTCGGGAGGTAACTGGGGAGTCTCTGAAGAAATTGCTGCCAGTGCAACACCAGGTGGAGGGTGACAAGTAGAGACACATTCTGGAAACTGGACCGTTCTTGCTCGCCAATAGATCAGAGGATTGTGTTTCTCTAACCAAGGTATTCCTAGAAAAATCTGAAACTGAGGAGCCTTGATCACATCGAACACGATCTTCTCATGGTGTCCATCTTGACTTACTAGCGTCACTTCTTGAGTGGTATGCGTTACTGGTCCGGAGGCTATCTCCGTTCCATCCACCGTAGTAATGACGTCCTTTACAGCCTTGGGACAAAGAGTTAGATTCATCCTCAAAACCATTTCATGATCCACATAATTGCCGATGGCACCGCTGTCGACGTAAGCTTCAATTGCATGTAATCGATCCGGATTATCAGGGCTAATGAGGACCATAGGTATCACGAAATGCGAGGTCACAGAACTGGTTTTCACGCTCGGCAAGAGGACCTCTATTCTTGTCGGGCGAGGTCGTTTCCCTGCACAGAGTTTGTAACTTTGGTAACTGCAGCTCCTACTGCCTTCTTGGCAGGTTTCACCGGACAGTCTCGAAGAAAGTGCCCTGAGTTTCCGCAATAGAGGCATAATTGCAACTGTTTTCTCCTTTCCCGCTCCTTTTGTGTTAGAGGACCTTTCAGGCCCCCTATTTGCATGGGTTCCCCGGAGTCTACTCCTTTGGAAGGAGTCGGCGGTTTGGAAAATACTCGAGCATCAAACTTGGAACGATCGGCCTTCCTGTTCTGCAGTCTGTGATCTATTTGAACGACTAAGTCTATATAGTCCGAACAATCTTGTGGGGGATTCACTACTTGGGCTAACACATCTTTGAGCTCTCCACGTAGACCTCTATAAAACAGCGTAATCCTTTTGTCCTCAGGCCATTGAGTTTCCACTATCAGTCTGTTGAAAGACGCAATATAAGCCAAAAGGTCTTGATTACCTTGTCGCAACGAAAGAAGCTCATTGTCCAAGGCCTGCCCCTGTGAATGTCTTGCGAACAGTTTTTCCATACTGAGCTGAAAAGCTTGAAAATCATGGAGGACCGGATCATCTTGATTTACTAGAGGGATCGACCAGTCTGCCGCATTGCCACTAAGGTACGAAAGCACGAAAGCTACTTTAGCTTGATCAGTTGGAAAGGCTGCTGGCCGGCATAAGAAATGCAACCGGCACTGATTGATAAATACTGCAAACCTCTTTGGGTCACCAGAAAATCGTTCGGGCGGAGCCAGAGGTACATTCCCAGGTAGGTTGATCTGCACTGGATTCATAGAGGATGTAGAAGGAAGATTTCCCCCAGATGCGGGTAACGGGGTCTGTCCGGCTTGTGACTGTAGCAATTGTCTAGCGAGATCATCTGTTCGCTCCTTGGAAATAATCAGTTCCCTTCTTAGAGCGTTCGTTTCCTGACGGGCTGCATGCACTTCTGCCCTTAGTTCCCCAAGTAACTGGGCTAGCTGGTCGGTATCCGAGGTTTCCATAGCGCCTGGACGGGAGTTTTGCGGTAGGCTTTGCGTTCTGTAACGCTCACCTGATTCCCGTAGAGGCGCCGGTCTTGACTGGGCGTATACCGTATCTTCAAAGGTGATGTGTAACACACGGCTGGCTCTTTGGGCTGGACCTCTGTGCACTGTATGTCTGACTCGAAGGGTAAGATGTCTGCAGATAGAAAATATGGGATTAATGAACTGGGTTATTGAATGTCTCTCTCTTCTTCCCTTTCTCTTCTCCTGTAGAACCCCAAAGGTTAATGCTCTCACCTTAGGTAAGTGAACGCCGTGCTCTCCATCTGCCTCGGGGCAGGGTGCTGTAACCAGTTTCTTCACTGCATAAGGGGAGCAGGCCTCTTGACTTCAGAGGACTGCTGTCCGTCGTTTACTGCACGAACGGTAAGTTTCGAGTAATTCTAATGTCTTTAAAAGTCTTTAGTAATGATGTCTCTTGTTTTGCAGGGTTCCGGCGATGGCGGATGGCGGGCTGAAGTGAGTTGAAGATGGAGCCCGTGTGATGAATAGAAGCGCCTGGAAGCACGTAAGTAAGCGCTTGTTGCCTGCTTCACGATGCGCTCTAACTGTCTTTTTATTTTGCAGGTACAAGTTCGGAGCGGCTGCAGGGTGCCGGAATACCCACTGGGTTAGATGTGGAAAGGAGTGATGGCACGTGAGTATTAAAGTTCCCCAATGTCTTTAAACGCACCTTGTTTTGTCTTTCAGATGCGGGATGCAGCGCCAAAGGCCTCCGGAGCGTGCGAAGAGTTGGTAAGCTTTTGTCTTTCAGATGCCGGAATGCAGTGCGAAGACCTCCGGAGCGCACGAAGAGTAGGTAAACCTTTGTCTTCCAGATGCCGGAATGCAGCGCGAGGCGTTGGTGACAGCCGATGGACCAGGTAAGTGAAGCGCTGTCACTGAAGACCGTAATGCTAACCTGTTCTTTCTTGTCTTTATAGGTGTTGCTGAAGACTGGATTCAGGATGGTAAGCCTTTTTCCTTAGGCCCAGGATCAGATGCAGAAGACACGATGAGCGTTCTGCTGCAGAGGATGCAGAATAATGCAAAGCAAGATTCATCCATCGGGTGTGGTTTAAATAGCCTCCTGTAGTGCTTAGATGTCTCCTTCCACAGCCACGCCTAGGTAAGAAAAGAGTTCCTGCTTTCCAGAAGAGTTCCAGTGTTCTGAACCTAGGGAGTGGCTCCTGCCCCACCCAACAGGAAAAGTAGTTCCAAACAGAAGAGGATCAGAGGCTCAACTGGCAGGCAAGTAATCAGCATGGTCTGCTGCAGGTAAGTCCACCCAAGCATTATGAGCCCGACGCTTCCAGCGCTGGGACTGGGCATATTTATGAGCCTGGTGCCACTGGCGCTAGGACTGGGTCCAAAAGGTCCCAATTGGGACTGTTTGGCACTCGGAACCTGGGTTATGGATCTGCTTCCAAGGGAGTTGGGAAAACCCTGACCTTTTGGAAGCAGAGATCATGACAGGAACCCAGAGGAGAGAGCTCGTTGAATCCCCAACTGTTTGCAAAGAGAGCCCCAAAATTGGGAAGTGAATTGAGGGCCTCGATCCGATACCACGGTTTCTGGTAGACATGAAGCCGCACAATCTCTTTCAAGAATATCTTGGCCATCTCAGGGTCCGTAGGTACCCCCTTCAAAGGTGTGAAATGGGCCAATTTGCTCAGAGAATCGACAGTAACCATGATGGCTGTGTTTCCTTCAGAATTTGGCAACTCCACAATAAAATCCGTGGAGACATGGGTCCATGGTTGTTTGGGAGCAAGTTCCTGTTGTAATAGGCCTATGGGCTTGGAGGAAGAATACTTGTTGGCTGCACAGATGGAACAGGTGGATACATAAGAATGCACATCCTGATTCCAACCTGGCCACCAGAACATTCTGGACAAGAGATCCTTGGTAGCTCGTATGCCCTTATGTCCGGCCATGGGTGAATCGTGACACCATGAGAGTGCCAGTCTTTGATGCTTCTTGTCGGGTAGATATAGGGCTCGACCCTTAAAAAGGATTCCCTCTCTTTCTTGTAATTCAGACCCTAAACCAGACCCAATCGGAGAGCAATGTTGCTGGAGGCGGACATCGCGCAAAAAAATATTGGCCACGGTACTGATCTCTTTACCCGCTAACAATAAATCATGGCTAGAGTCTGCTTCACCAACTGAATCACAATTACGAGACAGGGCATCGGCTAAGATATTCTGTTTGCCGGGAAGGTATGTAACTTCAAAATCAAATTGCGAAAAATAATACGCCCAACGGGCGTGTCTGGCATTACGACATTCCATCTGTTGCAGAATCCGAAGATTACTGTGGTCGGTACGTACCGTAAACCTATGTATAGCCCCCTGAAGGAGGTGTCGCCACTCTTCACAGGCATGCTTGATCGCCAACAACTCTCTCTCAATGACAGAATAATTCCTTTCACTGGAAGACAAGGTTTTAGAATAATATGCCACCGGATGTTCTAGACCATCCTTTCCTTTCTGAAGGAGAGCGGCCCCAATAGCTCCTCCTGAGGCATCCGTCTCTACAATAAAGGGGAAAGTCTGATCAGGCTGCACCAGAATAGGTGCCGAGGTGAATGCCACTTTCAGAGCTTGGAATGCAGAATCTGTCTCTTGAGAACAAGAAAAGGCTACTCCCTTCTTCAATAGTGAGGTGATTGGGAGAACCTTCTCGGAGAATCCAGGAATGAATTGACGGTAAAAATTAGCCAGTCCGAGGAAGCGCTGAACTTCTTTAACGTTTCTGGGGGCTGGCCAACCGGTTATAGCTTGAATCTTCACGGGATCCATGCGGATACCCTCGTGAGAAAGGATGAAACCTAAATAGGTTACCACTGGAGCTTCAAAAACACACTTTTCAGGTTTTACCAAAAGCTTGTTTTCCAGCAGACGTTCTAGTACCAGCCGAACGTGCCTTCTATGTTCAAGGAGGGACGAGGAAAATATCAAGATGTCGTTTAGATACACCACCACTGAGGAAAATAGGAGATCGGCAAACAACTTATCCATAAAGCGTTGGAATACAGCAGGTGCGTTAACTAAGCCGAAGGGCATGACTCGATATTCAAAATGCCCTAGTGGTGTCCTAAATGCTGTCTTCCATTCATCCCCCTGTCTTATACGGAGCAGATGATATGCTCCCCTGAGATCAAGCTTAGTGAAGACAGATGCACCTTGTACGGCTTTCAATATCTCCTTGATAAGAGGCATCGGGTATCAGTCTTTAATGGTAAGGCGATTCAAACCTCGGTAGTCTATACAAGGGCGGAGTTCCGATGATCCCTTCTTCGGTATGAAGAACAAAGATGCTCCAGCTGGCGATTTAGATTCTTGAATGAGTCCATTTTGTAGATTACAATCTAGATACTCTTTGAGAGCCTTGCGCTCGAGTAAGGATAGGGGATACATCCTCCCGAAAGGTATAGACGCATTAGGTTGGGTTTCAATGGCACAGTCTTCTCTTCTGTGAGGAGGAAGGGAATGTGGTTGCTTGTCCAGGAAGACTTCTAAAAAGTCTTGATAGTTTTCAGGGATCATATGAAGTGATGCTGTCAACAGGAGATCCGCCTTGTTCGGGGAGGCCTTGAGATGACCAATCTCTAGGCATTCATTGAGGCAAAAGGATGACTGAAACTGTATGGTATTGTTCGTCCAGTCGATCAATGGGTTGTGTCTGCGTAACCACGGAATACCAAGAATGACCGGAAAGTGTGCAGCCTTGATGATGTCGAATACCATTTCTTCCTGATGCTGAAACAATTGGACTTGCAAAGGTAGAGTCTCTTGATTTATGGGTCCTGAAGACAGAGGTTGGCCATCTACCCCTTCCACAGGAATGGGCAGATTCTTGAAACGAAGTGGCACGTCGTTCTCTCTGGCCCAGGATACATCAATGAAGTTCCCTGCAGCACCACAGTCCAGCATGGCTAAAACTTCCCAGACTGTAGAAGGATCCCGACACAACTTAACCTGAAAGACCATCAGCCGATTGTCTTCTCTAGGAAGAAGAGGCAAAGTGTTGTTACAGGGATTCTTTTCAACACCCCCGGACCTACCCCTGATTAGGTTCGGGGAGATTCGTTTCCCTGGCGGCGCGGAGGAACCTCTGGGCAATTTCGAAGTAAATGTTTACTAGAACCACAGTACATACAGAGGCCCAACTCTCTTCTTCTCTTCTTTTCTTGGTCTGTCAAAGGCCCTCTTGTAGTACTGATCTGCATTGGTTCCTCTCCAGCGGGGGAGACCGGACGATCCCTCAAAGTATTGGGTGAGATAGATAAGGGAGGGAGACGTGGACGTCTTCTTTCCTGTCTTCTTTCTCTTAACCTGAATTCAATCTGCAATGCGAGTGATACAAGTTCTTGAAAGGTCTGGGGTCTTGCAATGCGTGCCAGTTCATCCTTAATGTCCTCATGTAAGCCGCGACGAAATAAAGTCTGTTGGGCCGAATCAGGCCATCCAGCATCTGTGGCTAGATGCATGAAGGATGTCACGTAAGTCTGTACATCGTGGGGGCCCTGTCTGTCAAGGATGGCTTCATATGAGGCATACTGAACCTCGAGTCGGTCAAAGCGGGTCTTTAACAGTTGTAAAAACTGATCAAAGTCAGAGGTAGCTGGATGAGACTGTAGAACTAGTGGTGAAGCCCATGCCAAGGCGTTTCCTGTTAAATTTGAGACTAAGAAGCCCACCTTGGCCTTGGTGGTCTCATAGGTGCGAGGACGGAAAGTAAAATAAAGCCGGCAAGCATCCAAAAATTCCTTCAATAACTTCGGATTGCCATCATACTTTCCGCAAGATAATGGTAGAGGAGGTAGGTCTCCACGGGTCTCCTCACAAGCTGCTACCTGCAGCCGTAATGATTGGTTTTTGGATCTAAGTGATTGAACCTCTACCGTAAGCCCCTGAATGGCGGCTACCAATTCCTGGTACTGTTCGAGAGAAGCCATCTGTGTTGTGGGGCGTTGCACGCTATCAGGTTTGTCAGAGTCTTTTAAGGCTTCCCTCCCTTCCTCCTCACCTGAGGTATCCGTAGGGTAGTCTTGTGCCACCGACCTTCTTCCTGGGCGTCTTCGAGCTGGATCCTTGCCGTCTTTCTTGCCTTCCTTTCTTTGACGTAAGTAGGGGCGAGCTTCCAGGGATGCCACGCTGTCGGGTGATTGGGGAACCGAACAGAGGGAACTCCCGGGAGCCGGCTCCTGAGCAGGGAAAAAGCCTCAACGGCAGAAAAAACCCTGCGATGAGAGTCCAGAACAGGAAGATGCCCCAGGTGATGTCTTGGGATGTTGAGGATGATCGGAGTAACAAACTTGGAGAGCTGAGAGTGACGGATGAACAATGGGGGAGAAATCCCAGGTAAGCAGAAACACCTCCAGAGAAGGCGAGGATGAGGGGAAATACCAGGAGAGAAAGCAGGGTTATCCAGAGGAATGAAGAGGAGCACCCAGGACCAAAGAATGGGTAAGCCAAGGCGCCAATGAGGGAGAGACCAAAGGAGCCAAGCTGAGAGGAGGGATCACAGAGAGACCGGTCAGGGTACCGGTAAGCGAGCAAGCGGGAAATAACAAAAGAAAGTCCAATGGAGGGGGGTCTAGCCAGAACGCGGGGGTAAACAGCGTAACCTTCGAGCCGGGAGAAGCAGAGAAGGTGCAACACGAAGAAACGCTGCTTGAGCCCGACACTAAATAACATCGGCGGCCATCTTGGAAAAACACTAGAGCGGTGCTTCCCAACGGCCGTCGAACGTAACGGCACCTGTCAATGGCGTCTCCACAAATCCCAGAAGCGCCGCCCGACAGGAATCATGACAGATGGCAGCGACGCCGTACTTTCGGACGGCGAGGGCATTACGGCGTCGAAAGACAGCCGAGCGCAGGTCCCCGACCTCGGAAGGTCGTCCGGCAGGGCGGCTATGGGGAAGACCCCCAGCGACACAAGCGCTTCACATACTACATACACACACTAAACACACTAAGTCCAACCGAGACTCGACGACGTCGAGTTCTCGGAAAGAGGCACAGACAGAACGGTCCGATTCGGTGTCCTCTGGGCGCTCTCGATCAAGATCGCCGCATGACTCCAGGCAATCATCCACTCTTGCCAAGAGTGCCTCGCTCCCTAGGCTAACAGAAGTTCGATCGTCGGAAGACGAAGACGACTTCCACCCCCAGGCCGCGCTCCAGGAGTCGGAGCCCGCAATTAAAGCCAGCGGGGCCCCACGCTCGAAGGACAGGGACACCTCTCCCGATCCTCGACGCCAGGCGTCGAAAAAACTCCAGAGCCACTAAGGGACAGGGAAAACATTTTTCTACGCACGGGGAGGGGGAAAAACAGCAGAAGAAACTACCTGTACATTCTTCCACACCTGTGTAACACTCCAACCCCCCTAAACAGACAGACAAGCCCAGGTCTGCTGATAGGTCCACAACCAGCAAAGCTACTCAAGATAAATCCCATAGACTTGCTGAGAGAGTCATTCCCAGTTCCAAAAAATGGTCCAGTGAAGACATATAATGATGATAAAAATCCAGAACCTTTCCTCTCGTATGATCCACAAGGGGCCACACCCTCAGGCTCTACTGATCCTATCCCCCCCGAGTAAGAAGGCCCGGTTTGAAACTCCGATGAGGTCTGAACCCTTCGAGGTACAACCTTACGCAAGACCATTCTGACGGTATCAAGGAGAGGCTTCCTTTTGTGAAGACCAAGAATTTGGTATTATAGAAGAGCAAACCGGGACGGGCTACTATGGGGATGACGAGGACCAGGAAGAAGAAGAGGATGACCCGGAAACATACAGAGTAGATTCCCCGGTATAGAACGAAGCCCCGGTTACCGACTCCCCGGTCGATAACCAACCCCTCCTAAATGAGGTTCTCGATCGCGCAGCAGAACATTTCCACATTGACACCCACGGTGTACAGGAGGAATGGGACTTCGCAGAAGAGTTAGTGGGAGAAAGGAGGCCTGTTGCTCAGACCATCCCTATCCTTAAATCCATTCAACGGAGAATAGATCCGTCCCTGGTGAACCCAAACCTCACCAGAGCAGTCAATCCCAGGGTTGAAAAACTTTTCAGGGCAGCACAGTCTGACCCTCTCTATATAAGAGGACATCTGAAGCCAGACTCACTAGTAGTCACCAACACTCGTAAGAGGGCTGGGACACCCTTGTCTTCGTCAGAAGCTCCTCCCGACAAGGAGAGCAAAAAACTATACGGTTTCGGCAGGAAGGTAGCCTCAACGTCCGCCTATCAAGCAAGGATTGCTAACTCCACCACCCTGTTGGCCAGCTACAACTGCCATCAGTGGGAAGGAGTCGCGGCTCTCATAGCCTCTGCTCCTGAACCGTTAAAGGGCCAATTAGCTCGGATTTCCGCAGAGGGTAGAGCCGTGCCTGGTTGCATTTTAAAAGCAACCTTCGACGCCGCGGACAACGCAGGCAGATTGATAGCAGAAGGTACTTTTATCAAGAGACCTGCATGGTTACGGCAGTCTGGTTTTAAGGCAGAAACACAGGCATCATTGTTAGACAAACCGGTGGAAGCAGATCTGTTGTTTGGAAAGGCGGTCGAAGACGCACTGAAAAATGCCAAGGACGAATACGAGACACTCAAATCCCTTAGCCAGTTAACCAATAAACCCCCTAACCAGAGAGGGAATAGTAATTTTCGTCGCCCACGCGGCCAAAATTCCCAGAGAGGATCTAACTATTCCCAGGGACAGGGTACACAGTGGAACAACAACCAACAGTCTACCCAGGGTTACGGCAGAGGTAATAGGAGAGGTCGTGGTAAAGGCAGAGGCAGCCCCAGCAAGGGAGGCGGCACGCCTCCACCAAAGCAGTGACGCTCAGTTCAGGGTCCCTTCTCACGCAACCCCAGTAGGGGGATGCATTTCAAACTTCACCCAGGCTTGGGAAGGGATCACATCAGACAGATGGGTGCTGTCAACAGTATCCACAGGATATTGTATAGAGCTACTGCAGCGCCCCCGGAACCATCCTCCACGACAAAGAGTACACTCCTTAGAACATCAGAAGATTCTCCTCGAGGAGAAAGCCATTCTTCTACAAAAGGACGCGATAGAACTCGTCCCGGGACACCAGGTAAACAAGGGTATTTATTCAACTTACTTCCTTGTGCCAAAGAAAGACTTGACAATGCGCCCAGTATTGGACTTACGGCCTGCCAACAAGTATGTCAAGCCCCAAAAATTTCGTATGACCACGCTACAAGAGGTAATCCCCCTCCTAAAAAAGGGGGATTACATGGCAACCTTGGATATGAAAGATGCTTATTTTCATATTTCCATGTTCCCAGCGCACAGAAAGTAGTTGCGCTTCAAGGTGGACAGTCGCCACTACCAATTCAAGGTACTGCCCTTCGGGATAGCTTCAGCACCAAGGGTATTCACCAAGGTACTGGCGGTGGCGGCCGCACACCTACACAGGGAGGCAATCCCAGTGTACCCTTATCTGGACGACTGGCTCATAACGGGGGAAACCCCAGGAATTTGCAGGACAAACATTCAAAGGACTATCGACCTCCTCCACGAGTTAGGCTTCTCAATCAACGAGAAGAAGTCAAGTCTGGTGCCAAGCACCTCAAAACAATTCCTAGGAGCAATCCTGGATACCCAGGAGGGGTTGTCCTTTCCTTCAGAAGAAAGAATTCGGAATATACTACTGCAAATTCCGCATTATCAGTCCGGTCAACAAATAACGGTACGCAAAGCAATGCGTTTACTGGGCATGATGGCGTCATGCATTTACCTGGTCCCCCACGCGCGCCTGCGCATGCGTCCCATGCAGGAATGGTTGGCGAAACAGTGGTCTGAGGCAAGTGGTCAGTGGGACGATCTAGTGGTTGTTTCGCCAACACTGGTACAAAGCCTTCACTGGTGGACAAGAGAGAATCTCGCACAGGGGAAACCCTTTTACGATCCCGAAGTATAGGCAGTAGTCACTACAGATGCATGTCTGACGGGGTGGGGAGCTCACCATCTCCACCACACAGCTCAGGGTCTTTGGTCTCACTCAGTGGCCAAGAACCACATCAACCTGCTAGAGCTTCTGGCAGTATTCAGAGCGCTTCAGACGTTCGAGCCCCATCTACTAAACCTGTCAGTGCAAATCCGGACGGACAGCACTGCAGCCATGTTCTACCTGAACAGGCAAGGAGGGACTCGCTCGCCAAATCTGTCCAAGCTTGCCCAGAAAATCTGGATATGGGCACTTAGACGGAACATCTTCCTGTCATCACAACATGTTCCAGGGGAGCTCAATTCCCTAGCGGATGCTCTGAGCAGAGACTCCCTCCCAGAGGAACACAAATGGGTTCTTCACAGAGAGGTCGTAGAAGATCTCTTCTCTCAGTGGGGTTTCCCCACTATAGACTTATTCGCCACAAGCGAAAACAGACAATGCCCAGGATTTGCATCCAGGTTCCCCCAACCAGACTCCCGGGGGAACGCCCTGTGGATGAACTGGTCAGGGATGTTTGCGTACGCTTTTCCACCAACTCCTCTCATCAGGAAAGTGGTGAACAAGATGAACAGGGAGTCGATGACGCTCGTCCTAGTTGCTCCCATGTGGGCAAGGCAACCGTGGTTCCCACACCTACGCAGGATGGCGGTGTGCGAGCCCATCAAACGTCCAGCCTGGTACAACCTACTGTCCCAGCACCAAGGTCAAACAGTGCACCAGCAACCCAACTCAATGAACCTAGCAGCATGGCTCCTGAGGTCATAGAGTTTGGACACCTCAATTTGCCACAGAGGTGTATGGACATCCTAAAAGAATCTAGGAAACCAAACACAAGGCACTGCTACTTTGACAAGTGGAAGAGGTTCGTTATCTGGTGCCAGAGTAGACAAATCAACCCAGTTGATTGCACTCCTTCCACTATTGTTACATACATGCTCCACCTGCTAGATGCAGGATTGGTTTTTAACTCACTGAAAGTACACCTGGCAGCCCTCTCGGCTTACACCACTTCCCATAGCAAGGTTTTGTGGTGGAAAGTACCAGTAGTTAAAGCCTTCATGGAAGGAGTAAAGAGACTTCACCCTCCTATTTCAAACCCACCACCAGGGTGGGACCTTAATGTGGTGCTAGCCAAGCTCATGGGCCCCCCTTTCGAACCCATGCATAAAAGCAGTCTCAAACACCTGACTTATAAAACGGCCTTCTTAGTAGCTATTACTTCTATAAGAAGGGTCAGTGAAATTCAGGCTCGTTCAGTGCAGGATCCCTTCTTTACTATCCATAAAGACAAACTGGTTTTACGCACACACCCTAGGTTCTCACCTAAATTTATATCAAAATTCCATGTAAACCAGTCCATCGAGCTTCCGGCTTTCTTCCAGAACCCGCAAAGCTCGGCTGAGGTGAAACTACACACCCTAGATGTGCGTAGGGCGGTCTTCTACTATGTAAATAAAACCAGACCGCTAAGGAAAACAGATCAACTGTTTGTCTCCGTAGCTACAGGCAGAGAGGGGGATCGCGTCTCTAAAGGTGCCATATCGAAGTGGATTATTAACTGTATCCAGCTGTGTTACTCACTCTCTGAAAAGACTCTGCCTTTTACGCCAAGGGCCCACTCTACTAGAGGCATTGGGGCCACTCTGGCTTTCATTGCAAATGTACCCCTTGACACCATTTGCAAAGCAGCTACTTGGAGCTCTATTCACACTTTTACTCAGCATTACTGCATTCACACCCATTCCAAGGCAGATACACAAGTGGGACAAGCGGTTCTAAGACACTTATTTGCTCATGACCCTTCTCACATCCCACCTCCTTTTTCTGGTACTGCTCGCTAATCTATGCACAGCATGTGATCTAAGCAGATTCCACAAGCCTCAGAAGGGATACATTACTCACCGTAATCGTATTTCTGATGCTTTTATCTGCTTAGATTCACATGCGACCCACCCTTCCTCCCCTCCGAGAGAAGGCGCATGATTGCTTGTAGTCTTACCTTTCTGTCTATCTGCTTGGATTATCTGTACTCGCGCTACTCCTCATGCTACCTCATGTCAGAAAAAATACAATCTGATGATCCTAGACGCGTGAGGGATCTTGGGTACAGTGGACGTCACACTAGGGATAGTATTACTGGCACGCCCTGTGTCGACGCCCATTTTGAGTTTCGAAAAACAAACTGTAATACTCTGCAGCTTCCACTAGATGTCGGCCTATGCACAGCATGTGAATCTAAGCAGATACAAGCATCAGAAATACGATTACGGTGAGTAATGTATCCCATATTTCCTTGGCTTCTGGAGATACCCCTAACAGCATCTGCAGTAGATCCAATGGAAGCTGGTCTTCAGTCACTTCCTTCATCCAACCCAGAGGATCACTCCAGTCAATCTGAACCTTTGGACAGTGCCACGACATGTGAGACAGGGATCCGATATGCCCACACCCCATTGGACAAAGCGGGGACGTCCCAACACACATTTTGGAGAGTTTCAATGGGTTCCGATGCCAGCCGTGTAGAATTTTTTTTAAAATTGTGCTTCATTTCAAATAAGTTCCCATGGAAGAATTCTAAATATTCTCCCCCAAGTCTCCTCTGAACCTCCTCCCCCAATTTGTTCCAGAATCTTTTAAAGTTTTGCCTAACCATCAAATCTGCTGTGATCAAAATCCTATTAATCCTTGATAGTATTCCTTTCCTACTTGTGAATGAGTATATTACTTTCTCAAAGGGTGTGAGTGGGCATTTCAAATTGTCCCCCCATTTCTGGTCAATGGATATCCCTTTGAGGTGTAGGTAGTCAAAGACCATAATCTGTCCCTTACCCAGGGCGGAGCTCATTGAGTCATTATCTAGGAAGACCTCACTAAGCAGTTGCCCCACTCTTTCCAGATCTGCGTCCGACCATGCTTGTATATTACCTAAACCCTGTCTTGCTATGTCTATGGGGAGGGACTCCAAACCAAAGTCCTAGGCGGTGTCCATGAGGAGACCTTGTCATTACATTTGCACCTCCTCCACAGCGACCACAGCACACCCAAGCATGGGTGATCTCTAAATCTTCCGGGGAAAATGTTTGAGCTGTACCCATAGCAAGTCTCTTTCACAAGCATGGGTGATCTCTAAATCTTCCGGGGAAAATGTTTGAGCTGTACCCATAGCAAGTCTCTTTCACAGGGTGTGTATCCATGTCCTCAAGGTACATCATATATGTCCCCAGGTCATCCCTCTGGTGTTCAAGGAGGACTCTCAATTGTGCTGCTTTATAATACAGGGAGAAATCAGGGAACCTTAACCCTCCATAATCCCTAGGGGGTGTAAGGGGGGCCCTTGTTAGCCATGGGCACTTGATTTGCCACACAAATGTATTCACTGGTACGTGGAGATCGCTAAAAAAAACTTTCCAGGAGCATCATAGGTAGCACCTCAAATATAAGAGCTGGGGGAGCACATTCATTTTGATCGTTGTCATTTGTCTATACCAGGACAAAATAAGCGACCCCCACTTGTGTAAGTCTACTTTAATGGCCTCTAGGAGAGGATACTATCGAGAGAGTTGATAGATCTCTCGGTAGCAGAATGCCAAGGTATCTGATCGAGGATGTCTCCACCTTCATGTTTAATACCTTCCTTCTGCTCTCCAGGCTAGAGCACAGTGTCTGTATTGGCATAATGGATGATTTGGTTACATTAGTTTTTAACCCTGAGAAAGTCCCAAATGTTTCGATGAGGGCTAATAATGCGGGAAGTGAAGTGTGCACATCCCCTAGGTATCCCAAGATGTCTGCAAAAAGGGAAAGCTTGAACTCAACTTCTCCACGTGTAATCCCGTTATTCCTTGGTGTTCACGGATTGCTATCGCTAAGGGTTCCATCGTTAGCCATAAGGCAGTGGGGAGAAGGGACATCCCTGCCTTGTACCTCGGATTAAATGGAATGAAGCTGAAAGGTTACCATTAACCTGTACACGTGTGCATGTTGCTCTGTATGGTGCGGCTACTCATTTACAAATGTTTTCCCCAACCCCATCTTCTCCTGAAGCTTGACCATAAACCTCCATTCCACCCTGTCAAATGCCTTCTCCAAATCCAGGGATACCAGGCAAGTGACCAGGTCGGTTTCCTGTGCGAAATGCATTAGGTTAATCGATTTTTGAATGTTGTCTGATCTCTGCCTATCCCTAACAAATCCTACCTGGTCCCTGTGCACCAGGGATGGCAGTGTTCTCTCAAGCCTATTCCCCAAAAGCTTTGCCAATATCTTAACATCTGTATTCAGGAGAGAAATCGGGCGATATGAATAGCACATGGTTTAGTCTTTCGCTTCCTTAGGGATACTACAATTATAGCACCCATCATTGTCTCTGGTAGATCGCCCCCTTCTAGGACTTTGTTAAATACCTTCACTAAGTACGGACAAGTGTAAAGTGATATGTTTTATAGAAGTTGACCGCAAACCCATCGTCAGCTGGAGTTGGGCCCCCTTTCATCGTTTTAATTGTATGTATCACTCCCTCTTCTGTTATAGGTGGGTCCATTGCAGAGGCCGTTCACTGTGTGGCCCTGGCATCGGTAACCGCATCAGTAACGATTCCAGGAATTTAGTAATGTGCGATCCATCCCTCTCGTAGTCGGACTTGTACAGGAGTTTGTAATGTGTCGAACCAGTGGAAGGTCTTCTAGCCACCACCGACTTACTTTTCTGACTCTCAATTTCCAGGCCAGGATGCTGTCTGCCCTGTCCCCTTATTCGTGGTATTTTTGTTTGAGAAACAGGGGTTTCTACTCCGTGTCGTATAATGTTAGGTCGTTAAGCTGGGCCTTATACATTTTAAGTTTCTTTGCTATCTCTGGAGTCATGTATTTATTAGGGGTACCCCCACAGCCCCCTTCCCTGGGTGTATGACCTCAATTTTAGCCCTGAGATCATCTTCTTGCCTTAGCCATTCCTTGATCTTTGAGACTTGATCTGAATTAGTACCCCTCGTATCATTGCCTTGAAGTCCTTCCACAGCATGGCTGGACCCACCTCCTTGTTGTCGTTGAATTCAAAATACAAATGAATCTCCGTAAGGACATTTTGAGACACCACTTTGTGCTTTAGGAGGGTGTCATTACATTTCCACCTAACTTTCTCTTCATGGCCCCACCAGTCACCCGTCTCTATCTGGACCAGATCTTGGTCTGACCATGGCACCGAATCTACCCGAGAGCCGGATACTTGGCCTTTTAAACATCCAGCAGGATGAGGTCGATCCTTGAAAATGAATCATGAACATGAGAACAATATATGCTGGTGGGGTGTCTCCTGTGGGGTGGGGGGCGATCATGGAGTCCATAATGCCGAGTTTCCGTTTTTATTTTCTTAAATCTCTTTGAAACCCCATCTCTCAACTGAGTCGACCCCTGACGTGCCCATTCTCTTCCTGTCTCTTTAAGGGTTGAGCAGTATGTTAAAGTCCCCTCCCCCTATGGGAACTGGTGTTTCTCCTTCACTGTTCCCCAGAAAGCTATTTGACCCCCATTTGGGCAATACACTGTTCCCAACGTCAGAGTACTCTGCTTTATCTTTCTTTTGAGAAACCGATAACGTGCCTCCGGATCCCTGAGAACCTTCTCCGCCTCCAGGCCCAAGAGGTTAGACACTACTATGGTAACCCCTTTCTTTTTTCATGTATACAACGCTGGAAAAACTCCCCCTATAGGTTTAGATCCAAGTCCCGGTGCCTTACCCCTCAGCCAGTGGGTCTCCTGTAGGATAAGCACATCCAGTTTGGAGCGCATACATTCCTGTATCGCCAAATACCTTTTTGTGGGGGGAGTTAATACCCCTGGCATTCAAGGAGCGAATCGACATAACATTCCTTGATTAGCCATTGGAATTAGAGTGCCGCTGCATTACCCGTCCCTCCATTTTTGCGTGTAAATCCTCTAGCCTATCTGCTTGGAGGCCCTGCTGTTGTCCCAACTTTATCGCAAAATCACTTGAAAAAAACAAATAACCAAACTTCCCCAACTCCCAAATCCAACCATGGTTTAGTACCCTTTCCCCCCCGCCCTCAGCATCTAAATGCACTGCTCCACAGCTTGAATCCCCTATAGCCACCCTTATATGCTCCCGACAGTTCCCCCATTAGTGCGTATCCAGTTTCCGAGGAGCGCTTAAGGGCCTCCCGTCCTCCTTACATCCTCGGAGTCTCCCATCATGTATAAATTCTCACCCCTTACGCCCCATCATAATTGGACACAATAAGCTTGAAAGATACCACTGTGACAATGGAGACTTTGAATCGACCATGGCCCCTAGTAGCCCCGCTAGCTCTATGCGCCTTGTCGATAGTTGGTGCATTGGTGGCGTCGTCTCCGAAGAGTATTAACTATGTCATGGATTGCCCTAATAATATCCCTCTCCATTTCAGTCTTTCTTGGGAAAGCCAAAGGATCTAAGATTATTTCTCCTCTTCTTGTTCTCGAAAGCTTCCATCCTAAGGGCCATTTCATCCTCCTGTATTTCCACCTCAGACAGGCGCATGTCTATCTGTGTTTCCCGCATGTACACAGACGACTGATTGACTTCTAGGCCCTGTAGCCTGTCGTCCACCGTGTTCACTCTCCTGTCAAATTTGTCTAGTCTGTGGCCAATGTCAGAACAAATTCCCTCGATTTCTTCAAGCAGAGCCGTAGTGTCCTTTTTTTGTGGGAGTGATTTGTTGTTTTCTGACTTTTACTTTTCTGAATATCGAAATCTCTCCAGAGACCGCTTAAGATCATCAATAAGGGCTATATGGTAGCTTAGTCCTTTTTATAGCCAGACACCTTCCCCCTATCCCCGGGAGTAAATCAAGCAGAATGACACAAAAGAATCTTTGATTTCAGGATGAATCAGTTGAAGACTGCTGTGGTGTGGTTCTTCCGACGGACAAACTGAGGAGGGGCTCGGAGAGATCAAGATGGCGATGTCCACCAAGCTTACAGTACCATTTGGTCCCTAGCCCTTACGATGTGCTGGACTGTTTGTCAAGTGCTTCTGGCCGTGTGGTGGCCCTCGCAGCTGGTATCCACCAGATGCAGGCTCTCTGGAGGCCCACTGAGTCGCCTACGGTTAATGACTTCACGTGTCCTAGTTGGGCCCACTTATGTCAGGTACCCCTATTTTGCATAAATAGTTGGAGCTCCTGTCGTGGTTTTCTTCATCTCAAGGTGTGCATGCCTGTGTGTTGCTCTGCCCCTCTAGCACTGTGCAGTCGACCCTCCCCTTCTTGCAGGTCAGTGACTCTCTAGCTCGTGAAGATCGGGGATGACTTAAATGGTCTCAAGCATAGGAGAATGAGCTGCGTGGGAGGTTCCTTCCCACTGTTAATGTTGTCGCGCTCGTACACAAGTGAGAAAGAAATGTACCAAATGAGTGACCTGTGAGCACTGTGACCAGCTTCTCCTCATTAACACAAAGCACACTTTTAAAGCCAGAGAATTAAAGTAATATGGAGAGAAAGATATTGCTGTTACAAGACTGCCGACTGGCAACATGGGTCAGTTGCTGGGATCCCCACAAAAGGCTCATGGCCCCTCTCAAATGAAAGGGTGGAAAGACCATGATGCCGTCTCTGTCCTCCTTGACACATCATGTTTCAAATATTTCAAAAAATACGGCAGTGTGAAAAGGCAATGAGGTGATAACACTTCTGTATACCCCAGGGGAAGTGACGTCCAAAAGGGCTCGCGTAAATGCAGTTTGCAGTGTCTCAGTCGGCTTCACAGATCATGGACAGAGTGTAGCTCATCTTTTTTGAATTTCAGGAAAGTTAATGCCAAAATGTTTACCTTTCTTTTTACTTACCCAAGATCCCAAAGTCTGAGTTCAGAATGAATTCTGTTCTGTAGACATTCGACCGTGAAGCAGACAAAACCTTACAATAGGATATGGCAAAAGCATTGCTTGCAAACCTTACAGACTGTTTCTGTGCCCCATAATGAATGAATGAGTTCAGCAGAAAAGGGCCTTTCGATTTATTGAGCAATAAGGAGCACGAGCCAGGATGGAATGAGTTGCAAAAAAAGGTACTGATCCTCTAAAGTCTGAGGAGAAGGCAAGGAGTAAGCTGAACTCTAGCATAGACCCTTGTAAAAGTGAAAAGGCAGTTTGGACGGATGAAAAGAAACATTTTGTGTATAGAATGCAATAATATTAATGTTTAAATCACACTCAATTCCATTCTATGTTTGTTTAAAATGCTGAAGAGCACATAAAGCGCACTACATTTAGTGCATACATCTTTGAAGATACAAAGCAAAGCGTAGACGTAACTACGTAACTTTCAAAGAAACTACTGAAAGGAATTATTAATCCAGCTACGTTAATTGGTTTAGCGGAGTTGCAATTACAAAGTGAAGCAGAGGTTTCGAGCTCTGTGTGAAGGTGCACTGGAGTACTGTTGCATTCTGTCAGTGCTGGTATTTCAAGGTTACAAGGTGAACGCCTGCAGCCAGTGTGATCTTCTGTGCAGAGCTAGGATATTTTCAGCACAGAAAGCTATATCAAATGCTTTACTAACATAAATGTATTCGAATGACCACTCACAAACTGGGTAAGAAGCTATCCCACTTAATCGTAACCCACCATCAGAGCAATACACATCGTCACAAATGCATGTCAACTGCATCAATGAAATTAACCGGCCATTTAACATGCCTACCTTCAGTACACTGGAGGATGCTGCTCCTTGCTCACGCTGGGCTGGCTGGGCCTCGGGCAGCCAGGCCTGGAGTCATAAATCTGTAGGTTTTGACAGCAAAATCGGTAGGCGCTAGGACTGCTTAAAAAGCTGTCGCGTATCGCCTGGATTGGTAGGGTTGACAAGTATGTAGGTATTCTTTCTAGTTGTAGTACATGGGTGGCTCAGTGGGGTAAGGGAATCATGGGAGATCTCATTTCCTGTCATGACAGTAGATTGCTCTTGTACGGACATATCAGAAAAGGAGGAATGTATTAAATGTGCTCTGGGTTTAGAAGAGGGGGGACTACGTTACTTTTAAGGGTCAAAAGATGGTTTGGTTTCCCATGGTATTTTCTCTTTCCTCTTTCTAAGTTAAAGAGTTGGGGGTGCAACAGGATTCTGCTAACGATATCCTCCAAAGACAGAGGAGATATCGGGTAGGTGCATGTCGGACAAAAGGGGTGGGTGGAATACCACGTCTCCAAGGATCCCCCGTCCAGGAGATCCTCCCGCACTGGTCCAGCCCCAGGGTCTGGTTCCAAAGGCGATGGGTGTGCCCTGTCCACCTGAACAAAGAATCCCTGGGGTCTATATGTTAAACTACCCTCTGGTTTCTCACACTTTCCCCAAAGTTGTGTGAGAGGCTCCTAGCGAAATCAAGAGAACCAATAAGGGGTTTGTTGTAAATTTTGGTTGTAACATTTCACATGGCCATTGAGAATTATGATTCCTGGAACGTCGAGGAGAGTTGCTCATTGGACAATCTGCAGGCTTTACACGCTGGTATTGCCTGTAATTTCTAGTGTATACTGCAGCTTCTTCAATGCATGTCACATAACTTTATACTCCCTGCTTTATATTCCTCATTGCACTTGCCCCCTTTACAAGCAGTGCTGCCCCTCCCAGACCACTTCATCCCCAGTGCCCACACCACTTACCACCTCTGCTTAGTTTTATTGTCTGTGGCACCTTCATCATCGTAAACTAAGGCAGACATGAGCGTGATTGCAGCAAACTGTAGCCAATTCCACACCACCCAGGCAGATTCGCGTAATATGAAGGGTAACCTGCAGACAATTCCCCTAAAATTGGGCAAGCCACGGTACTTGACCTTTTCATTTAATTGGAATAGATTTATAGAACACTTCCCACACCCTCACCCGTGTGCTTAATGAGTTATTGGCCTTAAAACTTTAAGCACCTGAAACACGTGGTAACACCCAATTAGATCGAAAACGACTGACCGAATGGATGTTTTGAACTAATTGGGCGTTACTGTTTTGTTCAAATACAAAAATACCCAACATGAGGAGAGGGGGCTGTGCGGTGTCCCCTGCTGCCCATGTTCGGTATTTGGAGGTTTCAGGGGTGCAGGGATGTCCCCCGCTTCCTTGCCATTGGCGGCAGGTGACAAAAAGAATGGGTGCCCGAGCAGTTACACTGCGGGCAGTCCACAAGCAAACAAATCAATAACGATCAAACAGCCCAGATCCAAACACGTGGCATGCTCCTCGGGCACAGTTTATAAAGCTTACTTAGAACATTGGAATGTTGTCGGTTCCTTTTCAGACAATGCAGTGGCATGCAGTAGTATGTTCTTCAGCCCAATATTATAAATATCTTTTTTCTTTCCTTGTTTTAAACAGATTTGTCTACCCTCATGGTGTGGAATGTTCTAATAGCCATAATGACCCCTCATCTCAGGTAGTTATATCCCTTTGTCATTTGCTTGGGCCTACTAACTTGGGTCATGGGCTGTTGCAAGCTGATGATGTCCTGGGAGTGTGGCACTATGGTTGTGGGGAAGCTGAGCAATGAAAAAAGTGAGGCAATGGCAAGCTTGTTGTGGTGGGTTGGAAGAAGGAGTCAGATACTTTGAGGACATTGTTGTACTCTCTTTATTAAACTAAAAGAATAATGCCCATCTCTGCCTATGACTAAAGGAAGTACCCTACCTATCTAAAGAAACTAAAGGTGCTTATCAGATGTCGGGAAATCCAAAGTAACTCTGTCCTCCGTCGAAGATAACCCTCTCTGACCCTACCTCTAAATATAACTAAAGTAAAAATAGGCCAAGCGAATGTCTTCTTCTCTTGGTCTATTCTTTATCCATGTTTATTGTTATACTATATACTTCTTGGTATAGTCCATTGTGATAGTATTTCTTATTAGGTCTTGTAGTTCAAGACAACTTTTGGTTCTTGACTTTTCTATGATCCTCTCTTGGTAGTAGTTTTTCCTACAATCTTTTCTCCTCTCCTTGGTAGACGTTCTTCACAGTCCTTCTCTTTATGCTTTTGCAAATATCTTTGCTGCTACTTCCCTTTAGGCTTTCTGTGTCAATTGTACTCTGTATGGGATTTAGGGCCTCCTCACAAGTTGGGCAGTATCCCAGTGGTAAATCTGCCAGGAAACCGGCCAATGCTATTAGCGTTACCGCAACTCGGTCCGACACTATTAGCTGTTAATCCCCATAGGACTCTATAGGGCATTTTTGCTGCATTTCCTGTAGTGTAACCTGTGCCACAGTAAATGCACCGAAAATGGGTAGCAAGTGACAAGATGAATTTTCAGCATCTCCAACCTTTCGCCCAAACTCGGGATTGGGTGGAGCAGTACTGCGGCGGTAATCGCGCTACCTCTGCTTTTTTACCATTCTGCCGAGTCCATGATGAGGCACTTGGGGTTCTTCTATCATCTTCAGTTGTGAGCCTTATCTTTCCTTTCTCTTCATATGGTTTAGGCTTTTCCTTCGTATCTGCTTCAACTTTGCATATATAGGGTTCTTGCCCTTCTTCCCAGGATTTCCGTTCCCAGTCTGTTAGTTCCCCACTTGGGCTGTTTAAATGTCTCTTATCACTTGTTGTTCACTTCCCTTCTTATCTGGGGGCTTCCACAATATTTTGATCTCTGTACTGGGATGAGTTTCTCTTTTCATATACTCCCGGTCTTTCTGTACTGGATTATTTATTATTTGTTCCCTTCAATTGTCATAGTTCCAACCAGTTAGCTTTTTGGTTATAGTTTTGATCTTAAGACTGGAACGAGTTTCTTCACGTAAATGATTCCCCGGCGGCCTCCCGCGGTTCGCTATTTCTCCGGTTCCTTTCGTGATGTAGGAAAGGGTTGCAGGGCTTGGCTCTCAGGTACTTCTTCTCGCTCTCTTGGCTGTTCTCAGTTTCTCGTTCTCAGCTCGGAGTCGGGCATCTACTGTCTGCATACGCTGGTGCTAGGAAAGTGTTTAGACTTTCCGTCGTGGTAGTCTCTGCACTGTTCTTCGGGCGTTCTTCCCACCACTCTACATGCGTGGTCGGGCCACTACAAAGTGCCTTCTCCTTTTCTCCTGGTTCGTACGACTTTCCTTGTGGTCCTGTACACTTGGATTACGGCGTCTTGCAATCTTCTGCTCTGCTTCTTTGAAACCTGCAGACTCTGCAATGCACCTTGACTCTGCCTTCACAAGGCATTATGAGATCAGGGGGCTTCCCCTGTGTATCGGGCTCTCCTTGCCTCCTCCTGCTCGGACTCGTCGCAGTTAAATACACATCTTGACTTAAAGGGATATTTCAGTCCCATGTACACAGCTATGGGAGTTCCTTACAGAAACGGGAGTCCTTTTCCCCAAAGGGGGATTCTCCCCCGTAGGGGAAAAAGGAGGAATACCGGTAGTTTGTCACATTGGATACAACTAAGCCTTTATTTGAAGATCTTCTCAGAATGGGGTTGGTAAAATACCTTTGGGGCATTGGGGAAATGGCTAAAAACCAAAAAGGAATGGCAATGGAAAATTAGTCTGGGATAGGCTAATGCAAAGTGAGGGGGTGAGGTGTTTTCAACCTTTAATATGGTGTTTAGCTCAAAAAGAATCCAAACCTACGCTATGCACCCGAGCTATCCAAAGTAGAAGTTATGAGGTGGCCAACCAAAATGTTCCAAAACATAATCTTTAACTGTCCCGTTAGCCCACAGGCTAACCCTTGTCTATGCAACACAGTCTAAGGTTCTGGCTGAATTAAAACTACAATGTCCAGCCCTATTCTGCTAAATAATCCAAAACAGCACAGACCCTCAGCCTCCCTCCCTTGGGAGAACTTGCAAAACCTGTGGGGTCTCCTGCGTCTGGTTCTTTCCATCAAGGGTTTCTTTCAGGCTTTTCCCAGTACCCTTCTCTACAGGGCACTGTGGTTCGGTTAACGTCCACTGGTTTTGGACTCCTAGCCGCCATCTAAACTAGGGCTTTCCCTTCTAGCCCTTAAATGCCAGAGTATTTGTTTCACAATGTACAACAAAATTGCCACCTTATACCAGGTGGGGGTTGAGCAGGTAACCTCTTCTCTCAAGGTTGTAATACCATGATATTCCAGCTCTACCTGGTAAGCAGTTCACTGTTTTTTTTTTCTTCTTTTGTATCAAGTCTTCCTTCTGTGCCTGGAGCCGTGGTAGATGTGTTGCCAGGTCGGAAGCAAAAAATAAGCTGAATGCCCTTCAAAAACAAGCCCAAAACAAGCTGACTCCCATCCAAATAAGCGGAAAAAACAAGCGTGCACCTAAAAAGTTGTGGAAAGGTCTCAAAAGTAAGAAACATAACACAACAAGAAAAAACGTACATAGACAGAACACTGACATAGTGTGTTAGAACAACAATATTTTATTGCATGGTGACTAAAAGTCCCAGATTGCAAAATAATACGGCCCTGAAATATTTGTATTTATTGTTTTATATAGCGCCTTAATCCAAGGCGCTATATAATATTGTAACATGGCCAATTGGAAGCTGAAAAGAAACATGGCCTTCCTGAATACATCTTTCTGAGAAAATGTTTTATATAGATTCCAATAATCCTCTAACCCAGTCTTGCAAAAAAAAGTTTTAAAAAAATAAATAAATAAAGGATGTTAGTGGATAATGCGTCAGCACTGGGGATATCACCAGGGTAATATTGCTATAGAGTGACGCTTGCTAAACTAAACCAATCCCCTTCTTTACATCTTTACATGTCAGTGTGTCTGCCTGCATGACAAAACTTTTAAAGTGCGCTTTTTTTGCATATGTTTAGGCATTTGGCATTGATGGGCCACCTGGTGGGCAAGTAACGATCCCATCAGTGCCAAACACTTAAGCATATTCAAAATACAGGGCGCACCCGAGAGCAAGACAAAGCAGCAATTGCCGTCAAGTGCTGCCAGCAGCCCAGTGCAGGACGCTCTGTGCGACGTGTAATGGGCTTAACAGCAATATAAACAAGGCAAGTGTCGGTACCATGGGAGGAAGATGGCAGCCTACCATTGCTTAGGGGTTCTGGAAGGCAGGCAATACAATTTGGTAATGTCTGTCTCCGTGCTCCCTGGTTGGCTAGGGAAGCCTTCCTGAGTGCCAAATACTATTGTTCTGGGTTTTGTGTTGGAATCAATCCATGCACCAGTAGCCAAATTAGAAATTGTAGTGACCGGATGACACTTTTTTCGGCCCTCATGTTACAGCCGTTTCTAGGAATTGGTTTTATTATGCCCACAGATTGGACAGGTGGCGTTATTGTTGTTCCTCTTTTCCCTTTTTCTCAGCATGTCCACTTAAGGAATCTCTACAGTTTCTAGGTTAGACATTTGTAATGAAGTATTTGTTAATCGCTAAAGCAAGATTAGACACATTTCAGCGCAAATAGAATGCTGCAGCTAAACTTTTCCTCTACTTAGGTGCTTAATACAACACCCACACTTTGCTCTTCGCATCAGTTGCCCGTATCAAAGCAAAGACTTGGGGTCTCATTATGAGTATAGCGGTAAGTGGTAAAATTGGCGGTAACTGTTACCGCCAACTTTACCACTGTGCCAAATTACAAGTGACCAACAAAATAAGCAGTAAATCCACCAGCGCAATTACCTCCGGTTGAATTACCTCCAGCGGTAAATCCACCAAGAATCAGCAGAAACGGCGGTGGGGCTAGACGGAATCACTTCCAAAAAACCCATTACTGCCAGATTACATATAGAAAAACGGCTGAATTACCTTAAAAAATGGGAGTAAATTATGCAAAAGAAAACAGCACAATTACCTCCACAAAAAAGCTGGAGGTAAATGCATACAGGTGTCACAAATCAAGGCGCAAACGCACCAGATCCACTGAGGTGGAGTATAAAAGGCCCTCACCTACCCCCAATATACATCCAAGCAACGTCCAGCCACAAGCGGGCATAGATTACAGGCTCCACAATCTGCCACTCTACATCGAGCTACAGCAGCATGCTAGACCACAGCAGAGAAGGATACAGGCACAGTAAAGGTGCAGGAGACGCATACTGCGGACGGCACCCATATCATGTGTCCAACCATCCCCATGGACACTCCCGGACAGCAATTTAGTCCCCTTATACTGATTGGACCATCCCACCATCGCCAAACTACTCACCCTGACACAGGCACAACTGCAGAGTGCCATTGCCATCAAAACAGCCATATCGCCCCCCCCCCTCCCGCCGTGCTGAAGCTCGTGGCAGTCCTACATTTCTGGGGCACAGGTGCATTACAACACACAGTAGGGAGTCTGCATGGGATGTCCCAGCCCACATTCTCCAAGGTGCTGGAGCAAGTCCTGGATGCCCTAATGATGAACACACATTTTGGCATTGGGTTGCACCCGTGTGGCATTGGTACCCCCCCAGGCAACAGAACAGGCATACCGCAACCGGAAACAATCTCTGATGAATGTGCAGATGACCTGCAATGCTGACCTCACCATCAGTCACTGCTGTGCCTGATATCCTGGGGCCAAACATAACTCACTGATTCTGCGCAACAGCATAAGATGCGTACATGTGGATAAGTAGCACTCAGACCTGACTGGCAAAAGCACTGACACACACCTGGGGTACTTAAGCAGTAGTAAAGTGAATGAGCTACAAGTCCCAGCATTCAACAACAGGGATACACAGACCAGGCCAAGCACCCTGACTCACCCAGCCCAGGACACATACTTGAAACATGTGATGACACAAGGCATCCAGCCATGCAAGTCAGCACCATGCAATCGGGGCTATGTACAACCCGTGTAAGCATTGCCATTTACCCTAGATATCGTACTGCTACACCATAGTTGACCAGTGCAATGCCGATGTCACAGCAGTGACAGCTACCACGTGATTGCCGACTCCCACAACATGAATGACTGCAAGTGAACCATGTAGCCCAAGTCCCACCAACCTCGATGCACAGAAGGTGCACCGTGCCCATCCACTGAGTCATGCACATAGGGTTATACACGTCAGGACCATTAACTTGTTCCCTGGCCCACACACAGCCATGTCTCACGCAGTCTATTCATGTTTTGCAGTTTACACTGTATACCTGCAGTTGCATGGCCACAGGAGATGGGCTATAATGAGGCGCAGAGAAGAACAAGGTCATGGATTGAGCAGACATTTGGCCTTCTGAAATCAAGGTGCAGTTGCCTACATCACACAGGCGGTGCACTGATGTACATCCCGAAAACATTGGCAAAATTGTAGTGGTCTGCGTCATGCTGCACACCTTGTGCATACCTGCGCATCATGTCTGTGCCACACATATTGACTTTCTGCATTGTAGGCTGATGCCACCTTTCAAGATCGGGCTGCGCATCATGTCTGTGCCACACATATTGACTTTCTGCATTGTATGTTGATGCAACCCTCCAAGAAGGGGCTACGCATCATGTCTGTGCCACATATATTGACTTTCTCCAATCATTGCATGCAAATGCCGCCCCTCAAAAGGAGAACACGCAAACTGTATGTCATTGCTAGCACTTCTATATCTGTAAGACTTCAAATGCACTATGTAACTAAGTAAGCTTTCTTAACAGCGCCACGATGCCCGAGGGCAGTTGTGCGCTACACAAATGCAAATAAATAAATAAATACATCGGAATGTTGAAATGCCAGCAGATGAGGACAATGACCCCCTCTAGCTCTGATGAGGAAGATGCTGGAGGATTGAACAGGGCACCCTGGGCCGTATAGGATGCACCGCCAGGAGCTCACGGAAAAACATTTTTTACTCTAGAAGCATGCCGCCCATACATGCAACGTATGCATATGTCTAAATTGCATTGAAAGAAAACCCTCAAACTGATCACGATTCAAATGTGTTTGTTTATGGCAACAAGGAAACCCCAGCACCAACACCCATCCACCCCCAGCACTAAGTACTACTCCAATAGCGCTTACGCTTATCCCCCTTGTCTGCAAGCTTAGCGGCATTTGAGGCATGCCGTTCAGCCCCTGGGCAGGGTGCTCGCCAATTACCCCCCTCAGTAGGGGTAACAGACTGTGAGCTCCCCTGCACGCTCCCCCGTAGATGGTCCATGCTGAGGTGTATGGCTCTGGCCATGGACTCGTGGGATGAGGACAATTGTTCAGCCAGCACCTGCACCCGCTGGCTTGTGAGGCACAGGCTTGCATTGCAAGTCACTGTGCTTCTGCAAAGACGGTCGATTTATTTTGACAACCGTCTGGAGGCCCCCTGTATTCAATCACGCATGGCCTCCACATCTCCCAAGTGTTAGCTGGTTGGATGCAAGGGAGGCACACTCCTGCTAGTCTGCCGTGCCTGCAGTGGCCTGCTCTGATTGCAGGCTTTCGTCTACACTATGCCCCACCTTTGCGTCCATAGTCTGACCTGTAGTGGTTGTGTCCTGGCTTGTTGCTTTTGGCACCGATTGCACAATTGGTGTCTGTTGTGGCCCTTTGGCCATGTCCATCTGGACGGCCAGATTGGCAGTGGATGGCCTGGTGCCTCTTTTTGGGCGGCACACTCCCACTCCCCGAACTGCCTTGGCCTGGCTGCTTGCTGGCAGTGGTTGGTGCAGGTGTCGTGGAGGGGCGAGCCTCCTTGGTTCTTTCATGGGTGTCTTGCATTCCTGTTGGGGCAAATTGAAATGTGTGTTGCCTCATTGGTGCTTGGCAAATCAACATTCACTGTTACTTGTACTATGTTGTGACTATGTGTTGGGCCTCCTAGGGGGGCGGGGGGAGCTGTCATCATGTGTCAGCCACTATGTACATGGCATACATTGCGTCTGGCCGGCCAGCATCATTCAGTGGAGCATCCCTGGGATGTGTCGGGCTACAGGCTGTCCTGCCCAGTGGTGCATTAGGACTGTTGGTGACCGGTATCCTGTGGTGCAGTCAGGTGGGTGCAGTGCATTTGGTTGTGTGTGGGTCAGATGGCCATGTTGTCAGATATGTACTCCACAATGTGTATCTACATGGGGCATTGTAGTCGAGGGGCTAGTGGCTGTGGCGCAACTATCCACTGTTGTGTATCCATGGGCATGGACAAGTCATATGGTTGCATGGTGGCTATGTTGCCTGTGCATTGGTATCATGTTAAGGGTTTTCTGTACCCACTGATTAATGTCATTGTGGTCTGATGCCTCACATGGATGGTGATTGCTTGCTGGGGTTCACGTTGCTTGCTTACATGGCAGCGTGGGTGTTCGTGGATGCCTGCAGGGTTGTCCATTTATGGGAGCATATGTCACTGTGGTACTCACCAGATTCAGCTTGGCTGCTGGCTCCTAGCTCGGCTGTACCCACGCCCTCAATCCCGCCCATGTGCAGGATGCCACTGACCACTTTCTCCCACGGTGTCAGTTGCAAGGGTTCCACTGACACACTTCCAGTGGCAGCTGTCTCCAGGCGGTGGATGGAGAGGCTACTGACCCTGGCCTTGATGTTCTTCCACCTCTTTCATGTCCTCTACCTCACGTTGGACGTGGCCTATGGCCACCACCTTGTCCCGGATTTCAGCTCATATGATATTCTTGCACTGTTGGCTGGTCTTCCTGTGCGATGCCCCATAGAGCTCCTCAGAGTGGGTGACCACTTGCTCTGCCAACACGGTGAGCTCCTGCTCCGTGAATTTAGGCATCCACTGCCTCATATTGGGCACCCTGCCTTTGCTCTTTCCTGAGGACATGTTTGGCCTGTGCTGGGTGGTTGACTGGCACTACTATCTTGAGATATTCAGTGGATTGTGATTTCCAAAATGGCCGCTGCAGGGCTTCATTATATAGCAATGATGAATTTCCGCTAGCGGAAATTCCATTGACTGCCATGGCGGTAACAGAAATTCTGGCAATTGTTGGTGGAATTTCATCGTTCCACGGGTTGTTCGGTGGTAGCTCCGCTGGGCGGAATTACCGTTACCACCATTGGTGTGTGCGCATGACCGGCAGGTTGTAATTAGTTAGAAATTCTGCTGATTCACACGGCCGTAACACTAATTATGCCACAGCGGCGTTACCACCGAAATACCACCCAACTCGTAATGAGGTGCTTTATGATTAGTTCACCAAGCCTTTATAATGCTCTAGCATGTGGCCCAAACAGTCATGTTTGTCAGTGTTTTTTTTTTTTAATTGGTGACTGAATAAAACTCTCCTTACCCAGGTAATTTTACAGGAGCACAGTGAGAGCCTGCATGTTCTCCTTTATTGAGAAGCTCTGTCCTTTATTACTCTTCCTGAGGGATCAAACCTCACGCAAAGAACAAGGCACATAATGCTCCATGAAAAACTCAGCCTGAACAGAAAGACTGTACAAAAGATGATTCTCTTTGAAGGGCGGGCATTACCTAAAAGAGCATAAGAATCTTTTGCCTTTGCCGGCTTCGCATCTCACTAAATCTTTTGTCTAAGGTTGTTCAAAAGATTGGTAATAGGTCTCACTTGTTTTAGACCTAAATATCACACATTTGAACTTCCTTCTGTTGTCTTTTATTACACAGTATATTTAAAAAGTGGCGTTGCCACTGAAATGTGGGAAATATTTATGAATGTGTATTTTCACCTAGCACATCATTGCTAGTAGTAAGCACACTATTGATGGTTTCTAAAAACCCTGCTTAGCGTGTCATTGCCAGGTTCCACCTTGCCCAGTTATGAAATTACCTTAAGCCCACTTATATTGCCAGTTTTCATTATGCCCAGTTGCCAGGTTATCGGAATACCTAGTTTGCACATAATTTCCAATTTCTGCTACCCCCCCCACCCCCAGATCATGGTCAGTTTCCAGGATGTTCATTTAACTCATTGCCAGTCCACTCCCAGCAGGTTTTATCTTCTGTTGCAAGAAAGAAGGGATGCCAATTCTCTCCATGGTGGTCGAGGGCCTTTGCAGGGGGCGAGGCTACGGCCACTCCAGAACAGCCTCTGCCACCCCCCACCCATTGGTTTGGAGGCTGGCCTGAATGGCATGAACTTCCAGGTCTGGTATAAACACCCTAATGGGTCCTCTCTCAGCAACTGCATTTGAGAACTTATTAACGGCAAACTCTCATCTGGTCATTGCGCTGGCTCTACAACCAGCAATTTATGGTTGTTATACATGTAGTCTCGGTTGCAAACGTTTTACAATCTCAGTATACCCCCACTCTTAACAGTAAAGGTATTCTCCTGATTAGAACAGGACATCCGGACATGGCACATCATGTGTCACTTCCTGAAGTGCTATGACTTAATGACGACATGACACCCTAATGTGACTTCACATAACAATCAAAGCAAGATCCCGTTTTACCAAGACCGGTTTACTGAATTCTAACTCGCGGTTTACTACACAGTTCCAATATAGTCAAAGTTTGCACAATTGCAGTCCAAGCCTAGTGTGCACAATCTCAGTATAAACCCACATTGACATCTCTGTACACAGCCAGTTAAACACTAAATTTTCTCACAATTTTCACAATCCTGGTGTATTCCCACCTGGACAACCACAGCATACTTCCAGTTTAAATACCCTAATATATATATTCAATAAAAAAAGTTAGTTAATGATCAGTTAAGGTAAAAAAAAAGTATTGCAACAAAACCCTGGAAATTCAACTAAAGCCACCTTTACGTCGCACCCCCTGTTGCGCAGCCTATGACCAAAATGATGACATCACTGGTGACGGCTCTACACTCGCCAGCGACAAGAGTTGAACTCCTGCACACGGACACAGTTTTCATCCGGTTTATGGATGGTCCTTCGTTCGCAGACCCTGTCCTTGGACAGCCGGTGCGGTCTCAATGCTGGACTCGCTTATCTCCAAGACGCCGCAGCGCCCTGCTTCTGCCCCTACTTTGGGACTCACTTTGTCCTCTATTGCCATCTAACTCCTTCTGCCTTTAATCTCGCCCAGGTTGGTGGGATCTGACTCCTGAGGACAGTGGGCCTCCTCCATCTTTCAACCCTTCATACTTATAATTAATGTATCATCTTTTAACAAACTGCTACAAATGAAAGCTTATGAAGTAGTTCTATTCTGTATGTGTAGCTGTTGACTACCTTTCACAATGTACTCATTCTTATGAACTTTTTTAAAATGCGAAAATCACATATGTAGAAACGTAAGGGTGGTCTACATATGTGCAAATACCTAGAGTGATCTTATGTCTGATGCCTTCAGTTAAATAATCATTGTTGTCATATAGGATGTTATTAGTGATGGCACCAGTGATGCCATCAGTGAAGTCATATATGATGGTATTGGTGATGTAGCCAATGATGTCACCTTTGACATCATTGTGCTCATAGGCTGCGCAACGGGCGCAAAGTTAAGGTGGCTTTAGCTGAATTTTAAGGGTTTTTTTGCAATATGTTTTTTACCTGAAACTGATCATTAACTAAAGTTTTTCATTGAATTTCAAGGGTTTTGTTATACCATAGATTTTTTGGCTGTGCCAACTCTATATTTTAAAACACTTGCAACCTATCGCTCAAAGATGTTTGTCAATCACAGACTGCTTTTGACCTGTTTTGAGGGGAGAAAAGTCGCTCAGTAAATGAACATATATCTTAAAGTGAAATATACAATGTAGTTCAATTGACCTTCCCCTTGGAAGAAAGTGTGCTGGACAAGATAGCATTGACCATTAAAAAAGTTATAAACGACAGAAAAATGTACTTGAGGGAGGAACTGTACTAAACTGCTAAATAGCATCTATCTTGAAATCCAAGCCTGGATGGCCACCAATGGCCTTTGCCTCAATGATGATAAGACCAAGTTAATGATCGTGGGTTCGCTGGCACGTCTGAATAAACTCAACACCAGATACTCTTCTTTCATCATTGATGGCAACATAATCAACGTCTCTAAAGAGATAAAAACTTTGGGGGTCTACCTCGACTCAACTTTCTCTTAAAAAACAGGTCAACAGTGTTGTATCCTCCATGGCCTATACTAATAAACTGATCTACAGTTGTAAATCTTACCTATCCACAAGCAAGTGCTTAACGTTGGCCAGAGCACTTGCTCTATCAAAAATCGATTACTGCAATACACTCTTCCTTTGCTCCTCCGAATGCAACCTAAACAAACTCCAGGTACTCCAAAGCTGCACTCAATGTCCAGAGATCATGCCACATTTCCACCCACAGACACAATGCCAAATGGCTACCCATCCGAGATAGAATCATTCTACGCACCCTGGCCATCACACACAAATGCATTACAAACTCTGCCCCGAAATACCTGGCAGACAAAATCTGCATTCACCAACCCACAAGTACTACAAATCCTCGCAGTCCCACAACTTAGTGGTCCCAAGATACAATCTAAAAACAGCAGGAGGAGCCAGCTTCCCTGTTCAAGCTGCCAAACGCTGGAACTCTTTACCCATCCCCCTCAGACACAAACCCTCATTCCTTACTTTTAAAGCCAGTACAAAAAACTGGCTGAGCAACAAGCCTCCTCCGTAAAATGTACTCGCTTTCCAACCAGCCTAGATGCCTTGGCTTAGCCTCCGCAGCTCATTACTGTACTTTCCTTCCTGTGTCTTACTGCTCAACCCACCTGTAACCAGGGTCCATCTGTTGATGATATTCTGTATGCCTGTCTATGACTGTAACCTTTAAATTTCTCAAGCGCCCAGTTACCTCAGGGTTTAGCGCGCGATACAAATATTAAACAAATACAAAAGAAATATGCTTGCAAGTATAAAAGGTGTTCACCTTTTAAACTCTGCAATCTGTAGTCAAATATTCCCTGGAAAACAAAATATATTTTATGCAGTTTGAGTTGGGTTAGGGTGAGTGGGCGGGGTGGAGAGGGTGCATGTTGGGTGGATGGAGGTAGAGTATAGGGTAGCGTGGGTGGGTGGGGGTAGAGAGGGTGGCGGTAGGGTGAGAGGGTGGCGGTAGGGTGAGAGGGTGCGGGTACACTGGGTGGAGTATGGTGGGTGGGGGAATTGAGAGCATGTTAGGGTGGGTGAAGTTAGAAGGGGGTAGGATGTGTTGGATATAAAGGGTCGGGGTACGGTGGACGGGTAGAGACAGTGGGGGTAGGATGCATGGGTGAGGGTGGGTGGTCGAACGAGCGTGGGGCAGGATGGGTGAGTGGAGGTACAGAGGAAGGGGTAGATGGGGGTGAATCAGGGTAGAGAGGGTGCTGGTAGGGCAGGTGGGAGTAGAGAGGATGGGTGTAGGTTGACTGGACAAACATTTCAAAAGAATAAATGTAAATACCTCTGGCTTAACTCATTTCCTTTGCTATCCGCCCTAATGTTATAAACACAGAATGATATTTTCTATGCGATTGTCAATCCATTCTCTTCTAATATATGTATATGCTATTGGACTGCGGAACAGGCAGAGTTAAGCCAGTCCTGAGTTCCACAAAGCATTGTATTTCCAGGGTTTAGTTGCAATAAGTTTCTCACCTTATCCGCCCTAATGATATATCCTCATAATGCCATTTTTCTCTGTGATTGTCAATCCATTCCCTTCTAAAATATGTCCTCATGGGCTTTGCAACAAGAACACGACAAGTTAAGCCGGTCCTGAGTTCCCCAATGCGTCCAGTATGCACGGCATTTGATGTCATCAGTGATGTAATTAGTGATGCCACCAGTATAGTTGTGGCCGTAGTTGGTCATATAGGTGTGTCCATGGTATGGTTACAAACAGTGGACACAGCCATAGGCTAGGCCTCCAGTCATCTGGACACTGGCCATGGCCACAGTAATATGTGCACAGTGATTATGTAATGAACTAGCTGTTTCTGGCCCGGCATAACATAAACCATTCTAGCATATCTTAAAGGTCAATATCCGTCAATATTTCATAGTGTCACTTTTGTTCCCCATCTTAAATATCGGAATTAACCACCGATGGCTTACAGGAAGGGGGGGGGCGTAGGTTCATGTGGCTTATAAATGGTCATTAAATAGGCTAACCTATAGGAAACTGTCTTCTTTTGAATTTGAAAGGCATATTTTTATCAGATGGAATGAGAGGTATGCGCGGTATAAGAACAGTATCTAAGTTTAGCCCATCGATTACAGAGGCCTCTTTGAGGTGTCTTTGGAGACACATAATTGTCAAGTGCCTGTAATGGCATAAAATTGGATAGTAGCATAATTACAGCACCTACTTTCAGTTTGAGCTTGTAAGTAGGCATTTGTGCTACAGAGTTTCACTCTTTAGAGACTGAAATGTTGAGCCACTAATTAACTGTTCATTGACACTGGAGCCACCATTTCCTGTGTGAAGAGAAGTGGGGGTGGAATGAAGTAACTTGAAATTATTCTGTATGTTTGTGATAGTAGAAGGTGAAGGTAACCACGTAGAACCGAGCTCATTCCGTTTGTTAAAATGATCGCTGTTGTAGAAGTGGAAGTCCACACAGAGGTGCACTTTGCTATTTGGACAGCAGAGGGCATCTTAACACTGAGAAACTGCATCAGCTGAGTACGGAAACATATCTAAGCGGTGTGCATTATAAATTGATTCATGTGGTTATTGGGCTTACAAAATGCAATAAGCATCATATTGGTATAGACCTTTAGATATGGTAAGAACTGGATCATTTGCGCTTTTCTGAATGCTAAAAAAAACAATTAGTTATAGACATATTTCTGAAATACAATTATTTACAGTTGTAGTACACATGTTGTTTTTTTACTCTCATAAGTAGTACATTGTATGCACTCTGTTTGATACATTTGTGTGTGGTACACTGTTGTCTTCACATATAATAATCAGTGGGAAAAAGTCCAAGGTGGATTGAAAAAACCCATACACTGTCTAATGTTTACATGCCAACATGCATTCAGAAAATCCATGATATAAGTTTATACAGTTTATTAGACCACTCTTTTAGTTTTACTCATTGCTTTTTTCTTTGGACTACTGAGCAGCTCAGACATTGTCCACGATGTCTGACCACAGCAGTAGCAGTCTCGACCCCTCCCTCTTACCCCAACCTGCAAAAAAGTGTGCGGAATGAAAGAAACTGCAGACAGTTGCAGTTACTTCATGCTGGAGGAGCACTATTCAAGGAAGCAGATGGCACAGGTGCAGTGCTGTGGTCCCATTTTATTGCAGAGAAAGTTTAGAACAAATAAACCTTTAACCTCAGATTAACCTTAAACCCTCCACAAGACTAACTTTCTACATGGACCAGTGCACCAAAGCAATGTATTTGTAGTGGAGCGCAAGAAAGGAATTTGTCCAGACTTTAATTTCACCAAAACAGAGGAACATTGCATGATGTGGATTAAGAAGAAAAGGGGAAAGAGTTCATTGTAATTGTTTATTTATAACGTGCTTAATACCCAGAGGTTTCCAAGCACAGACCTGGGGATCGAACCTATGTTGCTCCTCATTGTCTTGCTTCCAAGGCGAGCGTTTTGCCCCTTGGCTGTCTTCCCGAGACAAACATGTAGATCATCAACATGTAAATCTGAAAGAGGGAGAACAATAGTTTGATAAAGCAGGCTCTGAATCACAGGACAAATGCACTCTTGAGTTTCCACTGCAAATAAACCTGTAAGTATTTGTCACCAAATAAAAAGTTATCCCTTAAGAAAATGACTGTGTAGCGCAGCATATAATCTTAATTAAAAATCTAATTTGTAATCTTCAGCAACAAAAAATCAATGAATATAGCTTACACACACTAACCTGCAAATGAACATTTTTATAGGTAAATATTTACTGACACGTTTGCTCAATGCAAAAGATCCACATATTTTCATATTAGACACTGAGTCAGCATGCGCACAGTGTGATTTCTGCAAACAGAATGGCAAAAGTCTACAAAACGGTGCCTATGAAACTTTCAAAAATCATTTGCACAAAAAGAGGGCTTTAGTAAGCAAACAACTAAAATGTCTGACACATTTTCACGGCAACCTATCACAGGCAAGTGCACAATTGCAACAGCAACACCAACCAATTGCAAACACCAAAACACATACATCATGCATGCCCTACCTCTTCTATTAGTAGAAATTCAAATTAGGAGTCATTTCCCTGCAAACGGTGAAGGGCTGCACATATCATAGCTTAAAACTGTGTATCTTGCTGACTGGAGACAGTTGTACTCCAAATGTGTTGAAATACTACATTCTGTGCACCCCAAAACAGTCCTTTTAAGGACTACCTATTACATACATATACCAACATATAATAACATCCCAAACCTTTTGTAAACATCTTTTTATAAATGCGGCTATTGCACATGCGGCTATGAGCACCTTCTTATAGCTGCGGATACAAGTACATTTTTGACATACTCAAACACACACATTGCCAAGGATTCAATGTGCAAATGACATAAGGGTAGGGGTGAGGGCAGGAAATGAGAAAAACATGTAACATCCCCCTACAACACTCGTAATTTCCGTAATGCAGTTTCAGTTGAAATGTCGGCAAGCCACGATTATACCCCAGGTTATAGCTGGCACGATGCTGAATACCCACTGTGAGACAGGCATGGTATCAAGAGAGATGCAGACTCGAGTGTTAGTTTCAAAACCTTTTATTTACTATAATGCAGGGGTTGGTATAATACCTAACTGGCCCTAAATATAAAGGGATGGTTCCCCTCAACTGATGTTTCTAAGGACCGCTGATGTCCGAAAGTCCAAAACCAAAATCCGTCTGTCTAAACCTATGCTTGCCCTCACTCTCTGATCAAATGTGGTAGGAAGTCTCTATAAAGAAAATAAATGGTGATTAAATAATACGTAAATATACCAAGGATGGTTTCAGGTGCTGGTGTCTTAGGTGGGGCTTGGCTAGTATCATCAAAGTTCAGCATTCCGTTCAAACAACTCCCAATGTCTTTAGTTCGTGGGGATCACCTTCCCCAAGTTCCAATCCTTCCAAGTTTCAGACCAAACAAACAGTTTCTTCCAGGCTTCTCAGGGTTCCCTTCCCCAAGATTATGCCTCCTTGTTTCACCAAATAAGGGTTCACCTTTGTTGGGTCTCTCAGGGTTTCCTTCCCCCAAGCTCAGGCCCTTTCAGTTCCAAGCACGAAATTCCACTTGTCAAGATGTGCCCTCTTATTTACAGTTCCTTTCACACACAACCTTCTCATGGGGTAATATGAGAGACTTTCAAAAAATGCTAGGTTCTTTGCTCCTCTTAAGCGTCACCATTCTGATCGTTGGCCCCTCTCTGGATTTCTTGGACTTTCTTCTATCCTTTCTTCTTTTAGGTGCTTCCTGCACCCCTTTGTTATCTTCTACTCAGGGCCGTCATTTAGGGGTTGCCAGGGGTCGCAGCTGTGAACCCTAAGGTCTCCCTTGCTACCCCTAAAAAACATGTTTTTGTTTAATGCAACCTCCTGGGCTGTGGGCAGCACATGTGGCTCTTTGCTTCTGGAGTGGCTGGCTTTCTTGTTCAGGCCTCTTAAAAAAAAAAAGAAAAAGCAGTGACTCTAAATAAGAAGGAATAGGAATAACAAATAATTTGTCTTTCTAGAATTCTATACAATAACCAGGCATACTTCAGGGGGTGAGCCACTGATTTACTCTGTTCTTAAACAACTCAACTCATTTTTTCATTCTTCTGAAGTCGATAAATGAGCACCAACACAGGTTGGGTGATATTGTATGAATATTTGTTTTACATAAAGCGCTTAAGCGTAAGTGCTATATAAGAACACATCATTATCATTTGGCCATGGACGTCTGCTTGCATTCACAGGAATTTGGTAATATGGGCCTATACACACTGATCTTAACAATACATATGGTGATCCATTCTTGTATGAAATGTACATCACATTATAGTGATATCGTGACCATATGTTTCATAGTTTATTTAATAACAATGCTATGTGATGGAACTTCCTGTTTTGTCAAGGGGTGAAAGGTCGTGATCCATCACTTCCTGTGATATCACTTTGAGTTGGGGTCAAATGACTTGACTTTCTGTGTTGTCATCAGAGGTCAAGGTTCGTGTGATGTCACTTCCACTACCCCTGACATTATGGTGAAAACACGTCCCTGCTTCTACTTTGCAGTGCACACTTGCACCTTCTTTGTCTTTCTCTTCTCTCGCCTTGCTGTGCCCCTGGCACCTTCCTTTGGGTTCACTTTCTCTTCACTGTGCCTCTTGCACATTCACTTCTTTGCTTTTGTGCACGATTGCATCTGTCCTTTTCCTTTCCGTACTCTTGCACACTTGTTCGCTCTCCGGTGCTCACTTGCACCTTTCCTTCACTTTCTTGCCACTTGCACCCTTCTTATTTACTTTCAAGTCTTTTTGCTTCTTTTCCGCTCCCTTTAGCGATTCGGTGTCCACTGGCACCATTCCTTAACTTTTGGGTCACTTGCACCCTTCTTATCTACTTTAAAGTCCTTTATTTCCTTTCTGTTATCTTTCTTGCTTTCCATTTCGTGCCACTTGCAAACTGTGTCTTTCTCCCTTCCTGCTCCAGCTAGCCGCACGCTCCTGAGTTTCAATCGCTTTCAGGCTTGAAACTAACCAGGGAAGCATTGTGCTGGTGAGCGGTCCTCTCCGGGCATATGGGATCGAGGTCTGGGTCTCACCACCTGTCCCTCAAACCCCTTGGTACCGGCACACGTCCCAAGAGAAATAGCACTTCTCCACACGCCGCCAGCAGGACATGGGCTGCCTCAATCTGGCTCCCTGGAGACATGGCTCCCTAGCCACGCTGCAGCCCCCCACAAGCACCGGGCCAGCGTCTCGGTATGCCGCCATCCTTCGGTACCTCCAGGCTTCTCTCCCTTCAGCTCCCTGCTCTTTGGCTTATCGGCTTCGTTCCAGTACACAGCTCACTCCCTTGATTGTGCAAAACTACACCTTTTATACTTAAAACAAGAGCCGAGTGGAGTCGGGTGTGCGTAGTAGTGTGAAATGCCTGAGCCTATTAATGGGACAACCTAATGGTAGTAGGTGGCCGTCTTCCTTTTGTTTCTCAAGTGTTTCGCGCAGGTAATCCTCAGTACTCTCAGTTGCCTCTTCTTCCCAGTATTTGTCGGAAATGGGGAGGGGGAGATGGAATGGGATTGCAAATATCCCATGAAAGCTGAGGAAGGGGTTTCAGATGGAAAATATGGAGAGGGGGAGTTGAATTGGGATTGATGGTTAAGTTACTTCTATTTACCAGAATACTTTTGGGAGTTCGAAAGCTGAGATAGGAACATTCTCTAGCCTTGATCTACTTAACTCTTTTCCTCCTCTCACTTGGGCGATGAATAATGGGCTTTGAATTTGGAGTAATAAGACCTGGATCAGGGCTAAGAGTCAGAATACCCCATAAAGGCTTCCTCCTCTTATTGTCCCGTGGGAATACTGCGTCTTGCCTTTGGGACTTCCCACTCCATTCCTTGAAGGTTCTCCACCCTTGTTGATCCTCCCTTGCTTGTCCGCCCCCAGGGTTGGGATCCAAACGTGATGGCCCACCCCTGGCCACCTGAGTAGGAGATCCCCAGGGAGTGAATGTGAGAATGTCCTCAGGTTTCTCACACGACGTGTATCCCAACAACCAATAAAACAAGTCGTTTCTGTTTTAACAAAACCAAGGCTATCAGGGAAAAAGAGCAGAAAGAAAATGCTTCCCTGCCCTCCCGGCCCCCCACATCTGTTCCAACTCCACCCCCCTGCCCCCCAACTCCCATAATGGCCTCCTCACCTCACCTGCCCTCACCCATTTCCCCCTACAACACTTGTTTCTGTGAACCAGTTTCAGTTGAAGTGTCGGTTAGCCGCAGTTATACCCCAGGTTATAGCCAAGGGCATGTGACAAATGTTTGAGCCTTGTGTTGCAAACCACTTCCCTCATCCCTAAAATCTACCCCCTCTTAATACCCTATCTCACCTCCTTTTTCATCACCTTTCTTTCCGCATCCACCTTCCCCACTCCTTTTAAGCATGCTACTATCGTCCCCATTCTCAAAAGCCCTTCTGCTAATCCCCATCTTGCATCCAATTATCGCCCCATCCCCCTTCTACCCTTCCTCTCAACTTCTAGAACGCATAGTCTATTCTCAACTCTCTACCTTCATCTCCAACCATTCTATCCCCCCCACCACCCAATCGGGACTCCACCCTCTTCACTCCACGGAAACTGCTCTCACCTCTGTTCTCAACTCTCTCCTCTCTGCCCGCTACTCTAAGCATGTCTCTATTCTTATCATGCTGGACCTCTCTGCTGCCTTTTGATACTGTTGACCACCCTCTACTCCTTGGCTCTCTCTCTTCATTTGGCCTTAAAGACTCCGTTCTCAATTGGTTCTCCTCCTATTTCTCTAACTGCACCTTTTCAGTCTCCTGGGTTGGCTGCACCTCCCCTATCTTTCCTCTCAACCACGGCATTCCCCAAGGTTCTGTCCTTAGACCCTTTCTCTTCTCACTCTATACTTCCATCCTAGCTCCCATTATCTCTTCCTTTTAGTGTCTCACACCATTTCTATGCTGATGATACCCAGCTCTTCCTTTCTTTCGCCTACTTCTCTCCTGACATCCACCATAAGCTTTCTTCTTGCGTCTCTGCTATTAAATATTGGATGTCCTCTCACTTCCTTACTCTTAACGCAGATAAAACTGAGATCCTATTCTTCCCTGCCAACACTCTTCCTGCTCCCTCCCCTCCTTCTTTTATTCTCTTTCCCCCTTCCCAACTCCCCTTCTCTCCCCATGCCCGCAATCTTGGTCTCCACATTGACCCCCACCTCTCTTTCTCACCACATTTCTCTCACTGCCAGATCTTGCTGCTTCCACCTCTACAACATCCGTAAAATGCGTCCTTTCCTAACCTTTCACGCTACTAAACTCCTAATCTCCTCCCATATCTTCTCCAGACTCTTCTACTGCTCCACTCTTTTCTTTGGACTCTCTTCCTCTCACCTCTCCCCTCTCTAATCTATCTAGCACTCTTCCATCCGCTCCCTCTGCCTTCTCTTGCCTCACGATTTCATCTCCTCTTCTCTTAACTCACTAGGTTGGCTTCCATTTCATTCCCAGCTCAAATTTCACTTCCTCTGTCTAGTCTTCAAAGCCCGCTATTTTCTTGCCCCTCACTACCTATCCTCCCTTCTCACTTTATATACTCCTTCTCGTTCTCTCCGTTCTGCGGATCACTTCCTTCTCTCTCCTCCTCCACCCTGTGCCCCTTCCCGCTTCCGCTCCTTCCAACTTCTCGCTCCTTTCCATTGGAACCGCCTACCCCTCCCCGTCCGCTCTATTACCTCCTACCCTTCATTTCGCACTTCTCTAAAATCCTATCTCTTACACTCGCCACCCTAGCATCTTTTTGCTTCCTCTCTCACCACTGAAGCCACCTCCACCCACTCATCCTACCCCCTCTCTCACTTTGGTCCCTCTCCACTTGCGCTCAACCTCATCAATAATGTACATTGTTCATTGTACTGTTTTCTGGTTTAGATTTAATGTCATGTATTGCTTGTTGTATTTGCTTGTTCCTCATGTAAAGCGCTTTGGATTAAAGCGCTATATAAATTAAAATAAATACAAATATAAAACTCCCAAATTTCGCTTGGTGTCCTCTTGCCTCACACCCACCCCTAGACCATTGACATTTGCCTGTTTTTCATCTGCAAATGACTTTTTTCAGCATTCTATTTTCCGATGCCCTTGGCTATAACCTGGGGTATAGCCGCAGCTATATCTCGCATCGAGAATAAAAAAAGATAGCGGATGTTTCATTTCTAAACACCCGTTTTCCTGGCAATTTATCCCAGATATAGCTATCTGTTTTGGAGAAGGGGTGGCCCCTTTTTCATCAAATAACCACAAACCACAAAAGGGTCACTGGTCAACGCTTTGCTTTTTTGTGTGCAAACTGTCAGCCAAATCCGTTGCATGAGTCAAAAGTTATTAACAATTCATTTATTCAATTTCCTATGTAACTCAGTTTTACCTTAACTATAGGGCGGCAACCACCACCCTATAATATATTTGTGCTTTTTACACAATTACATTTTATTCCCAGTTTTACAATCCAACTACAAATGCTAGTTTGGCAATGCCAGTGTACTCCCATTTGACCCGCGGTGCTTCCAGCTGGACTAGTACGATCCTAGTGTGCACAGTTCAATCCGAATATAGTCCCTGTAAAACATTATTTTCTCAGTTTCATAACCCAGTGTATCCCAATTGTTCAGTGCTGTCTGTAGAATCATAGTTTACTCCCAGTTTGACATTCCCAGTCCTTATCTTCACAGTTTATAGAAAACAAGAAAGGCGCCCCATACTAGGTATGTCCATGAGAGGAATTAAATCCACAGACACCATGCGTTTCGCCCTCTGGGTGCTTTTTCAAGGTAACAGCCGGTAGGTTATCAGGATTTCAAGAATCGTTACCATCCCACAAGATTAGACACCTGTAGAAGTGGTGAGCCATACAAAAAAATGAAAACCGACTGTCTGGTATGTATTGTCTGGGGGTTGCAATTTACAGGTCTGAGCAAAACAGTATGAAAGAATAGTTGGAAGGAAAATGCACAAATTCGCCGGGAAATAATTGCTTGAGAATAAAACCTGTCCAGATAGACAATAAAAGCAGACAACAAAAGCGGCGCTCTTGCTAGGAAGAGCTGGATCAGTGTCTCGCAAGCATCCTAGTCATGTAAAATGAGCTCTGCACAGGGGTGCACTGGCATCTTAAGGTTGGAGGCTGTTATGGGGGTCAACCTGTTTAATCCCAAACAACCTTGGTGGGCAACTAGAGATCTCGGTTGGTATGGAGTGCAGGGGCATGTTTAAAAATTCTGGTCTTTAATTTCCACTTGGAACTGCCCACATGTTCCTTGCAACAGGGGCAGACCAAAACACGTGATGAACGTCAACGGGCAGTTAATACGGCTTGAGGATTCCCTTAATTTAACAACCTCTGGATCCTGCACTGAAAAACCCAAATCTGCTCCAAAAATCACACAGGGAGAGCTGCCATTGTGGACGCACTGCTTGGCCATAATGGCAAGTGAGGCCCGGGACCCCTCATGCTGGCCTTCCATGTACGAGGAAACAAGAGTGCCTTCAACCACAGAAGGTGAACACTGCTTCTCTATTGGAGCCTCAGTAGCAAACTGCAATCTATATATGCATGATGCTTTCTGTACATCAGCAATTAACCAAATGGATCTTTGCTGCAGTTGATTAACACTCTAAGTGATCGAACCAGAATACAAAATTTGCCAAAAATGTTAGAGCCCTTCTACTGAGAACAAGGCAAAGTAACTCTATGGGTTGTTTTACACACCAGCAAGTGTCCACCAGAGGAGATATACCCGTTTGCATATTAGCCTGCTTCCGCTCACAAAGAAAGTCCAGTTGGAAATTCCAGGCTATTCCACTCAGAACAAGAGTACCACCAGCAAGCCCAGCCCTCTGTTCCTTTTCTTAATGTCAGACATCCAAGAGGTGCAGCTGTGGTGCGGTGTTCTAGGCACAGAGCAAGGGATCCAAGGGTTTTGGCCCGGTGAAACTGTTTTTACTGTATATTCGTTATGCTTAATATATATTTTGTAATTCTAATCCATGGTTTGGATTGCCATTAACAAGTATGGGTGAAACATCAAGGATTTAAAATGTCAGATGGCTAAGTTTCTTGCACTCCTTCACGTTTTTCCTTAGGCCTCTTGTTTCACTGTAAGTGTGTATGGGTTGGGTAATCGAGACGCGGACCCCTTCCTTTCTGTGTAGAAAGTCCATTGCACCTCAAAAATGCCATGCAACTGGCTGCAACGTGTGTCTGGAGTTGCTGTGGTTCTCTTGTTCAGAAAATGATGCCAAGCGTTTCAGGGCTGGGCTGACCCTTTGGGTAGAATCACACTGATTTTCAAAATTGGAGCCCTCCGAAGTGAGTCCCAGTACATAGAACACAATATTTTAGCTTTTGACAATTCTCAGTTGAGGGCTTCTGACACCCATTTGTGTTTTTAATCCAGATTAGAGGACAGATTAGAGGACAGATTAGAAGACATAGAGGTTGCAGATAGATCTCTGCAACAGGTGTACCAATGACTGTGCTATTTTACTGGGTTACAAAGCTATGTGCATCGCTCCAACAGGCACATTAACCATGGAGGTATGTGTTATCTGCACGTCTCAGCGGGGCATCATGATAACAAAGCTCAATGGAAGCGGTGTTAACCGCAGCAGTCTTTGTGTAATGTGCAGTGCATTGGTTTTAACCCGGGGAAGCATGCTCAGTAGTAAGAGCACCCACTCCAGAGTCTGTGTAACTTGTAGATAGTGGGTTCAGATTCTGGTCCAATAAACTAGTGCTTAATGCACTCACAACAGGGACCTCAATGTAAAATTCAGCCAATCGATCAAAAGGGAGAAGCCTAGAGCAAGAGCACTGTATGAATCGATCAGGCCTCAGCTTTGTGCTTGACAAATCTAATACGCACACACACCCTCTTGTCTCGGCATTCTGAGTAATATCCTCTTGAGCGCCTCAGAATTCACTGTGCCAGATTTGGGGGAAGAGCTGCCTCTCTTGCGGTTTTCAAAATCTAGAATAAGAACCAAAATAACACTGAGAACCTATGATGCCATTTTGCATTTCCAAAACTGCAGCGGTATCTGTGCATTCATCCACTCCCCTTCACTTCCAACCCTGCAGGCTCCACTTCGATAGGAGTTCTCTGAAACTCCCTTGCCTGGCCTATACCAGCAGACTCTGTGCTGCAGCCCTCCCGTGCATCTCCTCATTTGAATGGACAGACCATGCATTGCATACTTCTTTATCTTCATTATAAATTGGCTGTGGTGCAGTGTCTAATGCCCTCTGCAGTGTGGTGGTCTTTCTGCACATTACAAGTTACGTGCTACTTTTCTAATTGAGGGGCCATTCTTGAATAATTGGAGAATGTTTGCCATGTGGGCCATATTACCAGTCTAACCCGACTACCTTGTTTTGCTTACAGTTTTGTCCTTGTGGAGAGTATTCCGGTTGGTTTGACTTTTGACCCTGATCTACCAGTCCACCTGTCTATCTTCCAGTCCTGGATGGATCTAATGGCACAGGCTCACCACAGTGTGGACATCGCAGCCTTCTACTTCACTCTTCAAGGTGCTGATACTGCAGTGGAAGACCCTTCGACTGAAGAGGTAAGCTACCTGACTGGAGATGCTGAGATTAATCTCTGTGGAAAAAGCTTCAGACAGGTCAGAAATGTTCATGGATGACTCACATACTGACGCGTGATCCTGCAAAAAGGAGTTAGGTGGGTGCCAGCCTTACTAGCTGGCCAGTCTGAGACTTGGGCCACAAGCACTTCCTGTGTAAGTGTTGGAAAACTGGGCATGAGGTTGGGGGAAGATTTGGGGTGCATCCCCCAACTGGCCCATTGATGGAGTATAATGGAGACAGAGAATGGAAATCCCTAGATGTTCTTAGTGGGCACATCTGACCTTATGACCTCGATGAATCCATGGAAGGACACCAACAACTTTCCTTGGTATTAACAGTCTTCACTTTAACCACCCAATTTTGCGAAACCATTGACTTTGTGTTAAGTTTTGGAACGTGTCCCTCTCAGTAGGGTCCTTCAGAACGATGCCTTTTACAGAACGAGCTAGCCATTGCTTTCTCCTTTCTGCCATTTTTCCGAGGGTGTCCTTGAAATGGCTGAACTTGAAGCAAGACTTTTCTACTAGACACTTTTAGAGAGTCCGCTGCATACCTGTTTCCAGCGACTCCTCTTTGTGCTCTCGGTGTTCTGAAACACAATTTACATCTGTTAACTTCTGTGGGTACTATTAGGAGTGCACATATTTTATGTGGGTGTTTCCTGGCAGCAGTGTTGTGGCCACGTTGCCCTAGTGGACCTGTGCTTTGAGGAGCCAGATACCCTGTTGAGTCGCGCGAGTACACAAATGCCCCCAACTATATGCACAGCAGATTTGCAGGTGTAAAACATTGTGATGGGGAAGGGTGGTGGCAGAAGGGGTTAAGGCAGAGGTGTAAAGTAATGGGGATGATTCTGGTCCAGTGGTAAGTGTTGATGATGGAGGAACTGGTCATGGGCCACAAGAGCCTATTAGAGGAAATCAATCTGTTGTGAGACCTCACATTAGCACTTTAATGGAATCCTGGCTAAGAACAATGAAGGGGAAAGTGTATACTGTAACGATGTTGTTTAATTACAGGGCGAACAAGTGCTCCAGAATCTAATGGATTTACCTTCACGGGGGGTGAAGTTGAATATTGCTGTGAACGCCCCGCAGAATACAGACGTGGACACTGCAAGGCTGGCAGAGAAAGGTAGGAGTTCTTTGGCTTCCAGTGCAGAGGTGGGAGCGAGTGTGGACCAGGGATTAACTGCCATTGCTTCCTTTTAAGAGGTATTGGCTGTGAAACCATGGTCAACATGTTCTCACATTTCCACTGCCCTAATGAGGCTTTCATTTGTATCAATACGTCGGAGAGAGGGAACCGGTTCTGAGAGACCCAGAGGTTGAAAATCTCACTTAGGTTTCCTTCTGTGTGGTCTGTATTTAGGGATGAGGAGTGGAGGGGAGTCTGTCTACAGGAAGATTGTTTTAAGCCATACACGTTGGCAGTTCTTAAAAGTTAATGGAAGCCTGACTCTGCTCTGCTGTTGCACAATAAGGTGCAAAAAGGTTGCCATTGTTCTGGCGTAATGCCCCAGGCGTTATTGGAGGATTTTTAAGTTGAGCTGCAGGCCAAGAGAAACAGGACAGGAAGTTGCAAAGCAGGTTATGAAGTTCTGTGGAAATTGATGTAAAAATCTTCTCAATATTTTGGAGACAGACCTGTGACACCCCTTCCTTCGCCCTGGAACCCTAACCCACTGGAAACCTGCACAATTGTGGCACAAAAGGCTGTTCAAACACCTTCATTATTCTGAAATATTCCATTCCTGACACCTGCCACTTTTTGCTTCCACTCAAGGGAATTGACTCGTATTCATTATCTTCTCTTTGCTTATGGCTCACAGCTGCAAGTGTTATCTATGGGTCCTCTCCAGTGGGTTAGGCCTAGAGTGCCATGTCACCTCAGCGCTAATTCACATGCTATGGCACAGGTCTGCCTCCTGTGGCTCTCCAGGTGTTTTGGACTAGGACACCTATGATCCCTCACCATCGACTATGCTGGCTAGGGCTTATAGAAGATGTAGTCTTAAAACATCTGAGGAGCCAAAGCAGGCAACCCCCCCTTTCCTATGGAAACAGTTTGACTGGCGGCTTTGGCGAGACAGGTGAGAAGTAATGGGGGAAATCTGCTCGGTCCCCTGTCCCCAATTACCTTCTGTCACAATTTCCCCTCCACCCACTACGCACACTCTCACACTGAAGCGGCACAAAGCAACCCAGTCCTGCAGGGAGTCAACGTCTAACAATGTTAAAAGATGTGGCCTGGCCTCCATAAGGAAGGTTTCACCACTTCATCTGTCGCAAAAGTCAACTGCTTCAAAATTCGGAATGATGGACTTCTCCTTGGTTATGGGAGGGTCGGTAAAGGAGGGTCGATCAAGTCCAATCTAAGTTTGTTGCTGCTGGAAATAGGGAGATACCTGAACATTGAATCTTTCCTAAATACAGCCTTTACTCTTGCCAAAAGGGATATTTTTGCAAACTGGAATAGGGACATCCACCAAAGCAGGGTGCGTGCAGAGAGGCTATGGATCGGGTGATGGCATGGGACAAAGTGGTGTTTAAAGAATGATCAGTGTTAACCATGGTAGGCCAGGAAAAATGTGTCTGGAGAGGGCATTTATGTAGATGACTGGAGCTTTCAAATTAACTTGACTTGCTGTCTGCTCTTGGCAAATACTCGTATGTCCCGTCCCCTTTCCTCCATCCTTGTGGGCGCCCCCCAAAATGGGGACGGTACCAGTACTTTTGGGCGTGAAAAATTGGGCTTCCCCTTTAAAAATGTAGTTTAGCACGGAGGAACGCCCATCGATGCCCTGGCGCCTCACATCAGTCCCTTTTTTTGCATGAACGGTGTTGGACCTGGTAGCTTTATGCTTGCTCCCCGTTTTATTTTTTGATTTTCTTCACCTCCCTTAAGTGCCCCGACTCCCCGGCACATGTCGGCTGCAGGAAGATTCATGAGCCTCGGACCCCCAAGCACTCATTCTTGAGTGCCTGGGGTCCGACCACCGCTGGATGCGTGCGCAGCATGCAGCGCTCTGTCACTCGGCATTGAAGAATCGTTGTCAAGTTGGAGGAAGATCTTCCATGCTTCTCCAGGACATCTTAAACTGTTAATCTCCACGACCCCACATCTAGACAAGGTAAGCCCTCTGTTTAGTACAGCTCCTCAGCACAGAGACTCCTTCCCAAAAGTTTCCACAGACAAGGATACCTTGGACTCCGGTTCTGGTAGGCCTGAGGCCTCTATGGCTACCGGCTCCCTAAGCCGAGGAATCAGGATCTCTATCTGGCGGTCCACAGAGGGGCGATCAAGTTTGTCGTCCCCAGGGCAAGGGATCATTGTTTTCTACCTCCATGAGTCAGTTCTTAGCATGATCCAGCACGACTACCAGCTCAACTGCTGAGGGCGCACAGCCTACCGGAGCCACCTCCGAGGTTGTGATCGGGGTAATATGACTACCGTCAGCAGGCCGAGGGCGTAGGGCCTTCCAGAACGAGCTCTGAGGTAGACGCTTCTGTTTTGGGCTCTGGGCCCAAGGCGTGTCCTCCCAGTCCGGGGCCAGCACGTGGCACGGGCCCGAAGGCTACTGAGGGTGTGGGGCAAGGCCCCAGGTTGTCAGATAAGCACATGGCAGAACCTTCTCAACTGTTAGCCATTGTGATTCGATCAGGGCATTCCCATGCTCTTGCCCATGGAGTGGGCCATGCAAGAAGATTCCAGTCTCCTTCACTCTCGAAGCGGCAGCGGTCTTTATGGTACAAGCGGTTGTTGGTCTCCTCAGGGATACGTTTACCGATTGCAGCCGTACGACTACACACCTCCTGCCTTGGCACATTGATCATGAACGGAGGCCCAGCGCCGCAGAGGGCCGGCCAACTCGGGACCCGGCAACTTGAGAGGACCGCTTATTTGAGCGCTTCCTCTTCCTCATGTGTTCCTCCGCCCCCCCGCACCCTACGATGATGGGGCTCCTCAAGGAAATAGTCAAGGAGGTGATCCTGCAGGTCTGTGCATCCTTGGCCTCCACCTCTGGGTCCTCCGCCTGTTCCTCCGGTGCCAGGGCCTGTGCCTCCACGGGTCTAGGCCTTGCAGGTTATCCAGACCCCTCCTCTTCCTTCTCCTGTACCACCAACGCCTTCCCCTCAGCAACCGTTGGATCTGTCTTCGGGTCCGGACCAAGGGGGGACCCCGCTGGAACCTGTTTGTCAGGGTCCGGACTCCCCTCACTCTGTACAAACGGGGCAGAGGGACGATGGCGGCGATGACACCCAGGACGACAAACCCTCAGCATCTGTAAAGACCTTTCATGACCGCCTTCAGGGCCATGCAGAGTTCTTGGGGGTGCCCCTGCCAGAGGAGTGCTAGCAGAGGTCTTGGGAAATTGCTCCATGAGCCGTTCAGGCATTCCACTTCAGAAGGAAGCCCTGCAGGTCGCCAGAAAGGTCTGGGAGAAGCTCAGGGCCAACGCCCCGATGAACAAAGAATTGGACAGCAGGTTCAGGCTGACTGATCGAGAGCAAGTCCTCCTGGCCTCCCACCCTCAGCTGCACTCTTGAGTGGTGGCTGCGGCATCGCTCTATTCTAAACCATAGTCTTCGTCTTCCTCTTTGGGAGCCACCTCCAGTTGTCTATTCAAGGAGGACAAGATCCTGGAGTCTTTGGGCAAACGATGCTACACCATCTCAGGGCTGCATTTGCGACAGGCTAATGCTGACGCCCTTTTAGCCGTGGCTTACCAGAAGCTGTGGCGAGAGCTTGGGGGAAGTTTCTACCTGACCTCCCCCTGGAGAGGCAAGCCTCCTTCTAGGCCGGTCTGGCGGATGCACAGGCTGTTGCGCAAGACCTCATGGAGTCTTCGGTCTCCCACATCCACACAGCCAGAAGAAGGTGGTGCCTGGGGGTCGAGATGAGAAGAACAGCGTGGATGCATGCCACACAATGTTCATCTGATGTGCAAGAGCGGATCTTGGATCTTCCCTTTGAGGGCGTGGACCTTTTTCATTTGTCCACCGATGACTAGTTGACAAAGAAGAAGACCTCTACACAAACCTCCAATTCATTGGCCATCCTGACTAAGCCAGGGCAGAAATCAGTCCCGCAATCTAAGGGCAGGGTTGACTTCAAACCCTGCGCTTTCACCGGCTTCAAGGGGTTTCGGGACCGCGGTGCACGGAGGCCTGACAGGTCGCCCAACGACAATAGGAGGAAGCAGCAGAGGTCTTTGCATGGGTTTTTCCACTCGCCTCCTCCACTCCCGCCTCAGACGCCAGAAGCAGTGACGTCATGGTCGGGGAACACAGCTCGCCTGTAGGGGGCCGGTTGGCTCTGTCCCAGGACAGCTGGAAGCGTTATTTCAAGAGTCCTTGGATCCTGTCTATAGTCTCCACAGGCTTCAGGCTTCCTTTTCCTCTACCATCCTATGCGCCTCTATGTCAGATAGGGTCCATGGCTCTTTTACGGGAGAACCTTTCTGGTTTGGAAATGCAGGCGTTTGAACCGGTTCCTCAGTCGGACAGGGGCTCCGGCTTTTACTCCAGTATCTTTGCAATACGCTAGAACAACCAGGCTGGCCTCAGGGTAGCCCTGGACCTTTCATTTCTCAACCTGTCTTTACCGCTTGAACACTTCAAGATGATTACTTCCGCGCACATAGCGGAATCTCTGTGTGCAGGGCACTGGATGTGTTCCCTAGACCTCAAGGATACGTACCTTCATGTCCCAATCTACTAGCTGCATCAGAAATTTCTGTCGTTCATGATCATGGCGTACCACTTCAAGGTGCTGCCTTTCGTCCTCAACTTGGCGCCTTGTGTGTTCACGAAGCTGATGAATGCGATGGCTGTCTCCTCCACCTGGAGGACCACCACTTGTATCCTTATCTGGAGGACTGGCTGGTCGTGGCCAGCTCTCCCAAGGGTAGGTACACTCCTGTCAATGGCTGGCAGATGTTCTTCTCCAGCTGGGCTTTTCCCTCAACCAGCGGAAGTCTCAGGTGATTCCCGCCCAGAAGCTGGTGTTTCTTGGAGTGTGTTGAGACATAGCGGTGCAGCGTGGGTTCCCCACGCCTGAGAGGCTCCTCTACCTCTGTGAAGCAGTAGGGCACTTTCTGGCCGACTCGTCCACCTTTGCATGGTGGTTCCAGCAGCTTCTGGGACTGATGGCTTCATGCCTGCTCACGGTTCAGCATGCCCGCCTCAAGATGAGGCGCCTCCAGCTTCACCTGGCGGCCAATTGGGACCAGGAGATGGGGGGTATTGGACGTGCAAGAATATTGTTTCTAGGCTCTGGGACCCAGTTCAGGCTGTACTATTCAAACCTAAGGACCTCTTTACCAAATGGATTTTTAAATTCTATGCCCGCAGTGTTTCCTAGCCTCCAGAAAAATTAGTTAACGGTTGCTGGTTGCAGCTCACCCATATATTGATTAACAATTTGCTGACCAGGCCTCCTCACCATGATTTAATTTTGTGAGTGGTTCCATACAGTTTCTCCTTAAGGTCCGGCTGGTCAACGTGATGGATCGACAGAGCATGTGGAATATAAAGTGAAGGATCGGATGTTTTTATTCAACCCAGGAGCTGATTTTGTATTTAAATTAAAAAAAAAAACTGATTTTAGTAGGGAAGCAAATTCTGCGTCAAAAGGGTGCGAGACCCCGGAACACTGTTGGGGGCCAGGCACCCTCCAGTTTCCCTAGGCAGGTACATGGAAACCAAGTAAAATTTAAATATGGAATAGTAAACGGATATAATAAAATCATCAAAAGTCGCATACTAACAGTATGCAGTAAAAAGGTGTCCAGTCACCCGCTAGACTCTGGGGAGGCCTGAGGCTAAAATGAACTTAAATGCCTGGAAAGAAACCAACTAAAACAAGTGAAAGCAATAATAAGAAAACCAATGAAAAAAATAAAAAAAACCAGGAGGGCAGCTGCTGACCTTCCAGCTCTCAGTAATATGATGGGTACAATTTCTCCAGATAACCTACTTTGCCTTTTTCATTTTACCTGGCCAGAAGAAAATTTGTCGTTTGTTATATCGACATACACTCTGAATGCCATATATTCTCGCACATTTAATGATTGTCAAAGTAATATTGATTAACTGCTAAACTGCCCTTAAATTCTTTGTTGCAGAGTATGTACCCATCAGTGATGTCATCATCGTGTTCATGGATGCCCTCATTTGTGGTGTCACCCGTGATATCAAGGGTGGTGTAATGAGCAGCACAACACAGTGGCAGTGTTGTGGTTTCTTTAGGAACCGTGACTGGCACATTTTGGGGTTTGTTTTTATTATCCGTTGCAACCATAACGCTACTTGTAACGTTTTTTCGCTGAATTTCAATGTTTTTACTGGTATACAATATATGTACAGTACTCACTGTGGTATGACCTGTGGCCATGCACAGTTGGGGCATGGTCTTGGGTCATACCCCAAACCCCCACCAAGCTACAAGTAGCTACTGGTCCTGGCTGCCGCTTGTCCCCATTGTGGGTGGCTGAGTGAGATCATGGCCCACTTTGCCAAAGACTATGCATCAGGCCTCACTAAGTAGGGTGACCAGATTTTCAAAATAAAAACCCAGGACAGGCCACCGACATAGAAGTAGGACTACAGTTTCGCGGGTCACTGACACAAAAGTAGGACTACATATCGTGGCACTGATAAAGACAAAAGAGGGACTACAAACATGGCACTTAGGACAGTGAAGTTTGGGGGCAGCCACATCAGATCAAATGCTGGATTAATGTACACATACCTGTGAAACCACTATGTGGCACGGTTTTCTGTTTTTAGAGTGAATTCTTGGAGATCCACCTGTACAGGTAGAGCACTGCAGTGGACGGGGGTTATTGTCAACCCAACAATATTTCGCTGTGAGATTAAAGCAAGCATTTTCACAATTGTACACACTTTATGAAGACTGCTGGCCCCCTTGCATCATAGAATGGCACAAAAGTAATGCACCCCACATGCATATGACTGAGTTTAGAAATAAAAGCCACGCCACCATTGAAAACATGTCCTTGCTGGCTGCACAATGCCCCCTGTCCCCCATATAAGAACACTCAGGTTGTAGTTGCCTCCTAACACCAGTAAAATGTTACATGTCAAGGAAAGCTTGCCTTGTGGGTTGCACAAATGCTCCCCATGTAATAACATTAATCATGTTGCAAGAGGATCGACTGATGTGAAGCTGGTGGCGCGAAGGGATGCACTGCAGGCTGGAGCAGGAAGCAGGTCCACGAGAATAATGCTCTTCGAACGCTCAGGCGATGGAATCCAGACAGCAGTCAAGAAGGAAAAGAAAACGAATGCTGCTAGAAACTCAAAGTCCCACTCACGGAAGAAGATAGAAGAATGATGCTGCGACAGCCATGGAAGAAAAAGAATGAAGCGTTTGTGGTCGAGGCTTTTATGTGTTGCCAGGGGTCCCATAACTTCCCCCAAACACGTCGCAAGTCGCGCTTCCTGCAACGTCACAAGCTGACGTTGCAGGAATTCTCCAGGTCCTGGAGGGCCTCTATAGGCTGTGTGGCTGTGTTTCCGGCATGGGCGGGGGCTTGGGCGCAGAGAAAGTGAAAGTATGAGCCTGTGCACTGCAGCGCAGGCTCATACTGCAGCGTTGGTGCGGTGTCGTCCAAAAATCGGGACACCAGACAGCAGACGCAGCAAAACCCCCGACGGGTTTGGGAAAAAAAAAACCTGGGACAGGGGCTGATTCCCCCGACCTGTCCCGGGAAAACCCGGACGTCTGGTCACCCTATCACTAAGCCACTCAATGTGGCCAGTGCCTCGTCACGTCACCCCCATTAAAGTGTATGGGCTAGCTAGCGGCCACTTTGCTTGTGGCATGGACCCCCTCACCTTAACTAGCACTAAGAGTGGCCAAGGAACGCCAATATGGCCCCTTTAAAAGATTTTCTAATATGGGAAGCTGGGGACCCTACAGGAAAAAAACGCATGTTTTTTTTCTGTCCTTTTTTGAGCTAATTGTACTCTTGTGTGCACCCTTCCCCTTGCTAGGGTCAGTGATGACACAATGTGATGCAATATGCCTGCTTGGCAATATGCCTGCTTGCGAAAGGTTTCTTAGCACAGGTAAATTCAGGAACCTAGGGTTACGTTCGGGGATCCTGCAAGGGGGGAAAACCAGTTTTTATTTCTCTGCATTTTTGGAGACATTTTGCCCCCTTCCCATGCCTACTGTTGGAGGGTGGCCGTGGGTACTGCAGTTTGCCCCTTTAGAAAAGGCTTTGCAAAGCAAAAGTTACACAGTTGAGGCAGTTTCAAAAATGTTTACCTGTCACCAACAAATCTGATTAGATGTTTCCCAACTGCCCCATCCACTTGTCTGAAATAGTCTTAATTGACAGACCAGACATCACACATTTTTTCCTGTTTTGGACACTTTTGCAAGAAACTGGACAGCTGGACGGATTTGCTCCAAATTAGTGAAAGTACGTGGAAGTTTTGACAAAACTTAGTTGTAACTGAGTAAAGTTCAAATAAAAAAATGTTAAAAAAATTAAAAGAAAGTACATTTTATGGACCAAGTGTCCACCCCTTGCAAAGTGTAACGCAAATCTGTCGTCCATCGGTTTGGGCTATAGGCAATACAAAGTCTGTGGATGGCGAATTATTGGGAAAATGTAGGCTTTGGGGACCCTGCTGTTTTATTCGCACCGCCTCACCCGTAATAAAACCACACAAAATGTTCCAAAACTCATTCCGCTCTATACGTTTTGGGAAAGTTTTGTTTAGATTCGTCAAACGGTGCGAGTTGTACAACACCCAAAAATTACTCTCCCTATGGGGAGTGCACTGTACAGGGTTGCTACCGCTGACCTATCTAGCTTAAATAAAAAAAAAAACATTGAGAAGATGTGTTGTCTTGTTTGATAGCACAAGGAAAACAATTGAAATTAAATTAGTTTCGGGTCTCGTTTGATACCTATTCCGGGTGGTTGGTGGTCTTGTGTTGCGCACCAGGCTATACTGTATTTGGGACGATCATATCATCCTTTTGTGGTATTGACTGGTGCTGCTAGAGGGTCATGTAGGCAGTTCAGGAAATGCCTGCTTGCTCTGTGTCCTCATTTGGTTTAGCAGAGGTGGTAGGCTCTGGTTGGTGGTCCTTGTGCCACAATTGGTATTCTCAGGGTGTGCTTCTGCTACAGGAGGTGTGTAAGTGCGGAGTGGTGGCCTTAAGACAGTGGTCATGTGCAATGTCTCCTTGTTTCACCCAGGCGCAGATGTGAAATTAGTGAACCTGAAGAGCCTCTTGGGAGGAATAGTGCACACTAAGATATGGGTGGTGGACAAGAAGCACATCTACATTGGCAGTGCCAACATGGACTGGCGCTCCCTCACTCAGGTACTGGTGTAGTTCAACCCTCGGCTGTTTGGATTTATGAGATTCTGACAAAAATAACTCTCCAACTCCCAATCGGGCCTAACATGGCCACATAACCAGTCTTCACAAATATGCCATTTAATATTGTCTTTTCTTTAAATGTCCGTTTTCTTTTCTTTTACAATTTCTGTTTCTTCTGGCTTGCGTTTTTGTATATGAGCCGTTGCTGTTTTTCTCCACCTTATTCTCCTCCCTCAATTTTTTGTGTGCTTTCTGCCACTTCGTCGTGTTTTCTTTCTTCCAGGGGTTTGATTTGTCAACTGCGATGTGAGTTTTCACACCCAAATCGGAGTGGCTCTTCAACCATGTAAACTAGGACTGTGCAGACATTCCTTAACAGTTGTGCAACAGTCACATGACCAATTAAAACATCTCTTACCTCCATGATAGCTGTTTGACCCACAATGACCTAGTGCCAGCTCACTACATATCCCCTGCCTGCCATCCTTTGCAGTTGGTTTACACTCCTTACTGCTCCTTGTCTGATCTCTCTTCCACTCACTGAAAGTGCATTACTCGCTGTGTTGCTCACTGTGATCTGTGACCCCTTGCAGGTGAAGGAACTGGGGGTTGTGCTCTACAACTGCAGCTGCCTGGCACAGGATCTGCACAAGATATTTGAAATGTACCGTTATCTGGGCGATGAAGGAGCCTCCGTCCCCTCCACCTGGCCCAATGAGTTCTCTGCAGCGTCCAGCCACAGTCATCCACAGCATGTTCTCCTCAACGGCAGCGATGCCAGAGTCTACATTTCAGTATGTATTGTTCGTTCCTCGTAAATGTATTCCTTAGACATATGCACTGTAGCAAATTCTAACTACCAGTCGGGCACGCTTGTCCCTCTGGACAAGTTGCCACAGCTCGTCCTCCACGGTTGGATATCACAATTGGAAATCAGAAAAACCTCTTCTGTTGCCTTTGTAATGTGGTGGCATTGGGGCAGAGATTGGCCTACCCTCTGATTTTATAAGTGGTGAACATAGGATGGCTCCAGATTTGGATGAGTCAGATCAAAGGAAGGTTTGGCACCATTTTAGCAAATTGTACACTTCCTGAACATCTGAAAATATTCCCTTTTTTATTGTACCTGGATACTCCGGAACCTTTGGAGACTGGACTCTAAATATGTTCAGCGTAGCCAGCCACCGCCTGCAAAATGAAGGCTACAGGGGAAATGAACGTTGCACTTGCATGTTAGCAGCCAGGTAATCCTGAGCTGATCTATTTCACAGTAAGAGTTTGTGAATCGAGGGTCTGCAACCTTTGGCTCCCTGGATGTTTTGGACTACAACTCCCATCAGCCCCATCAAGCATAGTGCATTGTGAGGGATCCTGGGAGTCAGACCTGTACGCTGTGATCCAATTATTGCAGTTGGTGTCTTTCTTATTACAAGTACAAATTCTCATCAGTACTCTGGTTGCACTTATTGATACCTTTTAAAACCTTTTTACTTTTGTATTTCCTTTTTTATGGTGTTTATACTATATGGTATAGTTTTTCTAAGCACTAAAAGGGACATTTTCATGCAAGACACCTGGTGGCAATTGTCTACACATGTCTGAGAGAATGTGGTCGTTAGTTATTTGCCTGTGTGATGTTTGTGTGTGCATAATACATACGGGTGTGTGCTACTCTGTGTTTATTGGTCTGTGTGTTTGGATATGTGTAAGGGGTTATTTATTTTAATAGCTACCTTTCTCACACAGAGCCCTCAGTTCACGAACTTGCTCCAGATGCCCACATTAAACTGCGCGCCAAGAGGGTCACTGGAGTGGCCTTCAGTACTCTGTGGGGGTCACTAGTGATACCCTGGATTTATGTATAGATCCTGCCTTCTGAGTTCCTTTTACTACATGCCACAGACTCCATCCTGTCACTTTTCAAGAGAGCATTAGCAGCCGTTTTGCACATTTTACTGCCAAAGACTAGCATTTGTGTGGGAAGGACTGAAAGCATCAGATGTTGGCAGTAGACCCATACTGCCAATATTTGGCTCTCCATCATGACACAAACATTTACACATTGTATGCAACAATGAACCCCTATGCCTCCCAGGAGCGTTTTCTGAATGTATTCATGGCAGAGAATACATTTGGTCCGGGTCTCTTGTCAACAGAGTAAGTCAACCTCCCCATGGAGCAAAATCCATAATCCAGCCTGCACAGATATCAAATGGGATGAAAAAATAAAGAACAATATTTTGATGTCCCTTTTTAAGAAGAAAGATGATAGGCTTCTCAAAGCAAACCCAATTGTCTGATTTCCATGCAGGTATTGCAGGTCAAGGAGCTGATAAGCATGCCTCCAATCCAGCGGAGGCATTCAGATACTATGCTGGCTTCCACCACTTCTTCAGTAGACCACATTGAGAGTGCTCTCTTCTGACTAAGATACAAACAAAAAATAACTTCACCCAAACCATAAAAAGTGCCCACCTTCAGGTAGACATGCTACTAAAACTCATACCCTTCCTAGAATTGTGAAACAAAGTTTAAGGGCCTCCTTACAAATGTAGAGGTATTTCGGCAGTAAATTGCCGAAATACCACCAGACTCCATTACTGTTACTGCCACTTGGTCCCGTGGAGTTACCATAGGACTCACTGGGGATTTTTGGGGGGATTTACCACCAGGGAATTATCACGCGATAAATCAGCTAAAATTATAATTTTGCAGTGCAGGAGAAGTGTCAGTAACGGAATTACTGCCACTTTTTCCTACACCGCCAAACTTCTAATCAGGCCATAAGTCTTCCGGGCCAGAGGCCTGAGAAATGTGCAAGGTTTGAGAGCTGAAAGGCCTAGACCTATGAGACTGCTGCAGATCGTGCTGACTGCTATATCTGAGACTTGTGAACTGGGCATTATTTGCACATCTATTTCTATGTATTGAGTAGTGGGAATGTCATTTCGGTCAGGAATGGCATATGTGGAAGGTGAAACAGTTCACAGGGGCAGTGCTTCGATGGGTTGCCTTTACAATGGGTAGGTGAATGCTTGACTGAGAGTAAACCACGTGAGGAGAGGGTAGCATGGGGCGACATAGACTGGGGACATAGACAAGAGGCAAAAATAAATTCACTAAAGAGTGGTGGTCTACTATAATTACAGGTTATTAGTATACATATCTACATTCAGTACCTGCATGCAGGTTATACACCGTAGCAATGGGCGATCGTCCAATTAGAGTTGGTGTCGATTCAGTGGCAAGTAAATGGGTTTTAAGCTGCGTTTTAAACCTTATTCATGATAGATTGGATTTAATGATGGAGGAGGATAATTCCAGTATAAGGGGGACAGAGCAGAATCAGGAGGCGGCGCAGGGAGGGCGGAGGACAGAGGTTGAGGAGTGAGGAGGATTGCAGGTTTTGAGGGGGAAGAGTCGAGACTCGAGTAATGCAGTTAGCTGGGTAGAGAGGAGCAAGACCATGAATGGATTTGTAGTCTAGCAGCAACATTTTAAGAGGGAGTGTGCATGGAGATCCAGCCAGCATGGTGAGGGTGTCATGTGGTGAGTGATGTTCTTGGTAGGAGGTACAGAACATTGTTTTAGTGGGCGAATTAGTAGCAGGGAAGGAAGGGGAGTAGTAGGGAACAGTAGTGCATTTTAGTGAGGGAAAGGGGTGAGATGAGGGTTTTGCTAAAGTGGAAGGTGAGGTTTGAGAGGATTTTCCTTATGTTGAGGTTGCACCTGGCTGCTGTAGCTGTAGCATGATATATTGTTGAGTCTAGGGTCCCTGTCAAAGTACCCACAAGGTTGTGAGCCTTAACGAAGAAAGTGAGGAAGGAAGACGATAGAAGACGAGAGTGTTACCAGCATTATGAAAGACCATTTTGGTTTTGGAGAAGTTCCGAATCGAGCAGTGTACAGCCATCCAGCAATTATAGGCAGTGGGACAGTCGGTGATGGGAAATGGAGGGAAAGGAGATGCTGATCTGGTTATTATTGGAACATGGGTGATCATGGAAGCCAAACAGTTTGCCACAGAAAGCGGTATAGATGGTGCAGAGTGGACCCAGGACTAAACCTTGAGGGATGCCAACTGGCAGGGGTGTAGGGGACGAAGTGTTAGCCTTCAATGAGATGGAGAAAGAGAGTTCAGAGTGATAAGAGCCCATCCAGATAAGGGTGGAATCCTTGAATCTCTTGAAGTAGGGGGGGTGGTTGACAGTGGCGTAGGCTGCAGGGAGATGAAGTATCATGAGACTGGGGAAAAGGTGGGCGTCGTGAGCAGTGGTCAGAAAGTCAGAGACATGAATGAGAGAGGTCTTGGTAGAGTGCTTTCTTCAGAAGCCAGAGTGAAGGGGTCACAGAGTGATTGATTGAGGTATTGAACAATGCGGTTAAAGACAAACCCCCTAAGCATCTTGGGTTGATGAGGGAGACTGGATAGGAGAGATTGTTGGAATCTGCGAAGGTTTTTTTTCGATATGACGGCAGCTTGTTTTGTAGTAGACTGGGAAGATTACAGAGAGATGGGGCAGGAGCAGATAATGGGTGCAAGATTTTTGATTAATTGCAATGCAATTTCAACATAAACTGGATTAGCTGAGTGCAGAATGTGAAGGACCTCGAAGTGGGAAGCCAGGAGGATGTGGGATAGAGAGGAGGGAGTAACTGCAGTAGCAGGTGGAGCAAACAAAGAAGTAGGAGGGAGAGATGAAAGGATGGCAAGGGCGTTACATATTTTAGTGATCTTAGAGGAGATGTATGAAGCAAAGTCATTAGTGGAAAGAGCAGCACTTGGACCTGCTTTTGGGAGAGGGAGAGCCCAGCTTGGAGGGTCATGGAGAGTTTACAGGATTGGGAGCAGAGAGTGGACTGAAGGCCAGTTTAGTGAAAGAATTTAGCAGGGTCAAAAACGGTGCTGAGAGCAAGTGGAGAGACTTTGTAAGAATTAAAAAGGTTCTGGGAGGGATCATTGTGAAGGTGGACCTGTACTATTGCTTTTGTCAGTTGGATGGCTGGAGATCCTGGGTTGAGAGGGGGGTGAAAGAAAAAGCAGGGTAGTGTGTCTTCTAAGCAGTGGCATGTGCAGTAGTGACTTCTTCAAAGGCAAGTTCGATGGAGTGCGCCAATGAGAGAGGGCTTGGAGGGAGGACTCATGGTGGAGGTATGGAATCCGGTTTCTCCCCTTGTCCTCCAAAGCCATTTTCCCCACTAGGAAAAATGTGGAGGTTAAGACTTATAACCTTGTCTTTCCTTACGAATACCAAAATCCCAGTAGGGACAAAATTATAATTTCCCTAGAGCGTAAGGTTGAAATCCCTGCCAAATCAGTTATTTATCGTATGCCCCTGAGTGAAACTAGACTAAAGGGAAGATTAAAGGTATTGCCTCTCTTGTCCAGTGGGGAGGAGATGATGCAGATTAAAAGGGGTGAGCTGATAGGACTTCTGGTATATGAAGCTCTCTGGGAACCGCTGACCCAACTGAATTCTAGGAAGGGAAATGGAGAGAACCCAGAGAAGCAACCAGATGGGAGATGGAAAAAATCATTTTTGTTTATTATTTTATTTTTGTATGGCTCGAAGCTGGAGGTAGAGAAAAACTTGCCTCTAGTTATGATCAGACCGGGTCAAGACTACTAGGTCGAAGAGAGAAGAGCACCTGATACCACAGTAGATCCCTCTTTCCTTGAAAACAGATCATTGTAACACTCCCGAAACTGCAGTCACTCCATTATATTCCTCAAAGGACGTTCTACTATTATCTCCCATGAAAGATTGGCTGGAACCCTCATGGGAAGATTGTGGATTCCTCCAGGGCATTGCCCTTTAGACCAGGAGGAACAAATATCATCCACCCCAGGGACACCACTCGGTCTACAGGGACTAGACACACACGATAATCCTAAGGGTAGAGGACTACTTTTTGGAGGAAAAGGCGGTGAAACCAAAAACACTATCTATCCTACCACCATTTCCTCCCTTAGATCAGAAAGTATGTTTCTCTTGTGGGGCGTATGGCCATTCGGTGAGACATTGCCCCTTGAATAAAATGTATATCCTCACCACACCATTGTTAAAATATCCCAGTCAAGCTGAAGCATCCTGTGCAAGTATCCTCTATACCTGAGCTAGTGAGATGCTAGCAGACTAGGAAGAGAACCCGGATAAACCTCTCCAGAAGGGGAAAAAAAGTAAGAACAGAAGAGAGGCTCATGCTTTCCTATACACTGGGACCAAAACTACCTATAGAGTCCCTGCTCTCCTAAAAGAAAAAAACTATTTGGGCCCAATTGGACACTGGGAGTAAGGGGTGTGGAATAAGAGCAGACTTGCTTCCCTGGGGATGGAAGCACAGTGGAAAAGAGAGAGTAGGTTGTGTCCATGGCCACAGTGAGAGACACCCACAAACATGAACCCCCCACAACAGTTTGGGAACAGAACTACATATTGTAGTAGCCATAAGCCCTGAGCTTCTGGTCCAACTAGTTATACGGAGTAATGTTCCTAGTTTTGACCAATGGGTATCACAGGCAGCACAAATGGGAATAAGAACGCACAAGGGTAGACTTCCCCCGCCCCCCTGCTCCCACCGAAAGGAACCATTTAACCCACTAGTGACAAAACCCCTGCCTTGTCTCCCTAAGAACAGGAACACTTTAGACAATGTTAATAACTCTCTGTATTTGTGTTCCCATATTGACACCAGGGGGAAAGGATTGATACCAGAACACCTCATTTTGGAACGGGAGACCAAATGTGAAGGAAAAGCCATTCTCCCCGGGGAAGTCCCTATTCACATTCTAAAAAGTAGCCCTTATTTGGGAAGCCAGGTCTTAAGGGGAAGGGTATGTGATGAATCCGATGGAGCCATCACTGTTTTCAAGGGTAGTGGCCTCCTTCCATGTGGCCAGGGGACGACAACCGCTACCTGATCCTGATTCTAGGGGCTGCTGTATGAGGGTGGATCACATGGGGGAGACAACCCATTGATTGATATCCTTACTTCATCAGGTGAGACCCGGTATCCCCTTTTCCCCCTTTCAGAATGAATCCCCCATTTACAACTATCTAATGGCCCATTGTGGTGTCGTCCCTCTTTCACCTGTGGTGAGCAGGGAAAAGCTTTGGTCACATCCCAAAAGCCAACTCTCAACTAACAGCCTTGTAAAATTATGAAAGTCACTTTTGCCAGCTCCACATACTCTTCTTCCAAACATTAGTTTGTCTTTAAACCTATTTCAAACATTTATACAATATTCTCAGGAAATGACTACTATTGCCACAGTCCCCACAACACTGGGACGAGTAAGAGGTGAGGAGTAATGATGATCACTTTCCACTGTCAGCAGTCTAGTCCTTCCCTAAATCCTATTGGCTATAACCAATATAAAAAGGAGGACCACTCAGGAAGTGTGAGGGAGGTAACTGGAGGACCTGGCTGCAGGAATCATGTGCTGGAAAAGGAAGGGCTGAATACTGCTGTGCCAAGAGAAGAAAGGGGGAACCCTTGCCTCCCAACTGCTGTGGGGAGCTGGAAAGCACTGGAGATGTCAAGGAAGCCAGTCTACTCCCTCCAGGAGGAAGGGGAACCCCTGGCCATTAGAATTAACCCCTGGGCATCGGAAGAGACTGCAGTATCCCTCAGTGAGAGGGGATGGGAGACACACCAGAAGGCCTGTTTCTACAGCATTGTGTCTGCCCATGTATATTCCCAGTCGTCAGGCTGGGAATCCACAGTAAAAGAAAAAACAGTTTCACTTTCAAACTGTTTTTTGCACCTTTAAACCAATAACTGTCCTCTGGGTCATACTGCCCCCAACCATGGACAGTCAACTTCCTAAGCTCCTCCTCTGATGGGCATCTTCAGAATTTTACTGCACCCTTCAGTGTTGGGAGTCCTCCCGTTGCTCTCTGAGCTATTTGTGTGCCTTTTCGAGTTTTTTCCATAGAAAATTGACAAAATGTGACCGATTTTGATTTATTGTTTTTGACCAAAGGACAGCTACCGGCGGCTGGGATCGGTTGCCGGCGAAGATCTTCATACACCACGAATCGTCCATTGAAGTTTCGAGAAGGCCCGGCCTTGGGCCTACTTCGGGCCTTTCGACCATGTCCGAGGAGGGCAGGAGGACCTCTTCAAACTCTGCCTGAAGTGTGGATTAAGGAACGTATGCATAGAAGATCAACATCATAAATGCTTATATTGCCTGCATCCGGACCACGATGAGCAGTGATGCGAGGTGTGCTGTGGTTTCTCAAAGAAAACCAATAAAGACAGCTACAGCAAGCTGGCAGCGTGGCTCAAATCGAGCAAGGCCCCCGACCCCGCCTGCGGGCAGGGTCATGCCTCATCCAGGACTGGCTGGTCCGAGAAGCGAACTCCCTCTGGGAGGAGGTTGAGATCCTTTGTGGACGCCCTGCCCGCATGGGACCAAGAGAAGGCCAAACTTTGCGATGATGGTTGCATTGGGTTCACTGCGGATGCAGGTCCCAAGTCGGGCACAGCGTAATCACCATCAGTCTCCACGGTGAGACTACCGACGAAGGGGGCCTGTGTCCCTAACCCTGTCCAAACTGTGTTTATCAGCAGACAAACCGACGAGGGAGAAGTCCGGGGAGGACCCTTCCAACTAAGATCTCTCAGCCTTCCAAGTCTACCAATTCGACGAGGGCCACGACGACAACATCGCTGAGGAAGTCCACCACGACAGCAGTGGATGAGAGCAGGTCCGTGAAGGTGGTGCCTAAGGTGGCCACCCCACGTGTGTCCTTACCCCTGAGGGGTGATACAGCAACGAAGACAGCAAGTACCCCAGGGATGGGAAAAAGACCCTGTGACCGCATCCGCCCAGAAATCTCCATAGCAGAAAAGAGAGGTGGACAAGGCCCTCCCGATGGAACATCAGCAGGATGTGAACCCAAGTTCTGTGAACACAGAACTTTGCCAGATAGGAAACGACTTGTCCCTTTGTCGACAAGGGTGGTTGAGGGCCACAAATGTCCGCCAGGATGTTCAGGTGAAGGTGCTGGATATACTGTTCGACGGTGAAAACCTGTCTGCCAAGGCGTCTTCTTTGCAAGCCATAAAGACCGACCGAGACAGCGTGCTCCCTGGGAACCCTGCAACAACATTTTCTGTCCTTTCGTTCATCCAGCGGAAAGCCCAGCAGATCCTCCAAGGGATATACTACCCCTTACCAACAGCCTTCCCACTCCTCCACTCAAGAAACATACAGGAGTTGCTCTCAGGCTTACGGCAGTGGAGGACAGCATCGTCGCCACCCACAGAGCAGGGCCTGAACCGGCTTTGGCCTCAGGCTCCCGCTTATGCACCCTAGAGGGAGGCCGGCTGGTGAAGTTAGCGCTTGGAAGAAGATTACCACTGACAGATGGGTGCTGGACGCTCTCGAACAGGGGCACACCTTGGAGTTCCAACTCAGGTGTCCTCGTATCTCACCAGTGCCTCGACAGGAATAACACAGACCACAGCTTCTGCAAAAGGTGCGTGCCATGTTACGGAAGGGGGGGGCGATAGAACCTGTTCCCCAGCACCTGCAGGGCTAGTATATTCCAGATACTTTCTGGTTTGAAAGAAAAGGCGGCGTTGGAGGCCAATCAAGGATCTGCGTTGTCTCAACAAGTAAACTCCAAGACGTTCCGGATGGTCATGTTACAACACGTGCTCGGCCAGCTGGAGGAAGGGGATTACTTGCTGTTTTGATCTGGAGGAAGCCCACTTCCACATCCCCATTCACAAGAAGCACAGCAAATTCCTACGATTCATGGCTAAGGGGCGACATTACCAGATCAAGACTCTTCCCTTCGGCCTACAATTGGCTCTGAGGGTCTCTACAAAGTGCTTGGGCCCCGGCGACAGCGCACCTTCATCTGCAGGGTATCCACGTGTACCTTTACCTGGACGATTGGCTCATTCGATCCCGCTACCACGCTCTGGCGAGCAAGCACACATCGAGGACTGTACATCTGTTGACTGAGTTGGGGCTCTCCATAAACTATCCAAAGTCCTGCTTGCCGCCATCTCAGAACGCGCAGTTTCTAGGAGCCCAGCTCAATACAGCAACATGTTTGCCATACAGGGGAAGGTACATCCCTTGTCATCGACGCAGACGAACACTCTGCAGGCCAACAAGTCACTGCTGGGCATGATGTCCTCCTGCATCAGCCTCGGCCGCCTCTGCAGATTATAGATGAGGCCTCTCCAGGAGTTCCTGGATGCGAGGTGGATGCAAGAATCGGGTTCCTTTGCGGAAAAGATCACCGTCAACAAGGAGTTCCATCAGGCGATACAGTGGTGGGGGCAGTTGCACGCCAGAGGCCTCTGGCAACCCGAAGAAAAGGGCCTCCACATCAAGGTCCTGGAACTTTGTCCCGCATTCTGTGCCCTCAAGTCTTTTCTGCCCTCGTTGAGGGGCAAGGTGGTGAGGATCTTCATGGACAACACCACTATCATATTCTACATTCGGAAGCAAGGAGGGACCCGCTCGCTGACCCTCTCTTAGGAGGACCAGGATCTGTGGTGCTGGGCCATTCAGCAGGACATGTTGCTCGTCCCCTTTCACCTGGCGGACGTCATGAACACCATTGCGGACTCGCTCTGCAGGGAGCTGCTTTGTTGACACGAGTGGGAGCTTTGCCAGGGACCAGGTGGACCTTCTGTTCGGCAAATGTAGCCAACCCCTGATCGATCTCTTCACGACGGTGGCAAACTCAAAGTGCCAGAAGTTCGCCAGATGGTTCCCTCAGCCAAGGAGCATGGGGGGATGCATTCTTGTTCCCGTGGGATGGACTGTTCCTGTATGCTTTTCTTCCATTTCCACACCTGCTACGTGTTATCAACACACTCGCAGTGCCACCGCAGGATTATACTAGTCACCCCGGTATGGCCGTGATGAATCCACAAGAGAGGGAGGGGCGATTCTGCACCACGACCCGGAGTCACTGAACCTGAAGGCGTGGGTCCTGCAGCGCCAGAGTTTAGAATGCTTTACCTGCAGAATGTAAGGACATTCTGGCCAGGGCCAGAGCCTCATCAACGTTGAAGTGCTATGGCCATAAGTGGAATGACTTCTCTGTTTGGTGTCGCGCTCAGAAGATTATCCCACTGCATGTCACAGCCCTGCAGCTTCTACCATACTTGCTTTCCGTGGCCAAGGCTGGACTGACTCGCACCTCTGTCAAGGTGTATCTCGCTGCCATATCCCGTTACACCAGGTCTCCGGGTAGGCCTTCTCTGTGATCACACAGATTCGTCAAGGAGTTCCTCAAGGGGCTCTTCAGGACTTTACTGCCGGTGAAGGCTCCTGCCCTGGCTTGGGAGCTCAATGTAGTCCTGACATAAGCTCATGGGAGCGCCCTTTGAGGCTATGCAACAAACCCGCTCAAGTTTCTCTCGTGGAAGACGGCTTTCCTCGTGGCTATCACCTTGGCCAGGCTGGCCGGGGAGATCCAGGCCCTGTCTTGCAAGAAGTCTTACTTGTCTTTCCACGCTTCAAGTCTGGTACTGCGGTACTTGACGGTAAGATAGCTCAGTGGGTTGAGCGCTTGCTGTTGCGATCTGAGCGTGATCTGCAGGTCGCAGGTTTGAATCCCGGCAAGGCCAACTCAGCCTTTCACCCTTCCGAGGTCGATAAATGAGTACCAATTTCGGTTTGGTGATATTGTTTGTAAATATGTGCTCTGTAAATTAACTTTGGATTAAGGCGCTATATAAATAACACATCATTATCATTACACACCCCACCTTTATGCTGAAGGTACCGTCGGAATTCCACATCAACCATTGTTGTTGCCGGTTTTCTTCTCAAATCCGTTGTCGCCAGTGCAGAGGGCCTTGCATTCGCTGGACATTGCTCGTACCTTGAAGTTCTACGTGGCACGCACAAAGAATTTTCAGAAGACGTGAACTTGTAACACGTGTCAGCTGTTTTCTTCAGATTAAAATTCAGTTTCAAGATAAAGCTGTGTGGTTGTGTCCTTGTGGATTTAATTGTGACTTAGGACACCTGGGGCATAGTGTCCTTCTTTGCACGACCGCCCGCCACTGACAACAGTGAATCTTCTTTGTGTATATAATTTCCAATTTACTGACGTATGCATCTGGTTCAAGCTCACTTGCCCCACTTATCGTCTATTATTTTGAGGCACATAGCTGTTGCACATCCACCGTCATGTTTATGCTCGGAGAGGCGTTAGTGGAACAAAAACAAAACATTTATTTGTAAACGGAACTATCGGAACCGCTCAAAGAGCATGTTCATAGTGAGGGTTGTGCGTTATTTGCAGATGTTATTTTTTGAGACAATGGAACCCCCAGAGCAGCCCCACCTATTTCAGGCATCCACCAGGGATTCCCGCTCCATTCCCACCAAAGAGACCAGCACACCTAACTCCAAAGGCATATCCAAAAAGCCTTAGAGCCTGCCCTTTCCAGAGGATGCAACAAGATATCTCTATTTTGTGCTTTTCTTTTTTTGTTTTGCATTTACATTTCTACTAAGATCTTTGAAAGTAAATTATTTGCAGGTAAATTTCTTTTTTTGTTTTGCATTCCCTGTTCTGACCCACACAGATAGCCGACGAATGCCTCTTGAAAACATGACCGGCTGACGTTGTGCCAATTTGGACCCTTTCGGCCAAAAGGCAGTTTTCCCTGAATGTACCTCATAAAAACAAGCAAATCATTGCTCACGTATTATTGTACCCAAAAAGGTAAAAGCACAAATGTTGTTTTTCTGAAGCAGACGAACACTTTGGGTGTTGAAATCAGATATGTGCAAGTACTGTACATCTGAACAGCGTGGATGCCGTATATAACCTGGGCATAGAGGGATTTCTGAAAATGTGAAAAGTAAGTTTTTGGGGATCCCATGTCCAGTTACTGTCTTGTTTTTCAGAGTTCCCCACATGCCCTCTGCGCAGCAAGACGGACTTCCGATTTAGATGCCATCCTCGGCACCATTGACGATGCTCAGGAGTTTGTGTATATTGCTGTAATGGATTTCATACCCCAGCAGGTCTTCAGCAATCCCAAGCGGTAAGTGGTCACTATCCTCGTCCACACACAGGACAAAGGGAAAGTAGCGTTGCTGCTAGACTTAAGCTAAAGCCATTTCTATTGCCTGTGTTATTCATTTGATTGTTGTGTGAATTGGGAAAGGGGTGGCGCTGTTGGCCGGGAGGGGAAATGAGCTGTGGTAGGGCTCCCAACAACATTGATTTAGTCCCCTTGGTACATATTCTGGGTTCATCATGCGGCCAATTTTAACGCAAGAATGTAAATGCGTTATAGGGAGTGAGTTTGGGAATAAGTGCACTAGCCTAGCACCGGCATAAGAGGGTCCCTGTCTTCATCACATCAATGGACCCCAAAGGGAAACTGGCAGGGTAAAATAGGCTGCCAAGGGGGCAGGCATAACACAGTGGTCCCAATTGCAGGTGGACAGGCAGACCTTCATTGATACCAGAGTGTCCTGCAAGGAATAGGGCTTTACTGATTGCCTTTCCACTTCGCACAAGAGTGTACTGGGGAGACCCCCGGCCAGCCCATAGAATCGGGGGTTTGCTCCAGAGTACTTTAAGACAAGATATCTGCACCTTTGAGATGGATGGGGGTGCAGGGTTTCTACTCCAACACCAATCAATAAGGACAACTCAATGGTTTGGCAAAGGGATTCCGTTTAATGACAAGTACAAAAAACGGGGAGTCATGGAAATCAACAGTGATGTGATAATCTGGCTCGCTTCGACTATCTGAACTTTATTCAAATAATTACATTTATACTCAAAACTCGTCATAATTGACGTGTAACACTTAAAAGTTAACATGCAATTCTGTTGGTTAGGAAAAGGTAACTTTAATATAGGTACTATATCCGTATATGGTAACGGAGTGAGGGGATTGGATAAACTCTATCAGATGGGCGTCTAAGCCCTTCCTTCTAACACTACTCTTGTAGACGCCACTAAGAGTACGACGTCCCATTGGTTCTACTATCTATAGGACCTTAGATTATTTGGTCCATTGTGATTGGGTTGGCTTCAACCTCATGCATACATTTCCACTGTACTTAGCAGCACGCAGAATGGTCAGCCAGGTGCAGGGTGCCCGCCAATTCACCCGGCCTTACTTCAATCATTCATTACTTTAGTGGCTATGTGTCAATTAGTTGGCTGTGGTTGGCCTCGAAACTGTATCTTCTTGTCAGGAAAAGTTATGATATCCCTGTCTGGGCGGCTGCCAAGCATAGGTGTAAACCCGTGCCTCTTCTTGCTTGGATGGTCACGTGCTACTCACACTGTGAATCTGCCTAGTTTCCCTCAATTTGTGCATTTAGTTCTTATTCGGCTTGCCACCTGCCTCCGCCTCCTTATCTTGACCTTCCTGAGATAGGCTATTCTGTTCTTAAGTTTCAATTCCGCAAAGCTACTGTTCGCTCCTTCTATTGGTCTGACCTTGGCTTTTTCCTGGTGCAAGTTGTCTCTGCTGAGTTTCGCTTCAGCCATCTCTTCTAGTTATAGCTGGAATACGAATCTTGCCCTGTTTGGCCTCTAGTAACCTAAGTTGATTCTGCTTTTGTGTAAAGTGGACTCACACTTATATAATGTGCTTTGTTGAGGTAGCTATGTATAGGTGGCGCTTGCCGCGGTCTATCTTCTACTAAACATAACAAGCGGCACTGTTTTCTTAGCTTTCTTGCGGTTTCAAGCATATGTACAGGCGTTTAGCTAGTTGAATGACTTCATCCTGCTTTACAGCTTAAGTGTTACGCTCACCTGGTTCCCACGGGGGCGTCGACCGGAACTGGCCCGCTGTTATTTCTACCAACGTGACGTGTAGCACCGAGATGACTGACTGGACTGGCCCGCTCAGCCTAGTTTGTCTGGCTCGCAAGAATATTCTTCTGCAAAGGAGAAGAGGAATTAACCACCCGTGGAATTGAGTGTCAACCCACCTTCCCCTCTCCCGTTGTCTTCTCACTGATCACTCTTGATGTCCCCTCCTTAGTCTCACCTGATGGTTTGGAAGGATGAGCTCTCCATCCTGCGTCGACCGCAGGGGCGCGTTGATGACCAGTTACTCCACTGGCGTAGAGGAATTGGTGAGTTCCAGTATTGACTCTCAAGTCCAATTGTTCATTAGAGTTCAAATGTCTGCTCTTCACTCTGTCCGATTCCTTGCAGGTTGCCGATTAATTCACTCGAAGATTTCCAAATGGCACTCGGTAAGATTCAGGTAAGTCTATTGGGATTTTCCCCTTAGGGGCCGGGGTACGGCGATGAAGCAGAGTTGACTGTGCCGACCCGAGATGAGGTGAGACCCCCGTGGTAATCAGGTAAGTTTTGTGGGGGGTAACTGGTATTGTCCTTGCTTTCTCCCCTTAGGGGCCGGGGTACGGCGATGAAGCAGAGTTGACTGCGCCGACCCGAAATGAGGTGAGTACCTCCCGTGGTTAATCTGGTAAGTCCTTGGGGGTAGCTTGTATGGCCTTAGAGAGTCCCCTTGCTCACCTTGCTGTCTTTGTCTCCTTAGGTGTCGGAGGGCGGCCGCGATATGGAGAGAGCGTGATGGAATGCTGAAGTACCGCCAAGCAGGTGAGTTCAGCGCGGCGCCATAGGAATGCGAAGCGATGCTTCAAAGACTTCTGTCTTTCAGTTCCATGGCGAAATGGATCAGGATTCAGGTAAGGATTAAAGTTAAAACTCCTGTTCTAACCTTTATCCTTTTTGTCTTCTTGTTTCAGGAGTCCCAGGACTGAAGCGGGCGTGGCTGAAGACTGGAGCTGCTGAAAACATGGTGAGCGTTACGCTGCAGCAAGCAGAATAACGCGAAGCACGTGTGGCTGTCCGGGCGTGGTTTAAATAGCCTTGGAAGAAGATCCAGGTAAGTATTCTTCCACAGCCCCACCCAAGTAACAAAATAGTCCCTTCAGTAAAATAGTCCCTCCTAAGCCTCATTTGGCTTGAGTCTTCATGCAGCATGATCTGCCTCAGGTGAGTATGCAGCATGGTCTGCTTCAGGTAAGTTATCAATAATGAGCCTGGCGCCCATGGCGCCAGGACTGACTTTATCTTTATGAGCCTGGCGCCATAGGCGTCAGGACTGTACCCAAACAGCCCCTAACTGGGGCTTTTGGGCATGCTCCAAGTGGCATGATGCCTGCTTCCGGGGCTGCTGGGCCTGGTCTGGTCTTCCGGGGGCAGGCATCATGACATTAAGCTTCTATGTATTTCAACATCGTCTCTCCCTCACGATATCCTTATTCATGGCGTTTCGTCTCTGTGTGTCATTTTTCGATACTGCACGTTAGTCCGGGCCCTCGTGACGTCACCATTCGTCTTCCATTAAGGCCTTTTGGGTTTCTTCCGGGACAGTGTTTAGGCTATCTTCATTTCGTCTTATTTGCTGGTAGGGTTTTCGCAATGGATACCTTACTGTCCATGGTTTTCTAGGTATCGGTATTTCAACAGGTGTTGTCCTCCCGATAGGCACTGGGCAGAGCCCTACTGCGGCTCTCTGCTGGTTTATTTGCTCGTCATACATCATGTATTTTGGTGTGAACGTTCCTGGTACTTCAAAATGGGCGATGGGAGTGCAGGCTTTATTTGGGACCTCCTCTACACTCCCCCCCCCCCCCCCCCCCCCTCTGGGCGATTCATCGACCACTTATACTTCCTCCTCTGGATTCAGCTTACTTGGTTCCTCCGTATTCATCTTCACCCCATCGTCTGGGTTGATTCCTTCATCTTCTGGGTTTGTACATGATGGTTTGAAGAAGTGTCTCTTCGGAGTCCATATGTTTATTACTCCTTTTAGGCTTCCTGCTGTTCTTACATGTTCGTCTTTATTCCATGTCATTAATTGGCATTGTCCATTTGGGCTGCAGTAAATCCATTTTCCCTCATAATTTCTGCGCTTCCTGGGATAAAGAAACTTTTGTACCTTCTGGGGCGTGCTCGCTGGCCTTCACAAAGTCTCTTATTTGTGAGATCTCTAGGCCTCCATCCTGGCTTGACATCAATCATGATCTTCATCCCTATGGCTTTCTTTGCAGTTTTCTGGCATTGCGAGATTATTATCTTAATGGCACAAAATCCTACCAATATCATCACTAGCAGGGCTCCCAGAAACTTGAATGCATCTGCCATCCATTGTGGAAACCACGAGAACAGTGATCCAAACCAGCTGTCATTGTCAACTTCATCGGTTTCATTGATCATCTGGTTCTGTAGCTTCGTCAGCATTCCTATGGCTTCTGTTAAAGTTCCATTTTCTTCATCTTGAGAAGGTATAAATATGCAACATGATGCTCCAATTTTTGCACAAACTCCTCCATCCATAGCTGTGATCATGTCAAGGACCTATCTGTTCTGGAGAGTCATCAGTCGGATTGCTCTTAACTCTTCATTGATCGCATTGAATCCTTTTATGGCCGTGTTGATTGTCTGTAGCAATTCCCATCTGGTTATCTGCAACCATTTAGTGTTTACTCCAACTTGGATTTGTGGCATGAAGATCGTCGTGAACACTGATGAGGTGAGACTGAACAGTATATGCTCATATGGGACTGCGTGGAATGCTTTTCTGATTTAGCAGGGAAATGGTTTTCTCTCTTCATTCGAGTTATCGGTTCCACAGATCTCTTCTTTCTCAGGTGAGCATCTGCTTTCGGGAAACTGTCAATATTCAGGTCACTTTTCGGGATCACTAATGCTGGAACATGGACATTTACTATTGTGCATATGCCTCCCCAGTTTTTCGGCAGTCTGATGTATACCTTGGGTCCACATTAGGGATGTAACGGTATAACGGTATACCGTTAAAGATACCGTGAACCACTTAATTGAACAATAATAACCGTCACATTGTTTATACCGTTTATACCGTTAAGTGTGCTTTTCAATCTGATTTGGAAAGGCTGCAGTAAGCAAGTGCTGCACAGTCTTGGTCTTGCACTGTTGGATGGGCCGTCTGCCAAGTAGTTTCAGTTGGAGCAGTTTTTAATGCCATTCCATAAACCGCACATGCCTGACATAAAATCAATATGTTAGCAATAGGAAGAATAAATACAGTGCCAAGAAGGAAAAGGGTTTACTTTGGGATGGCGGCTTTGGGATTTATATATTTATAATGGATATTGTTTGCTAAACATATGACAATGGGGGATTTCCCTGGTTCCATCATTGAATTTACATATAAGTCACACTGCGAAATTCACTCAGCTCTATGGGTATTCCCTGCTGCCATACCAAAGGGTAACATGTCCGTGATTACTGAACACCTTTTGGCCCGCAAGTAAACTAAAGGCTGTAAAGTAAAGAGAGCGTGTGTGCGTATGAGCACAAGCGTATACAACCATCGGCCTCCATTGATCTGTGGCATGCAGGTTATCAAGATGGCAACATGTTCATCTTCACCAGTAGCCAATGGGGGAGCTAAAAGCCTAAATGACCACTTAAGAAAAGCTATTCAGTTTGCTTTGCCAGTCGCAGCAGGGCTCCCCCTACAATCCCCTCCTCCTCTTCACACGTGTGTTTGGTGGAAGCAAGGGGTGGCATTTCAGTGGAAAGTATGTTGAAAAGCCCAATTCTGGCCCTCGGTGCCTGGTTTTGTTTGTGATGATAAATCTGACAATTTATGACCTTTTAGAAAATATTTGTTAAGATTAGTTAACTCCACCTGCTATACCGCGATAACCATGATATACCGTCATTTGGCAAGAAGGTTATCGTACCGTCATAAAACTAATACCGTGACACCCCTAGTCCACATGCCCAATAATGATCCATAATTACTGCGGTTCCATGTACCATTCCTGGAGCATCAAAGATTTGTCCACAGTTCTGATCCTCTCTCATCTTCCTTGTGGCATTGTTCATGAAGCACAATTTCGGGCTTTCTAGCAGCACTATCTGCAGGGGTCCTCCTCTCTCTTCGACCCATGTCAGCAGCTTTGCAAGTTTTGGCCATACTGGTTTGAACAGTCTTTGTGAGTACTCAATTGCTTCCTTGCAGGCTCCAAGGACCATCCATGCTCGGCATATCACTACTCCTTGCTCCCATCCGTTTGGTGAGAGTACTGTTCCCCAAATCTGCATTTGGCCTCTGTTTTTCCAAATTTGAGCCTCTTCTGGAGTTTTCCCTTGGACGTTTAGTCTCAGGTTTACTTACCATCTTATTCCTTCTCCTTTAACTTCAGGTTTCTCGTCACTGATCACATGATTCCTAGTATGAGCTCTATTTCTCGTCTTAATGTCCTTGACATAATCATCTTTATCGGGATAAGCTGTTTCAGTTGCCCAGATCAATGAGGCGTCACTTCCCATGAACTGGCCTCTGGTCTTGCACATTACTACGTGTGAGAGACAGTGTGGTGTCGGGACATCAATTTCTACAGCTACGAAGATCTTAGACTTCCCCATGCTGTATGGCAGGAGTGCACAAACGAAGCATTCTCCTCCAGAATTTCGTCTCCCAACCTCCTTCATGTGCCAAATGTTGTTTCCCAGATGTGCTGTCCAGGTAGTCGTTTAGTTCATTGTCATCTCCATACATGCTTCTCTTGATTCTTAGTGTTTTCCTGTAGTTGGCTATGACTACATCCCTAAATGCATCTGTATGGCTTTTTCTTGCTGGAGGACTGTCGGGTATCCTGGTCCATGGTGCAGGTCTCCTCATCTGCGCCATTTGAGTGGACAGGAGTCTGGCAGCTCTTTCCTGGTCCTCGTGCATCTTTTCTCAGCTGCGTGCAAATGCCCATGCCAACCACCCTGACGCCAGTCCGGTGTATGGCTGTATTGTAGACCTGGTACTTGTCCCTTGTGTTAGGACATGTGTGCTTGGTAATACAGTCTCTGTGGTTTTATTCTTCAGTTCCTCTTGTAGTTTCCTCGCTCTGGCTATGTATGGGAATAACAAGTCTACTATCAGTTGTGTCTGTGCAGGGAGTTTCTCCGAGTTGGCTTTTTTTTTTTTTAAAACTTCTATTTATTCGTTTTCCAAGAAAAGAGAAACAAACATCAATGAACATAAACAGTAACATACTTATAAACTTCGACCCATCCCTCCCACCCTCCCCCCCCGTGGTACAGCACCCAAGAGTCACTTCCCATTCCCTTCACCCCCGGGCCTCCATCGGATCGTATATGTCCAATAATTTTAATCTCTGTGGACACCATTGGGCTCTAAAGTCTCCTTTTAAGAAATCCAGGGTCACCCCCCAGTCCGCGTAAAAAGACCCTAATTTATCCTTTGCAGCATAGGAGGCCCACTCCAACGAGACTATATCCCATAACTTTCTCAGCCACTCCTGCTCCGTCGGGATCGCAGCCCCCTTCCACCTCTGCACAATGAGAGAAAGAGCTGCCAGTATGAATATCACCCGTGCTTTGCTGCAACCCCGTCCCGTCTCCTCTACCCCCACTCCCTCCTCCCTCCCAGTCCTCCCTAGCAATATCTCGCGCGGGTTTCGGAGGGTGCCTCCTCCCAATGCCTGAGCGATGGCTGTCTTAAGATCATCCCAGAAGGGCTGTATAATAGGGCAGTCCCACCAGATATGTGTAGCTGTGCCCCTCTCCCCACATCTCCTCCAGCATTCTCCTGAAACGGCTGAGTTCATTGCATGTAGACGGGCGGGAGTGTAGTGCCAACCCACCAAGCATTTGTACCACATCTCCCTAACCTGGATCGCTTTCGCTAGCTTGGGTATCCGTGCCCATAATCTCTCCCAATCTGCTTGCTCCATACGGACCCCTGAATTATTCTCCCACTTAGTCATGTAGGTCCACTTAATGCTTGGGTTACCCCTCTCAAGTTGTCTGTATAGGTCCGAGACTAGTCCCCTTGTGCCCTCGTGAGTTGCTAAGAACCTTTCAAAATGGGTTAGATCTCTCGTCGCCGCCTGCCTAACAGCCGGAGACATCACCCAGTGGCGAATTTGAAAGTATCGATGCCTCTCTCTTTCTCCCACACCAAATTCATTTTTACATTCCACAAACGATTTCACTCTCTCACCACTGAACATGTCCCTCAATGTCCTGCAACCCCCCTCCTCCCAAGCCAGAAACGCTCCCTTCTCCATCCCTGGAGTAAAATCCCTGTTCCGGAAGATGGGGGTAAACGGCGAAGGAAAAGACGTGATCCCCCCTTTTAGCACAGACCGATCCCAGCAGTCAACCACATTTTTCGTGATGTCGCTCAAGTAAATGTGTGAGGGACGTAGCCGTCGCGGGAGCCAGAGAACCTCTCCCAGATGATGCCTCGCCACCGCCCTGTCCATCTTCACCCAGTGTTTCAAATACTCTTTCGAAAACCATTCCCTAATTATCCTGAGCTGTGCTGCATCGTGATATCGGCGGAAATCGGGGAAGGCCAAAACCCCTCTATCTCTGGAGGCAGTGAGCAGCTGCCTGGACATACAAGCTTTCCTCCCCGCCATACAAAACCCCGTACCAATCTATCCAGCCTCTTAAAGAACATTTCAGGCGCCCTCAGTGGGATGGCCTGGAAAAGGTAGAGGACCCGGGGAAGTACAACCGACCTGAGCACCGCCCCCCGGCCCAGCAGGAGATCGGAAGGGCCCCTCATCTCCGCAGGTCTTTCTGGATTGCTAAAAGCAGGGGGTCATAATTCGCTCCAAGCCAGCCAGCCAGTGAGTGGGTGATCCTAACTCCCAAGTACCGCAACCCCGAGGGGCTCCACCTGAAAGGGGACAGGTCCCTGACAACCCGCGCCTCCTCCTCCCGCAGGGAGAGATTCATAAGTTCCGATTTCTGGAAATGAACCCGCAGGCCTGATGCCTCCCCGAAGGAGGATAATAATGCTATGCAAGCTGGGAGGGATTCTCTCGGGTTAGTAAGTGTAAGCAACATGTCATCTGCGAAGGCCGCGTTTTTATGTTGTTCCCCACCAAAAGGGATCCCCTCGATCTCCGTTGACTGGCGGATCGCCAGTAGGAGGGGTTCCAGATAGATAGCAAACAGCAATGGGGAGAGGGGGCACCCCTGTTTCGTCCCCCTCTGAAGCCTAAAAGGTCTAGACACCTCTCCGTTAACCAGAATGCGTGAAATGGGATTTTTGTAATTAGCGGCGACCAGGTTGATAAAGCCCTCACCGAGCCCCATCTTCTCCATCACCCGGAACAGGAAGGCCCACTCAACCCGGTCGAACGCCTTTTCGGCGTCAAGCGCCAGAAGGATCGCCGGGGTACCGGTTTTGCGGGATTTCTCAACAAGATGCGCCACCCTTCTAATATTATCCGCTGTTTGCCGTCCCATAACAAACCCCGACTGATCCTGGTGCCTCAGAGTTGGAAGATGTTTTTCCAGGCGCCGTGCCAAAACCTTAGTGAAAATTTTTGCTTCGGTGTTAATAAGAGCAATAGGGCGATATGAAGTACAGTCCTCCGGGTCTTTTCCTGCCTTATGAATAAGGGTGATCTTAGCTTCCTCCATCGTCCGGGATATGCCGCCCTCCTTGTTAAACGCATTAAACAGCTGCGTCAAGTGTAGGACCAGGAGGTGAGAAAACTTTTTATAAAAAGAAGCAGGATAGCCGTCAGGGCCCGGTGCCTTATTACGGGGAAGAGCAGCAATAACAGCCCTCACCTCGTCCTCCGCGATGGGGCGGCCCAACTCTGCCACTTCCCTGGATACCTGTGGGAGAGGCAGGTTCTCCAAAAATCCTCTCTGTAAACGAGGGGGTGGACCTTGGGAGGAGTACAAGGCCTCATAGAATTCCACAAATCTCTCCCGTATCTCATCATTCCGGGTAAGACGCCCACCACCCTGTTCTTTAAGTGTGGTAATGGCCCTCCGGTCCCTTTGCTCCTTCAGCAGACGAGCTAGCAGGGTGCCCGCTTTGTTGGCCTTAGCGTAAAATGTTTGTCTCGTTCTGAGCATAGCTTCTTCTGCCCTCTTATTCCGCAGAATCCCCAATTGGCCCTCCGCCAGCCTATACGCCGTGAAGGCTCTCCTCGTGGGAGTGATCCGTAGTTGGGCTCTGGCGACCTCCACCTCTCCCTCCAGTTGGGCCTCCAAACCCCTGAGCCGCTTATTCCTCTCCGCCTGTAGGGTGATAAGATCCCCCCTAAGAGTCGCCTTAAAGGCGTCCCACCTCGTACCCAAGCTCGTATCAGAGGGGGGATTGTTCCCGAAAAATCCTTGAATCCTAACTTCTAGCTCACTGCAAATCACGGGGTCTCAAGAGCCCGTTCGGAAATCTCCAGCTCCACACCCCTGGCCTACGTCTCCCCAGCTTAAGGACCATCTCTACGACCTTGTGATCCACCACCCCCAGGGGGCCCACCTCCACCGCCTCCACCAGACTGGCTGATACCCAAATGTAATCGATTCGGGATTGTGTCCTATGGACATCAGACAGGAAAGTGAAGCCCTCCTCCCTCCCCCGTAGAGACCGCCAGACATCCCGGAGGCCAGCCCCCTTCCATCTCTCCCTCAACTGAGAGGAGGCCACTGCCCCTCCCCCCGTCTCCACTCCTGGAACGATCCCCAACTCTGTCCCAGGCAATGTTGAAATCCCCCATCAACACCACCTGGCCCCTAGCGAAATTCTCAATAATGTTTAAGAGCTCCCGTAAAAACTGGTCTTGACCCACGTTAGGCGCGTATATGGACCCAATAGTATAGCATGAGCCCATTATGGTCCCCTTAACCAACACGAACCTCCCATTACTATCCCTAAGAGCTTCCTGGAGCTGAAAGTCCGTGCCTCTACCAAAGGCGATGGCCACCCCCCCTTTTTCGTGGGGCCTGACGCAAAATAAATCTGGGGAAACCCCTTAAGTCGCAGCCGGGCTTGGTCTCGTTTCCTCAGGTGGGTCTCCTGAAGGGCTAGCACGTCCGGCTTATGGGATCTAACAAAATGCTCCAGCTTTGTACGCTTAAGGGGGGAATTGAGCCCCCTCACATTATGCGTTTGCCACTTGAAGGAAACAACTGGACATCACGTGCCCACCGCAGCTTGCACTCTGAGGTATCGAGAGAACGCAAAAAAAAAAAAAAAGGAAATTCCCTCCTGCATTCTATTTGTGGGGCCTCCCCCCAAACCCCACTTCCCTTGGTGCGGCTCTGTAAATGCCAGGCTCGTAGGGTGATTCTTCCATGATAAGTGCTGCAATCACCCACCCCGTCCCTCCCCCCCAACACACCCCCTTCCCCTGTCCCACAACTAAAGCCCCTCCCCTGCCCTCCCCTCAGCCTACCCAACCCCAACTCGGGAGGCCTCCCGCATGTCCCCTCCCCATCCCCCGGACTCTCTCGTCCTTGCGTGATCCAAGAAGTGCATCCCCGCCCCTCCCCGCTTCCAATCATAGCCAACTTCCCACCACCCCCTTTTACATCCTCCTCCCCCCCGCGTCAGCCGCATCCACTGTATCAGCTGGAAGCCCCCCGGTCCGGGGACCCTCCCTCATCTCCTCCCCGAGCGGGCTCCACTCTCCCCTCCTGCGGACGTTTCCGTGCCGACTTCTTCTTTACGTTGGAGCCCACTGTGGACCACACCCACGGCCTCGCCCCATCCCCCGGAGCAGGCCGAGCACTCTCGGCGCCCCCCCGGAGTCTCCAAGATCCAGGTGAATGATGTTCGCCGCCTCCTGTACACTGGTGGCCCTTCTTTGGGCGCCCTCCCATTCGAACACTAACCCAAACGGGAAGGTCCACTTGTATTTGGCATTCTTTCTTGAGAGTTCTCTAAGCACTGGGCGCATTGCCCTCCTCTTCACCAAAGTACTGTTAGCCAAATCCTGAAACAAGGAGATCTCCTGGCCCTTATAGTGCAGTGGTTCGCGAGACCTTGCCGCCCGTAGAACCGCCTCTTTTTGGGCGTACCGTGTGAATGCTGCCAACACATCACGCGGCCTGGCGCCTGGGCCGCGGGGAGGTCGGCCCACCCTATGTACTCTGTCCAACTCTATAGCCGCGGGGTCTTCTCCTCCCAGCAGGCCCATAAAAATTCTTTGCACCTCTCCCTTCAGCTCCCCATCTGTTACTGACTCCGGGAGTAGTTTTACCCTTATATTGACCCGTCTCGACCTATTTTCCAAGTCCTCCAGTTGGATTTCTAGGTTGCGGGTCGCTAGGTCCAGGTGATCAATCGCTTCCCCGTTGGCCGTACCGTCCTTTCCCAATTCCTGTAGGCCCCTTTCCAGTATATCGGTTCTCTCACCTAACTGAGCCACCTCCTGCTTCAGTTCCCCCAGGGCCATATTTAAGTCCGACCTCAACAACTGAAACTGGTCCTGGAAGGCTTTGGCTAGAGTTTCTCCTAAGGTGTGCATCTCACCCCTGAGATCCCTCCTGGTCAGGGGCTCCCGGTCCTCCGCCTCTCCGGGTACTTTAGGGGACTTGAGGCGCTCGGTGTCCCCCCACTGTCGCCCCTGGCTTCCATTGCTGCAGACCACAATGAGGGGAGGGTGCTCAGGGGGTCCCCCTCTCTTAGACCGGTGCGCAGCGCCCTGCCACTGGATTTCGCGGGCATCAGGTCTCACCCAGGGAGCCCGAGGGATCCAAAAAGCGGGATCCGCCGGGGAGCACTCCTTTACTGGGCGCCACATGGGGCCGCCCACCGGCTCGAGTTCCACAGATGGGGGGGGGGGGTCAACCGATCGCGAAGACAAGGGGGGGCCCCGCCCCCCTACCACTGCTTTCACCACCTTTTGGAGGGGGGGGGCAGAGGCCCGGCCAATGAGTGACCCCTCCCCGGGGTCCCACAACACCAGCCTCGGGGACCGAGCCTCCACCCCGTGGATCCGTTCAAATAGGGGGGAGGAGGCCACCCCCGCCTCAACTCTCCACCCCCGGGGGGGGCCTGCCCGCTCCTCACCTCTCCGCCGACGACCAGGAGGCTCCCAACTCTCCTCCGGGGGCCTCCCCACAGGCGGATCCCCGGCGGCTCCCGCTGCTCCTACTTCGGATGTGGGGCGCTTCTCCTGCAAGACTGCGCGAGGCCTCGCCAGAAGGCCTGGTCCTCCCCCCTCAGGGAGATGACCTCCTCCGCCTCGTACCGCCGGCGGCGGGTGCGTCCCTCTCTTCGGCGCTCCCCTCCTCCGCGACAGCCTCCTTATGCGGGTCGACGCCCCGGCCCGCAGTTCGCCTGTACAGGCCTCCTCCGCCGCCGCCAGAATTCCTGGGGACTGCAGCTCCGCGCCCGCAGCCGGCTCGCGCGGGCCTCCTCAGCCGCCGCCGCCGCCTGCCGAGATCACCGGATCCACAGCACCCGCCGCTTCGATCCGCCGTGCCGCCGGTCCTCCAGAGCCCCGTACGTCTTCTGACACCACGAGGGGCCCCCAGGGGGTGGTGGATCCCTTAAAAAAGTCCTCGGGGTGCGGGAGCCGCCGTCGGCGCGTCTAGTCGCTGCCGGCATCCATCTTGAATCCCTCGAGTTGGCTTTTGTTTTCTCAAGAGTTTCTAATATGACTGCTTCTGTTGGTTTTTCTCTTAATTATATCCGTTGTGAAGGTTCTTATGGCAGGCAGTCTCTGCTTATCTACTGCTCTGGTTCGAGGTTCTGCGGTCATTGACACCAGGCCTGTTTCATGTGCATTCAGTGTTTGTGTGCGTGTAGTTGGCAGTGATTTCACTTCCTTCATCTCGTGCCGACCTTGTCTCTGGCTTTTCTTTTCATTCGTTACCTCAAGTGTGTGTGTATCATTGCTAATCACATTCATTTCGAGTTCATTCACTCCACCATCAGATATCCTAGGGACTGGAATGACTATATAAGGTCTGGGTGCTTTTGTGGATTTTATACATATATCGTCAGGTGGGTGCACTTAAATTGGAACGCTTCGTGACCAATAAAGAATGATTGTTAATGATAGTAAAATAATGATAAATATGATGCATAAGTACATTATGGTTCTATACATTAGGCGACAGCATTTCCTTCCAGAGACCTGGGGGTGCCTCTCTGCTTGTGGGAGGGCCAGGTTGCTGCTCTGGAACCCCATCTTAGTCATTCAATAAATGTCACTGTTATTTTTCTCTCATCCAATATCGCCTTTCAAGTTCTCTGTTTAAGAGTGTTGGGTGCTTCAAAAGTGTCCCCCCTTCTTGTGAATGACAAATTGTTTCTTATTTAAGGATGCAGTTTCTTTGCTAGACTATGGGAATACAAATCAAATAAAATAATGCTTCAGTGATTTCCTTTACTGTGCATATTCAAAGTAAGTAGGCTCCCAGTCCACTCCTCGAATCTGCTTCAGTCCTGAGGACTTATTGGACACTGATCAGTATGAAGAAATAGGGAAAGAATAACAACAAATATAACAAATGAAGTTCTTGACTCTGCTCCCTCGATCTGTCCCTCGGCGGAAGGCTTTCTTGGAATCTCCTCAGATAGTCTCTCTGATGGTTGGAAAGTTCCACTTGGAGTATGATTCCGTGCAGGAGCATTCCCAGCTGTGCGACATTAGCTGGATCTCTGATAAATGTGAGGTCGTCAACATCGATGGGTCTCCCCACTAGTTCTGGAAAGTCAGTGACTAGGCGAAAGAGGACATTTTGTGCCAATCTGCTGTCTTCTGGTGACAGGGACATCTGTCCTGTCTTGCTGGGTTCAGGATTGTATGTTTTTTCCTTGATGTAAACAATGTCTGCACTGTCCGGTCGCGTGGAGTGCGACTAGAATTCTGATCTTATTTAAAAGATGGCTTAAATGTTCAGTGTTTGCTGTGTCTCGAAGAAATGCGAGTGTGTCTGTCGTTCTTCCAATAAGAGTTGGACAGTCTTCGATTATGGGAAAGAGCAGTGTGTTGACAAGCTCATTCATTTCCGCCTGTGTTGGGAACATTTGATTCTTTCTCACTGTACTCAGGGAGTAGGATAAGTTGTTCGGCAATGACAGTGAGGAGTTGTCTTATTGTCTTTTCGTTTTCAGGATCTTGTAAAAAGTCTGTGACACTGGTGAGCCTCCCTACCAGTGATGGGTATGACCTCAGTGCTAAGTCGAAATAGGTGACTAGGTCCTTTGTGATGTCTTTACTGTGGGACACCATAAGTGATTCCGAATAGGGTTCCGATGTGGATCAAGTCGGGATACTGCGTTTGCTTCCAATTCAAATGTCCTCAGTCAAAATTTGGCATATTCTTTTCTCATCAAGGCTTAAGTGTGCCTCAGTCCAAGGTTCAAAGTCAACAGATTATATTGTGGCTTATGCGTGCAAGTTTTCTTCTTCACCCTGCAACTAGGATTCACAATGTGTCCGTTTTTTATGTCCTTAGCCCCTTTTTGCTTAGAGGAAGTGTCCAATTTAAGCCACAACTTGCAAAAAGTTCTTTGTCTTTACTTTGCTGGTCCTGCGTCCTCCTTCCTCGTCATGGATCTCGTCTGCGCGTGCTGTGGTTCTTCCCCGTAGCTCGTCGATTCTTCTCGTTGGGGTGCAGGCAGGGGGCCTTCTCCGATGTAGGGTTTGATATCACCGAGAAAAATCCACGCTCTCCTGCCCTGTAGCTTCACAGCGGACAGAGTGCAGTCCTCTACGATAAAAGGACCGTTGAATCTTGGCTTGTCCCACCTGTTCCTTGTATGGTTTTTCACAAGGACGGCGTCTCCAGGGAAGACAAGTGGAAAACGTAGACCTTGAACTGAGACTGATGCAGTGTCTCCTTCTGTGTTCTGTGCTGCGCTGCACCCTTTTCGTTGTTGCTGAAGCTGGTCTGAAATTACAGTAAGGCAAGATGTCATGCAGTTCAGATAATTTTGCATTTCAGACCCTAAAACCTCTCCTGTTGACTGGGCATCACATCTAGCTCTATCTCGGGGTGTCGGGGGAGTTCTCATTCTTCTTCCTGTGGCTATCTCGTGTGGCGTAAGATGATGGTCGGATCCTGGTTGGTTCTGAAGTGCTCCGGAGTGCATACAGTGCCAATCGAAGGCAGTGCAACCATCCCTTCCTTAGAGTAAGCTTCAACTTGGCTATTCTCTCCTTCAACAAGCCGTTGAGCTTATCACAGATCCGTTACCTTGCAGATGATAAGCCGACGAGAACTTGTGCTTTATACCAAGCAGGAAGCTAATCTGTTCAAATATTGAATTGACAAAGTGAGGGCCATTATCTGATCTCATGACTTTGCATACCCCCCACCTTGGGAACACTTCCCTCACTAACAATTTGGCCGCACAGGTAGAGTTTGGGTGTGTACATGGACCTGCCTCTATCCATCTAGAGAATTGACACACCACAACAATTAAGTATATGCACCCGTTACATACTTGAATCATGATGACGTAATCGACATGCAAGTGCTGAAAAGGCCCATTTGGCCTGGGGATGACTCCTCTCATTACTTTTAGTGTGTGCCCAGCGGTGAATTGCTGGTAGATTATGCAGTTCACCATAAAGAATGCCACATGCTCAGCTAAATTCAGTATGAACCAGACTTCCGCGAGCGTTGCTGCTAGATTCTCCTTTGTCATATACGCCGGGTAATGTAACTGCTCCAGCGCTATTTTTAATAAGGCTACAGGCATTACTGGTTTACCAGTGCTGTCCTGTCGCCACAAGCTGTCAGAGGGGTTTAAAGAACACCCTTGACGTTTCCACAGGTTTTTCCCTTCCTGTGGTGCCTCCCCTTGCAGTTCCATTAGCTGCGTTTGCCCAAGTCTACTATAGGCTTCAGGTGTTGCTCGCGCAATCATCCTTTCATTGGTATAGGCGACTCCCACTTCTATAATCGTCTCACTTTTGGGTGCCATACGCTTGGCTTCCGTGTCTGCTGCTTGGTTGCCCCGTGAGATAAAATATGTCCCTTTCATGTGGGCGGCGCATTTCACGACCACTATGCCCACTGGGAGCTGTAGTGCCTTAATCAGCCTGTCCAATAGGGCTGCGTGCTGCACTAGCGTGCCGTCTGCTTGGAGGTAGACCCTCCTTTTCCAGCACGCTAAGCCTGAGTGTACTGTTGACGTCACATAGGCGGAGTCACTGTACACCGTTACTTCCTGGTCTGCATGATTCTCAATGGCAAGTATGAGTGCCAATAATTCTGTAGACTGTGCTGAGTAATGTGGTAGTATTCGCGCACTAATAAGTACTCAGAGTTCCCCATTTGCTATGTGTTTCATTGCAGCGACGCCTGTTTATCTTTGTCCGTCATTTTGATCGATCCTTAAAAACCCGTCAATAAAGACGATCTCTCCTCCTGCCAAGGCATTTTCCTTCACCCTGGGGATTTCATCATAGAATTCTTCATAATTTGCAGAGTCATGTATGGGCTCTCCCTCAGTGACTGGCACGTCATAGGGTCCTGTAGTCCACACTGAGACAGACACCTTAGCTATGTCGTCATCAAAATATCCAGGACGTTTTAGTGCCACCATCATTCTCTGTGGTACTTCTCTTTTGATCATCCTTACCCAAAAGTTGAGACTCACTTACACCATCGTCTCTTCCATTTCTGCTTGTTCTTCAAACAGATCGTCATCGGTGACATCAGTCACTTGATATCCTTCTTCAATGGCAATTATCGCGCACCATTGTCTGCCCTCGTCATCGTAACCGTCAACCAAGACCACTTTCCCTCGTATTGAAGCTGTGTGTATCATCAAGGGAAATACTTGTCCCTTCTCCTCGTGCATTGGTATTCTTGGTCTGAATAAAAATTCATCAGGGGTTCTCATGATTCTGTCTGCAAGGCCTGGCAATCCTGCCATAAGCACACGCATACCATATGCGAAGATTTCTGGCTCTAATGGTATGGCCCTCGTGGCTACGTGTCCTGAGTATGCTCTAACCATTTTGCATACATTGGAATAGTGCATTCCTGGAGTGGAACATACTATGCCCTCCTCCGTGAATGAGATTGTCATGTTCAACTTTGTCATTAAGTCTCGACTCAAAATATTTACTGGGGTCTCTCGAGAATATAGTAGGGGTACGTTCATTTCGCAATCCCCTATAGAGACTGGAAGTGCCTTTGTAAAGGGAACTCGACTGGTCGCTCCTGTAAAACTCCGAGTATCTATGGCCTCGCCGGACAAGGAAAATGTGCCTTCACGTATGAACGAGCGTGTCGCACCCGTGTCAACTAGGAAGGAATATTCTTTATCCCCTATGACGACATCCACCCGGGGTTCCCTGCGAGGGTCCGGAGTCACCGATAGGATAGAACACATCAGAGTTCCCAGTGAGCTGTCCTGGCTTATATATAAATTCGGCCCACTATGTGCTGGTGGATTTCCCCCATTCCCATTGTTACCTCCCATTCCAGGGTTCATGGTCTGTGATAGTTGCAGCGGTGCCTGTTGGGATTGTCCTTGTGGAAAATTCTCCATGTTTTGCGGTTGCACCCCTTGCTACGCTCCTTGTGCTTGTTGTTGCACCGTGTGATTCTGTGCACCACCCTGCTGTAAAACTGCAGGTGGATTCGTTATGCCTGCTCCTGTTCCTTGGCCGTTCTGCATCATGCCTTGACTTCTGCATGTGCGTGCCAAATGCCCTGTCATTCCACACAGCCAACAAACTGGCGGTGGTCGGATCATTTGCCCATTTGACATATCTTGGTTACCATTTTGCATATTTTGAAAGCCTCCTTGATTGTTTTGGTAACCTCCCTGATTGCTCTGCCATCCTCTTCCCCTAAATCCTCTTCCCCTTGGATTAAATCCCCTATTGCCTTGGTTATTTTGCTGTGGACTTGCCACCTGCTGCATGCTTGGTGCAGCTGTACTAGTTATCATGGCTCCCTCGAGCATATTTTGACGATTTCTTTTGCACCAATTTCGCTTCCTCACCCTTACGAGTCGCTTCCTTTTTGCGATTCTTTTCTTGCAACAGTCTACAATAATGTGTGATGGTCAACTGTATTTCAGCCCAAGGTTTGGCTTCGATTCCCACCAATTTCTTGTTGTTTCTGCACCGGCTCTGGCAGCCCTTGGCACAGGATATGGTAAAACGGGTATAGATTTCGTCCACGATTCATGAGTCTCGAGCACAGATGCGTCTTGGAAATTCTGTATATAAATTAACCGATCTTCAGACTCCTTCATTTTTTGAGTCATTCTAGCTTCCATATCATAATATCTGGGTAAAGTACTTGCAGCGCTTTCCATACTGCGGCTCTACAATTGTTAAATTGTGCTCCGTCATGCGCGGTATTAATTTTGGTTACGCCAGGGTAGCCTGCTCGTGCCCACACATCGTCTGCTCTCTACCAAGTATGGCGATCAGGAGATCTTTGATGTCACCTATAGCTAACGTGTTTCCTCCTGTCATCTTTTCTAACTTGTGTCTCTACTTTCCGGCTCCCAATGTCAACTTTGGAAGCTTGTTTTTGAAATGTTCTCGATCCATGTGTGGCCATGGAATATATTGTGGTCTTATTCCCCCCCTTCATGAGCAACGGAAATTGGAATGTGTAGCCCTCTCTCTCTTCTCTTTGTTCTCCTGTCTATCGCAGGGGTAATATTCCTGCATCGCCGTCTACCTGGTAATGACCTTAGTCTGTCCACATAGGGCTGTGAAAAAACCCCCCTCTGACCGTGAGATAATTCTTCATATCGGTCAGGCTGCGTGCGGACTCTGATGTTCTCGGTATAGGTTCGTTACTATCTGACCACCTTACTCCTTTTTCTCTTGAGAGTCATCTTTCGCTCCGTCCCTCTTCATTTTCCTCACACTCCTCCCCTTTTGGAGTCGGACATTGGTTGTCTCCAACTTGTGCGATTTCTCGTATCCTCTTTGTTTCTGCTTATTTCCAATCTATCCAAGGATAGCTCTCTATCCCCACTACTTCGGGTGACTTCCTCAGTGTCATACAGCTGAGTGCTTTCCAGGCGCTCATCTTCCCCCTTCCCTTGGGGTATTTGTTCTAGCCCCATCTCATCATATATTCTATCAATCGTTTCTCCAATGCTTCTGGTGTCGAAGTCATCGTCAATATTTGTCCTAGACATGCCTGGTACTAAATCGTATGCGGGAAAGAATTCCTTGATGTCTTCCCACTCTACAATTGGAGTGGGTTTTTTAACCTCTCTCCCCAGATATTCAAGATAGCGTGCTCTTTGTCTTCGCTTACGTTCTATATCGTCATCAAATTCTTTGCGCTTCCTCGCCTCTTCTCTGACCCTATCTTCTTCCTTTCTCTTTTCATTTCTACGTTAATCTGCCTTTCGAATTTCCTCATCTCTTCGTCTCCTTATCCTCTTTTCACGTATTCTTTGCTCTTCTTCTAACCTTTGCTGTTTCTGTCTCTCTCGATCATAGGCTGCTCTTGGGTTGTGATCGAGCTGTCTTTCTTGCTCTTCGTGATATAGCTGTTCCCCGTGGCTGCTTTAAGTTCCCTCAACGGGTATAATCCCTCGTCCTTACTTTATCCAATTTTCGCTTTGGGTGGGGCAGGTGGCGTGGTAGGCGTCTCACCCCCCTCTGTGCATACATTAAGTATCCAATCTGTTGGTGGTTCTTCCTCCTTCCCCTGTTCATACATTTTCCATAACTCGAGAACAGTAAGGCGTTTTTCTAACTTCTTGCCTGTATATGTGGCATGCCAATATGTCGTCATATGTTGTAAGATGGCTTTAGATAAAGACCCATTTTGTGACCACGGCATAAACATCTTGTGGGAGGTACCTTTAACCCACTCGGTACTATATTTCTTTAGCTTGGGTGCGTGCTTTGGGAAACTGTTTGCATAAGTGTGCCAATGGAGTTATGTCTTCCATTCTTAAATCTGTTCCCTTTCCTCTTATGTAACACTTGTCAATGTTTTCGTACGACTTAAAACAGCTTCTAACAATATAAGCGAGCACCAAATATCGCAAGCTCCAATCCAAATTTTCCACAAAATGTTATATCTTCCAATTTATTCAAAAAACATCAATTCATGTGCGATTTTGTCTCTGCGATTTTGTCTCAGCTATCAAATTGCATGAAATTTTAAATCGGTTCTCTCAAAAATTTCCAACACATCACGTCACAACAGAGAAACATGTAAGGCAGACGCTTGGCAGACTAGACGGACACCAGCTGGACACAGATATCTCTGCCTCTAATCATTATCCCTTCATGGAGTGTAAACGTACCCCTTTCACAACGTCTTTAAACGTTGTGGTAGTCTAATTGTTCCCCATTATGTGGGACTCTGCGTACACGTTTCTTCTAGCCGCTATATTTAAAGCACAGGAATAAGCCGAATCCTCTCACTTCTCAGGTGTCTGCCCCGGTAACCGCTCTCTTCTCGGGTGTCTACCCCAGTAACCTCTCTCTAATTTTATTACTCTCGAGTCATTATCCCCTTATATATATATACAGTCTTCTCTACTTCTAACTATATTTTGTTTTCCCTCCTCCCTCCGTTACCTTTTCCCTTTACTTGTTCTAAGGCATGCATCATCTGCCAAAACATTCAATTTTTGTTTCACTCACCGTTCGGATAGTTCCTCTCTGGACCCTCAGGATTACCGCCTTTGTTACTGCCTCCTTCAGCTTTTCACCCGCTCAGCTGCCCGTAGGAATGGGAAGGGATGTTTGGGGAAAACGGGTCCCTTCAGGCCCTTTCTGCAGATTCATCTTAGGCTACCATTGTCTACGGGGAGCTTCACAGTCTACTCAGCCGAATGGCAAAGGACTTGTGATATTGCCGAGGACCTAGAGTTACTTTGTCGACGGTCATAGATGTCTTACTTTAGTCAATAATCAATAGTCGATGACCATCAAATCTCTTCTACCAAGTGTACTGGGGAGACCCCCGGCCGGCCCATAGTCAGGGTTTGCTCCAGAGTACTTTAAGACAAGGTAGTTTCACCTTTGAGATGGATGGGGGGGTTCAGGTTTTCTACTCCAACACCAATCAATAAGGACAACTCAGTGGTTTGGCAAAGGGAGTCCGTTTAATGACAAGTACAAAAAACGGGGAGTCATGGAAACCGACAGTGATGCGATAGTCTGTCTTGCTTCGACTCGACTCTCTGAACTTTATTCAAACAAGAACATTTATACTCAAAACTCGTCATAATTGACGTGTAACACTTAAAAGTTAACATGCAATTCTATTGGTTAGGAAAAAGTAACTTTAATATAGGTACTATATCTGTATATGGTAACAGAGTGAGGGGATTAGATAAACTCTATCAGGTGGGCGTCTAAGCCCTTCCTTCTAACATAACTCTTGTAGACGTCACTAAGAGTACGACGTCCATTGGTTCTACTATCTATAGAACCCTAGATTATTTGGTCCATTGTGATTGGGTTGGCTTCAACCCCATGCATAAATGTCCACTTTACTTAGCAGCACGCAGAATGGTCAGCCAGGTGAAGGGTGCCCCACGATTCACCCGGCCTTCCTTCAATCAATCATTACTTTAGTGGCTATGTGTCAATTAGTTGGCTGTGGTTGGCCTCGAAACTGTATCTTCTTGTCAGGAAAAGTTATGCTATCTCTGTCTGGGCGGCTGCCAAGCATAGGTGTAAACCCGTGCCTCTTCTTGCTCGGATGGTCACGTGCTACTCGCACCGTGAATCTGCCTAGTTTCCCTCAAATTGTGCATTTAGTTCTTATTCGGCTTGCCACCTGCCTCTGCCTCCTTATCTCAACCTTCCTGAGATAGGCTATTCTGTTAAGTTTCAATTCTCCAGCATGGGGTCTGGCATGGATTCACATGCTCATGAATATTCCCCGTCGTCAGGCTGGGAATCCTCGGTAAAGAAAAATTCAATATCAGTTTCGTTTCTGATCTGTCTTTCTTAGTAGTAACCAATCACTGATCTCTGGGTCATACTGCCCCCAGCCAATGACTGCCCTCTCCCTAAGCCCCGCCTCTGGCAGCCATCCTCAGATTTTTACCACACGCTCAAGTTTTGGGAGTCCTCGTGCTTTAGCTCTCGAGTTTTTGCTGCGTTTTCGCACTTTTTCAGGAGATTTTCTAATTTTTTCGGTTTAATCGAGCCTCAAGCTCCACCGTTTCTACTTCCGATAACAGGGACCCGTTTCGGAATTCTTCTACGCCCCTCAAAGGTGAAGTTTTCGTCGAGTTTACGCTTCTTGGAGGATGCCGGAAGATCTGCGGCCTACCTCAACGGACATGGCCCAGGACAAGGGAAGGAAGCTCGACGCCCGGATCCAAGCTGTTCAGGTGCTGCCCTGGATGCGGATTACAAAACGTTTTCAAGGAGGGCGTGCATTTGCAATGTCTCTACTGCCTTCATGAGGACAAGACGCACGTGGAGAAGGACTGTGCGTTCTGCAAGAACCTTTCGGAACGGACCAAACAAGATCGTCGTTCCTGCCTCGCCGCCTGGCTGGAGAAGGGCACAGCAGGTGAGAAGGCGAAGAAAAAGTCTGAGCGGGCTTCTAAGTCCTGTGAGGGCACCCCGGTGACGGGGCCCCAACAGATGGCCTAGCACCGCGGGCACCGGGAGTGCCGAAAGGTCGGGCTCTTCGGCTGCCAGGCAGGGCGCGACTTCCCCGGCACGTTCAACCACGAGCCAGCGCTCTGGTTCGGGGAATAGGAAGTCCGAGAACCCGGGTAAGCTGCTGGAGCAGCCCCGGTCGATCTCGAAGGGGGAGCGAGGCGCTGACCCTCCACCCAAGGCGAAGGCCGAGGACGCACCTAAGGTGGTGAGGGCTTTGATCCAGCCGGCAAAGGCCTATATCGAAGTGGTCGCTGCGACCCTGGCAAAGCCAGCTGAGACTACGCCAGTGGAAACGGCCTCTGGGCTCAGAGTATCCCTGCCACCGCAGAGGGAATCCTCTTTCCAGCCCATCGTTAAGACCCCCGTGAAGTCCCCGGTGGAAAAAGAGGGGGGGGGGGGCGGTGGCGGTGGCCATTACAGACTCGGAATCAGCCTGTGAGGAGGAGCTGGTGGAAACCGAGAAGGGCCTCAACGAGAGGTTCATAGGCCTCAACGAGAGGTTCGAGAAGATTCGATCCCAGGGGACGGTCCCCGCTGATGTGATCGAAGATGGCGACGAAGAGGGCCCAGTGGAACGGCCATCCCGCCCGTCGCAGCCATTACCCGAGCCCCAGGATAGCTCGGCGGCCATTTTGTTGGCGATCCAATCTTTATGTACCGAGATAAGGACGAGATTACCACGGACCCCGACGGAGGATCCAGAACCAGGCCCATCGGGGAACCCTCCGAACAAGCGGAGGAGAATCCACCGCTCTCCGCCCTTCGTACCCGTGAGGCCTGTGGACCCCTCAACCCCCTCGCCGGACCCAAGAGAGGATACGGCGACGGATACAGCGACGGGGACGGACGACGACGACGGCGGCGATGACACAGCGGACATCCCGTCATCACCCCACCCCCCTCGGGCTTCTCAGGCCGACGAAATTGGCTCCTTTCACGCCATGATAACCAGGGCATCCGAGCTCTTCCAGCTCTGCCCTGAAGAACAAAAAAAGGAAGGGTTTCTTTACCAACGACGAGAGGCCAAGAGGAAGACGGTTCTCGCGGTGCCTTTGCTCGACGACATCTGAGACGAGGGGCTTGCTATACTCAAGAACACTTCCACGACACCCGCCAAGAGGGACAGGTACGAGAAGAAGTACTGAGTCCCCGATGTCGCCCCCTTGTGCCTCAGGGCCCAGCCCACGCCGGACTCTGTTGTCTCGGCAGCGGCTAAGAAGAAAGCAGCGGGTGCGGCGGCTTCAACTTCCACTTCCCTGCCGGACAGCGAGGGCAAGAAGTTGGACTCCATGGGACGACGAGTCATCTCGTCGGCGGCGACAAAGATTAAGGCGGCCAATGCCTTAGCGATCGTAGCCCGCTACGACAGGGAGCTCTGGTTCAAGATAGCTCCCCTGCTAGACTTCCTACCTGACGACAAGAGGGCGGAGGCCCTACAAATTCTGCAGGAAGGCGAGGTGGCGTCGGATCACGCCATAACGGTGGCAACGCACATTGCCGATACCGTATTTCGCCAACTGGGCGACGGAGTTTGCCTCCGACGACGAGGATGGCTCAAGGCGACAGACTTTCGCCAGGACGTCCATACCGGAGTGTTGGATATGCCGTTCGACGGCAACAACCTTTTTGGTAAGGCAGTGGACGAGTCTCTCCAGGCCATCAAGACCAACGCGGAGACGGCCCGGGCCCTAGGGGTACTTCAACAAAGACGCCCCTTTCGGAGCTCCGGAGGCAGACAGGGTGCCTCCAAAGGATCCAGCGGTGGCTCTTCCACATACCGCCAGGCGGCCCGCTCCTCTTCCCAGGAGGCCTACAGAGGTCGCGGCAAGCAAGGGGGATGTCGCCAAGGCGGCAAGGCCGCCTCCAAGCAAGACTGACCCGGCCGTGTCATCGGGCCCCCACCGAAGCACCCCGGTGGGAGGCCGGCTGACGAAGTTTGTCAGCGTGTGGGAGTCCATCTCCACCGACCGTTGGGTGCTGGACACCCAGGCCAACGGGCACTCGCTGGAATTCCAAAAGAAGTGCCCTCGCATTCCTCCCGTGGCCAGGAAGGAGAATAACGTCCCTCAACTGCTGTTGGAGGTAAGGGCGATGCTCAAGAAAGGTGCCATCGAGCTTGTCCCCAGGAGGCTCCGGGGCTCCGGAGTGTACTCAAGATACTTCCTCATCAGAAAGAAGACGCCAGGTTGGCGCCCCATCCTGGACCTGCGTCGGTTAAACAAATACATCAAGGCGCAGAAATTCAGGATGGTCACCCTCCAGCACGTGCTGGGACAGCTCGAGGAGGGCGACTTCCTATCGTCTTTGGACCTGGAGGTCTCGTCTTCTTCCGCAACAGTTCCAGGTAAGCGCTGTGATTATCCTTCAAAATCTGTGGCCACGCCCTGCTAACCTCGACTCCTAGATACATGCAGCTGTTTCTATCTGAACCTCCGTAGCCCGCTTGGGCGCCTAGTCGCTTCATTCAAAGGAAACAATATAGACTTGGACCAATTCACCTGCAAAAAAGATATGTTACCGAAAGATTCGACCTCCTCTGACAGGGGTTTCATATTCTTCTCAGGATCTTTCACATAAAGGATTGCATCATCGACGCACAAGGAAATCGATTCCCTGACCCCTCTCATTGCAAGCCCTCTATGCCGGTGCAGCGACCGCAGTTAAACTGCCAGCGGCTCCATGGCATCTGCAAACAGCAGCAGCAGCAGCAGCAACAACATTCCGAACGCCTACCAAAAAGTTCAATCCGCGCCATAACGAATATAGAACCTTAACACTTTCGATACAGTGAGGTGGGAGCCCTATACTCCCCAGTACCACAAAATGATATTCCCACTCCACTGAATCAAAAGCATTTTCCATGTCCAATAACGCCCCCACAGCCTGCACCTCAGGGTCTATCTGCGCTTGAACAGCTAATCACCTCCTCGAATTCAGTGCAGTACATCGCCCAGGGATAAACTCACTGTTCCAGGTGTGTACTATAGATGAGATGAACGGAAGCAGCCGGTCGGCAAGGATTTTAGCAAATATTTTTGCATCCTGATTGATTAAGGAGATCAGCCTATAGGAGGCGCACTCCAAAGGATACTTGCCCGCCTTCAAAAGAAACGTCATAACCCCTTCCTGCATTGTCAGAGGCAGCGTCCCAGCTTGTAGTGCTTCCTACCACACCCATAGTAGACACCTCGCCACAGCAGGCCCAAATTCTTTATAGAACTCTGACGTGATCCCATCGGAACCTGGAGCCTTAGAGGTTACTAATGCTCAAATTGCCTTCAGAATCTCCTCAAACATAATAAGGGCCCGGGTATATCCCCAGCCCCCTCATCCAGGCAAGCCACGCCTGCACCTACTACAAATGCTTGCATAAGTTCTGGATCCGCCCGTCATTTGGCCGCATACACCTTAAAGGAGAGTTCCGGGACTTTTTTTTTATTGTCCCTACGGTTCGGCCATGTGTTTTTAAGCATAACTCGGTAGATCGTGGAAAACTTTCCTATGGACCTTACCCGACTTTTCATCCATTAACGCACTCGAAATCAGCCGCCATTTTATGATAATCCTATCACTTGCCGCATCGCCCTGGCTCACCTGCTTTTGCGGCACTAAATCAAATCCCCCGCCCCTGAAACAGACTTGATCAAAACATTCATATTCCCCGCCTCTATCCGTGACGTGACTGAGCTGCGTAGGCAAACGCGCCCAGGCGTCTTCTACGCGACTCCACACAGAACCAGGAAATCAACACAGATGAGCTCAAACAACACAGCGCGCCACAATTGGGAATATGAAACTTTACTTTTAAATTAAACCGCAAGATTGTAAATTTGGTAAAGTAAATTTATTTGACATCAAATGTTTTGAGAATATTCAGCGATTAGCATTTTTATTTGCACATGTTCCAAAAAGTTCCGTTTCGAGGCACACGATGTTCCTTTGCTGTACACAGGGTCTTAGATCATCTCACAATACAGCGCCACAATTCGGAATATGAAACAGTGGTTTAAAAGCAAACGGCAAGATTGTACATTTGGCAAAGTACATTTATTTGACATCAAATGTTTTGAGAATATTCAGCGATTTGCATTTTTATTTGTTCACGTTCCGAAAAGTTCGTTTCGAGGCACACGATGTTCCTTTGCTGTACACAGGGTCTTAGATAAATGAATTTTTATTTGCTCTCGATCCAAAATATTTCGTCTTGAGGCAAGCGATGTTCGTGTGCAGTAGACATGGTGTTGGTTTACGATAAAATAAGCTCTTCGGTCGCACTGATAATCGCATGGCTATTCCAACAACGAGGCACTAGGGCACCACAACGGTCTGTATGTTGCATCTAGCCATTAGTACCGCGTAAGGGCATACTTGTACTTGGCGATCGTCCCACAAAATGGTCAGGGTGCTAACGTTGTTCACGCGGAGAAGCAACTGGCGATTATAGAAGCCATCCGCCGGTGTCTGGTACTCGTGACACAGACAATAATGGACGATGTATCTATTTGAAAAACATAAAAAAAGGAAATTAGTCTCACCATCAGATCTTTATTAAAATTATTCATTTTATATATTAGGTCTGGAAATTATTTCATAGCTAGGACAGTGCAACTGGGTTTTAAACGTCAAGGGGGGCTGTAGGATACTGAGACAGTCCCCCAGTGCAGGGGTTGACAGGGAGTGCAGGTGGAGAGTGGAAGGGCCCAGGACCGAGATCGCAGACAGTGGACCAGTTGTAGCAGGGGAGAGGGAGAGAGAAAGCAGAAGCAAAGGTTTTGAGGTGCTTCCGTAAAAGTATGATATGATATGATATGGTATTTGTAACGCGCCTATACACAAGTGTTTCAAGGCGCGACGAGGCAGGGAGGGAGGGGAACAAGGGGAAGACAGACAAACGATCCTACTAGGCCAGGTGTCATTCAGATCGCGCAAGTGCAGAGGTAAGGGGAAAAGGAGAAAGTGCAAGGAGAGGAGGTGGGGGGGAAGTGCAGTACAAGGTAAGTAGCGTAATAAAATAATAAATAATAAATAAAAAGGGCCCGCTTGAGGCCAAGGACAAGTCTCGCAGTTCTGTTCTGGATAAGTTGCAGAGGGCGGAGAGTGGAGGCAGGCAGATTAAGATAGAGGCTGTTACAGTAGTCCAGCCTAGAGAGAACCAGGGCTCGGGAGACAGTGAGCTTCTGGGGGAAGGAGAGGAAGGGAAGAATACCTCTGAGGAGGTGCAGCTGGTAGTGTGACTTCTTAGAGACGTCAGATATATGAGGAGAGAAGGAGAGTGTGGAGTCGAAGATGACCCCGAGGTTTTTAGCCTTGCAGGTAGGGGCGGGAAGGGGGCCAAGTAGACGGTTCTCCCCAAGATAGTGCGCGGTACAAAACAACATGCCACATAGAACGAACAAGTACAACTTAACCCGTCTTTAAAGCAACTGTATAGTAATTAAATTGCGGTATAAACTCATCTAAAGAGTTACTTACATTATATTTGCATTTTCCATTGCGTCTGTGCGTAGGGCAGCCCCGAAATACCACTCCTTCTATGCCGACGTTATTTCTTCTAATGAACGAACATGAAATGGCTTTCGTTTCTGAAATTATATTCATTATCGTTTCTTACGTGGTCCAGGCCTGTCAAGGTCAAAATACAATAGAACCTTATTCTGAGTCGTGGGCCATTCTGGCACCCGAGAAAAAATCAAAGCAGCTGACCTTCACTTCGAACGAGCACACATTCCAAGTTAGCTACATTCAGTGTAAGGCATTCTCACAGGACTTGAAATTTACACTCCATCTTTGCATTTTGTCTGCGTGCTTTGCAGCCACACAGAACCATAAATACGGAGAGATTCTATATTTATTGAAAAATGATTTATATTACTGTTTGGTTTAATTTAATGCGCAAATGAACAAGGGTGGAGAGACACATTGCATGTACACTGAGCAATCACTTTTATTTACACAATACATAGATACACATATTCAATGGGCCTGCGACATGAGGAGACTTGAGAGAACAGACAATCAAATTACAATCATTTAAACCGTGATGTGTATTTCTCAATGAGTTCTTCTTTAGGTGGACATGGAACAGATGCAATGTTGGGTGGCAATGCAGTTGTCCCCTGCACAGGTTCGTTCACAACTCCATTTATGTGCCTATCTAGGACGTCAACAATAAGTTTCTCAATAAACTCATATTGCATATCCTCAAACACTGGTTTGATCACCCATTGTTTACTTCTTTTAGTGAAGGCCTTATTGTAGCGAAGCGTCCCTAAAGTTCCGGTCGTCCTACTTTGTTGACGGCCAACATTATGGTTATGTGCCAAGACCGCTAAAAGAGTCCGATTTATCATGCCCTCCATGCCAAAATGCAATCGTTTTGGCCTGTACTTTAGGCACATATTGTGGAACACCTCCAAATCTCCTGTGTGGCAGAATTCCGTGAGTCCCCTCAAAGCTTTTGTTATAGTTTTATCAAATACAATCTTTTCAGTGGCTTTGTGAGTGGGTGATGAAGGAATCAACCACTTCTTCTTCCGTGCCTCCTCTGTGGACAAATGGCCATGTTCACAATTGTGGAAATGTTGGTTCGTGTTCCATCGGTGAACATTTGTACAGTGTGGCATTACTGACCGCCATTTTTCCAGTAGAATTTCCAACGACCCTCCACATGTTTTTGAGCTCCACCAAAGATGGTTGCTGTTTGACTTGGACCACTGTGAAATACCTTGCAATTCTTTTTTTTTACCTGCAGCCGACAATTTTTTATTGATTGATTTTGCAAGATGCCAAACGTCAAATTGGTGATTTATATTTTTGTACTGTTCTCTCATTGTCTTGGCAATTGAAACGTGTCTGTCCGTGGCTATCAGGTCGATCACCATTCCCCGCGATTGTAGTTCTTGCAATGATGCTACAAAGCCAACTTTCTCCATGGCCACTGAGGATGTACTTTGTGACACCTGCACGACCACCGAACTCACAATTTTCTTACTTTCCATGTCCTGAAAGTGGTAGGTGCAGTACTTGGCTGAAAATCCTGGGCTGTCGCACTGTCCATCACCGGCTAGCCTGAACCGTTTGCCCGCGAATGTACTATCAATAGACATTTTTTCCATTCTCCAAGCTTCGCTAATGGCTGGAAATAGATAATCGGTTTGGTATTTGTAGAACTGAGTTTTCGCAATGAAATGGATTCCCACAAACTGAAAGAAAGACTCTAATTTTTTAAAACTTGAACCACTAAAAAGTGCAGCCGCTGCACAAAGTAGATTGCCTGCTGGCAGTTGTCCCAGCATAGGTTGTGCAGACCATGTGAAAGGATGATATTTTGTACAGGTGGCATGTATTTTAAGGTTAGTGCCTCGAATTGCACGAGTCACATTAATCAATGGCTCCCCACATACTTCCCCACCTACCAAATGCCCACATTTAATCCGAATAATAATATCAATCAAACAACTATCGAATACAATGAATTTGGCCTCTTTCCTTATACTGTCACTCTGCATCCCAGCTGGTTCGGCCTGTAACGTTGAGGACATGTCACTCACATGAAAGGTAGAATCTCTGATATCGTCTTCCGCTATGTTCAGTGATATTGATGGTGTTTCATTGTCGTCTACTTCATTCTCTTCCATTGCAACATCTGTTCCTTCTCCGGCGATGGGTGAATAAAACAATTTCTTCAACTTTCTCGCCGTCTTAGTTTTTGCGGGTGTGGATTCTGTGAATTGATCTCCGACTGCATCCGAACTACCAGGAGGACATTCACTATCAATGGCTGGTGGTGGTATAGCTCCGTTGTCAATCACTTCATATTCTTCCCATTGGCACGATGCTTCTCCAGTCTCAAGTCCCTGCCAAAAGGTTTGACAAGCAACATCTCTCGTTCGCTTCACTGTCTGTGTAGATCTAGTTCGTACACCCACTCGCAACTAGAGGACAGATTGGAAAAGGGGTGTTCAGTTTAAACACAACTTACAGTATTGAACTATTAACAGTGAAAAACAACATAATATAGTGACCAGGACACTAACCTTCTTTTGCTTTCTTTTCTTTGAAACTTTCTTGCCTCGAACTTCAACATCAGGACGCTGTTGCTCCGACTCGTGTGTGCATGTCTCCACTTCCTCTTGCGCTGCAACGACTATGTTTTCCTGATAAGCACATCCATCACGCACTGACGCTCCATGGACTCCCTGAAACATAGAACTTTCATTAGTATGTATAATAATATCGAAAACACAAAATGTACTTGGGGACCAATACCCACGTACATCTCAATAGCAAAACACGAATGAACGCTTTGTGTAGAACATTCAAACGACAATTATTCACGCATTGTTGATCTAGTTAGATGGAACTGTCAAGATCCATACCTCGGGCTCCTCATAGACTTCCATTGATGATATTATTGAAGATGATGCTTCAGTGACTCCCTGAAACACAGTAATTGCATTAGTATGGTTTTCTATTTTGATAAAAAGAACAGAAAGTTTGTGCAGGCGTGAACGGCTCATCTAAATAGACCTGCACAAATGATCAGTTGTCTAAAATAAATAATGGATATCTAAATATGATTCGATTTGCTCGATCGTTGGAAGTGTCACCACCCAGAAATCTGCATCAACTACTAGGGGTGATGTTCTTGTAGAAGAAGCTCCGTCATCTCCCTGAAACATAGTACTTGCGTTAATAAAGAAGGAAGTATAGCGGATGTAATCACGTCATATGATCTCGCTTGATCGAGCTGTCAGTATCCATACCTCGAAATGCATAAGAACATCAAGGGACGATGTAACTGCGGTGCACACTTCTGCAAGCTGTTGCGCCGACCCGTAACTGCACGCTCCCCCTTCTTCTTGGACTAATGCTCCATCGACTCCCTGAAACATAGGACTTTCATTAGTAATGAACACAATATTGAAAAAAGAAGACACATAGGAGGGCGACGACAGAAGGACATATCAATGGCTAAAAACGAAAGAAACATTGTGTGTAACAATCACGCTACAAGAATGCAAGATCTGATGATCTCCATCGATGGAACTGTCCTGAAACGTACCTCGAGCATCTGAGTGACATCAACGGTAGTCGTCAATACGTTGGACTCCTCAGCATCTCCCTGAAAGACAGTACTTGAATTATTTTGGATAACAATAATTATAACTGAAAACAAAGACTAGAGGACGAGTACAAGGGTGTACCATTAGGTAAAATAATTACACGATAAATTAAAACTATTGATTTACATGCCTAAAACAAGTCAGTGGCAGAATAGCCAAGTAATATTACCCGATAGGCGCTTGAAGTGGCTGATGACTGCAATAACGACACGGATGGAGAATCTTCCGCCTTCATATTGAGTGGATACATAAATGGGGAAATTATTGTTAGCTAATGCTACACACTACCGCAAGGCCGAGAGATAAATACGTAAACTTGACTCACCAGTGGAGGGATGTGGACGAATAGAGTGGGAATAGCGGTTGAGAGCAATTTTCGCCTCGCTCGCGGTGTGTTCTTCTTTATTAGCAATGATGTGGAGTACATGTCAGAGGTAAAGTGCCTGCTGCAGATGCGGTATCGATCACCCCTCTTGTCCGCAAAGACTTCTAGGACTCTACTTTCAAGCTCAGAGGGTGGATATCCGCAATATCGGACCCATTCTCTTATCTGATCTATTGTCTTAGGGAAAACATGCATTATAGTACCTTCAGATTTATTATGGGTCTTCGAAGGACAACCGCCAATGGAACAGGCAGGCATTGTGGAAAGTTCTGAAAAGTAAAGATCAACAATTCTCTATGAATACCAATGTGTTAAAAAATTAAATACATAAAAGGTTCAATGCAAGGTATGTTTTGGTTTTTGGAACTATACACGGTATTCACATGCGGATAAGTATTTGAATAACTTTAAAAAAATACAAAAATAATTTGACTAAACTCAGAACATGTGACTAGTTCCTTGCATGTACTGTCTTGAACGAAAAGAAATTGGACGCAAAATGAGTATGGTACATGGCCTTACCTTGACGAGCAAACAGTTAGATGCAGGGATCAGAGTAGTTTCTTGTCGTAGAACAGGGAGCAGTTCACAGGTTGCAAACTGATGAGTTTGCTCAAAGTGGTCACGGAAGTTCACAGAGACGAAGAGCAGACAACCAGCACCTTCACGGGTTGACTAGCAAAGCGCAAAGAAGTTCTCATTAGAAATATGAAGTGGGTTATAAAGAATTCGAAACAGGGGTGTGTTTGTGAATGAATGACGTGTGGGGAGATGCTTGGCAGGAGACACGGGGTCTGGCGGTAGACATGGGAACAACAACCCATGCTCTATAGACCACTTTGAAGTGTACATGGTCTTTGGCACCTCTTGGCCTTTATCGCTCCCTGACAGCTCCACTTGCCAGCGCAAGTACCCCGGTGCGAACTGCCTTTGATAGGGCGGGGGGTGGATTGGGGCGGTGGTCGTGCAGACAAGACACAGGAAGACTCGTGAATGGAGACACACTTATGTGGATTGCAGGGGGCCGTCCAGCGTGAGGGGAGATGCTTGGCAGGAGACACGGGGTCTGGCGGTAGACATGGGAACAACAACCCATGCTCTATAGACCACTTTGAAGTGTACATGGTCTTTGGCACCTCTTGGCCTTTATCGCTCCCTGACAGCTCCACTTGCCAGCGCAAGTACCCCGGTGCGGGCGGTGGTCGTGCAGACAAGACTCGTTTGCCGTAGGGCCTCACCAAGGAGAGGCCATCTAACTGCATGTAAGAGGCAGGCTGCAGGATCTAGTACATGGAAGGCAGGGGGGTGAGTTTATAAATACCTCAGCCTCCCAGGAGAATATATGGGTGCAGTTCACCCTGGAGACCCTGAACAAAGTGGTGTGGTAAGTATTTTTGGGGGAGGAGGCAAGGCCGGGAGGCTTGATGCCAACCCGCAAAATAACATATGTATGTCTGCTGCATATGGGTTCAACGGTTATGTGGATTGAAGGTGGGCGGCCAGCGTGAGGGAGGATGCTGGCCGGAGACATGTGGTGTGACAAGACAAGGCACAGGAAGACTATTCAATGGAGACACACTAGATTCATTTAAAAAATCAAAACAACCATTGTTAAAATATATGTTGGGTTTTATTTTAGATCTTAATTTCAATTGAACATAAATAATAAACATTACACATTGTAAAGTTGCGGTTGCAGCACATCCCGGGAAAAGCCGCGGTATTGTCCACTGTCGCTGGGGAAATGTTGTCTAATGGCAAGTACCGCACAGGCAGGTATTACTCTCCGAACGCGGTGTCCGAGCCTCCCGTGAAGCCACCAAGTGAAGCAACGATAGGCCACCAGCCTGTACCACCTGTGAAAATGAAAGATGCAAACTGTATTAAAATGACAACTTTCTTATCACTGTCGATTCAGGTACAAAAATGTCATTCTGCTTTGAAAAAAATTCTATCTAGAAAATGCACAACATGGAACCAATTTACATGCATTCGAATGATATGTAGATGTAGTTTTATATGTGGGAGACGACCATGAAATAGTAGTGGCATCACTGACATCACAACCAGAGTATACTTACTCGTTACTCGGATTACGCGGACGAACAGTGCCGCAAAGTTCGTGCATAAGCACCATCATCATCCTCAACACTGTCCGTGAGAGGCAGGCTTCCCTGAACTCTGGCAGCTCGGTGATGCATTGCGGACTTGGCTCGCCTTCCGAAATGTAGGCCAAGCACCCGGAATTTTCACGGCAGCAGCAGTTCTCCTCCTCAGTTGGCATTAGCTCGCAACGATTGCACGTGCACCAGGTGGAGACGCCGTCCATGCGACATGGTCCAGGCTCTTCATCCGTTGACTGGTCCTCCCAACTGCCGTCCGAATCCCCATCGTTTTCGCGTGCTTGCCTTTCCAGTAGTTCTTCCTCGGTGTACTCGAGCTCGTACATATACGGCATTATTGTAGCCATTGTGTGGTAAAGAAAGTAAAATAATTTATAGCGGTGGTACTGGTATCTGTTCACACGGGCTACAATCAACGAAGGTAGCTGACCAGAGCACAGAAACGAGTCACAGAATACTCAAAGTAACACAGCGAGAGGAATGGAATCGAAAATCTGCTGCTGTGTGTTGTGAAACGGTGTGTTTATACTTATTGAGGAAAGAGGCGTCCTGCCGTTTCCATGGCGACACTTCATTAGCTGAGGCGCAGCGATTGTTGACACGAAACGTGCTTTGGCGTTGGGAAATGGGCGGTACGCGTCTGCTGATGTCAGCCTCGGGGGCGGGGGATTTTATTTAGTGCCGCAAAAGCAGGTGAGCCAGGGCGATGCGGCAAGTGATAGGATTATCATAAAATGGCGGCTGATTTCGAGTGCGTTAATGGACGAAAAGTCGGGTAAGGTCCATAGGAAAGTTTTCCACGATCTACTGAGTTATGCTTAAAAACACATGGCCGAACCGTAGGGACAATAAAAAAAAAAGTCCCGGAACTCTCCTTTAAATTCCTCCAGAATCTCCTCAGGCTCCGAAACCAACACTCCATCCCTCTGCCTCAGTACAGGTATATCCGTTTGACCCCTTTCACCTTGCACCAACCTAGCAAAGTAACTCCCAGGCCTATCGTCCTCCACATAACGACGGGCAAGCTGTGGAGTCGCCAAGAACCTCACCTCCCTCTCCTCCTCAGCCGAAACAAGTCCAGCTTCTCCCGCACTACGGCCAAGCCTTCTTGCCTTCCACCTTCCCCGCCTCCACCCTGTAGGACTTTCAATTCAGCTTCAAGATTAGTCGGTCTCTTACTAATTGCTTTGAGAACACTGTTCTCTATTGAAATACACAGCCCCTGCAAGTATTACCTTAAACGTTTCCCACAGAATCCCAACTGAAGACAGACACCTCATTTGTCTCGAAAAAGGAGGAAATAATCTGTCACCTCACTCCGATACACCACATCAGACAGCGCCTGCCCCTTGAACCTCCAATGTGGTCTATTAATCAACATGTCCGACCACCAGAACTGCCACTGAACTGGAAAGTTATCAGAAAGCATTATCAGGAGCATCAGACAGCTGCCCATATTGTGGAGCCAGTTCTGTCCCACCAAAATATAATCTCTTCATGATTGCATGTCGTAGACCGAGAAATAGAATGAAAAATCCTGTTGAGCCGGGTGCGTGATCCTCCACAAGTCCACCAAACAGAGATTCTTCATCCCCTCCCGTATCGCCCTAGCAATCCACGACAACAGCCTTGCACCAGGACACGACCTGTCCAACTCTGTAGCCGGGGACTTTTAATATGATCTTACTTTAAATCGGCTGTGTATCTGCATATGCCATGCACAGAGAGATTTATAAAACCCAGGATCATCTGTGTTTAGACATATATATTGTGCAGTGGCCTTCCGCGAGGAAGAAGAACCCAGAGACCACCAACCACGTCCCTCCGGGTCGCTCTCCGTACCCCAATGATTTGTGGATAACTGTAAGAACCCCAGTGCATCCACCCACGATTTAGCAAACTCCTCATTCACCTTCCCACCCCCCCACCAGGTAGGTCGCCGGAAGCATAAGGATTTTGGCCCCATGCTGCTCCCCGTATGCCTGTACCATGCACATTTTAGCGTGATTGTTTAGTGCCTGGGTCCCTCCCCGGGACACTGGACTCAGGGACTCTATGGACCCGACCTCTGCGAGCAGCCTCCCGTTGGAAGAGGCCCATCTCACAACAGGATGCTAAGCAACTGGCCCGCCTTGTTACATAACCAACAAACATGCCAACAGGAGTGCTCAATAGCTATCACCGGATCAGGACCCCACACCCTCTCGCTCCCATCAAATAGCTACCCTAAACATTTGATCACCAAAACACTGCACACCCCCTCGACCTTTCGGCAGAGGCTTCACAAAAGCTATCACTTCAGCAGGACCTGTAAAAAATAAATAAAAGGGTCTTATTATCATGGATAACACATAATTTAGAGGGGGACACCATAGCATATTGAAGACCCCCTCTCCCTCCGCATGTGTTTCACCGTCAGAAATGAAAGCCGGGCTTGCTGCATTGATAGAGGAAAATCCTGATAAATCGATACTCTGGCTTCTTTATATTATAATTCCCAAAGCTCACGTGCTCTGCGCAAGATAGTATTGCAGTCTCGATAATTCAATAGTCTCGCAATGACAGGGCGTGGGCTCTGCCCCTGTCTGCATTTCTGTACTGACACACGATAGGCTCTTTTAATAAGAAACTGGGAGGAAAGTGAGGGACCCCCAAGGACTTCGCTAATAAAGGACTCTATAAACAGTTCCATGTTCTGCGCTGGTACTGATTCCGGCATCCCAACCACTCTTAAATTATTTCGCCGGGACCTCTCTTCAAGGTCCCTGATTTCCTTTACCTCCTCCTGCAGGTCTAGCTTGGGTCATTTTGCTACTCGTATCTTCTAACACTCCCACTCTGTGCACGCGATCCATTTTGTACCCAATTCCGTCAAGTTTGGTATTTACTGACGCAGAACCGCTCTTCATCTCCATTAATATGAGGCTAAGTTCCGAAGCCTGACCTGCGGGTACTCCAGGTGTGGTCGTCACTACCTCCTCTTGCCCCACCGAGCGCAGTGCAGCGATAGTCCCCTTACAGAGCCAAGCCCTCCTCCTGAGTGAATTGCAGGCATCCCTGCTTCTTATTGCCTTTGGCCATCCAGTAACCACTCACTGACACCCCAAAAGGCCTCCACTGCTTATGCAACCAATCCAAATACAAATGTCTAGCACAGGGGCCAGCAGGAAAACTCCCAAGCCACCACAGTCACAAACTCTAGGTACCCTAGTGCCTCCAAACAACGGAGCCTGAACGACCTCAGGAAGAAAGCCACACAGGTTGCTAGTATGGAAAGGAGGGTCTCGAAACACAACCTCCCCTGTCTACCACACACTGCTCCTCCAACCACTGGTCTCCTCCAGAAGTACAGCCAATAATAGCATCACTCCCACCTGCTTCTCGAACAGCAACCAATCTCTCTGCCAACTTTGCTGAAATCCTTCAGATTATCCAAGGGCAAAGCACTCACAGTATCATCCACAAATATTAAGATTTTGATGGCACAGCCCCACCAGCCCCACAGCACGTGTGAAATTGTCCAGCTTGTGCTTGACACTCCCGCCCAGCAAGCCTTTATTTTTTATTTTTATTTTTTAACATTTTATTGAATATTTAAAACAACAATACAAACCAAACTTGCAGTGTGTAAAATAGCTGTTCAATTGTACATTTTCCAAGTCGCGCTCACTGCATCCCTTATCCCACCCCCCGTTATGAGCCTACTTCTGCTAACGTTCTGTTTCTGCCTCTGGTGATGGGGAATCACTGCCCGCGGGATCTGAAGGACCTTGTGTTGACCCAAACAATTCTGCTATGAGGAGCCTCCAAGCCATCAGGGTCTCGGTCTCTTCCTCCCCTCCAGCGCTGCTAGTTTCTTGCCATACCACAGTTTCCGCCTCCGCCCATTTCTGCAAATCATTCCACCATGCTTCTATTCGTGGTTTATGGCATGTCTTCCACCCCATAGCAATCCTCCTCCTTCGCAAGCGCATATGCCAGGTCCCTCAGTTTGCTGACATGCCTAAGTTTCCGTGGCCTGGGGAACCCCCCCCAACAGGCAGGCCCACACAGTATCCACCTGGATCTTAATGCCTTAAGCGCTCTATTACCGGGCATGACCAAAACATATGTACCATGTCCGCATTTTCCTCATCACACTTAGGGCATGCCTGCCTTCCCACATTTTTAAACTTGGATATTCTGTGAGGTGTCAGATACGCCCTACGTGTAACATACAATTGCAACTGCTTAAGTCTTGCGTTCCTTGACACTTTCTTGTGATACCCTTGGACTCGTTCCCACATCCCGTCCTCCATTAGGGCTCCTACTTCCTCTTCCCACTCCAGTCTCAATTGCACTATCTCCTTCCCTACTGTGGCCATCATCATCTCATATATTCTGGATAGTTTGTGTCCCCTTTCCGCTATATCGTATATTGTGTCTATAGCTGCATCTGGTTCTTCATCAAGCACAGGTTCAGACCACCTTCTCTTAATCCTCCGCACCAGTCTATGGTGCGTGATATACTGGCCAGTGTGTAGCCCAGTTTCCGCCCCTAACTCCTCAAAGGTTTTCATGGTTCCTTCTTGCCAAATGTCCCCCAAGGTCACTATACCGACCGACTCCCAATGGTTCCTGATTATCATTCTTAACTGCTCCTCCCCACCCGCCAGTACAACCAGTGGTACCTGAGGGGAGCACAGGCTTGGGTTCCCCATCAAGTGACGGGCCCTGCGCCACATCTTCCATCCCAATACCATCATCTTCGAACGCCCATCCATCTCTGTTTGGGACAACCACATGATCTCCTTCAGGTAAAATGGGGCACAATCTCACCTGAACAATCTGGTTTCAGTGGTTTCATCCTCCGAAAGCCATTTTGCCGCATATTGTAGCTGACTTGCAACATAATAGACCTCGTAGTTAAGCAGCTTTAAACCACCTTTCTCGTAAAAGTTCTGTAGTTTCCAGAGGGCCACCCTATTTCGTGTGCCATGCCATAGGAAATCTCTACACATACTTGCTAATCTGCTGAAGAACTTCATTGGTATCATATACGGGATATTCCCGAAATAGTGCAGGAGCCTAGGCAGGACCACCATCTTTAGCATTGCGCTACGACCCATCATTGCCAAAGGCAGCTTTACCCAGAACCGCATGCAATTCTCAATTTTCCTGATGGCTACTTCCGTATTACACATATGCTCTTCCACCACTGTGTGGTATATGTCTATTCCTAAGTAGCGAAATGTACTAACCGCCCATGGTACCTGCAACTTCGGTAGCTTATTCAGAGGGGTCCCTTTATATCTGCCCAATGGAAACATGCTAAACTTCTGAGGATTCACTGCTATGCCAGATAATCCCGCATATCTCTCTATCACCTCCAAAACATATTGGAAGCTTTCTTCCGGGTAACGCAAGTATAATAATATGTCATCTGCATATAATGTTATCAAGTGACGTTCACCACCCACAGAGATGCCTATCGTGTCATATTGCTGCCTTAGATAAATCGCTACGGGTTCCAGGCCTAATATATATAGCATAGGGGACCATGGACAACCCTGCCTAGTTCCCCTGCCCAGCTTCCACCTCTCCGATATCACTGTTCTGTTTTCACGCTGGCCAGCGGTTCGTTATATAGCATCTTAGCCCACCGTAGATATCCTGGACCCATCCCATAGCCGGCCAGGGACGCCAACAGCCATGGCCATTTGACTGAGTCAAAGGCCTTGATTGCATCCAGTGACACAACCGCCAGTTCATCGTCGCTTTCGTTCCTATATTCAATGACCATGTGGAGCCTCCTGAGATTATGGGATATGTTCCTGTCAGGGACATAGCCCGTTTGGTCGTGGTGTATCAATTTACCTATAACCTTCTGTTTATATTGCCAAAACGGTGGTCAGAATTTTGCTATCTTGATTCAACATCGACAGGGGTCTGTAAGAACTACAGCTATGTCTTGGCTTGTTAGGTTTGGGAAGTGGTATAATAGTCGCTTCTCTGAGTGACTCTGGCAGTCTTCCTAGCTCATACGCCTCGTTCAGCATGTCTAACAGCGGTGGGAGCACCTCATCCCTAAATATCTTATAAAATTCACTTGGGAGTCCATCAGCTCCTGGGGTCTTACTGGTTGGCAGCTGTTTCACCACCTCCCCCAGCTCCTCTAAGGTAATTGCTGCGTCCAGCTCCTCCCTTTCCTCAGCACTGATCTGCGGCAATCCTATGTCCTCTAGGGTTTCCTCTATCATCGTGCAGTTCTCCTCCCCATCGTCCCCATATAGTTGCCCATAATAGTTTGCAAACTCCAGATTGACACCTTCTTGAGTGTCCACCACATTCCCATCATCTCCTATTATTGATCTAATCGGGGGTCTAGGGGTCTCACTCTTGTATAGCCAGGCCAAGATCCTTCCCGGTTTATCTCCCCCCGCATGCTGTCTCTCTATGTACTTTCTATAGTTAAGGTTACATAGCCTCTCCCAGTGGCCAGCGCCCCTTTTGCTGCAGTCTTAGTATCAAATCGGCATCCAGGTTGGTACTGTTTTCGCCTCCAAGAGCCCTCTCCAGTTCTTCCTCAGTTTCTTGCAGATCCGCCAGGATCCCTCCCTGCAGCCCTTTCGATTTTGTAATAGCCACTCCTCTAATCACTACTTTGAAGGCCTCCCACAACATGCCCGCCGAGTCCACACTGCCCGTGTTCGTCTGGAAGTAAATAATAATCTCGTCTCTCATGTCCTCCCTGAAGAAGGGATCTCGGAGCGCCTCCACCCTGAGGCGCCATGTCGGGATTCTTGCTCTCGGGGAGCAACACTGCCACCCGAAAATCAGGGGCGAGTGGTCCGGGAGGACTCTCGCTTAATATTCAACGTGCGTGACTTCTGTCAGTATCTCTGGAGTGGCAAAGACATAGTCCAGCCTTGTGTGTAGTTGCTGCGGGGCGGAATAATGCGAGTATTGTCTCTCATGAGGATGACATGCCCTCCACACATCTTCGAACCCAAAGTCATTCAGCAGCGTCTGTAACGCCTTAGCCGGCGGGGTGGGTTTATCAAATTTTCCATCTGACCTGTCCACCTTGGGATCTAACACGCAGTTGAAGTCCCCTCCCCAGATAACCGCACTCCCCACACAGTTGCCAAGATTATTACACAGCGTTTTGAAATATGCAGCAGTATTTTGATTTGAGGCATGCGTGTTTACAATGCTTATTTCCCTATTTTCTACCAATCCCCTCACCACCACCATCCTTCTCCACCAGTGTGTGTAACTGCTGGAACGGAACATGCGGTGCCACCCAAACGATCACTCCCCTGGAATAGGCCGAATATGTAGAACCCACCATAGTTCCCTTCCATTTCTTCCCAATCATCTCCATCTTGTCTTGCATCAGGTGTGTCTCTTGCAACAGTGCGATATCTATCTTTTGCCTCCGCAGGTATAACATAACCTTGTTTCTCTTCAGGTAACTATTAAGCCCCCTGACGTTCCAAGTGACTACTTTAAGTTCCCCCATAGCATGTCAGATTCCTACCACCTCCCCCATCCCTGCAGTCCCATTTCCACAGCTTGACCCATCTATGTAGGCTCATACCCCAACTTAAACTCCCTCTAGCTATTAACACCACAAACCCCCCACCCCGCTCCCATCCTCTTTTCCCCCCCTCCCCAACTAACACCCTCCCCAACTGTTGCCCAGCTCCATCCCTGGATCTCAGGCACCCCCGCATCTAGCCCCGTCCGGCAAAAGCCTACGCCCGCGGCTCAGCAGGGTAAAGGCGCCCTAGCGGCGGCCTTACTACTAACTCTTGGGGGTGAGAGAAAAAGGGTCTCTATTCTATTGCTCCTGTTTGTCTTTAACTTGCTGCGCTTAGCGCTACCCAGCTCGCTTATGCAATCATGCACTATATTCCAGTCCAACAGGTTAATGGAGTCCGAAAGCCACATCATAACTAGCAAGTGTTCAAAAGCTTCATACTAGGACTCCCCCCTCCACGCTTATCCCCACCATGTTTTTGATACATTTCCATCACTTATCGTGCTTCTGGCGATCCTGCTCCTCGTCCTGCTCCGGGCAGCCCTGCAAGTCCAACCAAGACGTCACTTCCTCCGGGGTGTCGGAAAAAAAAAGGCTTTACTTTTATGCAAGACCTTCAGCCTCGCAGGGTACAGAAGCATGTATTTGATACCAGCTGCACGTAGTCTTCTCTTAATCGCCATGTAACTGTACCGCTGTCTTTGCACCAACATAGTATAGTCAGGGTATGCAGTGACATTATTGGATGCCCTTTCTATTGTACCGCCTTTGCGAAAATATTCCAAAATCTTCTCTCTGTCTTTGTAGTTTAGGATTTTCGCTATTATCGGCCGCGGTTGGGCCCCGGGTCGTAGTTTCCTCATCAGAGCCCGATGCGCATGCTCAACAGCAAATCCCTGCGAAAGCTTGTCCACCCCTATCTCTTGCAGGATCATGTTCTCCACATAATTTGTAGGGTCCTGGCCCTCTTCTCCCTCCGGCAGGCCAACCACTCGAATGTTGTTCTGTCTCGCCCGTCCTTCCGCCTCTTCCACTCGGTTTTCAAGGTTAGCCACCTGCTGTTTAAGTACATGTACTCCGTGTTAGTCTTCACAGCGCTCTCTAGGGCACTTGTCCTTTCCGCCAGCGTTCTAACGTCTTGTCGCAGCAGGGCGACTTCGATTCCTACTGCGTCAATTTTGTTTTCAAGGGCCGTATGCAGATCTGCCATTGCTGTGCCCCATTTAGTACTCAGTTCTGTTATAGCCACTAGGACCTGATGATTGCCTCCCTCTGGGGAACTATCCGCAGAATGCGCCGTCGCACCTTGCGTCGGGGTAGAAGGGGCTTGCTGCGTCTTTGCAAAGGTCTCCATTGTTGATTGTTTGCTTTTGGTCCTCAGCCCCTTAACTGATATTGTGTAATCTTCCTTACGTGCCCGGTCTCAGGTCTGCAATGTTATTTCACATCTCCAATTCAGTCCAGTGTTGGGGTATCTACACCCATCGGTTGCGGTATGCAGTGGCTCGAAGATTGCATTTCGAGTGGGCTGTGTCCTCCCATGTTTATCCAGTGACCTCTATAGCGTCTTTCTTGAGAGCCCGTTAGTGTTTGGCCTGGTCACAATCAAACATTTCCTACTGATGGGCACTTTCTAGTTGAGGTGCACCCTGGCCGGTTCCTCCTTCTGCACAATCCAGTTCGCTGCGCCATGCTCTCAGTGGGCACTGCGCCACCTGCCCGCTACAGCATGTGTGCACCTGGCTGGATACAGCGTCCTCATGGGCTTCCGAGTCTGGTCCAGCACCTCAGCCCGTTAGCAGCTTCTTGCGCACCTCCTCCGCCTTGTGCACAGTCCCAACTCTTTGTTCTAGATGCCCTCACACTCGCATGGTACAGTCCTTTGTGTCTGCCAGACTATTTTGGCGGCTCATGTTTTCGTGCCTGAAGCCCTTCGGTTCCACTTACTGCACTGTGTTCTGCGTGCAGCACCTTTCTGGGCTGCCCAATCTGCTCAATCTGCTCACGCTGACTTGTTCTTGCCACCTCGGCGGTGCCCACTCTAACAGGCCTTGTCCGTTATAGCCAGTGCTCGCCCTGTATTAATGTGGTCTAGCCTGGGGCACACGTGCACTTTATATATTTTATCTAATCACCTCTGATTTATGGAGGCGCCCGCCAACTCCGACGGCGCTCCTGCAGTCCACAGGGCCCAGGGTCTCCCTATGCTTGTGTCAGCGTGCTTTTATTTTCGCTCCGGGTGGACATTGCATACTCTCACACGTCGTACCGCTGCTCCCTCCGTCTGCCTCCCGTCCGGCCTGCTGCACGCATCAGTGAGCAGCGTCGGAGCCCCGCACGTCTTCAACGAACTTCGTTTTGGCAGGCAGCTCGGCACCAGTCACTCGCATGCGCCCATCACAGTTCGCTCTGTCAGGGTGCACCCAGCGTTCGTTCGTCCTCACAGGGGGCCGGGTCCGCTGTAAACGTGCCGCAGAGTGCGGTCCCCGTCATCCGCCTTTGCCGTGCCGCATCAGTGGCTCGGTCTTTCTTGGTCCCTGCTATGTTCACAGGTCGGGCAGGGCGCAGTGAGTCCCTGCAGGCATTCTAGTCGTAGCGGCCGCGTCCTAGTTCCATCCGCAGCTCATACTGGATGCGCTCCGGTTATCTTCGTGGATCTCTTTGTTCATCACGGGCCGCCATTTTGTTGCCAGCCGGCTGCATTCAGTCGCCATACAAAGTATCAAAGCGAGCGTTCACATGCGCTGATTCAGTCGCGGGTGGGAGCATCTTTCACCTTCCATATTCCCACGTCCATAATGCCGTTTTGTTTGTAGTAGCCTGTGGTAATGGAAGCACCAGCATCCCAGGATCATCGTCGGATCACGGAGCAAAGCAGAAACCCAGCGTACTCCAAGGCTACCCAAGCCACTCCCCACGCCCAGCAAGCCTTCATAGACTGAAAGCCCACATCAGCCTGGAGCCGGCAACTCTGTTAGACCCAATCCTCAACTCGCAGTCACGAGGAACAGCTGGCTCCAGAGCGGAACGGAATGCCAACGGCCGCCCAGGAGGTGAAACGTGCCTGGGAGCTGCAACGATCGGCCTCCAGCCCACGAGCACAGCGCAAGCCACAAAGCGGGTGCACAGTTGTAGCCCGCTTTGCGCGCCACAAGGCACATTCCGCCAGAGCTCTGTGTCTCCACCCTGGGGGTCCAGCTGGCCCCTTCCCCTCCCCTTCAGGGCACACACTTTCCAACGGCCCAGGGGCCCACTAAGGACCAGACCGGTTCTGGCCTTGCCGTGCTCTCCAGCCCGACCGACTGTACACCCGCGGCTCGGCCTCCCGTGTGCCCCTCCAAGCCGCTCACTGCCATAGACGATTTCTCGCTCACCATCTGATGGGCGATCAGCAAACTTAGCCCACCATCGCACCAATGTGTAACCCACCACACCCTGTCGTCACATTGCTAATTATCAAGCTACATCCGAGATCGGCCTCCTTCTCTTGGCTTACTCCAACGGAGCCCAAGCAGCAGCGGCCATCACAGTTGCTAGTGCCGCCCTGCCACCCATCTTGAATGAGCCAAGTCAACCCAGTGAAAATGCAGACATGAATGTTGTTACATGGCTGTAATGGCCTACATAGCTGCAGCCAGTCTAGACATGCTTTCTTACTGTGGCAACAGAGATAGGTTCTTAGGTGGTAATACTAGCATACATTGGCAGAGCCAGCATCGGAATGTCTTCTTACAGCCTTATTAATGGCATTATGCGCAAATTTAACATGAGTATGTTATTTCATGGGAATAGTGGCATACATTTTGTGCAGCAAACATGGGCCTGCTTAGACCGTCAACATGACCTTTTTGTTTTTGTATACTGGCATATATTGTGAGCAATGAAAACATGAAAATGTGTTGGAACATGCTCCTGTGTATTGTTGGTGAAAAGCATCCGTTGAATATTTGTATGCACTATCTTACAAAATCAATTGCAAACCATGTGTTGGGCAGGAAGGTTTTCCCGTGAACCCCCTGGCTGGTTTGGGCTCCTTCGCTACACTCGCTCACTCCTGCATATTTGTGGGAAACATTGAAATACTCCTCCAAATAAAAAATTCACAAGCCGCCACTTACCCATGCAATGCAGAATAGTCTAGTACTAACGCTCTGTTTTTGAGAGTTTTCCATCTGATACTGTTCTTTCTGTCTTCCAGCTTCTGGCCAGTGATCGACGACCGACTGCGCTCAGCAGCCTGTGATCGAGGGGTGATGGTGCGTCTCCTTGTGAGCTGTTGGTCGCACTCGAACAGAGACATGTTTATATTCCTGGAGTCACTTAGTGTGCTCAGTCATGCGCCATTGAGGTGCCCCATCGAAGTGGTAAGTCTTCTGACCTCAGATGTGGAAATCAATGTAGGTAAAATCAGAGCATCAAACTTTTCTCCAGTTCCGTGGACCACATGCAAGGACTCCATTGCTTTTATGGAGTCCCTCCCCTTCCCTCAAAATGCACAGAATTCTTACGAGTTACAGCCAACAAACTAGCAAGGGCAGAGAGCACAGGTTAATACCATTTAAAAGTGATTTGTCACTTGTAAAAATCACTTCGGTGATTCAATCTCGTAAATAAAAAAAAGGGATTAATGTTCTCCGCACAGAGCAGTACTGTATCTGACATCTTAAAGGGGAATAGATTCGGTTTCACCCATACCCTGCTCTCAACATGTCTGTTGAGCTCCAGACTTTCTTTACTTGATGGGATTGGACCTCTTTGTGCATCTCTCACTTCTCTGTATTTATTTATTGTTTATTTGTACAGCGCTTATACACAGGTGAAGTGCTTCAAAGCGCTTGGCGGGAAGGGAGCAAGGGAATACAGCAGTCATTCTTAGGCCTTGAAGTTTCCGAATGAGATAACAAAAAATAAATAACTAGTGGACTAGGCATGACCTCATTTCTCTTAGTGCAAGAGCGTGAAGTGTTCCAGGAGCAACCACGCTAGGGAGGGGAGACGGGACAAATGAACATTCAGGTACATGCAAGTGCAGAAACAGAAGTGTGAGGGAAAGTGAGGGGGCACAAGTGTGCCCAGTCCAGCAGGGTCCTGAGTTAAGTGCAGAGAGGTTGCCCTTCTCAATGAAACAAATGGTGAAAGTGCAGTAGTGCTGTACATTAGCCCTGTGTCATCTGTCTTTGTTCAGTTGAGCTCAGAACATACTTTCCTTACCTCCTGGCTAAGAAACAGATTAATAGGTTTAATGAATGTGGATCATTTGTAATTCCATCCCAAACTGAACCGCATAAGTACTGTTTGTTTTCCTTGGTGGTCAGGTCTCTAGGCCCTAATGATCTATCTGAGACACGATTTCAGCTAGGGCCATAACGGATGTGCTGCACATGTGCACAGATTAGAATCTGCTCCTTTTGCTTCCCTCTAAGCGTGTCATGAAGGGGTCACATGAGGGTTCATCAGATCATGTTTCCAACCTTTCTGCCTCCTATATATCCAAAATGATGCATTGACCTTCACGCATCCCCCCTGCATTTTGTGACAGCCAGGTGCTTGACCCCGTCCCAAGGCATGGAGGGGACTTGGTGATCCAGGAAAGCTGGTCTACCGGCGGCCTTTTGTGCATGTGCTGTTTGCTACCTGAATGCAATATAGGTGTCAAACTTGCTGTGTCGTGAAGAGTATTAGGGCCTCTGTCCCCAAGTTCCCCGCAGAGAGATATAAAAATACTCCCTGTGCGATCCTTGAGGCCACAGGTGTTGGTGTAGTTGCAACAGGAACCAGGCGCAGCCAAAGACCCCAAGGCTGTGGGAAGGAAGCCAAGTATTAGCACAAACAGGCACAGTATTTGATTACACAGGCAAACCTAAATACCCAAAAGGGAGATGACCTAAACCCGATAATAAGGGGCCGGGATCGGGAGTTGTGGTGCAAGGGGCATGCAAGATGGTCCCTGAAGCCTGGCACCTGATGGTAGTGCCGGCTGCAAACACCTGGATGTTTCTTGGCACTTAGTAGAACGTGGAACACTTGAACGTGACTGTAACAATTCAGGCAAAACGAAGGCAGGTCCAAAAACAGTCCGAGGGTCAATTCAGCTAATCGTGGTATGGATGAAAAACCAGGGAGCAGTTCAGAGGCAGTCCAAAGTTCGTTATCCAAAAGGTCAGTATTCCGTGTAGATCAAAGTAGAAGTACCAAGGAGAGAGAGAGAGCAGTCCGTGATTCGTGAGCCGAGGTCGAGTACCGTGAATCTTGAATCCTGAATCGAAACGCCGAACAGTCAGTGGTCGAAGTGAGCGGGAGTGGTCAGGAGCGGTGCGCCTGTATTTTTTTTAATTACCTTTTACAGCTCCTATACTTTTATTTTTTTTTAAACCGTTCCGGAATGGTTTCGTTTTAAAATAAAAGTGTAGGAAGAAGTTGAAACTTGCACTTTCAGTGCACTGCACTGAACGTTCCCTTAAACAGCAGGTGCAGGTGTTTGGGGGGGTGTATTGTGTGTGAGAGGGGACGTGGTGATGGGTTTTGTGGGGAGTGGGTGCAGGCCAGCAGGGAACATCGTTCCACTACTTCTCTTCGTACACTTCGACCACTGCGAACAGTGTTTGCGTGAGAAACGGCTGTGAAGCAACAAGCGTTTCGAATCTGCCGGCTTTTATGCACGGCTCCCAATCACGTGAGTGGATGACAGGGCACGTGATCGGGAAAGCGTCCCGTAACCAGGAAGTGATAGCGATCGACTGCTGCTGCCCGACCGCAACCTCCAGGGAAGTTGCCGATGAAAACGAGACACCCAATGAGGATGGCCGCCGCCCCTGCTTGGAAACAAGGACCGCTTACGCTTCCCTAGCACCACAGGTAACCTAGGACCCTGAATTGGGTGTGCCCTGGGAAGCCTAGCAGTACTGCTTGTCGGAGGGTAACCGGGAATGGGAGTACTGATATCACTATCTGCAGTGGTCTGGCTGTTAGGCATGATGAGGTGCATGTTGGTATTCCTCCTGAGCATGACAATAGGGTTGTGAAACACAGTTCCCATCCTAGTCAAGGCCCTCTAACCAAGTCTGTGGAGACAGAGCCTGGAGATGGCCAACGACAAGGAACGGGTGACCATATCACAATGAGAATACTGTAATTGCATATCATGCGTATGGGCAAAGTAAGAAGCCCAGACAGTTGCATTCCCTACAAGATCCCATATGTCAGTGGGGACCCTTGCAGAGAAACTCTGAACAGACTCAAAGGCCAGGAGCAAGGACATAAGCGTGTGCAATGTAAATCCAGAGAATCCCTATATGCCAGCAGGGATCCCTGAAGATTCTCAAATGCTTAACAGGAATATCTACAGCCCAAGCAAAGACAGCAGTACCAGAGCCGGTGAAACTGCAGAGGAATTGAGTCCTATGAAGAGCCAGGAATGAGACGGGGACACAGAGGATTCATGATAGTTGGTATTAACATTTATTAAATTATAAAGGGTTTGGAAAATGCGTCACTGTCCCTAATCTAGGAAGTATTTCCCTACCTCAAACAAAAACTAAGGGTGTCTTGTGTCAAGATGTCCAAAGCAAAATCGTCCTGTCTCAAATCCTATCCTAGCCCTCACTTTCTAAAACTAACTATAAGGTATTAAGGGTATTATCTTTGACTTGAAAAGTGCACAAATGTTCAAGTTCAACAAACAGGTATAAATCCACAAAAGTCCCATATGGATAATGTTCACAGTTCCAGGGGATGACTCCCTTCCCCAGGTTTCTCTCCACCAGACACAAAAGTTCAAAAGAATAACCAAGTCCTTTGTAGCCTAAAGGGATAGCTCCTTACTCTTGGTGTTGTAATCCAGTTTAGGAGAAATGACTCCCTTCATCAGTTTCTTTCCACATTCAATGCAATTCAAAATCCTAAGGGGATGAATCCTCCTTGGGAATCTGTTTTCAGACAAATTGAGTGCAGGTCCCAGACCCACAGCACACCTGGTGTACTATGGTGCCAGGTTTTCCCATATATTTCCTTTACACCATTTCGGTGCGGGTACCAGACTTGCAAAGCACCAGCTGTACTCTCCTGCCAGGTTCTCTTATACAATTCCTTATGGGTGCGAATCCCAGGTCTACAATTCGCCTGGTGTACTTTCATGCAAGGACTTTGTTGCAATCGCTCTTTATCTTTCAGTAAAAAGGGGCCATGGCTCTCCTCCAAGTTACTTCTTATCACTGGTATGTTTGTATCTCCCGAAATACTGGGACTTCTGAATATTAGTTTGTGATGTAAGCCATAGGAAATGTGCCTCCCACTTCAATCAGGGCATGCCTTATCCAGCTCCCTACCGGGGCCCTGACTTTCCACTATAGGCTCACTGGCTTTAGGACGGCTCCCTTGGCTTCTCCGTCCCTGCTCGGGTCTTTCTCTGCTTCCGCGCGCTCTCTCTTCTTCGGGCAGTGTGTGTCTGTGCCTGGTGCCGGTCTGTGCGTCCCTTCGACTTCCCTTGCCGGTGTGAAGCTACTTCTTTGCCTCGCATCCCGCTTCGGCGGTGTTGAGATGGATTTCTGAACTCTGTCCTGGAGGGGCAGAGGTTCAGAAGGCAAGCCTAGTTTCTTGGAACAGGGTAACCTCTGGACAAGCCAGACCAATCAGTGTAGCGATCGCGGCGGTCAAGACTAGGTCTCAAGAGGGGTGAGGGTGACTGAAAGCCCGCAATGAGCACACAAAGCAAGGACACTTACAAATTACTCCAAGCAGGTGTTATATTAAAAATATATACACATTTATTACAAGGCCTTTGTAACATTGACCGTAGCGAGAAATCACAATAAAACTTAAGTAAACCAACACATACCAATCCAATTCAATATATATACAAATACAAACGAGTCTAACGAGTTAGACGCACGAAATGTGTAGACCACCTAGATGGGGAGGAAAACAGGCAGTGCGAATAATAATTAGACTCAGTCCGCCTTCAGAGGCACCTAACTAAAAGGAAGTCCAAGCCCTATGAAGAGTGGAGCCTTGTGCTCAAAGGTACCTGCACACGCTGGTGCCAACGGGCAAAAGGGGAGTCTCTTCGAGGGAATCGGGCAGTTTAGTTCGATGAACAAATGAAGATGAACAGAGCTCCGTGACTCAAGCGCAGCCTCCACTGGGGGCAGAAGCAGAGCGTGAGTACGGAAAGGCGTGCTGTTAGACACAGCGGGGAAAAGCGATGGGCTACTGCAGGAGGGCGACCAGGTCCTAGCAATGCTACTCACCGGTCCCCGATGCAGGCAGACCCAGGCTTCTCCGCATCAGTTTCAGTGCTGGCAGGTTCAGATACGAGCAGGGGACGTCTCGGCGTCGTGTAGATTCCGCAGTAGCAGAAGTTGAGTTGAGGATGTCCCAAACGCAGTGAACCCGCACAGTTTGTTACCACAGCAGGGCAACAGAGGGAGTGGCCGTGTGTATTTCAGCCCAATGTACACTACTCACTTCAGACCTGGGAATGCCAAGTGTACGAATCGTGTGAGAGGGACAAGGACTCGTAATACAACACAACCTGACGGCGGTTACAGAGCAAGACTCCTGAGTAGGCTGGTCAGTCTGCTGGATGGCCCAGAGACACTTCCGAAGGCTTACGTGCAGGAGATGGTGAAGATGCCGAGAATAGTTTTTCCCACTATTCCAAGGGGTCGAAGTACCAGTACAGGCCTTCTCGTTCTATCAGAGGTAGAAAGGGTTTCACAAAGCGACAGCAGTGCAGAGGAGCAGCCCTTCAGCGGGTCAGCAGCGATTCATCGGTTCAGCCTCGTAGTTGCAGGATACTTGGCTCCTGTATTCCTTTGTTCGTGAGAACTCAGGAGATCGACATGGTAGTGGTGTTTCCAGCCCCCTCTTATCCACGGTTCCCTTCGCGCCAAAACAGAGGGGACCCAATGGGAGATCTGCTCATAAAACACTCACACCATACGTGGACCTATCACGGACCACGGTGGTCCCAGGCATTTATGACACCCTAGACTCTCTGGCGCCCAGGATGTGTATTGGGACCAGACATCCCAGCCCACATCCTGGAGGCACACACAAGGCCTGTAGAAGCCCGCGAAAGCATCTGTGTTTTGCGGGAAAGTACATGCCCAAATAAGGAAGGCCCCGGGTCGGCTCAACCTGGGGGAGGTGAAGGGGGCAAGACGGTCAGTGGACAGGACAAAGACCCTCGTGGTCTGGCCATTTTGGGAGCCAGCCCACCATTTTCGGCTAAGCGTGAGAAACGCACTTAAACGCCAATAGGAGCTCAAAAACACAAGAAAGGATCGCTGCCACCAGTCCCGTCCGTGATTCACTTGCACCGTTCATTAACAATCCAAAGAGAGTATCTAGGGCCTGTAGAAGACTAGAGACCCAAGAGAGCAGTAACTTAGCTTACAGTGCCCTCTTGTGTCATGTTGCGCGAAAGCTGCAACATGATAAAGAAACTACGGAAAACAACGTTTCCCGGTACTGACTGTCTTAAGGGCATGTCAGTTTCCCCGTAAGAATGGAGCGAAAGCCCAGAGGAGTGCAGCAGAAGGCTGCACTTCTCTGGCAAAGTCTAGATCCTGGTGAAAACAACAGCAAAAAGTTTAGGGGTTGCCACATGGAAGGAAAATTACCCACAATTAAGAAATCTTTCCTAACAGGCGGCTCTCTTGCCTGTGCAAAAGCGTCTCCGGCCTAGACGGCGCCTCCTTCTCCGTTCATGCCGCTTCTGTCTCGATCACTGCCTCTGGGATTCTCCTCCATGGTTCTCTCGCGTCTTCTTTCTCGCATGTCCACCTGACAGCCTGGTTTGGTTGACAGTGGTTAGCCGGTTGGATATCTGTTGCGCTCTGCTGTTCCATCTTTGAACTCCTGCTTCAAGGAAGTGAGTTGCCCAGAGCCAATCCGCTTCCTCCAAGCACGAGACTGCTCTTTCTGATTCAGCCTAGTAATCTTCATTTGGTTAGTCCTCTTCCTCGTCTCAGTCTTTGCCAATCGGTTTGCTATGGAATATTGAAGGATACTAACAGAAGGCTTTACAGGTTGTTGAAGCGGATTATCACAGTATGCCATCAAGGCATGAAGAATGGAGGGGATGTCCCTAAAAGGGAAAGGGGGATACCATGTCTTATCTGATGATGGCAGTCCCTCCCCCTGAGGGTCGCCTCCCCTCATGTGATTCTCCCTCGTATAGCACCCACAGGGTCAGGATGCAGTAGCGACTGCCATCCCCTGGTCACATGAGGTGAGGCTACCTCTGGGAAAGAAATGATAACCTCATCGGATTCATCAGTCACCAAAGCCAAACAGAGAGGGTGGGAATTCCATCTGGACCCAAGAAGGTGTGGGAGCTTATCAAGCCCTTGGTAGCTGCATACCTACAACAGCTGAGGGAAATTATAAACTATGGAGACTAACTGAAGGCTCCATGTAGAGGCTAGAGAATAGCCATTGCAGGTCCAGCAAAGATATTCCTCCATCAAGTCTGGCTGGGTCAAATCCAATGTACTGTGTACTGTTTGATTCTGCTGTGTATAACTTTGCGGTGTTGCCTATGTACCTGTGGGGAACTGCATTTCCCTACACTACACCTGATGACGTTTCTAGACAAGTCCGATCTATGAAAGTGCCATCCAAACAGATGCTCCCCTGCTCCTTCAGAAGCATCAAGGACCACATTGACACGTTCACTGCAGCCCTGGCCAATTTCTGCAATCACTCTTATGCCACTGGAACTTTCCCCTCTTTCCTCAAGCACTCCCTTGTGCACCGTCTCCTTAAAAAAAACCTTCTGCCGATCCTACCTTTCCGGCAAACTATCGCCCGATCTCTATCAATAATTTCCTAGGCAAACTCCTGGAAAAGCTGCCCATCTCCCAGCTTATGCTCACTTGGTCTCTGCGTGGACGTTTGGGCACGGTTGGAGCCCTCCCTGGATTCGGCTCTCTGGGATAAGTTCTCACCCCCAGCTGCTGCCAAGTATACTGTTCTGGATGCTGGTACTGCCCCTGTGGGAACACGAGAGGCAATAAGAAGGGTGTGGAGGTATTGTGACTCCCCTCTGACCTTTCGTGCCAAAAATGAGGTAAGTAAGCGTTTACCCATATAGGCTCACCTGATATATAGTTAGGGCGAGCTCTCTGTCCTGCTTCTCATCAGCAGGGGTGCTTCAAGAAGACCCAGTTGCGTCACTGGTCCGTAGATGTGGTGGCCCAGGCCGGCTGTGACCGAACCACTTTGAAGGTAGGAGTCTTTATGATGATTATTGTTCATATAAGTATTAATGTCTTTCACATGATTTAAGTTTGTACTCTTAATAATGTCTCTTTTCACCTTTATAGGTGATGGCAGCCCAGCGTAGCTGTTGCACCGGTGAAGGACTTCAAAGTGTTCCCAATAAGATAACCAGTTGGGATCCAAAGGTAAGCGCTAGATGTGATAGTGCGCGACCTTAGCGAATGTCTCTATTAGCTTTCTAACCTTATTTGTTCTTTCCTCCTGCAGGTGCAGTCTGGTGGCGCTTGGAGAAGAGTTGCAGTGCGCGGACCTGGCGGTGGGTGAAGGATGCCTGCGACCGCGATGAAGCTGGGTGTGTAGAACTTCAGAGTTGGTGACCGAGCTGAAGGTCAGGTAAGGCCTGCAGTCGGTAGTTGCATTCCACGAGCCAGGTAAGTACGCCCTGGACGATCGCGGATGGAGTCACTGCGAGCAGGTAAGAGACGCTTCAACGAAGATTCAGCTGGTTCTGATGGAGAAAACGGGTAAGTAGCACCTCCGCAATGGTTTGGATGGCTATGCATGTAAGATGCTTCTCCACGATGGTTTCGCTGGACGACAGGTAAAATGCTTCTCCACGATGGTTTCGCTGGACGACAGGTAAGATGTTCCTCCGAGATGGTTTGCTGGAAAACAGATAAGCGGCTTCTCCGAGATGGTTGCACTGGAAAACAGGTAAGATGCTTCTCAGACGGCGGTGAGCGTTACGCTGCTTAGGCAGAATAACGCGAATCCTAGGCCTGCGGACGGGGCAGGCTTAAATAGCCTGGCCCGGGCCACACCCCCTTGCTCTGCTAGATGGTTCCACCCTGCCACTCCCAAATGATGAAGCATGTGCAGCTTCATTGATTCCTATGGCCACGCCCGGCCCAAATGCACGTGGTTGACTGATGTGAGATGGAATGACACAAGCCCAAGGGAAGGAGTGTGCAGAGCACACTTTCTTATGAGCCTGGTGCCAAAGATGCCAGGACTGGGTCCAACTGGACCCTTTAGGGGATGTGAACTGGGGTTCCTGCCCAGTGGCCATGACACTTACTCTCTACACTGAGTCTGTTGGTTGTCTCCATGACCATCAGTCTGGCTTCAGAGCAGCCAGAGGCACGAAAACTGCTCTACTGAACACCCGTGAAGATCTGCTCACTAATCTTGATTCAAGCCTTCCTTCTGTCCGTATCCTTCCAGAACTTTCCTCTGCTTTTGACACGGTCAATCGCACCATCCTGATCAATCGACTCTGTGAGAACCTGAGCATCACGGATTAGACCCTGGAGTGGTTGATATCCTTCCTCCTGGACCGACCCTGCCAGGTCCAACTTGGGTCCTTTCTCTCCACCACCTCTCTATCCTCATGTGGTGTTCCCCAGGGCTCTACCCTCTCCCCCTGGCTCTACAATGTCTACTAGGCCCATTTGGCCCACCTGATCTCCACCATCTCCTCTAACTTTCAGTGTTATGCAGATGACACTTGACTCTCTTTCAGGCTCCCCTTCTCCTCTCTCGCTCATTCCTGATGGTCTGTCTGCTACTCAGGATTGGTGCGCCTCCAACAACCTCTGCATTAGTGCCAGTAAGACTGTGATCTCTCTCATTGGGACCCCTGCTCCCACTTTCCCACTTTCACTCTGGCCGTCTCCTTGGCCCTTCTTCCTTCACCTTACTGTGAGGCAAAAAACCTTGGTGTCATCTTCAACCCCACTCTCTGCTTCTCTCCTCACATCACGGACCTTGCCAAGAAGGCCCACTACCAACTGCCCCTCCTCAGAGCTAATCTTCCTTTTTCTCACTTTCTCCCAGAAGCTCACTGTCTCTAGAGCCCTGGTTCCCTCTAGGCTAGACTATTGCAACAGCCTCTTTCTCAATCTGCCTTTCTCTACTCTCCGCCCTCTGCAACTAATCCAGAACAGGACTGCGAGACTTGTCCTTGGCCTCAAGCTCAAGGGCCATATCTCTCCAGCCCTGAAATCCCTCCACTGGCACCCAGTGGCTGCAAGGATCAAGTTCATGACCCTCTGCATTGTCCGTGGGGCTTTCTGGGACCCGGGGCCGCGCTATAATCCTAAACTCTTCCAAAACACCTTCCTTCTCATCTCTTCGCTCAGCCACCTCCAACTCTCTGAGGGTCAGATGCTTCTCCAGGAAGAGAGGGGGTGTAGATCTCTCTCCTCTGCAAGTGCCTCCCCATGGAATGGCCTCCCTGCCCCTCTCAGACTTAAGCCGGCCACCTGAAGTTCCGGTGGCAGCTCAAGACCTTCCTTTTTGCCTCTGCTCGCTCTCTCTCTCTCTCTCTCTCTCTCTCTCTCTCTCTCTCTCTCTCTCTCTCTCTCTCTCTCTCTCTCTCTCTCTCTCTCTCTCTCTCTCTCTTCTCTCTTTCTCTCTCTTTCTCTCTCTCTTTGCTTCTCTCTCTCTCTCTCTCCTTCCTGTCTGCTGCACTGACTGGTTGCCTGGCTACCCTCAGAGGCTCACTGGGTACCATTGTCAGAAATGTCCTCTGTAGATTCACCTTGCCCAACCAGAGCCCCCTCCTCCTTCTCACCTGATTTTTCAGTAGTAGATGAATGCTTTCGGTCCTTCCTCTGTCGTGATACCATTTTCTTTTGGAAGAGGTATGGCCTTCCTCAGATAGAAGCCACTATGTCGCCGTACTAGGCACAGCTGACAGAGGAACCCGCCCGAGAACACCTGAGGCAAGAGGAAAAAGCCAAAAGCTAAAAAATCCTTGTGTCTTGTTCAAGTGCTTGATGGTTGGTACCAGTGTTGGTGGATTCTGGGATATCGAGTTCTGTGATTCCAAAGGGAGCCTTAGACATACAGAACCTCGAAAAGGACAAATTAAGCCCCAAGCAGGAGTTTCTGAGAAGCGAATGCTTACAGGAGGCGTATCGGCAGTCGCTGCACTTGCAACGCTTAAAAGCGTACGAGAACAAGAGGGAAAGGAGACCGCGGAAAACTGTGGCAAGAGAGGGAAACTCCAAAGAGTACTGCGTACAGAGGAGTGGTATGGAAGACCAGCCGATAAAGAAAAGGCGGACCGCTGAAAGAAATCAGTGACCCGGCAAACAGGAGCGGAAGAGAGGCAGAGAAGTTAAAGTTACAAAAACGGAAAGAGATCAGCTGCGGAACCGAGCTGTTACCATGGCGAAAGCTAGGCAGAATACAGAAACAAGAAAGACCGGCTGAGAGGTCAGGGAGGACGTGAGCAGCACCAAGGAGAAAGGAAAGACAGGATAGAATGGCGGCAGCAGCCGCTAGAGGAAAAAACGTACTAGCGTCGGACCAAAGCAAAAGCACAAGTGGTTGCAACGTGAAGCTGGGAAAGGGAGGCGGGGCTAAGAAGGGAAAACGGGCACCCGACCTCAGAGACTAGAGCGTAGCAAGGCAAAACGTGAAGGGAGAGTCAATGGTGGCGGAACCTCCAGGAATGCCACAAGCGCCAAGAAGGCAGGCGCGTGACAACCATGCTCGTCCATGACCAGTCTCCCATACACTGCCTCTGGGCCTACAGAGCACTTAGGAGCGGAAAATGTACCCCTAGAGTCCCATGCCTCCTTGCACTTAACCAGAACTACGCTTCCCTGGCTGCTCGTCCTCCTAGCAATGCTGCCCTGATTGCACTTCCCCTTCCCTCTTCCTAGCACTTCACCCTTCTCCCTCCCCCTGCACTTTGCGTTGTTGCACTTGCACAGGGCCTAGTAATATTGTTTTATTTGTCCTCCCTCTGTCTTCCTTAACTTGTCTTGTCATGCCTAGAAACACTTGTGTACAGGCACTTTATAAATGACTTCTATCATTTCTCACGGCTGCTGACCTGGGCTCTATTCGCCCCAGTGGCACCCATAGACCAGGTAGTGCTCTGCACTAGCCTCTGCGGCACAGGGATTTACTTTCCATTCTGGTTCCCTGTCAGCAGGTTGGGCACTGGTCGCTTCACCAGCACAGGCCCAGGAACGTGGCACACCTCTGTCGAGAGAGCACTGCACTGGTTCCCCTCTGCTCCTTCCTTTCCTGCTGGCTGCATGTGATGGACCAGCCCACACCGTCACATACAGCTTTGCTTCTCTGCAGCACCCTTTTGCTCTGCCACATTGCCTGGGCAATTCATTGCTCCAGGGATGCTGCGCAGGTGACAAAAGCCCCTTTTTTCGTTTCCTTGGGGGACCATGCCCCAATCCCACACATGGTTACCCTTCTTAATGGCCCATGTTTCGCTCTGGCCAATAAGATAGGCTTTCAGACACCTAATGGCATGGAAAGCTGCCCTCACTGAGGGCACTAAGATGTATGTAGTGAGCTGGGCCCTCTATCCCTTGACAGTGAGCTGCCCACTATCTTAGAAGGTCGAACTAGACACCATATTTCTTAGAGCAGTAAGAAGTGAGCCTGGCACCATCTATAAACCTGGATGCATTACAAATTGTGAAATGGACACTATGGGCCTCATCACGAGTTGGCCGGTATCCTGGCTGTAATGCTGCCCAACTGTAATAGCGTTGGTGCCCATCGGTCCGGCGGAATTACTACCTGTTCACGGGTTGGGCGTTAACAGTAAATCCTCTTTGGGTCCATTGGATCCAAAAGGGTATTTTCAGCACTAATACCGCTCACTAATAGAGGGCGCTAAATGGGATTTTCACCCTCATAAAAAAGCTGGAGGTAAAACCGCCCATTTAGTGCGCAACTCGTGATAGGGCCAGCCCTTAAATGCAGCGGTAAAAGTTTCTGCCGTATTTAATGGCTACAGCCCAACTTGTGATGAGGCTGCCTATCTTTGGGACTGTCATTGTGGAAAAATAGTGAGCAGGGAGTTTATCTTTGCGACTGTAATAAGGGTAAAGAAGCGTGCAGGGCAACATATTCCCGAGACTGGGTTTAGAGGCGAGAGATTCGGAGGTAGGCCAGTAGCCCTATAAGAGATGCTAGCCTGATGCATCCTAATTTAACCCAACCTTAAGCCAAGGAAAGAACTCTCTTTTTAGCTTCATTAACCCCCAAGTCTCCATTTGTGTTTATCCAAACCACAACATGACAGAAATAACCAACACAGAAACTCCATCTTTTTTCTGTCATATGTTTTGTCAGTCTGCCAAATGTTGCAGGGTTCCCACCGCCTGTGGATTATATTGTCACCTTGCATACCTTTTAAGACATGTGGAAAGAGCCTTGTTATGGATCAAGTCTTCTAGTATCGCCCGTCTAAAATCCATCTCCCATTTCCAGCAATGGCTCGAGTGCCACTCCGGTAATGCTTTGTTGCCCCTTCTCTATCCATAACTCCAACGCCATCCCCACTGCGCCTATATTGATGCTTAATCTCCTAATACTGGCCCAGACACACATCCTACACACAGATAAAGGTACAGAAAAAGGTGTTGGAGACACAAGATACAGACCTTCCATGCCTTAATGAACAACACAGTGGCTTGTCTAGGATGTAACCCAGTTGAACGCTCTGCTACAAAGAAATGGGTTACGATTCCCACCCTGCCCATAAGGCGTGGCCATATATAATCTGCTGCCATTAAGAAGGATGTGGTGAAGGGGAACACAGAAATGGGACAAAAACCTAATTCAGCATTGGTTGTCTCCATAAATCTGGATATCAAATATAGAGTGCTCCCACTAGGTGCATCCCCTCAACTGGCCCAATCATGTTTGGTATTGGCAGCTCCAAGCAGTGAGAAATTGTGTAGCTCACCGTAACCATGTCTAAGATCAGTTCCTCGTGTAACCACATGGGCGACCTCAGCTCTGTCACTATTACCAATGCTTCTGCCAAAATAAACCAAGGCTGAGAAAGGGTATTTTCCATTCAGAACATTCGGGGGTACTCAGTGGTTTTGTATGTGAACCGATAGGTTATCCGGGGATCCTTGGCACAATTTCAGTACACTGCCTAAATGATTTGTTTCTTCAGTTGCCAACATAGAGTTAAAATAAAAAGCATGGTTGCTTCCTTGGTCCAGAAAATCACATTTTCTGCATATCTGGAGGTCCATCCCCCAGGATCTTGGGTTCCCTCAGTGATGGGGAAGGGATTTAGAGTCCTTCCGGGCCACTTTCCCTCAGCGTGGTCTCTTTTCCGATCTATTCTCCTCCAGAATGCCCAGAGGTTTTGCTGCAAGTTCTGAAACTGCAGATCCAATCATGTGGTCCTATTACAGTTGATCAGCCTGGGATACTGCTCCCACCTCCCTGTGGCTGATAACATTAACAGAGGCCTACATACTACCTTAGGCCTTTGCCTTTTTAACATGTTACTGTGCAAGGAATCCTCCAGGTGGGGGGGACCTCTGCCTTTATCAACTGTTACTGTGCAAGGGATACTTCCATTGGGGACATGCTCCGCACTCTAGACCTATTTCTAGCTTCACGTCTGGCAACTCCACTGAAGGTTCCTCGAACGGGGGCTAGGGAGCAACCCTTGCATTAAAGGGTCCTATCCTTTGACTGAAGCTTTGCACTCCTAGTTTCCAACAAAGCGATGAATGCTGCCAAATATGAGTGAAACAATCCAAGTATCTCTGTAAAATACACTATCGGACAATCTTTGTGTGAAACCAGAACGTTTTTAAACTGGGTGCAAATGTGAAATATGTGAGGGTGTGGACTTCAATGAAAAAGCCAGAATTCAAAGTAAGTTTTGTGAATATCTTTAAACAACCTAGGTTTATGGCCATGGGGAATCATTAAATGAAACTCCCAACTAGTAGCACAATAGCCCAGCCTAAAATACTAATCGCAGGACATGCAAAACAGGTCATGGTGGACAAAGTGAAAAACAGTGTGATTGCTGTATGGGATGGCTGTACAACTGAAGGATGCCGAGTGGTGATTTTTGTTATCAAGCGTATAAAAATGGAAGCTGGGGTTGTGTATGAGGGTACCCCCTGGCTATAATCTAGAAAAAGGTATGTTCATATGTTTAGGGAATTTCATTCTGTGATGTGAAAAAACGAAAACATGCATCTATGACACGAACTGTGAAAATGCAACGTAAATTTGTTTTAGAATAGGTGGCAGAATATATTTAGTGGAATCGCTGTATTTAATAACAAACAAGTAAGAAATTTGTATGAAGGTAAGGTGTAATAATAATAATACGTTATCCCTTAGAGTGTCAATTGCCTGGAATAATGGGGTGTGCGTTTGTATAGCCCACTTTAAACTCCATGCACATATCTGTAATAAATGCCACAGAGAAGCCACGAGTGCGGTCTTGTAGTGGTTGGGATGCATGTGCAAAGGCAGAGAGAACAGCTGTAATTCATATTTTGACCCGCAAAGCCATCATTTACCTGTATGGTCTGCAGTGGCAGACAATATTGGTTAACTGCTGGTAAACCAAGTCAATACCCCAAGCATAAGGGGGCGGGGGCGGTTACTACAGCGGGATTAGGGCAGTAAAGGTGGCAGTGTTTCACACAACAATGGACAATGTGGGGGATCTGCTGCCCCGTGAGAGGGTTGGGATTTTGTTTTATTTTTCATGTTCTGAATGCTGTGTGTTCACATCACAAACATTCAACTCATTGCTTCAAAAGGGGGCAAGCCAAACCATGCAAAAATGGCCAGCATGAGAGAGACAGCAGGCGCTGGGGATGCAAAGTATCCTATTTGCTTTCATTTTCAGAGCGAGGCATAAGATACTGCTGGGTTTTTTCTTTTTAAAACTTTCTTTTTACATTTTAGTAAACATGTGTACCAACAAGCCCAAACAGTGGGCTACTAACAGGCCGCCATTGCCCCCCTCACGCCCGCCCCCCCACCCTCTGGCAGTCCCATCACACAACAAGCAGCTATCGCATTTGATTTACATAGGTGAAGTCTGTGGTGGCTGATCAGATGTCTCGGTTGGTGCTGCGCTGGAGAGGAGGTGAGAGATGTACGGACCCCAAATATCTGGGGGTCTCGCGTGGTGGGGTAGTGTCTTTATAAATTCTGATTCTGTTTCTTGGCAGTATGTAATGTCTCTCCTCCAGTTCGCAAGAGTGGGGGGTATGCCGCGTCCCCACGCCATGGCCACTCTTCTGCGTGCCAGAACCAGTAGCATGCTTGCCAGTTTTCTAACGTGCGAGGACAGGGGTCTCGTTAGGACAAGGAGTGCCACTAGTGGGGAGTCCCCCACCCTCTCGCCAATTATTGCTTCAGTTTCATCGAGCACATCTGACCAGAATTTAGACACTGTTGGGCAGCTCCACGCTAGGTGCAAGAAGTCAGCATCAGGGGACCCGCATCTGTCGCAAGATGCATTTGACCCGGGATGATGTCTGTTTCTCTTTTTAGGGGTATAATAGGTTTGGTGCAGAAAGTTAAAGTGGATTTATTTGAAGCGGGATTTTAGTGTCACATTTTGAGTTTGTTGTAAGATATAGTTCCAGTCTTCATCTAGAATGGTGGTTTGAAGCGTGGTTTCCCATCTTGCTTTCGTTTTGGGGTTTGAGGGAAGAGTGTCCATGAGCAGGGCTTTGTAGATAGATGAGACCAGTTTGCCCTCCCCTTGTGCCTGGATGGCTCCGTGCAGCAGCTGCCAGGTGGGTGGTTGTTGTGGGAACATTGGGATGAGGGCCTGCAGGGTGTACCACACTCTGAAGTACAAAAGAATATCAAGGGAGGAGGTGCTACCTTTCTCCTTCGCTTGCTGCGGTGTTATGAAGGTGTCTTGTATGAAGAGGTCACCAAGTGTATTTATTTTGCACTTGTCCGCCCAGATCAGATACACTTTCTCAGCGGTTAGTGGGATCCCGGGAATGAATTTCGCAGGTAGAAGAGGAGAGTATCTAAGCTGAATCTTGTACTTTTGGGCCATTTTCCGCCATATTGTGTAAGTGGATTGATCTATGTTCAACGTCGTGTGTGGCACAGCCTGTTTGCTGATAATCACGGCCCTTAGCAGGTTGGGTGAGGCTAGTGCCTGTTCGACCTGTACGTGCGGTCTTACGAATTGGGGCTTATACCAGTGACTGAGAAACTGGGCTTGTGCTAGTACCGTTCTAAATCGGGTAGAGCTAGGCCACCCTTAGTGACGGGGAGTACGAGGGATGAGAATGCCACCCATGCGGGTTTGCCCGACCAAATGAGGTCCAGAACTAGGCTTCTCAGATTACCCAGGAAGTGCCGAGACAACAGGATGGGGATGTTGGAGAAAAGGTACAGGAGTTTGGGGAGGATTACCATTTTTACCAGTGAGGCTCTTCCCCAGAGGGTGGTAGAGATTGCCACCTGTTCACCTTATCTCTTAATGATTTCAGTGTGCTTTCGTAATTGTCTTTGAATATGTCCTGGTGGTTCAGGGACACTCTGATTCCTAGGTATCGGACGTGGGCTTTCTCGCAATGGAAGTTAAAATCGTCTTGAACTATTTTGGTCTTTGTGTTTAAGGGAAAAACGATTGATTTAGATTGATTGATTTTCAACCCTAATACCAGCCCAAACTTAATTATTTCTCGCATAATCGGGTTAAGGTTTTCGCTGGGGTTTTGCATGTACAGGACTGTCGTCGGCATAGAGGGATATTATTAGATGGTGAGGTCCTATTTTAAGCCCTCTCTGGATTTGGCGTTCCCTGCGGCCCGCTGCTAAGGGCTCCATCACAAGGGCGAATATCATGGCGGATAGTGGGCATCCGTGCGTAGTGCCGCGCTGGAGGTTGATATATTACTGTACTTATTCCACTGTATATTACCTCCACATTGTTAAGTATTCCTGTACCCTTATCACCTCTTGTCTGGACCTAGATCCAGCCCTGCTCATTCTTGCTTATTGTATACTGTACTATGACCATGCACATGTACCTGTACATATCTTATTTATTGTAGAATGTACTATGATTATGTAGATGTACCTGTAACAAAGTTGAGCATATTCTTGTCCTGTGCGCCCTGATGCTCCAGGGCATGGCGCGCCTTACAAATAATAAACTAAACTAAACTATATGCCGAGCAAGTCGACCCAAGAGTGATTGCTGATAGGGGCTGATTATAGAGGAGCGAGACCAGCTTGCTAGACTGTTTCCCAAGTCCGAGCTGCTGCAGCACGGCGAACAAAAAGGGCCACTTGATAGAGTCTAACGCCTTTTCGGCATCCAGCAGCACCGCCACCGCCTGCTGTTCGGGGTCGAGTGCTGCCAGAACCCCGAACATTCTACGTATCCCGAATGTAGTGTTTCGGCCAGGTACGAATCCCGCCTGGTCAGCGAGTACCGGTGCAGGCATTAGCGGGAGAAGTCTGTTAGCGAGGATCTTGGCCAGGATTTTGTTGTCCAGATCAATTAATGATATGGGGCGGTAGGACTTACAATCTTCGGGTGGCTTGTCTTTTTTGTGTAGCAGTATTACGTTGGCTTCTCTTAATGTCTGTGGGAGAATGCCAGATTTGATCGCTTCTTCGAAGACAATTAGCAGAAGAGGGGCAATGAGGGGGGTGAAGTGTTTATAAAACTCACCAGTTAGCCTGTCGGGCCCCGGGGCTTTGGATGGCGGTTGTCATGATGCCTACCCCCGGAGCACCAGGACAGGCCCAGCACCCCCGGGAGCAGGCATCATGCCCTCGGGTAAAAGCCCAGCGGCCCCTAATAGGGGCTCTTTGGACTTGGTCCTGGCGCCTATGGCGCCAGGCTCATAAAAGAGGGTGTTTGGTGCACTTACCTGACGCAGACCATGCTGCATGAAGCCTCAAGCCAAATGAAGCTTAGGAGGGACTATTTTATCAAAGGAACTATTTTACTTGGGTGGGGACCGTGGAAGAATACTTACCTGGAACTTCTTCCAAGACTATTTAAACCACGCCCGGACTGCCACACATGCTTCGCGTTGCTCTGCATCTAGCAGCTTAAAGCTCACCGTGCCTGCTCCTGCATCTTGCCTCCAGCCACGCCCGCCTCAATCTTGGGATACCTGAAAGGAAGGAAGGGAAGAGAAAAGGTGAAAACCAAGAACTTAATCCAATTTCCTACCTGTGTCCAGAACCATCACGCCAGCGATCCTGAAGATAGACATTCTTTAAAAGCATCGCGCTACTTGTTGCAGCGCCGCGCATCACTCACCTGCCTCGTGGACTCTTCTCTATCCACCGCGACCTTCTGGGCATTCCGCCACATCTCTGCACCTGCAGGGGAGAAGAAGAGACAAAAGGTGACCAGGAGGAACAAATGAGAAAGCCTGATTTTCCGTCACAAGACTTACCTGGCCATATTTGACGGAACCACTCCTCATTTCGGGTCGGCGCCACTTCTTGGCCTGGTACCGCACCCCGGCCCCTAAGGGGAAAAAAGAAAGACATTACTAGAGGGATTCAAAGACATTTAAAGGGATCATTTTATCACGAACTCACCTGAGTTTATCTCCGGCAATATCCCTCGAAGCATCACTTCCACTCTGCACCTGAAAATAAGGACAGATCGCAGGTTAAGAAAAGCAAACAAAGAGAAGACTCTACTCTGGAACTTTTTAAACTGCATACTTACGGCATTTCGCCTTCCGAAACCAGTGAAGTAACTGGTCAAATACGCGCCCCTGCACCAGAAGCAGGATGGAGAGCTCATCCATTCAAACATTAAGGTGAGCCTTGATTGGGGATTTCGGAGGTGGTCAGAGAAGAGCAAAGGGGAGGTGGGAAGCAATCACAATACTCTGCAGTCAGTTAATCCCCTTTCTCCACCTACAGAAAGATTTTTCTACGTGCCAGACAAGCCAGATTTGGGGGTCCAGTTCAGTCGGTGTTTCGAATCCTGCGCATCACGCTTGAAGAGGTCACAGCAATCCAGGCCAGGTCAGCGCCTCCGTGGGAGCCAGGTCAGCGTTACAGAACGCGAAGCCTTCCTACAAATTCCCACCCAGGCGCTATGGAAACTTCTGAGACTGATATGTTGGCCCAATTATTGGGGGAATTACGGGCCAAAGTACATGCCGCTCGTCAAGAGACTAATGCCCTCAGGAGGGAACTAATCGTATCTAAGGAACAAACTGATTACCTGGCTAGGCAGGTATTGCAAGGTCAAGCTGGGCAAACCCCTCTCCCTGGTTCCGGGGGGAATTCTGTTCCTGTGGCTTCAAGTAACCCTGTGCAAATCAATCTACCTGGAAATATGCCGCTGGCCCCACCTGAACGCTTTGCTGGGGACCCCAAACGGTTCACCGTATTCATGAATCAATTTCGTTTGCACTTCCTATGCAGACCTGGGGCCTTCCCTAATGACCAGACCAAGGTAGCTTTTGTGTTGTCATACCTTAGCGGCTGTGCTGCCGATTGGTCAGTACCACTGGTTACTCAAGATGACCCAATCCTCCGGGATTTCCAAGGATTTCAAGCAAGCATGGAGAGATTATTTGCTCGACATTCTCAGGGACAAGCTCTGGATGATGAACATCTATCCCTGCGACAGGGCAACCAAGACCTCCTCTCCTACATAGCAACCTTTAACAGACTAATCGTGGAAACTGGGTGGCCAGAGGATAAAAGAATTACATTATTCTATCAGGGTCTACGCGGAGAACTTAAAGATGTCTTGGCCCAAGTTGTAAATCCGCCCCAAGAATGCACAGAATATATAGACTGTGGTCCAATTGAATCACAGGCTCCAAAACCGAAAAGCGGATCGGTCCAAGTTTGAAACCCGGGTGTTGGTCAAGACCCACGTCACTCCCAAGGGTGCCGATGTCTCCGAGCCTATGCAAATTGGAGGGGTTAGAGGACCTTTAACCCAAAAGGAACGTGAAAGGAGGCGGCAGTTAAAATTATGTCTTTATTGTGGGAATTCTGGACACTTTCTATGAGATTGCCCGGCAAAAACGCCCAAGAAGGTGGTAGGAGCCGCTGATAAAAACCATGAAGACTATGTTTCAGGAAACGACTCCGCCGGACAAGCGTAGGGGTCCGCTTGCCGAGCTTGAAAACAAACTCTCAGACCTCGCATTTCATTGTGCCAATGGTTCTCGTAGATCCGGAACAGCCTAAGCGGTTGCGTGCAATAAAGGCATACATCGATAGTGGGGCTATAGGAAACTATGTGGATCGTGAATTGGTCTCTAGGATTAACCTCCCTCTGCGTCCAAAAACCAGCAAAGATGTCATCACCACAGTCGATGGAACTGAAATTGCCTCAGGACCGGTAACACATTCCACTACTGAGGTGACTCTTTATTGGTCCGGACGGCCATCGGGAGGCAGTTGTGTTTGATGTAATCAAGGCCCCACAGTTTCAGGTTATTCTTGGAATTTCTTGGTTGGAGACACATAATCCTCGAATTGATTGGCGAGCAAAGAGAATAACCTTCCCGGATTGTGCACAAACCTGCTACCGAGAAAATCTGAAGATTAGTCTAGCATCTGTAACCTCTGTCTCCATGCAACTACCTCCGGAATACCAAGACTTTCAGGACGTCTTCCAAAAGGAACAGGCCAACACGTTACCCCTCCCCCCCCACAGATCGTACGATTGCCAAATCGATCTGGTGCCCGGTGCACAAACCCCTTGTAGCAGGATTTATGCCCTTTCTGAACCTGAGTACCGGCATTTGAGACAATATTTAGATCAATACCTAGCCAATGGTTTCATTCGCCCGTCAAAGTCCCCGGCATCCTCGGCTTTGTTCTTCGTGTCCAAAAAAGAAGGCAACCTTAGAACTTGTATCGACTACCGCGCATTGAACCAGATAACGGTTAAAAACCGTTACCCTCTGCCTTTGATCCCTGAACTCCTTGACCAGGTGAAAGACGCTTGCGTATACACCAAGTTAGATATCCGGGGGGCTTATCATCTGGTGCGAGTAAAAGAGGGCGACGATTTGGAAAACGGCCTTCCGTACAAAATATGGTTTATTCGAATACCAGGTGATGCCTTTTGGGTTGTGCAACGCGCCTGCTGCCTTCCAATTCTTCATGAACGATGTCCTTCGGGAACTTACCGATGTTTGTGTTGTCGTATATATCGATGACATTCTTGTGTACTCCTCTTCGGAATCTGATCACAGAAAGCATGTCCGGGCCGTCCTTGAGAAATTGCGCCAGCACAAACTGTTTGCTAAACTGGAAAAGTGTGTTTTCCATACCACCGAGGTGGAGTTTCTTGGATTCATCCTGACACCTAATGGGGTCCGAATGGACACACGGAAAGTGGAAGCCATCCTCAAATGGCCATCTCCTAGCTCGGTAAAAGGGGTCCAAAGCATGCTTGGTTTTGCCAATTTTTATCGCAGATTTATTCCGGAATTTTCACGTGTAGTACAACCCATCACCACACTTTTGCGGAAAAATAAACGTTTCGAATGGACCAAGGAAGCCGAACAGGCCTTTCAGGAATTGAAAGCTAAATTCACGTCTGCACCTATTTTGAAGCACCCGCGTCCCGATCTCCCATACATAGTCGAAACTGACGCGTCCAGTTCAGCCATGGGAGCTGTCCTGTCTCAGAGAGACCCTGAAACCAACCAACTGCATCCTGTAGCATTTTGGTCCAGAAAGTTCTCACCGCCTGAGGTAAATTATGCAATTACCAATAAGGAATTATTAGCCATTAAGTCTGCCTTTAAGGCTTGGCAGCATTATCTTCTTGGCACCAGGCACACCATCACCGTGATCACTGATCACCGAAATTTACAATATTTAAAGACTGCCTACGCTCAATCATCACGTCAGCTCCGATGGGCTTTGTTCTTTGCTGAGTTTGATTTCGTAATCACTTACCGTCCCGGCTGTAAGAATGGCAAAGCAGACGCACTATCTAGAATAGGAATGGGAGAAATAGACACTAATTCAGAACCTGTGCCGATCATTCCCGAACAAAGAATTTTGGGATTAACCTCCTTACAAACCATTGAAGACATTCAAGCACGAGTAAAACAACTCCTGGACTCTACCGCCTTGCAGGATTGGATCCAAAGGGGGTCTTACTTTTCGGTCAACGATGGCCTACCTTACTTCCAAGGACGCTTATTTCTGCCAGAAAAGGAATTACAAGAACTGGTTATTTCCCGTCATCATGATACCCTGATGGAAGGACATCCTGGCATTGCCAAAACAGAGGAAAAAATTAAACGACAATTCTGGTGGCCTTCCTGGCGAAAGGATATTAAATCTTTCGTGATGTCCTATGGAGTTTGCGCCCAAAACAAAGGCCAAAAGACAAAACCCGCCGGTCTTCTTCAACCTTTAGACATTCCACCAGCACCTTGGCACACCTTGTCACTAGATTTTATCACGGACCTGCCCCCTTGTAATGGATACAATACTATTCTGGTTGTGGTGGATCTATTTTCTAAAATGGCTCATTTTATTCCGTTGAAAGGATTACCTTCAGCTTCTGTCCTTGCTAAGGAATTCCTCGAAAATATCATCCGCTTGCATGGATTCCCGTCCATATTAGTCTCCGACCGGGGAAGCCAGTTTATTTCACATTTTTGGAAAAGGTGTTGTCAACTGGCACAAATCGACGTGAGACTCTCAACCAGCCATCACCCACAGACCGATGGTCAGACGGAGAGAACAAACCAGACCCTTGAACAATACCTACGGTGTATGTTGCACCAATCGGAGGGTAATTGGAAGGATTTGTTATGGGTGGCCGAATATGCATACAATAACTTGGTGCACTCTGGAACTGGACAAAGCCCCTTTTACACCCTATATGGACATCACCCTCGTACTTCAGACCTGGACTCTCCTCTGAGCCTTGAAATGCCCGCAGTAGACCATTTGCATTCCACTATAACTCAAGCATTCAAGAATGCAACTGCCCATTTGCAACAAGCGAAAGAAAAATACAAGAAAAATGCAGATCTGCATCGGAAGGAGGTGCCTTCATACCAAATAGGAGACCAAGTATGGTTGGCCACCAAACATTTATTGCTCAAGGTACCTCGAACTTTTAATCCAAGGTATTTGGGCCCTTATTCGATCAAAGCTATCATTAATCCAGTGGCAGTCAAGCTCGATCTGCCAGCTAACATGCGGATTCATCCCGTTTTTCATGTGTCACTTTTGAAACCAGTGCAACCAGGAACCAGATTAATAAATCCACCAGAACCAATTCAGATAGATGGGGAGCCTGAATTCGAGGTGAAGAACATTTTGGATTCTAAAATTTCAAAATCAAAACTTTTCTATCTAATTGATTGGAAAGGGTACGGGCCTCAGGAAAGGTCTTGGGGACCCAGCGACCACGTACATGCACCTCGGCTGGTAAAAAAGTTCCATCAGGATTTCCCAAACAAACCGAAACCTCCAGAGGGAACGACCTTGGGAGGGGCCTTGGGGGGGTGGGGGGGTGCTGTCATGATGCCTACCCCCTGAGCACCAGGACAGGCCCAGCACCCCCGGGAGCAGGCATCATGCCCTCGGGTAAAAGCCAGGCTCATGTTGGACATCAGTCCTGGCGCCATAGGTGCCAGGCTCACAAAAGAGGGTGTTTGGTGCACTTACCTGATGCAGACCATGCTGCATGAAGCCTCAAGCCAAATGAGGCTTAGAAGGGACTATTTTATCAAAGAAACTATTTTACTTGGGTGGGGACCATGGAAGAATACTTATCTGGAATTTCTTCCAAGGCTATTTAAACCACGCCCGGACTGCCACACGTGCTTCGCGTTGCTCTGCATCTAGCAGTTTAGCGCTCACCGTGCCTGCTCCTGCATCTTGCCTCCAGCCACGCCCGCCTCGATCTTGGGATACCTGAAAGGAAGGAAGGGAAGAGAAAAGGTGAAAACCAAGAACTTAATCTAATTTCCTACCTGTGTCCGGAACCATCACGCCAGCGATCCTGAAGATAGACATTCTTTAAAAGCATTGCGCTACTTGTTGCAGCGCCGCGCATCACTCACCTGCCTCGTGGACTCTTCTCTATCCACCGCGACCTTCTGGGCATTCCGCCACATCTCTGCACCTGCAGGGGAGAAGAAGAGACAAAAGGTGAGCAGGAGGAACAAATGAGGAAAGCCTGATTTTCCGTCACAAGACTTACCTGGCCATATTTGACTGAACCACTCCTCATTTCGGGTCGGCGCCACTTCTTGGCCTGGTACCGCACCCCGGCCCCTAAGGGGAAAAAAGAAAGACATTACTAGAGGGATTCAAAGACATTTAAAGGGATCATTTTATCAGGAACTCACCTGAGTTTATCTCCGGCAATATCCCTCGAAGCATCACTTCCACTCTGCACCTGAAAATAAGGACAGATCGCAGGTTAGGAAAAGCAAACAAAGAGAAGACTCTACTCTGGAACTTTTTAAACTGCATACTTACGGCATTTCGCCTTCCGAAACCAGTGAAGTAACTGGTCAAATACGCGCCCCTGCACAAATACGCGGCCCTGCACCAGAAGCAGGATGGAGAGCTCATCCATTCAAACATTAAGGTGAGCCTTGATTGGGGATTTCGGAGGTGGTCAGAGAAGAGCAAATGGGAGGTGGGAAGCAATCACAATACTCTGCAGTCAGTTAATCCCCTTTCTCCACCTACAGAAAGATTTTTCTACGGGCCAGACAAGCCAGATTTGGGGGTCCAGTTCAGTCGGTGTTTCGAATCCTGCGCATCACGCTTGAAGAGGTCACAGCAATCCAGGCCAGGTCAGCGCCTCCGTGGGAGCCAGGTGAGCGTTACAGCGGTAGACTTTTAATGGCTTCTTGTATCTCTTCTAGTGTTATGGGCTCGTTCAGCGGCTCACGGAGTTCTCTCTCCACCCAGTACAGTTCTGTGTCATTGAGGTAGTTCCGGATCGCATCGGAATCCGCCGGGCACCCGCCGCTGTATCGATCTTGTTAGAATGCCCTGAATACTTCGACTATGTCTTCTTCTTTGTGCAGCATATTTCCCTGCGGTGTCCGGATGCTGTCCACCCTTGTTGGCCTCCTGTCTGCAGCTATAAGACGAGCAAGAAGGGCTCCAGGCTTCTGGCCTTCGCCGTATTGTCTAATTCTATGATTGTGGCCCAGGAATTCTATCTCCCGTTCAGCCAGGTTTCTGAAGTTCAGAAGTTCTTCTTTCAACATCGCCTGGATGTGGTCTGAGTTGTGAGCGGCTTGCTGCTTTTCCAGTTCCTTCAGGTGTGTTTCGCTGGTCCCTAGCTCGCGTCTGATAAGTTTCAGGATTCCGTTTTCTTTGGCTAGACAGATGCCTTTTACATAGCATTTGAGAGATTCCCATAGCACTCCGGCGGAGTTGACGGTGCCTTGGTTAATGTCAAAAAAGGTGTTGATTTCCTCGCTTAGTTCGGTGGCGAATATTGGATCGGCAAGAGATCTGGGTTTGAAACGCCATTGGGGAGGCCGTGGTCTAGTAGTCGGTAGTCGGCAAGCGGCATTCGAGTATTACCGTGGCGTGGTCTGAGAAGGTTTTGGGGAGTATTTGGCATGTGCCCCATTGCCAGTTGCTGTGAGCGGAGACTAGCAGATAATCGATGCGGGAGTTCGTATTATGTACACTTGAGTGGTATGTGTAGTCTCTGGCTTCCCAATTCTGGATCCTCCATATGTCCGATAGGTCAAATGCTTTGCAGATCTCCTGCACTTGTAGGCTGGCCTTGGACGGGTGCACGGTTGTTACCTGTGATTTATCTTTCTGTGGGTCGAGATGAGTATTCAGGTCGCCTCCCCAGATTATGGTAGCGTTTCGCACTTGCGTGAGGCGGGACAGCACCCAGTCAAAGTTGTTTGCACCGTCTGTGTTGGGGGCGTAGGAGTTGACGAAAACCACCTCCTCTTCCCTCCACCATGCCCCGAACCAGAAGAGCCCTTACATCATTATCTCTTTCTGTTTGGATCAAGCGAAGCCACAGCGAAGTGTGAAGAAGTATTGCGACTCCCCTGGCGTAGGATGAATATGAAGAGAAGTAGCGATGGCATCCCCAGCTGCGGGCCCACAGGTGCTCGTTTTGTGGTAAAAGGTGGGTTTCCTGAATCATTGCCACCTCGATCTTGTGGCGTCTGAGTAATTGCAGGATCTTGCGTGTCTTGGCCGGTATGTTGCCCCCTCTAATGTTCCAGGTTGCTACTTTGACTGTAACGGTGATGTTTTATATGGCACCCGTTTGTGGAAAAACCGGAGGGCCACCCCTCGGCTGGATTGCATTGGAGCTGCGTCAGGCGGGAGGGCTTGTGAGGGGCAGCGGCAGGGCTCTGGATGAGGCCCGCGGTTAGGCGATGGCGCATGGTGCGCGTTTCAAACAACAACAACAATTTTCCTTACACGGACAACCCCCAACTCTTCCGTTTGGAACCCCCCCAACTAGAACACAAGGCGTGCTGTGCTTGGGCGCAGGTGGCCTTCCGAGGCTTAGTCCCCAACGTCCCGTTTGCGAAGATTGTCCTGATGGCTTGATACCTTCTTGCTTTGGATCAGTGTCGTGGGTGTTTATCACGGCGGGACTCTCCCCGCTCTTTCTCTGTTTGTGGCTCCGGGCATTTGGTTTGCGGATTTACATCCCTGCCGGTTGAGGTATAATGTGGCTTCATCTGGGGAGTTGAAGAAGTGGGTATTTCCCTCCAGTTGAATGCGAAGCCTCGCCGGGAAGAGCATCGAGTACGTGATTTGGTTGGCACGCAGTCTGTGTTTCACATGGGTGAACGATCTCCTTTGGGCTTGGACTGATGGCGAAAAGTCCGGATAAAACTGGATGTCTTCCCCGTCGAAGTGTAGTTTGCCCTTTTCTCTTACCATTCTGAGGATGGCGTCCCTGTCCTTGTAGCTTAAGAGTTTGGCAATGATCGGGCAGGCAGGGGCTCCCGGAGCAGGTCTTGTTGCAGGGATTCTGTGGGCTCTTTCCACTACGAATATTTGCGACAGAACCGTGGGACCGAATAGCTCCGTGCATAGTTTTTCGATGTGTTCTTCCATTCTGACTGGTAGTTGTCTTTCTCTGACTCCGACTATCCTAATGTTATTTCATCTGGAGCGGCCTTCCAAGTCCTTGTTTTTGGCGAGTACGGTTTTCATTTGGCCCTCAAGCGTGGAGACAGGGGAGGTAAGTGCTGATGTGCCGTCGTCCAGATCTGACACTCTCTGTTCGATGGAGTCGAGCCTGTCGCTGTGTTTGTCGAGACGGTGCTGCAACAGGTCCACATTGGACGAGAGCGAGTCTATCTTGCTGTCCAGGCCGCCTATCCCAGCTTTTAGTTCCATCAGGATTTTCCTAATGTCCGTTTCTTGCTGCAGCTCTACCTCCAATTGATTATTCGGGGATTCTGGGCGGTGTTCCGGCCTGGGCGTTTTAGGTGCTGGGCCTGCATCAAAGTTGAGTCTTTTCTGTGACTTGTCCGGCTTCCCCATCTTGAACTTGGCGGCTGTGTCGGATCATCTGATTTTCGAGTGTAGAAAAGGCGCGGTTGAGGCGTGCGCGGATGGAGGCCTGCTGTGAGGATTCAGATTTAGCCGCTTTGTGCCGCGCGAGGGGCCGAGGCCTAGCCGTGCGGGAAGTCGCTATGGGCCAAAATAGCGGGGGCGCCGCAGAGCGACCCCAACTTGTTGGCGTAGCGTAGTCTCGCCGTCCCGCTTGTTTTGCGTGCTTCTGTGAGCCTCCGCGAGCCTCCCGCCTCTCACCTGCGGGGAGTTCGCTCCGCCACTGTCCTACTGCTGGCTGTAAGCCGTTCCTCAGGGCCGGCGAGGCGGCAACCCGGTTCTGAGCGGTTCCCTCAGTGTCGCTTTCTACTGGCGGTGGCCGCGGCAGGTCCCGCGTGCAGCTTGTGTCCGTCTACGAAGGATTTTGGCCAGGCGGGCCGGAGTTTCCGGGCCCCACGCGGGTTCGTGGTTGTGCGGGCCGCACTGTGCAGTGGATTTCTTGCGGAAGGCGAGTCCGATTCTCTCCGGATTTTCGGCAGGGATGAGGTGCTGCGCAAGGATAGAGTATTTCTTGCGGATTTAGTGGTTTCGCCACAGGATTGCCGCGATTAAACAGGATTCATGCGTGAGGTAGCCGGGAGCTTACAGGGGAGCGGCCATCTTGGTCGGCCCTCTAGCGGCCTCATACTGCTGGGTTTGAAAAGAGCTTGGGGGTAGACTTTCTTGCCTGAAATCTAGTGAGGGGCGCTTGTTGTACCCTGGAGTTGTCCCCACTGGGAGCCGTGATTTACACTCAGCTGCTGAATCAAGCAGCTAAAGGTTGTGTCCTGTGAAGTGAGTGGGGCAGAGACGTTGCCATCTGCCGTTATGACTTCTGCCTGGCACGTAAGAGCCAGGGCAGCAAAGCTAGGACCAGATCTGGCCAGATAAGTGAATGATGACTGCATTTCTAGCTGGAATCCACATCTGAGTGAAAGCCTAGAACGGCTTAAATGTAGCAGCCCCCAGTGGTTTGATGGCCACCAAAAGCTTCAACGTCTGTGACTCTGTTTGAGAGCACAGTTGGCACTCCACTCCCAAGAATTGTATTCAACCAGAGGGTCTACACCTAAGAGTTGTCTCAACTAATTAAAAACCCAGATGGCTGGCTGTCACCCTTGAGCACATGCTGACCTAAGAAGGCATGGATATCAACCTCGTGTACAACAGCAAGCAGAGAGTGCAACCTATGACTGTGAGAAACATAGCGAGAGTCGCTATCGATACTGTCTTTGCCCTGGGGGAGTTTCTGAAGCATCACTGTGCCATAGGGAATGCAGCATTGTGACACTCAGTAATGCAATGAATGTTTAGGCCCTTTTGGCGCATAGTGTTCCATAACAAACTTTGCAACATCAACAAAAATTCATTTGGACAATGGATCCTGCCTGTAAAAAGAATCCAGCATAGGCAAAGCCAACAAGTTTGACTTTGGTAAAGGAAAAGCCTTCGGCTGTACAGACTGCCACCCATGTTCCAGAAAGACATCCAGAAGGCAGCCTATATGGCTGTAGTAGCAGTGCCCTGGGAGAGAAGTGAGACATCCCTGCACTTGAGTCAGACCCATTTCCCTTGTGTTGTGTATGCACGGTCTGTTGCACGCCACGTCGAATTATATCTCCAACACTGTTCTCTCTGGACACTCAGGTGCTAAAGCGCGGCCTGTGAGCCAAAAGTAATTTTGGTGCTAAATCCAGACATTGCTTTTACCGTCTGCATGTACACTTATAAATAATCGTCAGTTATGACACATCTGTACTACCACAAACATATCCCATATGTTATTGTCTTGTAGCGTGCACGTTGCCTTTTTTCCTGGTCTCCAGGTGCTCTGGCGTGCCTCTCCCCTATTTTCAATTCCCCTCTGAATTGGTTCATCTTAGTATGTACACTTTCCTATCTCCTGCTTCCCCCAACCCTTTTCCTTCCCATCACTGCCACTCCCCTAGCCCCTCCTCCGCACCCCTTTGATCTCGAGTCGTTTCCATCCATCTGGTGACACCCTGGCAGGGTTCTGTGGGACATTTCTTCAGCCAAGGATAAGGGTGCTGTAGGACCACTACAGTGGTGAATCGTGCAATATAAACAATGTAACGACCCAGCACTATGTAACGTCTCTATGAACCAAATCTAATGTGATCATGGATGGCGATGGCACACGATGATTGGGAATGTCAGCAATGGCCAACTATAGTTAGCAATGGTTGACCAGCGTGCATACCCACTTCCTGACCCTTAAAGCGTACATCAATATGAATAATACCAAAAGTGCCCTTAAAATGGCTACTAGAGATACAAGGTTATGCAGTAGAACTCTTAAGCTTAATATCTGCTTCAGAAATGCCAATCTTCATCTCTACTCCTCTATTACATAAATTTTATCTCGCAGTGCTTCAAAGCCATTACTTATGACAGGAGGTCCTGTAGAAATATAAGATAATGTAACTTAATTGTGGCTCGAAAGAACTATCTAAATGATTCCACATTAAAAATGGGAGTACAATGATATAAACATCTTCTCTTCCAGCTAAAACAAAACTGAAGCAGTGCGTCCAGACCAGGGAACCTATAACCATTCCTCACCAAGAGCGCACCTCTATGTGCTGCTCTGGGAATGTTAGAAACATAAATCTGCCATCAGTAAACCAAATTGGTTAAACCGAACAAACAAGTTCCAGGATTTAGTGTGATTGTAAACGTCTACATCGCAACATGTAAGCGGTGTTCAATCAAGACGCACAACAGGAAATAAGGTTACCAAGGCAGAGCTGGAAATGCATGTGTCAAGGAATGGAAACAAAAGCCCTCTCTGGTCTAATGGAATATTTAGAAACACGTGCCATATCATAGCATATGAAAACTGTCTGAACACACCTCTTTTGATTTCTGGCCCTCCATCTGATGAATGGATGGGACGATCCAGGCTATTTTGTATCCACGTTTATCCTCAAAACTGTTGTGGCTGAACTTGGAGGAGCTGTGGAGTAAGGGCATAGGTGGGATGGGGGCCCACTCGCCCATTTATAGTCCCAAACGCCCGACCGCGTCCTGCTTGGATAAATTGCGGGAGCACCATGAGCCCCACGCACCATGTTCCCATGACGAGGCCCTTTTCTCTTACCATGCGTGCGCCTGTGGGAGAGCAACTTCGTGTTCTCTAAACGGAAGAGACTTTCCAATATCCGAACTCTGTGTGGTGCTAGCATATGTGAACTATGAGGACGATCAGGGGTCAAGTCCTCAAAAAACAAGTGGGGGGACTCATTATGTGACATCGCCAGAAATTAGCATTTTAGGTGAAATATGCTTCAATTCATTGAATTGACTTTGCATAACTATCCAAATTGCACAGGACAAATGGCATTTTCCTTTCATAAAATCAACAAACACACAAAACCCGAGAGAGAATATTTTCTTCTAATAGTGTTTTTGAAAACGTTTAAAGGTGTGCATTTTTTAAACTCCAAGAACTAATACCAATGTTTTCCCTGTGACATGCAGTAACGAAATGGGACATTTCACCTTTAGTTGTTTATTTTTCATCAGGTTATATGGTGCAGTGTTGAAGTGTTTACCCTGTAAACCTGAAGACCGTGGTTCGAGCCCTCAGGTTGTTGTTCATTCATAAATTCAAAGAAGACATTAAATATTTTTCATTTTTGCAGGGGGGGGCTGAGTCCACCCTCTGAAAAAAGTGGGTGGACTTCGTCCACGCACGTATACCCTCGACTTGAGCCCTGAGGACGATTCCCCAAACTTTTCTTCATGCAATTCTCTCCTTCGTTTTAACCAAAAGAAGAAATGGGAATAGAATGTGGACATCGTTGATGCGCATGCAAACGCCTTTTGACCCACTCTGTGTGCAATTGTATAGACCTGGAGATTGAAGGGGGCATTTCAAAACTCATCCTGATTCGCAAACTGATGTACTTTGAAATGTTTCTAAATGGAACCCATTCGCCCTGTGTCTGTTTGGAAAAGGCTCATGTGAGTGTGCAATGTATAGAATGGTAATTTCAGGCAATTCTGCACATTTTGCTTTTAACTGTGGCAGCGCAGTGAACTGCTGCTGCCCTGATTGCATTCCTAGACCTCAAACAGGGATACAAAAGCTTCCTTTATTGTTTAACATATCGTGACGAGGACATCGTGCTTCTCCCCTCTATGCCAGACTCCCAGAATGTGCGCAGTCTGCAGAAAGTGCAACCTGCCTCCACTGGGCAATACAAACAAATCTGCATTTTATTAGCCTTCTTCAAATTCACTGGACATAGTAGAATTTAAAATCCAGGGCCAAGCCAGTACCACCACACTAGAACAATGCAAGCAAAACCATCTACCCCAAACATAGCAGACGTTCTCCTTTGCAAACCTCAACCTCCTTAGCAAACCATTTGAAATACCCATGCAGGGTATGAATGTCTCTGAAGGAGGTCCAGAGGTCATTAAGTAGGATGACCTCCTATGGGATGTTGGACTGCTACGCTGCAATCTGATCCGTTGCCGGATACCTGTGTCCCTAGTATTGATCCAAAGGGTCAACGATGAAGTGCGGGAGTCCTTAGAGAGGAGAATATTGCAGTGCATAGATCCCACCTTAACCAGTGCAAACACCCAACCTAAGGTGGTGCAGGCTTTCCACACTACAGAATACTGACTATTATGTTTAACATGGTGAAGGGACCGTACAGACACTGGTAATGTGTGGCGTGGTTACATTTGATAGAAAGCAGGCAGTCAAAAATCTTGCTAGGTAGAAGGCAAGCAACTGGAGGACACAATCCGAGACCATCTAGAAAAGGAACGGGCAGGCTGAAGTCAAGATCAAAGTCAAGACCAGTCTGGGTGAGCCCATGCAGAGGGAGAGGTAAAACTGACAGAAAGCTGACAGCAAAAGAAGGAATCGCAGAGCATCATTCTGTCAAAGTAGTAGGAGAGATTAAGACATGTCTGACAGGCTGCTGAAGACAAACTTACTGCCTTGTTGTACCAGGAACAAGGTAATGTTCACTCCATTAGATCGCTTGTTTGGAGATCATCTGTGCAGTTCTGTGATATGATAGATATGATAGGTTATTTATAACACGCTTAATACCCAGAGGTTTCTAAGCACGAACCCGGGGGTCGAACCTGTGGTGCGCCGCGTCGTCTTGCTTCCAAGGCGAGCACATTGCCCCTGACCTATCCTCCTGTGCATGCGTGAAAGGAATGATTAGGTCCCCGGCACCGGCATTGTGGAGCACACATAGCAGTGCCCATGAATATGAAACGCATACTGGGCAACACCCACCATGTTCCTTGAGGGTCAGTCAGTGTCTGTCTTCTGTGGTCACCACCAAAAATCACTGATGCCAACGAGTTACAGCTCCCATTGAACAGGCGCTGCTGTGGGGGTGAGTCTTGTACAGGGCATGGCATGGCACCAAGTTTTCTCTTTCTTCTGGATGACCCTTGTTAATGTTGAGATGTTACGTGTACCATGGATCAGACTTTTTTTTAAATTTTTTGTCTGATCTTTCATTATTTTTCTAAGGCCCTTCGGGGAATTGAGTGCTACATGTTTGGGGTTGCAGTCCATGTTGTGGGGTCCTGACCTGGTCGGGGTGAGGTTGTTCAGGTCTTCTGTGAGTAGCTCTAATAAAATGATTGAAGCGTCTAGATGTCTGCTTAATAGATCTGATTTCGGTGCTATTGGTTGGGTTGAAGTGGTGGATGTTGAAGTGAACGTGAACAAGTTCTGACCAGTTAAGAGGTAGCGATGCATTGTATAAGAGGGTCGATCAGGCTGTGATGATGAAGCCCAGGATGTGGACTTTATTGTGAATTAGGTTTGTTCGCTGCTTGATCAGAATTCGTATGCCCAATAAGTTAAGTAGTGCTTATTTCATGGTCTTGTTGGCACTATTTCCTGGAAGTTGAAGTTCCAGAAGATGTTTCTGGGTTGTGTAAGGGACCTGGTGGTGGCCAGGTTGGGGAAGTCGGTAATAAAGGATGTTCGGTTTAGGAGGTCTGGAGTTAAAGTTGAGTGTGATGGTGGTTGTGGGAGAGGTTGAACGGGCAGAAGTGCTTCAAAGGAGCTAATCGGGACTGCCTCCAGTTTAGTTCAAGTCCAGGTTGAATTGTTGATTATGGAAAGTCCACCACTGGTCCTGTGAGGCCATTCTACGAGTTAAATGCTGTAGCAATTGGGGGTAAGGACATCCAGGGTGTGAGTAGAGGTGGGTGTCGGCCAGATTTGAGTGCATTCAGACCTTGGTTGGTGAGATCTTTAGTATCTGCTGCTTGTGAGATTGCTAAGCAGGCATTGATGAGGGTCACCTTTTAGGTTCTTGTAGGAGTTGCTAGAGGGTGGTGTAAGTTACAGTATGTAGCGTGCAATGTGTGCTATCGGTTCATGGTCAAGATGGGATGTAGAATGAGTGAGGTCAGACACATTCTCCAGCATGGGGTCTGGCATGGATTCACATGCTCATGAATATTCCCCGCCGTCAGGCAGGGAATCCTCGGTAAAGAAAAAATCAGTATCAGTTTCGTTTCTGATCTGTCTTTCGTAGTAGTAACCAATCACTGATCTCTGCGTCATACTGACCACAGCCAATGACTGCCCTCTACCTAAGCCCCGCCTCTGGCAGCCATCTTCAGATTTTTACCGCACGTTCAAGTGTTGGGATCCTCGTGCTATTGCTCTCGAGCGTTAGTGCTTTTTTTCACGTTTTTTCTCATAAAAATTTCTCTTTTTTCGGTCAAAAGAGCGTCAAGCTCCACCGTTTCTTCATCCGATTAACGGGGACCCGTGTCGGATTCGTCTACGCCCCTCAAGGGTGAAGATTTCGTCGAGCCACGCTTTTGGAGGACTCCAGAAGTTTCTCAGGCCCATCTCGGACATGGCCCAGGAGAAGGGAAGCTCGACGCCCGGAAAGCTGTTCAGGGTCTGCCCTGGATGCCAGCTTCAGAATGTCTTTAAGGAGGACGAACACTCCCTTTGCCTTTACTGCCTACATGAGGACAAGACGCACGTGGAGAAGGACTGTGCGTTTTGCGGCAATATGTCGGAGCGGACCATGAAGGACCGCCATCAACGTCTCGCCAACTGGCTGGAAGGAAAGAGCCCTTCAGGCGAGAAGAAGAAGAAGAAGTCCGAGCGGTCTTCTAAGACCTTTGAGGGCGCCCCGGCGACGGGGGTCCAAAAGAAGGCCAAGCACCGCGAGTGCGCTGGCACCGGGAGCGCCGAACGGTCGGGCTCTACGGGCGCCAGGCAGGGCGCATCCTCCCCGGCGCCATCAACCACGAGCCAACGCTCTGGCTCGGGTAAGAGGAAGGCCGAGCACCCGGCGAAGCTCCTGGAGAGACCCCGGTTGAGCTTGAAGACCCCATCGGAGGGGGAGCGAGGCGGTGACCCTCCCCCCAAGGAGAAGGCGGTGATTGCACCTAAGGTGGTGAAAGCCTTGATCCACCCGGCCAAGGCCTCCATCGAGACAGTCGCGGCGGCCCTGGCTCAGCCTATGGAGGCTACACCAGTGGTGGCGACCTCGGGCCCAGAGTCTCCCTGCCACCGCGGAGGGAGTCCTCTTTCATGCCCATCGACAGGACCCCCGTGAAACCTCCGATGGAGAAGAAAAAGGGGGGGGGCAGGAGGTCGTCGTGGATTCGGCCTCAACCTCTGAGGAGGAGTTGATCGAAGTCTTAAGCCACGGCGTTGGCGTGGAAGAAGACCAGCCCGTCGGGAGGGACCCCGACGTAGGAGACGACGAGAACGTCGAGGGTGCCGACGAGGCTCCTGACCGCCCGTCGGACTCCCCTCAACCAGTGCCGCAAGACAACTCGGCGGCCATTTTGTTGGCTATACAGTCCTTAAGCTCGGAGATAAGGATGAGACTGCCGTTACCACCAACGGAGGAACCGCTCCCGACGGGGGACCCGGAGCCAGGCCCTTCTGGGAGCCCTCCCCCTAAGAGAAGAAGGATTCATCCTCCACCTCCTTTTCAGCCATCGCGCCCTGTTCAGCCCTCCTCCACGTCCACGACACGTGGGGATGATACGGGGACTGACACGGCCGCGACGGGTACAGACGACGAGGTTTACGACGAGGATCTCCCATCGTCACCTCCCACCCGGGCTTCCCTGCCCAACGAGATTGGATCGTTTCACTCCATGATCGCCAGGGCATCCGAGCTTTTCCAGCTCTGCCCGGAAGAGAAGAAGGAAGGTTTCCTTTATCAACGGCGCGAGACCAAGAGGAAGACGGTCCTCGCTGTACCTCTACTAGACGATATTTGGGATGAGGGCCTCGCCCTCCTCAAGAACCCATCCACGACGCCGGCTAGAAGGGATCGGTACGAGAAGAAGTACCGGGTCCGGGACGCGGCCCCCTTGTGCCTTCGGGCACAGCCGACCCCGGAAGCGGGGTGGGCGGCCTCTACGTCCACCGCCCCGCCTTACGGCGAGGGAAAGAAATTAGACACGATGGGACTCAGAGTCATCTCGTCGGCAGCGACGACGATTAAGGCGGCCAACGCCTTGGCTATCGTAGCCCGCTACGACAGGGAGTTGTGGTACAAACTGGCCCCCCTGCTGGACTTCCTACCAGACGACAAGAGGGCGGAAGCCCTAGAGATCCTGCAGGAAGGAGAGGTGGCGTCGGACCACGCCATTACGATTGCGACGGACATCGCTGACACTGGATTTCGCCAGTTGGGCAACGGCGTGTGCCTTAGGCGGCGTGGATGGCTCAAGGCTACTGACTTCCGTCAGGACACGCAGACCAGAGTCTTGGAGATGCCGTTCGACGGAAACAACCTGTTTGGGAAAACGGTGGACGATTCCCTTCAAGCCATGAAGGCGGACACGGAGACGGCCCGGGCTCTTGGGGTTCTCCAGCAACGGCGGCCGCCCTTTCGGAGCGGCGGAGGCAAACAGGGTGCCTTCAAAGGTTCCAGCGGCGGATTTTCCACCTACCGTCAAGCGGCCCGTTCGTCGTCACAGGAAGCTTACAGGGGGCGAGGCAAGTCAGGCGGACCCCGCCGTCGTCGCCAAGGAGGACAAGGCGGCAAAGCCTCGTTGAAGCAGGACTGAACCGGCCGTGGGGTCGGGCCCCCACCGAAGCACCCCGGTGGGAGGCCGGCTGGCGAGCTTCGTCAGCGTGTGGGAGTCCATCTCCACCGACCGTTGGGTGTTGGACACCCTAGCTCAGGGTCACGCGCTCGAGTTTCTAAAGAGGTGCCCGCGCGTCCCCCCCTGTGGCCAGGAAAGAACATCACGTCCCTCAACTTCTCTTGGAGGTAAAGGCGATGCTCAAGAAGGGCGCCATTGAGCTCGTCCCAAAGAGGCTTCGGGGCTCCCGAGCTTACTCAAGATACTTCCTCGTGAAGAAGAAGACGGGAGGATGGCGTCCCATCCTGGACCTACGACGACTGAACAAATTCATCAAGGCACAGAAGTTCCGGATGGTCACCCTCCAACACGTCCTGGGTCAACTGGAGGAGGGCGATTTCCTGTCGTCGTTGGATTTGGAGGATGCCTACTTCCATATTCCCATCCTAAAGGGACACCGAAAGTTTCTCAGGTTCGTGGTCCAAGGGCGTCACTACCAGTTCAGAGCCCTTCCCTTCGGATTGAGGTCGGCACCCAGGGTGTTCACCAAGTGCCTCGCACAGGTGGCGGCGCAACTGCGCCGAGAGGGGATCCACGTCTACCCCTACCTGGACGACTGGCTCATCCGAGCAAAGACGGAGGGGCTCGCCGTGGAGCACACGGCAAGGACCGTCCAACTACTCACGGACCTGGGATTCTCCATAAACTACGCCAAGTCCCACCTGGTGCCCGCGCAAGACGCACCGTTTCTGGGAGCGAAGCTCGACACAGTGTCGCTTCTGGCCTCTCCGTCGGAGGAAAGGACGAGGGCCATCTTGGGCAAGGTGCAGCGGATGCTGGCTGCGGACGCGGCCAGGGTGAGGTCCATCAAGTCCCTCCTCGGAATGATGTCTTCTTGCATTTATCTCATCCGCCTGTGCAGGCTCCGGATGCGCCCGTTGCAGGAGTTCCTGGACGCGCGTTGGATCCAGACGACGGGCAGCTTCGAGGAGAGGATCACACTCGACGAGAGTTTCCGACGAGCGATCCGGTGGTGGGGCACCCGCGCGCATCTGACGGCGGGCATGGACTTCCAGACCCCCGGCCACCAGGAGACAGTGACCATGGATGCCTCCCTGGAAGGGTGGGGAGCGCACACCGAAAATCTGCATGCGAGAGGCCTTTGGCTTCCGACAGAGAAGTCCCTCCATATCAACGTCCTGGAGCTCCGTGCAGTGTTTTGGGCCCTCAGGTCCTTTCTTCCGTCCCTCAAGGGCAAGGTGGTGAGGATCTTCACCGACAACACCACCACCATGTTCTACATCAGGAAGCAGGGCGGTACCAGATCCCCAGCCCTGTCCAAGGAGGCGCAGGATCTGTGGCATTGGGCCGTCGCCCAAGGGATGTTTCTGGTGCCGTTTCATCTGGCAGGGATAAAAAACACCATCGCCGACTCGCTCAGCAGAGAGCTGCGCTCGTGCCACGAGTGGGAACTACGACAGGATCTAGTGGACCGCCTCTTCCGATGGTGGGGCACACCCCAGATCGATCTGTTCGCGACGGCGACGAACTCCAAGTGCCGGAGGTTCGCCAGCAGGTTTCCCCAGCCGAGGAGCATTGGCGATGCTTTCTCGTTCCCCTGGGAGGGCCTGTTTTTATACGCGTTCCCTCCATTGCCATTGCTGATCCGGCTCATCAACCAGCTCAAGAGGTCACGGTGCAGGATGATCCTCGTCGCACCTGCATGGCCGAGGCAGATCTGGTTCCCGGACCTTCTGGACTTGTCAGCGTCCCCGTCAATCAAGCTGCCAGTGGACGCAGATCTTCTCTCCAGGGAAGGAGGCGCCATCCTCCATCACGACCCGAAGTCACTGAACTTGCAGGCCTGGCTCCTGCAGCGTTAGAGTTTGGAGGATACGACATACCGGCCGATTGCAGAGAGGTTCTTGCAAAGGCCAGGGCGTCCTCAACTCTTAAATGCTATGGACACAAATGGAAGAGGTTTTCTGTCTGGTGCCACGCACAGAAGATTAACCCTCTACGGATTACGGCTCCCCAGGTTCTGCCGTACCTTCTGGCGCTGGCCAAGGCTGGACTGGCGCACGCGTCCATCAAGATTCATCTTGCTGCGATCTCCCGATACACCAGAACCACGGGGCGGACGTCTTTGTGGTCTCGTCGTCTGGTGAAAGAATTCATGAAGGGACTGTTCAGATCGTTCCCGCCGGTGAAGGCTCCGGCCCCGGCGTGGGAGCTCAACGTGGTGCTGACCAAGCTCATGGGACCTCCGTTCGAGCCTCTGCACTCGGCTCTGTTGAAGTTCTTGTCGTGGAAAACAGCGTTTCTTGTGGCCATCACCTCCGCACGAAGAGTGGGAGAGATCCAGGCCCTTTCCTGCAAGCCCCCGTACTTGACTTTTCACGACACGAGGGTAGTGCTCAGGACGCACCCCTCCTTCATGCCCAAGGTGCCGTCGGACTTCCACCTCAACGAACCCTTGGTGTTGCCGGTTTCCTTCCCGTCGCCTTCGTCGCCGGCCGAAAGGACTTTGCACTTGCTGGATGTGGCTAGAGCGCTGAAATTTTACGTGGACCGCACAAAGTGTTTTCGGAAGACGTCACAACTTTTTGTGAACTTTGGACCTGTCAATCGGGGGAAGGCTCTCTCAAAGGCCTCCATTTCCAGATGGCTCTCCGGCTGTATCATGTACTGTCATCGGTTGGCAAACCGACCGCTGCCTGGCCGCCGAGAGCCCATTCCACCAGAGCGATCGCAGCTATCACGGCGTTCCTATCTGGTGTGCCCTTGCTGGACATCTGCAGGGCTGCTACGTGGAGGTCGACGCACACCTTCACGAAATTCTACTGCGTTGATCGGGATTCTAGGGAGGAGTCCAGGGTCGGCCAAGCAGTGCTGCGCAATCTGTTCGCCTAAGGTGAGCCGGGTGAGGAGGTAAGAATTGCTTTATGTTGAGTTTGATGTAATGCTTAATGTTGAGCCTTTGCCACCTCCCGTGGTTGTGCATGTGTGTAGTGCTATGTATTCTTTATTCATGAGCATGTGAATCCATGCCAGACCCCATGCTGGAGAAGGAACAAGTTACTTACCTGTAACTGTTGTTCTCCAGCATGGGTCTGGCATGGATTCACATGCGAACCCTCCCGCCTACCCCTCTGCGGCTCTTCACTTGGTCATACTGCCACTTCACGTGCTACCAAATCTAGAGGGCAGTCATTGGCTGTGGTCAGTATGACGCAGAGATCAGTGATTGGTTACTACTACGAAAGACAGATCAGAAACGAAACTGATACTGATTTTTTCTTTACCGAGGATTCCCAGCCTGACGACGGGGAATATTCATGAGCATGTGAATCCATGCCAGACCCATGCTGGAGAACAACAGTTACAGGTAAGTAACTTGTTCCTTATATGGCTTACCTGAGGTGAGTGGTATACAGGTCATGTCCCTTTCCAGGTCCCTATAGTACTAGTAGTAGTAGTGCATAATTTGTATAGTGCCTTTCATCATTAGAATGGTTGCCACGTGCTGTAGATTGAACCCCCATGGGGGACCAGAGTCCGGGTAGGGGAAGAACTTCAAGGGGGTGCTAGTATGCGTGTGTGCATATTGGCCAGTGCTTACGATATGAGGGGTGGCCAGGTCCCTGCTAGCCACCCACGCTGAGCTGGTATGTGGATGGGTGGTAAGTGTTTTAGAGGGGATGAGGGAGTTGGAATAGAAGTTGTGTGCATCTACGTATTGGATTTTTGCCTTGAACGGTAGCTGCGTTCTTATGGCCCAGGTGTTGTTTGAAGTGGTTATGTTGGCAGTGTGCGGGTCTGCGGCCGTGCCTTCAGCTAGTTTTCCTATGCATGGATTGTAAGAGGTTAGCCATTCTAAGCAGTGACCCAGAATTAATAGGATGGCTAAACTCCAAATCAACTTAATGTAGTGTTACATTCTCCAGCATGGGGTCTGGCATGGATTCACATGCTCATGAATATTCCCCGTCGTCAGGCTGGGAATCCTCGGTAAAGAAAAAACCAGTATCAGTTTCGTTTCTGATCTGTCTTTCGTAGTAATAACCAATCACTGGTCTCTGCGTCATACTGACCACAGCCAATGACTGCCCTCTACCTAAGCACCGCCTCTGGCAGCCATCTTCAGATTTTTACCGCACGTTCATGTGTTGGGATCCTCGTGCTATTGCTCTCGAGCGTTAGTGCTATTTCTTTCACGTTTTTTCTCAAAACTTCGTTTTTTCGGTCAAAAAGAGCCTCAAGCTCCACCGATTCTCCATCCGATCAACGGGGACCCGTGTCGGATTCGTCTGCGCCCCTCAAGGGTGAAGATTTCGTCGAGCTACGCTTTTGGAGGACTCCAGAAGTTTCTCAGGCCCGGTCATGGCCCAGGAGAAGGGAAGCTCGACGCCCGGAAAGCTGTTCAGGGTCTGCCCTGGATGCCAGCTGCAGAACGTCTTCAAGGAGGACGAACACTCTTTTTGTCTTTACTGCCTACATGAGGACAAGACGCACGTGGAGAAGGACTGTGCGTTTTGCGGCAACATGTCGGAGCGGACCATGAAGGACCGCCATCAACGTCTCGCCAACTGGCTGGAAGGGAAGAGCCCGTCCGGCGAGAAGAAGAGGAAGAAAGCCGAGCAGTCTTCTAAGACCTTTGAGGACGCCCCGGCGACGGGGGTCCAACATGAGGCCAAGCACCGCGAGTCCGCTGGCACCGGGAGCGCCGAACGGTCGGGCTCTACGGGCGCCAGGCAGGGCGCACCCTCCCCGGCACCATCAACCACGAGCCAATGCTCGGGGTCGGGTAAGAGGAAGGCCGAGCACCCGGCGAAGCTCCTGGAGAGGCCCCGGTCGAAGGCGGAGGGGGAGCGAGGCAGTGTCCCCCCCCTCAAGGATAAGGCGGTGAGCGCACCTAAGGTGGCGAAGGCCTTAATCCATCCGGCCAAGCCCTCTATCGAAACTGTCGCAGCGGCTCTGGCTCAGCCTGTGGAGGCTACACCAGTGGTGGCGACCTCGGGGCTCAGAGTCTCCCTGCCACCTCGGAGGGAGTCCTCTTTTGTGCCCATCGATAGGACCCCCGTGAAATCCCCCGTGGGGAAGAAAAAGGGGGGGCAGGGCGTCGTCGTAGATTCGGCCTCGGAGGAGGAGCTGGTCGAAGTCTTAAGCCACGGCCTCGGCGTGGAAGAAGACCGACCCGTCGGGATGGATCCCGACGCAGGTGACGACGACATCGTCGAGGGTACCGACGGGGCCCCTGATCGCCCGTCGGATTCCCCTCTGCCAGCGCCGCGAGACAACTCGGCGGCCATTTTGTTGGCTATACAGTCCTTATGCTCAGAGATAAGGACGAGACTACCGTTGCCGACGGAACCTCTCCCGTCGGGGGACCCAGAACCGGGACCTTCTGGTGTTCCCCCTACCAAGAAAAGAAGGATCCACCCTCCGCCTCCTTTTCAGCCGTCGCGCCCCTTCCAGCCCTCCTCCCCGTCCACCCGAGGGGATGATACGGGGACTGACACGGCAGCGACGGGTACGGACGACGAGGTATACGACGAGGATGTACCGTCGTCGCCTCCCACCAGGGCTTCTCCGCCCGATGAGATTGGATCGTTCCACTCCATGATCACCAGGGCATCCGAGCTTTTCCAACTCTGCCCTGAGGAGAAGAAGAAGGAAGGCTTCCTTTATCAGCGGCGCGAGGCCAAGAGGAAGACGGTCCTCTCAGTGCCTCTCTTGGACGACATTTGGGATGAGGGCCTCACCCTCCTCAAGAACCCTTCCACAACGCCAGCTAGAAGAGACCGGTACGAGAAGAAGTACCGGGTCCCGGACACGGCCCCCCTGTGCCTCCGGGCGCAGCCCACCCCGGACTCCATCGTCTCCGCGGCGGCCAGGAAAAAAGCGGGGGGGGGGGGGGTGCGGCCTCCACATCGACTTCCCCACCGGACGGCGAGGGAAAGAAATTGGACGCTATGGGACGCAGAGTCATCTCGTCTGCGGCGACGACGATTAAAGCGGCCAACGCCTTGGCTATCGTGGCCCGCTACGACAGGGAGCTCTGGTACAAACTGGCTCCCCTGCTGGATTTCTTGCCGGACGACAAGAGGGCAGAGGCCCTGGAGATCCTGCAGGAAGGTGAGGTGGCTTCGGACCACGCCATTACCGTTGCGACGGACATCGCCGACACTGGGTTCCGCCAGTTGGGCAACGGCGTTTGCCTTAGGCGGCGTGGATGGCTCAAGGCTACGGACTTCCGTCAAGACATTCAGACCAGAGTCCTGGACATGCCCTTCGATGGGAACAACCTGTTTGGGAAAACAGTGGACGATTCCCTTCAGGCCATTAAAGCGGACACCGAGACGGCCCGGGCCCTTGGAGTTCTGCAACAACGACGGACGCCCTTTCGGAGCAGCGGAGGCAAGGGCGCCTCCAAAAGTTCCGGCGGCGGTTTCTCCACCTACCGTCAAGCGGCCCGCTCGTCGGCTCAGGAGGCCTACAGAGGACGAGGCAAGTCTGGCGGACCCCGCCGTCGTCGCCAAGGAGGTCAAGGCGGCAAAGCCTCGTCGAAGCAGGATTGAACCGGCCGTGGGGTCGGGCCCCCACCGAAGCACCCCGGTGGGAGGCCGGCTGGCGAGCTTCGTCAGCGTGTGGGAGTCCATCTCCACCGACCGTTGGGTGCTGGACGCCTCGGCCCGGGGCCACGCGCTCGAGTTTCAAAGAAGGTGTCCGCGCGTCCCCCCCGTGGCCAGGAAAGAACTTCACGTCCCTCAACTTCTCCTGGAGGTAAAGGCGATGCTCAGGAAGGGCGCCATCGAACTCGTCCCAAAGAGGCTTCGGGGCTCCGGAGTTTACTCGAGATACTTCCTCGTGAAGAAGAAGACGGGGGGATGGCGCCCCATCCTGGACCTGTGACGTCTGAACAAGTTCATCAAGGCGCAAAAGTTCCGGATGGTCACCCTCCAGCACGTCCTGGGTCAGCTGGAGGAAGGAGACTTCCTGTCGTCGTTGGATTTGGAGGATGCCTACTTCCATATTCCCATCCTAAAGGGGCACCGAAAATTCCTCAGGTTTGTGGTCCAAGGGCGTCACTACCAGTTCAAAGCCCTCCCCTTCGGACTACGGTCGGCACCCAGGGTATTCACCAAGTGCCTTGCACCGGTGGCGGCGCAGCTGCGCCGCGAGGGGATCCACGTCTACCCCTACCTGGACGACTGGCTCATCCGAGCCAAGACGAGGGAGCTCGCCGTGGATCACACGGCAAGGACCGTCCAACTTCTCACGGACCTGGGATTCTCCGTGAACTACGCCAAGTCCCACCTGGTACCCGCGCAAAACGCACTGTTTCTGGGAGCGAAGCTCGACACAGTGTCCCTTCTGGCCTCCCCGTCTGAGGAAAGGACCAGGTCCATCCTGGGCAAGGTACAGCGGATGTTGGTTTCCGACGCGGCCAAGGTGAGGTCCATCAAGTCCCTCCTCGGAATGATGTCTTCTTGCATCTACCTCATTCCCATGTGCAGGCTCCGGATGCGCCCGTTGCAGGAGTTCCTGGACGCGCGCTGGATCCAAACGACGGGCGGCTTCGAGGAGAGGATCACACTCGACGAGAGTTTCCGCCGAGCGGTCCGGTGGTGGGGCATCCGCGCGCATCTGACGGCGGGCATGGACTTCCAGACCCCAGACCACCAGGAGACAGTGACCACGGATGCCTCCCTGGAAGGGTGGGGAGCGCACACCGAAAATCTGCACGCGAGAGGCCTTTGGCTCCCGACGGAGAAGTCCCTCCATATCAACGTCCTGGAGCTCCGTGCAGTGTTCTGGGCCCTCAGGTCCTTCCTTCCGTCCCTCAAGGGCAAGGTGGTGAGGATCTTCACCGACAACACCACCACCATGTTTTACATCAGGAAACAGGGCGGAACCAGGTCCCCAGCACTGTCCAAGGAGGCGCAGGACCTGTGGCATTGGGCCGTCGCCCAAAGGATGTTTCTGGTGCCGTTTCATCTGGCAGGGATAAAAAACACCATCGCCGACTCACTCAGCAGGGAGCTGCGCTCGTGCCACGAGTGGGAACTACGGCAGGATCTAGTGGATCGCCTCTTCCGACGGTGGGGCACACCCCAGATCGACCTGTTCGCGACGGCGACGAACTCCAAGTGCCGGAGGTTCGCCAGCAGGTTTCCCCAGGCGAGGAGCATGGGCGATGCTTTCTCGTTCCCCTGGGAGGGCCTGTTCCTCTACCCGTTCCCTCCTTTGCCACTGCTAATCCGGCTCGTCAACCAGGTCAAGAGGTCACGGTGCAGGATGATCCTCGTCGCACCTGCGTGGCCGAGGCAGATATGGTTCCCGGACCTTCTGGACTTCTCAGCGTCCCCGCCAATCAAGCTGCCGGTGGACGCGGATCTACTCTCCAGGGAAGGAGGCGCCATCCTCCACCACGACCCGAAATCGCTGAACTTGCACACCTGGCTCCTGCAGCGCTAGAGTTTGGAGGATACGACATACCGGCCGACTGCAGAGAGGTTCTTGCAAAGGCCAGGGCGTCCTCGACTCTTAAATGCTACGGACACAAATGGAAGAGGTTCTCTGTCTGGTGCCACGCACAGAAGATTAACCCTCTATGGATTACGGCTCCCCAGGTACTGCAGTACCTGCTGACGCTGGCCAAAGATGGACTGGCACACGCGTCCATCAAGATTCATCTTGCTGCGATCTCCCGATACACCAGAACCACGGGCCGGATGTCCTTGTGGTCTCATCGTCTGGTGAAAGAGTTCATGAAGGGACTGTTCAGATCGTTCCCGCCGGTGAAGGCTCCGGCCCCGGCGTGGGAGCTCAACGTGGTGCTGACCAAGCTCATGGGACCTCCGTTCGAGCCTCTGCACTCGGCCCCATTGAAGTTTCTGTCGTGGAAAACAGCGTTTCTTGTGGCCATCACCTCCGCACGACTGGTGGGAGAGATCCAGGCCCTTTCCTGCAAGGCCCCGTACTTGACTTTTCACGACACGAGGGTAGTGCTCAGGACGCACCCCTCCTTCATGCCCAAGGTACCGTCGGACTTCCATCTCAACGAACCCTTGGTGTTGCCTGTGTTCTTCCCGTCGCCTTCGTCGCCGGCTGAGAGGACTTTGCACTCGCTGGATGTGGCTAGAGCGCTGAAGTTCTACGTGGACCGCACGAAGTGTTTTCGGAAGACGTCACAACTCTTTGTGAACTTTGGACCTGTCAATCAGGGGAAGGCTCTCTCGAAGGCTTCCATTTCCAGATGGCTCTCCGGCTGTATCATGTACTGTCATCGGTTGGCAAACCGACCGCTGCCTGGCCGTCCGAGAGCCCATTCCACCAGAGCGATCGCAGCTACCACGGCGTTCCTTTCTGGTGTGCCCCTGCTGGACATATGCAGGGCTGCTACGTGGAGGTCGACGCACACCTTCACGAAATTCTACTGCGTCGACCGGGATTCCAGGGAGGAGTCCAGGGTCGGCCAAGCAGTGCTGCGCAACCTGTTCGCCTGAGGTGAGCCTGGTGAGGAGGTAAGATGCTTAATGTTGAGTTTGATGTAATGCTTAATGTTGAGCCTTTGCCACCTCCCGTAGTTGTGCATGCGTGTACTGCTATGTATTCTTTATTCATGAGCATGTGAATCCATGCCAGACCCCATGCTGGAGAAGGAACAAGTTACTTACCTGTAACTGTTGTTCTCCAGCATGGGTCTGGCATGGATTCACATGCGAACCCTCCCGCCTACCCCTCTGCGGCTCTTCACTTGGTCATACTGCCACTTCACGTGCTTCCAAATCTGAAGATGGCTGCCAGAGGCGGTGCTTAGGTAGAGGGCAGTCATTGGCTGTGGTCAGTATGACGCAGAGACCAGTGATTGGTTATTACTACGAAAGACAGATCAGAAACGAAACTGATACTGGTTTTTTCTTTACCGAGGATTCCCAGCCTGACGACGGGGAATATTCATGAGCATGTGAATCCATGCCAGACCCATGCTGGAGAACAACAGTTACAGGTAAGTAACTTGTTCCTTCTACATGCTCCTAGGATCAGTGTAAAGGTTACCATCAAAATTCTTCTAGATTCAATATCTGGCTATATTCTACCTTCTTCAGGATTCCAAGGTTAGCGAACATTCTTCATTTCAGCTAGGTTCAGTATCCATGCTAGATTGCACAAATAGCTTAAATTCCATAACAGACTATTCTGTGTTCACCTAATTCAGAGCAATGGCTACATTCTGAGTTCACCTGGAAGTGATATAGTGGCTGCATTCTGGCAAGGATCTGGAATGAAGTGATGGCCACTTTACATCAGTACCTAGAATCAATAAATTGGCTGTATCCTTCATTCACCTAGATTGAAGTCTGGCTGCATTCTGCTATCCTCAGAAACCTGGGAATAAATGATGGCTATTTGGCACAGGTACCTAGAAGCACTTGGTGTATTCATCCACTTGGGTTCATGCCTGGCTGCATTCTGCAATCAAATAGTGTAGGTACACTGGTTGCACTATGACAATCCTCTTTAAAAATGCTATGTATATACCTTAACGGTTGTCTTGCTGCATGCAACCACTGACAATGAGAGTTAGGGCATCGTGTTTTACCTGGCCATTGCTGATGATTGGTTTCGATGCCTGGCTGGGGCCGCTCACGGGAGAAGGGGCACGCTCTGGATCTCCCCCATTCCCCTGCTGGTCACCCGGGCAGGAGCGTCCTGGTTGAGCTATCAAGTGCGGATGTTCTCTGGTCACGAGACTGAAATCGGGGAATTAACGGGATGGGTAAAGTCAGGTTGCAGGAGGGAAAAGCCATGTTTAAGGGCCTTCCTGAAAGTGAGGTGGTCCTCTTGGAGGCAGAGGTTAAAATGGAGGCAGTTCCAGATTGTGGGTGCTTGAACAGAGAAGATCCTCCTAGTCTGGTGAAATTGAATGGGGAATCACTACAATGTGTGAAGAGCCAGATCGGAGGATTCTGAGTTTGTTTTGGAGAAATTCAAGGTCTTTCTTGTGGAGGGCACAGTGGGAGATGCACATGGCTTTGAAAGTGACCCTTTGGCTGTTTGGGAGCCAGGGGAGCACCCTGAGTGCAAGGGATATGTGTTCTCTTGGGCAGAGGGCAGGGAGGATCCTTGCTGCAGAGTTTTTGATCTGTTGGAGCTTTCTGATCTGGGATGCAGGGGTGCCTAGGTAGAGGGAGTTGGTGTAATCTAGCGAGAGGGGATGATGGCCACGATTGCAGAGATTATGTGAGGGTAGGAGAGATGGGGGAAGATTCGCCTGACAACGCGGACATAATAGTGACAAGATCTGGAGACACCGTTGAGGTGGCGAGAGAGAGTAAGGTCCGAGCTGAGGGTGCATCCCAAGTTCTGTACTGTGGTGGCTGCTGCGGGAAGGGTACCTAGGGAGGGCAGCCAGGGGGTCAGTTGGGGGCTGGGAGCGCTGTGTGGCCGCAAATCAGGATTTCAGTTTTGCGTGGATTGAGGAGGAGATGCTGGCTGTCATCCAGTGGTCGATATCTGTTAGGCAGGAGGCGAGGTCTGGTTGCGGAGAGGCCGGGGAGTTTGGAATCTTGCAAATTATTGGAGTGTTGTTGCTGCAGAGGGGTCAAGATGGAGGATGACCACACAGCCTTCTGTGTCTACTGTTCTTTTCATGTCATCTCAGATAGATATATGGGAGGATTCGGTTCCGTGGATCGGTCTGAAGCCAGATTGGGCAGGGTCGAGGAGGCCGTGGGATTCTGTGTAAAGGGAGAGTTGGAAGTATGCTGTGCACTCTAAGAGTTTGGCAATGAAATGGCCTGGGCATGGGATTAGTCTCTCCTTCAAAAAGGTTGTGGAGCCTGGGAGCCACTATTGATGTGGCCAGTTCATTGGTCCTTAAGTCGTACTGTTAATAAACATGTCTTGTACCATCTACTCCTCCTTTGTGGGACCCTACTTAAGTTGTCCGCCTCACCGCATCACACTGGTGGTTGCTCTAGTTCTCTAGTGCATCAACTGCAGCAATGGTATCCACAACAGACTACACGACAAGCTGCGGGCCAATCTGCATAGAGGTTAAAAACATGCCACTCCTCTAGTCTTCCAGCTGAAACCTACTGTTCAGTGATTACATCACCCAAATCTGAGTGATCTTTCAATGGCCCACTATCAAGCACTGGGCCTTATTCAAGCCTCATCTGCCATCTGCTAAAAGATTGGCCTGGGCCCACCAATGTACTCATTGTTCTACTGCCCTTTTGCCAAGCAGATGCCCGAGGTTACCCTACCACAGAGTATCCCTCTGCCTATTGTGGTACAGGCATGGTTAGTAGGAAAAACCTCTATTCACAGGGTTTAAATCTAAGAAACTCCCTTCCGTTTCCTCAGATTTTCTTTGTGTGACTGAATGACGTTTCAGAGAGAGCGGAAAGCGTGCCTATTCCCACATGTGTATGGACTAGACCAGATGAAAAACCCATTGGTCATCCTGAAGTGCTCTCTCGTGTCATACTGAACAGAATCCTTTTTGGTGTCTCCTATATTACCCAACCTACTAACACAAAATGCTCCGGAGCTACTCGGAAGCATGAATACTATCAAGAAAAAATAAATGAAACTGCCCTGTGAGGTTTGTACAGACCGCAAGGTGTTGAAGGAAACGGATATATCCCAAGGAGCAGCGCTGTTGAGAGGTAGAACACTGGTTCATGGCGGGTGTGCACCCTCCATTGAGTATGTGCTCCTCCCTAGCCACAAGATAGGAGAACTCTCCTCTTGAGTGAATGGCTACCATACACTAAAGTTACTATTTCATGTAACCTTTCAGTAAACCTCTCAGAAGTCCGGCAAAGCTGTTAATAGTGGCCACTTCCACTACAAAGGTTCTTTGCTTCTGCAGGAGGTGGGGCTTTATTCATGTAATCGCAGTGTTGCCCAGAATGTCACATCTCTGAACACACTGGAATGCTCGGGGGATTGCAACAACCAAAATTAATCATACATCACTGGGGCTGTCTGCGTGTGATTGACTGCAGTCAGGGTGTTCAAGCAACACACCAACACACTTAAGTCGCTTGTACCAGGTAGACAGAGAGTGGTTACCCACTCTGCAGCCCATGCTAGCGCTACTTGCCAGGCTAAAACTCTTCTAAGATCATAGGCAAACTCAGAGTTGATGAACCTGATAGCCACGTGGAACAGAATCTGAGATGGAGATGATGGAGTCCCATAGAGAAGATAGTGAACAAATGGGTACAGCCAGAGAAATTCTTAAATGACCGACCAGACTTAAGAGGAAGAGCTGCACATGGCCCAAAGGCCTTGTATCCTATTGTCCAGTTGGATATTCTATATGTGTTTTAAAATAGTTTATTTCTTTTAACAGTCTGCACTTTGACAAGTTTTGGTCAACTTGAATATTGACTTTTATTGTTAAGGGGGCTGCTCCCTACTCCTACATACACCTTTACATATACAAATATATGTATTTGGTTAAATCGACCAAAAGTGTTTGTGTTTGGCTCACTCAAAATTGAAGGGAAAAACCTCACACATCTCAGTTTGTCTGGTATGAGTGATCGCCGGCCCTTATACTTTGTGTTTTCACTGCATTCTTGTCTCCCCCTCACCTTACTCCTCTCATTGCTTTTTCTTCTTCCCTTTTCTCACACAGAAACTGTTTGTTGTTCCAGCCACCGAGAAGCAGAAAACATTTCCCTTCACCAGAGTCAACCACAACAAGTACATGGTGACGGACCGCATCGCCTACATCGGTATGGGGGCTTGTTGAGGGGAGGGAAAGAAGCCACCAGAAAAGCATGCGAGGCAAAGACTTTGTAGAGGGACAATGGAACAGATTTCTTTTAGAGAGGCTTAAACGACAAAGTAAAGATCAGGAAAATTAGTTTGTAAGAGTCCAGAGGATTGGGGCCAATCATCCAAACATAACCTTTAGAGAATTACACAGGAAGCATTGAAGCACACTGGACTTAATTTCCCTGCACAATGGTTTGGATGAGAAATTATCTGACTTCTTACTTCCAAGCTGGCAAGATGCACCCTTTACTCGTATAGGTGAGATCATGTTGCCTCTGATCCCATCCCGTACAAAACCAGAATATTCCCAGCAATCACCAGATGGAATTTTGTCTCTTCCTTAAATTTTTCCCAGGCAGAAAATGTCTATGTAGGTACACTATAGGTGCAGTTCCCCTTATCCAACAATAGAGCATCGTTATCCCATTGTCTATCCATCATAAATTGGTGGAATTACACTTTCGGCAAGTCCCTCCTATCCCCAGCTGCCATTTGAGTGCATGTAACCTGTGGAACGATTGTTCTTTCCCTGAACAACATTTTGTTGAACACTTTTTACTTACGGGCGTCAAATGTCATTAGAAGAGCAGTAGGTCTCTCCCCGATCATTCAAAGTGTAGAACTTACCAGAGTGTTCCCAGTTTTGCTCCCAGGTAGCTGGGAATTGATTGTGTGTTCCTACGATAGACAAGCGGAGTGAACACTGACGTTTTAATCATCACCGTTCATGGCTTCATTCTTTTGAAAAGCATGAAATCAGTATTTAAGCATTTGTTTGGGACAAATGTGACTAGGTAGAACAGTAATTTGTGAAGTCTTCCGCTTTACTCCTCCCAGCAGTGTAAAATCCCCATCATTGGGTAAAGTTATTCAGCTTGTTGCCCTGCCTCGCTTTGCAAACATCCACATCATAATTAAATATAAATGAAAATCTAGGTGTTTCCCAAACAATGCCTAATTCTCTTCACTAACTTGAGAATAGGTTTAAATTATATCAAAGGCATGCAGGGGATTGTATGCATGTAACTTTTTTTTACTAAAATTAAAACAAATGTAATCATACACTTCATTTTAACAGAGGGTCACGACCTCTCCACAATCAATCATTTCATCAACTCTTATCAATGCACCGACTTATAAGAAAAACATGCACGTAGTCCTTCTTTCTCCTCTTTGAGCGCTCACATAAAGTCTAAAATATTCAACAACAGCTAAATGGAAAGTTATCAGAATCTCCAAAGATCCTACTGAAGAATGTCAACGAACCCACATATGTCTCCTTTTACTCACTCAAGTGTTGATAAACTGATGCATTCTGTGTGGGAAAAATAGTGTTAATTGTATGTAAGGAGAGTTTCTTAAAGTCACTACCTGGGGTAGTACTTGGAAAGCCAACCTGGTGTTAGCAATGTTATTCACAACCCCAGTTGAGCAAACCCACTCCCTTAAGTAGCCTTGACCAAGCAGCAAGGCTGAACTGAGGAGGATAGAGCTCTGTTGTGTAGTACAGTTAACAGCTAGCATGCTTAATAAGGGAAAGACCCATAATAAAATTATAATATTTATTACAATACTACACTAAGGCACAGTTTAAATATTTCAAGGTAAGTAAAAATACCTACATACTTATGGACAACTCTCAGTTGGGTAACCCAGTATGGGTTGCACACAACTTTAGGAATCACTAGCAGTTATTGACACCAATAAATACATCTGCTAAAGTAGGGAGAACAGATATTAAACACATCTCCTATATAAGCATTCTAAATATAAGGCACCTAGCACCATATAGTATAACTTCAGAAAGCCAGCCCTATCCTGTATAGAGTCACTGCTAGTCTTTTAGTTGTCCCCAAAAGGTTCCTGTGGGGAGAGGTAAATAGCCAGGAGGGCCCACTCAATGGGCAAATGCAAACCTGCAAAAGAGGGACCTAAAGGGCTCCGTCGAGTTCAAGCAAAAGGAAAAAGGAGGCGCATCTATCACCCATGGGGTTCTCAAGGACGAACAATAGAAGTACTGACCCGGATACCACTGCCCTTGGATAGCCCCGGGTAGCAGTTAAGTAAGCAGGACTTATTGCCCAATGCAAACCCAATGTTAAGGGGAGTCTTCAAGAGATATCTCGGGCCCTGAGCCCCTAGAAAGTTAGGATGGGTCCCAGGAAACAGAAAATCGCTGGTAAAAACAAGGATCACTGCTGCAGGCAACGTGCAGGGTCATCTGGTTGCCGGTTCACAGGCGTTCATCGCTGGCCATCATTAGGCTCCTATGGAGACCTCAGATGGTGGTGCAGACACCCAGATTTCATTCCTCGATGGAGAGACCCTCACAGAGATCACTGGCTCATCTCCTGGTGGAGGGAAGCACAGTGGATTTCCAGAGTCTCAGCAGAGCCTCAAGTAACGCTCATGAAAAGTTCCAGCTGTTGGAAAGCAAGAAGTCTTTGCAATGATGAACAGGTGTTGTCCGAGTCTTGCAGAGATAATTCAAAGATTCACGCTCCTACAACTGAAAACTGGCATTGTATCTCAAGCAGGGAAAGTTAGTGGCTTGTCCCACTAGCATAGGGAGGGAGGCACCTCTCCGAGGTCTTCCAGGTCGAGTGGAAGGTCAAGGTTCATGATGTTATGGTACTGGCTGAACTAATGCTGGTTTCTGCAGCATTCCGCTGGCATCCGTCAGTCGTGTTTTTAGGATCTCTTCAGCTCCAGCGGTCGACTTAGTTTCTAGGTCCACTTTGTCTCCTTATATCCAGAAACCCTAGCAACTGCAGCCCCCCAATAAGGACATTTTGCAACATACAAACTTGAAGGTGGCTTTCCAATAGTGGACAGCCACCCTTCCAGAATCTGCCCAGCAACATTCAACCACCTCAAGGAATGTGGGTTGGGGCAAACAGCCCCCGCCTTCCTTCCTGCCAGCAGACACACAAAGAGAACCTTTGCTGGCTTCTTGCAAGGAGCCCGCCAAGGTAAATGAAGAAAGGGAGTCCTCCTTCACCTGGAAAGGTAGGACGGCCAACAAAAGACAGGCCATCTTGAAGAGGGCCTAAAACATATGCACCATTTGAAGTATATGGTCCCATAAAGTGCATTATCTCAGTTCCAAAAGCAGCTGTGAGGCTTCAGAAATGAGAGCCTGACACAAAGTTGTATTTTCCTCAAAATCAGACATTTTATTAAACGAAATGGAGGTTAGGATAATACCTCTCTAGCCCTATTCTAAAGAGAGACTTCCCTACCTAGAAACTAAACCTAAGAGTCTGTCTGTGTCGGGATGTCAGTTATTAAAGAAAGACATGTGTCCTTGTGTCCAAAACGCCCTATTCTGACCCTCACACTAAACAAAACAAAAGGTGCAAGGAAATGTCTTTGTCTAGATGTTGGTGGTCAAAAGTGTTAAAAAAATATATATATAAAGGGTGATTCCAATGAAAATGTTCTCAAAGGTGACCCTTGGATCCAGAGGTTGCTTGCCTTCCCCTGGATTCTTAGATCTCTTTAGCAAATAGTTCCCTTGTGTCCTGAATGTACTCACAAAGTTCTTGTTTAAACAAATACATTCTGTAACAGTCTTTCTGTAGTATTTCTGATATTTTGTAGACGTCCTGGTTTACTCCCCGTCCAGGAATCTTCATACAATTTCAACTGCCTGGTAAACATGCCTGCCAGGACCTCTTTATGCGTTCCAAAATTCCTTAGTTATCACAGTTCCTTGATTATACCACATTAGCATATACAGTGAGGTGTCTGGTATATTTGTCTGTGGTATACTTTATTCAATCTTCTCCCAACACTGGCACATCATGCATCTATACCAGTGGCGTAGCAGGGGCCACTGCGATGCAGGGGGGTCCCGCCATGCAATGTCCAGCCTCTGGAATCTTCTGAAATGATTTCTTTCAGAAAGAAATGCTCCAGTTGCACCACAGGATAAAGGAGCAATCGACTGCGCAACTGGAGCATTTCATTGTAATGTAGGTGCCCCCTCTGTGCATATCAGGAACAAGGAAGCAGGGAGAGCCCCTGGCTTCCTTGTTCCGGTCAGCGTGGTGGTGATCAGGGAGCTCAGCCGGATGCCAGCGATTGCTGCAGCCTTTGAACAGGTGAGGTGCTGCCTAGGGGGTGAGGAAATGTTAAAAGTGCAGATGCCTGCTTGGAGCTGTGGGGCCCCTGCAAGGCTGATTTGGAAGACGGGGCCTGGGAGCCTTCCAATCCTGCCTGTTGCCTCTTTAATTACAATGGTTGCGATAGCAATAGCTCCCACAAGGGGCCCCTGATTCTTCCTCTCCCCCCCCCCCCCCCCGGAACGTCTTCCACCTGTCGGGGTGACAAATGAAAGGCCTCTGTAAGTGGGTATCACCGGAGACGGGAGTTTTGCAATCGTTAGCTCTCTTAAAGCTTTCCCTAGCTTTACAATGCAAACAAGCTCAGTCACAAAATCTTTAGGAGGCCAGTATATAACTCGGATGTCTGCTCACTATAGTGAGTTTGACCAAGGATGACCTTCATGTATTTTTGGTTGCTGGTAGTTCATCTGCAGAACTAGAATAGATCATTTTCCTAGTTTCAAATTTGAACAGATATGTGACCATTTTTGGAACTGGATCACTGTTACCAAGAACATCCCCAAATTGTAAAGATATCTCCCAGGTGGGGTCTACATGCGAGTTCCATTTTTTTTACTGAGCGTACAGTTGCTGTTTAATTGTCTTTGCATGGACGGCCATAAAGATAGAAGTAGGACAGGATAACCTGGCACGCAATGGACCATAAACGCAGACTGTGCGTGCCAGTGTTCTTGGTACTCTTCAGGTGTTAACCCCCCACCTACCTGCCTGTAATCCACTGACACCCATGTTTGTGATTAATTATTATGCCTATCCTTCTGGGGGTAAGCCGCAGGATTCACGCATCACCTTTGGCTATGGTTGCCAGTGTGAATGAAGTAAATGACAGACAATGTTGTGTGAATGGGTGCCTGTGTGTAGTGTAGTGCTGGAATTGGACAAGGGGAGATCAGGGGGGGCTGATAGTCAGGGTGTGGCTGGGACTGATGAGCGGAGCTAGGTGTCGAATAATGTGAGTCCTGAATATTGGATGCTGGATGCTTTGCATACAAACAAAGTACATTTTGGAAACATAAGAATGACCACCAATTTAACAAACATGTCTGTGATAGTAATTAAAATGTGCATTCCTACTGAGCATGCAATGCACACTTGGTATTTTGCTGATTTCATCTGTCAGAATCATCATCATGACAGTAAAGTATGTACAAACTATGAGACTTATATGCCGCTTTGGACTGTTTCAATGTTGGTTTGGGCTGTCCTTGTTAGCAAACAATGACTTTCAGATGCAGTTTGTGAAGGCAATATCGCTGCATGTATTGAGACTCCGAACACACAGCGTTTTGAATACTTGTGGCAGTCTGGGACAGAGAGCTTCCTCAATTTATGGAGGGTTTGAGCTTCGGGTCTACACTGAATGGTGCTCCAGCAAGAGCATTTTTACCGAAGCGCAGCTCCACCTTGTTCTGACCTAATACATTCCCTGCGTGTGTGTGAGTTGTGGTTAGCTCGGCCGTTGTGCTGTTTGGGTGTGGGCTAAAGGGCAGTTGCTCGGTGGGGAGGGGTTGGTGAGTTGCGGGAGGGTTTGCGCATTTTTGTCACATCCATCCATGATAAAGCAAGCTTCAAGCATGATATGCTATTAGCTGGCTAGACTAGCATTTGGGTGCAGGCAGTCTAGCCAATTCTTACTATAGCATGACATTTCTTACTGGTGATGTCTGATAAAGCAAGCATTTTTATGGAGCCAGTTTGGACATGCTTTCTTATTGTGGCATGGCATTTTTAATGGAGAAGCCAACAGGAGTATATCTTCTGCAGGGACACTGGCATATATTGGCTGATGGACATGTTTGCTTATAGTATCATTATTGCCATTCTGTGCAAAGCAAAAATGTGCATGTTATTTTCATATATGGGAATACAGGCATATACATAGGTGCTGCCAAAGTGGACATGTATGGACACAGCCCACGTGAATATGATTTGATACTGGCATATATTGTGGGGAAATGCATTATGCAAATGCTGCTGTGTACTGTTGGTGAATTGCTTCTGTTGGATTTTCGGGTTAAAACCAATTGCAAATTGTCTGGCTTTTTAACCAGTTGTACAGAGTGTTTATATAACACACCATTTTAGCCTAGTATTCAAATATATTCCTCGGGGACGTAGGGACCCTTCCCCACCTGAACCACTTTTGGTTGGTTCGAACTCCATCGCTATGCTCGCATGCTCTGGCACATTTGTGGGAAATGTTTACACCCCTCCAGTTAACATGATCACCAGTCGCCAATGGGTGAGTGGCTGGTGGGTGAATGAGTATGAATGTGTGTATGCAGGGCTGGTGCGCAGGCAAGGGGCATTGTATCATGGATGTTTGTGGTATTTTTGGGCAAGCCAACTTGATGAATGTTATATAAGTAAATGTTTTCTTATTGTGGCATTGCATGTTTTACTGGTGTTAAAGGCAAAGTCAACATGATGAGTCTTCTTACATATTGGGTGGAAGCACATGTGCAGCCAAACAAGGACATTCTTCCTTACTGTAGCATTTCATGTTTTACTGACATTGAAGGCCAATTCAACATGAGAATTCTTATATGGTGGTGCAGGGATTGGGCAAATAATTTGTGCAGCAGCAATAACATTTTTCCGTCTTGTGGCAGGAGAGTTTTACTGGCATTAAGGGCAAAGCCAAAAAGGTAGTGTTCATACATTGATTGATATTTTATTTCTACCGCGCTCGTACACAAGTGTTTCAGAGCACGACAAAGCAAGGGAGGGGAACAGGGGAGAACAAAACAGCGATCTTACTAGGCCCAGTGACATTGAGAACGCGCAAGTGCATTGGTGAGGGGGAGGGGAAAAGTGCATGGAAGGAGGGAGAAGTGGAAATTGCGAAGTAGAGGAGAAACAGATAAATAACAATAAATAAATAATAAAGGCAACAAACAGTGGTAATGCAGCAATTTGCAAGTGCTAGGTTTAAGGCAGCAGACGGGGTAGGTCTGATAAGTGCAGGAAGAAAAAGGGGGAGGCTGTATGGGTACAGATACAGACCCCAGTGCAAGGGGTGGCCTGGAGGGAGTGCGAGAGGGTGGCAGGGTGAGCAGGTACCTGGGCCCGAAGGACAGAGGGTGGCCGGGTGAACAGTGCCAAGAGAGAACAGATCAGCAGGGGAGAGGGGGAGCGAAGGCAGAAGAAAAGAGGAAGGTCTTGAGGTGCTTCCGGAACCGGAGATGGTTCTCCTCAAGGTTTAGAGTGGCAGGGAGGCTGTTCCAGAGGGAGGCCCCAGCCGAAGACCGAGATCTACCCCCAACTCGTTTCTTTGAAAAACGACTGACCCTGAGGGAGTTGGAGGTAGAGGAGCGAAGAGCTCGAGAGGGGAGGAATTTGCGGAGGAATAGCTGAAGGTATTTTGGACTCAGGCCCCAGAAAGCCTTGTGGACAATGCAGAGGGTTTTGAATTTAATCCTTGCATCCACTGGGAGCCAGTGGAGAGATTTCAGAGCTGGAGGGATACATGGGGATACTGGAAGTGCCAGCATGAACATGTTTTCTTATGGTATCATAACTGTGCATAATATTACTGGCCACACAAAGAGTTGGCTGGTACATTCAAGTGTCAGGAGCCAGGTGCAGAACCCTTGTTTCTACACTAGGTGAACGATTTAAGGTTTGATTAAAACACATACTCCCATCTTTCGCCTAGTGCAGTGCGCAGCATATACTTCCAGCAGCATGATCATCATGCACATTGTACATGCATGGTGGACCAGGAATGCCCTGAGTGGAGGACGGCCTGTCCTTTGCTGAGCTAGAAGTGGGGTGGGGCCCATTTTGTGTCACACCACTGATATATACTTAATTGGGGTCTGCATTGAAACATTCTTTTTATTGGGTGCTGAACTAATACTTTGCCTTGACTGCATGTAAACAACCTTGATAAACACTTGATTGTGCGCTTGTAGGAACGCCCCACAGTCGCAGCTCCTTTGGGCAGACTCAACGGTTCCTTCCAGCGTCTCTGATTGCTGCTTACACTTCTTTAGTGTGATTCCTTTACCCACTTCCCAGTTTGGAGTGTGCAAACGTTCTCCCTTTGTCCTGCGTGGGTCTACGGTCACCTGCCTGGGCTGGAGAATGCTGGCGCTTCAAGCTGCAGGAGCTGCGGTGTGGCTCCCAGCGTCTCCACGTCCCTTCTTGCTCGCACGCAGTACTTTTCCTCTTCTCTCAGCGGTTCTCTCCATAACACCAGCTCCGTCTGTGTGCTTCTCATTCCTGAGCCTCAACGTGGGCAGCAACATCTCCTTCTGCTCAGTTGCCGCCTTAAACATTTTCCACTTATTGCAGGTTTGGAGAAACAACTAGTCTCCATATTAAACTTTGAGCACCTGTCAGTTTGCATAAAACTACCTTGTCGTCCTCGTCTCAGTACCTGGGTGGTTATGGGAGTTGGAGTCCATAATAGTCTGGGACGTTTAACTCCTGGATAGTTTTTTTTGTGAATCTAGGAGGTGGGGGTGGCAGGGTATACCGCGTCTTGACCAATGGAGTCAAAACGTCTCCTCAGTAGCTTTCTCCTCCTATGTGATCCTCCCTCATGAAACCACCCACAGGGTCAGGATCAGATGGTGGCTGCCGTAGCCTGCCCACATGGGAGGAGGTCACCGCTGGGGAATCCGTGATGACTCCACTGGATTCAGCACACAGTCCAGGACAATGCATCTGAAAAATAGGTTAAAAAAAGTAAAGACTGCCACCAGCCTGTTCCGAGGGTGCTGAGAAAGTAGCAAAAATGGTACTTATAACAAAGATAAGGGGATACAAATTGTTCCCACCGAATGCCATGGAAGATGGGTTGTGCCGCAAACAGTAAAAGACAGTGTGCTCTCTAGGGACTCATCAGTGAACTCAAAACGATATTGCAAAGGGAGGCCCAGTGTAGAAAGCACTTGTGGTACTTGTCTCCCGAGGGAGTCTCATGTGCCGTAGAGTGAGGATGCATTGGTAGGAACTATGCTTAAGTTGGTTGAAGAGGTCTCTAGTTGTGCTGTTTGTCGGGAGGAGTTTTCACTTGTCATGGATGTGTATTGTTGTTGGAACAGTGATGAAGCCCAATGCATTGTTTTAGGGTCGTCAAGTGGAGTGACTCAGCGGGCCGGGGCCTGAGGTAGTGGACTGTGAGCCCTGGGTTGCTATGGGGAGGATCTCCTGATTCCACAAAAGGCTTTTGGCCTTTAAAAAGCTGTCCATGTGCAGAATGTCAGGGATCCAAAAACGTAGTTCTGCAATGTCCCATGAAACAACATCCGCAAAGTAAGACTGTTTATGATCACATTAGTTTGTGCTCCACGAAAACTGACTGGGCAGAGAGAATCCAACGCGGATCAGGTCAAGAGCTAAACAAACATGTGCACGTAGAAACCTCACTGTTCAATTCCATGATGGCAGTTCAGCATTTCAATCTGCGGTCTGCCTACCAGTCCAAAACAAGTTACACCACCTATAGAAAAATCTACTAGGCAAGAACCAATATGATATTGAGATTCATAACACCTAGGTGGAAACACTTGAGGACCCCAAACCTGAGGGAGGGAGTATCAGGATATATAAACACCTGAGAGGAAAAAGCAGGATCTGTGTGTTTGAAGCAAGTCAGAAGCAGAGTTCTAAGTGAGTTGGCAACTCAAGCAAGATCTGGGAGAAGGCAACTGAGGGAAGAAAGAAGGGAGTGGAGGAGACTGGGGGCTAGAGGGGAGAAGGAAGAACATTCAGTGGTGGCCAGAAGATAGTGTAACGTGCGAGGCGGAGAAGATAATTGGGTAGTGGCAGGAGAGTCAAAGGTGGTGGTGGGACGGGAGACTAAGGTTGTGGCTGGAGGAGAGTGTAAAGAGGTGGCCAGAGGGTGACATGTGGTGGCATTTGGATGAAAATACAATATGCCAGAAAGAAGAGAGTATAAGGTGGTGGTAGTAGAAGAATACCGGGTAGTGGTGGGGGAAGAGTATAAAGTGGTGGTAAGAGAAGAATACATGGTGGTGACAGGAGGGAGTCAGTAGAAGGAGGCTCAGAAACAGGAATAGGTGATCAGGATTAGGAGGTCCAGTACCAGTAAGAATAGAAAGGTACAAGAGTTCATGCATCACACACAGAACAGGCTAGGGTTGAGGTCATATATGAAGGGGTCAATCCCACTGTGACAGGGGGAACATGAGCATATGGTGCATTGAGGAGGGATAGGAACAGATGAGAGTAAGACCAGAGCTGCAGAGTGAAGAAATTGGGTCTCCATGGTAGTGAGGTGTTGGGCGTTCACAAAGATGTTGACACCAAACCAAGTGAAGTGTTGGCATAGAAATTCTGTGCCTAGTTGTAGGAGTTACTTTGAAAGTTCACAAGGCTTTTGGGTAATTCCTCAGCACTCACTCTCCCGTTGGTTCTAAATGTATCCTTTGGCTTGTATCCTGTTGAACTTGGGTTATGATCACATTTGGCTCCTCGTGCAGAATCTGCAGGCATTGCCGTCCCTGCCATTAGCCTCAATAGCATCTGGGGTTTGGCTGAGAAGGGTAGTGTCACAGATGGCTGAAGAAAAACACCAACAACCAGAGATAGTTGAAGGGGTTTTATTGATTTAGCAGGATGCTAAGTCCATTCCACACTCTGTTGTCTAGAAGAGAGGCAGACTTAAGTTTTCACAGTGCAGATAAGACCCGAATGTCTGTCACTGTACTGAATTGAAAGGCCCTAGAGTGTGTCTCATTAGGGTTGAGTGGTGCAACAGGGGAGTCTACAGAGACAGACCTAGTTATACTTATCAGGTCCAGAATTTTACTGATTATTTCCAGGTTTATTTGACTGCAGAAGTGCATTGGTGAACTACTGGGGAATCCATGACCCTTGCCCAGCGGATGTCTTTCTGGTAAAAGGCCAGTAGCCCTTTGTTGATGTAACTGGCGGGGACTAATTAAAGGTGAAGAGGGGATCCTACCCATGCCACCCCTGGGCCTATCACTCGGATGACACCAAGTCAAGGCTGGGGACTTTGCAACAACACCCAAAAGTAACAGTGGGCAAAGCTACAGTGGGACACGGGAGACAATTAATGGGATGCATGGGAGAAAACTCCACCAGGCAGAATCAAAGTGGGACACCCGGGAGCAGTAGAGTCTAAAGTAGAAAGTAGAATGGTGAGCTAGCTTGTAAGGAGCACAAACCATCTAGCCATATATAGTAAAGCATAACTTGACATAGCAAGCATGAAAAGGTGTGACAGACACCACAACATTAGAAATGGAGAACAGAAAAAAATGACCACATTTGTTTTCCCATTAAAAACTAAGGCATATCTGATGCATTCTTCATTTTGGAGCCATCAGGTGAGCATCTTTCAACCCCTACTTTCATCACACATTCGCTCTGCAAATGTTTTTTTATTATAAAGTAATTGTTTCCCATTATAACTGTCTGTAAGATGTTTTTTAAAACATTAATGTGTATCTCTAGGTGACGCCCTTTGATTGCCTTAAATATTATTACTATTACTAGGTTTTTAATCTGTGCCAGCTCACCACCGCAGTAGTCTCGAAGCGTGAAAATCTTGTCTGAGTTAAGGTGAATTAATGTGAAAATATTGTTGCTAAACCTTTTCACTCGTACCACACCATATCGGGCCAGTAAGTTCCCAGTTGCTATTTCTATGGAAAACGAATGTCCTTGCCCTAGAGCAGAGGAAAGGGGTGACCAATTGCCTTGAAGAAGAATAACATTCTATTTTGTAACCTTGTTGGGGTAGCAGGGGCATTTCAACTCATTGTTTGGGGTACACTGTGTAGCCTCTTTCGTTACCAATGCAGCGAGAGCTGTCCCATTTGCTTTTTCATATTCACTTGTAAACGGCAGCACAATGCACTTTAATCAGAGGGCTGCAGGGACATATTGGGTCTCATCTGCTTTTCTCTAAAGTAAATTTGTGTTCCTTTTTAAATATGTCCAGAATAGGCTGTTGGCAGTGAACCCATTTTTTCTTATTTTACGAGTGCACTACTGTGCACATTAGTTTTAATCATGATGGCTTTTTTTGTCAAACATTTTATTGATTTTCATGCTAGTCAAACAGGTGATGAGCCAAAAACAATTAGATAGGTCAACAATCAATAGAACAAAATCACCTCCACCTACTTCTCAACTTGAACATGGAAAGGAAACGGGAACAACCATGACAACATATCATGAGCGCAAGTTATGTGAAACTGCATTTCCATTTTATTCACCTCATCTACTATTAATATTATGAAAAGTAAATGTTATTCTTGATGTCAATAATCTTATGCTTCAATATGTCCCCCCCCATCCTCCACTGCTTCCATTGCTAGTCAGAATTATTCCTCTGCATATCGAACAGATTGACCACACTCAAGTGCTGAGGACATGTAACAATTCTAGTCTGAGAATAAAAAGGATAATACAATCCCCAACTTTTTAGCCAAGGACATATGGTTTTCCATTCAATTTGCAGATCATTTCTCCATTGCCAGCAACTTCCAGAGCCACCATAGATAAACATGCAGGGTTTTTGGATCCTTCCGTCTGGCTCCAATGATTATTTTGGCTGCTAACATGGCTGTAATTATTTTCCCTTTATTGGAAAACAAGAAGTAGATCATCTTATTTGGAGTGCCCAGGAGGATCGCTCCTGGATCGAATCGGAATGATTGTTGACTTACTTGAGAGATGTAAGCCAACACTGTCTCCGGTAATGTTTTAGTTTTAGGTCAATTCAACCGGACATGTAAAAGAGAGCCTTCCAAACCACATCTTCTCCAACACTCCCTCAGGATTCTCACCCTCATTTATCTGAGGCTAAGCAGAGTTAAAAAACATCTAACACATTTTATACTCTGTTCCTTTATATAGACTGGAAGGGGGAAGAGGTTTTTGATCTTAACCAAATAGTCTTCCATTCTTGATCAGCAAGACCTCTGCCAAGGTCTACTTCACAGGTTTTCAGATAGGTCGATTTTCTGGATTCATGAGTCTAACAGAATACAGTATATAATGGGTATTACCCCTTTAGATGAGTCTGATTGAGATGTATTTCTCAAATTGTCAGTTGTCTCATGACCAGATCTCTCATCTACTTGTCCACTGCCCAATGCCCGATCTGGTAATATTGGTATTGATCCTGTTCTTTCAGCTTAAATTCTTGTTTACAGTCAGATGGTTTAATTCCCCCTGTTTTTAAAGACGCCGCTTCTGTTTTCTCACCATGAAGGAAAGGCGTTGGGGGATGATGCCAGAGTAAAAGTGGGGTTAACGTGGATTGGAGTAAATGGTGAAGGAAACGTCGTAAGTTCGAGGGGGGTGGCTAACCTATCCCATGCCTGTGAAGTTGCTTTGCTTACAGGATTAATGTAAAGAGACCTAGGCCATGATTGCTTGGGTAGTCAGAGGGTTTGCGATACTGGGATTGCCCCACCGACGTGTCAGTGCGCCACCATTGTGTATTTGATTTTACCTGACACCGCTCCCGTAAAATCTGAAGTTGAGTAGCATCGCAGTATGTTTGCAATTCAGGGCTTTGCAGGAGCACCCTTGTCTAGAGGTGAACATACATTCTGCCAAGAATAATCTAGCTCTTTTCCCTTTCCATATGAAATGAGTGACCTCTTTTTGTAGTTTACTCAGCTCATATCTGGAGATTTGTATTGTTGATGCTTGGAATAGATATGGGGCATGGTAATACATTAATCTGGATTGTATTCATTCTATCGAACCATGAGATGGCAAGATTCTTTCATCTAGGCATGGCATTCCTAACCTGAGCGAACATGCCAGGAAAATGTATTTGGTATAGCTCAATTTATATTTGATGTCATATTCACCACTAGGTATCTAGTATGTGATGCAGCCCATGTAAGTGGCATATATTCTGTAATGCGTTCTTCATCTCAAATAGTGTGGTCAAATGTAATATTTCGAATTTGGTGAAGTTTAACGTGGAAGCCTAATGCCTTCTCAAATAGATCTAGCTCTTTCTGTACAATCTTAAACATAGTTACGTTGTATTCGGTTTGACCAAAAAGTGTCTCCTTGTATGTCCGTGTCCGCCCACATTTTTATAGTTAAGGGCTCCATAGCTAGTGCAAAATGCAATGGTGACACGGGACAACCATGCCTTGTCTCTGTGGATAGGAGAAAGATCTCAACAGCCCTCCATCAAGGTAGACCCTATGTTCTGCCAAAATGGCAAAGAATTCCCAATTAACTCATTCAAAGGTTTTCTCTGCGTTGAGCGCCAAGAGGAGCACCGGACCACGAGGAAACCTTTTAATTTGGTCTATCGGGTGTATTGGTTTCCTAATATTATCAAAAGATTGCAGCCCTTGTACAAAATCTGCTCGGTCAGAGTGGATTAGTGTGGGTAATAGCGTTTCCAAACTATGGGCCAAACCTTTTGCAAAGATTTTCTCTTTTATAGTTAGTAAAGCAATAGGTCAGTAGGAACCATATATTTCTGTATCTTTACCTATTTTAGGCATCACAGCGATAATCACTTCACTCATCGCCTGCAAAATCTTGCCTTTATATAGGAACAAGCTAGTTAATGCTGTCATAGGTTTCAGGAGTTCTTCACAGAGGTCCTTATACAACTGAATGAGTCCATCAAGTCCTGGTGCTTCATTAACTTGCAGATATTTTATGGCCAGGGTAACCTCTTCTGGCATGATAGGGCTGCCCAGTCTTTCTTCTCTCTGGTGAGGTGTAACCTGGATGCAACTTCTACACATTCAGAGCTATTATTTTCATTTTGTTTATTGGCTGAGTACACGTTTTCATAATATTTGCGAAAAACCTCTAATTTATCTTTCTCATCATGATTGTGATTGCTTAGTTTGAAGTTCATTGGCCAGTAATCTTTCTGATTTGTTGTTTTCTTTCGTTAAGAATTGTGTATTTTTGGTTTAGCAACTTGTGTTCATCTCTATTACATGCTAGAGTGTTTAGTTGACACCTTATTGCTGTTAGTGTCCTCAGGATCTCCTGTTCTTGGCTTTCTGTAGATTGTAGCTCGGCCAGTAATTTATCGATTTCCAATTTGCTAAATTTAGATAGGTGGGATCCCAGGCCTAGGAGCTTTCCATGGATTACTCATTTGAGAGAATCCCATGTGACATCGAAAGAGGTGTATAAAGGGGAGTTGTCTATAAAATAGTCTACAAACTATGCTGCATTTTCTGTGCAGACAAAAGTATTCCTGCAAATGTGTTCCTTCGGAGTGCCCAGGAATGGGTTATGCTGGCTTGGTCATTGAGGCTTAATTGTATACTAGCTGGACTATGATCCAAGATTGTCTCCTATAGTCACCTTTACTATTGACTCCTGAAGTGAATGTGTGAAGCTGACATATCATCAATTGTAGTGTATACCCTATCAACGTACGAGAAGAAGGAACATTTCCTCTCCAGTCCATGGGCGTAGCTCAAAGTGTCAAAAAGCTCCAGGTTGGTTAACTCTTGTTTGAGTTTATCTGAAGCTTCGACCCCCTGAACTTTTTGTCCCATCTAGTAAATCTCACCCTAGCAATATGTCCCTTTACTGGTATAAGGTCAGAGAGAAATTCCTCCTGTTTCCAGTTAGGGGTGTAAACAGTGGCCGGTGTGAGCAGCTATTAACCAATCTTTGCTACTGCTATTATATATCTACCTTTAGGGTCCAATAATGCCCTTTCCAATAAGAAAGCCACAGGTTTCCTACAGAGAAATGCTACTCCTGCAGTTATGGTCTGGGTCGAGAGTAGGAACTGTGTAGGAAAGTCTTTTTTCCGGCTTAAATGTCTTTATTCAGCAGATGAGTTTCTTGTATCAGAGCTATATCAATATCAAAGCCTTTAGGGAGGTGAAACATACAAGTCCTTTTGTTGGGTGGGTTCAATCCTCTAATATTTATAGAAATACCTTACGCATATTGACGTATTGCATGCAAGTTCAAGTTCTGGAAATCCCTTCCCATATGTCGAATATTGTCTATGGACCCTGAAATCCCCCCCCAGCCCCTCGGGTTCTTCCCCACCCTATCATACAAGTCTAAACTAACCGGTTGTCTGAACCTCCCCATCATAAATTGAAGGCCCTACGCCAGAACTCTAGCTTAGTAATTTAACAGTCCTGCAGCTCATCACAGGGTTTAAAACGCTTAGAGAAATATCCTAGGGAGTGCATCTATATCCGTTCTATTGGGACTCATAGGTCAATACATGCAAAGAAATGGCTCCATACTCAACATAGTTCCAAAAACAATGGTCGAGCAGTGTTGTAGGCACTATAAAACCTTAACTTTCAACCATATTACCCGACTCACGTTTGCCAGAGTACATTTACAAACATCCTGTACAGTGGTTCTTTGTCTCACCACTGCTTCGATATACTCCTTTACAGATGTGTTTGAGTATTCGTTTCAAGTTGGCCTAACCATCAGGCCAGAGAGGTCACCTGTCCATAAAACTTCCTTAGTGTGAGACGTTTTCATTTGTGTTCAAAGTCAGCGACTACACGCTCCCCTGAGCCATATGTTACTTTTTGATTAAGTGGCAAAGATTTTTTTCCCAGGTGCTGTGGTCAAAGGTTTTACTTGGATACCAATGTTTTCTTAGTTTGTGATTCTACTGGCTGCTCAGAGATTTCTAATTTCAATAGCTTGCACCCCTGTTCCAGGTTAATTGTGTACTGCTTTTTTACCTATTCAAATTACAAGCCAAGGGAAACATCTACTTGTATCTAATACCAACCTGATTCATTTTTTGGTCACCAGTCGCATTCACCGCCTTTTCTGTACGGTTGCGTTGGAGAGGTCTTGAAAGAGTCTGTCTCTCACTCTTGCAGTCGGAGAAACAATTCTATAAATGAGAACTTGTGTGATTTAAACTCTGTCCCTTTGCTTATCTCCTTTCTGGTTCGCTCTACTTGTGCCTACTCTATGGGCTTTATCAATTCCCATTACACTGGTTGGTTCTTTCAATAGTAGCATTGTAAACATTTCTTCCAGGAGATCTTCCAAGTTGGCACTTGCAGAGTCTACTTTAAAAAATGTCAGTTGAATACTGTCCCGTCTGGACCTCTTCAAGTTCTTCACATTTGGTGTTTCGAACTGCAAGGATCTGTTGCAGTAATTCAACTTCCTCAGTGGCTTTCGGAGTTTGGTTAATGTGATGAATCGGATGGTGTCATCACTGCTTTCCCTGCAGCTGCTTCTTCGAATGTGGCCTGGGCACAGCAGTCGCTACTCGGATGAGACATGGTATCCCCCTTTTTCCTTTTCAGGATATCCCCCATTCCTCATGCCTGAATGGCATGCTGTTATTTATTTTATTTATTTGCATTTTTAAAGCGCATAACTGCTATAGCTCTCCTCATTCCCCCTTACAGCCAACTAAAGACACTTCCTCAGACTCTACCTATAATGTATCACAAACTGACTTCCCTTTTTCTAATGCTGGAAGTACTGCCACGAGGAAGAGGAGGTGAGTACTGAAGCTCACGAAAGACAGAGAACACACTCTTCGCTCTAGTTGCAAGCACATTTTGGCAGGCAGGATATTTAAACCGGGAAACAGCTGATGAGGAAAGCCTACCCCGGAGAACTCCTGTCTGCTCGGAGTTGACTGAGGGACTGCCCAGTGTGAGCGAGGTCTCTGGAGCCAACGGGCTCATGAGAGGAACCGAGGGAGACAGACTGCAAAATCCGGTAAGCCGCAGGAAGGACAGCTTGCTGGTGTGCGTCTACACCGGAGAGCAGTCTCCACACCACTGGAGTCCAGGGAAACGTGCAGCCGGCAAGCGAGAGCCGTGAAAAGGAAGGGAACTACAAGGCAGAGGCAGCAAGCCTGAAAGGAACATGCAGGACGCTGAACAGACCGTTTCAGATTCACTGTGGGAGAGCCAGTTCCCACTACCGTAACCCAGTGAGTCTGCCCAAGGGAAGCGGGGACACCGGGTTATTCAGACACTGGTACCAAAAGGAAATGGAAGGAAATGATGTGAATGAGATGGAACGAAGGGTGCCATCTGTCTTAAAACAACAGAACATGTTTACTATGTAAAGTTGAGATAGCAAGAACCTGCATTTGGGGACAACCCAGGAGAGTCGGAAAGGATAACTGACCAGTGTGTTCATGGGTGCCATCTTGATTTCAACGATGGCGGCAGACATTCCCAGCACCCCTGAATATGGTCAAATGATCAGCCCAACCAAACCCCTGACTAAACGGTGCATTTTACAGCACCTATTTATTTTAATAAGGATTGCAAAAAAACATAAGATGTCCTGCCAGATTTAACATTTCAGCAACAATCTTCCCACCTGCTGAGCTACCTTGGCAGCGTTCTACTTCAGGATGTGTCTCTCTACTTTCAAAGAATTCAACTTTAGATATGTATCCCTGATTGTGCGCAAAATCACTGTATTACCTACAGTGCAGTTCGCTACATGACATTAAAGCCACTATCCAGCCACACTGATACTACACATACTCATTTAGGATTGTGACGAATCGCAGGTATTTGTCCCTTCTCCCCAAGGAGGAGACACACCCCCTCACCGCTCCCTGTGAGGTGTAAGGAACTCAAGGTGGCAACAGTAAAGACAAACACAAGTGATCACGATTTAAAGAAGATGCAGGTTGGAAAAACGTCTAACCTAAATCTAAGATGGGAGCAAGCGTTGACCATCAAATGAAAAATAAGGCAGTCCTCATGGCGTCTTGTCCAAGTAAAAAGACGTATACTAAAAAAAAACTATTGCAAAAGAGTTGAAAGAGTGTGCAATAGGGATTTCAATAAAGGATAAAGTGTTCACAAATAATAAGTCAGGATGTGATTGCCAGGGGTCTCCCTTGCCCACGTTTTGAGCATGGGACAAGGTGGGTCTCCTGAGCACAGCACACACTTGAGCTTTCCCAGCACGAGTCGACAGTTCCACTCCAGCTATCCGGTTCTTCGGTGGTTAAGTCTCTTTTCAATAAAAAGTCTTTTGCCTTTGTGGGCCTGATATTTTCAATACACACCACAAAATGTATATTCCACATATGGCTTTGGATGACGGTCTCACCCCTGGTTCCCCCTCTTCCGGGCACAGACCTCTTCCAGTTGTACTCGACAATTCATTTGAACAGTTCTTTTCTCCACAAACTTTGGGTGGTGATTTTCCACCCCTGGATCTCCCTCTTTCGGGTTCAGACCCCTTTTCAACTTTCAGCCTCCCTCCCTCAAGTTCACAATGGCTTTCCTTTCGGGTTCTCCCTCTTCCGGGCTCGACATCCCAATGCCATGGGGGACACTCCACTTCCCCTGGTCTTACAATGCTTTTGTACTCAACAAAAACGAAATGTCTCTTTAAACAGTTTTTAGGCTCCCTCCCCCCCTTTGTTGCCTTTCAGTTCTCTGTGGACATCCCGCCGCTGGGTTCACTCTTGTCAACACATTGTTCATAGAACTTTAGACTCTTACACTCATGAGTCTTAAATTCTTTTCAAACAATTCACTGTGGACTTCCCTGCGCCGTGTTCACTCTTGTCAACACAATGCTCATGGGACTTTCGTTCCTTTTTTTTTTAGCATCCCTCCGCTGGGTTCATTTTTGCCAACCTTTACAATGCACTCCTTATACCATGCAGGATTGATTTATTTATTGGTCACTTGTTAGGCGCTTATACAATCAGCAAAACTGTTTCAAAGCGGCTACTGGGCAAACAGGGTGGGGACAGGGGAAGGTAGACCATGAATCACAGCAAGGATAAATAATTGAATTAATAGTACAAACAAATAATGAGAGTAAAGGGTGGGGAGGCAAACCTACTATGCCTTGTGAGTGTTCAAAATGTGCACGTGCAGAGGGAGGAGGGGTGAGGGATAGGTGCTTTGCCGCTCTTGGAGAAGTGCCCAGGCTAAGTGTTAAGAGGAGAAGAACATAAGTGCAACCACCTGTGGGTAGGGTGAGCCCAAGTAAGTGCAGCAGAAAGACAGCGGCTGGGATGAAAGATGTGGGGGGTGGTCAAGGCCTTGAGGACACATAAATGCCCTGCACATCAGTCACGCCGCTGTAAGATTAGCAGGGAAGAGAGGAGGAGAGGGAAGAGGTAAAGAAAGGTCTTGATGCTTTTCTGGAACTTAAGGAGCGCATGCTCAAGACGCAGAGGGAGACTCTTCCGCCGGAGGGAGCCAGCCGTGGAAAGTGATTTGTCTCAATCCTCTGTCGGCCAAAGACTTTTGAGTGTACGGAGGATTTGACAAGACCCCGTATGACCGCTTTAACCCCCTTCTGCCTTTTCTTAAGGCCTTATGGTTACTTTAGTTCAAATAAAAGGGTAATCACCTAGAGTTTCTCGAGTGAACACCCACGTGGTGTTTTGATTCTGTTATGCTGGCTTTCCCCTTTTCTTATATCAACAGTTCTATGTTTATTCAAAGTTCAATTAGCCGCTTGCTACTTTCCTTCAACACTGTTTGGTTTCTTTATCGGCTTTAGCTTCGACTCGCCGGCTGTGATGAACTACTTTCTTGTCTGTAGAGTCAAGCCCGGTATCATTTGGCCATGCATCCCTCTCCGGCTTGGCTGTCAGTGGAGGAGGCGCCCCCGTGCACCGTTGACATCTGCTGCAACACACGCTGGCTATTGTTTGCAGTCTTAGGATTCCTTCTCTTGAGGCTTCACGGGTCTCTGCCGATAAGGGCAAAGTCATTCTTCCCCTTAGTATCCTCGCGACATGCGCCGTCTTTCGCCTCCTCTTGAACTGCTGTGCTGAGTTAGCACTCACGTCGTGCTGTCTGTCTTGCTCGTATTGTACTCTCTTGCTCCACCTTTTATCCCTGCGATGAAGTGTGTGTGTGTGTGTGTGTGTGTGTGTGTGTGTGTGTGTATGTATGTATGTATATATGTATATATATATATATATATTCTGGTCAATTGCCTGACCCTTGTATTGGGCCTTGTCAGGTATATGGCTTTGGTGTAAGGGGGGGCAGTGTTTTGGAATATCCTACTTGGTGTAGGATGGGGAAAAGGTGTTGTAAGAAGGGGGATACCTCATCTCTTTGTCCCACTTCCACTCCCCAAGGACCCCCATCCAGGTGATCCTCCCGCACTGGTCCACCCCCATGAACTGGATCCAAAAGCGATTGCTGTGTCCTGTCCACCTGGATGATAGATCCCCGGGGACGAGATGGGGGGGAGGGGGGCACCTTCAGGTTTCTCACAGAGGCTAGGGAGGGGAGTCCGCTCCACAAGACCCTCCATAGGGGTTGCGGCAAGTGGGACCTTTTGGGAGAGACTTGCCATATAGGGACAAGGACTTTTTTCCTGTGAGGAAGTCCATAAGGCAGCTACCATAGCTGCATATATGGGACTATCTTCTAGGAAGAGTAGTGTGGCAACTTTACGTTTGGCGGAAGACAATGTGAAAAGAAACCTATGTGGTAGAAAAAAGGAAGATGTCTCTTTAACCAGAGGCGTGTATTTAACTGCGACGAGTCAGAGCAGAGGGAGGGGAGGAGAGTGCTATGCGCAGAGGAAGCCCCCTGACATCACACTGTGTGAAGGTGGAGTCAAGCTAGGTCGCAGAGCCTGTGACTTTCGAAGAACGAGAGAAACACAGTGGGAGACACCAGAGGCCAGGCGTATACAACCGCAAAGGAAGCGCTACAAGAAAGAACAGAGAGAAGTAGTACCTGGTAGTGGCGTGACCATGCTTGCAGACTGGTGGGCGGGACGCCCCAGGAACAGTGCTGAGACGGGAAGCCTTTACCGACATCTGATCACTGGTGTCTCTGGAAGGTGGAACCCGAGCAGAGAGAAGAGAAAGAAGCAGTACCCAAATGTGAGCTGAGCCCTGCAACCCTTCCCTACACATCGAACAGTATTGGAGACTTATTGCAGGAAGCCAATCACCTGAGAAGAAATGGGGGAGAAAAAAAAATGCCTGCTGTCACAGGGAAAAGGGATTAAGTCCCTTTTCCACTTGTATTGTGGCCGAGAGCAGTAAGAGCGCCGTGACCGGAGCACAAAGCTGCGGTCCAGCAGGTAAGTGGGGAGGGGTTGGGGAAGGGGTATGGCTTGTTTTGGGGGCGAGGCAGGAAGGCAACAGGGAGAGGTTCCCTATTGCCTCCCCACATTTAAAAAAAAAAGAAAAAAGATGGCTCCACCCAGGGAAGGGCCTCAGGTGGTTGGCAACAGCGTGCAGAGACTGTGTATTCTCGCCAGCTGTTCCAGCCCGCTGATTGGCTGAGCACCCTTTCCTGGGTGTGAATACCGAATGAAGTGTGCTGAAAGCAAGGACTTGAAGATCTGAGCCCAGAGTTTTTTTTCTGCATATTATACATCATGTAAAACAGCAGCAGTGGGTTAGTTCGGTGCTGTGTGCCTATGTCGATTCCTTCAGTCTGTTGGGATATTTCCATGACTAAAAAGGGGCTGGAAAAAGGTATCTCATTGACATGAAGTTATGTAGTGTGACTAGTCGAAGAAATGTGTGCCTTCCCCCCAAGGGGGACCCCCTTACTATGAGGATAGGGAGGTGAGCCTGCTCCTCAGTACCCTCCCTAGGTGTAGAGGCAAGTGGGACCTCAGCGGAAGAGACTCCCCCTTTGGGGACTACGATTCCCGTTCCCATTAGGAACTCCCTCAGGCCGGAAGCACCATGGCCTACATGGGCCATGTTAAAATGAAAGTAAATCTGAATTATGAAGACTGCGATGAAGAAACTCCAAAGGGATATCGTTCTCTTGGGAGAAAAGTAGTTTCCCTTTAAATCAGGATGTCCACTTCACTGGGACGAAGAGGTTAAAGGACATGCTGCCAAGGAGTAAGAGAGAAGCAGGAGACGCGAGAGAGGAGCATAAGCATAGGCTGTGGGAGGCCCCAACCTACGCTACACAGGTCAAGAGTGAAGAGTGAGAGATCTGTGAGTTTCAAACTCTCTTGCAAGAGTTGTTCGGGACGCCAGAGTCGCGGCAATGCCGAGACGCGAGAAGTCCAGGTCAGGAGCCCAAGCCGAAGTGATGAGACCAAAGGAGCAAATCTGTGCTGGACCCCTGGTCTGAGGAACATTGCAGAGACAGCCGACTGTAGAGAAGAGGAGTGGGTCTGTGAGTGCAGTCGAGGATGGCGGCGCCACAAAAAAGGGAGAGAGAGCAGGAATGCAAAAGGTGAAGTGAAGACGACGTCTGACAACCAGTAAGGAAACCCTGAGAGTGAAACCCTCCAATCATGTTCCCTGCCAGGAAAGAAGGCAACTTGGTCGAACGGGAGGTACGGGCAGAATCCGGTGAATCAATTTGCCATCCAGCCAACTCATCCCAATATAAGACATGGAAGAGTGTTCGCTTTGCACATACATTGATACACAGTGTATCAAGAGAGAATTCATGTAATACACAGCCACCTCATCACAGTAGAAGATATTAAGTAGATTTTACTGTGAGAACAGCTGAACATAGAGTGTAAATCAAGAGAGAACCATTATAACCTAGAGTTAATTCGTCACAGTAGAAAATATGAAACCGAGTTAACCTCACAAACAAGTAAACGAATACCACGAGTTAAGAGAAAACCTTAATGAGAAACTGAAAAATAAGAGAGCAGACCAGTGGGACAAAATACCGTTGGAAAAAGGGGAAAACAAACGGCTATTCTGAACCAGAGCAAATTACTTCTAAGAAGAAAGTGAGGGGGCTCAGAGCCTACAGATATTTACCAGATACAACCCAGAGGAATCTAGTATATTCCCTCATAAGGAAACCAGCAGGTCTATGACCAAAAGCCTAAGCCAGCCAAGAAAGAGCAAAAAGGGAACCATGGTGAACAAAGGAAGTGCAATATCCCGTTAGGGAAATTAAAGAGACTAATGCAAGAAGTCACAAGAGACTATTTGTGAATTGCATACTAAAGACTGGTAAAGGTAGTCTGGGTGTATAAGGGCCTGGGAAACAAAAGTTAATATTAATGGCTTCACAGGCAGGATTATTGCAAATACTTCCTCACCCCAACCTGCAACAGAAACAATGTGGCTCAGTGAGGCACAGAAGAGCTACAGAAATTGCAGCTACACCTTACTCTTCTTGCCCTCTCTATCCCTCTACTTCAGCTGACCTCACTCACCTCCCCTACCTCTATTGTAATTTCAATGTTTGTCGAAGCCCTTTTTTCCATGCAGCTAACCAATCTTCACCCATGACTTAACCTCCTAAAAGTACATGCTTGAATAATGGTGGAGTAATTGTTCCTTCCTAGGTGGACCTCCGTATTCCCTGTGATTAGTTGGGCCTATTTGAAAGCTGACCCTTCACTGTTTATCAGGAGCCAGTATAGGAATTGCAGTACAGGGGTAGTGTGGGCAGATGTTTTAAAACCAATGATAACCTGCTGCGTGAGTTCAGACTAATTGAATGTTCACCGTTGATATCTGTGTGAAACCTGAAGTTGCACATTTGAATTCTGCCAGAGTTGACTTGGCCCTTCATCCTTCAGACGTTAATAGGTTGAGTACTTTCAAGATTCGCCTTCTCTTTCTTATTAACCAACCTGTGGAACTCAATGCCCAAGTGACGCCGCACAGATGACGATTGCCTAGTCTTCCGAAAATCTCTCAAAGCCTGCCTAATGACTAGATCACAACAAAGTAGCAAAGCACCCTCTACAGGCTGGATTGGGCAGAATTTCCAACCTCTATCCGTCCCTTGGTTAAGGATGTAAGACTCTCCAGAACTATGCAGATAACTAGCATAGTCCTGCAACTCCCAAGGGATGGGCCACTCAGATTTTAACAACATAAACGCCATCACAAATCTGGACACACAAACTGATCACAGGATGATATAAAGACTGGCCCATTCAGGTCAGCCTCACTGACATGTGCAATCCATCTGTGCACAACACTTAAATAAGGAACATGTTGGTGATCGGAACCCGGGTCAGTCTCCTCAACCTTTTTACCTATCACACATAAAACACTGACACCACCCCCACAATATTCACAAATACAAACCCAGAGCAATAACAACTCATCAAGATGGATAACAACACCGCTTGAACTCTACCAATTTAGTATAACCTTACCATTCTAATAGGGCTCCTCAAGAGGACCCAAAACTCCCCCTTTTCTGAAACGTTCAATTTAATAGCACCTTCAAATTGCATGCCTGCAACACCATCTCAACCAAAGAAACCCTGTGGAATAGCGGAAAGCTCTTCAGACTGCCTGCTACATCTGTAGCTTTATATCACTAACCGGGCTCTGCCAGGGGGCTTGCCCACTGTCCCAGCTCTGTCATCTAATAGAACCTGAGTTTTTCCTTCTAGATAGAATACGTACCCAAGTTTCAAGACCACAAACCACATAGTGCCATTCCAGCACTGAGCCACATGTTTAGCACCTGCCTCTCCCTTATTACCAAATAATGGATCAGGGTGAGACCAAACATTCTTATAAATTATTTGCAACATGTATTTTTGGCTGGGGTGCCATTCAGGGTGCTGTGGGCCTGTGGTACCTGATGAAAGGGAAGAGTGGGGGTGATTGGAGACTGTTAATTTCTTCTTCTGTGCAATCTTTGTTGAATCGTTGGTTCCATCACTTTTGCCCAGGGGGGAACCTTTCCCTGTGAAGCTAAGGAGGTGAGCATGCTACGTGATACCAATCATACTCGTCCCAGTGGGATGCAAAGTAACCATAAGAATGAGAATCATCACTGGGTCAACCATAATCGTCCAAGTGAGATGCAAAGTAAGCAAAAGTGTGAGAGTCATTGCTGGGTTCATCATACTCATCCTAGTGAGAAGCAGAGTAATCAAAAGAGAGAGAACCATCACTGGGTTATTATACTCATCCCAGTGAAAAGCCAAGTGATAAGATGATTGAGAACTCTGAGAAGAATAGGATTGCTCATAGTACTCCAGATAAAATTTGGATGTCCAATGAAGGGAGACCTTAAAGTTAATGTAATAAAGTCAGAGCTCTAGGAAAAGAAACGTCTTTAAAGAGGATTTTGAAATGACAAGAGAAGAGAGGCCAAGAGAATTGGAGGAATCCCCTAAGGGAATTAAACAAACTGATACAAGTGATAGCCATGAGCTATCTAAAGATAATTCTCTTGGACTTGAATTGCTTTTTGTTAGTGGAAGGATCAAAGTAGGTCATATTTGAACAAAGGACGGACTATTACTTTTGGACTTCACAACTGACCAATGAGCACAGCAGTTAGTTTTTTTAGGCAGAGAAACCCATAGTATAGGGAAAGTGAGGCGGTTTTCATTTTATTTAAATAAAAGTAACATGAGAATGGAAATAAGTCTACTTCCCTCTTCTGACCCTCCACAAATGTTTCCTTATTTCCAAGCTAGAGCTACACGTGAGTAATAAAGGCTTAGACTCCATTGAGCTATCTACCACACGTTTCAGAAGCGATTGTCAGACTATTTGACTATTTCAACTAATCTATTTTATCAATAGTGGATTGGCTAGCATTGGTCATCAGTAAATGACTAAAGCCCATAGTCATTATATTCAACAATTAATGAGATAACGACCCCTTGCGCCACGCACTTGCTTTATAATAAATCTCCACTTATAATACATGAATTCTCAACATTGAAACACTAGACAATTTTCAATACAAATAGTCTTTGATGGTCAGCCAACACATGTTTTGACCTTATTGGAAACGTCTTCTTCAGGGCATTTGCTATCTATAGTTGGTTGGAGTTAGTTAATGTCAGAATGTACCAAAGTATTAACTGAAAAGGATACAATACTCAAAAGGATACAGGAGGTAGGGTCTTCCGGATCCCTGTTCACACGATTTGATAGTTGTGAAGTCAATTGAAGACCTTCTAAATGATACAACCCTCTGGCTGATAAAACAGGCAGAGCGATGGATCACTGGAAAGGGCGTGGGTAAGGTATAGAAAGCCAGCCTAGGACAAATTAAAGTATCATGAATAACTGCTCCAACCTGAGTATGATGAATTAGATAATGACAGGAATGTTCACACTGACCTTTAGTTTAGGGTAGAATAATCCAGAAGTCTCTTGATGGATTTGAAAGAAGAACAAACGACAAGGAAGGGGAAATTAGTAAGGGAGACTTATCCCGAACGGAACGAGGCTCACGCTAGATACGGGTTGAATTCACCACAGGATAGCGTCCAAAAGTTCAGTTCAATGTCACCTTCCAATAATCCTTGAAAAGCTTCCTTCCCACTATAGGGGTCAATCCTTCTGTTAATTCCACAGATGCAGGAGTTAGAAATAGCGCACTTTTTAAGGAAAAACAAAGTACACGCGGTTATAAACAGCCGCGAAGAAAATAACGTTTGAAGACAACGTGCGTGTGTGGATTTTACACGCGGGCAGGATTCGCGCAGTCTGGGCCAGCCGTGTGTGAAGACAACGCGCGCGTGTGGATTTTACACGCGGGCAGGATTTACGCAGTCTGGGCCAGCCGCGTGTGAAGACAACGTGCGCGTGTGGATATTACACGCGGGCAGGATTTACGCAGTCTTGGCCAGCCGCACTTGAAGACAGAGAGCGTGTGTGGATATTACACGCGGGCAGGATTCACGCAGTCTGGGCCAGCCGTGAGTGAAGACAACGTGCGTGTGTGGATATTACACGCGGGCAGGATTTACGCAGCCATGGCCAGCCGCACTTGAAGACAGAGAGCGCGTGTGGATTTTACACGCGGGCAGGATTTACGCAGCCTTGGCCAGGCGCGCTTGAAGACAGAGAGCGCGTGTGGAATTACACGCGGGCGGTGTTCCCGCAGTCCGGAACAGCCGCGTTTAGAGACAACGTGCGCGTGTGGGATTACACGCGGGCAGGATTTACGCAGTCCGGGCCAGCCGCGTATGAAGACAGAGAACGCGTGTGAATATCACGCGAAGGAATAGCTCCAGGAATCAGCGTGTGGCGGAACACACGCTATTGAAGGCCCAAAAGTAGCTGTAGAAATATGCCAGGATGCAGATCAGAGGTTCAGCTACACAACGCCAATAGATTCGATCAGAAGCAGCGAGTGAAGTTTCTACGCTGCTTAAATACGTAATACCGTAGTTCACGTGACGAAGCAAAAGTCACGTGAAGTTAGCGACGTGAAAAGTGCAAACGTCGTTTTCCCGGTAACGTATCGAATAACCTCCATTTGGAATAGAACGGTCTAGCTGTTCTACGAGCGTAGCGTCCAGCATGCATGACAGTTAACTCTCAAGAAATTGTTCATTGTCTCTTGCTTTATTAAGACCCTAATATGATAGTTTGAGTTCTTCACTCGCTTGGACCCCTTATGTTTAATACCAAAAGAAATGTCAAAGATTGCGTCTGTTAGGACAGCTATAATGCACATTCAATTCTCCCGGGTACAGACGCAGCTTAATAATTCATTGAGCCCTCAGGAGAAAGGGCTAGTTCACACTGTTTTGCTGTGGCGAGTGAAGAGTGCTGAGAAGCGCGGAGATCACCGTATTATTTTCAGGAGTCTGTGCTTTTAAAGAACTGCCGGTCAGCTGACCATAAAAGGCCACCTTTGACGCCCTTGCGGCGTAAACCCTCAGGAGAAAGGGTGAGGTGACACTGTTTTGCTGTTTGGCGAGTGGGCGCAGTCGGCGCTAACGATAAAGCGGTCGATCTCATTCTCTCCTGTGCACTCTCATAGAGTGGTAAATTGCAGAGGTGTGTTGGCGATGCCTGGTCCATTACGGGAGCGGGAGCTCTCTACAACTACTTTCCTAAGAACGCGAGCACAGCAAAAACGTGACGTGCAGGTAGAAGTTACAGAGGCGGGACATCGTTCAGGTCAGACATAAGTAAGTTGTTACTTCTCTTGCGTGTCTGAGTCTGAGGACCCGAACCTGACTGTGTCACCTGCCTTAATTAAACCAATCGTTCCTGTAGTGTCAAATGATATTACCTTGATTTCGCCTACGCCCTTAAAGCCATCTGAAGTCCTATTTGTTTTGGACAACAATGTAAACAACGCTGTGGCCACATGTTGTTGGTGCTCTGACTTTGTACAACGATGCCAGGATCAAAGCAAAACGTCAAGTCCTGTGACGAAGGACACCTTGCGAGAACCCTATAGGGCTCGGATGTTGGCAGAGGCCCAGATGATATTGGCAGATAGCAGATCCTGTGCCCTGTGTGTCCTTTGATCCGCTGGCGAGTCTCGTCGGTTGCAGCCTCTTTCCCTACGCGTCCTGGCGTGGCACGCGACTAAAAGGACTAATATTGACAATAATGTAAGCAATGTGGTTATGAACATTACCATGGAAGGGCTGAAGCCTGTTCCGGAGCTGATTATAGAACATTCACAGACTAAGCAAGATCGAGTCGAGTGGATATATGCTTCTGTTTCGGATAACGATTCATTTCACTCTAATCCTCAGAACCACCCAATTAATCACAACTTATTAGGAAGGAACCTGAAGTCGATCTCCCAGGTGAGTGCAGATAATTCTGGAGTCAGTCAAACTACTTTGACCATTACAATATGTCCCTTGGTCAATGTGACAAATACCCTCACTGTCACAGAGGCAAATGATGACATCTTCTGTGCATTGATTCTCGATCCTAATGCTGTAGCGGTTGGTCCTTGCTCGCCCACACAGCCAGCTGCCGAGCAAGGCGGCATTAGCCCAGTGGAGTCCGCAACGGCAGCCAGCGCAAGAATGGACAGGTGAAATTCACTAGAAGTAGTGAATAAGGTACTGCAAAACCTGGTCCGGATTAATAAAGCATGCACTCTAAAACATCATCAAGGGACTAATGCTGAAGACGAAACTCAAGAAAAAGGGAACTTAAAGAGGAATAATCAACAACTATCAGATACAAGTGAGGACATATGGGAGAGTGTGAAATATATAAACGAAGGAGAATGGCGGAAGAAAACGTAACGGTAATTCGGCACAAGACTTCTTTTGCTGACTGCCTAACTCTCAAAAAAGACTAAGTGACAAAATGAGAGTCGAAAGGGACGATTGTCAAATGCTAAATAGAAGGTTGCAAGTACACGCTGGTGATGATTCATACTCTGACGATAGCTCAACATCTGACTCTTCCTTCATGGATCGTCCTTTCCCCAAGATCAGGAGAGTCAAGGCAGACACACTGAGGAGCACCCGTATGATTAAGGAACAATTGACTGGCACAGAAGCATGTTCGGCGGCTTGTGATCATGTACCTACAAACGAGCTGCAATTTGTCCTAATTTCCTCAATGGCGATATCACACCCGCCTTTCACAAAATTATATGAAAACATAAATGAAAACACGAAGGACTTGATGACATTAGTGGCATTAATGAATTCTAAACTCTTACACTTAGAGGAATTATTTGGCCGGTCTAATAACAAACAAGAAGAAGAGATCAAAAGGTTAGATGCTTCCTTTAACCTCTTAAGTGAACAAAGGCGTAATGATACCATGGATGAAAAACTGTTGGTGGAGGTAGCCAAAGAGGCCTTAGTCTTATTTAAACATGAAAAGACAGACGCAAGAAAGAGTACTCAGTTGCATCAATCGTGTGATACAACAGTGTGAATAAATGACTCAACGGCCAGTCACAATGTAAGGGTTATCAACCCTGCAAAAAAACATCTGTCCTGAGGATGCCACAAACAGCGCTGCAACAACTGGCAATTTGGGCAAGGAGACGCAGGAGCAGTGTACTGTGACACTGGAAGTTGGCCTTGAGAGTACAACAGAAAGGAGGAAACCACCTGAAGAACCCTTGTCAATCACCAACAATATTGAATCGGCACCTGTTACTTCACCAACTTACAACATCGCTGAGATTTCTTTTAACACGGCTTTTGAACAAGCTAGAAGTCAAGACAATCTGGCACACTTAAATGAACAAGCAGACAGGTCCTCAAGTGATCAAAATCAAGGAGTGGATAAAAGTTGTGAGGAGTTATCAACTGTCGACCCCTTAGGTAACACAGCGGGTGTCTTTGCAACATTCCTAAGAAAGCTGTGAAATCAAAACAACAAGTCCTGCCCTCATTCAAGAAATGTAAAAACTTGCCAGGGAGAAAGAACACCCATTTACCTGGGGCAAGAAAATTCTTGTGCAACCTAAAAGTTGTCCATGTACTGGCAAAAGATAATGACAGGAATTCTCGTACAAATCTGCAGAACGACATGAGCAAAAAAAAAAAAATCATTGTACATCTGTCAGTAATGACCCAAGACAGTGAGATGTCGTGTATTGACGATCCTTCACACAGCATTCCTGCTGAGCTCCTGAATATGTCGATTTACGACGACGCAGAAATCGATTACCTTAATGGGTCAGACATACCTACTGGGCCAATTAAAACAATGAATTCTCAAAACATTCCTGAGGTTCAACATGATGGCAATCTAAACGAGTCTCATGAGAGCACAGTTGGTCAGACTACTGTTGAGGAACAAGAGTGTATGAGTCAAATTGCTGGAGGCTCGTTGGCTATTGTAGTTGAGCCCATTGTCGGAAGATCATGCTTTATCATTCCAGACACTGAGGACCGGTTGTTAAAGAACACGGTTCCTTTGAGCCCAGTGTTCGTCAGACTACACGAGAAAAGAAAGATGCTAAGTGCCAAAACGCAAATGCAATCCTCCAGTTCTCTGAGTGGAAACTATCATTCAACGAAGTCTGCATTGTCTGCGAAAGATGGTGATCGTAGAACTCTGCAGGTCGTGACAACACAAAATCGAGCACAATTACAAGAAGGAAGCTCACTAAAGAAGCCAACGAGAAATGGCGCTACCATGCTTAAAGTGAAAGAACGGAGAAGGAACGATGGAAAGCAGCTTGGGTACAAGCTTACGTTAGAGCGAGTGGACTCCAGAGACAAACTGATCTTAAACAGATACAATGTGATAAAATGACTGCATCACGAGCCAGGTCTACGCTCAATTGACTCAAACGACGTAAAGATAGTAGAGTTTCCAGATGAAAGGCGGAATGATAAAGTGGTACTGCATTTGGAATCAAACATAATTGCAGCAACCATCTTAGAAGCAAATGAAGCTCTGCTGTCACTGGGTTTTGATGTCTACAAACACCACGAACAAGTGCCTATAGTGTTGGTCAACGAGAACGTGGAAAATTCCATCACGACGAAGACTAGTATGGAACCACGGATTTCATCGGCTGCCATAAATAGTCTTCGACAGTCGGGGAACTCTGAACAAGATACATCCAATCCAACAAGAGACGACCAAAAGTCAAACGGAAAGCTAAAGTCTGAGAGCCATAAAGTCACGTTTGTCGGAGTTCAACCGGTCCCAAATGATGGCCCAAAAGATAAAATCTGAATAACCATAAAAGGTACCAATAGTGTGGATGTCCGTAATGAAAGGGTCAACAAAAATCCCAACAACAGGGATCAAAACTCTGAGTGGCAATGGCTGGCAAAGTCTTTGAACACTAAAATGCAAAAGCAATGCCAGAAGGAGAAAAATGTCCACGTGTGTCTTGTTGCCTCGTGGAACACGAGGGGTTTAATTCATTTGTTCACATCAAATTGGTTGGAAGGGTTACAAATTGTATGCTTACAAGAAACTTGGATTTGCCACACACCGGTTGTGGCAGAGTTTGAGCTTGCATTTAACCCGGCTATAAAGTCTTACAAAGGGCGGCCGATGGCTGGCCTAATAACTTTAGTTAAGAGAACTTCTGGTTACCGCATTATAAAAACTACAAACCATTCGCCCTTCATCCAAGTGACCCTGATTGGCAGGCCTGAGCTACTGAACAACTTTACTGACCAGGTAACATTAGTAAACGTGTATTGGAATCATGGTAGAGCAGGCAAATACTTGTACGTAGACCAAATATCGACAATATTAGACGACCTGTTAGAAGTTGAAAATCGTGCAAGTATAATCATCTGTGGGAACCCAAACATTGATTATTTTAAGAGCTGGCAACCGGAGAAAATGAAATTAGAAAAAGAATGGCTTGAGGAAATGGACGCAAGAAAAATACAGAAGTTAAATGGATGCACTCTCGGTGATATACCACCGGCACCAACATGGCGTTGACCCGAACACACTTCAATCATTGACTATATGTTCATGTCAGACGCTCTCTATCCGAGAGTGAAATCCATGAAAGTCATACAAATGAACAAGAGCGGTCATGATATGCTACAAACGGAGCTATGAACATCAGAGACTCGGTCAAGTCCAATCTGGTCCCACAAGGTCTCAGTACACGCTAACAGAGTTAGACTTAGGTTGGAAGAAACAGAAGTCACTCAGCTTTCTAAACAACTTTGTCTGAGGAGCTCGACACTAGAATACGACTACCTGTTAACTCAGTTCAAAACCAAAAATACAGGCTTACGACAGCCGAATTCTGAGCAAACACATTGTTTTGACGTGGAAATATTGAAACGAAAGCGTCAGATGCGATGTGAGCTTCGCAAGAACTACGTTTTCGACATACAAGCAAGAAAGCTCAAAAATCGTGCAGTGAAACAAAAACTGGTTAAAAACGCATAAACACCAAATGCTGCAAAAAGATGCTGGAGAGCTTAAGAAACAAAAAAACTGGAGACATTTGGCGTCTCATCAACAACACACAGACGCCACAAAGGGCTTTACAAACCAGCTTGGTGACCGAGGCTGAGTGGATCTTGCATTTTGTGGATCTATACAAGAAAAATAAAGCGACAAAATCATCAGTTGAAGTAAACAATACGAGCTGGGCACTATCTTTTTCAAAAGAAGATATCGAGAGGGTAATTATAAAGGCAAAAGGTTCCAGAGCCCCAGGCCCGAACGGTCTAACAAACTTCACGATTAAACAACATCCATAAATCTGGGCAGATGCTTGTTTGGCATTATTTGAAAGAATAAACTTACAACGCCAAACTCCGAAGTCTTGGAAAACTGCAGTAATAGTTCGTATTTTTAAAAAAGGAAATGGAGCATGCCCTAAAAATTACTGACCAGTAGCATTACTGGATGTAATGGGAAAAATATATGCAACCTTACTACAACATAAATTGGTTGAGTGGGCCATAAAATCTAACCGCATGGACGTGAGACAAGCGGGCTTTGTCAAAAATGTAGGATGCTCGTTAAATCTTTTGCTCCTGAATTTGATCAAAATGGAAGCTCTGAGAACACATACAAAAGTCTACCTGGCATTTATTGACTTTTCATAAGCCTTTGATACCATTGACCGCGAGATACTATGGGAAAAATTGCGAGCTTGGGGCTGCCCGGCTGGACTATTGGCAACAATTAGAGAGTTACATACAGAGACTTCTATCAGAATTCGTCTGGATCAGACTGGTTTTTTGTCCGCAGAGATCAAAACCTTTAAGGGAGTGAAACAAGGCTGCCCCTTAGCTGCGGCTATCTTCAGTCTATTTATATCAGATATCGGAGCCGCTATAGATGCAGTGAAATCCTTTCCGCCTAAATTACACAATTCACATCTTAGTTGGCTCCTATACGCAGACGACTTGATCCTGCTGGATGTAACTCCAGTTGGTCTGCAGAGAAAGCTTGACGCAGTCCAAGAGTATGTGAACTTTAATCATTTAAAGATCAACACAAAAAAATGCGAGATCCTTTTGCTCAAAAATCTGCAATCAGCAAGCTCTAACCACTCTAAAAAAGCCACCAGGTACTTGGCGCAGGAATCACTGGGTATATCAAGCAGTGTAAAATACTTGGGCACGACGATAAGCGCAAGTATATATGACGGCCCATGGATCCTAGAGGCTAAGAGGAAATGTAGACAACTTGCCAGCCAAGCGCGTGTCTTGAATAAAAAATTCGGAAGGATTTCGCTAAAGTTTGCTGACAAGAGTTCGACATCAACCGAGGAATGCTACATGGAAATCCAAATGCAGCAAAGCTAAAAATTTGGTGGGCTGTTTGAGATTTGACTACCTCACAGAGAGCTGCATCCAAGATGACGGCCGACGCACCGGTCGAAGCAAGGGGCTTCAATAATCTCCAACGTTACGTTGAATTGTTTCCAGATGCAAAAGCTAGGAGAATTTTTATGCTCTTTCGCTTGAATGACTTTAAGACCAAAGAGCAGCTCTGTGTATGGTCGAGGAATGCAATCTTAAATGCAACTTGTAGATTTTGTGTAAAGGAAAAAGAGACCCTTAAACACCTAGTGTTTTGCTGTGAGCTCCGGTCTGTGAGAACAATTCATTTGGGACCTTGGACAATAAATCATCCGTCCCTTTGTGCTGATGAATGGTGGCAGAAAATGTGCAAGGTACAGATATGAAATTGCTAATTTCTCTAACGTTTCTGCTAGCCGAAATGGAAAGTCGGTTGCGATTGGAACCACTAATAGAGTAAAGGATCCATCAACTACAAAGTCGGGGAGGAGACGGAAAGAGTGAGAAGGATGGGGATGGATTTGCCCAAGTTTTGTCTTATGTTTTGTGTTGGTTTTCTTTGTAAACTAATAAAAATTAATTTAAAAAAATTAAATAATTCATTATGTGTATGTTAGTCCCATCAGCCTTCTTAGTTCAAGTTCTTCATAATTAATGTATTAGAAGTGGACATTTATTATAAACCAAGTGTGTGGCGCAAGTGGTCGTTATCTAGTTAATAGAGTTACAAATGTTTAATTATGTTAAATGAAAAACACACAATAAAACACTTGTAAGACTACCTTTGGAATTTTTTAAGGGTCTGTTTGCAACTGTTGAAGATGTGTTAACTTCTCATGGTATATATTAACTTGATGCAAAACATTGGGCCTCATTACGAGTCCGGCGTTAACCGAGGCGGTAAAACCGCCTGGTTAACGCCGGACTCGTATTACCATTCCGCCTCCGTGACTCCCGGAATTACCGGGGCATCACAACCCCGGTTTTCCGGGAATCACGGAGGCGGAATGGTGTAAATCCCCATTCCCATTGAGTCCTATGGGACTCAATGGGAATCGGGATCATGGAAACACCGGCAGCATCTTGTAATGCTGCCGGTGTTTCCTCGTCCGCCTGCAGGCGGGCGGTGTTAAACCCGCCAGGTCAGACCTGGCGGGAACATCACCTCCCGCCTGCAGGGGTCGGGATCAGGCGGTCCGGAAACAACGGTGGCGGCGGGTTTACCGCCACCGTTATTTCCGGACCGCCACGATCGTAATGAGGCCCATTGTCTTGACCTACTCTGAACTTGCATAATGTCACTTTTTTTACCAGTTTGGTCAAATATATGTTTGCTTAAACCAGTTTGGTCTGTCGATCCATATTTAATGTATCGCCATCCCAATACCCCCCCCCCCCCTCTGTTTTATTTGTGCCCTCTAGTTTGGCCCTCCCTAATATTGCTTTCTAGCGATGCCAATGCCCCACACCAGCGGTGATTCTGAAAAACTTCCTAACAATGGGCATGGCTTTTGTTCCGTTGCTGCTTCCCTTCCCAGTAGACTCCTCATGGGAAAAGAGCCTTGTGCCCTATAGTAGTGAAAAACAAAATGCTACCCTGCCCTTTGTTGGCGGACAGAAAGCACCTTGTTTAAAACAGCTGGAAGATCAAGCTTGGCCTCATGAAGCCTGGTGAAACCTTAGGGGAGAAAACCTTTCAAATATGTTAATGCTTTGCCATGAGAGGTGAACATTTGGATGTGCAGTGATCACTTTTGTACATTTGGCTCCAACAAAATTCTTTGAGCTCCAGGGCCTGAGGCTTATGTCCTGTCCACTAATGTGGTTTAATGCCACAATAAGTGCCACTTTCTCCTTCCTTTCTATCGAAAATGTCTGCATTATCGGTGTTTAAGGGGAAGATACACAGCTGAACCGATGACCTGTGATCGTATCATGTTATCACTGCGCCAACGAAAATGCAGAATACAAAAATACCGAATTGCAAAACGCACATTTCCCTGCAATTATATGTGGGTTGGGGGCGGTTATGGTAATAAAAAATACACGGGCAGTATGGGGAGGGGTTGTGGGGGTCTAACCCTGCATATAATTGTGGGGAAATGTGTGAAAAAGAAAATCGGTCTTTTATTTCCGCAATGATCTCACAGATTGGCACACTGTAATGGACAATGAAGGGAACATGCTATGAGGATGTGGGCGTGCTGAAGGCACTTTGGGTCAAACAGGTTACCCGTGCCTCCCAATTTGAAATGCAAGCTGGTGCATGATATTTTAGAGCCCATGACACTTATTTTCCTTTGTTTTTTATACAGGCATTGCCATCAGATGCGAGTGATTAGGAAGGATAATTTAAGAATAGTTGAATGTGCAATGGAGAGTCCCGCCCCACCATGATCCTTTCTTCAGCAACAAAGGAAGCAGCTCCTCTCCATGCTTTCTTTAGGCATAGCTGTGTGTTCTGTGACAGATCCCCTTTTGTTCGGTTGGATGGTGGGGCCGCCAAGGGAGTTTACTGGAAAATCCACCCGCGGCAGCATGATGGTCTTCCAGCTACTCCTACCAATCCACCAACAGGAAGCAATGGTTCCCCATGTCAAGACACAACATTCTGATATCCCTTTAATAGGACCTAACATATGGGAATCCTCGGTTAGCAGAACTAAACAAAACCATTGTGGAATTGGAATAAGCCCTGGCCTGGGTAGGCCAGTGAAACTAGATTACCCCAAAGCAGTCAAAAATCCACATGTCTCACAGATGCCACAGAAAGAGTCTCAAGGGCAGTTCAAGGGGTTTTAGTGAGACCTTTGTGGGACGTAGGCAGTGCTACCAATTGTTCACCCCCTACTGTCTAAGATCTGTCTTTGACTAATGATGGTTCTACAAATGCAGGCCAACTAACTCCTGCAGGGACTCCCTAACTTTCCCTACTCTCACCAAATTCTGATTAGGTATCGGATAGTGTCTTGCACTTGCTCTGTGGGATTCAAATGGTTTCAATAATGCCCACGGTCACCTTACCCTTCTACTGTGGCATCTTCCTCTCCCCTGACTCCTCCCACCAAGTCTCTGTGCCTAAGATGTTTAACTCCTCCTGCCTTTACCCTTTGATGTTAATTGTGTTCCCACTTCTACCACTACCCCTCCAACTCTACTTCTCCTCCTCCCATACTGCTCCATCTCCTTCCACACTACCATTCTTCCTTTCACATTGCTACTTAGCCATCCCCCATTCACCCTCTACCCGTATTCTCACATTCACACCTTACACTAGCCTCTATATGCACTTGTCTAACAAACACATACACTCACACTGAAGAACCACTATCACTCCTAAGCCAATGCCTCACCTGCTCCACAACTCTTCCCCAGAAAACGCTGCTCTCTCCTTCGACCTCTAACCTCACCCGATACACCCACACTTCGTTTTCTATCTCCTTCACTCTGTGCTGTTTGGCCACTCTTCCCTAAAGAATCTGCGTCATACTTTTCGCTCGAGTGTGTATGAGCAGGGAAATTCTGTGAAGTTGGGGCTTAGCCCTGCCCATGTTCTTCCTGCGGGCTTGATGGACTTGGTGGTGTTGGAAGATCAACGTTCTAGGTTGTGTTGTGGTGCCCACTGATGTGGATGGGGTTCGTAAGTTTGGGGAACATTTCTTATTTTATTACATGGTGGTCTAGTCGTCCATCTCTTCCAAGTGCGAGATTGCTGGCAGGCTCTGCTGGTTTAGCTCGTGGAATCCTGGTCTCTGGTAGTGCATGCCTGCAGCCGGTGTCTCTCCTCCGCAGAGCTGCAGTGGTGATCGGGTCTCTGTGGTGCCGAGGTTGACTCAGTAGTGTTGTTCGTGCGGGCAGTTTATCTTAGGTTTTCGGATTTGTCTTCTCTTTTGTCATTGTTGGCTATATCTGAAATCGAGAGTAGGGATGTAACGGTATAACGGTATACCGTTAAAGATACCGTGAACCACTTAATTGAACAATAATAACCGTCACATTGTTTATACCGTTAATACCGTTTATACCGTTAAGTGTGCTTTTCAATCTGATTTGGTAAGGCTGCAGTAAGCACTGTTGGATGTGCCGTCTGCCAAGTAGTTTTAGTTGGAGCAGTTTTTAATGCCATTTCATAAACCACACGTGCCTGACATAAATTCAATATGTTAGGAAGAATAAATACAGTGCCAAGAAGGAAAAGGGTTTACTTTGGGATGGCGGCTTTGGGGTTTATATATTTATAATGGATAATGTTTGCTAAACATATGACAATGAGGGATTTTCCTGGTTCCATCATTGAATTTACATATAATAAGTCACGCTGCTAAATTCACTCAGCTCTCTGGGTATTCCCTGCTGCCATAACAAAGGGTAACATGTCCGTGATTACTGAACACCTTTTGGCCCGCAAGTAAACTAAAGGCTGTAAACTAAAGTGTGTGTGTGTGTGTGTGTACACACTACCATCAGCCTCCATTGATCTGTGGCATGCAGATTATCAAGATGGCAACATGTGCATCTTCGCCAGTGGGGGAGCAAAAAGCCTAAATGACCACTTCAGAAGAGCTATTCAGTTTGCTTTGCCAGTCGCAGCAGGCCCCCCCCCCCCTCCACACGTGTGTTTGGTGGAAGCAAGGGGTGGCATTTCAGTGGAAAGTATGTTGAAAAGCCCAATTCTGGCACTGGGTTCCTGATTTTGTTTGCGATGATAAATCTGACAATTTATGACCTTTTAGAAAATATTTGTTAAGATTAGTTAACTCCACCTGCTATACCGCGATAACCATGATATACCATAATTTGGCAAGAAGGTTATCATACCGTCATAAAACTAATACCGTGACACCCTTAATCGAGAGAAGACACTGGTGTAGCCTGGTGATACGGTTTCGCAAAGACTCAGAGTGGCTCAGAAGTGGGCAGGAACAGGCATTTGTGTCCTATTTGCTGGGTTCGCCCCCATGTCTATGGCTGTCTCTGGATTCCTCCCTGTACCTCCCACATCCCATAAAAACGGGTTCTCCACCCCTACAGACAAGGTCGAGGACTTTGCCTTCTCACACACGAGCATCAGAATACACACATGCAAGTTGCTGCGTGTAGAGTCTTTCAAGTGAGGAGATGGGTGGATAATTGCTGAATATTCTTGTTCTATGGGGCATTGCTCTCCCACGTATGCATGGTGTCCCAGGCCGAGGCTATGTTGGCGCTTTCCACAGTACCTGGGAAGCCAAAGCCTCTTGGGTGGCCGGAGCCTTGGGTGCTGCCTGAGATGATCTAATCCGAACATGATTAACAGTTCATGCCTAAAACCCATTGAATATAGTGGATCCATGGAGGTGGTGAAGGGGTCTACACAAGCAAAGAGAAATGACCCCTAATTAAGAGCATGCTGTGTTGCGTTGAGAAAAAAGGGAGACTGGTGGGCCGGAGAACCAGGACCCTGGGAAAGGAATGTAGTGAGAGGCCTACGGGAAAGCCAGGCCAAACTTGGCGGAAGCTTCCGCTCTGCTTACTGCTCTGGGAATTTGTGAGTGGCTTGCTCTGCTCCAACACTGTTTCGTGGACCAAGCAAGTGAGCCCCACTCCAGGCCTGAGAGGTGGTGGCATTTCTAGCCACCACACATGTCACTACAGACACCACCAAGAAAGTGGGAAGGTGGGAAAAGACATGCACCACCCCAACACTGAGATTGGGTGAGGCCACAAGAAATCCTTATGGGTGCAAATATTTAAGCTTTGGAAACCAACCTGTATTTGTAATTTCTCTAATTCACCTGGCTGAACTATACTTCTGGTGTTAAGCTTTTTTGTGGGAACCCCTTGGCTTTGTGACTGGGCCTACCTTGCAGCACTTCTCTTCTGGTTTGTCACACCCTTGTTATTAGATTAAGTGTTCATTTAACACTGTCCAAATGCTGCAACATTCTCATGTACAGTATCCATTTTAGGACCGCCAATTTTCTACCCCTTCTCATTGGCCCGTCTCACTCCTCGGTCTTCTTTGCACTACACTCCTCATTAACCCTGCTCAGCACTCCTCACTCAATTCTACATTAAAGGGCAGTATTCGCCCTCCTCACACATCTTTGTTATTCATTCATCCCTCTCAGACACTAGTTGTCAGTTCTTTAAGTGAGATGCAAAATCGAGAGGGGCTCTAACAAGGGGTGAGGCCCAAGTACTTTGGGGCAGGAATGTGCGTCGCCGATTTTTTTCAGAAGAAAATTGCGGTTTAGTTGGAGAGGCGGGGCACTGCTATCCTTCATTTTGCTGCTCCCCTTTCCTTTTGTCTCTAGCTCTGCAGCACTGGCACCCACGAGGTGACCTTTCAATGCGCAGCCATCCCCACCCAACAGAGATGGTCGATGCTGAATTGTGAAAGGGCTGCCTGCAGGGGTCGGCACCTCGGATTAAGAAACAAAAGGAGTGCAGTGTGCATTAAAAGGAATGATAACTATGCATCCACTTTTCTAACTGAGACGAAAACTGCTTACAAAGGCTCTAGTTGAAATAGAGCCAGTGGGGGAAGCTCGAACTCAGGAGTACTTTTTGGAGACTGAGAGGGCACTGCCCCAGCCCACTTAAAGTCCTGGTGATTTTCTTCGCTACAGTCATTCTGCAGTGGTCATTCCTCCTTTTCAGTCAATTAATGCTTCTCTTCACATCTCATACATCATTACTCTTTTGGTGTCATTCTTTTTTTCTTTTCCTAGTTGTCCTTTCTCACCACAGACATCATTTGTCCACCCCACATTTGAATGTTCCTTATCACAACCTATTCAGCGGTCATCATTTTACCAGTCCCCCCCTCATTCATAGCCCTTGGCCCTTGTGGGTTCCAAAAATGACCCACAAGGCGAACAGCTGCCGTTGGGTCACAATATGGCAGCGTTTGCCTCACCGCGATGAATGACGCATCGGACAGGCGTCAGATCAGGTTGACGGAGATTAAATCACTGTCAGAATACCTTCCCCCTGCTGAGCTGCATCCTCGTCGCCAATGTTGTATGCTCTGTTGCCCTGGTACCCTTGCATGCAGGCCTTGCCCCACCCGTCCCTGGTCCTAGGTCCTACCGTATGGGGCTCCCGGCACGCACTGCCATGGTGCGGCACCGCCCACTTTATTAATGTAACATCTGCGACGGCAGAACGTTGCATCGCGCCACGTGACCACATCGCACCTGCAACACACAATTTAGACGGAAAGCATGTTGTTGCTTGATTTGAAAAAGAAAGTGATGACCAGTACAGCAAACCAAATGCAAAACAGACCCATGCCATTGTGTGCTGATCTGCCCAAAGTACTCTCCAATGCTTTATTCACTTTATATTTAGTGCCAACAGCAAAGCTATTAAGCCTTGTTGTTCCCAACGGTTTTCTTCCCCTGATGAAAACTTCTCAGACATTGGATTTAATGGTAAAATCGCATCTACTATTGAATCCTATGTACGGAGAGATCCCATTGGTGAGGAGGCAGCGAGCCCGCTGGGGAGACACTGTGGGAGCTGCTGTGCCCCCTGGGCATGGAGGGAGGGGCAGGTAAGGGGGCGGGGGGGTGTTTGAACCCTATTACGTGACTTCCCGTTCTTCACCGGGTACGGAAGTCTTTATACTATATTTACGCTTAGAGTAAATCTGAACAAACCCTAACTTGCACTTGTTTTCCAGCATTCAAGGGTATTTAGCAAGTATACACGCGTTATTTAAGTATTCTGTTAAATGATAGCACATTTTGTGATGTTGCCATCTCAGAATTTGCTATAATATGGCAGAATACTTAATACTTTTACAAAACATATAGGTAGTAAATACCTTTGATTGCTGAAAAACATGTGCAAGGTCGGGTTTGCACAGTATTACATTAAGCATAGACATGAAAGAAAGGTTTTGATTGACTGATGTGAATGGAAGTCATTCTACTATGTCTATGCCTAATGTAATGGGTTGCGTATTCTTGTATGGACAAATGCTGGCATGTTTGGGCAAAACCATCACAGGTATGTCCTTCCAGGGGCAAATGTTGTCGTTTTAGGGGTGGGAGGAAGCCATCAAGAGTATGACTTTACAAGGGAAAATTCTGAGCCATTTGGACAAAGCCATTAGAGGTGAATACTTAAGGGGCAAATGCTGGAATTTTGAGGAAAAGCCATCTCATGTGTGTTCTTACCTCAGCAAATACGGGCGATATGCCAATATTTGGGCAAAGCAAGCCTGAATTTGTTCAACTGGCAGCAGGACTTCTATTGGTTTTGTTTTCTGTGCGACTACTGCATGCTTGTTCTTTTGCAGACTTGCTGGTTTCTATTTGCCCTTGTTTTTTCTTCCTGCCAGGCACTCCAATGACCAGCAATAATAAATAACTGGCAACTAAAAAAGAAAAGTATTTATTTCGTGCCCACTGTTGGAGGTGCCGCTCTAAAGGGGACTCATTCCAACACTTGTACACTCGAGGAAGATTTTGAAACAATCCGGGGAGACCCGTTTCACTTTTCCATGTATGAGGCCATCCAGCCCTGTTTTTTCCCTTGGAATTCTGGGACTTCGTTTTCCTAAATTTAAAATGAGACAGAAAAATCCCAGATTTCAAGGGGCGGGGGAGGCAAATGGGTGGCCTCGTGCATGGCAAGGGGAAATTTGAGCTCTCTGGATGAGAAGCTGAGCTGTCCGGTAAGGAAATGTTAGCTTCTGCAAAAGTAATAGGTTGCACAGGGGGGTAGGAGGGAGCGGTCATTTTACATTGTATAAAGAGCAAAAATAAGGCATAAAATCAAGGCGTTTTCCATTTACGCCTTGCTTTTGCACTCCAGAGCATTGTAGGGCCCTTTCTGGGCTGAGAATGAGGGTGGTCAGTCATAATGTAGAATGCAATAATGTAGAAAGTCAAAATGTCGATATTTTTTTTTTTTTTTTTTAGAAAACAATGTCGAATTTTTTCTACATTTTTTAGAATTTTTTTGAATAAATAAATATATAATTAAAATGTGTTGAGTATGAGGGGGGTGGGGGGTTGGCCGGGGGGTGTTGGGTGAGGGGGTTTGGGGGGGACCCCCCTAGTAAATGATACTCTTCTTGTTTATTTATTTATTGATAGTGCTAATTGACATTCTTTTTCAACATTTTTTTTTCTAAAAATTGACTTTTCATTATATGTATAGTTTTTCGACATTATTGTTTTCTACATTTTTTTTTCTACATTTTTATAAGTCGACATTTTTTTTCTACATTATGACTAAACCGAGAATGAGCATGAAAGGAAGGGCAAAATCAACATCTGTCTGTGCTTTCCGTCCCAACTCCGAAGAGAACTTGGGTTAATGCCTGCATGAGATCTTCATGAAGGCATTAAATCAATGGATTCCTATGGAGTCCACCTGCTTTTAGCACCTGATGAGAGCAAGCAGATTACATAGGAATTCATTGAAAATGCTGTCTGCAAAGTGCAATTTTCAGGCAGCTTTCACATTTTATTTATTTTTTACAAAACTGGGGTTAAAAGGGAAGAATGAAGGACATTTCTCCTGGTTTTACTTTTAAACTCTATTTTGTAAATATTTGAAAATGACATGCAGGGGACCCAATAGCACACAATGCTAAAGTTGGTGGCCCTCTGCAAGCATTAACATTTTTGGTAGAATGAGCCTCCCTGTACTGCCGAGTGTCCAGCCAGCAAATATTTTCTACATACCGTCAACCATCCGAGGACAGGCACTTTCTCCACACATACTACTCTAGCAGCAGAGGGTGCAAAGGTCGAATTCGGTAAAGCATAGGCCCATCCTGTGCTGGAAATACAAACATTTCCTGGGGGAACCCCCTCATCCTGTGAGGGGTAGGGTCATGGGTAGAAGGGGCCGAGGGGCGTGGCCCCAGGCCAAGTCATACAATACAGTATCACTTCATAGAACCCAATACTGGCGATTTGCATGAAAGCAAAGAGCATTATGGGAACATAAGAATGTCCACCATTTTTGATTTGAAACATGTCTTATAGTGATTCAGTAAGAAACCCTTCTGAGCGAATAATGGAAGCTGGGCTCTGCAGCTTTGATTGGTCGCACTTCTCAACCTACGAAAAAAATGGCTGCACATTGCAGGGCATGTATACCAGTTTGGACAGCTGCAACAAGTATGTCAGGTTTTGGCTGTTTATGTATTCAGTTTCCGTGCCGAGTCTACTTGTTGAACTGTGGGTTGCTCGTGCATGTGATATTTCAGCTTCATGATAGATCTCGCTACAAATATCCTGTTTTGAAGCCTCCTTATCACACGCACAAGCAACCCACGCTTCAACGATCAGACGGATTTCAGAAGATTCGGCAGTGCTGCAGTCTCTTCTGAAAGCCTCCTGCTCGTTGAAGTGCAGGTTGCACCTCTGTGCGATAAAGAGGCTTTGGAGCAGAGCCGTGAGTGTCATGGGCAAGCCCCTGGGTCTAGGGACAGGGCAACGCTACGTCAAGACATGTCTTGCCGGAGCGGTCTTGTTCTGGCCCACCTCCTCACACTGGTGCCCTGAAATGTGGTCAGCCGCCCACAAACAGTGTATAACTTTGGTTTTATGGTCCTAGCCCAGGTGTGCCCACTTTAATCTTACCCTGGGCTAGTAACGGGTCACAGTAGGACCACCCCACTGTCCCAGACCTACTGGTGAGGTGAGGGGCTGGGCAACCTGCCATTAAAATGTTACTACAGGAGATGGGCCACAGTCCTGGGTTCATACTTTAAATAAGGCGTAGTACAACTGGGGGGAGTTTTTGACCCTTTCGGACTTTTAGATTACCTGTTTAATAGGTTTAAATGTTTAGTCTTTCTAATATTCAATGTGTGCCCCCCTTTCAAAGTCCCACTTATTGGTTGTCAATTGCATAATGAGGATAGTAGATACTGCTTTTTGACAAACCTCTCCTCAGTTGCACTTTAGGCAGGTATCTAATCTCACTTTCTCTGGGCTCCCATTTTCTCATGCCCCTTACACTTAATTTTAACCTTGGCTGCTGCTGTCTGCCGTTACCTTCTAGTCACAGTCCCAATCTGTTAATTATTTCTCAGATATAGTGACCCAAGTACAGTAGCCTCTTGTGCAGTTCTCCACACTTATACCGTCCAGTCTTCTTGTAGTTGCAACTTCAAAATGTATACCTGTTCTGCTGCGGGTGGCTGTCACATGTGTAACCACCCTGCTGTTTGGGGCAGGGCCTTGTGGAGAGTGCACACACTCTTTTCTTCACGGTGTTAACGAAGCACACTGGCATTACTCATGTAGCTTGAGCAACCCTTATTTTCCTCACAGTGGTGTTGTCAATGTAGCTTGTGCACCCCCTAATGTCCTTCCTTACTTCCTTATGGGTTAGTGAGTCCCTTAATTTCCTCGGTGGTGCTGATGTTGATGGGCTTGTATAGCCCTCGTATCCTCTGTGGGGTTACCTCTTTAATCTTCAGGCTATCCTTGCCCTTTTTTCCTCTGCAGTGGTGATTGCTTTCGCAAAGGTGCCTTCCCTGATTGAGCTCTAACCAGGCTCTGCCTGGCTGGGCAGAGTCTATGACAACGGAGAGCCCCAGCTGAGTAGGACATGTTGGCTGGGGCTCCAGGTAAGTTCTTCTTGTGACACCCACCCTGTCTGGCCCTGCAGAGAGCGGATGCCTCTCAGGCTCCTCTGCGACTACAGTAGCCCCATGCGTGCCGCTCAGTCACCAAGGTCACACATCCTCTCCACCCGCCCCGTCTGGCCCGGTGGCCCGTGCTGGGGTTTCATTTCACTGTGCTGCACATGCTTTCTGGTCTGCCTTGTCTGGCCCCGGACGGGCTATTAAAAATAAAACACAAAAAAACAACAAAATTGGTGCACTCCTAGTGTAATGAACTTTTAAGGATAGTGAAAAAAAATTGCTATTTAGTTTAAGGTGCGGGGGAGGCACTGAGACCCTGGCACAAGACCTCCACAAATAACAAAGAAGGAGAAGGTTCAAACATTGAACCTTCCCGTCCCCTGCACACTATTATGTGTTGGAAAAATCAACTACTTTGATCTAAGGATAATAATCACTGTATGTAAATAATGATAATAAACCATAAACAAGTTTTGTAAAACCCAAAGGTATATATATTTTGTTTTAGATTACAGCTTAAATATAAAGACAAGAACAAACATATTATTACAACAGGAAAGAAACAATTCGAAGAAATGTTGCCAGTCGCCTGATTTCAATTGGCGACGCGTTTCGAGGATGAACACCTCTTCGTTTTAGGCATAAAAAGACTATAAACAAATATATATAGATTATACACAGGTGAATTTGGCAAACTATATTATACATTAATACCCTATCGAAAACATTCTAAACTAGAGACTCAAGTATGACACTTTTTTCGAAATTAGAACATAGATACTGAACACATAGTCCCATGCACATCAATTTGCATAACATTGAATTATAATGACCACAAATTAAATCTTTAAACCAACATAATTAGTGCATGGTACATAAATAATGTCCCCTAAAAAAAGGGGGGGGGGGCATTAGGCTTAGGTGGCGAGGGATCCTGTGAAACCAACTGCCCGTCAACCCAAATAATGATTAACAGGTAAAACAGAAATAGTTGTAGATGGTTCAAATTACCTGGTGGTGTAAGTTAGAGACAATGTAGGCACAACATCGATCACCTCCTGAAAGGAGCGGGGGTAATGCATATACCAAGTGCAGAAAGCTGCTTCAGAGTATGCGTGATGTCCATCAATCGATGAATCAGCAGGAGCTAGTTCATTCTGTAAAACATGGGGGTGGAAAGGGCACTGGTATTAAGAAGTGGTGTGTACCTACGTTTTTAGCGTGGAAAAGAATGTTCTGCGGTAGCCTATGATAACTCATAGGGTAATATTGATAGAAAATGTGCACTAGATCCCAATGGAAGGGAAAGCTGTGTCCCTAAATAAGTGCAAAGCAACTGTTGCGCGAAAGGTCGGTCCGCCAGGTATACAAAACTTACACTGTTTAATACTGTATACGAGTTCCGTGAAAAGGAGATTAGCGTTCAAGCTAATCACAAGAAGCCATGGGCGACTGTTGAAATGGCTCGTGGTTTCCAAAAGGGTTATAGTAGTAAAGCAGAGATCTGCAAGTAAGACAATAGAGGAAAATGGGGATAACATATATTAAAGAGGTGAAGAATAGGTAAGTAAAATATCGAGGAAAAAAGTAAAATAATCTAGTGTAATATAAACGTACCTAAATAACGGAAAGAGTATGTTCTGCCGTGTTAAAGAAATCATCCGGGTGTGGAGTCCGGAAAACCATGTTTAGACGTTTCCTGCAGATTCAGCTGTGTATGGGCACAGCAGCTGATCGATACCCAAGCATAAAAGCTGAAGCAAAATAATAGAAATGTAGTTTAGATGGAGGCTGGAGGAATGAAGCTTGAAAGAAAGTCGCTAACATCCTATTCGTTCTCTAACAGGAGCGATCGTTCTTACCTGTTGCCGCATTAACAAAGATACAATCCTGAGTCCGCGCGGAGGCATCGGCGACCGTTAACGGGTGGGCTATTGCCTGTCTGGCCATGCCACGCCCCGTGCTCGCCCCACTCACGGGACCCCGGGCACCGAACTCCGGGCTGGGGCATTTCTTCACTCGGACTGCTCAGGGCCGCAGCCTCCAGAGAGCACTAATCTTTTTCTCTCCTCTTTTTTTCCCTTTTTCTCCGTTTTTTTTATCTTCCTCTTATTTTCTTCCCCTTTTGAACTGTCACTTGTAACTATCCGTTTCTTCTTTTAATTCCCTTCTAAAATCTTTACCAGGTAAGTACATAAGCTGCGGAGCAGAGATGGCAACTATTGCTCGCTCCCCCACAAAACCTACCCGTTGGGTTTTGCCCTTACCGGTGAATGAGACCTTGGCTTTAGTGTTGGCAATACAAGGCCGCTATCTTCCCACGACTTTACAACGTTTGTTGTCTTGTTCTGCTCTGTTTCTTCCGCTCTTGTTCTATGTCTGTATTCCGGGTGAATTTGGGTAAAGAAAGTTGGCTCCTGCGTCACGTTATTACTTTAGCGCTCTGTTCGGTGTGCTAAGCAGGAATGGAGATCGGCTCTAGCTGCCTCCCTTTTTATTTGTAAAACATGGCATTTGGCTGTGGGCCTGGTTGCCCTCACCGGCCGACGACATCCATATTTCGGTGTGACAAACCTTTCCTCTTTTGTTTGACCCTTCCTCCGTGCCCATAAAGCGCATTTGAAAGAAGACAGAACAATAAACGCTCGATGTGTTAACGGTATGAAGTGGGGGACGGACCTGCAAACAGCACATTGGCACCATTAACGCTCTTCTGGCTCCGCCCCCTACCTATGTCACAGGCAGCATGATCCATCAGCCAAGGCAGACCCTCGCCGAACCTGGGGGCTCGCATCGGTGAGCTAATCTGCTCTGTGTGAGCGCACTGCGTCCACAGCCTGTGTGCAGCACGTGCTCGCACAGAGCAGATGACATTACTGGGGCGAGCCCCAGGGTACGCAGAGGGTCAAATACCCTGTGATTGAGCATAAAGCAGAACCCATTTGGAAAACGCAATGATCACCGAGCCCCCAGCTTCGCATGCCTCGGTGATAATTGCCTTTCCCAAATGTATTCTGATTCTGGCATTTTTAGTTTGGGTTGTCAAGACATTACACATGCACAGTACAGTACACACCCCATAGTAGCTATGGTTTGTGTACTTTCCAAGCAATAAAAGAAATTTCGTTTTTTAAAAACTATTATTTCGAACATTTCCATTCATCAGATTTCAACTGGCAGCCCTGCCCCCTATGAACTCTGCCCCTCATCCAAACTCCGCCACAGCCCATGGGATCCCCCTCCAAATGTTTTCCATTTCCACAACTGTCCCTGCCTGACCCTGTTGCTGGCTGTTGGCAGGTCGGACCCATTTGGCACCCTGGTGTGACGTGTTTCCTGTCTAGTTGGTGGCAGCTACAACCCTGTGTGATTTCTACCTGTGGCAGTGCTGGTCATTTAGCTGGTTCTCGCCGGATCCGAGATCCGACACCGGATGTGTAGCCGGATCTCGGGATCCAGTCAGAGTCAGCCACCACAAACCCCAAACCCATGTTCTTCGCTGGGTTACATGGAGAAAAAAAATTAGGAAAAAACAAAAAACGCCCGCGACGGCAGAGCGCTCATGGCGGCAATGAGCTGCTGAGCTGCTCTGCCCTCCTACAGGACTTTGATCCAGGTCACAGCTGCGGGACAAGCAAGCTGTAACTTCCTCTGGTGACCCCGTCTGAGGGGTCATCAGTGGAAGTTGCAGTCCTCAGCCACGACCCGGTTTATTTATTTATGCAAGGTTTGTCGGATGCTTGTATCCAACAAACCTTGCATAAATAAATAAATATACAGGTATCCAAAAACATTGCATGATAAATAAATAGCCCTATTAACATTGGAACATCCATTTTAAAGGTTTGTAAAAAACCGCTAAAAAATGTAAAAAAAAAAAAAACAATGACATACAACGCAGCCAACCAACTGCTCTCAGAGGGGAGCTGCAGGAGCTGTGCGGATACGGTTCAAGTAAAATAAAACGTTGCTTCTGGCGAACAGAAATCACCCTGTTTGAATTGTACCCAATGGGGAGGTATTCATTTTTTTTTTAATAAAATGGGAGGCAAATTGTGTATTTTAAATGATATTTACTCAGCAACATTGGTCAAAACTATTATCCGCACAGTTAATGTTAATGTTAAAGGATATTTGTACCGCACACTATCACCACCAAAGTGGTCCCCTGGCGCTCTTGCGGCTCTGAAAAAGGGAAGGGTGGTGAGTTAGTGGAAATAAGCTGGAAAAGTGCAAGAGAACAGTGATGTGCTGCTGGGAGCCTCAGCCCAGTGGGTCCGTTGACTGGGCTTGGGGTGTTTTACGGTCAGTAGTCGTCGTGTGCTGTTGTGCAAGTCATGTGTGGTTTGTTTTGTTGTTGCAGTGCAGTGAAGTTTGTGCGGATTGCTGTATTGTAGGCTTGTGGTTGTGTTTGGATAGAGTTTGAGAGGTATATGCAGAGGGGTGAAATTGTTAGTGGATCGGTTAATTGGGATTGCTGTCCATGCAGTTATGTCTAGGTGTGATGCTTGCTATCATTCACTATTCCATCTGAGTGTGGCACTTGCTAATCTTCAATATCCTATCTAGATGTGAGGCAGGCTAGTGATCACGATTCCCTCTAAGTGTGGCACTTGGTAACATTCACAGTTTCATTTAAGTGTGGCGTATGCTAACATTCACATTTCTATCTAGATGCGATGCAGGCTATAGTTAAGAATTCCATCTAAGTGTGTCACATGCTAACATTCACAATCCTATCTAGATGTGACACAGGGCAATCTTCACAGTTCTCTCTAGGTGTGGCAGTAGTTAACATTGGCAAGTAAGTTAGTGTGTGATGCAATGCAACATTTACAGTCCAGCCATGAATAGATTTATGCTGGTGTTCACAAATCTCTCCAAGTATGCATGGCGTAAGTCTATGGCAGTCTACGTTATGGAAAGGTAAGGTAGAGTGGCAGGGCTTTCTGGAGTAGAGTAATTGCTCTACACCCCACCCATGCCACACTCACCGTTTTTGTTGGTGTCTGTTGAATGATGGCTTCACTGGCTTCTCCTGCGGACACCTGCAGACATGTCTTGGAGCTCCCAATGTAGGAGCCGCCCTTTGCCTTGGGTCCTTAGCCGCGGGGGCTGCCGGGCAGACGGCTGCCCTGGGAAGGTCAAGGTCAGTTATGACCAGCTGGGCGTACCAATCAGGGGAGGTGGGCGGGTTGGAGGGAGAGGGTGGGACTGGAAAAAGGCCAGACACAAACAACGGACTACACCCCACAGACTGCACCCTTTGGATGCAGCCTAGCACAGAGAAACGGTCTCAGAGGCCAAAAGAAACACTAGACAGACACCAGATTAGCACACAGTGCTCACCAAAAAATATAAATACATAAATGATTAAATACATAATAAAAAAAATTGAAAAAACACACCACTCCAAAAAAGTGCATGAAGCAGGCCAAAAACGGATTACAATCATTGTGAAGCTACTCACTCACAATCAACCAGCCCCTAAAGTTGCTTCCAAACTGGTTTCTCTGCCACATCCTTCCACATGGCTGTCCACAAAGTCCAGTGAAATAACTCCTCACCAGTGCCATGGAAGTGGTTTAAAGTGGAATTCATATATAAAGAAATTGCGCTGTTTTAAACTATTATTTTGGACTCCTGCTCCCCTCCTCCTGACTAACCCTACCCGTCCTTCCTGTTTACAGATCCGCCAGAGCACCTGGGGACCAATTCCGTTGGTGACGGTGCGCTATATAAGTACCTTTAACATAACATTTCCTTTGATCGGAGGTCAACTTCCAGCTCCGCCTCCTCAAGCACGGCCCCCCAAACTCCGCCCCCACCCAGACCTTGAGGGATCCCCCACCACATTTTTTCCATTTCCACCACTACCTGGGGGGTGGGGGGGAATAGCCTGCGTGTGGGAAAACAAAGGCGGGAAGAAAAGGGGGTGGGGGGTTCCCTCCATGCCAATCTTTATGTCCCCTCTGCCCCAGCCTAAGTGCCCGTGCCTCCTAGCTGCATGGGTTCCCCATTCCGCGGCACTGAACATTATCGTTGGCAGGTGAGACCAGTGCATTGTTCACAGTCTGTGTTCCATGATGTGCCCCCTTGGTGGGGTAACATGGTACAGTCAGATCAGTCCTTACAGTTAAAGCACATACACATTTACTATTTAAAACCATCCAGGTGCCCATGTCTTTTCTATTATGACCACCTTTACTATTCCACCTACTCATAACCCCCCCCCTACCTGACAGGGCCCCATTTGTGCGGGGTGGGGGGGTTAAAAGTGGGAGGGCTCAGACACAATGGAGAGAGGTGGGAAAGTAATGAAACTAAGTGTCGCGCCATCACGTTTGGAATGCTGCAAGCGTCTGTGTCACAGCACAATGAAAGCAGGTGTAGAGTTGAACACCTTTCACACGACATTCCCATTAGTATTATCAGAGCCACATATGAATTGGAAGAATGACGAGCAATACTTCTCTCCCGCTGGCTAGAGGAGGTGGTCTTTGTGAAGAGGTCTTCTAATGTTTGCACTTGAACTCGTTCTGCATAGGTTGTGGCCTTCTGTTATTAAGATGAATAATACGTCTCAATGGTGGTTGTACTTCTTTCCAAACACTGCTTTGTATCTTTGATGGAAGTGAGTTACAGTACAGTTCATGCATAATAGAAAACCTCTGGTCTTGCAATAGACTACGTTGCGACGTATGCCTTTGCTCATGCATGCACACTCATGCGATCAATGTCAGAAGGTTGTATGGTATCCATTTAGACCCTCTGCTTCTTTTCGATCATAGGAACCTCCAACTGGTCAGAGGATTACTTCTCCAACACTGCCGGCGTCGGTGTCATCATCAACCAGACTGGGTCTGGCGTGGCTGCGTCCCTCACGGCTCAGGGGCAGCTGAAGGCCGTCTTCCTGCGGGACTGGAACTCCGAGTACACGCGGCCTCTCAGCGACGGGACGCGCTGCGCCGCCAAGAGCTGAGCTGAGTGCGGAAGGGTCGGGAGGAAAGAGGGTGGGGGGGTGGGGGGGCTTTCTAGCGTGTGCGCGTGTCCGATGCCCCAGAATGCCACTCTATCCCAGGCAAATCACCCAGTCTCCACTCCATCATTACAGTAAAACAGGGAAAAGCCCATGCCTGTAAGTGCGAGGGCGCTCTATCCCACCAGGGCCAGAGGAGCAAGAGGGCCTTTTCTGCCCCACGCGAGCCCCCTTTTCACGCCTGACATGAATGAATATGCTCACCAGTCGAATTGCTGAGAGACTTCGCTTATGGCCTACATTTGAGTGCTCTTGTCCTGGCCCTTTGTGTCTTCCGGTCATGCGCACTGGAGTGCTTCTAGCTCACGCAGCTACGCCTTGCTTGCAGCATCCTACAAGCTACAATGAGAACCTTATGCGCGGGCGGTTCCACGGGCTCTGGTAGCTCACCCGGGCTCAATCGCCTCACTATTACAGCTGTGCGTGTGCTCCCATTTCACCCCTTCATTATACCAGTGGAAACCATGGTGCCACCTAAACCAGACCCCCACATCCTGACCGGATCCAGCCCCCCACTTGCATGAGCTCTACTAGCAGTATCCTTGCCGGGAAAGGGGTGCAATAGGGGTGGAGCTGTCCTCCCGGCATACCACACTGAAAGGAAGCCGCATGGTGGGGGTGGGCAGAGGGGGGGCATAAGTAAAATAATTCTGCTTGCTGCAAAGGGGTCTGCTGCCAGCTAGTGCCCCCTGCTCTAGCCTGTATTGCCTAATGAGCTGTGCTGGGCCTGCTGTCGTTCAAGCATACTAGTTTTGCCCTTTGCCACCTATACAACCTCTGTGCTCTGGAGGCAGCGAAGTTTACAGAGCACGATATAAACACATTGGCACTCCTGTATAGAATTTCCCCATGGGTACAGAGCAAGGGACACTTTGGCAGGGAGCGGGAGTTTGGCAACAGAGCACTGCCCCTGCCTGGGTGAGACGGCCTCTGGTTATTCTCCGATTCCCCTGAGCATTTCCTGGCAAGGGCACCATATGTGTTGGACTGATGATCTGAACTCCTGTACCCAACTCCACTATAGATGAACCTATACAAACAGCTTTAAATCATGTGTCGGGGAGATTTGTAAACATTAAAGTAATCATGGGTTGCACCTTTGAGAATATCATTGGACCACATGTAAATATGTAAATTAAGCCCACAAAATCACCCGAGTCCTTTTAGAATGAATTGTTTGCACTCTGCAGCAGACAGTATTGCAGGGGTCTGTATAGAGTGGCTGTTTCTCCTCCTTTTTCTGAGGGCCCCTGTGCGATAGCAGGAGAGCGCCTCTATGCATGAGACGCCTCGAAGTGCTCCTGTGTCTCCAGGATGAGTGCTTCCTACAAACAGGACGCCTGTGTGAAAACGAAGACATCTTCATGCATAAGCCAAATATTATATCAAGCGCTTTTTGTGTTGTTTTTTATTGTTTTGTTTGCCAAATTAAGATTTGTATGTATTCTTGAGATGTATTTTTCCTGGTTGTTGTTTTTTACAATTTTATTTTTGTACTGCGGAAGTGTTTAATAAAACAAAAAAGCTTGGTTTTGCATATTGGTCTGTCCTGGATTATGAGAGTAATGTTGGCTTTTGAGGTCGAGGGCGGAGATCGTCATGCCTTCTGCATGCTGGGGTGGGCCTCGTGGACTCTTCTCGGTGCTTGCTTGTGCCACAGTCTGGAAGTGCGACAGCAGCCTCCGCGCCACTTCCCTTTCTCTCTGCACCGCTGCCGCTGGTTTCCGATGTATTCACACCGGTTGAGAGGTACACACGGGCACAGGTGATTTCAGGTACACGTGCCCCTCTTTAAAAAAAAAAAAAGTCGATTGGAGCGAAAATGGCAGATTGCACGGAGGCGCATAAAAGTGACAACACTGAGAACATTTCAGTTAAACCCACAGACGTACACAAACCGAGAAGATTTTACGCACACGCACACACACACTCTTTTCTACCTTGTCTCAAAGTGGTGTTCACATAAATAAACTAGCATTAGCAACGCCAACGGTTTGGGCTTATGTGTAGGCATGGCAAAGGAACTTGCTAGGCACTGCTGTAGTGGTACGAACTGGCCATTCATGGAAGTAGATGCAAAATGGTGCAAATACCTGGGCATCTAATAGAAGTGCCTGGCAAATGTCGAATACTTGTACACAAGCCATAACTGCTTTTATTTAACAGGACATCAGCTAAGGACATACAACATCGAGTTGCTGAAGGCAGACCTGGTTAAGAAATGGGTTTACACCAGTAGCACGTTTACAACTCCAATGAAGTCATGAACTCCAAGAAGATTGCTTTGAAAACACTGGCAGGCAAGTGCAAAGTTTGATGGTAAGGCTTGATTAAACAGAGCTCAAAGAGTTCGCATGAGGAGGTGTAGTGCTGGCAGCAAGGTGTAGGAACTGGATGGGAATGGCCATAGGGATTAGCATGGCCATGGGCAGTCAAAGGGAGGGCAAATGCCCAAACGGCACCTACACGCTTTGTGTCCTTCCTCATTGAACATCTTGAGACTGCCCCTGGGAGGTAGAGGTGCACAGCATAAATCTACATAACATAGGCCATTACTCCCTATCTGTTCTCTAGTGCATTACTTTCTGATGTCACCTGGGAAGAAAGAACCTATGTGGTGGGTCTGGCACAAATAATGGGATTTATGAAGCTCACATTATTGCTTTCAGTTCTTCGTACGTTTTGTAAATAATGATAGTTTGTCAGTGTGTTTTTCTAGGAAGCTCAGCTACTTCACTGTAATCTAACATCTCGGGCAAGATATTGTGAGGTTGGCATGGAGACAAGAAGTAGACACAGCCACCAGGAATCCGTTTGAAATATTTTATTTAAGACAAGGGGTTGGGATAAATACCTAACTTGCCCTATTGAAAATGGGCGCAGTCTCGACCATAACAGTAAAAGAATAATTGTTCAAAGTCTGTTAGTCAAAAATCAAAAACGATGTCTGTCTGTAACCTACGTTTGACCTCACTTTCTAGACAGATACTGTGTATGGGTCTGGACAACATAAACAAGCCAAAACTGTTGGCTTTGCTACTGCTTGTTTTTAACAGGAGTTCCGTGAAGGACAGGGAGAGTGCTTATAAATCGAGTGGCTGAAGGCAGACCTGGTTTAGGCATTTTTATTGCATCAGTAGAAAGTTTACAACTCCAAGTATGTCATTAACTCTCAGAAGGCTGCGTGAAAAACACTGGAAGGCACTTGGAGTGCAAAGTTTGATGGCAAGGCTTGTTTAAAGTTAGCTCAAAGAGTTCGGATGAGGTGTTTTAGGCAGGAACTGGTTGGGAATGGCCATGGGGATTAGCATGGCCATGGCAGTAACAGGTAGGCAAATAACCAAACACTTACAGGCTGTGTCCCTCCTCAAATGCCATCCCTCCCACTCTGTACTCTAATGCAATAGATTCAGCTTATAGTCCAAACTAATACAAAAAATGGAGTGGCTGAAGGCAGGCCTGGTAAGACGTTTGTATTATACTGGTAGCGTGTTCACAACTCTATTTAGTCATTAACTCTCAGAAGACTGCTTTAAACAAACAATGGTAGGCAGCCGTACCATCAGGCTTTGCATTCAAAGAGTTTCCATGAGGTGTTCTGGGCGGGCAGAGGCAGGAATGGGTTGGTTGCATAACCAAACACCACCTACAGACTCTGAATACCTCCTCATATACCATTCCTTCCTATCTGTAGTGCAATGCAATACTTAGAGGGGATTGGGTTCTCCGACGTATTCCATATCTATGACAGTAATCACCACAGCTGTGCTGCTTCGGAAAATCTTTCTGCGTCGATGACATCGATACGCCGTCCTCGAGGACCTCCTCTGACGGCTGACGTCACCGGATGTTATAAGTAGGACGCACGACGCCCGTAGCTCCAGTTCTGTTTTTTCTGCGAACGTGTTCGCTTCGGAGATCTCGGCGTGCCTCGACTCTTTGGAGTTTCTGTTCTTTAGGTTCCTCGAACCTGTTCGTTTGTGAAGTTTATCGGGATGTCTTCCTCTTCTTCCACCCCGTGTCCGGGCTTCAAGAAGTGTGGGGACTGAGGGTCCAAGATCTCGGTGACGGACTCGCACGACGCCTGCCTCTGGTGCCTCGGGGAGGCCCACGACACGGATGATTGTGTCGACTGCCAGTCTCTTACGTCCAAGGCCTTGCGGGAGCGTAAGAAGAAGCTGTCGGTCGGTAAGGTGTCCAAGCCCCGGAAGTCGAGGTCCACTGGGCTTTCGATGGACAATTCGAGGGGTGACTTTCCGCATCGTCGTCGTAAGTCTAGGAGGTCTCTGTCCCGGAGTGGGTCCCGCCACTCCTCTGCCTCTTCGAGGCACTCACAGAAGCGCCGTCATCGGTCGCCTTCCCTGTCCTCGTCCGAGGACTCCGCCCATCGGCGGGTTGCTTATCCCACCAAACATTCCTCTCCAGAGGAATGGGCTTCCTTTGGGAAGAAAATGTTGGCGATTCTTGAATCGCAGGGTTCCGGTCCGTCTGCGCCTCCGAGAGGGGTCGGCCGCGACCGTACTAGAGACACTCGGGTGGTCGGCACGATTCGCGGGAGAGGTCCCGCTCGGACAAGGGGAATCGTTCTAGTCATGCCCGTTCCAGGTCCCGGTCCTCGATGCCCTCGAGACCGCGTGAACCTGTGAAGTCTTCGAAGAAGACATCGACGCCTGCGGCGCCGAGGTCGTCGATGAACTCTCTCGAGGCTCCACCTCTGAGGATGTAGTCGACGTCATCGATGCCTAGGCTGTTGAGAGACACGCTCGGGGCTCCGCCCTCGAGGCCTGTGTCAAAGCTGTCGATGCTATCGGCGCTGCGCTAAACGTCGACGCCGATTCACTCGACGCCTTTCGAGGCTGTTTTGTCGGAGGTACCCCGTGGCACGGTGGAACCCCCTAGAAAGGCTCTGGCCAAAGCTAAGAATGTCTTTGTCCCTCATTCTGTGCCCACTATCCAGCCTATGGATTATATTTCTGAGGTGGATGAGGGTTCTGAAGATGGGTTGGTCCCTGATACAGTTCGAGACGAGATTATCTCTGGTCATAGCCAGATTGAGGACCTGCGTCAGTCACTGCACGACACCAGCGGTCTGGACACCTCTCCGGAAGTGGAGTTCTGTAGGCCTGAGCCTGGCACTCATGCCGAGTCCTTGTACCGGCGCCTTATGTCGAGGGTCACCGAGTACTTGGGGTGGTCTGCACCACCAGTGGATTTTTTGCAGGATGATCTGGCGGATATCCTCGACCAAGGTCCACCAACTGACCCGGTACTGCCATTCCATATGGCTCTGCAAAGAAGGGTGGCAGCGGCTTGGACTGCTCCGGAGAGTCTCCCGGCAGTGGGCAAGTCTTTGCCGTGAAAATACTGCCCAGCCAGTAGCGACCCCTGCTACTTGACCATGCACCCCACTCCGGAGAGTTTGGTGGTGCAGGCGGCTACGGCCCCAGCAACGCAGGCGTCATATCCTACCATCCCTCCTGATGGGGATGACAAGCATTTTGATGGCTGGGCAAAGAAAGTGTTTTCTTCAGGGGGTATGGCTCTTCAGGTGGCCAACTCCGTATGTGCCTTGTCACGTTTCACGCACACTCTGTGGAACTGTATTTCCTTAGTGGCTGAACATATTCCCAAAGGGGACGAACGGGATGGTTTTCTTGATATTATTCAGGATGGCAAGGATGCCCTGTGTGAGTCCGTTCTGTCGGGTTTGGACATGGCAGACTGTCAGCCGGTCCATGGCGGCGAGCACCATAATACGCAGGTTTGCGTGGTTGAGGAAGTCGGGGTTTGCTCCTGATGTGCAAGCCAGGCTCCTCAACATGCCCTTTGATGGTGAACATCTTTTTTGGCAGCAAGGCTGACGAGAGCCTTGAGAGGTTGCAGTCCTCTAAAGCTGCAGCAAAGTCGTTGGGCGCTGCAGTCCGCCAACCTCTGCCTTTTTGTCCTAGGGGACAGCAATGGAGGGGAGGTTCCTTTTCGTTATTACTCATCCTTTAGTAAAGCGAGAGGAGCTGCAAGTCAAAGGGGCAACCGTAGGAGTGCCAGAGGTGAAAAGCAAGGTACTTGAGTTGCCAAGAAGGCTGCGCGAGCAGTTGTCTCGTTGCCCTCGGGCAACGCCGCAGCCGCTTCTGCTCAGTAATGAGGCCATGTCCCATGGTTCGCCGGTTGGGGGAAGGCTGGCGCAGCATCTTGTAGAATGGCGTGCCATTACTTCAGATGTGTGGGTTCTGGAGATCATAGCCCATGGCTACTGTCTTCCCTTTCGGCAGAGGCCTTGCGACAATCCACCAGGGAATCTCTCTTTGAAGAGTCCGGATCCGCTCCTTGCGCAGGAAATACAAGCCCTGCTGGAGAAAGGCACCATAGAACTGGTGCCTGTAGCGGAGAGGAACAAGGGATGGTATTCCCCTTATTTTTTGATTTCGAAGAAAGACGGGGGATTGAGACCCATCATGGGCTTGCAGGGTTTGAACTAACTCCTCAGGAAGGACAAGTTCAAGATGGTTACTCTCTCTCAAGTCCTCCAGGCCCTTCAACTTCAGGACTGGTTGGTGTCTCTCGACCTCAAGGAAGCTTACTTTCATGTGCCGATCCATCCCAAGCACAAGAAGTACTTGAGGTTCGCGGTTGGCGACTCGCACTTTGAGTTTCGGGTCCTGCCGTTCGGATTGACCTCCGCCCCGTGGGTCTTCACCAAGCTCATGGTGGTGGTGGCAGCGTATCTCAGGAAAGGGGAGATTCACGTCTACCCCTACCTGGACGATTCGTTGATCAGGGTGCTCTCTCACGAGCAATCTGATGAGGAGGGCTCCGTTTTGGCTACCCTGGCTGGAGGTGACGATCGTGACGGACGCATCCCTCACGGGATGGGGAGCTCATGCCAACGAGATGACAGTCGGCGGTTGTTGGTCTCCGTCGGAGTCCAGGCTCCATATCAATCTGTTGGAGCTGAGGAACCTCAGGCTTGCCCTGAAGGCTTTTCTGCCGACTGTACGAGGAAAGAATGTCCTGATTCTGACGGACAACACGGTGGCCATGCACTACCTTAACAAAAAGGGGGGGCAGGGTCACTTCCTCTGTGCAGGGAGGCGATGCAGCTCTGGTTCTGGGCCATCCAGCAGGACATTTCGATCTCGGCAGTTCATCTGGCCAGAGACGAAAACGAGACGACAGACGCTCTGAGCAGGCAGAGCGCAATCACTCACAAGTGGGAGTTGGCTCAGGAGATTCTCCTGGAGATTTTCACCCTTTGGGGGAACCCTCAAGTGGATCTCTTCGCCTCCAGTGTCAACCAGAAGTGCAAAAGGTTCTGCTCGCGGGAATTTCCTCCAAGAGGTGCCTTAGGGGACGCGTTCGTGGTGGAGTGGTCCTTCCCACTGCTGTACGCGTTTCCTCCAGTCCCTGTCATTCCGCAAGTGCTGCGGAGGTTACGAAGGTTCGGTTACTGGATGATCCTCATTGTTCTGGCATGGGCCCAGAGGATGTGGTACTCGGACCTTCTAGACTTATCCATCTGCCCTCCACATCGTCTTCCCTACCAAGATGATCTGCTCTCACGGGAGGGGGGGTCAGGTTCTCCATCCAGAGGTCAGATCCCTCAACCTTCATGCTTGGCTTCTGAAAGGTTGAGGTATAAGGATTGGGACCTCCCTGAAGACGTGATGGAGGTGTTGCTTTCGGCCAGACGGCCGGCAACAAAGTCCCGTTGCCGTTGGAGAAAGTTCTGCGACTGGTGCAGGGTTCAGAATGTGGATCCTTTTTCATGTGACATTCCTGTCGTTCTGTCTTTTTTGCTTTCTTTGGCCCACAAGGGCCTGCAAGTGGGTACCATTAAAGGTTACCTGGCGGCGCTGTCTATATTTAAGCGCTTGTCTGAGGAGTGTTCTTATTTTAAAATACCTTTAATTTCTCTGTTTCTGAAAGGGCTCACTAATGTGTTCCCTCCGTCACCTTTCCAGGTGCCCGATTGGGATCTGAACCTTGTTCTCAAGTTTCTCATGGGTGCTCCCTTTGGGCCTTTGCATTCCTGTCCTTTGAGACTGTTAACCCTTAAAACTGTATTTTTAGTTGCGGTCACTTCGGCTCGCAGAGTGAGTGAGTTACAGGCACTTTCAGTTAAGCCACCCTTCACTGTGTTTCATAAGGACAGGGTTGTCCTTAGAGTTCTTCCTTCCTTTCTTCCGAAGGTGGTGTCGGAATTTCATCTAAGCCAGAAGGTTATGCTTCTGGCATTTTATCCTCCCCCACATCCTGGTAAGGAAGAGGAGAGGCTCCATAGGCTGGATCCTAGGAGAGCTTTAAGCTTCTACATTTCACGCATGTCCCGGATCAGAGTGGACGATCAACTCTTTATTGGTTACGCTGGAAGGCGTTTGGGACAAGCTATTACTAAGCAGACTTTGTCTCGATGGATTATCTTGGCAATTTCTGAATGTTACCGCTTGGCGGGTAAGGACCCTCCGGTAGGCTTACAGGCTCATTCTACCAGGGGTATGGCTGCCTCTACTGCCCTGAAGAGGGGTGTTCCGATTCGTAACATCTGTGATGCAGCCACCTGGGCTTCGGTCCATACTTTTGTACGTCACTACTCCCTCGATTTTATCCGGGGGCAGGATCTGGCCTTTGGCAAGGCGGTTCTTTACTCTGCAATTTGATTGAGCATTCTAAATTTGTATATTCTAAATTCTTTTCCCACCTCCTTACGTTGGTACTGCTTTGGGAGTCTGTCATAGATATGGAATACATCGGAGGACCCAATCCCCTCGAAGAACAAGTTACTCTCTTACCTGGTAACGTTCTTTCGATGACATGGTCCGACGATGTATTCCATATCGCTCCCTCCCTGCCTACCCCGCTACAGAATTTCTTATGCGATTGCAGCTTACGTTTCCGCAAGGCTTTCTGTGGTCATACTGGCAGAAGATTGGTGCCACACGTTCTGGGAAAAAACTAGAACTGAGGCTATGGGCGTCGTGCGTCCTACTTATAACATCCGGTGACGTCGGCCGTCGGAGGAGGTCCTCGAGGACGGCGTATCGACATCATCGACGCAGGACGCAGACGCCGAAAGATTTTCCGAAGCAGCACAACTGTGGCGATTACTGTCATAGATCTGGAATACGTCGTCGGACCATCCCATCGAAAGAACATTACCAGGTAAGGGAGTAACGTGTTCTTTCAGTTTATAGCTGCCCCAAGCGACACCTAGTAGCCCCGACTAATTAGAACAATGGTTTACGGCATACACTGCCTGTGTTGCTGCCATCGCCGTGCCCCAACCATTAAAAACCACTGTAATGTGACAAGGGAAAAGATCTTCAAGCACTGGCCCCCGCTCTCCCACCTCCAGCACTTCCCCCCAGGAAAAAGTCACATGAATCAGACGACGATAAGGGTGGGGGGCTCTACCATCAAAGCCAAGTATTTATGTTTGATTTTTTTTCTTACCGAATGCCATATTCTTGGTAGCAGCTCACTGGTTTCTTGCCGCATTATAACATGCAAGCGAAAAGCCGAAAAAAAAGGTAGCTCCTTGGCTTAATGCATGTGCTGAAGTTGTCCGTTTGGAGACTGGCAAAATGCTTGAATCAAGGGGAGAACTCGGCCTTTTATCCCTAACCACGTATGCCTTGGCTTCATGTCTCCCTTTTATACCCTGGGTACTTAGAATTGTCCCCCTGGGCTTTTGGTAGAATATGGCAATGTGACGCAACTCATTAATACTCACTGCATTGATAGCTGTATTTGTCCTGCTCCCAGAATCAGCCGTGGACTCTTTTGGTTTCCCTATTGATATAAAAACAGTTTTTAATCCAAGGTCATGTCTCCTGTTCTCATTTATGCTGATGTCTGCAAAACCACCAATAACTGAATAAAATATCTATGAAGAATCTATACTGGCTATGGATTTGGCACCCCTCCCCTGCCAAAGATGTAGAAGTAACACGTTTTTTCTTACGCATTTATTTTTGGATAATATGTTCGCCCAGCGACTGATTTTAATTCACAGCAGTGCTTTCCTTTCAAGCAACCCAGCATCTGATCCAAAAAGGTGGCCTTTTGAAGACAATATAAGGGATAGTCCATTGTGTAGCCTGTTCCGTCAGAATGTGTGCCGTAAACTTTATTTTGAAAGCATTCTTTCCGAGAAACATTCATTTTGCTATGACATGGTGGTTTATCAGGTAAGCTAGCTTGTTATGACAAAAGCCATAGATTTCCCTTGGCTGCAGTCACAAGTGAAGTATTAGTCGACTGACATCTGAGGTACAGAAAGCCATTTGGCTACTCGAATATCTCGCGCTAGAGAACAGCAGATACATCTTCCAAATTCAATTATGGAGGGGCAACACCACCATTTCCAAGTGATAAAACAGTTTAGCTTGTGCCCTGAAGATGGGGCGAGCCAGGGTCTAAAGAAGAACATGTCAGATCAAGAGAATTGGGGAACGTCGCTGTAATGATTTTGTCAGCCGCCATGACAGAAGCACGCCAAGCAAAATTCAAAACCGCTACGATGATTGTTTCTCAGAACCGGGCTCAGCTTGACAGATAACCGAATTTATGTGTAAAATGTAATTGCCCAAATTGCAATACATGACTTTGGGCTTACTGCACAAAACACCCAGACTCGCTTGTAGTGGAAAAGGTTGCTTTAATGTGATGGGCCAAAGCTCCCAAATAAACGCTAACCTGGCCCCTGGCCTTACAGACTAACATATCTGTTTTTAACAATTTTCCAAACAAATTAATAATTAAACATTTTCAATTCCCCCAACAATGAAATACATAAGTCAATTTAAATTCCTCCCTACCTATCCCTTGCTCCCTACTGTCTCCTTACCATCTTCTCCAGCCTTCCTTCCCGCTTTCTACAATCTTCTCCCCGGGGCTATGCCCCTCCATCTTCATTACCTGTTTCCCCTCTTTGCTCCCCCTTGGTAGCCCTTTCGTGCCAAACAGCGCCACCCCCAGCCTTTCCCGCGCTATTCCCCCATTGTGCTTCCCGCCCCCCTCATCCAAAGGGGCCATGTCCCCAGCATCAGAAAAACCCTCCCCATAGGTGTTCTTTCTGCCCCACCTCTACCATTCTACCTTCTAACCCCAACTCTTTATCATTTTTTGCACTTGCACCTGCATATCCAAAAGGTAGTAACTGTTCCCATAAACCGACAGATGAACGCCATCCTCCTGGAAAACCAAAAAATCCTCATACACGATCTCTCTGTGCACTAGAACGTGCACCACTGCCAAACTGCAAAATTTCATCATCTCCCTATTCATTTTCTTCCTAGTCCGCTCTACTGCTCTCTCACTTGCCGTGCCCCTCCATACTCTCCTTGGCAGCAGCTTAAAACATACCAAACTTATCTTTGGCCATATCTCCCTGATCCACACCAAGTCCCTCTTCATTTTCCTCAACAGGGCCACGCCTGTTACAAGATCATTCTCTCCTGCATGTATAATCAGCCCTTCTGGGACCCCATAACGCTCCTTGAGCCCCGCCAACATGGGCACCAGCTGATCCCATCGAAGCCCCCCTAAACCATCTCACAAGCGCCACCTTGTAACTACACCCCCAATTGAGTACCAAAAATCCTTTTCTCTGCCTCCTTCCCCCACCCATTACACAATTGAATGACCAACAATCCAAATCTGCAGCATCTCTCCCGTCCTCTGAGCCACATCTGCAAAAGAAATTACATTGTCACTTTCCAGTATCCAACCTTACCAGACCCCCCGGCCCTCCCCTTTGCCCCCCATTATTCCCCTCTCAGACAGCTCCTTTCCCCAGGTCCCTAATATACCCTTTGTATTTCCCTGACCTCCACCGGCTCAAGCTTTTAACCTTATCCTCCGATAACCCCAACCGGCTACCTTCAGATGCCGCCCCCATACTGCATGAATGAGTTCCAAACTCCTCTGCACTTCCCCCACCGCCCCAAAGCCTTTCTCAACACACCCAACACTTGAGCCGCCGAAACTACCGCTCCATCCTCCTGCTTGAAAACTAACCACGATCCCCCCCCACATAAATCCTTCCAAACCCGACCTGACCTAACCGGGCACTCCTCCTTGCTACCCCACCCCAGCAACACCCAGCATCCCCTCCCCTTTTGATCCATCTGTGACCTCCTAATCATAATAGCCACCCCCGCTTCCGGGAAATAAATATCTTCCCAATGCAGGCCACCTTTCCCTCCTTTCCCCCCTACCAGCTGAGACACCCTGAACGCCCCAAAAAACAACCAAGTAAAACATCCTGAAAACATGACCCACCCCCCTCCCAAGCCGACCAGCAAATCCTGTCCAGAGCCCGGCATAATCTGGCCAACAGAGCCGCCGAGATAGGCCTCCTGCTGTCCTTCTCCCTCCTATTCTCCCTCGTCCAGCCCTCTAACATCCTGTTCGCCATTTCCCAGCTGTTGGGCTGTAAGCCCCAAAACCACTTCCCATAAAAAGCGAAGCCCGCCATCTTCCCCACTATTGTCGCCTTCGACCATCCTTTGTCCATGCACCCTAATAGAAAATTGACCACATCATCCCTTCTACGCTTATCGGCATCCTCCCTACCCTTCCAGCTACGCGCTCCACCTTTTATGAATTCCGCCCATGCCCTCCTGTATGCTGCCCTGGACGCCGGGGCCAGCGAACCCTCCACTAAAGACGGTGCTCTCAACTTCCTATCTTCCACAGCTCTTCCTGGATCCGCTGTCCCTTCTGCTCCTGGTGCCAGTCCACGGCCATTGAAAACGAGATAATGCATCAGCGATGCCATTATCCTTCCCCAGTACGTGTGTTGCCTTAAACACCACATTCAATTCCATACAGCGCAACACAAATTCCCTCCTTAATCTCGCCACCCTCTGGTCCCTTGCCGACTGCCTGTTCACTACATGAACCACGCATTAATAAAAGTTCACTTTCCTGTTCTGCAATTCCTTTCGCCACAATTCCATTGCAACCACCAAAGGAAAAAATTCCAGAAATGCTATACTTCTCCCTTCTTTCAGCCATTGCGATGGACACTTTTCGGTGCACCATTTGCCCCCCCAAAAGATTCAAAATCGCCCTGCACCTGCCGCATCTGAAAATATCTGTACTTCCCATTACACAGGCTCCCCTTGGAGCCACATGGACACCCCGTTAAAACTCTCCAGAAAAGACGACCAAATCCTACAGTCTTCTCGAACCGCCCCTGACACCCTTACCCGATAATGTGGGCACTTTGCTCCCGTCATAGACCTCGTCATGTTCCTACAAAATGTACGCCCTGGGGCCACCACCCTGCATGCAAAATTCAAATGCCCTCCTAGCCTCAGCATCTCCACTGTCATCTTCCGAGCACCTATCGCCTTTTTCAGCAAACCTACCAGCTTGCTCACCTTGTTGTGCGGTAAGCGTGAGGTCGTGGCCACCGAGTACAATTCGATCCCTAAAAAGGTCAACACCACTGCCGGTCCCTCAGTTTTGTCCTCTGCCAATGGCATCCCCTACTCCCGCATCAGAGCCTGAAACATCCCTAGCATCTCCCTGCACTCCCTTTCTTTGCCCGCCCCTCTAATGAACAGAAAATCATCCAAGTAATGCACTTTCCGAACCCAAACGATATGAAAAAACCCACTGCAAAAAAGAACTGAAACGCTCAAACAAGGCGCAAGAAATTGCACAACCCATAGGCAAGACCTTGTCTTTGTAAATGTGGTCCTCAAATTGCATTCCCAGCAGCCAAAATTCCTCCGGGTGCACCAGCAGCAACCTGAAAGCCGCCTTAATGTCGCAGTTGGCCATGAAGGCCCCACGCCCCGCCTCCCTCACTAAACCCACCGCCTGATCCACACTCGCATATGAGACCCCACAATCCTCCGGGGCAATGAAATAGTTTACCGACATGCCCTCTGGCCACGATAAATGGTGTATTAACCTAAATTCCCCCGGGCACCTTCTTGGGCATGACCCCCAATGGGGACACTACCAAATCCCCCGGCAACTCCGTAAATGGCCCAATGAGACTCCCCGCTGCCATCTCTTTGTGCAGCTTTTCTCTTACCACTTCAACATTTTCCCTGGCCGACTTCAGATTTTCCGCCGAACCCTTGGACCCTGATAACCCACCCTGAAACCGTCCAGAAAACCCTCTCTCAAAACCTTCGCCTTGTCCCTGTCCGGGTATAAATTGAGCCATTTTTCCAGGACCTCCACCTTAACTGGATTAAAAGCCTTTCCCCAGAACCCCTCGACCTGCTCCTCAGCCTCTCCTCCTGCCCCCCTGCTGGAAACTCTGCGTGATCTGGTGCCGCTCTGCACCCCTGCTGCACTTGTGTCTGAACCTACATACTGTCCTTGTGCAGCCTTCCTTGTTGAAAAGCCCAACATGCTGCTGAGGGCTGACTTCTTCCTCCTCCCCAACCCCATCTGGTGCGGGGCAACCAGGAAAGGGCCGCTAAGGCACGGACAAACCACTCGCTGTGTGCAATGTTGGAGCTGGCCTCATCGGCGCTATCCACTGCAGCCAGAGAACCATGCCGATCTCACCCCACACTGCCTGGCTGTCCTCTGCCATCCTTGCCCTAAATTCTTCGTCATAACGTACCCACGTGAAACCTCCAAAACTTGGAAATGTCTTCCGAATAACATCCATATATTTCCACAGTGCCACACACCTCTCCGGAAATTTCTCACAATAGACACTTGCATAAATAATAAATGCCGACGTCCAATTCTCAATCGTCCTCGACACCTTTGGACGCAAGGCCAACTCCCTCTCCTCTTCCTTCGAACCCTCCTTGGCTCTCACCTCCCCATGCAATAGCTTGAACAGTTCCACAAACTCCCCCGCCCATATCTTGTCCTTTGTTGATGTCATCAAATGTGCTCCTACTGGTTTCGTAATGCCCATGTTTGGCAACTTCTTCTCCTTTCCCTTACCCTTTGCATCCTTCTCCTTTGGAACCTGTACCTCGGGTGCTCAATCACCCCATCCGTCTGCACCTCCACCGAAGAAACCGTCTCCACCTCCAAGGTCCCCATAGCCTGCAAGCCAATCCCTCTCTTTGCCCCTTGGGCCCCTGCCCCTTCCCTTCTTGCCCCCAACCTCGTGTCCCCCCTCTCCCTTGCCGCTGACCAGTCCCCTTCCCGCTCACCTCTTTCTGCCCTGCCGTCGCCCATCTGCAGCCTGGCCTCCACTCCAACGCTCCTCATCTCTTTCCTTATTGGGGTCCTACTGTGGGGACAAAACATGTCAACAGTCTCACCAAACCAGACCCCCCCCCGACCTCTTGCACCCCAGCCCCCTTGCTCCTGGCTTTCCCCTTCCCACCTTAAACCCCTTCTCACCCTATCCCTCCTCCTTACACCACTGTACCCCTCATCCTCCCATAAAGAATAATTCTTCCAAAAGAACATGAGTAATTTGTTCGCTCCGTTTTGTTTCTTTAACCCCTTCATCATCCCCCATGTAATACCATGGCTGTTGCAAGCACATGCTCGGGCCGGACAGATCCTCCTCCTGTGAGCCTGGGGCGTCCGCCCGCCACTCCTTCTGCGTTTTCTCGGCGGGGCCGTAGGGACCCTTTCCTGGTCATCTCTTCTCGGACGAGGGGTCCTCTCCTCCACTCTTCTGTCTTCTGCGCTAGGGGCCGTGCTACACCCTCTGGTCTGTTCTCGCAACTCGGCCTCTGAAACAGCCGAAATCCTCCTAGCAGGGGACGCTGCTCCGTGCCTCTCCCTTTCCTCATTAATCCAAGGGGACAGCTCTCTCCTCCTCCCACCTGCACTCTTCTACGGGTATTTTCCCCCCTGCCCTGTCGCCCCTCTCTGCACCCCAGCACTCCCCACCTACCTGCCCTGCACCTTTTTGCAACCTCCTATCATTCACTTCTTCCACTGGGTCTTTATCCCCCAAACCCCTACCGGACCCCTCTCCTACCTCACCAACCCTTTTTGACGCTCTCCTGGGCATCTCCCTCCTACGCCTCCTGTCCCCGCTATCCCAATATTCCCTACTCCCAGCCGCAGGGCTGCAGGCCACCACTGCCGCAAGGGCCCCATCCGCTGCAGCTCTCCGCTGTGGCCTCCCCCCATCAACCTGTTTCTCCCCCGTAACCTCCTCCACCGCCCCTTCCAGCTGGGCCTTAGACGCCCTGCTGATAATTGCCAGGGCCTCAATTAACCATTTCTTATTTGCCCCCTGACGCACAATCCTACTGCAGCAGCGCTGGTCCAGTTGTGCCCCAGCCTACCTGACCCCAATGAACAGCAGCCTCCCAGCCACTTACTCCCTATGGCACTGCCTGACAAGGGGAAGAAAAGCTACTTATCAGCAGCCAGGCACTTTCCTGTGCCAACACCACACCACCTAAAATGGATCCTAAATAAATGTGGCCACAACCTGTTTGAAAATTAACAGCAACTGGCTGTCTATAAATTACCAAACCTATTCAACTCTCTATATGATTTTATCATTCAATATATATATATATATATATATATATATATATATATATATATTTTTTTTTTTTTTTTAGTTATACCTGCCTGTAGAAAATCTATAATGTACCCCTTAAAATCCCAACCACACTCCTAAAACCTGATCAGCAGAAAATTAAACCCCCCAAAAACAGTGTGGCTGCCACTGCTCCCATCTCTGCAGAAGCAGCAGATTACACAGCCACCTGGAGGCGCGCGAGCAGCACAGCACTGATATGCCTCTTCAGTGGAAGGCTGACATGCCTCTCCTAATTTACTTTTGCAATAATAGTGCGCCCCCTTTAAGCCTCCTCTGGCCGTACTCCGATACCGCGCTGAATGAAGTGGGCGCCGGGGCACACGCGCCACAAGAAAGTGATCCGTTCCGCACCCCCGGGGACGAAAACCACCCTAAATACAACCCTAAAACCCACTCTTTCCCTTCAGGGCAACTGCGGGAACTGCCACCAGACACTGCGGCCGGCACATGGCGGCGCCGACAACACCGGATGGAGCACACTAAACACCTGCTACCCCACGGATAAACCCTCCTCTGCCTGACAGCGTCAGCCAACGCGGGGTCCCTCTACAAAAGGTACCATTAGGCGTACCTTATCTATGTTTGTATCATTATTTTTTTTTATAAACCTGCACAAATGTACGCAATATCTATGCCTGCCCGCCCAACACTAACATGAAAACCTGCCTCACCTCCGCTACTGCTAAGCTACATGGCCCCACACAGGGAAGGCTCGGGAGCGGGCCACCTGGACAAACACTCGTCCTCAACCGTCGCCTGCTCTCGAACCTTCCCTGTCCCCTTAAATACCCCCAGCGGGGCACTATATGTGTGCAGCGCCCAAAATCACCCCGGGGGAAACGCTTCGCGTTCTCCCTGGGCCCCCTTTCAATCGTAAATCTCCTGAAAGCATTTTATACCATGTCCAAATGTAATGTGGCCCCCAATTAGAATCTTTAAAGTCACTATGTCTGAACCTATGTCTTAGATTTTGAAATACTGTACACTACGCCTCTGCAATAATAACTGAGAGTGCTCGATGGAGGCGCGTGGGAGAGGTGCAGGGCTGGCTGCCCAAATCACCCCAACAGGGACATTCCCATTGCGATTGGCGATGGCACATTGTGCAAGAGTAGGACAGGACAGGACGTGCTCCTGAAGTGGTGTTCTGTGTTTAAGGGGAGCCAACTGCGAGGACTGGGTCACGGGGAGGGGGTGTGACAAATGATGTACTCACTTCAGCTCCTTCGTGTGACAGTAGTGTGGACAGTCATGCACATCTCTGTACAAACATCCGTAAATGTGCGGCTCCTTCCAAAGTTCATCTTTTCCTTTCCAGCTCTGCAGCACTGCATTACGAAAGCTATTGCCTGAATTGGCTGCTCACAGCCTGCGCCTTACATCAGCATGCTCCCATGGCCCCTGCATTGGCATAGCACTGAACTGAACCCAGGTAACTTTTATGGGTCCGGAGAGAAACGGAGATCACGAGCGTTCATGGCAAAAGCCTCACTCTGACAAGGATGCCCTGAAAAGCGATTTAAAATGCTTCACTTTTCTGTGCAGACAGCTGAAATTCATGTGTCACTAACGCAATGTAAATAATTTCAAAATACACACGTACGTTTTGCAACCCGTATGCACCCTATCCAGTAATAAAACAGAAATATGACAAGACCATGAAAAACTACATACATTTTTTCTTTTTTGTCAGATTAAAAGAAAAAAACTCCATTCAATAAGAATTCCAATTTTTACAGTATAAAACCTGAACAAAAGCAACATTTGAAATCCGGATGTCCTTACGTTCGTCTTTGTTCTTTACAGGAACTTTAGACCACCACTGCTCGGCATCTAGGAATTTCACTAGATCCTACCAGAACTACAAACTGAGACTGATTGTGACTTAGTTCCTATGCGGGCGACACCTGACACAATTGTACAGGCAAATTCAGACTGTAACCCTGCTGAATTGTCCTACTGTTTATTCCAATGTCATTGTAACTAAGTTCGCAAGTATCCTTTATAATGTTTGCGCCCGGCTACATGCGGGTTTGGTTTTGCGATATATCAAATAAACAAACAAACGAACAAGATAATCAACGGTTCGAGAAATTTAGTCAGTGCGATCATGCTGCTTGATTTGTTCCCTGACATTACCAATGCCCACCAGAGAGCCTGATCTTCACTCTCAAGGTCTGATAGGAGATGACGAAAACATTGACTTTCTACTAGAGCAGGGCAAACAGTGACCAGATGTTTAATGGTTTCCACAGTTACCAAATCTTTACAAAACTGACATTTGTCAAAATCCGATTGCCCTCGAAGAAATTGGATCTCCTTTGTGTGTAGTAAGTTCTGTATGATTTTATTTGGAAGACACATGGTATCTTTCCCATTCAAAGATGGCCGGCTTGTTTCCAGAAAGCTTCATTAGGCAGCAGTAATCCAGGATGGCTGCCTCCATGTTAGAGCTCACTCAAAATCAAAGAGTTCCGAGATGGGCAGGAATCGGTGGGATTAGCCGTAGGAATTCAATTGGATGGGGGTGGAGAATGGGTGGGATTACAACTGTATACCTCCTCCAATGTCATCCACCATTGGAAAAGCCTTGCAAACCCATTACTAAAGCCCATATTTGAAGCTCTTATGTTAATGACGTTTTGGCTTTTAAGGTAGCGCTTTCAGCGCCACCTAATAGCACAAACTTATCGAGGGGGACCAGCTTGTGCCAGGACTTTCTGCCATGCAATGCGAAATGTAATTTGAATGGTTCCTTCCCTACAGTGGATCTGTGATTTTTTCCCCAGTTATTTTAGCACCGGACCTGCAGCCCACTTATACAAGCACAGATCAAATTTCAGGGGGACATACAGTGAAGAGGTGTTTCAAGGGAGCGCACACATACAAAGACTATGCACTTATTCTCTAAGGTGACCTGAGTAATTCAGGAGCTGCTGGACAAAGGCACAACGATGCTGTGTCCAGCCCCCTTGCTTACATTAGTGTCAGGGGCATGTTTGGGGGATGGAAAATGCAAGTGTGACAGCAGCAGATTAACCCGCGGCTGCCAGACTTTAAACAAAATAAGAAATCATGGCAGGGCCATAAATGATCCTGTCATGATTTGTGTCTGTTCTGATGGGCGCAGGGGGAGTACCCCCATTTCTGGTAATTTCAAAGTAACGGTTTATTGAGAGGCCACTCTCAACACAGGGAATTCCTTCCCTCCCCAAGCAAGGTGTCGCCCAACAAACTGTTTAATGTCAGTTCTTTATTCAGCCCTACCTCCAATTCATCCCATACCCCTTGGATCTCTCCCCCCAGAGCTACCAATTAGCCAAGAACCAGGCTGGTGTACAGGAAATATATTTGTATTCATTTGAATGATAAATAATAGAGGATCACACTAAATCGACACATGCCACCTTCTTTGTGGCTCCCAATTAAACTTCGTGTTACACAAATAAATCACACAAGTTGGTTGGGAAAACCAAATTACAATTCTTTACTTTCTACAGATTTCACTTCAAGAAATAATCAAACTGGTCAATGAAAAACATCAATTACATGTGCAATGCGGTGCAATTTCAATTTTCCTGCCCACTTAAAAGGCTAGCAGTTTGATTTACCGATTGGTACAAATGTGTATGGCAATTATAATTTCACCAACACCTTTTTCTTTAAAATAAACACAGGGTGATTTAGCAGTTGGTTGTTCAGACCCCCCATCCCCTACTTTGGTCTGTGGTGGGGAAATCGGACAGAAAAATTGGGATGATTTAAGAATTTTGGATTTCATACCTGCCTCCACTTAAAGGCCTGTGTTGTGGAAGCTGTATACATAGGGTTACCCAATTAAACTACAGTCTATAGTTTTCAGCGCACACTGAGAATGAGCTTTGTTAATTTTGAATTTTAACAAAAATCACCCTGTGGTGTTCTGCCAAAAGGGAATTAATTAAATTAATCTTTTTTTGTTAAATGGGCTAAGGATCTACACAGTTTTGCCTTCCACCCCCGGCCCACTCTCAGGGGAAAGGTTTAAGGCAAGCAGATTCCCCCACCTTTGGTTTTAATCGGCTCAATTCTACTCACACTGAAAGCCCCTCTTTAAAGTTCAGGAAAGCAAGCTGCATTTCAGCACCCTCTTGGAGGACAGGGCAGGGGTCTGGTCACTCCGCTCTCAAGAATGGTCCCCAGCTCTTCACCATAGGGCTCAGTCAGCTTTTTTAGGCCTCCCCAGCAATAGACAGCTCCACCCAGATGCAATCTCCTTTTGTGTTCTCTTGTGGCTGTCATATGGTAATTTTCAGCAGCTTGTTCCTTCTCTCATAGTGCATCCACTTTATATAGCAGTGATGACACCATCAAGATTTCTATATTGGGCTGTGCCCTGCAAGAATTCTCGCAACCAGGATTGGACAGTTACCCTTCTCTCTATCCCCAAGTCCAGCCTCTCTCTAAGGATTGGTTAAGGAGTCTGGAGCAGACCTATGGCAATTCCTCTTTGAAATTCCCCTTTTTTTCTTATAGCTACTTTTTGGCTAAGGCTGATATGTGGCAAAACTTGGGGATCTGCACTATTTAGCAACAGAGTTTGTCAATTTTCTGCTGTTTTTACAAAAAGCATAATAGATAAGCACATGCAATTTACTCTCCACACAATACATTTTACCCTCCACAATATTGCCAACACTCAAATTCGGAGCAGGTTCAGAGCAGCCAGGAACACCTATTTAGCTGGTCATTACAATTACCTAAGTCTCAGGTGGATGAATTTAATTTCAACAAAATCGCCTGGAAATTATCTTTAAAGAATTACACAAATTTGAAGGCAGTACGACTTACAGTTGCTGAGAAAAATGCATAAGTTATAATAGTCCTTTCAAATTAATAAGAACTCTTCATGTTATACAAATTGGAGCTCTCCTGTCCCCAGGCCATTTTTATTATCCTCTTTGTTGTTTGAAGTTTGTTAGAAGTTGGTGCCTGCCGCTCGTAAACATTTGGGAGGCCTTGGCAACACAGAGATCGCCCCTCCACACATTCCAGTCACGCACTGGCTCATACATTTGGCCTGCACAGAACTACCTTTCAGAGACAGCAGGTCTGGGGAAACTTGGTTTTCAACACCCCTTCAGGCAGGCCACATTGTATTGCGGTTGTTAATAGTGGGGATGCACAGACCAGGCTTGCAGCGGGGGAAGCCATTTGCCAATTCTGCCCAGAGACCCACCCCTTGTCCTTTGCTGAAAGGAACTTGCATATTGCATTTTCTAACATCAGCCTTTATTCTTTGACATACTATGCGATTTAAGATGCACTCATTCAGATGTCTTTTGAGAATGGCAAAACATCAACAACAGAGTCCTCATGTAAATGCTGCTGGGCTTTGTGGGTCTAAGAATGATGTTTTGTGATTTCTGTCTTAGTTCATGTTGGGCTTGGACTTCAGGAGGGGAGGACAGCCCCAGGCCTGGCGTGTATGGTGCACCCCGGATGTGTCTGTCGGGCTGTGCACCGGAGATGCCTAGGCATATTGGTGGCTGCAGGTGACACTCCGTGGGCCCGCTACCAGTGAGGCACAGGGACTGAGCAGCAGAAGTCAACATAGCAAGGAGCACTGCATGGCAATATGTGGTTCACAGATGTCCCTCCAAGGAGCTTTGCAGTCACAGTGAACAGCAAAGAATTGGACTGCAGTTGTAATGTTAGTGTCTATGTCATGTACATATTCTGTGTATGGGGTTTGGTGGTCCCAACTCTAAGGTTTGCAATCAACAAGGCTTCTTGCAGTTTCTGCTGGACATAGCAATCACTTGGTAGTGGTGCCCCCCTGATACGGCAGTCACAGCTTCAGCATGGTTTAGGAAGTGAGCTACATTTTGTGTAATCCGCTCTCAGCAGGAATACCCCTATTTCTGATGCCCCCTCCCCTCCAAATTGATGAGGGAGCTGTTGTGATATCACCAGTACCAAAGCTGTGTGTGGAATGTACTGCTTTGGAACTGGTGGCAGTTGCTTTGAGAGAATTGGGAGGTGATGGTGCTGCAACCTGCAGGTGATTAAAGTCTTACCTCCTTAATCTGCCTACTTGGCCACAAAAGGGGCGCTGCATAAAAAGGTGTGGAATGCAGACGCCCCTGCAAGGAGCCTTAAGTTCACAGTGAGTAGGAGAGAGTTGGACTGCGGTCATGGTGTTTGTCTCTGTCTCATGTACAGGCCACTATTCTGTGTATGAGGATTGGTGCTTCCCCATTTTAAGCTTTACAAGTGACAGCTTTTTGCAGATTCTGCTGGGATTCCCAGTGTCTTCCTATGCTGCCCCCTACTGCAGCGGTTGCAGCTTGAGCATGACACAGGGGATGAGCAACACTTTGGAGGTCCTCCCGCAGCACAGTAGACGGGTTTTTGATGCTGCTGGCATAACCCTATCTCCGGCTCAACCCTTCCCTAAATTGTATCAACTTGCGCTGCATGGGAATGTGTGCATTGCAGACGCCCCAAAGGGTCCTTAAGGTCACAGTGAGTGTGGAGGATAAAGACTACTGTCATTGTGGTGTTATCTGTACCCCGTGCATATTGCCTCTAGTCTGTGTATGGCAATTGACTGTTGCCCATTCTTACGTTCACAGATATGGCCTCTTATGGGGTCTGTGGGGCTGCTTCATGGTTTCTTCAAGTGTATACAGGTCTGAATGCTGTCTCCCGTCGCATAAGGGGCAGGCAGACATTGGGGTAAATAATATTTCAGCTGTGAATCCTTCCACAGGAGTGGACAGGCTGCCAGTGCGGCTGGGAAATACCCACCTCCTGCCCCCACCATAAAAAGATAGATATGTTTGGATCTGATAAGGTATCTCTGCCTCCTTAACTCGGCCCTACCAGCATGTAGATTGGTTTCGCTTGGTAATGGTCTGTTCCGTGACACTGATCTTTTTCCAGGGGTGTTGTTGCCCTACGCTGCTCCTGGAAGTTCGGGAGTTCCTGAGAGTTGGGTAATTCCGCATGTACCGACCTCTGTGGGTCATGATGGGCACTGCTCTTGAGCCTCGGAAGTAGACTTATCGAGAGGTGTGTTGAGTATAGTGGCATCCGAGCTGCCTGAAATGGCAGGTACAGGACAGCTGCTTGTAGTAGACCCATTAAAAGTGTGGCCTTATGGTGTGCGTACCGGTGTTGTTGGGCAGCAATTTCTGACCTCTGTAATTTATAACCTATGATTGACATCCAGTGCTGTAGGAGGTGAGTTGGACTCTGAGTTATCCCAAGCCCTTTTGCCCTCCATGGTGAGGGGAGTTGATGACACTCTTTGAGTTTCTACCTGCTTTCTGCAGAAGGAATATGGCCTGTTCTTGCAGTGTTATATTGTGTCATGTTTGTAACATTGGAACCTGTTTGAGAAGGATCTCCCTGTTGGTACCCCCACACTTTCTGTGGGGAGAAGAGGGTATCTGAATCTGGGCACATTTTGGCACCTAGTTCATCCTTTTGTAGCCTGCTTCTTTAGCCAAACTGAAAGGAGGCTCTAGGGGCAGCAGTCCAGAGGGCATGATACCATGTTTGTGATTTGTCTTTTTTTCCCTTTTTCTTTTTAGACATCTACCTCTGGGTAGGAGGTCTTTGGCACAGCAAACAGTTACAAAGGTACCCACTTGGTTTCTCTCCTTGTTACCTTTTTTCCCTATGCAGTCGTCTGGGGTTGGGAGCCCTAAGCTCATTTCTTGCCTCCTTGAAGAGTGCCTGCCCTCCTGGTGCTAGGGTGTCACCCCAGGACTCAGCTAGCCCTTTGCCTTCCTCTTTTCCAGTGACTGGGCAGCTCCAGTCTGACATCCGCTGGTCAATAGTGGGTGGGCTACAGTGGGAAAAAACCACAGAACAGGTTATCATGCCATGCTCTTTCGAGTGAGGGGCTCCTGCTAACCTTTACAAAATATTCTCGGGAGGGGAGCTATTTCTGGAAGACATTTCTTGATCATCTAGCTCTGGGAATAGAATTACAGTTGTTGCCCTTTTTATGCTGCAGGGAATATTGGTTCTATGTTTTTCAGGGAATGCTTGGTTATTCCTAGGTGCTCCTCGATTTGGGAGTGGACCTGGTCTTGCATGGGACTTCTGTGATTCTTTGGCAGTTCCTGGGGATGTGGCTGTTCACGGCTGGGGCTTTTGGCTGACCTGAAATAGGCCTGAGGAACGGTCTGGTCAGAGTATATCCAAAGCGCCTTGCAAGGTGCTTTACCCCCTCCCATGTCAGTCTCTGTGAACCTCCCCCCGCCCCCTCTTAGCTCTTTGGAGGGGGATTGCTTGTGACTCTCTCAATGAAATGGCCATTACACCCGCTGTGCAGGGGGCGGTCATTCCTTTTTGGCTCCATTATGTGCCGGTCCGATCTTTGGCTCTTTGGCATATTTCATCGAGAAATTACTGGGAGTAGGAAGAGAGGACTTGGAGGCAATGCTCCAATTGCTTACCGGTGATGTTTACACCTAGTCCTACTCATCTTAGTCACAGTATTGGCACTCTCCTGTCCCTCCCCGGTAGTAACATCGTCCCCGTTTCTTTTGTATAGCTAGGGGTATTGTGGGACAGGTCAGATGCTTTGTACCCTGTGCTATGAGGGGAGGTTCAAAGACACAGAGGACTGAATGGTTCTGTCTGATGGCCTTCATATATTGAGTCATGTCAGGAGGAAGAGTAGGACTCGACTTAATGAAGATTACAGGTAAGTAAACTGAGCATTCACAATGATGCATGCCTTGTTTGTCATGGCAGTCATTATGGATTCACTGCACGTATCTATGAATGGCACAGGGACCAGAGCTGTCCCAAATTCGGTCTTTCACCACCGCATGCGGTAAATGATGACATTCCCGTGGGGCGGACCTGGCCTGTGAATGTGATGGCAGTCTAGCTAGCTCCTCCACCATGAGATATTCACACCAGCGCAAACGTATAGGCAAACCCACAGTTCTAGGAGAGATACTGCAGTATGAGAACACAGAGAATCATTCAGGGAGTATCACACCTATAACAAGAAAAACGTAACACTCTAGCGAGTGTTTCCTCACAAGATGGCTGCCAGTTTCAACCTCAAAAATGTTTAATAAAGCACTAAAATATGTAAAAGAAAATAAGTCTTGTTTTTTTTTATTTACAGGAAAGTATTTATTTTCAACTAACTGAAAAACACCCCATAAAAGATTCTTGCATTTCATAACATTCTCAGGAGGTCGATGGCCCCACCCTGTTCCATAGTGTTCTGCAGGGAAGGTTTGATCTTCAGTCAAACATCCCTTTGTGCATAGGGGGGAATGACATAGTTTCTCTTAATCCCCTCACAATTATCCTATTGGGAAATACACTACATGTTTTATCTAAACGCAGCTAAAGCACAAGAGGGACATGCTCTGTTGGGAGCCTGAGCGGGCGTGTATAGGATCGCCCCCTCACAGGGACCAAGAAACATCCTGAGCTACTGTAGAGGAGCAGCTGAATACCTCTACATGAAGCACTGCCCCCCTTGTGCCTATATGTTGGAAACCGGAAATTGCGACATGCGCAATGCCAGTAATAATGCCTATTCCATGAAGTGCCATTGAGACAAGGTATCCGTTGAGAAAACCCTATATGATGTATCCCCGTAGAGATGACGGTCTGCGGAAGGAGATCCCAGAAAAAGTGTGAAGATGAGAAAAAGACAGGCTGGTGACGTCACAAGAAATGAGCGTGACACACTGAGAAGAGTGGCTGAAGAAGAGAATGCATGCACCTTATAGAATCTGATGGCGAAGTAAAGAATCAAGAAGACTTTCATATGCAGAATGAAGATTGCACGTGTGAAGAGCACTGCAGAAAATGCGAGCTGTTTTATAACTGTACAGATGCTGTAACGCAAGTAGACTAAGTAATCGTAAAGGCTGGCTATTTGTAGTGAGCAAACTGCAGGGTCTGTCGCCAATATATATAGAATCTGGATATTCAATGTCACATCTTTAGTAAGCTTAAACCTGTGGAGAAATGAGGATTGATAGCTGTGCATGTGTCGCAGCAAAGAAATAAGCTGAAGCTTGAAGGTAGACTGAGAAAGGCTATCTGGCCTGGTGTCAAAGGCTGAAGTAGCCAAAACTGGTTATCAGTCCTTGAACAGTGAATGTGAGACGCTGAGGCATCCCTTGTTAAGTTGAAAAGAGAGAACGCCATGAGTGCCAAGTTTTTATATTCAAGACAATTAAATGCTATAGTATGGGCTGATTCACGGTCTCCTGTCACGTGAGTCCAGGATGGAAATAGAAGTGAGCATGCAGACCAGAACTTTGATAAGCATACTCTCACAGTCCCTTACATTCCCAGAGAAGAGAAGCTACTACAAGGCCAAGTTGAAAGACAATCTGAATTACAGCTGGCATGAGTGATGAAGGATGTCGGGCTAATTGGGTGGGGAGACCTGGCCAATCCACCCACTGGCACCTGGGGTACCAGCTTACTTGCTGCTAGTGAGTCGAATGTTCCAGAAAGGTACAAGCGTGGCAACCGATTGTAGATGGCTGTATAACGAAGAGCCTTATAGTTTGAGAGCTAATGATATGCTGTCTACTTAATAACTGTTGAAGATGACTTGTACTAGGGGTGGGCATATGTTGTCCACCTGACTGTAGAGACCCAATAAAAATCCAATCCATTATAGAAAGTATACGTAGATTTTCCCTTTGAACCAAACACAATCTCATGTAGGTTTTCTTAGTTTGCCACATAGTATGATGTCATGAATGATGGGCTTTTGTTATAAAAGAAGTCTTTTATTATGAGAATTCAATGAGTGAGCTTGTACGACGTCCTTTGTAACTCCCTGTTTTAGTCAATTGAAAATAAAGCAGTCTGTTGAGACATTTTGCCAACTGAGTCGGTCTTATCATTTGGTGTAAAGGTTTTCTGCATCCCCTCCATTGCACGATGTGTTACCTCAATTAAAAAGGACCATAAGGGTTCACTACCTTGTGCAGAGGCTCAGAACTACTACAGACGACAGAAGTACCACAGAACGCGAATCAACCCTCGCACACAGTACAAAGAGGTTTTATTGAGCACAACTCCAAGGTGGGAGAAAGGACTACAAAATATGAGGGTGCCCAATAATTGTGCAGGCCATGCAAGGGAAACAGAAGCAGATGTGGCAATAGTTTGAGTTAAGGACTGAGGCCAGTGTCCAAAAGATGTACTTTACAACCGTTTTTGGTCAGCGCTGAACTCTTGACAAGGGATGCAAACTCACTCACGGTTCTCTGGGCTCATAGGCTCAGGAACCCCTAAGTAGTAGCAAGGGCTGGTACTCCTGAGCTTTGGCCACTTGATCAGACCTAGAAAAAACAAACTCTCCTCTGAAAGCCAAGCAGGCTGCTGTTCAGGTTGATTGTCAGGCTGCAGTTGGCATTAGCTTCAAAACCAATGGCGATGTAGCACCCAGGGTTCCGTGAGTGAGCCCCCCTTGCTCAGCTTTTAAACCTCTGGATATTCAGCAAAACCGACTTCGGTTCCCTGGTGGTCTTTCTGGCCCTGAGCAGGGTCTGGATTATGGTTTCTGGCTAGCCTGCAACAATTCTCACTTCCATTTCTTTGTTTTGATGGGCACTTTAGGCTTTTGTCGCACCATTCTTCAGCCGTGGCTCACAAGGCTCTCAACTTCACTACACCAGCTTTGGACCCCACTGAGCTTATACTGTGGCTCTCAGAAACTTGTCCAGCCTTTGGCCCCCTTGACATAGCCAATGCTGGTTTCTCTGTCCCACACTGTCCACTTCAACCAGCTTCTGCCATTTTGAAACATTTTTGGATGACTTCCCCCTTCTTCCCTCTCTTGCTCCCCTCCCACCTCCTTATTGAACTTCTCTATCCCTACGCCACCACCCTCCTTTCCCTGGTCCTTCATCCACAAGACTCCATGCTGCTATCGTGTCTCCATGCTCCCACACTATGACTTAGCGCATTCCCCTTATGTACTCATGTCCTCCCTCTAATTGTTGACTTAGCGCATTCCCCTTATGTACTCATGTCCTCCCTCTAATTGTGACTCAAAGGGCTGCAGGACTATTTTTCTGACCTTGACAGGGGATTGGAGGAGGGTTGTATGTCTCACCCCCTGCCTATATGTGTGCACTACTTTGTGTATTACTGATTCATGGTTCGCAGCTCTGCGGGCCAACAACTTTAAGGGGACGTTGATGAGGCAACCTTCTTGTATTCAAATGGTTCAGTCATGGCAGGTGCCTAATTCCACCAGGCTCTTCTGGAATGGCACATGTGCTGCTCATTTACACTGAAGTGTTGCCCTTGTTTGTTGACAGTTTCCTTTGGGGTTCTAGCTGGCAAACTAAGAAACGACACTGGAGAGGGTGCACACAGTTGGAAAACCTCACCCTGTGGTGCAGGGAGCGACATCACATTTGCAGAGGGGCTGCAACTAGTATACAGGTACAGGTAGGTCTCATCGCTGCGGTTAGGCAAGAGGAAGGGAACAGGCCCAAGATAGAACAATAAAGTCAAGCAGAGTCATGTGCCGCCAGATAGTACAGTAGAACAGTAAAGTGTCATGTGCAGGTTTAAAGTCCTAATAAAAAAAGTGGTGGGGGACTCATTAACATGCCAGTTGAATGTGGTGTCACCAGAAATGTGCATATCAAGGTGCCCTCTGAAAAAAGTGAGGGGACTACCGCCATCCGTGTGTACCCTCGACTTGAGCCCTGGGCATGTGCAGCTGCGCACAATTACAGGCGATAAAGAAACAATGCAGCAAGGGTGAAGAGTGGGGCATAACAAAGTACAAGTACGGCAAAGGTATTGGAAGGTGGAATCGGCAGCGAGTAGAATGTGTCAGGGATTTAAAGATACGGCACACTCCAGACCAGGGCTCTTTCTACTGGCCAGGGATGTGGCGCACAATAAAAACGCTTTCAAGTTTTACATTCAGATTCTATTTTTGAGAAGGCAGCCAACCCATCTCACACCCCCCTTGACGTACATCCCGTGTCACAATGGACCATGAACCAGGCCGGTGTGTAATAATGAAATATTTATTTATTTTAAATTCCAATGAAAATCAAACAGATTCAATATAGGGCAGCAATCACCAGTGTGGTGATAATTACACAGCAAAATGATAGGATACACTTAATTTAACTTTCTAACATCAGGCACATAAAGGCAAAAATGAATGAAAGCAAGGTCACTTTTTGGTAATACTTTTAAATGGGACAACTTTTAGGCATTCCCCCTGCAGCACTCCCCTGTTAACCAAGCTTTGTGTGGGTGGACAGGAGCAGCAAGGAGTTGGGTATACTAGGCAAAGAAACTTACAAGCTACAAGGCAAGGTACTAAACAACATGTATACAAGTTAGAAAATCGACTTTAGGAAGGAAAAACAGTGCAGCAAGAATCACACGTGGCAAAGTTGCAATTTCTTAGTTTTCACAGGTTTAAAACAAGCAAACGCCTTAAGAAATGAGCTAAACAGACAGAATCGAAAATTGGTTTTACTGATGAGGTACCAAGGCACATAACAGGTATGATACTAAAGTGAAAGGGTGACTCTGGATGGGTGACTGTATGGGATTCTTTATAGGGAAGGAAAATCGGATTTTAACAGGGAAACACTTTCCCAGGCAACACGGTTTTGTGAGAAAAATGATTTATTCTACTGTTACTATGTTTTAGTGGCTAGATATTTAAAGAAAGACACGGTACGCAAGGAGGTTAATTTGCAAGGTTAACCTATTCACGCCGCGTTCATCTCTGTGGGAAATTAACTAATTTATTCAAAATAGTACTAAGGACTTACACCAAGGACTGAAATTGTTTGGAAAGAATTACACTACACATGGAGACTAACACAGATTTTTCTAAGGACAGGCTACACAGAGGATTATGACAATTTAAAAAGTTACTAGGGTACTTATAGGGTTTCTTATAGGAATGGACAAATTGTAAGGTAATAGAACGGTGTATGCAGCTTTTTGGTTACTGGGGAATGGTGATACTTACAAAAAGCACTTGAATTGGGTAGTTTGGACAGCTAACTGGGTCTCTGAACAGCGGGATAAGGGTCTGGTCACTGTGCAGCAGCGAGGCTCTCCTTTTAGGAAACTGCGGGGCAACCAGGGTCTGATCACAGTGGACAGTGGGGTGTATCACCTTGGCAAAGACAGGTCTGGTCACTGGATTCTCACAAAGGGGTCAGCAGCCTTTCTCCCTTTCCCCCTTTCCCCCTGAATTAGTGGGATTTTTGTAGGGTTTAGTTCTGGATAGTGGTTCTGCCTGGGTATGGTTCAGCTACCTCTGGCTTGGCTCTGGAGTCTGGAGACTTGGGGCCCCATTACAACCCCGGCGCTAAACCATGGTGCTATTAGCACCATGGTCCATGCCGGGGTCCGCCATGGTGAATGGTGGAATTACCGCCTCATTCCAAGGTTGGCGGGGCGGTAATTCCCCATTCACCATGGGCCCTTCCCCATTTTTGCCCCATAGGGCTCAATGGGAATGGGGAAGGCACTAAGTACGGCACCGTACTTAGCACCAAGGTCCCTTTGCGGCACCCTACTTTAACGGCTGGTAAAACCAGCCGTTAAGGTTGGGTCCCGCAAAGGGACCTCGTAATTAGGCGCTAATATGTTAATGGCGCCGCAGCCTTTTACGGCGCCGTTAACCCATTAGCGCCTGGGTCGTAATTAGGCCCTTGCAGGGTGAATGTGGAATGTCTGGATCTCTGGATGTTGAAGGTTGGATTTTTGAATGTCCTACATCTCCCCATGCCTCCTCCTTATATGACAGGATGACATCATAGGATTTTTACTATGTGGGAGGAAATAACCGGGACATACCTCTAAGATAGGATAGGTCAGGCTGTGGATATCACCGCCTCCCTGTAAGCAGATTGGACCCAGGGAAGTGACATCAGTTTTAGGGTGTGTGTTTTACGATGTGCTTTGTTAAACCACAGTTACTTTTGCAAAAATCATTTCTGAAACAAAACCCTTATAGTCACAATTGTTAGCCTCCTGAAAATCAGATGGGCAGACCCCATATTTTACAAGGAATATGTAATTTCAAACCCCATGTCTGTGTAATGCTGTTTTGTCCTTTTGGCAATCTTTCGCCATTTCTATGGACAACCTTTCACCTAAAATTCTACAAATGGCTACACATGAGCCTATCTAAGTTGGGCATATTTCCATATATCTTTACATCTGTGTCATGTACGCTTTCCTCAGAAACACCTCTTTAATGCCATTCACATCCCCCACATGCTAGGATTACCCCCATAGTCTCATTTTAATTGTGAAAAAATGACATTAAACCATCATAATTTCGCAATACTGTGGTTTCAGATTTCTGAAATAAATTTCTCAATATAAAAATTCTCTTAATTCAAATGGGCTGGCTTTGTTCCCAAACATGGGCAGTATTTCCAACCCCCCAGACAAATGTCTTTCACTGGTCAACCTTGCACAGAGGTTGCCATGGTTTCTCCTTTGAAGTCCTTCAATTTGAATGCAGGGAATTTCGCAGTTCTTAGGTAAACACAGGGGTTGGCTTTCTCCTTTGTTCTTAGGAGCATCTCTGCCATGCAGTCTGATACACCCTGGCAGTATCTAAATCACGGGGAGGTGCGAAATTTGGCCTTTAAGCCAAACTGGTCTAACGGGAATGCCTGCGTTAGCTAGGCTGTTGAAGTGCTTTTTGTGATAAAAATAAAATACACAGAGTTAAATGTACCTATATTTTTGCAGCTTTTCTTTCCCAATTGTACAGTTGTGTTTCTTGGCATTTTACAGTATTCGATCCCATTTAGCTTCCATAATATCATTTCAATTCTCTGCAAGGCAAAGTAACACGGGTTCATTTTATTTTGATGTCCATTTACACAATGTGGTTTTGAGAGAGAGAGACAGAGAGAGAGAGAGAGAGAGAGAGAGAGAGAGAGATTCTTTTGTAGAGCTTTGCCTGTGTTAATTGGTTGCTAGAGTAAACACTGGCCTTACAGACTGAAATGACTTTCTCTGCTCTTCACAGATTTTCCTTGACACAACAATGCCGTTCAGGGAGGAATGGCCCTCATTTGACGGTGTTCATCCTGAATATAGATCGGTATGGCTCTGTTTTACTGGAACCAAACTGTGTAATGTTGAAAGATGGAAATAGCACCAGTGCAAGGTCATTTTAAACACAAAACATTTTCTTTTTCAGTTTGAAGTTTTGAGCTGGCAGCATAGCAGCGCTGGGCCATTCTGCCTTGGAAGCCTTGTCTTTGGTTCACATGAAGAAAATAAATGCAGCCATCCTCGGGATGTCTATGCTCCATCTCGCCCCATGTGTGCTCAGCAGAGACAGTGCTGTCATTACTTCTGTAACTGCTAAAAATGCAGTTTTGTGATGCAAGGAAATATGTATTCCGCAGACCCAGCGCAGCCATTATTCTTGTAACTGCTGAAAATGCAGTTTGGTGATGCAGGGGAGTTCTGCTGGGCTGGTAAATGTACCCCACACATGCAAAACCAAGGTACCATGCAGTCAGAGCAAGGGTTCACTGCAATCAGCAGCAGTGACCATGATGGAATAGCCCAACGTCTGGCAGGGCACACCTCATGGTGCAGAGGGGAACAAAGTGGGGGCACTGCATGCAGCAGATTAGTTGGAGCAAGGCTTAACCGCAAAAATGACTTTCTGGATGGTGCAACGAGAGGGCGCCTTGAAGAATGCACAGGAAGTCTGCTCGATGATGTAAGGGCTGTGGCTGGCATGCCAGACAGGGGAAGGCCTTGGATTGAGCCTTAGTAGGGGGCCAGCTTCGCCTGCCGGCTCCCGTGGATTGATGAACAAGTTACAAAATTCAGCCAATCCGACTCTGTCAACCAGGAATGATGAAGCAGCTTATCAAAGCTGCATTTAGGTCCAAATGGAGGTGGCCATTAGTAAGAGGGCACAGAGCCCTGGACAGGATCCGATGAGGGTGCTGTGGAGGTTATGCAGGCTGTGGCCAACGGGCATGGTGATGGTGGTGAGATGTCCAAGGAGCCCTCAGCATGAGACCTCCCTTGATTCTCTTGACCTCATATCCTCATTTATATGTTAGACTGTGATTTCTAAGTAAGAGATTGTTTTCATATGATAAGTTTACCATGTCATTCCCCCTGATATATTGTGATTTATACATATCCTCATATGAAACTGTGATTTGTCTACTGAATATACTTGAGGATCCACCTGATGGGTGGATGTGCATTGCAGTGTGTCAGGGATGGGACTGGCAAGTGTGCATGTTGATTTTGTGTTGCAGTTGTCCTTTTGGTTTAGCGTTCGGCTTGTAGTGTTGTAAGGGGGACTGCAGGGTCCCAACGGAAGCATAATACTTCATACTAATAGAATTCTTACTAGCCCAAGTTCAGGAGCACAGGACTCCTCTGGGTAGGGAAATGGATATTCAGGGAATAGGGATGGCAGGGGGCAGAGGGGTGAGTGTTTCTCGCTAGGATACCCGGAGTGTTGGTGATTGGTGATGTCATGGAGGGCGAGGCAGTTTTTTCCTTTATAGGTGGCTATGAATTACCAACATCACATATACATCCAATATCAAGCATTTGTACTGCAATAAACTCTGACAACTGTGCATGTAACTGCATGTTATTAAATATGTTCTGCATGTAAAGTATAGCAGAGCCATCTGGAAACATTTGCCCTAGGAGATGATAAACTATTTGTAATACCCATTCCCCTTCTTACACTGCAACCCATAGAATACAGAGTCCCAAAAAAAAGTCGGTCCCGCTGTCACATAGTCACTGACATAGCCGTCATCTCTGCGCCTAAACACAATGCGCTGCATGATTTGTATAGTGATTTAAACTGCTCATCTCAGCTTGTAATTGAATAGTCACCGAATTCTAATTACTGTAAGCATGCAACGTGATGCTTTTTATTTTCATGTTTACATTGACTGCGATCTTCTGAAGGGCCTTCAAACACCAAAGTGCTTCAAAGACATAACAATGGCAGTAGGCTCTATACAAATATCAAATAACATAAATCATATGGCATCTTTTGCCAGCAGATGCCAGGATCGCACATGATATGCCAGAGACCGAGAGACACTGCCATCAAATGTCAAATACATGTCTCATATGATAGTTACTTCCTCAAATACTCGGTACTTCTATTATATTTCAAGTGTTGTCATCACATGCATCATATGCTACCCTGCAACAAATAACAGGCATTGTGACTGAATACCAGGTAATGACATCATATTCTGGGTATTTGGAATGGACAGTGCAGTACTGTAGTGTACTGCCTCACCACAAACAAAGCGGGATTTGGAAATTGGTGGGGGAAGGATGAATCTACTGGGAATGGTAAGGGGACATGGAATCCTATCGGTTCCCTTGCTTAGTGGCAAGCCTACAAGACTTTCAGATGTACTGGCACGGCCCTGGCCCTTCCTGCCTTTCATTACTTGCCCGTTTAGTAAACTGTTTAGCCCCGGCTTCTTTGGGACTAGAGACTAAATTGGGGCCTGGAGTAACCAGCACTTAATCCAGACCCGTCTGTTTGACCATATTGTGCAATCTTTAGCAAATCATTTTACCTCCATCTACAAGAATTTGCTTATCTGCAAAAATTGGAAACACTTTAAATGGGGTAAATGCCAGAATTTGAGTTTGATAAATAAAATTGCAATTAAGAAAATCTAAACAGTTTTTTGTGCTGCATTTTAGGTGTCCATTTGGCATATAATTATAACCCATATTATTCACATAACATACATGTACATTAATCACAATATAGAACAAGTGGTGAATCCATGAGTGAGCCGAGAGAGAAGGGACTCTGGTGTGTAATTACTGAGTGGACACTTTTTATTATTTATGGAACAACACTAGAGTTGTGCTTTTATTCAATAGTGCACATGGAATTAAATCACTTCTATGGACTGGCACTTTTGGATGGTGGGCACAGTGAGATTAAATGCAATGCCCAGGATCACACACTTTGGTGAAGTTGTCCAGCAGCAATTTAGGTACTTGACTACATAATTTCCAAACTCTAGGTGTACCGCATGGTACATTTCTGAATATCTTGTTTTCACGAGATCAGAATCCGTCGACCCTTGACTAAGTAGTGCAGCCGACAAATTCTTCCTGGTAATGTACCCCTTTGAGTGAGAAAAAAATAACAATACACTCAAAGGGATCTATTAACTGGAAGATGGACACCAGACGATAACCGCGGGCTGCAGGGGATAGAGTGAGAACAATGTCAGTGCAAGTGGTAACACAGGCAACAATCTGTGGAACAATAAAGATTACCCCTGCTAACTGCGCAGGGAGTATTAATTCTATTAAAGACTAGGAGGTGAGCATTATGCTTCAACTTCTTTTATTACCACTCTTCAGCAGTTTCAACAAACTATAACAAAAACAACAACTTTGAAATGTCCCAAGTAACTTTTCCACTTTTTGAACTACGAACCCCATAGTCTCTGTAGTCCTTCACTCTCCAGCTCAGCTATGACCACTTCCTGTCCCTGAGCTCCTCCTCTCCTTTACGTGCTCTGAATGTCACTTAACCATTAAAACTTCTCGTCCCGCCAACAGAGTGAAGACTTTTTCCAACTGATTGCCAATTCCTCAGGCTGCTCACTCGCCTTCTCCTTACTAGCCACCTCACTCAACTATTCTTCTGCTCTTCTCCTAAGGAAAATACAAAAAAGAATATCAGGGTGGTTACCAGCTTTGTTATCATATCATCACCAAATATGCATACAGAACATATGATTAACAAATAACAGTGGGTGGGAACTAATGCTCACCTCCTAGTCTTTAATCAAATTAATACTCCCTGCGCAGTTAGCAAGGGTAATCTTTATTCTATGGCAAGACTGGAGGCGAGCATTATGCTTGTTTAAAGCTGCCCCAATACTGTAACAGCTATTTTCTCAGAAGGCTTAAAGTAAAATTCTCTAAAGGTACGATCATTAGTCCAGTATGCTGCTAACATGATTTCTTGTAAGGGTACTCCTGTTGTATATGCTTTAGATGCCATCGCTCCTCTTACGGAGTGAGCTCCATACTTCTGTAAAACAATCCCTGCTGCTTGCATTACCTCTCTGAACCATCTCGCGATGGTAGCTGTCTTTATAGCATGGAAAGGCTTCCTACGCGCTATTAGCAATTGAGTAGTATTCGCTGCTCTATTCTCTGCTGTCCTAACTTTGTACTCCTTGATGCAGCTTGCTACGCACCATTTGATATTATTCAGGAAATATGGATAGCGAACTGTTGAAGTGCCTGTCTTAGTCCTTTGCACTACCGCAAAGGTCACTCCTTCAGGCCCGAATGTCCTCCTATTGATCTCCAATGCTTTGATCTCGGATACACATTTACAAGATATGAGACACAGCAACACCGCTAGTTTGCCTGAAAGCTGTTTGAGAGATAGATATCTGTTTGCTGGCCAGCTCTCTAATAGTCACAGCACCACTGTCACGTCCCATAGGACCTTGTATTTAGGTTCAGGAGGTACTTTAAACTTAGCTCCTCTGATGAGCCTGATTACTGCTGGATGTTCTCCTGCTGGCACTCCCTCGATCGGTAAGTGCCCCGCTGAGATTGCTGATCTGTACACTCCTATGGTGCGGAATGCTTTCCCGTCCTGCAGGAGCTGTGCTAGAAAATTCAGTATAGCTACTACAGGTGCTGAAATGGGATGAAAATGTATCCTTCTACACCAGCTAGTCCACTTGGCCCAAGCCGCGTCGTAGCTCCTCCTAGTAGATGGAGCCCAGGATTCTGCGATGAGCTCTGCAGCCTGCAACGAAATGCCTGGCAGCTCCCATCGTTTCCTGATATCCTGCACGCGATGAGCGGGAGTGTCCCTCTCACTCTCAGAGGATGACACTGTCCAGCTGGGTCCGTGAGTAGTGGCTCTCCTTCGGGGAGGACTCTCGGCAGATCTATCGAGTGTTCCATTAGCGTCGGGAACCACACTTGTGATTTCCACAATGGTGCTACTATCACCAGCTCCGCTTTCTCCCTCCGACATTTCGCTAGTACTCTGCTCAGCGTCATGAAAGGAGGGAATGCGTAATGGGGTCCGCCTGACCAATCAGGAATGCGTCTGTCCCACTTGCGTCTGGTTCTAACCTCCAGCTGAAGTAACTGGTTGTCTGTGCGTTGAGGTTAGACGCAAACAGATCCGTGTGTATCGGACCCCACCCCCGATCCAGTATCTGAAATACTGCAGGATCCAGTTTCCAGTCACTGGAGTCTGTGAGGTATCGGGAATTCCAGTTTGCTACCATGTTCAGTGCTCCGGGCAAGTATTCTGCTGTCACTGATGTTCCTGTCTGCAGGCAATAGTGCTAAAAATCTGTCGCTAGCTCCGCTAGCATCCTGGATCTCATTCCGCCTAGGTGGTTTATGTAACGAACTGCTGAGATGTTGTCCAACTTCAGCAGTACGCATGACTTCACTTTGTCTCTAGTGAATGTCTTTATTGCGAAGGAGCCCGCTAGAAGCTCTAGGCAGTTTATGTGTAATGTAACTCCTCTTCGCTCCACTTGCCACCAGTTTGCAACTCTCTGCATCGTGCTCCCCAGCCTAAACGGCTGGCATCCGACTCTATGATCGGGTCTGGTTGGTCTCCGAAAATAGCACGCCCATTCCAGGCGTCCATATTCTGCAACCACCATTCCAGTTCTGTGATGGACTCCTGATCCAATGGTATCAATTGATGGTACTTCAATCCCTGTTGTAGGTGCCTTATTTTCAACCTTTGTAAGGCTCGATAGTGTAAGGGACCCGGAAATATGGCTTGTATGGAGGCTGCTAAGAGGCCCACGATTCTCGCGAGGACACTCAGTGAAATCACTTTCTTCCTCAGACACATCCTGATCTCTTTTGATATCTCAAATCTTCCTTGCTGGAAGTTCCAGCGTAGCTTTTCTTGTGTCTAATACGAAACTGAGAAAATCTAGCCTCTGTGCTGGCTTGGTATCTGACTTCTTTATGTTCACTAGAAAACCTAACGACTGCAGTAGGTCTAGGACCCACCTCGTCTGATATTCTAGCGCTCCCCAATCCTCTGCTAGGAGAAAAAGCTCATCTAGATATATTATTAATCTCATGCCTTTCTCTCGGATTGCTGCTGCTACAGGTTTCATCAACTTCGTGAAAGCCCAAGGTGCTGACGCAAGCCCGAAGGGCATCGTCTTGAATTGCCAGAGCTGCTTCTTCCAGTGAAAAGCCAAGAATCTCCTGAACTGCTTCTGCACTGGGATCGTCAGGTAAGCATCCTTTAAGTCTAGTCTCGTCAGCCAGTCCCCCTCTCTCAGGGATTCTCTGAGCTGGTGGATCCCTTGCATCTTGAAATGATGGTAGACGATCCATCTATTGAACTCTTTCAGATTTATTACTGGTCATACTTTCTCCAGTGGCGTCCCCAGACATTTTGCATTTTTATAAGGGTGGCCATGGCCCCCCTTGGCCACCCCTTGGTGGCGCCCCTGACTTTCTCCTCTCTGTGAACGAGAAACATGTTGCTTATGAAACTCGGGGCTAGTGGACATCTCTCTATGGCTCTTTTCTTCGCTAGGAGCAATAACTCAATATTTAGAGATTCCTGCTCTGCTACTACTAGGCACGGGCGCTGCGGTACTCGGGTCTGCACTGGCGTCTGCATAAATTTTATCTGCAGACCTCTGACGGTTTGCAAAATCCAGGCATCGCTGGAAAGCGCGCGCCAGTTTTCCCAGAACATACTGGTCCTCCCTCCTACTGGGGGGTAGGCAATCGCTCTTACCTGGGGTAAATACCTGTCCTCGGCCAAAACCTTGGCTTCTGCGCCCTCTGGTGTTGCGGCCTCTGGCTGGGAAGAACGCATCCTGCTGCCTGTTCTCCCAGTATTGAGCTCTATGATTGGGGGGTCTTCTCCCTCCTTGTTGGCGACCGGTCGTGCGACCCCTGTAACGACCGGACCTGGCAAAAACTCTATGCTGGAAGATCTTTCGAATGGATGCCTGGGCTTTCTCCAGCAATGTGTAAGTGCCCACAAAATGGCCCTTCTCCTTTCCGAAAGTTTCTCTGAAGAGGAGACCCTGAGCTGCTTCTCCAGCCTCATAGGACGCTAGGTCGCTTAGCTTCGGGTCGATCTTGAGCAATAAACCTCTCCTTCTCTCCGATGCTATGGCGCAGTTAGCATTCCCCAGAAGGCAAACGGCTCTTTGCGCCCATCCTGCCATGGCTTCCGGATCTACTTCTTCCCATGTGTCTCTCGCTCTTTCCGCTAGGTCCATGATCTTAGCGAGAGGGCCAGCTAGGTATAGCACTTTCTCCTGGCAACTCTTCCATGATCTGTCTATACCCTTAGGTGGGTCTTTGCTGGTCTTGGAAACAAAGGTAAGCATTTTGGGGTCTAGCTCGGGGGTCTCTGCCACTTTTCCAGGCAGGTCTGGATGTGGGCATTCCGCCTGGAGGCGCTGTCTAACCTCCTTGTCTAAGGCCTTTCTCAGCCTTGCTGTCATGTATTGTGCCACCCTTGGGGACGGCTGCCAGTCGGATGATCTCGGGTTACGGATGCTCTCCGAATCAAACATGTCATCTTGCTCCTCCTTGCGGTGCTTCTCCTTGCGGGCTCTCTTTCCCCCGCTGGGCTTTGCCCATTCCTCCTCGACTGGCTCTTCCGACTCTTGTGGGGAGAGATCCCCTTCTGCTGGCTCCTCTTCCGAGCTCAGGTCTTCTTCTCCTTCAGTGTCTTCCCCAGGAGTGGGGGTCGCGTGGTCTGGCACTGCCTGATGCCGAAAATAGGCCTCCTTAAGCTTTGTGAAGGCGTCGGCGACCACTGGGGCCTTATCTTTTGCCCCATCTATAGGGCCCTGGGGGTCTGCAGAGGCTTTCCTCTTGCGGGCCTGAGTACTCCCCTTAGACACTGCTCCAGAGGGTTCGGTGGGCGTGCGGTCTGTCCTCGTGGTGCTATCTATAGGCTGGTGAAGCATTGCTTCTAAGGTCTCCAGTCTTTCTTGTAGGGGTCTGACCCCTTAAGCCACAGCATCTACTAGAGAATTCCCCAGCATCTCCTTGAAGCTGGCGGCTAAGTCTAATGGCTGCTCCTCCTCGCTCCATTCAAACTCTGACATGATTAGGAGTGTGCTGTGTGCCTGGCTACTTGGTGAAGGTGTCTTTGCCGCCCACTTCGCTAGTAAATGACCTTACTTGGGATAAAACCCTAGTGTCCTTTCACTTTTCTTTTTTTTTTTTTGGCTGCACCGGACATTTTGTAATTCTTTCATGCCTGTGATGGCTTAAACTTCCTTCTTCCTCTTCCTTCTTTAGTGTGAGGTTTATTGTCTCTTATACACAGGAAAGGACCTGCTCTTGATGATGGGTACTGATCCTCACTGCCTTCTTCCTTCTGAGGCTGAGGCTTCAAGTCTCTTTATAAGTAGGATCTCTCTCTAATGATCCGCGAGCTGCATGAGCTCTACAACGTTCTTGGTGATCCTTCGCAGCTTAACAGATTGAATCGTGCGTGAGCGTTCTTCTCCGGCGTGTAAGGCTCTGCGTAGCATACCGAATTCGACGCAGAGCCGAACACACTGGGATCCGGCTCCGCCTACGCGAAGGTGGGGGCCGGAGTGCTCAGCGTCTTTTTAACCTTAACCCTCTACCGAGGGCCTGCTACGAATGTGCTTCAGTGCTCGGCTTTGCCCCCACAAGGGAAGGGGTCCGAATGCACTGCGCACTCTCCCTTGTATGGGGGCCTGACAGCTCTGCGGGCTAATCAGCGAAACTCATGAGGTGCCGGTCATATGGCATGGGGTCGAAGCGCCGTTGGACTCACAACTATATTCTATGATACATCCAAAGCGAATCTTTTCCGAGCGGGCAGGAACGCTGCCTCTTACGGTAACTACGCGCTGATATGAACACTGGTCGACCGCGGGTGTGATATTTTTTATCTGCGCAATTCTAGTCTAACGCACAAAGCTCTACATAACCTATATTTTATACATACTTTCCCTTCAAATAAGAAGACATATGATATAAAACTTGCTCTCCTATAGTTATACAGGGAGGTAAAGAAAATGTTACTTATTTGCTTGAAGAGCAGTAAAAGAAGAGAAGGAGCTCAGGGACACGAAGTGGTCATAGCTGAGCTGGAGAGTGAAGGACTACAGAGACTATGGGATTCATAGTTCAAAAAGTGGAAAAGTCACTTGGGCAATTTCAAAGTTGTTGTTTTTGTTATAGTTTGTTGAAACTGCTGAAGAGTTATAATAAAAGAAATTGAAGCATAATGCTCGTCTCCAGTCTTGCCATAGAATCTCAACAAGGAACTAACCTTACAGTAACTCCAATACGGAACAAGCAAAGTAAAACCGTAGGCTTATGGGAACTTGACTGTGGAACGTAAGAAGTAAAGGTTCTTCTACCAGATCTATGGCAGCCCTAGGACAAACGAGGGGCTTTCAGTACAAATAACTATATTAGTAGGAAGTCACAGACAAGAAAAGGAAAAGTACAAGGAACCAGGCTTACCGTGGTATCAAAGGCAGAATGGCTAAAGTCTGTAGTTTCTTTGGTAGTTTGCAGGAAGTCGCTGTAGCAATCCGGAGCAATCCATAGGGAGAAAACCTATACCGCCAGCATGAGGAAGCCTAGGACTAAGGTGGCCCAGTCTCTAGTCCCCCACGGGCCACCGGAACCCGACGGCATGCGGACGCCTAGAATTCCCAAGCCAGATGCACTACAAAAGTCTCTAGTCCGTGCGTGTAAGGAGCTGGATTTGCAGGTGGAATACCCGAAGAAACAAACAAGTAAACAGAGCGTGATAGGAAACTAGGTAGGAAGACAGTATAAACGTCAGGTGAAATGCAATCCTTAAAGCAGTCCGAGTTCGAAGTACCAGGAAATCCAAACAAGGCAAAATCGAAAGGCAGACGAAGATCAGGAATGGAAGCAAGGTCGGTAAGTAGGAATCAATCAGCAGGAGGATTAAGCAAGAGCAATCCAGGGACAAAGCAGGGGTCCAAATAACCAGAGTACTGATCCAAAGTAACACGAAGCAAACAAGAGCCGTAGTGCAAATCAGAAGCACCGCGGCAAGACTGCTTAGCGTTTAAATGCCTGTGATCACATGACTCTGTTGAATCACACCGAGTGATGTGTCACGTGGGGAAGTCACCAGCGTCTCCATGGTGACCTCCAACGCTCCAGCATTCGGGAGCGTCCTATAATGAACACCCGATGCAGAGCATATGCAAAGCGTTGTTGGGAGCGAAAGGGGTGAGTGTGATGTTTTCTCTCAGAACATGAAACACCTTTTCTTCTCTTCATCCCTGATCCGGAATCGTAAATGCTGATAAATGCGATCATTGATCGAGTCACAGTTCATGACATCAAATAATACTTTGTTTTGTAGAACAGACCTGGCATAGATTATATACCTGTATATATTCAATTAAAAAAACTTTAGTTAAGATAGAGCTAGCTGCTCCAATTCATCGTAACAACATCCATGCCATGAAATTCAGCGGGTGTGAGAGTGATGACAATTTTAACTCTGAGTCCGCCTTCCTCCCGTAGATATCTCCTATGATATAATCTTTTAATCTCATTAATAAGCCCTGCTGTGATCTGACATATGTGTTCATTGGCTGAGCAACGGGGAGGGGGATTCAGAAATAAGATCATTAACGCATCCCACCTATGCCGAATTTCATGGGTTTTGTTACAATTAATTAGATCATCTTAACTCTGTCTTATTAAAGCTTTATCACTAAAATTGGAGTGTTTTGTTATGTTATATCTTCTCCATGGCCCACTGGCCAAGGTCTTCAGGCCATGGCCACTGCCCACTCTGCAATAATTACTATAAACAACAATGTCCCTTCTCCCCCTCACAAATACATAACCAGATCCCGCTGGGCACGGCCACTGTCCATGTTGCACCAATTAACCAATCCCACCGGCCATTGGCTTTAGCCCTGTCTGGCGGCCGCAGCCTTTAGCCGTAGCCACTTTCTACATTTCACTAAATAGGCTAAGAGACCAGGCTACGGCTGCAGCGCATATGCCCCTGACTAGTAAATACCCAGATCCTTTAGTGCATGTCCACAGTCCCTATTGCCCCAGTCTGGCTAACAGACCACAGTCCAATGGCCATGTACTTTTTGGTATCCAGTAATATTATCCCCATATATATGGTCGCCATACATAATGTTGCCGGGAAAGGTGTGTGGCGACATTATATATGGTGACCATATATATGGGGTCAAGAGGAGCAGGAGTTGCGGGGGTGTCCCCCGAATGTTGAATGTGATAATGTCCCTGCAAAAAACAGCAATTCTTTTGTGACTTTTTTGCCAGGTGACATTTTTGCGGGACATTATCACATGGAACACTTTTTTCTCCAGCATTGGATCTTCGTGGATTCACATGCTCATGAATATTCCCTGTCGTCAGGCTGGGAATCCTCCGTAATATTTAAGCAGTTTCGCTTTAAAGCTTAAAACTGCTTGTCACTTATATAGCCCTTTTCTGTCACTTTGGGTCATACTGCCACAGCCAATAACATTAGTCCTCCTTGGCCCCAGCCCTGGTGGCCATCTTCAGATCTTTACAGCACATTTACGTGTTGGGAGTCCTCATTTTTTGCTCCTTGAAAAATCGACGTTTTTGTCCTATTTCTGAGAAATTATTCAATCACTTCTGTGACTACTGGCTGCGGGAAACTGTTGCCAATGAAGATTCCGACCAATGGATCTCTCAGATTCAGTCTGATCCTTGTTATCTCCACCAACCCCCTCCTCACCTGAAGTCTTTATGGCTGAGGTACCGTCTGAATCAGAGTCCCAGGATTCATCCGTTGGTATCTCCTTTCTTCTCTGTCTCCAAAAGTCGCTGGGCTTCTTGTGCGTCCTTACCCCTGGTTTGGTGTGATGGGTATGGGCTCCACTAGAGGCTACTTTGCCTGAGATGCAATTTGCCTGGCAGTGGGGACCCCAGGGAGCCCACCCCAGACCAGGGAAAAAGCCTTGCCGAAAAAACCCTGGTAGGTTGTGATATCTTGCTGGGACTACTGATCCCAGAATGCACTGAGAAACTGAAGAAGTAGGCAAAGTACACAATAGCTCCAAATAGATACTCCAGAAAGCAGCAGCAGGATGCAGGGAGTCCGGAGGGGCTAGGTTGCAGAAGAGTAGCAGGTACCTCGCAAGAACTGCAAGCAAGGAAATAGGGAGTTTCCAAGAAGGTAAGCAGTAGACAGCATACAGAGGAACAGCCGTCCGAGAACGGCAGAAAACGGAAAGGGGAAGCCGTTCGGAAAGCGGCCAAGAGGAAAAAAGGAAAATTACACGCGAGCGCTGGGAAACACTTTCCAAAGTACTGGAAGTTGCAACGCGAGTGCGTTAGCAACTTCCGGGAATATAAAGTCAAAAGACTAGAATGCGCACAGCGAGTCCAGGGAAGGAGTCCTTCTTCTACCTCCTTTTCAGTCTCCATCTTAGGTATAGTCTCCACGGCAAGCGAGTTGTGACAGTATGACCCCTTCTCAGGCCTCCACACCCAGGTTTTCCGGGATGAAGGCGATGGAATCTCCGTAGTAGACGAGGAGCAGAAATGTTCTTAACAGGTTCCCATGTGCATTCTGACTTTGGGTATCCCTTCCAAAAAACCAGGTATTGCAGTACACCTCTTTTGTATCTGGAATCCATAATGTCGGAAACTTCATATTCCTCAGTGGTCTTTGTGGTCTTTTGAGGGGATCTTTTTGTCTTTCGGGAATGAGGGTCCTCAATATATGGTTTAAGGAGTGAGGTATGAAAGACAGGATGAATTATTTTGAGAATCGGGGGAAGGTCCAGTCTATAAGCCACAGGATTGATCTTGGCTGAGATACGAAAGGGCCCAAGATACCTGGGTGCAAACTTTCCTGGATGGACCCATCTGGGTAAATACTTGGTGGATAACCACACCTGCCTTCCTACTTCCCACTGAGGATTTGGGCTTCTCTTTTGATCTGCCCATCTTTTACAGTCTTGTCGAGCTTTTGCGAGATTGGATTCTGATACTCGGTGCATCCTCTGTATGGTATCCAGTAGATGATCCACTGAAGGTGTGTTTGTAGGAGGGATACCAGAGAGAGGTATATGCTTTGGGTCATAACCATAGGTGCACTTGAAAGGACTCATACCTAGGGAGGTATGTCTTGTGTTGTTATAAGAGAACTCGGCCATGGGCAGAAGATGGAACCAGTCGTCTTGTTCTTGGTTACAAAAACACCGTATGTACTGTTCAAGAGTGGTGTTCAAACGTTCAGTTTGTCCATTGCTTTCCGGGTGGAACCCTGAGGAAAGAGATCTCCTGATTCCTAATGTTCTGCACAGAACGGTCCAGAATTTGGACGTGAATTGAGCGCCTCTATCTGAGACTATATTGGTGGGAATCCCATGAAGCCTGACTATGTCCTTCAGAAAGACTTCTGCAGTCGTGCTGGCAGTAGGGAGTCATTTAAGAGGAGAAAAGTGAGCCAGTTTGCTAAAGGAATCGATTGTGACCATTATGGTGGTGTGTCCACAGGATTCCGGCAGCTCCACTATGAAATCCGTGGATATCTGCTGCCAAGGTCCTTCGGGCTGTTTTTCTTGTTGTAGGAGTCCTAGGGGTTTGTGGTAATCGTACTTGTTTTGAGCACACACAGGGCAGGCCTTTACATACTCCTTCACATCCTTAGCCAGGGAAGGCCACCAAAATTTACGGGATGTTAACTCTAGTGTGGCTCTTTAGCCCTTGTGTCCAGCAGAATGAATATCGTGACACCAGGACATTGCTTGTACTTGGAGTTCTCGGGCTGGTACATACAAAGCTTCCTTTCTAAAGAGAAAGTTGCCCTTCCCTTTCAAATCCATTTCTGAGCACCTATTGTTCTGTTGTTCCGCCTTTACCCGTCGCAAAAATGTGTTTATGGTGGCGATGAATGTCTTTCCTGCTAACATGAGTTCTTGTTCTGGTAGATCTCCCGAATCTTCACCCATACTCCGAGAAATGGCATCTGCCAGAGTGTTGTCCTTTCCTGGGAGATAGGTGATCACAAAGTCAAATTGTGAGAAGAAATACGCCCACCTGGCATGTCGTGAGTTGCGGCATTCCATCTTTTGAAGGACTTTAAGGTTTTTATGATCCGTACGGACCAAAAACGGGACTACAGAGCCTTGTAGCAGATGTCTCCATTCCTCGCACGCTTGTCGGATGGCCAGGAGTTCCTTTTCTAACAAGGAATAGTTGCGTTCACTAGTGGTCAACGTGCGTGAAAAATAAGAGACAGGATGTTCTAAGCCTTCTTCCTCCTTCTGTAGTAATGCTGCCCCGATAGCACCGAGGGAAGCATCAGTTTCCACTATGAACGGGCGTGTTTGATCTGGTTGTCTGAGGATCGGAGCTGTTACAAAGGATCTTTTCAAAGTTTGGAAGGCTTGTTCAGTGTCGGAATCCCAGAGGAATTTCACCCCCTTTTTCAGAAGATTGGTGATAGGAAGAATAATCTCAGAGAAATTGGGGATAAACTTTCTATAGAAGTTCACTAGTCCTAAGAATCGTTGGATTCCTTTGACATCAGAGGGTACAGGCCAATTTGTAATGGCATCCGTCTTGGCTGGATCCATCTGTATGTTATCTGCAGATAATATAAAACCCAAATATGGTACTGTGGATGCCTCAAATATGCATTTTTCGGGTTTAGCTAGTAGACTGTTTCTCCTTAAACGTTGTAAGACTTCTGTTACCAAGACACGATGTTCAGCCAGAGTGGCAGAAAAGACAAGAATGTCGTCTAGGTAAACAACCACTGAGGAGTAGAGCATATCTGAAAACACATTGTCCATGAATCGTTGGAATTGTGCCGGTGCATTGACCAGTCCAAAAGGCATTACTCTATATTCGTAATGTCCTAGAGGTGTCCGGAAAGCCGTCTTCCACTCATCCCCTTCGCGGAGTCTTAAAAGGTGATAAGCTCCTCTCAAATCCAGCTTGGTGAAGACCCGGGCACCCTGGACGGCTTCAATGATGTCCTTCATCAATGGCATAGGGTATCTATCTCGCACCGTAAGACTATTCAGACCTCTGTAATCTATACAGGGACGTAGTTCTGTTGTTCCTTTTTTGGGAATAAAAAAGAGAGAAGCCCCTGCTGATGAAGATGACTCTCTAATAAGGCCGTTCTCTAGGTTGGTGGCAAGGTACTCTTTCAGAGCTTCCTTTTCAGGTAGTGACAACGGGAACATTCTCCCGAAAGGCACAACTGCTTCCGGTGTCAGATCGATCTTGCAATCTTCTCTGCGATGTGGTGGTAGAAGACAGGGCTGTGTGTCTGTGAACACATCTATGAATTCCTGATATGGAGCTGGTATCATGTTGACACTGAAGGAAGGATGTAGTGTTGCTTGAATGACCGGGGTGATTTCTGTTGTTAAGCAATGTTGATCGCAGTACTGTGATTTGAAGTCTACTGTGATCAAACTCCAATCAATGTGGGGATTGTGCTTTCTCAACCAGGGAATTCCCAGTATTACCGGAAAATGTGCCGCCCTGATCAGATCGAATGAGAGGTATTCCTGATGATTAGCCATCTTTATCTTCAACTCCTGTGTTTCGTGACTAATGGGGCCTGATGTTAGTGGGGTACCATCGACTCCTTCCACCGGTATAGGTCTGATCTTCGGTCGTCTGGGTAAGAGATGTTCCTTGGCCCACTTGTCGTCCACAAAGTTGCCAGCCGCTCCACAGTCTAACATGGCTATGCACTCCACGGACCCTGTCCGTTCCCATTCTATTATTACCTTGATCACCATAAGACTGCAACAGTCCAAAGCCGAAGGCTGTGCTAAGTGACAGGGATTTATGGTGTTCACCCCTTCCCTTTCCCTGTTTAAGGTTGGGGTCCTTCGTTTCCCTGTCTTCTGGGGGGTACTTCAGGGCAATCTCTTAATAGATGGCTGTTTGACCCACAATACATACACAAGCCGAGGTCCCTTCTTCTCTTGCGTTCGCCAGTAGATAGAGGTCCTCGTGTGGTTCCAATTTGCATAGGTTCTTCCGTGGATCTCTTTTCAGGTATCGAAGAGGGGTTTGGCACTGATACAAAATTGCGTGGTCTTCTTCTTTCTGCCTTCCTTTCTGCCATACGGAACTCTACTTGTAAGACTAAGGAGACCAGGTCTTGGAAAGAATTAGGTCTGGCAACTCTCGCCAGTTCGTCCTTCATGTCTACGTGGAGTCCTCTTCGGAATATAGTCTGTTGGGCAGTTTCGGGCCATCCTGCTTCTGCAGCTATCTTTTGAAATCTCACAAGGTACGTTTGGACATCAGATGACCCTTGTCGTATGTCGAGTAGATTTTCAAAGGCGGAATATAAGACCTCCGGTCTCTCAAACCTTTCTTTTAGTCGTTGTGTGAATAGGTCGTAATCAATGAGAACCGGATCTGAAGTAGTAACAAAAGGCGTAGCCCATGCCAGAGCGTTGCCTGTCAGATTGGATATTAAGAACCCAACCTTGGTTCTGTCTAACTCGTAGGTTCTGGGACGAAAGGTGAATTGGATTGTGCAGGCATCCAAGAATTCTTTTAATTTCTTTGGGTCCCCATCATATTTCCCACACGACAAGGGAAGAGGAGGTAGTTCTCCTCTGTTATCATCCCGTTGAGGTGCCTGTTGTCCCAACTGTTGAACCTGTTGCTGTAATACCGTATTGTCAGCTCTTAGGGACTGTACTTCAGCCGTCAGGGTCTGGATGGCATTTACCATTTCTTGGTATTGTTCTAGGGAGGCCATTATCTCTGGGCGTTGCAATCTCTCAGATTCAGTCTGATCCTTGTTATCTCCACCAACCCCCTCCTCACCTGAAGTCTTTATGGCTGAGGTACCGTCTGAATCAGAGTCCCAGGATTCATCCGTTGGTATCTCCTTTCTTCTCTGTCTCCAAAAGTCGCTGGGCTTCTTGTGCGTCCTTACCCCTGGTTTGGTGCGATGGGTATGGGCTCCACTAGAGGCCACTTTGCCTGAGATGCAATTTGCCTGGCAGTGGGGACCCCAGGGAGCCCACCCCATACCAGGGAAAAAGCCTTGCCGAAAAAACCCTGGTAGGTTGTGATATCTTGCTGGGACTACTGATCCCAGAATGCACTGAGAAACTGAAGGAGTAGGCAAAGTACACAATAGCTCCAAATAGATACTCCAGAAAGCAGCAGCAGGATGCAGGGAGTCCGGAGGGGCTAGGTTGCAGAAGAGTAGCAGGTACCTTGCAAGAACTGCGAGCAAGGAAAGAGGGAGTTTCCAAGAAGGTAAGCAGTAGACAGCATACAGAGGAACAGCCGTCCGAGAACGGCAGAAAACGGAAAGGGGAAGCTGTTCGGAAAGCAGCCAAGAGGGAAAAAAGGAAAATTACAAGCGAGCGCTGGGAACCACTTTCCAAAGTACTGGAAGTTGCAACGCGAGTGTGTTAGCAACTTCCGGGAATATAAAGTCAAAAGACTAGAATGCGCACAGCGAGTCCAGGGAAGGAGTCCTTCTTCTACCTCCTTTTCAGTCTCCATCTTAGGTATAGTCTCCACGGCAGGCGAGTTGTGACAGGATCTTCTTGACCGTGTGAAGTCCTCTTCACAAGTTTGAAGCCTTGTTCATTCACCACGATGATGGATGCGAAGAAGAGCCTTTTCAAGGCTTGTTTGAAGTGTCGACTCCAGTATGTCTTTGTGGAGGACCACCACAAGTGCTTAAATTGTCTGCACTCGGACCATGACATGAACCATTGCTTCACCTGCCAGTCCTCCTCATTGAAAACTTGTAAGGACCATCACCAGAGATTGGTGACTTAGCTCCCTCGACCTTGATAACACCATCCACTTTGTCGACGACCCCCTCTACAACTGCTTTGTCTTCGACTCTGACTACCAAGTCTATGGTCTCGTCAACCCCCTAGTCTTCATCCACGCCGGCATCTACTCCGTCCACAAACTACAGGCATAAGTTATCATCATCAAGATCTATGCCGACGACAACCTGTCGATGGGTCACAGCCCAGCAAAATCATCCACCGCTTCGTCGGCGGCTGTCCCATCAACGATGGCCCTGGCGATGTCTACAACTACTACCGTCTCTACCAAGTTGGGCATAGTTTATGTGCCACCTATGCCATTGTCGACACAGTTGGCATCACAGTTGCAAGCTCCAGCAATTGCCACGTTTGCCAGAGGTGCTAGTGTGGACTGTGAGATGTCGCTAACATTGTCTTTTCTACCAAGGTCCACACAGGCTAAGCCGCTTTTCACCCTGTTGCCTTCGTGACCACTTCTACTGCACCACCTGACACATTTATGCAAGGAGGTGAAGTCTCAGATGAAGAGCCTCTGGATGCCCTGTTCTCAGTTTACGACGAAATCGGTGATCAGCCTGACCCTATCCTGCCTATACCTCCTCTGCCAGTTCAGCCTCCTACAATGCCTGCAGTTCCACCCACTGCAATGCCTGTTGTTCCATTGGGCACTCCCACTGCACCCAGGGACCTTTCTCTCGACATTTTGACAACTTTGCAGACCTTGGTCACACAACTGCAACATCATCATCCTTCTACGGCCCCTCAAGAAGCCCCTAGTACGAGCCCTCCAGCATTACTGTCAAAAGGGGATTTAGTTCCACTTCGGTCGGTTCTTCAGTTCTCTGTGCCATTCGCTATCCTCACCGATACCGACACTGGTCCTGATAACACGGACACTGCCACAGACACTCAGATGGATGACTATGACAACCTACCCCCTGCTGAGGGTGAGAAACGGGACCTTCCTTCGGTGACTCACCTCCAGATGAAATAGGCACTTTCCATGCACTCTAAACACATGCTGTTAAGCTCTTTGACCAGGTTCCTGAGGGACTTTGGAAAGAGGGTTTCCCGATTTAAAGATGTGAAGCCACCAGGAAGTCAGTGGTCGCAATCCCTATGCTAGACGTCCTTTTGTAAGATGGCCATTTGGTGATGAAAAATCCCTTCTTGGCGCCACCAAAAAATGATCACCTGGAGAATAAGGTGACAGATGCAGCTCCTCATTGCCTTCCACCGAGCCCTGCTCAGACTCCGTGTTTTTGGTGCTGCTTGGAAGAAATCGGCCAACCCTTCGCCATTCATGGTACCCCCTGATAAGGAGGTTAAGCAGCTAGACACCTTTGTCAAAAGAGTAATTTCCACAGCCGCAAAAACAATCAAAACGGCCAGCTCATTGGCAATCATCTTACGGTACAACCGCGAGTTGTGGTACGAGATAGATCCCATCTTGGAGTTTCTGCTGGATGATGAGAGAGATGAGGCTCTAGTGCCATTACATGAAGGGCAGGCCGCTTTGTACCATGCCAAATACTGTTGCACTAGACTTTGCAGACACCGTCTTTCACCCAATGGGATGCAGAGCAGCGCTCGGGCGTGCCGTGTCCCGGACCTACCATGGCTGGCGCACTTGTTACCTGGCATCTCTACTCAAGATGGCGTATGGGACCCGGAAGAGTCGGAGGGTGTTTTTCCAGCTACGGTCCTTCGATTGGCAGTCCTTGGCGGCTTTGGAACATCAGCTGTCCCCGCGGTGTGGGCACCTCAGAACCATGGTTCCAGGGCTCATGCGCAGCCTCGGAGCGTTGCCTCCTGCACCACCGCATGGTACCCGGAGTCTTGTGTTTCCTTGACAAATGCGTTCTGTCGTAGGAGACAGAGTTCAGAAGGATTGCCTACATAAACCTGCTAACCTGTGGGATGGACGCCTGTTAATACACTCTGTATGTTCACCTCTTTGGTGAGTTGCTGAGTGTCTGGTTGGCTCTGCCACTTGCTGGATCGTTGTTCTTCTGCTGCCTGCCTCCTGGCTCTTCTGCTTGTTATCCCTCTTCCTTCTCCTTGCCTCTCCTTGTCCTGCCTTGTTCCCGCTTGCTCCTTTCTAGCTGGTTCCTTCGTTCTCGTTCTCCTTCTCCACCCCTTCTCTTTTGTTTTCTCCTTCTGCCTCTTTGCGGGGCCACATTATCATCTTCAGCTGTCCTGGCCAGTGCTCTGACCTGTCCTTTCATCACACTAATCCGGGAACAGCTGTATTGTGGTGAGGGGAGTCGTCCTCCAGGAACTCAACCTGATAATCTGTACAGGGGGGGCTCTGGTGGCTGACCCCAACGTCATACTATCATCTGCTGGAACACTGCAGGACAGCGGAAGGACCAAGAAGGAAACAGCGCTACAACACACTTAGGCCCGCCGGGACCAGGTACTTGACAAATTAAGATGACAAACCTCTCCAGATGACATGGAGGAAGTGGGAAATGAGCAGCAAGCTCTCAGGGCAGAGCAAGAAGCAATACAAGAAGAAAATGCTTCATTGCAAGGAACGCTGACTAGAGACCATGTTTCTACCTTTGCGTAAATCACTGTTGCCCATGTCATGGCCTTGAAGTACGACAGCAATCCCAGGAAACTGGTGGAGTTTTGTAACCACTGCAAATTCCAATTCCACTTTCGTCTGCAACACTTTCAACATGACAAAGCCAAGATGGGCTTTATTTTGAGCAATCTGATGGGAAACGCTCTGGCCGGGGCAGCTCTCTACATTTCTGCGAATAGCCCAATACTGGATGACTTCAGTGAATTTGAAAAGGCATTTCTGGCGGTATTCCAATCGCCCAATTTAGCTGCCACTGCCCAGAACCTTCTCCTTGATCTTAAGAAGGGACACATGTAACTAGAGGCCTACTTAAGCCGTTTTCATTAGCTAACTGCAGATTCCCAATGGCCAGAGGTTACGCAAAGGACACTTTTCCGACAGGGACTTTGGGAGGAATACAAAGATGAACTGATCCATTCTCCTGAGCCAGAAACCCTGAAAGGTCTTATTGACCATGTCATACGGATAGACCACTGCTTCGTCAAAACAAGAGGAGAATGGCGAAAATTAGGAGATAGCACGACTCGCCCTGCTTTACCTCTGGCTACCCTGCCCCTTCTGTCTCGGGAAGTGGTTCATGAGCCCATGCAACTAGGTGCCCTCCGAGGACCCTTGTCTGAAGCAGAAAGGAAGTGACGGTGCCAGAATAGGTTATGCCTGTATTGTGGTGGAAGTGGACACTTTTTGGATACTTGTCCAGTCCGCCCTTCCAAACAAGATGTAAACTAGAGGGCTTGTTGCATATACGGAAGGGAGCAACAAGGCTGACCTCCACCCAAAACTGAATATCCCTGGATTGCCTATGCCTCCTTCATGGCTCCTCTCCCTCGAAGACAGTCTGATGTGGCCAGAAGGGGTCGATTGTAAGACCACCTATGCCCTACTCGATTGTGGGGCCTCCGGCAATTATATCGACAAGCAGTTTCTTCAGCAATCGGAGCTCCCAGTAATAACCACATCTGTGGCCTGTGCCGTTGAAGTTATTGACGGTTCACCCTTAGCATCTGGTCCCATTGTACAACATTGAATACCTGTCCAGTTGGTTATGGGAAATCTAAGGAACAATATTGCTTTTGACATCATTCACTCGACTTCCAACCCGCTTGTGTTGGGACTACCGTGGCTACTTCGACACAATCCTTTGATCGATTGGACAACCAAGACCCTGAGGTTCACGGAGTATGGGACACGTTTACCATCACGAAACATCAATACTGATCAAACTTCTGTGGCTCCTTGTTCCATCTTGGGATGTACACTGCTGGGGGTGCCTGAAGCATATGCTTGCTTCTCCCATGTGTTTGTGGAACCTGCTCTTATTCCACTACCTCGGTATTGGATTCATGATTGCGGTATTGACCTCAATCCAGAGAAACCGATTCCACATGGATGTATTTACTCCCTAACTCTATGAGAAAGACAAGAATTATGTATATGTCTGGATGACTGTTTGCAAAAAGGGTACATCACGTCATCCAAGTCCCCGGGAGGTGCTCCTTTGCTCTTTGTACCCAAGAAGGAAGGGATCCTTCGACCCTGCATTGACTATCATTTGCTTAAAGAAATCACGGTCAAAGTCTGGTACACCCTATCTCTTATACGTGATATCGTGGAGTCTCTACAATAATCCAACATATACACTAAGTTGGTTCTATGACGTGTGTACCGTTTGGAACGCATCAGAAGTGATGATAGATGGAAAACTGCATTTAAAACACCTGTGAGGCAGTTTCAGTACTGTTTCAAGTACAGGTTGTGGCAGTGGAAGCAGGAGGAAGACATGATGCTGGCAAACCATGCAGAAGTTGGAGCATGAGAGCGATGCCAGAACGAGGATACAGCAGATTTCACCTGCATGTTCTGAGAGAGTCCTTTACTCCCAAACTCTGAAGTGCAGAGGATGCGCAGCGGAAGGTATGCTGGAGAAACATTTTTCCCCATGTGAGCCCGATTGCCATGGTTGTCGAGCTGCTGGGGTGTCAGATATCGAGGCAAGAAGCACTCATCAAGTCGAGGGACTTGGAAGCAGAGGAACCTCCCAAGACGTGTGGCTGGACGAGAGACATCTGTTCAGGAGAAAGGTGTGGGTCCCCAGTAAGCCAGAAGCAGTAGCAGTTGTAGTAGAAGTCAGGAAAGCAGTGCGACCCGCATAGAAAAACGATTTAGAAGCCGGTGAGTGAAGCACAGCGTTCTAAAACATTGCACGAGCCTTGCCGGTAACAGTAACCAGCTCCTTTGCCACTTGCGTCAGACTTTCAGCGAGTAGAAGTGAACCGCTGTATTCAAAACCCCTTGAACAATGGAAATGTAACACACACATTTAAAGTCAAAGGGCCTCATCACGAGTTGAGCTGTATTCCCGGCTGTAATACCGCCGACTGTAATAGCCCTAGCACCGACCGGTCCGGCTGTATTACCGCCGGATCACGAGTTGGGTGTTAACGGTAAATCCCCATTCCCCATTGGGTCCATTGGATTCAATGGGGCATTTTCAGCACTAATTATGCGGGCTAATACAGCCGGCGGTAATACAGCCGAAAACAGGGGATTTTCACCTCCAGAGAAAGGCTGGAGGTAAAACAGCCCATTTAGCGCCCAACTCGTGATAGGGCCAGCCCTTAAATGCGGCTGTAATACCGTTACCGCCGCATTTAAGGGCTACAGCCCAACTCGTGATGAGGCCCAAAGTCTTCTTACTCACGCAGGCAGCTGATGCTGTTAAACCCATTGTTCCAATAACCGAAGACTATAATTGTTCAAAGACTAGTCGTGTGTTCTTAATCAAAAGGAGGGAACGCTGCGAAGGCCATCACAGAACATTTAACACTGACATTATTAAAGTAAAATCTTTACTGTGGGAAAACTACATTAATGAATGGTCGCATGTGCCTTATTGTGATTCCCCAAGGAGGCCTGAGCTCTATTCTTTACTTATGGGAACACAATTTCACAACCACTTTTAAAGCTTGAAAAACACATCAAAGAGTGGTTGCATGTACCTAATTGTGGTTTCTCCTGAAATGCTGAACTCTATACTTTGTAAATAATCGACATAACTTTAATTCAAGAGAGTATAAAGAATTCAAGAACAAGCATTGCCTTGTAAACAATTACAAATACAGTTTGTGTTCGCCCCGGCTGGAAGAATAAAAGGAAAACAGATTGAGATTCCAACACAGAGATTTTATTAGCAAAACCATATTTATTACACTTAAGTGGGAAAAGACACAATAGCAGAGCTATCGCAGTCTCTCTCAATAACAATACAAAATGGTGACATATATATACTTAAATTCTAGACGTTACATGCAGAGTCGACATCGCGTGTGCATCATATCTTGCTGAGTCTGCACAAATATCTTACGTGTCAAGAATGTATATATGGAAATGTGCATTGCACGTCAGAAGACATATCATAAGTTCATGATTCATTCTTTATAACAGCTGGATCAAAATATAATGTGCTTATGCGTGCTTCCGTGTGAAAGTTCAGCTTCTAAACCACGAGCAAGCTTTCCTTTACGAAAAAGGTAGTTTGTATCAGGCGTTTTATTTATGCATTATGTTTAGCTTTTGCATTTTTCAGTCACTTGAGGAAACATCTCTGACACATGTCCACAAACTAAATCACATCTGCGATGAGCTAATGTTCAGACTAGCACGTACAAAGTTCATGTCTCTGAATCAAAAATCAATTTTCCACAGCCTAAAGCCACAAGGTACCCAACATTAATGGTGATGCTGAACCTTTCCCAAAGTTTAAACCAATCCAGAAATATTGTGAGATTATTAACATTTCACTGGCATAAACCAACAAGCATACAACAGTTACCTGAGGCCAAGAGAGTGGCACTAAGGCTTCTGGGTAATTGTTAGGCTGAAGGCTGGCGGAAAGGTACAGGTAAAATTGGGGAAGGAAAATTGGCTGCTTGTGAAGAACATTTTTGAAGTAGTTGCAACCTGTAATGTCCAAGACTGTGAAGGCTGGAAAAGGGAAGTCTTGAAGGCAAACACAGGTTACCAATGTTGACAGTTAGACAAGAAAGGTTAAGAGGCTGCCCCTTTGAAGAGAATAGTCTGAAGGAAGAGTGCCAAGCCTACCTGAGGAGGTTGAAGCATTGTCAACGGCTGTCAAAGGTAATTGAATTTGCAGCAGTAGTACAACATTTGGTTGTCAGTAAATGAGGCATTACAGTTGTCGAAATGAAAGTAAACTTCTGTGAGACAAAGGTGACTGTTCTCATAGTAATACTAAGAAATATAGTTGTTGAATTAGAAGTAGCATTAGTAAGAAGTCATCCTGACAAATATACCATTTTGACTGTTGTTCAAGAACTATGTACCATTAACAGTAGATATTGTATTTTCTTTTCTGAACTGTGGCAAATCTTCCGGTGGGATTGACAAAGCATTGTGGCCAGGATTACCATTGGGGCTATTTTGCTTGAAGTAAAAAGTGGAAAACTTCAACTAAAAGGAGGAGATTTGTTACTAGTTGAACTGTGTTACAAGGAGGAGAATTTCTGCCATTGTGGAAATGGCAGTATCCATATGTCACTTGTTCTTTACTGTGGGTTTTTATTTTACCAATGTATTGCAGAACTTTCATGTTTCCCAAATGCATTTTCCACCTTGCACTGCATATGACTGTGTATTCCCTGCACTGTTTATGCTAGCTGTTTATTTCTGTCAAGTTCTTGCATGTTCCCCAACATTGCTTGAAAACTATATTTTGTACCTTCATAATCCCTATAGTTGCTTGTTTCTCGCACACTACCCATTGTTCACTTGGGGACGCCACTCCCAGGCAACCAGCCTACAGCCTGTAACAAAGGGATCACATTCCACCCAAAGGCCTGGCCGGCTCCCCTGTTGGACAACCTGTTCAGCCACTTCTTTGAGCCAGAAACCAGCCCCAGTGTAATCTGCTGCCTAGGACTGACTCTTTACTCCCCTTCCATGAGACCCTGCACCACTACCCAGAGACAGTTGGTCTTCCCTCTTCAAGTCACCATGCTAGCTCCTGCTGGGGGGCTACATTCCTGAGCCAACAATAAGCGTGCCCTTTGGCCCCAAATGCCCTGCACTGTATAATTTCATCTCCCCATACCTTACAATTAACATCCCCTCTGGGCTAAAACTGCCAACTCCCCTGACCTGGGAATCACAAGGAATACCTGAAAGTGTGTGTCCCACTCTGCATCCCATCCCCCCTGGAAACGACCCTGGAAACACTTGCCCAAACTAACACTTGCCTGGGTGAGGGGGCTGGCCCTGGAAACGGCCCTGGCAACACTTGCCCAAACTAACACTTGCCTGGGTGAGGGGGCTGACCCTGGCAACCCTTGCCCAAACAAACACTTGCCTGGGTGAGAGGCCGGCCCTGCAGTGGGCAGGAACAGCCTTATATAAGCCTGTGGAGAGAGGACTGGGGGCCCTGCCTTCTTTTTGGCTGCTGGCAGTGTGTGCTGACCGTGGGGAGTGAGGCCTCCTATCTACGGTACCCTTGTCCCCAGTCTACCCTTCATTTTCTCCCTCTTCCCCAAACTGTTCTATTTATCCTCTCTGCCCCGCTTCCCCCTGGTCTGTGTCTCTGTTTCCCTGTGTCTGTCTCTCTGCGCCTGCGCCTGCTCCCCTCTCTCGCTCTCTCTCCCCTCTCTTTTTCCCCTTCACCATCTCTACCAGCCTTCCTCTCCAACCCTTCCCTTTCTCCCTTGGTCTCCCTTCCCCCTGTGTCCAAGGGTACTCCCCAGGCCCCGGGTTCCATGCCAGTTGGTGTGCCGAGCTAGTCCAGTGTGTCTACTTTATTCTGCTGGCAATGGGTTTACTCCTCTTCCTGTAATAAATATGTTCCTAGTTTCTACAAAGACTTTGGTGCCTTCATTGTGTTCCCACTTTTCAGTGCAGCCTGCCTGTTATGGGCAGAGGGAGGACCCAGTCCATCTACGTACACAACACCCCCCCCCCCCACCAGGTCAGTTGACGCCCTGGTACAAAACTGAGGCTCTTATTAGGGTCCCCCAAATGGCTTTCCCCATTGTGGCCTTACTCCCACTTTCACACCATTGATACTTGTTTTAATCATTAACTTTTGCTTTAAATTTACATCTTTAAGGACAGAGTTAAGACATTTCCTTTTCAAGTTTGAACATTTTTTGTTGAAGTGACTTTAAATCCTGGGGAAGGGCAATCTCCCAGGACGTTAGGTCATTTAGGAAATGTACATATTGTTTATGTTCTGCTGAACTGCTATACCTTTTTTATGTGATTGTTGTTTAGTGTGAGGGCTAGTTACCCTGTGTTAGAGTGTATTACCTTAGCTTTTAGAATAGGCAAGGAATTACTCCACGATGTAGGGATAGTGAGGCATTTTGAAGCATTTTCTTTTAAAATGGCAATTGCATATTTTGAAAGATCTTCAAATAGTTGTCCCGCTCGCATTATTGACCCCTCACACTGCCCACCTCTGCCGAGCAGACATTTACATCTACCCATACCTAGACGACTGGCTAATATGCAGCCGCTATCAGCCGCTAGCCTTGCAACACACAGAGGAGACCATCCGGTATCTGACTTTTCTAGGGTTCTCCATCAACCCTCCGAATTCATGTGTATTTCCATCTCAGAATTCTCTGATCCTGGGTTCATGGTTCAACACCCTAGAATGTCTTGCTACTCCCTCAGAGTAGAGGGTCAAATCCATACTCCAAAAGATTCAACAACTGTCCACATTGCGTGTGACAACAGTCCATCCATCAAGACTCTGTTGGGCATGATGTCCTCTTGCATTCTATTAGTTCCGCCTTGCAGGCTTCACAGAAGGCCTCTCCAGGAGCTCCTAGATGCTCAATGGCACCAAGTATCAGGTTCTTGGAAGGTTGGAAGGACAACATTGCCCTCACGCCATTCTTCTGCCAAACTCTGCAGTGGTGGTGTCATCACAAGCCCCTCACGCTCCCTTTCACCTCCCAGTTAATCAAGCTACAGTCACCACTGATGCTTCAATGGGCCAACACCACACCAGAGGCCTATGGCTTCCCGAAGACAAAGTCCTACACATAAATATCTTGAAACTAAAAGCAGTGTTTTGGGCCTTGAAGTCATTGCAACCGCAATTCCAGATCAACGTGGTTTTCATCATCACCAAGAACACGATCACCATGTTGTATATCCAGAAACAAGGCGGCGCCCGCTCTCCGATACTGTTAAAGAAAGCTCAGGCAATCTGGTACTGGGCGTTATCCCAGAACATGTATCCCCTTTTTCATTTACCATGAATCCACAACACCATTGCAGATTTCTTCAGCAGGAAGCTGTGATCATGCCATGAATGGGAGCACCACCAGAACCAAGTTCTTTGCATCTTCTCCCGGTGGGGTCATCCTGAAATTGACTTGTTCGCCATGGCGCAGAACTCCAAGTGGCCCCAGTTTGCCAGCCACTATGCTTACGAAGGGAGTCTGGGGGACACCTTCTCCATTCCATGGGACAGTCAGTTCCTCTAAGCATTCCCTCCACTTTCACTTCTACTGCAAGTGCTAAATACACTCAAATGGAGCAGCTGCAAGATGATCTTAATCGCCCCAGCATGGCCATGTCAAATCTGGTACGCCATAGTTCCTTGCATCAAATTGCCCCCTCTGTCAGACCTCCTCTCCTGAGATGGAGGATCAGTGCTGCATCACGATCTAGCATCCTTAACGTTGAGGGCTTCGCTCCTGCAGCCCAGGAATTCAGACACTTTACCAAAAGACAGAAACATTCTTAAATGTTCTGGGGCCTGGGTCCCTGCTACATCCAACTCTCTCTCCCTAAATACCTCCCTGCTAGCGCCCTTCAGTCTTCTAGCTCCAACTCTCTGCAGATCAGATGCTTCTCTAAGCAGAGAGTGGGGGGGGGGGGTAGATCTCTCGCCTCTGCAGGAGCCTCCTTCTGGAATGGTCTCCCTGCCCCTCTTAGGCTTGAGCTGGACCTCCTTAAGTTATGTAAGCTCCTCAAGACCCTCCTCTTCTCTTCTTCCTTCCCTGTCCCCCTCCTCTGCTAACACCCTGTCTGCCATAGTAACTGGCTGCCTGGTTCCCTCTGAGATCTACAGGGTACCAGGCACCCCATACCCAGTCCACCCCCCCTCCTCGCACTTAGCATTTGGACCCTAACCCCATGCAATCCCTAGCACTTGCCCTCCTGTCCACCCCTAAGCACTCGCCTAGCCCCTGTGGCCCTCTTCCCCCCCCCGCATCCCCCCTCCTTTTCACTTGCATTCCCTTCTCTTTAATCTGCACATCCCTTCTCACCCTAGCACTTAGCATTTGTGCAGAATGTCACTCCCCCAACCCCCGCTCCCTCACACTTCTAGTTACTGCACTTGCACGATCTGAATGTCACAAGGCCTAGTAGGAACGTTATTGTTATTTTGCCCTTGTCCCACGCCCCTTTTTTGTCTTGTGGTGCCTTGAAACACCATTTGTTGTATAGGCGCCTTACAAATATCAACTAATAAATAAATAAAAAGTCTTGCCATATATCCTGTCCCTGGCAAAGGCGGGACTAATGCATGCATCCATTAAGGTACATTTATCAGCCATTTCTCGCTACACTCCCACTACTGGCCGGTCTTCTCTATGGTCTTTAGTAGTGCAGAAGGGTGTCCAGTCAAAGGATCGAAAACAAAGGATCGAATGCCCTTTTTTTTTTAAACCAAAAGGACCGAAAAAATATTTTTCGAATGCTTTTATATTTATTTATTTCTAGATTTTTTAGTTTAGTATGCATTAAAAAGTTTTTTTTAAAAAGGAAAACAGGGGGTCGGGGGCAGAACCCCCCCCATAAAAATAAAAAAAATGTTTTAAAAAAGCATTCGAAACGTTTTTTCCCGGCACTTTTGGTGTCGAAAAAAAGGCATTCGATCCTTTTGTTTTAGATCCTTTCACCTACAACCGTGCAGAAGTAAGGCTCAGACATAATGGTGGTATATTTTTGGGTATAGACTTGTATTAATCAAGAAAGGTTTGGAAAAATGCCTCTCTAGCCCTAAAGGTAGAAAACTAGTGACATCGTCAGGAAGTCCAAAACTGAAAAGTCTGTCACTGTCCTGTCTCAAAACCTACCTATGTCCCTAAAACTAATAACCTAAAGTAACTGTGCAAGGATGATCTCTTCTCAAAGCAAAAGTGTTTGTGGGATCTTCAACCAACAGAAAAGTTCCAGTCTCTCTGGTAATCAAAAGTGATGGAAAATAAACAATGTTCCGAAATAAAAGATTCCAATGCTAGGGTTGTGCTTCTTTCCCCTAGATTTCTTCCCATCTTACTTTCAATCCCTTAGGGCTCCTGAGCCCCTTTATCTTCTTAGCAAAAAAGTCACTGGTGTCAGGGTATAGGAGTAAGAGTCTGACACAAGGATGATGTGTTGATTGGCAAATAATTTTATTAATAACAAATACGGGGGCGGGGAGATGGAGGAAATCCTAACTGACCCTACTTCTAAGAGGGGTTTGCCTGCCTCAACAAAACTAGCTAATGAAACTGTCTGTGTTAGAATGTCCAAAGTAAAGTTCGGCGTCCTGTGTCCAAATCCTAACCTATCCCTCATGAGCTAAACTCAAAAAAAGTGAATAGGGAAATGTCTCTAGGCTGTTTGCCTGCAGCACAGCTTTGTACAAAGTTCAAAACCAAATGTTCCAAAAAGGTGTAGAAAGGCAAACAAAAGTTTCAAAAGACCCCAGGGGTTGATTCCCTTTCCCCAGAGTCGTTCCAACTTTATCCCAAATTGTCTCTGCATTTTCAATGGTCAAGATAGATCCTTATCTTTGCTTGGTATACCTGACTCTCAGGCTCTGCGATCAGGAAGGATAGCCTGGACACGATTTCCAAACTGTCTTGTGGGTCCAAGAACCTTTGTAAGCAGACCCGGCTTCCAGGTACTGCAATAAAGAATTTTTCCCAAGCTGTGCCGAGGGTCCCCGACCCCCTCCAAGCAGACCCGGCTTCAGGTACTGCGATGAAGAATAGCCTGATTCTTTCTCCTAAGCTGTGCGGAGGGTCCCTGATCCTTTCTCAGTACCCCCTCCTTGGTCCACTCTCCTGCCATGTAGGGTACTCAACTGTCTCGTTCTCACCATCTTCTCTCTCTCTGACTTCACTTCCTCCCACAGCCTTGGTTTACTCTCCTGCCAAGGTCTCTTAGTGTAAATTGTGCACGTAAGCTTCATATTTCTCTTTATTACTGGTCTGGGTGCAGTTCCCTAGTGTGGGTCCCAGATCCCATTCACTTGGTTAATGCCCCCGTTCTCTTTATCTGATTCCTCCTCTAACCAGAGCCTTGGTTTACTCCCCTGCCAAGGTCTGTGAGTGCACTTATATATGTAAAATCTGTATTTCTTCTTATTACTGCTTGGGATATGCTTTCCCAATATGGTTCCCAGACCCCCTTCACTTGATTACTCTGACCCGGTGAAGTTTCTTTCTGTGCTTTGCTTCGTGTCTCAACCCTGGGATTAGCCACCCAAGTACCTGCAGGATCTTGGCTGTCACATTGCAGTTGTTTGTGGATCTCTCGGAAGATTCAGCGGCTGCTCTGGTTCACCAGAACCTTTCCCAGTCTTCCGAACATCTCCTCTGCAGTTCAGCAGTGCTTTCTTTGCACGCCAGTGGCCTCGGTCACCGGTGAGAAACTTCCCTCTCCTCTGGTCTGCCTTCTACGTTCCAGGCCTTCCGCGACTGCGTGTCTCTCTCTGACAACGTCTGCTTCTCTGCTCGGCTGGCTGCTATTGAGTTGGAGGGTTTTTCAGGGAAGGTATGAGGGTCAAAGGGATACTGTGTTCTCCTGAAATGGTCACTACTCTCCATGGGGTCTTCTGTCCTAATGAGATCCTCCTGCTGAGTATCACCCCCAGGGGGTTTATTTGGTAGCAGCCTCACGTCCCTGGCCTCATGGAAAGGGGCTTCTCCAACTAAAGCAGTGATGACACCTCGGGATTCTTCACACTAGCTATTCACAAGGATTTACTTCTTGGGTTCACAGTTCTTTATCCTACCAATTTGGCACACTCCGCTACCAAGTGTAGGATTCCTTTAATCAGTTTCAAGGTTCTTGACCCTCTTATTCTCAACTTCTCATGTGGGTTTGGGTCCCAGACTCACAGTATTCCAAATGGCATGGTTCATTCTCCTGCCAAGAAAGTGTCCTCTTATGGAATGCCTCTCTTTCTCTTACAGGGTCCCAAACCCTCTTATTCTTCATCACTTTATACTTTGGTTTCTCATATGTGTGCGGGTCCCAGACTCACAGTGTAGCATTGTTGCCACTTGGTTTATTTCCCTGCCAAGCATACAAGTCTTCATTATTTGCTTCTTTAATCATCAGGGTCACAGACCCTCGTATTCTTGACTTCTTATTTGGGTGCAGGTCCCAGACTTGCACTGTAGTATTGTATCTACTTAGTTCACTCTTCTGTCAAGCATACAACTCTTCCTTATTTGCTTCTTTTATCATCAGGTCCCAGCGCTCTTATTCTTGACTTCATATTTGGGTGCGGGTTCCAGACTCACACTGTAGCCTTGTATCTGCTTTGTTCACTTCCCTGCCAAGTATACAACTCTTCATGGTTTGTTTCTTTTACATTCAGGGTCCCAGGCCCTCTGATTCTTGACTTCTTATCCTGGTTTGTTTCTTTCACACTCGGGGTCCAAGACCCTCTTATTCTTGACTACTTATATGCTTCAGGTTCCCAGACCCTCTCTTCCCCCCTTCTGTGTTCACCCGGTCGCTTCCCCAGATCTCTAGCACCTTTCAGGTAACCCGCGTACCTGTTTGTTTCTTCCTTGCTGGTACCAGCATTTCTCAGGCAGCTGCATTCCTTTTCGAGGCACCGGTAGCATTTGGGTAACTGGTGGGATCTGCAGCTGGCACTGCAGACATCTGACTCTTCCCGGCTGCATGTTCTCTTTCTCTCGCACTTTGCCAGGTCCTGGGATGCCTAGAGGATTCATTCAGCAGCAGCCCGAGTAGTGCTTCCATCCTGGACCACGTTCGGGTTTGCCTTTTCCTCCAGTCACGACTTCCCATACAGCTGAGCTTTTTTCAAACTCCAGGGTGGGATTGTTGTACTGCTTTGGGCCTATCAGTTGCCTTGAGAAGCTAGACTGTTCACTCTGGTTCTCTAGAGTGATCCTTGAACTCCAAGTCATCTTCTTCACAGTACCAGTTTCTAAACCATATGCAGCATATCTTGTACTCTCTGGTCTTTCAGTGTTGTCACGTATCCTAGGTTGACTGACTTGACAACAAAATACAGTGGCTTTATCTAGAGAGGTGCAAGGAGGATTTAACATTGGAGAAAGGGTTGAGTATTAAAGCGGGGTCATACCGCTTTCTCTGATAATGGTAGTCCCCAATCCCATAAGGGGACTCGTTTCCCATGTGATCCTCTCTCAGTGCCCCACCCCCATGGGGACTATTGTACTATGGATGCACCACCCTGGTCCCATAAGAAAGGTCTCCCTCTAGGGGAGAAGGGATGACATCCTCACAGGTCCCACAGGCTGGTTAAGGAATTCCTTAAAGGACTCTTCTGGGCTTTTCCTCCTGTTAAAGCTCCCGAGCCAGCGTGGGAACTCAATGTTGTTCTTTCAAAGTTTATGGGCCCTCCATTTGAACCTCTTCACAGGGCTCCATTGAAGTTTCTATCATGGAATACCACCTTTTTGGTGGCCATTACGCCTGCCGGGCAAGTGGGAGAGCTGCAAGCCCTCCTCTGTAAACCGATGTACCTGGTTATTCGCAAATTCAAGGTAGTGCTTCGCACTAATCCTTGCTTCATGTCAAAGGTTCCCTCAGTGTTCCACCGGAAAAAATAATTGCACCTTCCAGTTTTCTTTGGTGCTCTCAGTGCTCCAGGGAAGAGGGCCTTACATTTGCCAGATGTTGTGCCTGCTTTGTAGTTTATTGCACGCACAAAGTGAAACTGTTATAATATTACCCAGGATTTCCAGCCTGATGACAGGGAATGTTCATGAGCATGTGAATCCATGAAAGATACCAATGCTGGAGAACAGGAGTTACAGGTAAGTAACTTGTTCCTTATCCCCCTTCTTTCATTTCTGTGACAGTCCCGCAGCAGTTTCCTGTGGTTCCATACCCGAGATCACCATGAGGTGCCTTCTGTTGCCATGATAATCAGTCCCGCTTTAATTCAGCGTTTTCTGATTACCATGCTAATGCACAAATGCCCAAAAACTAAAAAGTATTCCCAATCCTGCTGCCTCTCTCTATCTGCACCATCCTCCTTTTAACCCCCCAACTGTGCATAACCCTCCTAACCTTCTCCTGTTATCTAATTTCCCCCACTCTTACACGTAAAGCACTTCTTTCTGACTGTGTACTTTGATGTTCCTATGGCAAACTTGCAGGCTACCTGAAGTACGACGAAAATGATCTACCTCAAAACGGCTCTTCATCCCTTCCAAAAGTGAACACCTAACTAGTTGGTCCTCTTCGCCTTCCCCTCCCCCGAACCTGATGTGAAACTGCTCCTTTCCCTCATCCAAATATAATGTAAGTCGTTTTCCTTTTTTGGCTTCCTGTAGCATTACCGCAGGAATTGCTCATTTTGAACCAAAAAGAAAAAATGGCGGTTTTTCATTTCTGATAAGCCTTAGTCCTGCACTGCACCATGGGAGATACACCAGTGGGTTAAACAATCCTGCCCTTTGCCTCTGTAAAGTTAAAAGAAACACATTCTTGAAGGTAAGACTTGAAGTCTTGGAACATTGAACTAAGATCACTCCAACCTTGGGAAACATTGTCGGTTATAAAGACTTTCGGAATATGTGGATGCATTGTGAATGCGTAAATGGAGATCGTGAACTTTTAAAATCAATTCATGGCATTACATGTAAACTTAGAAGCATTTTCGGTTTGTTTTTAAAAATTGAAGACAGCTGTTGGGCCTCATTATAATTGTGGCGGTAACGGTATGAACGGTGCCGGTAAGGTACCGGCACCGTTCATACCTTTGCGCCGCATTAAGAGTTCTGCTCGCGAGTTCCTGACAGCCCGCCAGGTCTTACCTGGTCTTACCTGGCGGGCTGTGTGGCACCTGCGAGCTGAACTCGTGATTGCACCGGCACTGTTACCAACGGTGCCAGTGCAACCATGCTCCCCACCCCCATTTTGCCCTTTGGGGCAGATTGGGGATCGGGAGCCCGGCAATACCGCCACCCGCAAATGGGCAATTACCGGCCCATTCAACTCAACTCACAATGGGCTGGTTATTGCCCAATCGCAGGTGGCAGAGCTGGTAGCGAGCAAGGCAGTAGCCGTGCCTGCCATACAGGCACAGCTACCGCCATGCTCGTAATGAGGCCCAATGCCTTAAAGATTGGTAGTAACCCCTTTTGGATACACATCCAAAAAAGTTACCGATCGAATTCAGTCAGAATGTAGAAAGGAGTTGATGATAAACCGATTTATGTAAAAACTTATACTACCTGTATGAGTAATAAGGTAAAAGGGACTTGGGAACCGATTCAGAGGTCTGTACAAAAATAATTCCAAGCAGGAACAAAACCTTCCTTAAACGTCAAAGAAAGAAAGTGGTGTCGGGACATGAAAGCCTCTGCTTTTGCATGTGCCTGATTTACAGCCTGACAACGTTCCTGGTAACCATTAGAGAGAATTCACCTGACAGAACCATGCTTTTGCATGTCAAGAAGCAGGAGTAACAATTAAAATACGGTGCCAGTGAGGTGTCATTAACATCTTTTGCACATGTTTCCCTTTGTTAATTAAGGCTTTCCCAAACTGCACCACCACTTTTCCAATTTGCTGAAAGCTTAAGAACACTTTCATAAATTAGAAAAGTGTCAGTCTTAAGAAATATGCGCAGTGATACTACTGCACACGCTCCCCCCAGAGCAAGGGATGTCAGCAGTGTTTACAGATCGAAGGCACAGCATATTAGCTTAGAAACTAAAAGAGGCCCTGGAAATAATTACTGGGGACCAAAAGAGGCCCTGGAAATAATTACTGGGGACCAAAAGAGGCCCTGGAAATAATGTTCACAGTGGCCCCACATGACACATTTTCAGCAAACTCAATGCTTTTCCTAAGAGAACATTTGAAAATACCACACAAAAGAGGCCCAGGGTGCAGAGGCCCACCGGGAAATCTCCAGAGTTCCCTATAGGCCAGTCCACCCCTGGGCGTGACACTTGAATCCCGTCTCCAAGGCTGATCGGTGGCGGCTATGGTTTCTCATCCTAGGCCGCACATGGCATTGGTGATGGTGACAAAGGTATCAGTGATCCTGTGCGTGCGCTGCATCTGCACTGGCGGTGGTCCGATCTTCCGTGTGTATGGATTGCAAGTTCCTGCTGCGCATTTGCTGTGCCTGACATGTTGGTGCCCTCGTGCCACTCTCTGCTTCTTTCTCGATCGGCCCTGGGTGGGTATTGTTGTGGCCCACTCCCGGGTCACCGGAGTGGGCCACGCAGATGTCGGGGGTCACCCTACGGGGCTCCTGGACCAGCATCCATGCCGCTCTCAGGACGCAGGGATCACCCTGCTTGCACCGGGGTACCGGAGTGGACCATGGCGGCTGGGGGCACCCAACCGGATCCCGCCTCGGCTCTGGGGGCACCCAGGCCGAGGAGGGTAATGCAGGCCATGATCACATGGCAGAATCAAACCAAGGGGGACAGTGTTGCCCGGCAGGGTTGCCGCCCCAATGCAAGCCACGTGGCTAGGCCCTCGGCATACTGTTTCGCACCAGCAGGGTGCACCAACAAAGACACAGGAGTCATCAGTGGATCGACTGACAAGCCGGAAAAGTCCTGTCCCTTTTATTTCCACAGTCACATGGTTACCCCATGTGACCATGATGCCAACCCTGGAAGGTGCCATGTCCCCCAGAAGGGGTGACATGCAACACTCCTCCTTGTTCATAACAACACAACAAACTCCCAAAACCACAACACAATACACACCCTAATATGAATACTATAAACCCTACTAGTTTTCACACCGTTTATTAACCTGGGTGAGTGGGCCTTGCCCCACTGACACATCACTACGATTCGCCCCCTTAGGCACCCCTTAATGCAACCACTCCCCAACACCGTAACATAGTCACACCCAATACTTGGGCTGGTCCAACCTCGGTCTGCAGACTCCCAACCCCCATATGTCCACCGCCAGGTTCACAGGGTGCCAGTCTGATCCCTGTGGAGGTATCTCCATGGCCGTCAAGAGTTCACAGGTCAGTAAAGCCGCACCTGGGGATACCAGGGGCCACATCGGCCCAGTCCGCACTGGTGGGCCAACCTCGTGGCAGGATGCTGTTGGCAGTTCGATGATTGCAAAGTTCAGTGTCCGGCAAAGCCGCACCTGGGGGTACCAGGGGCCACATCGACCTGGTCTGTGGCCGATGGTACTCGGCTAACATGCAAACACACAGTTTGGGGTGGGTACACACGCTTCCGGACACACCCGGGGGCCACACTGGTCATGCTCATCGGTGGGGTAGGCTCCTTGCTGTAGTGCTCTGGCTGTCGAGTGGCAGACTGCTCCTTTCACTCCACCCTCCCCCTTTTTGGGGCTGCTGGCAGGGAGGCACCGGTGACAAGGTGCGTGGGCCACCCATCCTTTCCGCTCCCCAGTCAGGAGTCTCTGTGGCATGGGAGGGCACACAAGCACTCATCTGAGCAGCAACCCCCTTGCCCTCCTCCTTCCTTCACAGGGTTCATCCCCACTTGGCTCCTGAGTGGAGTAAGGCCATGTACGGTAGCCGCCCACAATGTTTTGAGGGCCAACACGTCTTTTCCCCTCTCTTCTTGCGGGTAACTGCTGAACCTTCACGCCCTTTTGTGGTGTCCTTAGTTGGTAGCACTTCAGGGCAGATGTGACCATGATGCCAACCCTGCAAGGTGCCATGTCCCCCAGAAGGGGTGACATGCAACCGGTATGGTGTGCCGCATTCCTTGCCCCGCGAGATGAGTGAAGATTACATGAGTTGCCCGTGCTTAATGGGCCAAACAAAGGAAATCACTGGAGAGTGCCCGGCAAAGAAGATCCTGTTTCTTGCCACGCCATTGTACTGCTCTCCCCGGAAAAGTGCACGAAACAACCATAAATCATCAATGCAATTATGGAGCAAGTACTTTGAACCAAAAAACAGACAGACACAATAATTCACATCCACACACTCTTAGAAGATAAATCAGCTCTTTACGGCTATTTATTCAAAGCTTACAAGTACATAGAAATAACTCATTCAAATAATATGGATATAGTTCACAGAAGAAGTAAAGAAGTCAAAAGGAAATACATCACTGTGAGCGTAATTGAAGTCCTCATCTCATCCAGAAGCGGCTGGAAGACTCCGGGGACAGCCAGGCCGAGAGTACCACAGCTCACAGGAAGGCCAGACGGAGCGTCCTTCTCTGGCTGAAGTCTCACCTGACCCCTCCGGGTTTCCGCATATATAGACACTCCACAAAGGGGAGTTAATTCTCGAACCTTCTGGAAATTGCACCTGCGCAGTTGAGGAACAGCCGTCGGTTGCCAGCTGGGTCAATCGAGAGCTCCCCCCAAGGAACGCAGGGCCTCCCTGCTCTAAAAACACGCTCCACGGAGAACAGTAGCAAGCCATAACAACGTTAGCTTTCCCAGCAGAAATGGCCTTGACCGCATACCAGGTTTTGGAAAAGCATGTTTGTCTCAGCACTGTGAATCTAACACTTAAGCAAAACGTGTGCAGCCTTTCACTGCGGAGTGAAGTAAATATCCAACATGGCTCCGAGCGCTCCCAGAATGCATTGCCCGCCCGCGCCATTTTGAACCAAGCATAAATCAAGCATAACAATTCCACCCTTTGGATATTTATCTTCCGTAGCAAGGTGGCACTGGAACCGGTCTCTGAAACTTACGAAATATTAAAACTAAATTGGGAATACATTGAATGCAACAACAACAAGCAATTATAATAGATAGTATAATAAAATTGCAAGCAAAAATATAACGTAATATACCTCCAATATCAGGTATCCATGAAAATAACCAATCCCACCAGTTTTTGTTACGATCTTGAGACACTTGAGAAATGAGATCCCTCAAACCTCGAATATGACTTTCGATGGATCGTGAGTGGTCACTCAAATTGAAACAACACATACCTTCAAAGGCATTACACCCTAAATTATGTTTCAGCAATAAGTAATCAACAGCATCTCTGTTCTGTAAAGTTGCTTTTCTAATAACTTGACTATCAAGGAGCAACTCTTCTAAAGCCTGCGAAGTATGATTAAGACTTTTAACTACTAAACACGCTAATTTCATCAAAGATTTGTAACCTCCAGCAGCTAAACCCCAAACACCTACTAATGAAAGGGTTAATGCTAAAACCTCAGCTTCTGATAGCAAATGTACATGTGAATCACAGTCAGGAGATAGCCCTACAGATTCAAAAGTTGACCTTTTACCTCGAGTTATCGCTGAGTGTAAAGGAAACATCATTAGTCCTAATCGAGTCAACGCACATGGACCTCCAGAAATGTTAGCTGGAATATAAGTATATGTAATGTTACCACATGAAAAGAGCCATCCTGTTGGAAGTTTCACATGATTCAAATGACTAGCAGTTATCACTGTATGATTGCAAGACATAGTTTTATTTACACTGGTGCATTTGCGTGACATTCGTGAACACAGTCTCCTCTCGAACGTAGTATGATTGTATTGATTGGTCAACTCTATTTGTCTGCATTTACCAATTTCTTGTGCATTGCACGTCATAATGTAACACCCATCACCTTGAGTTATGTTGTACGTAATCACACGTGTCAAATTTCTCCACTTCTTGTCGGTTTCTTGGCAGAACCTACAGTACTCATAAACTGAAAAAGACTGTCTAATGTCTGAGTCTTGAACTAAAGAATCATTATGTGTGACGCCGAAAATATGCTTCAAAACCGGAACAGGCGTCGGCACTGCTACTAAACATGTAGTCAATAAAGCTTCAGCATTGGGCACATCTGTAAGACAAAAATGTGATATATTCAGTACTTGCTGTGCCAGATATATCCACATATTTTCTTCTTGGATTATCATAGGAGAGTGTTTCCTCCGTCCTACCAAGGGCTCCTGCACAATTGGCATCAAGGTCGTTTTCACTTGCTCCTGATGTGTTTGTCGCATTTCACGGATCCATGTCTTCGGTCTGGCGGGCTTGTCGGCACTGGCATAGGGCTGCTTGGGGACAACATTATTCATCACTATCAGTATCCCCTTGATCACTGGCACAGATGTGACATTTGTTGCTGGTGACAGAAGATCGTCTAACCCGTCCAAATGGAGTCCATTTAGTGCCACAGTCACACCAACCAGACCCAGGATCTACAAGGCAAACCCAGAAAAGAGATATCAGTGTTGCACATCACTCTCTTAGGTAACATTTGTCTGCGGGTACATATTGCCATTTCTTTCTACCAGGCTCCATTAGTAAAACCACTTGATCTTTGCCTTATGCAATAACATCTGCTGGCACTGGTGGGCCATTTGGCTTTTCCACCCACACTTTTGCACACGTTACCACACTGTCTGAAGAGCCAAAACCGCGATCCCCACGAGTAGTTAACACTGTAGGAGGTTCCCCTTTCTTAATCATGGACAATTTAATGGGAATAACTATCAATTCGGCCACTCGATCACCCTTGTGTATTGATAACAACTGATCCCCACTATTCATTAGGATGACTTTAATCTCTCCTTGGTAATCAGCATCAATTACCCCTCCCAACACTTGATCTCCCTTCAATGCTAGGCCATATCTAGGGGCAATCCATCCCATATGCTCTGGGGGAATCTGTATTCCAATCCCTGTTTCAATGACAACTATTCCTCTTGGATCCTATCTGATTTCTTCATTAGAATGCAAGTCTACCCCTGCTGACTCGGGAGTTGCTCGATAGGGAGCTAAAGAACCTGGCGTAATTTCCCAGTATAACAATGTTTCTCTAACTGAATTGGGTTGAACCTGTAAATTAGGAGTCATTAATCACATCAAAGTAGTTTCATGTTCATACACAGGCCTATTATTCAGCACTTGCACCGCATCAAACATACGATCACGCCAGCCTGCCAAACTGCCGTCTCCAGATTTGCGCAACTGTTCTTTCAGTAATCCATTAATTCGTTCAATTAGCCCTGTTGCAGCTGAGTGGTAGGGAATGTGATATATCCACTCAATGCTCTTTTCCTGACAAAATTACTGGATTAGTTTGCCTTTGAAATGTGACCCATTGTCACTTTGAATCTGCAAAGGCACTCCATAATGTAATATGATCTGATATAACAACCTGATGGTATTCAATTGGGTTGCACGTTTGCACGGCAAAACCATCAAATATCCCGAGTATGTATCTACAATAGTGCATGCATACTGACAACCTCTGCTGTTTGGCATAGGACCGATATAATCAATCTGCCAAATTTGACCTGGTAATTTTCCTCTTCTCAATGTACCTTGAACAATCTGAGGTATAGGTCTATGCAATTGGTGTTGGCACACGGAACACTACAAAATAATTGTTTTCACTAGTTCTAACGGAAGACTGATGCCTCGAGCTTGTGCCCACCTGATAGTAGCCTTTTCTCCAAAGTGCCCACTTTTCTGATGGGCCCATTTGGCCAAACCCTCCATATCGTCTTCCCGAGCCTCTGCATCCATTGTCGCAATCTTGGTGTGTTCGTCTGCAACAGAATTAAACCAACGTTCTAATTAATCTGTGCACAATGTGCATCCACATGATATACAGTGACTTCACTTTGTAACAACATTTCTGCAATATCTTGCCACAGTTCCTTTCCCCACAACTCTATTGAATGAATCTTCCATCCATTCTTTTGCCAAGTCGGCAACCACACTACCAATCCATTCGCCACTGACCATGAATCTGTGTACACATGGCATTGACCAGGGGTCTCTTGTTTCAATGCTTGGTAAACTGCGTAAAGTTCTGCAAACTGACTGCTCTTTCCTTTCCCTGTCGTTGTCAACATCTTTTTTGTTTTGGGATTGTATGACACTGCTGTCCAGTACCGCTCAGTTCCCACATATAAAGCTGAACCATCCGTGAACCAAGCATGCTCTGTTTGTTCCACGGTCAAATCACTGTAAGGGACACCCCATTTCACGGGAGACTCACATTTTTCAGGCACCTCCGGTGGTATGTAATCTGAGGGCGGTATGTTGGCTACTTGCTCATGTAATTTTGCCACTCCACCCTTTCCTGATTTGGCTCTGTCTTGAATATACCATTTCCACTTAATTATGCTGGCTTCTTGAGCATGTCCTATACGATGCGTTTTAGGAGAGCTCAGTACCCACTGCATGATTGGTATTTCAGGTCTCATGAATACATCATGACCTAAGGTCATCTGCTCGGTATCAACAAGAGCCCAATAACATGCCAGCAATTGCTTCTCAAACGGAGTATATGAGTTACCAGCATCGGGCAACTTACGACTCCAAAACCCGAATGGCACACGTTTCCTGTCTTGTTTCTGCCACACACTCCAGTTAGCATAATTGTCTTGCACAGACACATTTAATTCCACTTCGCCTTCCTTCAAGGGCCATAAATCAAGCACCTGCTGTACCGTGTCTTTCGCCAACTCAAAGGCTCTCTGCTGCTCTTCCCCCCACTGAAACTCATATTTCTTACGTGTCACTTTGTAGAGGGGGGCCACTATCTGCCCTAAATGCGGAATGTGCTGTCTCCAAAAGCCAAACAGTCCTATAAACTGCTGAGCTTGCTTTTTGCTCGTTGGAGTGGTGAATTCAAGTATTTTCTGTCATGCTTTTGGCCCCATTTCTCGATGCCCATGATGCCACTGAATCCCTAAGAATATCACTGTTTCAGCTGTACCTTGAATTTTACTCGGATTAATCTCCCACCCTTCCTTTTTCAATCCTTCAATAAGGACATCTAGCTGACTTTGCACGCTATGCTCATCCTTGCCCTGGATCAAAATATCATCAATGTAATGAGAGATGTGTATGTCAGGTTTACACGGTATCTTGTCTAAGTGCTCTGCCACCAGCCGGTGACAGATAGTCGGACTGTTAAGTTTAGTTTAGTTTAGTTTATTATTTATATTGCGCAGTTATACCCAGGGGTATCAGGGCGCAGCATGTACAAGAATATGCGAAACTTGGTTACAAGGTGTAAAGGTACGAATTGGAGTAGGGAGAATGTATAGAACAGCAGAGAAATCAAGCAATATATACAATATATACACAATAGAAGTGGCATGCATACCAGTACGGATCACATGAGGAATAACCTTGGCATTTAATTGTCTGGGAGGTCCTTCAGTTTCAGCCATGAGATGACTTTAGAGCGGAAGTTCAGGTAGGGCATGTCTGCTCTAAGGTTAGGGGGCAAAGAGTTCCAAAGTTTGGCTGCTTTTACCGGGAAGCTGTTACCTCCTATGGTGGCGAGTTTATAATTTGGGACAGAGAGGCGGTCTTTGTAAGCCGTTCTGAGGGGTCTCGCGGAAACTTGTCTATGGAACCTGTTAATCAGGTAGATCGGGGCGGCATTGTTAAGGGATTTGTAGGTGAGTGAAGCCGTTTTTAGGAGAATTTTATCTCTGGTGGAGAGCCAATTGTTCTGTTGACTGAGTCCTGATATATGCTCTCTTCTGGGGATCCCTAGGGCTGCTCTCAGGGCGTTATTCTGGAGAGTTTGTATCTTGCTAGTGGTAGCCTTGGAGGATCCCAGGTAAAGGGCATTACAATAGTCAAGGCGGGATAGTATAAGGGCTCTAGCGATTGTAAGACAGCTGGTTTCTGACAGAAATGGTTTAGCTGAGCGGATAAGTTTGCACGTGTATGCAGATGAGGATGCCAGTGAGCTCAGTTGTCTTTTGAAGGAGAGGTTAGAGTCTAAGTAGAAGCCCAAAGTTTTAACCTCCTGACCAACTTTAATGTTGTTCCCATCTATCTTGAAAGAATTGTAGGCCGGGCTAAGTTTCCTTAGACTGTGTGTTGTGCCCATGATGATAAGCTCTGTTTTCTCATCATTCAGGCATAGTCCGTGAGTGGCCATCCATGCCTGGATGATGATGTACACCCTATTTAGCAAGGCCAAATCCTTTCCATAATCTCCAGAAAGCGGAAGGAGGATCTGAGTATCATCTGCATAATTAGTGTAGGTGATACCAAGATGATCCAAATCATCGAAAAGGGGCTTGGTAAATATGTTGTACAGTGTAGGGGAGACGCAGGAGCCCTGTGGTACACCACAGGTGATGGGTATGGGATCTGCTGCAGCTGTGGGCGAGAAGACCCTCATAGTTCTACCGTTAAGGAATGAGGTGCTCCAGGAGATGGCCTCAGACGAGAAGTATGCTGCTGCGTGGAGATGTGAGCATAAGACAGAGTGGTCGACCAGATCGAAAGCAGCAGAAAGGTCAAGGAGGAGGAGCAAGGCAACTTGTCCTTTGTCCCTGAATGTGTCAATCTGAGCTTTCAGGTCGATGAGTGCAGTCTCAGTCCCATGTTGAGGGCGGAATCCTGATTGTCTGGATCCTAGGAGGTGGTGTTCTTCCAGGTGCCTCTGTATTCGGACATAGGCGACCTTGTCTAGGATTTTTAGTAAAAAGGGAACAGTTGTTATAGGTCGGTAATTGGTAGGTATGGCTGGGTCAAGAGTAGGTTTTTTTAGTAATGGAAGTACCCACCCAGGATTGTTTTAGATTCGTGGGGATGGAGCCAGTGGTGAAAGAGGCGTTGATCAGTTTCGTAATGAAGGGTGAAAGATCGCGAGCAGCGACTTTGATAAACTGTGCTCGGCAAAGGTCTCCCTGGCAGTTAGAGGGTTTCAAGGACAAGATAATTTTTTCTACGTCGAGAGTATTGACTTTTGAAAATTTGAAACGGGTGGGGTCTGTAGTTACGCACTTGTCTGGTCTTCTGGAGGGGGGCAAGTCTTTTAATGTCGCTTTATTGCTAGAAATTTTAGTTTGGAGGGTCTTGATCTTATTGGCCAGGGCATTCTGAATTTCTGAGCACCAGTTTTTATCTTTGGTGCAGGTATCAAGGGGTAGTATGGGGGTTTCGACTTCTTTGAAAATGGAAAAGAGTTCTTTCATATTGGACTTGGCAGATGATATGCGAGAGTCAAAGGAAGTTCGTTTGGCCATGTATATTTCTTTTTTGTAGAGTGCAGTTATTTTAGATAGATTGAGTTTGTTAGCAGCTGAGGGACATTTTTTCCATGTAGTCTCGCAATTTCTCTTTTGTTGCCTCAAAGTTTTGAGGAATGGTGTATACCATTTGTTAAGGTGTGATTTCTGTTTGCTGGGTCTGAGTTTGAGAGGGGCGATGAGGTCCAGTGCTGTGGCCAGGGCTTTATTATATTCCTCAACTAGGATCTCTGGGTCTGTGTTGTCCGGAAGTGAATCAAGGATGGGGAGAAGGTTCGGGATGAGTCTTTCTGCGGTAATGTTTTTCTTGTTTCTGGTGAGGATGGGTGGGGCTGTTGTGGTAGGCGTAGGTGTCGGTCTATCGGTAGTTAGCCAGAACGAGACTAGGTGATGGTCGGACCAGATTAACGGTGAGATATTGGTGATGTTTGCTACACAGTGCATGTACCCCATGGGTAGTCTCGTGAAAGTGTACTGACGTCCACCCCATGAAAATGCAAACTGTTCTTGACACTCGTCAGCAATTGGCACAGAGAAAAATGCATTAGCTAAATCGATCACTGCATACCAAGTCCCCTCAAACTTTTGGACATTTCCAAACAAAGTAATAGCATCTGGGACTGCGGGCACTAAGGGAGGAGTGTGTTTTTTTCAACTCCCTGTAATCCACCGTCATCCTCCACAACCCATCCCCCTTTTTAATGGGCCAGAGCAGATTGTTCCACGATGTGGTAATAGGGCGTAATACACCCGCCTCCACGTACTCTTTGATGGTGTCTGAGATTTCCTTGTGCCCCCCAGGAATGCAGTATTGTTTCATGGCTACCCGCTTAGTCGCCACTGGCACTTGCACTGGGGGCATCTTCAATTTGCCTACAGTAATGGGTGTACAAATTAATGCACTCACCCCAAACTGGTACATTTTACTGCCAAGCCCCAAGGTTAGCCCTTCCAAAATGTCAAAGGCAATTATATATTCAGGTATCGGGACAATCAACACTTGGTATTTCTGCCTCTTTAAATTGCCTATTTTCATCTCCACTCTCGTTTGCACTGCGGGGGTCTCCTTTCCCCCTAAACTTGTAATTGTAAACTGTTTGCCTTTAAATCGTGTCGGATTACCATGAATCAGAGAGGCCTCTGCCCCGGTGTCTATCAATGCTCGCACCCCTTGTGTTTCTTGGCCCCCAAAAAATCTTAACATCAACATGAGGCCGCCTATCCACTTTTATGCGGGCAGACGCTGCCGGAGCTTGGCCAAAGCCCTAGTCAAACTTCAAATGAGTGTGACTCGTCTCCGCCTCTAGCATCGCACTCACCACCTTTCTCAAATCAGCATATGTTGGCTGCTACGGGGAAGGTGTCCCCATAGACCCTTCATCTTGTTCTTCCGCAGGGGGAGCAGAAGGTGAGGCATCCCCCTGTATCGTGGTGACTATTTGTTTCTTAACCTGTTTATACCGTTCTTTGGCTGCAAGTCCTCGTTTTTTGTATAATTCATACATTACTCTGGTTTCAATGCCATCAATTTCTTCGTGTGGCACACCATCTTTTAACAAAGCCAAAAACATGTCTTTTCGGGACACTCGGGAGTCTCTGCTATCTTGCCGCCTGCCTTCGGTTCTTCTCTCACTGCGCCCCTCTCTCTCGTGGCTTATTATCGCTCTTATCCCACTCTCCCAAATCTGCAAGTTGCCGAATGGCATCTGCTACCTCATCCGTAGCCTTGCCCGTCATGCCTACGAGCAAAGTCATAATTATACTTTTGCATGCAGGTGGCGCAGTTCTAATACCATGTTTCGAGTTGAGACTGAGAGCGGTACTGCTCCCATGTGATCAGGAGCATCTATGTGAATCGCCTCTTTCATAGCATGCTCTCTGACTTTTTGAATTGCTTCTCTCAATGTATACCACTTCATTTCTTCACTGTGCCAATCTGTGGTAATAGGGTATTTACGGTTACATGCTTGGGCTATCAGGTGCAACAAAGACACCTGTGTATCTTGACCATTAGCATCAGGGGGCGGTCCTGCTCTTAAGACCTCCTGTACATTAGTGTCAATTGACAGGGGTAAAAAATGCGGTGAATCAGTGGAATCTACCAGCAATCCTGCAGCACCCCCATCTAGTAATCTCACCATCCATGTCAATAAGGCTTCCCCTGATTTTTGCCTCAAACGGGTAATAATTTCCCCAACCTCCTGTTGTGTGTAATCTTCAAAAGTGCTTAAATCCACCATACCACCACCAGGATTCTGTGGGTGTGGTCCGGCTCGGTTTATAGTGATAATGTCGAAAAAAAAATTTCGAACTACAAAAATGTCGAAAAAAAATGTCGAAAATCAGAATATCGAAAAGATATACATATAATTAAAAGTCAATTTTTTGAAAAATAAATGTCGAAAAAAAAGGTTGATTAACAATATCAATAACCCGATATAAAGAAACAACAAGAGTATCATTTACTAGGGGGGGTTCCCCCAATCTCCCCTCACCCGACACCCCGCGGCCACCCGCCACCCCCCTCCCCCCGGACCACCCTCTCACCCCACATACTCAACACAAGAGGGTAAGAAAGGGTTAAACTCATAGGTGACAACCACGAGTAAAGAACCTTGTTTAGGTACCAAGAACCCAATAACGGTTGTGGAAAACCGTCATGACCTGACAGAACATCACTTGAGAACGTACTGCAGGAAATCGATTGGAGTTGCTTCAGACTAAAACAGGTAATATTGTTATAACGAACATGTAACTAGACATTAAGGTATCATACAACATACAATTGTGTGACAGGAAAGATAAAACAGTTAATTTTCTTGTTTATTTTAGAATAAAAAATGGAGAACAAAGTGGAGTTCATCACCACACAAAAAGGAGGAATGCAGTTGGTTTTAAATGGATACGTTTTCTATAAGGAAAGCCAAAGAAAAGAACGCATTTACTGGAAATGCACAGAGTATGCGAAAACTAAATGCAGCGAATGAGCGATTACAGAGGGCGCAGATATAAAAAGTAAAAATGAACACAACCATCTGCCAGATCAGACCAATATTATTATCAGAAAAATATTATCCGAACTAAAAAGAAAAGCCGTGGAAAGTCACGGTGAAGCTAGTGGATCAGTACTTGCAGGTGATTGTGACAAATTACCCACACATATAACGGCTCAGTTACCAGCTGAAAAATTGATGCAGCGTACAATAAACCGTACTAAACAACAGAAAGAGAATCTGCCACCAGCACCAATGTTATTTAGTGATATGACAATCCCAGATGTTTTCAAAATTAACCGCCAAAGGAGAGAGTTTTCACCATGCCACACTGGAATTGAACAATGAAAAAATATTGATATTCTCTACTGCTGCGAACTTTCAACATCTCACTCGTAGTCAAAATTGGCAAAGTGACGCAACGTTTAAAGTGTGCCCACAACCTTTTCACCAGTTTTACACATTGCATGGGACAATTAACGATAAAATCAAACCGCTTGTATATATTTTGATGCCAAAAAAAGTGAGGAAACATACAGAATCGTGTTCAACAAAATTAAAGAGACTGCACCTGAATCTAATCCACCTACAATGATCATGGACTACAAAACGGCTCAAATTAAGGGATTTTCATCAGTGTACAAAGGGACAAGGGTTCAGGGATGTTTTTTTCATTTTACACAAAGTATATGGCGAAAGTTACAGAAATTAGGATTAAGTACTAAATATACAGAGGACAGTTGTTACCAATATAACATAAAAAAACTTTTTGCATTGGCTTTTGTACAGGAAAATTATGTTGTTGATTTTTACGAACATTTGATTGAAACTGAATACTACAAGAATCATGAGGAGGAAAATACTGACTTATTAGACTATTTTGAGAACACATGGATAGGACAATTAACTCGAAATGGAACAAGACGCAGGCCAAAATACCTGTTACCATTGTGGAATTGTTACCAAGCTACGTTAGAAAGTACACCACACACCAATAACACCTTAGAGGGATGGCATAGCAGATTAAGTAAAAATGTCAACATCCACAACCCTAATTTATGGCATTTTTTGAAGGACTTGCAAATTGAAGAACAACACCAAGAATTTAGGATATCACAAACACTTTCATTGGCTAACCAAGAACCAAAAAGAAAAAAATACAGGGATTACGAAAATAAACTGGTACAACTAATACAAGATTTTAACGCACAGAATAAAGAAAAAATCTTGAATTCGGTTGCATTTAACTTAAAATGTTAAGCAAACTTATGATTCATGGACATCTACAATCCAGTGTGGCATAGGCGAAGTAAATACGAAAACACCAACCTGCAGCTACATAAAACCAAATCTGCAACGGCAATCCATGTAAATATGCCAAGAAAAAAACCAAGAAAAATCCAAATCCAGCACGGAAGAAAAAATGCACAATCCTGGATGAGAAACTCCATAAATCCAAGTCTGTAACGGCAATCCATGTAAATGTGCCAAGAAAAATCCAAATCCAGCGCGGAAGAAAAAAATCCACAATCCTGGATGAGACACTCCATGAATCCAAGTCTGTAACGGCAATCCATGTAAATATGCCAAGAAAAAACCAAGAAAAATCCGAATCCAGCAAGGAAGAAAAAGTGCTAATCCAAAAAGGACCCATACAAAAAAAATCCACGATCCTCGATGCTCTGGAAGAAAAGGGATTAAAAATCCATTAAAAGACAGTTAATCCAATGGAAAAAACACGATTGCTCTGAAAAAAAACATGAAAAATCCATGAAATCCACGACCGGAGTAACGGAGACTCGAACGCTGGAGAACTGTTTGGAAAATTAACTTTAAAAATGGCGCTTACGTATACGTAGGCAGACGTAACGTACATAGGAAAGCAATAACAAACTTTAAATATATAGTTTAATGCATGTTTCTAATACTCTACCACCATCTAATGGACAATAAGTATATTACAAGTTGAACTTCATGGTATATATATATTTATCAATACATTTAAAGTCATGTTATATATATATATTTATCAATACCTTTACAGTTGAATAAAATAAGTATTAATTCATAAAATTAATAAAAGTTATTAAAAAATAAAATAAACAATATAATAATAAAATAAAAGCACATATTTGTTAAATAAACATTGCTTGAATTGTATTATTAATATTCTATTTGTGTTACTTACCTTAAATAATGTTTTCGAAAAAATACAGAAAAAATTCGACATTAATGATTTTCGACATTTTTTTTTGATCAAATATTTTCGACATTTTCACTTTTGACATTATTGCATTCGAAATTATGATTGACCACCGTCCGGCTCGCCGCCTTCTAACAGGCTTCGCCGCCACTGTTTTCTGTTTCACCTCTGGTTTGGGGTCAGACTCTTCTGCAGAACTACTTTCTAGACTGGTCGAATCAAAAATATCACCATCCCATTTGTCTGGATCCCAGACTACACCAGCGGTAGCAATTACAGTTGCCACCTTTCTTTTGTTGACCCCTCCCCATCTTTTGCTATACTTATATCGCGCTACTCTGACCGCTGCCCTCTCGGCCACCGCCTGATATGTGTCAGCCTTATCTTTAAACAATTTCATTTGAATCTGCTGCATTAACGCAGTCTGTTGTTCTGCAGCTAGTTCTCTCTCTAATCTCAAAACCACATTTTTCATGTCGTAACGCAGTCTGTTGTTCTGCAGCTAGTTCTCTCTATAATCTCAAAACCACATTTTTCATGTCGGTTTTCATCTGATGTATTTTCCTATAAGCATGCAAAAGAACCCAACCTCGCCTACCTAATGCCGCATATTCTTTACTACGTTCTACTGGAACTTGTTGCTAGCATGCAATTACATCAGTCGGATCGGCATCTCCCAATCCTTGATCCCAAGTTTCACTTAAACAACATCAGAACAGTCACCGCCAGCGGTAACGCTCTTCTTCTTGAATAAACTGCTCATTATCGCAAACAAAGCAAAACCTCGTTGAACCTATATATTTTCTTCTCCACACTGCAATCACTCCCACAAGCACTCAAACAGTTACCAAAGAGACAAAAAATGTCCCTTCTAAAAAAACTTCACTTACACGACAACCAAATCTTATCTACATTTCAACAGATTCTTGGATGCACGGAACAACTCATCACGTACATCCTGTTCGTGAGGCCAAAAATGTACTGCTCTCCCCAGAAAAGTGCACGAAACAACCATAAATCATCAATGCAATTATGGAGCAAGTACTTTGAATCAAAAAACAGACAGACACAATAATTCACACCCACGCACTCTTAGAAGATAAATCAGCTCTTTATGGCTATTTATTCAAAGCTTACAAGTACATAGAAATAACTCATTCAAATAATATGGATATAGTTCACAGAAGAAGTAAAGAAGTCAAAAGGAAATACATCACCGTGAGCGTAATTGAAGTCCTCATCTCGTCCAGAAGCGGCTGGAAGACTCCTGGGACAGCCAGGCTGAGAGTACCACAGCTCACAGGAAGGCCCGACGGAGCGTCCTTCTCTGGCTGAAGTCTCACCTGACCCCCTCCGGGTTTCCGCATATATAGACACTTCACAAAGGGGAGTTAATTCTCGAACCTTCTGGAAATTGCACCTGCGCAGTTGAGGAACAGCCGTCGGTTGCCAGCTGGGTCAATCGAGAGCTCCCCCAAGGAACGCAGGGCCTCCCTGCTCTAAAAACACGCTCCACGGAGAACAGTAGCAAGCCATAACAATGTTAGCTTTCCCAGCAGAAATGGCCTTGACCGCATGCCAGGTTTTGGAAAAGCATGTTTGTCTCAGCACTGTGAATCTAACACTTCAGCAAAATGTGTGCAGACTTTCACTGCGGAGTGAAGTAAATATCCAACATGGCTCTGAGCGCTCCCAGAATGCATTGCGCGCCCGCACCATTTTGAACCAAGGATAAATCAAGCATAACAGCCATGCAAGCCCACAACTTGTTTGAGAACAAGGTCCTTCTGAGGGAACTGTTCATTTACACTGCATTGCTGGCCAGAATGAGAAACCACCCTGGTAAAACAGCAGGAGGTAACTGAGCAGAAACAGTTTACTGTTTCTACCAGCTACACGACTGTCCTGGCCGCACGCACGGGCCGCACGCACAAGTCTGGCAGGCTAGCAGCAGCTTACCTATGATCCGCTGTGTGCAACCATAATTTATTTAAAAGAAAAGACTAAAGTGCACATGAATACACCATCAAAATAAAACGGCCACAACTCGCAGCCAACATGGCAGATACCAAGGTTTCATCATCCAGCCAAGCCACACCTTCACGCCAACAACCGTCCAAGAACATTGATGCATACCCCGTACAAAACTGTCCCACCATTCTTCATAACAGATACAAACAGCTTAGGAATCAAGTGGGTGTGACTGATGCAAGATTTTAAAGTATATATAGATGACCTCGGATCACAAAATGACAGATGAAAAAGGTTTCCTAATGCCATTTGTTGGCCCAGCAGTAAAACGCATGGAAGCTCATTATTGAGTCTCCCGTAATTTGATGATGGGCCTGTTACATGTTCACCTTCATGTACACAGGTCCCTGCTGCAAAATTTTCATCATTTGCATGGCGGACTACAAAAGGGGAGGGCAAAAGGCGGTTAACAAGCATGGAAGTTGCGTTTTGACCACACCCACCTCGTGCACAGTGCAGGGAATGTGCTGGAACAGGATGGAGCGGGGCTCCGGCAAAACTTGTTTGGCCCCTTGTTCTCAGACTCATGGGCTTGCCCACAACACTCACAATTTCATGAGCAGACTTCAGAAGACTCTGCAGCACTGCTGAGTCTTCTGTAATCAGTCTGCTTGATGAAGTGTTGGTTGCTTGTGCGAGCATGTGACAACTGTGCTCCAGAACAAGGTACTCCCGGTGAGATCTACAGGATACTCCCAGCGAGATCTGTCATGAAGCCGAGTTATTACATGCCCACAACTCACTTCTCTGTATGGTCCTATGGATACAGAAACAACCAAAACCACACATGCTTGTTGTAGCTGTCAAAAACTGGAATATATGTCCTGCAATGTAGAGACATTTTTTTCTTACTATCAGTAATGTGACCAATTAAAACTTAAACACCAACTTCCATTAGTGTGTCAAAAGGGTTTTTTACTGAATCACAAAAAGACATGTTTCAAAATTAAAATCCTGGTCATATTCGTGTTCCCATAATGCTCTTTACTTTTGTGCAAAACGCCAGGATTGGGTTCTACGAAGAGATACTGGGCCTCATTACGAGTCCGGCGGTAGACGTGCCGGAAAAACCGGCAGGGTGCCCCCGGACTCGAAATATCATTCCGCCTCTGTGATTGCCGGAATCACTGGGGCATTACAATCCCGGTAACCCGGTAATTCCGGAGCAGAATTCCGTAAATCCCCATTCCCATAGGACTCCATGCATGGGAATGGGGACAATGGAAACACGGGTTCCGTCTATGATGGAGCCGGTGTTTCCATTTCCGCCTGCAGGCGGGTGGCGTTACTCCCTCCAGGTCAGATCTGGCGGGAGTGACACCTCCCGCCTGCAGAACTCGGAATCAGCCGGTCCGGAAACAATGGTGGCGGCGGATTTACCGCCACCGTTGTTTCCGAACCAGCAGGGTCATAATGAGGCCCACTGTATTGCGTGACCTAACCTGGAACCATGCCTCTCGACCCCGCCCACGCCTCCCCTGTGGCCCCACCCCTCCAAGGAGGAGAGGGTTCCCCCAATACATTTTTTCCCATTTCCAGCACTGCCCTTGCAAAAGGAGTAAAGGTGACCTGCCATGTACAAATGACAGGCAGTGTTCACAGTGGATTCCTATGCAGTCTGTCTGATTTTTGCTGCTTAAAAAGGCCGGTGTAATGTCACTTTTTTCTATCTGTCAGAAAATCCTATCGGTAGGAAAATCTGACAGGTATTGTAATGTCATTTTTTGCTACCTGTCAGAAAATCCTACCGATAGGAAAAAGTGACGGGGTAGGAAAATCTGACAGCCTGGCCTGTCATTTTTTCCTACCCCGTCAGAAAATCCTACTGAGAGCAGGCATTGGGCAACCCACCAAGGGGTAGGAAAAAGTGACGGGGTAGGAAAAACTGACAGCCTGGCCTGTCATTTTTTCCTACCCGTCAGAAAATCCTAACGAGAGCAGGCATTGGGCAACCCACCCAGGGGTAGGAAAAAGTGACAGCCTGGCCTGTCATTTTTTCCTACCTGTCAGAAAATCCTACCGAGAGCAGGCATTGGGCAACCCACCCAGGGGTAGGAAAAAGTGACGGGGTAGGAAAATCTGACAGCCTGGCCTGTCATGTTTTTCCTACCCGTCAGAAAATCCTACCGAGAGCAGGCATCGGGCAACCCACCCAGGGGTAGGAAAAAGTGACGGGGTAGGAAAAACTGACAGCCTGGCCTGTCATTTTTTCCTACCCGTCAGAAAATCCTACCGAGAGCAGGCATCGGGCAACCCACCCAGGGGTAGGAAAAAGTAACGGGGTAGGAAAATCTGACAGCCTGACCTGTCATTTTTTCCTACCCGTCAGAAAATCCTACCCACAGCAGGCATCGGGCAACCCACCCAGGGGTAGGAAAAAGTGACGGGGAGGAAAATCTGACAGCCTGGCCTGTCATTTTTTCCTACCCGTCAGAAAATCCTACCGACAGCAGGCATCGGGCAACCCACCCAGGGGTAGGAAAAAGTGACGGGGTAGGAAAATCTGACAGCCTGGCCTGTCATTTTTTCCTACCCGTCAGAAAATCCTACCGAGAGCAGGCATCGGGCAACCCACCCAGGTGTAGGAAAAAGTGACGGGGTAGGAAAATCTGACAGCCTGGCCTGTCATTTTTTCCTACCCATCAGAAAATCCTACCGAGAGCAGGCATTGGGCAACCCACCCAGCGGTAGGAAAAAGTGACGGGGTAGGAAAATCTGACAGCCTGACCTGTCATTTTTTCGGTATTCCTACATATTATCCCCACCAAAAATATCGCTGTATTTATGGTTGTTTGTCTTGCCATAGGTAATATTTTGTGGGGGGATAAGTTGTGGGAGTGGGGGTTGCGGGGGTGTCCCCCATACATTTAAAAATAATGCTGGGGTTGCGGGGGGTGTCCCCCGCAGGGTCCATGGCTCAATATCGCCGCAAAAATACGGCGATATTTTTGTATCACGAAATTTTTGCGTGGATATTAACACATGGAACTATTTTTTCCTACCCGTCAGAAAATCCTACCGAGAGCAGGCATTTGCCCGTGCACCGGGAAAGTGGGGTAAGTGGAGTAAGAGGTTATGGAAACAATTCCTCTTTTTTCAGTTTGATGACAAACCCAAGTGGATTGAAACTTTTTGTGTCACCGTACTGCCTCAAAGTCCATTTTTAAGGATGGCAGCTTGCGCAACCTCTATATTCCCCACCACTGCTTTACTATTTTGATCATTAGTATTGCGAAGACACAATACAAGGACATGATTGTTGACGGCTATAAGCTCAAACAATATTCAACTTAGAGATTTGCCAACAGCTTGAGCTTTGGCTGCACCTTTTCTGGCAACATGTCACAACAGTACTTTACATATTGAAATCATTGGAAATGTTATGTTATGTTATGTTACAGGTACTTATATAGCGCACCGTCGCCAACGGAGTTGGTCCCCAGGCGCTCTGGCGTATCTGTAAACAGGATGAGGGCGGGTAGGGTTAGTCGAGGAGGAGGGGAGTAGAAGAGTGGGAGAAGTGGTGTGCGGTTGGCAGCTTTAGCTCGGTATAGACCGAGTGCTGGGCTTTGGTGCAAGTGTCGGATCGGGCGAGGCCTCGAGTGCTGTAGGTTCGCTCTATGTGTTGTTGATGCGGTGTGGTAAAGTGCGTGGGGATTGCTGGGATAGAAATGGTTTTGTGAGTGGGTTGAGTATGCAGAAAATTGAGGGTTGGGTTAGTGGGGTCTGTATCCTGGTCCAGGTACTTCTGGTTCCGTTTGGAAAAAGGCCACGACCTCCGCACACATAGGGTACATATCTGCATGCAGGTTTGCACTCACTTTCTTATAGCTCGCATTTAGCCGTACAGAGGTTGCAGTAATGGGGTACACTAATATGGATGAGAAGAGAATTCAGGGAAGGACATAGAGAGAGGGGTACAGGGAAGGAAAGCCGACCGCAGCTTCATTGATTTGTTGGTGGCTCTGCAGCTGTGCTCCTGCTGAAGCCATGTTCCTGTGAGGGCACTGCCTCGCTGATGCCATGCTCTGCCCTCTTCTGCCGAGGTCAGCGCAAGGCAAAGCCTGTGGTCTGTGCAGCTCTCTGCACGCATGCGCAGGGACCTCAAGTTTACTTCCGCAAAGGCCTGCATGTCTCTGGGGCGCAAGGTCTGCACAGGCACAACTTTAGCCACCAGGGGCATCACGCATCAATTATGTATGGGGCGCAGTCTGCGTCCAATTCAGCAAACAAAGAGGGCTACTACTCCCCAAACCTGTGCATATAAACATTTCCCTGCCTCCCACTATCCAGCCTTGCCTCTGGACAGCCCATCACACCTTGCCCCAGTATTCGGCCAATGTCCTTCTGCCATCCTCTTCACCCCAGCATGCACTCCCTTTTATCACACTCTCTCATTTGCCAGGCGCTACTTCCCATTGGAGCTGCCTGCATCTCTTCCCCCCAAGTCGGTGAATCTCCATCGCTGGTGGGGGCTCACCACTAGGTGTTAGGTGTGGGGGCCACCAAGAGGCCAATGTGGACAGGTCTGCATACAGACTGGTGCAGCAGAAGTCCACTGCACACTTTACATAGCGCTACAGGCTTCTGCATTTTGGAGCTCGTAGTATTTATTATATGTCAAATTTAATATGGAACTCCAAGTTCCAGGATGCAACGCGCAGTTGGCTAAAATTATAGGATCGTCCTACCATTTCATACACCATGAGGAGAAACTGTACGATTTCGTCACAGAACAAGTGTGTTGATAATTGTCCAGTAATCAGGGTATCTGCAAAAAAAAAGATGTTTTTGGAGGGGACACCATTGTGTTACCTGACTGGCATACTTTTGTGTTTGTGTTCAGTGGTTTGTGAAAAATGGCGGTAATTCTGCTACCGGCCAAAAAGGTGGAAGTAATGGAATTACCAATTTTTGCCGTGCCACTGAACTTGTAATGAGGCCCTTAAAGTGTGCTGCTTTCAGCTCAGTTGGGTGTGTGTTGTGCTCTGTCGAGCTATGGGATGCTTGTGTGAGCTATGGGATGCTTGTGTTATGTTATGTTAGCGGTACTTGTATAGCGCACCGTCATCAACGGAATTGGTCCTCAGGCACTCTAGCGGATCTGTAAACAGGAAGGGTGGGTAGGGTTAGTCGGGAAGAGGGGAGAAGGAGAGTGGGAGACGTGGTGGGCTGTTGGCAGCTTCAGCTCGGTATACACCGAGTGCTGGGCTTTGGTGCTAGTATTGGATCGGGCGAAGGCCTCGAGTGCTGTGGGTGAAGTTAATGTGTTGTTGATGCGGTGTGTAAAGTACGTGCGGATTGCTGGGAGAGAGATGGTTGTGTGGTTTTGTGTGGGTTTAAGTATGCAGAAGATTGAGGGTTGGGTTAGTGGGGTCTGTATCCTGATTCAGGTACTTATGGTTCAGTTAGCGTTGTATATCTGTGGGTTGGGATGTTGCTGTTTCCTCGTGGGCGGACTCACTTTGGTGGTGTTGCGCTGATCCAACTGTATCCTGTTGAGTATAGTTAGGATTGCTAGGTGCGTCTGAACCTAAACTTCAGGTGTTGGACTGGGTGGGTGATATCTATTCTCAGGTGATCTAGTGTGACCCTGGTCGGTTAAGGCTTTGAATGGTTCAGGGTCGGAGTCGTGTTGATGTGTTGTCCTAGTGGATGCATCTTGGTGAGCCTGTGTATTCAGACGTTCGTGTCCTTCTGTCCTGACTGGTTCTTTGGTTTCCGTGGGGTGAGCATCCTTGGGGCTGTTGTTTAGTTGTAGTTTTGTGGTGTGGGGCATTGTGCTTCCTGCTTTGTATTGGTGGACAGTGTGTAGTGAAGAAACATTCTGTTTCTCAACCATTGCATTGGGGCCCGTGGTGCAGTGCTTCCTTTCCCTCTCTATGTTTTGTCCTTAGGGCTGTTGGGGAAGGTAATAGTTAAGGTCATGGTCCTCTTGATGATTCGTTCTAGTCTTTCTGTCTTAAATTGCTATGTTTACTGTCTTTGGTCGTTTTGCGGCTGTCTCCCGTTTGGTCCTTTAGTATGTCGTGGGATATTTACCTTGGCTTTTCCCATTGATTGATCGGTGTGTATCGCGGTCGTTCTACGTTCATTGATGTTTTTAGTTATGTCGGTGCCCCTGTGGCCAGTCTTTTTAGTTATGACATGAAGAGCCAGGGTTTGAGTATTTTCCTGAATAATAGGTGGTTTCTTGTGTTACGTATGTACTTTGGAAGGTCGTTCCAGGTTTTTGAGGCTTGGTGAGAGAAGGAGGATCCTCCAAGTCTTCTTTTGTTGTAGGTCTTCGGTTCCAGGCGGATGTCCATGATTGATCTGAGCGTTCTTGTTGGTTGATGTAGGCGCAGTTTGTCTCTTAGGAACTCAGCGCCTTCGTTGTGTACTGCTCTGTGCGTAATGCACATTGTTTTGAATTTTATTTGTTGTTATATTGGTAGCCAATGTAGTGTTTTCAGCGCTGGTGCGGTGTGTTCTCTTCGGGGTAGTTTCAGAAGTAGTCTGGCTGCCACATTTTGACTGCATTGTAGTTTTTTTAGGAGTCGTTCAGGCATGCCTAGGTATAGGCTATTGGCGTAGTCTACTTTGGACATGACGAGGGCGATGATGGTGGTTGTTTTGTTGGTGAACAATAGGAATGGTAAGATTCTCTTTGCCGCTCGCAGGAGGAAGAAGCATTTCTTGAGGAGAGCGTTTACTTGTGGCTCTAGCGTGAGATTATTGTCCATCAGAACCCCCAGGTTGTTTACAATCGGCGAGGGTGCTTGGGTTGTCCCGAGTTCCCTTGGCCAAGGGATGAATTGGTTTTCTCCTCCATTTTTTGGGACGATCATTATTTCAGTTTTGCCTGGGTTGATTTTGAGGGAATTGGAGTTCATTCAGAAGAATACATCGCAGAGGCAGTTTTCTAGCGTTGAGTTTCTTTCCGGGTTGTCTTGTATTTTGAAGATTACTTGTGTATCGTCAGCATAGTTGTAGCAGGTGAGGCTGTGGCTTTTGATGATTCTGATAAGTAGATACAGGTAGATGTTGAATAGTAGCGGGGAGAAGGATGATCCTTGTGGTACTCCACAGGAGGAATCAATCGGGCTGGATTAGAAGGGTTTCATCCATACGGTTTCTGTTCTGTTTGTTAGGAAAGATTTGATCCATAGTAGGGCGGTGTCTGTTATTCCAAGTCCTTCTAATCTCGTTATGAGGGTGTCATGGTCGACGGTGTCAAATGCTGCCAAAAGGTCTAGGAGTATCAAGGCAGTGCTGTTGTCCGAGTCTGCGTTGATTTTTAGATCGTCCCATATTGAGAGTAGAGCTGATTCCATTCCTCTCAGTGTTCTGAAGCCAACTTGTGCCTGGTCTAGTAGGCCGTGCTCTTCTATAAACTCTTGGGTTGTTTTGTATATGTACGTATCGATCAGCTTGGCTCAATAAGGGATGTTCGAGATGGGTCTGTAGTTGGAGAGGTCCTCTACGTTTCCCGCTGTATCTTTGAGTAGTGGCCTAATGTATGCAGTTTTGAAGGCTTGTGCCACTTTCCCAGTTACGATGGAATGGTTCAGGACGTTCCTGAGATATTCCATGGGCATTCCTTGTTTAAGAATCGATTTGTATATGTCTGGTGGGCAGGGGTCTTCGGGGGACCCTGAGTTATTGCTTTCATTCACCAGTTTGACGAATGTCTCCACTGATATTTCTGGAAAGCTTCGTAGTATGTTTGGGTGCTCCTCCTGGGCGTAAATTGGGGTTGTGGTCAGATCAGACGGTCTGCTTTGTATGGTTTGTTGGATGTTGGTGATTTTGTTTTTGAAGTGGTCTGCAAGGTCGTTGCAGAGTTTCGCGGATGGAGTTGGTGTGTTGTTACATCCCGGAGGGTTTTTGATTTCGTTTATGATTTTGAAGAGCTCTTTTTGGGTGTTTGATGCTTCGAAGATTCGGTTGTCGTAGTGTTTCCTCTTTGCTTTTTGTATTTCCTTTTTGTAAGCCAGGTTGTGTTGTAGGAATTTCAGTTTGTTTGCTGCGTCGTTTTGTTTTCTCCAAACAAGTTCTAGTCTTCGTTTTTTTCTTTTCATGGTGCTAAGTAGTGGGGAGAACCATTTTGCCATTGACCGTTTATTAGAAGAAGCGAAGGGTTTTTCTTTGGCGATGTTGTCTATAGTAGTTATAATCCAGGAATGCGGCAGAGTAACCTTTTTGTCCAGGTCATCTTCTTCCATGAATGTTGGGTGTGGTTTGTTTAGCTCCAGGAGTTAATTCAGGTTGGAGTTTTTGATGGTTCTCCAATTTCTTTTCATGGTTTTCGTTGTTTTGCCCGGTTGATTGTTTGTTAGCGTGGTGTTTCTTAGCGTGGTCATTTTGATTACGAATGGGGTGATGAGGTGGTCGCTCCAGGGTATTTGAATTGAGGGTGCCGTGTTGAGGAGTAGTTTGTTAGCGAAAATTGCGTCAAGTGTATGCCCTGCCAAGTGGGTTGCTCCTTTGACCAGTTGTTGTAGGTTCATTGCTGCTTGCTGCTGTTGTAGGTTCATTGGCTGGTTAGCGATTTTTGTATTGGTCGTACTTTCTCCTTCAAATCAAATGTTGAAGTCTGCTAGGACTATCAGGTCATTGTGTTTGATCGCTAGCAAGGTTGCATCGTAGGTTGGTGGTCTATATATTAGTACGAATTTCAAGTTTGTTTTGGGTGTTACTGCTAGACGTATGATTAGGGATTCGCATTTATCGATGATTAGTGGGTCTTCCAGTTTGATATCCAGGTGTTCCTTGTGAATGATTGCCAGCCCTCTCCCTCTTTTGGTTTTTCTGTTTGATTGGACGCATTTGAAGTATTCAGGCAAGCAGTTGTTGAGGGTGATCTTGTAATTGTCGTCTAGCCAAGTTTCTGTTACAAAAAGGATGTCGATCCCTCCGTCGCAGAGCAGATCGTATATCTCGGTGGCATGTTTGGACATTGATCTTGCATTGATGAGGTTGTAGTGGATCTTTTTGGTGTGGTTTTGCTTGTTGGTTGTTCCTTGTTTTGGTTTTGATTGTTTGGATTCGGTGCATCGTTGTTGATGTTGATTGGGGGTGGATGAGGATCAGCGAAGGCTGCATCTTCATTGTAGGAGGGCGTATGAGGATCAGCGGAAGCTGCATCTTCATTGAAGCGGTCTGCTAGATTGAAAGCTTGGCTGTTCACTGGTGTTGCTTCTCCGTTTCTGCTGGTTAGGTGAAGGTCCGTGAAGGCTTCTTCTTCGTTGAATTGGTCAGTTAGGTTCATGTTTGGGTTGTTCATTATAAGATCTTCGTTGTCGTTATATCCGGTATGGCGCGGGTGTTGAGGGTGTCCTTCTGTTCTTGTGATGTATGGGGCCGGACTCTAGCCACATTCTTCTTGGGTGTTCCCGTCTTTTTCCTGGTTGTCTCGGGATGTTCTTTGTGTGTCTTGCTATCTCTGTATCTTTGGGGTATCCTGGGTCCGGGGTTGTTGCGAGGTATGGTGTGAGATATAAGGAATTTTCCCTTTGGAATTTTGTTCTGGTCGTTTTGGTTTTTGGCGTTGTGTTTCCTCTATTTGAAGTTGTTGCTTCGTTGGTAGGTTGGATTTGTGTGCCTGTGTCCAGTGCGGCCTTGTCTTGTGCCCTTTCTCAGCGTCCCTTTCTGGTCCGGGGCATTTTGGTGCTCAGTGCTGAGGTGCCGGTTGAGTGGTTGGCTGCTGTGTCTTATGATGGAAGTGCTGGTATTTCTTCTTGTGTTGGTAGGCTTGGGTGCTTTTGTGCCGTCTGTTCTTCTGGTGGGTCGGTTTGTGTATCCTCCGAGCGCTGTCCGGTGGGGTTTTGGAGCTGGGCGTACTGTTGTCAGGGGTGTAGGTCAAAGTTCAGTGCTGTCTATGTAGGTCTCTCGGAAAGGGTGAGGGCGGTAGAACTATTCTATCAGGGTCTGGTCCTCACTAGGAGTTATGTTAAGGTGGTTAAGCTAAGTTTGTGCTTGAGACTAATTCTGACTATGTTCTAGAGTCTCGTATGGTAGGAGGGAGCCTAAGGAGTATTGTAATCCTTATGATTAAAATTTTCTGGAGCAGAGTCCCTGCTAAATTTGGGAGACCTGTATAGTGGGAGAGAGGCCTATCAATGTAATCTGAATGACGCAAAATGTAATTTTGGGGATAGAACCCCTGCTAAATTTGGGAGACCTCTATAGTGGGAGAGAGGCCTATCAATGCAATCTGAATATCATATAATACGATTTGGGAATCGAACCCCTGCTAGACTTGGGAGACCTGTACAGTGGGAGAGAGGCCCATCAATGCAATCCGAACATCGTACAATACAATTTGGGAGTAGAACCCCTGATAAGTTTAGGAGACCTGTATAGTGGGAGAGAGGCCTATCTATGCAATCAGAATATCATACTTTGCAGTTTGGGGACAGAATCCCAGATCAATTTGGGGGACCTGTATAGTGGGGGAGAGACCTATCAGTGCAATCTGAATATCATGCCATACAATTTGGGAACAGAGACCCTGCTAAATTTGGGAGGCCTGTGTTCTGGGAGAGAGGCCTATCAATGCAATATGAATATCATACAATACAGTTTGTTTACAGAACCTCTGATAGATTTGGGAGACCTGTATAGTGGGAGAGAGGCCTATCAATGCAATCGGAATATCATACAATTCAATTTCGGAACGGAAACCCTCCTAAATTTGGGAGACATGTTTATTGGGGGGGAGGCCTATCAGTGCAATCTGAATATCACACAATACAATCTGGGAACAGAAATCCTGCCAAATTTTGGAGACCTGTATAGTGGGAGAGAGGCCTATCAATGCAATCTGATTATTTTATAATACAATTTGGGAACAGAAACTCTGATACATTTTGGAACTGTTTTATATCGGTTTGTTAAGTAGGTAGGATTATAGGGTAGAGTGGTTGATCTACTCCTAACCCAGGCCACTCCTACCTTACTGGTCCTTGTAGTTGATGGTTGACGGCTGGCACCTGGCTTCCCCTGTGGACTCCTGCTGACATTTCCTGGAGCCTCCTCTGTTGGGGCCGCCCTTGGCCTTGGGGCCTTTAGCTGCAGGGGCTGCCGGGCAGAGGGCTGCACTGGGAAGACCAGTGAAAAAGGCTTCCCAGTGAAGGAAGCAGGGGGCAGGGGAGAGGGGCAGTGGGCAGCAACGGCGCTGGGGCACTGGAATGGGCACAGAAAGTAAATGTTATGGGCCCAGGGGGCTCTCTGGAAGCGGCCACACTTACCTGCCTCTGGGGTGGGTCGGGAGGCAAGACGGAAGGGAAAAGCAGGAAGAGGGTGCGGGTGGGGAAGGACTACTGCGGGTTAGTATGGGGCCTCGGGCCAACACAGATGTTGCTGAGGGACGGTTGAATGAGGGTGTGACACTCACCGTGCTTCTGGACCAAATCTAGATGTCACACAGAGCAGAGCTCCAATCAGGGCTCGGGGCGGGATGGGAGGCGGGAGGGCTGCAATCCAGGAAGGGGAGCTGGGAGGGTTGTGGCGAGCTGGGGAGGGAGCGGGCCCGGTTGCAGGTGGTGTTTTTTTGTTTGTTATTGGGGTGCCGGTGGGCCTGGGAGCTGTGGGCAGCCTTACCTGGGCTGCAGCAGGGGAATAAGCTGCGTGGCACACGTAGGTCGATGGACCTGAAACACACGGAGCAAAGCTCCAATCAGAGCTCGGGGTGGGATGTGAGGTGGGAGGGCTGGGATCCAGGAAGGGGAGCTGGGAGGGTTGTGGCGGGCTGGGGAGGAAAGCAGGCCTGGTCGCAGGTGTTTTTTTTTTGTTATTGGGGTGCCGGTGGGCCTGGGAGCTGTGGGATGTGTGTGTGAGCTAGGGGATGCTTGTGTGAACTAGGGTTTGCTCAGTTGATGCAGTGGGCGGGCATCAAAAAGATGCATTCTAGGGTAGGGTTGATGTCTTGAGAGGAGCCTGTACTGGGATGTAATTGGATGCTTGGCTATACAGTTCGGGTGAGCTTATGTGGGTGGGTGGGCTGCTGGCGTGAGCTAGGCTGGGTGGGTGCTGTGCTGGGGTGAGTTACGGTGGGGTGCTTGGATGAGCCACTGTGACGTTGTTATTTGCTCTAGTGTCCTAGGGTGGGTTGGTGATGTGCTGTGATAAGCTATGTAAGCTTGTTCAGATGCTGGGTGGCTAGGTTAAGTGGGCTGGGTGCTGGTATGAGCTTAGGTACAGTGGGATGATGAGGTGAATTAGGGTGGGGTTGGTGGGAATAGCTCTGGTGGGTGTGGGGCTAGGGTGATCTAGGATGGATGGTTTGCTGGGGTGAATGAGGATCGGCGTGCTAGTCTGTGTCATGCTAGGCTGGGGCGTTTTGCTGCTGTGAGCTACGGTCGGTGGATGTTGTACCTGATGAGCTAGGTGGGTGGGTGCAGTGTTGCCGTGAGCTAGAGTGAGTGGCTAGGGGCTGAGATGAGTTAAAATGTGCGCAGTGTTGGGGGAATTTATGGTGGATCGGATGCTTGGATGATGGGATGCTTTGGTGAGCTTGAGTTGACAGATTGGGTGCTATAGTGATCTTGTGCTGAAGTGATCTAGGGTGCAGGGGGTGTTGCTAAGAGCTAGAGAAGGGTGATTGTACTGCACAGGTGATCTAGGGCGGGTAGATTGTATGCTAGTAAGAGTTAGGGTGAGTGGAATGTTTTTTTGTGGTGAGCTATGTTGTGAGCCAGGGTGGGTAGGTGAGCTGGAGAGAGGAAAGGTCGGGAGTGTACTGATGCAAGCTGCGATTGGTGTGTGGATTGGTTTGCTGAGGCAGTTTATGGTGCCCTGGGTGAGCTACAATAAGTATTGTGCCAGGGCAAGCTAGGACGGGAGGTTTATGTACTGGAGGGAGCTTGGGTGGGTATGTATTGTGCGGGGATTAGTTAGGGTAGATGGGTGGCGTGCTGCAGAGAGCTAGGGTGGGTCGGTGTTATGCTGGGGAGCTAGGGCGGGGTGACGTTGTTGGGTAAGCTTGTGTAGGATGAGGCAAAGTGGTTTGTTGAAGTTTAGTGGGGTGTGTGAGGTGAGGTGAGGTGTCAGGGAGGTTGTGTGACTGGGTAGAATGGGGCGCTGGGGTGAACTCATGTTTTCTGGGGGGCTTTGGCGGTGGTTGGATAGGTGGGCTGCTGGGATGAGCTATGTTGAATGAGTTGTGCTTGTTTTTATTGCATTTGCATTGGGGTGAATGCTTGGCTGGGCTAGGGTTCCTGGGTGTGGTAGGTTGTGCTGGGGTGAGGTAGGTTTGCTGGGGTGAGCTAGGGTTTGCTAAGGTGCGCAAGGGTGGTTGGGGTGCTGGGGTGAGCCGCATTTGTTGCAGTGATGTAGCCGGCTGGGAGTGATCAGGGAGTCATAGCGTATGGGGTGGGCTAGGGTATGGGAGTGAGCTTGGGTGGGTTCTTAGGGTGTGTGTGTGTTGGTGTGGTGCTGCAACCAGCAGCGGGGATTCTAGGTGAGGAAGGGTGGGTAGAGGGTTAGGTGTGATCCTGGGGTAGCAAGTGTGGGTGAGCTATTGAGATGCTTGGGTGAGCTTGGGTGGGTGGACTCCTGGGGTGAGCTCTGGGTGGGTTGCTAGGGCATGCTGGGCTGGGTGGGTGGTGTGTTACTTTGAGATGACCTTACCTGTGTGAGTGGGGTGTTGGGGTGAGCTATGGTGTTGTGGGGCTATTTATGAAAAATGGGTTGTTGTGCCCGGATGAGCTAGGGTAGGTGTGTATTGTGCTAGGGTAAGCTAGGGCCCTCAAGTGTATGTGCTATTGTTAGCCTAGGTGAGAGGGGTCCTGGGGTCAGTGAGGTGGTGGGGTGATATTATGTTGGATGAGGCGAGCTAATGTGATGAGGTTGGGTGAGCAAGTGACATGGTTGGGTGGGTGCTGTGGATGGGGTGATGTGAGGTAGTGGGGGTTTGGTTTGGTTGAGGAGAGGCGGTGGTTGGGTGGAATTAGGTGTATTAGTGGGGTGATTGTGAGCGGTCTGAGATTTCTGGGTGAGGGTTTAGGGTGAGGTTAGGTCGTTGGGACAGGCTGGGTGGATGAAGTGAAGTGGGGTGGGGTTGGGTGTGGTGAGCTTTAGGCTGGCATGTGCTAGGGTACATGGATGGAGGAAGGGCAAAGCTGAGGCACGTAAGTTGTTGACCAGAACTACGGTTCCCGAGGGCGTTCAACCTACCAGCGCTTTGAGGTCATACCAATGATATATAGAGCGCTATATAAATGCCAAGTAACATAACATAACATATAGGACTGGGGTGTGTTCGGATGGTTGGGATTCTCTATTGGGGTGATCTAAAGTGAGTGGGTTTCAGTGCTAAGGTAAACTAGGCTAGGTGTGTTTCGGGAGTAGGTATGGTGACGAGACGATCTAAGATGGTGTGCTAGGGTGAAGTAGGTGAGCTGGGATAAACAAGGGTTGGTTGGTGGTTGAGGGGCTAGTGAAAGTCTGGGATTCTGGGTGGGGCTCGGCTGGGTTAATGAGTGGCAGGCCAGGGCATGCTAGAGTGGGTGAGTAAAGGGGGTGCTGTTAGGTTTCACAGCCATTTGGAGTGCTGCAGTGAGGTAGGATGAAAGGGTGGGCGGTAGGGTGAGGGTATGGGCTGTGGTGAGTTAGGGTCTGTGCATGTTGGGTAAAGTGGTGCGGTAAGGGTGTGTGGGATGAGGTAAGAGAGCTTAGCTTTGGTGAGTGGATGGAGTGGGCAAGGTGGTGGGTTAAGGGTGGCTGGGGTGATGTTGGTGAGGAAGTGGGCTGAGGTAGCGTGGGTGGGTTATGTGGGTGGTGTGGGGAGTTTGGGTTGCGTGAGCTGTTGTGAGGTGAGCTTGAGGCTGTGGGTTGTAGAGATGGAGCAAACCAGGGTGGGTGGTGTTCTGTGCTGAGGTGCACGATATGTGTTTAGGTGGGGTGCTGGAAGATGCTAGGGTATGAGGGCATGATTATTAGGGTGGCCGTGTCCTTTAAGCGCTGCTTCCAGGGGAGAGCAAGGCATCAGCACACTCCACCCCACGCCTTCACAGGGCAGCGTGAGGCCATTTGGTTTGAGTCTCTCTTAACATGGCTTCACTGTGTTCTGTTACTTTAGTGAGCCTGGCTCACATGAAGTTACAGAAATTGCACACCTGGAACCCCACAAATACAGGCACACTGCATTCCTGCTGTCAATAAATCCTATCCTTTAAGCGTGTGGTAGTGTGATAGGCGGGCTCTCCCTGGAGCTGCCGCCAGTGCAGGTCCCCACTGTGTAGTGTACCCAGGCTTCAGCTCAATAGGATCACTAGAGCTGGGAGTGCTGGGGCTACTGCTGGGCTCAATGCTATCACTAGAGCTGGGGGGCTGGGGCTACTGCTGCGCTCAATGCTATCACTAGAGCTGGGGGCTGGGGCTACTGCTGGGCTCAATGCATCACTAGAGCTGGAAGGGCTGGGGCTACTGCTGTGCTCAATGCTATCACTAGAGCTGGGCAGGGGCTGAGGCTACTGCTGTGCTCAATGCTATCAATAGAGCTGGGGGGCTGGGGCTACTGCTTTGCTCAATGCATCACTAGAGCTGGGGGGCTGGGGCTACTGCTGGGCTCAATGCTATCACTAGAGCTGGGGGGGCTGGGGCTACTGCTGCGCTCAATGCTATCACTAGAGCTGGAGGGGCTGGGCTACTGCTGGGCTCAATGCTATCACTAGAGCTGGAAGGGCTGGGGCTACTGCTGTGCTCAATGCTATCACTAGAGCTGGGGGGCTGGGGCTACTGCTGGGCTCAATGCTATCACTAGAGCTGGGGGGGCTGGGGCTACTGCTGGGCTCAATGTTATCACTAGAGCTGGGGGCCTGGGGCTACGGCTGGGCTCAGTGCATTACTAGAGCTGGGGGGCTACTGCTGGGCTGAATGCTATCACTAGAGCTGGGGGCTGGGGCTACTGCTGTGCTCAATGCTATCAATGGAGCTGGGGGGGCTGGGGTTACTGCTGTGCTCCATGCTATCACTGGAGCTGCGGGGGCTGGGGCTACTGCTGTGCTCAATGCTATCACTAGAGCTGCGGGGGCTGGGGCTACTGCTGGGCTCAATGCATCACTAAAGCTGGGGGGCTGGGGCTACTGCTGGGCTCAATGCTATCACTAGAGCTGGGGGGGCTGGGGCAACTGCTGTGCTCAATGCTATCACTGGAGCTGGGGGGCTGGGGCTACTGCTGGACTGAATGCTATCACTAGAGCTGGGGGGGACTGGGGCTACTGCTGGGCTCAATGCTATCACTAGAGCTGGGGGGCTGGGGCTACTGCTGGGCTCAATGCTATCACTAGAGCTGGGGGGCTGGGGCTACTGCTGTGCTCAATGCTATCACTGGAGCTGGGGGGCTGGGGCTACTGCTGGGCTGAATGCTATCACTAGAGCTGGGGGGGGCTGGGGCTACTGCTGGGCTCAATGCTATCACTAGAGCTGGGGGGGCTGGGGCTACTGCTGGGCTCAATGCTATCACTAGAGCTGGGGGGGCTGGGGCTACTGCTGTGCTCAATGCTATCACTAGAGCTGGGGGGCTGGGGCTACTGCTGGGCTGAATGCTGTCACTAGAGCTGGGGGGGCTGGGGATACTGCTGGGCTCAATGCTATCACTAGAGCTGGGGGGGCTGGGGCTACTGCTTGGCTCAATGCTATCACTAGAGCTGGGGGCTGGGGCTACTGCTGGGCTCAATGCATCACTAGAGCTGGAAGGGCTGGGGCTACTGCTGTGCTCAATTCTATCACTAGAGCTGGGGCTACTGCTGTGCTCAATGCTATCACTGGAGCTGGGGGGGCTGGGGCTAAGGCTGGGCTCAGTGCATACTAGAGCTGGGGGGGCTACTGCTGGGCTGAATGCTATCACTAGAGCTGGAAGGGCTGGGGCTACTGCTGGGCTCAATGCTATCACTAGAGCTGGGGGGCTGGGACTACTGCTGTGCTCAATGCTATCACTAGAGTTGGGGGGCTGGGGCTACTGCTGGGCTCAATGCATCACTAGAGCTGGAAGGGCTGGGGATACTGTTGTGCTCAATGTTATCACTAGAGCTGGGGGCTGGGGCTACTGCTGTGCTCAATGCTATCAATGGAGCTGCGGGGGCTGGGGCTACTGCTGTGATCAATGCTATCACTAGAGCTGTGGGGGCTGGGGCTACTGCTGGGCTCAATGCAGCACTAGAGCTGGGGGGCTGGGGCTACTGCTGGGCTCAATGCTATCACTAGAGCTGGGGGGCTGGGGCTACTGCTGTGCTCAATGCTATCACTGGAGCTGGGGGGGCTGGGGCTACTGCTGGGCTGAATGCTATCACTAGAGCTGGGGGGGGCTGGGGCTACTGCTGGGCTCAATGCTATCACTAGAGCTGGGGGGGCTGGGGCTACTGCTGGGCTCAATGCTATCACTAGAGCTGGGGGGCTGGGGCTACTGCTGTGCTCAATGCTATCACTAGAGCTGGGGGGCTGGGGCTACTGCTGGGCTGAATGCTATCACTAGAGCTGGTGGGGCTGGGGCTACTGCTGGGCTCAATGCTATCACTAGAGCTGGGGGGGCTGGGGCTACTGCTGGGCTCAATGCTATCACTAGAGCTGGGGGGGCTGGGGCTACTGCTGTGCTCAATGCTATCACTAGAGATGGGGGGCTGGGGCTACTGCTGGGCTGAATGCTATCACTAGAGCTGGGGGGGCTGGGGCTACTGCTGGGCTGAATGCTATCACTAGAGCTGGGGGGGCTGGGGCTACTGCTGGGCTCAATGCTATCACTAGAGCTGGGGGGATGGGGCTACTGCTGGGCTCAATGCATCACTAGAGCTGGAAGGGCTGGGGCTACTGCTGTGCTCAATTCTATCACTAGAGCTGGGGGCTGGGGCTACTGCTGTGCTCAATGCTATCACTGGAGCTGGGGGGGCTGGGGCTACTGCTGTGCTCAATGCTATCACTGGAGCTGGGGGGGCTGGGCTGCTGTGCTCAATGCTATCACTAGAGCTGGGGGGCTAGGGCTACTGCTGTGCTCAATGCATCACTAGAGCTGGGGGGCTGGGGCTACTGCTGGGCTCAATGCTATCACTAGAGCTGGAAGGGCCGGGCTACTGCTGGGCTCAGCCCGTGTGATAGGCGGGCTCTCCCTGGAGCTGCTGCCAGTGCAGGTCCCCAAATATGTACATGTATGTGAACTAAGAGCATTATTATCACGTAAATAATGCACTTAGTTCACATACACATACATATACATTTTTGATGGATTCTTTAATATGTTTTGAACATTTAGTACTTACTAGAATCATGTGAGCCTATAAAACAAAGTGTCCGCTCTGTTCAGGTTCCTTAGTCCGCTGGGTTCGTGCTTTTTATGTCCGTTTTGGAGTTGCTAGTGGCATGGCTTCACCATGTTCTGTTATTTGAGCGAGCCTGGCTCTCATGAAGTTAAATGTATTGCACCCCTGGGACCGCAGAAAGACAGGCACACCACATTCCTGGTGTCAAAAAATCCTATCCTTTCAGTCAGCAGGATAGGATTTTCTGACACATAGCAAAAAGTGATGTTACACCAGCAGCCTTCATAGGAATCCCCAGAATTTGCTCCAGCATGAAAATCCATGCCAGTGCAAATGCTGGAGTATTTGTATGGAGGAAATGAAGGGAGCAGTGGAAATGTTAAGTTACGTTACTCCCCTCCTCTCCCCTACACAAAAACTGGAAAATGGCATCTATTTGGATGAAATCATTTAAAAAATGTCTTTTATAGAGTTATAAGATTGTATGTAAAAAGGTGCCATATTTAATAAAAATGAATTCTCTCTCTTTCCGTCTGAAAGACTTTCACTTGTAGGACTACCGGGAGTTTAAGTAATCTGCAAACCACGGTACCGCATACATTTTATTGTTAAAACGAGTTTCCACTTTAGATAGTTATGTTGTGCGCCAATCCTTCCACAATAAATATCGTTCAAGCCCCGCCTCTCTTGTTTACAATGACGATCCAACGGTTCCTCCCCTCTTTCTCTAACTCCGCCTATTCTGGGCCATGGACAGAGAAGACGCACTACCGGAGAACTGGCTACGGTTCCTGTTTTATTTCCGCCGCCGCCGCGAGGAACTTCCGAGTCGTGAAGAAAACCGGCTGGACCATGTTCTATCATGTGAGAGAAACCGTTCCCTGTGCCCTGTACCCGTAGTAAGCCTAGCCGTTGACTACACCAGCGCCATACCTCCACTTACCACAAGCGTCCTCCTCCAATTCTAGCACATCACACCAACCAGTGCAAAATTACCCACCGCCCCCTGTACAGCCCAGCAACGCTGCTAGGACTGCGGCCTCGTAAAGACCCCCACACCTCCTTTCGGTAGTCGTAGACCCATGGCAGGACCATGTTCTAGCTTCAGAGAAACTCATCCCCAGGCGTGATTTAATCCCTTCAGAAAGCGCACGACTTGCTCCCTAAGATTGTGCCCTTAACACACCCCCACCCCAACTGTATTTTTAGCAGCACGCTCCTACCAACAACGAACCAGTACTTGCACCGCCCCCACCGCTGGAAAGTTCCCTCTGCTTCAGTACTTCACGCGCAATGTCTGCCAGCCTCCAACAGTCCCCACAACTATTCATACATGCCAACCCTCCCGATTTAGGTAGCATTCATTTTGCTGTTTTTTAACTACCTCATTCTAGCCCCAATGCATTCTAATTGGGGACATTCAACTCTCCCGATTGCTCGGAGAGAATCTCCCTTCCAGCTGCTGCAAAATGTTGGCATGTATGACGCTTGCTGCTACCCCTGACCCCCACCCTGCATCTCATCACAATGGGAGAGGAACATTATTGGTCCAATTACTTGCTGTTAATCTTCATTATTCCTTGTCCCAGTCTTCCTTTATTACAGTAGTCACCCATGGTGTTGTGTCCCCAGGACCCCACACACGCATGCATTCATGCAGGCACACAGGAAGGACACGGGACGCGATGTTATCTCGTCCGCGTCCCGGCGGGAACTGCCGCACGGGCGCACTTTATTGCAACCGCGCATGCGCGGCCCACAACGAGGCTCGCGCATGCGCGCTATCCGTAACTCGGGACGTCACATCCCTTTTCAACTTTAACAAAAATGGAACACAAACTTGCGGGGTACATGGACCCCAAAACAATTGGTGGCCTTGAACACAGCCGTTAGCAGTTACACTTACGTCCCATCAGGTCTTCTCGGCTTGGTCGCCCGAGTCTAGTACATAGTCCTTGAGATAGCCTGGCAACCTCCGCTCTCGGCGGACGGGATATCTTGGTGGGGTCCCGGCCCGCATGGAACAGCCGGGTTCGGCTCCAGCTGGGGCATGTTGCCCGTTCTCGCCTTGGTCGGCGGGTGGTTCCTCCGTGCTTGTGGCTTCCTCCGGTGCTTCGTTCTCGACTGGATTTTCCATTCTCTTGAAGAACGACTGGTTGCGTGTGACGGTCCCTCGATCGCAGGCCGCCGTTACCATCGTGCCCTTCACATGGGTTACCTTCCACGGGCGTGGCTCAAATGGGAGGGACAGTTTGCCTTCCGGGTGTCGATTCCTGACCAACACCGTGTCCCCTACCCGCATTTCCTTTTCCTGCAACCCTCGTCATCCACTTTCCTTTTCATTGCGCCTGACTCGCTCCTCCCGAATCTTCTCATTGTCGATAATTCCGGGTGTTCCGCCTTCTTCCTCCGGTAGCAGTCCTCTTGGGCATCGTCCGAATAGTGCTTCCGTGGGTGCCACTCCCGTGGACTGGTGAGGCGTCGTGCGGTATTCCCTTAGAAATTCCACAAGTTTTCTCTCCAAGTCTGCCCCGCTGCTGGCGGATATTCTTAGGACTTTGTTGAGGGTCTGCATCATCCTTTCGGCTTTCCCATTGGCCCGTGGCCAGAGTGGGGACACCCTGCGATGTTGGATTCCTCTTTCCTTGAGGTAGGTGGCGAACTGGTGGCCGGTGAACGGCGGGCCGTTGTCCGAGCATATAAGGTCTGGGAACCCATGTGTGGCAAACATCCTGTCTAGTGCCTTCGTTGAGAATTCAGTCGCCGTTGATTCAACTATCTCTACTTCGGGGTATCGTGACCATTGGTCCACCGCTACCAGAAAGTACATGCCCCGTCCTGTTGACCCGAAGTCTACATGTATTGTCCCCCATGGTTTTTGGCTGCGCTCCATAGATCGGATCGGCGGAGCTCTGTCCCCTGGGGTCGCGGCCTGGCACGCTAGACATCTTTTTACAAAGTTCTCTACCATTTTCTCCAAGTCCGGGAACCATACTTTTGCTCTTAGCCGTGCCTTTGTTTTGACCACTCCCTGGTGACCGACGTGTGCCAGTTCTAGTATCCGGGACCTCAGCGTCTTTGGCACGACAATTTGGCGTCCTCTCAGTATGAGCCCGTCGTCCGAGATGGACAGCTCCTCTCGCACCTTCCAGAGCGCTTGGAGGTCCCTCCGGGCCACTTCTTGTCGGCGCGAGTTGTCCCGCAGCACCTCTCTCCAGTCGCCGCTTCTGATTGCAGTCCGGACAATGCCGAAGACCTCGTCGTTGGCTGATTCCGTCGATATGGCTGCTCTTGATATCGCCGTTGGAAGGGAACCTTCAACCACTTGACATAGTAGTCCGTGACAGTCACTCGCACCAATGTCTGTATCTGGACTCTCTTTGTTGGGATGGCGTGATAGGTAGTCTGCCGGATTGTTGGTGCCTGGCCTGTACGTCAGTCGTACCCCATACTCCATCAGGGCCAGCATCCACCTTTCAATCCTGGGTGGTGGTTTCGATGACACGCCGGCTAGTATTGGTAACAAAGGCTTGTGGTCCGTCACCACCACAACAGGTTTGCCCAGGATGTATAGGCGGAAGTGGCGGCAGCCCCACAGGATGGCTAGTGCTTCCCTTTCGATCTGTGAGTATTTCATTTCGGTAGTGGAGAGGGCTTTACTTGTGTATGCGATGGGGCGCATATCCCCACGTTCGTCAGGTTGCAGCAGAACAGCCCCAACCCCTACCGGGCTCGCGTCTACCACCACTTCGGACTCCACTCCAGGTTTGAAATATGCCATGGTGTCACCATCGGACAGGGCGGTCTTCAGGGTCTGGAACGCCTCTTGCTCCCTGGCGCCCCACTTCCATGCGGTGTCGTTCCTAGTCAGCGCCCTGAGCGGCTCTGCCGTTGACGCTAGCCCTTTGATGAACCGCCCACAGTATGTTACCATCCCCAGGAAGCTTCTCACCTCGGTGGGGGATTGCGGGGCAGCAGCGTTCTTGATGTCCTTGATTTTGGCCGGGTCAGGGGACACGCCTGCTGCATGAAAGATGAAGCCAAAGAAGCCTATGCGGTCCTTGAAGAACTCGCATTTTTGTCGATGTAACGTGAGGCCTACATTTTTCAGCCTTTGGAGGGTGCTTTCCAGCCTCTTCAAGTGTTCCGATTCCGAGGCTGCGAACACCAGGATGTCGTCACTCATGTTCAACACGCCTTTGAGGCCTGCTAGGGCTCCCCGGATGGTGTTTTGGAATACTTCGGCGGCTGACGAGACCCCGAAGCTTAGGCGTTTGAATTGGTAGAGACCATCGTGCGTCGTGAATGTTGTTATATACCTCGAGTCAGGGTGGAGTTCCAGCTGATGATACCCTGCTCTTAGGTCTAATTTGGAAAAGACCTTGGCGCCTTGCAGTTCTCCAATGATGTCGTCAAGGGTCGGTGTTATGTGTCTTTCCCTCTTAATCGCTGCGTTGGGCAGCCGCATGTCCACGCATATTCTAACCGCCCCGGGTTGTTTTGGTTTGGGCGTCACCACGATCGGGGAGACCCATGGCGTCGGCCCCTCTACTCTCTCGATGATGTCCATGCTGACAAGGGATCAGAGTTCTTCCTCCACCTTTTCCCTGAGGTGGAAAGGTATCCGCCTGTGTTTCAGGGCCGTGGGCCTGATTGAGTCGTCTATGTGGAGTCGCACTGGGGGCGCTTTCAATTTCCCAATCCCCTCGAAGATGCTTGAGAATTTGTTTAGCAGTGTCTCAATGTCTATCTGATATACTTCGTATGCGAAGTGGACGAGGTTTAGTGCCTCGGATGCGGCACAACTGAGTAGGGAGTGTGGGCTAACCTCTGTGACGAAGAATCTGGCCTTAATTGATACTTCCCCCTTAGACACGGGTGCCATAAATACACCTTTGAGAGGCAACGGAGTATCTCCCCCAAACGTGAAAATTTTTGCCATGGGTTTGTCTAGTGTTGGAGGGCCTGGCAGTCTCAGGTAGTGCTCCTCCGCTAGAACGCACACCGATGCACCTGTGTCGATGAGGATTTGTGTTGGCACCCCCAATATATTCACTTCGCACTTGGGCTGTCTTTTCCGTTTGTTCCCCGATGCGATGTTAGAGATGAAAAAGACTTCATCTTCTTCTTCTTCCTCCGCGAGCTGTAGCTTTTGGATTTCTAGTTCAAGCGCTGCGATGCTCCGCTGTCTTCTGAAACAACTACCCCGTGCCCTCGCGGGTCCTCTCTGCACCGGCACCGGAGCAGGGGCGCGGCACATGCGGGCATAGTGTCCTAGTTCATTGCACCGTCCGCAGGACCTACCCTTGGCTGGGCACTCCTCCGTGTGTGGCAGGTCATATCCACAGTAGTTGCAGGAAGGTCCAGAGGTGGCAGGGGTGTTATTCTCAGAAGACTTTGGGGTCCATTTGTCTCTCGGCCTGGACCGTTTGTTTATGGCATACGCCACATCCCGTGTGCTGGGGTGGACCGCTGCGTCCATGTTTGCACCTCTGGACTCTGCCAGCTCATATGTCCGGCCACTGTCTTGTATTTGTTGCAGTGACCATCCTGGCTCCCTCAGTATTTGCCGTCTCAGTTTGCCTCAGCTGCATCCCTGGATCACCTGGTGTCGTATCATCGACTCTTCGTTGTCCCAGCGACACGTGCTAGCCATTAATGTCAGTCTGGCACAGAATTGGTCAAGGGATTCCTCCTCCCGCTGTTCCTCCTTGGAAAAGAGGAACCTTTCATAGTCTACATTTGACTGGGGTATGAAGTGGTTTTCCAATGCAGTCTTTGCCGTGGTGTATGTGACTATCTGCAAGTTGAGTGATTCGTATATATGCATCACCTCTAGCCCAGCCGAATATAGGAGCGTCGCTCTTTTTGAGTCATCAGTGGTCCCTGTGGCTGTGAAGTACATTTCTAGTTTCTTCACCCATAGTAGCCACCTGGGGCCTAGCTTGGACGGGGGGGCCAGAAGTATCAAATTCCTGCATGGGCAGTAGCGACCCTTGTTGAGTCCTTATCACTCTTGTCGCAGCTTCTGTTTCGCCATCACTTCCCGCCATCCTCACAGGTCGCACAGGCACCTCTCGGTGATTTGGAGGCCGCAAACCTGACTGGGGTGGGGTTCCACGTACCTCAAACTACGGTATACCAGGTCGTTTTCACTCCTTGGTCTCTGCCCAGACGTTTTGCGCTCTCTGTTGTTGTGATCGTCCCCAGATTGTTGGGGGCGGTCAGGGTTCCAAAAATTTGTCGCGTCTTCTTGGAATGGCAGCGCACGAGCACCTTCTCAGGCCGCTACTGCCACTCCACGTGGAGTGTTGCCGCTGGGTCCGCTCCGTGTCACCGCGTAGCAACGCAGATTTATTGTTCCTCTGCACCCACGTGTTGGGCCCACGTTGCGGCGGTGGTCCCGCCTCGTCGCCAGTTATGTGTCCCCAGGACCCCACACACGCATGCATTCATGCAGGCACACAGGAAGGACACGGGACGCAATGTTATCTCGTCCGCGTCCCGGCGGGAACTGCCGCACGGGCGCACTTTATTGCAACCGCGCATGCGCGGCCCACAACGAGGCTCGCGCATGCGCGCTATCCGTAACTCGGGACGTCACACATGGGACATGCCTTATCCAGGAACTCCTTTTTTACCCAAGTTCTTTGCCCTGATTTTGCCCCTCACTGGGAAAATAGCCTCTTTACCCATCACCCTCGGTTTTCTTTTATCATACCGTTAAGTAATACTGATTTTCCATACTAATGTTATAGAAAGTAAAGATTCTATTAAAGACATAGAGGCAAAGGATTATGCTTCTCTCTTCAAACTCGAGCAGCATATAACAATTACAACTCATAAAAAATGACACATCCCCCAAAAAATTTCCCAGATATAGTCTTTTGTGCTTTTGTGTAATCCATTTTTTTTATATGTCCATTAAACCATGTGACACTTTAAACCAATCATGTTCCTTATCTTCCTCTACATTCCTGTGACCTTCCTCTTTCTTTGTCTCCAACTTTAACTTTTGCGCCCCAACCAGTAAACGCAGACTTTATCATAAAACTTTCTGTTCCTGTAGTCTTCACCTCCGTTCCTGTAAAGCAATCAAACAAGAAGCTGAGTCTAGCTGTAAAAGGGTGGGTAGTCGTACCATTAAACTATACCACTTTAGTATCACTTAAGTCATATGCATCATAAGTTTGTCATAAAGTTCACAACAAATATCGAACTAAATTAAATTTCCATATAATGATTACTCGGGTGAGATAATCCTTCGCCTCTGTCTTTAATAGAATCTTGACTTTCTATAACATTAGTATGGAAAATCGGTATTCTATGTCAAGAGCGGATCCTCGGATTATGCTTGTTTAAAGCTTTCCTACCAACAACGCAGACATCTCCTCCATTGGACTGAAATAAAATTGCTTAAATGTCGACTCCTTAGACCAGTCTGCTGCCCTTAGGATGTCCTCCAACCTAGCTCCTGCATTATAGGCCTTTGCCACTGCTCCCCTAAAGGAATGCACTCTATACGTCCCAATGCCTGCCTGTTACATACACCATCTGGCTAGGGTCACCCCTGCAACGTCTTTGAAAGGTTTCCACGGTGATATAAACAGTTGTCACTCTTGCAAGCCTTACTCGTCATCTCTTCGTATCTTTTTAGACACCAGACTGGGCATAACTTAGTTTGGTCCGGAAAAGCTGAGTATGACGCTGTCTTGATACCAGTCTTCGTTCTCTTGCTAATATGAAACGTGATCCCTGAAGGGTTGAATGACTTCTTGTCTATTTCGAGTGCCCTTACGTCTGATACTCTTTTGCGAGATATGAGGCAGAGCAGTGTTCTGATCTTTGCAGATATTGCTTTCCTTGTCAAGTGATTGTTGTCTGGCCAGTCGATAAACCTATTCAGGAATGTGTTCACGTCCCATGTCTGAGTGTATTTGGGTAATGGTGGTCTTAGATGTCTCACTCCCTTAAGGACTCTACATACGTGTGGGTGTTTCTTACTGCCAGGTTCTCGATCTTCGGGTGGCCGGCCGTTATGGCTTATCTACATGTGTTTACCGTTCTATATGCTTTCCCTTTAGCTGCCAAAGCCGCTAAGAAATGTATTATCTGCGTGACATCTACTCTATTGGGATGTATATGCCATTCCACACACCAGCTAGTCCACCTTTCCCAGGCCAATCTGTAGGCCTTTCTGGTGCCCACGCTTCCTTGATGAATTTTGCAGCATCTCCTGAAAGTCCTGGCTTCTGCCAGGTTGTCTAGAAATCTCCCATGCGATCAGTCTTAATTCCCCTTTCTGGTTCAGTGGATGATACTCCCCCCACTGGATTCGGAATCAGTTCCTGAACTGCGGTAACACCAACAGATTGTCGATTGACAGTTCGAGAAGGTCTAGGAGCCATACTTGACTCCTCCAGTCTGGTGTTACTAAGATTACCATCATCTGCTGTCGCCTGACCTGTGCTAACGTCCTTGGAATCATTGCAGATGGGGGAAACGCATATTTCTTGTCTGGTCCCCACACATGTAGAAATGCGTCTGTTGCCTCTGCTGCTGGATCAGGCCTTCAGCTGAAAAATCCAGCTGAGTGTTTAGCCTGGATGCAAACAGGTCTGTCCTGCATGGACCTCTCATTTCCATTAATGACGCAAATACTGTCCTCTCTAGTTGCCAATCGTTGGCATCTCTCGGGTGTCTTGAGTTCCAATCTGCCACTACGTTCTGCAGACCTGGGAGATATCCTGCCATGATGTTGATCTTGTTCTCCAGGCAAATGTGCCAGAAATCCTTCGCCAGCTATGCTAACATCATGGACCTCGTCCCGCCTAGTCTGTTTATGTTTACTGTACTGCTGAGACGTTGTCCATCTTTAGCAGTACGCAACCGTTCACTCTGTCCTGGGTCCAGCATCTCACCGCAAAGGACCCCGCCAGTAGCTCCAGGCAACTGATGTGGGGCTCCAGCTCCTTTCCTGACCACCTGCCTCCCGTTGTCATCTCTCTGCAACGGGCTCCCCAGCGGCTGGCATGCGATTCCATGATGAGGTCCGGGGATGAGCCAAATATCGCTTTCCTGTTTCAGGCCTCCATGTGTCTGAACCACCACCATAGCTCCGTCCTCGGCGGAGATCGGCACCCTTTGTTCGTACAATAACCCTTTTCTCAGGTGTTGGATCTTGAGGTTTTGAAGCGCCCTGTAATGCAACGGCCCTAGGAAGATCACCTGAATGGATGATGCTAGTCTACCCATTAGTCTGGTTAACTCCCTGAGCGATAAGTCTTCCTTCGTTAATATAGAGCTGATCTTTCTTGATTGCATTCACTTTGTCCATCGGTAGACTGAGCGTGGCTGTCTTCGTGTCTACTACGAAGCCTAGGAACTCTTATTGTCTGTACTGGTTCTAACACAGATTTTTCCCAATTTTATTAAAAAGCCCAGCTACTGCAATAATTGGATTGTCATCTCTGCATGTTCTACCCGTCTTTTCCTGTCTTGTCCCATCAAACAAAAGTTTAATAAATATATTATCATCCTGATGCCTTGTTCCCTGAGGTGACCCACTACTGTCTGCATTAATTTCGTAAAGGCCCGAGGAGCTGATGCTAGACCGAATGGGAGGCATGTGAATTCCTACTTCTGGCCTCCCCACCAAAACTGTAGGAATTGCTGATCTTCTGTTTGTATACTGGGATTGTCGGATATGCGTCTTTGAGGTCTATCCTGACTAAGCAATCTTCCCTCTGTAACACATCCCTTAGAAGATGGAAGCCCTCCATCTTGAAATGCCTGTATACAATGAACTCTTTCAAGCTTCTCAAGTTTATCACTGATCTCTGCTCCTTTTTGCCCTTGACTAAGAACATCTTGTTCACAAACCCATTCGAGGAGTCGGACATCAGAGCAATGGCACCTTTCTTTTTTTAGCGCAGCTATTTCTTTCCCTAATAGCTCTTCGTCTTTGCGGGTGAACCTTATGGGCCTTGGGCCTTCTGTTTGTACTGGTTCCTGCCAGAATTCTAGGTGGAAACCCTGTACTGTTTCTTGGACCCATGCATCTCCTGATAACTCTCTCCATCGTTCTAAGAACTGAGCTGTTCTCCCCCCTACCACTAGGGTCACTACCATCACCAGGTGTTTGTGTACGTCTATGTTCAGTCTCACCTGTGTTTGTCTGTTGGCCTCCGTTGCTGCCTCTGCCCCTTCCCCTCGACTGGAAGAAGGGGTTGGGTCGGCGTTCTTCTTTATTTCTCCAGTGATTTCTGGTATTGAAGTTCGGCCTGTAAGAGGAGAACCGGCTGGCCATGCGGCCCCTTCCTCTGCCAGCCCTACCGAAAACCTTATGGCCAAAGACTCTCTTCAGTGATGCCTGCGCCTTTATCTATCGCGGCTTAAATATTTGCAAAGTTCGCCATTTCCTTAATAAATGCATCTCCAACAGTTTTCTTCTACTGCTGGATGTAGATCCTGCCGTAGTTAGTTTGCTCATCTTGTGGTCTATCTTGACGAGGATGGACCTCCGTCGCTCAGTTGTTAGGGCGTTGTTAGCATTGGCGAGCAGGCATATTGCTCTCTGCGCCCAGCCCGCTAAAAGTTCCGGGTCTACTTTTTGTTCCGCTTGTCTTGCTTTCTCTGCCATTTGCCACATTTTTGTCTACGGGCCCAGGACATCTAGGAGTTTATCCTGGCACGATCGCCAGGGTCTATCTATTCCCTTCTTGATGTCCCTGCCGTAGCACCCCATGAATGAAACATCTTCTCATCAATTTCCTGCGTTGCACCATGTTCTCTGGCACCTGGGGCATTCTGCCCATTGTTTGCTCCTAGCTTCTTTAGATAGGGTGCTACGGATTCTCTTTTTTTTAAAATATAATTTGCAATCTTGGCGGGGACTCTACATCCGCCGACCTGGGATGTATGAGAGAGCCTGGGTTGAATACCACGCCCATTTCCTCTTCCTCTCTCTCTTTTCTTGGCAGCCTTCCGCTTCTCGGGAGGGCTTAGGGAGGATGTAATACGCTCTTCTGAGCTTTCATCTGACGCCTCGTCCCATTCCTCCTGAGTAAGACTCATCCTCTGTGTACTCTGCACCTCTCCTTTCCCATGACCTCACTCTCTTTTCACCACCTTTCCTTTTGCGTGGTGTGCCCGGGGGGGGGGGGGTTCGGTTACTGCAGACCTTTACAGACTTTTTTCCTCCTCCCCACCCCCCCCCCACTTGCCCCTCGGCATCTCTCTGGGGCTTCTCCCCTCAGGGCTTCCATCCAATGGGAGAAAGTAATCGGGTCCTCCACCAAGCTGCTACCTTGCGATAATCTCCCCCCCACCCCCCATCCCCCAAACCTGCTTCCAGTACACACTGCACTGCCCGGCCCCTGTTGGACGTTGTCCGCTGCCTACTGGCATGGGGTTCCACGCATTCTTCGCTGGAGCTGTGTATTTTTAATGCTGATGTGTTTATAGCAGGGTACTTGGGCATGCTCCCGTTGCAGAAGAGTGGGTCTGGGTTAATTATTATTTCAGTTTAACCTGGGTCTGTGCCCGTATGACAGTGCTTAGCACTCTCTAGAATGACAGCTGCTGCCTCTTTAGGATGCTAGTAAGGGAGTTCTTCTCCACCTACTTGCTCCTTGTCAGTATTTTATTGGCCACAAGGTGGGACTCTTATATCTATTCTTGCTGACTGTTCGTGACAGCTTAGTGCAGATTGTGCTCCGTTGTGCTTCTGCGCATTCTCTGATGCCGTTCCGACCTAGTTGTAAACATCTCTTTTGCCTCACCGGAGCGTTGCTATCTTGCTCCTTAGCCTATTTTTTCTACGACCACTGAGCGCCGGAAACCTCAAACCATCCCGTCGCACTCAGTGTCATTTCTGTGTTACAGTGCCCCATCCCAGAGGAGGAGGACGTTGCGCGTGCCGGAGCCTTCAGCCCTGTCGCGAGTTCTTAAACTCATAGTTTATCTCTGCGTATATGCTCCGCCAAACAAGTTCTACGCTTCGCGCGTGCTTTCTATACATATTAATTTTATCCCTCATTACAATCAGTATCTGATGTAAATTCAAAAGTACTTATCTGGCTGCCCGAGCAGCAAAGAAAGAGGAAGGACACAGGAATGTAGAGGAAGATAAAGAACATAGTGGGACATGATTAGTTGAAAGTGTCATGTGGTTTTATGGACATATCAAAAAATGGACTACACGAAAAAGACAGCCTCTTTACGGGTCCGGCAGTAACCCTGCCGGTGCTACTGCTGGGTTTCCGCCAGACCCGTAAAAATGACTGCCGCCTGATTTCCGGTTGCCACCAGGCTATTCCAAGTCCGGCGGCCGGGAAGTCAGGCACCAGTAATTTCGTTAGTCCCCGTTTCCATAGAGTTCCATAGGACTCTATGGGAATTGGGACACGGGAGCACCAGCACCGTTGCCAAGGGTGTCGGTGCTCCTGTGAAAACTCTGCAGGCGGGTGCCGTCCCACCCGGCAGGGACCTGCTGGCCGTGATGGCGCCCACCCGCAGAGTTGTAGTGTGCTGGTCCGGAAAAAACAGTGCTGGCATGCTTACCAGCACCGTTGTTTCCGGACCGGCAAACTTAGAATGAGCTGGGAAATGTAGCTTTTTGGATGTGTAATTTTTTTATGAGTTGTAATTGTTATATGCTGCTCGAGTTTGAAGTAAAGACAGAAGCATAATCCGAGCTTCCGTTCTTGACATAGAATCCGACCATTACTTCCTCGTCCCAGTACTTACCTACGAGATTGTCCAAAGCGTGTTCACTCGCATAGTTCGCTTGCATTGCCCGCATCGCCAAGTTTACATGAATCTCTCCTTCAGTGAGCTTGTGATTGCAGCATTGGTGTTGGGATTAGCCCAAGTGGCTGCTCCTACAAATCTGAAGCGCTACCCCTTGTGCACTAGCCCAGGAAGTAGCCATATCCCTGGTGATTTACCCTGTACTGGTCCGAGGTAGGGGTGTACTGAATAGTAAATGTATTATTCGACTGAAAGTCAAATAGTTGGTATTCGGCAGAGCCGAATAATAGTTCCCTACTAGAAATGTGTCAATATATGTATAGACTAGGGGTGTACTGAATAGTAAATTTACTATTCAGCTGAATGTCAAACAGTTGGCTTAAGTATTCGGCCGGCGCCGAATAGTAGTTCACTACTAGAATATGTGTCTATATATGTATAGACATGTTCCTTTTGAAATGTAAACATAGGAACATTGTATTAATTGGTCCTGCAAAAAAAATTAAACAGATGGAACAAACTCGATATATGCCACCCATCAATGAGCTATGCAGCAGTAATTTTTAACATAGCTGTAAACTAAGCTTTAGAAGGGGAATTTTATTATTGCTTGCTTTCAATGCCTAATAAGAAATTAAGTAGGTTATCCCCCCCACCCCTCTTCTATGTACTGTGATGATGTTATCAGCCCAATTTATGGTGCTCTATTTATCCACCTCGGAAGGATGAAAGGCTGAGTCATCCCTGTCATGGGGATTTGACCTTGTGAAGTTGAGGCTGTCCTTTCAGAAGAAACCTGCTCTTTACACATGAGCTTTTCGCGTCAACCTGTTGGGTCTCCAAGCAAAGTGAAATATGATGTTTTGTTTCTGATGGTCCCATTATTTGTAGGTGCAGTGAAATTATCCGAAAAGGGTGGCACTATCAAAACGAGGGAGCGTTGAGAGGTTTGCTCGTGTCTGCAGGAGGTTTGAGGCAGAGGTCTGTTAGCAGCCTCGCTCCCCATGTTTTTTTATTATGGAAGGGTGAGAGGGGAGACAACACAGCATCAAAATGTTAGGTACAAACGATGGGATTTACAGTGAAGTACAGCAACATATCCCCTCATAAAATGAGCTCATGTTTTTGTTGTGAACTCCTTGGCACTGCTTCCTTGACTATAACCCCTCCCTCTTTACTTACTGTGTCTCCCATTCGTAACTCTGTTACATGTTCTTTCTTTCCCATCTTTAGTCTCTTGAACCTGCTCGGTTTCTTTCCTCACCTGTACTGTCTTTTCCCGTACTCCCTCTCTTCCCTTTTTATCCCTTCAAATAAGGTCCCTCTGTTTGTTGCACCATTCTCATCCTCTTCTCTAGTTCGGTCACCCACCTCTTTCCTTTTTCACCACCTCCCTCCCTCACATACTTCTGTCACTTCACTTTTTCGCCCTCCTGTCCCACTTCCATTCTCTCTCACATTTGTTTTACCCTGTCTCTCGGACCATTCGCTAACACCCTCCTTTTCCCTGTTGTCTTTCTTTGCCTGTAGTCTCTCTCTGCCCCTCCGTTTTACTTCTCTCACTCGCTTGCACCTTGAAGTCTACATGTTTTCTCTCCGCTGCACTCATTTTAACAGGGGACATGTCTCCCTCTGTCACGGCTTCCTTTGACTGTATCGTGTCTCCTCGACTAATGGCTTGCTGCACATTTAAACATGGCTTGGGGAGGGCACAGAGGCCACCATTTCTCATCAGCAGTACGCTGCATACAAAGAAAATTAACACAGCGTGCAAGAACTTCCATGCTGTGTTCATTAGTGAAAAGCCTAAAGCAAAATTCTGCTCACAGCCCCTGCAGGCTGAGCGGCTGTTAATTGTTTCCAGGCTGTGGGTTTTGCGGCACCCCTGGTATGACGCCCTGCACTTCCCTTGCCTGGTCCGAATGTTACATGGCTGTGAGATCCGTTTCTACACCACAAAGTGACTGTTTCAGTGCAGCTGCTTTTAAAAAAAAAAAAATGTAACTTCAGAATTGTGCATTTTGTAGCATTACTGCCATCCATTCTGCCCTCCTGTTTTTTGTTTGTTTTTTGAGGTGTCGTTTGGTGACTAAACATTTTAATGTTGAACAGGGGGATTGAAAATGGCACTGCATGCCCACTGCTTTAATCTGCGATTGTGTTGTAAGCAAATCAGGAGTGTGCAGGAGAGACGCCACATTGCCAGCCTGTGGCTTGGTGAATAGCTTCGGATGAGAAGACGAACTGCATGTTGGGAGCTGCATGTACGGAGGGTTTCTTATTAGTGACTATGCATTTAGCACTCAAACCACCTCTCCTTTCAAAAGCGGGTGGAACTGTGCAGCTAAACCGAATATTGTTATTTTGAGATTGACTCCATTTACATGGACTTGGTTTGTATACAGGCTAGCATGAAGCCATTTTTATAAAATCGAGAATTCGGGCAAAGAAAAATGGTATCCGAGAACGATGAGGGATAGATGTTTAGGGAATACATAATAGCAATAATGATGCTACGCTGTCATCTCCTGGTTGAACTGGCGACTGTAGTAAGGCAGAATGGTAAATATTTCATGCAAAATCAAAGCAAGCAATCTAGGGGTGTACCGAGCTTCGGCTTTCAGTAAGTATTCAGCAGAAACCAGGGGTGTGGCTAGCGAGCCATCTAGGAGGAAGTGGGTTCACTGGAGCTCCGGCAGATCCGGACATCATCCGACTTAAAACCGCATGTAAAATGAACTTGCTTGCTATTGAAGGACCGTGCGTGTAAAGGTGCAGGGCACAAGAAGTTTCATTGATCCCGAAGGATTAGAGCAGTGAATATGGATAAAATCGGAAGACCCTGCTGGGAACGGAATGCTGTGGCAAAGAAAATGGCAGACGCTCGAGAACAAAGGGTGAAAAACTTACTCGAGAGGATTGCGTCCCTTGCTGAAACAGACCGCAATAATCCACGGCGGAGGTGCCCTTTGCTGGAATTGTGCTAGATAAGGCGCGAGGCACGGCCCGAACGTGTAGCGGGGCATGGCTGAGGTCTGCCATCCACTGCGGGAGATGGACGCTGCACAGACCATGTACGGGTTTGCCTGTCTGCTGTAAGGCAGAGCCCCTGAAGTGGGCGATTGCAGACGCGGCGGATGCTCTGCTGGAGCCGGGCCTCGCTGTAGGTACATTGTTGCAACAACATCGCAGGATGAGGCGGACGGGCTTGACTCGCGACGCCCGGGACGTGGCTGCCGAACAAAGGCAGTGTTACATTTTGGATACACTAGTATCCAGAGACTCTTCACACAAACGGGGCAGTCGCACTGTGCAGAACCCGGGGACCGGCAGAGTGAGCCTTTGATTTGGCTGCGGAGGAGAAGAGCACGATTGTACATGGCAGTGAGGCACTCTGCAGCAGGCTGGGCAAGGTGACTGCATTACAAATTGTGACCAGTTGTGCGGTGTGAGATTCAAAGGAGCTGCACATTGCGGGGGTTTTAATTAGGAGAAATCCCAACAACTGTGAGCTGCACACCCACGCAACACAAAGGGAAGAAGCGTTGTGACTTTGCAAAGCATAAACAACGTAGGTGCAGCGCTTAAGGAGAAGCACTGGTGCGGCCCACTAATAAACCTCCCCTTATAAGTACATATGAGACCAGGGACCTGGGGCAAAACTCGGACTGCAGCGGCTACCAGTTATTGAAGGTACCGATTGTGCATCCCTTACAACCAGAATTGCACCATTGTGTGGACTGTACAAAGTCCAGATGCCAAAGGGTAGGAAAGGACTTCCTGCTCTGGCTGAGACGTAAGCCTCAGTGGCTCCTCCGCCACACTATCCCTGGGGACGCAATCTACAGGAGGCGATAAGGCTCATTGAAAACGTGGGAGGACATAACCCACCCGAAGTCCTAGCTCAGCGCACTCCGGCCCACGCGGGGCACCCCAGGATAACAGCCCGGGCCTGGAGTGACCCACTGCCGATACGGCGGAACAGAGGAATAGGATTGCCACACCAAGAACAAGTAGCCTCGGACACTTGAGCTAGATCACGAGATGACGGGGAGAGTGGTTAAGGCCAGAAGCAAACAACCCACGATGGACGCATTTGCTAAGACACAGCAGTCTCCAGCTGCGTCGACACACGCTGGCGCAAATGCACCCATGGAAAGTCCCCTAGGGATTGACAATCACCAGTTACTAACGGCCATAACGGAACTAAAAGACTCATGGGGGATAGCAATGGCGGACCTCCTTGGAGGCTAAAATAGACACAGTGGGGATAGACGTAAACCTGCTGCGACAGGATGTCAGGACGCTGGCAGACAGAACAAGTAACTTGGAGAGTGCGGTCAAGACTAACACGACCACCAGCACTGATGCATACTAAAGCAGCAAGTGGCCAACCTGGAGAACCGTGCAGAGGAAGCGGAAGGGAGAGAGAGACGGAATAAGATTCGTGTGGTTGGCCTCCCGGAGGGAGAGGAAGGCCAGGACACTACGGATTATGTGGAGAACATGATCCTGCAGGAAATAGGGGCCGATAAACTCTCTCAAGGATTCACAGTGGAGCGAGCGCATAGAGCCCTCATGAGAAAACCGAAGCCTGGAGCCCCTCCTCGCGCAATAATTGCCAAGATTCTGAACTATAAAGATTGCGAAAAGATTTTGGAGTACTTTAGAAAAGGGGGAACGATCGAGAGAGCTTCGACTACTATCACAGCATATCCTGATTATACCATGCAGGTCCAGCGGCAAAGGTATAGCTACGTGGCGGTGAAGAGGAGACTGCGCATGGCCGGCATCAAATAAATGCTTCTGTACCCTGCAAGGCTGAAAGTGCTGCATAAAAGTAGAATGTTCTTTTTTGACACTCCGGAGGATGCTACTGCATGGTTAGACCTACAGGGCTGCCCGCCACAAGATGTGGAACGAGTCCAAGAGGAGCAAGATAAGTGACTGAGACATTCTATATACACGGGTGTACCACACTGGAGGGTATCCCAGTAGAGACTGGATGGGACATGATAGACGTGTAGGGATGGGCGGTGTCGAAGCCAGGTTATGATATCCTTGATTCAGCTGATATGTAACAGAATGGAATATAAAGTAATATATTAGTAAATTGATAGTATCGTGGTTGAATTGAAGCAAATAGGAGCGGCAGAACACAGGCTCCTTACCCCCCCAAGTAATAGTAGAAGTAGGATAGCCATTAGGGCGACCTCACCCTGCTGGGCTCAGAATACAGGCTATTGCCAGAAAGGGCTAGATGTGGGGGTGCCTGAGATCCAGGGATGGAGCTGGGCAACAGTTGGGGAGGGGAGGGGCGAGGGGGGTAAAGTTGGGGAAGGGAAGGTAGGTGGGAGGGGAAGGGGTAGGGTTGTTTGTAGTTAAGGGGCGTTTGAAGTGGGGAACGAGCCTATATAGATTGAGATGGAAGTTTGATCTGGACTGCACTGGTGGCGGGGGGGAGGGGGAACTCTAATAGGCCATGGGAGACCTTAAAGTAATCACGTGGAATGTCAGGGGACTCAATAGTTCCCTAAAGAGGAACAAGGTCATGTTGTACCTGCGTAGGCAAAAGATGGATGTTGCACTGTTGCAGGAGACTCACCTGACGCGAGAAAAGATGGAGATGGTGGCTAAGAAATGGAAAGGGGTTGTGGCGGGCTCGTCATATTCTGCTTATGCTAGAGGAGTGCTCACCTGGGTGGCGCTGCATGTCCCGTTTCAGCTGTTGCAGGAAAGGGCGGAGACAGATGGGAGGATGGTCATAATAAAAGGACTGGTAGAGAATAGGGAAATAAGCTTTGTAAATACATACGCCCCCAATCAAAACTCGGTGGCATATTTCAGAACCTTGTGTACTAGCCTAAGCATATATGGGGACTGCTGTGATCTGGGGTGGGGACATTAACTGTGTATTAAATCCCATGGTGGACAGATTAGATGGGAAGATGGATAGACCCGCCCCAGCTGCCAAGCATTGCAGACATTGCTAGACGACTTTGGTCTGGAAGATGTGTGGAGGATGAGACACCCCCAAGAAAGGCAATACTCGCACTATTCCGCCCCGCAGCAGTTGCATACGAGGCTGGACTATGTCTTTGCCACGTCAGAGGTAATTACAGAGAGCACACAGGTGGAATATAAAGCGAGGGTCCTCTCGGACCACTCGCCTCTGATCCTCGGATGGCAATACTGCCCCCCCCAAGAGCAAGGATTCCGACATGGCGCCTCCAGGCAGAAGCTTTCAGGGATCCCTTCTTTAGGGAGGACATGAGGGAGGAGATTATAGCCTACTTCGAGATGAATACTGGTAGTGTGGACTCAGCGGGTATGCTATGGGAGGCCTTCAAGGTTGTGATGAGAGGCATGGCCATTGCTAAATCTAAAGGCCTACAGGGTGGCATCTTGGCTGACCTACAAGAAACAGAAAAGGAACTGGAAAAGGCATTAGGAGGAGGAAGTAACATGGAGGGAGACATGGAGCTGATACTTAAACTGCAGCAGAAATGCACGGGGCACTGGGAAAGACTATGTAACCTCAACTATAAAAAATGTATAGAGAGACAGTATGCAGGAGGGGATAAAACAGGAAGGCTTTTGGCATGGTTGTACAAGAGCGAAACCCCCAGGCTCACGATTAGAACAATAGAAAGAGAAGATGGCAGTGTAGCTGATACCCAAAAGGGAGTCAATCAGGAGTTTGTGGATTATTATAGGTTACTATATGAGGATGAGGGGGGGAAATAGTCATGGGACCATTATAGAAACACCTGAGGACATAGGACTGCCAAAAATAAGCGCTGAGGAAAGAGAGGAGCTGGACGCACCGATTACTTTGGAGGAGTTAGCAGAGGTGGTGAGGCAGCTGCCCACTAGTAAGACCCTGGGGGCCGACGGATTCCCAATTGAATTTGATAAAGTATATAAAGAAGTGCTTCCCCCAATGTTAGAAATGCTAAATGAATTGTTTGAGCTGGGACGGCTGCCAGAGTCACTCAGAGAAGCGATTATAATACTGCTTCCTAAGCCCAATAAGCCTGGGCATAGCTGTGGTTCCTACAGACCTTTGTCGATGTTGAACCAAGAAAGCAATATATTGACGGCTGTCTTGGCAAACTGACTGTGGAGAGTTATTGGCAAACTAATTCACCCCGACCAGACAGGCTATGTCCCGAACAGGAATCTAACTCATAATCCTAGACGTCTCCAATGGGTTGTTGAACTGGGGAGGGAGGACGAGAGTGAAATGGCTATTGTGTCCTTGCAGTAAAGGCTTTTGATTCGGTCAAGTGGCCATGGCTGCTAGCGGCCCAGGCAGGCTATGGAATGGGGCCTGGATATATACAGTGGGCAAAGATGGTATATAGTGAACCATTGGCCAGAATTGGAACAGGAACAGTGATATCTTAAAGATGGCAACTTCGCAGAGGCACCAGACAGGGATGCCCATGGTCTCCAATGCTCTAAATACTAGCCCTGGAACCCCTGGCAATATACCTCAAACAACAATACGATACTATAGGCATCGTGGTGGGTGGAGAACGACATTTGATCTCTTTATATGCGGACGATTTGCTACTGTACCTGAGGCACCCAGAGGAAAATCTCCAGTACATCTTGGAAGTGATGGAAAGATATGCGGGTTTGTCTGGTATAGCGGTGAATCCTCAAAAATCTAGCATTTTCCCGTTAGGCGGTTATAGAGGGATCCCTGTGGGACAGTTACCGGTGTTACAAATACCATGGGCGGTGAGTACTTTCCGTTATCTGGGGATAGACGTGTACCATACAGTGGAAGAGGAATATAGGCACAACACGGAGATAGCTGTTAAGAAAATCGGAAAGTGTATGAAATTCTGGATGAAGTTGCCCCTAGCAATGATGGGACGTGGGGCAATGCTAAAGATGGTGGTCTTGCCTAGGCTACTGCACTATTTTGGGAATATACCATATCTGATACCTAAGAAGTTTTTCACTAAATTGAACAGTATGTGTAGGGATTTCCTGTGGCATGGCACGCGAAATAGAGTGGCACTATGGAAGTTGCAGAACTTTTATGAAAAAGGGGGCATAAAACTGCCTAATTTTGAGGTCTACTATGTGACAAGCCAACTGCAGTATGTCGCCAAATGGCTCTCGGATGAAGTGACCCCTGAATCCAGGTTGGTTGGACATGATTGTGCCCCATTTTACTTACGAGAGATAATCTGGCTGTCTGAGACAGAATTGGAAGGGCGTCCCAAGATGATGACACTTGGGTGAAAGATATGGCGCCGAGCATGCCAGATGATGGAGAACCCATTCCCGTGCTCCCCGCAGTTACCACTAGTTGCACTGACGGGGAGATAAGCAGCTGAGGATGATAATCAGGAACCACTGGGAATCGGTTGGGCTAGTGACTATGGGAGATATTTGGCGAGAGGGTACCATTGTAGATTTTGGAGCACTGGGAGAAGAAGTGGGATTACACACAGGCCAATATATTACGTATCACAGAATGGTGCAGAGAATTAGAAGAAAGTGGCCCGAAACGGTACTGGAAGAAGAATCAGATGCTACCATAGATAAAATATGACATAGCGGAAGGGGGGCACGAGACCTCTAGATTGTACGAGATGTCTAAGGTTGGGAAGGACTTAACGCAATTACGGCTGGACTGGGAAGCGGAAGTAGGGGCCCTGATAGAGGACGGGATGTGGGAACGAGCCCTGGGCTACCATAAGAAGGTGTCAAGGAATGCGAGATTAAAACAGATACAACTATATATTACGCATAGAGCATGTATGACACCTCAGAAGATATCTAGGTTTGCAAATGCAGGACGATGAGCATGTCCCAAGTGCGACGAGGAAAAAGCTGCCATGGTGCACATGTTTTGGTCATGCCCGGTTATTGAGCTATTCTGGGGTGAAGTAGCACAGAAACTGGTGGTGAAAGGGGTCATGATTATTATAGATACAGTCTGGGCCTGCTTGCTGGGGGGGTACCCCAGATCACAGAAACTAAAGCATGTTAGTAAATTGAAAGACCTAGCATAAGTGCTCGCAAAAAAGGAGGATTGCCATGGGATGGATGGAAGACATGTCACAGACCCCGGGTGGAGGTTTGGTGGAATGAGTTGCAGAAATGGGCAGAAACGGAAACAATGGTATGGCAAGAGGCGAGCAATGTAGGGGGAGAGGAGGAGGCGGGAACCCTGATGGCCTGGAAATCACTAATGGCAGACTTGTTTGGATCAATACAAGATCTGACAGAACCTGCGGATAAGGAGACCCTGCCATGTGATGCAGGATCAGAGTGTGAGAAGGAATAGGCTCGTGATGGGGGGGGGGGGTGGGATAAGGGGAGCAGTGACTGAAATTAAGAAATGTACTAATGCGCTGTTGATATATGCACTGCATGTTTGGTTTGTATTGATTTTGTTTGAATAAATCAATAAAAAAAATGTTTTAAAAAAAGTATTCAGCAGAAACTAAATAGCGGGTTTTTGGCCGAATACTTACTCGAAGCTGAAGATCGGTACCCCCCTTGTCCCAGGGGTTGCAAGTCCATTTTGTCATACGCTATTAGTATGACTTCTCTAATTCACCTGCCAATAGTCACTGCAGATGCTTTTCTGCCCCACTCCCTGCCTGCCAGAGGTCACAAACGGGTCATCAGTTCTTTGATTCTGTGCATCTCAAATATTCTAGGATTATCCTCTTTACATCCAGGCCATGCCAGGCTCTTTCGTTCTGCAAAGCTGGGTTTAGGGAGGTATGGTCGGAGGTGGGCAGAGCACAAACTCCTGTGATGTGTGGCATTTGGACACCAGTTTAGGAAGAAATGCCAGGTAATTCTTCAGAGCAATCACATCATACCTAATCTATTGGAATGGAGGTCTGCATAGCAGAGCACCAATCTCTTAGCTAATGTAATAGCAATGAGGAAGGGAACCCTTGGGTCCGCAAACTCAAATCCAGTAATTCGAGAGGTTCATGTGCAGCTTTTTGTAGCATCTCGAGGATGGAGGAAGTCTTGGGGAGGAGCCCTAGAGACAACCATATGTCTACAGATTGGTAAGACTTTTATGGAGTTTTAACACAAGATTATCCTCCTCGGCCATAGAGGAACAGTGTTGCCCAAATTATTTAATCACGGGCGAATGTGCCCATAGGGACGAAGCCACTAAGCCCTTTATAGCAACCTCCTGGGAAATGTCAGGAAGCCCACACTCCAGAGGCGGAAGATTGTTTCGCCCACAAAAGGCACAACATTGGCCCAGTCTCGATCATATGCTCTCAGAGCGGAAGCCCTCCTGGCCCCTTAAACTGTTACCGCCACATGAGGAGACGATCCTACTCGCTGTAGATCAACCATAAAACTTCCACACCAACTATTGAATTGAGCGGTAATTGATGTGGTCTCCCAGTGGCATTTCAGAATGGAAGGCAATTTGTGGATTAACTACTTTGGGAATTAACTACTTCGGTTCTGTCCGCACCTTCATCAGGGGAGTAAACCATCCTTGCCTTGGCAAAATGGGACCAACATTATCACTGTAACCCTGCTGTCCTGATCTCTTCCTCAACACACTGTATCAGGAGGAAAGGCCTATAATAGTGTCTGGGGCCATTCTGACATTGCATCCAAGCCGCTGTTGTGTGGAACCTGGAGATGAATGTGCTGGTTTAAGCATTCCAAGGGGGAGCCGGACCGGTCTATCCACGGAGTCCCGAACCTCTGACCATCTCCCCAAAGAGCTAGATCAGTAATGGCATTTCCTGCTGCGTCTGTCTGCACTCACGTTTTCCACTCCCCTGATGGGAACTGCCTACAGGGACACTTAAGTTCCTTTCTGCCCATAGACCGATCTGTCACTAGGGCACGCAAAGCAGCGACTTTGGTCCCACCATGATGATTTATGTAGGAAAGGGCTGTGGAATTGTCTGTCCTCACCATAAAGATCCGTAAGGACCTTATATTGCTGCCCGTTCCTTCCAATTGGATGATCTGTTGAGATATAGCTGTGTCCAGTGCTCTAGATAAGATTTTGAAGCTGGAGTATTTTACTCCCTATTTTGTAAAGTTGGGAGTAAACTGATGCTTTAGAGTAAAAATGTAAGTCCCATTCGTAATGAGAGTATTTTCTTAGTGAGTACAAATGTTTTAACAGTAAAACGGAAATGTTTTTGTAATGCATATTACTTTGTACCTAGTTATCCATGCAAATTAAAAGATGCATTTTTTTTACCTCTTCAGATCAGACCGTATTAATAGCAGTTTCTTCCTGTGTGCGCTGCATGTACTACTATTCCAGATATATACATGGAGCTGTGAAAGCAGGGTGAAAAGCATCTTATGTGTTTCCTATTTTTTGCTGGGAGCATTTTTCCTCCCTATTTTTAGGGTGTAAAAGTGCCCGATACACCCCTTACCTGTAGGACTGGCTGTACCCATTTTTCCAGATGAACTAGGCTGCCCCTCCAATGGGGGTTACTGGCGTATGTTATAAGAATTATCTTTTTTTGACTGGGTCAAACTTACTCCCTGAGGTTTGATAGTGACCCCCACCACTTTTAGATCTTTCCTTTTATATTGGTTATCAGGATGCTTTGTTCGAAGAGTTGGGAAGTTGGATCCCAACAACTGAGAAAGTAATTTATCAGGGGCCTCGTGTGTAGTTACGCCTATAAGACTCCTAAAATGCAGGAGGTCATGTGACCCTGAAGTCTCAGAAATTCTCTTGCCGTCACCCTACCCTTTCTCAACACAACCGTCACTAGATGTTGTAACCGGATTGCTATGTCTAGAGGAAGATGGCCTCTTCCCTCCACTATGCAGAACTGTGCTCCTGTGAAAACTGTAGGTCCCTGGATGGGATTAGATGATATTTGCCCCATTGATCAGAAACCCCTGATCATTCAATGCTAGGCAAACCCTTTGCACGTGTCTCATTGTCCTCCTCCTTGAAGCTGCTTTGACCATCCAATTGTCCAGGTACAGGAAGACCTCCATCTCTTCAGGTGGAGCACTGCCACTAGGGGAACCAGAAGCTTGATAAAGATTCTGGAGGCTGACGTCAGTCTAAATGGCAGGACTCTGAACTGGAAGTGGTTCAGTTCCACTGCGAACTCAGAAACCTCTGCTGGATCATGAACATGGGGATGCGTTATTGGGTAGTATGCACCCTATTGGAGATCTATCGACGCCAACCAGTCCCCCCCCATCCCCCAGACTGCTGGAATGATCTTTTGTAGTGTGTCCATCTTGAAGGGGCGTGTTCTGGCAAACTTGTTTAGAGCCTTCAAGTCAGTTATCAGATGGAACATGCAGTTGGGTTTCGGAACCATAAATACCCTTGAATAGAAGCAGTGTCCCCTCTGTGGCTTTGGGACCTTGGCAGCTTCCTTTGCTCCTGAATTGCTAATAATATGGCAGCCCTCTTTATCTTGTTTGCTGGTATTGTGCCCAAACTGGTCGAGAGTCCTGAGGAAGGGTTGAGAATTCGATTTGGTATCCCAAGCAAATCGGTTTCTTGGCCCAGGCGTCTGAGGCCAACTTGTCCCACACCTTGAAAAAATAGTACCAGTCTGCCAAATGCAGTTGTCAATGCTACTGACTTTCGGGAGGTTACCTCGTCTTCCTAAAGGTCAGCTGAAACGTAGATATTTTTTTTTTCTGCCCTACTTTAGACTCCTGGATTTTCTTGAGGTTCTTATCCTGCAGATCACAATCTGGAGGAACTTATCTTTCGTAATTTATCCTTGTGTTTATTGGGCTAAAATACTCTGCATACCTTGTCCTCCAACTTGTCCCCAAATCACTTAGCAGCTTTGGAAAGGGAGCTTCATCAATGTTGATTTCTGAGACCCTTCTCGTTTCCAGTCTCGGACATGTACATGATGACATCCAAAGGTGGTGAAACCCATCACCATGGCAGTGGGCCTCACTCAGTCGTAAAACGGGTCTCGACATAAACTCCACCTGTTCCTGCTTGTCTGACAAGTGTAGTGGCACCATCAGATCCGTCTTCCATAGCCGCCTTCAGTTTTCTGGAGCATATCTCTGCAGCATATGACCCATAACTATTTGCCCTCGTGGCTAAATGGGATCCTGTGTAAGACTTCAAGGCACTATCCACTTTTTTATCTACGGAGTCTGACATCAGCCTCCTCCTGCTTGCATAAAGGACATAACCACCATGCTTCTCATCAAATTCAATGACTATTGGAAGCTTCTCTTTTCTTTTAAGGGTGCATAACGTAGCCATGAATCTGGGCTTGGGGTGTGTTCTAAGTCTTTACAATCTTACGGGAAGGGATTTTTCATGTTCTGGTTTGTCGGGAGGCCTGCTTTGGGTATATACTTGTACTGCCTTGTCTTAGGGTCATTTGGTATGGCAGCCTGTGGAGACATTTCCCTGTAGCTAGGAGAGGAATTCCCTGTAGCTAGGAGAGGAAGGGGATGAAGAAGTTCTTCCAATATTTCTGTGAGGAGGTCATTCAATACATTCTTGGAGACCTTGAGTCCTATATTCAATATTCTGTGACTTGATTTTTTTCCCCAAGTCTGCTTCAGTCTCCTCCAGATCATTCCGCTTCTTAGTCCTCTTGCTTAAACTAGCAACCCTTTGTCAAAGAAGCGTTCCTAGATAGCTTTTCTTCCTCGCTTTATTGTTCCCTGCATGGAAGACCTATCCAATATGTGTCTGTGCTGGAAAAGCAACACTCCTAACACCAGGAGGGAGGGGTAGCCTCCTGCCTGCTTACCAGACACCCCCTGACCTCCCTTACCTGTCACCCAGTTACATGCACTCAACCTGTCCCGGGATTTTTTCGTGAGGTGTGTTGTCCGATCCTTCCGTCCCACGGCGGACCCTTGTGGCATTCGTGCTACCCCAGGTGCAGCGATATTTCATTTCTGGATCACGCTTGGACCTCTACTGAATGCCCCCAACAGGTAATCGGTAGGCATCCTCCAGCCACCTCTTTTACTGAGCTCCAAATGTTAAGATATTAGTTGAGAGACAAGAGCCGTTCTCCCTCCATGCCCCCACAGGAAGGAAATCTGGGATACAAGGCTTTCTAATTCCTACAAAGGAAAAAGAAAAAACTGATGGTGATGGGTTAAAGGGGAGGTTATATCTCCCGGGGAGGGGCGAAGCTAGGAGGAGGGAGGGTTGAGTTCCTGGAGTAGAGGCAGGCCTCATGGGTCATTACTGTGACGAGGAAGAGGGAACTTGAGCTAATGGTTGTAATATGAAGTCTCCTAGAGTGAGATAGTAATTAAATGCAGACACTATCAGTATAACACAGCGGATGATTTTTTGTTTGTTTTTTTCTTCTGAAGTGGTTATCGTATTTATTTGGGCTCTTTGAAACAGTATTTTCTTATTGTATAAGCGCCTAACGAGCAAACAATAAATATTTTAGAAATACCATAAAGAATATTATCCTTCCATTTGGGCAAGCTATTCTGCTATATGCGAACTAAATTTCATAGGTTTATGAAAATGTACTGTTCTTTAAGAGAACCTTATTTTCATATTTTCCCATTTGCTAGCAATTAGAATAGTATTGAACCTTGACAGTAATATAGCTTAGTGAGTTAGCTAGCTTCAGAGATCTGCATGTAACTTGCAGTCAGAGGTGTGAAATCCCAGATGTACAGACTTAGCACATCAACCTTTTCAAGTCCGTATATTGTGTTGGTAATGTTAATTTTTTGTAAATCTTGGAAGTCCGAAGGAATCATAATGAAGCATTACATGAAAAATTGATTGTGCTTTTTTTTGGGGGTGTTTATTTTTTTGGTAAGTGTTCTGAAATTTGGTCCCCTGCCCAAATTAGTTGGAATGAAACAAATACACAGGTCAACTACGCACTCCACGCAGTTATACAGGCTACTGTTGACCATGCAGAGATACTTGGAACACTCCCCCCACGTTGACGTTCCAACCCCATAATATCTGTTGTGTTCGTTTGAAGCAACCAATATTAACTGTTATCTGTTATAATAATTTTTTGTAGTTTATATAGGAGGTATTTTCTGTTCTCTGCACGTTTCCATCTTAAGACTAGCCTAAATGTTAAAAAATGTCTTATCGGCTCATCCAGTTCTGCTCCAGGATAATAGGCATGGATCACAGTAAACGGGAAATCGGAATGCACAGAAAAAATATATAAATGCCATGCCCTTTAGTGATTTTCCTGCCTATGTGGAGTACGTAATATAAATGGTTAATGCAACACACTTTGTCCTCAGATTTCGCTGGAGCATGAAATTTTGTTGCATCCCCGATACTTCGGGCCCAACCTGCTCAACACAGTGAAACAGAAGCTCTTTACAGAGGTGGAGGGAACCTGCACGGGCAAGTGAGTGACATGCGTGGGAAACTGCATGGGTGAATAGTGCCTGTAGGAGGAAGTGAAAACCAGGGTGGTGGTAGTGATAGAAAGTTTAAGGGGGGGAATGGTGGTTCTGCTTGAGCCGACATTTGTTGTTGTTGCCGACTTACACTTTTACCCAATTTGTCCACTTTTATTTACAGCAAAATGCGGGTCTGAGTCTGCCCCACCCCTGCACACCCTTTATATCCTCCACTCCCACATATACCATACCCCAATTTACCATCTGAATTTTGTGGCAAACACAATCTGGTGTGCAGGCAGGCAAAAGTGGGCTAGACCAATGGGTGGGGGTGACAGTAGTTCCCACTGAGCAGAGGTCTAGAGTAAAGTAAGAACAGAGATATGTTGAGGGAATTGGAATGTGGGGCATGGAGAAGTCTGTATTTGGAGGTAAGGCTAGGATTTTGAGGTTCGGGGGGGGAGGCTGGTTGCGCATGCTTGGTTTGAGTGTCTTATTCTGACTAAGCCTTGTCTTCCAGGTACGGTTTTGTCATTGCAGTTACCACCATCGATAACATCGGGGCTGGGGTAATACAGCCAGGACGTGGATTCGTGCTCTATCCTGTCAAGTACAAGGCTATCGTCTTTCGCCCATTCAAAGGCGAGGTTGTGGATGCCGTAGTCACCCAAGTTAATAAGGTACATTATTTGTAGCATCTGTGTTATCACACTGTGGGTGGTGGAATTGATCTCCTGTTTTAAGACTGCATGGATGAGGCAATCTGGGTTCAGAATTACAGAGCGCCAGCACTACATGTTAGCGACTTGACTACTACTACCAACAATTAGGCACATTCTCAGAACAGAAAGCAACAGTGCTTAAACATAGGCTTGTTACTTCCTGCGCTGCTATGTTAGTCCAGAAGCATCATCGGTGCATGCCACGCGGAGCTCTACCGTTTTTTTCTGATCGATGTTGGAAAAAAGCTTCATTTTTGGTAATTACTGAACACAACAAATAAACATGTTAAAAACAAAAATACCACTTGTTTTTAAAATTAAAATGTATTTTCGCTTGCCTAAAAATGTGCAAGTTGACAATGAGGACTACTTCCTTTTTTCTACTGAAAACCTTTACTACCAACTTCCAAAAGGAGTGAGAACAATACCACCTCAGAATGTTGGCACCCAATGCTGGACCCTGAAAAGCATCATCTGTTCTTTCAGTGTCATTGTAGAGCAGATTTTGTAATCTCAGGAATGCAAGGATCTCCTAAGAATGGTTGCCCTCCCCTTTGTGCTGTAACCTTTCTCTAATATCCCAGACATACGCCTCTGTTTGCGCAGACATTTCCCAATGACCGGCATAGGTATGTAGCCAACTTGATACACCTTGAACCTTTAAAAAAAAATATGTATTCATATTTATTTTACTCAATGCAATTTTACTTTTTAAAGTTTTGGCCAGAAACAGTATTTTGTAAACAAAAGGGTGCACTTATTCTGCAACAGCAGAATGCACACCGAGGTGTTGCGACAATAACGCCCACGGCTGCTTCCCCCGACCATACCGAATTTAAGGCAAGCCCCTATTTTCCATTTCATCGGCTGGGATAGGAGAGGGAAGAGGATGCATCACTTTCCTCTATAGATCAACAAAGGAGACTTTGTTGTACTGTTACTGACTTCAATGGTCGAGTGGGAGGGGATGTAGCTAGCTCTAGAAAAGTCCCATCCTGGAATTAGTATTCTGTATTTATCACTGTTTTCTGCTTGGTTTACAGACCCTTTTTGCCAGATTAGCCTTATGCATCTTTGTGTTTGCTTCATGGCCGACCTAGGCCCGGTACTGTCGGGGTGCACTCTGTAACCTGTTTTCATTGTGGGAGTTGTCTCTTGAAGCTTGCTTTGTTTGCTCACTGAGTGGCGGGGGCTTTTTTCTACTTTTTTTTTTAAAACTACTTTATTCATTTTATATATTGTAAAATACATTAAACTAAAACCCCCTATCCATAAATAATACAATACATTGAAAACAAGAGATACTTCTCCCCCACCCCTTTAAATACAAACCTAAATCTAGAAGCTAAACAGAGGAATGAATTCAAGAGGATGGAGAGAAAAAAATAAATTATTCACGCCACCCATAACCCTTTTACCACCCTGAAAGCAAAATGTAATTTCCAATACATTGTCAGATATACTTTCATGTTATGAACAATAACGTAATTACATTTAAATATTAAGAAATAAAAAAATTACTTATCTTAATATCCACCATATCTTTATCTTAACCAGATTAAGCGGGGTCCAAATTCAGGAAACCACCCCATATCTTATCAAACAGTGGCTCTTTTTTCTGCAAGGACATCGAAACTCTTTCAATTTAAAAAATTGAGTACATTTCCTCCATCCATGGCTCCGTTTTTGGGAACACAGCCGATTTCCAATCATGTAGAATTATCTTTTTTTTTGCAGCCAATGAACCCTTCAAAATCCATGTTACTTAATCTGTATCCTCTCCCAGGATCAAGGTTTCAAAATTAAATTCCTTTTCGTCAATCAAAATTCTATTCATCACCTCAGTAATTCCTTTCCAAAATTCTCTTACTTTGGAGCACTCCCAAAACATATGCTCTAGAGTGCCTCATGTATGACCACGTCCCCAACGTGCATCCGTTAAACTCTAGCCTTGTTTGTTCATACGGTCTGGAGTCCAAAATACTCTGTTCCATAGTTTTACTTGCCACACTATTTAATGACTTTCTCGGGATGTTTTTATACAGAGCCTCCCATCAATGGTGAGTCATTTTGTCTTCTATGCACTGAGACCAGGACCCCAAGATCTTTTCGTTCCCTTCTGAGTTTTTGCTTAATAGAGTATACTTTTTGGATGCCATATATTCTTGGCTACTTATTTTATGCATATTTTTATTGTACTTATCTTAATAGTAACAAATCTGAAGAATCCAGTGTTGGGAAGTTCACTGAATTTCTTAGCTTCCAGTACTTCCCATAGGTGCATTCATTTAATTAAAACTTCCTTTTCAGGTCTTGAAATGATTGCCACTTTCCTCCTTCAAATGGGTCATCAATCTTTCTTACTCCTGCCAGAAACCAATTTGGGCAAAAAATTACTTTATTCTTAATTTTAATTGTTGGATTTAATCATATTGAGGATTAATTCATTAGGCCTGGGTTTAGATTTAGTGACATGGCCATGGCTCTCCAGGTTGATCTCAGAAAGTCAGTCAAAGCCAACCTATTTCCCCAGTCTTGTGGTTGATAAGACCGCCAAAGTGTTAAGCGGGCCCACCATGCTTGCTTCAGCAATGGCCCACTCATCCAGATTTTCAGCAATGAACGGTAGAAAGTGTCTGATCGTGAATGTCTGATCATATCTGCCAAAATTTGCAATATTTAATCACCCTCTTTCATTTTGCAATTTCCATAGCTTTAACCTAGGTTTCTTCCTTTCCCATAGCAACAATTGGATTAGACTATCCAGTTTTTCAGCACTGATTTCTTGGCAGGAAGCGGGATCATACTCGTAGCATAAGTTATTTTTGGAGTTATCATCTTGATGGATTCACTTTGGCCCCCAATGATGGCTTAAGGAATTCCCATTTCTCAAATTCTGCTGATATGTTTTATCTATTGTTAATTTCAAGTTTTAATCCATCAAATCCCTGATATCTCTTGTAAGCCATATACCTAGATACTTCATCTTTTCAGGGCACCATCTGAAGCTGTAATTTCTTAACAGCAATCCGCTAGTCACATGTGTACAAGGCAAAGCCTCACACTAAGCCAAGTTTATTTTATAATTTGAAATTGAACCGAACATTTCAATCGGGTCCATCAATGCAGGAATAGATGTCAAATCCTGAACAACTAACAGAAGATTATCGACATAAAGCCATAGCTGTTGTTATTCCATAAACGTTAATTCCGGAGATTTCGTATCGGATTGCCACTGTCAATGGTTAAGTTGAAAGCACAAAAAGCATGGGGGACAATGGACAACCCTGGTGAGTTCCACGCTGCAACTCAAATTTGGAAGATATTCTCCTATTAGTAGTCCCCTCTGCCATAGGGTTTTTATAAAGCAATTTTACCCAGGGCCAAAATTCATTTTCTCCATTGTCTGTCCCATCGAACCCGGTCAAGGCCTTTTCTACATCTAGAGATAACGCAACTGATTACATTCAATTTACTTGATTCTGTTAAGGTTAGCAAATGTTTCTGCATATTTGATGCCGAAACTCTTCCTTTTATAAATCCTTCCTGATTTGAGTGTATCATCTTCGACAGTACCTTCTCTATTCTACTTGTTAGAATTTTAGATAGTATTTTGCAATCCGAGTTGGTCTGTAATTACCCAGATCCACAGGTGGTCTCCCTGGTTTTAGAATTAAAGATATTGTCATGCCTAAGTGTGGGTGGCAGACTTCCTTTGACCGTACAATGTGATAATGTATCCCAAAGTAAACCAAGAACCTCTTCCGGCATTGCTCTGTAAAATTCCGCCGGCAAGCCATCTTGTCCCGGACACTTTCCTGTATTCAAATGCCATATTGCTTTCCTAATCTCATCTAATGATATTGCATTTTCTAAATTCTTTTCCCCCCTCCGTATGACTTTCTATAGGCTGATGTGATAAAATGTGTCTATCTGATCTATGTCAACCATCTGGGACTCACTGTATAGGCTTTCATAAAAGCCCCTAAATTCATCATTAATTTCTCGAGGATCATATGTCCCTCCCCCTTTTTCCCTCTTTATCGCACAGATCGTTCTGTTCGCCTCTCTGACGAGGCGCCAACAAACAACCACATTTCTCTCCTGCCTCATAATGTGCATCATGACTTAAAAGGTGCACATTCAATTTTATTCAAGTCATATTTCATCTTCAATAACGTCAATTTTTTTCCCTTATCTGCTGAACCCATTACCTCTCTCAAATTCTTTAACAGATGTACTCAGAGCCATCAGTTCTGTCTCCCTTTTTTCCTCTAATCCCAGAAAGTCTCATGAGCACCCCTCACATGATGCATTTGAAACTCTGACACTGTCATTTCCACCTCTCCATTCAAATTATCCTTAATGTACTCTACAGCCTCCATCGCCAGATTCTCCCTTAATTCCTCATCTTTCAATACTGTTGTATTCATTCTACAAACATGTGTTTTGCTTGCAGAATAATCAAGTGCGAGTTGCATCATAACGGGAGCATGATCTGAAATAACGATACTTTCTATTTCGCAGCTCTTACACATTTTGAGTCACTAATCCTGAGGTCAAGAGGTTGTCTATTCTTGAATATATTTTATGCACCCCCTGTCGGGTGTTCCAATCTCCAAAGATCTAATAAGCCAAAGTCCTGCATTAGTAGTCCTTATCTTTTTTCCGACCATCTCTGAGTTTATGGCTACTCCGGTCAAGAGCAGGATCCCCAACCAAATTGAAATTGCCCCCCACTAGAACATTTTTACCACCTGTATCTAGTAGATGACATCCAAACCTGCTTAAAAAAGGTCCACTATTAACATTCGGTGCATAAATATTACACTGAAACAACATTCGCCCCTCTATCTGTTTTGGAGCTTAATATTGTGCTAGGAAGATTTTTCTTAAACAGAATTATTACACCTCTTGAATATGAGGAGTGGAACACCTGTCCTACCCACCCTCTAGCCAAATTATCTGCCTCTTTATCTGTTAAATGAGTCTCGTGTAACATAACGTCTGTCTTAAAATGTTTTAAATGCAAAAGTATCTTTTTCCTCTTTATGGAATTATTTATCCCATTTACGTTCCAAGATGCAATATTCAAAGAATCTGTACAAATCGTCGTGGTAACAGCCATTTCATTTGAATTGTCCCCTATATTCCCTAAACAGAGTGGTACTAAGGTAAAAAGCTCCAAAAATAATACCAAATAAACTCTGAACTACAAAATAAAAACAACTTAACTTTAAAAACATGCTCCAACTCAGAGCTGTTGCTGAGTGTGAGTGCAGTTTTCAAAAATGTACTCTAATAACCCCATAAGCATTCCCCTCCCTATATCCTTAACCATTGTTTGAAGGCTCATTTGCTTCATAAGTTAATTCCATTGCTTACTATCTTGTCCCTAATAATACATTCCCATTGGACTGAACCAAATTATATATTAAAATCACACAGACCCCTTTCCAATAGTATTCCTATCCCTTCTTATCCTCGATGCTGAGTTGTGATTGCTTATGAGTCCCATTTCCGCATTAGAATCAGCATTCTGCCCAAATTCCCCTCATTTCCAATTTGGGGGAATGAGATTGTTAAATTTGATCTGGTTGTGTGTTTTAGGGGCATCTTCCTTCTATTTGTTATTACCTCTTAGCCCCCCTTCAAACTCTTCTACCACCTGAACTATCATGCCAGACTAGCACCCGAATTGCTGTCTTCTCCTTCTTCATATTGTTTTTAACTTTGCTTACACATTTTTATATTCCCGATATGGGATGGAGTCTCTTAACACTTTTGTTTCCTCAAGTTTATCTAATGGAAAACTGCCGCAATAGATGAGGACTGTTTACACTTGCCTTATTGGGAGGACTTCCATTTGGCGAGGGCCTTTTGTGATTCCAGTCAAGCACAGCAGCATATACCTCTAGGGTGGCTAAATCGGATACCTCATATAGAGTAGTTAGCAGATTCCTGTAGTCATTTAGTGTTCTGTGAATGGGAGCGGGATAAGGATGTGGCCAGAAATGGCTTTTAGGTGGCGTTGGAGAGTGAAGGCCACAGTTGACGCAACCATCTATGGCCATTTTGTGAATGCTGTCTGGGATTTAAATCCTGTTCTGAGAGCCAGAGGAGGTGTATAGCAAAGCCTGAGACTAGGGGAGGAGTCCTCTAGTGCTGTCTGTTCCCTTGCGCATTCTATCGCTGCTCTGTTAATTATAACATAACTTTTCTTTTTTTGAGGAACGTAATATATGAACCGTAATCGGTCAACATGCAACATACAGTTTTAATGAAGAGACAAAAGTAGGAAAAAAACAGAACCTGTACAGTGCATTTCGAACTGCGAATAGTCCTTCATCAGGGTGTCCAGTGATCATGTCGCTGTGAAAATGGCTGCCAGTTGGCAACATTTCCCTAAAAATGCACCCTGCAGACAATCCAACACTTTTTCCAAATATTCTAGCATTGGAGGTACCACCCATTTAGGGACTAGGACTCCGTTCCCATGAGGAATTTCCTCAGGCTGCATATATTGTGGCCTACATGAAATGTTTCGATATTCCAAATCCGTATCAGGACTACGACGAATAAACCACAATAATGGAGTATCCGTACTGGGACAAAGAAACTCCTAATAGCTATGGTACTCTTATGGAAACAAATCATGTCTCTTTAAAGCAGAAGGTCCCATCCATTGAGACCTGTGCGTGGATAAAGCTGTACATTTGAGAGGGACACAAGATGAAAGAAAGTACAATGTACTCAAGCAAGGGAATAGGGGGATGATGCGTCAGGCCTGACGGAGAAGGAAATCAGGAAGCCTGCGAGTTTCAAACTCATCTAGCATCACAGAACCTTGCGCCAGACTTGCAGTGTACCCAAAACGAGAGAAAGTGCAAGGCCAGGAGCCCAATAAGAACGGTGGTGGTTAGACCACAAAAGGGAGTTTGTGGTGGACCAAGGGTCCAAACAACTATGGGTGTCCAGTTATGCAAGAGGGGACCGGGACACCGCGATTGAGATACTGACTGGAAAGCACAATGAGAGAGACGCCAGAGAGAAGGTGTCAGTTTGAAGAAAAAAGGGCCGTCACGGAAGAAGGCTCCCGAAGATGTTCTCCTGTCAAAGCGAACGTAACTGGGAGAACGGGGAGCCTGAGAGGACCGATGGGAATCATTATATTGCACAGTTAACTTGTCCCAGTAGCAAATATGAAAACGAGTTAAGCGTGAACCAGAGACTATTCAAATATTCTGGAAAAAGAACTGTGGAACAAGTGAATAATGAGAGAAGAGAAAATAAGATAAAAATACCCTGGGGGGAAAAAGGGGAAGTAATTAGACACATTATACAAAGTAAATGGTATTGAAGAGAAATCCAGCAATGGCACATAATCTACTGAAAATAAGCCTTTGAATCTCACTGCAAGTAAAGTACAACAAAGATCAGAGAGCTGCAACCAAGAAAGGCAAATTTATAAGAGATTGCAGAGAAGGATCTCCAAAGTGGAGAGAAAATCCATTAACCCACTTCCAATTAAGGAACCACAGAGCTTAATCCAAGAAGTCGCAATAAACTATTTGCAGATTATGTAGTAAAAAGAGCCCAAGAACCCAACCAAGGAAGTGAAGAATTCTGATCCAAGAAGTCAAGACAGACTGCTGGTATTAGACTACCCTCAGGAGAAGAGTCATTCTCCTGACTTTAGTTAGTTTTTTCCTAGTGATAGGGTCAGTAAGAATAGTTTTGGACAGCAGACTTATTCCTTTTGGACATTGCATGACTGACGAGCACCTTAGTTAATAACATAGTTAGGGAACACCCATAGTGTAAGATAAAGACTGGCGTTATCCTTTATTTTAATAAAACACTTAGGGCCTCATCACGAGTCTGGCGGTAACCCTAAAATACGGCGGTAGCGCTATTACTGCTGCATTTAAGGGTCCGCCAGATCATGGCTTTGGCGGATCCGAGCTGGGGGGAAATCCGCTGCAAAATTGCCAATTTTCAGTATGATTGATAGCGCAAATTTTCCCCATTGGGCCCAATGGGGGAATGAGGAATTCCCAAATGGGCCCAATGGGGAATGGGCAATAACCCTTCCGCCAAACCCGTGATCCGGCGCTAATAGTGCCGGGGGGTTTGGCGGTAGGGCTATTAGCGCCGGCGCTAATAGCACCGGCGTTACCGCCCAAATCGTGATGAGGCCCTTAGTATCATGCCCTCAGTGAGTCTGTCCTTCTTCTTACTCGCCACAGTGGGCAAAACCTAACTTGCCAGTGAGCTGAAAAGTTGTGAAAAACCTGTTTGTTAGAGCTATATACAGAGGTATGAAATTCACAGGAACAAACTTGTATTGGATATACAGGGAGGTCGTGTAGTTCTTACTTTGACAGCAGCCGCCATCCTTCTCTCGGGTGAGTGAGGGAGGCAAAAATGGCAGCAAGCTGGCGCTGTGAAAAATAAATACAGGAAAGCCTGCGGTGAACCAAGCACCAGCGTTGTGACGTCATACGATGGGCCTAGTGACACCACATTCGTGTTTAGTGTTGTGGATAAATCAGTTTAATAAAATATGAAAAGTGATGTGTAAAAATATATTAACAAAATGAAAACCAAGTAAGAGATGTTTGTGTCTGACTATTTAAATACCCAGGTGTGCCAACCAGCAGACAGGCCGGTACTACTGTTCCGTTCAAAGAGTAACTGTGTCAAAAGAATACCGTAGTTGCAAAAGCTGCGAAAGGACAAAAGAAATGGGTGCGTAGGACGGAATATTCCTCCATATATGATCGCCATGTCAAGTGGTTTATGTACATTGGTGTCATCAAAATTCTTAGTACCAACATATGGACAACATTTTTTACAGTTGTGCATAATCATTGTCCTGAGGTGTTGACCACATACATCCTATTAGATGTGCCTGTGGAGGCTGCTACCCAATCTAAACATCTTGACATGGATTAAAAAAAAAAACTTGTGAGCATTCCTATTGTAAATACGACACAAACCGTGTCATACAATATTGTGAATGCAAAATAATGCCAGTGTTGGTACAAGCTAAATGAAATGAGTGAACTCCTGTTCTTGGTTCGTCCCATCGGGGTATAATGAGTCCAACAAATCTATTCAAAGAGTCTTTGTCGCGAGGCACATTTGATGTCCACATGTGATCCTTTGTCATCCAAGACTTCCAAAATCTGGAGTTTCATCTGTGTAATGCTATCTTGATTAATGAAAGTGTCTTGCTGTTGGTGAACGTGTGTTGTTAGTGCTCACGTTCGACCGATGCTCATTCCACAGCATCTTTGTTTTCCGACTGGTGTAGCCAACATAATAAATTCCACATTTTGGAGTTGAATGTTGGAGAAAGAGCTTCTTGCTTTTTCTTGGGGGAGGGAGGTGAATTATGTTACCCGTAGTTGCATTATTACAATTGGCACAGTTCAAGCAAGGGAATGTCCCTGTAGGGTTTTTATGACTGGTTTCACCTACTCTTACAGCATCTTTCCGTACTAGTAGATCTTTAGGGTTATTACTATGTTGATAAGAAAATACTTGATAGTCGTTTAATAGATTGTGTTTACTGTGCTTCCTGAGTATCTCCCAGTTCTTTAGTATGGACTTTTTGATTTTATTACTTTGTATAGAGAATTCTGGATAGAAATACTTGAGCTGGTGATTCACATTTTGTCAACATGTGTCTAGCTTTAGTGAGGATTCTGTTTCTAGCCCTTTCTAACTCTTCCCTGTGGTAGCCTCTTGTCTAGAATTTAAGCACTTTCTCCAGTTGTTTAGTGCTCTCTTCCATATTACTGACAGTGCGTTTCACACTGTTGGCTGTAGGGTAGGCTTCTCAACATTGCTGGGGGATGGAAACTCGTCCTGTGTAACATTGTTTTGGTCTGTAGTTTTACGGAAAATATTAGTAATAAAGCTTCCCTGCTCTGGTGTCACTTGTAAATCTAGGAAATGTATTCATGGATTTCTTACAGTAATGTGAACTTTATTCGTTTGTCTATCTGATTGACGCACTTGTTCTAATTACATCAATGTCTCTTTGGCACCTCTCCATACTCCAAACACTTAATCTTTGTACCTTCCCCAAAATAGTATATACTTGTGCCACACAGGACTTGAAGCAATTTGCGTAGGAAAAGTTCCTGAATTATCTGATGTAAACATCAGTAGAAGGCTAATACATTCTTTAGATGCTGATTTTGTCTTGTTGTATAAGTAGCATTCTACTTCTTATAAACCCAAAGAGTGGGGAATTGTGGTGTACAAGTTCTTCACTTCTATAGTGAATATGATGTCAAAATTGCCCATATCAATCTCACTCAATTTGTTTTAAAAAAGTAGCTTTTTCTTTTCAACTTTGATTTTTATTGAACATTTTCCATTAGGCAGTACAAAGTGTTACAAAAAACAGCAGCAACAACAACAAACCCTTTTTTATCAAGTCAGCGGGCGGGATACCTAACAAATTCTCACACCGACCAGGTCCTTGATCACACTCAAGACTTCGCCCAGTAAACCTGAACAGACGGACACTCCCACCACATATGGTACCACGTTCCTCGGAGTCCACACTCCCTTGGACAGAACGGGGAGGATCCCGCAAACATTTTGGAGAGCCTCACAGAGGGCAGGTGCCAAAAGGGAAGAATTTTAAAGTTGTGTTCTGTTCCTTCTCTGACGTGTACAGGGAGCCAGCGAGCATCAACTTGTAAACTTTCCCCCAGGTTTAGTCCGTTATTTCTGCCCCAACCCATGTCTCCCAGCATTGTCTAAAATTCTGCCGGCTGCTACCCAATAGTGGTTTAATGCGGGAGGACCTCATGCGGAGGGACTCCCCCACCCCACCCCCCCAAGGACAGGCGATCACCTGGGGTACAGCCCATTGAGTATTGTTACTTCCCAACATTCCCTAGCCTGTCTCACTGTTGAGAACCATTTTATTGAAAGTAAACCTATGTATTTTTATAACACAGGAGATCAAGCCAAAAGTACTAAGACGAAGAAGAGCACAGGAGACATGAAGGTTATTGATTGTGCTAGTACTGGTAGAAAGTGGCCCCAAGGAGGCATGAAGATTAAGTTGGCAACAGAAACAAAGGACTTTACGATCCACCAGGGCAGGACTGGCAGCATTGTGTAAGTATAGATGATGGACCAACAAACCTGTCAAACCCAGCCGGGAGAGGCAGCATGTGCCGAAACCAGCAGGAGGTTCAAACATTGTGGGCAGGCGAGAGTTGGAGAAGAGCGGAGGACGCCGGCGAAGCACGGAAGGAGTTCCCCGTGGGTCCAGCTGATGCAGACCCGAACGTGAAGCAGGAGAGAAGAGCCGAGCAACATACCATAGCGCTTAGCCGCTGTGGTGCTGTGTAAACTGGAGAGAGAAGCCCGGTGCATCAGAGAGAACCCCAGTCCCAGGAGGTCCCAGTGGTGTGCTGAAATCCCAGAGAAGGTAATGGGAGGTGCGAGAGACCCAGAGAGGACACTGGGGTTAAGATCAACTGGTGGGGAACCCTAACACTTGTATATCCAGCATCTCAAGAGTTTCCTTGTTGCAGTGGCAACAATAAGCCCACTGACAAACAGAAGACTGGTCTGGGACCCCAACAAAAGGGAACTGAGCAAACGAGGAGAACCTCCTCGTCGTAGTGGCGGCACGAAACCTAGTGATCAACAAAGAAGAATTTGGGAGCAGTGTGGAAAAGGGTACATCAAGCTGAGGATTGTGAGAAAGAACTTTCTAGAAACCAGGGGAAGGGAGACACCCCCCCCCCTCTCCCCTGGCCTTGTTGTGTACTCTGCCAAGCAATACGAGGAGTCCATCTCCTGGTCCAAAACTGAGAGTTGGGCTAGAGATGCCGGAGGAAGGGAGTCATCCCCCTGGTTTTATTGTAAACTGTATAGATGTACACCAGGAGAAAGGAGCCATTCTCCTGGATGGCGAATTGTAGAAAGACTGTGTGAAACCTGCAGGCCAGAGGAAAGGAGTCCTTCCCCTGGCATTCTTGTGGCAAGAGAACATTCTTTTGAACACTATCCAAGAACAGGAGAAGGGCGACATTCTCCTGAGGAACTAGAACAGAAGGTATGCAAATTCCTCTGGGACACCTATGACTACCTAAATGAGGAAGTCTCCGCATATATAGATGGATATAAATAATTTGGCACCAATAAAATCAACAGACAGTAGCTCCTCTGTTTCTGCTTCAGAAAGTCATCGCACTGATTTAGTCAGGACGCAATCATCCAGCAGCACAGTGAGGGTAACTGAAAAGACTGACACTTCACATACATAATCTGCAACTACATGTGCTTTTTTAGACAACCGCAAGAAAAAGAACAAGGCGGGGGCAGAGGAAACCCACGGATGCAAACACAAATCCAACAGAGGAGAACTTAGTTGTTAGCATCTCTGATAGAATTTAAGAGTCCCAAGGAAGTGCAAACCCTCCAAAAAGGCCTCAATTTTGAGATGAAAGTAATGTTTACCCAACACTCCCCAAGACAGCCATACTGTGGAGCCAAAGTTGAAGGGGACAGACATGATCAGAGTGCAAAATACTGCCCCAAAATGCAAAAAGAGAAGCCAAGGTAGCAAAACACAAATATTTTATGTGAAAACCATATGCAGGTGTGAGCAAAAGAGGTGATCTAAGCAAAGGTTTCAGAAAAGTAGAGCAAAGTCCATGGGTAGATCCAAGAGATTAGATACACAATATGCAGGTATCCAGTTGTGTAGTGTTCATAGTATCTTTGGATAGAAGTAACATCACTAGCAACACCTCAGCTTCACTGAGGGTATTGGGAGGTTTTCCTTAAGCTCTGTAGTCAGGGTTTTTATATTAGTCTTCCTCGCTTAGTTGCCAATCATTCCTTTTTTAAGTTTCACCAGTTTTTCTAAATGGCAATGTGGCAGAGCAGCCCAAGCTTAACTTTTACGGGGTGAGTGTGAGTAGTTCACCAGAACAGTGCACGCGTTGTTACAAATATAGAGTTAGACTGTTCACACACTATTTCTATAAAAATAATATCTTTGTATAGGAAAAGACAAAAGATAAAACGCAGCACTAACGGGCGGTCAACTGTACAAAACAAATAGCAACACTGTATCGAGTATGTAGCACATTTTCAAGTGTTCTCAAAGGTTCAATATGTTTTTCCGAAGAGAAAATGCAGATACAGAAAAGTACAAATATCTTTCCTATTTAGGGCAGTAAAGAGGTTTCAAGAGGCAATAGCTCTATGGCTTTGTGGAAAAGTTACCTTCTGTAAAAATGTACAGTGCAGTGGTTTCTGGAGTTGAAGCCGCAGATGAACTTTGGTGAAGAAGAGGGAACCCAGATGGGGATCCAGCCGAAGGGAGGGCTCGCCAACAGCACCAGGTATATGGAGAGCAGTTTTGTGGATTTGCGGGGCAGAGGATGGGGTTGGCTTGAGAAGATTCACCCATGGAGATACACGTATGTGTCCTCCAAGGAAGGAGGACTGGGGGGAGAGGTTGGCGGTGTGGTTGCAGCACAAAAGGTAGCACAAGGCACAGGAGCTTTCCAGGTGGGAGTGATGTAATGACACTTGCCTCATGTTCTGGGATGAAGAAACTCTGGTGCGAATGACAGTCTTCAGGGTCCCGGCAGCAAAAGGGCTCCCACTTCTGAGTTCGGCGATGCAGACCTGGTCCGGAACTTCACGTCGACTGGCGTATGTGAATGGAATGCCTTCTGCGAGTGTGTAAAAGCATGACCTTTTTTAATTTTAAAATATTATTTTTTTCTACTTAAATTTTATTGAACAACGTCGGATAAAAATAAATATAATAAATCACAAGAAATAAGATCAAATTCAAGTCCCCACCCCTGCCTGTGAACAACCAGGCCATGTGGATTTTGGAAAACACTTCTGTGGGACCATACATCGTAGGTAGGTTGACAAATAGGGTTCACTGGTTGCCATAAGAACAATGTGGGTGTTAATGGTTTGTGAGGGGGCAATAGAATGAGTCATTTACGGGTGGGAATCCTTAGTCGCATAGTACCACAGTCTTCATGAAGGAGCACCACTGTCCATTCCTGTACAAATGCGCTCATTGTATCATGGGTCAGCGCTGTTAGTTTCTCATATGTGAAAATGGTGCAGAGTTTGGCAAGCCACTCCGCTTTGGTGGGGACTGAACTATTCTTCCACTTCTGAGCCAGAGAAAGTCTCGGAGCCCTCAACATGGCCTGGACCACCTTGGGAGTACTACTTGCTCCTGAGTCGGGGTAGGGGGTGCCAAACAAGAGTTTGATAGGGTGTAAGGGGAGAGAGAGGCCCATTATATCCTTGATCCGCAGTACCATTAGCTCCTCCGGAGCGATTCTCGGGGGACCCCCGATGATATGCAACCTTCATGAATCGGTGTCGCCTACATTTGTTTTGTGCAGGCCTGGGGCATTTCCCATTGACCAATCACGGGTGGCCTTCGTTTTATCCTACCTGAGTGGAAGTGCAGCAGATTAGTCGGTGCCGTTTATCAGCCGGGATGATCCCCTGTTACAGGACTTTGCTGGGTTTCAACAGGAGTTAGAAAAGCTCTTTGCCCGACGCCACCATGGACAGGCTCTAGACAATGAACTCTTGTCCCTTCCTCAAGGGAGTCAGGATCTGCTGGCATACATCGCCACCTTCAATAGACTGGTGGTTGAGGCAGATTGGCCAGAGGACAAACAGACTACCTTGTTCCACCGGGGTCTGCAAGGGGAGTTAAAGGACGTTTTGGCCCAAGTGGTGGACCCACCCCGGGATTGCGCCGAGTTCATTAGCTTGGTGGTGCAGCTGGATCGGCGCCTGCAAGATGGGAAAAACAATCGTAGTAAACTGGATTCACGCCCCTTATTTGTGCGACACAAAGATCGAGCCCCGCAGGGATCCGAAGGTGCCATTGAACCCATGCAAATAGGAGGAGTCAGGCCTCCTTTGACCAAAACCGAATGAGAAAAGCGGGAGCTGCAGTTGTGCCTGTACTGTGGAAAAGCCGGCCACTTCCTTAAGGAATGCCCTGTCAAGCCGCCAAGAAGAACTGTTGGAGCTACGGATAAGGAGTTGGAAAACTGCCTAGCCCGGCAATTGTAGAGGTCCAATTGTCGAGCGAGGAAGTTCTACTACAGACCTCCCGTTTTGCTCTACCGGTGACCTTAATCACCCATCAGCAGCCATCTAATATGCACTCACTGGAAGCCTATATTGATAGCGGAGCGGTGGGGAATTACATAGATCAGGACCTTGCCCTAAGCCAACCACTGAGACCGTAACCACTGTTGATGGCGCCAAGATCGCCTCATGCCCTGTGTCTGAATGCACCACTGAACACGCCCTCTTGTGAGAAGATGGTCACTGCGAAATCATCACCTTCGATCTGATCAAGGCACCGCAGTTCTGGTTAATCTTGGGAATGCCGTGGCTAGTCGCACACAACCTGCGGATCAACTGGCGTGCTCACTAATTGGTTTTCGACCACGGCTGCACGCACACTTGCTACCCAAAAGGACGGAAGGGGAAACATGCAAGCTCTCCTGTTCCTGAGGGAATGGTAAGTGTCCTTGGAGGGGTAGCTACTCTGCCAATGCACTACCAGGACTTCCAAGATGTTTTCCAAAAGGAGCAAGCGAATACGTTACCACCCCACAGGCCTTACGATTGCCAGATCGATCGGCTACCTGGAGCCCGGATTCCATGTGGGCGTATTTACGCTCTCACTGAACCTGAAAACCAACACCTGAAGACATACCTGAAACAATACCTAGCCAACGGTTTCATCCGCCCGTCCAAGTCATCGGCCGCGGCTCCGTTATTCTTCTTACCGAAGAAGGAAGGAGAATTGAACGTGCATAGATTACCGTGCATTGAACCAAATCACCATAAAAAAACGTTCTCCTCTGCCGTTGATCCCAGAGTTATTAGACCAGGTCAAGGAAGCCCAGATTTATACCAAGTTGGATCTTCGAGGTGCCTACCATCTAGTGCGCATTAAAGAAGGGGACGAGTGGAAAACGGCATTCCGTACCAAGTACGGCCTATACGAATATCGGGTGATGCCATTCGGCTTGTGTAACGCCCCAGCTGCGTTCCAATACTTCATGAACGATGTTCTTAGAGAGCTCATTGATGTCTGCGCTTCAGTGTACATCGATGACATCCTGGTGTATTCGACATCCGAGCAAGAACACGTTAAGCATGTACAGGCAGTCCTGACCAAGCTCCGAGAACACCATCTCTACGCCAAGCTGGAGAAGTGTTTGTTCCATGTAACGGAAGTAGAATTCCTAGGCTTCGTCCTTTCAACTAAGGGCATACAAATGGACGCTCACATGGTCGACACCGTCCTCACCTGGCCAGTGCCGAATTCAATCAAGGGGGTCCAGAGTATGTTGGGCTTTGCAAACCGTTTTATTCCCGGGTTCTCTCAAATCGTGCACCCGATGACTTCATTGTTGAGAAAATGCAACAAGACATTTCGTTGGACAGAGGAAGCTGAGAAGGCCTTCCAGGAACTCAAGACGAGGTTTACCACCGCTCCAATCTTGCGACACCCATGTCCAGACCTTCCTTATGTTGTGGTCCAGTACGGCAATGGGTGCAGTTTTGTCACAAAGGTTACATGCAATGGCAGAAAGTGCCACCTTAAGTTATACAGAAGAACAGACATCAGACCTACTATCGGGGCCATCATATTTTGATCCCACGGTACCCAATGTACCCGGGCCCTCTACAAGTACAGGAGACGACCTTCTTAAACTTAAAAAAAAGGTGTTCCGGACAGAACTACAGGGGCACTTTTTGAAGGAATATTTACGAGCTAGCATTATTCCTACCGGTTTAGTCGTTAGAAAGGAACCTTGTTTGTTTCTCGAAGACAAAGAATATACAACGAATTTTAGCTATATTGCTACTAAGTGCAGTAGGGATCTTATGGTCCTCACAATTACTACAGCACAAAGAATTAGTCTGGAATTACAAAAGACACTAGACGACGAAGAGAGAAAGTTTGCAAATAATTCACTTATAAGGCACCTGTAAGACTAGATGCTTTGACACCTGAAGGAGATTAAATACTTTCTGCATTGAAGCTACTTTGGACCTAGATGGTTACAGGTCGACTATAGCGCCAAGTTACCGGAGCTTTTGATTTCCTCATGTTTCATTCATGGGTTAAGTTCGGCATTTCAAGTAAATTTTGTACTTTTCCCTCTCTGGTTATGCCACATATTGCAAACTAATCATGTACTGAAGACGATTTGAAATTTAGTTTTCACCATTTGTCTATGCTCAGAAATTTGAATTCTGTTATATGTATGCTTTCACAATTGCCTTTTGATGTTTTTTGTCACAATTGCGTTTCGATGTTTTTGTCTCAATACAAACTATGTCTATCCACAGTCTTTGATGTGTGTGTTTCTTTTTCCCTTCTGGACAATTTCATGGGTTATGAACTAAGGGATCCAATCCATTAGTACTAGTATACCAGGTTCCCCAATGTAAATTACTTGTTTTGCTTCATTTATTGACAAAAATTGGTGATGAACCTTGGCAGTAGCAGTTTTACCTCCTTTTTGGTTCAATGGGTGCAGTTTTGTCACAAAGGGACTCGCGCATGGGCCAACTACATCCAGTGGCCTTTCGGTCCCGAAAATTCTCGCCGCTGGAGCTCAATTAGTCCATCACTGACAAAGAGTTACTGGCCATTAAGGCTGCGTTCAAGACCTGGCGACACTACCTGTTGGGAGCCAGACACACCATCACTGTGATAACGGGCCATCGAAATCTCCAATATCTAAAGGATGCAAAAGCTCAATCATCTCGGCAGCTACGTTGGGCCCTTTTTTTCGCGGAATATGACTGGGATCACGTACCGACCAGGGGTTTCAAATGGCAAGGCTGATGCCCTCTCTCGCATGGGCACCGATGAGGTGGCACACGTACCCCCGGATCCCGTGGCCATCATCCCGGGGGCAGAATCCTAGGCATCACAACCACCATTAGTCAGGATGAGCTCCTATACGAAGTCTGACAAGTTTTAACCCAGGAGCAACTACGAGAATGGGGTTCCAGAGGGGAACACTACTGTGTTAAGGACCAATTGCCTTTTTACAGGAACCGGCTGTTCGTGCCGGTGAAAGAGCTGCAGGAACAGGTCATCTCAGGGTACCACGACTCCCTCATTGAAGGCCACCCGGGAATTGCTAAGACCTTGGCTAAGGTGAAAAGAAGTTACTGGTGGCCAACGTGGCGTAAGGATGTAATTGAGTTCATTTCTTCTTGCGGTATCTGTGCCCAGAACAAGTCCTCCAAGCAAGAACCAGCCGGGCTCCTACAACCTTTGAACATTCCGCCGGCCCCATGGCACACGCTATCATTGGACTTTATTACCGATCTCCCCTCCTGTCAGGGTTACATCACCATCCTGGTAATCGTGGACTTGTTCTCCAAAATGGGCCACTTCTTCCCATTCAAGGGTCTGCCTAGTGCATCCGGCCTCGCCAGAACCTTCCTTGAACACGTAGTGAGCCTGCATGGATTCCCTTCAGTCTTAATATCGGACCGGGGGACCCAATTTGTGTCCAATTTCTGGAGAAAATGTTGCTCATTGGCCCAAATAGACATCTGACTGTCCACTAGCCATCACCCCCAAACAGACGGTCAAACGGAGAGAACGAATCAGACTCTCGAGCAGTACTTGCGCTGCATGCTCCACCAGGTGGAAGGGGATTGGAAGGACCTTTATGGATCACCGAGTACGCCTATAATAACTCTCTGCATACCAGTACTGGGCAAACACCATTCTTTACGGTGTATGGAAGACATCCGCGCACCTCTGAGCTAGACGCCCCTACGACCCTAGAAATGCCGGCCGTCACGACTATCTCTCAGGCCTTCACTAGAGCGCAAGAACACCTGCAACAAGCCAAGACGCGCCAGAAAAGGTATGCAGACCGGCATCGCTCCAAGGCCCCAGACTACCAAGTAGGAAGTATGGTGTGGCTAGCCTCCAAGCATATACCTTTAACGGGGACTCGGACATTTCGCCCACGGTTCTTAGGACCATACCCTGTGGAATCCATAATTAATCCAGCAGCTGTAAAGCTGACACTGCCAGCCCACATGCGGATACACCCAGTGTTCCACGTATCTCTTCTGAAACACGTCAAGCTGGGAACCCGAATAACCACTCCACCAGGACCTGTCATCATTCATGGGGAACCTGAATACGAAGTAAAGGACATCCTGGACTCCAAGTATGTGAGAACGAAACTCTACTATTTAGTGGACTGGAAAGGATACGGACCACAGGACAGGACATGGGAGCCCAGCGAGTACATCCATGCTCCACGCCTGCTTCAGCGTTTCCATCGAGAGTATCCCTCCAAGCTGGGGCCGGACAGGAGAACCACCCTGAGAGGGGCCTGGAGGGGGGCAGGGGGGCATGCTGTCACAACCTTCTCACCACAGTATGTTAACGGGACCTGAAAGGTCCTATTTGGCCCCTCTCGGATCCCTTGGAGTCAGTCCTGGCACTGTTGGCATCGGATTCACATGTCGGGTACGGTTTTCAATGGGCAATGGACAAACATGGCTGCCCCCACAAGGACCAATGGGGAACTGCAACTAGCAGGCTAGCATCCTTGGGCGGGGCCCGCCCCGAAGGCACCTGGGATACCTGCTGGGTATTTAAACCAAACCCGACTCGAGGCACGCTCTTTGCGTTATTCTGCTCTAGCAGCGTGACGTTCACTGGATCCTGCTCAGCATCCTGGCCTGCATAGGCGAGAGAAGACAAAGAACCACAGCCACCCTTACGTGCCCAGCTTCAGCTCCCATCCAACCGAAGTCTTCCAGGACATCAACATCTTCCTCCAGCAACATCCTTGGAAAGAAGGGCGTGAATAAGACATTAAGTGAGCTTACTTACTCAACCCACCAGTAAGGCCATCGCCACCCGAACATCGTCCATCGGCTTCGGGTTTCGATCGATCTCTTCTTCCGAGATTCTTCCGACCTGCAAGAAACGGCACAGGTTAGCCAACTTTCAAGGACGCTCTCAGCGCCGCATTCTGCGCATCCTTACCTTCTCGGGCTCTGCCTCCAGCATCAGCTCGGTGCCATCAGCATCTGCAAGATGGGCGGAGAAGGTTATTTGGAGCATCAATCAATGCAGACATTATTCTTAATACGAAAGACTTACCTGAAAAGAGTTGCAGCCGGTCTGGACTCGAAGCCCTCGCCAGTGAAGTAACTCGGTGAACGGTGCCACTGACCACGCGCCCCTGCCCAGCACAGAAGGACGGAGAGCGCATCTTTACGAAAACCAAGGTGAGAGAAGTCCCAAGGGGAACCTCAAGGGGAACTCTGGGAGGTGGGGTTCGAGGGAAGGAACAGTAGTTAAATTCCACCTCCTGTCTTCTAGAACTGATCACTGGCAGCACAATTACCTGAGAAGGTGCGGTGTCCCCAGAAGCATTTCGGACCAGTCGAGGGGCATCCCTGTGGATACAAGGTGAGCATTACACCAGCTCAGGAGCTCTGACCAATACATCTGGATAGAGGGCCAATCCCACCACAAGTGATACCAGGTCCCCTGTTGGCCACACTCCCTAGGGCAGAGGGGGAAAAACCTGAGAACATCAACCTATCAGGGGTAAGGTGCCATGTGTGGAGGAGTTGAAGTTGTGTTCCATGGCCGCAGTATACAGGGAACATGAAAAAAGCGCCCCAAAGAGTTTAGACCAGGTCTCTCCTTCCAACACCCCTCCTAGTTTTTCTTCCCAAAAATGTTTGAACCCCTGTCAACCTTCGAGTTGTGCTGTGATCAAGACGTTATAAATTCTGGACAGAGATCCCCTTCTCGAGGTGGAGTCTGCGATTACTCTCTCTCCAGGGGTTTGAGAGGGTGGGCGAGGGAATCTCCCCATTTAGGGCTGGTCTAAATCCCCTTAAATCGTAAGTAATTGAAGATTGACACCGGGCGGTCCCCCATGGCTTCCACTAATTTGTCATACTCCAATCCCATATCAGACCAGCTTTGGGTAGCTCGGAGGCCTCGCTTGCCTGGGTCAAAGGGGGAGCCCCCACAAGGAGGACAGGGGGAGGGCCAGGAAGAGAGAGCCGCATTGATGCAGGTCATTTTGATTCTGAAAGGGAGGCCTTCTAATCACACACCCCCGCCCCCTGCGGGCTCCATGGTGAAATTATAGTGCAATCATGTGTCTTTGCTGGGAGTCTCCTGACACTGCAGTAGGAGCAAAGCAGGTTTAAAAGTCGCATGGCAATTTCTGACAGCTGCTAGAACTCCGTGACAGCAGGCAGAGGTGGCTTTTTGAACGTCTGCACCTCTGATTCAAAATATAGTAATTATGTATCATAGTAAGCCTAGTGGCACGTTGAACTGTAAATATAAGCCGGGCCTGGTTGTAGCATGATGGCTACTAGGATCGCACAATTATACAATCACAGAATTTGATGATGTGCTAGTGTCCGCTTGGTGAGCAGTGCTCAGCTGGGACAGAGCCATGTGCATTAGCTGTCTAGCCTGGATGTCTCCACAAAAGCCATTTTGCTCAATGGCCAGGCAGCTGTCGCTGGATCCCCTTGAGGAAGGTTTGGTCATTCTGCATGGGGCACAGCAATCCTCCCTAGGAAGACCCCACGCCCCGCAGGTAGCCAGTGCATCTAAGGCAACACTCGCATAACCAATACTCCTCACAATAGGGCTGTGACCACTGGAGTCCCTTTGAAGTCAGCAGAAACGGGAAGAGGCAGAGTTGTAGTATTTGGAGTGTGGAGAGGGGCTGAGGGAGGCGTTCCACTATCTTGGTTTTTGCTAGGGTTCTCTTCACCTTCTTGCCCACCCCATTTCCTGCATAGAAAGCACTCTTGTGTATGATGTCAGAAGGCATTGGACACTTGTTACAGCCTGAATTGGACCCCTTTAGGAGGCTTGCTTTGGACAAGTATCCTGTGACATTGTGCCACCTCACAGAATGCTCTGCTGAGCACAAAGGCACCTGATTGGGCAACTATGATTCATATGGAAGCTCCGGACCTCTAGATGGAAATCAAGGCCGGTATTTAAGGCCATGCACTCTCTGCCTGCTCTCTGCCACACAGATGAGACAAACAGCTCTACACCGCTGCGCCTCCCACCACCAGCAATCGAAGGTAAGCCAAACTGTCCCTGTATTGTTGGCTCCCCACCATCCTCATGCCGCCATTTCCAGTATGACACAGTTGCACGGCACCCTGTGGGTCGGCCCCAAGGCCGCTCCATCATAACCCTGCCTGCTTGCCTCTCGACCATGCCAAAACTCCCATGCGCTATCCCCATAGCGCAACCTCTGAGCTCTGACCCACGATGAAATATCCAGAGAGCAACACCACCTCGCGCGTACCTTTGCCGCCTGCTTTAACACCATACACCCTCCAAGATTCAGACCGGGACCCTCACAAACCCTCTGTCCATCCACAAGACAGCTGCAAATCCAAGTGACATCCACATCTCTGCCACAACCGCCGACCCCCATAAAACAATGTTAACTCATTCGCTGCCCCTCAGTTCCAGTTAGTGAACCATGCCACAGCCACACGCTGCAACGAAACACCCTCCTCCACTAGAGGACCTCCTCACCGCCTTGCTCATCCCACCATCGACCGCTCCCTACCAGAAACAACCTCCTAAGACTGCACATTGCTGCTGCCACCATCCCTCAGTGCGCCACCATCCACAACCCCATGGCACACTGCCTCATCACCAGCGCCCCAAGACCCACACATCAGCACCACATTCAGTCCAAACCTCATAAGATTGCCTCCAAAATCGACTCTGCAGCAACTACAAGACACTGCCAATACTCCACTGATGCCCTCCAAGCTACCCAGGCATTGAACATGATGTTACTGCCCAGCGCTACTGCACTATGCCACACTTTGGCACCAAACAATGTTACCCCACACCCCAAGGTCATTATAACCGTGTCTTGGCATGCTACCACCAAAGACAGTGGGACTAACCACCAAGGCCACTAACACTGCTGCCAAGGTTAACTCTCCCCATGCATGGGCTCCAACACAGGACATTGTTGGCCTCACCATCCCAGGCGCCAATGTCCCAGATCTAACCTTGCCTCCTGGCTGTGATGTTTACAATGCCAATATTGCACCTTACTATGAAATGACCGCAAATGCTTTCATGTATCCGTATTACGACTCTGACCATGCTGCAGACCATGTAACTTACCAAGGTTATGCCCCAAATGTTAATTTGTACCATGATTATGACTGTGATTATGCTTTAGACCAATTACCTCGCCATGGAAATGCCCCAAATGTCACTATCCGCTCTGACTGTGATGCCCTTATCGATTCTCACCATGCAAGTATCCCAGGCACTGCTACGCCATCTGACAAGGCTGCCGGCTCTACTTTTCGCCACGCTAACGCCCATGACACAGCCAGAACACTAGTCAGTAACACTATCACTAGTCTTAAGAGTGCACCAAACTCAGGCATCCCCTCTACCATCGCAGCCCCGATGCTATCAAAACACCACTACAACAACCACGCCAAGGGGATTCAGAGCCCATAAACCCTCAAGGCCTAATGTCCCAGCCAACGCCGCTTCAACAGGGACCTCAGCGATGAAATTCACACTAGTCAACGCAGGTTCCCTTAGCGCCCAAGCCCTAGATATCCATGAGCTCCTCACAATACATAACTTAAGACCCCTGATCATCTCAGAAACATGGCACCATGAAGCGCCCAGCGCTCTCCTTTGCTCCAGGCTACACCATATACTGAAAAGACGACCCAATGCAAGAGGTGTAAGGGTCGCTCTACTAGCAAGACTCCCTATCCATATACCCATAAGACCATTTGATTCCTCCCTTGAGAGTGGGGATATTATTTTACTTAAGATGTCCACCTCTCCCACCGGTACCATCACCATCCACGTCATCTACCGCCCCCCCATGTCCAATCCTCACCTTCGAAGAAAACCTCCTCCCCATCATAGGAGACAACATTACAACCCAATCTCAAATCATTGTCCTCTGTGACTTCAATCTAGGCCTCAACAATCCTTCTGACCCTCAAGTCATTTCTGTCTCCAATTCTATGAAAGCCTTACATTTCAGGCAACACATCAGTGACCCTACCAACAACAAAGGCTGTACCCGTCGATTGGATCACAGACCTCAACTGCCAGATTACCATAAACTCCAATACCCCTCTTCCATGGTCATCCACCCTCACCAACCTCCATCACCAAGAACGACCAATATCGAGTCTTCCATGCCCAATAAAATAAACACAAACAAGATCCAAGTCAAACTAGCAACCCTTCAACCCCAACCATGCCCCAATGCCGCCCCCCACCTCCGTCCCACAATTTTGGTTCAAAGCCATCGGAGCCAGAAGTCCTTTCCATCCTAAAAAGCCACAAGCCATCAAAATGCAAAGGGGATGTATGCCCAGCCCCCCTTGTCAAGGACTGCCCTCACACCCCTCCTAACCACCTTCATCAATGCCTCCTTTGCCCCTAGCAATGTACCCACTAGCCTCGAGGAAGCCTGGGTTCTCACAATCCTAAACAAAACAAAAAACTCCCTAGACCCAGCTAACCCCAACAACTACCACCCAATCACCACTGTCCCATTCCTACTATTAATCGACAGAGCAGCAAACCTGCAGATCCAACATTACTTGGAAACTAACCACATCCTAGGACTGTGCCAGTCAGGCTTCCACCCTAGCCTCGAGATGGAATCCGCACTACTGGACCTAAAAAAATAAAATTAAAAAAAACAGATAGATGGGCTTAGAGACATAGGGAAGCCCGCCCTCTTACTCCTCCTTGACCTCTCAGTGGCCTTCGACCTGGTCAACTATGAAATCCTTTGCCACCACGTCTGCTAACTTCTCTGAAGCCACGGCATGGATTGCCTCCTTTCTAGAGGGGAGAGTTATGAGAGTATTCGCCAACAATGCCATTGCCCCGAGATCACCAATCGGGTGCGGGGTACCACAAGGCTCCTGCTTTACCCCACCCTCTACAACATCTTTACCAGACACCTCTCATTCTCGACTCCCTCTGCATAGCCTATACCAACTATGCCGATGACACTGAAATCCTCCTCCCCCTCTCCGGCAACTATGAAGAAGACTCCAAGACTGTAGACACTGCCTACACAACCATCCAGGCCTGGATGGGCGCCAACCACTGCTGTCTCAACGCAGACAAAACTGAAATCCTACTGGTAGGGCCCCCAGCTACGCTCAAGAAATTGAGCCCGCAATGCACAGCCAGATTTCCTCCTCCTCCCTGCCCCCCCCCATCTCCACCTCAGTCAACACCCTAGGCGTCTACCTCCATGCTTCTTTGTCAATGACACACCAAGTAAACACAATTGCGTCATCTGCCGCATACACAACCAAGCTGTCAATGCCTCAAGACCCTTTTTATCCCAAGACGGCTGCCTGACCATTGCACATGAAGTCATCGGCTCCAGGCTTGACTACTACAATGTTCTATTTGCAGGCACCTCCTCTCAGAAGATACAGAAACTCCAAACTATCCAGAATAATGCCCTACGAGCAGCGCTCCGCATCCCCATGTGGGATTACATCTCTGCCGCCAGGAGGGTGGCACGTTGGCTGCCTATCTGCGAGTCACCTACAAAACCTTATCCATTACACATCAATGCTTATCCAACACCGCACCACGTACCCTTCTACAAAAATCACCAAGGCACATTCTTCAAGACCCACCAGGACTTCGTAGGCACATCGCCTCTGCCCACCCCAAAGTAAGATGCACTAAAGCTGAAGGTTCCAGCTTTCCTGCCATTGCTGCCAAACAGTGGAACTCCCTCCCACCCTCATAAGAGCAGAACCATCCTATTGGGTCTTCCGCAGAGCCCTCAAAACTTGGATGTTTGCTTAAACTGAAGCCTCCTAGATATGGATTGCTCCAGCCGTACCTGCTCCCCTGCCCTCACCCGTAACTGTACCATGATTCACCATGTACCTGTTGCTTTTTTCTTTTTCTCTGCATGTAACAGCGCCAAGATGCCTATGGGTTACTGTGCGCTTTATAAATGAAATAATAAATAAATAAGCAGAGAAAAACGCTCTCCTTAGTGGATTCCTCTTTAGACTCTTAGAAGATGGAGGATTCACTGGGACTATGGGAAATTGAGGAACAATCCTGGGCCCTGTTTTCTGGCCTTGATAGGTTTGTGAGCCTCTCTGACCTGAACATCCCTTGCCTGTCAGAAGCTGCTTTGTGCTGTATGCTGTTGTTGCTGTAACATTATCATGTGGTTGACCCAGTTGGCCAGCTCCCCAACCAGCCTGGCTTGATGCTGTTGAGCCCAAAGAAAAGAAACCAAAGGTATTGAGTCCCTGGTCAGCCTTAAAGACTTTCGTGATCTTTAATGCCCCTTCTTTGCCTTTTTCAAAGACACATTCTTTAACTTTGACATTTGCTGCTGAAATAATTTCCCTGCACCCCGGTCTTCAGTTTGAACTCTTTTCTCATCCGTCGGCATTCTGTTTTTCTCTTCCAGATGAGCCGGCTCTAGTGCTTTATTTTTTTTATTTTTTATTTTTTTTAAAGTTGTGTGCATTGATTTTATCAAAGTCCCTTTTTATTTTTTTATATAACCTTGATTGGACATTCTTATGTTTGGGTACCACCGTAATATTGTTTCTATTTCAAAAGTATCGGCTACCACCCCTCCTGGAGATATAGCCTGTCCACGTTGCCAAAAGAGGTGAGAGGTATACATGGTCGGGCTGGCCTGTTTTCACCTTTTGATTGGGATCACTGCTGGTTTAGTAGTAGGGTGTGTGAGCGGTCAGAAATGAGAGGCAGACACCAAGTTGTGATGTGTTTTAACATCAGACATTTTATTAACTCAAAGGGGTTGGATAAAGGCCTTTCTTTCCCTATCCTAAAGAGTTTCCCTAACTAGGAAACCAAAGTAAAAGATCAGTCTAGAGTCTTGTCAAAATTATGAAAACAGTCCATGTGTCCAAACTATATCTGCTCCTAACACTCAAACAATCCAAGGTGCAAGGTAAATGTTATTCAGTTTACTTAATAAAAAAGCGTATAGAAAACAAGTATGAAAATTCAACAAATATTTCTTGAATCCAGAAGGGGTTCCCTTCCCCTTCATTATTTCAGGTATGATAACCACAGTGTCTTTCTTAAAGTCTGATTTCTTAAGGATGGCTGAAATGTCTTTCATAAAGCACTCTCTTAAGCACAAAATATCTTTTCCCAAACAATGATTCCTCAGAAATGGTAGAAATGTCTTTTCCCACAACACTGTTTTGGAAAATAGCAAAATATTTCACGTCTGCTTTAAAGGATGGAAAAATGTCTATTTTTCACAACTGTTTCACAAATGCCATGATCGCAAAAATGCATTTCACACTACTGTTCTGAGAATGGTTTCCTAGTATAATCCCCTGCCAGGAAATCTTCAATTGACTCTTTGGCTCTCCTGGTTTACTCTCCTGTCAGGTATCTTTCACTGTGTCTTTATTTCATAGGCTTCATGGATTACCTGTTATACTCCTCCCCACCCCTTATGCCCCTCCTCCCCCTTCTGGGTCTTGCAGATCTCCTTGGTGTACTCTCCTGCCAGATATCTTTCTCCAAAAACTGTTCGCTGCCTGATGCGTTTTGTTCACCAGGTCTTTCTACTTTCTAAGTCGTTCACTTTCTTTCCAAGTATAAAACAGTTGCACTCCTCACTGTTTATTTTGACTTAAAGCACTACTTGTTCCAACTTCACCCATATTACTGCTCCCTATATGGAGATTTGTTCAAGTTCCTTCTATCAACCTCTTCACTAGTAGCTCTTGGCTTGTGGCAATGCTTGTTCCAATTGACCCCAAATTGGCATTTCATATAAAGGGGACTTGTACAATCTTTGCCTTTCTAGTCTATCTGGTTGCTATTCAAAATGACTATGCAATTGTTCATATGCTTGCTGACATGTACCGGGTGCCCCGACTTTTCTAGGCCGACACACCGGTGCAACGTTTAGCTGCAGCGAAGTTGTGTCTCTGGGGAGGCTTCCTAGGTCATATAGACCCTCGTTCGCTTCCCGCGTTGTTTTCCCAACTCATCGCCAAAGACAGCGTTTTCTACAGCCTCGCAGCGGCTGTCTGCCTTCCAGCGGTCCTCCCACTGTACTTTCAACGGTCTCCCATTTCACCAGTAAAGCAGGCCTCCAGCAAGGGCCTTGCTCTGTTAGCATGATTCTTCGGTGCCTTTCCTTCTGGTGTTGCTCACGCTTCCCGCTTCGCAGCTCTTCTCTTCTCCACTGAAGATGTTAATCAGGTTTAAATGCTCTGCACAGCTGATTGCTAGTACAACAACTAGTCTGCACGTTGAGTTTGATGTTCCTTTCATTCCACATTGACTCCTTCCTCCTCTTGCTTAGCGCAGTACTTGATGCTTTATGGGAGTTGGAGTCCAAAAAAGTTTCAAACCTTTTAATGTTACATTGTTTTACATTTGTGTTTTAAATTAGAAACATCAGACAGAAGATGTTATGTTGGGGTTAGTCACATATGAAGTGTGAATGGCATTCTGGTTAGGATGTCTGACAAGGAGGGGTTTTCAGTTTTCACAACTAGAGGGATTTGAATAAGGAGACCATGCCATCAAGAACTTTGAAATTATAGAGCCTTCCTCACAGGGAAAGGGAGAATATTGCTTCTCTCCTAATGGAGTCACCACATCTGCCCGGGAGCCATATCCTCCCTCATAATACCACCCCCAGGGTCAGGCTCAGGTAGCGGGTGCCTTCCCCTGGCCACATGGGAGGAGACTCTAGACTGGAGTTCATCAGGGACGACTCCATAGGATCCGAAAGAGGCTTTTTAGACATTACTCAGTCCGACAGAGCGGTGGTCATGGGCCTTCAAGCAGGAGCTGTGCTTCTGGTCCCACCTGATCAGGGGGAAGGAGCGTCGGACTGTTTCTAATAGTCTTCTGTAGGGTTAGAGCTTCGCCGGGGGCCTTATAGAGGATGGTGCACAGCAGAGTCCAGCAGTAGATAAGGTTGGTGTGTAAGGGCATGTACTTATATAACTCTTTGGAGGCCATGGGAGAACACAGCACCAAATCGTGCCGCATTCACAGAAGTGGTCCGCCATTGGCTGACCATCTCTCCAAGCACACCCAGGCACTCTGGAATGGCAACATCACATACACACCTTCCCAGATTGGTATATACCAGTCAGAACTGTATTCCGGCTGGCTACAGTCCCCAGTCTTGGGATACAGGCACCCAGTCACCAAATATGGTTGCTTTGTCTCATACACACCGAGGGACATGGGATACTCATGTCACCCCCTCAGGCCTTCAAGACAAACCGACGGTCTTCGTTTCAATAATGGAGGTGTGACAAAATGACCCCATCCCCCCCCCCCCCCCAGATGGAAGCCTTATTACACAACCAACCAGTTGCCACCAGCATAGCCACATGACTGAGAGAGGACAGCCTTCACTAGCCCACCAGGGAAATTGTATTCATAAATAAAGGCCCCATGGAGGCCTTGACCCACTATACCACCATGTATGTTATTTTAAAAGGCCCTGTCGGCTTTGAGCAAAGTAACGACTCTGGACCCTAGCTGGGTCGTTTTGGAAATGGACAGGGCTTAATGCCCCTTTTAAGCCCTTCCATGGCCTTTCCCTGGCACACCCTATGGAGCCAGGAAAGTGATTGGACAGGGTGGGTATCAAATCCTGGTAAGGGGTGGGGTATTTAAGGAGGTGTACGAGACCCTGCAAGTGTGGGTTAGTTGGGTGAGGGCCGGATGCAGTGAAGGACGTCCAAGAGACCAGAAGAGGTGAGGGCAATTGTAGTCCAAGGCTATTGTTAAGGAGGGGGTCTGTGGAGTGTTTTTGTGAGAGAGGGAAAAGTGAGAGTAATAGGAGGTAGAGTAGGAGTAGTGGAGTGGAGTGGCGGTGGCGGCAGTAGGTGGAAGTAGGTAGGTTTTGGGAGTAGCGAGTGAAGGAGATGAGGTGGGGCGGAGTTGGTAGTAGAGGGGTTCCATGTGAAAATACCTAATTTTAAAGGCCGATTTACAATGCCCGATTTTCTTTTGATCGTAAAAACAGCGCTGTAAAGGTCTTTTTCTCTTGAGACCTTTACAATGCGTTATTATATTAGGGGTGGTTCACTCCCTGAGGCCTCCATTGTCGTCCCCCCTCTCCTGTGGGATTTAAGCCACAGCTCTCTCCCCTCCCAAAACCAAAACACATATATACATACAACACACACGCACCCACCGTGCACCACGTCCTTCGCGTCTGGATCACGACGTGCCTGTCGGCCCCTACTCGCACTTGTGTGCGGCAGGGGCATGACAGTTCCATTTAGTAAGACTGCTCTGTGCGATCACAGAGCGGTCTTTCTAAATCTGCTTTATGGTGAAAAGATCTTCGAGGTAGAAGGGCACAATATCCCCGAGGGGTGCGGGGGGTTGGGGGGTGGGGGGAGACAGAAAGCGGAAGGGTAGGCGTAGTAGCAGAGTGGAAAAAGTAGAAGAGGGAGAGAGAGACTGGTATAGTCTCTCCAAGTGAGACTACTGGACTGTGAGGGTGGGAGTAGCTATTGGTATAGAATAAAACAGAGCTGGGAACCATGGGTACAGTAAGAGGTGGGGAGTAGAGTGAGGGGAAGGCGGGTAAAAGAATTACTGAGGTAGAGGGATAGTGGAGGTACAAGCGGTAGTAAGAATAGGAGTAGGGAAGAAGGCAAGATTGAAGGGTGGAGGTGGAAAGGTGGTGTGAGAAATTGGAGGGACAGTGACGTGGTGAGAAGAAAACAACTTAAGAACGCAGTATAGCGAAGGATCCGGTACGATAGGGTGAGAAGGGAGGGAGCGTGTCGCCTGGTGAAATACTGCACCATTCCCTGAGACTACTAAGCAGAAAGTTAGAAGTTCCCTAGGCAGTCAGGTAGCCAACGCCTTAGGGGGAAAAAGTCTGGGTTAGGGAGGCGGGACGAGGCTGGGGTTGACCAGAGAGAGAGAGCCGGCCCTAACGCCAAAAGATCCCAAGCCTGCTAGGCCCAGGCATCTTTGCCACAAGAGATACGGCTATCTTCATAAAGAATTTCAATTAACAGCCTTGGACTTGCTGTCAGAGTCGGCGTGGTTCTTTGTGCCAAGCCACCCGGTCGCATTAGTAATGAGGAAAAAACCTAACTCGCCAAGAATAATACCTTCAGTGGCTAATGATTTGGTGCCATATTTGCATTGTTTTGAATACGATCATATTTCTCCTCATTCAGAATAATGCTTTCTCACTTCGATCCACATTTTATTAGTTTTTTTTGTACACATCTTTCAGAAATGTTTTGTATTGTGCTATTTTTTGATGGGATTTCTTGGTCTTAAATATTTTGCATCAATATATTTTCATAATTTGTTAATTTTTGTAATCGTGTGCCTTCATATGGTTTAGATGAGCTTTAACAAGGTCAGTCATATTCTAGGTATGTCATTAATTGATTCATAAAAAGCTTGGTATTTATCTTATCTATCCCATTAGATATGTTTTTGTTTGATATGCTTGTACTCATTTCCCCTGTGTCGGTGGGTCAAGGGGTTTCATACCTGTTTTCTTTACATATAAATAGAGAACACCAGTATAACGTGTTGCATTAAATCAAAAACATTGCAGAGTATAGAATCAGGGCTATAGGTTCTAATCCACCCTTCCCCATTTGACCGAGGTTTGGCCTTTCGGAAATCACTGAACCCAAAATAAAAGTGAAATATTAAACCAAAAAGATTGGCAAGGAGAAGATTCAGTGACTAACTCTTATTATAGGCAGCATTTCACTGTAGCAGTAGCTAGTCCTAAATTGCTGTTTAACCATTGTGGATTTCCTCATGACTCCCCATATGACTTAACCAAAATAGTTAGTGATTCGTTAATAGTCAGTATGCCTTAAGCTTTTGGTATTGATAGATTGGTGCTGATGCATGTGATCAATCACTATTGGTTGCATTCTCAGGTTTCCAATAAATGTTGTTTACAAAGCATACACCTCGGGCCCAACTCTTGGTTTACACCACAGTTGAGAACCCTTCGCAAGGAAAAAAGGATCCTTGAATCACGTTGGAAGAGCCACCCAACAGAAGCTAATAAGGCAAGTGTTGCCCTAGCATCTTTAAATTACAAAGAAGCCATACTCTCTGCCAAAAAGGAGTCTTACAATAAACGCATCGAACTAGCCTAATCCAACACTAAGGAGTTATTTAAAATCCTTAAGGAACTGGAATCCCCTGCTACCCCGCCTGACACCTGTTCCAAAGACAGCTCTTGGTGTGCCAACATTCAAAAGGCCCTTCTGGGTAAGATTGCCACCCTACAAACCAAAATGAATGGGAAAAAAACAGTCTGCAGCCCAATCCCTCACAGAATATTGCCATGGATAACTCCAAAACCAATGCTGAATCTCTGCAACCATTTAGCTTTTCACCCCTTTCCATCACGGAAGTTGAACATATCATTAACATCCTCAAACCATCCAACTGTCAGGCGGACCTCTGCCCTGCCCCCATTATCAAGGAGGCCACTCATAACTTAGCCCACTTCATCACCACACTTATAAACACCTCCTTCAGTTCAGGGATCGTCCCAAACAACCTCAAGGATGCTTGGGCATTCCACTCCTAAAAAAAAAACCCACTCTGGACGCCAACATACCCACTAATTACCGGCCAATCACCATGGTCCCTTTTCTTAAAATCCTTGATCGTTCAGCATATTTGCAGATCCAAGAGTATTTGGAAACCAACAATCTCCTAGGACTTGGGCAATCTGGATTCCGACCACGCTACGGCACAAACTGCTCTTCTAAACCTCAAAACCCAGATTGAGGACCTAAAGGACAAGGGCAAACTGGCCCTACTACTCCTTCTAGATCTCTCTGCGGCTTTTGATCTAGTAAACCACCAAATATTATGCCACCACCTTAAAACTGCTGCCCACTTCTCGGATAAAGCTACTGCCTGGATCACTTCCTTCTTTGACAATAGATCCATGAGTTTTCTCTCCAAACGCCACTCCTGAACCTTCTCCTGTCACTTGGGGAGTCCCTCAAGGATCATGTGTTTCCCCAACACTCTACAATGTTTTCACAAAACCCCTCTTCGACATCTTGGCTTTACTGGGCGTCACGTATATGAACTAGGCTGAAGCCACCCAAATACTTATCCCCATCAAAGGAGACCACAAAACTGACTCCCTAGCCATCAACACCATCTACCAAGTCATTAAATTCTGGATGGCTCAGCATGAATTATGTTTAAACGACGAAAAGACTGAGCTCCTCATCCTTGGCTCGCACCAAAGACTCAGCAAGCTTGACCCGGCGTATAAAACCTTCATTATTGATGGCAACACTATTAAAGTTGCTAAGGATACTAAAACACTTGGTATCTACATTGACGCCACACTCTCACTTTCTAGACAAACCAATGCAGTATCATCTGCAGCAGCTTACACATGCAGGCTCATCACAGCATGCCGCCCCTTCCTCTCACCAGCCAACTGTACCACACTAGCCAGAACCTTGGTCCTATCCAAAATCGATTATTGTAACGCCCTTTACCTGGGCACCAACCAATGCAATCTAAAAAAAAACTTCATGCAAAGCAACGCAATCAGAGCAGCTCCCAACATCCCCAGAAACCTTCACATCTCTGACTCAAGACGGAATCTCCACTGGCTATCAGTATCCCAAAGAATTTCTCTTAAAGCTTTGGCGCTCACACACAAAAGCCTCGCCTACCTAGCCAGTAGATTTACACGACACATCACCTCCAGACCACTCGAAAGTGCCCAAACTAACTGCCTTGACATCCCACGCTTTAACCTCCAAAGATCCGGTGGACGCAGCTTCCCAGTCCTAGCAGCCAAGGTATGGAACTCACTACCGAATCCCTTGAGAGCTGAAACCTCCTTCCCCAGTCTTCAAGCGCCAAGCCTGGCTGTCCTCCTGCGACCTACCATGCCCTTACCTCTAGAGTCATCAGCTATAGCATTTACTGCCTATTGCCTTAACCTGCTGCTCTACACCTGTATATTCCCTGCTTTATTTTTGTATATTCCTGGATATTTAACTCTATTGCTTATATCTCCTGTATATATAATTCAATTGTCTCTGCCTGTATCATGCATGTAACTAAGTGATGCGCCCGGTTGCCCTGGGGCCTTGGGCGCTTTATAAATAAAATAAATACAAATCCACTTCTCCATTGTCGTAGTTGTGGATCGTTTGATGTCCCTGCCTGTGATGCCACTGTGGAGTCAAGTGTGTCGTCTCTTCCACAACCCTTATGATTTTGGTCAAAGAATGGCACCTATTCTAATATTGGTTTCCCTGCTTGTTTGAAATTGTGTGATAACGGAAGAATATCTTTATCATCCGAGTCAGCTTTCTTATCTGAAAAATTTGGGTAAGCCTAGCAAAATGTTAAATGGCTACAAGAATGTAGTTCTCTGTTGAAAAAAAGAAAGGCAACAAGAGAACATTGAGGGGTTGTGGTGAAGTACCTGGTTGTTGACTTTGACACTATAAGTTAGGATCTTAAACTGTGCGTCCCTTGTTGACCGAAGTGGTTTGATCTTGGGCATGTCACCATCTTTCTGTGCTTCAGTTCCCTTCTCTGACACATTTTTTCACACAAAAAACAAATGCCTCATTACCCATGAATGGGAAACTGTGACCTCTTGTGTTTTTAAATTGGTCTGCGAAGGGAGGGCTGTGTTTTTTCATCTCAGTCTTGGAGAAGGGGATCGGACACTTGCAGAGCGAACCCAGTCATTAAAAGTGATATTACCTAGGCTGACTGTCATTTCTTTGATTTAAACTCGTATGAGTGGGACTTTCCCCATACCAAGCCTGCGCTCAAGTGTGGACCAGCATTTCCCACAACCCTTTTGGGGCTCATTCCACACACCTGTGTAACAACAAACTATTTAAATATTCTGTGTCGGGCACAATAACTGCAAACTTCTGAAGTGATAACCGCCCCATACAATTCATGACCCACCATTGATGATACAGGCTCTAAAAGTACCACAGACGACAAACCCTCTCCCTCATGTGTCTTTCGGGAGTTTGTGGTTGAAGACCAACATTCTATAAAAAAGATGCTTCTGAAAGTGAGGATTAGTGTATGTGGGATGTATGCTTTGAAGCACTTGGCTTGCAACCACCTTTTTACTGTGACCTTTTGTAACACAGCTGCTCCATATTTTCTTGCCAAAATTTGAGAGATTTGATCTCCAATTCTGACTAGTTGTGGCCTAGAACCGTTTGCCTGACCAGTCTTTTGCTAGTAATCTGTTATAGTATCACAGGCAGTATAAACCAGCAAAGTGTTATGCAGTGGTGCTTTATGGTCAGTGCTGCTGTTCCTGGGTAAGGAGGAACTTCCTCTCCACGTGATTTCAATGTTTAGTGTATTTGCTTAGCTAATGGGAAGAGGTGAAACCACTGCCTCAATCGGTGAGATGTCGTGCTTGTGGCCCTGCTGTCGCCAATTACCACCTACAGATGGCACTTCTATCCAATGTGACACATAAACGTGTAAAATAAGAGCTTCAGGTCCTAAGGACCTGGAAGCACCCAACAAAAAGTACTAGGTGCATATTCAGTCCCAAAATAATGGAGCGGATTGCAAAAATCAAAATTCACAAAACACAGGCCCAGTATGTCAATTGCTTGGTGCTCCAATTATCACCTCAGTCATGTGCCAACTGTCCAGTGCTGCTTAATTATTTTAAAAAGCTGACTGCCTGTTTTTAACCTCTGTAATGGGTTCTGTTGAAGACTCACACCGAGCCCCCAACCCTTGCCACTTTTAAAAGAAACATTTTTTTACTTTTATCTTCCAGTATTGCTGCAATTGTTAAGATTACAGACTTTAAAATCTGCTTATAGGTAATTTTTGTTTTGTTTAAATCAGGATTAAATTGTTTATATGATCGAACAAATGAGTAACTTGTAGTCGTTTTGAATTGTCTTTTGTACTTGGTCGATTTTTGCAGTTGCGACAAAAATGTTGGCGACATCGACCGGCATGGGCTGCACTTTCAAGCTCTTCCAGGTGGAGAGCATGGTGAAACTTCATAGATAGTGTGCCCGCATTAAACCTTCACAATTGTTACCTTTAACATCAGAGGCCAACCCTATGGTTCATCCAGGCGCGATACTCGGCCACCCTGCACGTCCACATCCTTCCTGTGCAATTCAGGGCAAGTACACAATTGGGTTCTGGAGCAATACACAAGAAACCCCCACCTACCTTTATGGCACGAGACGTGGCCATGCAGGCGATTCCTCCCAGGACAATGCCTTGCCAGATATCACAATCTGTCCAATTGCAGCAGTGCTGTCATTCTGTCCTGGCAACTTTGATTGCAATATGCTTGTTTTCCTTGTACATGACTGGAGCGATTGCAATATGCTTGTTTTCCTTGTACATGACTGGAGCAGTGACTAATCAATCTTGTGACATTTCATGGTGTGAGAAATAGAAGATGGCCTGTGTCCAGCTAGTGGTGCTTGAGAGAGCCAAGGTAATGGACGAGCCGCCACGATAACAGCGAGCGTCGCTTGATGCAGAGAGTTTGGGGTCACCATGATAACGGCCGGCGCCGCCTGGTGCTGCATGTTGCTGTGCTTGGATTGGGAAGGTTAGAGACGGGTTTCAGGATAAAGTGGGGAAATAGCCAGGTTTTGATGATTTATGTGAAGGAAAGTCCTCGGTGCAGCGGCTGTGCAGAGGAAGAGTGTTCCAGAGGGTCTGAGCTAAGATAGAGAAGGCTAAGCCACCAAATCTAGTGGTATGGTAAGTGGGAATAGCGAGGAGGAAAGCCGAGCCTGATAGATTTCTGGGGGTTGGTAGTGGAAGATCATTTCCTGTAGGAAATCTAGTCCCGTATAATGGGGGGCTCGGTGTGTGATGCACATGGCTTTGAAGGTTGCTCGTAGGCTGAAAAGGTACAATTAGTCCACACAGTTAAAAAAGCCACACAATTCGGCTATACTAAAAAATCTACACCTTTATTAATTTATACATCAATTGCATCAGTTAAAGTACATACTTGAGTAGACCTACCATGGTCCAATTGTATGTGTACAAACCGTAAACTGGAAAAATAAGCCCACAATCCAGCGATAGTCGGAGAGCATATAGTGATGGTGCGGGGGGGGGGAGGTGTCGGACTTTAAGACATACAGTATTAAGTAATAAACAGGACCTCAATTGCCAATACTAAGCAGTCTCAGTCTTCCTAATGTCTAGGACATGATTTCATGGATAATATATATATGCACCTCACAGTAATGGGGGGACCTAGAGGAAGGAAAAAGGGGAAAACACCCAGCCAGAATCCACCAAAAAATTGTATTTATTTAGGTTAATAGCACTAGTATATTACACACCTAGAGAAAAAGTAAGCTGTAGCAATATACTTCTGCCGATAAGATTGCATGATTACAATGTAATATAGACTTTAAAAATGCAGATGAAACCGTGCAAGGTAAAATTCCAGTGTTTTGGCCAAAAACTCACTAGGTCCAAGGTGGACACAAGAAAAAGGTCCAGAAGCAGGTAAGTACCTCCACTTTCGGAAGAATTTCAGGTGCGTTGAAAGTTCCCCATAATGATTAAACTGGACACAGTAGGCAAATCTGTATGTATGGGGAAAAGGAATGAGTCCAGGTGTGGAAATGGCAGCATCAAACTCTAAGGGTCGACAGAGGAGACGCTAACAAAACGCTCTAGTTCTAGGTTAGAAACCCAGAAGCTCCAGGAAAAGATTCAGCCAAGCAGGATTGAGCCCCCATACAAACATACTGGAAAATGCAGTTGGAAGACACCTGTAGAGATCTTAGATGACCGGGACCCGCAACTGTAAGTATTGAGAATAACCTACCAACCCAGGGCCAGAGTTAAGTACGAATGTTGGTAGTTCCTGAAGAAATGGTTCCAGAAAGGCGGAATAGGAGCAACTAGCTGGGTACACCTCTTCTTTTATATATGCAGTTTGCAGGTTCTGAAAAGATAGAGACCTGAACCATGGACCAATGAGGACCCACCCACCTAGAGAGTGGAAAATGAAGCGAATCGGTCTTCCTAGGACGACTCTCCAGCCAGTAGTAAAAGCAACAATAAGGATGACTCCTAGAAGACTGGGTAACCGGGCAAAGCAGGACCCGGCTGTTCGATTATTTTTTTTTAATACCGGAGATCCGCACACCAGTAGAGAATGGTCCCACAACGTATGATGGAGGCTTCCCAGGATGGTCCAAACTAACTCCAGAAGAGGTGTGTTGAGGGGTCCCCACACCCTTCTGGGTGAAAGCACACCAAGCCAGTAAAACGGGTCCCATACCGGAAGGCCTAGCCCACGAAGTGGACGAGTGTAGGCGGAGAGGAAGCGGATAGCCCAGCAAGGATGTGCAGCAACTGAAAATCAAACCGGAAGCCAGGTGCAGCGAGAGATGGCCAACAAATGTGGCCTGACTTGGTCTAAAAAAATTAGCAGATCTTCCCCACAGGAAAGTAAAGCTGCAGTCTTCCTAGAAAAATCAGACCATACTGTGTAGGCACAGGCTCTCCCTAGGATAAACCCTTCACTTACGCGGGCTGGTCTAAGGCATTCATCCAACTGCGCGAAGGGGCTCCTAATAAAAATTAGGCGGCCATCTAGTCGGGTTGGCCCAAAAACCCACCGAACGGGTTTCCTCCAACAGGATGTGATATGGCCAGCCCAAAGCCTGGAACTAGTGTAGGTCAGTTCAAAACACTATGGAGGATGCAGATGGCTGGGCTGAGAATGAGCCCTTCAAATGGATTGTGTCCTCCAACGTATTCCTTATCTTTGATATCTCGTCCAGGAAAAACATTTCTCGCCAGAGGGCGCTGTGCGTCGAGGGTGACGTCATCGGGTGTATAAGTAGCACGCGCAGTGCTCATTTGCTTCAGTTCGGTTTTTCCACAGAACATGTTTCTTCGGAGACTCAATGCTCCTCGATAGTCTTATTATTATGTAGTTTGTCAAAACGAAGAAAATCGAGCGTCATCGACATATCTTAATCGACCCCGACTACACCTCGTTCTGGTTTTAAAAAGTGCAAGGAATACGATTCGAAGATGTCCCTCACCGATCTGCATCGTGCTTGCCTGTGGTGTTTGGGGGGAAAGCCACGACACAGTGTCCTGCTCAAAGTGTCAGGCAATGACTGGCAAAGCCCTGCGAGAAAGGAAGGGGAAATTCCAGTTAGGCCGTAAAACCAAAACTGATCGGTACTTGATCGTCGAGTCTGGAGATCACTCTCCTCGATGCAGGGGTGACAAAAAAAGATTGAAATCCTGTAGTGGCTCCCGCCACTCGTCCTTTCCGAAACAATCGAAGAGACGGCACCATCGGTCGCTGTCCTCTTCATCGTCGTCGGACGATTCCCCCACTAAATTTGTGCCCCACAAAACATTCTTCAGAGTGGGAGGCATTTTGTTTGAAAATGCTTGAAATTTTCGAGAAGGGCAAGCCTCGGTCTGCGCCTTCTTTGGAAGCCGGCCGAGAGCAGTCCTGTCCCGACACTCGCGCGCCCTCTAGCCCTAGTGATCGAAGAAAAACCCCATTGAAAGCCTTCGAGGTCTCTGAGGAAGAAAGGTCATTCGGGTCGAGGTCCTCGATGCCGTCAAAGACTCCACACACCTCAAAGACGAGATCTCCGAAGGAGGCCGTGGAACCCTCGATGCCATCGGCGCCATTGCCTTTGACCGCGTCAAAGCCGAAACCATTGGCGCCGAAGATTCCAGCGCAGCCCTCTGAGCATGTTAAGGCTGACATGGGTGCTAACCCTAAGCCTTCTGCTAAGCCTGCTAGACCGTTTGCACCTACTGAGAAAACTTACACTCCTTTGCCCAGAAAGGAGTTCTTCAAATCCCTTTCTTCGATTTTTGAGGTAGAAGAAGAAATGTCTGCAGAAGAGGAGGTTCCTTTTGGTGTTGAGTTTGGAACTTTAATGTGCCCGAATGTCTAATCTCAGAAGAGAGTAAAATGAGAGACACCATTGACACACTGCACAATGCCAGTGGTGTAGATGCATCACCTGAAACCGAGTTCGGCAGACCAGAGGCAGGAGAACACGCTGACTCTTCATACCGACAACTGATGTCAAAGGTAGTAGATTATCTGGGCTGGGCTAGGCCACCTGTTCAATTCATCCAAGATCTTACTGACATTCTGGACCAAGGACCATCTACAGACCCAATCTTACCCTTTCATGTGGCCTTGCAAAATAGGGTGGCCAAAAATTGGTAGCCCCCAGATTCTATCCCTGCGGTGGATGAATCCTTCACGAGAAAATACTGGCCTTCCAGTAGCGACACCCGACTATCTGTCTAAGCACCCCACTCCCAAGAGTTTGGTGGTCCAAGCAGCCACAGCTACATCTAATAAGTTGGCATACCCTATCATCCTTCCGGATAGGGACGACAAGCGTGTGGATGGATAGGCATGCAAAGTATATTCAGCTGATAGTATGGCCCTAAAATCGGCCAACTCCACATGTTTCTTAGCCAAATTTTCATAAACTCTATGGGAGTGCATTTCAATGGCGGCAGAGCACATTCCAGAAGGGGAGGAAAGGGAGGGTTTCCTAGCTATCATTAGGGATGGCAAAGAAGCCATGCGTGAATCCCTCCAATCTGGATTGGACACTGCCGACGGTGTCGGCAGGTCCATGGCTACAAGCACGGTTATGCGCAGGTTTGCGTGGTTGCAGAATTTGGGTTTTGCACCAGATGTGCAGGCCGTCTTCCAAACGTGCCATTTGACGGGTCTCATTTTTTTGGCAACGAGGCTGACAAGAGCCTTGAGAGGTTGCAGACCTCAAAGGTGGTTGCCAAATCTTTAGGGGCCGCTGTTGGGCAACCTCAGCCTTTTCGTTCGGGACAGTCTTGGAGGGGACGATCCTATCGTTAATACTCCTCATTTGGAAAGGCGAGAGGAATGGCCAGTCAGAGGCCAAAGGAAAATCCCTTGTGGTGGACGAGGTAAGAGTGCAAAGCCAGCTCCAGCAAACTCTCCAAAACCACTTTGAGAGCTTGCGTCACAAATCACCAGTGGGGGGCAGACTGTCTCAGCATCATGAAGAATGACGAGCCCTTACTTCAGATGCTTGGGCTCCGGAGACAATAGCCCAAGGTTACTACCTTCCATTTATAACGCAGCCTCGCAACAATCCACCGGGGAAACGCTCTTTGAGGATTCCAAATCTGCACCTTGTGCAGGAAATTTTAACCCTGCTAGAGAAAGGTGCTATAGAACCAGTACCTGTAGCGGAGAGGAACAAGGGTTGGTATTCCCCATATTTTTTGATCCCCAAGAAAGATGGGGGACTGAGACCCATCTTGGACTTGAGATACTTGAACATGTTCTCAGGAAGAACAAATTCAAGAAGGTCACAATTTCTCAGATCCTTCAGGCCCTCCAACTTCAGGATTGGTTTGTGTCATTGGACCTTCAGGATGCTTATTTTCATGTGCCAATCCATCTCAAGCACAATCAATACCTAAGGTTCGCTTTTGGCTGTTCGCACTATCCGTTTCGAGTCCTGCCTTTCGGGTTGACCTCCGCCCGAGGGTCTTCACCAAACTGATGGTGTTGGCAGCGCATCTCAGGAGAGGGGGATTCATGTCTACCCCTACCTGGACGATTGGCTGATCAGAGCGCGCTCTCCCAAACAAGCCTTGGATCATCTCAGTCACCTGCTACTCCCTTCACAGACTGGGCTTCTCCTTCAATTTCAAGAAGTCACAAATGACACCGTTTCAGCAGCTCCAGTACGTCGGAGCTGTATTAGATACATCCTTGGGAAAGAGCTTGCCACCCAAGATTAGGGCTCAAGACCTTCTTCACATGGGTACCAAATTCCAAACTGCCCAGAATCTTCCAGCCTTCGGTTTCTTGAGGTTGCTCGGCTTCATGGCATCTTGCATTTTTCTGGTGCCAGAAGCCCACCTGAGAATGAGATCCCATCAATGGGCTCTAAGAACTCAATGTTCCCAGTTCTCAGGAAAGATGATGGACCTACTTCAGGTTTCAAGCAGGCTCGCACAGTATCTCCTGTGGTGGGCCGGCGAGGACAATATTCTGAAGGGAGAACATTTTTGGTAGCCATGGCCGGAGATTACAGTAGTGCCAGACGCCTCACTAATGGGGTGGGGAGCCCTTGCCAACGATCTGTCAGTCAGCGGTCGTTGGTCTCCATCAGAGTCCAAACTACACATCAACCTTTTGGAGCTGAGGGCAATCAGAATAGCGCTGAAGGCCTTCCTGCCCTCGGTCAGGGGAAAGAATGTCCTGATAATGACAGACAACACAGTGGCCATGCATTCCCTCAACAAGAGAGGTGTAGGGTCACTACCACTGTGCAGAGAGGCAATGCAGCTCTGGTATTGGGCAATTCAAGAAGGAATCTCCTTATCGGCAGTTCACCTAGCCGGGAAGGAAAACACAACGGCAGATGCTCGGAGCAGGCGGAGTGCAGTGTCCCACAAGTGGGAACTAGCTCAGGAGGTCCTTCAAGAGATCTTTGCCCTTTGGGGAACCCCTCGAGTAGACCTGTTTGCGACCGGAAGTGCGAAAGGGAATTTCCTCCGAGAAGAGCTCTAGGAGACGCGTTCGTGGTGGTTTGGGATTTCCCACTACTTTATGCGTTTCCACCGATTCCCCGTCATTCCTCAAGTAATCAGGAGGTTGAGACGGTTTGGAAACCGCATGATCCTAATTGCCCCAGATTGGGCCAGGAGAATGTGGTTCCCGGACCTTCTAGATATGTCCATCTGTCCTCCGATTCATCTTCCGCAGAGAGTATCTTCTCTCAGAAAGTGAGGGACAGGTTCTCCATCCAGCGGTCAGCACTCTCAACCTTCACGCTTGGTTTCTGAAAGGCTGAGATATAAGGATTGGGACCTCCCGGATGACGTCATGGAATTGTTGCTTTCGGCAAGAAGGCCAGCAACAAAATCCCTGTACCGTTACCGTTGGAACAAGTTTTGCGACTGGTGCAGGGAAAGAATGTTGATCCTTTTCTATGTTCAACTCCATAGGTGTTATCTTTCGTCTTATCATTGGCACGCAAAGGTCTCAATGTTGGGACCATTAAGGGTTACCTAGCAGCGGTCTCCATTTTCAAGCGCTCTTCAGAAAAATGCTCCTACTTTAAAATTACCTTGGTGATTCAATGTTCCCACCTTCTTCTTTTCAGGTCCCAGTTTGGGATCTTAATCTGGTTCTAAAGTTTAATGTGTGCCCCATTTGAACCCTTGCACACATGTCCACTGAGGTTTTTAACCTTCAAAACCATATTGTTGATTGCATTGACATCTGCACGTAGATTGAGCGAGTTCCAGGCACTTTCCTCTAGGCCACCATATACTGTATTCCACAAAGACGGGGTTGTGTTAAGAGTAAAACCCTCCTTTCTACCTAAGGTTGTATCCGATTTCCATCTAAATCAGTTCTACCCCCCCCCCCCTGCTGCATCCCGTTAAAGAGGAAGAAAGGCTCCATAGGTTGGATCCTTGAAGAGCTTTAAGCTTTTATATTTCTAGGTTCTCCAAACTCAGAGTGAATGACCAACTCTCTATTGCTTTCACCGGAAGGAAATTGGGTCAAGCTGTTTCAAAACAGACTTCATCAAGGTGTATTATTCTTAGCATCTCAGAGCTCATTCTACCAGAGGTATAGCCTCTTCTGCAGCCCTTCAAAGGGGTGTACCTATTAAATCTATCTGTGAAGCGGCAACTTAGTCATCACTGCCTACATTCACATAGCATTGATGTTTAGATGCTTCCCCCTCTCAGGATGTTGCCTTTGGTAAGGCAGTGCTTTATCAGGCCTTATAAGATTCCGACAACTTCAAATTCTACTCCCTCCACCAAATTCTGTATACTACTTTGGGAGTCTATCAAAGATGAGGAATACGTTGGAGGACACAATCAATTTGAAGAACAAGTTACTTACCAACTAGTAAGTCTTTTGACTGGATGTTCCTCTAACGTATTCATCATCGCCCTCACAGCCTACCCCACTGTAGAATTTCCTATGTTATTGCAGCTTCCGTTCTCGCAGGGCTAACTACTGTTTGCCTCGGCTGACAGCACAACACTAACAAGAGGGAAAAATAGAACTGAGGCTAACGATGCAGCGCATGCTACTTATACACCCGATGACGTCACCCTCAACGGAGGCCTTTGAGGGACATCGACATGGCGCCCTCTGCCGGGAAAATATTTCCGAAAGCAGCCGAAGCTGAATGAGATATCAAAGATGAGGAATACATTGGAGGAACATCCAGTCGAAAGAACGTTACCAGTTGGTAAGTAACTTGTTCATCTGTAGCCCCTGGTTTTATGGCCCGGATGCGCACAATTCTAAATGTACCCCGGGCCAGTAATGGGCCACAATGAAACCACCCCACCATCCCAGACCAGCTGTTCTGATGAGGCGCTGACCAACCTGTAACTTAAAGGTGTTAGCACAGGAGATGGGCCACAATCCCGTGTTCCTGATATTAAATAAAGTGCAGCACACCGGAAGGTGAGTTTAGTGAGCTTTTATATAAAATAAACATGTAAACCTAGTAAACAGGTAAACATATAAACCTTCTTTTGCATCACACACTCCCCATTTTAGATACCCAGGCAGTGTTTGTAGATACCTGTATAATAGTAGATGCCCTTTTCATAACCTTCCCTGTGTGAACTTTAAGGAAGTTCCTATTCACACCATCTTTGGGCTCCCCATCTCATTCCCAACCTCCCACTCTTTTCCCACTATACCTTTCATTATATTAACCTCAATACGTTTGGCAGCTGCAGTCTGCCCTTCATGGTTAATTCTCCACTGGTCAGTCCGGTTTAGAAAAATTTCCCCAACACACTAACTTATTGTCGGATATCTTCCTGTTAGCCCTGGTTCTTTTGGGCTTGGTATGTGTACCGCTCGGCCAGAGGTGGCTGGCACGGGATACTGGCAACTTCCCTTTGGGGGGTGGGGGGAGAGCATTTTGTTCACACGTTCCGCTGCGCACCCCACGGCTGTTACTTGTCTCCCAAGCTGTCGCCTCTCTGGTCACACCACTGGTACACGTGTAAAGCCCGGCCCAAACGGGGCCCTTTCAAGTGGTTCCCTGAAAGAGCTGAGACTAGGACTTAAAAAGGAAAACAAAGAGTACTCAATGGCTACCATACAAGTACTTTGGCTTACTAATGCGGTTAAATCTGCTTGCACCCCTTGTGAAGCCAAAACTAAAATGTAGCTGCCAACAGCCTACTACCTAAAATCTATGTAGGGTGACAAAAATCACCCTCCCGGCCAGAATGGTGGGTTTAAAAAGCCCTCCTGTCCCAGAAGCTCTACGGCTATCATGGGACCATCTACTGAAAAAGTTATGCCCTATTTATTAGGGGGGCTTCTGTAGAAGTCCCTCTGGCCACAAAAATAGGTCAGAGATCCAAAAGGTTGGGGGAAGCAAACTTTTAAGGGGTCCGTAAAAAGGACTAGTCGAAACCTCTCAAAAACTGCATTTTTGTATCCACAGCCATGCTGAGTCATGCCATCTTTAGCATACAAGGAGTTAATACCATTCTTCTTTCTCCCCCAGGTTGGGCTCTTCACTGAGATTGGACCGATGTCTTGCTTCATTTCCAGACATGTGAGTATTGTGGTGATATGTTTGCCTGTATAGTGTGTGTAATTTGGCGCTTTTTGAAAGTTTTCCCCAACTACTAGACATTGGGCCTCATCGCGAGTTGGGTGGTAGCCCTTAAATGCGGCGGTAAAGCTATTACCGCACATTTTGTCCGCCCAATCACGAGTCTGGCAGCATTTACCCCCAGCTGTAAACTGGGTGTAAATGCGCCGACTTAACGCCCATTTTTGGGCGCAATTAGCACGGGCTATTAGCGCGTGGGAATTGCACCGGACCCAATGGGGAATACCCATTACCACCGGACCGGGTGCCGGTAACGCTATACCACCCAACTCGTGATGAGGCCCATTGTCAGTAAAGCATTGCCCCCACAAAGACCCAACACTTCTTTACACTTGTTTCAAGATTACACATTGAAACATGCAAACTATGGTCACCTCTTTTCTCCTGGCCATGGATGTGGGCACTGTGACGGACCAGAACCCACCCGAATGGTCAGGCCCAGGGCCACTTCGAATAGTAGGACTCGTCCTTGCCCAGAGGTGCAAGTCTAATTTTTACAGCAAATTATTACCAAAATGGTTTTCATTCCAACATTTTCAAAAATACTTGCAGGTAAGGTTTGATAGTTACTGTTTTTAACCCTGTGGAACCGCCAAACGTTTTCTGAATACCACAACTGCGATGGCATTCAAAATATTTCACAATACTGTTAAGAAAAATAAAATGGTCATCTGACAAAAAAATACCTTCCTTGTAAATAGACTATTCACATCTAAGGTGTTATTTGGTGGTTTGCTTATGTCTTGAAATCTGGGCTCTATTACACATAGTTGACAAAATACATATTGTATTACTACATCTTCTGGTAATGTGAAATTTTAAGTTAATTCTATCTGATCAACCAATATAAGGGCAGATGAGTGGAGTCCACCCCAAGGATTAGCTACAATATTAATAATCGCAAGCATTCTTGGGGGGCAGCGGGCAACCGCGAAGCTTGCGTTCTAGTAAAGAAATACAACACTGGTGGAGACCGTACACGGATGCGGAAAAATTAAACTACCATGTGCAACTTTCACTATTGTTTAGCAGTAAAACACATGGAGAGGCTCCAAAATGTACTCTTTTGATTTAATTGAAACAAATTAATCTGCTATTTTGCTTTTGAAGGGGTATCATTAAAATTCATGAAATGTGTCCATTTATATGAAGATGCGAGAGACTTGAATTTTGAAAAAACTTGTATAAATGTGGCAGTGGAACCCTAATCAAGGTCACATTAGCAGCTCACTTGATATGTGCTACCTCGTTTACACACCATCCTCATTAACACAGCAGTAAAATGTGGTGACAGACCAGCTTTAAACACATGCTTGAAGTTCGATTTCACTTGAGCTGTGTTTGTGAAACGCTCTGTTTGCCATTTCAATAGCTTCTTGGTGCTGACTGTGGGAGACCAGCCAGACTTTTGTTTTGTCAGGGGTGGATTGCCCGCAGGACAAACCTTGCCTTGTAAGCAAGCAGCTGTGCTACATCCATACACAGCTTGTGATTGTCTGTGGCTCATGGGGAGGTGGGGGGGGTCTGGCTCTGAGCTTTCCATGACTCCCGGATGCCGTTTCTAGGGTAGATCCCTTTGTGCTGTGTATGGTTTCATGTCCTACTGGTGGTGATGTGTAGAATGGGATTAGATTTGCATCATGTGTGTGCCGGAGGTTGTTTTGGTTGATGGCAAGTCTGGGTTGTTTTGTTTGTGCACGTTAGAGTTTAGTGGGTGGGCGATTGTATGTGTTGAACAGTGGTTTTGCTGGTGAGTCTTTGGTTGTATAAGTTATGCTGCAGCAGCAGGTGGGTAAAATTGGTTGGAAGGGTTTGCTGATGATGGGTGGCTGTCATGACTGATGGCAAACTATGCGCTACATGTATCTGCATCCACTTTAAAGCACTTATCCACCTTGTTGATAGTGTTGAGTCTGATCTCATTTTGATTGGCGCCCCTGATTTGTTGGCTGAGGATACAGTACGTTGTTTCATCTGAGTTTGAAGAACAGCAAGCCAGTGGGTTGGTGAAAGCTGTGCATCTATTCTGCCTGCAAAACTAGGAACGCTTAAAAATAGGGCAGTTCTCGGTCTAAGCAGAAGAAGGTAATGTGGGACCCCTAGCAGTCAGTTGCCATACACCTCAGGCAGCACTGTTGGGAGGAAGAAGCGACCTGTTCAATTCAAGCAGGAACCGGGTGACAGATCATACATACCCTCCTCGCTAACGAAGTTCCAATATTCAGGAGCATCCAGGTTCTGTAGGCAAGTAATCCGATTGGAACTATGGGCACACTTAAATGAGGGTGGGCATTACTGTGGAAGCAATGCTTTGGAGGGTGCATCTGGGTATGGCTATTGTCAGAGAGGCTGGATCCTTCTCTACCAGTATAGACAAAAACTGAAATGTGCAAATTGCTGGGTGCCAAATATCTAGGTAATTTGTATCGTGTGCTAAGCTGCCCCGCAAGCAATAAGCCCTACTTAGTCCGCATTTTGAAGCCATGTTTTTGCGCATTAAGGCACTTTTGATCTACTGAGTGCAGATTTGCATATGTTTGTTTATTCAGGTGTTTTGTGTAGTGTGCAGTCTCACCCTGGGAATGGTATCAAGGTAGTTTGACAAGTTGTCCTAGATTGTCTCATCAGCAAGCTGGTTAATTGGTGGAGTGAATGGTGTAGTGATCTCCATTGTTTGGGCCCCATTCCCTCAGCGGAGTGGGTAGGAGTGGTCCCTGTCTAGTCTACTCTCAGGCAAAAGCTATGCTTTAAAAAAAAAATGTATTTAAAGCGCTGAAGCCCACGGGCATCAGGGCGCTGACATGAACACAAAGATACAGACATGGTAACAAGACAGGTATCCGGTCTCAGAAGTCAATTTAGATCTAGCAAAAGAGGAATGTTTTTTAAATGTTTTCTTGAAACAATTCCAGTCAGAGATCCCTCTGATGGATGAAGGCAGAGAGTTCCAGAATATTGGTGCTTTATTCTGAAAAGATCTTCCTAGTCCTCTAGTTCTTTTGGATCTTATTCCTTGTAACAGATTTAGATCGAATGAACGGAGAGATCTCGCGGGACGGTATGGTGTAATAGTTTTTTCTACGTACTTAGGGGCTTTTCCATACACAGAGCGATGTATTATGGAACCCATTTTATAGTTGATATGTTGTTGTATCGGCAGCTAGTGTAGGCCTTTCCTAATGTTCGTAATGTGAGATCTCCTAGAGATATTCATGGCGATCCGAATAGCATCATTTTGAATAACTTGCCATGTTTGGATATTAGTCTTGATCGTACCGCAAAGTAGGATATTACAATAGTCTAATCTTGACAAAATCATGGCCCTTGCAATTGTTACTGCATTTTTGTTGTCGATATAAGGACGTATAGAGCGCAGAAGCCTCAATTGATAGTTGCAAGTTTTTCTGAGATTTTGAACATGGGAATCTGAGTTCATTGACTCTTCCATATAGACTCCTAAGGTCTTCCCTTTCTCTTGCATTTTGATCATATTGCCTTGCAGTACAAAGTGGGAATAGGCTGGATCCAGTTTGGCCCTAGCTTCAGGGGAGCCAAAGATAAGTAGCTCAGTTTTATTACCATTGAGGCAGAGCCACTTTATGCTCATCCAATTACCTTGTAGATGCTTTCTAGAGTTTGAGAGTACTGCTGATAGTCACCACTTAGCTCGATGACTAATTGTGTGTCGTCAGCATAGTTTGTAAAGACTCCTAGTGTCTCCAGAAAAATGGACAAAGCATGCATGTACAAGTTAAAGAGTAGGGGCGATATTGAGGCTCCCTGTGGTACTCCATATTTACTTTGAGTAATTGGTAGAGGTGACTTTGCCTCATTTAATCTTGGAGAGACTGTTCGATAAGAAAGATTTGATCCACTCCACTGCCTTATCTGAACAATTCCCTTGTTGTAAGTATTGTAATAAGATCTCATGATCAATGAGATTGAATGCCGCTGATGGAGCCAACAGGATCAACATCCCAGCTTTACCCTTATCAATAATCTCTAGCATATGGTTCTGCAGATCCAGGAGAGCAGACTCTGTGCTGTGAGATGGGCGAAAGCCTGACTGTATATAGTGAAGTTAGTTGTTGTTTTCCATGAAAGCCTGGAGTTTAATTGTAGATGCTTTGTCCAGTATTTTTAGGAAAAACTGACTATTGGTTATTGGACGGAGGTTGTTAGGGTCGGTGGGATCTTGATTTGCTTTCTTTGGAATGGGGGTGATGGTCACTTTCTTAATGTCTAGTGGCACTTCCCTGTCTCGAAAAGAGGCATTGACAAATTGTGTCAGGAATGGTTCAAAGGTTTCTTCGTGTTGAAGGATGATGTTAGGTGGTAGTAGATTTAATGAACAGGTGGCAGGGTTCATAGAATCAAGTAGTAGATTCATGTCTGTTGATGGGGGCAAAGCCAAAACTTGGCTCATGATTAGTGGAAACTGAATCTTCAGTTTCTTTGGGTCCAATTGTGATATCGGAAGACCACTAGTGTCTTGTAACCAATTTTCGGTTATACACATTAAGTCTACTTTGTTAGAGACTGGTCCCCTAGCTTGCAAAGACTAGGGGCTTAGACATGGAAACATGACCCAACATGAAAAACATGACTTAACAAGCTGATGCAATAAAATCACATAAACACAACAACTTATCATAACATGGCATAGCCTAGCCTAGAATAGCATGCATTTCAGAGCAAGGCGGAGCACAGCAAACCTACAACAATCGCAGCATAACCTAATATTGTGTGACTGCACCACAAAGGTGACTTAAGGACACTTGACTTTGGTGCATCACCTTTTTAACTCTCATGCTGGACCCCCCTGGATCTCGTACTAAGGTTGGCCCTGATTCATGCTGTGCCCTTCAGCGTCTTGATTCCTTGCCTACATTCTACTCCCTGCAACATTGTGTTTTACTGACCTCTGCAACTGTATTCACTCTCCCCTCTGCTTCTCTGCTCTTTCATTGTTTATTCTCTGTCCTCTCCTTCTCCCCCCGCCCTTACTTTTTTCTATGCACTTATTCTATCAGAATTGTCCCAGGACCTAGTATGATGTAACAATTGTGTCTCTCCTCCCCCTTCTCATACTTGTTCTCTCACCCCACCCACAGCCCCCTCCAGCACCATCTGAAATCTCGTCAGGCCTAGTACGGTAGTCTCCTGTCTGTTTCCCATTTCCTTCCTATCTGTGTCTTATCTGAAATGTCGCCAGGCCAAGTACGATAGTTAATTTCAAATTCTTGTTGTTCTTGGCCTGTAAGAATGTTGTAATTTTCCCTTGTTCTTTCCTTTGCTTTGAAGCGCTTTGAAACACGTTCTGTATAGGCGCTACATAAATAAACTATCATATCATATGTCCCAGACCAGAAGTAGGTTCTTGGAGGAGGATGATGGGGCACCAGAAACCATAATATGGGGGCCTAAAACAAGGATCAAAACGGCCAGGAACGTTTCTATCCAACTCCTCCCTCTGCCATGTCTGCCGTGCATTAAAGAGACTCCAGTGATTACTATACTCGTGGGACCTTTCCATGGTCCTGGCAGTGCTTCCCTTTGCTTTCCCTTACGCCCTGAAAATATATCCTGTTCTCTGAGGAAGGCAACACACCAAAAGCGGCTCCTCAAGCTGCACCCAAATGGTTTGTTTTGGATGATACTCCATCCTGGACTGATGACACACAAATGCCCTGACAGTTCAATAAGTCACTGGAAACCAGACTGACGATAAAATGAAAAACGGTTTTGGCCAGTATAACTGTATATTCCCATAGGCTACCAGATCAAGGCAGACCAGGCTTATATTTATTAAGCAACCCCCAGCCTCCATGCCTGGTAGCAACCCGTTCTATATCATTTGAATCGGAGCTGCCCGTGTTTAATGGCAGCCACTGACTGTTGGATCTATGGGTTTCAGCAGGCTGTTTGCAGGAATTCACGTGTTTCTCTTGACTGCCATGTTGCAAAACTACAAGGCGCAGCTGCTGAGGGTATTGGTAGGTCGTCCGAGCAGAGATAGGTTTGAGCTATACTTTTCAGCACAGCGCATTATGAAAATGTGATCCGATTAGCGGATCTCGCATTCTGAGATAAAATTACTAGTATCCTTTTGTATTAAATATTTCTTTTTAAACTGCTGCACTTTTTTTCTTTTTGGTACATCCCATACCAAAGGAGAGTGCTGTTATATCGGCCAAAAAGGCTGAAATGTCAACCTCCTAATAAATACATTTCATGTAACATTAAAATATTGATTGCCTAATCATTTCTTTGAACAATATGACCTTTTCCCATTAGAAAAGCTAAGCATACATGCAGCGGTAATGAGGGAAGGTTCCTGATAAACCCATTCGCCTGCAGTTGCCTCTCCAATAGCCATCCTTCACCACACTGAGTCTGCACGTTCCTTTTAAAACAAAAAAGGGTAACTTTCTACAAAGTGCACTCTTTCAATTAACTCTCTCTCTGCTCTTTTAGTCCATTCCTTCAGAGATGGAGTTTGACCCCAACTCGAATCCTCCATGTTACAAGACCACAGATGAGGTGAGTGCTGCTGCGGGATGTGATGGGCCAGGTTCTACTGTGAGGATTCAAGACACTGGTATGGGCACAGAATTTGGGGGGGGCAGTGGAATTTATGTATGTTAATGTGGTTCAGCAACCTCTGTACTGGTAGCGTGCAGATGAACCTGGTGTGACATAGGGTGGTGGTTTTGATCTGCACACTGTTGGGCTTCCAGGGGATGCACACAACCTCTGGGGTAACTCTGTATATCATTGAGAGAAATATCTGAAGCCTCTTGTGTGCATGTGTTTGTGTTGGTGTGGTGCAGGTGGTAATGGGAGGACTATACACAATTTGCTGTGGGGGATGTGATCTTGCACTTCCATCTCCCATCCAGAACATGGCAATCAAGGAGGAAGGGTAGATGTTGAAGGAATGGTGATGGGAAATTAGTAAGGGCATTGGTGGAGACAGGTGGTTGCGGAAAAGTATCCATTTCGGATTGATGTGCTGTCCCTCACTATTGTGTATTTCGCTAACAGGACATCGTGATCCAGCAGGATGATGAGATTAGACTGAAGATTGTGGGCACTCGCGTGGACAAGAACGATATTGTGAGTTCATGTTTTGTGTGACCAACTCCTGTCTTTGCGATGAATGTTGGGGTTGCACTCTGTGATTCTTGTGCTTGGTAAGGAGACTTCCATTAGGGGTGTATGTATTAATTTTTTTCTAGAGTAAATGACGGTTGATTTCTGCCTATGGCAGGATGCTGGCATTGGGAATGTACTATAGTGTGGGGAGTTGGGGGGGCAGTAACCGCAAGGGATGCTTGTGAGGTTTTGGCATGCACATGGAAGTGTTAATTATGCATGTCCGGAAGTGTTTCTGATGCTTGTCTCCTTTTCCTGCAGTTTGCGATTGGCTCACTGATGGACGATTACCTGGGTATGTATCTGGCAAACCTGCTACCTGTCATCTCTTGATATGTGGGGAATGTCTCATTGCATGGTGCTGGTGGGATGTGGGGGAGATGAATGGTTGTTCGGAGGTCAATGTTTTCTTCCATTGACTTGTTAAACTTTGGCAGCGGGAAAAGGGATGGGGCTGCGGATACTAGACAAATCCTGCATTAGGGCAGGGGAAGAGCGTGGATGTTCAAATGTCTCGGGATGCCTTCTCGTGTTAGATCAGACCAGTGTGGATTGGTGTTTACCAAAAAGCGTTAATTCATCTTGTGACATTACCAAAAAGTGTGCATTCATCTTGTGATAGCCATCCCAGGTAAACTATCTGTTGTCTTTTTAAGAGGGTGAAAACAAGGCTGGTTTTCTTCTGACCCAATAGTGGAAGGGTACGGACACAGCTCCCTTAAATGTTCCCTAATTGTCTTCTCCTTGTTTTTAGGTCTGGTCAGTTAAAGACCTCCCTTTGTCCCGCAAGACCTGTTCTTCAGTGTGCCAATGGCCGGGCTCCTACATGGGACATGCCTTCCAGCTGTGCTGGATCTGCTCTGTACCGAGAATTTCTTGTGCTCTGTCTTGCTAATGTTTCTGTAAATAAAAGTTGTTGTTTTTTTTAGTTTGAAGTTACTGTTCAGTCTGTGCTTGGGCTTTTGGGGCTCTTGAGAAATGTATAACACTATATTGTTCTAAACATTAAAATAAAATGACATAAGCAAATATGTCCTAAACATTAAAATAAAATGACATAAGCAAAGTGAAAGAGAAGATTTAAATATAAACATAGCTCACACATTGTAGCAGTTGGTTTTTGTAGTAATCCTTTAGCAATGCAGGTGCTAAGTGCAGGAAACCTAGACATCTTTTCCAATGGAGTTTGTCAGTGTTTCTTGACTTGCTTATGGGTGGAGGTAAACCTGCCGTCTGCAAGTCTGCCATGGACTGGAGCCTTAATCTGCTCTCTTGGTGCTGCGTCATCCACCGTATTCTGCTAGTTGACTATTCTGTAAATTCTTTAGCTATTGTCCCTGGTAAATCCCGCTTCTTAATCTTCAGTAACATCATGACTGCTCTTTTCTCACTGCTCTAACTCCTTTACTCCAGTAACAAATTGCGAACCATCCTCTGATAGTTTCAAAGAATTGAACACAGATCACTGGGTAGGAAAGACAGTGTCCCTCAAAGAAAGGGATAACTATAGAATGTATTTACACAATGAAATTCATAAGATTAAAACGTGTGACATGTAGTCACAAAATGACACACTACGTCTTGGCAGACCCTATGACTGGATTGATAGTGCATCTCTTCCCACATATATACACACACACCACTTGCCCCTCCCATTCACTTACTTCCTTTCTCCCCACTAACTGGAGGCTTTCAAAGCAAACCGTTCTCCGGCTTACTCTGAGGGATGGTTCCCCCTAGAACACAATCGCTATGACATTAATATTTGATCAGAAGTGGTTGAGTTTATCTTCATGCAATTTGAAACGGCTTTGTTTTGAATTTGCACTACATTTTTCTTTTTTAGTTTTTTAATGTGCTAACATGTGGAGTCGCAGCAATAAAAACATCAATAAATTATCATGGGGTGGGTCTACCTAATTCAGAAACCTGGATTATTTTCTGCACGCTGGTAGGACTCATTTTTTGTTTTTAACTTTATTTTACACAACACCATGTAGAGATGCAAGGTAATTTAATGTACATCCCGCATCCAAACCTTGAAGCTCTTTTGACAGTACAACAGGGTCTACCTCGATAGAGTAATATCTGCCATAAAGCCTGTCAGGGAAATATTTTTCTTTTCGCAGCTTTCCCTCCATTGACCTCAATGAAACACCCAATTTTTTGTTATTCCTCTCCTAATATTTGAAGTTAAGTAAAACCTTTTTGCTTTACTTGCCTTGCTTAGAGCCTCTATTCTTTTTTGGGCACAGGCCAGTTCCCTAGGGTACCAGTGTAGGGAGGCCCTTGTTTTTAAGCTGCACGCATCACCTTAAATTGTAGTATGACAGGGGTATATTTTACCCCTTTTTCCTTTTCTTTCAGAAACATTTTCGTTGCTTGCAGGATGTGTTAAAGACTGGCTGGTAGCTGAGGATATTTTTGTTCCACGTATGTCATTGTTCATGCATGCAGTTTTGCATTCTACTGCATACCACCATTTAGAGGACCTTCTACTACAAATGGCCGTGCCACACGTTTTTTCTGTTCTGTCCTTTCCGCCATATTCTCCTTTTGGCCTTCTTCCTGCCTTTTAAGCTCAGAAAATGCCATATACGGAAAGACATTCTTGGAAAACCTTGGCTTTCCCAAGCAAACCAGCAGTGTGCATACCTGGCCGGATGTGGGGTCTGGGGCTGTCTGGTGCAAATCCACTCTCAGGCCAGGCGGATGTTGAGGATTGGACATCCCTTGCCAGTTTGAACAGTGCCGATCTTTACCATCGGAGGGCTAGGGTTGACCCTGGCCCAAATATAGGGTGAAGGACTCCTGAAGCCATTCTTCAGACCGTTTGTTGGATGAAGAGTTGCAGCCAGCTAAGACATGTGAACAGCAGTTGATGACTTCCAGAAATGCCTCAAGTCCAGGTGAAGTCCTGTCCATCTGGATCAATCTCGTCAAGCACCTCAACAGTGCTTCAACCTTTGGGATAGTGGGACTTGCCTTGACTCCTTCATGCTGATCTTGCCCTCTGGAGCCTTCGGAAATGTCCCGGGACCGCCCTGTGGGAGCCTTTGCTCTGCATTGGTCACTATAAGTTTCACCTTGGAGCTCTGCAGGTTTCCAGCTTGTGGGCGAAGAACAATCCTCCTGCTGCTGTTCTTAAAGTCGAAGAGGGGCCTTCTATAAGCAGTTTTGATGTGCTTGCCACGTGAGTTGGCTGTTGCTTGAGTGCGGTGATTGCTGCTGCCTGCTTCCATCATGTCCTCAGGGTCCCTGTCGTCGTGGGACTTGTGGTGGTATGCCTCTTGGGGTGCCTCAGTTATCCAGCATTACAAATCGTAATGGTAGCTCTGACCTGCTGCTTAGATGGCACCCCCTGCTACAGGTTCTAGCGTGAAAGATGAAGTCAACGCTTAAAAAAAAAGTAATGGACAATGGCCTGAGTAAAGATGAAGGAAGACCGTTCAATACTCGCCAACATAATGTCATCAAAAAGTGGTAGGATTCTTCCAGTTTCAAAATAATAATTAGCATAGTGACGACAACACAGGGAATGACATCAAGTGACCTTTGACCCAATGACATTAGATTAGTTTCTAAATAATAATTAGGATAATGAACATATAGCACTCCATCCATAGCTGTACTACCCCAAACCCCTCCCCCCCCCACACTTTCCCCCTCCCCCCTCTGGCACATAATCTGTCTCCTTGACTCTCCTTCTGCTCTGACAATTTATGATAGCACCCATCTATTCTGAATTCTTTGTGCTGCCAATACAGACCTAGCCTTCTTACTTTCGGGCTGGCAAAATGAATGCACACGCGTTTTATATTGGGGACCTAGCCACCTCCTACCTACCTTTTTGTGCTGGCAAAAAAGGTGCACATGCATTTTAGAATCCTACCTTCACATCTCGGATCATGGTCCTCCAAAGGGCGTTCATCCCCACAGAGCTTTGAGGCCATACCAATAGCAGGAGACGCTATACAAATGCCACACAACAAAATGATGACACAGGGCATTACATCAAATGTCCCTTGACCCAATCACATTGCATTACATTTTGATCTAAGAAGTTTCTTCAGAACCTGGCAGTAGTTACAGCACAATTACTGCCCTGGCTATACAGGGGAGGATATTATAAGAGGAAAATTGTTCCCAAGCTTTTGTACAGGATAGAAATGATGCCCCTGTGGATAGTGAACAGTTTGGTAAAACTAGAAGGTCTTATATGGAGGTGGGCTCTGGGTTTGCCTAACTTTACACCCAAACACGTGTGTACAGGCGCGTTATAAATTACTTATCATTTTGTTAATGAGATATGAGCTTGGGTTGAAATCCATGAGAGTGAGAGCAAATTGGAGGGTACTGGGTCTGGTTTACAGAATTCTAACTTTTTTCGGATAGGTCTTTGTATGGTGAGTTGAGACAGCTATTGGAGACGAGAAGCGACAGGGTAATTAATGGCCTCACTGACCACTTCCAGAGGGTATTGGTAGAGTAGGGTAATACCTTGTATGACTTATCGGGAAATCCAGTGAATATAAAACAGTCCTTGTATAGAGCAGACTGGATTGCAACAATGACTGAAATGCATGCTGTGAGTTCATTGCACCACTTGAACCTTGAACGTAAACTGGATGTCCTAGCGCCTTCTCTACTTCTTTTCCCATGCTCAAGTGCATGCAGAACCCTAATCCGATTTGATGCTAATGTTTTACTAGAGAGAACAAATTACTCATGTTCTTTTGGAAGAATTATTCTTTATTTTTTTAGAGAAGTGTGGGTAAAAAGAGGAACTATCTCGGGCAATCTTTTTTGTCGTCATTGTTTGGAACCTGAGACTTGGAAGCACATATTCCCTTTTTTGTCCTGCATACTTTTGAATGTTAAATTTTGTATTATGTGGATGAAGAAAGCTTGCGGAGAAAGATTGTAGGGTTATCATCCCACCCTATTGGATTAGCAGCATGGGGTTTTATCCACGCTCTAAAGACTGTACTGTACGTCCTGAGTTTATTTTGATTGAATGACGGATTTGATGGAAATCTTGTCTAGTTTTAGTGATTAGGGGGTTTAGATTATTTGGAGTATTAGATACGTTTGTGGATTTTTTTTTTAAAATCTAAAATATTACTGTACTAAGCATATGTTCTTATTTTGATATTACATTTTGTAAAGGTTGTAACTGCATAACCATATACAAATAAGTGCTTACCAGTGAAAATTACAACCCATAAATCCATGATTATTTTTAGTTTGTATCGCTGTGCCTGGCTAAACAGTCAACCTATTTCTACGGTATCAACAGACCTATTTCCGCACCCCCCCCTTCTCTTATTTGTAGTTCAATAACCTCCAACTTTGGTGCTGCTTCCTGGTCATGTTATTCCCCCCGCCCAACTACCCCCTTCCACCGCAGAGCTCTTTTCCAATATGTTTCTGTAGCCCTCACCTCCACAATCATGTGGCAAAATACACTAAATGTCCACTGAAACTTCGATTTTCCTTCCTGATGTCCAAGATTCATATCATGTATACGAGTGCTAAAAAATAAAGCACAGTACCCAAAGCATGACCACCTGCCTGCCTGGAAACGTGCATTCAACTGAAACGTAAACTTTTAATAATGTAATAATTAAAAAAAGATAACTACGGCCAGGAGAGAAGAGAATGTTGCTTGTTTATTTGATAATGCGCTCCAAGCCCTTGGGCAGCTGGGCGCAACAATACAAGTAGACTCGAAACTTAGTTACAGTGCCTGACACAGGCTATTAGAAAACAGAGGTAACTTACAACAAATGATACAAGTGATACAGTACATATAGGATCAAGATGGGTAAGCGTAGAAGAATACCGTCTTAACATATGTATAGCATGATCAGCTAGATAAGGGTAAATATCGTTACATATCGTTGTGCAGCCATTTAAGAGCGTTACATCTAAATCTAGTGTAGGGTAATGGGCGTCTGAGGTCAGGTGGGAGTATGTTCCATGATTGTGCAGCTCTAACAGGGAAGCTAGTTCCACCCGCTCTGGTAAGTTTGAATCTCGGGACTTCAAGTAAGAAGGTGTTGGCAGATCTCGTCAGTCGGTTTGAGGGTCTCCAGTTGATTCTTTCAGCTAGGTAGGGGGGTGCTTGATTGTTGAGGCATTTGGATGTGAGAGAAATAGTTTTAAGGAGGATTCTGTCCTTTATCTTTAGCCAGTGGGCCTCAGTCTGGTGTTTGGAGATATGCTCACTACGTGGGATATTCAAAGCTGCTCTTGGGGCATTATTTTGTAATCTCTGGAGTTTTTCAATGACCGACGCATTTGCACCTGAGTATAGGACGTTGCAATAGTCCAGTCTGGACATGACAAGGGCATTGGCCAAGGTGAGGCAGCTGGCACTGGACAGGAATGGTCTGGCAGCACGGATGAGTTTACACGTGTTAGTGGTTGTAGAGGCGAGGGAGTTCACTTGCTTTTTAAGGGTGAGAACTGAGTCGAGGTAAAAACCTAGAGTTTTAACCTCTCGCATAACCTTAATAGTATTATTGTTGATGTTAAATGAGGCATAGTCCGGGGTGAGTTTAGTTAGGTTATGGTCTGATCCGAGGAGCAGGATTTCAGTTTTATCGTCGTTCAGGCAGAGGCCATGGGTGGCCATCCATGCCTGAATGAGGATGTATATTTTATTCACCAAAGCCAGGTCCACTTCATAGTTGCCTGAAAGGGGTATGAGGATCTGGGTGTCATCTGCATAATTTGTGTAGGTGACACCCAGTCTGTCCAACTTTTCGAACAATGGCTTGGTGAAAATGTTGTACATAGTGGGTGAGACACAGGAGCCCTGTGGGACTCCACATGTAATTTGGATGGGATTGGCACAGGTAGAGGTGGAAAAGACTCTCATGGTCCGGTTGGCTAGAAAGGATTGGACCCATGCTATAGCTTCCCCTGTGAAATTGGCAGCGAGCTTGAGGTGGTTGCATAAAACTGCATGATCCACCAAATCAAAAGCTGCTGACAAGTCCAATAGGAGTAGCAGCGCTGTTTTCCCACTATCCTTGTATTCCTCAATTTTAGTTTTAAGATCTATCAAGGCTGTTTCAGTGCCATAGAGAGGGCGGAAGCCAGATTGGCGCAAGCCTAGTAGATGGTTAGCTTCGAAGTAATCTTGAATTTGGAGATAGGCTACTCTATCGATGATTTTTAGTAGGAAAGGTACAGTGGTGATAGGCCTATAATTAGTTGGGATGGAAGGATCAAGGGTTTGTTTCTTAAGAAGGGGGAGGACCCAGGATTCTTTTAGGTTAGCTGGTACTGTGTTGGATTTGAAAGAGGAGTTAATGAGATTCGTGATAAACGGGGCTAAATCTCTGGCTGCGTCCTTTATTATTTGAGCTGGGCAACTGTTGCCCTTACAGTTGGAAGGCTTCAGTGAGAGGATAACCTTTTCAGTGTCGATGATGGAGATAGGTTTGAAGCTAAAAGGGGGGATAGTATTAGGTTCAGTCACTAGAGGTGCTTGTTGATCAGTAGGAGAGAGGGTGTCCTTTTTATTAGTTATTTTAAGCTGGAGGGTGGACATTTTATTCGATAGGGCGTTCTGTATCTTAGTGCACCATATCTTGTCCTTGGGGACCGTGTCAGTTGGTTGGATGGGGGATTCCATTTCCTGGAGGATGGCAAAAAGTTCCTTGGTATTAGATTTGGCATTAGTAATTCTGTCATTGAATAAAAAAAAAATTATATTGATAATTTCTGTCTTGTAATATTGGGTTAAGTTAACTTTGTTGTCGTCAGTAGGCGAATTGCGCCAGATAGTTTGGAGTTTTCGTTTCTGCTTTCTAAGGTCCTTAAGTTGGGGTGTGAACCAAGCATTAAGGTGGGCTTCTTGTTTATCTTTGCGTAGTTTGGGTGGTGCAATAGTATCTAGTGCATGAGACATAGCTTTATTAAAGGTGTCTACTAGGGTGTCTGGGTCAGTATTGTTCTCCAGGCCATTGATAGTAGGCAGGAGGAGGGGGATGAGTTTTTCTGTAGTAATGTCCTTTTTACTTCTGGTGGGGAGTGGTGGTATCATTTTGATAATTTTAGGGCTGAGGAGGTCAAGTGTGGCAGTGAAATATATTAGATAGTGGTTGGTCCATGGTTGAGGGATGATGTCAGTAATGACTATGTTGCAGTTAAGTTCAGATACCCAGTCAAGGGTTCTACCTTTAACATGTGTGGGGGTGAGGACTTTTTGGGTAAGGCCGTGGTCGTTTAGGATAGCTGTTATAGAGAGGGCATTTTTATTATCTGGCTCATTGAAGCCAATGTTAAAGTCGCCCAGCAACAGCGTTTGCGAGTGATTTTGGGTACTGTTAGCTATGAGGGTGGTAAGGTCATCTTCGAAGGTTCCCATGGGACCTGGGGGCCTATAGATCAAGTGAATAGTTAGCGTGCGGTTACTGCAATTTAGCTGAGAGTACTTCACAGGAAGCACAGGGAGGTGAGGTGGTGAGTCTGATAGGCAAAGTAATTTTAGCGATGATGGCTAGGCCACCGCCTTTAGCATTGGGTCTATTTACTCTGTGGATCTGGTAATTGTCAGGTACGGCTAGCATCAGGGAGGGTCCTGCTGCCTCGTGGAGCCAAGTTTCTGTTACGGCAAGGAGGTCGATGCTGTTTAGTATGTCGGCAATTTCAGTTGCATGGGCTACCATGGATCTGGCGTTGATAAGGGATCCAGTAAGTGCTATAGTATTCTTAGGAATAGGATAGCTTGCAGATTTATCTGTGTGCTTGTTTCGACTCGGGTGTTTCTTTTTATGAAAGTGAGTGGGATTTGGGGTCAGAGTTGAGGGTTTCATGGCTTGAATTTGCTTATCCAAGTGCGTCTGTATAGTTGGGGATCTAACAGTATTGTTTGCGCTATTTCTTTTGGGTTCATAAATGCAAGGTAGTCTTGCCCTAAGTCTCAGGTTTCTGTCTGTGGGGGGGGCTAGTGCTGTAGGTAGCAAAGGCCATGATTGTAGTTAGGAGGATCAGGGAGGTCCGGTTTCTACACATGGTAGTTAGAGTAGTTAAATGGTTCAAGTTACTTCCCTTACTTCGCTAGGATGTCTGGCTAGGGTGTCGCAATATAGATTGCGGGTGGCTAGTTATAGCCAGGAGTTCATCTAGTGATATGGATCATGATATTCAAGAATCACAATATGAACTAAAATGCATGACTTAGAGTAGTTAGCAACGTGTAAGGCAGGCGACCCAAGGGTGTTAAATAGGTAACAGGATGCAGTGGCAAGCTACCAAGGGGTCTCGGATAGGTCACAGGGTGCAATGGTAGGCGACCAAAAGGGTCTCGGATAGGTCACAGGGTGCAATGGTAGGCGACCAAAAGGGTCTCAAAAAGGTCACAGGGTACAGTTGTAGCAATGCGGCAGTCTAGGCAGTACTGGGTGAATGAGTGGGCACATTCATAGCAGAGGTACAAAAGGCAAAGCAGATACCAGGCTTGCAGCAAATGTGGGCATATCAGGCAAAGAGCAATGCAACATACATGGGGCACCAATCAGTAGTGAGGCACAGCAGGTTAGGTTATGCAAGTACACTACACTTACATCAAGTAAGGAGCAGAGCAGAGTACACAAGGCACCATCCAAAAGTGTGGCATGTCAAACGGGCATTGCACCTCGAGCATTATCAGGCAGAAGAGCGATGTAGCATACACGTGGAGCAGATCAGAATATGTGCGCAGCAGGTTTGGATAATGCAGGAGGTAGGCAGACTAACTCAAGAATCGCGCACATTAGTCTGAGGCAGGCGCAATAAGGGAGCATAGCAGGTAAAGCATAGGCAGTATGGCAGGTGTTAAACAGGGATGCTGCAGGTGAGCACGTTGGTAGCAAACTGGGGGCGATCACTATAGACGGTAAGGAGAGCGCTGTATCTCAGAGTCAATAAAGTACATTAAAGGTGGTGCAGGTAGCGTGGATTACTTTCCATTGCAGGTGGTCAAGCACTGCTGGTTGAGTTAGCCGGAGGGGCACTAGAGGCAAGATGAATTGCAGAAATTTTTGGGCATAATGACGTCGCCTGGCTGCGTGGCTGCGCTCGGTCAGCTCAGTCAGGGGGATGCCCTTCTCTCTGGGCCTTACCTCATTGGCCGGCTCTCGCCTGCCGGTGATTGGAGGCACAATGTGTTGCCAGTCAGCACCAATCCGGAGGCAGGGTGCAGTTCAGGCAGGCATTCAGGACAAGTCTGGCGCGGGGGCACCAAAGCGCGGCGGCCATCTTTAAATTACGGCGGCCATCTTTAAATTGCCTGACAAACTAATTTCGAGTGGAATGCAAACACATGGGCAATATGTGCTTGGAGGCTGCAGGTAAGTAAGGTGAGCAGCCTTTGTAGAGTATAGCAGACAGGTGCTCTTCAATAAAAGCAATTTTAGAGCGGATGAGGCGATTGGAGGCACGATGTGTTGCCAGTCAGCACCAATCCGGAGGCAGGGTGCAGGTCAGGCAGGCATTCAGGACAAGGTCAGGCGCGGGGGGATCAGCGCGCGGCCTCATCAGAAGATGTTTTCAAGTAATATGCATTTCCCATTGTAAAGAAGTATGTTTATTAACTTCATCTGCCCACAACTCAGAATTTTAAGAGCTTGTATCACAAATGTAACTACTTCAGAGATATCCTTGTATACTTTCCAAATGCGTTTAGATCTGTTAATGAAATATGTATTGGGTAGGAATACTTAACAGTAGTCTACTCCCTAAATCTGTAGGGTTGGCAAGTATACAATTCGGAACAGTAACGAGGATGCCCATTAGGTACAAGAACTATAGCACCCGTTTCAGACGCATTCTATGAGCTGGGTTAGGAGTCTGGTGCCCTTACTATTGCCACAGCTCTCTTCCTTGTTGAAATCAACAGTATTTTATATTAGGACTGGACAGAGCAGCACCGCTAACATAATCAGGCATGTGACATGTTAAGAGGCATACAGTTAAATGATTGACTGATGGCAATCAACAAGACCGTAAGGCTGTGGATCTGTGACGTTGGTCTCTGCCTGGGGTGATATTGTGCCACATGGGTAGGCTGAGAGGAAATATGCAGACCAAGCATGATGCTGTTTAGCCATCCCCTTCAAGGTTGGAGGATGTTCTTTCAGGAAGTTCATGGTTGATGCAACTGACTAAATGTACATGCTGATATTCTGTATGAACCCCATTGTGTAAAAACCCTATGACATCCGTGACAATTCTGTACTCTGTGTTTTGTTCTGGCGGCTTATCTGTCTATTTCTGCACAGCTGTATGACAATAGACCAGACTTTGTTGCTGCAACCTGGTTTCCTTTATTTGATTTGAAGGATTTCTACAATTGGCGAGGTCATACCTCAGATTCGAATGCCCAGAAGAGAGTGTAACAGGGGTAGCTCGTTACTAAGGGACCTCTTTGCCTCAAGCTCCCCTGCAGGCAACATTTTAGATAAGAGGCTTACATGAAATCTCTTAAATAAGTATTGGAGGAGGGCTGCTCATGAGGGTTGGGGTCTATCCTCCGGCTGCACAAAAGCCCTTTTATTTAAACTAAAAGGCAGACTCAGTGGAGGACGTTTGGAAAGGGGCTAACATTACACAATGCAATAAAAGAATTGTAGGAGGGAAAAAAGAACTAGTTACAGCGGAACCAGACTACATACTGCCAGTTGAGGATCTGAAATAAATAGAAAAAAGGGGAAGGGAGCAAAATGGGAAAGGAACAGTAAAATGAATGTGATTATAGGAAAGGGGCTCTCCCGCACACTGCATGTAGTGCTACTATCCACTGAGTGCATGTAAATATCTTGAAAAATAAAGGTCCCTAAAACGGGGGATAAGTGTAAGCAATTCCCTGTCAAAGGTACCTTTTTGATTTGGCTGGACTGTATCCCGTGCTGCTTTACTTCGCAGCTGGTCCGCACCCAGGATGGTTCTCCCGGTCTCAGTGCTTCATGGGTTTTAACGTTGTTTTGGTGACCACTCATCCCTCGCAGCACTAGAGCGTTTTCTCTCGTTCCATGAGTCTCTGTTCATGGCACCTTGGGGCACATCTTCTCAGTACTTGCATTAGGGTTAACCTTTGCTTTTCGGACTATCTTCGTCTCATTTGATGAAACTGGCATGTTAAAAAAGCACATGGTTGTCAGAGGGTGGGTGTGAAAGGGTGCTAGCAGTTTCGGGTAGGTTTGGGTTCAGGTGTTGTGCTGTCTATCACCCATGTGGTTGTCCTTAGCCCAATTAGGGGAGTCCCTCCCCATGAGGTCCTCCCGCATTTAACCACCCATAAGGGAACTATTGGGTAGCGGCCTCACCTCCGTAGTAGTGGGGCAAGAGGTGCCCACGGGCCACCAGGGATGTGTCTGGGACCCTATCCACATTTGCAGTGGGGAGGAAGAGCCCACTAGCCACCAGGGAACGGTCTGGGACCCTTTCCATCCCAGACAGTGGGGAAGAGGAGACCACTGATGATACAAGAAGGGTCTGGGACCCCAACAAAGAGATATCAAAGCAGCAAGGAAATCATCCTCATCGTAGTGACGTAGATAGGCCCACTATTCACAAGTGAAGAATCTGAGAAGATTTGAGACATTGTTAAGAGCAAGTTACCAAGGCAAAACATGTATCGATCTGAAAGCACTGAATATCAAGCAACACCAGGAGAATGGAGTCATTCTCCTGGTAGCAAAGCGGAAACAGAGACATGTCGGGGGAAGGGAGTCATTCCCCCAGGCTTTGTATGTTAGGAACAGATCAAGAGAAGGGAGTCATTCTCTTGGTCCTGGAATAAAAGTCAAGTTAGTGATGCCAGGGGAAGGTAGTCATTCCCCCTGGCTTTGTTGTGCACTGTATCAAGACATACCACGGGAAGGGAGTTATTCCCCCTGGTTCTATTGGAACTTGTATAGAATCACACCAGGAGCCATTCTCCTGGAGAGAACATTGTATAAAGACTGTTTTGAAACCTAAAAATCTGGGGATGTGAGTCATTACCCCTGGTATTTGTATGAAGGAATATTTTGGTTTAGCAACAAGCAGGAGAAGGGAGCAACTCTCCTTAAAGAAAGAACTTTTAGTTTACTCTTTAGTTTTGGATAGAAGTAGATTTTGACACAGGACACTGGCTTATTCTTTGACTGACCCTTTTTTCGAATTAGTTTTGAGGCAGGGAAACCTCTGCTTAGAAGTTAAGGGTACGGGGCGTGTCCTGGCTGGCAGCTAATCGAGTTGTAAATTCCACAAGCTCTGTAGCCTGCTGCAAATCCAGTGACTTTAGGGATGCCGTAAGGCGCTTTTGGCCTCTGCAGCAGCGGACCCGTTATAGGAAGTGCCTACATGAGTTTCAGCGTGATTGGCTGGCAGCTGTGCCGTGTTGGAGCCTTGTCTCGGTCGTCGATTGGGCCTGCCCGCCATGTCGACCATGTTTTACTGAGGGCCATGGAGCACCCACCCTACCAACACTTGCATAGCCAGACTTGATGCAGTGTTGTATCCCTGATCCAATGCCGCATTAGCCGCCCTGCAGGGTACCTCAAAGTCATCAGGGGTTTTAGAGGAGCCTTCCACCTGAATTGCGGAGACCATCGCTCCAGCATCACAGGACCAATGCTGGTAGGTGCTGCACCACCTCACGTGGGCACCTGCCTGAGGAATGCTCTCCCGGCTATGGAGGGTTCTTAGATCTTTGCCTGACTTTGGAACTGCGATATCGGAAGAGATCCTGGTGGCTCCGGATATGCAGTGGAGGGTGGTACGACACAGCGGATGCTTGCAGGGTTATATTGATTGGATGGTGTGATTACTCAGTGTGTGTAGTGGCAGAACTGCTCCTCCGCGTCGGGTCTATTGGTTACTACAGTGAGGAGTCCTCGTCCTGCTTTACAGGGTATCTCTGGAGGTTAGCGCATTGACTGAAGCTTGGAGCGCCTGGATACAGCTCTGTGTCTGCACTAGCGTCGTCTGCTAATCTGACTGAGCCAAGGTTTGCACAGCTCGTTTCCCTTTTTCTGGGGCTGTATGGGTGCAGTTCCCTTGGCCTGCAGTGCCCACTTGACCATTCTGAGCACTGATTGTTAGTGTACCCTACTCTTCCTCTGCTTGTTAGATTATTTGCAGCTTGACCGGGAATCTCGTCTCTTGCTATGGAGTGGACTTTCTTTTGATTGATCTCTAAACTGCAGCAAAGCTGCCTGGCCATCATTACATTGGACTCCCGATCTATTGTTGAATCAAGTTTCTTCTGCACAAGTGGTTTTCATACTCTTGGGCTGGACTGGGGTATAGGGGAACACTTTACTTTGTAGTCCAGTAAGTCCAAAGAAAAGATCTTCAACCTCTATTAAAGATTTGTTGGAGGCCCCCCCCCCTTCCCCCAAGTCAGCTGCGTGGGTATACAGGTCTGGACCTGGTTCCAGCATTGAATTGCAACTCGCAGCCAGCTACTAAGGGTGATATTGTGCAGCTGCCCCCATCCATCCAAAAGGAAATGGCATCCACTCTCCAAGAACTGAAAGGGTCTTTCCAAGAACTTGGGCATAATGTTCAGCAGGCAGAATATTGTCTGGGAGACCTGGAAACTGCTTTTTACGATTAGGCCAATGCCTATGATCAGCTTGAATAGAGAGTGGTGGTGTTGGAGATGCAGAAGGCGGCCACAGACTAGTGGCTGGAAGATGGCGCGAGCCGGTCCAGAAGAAATAATGTCCGCATTCGCTGAAAAACCCGGGCGCTGTGTGGGCAAATACTTTTCATAACACCTGCCTGTTTTCATAAGCTGCTTAAATGAGGCACCCGCACAGAAGAGTTCAGAACGTCATAGAAACAGTTTATTTCTAACACACCTAAGTGGGGCCCGGGATGACAAGCTTCATCCGTTCCTCTTCTAAAGTTATTATGAGAACAAACAGCTTTTATGCATTCAGTACTAAATTGCTTCATGACAGGGCATTAAATCACTTAGGTTAAATGTGAACACAGGCCAGGATCTCAACTTGCTACATTCAGCGGTCGCCTGGCTATTCACCCTCTCTGGAGCCTGCTCCAAGAATAAGCCTGTACAAGCAAACCGCAAAAAGGGCTTTTTTTCCTGCAAGGCAAGCACTCTAAACGTGTGCACAGACAACTGATTTAGAGAACCTGTGTTCATTCATTTTACAAACTGCCTGCAATTCATAATTTTCCACAATCAGTCCTTTGAACATAGTTCTATAATCACAATGCAATACCAGTAAGTAAATCAATAGGTTACATCTATGACCAGCATATCTCTAATAACATTCCCTTGCATAATAAAAGCATCTGTGGTGGGTGCCGAGGTTGCCTGCGTCTGAGACATGAAGTTAATGTCTCGCACAAGGCAGGCACACATTTAATACACAGATATATGAAAAAGAAAATGGCCAATAAAACTAAATTAATGGAAAATAGTTTCCACCCAAATGTCATTAAGGACCATAAAGATCCACCAATATCTAATTTACCCACAGGGAAGTGTGCTTGGTCTGCAATACTCTGGAGATTATTAATGGCATGCCACACTGAGGAAGAGTCGTCTGGTAAAAACGAACAGCATTTTCCCTGATAATCTGACAAACTCCTCCTTTCTCTGCCAAAATCATATTGAGTGCTATGTACTGCATTGCTACAAGGCACACAGCTTTCAACTCAATGGTGATATTAGCAAGGGCATCTGATGTTTCACTTATAGTGGCTTCTAACAGTTGTGACAATCTGCGTATATCTCTGGAATACCAGGGTATGATTGCTTTAAGAATATCTCCCATTACCCGAGGTCCAGTATCATCATGTGTTCCATAACGCTTTTGTCATGAGAGAAGGGACCAATGGCTATCTTTTGCTGTAATAGCAGACAGCACACACCCCCATGTGGGATTGCCCTGCCCAGTCAGATGGTAACCAAGAATATGCATTAGTAGCACAAATTAAGTATACTGATTCACCTACATAGAGAGGTCATTTGAACACCTTGGCTGGTACGTGCAATGTATAATTACAGTTCAAGGTAAACCCCATATCCTTTGTATCATCACTGCAGATGCACACACTACCTAAGACAGTATTGTTCCTTATGTGGATAGTTGGTGCATAGGAAGGCAGTTGAGAGGCTTGATTGCTATATGATGACATGTCCATAAGGAGTGACATTCCTGCCATTCTCTAGGAAGCATTCCATTAGCGGGAATGTTCCATTAGGCATCGTGACGCCCTCACAACCATCCCCTTTTTCATAAAGATATTGATATGAGGTCCCTGGCGAGTTGTGCTTAATGCTACCTATTTTAGCATATATGCAAAAGAAAGGGGGTCCTCCTCTAGCCACAGCTACATGTAGCGCATAACATGAGGTGGAGAATTGTCAGTCTAAAGATCTAATTTGAGACCGCAAACGTATTTTGGTGGCCGTGGGCCAACCGTCTCATGCACGATACAACAGAATATAGGTTTTCGAGTGTTCTAATGAACAGCCATTTTGATGTAACAAGAATCGCCATTTTGTTTTCTAACCATTGCTCATTGCTTTCTGTTCCTATTGCTTTGCAGTATATTTTTCGCTTACACTGCTTGACTGAGGAACAATGCTGTCTGTATATGAAAAGGACAAGGCCACAGAGCCGAGAGGATAACAAGAGTTTCGCTGAAACACAAACTTATGCAGCGCCAGGAAGAATGCCTGGCTCCCTCCTTAATGTAGCCTTGAAGCAGAGCCCCAGGGCATTTAATTATTTCACAGCTGCCAGCCAGTCTCGGTATATGGTAGAATATGTTAGAATAATACCACTAAAGGCTTGAATTATGCTTTTCTAACGGCCCCCTTTGCTGAGCCCGCTAAGAGCATATCGGCTCCCAGGACGCGAATAGCACCTAATAGATAGCAAGGTCCGGAATGTAACCCCCTCTGCATGTAGCTTGCTTCCAAGAACAGAAGCACCATGTTCTATTCAATAACCAAAAGATGCCTACGCACTCACAAATTGCAAATTGTTACTAGAGTAGATGTTTGAAGATGTCATAGTGGCCGGAGATGTCCATCGTCCCACCAAGTTCAAAGAAACCCAATGAAGAGGGGTGTTAACCATGACATAGCTGATTGTTTGATATGCATTTTGTATATAGGTAACTGATGTACGTAATTCGCTCTCTTGCGTCCCACGAGGTCTAGAGATACACGTCGCGGGGCATCGAGACCGAGTTGGCCAACTGAGACTTTTGCTTTGCAATAGAACCCTAGCTTTGGGAATACAACCTCGTGTCTGGCGTCTCTATCGTGTGTGGTGACTCGCCTTCTTTCCATAGACGTCAAGGTCCCCTAGGGGCCCCTTTCAAGATGGCGCCCGAATAGGGACCCTCCCCCACTTGTTCCTTCGCGTAACATAATTGAGAAAGGCAGAGAACGGCGAGGACGGGACGATTGAGCCGGGATCAAGAGGTGTTCGGGGCACCCTGTAAAAGTGATGAGAGACTCCTTTGCAGATCTGCACACATCTGATCCCTGATCGACGTGCCTGGCTAGAGAACAAGGAGGCGAGGGTCCCGAAACGAGGCGGAAGCCAAGAAACGCAGACACGACGTCCTTTGGTGCGTCAGTATACAGACGACTTGATTTATCAGGTGAGTCATTCCCCGATTCATAATATCCTGATATTGGTTGAGAGTTGACTTTGCAAAATCAAACGCCCTAGGTAAGGTTGATTAACCAAGGGGAAGGTTGAAACATGCCTGGGGTATTGTCCACCTTCGCTGGGTTTTTCCGCTGTGGTAGACAATCTTTGGAAGATGGCCAAATTGTACCACCTGGGGGAACGCCGGCGTATGAGATGTATGTGAAGTATGGAGTGGGTGCGATAATATTCTGTGAGACTTGGCATAGGCAAACCAGAAAGCAACAAGACGACCAGTGGCCGATTAATGGTAGTTTTGAGATGGCGAGGATAGATAACTTGCAAAGGGTGTTAATGATAAAGAAAGCGCGCCCTGCGGCATTTGAAACTATTAAAGACTGGAGAAAGGAAGCAATGCTCCGATTTAAAAGCAGAGCAAAGCATGCGCGCAGGCATAAATCAAAAGGTGAGGTAGCGGAAGAAAAAGGAGAGGAGGAGTGGACTGAGAGTATAAGAAGGGCAGGAAGGCGTGACCAGTTGAATATAGAAAAGATATACCCACAACGAGAATTACACATGACAGATTAATTGATAGAAAATATATTGACTCATACAAAACAAGGCCCATGATCAGAAGAAAGACCAGATACGTTAGTAACTAGTGCCCAGACCCCGCCCGTAGCTCAAGCTCCCCCTCTGGTAGCTCAAGCCCTCCCACAGCCACAGACCGCGCACATAACACTTCCTACTAGCCAACCAGGCCCACAACAGACACTCGCTGTTCCCATTGTCCCATTCGCACCTCCCGCCTTAGACACAGACTCGGTACCGTCCGTTCCTCCCGGGGTTGAAGTTGAAGTTGCGGGGGCAAGAGGCGGGACTGAGCAACGGCAGTGCACAAGGGTAACCCGCAGCACAATCAGCAAGGAGAGGAAGGTGGAATTGCAGCAACAGGCAGAGATGTATATAGATGGAAATGATGGGACGGCAACATTGGCTTCGATATATGACTTTCGTAGAAGCAACGAAAGACAGGTAGTTTTGGAATGCATGGGTGAATATTTGGTGGAGAGATGGAAACAGCTAATTGGGAAATTACCACCGCAGCGATTGTTAGATCTGAATGCATTAGCACGCTTTAGGGAGAGGGATGAAGAAGTAAGAGAACATGTGCATAGACTTTTTGAGTTAAAGGATGAATTAGATAATGACTATGCCGAAATGTTTACTGCACCCGGATATAGGAGTAAAGATATTGGGAGAAATAGAAAGGAAACTGTAGAGCCATATATACAGCGACGACATTCGATGTCATCAGTACAAAGGGGCGACAAGTTAAAAGTATGTATACAAGAAGCGTCTAGATGGATGTCAGATCATAGTATTCACACAATGGAGATACACAAGATATTTGATGAATATTCCATGCCTATGAAAAGAAAAGCGCTACAATCGATGGTTGAACACTTATTAGATAAAGATATAAAAAACGATAAGGCCAGCCCGCCTGAAATAATGGCAGTATATAGGAGAGCATTAGAACGAGGAACAGGAGAAACGGCCCTATCATTGGATCTGGGAATATTGTTGCATCTAAGAGAAGGGGGAGGGACGGTAAGTGGGGCATTCCCTATGAGAGAGGTCCCACCTACCTTTGTGCCCAAAGTGGAGGTTCCCGCAGTGGGCAATGTAGCGGCGCAGGTAACACCAGCCCATTACACCGCCCAATATGTGCATGTCCCCTTTTCCAGACAAGAGGTGAACAACATAAAGCAGACGATTCCGGATATAAGAAAGAATCCGGCAGGGTTTTACAAGGAAGTAGAGTCCTGCCTACAGTCATCCGTGCTTACCATGGGTGATATAGACCTAATATTCCCGGTGATCCTGCCAGCAGATACATGGAAGCAAATAACGAAGGTTGATGACACAACAGCCTTTGGCGCCACATGGGCGGATTTGATGAGAGAGTATAGGAATAAAGCGGTTGGGGAACACCATGACCGAACCTGGTGGCATTACCAGAACGTATAGTACAGAAGTTAAAAACAATTGTTCCAGAGAAAAGAATGAAATGGGACAAACTGACTGCATGTGTACAAGGCAAAGATGAATTGGCTACAGATTATTTTAATAGATTTGAAGAAATATTCACAGACTTCAGGCAGGATGTGGGTTCAGAAGCAGGGAAAAGGTTATTTGTTGACAAATATGTGAGGGGGTTAAGACTTCCAATTCAGGATCTAATAATGACATCAGAGAGTGCATGGCAAGCAAAAACGTTGGGCGAAGTACTGCATATGGCCCAATATTATGAGCGCAGAGTGACTGCAGGAAAAGAAAAAGAAGAGAGGGATAGGGTAAATCTAAAGACACGGGTATTAATGCAGCAAGTAGAGGACATAATAGAGGGCGAGGGAACGCACAAGTGAGGAGTAGTTCGAATATGTATGGGGGGAACAGTGGGGCCGAATCAGTGTGCATATTGTAAAGTGGAAGGACATTGGCGAGCGCAATGCCCGCATTTACAGAACAGAAATGGGTCTGGTCAAAGGAGACCGCATAGAGGACACCAAGGAGCGAATGGACCAAATAGGAATAGTATGCAGCAGCATCATAATAATGGAGGTAATCAAAACCAAGGCCAAAACCAAAATGCCCCAAACCAGAGTCAGGGGCAGCAAAATCAACAATATGGAAATCAGAATGGGGGAAATAGAGGGAAGAGTGGAAATGTTTTCGATACACAGCCAAACACGTATTACAGTAATAGTAATAATTACACATCGGACAATGTGTTATTTCCCCAATCGGACAGCCCAGGACAGGGGTCGGAACCAGTGTCTATTCCCGTGAATCAGAGAGGACCCTACGTAGAAATGAGAGTCGGGAATGACGAACACCGCTTTCTTGTAGATACAGGAGCACAGAAGTGTTCAATAGACCATCACTTGGTTCCGAATATACCACAGTCAGGGCAAAAGAATATTTCTGTAGGGTTCACAGGTACACCAGTCATAAACCCAGTGTCCAAACCAGTCCCAGTTACCATAGGACCATTCACGGAACATTGTCCTTTCCTTCCAACAGAAAATTGTGGAGAAAATTTGCTGGGATTGAATTTGTTGAAAAAACTAGGTTCTGTTATACATTGCACGGCAGACGGAGTGTTTCTAACGATATGGCCACACAATGCCCCTGTGTCAGAATTCATGTCGAAGCATTACCAGGGGAACTAAGTAAAGTCCCAACCTGTATATGGGCAATGCATGACAACGATGTGGGATGTTTAAAGATGGAGTCAGTAAAGATTATTTTAAAAGAAGTTGTTACCCTACCACGAATACCCCAATACAAAATTTCGGTTGAAGGTGAGAAAGTATTGAAGAGTATTGTTACCGATTTGATGAAATTAGGGGGAATGGAGGAAATCACAGGCAGTACATGTAACAGCCCGATCCTTCCGGTTTATAAAAAAAGGAGGTAATGAGGTACCATACCGTTTCATAATTGATCTACGTGCACTAAACAAGGTAGTACATCCGCAATTTCCTCTAGTGCCAGACGTCATTACAATATTGACAATGATACCTGTTTCAGCAGAATATTTTAGTGTAATAGATTTGAAGAACGCATTCTTTAGTATTCCAGTCGACAAGGACAGTAGATACTTGTTCGCGTTCACATTAGGACAATCATTTACATTTACACGGATTCCACAAGGTTACACGGAAGGTCCAAGTATTTACAGTAGAGCATTAAAAGAGCAGCTAGACATGCTGGAATTACCCGTGGGTTGTGTACTTTTGCAATACATAGACGATTTATTACTAGCTGCAGACACAGATGCGATTTGTAAAGAAAGCACTGTATTACTACTGTCACACCAAGCGGCACATGGCCACAAGCTAGTTTGAAGAAACTTCAGTATAATCGAAAGGACGTAGTTTATTTGGGCTACCTACTTTCGAAAGGAGGGAGAAGACCAACGCCAGAACGCATAGAAAGTATTTCTTGTATGCCTATTCCAAAGACACAAAAAGAAGTTAGAGCCATAATAGGCATGGCTTCATATTGCTGACAATGGATTGGTAATTTTGCATTGATTGTGAAACCATTAGTGAATTTGACTAGAAAGGATGCGGTTATGCCTTTGCAGTGGGATAAGGAATGTCAGAGAGCATTTGATGAATTGAAAACTGCATTATGCTCGGCTCCAGTTTTGGGTACGCCGAACTATAAGAACATTTTCAGACTATTTGTGTGTGAAAGTGAAGGATGTGCATTGGCGGTTTTGACACAGAAACAAGGTGGAAGAAATAGGCCATGCAGCTATTTTTCATCTGCGCTGGACCCTCTAGCGTGCGCACTACCACGATGTTTGCGATCTGTCGCGGCGGCTGCTGCGTCAGTGAAACAAACGGAAGGGATGGTATTGGGGCACACTTTAATTCTGATGGTGCCACATGCCATAGACGTTCTATTAAATAGGACACAGACGCAACACCTCACCTCTGCTAGATTGACAAGATATGAGATTATCTTGTTTGCGCCCCATATCCAAATTATGAGGTATAGCGCTTTGAATCCTACAGAATTAATGCCATTAACCATAACAGAAATTGGGAAGAATGAATCACCCCCCCACGATTGCTAAATGGTCACTGAGGAAGAAACCAAGGGGAGAGTTGATTTAAGTGATATTCCACAGAAAGAGCCGGATGGAGAGTTATTTTGTGACGGCTCATGTTTTAAATTACCAGATGGCACGACAACTGCCGCATATGCTATCACTACCCTAGAGAGTGTTGTAGAAAGTAAAAGAATCCCCTATAATTCAGCACAAGCTGCGGAAATAATAGCAGTAACCAGAGCCTGCGCGATTTCTGAAAATTTTAACGTGAATATATATACTGACAGTCAGTACACGTTTGGAGTGGTTCATAACTTTGGACGACTCTGGGCTGAGAGAGGGTTTCTGACATCACATGGTGCCAAAATTCAACATGGCCCTTTGATTGTACGATTGCTGTCTGCACTCACGTTTCCAAAGCACCTAGCAATAGTGAAATGCGAGGCACATAAAAAAGTAACATGCAAAATAGGAGAGGGAAATGCGTTTGCAGACAGGATTGCGAAACAAACTGCCACTGATTTAAATACCAAGATGATGACGGTTCAGACAGAGGAAGTACCCTGTATGATAGAAGATGGAGTTGCGACTGTCAAAGAAATGCAGGCCGAGGCTACGGCCAATGAAATGCAGGGATGGGCAGAGGGATCTGCTGATTTGGAGGGTTGTTGGGTGGACAAGGGAACTAGAAACTGGATGTTGCCAAATTCATATGTGACTGCAATGGTCACAATGGCCCACAGTCCTACGCACATCTGTGCCAAGAAAATGATACAGCACCTTTCTACAGTATGGCAGAATGCAAACATAAAAAAGAATGCAGAAAGGCTGGTGCAGAACTGTATCACGTGTTTACAACACAATGTAGGAAAGGGAACAGTGACACCAACAGGAGGTTTTGGCCCGCCCTCCATGCCGTTTGAGGTAGTTCATTTTGATTTCATAGAGATGGAAAGGTGCCAAAACTTAAAATATGTCTTGGTGGTAATCTGTGCATTCAGTAACTGGGTGGAGGCATATCCTTTAAAAGACAGCACAGCGATGAGTACGGCAAAAGTAATGTTGAAGGAGTATTTTTCCAGATTTGGCTTGCCCCGTGTCGTATAGTCCGATAATGGACCACATTTTGTGGGTGCAGTGGTGTTACAGATATGTGCAGGTCTCCAGATTGATAAGAGATTCCACAGTTTAAGGCATCCAAGTTCTGCCGGTCTTGTGGAGAGGCACAACGGGATACTTAAAGATTAGCAAGATTTGTGCGGGAAGCAAGTTGAGTTGGGTGGATGCATTACCAATAGCACTATTACGTCTGTACAGGCTAAAACCGGGCTCTTCCCATACGAGATCGTAATGGGGAGGCCGGCAAATGTATGGTGCGCACCTCGGCCAAAACGACTCAGTGAGATAGAACATCCTGTGCTTAGTACTTATTGTGGCCTTTTAATGCAGAAATTGCGTTTGATTCATCAGCAGGTGCAGGAGGCATTACCCGTGTGGTATACCGGTCCGGGGCACGCGCTGGAGCCAGGAGACTGGGTGCTGCTAAAAAACTTCGAAAGAAAGTTATCATTAGCACCCAGGTGGAGCGGGCCCTATCAAGTACTTTTGGCGACGCAAACGGCAATCAGGGTGGATGGAAGGAAGTCGTGGATCCATGCCACCCATGCCAAGAAGATTCCAACTGCACTGAAAGTCTTGCCTGACACCGATGACTGGAAAGAGACAGCGGTCGCAGAGACAAAAGAAACTGTTGCTAGTGTGCAGCCACCTGATCTGCCAAAACATGAAGTGAAACTCGAAACAAAGCCTGAGACGATTGCCAAAGAGGGGGAAGGGCAAAGAGTGCCCCAACGTTGCCCAGCAGAATCGACATCACTGCTGACCGATGTGAAATCTGCCTTGCAAATACCAGCAGAAACAAATCGTGTACCCCTTGGGCACGGCCACCAGCACTTGCCAGCACGCCAAAGACCGAATCTGCATCATTGGCGCGGCGCACACCAGCCCCTGCAGAAGCGCCGCAGGCTGACTTCAAGCCTGAATCTGAAAGTGCACCGGCACTGTTCACGGATCATACGATACAGAAGCAAGGCGATACAACCTGCGGCCTCAGAAGACAAGGTGATCTGCATTCTTTTTCTTTTGGTGTTTATGTCAACCTCTGGTTCAGCTCATGGACGGAGCAGGAACCAGGGGTGTAGAGGAGAGAAGCGTGAGAATTGTGCAAGTCGGACAATTCAAGACTCGCGGCTCCTGGGTGCGATCATAAAAGTACATGTGTCCGGAACCAGAGCGGACAAGCTGGGCGCGCATGATACTGAGGCGACAACTGATCAAAGGTCCTCTGAGCAGTATAAGAAGGGACAAGTGATCTCGCCTAAAAACAAATAATTGAATCCAGGCTGAAACAAAAAAAGGACAGGCAAAACTGAACTGGGAGAGTTTCATTGAACTTATGGACATCAGAGCAAACGCGACGAAGAGAAATATCCACAACGAACTGTGATAAGGAAGAAGGACGACGAGAAACATGCCGGGACCGGTTCCAGCCTCCTCCTGCACCAGCACTGCTGAAAATGAGTCAGTTATAAAGACTATAACTTTAAGAAAAACGCATGGTAAAACCAATTGTATGCTGACACTAACGATAATGATGTGCTTTATGAGCGTGGTAGCACCAATCTCAACAGCCCTAATATTATGGTGGGTAGAAACAATACACCCATTAGAAATGTTTTTACCAATAATTAATATATCCACTACTGAAAGCCCGGTTCACGTGATCACTTATACCCTACCCCCAATGGAAGGAAAACATAGGGAAGGTTTTGGGAATAATACATTATTATTCATCATGAACATGACACATGCAATCCTGAAGAAAACAAACTGCTGGGTATGTGCCCATTTACCACAGCATGCTGGGAAAGGAATAGGGTGGTATGTGCAGCAGTTACCATTAAGTTCTGCATGTAGTGCATCTTTAGGTGCAATGTTCTATGGGAAATGGAATGAGAGTAGTACGGGTCAATTAGACAGAACCAACATGAATGAGTTTGAGGAGATAATAATGAAGACTGTGGGTTGTTCCATTTTCCATAAAGCACAAGTAATAGCCCCAGAGCCCACGAGGAAAAGCACACGTAAAATAACACGACAAAATAGACGAGATAGATTGTCCCTGCCAGAAAAAACATCTGTAATGACGTGACGTGTAAGAACAGAAGGGAACAAAGATGCGATTCCCCCATCTTACACGGTGAATTATAGCCCAAGAAATTTGCCTGAAAAAGAAAGGATCTTTTTCGGTCGGAACACATACTGGTTGTATGAATACGGTGGTACTAAAATGGGAAATAGAACCAGTGTACGTAGGTGATCCAGTTTATTTTATATGTGGAGAGAAAGCATACCATAGGTTGCCCAGAAACTGGGGAGGTACATGTTATCTGGGGCTATTGTTCCCAGGAGTATTCCTCTTGGAAACAGCAGCCATGGCCAAATTATCCAGAACTAGAGTCAAAAGGACTGACGACGGTGTTTTAATAGCAACTGATGTAGCAAAATCATTTGTTCCATTCTTAGGACAGATAGTGAACTCCTATAATATAAGGCAATTGTCCAGAATCCTAAAGAATACAATAAACACAACAACAGATATATTATTCAACATGACGTTGGAAGAAAGAGGAATAAGGTTAATGACGCTGCAAAATAGAATGGCTCTCGATGTAATCCTGGTTGATCGTGGGGGAATTTGCAAAATAGTGGGATCAGCATGTTGCGTTTATGTCGATGACTATTCCCCCACGATCTTTGAAGCAATAAAGAAAATGCACGTTCTAAGCTCTGAACTCCCCATGGGAGAAGGGAGCTGGGAAATAGGATCTTGGTTTTGGGGAATACTACGATATTGGGGATGGAAGCTGATCTCGATACTAGTAGTGGTGTTCGGAATATTCCTAACGTGTTGCTGTTGTATACACTGTTTACCCATAGTTTGTGCAGAGGTAACTGAGGGATGTACGGAAGGATGCATGCAAATGATAAGAAAGAAAAAACAACCTCATGATCGAACTAGCCCAGACCCAAATGAGATGAGAGTAATGAAAGAGTTGATGGCAATAGATATTACTGAAGGCAATGATGACCACAATAGCATGCGAGATTCAGACATAAGTACTTCAGATTCATCATCACTAGAGGAGGTTTCAATAAATAGATGAGACGTTTGGCATACAGCCAAAGGAGGTCAGTCTAAAGATCTAATTCGAGACCGCAAACGTATTTTGGTGGCCGTGGGCCAACCGTCTCATGCACGATACAACAGAACATAGGTTTTCGAGTGTTCTAATGAACAGCCATTTTGATGTAACAAGAATCGCCATTTTGTTTTCTAACCATTGCTCATTGCTTTCTGTTCCTATTGCTTCGCAGTATATTTTTCGCTTACACTGCTTGACTGAGGAACAATGCTGTCTGCATATGAAAAGGACAAGGCCACAGGGCCGAGAGGATAACAAGAGTTTCGCTGAAACACAAACGTAGGCAGCGCCAGGAAGAATGCCCGGCTCCCTCCTTAATGTAGCCTTGAAGCAGAGCTGCAGGGCATTTAATCATTTCACAGCTGCCAGCCAGCCTCGTTATATGGTAGAATATGTTAGAATAATACAACTAAAGGCTTGAATTATGCTTTTCTAACGTCACCCCTTTGCTGAGCCCGCTAAGAGCATGTCGGCTCCCAGGACGCGAATAGCACCTAATAGATAGCAAGGTCCGGAATGTAACCCCCTCTGCATGTAGCTCGCTTCCAAGAACAGAAGCGCCATGTTCTATTCAATAACCAAAAGACGCCTACGCACTCACAAATTGCTAATTGTTACTAGAATAGATGTTTGAAGGTAATTCGCTCTCTTGCGTCCCACGAGGTCTAGAGATGCACGTTGCGGGGCGTCAAGACCGAGTTGGCCAACTGAGACTTTTGCTTTGCAATAAAACCCTAGCTTTGGGAATACAACCTTGTGTCTGGCGTCTCTATCGTGTGTGGTGACTCGCCTTGTTTCCATAGACGTCAGGGTCCCCTAGGGGCCCCTTTCAGAATGGTAAAGGGAGTTGCTGCAACGGGAGGCCTTTGCCAACATAGGCTGGGTAATACAGACAGATAAAACTGTTGCTTCTATTGATTATTTCATGTAGGTTTATGTAACAGTGAAACAAAAGTATTTTTCTCTAGACATTTCTCCCTGTGGTATTTCTGTACAGTGGATAAAGCAGGCAGAGCAATAGTGGTATTGTCGACAGCTGGATACACAATATATTCTACCAATAACCACCCTCGAGTAGCACACAATTTGATAAGAATCAACTTTGCATACAAATGTCTTTGTAGTATACCATTCAGTCATTGTGTCTTTAATGGATGAATTTCTTTGGAGCGATATGACGGTATGCTCTTTTCATGGCATATTATATTTATTGACCACATAATAGGTAAGGCAAAGGCACAGCTTTCAATCATGTGTTTTTTTTGGAGTCTCATTTTAGCCCCTCCCCCCCCCCGAAGTAGTCCATTTAAAGATGGCGGTCTTGACTACCTGGTAACTGGCCCTCACGGAAAGGCATGCCTCTTCACAGTTTGTAGTTCAGTAACTGTTGGTACAAAGTTTCATGGGTCAAGTTATATCGCGGTCCCTCTGTTGCTCCAGCAATGTCTTTGGGACGAACATGTTATTGCAAAGGTCAATAGTCTTACCACCGGGAGGGGGCTTTTGGGTCTCCTTACCAGACAATGCACTATCCACAGGGGCAGGTAGCAAAGAGGGTGGTGCACGCTTCACGTGACTGGAGTGGATCCAGCTTTTGTGGCCACTGCACTTCACAGCAGTCTGAGTGGTTAGTAGCACCTGTACTGGACCCTTCCACCTGGGTTGCAACCCAGATGTTTGCTAAAAGTTCTTCACATAGATACAGTCGCCTGGTTGAATGCTGTGTCCTGGCCCATCCAGTGGTTTTGACAATTTGCCAGTGACCTCTTTGCAGAGAACAGACAATGTTGTAGTAATCTACCAACAAAGGGTAAGGTACAGTACTTGGTCCCTTTGTATTTGGCACACCCCACACATTAGCTGGGCAGCCCATGACTACTACGTAATGAGACAATGCAACACGTGAATGTGCAACATTTCTCATAGAGAATAATGCTAGTGGGAGTGCAAATACCCATCCTTGGGCACTATTTGCGCATATCTTTCGCCAGTTTTTTTTTAAAGTAGAGTTTATTCTTTCTACTAATCCAGCTGCTTGGGATGGAAGATGGTGTGAAATTTCTGCCTAATGCCTTGCATATGAAATCCATCGTGGTATTAACAAAATTAACACTTATTGCTCCAAACGGTGTGTGGCAACCCAAATCGGGGAAAATCTTCTTTAACTAGTACTTTAGCTGTGCTCAAGGCAGTATACTTTTAATGGGAATGCCTCTACCCGTTTGCTGAACATACATACTATTACTAATCCATATTTCTTTCCTTGACATGGAGGCAATTCAATTAAGTCCATTTCTAGGGCTTCAAAAGGGAACTCTGACGGTTCAAAATGTCCTTTTGGTGCACCTTCTCCTTTGCTCAATTATGAACAGCACAGAAATGACAGTTCTTACAATACGCAATTGATGCTTGCCCTAATTTGGTGTTGCTCCACACTGTGATTAGCAGACTGAACATGCCATCTAATCCTACATGAGATGAGCCATGGGCATGAGACATTAGGGGTATGTATTTGTTTGGTAACTTCCATCTATGTTCATTCTGTGAGTCCACCCAACATCCATCTATGCATTCCCCATGCAGTTTCCAATCCTGAAGCTCTTGTTCAGTGGCGTCAGCCTGATAGTTTGCACTGTCTAAAAGGCATTATCAAATATGATATTCTCTGGCTGCATCATGTGTGTAACATATATAGGAGATACAGGGGACTGTGAAGTTGCTTTTGCAATTTGATCAGCAAAAGCATTACCTTTTCCCACATAATTTACAATGGCCTTGCGGGCACTGGATTTAATGATGGCCTGCCTTTTTGGCAGGGTCAGTGCACACAATAAATTCAATATCAATGTACCATGGTGTATTTTTGTCCCATTGGAAGTTAAAAATGCTCTCCCTGCCCATAAGCGGCCAAAGTTGTGAGCACTCACATGCATATTGACTGTCAGTGTAAATATTAACTACAAGACCGGTGCTCAACTCACGAGCTGCGGTAAGTGCAATAATTTCAGCTGCTTGTGCTGAATACTGAGAGATCCTACAATCCTCAACAATGGTTTTCAAATTTGTAATGGCATATGCTGCCATGGTAGTACCATCTGATAATTTAAAACACGAGCCATCTACATATAATTTACCATTAGGTTTATCAATTGGGGTTTCCACCAAATCTACCCGTCCCTTTGTTTCATTATGTTATTAATGCACAATCATGCATTACGTTTGATTAATTCGATGGGAGGGGTAGCCAGGTGGCAGGATTTAAAGTGTTACAACATTGTATGGCAATGTTTGGACCCAATGTCCGCTCATACCTAGTTAACCTGGCATTTGTCAGGTCCTGTTTTAGATAGTTCAATAAAATATCAATCGCATTAGGCACAGACTATATAACCTGGTGTCCCAATATTATGGCATCGGCTTGCTGCATAGAAATGGCTGCAGTCGCAACACCTCTTAAATAATTCGGAAATGCTTTTGCAACTGGGTCCAATGTGGAAGAATGATATGCACATGGTCTGTTTTTACCACCTTACTGAGTTAGTACAGATAACGCAAAGCCTTGCTTTTCATGCACAAAGAACGTACATGGTTTAGTATAATTAGGAGTGCCCAAAGCCGGTGAAATACACAATGCAGATGTTCGAACAGTGGTTTTGCTAAAAGCAAAATAAATTGGGAATCCACTGTCTGCAAAATGAAATCATCCCTATAAACCCTTTGACATCTTTCTGTGTGATAGGGACAGGTATTTTCATTATAGCCTCTAGGCTCTGAGGGTGTGATCTACACTCACCTTTTGACAATAAATGTCTCAAATAGGTGACCTGGGTTTTGCAGAACTATAGTTTATTTAGGGAAACGTTATGTCCCAGTGGTGCTAAAAATTGTAATAACCGCACAGTGCAATACATGCATTGCTCTTGGACGTCTGCAGCTATCAATAAATCAACGTATTGGAGCAGTATGGTATTTGCAGTTGGTGTAAACATGTCTAGCAGTGTTTTCAATGCTTTGCTGTAAATACATGGCCTTTCAGTGTAACCTTGGGAGGGGTGGGGCACCTACGGAAGGTGTAGGACCGCCCTTCCACATTAAAGGCAAATATGTTCTGACTGTCTTCATGGATCGGAATGCTAAAGAAAGCATTTTTGAGGTCCATAACAGTGAAATATTGGGCTGAAGGCGGTATCATGGTGAACAGCGAAGTCATGTCCGGCACCACCGGATACTGTAGTTGTACAATTTTATTTATTGCTCGGAGATCAATAAACAATCTCCATTGTGCTGGAACACAAGGCTTCCCATCAACTCGTTTTTTTTTTTGTACAGGAAGAATTGGGCTGTTGCAGGAACTCCCCACAATTTCTTTTAGAATCCCTTTAACTAGAACATCCTGTATTACGGGCTTGATTCCTTCTAACCTTCCTTGGGTATTTTATACTGAGGAATTCACAGTAATACCACACAGGGCCTAACCGGTATTTTCACTGGGTCAACTACCATACACCCTACATCATTGGATCCCATGGCCCATAGGATAGGGTAAATTCCCTTAAGTTCAAGTGGCAAATCAGTAGTAGCGACAAAACATTTTGAAAAAAAACTCAGCATTACATGTTAGGTACACTCATCAGGTGAGCAGTCTATATTTGCATGCACATTTTTCAGCAAATCCATTCCCGACAGATTTAAAGCATAGTTATCAGTGACAACAAGCTGAGCCATGCAAGATATAGAACCTATAGTAAACTGTACAGGGTCAGATATTGGACCAGATGATTAGAGAATCCCATTGATGTTTTTATGTATTGGACGCACCTGTGTCGCAGGAATGCCGCCTGTCTGCCTTGCGCTGTAGCTTTAACAAATGGCCTCTTTGAATCTACAGGAATATTTATGCGCCCTTCTCCGTCTCCAAGGCAGCCCTATGCTATGTAGTTTATTGTATTGTAATCATCCTCATAATAATCCCTAGCTGAATATTGCTGGCGTTGCCTAGGGTCAAAATTATTTTGCTGTTGCTCATTATTCTCTTCTGATGTCCCAGTATTTTACTATGCTGTTCCCGGCTTCGGTCCTTATTAAAAGGTCCTCTCGTCATTCCTTGCCCATAAGAACGTCCGCACCCTCTCGGGTGCAATGGACACTCCCTTATCCAGTGGTGGTCTGCCTCATAAAGATTACAACAAGTGTCTATTATACCTGCTCCATTACTTGGCGGGGCACTACCACTTCTAACTCCTCTAAACATTCCTGTTCCCCTTTGTATACGCATATTACCTCTGCCTCTTTCTGGAAAAGCCTTGTTGCATTAATGCTCTAGTTTTTAATTCTCTTTTTTTTCCTTTTCCCCTTTGTCTTTAGCATGGCGATTAGCATAATACCTAGCCATGGTTAATATTTGAGCAGCATTTTGGGTTGGCCAGGTGAACTTGTATGTTTGAATGTCATTTTTTAAGGGAGGTAACAACCCTTCAACCAAATGTGAACAGAAGGCTTTCTGTCCCTCTGGCATAGCCACGTCCATTCTACTGAACTAGGTAAAAGCTTCTTCCTTTCGTGCAAAAACTGACTCCCCTTCTTCCTGCCGGCAAGCAGTCAATTTATCCCAATTTTCTTGCAGGGAACCACTTGCTGGATACGCGTCATCAACAGTGCTGGAAGAGCTATTAATTATTAAATTTCCCAGTCTTCCCCCTTTTTCTCACTGCCTCTGTCAGCTCATCCCGCTTTGATAGGATCTAAACTGTCTTGCATTCTGCATTGGCGCCATATATCGGCTGGCAAAATACATGAAAACAACAGATCTATATCTCCCAATGTGAGCCGACCTGTTTAAGAACCCGGTCCGTCTGGGTGTACCACTGTTCTGGATTTTGCCTAATATCTGGATAATATTTAGTAAAAGAAAGTAACTGCATCCTATTCCAGATGACATGGTCCTGGTGTGTTGATTATCAGTATCGAACCCAGGCCCTTCTCTCATGGGAAATGCTTCAGTTACCATGGACTTTGTTGGGGCATTTATAATCCAAAATAAAAATGTTGACACTATTGCAGGGCAGAAGTTTGAATCAAGCTTACACTCTTGGATTGCTTGCTCTATGTCCTTATGATCGCTCGGGAGGGGGTACACTTCGTCCACATTCACCTTTTTATGTAACAGCCACATTTGTTTGCATAACCTTTGTACTATTGCAAATACGAGCAGGTCTTGCTTCTGGGGCACATACATTTTAGCCATTTCTATCTCTTCCTGCCTTTTCTGAATCCGTGCTGCCACTACTCTTTCCGCAGTGCCTGCATCTGCGGCTGTGATTCTACAGGAAAAGATAACGGAGGGGGGTGCTTTGCCAACAGGTTTATGATTCTTATAAGGGGGCTGAGGAGGTCTTTTAATAAGTAAACATTCTAGTAACGGGTCTGTCTCATCCTCAAAGGTCACTTTTGATTCAGGTGTTGTGGCTGAAGGGCAAGCCGTGGCTACATATACACCCTTAATTCTCATATCTTCATGGTCGCCCTCTTCCCAAACCTTTTTCATCTCTTTATGATCATATGCGCAGCTTTATTTTTCAGATTGTGGTTTACGTTTTTTAATCTGTGCTTCTCTCAGATTTTTGTCTAGCGTAATCTTACTGTATATGTTTCCCATTTCAGGGGTCTAATGGCATTATTGCCTTTAGTGGCTAATGCTTCTCTTAGGTACCCTATTCTCTCCAAGTCAAAAGACCCATGCACAGGGAACTGTAAATCAGGGTTGTTGGCAGTGTATTCATGCCATTTGCGCAAAAACACTAACCCCAAGCCTTTCTTGATCATCAACTCCCATCCCGGCTGTCATGATTACTGAGTCCAGGGCTCCCTCCAGGACTTCCTTTACCCACATTGAGACTCTGGGCACATATGTAGTTTCCCCTGCGCAGGGGGTTAGGGGGCTGGACTGCACTGCTGGCATGCACAGCATTCTAGACATGCAGCTTGACACCCTGCCAAGATGCAAAAAAGGTAGTAAGTGCCCCTCTTTCGAAAGAACATGGCATGATAACCTGTTCTGTGGTTTTTACCCACTGAGTCCGCAGCCATCGCTTTTAGCTCACTGTACTTTTCACAAAGGAGGCATATCCATTTGCATATCAGTCTTTGTCCCAACCACAAGGGCAGTCCAGCACCGAAATGCCAGGCAAACCTCCTTTGAACAAGAGTACCAACAACAACCCCGTACACGTGTTTCAGCCTTGTTGGGCCTCGTCATTGAGGTGGAGCAGTGCCTCTCTGAGCACAGTGAGCAAAAAGTCCACATCCGAGTTACCCCAGACAACTTAGGGTGACCAACCATGTAGGGGAGGACTGGTCCAAGAAGACCCCCCTCGCCTGCGCTTTCTCCCCAGGTGAGGACTATGGCTCTCTTGGGCGTCCCCTCATGCCACCCGGGCCCAGGTGGTGGAGGGTTCACCCACTGGAGACATTGCCCGCATGTATTAATTGCCCACATGTATTAAAATTTAGCTAGGCCTAAGAAACCATTTTGTCTGGTAAAGATGGTGTGAGCTCAGCGCACTGTAGCGCGGCCCCCACCCTTGGAGGGTTCCAGTCATCCTTGTTGCCGCAGCACCCTGGCAGATCCGCTGCGAGCACGTTCCCACGAACAAGACGGACATGAGCTAGTGTGATACACTAACATTGTAACAGTTCACCTCCCGCAGTGTATCATCGCTCCCAGCATGACCCGGCCAGCAGGCCTAGGCAAATGAAAAGAACAGTAAAATGGTCGTTAGATGACAGACAATCTTTGTATATTAATGTTGAGACTACTTGCAAAGGATGCTTTTCTTCCATAAAATCCCTTATATTACAAAAGCCTGTAAGATGTATAATTACAAGAGATCATGCTCCCATGATATAAGCGATGATGAGCATATACCATTGCAGTTGGGTACTAATAATAACGGAACGCACCAGGAATCTGTTTGTTACGTGTATGACTGGAAAACTTACACCCCATGGGCTCGCGCCATAACTGAACTAATGCTGCTAGAGGACACAAGAAAACGAATGTAACCATACAAAGGGCCCATGTGAAGAATGCACGAGAAGGCACATGTCATGTGTGCATGTCTAGGCCCCACATGCGCCACCACCGCCACGAACAAGTGGCGGGTTACTTTCTATGTTCTCCACCAATCCTAACTCTACCTCACTTACTGCAATTATATATGCATATAACTAAATACTGTACTTGTTAAAACATAATGTATGAATAAGGTACTCAGACTGGGTATAATCAAGACACATCCAGCAAAGTTTAAATGCATGTTTTGTAATGTTCCGAATAAGTATTATAGAGTGTTCAAATGTTTATGATGTCTCTACCTAAATCGGCAACACACGAGGGAGATACCTTTGTGAAATACATGCAAGGCCATTCCCCCTCCCACCCTACGACGGCTGCCAAGGCATGAGAGCAGAAACCGCGCCGCGCTGCGTTACCTCCCCCAACCAGACTGGAGTCGCTTCAAAGATTTGTAACCCCCTCTGTAGCACCCAAGGCCACCACCTGCCACATGCATTATTTACAGCACAGCAGTAAACCTCTGCCTGAACACACGCGCCCCCTCGTAAACCTCACAACCCACCGGACCATCTCAGACTTATGGCCCTGTGCAATCAAGACACCCAACACTTTGACAACACACAGCGGAACATCCATAACAACTTCTAACAAGGCAGAAAGACATGTACCGCCCGTGCCAGGCCCTGAAGCTTAGCCCCTCGACCTATGGCCCCGGTCAACAGGACACTGGTAACCATGCCCTGACGTATTGCCTCCAGTCCCCTCACAAGGTGCATTCCTCCTGTGTTGCATTAACCTGTTGTATAACCTACTGTAAGATTTACTAAAGAAGATAATACTAAAAATGCCTGAATGACTGCGGTGTGCATGGCCTAGGGCTAATAAGTCAGGAGAAGACATTCATCTCTGCCACTGGCCGCGATGGCCCCACAACACCGCCTGGATGAACTCCGCCACCCTGCCAGGCCCAGCCCAACCCACGAGGCTGCCCAGTGACGTCTTCCAGCCAAAGCCAACCACATCACAGCAGCACCTATAGTTAGTCGTCGCCACCCAATCCCCATGAACTTGTGCCCCCTATAGTGTGTAGGTTCTTATGACGTTTTTTGTAAATATATACGCCTGTCTTTGCTATTGTCAGACAGAGCGCTCTCGGAGTTTGCAGAGTCCTTTGCATGCCCTATTCTGATTGATAAACTCCCATTTACGCTCACCCGCACTCTGTCTTGGCCTTATTCCCATTTTGGGAGAGTCCTTCATTGCCTCTCATTGCGGGGAGGATTGTGCTGTTTGGGGACGCTTGCCTTCAGTGGTGACCCCGATAGCGTGATATTATTTCTTCCTAAACTCGTTATAACCGTCCCCTTTTGGCACGAGAATCTCCGGTCGAAAAGGGATACGCACGGTGAGCCGGCTCCGGGAGGCTGCCCGCCAACGGCGACCGGTACACTAAGAAGTGCGCACTCAATAGAGAAAGGGTACGGGATCCCGGTTGAAAAATCCCCTTTGAGTACCGCTCGCCGGAGTCGGGGCTGACTGTTGAGCTGACGGCGACACTGCCTGGACGGACCCAGTTTCGGAGACTATCGGTTCAAGACGGGCACGTGAGTACTGAGTGTGAGCGATTGTAAAGGGAGCGGGGAGAGAAGCGTAGGACAGGGAACGAGAAGGGGGTACGAAGATATACTAAAGATTATTCTAAAATTTCCTTTCTTTTTCTTTGCATATGGCCATTAGGACTACGAGGTGAATAAGAGATAGAAGTGACAGGAACCTAGCTCCGAAAGGGGGTGGAAGGCGGCGCCGCATAGTGCTATATTTACTAGTACTGGGAATATATGACGAAGTGAAATACAAGTTAAAAGTGTTCAGCAAAAGGGGGCACTGAGAATATATTAGTGATCGCTATTACTTCTTTCTTTTCTTTTTCTTTAGGGGTAGGGGGAGAATAAAAACGGAATTAGCACGGACTTGGGAGAAAAGTAAGAGAACAAGGGTCCTACTAGAAGGGGGAGAGCAGGTTAAAAAACAAAAATATATGTATATGCGCATCCATTTATCTAAGTAAAACAGACAGGGACAGCCGGCTAGGGAGGAAAGGGAGGGCAGCTCGTATGGTGAATTGAATGCTACCAAGAGGTGTGTGCACCTCGTATGTGTCAAGGGACGACTTTGATGTTGCGAATGTGTAAAACGGCTATAAATGTATAATTGTTAAATGGTCATGGTAAGTGTGACCGGATAAAACTTTTTGAAGGCAACGTTGATACAGTGACGTGAGTGGGTGCCTTTTGATTTCCGGGTTGATATTGTCAAAATAAATGATGGATTGCTCTTGTATGTGTCCCCCAAAGAGAACAAAGTAGAAACTGTGTACAGTCAGTTTTGTATTGTGCAGTCAAGGGAGGGAGAGCCCAACCGAGCATAACACTGAATGTGAAGTAGAATACGAAAAATAATATTGATACTACATTCACATTGTAGTTGCAGACACACAGAGACACATAAGCACTAGGAGGGCACAGAGATGGGGGCTGAAACACCCTTATCACATATTTGTAAAAGTCTTCCAGGGTACGCGGAGCGGATTAAGAAATATCACGACCAATGGGTAACTGAGTTGAAGGGAGAGGGGCTACCCCAGATATGGCCAGAGGGAGGGTCATTTGACAAAAGCGTTCTGGATATGGTGATGACATGCATTTTCTTGAAGTACCGAGGGAAGCAGCTGCAGAATAGGAGGGAAATATTAGATCTTTGGCGGTTATTTGAAGAGGTACCACCGCCTAAAGCGCCAGCATCAAATCCTGATCTCCCATCCACTACAGACAATCCACTGATGATACAGAAAGATATCAAAGAATTGTCAAGTATAGCGCCACCAGTAGAGGTAATAAGTTTGTACCCGATATTAAAAAAGCCCGTACCCGCAGAAGGATACAGTGATCCGACGTATGTGCCTCCCCCGACAACCACTACACCCCACCGGCCCACTGCACCCCCACCATATGAAAGTACAAGGGAGCGAGGCCAGGCGAGTACACAAAGGGTGGACATAGAGAAACTCACAGATGATTTACAGTCAAGACTGTCAATAGCAAAAGATGAGCTCTCAAGAATAAAAGACATGTGCGGACAAACCGCACTTAATGCGACTAGATCAGGGCGCACGTCTAGAGCGCCAGACGAGACAAGAAGAGCTGAGGAGGGGTGGAAGAAAGGTGAGATACTGTTCAGAATTGAGGAAGAACCAACCCGAATAATTGAAATAGAGACACGTGAGGGAGATCCTGACAATGATGAAAGGCCTATGGGGGATAGAGAGGAATTACTATGCGATATAAGGGACGAGTTAGAAGAAAGTGACAGGTTGAGCATGGCTATGGGAAGAGGAAGTGAAGGGGGGGATGGCACATGTTCAGTGAGAACACTGGACGATGAGTGGTCGGGACGACTAAGGAACCGAGTGGGGAAAATGGCATCACTAGAGACATCAGCACCCACATCGGGCCCGGGTGCCATAACGAAAGGAAAGCTACAGCTCCCGCTGATACACAGAGGAGGAGGGAGACCTAACTATATCCCGTGGGCACAAATGGATAAAGCCAACTTACTAAAGCTATTGCCCCCGTTATCAGGAGGGGCAAGTAAGTGGATATACGCCTTTGAAAAACATACTGCTGGGGTACCCCTAGCTGTAGGGGATGTGAAAAGTCTGCTCGTATCAGCGGTGGGCGATCAGGCTGAAAGAGTATGGGTTAAAGCCGGCTTCCCGGGAGTAACGTTAGATTGCGACCGCCATGATGGGGCCTCCTTTAACACAGTGCGGGCTAGAGTGTGGGACGCCTTACGTGAAACATTTCCAGATACACCTGACTTACAGTCCGTGATGCAGTGTACAATGAATGACGGGGAGGAGGCTATGGATTACATTTTTCGGGTCCAAGAGATGTGGAGAGCGGAAACGGGCACGCCTTGGCATCAATCGACCTCTTTATTTTACTTCATTATAAAAAGAGGGCTCCCAAAGGAAGTGCAGAAAGCGCTCGACAAAATAGCAGGTATTGAAGCAAAGGGATGGCCAGAAATTCAGAGCATAATAGTACACCATTGTAAACGAATAAAGGAAAGGGAGAGGGCGTTAGCTCAGAAAAGATTGGCAGACGAAGCAAAGTTAGTACAGACAAAATTGGTGAAGGTCGCAGCGGCAGTAGCCGCACTCCCACACAGCAGGGAGGGAGACGATGAGGAGGAGGGGCTGATAGCAATACAAGGAAGGATGGCAGCTAATTGGGCGGGAGCAGGACAGCGGCAGTGGAATGAGCAAGAGCAAGGTGGAGGTCCGCAGTGGCAAGAGTGGACCCCTCGAGGGGGACGAGGTGGGTACAGGGGCCGAAGAGGAGGCGGAACGGGGTATGGAGGAATGGGAGGAAATGGATGGCAGGGCCCTAGAGGTGCACAAGGAAGTTGCTGGAACTGCGGGCGATGGGGGCACTATTCTAGAGAGTGCAGAAGCAGACCCAATAACGGGTTCCAAGAGGTAGAACAATATGGCCATCCCCACCCGGGAAGCCCATATGGCCTCCCAATGGGACAACAACAACTAAGAAACCCAAGCCAAGGTAATGCCGGACAGCAACAGGGACCCCAGTACAGAACACAGAACCACCCACACAACATGCAAAACAACGACAGCATGCAATATACACCAGGCAACCCTTTCGCGACAGCAGCAAACGGGGCCCCGCACCAGCACCTTACAACGGTATGTCAGTGGTCTCAGGTAGCGTATTCAATGAAGGGGGGGCGACGAGACACCCCGCATAGGACAGCCCACAGAGAACACTTGCGTGTCCAGTTCTATCTACCACCCACAGTGCAGCAGAGGAACCATTGGTAGGGGCGCAGATAGGAGACAGGCAGTTTGTATTCATGGTTGATTTGGGAGCGGAGAAATCATGTGTCAGGGAGGGCCCGTTCCCGTTATCTAACAGGAAGTTAGAGACGCAGGGGTTCTCTGGGGCTGTAATTGAAGTTCCTTACACAGAAGTTTTGGATGTAACCGTAGGGGGCAAGACTGTAAAGGCACCCTTACTGTATTATGAACAGTCCCCGATAAATTTGCTGGGGAGGGACCTTATGAGTAAACTTAACATGACCATATCATTTACCGAAGGAGGAATTGTGTGTTCGACACCCGGGATATGCCCCTTGCGTGCAATGTTGGTAGTGCAAGCCTACACAACCACACAGGAAATACGAGGGCTGCCACAGAATAGTTTATTGAAGGGCTAAAGACTTTGGCCCTTATAGTTCCAGAGCTAAAAAGTATGGATTGGAGGATTCCAGCAGAGTTCCTCTTCCGCCCCATAGTGTGTCCAAACGCAGCACCAGGATCAGTGGTGTCGTTGGATTTGCACGCCGTGCAGGTATCAGCGAAACGGATCGCTGTGATTGGAATGGACAGAGAAGGATGTGAGTGGCGCACAGTGCTGTGTACAAACGCCAACCTCGCCCTACGCGAGGTGACAGATGAGGATCTCTTTTCAGACACAGAAGCAGATGGTGAGATAGTAATGGAAATAGCGATGCCCTGTGACATTTTGATCCAAGCCAGAGAGATCCCCGTCCAATTGATGGCAGTGGTAGGAACACCACCGTCATTTTTTGATGACGACATGAGGCTAGTACCAAACAATTTATGGACAACTGGCCCCCATGATGTAGGGCTGTTGCATGGAGTACAACCTGCGATAATAAAACTAAAACAAGGAGCTATCTTACCCAGAGTGAAACAGTATCCATTGTCCCGTGAGGCTGAAGAAGGGATAAAAGAAACGATAAATGCACTACTAGTACAAGGGATAATAGTGCCTTCAAACTCCCCATGTAACACATGTATTTATCCAATAAAAAAAGCAAAAGGGGGATCTTGGAGGATGATACAGGACTTACGCCCCCTCAATGATGTAATTCAGAAAGAGTTCCCTCTAGTCCCGAACCCTGCATCAATACTATGCAGTATCCCAAAAGCAGCATCACATTTTACAGTTGTGGACTTGAAAAACGCATTTTTCTCAATACCCCTGGCTGAAGAGAGTAGATACCTTACAGCGTTCACACTGGGGGGAAAAAAGATATGAACACTGCAGACTGCCACAGGGATACTGTGAGAGCCCGAGCATATTCAACCGCATATTGCATGAAGACTTGGGAAACCTATCAGTAGAAAGTACGATTATTCAGTACGTGGACGATTTATTGGTGTGTGCACAAGACGAAGCAACATGTAGAAAAGATTCAACGACGCTCCTGACTTTACTAGCCAACAAAGGATACAAGGTAGACAGGGAGAAGCTACAGTATTGCCTGACTGAGGTCCTATACCTGGGACAGCTCATATCAAAAGATGGAAAAAGAATAATTCCCGACAGGGTAGAGGCAATAAGATCAGTAGGAGAACCCACAACAGTAAAAGATATGCAGAAATTCTTGGGGATGTGCAACTATTGCCGAGCATGGATACTAGACTATGCAGCATACACGAGACCCCTCCTACAAGCACTCAAAGAAGCACAACAGGAGAATGTAAAAATAAAATGGTCAGAAGAAATGAGCATATCGTTCCAATCACTGAAAGAGCTAATTTCAAGCGCTCCAGTACTAGCAAACCCTGATTATGGACGCGAATTTTACCTATTTTCCCATTGCAAAGGAACACTTATGACAGCAGTACTGACACAAAAGACATCCTTAGGACACAAGCCCCTGGCTTACTATAGTGGTACTTTGGATGCCGTGATGCAGGGTCATTTCGCGTGCGAACAATCGCTCGCAGCAGCCGCATTTGCGATTGAGAAAAGTGCCACAATAGTGATGGGATGCCCTGTGACATTGTTTGTGGAACACTCATTATTTGCAATACTTGAAAGATCAAAAAGCACGCTGACCACACAGCGGGCAACAGCATACGAGATTATATTGTCCAGCGCCAACATCCACATAGTGAGATGTAAAACCGTGAACCCCGCCACATTCATTACAGAAGCGTGCACATTAGAGGATATGCAAAATCACGATTGCGCAACCCACACAGGAGAAGGAGGGGAGGGCACAGTTGTGTGTGAAAACGCTCTCAGCGAGGGGGAAGTGTACTTTGTGGATGGGTCCGCATCAATTGATATGGACACGGGAGAAAAACACGTTGGCATGGCAGTAGTGAGATTAGAGGAAGGTGAGTTTGAAACACTAGTACAGTACCGCCTCCCGTCGCATTACTCTGCACAGGCAGCAGAACTGATTGCGCTCATAGAAGCACTACACGCAGCAAAAGGCTGTGCAGTAACAATATACACAGACTCAGCTTACATGACGACGACAGTACATGGAGGTCTAGCAAGATGGGGCCGTAGGGGATTCAGAAGGGCAGATGGAACACCAGTGCAGCATGCAGAATTGTTAAAAGAATTAATTGAGGCCCTACAAAACCCTACTGCTGTAGCAATAGTGAAGTGCCAGGCCCATACATCCAACTCAGACGTTGTGTCTTTAGGGAACGCGGCAGCGGACGCTGCCGCCAAGGAGGCTTCCTATTTTCAGAAATACGACACAGGTGAGTTCATGATCAAGAACACAACAACCGAAGAACTGTCAGAAGGGTATAACATGATGTCCTTATCACAAATACTAGAATTGCAGGAAGGAGCTAGTGCAGAAGAAAAACTAACGTGGACAAAACGGGGATGCAGCCAATCAGGAACAGACCTACTATGGCGGCAAAATAACTCAGGGAAAGTGGTAATGCCACTGCAGTTACTAGAAGTTGCATTTCAACAGCTACACTTCCCCGCACACAACACTAAACAGCACATCGCAGCAGAAATACAGGAAGAATGGTTTGTGCCCTGTCTCCAGGAGCATGTGTCTCGATTGGCAATGGAATGTACAACATGCCAAATATACAACTCAGGAATGACATTACGCACACTCCGGGGAACAATTCCCAAACCCATTGGCCCCTTCAGAGAACTGCATATAGATTATGCAGACATGGGGGAAAGGTGTAATGGCGCACGGTACATGATCGTGGTTGTGTGCCCGTTTTCAAGGTGGGTGGAAGCAGGACCCTGTGCGCGACCTGATGCCAAAAGCGCCGCCAAGTTCCTAGTAAGGGAAGTGTTCCCGCGCTGGGGAATTTGTGACGTAATTCGCTCAGACAACGGCTCTCACTTTGTGAATGAACTTTTCAAGGAAGTTACCACGTTATTGGGTATAAAACATAAATTGTGTTCGATTTATCATCCCCAAAGTAATGGCGTAGTGGAAAAGATGAACGGCCTGTTAAAGGGCAGGTTATCAAAACTATGCTTCTCATTGAAGAAAAATTGGATTTACTGTCTACCCCTAGCGCTATTTGAATTGAGAAACCAGCCAAGCAAGGACCACCATTTGTCCCCGCACGAGATCGTGACTGGGAGACGAATGAACACAGCACACTCTCCACTGCGCGAACACTCAGATGCCCACAGAAGCGCCGCAATATTGGGAGATGAGTTCACAGACTATCTAAGAAAATTAACAAGGGCAGCGCGCGCAATATCAAAGCAACTCTCCCCACCCTTCACTAGAGAAGAGGGAAACGTAACAGGATCTGTCACGGAGCCAGAGCAACAGCTACAGCTGATGCCAGGTGACTCAATTTATGTTAGAAGCTTTGTGCGTCGGTGGAATGCACCACGATTCCATGGCCCATACGAAGTAATATTCTGCACGCCCACAGCAGTGAAGGTAAAGGGCTTGCGGTACTGGGTACACTTGACCGACGTACGAAAAGCATACAGCAATGTACAAGAGGAGATAGATGAGGAGGCACAGACAACAGCAAACGATGCAAATGAGTAGGATGTCTACATATCGACTTGCGTGTGTGTGTGTGTGTCAGCACTGGACTTGAATGGAATAATGACTGACAAGGATATCCCAAAAAAAAAAAAAAAAAAAAAATGTATGTGTGTGCTTTCTTTTTTTTATCTTGTTGAGTGGTATGTAATTAATGAAATAATAATATCATAGCTTGTATACACCCTTGTCTGTGAATACCCCTCCCCCGCATCCCCACCCGCTTCCATTCCCCGTCAAATGAATTGGCACAGATGGTGCCAGCAAAACGTTTACATGCATGCACTTAATGCACTTTTATATCTCAAACAGGAGCTTCCATGGCATCTAACGGGCAGCCTGCAACGGATAGAATTAGTAGAATGAGAGAATTAGTATATGAGAGATGTAGATATTCGTATGAGTGTGGATTATCAGTATGCATCACATTGTTTTTTATGATACTGTTTGGCTTGGTTACATATTGGTTTATAGCGTTCATCTCTATCGAGATGTACGAGGGGGGAGGGAGTAACAACACTACTGGACCAATTAACAGTACCACCGGGCCCAATGCAACTGCAGGTGTCAATACCAGGGAAGGTGATTTTTTGATATGGGACGGCACTAAACTTGTGTGGGGGTATCATACCACACCATCCAGTGTTGTGACCTCACAAAGAGAAAAGCCACATGGTGGAATGCAGAGCAACACAGTGTCTCCACCAGGGGTATCCAATTACAATGCCCATAGTCTCAATGACCGAAACCCGTCTGCCATATCATGGTTGTATAACACCCCCACCAGCCAGCTTGCCCCCATCCCAAAAAACAATCTGCCAGATAACGTCAGGAAAGAAAACGAAAAGCTACTAGCAATGCACGAAATATTATATGATGAATGGGCCAAGGGGGGCGGGAATGAGAAAGGGGGGTCTAGTTTGTCCACTGCCCAGGGGGTTGGGAAGTACATGAGTAACAAGAACAACAGACGAAAGAGAGAAGCAGGGAGGAGGAAGTATGATGAGTACTATGGGCTAGGTCTAGATAAGATGGAAGACCCACGACACCCCCATCAAACAAATAAGTGGTATGCAGACATGAGTGCCACAGCTAAACAGACAACAAACGAAAGCTGTTATGTCTGTTCCCTCATCCCCCATGCATCAGGTACACCCAAAGTATTGTTACCCAAAGAGTTGCCTATTGTGGATGCCCAATGTCTCCTTCATCTCACGCTGTGCAGGATTAAGAACACCTTCCAGGCACACGAAGTGACTTTTCAAATGCTGCAGAACGAGAAAACGTGTTACCCAAAAACGGCAGGAGTGGTATGTTTGAAAGAACCATTTTTCGTGATAGAAGGGACACTTTTTTCTGACAACAAGCGGAAGGATGAAGAAGTACTGTGCAAAGCGGAAGCACTAAGAGGTGTGGCACCGGATAAATTGCAGTGGATAGAGGAAACATGTACACCAGTATGGAGAGAACACATGTCAAAACTAACCTGGGTAACTGCCATTGAAAAGCCGTTCAAACTGCAAAGCGAAATGGACTATAAGCTGTGCTTTAAAGGAGAAGGGAGAACCCCCATGGGAACAAACAAGAACTGCAACAAAACCCTCACCATCCCAGACCTAAGGAAAGGGACAGCGGCCCTGATGGACACGTACTGGGTGTGCGGCAAACAGGCATACCTACACCTCCCCCAGTCATGGAGTGGCAGCTGTTCAATGGCCACTCTGCACTCAGCCCTAATGGTGATACCAGAAAGCCACGTCGATGGGACACAGGAACGCATGCAGAGTGTGGCTCAACCAACTGCAGAGACACAAATATATGTCCTGTCTTCTGGAAGCAAGGGAGAAGTGCTGACCCGTAACAGACGAGCATCAAACTACATATCAAAGGCATCATCGGAACTGTTGGCACAGATCCCAGACAAGTATCGATTATTCAGCTCAGCAGAAACATTTTTTGCCTCACTCGTCTCAAGTGTCCAAGCAAGGGCAAACGCAAAGTGGCTCCAGATAACACGCTGGGAACTAATTCAGCTGGCAAACGACACTGAAGAAGGATTCAATATAATAAAAGTGGAACTAAGAGCTTTACGACTAATGACCATGCAAAACAGGTATGTCCTGGACCTGTTGACGGCGATGGACGGTGGTGTTTGCCGAAAAATAGGAAGTGCCTGCTGCACTTTCGTACCTTCTGAAGACGCAGAGAATGGCTCCCTGTCCCATGTGATCGAAGCAGTCCACAACCTAGGAGAAAAAATGAAAATGGAAGGTGGAGCAGAAGCGAGTACATGGTTCGACAACATCTTCTCCTGGGTTCCCTCATGGCTTGGAACAACTGTGAAATTTTTAATACCAGCTGTTGTGTTCCTCCTTCTACTTTTTTGCCTGTGCCAGGTGGGTCTTCGAGTTTGTGCTAACGCAGTACCAAATGGTGCAATGATGATGGTGACAATGGGCAACTCACACGGTACAATAAAAACGATGCAAGAAGCACAAGTACAAACAGGGATAGATAACTCGCCCAAGTACCAACTGGTGCCCATATACCACGATAAAGATATTGTAGATAAGTTGTGGCACACCACCATCAAAGAGCCCCGTATACTAGAATGGTATGAGGAAGTTTGGGTAGATTTAGAAGGAGATGGTGGGTGCATATATCTAATGTGTACCCCAGACGAATACGCCCGGAGAGGTGAAAGCTTAAGGGGGGTGTGCAGAGCATGGATGCCCATCAAAGGAACTCCTGCATGGGATGAGGCGGTGATGGACGAGGCAGAATGTAGGAGGATAGAAGATTTAAAGAATTCGTTACTTTAGTAACGAAAGGGGGGAAATGTAGGGGAGGACTGGTCCAAGAAGACCCCCCTCGGCTGCGCTTTCTCCCCAGGTGAGGACTATGGCTCTCTTGGGCGTCCCCTCATGCCACCCGGGCCCAGGTGGTGGAGGGTTCACCCACTGGAGACATTGCCCGCATGTATTAATTGCCCACATGTATTAAAATTTAGCTAGGCCTAAGAAACCATTTTGTCTGGTAAAGATGGTGTGAGCTCAGCGCACTGTAGCGCGGCCCCCACCCTTGGAGGGTTCCAGTCATCCTTGTTGCCGCAGCACCCTGGCAGATCCGCTGCGAGCACGTTCCCACGAACAAGACGGACATGAGCTAGTGTGATACACTAACATTGTAACAGTTCACCTCCCGCAGTGTATCATCGCTCCCAGCATGACCCGGCCAGCAGGCCTAGGCAAATGAAAAGAACAGTAAAATGGTCGTTAGATGACAGACAATCTTTGTATATTAATGTTGAGACTACTTGCAAAGGATGCTTTTCTTCCATAAAATCCCTTATATTACAAAAGCCTGTAAGATGTATAATTACAAGAGATCATGCTCCCATGATATAAGCGATGATGAGCATATACCATTGCAGTTGGGTACTAATAATAACGGAACGCACCAGGAATCTGTTTGTTACGTGTATGACTGGAAAACTTACACCCCATGGGCTCGCGCCATAACTGAACTAATGCTGCTAGAGGACACAAGAAAACGAATGTAACCATACAAAGGGCCCATGTGAAGAATGCACGAGAAGGCACATGTCATGTGTGCATGTCTAGGCCCCACATGCGCCACCACCGTCACGAACAAGTGGCGGGTTACTTTCTATGTTCTCCACCAATCCTAACTCTACCTCACTTACTGCAATTATATATGCATATAACTAAATACTGTACTTGTTAAAACATAATGTATGAATAAGGTACTCAGACTGGGTATAATCAAGACACATCCAGCAAAGTTTAAATGCATGTTTTGTAATGTTCCGAATAAGTATTATAGAGTGTTCAAATGTTTATGATGTCTCTACCTAAATCGGCAACACACGAGGGAGATACCTTTGTGAAATACATGCAAGGCCATTCCCCCTCCCACCCTACGACGGCTGCCAAGGCATGAGAGCAGAGACCGCGCCGCGCTGCGTTACCTCCCCCAACCAGACTGGAGTCGCTTCAAAGATTTGTAACCCCCTCTGTAGCACCCAAGGCCACCACCTGCCACCTGCATTATTTACAGCACAGCAGTAAACCTCTGCCTGAACACACGCGCCCCCTCGTAAACCTCACAACCCACCGGACCATCTCAGACTTATGGCCCTGTGCAATCAAGACACCCAACACTTTGACAACACACAGCGGAACATCCATAACAACTTCTAACAAGGCAGAAAGACATGTACCGCCCGTGCCAGGCCCTGAAGCTTAGCCCCTCGACCTATGGCCCCGGTCAACAGGACACTGGTAACCATGCCCTGACGTATTGCCTCCAGTCCCATCACAAGGTGCATTCCTCCTGTGTTGCATTAACCTGTTGTATAACCTACTGTAAGATTTACTAAAGAAGGTAATACTAAAAATGCCTGAATGACTGCGGTGTGCATGGCCTAGGGCTAATAAGTCAGGAGAAGACATTCATCTCTGCCACTGGCCGCGATGGCCCCACAACACCGCCTGGATGAACTCCGCCACCCTGCCAGGCCCAGCCCAACCCACGAGGCTGCCCAGTGACGTCTTCCAGCCAAAGCCAACCACATCACAGCAGCACCTATAGTTAGTCGTCGCCACCCAATCCCCATGAACTTGTGCCCCCTATAGTGTGTAGGTTCTTATGACGTTTTTTGTAAATATATACGCCTGTCTTTGCTATTGTCAGACAGAGCGCTCTCGGAGTTTGCAGAGTCCTTTGCATGCCCTATTCTGATTGATAAACTCCCATTTACGCTCACCCACACTCTGTCTTGGCCTTATTCCCATTTTGGGAGAGTCCTTCATTGCCTCTCATTGCGGGGAGGATTGTGCTGTTTGGGGACGCTTGCCTTCAACCACCCAACTTGCCTTTGAAAACATAGCAAAACAATACAAATCCGCAATCATCACAGCCAAAGCTATTCCTTCAATTCCAGGATAGCCAACGCCAAATCTGGATCCAGAGAAATCTTCGCAATCTTCAGAGAACTGGAGACCCCCACCACCTCTCCTAACCCCTTGAACAAAGACAAAGAATGGTGCAACGACATTCACGAAGCCATGCTCAATAAACTGAACACCCTACAAGAAAAAATCATCAGCCACCAAAAAGCCTTACCTCTACAAATATCTGACCTACACCAGAACATCCCATCCAAAATTCCAGCCTTCTCATTCCAGGAGATGACAAAAAACGAAGTCCTAACCATACTCAACTCGATCAAGCCATCCAATTGTAAGGGTGACTCATGCCCGGCCCAGCTCATCAAGGACAGCGCCCACACACTGGTACCGTTCTTCACTGCCTTCATCAACGCTTCCTTCAAATCAAATCAAGTGCCCTCCAGCCTCAAAGAAGCATGGGTGTGCCCACTGTTGAAGAAACCTACACTAGAACCAAAATCACCAGGGAACTACAGGCCCATCGCGACGGTTCCCTTCCTTCTGAAGATTCTGGACAAAGCTGGATACCTCCAAGTCCAGGAATACCTAGAAGCTCATCATCTGCTTGGTCTCCGACAGTCTGGCTTTCGCGCCAACCATGGTACAGAAACCGCACTACTGGATCTCAAGAACCAAACTGATGAACTCGTAGGCAAACCGGCCCTCCTACTATTCCTTGACCTCTCCGCGGCTTTTGACTTGGTTGACCACGATACACTTTGCCACCACCTCTCAACGGCTTGCAACTTCTCACTGGATGCCACTGCATGGATTGCATCCTTCCTCAGAGGTAGAGCAATGAAAGTCTTTTCAGACCAAGCTTGCGCCCAACCTCATCTAATCAAGTGTGGGGTCCCGCATCTCACCCACCCTCTACAACTTATTCACAAGGTCACTATTCAAATACCTTGATTCGATGGGCATAAAATACACCAACTACGCAGACGATACGCAGGTCCTCATCCCACTTATGGGCGATTACGAGGCAGACCAAAAAACTCTAAATTCCATCTACACCACCATCCAGACATGGATGGCTGAAAACTGGCTCTGCCTCAACAGTGAAAAGACAGAACTTCTTATCATCTGGTCTCCGGTCACAATCCAAACAATGGGATCCCAATATGACTCCTTTCTCATTGACAACTCTCGTATCCAGGTTTCCCAGTCAGTCAAAACTCTAGGAGTATACCTGGACTCAAATCTCACCATGGCCAGACAGGTAAATGCAATCTCATCAGCAGCAGCCTACCACTCGAAACTCATTACTGCTGCCAGGCCCTTCCTAGCGCAGCAAAACACCATCGCCAGAGCAATCATAGGATCCCGCCTAGACTATTGCAACACACTCCTACTAGGCACCTCAGCAAGGAACATCAAAAAACTTCAAACGATGCAGAACAATGCCCTTAGAGCAGCCACAGGGGTCTCAAAAAGAGACCACATCTCGGTCACCAGGAAATCTGTCCACTGGCTACCCGTCAAGGAACGTATCCTTTTTAAGTCACTGGTACTTACCCACAAATGTCGCTATGACACAGCACCTCACTACCTCGCGCAAAGATTCTCTGCTCCCCCCTCAATCAGACCCGCCAGATCCAGCCACACCAACCGACTAACCATCCCTAAAAGCCTCTGGATTAGAGCAGGCGGTTCTAGCTTCCCAGTTCTAGCAGCCACCAACTGGAACCTGCTACCTCCGTCTATCATCGAGTTCCACACTGCCTTCAGAAAAGCAATAAAAACCATGTTGTTCGTGTAAAACCTCCACAAGGGACTTTTTCCACGTGTATGTATTCCGCATATGTCCCTGCTTGTCATGCCAACATGTAAGGCACTCTAGTACTGTAACCTTGTACTGACTAATGTAACCCTCGCATTAACCCCACCTCCTGTAACAAAGACACATTCTTGAAACAGCGCCTTGATGTCTCCAGGCTGCTAGGCGCTTTACAAATACAAAAATAAATAAAACCCAAGTTGCTTACAAAAATGCAAAAAAGGTAGCATGTGCCCGTGTATGGGGTTGCTTTTGGTACTCTTGTTCAGAAGGGAATTGCCATAACATTTCGGGGTTGGAATGTCCATGTGGGCGGGACAAAGACTGATATGCAAGTTATTTCCCATCTGTGAAAGGTATAGTGAGTAAAAAGTGATGGCTGCAGACTCTCAAATGTTTTTCCTCGAGAGGGGCGCCTGCTACCTTTTTTGAAAAACCCTTCCAAGATGGCCGCACTATTCCGAATCTGCCAGACCTCAAATATGACTGCCAGGTGTACCCACAACGAGTATCCACATGATGTGCTCCATTTCCCAGGGACATGGTCCTGGACTATAAATGCCACACACTGGGGCCCACGCCCTTTGTTTTGTGTTATACCTGCTCCTGAGCAGCAGTACGCTTACCGTGCAACTGCATCAAGATCGGACCTGATTTCAGCTGCGACCCGCACCTGCAAGGAAAGAGAAAGGACAGTTAATCTTGGGCAGAAGTCTTCGTACTTACCGGCTCCCGCAAGCAATTTTCGTTGGTTGTTCCCATCCGCAATCCCATCTGGTAGGTCCCGACCGATTACACTCGCCGCCTGCAAAGAGGAGAGTTATTCCACAGTTATATTGAGCAGCTAGACGACATCTAAGCACAAGCCATATAATCCGCGCTCACAGCATGAGGAGTTCAGTGTTTGTGCTGTGAAGGGAATATAACAGCCATTAGAAAGCACAGCACAAGCAAAGGGCAGACCGAGAAGGAGGAAACAAAACGAGCTAAACAGTGAAAGGTAAGCAGAAAGTGATAAAGGCAAAAGGCACAGACATTCTTAGAGAATGCCCAGCATAAGCAAAGCGTTAATAGCGAAAGGAAGAACCAAAACCGAGCAGCACAAGAAAAGCAGAGAGTACTAAAGACGATATGCACAGACATTCTTTGGACATTAAGGAGTTTCACTCCTCAAGCACCTAGCAGCCACAGGAGGCCTGTGCAAGCAACAACCAGTGAGGTAACTGGCAACTGGTGTAAGCAGAGCCTAGTACTTCAGCAAGTATAACCCAAGGTTGAGTGCAGTCTCCCTCCACTCCCATGATATAAGGACTAAGGGGTAGTAAGAGTGTTAATGGCATGGAAATAATTGTGCTTTTGGTCCTAGGGGGATGAAAGCCAGCGGCCACCACCTATATCATCCATCCAAGGGGTCCAGTCCACCACTGACGCTACACAACCTGGGGTGCCAACTGCAACCAGTACTTCCAGCCCCTTCTACCCTAAACACGGCATGGTGTCACCTTACCACACTGCATGGGTTTGGGGTGTAGAGATGTGTGGGACATGCAACGAGAGACCCAGACACTTCCACAGGGTATAAGGTAAGTGTTACAGAACGCAAAGCCCACGATTGAGAACCCTGCCCGAGCGTCATGGAGTACTCGGAGGTAGACCAGTTAGCTGTAGTTCTGGGGGAACTTCAAGCAGAAGTGCATGCAGCCCAATCTGAAACCAATGCCCTGAGACGAGAGTTGGTAGTCAACAGAGATTGCACGGAAGAACTGGCCAGATGCCTCACACAGGTACAAGCAGGGTAAGCCCAGTTACCTGGACCACCCACTCCACAGGTACCCCAACCAGCTCCAATCCAGGTTCTTGCCCCTGCTTCTGTTCAGTTAGCCCCCCTGGAACACTTCACAAGGGACCCTCATAAGTATGCCGTATTCATGAACCCCTATAGAGGTTCCTTTTCCTTTGCAGACCTGGGGCCTTCCCCGATGACCAAACAAAAGTAGCTTTTGTACTGTCTTACTTGGGAGGGCATGCAGCCAATTGGTCCATCCCATCCTATGCTATTTTCCAGGGTTTCAACGAGAACTGGAGAAGCTCTTTGGACGTAAAACGCAAGAACAGGCCCTTGATAACCAGCTATTGTCCCTTCAACAGGAGTCACAAGAACTTTTAGCGTACATCGCCACCTTCAATAGGTTAGTGGCAGAGACGAATTGGCGGGCGAACGCGCCAGCGAAGGTGGCATGGCGGGCGCCGCCCCTTAGTGGGGGCTGCCCAGCCGGCCTCCTCCCCCCCCTCTACTCAAGCAGGGCAGGGGGGCAGGGGTGGGGGAGGAACACGGAGCGCGCGAAATGTAAGGGGCGGGGCGGGGAGCCGAGGGAGAAGCCGGCCTCATAAAGGGCACGGGTTTTTTCCAAACACATTCTCCCTCGGTTTCCTGCCCCCACCGGATCGTGGATTTTGTTTCCCACCCACCCTCCCAAGAAACAAAATGTCTGTAATGATTTGTCTTTTGTTTTGCAGGTCGCCCAGCGGAGTTACATTGCGATCCCTGTAGCGAAGTACTGGCAGGCCCATAGGGGAACGCTCAGCCAACAGCTTAGATCTTACGGCGCCCCAAGAGTACTAGGCTCAGGGGAGGCCCTGGAAAAAGGGGAGGGACGTAGGGGACTTGGGAGCCAATTCCAAGCCCAAAATTGCGGGGGGGGAGGAATCAACATAAACTTACAATCAAGGCCATAAAGGGAAGTCGGTCGGGGGGGAGCAAGTGGAGACTACGGGGGCTCAGGTAACGGTGAAAAAATCAGCAAGGGGAAGTCTTCACGGAAGGAGGGGGGCATGAGGGGGAGGGAGGTGGAGGATCCAAGATAGTGCAGCTAGGCGAATAGAGGGAACAGGGGGGAGGTAGCCAGCCACAAGGAATAAGGGGGGGGCAAGGACCAAAAGCTGGGGGACAGGAGACGGGGTACGGAAGAACAGGGCTGGGAAGTCTGCCTCCGGGGGGAAAGGGAGTTAGGAGATGGAGGGGCAGAAACAGCAGGGAGGGGGGGGTTGGCGGGACCCAAAAACTGGGGACCTGGTGAGTGGAGGAGCAAGCGAGGGAAGGAAGGAGATGGGATAGGGTACACCTAAGAGATATTACGCCGGCAGGGGGGGCACTGGGCCAGACTCCACAGGGAGGCCTGGGGGAGAGGGAACTGGGAGGATTTAGGGGCTTGGCAAGACGGATGGGAGACATGGGGGGCAGCATAGATAGGATAGGGCTTCCGGTACAAGCGGCACTTGGGGGATGGAGGGTGGGGGCAGAGTAGAGTAGAAAGGCCAATATTAGACAGGCATCGCAAAGCGATGACCATATAGGCAGGCAGAATGTTGTGGGCCGGCACCGGAGGGCGGTGTAATACGGCTTTAACGTACGGATGTGGGATATGTGTAACGTTGGGGCACTTGTGGTGGTGCCGGTATAGGAACCTGATTACTAGCGAGGCACCGCGTGGCTGCCGGTTTTACCTAGACCCAAACACAGGACACGGTGAAGTGTCGGGGGGGGGGCAGGGGATTCACAACAAAGACCTAGAGAAAAAAGGGGGGGCCTATGTCAAAAGTCGCTCAAGGGAAATCAACAAACGGCCAGGGGCAGAGAGAGGTTAATAGCAAGGGCCGGGCTCAACCTGAGGCGTCCACCGGACGAGGAGGGTAAGGGAGAGGGGGGAGGGCAAGGGATGCCTAGGTAGCCGCACACAGAGTAGTATACCTGTGGTGGTGAATTACGGATCGCCTGTAAGATAACTCCAAGACTTTATGCAAAATAAAGCTGCTGAGGCATTTTACTCTTCCAACTTTATAAGGTGTCTGAGTTGTTTTTTCAAAGTGTGATGTATGACATGTGCTGGGTGCTATGAGGGAAGGAGTGGGGGGGAGTGAGGGGCCAGGGCATGGAGGAGGGGGGGAGGCCAGGCACTGGGGTGCCCACGCTATGGCCAGATGACAAACCACGTGGCGAATCCTCCTGCCCACTGCGCAGATTACATAGACCTGTTAATTCAGCTGGACCACTGATTACAAGAGCGTAAGACTGACTGCTTGCGCTCGGAGGTGCATCCCTTGTACGTCCGATCCAAAGAGAATACCCCACGCTACACAGAAAGCAGACCAGAACCCATGCAGTTGGGTAATGTTTGAGGACCTTTGACCAGAGAGGAGAGACCTTAACCGTTATGTCTCTACTGTGGCAAGTGTGGCCAGTTCTGAGAGACTGTACAGTCAAACCACCTAGGCAAACGGTGGGAACTTTGGACACCGCAAACACAGACAGTAAACTCTCGGAAAGCGGCACAGCCCGATAAGAGTAGAGGCAAGCTTGTCAAGCAAAGCAAAGGCATCTTTGGTCTTGCATCTTGCTATAACCGTTGTGCTCATCTGTCCCCAACAATCGCAGAAGATGCACACTCTCGAAGCATACGTGGATTGCGGGACTGTGGCCAAATACATGGTATCCCGTTTCTACAGTGGATATTGTAGTAGCCATAGACGGCACACAGTTAACAGTACACAGAAGAAGTTGTGGTACTCTGCCAGGACGGACATCGGGAATCTCTTGCGTTTAATCTCATCAGCACCCCAAAGTTCCAAATCCTATTGGGCTTGCCCTGGCTCGAGTCCCACAACCCAGGTATCGATTGGCGAGCTTAAACCCTAACCTTCTCGACAGCTACCCACTCTCTCTCCGCAGGGCCATCAAGGGGCTTAGACCGTGTTTTGGGCACTGTGGGGACATTGCCACCTGAATATACAGACTATCAGGGCATCTTTCAAAAGGAACAAGCCAATACCCTGCCTCCACACAGACCCTATGACTGCTAAAGCGATCTTGTGCCAGGCGCACAAATAACTTGTAGTCGCATCTACACCCTGACGGAGCAAGAAAACTAGCATCTCTATGCATATCTAGACCAGTATCCGGCGAATGGGTTTTTACGGCCATGGAAGTCTCCTGCAGCCTCGCACCTCTTCTTTTTCCCAAAGGAGGGGGATCCACGTACCTGTGATTGATTTTAGAGCCTTAAATCTGATCACAGTGAAGAACAGATATGCGCTGCCCCTAATACCTGTGCTCTTGGATCAAGTAAAGGATGCTAACATCTACATGAAATTGGATCTTAGGGTGGGGGGGGGCATACCATGTGGTGCGTGTCAAGGCTGGCGATGAACAAAATTTGGTTTCTATGAGAAATCAGTCATGCAACTCTACTTATGCAATGCTCCTGCAGCGTTTCAGTACTTTATTTGTATTTGTTTATTATTTATATCGTGCACCAAACCCTGAGGTAACTGGGCTCTTGAAAAACTTAGTTATTACATACATGATAAAGAAAAGCAAATTACATTACAATCAAGTGTGGAGCTAACGAGAGGGACCCTGGTTACAGATGGCACAGATGGGTCAGATGGCAGGAGATAATGAACAATGCAGTAGGAGAGATAATGTACCATAATGTGGATGACCCGTAGACAGTGAACAATGTATAAATAGGTGGCGGTCAGATAAGCATAGTACTGAAATCTTAGTGAGGAGGCTTAATGCTCAACCAGTTTTTTATTTTGGCTTTGAAGGAGAGGAAGGAGGGTTCTTCTCTGAGGGGGATAGAGTTTCATCGTTTAGCAGCTTGGACTAAGAGGCTGGCTCCTCTGGCTGTTTTTAGATTGAATCTTGGTACCACCAGGTTGTGAGAATGAGATGATCTGGTGGTGCATGCTGGAAGGTGTTTACATATATTGTCAGACAGATATTTCGGGGCTGAGTTTGTGAGACATTTGTGTGTGATGGCCAAGGTGCGTAGTGTGATTCGGTCACGGATGGGCAACCACTTGGCATTATGTCTGTGAATTGATATATGGCAGGATCTGGGAAGACTAAGTGCTCCTCTCAGGGAGTTGTTCTGGAGCACCTGGAGTCTGTTTAAGTTGTGTTCGGCAGAACCAAGGAAGTGTGTGTTGCAGTAGTCTGGTTTGGACAGTGCAAGTGCTCTAGCTAACGTTAGGCAGCTACTTGTGGATAAGTAAGATTTACAGCTGTAAATCAGTTTGTTAGTGTAGGCCGTGGAGGACGCTACACTGCTGACTTGTTTTTTGAGGGAAAGAATAGAATCAAGGTAGACTCCCAGTGTTTTTATCTCTTTAGAAACATTAATTATGTTACCGTCAATGACGAACGATAAGTACCTGGTGTCAAGTTTATTCAATCGTGCCTGAGTACCTACAATCATTAACTCAGTCTTTTCATCATTGAGGCATAGTCTGTTGATGGCCATCCAAGCTTGGATTTCAAGATGGATATCGTTCAGTAGTTTTGAGTCATGGTCGTAACAGCCTGTGAGGGGTATGAGGACTTGCGTGTCATCTGCATAGTTGGTGTAGATGACACCCAAGCTGTCCAGCCAGTCGACTAGTAGCTTTGTAAATATATTGTATAGTGTGGGTGACACACAAGATCCCTGAGGGACACCGCAGAGTATGGGTGTGGGGTCTGCTGAGGTGGAGAAGACTCTGGTTGTCAGATTAGATGGGAAGGATTTAACCCAGTCAGAGGTGTTAGTGGAGAATGCTGCAGCTGTGTTAAGGTGGCTGGTGAGAATTTGATGGTCGACAAGGTCGCGGATAAATCTAGGAGCAGGAGGATCGCTAATTTACCTTTGTCCTTCACCTCATCCATTTGGATCCTGTGATCTTGGAGGGCGGTCTCAGTTCCATGTCTGGGTCTGAGGCCTGATTGTCTAAGACCAAGGAGTTCATTCTCCTCTAGGTGCTTCTGTATTTGCAGGTAAGCCACCTGGTCTAGGATTTTTAAGAAGAACAGGACGGTGGGGATGGACCTATAGTTTGTGAGGATATTAGGGTCAAGGTTGTTGTTTTTTTTTAGGAGAGGCGCAGAACCCAAGTTTCCTTACCTGATTAGAGGAAAAGGAAGAGTTTATCAGAGTGGCGATGAAAGGGGCTAGGTTTTTCGCTCCTTCTTTAATGATGGTTGCTGGGCAGATATCCCCTTGGCAGTGAGAGGGTTTTAGACTTTTTATGATGTTTTCAACTTCCTTTGAAGTTACTTCTGAGAAAGTGAAGGGTTTGCAAGAAACTGGACTTTTTGCTGGGTCGGGAGCAGGCTGGGAGCTGCTGTTGAGGGTTGTCTTTTTAGCTTCAATCTTGTTTTGGAGTAGAGTGATTTTATCTGCGAGCGCTTTCTGGATTTTAGTGCACCACTCTGCGTCTTTAATGCAGTCTTGTGAGGGCGGTGCTGGAGATTCAAGCTCCTTGAGGATGCTGAAAAGTTCCTTACTACTAGATTTGGCATTGTAGATTCTAGAGTTATAGGCTTCTTTTTTTGCAGACAGTAAGAAGTGGCAGTAAGAGTCAACGGTATCCACAGCGCTTGTACAGTCTCTTATGATGAGCAAAGAGGTAGCGGGTGTCAAGGAAGTGTGGGTGTACTGCCAGTACACTACCACGTAATTAAGCACAGAAAGAAGGGTCCCAAGACACACTGCGCCAAGAGATGCAAACATTTTTGAACAGCTTGACACGTGTTTCGAGCCAAACCCGGCTCTTCATCTGAGGCTTGATGTTAGAGTTAAGGATTGCATAACGTGGGGGCATAATTTGCCTGTGCAAACTCTTGTGCTTCGCAATTGTGGCAGAGGCTGGACACTGGACAGGTAACAGCTAGAAAGGGCTCAGATCAGGCTGTTCAATCAACATAAATAAATACATTACTGTATTTAACATTTTTGCATCTCTTGGCGCAGTGTATCTTGGGACCCTTCTGTCTGTTCTTTTTTTGCAGAAAGGATTGCTGCTTTGTAGGTAGCGGAGGCTGACGTAAATGTGGTTTTATTGGTGATGGAAGGTGATTTACGCCAAGTGGATTCCGCTGACCTTTTGTAAGGCTTTTTGAACCACTTGTTGAGGTGTGCGATGGGTTTGGCTTTCCTAACTTTAAGAGGAGCTACTGTGTCTACTGCTGATTTAAGAGTATTGTTATACATGTCGACCAATTTGATGGGATTGAGGTTGCTGAACTTGGTCTCATTAAGGATGTCCCTAATGAGGGGCTGGAGGCTGTCTATGGTGATGTTGCGAAAGTTTCTAGATAGTGAAGTGGGGGCTGAAGTGGCTTTAGGGGGGGAGGATTCGGGAATGGAGAATAGGATGAGGTGATTGTCTGACCAGGCTACTGGTTCGTTTTGGAGAATCAAGATGGAGCAGTTGAGATCTGATATCCAGTCCAACGTTCTACCTTTGGAATGGGTAGGTGTTGTAATTTTGTGTATGAAGCCCAGGTTCGTGATGGTATTATCCATAGCTAAAGCCTGAGGGTCATTAGGGTCTTGGAGGCCAAGGTTTAAGTCTCCTAAGAGGATAGTTTGGGATGCAAGTTTGGTGTGAGTGCATAAGAGGTTCATGATATCATCTTCGAAAGATGGAGAGGGGGGCCAGGGGGCCGGTAGACAAGATGCATGAGTATTGTTTGTGTGGGTGAGAATGTTAGTTTCATCAATAGGAGCTCAGCAGAGGAGAAGGTGGACAGGGCTAGGGCTCTGAGGGCTAGGTGGGTTTTGGCAAAGAAGGCCACTCCTCCACCTTTGCCCTAATTTCTATCAGCCCTGATAATGGTGTAACCTTCAGGAAGGGCTATGGAAAGTGCTGGGCCTGCAGCCTGGTGTAGCCAGGTTTCAGTAACAGCCAGGAAGTCTAGGCTATTTGAGATGATGAGATCAGCAATCTCTGAGGCATGGGCCACAAGGGAACAAGCATTAATAAGGGCTCCTTTAATATTAGATGAAGGGGGGGAGGGGGGAGTTGGGTACTTGAGGGGTTGTACTGCAGGGGGAGGGTGGGTTGAGTGGTGTCGGAGTGTGGTTCAGGGAGAGAGGGGGTCCGTGTCTCTATTGGTGTCATGTCGAGGGTTTTTAAACTTAAAGGTGATTTTGTGGATTGGGAAGCGAGAGCCTAGTCTCTGGTTCCTGGTGTGGACTGAGAGTGGATGAGTGGCGTTGGGAGTGTAGCGAAGCACTGTAACTATTCAATGGGGCTGAGCGGGTTACTGGGTTCTATGTTTGGGGGTGCTTTGCTGGATGGTCTGTGATTGAGTATAGGTTGAAGAGATGGTAGGAAGTGCGTTGGGGCGACTGAGTGAACTAGAAGGAGTGAAGCCATGGCCAATGTAACTCTGTGGAAGGATGACATGGCGGTTTGACAACAGGCTGGCTTGGTGCTAGCTAGGGCTGGAACGATCAAACAGAAACTGAGTTGGGGTTGATACGGTGAGTACCTAAGGCAGTTAGTTGAAGTCAATAGGCTAAAGTAAAGTTAATATAGTGGGCGAGTAACGCGCTACAGCATATTGGCATACTACCTTGATGCAAGGGTAGCTGGAGCTAGCACACATCAGTGACAGGCTAAATCGAAATTTGTACAGTGTAAGGATTGGTGCAAAGTTCAACTACGGCAGCAGAATAACAGCCATGGCATCAAAGTAACTACAATAGGCAGCTACAGCACAACACATGATATCGGTCTTACTTGGAACAGGGGTGGCTGGTGCTAACGGGCATCAGCAACAGCCTAATTCGAGAATTGTACAGTGTAGAGATTAATGCAGAGGTAAGCTAAGGCAGCAGATTATCAGCAGTGCCATCAACATAAAATACAATAGGCAACTAGAGCACAACACAAGATGTGATAAGGCTGGTGCTAACAGGAAACAGCAACAGGGTGATTCGAAATTTGTATAGTATAGTGCTTAGTGCAAAGTTCAGCGAAAGTAGCCGAGTCTCAGCAATGGGTTAAATTATGATAATACTGTGGGCCACCAAAGCACAATAGTAAGTAGTAGGGTTAATTCAAGCTAACTACCATCGGAATGGATGTTATGTTAAAGTTAATGCTGTGATCAACTAAGGCCACAGGAAATCACAGTGGGCTGATTTGAGGTAAATACAAGCTGAGAATTTATGGTCCACAATGGTATGCTAAGGGCCGCTATGACGTGCTGAGAATGCTGATGAATGTTGCTGGGTACGATGGTTGCGAGCAATAGTGACTGGATATGATTAATAGAAGGAGGGGAGAGTACAATGGGTTGGTGGACTGGTTAGTGGGTGGCTCCTTTGATTGGGCACAAGATGGACTAGTTGAGCTAGGGGTAATTATCCAATGACGGCAATGCGCTCAGTAGCGCTATGGGTGTCGGTAATGCAAGAGGGATAAGTGTGATGAGAGCACAAAGCGGCATCTGTTGGTAAATTGCTTACCAGGCTCTAGATAGTCATGGAATGACCCGGTTCATGGAGAGGTGGTACGAACAGCAGCATTTCTAGCCTGTGCCTCGGACAGCTCCGGACAGGCTCACGACAGGCGCCTTTGTTGGTGTGCCTTCATTGGGGGGAGCCGGCTCCTGCCTGCGTTTGGTTGGTGGATAAGTCATGCTGGGGACCAATCAGGCGTCAGGGGCGGGAGGCAGGCATACTACGGTAAGAACGATGAACGATGTTCCTACGAGAACTCCTGGCCGTCTGCGCAATTGTTTACATGGATGACATCCTAATCTATTCCACCTCACACAAAGACAACGTGCAACACGTGAGAGCGGTTCTGGAGGAACTATGGCAGTACAAGCTCTACGCAAAACTAGAGAAATGCACCTTCCATGTCACCGAAGTAGAGTTTCTTGGGTTCATCCTGACGCCACAGGGAGGTTTGTATGGACAACCACGAGGTTGAAGCGATTCTTCAGTGGCCTTCACCCACCTCCATTAAGACCGTCCAGAGTTTCCTGGGATTCGCTAATTTATATCGGTGGTTTATACCAGACTTTTCCAGCATTGTAGATCACATCACTACTCTCAAAATAAGGCCTTTTCTTCGACCCCAGACGCTGGACAGGCATTTAATACCCTAAAACAATGCTTCACTACAGCCATGATCTTGCAACACCCAAAACCAGAACTCCCATACCTAGTGGAAACCGATGCCTTCAATGTTGCTATGGGCACTGTACTGTCTCAGCTCAATCCAGACACTTGGCAACTCCACCTGTAGCGTTTTGGTCTAAGAAGTTCACACCAGCAGAAAGAAACTATGCTATAATGGACAGGGAGCTGCTAGATATCAAAGCCACCTTCAAAGAATGGCGGCATTACCTCTTAGGGGCACGACATCCTGTTAGGGTAATCACAGACTATCTGAATCCCAATCCACTAGACCATTAAGATGGGCTCTGTTCTTAACAGAGTATGATTTCGTAGTAAGTTATAGACATGGAGTGTGCAATGGGAAAGCTGATGCCTTATCTCCAATAGGATACACGAAGAAGGAGAGTGTGCGCCTATGCAACCCCTGACCAGTTGGCAATAGTCCCAGAACACAAGCTGTTGGGAGCCGTGAGCACCACACCCACCGACCTGACACTGTTGCAAGAGGCGATCCAACAGACGTTTGTGCCAGCAGAACTACAGGCCTGGATGGCTCTAGACCCACAACAAGAAAACCCAAACAGTCTTCCCTACCATAAGGGGTGCTGGGCCAATGCCAAGCATCCCATTCTCTTTTGCGGCGCAAGCTACATTAAAAGGGGCAGTACCTGTGATGGGAGCGACACAAGAGGAGGCTAGGGGACAGCAGGATGACCCGCAGGAGTCCAAAATATTGGCAGCAATCCTGTATTTAAAATCATCGCTGGAGGGTAAAATTGAGGCAGTAGGCATAGATGTGAAGCTCCTCCACCAGGATGTTCGATTGTTGGCAGAGAGGGTAAGCACTGCAGAGACTACACTGAAAGAACTGGTTCCCACGGTGACAGATCACACAACGAAGCTTATAAACCAGAAATGCTGCATTGGAAGCCAGGATTGAGGAGGCGGAAAGGTCGGTCCTGCAGAAACAATGTGCGACTTCTCGGTTTGCCGGAGAGAATCGAGGGCAGGGACCCGACATGATCTGTTGAGACGCTGCTGTTACAAGAAATTGGGCCTGAAAAGCGGTCCCAGGTATTTGCGATAGAGAGAGCTCATAGGTTCTTACAACGGAATCCCTTGCAGGCTCTCATCCGAGACCGGTAATTGCACAAATCCTGAATTTTCAAGATCAAGAGGTGGTGCTCCGCTTCTCTAGATAAGGAGGTGCCATAGGAAGATGGGGATTCAGTAGTTGCTATATAGCCAGACTATGCTTGCTCCCTTGGTGCAGCAGAGACAGAACTCTTTTATCCCGATAAAGGCACAGCTTAGACGCCTAGGTATTAAATACATGCTGATGTATCTTTCAAGGCTGAAGGGCCTGCTTGGAAAGGGGAGGCAAACTTCCTGGAAACTCCAGCAACAGCCAACATGTGGCTGGATAATAATAACCTGTGTGATAAAGAAGATGCAGTCCCACCGGGCGAAGGGGGCAACTCCTGAAGAGGGTAGACTGGTGTTGGTGGAGGAAGCTCTGGCGCAATATGGAACTGGATCAAGAAGCTAACTATGGAATGTGATCGGATAAGGGGCAACTCGAAAGTGATGCAAGTGTCGGAACAGTTGGAATGATTGGTACGAGGGCTGTAAGGTTGCAGTTACAAATGTGCTACTAATGTACAGTGGGGTGGTAATGACGCCAGCAGATGGTGTTAGGACAGTCCCAGGCGTTGCGGGGGTGTTTTGATTTGGTTTGTTTGTGGTTTAGAGCTCAGATACAGTATGTACGAGACAGTGAAGTGAATAGAAAGCAGACAATGTGACCTTTGTGGAATATGTGACCGGGAAATGGTGGGTGGACGTTATCGAATAGTGATGAATCAAGAGCACTCGATGTATAGCAAAATGACAGGTGGTAAGGAGAAGCTGGGAGGAGGAACGGAATTGGTTACATATGAAAATGTCCAGATTGAATATATTGTCTTGGAATGTTAAGGGTTTGGGGACCCATATGAAGAGGGATAGGGTGAGGTGCTTCCTCAGGAGGAACCGGGTGTCAGTGGCGTTACTACCAGAGACACATTTGCTCCCATAGAGTCAGGAGCAATTAGTGTCTAGGTGGGGTGGGGTGAAATACGGGTCGACATATTTCTAGTTTGCAAGAGGGGTTCTCATTTGGGTAGATGTAGCGGCACCACTGAGGGTGTTGGAGGTTGTGAAAGATAACGAGGGCAGGTATGTTATTCTACGGGGGTACATAGGCCAGAAGGAGTGTTGCATAGTGAACTTGTACTTTCCAAACACCAGGATCCTGGCCTATGTGAAGAATTTTAGCTGTTAATTGGCTAGCAGGCGAGACCTGCTGTTCATTTGGGGGCAGATTTTAACTGTGTGCATGATGCCATATTGGATAGATTGACGCCCCCTAGAGGTGGTCCCTCCATTGCTACGGTGGCTCTGAAAGTGGTCCTATTAGAATTGGCACTAGTGGATATCTGGCGGGAGCTGCATATGGGTGTGAAGGGATACTCTTTTTATTCGCGCCCACATGACTTACATACACTGATAGGTCTTGGCGAGATAAATCCTTTTGGTCAATTATTGAAGGTTCCTTTTGGAAATCTCTGTTGAGACTACCGAAAGCTATCTCTATATGTCTATTGAGATATGAATTGGGATTAACCTCTCTTTGCACAATGTACATGTGGAAGCTGTACAGTTTATATCGGAAGTGCATCATGACCTCCAAAGAGAATACTATTTTAAATGTATTCTCCAAATACATAAATGTAACCACTCATGTAACTATTTCAGTTTGGCGCACAAAAGTCGAAGAGTTTCTGTTAGAGGCCGATGTTTCCAATGATTTATTGATATCCAGTCCAAACAAAGCGAAAAACAAAATCATGTTGTGGTATTGGATCAATACACGCTCACAATGTTTAGAATGCAAACATTCAAAAATGTTTCCTACTGTAACCAAAAAACGAAGGGTTCCAGAATCTATGTACTGTTATTCCCTGATTTTAAATATAGGGATCTTTCCATCAGGTTTAGATTCAATGTATGGCACACTAAAGATGTTCTTACTAAATGGAAACTAATGCCCAGTGCTGAGAATATCTGTCGCTTTTGTAAACATCCTGAAATGCCTGAAACCTTGCCTCATCTGATAGCTGCTTGCCCTGCGCTTCTTCAATCTAGGATTGTTCATTTTAAGCGTCATTTTGAAGTTGTTGACAGCTACAAACTTTTGGATCATGGTATATAATACCATGATCCAAAATGAACAAAGTAAAAACTGCTGTTATCAACTTTTTGCTGTCACTTAATCTTAAAGAAGGCATCTCTGGATTGTAACAAGTTCATTTTAAAGCATGGGATATAATAATTTGTAAAAAAATCTTGAAATATGTATAGGTAAGAATTGTCCCTATATTTTTCTTTTTAATTTTGTTTTTAACTTTATGGTGGAATCAAATGGAAAAACTATTTAGATTTAAATGACAACCGTCAAAAATATTTTTTAGTTTTGATGTTAATAGTTAACATTGTATGTTTGTAAATATATAGAAAAGTTGATTTATCAACTATAACACTAAAAAAGAAATTAAAAAAATACAGATTGATCATTTATTTGTAGGTTCCGAAAATGTGGGTGACTGTATGGGGGCAGAATATACCGGCCGCATGATGTCTGATCATTCACCGCTGCTGTTAGTATGGGAAATGGGAGACACTAGATCCCCGGTCCCAACTTGGCGCTTATCTGTGACGACACTGGAGGATAGGGCTTTTTCTGAGGCATTGGGAAGGACAATTGAACAATACCTCGAAATAAATGTGGGAAGTGTAAGAAGCTGGGGCACGGTGTGGGAGGCAAAGAAGGTGGTAGTAAGGGGCGAGACAATTTCAGGAGCGGGTGAGATTCGTAGGCAATTGAAGAAAGAACTGGAGGCACTAGAAGAGGAGATTGCAAGACTAGACACATGAGACCCGACAGGGTCAAATGCAGAGTTTGTCCTTGCTGAAATGCACATGAAGTGTGAGAAGGCCTGGGGTAGGCTATCGAAATTTTACTATGCAGCAAAAGTGGAGCAAACACACAGGGAGGGGGATAAAGCTGGGAGAAAGTTGGCCTGGCTGTGTAAGCGTGAACAACCTAGGACGATGACAACAATGCTGGGTGATGAGAGCGGGGCCCAATGGATGTCCCAGATGGCTATAAATGACATTTTTGAGGAGTTTTATGTGCAGCTTTATAGTCATGGCCTTCTTGTGCCACAGGACGAGATCAAGGCAGCACTTGAACAGATTAGCCTCCTGCGTCTGTCAAACGAGCAGGCAACAGATTTAGACAAACCCATTACTGTAGAGGAGGTAAAAGATGTGATTGTAACGTTAGCATCGGGCAAGGCCCTGGATGGGGACAGATTGCTGTCAGAATTGTGCAAAGAATATAGCTCCTTGCTGGCACATCCACTACAGTAGGTGTACGAGGAGGCATATGAAAGGGGTATTTTACCGCCAGGTATGAGGGAGACTTGGGTGACGCCAATACTGAAGCTGGGGGAAACCCCCAGAGAGCTGCGATTCATTTCGCCCACTGGCCCTCCTAAACTATGATGCCACAATTCTCACAACCATGTTAGCAGGCCGGCTATGTAGAGAAATAGCAACCTTAATACACTCGGGCCAGACAGGGTTCATCCCCGGCAGTCCCTAAACCTCAGGAGGCTACAGCATGTGATAGATCACACTAAAGGGGGCCGTGAACTGGTGGAATCACTAGATGCAATAAAAGCTTTTGATTTGGTGTATTGGGAGTGGATCTATGCAGTCCTAAAGAGGTTCAGGTTTGCAGACTGTGGGAGGGCTGCCCTTTATCACCAATGGTCTATATATTGCTACTAGAACCGATAGCGGGATACTTGAGACAGGAGTACCTAACCGCAGGGATACTGATTGATGATAGGAGATATCTTATCTCACTATACGCAGATGATGTGCTGTTGCATCTTTGTGAACCGGGGCATAACCTCCCCATCATTATGGATGTCCTAACAGACTTTGCAAGACTGATTGGGATTAAGTTTAGCACAGAAAAATCCTGTTTATTTCCACTAACGGGGCTTAAAGAAGAGGACGAGCAGGATCTCCCAGAGCTGGGAATGAGGTGGGAAGTCCATAAGTTCAAATATCTGGGAGTACAGATACCACACGATTTGAGGGACATGCAGAGTAAGAGCTTTAGATGGGATAAAGCACTCTATGAAGTTCGGGGCACACCTGCCGCTCTCATTCATGGGCAGAGTGTCCATAACAAAGATGGTGATGCTTCCAAGACTACTGTTTGCTTTTTCAAATGTATGCTATTAACAGAACCAGGTTTCTTTCGGCACCTGGAAGGGATACTAAGAGTTTCTGTGGGGGGTAGCCGCTGCAGGATTGCTCTGAGTACACTATACTTGCTGCATAGTGAGAGGGGAGTCCAGCTACCGCAATTCGAATGGTATTACTTGGCAGCACAGTTGAGATATGCAGTGATGTGGTTGGCAGATGGGGTAAACACAGTAACTCGACTGCTGCAGAAGGTAGTGATGCCGACCAGGCTAAAGGAATGCTTATGGGCCCCCGGAGGATTGCATAAGTGCCTAATGTCAGCTGGTACAGTTAGGTAGGCAAATATGGACCAGGGCCTTAAAAATGGTGAGCTCATCATGCCCGTATGCTAGAAGTGCTACATTGCTGGCATATGCCTGTACTGATCGTAGGGAGCTTGGGGAGGCCAGGCTATGGGAACGTTATGGTTTGTATATGTGGGGGGACATGTTTGAAAATGGGCAGTTCAAGGAACTAGAAGATCTTGGGAATGTGGATGGCTTACCAGAATGGCCATTTTTTACGATATATGAGGATGGGTAGGGTTGCCAAGCGGATATGGGGAGGGTTCCCTGAAGAACCGACGGAGGATGAGCTACTCTCCCTATTATATCAGCTGGAAGATGGTGTTAAACAGACCCCTAGAATATATGATTGTATCAAAGGGACGTGTAAAAATGCACATGATAAACTGAGGGGTAAATGGGAAAGGGATGTTGGGACGCAGATTACCAAAGTACAGTGAGAGCAGGCTTTGTTTTTTGTAAGAAGTGTCATACGTAATGTGCGGTTCCGCTTAATACAACTTAATATACTGCATAGGACATACATGGGCCCTGGTAGAATGGCCAAGTTTGCCGGTGAGGGCATTAGGGGCTGCCCGAGATGCGGGCTGCCGATCTGATGCATATGATATGGAGCTGTGCTGTGGTATGGACCTTTTGGGATTGAATAGAGAAGACTTGCAGGGAGGTGGGCATAGCTTGGTTTGAGTGTACCCTGCTGGAGTGCCTCCTAGGTATCTACCCCAGGCCAGCTACGCATAGTCACGTGGTGAAGTTCATGGACTTAGCATGCATACTGGCAAAGAGATGTTTGGCTATGACCTGTATACAGAGAATGGCAAGGGGATTTTAAACGCTGGAGCCTGGCAGAAATTAGAGTGTGGGCGGGCGCCAGGCAAGGGTTGGAAGATGAGCAGTCGGATCAATTGGCTGCATTGGAGAAACTGCTACTGGCAATGTTCCCGCCATCAGATGACAGACCACCCTGAGGGGAAAATGAAGTAGAGAGTCAGACACTGTACTGTAAGACAAGTAACGAAATTGTGAAGAGATGTGTCTCACCCTTGATGTGGGCATTGCCCCCAGAATGCTGACTGGACTGTGAGTATGGCAGCAAGCATTGTTCCGTGAGTGAGAAAAACAGTTGCCTGAGCTCTAGTGTGTAGTAGTTTTAGTTGTTCTTGTTGGAGGTTAAATGGAGACGAGGGGTACAGGAAAGTGATGTTAATGCAACTGAGGTGCTCATTGTAACAGACATAATTGTTGATTATAGACAGTTCTTTGAGTTGTATTTTTACTGTTTCTGTACCATGAACATTAAAAAAGAAAAAGCAATAAACAGATTTAAAAAAAAAATATCTGAGTTGGCCACCAGGGGGCGCGCAGATGTACAGCTCCTCCGTGTGAGCTCCTGCCTTGAGGTCCGGAAAACGGAATGAGCCCCCGCTTTTGAACCCCCCCTCCCACAAGAGGAAAGTCAGTCCGATCTTTCATGAAGGCCCCTCCCCACATGGGAAGAAATTCGAAGAAAATCAGACAAGTAATGCCCACGAAATTATCGGGTGACAGTTGCTGCGTTGTGAGCAGGGCCCACAGCCGAATCCGGCGCTGACGCAGAAGGAGAGGCGAGGGGAAACATCGGAGGCCGCCGCCTGAACTGGGATCTCCTGAGGCAGGTGTTTATGACCCAGCTCCGGACAGCCCTGCCACGGCGGACCGGAGGCACGGAGTGGATGGTAGACAAGCTCCAAACAGCTCGACGACCGTGCTCTGGCACGCATAACATACCTAGTGAGAGCCGAGATCACCTACCTCGCAGGGTTGGAGGGGCCCTGAGAGCTGACGTCTCCGGTGATGGCGTGAGATCCCCCACGAGGATTCAGTGAACGGGAGGCCTGCGATCCATATTCTGCCCGGAGGCGCGAGGAGAGACATCCAGGACCCGCGCAGTCAAACTAACGGAAGCTGCAATACCAAAGTGGTGGAGGACGCAGAGCCCCGCTCGTGTTGGCAGACCCAGGCGGAACAGCTTAGTAGCAGCGGAAAACCAAGTTCGTATACATGCGCCCCTCACCAGCAGAGCAAAGATGAAAAATCAGCCGCGGACCTACCGCCAGGACCTGTGCTGAATCCAGGCGGCATATTTGAACAGTGCAAGCCTCTGATCCGGGCTGGAGACGCAGCGGGCCCTGGCTGACGACCGGTGATCCCAGCACTTCTGTACATAGATAACAGGCCCGCCACATCAGCAGAGGACAATCATTGGTCGCCCAAGGAGACACGCATCAGCGCCCGCCGGAGCCGCACCGGGACCTTGGCTGACAGGTGGTGATCGCCACACTCCGGGGCCTAGACAAAGGGCCCGCTACATTAGCAGAGGACAGCCATCGGTCGCCCAAGGAGACACGCAGCAGCGACCCAGGACCCACGAGTCGGGGCACATTGTCAGCGCACACCTGCAGCAATAAGACCAGGCAAGTCTGGCCCAGTGTGGGGTGCGGGGCAAGTTGAGAGACTTTTTCAGCCCACATGACAGCATAATGGTCTCTGCTTCGTGCCTACGACTATCAGTAGCAGGATACAAAGCCCCATCTGTGCAGTAAAAATCTCCATCCGTTGGCCCACATCCGAAGCAGAGACCGGGGGCCACAATTTGCCCCCTATTTACAACCCAGCCCCAGACAACCCTGTCCCAATGAACCGGGAGCACGAAGCAGGTAGAAGAGACACCCCAGCACCAGTGATTGTAACGGATCCTGCAAGTCCCGAGATCAGCTACCCCAAATGAATGAGGAGACCCTGTGGAACCAACGCGTCCGGCGAAGGCGTGGGATCCCCCTCTAGGAGTCAGTGACTGGGACACACCCAAAGCTGAAGAACAATCTTGGGGATGTGACCGAAGGTCCACACACAACCCTGCGGCAATACATTAAGTGACAGTTGTTGGCCTATGCTTGCTTAGGTATAGAATACACTGCCCCATAGAGTCGTGTGGGTGAAAGTACAATACGCCCCTGGCACAGCACAGATCAAGAAAACTGTCCTCCCTAATAATTAGCACCTAGGGAACATTAATAGGAGCTCTACAGCATCGGACACCACATTTACAGTTAAAGCTACCGAGGTCTCGAAAACAGATATTCCCGGCAACCCCTCTACTAGAGTGAACGTCCACACCGCGAGTGAGCACATTCCAGGCGAACCAGGAGGCTTCCTGGCCCAGCATTTGCACTATATCATACCACTATGACAGCTCACCTAAGCATCTAGGAGACGTGTCTGAGGTGGAACAAGCACCCTCAGTGAACAGCTTGCACCAACGATCGTGAACATATGCTCCACCCAAGTGGGCAAGAACAAACCTGAGGCCTGTGTGTGCCAGTCCCGTGCTCTGCGCGCCATTTCTACCTCCAACAGTATCTCCCATCAGAAGACAAGTGAGAAGGGTGCAGATACCAGGTACTAGACTCAGAATCAGACCATTCTCCTTCAAGTTCAACGACCAAGTAATAACGCACCACAACTTCCAAGGCCAGACCATAGGTCGAGCGATAAAGTAAGACCGCAAAGAGTGATTGACCCGGCGAATACTGAAAACCAAGCTTCCCCTATTGCATAACCCCAGCCCATCAGCCGTCAAATCTGCACTAACCAGAGCCCCGAAGAGACCACTAAAGGGGGCGACTAAAGTGCATGAACGTGCAACAGAAGCTCGCCATCTACGCATACGCTCTAACAACTCATTACACCACCAGCCCCAGAATGGCATCCACGGCAAGCTCGAATGTTGAAACTGCCGCCACGAAAGGGGACATTGCTGCCTTACTGACAGAAATAAAAAACATGGGGGCCAATATAGGCGGGAAAATTGATAAACTCACGCAACGCCTGGACAACATCGAAGATAGGCTGGAAGGAGTCGAGAACAACCAAGCCTCAATAGACATCTTAGAGACACAGCTGGCCCACAGAATAACAGGCTTAGAGCAGAGAGAAGAGGAGCTCAAACTTAAAATGGACGATTTGCGCCATTTTAAGAATTTCCACAGACCCATCACAAGTTTTGGAGCGCCACCAAAGATGGTTGCTGAAAGATAGACCACCGTAAAATATTTTCTAAACCCTTTTTTTTTTTAAACAGCAGCTGTCATTTTTTTAGGCCACAGAGGATGTACATTGGGAGACCTGCACAATCTCCGAACTCACAATTTTCTTTAGTTTCCCCATGTCTTCAAAGTGGTATGTGCAGTACTTTTCTGAAAATCCGGGTCTGTCACACTGTCCATCGCAAGCTAGCCTGAACCGTTTGCCAGGGAATGTGCTTTCAATTGACATCTGTTCAATTTTCCAGGCTTGACTAATAGCGGGGAATAAGAATTCCCTTTGATATTTGTAGTACTAGGTTTGAGCAAGGAAGTGAAGTACCACACAAATTGACAGAAACTGGACATCTTATTTAAAGTCGATCCACTGAAAAGTAAAGCTGATGAACACAGTAGATTTCCAACTGGCACTTTGCCCAGCATCGGTTGCTCCGACCATGAAAATGTATCATGGAGGTGGACACAGGTGGCTTGGATTTTCAGGTTAGTGCCTTGTAATACACGAGTCACATTCACCAATGGCTCCTACCATATTTTCCCCCTCACTGGATGGACACATTTTAGCATCAGTATAATCTCTACCAGGCAACTGTGGAATACAATGTATTTGTGCTCCTTTATTAGCCAATCGTCCTGCATAAATGTGGTTTGTGACTCAACTGTGGGGGACAAATCGCCCAAACTGCAGTCGAGATCTTTGGCAAGTTCCTCGGTCAAATGCGTTGAAACTTCAGTCTCTGTTAGTTCAGCTTGTGTTATTTACACACAAATTGGAGAAACTGTCAACATGAAATGTTTATTGGGTGGAACTTTTTTTTGCAGGTGTAGATTGTGTCAAGTGGTCTGCGAGGAATTCCAATGCATCTTCATTATATTCAGTTTCTTCTTGTTGAGTTTTCACATTGTAGCGGTCACATTCAATTCAGTTTCAGGCCATTGGGCATAAACATCAGGAATCTGCGTATTGACAGGACCACGCCGCGCCTCAAATAGTAGTTGCTCCATGGTGAAATCTCTTTGGCAAGCAACATCTTTGGTTTAATTTGTTGTCTGTGTCTTTATACTTCTTTTCCTTCTGGGCATCTATGAGATGTGTTGTAAAAACATGTTCAATGTATAGCACACATACAGCAGATAGCACTTTCAATACAAAAACATGTCATGAAGAAAACACCAGCCCAAAACACTTCTAGAAAATGAAATTGTTTGTTACTTACCCTTGTTTTCTTTATTTTCTGTCAAACCATGGTCTTCTCTATAACAACAGCAAGCTGAAAATAACAGTTTTGTAAAGAAACATATTTAAATATCTACAAACAGAACCGACTTGATTGAATTAAACAAAATGAATACATAAAAATGTATTACAAATGCTGTTTGATGTCTAATTTTATCCAATAGTAGTTTGTTCACCTCTGATCCATGGGCCTTCTCTTCTAACTCCACACCTTGTGCACATTCCTTGAATAGAATATTCATTAAAAAAACAAAAGTCAATCGTATTGGAAGTTAAAATTTTTCATCGCACACAGCCATTACACACATACCCTCGCAAACAGTATACGTCATTTAGTCAAAATATACATTTCAAATTTCACCTGTTAGCCATCCGAGATGGCAAGTGTACTTGATCAGAGATCACTGTGCAAAACATACGGTTTGTAATGGTGCCCTCAAACATTTTGCAATGTATTATGCATTAGGGAGGAAGTGTAACGTTAGAACTGAAATCAGAAAAGCTTGAACCACTGCACGTTTATATGCATGTCACTGTCTAATAGTATCCTATGTAGGATTTACTTTCTTTCATTCAAGGGAACTGCAAGTATTCATACCTCCATACTCTGGACCAGCCGCAAAGGACGATGTAATTGTGGTCGAAGTACCAGCATCCCCCTGTAACACAGTACTTGTTTTCAGTACAGATGAAAACAGCGAAATGGAACTCAGACAATGCTACATATAAAGAGAAACCCATAAATGCCACCTAGTGTAAACAACCGACAGGATACATAAACGTTTTCATGTTATTTGAAATTCCAAGCATAATACATTCTCATAAAGGCAAAGTGAAATAAAATTACCTGATAGGCGCTTGAGTTTGTTGTTGACTCCGGAAAAGAAATGGATGCAGAATCTTGCTCCTTCATTTTCAGTGCATTGTCATAAAGTGGTACAAGGGAAAATTACAGTTGTATTAGATATGTGGGAAGGTCCAACTGTCATGAATATGAACTTCTGAAAGTCTGTAGGGCTCACCATTGGTATACTGGCCGTGTCAGTGGTTTCGTCACTTGAGAGGGTCAGTGCTTCCGTCAGTATACTTTCCTAAAAAAATGCACATATCAGGCTACCGATTACAAAAACATTATGCTTCTTTTGGAGGGCACTATGGCATTGTTTTCTATGGTCATAATTACTTCATTTGAAGCTCCATTAACCAGGGACAGATGTATAGTAAAATGTGGTATAGTTCAAATGTAATACAATCTGGTAAATATGCAAACTTTAGTAAGACACATTTACACAGAAAGCACCAATCCGTTCATGAAGTTACCTTTTCAGTACCCCACCGCTTACAGCTAATTCATCATCCGGGACTCACCTGAGGCAGCAAGTGCATCAATAGAGTTTGAATTGCATTTGGAAGCAATTTACAAAACACTCTATGTCGATGCTTTTTTGTGTACTTCGATTGGTCGTACATATCGTCTGTAAAATGCAGGCTGCAGATGCAGAATCGATTGGCCCTCTGGTCCTTCAAGACATTCTGTGCTCTACTTTCAATCTCGTCCACCGCAAAACCACAATATCAAACCCATCTTCTTATTAAATCAATATCCTTCGGGAATGTATGCAGGACTGTGCCCTGCCTTTTGACATGGCTCCTAGAAGGGCAACCCAAAACCATACAAGCAGGCATTCTTGATAAATCTATAAGATCTAAATAAAAAAAAAGTATAAATAATTACAAAAACATTGTACTGTATGCATAATATTGATGGAATTATATCACAGCTTTCTATGCAATGTTTGTTTTGGTCAAAGAAGCGAAACCTGTGTAGTGTAGTGGAATATACACTGGGATAACTTTCATACAGAATTGATTGATATAACACAAATCCTAACGTGTTACTCGTCCGTTGAATGTACTTTCATGCATCAAAAGGAAACATGCCTATAGACATGGTCTGAGAAAGATTTGATTCTATTACAATGGACACTGATGAAATGTGCTATATATCGAGATCAAAACACTTGAAACATTAGACAATGGTAAAGTCATTGAGATGAATGAACATTACACTAATGCGTACATTCGGTCGAAATCGAAATAGATAGAACATTTGAGATCAGAAATATATGTATGTAGAGAAGTTAATAGGTGACCTGCCCTTACCTTCACTAACAAACACTTAGATTCAGCAAGCAGGGGAGTTAGTAGCAGGAGAACAGGTAGCACGATCAAGAGTTGACTTCCAGTGCTCAGAGATGTTCTCCGGCTAAATATCAAGGGGTTTATAAAGGATTAGAAAAGTGGGTGTGTATGTGAATGCGTCACATGTTTCTGGCGGGGTCTGCTAGAGGGGAGCCTGGAGACACTGGGTCTGGGGAGGCCACGTGAACAATGGCCCCTGTGCGGAAGATACCTTTGAAGTGTACATGGTGTTTGACACCTTGGCTGGTCCCACCCTGCCAGCCCCCTTAGGAGGGCACGGCCACAGGTGTGAACTGCCATTGATAGTGGAGGGGGGATGGATGGGCAAGAGGCATGCAGAAAAGGCCTGGAACACTGCTGAAGGGAGAGACACACTTATGTGGATTGCAGGGGCGCGGTCTGCTTGAGGGGAGCCTAGAGTCACTGGGGAGGATATGTTAATAATGGCCCCTGTGCGGGAGATATCTTTGAAGGGCACATGGTGTTTGACACCTTGGCCGTTCCCACTCTGTCAACCCCATTGGGAGGGCACGGCCACAGGTGCGAACTGCCATTGATAATGGAGGGGGGATGGATAGGCAAGAGGCGTGCAGAAAAGGCCCGGAACACTGCTGAAGGGAGAGACACACTTATGTGGATTGCAGGGGCATGGTCTGCTTGAGGGGAGCCTGGAGTCACTCGGTCTGGGGAGGCCGTGTGTACAATGGCCCCTGTGCGGAAGATACCTTTGAAGTGTACATGGTGTTTGGCACCTTGGCTGTTTATAATGGAGGGGGGATGGATTGTTGCAGAGGAGGTGAGCGTAAAAGGGCACTAACCATTCTTTCATGTCCCTCATAGACAAGTGAGCGTGTCCTTGATTCACTGAAAAATTGAAACAACTATTCATAAAAGATCATTTGTATTTTATTTTGTTGCTGATGTTGATGGCACAAATAGACTGCAAATTGTATACTTTGGGTTGCAGCACAGTGTGGGAAAATCCCCTGTATTGTCCGCTGTCACTGGGGAATTTGGCGCGAATGGCTCCAACGACACAGGCGGGTATTACTCGTCGAACGCGGAATACAAGCCTCCCATAAAGCCACCATGTAAATGAACGGTAGGCCACCAGCCTGTACCACCTGTGGAAGAGAAACATACATACTGTATTTAAATGAACCTGATAAGTGTACAAACTTCACTTGAAAATGCATCCTGTATCCTATGGCATAGTTGTCCATACAAATGTTACTTCGTGGATCAATCAACTTGGGCCTTGAAGTGTAGACACATTACAAAAGTGAACACCCATGCAATCCAGAACGTTTGGGGCACAGAGAAAAATTGTTTCTTAGTTGAACATGAAAGACACATAAGATGAACACTCTGATTTCCCCAAAGCACGAGAAATGTATTCAATTGGCAGAATACATTAATTTGGCAGTGATAGATCAAAGTTACGACAATATAAGAGACAAACATGAAATGTTAGTGGCCAAAATGACATCACATCTAGAGTACACTTACTCGTTACTTGGATTGCGAGGGCGAACTGTTGTGCGAAGTTCTTGCATAAGCACCATCATAATCCTCAACACGGACCTTGTGTGGCAGGCTGCCCTGAAGTCATGCAGCTCGGTAACGCATAGCGGTGGTGTGTCTTCTTCCGATATGTAGGCCAAGCATCCAGAGTTTTGTTGGCAGCAGCAGTTCTCCTCCTCGGTTGGTATGACCTTGCACCGATTGCAGGTACACCAGGTGGAAATGTCTTCCATGCAACTAGGCTCTGGCTCAGGATCCAGTGATTCGTCTTCCCAACTCTCGTCCGATGCCCCATTGTTTCTGCATCTTTCTCTATCAACTAATTCTGGCTAGTACTGGTAGGGCTGTATTGTTGCCACTATACGACAACATTGAAATCAATAGTAATGCTAGTATAAGTATCTGTTCGCAGGGGCTCCGAGCAATGAAGATAGCTGGACACAGCAGAAACGAGTCAGGCTATACAAAAGAAAACAGTAAAACGATTGAAAAAGCAACTCTGATGTTGTCGGATGAGAAGCGGTCTGTTTATACTCATTGAGGAAAGAGGCGTCCTGCCATTTCGCTGAAGACACGTCATTAGCTGGCGCACAGAAGTTGGCACGAGATGTGCATTCGCGTTGTGAAATGGGCCGTATGCATCTAGTGATGTCAGCTTCAGGGGCGAGTGATCTGATTTAGTGCCGCGAGGGCAGTTGAACTTAGGGCGATGCGGCAACGGATAAGATTAGCACAAGATGGCTGCGCCCGCTCGTTGATTTTGCATCTGTTAAAGTGTGGAAAACGAAGGTATGGTGCATAGGAAATGTTTTTACGATCGATCACAGTTTGTTTAAAACCACATGCCCGAACGCTCGGGACAATAACATTTTTGAGTGCACTATTCCTTTAAGGACCTGCAAACTTCTACCTTCCGTTTTGGATTTCCTGATGCACATTTTTGTCAGTTAAAGAAAAGGGTGGTCTGGGTGTTCCCGATGCAGGAGGTTATCTCGATGCTGTGCACCTAGCCCCCCAGTTTGATAGTATGGGTGCAGTCTGAAACCCTAAGCATTGGATAAATATCGAACAGTCCATAATCCCAATTCTCCTGCATGACTGATGTTGGAGATCACCTGGGGTTCGGAGGAAAGAGTCCCGTCTTCCCCCGATGACCCGGGTTCTGTTGGAATATCGGGATAAGGCAGCTCGTAAATATTCGGGGACTACGTTCCCCTCTCCCCTTAGATGAGTATGCAATACACCTGAATTTTCCCCTGGTTATCAACAGGGACGGTTCACTAGGTGGATTGAAGGAGGGTTGGAATGGTTAGGGTAGTTGCTCAAATCCGAGCAGCCCCTGACCTTTGACAAATGTAAGCAGGTCTTTATGATACAAGATATTGACAAGTACACTTACATACAACTCCTGCACTGAACATTATGTGCTAAAGTGTCCCAAAAGGCTAAGCAGGAAACAATGCCACTTGATTATCTCTTTCTTCTCTGGTTCCTTCTCTGTAGCAGGTTCTCAATGCCTGTCGTTTTAAACCACTGCATGCTTATTTGTCAAAATGTGGGGAGGATTTCAATATCCCGATTGGTGACCTCACATGGTATAATGTGTGGACTAGGGCTGGTAAATCATCAAGGGTTGTGCAGTTGAAAGAGAGTAGGTATAAATTCTTCTTATAGTGGTACCTCACTCCTGAAAGACTCCATAAAATGAACCCCACTATTTTGGACCGGTATTGGAGGTGCGCGCAGGCCCCTGTGATACTCTTTCATATATGGTGGACATGTACACTAATCCATTCTTATTGGAAAGAAATTCTGGTATAAATCACGAGGATCAGTAGACCTCCCAATGGAACGTTTAGTGATATTACTGGGTGATGAGGATCTAGAAGGGCACTACAAGCTGGCAGCAATATCAGACAGCTTGCTTAAAGAGAGGGTCGACTTCAAGATCCTTATCCTCACGCACGAATGCCTCAGTCTCTCTGCCCCTTCCTACTTATCTGAAACCATCTCCAGAGACACCTCCACACGCCCAAAAAGAAGTAATCACGCCAATCAACTCTGCATACCTCCTATCAAAAAGTCTAACGCTGGAGGCATTGGATTTCCTTATCTAGCCCCTAAACTCTGGAATGCCCTACCAAACGCATTGAGAGCTGAAACATCTCTCTTAGCCTTCCGCAAAATCCTAAAAACTACACTATTCAAGAAACCCCTCTGCTCCCTTGGCTACCCTCCCTGCGCCTCTTCTGATCCTAAAAGTATGTTATGTCTTTTTACACTGCTTTATCTTGTATATTCTGTACTTTTTCATGACCTAACACTGCTTTATCTTGTAACTAAGTGTGTGTTCCCTCTGTAAACAGCAAGCCTCTCTGTAACAGCGCCACGATGCCTCAGGGCTGATGCGCGCTTTATAAATATGAATAAATAAATAAATACATTCTTAGTTCTTTATTAAGTGTGCACACAAAGCACTCCACCTCCTCGTTAGCTCTTGGCCAAAATTGGGTTATTTTCCTGTGATTAACTTGTTTTTCCTCAAAGAATTTTCTAAATTGTTCACCGTGAAATTAGGGCCCATTGTCAGAACACACATCTCTGGGGAGCCCATGAGAAGAAAACATTATCTCTAGGATTGGTAGCATGTCTCCAGCGGCCGTGGATTTAAAAAACCTCCACTTCTGGTGACATTGACCATTGATCAATGATCAATGTTATGTTACCTGTATTTATAAAGCGCACGTTCACCCTAAGACATCTTTCACATCCAAGAAATGCTCTCTTGCATTGAGTGACCCTAAGTCCACACTGATCTTGTCCCATGGATCAGTGCTCTGTGGCATGAAATGAACAGGGAGTGCCATGACTCCTGGTGATGCTGCCTGGCACCACAGGCAATACTTTACATAACTTTTCGCATGTTCCTCCAAACCCCCAAACCACACTTTAAGCCTCAGACGGGCCTTCATTTTGGCTTCTTCTTGGTACCCTTGATAGGCCAGACCCACGACTTTAAGTATTAACGCCTTTGGAATCCCTATTCGGGTGTCTCTAAGGAGGAGGCCGTCTGGTCACATGGTGAGTTCATGTTTCACTTTTTTCAGATCTGTTGATCTATTTGGTGAATCGGGGTGCTCCTATCCGCACAAGAGACTATCCAGGCCTGCCTGGCGTCGGTAGTGGTGCTGCCCGATGGAGCAGCGCTACAGCTCACGACACGTGGAGGAACAATGGGGCACCCACCCCTCAGCATGCCTGTGCTGAAACCCCAGGAGCTGGGACAGTGGCATGCTCCACTGGAAGTGGATGGGAGATGACGGCAGAGACACTGCAGGACCTCAGAAAGAAGGCTGTAGCCTTTCCCTTCGACAGCTCCAGGTCAAGTCCTGTATGTTTAGAACAGCAGAGAGCCTATGGGAGGACTCAGATTCAAGTCCCCATAGAGGAACCTAGGCACATGTAAGGGGTACTTAAATTAATAAAATAAGAAAATACACCCCAAGGATCAGATAAATAATATTTAGGACAAAAGAACCACACATAAAAGGAAATAAAGAAAGTGAAATCATGATTAAAACAACAGAAGTCCAACTGGCTCATCAGGAAAGAGAGCCTAACATAGGAGGACCAGAGTGGAAACACCCTGCCAGCCAAACCTGTAGGCAGTGCTTTCCTCCAATCAGCTGCCAACAGGATGAGGCAGAGCTCACTCTGAACTTGTCTCAGTCAGGGACAGGTTCCGTGTATTTCTCTCCAGGCGCTGGTGAAGGGAAGAGGAACTGTGTACTGAAGAAGGGGATGCTGCCTGGGTGCAGTAGCCTGGACTACCCTTGAGCACTGCCTGCCTAGAAGCTGCCTGAAGAGCCCAATTGACCCAAAGTGAAGGAGAGTACCCCTGTAACCCACCTAAGTCTAAAAGGTGGAAGAGCTGACCTGCCTGAGAAGAGACTGAGGAAAGACACTGAACCAGGGGGAAGAAGGAGAGTACCCCTTCAGCACCACCAAAGCCAAAAAGGTGGAAGAACTCAACCATCTGAGAAGCATGGAAATAGGCGAATGCAACACCTTGCTAAGGCCCTGGCAGAGACCAACCCAGAAGCAGGATTCCTGAAGAGGAGAGAGGCAAAAAGCCAGGTCCCCTGAAGAAGTGAGTGGCAAAGAGTCAGAAAGAGGGGAAAGAAGATAGACTCCTGAAGGAAAGAGGAGCCATGCCAAGTCCCCTGAAGAGAAGAGGGGCAAAGCAAATAGAAAAGGCCACCAAGTGTCATGTCACGCGGGAGACTGGGGTCTGCCGCTCCCATTTCCTCCTGGCGAGTCTACCCGCGCGTTCGCGTCTGGGGACTCGCCGGGAGGGGAGCGACGGGTTACGGGGTCGTCGGCCTTCGGCGCATGCGCGGAGGCCCTCTCTCTCGGTTCCGCGCATGCGCCGTTGGGGCTTGCCTCCCAAGCCTCGTTATGGGTTCGCCGGCGCCCGGAAACGGAACAGTTTGCGTTCCAGGCCTCTCGGGCGCCGGCGGCCCATAAAAGAGGCCGCGAGTCAAAGCGGGTCGCGTCTCAACGCGGTTCGCTTTGCTCACCTCGTTGTTCCTGCCCTGCCCTTACCTGTGGCCTGTCCTGGGCCTGCCTGCATCCAGTCCTTACCTGTGGCCTGTCCTGGGCCTGCCTGCATCCAGTCCTTACCTGTGGCCTGTCCTGGGCCTGCCTGCCTCCAGTCCTTACCTGTGGCCTGTTCTGGGCCTGCCTTACCTGTGGCCTGTCCTGGGCCTGCCTGCCTCCAGTCCTTACCTGTGGCCTGTCCTGGGCCTGCCTGCCTCCAGTCCTACCTGTGGCCTGTCCTGGGCCTGCCTGCCTCCAGTCCTTACCTGTGGCCTGCCCTGGGCCAGCCTGACTCCAGTCCTTACCCAGGTCCTGTCCTGGGCCTGCCTGCCTCCAATCCTCACCTGGGTCCGGCCCTGGGCCAGCCAGCCTCCAGCTACTACCTGGGTTCTGCCCTGGGTCAGCCTTCCCTCAGCCCATTCCGGAGTTCTGTCCTGAGTCATCATTGTGTAGATGGGACTTATCCTACACTAGCCTGCATTCCCCTGTTCCATCTTGGGCACGTTCCTACAGTTCTCTATTTGGCCAGACAGCTAGCTCCAACTGACCTCACTCTTTCCTGTCTTGCCTGACTCCGAATCTCATCCTGTGTACCATTGGAACCATCTGCACCAGCCAAGCTCCTTTTGCCTACTGCGAATACCTTTTTTTTCTTTACAAAAAACAGGGGAAATCCTGCAGGTGATTTTGACGGCACAATGTACCCCTTTTCTAGACTCTCTGACAAATACTCCTGAAGAACTAGCTTCTCGTCACGTGTCAAAGCATATAATTTCCCATGGGGAATAACGTGGTCCGGTAGCAGGTCAATGGAGCAATCAAAGGAACGGTGTGGAGGTAGGGGTATGTTGCCGGGTTCAGAAAACACCTGTTTGAATTCGGAATATTCCTGTGGGACCAGAGACGTGGAACATAGATGAACCCCATTGCTGTCCGTTACTAGAGAAGTCGAAACGGTCCTGGTGGGAACCGGTAGCTTGCATTCTTGAGCACACCTTTCGGATGAAAAGGTCAAGGTCTGGGTTCTCCAGTCTATCAAAGGATTGTGGTGTTGCAACCAAGGTAATCCCAAGACCATTTTGTAGTTCGGTGACTTGATAACATCAAAGGCTAGTTCCTCGTAATGATCAGCAATCAGAAGAGCCAGTCCAACTGTGAACTGACTAACGGGTCCAGAAGACAAGGGAGTACCATCAATAAGCTCCACCGACAGAGGCGTGTGTCTGGAAACGAGTGGTATCTTATGTCTGGTGACGAACGTTTCGTCGATGTAATTGCCGGAAGCCCCACAGTCCAGTAGACCGGATACTTCCAGGTTCTTGTCTGGTAATTTAATTCGGACCTTCAGGGTCTGTAGCACCGCTGGTTGCATGGGCAGACGAATAGAACAAATAACAGAAGGGTCTGAGGAAGGAATGGGACCTGTCGTTGCCCTTCCTGTATACGACAGGTCTCCTAGTTTCCCGACTTCTTCTTCTGCGGACGCAAGGGACACGTACCCAAATAATGTCCAGCTGCTCCACAGTAAAGACACAAACGCAAAGACCTCCTTCGTTTCTTCTCTTCTTCCGTCAAAGGTCCCCTCATGGCTCCTACTTGCATGGGCTCAGGTCCGGACTCGGTCGACCCAAACGAACCAGCGGGTGTGTTGGTCGTCTGGGGACCGCTTCTGTCAAGCCGACGTCTCTCAGCCTTTCGTTCGGCTAGCCTTTGGTCAATACGGAGTACTTGATCAATCAAGAGTTGAAGGCTCTCTGGTTCAGGGATGTGAAGTAACTCATCCTTGTACTCCTCTCTCAGGCCTCGACGAAACAGTGTCTTCTGTGTAATTTCGGGCCACTGGGAGTCGGTAGCCAAAAGTCGGAAACGGCTGATGTAGGTGATGACGTCATTGCTTCCCTGTTTGTAGTCCATCAATTGATTCTGTGCAACGGAGGCCAGGTTCGGCGTCTGGAATACCTCAAGAAAGGCCTTTTCAAAGGCAGCAAAGTCATTCAAAATAGGACTGTTCGTAACCACAAACGGAGTTGCCCAAGCTAATGCGTTCCCAGTTAGGTTCCCCAAGATGTAACCAATCTTGGCCCTATCGTTGTTGAAGTAGGTAGACCTGAAGAGAAAGTGTATCCTGCAGTGGTTACAAAACTCTGCCACCCGTCTAGGGTCTCCGTCGAATTTGATGGGTGTTGTATGAGCCAATGATCCCTCTACTTGAGAGGTACTGGGTGCTCCTTGCGTTATCATTTGTCGTAATGTTTGATTCTCCTGACGCAGGGCGGTCATCTCGGCCCTGAGCGCTAGCAACTCGTTCCTCATGTCCTGCGATTCATCCATCTCTGAATCAGAAGGAAGGCGTCTCAATCTGTCAAGCTGATTGGCCCGAGAGGACCGCGTACCTGTAATCTTGGTGGTTGGTCTCGCAGAGGTCGCCAGTCTGGAGTCCGGGAACTGATGAAATAGCGGCACGAGGGATCAGCCTCTCCACCACCCAAAAGAGGAACTGGGTGAAGGATGGACCAACCCCCAATGTCACGAAGGCACTCTCCCAGGTAAGCGTGACAAGAGGATTGTAGGCTCAGATGGATAGAACCATAGTCCAGGTGGAGCTTGTTGTCAAGACTGTGAATCTTCCAAGAACCTCAGTGCAGCGACAGTTGGTAGATAGACCAGTGTAGCAGAAAAGGTATTCGCAGTAGGCAAAAGGAGCTTGGCTGGTGCAGATGGTTCCAATGGTACACAGGATGAGATTCGGAGTCAGGCAAGACAGGAAAGAGTGAGGTCAGTTGGAGCTAGCTGTCTGGCCAAATAGAGAACTGTAGGAACGTGCCCAAGATGGAACAGGGGAATGCAGGCTAGTGTAGGATAAGTCCCATCTACACAATGATGACTCAGGACAGAACTCCGGAATGGGCCGAGGGAAGGCTGACCCAGGGCAGAACCCAGGTAGTAGCTGGAGGCTGGCTGGCCCAGGGCCGCACCCAGGTGAGGATTGGAGGCAGGCAGGCCCAGGACAGGACCTGGGTAAGGACTGGAGTCAGGCTGGCCCAGGGCAGGCCACAGGTAAGGACTGGAGGCAGGCAGGCCCAGGACAGGCCACAGGTAGGACTGGAGGCAGGCAGGCCCATTTCATCCCATTCCAGAAAATCCCTACAGCTACTCAAATGGCTTCAGCGTTTCTGCACGACATCTACCGGTTGCACGGCCTACCGGAGAAAATCATATCGGATAGAGGTACCCAGTTCCTTTCATCATTTTGGAGACAGGTGTGTGGTCATCTGGGAATACATAGAGCTCTAAGCTCAGGCTACCACCCACAGACAAATGGGCTAACCGAAAGGACCAATCAGACTTTGGAGGGGTACCTCCGCTGTTTTGCCAATGCCACACAGTCTAATTGGAAAGATGGGTTAGATCTGGCCGAAGTATCCTACAACAACACCGTTCATGCTTCCATTGGAGTCAGCCCATTCTTCTGTTCCACTGGTCTACATCCTCGGTTAATGCCTTTTCAACCAGTTCCATCTAGTACTGTTCCCTCTGCTGATGGTCTGGTCTTACACATCCGGGAACAGCAAGAACTTGCACGCAAGATCTTAAGTGAAGCCAAGGATCGGATGAAGAGACAGGCAGACAGGAAGAGGAGTGCAGAACCTAATTTCCAGGAGGGCGACAAGGTGTGGTTGTCCTCAAAGAACCTGCCTCTCCGCAATCTGCCCGTCAAACTGGCCCCTCGATATTTGGGACCCTTTGTTATCACCAAACGGTTGTCCTCTGTAGCCTTCCGTCTTCGCCTACCCTCTTCCTGGCATGTACATCCCGTTTTTCACGTGTCCCTGTTAAAGCCCTATGTGGTCGATGATTACGGCCGCACCTCTCCTCGTCCGGCCTCTGTTTTGGTACAGGGCGTCCCTGAGTTTGAGGTACACGAGATCTGTGATGCCCGTTACCGTAGAGGGGTGCTCCACTATTTGGTTGACTGGAAGGGGTACCCAGCCTGTGATCGTACATGGGAACCGCGCCAGCACGTGCATGCTCCCCGGCTGATACGTGAGTTCTACGTACGGTTTCCCTGGAAACCTGGGGCCCCGGGTCTTCCTGGGAGGGGGCATAGTGTCATGTCACGCGGGAGACTGGGGTCTGCCGCTCCCATTTCCTCCTGGCGAGTCTATCCGCGCGTTCGCGTCTGGGGACTCGCCGGGAGGGGAGCGACGGGTTACGGGGTCGGCGGCCTTCGGCGCAGGCGCGGAGGCCCTCTCTCTCGGTTCCGCGCATGCGCCGTGGGGGCTTGCCTCCCAAGCCTCGTTATGGGTTCGCCGGCGCCCGGAAACGGAACGGTTTGCGTTCCAGGCCTCTCGGGCGCCGGCGGCCCATAAAAGAGGCCGCGAGTCAAAGCGGGTCGCGTCTCAACGCGGTTCGCTTTGCTCACCTCGTTGTTCCTGCCCTGCCCTTACCTGTGGCCTGTCCTGGGCCTGCCTGCATCCAGTCCTTACCTGTGGCCTGTCCTGGGCCTGCCTGCATCCAGTCCTTACCTGTGGCCTGTCCTGGGCCTGCCTGCCTCCAGTCCTTACCTGTGGCCAGTTCTGGGCCTGCCTTACCTGTGGCCTGTCCTGGGCCTGCCTGCCTCCAGTCCTTACCTGTGGCCTGTCCTGGGCCTGCCTGCCTCCAGTCCTACCTGTGGCCTGTCCTGGGCCTGCCTGCCTCCAGTCCTTACCTGTGGCCTGCCCTGGGCCAGCCTGACTCCAGTCCTTACCCAGGTCCTGTCCTGGGCCTGCCTGCCTCCAATCCTCATCTGGGTCCGGCCCTGGGCCAGCCAGCCTCCAGCTACTACCTGGGTTCTGCCCTGGGTCAGCCTTCCCTCAGCCCATTCCGGAGTTCTGTCCTGAGTCATCATTGTGTAGATGGGACTTATCCTACACTAGCCTGCATTCCCCTGTTCCATCTTGGGCACGTTCCTACAGTTCTCTATTTGGCCAGACAGCTAGCTCCAACTGACCTCACTCTTTCCTGTCTTGCCTGACTCCGAATCTCATCCTGTGTACCATTGGAACCATCTGCACCAGCCAAGCTCCTTTTGCCTACTGCGAATACCTTTTCTGCTACACTGGTCTATCTACCAACTGTCGCTGCACTGAGGTTCTTGGAAGATTCACGGTCTTGACAACAAGCTCCACCTGGACTATGGTTCTATCCATCTGAGCCTACAATCCTCTTGTCACGCTTACCTGGGAGAGTGCCTTCGTGACATTGGGGGTTGGTCCATCCTTCACCCAGTTCCTCTTTTGGGTGGTGGAGAGGCTGATCCCTCGTGCCGCTATTTCATCAGTTCCCGGACTCCAGACTGGCGACCTCTGCGAGACCAACCACCAAGATTACAGGTACGCGGTCCTCTCGGGCCAATCAGCTTGACACCAAGTAAGAAGTGAGAAACCCCTACGGAGAGGGTAAGAGACAGAAGCCAGAGAGATTGACAAGAACCCCTGAAGGAAGACAGGGGAAGGTCAAAACCCCTGAAAGGAAGACAGGGGTAAGATCAAATAGAGAAAGAAGGAGAAAGGACCCCAAAAGGAGTTTGGACACAAAAAACCCATGAAGCAGAAGAGAGGCAGAAGCTAAAGGCTGTGGAAGAAAGAGAGAGACATTTAGAAGCCCAACCGGAGGTTGGTTCAACATACTAAGCAACCACATGAGAGCAGGAGATTGTGAGAGGGATGAATCAACCAAAGGACTAATATCAAGAACCAAAGCACAGGACCCAGCTGATCCCTCACCTACGATGTCCTGCACCTGGAAGGCAACTACAGGTGCCAGTTTGAGTTTTTGTGTAACCGGCCCTGTTGCTTGTCTACACAAGGAGGCCTTAGAGAATTGTTGGACTTGGTTATTTTAGGGAAGGACTTTAAATTAGAGATTTTACTCCCAACACTATTCCACTTAAGGGAAGGACTTTTATAGGATATGGCATTTATAATGCGCCTATACACAAGTGTTTCACGGTGTGACGAGGCAAGGAAGGAGAACAGAGGGAAGACAGAGACAATGATCTTACTAGGCCAGGTGTCATTCAGACCGTGCAAGTGCAAGGGAAGGGAGAAGGGGAAAAGTACACAGGGGAAGGGGGAGGGGATAGTGCAGAACATGGGATACATAGAATAAATAAAGCAATAAGTAAAAGTACGGTCAGCAGGTGGCAAGTGCAAGGGTAAGTGCAGACATCAGGTGTCAAGTGCTGGCAGGGGACTGTAGGGATACAGAAAACAGTACCCAAGTGCGGGGGTTGCCAAGGAGACAGTGCAGGTGTGCAACTGGTGGCGGAGGGGGCCTGGGCCCGAGAACAAAGGGTGGGCAGGTAACCAGTGCACTTTCAGATTCAGCCAGGAGTTCCGCAAGGGAGAGGAGGAGAGAAAGCAGAAGCAAAGAGGAAGGTTTTGAGGTGCTTCCGGAACTTGAGATGGTTCTCCTAAAGTTTCAGGGAGGCTGTTCCAGAGGGAGGCCCCAGCCGAAGAAAGAGATCTACCACCAGCACGTTGCTTGGAGAAGCGACTGACCCTGACGGAGTTGGAGGCAGATGAGCGAAGAGCTCAAGAAGGAAGATATTTGGGAAGAGAGTGTTGAAGGTATTGAGGCCTCAAGCCCCAGAAGGCCTTGTGGACAATGCATAGGGTTTTGAACTGAATCCTCGCAGCCACTGGGAGCCAGTGCAGAGATTTCAGTCCTGGGGAGATACGATCCCTGGGATTGAGGCCAAGGACAAGTCTCACAGTCCTGTTCTGGGTGAGTTGTAAAGGGCGGAGAGAAGAGGCAGGCAGATTTAGAAAGAGGCTGTTGCAGTTATCCAGCCTAGAGAGAACCATACCTCTGAAGACAGTGAGCTGTTGTAGTCTGTACTCAGTTTGTCCTGTGCCTGTTTGGATCCAAAGATCATAAGCTCCGTTTCGTTCCATTCAGACACAACCAGTTCTCAGACATCCAACTATCAATGTGATCGTAGATGTTGGATAGGATTTTGGCGTCTGTGGCATAGCTCCCGGTGAGTGCCAGAACAATTTGGGTGTCGTCAGCGTAATTTGTAAAAATGACACCCAACTTGTTGAGGAGGGCACAAAGGCATCTAATGTATAGATTGAACAACACAGGTGAGATAGATGCACTTTGTGGCACTCCACAGCGGATGGACGCAGGGAGGGATGCTGGACTCAGGAGACAGCACAATGCATTGTACTTCTCAAGATGGACATCGTGTCCACGGTCAGATATATAAACAGACTGGGCGGCAGGAGGTGCAAGATGTTGGCAGAGATGGCAAAGGAGTTTTGGCACCTGTGTCTACAGAGGCGAGTATCAGTGACGGCAAAGTACCTACTTGGTCGCCAGAATGAGGTAACTGACTGGAACTCCAGATTTCTCAGGGATGCCAGTGATTGGAAGCTGGACGAGAAAGTGTTTCAGGAGTTGATGGTTCAATAGAGAACATGTCAGATCGACCTTTTTGCATCGAGGTTGAACAACCAGTTACCTCGGTTTTTCAGTTGGAGACCCAACCCGGGGCCGGAAGGAATGGATGCCTCCCTCCAATCATGGGGGCAGGTCAAGGGTTACGCATTCCCTCCATTCTCAATGATCGCCAGAACGTATGCTCAGGTGAGGAGGAAAGAGGGCCTCTCTAATTCTGATCACTCTGGACTGGAAGGGCCAAGCCTGGTTCCCCAGTCTCCTGGAGTTAGCCCACGACAACCCGATTGCCATACCAAGGAAAGAGTTCATGGTGCGGGATACCAGAGGAGGCAGCCATCCGCTGGCATGGACAGGCAAACTCAACCTGATTGCTTGGGCGATTCCGGGGGATACTGGACTAGGCCAGTCCTATTGAACGAAGCTGAGCACATTATCAAGGAATCCTGGGCCCCAGGGACACATAGAGCATATCAATCTGCATGGGTGAGTTGGCATAGTTGGTGTATGGAAATGGACGCACATCCTGATGGAACAAATGAAGTGCATATAGCCAATTTTATTCCCGAATCCACCCACGACTACATGGTGCTGTGTAACAGCACGCTGCTAGTGCACATGGCACGACACAGCGAAGAGCGAACCTGGCTGTTGGGTGAGTGAAAGTACCTACACACACCACACATAGCATGTGCACTGTGGAATGGGGGAGGGTTATCCACGGTCACAAGTGCATGTGCATCATGCAACAGTATGTACACAGATTGCATGCATGAGTGGGAGACTATGGTTGGCATGTGGCACGTGTGAAAATGGAAGGACACACCATCACAATATGGGCATAGATGGACAGGCATATGACATGCACCACATGTACCAGAATGCATCACACCATGTCACCTACTGCAGCATGTCCAAACTCTAAACCTCCCCCACCGCCTGCGTCAAAACCATGTGAGACCAATCACAGCAACCTCCCAACCAGCAGTGTGTGTCACAGAGTGTAGTAAGGTGATTTGCCTGTCACGAGCACACATACCCATATTCATGCCACAGGAATCTGAAAAAATGTAGGCCTACAGAATAACGAATGGGAGAGAAGACTGATAATCATCATGGCAACGAAATTAATCATGGCGCCTTTTCATAAATATGGAGATGTGTGTGTCAGCTTAAGGGTAATGGCCAAGCTGGGGATCAGTAGGGGTCGGGGGTGAGTTGCAGCCCCCCCGCAATATAAATGACAAAAAAAACATAGGGTAATTTGTGCCATTTGTTATGTCTTGCATTAATCCCATGTGACACAGAACCACATACACACATGGCTGCATTACCTCAACCACCGCAATGACTGTGCCCCCCTTGTGTCCTTCCCATGCAGGTGATTCCGGATACCCCTTGCTGCCATGGCTTATGACACCCATCAGGCACGCCCAGATCCAGCATACAACCGTGCTCACACCAGGACTTGGTGCACCATACAGCAGACCTTGGGACTCCTGAAGGCAAGGTTCTGCTGCCTAAGTAGATGTGGGGGGGGGGGGCTGATGTACAGTCCTGTGAAAGTGGGCAAGTTCGTCCTGGCCTATGCCATGTTACACAACATGTGCGTCAGGTGTAACATTTCACTGCTCCCGGACATGGACATGCCTCCAGTGGAGTGGGAAGACGGCAGTGACACTGAAGCAGAGATACCATTGCCGCATTCCAGGGTTAACTTGGACGGGCGTGAAGCCCGCTATGTACTCATTAGGAATAACCTCTAGGCACAGAGCATGAGCACATGGCCTAGGCCATACACCACATGTGAGACTGCACAGCAAAATAAAGTACACTACCACGGAAATAATGAATGTCCATTCATGATTTGCAATGCAACACCCGGTGTATTATCAAATGTATCAGTAAAAGTGAACTGATGGACCAACACCCCCTCCCAACTATCCCTCCCCACATCCCCATCCCAACTATCCCACACCAACAATACCCCAGTGGCTGATTGTCCCATGCCACACGCGAGTCCTGGGTTTATTAATATGGCTTCTTGCCACATGGCCTGCCCTTCTGCTGCGGGGCATACAGGCGCATTGAATGGTTTCTCAGGCTGCTCTGCAGTGAGCTTGCGGGCGTGGAGCTGTCTGAGGGTGTGCGGGACGAGTCAGTGGCATGTTGATCCAGGGCCGCCTGCAAGGACAGGGATAGGGACTCGGCCATAGCTGAAATGGCACTATTCCCCTTGCGAATCCTCCGACCAAGGAGCACGATGGCTGAGGTAGCCTGTCCCAGTGCACTTGCACTGCTGCGCCCAGTTACCTGGACACTCTGCCTGATGACCTGTGCCTCAGCATGCAGGAAAGCAGCCTCCTCCCGCATCAGGCAGGACTCCTCAGGTGCTGCTGCACCATGCCTGCAATTCCTACATGCCATTCTTCCATGCGGCGCAGACGGCCATCCGTGTCCCTGACACTGGGGAAGGGCAGGCGTGGAGGGCTGTTGATGTTGCTGGGGCTGAAGCTTGCCCGCTTATATTAGGTGCGGTCTGAGGTGCTCTCCGTGGACTCTCCAGCGTCCTGTGCAGCATCATCTTCACTGGTGGCAGCCACATATGCTGGAGGCTGGTGGGAATGGATGTCCTCCTGCTGGCACCCTTGTCGCAGATTGAGCCATGTCAGTGCCTTTAGAGGGAGCCTGGGTGGTGGTAGCTGCAGGTTGTTCATCGTGAGATGCTGCAGCAGTAGCCTGTTAGGTAGGCGGCCTTGTCCCTGGGCCTGTGGCCTGCGGAGATGGTGCTGCCGTGTCCTGGGTGGCGGTGGTGTGTGGAGTTGCCCTACTGCCACGTCTGGTGCCCCTTGAGGTGCTTGGTCCAGCACCATTGCTATCAGATGACGTGCCGTAGGGTGGAAGGAAGGCATGACGTTAGAGACCGGTGTGGCTTCCCATTACCTTAATACATGCAATATGGACATTGTGTGGCCTGGTGTTGAGGGGTCATTCTGTGGTACATGGCATGGTGCCCTCATGCATGTGTTACAGGGCGTCAGCAGCAAGTTGTCGGATGTTAGTACATGCAACACAGCTGTGGTGGGACTACTGGCGTGGTGACGTAGCATGTACTTTGTACAGTGCCATGCAGTTCAGGCTGGTATGGGGGAACCAGGATGTGAAGGGAGCAGTGCCTAGAAAAGGGGAGGGGCGGAAGGGGCAAGGCACATGTCAATGGGTGACATAGGGAAAGGACCAGTTTGTGCATGTGGGGTATGTGGTAGGTCTGGCAGGGATGTGAAGGTCCATGCCATCCCCATTCCATGGGATGGTGGCCATGTGTGGGTGCTGGTGAGGGCTGGCATTGTTGTGTTGTTGGGGATGTTGCGGCACGGCATGCATACATGCTGTATGCGGTGCTAGGGAGCCTTGGTCTGGGGACTGTGCAGTGTTCTTCAGGGATTTCTGACACAGGTCCATGTCAGGGGGCCTGGGTGAATGTCAGCAACGGTGCCCTGGGTGTGTTTTCAGGTGTGTGGGAGTGTGCAGGTGAGACAGTGAGGTGGCTTGTCCTGTGGGTGGAAATGGGGCCGGCATGGGAGACAGGGCATGGGACTTGGTTGGGGCCGATTGGACATGGTTGGGAGGAGAGGGGGTGCTGGTGCAGGATGTCATTTGGGGGATGGGGAGTGTAGAATTGCCTATTCAGTGCTGTAGTGGTATGGTGGAGATGGCAGGGTGGGCGGTTACTGTTGGGCTGACTAGTCATTGATGTTGGTCCATGTGTCACAGCGAAGATGGGTGGTGGTGTTGTGGACTGGGAAGGGCAGCAATGCACTTGGACATGTGTGTATGGCAGCTGTGCCTCCCCACTTAGCCTGGTATGGTCCATCAGACCACGTTTGGTGAGTGAATGGCAATGGGTGTCTGCTCAGTGCACATTGCTCCTGGTCTTGGCACACCGGGTGGGAAGGGACTTGTGTATGGGTTAGGTGTGTTGTTGTGCATTACCACGGGGTGCAGTGCAGGACTGCTGCACTGGGTACGAGGGTGCTGGTGCCATTGTACCAGCACACTTCTCAGCCTGGCACACTCCCATTGTACGTTGCAGTATCTGTTGCTCCCAGCTGCTCTGCCTTCCAGGGGCAGCGGCGCCTGCAGGCATGGTGTACACAGTGGTGTTGCCACCGTTGCAGACGGTGGTAGTGTTTCTGTGTACCCATGCCCATTGTTACCTGGGTGCCTCCACAAGAAGGTGGACTTGGGTTTTGCGGTGCCTGAGATCACGACCCACAGGGGCTGCTGCAGTGGCAATGTGGTTGCAGGCACTGGGAATGTGGTGCATTTTGGGTGCCCACACCCCAGTGGCAAGGGGGGGTTGCCGGCAGTCAGGTGTGTTTTTCATATTGGGGCATAATGTACTCACCGCCCTTGACGGGTGTCCCAGCTACGGCCTCTGCAGCTCCTACGCCTTCAATCCCCTGCATGTGCAACATCCTGCTGCACTTCTCCTCCCAGGGCATGAAACGGATTGGTGAGGATGTTCCCCCCCCCCCCCCACCTGTTGCCATACATTTCCTGTGGTGGGCAAACAGGAGGTCCCTAATGTAAAGACTGGAGGGGGGTATCTGTATAGGACACCCCAGCGAAGGTTCTTTATATGGTAGCTATGGATAAGCAACCAAGGCTTAAGCTCTCAGGAGGTGATGTAGGCTGGTTCTTAAGTACAGTGAGTCCCCAAGCCCCCCACAACGGAATGCCCACACACTATGTTATGTGCTAACACAGTTCTTTAAATAAAATGAAGATATATATATATATATTCAATGAAAAACTTTGTTAAAGGGACGTTATGGTTCCAAGTAAAACCGAAAAACCTCAGAAATTTGCGAGTTATAATAAGCTAAGTAACCATAACTCGCACCACCGTGCACTGCTAAGACTAACACCCAGGACATCAAAGATGACATCACATGATGAAAAGTCCCTACAAGGGGTTGTGTTTATAATGTTGGTAACAAGATGTCAGGGGTGATCGGGAGACCTATCGTGAACTACTCAATTGATTAAAGAATGTACTCATCTAAACAACATTGTATTTGAGTGTTGTTAATACAGGAACCTAATCATATATAAACATACGCAATGGCTGCAGCATTCATCATAGAAGTACAATATTGACAATCTTGTAATTTTGGAAAGTACAATAATAAATGCTACCTTATGCGAGTTTTGAGTAATGTTAAACATGTAATAACTAGCTAACAATTCAAGACTTACTACACTTTTGCTAGTACAAACAATACATATGAAGAACCTCAATGCATACAAATCAAAGGCACATACAGGGAAACTAAAGTAAGGAAGAAAGAAACAGCATCATCAGAAAATGTTAATAACATTAAAGATTATCTTCATGTCAAATGAAATGTGTTTGAGGCCTGCTTATTTCCGCATGTATGTGCACCATCAGCTGAGACTAAACCATATGGACCGTACTTTAAGAACATATGACAAGGTTAATGTCTGGATATAAAACCACCTGGTCTGGATATGTCAGTGAACAAAAACAAGTGGCCCAGATATGTGATGTCATCAGTGATGTCATAAATGACATTTTTGATGTCATCTTTGATGTCCTGGGTGTTAGTCTTAGCAGTGCACGGTGGTGGCGCCAGTTCTGGTTGCTTAGCTTACCATAATTCGCAAATTTCTGAGGTTTTTCGGTTTTACTTGTAACCATAACGTCCTTTTAACAACATTTTTTCATTGAATTTCATAGGTTATTAGTGCAATTTAACCATAGCGTCCCTTTAACAAAGGTTTTTCATTGAATTTCATAGGTTTTTATTAGTGTAACTTAACCATAACGTCCCTTTGACAAAGTTATTTCACTGAATTTCATGGGTTTTTACCAGTGCATGCTATTTTCCTACAATTTACTAATATCGTACTTACCCCAAAATAGCAACACTCCTGTCCAATTTACAATGTTTCACCTTGAAACTCTGCCATTTCCCACCTTCTAGCATCATTTTTAACTCTGCTATACACTTTTTGCAACTTTCTCCACTGTTTTTGCATCTGTCGACGTCCGCAAACGTCTGATATCCTCACAGACCTTCCGGACAGTGCCACGTGACCATGTGCTCGCATGCAGCATGATGACGTGTCTGCAAAGGCATCCACACTTCGGAATCGGGTCGATGCTTGGCAGACTGTTTGGAACTGCATTTTTCGACTGATCTAGGAACTTTCAAGCTCAAAATGTACTCTTGCACAGCTCCTACACCTATACTTACTCATTATCCATTAACAATCTAGTGTAAAGCATATACTTGTAGAATATTAGTAAAACTGCTATTTCTCTTAGAAATGGCATCCGATATTGCCCTCCCTCCTCCCCAAGAGCCACCACCACCACCACCAGCTGGAGGACCTACACAACAGAAAAAGTGCAGTACTTCCAAAGACAATGAAGAAGACCAAGAAGATGAGGTAGAGGACGTGCCTACCTCTAGCACCCAGAGAGAATCATGGGTGTGCCAGTTCTTTATCACTGTTGGGAGTGTACCAAAGGCTTAAGATACCAAAGTGAAATGCACAAAGCGGGAACCGGGGAGCTAAATGATTTTCTTGGGCATCCCGCTGTAGGAAGGACAATCCTTTTCCAAGATTGCCACCATGGAAAGAGAAGGCGGTGCTCCGTACAGAGCCCCTCTTTCCTTTCTATGGCAGCCTGCAGAACCCTATGACCATATTACCACAAGCACATTTTTTTCCCTTTCAAACCCATCCTACTTTCGAATAACTTTACCACATAGCCGGTCCCAGGTGGACATGGCCACTTTAACACCATTTTTCGTCCGCAACAGGGGATAACAGCCCAGCAGCCCAAGTTATCGGCCCAAGCGAAGTGTGTCAGTGTGCGCCCTGATGTCTGCGGGCTTTAGCGTGTTATAAATAAATAAATAACGAGGACTCCGGACCATTATCTTCCATTGCAGCCCCTGCAATGGGGGATAAAGGCCATCAGCAATGCTCGTTCCCAAAGCGGGAAGCCGGGGTGCTAAAAAATAGATTTCTCTTCCTACAGTAGGAAGGACAATCCTTTTCCAAGATGGCCACCATGGAAAGAGAAGGCGGGGCTCCGTACAGAGCCCCTCTTCCCTTTCTATGGCAGCCTGCAGAACCCTATGACCATATTACCACAAGAACATTTTTTTTTCCCTTTCAAACCTATCCTACTTTCGAATAACTTTACCACACTGCCGGTCCCAGGTGGACATGGCTACTTTAACACCATTTTACGTCCCTCGCGGTCATGGCCAGCAGCCAGATTGTCCGCGTCATGACATTATACCATGACCCAGACAATCTGGCTACTGCCCACGGCCACAGGCTATACCTCTGTCACCTAAGGTATATGACTATTTTTTGTACATATATTATGACACTTGTCAAAAAATAAAATGCTGCCACATTTGCAAAACCATGCTTTAATGTCCTTGCCAATGCTCCTCACGAGTTTGCTCAAAATCCGCCTAGATTTTATTTTTTCAAAAGTGTCAAAATGTATCTACATTCAATAGTCATATAACTTAGCCCCCACTTGACAAAATCCATTCAGTCTTTACACAAACATTGAAGGTTGGGTCTATCATCCTTCTCAAAATTTTTGTCCACATTCGTCAAATAGCAACAAAGTTACAAGCCATCTAAAAATGTTGAGACCCCCCCTCTAGTTTCGCCCCCTCTTGAGAAAATCCCACCAAACTTTAGAAAACCATTTATATCTAGATCCAAAATTGTTTTGCCAAATGTTGTGCAGATTCGTCAAATGACACCACATTTATATGCCTTGACAATATTTTGGGACCCCTCCCTCCAATTTTGCCCCCTCTTGACAGAATCCCACAAAACTTTGCAAAACCATTCAGGTCTAGAATAAAATAGCAAAATTACATGCAGTACCATTGAGTGGCACTAAAGTTATAAGCCATCCAAAAACTGCTTTTCCCCAACCCTGTGATGCAGAAATAGGTACAGATGTCCTAGGACATCTTGAGTGTCCGGACACCACAGGACTGCCCCAGGACATCTAGAGTGTTCGAGGACTGTCGGGGTGAAACAACCCGTTTTTTGGCTTCTTATGGCCATATCCCATCCCCTCCTCATCCCCCCCCAACCTCCCCAGAGATTGTTTGTTGAGTTTGACAAGTGCAATGTTGCCTTTTTTTAAATGTTTTCGCTGCCGCGGACCCCAAAAAAGTCAGCAAATCCAACATAGCGGGAGTTTAGCAGAAACTGAAGCATTTCGTGTTTTCTCACCACCCAATCAGCGGCTGCGTCCCGATGTCCGCGGACCACGCAAAAGTCAGCACATTTTTCTGGGCCAATCAGAAGACCGCCCGCGGACCGACCAGGGAAGTGAGTCCGCAGACCGGACATAGATAGCACACATTTTTTGCCTTACCTTTTGGTTGTTTTAAAAAAAAAAAAAACTACTGGACGGATTTACACCAAATTAACAAAAGCACACTTTCGGGACCAAGCTGCAACTCCTGTCGCTCATTTGGTGAAAATCCATCCAGCGGTTTGGGCTGTAGGCGTGAACAATGTTTTTACCCCATTATCTCTATGGTAAAAAAAAAATTTAAATTAGGACCCCCCTCATAACTTTGCCCCCCCTTGACCAACCCTCACCAAACTTTGCAAAAATATCCAGAGTGGGCCATATACTTTTTTTGAAAAGTTTGGTGAGGATTCGTCCAGGGGAGCGAAGTTATAAGCTGCCCAAAATGTGCTCTTCCTATGGGTTTAGCAACTTACCGCAGGCCATGTAATATATATATATTATGTCCTGGGGCAGTCCTGTGGTGTCCGTGGACACTTCAGATGTCCTAGGACATCTGTACCTATTTCTGCATTACAGGGTTGGGGAAAAGCAGTTTTTGAATGGCTTATAACTTTAGCACCACTCAATGAAACTGCATGTAATTTTGTAAATTTATTCCAGACCTAATCCTGAATAGTTTTGCTACCTTCTATGTTTCACAATGTCATCCTATTAAACCTAGCATCATATTGTAACCACTCATCCCGACTCATCCAAATCTATTGCATACATACCCATTCACAATTCACCCATACCTGTGCAAAAAACTCACAATTATCACAATATTTAAAAACCAGTGGGTCCAACCAATAGACCTCAGATGCAGTGTAATGTGATGCAATGAAAGGTTTTGTTATCTACTAATGCGTCCGTCTTTTCATATATCTGACGTTTGGCTCACAATAGTAGGTGTTAAATCTATTTGGCAAATAGTAGGTCTGTCTTGTCTGCATCTTCCATGGTCCAACACCTGGCGGATTTCTATCCAATTATCGTTTCAGGGCATCCCTTTACTCTAGTGGATACTGGATGGATTTGTTTTGTCGATCTCAGCTGCTACAGGATCGCTTTTACATTGTGTGTGACTCAACAAGTTGATTGCCGGAGTTCCAAAGATCAGTTTGTGGTCCCACAAACATGCGTTCCGTACCTGGTGAAAGGCCCAACTCAAAGCCACCCTCCGGCTACGAGTGCGAAAAAACAGGGTCACTCTTCCTCTGTTGCTCGTTGTCCCTCGTTCGCACCCTTCGGCCCAGTCCTGCCCGCTAGAAGATGGCTACCTGCTCCTAGTGCTGCTTGGTATTTGTATTATTTCTGTCCTGATATTGTCGATACGCGAGGGCTGTCAGAGGGGTAGCTATGGGGCCATAGTCTGTCATGAAGTTTCAGTAGCTCTCACCTGGGTTTGAGTAGTGTGAGTCTCCCAGTCATGTACATCCTGTACCTTACTGGGTAGAGGTTGGATTCAACCCCCTCCTACCTCATCACCAAGGTAAGTGACCTTCCCCTGGCCCTTGGTGGCCTTGATAGTGAGGTTAGCCCTTTTCAAGGCCTGCAACACCTTATCCAAATGAGTCAAATGCTAATCCCAGGTGGAACTGTAGACAGAAATGTCGCCTAGTTCGGCGACACAAAAGGTCTCCAGCCCACTGATTGCACGATTGACCAACCTTTGGAAGGTGGCAGGGGCATTCTTCAACCCAAAAGGCATGACTCTAAACTGGTGGAGCCCCTCAGGTGTTGAGAACGCAGTTTTGTTTTCTCCTTGGCCTGGTCCGTCAGAGCTATTTGCCTATAGACTGGGGTGAGCTCAAAAGGTGCTTACAAATTTGGCAGCACCTATGGTGTCCACGCGCTCATCAGCCCTGGGTAATGGGTGAGCATCCGTCTTGGTGACTGCATTGACCCCTCTGTAGTCCACACAGAACCTCCAATCCTTGGTACGTGCCTGTGAATTCGCCTTGGAGACAAGGACCACAGGACTGGACCAGGGACTGGTTGAGGGTTCAATTACATCAAGATCCAACATCTTGGTGACCTCTGCCTGGATGTGGTTCTTAAGTGTGTCTGACATCCGATAGCATCTGCTTTTGACAGGTACACTGTCACCAGTGTCAATTCCGTGCCTGCACCACGGGGTGAAGCCTGTTGTCAATGAGAACAGAGGGGCATACTGCCGGAGCAAAACCCTGCAGGCCCTCTGCTGTTCTGGTGTCAGATCGTGAGAGAGATGTACTCCCTCCAATGAGCCATCCTGAGGGTTGCTCTGCAGCAAATCAGGAAGGGACTCACTCTCATCCTCCTCTTGCTCTGAAGCTAGCAGAAGACATGATACTTCCTCTCTTCTGTGGAAAGGTTTGAGCCTGTTAACATGGAATACTCTAGTGGCTACCCCAGGGACTCCCATGTCAACCAGATAGTTGACCTTGCCCATTTTGAAGATTATCCTGAAGGGCCCAGTCCACTTATCTGCCAGAGCTGTAGGCTATATCACAAGGATCTCCTGGCCTTGAGTCCAATCCACTTGTGAGGCCTTAATGTCATGCCAGCACTTATTTAATTCTTGGCTTGCCTTAAGATTAGCCGATTCCTGGCCCTTCATCTGTACCATCCTCCTTTAGGTGTGGCTTCCAAACATTCTCTGATTAAGGCAAGGGGTCCCCTCACTGGATGTCTCAAGAGAAGCTCAAAGGGGCTGAACCGCCACCGTCTTGAGGCACCACTCTATAGGCAAAGAGCAGGCATAGTACACCCAGCATACCCGTGAGAGTCTTATTAAACCTCTGAACCAGACCACTGGTCTGGGGATGGTAGGAGGTGGAGAACTTATGTTACCCCACATTCCTTCCACATCGCTTGCATGTAACTAGAAATGAAGTTGGATCCTCTGTCAGAGACCACCTCTTTAGGGAAACCAACTCTGGTAAAAATGCCCAGGAGAGCCCTGGAACCAACTTGCCAGTTATGGTCCGAAGGGGTATAGCCTCAGGGTACCTGGTGGCATGATAAACTAGTAGCAGGATGAACCTTTGTCAACCTGATGTGGGAGGGTCCAAGGGACCAACAAGGTTGATGCCTACCCTCTCAAATGGTGTGCCAACCACTGGCAAAGACTGCAGTGGGGCAATGACACTGCCTCCAGTCTTGACAGACAACCGACAAGTGGAACAGGTCCGGCAGTGGGACTCCACTCCCATCCTTGGCCAGTATAAATGTGCAGAGGGCCTTTGCTTGGTCTTCTTAGTGTGATGACCTGCTAAGGGCACCTCATGCGCTAACTGTAAAAGGAAGGGCCTGTAAACCTTGGTTACCACCAACCTCTTGAGTGCACCAGATTCAGGCTTATTGGGCTCACTACAAAGGAGCTCACCCTCCCAATAGATCTTGAACGACCTAGGCACTTCACCTTGCGCCTGGGCCTGTTTTCCTAGACCCTCGAGAGAAAGTGGAATTCTCTCTGACACTTACAGAAGTCTCCCCTAGATGGCCCACCTTCAACCAGCAGGCATTGAATGTCAATCCTATGGGTTGAGTACCTCTCTCTGAAAAGGGTCTTCTGGCTCTGCTCCTCAGGAGTTGAGTCTAGGGTTACCACTGGGCCTAGCCCATCCAGAGCGTGAACCCCAGTGGATGTTGCTGAAGCAGCAGGAATAGAAGGAATCCCCTTCACAGAGGGTGGTCCTCTTGCGCTTCCGTTTTGCCTTGGGTCTCCCTTTGGCATGGGTAACTGACTAGCACTCAGAACCTGAGTCACCTGAGACCTAGTGACTGCTGCAGCAGTTAGGGATAGTCCATTCGAGATCAACCCCAACTCCACTAAGTCGTTCCCCAACAATATGTGGGCAGGTACATTGTCCTGAACCAGAACAGGAAGATTTGCTGTATTGTCCTCAATCTGGATGGTGACTAGGGCTACAGGAGAAAATTTGGGAGGCCCACCAGCTAACCTGGTAGTTCTCAGAGGAGCACTTACATAGTCCTCTGCCACGAGCAGGGTCGTATCCACTACTGTCATGCTTGCACCAGTGTCTCTCAAACCAGTGGAAGGCTGGCCCTTCAGGAGGACACTTTGCAAACATCTGCGGCTATTCTGTGGGATGGTAGCCAGTATTTCTGAGTAGTGGTGCCAGGTCCCAAGGGAAATCTCTGCAGGAGCACCAAAGGTGATTCCTGGAGAGGAGGGGAGGGGAGGACAGTGGCCTCCACCTCAGGCATGAAGCAAGGGTAGGTCAGGCTGACAGCCTGGACTCCAAGTGCCTTACCTTTACACTTGGGGTCACCCTTCTTGTGGTCCAGAACTCCATAGTGATACGCTCACCTGGTCTCTGCGGAGGTGTTGGGGCACGGTTGCAGCCCTCCCTGAACTTGAATCACCCCCTTCAGGCCTCTCCCTCAGTAGAAAAGCTGTGAGCGGTGGTAAGTGGTGATACTGCTCCTGCGTGTAACAGTGTGTGAGTGTGCCAATCTGCGATTGTTGTACCTCTCAAACACTTCACCCCAAAGTATGGTTTCTGTGAGCATACGCCGGCCCATAAAGCTCACCTGTGAATTATGGAAGATAAGCTCTCCGTCCTGCTACTTCTGGCAGGGGCGCGTGGGATCTAGTTTCTTCACTGATCCCTGATAAGGATTAGTCCAGTCCAGCTGCGACTATGGTTCTCTTTATGATTGGTAAGTCTTTCTTGAGCTATTGTGATGCTGTTCATTCTGTTTACTGTCTTTATAGGTTGCTCCTATTTATGCCCGCAATAATGTCTCTCTTCCGTTTTCTTCCCTTCGATGGAAAGGCGGCCTCAATGCAGCTGTGAGATGCGAGCCGCAGACGGAAGATGGATGCTACCGCAATGTTCGACAGCAGGTAAGTGATGGTTTAAGGAAAAGCGCAAAGTGTGGCGAAGCGCAACCTTAAACTGAATGTTTTTTCGATGTCTAACCTTGTCTTCTGTTTTTCCTTGCAGGCGCTGCTGTCGACGATGGAGCGTGTCATGCTGCGGTGCCAAGATGAGGATTTCTGCGTTCCGGAAGAGATGTACAGGTAAGAACAGCTTCCTCCACTTGGTAAGTATGCTGGCAGGAAGCAGGATGTCCAGCAAGCAGGATCTTCAAAGGCAAGTCTGACCTCCGGCGATGGTGAGCGTTACGCTGCTTGCAAGTGCAGAATAACGTGAAGCGTCTGTCTTGAGGATCGGGGAGTCCCCCAAAATAAATGTTTCCCCTAGACTGAATGGGGAAAAAAACTTTGTGCACGGCTATAGGCCCAAACGGCTGGACGGATTTTCACCAAATTTGCGGCAGGAGCAGGGGCTTGGGTCAGAAAGCGTGCTTTTGTGTGTGTGGTGGAAATCTGCAAATAACTGAAATGTACATCCCAAAAAATGTGTGATATATTGGGCCGCTCCGCGGACCCATTGTCCTGTTCGTTCCACGGACCGAAGTCTCATTGGCCTGCGGTACGCCATGATGTCGGCGAATGTTGGATGCGGCTGGTGGTTGGCTGGAGGGAAGTGTGCTGTGCGTCAAAGTTTTTGGGAAACGCGCCATGGTTTATCAGAGGATAGTGCGGCGGTGCAAGGGTCTGGAAAATGTACCGTACGCCATGTGTTGGTGGCAAGAAGGGAGGGAACGGGCGGGGGAGTGAGAAGTGGTTCATGTGATATATGTAGGTAGGTGGAAGACGGAGGAGTGCCTGCAGTTTTTGCGTGTACGGCGTCAAGTTGCGGGTAACTAGACAGGCGAGTACTTTGTGTGGTGATTGGTGGCAACGGCCCGATAGCTTCTGCTGCAACCCGTTTGCGGCTACCTCTTTCCGTGGTGAGTGGTGGCAGGTCAATTTTAGAAGGGGAATAAATTGCACATAACATAGGTTGGGTGGGAGCCCGGGGGGCTGTGCTATGCGGATGGAATGCTGTAGTTGGGCACACGGTGGCATGCATGGGTGCAAGAAGTTGTGTTGGGTCTGTGGAAGGATTCGACTATTGGGTGCATGGGCAAAGGCTGTAGCCCTTAGGGCATTCACTGAAGAGTGTAGGGCTTTAGCATACCCACCACAGTAACGCAAGTGTGGTTGTGCATCCGGTACAGGGTGGTGCTTGCATAGTGCGGTGTGTGCACATTGGTTGCAGTAGGCCAGTGTTGCGAACCGAATGTGGGTAGTTTGGCAGTGACACAATAGTTTTGGAATGGAAGTGGGGACGGCCATAGTATGTGAATAAAAATGCACAGGGGTGCAGGAGAGGGTGTTTTCTTTCTACATTATGGTAAATAGTCCAATTTGTTGCTGCATAGTGCCAATGGCGGTACACAGGCTGGGTAGGAGTGCTGGTGGTAGTGCTGTATATGTGGATAGTCGAAGTTGGCGACATGGTGAAATGGATGGTGCCATTATGTACCAGTGAGAGTGTTGTAAGCCTAGACTGTTTGGTGGATGGCCGAAGGCCTTAGGCCATGCACTCAAGAGGCTAGGACTTTAGGACACACACGTCAGTAATGCATTTTGGATTCTGCAGCAGTTAAAGGGTGGTGACCTGTAAAGAATGGGTGTGGAGCCCATTTCAGATGCAATAGAGCAGGAGAAGTGAGCTGCCATGCGGGCATGTTTTGTTTTGCAGGTGAGGACACTGTTACAACATGGTAATGTTTTTGATGTGTACTTGGCGATGGTGCTGTGAAAAGTCATGCAGTGTGGGCGCTGGGTTTGCATACTGTCAGTATGGAATAGGATATGGTAGAAGTGCACCTTAATTGTGCTCGATTATTATGCTGTGTGCTGAATTGTTGAAGTAGGGCCAATGTTGTGAAAAAGTTGGGGTAAGGTTGTTAGTGACAATACTTTGTGAATGGGTGTGGGTAGGGGTGGTGGAGGCTGTGGTATGTTTGTGGATTCTGCTGATAGTGACCTCTTTTCGTGAATGGGTGCAATGCAGAGGTTCAGTATGTGATTGGTGGATGTGTGTGCAGGTTGGGTAGGAGTGCTGGTGGCAGTGGTGTGTATGTGGATTGGTGTAGTTAGTGATATGGTGAAATGCACGTGCCATTACGTTGCAGTGCGTGTGTTCAAGGCCTAACCTATTGGGTGCAATACAGCAGCAGAAGTGAGCTGCCATGCGTGCATGTTTGGTTTCGCAGGTGAGGACACTGTTACAAGACGGTAATGTTTTTGATGTGTACTTGGCAATGGTGATGTGAAAAGTCATGCAGGGTGCGCACTGGGTGCTGGGTTTACATGCAGTCATTATGGAAGAGGATATGGTAGAAGTGCACCTTAAATGTGCTTGGTTGCTATGCTGTGTGCGGATTTGTTGAAGTAGGGCCAATGTTGTGAAAAGGTTGTGCGTAGGTTGGTAGTGACACAATACTTTTTGAATGGGTGTGGGTAAGAGGGTTGCCAGTCAATTCGTCGAAAAAAATTGGTCGACCAGACAAATGGTCGAATCAAATTGGTCGAAAACCATTTCGTCAAAATTTTTTTTTTCTATTTTAACCCTTTTTTTTTTTTTTTTGGGGGGGTCCCCCCCCAACCCCCTTTTTTTCTCTAAAAACCCATTTTTTAACAAAACGAAAACCCAAAAAATAAATATATAAATAAAAATGTTTTTTCGACGAAATGGTTTTCGACCAAATTGCGTCGACCAAATTGCAGTCGACCAGTTTTTTTTCGACGAGTTGACTGGACACCGGGTAAGAGTGGTGGAGGCTCTGGTAGGTTTGTGGATTCTGCTGATAGCAACTTGTTTTTGTGAATGGGTGCAATGCAGAGGTTCAGTATGTGATTGGTGGATGCATGTGCAGGTTGGGTAGGAGTGCTGGTGGCAGTGGTGTGTATGTGGATTGGCGTAGTTGGTGATATGGTCATATGCATGGTGGCATTATGTTGCGGTGCCTGTGTTCAAGGCCTAGCCTATTGGGTGCATGGCCGAAGGCCGTAGGCTGTAGGCCCTTCACTGAAGAGCGTTGGACTTGAGGAAACCCACGCCACCAATGCAATTTTGACTTTGCATCTGGTAGAGGGTGGTGACCTGTAAAGAATGGTTGTGGAGTGCATTTCAGACACCATAGAGCAGCAGAAGTGAGCTTGCGGGTGTGTATGGTTGGTTCCACAGGTGAGGTTGCTTGTAGAACATGGTAAAGTTGTGGATGTGTGATTGGAGATGGTGCAATGAAGTCACGCAGTGTGGGCACTGAGTGCAGTGTGTGCATAATGGCAGTATGGCAGAGGGTATGGTTGAAGTGCACCTTGTATGGGTTATTTACTATGCTGTGTGCAGATTTGCTGAAGTAGGGCCAATGTTGTGAACATTTTGTGGTTAGGTTTGTAGTGACAATATTTTGTGAATGGCAGTGGGTAAGGGTTATGGAGGCTGTAGTATGTTTGTGGATGCTGCTTATTGCGACCTGTTTTGGTGAATGGGTGTTTTATGGTGTGAGGGAGTTGGGTTAAGTGCTGCTACGTATGTTACGTTTGTGCACAATATTAGCTGCCCACATGGTTGCATGCATGGATTCATAGTGTTGTGCTGGGTGTGGGAAAGGGTGGACTGTTGTGTTGAATGGCGAAAGGTGTGCTGGGTGCAACGCAGGATCATTGTGAATGCTGAAATAGGTAATCCTGTAGGAAAGGTTTCTGTGGAGGGGCTTTGGAAGCAAAGGGAACGTGCTCTCAGAGTTTTTAACTGGAAATATGGAGTTGCGTACAGAAATGATAGTGTGCAATGCCGAAGTTCAGTATGTGATTGGTGCAGGCACTAAGGAAGTGTTGGAAAAATCTAGTGCAAAGGGAAGAAGTATTGTGTCTGCTTTACTGGGGCGTGGCCCTAGCTGTAGCTGGGAAAGCGCACGTGCCACATCATGGCCTTCTGAGCATGGAACCTTCGCAAATGGAACTGTGAGGATTCTCCAATGAGGATTCGCGGGTGTAGTTAACTGGAAGGGTCGGTGACATATTTACCCAAACCTCGATGCAGTGAGGTTGGCAGAGATGGACAGACAGCAAGTGCTTATAGTCGGTGATACCTTTGTGCACAAGCTGCACAGGTATGCAGTGGAAAGAGGCTTTGATACTGACTTTCAGTTGGAAGGAGTGCAGGCTTTTTGGGGCACAGTTTATGAGTGGGGTTTCGGGTGCATGGATCTCCTTTGCAAATGTGTGGCCTCTGTTGGTACTGTAGATGTGGTGGTTGTGCATTTTGAAGGACTACATTTGGGGCACATGTCGTGCTCACGTTTGCTCGCTTACTTAAAGTTGATGACAGCTGTGATGCAGAGGTTTCCTACTGCAAAGGTGATTTTCTCATCGATGACACCAAGAAGACAATGGGAGCAAGCTGGTGTAATTTGTCCACAGCCAGAGGTCGGGAGATGTTGGATAAACAGAAGCATGTGCGAGTTTATGTGCAGTGCTGGGATGTTCGGTACCGACTATGAAAGTATTAATAACCAGCAAGATTTACAGTGGTTCCAAGGAAATGTCATTTCTTTTACCTCCATTGGCAATGCTGTTTGCCACTCTGCACGAAGAGTTGCAGAGAATCCTGCAGAAATGTAAGATAAGCGTTCATCTTCAGGTGAGAAAAATGTCAGGAGGAGAAGCAAACAGACAGTGAGCAAAACAGAGAAAAACAAGAAAGAAAGAAAAAAAAATGTATCAATGCACGTACATAACAAAAACACGACAAAAAAAATTACGTGTTTTTAGAGACAATCCTAAAGACACAATCCCCACCCCCGTTTTACATTGAGAGTGCGCAAGTGAATGGGAAGGGGGAGGGCAAAGTGCAGTACATGGGAACAATAAAAAATAGAAATACATGCAACTACGGCCGGTGCTGGCAAGTGCAAGAAGTGTAGACATCAAGTGGTGGCTGGACTGTTAGGGTTATAGAAAACAGTCCCCAAGGGTGGGGGTTGGCAGAAAGCCTGTGCAGGGGTGGAACTGTAGGGAGGGAGGTGGCCTGGGGGACAGCTTATAGGGTGGGTAGGAAACCAGTGCACAATACTTTTTAGCCAGGAAGTGAGCAGGGGAGAGGAGGGGAAAAAGAAGAAGCACATGGAAATGTTTTCAGGTGCTTTCAGACCCTCCACTGCTTCTCCTCAAGGTCCAGGGAGACGGAGAGCGTGTTCCACAGGGAGACCCCAGCAGAAGAAACACATCTACCACCATCTGGTTGTGTGTAGAAGCAACTGACCCTGAGGGAGTAGGAGGCGGATGAGGGAAGAGCTGGAGCAAGCAGACATTTAGGAAGTGAGAGTGCAAGGTATTGAGGTCCCAGGGACCAGAAGGCCTTCTGCATAATGCACAGGGCTTTTATTTTATTGTTTGCAGCCACTGGGAGCTATTGCAGACATTTGCCTCCAGCAGAGATACGAAGGTTGCACACTCCTCTTATGGATGAGTTGCTGAGGGCGCAGAGTGGAAGCTGGCAGATTTAAAAAGAGCCTGTGGCAACAGTGCAGCGTACAAAGCACCACAGCCGTGCAGACACTGACCTTTAGGACTGTAGGTTGCTAAGATACATTCAGTGGTGGCTTTAGTGCCTTCTTTTTCCAAGTTATGTAGTAGGTGGGTTAGTGGGGAACAATTTTCGTAGCATTGTCGGAAGGAAAGAACAGAGTTCTTGTTTCGCTAATATAGTATATGATATGGGTAAATGAAAACGTTGCAAGCACATACCAACAAATTGCCACTTGATGGTAGGAGATGGGAGGAACATCAGTATGCTTTTTAAACACGTAGTGGACGCTTAGAGGCAGATATCGTGTGCAGAGGCACTTCTAACAGAGTTGTGAACATACTGCCAAAACATTTTCATACCTTTGTTTTGTGGTGATGGGTGCTTATGTGGATGAATGTGCATGTATAACTACTGCAATGTTTCAATGAACTTTCCACTCAACGTGCTTTCCAATAACAGCACACGTGCAGGCTGATTTTGTAACAGTACATATGAAGTCTTGTGGAGAACGGACATTGTAAGATGCTGAAGTCTTGGAGGGCATTGGTGGATGCGTGTGTGAGTACTTAGCAATACCTAATAAGGGCGTGGTGGGAAGAGGATAGTAGAAAGGGAAGAAGGACTGTTCATGATTTGCTGTGGTGTGGCCCTCACAATACTTTGCGAGGCGCACGTGCTACATGCTGCACTTTTGAACATGCTTACCAATGGAAATGTGATTGTTGCAATTGTCCAATCGGGTGGTTAGAGTGTGCGTCACAGGAAAGGGCGGCCATATTTTGTTTCATTACTCTGTGTAGTGCGGCTGGTAGAGATGGCGAGACGCACAGTTTTCATAGAGGGTGATCACGTTGTGCTAGATCCGCTCCAGTCTGCCGTGGAAAGAGGCCTTAATGGCAATTTGAATTTGGACGAAGTGGACGCTTTGTGGTGCAGAGTCGCTGTACGTACTTTCGACCATTTGCTTGCAGAATGTCGATGAGTGGCCACTTAAGGTACTGTACACATTGTGGTAGTGCACTATAGAGCATTGCTTTTGGGTTCCATAGCTTGTGCGAGTGTGTACCGTCAACTCAAAAAGATGATGAAAGAAGTGCAGGGCATTTTTGCCACTACAAAGGTGCTTTTCTCATGTATACCACCAAGTCCAGTATATAACTATTCCAATGAATGTTGTGGGCAGCCAGAGGTTGTAAGGCGTCTTATCAACAGAAGCATGTGTGACTTTTTGCGTGCTGCTGGGATGTACTCATGTGAGAATGACAACATTGGTTATCGATATGTGCACCTTCTCAATGGAAATGGCATTTCATTGTCGCCCAGTGGCAATGACATTTGGATTTCCAATCTACAGGCTGCACTGAAGACGCTATTGTAAGAATGTGAGGCGCAGAGCAACAAATAAAAACAATTATAAAAGCATGGAAAAAGAGTTGTTAGTGTGGAAGCTGTTTTAAAAAAATAAACAGCTTTTTTAAGAGCTACCACTACAAAGGACATCCTCTACCCTGGTTGACATTTATTCCCCTACTCCTGCGCGCGCACACCTGGAAAAGTCAGCGGACATCGCAACAGTTGCAGGGTTGTACGTGTAACATACGCCCCTTTTGCACATCGTCACCTTATATTTGGGACTGTGAAGGACACAGGATTGCGCAATAGGCTTTCTGGGTGTGGAGTGCACGCACAGACTGTGGTATACGGTATATTGGTCGTCCTAAATGCAGAGGGTAAGCTTATGGCTGTGTGTTATATGAGCCATAGCGTATGCTTTGTGGGTGAATTGCATATACATTACTTGACAGTGAATGGAAAACAGAGTCCGGTGGAAGTTATGTGTGGAGTGTATCATGTGAGTTTGTACGGGTATGGAGCACCTACAATTAAGTGATTGCTTTTGGTTTATCTGTGTGAGACTTTGGTGACACTCGATCAAGACGATATTATTTTTGTTGATTGTGGAGGGATAAATGCACACCATCGAGCACAATTTTCAGTGCCGTTTGTGCCGAGGGAGGCAGTAGGCCAGGTAATGCAAAGCTTCTGTTTCCGATCTCCTGCATATTTCTGTATCCCATTATGCAGATACTCATGTAGGCGCGTTATTTTTTATTTGGTCCGGCAAAGGAGAAAGCGCAGTACACTGTGAAGAAGTGTATTTGTGTCTTTTTACAAGTTGTGCCATTGTCGTACTGTACAAATGGGAATCTATCGTTTCACAGCACAAACTGTTTTCCCCACAAATAGCATTCCTGTTGATATTACTGCATTTCCAAATTCTGCATGCTCTACACACATTGCCTTGCTGCCATTTTTGGAAGTATAGGAATAATGTTTGTGCTTGCTGTTGCGCACTTGCGCTCTTGAAAACGCACTGCAACACGCACAACCATCTTTTTCAACAGCCACCCATTTCTACCTGTTTCCACTGCAGTGTTTTTCACAGTACCACGGTTCCTTCCATTTAGCAGACAATTGTGTGGAGGGTATACGAGGCGCGTCGCACTGCCTCCCTTCGTTGCCACTTACATTGTGACACTCTGAAAGGAGCTTTATATCATAATCAGCCACAAAAAATATTGTTAAAGGGGACGTTATGGTGAAGGTGCGGTACTACAAACATAGCATCATTTCAAAATACACTATGCTAAAGCAACATTATGTTTACAGTGCCCTAATAAAAACCTATGAAATTCACTAACAAAAAACATTGTTAAAAAGGGACGTTATGGTTAAGTTACACTAGCAAAAAACAATGAAATTCAATGGAAAACGTTCGTACAGGGACGTTATGGTTACAGGTCAAACCGAAGCACCCCACAAATTTGCCAGTTATGTTAAGCTAAGCAACCATAACTCGCGCCAGCACTGTGCTCTGCTAAGACTAACTCCCATGACATCAAAGATGACATCGCAAATGTCATTGATGACATCACGTATCTGGCTCCCTCTTTCTTTGTTCACTGATATATGTAGGGCAGGTGGTTTTCTTCACAGAGAGTCAAGCAGTTAACATTGAAAAAGGTACTATGTTTGCAGACCTTACCCTTGTAATATGTTCATACACTAATGTTGTAAGGGTCCAGTGACAGCATGTGATACATGTACATAAGGGAAGAAGCAGGCCTGCAACAGAGCAATCATTTGTGTGCATAAAGATAACAAGTTAGGTTAAGAACACTTTCTGGTACTACTCCTGCTTTGTTGCCTACTGTATTTTCCATGTATATGGGCGTATTTGTGTGCGTTGTGGTCTCTTTGTGTTTTGTGTGTAGTAGTAGAAATATGTTTTAAGTGAGGTGCTATTAGCTACTTATTACATGTTTCACAGTACGTAAAACTGTGACACAAAAGCATTCTGCATTTTACTATTCAAAGTGGCAAAAATATCAATATTGATCCTCTATGGTGCATGCTGCAGACAATGTATATGTTTCTGCATGAGTTGGCTCCTACACTGGAAAGAACTCTGTACTGCAATGGTGTTTATAGCAATGGATTGTGCAATGAATTATCTAATCTTATGATAATTATCCGAATGGCCGCTGATAGTTTTTGTGAACATTACATTCAGAATCCCTTGTGCAGGCTTTTAATGAAAAGTTACTACACATGTGATGTCATCCATGAAATTTGTAAGGTCATCTTTGATGTCATGGGTGTTAGTTTTAGCAGAGCACAGTGCTGGCGCGAGTTATGGTTGCTTACCTTACCATAACTGGCGAATTTGTGGGGTGTTTCGGTTTGACCTGTTATCATCAACGTCCCTGTAAGAACATTTTTCCATTGAATGTCATAGTTTTTGCTAGTGCAACTTAACCAGAACGTCCTTTTAACAACATTTTTTGTTAGTGAATATATATATATATATATATATATACACATAATTCCATAACACACTTCGCACTTTAGATTCCTTTAAAATGCATCAACTGCTGGCAGTTATAATGGTATTACCCAAATTGGTCGTTTACAATTGTTCGAATGAACAATTGACCGAATTTAAAGGGTCACAATTGACCTTTTCACAATATATATATATATATATATCGGTTTGGTTATATATGGGGTTTTGGGGGGTTTCCCCCCACATATATCGTACAATTGACCTTCACAATTCGGTCAATTGTGAAAAGGTCAACTGTCATTCGAGCAGTTGTAAAACGATCAATTCGTATACAACCGTTATAATAGAGCATACAAATCTTTTAGTAAGGTGTATCAACATAGACAATAAGGAAGGAAGGCAGGTTAAGGTTAGGCAATGGCAGAATGCTTTATTTGGATATAGATACACAATTCTGAATGAGGATTTCCCCCCACATGGGCAACCTGTAAGAAGAGAATCAACAAGCCCAGTCAATAGATGCTTAATAAACCTTACTTCTTGGTTAAAAAGTTCAACCACCCCAATGTACCTGAAGTGGAAGAGTTTCTTTGATGGTTCGTCGACTGTATCCTTCGAGGGTGGACTCCCTTTCAAGTAGGAGCCACTGGGTGTTGAGAACCGCAATGAAAAGTGGAACACTTGCAGTGATGCTGCAGCTTCGACCTTTGCAGTGCTCTTCAACGATCGATCGTGGAAGTCCTGAGAAGATGAGGCGTGCGGTAAACCTTGATGCAAAGTGTTTGGTGCCACAAATAACACTCAGTGATGGATGCAGGCCCGGCTGGGCGTCGGGACTCATGCTCGGTGGTCCTCTGGTTGGACGGTGCTGCAGCCAGAGCACGTACCTCGGGATAGCTTTGGAGATCGGCACTCGACCACAGGCTGGACCTCAGATCTTCATTCCGTCGGTGCCCTTGTGATGCCTTTGTCGGCTTCTGGTGGCGGGAAACCCACCGTCAGACTTTCCTCGGTAGCCGGCGACCTCCACTTTCTGTGGCGGGACAAAGTAGTTGAAGATGATGGTAAAGGAGCCCTCTGACAAATGTTCTTAGTCAAAAGGGGAGCTTTCTCGGCTCCGGGTCGTCAAGCAGCATGGCGTCAAGGTGTTCTGGGCGACACGATTCGACAGGCTTCCGGTGGTCACAGAAATCTTGCAAACCCCAGTTGACGTCAAATGGCCTTGATGTCCAGGCGCTCTCTTCAGGTTTCTCGGCTGACCCCTTCTCCAGATGTCAGAGTCACAGAACTGTCTTCCAGGGTGCCTCGATGAAGAACGGCAGTTTTTACACGATGGTCCCTCGTAGCTCAGCGAGAGGTCTCCAAGCCAGGTCCTCGCTCAGATCAGTCCTCGACAGACTCAACAGCTTTTAGATTACTTCGAAGGAAATGCAGCAATAATCTTATTCTTCCAGCTGGGCTTCAAGGATGAGCTTCAAGTTTCGACTTCAGCTTCTGAACAAATTGGTAAGTGAGAGGTCCCGAGGTTTACACATCTGTCCCTCATTCACTCTGGCTGAGCCAGGCTCAGTCCGCCAATCACACAGAAGTGCATTCATGCAGGCAGGAAGCCAATCAGGCTCGCAGGCATTCAGGCCATTCACTTCCACCCAGACACCCATAACAGGAAATGTGGATAGGGGCAAACACCCAGCCTTTCACCACACCACACTGCATTCATGTCAGTTTCAGGCAGGGCCGTCTCATTCATTGTGTCACACAAACAATAACCAGACACCCATAACATAGAATGCATATTGGTCACACAGTCTATTCACACAGGTCCCACCCCAAGGGTGTACCCACAACATACAGTCACTGGGAAGGCTTCAGCCAATCTGGCATGGACTTCCCCAAAATATCACACATGGTTCTTCCACCCAACAGCCAGTCAGGGGAAGGGACAGAGACAGGGCTTCCCAGGACTTTGGGAAAACAAGGTAACATGCAATAGAAACCAAGAGGCCTCAGGGGCCATCTTGCCTTCTATCAGGAATCCACTGATTCCTATGGCAGGGCCTGGGTATCCCAAAGTGGAGGATACTCAGAGCACCCGCCACATCAGCATGAAGCTGCCACCAGACTGTACTCTGCTCTGTGGGCAACACACAGGTGCACAAAAACATACACTATGGGTACAGGGCTGTACCCCCACCCATGGGTCTCTGTTCACCACAACCAAAAAGAGGAAGAGCTGAACTGCCAGGGGTCCCAACTGGACTCCTGTGCGTACAACACAGAACATACATGATAAGGGAGTACAGGACAAGGACATGGAGGACCTGTCCCTCCAATACATTCCAACATCACACCTCACCCTCAGGCGGAGGTCGACCCATCGCTTGTGGCAGTCTTGGAATGTGCACGGGGTGGCTCTGACTGCTGAGACCTTTTGGGCCACTTCCTCCCAGGCGGCGTTCTTTTTTTGCTGGGTTCTGCGGCGGTTGTCAGTAGCAAAGATCTCCCCAGGATGCTTAACAATGGTCTCAGTGAGCATGTTAAGCTCCGGCTCCGTAAAGCGCAGCTTGCGCTGGCATCTCTCTGGTATCCTTGATGCCATTGCTGGTGATGGGCTTCCACAGTCAGGAGGTGTGGATGGCATGAGAAACCATATGGTGTCTCCCTAACTAGTCCCCGGGGATCTGTCCACCAGGAGACCAGGACACGGACATCGCTATTGGATCCAGTGGATGGCATGAGAAACCTGATGGTGTCTCCCTAACTAGTCCCCAGGGATCTGTCCACCAGGTGGCCAGGACACGGCCATTGCTATTGGATCTAGTTCCTGGCGGTGGACCAGTGAGGGAGGATCACCTGGATGGGGGTTCTCGCGGAGTGGAGGTGGGACAGGTGAGACGCGGTGTCCCCCTTTTTCCAACACCATTTCCCCTATACTGCCACGTAGGATACTCTGAAACTCTACCCCCCCCCCCACCCTTTCCAATACAAACACTTTCACACACCACGAAATATAACGGACTAACACCAAAGCAGTTTATCTGACATGTCCCAATACAAGGGTCAGGCAATCATAACCACACACACCCCACTGCCTTTTCCCTTCCCCACAGGGATAAAAGGTGGATCACGAGAGCACACTAAGAGCAAGGCAGACCGCATGATGAGACAGCTATCCAAGCATGGCAGTTCAAGAGGAGGAGAAAGGCGGCGAGAACCGAAAGGGTGACAAGGAGAGAAGCGACCTGGCCCTTTCTGGCCCAGACCAGCAAACCCTCCCTGAAAGGAATCGTAAGACCGCAAACATTAGCCAGCATGTGTTGCAGCAGATGTTAAAAGTACACGGAGCACGCCTAAACTGATACAGGGAGAGACGCTTGCTACCCTGGTACCGGCCTGGACTCAGCCAAGTGGTTCATCACAGCCGGTGAGTCGAAGGGAGAACCGATAAGAAACCGAACTGTGTTGAACGAAAGTCGCAAAGCGTAAATAAAGGAAAGTTCAAAGAACTGTTAACATTAAGGGGAAACCAGTTGCAGATGGGCCGGCACCATGTGGGTGCTCATTCAAGAGACTCTGGTTGATCCAGCGATGGTTGAAACTACCAATACCAGAAGGCCCTACGAGAGCCGGAAGGAAAAGGTCAAAGTGGTCATACAGTGGTCTAGCAAAACTCCCTGTACAGTTGAAAGTCTTTGACCTACACGTAACTGAAAAGCTAAGAGAGGTGAATCCCACATAGTGAGAAAAGAGAAAGAACTGTCTGACTGGCAAGAGTTGGCAACAGTGAACCCGACGTGAGGGATGCCGATGGAAAGAGGTGAAGTCTGAAGTTCCAATGAACAGTTTGTTGATAAGAGTGAACCCAACAGAGAGATGTCCACAGTGAACTGTTTAAAAAGACATTAAGATTTGTGAATACAAAAGGAGAAAGCGTGTGAATGAGAGCCGTGGTGAACCTGACAGAGGGAGGATGCTATTTGCGAATGGTCTGAGCCTGGAAGTGGGGGATCCAGGGGTGAAGAATCATCACCCCAAGTTTGTTTTGTTTGTTTGTTTGTTTATTTATTTATTTATATAGCGCTCTTGACCCGGGGGTATATATGCGCTTTGAACATCAGGTTACAGGTAAAAGACAATAGTACAGTATTGATAGGGCATAGATAATAGTATTCAAACAATATACATAAAATTGGACATTCGGAGTGCATACATATGTGGTAGGACAGTTATTTGTTGGTTAACCAGGAAATGACCTTGGTTCTGAAAGGTTGGAAAGTAGGTGTGGATTTAATATCCAGTGGGATGGAATTCCAGAGTTGTGATGCCAAGGTTGGGAAGCTGGATCCTCCGGCTCTTTTGAGGGAGTATTTGGGAACTGTTAGTTGTAATGAGTTGGACGATCTGGTGGTTCTAGTGTTCTGTCTTAGTGTAAATTTGTTCGAGAGGTAGGGTGGGGCAAGATGATTGAGGGCTTTGTAAGTAAGGCATATGGTTTTCAAATCAATTTTCTGTTGGATGGACAACCATTTGCAGGCAGTTCTGGTGGCGGAGATGTGTTCCCTTCTAGGAATATTGAGGGCGGCACGGAGTGCGTTATTTTGTAAAACTTGCAATTTATTGATTACTGTTTTGTTGGCACCTACATAGAGGCTATTACAGTAATCCAGTTTAGATTTAATGAGTGCTCTGGCTAGGATGAGACAGTTGCTAGGGGAGATCAGTGGTCTGCAGGCCCTGATAAGTTTACCGGTGTAGGCAGTGGCTGAGGCGGTCATGTTGATTTGTTTAGCTAGGTTGATGTTCGTGTCTAGGTAGAAACCGAGGGTTTTTACGCTCTTGGCAATGGGTATGGTGTTACCGTCAATAGTGAAGCTAGTGTAGCCGGGACAGAGTTTACTGATAGTGTTCGGTGAGCCGACAAGAAGCAATTCAGTCTTGTCATCATTCAGGCATAGGCCATGTGTGGCCATCCATGCCTGAATGATGGAAAAGACTTCATTGATCCATTTGGCGTCCTTGTTGTAGTTGCCTGATAAGGTGAGGAGTATCTGGGTGTCATCTGCGTAGTTAGTATAGGTGACACCCAGATTGTCCAGCTTGTCGAATAAGGGCTTGGTGAAAATATTGTAAAGGGTAGGTGAGACACAGGATCCTTGTGGGACACCGCAGGTGATGGGGATGGGGTCAGCCGCTGCTAGGGGGGAGAAGACCCGCATGGTTCTGTTGTCCAGGAAAGATTGGATCCATGTGACTGCAGAGTGGGAGAAGTGTGCTGCTAGAGATAAATGGTTGCACAGGATTTTATGGTCGACCAGGTCAAAGGCAGCGGAGAGGTCAAGGAGTAGAAGGATGGCAGCCTTGTTTTTGTCTTTGAGTTCGTCTATCTGGCATTTGAGATCAACAAGGGCCGTTTCTGTCCCGTGTTGTGGTCTGAAGCCAGATTGGCGAGTTCCTAGTAGGTGATTGGCCTCAAGGTAGTCCTGGATTTGTAAATAAGCCACTCTATCCAAGATTTTTAGTAGGAATGGGACGGTGGTAATGGGTCTGTAATTCGTGGGGATGTCAGGGTTGAGAGTAGTTTTTTTTAGTAGCGGTAGGACCCAGGACTGTTTCAGATTGCTGGGGACCATGTTGTTGGCGAAGGACAGGTTTATTAATTTGGTGATAAATGGGGAGAGATCCCTAGCTGCATCTTTTATGATCTGTGCGGGGCAGCTGTCCCCCTTGCAATTCGATGGTTTGAGGGATGCTATAATTTTCTGAACCTCCAATATGGATACCTTTTTGAAGGTGAAGCCTGAATTAGTGGCAGTAGGTGGAGGGGGCGTGGGGAAGGAGGTGGGATCGAGAGTGAGTTGTTGTCGTTTGTTGTTGATTTTAGTTTGGAGCCCTGAGATTTTGTTAGCTAGGGCATTCTGGATCCCTGTGCACCAGGGTTTATCCTTAGTGCAAGAGTCAGTGGGGGTAATGGGGTTTTCTAATTCCTTTAGTATGTTAAAGAGCTCCTTAGTACTGGAGCTTGCCTGGGAGATCCTAGTATTGAGAGATTCTTTCTTGGCCCGTATAATCTCATTTTTGTAGAGGGTGGAGATGTTGGTGAGATTGGTTCTGTTATTTATAGAAGGCACTGATTTCCAGAGTGCTTCAAGTTTGTTTTTTTGTTGACGCAGGGTTTTGAGCTCCGGGGTGAACCATGTGTTCAGGTGCGCTTTGGGTATTCCTTTGCGCAGTTTCAGTGGGGCAATGATGTCAATGGCTTTGGCCATGGACTCATTGTAGGCGTTGACCAGTTGGTTCAAGTCCATTGTGGCGGGTAGTGCGTTTAAAGTAGGGATCACCAGAGGTATTAGGGCTTCCGCTGTGATATTGCTCTTTTTCCTAGTAGGGCAGGCAGGTGCCATGATAGGCCTTTTATGTGCTGAGTTGCTGGTAAGAATGTCAAACGGGAGGAGGTGGTGGTCAGTCCAGATAAGTTGTGTGGGATCTTTCGTAGTAATGTTGCAGTTAAGGGTAGTTATCCAGTCAAGGATTCTGCCTTTCGAGTGGGTAGGTTTGGAGCAAAGTTGTTGGAGGCCATGCTCCTCTAATGCCATGGCCAGGGCAGTGGCTGGGGTGTCTAGGGGGTCGTTAAACCCAAGGTTAAAGTCTCCGAGTATAATCAATTGTGCTGATGGTTTGGAACTTTCAGCAACTAGTGAAGTGATGTCTTCCTCAAATGAGCCAGGAGGGCCCGGGGGTCGGTAAATTAAGTGCAGCGTAATAGTACTTTTAGGGGAGGTTTGAAATTTGACTGTAATGTGTTCACAGGATTTGAGTGGGGGAGCAGAGGATAGTCTGATGTCAAGCGTGGTCTTAAAGATGATAGCTACGCCGCCACCTCGAGCGTTCGGTCTATCTGCTCTAAGGATGGTGTAGTTATCAGGTATGGCTAGGGTAAGAGATGGACCTGCAGCATCGTGCAGCCATGTTTCGGTTACCGCAAGGAAGTCCAGGTTGTTTGTTAGAATGATGTCAGCGACTTCTGAGGCATGGGCGACTAATGATCTGACATTTAGGAGAGCTCCTTTAAGACTGGGATGGATAGTGTTGATGGGTGTTACAGTGTGAGGGTTGATCTTATTGAGTGATTTGGTAGGGCCTTTGCTAGGTCTGTAGTGGGTTCTAGCGCCAAGTCTCGAATTCCGATCGGAGGGGATGAGGGTAGTGTTACGGGAGTTGGTTGGGTTAGCTAATGTAGAGGTGTTGTAGTCAATGGTAGGGCAAGATGCTCTCGTGTTGATGGGGTTCTGCTTATAGACAGCTAGGTGTGTGTTAGCTGCGACATGCGGAACGTGTGCATGTCTATGGGTGGGAAGGGCGGACTTGGTATCCGGGGGGAAGGCTGGTGTGGTGGGCAGGAATGGTGTAGGGCAGGTGATCGGGTGGTGTCTTGGGCAGGCGGGTCTGACTAAACCATTATTATAGGCTAGGTAACTGTTGCCAGTGCAGGGTATGTTACTTTGCATGACACAGAAAGGGAACATGATCGCAGTCAGGCAGAGTAGCATGCTGGGGCTAAGGTAATGTACAGGGGAGTGGCGTGAAGGGGGCATAGGCGTTATAGGTAGGGCACAACACAATGCGAATGAGGTCTAGGCGACCATAGGGCACAACACAATGCAGGTGGGGTCTAGGCGACCATAGGGCACAACACAATGCAAGTGGGGTCTAGGCGACCATAGGGCACAACACAATGCAAGTGGGGTCTAGGCGACCATAGGGCACAACACAATGCGAATGAGGTCTAGGCGACCATAGGGCACAACACAATGCAGGTGGGGTCTAGGCGACCATAGGGCACAACACAATGCAAGTGGGGTCTAGGCGGCCATGGGGCACAACACAATGCAAGTGGGGTCTAGGCGACCATAGGGCACAACACAATGCAAGTATGGTCTAGGCGACCATAGGGCACAACACAATGCAAGTGGGGTCTGGGCGACCATAGGGCACAACACAATGCAAGTATGGTCTAAGCGACCATAGGGCACAACACAATGCAAGTGGGGTCTGGGCGACCATAGGGCACAACACAATGCAAGTGGGGTCTGGGCGACCATAGGGCACAACACAATGCAAGTGGGGTCTGGGCGACCATAGGGCACAACACAATGCAAGTGGGGTCTGGGCGACCATAGGGCACAACACAATGCAGGTGGGGTCTGGGCGACCATAGGGCACAACACAATGCAAGTGGGGTCTGGGCGACCATAGGGCACAACACAATGATATGATATGATATGGTATTTGTAACGCGCCTATACACGAGTGTTTCAAGGCGCGACGAGGCAGGGAGGGGGGGAAACAAGGGGAAGACAGACAAACGATCCTACTAGGCCAGGTGTCATTCAGATCGCGCAAGTGCAGAGGTAATGGGAAAAGGAGAAGTGCAGGGGGAGGAGGTGGGGGGGAAAGTGCAATACAGGGTAAGTAGCGTAATAAAATAATAAATAATAAATAAAAGGGCCAGCTGGTGGCAAGTGCGAGGTAAGTGCAGAGCAAGTGCTGGGAAGGCGGCTGTAGGGATGCAGTGACAGTCCCGCAGTGCAGGCGGAGCCAGGGAGGCAGTGCAAGTGGAGAGTGGCTGGGCCCTGGGCCGAGGTCACAGAGTGGCCCAGATGCAGGTTAAGTGCAGACTTCGAAGGGGAGTTAAGCAGGTTTAGCAGGGGAGAGGGAGAGAGAAGGCAGAAGCGAAGAGGAAGGTTTTGAGGTGCTTCCGGAACCGGAGATGGTTCTCCTCAAGTTTCAGGGAGGCAGGAAGGCTGTTCCAGAGGGAGGCCCCTGCTGCGGAGAGAGATCTGCCCCCAGCTCGTTGCTTCGAGAAGCGGCTGACCATGAGAGAGTTGGAGACGGATGAGCGAAGGGCTCGTGAAGGCAGATATTTAGGAAGAGAGAGTTGAAGGTATTGTGGCCCCAGGCCCCAGAAGGCCTTGTGGACAATGCAGAGGGTTTTGAACTTAATCCTCGCAGCCACTGGGAGCCAGTGAAGAGATTTCAGTCCTGGAGAGATACGGTCCCTGGGCTTAAGGCCAAGGACAAGTCTCGCAGTTCTGTTCTGGATAAGTTGCAGAGGGCGGAGAGTGGAGGCAGGCAGATTAAGATAGAGGCTATTACAGTAGTCCAGCCTTGAGAGAACCAGGGCTCGGGAGACAGTGAGCTTCTGGGGGAAGGAGAGGAAGGGAAGAATACCTCTGAGGAGGTGAAGCTGGTAATGTGACTTCTTAGAGACGTCGGAAATATGAGGAGAGAAGGAGAGTGTGGAGTCGAAGATGACCCCGAGGTTTTTAGCTTTGCAGGTAGTGGCAGGAAGGGGGCCAAGGGAGGCCGGCCAGAGAGCTGCAGGAAAGGAGGGAGTGGGTGTGCCGATGAGTAGAATCTCAGTCTTACTGGCGTTAAGGCAGAGGTCATTGGCGGCACACCATTCCTGGATAGAAAACAGACAGTCGGAGATGAGGGAAGGAGAGGAGGAGGCCGAGGGTAGCCTGAAAATGAGCTGGGTATCGTCCGCATAGCACTGAAAGTGGGGGCAGAGAGCGGCGATGCGGTGGGCAAGGAGTGCCAGTGGGGTCTGGGCGACCATAGGGCACAACACAATGCAGGTGGGGTCTGGGCGACCATAGGGCACAACACAATGCAAGTGGGGTCTAGGCGACCATAGGGCACAACACAGTTGCGGTTGTACGTTAGCGACCATAGGGCACGGCCAAATAGCAGTCATGAGGCATGGAGCACTAAGGGCTAAGGATGCCTGTACTATTAAAGAGGTGGCAGCAGTAATGCATAGAGGCGGTGGCGTTGGAAGCATGAGCATATGTAGCAAACAGTTAAAGAAACCGAGTTCAAATGTTTATGGGTGCGGAGTAGCAGAGGGCATACCAGAAAGCACAATAGTATAGACTGAAGGTATTCCCACTACTCACAAAAGATTAATGGTCCGTGGCCCCTGGCTCCTGATGCTCCAAACAGGCTCTCAACAGGCCTTAGAGTGGCCTTGGAGCTGGCCGCCGGCGTGATCCGCCTGCCGGCGGTTACCGCTGATGTAAATGAGGCTCAGCCTCGGTTTCAGCCCGCGCTGCGCCCGGCATGGGCGAGTCAGGCGCCGTGTGGGGACAGGGTCAGGCAGGCCCTGTCCTGTTCCCCGCTTGTCGCGTGGTTCCTCTGCTGGGCTGGGGGTGCTGGGGGGGCTCCTGCCCTCGCCCCACGATGAGGAAGAGTGGAGTGAAAAATCAAAAAGGAACTTTTGTTTGTTATTTTGAACCTATCAGGCCCTCGGAAGCAAGAAACTAACTACAGAATGTCCCGATATCTCTACAAACTTTTTGTGGATCTGAGCCCAGAAGAGGGGTATCAAGGGGTGAAAAATCATTAGCCAATGTACCTTTTGGAAAGGAACTTTTTGTTTGTTATTTTGAATGCATCAGGTACTCTGAGGCAAGAGGCTTTTTGTAGAAGAGAGACTTAACCACCAAAGGTCCCGATACCTGAGAACGGAACTGTCATCTCATGCTGGCAAAGTTCAAGCGCGGGCTGTGCTCAGGAGTCCCGCCTAGTACTGTACTCAAAACGTGGGGAAGGAAGACCCCCGGCTACCACATCCTGACTTATCATTTATGAACACTTCTTTCTTTCCTGTGAGCACTTTTTCTGAATTTAGTTGTAAGGATTGGCAATAGTAGCATAGGCCCTTTTATTTGACAAGACGCCACTAGGACTGCCTTATTATTTTTTGATGGTCATGGCTTGCTCCCATCTTAGATCTAGGTTTAGATTAGGCGTTTTTCCAACCTACCTATACAGTTTAATAAACACGCTTAACTGTGATTACTTGTGTCTGTCTTTACTGTTGCCACCATGAGTTCCTTACAATGGCTACTGGAACCTGCTGATTTAAAGTGGATTGTGTTTTCAAAAAAGGGCGCCGGCGAGTTTCCTGTTTCGGCAGTAACTTTATTTCTGGTCACAGTGTTTCCAGTGCCATTGCTTGCAGTGCTGTTGCATCCAGTATGGACATGCTGGAGAGGGTGGCACCGGCACAGTGGGTGGCAGTGCGTCCGGGTTTTGCCCATTTTCATGTTTATTCTGTGGTGCCGGTGTCAACGTTTCCGGCATGTCGGGATGCATGCGGCCGGCAAGCCATAATCTTCCGGCGGTTCTGGCACTCCGGGGTGCAGGAAATGGTGCCACTGGGAACACAGGAACACCAGATTTTTACCGGAAGACTTATAATGAGGCCCATAATGATGTGATGTCATGACACATATTCTCACCCTCTTTGGTTCAGTTTTCTGAGATATGTTTCTTGTTGTAGGTAGCTACGCGGACAGCAAACCAGCTGGGAACTGTGAGTTGGAGGAATTACAGTGAAGTGTGGGTTTAACCAGTTGGGGCCCAAAGGTTGATCAGCACCAAAAGTTGATCAGCAAAAGAAAGAGGAGGTTTCAATAGACAACAGCGTTTATGGAACTATTTGAATGTGGATTGGCTAGTTTTATCATATCCTGGACTACCAAAGACTAAATAAGTGGGGCTTGTAGATTTAGAACAGCTGCTCGAGAAGTAAAGTTTAAGAGAAAGCATAATCCTTCGCCTCCATGTCTTTAATAGAAATATGACTTTCTGGAACGAATGTGCTGATGCTAGTCCAAAGGGCAGACGAATTCCCATAACTGCTCCTTCCATCAGAACCTTAGAAATCTCCTCTGCTCTGCAGCCATCGGTACCATCAGGTATGCATCTCTGAGATCTAGCCTCACTAGCCAATCGTCCCGCTGCCGTATGTCTCTCAGTGTCAGGGTGCAGGCATTGGGGTTGTGTAGAGGGGAGCCTGGAGTGAGCTGTGGGCGTGGTCCACACATGGGGAAACACAAAAAACCCCAGCGCAAACGGATATTGCCTTATAGAAGGCTTCTGTGCCCTCTTTGCAGGAACAAAGGCCTACAAACTCCATTTCCCAGCAGGCCCTGGGCCGGAAACTACAAAACCCCACCCACGTTGGGTGGAGCACATCTGCGCATGCGCGCACACACGTTAGCACGGGGCTTGTGCTTGTACTCCCGAACAAAGAGGACGTGTTCACCGCAGCTCAGAGGAAGGTGACACACACGAGGGGCCACACCCCAGCCAGCCATCACCCGGGCCCCTCATACGCCTGAGATAAGTACCGCAAGCGCAGGGGAGCAGCTTCAGCACATGCTGGGAAATCCGCGCTTGGGCAGCAAAGCCGCGTTCAGGGGCGAACAGTCAGGAATCTCCCACGCGAAGCGGGGCACATGCAAGGGGGCACCACCCATACTCATGAAGTCCCCTTGTTCGGCAAAAGATAAGTGCAGCACGTAGCAGCCATTAATCCAAAGCTAAGACCCGAAGCGCAGCGATCCCGCGAGCAGTGCATATTATTTGCACGCATAATTAGCCATGTGCGCCACCTAAGGGAACCGCAACTGGGAACACGGCGTGGCTTGTATTGAAGTCGCACTGCGCCACGTGCGGCTAGTGGCACGTTTATTATTTAATCTACGTGTGCATATTAATACATGGATCAGTGTGAACTGCGGGGCCATGTGCGGCTTAACCGCATATCAGGGTGATACCCACTCAAGGGGGAATACAAGTTAGAACGTGGCAACTTGGAGATGAGTGGGGGTGCATGAAGGAATGCCGTTGACCCACTGGATGCATCTGTTGTGTGTGTGAGGAAACACCCACAAGGTAATAAATTACTCTCTTTGCAGCATTTATCTGCTCCGGAGGCCGGAGCTGAGAGTGCGCAGGCAGGAGGCCAGCACTCAAAAACAGAGATAAGTCCTTATGCTCTAATTGCCTCATTGATGACAGACTGTAATGTGGGCATGTAATGTATATGCTGGTTTGGGTATGCATGTTTAATTGTTAGTTCGTATTTACCCTGACTCCCCCAGTCCTCTCCACCTTCCCTCTCCTAACCCTTTTTCCGGTTATCCTGAAAACCTGTTCCTGTCCAACCAACGATTCCCTAACCCTCTTTCCCCACCGGGGTCTCGGAGGTCTGTGTAAGCTGCGACTTGCAGGCAGCCAGACCGCGGAGGGGGGGGTAGGTTCGTACCACTCCTGCGCTTGAAGATTGGAGCCTGACAGAAGCACAAGCCCAAGTGTAACAAGCGATCGAGTGGTGCGAACCAGCCTGTCATGGAGGAGCTTACTAAGGTCTTGCAGGGCCTCCAGGCTGAGCTTGCTGCCACCAGACAGGATTACGTTGTGTTAGCTACGCAAGTGCGCAGTTTAGCTGCACAAACAGCCCCCCTCCCTACGGAGCCTACGCTCCCTACAAGTCCAGGTTACTCCTGAACCTGTAGTACCCTTAGCTTCACCTGAAAGGTATGCGGGAGACCCCCAGAAATACCAGACCTTCATGACCCAATGCCAGCTGCACTTCCTTACGAAACCAGCAGCCTTCCGAACCACTCAAGCCCGGACCGCTTTTGTAATTTCTTATCTAACTGGGGACGCTGCAGCTTGGGCAAACCCTTTAGTGCATAGGGATGATGGAGTGTTGTACGACTGGGATGAATTCCAGCTGGAATTCGGCAAGATCTTCAACCGGAAGGCAGCCGCCACATGTAGCGACAGAGAATTGCTTACCTTACGTCAAGCTAGCAAGGAACTGGTGACCTATGTCACACAGTTTAATAGGTTGGTCGCCGAAGCTGAGTGGCCACGTGAAAAGCAAATGTCTCTCTTTTACATAGGGTTACATGACGAACTAAAAGACTTCATAGCCCAAGTAGATCCACAGCCCCAGGACTGTCCGTCAATGATTGATCTAGCATTAAGACTGGATCATAGGCAAGCTGAACGTCGCGGAGACAAGAAGCGTGGGGACCCGCGTCCCATAGCTAGGTTGGACCGCTTTGGGACTTCCCCGTCCTCCCACATCTGTGGAGAGAGTGACAGGAGACGAGCCAATACAGATAGGAGCGGTTCGCGGTCCTCTCACCAAACAGGAGAGGGAGCGCAGACGCAAGGAAGGGCTATGTTTGTACTGTGGTACCTCGGAGCACTTCGTAAAAGAGTGCCCTAATAAACCTAAGCCACAGGGAAACGCCTTGGCTCGGCAGTAGTAGGGGTGGTACAGTCGAGCCAGGCCGTGGAGATTGCCCCAGCAGTTGGTTTCAGCAATTATGCTCCGCATGTCACGTTGTCTGGTGCGTTAGGTTTCCTGGACCAGGAAGTTACGGTTACATTGTTTCTGGATTCAGGAGCCACCGGCAATTTCGTTGATGTTGCGTATGCTAACAAGGTGGGACTACCTTTGTGTAGTAAATCTACTCCGGAATCCGTCAAGACGGTCGATGGTACCGCATTATGTTCTGGACCCGTCATCCAAAGCACACACGTAGTAACCTTGCATTTTCAGCAAAATCATCTGGAAGACATCCAGTTTGATGTGATTGCAGCACCACAATTCGGGATTATTTTGGGCCTTCCTTGGTTTTACAAACACAATCCCAAGATAGTGTGGTCAGAAAACAAGGTGAGTTTTTCGTCAGAATTCTGCCTCGCACAGTGCTTGAAATCCGAAATGAAACCATGTATAGCCTCAATGGAACCCTTAGACATGAGTGCTTTACCCGCCGAGTATGCGGAATATGCCGATGTGTTTAGTAAACAAGCGGCGGAAACCCTGCCACCTCACCGGCCATTTGATTGCCGAATTGACCTAGAACATGGGTGCACAACATACGGCCCGCGGGCCAGTTGCGGCCCGCCATGCTCTTTTGTCCGGCCCGCGAGGCACAAAGACTTTCCTAATGGAGGGCGGCCCGCGGCCGCCCTCCATTAGGAAAGTCTTTGTTGTCTTCTGGGCCGGACAAAATACTGGCCCTCATTGGCTCAGCACACACACGCACCACGTCACTCCTACGAGCCACGTAATGCGTGTGTGCTGCATCAATGGAGGGCCAGCACTACGGCTGACGTGGTCCATAAGGCTTGATGCCGGAATGCATTTCAGCCTTGGACCACGCCAGCCGTAGTACAATTCCAGCGTTCCAGCTTACCTGCCGCTTACCTGCCTGCCTTCCAGCACGTCTCCGGTAAGTGGTCTGTTTGTGTTTGTGTGTCAGGTTTGTTTTGCTTTATGTTTGTGTGTGTATGTTGAGATGCGGGGGTGGGGGGGTGTGTCGGATGTGTATGAATGTTTGTATTTGAATGCATTTTGTGTGTATGTTGAGATGCGGGGGTGGAGGGGTGTGTCGGATGTGTATGAATGTTTGTATTTGAATGCATTTTGTGTGTATGTTGAGATGCAGGGGTGGGGGGGTGTGTCGGATGTGTATGAATGTTTGTATTTGAATGTATTTTGTGTGTATGTTGAGATGCGGGGGTGGGGGGTGTGTCGGATGTGTATGAATGTTTGTATTTGAATGTATTTTGTGTGTATGTTAAGATGCGGGGTGGGGGGGTGTCGGATGTTTGTATTTGAATGTATTTTGTGTGTATGTTGAGATGCAGGGTGGGGGGGGGTGTGTCGGATGTGTATGAATGTTTGTATTTGAATGTATTTTGTGTGTATGTTGAGATGCGGGGGTGGGGGGTGTGTCGGATGTGTATGAATGTTTGTATTTGAATGTATTTTGTGTGTATGTTGAGATGCGGGGTGGGGGGGTGTGTCGGATGTGTATGAATGTTTGTATTTGAATGTATTTTGTGTGTATGTTGAGATGCGGGGGTGGGGGGGTGTGTCGGATGTGTATGAATGTTTGTATTTGAATGTATTTTGTGTGTATGTTAAGATGCAGGGGTGGGGGGTGTGTATGAATGTTTGTATTTGAATGTATTTTGTGTGTATGTTGAGATGCGGGGGTGGGGTGTGTGTATGAATGTTTGTATTTGAATGTATTTTGTGTGTATGTTGAGAGGCGGGGGTGGGGGGGTTGTCGGATGTGTATGAATGTTTGGATTTGAATGTTTTTTGTGTGCGGAGTTGGGGGTGGGGGTTTGGGTCTGTATGGGTGTATGGGTGCATGTTTGTGTGTGTGCTGAGTTGGGGGGGTGGGGGTTCGGGTCTGTATGGGTGCATGCTTGAGAGTGTGTGCTGAGTTGGGGGGTTTGGAGTTGGGGAGGTGGGGGGTTCGGGTCTTTATGGGTGCATGTTTGTGTGTGTGCTGAGTTGGGGGGTGGGGGTTTCGGGTCTGTATGGGTGCATGCTTGAGAGTGTGTGTGCTGAGTTGGGGGGCTGGGGGGTTCGGGTCTTTATGGGTGCATGTTTGTGTGTGTGCTGAGTTGGGTGGTGGGGGTTCGGGTCTGTATTGGTGCTGGTTTGTGTGTGCCGATTTGGGGGGTGGGGGTTTGGGTTGGGGGTGAGGGGGCCATGGGGCATATTGTTTGGTTGGGGGTGAGGGGGCCATGGGGCATAGTGTTTGGTTGGGGGTGAGGGGGCCATGGGGCATAGTGTTTGGTTGGGGGTGAGGGGGCCATGGGGCGGGGGGTTTGGTTGGGGGGTGAGGAGGCCATGGGGCATATTGTTTGGTTGGGGGTGAGGGGGCCATGGGCATAGTGTTTGGTTGGGGGTGAGGGACATGGGGCATAGTGTTTGGCTAGGGGTGAGGGACATGGGGCATAGTGTTTGGTTAGGGGTGAGGGGGCCATGGGGCATAGTGTTTGGTTAGGGGTGAGGGGGCCATAGGGCATTGTGTTTGGTTTGGGTGTAAGGGGGCCATTGGGCATAGTGTTTGGTTGGGGGTGAGGGGGACATGGGGCATAGTGTTTGGTTGGGGGTGAGGGACATGGGGCATTGTGTTTGGTTGGGTGTAAGGGGGCCATGGGGCATTGTGTTTGGTTGGGTGTAAGAGACATGGGGCATAGTGTTTGGTTAGGGGTGAGGGGGCCATGGGGCATAGTGTTTGGTTGGGGGTGAGGGTGCCATGGGCCATAGTGTTTGGTTGGGGGTGAGGGACATGGGGCATAGTGTTTGGTTGGGGGTGAGTGACATGGGGCATAGTGTTTGGTTGGGGGTGAGGGGGACATGGGGCATAGTGTTTGGTTGGGGGTGAGGGGGACATGGGGCATAGTGTTTGGTTGGGGGTGAGGGGGACATGGGGCATAGTGTTTGGTTGGGGTGAGGGGGCCATGGGGCATAGTGTTTGGTTGGGGGTAAGGGGGCCCTGGGGCATAGTGTTGCACTCCAAGAGTGAACCCAATAATAAAGCTAAAACAGGCACAGTTAGGAGATGTTCATCTTTGGCTTTTTGAGGAAACCTGACTCAACGAAGGCCATACTCCTCTTGGGCAACCCAAATAGCAAACTGTAGCAGTCCAAAATAACGGCATGTCCAATCTAGGGTCAATAAAATATATATAAGTTAATTAAACAGGCGAGAAACAATAACTAAATAGAAATAAATTATAACAATGGAACATGTGTAGTACAAAATGTAAGTTTGAAATGCAAATAAAAATTCTAACCCCTCAAAAACATTCTTTTTCCATGTGTTTAGTACAACTTGGGGGTTTAAAAAGCCTCCTGCCACGCCCGCCTACCGCCCCGCCCACATTTACTTTTCGGCCCACTATAGCCCTCATGTAAGGTACTTTCGGCCCTCTGTCAAAATCAGTTGTGCACCCCTGACCTAGAGCCAGGAGCAGTCTTACCCTGCAGTAGGGTGTATGCGCTCACTGAAGATGAAACAAAACATCTAAAGGAATATATAGACACTAACCTACGAAGCGGGTTCATTAGACACTCTAATTCCCCAGTCTCCTCGCCATTATTCTTCATACCGAAGAAGACCGGAGACTTAAGAACGTGCATCGATTATCGCGGAATTAATCGTATCACCATCAAAAATTGGTACCCATTACCGTTAATTCCAGTCTTACTGGATCAAGTGCGGAAGGCGACCATATACACTAAACTAGATCTCCGAGGGGCATATCACCTGGTACGAGTACGGGCTGGGGACGAATGGAAAACAGCGTTCCGGACTACGTTTGGCCTGTACGAGTATCAGGTGATGCTGTTCGGCTTGTGCAACGCCCCAGCTGCCTTCCAGCATTTCCTGGATGAAGTGCTACGTGAATTTCTAGATATCTTCGCGGTGGTATACATCGACAATATCTTAATTTACTCACAAGACAAACACGAACATGTCAAGGCAGTACTCCAACGTTTACAAGAACATGGTTTGTTCGCTAAACTGGAGAAGTGTGAATTTCACTGTTCTACTGTGGAATTTCTGGGGTACTTTTTGACCCCGTCTGGGGTACAAATGGATCAACGTAAAGTACAAACAATCTTAGACTGGCCAGCACCGAAATCAGTGAAGGAAGTGCAATCCTTCATAGGCTTTGCTAACTTCTACCGGCGGTTTATCCGAAACTTCTCGGAATTGGTGACCCCCATTACTTCCTTACTAAAAAAGGGACGTTCATATGTTTGGAACGAAGCCGCAGAACTAGGCTTTCAGCAGTTGAAACAAGCTTTCACGTCTGCTCCGGTGCTAAAGCATCCCGATCTAGCTCAGCCCTTCGTGGTCAAGACGGATGCCTCCAGCTACGCCATCGGTGCAGTTCTTTCACAACGAGAAGTGCAGACGGGAATGCTCCATCCCGTTGCTTACTATTCCTGCAAAATACTCCCTGCCGAAGCTAATTATACCATAGCTGATCGGGAATTGCTAGCAGTTAAGGCGGCCTTTGAGGAATGGAGACATTACCTCATGGGGGCTCATCATACCGTGACTGTGATCACCGATCATCGGAATCTACAGTTCATCAAAACTGCGAAGACACTTAGTCCATGCCAACTACGTTGGGCATTATTCTTCGCTGATTATGATTTTCTTATTACTTATCGGCCTGGAGCTGATAACAAAAAAGCGGATATCTTGTCGTGATACCCTGATTCGGACGATAAGGAATTTATGGAAAATCGGCCTATTGTGCCTCCTCCACAAATTATCGGGGTAGTCGGACGGCCTAACATATTCGAAGATGTACAAACAGCCATGACTACACAAGAGTTGCAAGATTGGTGTGGGAAGGGTTTACACCATTCCCTGGTGAATAGTCTCCCCTACTACGCTAAAGCATTATACCTGCCCACAGAAGAGCTCCGAAAGGAGGTTATGCAATGGTGCCATGATGCCACTACCGCGGGTCATCCAGGTGTAGCCAAAACCCAACGGAACGTGGCTCGGCATTTTTGGTGGCCTACACTGCTTCGGGATGTGCGCAAATACGTGACAGAATGCGACGTTTGTGGAAGACAGAAGTCCAGCCATCAAAAACCGGCGGGATTACTACAACCCTTGCCAACTCCCCCTACCCCATGGCACACTGTTACCATGGATTTAATTGTGGATTTACCACCTGTCCAAAAATACACTTCCATTCTGGTAGTGGTCGACTCGCTCACAAAAATGGGTCACTTTGTTCCATGTAAAGGGGTACCCACAGCTAGGGAATTAGTGGAACTGTTCTTACAAAACGTAGTGCGACTGCATGGACTTCCAACACGAGTAATTAATGATCGTGGTCCACAGTTCACCTCCCGCTTCTGGCGCGCCTTTTGCCAGTTAATTGGTATGTAAGTAAGTTTGTCCTCCGGATACCACCCAGAAACCGATGGACAAACCGAGAGGTTAAACCAGGGCCTGGAGCAGTACTTACGCTGCTACACTGAAACTTCGTGGGTGCAGTATGTATGGTTAGTAGAAATAGCGTACAACAATGCTCTCCATAGTTCCACGAAACATACCCCATTCTTCGGGGTTTATGGTTTCCACCCTAGGGTTTTGCCCACAGCTCCCAGCCCGTCCCTGGAGGATATACCCACACTCAGGGGGCATCATGTTTATGCACAACAAGTCTGGTCTAGTATACAAAAAAATGTAGATGCTGCAAAACAGTCATACAAACAGTACGCCGATTTGAAAAGGAGACAAAGCCCTCCATATAAACAAGGGGACCGCGTTTGGCTATCCACACGCAATATTAAAATGTCCGGCCCACGTAAGTTGCAACTGCAATATCTGGGTCCCTTTACCATCTCTGCAGTGATAAATCCGGTGGCAGTTAAGCTGGCCTTGCCAAAACAAATGAAGATCCACCCCACCTTTCAAGTATCTCTATTGAAACCTGCACCCTCCACTGTCCCTACTAAGAAACCACCTCCAATATTAGTCCAGGGACACCCTGAATATGAGGTTAGGGCAATCCTGAATTCTCAGCACCGCAAAAAAGGTTTGTATTACTTTATTGACTGGGTGGGATATGGCCCGGAGGACCGGTCTTGGGAGCCGGCCTGCAATGTGCATGCGCCCAGGTTGATTAGGGCGTTTCATCGAGATTACCCAAGGAAACCCAAACCCAGAGCCTTCTGTGCGGGGAGGGGAGTACTGTCAGGGTGCAGGCATTGGGGTTGTGTAGAGGGGAGCCTGGAGTGAGCTGTGGATGTGGTCCACACATGGGGAAACACAAAAAACCCCAGCGCAAACGGATATTGCCTTATAGAAGGCTTCTGTGCCCTCTTTGCAGGAACAAAGGCCTACAAACTCCATTTCCCAGCAGGCCCTGGGCCGGAAACTACAAAACCCCACCCACGTTGGGTGGAGCACATCCACGCACGCACGTTAGCACAGGGCTTGTGCTTGAACTCCCGAACGAAGAGGACGTGTTCACCGCAGCTCCGAGGAAGGGGACACACACGAGGGGCCACGCCCCAGCCAGCCATCACCCGGGCCCCTAATACGCCTGAGATAAGTACCGCAAGCGCAGGGGAGCAGCTTCAGCACATGCTGGGAAATCCGTGCTTGGGCAGCAAAGCCGCGTTCAGGGGCGAACAGTCAGGAATCTCCCACGCGAAGCGGGGCACACGCAAGGGGGCACCGCCCAGACTCATGAAGTCCCCTTGTTCGGCAAAAGATAAGTGCAGCAAGTAGCAGCCATTAATCCAAAGCTAAGACCCGTGCAAGACCCGCACCGAAGCGCAGCGATCCCGCGAGCAGTGCATATTATTTGCATGCATAATTAGCCATGTGCGCCATCTAAGGGAACCGCAACTGGGAACACTCCGTGGCTTGTACTGAAGTCGCACTGTGCCACGTGCGGCACGTTTATTATTTAATCTACGTGTGCATATTAACACGTGGATCAGTGTGAACTGCGGGGCCATGTGCGGCTTAACCGCATATCAGGGTGAAACCCACTCAAGGGGGCATACAAGTTAGAACGTGGCAACTTGGAGATGAGTGGGGGTGCATGAAGGAATGCCGTTGACCCACTGGATGCATCTGTTGTGTGTGTGAGGAAACACCCACAAGGTAATAACTCATAACTCTCTTTGCAGCATTTATCTGCTCCGGAGGCCGGACCTGAGAGTGCGCAGGCAGAAGGCCAGCACTCAAAAACAGAGATAAGTCCTTATGCTCTAATTGCCTCATTGATGACAGACTGTAATGTGGGCATGTAATGTATATGCTGGTTTGGGTATGCATGTTTAATTGTTAGTTCGTATTTACCCTGACTCCCCCAGTCCTGTCCACCTTCCCTCTCCTAACCCTTTTTCCGGTTATCCTGAAAACCTGTTCCTGTCCAACCAACGATTCCCTAACCCTCTTTCCCCGCCGGGGTCTCGGAGGTCTGTGTAAGCTGTGACTTGCAGGCAACCAGACCACGGAGGGGGTGGTTGGTTCGTACCACTCCTGCACTTGAAGATTGGAGCCTGACACTCAGGAGGGGAATCCCCTCCATCTTGAAATGCCTCTATAGTAACAAAGCTGTTCATTCCTCTCTCTTAAATTTATAACTGCCCTTAGCTTGTTTCCCTTTTACTAAATACATTTTGCTTATGAACCTCCCTGTTTGATCCGATACCTGTCTTATGGCTTCTTTCTGCACTAAGGCCTTTATTTCAGTGTCCATTAGCTCTTTGTCTGCTGCGTTCTGTACCAACTCATTTGGCCACCTTTCTTGAATTGGGTTGGAGTGAAAATCTATCCGAAACCCTTGTACTTGGTTTATAACACAGGTGTCTGATGATAAATTGTGCCAGTCTTCTACGCATTGCACCAGTCTCCCGCCTACTGCGGGCACTTTCTCTTTCACACAGTGTCTCTGATTCTCTGTTCTCAGTTATGTTGCTGTTGGCGTTCTGGTTGTCTCCAGCCCCTTCCTCTCCCTCTTCCTCTTGATGGAAAGGAAGGGTTAGGCTTTCGCTCCTCCTGCCTCCACTGACTCCTGTCGTTGAAGGACCTCTTGTGTGTATATCGTCTGGCAGAGCGGCGCCTTATTTCATTTATATTTACATTTGTTATACGCCCAAACACAAAAGGTACCAGGGCGTAGGTTTCATTTTAGACTTAATTGGTTACAGGACACAAACAGTTACAAGTTACATTGCAAGGAAAAAGAAGTTACATGAAATTGCAATAGTAGTTGTACATTTCAGTCATGTAAAGTAACAGGATGGTGGGCTCGGTAAGGTACGATGTGCTTGAGTGAGATGGGGACTAGTTATATTGGTCAAAGAGCCATGTCTTAATCAGTTTTTTGAAACACTGGTGGGAAGATTCACTTCTGATATGGGGGGGAGGAGTTCCAGAGCTGTAGAGCTACTTCAGGGAAACTAGACCCCCCTGCCCTGATACTATTGAATCTGGGAACAATCGGGTGCGTGCTGGTTGCGGATCTTAAGGATCTTGTCAGTGTTTTTTTTGTTAGGCAATTATTCAGGTAGGAGGGGGCCTCATTAGAGATATATTTGTGTGCTGTGAACACGGTCTTAAATATGATTCTAGCACGTATGGGGAGCCAATGAGCGTCTTTTCTGGTTTGGAGATATGTTCATTTCTTTTAATACCAAAGGCTGCTCGAAGGGTGTTGTTCTGCAATAGTTGTAATTTGGCTAGATTAGTATTGGCGGTACCTAGAAATAGAATGTTACAATAGTCTAACTTTGATAAAATGAGAGCTTGGTCAAGTGTGAGACAATTTTGTGGGGTGAGGAATTTGCGGCTGAGTGAGATCAGTTTGGAGGTATAGGCTGTAGAGGATGAGAGGGTATTGATTTGTTTGACCATGGATAGGTTAGCGTCTAGAATTCAGTGATCCACAACGTGTAGCTCACGAGCAACATGTTGCTCTCCTGACCCTAAAATGTTGCTCGCCAGTTGCTCTGAGTCATTGCGTGGAGGCTAAGAAGGAGGCCATTCAGGGATGAGACAACAATGGCAGTGTAACCTGAGCCATAACTGTGCAGGAAGGCTAGCCAATCAGCCTACTCTATTTGACAGGCATGACATGTTAGTTATTGAAGCTTTAGCTGTGGAGGCATCAGTAGAGTGGTCTGAATGGTGGGTCAGGCCAGGTGGTTGCAGGGAGCAAGGGGGGTGGCTACAGAAATTAATCTCTTGGGGCTTCAGATGAGACAGTCCCCAGTGATTGAAGAGAGCCGGAAGCACAGAAACTAGGCTGGCCTGGCCATCCATGTGAATACCCATTGCACTGCTCTGTAATCAGAAGTAAAAGTGACTCCACACTGAACCCACCCTTATTGAGACAATCCCTGTTTTAGCACTCTAAAATGTCTATGCCACTTGGAGCTCTGGTACACTATGAGGTGCATTGCTGCTGGATCAAGAATACAATCTACGAAGATAATGTTGCTGCCAACTGAGCCTTCCCATGCTGCACTCAGGTAGACAGAAAAGGGGGTTAGTCGCTGAATAGTACGAAAATACATAATAAAATAAGTGACTTGAATGCCCAACTGTCAAGGAAGTTCCAATTAGCTTCTTTTGTACATGTATGATTTGCATTTGTTGCCAAAATGCAATTTTTTGGTCCAAAATGTTCCACAATAATTGCATAATCTTTGTGAAGACATTTTCATCTTCTGATTCTTCTTTCCAGTATGGAAGTGCATTAATGGGAAAAATAATCTAACCAAATGCCTGTGTTTGTGTTCTGGTGACAGTTGCCAACTTCTGTGCCTTTATACAGCTGGTGCCCACATATTGGGCAAATAAGTGGCATGCATGCTCAAACTTTCCTTCTTAAACAATGTGCTTATGCCAGTTTCTTTACATGTGAAGTTTGTGTTTGCGGGCCCCATGCGTCATAATTGGCACAAATGTTACATGCTACTTGTATTTGCAGTACCTGGTGGGAAAATTCACATTGTATGATGCTTTGCTTATCTGGCATTCGACCAATGGGTTGCTAAGGGGAATGAGCTCCAAACTGTGCACACTTAATTAGTGTAGCTACCAATTGCAATTCACAGACGTTACTGAAAATAATTTCTCAGTGACATAGAAATTATTTTTACTTTAGTATAGTGTTTCTTGCTAGATTCTTCCTGCTTCTAAATTCTTTAAGAACGGATATTACCCAATGTAATGTAATGTACTGAATTCATCAACCTCGAGCGATGAATGGCTAAGTCGCCCCTGCCACAGGTATGAACATGCGAAGTGCAGGCTGATCCCATGTCAAGGAAGTGCACTTAACAAGCGAGGTATACAACCATAAACATATAATGTGTACAATATGAAGGAAATAACCCACCCCTCTGTAAAGTGGTCTTCAAAAGTTCTAGTTTGTGAACAATGTTACTGGCCCACTAGCATGCTTAAGAATGCAGCACTTACAACTGTATTTCCCAGGGGATTGCTTGGGGAAAGAGTACCCAAATCCATCAGACATAGTTTTTTTTATTCCTAATCACTTGTCTTCAGTGTAAGAGACCTTGAGTGCTTTAAAAAGCACTATTTTCTACTAGATTTCTTAGGCGGATAACCCTCCCCTCACACAAAGCCTGGTTAAAATGATCTTTAGATTCTACCATATTATTTCCAGTGTTACTCATCCTGTTCTCCTAAAATTCCTTTGGAGGGATAGATGGGGCAGCACCAAAATAAGCCTTTATATTTTGCAGTAAATGCTACTGTTAAAACGTGCTTAAAAAACATTTGCCATTAAATCGCTTGAACATTTCCTGGGAGAGAACTCCAAGCACTCAAATATTTTCATACATCCTGCAATGTTTTTGAATAATTTTGCTGGCCTAGTGCCTAAAAATGCACTGCTTGCCACTTAATTTACTAAAGATTGTATTTCTATACCAATTTAATGTCAAATGATGTTTAAGGCCATTATGAATTGCGTGGACTAGGCTTACACCTGGATGAGATCACTGTTAATTACTAATAATTAACAGTTCTATTAGCAGTATTGAGCTTAGTTTAGTACAGTTCTGTTTTGTTCCAATTATTTTACCACTGACTGAATGCCGATAAATTATATCAAAGTGCTGAAGTTGCTCACCATTTCATCTGACGCTCAAATGTTGCTCATTGCTAACAAAAGGTTGGGGACCCCTGTAGAGTCTAGATGGACGCCCAGAGTGTTTACCTATTTGAGGACTGGGATGGAAATCCTGTCGATGATGATGGATGAATAATCAGATTGCAGAGATTTCAGGGGGCGGGGAGCCTATGATTAAAATCTCTGTTTTATCATCATTTAGACAGAGGCTGTTAAATGCCATCCAGTTTTGAATAATGGCGAATATTTCATTAATAGTGGTCAAATCATGCGTATAATCACCTGTGATAGGGATCAATATTTGCGTATCATCCGCAAAGTTGGTATAGATTACTTCCACGGAGTCAAGGGCTGATAAGAGGAGTTTAGTATAATCACTGTAAAGGGTTGGGGAGAGGCAGGAACCTTGTGGAACCCCTAGGAGTACTGGAATAGGGTCGGCAGCATCTTTACCAATAGCGACTCTAGAGGTGCGATCCAATAAAAAGGACTTAATCCAGTTGGTGGCTTCAGGGGAGAAATTGACATTTTCAGATAATGTAGCACAGGGTTTGTCATGGTCCACCAAATCGAAGGTCGCTGACAAATCTAGGAGAAGTAGGAATGCCATGTTCCCAGAGTCTCGTATCTTGTCCATCTGTATATTTAAGTCTAAGAGGGCTGTTTCGGTGTTATGTTTGGGTCTGAAACTAGATTGTCTGGCTCTGAGTAAATGGTGGCTTTCCAAGAAGTCTTGTATTTGTGAGTAGGCAATTTTGTCCAGTATTTTTAGTAGAAAAGGGGCAGTAGTGATGGGACAGTAATTAGTGGGAATGGAGAGGTCCAGGGTTGGCTTTTTGAGTAAGGGGGTTACCCAAGCTGCTTTGATACTGGGAGGGACACGGCTAGTGGAAATGGAAGCATTGACAAATTTGGTGATTGTGGGAGATAGGGTCGGTGCACATAATTTGACTAATCTAGCTGGGAAGCTTTCTCTTTTGCAATTCGATGGTTTAATTGCGGCAATGGTAGATAGTATGTGATCTTCGGTAACAGGGATGAATTTGAATTGGGTGCTAGAATTGTTATTAATTACATTGGTTGTAATGGGTGGTAATCTTTTGTCAGCCAGCTGTTTTCTTTTGTTAAATATCTTCTCTTGGAGTGTGGTGATTTTATATACTAATGCGTCTTGGGTGGTAGTGCACCATGCTTTGTTGGAAATCACAGTGGAAACTGGTGCAATGGAAGCTTCTAATTCTCTGAGGATTGAGGAGGCGTTATTGATTCGGGTATTGAAGGAGTTGGCTTTTGTGGTATTACCACAGTTTTGTACATTTTGGAGGCTACCAGAAGAGTTACCGCAGATATCGGTGAGGGGTTATTTTTGTGTGCTTGTTCCACTGCTCTTTTTTGTCTGTGCAGTATAGTGAGTTCTTTGTTGAACCAGTGGGTTTCAGGGGTAGTTTCGACATAAGAGGAGCTACTATGTCAATGGTAGAATAGAGACAAACATGATAAAATGTGGCGATGTTGTCAAAGTTGGTCCCTATCGAGAAGAAGGCTTTGAGTGGTTTGGCTAGAATAGGCAAAATCTTTTCTAAGGTGAGTCTATGAGTGTTTCTAAAGGAGATTAGAGCTTGGTTGGTCGGTACGGGTACCAAAGTTTTGGAGGAATTAATGTTGAAACGTACAAGATGGTGATCGGACCAAAAGACTTCAGTGATTGAGTCTAGAGCAGTGGTCTTGAAACTTTTTTGGCCTGGGCCTCCCCTGAGTAAGGTTTTGGCAGGCTGGGCCCCCCCAAAAGTACCAGATGGACAGTATGTAGAAATCGCTATGAACTTTTGCGTGCCGTCACCTCACCCTACTTCCAGTACAGACCCTGGGCTCTCCCCACCCTACTCCCACCACTATCCCAGTGCTGCCGCCCATCCTGCTCCCACCACAGTCCCATAACACAAGCATACAAACATCCATACACATTTAAATAAAAAATAAATCACCATAAACGTACCTTCTGCAGGGGCCTGCGCGTGGTTGCTAAAATGCCCCACTCCAGGTTGCTCTGCCCGTATGTGCGTGGAGGCGCAGGAGCACCCCCTCACACATACATACATGCAGTGCCCCAGCCAGCATTTCCAATGAGCTATGCAAGACTAGTGAAGCAAAACACCCCCAGTGTTGCATGGCTCAGTAATCATGTGCGGCTGGGGAAATGAACTGTCAAAGGCAAACAGTGTTTCCCTTTGACAGTTCAGCCAGCCCAGGAGCACTCCCTCAGCTGGAAAAAGCAACTGAGGGAGTGCTCAGTGTTTCACTGGGCTGGCTCCTCGGCTCCTCCATAATGGGCGAGGTGGCCAGTGGGTGGACGCCCACTCACCCATTATGGATGAGCTGGCAGGCTTGGACTAGCTTATAGGGCAATAGGGCGATGAGCGTACCAAAAAAATGCAAAATGTTAGTATAGGCCAGTCAAAATGGGCCACTTTTTTGGCCAATGTGGGCCAGTTTGAGGAGTTACTTCACTGTGCAGCTATTGTTTTGACATTTGTTGCTGAATAAATATTCTTTAAATATCACACATTTGTTTACATTTCAACATAAAACAACCCCTTGGGTACTATTCAAACAGTCTGTGACTAAAGGACTGAATATCCATTTGCAACTGCTGGCCATTTTTTCATGGTGCCCAAGACCGTTTTATGGTCCAGTCTGACCACGTGAGCTGCCCCTTCCCATTTCCTCCAATCAAAAAAAAAAAAAAAAAAAAAAAAAAGAAATCATGCTGGGCTCTGGCGCACCCCCTGGGATGAGCAGAGCAGAGCACAGTTTGAAGACCTCTGGTCTGGAGTTACAATTACATTGAGGATTAGAATCCAATCTAGTATTCTGCTTTTGGCATGGGTAGGTTAATTGACAATTTGGGCGAAATGCATATCTTGGAAGGCTGAGTCGAATGCTGGCGCTTTATGATCAGCTGAGTCATTATAACCTAAATTCAGGTCTCCTAGGATGATGAATTTAGTCTTAGGTCCGAGTAACGGAGTGAGGAGTAGGGGGATATCCAAATCAGGATGGTTAGTATTGTTGGGTTGCCTATAAATGATAAGGAAATTGATTGTTGTTTTAGGGTCATTGGTGAGTTTGAGCAGGAGGAGTTCATGTCCAGTTAGGGGATCAATGGGGCAGGTTCTGAATTGTAGGGTGGATTTAGCTATAATAGCTACTCCACCTCCTGACATGTCATGACGATCTGATCCGAGTATGCTGAAATTGCGGGGTATGGCGGGAGCAAGGGATAGGCCAGAGGCTGGGTGTAACTAAGTTTCAGTAACAACTAAGAAATCCAGATGTTGATTCATTAAAGGAGTAGCGCGTTCAAAAATATTATTGTCACAAACGTTCGGGCATGTGTTTTCAAGCATACGTTGATCGATCGTAAAAAGTGTCCTATGCGCCTTACCATGGTTTTCCTCACTTTTACACATGCGAAATCAGGCAGCAGGGCGTGACCATTTTGTGCTAATCTTATCCGTTGCTGCATCACCCTAAGCTCAAGTGCCCTATCGGCACTAAATCATAGTCCCCGCCCCTGAAGCCGACATCACCATTCCTAGCGATATTCTCCACCTATCTCTGTGAGGCTACTGTGCAGCGTAGACAAATGCGCCCAATCATCACCTACGTCCCGACATTAGTTGAAGCAGAACCCGGAATATCAACACACATCCTCTCACAGCACAGCGCGTCCCAATTCTGAATACAAAACACTATCTTTAAAGTAAACCGTAATACTCTGCAATTAATAATGTGTTTTTATTTCACAATAAACGCTCCGAGAACATCTGCTGATTTCCATATTCAACCCAATTTTTTGTTTCTTTCTTTGTTCTCGATACACAAATGTTTATCGTTAGTCATGCGGTGTTCCTTTGGGTATTAAGCACATTGGATGGAGTCACCGTGATTCTCAAGGCTTCGGCATCAGCTTGTTGCTACACCACCGTAAACTATGTCAAGGTACTCCTTATTACTGGTACCGCAAAAGGGCATATGGGGCCGGGGCGATCGTCCCAAAACAGCGTGATGGTCATCCAACCATTGAGGTGTATCACCAACTGCCGGCTGAAGAAGACATCAATTGATATATGGAAACGATGACATTCGCAGTAGGGCAGGATGTGGCTGTGTATAAAACATAACAAATGTGTCTCAGTAGCCGTTCTTTATTCTATTCTAATAGATCCATTGCTTATGCATCATGTGAAAACTAATGATGAACACAAACGTGAAACAATGCAAACGCAGAGAAAACAACGTGCAATATTGGAGTCTACGATGTGATTGAGAAGTCAGTGCTATGCAGCGTGTTTAGCTCGCAATGGGAGGGACGATGCAGCAGTTGACGGAAGAATTTGAATAACACAGACGGCATTTTAATTTAACATTAGCCTAGAATTGGGCGTTGGTGGAACCTGTGCGAACACAGACGTGGACTCCATGCATTTCATTGCTGGACTGCCCGCATCCCTGGGACAAATACAAGTACACACCGGTTGTTTCTGAGTGTCCCCACAAATTGCCAAAATCAACAAGCCATTGCAATGTTAGCCAGCCAGCCATACCGGCCATGAAATGAAACTTTGACTCCTTTGTCTACAAATTCATCTACAGTAAAACGTACATAATTATCAGTATTTCCATTCTCTCGGCGTAACGCAGTGTCCGGAGCGGGCATTGATCATTGCCCCTTTGAGGTTGATGTTGGTGTCTAAGCTGTCAATTGAGTGGTCTATGATAATGGTATTAGCAGAAATGTCCATGTGTTTGTTAAAGGGAGTAAGACTTTGAGAGGCCCGAGAGGGGGTGGGGGGAGTGGGAGAAGGGTGTTCAGCCAATGTAGGCCAGTGGTGGCGTCTCCGAGTTCTGGCTGCAAGTCTTTGAAGTCATGCTGCCCCTAGGATGAGGATCGTGGTAGAGGGAGGGCAGATAGGGATTGTAGTCCTGAGAAGATTGCGTCCGAGGATGCCTACACAGGGTCTAGTGGAACCTATAAGATTGACAGTGTTTTCTGGCCACGTGGGTCGTATAAGTGGGAGAGGGAAGTGGAGGAGGGTGGGACGGGATATGGGGAGTATCGGGGGTGAGCCAGGGGTGATGGGTATTCCAATATTAAGATGTGAAGACTTGGGTGTAGGATTATGTAGAAAGTTACCTCGGGGATTGCGGAGTATGGGCATGTCTCTCAATTGGCGACTGGGAGAGAAAGGGAAAGGGGGAACCTTGGGCAGGAAGGGGGTAGGGCAGGGGAGGGAATCATGGCGTGGGCACCAAAGGTGGGCTAGTCCATTTCCATAGTGTGCAAACAAGCCAGGTGAGCATGGGAGTGAATTAGTCATGGTGATTGAAGCCTCTGCCACCCCGTCCAAAAATGTGTTTCCCGAATACTCTTTAGTGATGGCTCCATATGAATTAGCACATTTTGTAAGTTCCTTTATGAAGGAATCGCTGAAACGTTTTCCTTTCGCTGCTGCTGCCGCTTTGAATGTGGCTAGTTCACTGAGATTGGAGTCTATTTTAACAACTACAGATTTGCGGCTCTCTGGCAGAAGCGCACTGCACTTTTGGTGTTTCCTAGAAGGCAAAGTGCACTCTGCACCCATCCCGTCAGTATCGTAGGATCAATAACCTCATTCTTCTCTTTGGCCTCTGCCGCCATTTGTAGGATCTTGGTTAGAAGGCACCACAATGTCTAGCTTCTTGTCCTGGCAGGACCGCCAGGACCTGTCCAGCCCTTTGTTTATGTCCTTCGCATATTTGCTCATGAACTTAACCATTTTATCGTCTATCTCCAGAGTCTCTGCTATTGCCTCCGGGAGGTGGGGCCTTAGGCATTCCGCCCTCAATTTATCCCTACCCTCTTTTGTTAGTGGTGTTCTCAGAAGCTACTTCAATTATGTGGCTATTTTTGCCGGTGGTTCCCACTCCGCAGAGCGTGGGTGTATTAACACATCTGAGTCAAAATCTTCCCCATTGTCATCCTCCGAGATTGTGGTCTTCTTTTTCTTAAAGGTACCCTCTTGACTCGACGATGACACCATTTCCACTTCCTCCTCCGAGGATTGGTCGGGCCACTCGTCATCTTCATCAGAATCCTCTGAGAATATATCTTGCCACAAACTTTCATCTTGGATCTCACTGCTTTTTTCCTTTCTCTCTTCTGTGGTGTGCCCGGGAGGGGTGTGGGGGGGCATGGAATCTCATGCCTTGCAGGCTCTCTTGCTTTCCCCTTTCATTCTCCCTGGTTTCCCTCTCAGCTCCTCCATACCAAACTGGCCCCCAGAGCCTTCTGAATAATTTGACCAATCCCTGGGTGGCTCCTCTTCTGGCTCACTTGTGCTCTACCCTCTGAGCTGGAGCTGGACATTGTAACCTTCACCTCAAAGGGAGTTGCCACAGATTCAATATACATATATATATATATATATACACACACACACACAAAACACACAGGTTTCTTGGGCCTGTACCCATCACAATCAACACACTACAGCGTGTGCAGTGGCCCACAATATGGCTTATCTTTGCCAACCAGGTTTTACTTGGGACTGTGCCGGTCAATCTGTTGCTTTTAGGCAACTTAATTCACTTTGCCACCAAGTGGCGCTCTTTCGCTGTCAAGCGATTCAAATATCAGAAGCTGACTGCTTCGAACGTAATTGTGCGTACTGGGCTTCTATATTCAGCCTTCCGGGCAACTAAACGCTGTCGGACTGATAAGGATATAACTCCTCATTATCACTCTCTCGTCGCAGTGGGTGAAGTTGTAGACACGGCTTGACATGGAGCAGGGGTGTGGCGAAAATACATCTTCCTGGCGTACTCTTCCCCTTAATGCTGGTTACGTCTCCTCCTCCAGAGCCTCCTGACCGGCGGACCGAAGTGATTTGCACCCAACTCCCCTGCAGAAATACTCCACCCTACTCCCTTATGCTGCGCGAAGAGTCCTACACGCTTGTGCTGCTGCTTCAATACAAATCACACATTAACTGTTCCTCACACATATTATAAATATATATAAAATCAAAAAATGGTACTTAACTGGCTGCCCGAGCAGCAAAGAAAGAGGAGGTTTTTAAGATGGTGGACAGATTTATGGACGTGATAATGGACTATTGGTGGAATAAGGTCACATGTTTAAGGACCACTAACGAGGAGAACTACTACAGACTCGATTTCATGGGATGTGCATTTTTTTTCTTCGCTTTATTGTTCACGTGCTTGTTTATTGTTGTGCTGCTCCAGATAGTAAGTATAAGAGAAGCATAATCCGAGCCTCCGGGTCTTGACATAGAATGTTCATCAGGACCTGAACTAGCATGGATTTGGTAATTAAGACACATTTGAATTATTAGTCTAATTGCCACCACTTTATAGATGCCTGTAAACAGGGGCGCAACACCATTGAGCTGATCGGGCTCTACCCACCACCTCCCACCCCCCTGAAATGTTGTGCTGTGTTGACTCGACCTGGCTGTCCTACAGAGCAATGGCCGGACAGAACAGGGCACAGACATTAAACGGTGCCTGGGCTTCGCTGTTAACAAAGGCCCTGCAATTTAAGCATTTCATTTCACATGCATACTTTTTTTAGGCATTTGTGATTAGTGCTTGCATGCCAGGGGAATGATTAGAATTGTGGGTGGGGGAGCAGGAGAATTCTTACAGCAGTGTGTGGTTTCAGATGTGAGGGTGAGAACTAACCGCCTGTAACAGTGATGCTGCACTAGACTACTCTCTTTAGAATACATAAAGAAGTTGGATGCCCCCACACAAGTAAGTTTGCCCCTCCCCCACAGTCTCTGAAGTGAAGTTGGTGCCTCTCTCAACATTTGAAGGGTTTGCCCTCCCCCGAAATGTTAGACTAGGTGCACCCCTGGGGAGAGCTCATGTGCGCACTTACTTTTTGTTAAGCAGAGAGGTGAGGGAAGCCTTTCCTGAACCTTGCAGTGTTAAAGTTTGACTGTGTTCATGCAGAAAAATGTATTTTCACAAATGAAGCTAAATTTTAAAGCTATTTCAGGAAAGGCTTCCCTCACCTCTCTGGCTAACAAAAATCAAATGCATACTTCTGCCAGCACCCCTCCCCACGGATGAAATATAAAATGTGCTCTTTCACATCCGAGGGGAGGGGTGTGGTGTCCCCTTTAAGGTGCGCACGCAGCAAAGTGATGTAACTCTGTCGCGTGCGGTTGAACAATAAAAGGGGTGTTGTCACGTGTGCTCGGGCAGAGCAGCGTGGAGGGCGGACGCGAGACGGTGCATCCTGTGTGTCTGTATGCGCATGGGCGGGGCTCACACTGAACAGGAGATCCCGACTCTGGGACTCCCTTGTTACACTGGCGGCGAGTTGGTCGTTCAGCTGAATCCAGACCCGCGGGGCCATGCGGCAGTGAAGGTAGGCGTTGGTTCGCTTAACAATGCTCTCTCCGGCCCATGGCCAGCATGCTTGGAAGCTTTCGGCCCCCATTGTAACGCGCGTGGTGCAGAAGGTTGCAGCTCTTTTAAGAGTGTCCGTGTGCCACCCGGGCTCGATTTTTGGACAACCCATGATCACGCTGGGCTGGATCATCATGGGGCGTGGGGTGGTAAAAAGCACCCACCCATTGGAAGAAAGAAAATCCTCTTTTTCTTCTCGCTGTGATTGTCAACCTTATGGTAGAGCCAAGTGAAACAACGCAACATTGGTGGTCACCTCTGCCATTTTCCAGTTTTCCTGCCCTGTGACTCTTCCTGTGTGGACATTGGTGAGTGCAGCTGGGGAAGACCCGATTTCCTAGCTGTGCTCAATATTAAAATCAGCCCTTCTGGTGTGTGGAAGGGCAGCTGTGTGCAAGGTGGTGAGGAGGAAGACGGGCACCGGTGGTGCTGGACTCTGGACTGTCCATTTTAATTCAACGTGGGTTGCAGCCCTGACCATAGTGGGGTGTTTGTGCGCTCATCAACATTGGGGATGAAGCCCAGGCAGATGGAGGGCCCTCTGCAGGTCTACCAGCCGCACCAAGGGGCGCATGAGTCCCGCGCTAACAGGGTGCACTGGCACCCATGCCTGAGTTTGATGTCTTGGGGACACCATCGAGTCTAGGCCCTCGCTAGAAGTCGCGGATTGAACGAATTGACATCTACTTCAGGGCCACGGGGAGAAACGGACGAAGACAGTAAGGTAGCGACACTGCTATACTCGGCTGGTCTGGCGGTGCACCAGATCTTCAGTCAATGGAACCTGCGGATGCTACGTATGCAGTGGCAAAAGATGCACTGTGCAAACATTTCATGCCCTTAGCATATGTGGACTACGAGAGATTTGTGATGTGCAGTGCCAAGCAAAACGGCGATGAATCTCTGGGTGGGTTCTATGGATGCCTCTGGCGGATGGCGATAGCTTGTGTGTGGGACAATGAGCAGGCCATGATCCGGAACCAACTCATCCAGGGCTGTGTGTCGGGGAAATGCCGACAGCATGTCCTTTGAGAGCCATGCCTTACGCTGCCACGCATTTTGGAGTTAGGGCGGTCAAATGAGGTGGCAGGGACGCGGGCTTCGCAATGGATGCAGCAATTCGCCCTGCCAGGTCGGCAGAGGTGTGTGTGATTAGCCGGAGCCATGGTGCGAAAGGGGCACGTCGGCCAGATATGCAGCAGAGAGACAGGTTTACTCCGGGGCCTGAGTCCTGTTTGAAGTGCAGATATGATCTGCCGCATCCCGCTGAGTGCCCCACTAAGGGCAAGGCCCGTGGGCGATGTGGCACGATGGACCATTATGCCCGAATGTGCAGAGCCCTGCTGCTGGTGATCGTCCAGAGGGGGGGCGATCAGGACTGGATTCTCCCAGCAACAACGTCCACCAAACATGGCGGTTGTTGATTAGGAAGAGGATGGAAACGTCCAGGACCTGGAGGAGAAGGACGTAGAAAACATCTTCTTTATTTCAAGCGTGAGCGTCCAGAAGGCCATGGCCAGCCCAAGTGCATGGTTCAAGTGGATGGATCGCCAATCCTGGTGCTGGTGGACACGGGTGCTTTGCTCCATGTCATGAGCAGGCTACACTATGAATTGCTGAGAGAACCCCCAACCCTGCAGCGCCCAAAGGCATGCATTTCCACATTTGGTGGGGACAGGCCCATCCTGCTGGTGGGGGCCTTTGTATCGAAGGTCGAGCATGGCAACACCTCTATCTTCTTTGTGACTGGACGTAAGCACCAAAACCCTTTTGAGCTGTGCGGTGGCTGAGGGTCTTGGCATGGTCAGTTTTGCCTACAGTGTGTACGTGGAGGAGGTACTGGCAGTCCTCAAGAGGTCTGAGGAGATGTTCACAGGAATCGGACAGATAGTAGGCCAGCCTGTGAGGCAACACATTGCTGAGTCCATTCAGCTGAATGGCTTTGGTGCTTGCCCCCAAGCACCAAAGAGTCCCATTCCATCTGCGGGATCTGGAGGATAAGGAATTGGACAACCTTGTGAACCTAGATATCATCGAGAAGGTTGAAGGCCCGGCGTCGTGGGTGTGCCCCATTGTGATTGCCCGCAAGCCCAAACAACCGGACTCAGTCAGGATTTGCGTCGTAAGACATAGCCTGATTAGACTGCCTCGCCCAGTCCGCCGGCCTCAACAGAGCCCAAAAAATAAATGAAGCCAAGAGCAAGAGAGAAGAATTACGCCAGTTGCAAGCGGATCACATTGTTTGTAAGCTTCAATACTTGAAACAAAAGCAATATGAGAAAGGGGACAAGGCAGACGGCCTCCTTGCCGCCAGACTCCGCGGGCAGCGTAAAGAAAGATGGGTATCAGTCATAGACAGTGAACTCGATTCCATAGATGACCATCCCCCGAGCATTCCAGAAGCCTTTGCCAGCTTCTATGAAAAGCTCTACACCTCGGACTCCACATCACACGAGCAAGCAATCACAGAATACATGAGCAAGATACCCCTCCCGAGCCTGTCCTTAGAAGTAGCCCAGACCATTGACGCCCCCATAACTGGAGAAGAGATAGCAGAAGCAATTAAGAGACTTCCAGCAGGGAAAGCCCCCGGAAACGATGGCTACACAGCCGGCTTCTACAAAACCTTCATGGTCGAGCTCTTCATAACATCCTCCAAACTGGGTCCGCCCCTGAATCCTTCTCTGAAGCATTAATTACGGTCATCACCAAAGAAGGTAAAGACCCCAAAATGTGCGCATCCTATCGCCCTATTTCCCTACTGAACACAGATGCCAAAATGTACATGCCAGCTATAATTCACAGCGACCAGGTGGGATTCATCCTCGGCAGACAAGGAGCATCCTCCACCCGCAAGACCCTCCATCTAATACACGAAGCCAGGAAAAAAACACACCAGTACTGTTCTCAATCGACGCCAAGAAAGCGTTCGACAGAGTCGAGTGGCACTTCCTAGAGGCCACGCTGAAGAAACTAGGACTAGGCCCCACTCTAAGACGAGGAATCAAAGCAGTCTACACCTCGCCGCAAGCATCTGTCGCGGTGAACTCCCAGTACTCACGCTGGTTCCCCTTGACCAGAGGTACAAGACAGGGATGCCCCCTTTCTGCCATACTATTTGCGTTGTCATTGGAACCACTGGCACAGTCTATCATAATGCGTGAAGGTGTTGAGGGACTACGCGTGGGTGGTCGTGAATACAAGCTGGCCCTGTACGCAGATGACATCTTACTGCATGTGCAAAACCCAATGACGTCAGTCCCCCAGGCGATCAAACTTAGAAGAATATGGGGCACTAGCGGGCTTCAAAATGAACAGAACCAAATCTACCCTCTTTCCGGTCCATGAACCAACTTCGGAACAACAAACGGAATTGGAAAGGCTGGGGCTCATCATTGGCGTGTCGACATTGAGGTCTCTAGGCATCAACCTGACCAGGGACGTTGCCAACTTGTACGAAGCCAACTTCCCCCAATTTCTTGAAGCTCTAAAAGCAGTTTTACAAAGTGGCAGCCTCTTACAATTTTGTGGATGGGGCGACTGAACGCCGTGAAAATGGTCAGTCTCCCACGATTCCTGTACCCTTTCCAGGTACTCCCAGTAACAGTACCAGAGTCCTTCTTCAAACAAGTGAGGATGGCTATAACTAGATTTCTATGGGCAGGGAAAAAACCCAGAATACTATACGCAACCCTGATACTACCCAAGTACCAAGGCGGAGTGGGCCTCCCCGACATTGAACGATACTACCAAGCTGCCCAATTACGGATCCTCATCCCCCACCTCAGGGACAGAAAGTATCTCCAATGGGTTCAACTGGACAATAACAACCTAACCCCGGCGACCCTCACAGAATGGATATGGGTCCCCCGGCCACAGCTCACAAGAAGATTGCGTAACCGTCCAATCTTAGGAACGATTTGGAATATATGGAAAGAAGGAAAAGGAATGTTGGGCGTAACCACATGGCCCTCCCTCCTTACTCACCTCTGGGCCCCAGGAGTCACAGAAGAGATCCTGGAACATCCAAGATATCAATCGTGGTTCGAAGCAGGACTTGAAAGAGTGGGCCAACTATGGAGGAATGACAAATTCATCTCAGTCACAGAACTAGAAGGGGCTCTCCCGATACATCCCAAACAGACTCTCCTATATTTGCGCTTGAAAAGCGTCATGTCCAAGAAAGAATGGAAAGATAAGATACGCAGAGATCTAACGCCCTTTGAAACAATTTTAGATACGATCACCACAAGCAAAGGGCACCTATGTATAGCGCCCTAATTGGGACTGATCGAACCTCTAGCACTCGTCTAAAAAGCAAATGGGAAAAAGACTCGGCATGGAATTAGACCAACCTACATGGGACAAGATCTGCTGCACACCATCCCGGATATTGATCGCATCATAATACAAGCTACATGCAACAAAACTACTTCATCGATGGCAGTACAATCCTCTTAGAGTTTCGAAAATGTATCAAAACAATAGCCCGCAATGCTGGAGAAGATGTGGAATGGAAGCAGACTATTGGCATATGTGGTGGGGCTGTCCCAGAGCCTGCATATACTGGACAGAGGTTTTAGGATGGATCAAACAGATTGATGGCATTGAGAGAAAACCAGCCCCCTTCCTAGTGTTGTTTGGCTTAGAAGAAGAGGAGGAGGAATTCACAAGGGTTAAAGGATTGGTGATGACGTTGCTGTTAGCAGCAAGAGCGTGCCTGGTCATCCGATGGAAGTCCTCTCACCTCCCAATCAAAAAAGAATGGATCAATGATGACAGAAACATCCACACGATGGAGAAAATCACAGCAGCCCTCCATGAAAAAGCAGCGAGACACGAAGAAACGTGGTGCAAGTTCATCAATCAACACATAGCGAGTGAATAAACAAACGGGCTGAAAACCAGAACTTGAGAAAATAACTTCATTGATAAAGAACAAAACGAGCCGCGGACATGTTGTAAAGAAACCTGGCCTGCCATGAAACCTAAGTACAAATGTATTTCAGGAAATCAAAGTCCCACTTAGCGGTATATATGCATAATTGGATATCCGTCAAAAGGTAGAGCATGATAAGCCGTTGGGGAAAGGGAGGGGGGAGGGAGTTTAACACTCTACCCTGAAAGGGAAGGGAAGGACAATAATGGTCTACTGCAATGTGTTTATCCAATCTATGTGTCAAACTGATGTACAATCCGAATTAACATTGCATGTAACTGTGCGCACTTCCCCTGTGATATAAAATCAATAAACTTAAATTTAGAAAAAAGTAAAAAAATAGCCCCTCTTGAAAGTAAGAAAGAAAAGAATCCTTCCACCACAACTCGTGGTTCTCAGATGAACTCCAAGCTCTCCGTTCACAAAAGCGGCAGGCACAAAAAAACTGGCAAGCAGACCCAACTGACTTAAACAGGAACATCTTCAAACAGATAGCTCTCCAATACAAAAAAGCAATTATCACAGAGAAAGCTAACTCTTTTAACAACAGGATCTCCAAGTCCAATTCGCAAGTCAAACAGATATTTACAATCTTCAATGAAATGGTCACACCTCCGGTTAGCACAGATGAGATAATCAAAGACGAAATCTGGTGCGCAGGCATCCAATCTGCAATGCTCAACAAAATTGATCTCCTCCAAAAAAAATTCATAACCATTGCAAAGCCCTCCCCAACCAAAATAACAACCGGCTCACACAAGCCAAGCAGAGAGAACCCCATCAAACCCAATTCAACTTTAGAGACACTACCGAATCTGAGGTCCTTGATCTCATCAAACACCTCAAACCATCACTCTGCAAAGGAGACATGTGCCCCCCTAAAATTATCAAGGAATGTGCCAAGGACTTACTGGTGACTGCATTCATTAACGCTTCATTTAGAACAGGCTCCGTACCTGACAGTCTCAAAGAAGTGCAGGTACGCCCCCTTCTAAAAAAAACGACTTTAGACCCAGCTCAGCCCAACAACTACAGGCCTATAACGACAGTCCCATTCCTTCTAACAATCCTGGACAAGGCAGCTCACAACCAGATCCAACTATACATAGAATCCAACTCTATATTGGGAAAAAGACAATCTGGGTTCCGCATAGGACATGGAACAGAATCCGCCCTACTAGACCTAAAAAATAAAATCTCACAGATTATCTCTCGGCAGCATTTGATTTGGTCGACCATAAAACCCTAACCACCCTTCTCACCCAGGCAGCCCACTTTTCCACACAAGCAGCTTCATGGATTACGTCCTTCCTGGAAGGCAGAGCCATGAAGGTATTCTCTAACATAGCAAATACTGATCCCACTACTATACACTGCAGAGTCCCCCAAGGCTCATGTACAGCCCTGACCCTCTATAACCTCTTCACTAAACCCCTCTTCAACCTACTTGACTCCATGGGTATAGCATATACTAACTATGCTGATGATACTCAAGTACTCCTACCACTATCGGGCTCCTACCACCAAGACTCCACTGCCTTACATGATACCTATGCCACTATCCAAGCATGGATGGCTGTTAATGGCTTGTGTCTTAACAGGGATAAGACTGAAATCCTTATCCTCGGGCAGAAAGCCACAATAGCTAAACTTAGTCCCCAATACGACAACTTTACCATCGATAATTCTACCATCACGGTTTCTTCCTCAGTCAAGACACTAGTTGTCCACATCGATGCTAACCTATCTATGAACAAACAAGCTAGCGCCATAGCCTCTGCGGCAGCATATAGCACCAAACTTATGAATGCCATTAAACCCTACCTACCTGCACCCAACTGCCTTGCAAAAGCCAGAGCAACTATAGGCGCCAAACTCGATTATTGCAATGCACTTTTGGCTGGCACATCCTCCAAAAACATACATAGACTACAAACTATACAAAACAATGCCCTATGAGCTGCCCTGAGCATTCCCAGGAGAGACCACATATCCCAAGCCAGACAAGCTGTGCGCTGGCTCCAGGTCAAAGACTGCATTACAGTCCACACTATTACCCATAGATGCCTCAACAACACAGCTCCCTCATACCTAGCTATATCAAGATCCACCTCAACACGCCCTATTAGAACTCAGTACACCAACCAGTTACACATCCCTGTATATGGAGAGCTAAAGCCAGAGGGCTAGGCTTCTCATACATTGCACCTAAACTATGGAACTCACTCCCTGCCCTCCTCAGAGCTGAACCGTCCATTCATGCTTTCCGTAAAAATCTAAAGACCACTTTCCAGAACTAACTCAGTAAGCAACGCACATCTTCCTAATGTATTCAAGGATATTCAAGGATAAAGTCAAACTCTGTATAAGATACATAGATGATATCTTTTTAATTTGGGAAGGATCCGACACTCTATTTCAAGAATTCACTGATAGATTATTGAATTCACTGGAGAACATAATGCCAAACTAATTAACTTTTTGGATCTCACCATCCATGTACAGAATGATCATCTAGAGACTTGGACCTTTCGTAAGCCAACTGAAGTGAATTCAATTTTACATGCACATAGTTGCCATCAACGCTCAACAATTCACAATATTCCTCTTGGAGAATATATCCGAGCGAGGCGTAATTGCAAAGATGACCAGAAATTCCAACAAGAGTGTACATTTCTAAGGAATCGTTTCAAAAAGAGAGGTTATCCAAACAAATGTCTGCAAAAAGCTTTTGAGAAAACCAAGAATCTACAACAGGAGGAGACTTTAACCCCTAAAAACATATCGGAGCAAAAACAGATGAAGCTAATGTTCATAACCCAATTCAATAAAGATTACCAAGTAATCAGAAAAACGTTACAAGAACATTGGCATTTACTTCAGTTGGATGAACATCTGTGCAAATTTATTGACGACAGACCGACAATCATTTTAAAAAAAGCTAGTACTCTCAAAACAATTATCTGTCCATCACTGTTACCAGACCTAGAGAAAGTGAAACAAGCCACCTGGCTCACCAAAAATGAACCAGGTTTTAGGAAATGTGGTTTCTTCACGATGTGCAAATTTGCAGGTGATAAAACTAAAGAACTTGAAGGCCCCAACGGAAAATGGATTACAATCAGACATATGATAAATTGCAGAACAAAGTATGTTGTTTATGCCATTAAGTGTACCTGAAATAAGTTGTATATAGGTAGCACTAAAAGGGAGCTAAGGACAAGAATCCGCGAGCACTTGGCTAAAATTGGAAGTCAGGACCTGTCTCTGCCATTATCTGCACATTGGCAAAAGAATCACCAGATGGATGATAAGTCAAGAATTCAATTCATCGGTCTACAACACATTACAATGAATAAAAGAGGTGGAGACAGAGTCAAAGCATTACGCCAAGCAGAGGCTAGAGTGATTTGCCTTTTTAACACAACTGCGCTTGGTTTGATTGGACACTGAAATGGCATTGTTCCTATAGAACAATTATGTATGCTGCACAATACTCTCTTCTGCGTTAGAAGCTTTAGTCATGTGTCTTACTACATAGGTAGATTATTTCCACATGTATATGTATTCGGATTACAGGGAATCTTAATTATGTTGCGCTATTATTATTCGTAATGTACTTTGAACACAACTCAGTTCATATAATTATTGCGAGCAGTGGTGACCTTTTTCCTTTTCAATCTTCCCCATTCCACTTTTTTAGGTTTCCAAATTCACTAGAATCATTGATGTAAGAACACACTTTAGCAGGTTTGAGTTGATGTACCCAACGGTATAGATAGTCAAGCATTATTGGAGTCAGTACACCTTTAACAAATCATGCATGTATCCAAGTTACTATGACAACCAGCATGAGTCTTTAACGGAACTCTTATCATTAACTGCGGTTTGTTTCAAAGCATAACTTTCATATGTTGTACACTCGGATGCATGTCTATGAAGTTAGACATGTACTTAATTTATCTTTAGTTTTTTGCTAAGCTCAGGAATCCGCGTGCCATTTGCCTAGGAACACTGTGCAGCGGCGGATTTGGCTATGCGTCGCCTTGGAACGACTTAACAAATAGTTCCAAGATGGCGTCCGCCACCTCAGTAATCGGAAGAAGCCAACGCGTATGACTGGTGTATCACTAAGTAAGTTTCACTTATGCTTATACGCTCTGGGCACTTATAAATTCTTTGTTATATTGGGCTACAACCTACAAGATCGAAGAGTTCACTTAATACGTATTACTGAATGGCTACGGCACGCATTTTGTGCTCCAAATGTAATGACATAACATATTGTGTTGACCGCAGTACTGGGACTAATGGGGCCTTTCTTATTTATTAGGACATTAGATCTCACGTAGATGGGATTAGACCCAATACACCTCAACCTGACAAAGACGAATTAATGACCCCCTGCATGGGTAAGTCATTACACTATGGAGACGTAGCTTTAACCAGTAACTTTTGATTTACACGATCGTGACTAATGAAAAAATCTTTTCTTGTGTTCTGTGTGTTTTTGTCCGTCCCCCTTTCGCTTTCCCTGCATCTCCTAATTTGCCATTTGTTCAATTTATTATATTGTTGTGCTTTTCACTTAGCCTGTGCTCTCCTTCCCAATGCCAACCCTATAATCTCTCTGTCTTTTGTGCACAATTGTTTATGGGTTTACACGTGAATATGGATCAATATTTATGTGCATTTGTGCGACTTAATGTATTCATTTTTTGTTGATTCTCACTCATGTTCGTTTGGCATTGGATATATGAACTGGGGGCTTTTCATAATTTGTGCTGTTTAAATTACTTTACATTAGAATCTTATGGATGTAAAAGTAATCAATTAGCCCTGATTTGAGAAAGGCCAGGAAGGGCCGAAACACCTGTTATCACCTTAGGGCAAACCTAGTAACCTAACAATAAACACGTTTTCACTCTATTGGGCGCAATGTCATGGATTTTCTTTGTATTTTTGTACTATAATCTTCCTAATGTATATTGTATTATAAATGTAATTGAAACACTATGTAACCATGTACATTCTTTCATATCCAACATTCACTTGACAAATGTACAAATATGTATCCAAATATGCTGTCACTATGTAATTAATGCCACGTGATAACTCTGCAACTAAGTTATGTTTCTGCCAAGTGCCATGATGTCTTTGGGCTGCTGCGCGCTATACAAATACAAATAAAATAAATAAATATTTTACTTTGGAAATTCCATGCTAAGGTTAGCACAGTCAGTAGATTAAACACGCACAGGATTGACAGAATAGTATACATAATCATTAATGTAGCGTACGGCAGCTGGTAAACACATAAGAGTCCCATTGCCACAGCCAACGGACTCTAACAGGAAGTAGAGATGCGTTTGTGAGGAATCGAACAACGAACGCTGGAAGGTAAGCAAGGATACTCTGGCGATTAAGGGGCCTTGATAAGCAGGGAAATTTGATATATTAACTGGAGACATATGTTTTTACTAACTCCTGTAGCCTGTACCACGGCACCCACGCCGCATTAAGGATTGGCTTAGCACCATTTAAGACCATTTAAGACGACCACATACAAACTACAAATACAGGTAACACAGGTCATAGATTTCACATACTTAAATGATTCTAAGCTCATTCATTGTATAATTGACATACTATTCCTATATTTCTCTCTTCCTTTTGGTTAGATGAGCTGACAACAATGTGAAACATGGGATCTATGATATGTTTTTACTCTACATTATCTTTACATTAATTGTGATTTTATTGCTACTGTATGCTCACAGATTATGAGGTTCGTCCTGATGAAGGAATAATCATTTTCCGAAATGCATTGGCACTAGGACATTTATATGTATCTGTATTTGTGCTTAAGTCTGCCTCACCAAAGAAATATTTAGTGAATGCAACTAAATATAGTCACTTCAAAACTGAAACTAATGACTACGGCTGATTTATTACAAAAATTAACAAGAAATACTAAAAACTACCTTTAGAGCAAAAAAACAATGGATTTTGGAAACCCCTTAGCTGGGGCAATACCAGAGAGCAACTGAATAGCTGCATCTTTTTATCCAGCTTTCCTGCTACACAGCCTGTGTATAGTGCTAGGCAGCATCCCCACTGCAGAAGGCCCCCCCCAATGGAGTCAATGCCTCGAGGAATGCAGCCATGGGAAGCAGTACATGCAGATTTTGGATCTCCGGGTCGCGATGTCCACTCCCTGGTGGTCGTGGACCAGTGGTCTAGGTACCCAGAAGTGCAGTTCATGGAATCAGTGGCATTTGAAGACGTGGCGGTGGCACTTGATAAAATCCCCCAGACCTTGCGCTTGGACAACGGACCACCCTTCCAAGGCGAGAGGTTCGCTGAATTCCCGAAAGAGTATGAGGTCACCACAGGAAAGTTACCCTGGTCTGGCCCGAGATAATGGCGAGGCCGAGCGCTTCATGAGGACGCTAAACACAGTGTTTCGGATCATCCGCGGACTGGGCGAGTGCCTTTGCACAGCCATATACTAGTTTCTTCGGGAGTATTGAGCTACTCCACACTGCTCGACCGGGGTGGCCGCTGCTGAGGCCATGTTTAGGAGATGCCTGAGGAGCCTGCAGCCAGATGCAAGTGACCGGGAGCCTGCTGTCATTGATCATGCTCAGGTGGAAGAAAAAAGGAGATACAGGAATGAGAGCAAGAGTGTGAGACGGGGACTTCAGTACCAGCTGGCACCAGGAGATGAGGTAATTGAGAAAATCGGCATCTCCAGGGGAAACGGTCACTGACATATGAGCCAAGCCCAATGGACGTGGTTGCTGTGAAGGGGTCGATGGCGACGGACACCAATAGAACAGACACAGTGACCATGAATGCCTGTTTTTTCAAGAGAGTTTCAGAAGGTACGAGGCTGGGGGTGTCCCAGGGCCGTGACTGCGTTGAAGAGCCTTGATGAAGGTGGTGGGGTGGCTAGCCTACAGGTTCCCCGGATTCGGGGGGATGCAGGAGAGGAGAGTCCGAGCTGGGAAGGGGGCAAGAGGTATCCTCAACGAACTGGGAGAGGGATGCCAGCCTACCTCAGTGATTATGTACTGGACCTCTGAATCATGCAGGCTTAGACTGTGATATGTGCCAGCTGTTTGCCACATGTTTGAGTGGGTGGTGGTTACGTGTTAAACTGTTAGTACATGCTAAACTGTTATTTTGTTTGTTATGAAAAAGGAGGAGTGTGGTGTCCCCTTTAAGGTACGCACACAGCGAAGTGATGTAACTCCATCGTGTGCAGTTGAACAATAAAAGGGGCATTGTCACGTGTGCTCGGGCAGAGTAGTGCGGACGCGAGACAGTGCATCCTGTGTGTGTATGCGGGTGGAGGGGCTCACGCTGAACGGATCCCGACCACGGTACTCACCCATTACAGGGGGCTGATGTGTGAACTTGCTTTTTGTTAAGCAGAGAGGTGAGGAAAGCATTGTTGCATTCTAGCTCATTGTGTATGTATGTATTTGTGCAAGGAGTGTATATTTGTATTACGTAATGTGTGTGTGAAGGAGTGCATGATGAATGGGGTACTGGTTGTGCATGCGAATGAGTGAGTCTATGATGAATAGGGCGCAAGTGAACTGAGGGGCGCAGCCTCTAAGTTTGCCCCACCCTGTTTCTAAAGTGGCCTCTCCTATCACGTCAGCCCCCCCGATCAGTGTTGCCAACTTGGCGGCTTTCTTGCTATATTTAGTAAGAAATCACGCCCCCTAGCGAGAAATCTAGCTACTTTCTTCCATTGGTATGGGGACTTGTGTCATTTATGCAAGTTTTCAAGCCAATAGAAAAAAGTAGCTAGATTTCTCGCTAGCCATGCGGCTAGTAGTTTGGCCATTGTTTCTGAATAAATATTCTCTAACCTGGACAACTTGCATCACATTTCATCAAAAACTCCTGCTTGCGTACTATTCAAAAAGTCTGTCCCAAAAAGAATGACGAGCCATTTGCAACCGTGGGCCACTTTTTCATTGGTGCCCGAGACAATTTTATGCCCCAGTCCAACCGTGACGCTGACCTAGCAGGGGGTTTGCAGATCAGAAGTAGCTAAATGAGGTGCTTTGGTAGAGCAGTGCATTGTGTCAGTACTGGAACTGTTGCTCTCCTTCATGTCAGGGGTGAGGTGCATTAGCAGAGCTGCATGTGAGTCCCAGTACGGAAACAGAAGAGAAAGCTTCAGGTCAGGATTATTGTTCACTTGCATGGCGGCTTCTGTGGGCTACAGGATTGACCTATCACTGGGTGCTGCAGGCAAGCAATGAAGTTCAATAGTGGAGGTGTCTGTGTGCCAAAATGCTAAACTGGCACAGGGTGCTGTAGTTCACTATTGATGCACATTCAGGGGCGTTGCTTATTCTGTAATATTGGGGCGCGTGCGTTTTTGAGAGTTCCCAAAAAGCAATGGTGCAGATCCAGCTAAAAAAGGACAGCATGATGAGACAGGAGCCATGTGCATATGCTGTTACAATGAATAATAGCGATATTCTACTGTGATTGCGGCACCGTCACTCCTTCCATTATATCGCGCCATGTTTGCGGGACGCAATCCTGATAATTATTCAGACTCAAACCACTTCGAGGGAAATTCAAAACACTCACATTCTGGCCAGTTCGAGGTTCCCATAGCGTTCAAACTTGTACAGCTATTTAGGGCTGAAATAGTTCCTGGTTTGAAAGCGAGCAAGGGCCCTGCACAGGAATTTTACACGTTTTTAGCTTTTTCCGGCAATTCATAAACAAGCAAAATATAGTTATTACAATTTCTGACAGGTGTTTACTTCTGGCAATGACAGATCAACATGCATGGTGTACTGCACTTATGCATTATGTTATGTACTGTCATCTGTAGGTGATCAGACCACGCCACACGCATACCTGCCTATATTTGAAAATCAAAATTCTTGATTCATGCCCCGCCCAGTCACACAAAACTCTGCCCATTTTCACATGACTCCGCCCACATGTCAAAAAGGTAAACTCTGCTGTAATGCGATGTGACGTCAGAAATGTGCAGTTCAAATTGAAATATGCATATTTCATTAAATTGCCTTTTCACAACCAACCAAATTACTTTCGCCTTCCATAAAATCAACACGTTAAAATGTGCACATGTAAACTCCAAGAACGAATACAAAGGTTTTCCCTGAATTTTGCAGTACCGAAATTGGACATTTCACCTTAGTTGTTTTTCATTAGGTTATGTAGTGCAGTGTTGAGTTGTCCAGCCTGCAAACCTGATGGCTGTGGTCCAATGGGGCTGAGTCCACCCCAACCTGGGCAAAAAGAACGAAAGCAAAAGAAACGCGCGTTCGCATTGAAAGTCGTCAAAAAAGAACGAAAGGTGAAGCAAAATAAACATGCATTATTTTGCTTCACCCGCCTTCTTTTGCCAATGTGCTGGAAGCGTTACAGTCATTGCTGCAGAGATAAAGCCACACTCAGGCAGGGAGTCTGCAGTGGTGCAGTCCTGCAAGCATAACAAAAAAAAAGCAATCAGTGAAAGCTGTCCCCCACCAAAATTCCTGAGATTCCAGGGTCTTTCCTGGTCACCCGGAGAAATGGTTAAAATTCCTGAGTCTTTGGGAAAAATCCAGAGGTTAGGCAGGTATGGCCACACGTACAATTAGGCAGCTAGCCGGCTGAAAAATTGAACGAGAGGCTACAACAAGCATGCCCTCGGCAATTACCCATCATGCAGATGGCAAATTATGCAAATTAGGCGATTACATCATTTAGCTACTTCTAGCTACTTTTAGGACAGCAATAGCTACTTTCCTTACTGAGGAGTTGGCAACACTGCCCCTGAAAAGTGGGATTCGTTGAGCCCCTGCCTGTAAATTACTGCTACACAAGTGGGAAAATGTCAGACACGTTGCTGTCACCCGAGTTTTATCCAAAAATACCACTTGGAATTTTTCCTCTCAGAAGTGCGATGGGTCTTCATTTATAAGTAACACAGCCTGTATTTCAGCTGTTTTTTTCTCCAATGTGCAGGGGGCGGCGTTATCGACGTGCTGCTCACCGATCAACTTTCCAAAATCCATTCAAAAACGAATTTTACCAAATATTCCAGGGCTGGATTCATCGTAGTGGTTTCTCCGCAACTACTATGTGTTTTCCTCCATGTTCTTCATTTTTTCTTTTACAATCGTCCTTATCTTCCGAGTTCAGTAAACAAATGTGCACTTACAACACAAAAATAATGATTAGTTCGGCCATGTTGGCTTGGGAATGGATTTGTGTTTATGCCTTACGGATGTTAATTTTGCGTCACGTAGACGTGCTGTCTGCATCCATTGCGTTGTGTTTACGGCTCTGAAGCTTGTTTTACGGCTCCATCTCCGACACTCTTTTTGGCCGTGGTGCTGTAACTCCTCCCTTTCTCTGCTTCACCAAGATGGCCACCGGGGTGAGAATATGGTGCTGTTCAACCCGGGGCAGGGAATCTGACCCCATCCTTCTCCAGGAGGGGTATAATGGGCTGGGAAAGTGTGGGTTTCTCTGTGGGTTGTTGTAAAGAGAGGTTTGGGCGGGCTGTAGGGCACGGGAATGAGTGCAAACACGACCCAGGATGTTAGAAATCGTAGACCCTCATATACGATTCTGAGCATTTACCTGAAATAACGTATCTTCTCCCTCTTCTTCCCTTGAGTCGAGGGCAGGGAGGGGCGAACCCTCGCACCTTCTCTACATGAAAAACCGGTGTACTGAAACACTCAATTGAAAAGCAATTGTAGTCTCTATGTCGTGGAAGATTTAATGGGTTGGAATTGCTCCGGGTGGACGGCGGTGAGAAGGGCTGGGAGACTCACTTATCCTTCGGACCCTTCGTTTAGAGTAGACTATAGCTGTAAGGAAGTACACTTGAACTAGGGAGCATGTCAAGGCTTGTGTTGGGTAAAAGACTGCCGTAAAATGTGAGCGGTCTTTATAGGCTAGCGTGTTGATTCTCTGTGTGTTATTTGGTTTATTAGCCGACTGGATAGTGCGAGAATCGGGAAATAGTGTCTGATATGAGAACTTTTTTTGTCAAAGCAACTGCCGGGTCACCTAGTAAGCGGGTGTTCTCTTGGATGGAGGTATGGGGTGGGGGCGGAAGTTGTTTTCTACACATTTTACCCTTTACCTAAGACTCAAGGTTTTAGATTTTGGCCATTGTGTTTGTCCCATTGAGTGCCCCTAAGCATACAGTTTATGCCACATAGATATTCTTGTATGGCACTAGTAGGCCAGAGTAGGCAAGTAGCACCAAATGTTGGCACAGGAGCTAAATAGCTGCCAGCTATTTCGATCCTGACTAGTGTAGAGGATAGGTGGGTTGGCAAGTTTTTGGCTTTGGTATAGTACACTGTAAGTGGGAGCAGGGCAGTTTTAGAATCTTTGGTAACAAAGATGGGGTGACACTGGTTGTAGGTCATGCTTTGACTTAAAGGTGGTCCTTTTTGTGGTTTGTGGCATTGTTTTGTTATCAGAACAGTCTTGTCTGCGCCAAGAAGCCGTAAAAATTGTCAAAGCTATGCTTTGCAAGGCAGTGTGTTGCACGGTCTGGCACTCATGTTGACATTGTTTTTACAGACTGGGGAGTATGGATGTGTGCTGTTGTTGGTTGTGCTAGGCTGATTTGCAGATCGTGGGCGAGATGACCTGTGTGAAGGTGATTGAGTGGACTAATAAGGATTCTCACCAACTGCATGTAATGGCTCCTTCTCTGCAGACTCTCTACACTTACCCTGAGAATTGGCGGGCGTTCAAGGCCCTTATTGCAGCCCAGTACAGTGGGGCCAAGATCAATGTCCAGTCTGGGCCCCCCCAGTTCCAGTTTGGACAAACCAACAAGACGCCCGAGTTCCTGAAGAAGTTTCCCCTTGGGAAGGTGAGTGATAACCATGTGTGTGGTCAGTATTGCGGGAAACGGGAAATGTGGGGTTCAGGCAGTGTTATGTTATCTTGCTTTTGTGTAGCGCCTTCTGTTAAAGCTCATGGCTTCGAAAAGCGTTGCCTCTCAAGAGAGGGAAAGGGGAAGTGTCATAGAACATTCAGTAGTGGTATGGAGAAGTAAAGACGGGTAGGTAGTAGCGATGAGGCAAGGGATAGATAAGATGCACAGTAAGGCATACAAATGAAAAGGTATATAAGCTAGGTGTACCTTTGTACCAAAATGATAGCTGTATTCAATGCAGCACAGTGCCAAGAGGAGAGTTGGCTAGAGAGGTGTCCTCTGCCAAGTTGAGGGTATGTCTGGAAGTTAATTACTGCATGATGAGCCTGGGCATGTTGAAGCCATGCCCGAATAAATACATGCAGCAAAGCCAATGCTCTTACTTTACTATGCCCCAATATGTGGCAAGGGTTGTATGTCAAATCTTAATTTCGCAGGTTTGCAAAAGCTCCCTGAAAAATGATTAAAATCCCATCCCACAATTTTTGGTTAACCCATTTGTGTCATGGTTGCCGTAACCCTACGCAGGTGCGCGAAGTGCTTATGACCCGACTTTGAGCTCTTCCACATGTAATGGAGAGCCAAGCAATGTAAAAATATATTCCAAAGAAAATTCACTCTGTAAAGCCCTTACACCCAGAGATTCTATAAACGGTGTGACGAATACATAAATGTCAGCCTTTCTCCTGAAAAGGCAGCCTCTTCCCATGAGGTCAGGGTGTTGAGGCCGCTACCTGATAGTCCCCTTCGAGATGGTACACAGCAGGAGGCACTCATGGGGAGATATCCCATACAGTCGTCCGTTTCCCTGGAGGGAGTATGGGCCTGATGGAATCCTCACACCTTCACATACCCTAGCCTCTTTTCCATCTAATAACTCCTTGACTAAAACCATGTACTGTTGTAAGGCAGAGGATGTTGCTCTTCTAACTACCTGGGCGAAGAAGAGTGAAAAGATCCCATTTAAGACATCCTGACGGATCCTTTAGAGGTTTTCTTTTTGGTTCGACCTTGAATAACAGTTTTTATAACCAACACTATGACATCTGTCGGTCTCCTTCTATGCACACCCTTGAAGAGTGGTAGCAGTGAATATTTATTATTTATATTTTGCGTATGCTTCAGCAGAGTAAAAACAAACTTTTAATCGATTTAAACATTTCATTCTGACTGAACATTACTTTTCCAAACACCTCACTATACGTTCTCTATTTTCGGAGCATATTGCTTTTCCAAAGGCTGAATGTCTCCCAGGTGGATGTAAATCTTCCAAAGAGAATTTTATAGAACCCAAACATGTTTTCCAATGCAATAGCCAGATTTCTTTCTGCTGTGGGCCACTTTGTATCCACCACAAACGGTATCTACTACTCCAAAGATTTCCATTTGAGCGCGGCTTTTGTGGTCCATAAGTGATGCTTATGAGCAAATCTATTTGCATGTGGCGTGAAGATGGAGAGATAGTATATCAGAAGAGGCATGCAACCTGTTTTCTTTTAACCCATAAAACATACTCGCCTTGGAAACAAGATGACACGAAGCAACACAGGATTGATCCCCGGGTCCGCGCTTAGAAACCAAAGTGCATTATAAATACGGCAAAGTCAAAATTTGAGTATTAGATATGCATTTGCTACACCCTGCCATAAAATTGTATTGTGGCCTGGTGGTACTATTACGGCAGTTCCTAAAAAATGCCTCCATTAAATTGTATTTTTAACACTCGTCTTGGCTGTGTACCCAGACGCCAGCGATTGCGATGAGGTGCTTTTTCCTACATGCAGGAAAACTGGGCAGCAGAAGGGTCTCTGTTCATATCGTCACACCGAATACTTCCAAGATCAGCTGCAACTCTTCCACCTCCCCACCCCCTTTAAATGAAAGGGACCAATTCCGGACTAGATTAAACCGTCTGGGTAAATTTTGCTCCTCTGATTTGGCAACCAGAGCATCTTTGTATGGGAAAAGATGCTTTTTTTTGTGGTGGTAGGGCCTGGGATTTTGAGTGCTGGTTCCTCTGGGGCTGATTTGTCAACATGATAGTTGCAATTTGATCTGCCAGTGATGTCTCCTGGCTACTTTTTTTTAATGCTGATTTTGCATAAGGAGGATAGGCGCAATGTTTTGCACTCATTGGGTCTCTTTGTGAGTTCTGGCTGCTTCTATTTCCCTCCAGGTTCCAGCCTTCGAGGCAGGTGACGGGTTCTGTGTATTTGAGAGTAATGCCATCGCTCACTATGGTAAGTAGGGGCCATGCTATAATTCTGGTTGTGAGCACACTCGATCATAAACAGTTGGTCCCCCTGCCATGACATCATTCAGGCTATCTCCTTTATTCCTCTTGTAGTGAGTAGCGATGAGCTCCGTGGCATCAGCCGGGAGGCAGCAGCCCAGGTTATCCAGTGGGTCAGCTTTGCAGACAGTGAGATCGTCCCTCCCGCCAGCACCTGGCTGTTCCCCACCTTTGGGATCATGCAGTACAACAAGCAGGTATGTGTTACGTTGGGGTTGGGAAGGATGTTGCTGGTGCGACTGCTTCCTGCTGTCCACGTTGAGGTGGGTTTGAGGACTGCGAAGGCTGGTGCAGAATCGTTCTTCTATCTCCCTTCCTCTCACTATGCCCTGTTATTTAAGCCCCTCCATTGACATTCCAATTTGTGACATGCTGTGCTGCATAGTCTTTCTTTTAGGGGCACTGTGGAGTATCTACATGCTATTGTGATGCTTTCAGTTTTTCTTTGGCTTGACTCTCCTTTCTGTTCAGGCCACGGAACATGCCAAAGAGGAGGTGAAGCGGGTGCTGAGCACACTGGATGCCCACCTGAGGACACGCACCTTCCTGGTGGGGGAGAGAGTCAGCCTGGCCGATATCTCTGTGGTGTGCGCGCTCCTCTGGCTCTACAAACAGGTGAGGATGTTAGCTCAAGACTGAAGATGTCGGCTTGTGAGTGGGTGGGCCTTCCAAAACCAACTTGGCCTCCTGAGATCTGAAGTGGATATGGGCTCTGGTATGGCTTGTCAGTATTTCAGTTGTGAATGCTTTACAGGACTTTGGTTGACATTCATAAACTTCTATGTGCAGGTGTTCGGAACACTTAAATGGATCCAAAAAAAATAATTTTAGCAAAATGTAATGAATTTCTGACATTTTCTAAATACAAAAACATCCCCATCATTGACAAATTACCTGTTTTGCTATTTTCAGTGTATAGACACCACGTTGATGTACTAGCTGTGTACTTTGTCTCTCTTCCCCTATCTACCCCCGCCCACCTTTTCTGCCATAACCAAGGGAACTGCTGAGGAATCCAAAATCTGTTTCTAATTGGGGGTGGGGATTTGTCACTTTGATCCCTGCACTATATTCCACCAGCTATCTGCTACTTTTTTTAAAAAAGATTTTTTTTTTTACAAACTTTATTTTCTCAAGAGCACAAGTTACAAGCATCATTCCCATCTTTTGGTTTCGTCGCATTAGTACTCGTGAGTAAAACTGTTATAACACCACCCCCTTCCCCCACCCTTTCTGGGCAATATAACTTCCAACTTTGATCAAGGCAGCACAACCGTGTCCGAGATGCATAGTGTACCAACTCCTATCGTTAATACTCAATGTTCACAGGATGGAAACTCTGCGCAGGTGATTAGGCTTAAAGTACATTTGTTCCTTATCGTCCATAAACTCATGGAATGGCAGCCATGTGTTCTGGTATCTCGGGAGCGATCCGTATACCAGTGCCGTTACCTTTTCCATGGCCATCACTCCCCACAGTCTCACCCACCATCTGGCTACTGCTTGTTTTTCCATGTTTGTGCCAGGTTGATTCTAGCCGAGTTCAGCATATGGGTGATAAGGTCTGCTCTATACCCAGTGTTCGCATAACAACCCTCATCCGCCTTTCCCAACAGGATCACCAATGGATCTAAGGGGAGTTGTACGCCCACCACCTCTTTGATGTGGCTCAGGATTTTCTTAGATTATGTCTCCGCCACTGGGCAGGCCCACCACATATGGATCAAGTCCCCCTACTTGCCTGCATCCTCTTCAGCATGTTGTGGGGTGGGGTGGGGGGGTCTTCTGGGTTAATAGAGCGCAGCTGGGTTAATAGAGCGCAGCTGCGGCCGAGTTATATACCACTGAAGGTGCATTTTGTACGCCGCCTCTTGTTGAGGCGCATTTAGAACTTTTGGTGGCCGGTCGCCATATTTTACGCCATACCTCCCCGGGTACCGGTACCCCCACGTCCTGCTCCCATTTTTTGCATATGCAGTAAATTCTCCTCTGGGTCAGCCCCATTCATCAGCTTATAGTCTTGACGCCCCTTTCTCCGGTGCCCCCTCTTTTATGGTAAGCTCTAGGCCGACTGGATCTTGAGTGGCCCCTTCCTTTGTTTTAGTTTTTGTAATCCAATGTCTGACTTGGGTGTAGCGAAAGCGTTCCCCCTCTGGGATTTGGAATTTGTTCTTACACCCTTCGAATGTCAGGGGTGTCCCCTCCACGTACAGGTCCCCCCGTGTCAAGGATTGCCCTCCTATACAGTGTGTCAAGAAGCCAGGTTGTAGTCCCGGTGTAACGTCCGGGTGGACCTCTGCCTATTCTAATCCTCCTTCCCTGCAATGCCTTGTCCCAGTACCATTGTGGCTTTGGTTGTTTCCAGGAGTGTGCCTCATGACCTCTATGCCTGCCTGGTAGGAACCCCAAGTTCTCAAGAGGGACCTTGGTTGCCTCCCTCTTCACCGTTGTCCACCCATTTTGGTTCTCTTCAGGTGCCCATTGCATGATTGGTGGCACTTGTGCCTCCGACAAGTACCTATGGAGTTCCGATACCCCCAGCACCTGCGGCTGATGTAGGAGCCCCTTCCCCCCCGGCACCCCAGGTTTTTTCTTGTTCCATATGAAAGCCATCATTTCCTTTTGTAGGTTTCTAATCGCTGGGCCCTGGATACGCACTGGCAGCGCCCCCACAATTTACAGGAACCTAGGGAGAAGGGACACTTTCACTGCCGTAATGCGAGCAAGCCAGGATTACTCCTGCATGTCCCAGCGATTTAAGGTCTGTGATCAATATTTTCAATAGCTCAGGGATATTTGCCCCATATAGCCTCCTATAATCGTGTCAAGTGGATCCACAGATCTCTTTTGTCCCCATTTCAATGCATACCGTCTTTTCCATTCCGACACTCGGTCTGGGTCTTCACTGATATTGAGGGCCTTGGATTTGGGGTAATTAATGTAGAACCCGGAGACCCTGGCAAACCTGTCAAGCAATTTGTTGGTTGCAGGGAGTGAATAAGTTGTCTTTCAAAAAACATCATGATGTCATCGGCATAAAGCACACATTTTTTTGGGGCCCCTTGGTTCCCACTTCCATTCCTCTAATTTCTTGATCATTGTGGGCCCTCTGCGCTAGGGGCTCCGTGGCCATGGCAAACATCAGTGGTGACAGTGGGCACCCTGGCCTTGTCCCCTTGCTAATCGGTATGCTGACTGTAAATTAGCTGTTAACCATTAGCCGCGTGGTAGGGTTGACATAGTTGACTAGAATCATTTGGGGATCCCTGTCTGGCTTTAACAAGAGAACCGTATTGGCTGGTCCCATGTCCGGTAAGCCCGCCCAGAGTCCCTTATATAATTGAACAGCCTTGCCAGGGGGCCTACAAGGGAGGGCCTTAACTTTTTGTAATCGTTACAGAACCCATCCGGACCGGGGGATTTGTGTTCTTTCAGAGCGCCTATCACCCATCCCACTTCCTCCGTTATAGGCGCCTCCAACATTTGTCTCTGCCTCCTGTAATCTGCAGCAGTTCCACCTGCCCCAAAAATGCTTCTTGCGCCTTCCGGTCTATCTGTCCCCCTTCAGATTGTGCATGTAGTATGAGTGCATTATCTCTTTTTTTCCCCCCTCTTTAGGCTATCTGCTACCTTTTTTAAGAAGTCATCAAGGGGGCTGCTGCTCAAGTTTTAACATTACATTACTTTCGAAACCTTGTGCGTCCATCGTTTTGAAACTCTACAGTCAACGGTACATGTTTGTCCTCTCCTGTTTGTACCAGTGATTCTGGAACACATTCTAGACACGTTCATGACATCATGCCATTTCAAGTGTAGCAGGGGGAAAAGTGCTGGTATCCAGGATTCTTTTTTTCCAATGCTAGCAGCAAATTCACTCCTTGTTGATGGTTTATCTGACATCCTTGACACCAACTTCTAATCCGTCCACCCCCCAGACATGAATGAACGTCTGTCGGCAAGAAGATTCAGCCACACCAGTGAGGTATCAAGCTCTTATGCTTTGTGGGCATGTTGTGAACCTGATCTGTGGGAGACTTCAGCCAGCACACACAAATTTGTAATGGAGAGATGTTTGCTTGCTAGTCGCATCATTTGATAAGGATGTGGCTAATACAAGCCACCCCTCCTATAGTTTACCATGCTACAATGACCTTTCCGGCAGAGGAGGAAAGCAGTTGCTTCAAAACTGCCTTCATCAGCAATACAGTGGCCTTGCAAGACCCCTTCTACAAGGCACCCACTTTTGAGAGAGCATGTGACTGCCCATTTTCCACACGGCAGGCGAGGCAAAAATGGGTGCTGTTACAATACTCTTCTATTCTGCACCACCAAACTTTCCTTCGAGGAAAGTGTGCATTTAAGACTCTGGCTGTTCCGCAAGGTATGAACCAGTATTAAAAAAATAAATCTGCAATTGAAGAGGATCTCTAGCTACCCGGGGATAGGGAGTCTATTCTTATTTGGTAGTAAAGAAATGCCTAAGCTGTTTCTGCACCTCAAAATGCTAGCCAGTCATTGAGAGAGGATAAATTCAGAATGTTTGCTTTTTCAAATTTAGGATGGATGTGATAGCGCCATTCCTATTGGCTACACATCTGCCTGAACGTCGTGCTAGATGTGTGGCTGCCAACTGACCAGCTACTCTCGGTGTGATTCTATTCACAAATCATTATTTGGTATATTTAGTGATGTAGCAAACCATTATCTCGGCTTAGAATTAACCCAATCCTAAACACTTGTTTCTGTTGCCCCAGTGCCTTATTTTCAGAAATTAGTATCTTCAGCCCAGCCCCACCAATAACATTTGTGCCTGACTCCAATGCTCTTAAATTGGCATTTTTTTTGTTTTGTTGGGGAGATGAGGCAGCAAAGACTATATACTTTGCATTTTGGGCTGGAAATTCTGCCAACTTTACGAGGTCACAGGAGGTCAAATGACTGGCTGAAACTGTCAGTGTACAAAACCACTGTCAGATGAAGGATCGCTTTGCATCTGAACCGATTATCACTGTAGGAACGTAATTACTCAGTTTTAGAGCCTGCTTGTCTCAACGTGTTTCCCTGACACCTTTGCTGCCCCGAGGTAGTGGGTTCGTCCAGTCCTATGTAGAAGTGGTGAGACCATTAGGCTGTTTTGTCCATGGCCAGGACAGTAAACTTGTGAGTTCTTCAGTCACTGGGGTTAGAAATGGCTCACTCGCCCTTCGCAGGATGCAGGTCACTTGGCGTTAAAACATTTAATGAACGTTAGTGGCTGCTACTATGTTAAGATGTTTGTGTTCACCGAAGCCTTGGTGGAGCTCCTGCCACTTACTAAGTGTTTTCTTTACCCTCAAGGTCCTGGAACCATCCTTTCGGGAGCCGTACGTCAACACCAACCGTTGGTTTGAGACCTGTGTAAACCAGCCACAATTCAAGAGCGTTCTGGGCGAGACAAAGCTGTGTGAAAAGATGGCACAGTTTGATGGTGAGTATGTGAGGCACTGTTGCCCGTTTCTCATCCCTCAGTTATGATTGCTTTATACCTGGTGAGGCAAGGCTTTGACTTTGCAATGTTGAAAATGTTGCCAGTAGGTGGCAAGTTGACCTCACAAACGCCAATGTGTGTGATAAACACACAATGACATGGTTCTTGAGGTCACTGGAGAGAATACTGCCATTTTTTTATTTTAACAGGAACACTTGTGGGACTGAATTGCCTTAACCTTTTATGTATGGATGTTGTCACTGGTGTGCGGACTCTTCAGGGATTGTAATAACTGAGCTAGTTGGCTCTTGCTTGTGTCTTCGGTCCTGGCAAGCTTTACACAGACCCCACCAGGAGCTGGATTCCAGGACAACTCGTGGCATGTACATGTATGCATACGACATTAAAAGTCGTTTTGCCAATTGTCTCCATTGTTCATCATAGGCAGAATACTGAGCAGATACAAATAACTGTTTTCATTTTGATTAGTGCTTTTGCCGGAATTCATTTTTACGTTTGGTATGCTGCACGTCATGCTACTAGCCGGTTGTCTGCATGGGCAAGAAGACGTGTGTTTCAATGGCTAGTGCTACTAGCCGGTTGTCTGCATGGGCAAGAAGACGTGTGTTTCAATGGCTAGTGCACGTTTTGTTGCCTGATTTTGTTCTAGTCTATTGTCCCCCAGAAGTATCTCCTAATCAACGTGATATCCTATAAACCGGGGTGTGGAGGGCCTACTTCTAGTTCCTGCTGTTAAAATAATCGCTGCCTTGAGAGCATCGTCTCTGACACTGTCACGTTTCCTTTGCAGCAAAGAAGTTCTCTGAGTCCCAACCAAAGAAAGAGGCCCCAAAAAAAGAGAAGGAGCCCAAGAAAGAAGAGAAAAAGAAAGAAGATAAGAAAAAAGAGGAAAAGAAGCCTGCAGCAGAGGATGAGCCAGATGAAACTGATGAGGTGCTGGCTTCAGAGCCAAAGGCAAAGGACCCTTATGCACACCTACCGAAGAGGTAGGGCTGAGTGTGTGTGCACTTGGGGAACCCACATGCGCATGCCAGGAGGACAGGTGGGAGTGGCTTTTTGTGGAATACTCTGCAGTAGAAGTAGGGCTTTTTGCAGCACCTGCATGCCTCCTTAGGAAATGTGCTGGGAAAGCAGGAACGCGAAATCATTGAACTCCAGCTAAATGGTAGAGGAACAAATCTAGAGACCCTGTGATACCCCTGTCTGTGGTATTCGGAGAAGTGCGTGAAACCTGTGGTGGAAAATAATTGCATGGCCTGACTGGTCAAGAGGCACTTCTTTGGCCGACGTTCATTCGGCGGGGCCAGCCAGTAAGGGTTCTCGGGAGTTTTTTGGTAGAGGGCTGGGTTGGGTCACTGACTTTGGGAAATTTATTTTGTAAAACATTTTTTGGGTTCATCTCTGGGCGGCAACAACATTGGAGGCGTGGTATTCTAGTACCTCATTTGGTTTCTTGCCTGCATTGTGCATGCCTGGCACACTTAACCTTTTAGGTGCAGCTCCTCACCTTGATGTCTGTGAATGAAATGCGGCAGACAGTGTTTTCATTTATTGGGAAGAATGGTTAAGTGCTTTGGTATAAGACTACATTATCGATGGCCACAGCAAGCAATGCACTCTGTCTAGCAAGTTGCTTTACAATGATATTCGAGCGATCAACATGTCTGCCAGGTGATTGGACTGTGTTGATAACTCTGGGGGCAACAGGCTGACACAGCCAGTCTACATTATGTGAATTTGAGCGTGATGATGTAATTCGGAGAAACTATACTACTGCATTTCTCGGTTGCCCCCCCCACCGCCCCTTATCTGGAGCAGTGTTGAAGGCCTGTGCAGCTGCATTGTTCGTAAATATCGTGGTATGGCGCAAGGGTTGAACGCAGGATACCATGCAGTGAGTGTGGTTGGAACTAGGTGGGTTGTGGGTAGTGGCGGGTCTTGGCATAAGGGTGGAGAAATGGACCTAGCCCGCTGAGCATGGTGGAAAAAACAGGTGTTGGAGTAGTAGGATTGAACAATATATATATTTTTTTGTGGATGTGTTAGGGTGCACTACGCATGACCGCTGAGGCATTGGTGGTCATGCATGGAGATTACAAAAGGATCATGGGGAGTTGCAAGCCTTGTGGGAAGGGGTAGGATATAGGAGAGGTGAGAAATGAGGATGGTGGTCGAGTCTTTGCTCATTTATGCTAAACACTCCATGAAATTGTTATTGTTATTTTGCATTTATATAGCGCCTTATATACCATTGGTATGGTCTGAAGGCGCTGGTAGGTTGAACGCCCTTGGGAACCGAAGTTCGGGTCAGTAGAGAGAGTAGAGAGAGTCCTAAGGTGCGTGTGCGCACCCGGTATGTGTGCAGCTGGTGCGGAATTCGTGTGGTAGCTGCTTCTTAGCGGTAGGTGTGGTGGTTGAGAGATCAGGAGTATGTGTTCGCTCTGGCAGGATTTATCCAGACCGAGTGTGGCTGCGTTAGGCCTGAGGAGAACGCCTGGCTGGGGGTGTGAAACCAGCAGTGATTACTTAGAGTGATGGGGAGTGAGCGGGAGATGTTGATATGAGAACAGTTATACCGAATGGTGTCATAGTATCTCTGTGTTCTATTTGAGTGGTGGTGTAAAGAAGAGAGTAAGCGTGGGGTGTGGTATGATATATGCTCTTTCAGATGTTCCCTGCATTCCAAAACATATTATGTAAGTCACGCAATTCTATGCTATCAGGTCCGTTCTATGCATTATTATTCATTTCAGGCGTTCAAGATTGCCCTACACACTCCTGTCTGCTCGACACACTCACGCACTCTAAATGCAATTGGGTACACTTCTAAATGCAATTGGGTACACTTCTAAATGCAACTTTTTCAGAGAGGCTATTGGTCACAACTTCTAAATGCAATTGGGTACACTTCTAAATGCAACTTTTTCAGAGAGACTATTGGGCACAACTTCTAAATGCAATTGGGTACACTTTTAAATGCAATTGGGTACACTTCTGTCATTTGGTGATAGATGGCAGCTAGAATGATGCAAGAGGAGACCTAATAAGTAATTTTGGGGAGGTGGGGTTCACCTTGATGGCTAGGTGGTAGAACCAAAAAGTGGTTGTGTGAGGTTCAACAAGGACAGACCTGGGGGTAAATGATGTGAGTTGGCAGTTTCTGTCAGATGTAGTGTTCATCGGTAAGAGGCATTGGCCTGTAATCCACGGTTGGAGAGAAGAGCAGATAGGTTAATAGCATAGGGCAGCCTAGAATGGAGACAAACGCCCTTAATTGTGGGTTCCATAGACCTAATTTGGTTTGGAGGTGATCTGGTTAAATACCACACGTTCAAATTTGAGTAACATGGCAGAATGTAGACAGGCAGCGAGTTGTTGTGAACAGATTCTTTTCAAGGGTAGCCATCTTTATTTGTAGCGAGCTGGAAGCACAGGCACAACACAGATTATTGCATGAGAGGCAAACTATTTTATCTGGTCTGCTTTCAATATTTTCTAGCTGTGTCCTGATGCTTCTTTAGAAACATTTCCCATAAAGGTATGGAATGAGTTGGCAATGGGCAGTACAATGTAGCTGTGGGTAGCCATTGCTGTCAAGCTAAAAGGCTCTTGGTTTGCAAGGAGGTACGACGTAGCTCTAGGCTCCTGGCAATTTCAAATCCTTGGCTACCAGGGCTTGCAAAATTTACCCTACTTGCGTTGGTGAGATTTTTATGAACGAGTACTATTTGTATGGTACCTAACATTGCTGGCGAGTATGGGGTTATTTGACACTGTAAACAAGCTTGTTTGCAATTAATGTCAAAGGCCAGTGTCCATGCATGCCACCAAATGAAGTAAACTTATGACGTGCACCATTTTTATAGAAGGCACTGGTATATTTGATCACCTGCTGACATGGGGTGAGTGCATTGCTTTTAGGTAAAGTATGTCAATTAAGGAACTCGTCCGGCGGCTCTGGTGGGATTTTTAAGAATTTGAGAAGGCTGGCAATGATGGTATCTTTGAGGTGAAGTTAACAGAAGGGTTGGTATAGACGGGAGTAGGGTGACGTGATTTGGTGTTTGAAAGAGAGCTTGCCAGGATGGCAGTTGAGTAGATTAGTAGTATTTAGCAAAGCCCAGAGATTCCTTGTAGAGGACCGGAACTCTTTGTATCACCCTGCTCTCAGAGTTGTAGACATGTTAATTGTGGGCTCTTTAACCAACGGGGAGGTCTCCCAAGCAAGCTCAATACAGACCCAGACTTTGTATTCACTTTCGAGAGGGGACCAGTGGGGGGAGATCGACTGGTTCTAGTCCAAGTAGGGGGGGAGGCAACCAGTCGCCTGAGGAAGGCTTCCAACGAATGCCTATTGGCTCCGGCTCACGTGGGTTATAACCAAGTGAGGACAGGGCACCCCATGCTAAGCGGGCGGGAACACTTAACGAGACCAGGCATGACGCTATGCTTCCTGGCAATAGAGGGGTCACTTTCCCAGACACTTGGGGTGTGGAGACAAAGCCTGAGGCCCCTAAGGGCGCATCAGCAGCAAAAAGCTTTTCGCCTTCATACTTGGTCGGATGTCTGGAAGTGCCATGGTCTCACAAAGCCGTCTTTGGGGGACTGGGGAGCACCCTCCCAAGCAACACTCACCCACTGAGCACCATGGCAGGGGGGACAAACTGTTAGTACGGGTAGCCAGTCCTTTGACCTATTGAATTGTATGTATCAACCAAGACTTGGACACCGAACCAGTTACTTCCACGACAAAAAAGGGGGCCTACAACCTCTGGATGCAAGAGAAATCCCGGGGCAGCAGAAAGGCTTCCAAATTACGTTGTCGCACACGATGGGGGCAGGCCTACTTGTTATGTCTAACTAGGACAAATCTCCTATTGATATTCGCTGAAATACTGAAGCTGCAGGTCCTGGCTTCTGGTGATTGACAGAATTGTATTCCCTGACCAAAGGGATTCAAACTGCTGTTGTGCATTTGAATTCTAAACTAGTTTACGAGTCAGTCATATTGGAAAGCAAAAGCCTTCACAACCTAGGGTTTTACGGTTGCCCCCAATCGGTGTTACCACTACAAAAGGCTCAGTAACAATTTACTTAACAAACCGGGTCCAGAAAAAGTTGGAACTAAACACGTCTGCAGAGTTTGAACACTTACCGTATTAACTGGGTTAATTGGGCCACTGTTATCTCTTCATTGTGGAAAACAGCAACTGGGTGAGGGAGCTTCTTGCGTGGCTATCGGGAACAGCAAGATAGTGCTTGTAGCTGTTGACCGAAGCACCAAAATGTTCACTTTAGCTTCTTGGAATGTGAGGGGGTTTTACGAAACTGACCCAAGTCTCAAGTGTGCTGGAAACACTAAATTCTTTTCAATTGTATGCTTTCAAGAAACTTGTGCTTTTCAATAATTTGCTTGTGATGGGCACCTCCTATTCCAGCAAATGGCTCTGAGAACAAACTGGAGGGGGGGGGCGTCCTTCAGGGGGCCTTTGAATTGTTATCAGGGAGGGCATAGGAATAAAAGGGACCTTGATTGCTGGTATTGCAGGGGGCTTTTGATGGTGGCCATAGAGCTGGTAGAAAAGGCAGTGAGGAAACCTATCCTGGCACCCTGCAAATTGTATCCGTTTTTGGAAAATGTTGGGATGATGATCGCAGATTGTTGGCCACATCCGACGAGTGGGATATTGTTGTGGAAGGAGACCTATTTGCCCCTTCCTTTTCAACGTCCTTGTGTTAAAGACATTGATACTGCACTTTCTCTCCCAGATGGAGCAGAGATTTTTGGGAAGGGTGGGCAACACACATCCTCAATGGTTAGGTTTTCGGTTAGGTTTTACCCACTTGGCACAGAAAAAATCTTTACTCCTGGATAGATGGTCATTATGACGGAGGGCCTCTTAATAGACCCCATGGGCCTAGAATTGCCTAGAAATGAGGTTAGTGACCGCAGCATATTAGTCTAAAAATAAAGATGCAGATAAAAACACCAGACCAAGTGGTTAAAGGAAATCTAAACCAGCAAAAAGAATAGACTTCGTTGGAACTGAAAAACTTGAGCTTTTGGGGGGGGGGGGTGACATTCCCGATTTTATAAAAGGAGCGGAGTGACTAGATCAATATCGAACAGCAAGAGGCTTTCGTCCCTGCAGGCCTAATGGGTACATAAAAGAAATCCAGTGCAGGAAAAGAGGGATGCTGAGGGAAATCGGGGAGCTTGGATCTAGTAAGCTGGGGGAGATGGACAAAGCAGAACTGATCAGAAAGGCTAAGCAAGCCTATAAAAACTTGATTAAAAACCATATGCGCCTAATGGCTCAACGGGAAGGGCATAGGATGTTGAAAGCTATGCTACTAAAATCACTGCAAAGCTTCTGGTGCATCATTAACGAACTAAAGGATGCTCCGGAATTGATGAACCCTGTCTCTGAAGAAGCCTGGTAGTTATTACAGGCAGTTAAGATTGACAAGTGTGCTGGTTGACTTTAGATGGGACATGGATCTCTCTAAGGAAAATCTCTGTGCGATTAATTAAAGCAGGGTCTAGTTCCCTGGCCCAAATGGGTTATGTAATGTTAATTTTAAAACAGGACCCGGATATGTGGGCACACTCTATTTATTTTTACATTTGTAAAGCCCCCTAAACCCAGAGGATACAAAAGCTTCAACAGAATTGTCATCCCGTCCACGACACACAGACACTGTAACAATACAGTTTATTGCGCTAGTGGCTCCTTGTTCTTTGACTGGTTTAAGGAGGACCGCTAGGCAAATAGCCAGGTTTTGAGTGCTTTACGGAAGGCCCAGTACGAGTGCTCTGTTCTTCAGGATGCAGGGCGTTCCATTGGTTTGCAGCCATCGAATGGAAGCTCACCCCACCTCCTTTTGGCTCGTTTCACTTTGGGCTGGGCCAGCCAGTCTGCGTGGAGAGACCTAACCGGCCTGCCAGACTTTTCTTAGCACGGTATTGCAGGGGGCGGTGTTGCTCAGGCATCTGTGGGACAATGTTTCGAAAATCCTTTCCCCAATAAGGAGCCAGTGTGCCTTTTTTCTGGCAGCAGTGATGTGTTCTCTCTTCTGAATGTTTACGGCTGCTCTGAGTATCTAACTTATTGATGATCCGTTTGGAGGTCCTGGCAAAGAGGACATTGCAATAATCTTTCTTATGGTGTTGCGTGCTGTCGCTCCCTTCACCAATTGTAGATTCCTCGTTGCTAGCTGATTTGTTAGTTTTAGGTGAGTCTTTTCTTTGAACCAGGTATTGATTTCATGTTTTATGGCGCTGTTGGTGATTGCGTTGACGGGTGTGTCCATGGAAGCAGGGTTGTACGTCAGTGGTCTGTAGATGCGCAGAAGTGATACTTTGGTTTGGTGGTCAAAGACAGTGCAGAAGCAGCGGTTTGGGATGTTTAGTGGTGCTGTTGTTTTTAGCTGGCCTTTGAATGCAGTGGTGAGACCTCCCCTCCTTTTTCCTTCTCTATTGCCTTTCTTCATTTTGATGTTTGGAAATGGGATGTCTGCCGCGCCATCATTTAGCAGATTGTATTTCTGTGTCGACTCGGTTGCAGTGTATTTTGTTTTTGTATTTTGTTTGACGGTAGCATTGGGGATTGATATTGATTTTGTTAACATCAAATTGTGCATTCGGTTTTGTATTTCTTCATTGAGTAGGTCAAAAAGGGTCTTTTTGGTTGATTTCTTCGGCGTCTGTCTGCTTGCTTTGCTGATTCTTATGTCACCAACTTTTTGTGACAAATGGTATTGAGGTGGTTTTAGTTAATTTGTGCTGTGGATTTCACGTCGGTTTCTGGCATTCCTCCTTATGTTCTTGGTGCTTGTGGGTGGTTGTGCGAGCGGATGGTAGGTTGATGGATAGCGTGATAAAGAAGTGATTTTTGGTCTTGTTCCAGCAAAGGGGCACTCTTCCAGTAGGTGGTTGGGTGTGCTGTTTGTTGGCGGTGGTGGTACAGTGGTGTGTTTTGAGATGGATGGTCTTCCATCTGGTTATTTTGTCGGTCTTTCCTGTTACAATGCATCTTTGTGGTGCCTGCTTGTTGCTTGGGTGCTGGGTTTCTTGTTGGGTTCGGAGTTCTTTCATATCGTGCTGATTGTCCAGGTTTTTCCTGGTAGGATCTGTTTTTTTTTTTTTTATTTCTATTTATTATTATTTTTCTCTTTACTTGTGCTATTTGAAGTGTCACAGGCGGCCTAGTGTAGGATTTTATAGGGCAAGCGATCCCTGGGACAGCTCGACCACTGGGATAGAGTATTTCAGGCAACTGTCCAAGGGCAAACCTATCCCATGGGCGGGAACTTATCCCGCAGCAGGTGCTTGTGTACAAGTATTGGGCATTTGCGAGGCACAGCTATAAGATGCCCAAGTCCTTGCACCAGCTACCGTCAATAGCCAGCTAATCACTAGGGCAGTGCCTGCCAAGTGACTTTCCCATGCCTACACAAGCCCAAACTTTTGACATTGCCAGTACCTCTTTGAACATATCCTTGATCTGTGCTCAGAATCTTTTAGGTTCATTAACTAGTTTTACCAATATACAGTTTGTTGCATGGGCTTTTAATATAATGGACTGATAGTCTAGCAGTAGAGGACAAGATATGTCAACGGAGCAATAGGAGGGGTTCAAGCAATGTGAATTTGTATGTGTTTGCCAAATAAGTTCTTCCATCTGTCACACTTCCATGTGGACGGACGTAATGGCTCATGAGTCATAGTAACTCCTTGTTCGATGAAAATCCTGACATTTCGAGCACTTTCCATTCAATCTTAGTTTTCAGATGACCATGAAATGCACTATGTATACCATCTTAAAACAAGAGAGCAGTTAGGTCTTCAGTGCTATAGCAATTACACTGCTTTAATCTCTTGCATGTGTGATTATGTGTAGAACAGTGGATGGCGCTCCAGGGACACCTTTTCTTGTCATTTCCATATAAATTAAAAAACATAGTAATGTTTTCATATGGTTCCTCATGTTGGATTCACAAGCGGTGTGAATCAATTTTAGTACTCGTTTTAGTGACTTTGAAGGTGAAAGGGCTAAGCAGGTCTTTATGGTCTCAACTTGTGAAATGTAGGCTGGCTCCATTTCTAACTCGCTGATGTGTCTTCACACTTTGATATTATAAATGCATGTGACCATGTTACAATGGCAAACCACATCTCTTGCGTGGCAACAGCCAGAATAGTTGGCTATGCTTACTTTCATGGTTGGTGTTGCACAATCGTGCTGTCCGGGCACCACCCTTTGTTCAGAAATGGATGAGTGACGTGTGTGGCTAGGAGTTTGACGTAACATGTTGCACTTGGGTCTGTCTCACTGGCCTCTCTGCCTGGCATGGTTACAAGTCTAGTGTGCTGAGACCTAGCTGGTTGTTAGATCTGAGGCTTTGGTCCAAGGGGGCGGGACTGGTATAGACCCCGCCCCCAACATTGAGCTATGGACGTTTGGAATGTTTGAAACCCAATGCATATTTGTGGATTAATCGGGGGCCATACTCGACACTGGCTGGGCACAAGTGCTTGTAGCATACTTGTACTCTTAGGAGGGTTTTGGGTGGGAATGGTGGAACTTTCTAAATAGGAGGCATGCAGGGCATTTTTCTGATCGGGCATGCAATAGGGAGAAAGGCGCTGCAACTCTTATAGGACGGAGGCTCAAGTTCTTGTGTGTGAGAAGACATGCACTCTGGATACCATGGTGTGTGAGGGTGAAGTGCACAGTTTTGAGTTCGGGAAGAGATGGACTATGAAGAAGTGCTCCTTAGTGGATGGGGCATTGGTCTTTTGAGACTAACTGGTAGAAGTTGTCTGGGTGTGTGGTTCTTGGTGGTAAAAGTAACCCATTTCTTTTTCCAGCGCCTTCATTATGGACGAGTTTAAAAGAAAGTACTCAAATGAGGATACTTTGACGGTGGCCATCCCCTATTTTTGGGAACACTTTGACAAGGAGGGCTGGTCCATCTGGTACGGAGAGTACCGCTTCCCTGATGAGCTAACACAGACGTTCATGAGCTGCAATCTCATCACAGGTAGTGTATGCAGAGGTTTCTGGGCTGGGTACAGGGTTGTAACCTCCCACAATCCTCTCAGCTGCCCCAATAAAAGACTGTCCCTTCTCAGTAGATGTATTCTGTGGGAGGTTTGTTGTACTACACTATACTGGGATTACTCTGAGCTGGGGGTAAAGGGGTACTAGACTTGGATCCGAGCACTTGCCCTGGGAAGCTTCAGGGGTGGTGGCTGAATTTACTTTGTCATCGTGTGGGTGTAACTGACTTTGCTTGAACTTTGAAGCTGGGGCAAGATGATAATTTGGCCTTTACTCAAACTGAGGAATCTGTTGGGTCTATTTCTATTCATTAAAGTACAATTTAACCATGCCATGTTGAATTGAAGAGGCCACTTAATTTACATCTGATTCGTAATTTGTAAGTTTGTCTTTATGAGATGTTATAACGCACCTGTACATAGGTGTGATATAATTTTATGTTTCTGCTATCTCAGCAGCTGATGGTGGGATGGGCCCGGCATAGCTCTTATGAAGAATGCTGGGGGAACGGGCAGAGAGGTGTCCTGTTGTGAGACAGCAGTATGGCGGGTTGGACACCTTTCTCTGGGTGGAGCTTCTTTGGTCTATTGTGTCCTCCATCCGTCTAAACCTAATGTGACTTTCTTCAGGAATGTTTCAGCGTCTGGATAAACTACGAAAGACTGGATTTGCTAGTGTCATCCTTTCCGGAACCAACAATGATAGCACCATATCTGGCATCTGGGTGTTCCGTGGGCAGGACTTGGCTTTCACGGTAAGATTGAATGTTTATTTTGAAGGACTGATGCTCAGGCAGGTCTGGACCTTCTCTGGCAGGTTTATATTTTGTTTTTGCATTTTCTTAGTGATGTGCTATCCAACACTTTCTGGACAACCACCAAACCTTTTCCAGGTGCATGAGCTGTGTCAGGGAGCTGTAGTAATTGGTGAAGACCAGAATGTGACTAGGTCTTTCCAGGGCTGCTGCCCTTTACTCTGCTTGTTAAACTGCTCAGAATCACATGCTGTGCATATAGTCCGACATCTAGTGATAACCGCAGAGTGTTTCGAGGATCAAAAGGGGACTTCGACATGTGCGTGCCTGTAACACTATCCCTGACGTGTAGTGTACCCAAAATCCCTTTCACGTTGAGGTCCCTCAGATTGTAGCTGGTCGCCTTATGCGCAGCTCCTACTTATTGCAAAATTGTTATCTCCCGCCCTTCAGTCGTTTGTTATTCTTCGTCCCCTCTTCGATTACTTCCTAAACCGCCGCCGAAGACCGCAAAGAACAGACTTCGACTGCTGGTGCTCCGGTCAGCGCTGCCGGCCTTTACAGTAGGGAGTGGGGTCTGGGAGTTTCTATTCTTTTCAAGAATGTCTTTTCTTCCCCTCCCCTCTTTGCCCTTTTGGTTTTGCCGTCTTTCACACACCTGAGCTATCGACAGAAAACCATTTAAATTTTCCCCTTCCTGTAAGGGAAAATACTCCTGGAAAGCACCGAAGAGGCGTCCTGTAAGTTCTGCCAACTCCTGCGTCCTAAGAAGATAAAAGAGCGTAAAGCGGTGGGCGGCCTATGCCATGTTGCAGGCCGAAGGTAGCTCCCCCGCCGCTACAGCCGCCGAGTGATGAGGAGCTAAGCGACGGTCATGGCTCCGATCCGACTGCCCTGCCACTGACCTCACATCGGAGCGCTTGCGCTCCACGTCGTCTGTCCCCAGCCCCACCAGGCACGACGATAGTCCTGCTATGGGGAAGGTATACCCCGGCGACAGGGAAGCACGCGATGCCCATAGGACCAAACGCGCAACCACCAGTGCCGCCTCGGCAGATCGGTCGAAGCGGACCAAGGCGCCAACAGGTACGTCTAGTTCCTCGGCAGTACCCGCCGATTCGCGTGATCGGCAGCCCTCCCCGAAACCGCGGCATGCATCCAGGCTGTCTACGAGTAAGTGCGCCAGCACCCAAACTCGCATGGCCGTTGAGGAGACTCCTAGGAGCGCACCGACACACACAGCTCTGGTCGCGTCAAAGTCTTTAGCGCAACCGGCTAAACGGCCTAAACCCCTCCCGGTCTCGCTAAGATAATTTTGGCGGACAGTAAACAAAGGGACAGGTCTTAAGATATGTTGAAAGACGCGTCTAAACGCCCGGAAGAGTGGGAGGGTTATTCTGAAAGTCCCCAGCCCATATCTAGGACCCTCCTTAACAAATATGTGTCCTAGGCTAGAAAATCCACAGGAGGAGCCCCACACCCCCCTCTGTACCCCTCTGGCTCATCTCCATGGACCAGAGAAAGATTTGAAGGGTGTATGGACAGGTTGGCTAAATTTGTGGACTTTGAGAGGTTCACCCCTAAAAGACCTAGTGAAGATGACCTTTATCCTGCAGTGACCAAATTTCAGAAGACATCGTGCCCTCTTCATGAGGAGGTCTTTCACCTTACATATCAAGAGCCTCTTGATCCTTATTTTGCAGGAGGATGATCCTTTTGTGGATACCACTGATCAGCTGAGGATTGGGGCGGTGACAGCAGGTGGATGACACGCCTTGGCTGTCCCCTACCCATACCGCAGACCCTGATATATATGGACCCACCTTTTTTCCCCTCCTGTGCGTCAGGCATCACCTGTAGATGAGCAGATGGCGTTACTGCCATTCTGAAAAGGGCAGTGGAACACTTCAGATAGCCACCCAAGAGGCAGTGTTGGTTTCAGATTTCGTGGAAGACCTATTAAAGGAGAAGCCTCCTATTAGCCAGGCTGTCCCTTTACTGAATTCCATCAAGAGGTGCACCGCCCCTTCCTTATGAACACCCTCTCAAACCAGGTCTGTGAACCCTCGGGTGGAAAAACTTAATCGACCATCACCTTCTGACCCACTCTATATTAGGGGTCATGCCACCCCAGATTCTCTTGTGGTTATGAGGCAAAGAGGGCAGGGCTCCCCTCGTCTACAGGCGAGGCACTGCCAGACAGTGTAAAAATGTGTATGCTCTTGGAAAGAGAATCACCACTGCGGCAGCATGTTCTACCTGCATAGCCAACACCACCACGCTGTTGGCCAGCTTTTCTGATGTCCAATGGAACCTGCTGCAGGAGGGCCTACAGGAAGTCCCTGAACCAGTGCGTTCTCGTCTGCTTACAATTGTGTCGGACGGTAAGCAGGTTAAACACAACATCCTTCAGAACACGTAGGATGCTGCTGAAACGCCACGCCTGGTTGAAAAACTCGATTCAAACCAGAGACACGGGCGTCGTTAGACACGGGCGTCGTTAATCAACAAACTGGTGGAAGACTTGAACCTATTTGGCAAGGCTGTTGATGAGGCACTGTAAATGGCCAAGAAGGAACACAAGACCCTAAACTTTTAATCAAATCAATCAAAGACCCTTTCAACAGAGGGGGCACTTCTCGCTGCTCCTTTCGTGGGCAATCCTACTCTCGTTCCTCACGCAGCCAATATGGCTCGGGCGACAATTGGTCCTCAGGACAGGGGTCTGCATCCACAAACCCGTATCCACCCAGGTGACGACGCCGTGGGAAAGGAAGGCGTTGCAACACCAACCCATAGTCTCCCACCAGTCAGTAATGACTCAAATCTATGCCTCCCCGGTTGGGGGACGTATAACATTCCTGCCCGCGTGGGAGGGTATTACCACAGACCTGTGGGTGCTCATGGCAGTCACCCACGGTTGTTGCATTAAGTTCAGCCGGCCACCTCGATACAGACCTCCAAGATCCAGGCGCCTAACCCCAGAACACCTAAGATCCTGTTGCAAGAGGTCAAGATCCTGCAGGAAAAGGGCGCAATCTAAGTCCCGTTCTACAGGTAAACAAGGGTATTTATTCACTGTACTTCCTTGTACCCAAAAAGGATCTTCCCATGCGCCCTGTACTAGACTTGAGCTCAGCGAACAAATCTGTCAAACCACAAAAGTTTCGAATGGTAACATTTGCAAGAGTTAATACCTCTGCTAACACGGGGATTACATGGCAACATTGGACATGAAGGATGCATACTTTCATACTTCAATGTTGCCAGCGCACAGGAAATGTTCATGATAAAGGACAAAGGCTATCAGTTCAAGGTCCTTCTCTTTGGCATTGTCTCAGCCCCAAGGGTATTTTATATCCTTCCCTCGATGACTGGCTCATAACGAGGGACTCCTTCGGAACATGCCTGTCGGACACTGAAAAGACAATAGACCTTCAGTCTGAGATTCTACATAAATGAGAAGAAATCCAGCCTAGACCCCAGCCAAGTCGAGCAGTTTCTGGGGGGCTCTAATTTGAGACTGCCTAGTCTTCCCCTCCAACGAGAGGGTTCAAAACCTACTGTTTCAGATCCCTCAGTATGTGGCCACTCGAGAGGTGACCATACCCATGCGACTGTTGGGTATGGTGGCATCCTGCATTTACCTGGTCCCTCGCGCAAGTTTGTGCATGCGCCCCATGCAAGAGTGGCTCAACAGCCAGTGGACAATGGGACGATCTAGTGGTTGTCTCGGCAGCCCTTCTCTCTGCAGTGATGGTCGAGGGGAAAACAACCCCCGCAGTAGATGCCACTCTCACGATTTGACTCATCTCTCACGGGGTGGGGAGCCCACCTCCTTCAAAATACGGCGCACAACGTTTGGTCCCTAGCAGTAACATCCAACCACATAAACCTGTTGGAGCTTTTAGCGGTTTTCAAAGCACTGAAGGCCTTTCAGACTGTTACGGGGGAAAAACAGTACTGATCCTCACAGAGCACCACGACAATGTATTACCTGAACAAGCAAGGGGGCACTCACTCTCCAGGACTGTCCAAACTGTCACAGAACATTTGGCAATGGACTCTCAAACACAAGATATTTCTGTTTCAACACGTTCCAGGGGAACTCTTATCTTCTGGCAGACTTGCTCAGCAGAGACTTCCCGTTGCCCTTTAGAGTACAAAGACAAGTCTCCACCCTTTTCGCAGAATGGGGCTTCCCAGAGATCGACGTGTTCTCAACTCTGGAGAACTCGCAATGCCCAGATTACGCATCGGGTACCCTCAGAACCGATCCAAGGGGAACGGTCTCTGGATAACTCAGGGAAATTTGTTTACACTTTATCCCCCCACCCCCCGAACTCCCTCCTACTCAACAAGATTGTGCACAAGTTGCACCAGGAACCAGTAACCATGATATTGGTGGCACCGATGTGGGCCCGCCAACCCTGGTTCTCAGATGACATTAACTTGCCCTTACAACATGCTATCACAGGACAAGAAACACTACACCCTTGCCTGCAGACTGAGTTTAGCGGCCTGGCCTAGCTCCTGAGGTCATAGAGTTCAGGCATTTCCAACTTCCTCAGAGATGCATGGATATTCTTGGCGAAGCAAGAAAGCCTAACGCCAGACATTGCTACTCCAATAAATGGAAACGCTTCGTCATCTGGTGTAGATCCAAGAGCATCAATCCTGTTGACTGCTCTCCTACTCGTTTTGTGTTATACCTGACTCCCCTACTAGACTCATGTCTGGTGTTTATTCCCTGAAGGTTCACACCTGCACTCGGCCCAAACCACATCCCAACGCAAAGTGTTGTGGTGGAAAATTCCACCCATCTGTCTCCACCCAGCCCACATCTGTGCCAGTCTGTCCATGATTGCACAGCCCCTTCCAAGTATGATTGGTGCATATCCTTGCCATTGTGTGCTTGGGGTAAAATCGAGCCTGGATTCTGGATAAGAGGTGCACTCCACAGCCATTCTTCAGATCGTTGGAGCCAAGACCCCCTACAGAGGAGAGGAGACTGCTGAACACCCTGACCTAGTCACTGGAAGCTTGCAAGCAGTGTTTTTTGCCAGGCGAGGCCCTGTCTCTCTGCATATCTCCTGAAGACCTTTTGTCTGTGCTTGACCCCTATACTGGTAGGAACAACTAGTGAATACCACTTTTCAACAAGCATAAAATGTCAAAGCTTTATCTCAAGGGTTCATTAGGCAATTCTCCATGAAGGGCCTTGCCAGGAATAATGCAGAACCAGGATCAAAATAAGGATCTGATGAAGAAACAGCTGCTCCTAGTTATATGCTATCATCTAGTAAGCCGGAGCTACTTCTGGGGAATGAGGTGCTAGTACACAGTGGCAGCATTCGAATTTCTGGTAACTATTTAGCTCCTAGGTGGGGCTTCGAAGCTTCACACCATCAGCTACCGGGAGCTGCTTTTGGCTCCCCAAGCCAACTGTTGAACCTTTCCAACACTAACATTGTCTAGGAATTTGCATAAACGGTTCAATAGTAAGCATTTAGAAGGCATGTAAAGCATGAATGCCATATGTACTGGACAGTTACCTCATTTGAAGGTGAATTTGTTACATGCTATGTATTGGCACCCTCACAGTAGCAGTAGAGAGCGAGTATGTTCTCATCACTGAATGAGGTGGCCACAGATATAAAAACGTTGTGGCAGGAACAGCTTAGTTGCCAACATCCATTCCAATGTAGTCTCCATTTTTACAAACGTTTATTGACATTTTCAACAGTAGAAGTAAGACTACCAGTTGGTGCACTCAACTACAAACCATCAATCACCAAGTACCAGAATTCCCTAATGCAGCCGCTTCTGGCCCAAAAGTGAAAACCGGGCCCAAGGACCGAATACAAACTACAAACAACCTTTACGAGCATTTTAACAGCATTCCAACTGTGTCTAGGACATTTGAGCGTTTGCTAGTCCCACATTAACCCCCCCTTCCCAACGGCAATGCTTTGAGTATCAAAGTTTTTCCAGTGGCTCTTTGCTTCTGGGGTGGCTGGCTTTCTTGTTCAGGCCTCTTTAAAAAAGAGAACACAGAACAGGGGTTCCACAAGTCTTAACACTTTCAGTACTGACCCTAAATAAGAAAGTATAGGAATACCAAATAAATGTGTCTTTCTGGAATTCTATACAGTAATTGCTAGACTCATTAAAGGTTATTTCAGGCGCACTTCAGTCGGTGAGTCACTGATTTAGTCTGTTCTTAAACACCTCAACTCAGCCTTTCATCCTTTTGAGGTCGATAAAGGAGTACGAACACAGGTTCAGTGATACTGGATGTATATTTTTTTTATGTAAAGCGCTTAAGCGTCAGTGCTATATAATAACTCATCATTTGGACGTCTGCTTGCAGTCAGTCATTTGGTAATATGGGCCTATATACACTGATCTTAACGACACATATGGCGATCCGTTCTTGTATGAAATAAACATCACAGTATAGTGATATCGTTATACGGTTATCTGATGCCACTTCCTGTTTTGTCAAGGCGGGAAAGGTTGTGTTCCATCGCTTCCCACAATATCACTTGGGGGTGGTGTCAAATGACATCACTTTCTGTGATGTCAAGGGTCATGTGATGTCACTTCCGCTACCCCAGGCATTTTGGTGAAATGACGTCCCTGCTCCCTTCATTATCATGGCTTCTTTGTGCCACATTTGCCCAGCTCTAATTAGACCAGCCTTGTACAGTAACTAAAAACGTTGGTCAGCTAAGAGATCCCCTATTGGTGGGGCCCATATGCCACTAAGCAGAGGGCCAAAATCATTCCTACTGTGTCCCCACATCTCTGCCACAATGACCAGAAGACAGACAACACAGGGTGTGTTTGGTTTCTTTCGTTTTGGGGGCTGGGGGGGGGGGGAGAGTGGGTCGGTTTTGCGGGACCCACCGCCATTTCCCCCATTGTGACGGGCGCAAAGAGATTGCAACCCATTGTGTTTTCACAATTTTCTCGCACGCGATGAAGCAGTATTCACAGCTGGGCAGCTCTATAATACTCTGGGGACCCCATCCCGCCTTTTGTCTTTTGGCAGAATTAGTGTCTCCTATGCGAAACTAGGCCTCTGCTCTGCACGTAGGCATGAGGAGTTCCTTCATCTCTGGATGAAAGGCTGATGACCGGCAATGTTTGAAATGGAAACAACAACTTGGGAAGACATTCAGCTTTATGGTCGTGAACCTGCATGCCAAGGACAGGGTGAGTTTCGCCCATCCTATCTTGAAAGATCTTGTCCAACAGCCGCATGAGTGTAACCCTTGGGCATTTAATGCCCTCTCCTCGAATTTTAACGCCTTGTGCTGTAATGTGCGAGGCCCGGGTATTGTTTGATGTTGGTGGCTTAGCAGTGGTTTTGTGCAAGTTGATTCGAAACCCTGGGTCTGTGCCATACTCTGCTATGGCTTCCAAAAGGGCCAGTACGGAGGAGTCTGGATGAATGATGTTAGCTATGTCGTCTGCAAACTTTGCAAGCTTGTAACCCTTTCCACTCCGCGTGAGCCAATGTTTTTTCACTCTTGCGAATTGGTGCGTCAGTGGTTTTACCACAAGCACATACAGCAAGGGCGATATCTGGCATCCCTGGCGTGTCCCCCTTCTTAACTGAAAACTATCGGACTATCCCATTGACTACCACTTGGGCTTTTGTGTTCTTGTACAGCGCCCGAGACTCTGTTCATTGCTCGTCCAGGCCGAACTTGTTAAGGACAGCGTGTAGAAAGGGCTGCTTTACCTTATCAAAGGCCACTTCGTCATTGCTTTATATGAAAATCTGGTCTATATCCCCTACGTTCCGGCTGGCGATGAGGTTTAGGGTTGTCTGAACCCTGCTGTCCCGTTGCTTGCCCCACTTTATCATTGTGTACCAACTTGCGAAGGACGTTACTCAACCTGGCTGCCAGAACACATGTTTTTATTTTTGCATCTAAGATAATGAGTGATATTGGGTGGAATGAGCCGCAGTCTGTCCTGTCTCTCCCCTTCTTAGACAGAACTTTGATCCTTGCCTGAGTAAATGACGGTGTTGCCTAGCCTGTCTGCAATATGTTAAACTTTGTGAGACCCGTGGGGGGCTGGGGGGGGGAAGTCAGCCCATATGCCTTTTTTAAAAAGCTCAGGTTTAGCCATCCTGCCCTAGCGCTGAGCCCGCTTTGAAATTGCTTTGAGGGCATGAAGCGTTTCAATCTCTTCTGCAGTAATTGTCTTGGGTACCGGTCCCATGGGGTACTGCTCGCTTCCACTAGCCTCTTCTGGGTTCTCGTGTATAATGCTGCATAGAACTGGGCAAAGGTTGATCAGGACTTGCCCTGATGAGCCTGCGATCTTATTCACTGCTCTATCCGCCCTTTGTGCCCTTAATCTGGATGCTAGCATCGTGTGTGCCTTGACCTCCTTTTGAAAGTACTGCTGCTTCAGGTATTAAAGCTGTGTGAGGGCCTTTGCCTTTCATAGGTTGCCGAACTCCTTTCGGAGCTCCCTAATCGCTGCTAACTTGTATTTAATTGGATTTAGCTCTGTGAAGGACTGCTTGTTTGGCCCAATATCTTTTTTCAAGGCCGCTTCCCCTGTGTGCAAGCATGCTGTGCCTTCCGCAATCAACACCCCTCGGATGGTTGCCTTGGCTGCCTCCCGCACTATGTTGAGCGAGGTCTTCCCTTTGTCGTTAAGTAATCCTATTTCCCCAGGAAGCTTTTCCAGGAAGAGGGGGCTTTTGTACAGGGTGTCATTACACACCCACCTGTGACCTGTTGGTGTGCTTGAATGAAGTTCCAATGTGACGGTAGTCATGTCGTGGTCCGGCCAACCAACAATTGTAGTCACTGTGTATTAATTTGTGAGCTGCCTCTATCTGCATATAGTCGATGCGGGAATAGGTCTAATTCGGTGGGGAGTAGAAAGTGTAAGCTTTTGCAGCAGGGTGTATTATCCACCATGTGTCTTATCAGATATTCCTCACTTAGGAGATCAGTGACATTGCCTTTACTTGGGATTTGTGGTGATTGTGCACCTCGCCTCTGTGCTCCATAACGTGGGATCCGCTATCCTGTTCCCTCCCAGCCCCCCCAGAGATTAGGATTCCCTCCTCTCCACCCCCCCCCCCCCCCCCAGAGATTAGGATTCCCTCCTCTCCACGCCTCCCCAAGTACTTGTCAACCGATTTTGCAAAATGAGACTGCTGCTGGTTAGGTGCACATATGAAGAAGTCATTATTTGCCCAATGGTCCCCTTCACTGCCAGGTACCGTCCCTCTAAATGCCTGTATGTCTTGGTCACTGTGATGCCTAACGAAGCCCTATATAACATGCCCACCCCTGCTTTCTTGGCAGCACTTGAGGCCAAAATACCGCCCTCCATATCTTTGCCCTGGAGTGTGTATTCCTCCCCATTTCTATACTTCGTTTCTTGTATGAATAAAACATGTCATCCTGAAATTGAATTCTCTTAAAAGCATAGGGTTTCTGTGGGGAGTTCAGTAATATCATGTTTAATGGCCCACGCTTCAGTGTGCCGCTTACTGACATCCCGTTGCATGCAGTATTCTTTTGCCGCCTTCAGCTTGGGGCTAAGCTGCTTGGCTTGCTGTTGGGATTCGCCCCATAATGTCCTAAGGGGTGTTTTGTGACCTTTCGCCTCTCATTCACTAGTGCGTCAGTGCTCGGGTTTATTAGAGTGCAACTCCCCTACCTAAAAAGAAACAACAAACAACCGTTTTCCGAGACGCCATTCAAAAACTAGGGCCACTCTTGGGAGACCCCTTGCTTTGCTGGGCAGCTAAACTCTTAAACTTAACAATGAATGCAGCAATTTTCTGCGTCGGCTTGGTTCGTTCTAGGTATTGACTCAAGCTGCTCAGTGCAAGTTTCGCCAGCCTTGTGGCCTCACTCGTGTCCTGCCCAGTCAATCGTCCTCCCTTGACCTGGAATTGTGGCCTTATGGTGCGTTGCCACTTGTGCCATCAAGCTGACCTTCATGGAGTGTTGAACCTGCAATATTTCCTGGATCCTCCTGCTTGGCCTTGCCTCGGCAAGGGCATGTGGGCCTTCCTTGATAACCTGCGTATTCCTAATCTTGCCTAGTGCTTGACCCCCTCTCTTCTGATTTCAGCTGTTGAAGGACGTTCAGTCTTTTGTCCCCCGTTTTCACCCAGTGATCCATTTCCCCCAGACACCCTGATGCTCAAGTATAGGGAGAGTGGGAACCCCCACTGGTATCTGATGCCTTGATCTTGTCGCCATGCTGTCTGTTTACCGTCCTGCCTCTTTAGCAGAGTTGCCGCTGACGGATCTTGGTACATGCAACACTCGACCCCTCAAGTCCATCTTGTCTCGTTCTCTCGCTTTTTGCTTATAATGGTGGCATTTTGCTATCGGCGACCGCAAGCTGTTTAGGGGCGGGGGGGACTCCCCTCTATGAATCCTGTCAAATTCAGTTGCGGTGGCTGGTGGCTCTTCAGACTGAGTTTGAGAGCTTTGACCTGCTGTTAAGAGATAGTGGCGCCTCTCCCTATTTTCGAGGTCATCTACATTTGCTGCCAAGTCTGCCTCCCTTACGCTCCACTCATTTTGGTTAGCACTGCAGACTACTGGTTTTCTAACGCCTCCAACTTGTCTTCCATTTTATCCATGCTTGTCTGGATAGCAGTTATGGTTACTGAGATGCTTTTCATTTGACCTGATTTCGTCCAGCAAGAGGCATAGTTTCACCTTTGTGGAAGCCTTGTGAAGGCAAGCGTCCCCAACCAGCACGATCCTCCCCGCAATGAGAGACAATGAAGGACTCTCCCAAGTCGGGAATAAAGCCAAGACAGAGTGCGGGTGAGCTTAAATGGGAGTTTATCAGAATAGGGCATGCAAAGAACTCTGCAAACTCCAAGAGCGCTGTCTGACAATAGCAAAGACAGGCGTATATATTTACAAAAAACGTCATAAGAACCTACATACTATAGGGGGCACAAGTTCAATGGGATTGGGTGGCAATGACTAGCTATAGGTGCTGCTGCGATGTGGTTGGCCTTGGCTGGAGGACGTCACTGGTCAACCTCGTGGGTTGGGCTGGGCCTGGCAGGTCAGCTGAGTTCATCTGGGCTGTGTTGTTGTGCCATTGTGGCCAGTGTCAGAGATGAATGTCTTTTCCTGACTTATTTGCCCTATGCCATGCACACCGCAGTCATTCAGTCATTGCAATATCATCTTCTTTAGTAAATCTTTCAATAGGTTATTCTACAGGTTAATGCAACAAAGGAGGAATGCACCTTGTGAGGGGTCTGATGGTAATACGTCAGGACATGGTTACCAGTGTCCTGTTGACCGGTGCCATAGGTCGAGGAGCTAAGCTTCAGGGCCTGGGACGGGCGGTACATGTCTTTCTGTCTTGTTAGAAGTTGTTATGGATGTGCCGCTGTGTGTTGCCACAGTATTGGATGTCCTAATTGCACAGGGCCAATAGTCTAAGATGATCCGGTGGGTTTTACGAGGGGGCGCCTTTGGATTTTATGTATTCAGGCAGAGGTTTACTGCTGTGCTGTAAATAATGCAGGTGGCGGGCCGTGGCCTTGGGCGCTGCGGTGGGAACTACAAATCTTTGAAGCGGCTCCAGTCTGGTTGGGGGAGGTGGAGCAGCGCGGCGCGGGCCTCTGCTCCCTTGTTTGGCAGTCTTCGCAGGGCGGGAGGGGGAATGGCCTTGCACATATTCACAAAAGGTATCTTCCTCGTATGTTGCCGACTTTAGGTGAAAACATCACAAACATTTGAACACTCTATAATACTTACTTTAAAACATACATTTCAACTTTGCGGGATGTGTCTCGATTATATCCAGTCTGAGCACCTTTTTCGTACACTGTTTTAACAACTACAGTATTTAGTTATATGCATACACATTTGCAGTAAGTGAGGTAGTAGTGAGGTTGGTGGAGTACATAGAAAATGACCCGCCACCGTACGTGACGGTGGTGGCACATAAGGGGCTTAGACATACCCGCATGACAAGTGCATTCTCGCGCATCCTTCACATGAGCCCTCTGTATGGTTACATTCGTCTTCTCGTGTACTCTAGCAGCATTAGTTTGGTTATGCGCAGGACCATGGAGTGTAAGTTGTCCAGTGATACATATAACAAATAGACCCCTGGAACGCTCTTTCATTGTTAGTACCCAACTGCAGTGGTGTGGGCTCTTCATTGCTAATATCATGGAAGCATACTTTTTATCATGGTTATACATTTTACAGGTTTTTGTAATAGAAGAGATTTTGTGGAGAAATGCACACTTTGCAAGTGGTCTTGGCATTAATATGTAGAGACTTTCTGCCATCTGATGACCATTTTACCGTTCTTTTCATCGCCCAGGCCCGCTGGCCGGGTCATGCTGGGAGCAATGATACACTGCGGAAGGTGAACTGTTACAATGTTAGTATCTTATGCTAGCTCATGTCCGTCTTGTTCGTGGGAACGGGCTCACAGCGGATCTGCCAGGGTGCTGCGGCAACAGGGATAACAAACTCTCCGAGGGTGGGGGCCGCGCTACAGTGCGCTGAGCTCACACCATCTTTGTTAGACAAAAATGGTTTCTGAGGCCTAGCTAAATTCAATACGTGCGGGCAATGTCTTCAGCAGGTGAGCCATCCACCACCTGGGCCCTGGTGGAAAGGAGGGGGCGCCCGATGAGCCATGGCCCCCACTTGGGGTGGGAATGTAGGCAAGGGGGGTCTTTTGGACCACTCCTCCCCTACACTTGCAATCTTTTCCCGGGATGCTTGGCTCACTTGCCTGGGGTTGGCTCCCCATTGTGTGAACTTCTCGACAGGACAGCAGGGCTGCTCTTGTACCGGTGTCCAGTGTGGCTGCTGCCGTGACTGGGTTAACCGTGCGCTGGGAGGGGTTGCTGATATGCTTTGCGCACTGTTCTCTCGCAGCATCCCTTTTTATACAATGGCCCGCTCTGCCATCAGGTCCCAGGCGCTAAGTGATCCTGCTTTCGCTGGAGAGGTTTCCCTTATGTAGTGGCCCAACGATGGTCGCAGCCTCCAGGCACTGTGTGTCTGGTGCCAATGCCCCGAAACCCCAACAAGCCCGGACTCCTCCTGCCCTCATACGATGTCCTCGGCTCCACTGTCCACCTCTGCTCCTCGGGACTCTATGGGGTGTTGGTCACACGCTATACTTCTACTGCGGCTTGCCTGGAGTGCGCCTCAACTCTGTGCCACAATCTTTCTGCCATGTCTAAAAAAGACCCATCGGTTTTTATTGGGAAAAGGAGCCAGCTTGTCTGCTCGCTTAACCAAACCCTTTTTAATAGGGCACAGAAAAATAGGACCTACATTGGAAATCTGAGGGGTTACAATGACAGTGGGGTTTTAGGCATTAGGGATATATTGCACTAGTCAAAATAATAGTCTATAGTGCCTCAATTTAAGGGAGTTGCAGCATTGACAGTGTCGCTCCTGCACACAGCATGTTACCTTATAACATTTACTCTGGAGGAAAGTGGCTCCTGCAGTACTGGAGGAAAGTGGCTCCTGCAGTACTAGGCTTCTTCCCTCATTTTGTATGTTGCCCATTTAATGAGGGCCCTCCCCAATACCTTTGCCTCTGCTGGGGTGGTGTTGATAATGTGCATATTTATTTTTTTTCTTCAAGGATTTGTTCCAGTAATTCATTTCTCCTGTTTTGGCTTACAGCTCAGCGATGACTGGCAGATCGATTACGAGTCCTATTCATGGCGGAAACTGGATGTTGACAGTGAGGAATGCAAGACAATGGTGAAGGAGTATTTCACATGGGAGGGCGACTTCAAGCACATTGGGAAACCATTCAACCAAGGAAAGATCTTCAAGTGAGGTTGCTGCCCGCCCTTGTGATACATCAGGAAGTGAAGGGACCCATCTCACACGGCAGGAATGTTTTGCTCCGTTGCACTGCCACTGAGGACTAATGCACAAGGAGCCCCTCACCAGCCTATCAAGTTTACAATTAAATTGATCATGCGAAATAAAGAAAAGTGGCCTGTCTGTCAATTCGTTTATTGTACTTGTGAGGAACTGGGCCTCAGTGAGGAGGGCTCTGTGTTTTGGAACGAGTAAACTACAAAAGCTGTAAGCTTTTTACATTGGACCAGCCAATGTCCAGGTTCTGCACACTTGTAGAAGTTCATTTTTAAGTTCCTTGCTTCCATGTTTTGTTAGGCTGCCGGATTGTATATCTTAATGTTACTGAACTGATGCTAGATATGGAACTCGTATAAGCCAAAATGCTCAGATGGCCAGCCTAAGGAGTGCCTGTCGGTCTTTCAGCTTCATACGAGTGCTTGAAACAACCAGTTTCATACCTTGCTGTAACTAAGCCGTACTCTTGTATAAAATCATTTTATTGCACCAAAGACACTAAAATCAAGTTAATGTGTTGAACCCATTGTCATGGTGGCTCTTGGCGCTGTCACACATTTCTTCTCGGCTAATACATGCACATACCATATTATTACTCAATGAGACAGAGGTAGTGTTGCAGGATGTTTTCCTAATTCAACACGTTGTGCTCACAGAGAACCATATTACTGATGCTCCAGTTTAGAGTTTTTCTTGGGTAATCAAGTTTTGATTGTCCTTGATGCTGTCATATTACTAAAATGGCGTATGATAACAATCGGTTGTACTGGGACCGGTTTCCCATAAATTACCTGACAAATCCTCTGTACACACAACCACCACTGAGTTGATCCCTGCTTCCTAGACCAAGGCACCAACTAAAAACAAAATGCCGTCTAGGGGTTCAGTACTCCAAAGACGACATAAGGAGGTTTATAGTTATGTTACTTTGCATTTATATAGCGCTTTATGTACCATTGGTATGGTCTGAAGGCGCTAGTAGGTTTTAACGCCCTTGGGAACCGAAGTTCAAGTCAGTAGAAGAGTAGAGGGAGTCAAAGGTGCGTGTGAGCACCGGATATGTCTGCAGCTGGTGTGGCATTCGTGTAATAGCTGCTTCTTAGCGATAGGTGTGGTGGTTGAGAGATCAAGAGTATGTGTTCGTTTTGGCAGGATTTATCCAGAGCGATTGTGGCTGCGTTAGGCCTGAGGAGACCGCCTGGCTGGGGGTGTGTAACCAGCAGTGTTTAGTTAGTGATGGGAGTATGAGGAAGATGTTGGTATGAGAACAGCTATACTGAATGGTGTCATAGTATCTCTGTGTTCTAGTTGAATGTTGGTGTAAGGAACAGAGTAAGCGTGGTGATGTGATATGATGGGTTACATGCTCTTTCAAACGTTCCATGCATTCCAAGCCATTCCATGAAAGTCGCGTAATTCTATGCACTCCAGCCAGCTCCATGCGCTCCAGCCCACTCCTCCGCTCTACGCGCTCGTACGCTCTACACTCATCCCCTCTGCACATTCATCTGCTCTATGTACTCCTGCGCTCTGCACACTCGTCGCTAAATGCTTTAATCCGCTCAGCGCACTCGTCCGTTCCACTCGCTTCATCCATTCTAACGATTTCATCCGCTCCATTCACTTAGTTCATTCATCATGCATTATCGATTCAGTCCATGTCAATTGTCATACGCACTGGATCCGTTCCGTGCTCTGTTTCATGCACTACACCCGTCTCATGTACTTGAATCGTCTATTCTGTACTTTCCATTTATGCCATGCACTACAGTCGGTGTCATGTCTTTGTACTCTTCAGTCACTTGTATTCATTTTTCCATCCTCTTCTCTTTATTCATTTCGCCCATTTTGTTCATTGCACTCATTACATCCATTGATTTAAACCTCATTACTGTTTTTGTACGATTTATTCTTTTTATCCACTTCACTGCTTTGATCTACTTTACTCGTTCTATTGTTTGTCTTTTTAGTTTACATTAGCGGTTATTAGTTGTTGATTTCTCACATGGATCTTGATGTATTGCCATTTGTCTTATTATTCAAGATCTAGTTTGTTGGGTTGGTGTCATTGAGATGATGTTATTCAGTTTGGGTTAGTTTGCGTACGGGTTGGTTTTAGGGAAAGAACCAAGTTTTCAGTAGTTTTCGAAAAGACATTAGATCTTCAGTTGGTCGGATGTGGGGTGGGAATGCGTTCCATAGCGTGGGGGCAAAGGCTGAGAATGATCCGCCTAACCTGACTGTTTTAGGTATGACTAGGAGGCCGGCTGAGCTTTATCTTGGAGTATGTGGAGGGTGATAGGGTTTTAGCTTGTCTTGAAGATATGAGGTCCGGTTTTATGCAATGCTCAATAAGAAATGCATAAGGTTTTGAAAGTCATCCTTCGGGCCACTGGAAGCCAGTGCAGAGTTTTAAGGGCTGGGGAGATGTGGTCTCTCAGGCCGAGCGCTAGTAGCAGTTTGTCTGTTGGGAAAGGAGAGATATGGAAAGATGCGTCTAAGAGTGAAGGGCAAGTAAGACAATGTTTTCAAATACAGGTGTGTAAACTCTGCTGTCATCCTCTCCATGACCATTGCCGTCCAAACCGTGTTCAACCAGACAAGTTCTAGGCAGGATCTGCCCTTCCCATAAAGAACCCACACTACATTGGCTGTCACAAATAGGGTTGTGGTTTCTTATGAGCCTGTAGCGTATATTCTGCCCACCAGTCTACCCCATTGGAGCGCATTTCCATTCATTTGTTATATTTTGCCACAAGATCATGATGCCGCAGTAACTCAATTGCAAATCTGCTTCTGTGTTTACCTCTTTAACTTTTCATGACACCTCCTGGTCCTCCCTTTTCCCACTTCTGGTCCCAGCTCTTTCCCCTTCCCTCTGCTTGCATCATCAAGCCTTGATTTTCTCTTGACACAGGATGGCTGCCTGAGCACCGAGTCTTTAGGTTGTCTGTGATAGATCGGGTCATAGGGTTTGTGGGTGAGTCCAATCCGAAGTTGAAATCCCCTATGGATGGGAATTGAATGGAGGTTGAGGGTGGTTTGTTACAGCATCGCAGAGTGTGTCTGCAAAGTTTTTGTTGTAGCCAGGGGGTCTGCAGAGGAGTAGGAAGCTGTGAGGCGGAGCGTGATTTTACCAGAAGGGATTCGTAGTCTGGTGTTGGCTGAGGTGTCCTTAATTATAAGTGGGAATTGGTGTTTGTGTAGTATTGCAAGTCTTCCACCCCATGCGAACTGTTCTGAACAGGAAGGCCTTGTGCGCAGTGGACTCTAAATACTGCAAACCAGGTTTCTGTGATGGAAAAGACATCTGGATTTTCTTCTGTGATGAAGTCCAACAAGTTGAATTTGTTTTTGGAGACTGACCATGCGTTGATGAGGGCACAAGAGAAGTCGGTGGGTTATGCTTGAAGTGCTGGAAGGGTGGGAGTGGAGGGCGGGTTTTGGGGGGGGGGGGGTGTGACCAAGAGCGTTGATGTAAAGTTGTTAGTAGGGGTGGACGGTGGAGAGTGTGGGGAGGCGTTGGTGGGTGGGGTGTAGGCGCACCAGGGGGAGGGAGGGTGTGGAAATAGGGTATTAGGGCTAGGACTAGTTTGGGTGCCGCCGGGCCCTATAGTGAGGTGGCAGGGATTTGGATGTAGGTTGGAGAACTGGTGATGCTAGGAGGTGCCGGAGGTGTCCTTGGTCTGGGCCGTTCCTTGATTGTGGCGGTCCATGGGGTGTGGGCGAGAGCAGGGGGCTGTGGAGGTTGGGGTTTTGGCCAGGGCTGCTCTTGTTGCGCCAAGAGAAGCGCAGCGTGATTTGGGGCCAGGGTGCTATATTCGTGAGAGGTACAAGCAGAGGTTGCAGGTGAGTTGCTAGCGGGTGGGAAGGTTGGTCGCTGGGCGGTCTTGTATGTTCAGGGGGGTCAATGTTTTCAGCTCCAGCTCGCCATCTTGCTTCTCTTGATTGAGCGGAGGAAGATCTATGTGATGGGTGGAGGTGGGTTTAGCCGGTGAGGAGGGACGTATACCAAGCCGTTTGAAGAGTGGACGGGGGCTGCAAGAATAGGGTTGGGATGATGGGCTGTGCTTTGGAGGTGGCTGGGTCAGGGTGTGGTGGGTTTTGTCAGGCCTACTGGTGCTCCAGCGTGCGGCTATGATTTGACCAGTGTGGCATGGTGTCAATGTGGGAAGGGTACTTCTCCAGCATGGGGTCTGGCATGGATTCACATGCTCATGAATATTCCCCGTCGTCAGGCTGGGAATCCTCGGTAAAGAAAAAACCAGTATCAGTTTCGTTTCTGATCTGTCTTTCGTAGTAATAACCAATCACTGGTCTCCGCGTCATACTGACCACAGCCAATGACTGCCCTCTACCTAAGCACCGCCTCTGGCAGCCATCTTCAGATTTTTACCGCACGTTCATGTGTTGGGATCCTCGTGCTATTGCTCTCGAGCGTTAGTGCTATTTTTTTTTTCACGTTTTTTCTCAAAAACTTCGTTTTTTCGGTCAAAAGAGCCTCAAGCTCCACCGACTCTCTATCCGATCAACGGGGACCCGTGTCGGATTCGTCTGCGCCCCTCAAGGGTGAAGATTCGTCGAGCTACGCTTTTGGAGGACTCCAGAAGTTTCTCAGGCCTGGTCATGGCCCAGGAGAAGGGAAGCTCGACGCCCGGAAAGCTGTTCAGGGTCTGCCCTGGATGCCAGCTGCAGAACGTCTTCAAGGAGGACGAACACTCTTTTTGTCTCTACTGCCTACATGAGGACAAGACGCACGTGGAGAAGGACTGTGCGTTTTGCGGCAACATGTCGGAGCGGACCATGAAGGACCGCCATCAACGTCTCGCCAACTGGCTAGAAGGGAAGAGCCCGTCCGGCGAGAAGAAGAAGAAATCTGAGCGGTCTTCTAAGACCTTTGAGGACGCCCCGGCGACGGGGGTCCAACATAAGGCCAAGCACCGCGAGTCTGCTGGCACCGGGAGCGCCGAACAGTCGGGCTCTACGGACGCCAGGCAGGGCGCACCCTCCCCGGCACCATCAACCATGAGCCAACGCTCTGGGTCGGGTAAGAGGAAGGCCGAGCACCCGGCGAAGCTCCTGGAGAGGCCCCGGTCGAGCTCGAAGGCCCCATCGGAGGGGGAGCGAGGCGGTGTCCCCCCCCCCTCAAGGATAAGGCGGTGAGCGCACCTAAGGTGGTGAAGGCCTTAATCCATCCGGCCAAGCCCTCTATCGAAACTGTCGCGGCGGCCCTGGCTCAGCCTGTGCAGGCTACACCAGTGGTGGCGACCTCGGGGCTTAGAGTCTCCCTGCCACCTCGGAGGGAGTCATCTTTTGTGCCCATTGATAGGACCCCCGTGAAATCCCCCGTGGGGAAGAAAAAGGGGGGGCAGGGCGTCGTCGTAGATTCGGCCTCAACCTCGGAGGAGGAGCTGGTCGAAGTCTTAAGCCACGGCCTCGGCGTGGAAGAAGACCGACCCGTCGGGATGGATCCCGACGCAGGTGACGACGACATCGTCGAGGGTACCGACGGGGCCCCTGATCGCCCGTCGGATTCCCCTCTGCCAGCGCCGCGAGACAACTCGGCGGCCATTTTGTTGGCTATACAGTCCTTATGCTCAGAGATAAGGACGAGACTACCGTTGCCGACGGAACCTCTCCCGTCGGGGGACCCAGAACCGGGACCTTCTGGGGTTACCCCTAGCAAGAAAAGAAGGATCCACCCTCCGCCTCCTTTTCAGCCGTCGCGCCCCTTCCAGCCCTCATCCCCGTCCACCCGAGGGGATGATACGGGGACTGACACGGCAGCGACGGGTACGGACGACGAGGTATACGACGAGGATGTACCGTCGTCGCCTCCCACCAGGGCTTCTCCGCCCGACGAGATTGGATCGTTCCACTCCATGATCACCAGGGCATCCGAGCTTTTTCAACTCTGCCCTGAGGAGAAGAAGAAGGAAGGTTTCCTTTATCAGCGGCGCGAGGCCAAGAGGAAGACGGTCCTCTCAGTGCCTCTATTGGACGACATTTGGGATGAGGGCCTCACCCTCCTCAAGAACCCTTCCACGACGCCAGCTAGAAGAGACCGGTACGAGAAGAAGTACCGGGTCCCGGACACGGCCCCCGTGTGCCTCCGGGCGCAGCCTACCCCGGACTCCGTCGTCTCCGCGGCAGCCAGGAAGAAAGCGGGGGGGGTGCGGCCTCCACATCGACTTCCCCACCGGACGGTGAGGGAAAGAAATTGGACGCTATGGGACGCAGAGTCATCTCGTCGGCAGCGACGACGATTAAAGCGGCCAACGCCTTGGCTATCGTGGCCCGCTTCAGGGACAGGGAGCTCTGGTACAAACTGGCTCCCCTGCTGGACTTCCTGCCGGACGACAAGAGGACAGAGGCCCTGGAGATCCTGCAGGAAGGTGAGGTGGCTTCGGACCACGCCATTACCGTTGCGACGGACATCGCCGACACTGGGTTCCGCCAGTTGGGCAACAGCGTTTGCCTTAGGCGGCGTGGATGGCTCAAGGCTACGGACTTCCGTCAAGACGTTCAGACCAGAGTCCTGGACATGCCCTTCGATGGGAACAACCTGTTTGGGAAAACAGTGGACGATTCCCTTCAGGCCATTAAAGCGGACACTGAGACGGCCCGGGCCCTGGGAGTTCTGCAACAACGACGGACGCCCTTTCGGAGCAGCGGAGCCAAGGGCGCCTCCAAAGGTTCCGGCGGCGGTTTCTCCACCTACCGTCAAGCGGCCCGCTCGTCGGCTCAGGAGGCCTACAGAGGACGAGGCAAGTCTGGCGGACCCCGCCGTCGTCGCCAAGGAGGTCAAGGCGGCAAAGCCTCGTCCAAGCAGGATTGAACCGGCCGTGGGGTCGGGCCCCCACCGAAGCACCCCGGTGGGAGGCCGGCTGGCGAGCTTCGTCAGCGTGTGGGAGTCCATCTCCACCGACCGTTGGGTGCTGGACGCCTTGGCCCGGGGCCACGCGCTCGAGTTCCAGAGAAGGTGCCCGCGCGTCCCCCCCGTGGCCAGGAAAGAACTTCACGTCCCTCAACTTCTCCTGGAGGTAAAAGCGATGCTCAGGAAGGGCGCCATCGAACTCGTCCCAAAGAGGCTTCGGGGCTCCGGAGTTTACTCGAGATACTTCTCGTGAAGAAGAAGACGGGGGGATGGCGCCCCATCCTGGACCTGCGACGTCTGAACAAGTTCATCAAGGCGCAAAAGTTCCGGATGGTCACCCTCCAGCACGTCCTGGGTCAGCTGGAGGAAGGAGACTTCCTGTCGTCGTTGGATTTGGAGGATGCCTACTTCCATATTCCCATCCTAAAGGGGCACCGAAAATTTCTCAGGTTTGTGGTCCAAGGGCGTCACTACCAGTTCAAAGCCCTCCCCTTCGGACTACGGTCGGCACCCAGGGTATTCACCAAGTGCCTTGCACCGGTGGCGGCGCAGCTGCGCCGCGAGGGGATCCACGTCTACCCCTACCTGGACGACTGGCTCATCCGAGCCAAGACGAGGGAGCTCGCCGTGGATCACACGGCAAGGACCGTCCAACTTCTCACGGACCTGGGATTTTCCGTGAACTACGCCAAGTCCCACCTGGTACCCGCGCAAAACGCACTGTTTCTGGGAGCGAAGCTCGACACAGTGTCCCTTCTGGCCTCCCAGTCGGAGGAAAGGACCAGGTCCATCCTGGGCAAGGTACAGCGGATGTTGGTTTCCGACGCGGCCAAGGTGAGGTCCATCAAGTCCCTCCTCGGAATGATGTCTTCTTGCATCTACCTCATCCCCTTGTGCAGGCTCCGGATGCGCCCGTTGCAGGAGTTCCTGGACGCGCGCTGGATCCAAACGACGGGCGGCTTCGAGGAGAGGATCACACTCGACGAGAGTTTCCGCCGAGCGGTCCGGTGGTGGGGCATCCGCGCGCATCTGATGGCGGGCATGGACTTCCAGACCCCAGACCACCAGGAGACAGTGACCACGGATGCCTCCCTGGAAGGGTGGGGAGCGCACACCGAAAATCTGCACGCGAGAGGCCTTTGGCTCCCGACGGAGAAGTCCCTCCATATCAACGTCCTGGAGCTCCGTGCAGTGTTCTGGGCCCTCAGGTCCTTCCTTCCGTCCCTCAAGGGCAAGGTGGTGAGGATCTTCACCGACAACACCACCACCATGTTTTACATCAGGAAACAGGGCGGAACCAGGTCCCCAGCACTGTCCAAGGAGGCGCAGGACCTGTGGCATTGGGCCGTCGCCCAAAGGATGTTTCTGGTGCCGTTTCATCTGGCAGGGATAAAAAACACCATCGCCGACTCACTCAGCAGGGAGCTGCGCTCGTGCCACGAGTGGGAACTACGGCAGGATCTAGTGGATCGCCTCTTCCGACGGTGGGGCACACCCCAGATCGACCTGTTCGCGACGGCGACGAACTCCAAGTGCCGGAGGTTCGCCAGCAGGTTTCCCCAGGCGAGGAGCATGGGCGATGCTTTCTCGTTCCCCTGGGAGGGCCTGTTCCTCTACGCGTTCCCTCCTTTGCCACTGCTAATCCGGCTCGTCAACCAGCTCAAGAGGTCACGGTGCAGGATGATCCTCGTAGCACCTGCGTGGCCGAGGCAGATATGGTTCCCGGACCTTCTGGACTTGTCAGCGTCCCCGCCAATCAAGCTGCCGGTGGACGCGGATCTACTCTCCAGGGAAGGAGGCGCCATCCTCCACCACGACCCGAAATCGCTGAACTTGCAGGCCTGGCTCCTGCAGCGCTAGAGTTTGGAGGATACGACATACCGGCCGACTGCAGAGAGGTTCTTGCAAAGGCCAGGGCGTCCTCGACTCTTAAATGCTACGGACACAAATGGAAGAGGTTCTCTGTCTGGTGCCACGCACAGAAGATTAACCCTCTACGGATTACGGCTCCCCAGGTACTGCCGTACCTGCTGACGCTGGCCAAAGCTGGACTGACACACGCGTCCATCAAGATTCATCTTGCTGCGATCTCCCGATACACCAGAACCACGGGCCGGACGTCCTTGTGGTCTCATCGTCTGGTGAAAGAGTTCATGAAGGGACTGTTCAGATCGTTCCCGCCGGTGAAGGCTCCGGCCCCGGCGTGGGAGCTCAACGTGGTGCTGACCAAGCTCATGGGACCTCCTTTCGAGCCTCTGCACTCGGCCCCATTGAAGTTTCTGTCGTGGAAAACAGCGTTTCTTGTGGCCATCACCTCCGCACGACGGGTGGGAGAGATCCAGGCCCTTTCCTGCAAGGCCCCGTACTTGACTTTTCACGACACGAGGGTAGTGCTCAGGACGCACCCCTCCTTCATGCCCAAGGTACCGTCGGACTTCCATCTCAACGAACCCTTGGTGTTGCCTGTGTTCTTCCCGTCGCCTTCGTCGCCGGCTGAGAGGACTTTGCACTCGCTGGATGTGGCTAGAGCGCTGAAGTTCTACGTGGACCGCACGAAGTGTTTTCGGAAGACGTCACAACTCTTTGTGAACTTTGGACCTGTCAATCAGGGGAAGGCTCTCTCGAAGGCTTCCATTTCCAGATGGCTCTCCGGCTGTATCATGTACTGTCATCGGTTGGCAAACCGACCGCTGCCTGGCCGTCCGAGAGCCCATTCCACCAGAGCGATCGCAGCTACCACGGCGTTCCTATCTGGTGTGCCCCTGCTGGACATATGCAGGGCTGCTACGTGGAGGTCGACGCACACGTTCACGAAATTCTACTGCGTCGACCGGGATTCCAGGGAGGAGTCCAGGGTCGGCCAAGCAGTGCTGCGCAACCTGTTCGCCTGAGGTGAGCCTGGTGAGGAGGTAAGATGCTTAATGTTGAGTTTGATGTAATGCTTAATGTTGAGCCTTTGCCACCTCCCGTGGTTGTGCATGTGTGTACTGCTATGTATTCTTTATTCATGAGCATGTGAATCCATGCCAGACCCCATGCTGGAGAAGGAAAAAGTTACTTACCTGTAACTGTTCTCCAGCATGGGTCTGGCATGGATTCACATGCGAACCCTCCCGCCTACCCCTCTGCGGCTCTTCACTTGGTCATACTGCCACTTCACGTGCTTCCAAATCTGAAGATGGCTGCCAGAGGCGGTGCTTAGGTAGAGGGCAGTCATTGGCTGTGGTCAGTATGACGCGGAGACCAGTGATTGGTTATTACTACGAAAGACAGATCAGAAACGAAACTGATACTGGTTTTTTCTTTACCGAGGATTCCCAGCCTGACGACGGGGAATATTCAGGAGCATGTGAATCCATGCCAGACCCATGCTGGAGAACAACAGTTACAGGTAAGTAACTTGTTCCATCTTGAGTACCTGGTCAGGGGGAGGAGTGTTGGGGGGCAGTAGGAATGGGTTTTGGCACTCCTGGATAGAAGGGTGGGGGGCATGCCTAAAAAGGGGGGTACCAGAGACAGTATAAAATAGCACCTAGGTTTGGCACACATGGCTAGCAGGAGGGATGCCTTAATGGGGGTTGCAACAGTGGATAGTAAAATGCAGAAATACCTAGATTTGTGAAATGCTAGATGGGGGCAGAACGTTGCAGGCAGTAACTAGGTTTAGGATACCGAGGGGGTTAAAAGCCTTTCCTAGGACTGCTCTTTGACGTCCACCTTCTATATTGCCATCTATAACATTACTGATATTTTCTTTTTGGCTCTTTCGTGGTCTCGGTCCTTTGTTCTAGCTTGTTTTTTGTGCTGATTTTTTTTCTCTTGTCAGCGCCCCGAGGCCTGTGGGTTAGTGGCGCAATATAAGAACTCTGAGTACAACCTGGCCCAATCTACCTATATGCAAGATATGGCTGAGCAACAGTTTGGACAGTTTGCATAGGCGTTGGATATGGCTAACAAACTAGTCGTTTAGATAATGGGATTATCAGATGGTTGGACAATCTAATGGGGAGCAGTAATTGTTGGTCTCCCTGGCCAGACCCTCGCCTACTGTTGTTGGCTGCAGGCTCCACAGGCCAATGCAGTCTGTAGCTTCTTCAGGACCTGCCCTTTGCCTCGGGCCCTTAGCTGGAGGGGGCTGCTGTAGAAGATCCACTTGGGTAGGACAAAGGACCAATGAACCAGCAGGGCAGGGGAGGGAGGGAACCAGGAATGGAGAATCACAGGCTTGAAGGGCTCACAGGCTGAGGGGCGGCAGCCAAAGAATTACAATCCTGCTCCAATAATGTTTTTCCAATGCAGGCAACAAAATGATGCTAACACAAGGATGCTTCTTCGATGTAACTCACTGCAGTTAAGAACAGGGAAAAAGCAGCCATTCACACCTTACTAGTACACCAACAGGTGTTGAAAATGCTGGGACTAGGGCAGGGGGATATGGTAACAGGGTGCCGGGGAATTTGGACACCAAGTAAGCCGCGATGCAGGGAAATGTGCACAAATTGAGCAATATATTTTCAAAAATGCAGCTTTGACCCCATGTGAGCAGAAGCTCACAATACACCCATGCACGTTTTACCAGAACACGGGCTGCTGGGGGAAAAGCAGCGCTGACCTCTGTGCACTAGTACACCAAAAAGTGTTACAAACTACTGATGCCACGGTTAATGTAAATCTGCTTCTGTGCCTTTACCGTGTTTTCCACTTTAACCTCCTGGTCGTGCTTTACCTTCTACCTCTCAGTCCTTCCTCTTGCAGCACCATGGAGCCTTAATTTGGCTCATGATCCACCCATGTGACTGGAAGTCCTCCATTTAAGTTGTACTTCTAGGGCAGCCCTACCTGTGCAGCTGGCTAAGGCTATAGAGGCAAAGGGCACCCTCCTCCCAGTTTCCCCGTTTGCCCGCTGATGCATGACGAGGCATCCTACAACGACAACGGGTGCTTCCGGCAGGGAGCACAGCCATTACTTTAGTAAAGACCCTGCCACTCCCGTGTTACTATTATTGATGATCCGCACATTGCCCTGGTATTAGTGCATATCACTTAGCTGAATTGTGAGGGCAGGTCCATGTTTGAACGTGGAGGAACACCCAGCGAGAACCAATGCATTGCAATTGTGTAGTTGGCCTTTGTGCCACACTTAGAATTAAGTAGCCTATGTATTACACTTAACAGTTTTGCAAAGGCTCGCCACTGTTTTTCTTAGATTTGTGAAAGTTACCCAGTGTACTGATCCTAGAGGAATCTTGAAGGTTAGCCCCCTTGTTACTCAGAAAATTGTGTAGTTTTGTACCAAGAGCTGTGAAGGTTAGCCTATCTAGTGCTCTTCGAAGAATTGAGAAGGTTAGCTAATGTTTGTACTTGAAGGAATTGCAAGGGTAGTCATGTACTGCACTCTGATAATTCTTAGAGGGTAGCCATCATACTACACTTACATCATATTCTAGATTGATTCTACGTTATTGTAGAAATTAGCTGTCACATTGTAATACAAGTGAAGGCAGAATGTAGTGTGGTTTTTTAACGGGTGGATGTAAAATGTAGCCATTGGATTGAATCGAAATGAGTGACATTAGTCTAGGTAATAGTTAAAATGTAGCCAATGTATCAAACTTTTGACAGTCCATGCTTATGAAAATAAGCCGGAGTGTATCAATCTACCATCATACACCACTCAAGGACACTTCGCACAACACCTCTGCCATAAGAATGCAGCTACTGTTCAAGATGAACGCTGCAATCATAATGACTATCCCGCAGTCGATACCCTCTAGACTACCTCATCACCCATCCGCATGCCGGCTCAACATGCGTGGCTGGCAGGGACTTGGCCCCCAGTTTGCATCTTCGTACTGGCAGTTATCTACACAAGCATACTAGCACTTTTTTGGGGCCATACCAATGATGCAAGGTGCTATACAAATGACGCACTACAATATGGTTGCCAGGTCATTATTCCAGAACTCACACTGTGGGTACAGGCCCCCAAATATGCAGCAAATATCAAACGCCTCTGCAAGTGTTTGGCTTATCCTTTGCCATGCATTTGAGATTAAGTGTTATCGAAGAATGAGTTTTCTTGACTAAATACCGGGAGGAACTCCTTGCCTGGTTCAATTTTTCTTCTAGTCTCCAATTTTGCAGCTGGTAAGTCCATCCAGTCATTGATTGGGCACCAGATATGGTCTTCATAGAGGGTTGAAATTTGGTGCCGGAGAGGTTCTAAAAAAAAATATGGGCTGGCTGGTTTTCCCTTTCCTTGTAGTCTGTTGAATTACCCAGTCAATTGATATGGAAGTATTTTAATATATACAACTCAGCTAACCAAGTTCCAACTTTCGTTTCTGGAAGGCTTTATTTCTGCCTCCCACAAACATCTGATATTTAAGAAGACACAACCCCTCCCCCCCCCCACACTGTTGATCATGCATTATAACCAGGTTTTCATACGCTAGGTACATAGGGAAAAGGAAATGATGCAACCAGATTTCACCACCAAGACCCTAGATTTCAAATGCGTCACTGGGCTAGGACATTCAGAGTTGGTAAAGTGGTTTTGGGGAACCACCCTGTTCCATATGTAGTGCCCCCAACAGCCATTTCCCACCACAGTGTAGCTTAGCTCTATTCTCCAGCATGGGGTCTGGCATGGATTCACGTGCTCATGAATATTCCCCCGTCTTCAGGCCGGGAATCCTCAGTAAAGAAGAAATCCGTATCAGTTTCGTTTCTGATCTGTCTTTCTTAGTAGTAACCAATCACTGATCTCTGGGTCATACTGCCCCAGCCAATGACTGCCCTCTACCTAAGCCCCTCCCCTGGCAGCCATCCTCAGATTTGGTAGCATGTAAAGTGGCAGTATGACCAAGTGAAGAGCCGCAGAGGGGAAGGAGGGAGGGTTTGCATGTGAATCCATGCCAGACCCATGCTGGAGAACAACTATTACAGGCAAGTAACTTGTTCCTTCTCCAGCATGGGGTCTGGCATGGATTCACATGTTCATGAATACAAGAATACATAGCAGTATAGGTGGCAACAGGCTCAACATTAAGCATCTCTTACCTCCTCACCAGGCTTACCTTATGCGAACAGGTTGGGGAGCACTGCTTGGCTGACCCTGGAGTCCCGATCGACGCAGTAGAATCTTGTGAAGGTGTGCGTCGACCTCCACGTAGCAGCCCTGCAGATGTCCAGCAGGGGCACACCAGACAGGAACGCTGTGGTAGCAGCGATCGCTCTGGTCGCATGGGCTCTCGGACGGCCGGGCAGCGGTCGGTTTGCCAACCTGTGACAGTGCATGATGCAGCCGGAGAGCCATCTGGAAATGGAAGCCTTCGAGACAGCCTTCCCTTGATTCACAGGTCCAAAGTTCACAAACAGCTGTGATGTCTTCCGAAAACTCTTCGTGCGGTCCACGTAGAACTTCAGCGCTCTAGCCACATCCAGCGAGTGCAAAGTCATCTCGGCCGGAGACTAAGGTGACGGGAAGAAAACTGGCAACACCAAGGGCTCGTTGAGGTGGAAGTCCCAACGGCACCTTGGGCATAAAGGAGGGGTGCGTCCTCAGCACCACCCTTGTGTCGTGAAAAGGCAAGTATAGAGGCTTGCAAGATAGGGTCTGGATCTCTGGCCTGACTGGGAATATTCATGAGCATGTGAATCCATGCCAGACCCATGCTGGAGAACAACGGTTACAGGTAAGTAACTGGTTCCTTATGGTCATAATCAAATATTTGTAGTTTTTTTTCCTAATTGAGCCCCTGTCCCCTACCCAGTACATTTTGCAGTTTTGTGTTCGTCCTTCTGGTACACACTGGTTCCTCTGGTGTTCAGTTATTGACCTTGCAACAGAATTTGATTCCGCCTTGTGAGGACTAGTCGGCCGCATAGCTAAGTATGTGCTTGTCTAGATGACCATGAACCTATTCAAACTTTTTTAGTCCCATCGAGTCGCACTGAATAGATCAAAAGTGGTCCATAAAACGTTAATCAATAACCTGCCAAATTATTCCTCCATTGTTTTTCTATGGATTCCTTGATCAAGGTGCTGTTTTGATTAGCAACATTTTTATTTATATATGCTGAAGATCCATCTAATGAACTGTAGCCTAATGTTTGCTTCCCTTAGTAATATCTCGCGGTTCAGCATCTAGTTTTCCTATGAAATATCACAGGTCCGTTGGAGGATGTAATTGGCACCAATAAGAGACAGAACCCAGTTGCCTACAGTAGCATTCCTAATATACCACACTCTTCTCCAACAAACTGTTCAAAATCACAGCTAGGGATAAACAGATTTCTTATTCTGTGAGTATCTATTCTATATACAATATAAGATTCCTAATATACCTGCATTGGATCCAATGTGTTAGCTCAACATGTCTGATCTATGAAGTACAAAGTTGATAGAGCATGCAATATAAGAAAACAATATTGTAGAAATAGTAGTTTGCCATTTTATATAGTACCTTTATCCCATTACTTTGTTCTCAACATGTTTGTGGTGGGGAACGGCCGTGGGGGACTGAAGTCCAGGTATAGGAAAATTGTCAGAATGATTAGAATGCTTGTGTGCATTTGGCCAAGATGGGGAGCTAGGTGGGATGGTCGAGCTCCAGTAAGCTACCTCTGAAGGTCGGGCATGTGGATGGGAGCTGAGGTGGTCAGGATAGTGCACAAGTGCAGTGCAAGAGATTTGTGGCCAGCTAGACCGAATTCTGTTGTAGGCCGTCATTGCATTCTGATGGCTGAGGTGTTGTGTTTTTAGTCTGGGTAATGAAGCCGAAACAGTGTGCAGCTAGACCTGAATTTTGGTCGTAGGTAGTCTCTGCATTCTGATGCATGTGAGTCGGTAGCCGTATCTGTGGCAGATATCAACCGAAGTGGTGCATGAATACGTACGTGCCTTGAGGCTCAGATGGAGCTTTGTTTTTGTTGTAGCTGTGTGATCAGATCTTCTGTATAATAAGCAGGCTATCCTCATATCTTTTAAGTGCAATAGACCGACTACCTGCAAGTGCAATATCCGGGTTAAGTGCAATGGACAGGCTATCCTAATACATCTTCAAAAAGCATGAGACGGGTTACTTCAAGTGCAATTTCAAGGCTGCCTGCATTTATCTTTTATGTGCATAACTTTGGGTAATTCAGATCTTATGAGTGCAATAGACCGGCTACAATGATGATCTAAATGTAGTAGACGGGCTGTCCCTATACAACTACTAGTGTTGTACAGGCTGTCCTAATGGTTGCAATACCTTGCCCGCCCCCAAATTCCAGCTCACTGCATCACATTGCCTGCACAGTGACTATCTAGAGAGCATAGGAAGGTTTAACACTGGCAAACCATGACTCTGGTCCTTGGCCTGCTGCCTTGGCACGGCTGCCCTGGAAGCCCTAGCTAAGAGTGTTTTCTTTGCAACTCCTACTAGCCAATCACTGGGAAAGGTGGGTAGGTGTGGGGGTTGAAGGGTGGGGGAGGGGGGGGGTGACAGCGAAGAGAGGGCGAAGGAAGAAAAGCAAATGCAGTGCTGGAAGAAATCAAGCCCTGAAGCGGCTTGTTGGATTGCACCGGCTCAATTGTAACGGTGGAAGTACCGATTTTTAGGCATGATGCCCGAGGTGAAAAGGAGGGGTATGCTGGCTGAGGGGTTTGAATTGCTGGGTATACTTGCAATGCCTAGCCAATCCCTGCGGTGGGAGGGGAGTAGGACAGAGTTGCGGGGGGGGGGGGGAGGTTTGAAACCACATGGAGGAGAGGTCTAAGGGAGAATCTCACATGCAGTGCTTGAAGAAATCTCGGCAAGCCAAATCAGTGCACATTATTACATCATATTGTTGAAGGGGCAGTCTCAATTGTAACTACACCAGTATACACTGATATTTTTTCATTATGTGTTATTGTTTCTGGTTAGTTTAGTCTTTAATCGTCCCATGTTGTCGGATACTAAAGTGGTCTATGACCTCTAAATGTAGCATCTTACAGACAGGGCAGACTAATTTCTAGCTTCCTACGTATGTGAAGATCTTGTATCCACCAAATGGAGAGTATAGGCTTAAGTTCTGATAGTTTCCACAACCTGTATGCCATCTCTGGATTAATGTGCTTTCTGTAGGCCCCTCATCCTAACACTGTACAGCAGAAGAGGTTTATTGGTTATTCAGTCATCTTCAGCATGGGCCTGGCATTTATTCACATGCTCATGAATATTCCCAGTCAGGCTGGGAATCCTCAGTTAAAGAAAAAATCAGTTTAATTTCTGAACTGTCTTTCTCCTAACAACCAATCACTGAGCTCTTGGCAATACAGCCCCCCGCCAATGACTGCCCTCCACCTAAGCCCCTCCCCGGGCAGCCATCTTCCTATTTTTACCGCACATTCAAGTGGTGGGAGTCCTCGTGCTTTGCTTTGTGTTTTTTTATTTTTCTTGCTTTTTGGAAGTTTTTATTTATTTATTTTTTGGTCAATCGAGCCTTGTGCTCAATCGATCATCCTTCCGATTAACTGGGACCTGTCTTCAGCGCCCCTCAAGGGCGAACTTCGTTGAGTTTCTTCAGAGAAGCTTCCAGAAGATTCTTCAAGGCCTACACCGCATGGATCATGTTGGATGAGAAGGATTCCTCTTCCCAAGCTTTGCTCTTACTGCGGTTTGCGGAATGTTTACATGGATGACAAACATTCCCAGTCCCTGTACTGCCTGTATCCAACGCGTAAGCAGGAAGATTGTGCGTTTTGCTGTGAACTCTCGAAGCGCACTTTGAAGGATCGGCGGAAGCGACTGGAGGGGTGGCTGCAGGCCAAGGCCTCTGCACCGGGTTATTCCCAGGTGCATGCCTCTCCCGGATCCGAGAAAGCTAAGCAGGCTTCTAAGTCCTTTGAGGGTCCCCCTCCCATGGGGGTCCAACAAAAGGCCAAGCACTGCGAGTCCGCTACCATCGTGAGTGCGGTTGCGGCGGGCTCCTTGGCTGACAGCACGTGTTCGACATTGCCAGCTACATCGGTCTCCAGTCAAGGCTTCAGATCTTCATCCAAGAAGAAGTTGGATCACCCGGGCAAGCTGAAGGTGGCCCCTGGAGAAGACAAAGCTGGGCATGGCGTCCGGCCTACCCTCGGCGGAGAAGGCCAAAGGGGACTGGGCCTCTGACCCGCCCCCCTAAGGACAAGGACTGGTGGATGCGTACTTCCACATCCCCATTACAAAGGACACCGCAGTACCTGCGCTTCATCATTCAGGGGAAACGTGACCAATTCAAGGCCCTTTCCTTTGGGCTGAAGTCGGCGCCCAGAGTCTTCAAGTGGCTGGCGCCACTTCTATCTGTACGTGCATGACTGGCTCATCTGGGCCAGGTCAAGGGACTTTGCCATCGACCACGCAGCGAGGACTGGCCGCCTACTGATGGATGTGGGGTTCTCAGTGAATTATGCAAAGTCCTGCTTGACTCCATTGCAGGACGCGATGTTACTGTGATCCCGGCTCAACAATGTCATGCCTGGCGTCACCATCGGAGGAGAGAGTAGTGGCCATCCTGGGCAAGGTTAATGGCTGCTAGCTCTGCAGATCGCCACAGTGAGGGCCATCAAGTCTCTGCTCGGCATGATGTCGTCATGACATCGTCACCTCATTCGACTCTGCAGGTTATGGATGCGCCCACTGCAGGAGTTCCTCGACGCCCGTTGGATTCAGGTGTCTGGAAGCTTCCAGGGCACGATTACGCTCGATGGATTCCGTCGGGCGTTAAGGTGGTGGGGGCGTGCGCTCTCACCTGACGGGAGGTGTGGATTTCCAAGCTCCGCCGCACCAGGAAACCGTCACTACGGACGCTTCCCTGGAAGGATGGGGAGCCCACACTGGAAGTCTTCATGCGAGAGGCCTGTGGCTGCCGGAGGAGAAGACGTTTAACATCAACGTTCTGGAACTATGGGCAGTGTTTTGGGCCCTCAAGTCATCCCTCAAGGGCAAGGTGGTGCGGGTCTTCACAGACAATACCACCACAATGTTTTACATCAGGTAACTTGGGGGGGTGGGTAAGGGATACCAGATCCCCAGCACTCTCCAAAGAGGCGTAGAACTTATGGCACCGGCTGGTCGCCCAGGGGATGTTTCTCATCCCGTTTCATCTGGCAGGAGTAAAGAACACAGTCGCGGACTCTCTCAGCAGGGAGCTTCGCTCTTGCCACGAGTGGCCACTTCGGCAGGACCTAGTGGAGAATCTTTTTTTCCAAATGGGGCAATCCCCAGATTGACTTGTTTGCGACGAACACCAAGTGCCCGCAGGTTTTGCCAGCAAGGCAGCATGGGGGACGAATTCTAGTTCCTGTGGGATGTCCTCTTTCTGTATGTGCTTCCCTCCGTTGCCACTTCGAGTCATCAGTTATCTCAGCCAGTGCCGGATGATCCTTGTTGCAGCGGCGTGGCAGATCTGGTACCTGAACATTCTTGGCATGTCAGCGTCCCCACCAGTGGTCGTGGATCTTCTCACCAGGGAAGGAGGTGCCATTCTTCACCACGATCCAGGATCTCTGAACCTGAAGGCCTGGCTCCTGCAGCACTAGAATTTGGTGGCTACGATCTCACGGCGGACTGCTAGGGAGGTCTCACCAAGGCTAGAGCATCGTCTACTTTGAAATGCTATGGACGCAAGTGGAAGAGATTTGCTATTTGGTGCTGTTCCCAGAAGATCGACCCTGGGAGGGTCACGGCTCCTCAGGTACATCCATATTTGCTGTCGTTGGCCAAATCGGGGCTGGCGCACTCCTCCATCTGGTGGCTATCTCCTACACCAGATCCCCAGGACAACCCTCTTTGTGGTTGCACCGGTTGGTCAAGGAATTCGTCAAGGGACTATTACGCTTGTTTCCGCTGGTGAAGGCTCTGGCCCCGGTGTGGGAGCTCAATGTGGTACTTACTAGACTCATGGGACCCCCATTCGAGCTTATGCATTCCCTTCCACTCAAGTTGTTGTGGAAAACAGCTTTTCTCGTGGCCATCACCTCGGCACAATGTGTGGGTGAAATCCAGGCCCTCTCCTGTAAACCACCTTACTTGACTTTCCACAAGGTGAGGGTGGTGCTGCAGATGCACCCCTCCGTGCCCAAGGTGCTGTTGGACTTTCTTCTAAATGAGCCCTTGGCTTTGTCACTGGCTGAAAGGACTTTGCTCTCGCTGGATGTGACTAGAGCACTGAAGTTGTATGTGGCCCACACTAAGAATTTCCGGAAAACTTCTCCGCTTTTTGTGAATTTTGGTCTTGTGAACCATGGGAAGGCCCTCTCCAATGCTTCTGTTTCCAGGTGGCTGCCGGGCTGTATCACCCACTGTCACTGGTTGCCAAACCGACTGCTACCTGGCTGTCCAAGAGCCCATGCCACCATGGCGATCGCTGATACAACGGTGTTCCTGTCTGGTGTGCCCCTGCTGGACATCTGCAGGGCTGCTACGTGGAGGTTGACGCATACCTTCACGAAGTTCTACTGCGTCGACAGGGATTCCAGGGAGGAGTCCAGAGTCAGCCAAGCAGTGCTGCGCAACATGTTCGTTTGAACGTGAGCCTGGTGAGGAGGTAAGAGATGCTTATGTTGAGCCTTGCCACCTCCCGTGGTTGTGCATGTGTGTACTGCTATGTGTTCTTTATTCATGAGCATGTGACTCCATGCCAGACCCCATGCTGGAGAAGGAACAAGTTACTTACCTGTTGTTCTCCAGCATGGGTCTGCATTGGATTCACATGCAAACCCTCCCGCCTACTCTCTGCGGCTCTTCTCTTGGTCCTACTGACACTTTACGTGCTACCAAATCTGAACATGGCTGCCTGGGAAGTGGCTTAGGTGGAGGGCAGACATTGGCGGGGGGTAGTATGACCCAGAGCTCAGTGATTGGTTGTTAGGAGAAAGACAGTTCAGAAATGAAACTGATCTTTTTCTTTTACGATTAATCCCAGCCTGACGGTGGGGAATATTCATGAGCATGTGAATCCATGCCAGACCCATGCTGGAGAACAGCAGTTAACTTGTTCCTTTCAGCGCTTGGAATCGTTTTTTTGTGTTGCAAATAGGATTGTTTGAATTACTTTATTTTCTACTTATACTGCCACCAGTTGTGGAATACCAACCTCTTATTCTAGGGCAAGGTCTGTTATATGCAATTAATGTCTCTAATTTCTATTGCGAATGCAGCCAAAACATTTGTGCCCAAGGGCTCGATTCTAATGGAGGTCCTTTTGACTGTAACCTTTCAGATTGAGGTAGATGCACGAGATAGCCGGGGGAGAAATGCAACTGCTGCGTTATCTTAAACTGTTTTTCCTATACTGAAATATTGCTGTTTAGAGCCAGGTCATCTGGGCACAATCTCTAGATTCGTTTTCAGGTCTTCTGCCCATTGGGCTGCTAGTGTCATTTATACCTGCGCTGTTTGGAATTGGTAGTAACACCAGTTTCTCCCAATTTGATCGGTCTCCGGTCAATGTTGAAGTATGGCACGCATGAATATGTGTTATGATTCTGGGCCAATATCAGATAGTATCTGACTGTAGGTATTCTTGCCTGTAAAGACAGGTCCACCCATGGGGGGGGGTGGGGGCATATGTCTTTTAGTGGCTAATTGTGAATAATATGCATGTAGGGTCAACAGAAGAGGGTATAGTGCATAGGTTAACTGTTAGTTTAAGGATTTTTGACACCTATTGAATTGCGCTGAATACTTTTTCACTAGCTGCTGGATTTGTCAACAGGTGGCATTAGGGGTAAGTATATACATTTTGTAATCTTATCGATTCATCCATAAAGGGTAAGGGGTGGAACAGTCAACCACGATTTTAATTTATTTTTCAAAATTGGCTTCTAATGGAACTTCTAATGCGTGTAGTCATTGGAGATTCTCATGCCTATATATTTGAGCAAAGCGGCTTCTAATGTGAAAGGGACCTTCCTTGGGCGGGTCCCATTTGCATATCTGATTCGGTTAGCATTATTTCAGATTTTAAATTCTCTTATGGCTTGCAATGGGGCAAAAATCTAGCAGAGCAGGACTTTCTAGGTTTGGTCAGGTGAAGTGGATTGTTTGGATAAAGCGATTGTTTTGTACATGGCCTATTTTAATTTCCTGTATGTGTCCATTTTTGTACAAATTGTTCCATGACTGGTGCATATAACAATGGGGCTGCCTTGACATGTTCTTGAATTTCAAGCATAGGAGGTTGACCTGTATCCATGTGGTGGGGACTGATGCTTTGGGTTTATAATCTAGCAGTCTTACCATATCGAAGAAGGGATGTCCAAATTAATATAGTGCTAGTACCTGAAACATCTAGTCGCTTGAACACAACCTCAGCATCGAGTGAAACGACCACTTCAGAGAGTCTGTTGGATGAGGTGATGCTTACAGCACATGTGTTGTCCCTTTTCCTGTTTGGTCGTTATGTGCAAGCGCTGGAGGAGATTATCCAGTGCCGTAGGCAGTGTATTTTAGCATCAGTATTAAAGATCTGGCCACCCCTACACACCTTTCATCAATGAATCCTCAGTCCGCATGCTCTGCATCTCACGGTAATGCATTGTATTTTGATGGAGCATTGATTCCGTTTCAATGCGCTGATCATTGCGACTCACCTGTGGCCCCACAGAGATCGAGCGATAGTGGACGGGTGCGCCATGAGTGCCCTGGTGGCAACTTCGATTGGGGGCGGGGTGGTGATTGTGTTCAGCCGACGTAGCAAAACCTACATTAAACCTATTTATGCATCACCACACACATGCTCCAGCTGGTCTGCCAACTAATGCACATTGCTGTGCAGCCGCATTTTTTGATACAATTTACAAAGTTATTAAAGCAGTTGATTAATATAATGATCTGTAGGAACATGTACACCACTTGGTTATTACGCAGAGTAAACCATTTGTGTATTGTCCCGTCCTTTTTGTTCTGCAACCGCATTTCTCTAAAAACTGTTGTCCAATTGAAGAGAAGATCTTTCTCAAGGTCCTCAAATCTGTAGTTTTTTCTTTTTAATGCTGAACATGGTCGGCTTTCCTCGTGGCATTTAGGAGCGAGATCAAAATTGTGTTCTCTGCAAATCCGGGAAGAGAATTTGCATTGCAGCACCAATTCCCATGGGTAGGTGATGTTTTCTAATGTCTGGAGCTTCAGAATCTGCTCGGATTCACATGCTTTGCATGGTCTGCCATCTAGCGGTTGGCTCAGAGTATAACATTATTTCTAAGTAGAAGAAAGTGACTGGGGCGATGTTACACTATCCGTAGCATACGTTCAAGTGCCACAAGGGCCTATTCTCCTGGTTGCGCCAATATTTGTAAATAAAATTGATTTTCTTGGTGATATGTTTTGGAACGTCTGCTGCATTTGGGCAAGTTCGTATTTGCTAAAAGAAAATTGCACAATTTCAAGAATTGCCCATGTGGGCTCAGTGGGTTTTAATTTTCTTCTCTTTCACAGAAATTATTGCATCAATTAATTTTTTGTGTTGGCATTATTATTCAAACAATTCCTCACGCCAGCTTGATTCATATAACTATAATTCTCTACTTTTAAATCCTTTCATAATGATATTACATTTTATTGCCTTAATATACACCTTGTAATCAATGTTGTGTATTTCAGTTAATGTTTTGCAATTGGGCTCCTAGAACGGCCTACATGTGTTTCACTCATGGGTCCATTTTAAATTATCATGCATCATGGGCATAATGGTGAGCTTCAGGGCTAGTTTAATTGCCTTTCTTGGAAGGGTGTATGTTTTCGTTGTGTATCTGTTTCACCCAATTTTGTGAAAGACTTTGGTTGTCATTTCTTTTCAGCCAATTTGGTATATACTGCTTTAAATGCGATATGGGTTCCATCCATGTATTGTATTTAGATTCTTGTCAGCTTTCTTTTTTCACCTTATGTTTGGAGCTATCATGGTTTCTAGGGGTATAATTATAAAAATTGATTGAAATGCGAAATGCACAAAGGTGATCATCAAACATACTTGCATTCAGCATTTTAAACTTAAAGTTATAAAATTCAAATAAAAAGAATACATAAGTAAAAATATTCTCAGTTGATACAAGAAAACCATACTGTGACACTATTTACGATATAATGGGCAGGTAGCACCAAAAATTACAATACAGGGTAGTATATATACTGGACTTTGCAATACGATTCCTGATGTTTGTCATGTTTGGCTATGATCATGCCAAGATCTAGGTGCAGTGACTATGGGGGAAGAGCAGAGCTTGCAGCCACTGAGTCTCACTCACCCATATCTATGTTGACCGGGCCATACTTTATAATCCTGTCTTGCAACAGCCATGCCTTATGGATGAAACGTGCAGTGCCAGGAACCACATGGGGAAGGAGGCATTCTCTTCGGAATCGTAGAGCCGGCACTGCTTGGTGAATTCCTGTGTTGTTCAGAATACGTCGCAAGAACATGCATCTGAAACAGTTCTTTTTTTACAAAGTAATCGAAAATGCAGCACATTTTCCGATCCAGAGCCACACATTGGGCACAGCTCTGATTGGGACCCCTGCACCTCCTAGTTAAACATGTCAGTGGAAGGGATGCAAGCCTGAAGTGGATATAAAGAGATTTCTTGAAGGGCACAAGAGTGGCGTCAAGGTAAGTCTTAAACCCCAGTTCTACTGAGGTATTAAGGTAATCCCCACTAAACTTCAATTTTGTGGCATTGACTCTTAAGGTTGTCTTACATTTGCTTTTCAACCTTGTTTCTTAGGTCAGTCAAATTCCATACCAATGGTACGTGGGGTGCACTCCATAGCTCAGGCATGCCTAATTCTAGGAGGCAGTCCTTCACGTGTGCTAACCACTTTGGGCCCCTTACATGTGACCATGGCTTCCTATGTACTTCCAACCCTTCCCCCCCCCATACTGGCCCAGAACATGTCTATTGAAAATATGGTCTGTGACCCCATTATTATCCATTTCAAGGTGGACCAGGGCTGACGGTGCTGACACTAATTTCTTTAGAAATTCATTTTCACATACACCTAGGACACGGGAGTTAGTATGTCCCCATAGCTCCGAGCCACACATGGCTGCTGGGACTGCTTGCTTAATATAAAGTTCCAGGACAGCAGACATTGCCCCCCCCCATGTTTAATAAAGGGTGCCAAAATTCTGCCGCAGTATTTGAGGGATAATGATGTGTTTTTTACTTGTGGTTCCCAGCTACCCGATTGCTCAAACTGAACTAAGTGGTAGTCCTAATGAGAAACGTGTTCTATACGGTCACCACATGCTTGTAGTGTTACTGTTCTCCATCACCTTACATTTTGCTGTATTTATTGAGAGGTGTAGAATGGGCCCAGGGTACAGCCTTGCTGTACTCCTATATTGACCCCAAAGGCCTGTGTCTGTTCACCCCTTGCCCCATATCTAGCGGTGGCTGTGATTAGCAGAATATAATGAACATACAATTGCAACCAGTTTGGACAGTGCTTTTTGCCTCTGCAGAATATTCCACAGTTGTTCTCTTGAAACGGTATCGAAAGCTGTTGGTAGATCTAGGAAAACAGCATAAAGATACATTTTCTTCAATGAAGTAGATTTGTCAATCAAAAACAAGAACGAACAGTAGTCTATTATACCCCTAGTTGGCTTGAACTCCCAAAATCCTCTGTAAATGAGTGATTATATTTTCATGGTCAGTTCACTCCAGGAATGGTTTCAATAATAAATAAGAGCTTACTGACTCCATCGAAGAGCGAGACGGGACGATAGTTACCTGGGGAATATCTGCCCCATTTCTTATAAATAGGTACTATTATGCCCCTAGGCCAAGAGGCTGGAATCTCACCATTGCTCAGAATGGCATTAAACAATTTACACAGATTTGGAGCCCGTGTCCCAACCTCATCCTTAAAAAGGTCTACTGGGATTGAATTAGGGCTGGTTGCTTTATTTTTCATGTTATTAATAGCAACTTTCACATCCCTTTTAGTAAAAGTAAGGGTGGCTGGGGTAAGTGGCTCGTGTACTATCGAACTAGGGGCCAATTGAATTTCATTTTGGTAATGCTTAGGAAAATGGATAATCCGATCGCTCTTGCTGATATTACATGGCGGTGCTTTATCCCGTCATGTTCTTCTCACTCACCAGTTTCCAAAAAGAGCAGGCATCCTGGTCTGCAGCACGCCATATAACCTGGCCCATTGTTCAGGTGCAAATTCTCTTTTTTCCAGCCCCATTAGCTCTTTATATTTTGTCCTTAATGCTCGTAGTAGGTCTCTGTCGCACCCCTGTGGGTTGTTAGCACAAGCCATCTTTTTTTTTGGCACTGTGACGGGCAGCATCATACCAACCCACTTTCTGCCCAGAATCTCCCTTTGTAATACACGCAGACTGGGATACCAGGGGAATTAAGTTCCTTATAAGATCTTTGAATTTGTTTATTATCAAGTTGTCATTGGATCAGGGAGCTACCATTTACCCCATTAAATGTTTCCCCACAGGCTGATCATTCATAAAATGTCCGTTGCAGCACCTCAAATTCAGTCTGTGCAGAATGCATGCTGAATCCAGAGGTAGACGGTGCCCCCGGCGGGGTACGATCACAGTGTTCATCACAGGGGTACGATATGTGGGCAGTAAGGTGTAATGTAATGTAAATATGACCGTATTTACTTGATGTGAGAAATTGGTTATTTGAAAAAGTAAAGTGGATTTATTAATGCTTGTTAAGCCCCCCCCCCCCCCACCACCACCACCGGTTGGTAGCAAAGAATGTTGTGGAGAGACATTTCTTTGCCATTGCACGTTGTTTTCTGAATTAAACCCCAAAGTGCAGCTGGATGAAGAACTTGGACTCAACGAGGTCGTACAGTAGGTAGAGTGTGGGAATAAAACTAGACCTGCATTGTCTTTTTTTTCATGAAGGCCTAGGGAATCTTTGCCCGCCCACCACCCCCTCCCCCATTACTAGAGTTAGGCTGGTGTTGATATATGGGGAATACAGCTTTTAAATTCTGCCCACAGTGTAATTCTAACTTCGCTGGAAAGACACACTAGGTATGTAAGGGACCACGCTGAAGACTGCTGCCAGGAGTGCAAACAATTTAAAAAAGTGCTCTGCAGCAGTGGAAAAAAAATGAATGCACGGCACATTGAGCCATGCATGTGGAGTCCGAGATGGCAGAGTCTGGTGCTCAGGCTACAGAACTCTAGACTGGGGTGTCAGACGCAGGGGTGAATTGCAACAAAGTGCCACTGCAGATGCCCAGTGCCGAAGACCCAAACACAGACTAGGGTAGTAAAGCTGCTGATTGGGAGACATCGAAAGGTAATCCTAGAGAAACTACACCCTCTGCATTGGCCGTTAACCCTGCGGTCTGACTATCTAGTTAAGGAGATAGTTAAACACAGACCACCACTTACATCCAAGCATTGACTCTGTGTGAAAGGGAACTTCCTTTCATAAGCAATGAAGCGCAAATCGCCCATTGATATTTTGAACTCTGAGGAGTGGGAGGAGGAAGACATCCTGGCCGATAACCAATGCATCGATGGGGGCATTTTACCTTAGACTAAGAAATAATTCGTCTTCATCACACAACACTGAAGCGCGACAAGGAATGGTCTATGAAGGATTTCAAAGAAACTATAGCCAAAAGGGTGTTTAAACAATCCAAAGGGTGAACCCCTTCAAAGAAAGCCGTAACTCATGTCCATAAGGACACTCGGAGAGACCCTTTCTCTCATCGGGGAGATGGGGGCTCTGGCAACGCTGATTTGCAGAGTATCGATGGCCAATCTCCGAGCACTCAATTATGGCATCCCCAGATGAGGTTGCCCTCCAGTTTGCTCTTCACCAATGGATATTAATTTTCAATATTCAGAATCCTTACAAAGCGCAGTCAAAGCAGGTGGATATACAATTTGGGAAGAAAGACAGCAGCTAATGCATATGTTGGAATTGCAACTGCATTGATATCTATGTATAATGGAGCAAAGTGGTAAGACATGAGGAATTACAAACCTGACCCAACGGGTGTGCAGTCTACATTCTGCAAGACTGGATCTGGGTGAAAGGACAGCTAATGCCATCATTAAGAACACACTGGATGAAGCAGACACAGGAGGACTCTAGGTACCAGTGGCAGTTCTAAAGTGTCACTCGGGCTTCAAAGTGGAAGCCCCTTCCACCTTACTATACAAGCCTATAGAGGAGGCCGGTATCTTTGGTAGGGAGGTAGATGACATGGTAAAAAGGACTAGAACGCCCTAAATACACTTGGTCAGATGTCAGTCGGGTCTTTCCTGTTTATAGGGGTTCAGGAAAACGGCAGTTCCTTTTGGCCCAACACTCTTAACCAATAACCCAGTTCGCGCATAGTTAGGGTAGTAACTGGTTTACAGGGAACCAACAGCAACCCACCTACTCGTCTCCCTCTAGGCAGCAGCATAAAGGAAAACTCAGGGGAAGAGGACTTTGCTCTAGAGATGCGTGTCCTCCACCTCCAAGCAATTAATACACCATTCGTGTCCTCATGTCACCCCTCGGTGGGGAAAGTGGGGGGTTACATGACATAATTTGCCCACGCACAGGAGGGAATTACATCAGACCAGCGGGTGCTAGAGAAGGTGGCTAAAGGTTATTGCATCAAACTACTAAAGGCCCCATACAACACAAATTTGCTGCAGGACCATCGGGAGCACCTAGAAAAAGAAATCTAGGCTCATCTACAGAGACGCCATTGAGAAAGTCAAACTGGTTAACAAGCGTTTAATCACTATATTTCTTGGTACCGAGGAAGGACAGGACAAAAAGGCCAATATTGGATCTCAGGCCAGCAAAGAAATGGGTGGTGAAGCCCCAGAATTTCAGAATGACCACCCTACAGGAAGGCATCCCACTTCTAAAAAAAATAAATTAAAAAAAAGGAATTTTCAAGACCAAATTAGACATGAAAAAGGCATACTTTCATATTTCAATGTTCTCAACTCACAGAGAATACAAGATTGAAAGTGGGAAATGACCACTACCAGTTTAAAGTGCTACTTTAGTATTGGCATCTCCTGTATTCACAAAAGTGCTTGCGGTGGTAGCGGCTCACCTACGCATGGGAAACATCCTCCTCTACCCTCATCTGGACACCCTCATAACGACAGTTGCAGGCAGAAGACCTGGACAACGCAAACTGTGAACCTATTTTACAAACTAAGTTTCACCATAAACGAGACGGTCAAGCCTTGTTGACAACCAGAAGAAACAATTCCTGGGCGCAATCATAGACTCAAAACGGCCAATTGCATACCCATCCAGAGAAAGAGTGCAAGTCTTCCTGCACTGGATCTCTCGTTTCTAAAGTGGCGCCCAGGTAAGGGTCAGAAAGATTCTGAAAGTGCTGGGTATGAGAGTATCACGCACTTGCATGGTACTGAATGCACGGCTAAATCAAAGGAAAATACAACAATGGCTGTCAAGACAAAGGTCTCCAGTGTTGGGCCAGTGGCACGAGCTAGTGGTGGATCCAAACGAGTTTATAAAGGCTCTGCAAAGCAGGCCCATCAAACACCCAGCAAATCGGGCAGCAATCGCAACAGACGCCCAATTGCTAGATTGAGGGAGGACAATTGTCAGGAGCTCCAGGCATGAGGCATGTGGTCACAAGACCAAAGTGCACATTGCATAAATATCCTAGAGCTCCTAGCAGTTAAAAGGGCACTACTAGCTTTTCAAACAAGATTGCTTGCCAGAGAGAGACAGCACCATGGCTCTGGTATATGTAAGCAAACAAAGAGTAACATATTCTTTAACATTGATTACTCTGGCAGTGGTTCATCAAGAGGGGAATTTGCATACAGGCACAACATGTCCCAGGGAAACCCGGCCACCCAGCAGATCGTCTAAGCAGGGGTTTCCCACATAACCGTGGATGGGAAGTAAACCCATCCACGCTCAAATCTTCAAGATGTGTGGATCACCAAGAATGGATTGATTTGCAAAAGCACAAAACAGAACGTTTCAAAATGATGCATCCAGGTACCCATAAGAGGGGTCACTGGAGAATGCCCTGTGGATGAACTGGTCTGGGATATTTTCTTGTGCTTATACTTACCCTCACCAATCCACCGACCTCCATTGCTTTGCAAGGTGATCCACAAGCTTCTATATGAGAGAACAGTAATACTAATTGTACCAATGTGGGCAGACAAACTTAATACCCTCACCTTTTAAAGATGGCGAGTCAGCCAAACTGCACCTGGTACACAACCTGCTTGCACAACAAGGCAAACTGACAAATTCCTGCCCACAGACCTTGAACTTGGCAGCATTGCTCTGTAGTTGTAGAGATCAGCCGTTTACAGTTACCTCCAAGATATGACGTTTCTTAAGGAGGCACGAAAACCAAATAGAAGACATTGTTATTGCAGCAAATGGAAACCTTTTGTAATATGGTGCAAACAGAATAGCGGAAATACTATTGAATGTGCACGCATACACATTGTAACCTACCTGCTTTAACTACTACACTCGGGCCTAGTATATATTTCGCTCAAGGTACACCTCACTGCTTCTCCAGCATGGGTTCTGGCATGGATTCACATGCTCATGTAGTCAGACCGGGAATCCTGAGTAAAAATATAAGGCAGTTTTGCCAATGATACTCGTCCTCCTAAGCTCCACCTCCTGGTGGCCAACTTCAGATTTTTACTGCATGCTTTAGTGTCAGTGTCCTAATTTTTCTCCTAGATAATGTTAACGTTTGTGCTATTTTGAATAGTTTTGATAGTCTCTTTTGATCCCGGATGCACGTTGACTGCTGACTTCAGGGACCTGTTGTTGGCAAAGATCAAGTTCCACCGTTGGATCTTCTTTCCGCAAATTCGGTGGGCCCAGGCTTCGGGCTCCATCTTACTTCGATGATGTCCGACGTGTGCAAGAGAAGTCTCTTCACAGTCTGTAAGAAATGTGGCCGGAAGAACGTTTATGTTGAGGATTGGCACCTCAAGTGCAGGTATTGTCTACACCCGGATCATGATGAGAACGGATGGGAGATCTGCTGTGCTTTCCCGACAAAGACCAAGAGAGACTGCTATCATAGGTTGGCAGTGTGGCTCAAGGAGGGGAAGGCCTCTAACTCGGCCTCCAGGTGCAGCCATGCCTCATCAAGGACCGGCTGGTCCCATGAGTGTGCTCCCACTGAGAAAAAGTAGAGGTCCTTTGAGGATGCCCCTTCCCAGGGGATCCATAAGAAGGCGAAGCACCACACATCTGAACCCACAAAGGTTGCTGCTAAGGGACCTGGTTTGGGAAGGTCCCGCTCCCCATCTCCATCTACGGTGAGCCTACTGGTTGGTGGGGTGCTTTCTGCGAGGAGGTTCCTGACCCCTTCCAAACACCAGTCCTCTTCCATGGATGAGACCTGCTGGAGGCCCATCAATGGCTCCCTTGTCTTTGTCTGCTTTGGCTAAGACCCCGTAGATGACCACATTGTCTACCAGGACCACTACCTCATTGACTATTACGTTGTCTACCAAATCTTCCACCTCGTTGATCGACTCTTTGTCGATGACCACATCTGCAACCACCTCATAGACTATCCCATTGACGATTCCATCGACAACCACCACCATTATTTCATCAATGAGAAGTCCGTCAACGACTGTCATTTTTACGGTCATGACAATGACCACACCAATGGTGGCTCTGCCTCAATGGCCTCCACCTGCTGTTCCGACCACGACTTCAGCAGTGGAAATGACCACTTTGCAGGTTCCCATCATTGCCTCATTCCCGAAGGATTCCTGTAGGTTGAAGGAGTTGCCTTCAATGGACTTCCTTCCGAAACCCGTGAGTGTGTCTTCCCCCAGTGCTGGGGGAAATCCCCTCACATTTAAAGTAGCGCAGAGGACGAGCATGTGCCTAAGGGTTACTGGTCGGACAATGAAGGGGGCCACAGGCCCATGTCCCAGGAGGGATCTCCACGCCAGAAGCCAGATCAGCCATTTGCCCCTCCAAGGGGTATAAGCCTTAATCCATTTCTGGCTGCTCCATTCGCACCCCGGCTGGAACCCAGGGAGCATGTTGCCAGACATCCTCGCCACCCTTCACACCTTGGTGTTGGAAATCCAACAGAAACTGCATGCTGCCCTGGTGTCGGGTCCGGCCCACAGCCCTCCTGGGCCCCCGACCAGTTGTCCTCCATGGCCGAGGAGTCTTCCTAGCCCTACCAGGCCAAAGTATCAGCCTAGACCTTCTGGGCTGAGGTGCCAGCCAACGCTGCCCCATAGGTGGAGGAGGAACCTCTGCATACCAACACCATTACTAACAGGGATACCATGGCTACTAATACGGACGAGAATGAGGATTTATGTCCTTACTGACGGGGAACCTCTGGGCATTGACTAGCCCGCTGGGCTTTGCCACCAGTTGAGATTGGCTCATTCCATGCCATGATCTTGTGAGCGTCTAAACTCTTTAGTCTGGTGCTGGAGCGACGTGAGTTCTTGAGGGTAACAGTCATGTCTGTTCCATTGTTGAGCGACGTCTGGGAGGAAGGTTTGGCCCTGTGAAGACGCCAAGTACCACACGCTCCAAAAGAGAGAGAGAGAGAGAGAGAGGCTGGAGAAGAAGTACAGGGTCCCAGACTAACCCCCCAGGTGCCTGAGGTCACAGTCATCTCTGGACTCAGTGGTGTCGGCTGCTACCATGAAAAATATGGCCAACCCATCATCCTCTTCCCTGGTGCCCCCAATCGGGAGGCCGCAAGAAGCTGGATGCATTGGGGAAATGCATAATTTACACTGCGGCTTCCATTGTCAAGGCTGGCAATGCCCTCGCCATCCTGTCTCACTACGACAGGGAGCTTTACACTAACCTTGGCCAATATTGGATTTCCTGTCAGATGACAAGAAGGCCGAATACCCTGGCCCTGTTCCAGGAAGATGAGATGGCCTTGGATCATGCCATCATGGTGGCACTGGACATTGCAGATTGAGGGTTCTGCCATATGGGCAGTGGTGTTGCCCTTCGATGCCAGGGTTGACTAAAGTCTGCAAACTTCAGGGCAGACATGTATTCGAAGGTGGTGGACATACCCTTTAATGGGCACAATTTATTTTGAAATGCAATTGACGAGACGCTCCAAGCTATTAAAACTGATACATAGATGGCAAACTCTCTGGAGACCCTGCAGCAGAGGAGATTGTCGTCCTTTCGTCCCATAAGCGGGAAGACCACCAGCTCCTCCAAGGAGTACACTAACCCCTATCGTCATCCCTCCTTCTCCAACACCCAGGAAACCTACAGGGGCCATCCACCAGCCTACAGTAGTGAGGCCAGCATCGTCGCCCACAGGCCAGGATGCAGGCACCCAAGCAGGCCTCAACTGGCTCTGTGGATCCGGGTCCCCACTTTCAAAGGCGAGTGGGAGGCCAACTATTGAACGTTTGTCGAACAATGGTAAGTCATCACCACGAACAGGTGGGTGCTGGACATTCTTCAACAAGGGCACACCTTGGAATTTCAACCCAGGTGCCCTTGCATTCCTCCTGTAGCGCGTCAAGAACTACACATGGCTCAACTGTTGCAAGACGTTCAGACCATGTTATTGAAAGGGGCGATTGAGCTTGTCCCTCAACGACTCCCAGGCTCTGTTTTGGAAGAAGTCAGGAGGGTGGTGGCCAATCTTTGACTTAAGACGCCTCAACAAGTACTTGAAGTCTTAGAACTTCAGGATGGTTACTTTGCAGCATGTGCTCAACCAGCTGGAGGAAGGGGACTTTCTAGTGACTCTGAACCTGGAGGACACATACTTTCACATCGCCATTCACTGGAAACATCGGAGGTTCCTGCGCTTTGTGGTCCAGGGGTGGCACTACCAGTTTTAGGCCCTGCCTTTCAACCTAAAATGAGCTCCAAGAATGTTCCCAAAGTGCCTAGGCCTGTGGCCGCGCATTCACTCTGCAGGGGCATCCACATCTACCCATGACTGGACGACTGTCTCATTTGCTCCCGGTCACACGCCCTTGTGACCCAGCACATGGTGGATGCTATTCACCTTCTGGTGGCTCTCTGATTCTCCATTAATTATCCGAAGTCCTGCGTGGTGCCATTACAGAAGGTTCTGTTCCTGGGCCTCCACCTCAACACAGTCGCACCCCTGGCAACCCCCTCTGAGGAGAGGGTAAAGGCCATCCTAGGGAAGGTTTACAGCAACTGTCAGCAGTGCCCGTCTCAACAGTACGTGCCATCAAGTCGCTTTTGGGCATGGTGTCGTCCTGCATCCATCTTGTCCCCTTTTGCAGGCTCCAGATGAGACCTCTCCAAGAGTTGCTCAACGCCAGGTGGTTACTGGTCATGGGTGCATGGACGGACAAGGTCGCCCTCAATCAGCAATTCTTGCAAGCTCTACGATGGTAGGGGATTTGCCGATATATCACTCGAGGAGCTCTTTTTCGAACCCCTGCCTTACGAGACTACAGCCACAACAGATGCCTCCTTGGAAGGTTAGAGGGCCCACACAGGACAGTCACACACCTCCCTTTCTCTGGAAGCCCAGTCTCTGTGGTGCTGGGCCCTGCTCCAGGACATGTTTCCTGTCCCCTTTCATCTGGCGGGGCACCAAGAACACAATGGCAGACTTGCTGAGCAGGGAGCTGACATCCTGCCATGCGCGGGGACTTCAGCAGGTGCAATTATCCAGTCTCTTCAGCAAGTCTGGTCACCCCCAGATCGACCTCTTTGCGATGGCGGCCAACTCCAAGTGCCAGAGATTTGCCAGCAGATATCCTCAGGTGGGGGACCACGGGGAATGCCTTCTTGTTCCCGTGGGAAAGGCTCTGCCTGAACGCCTTCCCACCAATTCCTCTGCTTCTACGTGTGATCAGCAGACTCTGATGTTGCCATTGCAGGGTGATTCTCATTGCTCCAGCAGACATGGTACCTGGACCTGCTCCATCTGTCAGTGGCTCTGTCCATTCGGCTGCTTTCCCTTCCCCACTCTCTAGAGAAAATGGAACAATACTGCACCACGACCCACGTCGCTGAGCCTCAGGTCCTGGCTCCTGATTTTTCTTCCACAACTCCAATCCCCCCCCCTGACGTTGCTCAACAACCCTTTACATCGGTTCAATGCTAATCTCCTCCTCCTGAAGTTTCTTAAACTCTTCAAGCTCCTTTTCATCTCCAGCTTCCTACTCCTGCTGTTCCTGAACCACCCCTCCTTCTCATTTTCCTCTCTTATTCCCAGCCTCCTGCACTCTGAACTCCCTTTTCAATCTCTTTGCTGCATTTTGGGTAACTAACATGTGCAGAAGCTATTGTTTTGTTCGACTGCACACAAGTGGGCCTCCAGCGTTCTCTGAGCCAACTGGATATCTATGCATGTGGTCATTATCTAAAGGTCATTGCACCACGACCCACGTCGCTGAGCCTCAGGTCCTGGCTCCTGATTTTTCTTCCACAACTCCAATCCCCCCCCTGACGTTGCTCAACAACCCTTTACATCGGTTCAATGCTAATCTCCTCCTCCTGAAGTTTCTTAAACTCTTCGAGCTCCTTTTCATCTCCAGCTTCCTACTCCTGCTGTTCCTGAACCACCCCTCCTTCTCATTTTCCTCTCTTATTCCCAGCCTCTTGCACTCTGAACTCCCTTTTCAATCTCTTTGCTGCATTTTGGGTAACTAACATGTGCAGAAGCTATTGTTTTGTTCGACTGCACACAAGTGGGCCTCCAGCGTTCTCTGAGCCAACTGGATATCTATGCATGTGGTCATTATCTAAAGGTCATTGTTAATGAAACTGCAATTGGCTGTTTGCTTTCGTCTGTGTCTGTGCACCAGCATCCGCCATCCAGTGTTTCCAGAAGTTTCTCATGGCGTGTGTGCCTGAGGGGGAAATACATTGTGCCCGTTCTGCCCTGGCAGTGGAGTTACTTTGCTGAAAATGTTGGGGGGGGGGGACATGACATCTGAAGAAAAGGTGCCCTAGCCAAATGAATGGAGACAAAATGGTGTGCCATGAAAGTTGGGGGGGTGGGGAGAGAAGACAAACACCTATGCCCCCCCTAAAATTACGCCTATGTGCCCTGGGGAAGTGGAATTGTTAATGTGCAAGGCTTTGGCTCTCCTTTGGTTCTATGTTGTTTCCTCCCCAGTTAATTTTTGATTATTTTTGCTGAAATCTTTTTGGGGAAAAAACGAATCGAACTTTATCGGGGTTTCCCCCAACCCCCCCCGCCCTATTATTTTCTCCCTATTCCCCACAACCCCTACCCCTTATATGCCCTTACCCACTTCCCCGCCCTATATATTTTTTTCCAGCTTAGTTTTTCATTGAAAAGGATTAGGCAAAAAACGAATCGAAAACATAACTGGGGATGAAACAATGTCGTACAATCTCCTTTGGCCGCCCTTAAAGGCTCAGCCTTGTTTATATGGTGCATGTGGCTGTCCTCAGACCGATGTCGGGGATTTAGTGATGGCGACCGGGGAGTCCTCCCCATATCTTCCCCGGGCCGATTGTCCACTAGCTCAGGGGGGGTGAAAGGCACAAGACCAATTGGATGAAAGGAGAAAGCTACACATACTATAGCATATATAGTGGGTCAGAATTAGAAGCTAGTCGGAAGGTGTCCATATCAAGACGGACAGAGTCGTGTTGCCATTAGAGAGCAAAGGAGCAAGTGTCTGTGGTGTGCAATATATCAATGCACACTATTGTTATAGAGGAAGCGACACTGCATCCAGTGAAACCATGAGTGTGGAAGATCATACCCTGAAAACGAAATCACTCTGACGGGCAGCAATTTGGAAAGGTCTAGGGACTGGCAATTTTGACAAGTTGGGCAATACAAGATTAAATGAGATGCCCAGGATCACGCAAGAGGTGCTGTTCGGATTCGGATATTACCAAAATATAGGATGTGAACATATATATATTCGGGGAGGTTGGATGGGGGGCGCTGCAGTGGGTCTCCCCCTGCATATATATGTTGTTAAAAAAACAAAAATGTATTCTGTATTTTGGACTTCGAAAATGTATTTTCTAAGTAATCACATAGATCCTGTGGGATGAGCACCCACTCTGCAATTTCAGTACTTTACCGCTTTATTTTCCAGTTCTTACCATGACCTAAAATAATCCAATTTTATAGAACTGACTTGGAAAGTAAACAAAGAACAGAACTTTACCATTTAAAAAGAATGTTACAGAAGCTGATTATGTAAAATTGGAATGATTCTAGATTCATGGTCTCCATCCTCTAGGGAAGTATGTATGTATCAACATGCTAACTGATGTGATCTTAAAAGATTTTATCTGAATTTCCCTTTTGTATTTTAAAGCTTTAAGCACAGGCTTGTGAAATTATTTATAAATGTGCAGAAAAATAAATCTGAATTGTACAAAAAAAAGCAAACTGGTTTTGGTGTGAAATGGGCAGACCTTAAAATATGCTTGCCAGAGGCCTGCGATATCGGGTCCACTTTCTTCTGTCTTGAACGCCTTTCACTTAAATAGCCTACATAAAAAGAAAGATCAGGTAAAGGGCTAAACAATGCCACCAGCATGTGAGAAGGCACACCATAGGAAAGGCTGAGTCAGCCTGGCTATAGTTTGGTATTGTCACCTTGCATACGAACATAGATGTCTGCAATGAGCACTTAACGCACTGAGCTATCTTCTGAACCAGAACTAATTTATCAATATGCATTTCAACCTTGACTATTATGATCAATATAAATCACCCCAATAAGATGAGAATGCTACAGAAGTTGTGCAGCAGTGAACGCACAAACTATGTACCCCACAGTGAACACAGGAAGCTTTACTGGATGAATGGATCGGAGCAGAATGTACTTAACAACAGACAGGCAACAGGTTTAGAGCCTCAGCAGCACGTCATAAAAAAATCTGAGTGAACAATGGGAACTGACCTCTTTAACTCAGGCAGACTTGTGGGGGCCCCCTTCCAAGGTGGGGGCCCAGGCAAGTGCCCCTTTTGCCCTCCCATAAAGACGTCTCTGGGTATTGTGGTATTCCAGGGCGGCCATACAAAGGTTCTCATTACAGGAATGCCCTGCCATAGACTCCCACTCGGCATGTCCTCCCCACTTAACCCCCAGGATATAGTGCCATTGATTTCAAATGTTTGCAGAAATTAAAAGGAAATATTGTGAGATAAATATGACCAATTTCCAGCAGATATGGGGCATGTAATAGCAACAGGTAGCTGTTCAACGTACAGGTGCGCATCGCTGATGCTGGCACTGTGCCTCCAGGTCGGAAAAAAAAACGCTCTTAGAAATGGTCCCTCTTTGCACCATTTCTATAAGCTGGAACGCCTGATTACCTATGGGTAATCTTCATTACTCTGAGACTACAGCTTCCTCGTCACGGCCCTATCATTGCTGATTTCCTGTGACCCCCCCCCTTCCTGGTTCTAGACTTCCTTCAGGAGCGGTTTGACCATTTCACCCCTAAGAGAACAACTGGATGCCCACAAGAGCCTTCAGAAAGGCAGTATTTTGAACATTGATCCTCACGGTTCTAGGCTTCTCGTCTCACCCGCCCCCGAAGATGGTGCTTCCTTCCTGGGATTTTCCATTGCACCTGCAGGGTTTGCAAAGGGCTCCTTTTGTCCCTTTAGAAGAGACTTGGCTGAAGCGCCTAACTATCATGGTTGCTCTTTAGGGGACCATAACTTTGGTCCAGCGCTTGGGTGAGAAAGCAACCCTTCCCTTCGGTTCTTGAAGGAGGGCATGTGTTTACACGTAGCTCCTCAATTACGCCAAAAGTTTCACGGTCTTCTCACAGGGCCCATGGGATTGTTCAGCCTCCCTTTGCACCTCTGGACGAATCCATGAGGTAGGTACAGCACTAAAAGCATACATCTCTCACGCCTCAGCATTTGCTAAAGGAGAATCTTTATACGTAACCTTTCGTCTGTGTGGTATCTTGCATGTTATCTGCTGCTTATGGAATGCCTGATGAAATGTAGAGTGTGAGGGTGTGGGAGTTCCGTGGGTGATGGTGGGAGGGGTCTTCAGCATGGCACTAGAGCTGTTAAGATGTATACTCCCGCTGTTCCTGATTTTGTCTTAACCTGCAACTGAAGGTTAAAGTACAGACTTTCCTTTTGCACTTACCGCCTGGTCTCTGAGTCCCTATGCTGAATACTTCAGTCTGGGTCCTCGGGGGTCTTAGACCTCCAGCATCTTAACTGGATTTAGCAAATCACTTTGATGGCCTAGGACCTCCTGCAGATGCCAGCTCCTGTGCGTGTCCGGGGAAGGCCAACCAGAGGCGCTGCGGCTTCCTGGGAAGAATTTAAGGTGGGGTTGCATGTCAGAGGTCTGGCAGTCTGCAACCTGGGCCTCCCCTTCCACGTTTATTTTGAAGTGCAAACTTCAGGCAGGGCCGGAGCCTGAAGGGTCGGACTAGAGCCTGTAGGGTGGGAGCCTGGAGTAGGGTCTGTTTGTGCTCAGTGCTGCCACAGATTAAGTGTGTTCTGACGCTTCAATAACATTGCTTTCAAGGCATGTTCTGTGCTTGAAAGTCGACAATTTGTCATTTCTTCACATTGTTAGTTTGAATGATGAGGTAATGCTTCCATTACTTACCAGTAATCTTCATTACACTGAGCCCATAGCTTCCTTGTCGCTGTCCTCTTGCCTTGCACCCAGCCTAGGATTTGCTCATGACTTTAAACCTTAGGAATCTTAAAGTGGTCAGGAGGAGTTGGGGTGGAGAAGAGGGGATGAGTTAAGCATATTTTTAATTATTTAATGAACTGCTTGCCAGCAGAGGTCTGCTGGGAAGGATATTACAAGAGGGCCTGAGGCTGTGACACCTCTTGCGAATGATGAGGTAATTCTGGAGGCATGTGATTAAGCTAGGCAATCTAAGAACTCGACAGCGATTCTCCTTCTGACCACTGGAGGGCAGGAGAATGCAAAGAATGGGGCTCTGTAACAGCCACAATGCAATGCAAGGATCATCATTTTCTTGCCTCGTACAGGATGTCTGCCATTTGCAGAGGCCCTGTACGGACGGGTGTATACGCTCGGAGTCTCCTGCCTAAATTGGGGGGGCGGGGGGGGGGGGTTGCAGTGGTCGAAGTGTACGAAAAGAAGTAGTGGAGCTATGTTCCCTGCTGTCCTGCTCTCGCTCCCCACAAACCCCATCACCACTCCCCCCTCCCACACACAATACGCACACCTGGACACTTTCACCTGCTGTTTAAGGGAACGTTCAGTGCAGTGCACTGAAAGTGCAAGTTTCAACTTCTTCCTACAGTTTTATTTTAAAACGAAACCATTCCGGAACGGTTTCTTTTTAAATTAAAAGTATAGGAGCCGTAAAAGGAAATTTAAAAAAGTAGAGGCGCACCGCTCCCAACCGCTCCCGCTGACCAATGGAGGGTTGATATGTATGTATGTAAGCCTGAGTGGCGCTGGCTGCAGTGTCCTTGAGATGTGAGTGGGCTGTCGGAATGAAGGCCCAGGCAGGTCCCTACAAATTGTGTGCCCCGAATGAATACCCTGGCATATTTATGCAACCTGACATAGCATGACCTAACCTAAAATCATCTAATATGGCGTTACAAGGCATACAAGATGGAGCGGGAATGTTTTGCAAGGGTTTGAATAGATAAGTGTAGTCAAAGTTCCAGGGTTTGGTTATTCCACCTGCGCTTCTTCGATTAATAATCGCCTTGCACACAAACACGAATATTAAGATTCAGTTGGTCGGCGCCTGCCCATTGTCCAGGACAATGGGGACAGTAAAAGGGGCTATGCAAAATTGTATTTTCGCACCCTGCCCTGTTTACCCTCTATTTGTGTGACATTGGAGATGACCTTAACTAGGCCGCTCTGGCGCCCCCCAGAGGTAACAAGTTGAAGGTTACCTTGCTTGCCTATGAGGATGATTTCCTGGTATTTGACACCACTCCCAGGGGTCTCCAGCGTTCCATAAATGCATTTACATCCTTTGCGAAGGCTCACAGCCTAAAAATTAACTCAATTAAAAGAAAGGTGGTGGCTTCCGTGACTAAAAAGAAAACAACTCACCAAGGGATTTAAATGGTATGCAGGCCCTGAGCTTCTGGAAAGAGTGGAAAATTTTACATATTTGGGATTTCCTATTTTTGTTCGTGAATCGAAGTTATTAGTGAAAGACTGGCTTCTCCCTCGTGGAGTTGCTATGGGTAACCAGCTATTATGAGTAGATTCAAAGTATGGGGCGTTTTCTAGTCTCCCGGCTGTTACATTTTATGAGGGGAAGATTGTCCCAAACATCTTGTGTCGCAATGAGATGTTACCAGGATGCACTTTCCACTTCTCCCCCTTCTATGCACGTTTCCCCCCTTTTCCCTCTCCCATGCACTTGCGCGTTCTCAATGTTGCTGGGCCTAGTAAGAGCGTTGTTTTTGTTTCCCTCCCTTGCCTTGTCATGCTCTGAAACACCTGTGTACGAGCGCGATAGAAATAAACTTTCAATTCAATGGGCATTTGACTTGCTCCCACTAATTGAGGCCAATTTATGGAGACTTGCATATTCCAAACAGTGTCCCACTTGCTTTCATGAGATATGATTTGGGCCTTTTTTCTTTGAAGAGTAGAGCGTATTAGAAGCACTTAGCACTTTACTGTAAAATGATGACCTCGGAATTGGATCCCTGCCTCTACACAGATGTGAAGTGGAACATTGAGAAAGCTGGTGATGGACATCTTGGCGTTTTTTCGGATGTTCGCCTTGAAATACTCTCTGGGTTGGATCTGTCTTTGACGGACTTAATTGAAAAGCCAGATAGAGTTAAATGAAATTCTGTACAGACAGGTTTGGCAGCCACAATGGACTCTATGCACTCAGATGAGTCGTTGAGCTACTGGAAATCTGACTCCAAAGCTGCCAAGACTACTGCACCGTTTTGAACCATTTCTCCCCATCCATCGGAGCGGTGACTTTTTATTCGCTTTAAATTGAATCTAATTCCGACAAGGGAGATCTTGTGTCGTTTTAATCCTGCATCCACTTTGCTAGTGACATGTCGCTTCTGTAATACATTCTCCATAGTTGAAACGTGAGAGAATCTTTTAGTGTGTTGTCCAGAGTTTAGGGATAAGTGGGAGGTTTACTTCTAGAGTTTTGCCCCACTACTTGCCACTGACCATTTGAATTTGCTTTGGCACCTCTGCTTAACGGGTCGCACAACCTCATCAGTTTTAGCAGTTGTTGGTTTTTTAAAGTCATTGAAACGTGAATGAAATGTTTCTATGTTTTTTTATTATGGTGATAACTGTATTTATTTTATCAATTCGGTGCCTAATGTTTTTATTTGTGTATGTTAGAAAATTGTATGTAATTTCTTCCTGTTCTCTCTGGATTTTTTTTTTTTTTTGGTAAATGTGTGAGAATGTATAATGTTTTATTTTGTCACAGGTTAGAAAATAACCATAAGACAATAAATAACATAAGTAAATGCAACCGGTTTGATATTTCCAAAGACACAAAGGTTGTCCTTAGCTGTTACTGGGTTGTCTGCTTGTAGTCCTGGTTCCTACCCTGAAGGACAAGGCCTCACAACAGACAACTGTCTGCATTAAGTTTCCTGGAACACTACACTAATCCACCACGCATACACCAACACAACGCCACACACTGTCCTTAAACATCACTCTGCCAGAGATGACAGACAACCACACAAACATCTGCAGTAATAACCCGGAGAGCACATTGGGCCTCATTACGAGTCTGCTGACCCGTATTTAACGCCAACGGTAAATCCATACCGGCGTCATTTCCGTGACCGTGCAATCACAACCCACAGACCCTGAAAAACCACCACCACAAACCACTGCCGCAGAGTTAAGGGATCCGTAGAATGCGACAGCGGCGATACCACCCAGTTACCGGCAACACGAAACACCATGGGTATCACGAGTACCACAGACATGGAAACACTGCCACAAAAATGGCGGAAAAACCGTGGCCACGGAGGCGGTATCGATGCCACCATGAACATGACTTTTAAACAGTACCAGGTGAGGTGAATCGGGCCACAGGTGCCCCAAATGAGGCCTGCAGGACTCAGCAGGTCACTGGGAGGCTACAAAAGGGCCACACCCACTCCAACTCCAAATACAACAATGTAAGCAGCAGCAGCAGCAGCATTGGGACCGGGACTATTGAACCTACAGGCAGCAGTGCACATGGTGGCAGCAATGGTGCAGAGGAGGATGAGGCAGAGGAGGCACAGGCGTCAATTAGCAAACCCTGCGCCCATGCCAAACCCAATTGCATAGCCGGCACGACCCCGCAGGCGGCCTGCAATACCCTGCATCAGGGCCTCACCCTGGAACCTGACCCCAGGACAGATCCACACATTATACCGGCTGGACCGTCCAACAATCATGTACATCACCGCCATGATTGAGGACAACATCAGCAGCCACATTGCCATCTCGACCGCAATTCTCCCCCCACCCCCCCGTCCTGAAGGTGGTGTCAGTACTGCATTTCCTAGGCACTGGAACCTATCAGCACACAGTTGGTGAGCTGCACGGGCTCTCACAACCCTGTTTTTCAAAAATATTGGGACAGGTACTGGACGCTCTGCTGCGCCATGTGTCAGAACACATCGCCCTACCCCGTGCACTTGCAGAGGTCATTGCAAACATTTTAGCATTCCATGCCATTGCAGCCATGCCAAATTGCATTGGTGCATTAGACTGCACCCACATAGAGCTGACAGTAGCACGTGCAATGGAGATGGTGTACCGCAATAGGAAACAGTACCACTCAATGAATGTACAGATGGTATGTGATGCCGGACTGCTGATTACACATTGCTGCACACGTTTTCCAGGGTCAATACATGACTCAATGGTCCTGCGGAATTCCACATTGCCACGCTACATAGAACGCTACGCTGGACAAAGCACCTGGCTATTGGGTGAGTACAACTGCCAATGCATAGGCCCTGTGGAAGTGTGTTAAGTGCCCAGGCCAATGACCTGTGTAAGTGGGCTGCTACAACTGCACATGCATCACCCCCTGGCCCATGTAATGGACGGTCAGCATAACCCACACATCACATATCTACCTACACATGACAGGTTGCCACAGTACACACCCTGCCTAAGGAGACATACGACCAAAGCTACCAACAGGCCATACAAGTGGATCCACTCTATCCAGCCACCCACACTTAGGACCACTCCCCCCCCCAAAGCACATGACGGGTGCACATGAGACATCCTGCAATAGCCAAATCATCACAGGCCATGGATTGACTCCCCTAAGTGTGCTTGTCATTACCAACCACTATCGTGTATAAGGTCCACTTCGTATGCACAGCAAGTAATAGTGCAATGTCCAAATGCCACATCTACAACAATTACCCATGGGTGGCAATCACCCGCCCTTATGACCACCGCTAGCTGATGACACCTGTACAGAGGCCAAGGAACAGGCATGAGGAGGCGTACAACAGGGCACATGTCCGCACACGTGGCATGATTGAGAGGACATTTGGCCTACTGAAGGCCAGGTTCCGCTGCTTGAGCAGATCTGGAGGATCATTGCTCTACAACCCAGTGAAGACGGGTAAAATTGTGCTTGTGTGTGCCATGCTGCACAATCTGTGCTTGCGCAGGAACATTCCGCTGCCCCAGACGCAGAAGATGGGGATGGGGATGGAGATGGGGATGGGGTGGCAGCACAACCTCCCAGGGGTGTGCAAGATGGCCAACAAGCACGGGATGCACTCATTCGCATTTACTTTTGAGAGACTGCACATTGACAGCAAAGCATGGATATGACGATGCCAGTGAATAAATGATTTTTGTCTGCTAATGAAATGACAGATGTCCACTCATTATGGTAGTTTTCAAAGGTTTTGTATTATCAATTAAACTGGGAAGAAAGTGCATTGGGTAGGGAAGCTGTACACCCATGCCCACCCACCACCCAAACGTTCCCACCCCCAACCAGGCCCCTAACAACTAACCACCTAATGGGCAACCCCCACCACCCAAACGTTCCCGACCCCCCCAACACCCATGATGTCCCCAAATGTCATATTGACTGGCCTCCCCACATGCCACTATTTGCGGGGGTGCTTGTGCGCAGGTGTGTCCTTGCTGGCGGATTAAGTCAAGAGACTTGAACGCCTCCGTGGGCTGTAGTGGCAGAGCTGGATGAGGTGGTGCTGGCTGAGGTGACTGTCGGTGTAACTATGGGCAAGCGTCCTTGAAACGCCTGCTGAGCTACCAACATTGACTCGCAATGCTGGACTGCACACTGCTCACTTCCCTGACATGGCGCGCCAGGGTGAGAATTGTGGCCGCAAATCGTCCAATCGACCTGTGAGCCGACGCACCGACGTGGCATTGGTCTCCTCCCGCTGCAGCCTGGCCTCCTCCAGCTGTCTTTCCACCAGCTGCGTCAGGGTGGCCTGTTGTTGCTCGATGTGCTGCAATCACGTACAGAGCTCGGCCATGGATGGAGTTGGGGAGCGCATGGGGCTGTGCAGTTCTGGGGGGCTGAACTGTAGGCCATGAATGGGTGACAGGCCATCCATGTTGTCCCCCCTCACCCTGTTGTACTGCTTCGGTCTGCATGGCCCATCACTTGATGCAGCCTCCTCAGCTGTGCAGATGGGTTGCAAATCATCATCCGGGGCCAGGGTGGGTGGCTGCATGGGGATGGTGTCGTCTGCCGGTGTGCCTGATGTTGCCGGTGTGCCTGATGTTGCCGGTGTGCCTGGTTCTGCCGGTGCCTGTGTGCCAGAGCAGCTCGCATCATCCTCCTGGACATGAGTGCTGCATTGTGGGCCTGCAGGTGGCCGCTGCATAGCCTCTTGTCCGTCGTCGCTGTCACTTGTCACGACTGTGGGGATACAGAGGGTATGCGGTTAGTTGTGTGGTGTTATGTAATGTGTCCATCACATGCATCAAACATCACAATCCATGTCCACTTGCAATTCATCACTTTTGACTATTGATACACACAGGTGTGTGTCTCTGCTTCCAGTCAGGCACGCACTGTGTGAATTTCGAGGGGTCGTGCTTTGGGGATGTGATACTTGTCATTTGGCCAGTCAGTGGGTCCATTGGGTCACTCCTGCCCTGTTTGGGGGGGGCATTGGGAGTGGGTCCATTGGGTCACTCCTGCCCTGTTTGGGGGGGGGGGGGCATTGGGAGTGGGTCCATTGGGTCACTCCCAATCACACGTATGGCTTTGTACTCTGCACTTACCAGCATCTGCAGGTGGGCTCACTCCTATGCCGTGGATGCTTTTGAGGTGCATGACACTGCTGCAGCGCTCCTCTCACGATTGCAGCTTCAGAGGGGATGCTGGGCCTCCACCAGTACCAATGCTGTGTTGGCGGTGTGCTGTGATGAGGTTGCGCACCCGGAGCCTGAGGTCATCCCACCTCTTGTGGCACTCCTTCACTGAGTGTATGGTCATGCCAACCGCTGTGCACTTGCGTGCTGCCTCTGCGCTCACCTCCTTGCGGCGTTGCTGAGTAGCACGCCGCTGATCTGCACTAAAGAGCATTTCAGCATGCTCAACAATGTTCTCCACCAGTACTGTGAGCTCCGCCTCATTGAAGCGCTGCTTTCTCTGTCTGCGTGCTGGTATCCTGGATGCCATGATTGTGTTGGATGGTTTGTCAGTCTCAGGGAGGTGATCTGACCTGTGGTGTCTGAGGATGGCAGTGGATTGTGCTTTATATAATGGTCGCCTCTCTGTTTCTGTTTTTTTTTCCTTGCGGTCATGGTATTTCCACTTCCGGTGTTTCTGTGTCGGCGGGGGCAGACACGGTTCTAGCGCCATTTTCTGTGGCGCTAAGACCGAGCGCGTAGGTGTTTACGTGACGGCGGTGACTCAGTTTCCGCCTCGGTGTGTTGCACACGACCCACGTGCCGTAATCGGCCCTTCTTTCCGCAACCTTGCGGTCGGGGAAACGGAGTCACCATCGACACAGAATCACCGCATTCCAGCAAAGCGGACTCGTAATGAGGCCCATTGTCTCCTGCTTCACAGAACCCACAAAATAGCAAACACGTGCACACCATGCACAGCCCTGCCTATTCAGATCAGCACCATCCACACTGCTCCCTATACCCCTGTGTCAGACCCAACTCCACGTCTTCATCGCGCAGACCCCGACAATGGCAGAGGTTTTGCTTTCCATGACACAGCACAGTGTTTCACTCATTCTCCTGTGGGGCAGAGCTGTGCCCAACCCAAGCAACTCCGGCGACCTGCAAACTCCGGGGAGGAAAGGAATGCTGGCCCCAGAGCTTTCCCAGAATCTCTGCTGCTGTGTGAACATGTCCTCCTGTCTAATACGGGCATGGGCAGGGCTGGAGCGACAGGTGTGTGATCCAGCAGCAGACCAGCACGAGAGGGTATCATTTTACCCATAAAACACAAAGTGCCACGTTTTCCAATGGGATTGCGTCATTATAAAATGCTTCTGTGAATCAGGCCCTGCATCTTCCCCATTGTAGGGAGACTTTTTATCTCCAAATACCATGACCTGAATTACTTCTAGGGGATCCCATTTTTTTTTTTGCAGGCAAGGTACGTTGAATTGAAATTATTTTCCCAACATCACAGACTTCGGCCAAACAGTGAAACCAGGATTTTGATCCAATCATACATTTAGATAAAAGCTCTATTTAGCATAAATATTTATATTTTTGGGTTTCAAGACCTACAATAGTACTATGTTATATAGATTATTTGTAAAGCACACAAACACATAATGAAGCAACCTGAGACATATATATATATGTATTGCATATCCTAATGGAAATACAACTCAAAAGAGTATATTTGCAACTTTATTTTCTAGAACCTAAATGGAAGACTATAAGTAATACAATACAAAATCATGAAATCTTTAAAAATCACCAGCATTTTACACCATGATATATTAATCACTTAACAACACAATAAACGAAATAAAGAACATTGTTTGATATAATCTCCTACCTATAGTAATTGTTTGACACAGAGCTCAGACTGGCAAATTGTGATATTCTGAAAGTGTGACGATCCGGGAAAGCACTTTTTTGTGTGTCAAACTACCCGACATGATTGATATAAACTAAGCTTTAAAAAAAGAAATGTTATTTTGTCATTCACTTTAACTGTCTTGGAAGATAAGGCCCAGATTCATTAGGTACCTTGGGCTCTTGTGTGGAGCGTTTCGTTGGAAATTCCATCACAATTCCAATTGTCTACATTTTCACACACAGGATAAGGCACTGCTATTGATAAACAGATGTGTACAAAAAGTTACTGCTGACTCTGCCTGGGCAGTTTGCATTTCAGCTTCCTGCTGGCTGCCTTCTCAGCCGCATTGACCACAGAGTATGCAGCGTTTACATATATATATATATATATATATATATATATATATATATATATATATATATATATATGAACACGCACACACGCCCCCCCCCCCCCCCCTCCCCCAAGGGGCATCTCCATGCTGCATCTATGCACGTGTGTGAGGCTGGATGGCATGCAACATGCTAGGCTTGGGAGGAGTTGCAGTGTGCAGGGTCTGTGCAGGGCCTGGGAGCCCAGTGTGGCGGATCCCTGGCTCGGCTGCTCGCTTGGCTGTGTGTGTAGCTAGTGAGACAGTGTGGCCGGGTGATGCAGTGTGTGAGTCTGGATGGCATACAACATGCTGGGCTTGGGAGGAGTTGCAGTGTGCAGGGGAGTATTCCAGCGTCTGTGCAGGGCCTGGGCGCCCAGTGTGGCGGATGCCTGGCGCGGCCTATCCACCTCGGCTGCTCGCTTGGCTGTGTGTGTAACTGGTGAGACAGTGTGGGCGGGAGATGCAGTGTGTGAGGCTGGACGGCATGCAACATGCTAGGCTTGGGAGGAGTTGCAATGTGCAGGGGAGTATTCCAGGGTCTGTGCAGGGCCTGGGACTGTGGCGGATCCCTGGCTCGGCCCATCCACCTCGGCTGCTCGCTTGGCTGTGTGTGTAGCTGGTGAGACAGTGTGGGCGGGAGATGCAGTGTGTGAGGCTGGATGGCATGCAACATGCTGGGCTTGGGAGGAGTTGCAGTGTGCAGGGGAGTATTCCAGCGTCTGTGCAGGGCCTGGGCGCCCAGTGTGGCGGATGCCTGGCGCGGCCTATCCACCTCGGCTGCTCGCTTGGCTGTGTGTGTAGCTAGTGAGACAGTGTGGCCGGGTGATGCAGTGTGTGAGTCTGGATGGCATACAACATGCTGGGCTTGGGAGGAGTTGCAGTGTGCAGGGGAGTATTCCAGCGTCTGTGCAGGGCCTGGGCGCCCAGTGTGGCGGATGCCTGGCGCGGCCTATCCACCTCGGCTGCTCGCTTGGCTGTGTGTGTAACTGGTGAGACAGTGTGGGCGGGAGATGCAGTGTGTGAGGCTGGACGGCATGCAACATGCTAGGCTTGGGAGGAGTTGCAATGTGCAGGGGAGTATTCCAGGGTCTGTGCAGGGCCTGGGACTGTGGCGGATCCCTGGCTCGGCCCATCCACCTCGGCTGCTCGCTTGGCTGTGTGTGTAGCTGGTGAGACAGTGTGGGCGGGAGATGCAGTGTGTGAGGCTGGATGGCATGCAACATGCTGGGCTTGGGAGGAGTTGCAGTGTGCAGGGGAGTATTCCAGCGTCTGTGCAGGGCCTGGGCGCCCAGTGTGGCGGATGCCTGGCGCGGCCTATCCACCTCGGCTTCTCGCTTGGCTGTGTGTGTAGCTGGTGAGACAGTGTGGGCGGGAGATGCAGTGTGTGAGGCTGGACGGCATACAACATGCGGGGCTTGGGAGGAGTTGCAGTGTGCAGGGGAGTATTCCAGGGTCTGTGCAGGGCCTGGGAGCCCAGTGTGGCGGATGCCTGGCTCGGCCCATCCGCCTCGGCTGCTCGCTTGGGTGTGTGCGCAGCTGCTGAGACAGTGTGGGCGGGAGCGTCTCGCAACAGATCGGGGTCTAAGATGGAACAGGACGACAGACCCTGAGGTCACTCGTATGTGTAACCGGTGGCTGCTTCTTCCCCAACCTCACGCACCTTTCAGCAGCAGCTAAACTCTACCATAGGTCTGCTCCCACTGATAGCCGCTAGATCGCCGTGCGTTGCAAGGGATGGCCTTACAAGTTGCGTTTGCTGCAGCCCCGCGGTATACAGAAGGGGTATCCGCTCCTTAACACGGTTTCCTCCACATCAGCCCCTTGCTGCCAACGAATGCTGGCCAGTTCGTGTTTCAGGTTCCCGGCTGGCAGGCCATCTCGCGATAATATGCGGCTATTCACCTTTTCCTTGTCACCATTGTAATGAATGCACCCCAGGGGAGCCCCAGACGGTGTTCCCCCTATAAGAAGCCCTCCCCAACCACCATGTTGAAATGCACCCCCCACACACAGCATCACAGGGGGTAGGAAACAGGTTATTGGGACTTTAAGTGAAGCAGCAAGGACCGGGATAGAAGGGTACTTGATGTCTTCGAGGACAGGGGGTCAATGTTTCAATGGCAGGCCTGAGTAAAGGCTGGGAGTTATCTACCTCCGGGAGAGGATAGAACAGCCTGGATAGTGTGATAGTTACAGCTTCCAGTGGCCACTTTAGGTCCCTAAGCACACTGGGGCCACACAATCCCTGTCCCGATTTAAACATTGGGCGTCCAGGAATTTGCATTGGGAAACCTCGGGAAGGACGAATGCTTCAAGGAGGTAAGCCTGGGTGGCTTAACTAGAGACCCAGAGTTATAATTTGCACATAACACCAGTCACTGGCCCCTTAAATATGGATGAGGAGGATACCCCCAGTAGAGATCCTATCCAGGGCAGGGTATATTCATGTAGGTGTCGCAGACCAGTGCACGAGGACGAAGGGGCTGGGGAATGGGTCTTAAGGATAAAGGTGCAGGGGAGGCCGGGTGACTGCTTTAACACTCAGTTGCATAATTACAGATTCAGGACATCTGAGAAGATTCAAGTGCCGGATAACTGGTTGAGCACGAACTGGCAAAGGGTAAGAGCCAACCTCCGGAGAGAGGCACACACTTTAATGTTTCCCAGTTGCACTCTAGTGTACGCAGAGTTGGGATACGCATAGATGACGGAAGGCTTGGGGGGCAAGAAAGCCAAGATTACCTCAAAGGGATGGTGGGCAGGAGTGACTCAGGTTGCGAAATAGTACAAGGGGCGTGGGACTCCAATAATGTGGATCCCAGAAGATAGCTGAGGGAGGGAGACATTAGGGAAGAGGGCTACTAATGTGTTTATGCTTTATTGCAGAACACCCAAGGGATAACAATCATTGTTTACGGGGGGAGCAAATGGGTTGGGATGTATGAGGAAGGAAGCCTCTGCATGAAGGTCATCGAGGATACACAAATAGAGGATGTGACAATTGAGGTCGAACCTTCAACGAGTGCCTCAATAATAGGCTCTGGCAGAAATGTGCGATTTTGGCCAATGACAAGGGTTGGGACGTGGTAATGGCCCAAATGGGAGGGCCACAGACCGGGCCAGGAAAGGAAGGTCAACATATGGAAGGTCAACATATGGAACTGAAAAGGGGAAACTCGAGCTTGAGCTTGGGGTCCCAGGAATCTGGGTGGAGCATGGATTCCCAGGTCTTCAAGAAGAGTCAATGCAAAATGGGCAATGGCCAAAATGGGCAGAAAACGAAGAAGGACTGGGTGAATGAATTGGCAGCGGTGCCAGCACTGATTGGGAGGGCGAGAGTGTTGGCGACAGAGCCACTGCAAGTGAGAGCCCACCAGGAACAAGAAGAAATGGATAGGGTGCGGCACCCAAATAAAGAGTTCTACACACAGTATTACCAGGCCTTCAGTTGCACCCAGCCTGGAAGAAGTGGGTGAGTTTGTACAGGGTCAGCCTGAAAATCTCCACCTTTCCAGTACAGATGTGAGACCCTTCTGTGTAATATACCTTTGGAAGAACTTCATAGAAGCCTAATCAACATGGGCATGGTACGTTTGCAGATGACATACGCAATTTAGATAGAAGACAGTCCTGAAGAAGGTGTCATAAATCAAAATGCACACCGAAACCGGTTGACCGAATACGAGTAGACAGTGGACAGATTCCCACTGCATTTCCCATCCATCAGCATCAGGGAGATCCTTCAATAAACAGATCTGCCCTCAGTCCGCTGAGTCTTCATAATGTTTCCTTTTTAAATTGCTCTATTGAGAGGGCTCTTTCCTCCCTTTTTTATCATGGCATATTCAGACACAGTATAGGCTAATAAAGCAATCATTGCCAAAATATCTGTGGGGGTCTCTGCCCTGTTCTTGGTCAAATAACTAACACTAGCCCCTACCCGGGGCCACATCTGCCAAAGTCTTGCACACCACTACAGTCACAAAAAGACTACGAAAAGAGGAGATAACACACATTTAGAGTTCAAATAATTCTGATTTGGATGAACAAAGCAAATTGATGTTTCTCTGTACCTCCTTATTCTATCCACTTTTAGATAAGCGGCCCACCAGTGCTGCCTAGGGAAAGTGATCTAGAGAGGGGGGGCCAGAGAGAAACTTCTCTGCCCTCTTTTTATTCCTCTCTGCTTGTCAATATTATTTGATATGCATAAGCACCCAATTCAATGCACAGACACTAACAGGTGATATCCACTCTCCTTTGTACTTCTCCCTGGGTGAGATCTTTTCAGTACAACACATCGATGAGCAGCACTATAGATGCCCCTCATGTTTAAATGCATGGGTGATATGCCATTTCTCCTTTTGTGCTAATACACCTTGCTTGGGCATAACCTAGTCCTAACGACTGGCAAGCACTCAACCCTTAATTTGTGTGAGCTGAGTTTGTACAGGGCCTGAAAGAAAAACTGGAATTGGTTTTGGGTTGGATGCAAGCTGATGGCAGGGGAGGCCAAGTCCAGAGGAGCCGTGAGAGCGAGATGGGTAGTGCTTTGCAGCAGGTGGGAGAAGATACTGAGGGGCTGAAAGCAGGGGCAGTTTAATGATACAAGGAGGGGCAGCAGAAAAGGAACAGAAAGAGTAGCATTGGGACAAGTGTACCATAAGGTAGAGCATGGGCCCAGCAGTCAAGAATGGAGGGGTAGCTGACGAAGGAGGGGAAGAACGGTTGCCACAAATTATGTGAGCTAGCAGCTCCCGGCGGCGGTGAAAGAACACATACGGAAAAGGGCGTTCTTTGATATATTCTCCCTGCTTGAACAAGAGAGAAAAGGGTTTGACACCTTGCAGAGTAGCAAAGGTGGTGAGGCGGTTGAGGCAAGGAAAAGGGTGAGACCGAGAATGTGGATAAGTGGTTAGAAGCCTTCAAAATCTTGGCTCATGTAGCGGTAAAGAAATTCCCAGAACAGGCCCCAGCCCTTTTTGGTTATAGGAACTACATTATTAACAATTACATAAAGTTTGGAGGTTCGGGTTGCTTACTAAGGGACCAGAGTTTCAGAATGCACATGGCAGGTGACACACGCCTTCATAGGGACCACAAGTTGGTAGAGGAATGGTTTGACCCAAGGGCTGGCTTCTTGGGGAATGTTGCAAAGGGCAATTCACCGGGGGTGGGGAAAGGATGGGGGAGAACTTAATTTGCCAAACTTAGTCTCGGGGGTCAGGGTAGACAGGTGGCAATAGGGCAAGGTGGATGGGCGCAGGGTTTACTAAGGAGCAATAGGAGACCAGGGGCACTGAGCCCATTGCAATAGGGGCGAGGGAGAAGAGCAGGAGACTTTGGGAGAGGGGCACCGCTAGCCCGGAGGTCAGCAAATTGCCATAGGAACTTTAATGAAGGGATGTGCAGCTATGGAACTTCGGGCCGTTTTCCTCACATATGTGCGATTTGTGGAGGGAGTGGGGGGGCGCCCATGAACGTTCTGTGGCAAAGGTGCTTGCAACAATAACAGGGAGCAGGCAATGGGTGAATCAATAATCTGAGGGGGAATTTAGAAGGGGGAAGAGGTAGCAAAGGGAGAGAACACAAGTAGTGATGAGCACAGGTAGGGTGAAAGGTAGGTGGCTTAGCTACACCTGGGCACAGTGGACTGTAGGCTGGGGGGGCGAGAGAAGTGATGGCAAAATGATTCTCTTGTGGGTATATGTATCAACAGGCTGTAACATTGTGATCCGGCAATAACACAATGTGTCATATATTGTCTTTCTTTATCAGAGGGGGAGGGCGTTCGACAGGCCAGCGGTACACAGTCAACTGCGACAGAACGGAATATGGCACCAGGATTTTCCCATCGCGGTAATGACACCAACATCATGATAAGGAATCTGGTGGCAGTCAGCAAGGTGCAAATGGGAAACAGTAGACGTTGGGCTGACCTGTTGGTCAAGGGGCCATCTCCAATGAACTTGGAGAGGCTCCTGGGGTGGCTAGCTGAGTACCTAGTGGTGAAAGAAAGGGACTTGCTGGCGGACGGGTTCTTGATGGGCTTCAAAATACCATAAAATGGACCACAGCAAGAAAGGTGCACCCAAAACTAGATATCCACAAATGAGTATCCAGCTGTGGTAATGGAAAGGAGCAGAAAAGAGAGGTGCTTGTGAAGAGTGGCCGGCCCGTTCAGGGGCACACCACTGAAAAATGTGATCATCTCACCTTTGGGGGTGGTGCCTAAAAAGGAGAAGGGGAAGTTTTGCTTGATGGATAACCTGTCCTATCCGAAAGGGAACTCAGTAAATGATTGGTTGGATAATGAGGGATGCTTAGTGCACTACGCTTCATTTGACAAGACGGTGAACTTGACAAGAAGGGCTGGGAAGGGGGCTCTATTGGCCAAAGTGGACGTAGAACTGGCATTTAGGATCTTTCCAGTGCACCCTGAAAGCTTCCATTTGTTGAGATTTGAGCACATGATGACATTTTTATTGAAAGATGACTACCAATGGGTTGAGCAATCTCGTGCACCTACTTTGAGGCGTTTAGCTCTTGCCTGGAGTGGATATTGTTGGTACAGGTGTGGTAGGGGGAGATCATACTATTTAGATGACTTTCTATTTATAAAGGAGAAGGGTTTGGCTGCCTGCAAGAATTTATTAATGGGTTTTTATTAAACTATGTACATAACTGGGAGTGCCTGTGGCCAAAGGCAAAACGGAGGACCCATGCACAAAACCCTTGTACTTGAGGATGGAGATAAATACCATGCAGGGAATTTCAAGATATTACCCCCTGAAAAGGTGGCAGCATTCACAGACAGCATTGAGCTGGTGCTGGTAAAGGAGAAAGCGACTCTGAAGGAGATCCGGGTCCTGCTAGGGAGACTGAATTCTGCAGCCAGAGTGATTTCTACAGGGAGAGATTTTGCCCATAGGTTGGCAGCTGCCACTGCAGGTGTAACAGAAGGTGGGCATTTTATTTGTTTAAAAGCAGGGTTAAAGAAGAATTTGAAGATGTGGAGGGATATCATAAAAAAACTTCAATGGTGTACTAGTGTGGCAGACGCCTTGGGACCCCTGCGATCGGGTAAAACTGTTTAGGAAGACACCGTTTGGGGGCAGTCTTGGGGCAGGCATGAGGTGGGGCTAACTGGCCAAACAAATAGGTTAAAAAGAGTTGGTGTAAAAAACATATGTGTGTTGGAAGTCTTCCCAGTACTGGCTTTCAGTGTGGTCAGATAACATGGGCATGGTACAGGCGATTAACAATCAATCAGCACAATGTATAACAACGATGGGGCTGGTCAGACGGCTAGTGGGGGTCGGGCTAAAGCTGAACACGGAACTGAGGGCCAGACATGTGCCAGGAGTACCCAATGTGGCGGCTGATGCACTTTCTCATTCACAGATGACAAGTTTCAGACATGCTTGGCTTCAGGCAGAGGGTGCAATGACTCAATTCGACGACAGACTGAGGGAATTTGTGATGTGGAAATTAGAATGAGGTCACTAGCAGAAGAGACTTTTGCACGGGGGATAATAGAGAGCTACAAAATGTGCATCAGACTCTTACGGAGGTATCAACGGACATGGGTGGGTGAACAATAGCTCGAAGAAAGGGTGAAGGCCTTCATGCTGTGGGCAAATGACAATGGGGAGTCAAAGTCTTGGATCAAGAGCCACATGTCAGCAGTAGCGTTTCACAGCTGAGGGGGAGGGGAGACCCAACAATAGGTTTTCAGGTTAGAAGGGCGGTGCAAGGATGGGAGAAAGGAAGTACAAAGAAGGAAGGATAGCAGGCTACCCATCATTGTGGGGATCTTGCAATTGCTAATGGGCACATTGGGAGAAGTGTGCAGCTCCCCCTTCCGGGAGATCCTATTCAAGATCGGTTTCACACTACCATTTTTTGTAGCATTAAGGATCAGCGAGGAAGTTCCCAGATCGAAGAATGATGGTAATAAAGGGCACTACTCTGGGACGACCTATCAGAGAAGGGCGAAAGGATCAAGGTAACAATAAGGAAATCCAAGACAGACCAGGCAGTGTATGGGAAGGATTTGATACTGAACCAGGAAATAGTACTTCAAAGAGCTAGATACAGAGCAAACAGACGAATGGAATTAAAGCAAGAATCATCTGCTGCACAGAGAAATTTGAGAAACCTGAAGAGGAAGTACACAAACTGGGTTAGAGGTAGACGTGCTAAACTGTATCAATATGATTCTGAACTCATGTTGCAATCCCTTGCCTCAAAGAACACTGCTCTTATTTGGGGCTTTTTAAGCCAGGCTCAAGGAACATGTCAGATGAATGTTCAGATACATTCTGTCCCAGAGGAAGTGTGGAAGTTAAGAGTAAGTTACCGGTGCGATCCTGAAGTTGGAAGGCGCTAAGAAGCCACAAAGCAATATGAAATAATATGTGGTAGGGGGCAGCGACTGCCTAATGAGCCACAAATCCACCCGTCTGGCCTCGTAGAAAGGTAGGTTGAAAAGTCATCAGAATTTGGTCTTATGGTGTCAGTGCTCTCCCTGTACAGTAAAGCCAAAGCTACAATGTAATTTACAATACAAAGTCAGCGATCCATAAAATGGGAACAATTCTTTTAATTGCGCAGTCAGTACAGCCGACACGTGTTTCGACCACCACATGGTTGTCCTCAAGGCACGGTGAAGAGAATGACCGTCTCAGGTGATTAGGGTCTCGATTGAAGACATATGGAGGATGAAAAGGATTTTACATGGTGTGCAGTATCCTTATGTTCGCCTCGTAAGTCAAAATGAATTTAAATTTGGTTACGTCTTGTCAGTCAAAAGAATGGATGAATGGTCAGATACCATGCACTGTCAATAACTAGATCAATCCCTGCACAACGTTCAAAAGGAGCAACCGGTCACGAATCGCGTAATAGCACAGAGGAAGTGTGGACTGCCTATTACAAGTCTCTATATGCTGACATGAATATGCCTCAAATGTATGAATGTGACATGCAAACGGGTCGTTACAACTTCGAATTTAATACTGAAGATATCATATTGCAAATTAATATAAACTAAGTACGTCTAGGGCTCTGGGTCCAGACGGGTTATCCGATCTAATGATGAGATCTAATCCCGGGGCCTGGGTCATCATATTGACTGTAATATTCACCCAGGTGATACTCACCGGGAGAGTACCGGCATCAATGCAAAAATCGGTGGTGGTACCCTTGTATAAAAAGGGGGATGGCAAGCACCGGAAAACTGTAGAACGGTTACTCTCCTGGATGTTCCGGGCAAGCTCTTTGCTCGCCTACTTCTTAGGCATTTCACAGCATGGGTGAATGCTTCTCAAACCGCAGACCCGTTTCAACCGGGATTTCTTCCAGGCATGGGAACAAATGCAATAAAACAACAGGAAAGGGAAAGGCGACAGGCCATTACATGGCCTTCATAGGTTTTCAGGCCGCCTTCGACTCTGTTTCGAGGGAATTGTTAAGAGTTAAATTAAAGAATGCATCTTGCCCAACATCATTACCGCATTGGATTGAACAATTACATTCAAATACCTCAATTCAAGTAAAATGATCACTGAATGGAAACCTCTCAATACCAATCCACACTTACAGGGAGCCGAAAAAAGGCCGTATATTGGCCTCAGCTGTCTTCAACGTCTTTATAGGAGATGTGGGAGTTTCTTTCATGATGGTGATTTCCGACGTTCTTGTGTTGTTGGCGAAAACCCCCAGGGGACTCCAGGCATTGCTGGTATAATTGGAACACTATGTGGAGAAAAACGTTCTCTCAATTAACAAAAGTAAAAGCAAGATATTGGTAAATGCCAACACATATTAAGGTGAGAAGGCATTTAAGATGGTTTTTTGCAGGGAAACCCCATAGAAGAGGTAAACGAGTATAAATACTTGGGGTTAAATATTACCAATCACCCCTCTGATAAACCTCACCATACTGATGTGGAGGGGAAAATGAGGACAGATGCAGCCCAAGCCTGCATTATCATGGCGAAATATGGCACATTTTCCATTAAGCCTGCAATAATGCATTATAAACAGAAAGCGGTCCGACAGTAATTTATGGTGCGGAGTCGAGGGCATGGCAGAGTGACATCTATTGGTCAAGGCTTGAGGGTCTTTATTGGCGCAAAGTCTTACATCTGCCCAAATGCTTATCCATTTGTTGCTTTAGACAGGAGCTGGGCTTAGTATCTCTAAGTGCACTCTAAGAATGGAAAATTACATCCTCCTATCGCAAATGCCTTTTAGCAAAGGAGGACAAGTCAGTTATGCATATTGTTGCCATTTATATAACTGGAACGACCCATAAGCAGATGCATAAGTGGCAGGAAAAACCCTCTTGAGTATGAAAGAAGCTGGCGGATCCAAATCCCTTTTGATATCTAAGCCAGACGAAAAACATCTGAGTGGGATTGGATGCTCACCAGGTACTTGTGCACAAGAATGAACTCTCTCAAGGAACACACTTTCCTGCCTAAGAAAATGAACACAACCGAATCGTACTTAATGAAGTTTCCGACTGCAAAAGCAAGACATCAATATCTGAGGTTCATGGTGAATTTGTGTTATTGCTCGACCAAGAAGCATTCCTCAAGATGAAGGCTATTGCCGATTCTGTGAACTGCGCCATAAATCCGAGACTCTGAAACATCTGTTGACGGAATGTCACAGTTTCATGGAATTGAGAATGAAATATTTGTTACACTTTTTTTTATGACTTTTGCATAGTCACAGTAGAATGAATGTGGTACAAACTCCTCAATTGCGAACATGTTTCTTTGAAATTGGCGATCCTAAACTTCTTGCAAGTGTTAAAAATTATAGACACTAATGATGGAAAATTCACGTGAACCAACTAAAAGGAAATGCAAGTAGTGAAATGATCATTTCTTCTTCAGTTAAGTTTTTAGTTCTGATTGTGAAATTTTGTAATTTACAAATTGAAACATACCTCTCTCTCTTGTTCTTGTCTCTTTTTATTGTGCCACATGGGTTTCTTCTTTGATGCTTTGTACCACTTGTTACCACAACTGTATGGTTTATTTTATATCATGGACATGTAATTTACAAGAAACATATTTTTGAAAAGTTGACTTGTTCAGCTGAATCAAAATAAAAAAAATAAAAAAATACTGAACAAATTGGGGGTGAGCAGGTACTGTCCTGTTATAATAACCAGGGCCTATTCGGAGGTCAGGCCTGCAATGCAGGACTGCCTCCTCATAAACAAGGACGAGACACCACTGACCCAATACCAGTTTAGGAGGGTATTAGAGATGGCGGTGGACAAGGCGAAACTGTAGAGTGGGAAATATACGTCACACTCATTCGGAATGGGTGCTGCAGCAACCACCCATGACCAAGGGCGGTCTGGTGGATGAAGAAATAAGAACATCGGGAAGTGGAAATCAGACCGGTTCAGATTGTACATCAGGCACAGCGGGCGACACAAACAAAGCGGTGCTGCAAGTCTGTGACAATAAGGGGGCAGCGGTGAGATGAAGTAAATTAAGGACAAAAAAAAAGAAAAATAGGAGAGGATCTCGGATGGGAGGCTGTAGATGCGCTATCGGGGAGTGAGCCAAGGTGGTACCGGGTCCAGCAATAATCCCGAAGTTAAGTTAGGGAACGCCACCACGTCATGGTTAGCTAGTGTGGGAAAGGGCCAGAAGCGACGTAAAAGTAACAACCCGTAGGAGGTTTGAGAACGCTGCAGAGAAGGGACATCGCAAAACAAGAGAACGTAAGAAACTATGTGGGAGAGGGACGCCACGGCTTGCGGATGGCTTGGGGTAGTTGAGGGTGGGGGGAATGTGGTTTGTACTGTGGATGGATAGTATCGGCATATCAAAGATTATTTCATTCTCTCCTCAGGATCAAGAGTGGCGTGGGGTCTGGGCCACTCTTTTGTCACAAGAGCGGCACGAAGAGCAGGAAATGGAGATTGGAGGCGTAACTTGGGCCTGCAAAATATGTAATTGTATTGGTTCGGGACGGGAGGTATGCTCTGGGGGCAGTTAGAAGGGGAAGTGAGGGAGAAGATAAAACTGTACAGAGCACCAGCCATACTGGTGTAACACCTGGGCGGGAACAATTTAGTAAAGGGGGGGGAGGAGGAAGGTGTTACTTCAAAAGATGCAGGAAACAATGGTGCAATTGGGCAATATGCTGTGCTCTACCGAGTTACTATGGTCCGAAATAATATATAGACAGAGTTGGAAACGTTCTCACAGACAGAAAGGAGTAGAGGAATCCAGGAGGAGGTAGAATGCAGAGTTTAGGAAATGTTTGAAAGGAATGGGCATGCGTTACATAAGGCACACAGACTCCTGGCGACTTTGCAACAGACATGGGTCACTTGTCGGATGTGGGGATGGCAATTATGAGAATGGACATCAGGGAAGCATTAGAGGAATTGGGATGTAGATCTAAGGGTTTGACAGAGTGATGCAACAGAATGACATGAAAGGGAGAAGAAAAAACAACAGGAGGTCTTGATACCGTCAGAACGGTGCAATAAGGTGTTAACCAAACCTGTAGTGTGGTACTGAGGAACAGCGATTGCGTGGCAATGGCGGTTTGGCACTAGGAGGACTAAGGAACAAGGAGAAGAGATCAGGGCAAGGGCTTAGTTAGGTAGGTGATGGAGGAAGGTGGGGCACCTCCTCGGAGGGGCAGCCACAGAAGAGTCATGGTGGGACTAGGGCGGGAGGTGGAAGGGGTTAGCAATCAACAAGGTATAAGTGTGCAGGGAAACAAGTTAGTTCGGGGTCGGGTAGTGGACCAAAGACGCTGCAAAAGGGCACGTAAGCTGGGGAAGAAGTAGAGGACATAGAGGTTGGAAATAAAGGAGACAATGAAAGGGGTAAGAGAGAGGGGGAGAGTAGGAGAAACCAAAGGATGCAGTAAGAGGTCAGGAAGCCAGGCAACCCAAGGATCGGAAAGAATGTAAGAGGTCAAGCCACCTGGGGAAGTGAGGAACTGGGGAAGAAGTCGAGCCACTGGGGGGGAATAGTTGGGAAGAAGGCCATACCACTGGGGTGGGAAGCAAGAAAGTAGGGAAGAGGACAAGCCATTGGGGCAAACATTTAAGGGGGTGGAGGGAAGGACGCCTGGGGAAACCTCAGTAAAGGAGTAACTCTGTAAGAGGACAAGACTCCTGGGAACCTTGTCATTGTGTAAGAGGTCAAGAAACCTAGGAATTGTTTAACTGAGCAAGAGATCAAGGCACTTGGGGATATGAGTAAGAGGTGTAAGAGGTCAAGGCACCTGGGCAACGTGTAATTGTGTAAGCAGTGAAGAAACCTGAAATGGCCACTGTCCACAAGAAGGAGATCAGCTGGGAAAGGTTATGAATGGGTAAGGGTGCCAACTCAGAGTAGAACCCTGATGCTGCACTTTCAAAGGCAGAACACCTGTAAGTTACCTGCCTGCCCAATAAAGCAACTGTGGCCTTATCCAACCACAAGTTGTTGTCTACTTGATATTGTTGTGGGGAGGGGTGGGGCTAAATCAAGCAAGAGATCGACAAGGGTCAAAAAGGTGAGCAGGTGCTCAAAAATGGGTTTGGGGGGGCCTCGTTTGGGCTGTTCCGGCTATGCCAGTGGTCGTGCTGAGCAACGGGAGGCTTTGGTGGCTCCTGCACTAGCTGCGACGCACAACAGGCCTCGGGAGAACCCTGCCCCCATGCATATGGTGACACCAGAGGCAGACAGGGGGGTGCCAGGTAATGAGGAAGTGGGTAGGGATTAGCGGTCGAAGGTGTGAAAGGGGAAAGGAAGGGGAAGGTAGGGAGGTGACCCAACCCACAAAAGGGGTTTGAACCCAGCACCCGCAGGCAGTCACCCTCTTTCTCCATGCTATGCAGCGAGGATAAGCGAAACCCGGCTACCCATGCCGATTAAAATGTTTCACAATGTCTCACTGTTTAAATTGTCTTATGGTCTATTTTACAGAAGCGTCGTCGCAGTGGACGTACATGGTGCATTCAGGCTGGAAGTGCTGACAGGAAGTGCAAGGGACTGTGCAGTCACCAAGGTTAACAGCCGGCGGCGGGGCCTAACCTCCAAAGAGCCACGGGTCATGTGCTGCAGGTGGGATTGAAGTGGTTGCACAAAGAGAAATGGCGGGACTAGGGCTGGAGCGGAAGGAGTTAGTGAACAACAAGGTATAAGTGTGCGGGGAAACAAGTTAGGTCGGGGAAGGGGCAGTGGGCCAAAGACATTGCAAAAGGACACGTAAACTGGGGCTCGGGGGGTAGTAGAGGACATAGAGGGTGGAAATAAAGGAGATGAAGAAAGGGGTAAGAGAGGGAGGGAGAGCAGGGGAAACCAAGGGATGCGGACAGAGGTCAGGAAACCGGGGAACCCAAAGATCGGGTAAGAGGTCTAGAGACCCTGAGAAGCAAGTAAAGCATGTAAGAGGTCAAGCCACCTGGGGAAGTGAGGAACTGGGGAAGAGGTAGAGGCCCCAGGGGGTAGGAGGGAGGAATAATAGTGAAGAAGTCAACACTACCGGGTCAGGAAGCAAGAAAGTGGGGAAGAGGATAAGTCACTGGCGGAAACATTTAAGGGGGTGGAGGACAGGCTGCCTGGGGAAACCTCAGGGAAAGGAGCAACTGCGTAAGAGGACAAGAAACCTAAGGAAATTAGCATTTGTGTAAGAAGTCAAGACACCTGGTTAAATGTGTAATTGTGTAAGAGGTCAAGAAACCTAGGAATGGATTAACTGAGTAAGAGGTCAAGGCATCTGGGGATATGAGTAAGAGGTGTTAGAGGTCAAGACGTATGGGCAACGTGTAATTGTATAAGAGGTCAAGAAACCTGAAATAGGTGGTGTTCTGGGAAAGGTAATAAATGTGTAAGGGCACCAGCTCAGAGCAGAACTCTGATGCTGCATGGCTGAAAGTGGAACACCTATAAGTTACCTCCTGCCTAATGAAGCAGCTGCGGCCTTATGCACTCACAATTTGTTGTCCGCTTGATATTGTTGTGAGGGGGGGGGGGCAATGGGACATGGTGAGGAGGGGTCTAAATCAAGAAGGAGATAGACATGGGTGGAAAAAAGTGAGCAGGTGCAGGTACTCATAAACAGGTTTGCGAGGGGGCTTGTTTGGGCTGTTGCAGCTATGAAAGTAAGTTCATGCTCTTGAGCTAAAATGTGTCCTTTTTTAGCCTTTTCAAATTGATCCCACTGTGGTACAAATCAATGGGAAATGAAATGTTGCTTCTCATTTCTGTACCTCCTCGCCTCACTCCAATGCCATAGAATGCACCGTGTGCTCTGTACAAGGAAACCGGTAGAGGACACTGGCGGTGAGTCATGTAACTCAAACAGTGCAACGTGAAACATGCCTGGCAAAGCCAGAGTTGCTAGACAACTGTTCCTTTGGGATGTCTTGCTCTGGGGTGCCTGCAAACAATGCAGTGATGTGGTCCATCTCTTGGTGAGACAGATGGGGGCTTGTGGTGGCACTGGTAGCAGTGCCAGGGCCCACATTCCCTATTGATCCACTGGTTCTTCATGATTGTGCAGTGATCCAAGCATGGGATTGACCCTGTGAACCTAGTTACCAGCCTGAGGTTGACCAAGGAAACACAGAAGCCTGAGTGTGCAAACATGCAAGCCTGGGTCTAACCACTTCAATATGGCCGCTTGGTTGAGCATTGCACAAGCATGTAATTGACGCTGTAGACTAGGGCAGACCTTTTTAACAATAAATCTTGGGTGTGCTTTCAACATGATGAAGTGAACCAGTGTGCGAAGAGCGGCAAGCATGGGATATGCAGGGCGGCCTAAGAGCACAAACCAACCGGGAAACAGGGCCAGTGAGCACCCCAGCTGATAAGGTTACATGTGTATAACTCCAGGAGCCTCTGTGATTAGACATACATTGCTCACTAAACTAACCTCTCTCCAGTAGAAGTTTCACTCAGTAAACCGCCCGAGTCGATAATAGCATAAGCCCTCCTAAAAAAGAACTCATTCTTGAATCATGAACCCATTGACCATGAGGAGTTTCATTCACAGATTGAGGATTGTGTGTCAATCACTTGAAGTAGTCCTCACCTGATGCTCATCCTCGCCCAAAGTTAGCCACACTCACCAGAGGAATACATAAGATGCACTCACTGTGAGCAACTAGAACAGAATCAAATGAATTGTAAAATGGGATCTCATTACAAATGCAACACTTTATTTAAAATGAACCTAAACGTCCCATAAAAGAAATCACCCTCTTATAAGCGAGCCAAGCACATTCAAACCGTGCCCTGCGATTTTCCACAATGCAACATTTGGCACAGATTGACACTTGCCAATTCTATATACACCACCGCCCGGTATAAATACTTAATTTGATGTCTGAGCTCAGACAGATTCAGTTATCGTTCGTTAAATGTTTTAGTGCATTTTCCCCAGTATTGCTGATAGTACCAGGTGGTCACCGTGTGGTGTGCCGTCGATATGTGGGTGTCTTTCACTCTGGACTATTTGAGCTAGTTCCTCGCCTTCCTCAGGCTGTGTAAGAGACGGACAGCTGCCGCAAGCCTTGGGACTCACTGGAGAAGGCGAGGGGGACCAGAGGCTGACCCACTGGTGCTGCCGGCTTGATATAGGCTGCAGCAGTACACCCCGTTTCGGCACCGCCGGTTCGGCGCAGGCCGATTCGCCGCGACCAGTTCGATGCTGGGATGTCTTGGCGCGCCGCACACCAGTGCACATTGCCTTAGCACCATACCTATATGCACACACACAGACCCTGCGTGCAACCAAGCGTCATACCTACATGCACACACGGAGCCTGCGTGCAGATCCCCCTGCGTAATACACAGATTCCGAACGAGTGTACATCCCAGTTTCAATCTGCCCCCTCCGAGTGAATGCACGCACTGTAAGGCTATCCTGGCTGCAGAAGAAATAACTACATCTCCTTCAATGCACAGTGCATACACTCCAGCCACGGGAGCAAAAGCTCGTGCACCACTGTACTATCAGGTTCAGTGCCAATACATACCAGGGCATGGTCACTGCTTTGCTCTCTGTTACAGTGCCAGGACACCAGAGTGCACACTTCTCGGTGCACGTTCACCACACATTTCACCCCAGCCTACATGCGCAAAGTGCCCCCTTGATACCCGTTCTCCCATTTTGGAGTAGGACATTTCTGTGCAGCCAGTTCGGTGCAGGCTGCCGTGCCGAACCGGCTCCTGCGCCGAACCGGCTGCGCCAAATCGTCCCGCGCCAAACCGGATGCGCTGAAATGTCCTGCTCCGCGGCTGCAGCACTCTGCTTCTGCTACGCCAATTCACATGAGGTGGACGCATGCGGTACAACCCGCATGCACATTGCCTGCTGCAGCCCTAGACCATGAAAGAGGACCACACAGACATAAGATGGCCAATATGACTTCAACTCCAAAAATCCAACTTTACATATGCTTACAACCGTACCACACATCAGGAACATATCTTTTGGCTGCGTATGGATTCTGTGTGACTATTTATGCCTACATCACTTCCCCAAGAGTTTTTAAGACTCTGGAGTTCATTACAAGTATGCCGGTCCAGAAACAATGGTGCAGGTAAGCTTACAGGCACCGTTGTTTCCGCACCGGCATACTACAGGTCTGCCTGCTGGAGATGCCGTGCCCAACAGGTCTGACCCTGCCAGGCACAGCGGCCACAATAGGCAGACCATCACGGAAGCACCGGCACCGTTAGCAACGGTGGCGATGCTTCGCGGTCCCCACTCCCATAGAGTTCTTCCCGGGACGCCAGGGATGTAATCTCCCGGTGGCACCGGGAAGTCAGGCACCAGCAGTTTTTTATGGGTCCGGCAGCAACCCACCGGTAGCACCGCCAGGGTTACCGCCAGACTTGAAATTAGGCCCTCTGTCTTGCCACATTTAGGCCCTATACTTCCACCATGAAACCCCAGCAGTCACGTGTGACTAATGTCTGAATACTTCATTTAAAATGTTGCTTGTTACCGAATGGGGTGTCGACAACATCTGAAAGATACCCCCAAATCAGCGGTCTTATTGCATCTGATTTGTTTTTAGTATTCCCAAAGCCTATTTAATTGTTTTTAATGATTCAGTCGTTTCCTTGTAGTTAATGCACAGCGGCAACATTGGAAACGCTGGCTCTGCTCGACTGTTTAAAGCAGCACTATTTACAGTGATGCATGAAAGATGCTGCACATGAAGGAAGGTGCATGCACTGTGGCATGCAGTGCTGCCACCCTTTGTACTTGGAAGCCATCATATTGAACTTAGTGGTGACATGTAGAGCCCCCTGTAATTCTTATAATACGTTCAAGAACGTGCTGTTTGCATTATGTATGTGTTGTGGCACAACCCCACCAACGCCATCTAAAGAACCATAGACAGTGTGTACCCGTACAGGGCCTCTTCTATTGGGTATATCGGTCTACTACCCCGCATAAAAGATGGCTGCCTCCAGGGGTGTTGCTAGGTCTGGAAACTTGGAAACGATCCAGGGCTACGCTACTGTCAGGACTCGGGGTTAGCTAGCCTTCTGGTTGTAGCCCCTGAGCTTCTATCCCGGGCTATAACCAAAAGACCCAGGGCTATAGCCCCCTCAGCCCCCCCCCCCAAACCCCCACCACCAATGCCTTTGGCTGCTGTCTGAACGGGTAATTGCATAGCAAGTGCAGAGGAGGCTCCTCAAATACCTCCCCACTGCACTGCACGAATGCCTCCTGGAATGAGTGTGGAGTAACATAAGTTACCCAGAGCTTGCCACCCACAGGCCAATTATCCAGATGGCTGATGCCTCGAATAAGATATCCAACATCGTGAAGGATGCTTTACAACAGCCCCTGATAAGAAAGTGCGCTACCCTCCTGCCAGGCTTATTATTCGCCCACGCGGTGCTGCCACAGAAGGAGTTTGCGGGAGATTGAGAGGAGAGACAAAACAAGAGGGAGAGGCTAAACTAGAGAAAGAGGAAAGACGGAAATGGAAAGGAGAAAAGTAAGGGAGATTTCAAGAGCAGAGGCGAGAGAACATGAAGATGCAATACATGAAAGATAATTGTGTGAGGGAGTCTGGGCTGAGCGACACTTTTGAGGTTGTCGGGTTAGGGGCTATGCAGTCTCCTGATCTCCCGCAATGAAGCGGCCTGGGACATGATCCTCGTGGATCAGTTGCCTGCTCTCCTAACATACTAGCAAACCTCATTTGGATGAGTTTGTCCTCCTTGGGCTCCTTTTCACATCAAATAAAACATATTGGCTTTACTGGGATCCCCCTACAGAATACCTGCCTGCTCACAGCACTCGCCCTGTGACCAGGGGCCCGCTATTCCCTGCCCCCACCTACCACCCCCTTCCAGCAGCCACTGCCATTAACAGAGGTTGGTGGGGCTCGCAACTTTGCAAACCCGTGCTCAGGGAGGTCTCGGAATAATAAATGATGACCACCACTCCCATAGTGCATTCCATGTGAATTCTGATATGGCCGCGGTTCCTCCCTCATCTGCAAAGATCATCTTGCCACAATGCTTTTCTCATGTACTTTCCTCTGTGCCAATGCTCCATGGTGTCTTATTGAATTGTTTGCACTACTGTATTGGCCCCCCTGCATCCTAGATGGTTCACCCGCTGTATTGCTTGCCCCTACTGAATACTATGTTCTTGCTTCATCGTGGATTCATCATTAACCAACTCTATCTTTCTCCCTGGTTCATCCAAGATAATTTGTCGGGCTCTGAACTTGATGCCTGGTCACCCTTCGTTCATTGTTGCCCAACTGTGTTCTGCTACGTGGAGTTCTAGATGAATTGTCCTCTCTTGTGCTCAGTGGTTCATCCCTCGTGGCTCATCTGCAGAGGCTCCTCCTTGCCCCACTGTGTTTGTCTCCCTCGTCTTCTAGATTGTAGCCCCACGTTACTATTGGCTGCCCCATGATTTCCTTGATCGATTGCTTTCACCAATGCATTAATGCTCCCTGGTGAACTTGAATAACTGTTGCCGCAGTGTAGTATCTCCCTGGTGTCCTAGATGAGCTGCTCATATCTATTGTTGGTGTCCAACATTAATTGTTGCCTCACAGTGATTCTACGCATTAGTGGGAGCCTTAGCATTGTTATCTGCTCCCTGCCACTGTCCGGTGAGCCCATGCCGCTACCCACAAGACTTATCCCTTAACGTAAGTAAACAGCCCCCTAGCATTAAACGATTCTCAGAGAAAAGCAAACAGCCCCTAACTCCTGAACCAGAGAGAAGGGTAAAAGCAGAAGAGAGAAACAGGTAAGCCAATGAGCCAATGAATCAATCAGCGAGAAACACTAGCAGTAGCCCTAACAAGCCACCTAAAAGAACTCCATCATCATTCATCTCAAGATGCCTGATCAGGCCACTTACAGGCCCGGAAACAGGTGACACTCTTTCAACACAAGCCATCAACTGAACTTACAGTGGTCTGAACCAAATCAAGAGATACAACGCCAAGCCACAAAGACTTGCATCCTCAACCACGGGCTCCTCACCGCCAAGCAAGGAATAACCAGAAATGTCTCCCTCCAGCAGTCAACACAGATGACACCTTTCCTCATGAAACACCAGCCTACGACTGTTGAGGGACAGGTGAACATGCCATCTATAGCTAATGCCCCTCCCCGGCCCCAATACTGCCCAGTCGAGAAACATTATTCACGGAGGCAACCATACTGCCCATACCCCAAGCAGGTTCAGCAAATGATGAGCACGATGTGAGCTAAAGATGGCGCGAATGACCAGACAGACGATAGAACCATATACATGCATGCACTAGACATGAAGCACACGTGCACTCAACACAATGTTTTTGGAAAACTACTGTATTCAGCATCCCTTCATTTATTATAATCCTATGATGGTTTGCAGTACTTCTGACTCGTCTTCAAAAATCAGCAGCATGTCATCTATATACCGTGCCCAAAATTTGATGTTGGGTGCAAAGGGATTGTTTATGTTTATGTTTATTATTTATATTGCGCTCCAGGTACCCAAAGGCTTAAGGGTGCAGACAACAAAAAACAAACAATACATAACAAATATTACGTGAAACAGGCACAATATATCCACAGCAATATACAAAACACACGGCTGCAAAAAACAGAGAATAAGGAGACCTTCTTAAACCATATGGATGATCAAATGATCAAATTACAGCTGGAGGAACCCCTTGGGATGCATCTGCACAGTCTTAGAAACACAGTTAGGGTACTAGTCCCGCAACCCACTAGGACACAATCCTTGTTGCCATGCAGGCTCCAGTCTTTCAGATCCAGCCTACGGAGAATTCTAAGATCCGATAGTCTGACCACACCCGGTCCAGTTCTCTGTCTAAGCCAGGCTAGGACCTTAATCTGCAGGGCTTCTTTGGGTTCCTGACCATTGACCTTGCTGATATTAGTAATAATGACATTTCTCTGGTCCAGAACAAAATCCTGAGTGCTCATGCCTTCTATTTTGGGCATATAACACTTTCTTATACACAAGTTCTGGGAAGATCCCAACTTGGGAAGGGCATTCATCTGTATGGAAGGTTGATAAGCCTCCTGGCCCAATTTCTGCACGGATGCTGGAATGGCAGCAGATGGTTCCGGGGTAGAAGTGACAGTGTTGGACTTTTGTTAATAGGGAGCCTGACAAGTGTCAGAATTTCCCTGCTACAATGGTCAGATTGTGAGGCCTTGTCCAGCCACTCTTTTTGAAAGTTGACTTGACAGGCTTTATCCAAGTTACCTGTCCGGATCCAATCAATTGGACTAAAGGATTCATTCGTTTGTGAGGCCATGTTCTTACTCAATGAACATGGATCCACAACCAGTTTCCTTAGTGAATCCACTAAAAGGCCCAGATCGAAAGGGCTTGTGCATAGCAGCAGCTCCTTAGCAATACTGGCCATGAGATCCGGCCATTGATCTGGGGGGGATGGAAAGGATCTAGTCTCCTCTTGCGGGACACCAACAGAAGACTTCGGATGCTCTATATTGTTTCCTGTGGGATTCTCACCCCCCTCATAGGCAGTGGAGACAGCGGGATTGATAGCGCGCTCCATGGTGATACTGTTATTCATTCCTGAGACCGTCCCCGGGGCTACAGGGACTGTAAGCAATTCAGATTCAAATCGCACATTCTGCAATCTTCGTCTTTTCCGGGTACTGAGAGTCAGGACCTCCAGTACCTTATCTCTTGCAGGCGAGGGAAACGAGGTTGCAGGGCCTGCCTGTCCCATTTCCATTTCAATCTGACTTGTGAAAACTTTATCACCACACCCAGGGGTATAACAAAACTGCTCCTGGTCTCTTGATTGTAAATTGTGGACACCCCCTTTTTTACTAGTGGCCATAAAGTGTACTATTGCTTGCACTATTCCTTACACAAGTTGTAATTAAACAATGCGCAAGCAGGAAGGGGTCCGGCTGGGCGTGTATGCAGCCCCTCTCTCCAGGCAAAACTATATCCATATGAGAGACCGCACGCCACCGCTCTAGCTGACCTGAGCCTTCCCAAGCTGAACAGCCAGAAAGAGGGAAAGGCAAAGGAACGGAGCACAACAGAAATATGAACGGTGCTCTGTGTCTTTTCTTCTCCGGCAGCCTGACTATAATGCCTTACGTGCCTTACAAGTACTCACCGGCTACCGGCTCAGGGCATTTAAAGGCAGCAACTACGAGGCACATGGGCAGAGGGAATTGCAGTGCTGGACACCTTATCCCGGTGCTGTCAATACTGGAGGACGCGACCTCCGCGGGAGAGCTGCACAAGATTGCAGCCGACACGCCAGCAGGAACATGCTGATTAGAGGAAAGGTCCTATAATTTCCTGTGGACGTCAAGCGGCACGGCAGGAAGGAACACTACTGCCGCTTCCGACATCCAAAAATGTCCTGCATGTGATTGCGTGCCGAGTACACTGTATGCCGTTCAAAGTTGACTACATATAAGTCTTCCAGGCTCGGAGCAAATGTTGTTCCCATAGCTGTGCCTGACACTTGTTCAAAGTACTACTCAGCAAACATAAAAAGGTTCTTCGTGAGTGCAATCTCTGCAAGCTGGAGAAGAAAGATCATCAGTATTGCTACTTCTCGAGTTCTTGTTTTCAGAATCTTGCCAATGACAGTAACGTTTCTGTCTGTGGTATTCAAGTGTAAACAATTCTACATCTAAAGTCACTAGATATTGGGTCTCAGGATTGAAAGTCAATTCCTTCAGTACATTTAGTACTGCTGTTGTGTCTTTCACATAAGACTGCATTGTAGGGATTTCTGAAAAAAGTAGACAAACTCTGATATGGTTCTAAAATGGAACCAATGCTGTATACTATGGGCTGTCCCTGAGGACTTGCTATTCCCTTATGCCCTTTAGGAAGGGCATGAAACATGGGTATTCTCATCTGGTGTGTGAGGGCTAGATGTTCACTTCTAGTGAAGTCATTAAAGCAACTTCTGTCCTGAGATTCAATTTCCGCCACTTTTTCAAACAAAATAGATTCCCTGCTTCTCCCTGTCAGTGGAGGGTAGAATTTAGAGGCAATGTGTAGGTCAGTCACGTCTTTATGATGGCCACCCCCCTCCAGATCACTAAAATACTGCTTGAGACAGACTTTCCTAATTAACTGGGTCAGTTCTATTCTAGTCACAAAATACTCATAGGGAGCTCTAGGTACAAAAGACAGCCCTTTTTGTAGGACCTTCATTTAATCTGGTTCCAAGATGTAGTTGGAGAGGTTGTTCAGTAATAATTGACTGGAGAGCCAATCGCCCTCTCCCTCAGTTCCCAGTTCTCCTCAGTGAGCCCTCCTGCCACGGCCCTCGGCTGCAGCCTTTCTTGCGTTGCCGTTCTGCATTTCTCCCCATTTGATTTTGATTTGTTGGTCCTGAAACTGAACTGTTCTCTCCTGAGGTTGTCCTGTCGCTCCAGTTGTAGATGTCCCAGCACAGCCGACTCCCTCTGAGCAGGCACTTGAGACACTCCAGTTATTGTGGTGAGGTCTTCGATTGTGTTTTCTATTCTGCCACTTCTGTTGTAATGGCTCTGTTGCAAGACCGTAGGTACTTGAAGCTGTGGCTCCTTTGGATTTTACAGAGTGTGGAATTATCATTGCCATGGCAATGACATGGTGGAACTGAACATGTCCCACGTGATACGCAATCACAAGTTGAGTCAAAGGAAATAATTGTTATGATCTTCTGTTCCATGTCCTGAGCGGGTGAACAGAGACAGAAACCGCTGAGAGATGAACACTGGCAAGTAAGATTTTATTCCTCCAGGTAATCATGAGGTGGGAGCTAGTATTTAGCTCTATTATGCACATGTTGTAAATGCTACGATTATGGCAATGTAGCGCCGCGCCTCCGCAGGCTGCAATTGCAGTGGTATACATTGCTGATCAAACTTTCTCTTGCAGGTAGTCCTACAAATGACAATGATGATTGACTCACTCATATTTTGAGAATGATGCCGTCCCCATTACAAGCATTCCATGAGTACGTGGAAATAATGTATGGACTTTGCTGTAATTCTATGCAAGTCCTTTTCATATAGAATGGTGACAGATATGATTGGTGGAATCTGTGTTTGTGTCTCCCTCGACAGATAATGAGAGAAGGCCTTGATCAAGAAAGGGTGATTTTTGATTTTTGAGAGAACCATTTTGCTGATTAGAGCTAACAGGGAGTACTGTGTAGCTATGTTGAGTAAAAGAACTTTGTGAGTGGTTGCGAATAATGTATTGTAGACCTACAAGTAAAAAAAGAAGCATTAATTAAAGGTTTGTTATACAGACTGGTGTCTGTATAGCATTTTACGGTCCTAAAGTAGGCGACAAAAAAATAACTCCAAACGTCACTGAAACAGGTCGACCATACAGTATGGGATGGCATTAGTTTGAATATGCTACTGTGAGAAACTTGAAGGTGTCTCCCTAGCTAGTCCCTGGGGATCTGTCATCCAGGTGGCAAGGACACGGCCATCGCTATTGGATCCAGTTCCTGGGGGTGGACCAGTGAGAGAGGATCACCTGGATGGGGGGGGGGGGGTCCTCAGGGAGTGGGAGACCGATGGATGAGACACGGTATCCCCCTTCTTTCAACACCTTTTCCCTTTCCAACACAAACACTTTCGCACAACACACAAGAGAACGGACTAACACCAGAGTCTTTTACCTGACATGTCCCAATACCCAATAACTAACACACACACACACACACACACACACACACACACACACACACACACACACACACACACACACACACACACACACACACACACACACACACACACACACACACACACACACACACACACACACACACACACACACACACACACACACACACACACACACACACACACACACACACACACACACACACACACACACACACACACACACACACACACACACACACACACACACACACACACACACACACACACACACACACACACACACACACACACACACACACACACACACACACACACACACACACACACACACACACACACACACACACACACACACACACACACACACACACACACACACACACACTTTTGTTTGTTGTTAAATACGTCAGGCCCTCAAAGGCAAGAGACTTTCAGGAAAAACGAGACTTGGCCATAGTGGAACTGTCGACTCGTCCTGGGAAAGCTCGAGTGTGTGCTGTGCTCCAAGATCCCACCTTACCCCGTGCTCAAAACGTGGGGAAGGGAGACCCAAGCTACCGCATTCTGACATATTATTTGATAACACATTTCTTTTCTTGCAAACCATCCCACACCCCTTTTTGTATTAGTTGTAAGGTTTGGCAATAGGTTTCTGAATATAGGCCCTTTTTATTTGACACACGCCACAAGGACTGTCTTATTTTCATCTGATGGTCGACGCTTGCTCCCATCTAAGATTTAGGTTTAGATGAGGCATTTTTCCAACCTGCATACAGTTAATAAACACCCTTAAACTGTGATCACTTGTGTCTGTCTTTACTGTTGACACCCTGAGTTCCTTACGCTACCCATACAGAACCAATCTCAATATATAACATTGATCTGGGCATTTTAAAATTGGGGCTGAAATATACCCTAATGGCTCTCATGGACGAGGCTAATACAGGATGGTACCTCAATGGATGATCCCATTTTTAAGATCTATTTTCTTAAAACATGTCTTCATTTTGGACACAGTTATGTTCATTATTTTTATAGTGATTGGTGTTTCTTTTGGTTACCCCACATGAAGTGCAGTGTGGCTTCGTTGGTTCACTTTTTATTTTTCTATCCACTGTTTTAGATAGGCGGCCCACCACCAATTACTGGGGTGAGGTTAAGTGGTGTGAGGGACAGGTAGTTTTTCTCTGTCTCCTATGGAGAGGTGGTAGAGGCGCGCGTCATGTCTGTACATTAGAGAATCTACGCTGTTTTGGGTATCCTCCCCATTTCTTTGTGTGATAATATTGTTCAGTCTGCGGGCAGGTCCTGATAAATTGATTGTTGATGGCCCTCTTGTGTGTTTTGGGGTTTAGACCTACATCATTCCACTAATGAGTATGAGATGGTGAATCTGGGTTCTCCCAATTACTTGCAATAACTTGGTGGCTTGTTTTAGATTTAGGTGGTGTTAGAAACAAAAAGGGGGCATACTTACTTCACTTATCAATATCATGGTGGATGGTTTGTAGAGGAGTGTTGATGATGAAGAACTAATATTGATTGAAGGGTTTCCATTGCACTAACATGGGTTCCAGGGATTAAACTTGTGAATTACATCACTCAAAGGCAGGCTGGACTTGCAGTAATGCATTATACAGTGTACCCCTGTAAAATATCCAGTTAAAATATAACACCGAACATCTGTCTCTGCAGCATATTGGGTCCACTGGTGTGCGGCACCGGCACACAGCGTATTCTATAAGCGGAGCCCATTCCAGGCGGAGTATTCTGAAAAACTGTGGTGGTCACTGGGCTGCGACTGGTGGAGAAGCCGCAGAGGTAGATGCCATAAAACCAGTGGAGAATTAGCTGCCACAGGCCAGTTGGTTGGATAGAGGAGCTGGCATTGCCTGAGGTGATCAGTGTATGGTGCATCAGACTGACCAATCGGCTCCACCCCTACCCAGGTCAGCAGAATAATCCAGGCTTCCAGCCGGCAGTCACTCGGAATTGATTTTGGACTACAGGACTTGCATAAAGTGGGCGAAGTGGAGGCCAGGGAGTCTGAAGCAGAGGATGTTCTAACTACTATGCTCAGTCAGCTATGAGACGGCATGCTGCACACCAGACTCCTGGGAGATAGAGTGGAAGATGCAGAGGGGAGATCCTGATGGAATAATGTCAGTGTTGTGGACCTCCCCGAGAGAGCCAAAGGCCCCTCGGTAGAACTCTTTATGGAATCCTGGTTTAAGACTCTAGTGGGGCCCACCAGCCTGTCCAACTTATTCTCCATTGAGCGGGCACATTGGGTGTGGGCCAAGACCCTGCCACCCGGATCCCCACCTAGAGCTATTGTGGTAAAGATCCTTAATTACTGCAACGTGGGCATGATCCTCCAATCAGCTAGGTAGAAGGGGCCCTTGAATGGCAGTGGTCCAAGACTGCAGTCTTCCCTGACTTCACCTGGGGTACAGAAAGCCAGGCGATCATTTGACTGCGTAAAGAAACAATTGTTAGCAATTAATGTAAAGTATGCCCTGTACTATCTGGCCAATCTGAAAGTCTACCACGAGGGCCATTCGCCGTTCTTTGTGGAACCCGACAGACATGGGACAAACAAAGGGTGCCAGCGGTTCCTTACTAGCCGCTGGGGCCGCACTGATGGACCAAAGATGTTAAACATCCAGGATTCATAGACCACCACTCCGCCCTAATGAACTTAGATCCCCTAATTGACTAAATGGGGAACATTCAGAACCACAATCTATATGGATGGGCAGTGAATGCAAAACTGTGGTTGGGATCTTGGGTTGGTTAGTTCACGTCGTATAGGGGATATGTGGTGGTCAACGGAGGGGCAGTCATTTCATTTCACTCTTCCATCCCCACAAAGTATTGATCTAGTTATTGGTTGACGTTGGCCGAAGGATACACTGAGTTTGATGGATGTATGGGGTGGGGGGAAGTTGCTGGGGAATAGGAAAGACTAAGAAAGTGGAACTGGATGCAAGGGGCAGGACCCTGCTATTGGTTGGGATATTCCGTGGAGAGACACTGGGACTTCTTAATGGTTATGCCGCCTGCCTCCCGGGAGGGACCTCCTGCTTGAGCTTTAGAGGTTACTGGGGGGCATGCTGTGCATTTCTGGATTGCCGGGGAGATCTTAATGATGTGATGTGTAACCTTGATAGGTTCCCCGACACTGTGGGTTGGGCCCACACCAAATGTAACGTCTTTACGACCACATTGGGCCTCACGGATATATGGCAGGCTCGTAAATCCTCAGACAGAAATAACGTAATGATACCTGGGGGGGCACTCCTGTTCCTTTTACTCAAAAGTGATACATTAATATGTTGGTTAGAGTTCATGTATTTGTGTAAAACAGTGATATTCAATCATTTCTTGTGCACAAGGGTATTGTCTCCTGGCCCTTGGAGATCTAATTAGAACAAAATACCCATATAACCTGTTGTTTCCAACCGGCAACCCCTATGCCCTCTAGTGGGGTCAGAAAGACATCCTAATTTCCATGGTTAGCATAAAAGCACATAACATACATTATTTTTCTTCAATAAATGTCCTTAAAGGAGATATCCTCCGTTGTAGGGATCCAAGACACAGTCAAACAGTGCTCCGATTTTCATAAAATAATATTTACTTCAATTCCAAACATAATATCAAACAAAACTTTCAGTAGTGATGGTTCCAATTCGCCATCCAAAAAGTACGGTCTGGATTACCTCAAACTAACAGGCTTTTGGTGTTTGGTATTTTATATCAATCCTTTCCAGGGCTGTGCCATTACAGGGCTTCTAAAAGGATTGTCCATTCTGGTGTATCAAAAACCTTTATGTAACCACAAAAGTGATGGGTGGAAGGTTTCGAATGAATCTGAACCACTGATATTGCTCTGGGAAACCTTCCACACCAACGTTTTTTTATCCCATTTGAACCATTGCAAAAGGCCTGCTGGTCCTAGAGACCCAGGCTGCTCCTCGGTGATGAGGCACAACAAGTCTGAAACATGTCTGGGGATGCGTGTGGTCTTGTTCAGGAGGGATGTGACTTAGCAGTTCGGGCTGGACTGCAACTTTGGGGGTGGGACCAAGCCTGATTTGCATATGGTCTTTCCCCTTTCTGTAATGGCTTGGGAGGTGAGGAACGATGGTCGGGAGGTTTGCCAGAGCAATGCCAGAGGTTGAGATTGATTCTAAACCTTCCAGCCATCACCTCTTTTGTTTTGCTCAAAAGCTTTTATGGCATCTCGTGCCCGTGCCAACCAACAGCCTTTTGTCAAGTCTATCAAAGCAACACTGTTACAGAATAGTCTATTGTGAGTGGCAAGGATTCGGCCTTGGGCGGATCCTGTTTGGTGAGGTTTGTGTGCCTTAATGCCCTCTGAGCAATGCATTGTGCTGAACAAGGCCCAGACCCAGTACACAGCAGAACAATATCTTCAATGAACAACTGTGTGGAATGCTGACTTCTACGCAGAGGAGAGTTCTCTTCCTGCGCTCAGTACTTTCTTTAGCGGTGCACACATGGGTGCACTCTTCTACACACAATTAAAAGTGCGCCGGCTCAGTTCTTCAAGACCCGGACCCCCTCACTCGTTATCTTCGAGTCCAGCCTGGCTCCTGTTCAAGGCACTATGAAGGAACTTCTACAAGTGCGGCATGAAGTCAGATTCAAAACAATCCATCAGACGTGGAACTGACCTCCAGGCTTTTGGGATTCCTGTAGACTCAAATGACTAGCAATGAATTCATGGGGCACCAATTATTTCATGAGCTCCACACGTTCCTCTTGTCCTGCATGGCCTTCTGGGAACAGTAGTTTGTGGTCTTTTGTTAACTGAAGAGTGGAGCTAAGTCAACGAAGCATAGCAATGGCTTGTATGATGGAAACTATAACAAAGCACAGTCAGATGCGAAGAAGAATCCTTGAATGTGGTACTTTGCAAAACCATCAAAAATAAGAACATAAAATGAACAAGCAAAGCAAAATACAAGGACATTATCAAAATAAAGGAAAAAGGTGAAGCCCCCTTGAAAACATTAGTGTCTGGAGCATGCTCCAGACACTAATCTATGACAGGCTCCCACGAAACACAGGGTTGCTAGACGCGCATTCCACAGAGATGGGTTGTTAAAGGGCCCGTCTCTGTGAAATCCCAGAGGGAAAAAAGCATTTCCATCCCTTTTTGGAGGAGTGCAAATTGTGCTCTTTCAGATACCCTTTGTGAAAGGTTTGGAGAACCTGCCTCAGCTGAATTCTTGGAGGAGAATGTTCCATAGGCAGGGTCCGGTCATAGGAAGCCAGCTATCTCCATTGGGTCTGTGTCTGGATGTGGGGTTCATCATGACTTTTGCTGCTGTAGACAGAAAAGCGTGGGCCATGATGTGTCTGGGTATCTTGCTTTTCAGGTAAGCAGGGTCAGATTTCAATAGTCTCGAACTCATTATTTATATTGCTACTTTTAAGGGGAAAAGAGAATTTGGAGTCTTGAGACAGACAAAATAAATGTATACAAATGAACATCCTTTCCTCATCTGTTAATGGAATCATTACATCTGCAGTTAGATAGGTATTCATTTGAGGACCATTAACACTTGATAAGGCTTCACCTCTATTTCTGCGCGGGTGGAATGGAGTTTTCTGAGTTTGTTCAGGAAATTACTTTTGCCCATTCATGATTATATCTTATTCAATTTCCTGATCGTCACTACAGAAAAATATTCTTGAAGTTTAGATGGAATTTACGGCTGACTAAAGATATTCTCCTACGTCGTGGTATTATTCCTCCCGAGGATACAGGGTGCAGATTCTGCGATTTTGAGGCTACAGTGGAATCTACCAGACATCTGTTTTCCTTTTGCAATGGGCTAAATGAGAAAAGGTCTTGTGACTTGAGTAAATTGTTCCCTGATAATCAATGGGTTCAAGAAATTGAGATTTGTCACAGATGTTTAAGCAGCAGTGCGATCTCTGACACTATAGCAGTTGCTGCCTTTTTTAAACCCTAAATCTATCTGAATGATGACCTATGTTGACAGCTATTATGTAGCTTGTGGCAATCCTGCCCCTTTTTGATTTACGGTTCTGTTATTTAATTGATAAACTCTGCCTCTTTTTTTAGCTTTATGAATTATCCCTGTTTCAATAGCGAATGCTTTTATTGATTGTTGATTGTATTATTCTGTTTTTGTTGTGTCTAAGTATCCGGTATTATATCATTTTCCATGTGTTATATGATTGTTCATAGGAGTGATGAATTGCCTTTCCTTTGATGTTAATTTTTAGTGTATGAATTTTTGTGTCTGATTTTATCAATCTGTTTTTTGTAAGACATATACTTGCTTATTTACTATTTTGTAAAGTTTATTCAAACCAGATACAATAATAAAAAGAAAAAACGATAAGGCATCTTTTTTGTTCTTCAGATTTGAGTGATCATTAAGTTCATGAAATCAACTATCAGAAAGTATGTGTCGACTCTGTAGTTTTGGAAGTGAAAGAAAAGGTTTATATTGTATCAACGACACACAAGAAGGATGTATTTACAATCATCCATAGATACAAGAACACCACACCCTGCAACATGACTCCTGTACCTCTGCAGGAATTCTGTGATTTAATCGTTTCACACTTCAGCAACACAATTCAACTCCAGGACCACCTTGGCTCTACCCAAATAGGAAAGTGACATATACAGCCTCTCGCGCGGCGACATTAAGGGCTTTCCACTTTCCCTCTTTGCAAGAATTGCTTTCTATAATCAATTCAAGCCACCCAGAAGGTATCCCTGAAGGCATGTGCCCTCCCAGCACCTACAAAATGATAGCCAAACCCCTGGGTCTGGCACCTGCTTTCTATGCCTTCTCAATACAGCTATCGAGCAAGGAGCCAACCCACTTGCACTCAAACCTGCCTTCATTACACTTCTCCTTAAAAAACCCATGGCAGACCCCAGCGTCTCAGCCAACTACCACCCAATCTCCAAACACACCTTTCATCTGCAGAATTCGCACAAAACTCATTTACTAGAAACTCTGGCCCTAAGTCGAATTCCCGAACCTTCTCATGAATCCCAACACGGATTCAGGCCAATGATTGGAACAGAATTCTCCAGATGTTGAGACATGCTTAAAAACAATGAGGTCAATGATGCAACTATTGCACTCATCCTACTGGATTTCCCTGCAACAATCAACACCATGATTCGCAAGATCCTACTAAAGAGACTAGAAGACATTGGGATGAAGTGAAATGCCCTACGCTGGAGGGCCTCCTTCCTAACTGGGAGAACAGAAACTGCAATCACGGCCCGCATCAGATCTGCCCCTTGCAAGCTAACTAGCAGCGTACCTCAACGCACCAAGCTCACATCTCTACTCTTCAGCACATGCATGCATCCCCTCCTGGAACACATCCTCAGCACTGGCCTCACATGCTTCAGATATGCAGATGATGCGCAAATTGCTTACAAACCCACGAACCACCCAACAATGAACACAAAAGATCTCAATGCCTGCCTCGCGTATATCGACTCCTGGATGACCGCTAACAGACTCAAGCTCAACCCTTGAAAACCCGACTTCGGAACAGTGACCCAATGCCCTCCAATTATTTTGATGTTATTATTATTATTATTATTATTATTATTTCTTTTTATAGGGAAAACCTAGGTTCTGTAGCAACGGAGCACTATACAGGTCATAGGGCAAAACATTGGTAGCAAAAATTTAGCAAGTTGTCAAGTAAGCATTTCTAACAGTTATCACAGTACAGTATACTGATTGGGGTGTGCGCGAAATACCTGGAAACTAGGTTACACCAAGGTGCTGTTTGGAAGAGCTAGGTCTTCAGTTCTTTCCTAAACTGCAGGAGACTCGGAGTAGCCCAGATGGCCACTGGGATGGAGTTCCAGAGGACTGGATCATACCACAAGAAGACCTGTTTCCTAGTTTTCTCCTTGGAAGCCAGTCTAGTTTCTGAATACCACAGGAATCCCCTGGCCTTAAGTTACGGGAACCTGCCCACCCCCTAAACGTACTGTGAAAAGTCTGGGAGTCACATGGACAGCGACTTCATGCTACAACTGCACATTAAAGCCATCATAAGGAGATGCTTCTTTCAATTCTGTTTATTATGACACATCGTGCCCTTACTAACTTTCCGCACAGGACTACAGCATTTATTTATTTATAGGTTACGTATAAGGCGCTTGTACAACAAGGCAGTGTTTTTCTCTGGTACTATCAAGACTTGCCAATGCCAACAGCTTGTACCTTGGACTGTCTGAAAACCTACTTAATAGACTAAAGACTAAAAGGAGTTTAAAATGCAGCATCCAGATGATTACTCAGACTTTAAAGACATGAACACATCACATCAGCACTGCGCACACTCCACGGTCTCCCAATTAAAAAGAGAATAACACTGAAACCATAAGCATTGCTCACCAGGCCTATTACCACACAGGACCATAATCCATCAGAAGAACATTTTGCACTACATGCCATCGAGGACAATTCGATCCAGCCACAACGCACAAATAACGGTGCCAAGCTTCATCTATAAACAACATGAAGGCTCCTCTTTCTCCCTCCTAGCAACCAAACTCTTGAACTGCTTATCCAATCACCTCCATACAGAGGTAGGCCACCTAACCTTCAGAAGCAGCTACAAACCTGGCTCTTCGCCTAACTGCATCACAAGATCATCATCGGCCTACCATACCAAACCATAGACCTACTTGCCTCCCTCTCCACCCACCAAAGGCACCACCAAGCTAGAGAAACCAGCAGGACCCCTCGCTCAGCCCGCCGACTAACGTACCAAAATGGAAACGCTCACAGGTCAGAGTCCATGCAACCTAGAGAGAGCCCAACAATCGCCACCAGAAACCTCTAGCTTCGGCCCGAAGGCAACTTAAATGAAATATCTGTCCACCTCCTGTAAGGACCAGCTCCCCTGAAACCTCACCTTCACACCTTACACCACTCTAGCCCACTAACAGCCATCACAGGCCTCGCCACCAGCACATGAACACTAGTGAGCTATGACTGAAGCTCCTGTCCATTGCCCAGAGGCTCCTTGCTTCCTCCCCTCTGTATGACGGATTCCAAAGTATCTGTGCTATTTGCATAGAAGAATAACAACACCCAGCATCCGGGTTCGTCTGACCGGCACCCATCAACATTACAGATTTCGCTCACATCTTTTTGCCCCCTCGCTATCCTACTAAAAAAGCTCCCCTTTTGCACACAGAGCCACGCGCAGCAAGGCCAACAAAAATGGCAGATGTGTGCTCTAATAAAGCACCTATAATTTGTATTATTATATAATTTACGAAGGAAATTGAAAAGGCCAATATGGCTAAGGACGAACATCTGAAAATGCATGGAACTTGTTTTTAAGCTTGGAGTCCAGTCCAATATGCTATTGTGTGATGGAATGTAAGATAAACTGTACAATCTAGGTTCGGAATGTGAAAATACAGATCCTTCTTTGAATTGAGAGTAAAATGTAAAAAATAAAACAAATGTAACCAACAGTTGATTGAATATTATTTCAAAGGTTGAAGGGGTATCCTAGAAAGAAAATCCTAATGTCTTGTCAACAAAATGTTAAACCCATTTGGAAAGTAACTTCTTCAGAATTATATAGTGATGCGGATAGTTATTTGGATCGGATTGCAAAGGTGTTCGAATTAGGATAAGGTTTAACATTCCGTTTAACTTTAATTAAGAGATTTATTTGTAGTTTGTATGCTTCATTTATGTCTCCTTTTACATGGGGAGGCAAGAGCTTCCAGGAGGAAGGTGGTTCACTATATTTTATTTGCTGTGGGTTGCGTTGCAAGAGCTCCTTGGATTGTCGGAGGCATTTTATGGATTCATGACATCCCAGGGGATGGATTTAGGGAGCATTGTGTTTGTCACTCTGGAATGAGAGGACAAGAAGCCAGCAACTCCGACTGAGGCAGCTCTGTGCATCCTCCCACAGGAGGCAAGGAATCCAGTGATCCCTTTAAAGAACACGTGATGGGTGTAGGTTTCTGGATTCCTAGCTGATCTTTGTTTATTTATTTATTTATTTATTTATGCATTTATTTCAGCGCACGAAGACCAGAGGCATCTAGGCGCTAGTTACAGTAAGTGCTTGTTACAGTTCATAGGTACAAGAACACGAAATAGGATTACAGCGTAATGGCGGTTGGACGTTGCATACTCTTGATATGCCTCGCCTCATGTGACAGGGTGTATACATCAAAAGGACACAGTAGGTGCAAGTATACAGAATGGCAAAGCCTCGCCTCATGTTACTGGGGGCTGCATCAGACATGCATACATCAAAAGGACAAAGTAGGTGCAAGTATACAGAATGGCAAAGCCTCGCCTCATGTTACTGGGTGTATACATCAAAAGGACAAAGTAGGTGCAAGTATACAGAATGGCAAAGCCTCGCCTCATGTTACTGGGTGTATACATCAAAAGGACACAGTAGGTGCAAGTATACAGAATGGCAAAGCCTCGCCTCATGTTACTGGGTGTATACATCAAAAGGACACAGTAGGTGCAAGTATACAGAATGGCAAAGCCTCGCCTCATGTTACTGGGTGTATACATCAAAAGGACACAGTAGGTGCAAGTATACAGAATGGCAAAGCCTCGCCTCATGTTACTGGGTGTATACATCAAAAGGACACAGTAGGTGCAAGTATACAGAATGGCAAAGCCTCGCCTCATGTTACAGGGTGTATACATCAAAAGGACAAAGTAGGTGCAAGTATACAGAATGGCAAAGCCTCACCTCATGTAACGGGGGGCTGCATCAGACATGCATACATCAAAAGGACAAAGTAGGTGCAAGTATACAGAATGGCAAAGCCTCGCCTCATGTTACTGGGGGCTGCATCAGACATGCATACATCAAAAGGACACAGTAGGTGCAAGTATACAGAATGGCAAAGCCTCACCTCGTGTTACGGGGGGCTGCATCAGACATGCATACATCAAAAGGACACAGTAGGTGCAAGTATACAGAATGGCAAAGCCTCACCTCATGTAACGGGGGGCTGCATCAGACATGCATACATCAAAAGGACAAAGTAGGTGCAAGTATACAGAATGGCAAAGCCTCACCTCGTGTTATGGGGGGCTGCATCAGGCATGCATGCATCAGAGGGACAAAGTAGGTGCAGGTATACAGAATGGCAAAGCCTCACCTCGTGTTATGGGGGGCTGCATCAGGCATGCATGCATCAGAGGGACAAAGTAGGTGCAGGTATACAGAATGGCAAAGCCTCGCCTCATGTTACGGGGGGCTGCATCAGACATGCATACATTAAAAGGACAATGTTGTTGCAAGTATACAGAATGGCAAAGCATCATCTTGTGTTATGAGGGGCTGCATCAGACATGCATACATCAAAAGGACACAGTAGATGCAAGTATATAGAATGGCAAAGCCTCGCCTCATGTTACGGGGGGCTGCATCAGACATGCATACATCAAAAGGACACAGTAGATGCAAGTATATAGAATGGCAAAGCCTCACCTCATGTAACGGGGGGCTGCATCAGACATGCATACATCAAAAGGACAAAGTAGGTGCAAGTATACAGAATGGCAAAGCCTCACCTCGTGTTATGGGGGGCTGCATCAGGCATGCATGCATCAGAGGGACAAAGTAGGTGCAGGTATACAGAATGGCAAAGCCTCACCTCGTGTTATGGGGGGCTGCATCAGGCATGCATGCATCAGAGGGACAAAGTAGGTGCAGGTATACAGAATGGCAAAGCCTCGCCTCATGTTACGGGGGGCTGCATCAGACATGCATACATTAAAAGGACAATGTTGTTGCAAGTATACAGAATGGCAAAGCATCATCTTGTGTTATGAGGGGCTGCATCAGACATGCATACATCAAAAGGACACAGTAGATGCAAGTATATAGAATGGCAAAGCCTCGCCTCATGTTACGGGGGGCTGCATCAGACATGCATACATCAAAAGGACACAGTAGATGCAAGTATATAGAATGGCAAAGCCTCACCTCATGTAACGGGGGGCTGCATCAGGCAGGCATACATTAAAAGGACAATGTTGTTGCAAGTATACAGAATGGCAAAGCATCACCTCGTGTTACAGGGGGGCTGCATCAGGTATGCCTCGCCTCATGTTACGAGGGGCTGCATCAGGCATGCATACATCAAAAGGACAAAGTAGGTGCAAGTATACAGAATGGCAAAGCCTCACCTCACGTCACGGGGGGCTGCATCAGACATGCATACATCACATTAGGGCAGTCATTGTGTAGCAGTGAAGGTCTTTATGCGGCCACAGGTCCCAGGCTGCAGTGTCAGTTGTAGGAGAACAGTCTGGGCACGGATCTCTTATGTATATATGTATGTATGGTATTTTTTGAAGTGGAAACCCAGCTGGGAATTAACAGAGTGCTCTACAAATGGTATGCACCCAGCGGGTTACAGGGAGAGTGCAGGGATAGCAGAGGAGCCTGGGGGCATGTGTAGGGGAGAAAGGAGACGGGAGAACTGCAGAAGGGGAGAAGCAGCGCTGAGTGGAGCTATCAGTGATTATCAAGATGTTCTTTGAAGAGCATGCTCACCAGGTCTTTCCTCAAATGTAGGATGAAGGCTTCAGTACTATCTTGTTGGTGACTTCTTCCAGAGAAAGGGTGCATTGCAGGAAGAGGCCTGCTTCCTTTGTTGTCCCTGTTGCAGGTCTTTGTATCCAGCCTGGTGAATTTGTGGCTTCTGGTGGTGAACTGACCTTTGGAGTTAGTGAGTTTCTCAGCCAAGTATAGTGATGTTTTGGTTGTTTGTTGGTGATGCAGGCACTCTTGAACATGAGCGCTTGAAAGAGTGATGTTTTGGTTGCGACTGCTTTGTTGGTTATGCAGGCACTCTTGAACATGAGCGCTTGAAAAAGTGATGTTTTGGTTGCGACTGCTTTGTTGGTGATGCAGGCACTCTTGAACATGAGTGCTTGAAAGAGTGATGTTTGAAAGAGTGATGTTTTGGTTGCGACTGCTTTGTTGGTGATGCAGGCACTCTTGAACATGAGTGCTTGAAAGAGTGATGTTTGGTTACAACTGCTTTGTTGGTGATGCAGTCACTCTTGAACATGACTGCTTGAAAGAGCGATGTTTTGGTTGCGACTGCTTTGTTGGTGATGCAGGCACTCTTGAACATGATTACTTGAAAGAGTGATGTTTGGTTGCGAATGCTTTGTTGGTGATGCAGGTACTCTTGAACATGAGTGCTTGAAAGAGTGATATTTTGGTTGTGACTGCTTTGCTGGTGATGCAGACACTCTTGAACATGAGTGCTTGAAAGAGTGATGCTTGGTTGAGACTGCTTTGTTGGTGATGCAGGCACTCTTGAACATGAGTGCTTGAAAGAGTGGTGTTTGGGTGCAACTGCTTTGTTGGTGATGCAGGCACACCTGAACAAGAGTGCTTGAAAGAGTGATGTTTTGGTTGCGACTGCTTTGTTGGTGATGGAGGAACTCTTGAACATGAGTGCTTGAAAGAGTGATGTTTTGGTTGTGACTGCTTTGTTGGTGATGCAGGTAGTGTTGAACATGAGTGCTTGAAAGAGTGATGTTTTGGTTGTGACTGCTTTGTTGGTGATGTAGGCACTCGTGAACATGAGTGCTTGAAAGAGTGATGTTTTGGTTGCGACTGCTTTGTTGGTGATGCAGGCACTCTTGAACGTGAGGGCTTGAAAGAGTGGTGTTTGGTTGTGACTGCTTTGTTGGTGATGGAGGCACTCTTGAACATGAGTGCTTGAAAGAGTGGTGTTTGGTTGCCACTACTTTGTTGGTGATGCAGGCACTCTTCAACATGAGTGCTTGAAAGAGTGATATTTTAGTTGCGACTGCTTTGCTGGTGATGCAGGCATTTTTGAACATGAGTACTTGAAAGCGTGATTCTTGGTTGCAACTGCTTTGTTGATGATGCTGGCACTCTTGAACATGAGTGCTTGAAAGAGTGATGTTTTGGTTGCGACTGCTTTGTTGGTTATGCAGGCACTCTTGAATATGAGTGCTTGAAAGAGTGGTGTTTGGTTGCGACTGCTTTGTTGGTGATGCAGGCACTCTTGAACATGAGTGCTTGAAAGAGTGGTGTTTGGTTGCGACTGCTTTGTTGGTGATGCAGGCACTCTTGAACATGAGTGCTTGAAAGAGTGGTGTTTGGTTGCGACTGCTTTGTTGATGATGCAGGCACTCTTGAACATGAGTGCTTGAAAGAGTGATATTTTAGTTGCGACTGCTTTGCTGGTGATGCAGGCACTTTTGAACATGAGTACTTGAAAGAGTGATGCTTGGTTGCGACTGCTTTGTTGGTGATGCTGGCACTCTTGAACATGAGTGCTTGAAAGAGTGATGTTTTGGTTGCGACTGCTTTGTTGGTGATGCTGGCACTCTTGAACATGAGTGCTTGAAAGAGTGATGTTTTGGTTGCGACTGCTTTGTTGGTTATGCAGGCACTCTTGCACTTGAGTGCTTGAAAGAGTAACTGGTGCAGCTCATGTATGGTGGTGATCTGGTGGATCTCTGTGATCATTTAGAAAATAAAATTCTGAATACGAAAATACCTAAACAAACATTCTGTATATTTCCCCGCAATTAGAAGTGAGGAGGAGACCGCCCACAGGTTCTCCATACGGCCCTATTTTTGTTACCCTATACCCTCCCACATATGATTGCGTGGAAATGTGCATTTTGCAATTCGGTATTTTCGGTGCAGGAAGGAACTGATTACCTATGTGGCCATATTTTGATAGTTCTGTGATGAGGCATGGTGCAGCGTGCTGAATTGATTTCAGGCGGGCGAAGGTGGGTTCTGGGACTCCTGTGAGCAAGATGTTGCCATTGACCAGGTGGGAGGCTAGGGCTTGTAAATCTATTCTAACACTTAGGGCAGGACTTTGCAGAGGAGTGCAGGCTGGTACCATGATACTTGGGTCTTCTTTGAAATGTGCGTTTTGAATGAGAGGTCACAGTTGATAGTTACGCTGATCGATTTCTCACTAGGTGAGAGTTAAAGTGTGGCTCCGTCAGACCGCGGTACGCACGAGAAGGGAAACAGACGCAAGGACTTGGACGTTGCAAATACAACACCTTGTGAACGCACATGCAGCATTGGAAGCCGAAGTACGGACAGAAGGGGGGAAAAAAGTACACTGCAGCCAGTTTTTCCGAACAGGAAGAGCAACATACTGCATCGGAGTGACTCCGCAGTACCCTTCGTAAATAAGAAAGGTGTCCAGTCAGAGGACATCCATACAGTCCCGTGCCCCGGACAATACACCAATTTGTGCACGACTAAAGAATGTTTCCAAGTCATATATATCTCAAGTGAATGTTAAGGAGTCTCGTTCTTTAATGTGTTGTGGTGGTAAAACGTTGGCCCGCTGACCAAGTTCTCAAACGTTGAGCAAATTAGCCTTCGTAAGAACGAAACATGTTGGGTTTTGAACACTGTGATAGATGACAGTGCTGTGAACTTGTTTTCAGTAATTATTTTGTTCCTTTCGTGGAGAAAGGGTTGATTTACTGTGCTCCAACAGTGAGAATTAAAGGTTACCTAGATCCAAGTAGGTCCATTAGATTCTGAGTTCCAACGTTAGTTTTGCACTACATTTCTAACACACATCTTTCTAGACACACTTTGCACTTTAAAGCGAATTTACCCACAGTGGGCGATAGTCCACTGGAAGGGGATAACAAAAATGAGATACAATTTTACACTGTTTTGTCTTGGTTTTTACAATATATGTACTGTTTTATGACTGCTTATATGGATGTAATGCACCTTGTATGTTTTTAGAATATGTGATTGTACACTGTGTTTTATGATGATTATTGTTGATTGAATTATTGTCAATGAATTAATAAAAATTGTATTTTATTGAACATTTTTTTCATTTAAAGATCACTTCCAAGCACTCAGTTCCTATTTGGTACATGGACGAAGTAGAAGAGACACACTGCTTCCTAGGTTCTTGCTTGTCTGTTGCGTGCTTTGGGCAGAACCTTTGTGTCAGTAAACCCGCCCTTGGTATCATTTGTGTTTGGTTCCGTCCGACTTCATGTCAGTCAGATGACCCTGGGCTTGGGCATGCGTAGTGGGCTTCCCTCCGAGAATGAATCAAGTCTTTCTTAGGTCGAGCTTCAGGTGGGTGATTAACACCCAGGCTTGTGTGAGGGACAGGCAGTGCTTGCATTGATGGGTGTTGACGATGGAAAGGATCTTTGTTTGTCTACTGCCTATTGGCAGAGGTCGAAGTGGGCGGGAGCGCTGCTCCTCTACTTCTTTTAAATAGGTTTTACCGTTCCTATACTTTTATTTTAAAAAGAAACCGTTCCGGAACGGTTTCGTTTTAAAATAAAAGTGTAGGAAGAAGTTGAAGCTTGCACTTTCAGTGCACTGCACTGGACATGCCCTTAAACAGCAGGAGCATGTGTTTTGGGGTTTGTATTCTGCGTGGGAGGGGGCGTGGTGATGGGGTTTGTGGGGAGTGGTGCAGGCCAGTAGGGAACATAGTTCCACTACTTCTTTTCGTACACTTTGACCACTGCGTATTGGTGTATCTTGATATCGGTGTTTGGGAGGAATTCCCGTAGCGGTTCCATCTAGAGGTTGAAGATGACAGGGGAAAGGATGGAGCCTTGTGGAACTCTAGAGGTCACTGGGTGGCGCTGGGATCTGCTGGGTCCCATCTGGACAGCTTGGCCTCTGCTGGAGAAGTAAGGGGCAACCCATTGCGGGACTGTTCCATCGAAGCCCATGCCCACGGGGAGGATCTTAGCTATTTTGAGACCCTTCATATGCTTGTGTATGTCTTACTCATAAACCGAGGCAAGGCGGGTGATGCTCATGGAATGCAGGGTGTTCTTTCAGACCTGCCTGATGCTCTCCATGGCTACTCATTCTGTGACTCCCCTGACCCCCAGGTGTTTGCTGATTACCTCTAGCTAGCACAGTCAGTGGTAAAGGAGGCCTGGAGATGTATTCCAAAACTTGGGAGTCTCGGGAGGGTAGCTCAGCGGCAACGTGCTGGCCTTGGATGCAAGACGACACGGAGCAACACAGGTTCGATCCCCGGGTCCGCACTTAGAAACCTCTGGGCATTAAAAATATAATATCATATCAAACATCTGGAGAGCCGTATAACAAGTAAACATTCAGAGTGTATTTATCCATCATCACGTGTCTGTGTGGAGAAGACATTGTGAGCCTTTGCACCTGGTCTCGCTCAGAGTCATTTTCTCGTCTCCGGACAGCGAGAGAGTCACTGCATTTGCAGGGGCCAGATTTCAGGATGGGTGCTTGGAAAGTAGTCATGCCGCTGTAGTGGTTGGGTGAAATTGCGAGCTTTTGGCTCCGCAATACACATGGGCAGGGTGACAGGTACACCTGGAAATCAGTGCCTGAATGGTGGAATGCATGCACTGGTAAATGGGATGTGCGCCTCTTTCTCCCAGCAAACCTCCTAGCGCAGGGTCAAGCCTGAGAGCCCCCATGATGAGAACATGAGGTCTGGAGCTTCTCTGAGGGTAGGTGTTCCCTTGCCCTAATGCCTTACTCCTGGCTATGTTGGTTTGTGTGTGTTGCAAAGTACGCAAAGTACGGAAGCATCACTTACTGAATGGGGCCTTTGCCTTTCAGAACTTTCTAGAATTTGTCCTGGTGGCACGGAGGCTGCCATGTCAACGATCTGTCATGCTGCAAGATAGCCACGGTGGGGCAGCACCGGGCCAATGCATGAAAGATCGGTGCATGTGTCCCACTTAGACAGGGCCGTAGCTGAGCGCTTGCTGTTGCTCATCCTGACCTCCCTCCATGTTGCTGCAGGCCAGGCCTTCATTCCACCCTGACCTCCTCTAGAGGCCCAGGACCCTCACCGAGCCCTCACCTTAGTGCACGGTGCACACCTCTCTCACTCATCCCTTCTTGCCTCTGCCGACCACCTGCTCAACCTACACGTATCTATACATGCATCCGCCCTTTCATCTCTCCCCTACCTCGCTCTCACTTCCCTTCATTAAGTACATGTAACCAGGGCATCACTTCCCTGCTTCCCGTCGGCCCTTTCACCGTCACCTCCCTGCACGCCCCTGCCCACTGCACACAAGTTTCACCTTCCCGAAGGCCCCAATTCATCTTGCCCCACTCTCTCCTCTCTCCATGGCTCCAATACCTTTGCATTGCCTACCATCTACCCGAGTCCCCTTAGAATCGCCCTCATGACAGAGGCGCACCCAGGATTGTCTAACAAGTGGGACCTGAAGCTAATGTAATTGTGCCCACCACAGTGACATAAACATCTTCAAATGCCCACACAGCGCTGCTGAGTGGGCATTTACAGATTTTGGGTGGGCCTTGCCCCCTCAGGCCCTACCCTGTCTACGCCTCTGCCTCACGATCGTCAACTCCAGTTAACTTCCTCGGTGCCCTGTACTCCTCTCACCACTCCCTCCACGTCACTAGTCCCTCTCGGCCCACTGTCACCTTCCTCAGTGCCGTGCCTCCACACGCTGATGCCCCCCACATCACCCAGTGCCCCCTGCAGTCTCACACAGACCTCCCTGGCCTCTCACCTTCTGACTCTTCCGCTCCCCTGTGCTCACCTCCCCAATGCTTGCCTTGAGTCTCACACACCACCTTCAGCCTCCCTCCTTCCAGGGGTGGACTGGCCTATACGGAACTCTGGAGATTTCCCGGTGGGCCTCTGCACCCTGGGCCTCTTTTCTGTGGTATTTCCAAATTTTCTCATAGGAAAAGCATTGGGCTTGCTGAAAATTTGTCATTTGGGGCCACTTTGAACTTTATTTCCAGGGCCTCCTTTGGTCCCCAGTAATTATTTCCAGGGCCTCTTTTAGTTCCCAGTCCAGCCCTGCCTCCTTCTAACCGTCCCTCATGCTCACTTCCCTCGACGTACCTCCGCCCACGCCCCCCTCAGCCCCCTCAGCCACGTTCCCCTAGTTCCTGTCATTCCCCCTTCCACGCCCCCAGTTTCTCCCAGCCGGCTGTCTCTAGGTTTCCTCTTGCTAAACTCTGTGTGTTGCAGTGGGGTTGTTGACGGGGTGGAGACAGTGCAGTGGGGTGTGGTGGTGGGGAGGGAGGTGGAGGGGATGGTCAGGCGTGTTTAATAATATCCATCTGTCCTCTGTTTCCTGGCCCCTCACGAGCTCTGACTCAGTCCTATTTCCTGCGTTGTTCTAGTCTCTGTGGTTTGGCAGCCGGTCCTCAGAGCCGTGTGTTTATCCTGTGACCAGGGTGTGGTTAGCAGGGATCATCCACAGCAGGGTGTGGCACCCACGGGAGGGGTTCTGCACCCACGGGAGGGGTTCTGCTTGGACATGGGACCACGAGAGGGGCTCTCACCGTGGTGCAGGCACCTCACCAATATCATCCACAGCAGGGGTTCTGCTTGGACATGGGACCGCGAGAGGGGCTCTCACCGTGGTGCAGGCACCACAGTGTATCACCAATATCGTCCACAGCAGGGTGTGGCACCCACGGGAGCGGTTCTGCTTGGACATGGGACCGCGAGAGGGGCTCTCACCGTGGTGCAGGCACCACAGTGTATCACCAATATCATCCACAGCAGGGTGTGGCACCCACGGGAGGGGTTCTGCTTGGACATGGGACCGCGAGAGGGGCTCTCACCGTGGTGCAGGCACCACAGTGTATCACCAATATCTTCCACGGCAGGGTGTGGCACCCACGGGAGGGGTTCTGCTTGGACATGGGACCGCGAGAGGGGCTCTCACCGTGGTGCAGGCACCACAGTGTATCACCAATATCGTCCACGGCAGGGTGTGGCACCCACGGGAGGGCTTCTCCTTGGACATGGGACCACGAGAGGGGCTCTCACGGTGGTGCAGGCACCACAGTGTATCACCAATATCGTCCACAGCAGGGTGTGGCACCCACGGGAGGGGTTCTGCTTGGACATGGGACCGCGAGAGGGGCTCTCACCGTGGTGCAGGCACCACAGTGTATCACCAATATCGTCCACAGCAGGGTGCGGCACCCACGGGAGGGGTTCTGCTTGGACATGAGACCGCGAGAGGGGCTCTCACCGTGGTGCAGGCACCACAGTGTATCACCAATATCGTCCACAGCAGGGTGCGGCACCCACGGGAGGGGTTCTGCTTGGACATGGGACCGCGAAAGGGGCTCTCACCGTGGTGCAGGCACCACAGTGTATCACCAATATCGTCCACAGCAGGGTGCGGCACCCACGGGAGGGGTTCTGCTTGGACATGGGACCGCGAGAGGGGCTCTCACAGTGGTGCAGGCACCACAGTGTATCACCAATATCGTCCACAGCAGGGTGTGGCACCCACGGGAGGGATTATGCTTGGACATGGGACCGCGAGAGGGGCTCTCACCGTGGTGCAGGCACCACAGTGTATCACCAATATCGTCCACAGCAGGGTGTGGCACCCACGGGAGGGGTTCTGCTTGGACATGGGACCGCGAGAGGGGCTCTCACGGTGGTGCAGGCACCACAGTGTATCACCAATATCGTCCACAGCAGGGTGTGGCACCCACGGGAGGGGTTCTGCTTGGACATGGGACCGCGAGAGGGGCTCTCACCGTGGTGCAGGCACCACAGTGTATCACCAATATCGTCCACAGCCGGGTGTGGCACCCACGGGAGGGGTTCTGCTTGGACATGGGACCGCGAGAGGGGCTCTCACCGTGGTGCAGGCACCACAGTGTATCACCAATATCGTCCACAGCAGGGTGTGGCACCCACAGGAGGGGTTCTGCTTGGACATGGGACCGCGAGAGGGGCTCTCACCGTTGTGCAGGCACCACAGTGTATCACAAATATCATCCACAGCAGGGTGTGGCACCCACGGGAGGGTTCTGCTTGGACATGGGACCGCGAGAGGGGCTCTCACCGTGGTGCAGGCACCACAGTGTATCACCAATATCATCCACAGCAGGGTGTGGCACCCACGGGAGGGGTTCTGCTTGGACATGGGACCACGAGAGGGGCTCTCACCGTGGTGCAGGCACCACAGTGTATCACCAATATCATCCACAGGGGTTCTGCTTGGACATGGGACCGCGAGAGGGGCTCTCACCGTGGTGCAGGCACCACAGTGTATCACCAATATCGTCCACAGCAGGGTGTGGCACCCACGGGAGGGGTTCTGCTTGGACATGGGACCGCGAGAGGGGCTCTCACCGTGGTGCAGGCACCACAGTGTATCACCAATATCGTCCACAGCAGGGTGGGGCACCCACGGGAGGGGTTCTGCTTGGACATGGGACCGCGAGAGGGGCTCTCACGGTGGTGCAGGCACCACAGTGTATCACCAATATCGTCCACAGCAGGGTGTGGCACCCACGGGAGGGGTTCTGCTTGGACATGGGACCGCGAGAGGGGCTCTCACGGTGGTGCAGGCACCACAGTGTATCACCAATATCATCCACAGCAGGGTGTGGCACCCACGGGAGCGGTTCTGCTTGGACATGGGACCGCGAGAGGGGCTCTCACCGTGGTGCAGGCACCGCAGTGTATCACCAATATCGTCCACAGCAGGGTGTGGCACCCACGGGAGGGGTTCTGCTTGGACATGGGACCGCGAGAGGGGCTCTCACCGTGGTGCAGGCACCACAGTGTATCACCAATATCATCCACAGCAGGGTGTGGCACCCACGGGAGGGGTTCTGCTTGGACATGGGACCGCGAGAGGGGCTCTCACCGTGGTGCAGGCACCACAGTGTATCACCAATATCATCCACAGCAGGGTGTGGCACCCACGGGAGGGGTTCTGCTTGGACATGGGACCGCGAGAGGGGCTCTCACCGTGGTGCAGGCACCACAGTGTATCACCAATATCATCCACAGCAGGGTGTGGCACCCACGGGAGGGGTTCTGCTTGGACATGGGACCACGAGAGGGGCTCTCACCATGGTGCAGGCACCACAGTGTATCACCAATATCATCCACAGCAGGGGTCATCGTCCACAGCAGGGTGTGGCACCCACGGGAGGGGTTCTGCTTGGACATGGGACCGCGAGTGGGGCTCTCACCTTAGTGCAGGCACCACAGTGTATCACCAATATCGTCCACAGCAGGTTGTGGCACCCACGGGAGGGGTTCTGCTTGGACATGGAACCGTGAGAGGGGCTCTCACCGTGGTGCAGGCACCACAGTGTATCACCAATATCATCCACAGCAGGGTGTGGCACCCACGGGAGGGGTTCTGCTTGGACATGGGACCACGAGAGGGGCTCTCACCGTGGTGCAGGCACCACAGTGTATCACCAATATCATCCACAGCAGGGTGCGGCACCCACGGGAGCGGTTCTGCTTGGACATGGGACCGCGAGAGGGGCTCTCACCATGGTGCAGGCACCACAGTGTATCACCAATATCGTCCACAGCAGGGTGCGGCACCCACGGGAGGGGTTCTGCTTGGACATGAGACCACGAGAGGGGCTCTCACCGTGGTGCAGGCACCACAGTGTATCACCAATATCGTCCACAGCAGGGTGCAGCACCCACGGGAGGGGTTCTGCTTGGACATGGGACCGCGAGAGGGGCTCTCACCGGGGTGCAGGCACCACAGTGTATCACCAATATCGTCCACAGCAGGGTGCGGCACCCACGGGAGGGGTTCTGCTTGGACATGGGACCGCGAGAGGGGCTCTCACCGTGGTGCAGGCACCACAGTGTATCACCAATATCATCCACAGCAGGGTGCGGCACCCAGGGGAGCGGTTCTGCTTGGACATGGGACCGCGAGAGGGGCTCTCACCGTGGTGCAGGCACCACAGTGTATCACCAATATCATCCACAGCAGAGTGCGGCACCCACGGGAGGGGTTCTGCTTGGACATGGGACCCCGAGAGGGGCTCTCACCGTGGTGCAGGCACCACAGTGTATCACCAATATCATCCACAGCAGGGTGCGGCACCCACGGGAGTGGTTCTGCTTGGACATGGGACCGCGAGAGGGGCTCTCACCGTGGTGCAGGCACCACAGTGTATCACCAATATCGTCCACAGCAGGGTGCGGCACCCACGGGAGGGGTTCTGCTTGGACATGGGACCGCGAGAGGGGCTCTCACCGGGGTGCAGGCACCACAGTGTATCACCAATATCGTCCACAGCAGGGTGCGGCACCCACGGGAGGGGTTCTGCTTGGACATGGGACCGCGAGAGGGGCTCGCACCGTGGTGCAGGCACCACAGTGTATCACCAATATCATCCACAGCAGGGTGCGGCACCCACGGGAGCGGTTCTGCTTGGACATGGGACCGCGAGAGGGGCTCTCTCCATGGTGCAGCACCACAGTGTATCACCAATATCATCCACAGCAGGGTGCGGCACCCACGGGAGCGGTTCTGCTTGGACATGGGACCGCGAGAGGGGCTCTCACCGTGGTGCAGGCACCACAGTGTATCACCAATATCATCCACAGCAGGGTGCGGCACCCACGGGAGCGGTTCTGCTTGGACATGGGACCGCGAGAGGGGCTCTCACCGTGGTGCAGGCACCACAGTGTATCACCAATATCATCCACAGCAGGGTGTGGCACCCACGGGAGGGGTTCTGCTTGGACATGGGACCACGAGAGGGGCTCTCACCGTGGTGCAGGCACCACAGTGTATCACCAATATCATCCACAGCAGGGTGTGGCACCCACGGGAGCCGTTCTGCTTGGACATGGGACCACGAGAGGGGCTCTCACCGTGGTGCAGGCACCACAGTGTATCACCAATATCATCCACAGCAGGGTGTGGCACCCACGGGAGGGGTTCTGCTTGGACATGGGACCGCGAGAGGGGCTCTCACCGTGGTGCAGGCACCACAGTGTATCACCAATATCATCCACAGCGGGGTGTGGCACCCACGGGAGCGGTTCTGCTTGGACATGGGACCGCGAGAGGGGCTCTCACCGTGGTGCAGGCACCACAGTGTATCACCAATATCATCCACAGCAGGGTGTGGCACCCACGGGAGCGGTTCTGCTTGGACATGGGACCGCGAGAGGGGCTCTCACCGTGGTGCAGGCACCACAGTGTATCACCAATATCATCCACAGCAGGGTGTGGCACCCACGGGAGGGGTTCTGCTTGGACATGGGACCGCGAGAGGGGCTCTCACTGTGGTGCAGGCACCACAGTGTATCACCAATATCATCCACAGCAGGGTGTGGCACCCACGGGAGGGGTTCTGCTTGGACATGGGACCGCGAGAGGGGCTCTCACCGTGGTGCAGGCACCACAGTGTATCACCAATATCTTCCACAGCAGGGTGTGGCACCCACGGGAGGGGTTCTGCTTGGACATGGGACCGCGAGAGGGGCTCTCACCGTGGTGCAGGCACCACAGTGTATCACCAATATCATCCACAGCAGGGTGTGGCACCCACGGGAGGGGTTCTGCTTGGACATGGGACCACGAGAGGGGCTCTCACGGTGGTGCAGGCACCACAGTGTATCACCAATATCATCCACAGCAGGGTGTGGCACCCACGGGAGGGGTTCTGCTTGGACATGGGACGGCGAGAGGGGCTCTCACCGTGGTGCAGGCACCACAGTGTATCACCAATATCGTCCACAGCAGGGTGTGGCACCCACGGGAGGGGTCCTGCTTGGACATGGGACCACGAAAGGGGCTCTCACCGTGGTGCAGGCACCACAGTGTATCACCAATATCGTCCACAGCAGGGTGTGGCACCCACGGGAGGGGTTCTGCTTGGACATGGGACCGCGAGAGGGGCTCTCACAGTGGTGCAGGCACCACAGTGTATCACCAATATCGTCCACAGCAGGGTGTGGCACCCACGGGAGGGGTTCTGCTTGGACATGGGACCGCGAGAGGGGCTCTCACTGTGGTGCAGGCACCACAGTGTATCACCAATATCATCCACAGCAGGGTGTGGCACCCACGGGAGGGGTTCTGCTTGGACATGGGACCGCGAGAGGGGCTCTCACCGTGGTGCAGGCACCACAGTGTATCACCAATATCGTCCACAGCAGGGTGTGGCACCCACGGGAGGGGTTCTGCTTGGACATGGGACCGCGAGAGGGGCTGTCACCGTGGTGCAGGCACCACAGTGTATCACCAATATCATCCACAGCAGGGTGTGGCACCCACGGGAGGGGTTCTGCTTGGACATGGGACCGCAAGAGGGGCTCTCACCGTGGTGCAGGCACCAGAGTGTATCACCAATATCATCCACAGCAGGGTGTGGCACCCACGGGAGGGGTTCTGCTTGGACATGGGACCATGAGAGGGGCTCTCACCGTGGTGCAGGCACCACAGTGTATCACCAATATCATCCACAGCAGGGGTTCTGCTTGGACATGGGACCGCGAGAGGGGCTCTCACCGTGGTGCAGGCACCACAGTGTATCACCAATATCGTCCACAGCAGGGTGTGGCACCCACGGGAGGGGTTCTGCTTGGACATGGGACCGCGAGAGGGGCTCTCACCGTGGTGCAGGCACCACAGTGTATCACCAATATCGTCCACAGCAGGGTGTGGCACCCACGAGAGGGGTTCTGCTTGGACATGGGACCACGAGAGGGGCTCTCACCGTGGTGCAGGCACCACAGTGTATCACCAATATCGTCCACAGCAGGGTATGGCACCCACGGGAGGGGTTCTGCTTGGACATGGGACCGCGAGAGGGGCTCTCACAATGGTGCAGGCACCACAGTGTATCACCAATATCGTCCACAGCAGGGTGTGGCACCCACGGGAGGGGTTATGCTTGGACATGGGACCGCGAGAGGGGCTCTCACGGTGGTGCAGGCACCACAGTGTATCACCAATATCGTCCACAGCAGGGTGTGGCACCCACGGGAGGGGTTCTGCTTGGACATGGGACCGCGAGAGGGGCTCTCACCGTGGTGCAGGCACCACAGTGTATCACCAATATCATCCACAGCAGGGTGTGGCACCCACGGGAGCGGTTCTGCTTGGACATGGGACCGCGAGAGGGGCTCTCACCGTGGTGCAGGCACCACAGTGTATCACCAATATCGTCCACAGCAGGGTGTGGCACCCACGGGAGGGGTTCTGCTTGGACATGGGACCGCGAGAGGGGCTCTCACGGTGGTGCAGGCACCACAGTGTATCACCAATATCGTCCACAGCAGGGTGTGGCACCCACGGGAGGGGTTCTGCTTGGACATGGGACCGCGAGAGGGGCTCTCACCGTGGTGCAGGCACCACAGTGTATCACCAATATCATCCACAGCAGGGTGTGGCACCCACGGGAGCGGTTCTGCTTGGACATGGGACCGCGAGAGGGGCTCTCACCGTGGTGCAGGCACCACAGTGTATCACCAATATCGTCCACAGCAGGGTGTGGCACCCACGGGAGGGGTTCTGCTTGGACATGGGACCGCGAGAGGGGCTCTCACCGTGGTGCAGGCACCACAGTGTATCACCAATATCGTCCACAGCAGGGTTTGGCACCCACGGGAGGGGTTCTGCTTGGACATGGGACCGCGAGAGGGGCTCTCACCGTGGTGCAGGCACCACAGTGTATCACCAATATCATCCACAGCAGGGTGTGGCACCCACGGGAGGGGTTCTGCTTGGACATGGGACCGCGAGAGGGGCTCTCACCGTGGTGCAGGCACCACAGTGTATCACCAATATCATCCACAGCAGGGTGTGGCACCCACGGGAGGGGTTCTGCTTGGACATGGGACCACGAGAGGGGCTCTCACCGTGGTGCAGGCACCACAGTGTATCACCAATATCATCCACAGCAGGGGTTCTGCTTGGACATGGGACCGCGAGAGGGGCTCTCACCATGGTGCAGGCACCACAGTGTATCACCAATATCGTCCACAGCAGGGTGTGGCACCCACGGGAGGGGTTCTGCTTGGACATGGGACCGCGAGAGGGGCTCTCACCTTGGTGCAGGCACCACAGTGTATCACCAATATCGTCCACAGCAGGGTGTGGCACCCACGGGAGGGGTTCTGCTTGGACATGGGAACGCGAGAGGGGCTCTCACCGTGGTGCAGGCACCACAGTGTATCACCAATATCATCCACAGCAGGGTGTGGCACCCACGGGAGGGGTTCTGCTTGGACATGGGACCGCGAGAGGGCTCTCACCGTGGTGCAGGCACCACAGTGTATCACCAATATCGTCCACAGCAGGGTGCCGCACCCACGGGCGCGGTTCTGCTTGGACATGGGACCGCGAGAGGGGCTCTCACCGTGGTGCAGGCACCACAGTGTATCACCAATATCGTCCACAGCAGGGTGCGGCACCCACGGGAGCGGTTCTGCTTGGACATGGGACCGCGAGAGGGGCTCTCACCGTGGTGCAGGCACCACAGTGTATCACCAATATCGTCCACAGCAGGGTGCGGCACCCACGGGAGGGGTTCTGCTTGGACATGGGACCGCGAGAGGGGCTCTCACCGTGGTGCAGGCACCACAGTGTATCACCAATATCGTCCACAGCAGGGTGCGGCACCCACGGGAGGGGTTCTGCTTGGACATGGAACCGCGAGAGGGGCTCTCACCGGGGTGCAGGCACCACAGTGTATCACCAATATCGTCCACAGCAGGGTGTGGCACCCACGGGAGGGGTTCTGCTTGGACATGGGACCACGAGAGGGGCTCTCACCGTGGTGCAGGCACCACAGTGTATCACCAATATCATCCACAGCAGGGTGTGGCACCCACGGGAGGGGTTCTGCTTGGACATGGGACCACGAGAGGGGCTCTCACCGTGGTGCAGGCACCACAGTGTATCACCAATATCGTCCACAGCAGGGTGTGGCACCCACGGGAGGGGTTCTGCTTGGACATGGGACCACGAGAGAGGCTCTCACCGTGGTGCAGGCACCACAGTGTATCACCAATATCGTCCACAGCAGGGTGTGGCACCCACGGGAGCGGTTCTGCTTGGACATGGGACCACGAGAGGGGCTCTCACCGTGGTGCAGGCACCACAGTGTATCACCAATATCGTCCACAGCAGGGTGTGGCACCCACGGGAGGGGTTCTGCTTGGACATGGGACCACGAGAGGGGCTCTAACCGTGGTGCAGGCACCACAGTGTATCACCAATATCGTCCACAGCAGGGTGTGGCACCCACGGGAGGGGTTCTGCTTGGACATGGGACCACGAGAGGGGCTCTCACCGTGGTGCAGGCACCACAGTCTATCACCAATATCATCCACAGCAGGGTGTGGCACCCAAGGGAGGGGTTCTGCTTGGACATGGGACCACGAGAGGGGCTCTCACCATGGTGCAGGCACCACAGCGTATCACCAATGCACACACATCAATGTCCACACAAAGTACTGTGCCACCCACATATCACCTCTTACCACAAATGTGGCACACCCCCTTTGTAGCCCACACATTATCCCACCCACACATACCACACCTTGCCACCTCACACCAGAGCTCATCACCAAAATAATTTGCCACCTACACCCAAGACGTCTTAAACCCCACACACCTTATCAGATTTATATGTACAGCCCACTTTATCACCCACATGCCACATATTTCACCCATGCGGCGCACCTTACCACCCATACATCAGATTTTATCAGCCATACAGCACACATGATAATCCACACCTCATCACCAATACCACCACAACTCATCCTAAAAGCACACCTTATTAGTCACGCACCACACTTCACTACCACACACCCTGCACCTGCTAAGTTAACCTCCTCAATAGACCACATCTTTTCAACCCTTCACCAAACCGAAATCACCAAAAGCCACACATTATTACCCCGCAGCACAGCATATCTACTAAAGACCAAATCTTGTCACCCATATATCAGATGTTATAGCCCATAAAGTCGACAATCCAGACACCACACTTCATAACCCACAAACCACATCTCATCACCTATTCACCACTAACCATCCCCCGTAGACCACACACTATTATTCATGCTCATTCTGCCCCCATAGAACGCTACTTAATACCCACAAATCACATTGCGTCTGCCACATACCAAACCTTATCACCAACATGGTGTGTGGGGGTAAGTTTGAAATATGGGTGACGGGTGTTAAAGCAAATTATTTTGGTGATGAGCTCTGGTGTGAGGGTTGCAAGGTATGATATGTGTGGGTGGGATAAGGTGTGGGTTAGAAAGGGGGTGTGATGTGATGGGTGGGTGGCACACTGTATTATGTGCAAATTAATGGGTGGTGTATTGGTGATACGCTGTGATGCCTGCACCATGATGAGAGCCCCTCTTGTGGTCCCTTGCCCCAGCAGAACCCCTTCCGTGGCTGCCACCCCCTGCTGTGGATGATCCCGGCTAACCACTTATTGGTGATAGGCGGCGTGTGCTGCAATCGTCTAACAACATTTTGCTGGTCACCCCTCGATTCAAACATGCCAGAGCAGGAGCAGTTAATTTCCAAGTTACAACCCCCACCCTCTGCAGTTCCTTACCCCCTTACATCAGAAACACACCCTCCTACCCGACCTTCAAGAGACGTGTACAAATTTGGCTGTTTGACAAATACGATTAATCAATCCATGTCTTAAACACCATTTCATGTTTTTTAACTGTACCTGCTGTACAAACGCTGTTACCCAAGGGTCTGGGCATTATATAAATGCCATAAATAAATAAATATAGCACCCCCACCAACAGACAACACTGACTGCTCTTTGATCTGCTATTGTTCTGTCAGCTTCCTCTTCATGTTCAATCTGTTCTAGATCTTCTTCTTCTGTTTCAACCATTTCTTCGTTTTCACAAATCTCTAATTCTGATACCTCTTCTGTTTTAGCTCGTGCTCATCTGACTGCTTCTCCATCTGATCCTATTCCTTAATCGCTTATACTGAAAGTCAATCCTTCATTGGTTTCTTATCTTACTTTTCTTTTTAATATTTCTCTTCTTACCTCTACTTGTCCTGAGTCTTTAAAGCATGCCTCAATTCTTCCCATCTTGAAGAAACCATCTTTAGATCTTTCGCTCCCTGTGAATTTCATCCAATTTCTCTCTAAATTGCTTGAATGTCTTGTTTATGCTCAGGTCTCTACTTTTCTCACTGAAAATTCTATTCTTCCTCACTTCTAAAAAGTTTTCTTTTCGCCCTCTTCATTCTACGGAAACTGCTCTTCTTTCTGTTGGTAATTCTCTCGTTTCTACTCGCTATTCCAAAATTTTCTTCTTTGCTTGTTCTATTGGATCTGTCGGGATCGTACTTTACTCCTAACTTCTCTTTCTTCTTTTGCTTATTATGGTTCTGTGTTATCCCGGTTTCGTTCTTATCTATCTTATCACACATACTCAGTCTCCTGGGCTGGGACTTCTTCTAACACTCTTCTTCATGGTGTTACTCAAGGTTCTGTTCTTGGCCTTTTCCTTTTTGCTATTTACACTTCGCCTCTAGCGGCTATTATCTCATCTTTTTGTATATACCACAATTTCTAGGCGGATGATACCCAACTCTTCCTGTCCTTTTCTTCGTTCACATCTTCTATTCACTGTAATCTGGCTTGTTGCCTTACTGCTATTAAGAATTGGATGCCGGATCACTTTTTTCATTTTGAATGCATCAAAAACTGAAGTTTTATTTTCCCCCGGCTAATACGGTTCCTCCTCCTTGTCCTCCTCCTTCTGTTTCTTTTCCTCCTCTTCTTCTGGGGTTGTGTCTTGATTCTGATTTCTCTCTTATCATAATTCGATCACATCGCTCTCTTCTTGTTTTCATCTCTCTAGTATTCATAAAGCTCATCCTTTTCTTCTGTTTAATGCTACAAAACTTGGGATCTCCGCACATATTTTTTCCTGTCTGTCTATTGCTCTACATTGCTCTTTGTTCTTCACGTTCCTCTTTTGGCCCCTTTAAAGTCTGTTTTTAATGCTTATATTCATCTTTTATATTTATTGTCTCCCTGTGATTCTATCTCTCTGTCACTATCCCTCCCTAGGATGGTTGCCTTTCTATTCCCGTCTTAAATTGAATTTTCTCTGTCTTGTTATTAAAAGTCTTTGTAGCCTTGCACCTGTTTCTTTTGCTTCTCTTATGTCTTTCTATGTTCCTTCTCGCGTTTTATGTTCTCAGGGTCAATTTCTATGATCAGTTCTTCAACCCCCTTGTGCTCAATCAATTAGTTCTTACTTTCTTTTTCGTTCTTCTCTTAAGAATTATCTTCAATCTTAATGGAAATGATGAACATTTTGTATAGTCTGTGAGGCAGGGACATCATTTAGGGGTTGCCAGGGATCGCAACGGTGACCCTGAGCTCTCCCTTGCTACCCCTGTGGTCTCCCTTGCGACCCCTGAAAAAAACTTTTTTTTTTAATTGTGGCTCCTGGTCTGTGGTCAGAAGCATGTGGCTCTTTGTTTCTGGAGTGGCTGTTTTTCTGATAGCTATAGCCGTCAGGATAGCTCAGTGGGTTGAGCGCTCGCTGCTGCAATGTGTGTGAAATCTGCAGGTTGCAGGTTCGGCTCCCGGCAAGGTCAACTCAGCCTTTCGTCCTGCTGAGGTTAATAAATGAGTACCAACACAGGTTGGGTGATATTGTATGTATATTTATTCTATATGAAGCGCTTACGTGTAAGTGCTATATAATAACACATCATTATCATTTGGACTTGGACGTCTGCTTGCATTAACAGTAATTTGGTAAATGGGCCTATACGTGCTGATATTAACAATACATATAGTGATCCATTCTTGTATGAAATGTATATCACTTTACAATGCTATCGTAATCATATTTTTCGTAGTGTACCTAGAAACAATGCTATGTGATGTCACTTCCTCTGTTATCAAGGGGTGAAAGGTTGTGTTTGTGGGTGCGATTTCTCGCCGTCACCATAACCAGTACAAGAGGGACCCTATAAAAACTCAAACAGAAAAGAGTTGAGTAAACATTGCTTTATTAACACACAAGCATTCGCAAATGGGCCACAAGTTCAACCGTCTCGCAAAGCAAGTCGTCAAAGTGCCGCCCTTTCCCCTGCACATCGTGGTCCTTTTATACCCATCTGTTTTACATTGTCATACATTGCTGCACATAGATTATGTCCACCACAAGGCGGTTCCTCCCAGTCATGACTTTGCATCAACGGTCAACAGTTCAACATCTGCTATTGTGGTTTCCTGTTATCTGTTATTCGCTCTCTCTCGTGCCCCTCTGTGTCCTTATCTCTGTGCACGAGGCTGTGCTTACTCATTCCTTCCCCACCCGTAATCTGCAGATAGTTTTAGCAGGCTCAGCATGCTTCGACATACAGTGACCAAACACAATTCTTCTGTTAAAAACAAGTTCTTGCCAGGTCAGCAGGTCTTAAATGCCGCTGTATAAAGAGAAGGCCTCTTCTTTTAACAAAGGGTACATTCTTTTAACACATATGGTGATTAGTACAAACTCCAAGTGTGAGCACAACATTACATATGTATGCGTACCTTCATGTTCCATCGCTTCCCAAGCCCGCAAGTGATGTCACTTTGGGGTGGGGTCATGATGTCATCAGAGGTCAAGGGTTGTGTGATGTCACTTCCGCTACCCCTGGTATTTTGGTGAAATGACATCCCTGCTGTGAGGTACATTCAATTGTACTGTCAGTGTGTTTTGTTCAGCGCTTTGGCGTAAAGCGCTATACTAACTACAAATAAAATAGAAATACAAAGAGCATATCATCATTGCATAACACCTTCATTATAGACCACATTCAAGTATCAGTACATGGCACGTTATCCACTACCAACCACACCTTATCCCTCTCCCACCACACAATTGTCCACACACCACACCCTATCACGCATATATACATCTCCCTATAGATCACACATCTGCTGCAGGGTATAGTCTGTCAAACACACAGCAAACCTTATCTCCCACGCAGTGCACCTCTCCTATACAGCTCCCCCTACCAATCACACACTTTTCCATCCATACACTACAGACCGCACCTCATTATCCACACCCACTTTACTCCATACACAGCACCCCTCGCCTCTAGAACACACCATTTCAACCCATTACCACACCACCCCAGGTGTCACACCATCCATAGGGCTTCATAACAAGTACAGCGGTGCGGGAAAAAGAGTATTAATGTAGAGGTAACTGTGTTAGCACTGCATTACTGCCGTACTACAACTTTGGTGGTGAGGCAGTGAAAAAATGCTTGAGGTCATTCCACCACCTTACCACCAGAAATCAGTGGAACCGCTGGTGGTGGATTATCGTTGGCGATAATTCCACCGAAATCCCCATGCAGTCCATAAATGGGGACTAACAACGCCATACCACCACTTGTAATTAACGCTGCGCCAAGTGGTGGTAACAGTAATTCCGCTTGGTGGTAGTGTGGCAGATTTAACAACAGAATACCGCCAAACATGTAATGAGGCCCATAGTCTCCTGTAGACCACACCATGCACTCATATATCACATTCTGTCTCCAACATGCCACACCTTACCGTTCCTGCTCCACTTGTAATCCACAAATGGCACCACTTCATGCCCAAACACCACATCCCATTTACGGGACTCCTGCCCTGTAGAGTACTGTATTCCTCACACCTCACACCTATGTCAAAGACCACACCATATGTCCTATACACGACACCTCACGCTCTACAGACGACATCCTATCACCCGTATAAAGCACACTACAACCGGGACAACGCACATTATTCCTGATAGCATCTCCCCCCAAATGCCACACCCTAAAACCAACACAAAACACTTGACATTCGTAAAAGACCACACTTCCTAGACCATGCCCGATTACTCGTGCCCCACACCTCATCGCCTATCCGTGTGTACGCACACACCACGTCCATCCACCCATATATCACGCTCCTCATTCCCCTTTGACAACACCACAAGGCCACCTACACACCAAACCTCGAACACCTAATGCCGTCCCCATATACCCTAATTTATGGAGCACACCGCATCCACCATCCACCACCCTGCCCAGGGATCCTGACTTCCCGTCCCTGTGTCCTGTATCTCACTCTCCTGCCCCCTCCACTCTGAGGGCCCTGCGCTTTGAAAAGGCCCAGGGAAACCCCTCTCTCTGCCTCCCCTTTCTTTGTTTCGCCTAAATTGTGAGAGTTGGCATGCATGCCCCCCATTATCCGCCAACCCACTTCCCTCGTGGTTGCCTGCGCACGTCACTCTGCCCACCTCGATAGTCCGCAGCCAGAGCTGACTGCTGTCCACTCCCTCCTGTCTAATCTTCCTAATAATCAGGGCTTTAAGTGGGCCGGGCCCGGCGGGGCTGGGCCCCGGCAGGCTCTGAAATTTCGTTTTGAGGCGGGGCCCTGCCGGGGCCCACTAATCTCCCCTGGCAGTCCCAGCCACTACACGAAAAGGCATTTTTTTCTACAGCCTGAAGCTCTCGCTTGTGTGCGACAGTTTCAGGCTTCAGGAAAAAATGCCTTTGAACCATAATGGTGGCGCCGCACCTGCGCGGCATCCCTTTAATCAAGTGATGCCCGTGGGTCGGCGCCACCATTATGGAGAAAGCATGAGGCCGCTGGAGGCAGAGGCCTTGTTTTCTAAATACTGAAATTCCCGCGGATTCGCAGGAGTTTCAGTCTTTAGGAAAAAGGCCTCTGCTTCCAGTGGCCTCACCCTTTCAGCCTTAATGGTGACGCTGCCCCTCCCCAGCTGGCGAGGGGCAGCACCACCATTAAGGCTGAATAGGCGAGGCGCTGTACCCTGCCAGGCAAGCCTATACAAAATAAATGCTAGATCAGCACCCTCTCCCCCATGGGGGAGAGGGTGCTAATCTCTACATAAGGCTGCCTGGCAGGGGTGCCAGTAGCCCATTGAGCCGGGGCTCGTCAAGGGGCGTGGCCTAACAGACCATCAAGAACCCCGTTGTTAGGCCACGCCCCCTCGATGAGCCCCGGCTCGATTTGTAGTGCCACTTAAGGCACTGCTAATAATGTATTACTGCCTCCCACCTCTCTCCTTAACAACTCCCTCTCCGTCTCTGATGCCTGGGACCACACTCTTACAGCCCCTGCCCCCCACCCCCAGCGCTCCCTGCCCGCAGATCTCCTCTGCAGCATGCCCAGCAGTGCCTGCTTGAGGTCCTTGCTACGTCTTCCATAATATATTTCCAACTCTGAAACCGCGTGAAAACGACCGCTAGATGGCGCCGGTGACAAGCTTCTTCCGCAGAAGCTGCCAGCTTCAGGGCCCCCACCCAAGCAGCCTGGGACAAGAACACACACAACATCAGATAATCACATCAGACGTGCTAACCAGGCACGTACACACCCTCGCGAGCACACTGCCCATATATATATATATACACACACACGCGCACGCACACAGGCACACGCACACGCACACACGGAACATAGTTACACATACAGCCTTTTCCACACACGATGAAGTCTGTGGATATGGCGGAGTTACTGCGCACACAACTGTGGCTGGGGGCGTGGTCCCACAAAATCACTGGAGGAGTCCCTGCCCTGCTCGTTCACCAGTGCTCCTGCACTCACAGATAAACACGTTGTGCTTCCCAGTGCTTCCATGTTCACACACCAGAACTTCTGCAAACACAACCACGCTTCTGACCACTCTCCGGGGCTCCTGCTTGCACGTCAGGTTGTGCACATTCACTAGTGAATCCTCCATTTACACACACGCGCAGCCTCTTACACCCACAACCACAACAATCTCCTACACACACTCAGGGTCGGAATAGGGAATACAATTGTTCCGGGCACCAATGAAAAAGTGGGCCATAGTTTCAAAAGGCAACAAACTCTTTGAATAGTGCCCAAGGGGGAGTTTTTTTTGTTGATAAAATGTGATGCAAAGTGTGCAAATTAAAGAATATTTATTCAGCAACAATTGTCAAAAATACAAGCTGCATAGTGAAGTAACTCGTCAAACTGGCCCACATTGGCCAACAAAAAGTGGTTCACTTTGACCCCAAAAAATCCCCAACCTAGCATTTTGCGTTTTTGGTTCGGGCATTGCCCTATTGGCCTATAGGCCAGTCCGAGCCTGCACACTCTCCAGCACGCCTACCCACAAGTCAGAGCTCTGGGGCGAACACTGGCGCTCTCCCACAGTCCCCCGGCTTCTTCACACTGTTCAGTAACTGCTCTGATGGATTTTCAGGTTCGGCCCTGTGGACAGATTCAGAGAGACCCCTTCCCCCTCCCTCCCCCCTGTTCTGGTGAATCGGAACAAACACCAATGTCTAGCCAAACCCTATCTGGGTCGTGTGAACGAGAAGCAAGAATTGGGAGGGCGTGAGTTTGGCGAAGGGTTCAGTTAAGCACAAACAGAGCAGTCCTACCAATAATAAACGTTAGGCAGACTATATACAAATACAGTTATTCATTTATGCCTTAGACAACACATATCAATGAAAAAGCACAGGTAAATAACGCACTAAAACATTCACAACTAACATATACACATTCACCTTGGTGTCGCGCACTTCACTTTTGCATACGGTTAGAATCACCTTTCCGTAGTTTAGTAAAGCAAGTGAACAAAGCAATAGAACCAGGCAAGTCATCAACCCACTGAGAACTAATAGGTGAAAAACAAAGGAGTTAGCAAACACCATCCAAAACATTAGAATTAAGGTTCTAAGCCTAAGAAGCCTCCCAATGCAACCAGGCCAGAAAACCAGCGTCCAAGGCTAGGATAGGGAGAGATTGGACTAGGACGTTACACCCATGCAAACCTATGGAGACGAGGGAGGGGCAAAACCCCTGTTACACCGATTCACTGAGGTGCCACCCTAGGAGTTCCTGAAATCGCAAGGCCTTCTGGATTCGTGCCTTAGTTCCATTGGATGAAGCCCAGTAATCGTGGGTGCAGATGTCACTTTAGGGCTCAGGTTTTTGGGTCTGGCTAGTTCAAGGTTTCCGTGCTTCGATGGACCTGATCTGGATCCTGGACAACTGGACACCCAGGACACACTGACGTCTGGAGCACCACTACGGCAATGGCCTTAGAGCACTCCCAAAAAGTGATACAGGCGGCAAACGGCGATGGCCCCTTGATGAAAATGACGGAAGGTGAACCTCATGGCGGCAACAAAGAAACTAGCCCTGCAAGGCCTCTTTTCATGGTGGGGAACTGCAACTTCAGGGAAATGCTTCTTGCTCCATAAGGTGAAGATCTGCAAAGCTCAACTCAGGACAGTGACCATTGCAGCAAAGTATCCCAGGAGGACATCTGGCTGGCCCACAGCATGGTTCCCTGATTGTCCACACTTACAGTGGCTGTATTCTGGAGCAGAGCTCGGGATTGGTTGTTCCGGCTGACTCAGGGGTTGAAGTTCTTCAGGACATCTGCAGAGAGACTGGCCTTTACCGGACAAGTGAAGAAAGGGCTGCTGGCATTCTTCTGGGGCGTCAGTGGGCTCCTCTTCTAATGGGCTCCTCTTCTAATGGCAAGCTCTGGGGCGTCAGTGGGCTCCTCTTCTAATGGGAAGCTCTGGGGCGTCAGTGGGCTACTCTTCTAATGGCAAGCTCTGGGGCGTCAGTGGGCTCCTCTTCTAATGGGAAGCTCTGGGGCGTCAGTGGGCTCCTCTTCTAATGGCAAGCTCTGGGTCGTCAGTGGGCTCCTCTTCTAATGGGAAGTTCTGGGGCGTCAGTGGGATACTCTTCTAATGGCAAGCTCTGGGGCGTCAGTGGGCTCCTCTTCTAATGGCAAGCTCTGGGGCGTCAGTGGGCTCCTCTTCTTTGTAGGGGCCATGGCTTCAACTAAGATCTGATTAATGGCTGCAGGAGTTGGCCTTTTATCCAGGATCCGGACTAGAGTTGAACCCAGGCCACCAATGGCAAGGATCAGCACCATTCAAACTTTGCTTGGGCTGTCCAATGCTTGACAGCCTCAGGCCACTGCATCTGCCCAGCAACAGATAGACCTGGAGTGGATGTGGACTGGGTCCAGACAGACCCAGCCCCCAACAAAAAGCACCCCCCCCACCCACCCATTCTTACCATGTATGGAACATCTGGCCACTCCAAGGCAGGAAGACCGTGCACAGATAGCCATAGGGACTGATCAGTTCCCCCAAAGCAGATGAGCTTAGCAAGGTAAGTGCAGCAAAAAGGCTTCACTTACCTCCAAAAGTCAGGAAAGGTTCAATGCACTAGCAAAATGTTGGATGTCCCATTGATGTCTATGGAGGGAGGTACCATGATAATGAAAGTGCACACACACACACACACGCACGCACGCACGCACGCACGCACGCACGCACGCACGCACGCACGCACGCACGCACGCGCGCACGCGCGCGCGGTACCCCTACACTCCCGAAGCAGGCAACCTACATAGGCAAAAACATGCAAGGACAGGCATCGCCCCACTTACACACACATTCAGCAAACTGTGACTCTGGCACACACATCCTGCTTTTCCAGTGCCCTGGAAATATTATCTTGATACAAATCACAATAAAATACTTGGGACATGTCTAATACAGCCTAAGAATCACATCTATTATCAACAAATACACAATATGAAAACATGTTTTTAAAAATGTAACCAGGGAACCTTTAAAAGAAGAGTGGTCTTCGTAAATGAAGGCGTCCCCGAAGTGATGCAGTTGCGATTTCCTGTCTTGCAATAAAGGTGGAACAATTTACTAAAGAGGCGTGTTACACTAGCATTGTTTAATACAGGTTAAAATCCCCTGGAGATAGCTAAGAGAGTTACTGTGCCTGCTGTAGAGATCTGTGTGCAACATGCAGGCCTGGATTGCCCCACTAAAACAGAACTGCTGTCCCCTCACTCTTGTGCTCTGAGCATTCCTGTGGTGGTATTGGCAGGGGCTTCTTGGGAAGGGGAGTTAAATCTGCCCCTAGCCGGGAGAGAATGGCAACACCTATGGTTGGGAGCCCCATCCCGAGGCTGACTTCAAAACCTTGCCGGGGCCTGACTCCGGGAGGCCTGGGCCCCCTCATAGCTCCTCTTATTGCAATGCACTATTGCGCGGGTATGCAATCCCTGGTATTTGCCACATTTGCAGAATGGACCACTCTCTGAGAAAAGTGTTTTATAATGGCACAATCCCATAGGAAAACGTTCCATGAATCAGGCCCTTAGTGTTGCTGCCTTAACCTGCCTTTGACATTGAGATTTTGATTTGAAATGTCTGACCGATAGTTATTCAAGCGTGCCCTCTGCTCACAGCTGATTATACAACAAAGAAACCCAGATCCTTATTTTGTTCCTTGATAGGATAATGCCTGATGGGGTCCAGTTCAGGATCCTTATCATATACTTTTGATAATCCAGTTCATGTGTGGCTGAGCCCACAGCGCTCTACCATGAAGATCCTGTGCATGTATGCATATGGGAACTTGGTGTCTGATCAGACACGATCAGACACCACCATCACCTGGTTGAGGGTACAGCTATCTTTACTGATCCGGGATTCCAAGCTGATCACTTGGCACCGTTTACATACGTATCGTTTTCCCCAGTAGGCAGTTCCTCATACAGGCTAGCTGTTTCATAGCTTCTCCGAGAAGTGCCCGTGCCGTGTTCCGGCCATGATGTTGGTGAAACTGGCGAGCTGATTTATGACAACCTACAGTCTGTGAGATTTAAGTAACAGGTCTGGAGAAATGTGTCACAGGTTAATCATTTATCAGTTTGAATCCCGTTTGACCCCTCTATCTCTAGTGCTAGAAAAAATGGCTTCTATTTCATAGGGTGAACCTTACCTGGAACTCCTCACTATGAGACAAGTCAAAGCCCCTCTTGTAAATTGATGACTGAAGTTATTTCAATAAAATATGCATTTGCTTGCCCTTCAACTTTAAAATCTTCCCATGACTTACACTTTCCACATTTGATCATACTTGCACTGGTTTAAATATTCTTAAACCTTTTGGCTGCTGCCCGTCTGCCAGGTGGCCCTCCACGACAGGACCTCATCGAGTCCCAGTGAAAACTACAATGTATGCATCCATGTCGGAAGGGCAAACTGGACAACATTTTTAGGGCGTATACATTATCTATCTATCTATCTATCTATCTATCTATCTATCTATCTATCTATCTATCTATCTATCTATCTATCTATCTATCTATCTGTCTGTCTATCTGTCTGTCTGGCTGTCTGTCTGTCTACATACATAAATACATGTGCATCCTAAGGGCACTTAGGGGGTTAATGAAACATTATCTTTGTTATTATTCCACTAACAATTAGTTTAGCCCATAAACCCACAGGCCTTTCCACCTGCCCATTTCTCATGTTACGTCATCACTCAGCTGCAATGCACTTATGATTATCATATTCAATATCTTCTGAGGAATTGGGAACCCTAGACATTTAAGATGATTTACTGCCCTTTTCTGCTTGTGGATCGGCAGCATCATATTGGAGGTTATCACATCCATTATCTTTCTAAGACAATATGAGGTGAGCGCTGTACCATTTCTGTGTATCGAGGAGCAGTGTTATATTAAACGTTATCATATTCAGTGTCTACCTAGGAAAATATAAGGTGATTGCTCCCTTTTCTGTTTATTGATCAGCAGTGTTACAGTGACGGTGATGATATTTGGTATCTTTCTAGGAAATATTAAGGTTATTTATTACCTGCCTGTTTCTGCTTATCGAGCAGCAGTGTTATATTAAACGTTATCATATTCAGTGTCTTCCTAGGAAAATATAAGGTGATTGCTCCCTTTTCTGTTTATTGATCAGCAGTGTTACAGTGACGGTTATGATATTTGGTATCTTTCTAGGAAATATTAAGGTTATTTATTACCTGCCTGTTTCTGCTTATCGAGCAGCAGTGTTATATTAAACGTTATCATATTCAGTGTCTTCCTAGGAAAATATAAGGTGATTGCTCCCTTTTCTGTTTATTGATCAGCAGTGTTACAGTGACGGTTATGATATTTGGTATCTTTCTAGGAAATATTAAGGTTATTTATTACCTGCCTGTTTCTGCTTATCGAGCAGCAGTGTTATATTGAAGGGTGTCACATCTAGGATAATCCTAAAATGATACAAGAAGAATGTCCTACCATTTCTGTGTGTCAAGTAGCAGTATTATGTTAAATGTTATATTCAGTGTCTTCCTAGGAAATTGTAAGGTGATTGTGTGTATGTATGTACTAGATTTATAATGCACACTACTTCTCACCTCCATTGAGGCATCAAAGCGCAGTGTAGATAATGGACATACAGTATGCAGCTGATACCGAGTGACCTAAACCGATTATCTGGGAAAGAACAATGTTTTCAAGGTTTTCGTATGTACGCCATATGGTCTTCCAATAAACGACAGGAAGGCGGCAGATTGTTCTGCAATTTGGAGCTCTGAACGGAAAAGGACTGTCCTCCCCACGTCTGAAGTTTAAATTTAGGGACTCTCGGGAGCCCCGCAGAGGATGATCTGAGAGGCGGTTGGGAACATAGTGGCTGAAACTCCTCGACAGTATGGCGGGTCCTTTACCTGCAATATAGCAGGTCCAATGACTCCTTGTTTCTGTTTGTCGAGCAGCATTATTATAATAAATGTTATCACAGTTAGTATCTTCCAGGGAAAATATAAGAAAATACCTGCCCATTTCTGTTAATTGATCAGCAGCATCACATTAACGGTTATTAAATTTAGTATCCTGCTAGGAAATGTGAAGATTATTAGCTGCCTATTTCTGCTAATTGAGCAGCAGTATTATATTCAAAGTTATTGTGCTCAATATCTTTCCAAGGAATTGCATACCTAGATTTTAAAGATGTGTTTGTGCTTTTCCAAAGTCTGATCCTTTTTCAGGTTCGTCTAGAGGAGCATGACATTAGTCTCCTGATAGATTTGGGGCCCCCTTAAGAGGTTGGCATAGCGTAAAATCCACTGGTTTTCTGCGAGTGGAAAGAACCCTATTTAAAGTTTGCATTGCACCGGCTTTACATCAGAAAATCCTCTGGTTCCAATGCATTGAAATGAGGACTGAGGGATTTTCCACCAGCTGTATACCAGCGGAAGGCCAGTGTGAAGCTGGTGTCATGCAATCTTTGAATAGGGTTCTTTCTGCCGGCTGATCTTCCCTTCAGCAAGACTCTACATGAGGCCCTAGGTATGCTAGGAATAAAGCTACATGTTCCTCTTGTCTCCAATATATTAAGGCGGAGCAGGAGGAATACTCCAGAACTGCACGGACGAATCATCGTATCACGTGGGAGCTATTTTCACACTGTTGCAAGTCAACTGGCCAGTGTGGAAATAGGGGTGGCGCTTTCACATTGTCTCTGATTGGGTGGAACAGCTGTCAATCTGCATAATCCAAGAAGCTGGGGCATTCAGCAAAATTGAAGGCATGCAGAAGGCGTTGGACAACCTGCGCCACACCATGCCTTGATTAGCTTTCAATACCCTGCATTCCATCCAATTGGGTGGTGAGAACATTGGAATGGAAGGCAGTAGAAGTAGTGCAAGTTTATTTCGGGAATACAAAACATACCCAGGATAACAGCAGCAGAGTTCCAAATCTAATTTAAACAGCATTAAGACCATAAAACATTTTTATAAAAATACAAAAAGACTTTTCAAGCAAATTGCAAGCAAAATTGCCTCACAGAGAATGCATTCTTTAAAAATGGCAACAGAGGCCAGGCCACACAAACTGAATCCGCCCGCAATAGGTAACACAGAGCAGGCTGATAACAGCAACATCCCTGCCCCTGCAAAACTGGCTTCAGCGTGTGTTCTCTAATGGGCGAAAAATCTGGACAACACAATAATAAATGGGCCAGGTCTTCTCTGGGCGCATCACAACCGATACGTGATTGGTTCTCGTTCCCATTGGACCAAGCCGCCACCACAGCTCTCAAATGGATAGAATTAAAATGTGCCCTGGCAATGACAATACGCTGTGAAGAATTCTGGGCCCACCGTAAGTACTTCTGGATGCCTGGGCCCGCCATAATCATGTGCTTCCTATTGGCAGGCCTCATCATTTCAGATGACTCCCTTTTTACAGGATGTGTTGAAGTACCCTCGCTTTCACAGACTTTAAATCCTTAAAAGGCATAATATGTGTCATATAAAAGCACCCAGCCTCACCCACTTCCCCCAGGGGATCTTCAAATGGGGGACCCCCGGCAGCAGATATCTGATTAGCTAATGAGTCAGAACAGATTTATCGTTGCTCCAAACTCTGAGCCAGTGGCTTGCATGTTGGGCTGCGATAAGAGCACTTACAAACCTGCAGCCCAGCCCCCGGTGCACTGCAAAATTTGGAGCCGATTGGGGAAGCCCCAGTATTCTTTTCAAAAAGATCTTCTCTACCACCTGGATGGGTTCAATCTTGCCATGCCCCCAAAGCTCCATGCCACACATAGCAACAGAGCTAGCTTTGCCATTGTACACTTTGAGCAGCCGCTCGACCGGTTTTGCTTTAAACATGGCCATAGCTCTGGCAACCCCCTTCCCTCACAATAGCCTGTTTGAATCTTCCGGTCTGCTTATTGATATGGGAATGGAAGGCCTTTTGGCCACTTCTGGATCCTCTCTGACACAGTACGACCAGACAGGGAAAAGAAGAATTATCCCCTTAATTCCATTCCTGAGGGGGCAGTGCAGTCTGGGCGAATACCCCATATTTTCACTTCTTTACTGAATGTTACTCCAACCTCAATTGTATTAATATTGTTAAGGGTAATAATATGTTGTCTGTAAAAGGCATCATAGTACCTCTGTTGTGATGTTTCCGAAGGCAGGGTTATTTCTAAGCGCCACGGCCAATACCTCAACAACCTTCTTAAGTTCAATTCTTCAGTTTTAGACGTTCCTTCGACATTTTGCAAACACATGAGTCATTTTTGGGAATTGGCCTCCATTGTCAAAAGCCCAATAGTCTAGCCAGTGCTTAGGTTTTAAACAATTATCTGGCAAGGCCCAAAATGTTTCTTAAAGGGGGGGTGGGGTCGCATAGCATCACACAACGCAGCCTCCAAGGGTACTCCTGAAGTCTGAGGGTGGCAATGTACACGTTTTGTTAGCTTGGAAACACGTGGCTAGCCCAGAGTATGTAGCACACGCTGTCCATACGTCTCCTCAAGGTCCCGCTCCATGATCCTCCCATCCCCAACAGTCCGGACCGGTAACTTTCACTCCATCTCTTTCTTTCACTTTGTCTCATCCTCAGAGCATCTACTCTAGAGCTCCCCTCTGATCTCATGGATCCCCCCTTCTCCTTCTCTGCCCACCTCTACCCCTGAAAGCTCTTGATTGCCTGGCTAGCAACTTTTTGAAACTCCAATCAATCATTTTGTTAGGGGGATCTTTTTCAAAGGGGTCTTTATTTCCCCCTGACAAACCTTTTGAAAGCACTCCATTTGCATGAGGGACAGAAACAATAAATACATCTACAATTTGAGGGCGTACTTGATAAAAAAAAAGTATGGGAGAAAGTGTTAGATAAACTACACCTCTTTAAAACATTATTGGATGCATCACCCAAGCGAGCGTGGAGCGAGCGTGGAGTAATGAGTATGTTCTATGTACAGCGTTTTGGCAGAAGCCCTACATAACTAACAAATCATTTTCATTAACAGGGAATATAGTTTCTCAGGCTGGAATGCTAAATGTGGGAGATCGTCATAGCCGTACAACTGGGAGGTGCTTTTTCATTGTTTTTTTAAAAATAATGTACAATTTTTATATTAGAAGAAAAAAAACATCAAAACAAATGCAAAGAAGTGTCGTATGAGACAACTGCTTCAACAATAAATCATATATACTCAATCCCTAAACATGGCACCACGGCTTAGAACCAAACCAAATAAGAAAAACCATTTAATGGTAATACTGTCATACAAGACGTATACGGAAGAGAGAAATCAAATATAATATTGGTTTGTTTGTTTGTTTGTTTGTTTATTCATTTGTTAGGCGCACCAGACTCGTAAGTAAAAGGACGCAACAATAAGGAAATGCAAAGCTTACAGGGGTTACGAATATACATATGATATACAATATTTACATAATTACAAGATATACACAGTGTACAGAATAGAGGCGAAGACAGGGAATAGCCGATGTAGTTACAGACATAAGCAGTAGACACTGTGCAAAGGAAATCCATGCCAAGAGTGAGCCCCTCGTGAAACACTTAGGCTCCGGGTAGATACATTACACAAGGTCTTCAGAATTGACACAGTAGAACACTATAGATGAACAGGTCTCTTTGGATGTGGGCTGGTCCCCCATGGGTAATGGGAGACTAAGGGTCAGTAGTGATGATATGTTTTATTACCTTTTTCCTGAAATGTAGGTAAGGTTGGTCTACTCTAAAATCCTGTTTTATTACCTTTTTCCTGAAATGTAGGTAAGGTTGGTCTACTCTAAAATCCTGAGGCAGTGAGTTCCAGAATTTAGCTGCCTTAACAGTAAAACTATTGCCCCCAATAGTGGTGAGCTTATAGTTAGGTATGGTCAGACAGTTAACATTCCCAGTTCTGGTAGGTCTGACAGAGGTTCTTCTCTGGAATGTATCTATAAGGTATCAGGGGGCTACGTTATTAAGGGCTTTTTAGGCCAAGGAGAGTGTTTTTAGTTGTATTTTGTTAGATATGGATAACCATTTATGGTGACGTCTCAAGGAGGAGATGTGAGTTTTCTAATTTATGCCTAGGGCCACTCTTAGGGCATTATTCTGAAGTGTTTGGAGCTTATGGATGGTAGATTTATTGGCACCGCTGTATAGGGCATTACAGTAGTCGATTCTGGAGAGTATTAGAGCTCTCGCCAGGATCAGGCAACTATTGTCAGAGAGGAACGGCTTACGAGCTCTGAGTAGCTTACAGGTGTAAGCCGTAGCAGAGGTGAGGGATTTGACCTGTTTATCAAAGGATAGTGTGGAGTCCAAGTAGAATCCAAGGGTTTTTACTTCCTTGGAGACTTTGATGGTGTTCCCGTCAATATTGAATGAGGAGAATTCTTGGCCTAGTTTTTTAATATTAGCCTGCAAACCCAGGATTATAAGTTCAGTCTTATCATCGTTCAAGCACAGGCCATGTGTGGCCATCCATGCTTGGATGATAAGGTAAATTTTGTTCACTAAGCCCTTGTCCGTCCTGTAATCCCCAGAAAGTGGGAGGAGAATCTGGGTATCGTCTGCATAATTGGTGTAGGTGATACCCAGCTGGTCCAGCTCGTCGAACAATGGCTTAGTGAAGATATTATATAGGGTAGGCGAGACGCAGGACTCTTGGGGGACACCGCATAGGATAGGTATAGGGTCGTTGGCTGCTGAGGGGGAGAAGACTCTCATAGTTCTCTCACTCAGGAAGGACTCGATCCATTTGATGGCACTTGTGGAGAAGTGGGCTGCAGAGTCAAGGTGCCGGCATAAGACCTTGTGATTGACCAGATCAATTGCGGCAGAGAGATCAAGTAGGAGCAAGAGTACTGTCTTACCTTTGTCTCTCTGCTCGTCTATTTGGGACTTTAGGTCTATTAAGACTGTCTCTGTTCCGTGTAGTGGATGGAAACCAAATTGTCTGTTGCCTAAAAGTTTGTGCAGTTCAAAGTATTTTTGAATTTGAATGTATGCAGCTTTATCCAATATTTTCAGTAGAAATGGGACCGTGGTAATGGGCCGCTAGTTGGTGGGAATAAGAGGATCTAGTGTCTGTTTCTTAAGGAGGGGTAGCACCCAAGATTGTTTGCGGTTAGCAGGTATGGTGCCTGTGGCAAATGAGGCATTTATCAGTTTAGTAATGTAATGGGGAGAGGTCTCTGGCAGCCTGCCCTCCACTTCTACATATATTCCATACACCAGGTTATTACAAAACATATACTTTTATTGTAAAATTCATCAATTTTCTAAACAACAAGGTAATATTGTAAACATTGGAATTATCCATACAGCATCCACTAAACATATAAAATTGTACAAACACATTTAGCACACATTAACATCAAAATATGCATGGTTACATACAGAACACATAGGCCACAGCAGAAATCAACATTTGGCCCCATGTGTTTTAATATGAACAGCCCGACATGTTTCAGTCCATAAACCTGATTCATGGAACCTTCTTCAGGGGCTCACAAACCCACAAATTGTATGTTGACAGATGCACACAGTGGTCTCCACAGCGTAGCAACCACACCCCAAATACTAAAGGATAAGAAGAGAGGACAAACTAATCATCAAAGGACATTTAATTCTCGCATCACAAGACAACATGTTTCTTAGATTGTACCCAACATGGACAACAATTGTGATTGGTGCTCATTACTGCACCATCAAACAGCAAAGTTTGATCATAATACCTGCTTCCATGTGTCGGTATTTCCTTTAGGGCATACATGTACACTTGCACCTCATAAATAGGGCAACTATTAATTTAAAAAAGAGGGTCTCGTAGGATGGCCACACCAGAAATCACTGCAACAAACAGAAAAATAAACCCTTTGTAGAGGAAGAGCCAAGTGCCCCCACCTCAACCATCCCGCCCATATTGCCTATATGTTGGGAACCAGAGTGTGAGACACATGCAGTACCAGTGAAAATACAGATACCAAGGAGAAACCTGGAGGCAAGGTTCCCATTGAGAAAGTAAAGTCATATCTGCATAGGAGACAGTGTGATGGCCATTTGAATGAAATCCCAAAAGAAGCAGGACCAATGAATGAACGAGCAGATTGGTGATGTCACACGAAGCCAGACTGATGTACATGGAGGAGATGCAGAGACAAGAGAAGTGACTATAGTCCATAAGGCATCAAGAAAGTATCAAAGATAAGTGACATCATGGGCTTGAGATGAAGAAACATATGCTACAGAAACAATGACAATGTCAAGCTATTTTGCACTTGTACAGATGCAAAGAAATGCAAGCAGATGAAGTATTCTTGAGGCTAGCTTTATAGTGAATAGATTGCGGCATGTGCCAACGTATACATATTTAGGAGTAAGTAAAGAATTGATGTTTGCATGACGTATTATAGCAGAGCTGGACCAGAGAAGGAAGGCCTTTTCCATTGTGTCACAGTTGAAAAACAATGAAATTACAGAAGTGAATCTCAGAAAGGGGAGGCTGGATCAGCCCCAAGAAACCAAGGTCTTATCGGACTGGGAGGAGCAGACATTAGTTATAATTGTGTGAAAGAATGAAACTCTTGCTCAGAAGGCATGGACAAAAACAAGGAAGACATCAGAGGTCTATTAAAAAATAGTATTTTAAATGCTCCAGAGCAAAATCTAATAAGCAAACTACAATTCCAACATGGGAGCACAACCAATCTACAGCAAATCTCGATTACATTTTTGTTTCGTAAAAAATCTACTTGAATATAGCTTCTTTTGAAGTAATCAGAACAGAAGCTAGTGACCACAATCTGTTAAATCTCACATGTAGCATAAGGCGTCGTGACCAGCAATTTTACAACGTAGCGGTCGAGACTAACACTCAGCTCTCTCATCTACGTATGACCATAAACGACATCAAAACTTTGTCAGATGAATATAAAGTTCTTACCGCGGACACTGAAGCAAACAACGCAACATTCAGGACTAGCTACATTCCATTGCTCCTGACCTACAAAAAACCCCGAAAAGGGCTCGACAATCAGACCGGAAATCATACCCACACTTACAAACGGAGCCTAGTGATCAGGCGCCATTATCTAAGAAAATTTTAAAAAGAGGCTACGACTACGAGCTCTCCAACGCTATGGGAATCCTATCTCCTCGAGCTGAGATGCTATAAACAGTGGCTAAGAAACACCAGATCAGCACTTTACCAAGCAGGTGCTGAAAATATGATCAAGACCATAGCCAACAAAAAAACACGAGAATTTTGGAAACTGGTCAATAACACCAAACTTCATCCTAATTCTCAGATGAGAAACGCGGTCTCCGAAGATTGTTGGATTAACCATTTTTCAAAACTGTTTGACCACCCTCCTTCCGACATCGAGAGGACAATATCTTCTACCAAATCTAACTGGGTCGACCTCTCTGATACAGAAGATATAAGGTCAATCATCTCGAAATTGAAACTGTCACGTGCGCCTGGGCCCGACGGTCTGGCAAATACCGATTTAAAACAACATCCGGAGGCCTGGTCAGCGGTTCTGAGCATGATATTCAAACACTGCAACGAACGAAAGATAATCCCTAGTTCCTGGAACCAAGCTATTATCGTTCCGATCTTCAAAAAAGGCATTAGAGAAGACCCTTCCAACTATCGTCCTATTGCCTTACTGGACGTCATCGGTAAAGTCTGTGCTACTAGTGTTCTGACTCACTTCCAGAACTGGGCAAGAACTTCTCCAGCCAGGGACCCACTCCAAATGGGATTCCAGAAAAACGCTAGTACTGGTGCCAATATAATGATTCTAAACATCTTAAAAGAAAAAGTTCTGCTCTGTGCCCCAAGAATCTTCCTCGCATTCGTGGATTCATCCCAGGCCTTCGATAGAGTGGATAGATCGAAACTGTGGGCTAAATTGAAGAACTGGAACTGTCCTAACCAGATCCTTGATCCAATTATCGCCCTTCACACCGACACCAGTGTTTCAGTCAGGCTAAACCATCAAGGGTTACTCTCCAACCCCATACTGTCCAATCGTGGAGTGAAACAGGGATGCCCTCTGGCCCCAGCACTCTTCATCTCCTTCCTTGGCGATTTTAAAACCTCCCAAGATCTGATTAGATCCTTTCCTCCGAAAACCGGAAATACAATGGTCACCAGACTTCTATATGCAGACGATTTCATCATTCTGGACCATACTCAAGTGGGCCTTCAATGCCAACTAGACAACCTGGCCCAGTACACCAAGGAGAACAATCTGGAGATCAATAAATCTAAAACGAAAATACTGATTCTTCAGAAGCAGGGGCTTAAAAAAAAGAGTCCTTGAAATGGTTTCTTGACCACTCTAAAATTGAAATTGTCTCCACATTCAAATACCTTGGAGTTGACATCAACAGCTCGAAAAGATGTTTAAGTATGCAGAAAACCCTGTGGTCAAAGACAAAAAATCTAACGGCCCAACTTCGTGCTGTCGACAGAAAATACGGCAAATACAGTCTCCTTCCGGCAATTCAATTCTATAAGTCAAAAGTAATTTCAGCATTAACATATGGCATGGACGCCAGTCCCGCAATTCCATCAACCCTATGGACTAAATTAGAAGGTTTCATCTGGAGAGCAACATTAGGCCTACCGAAATCGACAGCTGTGGCACCTATAAAACGTGAACTTGGGCTGCTTTCCATTGAGGCAGTTGTCGCTCAGAGCACCATCCAACTCTACAGGAAAATCCGGAGCCAAGAAAGCCTGGAAATATACAGGATGATTTCCGAGGAAATATCTAAAGGGAGCAACAGATCCCTTAACAATTGGGCTGACAAGCAAAGGCGTACATTGCAAGAAATAGCTTGCTCAGAAGAAGAATTAATCCAGAATCCCATGAGAATAAAAGCAAAAATGGAGTGGCTTGATTGGATAAAAACTAATGACAATGCTGTCTCGAACAAACTATTAACTCACTTGCCACCAGTCTTCAATAAACTGAAACAACCGATGGAATACTGTATCAAATACCCAAGCAAATTCCTCATGAGAACTCTGCTGAAAGCCCGCCTAAATCTTTTACCAACTCAGGATGTCTTGGCAATTCGGTCCGCATCTAAGGAAATATTCTGTAGACTCTTCAGAGACCCTCAAGCCACAGAATCTATCAAACATCTTTTGATGGTTTGTCCTGCTATTGACCAAGAAAGAAAGGCCTTCCTCAGTCCTGTGTACAAAATATCTTACGTCGTTGACGAAAACACCTGGTGGAACCGCCTCATCACAGGAGCCCAAACAAGATGGTTAATAGCAGCTACCAAACTTAGAACCATCGCTCTGGAGAAGACTTTGCAAACGACATAAAAGAGAACCTTCGAAAAAGTACATTTCCGAGAAACTTACAAATACACAGAAATGTCACTTTTCTCTCTTCTAGACCCAAAAAGTTTTTGTAAAAATCTAAATTGATTAAATACAAATAAAAAAAAAATAAATGCTCCAGAGCTCAAATTTGTGGTCTTCAGTCATGTGAATGGATGGAACTGAACAAACATGACGAACCACACCTACGCAGAAGGGCAGAGCGTGCCTCTATTCCCCAGTATTCTCCAGAATAAAGAACATTTCCAAAAACAAGTTCAAAGCCTTAATTGACATGCAGACCACTGAGGTGATGATAGATGATATGCTAATTGGTGGGAAGCTAAGGTTATGACCAGCTCACCAGCACCTGGAAGTCCAGCCTGCGTGCTGCTAACGTGGGTGGAAAAGTACTGATGGATGTAGGAGTGCCAACCAATTGTAGGGGGCCGCATGATTAAGAGCCCTATAGTTTGTGTAACCAATGGGACGTCATGTATTTAGTGACGTTCGTAGTGACTTGTTTGAGGGGAGGGCTTAGTAGTCCCACCTGATGTTAAGGAGCCTATCACTTTCTTAGACTAGTATGGAACATATACTTAGATGTTCCCTCTAAGCCTCGCACATTTGCTACTAGGTTTTTGTAGTTTGCCACGTAGGATGACGTTAGTAAATATGTAGGTTAACGTCATCACTGAGGAGTTTTTACTATAAGTATGATGTTTTTTATGAAGCAATTGAGAGACCATGCTATGAGACGTCCGTTGACGTCCGTTGTACTACCTGTTTTAGATAATTGATAATAAAACAGTCAACTTTGCCAACTTCCTGAGTCATTTTATTATTGATGTTTGAGTAACTTCTGCATCCCCATTCATCTCAAAGTATTGCTACCTCGTCTTAAAGGGCTGTGTCGGCTGTCCCGGTTCACATTGGGTATACCACACTACCTACATTTATTTCAAAATAGGTTTCAAAACATTACTCCTTCATACCAAACAACCCACACACCCACCTTGTAGGTGAGTACCCAGCCACGCTTGGTTTCATTCCCCAGTTGTCTGTGATAAGAACACCAAAGTGTACTAAATCAAACCCTATACAAATACCTTAAAAGCACCACTCTACAATTAGAAATGGGGTCCCATACAGAGGTACAGTCTCCCCTACCAGTCCCACCACAGAACAGATGGTACCAAAAAAGCATTTGTCTTAACACACAAGTATTTTTCACATTTACTAAACACTAGTAACAACCCTCCACTCCCTGCACCACAGAAATGAGGCCGCTGTGCTCCACTATTAATATCAAGTATAGCTCATGGAGCATCCCCAAATCTCTTGAGGATAGATATTAGACTAAGGTATACCCACCCCAGGGTCTTGAGGTGGTGTCTAGCCATCCAGCCATGCTCTTTTCCGGTTATACTGAGGGAAGCCAAACTCCAAGCCAACGTAGAAGATTATCCGTGTAGGTATCTCATGGCAGAACCAAAAGGCTGCCAGGGAGAAGAGGGGAAGATATGTGATCAAGTTTCTGCCTTATTGTGGAGATTGCTATTGGGGTGAACAAAGGGATCAGTACCTACTTGGCCTAGTGGAAGATGGGCCTGGGGGTCATATGGGGAAGGTCCTCTGGTCACCCACACTAAATCCCAGCTAGTGGGCAAGGGACCACCACATATGTAACCAAAATACTATAGGCCCTTTGAATGATGTGCATTTTTTAGGGAAGAGTCAAGGGTTCCCAAATGCTCATGTTCCGCAAAGCAACATCCATGGACAGTGAAATCCAAGTTTTATGACAGCATCTCTCCAGTAGATAGTGTCCTGCGAACACACAATGTGTGCAGAGATGCAGATGTGGCACTGGCCCAGAGCTGAACACTCATGCGCATGCATGGAAACAGGCACTGTTCCATTCCAAGATTTCAGATTCAGCTTATAAAGCCACGGTCCTTTTACCGATACAAGAAAACTCGAATGTACCTGATTGAAAGGACATAATTTAGGGAATTCAAACCAAATCCCCTTCCGAAAGCCAGCCACATTGCTGAATTCTGTGTGAGTCGGTGATACAGGAGAGAAGTGTGGAGAGATGCAGGAGTGGATAAGTCTGGAAACAAGAGGCGGTGAAGCAACATTAGGAGGGGTGGGAGGAGAACATCAGGAGATGTCATGAGGTGCTAATCAGGAAGTGGCAAGAGGAGAGTACCAGGAGGTGTTGTGGGGCCAGCATTAGGTGGGGGTAGGAGAAGAATATCAGGAGTCAACAGGAGGTGAACATCAGGAGGCGGAAAGAGGATAGTATAATGAGGTAGCAGGAGGGGAACACCAGGAGGTGACAGGATCAGGGCATCAGCAGGTTGGGAGTGGGTTAACATCAGGAGGTGGTAGGAGAAGGATTTCAGGAAGTGGCAGGTAGGAGAGGTATGTCACAGGGAGGCAGGAAGTGAACATCAGGAGGCGGCAGGAGTTCAATTTCACAAGGTGTTTGGAAAGAAACAACAGACAGGATCCAGTGATAGTGAGTGAGTTGCTACATAGAAACAGATGTTAGGGACAAGAGGGCAAGCATCACCCAAGGCAAAGGGTAGGGTGCAGACCCAGATCAGAAGGGGTTGAACCCATGGTGGGAGGAGGAACAAGCACAAGGCATGGCATCAAGGAAGGCCCTAATGAAGGTATCTGTTAAGACTCTCGTAATCGCCCTATTGAAACTGGTGTTGGAAGGCAGATGAACACGTCATTTATGGCTTCTGCCCCTCCCACGGACCAATACCGCACAGGTGAGCAACATTACTCACTGAGGCAACCGTACCACCCTTATACCAGGTAGGTGCAACAGGAATTAGAGAAAATTTAAGCTGAAGATGGAAAAAGCAGTCCAACTAACGTTGTAACAGTAACAAGCACATGCATTAGACACAGAGCACATATTCACTCCACATGAAGAGCACGTACATTAGGTAATAAGTGCATTTGTGCCTGAAGAATACTAACATGGCATACACAGACATGAAGAGCTCTAACATAAACAATGTATAAGCTGAATACAACAGGAATGATACGCGAATATAGCTGACTAACATAGAGACAAACATTCTGATTCATGGAATTTGTGCGCCGAAAAACGGGGATTTGTGTGCCATTTTGGCCGCAAATCCCCATTTGTTAAACAGGGATTTGCGGGCAGAATGGCGCACAAAACCCCGTTTTTCGGTGCACAAATTCCATGAATCAGCCCCAAAGTGAAGTTAGGCAGCCATCTTTGACTCAAAATGCTGAATCAACATAAATACAAATCCATGCATAGATCAGGCAGTAGCTGGCAATTAGTGCCAAGGTTAGAACTAAATAGGGAGGGGCAGAACGAAGGCACGAGATAGCAGTTCCCAAGACAAACAGGATACTCCTACATTTATTAAAGTTGTATAAGAATACAACCAGTCTTTGGTAGGCAAGTGCAGTAAAGCAGTAAGCTAAAAGACTCAATGAAGAGTAACTCATGCATGTCCCCACTGGTAATAAAGAACATGAGACACACGTTAATGTGAGCTAAAATCTCAATAAATAAGAGGTAATTCCATTTCACACACCGCCTCGTAGCACGTGACCCATAATTGGAGAATTAAGAATGGAGAACACTGACTATTCATCAGAAGCCAACATAGATAATACACCTGCAGTACTCCCTACATGCACACGTAGACACGAGATGCTGCACATGGCCAAGTACAAAGGGATTGCTCGGTCTCATGGCCTGAGAATGAGGGATGGTAACTTTTAATTGTGGGAAGAATGTTCAATGGACCTCCCTCCCCCCTATTCTGTTCTTGCTCATATCCTGATGACCTGCCAAGTGTCCAAGGTTGGCAAGCAATGTGTCAGCCTATCCGAATCCTTAATGTCATGCCGCCCATCAAGTAGTATGCCAACCAACCCCTTATCATGAAGATGATATAGTTTAACCTTTATCCGCATAAGGGTAGTTGCAGGTGGAGCCATCAGGGATGCGTGATCCAATGAAAATATTGAACTCCTCTTGAAGCCCTATGTAGCCAAGCTCACTAACCTATCCCAACTCCCCATTGGTTTTTGTAAACTGAGATTATGGTATGACATCTGTTGGGGGAGAGGCGGTGCATCCCGCCCTCCTACACCATTCCCGCATAAGGTAACAGTTGGTTGCGCTAAGGGGGGGAGGCATCTCCACCCCTCCTGTACTTAGGTGCATCTCCCATTTGTGATAGAAGCGCATAAGCGCCATGTTAAAGTCTGTAGTCTGCACTCCATTTTATGTCTTCTCAAACACCATCTTTTTCTAGGCCCTCTGCCCCTATGCCGAAATGGCCATTCTCCCTCTCCCAGCGCCGTGCACAATCAGCCCCCACCACCTCCATACTCTGTCAGCCCAGCTTGACTCTTGTTCTCACTGAAACGCAGCCATTCATTGTTGCCATTAGCAAGTATAAAGTACTGACAAGATGCGCTCATCCTCGAATGTGAGACCAAGGCCTGCTCCAGTCCCAGTGCCCCATCCATCTCTGTCGACCGACTCATGCCCTCTCCACCCCCACCATGCCATACGGACACTCCGTTGAACTCATGCCCCCCTACCCATTCCCTCTGAATGCATCTGGTCACCAGATCCTTCCCTTGGATCCTACCATATACCTAATCTTGAGTGGTCATATCTTCTGGTAACCCAAACATCTATCCCCAAAGTGGTTTAAGTACACAAGGCCCCAGGGACTACAAATCAGAGATCAAGATCAGAGAAGGCTTCTGTGTTTGAGCCCATCCATCTCCACTCTCCTCGACCCCCGCCCTGTTAGACCACAGCCCCCTCGCCAAATCCTTTCATACAGATACCTATCTAACCTGGCCTGAACCCGACAAACCCAGAACCCCCCTGAGTCCTAATCTTGTGCAGCAATATATTTTCCAGAACTTACACATATCCCCTGACATCAGAAAGATAAATGGCAAATCCAATCTCTGAAGTCATCAAACGTATTGTGGAGGGTAAGGGTTGGAATGCCAATAAACTAGCCCATGTGACCTAAGTACCCCAGTCATAAAAGATTGTATTTGCACCATTATTCTCATATTCTCAGTTCCTGTTGTTTAGTTTAGTTAGATAGATGTGTGTCTTGTTATGCCCTGACCTTCACCGTGAAGATGAGCCAAGCTGACGCGCGTGCCACGGGAACGACACCAGAGCAGCATTCAATCCAATCTGGCCATCGTTTCTGGAATTGACTGTATCATTCTGTTTCTCCAATTATTATCCAGTCTTCTGTACCTATAGCCCCTCGTCACCAGTGATGTATTTTCTCCTTATAATGTGCTGCCCGTGTATTTTTTTTAGCAGAGCGCTCTCTGGCAACAGAGATTTTTGCTTGCATATATTTACTTATATAAAGTTTGGTTACCTTGCAATTACTCTCCTAGTCTCATTTCCTAGTGGGGTGTGTACTTTATTCTGTCTTTTTGGACACGTGTGTGATAAGGTGCCAGCCTTCATATCCCTGATAATACATCTGCAGTATTTAAACTATTTAATTAGTATTTCCCTGCTTTATTTGGATGATACTAAAGCTGGATTACACTGCACACGTTGCCTACTTCTTCCTTTGAGTCTGGTTTGGATTGAGCCCAGTTCCTCTGGGTTCTTTTTGGGGCCGCCTTCACACTGTGGTTGGCAAAACCAAATGGCTCTATTACTACAAAACAACAAAGCTCCAGCTGTTTCTGTGGCTAATGGCAGCGACACGGTGGTGTCTTGGAAATCTGCAGGAGGAATCAGTGAAGTGACCACCTCGAAGGGTTTTGGGAGAAAGAACCACAGAGACCGTGAGTGCTGAGCTGATAGCCCAAATTCTGGGGACCTTTGAAATGGTGCAACTGTTGGAGAAGGACAGTCCTGACATTATTCTTTTGCTTGTGTTTCGCCAAGGTGGAGTTATTTCTGTTTAGTCAAATCCATCTTTCTAATTTGTTTGTGTTGGGGCTGTTTTGCGGGCCCACGTGGCTATATGACAGTAGTTAATAGAGACTTCCCTGAAGGTCTGGAATCAGTCTCATCTTTGGATAAACTGTGGCAGCTGTGGGGTTCCATCAGGAAAACCTGGAGAGTTAAGTGGCTGGAGGAGGTGATGCCATCAACCTAATCCCCCTCAAAGATGTGCCCACCAGCCATCCCACATAGCCCTGATGGTTTGAGGAGGCAACAGGTCTTCTTGTGTGTGCCCTGCCCTGAGACCCTGCAGCACCCCTGCAGGGCATCCTAGTTTGTTGTGAGCTAGTTTGGGCGCAGCGCTTCTGCAAGTGGGGTGGCCACTGCCAAAATGGTGACATCACTGTGCCCAAGCGGTAAGAATGATGCCAATGTTTGCCATGATGGTATTTTTGTGGCACTATTGAACAGTCCCTCTGCTGGGTGAAATGAATGCAGGGAAGTTAATTTGCATGGAACCATTGCCACAGGTCTGGGTGTAACCTCAGAACGGCAGAACTGGCCCCTGTGATGGTTGGCGGAGATACGGAGCATGTCGTGGCCACCGCCGAATAGAGCCTTGTGGTAGAAAGTGGCGCGTTCTCGATGGCAGCCCAGGCGTCACCTGTGGAAACAATGACAATGAGAAGTCTAGAAACGTTGTGGCACCATTTCAAAAAACTTGGGAACAATGGGGGCTTGTTTGGCTGTGGGTTGGATCCTGTCGGCAGCGCTTTGTGGGTGATCTGAGATCAGTGGTCGAATTTGGTGGGAGCTGTTGGAAGCGCTGCTCCTCTATTTTTTTTAAGTTTTACTGTTTCTATACTTTTATTTTTAAAGAAACTGTTCCTGAATGGTTTCGTTGTAAAATAAAGGTGTAGAAAAAGTTTAAACTTGCACTTTCAGTGCACTACACTTAAACAGCAGGCGCATGTTTTGGGGGTTTGTATTGTACGTGGGAGGAGGGGCGTTGGCGATTTATTTATTTATTTTTATATTTGTATAGCGCTCATACAGCCCTTAGGCATCGCAGCGTTGTTACTTGTGTGTGGCTTAGTTACAGAAAAAATAACATTTGCATATTAGTAATATACATAACATATATTTGAAACATTCTGACCTTGCAGGAATAGTTCTCAATTTAGCTGAGGAGTGCTACGTGTTTATGAGAAGAGCAGTGTGTTCACCGCTTTGCGGAATGCCAGATGAGAGTTTTCACCCCACAGGGGTGGTGGCAGGGCGTTCCACTGCATTGCTGCTAGGTATGGGAAGCTGGCGCCTCCTGCTCGGGCTCTCTTGATTTTAGGAACGGAGAGCCAGTTTGTGTAGCGAGTTCGGATCGGTCTTGTGGAGGAGATGAGGTGAATTCTTTCTGAGAAGTAGGGAGGAGGGGGGGCGATGGGGTTTGTGGAGAGCGGGGGTGGGGGGACAGGACAGTAGGGAACATAGTTCCACTACTTCTTTTCGTACACTTGGACCACTGGCTGAGATACAGTACTTTGGTTAATCAAAAGACCAGGGCACCCTGTGCGGCTGGTGTAGAAGATGCCTTCTGTGGGAAACTCCACTTCATTCCAATTGTTGTCCCCTGCAGACCTTGAAGTCACGAGGTTTCTGTAGGGCTGAAGATGTCAGGAGTTAATGAGGCACTACCTGTACATGATGTGTTAAGCACCGTGCTAGCGCTCTCGCGCTCTCCCTCTGCACTCTCTTTCGCTCTCTGTGTCACTCTATGGGCTTCATTGAGAGATGGGTGGTAAGCCGCCGGCAGTACCAGCGGCTTCGGCAATCTCGGTTTACCATTTCCGCTGCCCAATATCCCGGTCTTACCATTACGGGTGACGGAGTTAACAGTAAGTTCCCATTCCCATGGGAACCACTGAAGCACCGGCACCGTTGTTAAGCACCGGCTTCAGTGAATTGTCTGCCAGTAGGGGCCTGAACTACCGGCTGGTTAGCCCTGCCAGTAGTTCATTGCCCCTACCGACAGACTCGGAGGATGCCGGTCTGGAAAAGGTGCCGGTACACATTGTTACTGGCACCTTTTTCCCGACCAGCATACTTGTGATGAAGCCCTATTTCTCTTTCTTTGCAGGACAGAGTCACATTGGGCCTCATTACGAGTTTGCCGGTAATTCGGCGGTGCTACTGGTGGGTTTCCGCCGCACTCGTAACACCGTTTCCGCTGCCTGATATTCCGGTGCCACCGGGCCATTACAAGTCCCGGCGTCCCGGGATATCAAGCGGGGAAAGTGTAAGTCCGCATTCCCATGGAGTCGTACAGGACTCCATGGGAATGCGGACACAGAAGCAGCGGAACCGGCCCCGTTGCTAACGGAGCAAAGCATATGATCAAGATCCAGAATAACCATCGGGGAGGACCTCATCTTCGCCAAAAGCCTTCATTCATTGATAAAAGGGGTGACACCTCTCTCTGCATCTAAGGGATCCTTTCATTATTGGTATCAGAGACCCTTCAACTCCTCTGTATAATTCTACTGGAGATGCCCCGGGGCCGGCGGCCTCCCTGCTTTGCACCCCATCAGGACCTGTTGTCTCACGTTGGCTTGCGTCGCCTCTGTTGCTCTTCTGACGTCATTCCATGTTGCATTTCATGCCATTGGCCTTATTAAGTATTTCGATCCATGTGACCTTTACACGAGCATACGAAATACCGGCATACAAAGCGTAGATAAACAACATTTGTTGTATTAACCTTCTAATAACATTTGTGCCCCAAGCCATATTTTGACTCTGCAAAGATGATCCGGGTACCATTGCCTTTTATACTAATGTATCAATTTCCTTCCATCACATCCCTGCTGTGGAATGGTTGGGCCCCCCGTTAGCGATTTCTCATTCCCACCTTTGCATTCTAGCATGAGATGTCATATCACACCTTCAATTTCACGGATTCCCCGAGTCTAATCTGCACCCTTGCTCCCAAGGCGTCAGCATATGTAAATAACATGTAGATAATATATGACATCTCAGACATAGCTAGTCACGTTTGACATGAGGATATGGACATTCTAATATCTATGTTGGTCTTTCACTGAGCAAGGGCCAATTCAGCGAGTTCAGGACCTAATAGGACTTCAGCCTCCCTAATTGGGCACACACTCACAAGGATCCGGCTGGAATCCAGCGACCAGGCCGGGAGCAATGTTGCTATAGTGAATGGATCTTGATACATGAATGCCTGTTTATGTAATATTGAAGAGTTCCTATGTCAGCCTACTTTATAACATCTCAACCATCTTCCATTTCAATTGCCATTGGCTGGGCATCTTCTTTATGGCTTTCCGAATGGCATCCCACTCAGTGTTCATTGACCGTGCATCTCCTATATTGCTGCTCTGATGTCATCCTACCTTACATTCCTTGCCATTGGTTTGCATTCATTTTCTTGCTGTCTTAATACCATTATACTGCACGTTGCTTGCCATTGGACTGCATCTTATGCAATGCCTATTCCTATACAAGTATACTGTGTGTTCCTGGTCGCTGTAGCGAAATCGTCCTAATCCACATTCCTTGCCATTGGCTGGGCATCTTCTTTAATGCTGTAGCGAAACCGTCCTACTCCACATTCCTTGCCATTGGCTGGGCATCTTCTTGGATGCTGTAGCGAAACCACCCCAATCCACATTCCTTGCCATTGGCTGGGCATCTTCTTTGATGCTGTAGCGAAACCACCCTAATCCACATTCCTTGCCATTGGCTGGGCATCTTCTTGGATGCTGTAGCGAAACCACCCCAATCCACATTCCTTGCCATTGGCTGGGCATCTTCTTTGATGCTGTAGCGAAACCACCCTAATCCACATTCCTTGCCATTGGCTGGGCATCTTCTTGGATGCTGTAGCGAAACCACCCCAATCCACATTCCTTGCCATTGGCTGGGCATCTTCTTTGATGCTGTAGCGAAACCGTCCTAATTCACATTCCTTGCCATTGGCTGGGCATCTCCTTTGATGCTGTAGCGAAACCACCCTAATCCACATTCCTTGCCATTGGCTGGGCATCTTCTTTGATGCTGTAGCGAAACCGTCCTAATTCACATTCCTTGCCATTGGCTGGGCATCTCCTTTGATGCTGTAGCGAAACCACCCTAATCCACATTCCTTGCCATTGGCTGGGCATCTTCTTTGATGCTGTAGCGAAACCGTCCTAATTCACATTCCTTGCCATTGGCTGGGCATCTCCTTTGATGCTGTAGCGAAACCGTCCTAATCCACATTCCTTGCCATTGGCTGGGCATCTTATTTGATGCTGTAGCAAAACCATCCTAATCCACATTCCAGCATCCACATTCCTTGCCCTTGACTGGGCATCTTCTTTGATACTTTAGCGAAACCGTCCTAATCCACATTCCTTGCCATTGGCTGGGCATCTTCTTTGATGCTGTAGCGAAACCGTCCTAATCCACATTCCTTGCCATTGGCTGGGCATCTTCTTTGATGCTGTAGTGAAACCGTCTTAATCCACATTCCTTGTCATTGGAGGGGCATCTTCTCTGATGCTGTAGCGAAACCACCCTAATCCACATTCCTTGCCATTGGCTGGGCATCTTATTTGATGCTGTAGCGAAACCGCCCTAATCCACATTCCTTGCCATTGGCTGGGCATCTTCTTGGATGCTGTAGCGAAACCGCCCTAATCCACATCCCTTGCCATTGGCTGGGCATCTTCTTGGATGCTGTAGCGAAACCGCCCTAATCCACATCCCTTGCCATTGGCTGGGCATCTTCTTGGATGCTGTAGCGAAACCACCCTAATCCACATTCCTTGCCATTGGCTGGGCATCTTCTTGGATGCTGTAGCGAAACCGCCCTAATCCACATCCCTTGCCATTGGCTGGGCATCTTCTTTGATGCTGTAGCGAAACCGTCCTAATTCACATTCCTTGCCATTGGCTGGGCATCTTCTTTGATGCTGTAGCGAAACCACCCTAATCCACATTCCTTGCCATTGGCTGGGCATCTTCTTGGATGCTGTAGCGAAACCACCCTAATCCACATCCCTTGCCATTGGCTGGGCATCTTCTTTATGGCTTTCCGAATGGCATCCCACTCAGTGTTCAGTGACCGTGCATCTCCTATATTGCTGCTCTGATGTCATCCTACCTTACATTCCTTGCCATTGGTTTGCATCCATTTTATTGCTGTCTTAATACCATTATACTGCACGTTGCTTGCCATTGGACTGCATCTATGCAATGTCTATTCCTATACAAGTATACTGTGTGTTCCTGGTCGCTGTAGTGAAATCGTCCTAATCCACATTCCTTGCCATTGGCTGGGCATCTTCTTTGATGCTGTAGCGAAACCGTCCTACTCCACATTCCTTGCCATTGGCTGGGCATCTTCTTTGATGCTGTAGCGAAATCGTCCTAATCCAAATTCCTTGCCATTGGCTGGGCATCTTCTTTGATGCTGTAACGAAACCGCCCTAATCCACATTCCTTGTCATTGGCTGGGCATCTTCTTTGATGCTGTAGCAAAACCATCCTAATCCACATTCCTTGCCATTGGCTGGGCATCTTCTTTGATGCAGTAGTGAAACCGTCCTACTCCACATTCCTTGCAATTGGCTGGGCATCTTCTTTGATGCTGTAGCAAAACCGCCCTAATCCACATTCCAGCATCCACATTCCTTGCCTTTGACTGGGCATCTTCTTTGATGCTGTAGCGAAACCGTCCTAATTCACATTCCTTGCCTTTGGCTGGGCATCTTCTTTGATGCTGTAGCGAAACCGTCCTAATCCACATTCCTTGCCTTTGGCTGGGCATCTTCTTTGATGCTGTAGTGAAACCGTCCTACTCCACATTCCTTGCCATTGGCTGGGCATCGTCTTTGATGCTGTAGCAAAACCGTCCTAATCCACATTCCAGCATCCACATTCCTTGCCTTTGACTGGGCATCTTCTTTGATGCTGTAGTGAAACCGTCTTAATCCACATTCCTTGTCATTGGAGGGGCATCTTCTCTGATGCTGTAGCGAAACCACCCTAATCCACATTCCTTGCCATTGGCTGGGCATCTTATTTGATGCTGTAGCGAAACCGCCCTAATCCACATTCCTTGCCATTGGCTGGGCATCTTCTTGGATGCTGTAGCGAAACCGCCCTAATGCACATCCCTTGCCATTGGCTGGGCATCTTCTTGGATGCTGTAGCGAAACCGCCCTAATCCACATCCCTTGCCATTGGCTGGGCATCTTCTTGGATGCTGTAGCGAAACCACCCTAATCCACATTCCTTGCCATTGGCTGGGCATCTTCTTGGATGCTGTAGCGAAACCGCCCTAATCCACATCCCTTGCCATTGGCTGGGCATCTTCTTTGATGCTGTAGCGAAACCGTCCTAATTCACATTCCTTGCCATTGGCTGGGCATCTTCTTTGATGCTGTAGCGAAACCACCCTAATCCACATTCCTTGCCATTGGCTGGGCATCTTCTTGGATGCTGTAGCGAAACCACCCTAATCCACATCCCTTGCCATTGGCTGGGCATCTTCTTTATGGCTTTCCGAATGGCATCCCACTCAGTGTTCATTGACCGTGCATCTCCTATATTGCTGCTCTGATGTCATTCTACCTTACATTCCTTGCCATTGGTTTGCATCCATTTTATTGCTGTCTTAATACCATTATACTGCACGTTGCTTGCCATTGGACTGCATCTATGCAATGTCTATTCCTATACAAGTATACTGTGTGTTCCTGGTCGCTGTAGCGAAATCGTCCTAATCCACATTCCTTGCCATTGGCTGGGCATCTTCTTTGATGCTGTAGCGAAACCGTCCTACTCCACATTCCTTGCCATTGGCTGGGCATCTTCTTTGATGCTGTAGCGAAATCGTCCTAATCCAAATTCCTTGCCATTGGCTGGGCATCTTCTTTGATGCTGTAACGAAACCGCCCTAATCCACATTCCTTGTCATTGGCTGGGCATCTTCTTTGATGCTGTAGCAAAACCATCCTAATCCACATTCCTTGCCATTGGCTGGGCATCTTCTTTGATGCAGTAGTGAAACCGTCCTACTCCACATTCCTTGCAATTGGCTGGGCATCTTCTTTGATGCTGTAGCAAAACCGCCCTAATCCACATTCCAGCATCCACATTCCTTGCCTTTGACTGGGCATCTTCTTTGATGCTGTAGCGAAACCGTCCTAATTCACATTCCTTGCCTTTGGCTGGGCATCTTCTTTGATGCTGTAGCGAAACCGTCCTAATCCACATTCCTTGCCTTTGGCTGGGCATCTTCTTTGATGCTGTAGTGAAACCGTCCTACTCCACATTCCTTGCCATTGGCTGGGCATCGTCTTTGATGCTGTAGCAAAACCGTCCTAATCCACATTCCAGCATCCACATTCCTTGCCTTTGACTGGGCATCTTCTTTGATGCTGTAGCGAAACCGTCCTACTCCACATTCCTTGTCATTGGCTGGGCATCTCGGTTGATGCTGTAGCGAAACCGTTCTAATCCACATTCCTTGCCATTGGCTGGGCATCTTCTTTGATGCTGTAGCAAAACCATCCTAATCCACATTCCAGCATCCACATTCCTTGCCTTTGACTGGGCATCTTCTTTGATGCTTTAGCGAAACCGTCCTAATCCACATTCCTTGCCATTGGCTGGGCATCTTCTTTGATGCTGTAGTGAAACCGTCCTAATCTACATTCCTTGCCATTGGCTGGGCATCTTCTTTGATGCTGTAGCGAAACCGTCCTAATCCACATTCCTTACCTTTGGCTGGGCATCTTCTTTGATGCTGTCGCGAAACCGTCCTAATCCACATTCCTTGCCATTGGCTGGGCATCTTCTTCGATGCTGTAGCAAAACCATCCTAATCCACATTCCAGCATCCACATTCCTTGCCATTGACTGGGCATCTTCTTTGATGCTTTAGCGAAACCGTCTTAATCCACATTCCTTGTCATTGGAGGGGCATCTTTGATGCTGTAGCGAAACCGTCCTAATCTACATTCCTTGCCATTGGCTGGGCATCTTCTTTGATGCTGTAGCGAAACCGTCCTAATCCACATTCCTTGCCATTGGCTGGGCATCTTCTTTGATGCTGTAGTGAAACCGTCCTAATCCACATTCCTTGCCATTGGCTGGGCATCTTCTTTGATGCTGTAGCGAAACCGTCCTAATCCACATTCCTTACCATTGGCTGGGCATCTTCTTTGATGCTGTCGCGAAACCGTCCTAATCCACATTCCTTGCCATTGGCTGGGCATCTTCTTCGATGATGTAGCGAAACCGTCCTATACCACATTCCTTGCCATTGGCTGGGCATCTTCTTCGATGCTGATCTGATATCATGCTCTACACTGTTGCCATTGGCTTTCCGTCTTCGTCATTGTGCTTCATGTTCCTTGTCATCGGTTTGTATCTTTTTTTGTTGGGGTAGCATCATGTCCTACATGTCTTGCCGTTAGCGATGGTTCTTCTCTATTTCTTTTGTAATGTCATCTACTCCAGGTTCTTTGCCATTGGCTTGCATCCTCTGTGGTTGACTGCATTTCTGTTTTGCTGTTTTGATAACAGAGTACTCTGTGTTTGTTGCCATTGACCATACTTGCTGTTTTGTGGCTATTGTTTTATTATCATACTCCATGTCATTTACCATGTCATTTACTATTGGTTTGCATCTTCCTTATTGATGTTCTGACGTCATCACACTCTACGCCCGTTACTATTGGCTTTGCATTTTCATTATTGCTTCTCTGATGTCATCATACTCAACATTCCTTGCCATTGCTTTGCTCCATCACACCCTACCTTCCTTGAGATGGGCTTTTCATCTTTTGTATTGCTTCTCTGATGTCATCATGCGCGACATGCCTGGCCATTGGTTCCCATCATCATACTCTACGTTCCTTGCGATTTGCTTTGCATTTTCTTTATTTCTCCTCTGATGTCTTCATAATCCACATTCCTTACCGTTACTCTGCATCATCACACTCTGCGTTTCTTGCGATTGGTTTTCAATATAGTAACAAGCACCCGTTTTGGGTGCTTCACCGGATGGTAACGACAAGAGACCCAATTTGTAGGCCTGAGGAAAGCGAGCCTGAGGTGTGGGGCCCCAAGTTATAGGCCTGAGCCAAGCGAGGGCCTTATCACTGGGCCACGGCACTGTTCCCACCGGTGGAGCACCCAGAACGGGTGCTTATTGCTATTAGCACCACAAGGTTAATCCTGTGGGTGCAAAGAGAAATATATTTGTGTGAATCCAGGGGTCACAGCGAGCGTGCGTCCCAATGATTCATACAAAGGCATGCTCACCTAAAATGGCTACCATGGAAATGGAGGTCCGGCATCCGGGGCCATTTCCATGGCGGCCATCAGTGGAGTTCGGTGAAGTGTGCTGCAACAGGTGAGTGAGGGATGGTCGGCCCGGGGTGGGGACTTTCAGGGAACTGAGATGGGGAGAGCGGGGAATGAGAGGGAAGATTGCTAGCTGGTGCCTCTTCTGCTCGGGTTGCTCAGAACAACCTGATTGGTTGACGCAATCGCTGAGTGTGCTAAACATCTTTACTTCTTCTCTGATGTGAGCATACTAGACATTTCCTTGCCATTGGCTCTGCATCTTCTTTGCTGCTATTCTGATGTCATTGTATTCTGTGCTCCTTGCCTTGGCTTTGCGTCGTCTTTATTCCTAGGTGATGTCATTGTATTCGGTGCTCCTTGCCTTGGCTTTGCGTCGTCTTTGTTGCTAGTGTGATGTCATTGTATTATGTGCGCCTTGCCTTGGCTTTGCGTCGTCTTTGTTGCTAGTGTGATGTCATTGTATTATGTGCGCCTTGCCTTGGCTTTGCGTCTTCTTTGTTCCTAGGTGATGTCATTGTATTCTGTGCTCCTTGCCTTGGCTTTGCTTCTTCTTTGTTGCTAGTGTGATGTCATTGTTGCTAGTGTGATGTCATTGTATTCGGTGCTCCTTGCCTTGGCTTTGCTTCTTCTGTGTTCCTAGTGTGGTGTCATTGTATTCTGTTCTCCTTGCCCTGGCTTCGCATCTGCTTTGTTGTTAGTGTGAAGTCATTGTATTCTGTGCTCATTGCCTTGGCGTCTTCTTTGTTGGGAGTCTGATGTCATTGTATTTTGTGCTCCTTGCCTTTGCATTGTGTCTTCTTTGTTACTGTTCTGATGTCATTGTATTCTCTTTCCCTTGTCTTGGCTTTGCGTCTTTGTTGCTATTCTGGTGTCATTGTATTCTGTGCTCCTTGCCTTGGCTTCGCATCTTCTTTGTTTCTAGTGTGAAGTCATTGTATTCTGTGCTCCTTGCCTTGGCTTTGCGTCTTCTTTGTAGCTAGTCTGATGTCATCGTATGTTGTGCTCCTTGCCTTGGCTTCGCGTCATCATTTTTGCTAGTGTGAAGTCATTGTATTCTGTGCTCCTTGCCTTGGCTTTGCGTCTTCTTTGTAGCTAGTCTGATGTCATCGTATGTTGTGCTCCTTGCCTTGGCTTCGCGTCATCATTTTTGCTAGTGTGAAGTCATTGTATTCTGTGCTCCTTGCCTTGGCTTTGCGTCTTCTTTGTAGCTAGTCTGATGTCATCGTATTCTGTGCTCCTTGCCTTGGCTTCGCGTCATCATTTTTGCTAGTGTGAAGTCATTGTATTCTGTGCTCCTTGCCTTGGCTTTGCGTCTTCTTTGTAGCTAGTCTGATGTCATCGTATGTTGTGCTCCTTGCCTTGGCTTCGCGTCTTCTTTGTAGCTAGTCTGATGTCATCGTATGTTGTGCTCCTTGTCTTGGCTTCGCGTCTTCTTTGTTGTTAGTGTGAAGTCATTGTATTCTGTGCCCCTTGCCTTGGCTTTGTGTCTTCTTTGTTGCTAGTGTGAAGTAATTGTATTCTGTGCTCCTTGCCTTGGCTTCACAACTTCTTTGTTGCTAGTGTGATGTCATTGTTGCTAGTGTGAAGTCATTGTATTCTGTGCCCCTTTCCTTGGCTTTATGTCTTCTTTGTTGCTAGTGTGAGGTCATTGTAGTCTGTGCTCGTTGCCTTGGCTCTGTGTCTTCTTTGTTGCTAATGTGATGTCATTGTATTCGGTGCTCCTTGCCTTGGCTTTGCGTCTTCTTTGCTGCTAGAGTGATGTCATTGATGCTAGTGTGATGTCATTGTATTCTGTGCCCCTTGTCTTGGCTTCGCTTCTTCTTTGTAGCTAGAGTGATGTCATTGTATTCTGTGCGTCTTGCCTTGGTTTCACATCTTCTTTGTCGCTAGTATGGTGCCATTGTATTGTGTGCTCCTTGCCTTGGCTTTGCGTCTTCTTTGTAGCTAGAGTGATGTCATTGATGCTAGTGTGATGTCATTGTATTCTGTGCGTCTTGCCTTGGTTTCACATCTTCTTTGTGGCTAGTGTGATGTCATTGTTGCTAGTCTGATGTCATTGTATTCGGTGCTCCTTGCCTTGGCTTTGCGTCTTCTTTGCTGCTAGAGTGATGTCATTGATGCTAGTGTGATGTCATTGTATTCTGTGCGTCTTGCCTTGGTTTCACATCTTCTTTGTGGCTAGTGTGATGTCATTGTTGCTAGTCTGATGTCATTGTATTCGGTGCTCCTTGCCTTGGCTTTGCGTCTTCTTTGCTGCTAGAGTGATGTCATTGATGCTAGTGTGATGTCATTGTATTCTGTGCGTCTTGCCTTGGTTTCACATCTTCTTTGTGGCTAGTGTGATGTCATTGTTGCTAGTGTGATGTCATTGTTGCTAGTCTGATGTCATTGTATTCTGTGCTCCTTGCCTTGGATTTGCGTCTTCTTTGTTGCTAGTGTGGTGTTTTTGTATTATGTGCTCCTTGCCTTGGCTCTGTGTCTTCTTTGTTCCTAGTGTGATGTCATTGTATTCTGTGCTCCTTGCCTTGGCTTCGCGTCTTCTTTGTAGCTAGTGTGATGTCATTGTATTCTGTGCTCCTTGCCTTGGCTTTGCGTCTTCTTTGTTGCTAGTGTGATGTCATTGTATTCTGTGCTCCTTGCCTTGGCATTGTGTCTTCTTTGTTACTGTTCTGATGTCATTGTATTCTCTTTCCCTTGTCTTGGCTTCGTGCCATCATTTTTGCTAGTATGGTTTCATTGTATTCTGTGCTCCTTGCCTTGGCTTTGCGTCTTCTTTGCTGCTAGAGTGATGTCATTGATGCTAGTGTGATGTCATTGTTGCTAGTCTGATGTCATTGTATTCTGTGCTCCTTGCCTTGGCTTTGCGTCTTCTTTGCTGCTAGAGTGATGTCATTGATGCTAGTGTGATGTCATTGTTGCTAGTGTGATGTCATTGTTGCTAGTCTGATGTCATTGTATTCTGTGCTCCTTGCCTTGGATTTGCGTCTTCTTTGTCGCTAGTATGGTGCCATTGTATTGTGTGCTCCTTCCCTTGGCTTTGCGTCTTCTTTGCTGCTAGAGTGATGTCATTGATGCTAGTGTGATGTCATTGTATTCTGTGCGTCTTGCCTTGGCTTCACATCTTCTTTGTGGCTAGTGTGATGTCATTGTTGCTAGTGTGATGTCATTGTTGCTAGTCTGATGCCATTGTATTGTGTGCTCCTTGCCTTGGCTTTGCGTCTTCTTTGTAGCTAGAGTGATGTCATTGATGCTAGTCTGATGCCATTGTATTCTGTGCTCCTTGCCTTGGCTTTGCGTCGTCTTTGTTGCTAATGTGATGTCATTGTATTCGGTGCTCCTTGCCTTGGCTTTGCGTCTTCTTTGCTGCTAGAGTGATGTCATTGATGCTAGTGTGATGTCATTGTATTCTGTGCCCCTTGTCTTGGCTTCGCTTCTTCTTTGTAGCTAGAGTGATGTCATTGTATTCTGTGCGTCTTGCCTTGGTTTCACATCTTCTTTGTCGCTAGTATGGTGCCATTGTATTGTGTGCTCCTTGCCTTGGCTTTGCGTCTTCTTTGTAGCTAGAGTGATGTCATTGATGCTAGTGTGATGTCATTGTATTCTGTGCGTCTTGCCTTGGTTTCACATCTTCTTTGTGGCTAGTGTGATGTCATTGTTGCTAGTCTGATGTCATTGTATTCTGTGCTCCTTGCCTTGGTTTCACATCTTCTTTGTCGCTAGTATGGTGCCATTGTATTGTGTGCTCCTTGCCTTGGCTTTGCTTCTTCTTTGTGGCTAGTGTGATGTCATTGTTGCTAGTCTGATGTCATTGTATTCTGTGCTCCTTGCCTTGGATTTGCGTCTTCTTTGTTGCTAGTGTGGTGTTTTTGTATTCTGTGCTCCTTGCCTTGGCTTTGTGTCTTCTTTGTTCCTAGTGTGATGTCATTGTATTCTGTGCTCCTTGCCTCGGCTTTACGTCTTCTTTGTAGCTAGAGTGATGTCATTGATGCTAGTGTGATGTCATTGTATTCTGTGCGTCTTGCCTTGGTTTCACATCTTCTTTGTGGCTAGTGTGATGTCATTGTTGCTAGTCTGATGTCATTGTATTCTGTGCTCCTTGCCTTGGATTTGAGTCTTCTTTGTTGCTAGTGTGGTGTTTTTGTATTATGTGCTCCTTGCCTTGGCTTTGTGTCTTCTTTGTTCCTAGTGTGATGTCATTGTATTCTGTGCTCCTTGCCTTGGCTTCGCATCTTCGTTGTAGCTAGTGTGATGTCATTGTATTCTGTGCTCCTTAGCTTGACTTTGCCTCTTCTTTGTTGCTAGTGTGATGTCATTTCTGTGTGCCTTGCCTTGGCTTCGCGTCTTTGTTGTAGCTAGTGTGATGTCATTGTATTCTGTGCTCCTTGCCTTGGCTTTGTGTCTTCTTTGTTGCTAATGTGATGTCATTGTATTCGGTGCTCCTTGCCTTGGCTTTGCGTCTTCTTTGTAGCTAGTATGGTTTCATTGTATTCTGTGCTCCTTGCCTTGGCTTTGCGTCTTCTTTGCTGCTAGAGTGATGTCATTGATGCTAGTGTGATGTCATTGTATTCTGTGCGTCTTGCCTTGGTTTCACATCTTCTTTGTGGCTAGTGTGATGTCATTGTTGCTAGTCTGATGTCATTGTATTCTGTGCTCCTTGCCTTGGATTTGCGTCTTCTTTGTTGCTAGAGTGATGTCATTGATGCTAGTGTGATGTCATTGTATTCTGTGCATCTTGCCTTGGCTTCACATCTTCTTTGTGGCTAGTGTGATGTCATTGTTGCTAGTGTGATGTCATTGTATTCTGTGCTCCTTGCCTTGGATTTGCGTCTTCTTTGTTGCTAGTGTGGTGTTTTTGTATTATGTGCTCCTTGCCTTGGCTCTGTGTCTTCTTTGTTCCTAGTGTGATGTCATTGTATTCTGTGCTCCTTGCCTTGGCTTCGCGTCTTCGTTGTAGCTAGTGTGATGTCATTGTATTCTGTGCTCCTTGCCTCGGCTTTGCGTCTTCTTTGTCGCTAGTGTGATGTCATAGTTGCTAGTGTGATTCATTGTATTCTGTGCGCCTTGGCTTTGCGTCTTCTTTGTTGAGAGTCTGATGTCATTGTATTCTGTGCTCCTTAGCTTGACTTTGCCTCTTCTTTGTTGCTAGTGTGATGTCATTGTATTCTGCGTGCCTTGCCTTGGCTTCGCGTCTTCGTTGTAGCTAGTGTGATGTCATTGTATTCTGTGCTCCTTGCCTTGGCTTTGCGTCTTCTTTGTAGCTATCTGATCTCATTGTATTCTGTGCTCCTTAGCTTGACTTTGCCTCTTCTTTGTTGCTAGTGTGATGTCATTGTATTCTGTGTGCCTTGCCTTGTCTTCGCATCTTCTCTGTTGCTAGTATGGTGCCATTGTATTCAGTGCTCCTTGCCTTGGCTTTGCGTCTTCTTTGTCGCTAGGATGGTGTCATTGTAGTCTGTGCGCCTTGCCTTGACTTTACATCTTCTTTGATGCTAGTGTGATGTCGTTGTTGCTAGTGTGACGTCATTGTGCGCCTTGCCTTGGCTTTGCGTCTTCTTTGTTCCTAGGTGATGTCATTGTATTCTCTGCTCCTTGTCTTGGCTTTGCTTCTTCTTTGTTGCTAGTGTGATATCATTGTATTCGGTGCTCCTTGCCTTGGCTTCGCGTCTTCTTTGTTCCTAGTGTGATGTCATTGTATTCTGTGCTCCTTGCCTTGGCTTCGCGTCTTCTTTATAGCTAATGTGATCTCATTGCATTCTGTGCTCCTTAGCTTGACTTTGCCTCTTCTTTGTTGCTAGTATGGTGCCATTGTATTCTGTGCTCCTTACCTTGACTTTGCCTCTTCTTTGTTGCTAGTGTGATGTCATTGTATTCTGTGCTCCTTGCCTTGACTTTGCGTCTTCTTTGTTGCTAGAGTGATGTCATTGTTGCTAGTGTGATGTCATTGTATTCTGTGCTCCTTGCCTTGACTTTGCGTCTTCTTTGTTGCTAGAGTGATGTCATTGATGCTAGTGTGATGTCATTGTATTCTGTGCCCCTTGTCTTGGCTTTGCTTCTTCTTTGTAGCTAGTATGATGTCATTGTATTCTGTGCTCCTTGCCTTGACTTTGCGTCTTCTTTGTTGCTAGAGTGATGTCATTGTTGCTAGTCTGATGTCATTGTATTGTGTGCTCCTTGCCTTGGCTTTGTGTCTTCTTTATTCCTAGTGTGATGTTATTGTATTCTGTGCTCCTTGCCTTGGCTTCGCGTCTTCTTTGTACCTAGTGTGATGTCATTGTATTCTGTGTGCCTTGCCTTGTCTTTGCATCTTCACTGTTGCTAGTATGGTGCCATTGTATTCGGTGCTCCTTGCCTTGGCTTTGCGTCGTCTTTGTTGCTAGTGTGATGTCATTGTATTCTGTGCGCCTTGCCTTGGCTTTGTGTCTTCTTTGTTCCTAGTGTGATGTTATTGTATTCTGTGCTCCTTGCCTTGGCTTCGCGCCTTCTTTGTAGCTAGTGTGATGTCATTGTATTCTGTGTGCCTTGCCTTGTCTTTGCATCTTCTCTGTTGCTAGTATGGTGCCATTGTATTCGGTGCTCCTTGCCTTGGCTTTGCGTCTAATTTGTCGCTAGGATGGTGGCATTGTATTCTGTGCTCCTTGCCTTGGCTTTGAGTCGTCTTTGTTGCTAGTGTGATGTCATTGTATTCTGTGCGCCTTGCCTTGGCTTTGCGTCTTCTTTGTTCCTAGGTGATGTAATTGTATCCTGTGCTCCTTACCTTGGCTTTGCTTCTTCTTTGTTGCTAGTGTGATGTCATTGTTGCTAGTGTGATGTCATTGTTGCTAGTGTGATGTCATTGTATTCTGTGCGCCTTGCCTTGGCTTTGCGTCTTCTTTGTTCCTAGGTGATGTAATTGTATCCTGTGCTCCTTGCCTTGGCTTTGCTTCTTCTTTGTTGCTAGTGTGATGTCATTGTTGCTAGTGTGATGTCATTGTTGCTAGTGTGATGTCATTGTATTCTGTGCGCCTTGCCTTGGCTTTGCGTCTTCTTTGTTCCTAGGTGATGTAATTGTATCCTGTGCTCCTTGCCTTGGCTTTGCGTCTTCTTTGTTGCTGGTGTGATGTCATTGTTGCTAGTGTCAAAGAGCCACCGTCTTGGGCTGATAAAGCTATGTATGAAATGGAGCTACCCTATAACACGATAATACTGATCTCATATGGAGCAAAAATGCAAGCACTTCATTTAAAATGCATACCCACAGTGCATTGCGCTGTGGGTCTGAACTGGAGATGAACTTCCAGTGATGGCTACTTGCTAGCAATGTGCCACTTGTTCTCTGGCATGTTCGCTTATACGCCCTATACTACTCTCATTTTACAGGGTAGAATAGTTTTATTTTTGTTTAAAACATACCATATTAATGATGGTGTGGTGTTGCTTGATGATCCAATTGGAACTGAACTTTGTTTATCATCCAATTAGGTGCTGGGTGGATGAAGGAGAAGTCCTTCATGCTATTTTAGTCTGTTTAGGGGATCAGTGGCAGGCTTTAAATGTGGCTGGGAGGATAGCAAGACATTGCAGCCCCAGCTTAGGTCTCTGGCATGAAGCGTAACATAAAATGTAAATGAATTTTTTTGTGTGTGTGAAAACTTTGGCATGTCGCCACTTGTGGCGCTAGAGTTCCTTATATATCTCATAACACAACAAGCATGGTAAGGTGTATAGGCAGATTTGATGGTTCAAATTAAAGTTGAAAATTGAAGACCTTCCTACATTTCCCTAGTCTCTCTCTCTCAAACTCTGACACACACGCACGTGCTCTTACACCGCCACGCCACATTCTGAAGCACACGGTGCATTCTCATTATATTCTTAAACACTAGCACACAGGCACACTCATGTGTGTACACACTCAGAGGTTAATGCTACCGCATTCCGCCCCCACGACATCTACATGCATACATTCCTGTAAACACATTCCTACACGCAGGCGCGCGCGCGCGCGCCCCCTCCCGCTCTGGGGTTGTCTGTGCCAGGAGACCAGCCCTCCCAGAGGCGAGCCTTGGCATTCCGGAGATGGGGTTGTCTGGCCCGCTCTCCTGCTCAAGGGAAAACAGGCCGGGACAAGATAACATTCCAGGCCTGACCCCATCCTTCCTGCTGGAGCTCTTCCCGGCAGCGGTACCGCGGGGACAGGCCTGGTTGCCCGTTGCCAGCACTGCTCCCCCCATAGCCACTCCCCCACGCACCCCGGCCGCTGGCTTCCGGTTTTGTGGGAGGAGGCTGCACCAATAAGGTGTGCGTGTACTAACAAACGTGTATGGAGCTTTGTCCCCAGATATGTGTGTAGCAGCACTCGGTGTATCCTGGGTACCGAAGATGCGCTCCGGTATTGTTAGTGCACGCATAACGTGTGTACATTATGCCATGTACATGCTGCCTGGCCACAAGAAACATGCGTATCTGCGTATGGCATTATGCGTTAGCCAATAATGTGTGCTGAGCAATACTGTGTTTGGGGGTGTTAATACATAACATACATGTTGATCCACTCATACCCATGTTGTCCCAATAGATGGCTATATGCCAATATTTGGAATGCACCAACTGTGTGTGTGCTTACACTGTGTTCCAATACTGTTTGTGTAGCAATGATGGTTACTTGCCATTCCGTGTGCACACCAACAGTGCACAACCATTTGTGATTGTGCCAAAGGTATGTATCATTACTGTGTTAAGTGTTCCAGAGCCAAACGTGTGTGCCTACACTTTCTGAATTTGATTCTGTGCATATGTCCGTATTATGTGTGTGTCAACATGACTCCTGCTCTGCTGGAATGCAGCAAGGAGTAGTGGCTAAACCACCTACTCAGCCCCACACTACTACTAAACCAGCAGTGCTCCCAACCATAGAGGTGAAGCAGGCCCAGCCCGACAGATGGGTACCTCCTTCGCCTCTTTTGGCAGTTCGGGCCTATGGCAGGCTCTGTCTTCAGGAAAGACGCAGGAATTAACGGCGGGATCCCGGTATACTAGTAATGAGCTCCCATGTCTGCAAACCAATACCCTAAGATGTGTGCCGATGTTGCATTGTAAGTCTTGTTTAGTCACTGGCCAGGAGTGCATGCTATTAGAATGTTGATGTATGAATGATGAGCAGCTCAGGAGAATGATGAGTGGGTCTGTGAGTGAATGCTCTATGTCCTGTCTACTGTGCCACTTTATATATACAAGAGAAACTGGTTGATGTACATTTGTATATTTGTACACTAAAGATATCCTGGATCAAATCTAATGGCTCCACAGCTGTTCTGTGATCTGATGCTCTGAGCCCAACCATGACAACAGATCCTCATTTGTAACAGCCGAGTAAGCCTTGCATGTACCAATAATGTGTATCCTTCAATGATGCAGCTTTACTCTGTATGTACAAATATTGTGTTTGTACACTGGACATGGGCCTAGTCAATACTGTGTAAGCACCAATTGTCTGTGTCTACAGTAGTGCGTGTGTGTGTTGTGTGTTTGTGTAAACCAGTACTTGGTGTGCCCCAACAGGTGTATCAATAGGATGGGTGGAACAACAGTTGTACATATTTGTGTAGTTTTATCACCGGTGTACCAGCCCTGTGTTTGTGTACCAGCACCACATGTGGGTAGTAATGAAATACGTGGATATGGGTCGAGAGACACTACTTTAGGAGACTGCCCTCGTGCTCGGATTAAAACATGACTTGTATTTCCATAGAATTGTGTAGCATCTGTATTCACCAGTCTTGTGGCAGGCATGCAGCTTGGCGGGCACACTGGCCGAAGAACTACGAGTCCCAGAGTGCACCTAATGTAGTTGTGAAAGTGCGATCTGCCTTCCAAATTCATGACAGTGCAGTACCGCGCCGCCTCTCCTATTCCCTGCTCTTTCCTCGCTTTCACCCACCCATTCTCCCCACCCTTCCCTCAGGCAATCCCTCTCAAGTGTCAATTAAAATCTATTTATTCCGAAACAGAACTTCCTTGTGTGTCTGGAAGAATCTCGCCTTTGTTCAATTGTAAGCGCTCCTCGAGCAACTCATCCAACTAATGCCGGTTACCATGGAAACAATAAACAACTGTATCCGAGGCACCTTAATTCCCAAGAGTCTTAGGAACTTCTGCCCACTACTCAAGATCCCTGGAGCGTCTACCCACTATCCAAATTCCATGGCTACTTCTACCCACTACCCAAGCGTGATGGGTACTTCTTCCCACTACCCAAGTGCCATGGGTACTTCTGCCCACTTTCCAAAAGCCATCGGAGCTTCTGCCCACTATCCGAGACACATGGATATTACTGCCCACTATCTGAAAGCTATGGGTATGTCTGCCCACTACCAAGAGTCCTGGGAACATCTGCCCACTATCCGGGCACCAGAGGAACTTCTTCCTGTTATACATGACACATGGCAACTTTTGCAATCTATCCGGGAGCACCCCTATACATGACACATGGGAAATTCTGTCCACTATCCAAGAGCCAGAGGTATTTCCGCCCACTATCCAAGAACCATGTGGCTACTTCTTGTCACTGTCCAAAGGCAACCTCTTACCACTATCCAAGGGCCATGGGCACTTCTGATCATTTTCCGAGAAACCTGGGTACCTCTGCCCACTACCCAAGAGTCATGGGAACTTATGACCTGTATCCGAGAGCCAGAAGAACATCTGCCCACTATACAAGGCACATGGGAAATTCTGCCCACTTTCCTAGACACATGGGAACATCTGCCCACCACGTGAGAGCCAGGGGTATTTCCGCCCACTATCCAAGAGCTATGTGGATACTTCTGACCACTGTCCAAAGGCTATGGGAACTTCTTACCACTATTCAAGGGCCATGGACACTTCTGCTCATTATCCAAAAGCGCTGGGTACCTCTGCCCACTACTCAAGAGTCATGGGAACTTATGACCCCTATTCGAGAGCCAGAAGAACTTCTGCCCACTATTCAAGGCACATGGTAAATTCTGCCCACTATCCTAGACACATGGGAACATCTGCACACCACGTGAGAGCCATGGGAACTTCTGCCCACTATCCAAGAGCCATGGGAACTTATGACCTCTGTCCGAGAGCCAGAGGAACCTCTGCCCACTATACAAGGCACATGGGAAATTCATCCCACTATCCTAGACACATGGGAACATCTGCCCACCACGTGAGAGCCATGGGAACTTCTGCCCACTAATCAAGAGCCATGGGAACTTATGACCTCTGTCCGAGAGCCAGAAGAACCTCTGCCCACTATACAAGGCACATGGGAAATTCTGCCCACTATCCGAGACACATCGGAACATCTGCCCACCACGTGAGAGCCAAGGGAACTTCTGCCCACTATCCAAGAGCGATGGGAACTTATGACCTCTGTCCGAGAGCCAGAACAACCTCTGCCCACTATACAAGGCACATGGGAAATTCTGCCCACTATCCAAGACACATCGGAACATCTGTCCACCATTTGAGAGCCATGGGTACTTCTGTCCACTATCCAAGAGTTAAGGAAAATCCTGCCCACTATCCTAGTGCCATGGGAACGTATCCCCACTACCCAAAACATATGTGAATTGCTGCCCACTATCCAACAGCCATAGGAACATCTACTGACTATTCAAGAGCCATGGGATTGTCTACCCACTATCCAAGAGCTTCTGTCCACTATCCAAGAGCAATGGGCACTCCTGTCCACTCTCAAAGAGCCATGGGAATTCATGCCCAATATCTGAGGGCCAGGGGAACATCTGCCCACTATCCAAGTACCAAGAGACATTCTGCTCACTATGTAAGAGCTGTGTGTACTTCTTCCCACTATCCAAGAGCAATGGGATCCTCTGCCGACTACACAAGAGTAATGGGAACCTCTGCTCATTATGCAAGAGCCGGGGGAACTTCTAACCGCTATCTGAGAGCCATGGGAAAATCTGCTCACTATACAAGCGCCACTAGCACTTCGGCACACTAATCAAGAGCCACAGGATCTTATGCACAATATTTGAGAACGAAAAGAACCTCTGTCCACTATCAAAGAGCCTTGGGAACTTCTGGCGAATATCTAAAAGCTGGGTGACCTTCTGCCCACTATCCAAGAACCAGGGAAACATCTGCCCCTTATTCAAGAGCCATGGGAATTTCTGCCCACTATGCAACATCCATGTGAACTCCTGCCAACTACCCAATAGCCATAAGATCGTCTGCCCACTAAGAGCCATGGGAGGTTTTGCCTTCTAACCATGAGCCAAGGGAACGTCTGCCCACTATCCAAGACACGTAGGATTTTCGGCACACTATCCAAGACCTTTTGGTACTTCTATTCACTATCCAAGAGCTATGGGAGCTTCCGCCGACTGTTCAAGAGCCATAGGAACTCCTACTGACTATCCAAGGGCCAGGAAACATCTACCCACTATCCAAGACCCATGAGAGTTTCTGCCCACTACCCAAGAGCCATCAGTACTTCTGGTCACTATTTAACAGCCATCGTAATGCCGACCACTATCTTAGAATCATGGGAACTTCTTCCCTCTATTCAAGAGCAAGGGGGACTTTTGCCCACTATCCAAGACACATGGGAAATTGTGCACTGGCCAAGTATGCACTTCTGTCCACTATCCAGGACCTGTGGAACGCTTTTCTGACTACGCAAGAGCAATGTGAACCTCTGCCCACTATGCAAGAGCCATGGGAATGTCTCCCACCCAAGAGCCACTGTTAGGGAGAATTCTCAGAAATATGCTAATGCCCTTCTACCTTAGAGACCCCCAGCGGTTTTGCTGGACTTTAGGACTTTTAATTTTTATCCTGAAGAGAGTGAGACCTTTTTCCCACTCTCTCATGCATTTTTATTTGATTTGAACACTTTGTTTCTTTTGGTTTTGGAGTCTGACAAACTCCATAGGCATCCTCTTTTTACATTGTGACACACAGCACCCTCAGTGCAGTGTCACAGAGAAGTCATTTGGATTTCTGCTAAGGTTTAAATACCTTCTCTTGTATAACTACTGTTTGCAAGAGTAGTAAAGTGAAATTGACTTTACTTACATTTTCCTCTGTATAGACATTTTCCTCTGTATAGACTGTATGTTGTTAAGCTTCACACATTGGGCCGCTTATTGTAACCCACAAGCAAGCCTCCTTAAGTATACTTATAGCGCCTCGTTGCCTAGAGGGCTGTAGTGCGCTTTACAAATCTAAAAAATAAAATAGACCCAGCACACACTATCTTACAATAGTGTGCTGGAGGGGTTACTTAGTGTCCCCTTTGTCTAACTTCTTGTGTAATATTTATATGTTACCATTTCTACAATTAATGGCTGGTGGCAGTGGTTTAGTTTTTCCTACTATTGTGTGCTTTTTACCACGGGCTGTGTTCGCAGCTGCAGCATAGCACTCATGGGTGCCCATTTTGTCAAAATGGTCCTGGCCTTCTTTTTTCGCCATTTCTTGTTGGAAAGGTCCATCTTGAGATTTTCTCTGCACACCAAACCAGGTTTGGTACCTTTGTTCATTTTGTCTTTGGCGGGGTTCACTGATGAAGCCCGCCTCTAACTCCAGTGTGTATCGCAGGAAGCAAGGGAGGTGCCCGAAACTCCCTGTGCTTAGTCTCCTTGGTTACAGGAATGCACCCAAAGTTGATTGGCCAGCTGACTGGCCTTGGAGGGCAGCCACCCTGCTGTGTGAGTGACAGCTAGGTTGCGAATGAATGGGAACGACTTGCATAAAAGGCGAGGTCTTTTGCAAGGAAGGCAGAGTCGACCACTAGGCGAAGGAACCGAAGAAAGAAACTGGAAGAGAAGCTTGCTGCACCTACTGGACCGTTGGTTTGCCCAGTGAAGCCCTGCTGCAGTGCTGAAACTCCTATTTCGACATCGACTAGAGGAGCCTGGGAAGGACGACTTCTTCCTTTGGGGTGGTGGGACCAATCAACCCCAAGACAAACTCGACTGAAACCCCTCTCTCTGCTGATTATACTTCCACTGCTGCTGCAGGAACCGAGTGCCAGGGGACAGGAACACCAGAACCGAGTGCATCGTTTTTAAGCTGGACCCGAGCTCCAGGAAGATTCCCCGGACTCCCTCGAAGCAGGGCTGACCAAGCCTGAGCCACTTCAACAGAATGCTGGTCCCCAGAAGCAAGGAAAGTCTACAAGGTGTCCAAGAACCGTGGTGGTGCTATTTGCGAGTAGCTGAAACCGCAAAGTGCTGCTGATCTGAATTGCTCCAATTTCTGCCACCGACCTTCAAATCGTAGTGCAGGAGTCCCCAGACATCCTCCCTCTTGTCCCTCTTGTCCCCACGACTGAGGCCCAGGAACAACAGGATCTGCAGGAACTACAACAAGAACAGAAGCCAGCTCAAACCATTTCTTCAGACCTAAGGTACTGTGAACTCTCTTGTGTGTGTGTAGCTTGCTTGCTCTCAGTTGAGACTTGCATTGGCTGACCTTTGCAGAGTTGCTTGCAGCTTTGTTTTTCACAAGCCTCCCAGCTTATGGCCCAACAGAGATTTCTTTCTACAACAAACTCTAACATTGTGCAAGACTTTCTACCTACCTTCAAGAAGTGCCTCAACTCCCCTTATACTGTGCTCAAGTGACACTGGCTGTTCTGTCTCCCCGAAGACTCTTCTTAACCTCTGACTTTGTGTTTTAACTATTCCTCCAAAAAGACATACATACCTAGCTGGGAAAGGGTTGACCTACATTGCATTGGGGGTGGGGGTTCAAAAAGTGCTTATCTGTTTGATAAACTTGTTAATCATTGTTTCCTTCCCTAACCTTTTCCTTTTTGCCACAACTTCAGTATTACCATTTAAGTGTGAAAAGTGATATCTTAATGTCCACAGTTTCCTAACTATTGAAGTCACCTCAGGGTGTAGGAAAATCTCTGTGCCATGCCAAAAGGGTATCTATTTACTTTATTGAACTGAAGAAGTGTATTTTGAAGTGTATTTGTATTGTTGCCAAACTGACTGTTAAATTAATAAACAACTATTTAATCAAGAAACCTTGAGTGTAAGTGTTGTTTGAAAACGTGTCACTGTGAAACTCTATGTTGCAACCCTACAGCTCACATTGACCCCTCTTGATATAAGCCTGGCTGCTCAGTCACTCTACCAACTTGTGTAGTACATGCCTATACCAAAGGTTGGGTTACCTCTTGCCAAGAGGACAAGGCTGGTGTAGTCCCCCACAGGGTTACTACATACAATCTTGCTTAACAGTCACAAATGTTCTGCCCAATATGCAAGGCCTGCAAGCACTTCTAACCACTATCCAAGAGCCAGGTGACCTACTGCCCTCTATCCAAGAACCAGGGCGTTGTAGCGGTGGGGCTCTATATCAGCCACTCCATTTATCAGCAGAGAGACACTAAAAAACTCCCCACTGCAAGAAAAGAAGACTCAGCTATCAGGCAAAGTTTACTGTCTTTATTATCAAACAAAATGACACGGATCACTCTAGGAAAACATGAGTCCTCCAGGGTTCTCATCTTCTGAGCATGTGTCACCCAGTTTTATCCAGGTGGGATGTCACAAAACCAAGCTCTGTCCCCGAAACGGCCATTCACATTGGTTAGTTTAGGCGAACTAGGCATATGTCCTATAGGGGTTAATTCTACTATTGGATAACCATATCTGGTGGCTCCCCCTTGGACCACCTCTGCATGTTTCAATTTACAATGTTGCAGGGTTGCAGGGAGACCATTGGCTCCTGCAACGTATTATATCTTCACGTGAAAGGCGACTCTGGATTGGGTAAAGCGGGTCCTCACAGCCTTGGGACCCTGGACGGTTAGCAGGCTGAATGTACCTTCTCAAGGCAATGATAATGAACATGAGGGGCTAATGTTGCCAGCTCTGATCACCTAAGCTGGGGAGAGTGCACTCAGTTGGCAGTTCGTGAGCAACACTTATATCTTGTCACCTCTGATTGAATGGGCATTGTCTTGTCCTGCTGGGTCAAGTGTGCTGAGACCACGAAATGGAGCTCTCTTGCCTGTAATTATGAGTATTTTAGTTTGAATTTCTCACAGGTGGTTTATCGCCTTGGTATCCAGGAACTTTCCGTCTCCACAACTCCTTGGCTGGTTGCATTGTTTCTGCTTGCCTCTGGCTGTGGCGGTTATGCCAGCCCATCCATGTGCTCGAAGCTTGTCTCTCATTCCTCAATCATTTCAGTGGGCCTATAGCTTCCATATTTATTCTTACGGCTTTTCCATGTTAGTGGCACTCAAGCATATGCAAGCTTGGTATACGTATTAATTGCGTCTTGCGGTTCAGCTTGGGCAAAGAATGTGCCTATATATAGAGATATGTATGTGTGTCTGTCATCTACCTGCGTGTTCATAAGCATGTGTTTCGTGTCTATATGCAATAAGCTAATGCATGTTCGTGTAGCTTTGTGAATGGATGGCTATGTACTTCATGTCTAAGTGTGGCTATGTTATTATGTCAGTGATGATGTCATTGATTTCTTGATTTGTGGTCAGTTTACTTTTTCGATTGATGGCATCTCTTTCTCCTCCGGATCATCAACTGGGCATGGCCTGGATGGCAGTCTGAGAGAGTAAAGTTTCTCACATCTGCGCGACATTGACAATGGCAGTTAAAGGCCTAAGAGTGAGGTGCATCTGTCATGTCTCAGTCTTTGGGCTGAAAGTCGTGTGGGGGTCATAAGGGTCATACTTGGACCTCTGTCTTTAATGGGAACATTCTGCCAAGTATCCAAAAGCCTTGTGACCTCCTACCCAGTATTTGAGAGTCAGTGGAATTTCTGCTCACTATGCAAGAGTCACAAGAAATTCTGCCAACAATCCAAGAGCCATGGGAACGTCTGCCCACTGTCCAAGAGCTAGAAGAAGGGGATATTTAGTCCACCATCAGGACACATGGGAACTTCTGCCCAATGTGCATTTCGAGTGGCTGCCCACTATTTGAGAGCCACAGGATCTCCTACCCACTGTTCAAGAACCATGGGTAATTCTGCACTCTTTCTGTCAGCCAGGGGAACTTTCACCCACTATCTAAGAGTCATGGAAACCTCTGGCCTCTAAGCAAGAGCCATAGGTACTTCTACCCACTATCTATGATCTACAGGAAATTATGCTTGCTATCTATGAGCGGTGGATACTTTGGCCCTCTATGCAAGCGTCATGGAAACCTCTGCCCACTATGCAAGAGCCACAGGAACTTCTATCTGCTACTTGAAAGACATGGCGACTTCTGCCCACTCTCCAAGCACCCAGGGTACTTTGGCCCACTCTCCAGGTGCCATAGGAATTACTTCCCACTATACAAGAGCCGTGGATGCTTCTCCCCACTATGCAAGAGCTTGGGGAATGTCTACTATCTGGCAATCCATATACCATGAGCACCAATAACCTCTGTCAGCCATAGAAGTCAGTGAAATGCTGATGGTGACCTGCAGCCAATGACTGATCGCCATACAATGAAAACATCTACCAAATGCTGCTGACAATCACCACTAACCATACCATGAGCCCTTTACCAACGACAGCTAACCATTGATTCCCATGGTATGTGCACTGGAATCATCAACTAAGGGTGCCCAATACTCGAGCACCTTAACATGAGCACTGAGAACCTGCATCAACTGTAGCAACAAATAATAATTTTATATATATTTATATAGGAAACAAGCTGCATTTTGGACTTTGAAAGCAAATATCCCAATGGTCACAACATAGATGAAGAGATTTATACATTTTTAGGTCAATGATATCGGTTCCTTTCCCCTTGTTTAGGGATTTGTTTTTCCTTGTTTTTCTTTGGGATTCTTCCTTTCAGCTGGATAGATAATATTTTGTTCCTGGTTTTTCTTGTTTCTCTGTCTTTCCTTTACATGTATGTATAGTTGGTTTCCCCCTCTGTATTCAGACAGGCTGAGCTCTGAAGAATGCATTGTTTTTTCTTTAGTCTTTTGCTTTGAATATTGAAATGTGTCTGCTCTTTCCTATGTTTGGTCTTATGTCTTTTTTCATCTCAGTATCTTTTTTAGACTCTTTTTTTGCTCCACCCTGTTATATAATGTATGTGGGGTTTTCCTTATTCCCTTATTTTATTGCTTATGCTGTTTGATGGTTGAAAATCAGGGGCAGAAATAATACCCCTTTTCCTAGTATTAACATTATTTTTCTATTTTTTTTTTATTTACTTGTTTATAATCAAAAAGATTTGATTTTTACAAGATGTTGATACGCAAAACAGAGAAAAACACATTTTGTAAAATAAATATCATAGCTGCAGATAAAAAGAGGAAAATAGAAGTAAAAGAGGATAACAGGAAACAGAAAAATAATTGAAACCAGGAAACTAGGCACTTCACTACAGAAACTTTGTGTCTCAACATAAAAGAAAGTTACTGTTCTTTGAATTGCACTTGACTAGTTTGTAAGTTCTGGTTTAGACTCAATGCTGCTTCTAAAATCTTTACTGTCGCTGTCGACCACTTAGTTCTGTCTCCAGCAATCAGACAACACCACCATGTGTTTTCCCTCTCGGAGTGGTACGTCGTACATCAAAGGGAGCAAATAGGCTTCACGCAAAAATGAGGTTCTAGTGCAAGTCATAAGCAAATGTCTCATAGTTTCCACTTTTCCTGGGTCCAGACAGAATCTGCAAGTACTAGCGTCCGTTTTCGTACAGATTGCTATGATTTCCTGCATTGGTAATTGATTGAATCTTATTTTCATAAAAGTTTTCTGCATTTTTTTTGTTGGGGAATTTTATGCAGTAGCTCATAGGTTGGTTAAGTTTATTTGTTGTTGCTGGTAAATGAGCCAGGAGTTTGTTTCCTATTGTTTTTTCACCAATTTGGATCCAATCTGCTTGCGCTATTTTTGCCTTGATTCTGTTGGGGTTCGCGATCAGATCGTCTGCCGAACAAGCCAAATCTGCTAGTTGTTTTGTGAGTTTTTGAACCCAATTATTTAATGCTCTGCAACGTCCTTGGTTAAGCTCTATCTGGACTAACTTGTAAATTGGAATGGTATCTGGAAGAATAATTTTCCGAAGGAGACGCATCTTGCTTTGGTCTACTGATGCTTGTAATGATAATAAGCCCAATTCACGTCTAACAGCAGCAATTGCAGAGGATTTAGGCACCCCTAACACGGCTTTCCATAGGTAGCCTTCCAGTTTGGTCCATATGGTGTTATCAATGTTCAACACAGCGTCCATGCCGTAGATCATAGACGGAACTACCTTTTGTTTGTAGTATTGGATCACTGGGAGAAGCGAGAATTTACCAAATTTCCGATCTACTAATTTCATTTGGGTTGTCAGAATTTTGGTCTTTGTCCACAGCGTTGAGATGGTCGCACTTTCCGACCTTTTTGAATCTATCATAATTCCCAAGTGTTTTATAGTAGACACGGATTCAAGTTTTGCGTTGTTTAAATACCAGTGGTCTTTATGGATCGTTGCTGGACGACTTTTGCCCATCGTCAAAATTTTTGACTTATGGATGTCTATCTCCAAGTCATTATCGCTGATGTAAGTTGCCAGGTTCGTAAGTTGGCGTTGGAGACCTATTTGGGTTTGATCTATCAGGATCAAGTCGTCAGCATATAACAATCTTGGGATTTCAGTATTGCCCAATTTAGGTGGAAAGGCTCTGACCGCTGGTTGTGTATGCTGGAAGTCTCCCATGAAGGCGATGAATAGGGCCGGAGCGAGCGGGCAGCCCGGTTTAACACCACGCTCTGATGAAAATTGGTCCGATAACATCCCTTGCCGATTTAAGCGTACTCTTAGTTTAGTATAATGCGATCACCGGGCATAGGATCTTTTCAGGGGAATTCCACGTTTTTATATTTCGCCCATAGTCTTTGACGGCTGATCTTGTCAAAGGCTTGTGTTAGATCGATAAACGCAATATAGACTGGAGGCGCACCATTTTTAACATTGTCCTTTACGATGTTCAAAATCAGGATGTGTATGCTGGTACTTGAGTTTTTAACAAAACCTGTTTGGAATTTATCTAGACAGGGCGCTGATCTCGCCCAGTTGTGAAATCTAATTAATAGAAGGGTGGCGAAGATCTTCCCCATAATGTCAAGAAGGGCAATGGGGTGGTAGTTTGCTGGAATGTCTCTATTTCCCTTTTTAAAAATGGGAACTATTACCGCCTCAGTCCAAGTTTTGGGCATTTGCCTAGTGATCGTACATTGCTTGAAAATGTTTGTGTTTAGGGCGGCCCATTCCTCTGGGTGCTGCTTTAGATCGATATTGGTTAAGCCAGCAGGGCCAGGCGCCCTAGAGGTTTTTAATTTCAAGATAGTTGCCAGAATTTTGTTGCGATCTGCCAGATCTTCCCAAGGTGATGTTGTGCAGCACAGATATTTGTTTGAAGTTTGCGAGATAGAAGCAAACTGAGCTGAAAAAAAGGTTATCCACGCCTGTTCTGAGATGGCGTTTGGGAGTTGGTTGTTTGTCTCGTCATTTTTATCTTTGATCAGGGACCAGAATTCTCTTGGATTTTTTGTTGTTAGAGTTTTTAGCATTTGCTCTGAGTCATTCTGGTACATTGCTGCTTTATGGTGTCTCACCCAAGATTTGTAAGATCTTGTGGCAGCTTTGGCGTAGTCCTTTTTGTACCTGATTATTGGAGACTTTAGCCAGACGGTTTAATTTACGCATCTGCTTTTTTTTCAAGGCTAGTTCTTTGTCATACTCGTGGACCCCTTTTCCATTGGGTCGGTGACATAGACCCTTTTCTTTCCTATGCGGCAACAACAAGTGCATGTAATTAGGTCTACTTGCTGGGTCTATCTTTGTTTTACTGAGTGCATCAAATTTCTCGGCGATTTCATTGATGTTGGTTGCTGTAAGTTGGATTTGCGACGACTTTCGCGCTACCGCCACCTCAAATGGATATGTTTGCTTTGGAGTTGATTCGGACTCGAGAGTCATTATCAGAGGATTATGGTCGCTAAATTTTGTTCTGTATACCTCTAAATAGTCAACAAAGGGAAGGAAAGGATAGGAGACGTAAATATGATCCAGTGTTGCTGACGTTTCGGCACGTTCCCAAGTTGGAATTCGGGGTAAATGGCCATTCCAATGTTAGAGGTCCCGTAGGCGTCGCTGACTCTTTTAGTTGTTAATCTTGCTGGTTTGGGTTCAGAAACTTTTTTAACCATCTCCAAGCCCCCGACGGTTCACGCTTTTTATTGAGGGCCCACTCAGCAGTTTCATCAGTGGACTCTGAGTGCCTGTAGTTTTTCCCCCATCTGGGATTTGAGCTCCAGTTACCTTCATGTTGGAATTTGCGATGATTTGTGTTGGTGTTCGACGAGTGTAATCTTGATCTGAATCTCCCTCTGCTAAGTTCAGGTTTCTCCCTGAAAGTTACTCTTCTACTGCCCACCGGCAGATCTGTAGTGTTTAGGTGGCGTTCCGAAAGGTCCACCGTCGCATTACTTCGCAGAGGAACAGCCTTTTCCGCACCGTCAGACACAGGAACTTCCTCTATCGAGAAGCCTAATTGAATTAAGGCGGCGATCACATCTTCGTCACCGTCCAGGTCCACGAGATTGTTCACGTGAAGGTAAGTTTTAGCCTTCCCGTCTCTATGATAAGGCTCCACCAATACAAGATCTGATGTTTTTAGAGATTTCAATGCTGGTATGCTGGTTAAGATTTTCAGGACCGTCTTTCTGTTCCAGACAAGGAATTTTTTCCCGGCTGCGAGTTGTTGCATTTTATAGACTCTGGTAGATGTTACCTTAGAATCGCACTGACGCCTTGTCTCATTATGTGTATTTGGGGTGTATACTTGTTTATCCTTTTCACTCCTTCCTTATTTCATCTTTTTTCATTCATCCCCGTTATTCTTCTTTTTTGTGTGGTTCTTCTCTGTTTTTATCCTCTTTTCAGTTTTCTTGGTGGTTAGCAATTTATATATATATATATAGGGATCAGAGCCATTGCTGGACATGGGGTTGTATTGAATGGACTATGCGTAGTTTGGCTCATTTGTGTCCCCTTCTTGTGCTGTTCATGTGAAGTGATATTACATCTACTACTCTTGGTCCTCTTGAGGGTGGCACACAATATCTTGGACTGGTTTTACAATAATAGTTGAGATGTCCTATGATCAGATATGCCATATGCTATCTTGTGCTTTTATGCTTGTCTATAGTTTGGCATTAGCACCATATTGCACAGCATTTTGCACTTTAGATCGGCATTGACTGGGCCCTCTCTGTGATGTGTTTTTCTGTGCCTTTGGCGGCTCTATGCAGCTTTGCACATATATTGAGTATCATGTTCTATTGGATGTCTAGTAATGAGATACACTTCATGGGATCTTGTTTTCTTGAGGTCTCTTTTAGTCCTGCATTAGCACTTTACTATTTAGCTACTTGCCGCCCAGCATCAGGTATTTTGAGACCAGTATTAAGTGGATCTTATTTGTCAAATGTCATCCTGTGTCTATGCGGTTATACGAAGCATTGCAGTGATACTGAACATTATGCTCATATTTGCACAGCACTGTGCACTTTAGAACTGCCCTGTCTTAAATAACAAATGTATTCTATTGTCTAATCTTGCATCATGACTTGCCATTTAGTATGATTTTGTATGGTTATGTACTTTCATTGTATTTTGGTCTGTGGTATTGTACAGCACTTGGCACTTTAGATCAGTATTTGATAGTGTACACAGACACTCTTGTATTGTGCTCGGTCCTGCATAGGAATGCGATAGGTCATTGTCTGTTTTGATAACACCTCTTGGACCGGCATTTGAATTTTACTTCTGGCATAAGGCACTTTAGAAAAATACTCTATGTGCTAATATAAGAATCTTGCTTTACAGGGTGGCACTGACGTGCTTTATGTACTTAGGAATTGCTCCCCTGAGGGAGCTCGCTTTGTTGCACACTGGAATAGTTAGCCCCATTTTATATAACTGTACCTGACTGACTATTAGTTATTTGCCTCTCTATGATATGGCAACATTTTTGCCTCATCTGTTTTGAGGCAATCTTTTACTTATGCATTGTACATTCACTACATCACAAAATCAATTGATTGTGCCAGTATATGCCGCGTAAGATAAGGCTCCATTCGCCTGATCGGTTCTCGTACATGGATAAGTAGTCACGGACTAAATTAGCGTGTGATGCCAACAGATGCTCATGACTTTGCACTGAGCACTTTATAAATTATGACCTGTCTGTACTACATGATGCATTTTTCAGCTACTATCTGAGTATGCATTTGATAGCAGCCCGCACCGTACGAATGCGCATCACAATACATCTGAGTTGTTCACTTGTTGAGAATGGTTGAAAAATCTTTGGACACCTAGGTCACATAGCTGTACATAAGTCTCATTGTTGTACCTTGCTTGTATATGTGTATGTACCCACTCGTTTTTTATATATGACCTTATATGTATGCATGTAGTTGACCTCTAATGCCCGTATATATATATCTCCTTTGTTTTCATTATGTAATACTGTAACTAAGGTTTGCATATCCTGTACTATTACGCCCTGATACCTTCGTGTCTGGTGCGCATTATAAATGAATAAACAAACAAACAAACAAACAAGAGGCTCCACACTTGTATTTGATTGCATTGTAATTCTACACCATGTTTATATAAGGTGGACTCAGGATGGTGCGGGGCATACTGGCTATATGTGGCTATATACTACTATACAAAGCAGCTGATTCATGGAATTATTTGCACTGAAAAACTGGGATTCGTGCGCCATTCTGCCCGCAAATCCCTGTTTAACAAATGGGGATTTGTGGGCAGAATGGCGCACAAATCCCCGTTTTTTTGGTGCAAATAATTCCATGAATCAGCCCTTCAGTGTTTGCACCTATAGCTTTAAATAACAGCAGTATTCCAATATGGCCGACAGTGTTGCCAGTCATGTATTATTCCTTTTACTGTGTCCTTTCTACGTGTTACTCCTCCTATATATATATACACCGAGTCAATAGGCAGCTCATGTGACCAAGCGGTGTGCTAGTCGCGAAACACATCATGCTGCTGAAATTTCGGATTTCATTTTTCATGGGAACCCCAAACATCTATAACTTTTCACTCAATATCGCCTTGGGGGCGCAAATAATGATATCCTGCTATCATCTTGACTCTGACTCCTGATTTACGAGTACGGAACTTCGAAGAATGCAACTTAATCTCCTGTTGCTGATTCAACAGAATTCGAACACAATATATATATGTATTTGTAAACTCACCGATGTGAAAACACAGGTGTAAATGAGTCACACTCACAGGCAGAGGTAGTTAGTAGGTTAGCAGTTTTTGATTCCAATAAAGACATCAGCGTCCAAAATATCAGGTTAAAATCACCTTTTATTTTCATATTGACATTTAAAAAGTATCTTCCATTTGTCTCCAAACACGTTTAAACGGGAGGCAGAAGAAAACAGATGACGTGTTTCGAGTACTCCTGGTAGCCCGGTCACATGATTTTGCTCACGTTAGTCCACTTAATTTATTCATACATGCATAGTTGGCAACTAACATAGAAAAAGGTCTGACATTACTCTTCAATGAGTTAGTCCTCTGTTTTTGTTTTCATTCGAAACCTTAACGATACATACCAATCTCTGTATAGCCATTTCAATCTTACTTTTTCTATGCATAGAATTTCCTCCATTACATACTGTGCAATCGTAATTTAGATATACAATTCTGTTAGATCATTCAAATATATCGTCCAGACAGCCCAACTCAAAGCAAATGCAACTTTAGACATACGGCCAGGGGTGTTGCTAGGTCTGGAAAAGATCAGGGGCTACGCTGATGTCAGGACTGGCGGGACTCGGGCTAGCTATAGCCTTTTGGTTGTAGCCCCTGAGCTTCTATCCGGGGCTACAACCAAAAGACCCATGGCTATAGCCCCCTCATCCCCTCCTAGCAACGCCTCTGCATACGGCACACTTCCATCGTGTAAATCCATAGTTATTGGACGTTACAAATCGGATAGTCTGCATGCTTTGCCGTGTATATGACAGTACTGATGTCTTTTGTGTTCTGTCACATAGCGTTTCGTATGGGCTCCTCACCATTAGGCACCATAAAGTGCATAGCATAATAAAGTACATTGTGCTATCATATTAGTTATCATAATTGAATGATGTTCCATTGCTATTAAGTGCATAGTGCTTTGAAAATGGGCCATTTGATCCTGGCCCCTACCTTTAAGTGCTAAAGTACTATGTGCTGTCAGCCATCTTGTTTGACAATATGGATGTCCTTTCTGTATATATATATATATATATATATATATATATATATATATATATATATTAGATATGGCAGACCAAGCCCGTATACGAACGGGAATAGACCGCACTCCAGGGACCCCAAAAAATGTTGGCATACAAAGGTAGAAAACAGTTCAAATGTTATTAAGTGTAGAAGCCTCAGTGACGCAAAACCAAAATCGCTCCACGTTTTGCCCCGCTTGGTATATGTATATCACTTTTGCAAAACAGATGTATATAGAACATTTTTAATTACAACTAGCAGAAGCACCCGTTTTCCGAACGGGTTCTGTAGACAGACATAACTCGGATCCTGTAGGTCGCGGTTCCGATTCGCTTATCGCTTGATGTGCTTTGCACCCTGAAGTAAACTGCACTGAGAATGGGCGCGTGTGGCTGGCTGACATACCCCGGAGCAGACGTTGGGGGGAGGCGAGAGTTGGTGTGCTGCTGCATACTGTAACCTTCTGTACGCTCTCCCCGCCTGTCGCCTCACCCTGGTGTGGGGCAGTTCGTTGCGGTGCAAATATCTTGGAAACTGTGCATCCTAGGGCCTGGGCCTCGAATTGTGTTCTTCGCGTCGGACCGGACCTTCTACAACCACATTGATGTTTCGCCGATTTCAGGTAACCGTCTCATGTGTGAAGGTGCTGAAATCCAGGGAAAGGGGTGGGCTGTCCAAATGTTAAGTAGTTAGTAATGTCCGGATGGTCCTAACAGGTAACTATGCAAAATTTGGTGCAGATTGGTGAAATGGTGTGGAATTGTATAAGGAACAACGCTTCACCAATCCACAAACTCACAAACCAATTTTGATTTGTCCTGAAATCAGGGGAATGGGGGGGAGTCGGGGGGGGACAAATGCCATATAGCCAGTAATGGCCGTAGGGTCCTAACCGGTATCTATGCAAAATTCGGTGCAGATTGGTGAAACAGTGTGGAACCGTATAAGGAAAAACACTTTGCCACGAATCCTGCCACAAACAGATGTTGACATTTTATATATGTAGATTATTATTACCCTGTCGAGGTTGGTACTCATTAAACAACCTCAAAATGATGAAAGACAGAGTTGGCCTTGTTCGGATTCAAACCTGAGACCTGCAGATGACACTGATCTCAGCAGCGAGTACTTAGCCCACCGAGCTACCTTACTCGCTGCATAACCATTTACATACATCCCATGAATACTGAAAACTGCCAAGACTCCTCCTCAACGACAGCCAGCCCTTGAGTCCCATAGTAGTACACTGGGATGTTTTACTAACTGTGCCCAACAGTAAATCCCTTTACCATGAGCCCTGATGGCCTGTACCAACTGCTGCCAACCATTACTCGCCATACCATGCCTGAGAACGTCTACCAAGCACACACAACCTTCAGCAACATGTCATGCTTTCAGTGTTATTGGTTAAAGTGCCCCCACTCAATGGAGTAACACAATACTGAACAAAGTTAAATCTTTAAAAAAAAAAATCAAAATAGACAGGGTGCCACGAATCAGGAAAAGTCAAACAGAAAATGTGGGTCTTCGCGAATATGGGCGATGGAGGTGCAGCTCTTCCTGTAAGGGAGACTGTGACCCAACCTCGGGAGCCGCACTCAAGAAAGTGTGACGCCAAAGCACTGGGGGAAATACCATTGGCATAGACAAACACACAATTCGAAGCAGCTCTTGTTGTGTGTTGTTGCCAGAGGTCGAGGTGGGTGGGAACTAACGGGTACGACGTTCTGTACTTTTTGGAGAAAACAGCCATCATTCCCTTACTTTTGTTAGGCCAGAGCCCCCCCCATCGCTGGAAGGCAGGGAAGGGCACTTTTATTTTTTGCTGGCTGACTCCAGGGATTCGACCCTGGGACCTGCTGGCAACGCTCTAATGTCCTAAATCCACATCTTGCTGAGCTGCCTCGCTGACGCAGGTTTTCTTTTCTTTATTTTGACTCCGTGCTGGGAACATATTTAAGCAGTAAAGTTAAATTACAGGGTGTGTGCTGGTGCGCGTGCGTGTGTTGGTGTGTTGGTGGTGGAACGGAAGTGTTAATGTTAAAGGACATTTGTACTGTGCACTATCACCACCGAAGTGGTCCTCTGGCGCTTTGGCGGCTCTGAAAAAGGGGAGTAGAGGGGGTGGGTTAGTGGGAATAAGTTGGAAAAGTGCAAGAGGGCAGTGATGTGCTGTTGGCAGCCTCAGCCCAGTGGGTCCGTTGGCTGGGCTTGGGGTGTTTTACGGTCGGTAGTCATCGTGTGCTGTTGTGCGAGTCTATGTGTGGTTTGTTCTGTTGTTGCAGTGTAGTGATGGTTGTGCGGATTGTTGCGTTTTAGGCTTGTGGTTGTGTTTGGTTAGAGTTTGAGAGGTGTATGCAGAGGGATGAAATTGTTAGTTGATTGGTTAGTTGGCATTGCTGTCCTTGCAATTATGGGAATACATCTAGGTGCGGTACATGCTGAGCTTCAAATTTCTATCTAGATGCGGCGCAAACCAAGGTTCAGAATTCTAAGTTTGGTGTATGTTGGCATTCACATTTCTATCTAGATGCGGCGCAAGCTAAGGTTCAGAATTCTAAGTGTGGCACATGCCAACAACCGCACTTCCATCTAGATGCGACGCAAGCTAAGGTTAAGAATCCTGAGTGTGGCACATGCTAACAATCACATTTCTATCTAGATGCGACGGAGGCTAAGGTTAAGAATCCTGAGTGTGGCACATGCTAACGATCACTTTTCTATCTAGATGCGGCGTAAGCTAAGGTTCAGAATTCTAAATTTGGTGTATGTTGACATTCACATTTCTATCTAGATGCGGCGTGAGCTAAAGTTCAGAATTCTAAGTGTGGCACATACCAACAACCGCACTTCCATCTAGATGCGACGCAAGCTAAGGTTAAGAATCCTGAGTGTGGCACATGCTAACAATCACATTTCTATCTAGATGCGGCGCAAGCTAAAGTTAAGAATTCAAGTGTGTCACATGCTAGCAATCACATTTCTATGTAGATGTGACAGAGGCTAAGGTTAAGAATCCTGAGTGTGGCACATGCTAACAATCGCATTTCTATCTAGATGCGGTGCAAGCTAAAGTTCAGAATTCTAAGTGTGGCATATGCTAACAATCACATTTCTATCTAGATGCGACGCAGGCTAAGGTTAGGAATCCAGAGTGTGGCACATGCTAACAATCACATGTCTATCTAGATGTGGCGCAAGCTAAAGTTCAGTTCCCTACAGGTGTGGCCCTAGCTTAAAATTGGCAAGTAAGTTAATATGCATCACAAGGCAACATTTACAATCCATTTACAGTGGTCACACGTCTTCCTAAGTATGTATTGTCTAAGTCTATGGCAGTCTACGCTATGGAAGGGAAGGTAGAGTGACAGGGGCTTTCTGGAGTAGAGTAATTGCTCTACACCCCACCCATGCCACACTCACAGTTTTGTTGGTGTCTGCTGGCTTTCTTGGCTTCCCCTGCCGACACCTGCTGACACTTCCTGGAGCCGCCTCTGTTGGAGCCACCCTTGGCCTTGTGGCCGCCCTTGGCCTTGGGGCGCTTAGCTGGGGGCTGCACGGGCAGAGGGCTGCCATGGGAGGACCAGTGATGAAGGGTGAGAGGACCAATGAGAACGGGCCTTGGCGGGTCGGTAGGCGGGAGGGAAGGGAAAGCAGGAAGAGGGTGCTGGGTGGGAGCGGGGTGCTGGGGGATCAGAAAGGCCTTGGGGCCTGCAACATTTTTTAAAAAAGAAAATACATAAGGCGCTCCTGGAGGGCCTTGCTGCTCACCATGCTCCTCTGGAAATGGGGCAGCCACAAAAGGCTGAGATGTTGCTCCCCAGGGCCACAAATGCTGAGCTGCTGCCCCCAATGGCCCAGGAGGGTCCTGGGGAGGTGCACTCACCTGCTGCCTCTAGGTGTGAAGGAGGCAGGTAGGGGGCACTGCGGCCGCTAGGCCCAACGAGGAGTCAGGCTCCACCAATCACGGGAGGGGGTGGGCCAGGAGACGGGAGGAGGGAGAAGGGATGCGGGAAAAGGCAGAGGAAGCAGAATGGCGATCAGGGGCAGGGGGTCAGCCACAAAGGCCGGGATGTTGCTCCCCAGGGCCCAGGAGGGTCCTGGGGGGTGCACTCACCTGCTGCCTCTAGGTGTGAAGGAGGCAGGTAGGGGGGACTGCGCCTGCTAGGCCCAACGAGGAGTCAGGCTCCACCAATCGCGGTAGGAGGGAGAAGGGACGCGGGAAAAGTCAGAGGAAGCAGGATGGCGATCGGGGGCAGGGGGTCAGCCACAAAGGCCGAGATGTTGCTCCCCAGGGCCCAGGAGGGTCCTGGGGGGTGCACTCAACTCACCTGCTGCCTCTGAGTGTGAAGGACCCAAGTGGCGGGATCCAAGTATGGGGTTTATATTGCAGGGTCAGTGAGTGCAGCGATGGAGGGCAAGGAGTCCATAGGGGGCAATAGGGTGGAAATGGGGCAGAGGGAATCCTAGTTCCAATACCTTTTTGTACACCTGGGCCATTGAGGCAACAAACAACAGAAGATAATTCCAATGTGGCTGAGGGCAAATGGGGAGGCAGAAAGAATGATGCAAACCCTGAACAAAGACTTCAGTATAGCCCATGGACAAACGGCGTGTGAGAAAAGGGCATTGTATCAATTCCTGTGGGAGTATAGCACCACCTCCATTGCTCAGCAGGGTTGCCCCCAGCGGAAGCACTGTTCCAAATATGCCTCAGAGGATTGTTCCTGGATCAAGAGCAACGCAGCCCAGGTATGATTAACGACCAAGGAGTGAGTGAGCAGAGAAGGACGGTGAGTGAAGGAGAGTGCAGCAGGAGAGCTCTTCGGGAATATTCACTGGGAATAGGGGGTGAAGTATTAGTGTACTCAAGACACACACAAGGAAAGTTGACCCTCACACACAAGCCTCGTCCATTCCAAGTGGTAGACATAAAGGGATTGACGGTAACAGCTTCGGATGGGCTGGACACAGTCACGAGGAACTCAAGCTTCTTCAGGTAGCTGGTGAACTCGCCAGAAGACAAGAGGAGGCACCCAGAAGACGAGGCAAGACCTCTGTTCCATGGATGGAAGAGCTGGAGGACATGGGCGAGGCTGTCCCTCAAGCGGAGGATGATGAAAATGGCCTGCTGACCAAGGTGGAGGTAGGAGCATGAGTGAAAGTAGTCTTGAGCCAGACAGGGGTAGAAGATACCCTCTGAGAGAGTCCAAATTCCGTCCTGTCTACCTCCAAGAATATGAGGTCGACATTCCATAATAAAGATGGCGGTATGGTTTGGACAATTGTTTGAGAACATGTTATATTGTTCTTTGTGATGTTATGGTCAAACTATTATAAAAAAAAAGAAGAGTATGCTGTGTTCCCTTTAAGGAGCCGGAGACGAACTACGTCACACCAGCAGTGCATGAGCAGTAACTGCAACAACAGTCTCCGTCTCGTTTATATACATAACAGTTAATACCACTACGGCAGTGCCGACAAATACCTTTCCAATGCCTTTTCAAAAACCAAAAGTGTTGGCATTGCCAAGGCTTGTGTTTCTTTTTAGGACTTCTGCATGCTCTTGTCTTAGGGCTGCTGGGCATTGCTGCTAAGTGCAGTGAACAGCGAGGCTTCCCGATGGTCGACCCAAGAAGCCTCCTTTACCCACGATAGAACTGCCACCAGCTTGTACCCACTCGGTCTTCCCGAGCCACACCGAGTGTGCAGGGTGAGGCCCGGGCAACATGCCCAAGCCAAGAAGCCACACCAGATGCCTGTCTCTCCCGCGTGGTCTCCCTTTTCTCTTCCCTGTCTAAGCCCCAGGCAAGCTACTGCCTTTCTTTGCCAGAGATACAGACAGCAATGGCAGCGCAGGGCTGCTAGGCCAGGCTCATCCAGTGTTTACACCACTCTCCTGCACGGGCCCAGCAACTGCAACACGAGATGCAGCTTAGCTGTGCTCCTCCAGCTTAGGCTAGGCTTCCCCCAAGCTTTCTGTGCGTGTGTTCTTCTCACCCAAGTTCACACCCCCGCCCTCTTTTGTATCCGCTCTCTGTTGTGCCTTCTTGTTTTGCAGCCTTCCCCCGCCCCTGAGCCCCTGCTTCCCCGCTGCTGGCAGTGACCCCGTGCTGGGCGTGGTCTGCGTTGCTAGGGGCGGTGGTACAGACAGTGCCTATTGTTGGGATGTGGGTGGAAGGTTGTTTTGTTCCTCGTCGAGCTGCGCAGGAGTTTGGCCTGAGCGACTCTTCTGGAACTCTGCAGCCTGAGGAACCGTAACAGAATCCGAAGCAATAGCAGAGAACTCAAGGTTCCCGTGGCCATGCGCGAGAAGGGTGTGCACTCCTGTTTAGGGATTTATAGTGTTTCTTTTCCATTAGAAATTTAGGAAAGCTACAGTTCCCAGAATTCCAAGCACACACAGTACTTGATGGCCTGCTCACGCAATGCTCATGGTAAAGGGGTGTATTCTAGCAATAGGTTTGGTAGAAGAGGCAGTAGGATATCGCAGCCGCCAAACTTGCCGACTTTCTAACTTTCACCAAAAAGAGGCAAGATTTGTTAAGGTTCAAAAATGACATTCTCTGTCATACATGAGCCCTCGAGCCAGTTCTTCTTTTTCCCTTTGCATGATGGGGCTTGTAGTACTGTGCTTACAGTCGGATAAACGAAAGTAATGGTTCGAGGTGACAGGGCAACTTGGCAGCTACAAAAATAGCAATTAGTATACAATGAATCACAGGAAATGTATTTTATTTTATTGTTCATTTATAACGTGCTTAATACCAGCGAGTGGTTTCTAAACCCGGGATCGGGTTTCGGCCCTGGAAGTCCCTGCATGACAGTTTCTGATCAGAAGTACACCAATCACCAGGAGAAATGTATAGCCCATACCTGCCTGTAATGCACTTGCCAACTACGAGATATATTTAAAATACACAAACTTCTTACTAACAGGGATGTCATTTCACCAAAATGCCAGGGATAGCGCAAGTGTCATCACATGAGCCTTGACCACTGATGACATCACAGGAAGTGATATCATCTGACCCCACCCCGAAGTGACATCACGGGAAGCGATAGAACACGACCTTTCACCCCTTGACAAAACAGGAAGTGGCATCACATGGCATTGTTTCTAAGTACGCTATGAAAAATATGGTTACGATATCACTGTAAAGTGATATGCATTGCATACAAGAATGGCTCACCATATGCATCGTTAATATCAGTGCGTATAGGCCCATATTACCAACTTACTGTGAATGCAAGCAGACATCCAAGTCCACACGATAATGATGTGTTATTATATAGCACTTACGCATAAGCGCTTCATATGGAACAAATATACATACAATATCACCCAACCTGTGTTGGTACTCATTTATCGACCTCAGAAGGAAGAAAGGCTGAGTTCACCTTGCTGGGAGCCAAACCTGCACCTGCAGATCACGCACACATTGCAGCAGCGAGCGCTTTACCCACTGAGCTATCTTACCAGCTATAGCTACCAGAAAACCAGCCACTCCAGAAACAAAGAGCCACAGCCCAGGAGCCTCAATACATTAACATTTTTGTAACTTTTTTTTAGGGGTCGCAAGGGAGACTGATAGCCCCTAAATGACGTCTCTGCTTACTACCACAAATAACTGAAACACACACTCTGTTTAAAAACGGGAAGTGTTTTGACAAACAAGATTAGTGCTATATCAGTGCAGGCATGGCCGGAAATAAAATAGTCTAATGTGTCATGTAATATGTTACTGTTGTATAACCTTCTTTCACCTGGCTGCAACTCAGTAATCAGACCCCCCAGGTTATCTTGATTTTGCGCTTATGAACAATACAGCAAAAACATCAGTAGTTTTTAAAAAATACAAAAAAACACCTGAAAATGATTGTTTTTGCCCAAACATAGGTGTTTATAAAAATTTTAAAAAAAGGGACACAAAGGGTCAGGGTCTCTAAACATTTTTGGGTGTAATTGATGAGGTGTGCTAGCCCAGTTGAAATGGGAAATTGGTGAGGGGCGTTTGTTGGTGCGTGGGGGATTGGAGAACATAGAAGGGGAATATGTTCACCATTACAAATGATAATGATCAGTAAAATGAATAATATTAAATAGGCAAGCACAGTAAACCATAAAAGTTGACAAAAATAAGCACTGTTCTCTGAAGCCAGGAACACCTAGGACTCTTCCTATTAAATTGATAGAAAAGGTGCACATTTTGACCACCTGAGTCGCTTCTAGCCTCACACACTGCCTCTTTCTTGCAACCTGCCAATCATGCACCCGCCAATCAATCAAATATGTGCTGTAAAAATTTAATAAATACCATCCTGGGCCAGAAGATTGACTTTTTTATGCTGAAAAATGTTCAATTTAATGCTGCAGTTTCCGAGAGGGTCTGAGTAAAGAAGAGTGTGTAGTTTAAATCTAACAGCTGAGCAGTTCACTTGGAACCCTCATCTGGAACCATATTTGTGGAAACACTTTGGGCCTGATTCACAGAGCATTTTTCAATGGGATTGCACCATTCTACAATGCTTCTGTGAATTGGGCCCATTGCCTTGCAAGTGTCAAGAAAGCCAGACGGTAGTTTGGAATAAGAAAAGGAAACATAGATGCAATGGGCCTCATTACAACGGTGCTGGTCCGGAAACAACGGTGCCGGTCCGGAAACAACGGTGCTGGTAAGGCTACCGACACCGTTGTTTGCGGACTGGCACAGTACAACTCTGCGGGCAGTGGCCGTCCCACCCATTAACGGTGCCGGTGCTCCCGTGGCCCCATGTGAATGGGGACTAACAAAATTACCGACATCTGACTTTCCGGCCACTGGACTCGGAATAGCCCGGTAGCACCGGGAAGTCAGGCGCTGGTAATTCTTTTCAGGGTCCGCGGCAACCCACCAGTTTTACCGGCAGGGTTACCACCGGGCCCGTAATGAGGCCCAATAAATGTCTTCAATAACAATTATTTTAAATACTTTTTATGAAGAGCTTTTTTCTTTTCTTTTAGAAAACTGGAAATCTAGAGTAAAGACACTAAGACTAAGAGAAAAGAACTCCTGGGGAATGTTCAGCATATCAGCATATGAACAGAAACATGTAGAATAGATGGTTATAGATGACTAAAAAAACGAGAATTCTTTTTTCTAATAGAACCACCTCTCAACATAAGAAGGGGTGTATGAAAAATAGCAAAGTCATCTTATAAATCAATTATATAGTGTTTCTTGTATCACTAGCACAATCAGACGTGGAACGAATTATATTGTATATAGATAGATACCAGTTTTGTGACTTATGAAATTTGATACGCTTTGCACTTTATTTATAGAAACACTAGAGTAATAATTGAATATTTTATTGTTTGACATTTTAAGATTTATATGTAATTGTTTAGTAAAATGTTGTTTAAGTTGGAAACAAGTTTTACACTTGTTTAACTATCTTGACACTGTCATAACTCTATTATTATCTGGCCCTCCATTTTAAATACAGTATTTATAGGGGCCGGGTTTGGGTCAGATAAGAGCACTAGAATTATCTAGTGTATCCCGGGGTTCCCTCCAAATTTCTGAAGTACAAATCTAACCACATCTGGGTTATCCTTGTACATGTCACAAATTGATAGGCTCCAGTATGGAAATCTGCAGGCAGTAGGACTACCTGGAAACAAGCATTGCAATAGCCAAAATTTGTGGATTGTGTGTAGGTATGGGATAGGCATTTGCCAGGCCCTGCCATAATGTTACTACGTGGCGAAATGATGGCAATAGCTGGAACAATGTTTGACTACCTGGGGACATAAACACAAGCCAAAACTGTTTACCCAATCTTGTTTTTAACAGGCCTTCAGTGCAAGGAACAGATATAAATCAAGTGGTTAAGACATTTGATCACACCTGTAGCATATTTACAAATGCAATTAAGTCATTATTTCTAAGCAGAGTGCTCAGATATAACACTGTCAGGCCAGAGTTTTATGTGACTGATTGCTAGACATAGCTCAAGGAGATCCCAGGAGGATGTGCTTTGGATAGGGTTGGGCATGTAATGGGTCGGAATGGATATGCATGGCCATGGGCAGTTCATGGGTGTGCAACCAAGCCACACCCACGCTCTGTGTCACTCCTCACATGTTATATCCCTCGTGGCAGCACTCCGGTGCAATAGGCTTGGTTTAAGCACCAGCAAAAAGCTGAAACTAACCAATAGCCCACTGTTTAAATAGCAACTGGATCTTGAGCACAAAACAGTGGTCATCAACTGGGGCCTGAACACAGAACAGCTGACAGCAACTGGGAGCCGGAGTCAGATCAGAGGTAGCAACAGGGGCCAAGAGTCAGAAAGCAGAATGCACGTGAGGTTTGAAGTCAGAGCAGGGGAGGCCAACTAGGGCCTAAAAGGCACCCCGACTGAAGTCAGGAGTCAAAACAGAGGGTATAAATTGGGGCCAGTAATCAGAACATGGGACAGTAATTGGGGCTGGGAGTCAGAATAAGGAGAAGCAAATGGGCCCAAAATCAGCAAGGGCGTAATCAGGGTAGAGCCTGAGCGGGCACGGCCCACCCAAAATCTCTAAATGCCCACTCAGCACCGCTGTATGGGCAAATACAGATGTTAATGTCACTGAGGTGGGCCCGACTACATTAGCTTCAGGCCCCACTTGTTAGACAATGTTGGCTACGCCTCTGCAGGACAGGGGCAGCAACCAGGGCCCGGAGTCAGAAAAGAATCAGACAGAATAAGGGACAGTGACTGGGGTATTTCGATATCACAAGTGACCGTGATTCGAACCAGGAGTCACAACAGGATACAGAATCTGTGCCAGGTGTCTGAGCACCGTGGAGCAACATAGCTGACATGTTTCCTAGTTCCAGGACACCTCGAGCCAGTCCTGTTTTTTCCCAGTGCATGCTAGGACTTGCGGGCCCTTTCTGACAATGGGAAAAAACCAACTACAAGTTCCAGCATGCAATTGGAAAAAGAATAGGACGGGCCGAGGTGTCACGCATGGGACTGGGAAACTTGGCAGCTATGCAGCAACTGGGTCCAAGAATCAGGGCAAGAGACAGCAACTGGGCCCTAGAAGCCAGAGAATGGAACAACAATTAAAGTCAGGATTCAGAAAAAAGGACCTCGACAGCAGTCAGAACTTGGAACACGAGCTGGAGGCAGAATTCAGTCTCTTGGTACTGCCCAAAAGCGTTCCTTTAGTACTGTATTGTGGAGGATGGCCAGTAGTGTCAGCAGTGGAAAGATGGGCACAACCGTAGTAATGCCCAATTGTGTCAGCATTGGGAAGATTGCTGGGTTACCCCCTGCCCCTTTAGTACTGCTGAGATGAGTCCGACGACACAAGGATGCGCCTTCCATTATTACTATGATACAGTGTCAGCAACATAACACCAGCCCCTTCTTTTTTACTGCCCTATGTTGCCATCAATGGAAGGTTGGTGCTTTTGGAAGGTACTGAAAAGTGGGACCAGCAATGGAAGGTTGGTCCGATTGGAAGGTACTGAAAAGTGGGGCCAGCAATGGAAGGTTGGTCCCATTGGAAAGTGCTGAAATGTGGGGCCAGTAATGGAAGGTTGTTCCCTTCTTTTATGCTCCCATTAAGTGTCAGCAATGGCAGGATTTCCTCTTCAACACTGCTTTGCAGCGTCAGCAATAGAATAGCCACCTCCATAACACTTCCACAGACGCGTATTAAACAGTTTTAACTTGTATTGCTCATTCACCTTTATGAATTGCTGCTTTAACACCTTTTGTTAATGTTCTGTCCTAACTGATGTGTGATTGTATTTTATTGCGTTGCTGTTTTTTCTTGTTTTTAAATGTGCTCTTATGGAATTTGCTTTTATTGAATGTTTTCAGAAAGAAAGGGTAGTTTGACATTTGACATTTAACTGAGAAGGCCATGTGTGTGGTCACAATCCGTGCTGATATTATTTACACGACAGAAAGTGACCACGCCCACAACACATCCAGCAGCTCCTTCCAACTGTTGCAATGCCCCAGAATACCCAGACATCTCCTTTGATACAAGAAGCAACTCTTGAGCAACAGTGGAAGCCCTTCTACGATTCACCTTTTACAAGACCAGTGGCCCCCTTATTAGCAGAGGCGTTGCTATGGGTTGGGGTACTTAGGGGCTATAACCCTGGGTCTTTTGGGTGTAGTCCCGAATAGAAGCTCAGGAGCCACAACCAAAAGGCTAGCTAGACCCGAGGGCCGACAGCCCCGACATTAGCTTAGCCCCAGATATTGCCCAGACATAGCAACACCCCTGTTTAGGAGTGAGGCAGAGTATCCAGTATCTGTCCACAAAGGCCCTTCCCTTCCTGTTTCGGACAAGCAAATTTACACCTTCAAGAAATCTTCACCTTCCCTGCATATACACCTTCCCTGGATGTTCACCATTTGTGGGTATACACCTTCCATGGATATATATTTCCCATGGATCTGCACGTTCCATGCATCTACAACTTTGATGAATTTACACTTTCCATGGATCTTCTATAACGTCAGTGGATTTACACTTTCCAAGGATATGCACTTTCCATGAACTTATGCTTTCCATGAATATACACCTTCCATGGATATACGCCTTCCATTGATATATGCCTTCCATAAATCTACAACATCGATAGATATGTCCTTTTTCAAGAAGGTACACCTTCCATGGATGTACACTTTCCATTTATCTCTCCGCTCATTGGATCTACACCTTCCAGGGATCTACACCTTCCATGGATATACACCTTCCATGGATGTACACCTCCCATAAACCTACACCACTGATAGATATACCCCTTTTCAACAATGTACACCTTTCATGATATACACCTTCCATGGATCTACATCTTGCATAGGTCTACACTTTCCATGGATCTACACCTTCCGTAGATATCCACCTTCCAAGGACATGCACTTCCCGTGGATCTCCACCTTCCGTAGATATCCACCTTCCAAGGACATGCACTTCCCGTGGATCTCCACCTTCCGTAGATATCCACCTTCCAAGGACATGCACTTCCCGTGGATCTCCACCTTCCATGGATCTACGTCTTCCATGATTAGCAGCCCACATGTTTAACGTAATTCCAACACTGCATGTTTTTCTGTCCCTCTTTATGAGTTTGGTGCTGGACAGTAGCAGTCAAAACAGGGCACTGCTGCATGCAGTAAATAACCTATGATTATGGGGTTAAATATCTAAAAAAAAAACCTTCAGATTTAAAAAGCCATCTAGAAGTAAAAAAGCGTTCTGACCAAGTGGAGAACTGCACCAGTGCATCCTTTCAAGTTAAGGGACAACTTTTTTGCTGGGGATCCCAGAGTGGGTGAAAAAGGAGGCCTCTTACATGCTCCCCTTCTCAGCCACATAACAATGCAATGCATAGAAGGGTTAGCACAGACCCATGTGTGTATTACAATCCGCTTCTGCACCCAATGCATTTCCATCCTCAATACAAAGAGAGAAATGGATTTATAAAAAAATCTGAAAAACATGAAGGGCAGATATTCAGAAATGAAAGCATCATGTCTCACCGCGTCACAGTGAGGAGGCCCTAATCACACGCAGACCTTTGCGACTTCTGCATGCAGTAACAGTGACACTGTGACAATCAAATCCAGTGCAGCTGTAGCGGGGCCGGGGGCATTGGGCTAGAATACTCTCCACCGCCTCTGTGATTCCGAAAAAAATCAGATCTGTTCTGCTATGCCCAGAAAGAGAGGCCAAGACTTATGGTGGTGAAAAGGAGTGGGTTCTGGGCTGGTCCCCCACCCAATTGAATACTATGTTTGGCACATTTTTGTAATTACAGACATTTTTGTTAAGATACTTTTGTATCATTTTGTTCTATATTTCCATGTAGTTAGCTAACATTAGCCCTGGGCTCTCCAGGCAAATGTATCCGTTCTGGAGCGAGAGCCAGGGAATGCAGCTGGACCTTTCTGCAGACGCTGTGGGGGAAGGGAAGGGAAGCGTGAGAGAGGTGCATGCCGGGAGCCTCTCTGCCTTAGTCCCTCTATATTATTGCACCTTGCACTGTATGTTTTTTGTACTGTAAAGTTTTTAGATGTATTTAACTGGGTGTCATTGTCGATCTATGTGATTAACTCTGGTGTTTATAAAAATTGTTGATGGGTATTAAAAACTCTAAGGTGGATGGGCAACTCCTTGTTTAGATCTATTTTATTGTACCTGCACCAGCAGTCCAGGAAGTTATTCATTATAAACATTTACATAACAGTTTTTTCAGTGGTTAGATGAAGGAATGGAGCTTGGTAGCGATATCAAATATTGCAAATAGGGGCCCCAAACACATACATGCCAACATTCTCGTGCACCTGGGAGGGAGATCTTGCCAAAGAAATCGGGGGAGAGGAATTATGCCATAGGATTGCATTGGGGGTTTAAATATTTTAAGTGGTAGAAAGTAAAAAATGGCAATATTTTTTACTGGAAAATCGTGAGTCTCCCGCCTAAATCGGGAGGGTTGGCATGTATGCAAACAACTGGGGGACGCGCATGTAGAGGCAGCATGCAAATAAATGCAACATCTAGGTCATAGCATTATGCAATGTCTTTCAACCACCCTGCCACATTCCGTGCTGGTCCCTTCCAACAAGTAAGAGGCACTCTTCTCCGGGCTAACACCAAGAGCAGCCCTGCCAATCTTCTCACCTTTCTCAGAAGGGCAACATTCAAACCCAATAACGCCATTAATGGGTGCCCCATCACCCGTTCTTGCAGAATTTGGGATAACGTCTCAAATACCCCATGCCCCCCAAATATGACTATCTGGGGGCAATTCCATGACAAATGAACAAAATGGCGCTACGAGTTTTGCATCTCGTACACTCCTGTGATATATCCGGGCAGTATTTATGCATTTTGGCTGGCGTGTGGTCAGTTTGATGTATAAAGTTGAAATGAATCACCCCTTTAGTCTGACCCCAGTCCTCCTCCCGGATCTCGGCTCCCAGATCTTTTCCCCATCTTTGTTTAGATGCATCACCTTCTTGTGGAGTCACAGACATCAGTCTACCGTATATTTATGAGACAGGTCGACCCTCCCCTTGAGTTTTAATAACACCATGCAGAAGTAAAAAGGTGGTGGTTGACCTGGAAAGGAGGGAACTCGTGCCCTAAAATCATTCCTGATGCGGAAATACATGAACACATCTACGGGGTAGTTCCACCCTTTTCTTTGAACCCTTCCAGGAATACAAATTATTTATCCCTATAATGATCCACGAGTGTATTTATACCCTGTTTAGATACCAATTGGAGGCAGGTTTTTTCATGTGTAATCCCTAATCCAAAAACAAATTTAGCTGGAAACATTGGGAAAAATATGGTTCAAACTCGCATGGTATCAGCTGTCTTGTACCATGCAGCACAGGTACATGAAACGACTTCATCATCTTTGGTCTGTGCCTTATTTGCTGTAGAATCACTATCCGAAGTAGGTCTGGAGCTGCCGCAGATCTCTCAATCTGGACATGTGGACGGGAAGGTCGCATTTCGTACAAGAATGACAGGAAATGGGCTCGAGCTGTTGAGTAATACCTTTCGAAGTCTGGCAGTGCCAGCCCTCCCATTGCATACGGTAGTGGCAAGGTATTCCACTTCACCCTAGGTCATTTACCAGCCCACAAAAGTTCCAATAGAATTCCACGAAGTCGCGAAAAAGAATCCCAGAAGATAAATTGGGATATTCAAAAATAAATAAAGGAGTTTTGGCAGGATAACCATCTTTATTACTGCAATGCGGCCTATTAAGGAGAGCTGCAGACTGCGCCATCGCCATACCCGTACCTTGAGCTCATCCACTGCTCTACTGAAATTTTCCCAGAAAAATATATCTATTCTGGGTCCCTTGAAACTTCAACTTCCAGGTATCTGGCATTGTCCATCACTCATGTAAACTCAAAGTATTCTAAGAAAAACGTTATGCTCTATGTTAGGGGAAAAATCACAGATTTGCCATGATTAATTCTCAAACCAGAAAAGTCCCCAAACCTAGTCACTTGTTACCCTACCGGACTTAAGCTCACCTGATGCTCCTTTAAGAATAACGCTATGTCATCTGCATACAATGAAATAATAAATGTATGGGAATACAGTTGAACCCTTTATGTAAATGTTGCTCTCGTAGTAAAGCCACCAAAGGGTCCATGGTTAGGGTGAACAATAATGGAGATAGAGGGAACCCCTACCTTGTCCTCCTCCCCATTATCAGGGGATATGACAGTCGCCCATTCATGGCTATCCTTGATGATAGCGAGTTATACAAGAGAGCGACCAGAGACACAAACCTGGAGACTTTCCCTATTTTCCATAGTATCGAAACAAGGTATAGCCTTCTCAGCATCCAGCAGTATTAAAATTGCTGAGATATTTTGGCTTAGTGCATTGAGAAGCCTGAAAAATCTACGTAAACCATACGTTGTATTCCTAACGAGGACAAATCCGGATTGATCAGCCATGACTAGGCCTCGCATCAAGAGTAGAAGTCTATTGGCTAACACTTTAGCATAAATCTTATTATCGACATTAATTAGCGATATTGGTCGATGGGATGAACACTCTTCTTGTGATGTCCCTTTCCTATGAAGTAAAATTATCATGGCCTCTCTAAGTGTTGGAGAAAACATATTCTCATCTATGGATTCAAAGTACATCTGGAATAAATGTGGGGCTAAAATATGTGTGTAGGCCTTGTCAAATTACGCCATGATACCGTGTGATCCTGCGCCTTTTGACCCTGTAAGATCCATAATAACACCCAGGATATTTTCTAGAGTAATGTCCCGATTGAGCGCCTCCCGAAGAGTTTGGGGTAACCAGTATAGTTCAATCCCTTCCAAGTAGTTTAGTTATAAATACCCAGCGAATGTAGCATTTAAACATCTCCCACAGGACTCTTTGTGAATCCACTGAGCCTTCGAATGTCGCAAAAAAGGAGACTATCTCCTTGTGCAGTTCCAGTTGGAAAACAGCATCTTTAAGCACTTCAGCCTTAAAGCACCCGTTGATTGATTGATTGAGTGGGTATTTATAATGCGCCTATACACAAGTGTTTTGAGGTGCAACAGGACAAGGGGTTGGGGGGAAAAAAGAGAAAAAAGAGGAAAAAACAAAAACGATCCTATTAGGCCTTGTGACATTCGGAACGTGCAAGTGCAGTAAGAGAATTGCAGGGAGAGGGGATGGGGAAGTGCAGGTCAGGGTGGAGGGGCCCGTGAACAGAACCAGGGGAAAGCAGAGAGCACACAAGAGGAAGGTCCACAAGCTAAGTGCGAGGTAAGGGGCTGGAAGGGCTACAAGGGTGCAGACCCAGCCAGGCAAGTGCAGGTAGAGGGGGTGATTCGGGGGATCAAGTGCAGGGGTAGACTGGAATGGGGGGGCCTGGCACCCTGAAGACTCTGAAGGAACCAGGCAGCAAGTCAAGAAAAAGACAGCAACGTTAGCAGGGGAGAGGGAGATGGAAGGAAGAAGAGGAAAGGAAGGTCTTGAGAAGCTTGCAGAACTTATGGAGATCTGGCTCACGTCTGAGAGGGGCAGAGAGGCCATTCCGAAGGGAGGCACCTGCGGAGGAGAGAGATCATCCCCCACTCTCTGCTTGAAAAAGTGTCTGATCTGCCGAGAGTTACAGCTAGATGACCGAAGGGCTCTATCAGGGAGGTATTTAGGGAGAGAGATTGGATCTAAAGGGGATCGAGGCCCTAAGTTGTTTCTCTTGAGTGGAACATTCTAGGGGGACGGGAGCATGATCTGACAAAGTCCTTGGGAGAATTTCATAGCCCCTGAATTGGAATGCTGCCTTCCTCGTTATCAGTAGTAGGTCTGTACGTGAAGCTGAGTTGTGCACCCATGAATGAAAAGTATAGCCCCTCTATTTAGAATATTGCAACTTGCATATATCGACCAGATTGCACAAGGGGAATATGTCTTTGATTTTTGGACTGCTCTTGGAGCGCCGCAACACGCTTTTCTTGGTTCTGTCCAGTACAGTGTCTAAAACTGTGTTGAAGTCACCACCCCAGAGGACTATGGAATCCCTATTGAGGCTAGATTCATGAGTACCCAATCGAGAAACCCAGGCTCGTCCAGGTTTGGAGTATATGTGCTAATCATAAATATAACTGGTAACCATTAGTGCCCTGCCTGCCTGGTCTTTCAAAACCTCATGTAAAAGGAACCCCAAAGACCAATGTACTAGTATTGCTACACACCTGGCGTACGTGGAGTAAGATGAATAGTACCAGTGACATCCCCATTGTGAGGTCCATCTGCTTTCTGTGGAGTGTGTCAGATGCGTTTCCCGAAGAAGGCAATACTTATACAATGACGTTTCATATACAGAAGGATTTTCTGTGTTTTACCCAAATGATTGGCTCTCCCCATTGCGTGTTCCATGTGGAAATCTTAATTTTCATCTGGTGTGAATCTGGGTTCCACCCTCCCCAGGGTCCACAGGAATGCCCTTATTACCATCCATGGCTTGCCTACTACCCAGTTATGAGGACTCTGTCTGCATCAATCAGCTTTCATAACCAATACCCTTATATGCTAAACAATCTGACCAACAACAACAAAAATACAAACTTCCCTCTAGTCCCCCTCCCTACCTGCCCAATCGGACAACCCAACTGGTCCGAATCACAGACATCCTCCCCTGCAAAGACCATAACTGAGCGGTTAACGCATGAGGCGCCCACACCGTCCCAGCACTAGCTCATGACTGCACGTTTCTGAGACACAGAATTAGAATATCAATTTTCAAACTGAAACATCCAGCCCTTCACTGCACCCATAATTAGTGAAACCTTGTTGGGGCGATGTTATAGCATCTATCATAATCTCCCCCTCACTCTTGGAGTAGGAAGTCAGGGAATGTCCTGTACATCAGCACAATGTTCTGTTGCTCCATCTAGGGGTCTCTGTCCTCCTCCGGCTGAGATTTCATGCTTTTCTCTACAAATGAGCTACTGCCTCTGGTGATGTGAAAAATTGAACCTTCCCATCATATTGGATCCTTAATTTAGCGGGTAACAGCATGTAATAGCTGACGTTTGACACCCACAAACGCTCTCCTGGATGCTTGCACTGTCACTAAGAAATCTGGAACGATCTGAAGCTGGTCTGTCTTCACTGTATGTGAGTTCTCCCTTTGATTATGGAAGTCTTATAATTGTATCTTGGTCCCAGTAATTAAGAAACCATTCTATTATAGGGCATGGCGGTGTGCCGTGTATAGGTCTAATTGTATGAACTGTAATAAATTCAAATGTTATCATTACTCTATTTCTGGTGTTGATCTTCCTCCACGTGGTCACTGGAAGGCAGCCACTACCTGATTCTGACCCTGGGGGCGGCTACATGAGGGAGGATGACAAACGGGGAAGACAACCTCTGCGATGGAGTGGTGGTATCAGAGGGTCAGACATGGTATCCCCCTTTTCCCTTGTAGGATGAAACCCCCATTTGGAACACTCTAATGGCCTGTTGTGATTCTTCCCCTGCTCCCTCAAAAGGAGAGTGCTGAATCTTTCTCATTCCAATCTACAGACCAACTTTCAGACACTGACTTGTCCTCAAAACCTGTTTGAAACATTCCTTCAATGTTTTCGTGCAAGGATTAGTGTTCCCAGAAAAATCTGGACACTGCAACGAAGGGGAGGAGTGGAGGAATGCAGGGCGGGAGAACTGCCCAGCACAGGCAACACTCTAGTTGCTGGGAGCATGCACCTGTGCCCGGGACATTTAAAACAGCACTACCAGAAACCCTGGTAGATTGTTGGTGTGAGTGGGCTGCTCCTCTCTGTATGACCGACGAATGGAGAGAAAGACGATGGAACCAGTCTGCTCAAGGGATTAGAAAAGGAAAGCTGCATAACAACGACTATGCAGTGGGAGCCCCAGAAGCCCGTGCAGGGCTCCTGGACCTTCGCCGCTATAAGGAAGTAGTGAGACATTTACTGTAGACCCATGCGAAGCAAAGAAGCCCAGCTGGAAATGCGGGAAGCAGTGGTGTGGAAAGCCAAGCTGCACAAGGAAGGAATCATCCGAAGATTGTTATTGGCATGCTGTGAAATGGACAAGGAACATCACGAAGAACTGGTGAGCCCACACTGGGACAAAGGGAACACTGGGGTGTATTGGCGAGCACGCTGCATGCGAATAGTTGAATAAAATAGAACAGTGAGTGGAAAAAATAAATTTATGAAGCTGAAAGAGGAAAGTGAAAGTGCATCAGTTAAAGAAGGGACACTTTGAAATGTGCCCATATGTACAAAATATACATATAGGAAACAGTAAAAAGTCAGTATATAATGGACAAAGTGAACTAAACAATAAAACTAAGCTGGTGAATCACCAAGAATGGAAGTGTGAGCAAAACACTAACCAGGCAATATACCATGGACATAATGAATTACCCAGAAGGGTTAATGTAGTCAGTTGTCAAGAGTGGAGGTGCAGACACAGGCAATTACAAGTGTGACAATACAAGAAGCCCTGGCAGGAGAGTATACCAGGCAAATCCAAGTGTGTGAATACATGAAGCCCTGGCAGGAGAGTATACCAGGCAATTACAAGTGTGTAAACATGAGAAGCCATGGCAGGACAGTATACCAGACAACTACAAGTGCATGAATATAAGAGTGCAAAGAAACCCTGGCCGGAGAGTGCACCAGGCATCCTGACAACTCAAAGAACAAAGATAAGTGTGTGGTATTTTTGGTATTGATCAAGATGAAAGACAGGAACTGTTATTCTTTCGGAGATATGTGAAGAAAGATCTAGGAGAAATGGAGACACCCTCTGTAGTAAGAAGAAATCCTTAAGAGACTTTTTGTTGGAGGTATTCATTGATTTGCTCATTTCAACATTTCTAAAACACTGAAGGCCAAAGACATTATACTTTTACTCTAAAATTAATTTCCTTATAATGTGAGGGTCAGAATAGTACTTTGCACCCAGGACGGTTTTATTTTGGACATTCTGACACTGACAGATTCTTAGTTTTGAGTTCAGGTAGGGAAACACTTCTAGTGCAGGGACGGCTAGGCATTTTCAACAAAGGTCTTTAGCCAAAACCATGTCTAACTTGTGTCTGAGTTTCATTCCTGACTCCTCGCAGAACCCTAAGTGCCCGTACCACAACAAACAGAGAGAATAGCTTGTTCAAAGACCGTTGTACAGATTTTTTCAACAAATTCCTCCATCCGCCAAGACAACTGTGATTCCCTTATACCAACCAGTCGGATATTATTTCACCATGCTCGTCCTTCCAAGTCTTCATTCTTTGCTGCTGCCATATTAACTGTCGACTCCAATGCTTGCATATTGGCTCGAAAGGTTTTTGATGAGTCTTCCAGCTCCGATATCTGCTTCTCGGCCTCACCAAGCCTGGGCCCATCCTTATCCAGGCAAAGTTGAAGGAGATCAACCTTACTTATGAGCGCTTCCAACTTGGTGTCAAGCTTGCTGATACTGGCTTTAAGATAGAGTAGAACGTCTTTGACACCCATTTCCAAGTCATCCACTGTATCCATTGACTCTTCGTCTCCTTCCAAAGGTGTGGGAAACACCAATGGTGCTTGGGCACCTTCACTATTGCTCCCCCCTCAAAGTAGAGCTTGCACTGGCTCTTCTTCCCTTTGCCCAATGTAGAAAAGTCTGAAGCTTTCAAGGAGATCAGATTTTAATATAGTGGAAGAATGGTATTGCCACTCACCCGGTTGGTCTATCGCCACTTCTCTATAGCCTCAGTGGGTCCCCATCCATTACAGCAAGCGCAGAATATTGGATGAATACTGCCCAATAACAAATGACACAGCACAGAAGGCGTCTTTATCCTCTAGCGTACTCCGCTTGAGCTGGGTTGACTAGTCCCTGTTTTGTTACAGTAGTGCCTCCTCAAAACGTCTTCCCACTTGCTTGGCACCAAGAGTAACCTCATAGGGTGCCCCCCCAGGTGCAGCGGTCCTGCGTGCCTGGATACTCTAGGGGCCTCGAAGTGGGTCTTCTCTCCTTGGTATCCTAATTTGCCCCTGTTTTCCAGCATATATGAGAGTTTGTACTGATTATAGCGCCTTACACGCCACTCTGTGCGGTCACCAACCATCTATATGAACGTTATGAATGATATGGAGTAGGGTCATCTCTGAACAGCTCTGCTCAAACTATGCGCTGCTCCAGTCTGCGTAGTCCATCTCAGTGTTCAACACCCGATCTGCCTCTTCAGGGTCGCGCCACTCCACCCATCTGGCCTGCTCACACGGGACCTCGAGTGTTGACAGGAAGCAACCTCCTAGCATCTGAATCTGCTTATCTACGACCAAATGCAAATCGCAGTTCGGGCTCCGCCCATTGAGGTTCATCCTCAATCTAGGTTGTCGGATCCAATGTGACCTGCGTCCCGCCTCCGTCTGTACTTCTCTGACTGAGCCGTGATACCTTCGGGTTTGGGCGTGTAACACATGCTATAAATAATAAAAAATTAGCAGGCCACCGGTACAGTTTGGGCCACTTTGATCACCTTCCTGAGTGTAGAGCCCCTTTGCTTCAAATGCAGGTACACCACCTGTTCACCTTCATACAAGTGGGGCTCGCACTGGGGTCGTTTGCACCACGGTGGCTGCAAGCTTAAACAGTATTTATCGGGCTAATGGCAGAACTCACTTACGAGCCGCCATGCTGCTTTGGGCTCATGGCCCCCTGAATGTCCAAGGCGTTTAATGGTGAGTAAAATTATTTTCTATCTTTTGGAGGGCTTTTTGAACAAGTGTTGCCAAAGCCAACATTTGTAAAATAAATTAAAGTTCTTCACAAACTTTTAAAGGGTGGAGATAGGGGCACCAGTAAGTATTGTTACTAGTCACCACCAGTACTCCGATTCTTCCTCAGACTTGGCAAGGTGCAGGAGGATTGCTCGAAGTAGGTTTTTCCACCGTTGGATCTAGTAGCAGATACCCGGGAGCTATGTCTGCAAGTGATGTTCTGGTCGGGTCCACGAGCAGAATGCAACCCTTTCCAGTACAAAAATGCAGCAGGTACCAATGCAGGACTCTTCTGGACCTTCCACTAGATGGGGGATGGCCGGTTCCAGCGATTGTCATCAGACACAGCAACAGCAGGCATCTCAGTAGTTGTGGTCAAAGAAAGCATTCCAGTTCTGGACCCCTTGATGCTGGGACATTGAATCTTTGCAGGAAGGCGACCAATGGGACTAGCTGGAGACCACCAACGTTCCAGGCGAAAACATGGAACAGAGAAGTTTCTGGCGCGGTATCCCAAAATGGAGTTGGTCAGTCCACCGGGTAATCCAGGGGCACTTCAGAAGAATCCAAAATGCTGGGCCATGAGTAGACATCGAGACTGGTTGGTCTCACCAGTCCAAAGGGTGGAAGCACCAACGAGGGTCTTCTGAGATCAGTAGCCAGACAGGGCGCCACTGGACAGCAGCAAGAGGTGGTCACCAGGCCTCTTCAAGACGGGTCCTTGGGTCTTCCTTCATCTTCAGAGCTACACAAGATACTTGGCTCCTCTTCAGATCTGTCGAATGGCTGCAGGACTCCTCTTCTTATCCTAAATTCAGGTGAGCACCGAAACTCAGCCCAAACGATAGAAGACCTGCCCCCCCCCCGCAGTGGTCAATCAGGGACCACTGTGGGTAAGAATCATGCATACACTGCAGACATCATGAAACCAGTTTGTGTATTGGGACCAGCCAGTCCCAACCCGCTTCCTGGCTTTCAACACACATGGCCTGCACTATCCCGTGAAAAGCACTGCTTTCCCAGGCTAATGCATGACGAGAAAAGGACATTTGTGACCTGGCAAGGCAGGAAGAAGGCCAAAGGCCAAAACGACCAAACAGAAACGAAAAACCTTCTGGCACGGCCATGTTAGGAGACTAGGCACAGTTAGTGGCTAAACTAAGTAAATGCGAGAAGGCTACCTAAAAATACAGTATAATTTGTCAAAATGGAACTGCTGCTACCAGCTTGTCTTTAGGTACATTCAAAAGTAGCCAAAAATAATTTGAGTGTGTGTCTAGGGTGATACAAAAGTATCCCCATTGCACTGCATCAGAAGATGCATTGTGCAACATGAAAAAGTTACTCAAAACAGATAACATGTCAAAAGAAAAGGGAAACATAGTTTCCCAGTACTAACCGTCTGGAGGCCTGGTCTGTTTCCCCAGAACAAATGAGCAGGACAAGGTGTAAAAACAAAAGCATAAAGTTTGGGAGTCCAGAGACTATGGAGGAAAAGTTGCTCAAAGAGAAAACCTTCGTACCTCTCACGACCTCGGGACACGGCACAGGACAGAGGGCAGTTACTTGGGTAATGGCCCACTTGCTGATTGATAATCTCAAACTAAAGACCCTGTCCAGGGAACTCTTTCACAAACGCGCCCACACCCTGAACCACATTCTGCCATGTTTTACCACAACTTCGGACGTATTCATTGATCCGCTTCACCCTCTACCTCCACCAAATCAATTTCTGGAAGTACTCAATCTCCCGCCCCCATGAATATGACATCTATCGCCCTGCCTATCACCTACCACAGCACCATTGTGCAGGCACTAAATACCTGTGCACCCTTTCAAAAAAGCACGGCCAGCCCACCTTTTAAGAACTTTTCTGATTAACTCATCCCCCCCTCCAAAAAGCCTGCCGCAAGCTCCAACCTGTTTGGCACAAATCTCACCAGCAAAATGGCCCTCACAAGGCTATTTTCACAGCCAAGGAGTACTATTCAGCCAAGGTCCTGGAAGCAAGCAGCCTGCCAGCAGAGCTTCATAGGCTAGTCAGATCTGCCTCTCACCTGGCTGCATGGCTTCCTCCACCTCTGAAGCCTGGAAGAACCCTGTGATTACCTACGCACTCCTTCATTCGGAGGAGAGACAATATGAAGGTCCCCAACTTTCTCACAAAGCCATCCCCGCACTCGAGTCCAGTGCTTGACAGCAACTGAGACCTGTCGTTTGCTTCCAGCAAAGTTCTACTTATACCGGATCAAAGACGCCATCACCAACCGCCTGCTTCAAACCTTGAGACTGGCGAATACTCTATGTCTTCCCTCAAGCGAGTTCATCACCAGTCCCTTCCCACCCTCCAGCGGCACTGTACCCAAACAATTCAAACACAAATCACCTCTCTAATAAAAGAACACTCTTGATCTCCTAGCCCTCGCTGAACTCTCCAGGCAATCTAAATTGGTCCAAGAAGAGGGTAGGACCACAGGCGGAAAGGCCATGTGCTCACCGACCACAGTCAATCTGTGCTCTTTTTTCTTTTTGGAACATTACTCCATTGACTTCAATGGGGTCTCTGAGCATATCTGCTTTGAGTCTGGATCCTGACTGATTTTGGGGTGAGTGAGGCCCATTTGCCCATTTGCTTCACTCACCTGTTTTTGCCTGGGGTGCATTGGTCTGCCCCTTTGGCTACCAGTGCAGGGAATGCGTCATCCTTTGTTTTTTGTCTGTATTTTTTTACAGTGTAGTACAAGTCATCAGTACTGGTGTGCTATAGGCAAGGCTTTAAGTGGAGTAAGTAATTGAGGGGGGGCCTCATTTGGGGGCATGGATTGCATGATGGGCGTGGCTTGAAAAGTACACAAATCATAGTAAGGTACGCAAACAGATATACAATTGTATGTAAGCATTTATATATTTGTATGTGTACCTTTCTATGTTTTGTGTACTTTGCAAGCCATCTTTTATAAACATAGAATAGATATTTCTATGTTTATAAAAGATGGCTTGCAAAGTACACAAACCATAATAAGGTACGCACAAAAATATATAAATGCTTACATTTATATATTTGTTTGCATGCCTTACTATGGTTTGTCCTGTCCTCACTCTCCTCCTTTCACCTCCCTCCCTCTATTCCCTGCTTTTCCTCTGGCCCTTCTGCAGCCACCCCTCCTCCCTCGTTCTCTGCCTTTCCCCTTTTCTCTGCTGACAAGGTTTCCAGACAAGTCCGATCTATGAAAGTCTCGTCAAAACAGGTTCACCCCTGTTCCTCCAAAACTATCAAGGACCACATCGATTCCCTGGCCCCTGCCCTGGCTGACTTCTGCAATCACTCCTTCGCCTCTGGAGCCTTCCCATCCTCCCTGAAGCACTCCCTTGTGCACCCTCTTCTGAAGAAACCCTCTTCAGACCCCTCCTGTCCGGCTAACTATCGCCCAATCTCCATCACTCCCTTCCTGGGCAAGCTCCTGGAGAAACTGGCCTTCTCCCAGCTTAATCTCCATGCTGAATCTGTTGGTTGCCTTCATGACCATCAGTCTGGCTTCAGAGCTGCCAGAAGCACGGAAACTGCTCTCCTGAACATCCGTGAAGACCTGCTCTCCAACCTTGATTCTAACACTCTGTGTGTTCTCATTTTACTCGATCTCTCTTCTGCCTCTGATACTGTCAACCACGCCATCCTGCTCAACCGTCTCCGTGATAACCTGGGTATCACTGGTCAAGCTCTGATGTGGCTGACCTCTTTCCTCTCCAATCGGCCCTCCCAGGTCCAACTGGGGTCGTTCCTCTCTGACGACTTCTTCTCTACCTGTGGTGTCCCCCAGGGATCTAACCTCTCTCCCTGGCTGTTCAAGCAATATCTGGCACTCCTTTCCCACCGCATCACTGCTCTCTGCCCCAACTTTCAGTCCTATGTGGATGATACCCAGCTCATTTTCAGGCTACCCTCGGCCTCCTCCTCTCCTTCCCTCATCTCTGACTGTCTGCCATCCAGGGATGGTGTGCCGCCAATGACCTCTGCCTTAATGCCAGTAAGACTGAGATTCTACTCATCGGCACACCTACTCCCTCCTTCCCTGCAGCTCTCTGGCCGGCCTCTCTTGGCCCTCTTCCTGCTCCTACCTGCAAGGCAAAAAACCTCGGGTCATCTTCGACTCCACACTCTCTTTCTCTCCTCACATATCTGACGTCTCTAAGAAGTCACACTACCAGCTGCACCTCCTCAGAGGTATTCTTCCTTTCCTCTCCTTCCCCCAGAAGCTCACTGTCTCCAGAGCTCTGGTTCTCTCTAAGCTGGACTACTGTAACAGCCTCTATCTAAATCTTCCTGCCTCTACTCTCCTCCCTGTGCAACTCATCCAGAACAGGACTGCGAGACTTGTCCTTGGCCTCAAGCCCAGGGACCGTATCTCTCCAGGACTGAAATCTCTGCACTGGCTCCCAGTGGCTGCGAGGATTAAGTTCAAAACCCTCTGCAATGTCCACAAGGCCTTCTGGGGCCTAGGGCCTAAATACCTTCAAGTCTCTCTTCCTAAATATCTTCCTTCTCAAGCTCTTCATTCATCCGCCTCCAACTCCCTCAGGGTCAGCCGCTTCTCCAAGCAACGAGTTGGGGGTAGATCCCTCTCCGCGGCAGAGGCCTCCCTCTGGAACAGCCTTCCTGCCTCCCTGAAACTTGAGGAGAACCATCTCCGGTTCCGGAAGTACCTCAAAACCTTCCTCTTTGCTTCGGCTTTCTCTCCCCCTCTCCCCTGCTAAATTCCTGACTGAAACTGCACTGAATCTGCAACTGGGCCACTCTCACTGATCTCGGTCCCTGACCCAGCCACTCTCCCTTTGCACTGCCTCCCTTGGCAACCCCTGCACTTTGGGACTGTCTCTGTATCCCTACAGCCCCCCTTCCCAGCACTTGTCTGCACTTACCCTGCACTTGCCACCAGTTGGCCCTTATTATTTATCCAGTTATTCTACTACTCCTGTACTGCACTTTCCCCTCTCCCTTTCCCCTTGCACTTTCCCTTCCCCTCTGCCCATGCACTTGCACGATCTGAATGACACCTGGCCTAGTAAGATCGTTGTCTGTCTTCCCTTTGTCCCCCCTCCCTGCCTTGTCACGCCATGAAACACTTGTGTATAGGCGTGTTACAAATGCCATATCATATCATATCAAATCATATCATACTTCAAGATGGCTTGAAAACTACCTTACTATGGTTTGTGTACTTTTCAAGAATTCTTTTATAAACCTAGAAATATGTCACGGAGTCCCCAGGTTCGCTGAGGGTTAAAGATGCCTCTGTGACCTGGGGAGGTGGTGGGGAAACAAAAAGACAGTAACTTCCTCTGGAGACCCCTCACGCAAATGGTCACCAGAGGAATTTACGACGACTGACAGAAGTGCTAGCCAGCCAAAGCGTCGCTCAAACTGTTTGAGAGATGCTGTCGCTGGCTGGCACTTCTGTCAGCTTGCCTGACTTAATGGCGGGCGCATCTCCCGTCGTGGCTGCGGCCGTGGCGGGATAATGTGCCCCGCCCCGCCGTGGTGTGGTGGGACCGGGGGGCCCCGACATGGCCCTGGCTCATCCCCACTTTTTGGAGACTGCCGGGGCTCGACCCCAACTGACCCCGGCCCACTTAAAGCACTGGCTATAGGGAAACCTTCTGCCCCTTTTATTGTTCTCTTAGTAACATCGCATTGTTTGTGAGATGTGTACTGGGCAGGCTCGTCACAGTTAACTTTTTTGTCTTTTCTTTTCACAGCCATGCAGCTTCATTTTTCACTGCAAGAATGCCTTTTTTCCCTGTGTACTATATACTCAAAATCATGTTACAAGCTCTGCTATGTGCGCCATCTTCTTTGTTGGACATCTTCCTTCCTTTTCAGGTCTGAAATGGCCAAATAAGGGCTTGCGCTTTCCCAGTAGTCTAGCTCTGGGCTCCTGGTCAGTTCTCTTTGTGTGAACTGGTTAAAACTGGGTCTTGGGGCTGTCTGGCCCCGCATACACACTCAGCCAGCTACCGACCTGTTGCTGAGCAGAGTAGGGGTGGAAGGCTGTCCCTAATCAGAAAGCCTCCACCTGTTTGAATGTTGCGGGTCCCTTCCAAGGCTGAACCTGGGTAATCCGGATAAAAAGGAGAGAATATGGGACCATTCCAGATCGTCGACCGCAAGATCATCGACCGCAAGATCCAAGCATCTGGAGCCAAGGAACTACCAAAGACTCACTAGACGACCGCTGCTGTGCTCAGCATTGGCCAAGCCAACCACCGTGTTTCAGACCTCCGCCTTCACATTGACGTGGAAGACCTGAACTGAGTTTCTTCAACCTTTGGACTGGTGGATCCAAGCAGTCTGCAACACTGCTCTGCATCCATTGCTGTTCCAAGGCAAATGTCATTGCCAGGTCCAGAGCTGACAAGTTTTCACTTTGTGCATGTTTGACATTTACCAGTTTACCAAGTACTTATGTGGCATGTCCATATTTTTGTGTGGCATTTTGAGGGACGCTTGAAGGGTCTTGGGTAGTTGGACCCTGCTGCCGACAGACATGTGAGCAGCTGGTTTGATATGGTATGATATGATAGGTTATTTATAACACGCTTAATACCCAGAGGTTTCTAAGCGCGGACCCGGGGATCGAACCTGTGTTGCTCCGTGTCGTTTTGCTGCCAAGGTGAGCACGTTGCCCCTTAGCTATCCTCCCGAGAATGTTTGCTGGATATACAGCAGTAGATGTGAGTAGGGGATCTCCGGGTTGCAGATAAGGACTATGAAAGGACACCCGGAGAAGGAAAGGTTACTGATGAACAGCAGATGTCTTGACCATCAGCATTACATCAAGGTATTTCTGCACCCTTCCCCTGACACTGTGAGGCAGTTTTGCCTTGGCTTGCTAGAATGCGGTAGAGTGCATTGAAACCCTTTAGTGTCACACAAATACTAGAGGTCTGGAAATTGGTAGTTCTAGGGTAGGGTGATGATCACCTTACCCTCTTACCATGTGCCACTCGATCAGCTCTCAATCGGCAAAAACTGCTGTAAAGGGGAAGAAAAAAGCCATTCTCTGGACCTCAGCAAATGAGGGACACAAGCTGACAAGGACCAGTAAGGGCACACCCTCTGCCAGGTGACCAAGCCTGACTCTTTTGAATCCTCCTGCGACTAATCGTTGGGCATAGGTCCTTCAGAAATTGGTTCCCAGGAAGACCTTGGCACCTGGATGATCCTCCTTGTGCCTGCTCCCAGCAGGTAATTGTCAACACTATGACGGCTGTGCAGTGGTTTGACAATTTCATGTGCACAATGGGCTTATAGTGTCAACTATATTTAATGAGAATTTGAGTGACACATGAAGGGGCTTGCGCCGAAGAGGCCTTATAGCAAATGTTTAACCCTGTGTGCTGGACAGCAGGGAGCTCCTGGTTTTCTGTGTGGGTGTAGATAGGGTCAGGGAAAGAGAGCAGGGCTAGGAAAGGGCACCACGAATGCAAAGTGGCAGACAAGCTGCAGTTAGCTTGATACAGCCAGGTAGTCTATTGCCTCTGCTCTAGCACATCCCCTATGTGTGACATTTTCCTTGGCTTGCTGGAATGCAATAGAGTGCGTGCAAATGTGTGAGTGTCACACTAGATGTGTGACACTTGGCAGGCCTACAGGTCTGCATTTGGCGTGCATCTGCCTTGAACTAGACTGCAACTTTGCAGAAGCCTATTATTGCCTTGTGTCTGGAAAGTGGGCTGGCACCGTCAGAGCTCTGCTGGGACCTTGTCAACCTGATGCCATCATTGCTCGCCACGTGGAACGGCCTGCTGGAACCCGGAGTCTGATTGCTTTGCTCCCGAGAGCCGGCCAGCTCTGTCCTGGTTGACTCCAATTTCCACTCCCATCTGCTGCTCCATAGGGGTCCTGCTGTACTGCTGTGGACCGAATTCAAGCTGTTTGCACCCTGTACTTGGGTCTCTGTCAGAACCTATCCTAACTGTTGCTGGAAGCCTCGAGCCCGCAGCCTGTGAACCTCCCACAGCTGGGATTCTCTATCACGGGGTCTTTGGTGTTGCAAGTTGGAGTCGGTGGGTGTAGATACCCTTGCACACAACTCCCTCCATTGACTTACTTTGGGTGGGAAGTTCTAAAGTTAAAAGTAGATACCTGACCAGACCATTAGTGGTGGGGCATGGGTCAGGAGTCCTCATTTCAGTCATGTATTGCCTGGGACAGGTAGGTTGCTCCCTCCACACGTGAGTGACTGTTTGCAGAAACCTACTTAATAAGATCACCTGCCTGTAACAGGCGGAACTCTGAAAAGGGTAGGGATGGGCATACTAAGCATTCTGCTCATGTGTAACCATAAACTAGCCATCCTAAGGCATGGACAACCATTTTCTGTTGCCCGACTGTAGCCATTTATAGTTTATATACCCATGAATAACTGTGTTGCATTCTAAAGTGGTACTTAACCCATTTTATTTTTACTAAACTATGGTGTAAATATATTCAGTCCCATTTTTACTTAACAGTAGTGTGTGGATTTCACTTCTTGCCTGTTTTAATAACTGATATATTTTTGTACTTACCTTCGTGGACCTCTGTTCCTTAGCAGACTTTGCTTTTTTTCCGATTAACACATTTTATTATATTTTATAAAGAAATACATGTTACAACAAATACATGCAGAAAAAGAAATTAAGCAATGCACCCGAAATCCTCCATTTCCCCCCACTCACAGGTCAAGCTCCGAGAAACTGTACAAAACTTCTTAAAAAATAAAAACATTTCAAAACACTCTCTCAATCAAGGACATCCTTCGTAATAGTAATTGTAATTGTAGTCGTCATTTATATAGCACCTTTTGCCAATACTATAGTTTGAACGCGCTTGTGGTGGGAACGCCCTCAGGGACCTGTGTCCAGAGTATGGGACATTCTCGTATAGGTTTAGAATGTTTGTGTGCATTTTGGCCAAGATAAAGAATTAGGTGGGCTGGCCGGGCTCTTGCAATCGACCCCAGATATCAGGCATGTGGGCGGGTGCAGTGGGAGGTGAGGAGAGAGTTTGAGTGCAGGAGACTCATTATGTGTCCAGCTGGACTGAATTTGTCACAGGTCGTCACTGTATTTTAATGGCAGAGGTGTTGAGGCTTAGTCTGGTGTAGGTAGGCAAAACAGTATGTGCCCAGCTAGGCCCGAACCCATTCCTATTTAGTAGGTGGTATCACGATTTACCAACTGCATAAGATCAATTATGTTGCCACCATAGTTGCTCTAAACAAGAAACGATTCTGCATACGACAAATCATCTACATGAGCGTCCCCACCTAGCATAACTGTTTCAAATGTGTAATCTAGGTCTGCGTGTAACACTTTATTGATTGACTCTGTTCCTCCTTGCCCGAAATTGCTTACCCGGGAACATTCCCAAAGCATTTGTTCTAATGTGCCTTTTTCATGATTACAATCCCAGCATACTTCTTAATCACACATTCCTATTTCAAACATTCTCACAGGAGTCCAAAAGACCGCACTAAGAATTTTAATCTGTCAGACTTTATCCCCCAAATTAAGAGAGCACAGTGCGATATTCTCACAAAATTCCGACCAGTCTCCCGCTGGAATTTCATGTCCTATTGACTGAGACCATTTAGACACATATCCTCTATTCCAAGGCTCTGAGTTCCGGAGCAGAGAGTACGCCAATGAGGCAGTATGACCTCCAGAGCAAGTCTGTACAAGTGACCTCGCTACATCCTCTACCCCCAGTGCGGAATTCATGAGCAACTTCACACTTCCTGGAAATAGTGTTTTTTTTATCATTCTATACTGACCAAATGTACAACCGTCCAAGCCTCTCAAGTTCTTCAAAGTCTCAAAGGGAATGCACTTTCCATTCCAAAATAAGTCTTCAATCCGATCAACTCCTGCTAGATGACAGCATGGCCAGTATAACGCATTACCTTTACCAGATATTTTAGGATTAAACCAAAGTGACGCCTACTCTACCAAATACGGGTCTATACCTAAGTTTTGTGACCTTTTCACAGCACCCCCTCAGAAATTCTGTTGGTTCACTGACGTCACTGTGTTTTGTCACCATTGTGAATAGAGCCTTGCAGTGGAACCATTTTATCGGGCTCAGACACTACCCATTCATCGGGGGGATCACTCGGGAATGGTAATATATGAATTACTGAAAATTCCAAGTGGTAGAGTCCAAAAGTAAGTGCACCAACACCACCTATGCTGACAACCTGAACATCCGGAACGCCAGTGCAGGGGTCCTTCCGTCCTATAAACACGTTTTCATTGCTCCAGTTAATTCCCTAAACCAATTCTTTCTGCAGAATAGAGGGATCATTAAAAGCACATGCAGAATTCTCGAGGAAGACGTCATCTTGATTATGTTCTTGATTACCCCATAAAGATTGTAGTGATCTATATAAGTGTGTTATGTTCTGCGAGCTGTGAGGCCATATAGAATGTATGAAATCCTATGATACAGGTGGTAGCTGGTGTACTGGAGTTCCTGGAATTACTTTTGGGAAACTTGGAGAGGGATAGACGATCCTGAAGGATGCGTACAGACCAGTCTCCTACTTCTATGATATACCTGTAACAAAGAGATAATAAACATGCATTCCTTTTGTACTAATTCTGGTGTGGAGTTGTTCCTGATTCATCTTTTGGCACTACTGCCTCCAAACAGGGACCTCAGTGACGGCAGAATACCTCCCAGGAACGCTCAACATGGTAGCAGACTGGACCTCCTGGCACCTGTCGGATTACAGTGATTGGAAACTGAATATGGAGACATTCCAACAGATAGAGCAGCTGTGGGGCCCAGTCCACAAAGATCTATTTGCGTCTAGGTTGAACGCACAGAGGAGCAGCTATTTCAGCTGGAGGTTAGATCCGACAGCCAAAGGAGCAGACGCCTTCCTATAAGACTAGAGCGAGAACCTGCATTACGCCTTTCTCCCGTTTATGATGCTGAGCAGAGTCTTAGCGAAAGCACACAGGGAAGGAGCGAATCTGATTGTGATAGCACCCATATGGAAATCACGAGTTTGGTTTCCGGCACTCATGGAACTACTGACTTATTGCCCAAGAATCTTACCAGCAGGAGAACGGTTATAGGTGAAAGTTTCGAATTCATAGGATCGAATGCCAAAAGGGTCGAATCAAAAGGACCTAAAACCAAAGGGTCGATTTTTTAAAAAAAAAATTTTAACCCCTTTTTTGTGTGGTAAAACCACTGTTTTTTCAAAAACGGAAACCCCAAAAAAAATATATTTAAAAAAAAAAAAAATTGACGGTTTGGTTTTAGGTCAAATTGAGTCCACCCTTTGACATTCGATCCTTTCATATTAGCTGGACACCCACGAGAACACCTGCTCACGGACTCACTTGGCCCATTTCATCCACTGAGAGTGAAAGGGACTCTCCCATTAATGGCGTACAGGCTAGCAGGCGAAGCTGGGCCTGCCAGGTATTTCGAAGCTGGCTGCACAGCTCATTGCAGAGTCATGGGCACCATCCACAGACGGCAGAGCTATGACACAGCTTGGAGCAAATGGTTGTGGTGGGGCAAAAGGAGAAATCTTCATCCCGTTTCTTCCCCTGTAGTAGAGATCCTAAATCTCCTAGCGGAACAGTTGTAGGACGGGAAAGCATTCCGGACAATAGGAGTGTATAGCATCTCTATGTGAACGGAATGCCCATAGGAATGCCAAAAGCCCATCCAGTCAGTAGCAGCAACAGTAATTGGAAGCTTTGAACTAGCATAAGGCTTACCTCTGGTCTTGACATAGAATGAAGATTACACTTGCTATTTGTGCAGGGAGTCTTGATTCTATTAAAGACAAGTAGGCGAGCATTACTCTCCCACCCAAAGCAAGCACTGTAATTGTATATGTTAACATGTGTAACAAAGCATTGAACTTTGTTCCTATACAAATAGGGTATTGCATTCTCCACCCTATCTCAATAGGAGAAGACCAGAAGAACAGTAGAGTTGAGACGACGGGAGAAACAGGCTTAAAGTTACACTTTTAGTTACAGGGCAACCTTGAAGTTCATGGACAGATCCCAGAGTTTTTGTTGAGTTGGGATTCTTCCAGTTATAAGGCCGGAGTGCAATTCAGAGCATTCAAGAAGAGCTAGAGCAAAAGAACAGGAAGGACTGTGTTATGAGGGAAATGTAGTTTACAAAAAAAATATATTAGCAAACCACTATAAAACACATTTGCATGTGGATGTGCCCAATATATGCCAGTATTGCCACTGTGAAACATTATCATGCTGACTGAGCCCAATATTTGCCAGCAGGCCAATGTAAAACACATGTTCATGCTGACTATGCTCAATATATGCCAGTATTGCTGCAGTATGAACACATTTTCATGCTTGCTGGGACCAATAAATGTCAGTATTCACAATACACAAACATAACAAGCTGCCTGTGCGGTTCTATGTGATCATTGTGCTGCCAAAAATCCTGACAAAGAAAATGCTGAATACAAAAACAGCACCCCCATACCTGCTTCCCTTTATGTCCCTACTTACCTTCTGGCAGCACACTTCTGTGTGTGCCGCCGACCATGGGCATCATTATAGGGGGGTACAGGGGTGTTTGTCCCTCCCAACTTTCATGGCACACGATTTTGTCCCCATTCATTTGGCTGGGGCACTTTTTTTCAGACGTCGTGTCCCCCCCAACATTTTCATCACAGTTACTCTACTGCCGCCGATTGCCCTCTATCCCTGCAACGTCAGTTCCCTTCCACTAACGTGGTTCAGAACTGGTGCAGCAGGGCACTTTTTTTTATCTCTTCTTCTCTTTCTTTTACTTTATTATCCCCTTCTAGCCATGTAATAGAAGCAAGGTTCTTCCCTGCCACCCCTGAACCCGTTTAAATTTGAGGCATTTATAATTGTGCACAAGAATGAACTGAATCGTACAGAGGCGCAGATGATATATATATTTATGAGTCGGTAATCCCCCGCCGCTAGGGTCATATTGCTTAAAAAAAGTATAGGAGCTGTAAAAGGTAATTTAAAAAAGTAGAGGAGCACCGCTCCCGCTCACTTCGACCACTGGCTGTACATTGGGAGGCCACCAATTACGCTAAGGAAATATGCCATGTCTGAGTTAGAGCTGTTTTAGAGCCGTTTTAGGGGAGAAATGATAGTTCAACAAAATATTGCCCTGAATGATTTCTATTTTGTTCTTTTAAAAGGTGTTAAATAGATGAGCCTGCCTTAGCGAAGGCTCCATAGTGGAAGAAGGACACTTTGCATTACAAAGCTTTGAAATAACTGAGAAAAGCTCTCCCGGGCGGTTTTTTGCAGTGTCTTTTTCTCATGTATACGTGCAGATTTACCTCTAAAATCACCTGCTTATAATTCTTCAATGCATCTTAAGCCTTAATGTTCCTGTTGGCAGTTTTGGCTCCTCCCCACTTCCGCTCCGCGGCTATGCTCTGTTTCCGCAAAGAAATTAGATTCTGGGTAAACCGGGGCATGGATTATATTATCTTTATAGGTTTAAGTGGTGTTGTTTGAGAGAAAATATTATCCAGAATAAAGGGGAGTGGGGGACACCCCCGCAATCCCTGCTCCCCTTGGGATTCAGTATTTTGGTTGAAGCCGAATGCGCAGTAAACACATATTTGGCATTTGTTTATTGAGAATTTGGGCCAATACCGCCTGTGCCACTATATGCCAGCATTGCTTCTGTAAGAACATATCGTTATGGCTGTGCCCAGTACATGACGCTGTAAACCAGGCAGGTGCTGGCAGCATACCAGGCGAGGGGCCAAGAACCTCAATTCACACCTCCGTATCCATGCTCTAGATAAAGCCAGGCGTGGGGTCAGCAGGCTGCACCCACCACCGTTTGAGACAGGGACGGAGTGGGAGGAGTCATGAGACCTTCATTATGCATTACTCGATAGAGGTAGTTCTGATGGGGGTCCCTTGAAGCAATGTAATTGTTTACCACATGCCACTCCTCCACCTAACAGCCCTAGTGCACTGCACCAGAACCTAGAGTTACGCATCCTTTAGAAAAACTTCTTGGCTTCGTTTCAATGACAATCATAGCTCAAGTCACAGAACAATATGCTCATCAGAAGTCAAATGGGAATGCCTGACCACTGCTATGCACATTTGAGTTATGGGCACAAGAACAGCATATTGCCACCACCAATCAGTTACTGTGGGTTAACACCTGATCCGGGCCGGATCGGGTGTTAAGGTTATTAGCACCCCTGGTTACCAAAGCGCTAACCCTGGGTGGTTAAAAAAAAATGGATTTTCCCTCATTCAACGGGATGCCACACGTATCCCATTGAACGAGGGAGAATCCTTTACAAAGATGGCCACCTTCCCTTTCCATGGTGGCCTGCTGGACACAAGGAAAAGGAGCGGGTGAGGCTGTGGGACGCTCTGCTGCCGCAAAAATGGAAGTAGGAGAGTGAGGGGGGGAGGATAAAAAGAAAGAAAAGGGAACAGACGGTGGGGGGAAGATGGCAGCGGGGGGAGCCAGTCGTTAGGCGGTTTGGAACACAGGCTTCTACCAGCAGTTCAAGCCTGCCTTCGTGGCCATCTGATTGTCTGGGTCTCCCCGCCCGGGTGCTAATATTCCAAATACTGAATGTAGCTAGGACAGGCATTCATCATAATATCATGCTGTTTCATATCCTGATTCATGCTGGGTCGATGGTTCTTCTAAGGAGTGTGATAATAGGTGTTATTCTTACTCAATGTATTGGTACTAAATATCTCACCCTACCAAGGATGAAAGGCCAGCACTGTTGGGATTTAAACCTGTATCCTACAGAATGAAATCAGATGTCTGCGCGGATGTACGTGAAAATGTTGAAAGTTGTCTCTTTCATTTCATGGAAGTATTTTGGATGCTTTGTAGCAATTATGTAATGCGTGTCTTTACCCTTTTCTAGATTCAGCTTGAACTTCCCGCATTAAGGCCACGTCGACTACTCAAGTGCAACGGGTTCACCTTGAGAGTAGGAGGATGTTGTGCAACATGGGTTTGTTCCCCGGTCAGGCCAACTCAGTCAATCATCCTTCCAAGGTTGAGAAATTCAGTACCACGATTGGTAGACATGGTGACGCCAATTATTAGAGTGCTTAGAAACTGGCATAATCCTGTATGAAGGGATATGTAAATCACGACATTTCCGTTCTTTAATTGCGTGTCTATAACTCAGCCTAGAGGAGCGTCATGATGAAATGATGTGAACATGTGCGCAGTTGATTTACTCAAGTGACCTTTGACACTTCTCTTTGTGTTGTGTGGCAGGTGAAGCATGATGGTCTGGAGGGTTGCCCAGAGCAATGTCAGAGGTTGAGATTAATTCCATCACCTCGTTTGTTTTGCTTTTGTCACCCTGAGTGGGACGGGTATGCCCAGACGTGGGTCCCGTGCCTGCTGGGCCTAGAGACCCAGGCTACTCCTCACTGATGATGCCCAAGTAGGCTGAAACATGTCTGGGGATGTGACTTAGCACTTCGGGCTGGACTGCCCCTTTGGGGGTGGGACCAAGCCTGATTTGCATATGGTCTTTCCCCTTTCTGTAATTGCTTGGCAGGCGAAGAACGATGGTCTGGAGGGTTTCCCGCAGCAATGCCAGAGGTTCAGATTAATGTTAAACCTTCCAGCCATCACCTCTTTTGTTTTGGTAATGCTCTAAGTGAACGACATGTGTTAACCTGCACGTGCTTTCCTCCAGTTGCAGTTCCAGGCCTCCCACATATCCAGGCCCAGCCCCATGGCTTGTCCCGGCAGGTATTGTAGACGGGCTAGGAACACATTGACGGGTCCAGCTCCAAGGGCCTGGAGCAGTGCTGCTGTGTTAGAGCACAGTACGGGCACTCCCAACACATCATCTTGGTGCAGCCAGCAGCCTGTCCTAAAGGGCTTTAAGCACACAGGTCCAGTTCTCACTTATGACCTATTACCCACCCCCGCCCCCCAAAACGTTCCTTTAATTGCATCATGTTTCATATCCCCAAATCCATCTTAGTACATCACCATTCTTACCCCTAAAAATCCATCTAAGTGCTTCACCATTCTTACCCCTAAAAATCCATCTAAGTGCATCACCATTCTTACCCCTAAAAATCCATCTTAGTGCATCACCATTCTTACCCCTAAAAATCCATCTAAGTGCATCATCATTCTTACCCCTAAAAATCCATCTTAGTGCATCACCATTCTTACCCCTAAAATCCATCTAAGTGCATCACCATTCTTACCCCTAAAAATCCATATAAGTGCATCACCATTCTTACCCCTAAAAAATCCATCTAAGTGCATCACCATTCTTACCCCTAAAAATCCATCTTAGTGCATCACCATTCTTACCCCTAAAAATCCATCTAAGTACATCACCATTCTTACCCCTAAAAATCCATATAAGTGCATTACTTTCCCTATCCCCAAAATCCAAGTAAGTGCACCTCATTTGCTACTTCCAGTAATCCATCTAATCGAGCTTTCGGGGTACTTTGGAAAGACCCTTCGATATTAGGTAAAACAGGAGCTATCGATACTGGTCTTCTAGGTGCTACCCCGTGTTGTGAGTTTGGACGCGACCCAGGTGCACATTTCATGACCTGACTGTATGTACAGAAACTTTCCAGTGGTAACGTTCATGCTAACATCAGATTGTCAGGTGTTGTATACTGGTAACCATCAAACACTGTCTGGGCTGCATTTTGTGACAGGGTGCTTGCCACAAACCAAAGATGAGAATCCCCTCACAAACCAGCCAAATGGTATGGTTTATAAAAAGCATGCATGCAGGTTTTACACATGCTTTTTACCCCCGGTTATTACAAGCACAGCCTCAATCAAAATGAGACCCTAAATGTTAAAAAAATAGTTTAAAAGTTCAGAATGCAGTATTTTGGATCGGGTGCTTAGAAACGAGGCGAATCCCAGTGTTATCCTACAGGAGAAATACAGAAGGAAACGCACAGTTATTGCCAAACATTAGGCAGAGTCAGCACAAGTCGCGGTTCTGCTTAGATTGTGTCCAGGTTTCATATGCCATTTAAAGCGAGAAAGACAAGCAGAGAAATTCTGGGGAGAGGTCAAAGTCGCAGTGAAGGGTGTGTCGGGGGTGGCCCCCATCCAAGAGCACGTGGGAAGGCCCAACATTCCATCGGGTCATTGCTTTTTTACACGCTTATGAAATGCATTGATATTTGCTTCTTTCTTCCCAGGTTTTGTTTGGGCATTGAGCTAGAGACAAATAAATACTAACAGGCATCCAGTATGACACTGCAGTCCTTAAAGATTTCTGATAAAATATCATGAAGCCTCCAGTGTTAGGGATGTTGGCACGATGAAGCGTTGACTGTGACTTTAGAGTCTTGGTGGTTGGAAGGCGCACGAGACTCAAATACGAACCAATGGACAGTTGTGTGTGTGTGGGATACTGTTTGGTGTAGATGGGAAGAGGCTGGCATTTAGCCCTGGCTTACCGCAGTGCATGAACGTTTCAAGAAGGGTTTTGTCATGTGATGGGATTCATCAGGAGTGTCGGGAAGCAGAAACGGACTCATGGGAACACTTGCGAAAGGCAAGGTGGAAGAAAACCATCTAAGGCTATATGATGTCATATTCCGGGTGTACCAAAATTCAGTTTCAAGTAAGTATACAGAAGAATTCTAAAATACATTAAGTGCTGCTTTGTCTGGGTGCCCGGAATCATCCAGGCATGTGTAGAGAATCAGATGTGCACAGCACTCATGGAGCGCACCCCCTCACCTCCGTCATATTGGAAGAGCAGCAACAAAGCACTGTGCATGACACCTGGTACCATCCCAATACTGCATCGAAGATGTGAAAGACGTGATGCGCTCAGACAACCGTACTGAATGTACCCTCGGACTGAAGTGGTAGAAGGACGTCTGCAGACACCAATGGACATAGAAGAACTATAAGTTAAGTCTGACAGGTGTAAAGTCATGTCATTAAGGGAAGAGACGAGGACGCCCTAAAACGATATACAAATACTTAAAGAATGAAGATGTGACTGAAGTAACAAAGTGAACATTTATGCAAATGCAAAGAAATCATATATATTGAGAAGATTAGTGATAAGAGATGCAGTAGATGTATATACGCAGAAACACAAGGTTGATGAGACATATAGAAGCTTACTACAGAAAATATAACACGGGTAAAGCAGCCATGTTGAGAAGATGGACGTTGGTTTCGTATAATAGTATGCTAAAAAGCCCAAGGAGAGAGACAGGTGCTGAAATACAGATTCATGTAAGAACAACGAATATTTGTTTGGCCAAGGATCAAGGATGCTGTAGCAAGATGTAATTGCAAGGTACAAAAGGAGTTGAAGAGGATAAGCCATGTACGTAGGACATATTTCTCTTAGATTAGGCAAAGGAGTAAACATTTGAGAATGCCAAGTAATGGACAGTTAAAGATGCAGAAAGCATATGCAAGACTGAGCAACCAAGTCTCCAGAGGCTAAGAAGAGTAATAGCAGCCAGTATAATTGCATCAAATACCACTAAATAAAAGGACAAAATTGACAAATCATGGTCTACTCACACGTGGTGCAAGACCAGAAACCAAGGCCCCAAAGGAAGATAACACTGTACCTTCACTCCCTTTAAAGTTCCGGAGAAGAGAACAGTCAGTCAGGTCAACTACAAAGAAGAGGCCTTAGTTTGGGGCCTAACTGATGAGAGATGGTAGGCTAATTGGCCAAGTGGGCAGTTAGTTGTCTGACGTTGTTCCCTGCACCTGGGTTTGGTTTTGCATATGTGTTGCTAACAAGCCGAATGTCCAAGGTTGGAAGAAAGTGCCAACCAATCAGGATGGCCTATGTGATGATGGACTATATATTGTTGCAGAATCCAATCCGCTGCTGTTATTCTACTATTATTATTGTATTATACGTAGTTAAAGTTTGTTCCCGGCGTGCCTATTTGAACAGCCATGCCAGTTGGGGTATAATAATGTCAGACAAAGAGAGGGAAGAAAACGAGAGAGTGCGAAGAGAAGGCGCATGTGGTTTTTCGATAGATCCAGATGTAGAAAGAGGGGTAAAGTGGTCAGATTTAGAAGACCCAAAAGAAAAAAGACCAGAACCTATATCACATTGTGAACAACCACAAGCATGGTTGTGCAGTACAGGGGATATATCCCTGCCTTATGTAAGTAGAGTACGGTCATTACCAGGACGAAGATGAACGAGCAAGACTAGCCCCACCTGGAAAACAAGGAGTTTAGGTGGAAATGATTGTGGGCCAGGATTTACGCAATTTCCATTATTAGAGAAAGGGGAGTATGACCACAATATATACCGTGGCCACAAATGGAAAAAAGAACATTGGGAATGTAAGTTACCGAGTTTGGCTGCAGGTGCAGGAAAATTGATTCATGAGTTAGAAAGAATGACACCGGGAATTACGTTAGCAGTGGATGATATAAAATGCCTATTAGCAGCTATCCTAGGGGAAAGAGCTGACGACATTTGGGGATGAGCAGGATAGGCCATTGTGACAGCACATAATACGACACATGACGAAACGCCATTTCATAATTATAGAGTAGATATATGTAGGGTGCTTAGAGTATAATATGCTGACACATCAGAAATAGGTGCGATTGTGACAGGGAAAATTGGTGTGGATGAAGATCCTGTCGCTTTTATTCAGGAAATTCAGGGTCATTGGTGTCTGTAGACGAGCGAACCGTGGGATAAAACAGTGTCATTATTTTATCATATTCTATGTCAGGGACTTCCTGAGCCTGTGCAACGGAAAATGAGGAAACAGGTAGGGATGGAAGTGAAGCCATGGCCAGAAATACATTTGACTATCATACACCATAATTGATTATTACAAGAAAAGAAGAAAAAAGCTGAGAATAGAAAGCAGGAGGAAGCAAAGTTAGTCCATAAAAATTGTCAAAGCTTGCTATTGAAGGAGCAGTATTGATGAGTGGTGAAGGCGTGGCCACACAAGAGTTACAGCCAGGGTAGCCAAGAAATGCAGGGTACCTTATAGATCAAGGTGGGTAAAATTTTTGGTCACAAGCTAGAGGTAATGGACCTTGAGGATGAGGAAGATTTCAAAACCCTCAGGGGGAGGAGGATTTAATGAAGGACAACCACAGCAATGCTTGAATTGTGGGAAGACAGGACATATAGTTTGCATGTGTAGAAGTAGAGGGAACATACAACATAACTCCCAAGCTCCACAGTATAGTACAGAACCTCAGGAGTATTATGCCCAAGATCACACACAGTATCAGGCATGCGCTCCGCAAACACAGCAAACGCAGCAGATCCAGCTGCAAACACAATTGCCACAGGGAAACCACAGCAAGCGCCTATGCAAACACAAGTACAGACCCAACAACCACAGTACACTCCGATGCAACAAGCAACTGTGCCACAATGGAAGGCGAATGCAGAAGCCACACAAGTACCCACACCCAGGATAGGGAGTGTGACAGTAGTGGGAGGAAATCCTTTTACACGTACAGGGATGAATGTATAGCCACAATAGGAGAGGTCACAGAGTGACTTGATGTGTTCAGTACTATCTATGACACAAGACCCACAAGAGGAATCAAGGGTCAGGGTAACAATAAGAGGCAAGACATTTTTATTCCTAGTAAACACGAAAGTGACTTGCTCCTGTGTACGAGAGGGAAAGTACCCAATGTCTGGGACTGCCATTAATGCGCAGGGAGTCCCTGGGGCTACGAGTTTGGTTCCTTTTATTGACAAATTACCACTTTCCATAGGAGAACATTACGTATCAATGCCACTATTATATTCACGGCAGACACCAGTTTACATATTTGGACATGCCATTGGGGCGGTGCTTGAGAAGCACACGAGTGGAGTTGTGATTTGAGCCTTCTAGGCAAACTGCCGCATTGGGGCAGTGCACAGAGCACACCCGCATTGATGGTGGTGAGCCAGAGAGGCTAAGGAAAAGATTCCATTGCACTGTTATGATTTGGAGACATGGTATTTGAGAGACAGTACTAACATTGTGAATTGCAAAATTGTAAGGTAAAGTTGAGGTAACAAAATCCCGATTTGAGGTCCCTTAAATAGTGACAAGTGTTACATAAGGTGATGGAATGCCTTGTGAGTATTCAGAAAGTGCAAGTGCAGCAAGGAAGAGGGCAGTGGGGTAGGTGCTGGGGCGTCCATGCTCGTGGGTGAGACACAGATGAAGTGCAAGGTATGGTAAATTGAGTCTCGGGAGGATAGCTCAGGGGCAACATGCTCACCTTGGAAGCAAGATGACACGGAGCAACACAGGTTCGATCCCTGCGTCCGCGCTTAGAAACCTTTGGGTATTAAGTGTGTTATTAATAACCAATCATATCATATATGGCCTGGAGTCGCATTGGGTATAAAAGTGCAAGTCTTCAGGGTGGAGGTTGTGCCGAGCCCAGTGCGGAAGTAGACAGAAGCTGGAAAAATTGGTTGTGAGTGGTCAGGGGCCGAGAGGATGCATGAGTGTCTAAGACACCAATTGCAGCAACTGTGAGATTAGCAGAGGAGGGAAGAAGGGAAAGAGGAGGAAAAGAGGAAAGTCTTGAGGTGCGTTTGGAATTTAAGAAGGTCCTGCTCAAGACGTAGAGGGAGGGGGAGGCTGTTCCAAAGGAGGAATCAGCTCAGGAAAGTGAATGACCTCCTGCTCTCTGTTTAGCGAAACGCTTTACACACAAGGAGTTGGAGTTGGTGCCAGAGGAGCATAGAGGTCTGGAAGGAGAGTATTTTGTAAGAGAGAGTTGCAGATCGTATACTCGCTGGCCCCAGATAGCCTTGTGCATGATGCAGAGGGATTTTAATTTGATCCGTGCAGCAACAGGGAGCCAGTAAATACTTTCTAGGGCAGAAGAGATGCAGTGCCTGGGCTTAAGGCCAAGGATACGTCTTGCCCCTCTTTTGTGGATTAGCTGAAGGGGTCGCAGAGTGGAGGAAGGAAGATTGAGGAGGAAGCTATTGCAATAGTCAAGCCTAGAGAGAAACAGGGCTCAGGAAACATTGAGCTTCTGGGGGAAAGTGAGAAAAGGGTGAATTCCTTTGAGATGGGAAGAGTTGAAAGTGGGACATATTAGCAATGTACATAGACAATTGGTCAGGGTGGCCCCCGGCCAGAACACACTGACAATTTGATAGTTTGAGAGCAAAGGTTGCCCTCTTGTATATTAATACAGACAATTTGGTGAATCAGACATACAGGATAGCATAGTGAACCTAACACATTCCTAACAAAAACAAAACAATGTGTTGAAAAGATTGATACATTTTCAACAGTACATTGATTGACAACGTATAGCCCCTTGCATCTCAAAAGGAATATAATAGAGTAATCTTGAATTAAACATCAAACATTTTATGCCCACCGGGCATAATTAAACATTAAGAGTCGACAAAATAGTGTTTCGGCCTATAGCAGTTTGAATAGCTTTAAGTATAACACCCTTCATCAGGACAGGAATTGTCGTATAGCTTCCTGACAGCCAGTAGAGTAGATCTACAACAAAATAAATATGTGACAAGTCAGTGTTCTTTATCTGGGATAGACATAAAATAAATAGTTCTGTGAGTAGCTAGAGTGAAACCCCCACGGGTTAACAACCTTACCGTGCTCAATTGTAGTGGCACAGGATGTTCAATGGAGCAACCATGTAGGTGGTGGTTATACTGGCACGGCCAAATTACGTGCTTGTATAGGCACTGGTGATTAAGTGAGTGACCTGTAGAAAACACTGGAACAAAGAAAAGAGAGGGGGTAGGCTATTCTTGCTAGGATCCTCTCTGCTGTTAGAAATAATCTGTATGCCCAAAGGCTACGGGACTTGAGAAACTAACTTACCCTCGCTGAATTAAGAGAGAAGTACCTCAGTGATCAGCGTGCCATCAAAGTATCCTTCTGGGTGGCTGTCAAAGCGGCTTAAAAATTGCTCCAAAATCAATGAATGCCGGATGGTTACAAATACGTGTTATTTCTCAACAGATAGAAAATCTGGGGTCAATGTCGAAAAAGATTGACGAAGACAGCCAAACAGTGGATCTTATAGACTTGCTAAAGCAACCTAGTTTGTAGCCAGGTTAGCAAGTGCTTTTAAAGAGTTTTGTACGCATTTGGAATAAACCCCATTTTGATATACCTTACCTAGTAGGGCGGATCCCTATACCGCTGTGAAAATCGAAGGAAGAAGAGCTTGGCTGCACTTGAATGACGTAATCCTTTTCAAAGAGGAGACCCTCACCCCTCCTGCACCCGCCTACAGTAAAGCAAGACAAGACGTTCCATGAATGCAGACGAGATCAGCTACCAAGAGCCAAAACAAAGAACAGATGGAATTAATACAATTTGGACTATCTGATATTCCCAAGTTCGAAGGGAACAAACGAACCTTGCAGTGTTCACAGACATTCCAGTTTGGATAAAAGAGACATGTGTTGTCCAGCAAAGAACACAAAGACTGCACACGACACTGAAACTGTACATGCATTTCTGCATGCTGTTTTCATATACATACTTCGATCTTATCCAGCTCTAGTGAGACAACACGTTGATGTTGTCACATTTTTTGCAAATCCTAAAAACAGTCCCATCATTTGCAGGATCATTGTTGCAATAATATTACAGTTCTTGTTATAAAAGTGTGGTTTATAAAGGTGACAGAAATTACATGTTAAATTAAAGAAAATGGGAATCTTCCATTATATAAGATACACATTGCTAGCAATAAGACCACCTACTGTACAGGATATCATTCTACACATGAATATTCTTGCAATACTTTTTGTAGTTACATTTTGCACAATGTGTTCTCTTTACTTTCTCATGCTTATAACACTTCGTCAAATGATGTACTATAATACAGATGGAGTGTTTAGTAATGATACATCTATTTCTATTCCTAACAAAAGCACAAGTGATATTTTCCCTGACATGTACAAACAAATTATTCAACTTAAAAGGGATGCTTGGGAAGATAATGAGGGTATACATTAATATCTTGATTATTCAGCCGATTTAAAGAATAACGTGGTACAGCACATGAAGGAAATGGGGAGGAGAACGTAAAATGAGAGCTACTATGTTTGTTCTCTCATCCCTTATGCCATGAGCTCAGCCAGAACATTAATTGCAAGAGAAATACCTATCCATAATACGAAGGGCCTCAGCCATCTAGAAGCAGGCACATCCAGAGTACGATTTGAAGGAAGATCAGCAACCCTACGATGGATGTCGAAAATAATGTTTCCATTTGAAGGTAGGTACATAAAATATGCAGAAAATGGAAAAAGACCTATTTTATTTATTTATTTTCTTTTTTTTACATTTGTAGAGCGCACTACAGCCCAAAGGCATTGAGGCGCCTTTTGCATGAAAGTGTACGTAAGCAGGAATACAATTAAGACATGCGATTACTTAGTTACATCATATGTGCTAGGTTACAAAGTACAGTTGGGCAACATGGTTGGTTTCAGTAGAGTACAGAGTAAGAGCTAGGACTTAACAGTTCAGACAAATAGCTTGGTTTTTATGGCTTTGCCGAACGCTAGGTGGGAGTTGATTACCCTAATGTGCGTAGGTAGGGCGTTCCAGTGGGTGGCAGTCATGGCTGGGAAGCTGTAGCCCCCTGCACGCACTCTGCGTGCTTTGGGCTTGGCGATCATGTTGGTGTAGGCTAGCCTTGATGGCCTGGTGGATGTTGGCATGGCTATGTGCTGGGCGAGGTAGGAGGGTGCCAGATCATGGGGGCATTTATGAGTGATGTAGAGGATTTTGAAGAAGATTCTCTGTTTAACGGGAAGCCAGTGGATCTGTCTCCTCAAGTCAGATATGTGATCCTTTTTAGGAAATCCTGTGGCAGCCCTAAGGGCGTTGTTCTGGACAAGTTGGAGTTTGGCAATGTTTTTGATAGATGTCCCTCCGAGGAGAGCATTGCAGTAATCCAGTCTTGAGCCGATACTAGCCCTAGCGATGTTAAGGCAGTTCTGTGTGGTTAAGAAGGGACTTACTGCATTAAGCAGTTTTGAGTAGTATGGCGTTGACCTGCCTATTCATGGTGAGATTAGAGTCTAGATAGACTCCCAGGGTTTTAACTGTATGGGACACAGCGATGGATATATTATCAATGATGAAGGAGCAGTAGTTCTTGTCGAGGTTACCCAGGATGGTTGGTGACCCAATGAGCAAAAGCTTGGTTTTGTCACTGTTGAGGCACAGCCAGTTTTCTGCCATCCAGGCTTGAATAGTGCAGTAAATGGAATTAAGGGTGATCCTGTCTGCCTCATACTCACCTGTGAGAGGGATGAGCACCTGGGTGTCATCAGCGTAGTTGGTATATGAGATGCCCAGGGTGTCAAGAAGGTTGAAAAGGGGCCTAGTAAATAGGTTGTAAAGGGTAGGCGCAATGCAGGAGCCCTGAGGCACCCACCATTTAATGTGACTAGGAGAGGCACATGCTGAGTCGGAGAAGACTTTCATGGCCCTTTCCTGTAGAAACGAGGGGATCCACGCACACACCTTAGGGGAGAAGTTGGCTGCAATGGAAAGGTGATGGCAGAGAATATTGTGGTCCACAAGGTCAAACGCGGCCGATAGGTCAAGGAGCAGAAGGAGCGCAGGTTTGCCGGCGTCTCTGATGTCACCCATTTGATTTTTTAGGTCGAGGAGGGCCGTTTCGGTCCCATGTCGTGGCCTGAAGCCAGACTGCCGAAGGCCCAGAAGGCGGTGGTCCTCAGGGAATTTTTGGATTTGCAGGTAGGCTGCTTTGTCCAGAATTTTGAGCAGGAAGGGGACAGTGGTGATGGGCCTGTAGTTCCCAGGTGCCGAAGGGTCAAGGGATGGCTTTGTGAGGAGCGGTCGTACCCAGGCCTCCTTAAGGTCGGATGGGACATGGCCAGACTGGAAGGAGGCATTGATAAATGCTGTCAAAAAGGGGGTAAGGGTTGAGCCACAGTCTTTAATGAGCTGATGTCCCTCCGAGGAGAGCATTGCAGTAATCCAGTCTTGAGCCGATACTAGCCCTAGCGATGTTAAGGCAGTTCTGTGCGGTTAAGAAGGGACTTACTGCATTAAGCAGTTTTGAGTAGTATGGCGTTGACCTGCCTATTCATGGTGAGATTAGAGTCTAGATAGACTCCCAGGGTTTTAACTGTATGGGACACAGCGATGGATATATTATCAATGATGAAGGAGCAGTAGTTCTTGTCGAGGTTACCCAGGATGGTTGGTGACCCAATGAGCAAAAGCTTGGTTTTGTCACTGTTGAGGCACAGCCAGTTTTCTGCCATCCAGGCTTGAATAGTGCAGTAAATGGAATTAAGGGTGATCCTGTCTGCCTCATACTCACCTGTGAGAGGGATGAGCACCTGGGTGTCATCAGCGTAGTTGGTATATGAGATGCCCAGGGTGTCAAGAAGGTTGAAAAGGGGCCTAGTACATAGGTTGTAAAGGGTAGGCGCAATGCAGGAGCCCTGAGGCACCCACCATTTAATGTGACTAGGAGAGGCACATGCTGAGTCGGAGAAGACTTTCATGGCCCTTTCCTGTAGAAACGAGGGGATCCACGCACACACCTTAGGGGAGAAGTTGGCTGCAATGGAAAGGTGATGGCAGAGAATATTGTGGTCCACAAGGTCAAACGCGGCCGATAGGTCAAGGAGCAGAAGGAGCGCAGGTTTGCCGGCGTCTCTGATGTCACCCATTTGATTTTTTGGGTCGAGGAGGGCCGTTTCGGTCCCATGTCGTGGCCTGAAGCCAGACTGCCGAAGGCCCAGAAGGCGGTGGTCCTCAGGGAATTTTTGGATTTGCAGGTAGGCTGCTTTGTCCAGAATTTTGAGCAGGAAGGGGACAGTGGTGATGGGCCTGTAGTTCCCAGGTGCCGAAGGGTCAAGGGGTGGCTTTGTGAGGAGCGGTCGTACCCAGGCCTCCTTAAGGTCGGATGGGACATGGCCAGACTGGAAGGAGGCATTGATAAATGCTGTCAAAAAGGGGGTAAGGGTCGAGCCACAGTCTTTAATGAGCTGAGCAGGGCATGCATCGCCCTTGCAGTTAGACGGTTTGATGGTTTTTAGGAGAGCGATGACTTCGGATTCACTCATGTCCTTGAAGTTGAATTCCGGGGAGGAGTTGATTTTAGTCTCCTTGTTCTGGTTACTGTTCTGAGTGGCAATTTGTAGAGTTAGGGCCTTTTGGTGAGCTACGATTTTTGTTTGCAGGGTATTTAGTTTGTTAAGCATGGCAGATTGGATGTCATTGCACCAGTTTTCAACCTTCAGGAGGGTAGGTGGCAGGATGGACGGGGTTTCCAGCTCCCTAAAAATGGCGAAGATTTCCTTGGTGCCTGATTTAGCATTAGCTATCCTAGTGTTGAAGGAGTTGGCTTTGGCATGGATTATGCCCTATTTACAGTCTTTGGAGATAGTCTTGAAGGCTAATTTGGTTGTGCCATTGGGTTTGGCTTTCCAAGCTGCGAGGGCGTCTCGTTTTTTAGCACGCAGTTGGGGCAGTACCTGGGAGAACCAGGCATTGGTGTGCTTGGTTTTCTTGGCTTTCCTGAGAGTGAGAGGAGTGATAGAGTCAACTGCTTGGGTGATTGCTAACTTGAAGGTTTTAGCAAGAGTTTCCGGGTCCTGCGAGAAGGGGCCTGGAGTGCGGACACTTTGAGGAATGGAGTGATGTTTTCCGCAGTGAGTTGGCGAGAACTTCTGGAGAGACCTGGAGTGAGGGGGATAGTTGGCATTGGAGGCCCTTTGGAGGTATCAAGGTCAAATTGGATCTAATGGTGGTCGGACCACGGGATGGGTGTGTTTTCAGTAATAAGTACTGGGCAGTTGTGGCTAACCCAATCCAGTGAGCGTCCTTTAGAGTGCGTAGGATGGGAGATGGCTTGCACGAATCCTAGAGTAGAAAAGGCTTTATCCAAAGTGGCTGCGTGGGCGTCATTAGTATCATTGAGGCCAAGATTAAGGTCACCTGTGAGTAAGACTTTGGATGTCTTTTTTAGGTTGCTGGAGAGGGAGTGAATGAGGGAGTCATGGAATTCAGTGATCGGCCCTGGGGGCGATAGACGATGTGAAGAGCCAAAGTCACGTTGGGGGAGAGATTGATTTTAAGTGGGAGGTAATCACAGCTGTGGCCAAGGTCACCTTCCGTTCTCCTAATAGCCAGACTTTCTTTGGCAATGAGAGCTACTCCGCCGCCCCTAGTGAGGGGTCGGTCTTGCCTGTAGATAGTGTATCCATCTGGGATGGCAAGGGCGAGGGCTGAGCCAGATGTTTCATTCAACCAGGTTTCAGTAATAATGAGGAGGTCTGTATTATTCTTGAGTATGAGGTCATGGATATCCAAGGCATGGGCTGGGATAGAGCATTGACCAGACCACATTTCAATGAGGTGGTAGGTGCAGTTCTGTATACAGGCTTTGGGACTTGGGGATGCACTGAGGCGCCATTGAATGTTGGCATAGGAGTAGAAATACCCATGCGGGCATCAGGCACAGTAATAGCAATGTGTGCATCAGGCACAAGCACAGTAGTAGCAATGCGTGCATCAGGCACAGTAGTAACAATGTGTGTATCAGGCATAAGCACAGCAGTAGCAATGAGTGCATCAGGCACAGTAGTAGCAATGTGTGCATCAGGCACAAGCACAGTAGTAGCAATGCGTGCATCAGGCACAGTAGTAGCAATGTGTGCATCAGGCACAAGCACAGCAGTAGCAATGAGTGCATCAGGCACAGTAGTAGCAATGTGTGCATCAGGCACAAGCACAGTAGTAGCAATGAGTGCATCAGGCACAGTAGTAGCAATGTGTGCATCAGGCACAAGCCCAGTAGTAGCAATGCGTGCATCAGGCACAGTAGTAGCAATGTGTGCATCAGGCACAAGCCCAGTAGTAGCAATGCGTGCATCAGGCACAGTAGTAGCAATGTGTGCATCAGGCACAAGCACAGCAGTAGCAATGAGTGCATCAGGCACAGTAGTAGCAATGTGTGCATCAGGCACAAGCACAGTAGTAGCAATGAGTGCATCAGGCACAGTAGTAGCAATGCGTGCATCAGGCACAGTAGTAGCAATGTGTGCATCAGGCACAAGCACAGCAGTAGCAATGAGTGCATCAGGCACAGTAGTAGCAATGTGTGCATCAGGCATAAGCACAGTAGTAGCAATGAGTGCATCAGGCACAGTAGTAGCAATGTGTGCATCAGGCACAAGCCCAGTAGTAGCAATGAGTGCATCAGGCACAGTGGTAGCATCAGGCACCTAGATTGGAAAAGTAGAATGCTCTTATATTCACTCGTATGAATGGAGAACAGATTCAATGTAAGGGCACCTGGCAATACCCTGAAAAACCCAGGTGGGCGTACTTGAGTAAACAAACCTAAAATTTCAGGGTGAGAGGTCACATCAGTCCTACATATTAACACATATAACTGTCATAAGTAATACATTTTTTAACTGAATGTATTTAATAACATTTAACAAACAATGGTGGGGATAGAGCTCCCAGGGGTGTTTAAAATACAATACAAATACGCATAATCCAGTAAACAAGAGCTGGATTTAAATGCAACAAACATAAACAAAAGAACTGCCAAACTTAGTCAATTGTTTCAATTGTGCAGTTACAGAATGAACATAAACATGGTTTTATGGACATTTAGAGAAAAACAACAACAATGCTTGAACTGTGCATTGTTCAGATGGTATAATCGTCAACACAACAGTGTTTCGGCCTAGAGAAAGGGCTGTAAAATGCAGCTTTGTGGACAGGCCTTCATCAGGACGTGTAATGGGGTGGTCCCGGGATCTCTATCGGTAGCTTATCCAGTGCATGGATAAGCAGTAATATCCATCATGGGTGTAGATATCTGGACAGCAATAAGTATGCCAATGAGGGAACACATATGTACCTCAGGCGGTAAGCAGAGTCTTCTTTAGTGGAAATGGTGAAGACACCCACTATGCATAAATAGTGTCTTCTCTAGTTGAAATGGTGGAGACTCTCACTGTGCTTGACGACTGCTAAACCTGGCTGTCCATGTGTGACATGACTTGCAACCGGTTCCTTCTGCGTTCGTCTGGGGCTGAGCTGCACGGCGTCTCCGGCAACGAGAAAGTCTTCACTTCACATACATTCAGTTCAAAAATGTATTACCTGTGACTGTGATATGTGTTAATATGTAGGATTGGTGTGACCTCTCACCCTGAAATTTTGGGTTTGTTTACTCATGAATGGAGAACAGACAAGGACTGTCAAACAAAAGAGACTTGGTTGTGCAGATATATGGGAAACACCAGGATTGCCAGGATGCTGGCAGAGGCCTCAGCTATTGGTATATGGACAGGTTGCCACCAGTACAGGATGGGGAGATGGACTGTTAGCATGCAGTGCACATTTATTGATGACGGGAGCAGCAAAAATAGTGAATGGTGAATGCCTAAAGAAATGGGCTAAGTATTTGAAATTATTAACAGAGTAACTGCTCCTCTAATATTGCTGATTTGGAGGGGGGTGGCACACTCATTTTGAACTGCCCTGAAGTGGCAGCCATTCTTTTTAGGAGTGTCCTTTAATGCCAGCAGTGGAAGGGTGGCACTTCTTTTTGTTCTACCCTGTAGTGCCACCATTGGCATGATGACAAATGCCTTAGAATTGTTTGTGGTGCCCGCAGTGGAAGGGACTGACTCTTCAGTAACCCCCGTGAGTGTGGTCCTTATTGCCCTTTGGTCCTAGGCTGCGTTATGTTATGATCAGGAAGCAGGTGAGTGCTGCGCAGGGCAAGCCGACCCCTGATGCCCCCCGACAAAGTATTTTCTGTGCCCCCAGCCCCCTGTACCGTCTTTGCGTCCCCCTCTTCCCGCTCCTTCCTGGAACACCCTGCTCCCGCCTCCCATCCCGCCCCCCGTTCCCCATTGGCTAACTGGGCCCATGGTCTCGGGTCTAGCGACCCGCGGTAGCCTCCCTGCTTCCTTTACCATCAGGAAGCAGGTGAGTGCTGCGCAGGGCAAGCCGACCCCAGATGCCCCCCCATAAAGTATTTTCAGTGCCCCCAGGCCCCTGTACCGTCTATGCGTCCCCCTCTCCCCGCTCCTTCCTGGAACACCCTGCTCCCGCCTCCCATCCTGCCCCCCGTTCCCCATTGGCTAACTGGGCCCGTGGTCTCGGGTCTAGAGACCCGCGGTAGCCTCCCTGCTTCCTTTACCATCAGGAAGCAGGTGAGTGCTGCGCAGGCAAGCCGACCCCAGATGCCCCCCCACAAAGTATTTTCTGTGCCCCCAGGCCCCTGTACCCTCTTTGCGTCCCCCTCTCCCCGCTCCTTCCTGGAACACCCTGCTCCCTCCTCTCATCCCGCCCCCCGTTCCCCATTGGCTAAATGGGCCGTGGTCTCGGGTCTAGCGACCCGCGGTAGCCTCCCTGCTTCCTTTACCATCAGGAAGCAGGTGAGTGCTGCGCAGGGCAAGCCGACCCCAGATGCCCCCCGACAAAGTATTTTCTGTGCCCCCAGGCCCCTGTACCGTCTTTGCGTCCCCCTCTCCCCGCTCCTTCCTGGAACACCCTGCTCCCGCCTCCCATCCTGCCCCCGTTCCCCATTGGCTAACTGGGCCCGTGGTCTCGGGTCTAGTGACCCGCGGTAGCCTCCCTGCTTCCTTTACCATCAGGAAGCAGGTGAGTGCTGCGCAGGGCAAGCCGACCCCAGATGCCCCCCCACAAAGTATTTTCTGTGCCCCCAGGCCCTTGTACCCTCTTTGCGTCCCCCTCTCCCCGCTCCTTCCTGGAACACCCTGCTCCCGCCTCCCATCCCGCCCCCCGTTCCCCATTGGCTAACTGGGCCCGTGGTCTCGGGTCTAGCGACCCGCGGTAGCCTCCCTGCTTCCTTTACCATCAGGAAGCAGGTGAGTGCTGCGCAGGGCAAGCCGACCCCAGATGCCCCCCCACAAAGTATTTTCTGTGCCCCCAGGCCTCTGTACCCTCTTTGCGTCCCCCTCTCCCCGCTACTTCCTGGCCATTTCCATCCTGGCCCAGGTAAGCGTGTGTGGTTGTGTTGCCCTGCCCCCCCATGCCACCATTTTGGGGCTAGGAGGCCCTTGCTGCCTCCCTTCTGCATGGCAGCTTTCCTCCCGTAGTCCCGCCCCCTTTGTCCTCCTCTGGCCCTGATTCGTCCACCTCCCCTTTATCCCCGACTTTCCCAGGGCAGCCCTCTGCTCGGCAGCCCCTGTGGCGAAGGGCCCCAAGGCAAAGGGCGGCTCCAGGATGTGTCAGCAGGTGTCCGCAGAGGATGCCAAGGAAGCCAACAAACACCAACAAAAACCGTGAGTGTGGCATGGGTGGGGAGTAGAGCAATCACTCTACTCCAGAAACCCCCCGCCACTCTATCTTACCTACCAATAACATAGAGTGCCATAATACTAGCATGTCCACTCTTAGATGGAATTGTGAATGTTAGCATGTCCACTCTTAGATGGAATTGTGAATTTTGGCCTGCGTCGCATCTAGATGGAATTGTGAATGTTAACATGTGAAAGTTGCATTTAGAAAGTGCGCCCTACAGCCTCTCTGTGAATTTAGAAATGTGCCCAATAGCCTCTCTGTGAAAGTTGCATTTAAAAGTGTGCCCAATAGCCTCTCTGGAAAATTGATTTTAATAATGCGCCCAGTAGCCTCTCTGAGGAAAATTTAATTTAGAAATGTGCCCAATAGCCTCTCTGGTAAATTGAATCTAGAAGTGTTCCCAATAGCCTGCCCACTCTAACCTACATTTCAATGGGCCGCAGTATAACGTCAACTAAGGATTGCTAGCATACGCCACACTTAGAAGGAATCTCTAACAACCTCTCTATGAAAATTGAATCTAGAACTGTTCCCAATCGCATTTAGAAGTACGCCGGATAGCCCTGTGAGAAAGATACATTAGAATTGTTTGCATTTAGAAGCTGCCCCCAATTAGCCTCTCTGTGAAAGTTGAATTTAGAATTGTCCCCACCTGCATTAGAATTGTTCCCACCTGCATTTAGAAGTTTACTCAGTTGCATTTAGAGGCTGCGCCCGATAGCCTCTCTGTGAAAGTTGAATTTAGATCTGTTCCCACCTGCATTTAGAAGTGTACCCAACTGCAGTTGGAAGTTGCGCCGGATAGCCTCTCTGAGAAAGTTGAATTAGAATTGTTCCCTCTTGCATGTAGAAGTGTACCCAACGGCATTTAGAAGTGTACCCAATTTCATTTAGAAGCTGCACCCAATAGCCTCTCTGTGAAAGCTGAATTTAGAACTGTTCCCACTTGCATTTAGAAGTGTACCCAGTTGCACCTGAAAGTTGCACCCAATAGCCTCCCTGAGAAAGTTGAATTTAGAATTGTCCCCGCCTGCTTTAGAATTGTACCCAATTGCATTTAGAAGCTCGCCCAATTAGCCTCTCTGTGAAAGTTGAATTTAGAATTGTCCCCACCTGCATTAGAATTGTAACCAATTGCATTTAGAAGCTGCGCCCAATAGCCTCTCTGCGAAAGTTGAATTTAGATCGGTTCCCACTTGCATCAGAATTGTTCCCACCTGCATTTAGAAGTGTACCCAATTGCATTTAGTAGTGTACTCAGTTGCATTTGGAGGCTGCGCCCGATAGCCTCCCTGTGAAAGTTGAATTTAGATCTGTTACCACCCGCATTAGAACTGTTCCCACCTGCACCTAGAAGTGTACCCAATTGCAGTTGGAAGTTGCGCCGGATAGCCTCTCTGAGAAAGTGGAATTAGAATTGTTCCCTCTTACATGTAGAAGTATACCCAACGGCATTTAGAAGTGTACCCAATTGCATTCAGAAGCTGCACCCAATAGCCTCTCTGTGAAAGCTGAATTTAGAACTGTTCCCACTTGCATTTAGAAGTGTACCCAGTTGCACCTGAAGGTTTGCACCCAATAGCCTCTCTGTGAAAGTTGATTTTAGAATTGTTCCCACCTGCATTAGAAGTATACCCAATCTTATTTAGAAGTTACGCCCAATAGCCTCTCTGAGAAAGTTGAATCAAGAACTGTTCCCACTCGCAACTAGAACTGTACCCCGCACCCTCTCTGAGAAAGTTGAATTAGAATTGTTCCCTCTTGCAACTAGAAGTGTATCCAACGGCATTTTAGAAGTGTACCCAATTGCATTTAGAAGCTGCACCCAATAGTTTATCTGAAAGTTGAATTTAGAACTGTTCCCACCTGCATTTAGAAGTGTACCCAACAGCATTTTAGAAGTGTACCCAGTTACACTTGAAAGTTGCACCCAATAGCCTCTCTGTGAAAGTTGAATACAGAATTGTTCCCACCTGCACTAGAAATATTCCATTTTATTTAGAAGCTGCGCCCAATTGCCTCTCTGAGAAAGTTGAATTAAGAACTGTTCCTACCTGCATCTAGAACTATACCCTACACCCTCTCTGTGAAAGTTGAATTCAGAATTGTTCCCCCCTGCATTAGAATTATACCCAATTTTATTTCGAAGCTGCGCCCAATTAGCCTCTCTGAGAAAGTTGAATTAAGAACTGTTCCTACCTGCATCTAGAACTGTACCCTGCACCCTGTCTGAGAAAGTTGAATTTAGAATTGTTCCCACCAACATTTAGAAGTGTACCCAATTGCATTTAGAAATTGCACACAAGAGCCTCTCTGAGAAAGTTGAACTTAGGACTGCTCCCACCTGCATTTAGAAGCATACCCAACTACATTTGAAGTTGCGCCCATTAGCCTCTCTGAAAGTTGCTCAACTAGTAGTATACCCAACTGCATTTAGAAAGTGTACCCAATTGCATTTAGAACCATACCAAGTTGCACTTAGAAGTATACCCAATTGCTTAGAAGCATCAATTAGTCCTTGACTAGTTGAGCCCAGAAGTGTACCTATACGTGTGAGTCACCGACCCTAGAATCACAATCAGAAAACCCTCCTAAATCAACCCAAAGCTCACACCAATCATGAGCGCACCAACTCCACCAGTTCCCGTCAGAAACGACTCCCATGGACCCCCTCCACTCTCGATCTGCCCTCCTCCCCCCCTCCCAAAACAACCCACCATCCTCCGCAATCCCTGCCAACACCCTCACCAAACAACAAGCCAGGGGGGCACGATGGCGTGCCAACCACCCCAAGACCACTCATCTCCTGAACCCCACTGCCCGCCCGCCAGCACTGCCCATGCCCGCTCCCCCCACTACCACACCCCACCCTGCAATCACCCACCCCCGCCTTGCCATCATACCCCTGCCACCTTCCCCCCCGACTGCACCCTTTCCCCTCCCTAAAAACTGCGCGCCTAGCCCTAGCGAGAACCGAAGCTGCCTCTGTCTCCCCCTCCGACCCCCCTACCCTCTCTCTCACACCAATCGCAGCAAAGAAAGTGTGCGGACTGGACGAGTGTGCGGACTGGACGAGGGTGCGGACTGGACGATGATAATGACTGGACGAATGTGTGGAGCGGACGAGTATGAGGAATGGACGAATGTGTGGAGCGGACGAGTATGAGGAACAGACGAATATGTGCAACGAACGATACTTAATATGCTTTGGAATGAAGGAAACACTTGAAAACATACATCATACCACACCCCACGCTTACTCTCCCCCTTACACCACCACTCATCTAGAACACAGAGATACTATGACACCATTCGGTATAACTGTTCTCATATCTCCATCTCCCGCTTACTCCACATCACTCTAAGTAATCATTGCTGGTTTCACACCCCCAGCCAGGTGTTCTCCTCAGGCCTAACGCAGCCACACTCGTTCTGGGTAAAACCGACCAGAGCGAACACATACTCCTGACCTCTCAACCACCACACCCACAGCTAAGAAGCAGCTACCACTCGATTTCCGCACCAGCTGCACACATACCTGGTGCGCACACGCACTTTTGGACTCCCTCTACTCTCTCTACTGACCTGAACTTCGGTTCCCAAGGGCGTTCAACCTACCAGCGCCTTCAGACCATACCAATGGTATATAAGGCGCTATATAAATGCAAAATAACAAAACATAACATAACATAACATGTTAACACCAGTGGCCTCACGGCTCTGATGCTTGTCCGGATAGTGCCGCATTGTTACCCTGCCCCGGGTTAAGCCAACGATGGGCGGGAGGAAAAGGGGAGAAGATGTGAGAAGTGGGAGTAGGCTAAAAACTAACACACAACGGTAAAGAAACACAGGGGTGAGGAGGAGGGGGCTTGTGTGTGTGTGTGTGTCTGACTGAGAGGCACCGCAATTTCCTGAGAGGGCAGTTTCTTGTACTTTGCGCGGCACTAGCAATGTCCAGAAATGGAAGTGTGCTCCCCCCTTGCTGCTGCCACCGCATCAGTGAATTAATGTTGTCAGCAAGTGAGTCAGCCAGTCATAAAGATTAATTTTGGAAATAAAATCCAAAAAGGAACGCAAATGCCGAAGAACAAGTGTGGAACCGTTTATGTTCAAAGTTCATAAAAGCAGCACACGTGTAAAAGGCTTGACAGGCGGATGGTGTTCATCCGGTGCAAGGATCACAAACCAGCAACAACATCCGGGTTGCAATGTGCTCATAGGACAGACCATGTGTATGCAGCAACAGATGAGCAATTCCAATGCTCGATAGAGGGAAAAAAAACCTTCCTCATTAAACAACAGAGAACGCGAGGGTTCGTTTTTCCAAAAGATAATGTTACTTCTTGAAACTTCCTCCAGCAAGGTTCCAAATTCTTCCATCATAAATATCACTTTTAAATGGAACTTTGCTGCCTATAATTTGTATGCAGTTACCCTAACGGAGGTTTTGTCTATAATTGCCAGCACTGCGAGCTGGGAAACGCTCTTGCTGGTGCCATAGCCCGTTGTTTCCTGGAGGAGGCGGGGCTGGGGGCACACACGTCACGATCATGTGACTCCGGATCCCCTGATAACGAGGAGACAGCCGCCCGAGCGGCTAGCTTTGCTGCCTATAATTTGAATGCACTTACCCTAACGGAGGTTTTGTCTATAATTGCCAGCACTGCGAGCTGGGAAACGCTCTTGCTGGTTCCATAGCCCGTTGTTTCCTGGAGGAGGCGGGGCTGGGGGCACACACGTCACGATCATGTGACTCCGGATCCCCTGATAACGAGGAGACAGCCGCCCGAGCGGCTAGCTTTGCTGCCTATAATTTGAATGCACTTACCCTAACGGAGGTTTTGTCTATAATTGCCAGCACTGCGAGCTGGGAAACACTCTTGCTGGTGCCATAGCCCGTTGTTTCCTGGAGGAGGCGGGGCTGGGGCACACACGTCACGATCACGTGACTCCAGATCCCCTGATAACGAGGAGACAGTCACCCTCGTGGCGTTAAGCCCGATAGGTGTAAAGGGCGCCAACTGTTTTGCGGCTGTTTGGAGCGCTGTGGACGCAAGTATAAACGATAAGAAATCTGGGAGTAGATAAATTGTATTGTTGGTGGTCTGGACTTGGCGTAAGTGACCAAGATCGCAAATACACCGCAATACAACCAGCTGGTGGGGGGAGAGTCGGACTAAGGCCTGCTCCTTAAGCTGTCGGGCGTTCCAAAACCAGGTGGATTTGTGGTATTTGACAATTGCACCCATTGCTTTTATGAGACTAGTGTCATATCTGCTCTATAATAGTGGTGGATAGCCACTCCTTATTTTATCTTCTTAATACTGATTCCATAACGCCGAAAATATAATAGGGGTCTTATTATATAATACAAGTTTTAAATTGCTTGCTTTTCCTGAATATTTTTACACTTTGGATTTTTATATCAGTTTTTTCTATTGAGTGCGTTCTCTGTTTTACCACCCATAGTGATAGGTGTGTATCGTGAACATTGTTCACATTTTTGAATTGGTGATTGAATATACAGACCAGCAATATTTTATCTGACCTACTGGTTGGTAGGTTAGAAGGTGGTATTCTATAAATATTTTGTACCTTCTATTACTATGGCTCCAAACCCATGTTCTCATAATCTTAGGTCAAAAAAAGGTAAACAAAGTACACCAATAATTAATATAACGGTAGAAACCAAGAAGGTGGGGAAAAGAAAAAATAATAGGAAGGGAGAGAAGAAGAAGCCTATTGGTGAGTTTAAAGATGCACCTAGTCAACCCAAAATATTTAGTTTTTTAACTATTAAAGAAAAAGTTGTGGTACCTGATATTGAACAACCCCACCCACCTCCATCTAACAGTTCAATGATTGATAATAACTCTATGGTGGCACTAGTGCACAATTTGAGGCGACAATCTATGGGAACAGATAATGACCCAAACCTTTCTGCAGTTGAGGATACTGAAATGAATAATATTATTGGATCTAATCTATCTGATACTCCAGATTTAACTAAATTTGCACAAGAAGAAGATGCTGGCAATGAGGGAGAGATGTCATGGAACCCTACAGAAAACTCATTTAATAATTCTATTAATAGAGATATGAGTGGGGCTAATGAAAATTCTCTTGAGGTTGGAGAAAAATTTGACGCACTAACCACTATGATGGATGTTTTATTGACCGTTTGTACTAAGTTGCTTAAAGAACAAAGGGATATTAAGGAACTGGTACAACAGAATATTGACAATACTAGATCTCTCGAGACTGGGATAAAGGAATATTGGGGGGCGGGGAAGTATCCAATGGAAATAAGTGATGATTTAGGAGATCTGAGAAAATTGGTCCTAGCGGCCGAAAACGAAAGTAAGAAAGAATATGCTCAGCATAATCCACCCCCCCCATGAGTTGTCCAATCCTAGGGATAATATACCAGAAGAAATAACTCCAAATGAGAGTGTTGTTGAAGTAACAGTATCTCAAGGTTTGAAGAGACGCACTAGGCGTTAAAGGAAAAATAGAAGGCCCACTCGGAAAAGGGTGGCGATGGCTAAAGTCATAACTACTTAAAAAATCAAAAAGAATACGATGGCTCTAGCAGCTATGGTTTCTCCAGATTCTGAATGTGTAGAAGTGGTGAATCACTTTGAAATTATTGAACATCAGCAGAAACTGGGTCTAGGCAAAAAAACGAAAACAAAAAATGGGGATCTACAGAACTGGTTAAAAAGTAATAAGCAGGTGCGGGAGGAATTAGGACCCAAGGGTATGGTTCCTATGGAAAATAATTTTAAATATGTCACAATACCTCAAAATAGTAATGCTATGTCCCTCACTAAAACAGAGCAGTAAATATATATTAGGGAGGTGGAGCGTCTGGCCATGCATAGTAATTATAAAATTGGCATGGCAAACTCTGTTGGAATGAAGGAAGAGCCTTTGCTTCCAGTGGGAAAAACTATAAAGATTATAGAAAAGGGTACTACAGACGAAAGCCCCTTTTTAAACCAGACATGGTTATTGAATAAATTGTCATCTATACCGCAGTTACAAAATATTAATACAGGGGACATCGAACCCATTATCCTACCAGAAATTGGAAGTTGGGAAAATTGGGTTATTGTCCGATTTAGATCTGCGGTGTTTGTTGACCTTATACGGGAGAATTCTAATGGAATATGGGGGAATGAATATGAAATAGTGATATGTAATTCTCCCATATATAAAAATATTGGTGCAGTAAATAGGGGCTTTGAGGGGCTCCCCTCGACTTATATGGAATCTGGAAGAAATTTAAAGGAGATAACATTTTTGGAAGGAAATATCCCACGCCCAAACTGAGATGAGGTATGTATTAATGAATACACTCTCCTCTCTTGGAATTGCAGGGGTTTTAACTCCCTTTTACATAAGGATGGAATTCAATTACTCTTGGAGAGTGACATTTTTGCCCTCCAAGAAACTTGGATCACTGGGGAAATTTTATTGGATGGATATAATATATGGCATAAAGCAGCCGATAAAGGTGAGAAGGGTCGTCCTTATGGAGGGCTTTGTATTGGGATAAAAAAATTATTATAATTATAAACCATATGAGAAACATGGGAACCTTCGGAATGTCATGTGCGCATCTATTAACAGAGGAAGCTCTACAAGGAAACCTCTTCTTACAAATATCTATTCTCAACCAGGTGGGGATAAAATTCAGGAGATTGAGGAGTATCTCAACTTAACTCTCGATAGTTGGATTTTAGAATCACCTGACTCTGATATCTGTATGGTGGGAGACTTTAATGCCCATTGTAATATAGCTATAAAGGATATGAATAGGTGTAAAGAACTGTGGGAGGAAACAGCTATAATTGCATCAATAGAATTACAGGATTGTCTCGGGGTTGGGGGGCAAAACCAGCAGACCCTATTAGGCTGTCGATGGATGAACTTGATGTCTGACTGGGGGCTTACGTACTTGGAAACAAATATAGGTACAGGGGATGGGAATACCTGGACAAATGGAAAGGTTTCCTATAGGCTAGACTACATGTTCATTAATAAAAATCAAAGACTTTCGAACATCTCTTTCGAGCATGTAGATATCTTGCTGAGTGATCACGCACCTCTTAGGGGTAAATTTAACTACGACCCAGGAATCCAAAGATGGGGAGTGGGCAAGGAGATGAATATACAATTTTCAGCAAGTGGAAATAGGATTACTTGGTCTGATAAAAACCTAGCCCTTTTTAATGGCTTGTTTGACCGTTTAATTACTGATGGCCATGATATTGCCTGTAATGGGCTTAATTCTATTACCAATCTGTTGGGTATGATACGTCGTACAAATAGTAACATTATTGTGAAAAGTACAAAGGGGAAAAACTACACACATAAGTTTGATCAAGCAATTTATGATAGAAAAAAAGAGATGAAGCGCGACATTCGAAAACTTAAGCAGATATGTGACTTAGATGATAACGAGAGAAGTAAAAGAATCAGTAACATAAAGACGCACTATAAAAATTGGATAAAGGATTATAAATACAATACCAACAATGCAAATTGGAGATGCATATATAAGTTATGTAGAACTCATGACTCAAAAAAATGTTGGTATCTCTATCGACAATTTTTAATGAAGGAAGATAACAGGGAAAATAATGATGTTGGCCAGGAGGTTTGGAAACAATATATTACTGATCTCTTTTTCAAGACCAGTCACATATCTGCAAATATTAGCTTAAACCCATGCGGTACGGCCAATTTCCCTTTTGATATTACAGACATTCTTAAAGTGATTTCAAAAATGAATTCCTCTTGTGCCCCAGGGCCGGATGGGCTGGCCAACATTGCTATAAAACAAAACCCTAAGAAATGGGCAGGTATTTTTCTCCGACTATTTACGAGCATATGGGAAACAGGTATTATACCGGAAAGCTGGAAGAAAGCTATTGTTGTCCCTATTTTTAAAAAAGGGGACAGAAAACTGCCGGATAATTATAGACTCCTTGCAATGGCGGATAGTAGTTGTAAGATCTTTTGCTCCTTGTTAGTGAACAGCTTGAATAATTGGATAGAGGATAATAGTCTTCTCTCTATTCAACAAACAGGCTTCCGAAAGGGATATAGTACCCTGGATAATCTGACCATGCTGAACTACATCATAGCTAATTCAAAGAACAAGGGGGAAAAATTATATGTATGTTTTGTAGATTACTCGAAAGCCTTTGACTGTGTCAATAGAGGTCTTTTGTGGGAAAAATTGAGAGGTAAAAAGATTTGTCCAAAAATCCTTCATTTTTTGGAGGAAATGTATAGGGATACTACAGTGACTATCTGCTTGGGTAAAGGAAGGATGTTGTCATCTGAGATTAGAACTAATACTGGACTCAAGCAGGGTTGTGTTACCTCCCCCATACTGTATAATCTATATGTGTTAGATATGTGGGAGAGTTTTAAGTTCCTAAAAAATTTCCCACCTATTGTGGCTGGGAAACCAATATGCAGACTTATGTATGCAGACGATACAATCCTCAAGGATAAAACGCCATTAGGACTGCAAAGAATGTTGAATGGTCTGTCTGTTTATTCGGAGGCAAACAACCTCAATATTAATATAAATGAAACAAAAATTATGGCCTCCGGCGTTACTAAACAGGAAAAGAAAAGGCTTATCTCCAGATGGCATATTAATAATATTGAATTGGAGGTTGTTGATGCCTATCCCTATTTGGGGATGCCCATCCTGAGTAAACCATGTATTAACTTTTTTCAAGAGGTAGTTAATTTGAAAATTTTAAAGAAATGGAATGTGATAAGGAAATACATGGCTAGTAAGGGTGGTCACTCCATTGAAGGTTTTTTAGAAATATATAAGAGCTGTATTATTCCTGGAATCATGTATGCTATAGAAACCGTGGAAAGTAAATATCTGAGAAAATTAGACCAACTCGAAGGGAAGCTTTGGAGGCCAGTTCTTGGGCTATCCAAAGCTGTGCCTATACAAGCAATAAGATGTGAGTTGGGGATTACTTCTCTTTCCACGTGGTGGAAAATAGGATGCTGTAAACTATTTTTTAAAATAATACTGGGGAAAGAGGGGAATGAAAACCTTCTTGGCCTCATAGGAAAAAATAAGAGCGAAGGTAGGTTTAAGAACTCCTATATGGTTAGCTTACAAAATACAGCACTAGCCTTTCTTGAAATCCTAGGTTTTAATGAATTCACAGGGAAGCGGGGAAGGATAATATCGTACGTATTTTGAAAAACCTAATAAAAAAAGCATGTATTTGGGATTTGTGTGAAAATCAGTCCTATTTATATAATATCCCCCCACATACAGTGTATGCTCTTCAAGGCTTTAAACCAGCCACCCCGAAGCAATATTTGTTAAACACGGGTAATAGGACTCTGAGGAGATTTATTTTACAGTTACATATGAATACTCTCCCATGTAATGAAATAACTGGGGCTTGGGTTAATATACCCCGTGCTGAAAGATTGTGTAGGCACTGTAAATTAGAGGTGGAGACAGCAAGACACATTCTAACTATGTGTACTAAATTAAAGGAATGGTATTTTAAAGGCTATTCAAATCTACTTGGTGACCTTCAAAGGATAGAATCTAATCAATTTTGGTCAGTAATTTATGATGGTGAAATTAAGGTTTTTATTGGGGCAGCTTTTTATATTTGGAAGCGAGCAATTTGCTAAATTTTATGTACTACTTTTTCTTATGTATGGATAATATGAAATTAATGTATGTTTCCTGTTCTTTGCTATTGTTGTAATTGTTTTTTGTTAGTGTATAAGGTTTTAATTAACCAATATGCACTTTAAATTTAATTTAAAAAAAAAACAATGTCACTTTTTTTGTGCTGGGAGGATAGCTCAGGGGCAACGTGCTCGCCGTGGAAACAAGACGAAGCGGAGGTTCGATCCCCGGGTCCGCACTTAGAAACCTCTGGGTATTTAGCGCCTTATAGACAAGCAATTAGTGGCACGAGACGCTGCTATCAAGTGCAGAAGTGCACTTATAATATTGCATATGTCCATCTGATAAAACATGTTATGCTACATTTTAAGATAGTTGAGCACCTCCAATATCTGTGTGCCAAGTGCGGTCAAAGCACTGAATGCCAGCAGGGCAGACTCACCCCTTTTTACTACCGAAGTTGACAAACGGAGTAGACCGAAATTAGGTCCTAAGAGCAGCCATTATTGCAGTGCTGAGAAGGGAGGGTGCCATGAAGTGTCCCTTTAAACAGTAATGTTATGCAATGCTATTTTCATAAAGCAACATATTTGCCATTTGCATTGCCTCTTGGCGCTGTCAGGGGCCTCTGTGAGTGAGGCGAGGCACAGTCCTTTCATGGAGGTTCCTATTGGAAGTAGTAGTGCTATTTAACCAACCCTTGGAGTGGGGTTTGAGCTTGGATAGTTGGCACAGGGTGGGCAGCCTTCAGGGTCCGCCGTGGCTTCTGTCTTTCAGTGTTAGTGGCAGTGCTTCAAGTGGTATCCAAAACCATGGCAGGGCTCCTACAGGGGCGTGGCCGAAAAGGGGGATTGGTAACACTTCCCTGACCTGAAAGCCTCCTGTTAGGCCACAACCTTTAACACCCCCGCTCGATTTTGCAAAAGGGCAGTGACCTAACAGACGGCATTCAGGTCAGGTAAGTATTTCCGCTTAATTGCGACTCTGATCCCCTGCCAGGCACCCCTTTGCATCGATCGATGATCCCTGCATCTCAAGTTAAAGGGGTGCTTGGCGGGTGCTGACACACAGGAAGCTTATACAGGAGAGCGTGAGGCTTTAGAAAACATGCCATTTGGGGTTACCAAGGGACTTTGTGGAGCCCCGTCAGGGCTCCATCTTGGAAACAATTTTCAGAGACTGCCGGGGCCCTGCCCTGGCTAGCCCCAGCCCACTTAAAGCCCTGGTTGGTTCACACGTGTGCTTTGAGCATTAGCAGGGAATGGCTGCAATGACCCAGGGTGATTAGAATTGGGACCCTCTGAGTGTAACCTGCGATATGATATATTCTCCATGGTAGCTGGAAGGCCGTGCACACCAGACAGCATGTTCATTCCGTGTTGCGCCACACCAAGCACGCCCGCCAATGTGTTGAGGCTTGTGTGCTGCATGGCCAGCTCAAAGCTGGAGGCTATGCAGGGCCAAATGTGCCGAGGCGTGATAGGTAAAGATCAAGCGATATTGTATGTGCATTTCTGATACCCATATGACCTTGCAGTTCCGAAGAGACCGATGGCAAACGAGACACGGGCAGGGTTGCCATGGCAAAGGATGACAGGATCAGTAAATCGAGCAAAATGAGACGGAGGGGGTGGGGGAGCGGGGGGCTGCATGCCTTGGGAACACATGGGCCTTTCTCATCTCCCTACTGCTATATATAATGACATGACATCATGACTCAACATTGCATATCATGACGTCAAGATATATCAGGACATATACCATGACAGACTCGACGGAGCATGGTAAGAAATGCCAGGATATAATGGCATATGTTGTGTCATGTCATGCCATGGCATGGCATGTCATGACATGACATTTAAACCAAAAGGCCATGCCTCCCATAACCCTTAGTGCTCACCCCTCTTTTCAGTGCAGCATTCCCATATTAGTTGGCAGGTGCCCGCGCCAGATTCGATTCTCATGCCAGCAGCTGCAGCAACGTATTCACGGACATAGCACCCCGCACCCAGCACCGCGCACCCAGCACACCAACCTACTAAGCATAGCACTAGAGCAAAGGTCACCTCTGGCAAAAAGCATCCTATGCATGTCCTGCACTGTACTTCAATGGCAATGCATACTTCTGATGCAAGGCAAGCCACTTGTTGCGGGCTGCTAAACTCCCTAGGCGCCTTTACCCAGTGCCCAATTACATCAACCCGCAATAATAAGAAAAACCACTCTGGGCACTCGCAGGCAGAACTGATACATTCTTTCTATCTTCTAGAAATGTATCTAAAACATCACATTTGCAAGAAATAAGTATATCACAGTATTGCTAGCATGCAAAAATCATCATTGAAAAATATTTCATTGAAAGATTTGTATTGCCTACACGTATACAATGTGCACGTGTTTCGCCCACTGGGCTTCATCAAGGCTGTATGGATTATTATGCACAAAGTTTCTTCTTAAGAAAACTCCTGTGCATGTGCTAGGACACACTAAACAATCCCAATCACGCAGATACAATTCTGCGAAAATGAGAACGATCCAAAATGACAAATTCAGAGAAATGATAGAAAAAAGAAGAGGAGAGGGGGAAGGGACAGAAAAGAGGAAAGGAGTTGAGTGTCCATCCTGCAATATGGCATTGGGATGGTATTTAGGAAGGAGGGCTATCTGTAAATGATTAGAAGAGAGAGTGTCTATCTTCACACTGCTTCTATGGGGGACTGGCAGGGCCTGGGGGCTATCGGGAGAGCAGACCATCCATATGTTCTAACACATTGAATTATACTCATGTTTGCAAGCCTGTTTCTATTGAGATGCCCTTTTCATTGTCGGCCTGGTATATGATGCAAGCTGGTGCTTTGTAAGGTAGGTGTATTGCACAGAGCGCACATTTAGTCCTTGAAATGCAAATTTGCAGAAAGCACTGCAAGTTTTTTTTTAAAACTGCAGACGGAACAGGGCAAGAGATGTCTTCTAGTCCGGCGCCGGATATTCCAGCACAGCGCTTCTGGTGCCAGCCGTGTCTGCCGACACCTTGGGCGCTGGTCTCTTTGTTGCGGCACCCTGTTGGCCGCGGGATAGCACAGTGCTTGGGGTGACGTGATATTTGAGCAAACCCTATCAGCTCAGTACATGGAGGTGCCCTATGAGTGCAAACTCCAAAAAACACTTGTGTACAGGTGCATTATAAATGCCATATCATATCATGCACTAATAGGTTGCTGAGTCCCGCAAACAACAAAATAATGGGGTTCCTGGGAGTCCCTCTGCCGGACATTAGTCCTGGTTACGAGAGCCTTACCCAGAGTCTTTAGCTCACTCTCTTTCACAGAGGAGAAATATCCTAAACATATCGGTCTTTGTCCTGCCCTGGGACAGTCCAGCACCGAAATGCTAGGAAATTCTCCTCTGAACAAGAGTACCAACAGCATCCCCAGACACATGTTTTGGTCTGGTTGGACCTCATCAGTAGGGTGGAGCTGTGCCTCTTTAATAATAGTGAGCAAGGGGTCCACGTCTGGATTCCCCTAGTAACTTAGGGTAAGACCCAAAGTTACTTAAATATGCAAATTACCAAGTGGGTTCCTGGGAGTCCCTCTGCCAGACATTAGTCCTGGTTACGAGTGCCTTACCCAGAGTCTTTAGCTCATTATCTTTCACAGAGAAGAAATATCCCAAACATATCAGTCTTTGTCCTGCCCTGGGGCAGTCCAGCACCGAAATGCTAGGCAATTCTTCTCTGAACAAGAGTACCAACAGAAACCCCAGACACGTGTTTTGGTCTGGATGGACCTCATCAGTAGGGTGGATCTGTGCCTCTAAGAATAGTGAGCAAGGGGTCCACGTCTGGATTCCCCTAGTAACTTAGGGTCAGACCCAAAGTTACTTAAATATGCAAAAAAACAAGGGGGTCCTGGGAGTCCCTCTGCCAGACATTAGTCCTGGTTATGAGAGCCTTACCCAGAGTCTTTAGCTCACTCTCTGTCACAGAGCAGAAATATCCAAAACAAATCAGTCTTTGTCCTGCCCTGGGACAGTCCAGCACCGAAATGCTAGGCAATTCTCCTCTGAACAAGAGTACCAACAGCATCCCCACACACATGTTTCGGTCTGGTTGGACCTCACCAGTAGGGTGGGGCTGTGCCTCTTTAATAATAGTGAGCAAGGGGTTCACGTCTGGATTCCCCTAGTAACATAGGGTCAGACCCAAATTTACTTAAAATCTACACAAAAACAAGGGGGTGGGGGGTCCTGGGAGTCCCTCTGTCGGACATTAGCCCTGGTTACGAGAGCCTTACCCAGAGTCTTTAGCTCACTATCTTTCACAGAGAAGAAATATCCCAAACATATCAGTCTTTGTCCTGCCCTGGGACAGTCCAGCACTGAAATGCTGGGCAATTCTCCTCTGAACAAGAGTACCAACAGAAACCCCAGACACGTGTTTCGGTCTGGTTGGACCTCATCAGTAGGGTGGAGCTGTGCCTGTGCTGGACTGATATGTTTGGATATTTCTTCTCTGTGAAAGATAGTGAGCTAAAGACTCTGGGTAAGTCTCTCGTAACCAGGACTAATGTCCGGCAGAGGGACTCCCAGGACCCCCCTTGTTTTCTGCAAACATAACACACTGCTTCATGTTCTGAGGTGCTATTGGTTGCTTAAATAATATGTCATCTGAAGCACTTTATTTTTTGGTGCTTCGGTTGACATTATATTAAAACAAACAGCCATATCGAGGTGCGCTGGCCCCAACAGAGTCTGCTTAAAAGGGACATTCACCGAAGGTGCTGCACCGAAATAGCCGGCACTGAAAGCGCTGCGCCCAAACACGGCTTACCAGTATTTTACTCTGCTGTCTGAATTGTATGTCATGGAACAAGGCGACCAGGGTGCACATCCTGGCTTCCCACTTGACTCCTACACTGCCTAATGTGTAATTAATGCAAACTATTTTTGCCCAGAGTGTAAATATTGTAAAATTGTATTTTCAGACACTCATTGAGCCTCATTATAAGTCAGGCGGTAAGGGGTTAATGCCGCCGGTAAAGGTGCCAGCGCCGTCAACCCCGTACCGCCTGATTACGAGGTCCCTTCGCAGGACCCGCTCTGCACGTCTGGTTTTACCAGATGTGCAGAGCGGGTCCCGCGAGGGGAAGAGGGAGCAAACAACGGGCCGCTCGTAATTGGCCGTTGTTTGCTCCCTCTCCCATTCCCATTCAGCCCTATGGGGCTGAAATGGGAATGGGGAAGGTCCGGGTCCGGGTTCCTGAAGGGAGGAATTACCAGGCCCTCCGAACTCGGAATGGCCCGGTAATTCCCCATTTCGGGAACCCGGACCTGATTTTGGTGGCAGCAATGCCGCCAATAGCGGCATGGCTACCGCCAAAGTCGTAATGACGGCCACACTATTTCTGCAATTCCTTCTATATATGTACTGTATTTAACCAAGAAATTGCATTTCCTTGTAATGCGCCCAGATAATGGCGGGTTCGGTGGAAACTATAAATAAATAAATAAACAAACAAACAAACAAACACATTGGGCTTCATTCCGAGATTGGAGGTAGTCATAGCGCTATTTGCGCCATGACTGCCTCCAATAACAGTACCGGCACCGGTCTCGTTCAATGGGGACTTACTGGTGTGGTCCGACCTTTGCGGGACGGGTAAGTCCCCATTGAAAAAAACATTCCCCATTCCCATTTCAGCCCCCATAGGGCTCAATGGGAAGGGGGAAGTAGCTACTAACGGTACCGCTATTTGCGGTACCGTTATTGGCTCTGATTTCCCTTAATGGGTTCCGTCCATAACGCCTGGTAAAACCAGGTGTTAAAGGAGGGACCCGCTAAGGGAACTCATAGTAGGGCGGTAAGGGATTACCGGCACCGGTCTCCTTACCGGTGCCCAGTATCCCTTACCACCCAACTCGTAATGAGGCCCATTATGTGATTCTGGGCAATTCGTTTTACTTCACTGCCTTTGGTCGTTTCAAAATTGGTTTCATCCAGCAGTGATTCTGTTCAGAGTAGGCTGGTGAGAAACCTCACCCTATGTAATAGTCTATAGTGTGGCCCCATACAACACTATAATATTATATAGTTCACATCGTAAGGTGCTTGGCTCCAGGCCTCCTCCTGGCACACTTGCCAGTCATGGTCCTCTCACAGAAGTATGATGTATTACCATGATTACTGGCACATGCATTTTACATATCTGCATACTTACAAGCAGACACATATTCTATGTTCTACTCGTTGGCCTCGGTCCCCCATAACATTTTTCTAAAGCCTCCGTAATGGGGGGCTTCGCCAGAGCTCATTCCCTTTTCTTACCATTCTCAAGACCCTCATTCCTACCATTGGCCACTGAAGTGTTGGGATCACTCCGGTGTGGGGAACTACTGCTTGTAAATCCTGTGTTCTTTGGCAATTTCTTCTGAAAACTGCTGTGTAAAATGCTACCCTTGGGCAAATTGTAAGGGAGCGCCCTCCAGAGCCCACGGAGACGGCCTGGGCCCCCTCACTCTGACCAATTGCTTGTTCATATTCTGGACGGGATTTCTGCCCTGTGGTGGAAAGATACCCATGAGCACAGGGCACCTCACTCAGTTGGGTCCACCCTGGCTTGAGAGTGTGCCAAGGGCCTCCCTAATACGGAACAGGGAGCTTTGGGGGTCAGGGGGCTTCTTACCTAGGATCGGGCCCCCAGCACAGACCATGTGGTGCACTGATGCTCGCTCTCTTCTGGCAGAGAAGCAGTGTGCTAGTGCCATATAAAACACACACTTCAGCATAGAGCCAGGTTGGACCTTCCTTCACTTTCTCTGAGGGTTTGCCTCACTGGGATGGTGTGTTCAGGCTCTCTGGAGGTAATTGTCAGAATCCCTTGCTTAGCCCTTTCTGCGGGAAGTCCTCAATTCTGCCCTTCCACAGTTCGACAGAAATCAACTTCTGCAGTTCCCTGAGGACTCTGTTGCGGTTCAGTGCACCCACATGTGCACACGGTATCTGGCTCAAATGTTAGCTGGGTACCCATTCCCTTGTGAAGTCCTTTATCCGTGGTGTATACACCTGCTTTCTCTATCAGGGTTCTCTTTCTCTGTGCGCACGCGCAGAGGCGGAACTGACGTCCCTCTACCCCCCTGCTCTGCTCGCGTTTAGCGGTGCAGCCCGCAACAGTCTCAATATAGTTTCTCTTGCTCACTTCTCCTTTTATTTCAGGCGGAAGCCTTCTGGGCGGAAACCGCAATCTGCAGTTGGTGAGAGTATGGTATGGCATGATATGATAGGTTATTTATAACGCACTTAATACCCAGAGGTTTCTAATCACGGACTTGGGGATCGAACCTGTGTTGCTTCCGCACGTTGCCCCTGAGCTATCCTGCATAACTATCATCCTCTGAGTCACCAGAGAGGGTTTTGTTTTTGGTGGATGCGAGCTCTATGGATGGGTATATGGCTTGCTGTGTGCATGAACTGGCTCCATGGTGTCTGACACCTTCCATAGGCGTGTGAGTTGTGAGGTGTGGTGTATGGGGGACCCACCGCATCATTGTGACCGACAGGGGCCAAGAACACAGCGTCTGTGGAGTCACACAGCATCGCTGCCCAGATGGCTAATGATTTAACATTTTATCATGGGCCTTCATGGCGACTTTTCTGGCTTATGCATGGTGGGACCCATTTTAATGGTGCTCTCATTGTATCCACCTCAGCATAATGAAGGGTTGAGCCAGCCCTCCCGGGGATTAAAGCCTGTGCCCTGAAGGCTGAACACAGATGTCTCTAGCAAATGCTTAACTTACTGAGCTATCCTGCCGGCTAATAGGACCCTTGATCATGCGGAATCGGGTAAAAGTATATAGTGGAAGCAATACAGTTTCAATGGCGTCACATAAAGGGCTCTAATGGAGAAGGTATTAATGCCCTGCCCAGGAGTGAGTGACCAGTGTGCGGCATGTCAGAAAAATGAATTGCTATACATCTTTGACCATGATATGATATATGATTGGTTATTTGTAACGCGCGCGGACCCAGGGATCGAACCCGTGTTGCTCCGTGTCATCTTGCTTCCAAGTTGAGCACGTTGCCCCTGAGTTATCACCCCAATAAGGGCCCTTCTGACATGTCCCATCACTGGGCATTGCCTGTCATGGGCAACCCAGGCGTTATCCATGCACCGATCATGGATGAGGACTTTATACATATGGAATATGTCTGCATGATTCATCATGGTCCCGGCGTGTCTAAACCTCGCAGGTTCATCCCCAGGTCAAAGGTGCAAAAATGAAGGTTATCCTATGCTGTAAAGACTGCCTTCATTACTTACCTGAAGTCCTTATTTCTCCATGTCCTGCTCTTCCTCTTCTCAGTCCTTGCGCTATGGAGCAATGTCACCTCGTGACAGGCAAGATCCCAAAGGGAGACTTAAGTCAATGGGTGTGATGAAATTACTACTGCTCTGGAGGAGTAGAGGGATGAACAGTGGCTAAACCGCCTAATCGGCCCCAGACTACCACTCGCCCTGCAGTGACCCCAATCTTAACGGTGAAAGAAGCACACACCGGAAGGTATCTTTCTCCTCTTTTGGTAACGTGGAGCGAGAGCCAGGTATATCTTCAGGAGGGGTCTGTGCTGATAACCGTAGCAAACCAAACAGCTTTAGTGCAATGGTTCCATAATAAAAGAATTTCCAAACAACGTTCTATGACAATATCGGATCTTTAATAAAACAGGCAGTACAACAAACTAACTCAAAACCCTACAAACCCACCTCTGTAAAAATAACACTTTGAATGCAGAACTTGATGTGAGAAGTTTAAGGAACTCATGGTGGTAAAAGTAAAGACAGACACACGTGATCACAGTTCATGGGTGTTTATTAAACTGTATAAATAGGTGAGAAGAACGCCTAATCTAAACCTAAATCTATGATGGGAGCAAGCATCGACCATCAAATGAAAAATAAGGCAGTCCGTGTGGCGTTGTGTCAAAAAAAGGGCCTATACTAAGAAAAATCTATTGCCAATTCCTTACAACTAACTACACTAAGAGTGTGTGATAAGGGTTCAATAAAGAAAGAAGTGTTCACAAATAATAAGTCAGGATGTGATTGCCAGAGGTCTCCCTTCCCCAGGTTTTCAGCACGGGACAAGGTGGATCTCCTGAGCACAGCATATACTCGAGCTTTCTCAGCACGAGCCACCTGTTCCATATCAGCTAAAAGGTTCTTCGTTGGTTAAGTCTATTCTCAATCAAAATCTTCTTGCCTTCGAGGCCTGATGTAGGCCTGATGTCTTCACCCTGCGTCACCCTCTTCCGGATGTAGACCCTTCACCAAATCGTATTCAACAAATTGATTAAACAGTTCCTTTTCAATGCACTTTGGGTGACAACTTTCCACCCTTGATTTCCCTCTTTCGGGTTCGGACCCTTTTTAGACGTTCGCCTTGCTCCTTCAGGTTTACTGTGGCTTTTCTTGCATTCACGAGTTTCAATGTCTTTTTAAACAGTTCATCAGGCTTTTGCCCTTGGTTGTCGACTTCCTTCTGCAGGGTTCGCTCTTGCCAACCTTTCCCAAACAGTTCCATATGGGACTTTGGACTTGTTTCCTTCTCGTTACCATCCCTCCACCGGGTTCACTCTTGCCAACTTTACGAAACACAGTTCATTACTGATTTCACCATGCAGGATTAATTTCCCTTCTTCACAATCATCTGTCAAAGACTTTCAACGGTACAGAGGATTTTACAAGAACCCTGTATGACCACTTTGACCTATCTTCCCAAGGCCTTCTGTTTATGGTAGTCTCTTCCTTCGGGTAATCGCCCAGAGTTTTCTGCATGGGCACCTACGTGGTCCCGGACGCTTCTGTTGCAGGCTTTCCCCCCCACTTTCTCAAAAGTTCCTTTAAGCTTTCCAAAGTTCAAATAAGCTGTTTGCCACATTTCGTTCAACACAGCCCGGTTTCTTATCGATTCTCCCCTTGACTCACCGGCTGTGATGAACCACTTGGCTTTCTTCTCCTTCGAGTCAAGGTTGGTACCACAGAGACCAGCGTCTCTCCCTGGCTTGGCTATCAGAGGAGGATGCTCTTGTGTACCATCGACATCTGCTGCAACACACGCTGGCCTTTGTTTGCAGCCTTATGTTTCCATCTGCGGCAGTTTCACAGGCCTTGATAGGAAAGGACAAGGTTACTTCTCCCCTTGTCACCCTCTCGGTATTCACCGTCTTTCATCTCCTCTTGAACTGCTGTGCTGAGTTAGCCCTCACGTCGTGCCGTCTGCCTTGCTCATCCTTTGCTGTCGTGCTTCACCTTTTATCCCTGTGGGGAAGGGAAAGGGCCGTCAGGTGTGTGTGTGATTCTGGTCAATGTCTGTCTTTGACTGAAACTTGCATTGGGACATGTCAGGTAAACGGCTCTGGTGTTAGTCTGTTGTCTTTAGTGTTGTGCAAATGTTTTTGTGTCAGAAAAGGGGGGGCAGTGTTTTGGAATATCCTACGTGGTAGGATGGGGAAAAGGTGTTGAAAGAAGGGGGATACCACGTCTCACCCGTCGGTGTTCCACTCCCACTTCCCAAGGACCCCCCATACAGGTGATCCTCCCCCCCAGGAACTGGATCCAATAGCGATGGCTGTGTCCTAGCCACTTGGATCACAGATCCCCGGGGACTAGCTAGGGAGGCACCTTCAGGTTTCTCACAGAAGGCACTCTGAGTTGATAAGCAGAGGTGTCTAGGCAAGAGATTTGGCAACAATGTCAATAGTTCAAGGTAAGAGGGGCTTAAAAGTCACTACGGTCCCTCAAAGTGGACCAGAGGGACAGTGCCTCTTCACACTACCTTTGGAATCCTGTCTTTTTGGGGCTCATCAGTATTAAGCCAGGCTTCTAGGAACTTCCTGAGGAAGCGATTCAGTGTTGGGTTTGTGATCCGGCCGACATGGTCCAACATGTAGTATGGTCCAAGCATGAATGGAACGTGACAAAAAGAAGCTTTGGAAGGTGATGTCTGTGTTGGTGTAGCTCACAAGTGGGTCAATGTGGGAATCAGGGCCCAGAGCTGTGCCTCGACATTGGGGTTGCTGGGAGGCCCACTCCAGGGTCTCCAGAGCTAAGGTGAGTCCTTAGTTCTTCACTTACACTGGTGGAAGTTGGCTGGCATCTACAGGGGCTCTTTCACTTTCAGTGTAGGTTCCTGGCTCCAGAGCCACCGCTAGCACAGAGGCCTTGGTCTACAGCAGTTCACCCCACCATTCCCTGGGTATGGTTAGGGAGCAGAGCTCGCCTCTGCCTCAGATGCTTCCTGTCTTCACCTCCCAGGGAGAGGACTTTAGGATGGCTGTATCCCCAACAGAGGTCTAGTGAATCCTCCTTCTTGGTTCAGAGATGAATCAAAGAAGGGGAGGGTTTCCTCTCCTTCTAAAAATAGAATGTAACAGGGAATTGGTCCAAAGCAAGCCTCCTGTAAGGGGTCCAATCCTGGCTGTTGTACCAAGTGCCCTTTGCCTTCTGACATCCCAACAAGAGTGCTTTGTCCTTTAGGAAAGGGGGAGGGGAGTAGGAAGAGGTAGCAAGCCCTATCGGAAACCAAAATGGTAGAACCCTTCCCTCAGCCCACCTCTCCCTTCTGGCTACTCTAACTCTGCCCTCTGCCCATGCCTGGTAACTTCTCAGATTTGAAAGCAGAGGTGCAGAAGATTAGAAAACCACCTCTCGCTGCAGGAACTTTGTGTTTCAGCAGCAGTCAGGAATGCAAATTGGACCTTTCAACCTGCCCTGTGATGCTGTAGGGTTGGTGCTGAGGCTGCCTGTAGGCTATCAGCAAAGGTGCATGTGTGCACTATAATGCTGAAATTGAGTATTTATGAGAGGGGGATCTAATTAGCAGACCTCCCTTTCAGAAACAGAATTAGCTGCATCATTTTATACTAATACTAATCATAAAGCTGGCGCTTCCGGCCCCTTGCAGATGGCAATTCATCACTGTGTCACACCCAGACACAGGCCAAAATGGACATCGACTCACCTGGTCTTGAGCCAGCACCATACATTTGGTTTCCGAATGCTGGTGAATCTATTCAGAAGACTCTTTGTGGGAATGTTGATGAAATTCAGAGCAGGAAAGATGAAAGGTGGTGTGAGGGTTCCTCAAAGTGTCCCTTTGGTTTAGAAGGGCAAACATGGGCAGAAGAAGGCAAGGAGACGTAGACTCAGAGTTCATGTGAGTAGAGGCTAAAGCAGAGGGGAGGAGAAGTGAGTATATGGTGCAGTGACATGCTGCGGGCTGTGTGGTATAACCATCTAGCAGAGGAAAGATTTAAGATTACAAATCATTGGGCTGGGACACCATAATGTGGAGGCAATTTGTCATATTTGATCTGGACATTTGTTGTCAGCAACTTTCTGTTTATGGACCATGGAGACTTTACTCAGCTCCCAACTTCAGTTTCACGAGACAGCTCTTGGATAAACACCTGGTCAGACCAGGCGTTAAGGAAGGGACCCGCTAAGGGACTTCGTAGTAGGGCGGTATGGGATTACCGGCACCGGTCTCCTTACCGGTGCCCGGTATTCCTTACCGCCCTACTTGGAATGAGGGCCATTGTATGCTTTCTTTTGAATTTTTTTTAATTATGTTATATAGTTATAAAATAACGTAACTTTTTACCATAATCTTCAATAATACATCAATAAAAATAAGATCAAACATTTCAATTTCGTTGGAGGTACATAAGTGTCAAGACTCGACATACGATAAAACATCACTAAAAACGTAAATAGCAAGTTGATTCATCTAAAACATGATCAAATGCCAATAAAATGACATAAAATGTACATTAACCATTTAATTTCACGAACAAAATAGTTCATCAGTTTCCGTACGCCACATGAAAATGACGAGTAAGAGATTACTGAATATACCATTTCATATTCCGTGTGCCAACCCCTACTGGCCTTCTACCCAGACACACAATGTATAGTATAATGCGTGATTAGGGGAGTCCTGTTCTGGACTACCTCATCCAATTCTGGCAACTCTAGGTGTAATGATTTTAAAAAAGCCTATTACTGCGAGAACAGAAGAAGTAGTCCTTCCCGTCAGGCATGGACCCCAAACCAGCTCATCCTCATCAATAAAAAGTGAATTAGCAAATCTTTTCAAATTGATCGATCGCTTCCCTTGTAGTCCCAGGCAGAAGATAAATAAATGTTTCAATGGGCCTCATTCCGAGTATGCCTCCCATACCGGTACCGACTCCGGTTTGGTACAATGGGGACTTTCCGGTCCATTCCGACCATGGAGGTCCCCATTTACCAAACCATTCCCCATTCCCATTTCTCCATATCCCTAAGGCAATAGTTTCGACGTATAGATGCGCCAGAGCCGCCTAACAGCTCAAAGTAAAAAGCAGTGTGGATTCAGAGTTAACGGTGCAAGGCGGGTCACAGAGAAGCATCGATGACAAATCTGAATAAACCCCTATATTTAGAGTGACATAAAATAACAAAAAAAATGAAGGGCCTCATTCTGAGTTTGGCAGTAATTTGGTGGTAATTCCAACTAACCATCAGCAAAATTGGTTACCGTTACTGCCACTTGAACCCATGGGTTTACAATGGGATTGCATGTGGTGGTAAAGTGGTGTGAGTCCCCATTTTTGGAGTCCACATGACTCTATGGCAGTGGTCTTCAAACTTTTTTGGCCGGGGCCCCCCTGAGCAAAATATGGGCAGGTCGGGACCCCCCAGAAATGCCAAATGGACAGTATATATTGTGCGCCGTCACCTGCTCCCATCACAGTCACTGGGCTCCGTCATCCCACTCCTACCCAGTCCCTGGTCTCTCCCCACCCCATCACACACCCTGGGCGCTCCCACCACTATCCCACGGTTCCTGCCCATTGTGCTCCCACCATAGTCCCTGGGTTCCCCCATCCCGTTCCCAACACAGTCTGAGGGCCAGTGGCGGCTGGTGATTTTTTTAAGTGGGGGGGCATAACTATTTCCCCCAAAAATGCCATAGCGACCGAGCATAGTGAGGGAGCCGAACCAATAAAGGGAGGTTTGGGGGGGGGGGGGTTTCCCCCTGTGAAATTATTTTAAATAATGGGTTAAAGTGTTGCATTGTAGAGCATACTTTTAACACAAAAATTGGTAAATAGCCAAACAGTTTGCAATTGGTGCTGGGGGGTCTGGGGGCAGGCATGACTTTTTTTTTACTGGACATCTATGATAGATGTCCAGTAAAAAGATACCATCCCTGTCCCCTGGGCCCCACTAGGCCTAACACAATGAACATGATTATGTGTATATGCAAGGCGCTGCACATTCATACATCAATCACTCTATCATTCACATGAGCATCCATCACCATACACTCACTCATAACATAAGCATACATGCATCCATACACATGTTTAAATAAAAACAATGAACATAAACGTACCTTCTGCATTGGCTCGCATGTGGGTGCTGAAACGCCCTGCTCCAGGCTGCTCTGTCCGTATGTGCGAGGAGGCGAAGGAGCTCCCCCTTGGACATACAGACATGCAGTGCCCCAGCCAGCATTTCCAATGAGCTATGCAATGCTGGCGAAGCAAAACGCCCAGTATTTGCATGGCTCAGTGAGCATGTGCAGCTGGGGAACTAAACTGAACTGTCAAAGGGAAACAGTATTTCCCTCTGACAGTTCAGCCAGCCCAGGAGCACTCCGTCAGCTGGAAAAAGCAGCTGAGGGAGTGCTCACTGTTTCACTGGGCTGGCTCCTTAGCTCCTCCATAATGGGTGAGGGGCCAATGGGTGAGTGCCCCCTCGCCATTACGGATGAGCCGCCAGGCTCGGACTGGCCTATAGGGCAATGCCTGTACCAAAAATGTAAAATGCTAGTGTGGGCCAGTCAAAATGGGCCACCATGTTGGCCAATGTGGACCAGTTTGATGAGTTACTTAACTATGCAGTTAGTAATTTTAACCATTGTTGCTGAATATATCACAATTTACTTACATTTTAACACAAAGCACCCCCTTGGGTACTATTGAAACAGTGGGCCTCATTACAACCCTGGCGGTAGCTATGCCGGTAAAACCCGCACGGCTGCCGCCGGAGTTGCATCCGGGTCCGGCACTCGCGAATGGGCAATTACCGGGTCATGCCGAGTTAGGCAGACCTGATAATTGCCCTTTCGCGGGTGCCAGTACCTGTAGCTCCCCATTCCCATTTGAGCCCCAAAGGGCTCAATGGAAATGGGGAGCTTGGACGCACCGGCAGCGTTAATAATGGTACTGGTGCATCTGACGAGCTGTGCTCGCGGGTGCTGCACGGCCTGCCAGGTCAGACCTGGCAGGCTGTCAGGCACCCGCAAGCACAACTCTTACTATGGCAGTACGGTAGCAACGGTGCCGTTGTTACCGTACCGCCATAGTTGTAATGAGGCCCAGTCTGTGACTAAAGGAATGAATATCCATTTACAACTGTGGGCCACTTTTTCATTGTTGCCTGAGACAGTTTCATGCTTCAGCCCGACCATGTGAGCCACCCCTGCCCATTTCTTCCAATCAAAAAAAAAACAAAAAAACGCTTTTTTTAAAATATTTAATGCTGAGATCTCGGGACCCCCAGGGATGCACCCGCGGACCCCTTGGGGGTTGCACCCCACAGTTTGAATACCGCCTTTCTATGGGGATTTTGGTGGAATTACCACGCGGTAATACCACCACAGTAATTACGCTCGATCTTTGGAGCTAAAGTGGGGATTTACCTCCAGCATTAGTGCCAAACTTGGGATGTGGCAGAGTAGTAAAAATGGCGGTTATTCCATTACCGCCAAAAAGAGTGGCAGTAATGGAATTACCGCTTTTTCATCGCTCCACCAAACAAGAATGTGGGCCTAAATGCGTTGTTCTATTCTGAGGTACGAATTTCAACAGTTCCCGAGAAGGCTGTTCCGACCAAAGCAGTGTTAGTGCAGTGCAGGAAAATGCACAACCAGCTTCAAAATCCCCCAAAGAGCAGAATCTGCAAAGACCACATTTGCGGGGCTCCAGTTTCCATGGTTGGAATGCACATACATGGTGTCTATTAATGACCTCATTATGAGGTTGCAGGTAGGCCACCTGTGCTACCGGCGGCCTACCAAAGGCCTACCGAATTGCAATGTGTGATTGTGGGCCACTTATTCTGAATAGTAATGAATTGCGCATGTGTGATTGTGGGCCACTTATTCTGAATAGTAATGAATTGCAATGTGTGATTGTGGGCCACTTATTCCGAATAGTAATGAATTGCAATGTGTGATTGTGGGCCACTTATTCTGAATAGTAATGAATTGCGCATGTGTGATTGTGGGCCACTTATTCTGAATAGAATTAAAATCGCATGTGTGATTGTGGGCCACTTATTCCGTATAGTAATGAATTGCAGTGTCTGATTGTGGGCCACTTTTTTATTGGTGCCTGGAAGGATTTTATCCCCAGTCCGACCCTTCCTGAGGGGTGAGATCTGCTCTGTTGGCCTCGCATCTTTGACTCTCTTGTGGAGAGGCTGCCATGCAGAAGCACTTGCCAACACCCCATAGCCTCTCCACGAGGCCTCCTTGCTCTGAGTGAATGCCTGCATCCAAGGGTGCATTTTTCAGAACTTTGTAGGCAGCGCTCTGAAGGGGGCAATCCGCACGCAGCTCGAAAGTGCAGACAAATAACATGGGGGGCAAGGAGGCCACAGGGGTATGGGCAGAACCCATGCTGTAGACAGATGGTCAGCCCTATACACCTCCCCTCTCACCCAGCTTCAAAGAGAGACAGGCAGGATGAGGGCCATAGCAGGTTGCCAAAGCACATTAGCATGTGTCACACCTACCCAGGAGACCAGGGAGGTAGGAAGTAATAGCAGGTGACATACAATGGTCACCATGAGGTGCTCACAGCTGTCAGCACCAGCCGGCCGCGGGAAAAGCCGCCCCCACACACCTGCAGTGCCTAGGGCTAATCTACCATGATATAAAGGGCTGCCCGGTCAGCAAAGAATCACAACCTTTGGTGATCCGAACGGATCACCACAAGTGATCAAAACACAATATGGGTAATGGTCGCCAACCTCTTGGCTCCACTGGTTATACTATTGTACGCAGAGTGCAAGAGCAGAGGGATCTCCAATGCACCGATAACTACTCCTGTATCCTCTGAAATAATTCCCCGAACCAGAACAGGGCGATTAGTGAAAAGCACAGAATTGAACAAGAACCAACACCGTTTTTTGCCCATACCCAATGGAACCACGTTAATCTCTTCTAAATAAATAGGCTTGCCAGCGGAAGAGCAGAATCTCTGGCATCCTGGGAAAGCACCAGAGATCCACTGATCGGCTTCAGATCTCTGGTAGATCACTATGGCCAGCTAGAGCACGTGTGAGCCGACACCCCAATAGCAGGACCCATGGCCACTGAAGAACCAACTTCTCAAGGCGAGAGACTTGGGCGGCACGGGCCTCAGGGCCAGATCAGCAATTAGCAGCAAAGTCATGCAAAGATAGAGACAGATGGCTGCCACGCGGGACACAACCTAACCGAAATGTGGTTCTTGATTTCTGGGCAGGCACCGGAGAGACAGCCTTTGTGTTCTAGAACAAGCACCTTCTAAATAGTAGATGGTTGAAGGTGTTGCGTTCCTAGTCATGTGCTATTCTTTGGGTATATGGACACCTTCTACTAGAACCCTTTCTAATATTGGTACGGGCGTGACCTGGAAGTGATTGTGGTCACAAGGCCATAGGAAAACAAGAATTTCTGCTTTGCCCAGCTGGGACCTCCACCCAGTCAAGACTTCACAGATCTGACCGTGAGCGTGGATCTTTCTAGTGGAGTCCACTGGAGGCTTTGTACTCGGTCCAAGACCAGAAATGGAGATGTTCTGGTTCCCCCGACCGTACACAGCAAATCTCTGAAAATGTTGGGAGTCTGCAACACACTGTGGGACCTGTGTGCTCGGATGATAAAGCATGGTTCTGCCCACACTAGTCTCTCCCATGCAACTTCTGGGAGAGAAGAGGTGAAGGACCCAGCAAGCGTGCCTACATCTCTAAACTGAGAAGAGAGTCCTTGCACCAGAGGAGGCTGAAAACCTTAGTTACCTAGATTTACAAAATAAATCGAAGCCAGCAGGTGCTTAAGGGGAAACAATCACAATGCCCCTGAGCTTGACGCAGATGCAAATCCCAAATGGTTACATTTCTGCAGTGGTCGAAGTGTAACTGTCACACTCTCTCCCCATTCAAATCCCATACCTGGGTCCTTCCTTTCCTCCACTCCACCCTCCAACATTGGGCCTCATTACGACCCTGGCGTTGGACCATGGTGCTATTAGCACCATGGTCCATGCCGGTTACTTACCAACTCTGCCATGGCGGAATGGGGAATTACTGCCCCATTCCGAGGTTGGCGGGGCGGTAATTCCCCATGCCGCCATGGCCCTTCCCCATTCCCATTTTTGCCCCATAGGGCTCAATGGGAATGGGGAAGGCGCTAAGTACGGTGCCGCAAATTGCGGAACCGTACTTAGCACCAAGGTCCCTTTGCGGGTTGGTTAAAAGCAGGCGTTAAAGTCTCCAACCCGCAAAGGGACATCGTAATCAGGCGCTAATGGATTACCGGTACGGGTACCTTTACCGGTACCAGTAATCCCTTAGCGCCAGGGTCGTAATGAGGCCCATTGTGTTTTACAACAGATCTAGTAATACTGAAGAAAACACAGTGAAAGAAAATGGATTTAAATGATCACCATCAGTGTGTCATTGTCCCTCTCAGCATGCACCTTCGTGCAGCCTCCCCTTCACCACCCACCTTTTGCACCTCTTAAAGAACATGGCCAGGCACAGACACACCCCTCCCATTGCCTGCGAACAAGGCTGAGCCATTAAGCTGAGAGTTTTGGCTGCTTGGGACTGGGTTTTAGATCTCAAGCAGTCTATTAAAATAAATAACAATGTTCCAGTACCGGAGAGATAGCGCTGTGCAATGTTGCCCTGACTTGATATCAACAAAGCTCATGTTCGAATCCCCAGTAGAGATGAAACTTTTTAAAACAGTTGCCTCCTGAAACGGTGATATGCATCGCATAAAGTAATGCAACGTTGTCTCGTACCCTTTAGTTCCCACCCAGTTTGACCTCTGCATTGCTGGGAATGGCCATGTAGCACTCAAGTTCAATTCGATGTGGCTTGCCCATTAAATAAGCAGGAAGTCCTGTGAAGTGATGCCGGTAAGAGCCCATCCAGGGCACAGACCTCAGTGAGGTCATGTCTTTAGCCCCTATTCCCAGCAAGCTGATATTATGGACTAGGAGATGGAGGTCTACTCAGGTAGATACGGATGGATGGGATATCCAATAGCAATAGGAAACAGAAAATATGTGCAGGAGATACACTGCTATTGGATAGGAATGCTTGGCTATGGTCTGGGCCCTCTAGGAGCTTCAACCCTACATGTAGGGAACGCGCTTCCAAGCCTAGACCAACTACAGACTATCCAGAGGTTGGTGGTGTCAGCTGGGGAGAGAAGCCCTTAGCTTCGTCTATGGGCATTGCCGTGCAAGCGCGCAATGTGAACAGAGAGCTTCACCTGGAAGTCGGCCCTCTAACGCTGAAGGCCTCACCCATACTGGGGATGAGGGAGTCCAAAGGGGACACTGCCTAGTTGGACGTTTCCCAAGCTAGATTTGTGGGGAGAGCGCAAGGATGCATTTTTTCCTTTGAAACAATAGGTGGGGACTGCGCGACATCTCAAATTGTCCAAGCTTGGGGAATTACGGGTAACCACCCCTGTGGTGCTGCCCCTTTAAGGGAATAGCATGCGGTGGCGTGACGTTGCAAGCCGCCGCGTGCCCTATAAATAAAAGCGACGTTCCCAGCTGTGGTATTGCGACTGGGGAGCCCGAGCCTGACACATCGACTCCTTGTGAGTTCTTGAAGTGGAAGGAGGCCCGAGGCTCACGGAACAGCACGGTGGGGGGCCAGGGATTCCCCCACGACAGTTGTGACGAGGACATGGCCGGACCCGGCGGTGATATTGCAAAATAATTTTTTTCACCGAACGAGGGAAACATCTCTCGTTCTACGCTTGTGAGGAGGGGCAGCCCACGCCCATTTTGTCTCGTCAACACAAACATTTCACACAGCTCTGGTGGGGCCTGTGAGTGCCATCCAGGCAAATTTTTGGACAATTGGACAGCGGACCGCTATCCCCACATGGCCATGCCTGATTTCTGCAGTATTTTGGAATTTTTGGGTGTATTTTAACGAGTAAAGTGGAGGCACTGGGGGGGGGGGGGAGACTAGCTATCCTGGAACTCTTACCCTAGGCCTCACTGGCTCAATTTTTGGACACTCCTCACATGCTGGACAATCTTGGTGACTGGCCACTGGACCACCACTACTACTGCTGTGAGCTGGTGAGTGTTTGTGGACACTGACGAAGGACTGGTGGGGAGTTTTGAAGATCAAGGAGCCCTGGAGGCCTGTGATCCTGGTGTGGAAGGTGGAAGATCAAGTTGGCTGGGTGAAGAAGAACTAAGCTGGGTTGCGGCCCCTGTGCAGGACGAAGGGGTGCCTCTGTGCTGTGACCCATGAGTGCCCCAGCAGATCAGGCTGGGGCACAGGCTGTCCCACGACAGCAAGGACTACCCCCACCCCCACCTCCAGCAATGGCCTAGATGAGGGCCCTGGTGGCTCTCCCACCCATACCCGAGTTTGACGTGTCTATGCCCTCCTTCGAGCCTGGGGCCTAGGAGGAAGTGATGGGTTGATCACCTCGGCATGTACTTACGGGCAACGATGGAAACCAGCGATGACAGCAAGCTGGCCACGGTACACAAGATCTTTGACTCTTCAGACCACGGACAACTCATATGCCGCAGCAAAGACTGCCCTGCACGATTATGTTCTTCCACTGGCTAATGCAGACTATGAAAGGTTTGTGATGCTCTCCAGCAAACAGAAAGAGGACGAGACCCTCGACACCTTCCATGGTTGTCTCAGGAGACTCTCTGTGGCCTGCGCATGGGCCAAAGCTGATGACATGATCAGAAATCAGCTCATCCAAGGGTGCTCCTCAGGCAAGTTGAGGAGACAGGTGTTGACAGAACCTCAGGGCCGGTGCCAGGAGATTTCTGAGGTACGTGCGTCTAGGATGGAGGCGGGGTCCCGCGCAGCCAAGTCGGTAAAAGAGGTGTGTGCTGTGGGTCGTGGTGGCAGGGTTGCCCGAGACCGGCTGCCAATTTCCGCGACAGGGGCGGGAAGCCAGGTGAAGCATGCCTGAAGTGTGGGTACGACCTGCCCCACCCTGGTGAATGCACAGCTCCAGGGAGGCCAAGTGGATGGTGTGGCATGATAGACCATTTTGCAAGGGTGTGCAGAGTGTCCCTGCCGGTGTTGGTACCGAGAGGCCCAGTGCGATCTGGGTTTTTCAGACAGTCTCGCCCTCCAAATGTGGCCCAAGTTGAACAAGGGGGGGAAGGTGCCCAACCCGATGAGGAGGAGGAGGAAGAGGAGAAAATCTTCTTTGTATCAAGCATGGACGCCCTCCAGTCCAAGGGCCGAAGACAGCCAAGGTGCATCGGGGCAGTCAATGACTCTCCGTTATCGGTGCTGGTGGACCCGGGGGCCTCAGTCAATGTTATGTTCGTCAGCATTATGATGCCATTCCCTGCCCCCCCAGACTATCAACTCCGAAGGCTTGTATTTTCACTTTTGGGTGATCACATCCTATTCCCCTGGATGGTGCATTTGTGGCTCGGGTAGGGCATGGAAGCTCCAAGATTAAAGCACGCTTTTATGTCACCCCAGTTAGTACGAACACCCTACTGAGCTGCACGGCGGACGAAGCACTTGGACTGGTGAGCTTTGCATACTCTGTGTATGTGGAAGATATACAAACGATGCTGGAAAAGTACACAGGCCTGTTCCAAGGGATTGGCCGCATGGTGGGGGATCCAGTGCGACTTCACATCGATGAGTCGGTGCAGCCAATTGCCCTCAAACACCACAGGGTGCCATTCCACGAGGGAATTGGTGGACAAAGAACTGGACAACCTGGTGAACCTAGACATCATAGAGGAGGTGGTAGGCCCGACACCCTGGGTGTCTCCAATTGTAGCTGCCAGGAAACCTAAGCAACCTGATTTGGTAAGAATCTGTGTGGACATGAGGCTTCCAAACAAGGCGATCAGGAGGGAACGCCATCTCACACCCACTATTGATGACATAATCGCAGAGCTGCAGGGAGCTCGCTTCTTTTCGAAACTCGATCTGAGGGCGGGATACCACCAAGCCCCCCTGCATCCAGAGTCGAGATACATCACGACTTTCACGACCCACCCGGGTCTATACCGGTACAAGCGACTGAGCTTCGGGGTATCCTTCGCGGCTGAGGTATTTAAAAACATTATCAGGGGGCGCTGGCGGACCTAGAAGGTGTTCTCAACATCAGTGACGACATCCTGGCCGCCAAGTCAGAGGTGGACCATCTGCAGCGGTTGGTGAAGACCTTCAAGAGGCTTCGGTCACTGGGCCTAACACTCCACCGTGAAAAATGTGAGTTCCTTAGGACGAGCATAGAGTTCTTTGGATTCATGTTCAAGGAGGGAGGAGTGTCTCTAGACCCCAGGAAGGTAAAGGACATCAAGGAAGCGAAACCACCGGAAAATGTGTCTGAAGTGAGAAGCTTCCTGGGGATGGCCATCTACTGTGGCCAGTTTATCAAAAACCTAGCATCCAGGTCAGAGCCACTACGGGCGCTCACTAAGAAAGAGACGGCATGGCAGTGGGGACAGTTGGAACATGCAGCGTTCGAGGACATTAAAACCACCCTCATGGAAGAAGACACAATGGCCCTCATTACGACCCTGGCGGAAATCGAAAAACGATGGCGGAAATGCAATACCGCCATCGAATACCGCCCGTTGCAATTATGACCCGTCACCGTAAAGTACGATGCCATTAGCGACACCGTAGTGAACGCCAACGCTAACTGCACCAAGTACGCGCACGCGCGCACTGCGAAACCGTAAATACCACCATGGCGCAACGGTACGGGAATTCTGACCCTAGCGGACATGTACCTAACGCCATCAAGCATGGCGGAAAGTACCATTCCGCCATGGTGAGAAGTACGGCATCGCAAACCAACCGTAAAAGGCCTTACTGAGTGCCTGTACACCACTCCCTGGCCACATTGCACAACTCCTCGTAGGTGCAATGAAGTCAAACAATGCAACCAGTGAAATGTACAAGTCACCCATGCATGCCAACGAACAAATGAATGTAGGGGCTCCAAGTGCCTTGTGAGTGGCCATCCATATTAGCCATGGCACCATTGCCGTACTGATGCAGCACAGGCATGTGAAGCTCCAAGTACAGCAACATGAACTGAAAACTGAGACAAACAAAAACAGGCCCCCCATCGCTTGACACCAGTGCAAGGCAACATACAAAGCAGTATCCTGAGTGAGACTGCACCAGCCCTGTACTCCTGCCAGTAAACAAACCAACCAGCAGCATAAGCATGTACCACACAAGTTGGCAGAGTGACTGAGCAGCCAGGCACATCTCAAGAGGGGCCAATGGGAGCAGCAGGGCACAGATGGCACGAATACAGAAGCCATTCCAATGGACATGACCTCAGTCTCCCTCAAAGAAACGCACGCAAACACAGGCACCTGTGACCAGCCATATTCTGAAAATCACATCATTCCACCAATCCACCTGGCTGACCGGCATCTGTTACACAAAAGCCAATCCCCCTCCCATGAGCATGACATCATTAAAACAGTTATAATGGCAGCCCCTATCCCTGACCTTACTGGCCTTCGTAGGCAAACGCGCCCAGTACAGTACCACGCAACTATGCTCAGAAGGCCGAACCCAAAGCAGATCTCCTCACAATACATCGCTCCACAAATAGGAATATGCTACATAACTAGCAAAGAATAACGCTACAAGGTCAATATCATAATCAAAATTTAATGCACAACAAAATCACCCGGGCCATACAGCTATTAGGTCATGAACTCCAAATCATATCTCATAATTGTGGGCTGCATCCGCAATAAATTAACAGCTTCTTCTTGTGTGACGCCCTGTTCCTCCATGGTACACAGGGGCTACATCCACGTTCAAAAAGGCAACATGGAAGCGCCTAGAACCGCAGGGCCATCCCATTAGGTAGGCACTAGTCCAGCTGAAAGCTCGAAATGTTGCTCCTAGCCACTAGTACTGCGTAAGGGCATGTGGGCCATTGGCGATCGTCCCATAAGATCGTAATGGTGCTCCACTGATTAACACGAAGCAGCAGGTGTCGGGAGTAAAAGCCATCTGCAGGAGTGGCATACAGATGGAAGCGTCAAAAGGGGAGGAGATACCTGTCACCCAAATGAAACGAAAAAGAATAGTATGGGCATCTGAACTCCATTTGAATTACTCACTTCAAAGATCACACTAAATCCACAGCCATATGCATGCTAGCCCACTCAAAAGGATTATTCGCACCCAATAATCACTTGCGCATCATAACCATATAAATCGAGGTGAAAACACTATTACAAACGAGTGTTTGTGTGCATGCGTCTGTTAAAACAGAATCCATTAGATGGGATTAGTAACGTGCATAGACACAAGTGTTTGAAGGCGCGTCGAGACAGGGAGGGTTCAACAAGGGCAGATAGACGATGGTCCCACTATGGCAGCCCTGCATCACATAGCGCAGAGGAAGTTGATAGATTCCAAAAAGCCATGTACATGGCAGACTCTCTATTAAATCATCTGTCCATGCATCCATACATCATTCCCTCATCCCGGTATAAAAACGCCTGATTATTTACTCACATAACATTAGAAATTTCCATTGAATCTGTGCTAAATGCAGTCTGCAAAATCCACTGTGCTCCAGGCCGGAATTCTAGTGTTGTGAAGTAACATGTATTTGGGAACGTCCTGCCTTATCCTCCACTACGCTATTGCGCATCCCATACTATTCATATCAATCATTGCATTCTCGGCATGGCCCCTGTCCCAAGGACATTAAACAATAGAACTTTCTATCTGCAGTCAGACCTGTGGGCGTCTCCTCGCCGCTAGCTGGAAACCGAAAGCCCTGTCCTTCGAATTCCTCATTTGCAACATCACGTCGAAAAGGCATCTGTGACCGCTTGAAATCACAAATCCATCCATTTAGTGCGGCAGTGTGTGAAAATGGCAACTGGCTACACTCACAAATGGGACGCCCCGCCCGTCGGTGAACCGCGGTACAGCGCTGCATGAGGGTCCACCGTTAATCGAGTACTACATTCCACGGACCCTTCACAAGTATGTTCCCGACTGCAAAGATAGTATGTGAAACAATGGGAGCATAGCAGATTTAACATATGAAGCAAGATCTCACTGCCATCGGGATGAAATACATGATTGTAATAGCAAGATGCCATGCGTCGATTTGCAGCGTTGTGTGCGGGACGTGCTCGCCCAAAGGGGATTGCAGCTCTCACAGGTGGAATGAATCACCACAGGTGGAGGCTATACAGCTTGGAAACACATACATTGCACACCCAACCCCCTCCCACAACCACACCCACTCCAAAATGCTACCGACAGGACTTGCGATGTTGGCCCTGGGGGACCTGATAGCACTGCAAGTACTCCAACTTCAAGAAGAAGACGAACACCAACTACTACAACAACCGGCCGCACAGAGGAGACGCAGGAGGAGGAGGAGGGCAAGGCAGGGCCAGTAAGGCCCACCAGCACAGCCACTACCACCACGCAGGCAGCCCGCAATCCCACGCCTCCGAGCACATCCGTTCAACCTCACTGATGAGCAGATCCACACCCTCTACCGTTTGGACCGGGACACCATAACCGCCATTGTGGACATGACACACGCTGACCTTGTCAGCATGATAGATAGCCCAACCGCCATCCCACCCCTACTGAAGGTGGTGTCTGTACTCCACTTCCTGGCCACAGGCACCTACCAGCACACAGTCGGACAGTTGCATGGCATTTCACAGCCACTGTTGTCACGGACACTATTGCAAGTGCTCGATGCCCTCCTGAAGCACGCAGACGACTACATCTCTCTACCACGCTCGGACCAGGAAATTACGAACACAAAAGTTGGATTCCATGCACTTGCCGGCATACCGGGTTGCATTGGTGCCATCGACTGCACCCATGTGGAATTGGTTGTCCCACATGCCATGGAGGCCCAGTACCGCAACCGAAAACAATATCATTCTCTTAATGTACAAATGGTGTGTGACTCAAACAGGATCATTACACATTGTTGTGCCCGATTCCCTGGATCAACCCATGATTACATGGTCTTACGGAACTCTACAATACCACGCTACATGGAGCGACATGCAGGGAACAGATCCTGGCTACTCGGTGAGTCTCATTTCATGCATGATAATGTGGGGTATGTGATGCGGCAATGACCTGCCAGGAAGGGGGGGGGTGCTTACGTAGCAATGTCATTCCTCAAACATCCTTTATTGTCCACATACAGGTGATGCCGGGTATCCACTGAAGAGATGGCTCCTTACACCACTCCGGAACCCACAGGACCAGCATGAGGAGGACTACAACCATGCCCACTCACGTACCCGTGTAGTCATAGAACAGGCATTCGGCCTACTGAAGGGTCGTTTCCGCTGCCTCAGCAGGTCTGGCGGGGCACTCCTGTACCGCCATGAGAAGGTTGCTAAGATGGTCATGGCATGTGTCATGCTACACAACATGTGCATACGTAGAAATGTGCCCATGCCCCCTGACGCAGAACTGCAAGCACCAGAATATGGTCATGATGTGGGTGGGGATGTGGCAGAACCTCAAGGAGTCCGCGAGGCACAGGAGGGCCGTGAAATTCGTCAGATTATCATAGATCCATGCTTCTAGCACTCACGCCTGGTGGTTGATACATGGACACGGGAGTTGTGGCACTGTGTGTGTCTGGAACATGCACAATATGAACTGTACGCCTATGATGGCCTCGTACACAAAGATCAATGTCCACACATCTCATTGGATGATTGTGAAATGTTTATAGCAAATGTGAAATTGTGTTACACACCCCATCGACCCGCCACCCAAGTAAGCCCAACACACCCCCTCCACCCTCCTACCTCCCCCCGAACACCAGTGTCCAAGGATGCTCATTGTCAGTGGGCAGACGCTATTGCAAGCCCCCTCTCTGGGTATCAGGGGCACCCCTGCCTGTGGAGCGCAGGTTCCTCCCAGATCTACGTTGGGGGCTGCCCTGGACGGAACTTGCAACGGATGATGTCTCTGCCTGCTCACGTCCATGCATGTCCCTAAGGGTTTGTGAGAGCTCAGTGAGCACACGGCGCACAGTGGCAAGTTCAGCACATACGTCTTTGGACGTCGCATGCAGTTCCCCCCTCAGGCTCTCGGTGCTTCTCTCCATTTGTACTCTCAGGCTCTCGGTGCTTCTCTCCATTTGTTCTCTCAGGCTCTCGGTGCTTCTCTCCATTTGTTCTCTCAGGCTCTCGGTGCTTCTATCCATTTGTTCTCTCAGGCTCTCGGTGCTTCTCTCCATTTCTGCCTTTAGTGTCTCTGTACATGTTTCTATGGCTGCCTTGGTACCCCCACATTCATCAGCATGGTCCTTGAGGAGCGTGGCCAGTTGCTGCTGTTGCACGATCACCTGGTCGAGGGACTGTTGCCTCTGCTGGGCCATGGCCATTTGCGGTGGTGTCACAGAGGGGCTGATCACCTCATGTTGCCTTGACACAGGGCTTGTGGGGGATGGCCAGTCGTCGTCTTGTGAGTGCCCCTGCGTGGTATCCTCATGTTGTACGGGATGAAACAAACAGGGGGATTGAGACAGGTCATGGATGGATCGTACATCGACATCACCGTTTTCTGTGTCGGAGCATGCTGCCATTAATGCAGTGTCACCTATGGTGCTGCTGCCACCAGAAGCAGTGCCTTCTGTGGCATCCATTGGGGGGGGCTGTGGTGGTGGTGGTGTTGTGGCCATGCTGGCTGCTGGGGTGCCTGTTGAATTCCCCTCCTGTGTGCTGCCACTTGATTTGTGCTGCTGCCGTGTCTTGATGCGTGCAGCTGAGGTGGAGGGTCTTTGGCCGTTGGTCTTGGCCCTCTTTGCAGGTGTGCTGGTAGGGGTGTCCTGGAGCTCGTCGTTTGAATCGGACCCTGTGGTGGAGTAAAGGAGGGCGAGCGTTATTAATGGGTCTGTGGAAATTGGAATGGCAATGTATCACATGCATTGGGGTGGTACCTGAGGGTGATTTGGGTCAGGGCCTTGGAGGTGGTTTCATTTTTGTGTGGATTGAGGGTGCAGTTGTATTGCAGCCTGCAGTTAGGGGGTGCCTGCTGCACGTGTAGAGGGTGTTTTTAGGAATTTTAATTATTTATTTATTTAATTTGACTTTTAATGTCCGCTATCAGGCCAATGTGAGTGGACGTTCTCCTGGACATGTGTTTCTGTTGCACTATGTGGACACATGGTGCTTCACATGATTGAACATTGTGGTTTTAGCATAGTTTTATTTGGGCCACCTACCTGATTCTTCGGATGTCTGCACTCCTTTCTCCATCCCTCCGACTCCCTCTATGGTCTCCATTCCAATGGTGGAGGCACAGATTTCTTCCCAGGGGGTCAGCTTGATGGGTGATTCCGATCCTCCCCCGGTAGCTGTGGCAATGTTACGGTTGGCGGATAGTATGCTCCGTACGCGTATCCGCAAGTCGTCCCATCGCTTTCTGCATTGCTGTGGGTTGCGGGGTGCGGTCCCCACCGCACTTACCCGCTGTGCCACCAGGGCCCATATGGCCTTCTTGTTCGCAAGTGCTGTCCTGGTCATTTGCGTCGAGAAGACGACGGCAGCATTCTCCTGGAGGGTCTCTGTGAGCACCGTGAGTTCCTCACGTGAGAAGTGGACCTGCCGCTTGCGGTCGCACGCTTTTTTCGCTACTTTTCCCATTGTTTTGGTTTCACTAGGGTGGATGACGGGTTGGGATGTCTCTCAGGGTAGTGTTTTTAATGGTTGTGTGAATGTTCTGATTTTATAGGTGTACGGCGTGCTGTTTCCCGTTCCGGGACCATGTTTTTGCTTCCGTTTCCGTATATTTACGGTCACCGTATTTTCCGATTGCCGCTCTCTACGGTGACCGCTATGTCCGGTGGCGGAATTGCACCTAGGTCGCCGTACGACGGCGGTGAGGGGCGTTTTGGGGACATTTCCGCCATCGCGGACTTTGCACTTCCGCCAAGGCGTAGTGCTCGTGCCCGATGGGTCAGAATTAGCCGCACTTTACTCTGTCGTGCCATGGCGGAAACGCTATTTACGCTATGGCGGTCAGGTCAGTTGCTTTCCGCCAGGGTCGTAATGAGGGCCAATGGCTTTCTTCGACCCGGCACTACAGTCGGAGATTGTTGTGGATGCCAGCCTGTTTGGCCTCGGAGCAGTTCTGACACAGGTGGGGCAAGACTCCTGTGTACACCCGGTGGCCTACGCCAGCAAGGCCCTGTCTGACACGGAGCAGCAGTATTGTCAGATAGAGCGAGAAGCACTGGTCGTCCTCTGGGGGTGCAGGCACTTCCGGCTATACATCCTGGGAAGGCCGGTGACCGTGGTGACCGACCACAAGCCCCTACTGCTGATCCTGGCAGGTTAATCCTCAAAACCGCCAGCGAGGATTGAGAGATGGATGCTGGCCCTGTTGGAATACGGGGTCTCGGTGTATCGGCCTGGTGCCAACAACGCAGCTGACTACGTCTCTCGCCATCCGGGGAGTCATCAGGACGGAGAAGCAGACGGCTGTGCGGAAGAGGCCAGCGACCATATACAACTGGTGGTTGAAGCAGCCACCGCAAATGCCTTACCACTTGAAGAACTGGAAGTCGCGGCTGCCAACAACAAGTGCTTCTCCATACTCAGAGCGGCACTGCAGCAGGGGTCGTGGAAGAGTGTCTTGGAGTCGCTGGCTGGGCGCACACAGGAAGCAAAGACGGTGCTTGAGCAGCTGTGGAGAGTGCGGGAGGAGCTGTCATTCTCGGAGAAGGGCCTGCTGTTCAGAGGTGATTGGATCATGGTCCCCCAGGCAAAAGTGCAGGAGGTGATAGGCCTGGCACACCAAGGCCATCAAGGGGCCGCAAAGACCAAGGCCCGACTATGCCTCAAGGTGTGGTTCCCCGAACTAGAACAACGGGTGGACGACTATGTCGCATCATGTGTGTGGTGTCAGGCAGCGTTGCCTGCCCAGAAGGAGCCGGCCATCGAAGCCATCCCTCGCGGCACGCGGCCCTGGGTGATGGTCCATGTCGTCTTTGGGTCCACGTCGCAGGGGATGCACTTCCTGGTGGTGGTGGATGAGTACTCCAGGTACCCGTAGGTGGAATTCATCCAGTCGGTGGCCTTCGAGCACATGGTGGTGGCGGTGGCGGTGGAAAAGGTATTCGTGGCCCATGGTCTCCCCACAGTACTCTGCTCAGACAATGGGGCTCCATTTCAAGGAGAACGGTTTGCGGCCCCGATGGAAGGATATGGGGTACACCATAGGAAAGTCACACCCCTGTGGCTGAGGGCCAATGGAGAGGCTGGAAGGATGATGCGCACATTAAATAAGGTCTTTTGGATTGTGCAAGGTCAAGGACAGAGTTTGGAGAGGGCCCTCTACTAATTCCTGCGGGTGTATAGAACAACCCTGCACACCTCAAAGGGAGGGGCCCAGCCCAAAGCCCTCTTCAAGCGGTGCCTGAGAGGTCTGCTGCCGGAAGTGTGGGAGAAAGAGCCGGCGGTCATCGACACTCAACAAGTGGAACTGGAGCGGCAACTAAGGACTGAGCAAGAGAATGACAGGAGAGGTCTACGCCAACAACAATTTGTGCCCGGGGATGAAGTGCTGATAAGGAATCCGCACCCCCGTGGGAAACTGTCACTAACTTATGAGCCTGAGCCACTGGACGTGAAAGCAGTCAAGGGGTCCATGGTGACTGCGTCAGATGGCTGAGCCTCGGTCACCAGGAATGTTAGCTTCTTCAAGAAGCTGGGTGTGCCCAGGGCCGAGGCACCCGTGGACCAGGACTGTGCGGACATACCTGATGAGGGTGGGGGTGTGGAGCCCCTCCCTCGATCCCCTGTGTGGATGACAGCTGCCAGCAGAACTCCAAACCCCGAGACGAGCAGGAAGTACCCCCTAAGGACAGGGCGAGGGAAACCTGCTCGTTTCAGTGACTTTGTTTTGGACTCATGATGGAGCCCAACATGGAGGGATCTGCCAAGCGGGGGAGGGGGCTGGCTGTGAATAAAGGGGCTCATTGGGGAGTTAGTTGTTTGGGTTAAGGGTGTTAGTGTGTTGTAGATGTTATTGTAGTTATGCAGTGTTTGGTGTTATTGTTTATTGTCCTCATGAAAAAGGAGGAGTGTGGTGTTGCCCCTTTAAGGGAATAGCACGCGGCAGCGTGATGTTGCACGCTGCCGCATGCCCTATAAATAAAAGGGGCGTTCCCGGCCGTGGTATTGCGACCGAGGAGCCTGAACCCGACACATCACCTCCGTGTGAGTTCTTGGAGTGGAGGGAAGCCCGGGGCTCACGGAACAGCACAGTGGGGGGCTAGGGATTCCCCCACAACAACCCCCTCTCGCAAAATGCACGAACTCTGATCAATGTAGAAGAGAAAACCCAAGGCGTGTCAGCAGGGCGGACGTGAGCATTGAAGTCCCGGGTTGCCTTCGACCTGTGCAGACGGCCGTGCCATGTGACTATCACCATGCAGCGTGGTGCTGAGACGCCACGCGTGGAGCAGCGCCATTCAGCCGTCCCGCACAGGGCTGAGCTGCTCTCAGTATGCGCATATATTCACAGTAGATGAGCTCTGTGGAAAGAGAAGAATCTAGGCTCCCCGAGGCGACCAGCAGGGAGATACCGGAAGATATTGTATTTTTTGTGTGCAAAGTGATTCTTCACCTTAGTGTGTTTACTGTGTGGTGTGTGGTTCAGGCTGTGTAAATAAACCAAGAGGTGCACGATTTGCTCAGAATGTGTTACTGTCTGTGTGCTGAGCATTGTCTGCCTACCCCCAAGGGGGAAGAACCCAGCTTTTGGTTTCCACAGAGAAACTAAAACAGGGTCTTTCGGAGACTGGGGAAAGGCTAGCCAGGAGGGCTGTCTGAGGCATTTTAGAAGAACTCAAAGAACATTGTTTCCGTATATCCTGTCTATGCTGACCACTGCACGCGTGTGCTTTGCCGTGTGTCTGTCATCTCCCACCATGCGTGGACGTGGGCCTGGGTGTGAAGTCAGCCCACCGCCTTCCTGTACTTGTCTGTCTGCTTGTCCGTTATTACAGCCCACTATTGACAAGCACTTGTCAGTGTGCATATTTATAACCGCCCACGTCGTGAACGTGCTCTAGTTTGTGTGCTTCTCTAGAGGTACGTCCCACGTGCGTGGCTGCTTGTATATTTGGCTGGCGGCCTGTGTAGGTGGCACACTCCACTGAACGCACATGCGCGTGAATAAGTGAAGGTCTATTGCGCTTACCTGTGTGGGTGGCCATCGGCGGCCACAAGTTCTGCTTGCTGTTGACTGTGCACTTGTGCGCTAGAGCTCACTATGGGGGCATTTCCAGTGACCAGCAAATAGCATGGAGAGACAACTGATTTTGTGTGTGAATGGGTGTAATTCATGCGTGGTAATCTGTGTGGTGTCCGGCTTTCCTCGCTGTTTTATACCAGTACAAAAAGCAATTATGGCTATGCCATTAACATGAATAACCACGGATTCTGCATAGTTTTGGCAGGTGCAGAAAACAGGCCGAAACTATAGCTATTCAAGGACTTTCTCCAGACTGAAAATCTATGCTCTGTTATATTAAGCATGTCCCCACTGCACCAGTTGCCACCGTAAACGTGTAAGAGGACACCGGCCTGTCCAGAAAGTGCCGTATTGCGCGCTTGCCAGGGGTCCCAAGGACTTGTTTTGCGGGAGACTAAGAAAGGGCAGCAGAGGAGGGTTCAGGGGCAAAGGGGGAGACCCGTTAAACACACTCGAAAGGTTTGCAGAGTGTGTGATAGCTTGCAGGCCTGTGGAGTCAGTGTAGCATGGCCAGAGCATAGAACTGACCAGAAAACCGTGCACGCCTGTGATGCTCCTGCAAACACGTTTATACCTGTTGGGGGCGGGGCAGTTTCGTGTACCTCCGGGAAGTATTGAAATGAGTCCGTGAGTTGCAGGATGGGCTTGAGATGTGCTCAGGTGTACCCTGAACTGGTGGAGGCATGTTTGTCTATCAGGGGTTGCATATAAACGTATAGACCCCAGATGGAAACATCTGGGATTGGCCAGCTTCCGGAAGTGACGTAGCCCAGAGTGCAAAGTAGTGTTTTAGCGATATGAGGCAGGCACACATGGGAAGAGACATCGCCTCACTCTTTCCTCTGGCATTTTCTCTGCCTGCTTTAAACCAGCCGCCATCTCGTTCTTAAGAAACTCACTGCTGACTCCAATAACCCTCCTTTTACAGACCAGACTCTTCCTGTCCCCCACCACTTCAGAATTCTCGAGTGAGTTGTCTTCAACCACATTGTGAGCTACTTTGAGAACAACTCGCTTTGCGACCGTCTAAAATCTGGATTCAGGAGTAAACGCACCACTGAACCAGTACATAGCCATGTCTCCAACTTCATTACAACAGCCCATCACTCACGCGTCCCTTCCTTTCCAATCCTGCTCAGTGGCTCCACAGCCCTTCATACTGTGGCCCATCCCTCTCTCCTCCAAACCATCTCCTCCTTTGGCTTTAACGGCATCACTCACACGCGGATTGCCTCTCACCTCTCCGGCCACTCATTCTCCATTTCCTGGAAACAGAACACTCCTCCACCACTCCTCTTCCTGTGGGTGCCCCCCAATGATCTGTTCTTGGCCCACTCCTGTTCACGTTCTGCACCACCTCCCTGTCTGTGCAAGCTCATCTCTCCCTTCTGCTTTCACTACCACCTCTTTGCCTGTGACACCCAGATCTTCTATTCCTTGTCACCCTTCAGCCCTGCCATCTCCCAAAACACCACCAACTGCTCCACAGCCACCCGCCGCTGCATGTCATTATGGTTCCTGGCATGGTGTTCCAAAACAGAAATTACACGTCTCCCTGCTTCCAATGCTAATCTCACATCAGTGGCGGTGCAGGGGGCCCCACCACCACATGTACTTGAAGGGGGCCCCTCGGTCATCGAAAATAAATATTTTCTTTTTGAAGTCCTCTGGCTTCATAAAGACATTTTTTCCATTAAGAGACTGCAATGGAAATCATTTCTTTACGAGGGCAGAGCGACTTCAAAAAGAAAGTATTTCTTTTTGATTTCTTTGGGCTACACCCACCCCATGACATGGAGGACATGACATGGAGGCCTCCATAGAGCCCTACGAATTCAAAAATAAATATTTTCTTTTTGAAGCCCTCTGACTTCATTACGAGTTTATTTCCGTTAAGAGACCGCAGCGGAAATAATTTCTTTATGAAGGCAGAGTGACTTCAAAAAGAAACTATTGGTCTCATTACAATTGTGCCGGTAAGCCGGAACTGTTGTTTCCGGACTGGCACACTACGAGTTTGCCTGCCAGAGCCGCTATGCCCGAGAGGGCTGACCCCGCCGAGCAGAGTGGCCACAGTAGGCAGGCCATCATGGAAGCACCGTCACCATGGTTCTGTGGTCCCTATTCCCATAGAGTGCCATAGGACTGAAAACTCTTGGGGTATACCTTGACGCCACGCTATCAATGGACAGGCAAGTCAGTGCCATCTCATCCTCAGCTGCACTCACTACAAAAATCATAAACGCAGTAAAACCGCACCTATCACCAACCAACTGCCTCAACATCGCCAGAGCCACCATTGGCGCAAAACTTGACTACTGCAACATCCTGCTCTTAGGCACCTCCAACAAAAACGTTAACAAACTGCAAACGGCACAAAACAACGCCCTCAGAGTGGCCCTCAGCATACCTAAGAGAGAACACATCTCACAGGCAAGAAAAGATGCCCACTGGCTACCTATCAATGAATGCATAACATTTAAAGCCCTCACGATCACTCACAAATGCATTGCCCAGACAGCCCCTGCCTACCTGTCTGAAAGAATACACCTTGCTCCTGCCCACAGACCAAGGCGGGACCAATACTCCCAGCTATTATCAGTTCCAGTTTTCAATAGAGCCAAAGCGGGCGGTACGAGCTTTGACGTACTAGCCCCAAAGCTTGGAACGCACTCCTGCCTAACCTACACCATGAAAAATCTCTCACAGTCTTCAGAAAGGTGCTAAAAACCAATCTATTCAACTAACCGTCTCTACAATGCCTAACCTGTACGACTGCCCACGTAAAGATTTTTTCCCAAATCTCTACATCTGCTATGTATTGTACCTGTACTAAGCAGACCCTCCAGCTTATTGCGATTTTGCGATCCCGCAAAATGCCGCGAAAACGGCCGTTTTGCGCAAAATGCCGCAAAAATGGCCGTTTTGTGCAAAAACAGCATCTTTTAAAAAAAAAATTTTTTTTTTTTTTTTTTTTTTTTTTTAAGTAATCTGCAAAAATTACTGTTTTGAAAAAAAGAATCCTCAGGGTGCCAGGTGCTCAACTTTTTTTTTTTGTTTTTATTTACACAAGAAATGAAATCACTTGCGCCCCAAAAATTGCAGCCCAATCCACAAGGGACACATGAATGGGCACATTTTATATGCGCGCCCATTCAGATGGCCTTTTTCACCTCCTTGATCAAATAAAGTGGCGTTTCTGTCAATTTAAAAGCACATCCCTCATTTCCAAGCAAGATGCACTTTTAAATGTGCAGAAATTGTAGGCAACCCTACGCGCCCGGGATGTGGGGCTGCCACTGCATGACAGGGTCTTTCCTGACCCTGTCATGCATTTCTTTTAAGGTATGAACCGCTGCTGAGTCGCTTGCATTTCTGTTCCTCAAACAGGATAAAAATGCATTTTTTGGGTCACATTTTACAGCGGCAGGCACCTAGAGTGCCTGTCCCTGTGAAAGGCGCTGGGAGCTTGCAGAACACTGTCGGGAGAGCGATTCTATTCAAAGTACTCCCCATTTTGATGACAAAAATCTATCGAATGTTACAATTTGACCAATTACGTGCAGTACTATTCGATCGATTTTTATAAATACTGAACATGTGTTGCGGGGGTGTCACCCCCTCCCCTTGTTTAGTATTTTTGGTCTAGGGTGGTTGCAGAAGTGTTTTCCCCTTTTTCCTCAAAATTGGAGGCGGGGACAGAAAAAAAAGGAAAATAACGAAAAAAAGACCCTGCAGAGTCGGATCCGACCCGCGTTAGAGGGACGGATCCGACCCGCGTTAGAGGGACGGATCTGGCACCGCAGGGTTGCAGGGGAAGCTGCAGCGACCAAGCGGTTAAGTAGGGGAGGGGGTCGGGTGGTGGTGAAAGGTACATTTTGGGTTGTTTGGCTGAAGTGCAAATCAATTTGCAGCAAAATTGACTACGGTCAATTCCGCCGCAAATAATTACACTTCGGTCAAACAACCCAGAACACCATTCAAGGCAGCTGCCAGCGCACAATTTGCGCTACAGCTCAAGCCTGTGGAAATGCGCCGGTCACCTTTGAGAATAAGGTGACCTGCTCATTTCCAAAAATGGGTTGTCTAAAAATAGCATATCCTCCGTTCTTTTTTTAAATGCCCCCTCATTTGAGGAACTGGGACAAAATCTACATTTAAAAGAAAATAATAAAAATGGTTACACTATGAGAGAGAGGGAGAGTGATGGGTGAGATGTGAAGTGATGGGCAAGAAAGCAGAGGAAGAGCAGTGGGTCAGAGGAGGAAGTGCTGCACAAGAGAGCAGAGGAAGCAGTGATGCGGTGGGCCAGAAATCTGAGAGCGAGCAGAGGTACAGAAAGTAGAGGAAGCGGTTGGCCAGAAAGAGGCAGTGAGCTGCAGATTGGGAAAAAGGATGAGGGAAGAATGTGATAGAATGGGAGAAAAGATGCAAGATGCAGAAGCAGCACAAAAGAATGAAGGACTTATATTGAGGGAGGAATTGTAGAGTGTAAGGTGTGAGTTGGGAGTATGATTTGGAGTGTGGTAGGGGCTGGGCAGTGCAGATTGTGACTTGACAGTGTGACATAGCACGTGAGTATTTGTATGACAGAGTGAGAGGTTAAGGAATGTAAGTTATGATGGAGAGTTGGTGAGATGTTTGTGGGTGTTTGGGGGATTGGAGAACATAGAAGGGGAATATTTTCAGCATTACAATTGATAATGATCAATTTAGTTAATACTATTAAATAGGCATGAACATTAAACCAGAAATGTAGCCAAATCAAACACTGTTCTGCCAAGCCAGAGACATCTGGGACTCTTCCTATTAAATTAATACAAAAGACACATAATAATGATACCCTGGCTCTCTTCTAGCCTTGCACTCTACCTATTTCCTGCAATGTGGCAATCTTACACCCTCCAGTTAATACAAAATGTCCCGCAAAAATGCCGCAATAAATAAAGGTTTGTGCCGCAAAATTTGCCATTTCATGCCGCAAAATTTGCCATTTCATGCCGCAAAATCCTGGAAGGTCTGACTAAGTGAATATGCTGTAACAGCGCCACGATGCCTACGGGCCGCTGGGCGCTTTATAAATGTAAATAAATAAATAAATAAATGGGTACTTACATTTTGCTGGCGCCTGACTTCCCAGACCGCCACTGTTGTAATACCCCAGTGTTAACAGAAAGTCAAGGCGCCGGTAATTCTATTACTCTATTTGTTTTTGAAGTTATAGGGCTTCTCCCTCACCCATGTTATGGAAGCCTCCTGCTCCTCTGGCATGACAAGTGTGCCTGCTGCAGGGAGCTGGAGGTCTCGTTCCCTGCACCAGCGATTCAAAAGGTAAGAAAATGTATTTGTTTTAATGGGTGTGCGTGCATGTAAGTGTGTGTATATGTATATCATGTTATGTTTGTGAATGAGTGAGTGAATGATGTATGGGTGGCTGCCTGGGTGTGCATGTGAGAGTGTATAGTGAAAGGATGCACATGTAAAAGTATGGGTGGCTTGGTGTGCATGTGTGTGCGTGTATGGTGAATGGTGTGTGTATGTGTGTATGCTTGTGTTTAGTGCCTGGATTACTTATTAGTGTTTCTTCATTACTCCTAACACTACTCTTCCTTGTCCCAGTACTTGTGTATGAAGCATACATAAGTACTGGGACAAGGTAGAAGGACGTGGAGGTAATGCTTGGATTAGTTACCAGTAATCTTCATTACTCCTAGCCCAACTGTTCCTCCTCTCAGTACTCGTGTATGAGGCAAGTTGCCTCATACACAAATACTGGGACAAGGTACAGGGACATGGAGGGAATGCCTGGCTTAGTTACCTGTAATTTTCATTACTCCTAGTCCCACTCTTCCTCATCCCAGTACTTACGTATGAGGCAAGGCGTCTCATACATAAGTACTGGGATGAGGAAGAGGGATGTTGAGGTAATTCTGGGCCAGGGGCAGATTTTGAGGTGTGGGTGGAAGGGAGAGGGGACATGTGGGGGTTGAGTGGAGTGGGTGGCACATTAAATTGTAATGGCCATCCATGTCCAGGCTAAGCAGGCAGGATATGTGTTATTAGTGGCTAGACTGGCCTTTTGGTGCAGCCAGTCTAGTCATTTCTTACTGTGGCTTGATTTTTGTTTATTGGGCATCTCTGATAAGGCAGTCCTGCTAAGAGTAATTTCCTGGATAGACTGGCATTTTGGTGCAGCCAGTTCAGCCATTTCTCAGTGGTTGCTCGTCCATAATGGGCGAAGGGGTGTCAACCCACCAGTCCCCTCATCCATTCTGGAGGAGCCTAGGAGCCAACCAATAAAACATTGAGTGCTCCCTCAGTTGCTTTTTCCAGCTGAGGGAGCTCTCCTGGGAAGGCTCAACTGCCAAAGGGAAATGCGGTTTTCCTTTGACAGTTCTGTTCCTCAGCCGCACATGCTCAATGAACCATGCAAGGCGGGGGCGTTTTGCTTCCCCGGCCTTGCTTAGCCCATTCGGAGTGGAGCATTTCGCCAACCACGCGCAGGGCCCTGTGCGCATGTGCAAGGACCAGGAATCTCTTGCTTCCTGATTCCAGGTCATGCTACACGGGAGCTAGAGCGCTGGGAAGAAACTTCAGGACTGGGCCAGAAGGTATGTTTATGTTCATCTATTTATTGTTTAAATATGTGTATGGATTATTGTATACTTGTGTTATGAGTGAGTGTATGATGATGGGTGCTCATGTGAATGAGCAAGTGCATGCTGTCTGAATGTTGTGTGAATGTGTGTTTGTGCTGGTCTGTGGAGCTGATTTTGGTGAGTTGGGGGAAGAGGGTTGTAGAACAAAGGCCTTTTAAAAATGCCTTTGTTGCGCAAGCTCCCTCCCCACCGGCCAAAATCATCTCTCTTTCTGAGGCGCTGTGGGGCCCAGAGGACAGGGATGATATTTTTTTGACTAGTAAAAAAAAAATACCATGCTTGCCCCTGGAATCCCCTCACATACACACATAATCAAATCACATTGATTGTGTGTGTGTGTTAGGCGCTGTGGGGCCCAGGGGACAGGGATGGTATTTTTCACTGAACATCTTTAATAGATGCCCGCCAGCGCCTCGTATACACTCATAATCACACTGATTGTGTGCATGTGTGCGGAGCTTTGGGCCCACGGGAGCAGGGATGGCATTTCTTTACTAGGGATAAAGCAAGTGGAATAAGTGTTAGTATGTGGCTGGACTGGCATTTTGCTGCAGCCAGTCTAACTATGTCTTACTGTGACATGCCATTTTGTATTGGGCATCTTTGATAAAGCCAGTATGATATGTGTTATTATGTAGCTAGACTGGCATTTTAATGCAGTCATTCTAGCCGTTACTTAGTGTTGCATAGCATTTTGTATTGGACATCTTTGATAGAGCAAGCATGATAGGTGTTATTACGTGGCAACACTGGCATTTTGGTGCAGCTTGTCTAGCAATTTCTTACTGTGGCATGACATTTTTTATTGACCTTTTCAATAAAGCAAGCAAGTTAAGTGTTATGTAGCTAGAATGGCTTTTTAATGTAGCCAGTCTAGTCAATTCTTATTGTGGTCCAACATTTCATATTGGGCATCTTTGATAACACAAGCATGCTACGTGTTATTATGTAACTAGACTGGCATTTTGGTGCAGCCAATTTGAATATATTTTCACACTGTGACATATATTTTGGTAAAGCGAACAGGCGTATGTTGTGGGGGTACTGTAATATATTGGCAGAACCAGCGTGGACATATTTTCTTATAGTAGCATTAATGGTATTATGCACAACGCAAACACGAGTATGGTTGTTATATGGAATTTAGGCATATATTGGTGCAGCCAGTATGGAAATGTCTTGGCACAGCCAGTGTGAAAATGTTTTTACAATTGCACATATTGCGGACAATGACATCATGAAAGTATGTAGGAGAAATGCTCCTGTGAATGTTGGTAACTTGCCTCTTTTGGATTTGTTTCATGAGTTACCCTACAAAACCAGTTGCAAACTGTTTGCCTTTTTACCCAATTTCTCATAAAGTGTGCTGTAAAAAGCACCATTTTATCCTATTATTTAAAAAATCATTCAGTGGGGGTAGAACCTCCTGCACCCTCTTTAATTGGTTCATGCTCCCTTGTTACGCTTGGTCACTAAGACATATTTGGGGGAAATATTTACGGCTCTCCACTTAAAAAATTCACCCACCGCTTCTGATGTTTTTTACCTGGCATTGTATATTTTTCTAGGCATCTGTGATAAAATAACCATGATAATTGTTATTGCTTCGACTGGCATTTCGGTGCAACCACTCTAAGTACATCTTAATATGGCATTGCATGTTTTACTGTAATATGTTTGTCACGTGTCTAGATTGTTCTACATTGTACAGCCAGTTGGACATGATTTCATTGTGGCATGGCATTTTTAATAGAAAAGCATGAAAGTTATTAAAGCATTCATGTTTCTGTGCACTGCTGGTGACTTGCATGTATTGGATTTTGGGATTGGTGTTACCCTACAAAACAATTGCAAGCGCTCTGGCTTTTTGGCCAATTTTTCTCTGAAAGTGTGCTGTGCAATGCATTACCTCACATGTTCATTTCTTTCTCCTTATGCAGTGAGTGGCGTGTCCCTGCAGCAGCATTATCATCCGTGTGTATTGGGCAAGCGTGGTAGTCTATGCCGGCCCAGAGAGTGGCACGACCCGTGATTTGCTCCCGAGCTTTGGTGTGGAGGCCCTGAGCATGGCCCAGAGGGGACCCCCCAAATGTTGTGCGACATCACTGTCTCACACTCCCAACTCTCATTTCCTTCCCACAAGACAAATACACTCTTTCACTCAAGGTTCACAACTTCGGCAATCTTTTACAGTGACCTTAAACTCCAAAAGTTCAATAGGTTCTATGTGATTTTACCCAAAATATTTTTTCAGGCATTTTTTACAGAAACAATTTTAGCTGAAAAATTCAGATGTTTCATTTTTTTTATTTGGGGGTGGGGGGGCTCACCGCCAAGCCCAGCGTTTCCTTATGTTTTTAACCCCGACCTGCTCCCCGTCTGTTTTAACCCCATATCCGCCCATAGCTATATATATATATTCCAATTATTAATGGCGAGGAAACGCCATTACTGCGAGCAGCACTCCCAAAGCGTGATTCCTCAATAATTCCAAAGTATTACAGCATGCGAACTCCAACGAACAAAGACTACTGCATAGGTTGGGTAGGAAAAGCAACCTTTATTAAATCCAAATTCAGCTCTTGTAAAAAATGTATAAAAGTTTCCCAGTCTTGTAAGTGCCAGCTGGCAACCTGACGCGTTTCCCCACACACCAGTGGCTTGATCACAGTATATTTCTTTAAATAAGTATTATTTCGGTATAATTGTTTTGGTAAAAAATACCTCCGGGAAAAAAAAGTTTGCGTAAAATCAGTGGATTCTGTTGGATACAGCCATTGCCACAGATGCAAGATTATATATCAACCACAGACGACTTCTCCATACCTCACCTACCACCACTCAGCCAAAACTGTAATCTCTGCTATTGGGCTCAGTACACTCGATTGCTGCTGAAACTTTCTCCCGTCTCCCTCTCTATTCCTTCTCTCCCCTAGCAGAGTCCTGAAATGTGCTGCTCACACTCCCTACAGCCTAACTCGTTCCTTTCTCACCTCTGCACACCACCACCATGAGGGCCTGCTCTCAATGCAAAACTGCCCTCTCTTCAAATTCCTTCTCTTCCCCTTCAAATCGGCCTTGTTGACTGAATCTCCCTTTGCTCTGTCCCTCACGGACCCTGCGTTCATCCTCCGTCCTTAACCCCCCTCGTTCACCCTGCAGGCCCTCCCATTTCTGCTCCTTCTCCTTACTTGTCCCATTCCACTGGAATGGACCTTCCCAGGTACCAAAAGTACCCCATCTCCCAAATGCCTCCAGCCAAGCCGGTCACAAAGCTCCCTTCCAAGGTTCTGCTGCAAGGATGTCAAGTAGCCACGTCTACTACATTGTCCATGCCCCAGGTTTCTGTACCACATTACGTGTCCTCAACAACTGGCTACTCAATCCCAGATACGTACCCTTAAATATTGTAAAGGCACCCATCACAGGACAACCTTTATCTCCTGTACTGTTTTCTATGTATGCCATTTCTAGTCGAAATGCCATCTCAACCTTCTATACCTACAAATACAAAATGCAAACCAGGTGTGTGGGCTGTACTGCAGAAAGCCACACTTGAACAGCAGAACAGTAAGGGACAGGTTCAGAGGGAGAGAATAGGTGCATTTTCTGATTACAAATTGCAATATATTGTCGAAGAGTGCAGTCGCTACACACCTTGGGGTTCCTGTACAGAGTGTCTCGCGGGTGTCACATGACTATCACCACATAAGGATATTACACACTTGTTGCTTGTATGGCACTTTATACCACCTCACAGCACTGAGGGTGAGGATCGGGGAGGGCGACATTGAGGCTGCGTGCCCACACTGTATGCACTAGTGCCCGCAAGGGTCTGCAACGGAGGGCCCATCAGCTCTCGACACCCAGTTCGATGGTAGGGGCGATTGGGAGACCCTAAACACTCTTGCATGTTAAAGTGGCCTTCTGTGTGTAGGTTCCCTGCTGAGACTACAGCCCCGAGGCTGCTGCTTGGGCAGTCATTGGACCCTACCAGAAAATCCATGTGGCCGGAGAGGCACCCAGATTTGGTGCTTAAAGCAGCTGGGGGAGATGGAAGCAGACTTTTTATGCCAGCATAGACATGCACTAAAATACTAAGTTTTGCACGAGTGCATTTTTTGCTGTTATGCTAATGCTGTGCAAAATCGCACTTGCACTGCTGAAAGGTGTGTATAAAAAAGCCCTGCCCCCAAGTCCTGGATCTCCCACTCCTCTTTAAGGTCTTTCTAGCCTTGTCTCAGCTATCGCTCCCTTCCAAGGTCACCCTCTCTCTCCTAGCTAGGGGTCAGCTCTGCGGCGCAGTTCTCGTCTCCCAGTGCCGCCTTTGCCCCCTGCTCCCCACCCATATCTCACATCTCTGTCCCAGGTATGCCAGCTCTAGCTCCCAACACCACCCTTCCTGGCAGCTCTGTCTTTCCAGTCTGGGGTCAGCTCTCTCTCCACATAACACAATTCACTGCTCGTCATCCATTTCCAGGACCGTCTCTATTTGAACTCTCACTCCCAATGTCTTTTTCCCTCTCAGAGCTGTCTCAGCCTCTCAGCTTTCCATTCATGTCTCCCTCTCTCTACCAGCCATTTCTCCTCTCTCTGTCCCACTTCCTTAGTCTGCAGTCTAGGATGGCCTCACGCCCATGTTTGTCTCGGCTCTCTCTCCCATGTCTGCATCGGTCCAGGGCCGTTTTAGTTCGCACTGCCAGGCTCTCAGCACTCTGCCACTATCTCTTTACACCCCATCCTTGTCTCAATTCCCTCCACATTCCTTCTAGCCTTGATTTCGCCAGTTTTCACACCACCTCTACAAGCCCCCCTGCCCTCCGAACCACAGCTCCCCTTGTCCCCTCTGCGTCTCCAAACCCCACCTCAGCTCTCCCTCCTCAGGACCTTTCCGGATCCAAACTCTGAATCAGGGCTCCCTCCAAGGCCTACAGGCAAGGCCGTTTTACCTCCCTCCACTCCCCTCAACCCCCGGCCCTGCCCCAGTCCCTCCCAACCCTGGCTCGGATGTCGCTCCCCGGGCTCCTCTCCGAGCTCTCCCACCCCAGGTCTCGCGCACTTCCCTGGCCCGGCACACATTGGCATTCCTTTCCCTAGGCAGCGACATGCCCAGTATCCCCTCCCAGGTTGAGCTGGACTGACACGTGACCTGCTCCTGGCCCAGAGCGCCGTGCAGAGCTGGCCCACCCTGCTCTCACGCCTGGCTCGGTTCCACCTTGGGCCTCTGCACACGGCCCTGTTTTTGTCCTCATGAGTTTTAATGTAGGTCAGATAACATGTAAACAGGCAGAAGGCCTCGGGCGGGGGGAGGAGTTGCACTGCAGGCCTGCGGCCACTGGGGGAGCTCTAGGCACAGAGAGCCCAGGTCTGCAGAGGCACAGACAGCGCAGGAGAGGTAGGTAGCACAAGGCAAGCAGAGAGCAGAGGACTGTAACAACGACTAATGCAAGAGCGTTGGAAGATCAGAGAGTGCGGGCCGAGGGGAGCACAGTGGCACAAAGAGGACAGTGGCACAAAGAGGACAGTAGAGGGGCACTAGGACCCCAGCTCAGCCCACCACCATAGGGCAGGGGTGCCAGAGTTCTCAGGTTTCCCGTGGCCATGCGTGAGAAGGCCATTCAGCCTGTTTTTTTTCCCTTCCCTTTAGGTTCTGGGACGTGTAGTTTTTTATTTCCCATTTGAAATCGAGGAAAAGGACAGGCCTCCGAATTCCCAGCAAAAACAGAACTCCAGAGCTCTACATAATGGGGATGAAGAGGGGACGCACCCTTCTGAGCACATACCTTAACATACACAACTGCTGCACAGTGCAAACAAAAAAATAATAATACACAGAGACAAATACAATGACGTTCAGCCTGGATTTAAAAAGTGTCACAACACGCACACCTTTTCCCCACAGTGTTGTCACCTGCAGGGTCTTAACGGGTTGTCAGTGCTTTAAGTGGGGTAAGAAATTGAGGGGGGCCCCTCGTCTGGGGGCGTGGCATCCACTGTGGGCGTGGCCTAAAAGTGCACAAATCATAGGGTGCGCAAACAAATATATAAATGTATGTGAGCATTTATATATTTGTATGCATACTACTATGGTTTGTGTATTTTTCAAGCCTTCTTTTATAAACATAGCAATGTTACATATTTCTATGTTTATAGAAGGTGGTTTGAAAGTGCACAAACCATAGTAAGTTACGCACACTTGTGTGCTTACCTTACTATGGTTTGTGTACTTTTCAAGCTACCTTTTATAAACATAGACATTTGTAACATATTTCTATGTTTATAAAAGATGGCTTGAAACGTACACAATTCAAGCCATCTTGTTGAGGACGGACAAAACCCAAGGTGGCTTTGTCCGTCGACAACGCTTTATACAAGATGCCTTGAAATGTGTACGTTTCAAGCCGTCTTTTAATAACATAGAAATATTTCTACGTTTATAAAAGATGGCTTGAAACGTACACAGTTCAAGGCATCTTTTATAAAGATTTGCCAAAGGAGACAGGCACCTCGGGCTCAGTGATCAGAGCCCAAGGCGTCTTTCACCCTCTGCGAACCCGTGGGCTCCGTGATCTAATCTGCATATTAGATCATGGAGCCTGCAGGTTCACAGAGGGTCAGTGACCTGGCGAGGGCAAACAAAGGAACTGTAACTTCCCTGATGACCCCTCAGATTGGGGGGTCATCAGGGAAGTTACAGTGACTGACAGAAGTGCCAGCCAGCCTCAGCGACCTTGGCTGGCTGGCACTTCTGTCAGCTTGCCTAATGTTAACTTGGCGGGTGCATCTCCCGTTGCGGTTGCAGCCGTGGCGGGATAATGCGTCCTGCCATGGCGTGGTGGGACCGGGGGGCCCCAGCAGGGCCCCGGCTCAGCCCCACTTTTTGGAGACTGCCGGGGCCTGGCCCCGGCAGGCCCCGGCCCACTTAAAGCACTGCAGGTTGTACTTGTGCTGGAAAGGAGCCCCTGCTCATAAGGGGGGTATGAGATTGGCTAAAGGCCTGGGCATCTCTATGCGTGTTGGCATCTCAGGCTGGGCAGATTCTAGCCAAAATTGCGCCCGGGGGAAACACTAGAATACACCCCCAGCCCCACATTGCTCTTCTACTGTGAAATCTGCTGCTGCAAAAAGGACCAGAAAACAAGCCTTCTCTGCCTATGCTCCAAGACTATGGAATGTCCTCCCCGTCAGCATCAGACTCGCCTCCATACTCCTACAATTCAGAAAATAGCCCAAGACCCACCTCTTCAAGAAGTCTCTCCTCCTCAACACCTAGGCATCACGTCAGCCCCACACCACCTGACTGGCTAGACGACGTAGACCTCTCTCCTCCCTGCCACCCTGTACAGCTGCACCCCTCCTCTGTGCCCCTGTGTGAATACTACCCCCCCCCGCTGTATACCTGTACTGTTGTATACCTCTGTAAAGTGCTCTGTTGCGTCTCGAATATGGGTCCGCGATCAATAAATACAATAATAATAATAATAATAAATAACATCATTACATCAGTGCAATTTAAATAATGTTTTGACTTGCACTTAAAATAGACGACGTATACTACAATACAAACAGCAATTGATTTCCATTTATTCCATGTTTATGTTCATTAATATCTAAATATGGGGCCCTCGCCTACATGTTGCTGCCACGAACGCGTTCACTGCCGCTGTGGCAAAATACGTTGCTATTTCACACTCAATAGGGAGCGTAGTTGGTTAGCGCAGCACTCAGAGGCTGCACCACATGCTCGAGCGGCGGAAGATGGGAGTGAGCTAAAGCGAAAGAGTGAGAGGGGGGAGAAAACAGAGGCCGCTCCCAGCGTCACACAGAGTGCCATCAAGGTACTTCAAGCGCTATAGGGGAAGACAAGAGAAGGAGGTAGGCTAGGAGGTGAAGCAGCTATGTTGACATTTAATGTGAGTTCCTAGACACATTGTAACTTTAACTGCCAAATGGTGTGACTGCATGAGCATTTAATGGCAAACCCTGGTATGCAGTGAGAGCACCTGGGTTTGGGATGTCAATATCTAGAAAATGGCATTAGCAGGTGATGGCAATAGCTTCCTCGTGGCGTGGGAACCTAATGCTTTCTTCTTGCAAATAGCTGCATGCCAGGATAGCTCATGTGCAACATGCTCCTTTCACAAATGGGATGATGCCACGTGATTGGCTCAAACATCTGGTTGGACTGACTAGGCCCTTCGTCCTTTTCAGTGTAAATGAATCATGCACTGTCCGTGGGTTATCATAACACAGATTATGGTAGAGCTTGCCAGCTGTCCAATACACGAAGCTCTATTGTATTCAGCAAATTATAATTCTAGGTCAAGAGGTCAAGACCGGAGGCAAGCATTAGGCTTAACTCTTTAGTAGCATTCTTCTCAGCAGCTTCTTCAAATCTTAACTTTTTCAGTTTAACTTTTTTTTTAAACAATAAAACATTCACAGCCTGATTCATTGAATTATCTGCGTGAAAAACGCAGATTTGCGCGCATTTCTGCCCGAAAATCCCTGTTTGAAGTATGGGGATTTTTGGGCTGAAAGGCGCGCAAATCTGCGTTTTTCACGCAAATAATTCCATGAATCAGGTTATCAATCTTAATCAAAATTTACACTGCACAGGACTACAAATTCCCCAGAAGTCCACTGTGTCCCTATAGTTTTGTGTCCTTGTCTCACAACCAATCCTGAACGAGCACAGCCCTTATGTCATGACCTGTCTGTGGCTCCTCCTCTTTCTCTGCTGCTCTTCCAAACAGATAAGTCACCCTATTTATTGCTCTAATGTATGTTTCTACTGAGTATTAATGTGAGGGTTTATTATGTGGTATTGTGATTGTCCCGGGAGGATAACTCAAGCAGCAATGTGCTCGCCTTGGATCTCCCCGGGTCTCTGCTTAAAAACCTCTGGGTATTAAGTGCATTATAAATATGCAACTAAGACATATTCCCGTAACAGCGCCTAGATGCCCCCAGGCTGTGTGAGCACTTTAAAAATGCAAATAAATAAAAATAAATATTACATCTAATTTCTGATTGTAGATATACCGAGGCCCATTCAGCTGGCATAACACACGATGTGGCGCAATATTGTGTTCTTTTTATGTGGTCGCGCAGCATCGTTCATTTATCATTGAATTCATGAATATGCACTGTGTGTAATCTATTACGGTTGGCAGCCACATTTAATATTTCTTTGATTATCCAAGCGATAGCTATTACGGGTGGCGGTCTGCCGCCTGCTGAATTCTTTCATTCTCCTGAGTGCGATCAGCCTCCGGGGTGCGCAACAGGGCCATGGGTCATCTTGCTCACATCGGGTGACCAGAGTTCTCCCCAGGGCACAGGCGCACTCTGCAAAGGTCCGTTCCAACTTGGAAGAGTCGCTTTAGAGGAGAGGACCTCACTGGATTGCGACGCGCCCAATGCACATGTTGCCTGGGGACTATCAAGCGTGTTGGATTCTCAGAACACGGAGAAAACAGCATTTCCTTTGCCTAGCACTGTGTTTAAAGCTGCGGTCCACGGAGATAACACGCAGAGAGCGCGTTGAAAGGTTTCTCTCTTCCAAAAGCAGCTTTCTACATTCAGGCCCTGAAGGCACACATAAAAAGGGCAAATATTTTATAAAGAAAATAAATAAAAGAAAGAGGATAAGCGAACAATGGAGCCTGAGAACACGATCCCAGAGTATAGTGATGAGGAGTTGGAAGTGCACAGAGATCTGTCCTTAAAATACAAGAGAGTCCTGTGGGCCTCACAGGCTGTAGCTGTTCCACAGAGGGTGCAGCCTATACAGGAGCACCTTAACACCTTGGAATCTCTTATTGCTGCGAAAGGCATGGCTCCAAAAATGAGAAAGAGAGAGCTCAGCCCAGGCGAGGGCAGTTTACATAGGCAACCCAAGAAAAGGGTTGCGTCTAATGGGGGAGGACAAGACCCGGAAGAGCCCCCGCTCTTCTACTCCCCCCCCAACCTCCCCGGTTAGAATGTTGGGGCACAACAGATGCCCCGGGAAGTAGCCAACCTTGTTGGCAAGTGTAAAAAAGTGTCTTTCTAGGGAGAGCGGCAGTGCCAAACTTCTTATCCGCTACCCCAGGGGCGATAAACACAGGTGCAGCCAATGATGGTGAGGAAAGCTCTGAGGATGAGGAGGAGGATAAAGATGATGGCGTGACTGATGAGGACAAAGTGAACCTTAGCAGCAGAACCGCTAATCCCAATAGGGCACAGTTGGCCAAAGGGAATCAAGAGGTAGGGGACGATATGGGTGATATGTTTGATCCCTAGGGTATTAGACACCCAAAATCAACTGAATGGTCGCCCTCACCGAGTGTGGCCCAATACATGGCATAACGTATTCGTAAGCCGCTACAAAGAGAAGTGTGGTTCAGGATGAGGGCAGAATTCCCCAGGCCGGAGCTCCCAGGCAAAGTTCTGGAAACACCTGAGCTAGACACCAAGATGACCACCGTGGTCACCAAGGCCACAAAAGATGTAAGACAAGGCATTGACCAAGCCTGGAACAGTTGCCAGGACAAAGTCATGGATATGGCAGAGCCACTGGCTAAAATAATGGATTTAGCAGAAAGAGCAAGAGATACCAGTGAACCCATAGATGCAGCCACCCTGGCCAGTTGGGTACAAAGAGCAGTATGCTTTCTGGGTAACACCAGCTGTGCTCTATCCTCTGAGAGGCGGGCACCCTTTTGCTGAAAATGGACAGCAAGCTAGGGGATTTCACCAACTATGAAGCGGGAGAGTTAGCCTAAGGGATGCGATTCAGGGAAGCTTTTGCAAAATGAAAGTCTTGGCTCGTAGGGACTTATACAGCCTTAGAAAAAGCCCAGACATCTATTCAAAAGATATTTCCCGGACAGGTTTTTGCAGAGACCATTCGTCACAGGGGCCGTTCGGCCGGTCTTTCAACTCAACAAGGAGGCCCTAGGGACCCAGAGCCCAAGGCTGGGAGAGTAGGCAGCAGGATGCCTATTTTCCCTCCAGAGGAAGGGGTCCATGTGGTCGCAGAGGCTACAGCCAGCATATTTCTGCCAGCGGTAAGTGCGCAGAGCAAGGTTTACGCCAGGGTTGGGGGGCAGACCTTACAGTGTATAAACAAATGACACAAGCTATCAAGCGATGTATGGGGTTCCAGAATGTAGCAGGCTTCAGGCTAGAGTTTGTGAGCTTACTGTGACAGGCACCCACCCCGATACGGCTGAGGATGGTGATGGAGGAGGAGAGTCTCCTCGATGCAGAGTTGTGCAGCCTTTTAGAGAAGGGAGCTATAGAGCAGTGTCCTCCCAGGCTAGTGGGATATTACATGTTCCTGGTGCACAGGAAGGGAAAGTTGAGGCCAGTCATCAACTTGAAAGAATTGAACTGTTGGCTAGTCTACAGGCACTTCAAAATGGAGGGTATCCACCTCCTTGGGGACATTCTTCGCAAGGTGTATTGGCTAGCAAGACTACATTTGAAGGATGCCTACCTGACCATCCCGGTTGAGCAGGAACATAGGCGATTCCGCTGGTTTTCATGGAGCGGACAGAGTTGGCAGTTTGCGTGCCTGTCCTTTGGCCTAGCCTCGGCTCCATGGGCTTACCTGGACGCCATCCTCATTTTAGCACAGGACAAAGCGACCTTAGTGAATCAGATGCGATGGGTGAGTGCCCTGCTGACGTCCCTTTAATTTCTGGCCAATCAGGAGAAGTCAGAACTAGTTCAGAGACAGCGGATGGAGTTCCTGCGGTTTGTGATAGACACCAGGAAAGCCACGTTAGAATTGCCTCAACAGAAGATGAAGGTGATAAAGAAGGAATTGAGGATAGCAGTTCAGAAGATGCATATTTTGCTTCGGAAAGTTAGCATCCTCGATCCAAGCAATATTCCAAGTGCCTTTGCACTACAGGGCGCTGCAGAGGCTAAATATCAGGCACTTGCAAGGGGAAGTGATATATTAGATGAAGACAGGAAGATGGAACTAGACTGGTGGTTTCAAAATATGGAGGCCTGGAATGGCATGGCTATATTTGGAGATGTGCCAGAATTAGTGATAGAATTGGATGCAAGCAGGTCCGGTTGGGGTGCCAGGTGCGGCCAGTTGCAGACTAGAGGAAAGTGGTGCGCAGAAGAGTTGAAGTTACACATTAACTGTTTGGAGCTGCTGGGAGGATCGTTCGCAGTGAAAGCTTTTGCCAGAGAGGGTGATTTGCAGCATTCTGTTGAAGATGGACAAAATCTCAGCAGTGCTATACATAAACAAGTTAGGGGAATTTGGTCACGAAAACTAGTGGAGATGGCAAAAGACTTCTCACATTACTGCCCGGAGAGAAAGTTGGCAATAGTGGCAGAATATCTTCCAGGGAAGCAGAACGTGATAGCAGACTGGAACTCCAGGTACCTGGAGGAGGCAAGCGATTGGAGGTTGCACAGGCCAGTGTTCTTACAGTTACAGGACCTCTGGGGACCGATGGACGTAGATCTTTTCGCCTCCAGGTTGAAGGCACAGGCGCCCAGGTACTACAGCTGGAGGCTGGACCCAGAGGTGCTGGGGACAGATGCTTTCCTTCACAGTTGGACGGGAGCACTGCATTATGCCTTTCCCACGTTCATCATGCTAGCGAGGACCCTGGCAAAAGTTTGCAAGGAACAAGCAGAAGTAGTGATGGTAGTGCCGTTATGGAAATCCCACGTGTGGTTTCTGGTTCTGATGGAACATTCCTCTGATTTTCAGAAGGTGATTCCGTGGCGGCTGAACCTATTGAGCAACCCGGGGGGTCCGGAATATCCTCTGGCGCAGGCAGGGTCGTTACAGCTATTGGTGTGCAGAACTTCTGGCAACAATGGGACTTGCCTGGCTTTTCGAGAGCCGCTGCAGACTGTATCAAAGACTCATGGGCGCCTTCCACCCTTAGGGGCTATGACACTGCATGAGCTAAGTGGGAATAATGGTGTGGCCACCAACGTGTTCATCCTGTTTCTGCACCGGTAGTGCAGGCCCTGAATTTCTTTGCAGAATTATCTCAAGATGGGCAAGTATTTTGCACATTAGGTGTATGCAGGTCAGCTATTTCCGCAGGTCACGAGAACTGTGATGGTCTCCCGATCGGTGTGTGGCTTCGTGCATTAAGGATTATGAGAAGGCTACCGAAGGAGTTAGGCCTCGGGGGGTCAATCAGTTGTTGATTGCATGTAGGAAGCCCTTTCTTGTGGTAGTCACCATAGCTAGGTGGGCTGGGGCCCATTCCGTCAGAGGATCAATGGCGTCCAAAGCATTCTCAGCAGGAGCTTCCCTGAACTATATATTATGTATATATATATAAACCATTTTAATTACATTTTCAAACAAGATATATATATAGAACAACTTCCAGAAATGTGATCGCCCACTCACTCCCTGGTGCCAATTGCCTCCCCTGTACCCGCTCCCTTTTGAGGTCATCCCCTGCCATTTCCCCCAGATTTGCTTGAAATTTTAAAGTCCGCAGATTGGTCCACAGAGGCTACTTTTAAGACTTTCTATTTTAAGCTGGTTTCATCTGTGGCAACAGTAGTTTTAGACAGCTTTGAACAAGCATAATGCTCACCTCCGATCCTGACTTAGAATAAAGATTACCCAGGCTTATAGCACCAGGAGTCTTGATTCTATTAAAGACACGAGAGGCAAGCATTATCCCGCCCATCAAACGTAGGGTGGGATGATTGCATGGTGGTACTGCTGATGTGATTTATGTATTGATGTTGTGATACTGTGATGTTGCTGTTTGGTAGATGTGTATTCCCTCCCTAATTGTGTGTCCAGTTGATTCCTGGGTGATGACCTTTAAGGCAAGAAAGCGGAGGGCTTTCTGGATGCTGTGGCACGTCTTGCAGGACTGGTTGTTTGTGGATCGGGAGCAGGTTCTGAAGTCGTTGAAGTGTTCATGTTGAGACTGTTGGTGATGATGTTTTTTCGGTTGAACTGTTTATTGTTGGCTCATCATAGAAGAGCGGGAGGCACAGACAGGACATGACATACGGGATGTGCTGGTTCAGGATTGGTTGTCCGAAAAAAACACAAAACTACAGCGACACAGACTTCTGGGGATTTGTAGTCCCATGTAGTGGAAGTTGTGTTTAAGTTTGAATGTTTTACTGTTTAAAAAAGTAAAATGTAAAACAGAAAAAGTTAAGATTTGAAGCAGCTGGTGTGAAGAGTTGCATTAACAAGTTAAGCATAATGCTCGCCTGTTTCTTTAGTAGAATCAAGACAACCGGCGCTATAAGCCTGGGTAATCTCCATTATATGTTGCGAGTGCAAGCCCACATATTCAAATACCTAGTACGTTTTATTAGTTCTTGTTGTCTCATGGCGAAAGATGAGCATTTGTGTGAATACCTGCCAATAATGTGCCCACCTTACTGTATGAGACACTACCTTTACTATAGTGTGAGTATGTGAACCTGTACTGGCAAAACCTAGGAAATAATGGCAATTTGAACATGAAAATATAGCACTAGGCAAATTCTAAGGGTACATGTGTATGTGATCTTAACGACTACAGTAGCAACACAGAACACATTTTCACTACACACAAGTCAAAACAGTTGGCTGTGTTAATGCTTCTTTATACCTTTTCACAGTAAATGCACACACACGAAATTTCTCCTGAGCACACACAACACCAAACCAAGGCAGTTATCTCCTTAAGCACAATTTCCTACGCCTTGCAACCTTCCTCTGCTCTAAGCCATTATTTCACTTCCTGGTCCCTTTGCCTAAACCTTAGAAGTCAGCAACAAAAGAACATAGCTTTTCCTCCCTACTTACCCAAACGTGTGTTTACCTCCCAGTAAACAGCATAATGGCATGATGACTCCATGTCTCCACATGTTATCCAGTCCTGGGCTTTTGAAGAGGGAAAATCCAAGCAGACCCTCAGTCCCGGACGACCCCCTAACCGGAAGAAGCACCAGAAACAACATGGCCAAAGATCTTATGAATTTATGCCGATCCCCACTTCCCCAGCCATGGACAACTACCGCGAAAGGTACCCTGCCGGATGACCATATACTCCTGGTACAATGCAAACTCTGCCTAGAGTGGACGAAGAAACACAGGACAGAGTTGGGGAGAACCGCATGGATCAACTAGACTAAAAGCATTGAACTAAAGCTGGCCTGATGCCGATCATTATAGACATTCTGAAGACATTGCTTCGTTAGACACGAAGCACTAGCACAATCCGCGCAACTCACACACATACACACACCAATCTACATGAAGAACGCGTACAGTTTGTGAGTTTGTGAGATAGAGGACTGTGACATACACAATATCAGCATGTTTATTATTTTGTCATTAGGCTCGCTATAGCACTGCAGAAATGCACGACAAAAAGAAGAGCTTGTGTATATGCTTGCAGTTGCTTACATGCAATTAACCCTATGGAAGGACAGGAGCATCCAAGGGACCTGACGAACCATAAAGCTCTCACTAACCTATGGACATTATGACGACTCCATAATGGAAGCCAGAGCAGGCCTCAGGAGAATACAGTAGGTTGCAATGTCTCAGAGAAATCCCAAACCGCAAGGTGTTGTGCTAGCAGAATAACCCCTGGCGTGAGCAGCAGACTGCCAAGGACACCATGTTGCGAAGCTGCATTCCACTTCCCGAGCCAAGGTGACTTCGGCCGCAGCAGGGAATATTCCACACAAATAAATGTTAATTCATAGCAATTAAGCCTGCAAGAGTGGTCTCCAACCAAGTGACTCGTCCAAGCTGTGAACAGGCCAAGACACGGAGGCTGGGAACGAGCAGCGGCCCCACGGCTGGACAGCGACTTGAAAAATAATTGTTACCTCCAGACACCTGTCACGATGGGAATGGAGCGCTCTCATGGCATTAGTCGTCTTCACACTATTGTAATACGCAGACACATAGTTGCAACTGGTTGGGACACAGTAGACATGTACTGAGAACAGGTGTCAAGCGGGCTTGAAACAGAGTTTTTCCCAGACTCGTGGGCCCACAGCCTGGCCAATCATCACCTCAGGTACTGGGGGTAAACAGCAAGGGTTGTCAACCAATTACCAGGCTTCCTTACTCTAACTATTTTAATGTAGAAACTTTCGGGGATGATCCAAGTACACCACCTGACACAGCAATGTCCAATGGTAACACTTACCTATAAGGTCCTATACTGGACCTAGCAGTCAGGGGCCAATCCTGGGCCTCGATAGGTTTAGGAGCAAGTTTGCTGAGTGATGAAGGTTATTACGCCACAGGTGTATAAGACTGGCCTGCGAGCCACACTGCGGCGAGATGTGCCTGAATGATGTTCACGCATATGACCCCTGTGTATTTTCTATAATGAACCACAGTAATCCTTGCTCCTTGTGTGGACCTCGACTTCTTGGGACCAGGGAAGGAGTTTAGGGCTGTCCATGAGCTGGGAGTCAGCAGACCCTTGGCACGGCTCTGCCGGCCCGAGTAAGTACCCTTACAAGTTGGAGGCGACAGCGAGATTGTTTGTGACGTCAGCTTGTCCAAGTGCTGCCTCCTCTGCCGTGGGACTTTGGAGGACTGCAGGACACTGGCGGGAATTGCGAGATAACCGGCCTGTGCAACCGGAAGAATTGGTAGTCGGGAACTGACTTCAAAATTATGCTGCCTGCGATTAGCGAGTTGTCTATGCAGTCCAGAGGGGGCGAGGCGAGCCAAAGGAGGGGAGTCAGCAGCCGAGCGGCACCGGGAGGCATATAACAACCTAAGTGCGGTCCGCACAATGAGCAACCCCATTTGTGTGGGTGGGAGAGAGATGTGTAAATCGAAACAGAAGGGAATGTGAACTTGCATTGTGAATTGGTGTTAAGGTGTCTAGTGTTCAGCTTGTATTCAGGTCGCGTAGCAACGAGTTCCTGTATTGTGCAGGATTGGTCGCTCAACGCAATTGGATCGTGAATGAAATGTAGAAGTAGTGGATCCCCATAAATTGGACGTTTTAGTTCGGTAATAGATGAAGTATTCCCATAGAGATTAGCTGAGGCTATCTAGTATGGAAGGTGAATTATCTGGTTAAGTCTCCCCGGGGAGAGATGTGTCATCCATTAGGTGATGCAGCGGGTGCAGTCTAATCACATAGAGATAAGAAGTTGGAAAACGGATACTCCACTCCTGGGGATTTTGTGGGTGGGATTGTGATCATGCATTGTTGTTCTGTCAGCGCGCGAAGTGTCTTTCTTTTATGTGAACCTTAGTCTGGTGATGTCACCCATAGGCCATAGGACCATAGGACCTTGCATTGTGAGTTGGTGGAGGAGAAGTAAGCTGGTATTTCTTGGATTGCCAGGCAGGTGACTGAGTGGCAGCTTGCGGACGGCGCCTGCGCACAGTTGAGGTGGTGTGCCGAACTATGGCAGCTCTGGTGAAGGCGGCGTGGTACGAGAGTATGCCGCATAAGGTGCAGAGCCGCAGATGCTCGTAAAGGGAAAGGAGAAGGAAACAATATATATATTGCATTGTATAACCTACAAATGTCTTATTCCTTGCTTGACAGCGGAGTGTCGAAACCCTCAATTAAAGGTCAGGTAAAATACAAACTGGTATTGTTCCTCAGGGAAGGTAACGGGGGAAATGTATGGTGGTTCAGGAATGGTGTTAACCCCTATTCAGCACATGTGCCTAACCCTGCCCCTCTATAAAGAAAAAAGAATCAAATATAGTGTAAAAACAATATATATATTGTCTGAGGGTACAGAAGGGAAGATAATACGACCATGGCCGCCTAACGGCAGTTTCCCCCCAGATGTGCTGCAATCGCTACTGACCTAACTACTGAACGCATACAAGGGGAAGAAGTTAGCTAACCGTATGGAGATATACAACTTATGGCGTATGTTCCGGGCAAACAGGCCATGAATGATGAGCTTGCGGGGGGTGAAGGAGGAGGGCGCAAACTCAAGGATTTCTGCTCATTCTATTAGCCTGATGATTTTTGGGGACCCCTGTAAAGACTGGAGGGGGTTGTCTGTACTCTTGCTCTCTATATGGTAGAGGAGATGCACAGAGGACGCCAGCCAAGATTCTCTATTGTTGGTAGCAATGGACGAGCAATCAAGGCCTAGCTTCTCAGGAGGTGATGCAAGCTGGTTCGTAAGTACAGTGTAGTCCCCAAGCCCCCACAAAGGAATGTCCACACACTGTATTAGTTAAAACACAGTCTTTATATAATTAAGGTTCAAGGTTATATACACAAACACAATAACTCACTTTGTGCTCAATAAATCTACAATGGTAAATATATACAGTTCTAAGTGGTACCACAATTATTATCAGATTTCATTAATGTGCATCAACTGTACTCTGGTCAAATGTCACACAAATCAATTAATAAAGGTAACCAACAATAGACATAGGAGGAAAGCAGTTGGTTAGAACAATTGGCAGAATACTGGCCCCGCTACATAGACACAGTTCTGTGTGGAGATCCACCCCCACCTGGGCAACCTGTAAAATAAAGATCTAACACAAGCCCAGTCCCTATATTGTTCTATTAGTCTCATTTCCTTGTACAATGTTTCTACCACCCCAATGTACCTGGAATAGCAGAGTTCGACGGGGGGTCGTTGACGGATCCTTCTTGAGCGGCTCCCTTTAAAGCAGGAGCCACGGATCGTCGAGATCCCTTGAAGAAAGTGAAATCGGCGTCGAGGTGGCAGCTTCGGTCCCAGCGGTGCTCGTCGATGACGGAGCAAAGACGTCCTGCAAGGAAGAGGCGTGCGGGGCACCTCGATGTCTATAGTTCAGGACCGCAAAGAGTTTGTGAAGAACTGTGGCCCAGTAAGGGCGTTGAGTCATCCAGCATCTCTACGGTCTTTGGTGGCGGGAAACTCAATGGCAGATGCTCCTCGGCGCGTCGACGGCCTGGCCTTCTCCGGCGGGATAAGGCGGGCGGCGGTGTGGACGAGCGCATCCGTGAATCAAAAGTCTTAGGCAAAAGGAGCGTGCGGCTCTGGTCGTCGATGGCACGGCCTCAAGCGGTCCCCTCTTCTGGGCAACACAGCGTCGACAGGCCTCCAGTGATTATAGCAAACCTGCGAACCCTGGTGGACGACGGTGGACGGAATGTCCGGTGCTTATCTTCGTTCTCCTCAGCGGTCCCAGTCTCCGGTCGGTAGCCTGTCGAGGGTCTGACTTCCAGTGTGCTTCGGTGAAGGGTAGCGGTGCTCAATAGTCCCTCAGAGCACGGGAAGAGGGCGCCTAACCAGGTTTGATCAATCTCAACGGCATTCGGCTTTCGATTTCAGCGAAGGGAGACAGCAGTCAACCTTCTTCTTCAGGCTCGGCTTCGAGATTAAGCATCAGTTTCAACTTCAGCTTCTGAATGATTTCTAGCATTGAGAGGCCCCCAGATATACTAGTTCATCTCCCATTCATTCTGCTGGGTCACACTCAGGCAGCCAATCACTCAGAAGGGCATTCAGCAGTCAGTCAGCCAATCAGGCATACAGTGCATTCAGGCCATTCTCCTCCCTCTCAGTCACTCACAACAAGGAATGTGTATTGGGACAAGTACCCAGCCATTCAACACTACACACTGCATTCATACCAGTTTCAGGCAGGGCTGTCTCAGTCATTGTGTCAAACACCAGATACCAGACATCCACAACAAGAAGTGCATATTGGTCACACACTCCATTCACCCAGGTCCCACCCACAGGGTGTACCCACAACATACAGTCACTGGGAAGGCTCCAGCCAGTCTGGCCTGGACTTCACAACAACACCTTATATGGAACTTCCACCCAACAGCCAGTCAGGGGGAAGGGATAGAGTCAGGGCTTCCCAGGACTTTGGGAAAACAAGGTAACAGGCAATAGAAAGCAGGAGGCCACAGGGGCCATCTTGTTTCCTATCAGGAATCAACTGATTCCAATGGCAGGGCCTGGGTATCCCAAAATAGAGGATACTGAGAGCACCTGTCAAATTCAGCATGGAGCTGCTACAAGCCCATACCCTGCTCTGTGGACCACACACAGGTGCCCAAAAACATACACTAGGGGCACAGGGTTGTAACCCCAAACATGGGTGCCATAAGGGTATCCTATGGGTCTGTACACCAAACCAAAAACAGGAAGAGCTGAACTGCCAGGAGTCCCACATAGACTCCTGGGCAGAAAACAATACAGAATAAAGAACAGAAATGAAAAAGGACTACAGGCCAAGGACAGGGAGGCCCTGTCCCTCCAAAGCATTTCCAGTATCACAACCCCGAATTGTGTTTTATAGGTACGGCGGTAGCAATGTTTCAGTCTGAATATATATATATATATTGCCTGAAATGGACACAAACATTGCCACACAAATGGCCTGAAATTACACTTCATCAGCTGAAAGAGTTATCAGGACCAATTCCAGTTTATTTACACATCACGACTCGATACAAAGGAAACACGGTACTACATGTTTCGAAGCTCAGCTGGCTGCTTGTTTACATACAATTTAAACGTTGCTCTGATCGTATCTGAAAGAGGTAGTTCATGTTTTATATGGTTCTTTGTTGTTAGTCCTTCTGTTCTTTCTATACACAAAGTGTTGCCAGAGAAGTATAGGTAAGGCTTTTACAAATGCAATCAGCCATTTTTAAACACTTTCTTATCTAAGGTTCACTTTCAGCTAGCGTTAGATGCAAACCAATTTAGGGTTTTAGCAGTTATTTTGGTAAAGTTTCACAACAAGTTGTTATGCGACTTTTGAATGTGCAATCAATACAGAATAAGTACAACCTTTTAGGTAACAAAGTGGGCGGAAGTGTACTGTGCAAAAATTCATGATAAGCATAGTGCATGAAGCCCGTTATATGTTCACAGGCCTAACCAAAAAGTATGCTTACAGGTCGTCTATATTGTTCGGAAAAATAACTGATATAGTGCATAAACAAAGTTGTTATTCGCATTGCCAGCTAATAGGTACCAATTATAAGATAATTGCTGGAGGCATCCTAAATTCGAATGCTTGTTCAAATACCATTAAAGTGTGTAGTGCATAAAATCTCCCTGTGGAAAAGTAGACAAAGTACAGGATACAAAAGTTAGAATTTATGATGCATTGTGCTTATTGTTATTACGCAGAGGCAAGGGCAGAAATAGGGCTATTGGGTAAGCACTACATTGATGTCAGACATTGTACACAGAAAGTGCGTGGTGCATTCAAGATACGAAGTGACTATAGATAACCAAAGTGCGTTGTGGATAGGGTAAAGTGCATACTGCATAATACCTCTTATGGTTGCCATAGTATGTAGGGGCAGATCAATATATTCAAATAGAATGCACAATACCTACAAGATAGAAAATGGCTAAAAAGTCAAAGTGCATTGTGCTCGGAATAAAGTGCAAGGAGCATAGTGCTTAATATTTAAGCCCGGGCAAGTCCCGGCTTGTGGGTAACTAAGCAAAATTGATGTGCATGAAGTACACAAACTTAATGGGTATTTGAGATTTGTAGCCTGTTAAGACACTGGAGCGCAAAGTGCGAGCACATGCATTTTTGTTGAACAGAAGGCCTCCCCGATGGACTACATTTTGAGTCTGTTATTAAACGATTTTACAGAGCAAACTAATGGAATTCACAGAAACAAGAAAATAATAATTATAAAATATGGAATGGAGAAAGATGAAACAACATTTCAAGTAGAAGGAGCTAGGCAGAGTGGGGGACACTCAACTAATCTGAAGGACCAAGATAGGAAACAGAGAAACATGAGAGGCATCACAGTCCGCCTATGGGCACAGTTGCTCTGAATAGCCTATCTAGTGTCACTTAGTGCTGTGTGAGCTGCCCAGAAAGGTGTACAATTCTTCGTCCAGATTATGTCCTTTCGGTCTCTTTGTTTCGAGATTCCAGAATGTATTTTGTCTCTGTTTGGCGTAGTTCGAGCACTTTGTTTCCTCCACTGCAATGTTTCTCTATGGTATGTATAGCAAAATACTTTACGCCTTCCAATATGCCATTGTGTTCCTCTCGGAAGTGTAATGCCATTGGATAAGAAGGGTTGAAATTCTTGATGGCTCGCATGTGCTGTAGAATGTGGATCTTAAGCTTTCCAATTGTACTCCCAACATACCAAAGTTCACAAGGGCATGTCAGAACATATACCACATATTCTGTGTTGCATGAGATATTTACATTCAATTGAATGTTTTGGCCCAGCACCGGATGCAAATAGCTTGTTCTATTTTCGGCAAATTTACATGACTTGCAGTTTGTACATTTATGAAACCCGGCAGAACGTGCATTCAACCATGTAGAAGCGCTGCTGAGTTTGTCAGGAGTCATAAAGCTGCAGAAAATAGAATCTTTCAAAGATGTAAACTTTCTGAATGCAATGTTCACTCTTTCTCCTAAGAGTGAAGATAAATTAGCATCTAATTGCATCACGTGCCAATGTCGGTGTAATATTTGACATATGAGACTGGAATGTACCCCAAAGGTGAGAATACGTCTGGTTTGGTCAATGTCTTGTTTGTTGGTTGGCACCTTATTTGTTAGAAGGAGTAGGTCACCATCCAAGCTTCAGGCCTTTAAGTAAGCTCTTTCCAAAATGGCCCTGGGATATCTTTGGTTCAGGAAGTTGCGTGCGGTTACTCGACAATCTCTATCAAAAGATTCCAATTTGGTACAGTTCCGGCATATCCTTACAAATTTACCATATGGTATACTCCATTCGAGTGTGAGGGGGCGATTGCTACTGGCAGACAATGGCAAATTGGAGTTTGTGGTTTTTCGGTATTACTCTGTACTGATCGCACCTTGATCGGGTTTCACTACAACATACACAATAATTATGGATTCTTTATTGTGTTTTTCTCCGAACTCCAAATTTAGCGTGTTGTTATAGAGAATGTTTACAAAGTTTTTCCATTCTTCTTCATCGCCTTTCCAGAGAATGAAGAGATCATCAATGTAGCACAGCCATAGTAATATCTTGTCTGTATATTTGCTTTTTGCTTCTGTCCAGATAGTGCATTTTTCCCACCAACCCATCATTAGGTTGGCATAGGGCGGGGCAAGGGTGGTGCCCATTGCCCTGCCTTGTAATTGAATGTAGTAGTCATTGTTAAAAAGAAAAACATTGTTGGTTAGGCAGATATCGATCATTTCAATGATCAGCTTTCCATGGGACAAAAGGTTTAGAGACCTAATTTCCAGGAAATGCTTACATGGTCGTTTGCCATCGGAATGTTGGATGGATGTTTAAAGTGAGACGTCATCTAGTGTTGCTAGCATAATATTAGGTTCCCATGGCACACCGTTAATTTTGATGAAAAAATCCTTGGTGTCGCGAAGAAATGAGGGAAGAGGGAGCACCAGGAGGAGTAGTGTTATGTCGACGTATTTGTAGATGTTTTCTAACAATGCTGCTTAGAGGGTCACTATCAGTCTGCCTGGGGTCTCTTCAAATTCTTGTACAATTTGGGCAAAAAATAGATTGTTGGCAATGTGGGGCACTTGATATGTAAATAGTCATATTCATCTTGATCAAGGATGCCCTTCCCCATCCACTTAAGTAGTAAAGTAGTCAATTTCTGATCAATCCCAGGTGTAGCATCGCAATCTCGTTTTTTATAACACTGACCATAAGACAGTTGCCGCTTGGCTTCCTTTACATAGTCAGTTTTGTTTTGCATGACTGTACTTGTGCCCTTGCCTGAGACTTTGATGATACAATCGGGAAGGTTATGCAGTTCTTTTAGAGTTTCTCTTTCTTTTCTTGTGAAATTATTTTTTATGCAACTTCGCTGTCACCTGGCTTTCCTGAGGTCATGTATGACGAGATCCTGAAAGGCTTCAATGTGCCCACCTGGTTGGAAGAGAGGATTGAACCTGTATTTGTGCTTTAGTATGCTCTGCGCGGGCCAATTAATACGATATTTTATGTGTCCAAGTCGGGGACAGGGACTGCTTCATCTATTTGCACCCCGGATTCCAAATGGACCAAATCTTATCAAGTACAGAGATCTTCTATGGCTACTTCTATTTTACTCTCCAGATTGAGGTTATCTTTGCTTTTGGGTGGATTCACACAAGAAAACCTTTTGAGATGGATTTTCCGCATTTATTTATCAAAGTCTATTCTAGTTTCAGCCTAATCAAAATATGCTGTCGGGCAAAAATTGAAGCCATATTTAAGGACCTTGTTTTGTTCTTTAGTTAAAACATGATTAGAGAGATTCACAATATGTTTGTCTTCGTTGTCCATGTTCATTTCATTGTTTTATTTCCATAGCTAGTTGACCTGACTATCTTGTCCGTATCTGATGCGCTTGTTCCGCTGTCCCTACCTTTTTCTCCTCTTCCTCTTTGCCCCGCCGGTCTTCCTCTGCCTTGATTTTTTTTGTTGCTGTTTCTGTCATCGATTCCCAATAGTCTAATTCCCTCTAAAACATTCCTTCTTCGAGGCGGTTGCTCACTTTCGCTATTCATGGTTTCAGAGTCTGAGGTTGAGGCAGCTTCACTTGAGATCGGAGTTGTGTTATCACTATATTATATTCAGTGAAAAAACTTTGTTAAATGAACGTTACGGTTAAGTTGCACTAATAAAACCTATGAAATTCGTGAAAAAACATTGTTGAAGGCACGTTATGGTTACAAGTAAAACCGGAAAACCCTAGAAATGTGCTAGTTATGGTAAGCTAAGCAACAATAACTCGCGCCACCACCATGTACTGCTAAAACTAACAACCAGGACATCAAAGATAACATCACAAATGTTATTGATGACATCACAGATGACATCACATATCTAGGACGCTTGTTTTTGTTCACTGACATATCCAGGCCAGGTTTTTCTGTTCACTGACAGTCCGAATATGAAAACCGAAAAGGTGCTATATATCTAGACGTTAACATTGTCGTATGTTCTTAGAGTACTTTCCTTAGGGTTTGGTGTCAGCGCATGGTACACATAAACAGGGCAATAAGCAGGCCTCAAACACACAATTCATTTGTATACATACAGATGAACTTTAATGTTATTGACATTTTCTGGTGATGTTGTTTCTTTCATCCCTACTTTAGTTTCCCTGTATGTGCCTCTGATTTTGATGCATTGTGGGTCTTCACTAACACAGGTGTATAGTAAGTCTTGAATTGCTAGATATGTATTCCATGTTTAACATTACTCAAAACTCTGATAAAGTTGGTAGCATTCATTATTTTACTATCCAAAATTACCAGATTAACCATATTGTAGTTCTATGGTGCATGCTGCAGCCATTGCCTGTGTTTAAGCATGATTAGGTTCCTGTATTAACAACACTCCAGTATAATGTTTTGTTTAGATGAGTACACTCTTTAATACATCAAGGAGTTCATGATAGGTCTCCTGATCACCCCTGACATTGTGTTACCAACATTATAAACACAACCCAATGTAGGGACTTTTCATCAAAATTCATTTCATATGCAATGTCATCAGTGATGTCAGACATTTGTAATGTCATTATTGATGTCCTGGGTGTTAGTCCTAGCAGTGCACGGTGGTGGCGTGCGTTATGGTTGCTTAGCTTACCATAACTGGCGAATTTCTAGGGTTTTTCGGTTTTACTTGTAAGTATAAAGTCCCATTAACAAGGTTCTTTCACAGAATGTCATAGGTTTTTATTAGTGCAACTTTACCTTAACGTCACTTTAACAAAGATTATTCTGTGAATTTGATAGGTTTTTTATGAGTGAAAATGTTTTATGATGTTACATCACTGTATGCAAGTCATTAATAATTCCTCTTTTAACATATATGAAAGAACTGTAAACCTCATTCAACAAACATGTTTTCTGTAACGCATACTGATATGCGTCGTTATCAGCAGCGCATGCTGGGCATCCAAGTCATGGTTGAATTTCCTGGGGGATGAGGCCCGACCATGACCTCAGCCCCACCAAACCACCTCTGTTATCCCTGCATCCTAGTTCAGTGTCCACTATACCCTCATAATGTGACCAACGGCCAGTGTTCATGGCTTGCAGCCATGGCCAGTCTCCACAATCCATGGGGCATGGGCTTTGCCCATGCTGCATTCCCCAATGGGCAAATCAGAGTAGACCTGTGTCCTTGCTGGGGGCCAGGCCCATTGTCCAGGCACCAAAGTTATATCACAAAGTATCAAAATGTATGTACAAAAAATAGTCAGATAACTTAGCCCCCACTTGAGAAAATCCATTTAAGACTATGTACAAACATTCAAGGTTTGGTCTATAATCTTTATGAAAACCTTTGTGCAGATTTGTCAAACTGCACCAAATTTAGAAGCCTTTCAAATATTTTCCGGGCCCCTCTCTAATATTGCCCCCAGACTTTGCAGAACCATTTGGGGTCAGGTCTAAAATGATATTGCAAAATTCCATGCACTTTCATTGAGTGGCACCAAAGTTATAAGCCATCCAAAAACTGCACTTCACTTACCCTTTGATGCAGAAATATGCATGAATGTCCCCGAACATCTGAGATGTTTGCGTGCTCCGTAGAAGAAAAAACACCTGACATTTGGCTTTTTAGAGCCATATCCCATCCCATCCCATCCTCATCACCCCTCACCTCCCCAGAGATGGTTTCATTAGTTTGAGAAGTGCAATGTTGTGCTTTTTAATATGTTTTTACCGCGATGTCAGCAGACTACAGGCGCAGTTCGCGAATACAACTTGGCGTTGCTTTCAAAGGTTTTAAAGCACCTAACATTTTTCATTGACCAAAAAGAATCTTTGCGAGGGGGTCATATACTTTTTTTTGCAACGTTTGGTGAGGATCCATTGGGGGGGTGCAAAGTTACAGGCCGCACAAAAAAGTCCTCTTTCTGTGAGTTGAGCAACTTAAAGGGGTAGTTCACAGAAAAATGTTATTGTTTAAAAAGATGGGCCAAAATCAAAAATATACAAAAAATATATTTTTAAAGAAAGTTCCTATGTAAAATTTGGGGAAATGAGGCCCAAAGTTTTTAAATGGGGCATACATTTTGTAAAAGCAGCAGCCTCCTCTGTTCATGTTAAACTCTGCTATTGCTGCACTAATCAAGCAAAAGCCCCTTACTGGGAGCTTTTGCTTACTGCTGCCAGAGAGCAGAGCTTGACATGAAGAGACGGGGCCCCTACAGTAATTGCCTTGACTTTCATTTTATGTTTTCTGTGCTCCCCAAGCCCAGGGAAGCACAGAAAATGTAAAATTAAAGGCACAGCAATTATAAATACTTTGCCGGCCGCCGGAGCACAGGAGACTCAAAAGGAAAGTCGCAGCAATTATAAATACACAACATTGTATTTGTAATTGCTGGTACTTTCACTTTAGTTCTCCCGTCCTCCCCTGGCCTGGAGGAGCCGGGAGATTTAAAACGCAAGGTGCTGCAATTATAAATACAACATTGTTGTATTTAAAATTGTTGTTACTTTCGCTTTGGCCGGGGGAGCCTGGGAGAACTAATGTACCGGCAATTATAAATACAATGTTGTTGTATTTATAATTGCTGTTACTTTCGCTTTGAGTCTCCCAAGCTCCCCCGGGCTGGGGGAGCCCGGGAGACTTAAAACAAAAGGCATGGCAATTATAAATACAACGTTGTATTTATAATTGCCGGTACTTTAGTTCTCCCAGGCTCCCCCGGCCCCAGGAGACTTAAAAAGAAAGTCACAGCAATTATAAATTCCTCATGGTGCCGGGATCACGGCGTGCGGCAAGGTTATTATGATTCCAGGACTTTCGCTTTAAGTCTCTGGGGCTCCCCTGGGCTGGGAGAGCCCAGGAAAGCAGGCAAAAGAAGAAAATAAATCTCACCTGGAGCACATGCAGGGGCTGACAGCATTATCTGCTCTCCGGTTGTAATAGGCAAAAGCTCCCACTAGTGGGCTTTTGCTTTATTAAAGCGACAAGAGCAGAGCTTAACTTAAGCACAGGAGGCTCATTCATTTCACAAAATGGATGCCTCCTAGTGCTTAAAATGTCTGACTTTGAGCCTCATTTCCTTAAAATGTTACCTAGGAACTTTCTTTAAAATAGTTTTATATATATTTTTGAATATGGCCCATCTTTTTAAACAATAACATTTTTCTGGGAACTACCCCTTTAACCATAACTACAGGGCCGCTACCTCAGGCACTGTAAAATATATAAAATGTTTTTATTTTATTTTATTTTTTATTAGGCATCATATGGTTTTACAACACCGAAAACCTTAAGCCATTCCATAAACTTCACATTCATATAAATAAAATGAATAAAAACTGTGCCTGATAGACAACGCAAATGTAATCATCTTTAAACACGTTACTGTTACTTTCAGTTTTCACCTCCACATTCTAGTCACTTGGTTCTGGCTTCCTTCACTTTATCATATATAAAATGACAAAAAGCTTCAAGAAGCACACAGAGCTTCCGGATTCTAAAAATGAAAGTCAATAATTCATTATAATGCACATGGCACAACAAAGAGGCAAGGGGGCTCCCTTACATATAAAACTGGAGTGCAAAGCAAACATTCTCCCCTCCAGTTTCCAGCACCATCATTATGAGGTGACATGCAAGAATTGGAGATGATCTGTTGTCCTTTCCAGCTGCAAAAGCTTATATATTTGTTTGTTGTGGGAGCAACATGTTCAAAGTGTCACTAAAGGTCTGCTACTTTTCTTATTTACTAAAGTCTTGCTGAGCGTTCAGTAAACTAGAAAAGTGGTGTTGCCATACAGGGGAAAGCCTAGCTTTTAAAGGAAAAACTTGTGTAGAAATGTTAACGACACTGTATTTCCACTCCATTTTTTAAACATGCAAAAGAAGAGCACCACAAGGAAAATGCCCTCGCAGTGTCTGCCCTGAATTAATGTGGTTACTAGGGCCATTGTCAGGCTGTAAATCAGGCACATGCAAAAGTCAGGGCTTTGATGCCCGGCCACCACATTCTTAGTTTAACAAAATATGGTGCTTTTAAGAAAAGTGTGCCAGCCTGAAAGCAGCTTCACGTACAGTTCTTAAATGGTGCTTACCTTTTGCGCTCATGTAGTTGCCACAGAAACACTGTACGGGAGCACAACGTGGGCACTTGTTGCATCTCGTCAACGCGAAAATGTAGTATCCAAAGGACAAAGACGACGTGTAAAGGTGAGTGGAATGTGGACTCTAATTAAGAAGGAACAACCGGGAGCATCCAGCCGGTAACACTCCCCGGCCAAGAATGCTGTGTGACCTTTGACCCTCGGAACGCCCGTTTAGAACACACAGGTAAGGCTTCTAGTGTTGTGAGACATATAATGCCATAATGGTGAGGGCATGAACCTAGCGGTAGAACAGGACAAGAGACCCAGGCAAAGAGGAGCATCTTTCCTTTGGTTCCTGTTCACCCTCTCAGCCCCAGCAAACCTTCAGCTCCCTATGAGAAATATGAAGTTCCCTCATTGCCTTCAATTTGACAGCACCATATCACTGTAAACAAGCATCAAACATCAACACCAGACAAGCAAGCCAGCATCTCCGATACATCCAACTCTGCAAACTAGCATGCACTCAAAAGCAAGCATTGGCCCAGTGGGCTCCCCTAGCCCGCAACGCCCTCCCTCTTCACATCCACGCTGCACCCTCCATCACTACTTTCAGATAGAGTCTTGGAATGCACTTGTTCCCCCACACATATCGCTGCCCCTCCAGCTCCCCTGCTACCACTTGTCTACCCTAATCGTCCGATCCCAGCCTGACAATATTGTGTAACTTCAGTCTCACTTCCCACCTTTTCAGCCTTTGAACCCCGTAAGGCGCTCCACGACCCTCTCAGTAGGGCCAGCACTTAATACAAACCCCAATAAATAAATAAACACCACCTTTCTGGCAGGCTCAAAAGAGTGAGAGGTATGAGGAGGGGCGCAGGAGGCGCACATGGCTGGACATCATGGCACAGAGCAGATTCATCCCAGGTTGCAGCAGCATGGCACAGAAGAGGCCCATGGCATGACGTCATTAGAAGACATAAGGCACGGATGGTGAACCCCTGGAGCTAAAGGCAAAAGTCGAGAGAGGCACATTTATTTATTCATGGTATTTACATGGCGCCTTCATCAAAGGCGCTGCACAAAGCATTATAGAATACAACAATAATGAGAGCAGGGCAAGTAAGGGTTTAAGCAGAAAGAATGGTCACAGCGCAACCAAACGGGAGGAGAAAACATGACGAGCAAAGGCAGACTGCAACAGATCATCTAAGACGTTATAAAACAAAATCAGAACAAGAACGAATGGCCAAAGGAAGAGAGTTCCATGAATTAGGAGCAAGTAATTGGAAAATAACGAAAGCGGGAAGTGGCACGAGATGGCGGGGCACGGAAAGAAGAAATTGAGATGAAGAACAAAGAGCCCTAGGAGGATGATATGGAGGAACTAAGGAGGCCGAGTAGTCTGGAGCAACGGCAGCAATGCACTGCAAGACCAAGCAGAGGAAGTGACATTCACGTCTAAATCGCCCTGAACGCCAGTCAGGCTGAGTCAGAAAGGGAGAGATATTCGAAGAGTATTGTGGTCTCAACAGTACTCTGACTGCTGAGTGAAGAGTAGAACGCAATGAAAGGAGGCGGGCGAAAGCTGGAAGGACGATGCTTAAGGAACAACAATAGCTAAGACAAGACAGAGCACACGCTCGTAGTAATTAGTAGAAGAGAAGAAAACGTTCGGAGGTGATGAATGTTCTTAATGTTGTGGAGATATAATTGACAGGATTGAGACATTTGCTTTTGAAGAGACAAAGCAGAGTAAAAAATGAACCCTAAATTTACGAGCATGAAAAACTATCGGGAGGTTAAGGGCAGGAAAAGGAACGGAAGATGGTGAGGAAATAGAGCAGGATGCTGGGAAAATTAGAACTTCTATCTGCAAGCTAAAAAGGTGATCAAAGGAATCGTCAGACTGGACATGACCGGAAAGGGAAGGCAAAGGGCACACAAAGCATGTGCACAGAGCCACTGGGGGAGCTTCAAGGTCAGAGCAGGGCAGCATGTGGTAAGACTGGTGCAGTGAGGCTAAATCCTATCAGAGAAGAGGCGCATTGCAGGCATGCTAGAGAGTACCATGACAGGAAAGGCAAAGGGTTAAAGAAGCACAGGCACAGGAAAAATGCAGTGCACTGCAAGACTAGGCCACTGGGGAAGCTTCAACATCAGAGCAGGGCAGCATGTGGTAAGACCGGTGCAGTGAGGCAAAATCATATCAGAGAAGAGGCGCATGGCAGGCATGCTAGAGAGTGCCATGACAGGAAAGGCAAAGGGTTAAAAAAGCACAGGTACAGGAGGCATGCAGTGCCCTGCAAGACTGGGCCACTGGCGAAGCTTCAAGATCAGAGCAGGGCAGCATGTGGTAAGACTGGTGCAGTGAGGCTAAATCATAGCAGAGAAGAGGCGCATGGCAGGCATGCTAGAGAGAGACAGGAAAGGCAAAGGGTTAAAGAAGCAAAGGCACAGGAAAAATGCAGTGCACTGCAAGACTGGGCCACTGGCGAAGCTTCAACATCAGAGCAGGGCAGCATGTGGTAAGACTGGTGCAGTGAGGCAAAATCATATCAGAGAAGAGGCGCATGGCAGGCATGCTAGAGAATGCCATGACAGGAAAGGCAAAGGGTTAAAAAAGCACAGGTACAGGAGGCATGCAGTGCCCTGCAAGACTGGGCCACTGGGGAAGCTTCAAGATCAGAGCAGGGCAGCATGTGGTAAGACCGGTGCAGTGAGGCAAAATCATATCAGAGAAGAGGCGCATGGCAGGCATGCTAGAGAGTGCCATGACAGGAAAGGCAAAGGGTTAAAAAAGCACAGGTACAGGAGGCATGCAGTGCCCTGCAAGACTGGGCCACTGGGGAAGCTTCAAGATCAGAGCAGGGCAGCATGTGGTAAGACTGGTGCAGTGAGGCAAAATCCTATCAGAGAAGAGGTGCATGGCAGGCATGCTAGAGAGTGCCATGACAGGAAAGGCAAAGGGTTAAAGAAGCACAGGCACAGGAGGCATGCAGTGCCCTGCAAGACAGGGCCACTGGGGAAGCTTCAAGATGAGAGCAGGGCAGCATATGGTAAGACGTGTGCAGTGAGGCAAAACCATATCAGAGAAGAGGCGCATGGCAGACATGCTAGAGAGTGTCATGACAGGAAAGGCAAAGGGTTAAAAAGCACAGGTGGCATGCAGTGCACTCCAATACTGAGCCACTGGGGTAGCTTCAAGATCAGAGCAGGTCAGCATTTGCTAAAACTGGTGCAGTGAGGCAAAATTATATCAGAGAAGAGGCTCATAGCAGGCATGCTAGTGAGTGACATGACAGGAAAGGCAAAGGGTTAAAAAAAAAGCACAGATGGCATGCAGTGCACTGCAAGACCGGGCAAGCTTCAAGATCAGAGCAGGAGAGCATATGGTAAGACGTGTGCAGTGAGGCAAAACCATATCAGAGAAGGGGTGCATGGCAGGCATTCTAGAGAGTGACTTGCGAGGAAAGGCAAAGGATTAAAGAAGCACAGGCACAGGAGGCATGCAGTGCCCTGCAAGACTGGGCCACCGGGGAAGCTTCAAGATCAGAGCAGGACAGCATGTGGTAAGACTGGTGCAGTGAGGCAAAATCCTATCAGAGACGAGGTGCATGGCAGGCATGCTAGAGAGTGCCATGACAGGAACGGCAATGGGTTAAAGAAGCACAGGCACAGGAGGCATGCAGTGCCCTGCAAGACTGGGCCACTGGGGGAGCTTCAAGATCAGAGCAAGGCAGCATGTGGTAAGACTGGTGCAGTGAGGCAAAATCCTATCAGAGACGAGGTGCATGGCAGGCATGCTAGAGAGTGTCATGACAGGAACGGCAATGGGTTAAATGAGCACAGGCAGCATGCAGTGCACTGCAAGACTGGGCTACTGGGGAAGCTTCAAGATCAGAGCAGGACAGCATATGGTAAGACTGGCACAGTGGGGCAAAATCATAGCAGTGAAGAGGCGCATGGCAGAAATGCTAGAGAGTGTCATGACAGGAAAGGCAAAGGGTTAAAAAAGCACATGAGGCATGCAGTAAACTGCAAGACAGGGCCACTGGGGAAGCTTCAGATCAGAGCAGGGCAGCATATGGTAAGACTGGTGCAGTGAGCAAAATCATATCAGAGAAGAGGTGCGTGGCAGGCATGCTAGAGAGCGACAGGACAGGAAAGGCAAAGGGGTAAAAAAGCACAGGCGGCATGCAGTGCACTGCAATACTGAGCCACTGGGGAAGCTTCAAGATCAGAGCAATACAGCATATAGTAAGACTGGCACAGTGAGGCAAAATCCTATCAGAGAAGAGGCGAATGGCAGGCATGCTAGAGAGAGACTTGACAGGAAAGGCAACGGATTAAAAAAGCAAAGGTGACATGCAGTGCACTGCAATACTGAGCCACTGGGGAAGCTTCAAGATCAGAGCAGGATAGCATATGATAAGACCGGTGCAGTGAGGCAAAATCATATCAGAGAAGAGGCACATGGCAGGCATGCTAGTGAGTGACATGACAGGAAAGGCAAAGGGTTAAAGAAGCACAGGCACAGGAGGCATGCAGTACCCTGCAAGACAGGGCCACTGGGGAAGCTTCAAGATCAGAGCAGGGCAGCATATGGTAAGAATGGTGCAGTGAGGCAAAAACATAGCAGAGAAGAGGCGCATGGTCGGCATGCCACAGAGTGACTTGCGAGGAAAGGCAAAGTGTTGACGAAGCACAGGCTCAGGAGGCATGCAGTGTACTGCAAGACTGAGCCACTGGGGAAGCTTCAAGATGAGAGCAGGACAGAATATGATAAGACCGGTGAAGTGAGGCTAAATGATATCAGAGAAGAGGCGCATGGCAGACATGCTAGAGAGTGACATGACAGGAAAGGCAAAGGGTTCAAAAAGCACAGGCGGCATGGAGTGCACTGCAAGACTTGGCCACGGAGCAAGCTTCAAGATCAGAGCAGGGCAGCATATGGTTAGACTGGTGCAGTGAGGCAAAATCATATCAGAGAAGAGGTGCATGGCAGGCATGCCAGTGAGTTACATGACAGTAAAGGCAAAGGACTAAAGAAGCACAGGCACAGGAAGCATGCAGTGCCCTGCAAGACTGGGCCACCGGGGAAGCTTCAAGATCAGAGCAGGATAGCATATGGTAACACTGGTGCAGTGAGGCAAAATCATATCAGAGAAGAGGCGCGTGGCAGGCATGCTAGAGAGTGCCATGACAGGAAAGGCAAAGGGGTAAATAAGCACAGGCAGCATGCAGGGCATTGCAATACTGAGCCACTGGGGAAGCTTCAAGATCAGAGCAATACAGGATATAGTAAGACTGGCACAGTGGGGCAAAATCATAGCAGTGAAGAGGTGCATGGCAGGCATGCCAGAGAGTGACAGGACAGGAAAGGCAAATGGTTAAAGAAGCACAGGCACAGGAAACATGCAGTGCACTGCAAGACTGGGCCACTGGCGAAGCTTCAAGATCAGAGCAGGGCAGCATGTTGTAAGACTGGTGCAGTGAGGCTAAATCATATCAGAGAAGAGGCGCATGGCAGGCATGCTAGAGAGTGCCATGACAGGAAAGGCAAAGGGTTAAAGAAGCAGAGGTGGCATGCAGTGCACTGCAATACTGAGCTACTGAGGTAGCTTCAAGATCAGAGCAGGTCAGCATATGGTAAGACTGGTGCAGTGAGGCAAAATCATATCAGAGAAGAGGCTCACGGAAGGCATGCTAGAGAGTGTCATGACAGGAAAGGCAAAGGGTAAAAAAAAGCACAGGGGGCATGCAGTGCACTGCAAGACTGGGCAAGCTTCAAGATCAGAGCAGGACAGCATATGGTAAGACGGGTGCAGTGAGGCAAAATCATATCAGTGAAGGGGTGCATGGCAGGCATTCTAGAGAGTGACTTGCGAGGAAAGGCAAAGTGTTGAAGAAGCACAGGCACAGGAGGTATGCAGTGTACTGCAAGACTGGGCCACTGGGGAAGCTTCAAGATCAGAGCAGGGCAGCATATGGTAAGAATGGTGCAGTGAGGCAAAATCATAGCAGTGAAGAGGCGCATGGCAGGCATGCCAGAGAGTGACAGGACAGGAAAGGCAAATGGTTAAAGAAGCACATGCACAGGAACAATGCAGTGCACTTCAAGACTGGGACACTGGGGAAGCTTCAACATCAGAGCAGGGCCGCATGTGGTAAGACTGGTGCAGTGAGGCTAAATCCTATCAGAGAAGAGGTGCATGGCAGGCATGCTAGAGAGTGCCATGACAGGAAAGGCAAAGGGTTAAAGAAGCACAGGCACAGGAAAAATGCAGTGCACTGCAAGACTGGGCCACTGGCGAAGCTTCAAGATCAGAGCAGGGCAGCATGTTGTAAGACTGGTGCAGTGAGGCTAAATCATATCAGAGAAGAGGCGCATGGCAAGCATGCTAGAGAGTGCCTTGACAGGAAAGGCAAAGGGTTAAAAAAGCACATGCACAGGAGGCATGCAGTGGACTGCAAGACTGGGCCACTGGGGAAGCTTCAACATCAGAGCAGGGCAGCATGTGGTAAGACTGGTGCAGTGAGGCAAAATCATATCAGAGAAGAGGCGCATGGCAGGCATGCTAGAGAGTGCCATGACAGGAAAGGCAAAGGGTAAAAAAGCACAGGAGGCATGCAGTGCACTGCAAGACTGGGCCACTGGGGAAGCTTCAAGATCAGAGCTGGGCAGCATATGGTAAGACTGGTGCAGTGAGGCAAAATCATATCAGAGAAGAGGCGCATGGCAGGCATGCTAGAGAGTGCCATGACAGGAAAGGCAAAGGGTTAAAAAAGCCCAGGCACAGGAGGCATGCAGTGTACTGCAAGACTGGGCCCCTGGGGAAGCTTCAAGATCAGAGCAGGACAGCATGTGGTAAGACTGGTGCAGTGAGGCAAAATCCTATCAGAGACGAGGTGCATGGAAGGCATGCTAGAGAGTGATTTGACAGGAAAGGCAACAGATTAAAAGAAACACATGCTGCATGCAGTGCATTGAAATACTGAGCCACTGGGGAAGCTTCAAGATCAGAGCAGGACAGCATTTGGTGATACTGGTGCAGTGAGGCAAAATCATATCAGAGAAGAGGCACATGGCAGACATGCTAGAGAGTGTCATGACAGGAAAGGCAATGGGTTAAATGAGCACAGGCAGCATGCAGTGCACTGCAAGACTGGGCTACTGGGGAATCCTCAAGATCAGAGCAGGACAGCATATGGTAACACTGGTGCAGTGAGGCAAAATGATATCAGGGAAGAGGCGCTTGGCAGACATGCTAGAGAGTGTCATGGCAGGAAAGGCAAAGGGTTAAAAAAGCACAGGCGGCATGCAGTGCACTGGAATACTGAGCCACTGAGGAAGCTTCAAGAACAGAGCAGGACAGCATATGGTAACACTAGCGCAGTGAGGCAAAATCCTATTAGAGAAGAGGCACATGGCAGGCATGCTAGAGAGTGACAGGACAGGAAAGGCAAAGGGTTAAAAAAGCACAGGCGGCATGCAGTGCACAGCAATACTGAGCCACTGGGGAAGATTCAAGATCAGAGCAGGACAGCATATAGTAAGACTGGCACAGTGAGGCAAAGTTCTATCAGAGAAGAGGCGCATGGTAGGCATGCTAGAGAGAGACTTGACAGGAAAGGCAACGGATTAAAAAAGCACAGGTGACATGTAGTGCACTGCAATACTGAGCCAACGGGGAAGCTTCAAGATCAGAGCAGGACAGGATATGATAAGACCGGTGAAGTGAGGCAAAATCATATCAGAGAAGAGGCGCATGGCAGGCATGCTAGTGAGTGACATGACAGGAAAGGCAAAGGGTTAAAGAAGCACAGGCACAGGAGGCATGCAGTGCCCTGCAAGACAGGGCCACTGGGGAAGCTTCAAGATGAGAGCAGGGCAGCATATGGTAAGAATGGTGCAGTGAGGCAAAATCATATGAGAAATGAGGCGCATGGCAGGCATGCCAGAAAGTGACAGGACAGGAAAGGCAAAGGGTTAAAGAAGCACATGAACAGGAGGCATGGCCACTGGGGAAGCTTCAAGATCAGAGCAGGACAGCATATGGTAAGACTGTTGCAGTGAGGCAAAATCATATCAGAGAAGAGGCGCATGGCAGACATGCTAGAGAGTGTCATGACAGGAAAGGCAAAGGGTTAAAAAGCACAGGTGGCATGCAGTGCACTGCAATACTGAGCCACTGTGGTAGCTTCAAGATCAGAGCAGGTCAGCATTTGCTAAAACTGGTGCAGTGAGGCAAAATTATATCAGAGAAGAGGCTCATAGCAGGCATGCTAGAGAGTGTCATGACAGGAAAGGCAAAGGGTTAAAAAAAAGCACAGATGGCATGCAGTGCACTGCAAGACCGGGCAAGCTTCAAGATCAGAGCAGGAGAGCATATGGTAAGACGTGTGCAGTGAGGCAAAACCATATCAGAGAAGGGGTGCATGGCAGGCATTCTAGAGAGTGACTTGCGAGGAAAGGCAAAGTGTTCAAGAAGCACAGGCAGAGGAGGCATGCAGTGCACTGCAAGACTGGGCCCCTGGGGAAGCTTCAAGATCAGAGCAGGACAGCATGTGGTAAGACTGGTGCAGTGAGGCAAAATCCTATCAGAGACGAGGTGCATGGCAGGCATGCTAGAGAGTGATTTGACAGGAAAGGCAACAGATTAAAAAAAGCACAGGCGGCATGCAGTGCCCTGCAATACTGAGCCACTGGGGAAGCTTCAAGATCAGAGCAGGACAGCATATGGTAAGACGTGTGCAGTGAGGCAAAACCATATCAGAGCAGGGGTGCATGGCAGGCATTCTAGAGAGTGACTTGCGAGGAAAGGCAAAGTGTTCAAGAAGCACAGGCAGAGGAGGCATGCAGTGCAATGCAAGACTGGGCCACTGAGGATGCTTCAAGCTCAGAGCAGGACAGCATATGGTAAGACTGGTGTAGTGAGGCAAAATGATATCAGAGATTAGGCGCATGGCAGAAATGCTAGAGAGTGTCATGACAGGAAAGGCAAAGGGTTAAAAAAGCACACGAGGCATGCAGTAAACTGCAAGACAGGGCCACTGGGGAGCTTCAGATCAGAGCAGGGCAACATATGGTAAGACTGGTCCAGTGAGCAAAATCATATCAGAGAAGAGGTGCGTGGCAGGCATGCTAGAGAGCGACAGGAAAGGAAAGGCAAAGGGGTAAAAAAGCACAGGCGGCATGCAGTGCACTGCAATACTGAGCCACTGGGGAAGCTTCAAGATCAGAGCAATACAGCATATAGTAAGACTGGCACAGTGAGGCAAAATCCTATCAGAGAAGAGGCGAACGGCAGGCATGCTAGAGAGTGCCATGACAGGAAAGGCAAAGGGTAAAAAAGCACAGGAGGCATGCAGTGCACTGCAAGACTGGGCCACTGGGGAAGCTTCAAGATCAGAGCTGGGCAGCATATGGTAAGAATGGTGCAGTGAGGCAAAATCATATCAGAGAAGAGGCGCGTGGCAGGCATGCTAGAGAGTGCCATGACAGGAAAGTCAAAGGGTTAAAAAAAGCACAGGCACCGGAGGCATGCAGTGCAGTGCAATACTTGTCCACTGGGGAAGCTTCAAGATCAGAGCAGGGCAGCATATGGTAAGACTGGTGCAGTGAGGCAAAATCATATCAGAGAAGAGGCGCATGACAGGCATGCTAGAGAGTGCCATGATAGGAAAGGCAAAGGGTTAAAAAAAGCCCAGGCACAGGAGGCATGCAGTGTACTGCAAGACTGGGCCCCTGGGGAAGCTTCAAGATCAGAGCTGGGCAGCATATGGTAAGAATGGTGCAGTGAGGCAAAATCATATCAGAGAAGAGGCGCATGACAGGCATGCTAGAGAGTGCCATGATAGGAAAGGCAAAGGGTTAAAAAAAGCCCAGGCACAGGAGGCATGCAGTGTACTGCAAGACTGGGCCCCTGGGGAAGCTTCAAGATCAGAGCAGGACAGCATATGGTAACACTGGCACAGTGAGGCAAAATCCTATCAGAGAAGAGGTGCGTGGCAGGCATGCTAGAGAGCGACAGGAAAGGAAAGGCAAAGGGGTAAAAAAGCACAGGCGGGATGCAGTGCACTGCAATACTGAGCCACTGGGGAAGCTTCAAGATCAGAGCAATACAGCATATAGTAAGACTGGCACAGTGAGGCAAAATCCTATCAGAGAAGAGGCGAATGGCAGGCATGCTAGAGAGAGACTTGACAGGAAAGGCAATGGTTTAAAAAAGCAAAGGTGACATGTAGTGTACTGCAATACTGAGCCACTGGGGAAGCTTCAAGATCAGAGCAGGATAGCATATGATAAGACCGGTGCAGTGAGGCAAAATCATATCAGAGAAGAGGCACATGGCAGGCATGCTAGTGAGTGACATGACAGGAAAGGCAAAGGGTTAAAGAAGCACAGGCACAGGAGGCATGCAGTACCCTGCAAGACAGGGCCACTGGGGAAGCTTCAAGATCAGAGCAGGCCAGCATATGGTAAGAATGGTGCAGTGAGGCAAAAACATAGCAGAGAAGAGGCGCATGGCAGGCATGCCAGAGAGTGACTTGCGAGGAAAGGCATAGTGTTGACGAAGCACAGGCACAGGAGGCATGCAGTGTACTGCAAGACTGAGCCACTGGGGAAGCTTCAAGATGAGAGCAGGACAGAATATGATAAGACCAGTGAAGTGAGGCTAAATCATATCAGAGAAGAGGCGCATGGCAGACAGGCTAGAGAGTGACATGACAGGAAAGGCAAAGGGTTCAAAAAGCACAGGCGGCATGCAGTGCACTGCAAGACTTGGCCACGGAGCAAGCTTCAAGATCAGAGCAGGGCAGCATATGGTTAGACTGGTGCAGTGAGGCAAAATCATATCAGAGAAGAGGTGCATGGCAGGCATGCTAGTGAGTGACATGACAGTAAAGGCAAAGGATTAAAGAAGCACAGGCACAGGAGGCATGCAGTGCCCTGCAAGACTGGGCCACTGGGGAAGCTTCAAGATCAGAGCAGGATAGCATATGGTAACACTGGTGCAGTGAGGCAAAATAATATCAGAGAAGAGTCGCGTGGCAGGCATGCTAGAGAGTGACAGGACAGGAAAGGCAAAGGGGTAAATAAGCACAGGCAGCATGCAGTGCACTGCAATACTCAGCCACTGGGGAAGCTTCAAGATCAGAGCAATACAGCATATAGTAAGACTGGCACAGTGGGGCAAAATCATAGCAGTGAAGAGGCGCATGGCAGGCATGCCAGAGAGTGACAGGACAGGGAAGACAAATGGATAAAGAAGCACATGCACAGGAAAAATGCAGTGCACTGCAAGACTGGGACACCAGGGAAGCTTCAAAATCAGAGCAGGGCAGCATGTGGTAAGACTGGTGCAGTGAGGCTAAATCCTATCAGAGAAGAGGCGCATGGCAGGCATGCTAGAGAGTGCCATGACAGGAAAGGCAAAGGGTAAAAAAGCACAGGAGGCATGCAGTGCACTGCAAGACTGGGCCACTGGGGAAGCTTCAAGATCAGAGCTGGGCAGCATATGGTAAGACTGGTGCAGTGAGGCAAAATCATATCAGAGAAGAGGCGCATGGCAGGCATGCTAGAGAGTGCCATGACAGGAAAGGCAAAGGGTTAAAAAAGCCCAGGCACAGGAGGCATGCAGTGTACTGCAAGACTGGGCCCCTGGGGAAGCTTCAAGATCAGAGCAGGACAGCATGTGGTAAGACTGGTGCAGTGAGGCAAAATCCTATCAGAGACGAGGTGCATGGAAGGCATGCTAGAGAGTGATTTGACAGGAAAGGCAACAGATTAAAAGAAACACATGCTGCATGCAGTGCATTGAAATACTGAGCCACTGGGGAAGCTTCAAGATCAGAGCAGGACAGCATTTGGTGATACTGGTGCAGTGAGGCAAAATCATATCAGAGAAGAGGCACATGGCAGACATGCTAGAGAGTGTCATGACAGGAAAGGCAATGGGTTAAATGAGCACAGGCAGCATGCAGTGCACTGCAAGACTGGGCTACTGGGGAATCCTCAAGATCAGAGCAGGACAGCATATGGTAACACTGGTGCAGTGAGGCAAAATGATATCAGGGAAGAGGCGCTTGGCAGACATGCTAGAGAGTGTCATGGCAGGAAAGGCAAAGGGTTAAAAAAGCACAGGCGGCATGCAGTGCACTGGAATACTGAGCCACTGAGGAAGCTTCAAGAACAGAGCAGGACAGCATATGGTAACACTAGCGCAGTGAGGCAAAATCCTATTAAAGAAGAGGCACATGGCAGGCATGCTAGAGAGTGACAGGACAGGAAAGGCAAAGGGTTAAAAAAGCACAGGCGGCATGCAGTGCACAGCAATACTGAGCCACTGGGGAAGATTCAAGATCAGAGCAGGACAGCATATAGTAAGACTGGCACAGTGAGGCAAAGTTCTATCAGAGAAGAGGCGCATGGTAGGCATGCTAGAGAGAGACTTGACAGGAAAGGCAACGGATTAAAAAAGCACAGGTGACATGTAGTGCACTGCAATACTGAGCCAACGGGGAAGCTTCAAGATCAGAGCAGGACAGGATATGATAAGACCGGTGAAGTGAGGCAAAATCATATCAGAGAAGAGGCGCATGGCAGGCATGCTAGTGAGTGACATGACAGGAAAGGCAAAGGGTTAAAGAAGCACAGGCACAGGAGGCATGCAGTGCCCTGCAAGACAGGGCCACTGGCGAAGCTTCAAGATGAGAGCAGGGCAGCATATGGTAAGAATGGTGCAGTGAGGCAAAATCATATGAGAAATGAGGCGCATGGCAGGCATGCCAGAAAGTGACAGGACAGGAAAGGCAAAGGGTTAAAGAAGCACATGAACAGGAGGCATGGCCACTGGGGAAGCTTCAAGATCAGAGCAGGACAGCATATGGTAAGACTGTTGCAGTGAGGCAAAATCATATCAGAGAAGAGGTGCATGGCAGACATGCTAGAGAGTGTCATGACAGGAAAGGCAAAGGGTTAAAAAGCACAGGTGGCATGCAGTGCACTGCAATACTGAGCCACTGTGGTAGCTTCAAGATCAGAGCAGGTCAGCATTTGCTAAAACTGGTGCAGTGAGGCAAAATTATATCAGAGAAGAGGCTCATAGCAGGCATGCTAGAGAGTGTCATGACAGGAAAGGCAAAGGGTTAAAAAAAAGCACAGATGGCATGCAGTGCACTGCAAGACCGGGCAAGCTTCAAGATCAGAGCAGGAGAGCATATGGTAAGACGTGTGCAGTGAGGCAAAACCATATCAGAGAAGGGGTGCATGGCAGGCATTCTAGAGAGTGACTTGCGAGGAAAGGCAAAGTGTTCAAGAAGCACAGGCAGAGGAGGCATGCAGTGCACTGCAAGACTGGGCCCCTGGGGAAGCTTCAAGATCAGAGCAGGACAGCATGTGGTAAGACTGGTGCAGTGAGGCAAAATCCTATCAGAGACGAGGTGCATGGCAGGCATGCTAGAGAGTGATTTGACAGGAAAGGCAACAGATTAAAAAAAGCACAGGCGGCATGCAGTGCCCTGCAATACTGAGCCACTGGGGAAGCTTCAAGATCAGAGCAGGACAGCATATGGTAAGACGTGTGCAGTGAGGCAAAACCATATCAGAGCAGGGGTGCATGGCAGGCATTCTAGAGAGTGACTTGCGAGGAAAGGCAAAGTGTTCAAGAAGCACAGGCAGAGGAGGCATGCAGTGCAATGCAAGACTGGGCCACTGAGGATGCTTCAAGCTCAGAGCAGGACAGCATATGGTAAGACTGGTGTAGTGAGGCAAAATGATATCAGAGATTAGGCGCATGGCAGAAATGCTAGAGAGTGTCATGACAGGAAAGGCAAAGGGTTAAAAAAGCACACGAGGCATGCAGTAAACTGCAAGACAGGGCCACTGGGGAGCTTCAGATCAGAGCAGGGCAACATATGGTAAGACTGGTCCAGTGAGCAAAATCATATCAGAGAAGAGGTGCGTGGCAGGCATGCTAGAGAGCGACAGGAAAGGAAAGGCAAAGGGGTAAAAAAGCACAGGCGGCATGCAGTGCACTGCAATACTGAGCCACTGGGGAAGCTTCAAGATCAGAGCAATACAGCATATAGTAAGACTGGCACAGTGAGGCAAAATCCTATCAGAGAAGAGGCGAATGGCAGGCATGCTAGAGAGTGCCATGACAGGAAAGGCAAAGGGTAAAAAAGCACAGGAGGCATGCAGTGCACTGCAAGACTGGGCCACTGGGGAAGCTTCAAGATCAGAGCTCGGCAGCATATGGTAAGAATGGTGCAGTGAGGCAAAATCATATCAGAGAAGAGGCGCGTGGCAGGCATGCTAGAGAGTGCCATGACAGGAAAGTCAAAGGGTTAAAAAAGCACAGGCACCGGAGGCATGCAGTGCAGTGCAATACTTGTCCACTGGGGAAGCTTCAAGATCAGAGCAGGGCAGCATATGGTAAGACTGGTGCAGTGAGGCAAAATCATATCAGAGAAGAGGCGCATGACAGGCATGCTAGAGAGTGCCATGATAGGAAAGGCAAAGGGTTAAAAAAAGCCCAGGCACAGGAGGCATGCAGTGTACTGCAAGACTGGGCCCCTGGGGAAGCTTCAAGATCAGAGCAGGACAGCATATGGTAACACTGGCACAGTGAGGCAAAATCCTATCAGAGAAGAGGTGCGTGGCAGGCATGCTAGAGAGCGACAGGAAAGGAAAGGCAAAGGGGTAAAAAAGCACAGGCGGGATGCAGTGCACTGCAATACTGAGCCACTGGGGAAGCTTCAAGATCAGAGCAATACAGCATATAGTAAGACTGGCACAGTGAGGCAAAATCCTATCAGAGAAGAGGCGAATGGCAGGCATGCTAGAGAGAGACTTGACAGGAAAGGCAATGGTTTAAAAAAGCAAAGGTGACATGTAGTGTACTGCAATACTGAGCCACTGGGGAAGCTTCAAGATCAGAGCAGGATAGCATATGATAAGACCGGTGCAGTGAGGCAAAATCATATCAGAGAAGAGGCACATGGCAGGCATGCTAGTGAGTGACATGACAGGAAAGGCAAAGGGTTAAAGAAGCACAGGCACAGGAGGCATGCAGTACCCTGCAAGACAGGGCCACTGGGGAAGCTTCAAGATCAGAGCAGGCCAGCATATGGTAAGAATGGTGCAGTGAGGCAAAAACATAGCAGAGAAGAGGCGCATGGCAGGCATGCCAGAGAGTGACTTGCGAGGAAAGGCATAGTGTTGACGAAGCACAGGCACAGGAGGCATGCAGTGTACTGCAAGACTGAGCCACTGGGGAAGCTTCAAGATGAGAGCAGGACAGAATATGATAAGACCAGTGAAGTGAGGCTAAATCATATCAGAGAAGAGGCGCATGGCAGACAGGCTAGAGAGTGACATGACAGGAAAGGCAAAGGGTTCAAAAAGCACAGGCGGCATGCAGTGCACTGCAAGACTTGGCCACGGAGCAAGCTTCAAGATCAGAGCAGGGCAGCATATGGTTAGACTGGTGCAGTGAGGCAAAATCATATCAGAGAAGAGGTGCATGGCAGGCATGCTAGTGAGTGACATGACAGTAAAGGCAAAGGATTAAAGAAGCACAGGCACAGGAGGCATGCAGTGCCCTGCAAGACTGGGCCACTGGGGAAGCTTCAAGATCAGAGCAGGATAGCATATGGTAACACTGGTGCAGTGAGGCAAAATAATATCAGAGAAGAGTCGCGTGGCAGGCATGCTAGAGAGTGACAGGACAGGAAAGGCAAAGGGGTAAATAAGCACAGGCAGCATGCAGTGCACTGCAATACTCAGCCACTGGGGAAGCTTCAAGATCAGAGCAATACAGCATATAGTAAGACTGGCACAGTGGGGCAAAATCATAGCAGTGAAGAGGCGCATGGCAGGCATGCCAGAGAGTGACAGGACAGGGAAGACAAATGGATAAAGAAGCACATGCACAGGAAAAATGCAGTGCACTGCAAGACTGGGACACCAGGGAATCTTCAAAATCAGAGCAGGGCAGCATGTGGTAAGACTGGTGCAGTGAGGCTAAATCCTATCAGAGAAGAGGCGCATGGCAGGCATGCTAGAGAGTGCCATGACAGGAAAGGCAAAGGGTAAAGTAGCACAGGCACAGGAATAATGGAGTGCACTGCAAGACTGGGCCACTGGGGAAGCTTCAAGATCAGAGCAGGACAGCATATAGTAAGACTGGTGCAGTGAGGCAAAATCATATCAGAGAAGAGGCGCATGGCAGACATACTAGAGAGTGTCATGACAGGAAAGGCAAAGGTAAAAAAAGCAGAGGTGGCATGCAGTGCACTGCAATACTGAGACACTGGGGTAGCTTCAACATCAGAGCAGGTCAGCATATGGTAAGACTGGTGCAGTGAGGCAAAATCATATCAGAGAAGAGGCTCACGGAAGGCATGCTAGAGATTGTCATGACAGGAAAGGCAAAGGGTAAAAAAAGCACAGGGGGCATGCAGTGCACTGCAAGACTGGGCAAGCTTCAAGATCAGAGCAGGACAGCATATGGCAAGACTGGTGCAGTGAGGCAAAATCATATCAGGGAAGGGGTGCATGGCAGGCATTCTAGAGAGTGACTTGCGAGGAAAGGCAAAGTGTTGAAGAAGCACAGGCACAGGAGGTATGCAGTGTACTGCAAGACTGGGCCACTGGGGAAGCTTCAAAGTCAGAGCAGGGCAGCATATGGTAAGAATGGTGCAGTGAGGCAAAATCATAGCAGTGAAGAGGCGCGTGGCAGGCATGCCAGAGAGTGACAGGAAAGGCAAATGGTTAAAGAAGCACATGCACAGGAACAATGCAGTGCACTGCAAGACTGGGACACTGGGGAAGCTTCAACATCAGAGCAGGGCAGCATGTGGTAAGACTGGTGCAGTGAGGCGAAATCCTATCAGAGAAGAGGCGCATTGCAGGCATGCTAGAGAGTGCCATGACAGGAAAGGCAAAGGGTTAAAGAAGCACAGGCACAGGAAAAATGCAGTGCACTGCAAGACTGGGCCACTGGCGAAGCTTCAAGATCAGAGCTGGGCAGCATGTTGTAAGACTGGTGCAGTGAGGCTAAATCATATCAGAGAAGAGGCGCATGGCAGGCATGCTAGAGAGTGCCATGACAGGAAAGGCAAAGGGTTAAAGAAGCACAGGCACAGGAATAATGCAGTGCGCTGCAAGACTGGGCCACTGGGGAAGCTTCAAGATCAGAGCAGGACAGCATATGCTAAGGCTGGTGCAGTGAGGCAAAATCATATCAGAGAAGAGGCGCATGGCAGGCATGCTAGAGAGAGACTTGACAGGAAAGGCAACAGATTAAAAAAGCACAGGTGACATGCAGTGCACTGCAATACTGAGCCACTGGGGAAGCTTCAAGATCAGAGGGATAGCATATGATAAGACCGGTCCAGTGAGGCAAAATCATATCAGAGAAGAGGTGCATGGCAGGCATGCTAGTGAGTGACATGACAGGAAAGGCAAAGGGTTAAAGAAGCACAGGCACAGGAGGCATGCAGTACCCTGCAAGACAGGGCCACTGGGGAAGCTTCAAGATCAGATTAGGGCAGCATATGGTAAGAATGGTGCAGTGAGGCAAAATCATAGCAGTGAAGAGGTGCATGGCAGGCATGCCAGAGAGTGACAGGACAGGAAAGGCAAATGGTTAAAGAAGCACATGCACAGGAAAAATGCAGTGCACTGCAAGACTGGGACACTGGGGAAGCTTCAACATCAGAGCAGGGCAGCATGTGGTAAGACTGGTGCAGTGAGGCTAAATCCTATCAGAGAAGAGGCGCATGGCAGGCATGCTAGAGAGTGCCATGACAGGAAAGGCAAAGGGTTAAAGAAGCACAGGCACAGGAAAAATGCAGTGCACTGCAAGACTGGGCCACTGGCGAAGCTTCAAGATCAGAGCAGGGCAGCATGTTGTAAGACTGGTGCAGAGAGGCTAAATCATATCAGAGAAGAGGCGCATGGCAGGCATGCTAGAGAGTGCCATGACAGGAAAGGCAAAGGGTTAAAGAAGCACAGGCACAGGAATAATGCAGTGCACTGCAAGACTGGGCCACTGGGGAAGCTTCAAGATCAGAGCAGGACAGCATATGCTAAGGCTGGTGCAGTGAGGCAAAATCATATCAGAGAAGAGGCGCATGGCAGACATGCTAGAGAGTGTCATGACAGGAAAGGCAAAGGTAAAAAAAGCAGAGGTGGCATGCAGGGCACTGCAATACTGAGCCACTGGGGTAGCTTCAAGATCAGAGCAGGTCAGCATATGGTAAGACTGGTGCAGTGAGGCAAAATCATATCAGAGAAGAGGCTCACGGAAGGCTTGCTAGAGAGTGTCATGACAGGAAAGGCAAAGGGTAAAAAAAGCACAGGGGGCATGCAGTGCACTGCAAGACTGGGCAAGCTTCAAGATCAGAGCAGGACAGCATATGGTAAGACGGGTGCAGTGAGGCAAAATCATATCAGTGAAGGGGTGCATGGCAGGCATTCTAGAGAGTGACTTGCGAGGAAAGGCAAAGTGTTGAAGAAGCACAGGCACAGGAGGTATGCAGTGTACTGCAAGACTGGGCCACTGGGGAAGCTTCAAGATGAGAGCAGGACAGAATATGATAAGACCGGTGAAGTGAGGCTAAATCATATCAGAGAAGAGGCGCATGGCAGGCATGCTAGAGAGTGACATGACAGGAAAGGCAAAGGGTTCAAAAAGCACAGGCGGCATGCAGTGCACTGCAAGACTTGGCCACTGAGCAAGCTTCAAGATCAGAGCAGGACAGCATATGGTAAGACTGGTGCAGTGAGGCAAAATCATATCAGAGAAGAGGTGCATGGCAGGCATGCTAGTGAGTGACATGACAGTAAAGGCAAAGGGTTAAAGAAGCACAGGCACAGGAGGCATGCAGTGCCCTGCAAGACTGGGCCACCGGGGAAGCTTCAAGATCAGAGCAGGATAGCATATGGTAACACTGGTGCAGTGAGGCAAAATCATATCAAAGAAGAGGTGCATAGCAGGCATGAGAGTGACATGACAGGAAAGGCAAAGGGTTAAAGACGCACAGGAACAGGAGACATGCAGTGCACTGCAATAATGAGCCACTGGGGAAGCTTTAACATTAGAACAGGACAGCATATGGTAATATTGGTGAAGTGAGGCAAAATCATATCAGAGAAGAGGCGCTTAGCAGGCATGCTTGAGAGTGACATGAACGGAAAGGCAAAGGGTTAAAGAAGCAAAGGCACAGACGGCATGCAGTGCACTGCAAGACTGGACCACTGGGGAAGCTTCAAGATCAGAGCAGGACAACATATGGTGGTAACACTGGTGCAGTGAGGCAAAATCCTATCAGAGAAGAGGTGCATGGCTGGCATGCTAGAGAGTGTCATGGCAGGAATGGCAAGGGGGTTAAAAAAAGCACATGTGGCATGCAGTGCACCGCAAGACTGGGCCACTGGGGAAGCTTCACGATCAGAGCAGGACAACATATGGTAATACTGGCGCAGTGAGGCAAACCCCTATTAGAGAAGAGGCGCATGGCAGGCATGCTAGAGAGTGACAGGATAAGAAAGGCAAAGGGTTCAAAAAAAGCACAGGCACAGGAGGCATGCACTGCAGTGCACTGCAAGACTGGGCCACTGGGGAAGCTTCAAGATCAGAGCAGGACAGCATATGATAAGACTGGTGCAGTGAGACAAAATCATATCAGAGAAGAGGCGCATGGCAGACATGCTAGAGAGTGACATGACCGAAATGGCAAAGGGTTAAAGAAGCACAGCCAAGTACAGGAAGCATGCCGTGCACTGCAAGACTGGGCCACTGGGGAAGCTTCAACATTAGAGCAGGATAGCAAATGGTAAGAGTGGTGCATTGAGGCAAAATCCTATCAGAGAAGAGGCGCATGGCAGGCATGCAAGAGAGTGACATGACAGGAAAGGCACAGGGTTAAAAAAGCACAGGCACCGGAGGCATGCAGTGTAATGCAATACTATGCCACTGCAGGACAGGCATAGGACAAAATGCCACAATGAGGCACACAGCTGGCATGGTAGAGAGTGCAATAGAGCAGGCATCAACCGCAGAGGACCAAAGGAAGCCTGTGGCAGGCTCAGCGCGTTGAGGATACGCGACACACTCAAATGCTGCTCATGTAGAAAGTGGTATGTGGGACCAGGGCTGGACTGGGAACTAAAAGAGGCCCTGGAAATAATTACTGGGGACCAAAAGAGGCCCTGGAAATTAAGTTCAAAGTGGCCCCAAATAACACATTTTCAGCAAGCCCAATGCTTTTCCTATGAGAACATTTGGAAATACCACACAAAAGAGGCCCAGGGTGCAGAGGCCCACCGGGAAATCTCCAGAGTTCTGTATAGGCCAGTCCACCCCTGTGTGGGACAAGCCACACAAAATCTGAATAGAGACGGATCGAACACAAACCCAGACATCAGGAACATGAAATCATTGTTCTGCAACTTCGTGACCAAACTGGTCTACCGTGTGTGCATGCACGTACTGGTTAACCAAATGTGCATGTAATGTAAGCTACTGCCTGACATGCAGTTGCAGAGTCCTCCAATGCATTTAGATGCTCTGGGGATGGACAGTATTTGCTGGCTGAGTCCCATGCCAAAAGTGCTTCTCATGCCAGCAATCACTTATTCACTGATCCAGCAAATCACACAGCACCCTGCACCCAACACATACCACTGCTAACTACAATGGTACTGTCCTGGTCATATCTGACCCAAATTGTAACGTGCCGGCAATCGAGATGTAACTTTCATGCACTGTCCCACTGCAATGCGATGCGTTGATTATCATGTATGTTCAGACTACTGTATGCTGAACTCCCAGACCACCCACAGTGCTTTGAGACCATGACAGTGGCAGTTAGGTGCTATGCAAATGCCACATAACGTAACACGAAGCAGAAGTCATGTAGCTAGACACTTTAATGAGCAAAACGGCCAGACCACTACACTCTCAAGTACTGGGACCAGGTGGTGCGCAGCCAAGAAAATGAGATATAGGCACGCGAATATACAAGAGGGAAGTCATAAAGAAACCATGGAGTAGAATGTGTTTCCTGTTTGCAATGCATTGTGATGAATACTGTGCATGTAAACATTACACAGTGCACCCAAATACAATGATTGCAGTGATTGGTAGGAGGAGGTGTGCACATTTCTTCAATGCCCATTGAGCAGGCCGTCCAAGTCAAGGCATCTGTAAGCCTCTCATTTACTCTCATGAACAGCAACCCGGAAGTGATCAAAGCAACCCGGAAGTGATCAAAGCAGCACGCGGGGAGCACACTTTCAGGGAGACCGGTGATCAGCTCTCTGTTACAAAATATGACGTGCGCAGTCCCACACAAGAGGCAGTGTTGCTATAAAGTTGTTCTTTTGCAGCTTTGTTTGCAATAAAGCCACAAGGAAAATGGAATCTTTATGTTTTTGAAGTCTGGAAATATGTTGCGTGCAGGATGTGTGAAACTCATATAATGAATTAATTAGTCATCTGTATTCATGACATCAGCGAAACCTTTTAGAAAGCAAATATTAAAAATATGTTTTGTGTGAAAATTAGGTGTGGGCAACCAGGTCATAAAAACTAGCAGCCGTTTCATAACACGCTGGTGCAGTTCAGAACAAAGGCGGACACACAGAGGGCAAGGTTCAGGGAATGGTAGACACAGGTTAGGTGAGGCACAGAGTGCAACGGTTTGAGGGCGGAGACACCGCTTATGGCTGAGAAAAGGCCTTTTTATTTTCACAAAGAGTGCATTGCCTTCACCCAAATATGAAGGCAGTTGGGTGTTTGAATGAAAGACCTTCTTGTTGTTGCATTTGATTGAATGTCACTGTCCCACCTGGCCAAAGATTTCACTGGATAAGGGCCAGTATTTTCTTTGCATGTCCAGCACGGCTGCGCGCAACCAGAAGGAGCTCCCTTGTTCGTTCTCAGGCTGCAGGTTCTCTCACTAGACTGCAGCACTAATATGCCGGGCCATCAAGAGGGAAGCGGGCAGAAGGGGGCCCCACTGAGCCAAGCCAGAGCAAACCTAGCAGCTGTCGAAGAGTCAGTAGCCTTGGGAAGCAAGCAGGCCCAGATGTTGCTTCATAAAGAAGCATAAACTGATTAAAAATACCCCTGGTTCTATGCAAGTTCAACAAATGACCCAGACAACAGCAGGGGGAAGATGTGTGTCTGTTGGACGCCTCACTTCATGATCCCTTGCTGAAGCACTGGGACATTAACAGTGATTTGCACCCTTGGCGGGGGAGCCAGCCAATCAGGAGGCATGGAACATGGGATGAAACTGCTAATCTAAGCTCACGTTCCAAGCCGCATGATGGCTGGTTCCTCCATCCGCCACCTACCCCCCATCGACCCAGCAAAAAAATGCCCCCCAATCCTCACTTACCTAATTGCTGCGGCTGCAAGTGCCGCCGCCGCAGCTCCTGCAGCCTCAGTCCCCGCTCTGTTTGGCCACCATGGAAATGAAAGAGGGGCTCCTTACGACCTGCCTTTCTATTCCATGGCGGCCATGTTTGTATAGTATTATCTTTCCGTGAACAGGACGCCGCAAGGAGACCTGTTTATGGAAAGAAAAAATGTTCCAGTTAGCCCCGCCCCAGCCCATGGGATGGGTGCTTATAGCGTTAAGCACCCATTCCAAGGACTGGAATAGGTATTAATGTCCCGGGGCCCTCGTTAAACACCCTCCCTTCGCTCAGGCCTTTAACTCGGGCCCCGGGCCGTTAACACCCATTCCAGCCCTTGGAATGGGTGCTTAAGGCTTAATTACAAGCTTTAGCATTCATGTGAGACACATTAACAGTGATTACAAGCATTAGCGCTGACATGGTGGCTGAGTGTCACTGGAAACAAACGTTTGACATGCTAAGCAGTGCTTTCTTCCCGTGGTTCAGAGTGTCGAAGAGATCTCAAAGACACTTTCAGATGTAATGTGTGACTAGGATTTTAAAGGGGAGGCGGCAGGCGCAGGAAAAGTAGGCAATACTTCATACTTCTTAGCAGGCTCCCTACGCGAGGGGCAGTCCTGATTTTCAGATTAATATTGTGTGCTTTTTGCTTATTTATCCTATTTAAAAAAAACATTATGACCAATGCATTATACTTGTTAATTTGAAATGGTTCCTTTGCAGCACTCCAAAATATCCATCTTTCCAATTCTTTCTTCTTGGCACCTTCTGCTCACCTACTTCCTTCTCCACCTGTGGTGTCCCCCAGGGCTTAAACCTCTCCCTCTGGCTCTTCAACACTTACCTTGGACAACTAGTGCTTCCCATATCCTTCTTCTCCGCCAACTTCCAGTGCTAAGCTGATGACACACAAGTCTTTTTTAAACTCCCTGCTGACCCTCTTGCATCTTCCATCATCCCTGGCTGCCTATATGCCATCCAGTCCTGGTGCACTCCCAATGATCTCTGTCTCAGTGCCAGCAAGACTAAGATCATTTCCATTGGGACCCCTGCTCCCTCTTTTTCCCCCTTCACTCTGGCCATCCTCTATGGGCTCTCCTCCTGCTCCTTCTTCTGAAGCCAGAAACCTTGGAGTCATCTTCCCCTGCTCTCTCTCCTTCTTACCTCACTCAGGCCATTGCCAAGAAGTCTCACTTTCAACTCTTCCTCCTCACAGGAATTCTCTCTTTTCTCACTTTGCCCTAGAAGCTCACTTTGTACCCTGAGCCCTGGTTCTCTCAAGGCCTGATTATTGCAACAGCCATCTCCTGAATCTACCTTCTTCTGCTTTACGACCCCACCATCTAATCCAGAATAGGGCAGCAAGATTTATCCTTGGCCTTAAGCCCAGGGATGACATCTTTCCTGCCCAAAAAACTCTTCACTGGCTCCCAGTTGCGGCACCGATTAAATTTGAATCCCTCTGCATCATCTACAAGGCTGTCTGGGGCCTGGGACCAGGCCATCTGCAACTTTCTCTTACTAAATACTCTCCCTCTAGACCTCTGCAGTCCTCTGGCACCAACTCTCTATGTGTAAAGTGTTTCGCTAAACAGAGGGCCAGAGGCCGATCAATTTCTTCAGCTGGCTCCCTCTTATGGAACAACCTCCCCCTTCCTCTTCGTCTTGAGCAGGACTTGAGCTCCTCAAGACTTTCCTCTTCATCTCCCCCTTCCCTTCTTCCCTCCTCTGCTAATCTCACAGTCGCTGTGATTGGTGGGCAGGGCCCTTATGTATCCTTCGTGGACCTGGCCTCCCATACCCAATCACCCCAGCCTCTGCCTACTTCGCAGCACTTACGTTGGCACCCACTGTCCGCAATCCCATAGGCTTGCACTTTCTACCCATTGCGGCTCCAGGCTGCAGAGCACTTACCATTCTATGCAGTTCATCTGCGCTCACCCACGAGCACGGACATTCTAGCACTTACCCGCACCCCCACTTCCCCTCTTCTCGCTGCACTTGCACGTTCTGAATACTCACAAGGCTTACTAGGTTCGTCTTTACCTTCCACTGAATTCATTGTTTTGAATCCTGTGTTCCCTCCCTGTTGCCCTGTGGGCGCTTTGAAACAGAACTGACTTACTGTATAAGAGCCTGACAATGCACAATAAAATAAAATAAAAAAATAAAAAAATAAAAAAAACGATTTTGCTAGGATTCGCTCTCATCTCCTGCAGGATACACAGGGATGTCAGAAGCAGACACATTGACCCCATATGGTATCTTATTGGGATCAGAGCTTCTGACCCTCCTGGCACACGCAGACCTCTGCAGCAAGTGAATTAACCCCTTCACCATCTCACTGGCACTGCAATCCTGCAACTTACAAGCAATACAATATTTGGTGTTTTATATAGGGCAAGCTACCACCTTCCTGCAGTTGTGTAGCGCTGTAAATAACAGGTGCCATTATTACCCAATTTATGCTACTCAACCTGTTGGCCCCGGAAGGATGAGAGGCTGCGTTGGCCCTGCCACAGGACTTGAACCCGTGAAGTGCAGGCTGGCCCTTTGTCAGAGGCCACTATTTTATTCCATGACCTTTCTGCCTGGGAATGTTGCGCACACATCCCTGCAGGGGGCGCCCCTGCTCTGAGGCTATTTCACTGGCATCGAACATATGGCCTATTGGCTACACACAGATCTCTGGAACAGGTACGTTTACCTGCTAAGCTATTGCCAGTTTATCTAAGCCTCTTTTCATACAGCAGACATATCTCTTCCTTCTTTTGGTAGCAGTTGGAGTCTTTGTGTACCCACATTATATACAGTGCCATGAGCTGGCTGACATGGGGGGTGGCAGGAAGGGCTGTGTACTGGTCTGTGTTCTGGCTCTTGACGCCCCTGCTAATATGCCCTCGAGCCACAGACTGGTGCATCACTGTTGCTCTTCCAGCCGACCTTTGACATCTGAGAGGGTCCTCAGAAGTCTGGAGTCTGCCCTGAACCCCACACGGTCGCTCCCATCCTCGCCAACTGCCCTTCTGCTCCATTCGCTGCCCTTTGTGCCCGCAATGGCGGGTGCCACCTTTGTGTGTGGAGACTGGACAGTGAGCCCATGGAGCTGCTCTCTTTGCCCTGTGGGAGACCCAGTCATAGCTGTGGTGCCACTGGGAAGACATTGAAAACACTCTTGTTTGAATCGATACCTTACTGCTGGTCTGTTATCCTTATAGGTTGTCTTGTGCTTCATGTGCTAGCTTGCATGTTTTTGTCGCGCCCTGGTGGCTGTCGGGTAATAAATAAAAAGAAAATGTTTTTATAAAGCGTACCCCGGAATTTCAAGGCCACCCGAAGGCTGACTACACTAAATCCAGTGCCCAAAGCCGCTTTAAGCACTAGTGTCCCCCTGAAGAGGCTGCTGGGGAGGATCTGGGCGCACACTGAGCTGTTTGCTCCATCCTGCGTGACCCTAACATGCAAGCACTGATTGGAACCCTGACCTATTCATTCTGTACCCCAATATCGTGGTGGTTTGTACGACTGCCCATGAGAGGCCATGTACTCAAGCAGAAACAAGCATCTGGCAAGGCTCCCTGCAGGGGGCGAGTCCAGACTATTTTGACTGGGGCGGCCCAAGGGGGGCACTCGCTTATACAGGGGCGGCATGACGTATGAGCACACACACTCACAGTGGGGTGGCCAATCAGATTCCTGGGGTAGTACGTGCCACACCAGGCCCCGCCTATGCTAACGGAGGCACTGTCATGACCCTGCAGGAGCGGCGCCATTACGAGCTTCCTCGTGGGCCATGGCGGGGCCTTTCTTTGTCCTAGAGTGGGGGACTGACTTCCGGGGGTTGAGGGGCGTGGCCTGAAAGAAGAGTGGGGTATGCACCTTACCTGCATCTGGTGGGGGGGGGGCAGCATGCATATAAGGTGGGTCCAGCCTAAGAGCCTTCTCTTGCTTCCCCGCCGCGCGGTGGCCCCTGGATTCTCGGGAGAAAGTTTTGTCCCACCCAGTCCCCTGTTTTTGCTTAGTATTCAGAATTTCTAGCTGAAATGTGGTTTTGTGTCAGATGACGTATTTGATGAGCCCAGTGAGACGCTATGGACAGGGATCTACACAATTGGAGTGCAAAAATGTTCGCACCATGACCAAAAGGATGCACGAAGAAGAAACATGAATTTGCTACCCGGGTTGTGGGTTGCGGGTCCACTCGTGCCCATTAGTCCTAACAGGCGAGGATTGCAGGGGTGGCCCCCTGGGTTTCCCATTGGGTGGATTTTTAGCCCAGGCTTGGGCCTTTGGACTGTCCGGCCAGACATTGGACTTCCTTCTTACAAATGGGCCAGCTTAGAGAGCGAGTAGGCCAAGCGGGCATCTGGCGGGTCGGCTGCGGGTCAAGGCCATGGCAACCGATGAAGAACAATGTATATGAACTATTGGGTCCCCGTCATAAGTGCTGTGGAATTTCAATACAATGCAGACTGTTTAATTCCAGAATGGTGAGGTGTCTTTCCTGGAGTGAAATGACTGTAGATAATGCTACCATCCATCCAGAAGCCAGGGGCCTGCTAAGAGTACACCCCTATAGCTCCTCCTACAGACTCCCCTGCTTCTTCACCTGCCCTCATTTTCACCTCCACTGACCCAGGTCTCATTACTGCAGGTGTGGGCACAATGTGCACTCCGGAGACGCCTCGGTGCCAGAAGGCCACCACAGTGGTAACAGGCGCACAATAAACGACTATTCCATTACACTCTGCGGCTTTTTATCTGTGCGGTGGGCGTGTTGTCCTGTGACTTGTTGCCAGGCACTCCTCAGCGTTTTATTTGAACTTTGGGTGTGTTGCACTGCGACACGCTGATCAGGACCGGGCAGCTTTTTCCTCTCGGTTTTGCATGAGTTGTGCTGTTACATGCCCCTAGGTATCCTGCAGATTTTTGTCTTGGCTTTCGTGGCCTTATACCAGGGGTCCACAGCCTGCTGCTCCCAAGATGTTTTGGACTATGACAATGATGATCCCTCTCATTCGCTTTGCTGGCAAGGGTTGATGGGAAATGTAGTCCAAAGGATCTGGAATTCCAAAGGTGGCAGGACACTCGTTGATACCAAGGGCCTCAACCTGCAGCTCTTCAGATGTTTGGACTACGACTCCCATGATCCTTCGTCATTCACTTTGCTGGCAAGGGTTGATGGGAATTGTAGTCCAAACGGTCTGGAAGACCAAAGGTGGCAGAACACTGCTTGAGGTCAAGGGCCTCAACCTGCAGCTCTTCGGATGTTTTGGATCCGAGTCCCATGATCCCTGACCATTAGCTATGCTAGCTAGGGCTGATGGGCGTTGTCCTAAACATTGCGAGATCCAAAGGGTGCAGGACCTGGCCTTACACTGCAAGGCATTCGCCAGCTTTCCTCTGGCCTTTGGATGAGTTAGACGGTTACATGCTTCCAGGCTTTCATAACATGTTATGCTTGGATTTGGCATGTGTTGTATAGTGACATGCTGCCAGGCATTCATCAGCTTTTTCTCTGGCCTTTGGGTGCGTATTTCTGTCACATGCTTCCAGACATCATGCAGCTTTATCTCTGGGCTTTGGATGACTTATACTGTCATATATTGCCAAGTATTCTTCATCCTTTTCACTAGACTTTGCATGTGCTATACCGTCCCATGCTTCCAGACATCCTGAAGCTTTTTCCCTGGGCGTTGGGTGCCTTATACTGTCACATGTTGCCAGACATTCTTAAGCCCTTTGAATGCCTTATACTTTAACATGCTTCTATGCAGTCATCAGCTTTTTATCTGCGCTCTGGGTGCCTTATACTACCACATGCTGCCAGGCATTTGTAACAGATTTCTATCTGCTAGAGTGTGAAAGCCTTGGCCTTTTTGATTGATTTTAAGTAAAATGATGCAAGCAATTCTGTTACTGGACAGGAGGCCAGCAAATCAGGTCCCCTTTCATAAGAGCTACATGCCAAAAGAATAGTACACATGTATCTTTGCTATTACCAGTCTCCTGACATCTACAGACTCAGCTTTGCAGTGGTACAGAGTGGATTCAATGGCCTCGTGTGCATCCATGACAGCAGCAGGGACACAAAGTCCCTGCAGGCAGAGGTGGCTTTTTGATCTTCTGCACCTCTGACCTACATTAAAATAATGATATATCTTAGTCAGTCTGGGGATGCATACATCTTTAAATATAAGCGTTGCCTGGTTGTGGCATGGTGACAGCTAAGGACACACAATTATACAGTCACAGCAATTTGGCATGAAACCAGTGTCAGCTCTCTGAGCACGGCCTAACTATGACAGGACCAATGTATATTGGCATCTAGGTTTACCGTCTTCACAGCTGCTATGTGGACCAATAGCCATGATGCTGCCCCTTGATTCTCCAACAGGAAGGTAAAGAAACGTCCCTCAGGCGGTCCCATGGTGACCGTGTTGCAAAGCATACATAACCAAAGCCTCTCCCACACCAGGGTGCTGACCACTGGAGGCCTTTTGAAGACTTCAGGCATGGGAATCGACGGGCCCGGAGAAGGTTTCCACTATCTTTATCTCTGTTAGAGCTCTCTTCCTTTTTCTTCTCCTCTCCATTTCCTGCAGGCAAATTACTCTAGGTGTGATGTTATGAGGCAAAGCCCACTTGTTACAACAACCAGACCCCTTACAGTGTAAAGGAGCAGTTCAAAACACCTTCCCTATCTCCCCCCTTAACCTCCCTTGGAACAGTAGGAGAAGAGTCCTATGTGGGACACAGGCATTGTCCCACTACTGCATCGAGTGTATGAGCGACGATATGCACTCAGTCAATCGCATTGAATGTGCCCTCGCACTGAAAGGATGGAAAGATGTCTGCACACAGCACTGGACATCGAAGAACTATAAGTGAAAATGGACACGGGCAGAGTGAAGTCATGAAGGAAAAACACAAATATGCTCTGAAATGATATGCAAATACTTAACGGATAAAGATGTAACTGGAGTGGTAAGAGAAACAGGTAATCAAGTATGAAGACATCATGTGCGCCAAAGAAATTAGTGAGTAAAGATGGAGTTAATGTACATACACAAAAAATGCAAGGTAGTTGATACATATAGAAGCTTGCTGCAGAAGAAAACATAGCGTGGCTTAGGCGGCCATGAGAAAAAGATGGACGCCAGACTCATGTTGAAACCAATCAAGCCGCCCCATAGACAGACCAGGGCTGTAGAAACAGGAGATGCTGGAAAAACAGCTTTGTGTGAAGAACAAAGAGGAGTCTATTGGCCTGAGATCAAGGATACCACATCAAGGAATAATTGCAAGGCACAAAGGGAGTCAAGAGGATAAGCCATGTACGTAAAAAATATTTCTCTGAGATTAAGCAAAGAAGAACACCTCAAGTGCCAAGTATTGGACAATTAAAGATGCAAAAAAGATTCTGTAAGGAAGAGCAACCAATTCTCCTGAGACCAAGGGGGGTTATGACACCTAGCTTAATTGAATCGAACAACAGTAAATAAAAGGTTGAAATGGACAAAATTGTAGTCTACTCACACGTGATTCAGAAGTCGAAAACAAGGGCTATTCATCAGATGAAGATAATGGTGTACCTACACTCCCTTGAAAGTCCCAGAACAGAGAACAGGCTGAAAGATCATCTATACAGAAGAAGCCTTGGCTTGGGGCCTAACTGATGAGAGATGATGGACTAATTGGGCAAGTGGGTAGTAGTCTGACATTGCTCTCTGCCCCTTAGTTTCGTTTTGCTTACGTGCTGCTAACGACCCAAAAGTCCAAGTTTGGGACAGAATGCCAACCAATCAGAGGGTCTATGTAGCAACATGCTATACAATGTTGCACAGGTCAATCTGCTGCTGTTATTCTGCTACAATCCGTATTATACGTATTTAGAGGTGGTTCAAGGTGTGCCTACTACATAAGGGGCATCCAGTGATACTACTAATACTTATATGATTCATAGGTATATATTTTCCCTTAACCAATACCTCACTTCAACGGGTTTTACAGTTTGCTACGTAGGACGATGTAACAGATGACGCATATCGAGGTATAAAGCCTCTTTGTAATCAAAACCTAAGTATGAGTGCGTGGACTACCGTTTGTTGTTAACCTGATTGCCCAACTTTATTCGGAGCTGATGATAAAGTAGCACTTTGCAATATTCTTTGAGTCTGTCTGGGTTTTGGGACTGCGATCATTATTGGTAATCCCATCAAGCACATGAGATGCTTCAAGGTGCTATAGCACAACAGCAAAATGGCTTTGCACCAATCCCCAGTGACATTTTTCCTTCAAAAAGAGAGGGTTACCCCCTCATTCTATAATTCATCATTGGACCACCAAGAGAAGAAGAAGCATGCACATTCGGACCTTGGTTGGGAGTGCAGTCCATCACAAAGTCCTTTGCCATAGAGGTGACGGCAGAAGGCATCCAATGCAGCGGAGAGCTCTGTCCGTTTACCATGCCCAGGGAACAGTGGGGGTGACTGCTGCCAGACCAAGGCCTCTCTCTACTGGCTGCACTGGAACTAGGCTCATGCTTACTTGAGGTGAAGGATCCCCTGTAGGTGCCGGCCAAGCCCCCAGGTGTGAGAGTGCAACTGAAGGACTTGCCTTTTTCTGGAGCCCCTGGATTGGGTATCCCAGCAACGGCAGCGCCAAGGAAGGGACTCCTGGCTCTCCCTGCATCTCCAAATTCCTTTCACAATGATTTGGGCAGCTCCAACGCCGTCCAAGCTGCTGTAAGGAAATGGAAACCACCATAGGCACCCTTGACCTCAACACTTAACTGCCTCTGCATCTCTGAGTTCACTCAATGCTGAAAGTAAAGGTGCACCATCTCCACATCTGAGACACGCTGTGTCTTCTAGCGTCCTCAACTCAACCCTGCTGCCAAATCTCCAGCTCCTTCAAGCTTCTAGCCAACATCGCTGCAATACCCGATGCCACCTGAGCTTGCCGGCGAAGGCGAGTGCCCACTTCTCTGCACTCTAGGCCACCGAGGCTTCCAGTACAGCCAACCTGATATCACCCGCCATCCACAACGCCTTTGACCCACAAGCCGACACAACCGCCGAATTGCACTGCCTCCTTGGATTGGGCCCCACAACCCCCTGACTCAACACCGGCCCAGTTTGACACTGAAAAGCCTAGCTCAATGCTGGTAAGCCCCACAGATGACAATCCTTTCCTGCAAAGAGACCCTGTCCCCCTGGTCAAAGGTTTGGGACCATAGTGACCTTTAAGTACCCTTTTCAGCCAAAATATAATCTTGAACATTGACATTGTTCTAATTCAGAACGGGAACACTACTGCTCATTTACCCAGGGTGCCTCTTCACAAAATTCTGAATTCTCGTTGTTTCTTTTAGAGGGGTATGATGTTCTAGCATTTTCTAGTAAGTTTGATCGCATTTTACTGTTTAGTTAAAGTCTATATTTTCATAGGACCTTGACTGGCTATTCTTTTATTTTGTACAACTCTACTAGAGGTGTTTGGGTTGCTACTGTATCAGCTCGCATCCCTGCTGAAGATATAGCCTGCCCTCTTCCTGTCCTACCACAAAAGGCAAAGGAGGTACACCTGTACGGCTGAGCCTGTTCCACCTTTATGGTTGGGATCACTGCTTGTTTGATAGCAGTGTGGGGCTGAGTAGGCAGTTTAGCCACTATTCACTCCTGTACTCCTGCAGAGCAGTATTCATATTGTCACAGCTTCTTAAGCTTTTCCGCTGAGCTTTGGATGCCTTTTACTGTCATATGTGGCCAGGCTCTCTTCCACTTTTCTCTAGTCTTTCAATGTGTTGTATTGTCACGTACTTCTAGGCATTCATCTGCTTTGGATGAGTTCTGATGTCACATGCTATCAAACAGTCTTTTATTTTTCTCTGGGCTTTGGTTACATTGGGCTGTCACATGCCTTTAGCATCCTGCAGCAGCTAATTATCTGAGCGTTGGATGTGTTATACTGTCACATGCCTCTAGATATCCTACAGCTGCTAATTCTCTGAGCTTTGGAAGTGTTATAATATCACATTCTTCTAGGCATCCTGCAGCTGCTTATTCTCTGAGCTTTGGATGTGTTATACTGTCACTTGCGTGTAGGCATCCTGCAGCTGCTCATTCTGTGAGCTTTGCATCTGTTATACTGTCACATGCTTCTAGGCATCCTGCAGCTGCTCATTCTGTGAGCTTTGGATCTGTTATACTGTCACATGCTTCTAGGCATCCTGCAGCTGCTCATTCTGTGAGCTTTGGAAGTGTTATAATATCACATTCTTCTAGGCATCCTGCAGCTGCTTATTCTCTGAGCTTTGGATGTGTTATACTGTCACTTGTGTGTAGGCATCCTGCAGCTGTTTTTTCTCTGAGCTTTGGATGTGTTATACTGTCACGGGCCTTTAGGCATCATGCAGCTGTTTTTCTCTGAGCTTTGGATCTGTTATACTGTCACAGGCGTTTAGGTATCCTGCAGCTGCTTATTCTCTGAGCTTTGGATGTGTTATACTGTCACATGCCTCTAGGCATCCTGCAGCTGCTAATTCTATGAGCTTTGGATGTGTTCTACTATCACATGCTTCTAGGCATCCCGCAGCAGTTATTTCTCTGGGCTTTGGACGTGTTATACTGTCACCTGCTTTCAGGCATCCCAAAGCTGTTTTTCCTCTGAGCTTTGGATGTGTTATACTGTCACAGGCCCTTAGGCATCCTGCAGCTGCTTATTCTATGAGCTTTGGATGTGTTATACTGTCACATGCGTTTAGGCATCCTGCAGCTGCTTATTCTGTGAGCTTTGGATCTTTTATACTGTCACATGCTTCTAGGCATCACACAGCTGTTTTTTCTCTGAGCTTTGGATGTGTTATACTGTCACAGGCCCTTAGGCATCCTGCAGCTGCTTATTCTATGAGCTTTGGATGTGTTATACTGTCACATGCTTGTAGGCCTCCTGCAGCAGTTATTTCACTGGGCTTTGGACGTCTTATACTGTCACATGCTGCTAGGCATCATGCAGCTGTTTTTCTCTGAGCTTTGGATGATGTGTTATACTATCACATGCTTTTAGGTATCCTGAGGCTGCCTATTCTCTGGGCTTTGGATGTGTTATACTGTCACATGTGTTTAGGCATTGTGCAGCTGCTTTTTCCTCAGGACATTGGATGTGTTATACTGTCACATGCCTCTAGATATCCTACAGCTGCTAATTTTCTGAGCTTTGGAAGTGTTCTACTATCACATTCTTCTAGGTATCCCGCAGCTATTATTTCTCTGGGCTTTGGACGTGTTATACTGTCACCTGCTTTCAGGCATCCCAAAGCTGTTTTTCCTCTGAGCTTTGGATGATGTGTTATACTGTCACATGCGTTTAGGTATCCTGCAGCTGCCTATTCTCTGGCCGTTGGATGTGTTATACTTTCACATGTGTTTAGGCATTGTGCAGCTGCTTTTTCCTCAGGACATTGGATGTGTTATACTGTCAATTGCTTCTAGGCATCCCACAGCTGCTAATTCTCTGGGCGTTGGATGTGTTATACTGTCAAATACTTGTAGACATCCTGCAGCTGCTTATTCTGTGAGCTTTGGATGTGTTACACTGTCTTATGCTTTTAGGCATCCTGCAGCTGCTTATTCCCTGATCTTTGGATGTGTTATACTGTAACATGCTATTAGCCATTCTGCAGCTGCTTAATATGTGAGCTTTGGACGTGTTATACTGTCACATGCTGCTATGCATCATGCAGCTGTTTTTTTCTCTGAGCTTTGGATGTGCAATACTGTCACTTTCTTGTAGGCTTCCTGCAGCTGCTTATTCTGTGAGCTTTGGATCTGTTATACTGTCACATGCTTCTAGGCATCCCACAGCTGTTTTTTCTCTGAGCTTTAGATGTGTTATACTGTCACATGCTTCTTGGCATCGTGCTGCTGTTTTGTGCCTGGGCTTTGTGTGTGTTATAATGTCACCTGCTTTTAGGCATCCTGCAGCTTCTTATTCTCTCAGCTCTGGATGTGTTATACTGTCACATGCTTCTAGGCATCCTGCAACTGCTTATTCTCTGAGCTTTGGATGTGTTATACTGTCACATGCTTGTAGGCCTCCTGCAGCAGTTTTTTCTCTGAGCTTTGGATGTGTTATACTGTCACATGCTTGTAGGCCTCCTGCAGCAGTTTTTTCTCTGGGCTTTGAGCATGTTATACTGTCACAGGCCTTTAGGAATCCTGCAGCTGCTTATTCTCTGAGCTTTGGATGTGTTATACTGTCACTTGCGTGTAGGCATCCTGCAGCTGCTTATTCTGTGAGCTTTGGATCTGTTATACTGTCACATGCTTCTAGGCATCCCACAGCTGTTTTTTCTCTGAGCTTTGGATGTGTTATACTGTCACAGGCCTTTAGGCATCCTGCAGCTGCTTTTTCTCTGAGCTTTGGATGTGTTATACTGTCACATGCCTTTAGCATCCTGCAGCAGTTATTTCACTTGGCTTTGGTCGTGTTATACTGTCACATGCTGCTAGGCATAATGCAGCTGTTTTTCTCTGGGCGTTGGATGTGTTATACTGTCATAACTCTCTAGGGATCCTGCAGCTGCTAATTCTCTGAGCTTTGGAAGTGTTATACTTTCACATGTTTTTAGGCATTGTGCAGCTGCTTTTTCCTCAGAACATTGGAAGTGTTATTCTGTCAATTGCTTCTAGGCATCCCACAGCTGCTAATTCTCTGGGCGTTGGATGTGTTATACTGTCAAATACTTCTAGACATCCTGCAGCTGCTTATTCTGTGAGCTTTGGATGTGTTACACTGTCTTATGCTTTTAGGCATCCTGCAGCTGCTTATTCCCTGAGCCTTGGATGTGTTATACTGTAACATGCTATTAGGCATCCTGCAGCTGCTTATTATGTGAGCTTTGGACGTGTTCTACTGTCACATGCTGCTAGGCATCATGCAGCTGTTTTTTCTCTGAGCTTTGGATATGTTATACTGTCACTTGCTTGTAGGCATCCTGCAGCTGCTTATTCTGTGAGCTTTGGATCTGTTATACTGTCACATGCTTCTAGGAATCCCGCAGCTGTTTTTTCTCTGAGCTTTGGATGTGTTATACTGTCACATGCTTCTAGGAAACGTGCTGCTGTGTTTTCTCTGGGCTTTGTGTGTGTTACAATGTCACTTGCTTTTAGGCATCCTGCAGCTTCTCATTCTCTCAGCTTTGGATGTGTTATACTGTCACATGCTTCTAGGCATCCTGCAACTGCTTATTCTCTGAGCTTTGGGTGTGTTATACTGTCACATGCATGTAGGCCTCCTGCAGCAGTTTTTTCTCTGAGCTTTGGATGTGTTATACTGTCACATGCTTGTAGGCATCCTGCAGCTGCTTATTATCTGAGCTTTGGATGTGTTATACTGTCACATGCTTGTAGGCCAATTGACAAGGGGGTCCTGGGAGTCTCTCTGCCAGACATTAGTCCTGGTTACGAGAGACTTACCCAGAGTCTTTAGCTCACTATCTTTCACGGAGAAGAAATATCTCAAACATATCAGTCTTTGTCCTGCCCTGGGGCAGTCCAGCACCGAAATGCTAGGCAATTTTCCTTTGAACAAGAGTACCAACAGCATCCCCAGACAGTCTCTTGTTAATTTGCATATTTAAGTAACTTTGGGTCTCACCCTAAATTACTAGGGGAATCCAGACGTGGACCCCTTGCTCACTATTCTTAGAGAGGCACAGATCCACCCTACTGATGAGGTCCAACCAGACCGAAACACGTGTCTGGGGTTTCTGTTGGTACTCTTGTTCAGAGGAGAATTGCCTAGCATTTCGGTGCTGGACTGCCCCAGGGCAGGACAAAGACTGATATGTTTGGGATATTTCTTCTCTGTGAAAGATAGTGAGCTAAAGACTCTGGGTAAGTCTCTCGTAACCAGGACTAATGTCTGGCAGAGAGACTCCCAGGATCCCCCTTGTCAATTTGCATATTTAAGTAACTTTGGGTCTCACCCTAAGTTACTAGGGGAATCCAGACGTGGACCCCTTGCTCACTATTCTTAGAGAGGCACAGCTCCTCCCTACTGATGAGGACCAACCAGACCGAAACACGTGTCTGGGGATGCTGTTGGTACTCTTGTTCAGAGGAGAATTGCCTAGCATTTCGGTGCTGGACTGCCCCAGGGCAGGACAAAGACTGATATGTTTGGGATATTTCTTCTCTGTGAAAGATAGTGAGCTAAAGACTCTGGGTAAGTCTCTCGTAACCAGGACTAATGTCTGGCAGAGGGACTCCCAGGACCCCACTTGTTAACTTGCATATTTAAGTAACTTTGGGTCTCACCCTAAGTTACTAGGGGAATCCAGACGTGGACCCCTTGCTCACTATTCTTAGAGAGGCACAGACCCACCCTACTGATGAGGTCCAACCAGACCGAAACACGTGTCTGGGGTTTCTGTTGGTACTCTTGTTCAGAGGAGAATTGCCTAGCATTTCGGTGCTGGCCTGCCCCAGGGCAGGACAAAGACTGATATGTTTGGGATATTTCTTCTCTGTGAAAGATAGCAAAAGACTCTGGGTAAGTCTCTCGTAACCAGGACTAATATCTGGCAGAAGGACTCCCAGGACCCCACTTGATAATTTACATGCTTGTAGGCCTCCTGCAGCAGTTATTTCTCTGGGTTTTGGACGTGTTATACTGTCACGTGCTGCTAGGCATCCTGCAACTGCTTATTCTCTGAGCTTTGGATGTGTTATACTGTCACTTGCTTGTAGGCATCCTGCAGCTGCTTATTCTGTGAACTGTGGATCTGTTATACTGTCACACGCTTCTAGGCATCCTGCTGCTGTTTTTTCTCTGGGCTTTGGATGTGTTATACTGTCACAGGCCCTTAGGCATCCTGCAGCTGCTTATTCTCTGAGCTTTGGATGTGTTATACTGTCACTTGCTTGTAGGCATCCTGCAGCTGCTTATTCTGTGAACTGTGGATCTGTTATACTGTCACACGCTTCTAGGCATCCTGCTGCTGTTTTTTCTCTGGGCTTTGGATGTGTTATACTATCACACGCTTCTAGGCATCCCAAAGCTGTTTTTTTTCTCTGAACTTAGTGTGTGTTATAATGTCACTTGCTTGTAGGCATCTTGCAGCAGGTTTTTCTCTGAGCTTTAGATGTGTTATACTGTCACATGCTTGTAGGCATCCTGCAGCAGTTTTTTCTCTAAGCTTCGGATGTGTTATACTGTCACACGCTTGGAGGCATCTTGCAGCAGTTTTTTCTCTGAGCTTTGGATGTGTTATACTGTCACATGCTTGTAGGCATCCTGCAGCTGCTTATTCTGTGAACTGTGGATCTGTTATATTATCACATGCTTCTAGGCATCCCAAAGCTGTTTTTTTCTCTGAGCTTAGTGTGTCTTATAATGTCACTTGCTTTTAGGCATCCTGCAGCTGCTTATATGCTTGTAAGCATCCTGCAGCAGTTTTTTCTCTGAGCTTAGTGTGTGTTATAATGTCACTTGCTTGTAGGCATCCTGCAGCTGCTTATTCTCTGAGCTTTGGATGTGTTATACTGTCACTTGCTTGTAGGCATCCTGCAGCTGCTTATTCCCTGAGCTTTGGATGTGTTATACTGTCATATGCTTGTAGGCATCCTGCAGCAGTTTTTTCTATGGGCTTTGGGTGTGTTATACTGTCACTTGCTTGTAGGCATCCTGCAGTTGCTTATTCTCTGAGCTTTGGATGTGTTATACTGTCACATGCTTGTAGGCCTCCTGCAGCAGTTTTTTCTATGGGCTTTGGATGTGTTATACTGTCACAGGCTTCGAACACCCCATAACCACGACAGCACACCTTAACGACCATGGGAGAACCCTGTATTGGTAGTGGGTGGTGCCTTGAACCTGGCAGTGCCTTTGTGGAACAGGGTCCAGTTAGTTGCCAGCCACCATTCAAGTAAGCCGCAGAAGTGGTACCAGTCAAGTGCAACAAACAAAGGAACCTTTAGAAAGTTGCTGCCAGTGTGTGGGTAGCAAATGGCCAGGTATTGCAGCTGGACTCAATCAAGTCTTCTTCAGTAAAGTAAAGACGCAGGAATCAGTCATGGGTTAGTATCTCCGTCTGGGTCATATGCAAAGAGCTGCCCAGGGTTCTGCCCCTGCTCCCATCACACCCGCCATCTTGCTGCATGTGTGCATACAGGTACTTTGTCAACAATGGACCTCCATTTTCTAATGTTTCACACCAGTACCACTCTGCATGCTGCCGTCAGCTTAGACATCATCTTCCTGACCACCAACTGTGTCTCCACGCATGCGTGTGCACCACCTCTCTTTGCGAACACCTGTGCACCGCTCTTCTGATGATGTCCTTCTGCTGCCAGCTGGCGCAAAGCTCGCTTAAGGGTAACCACATCCCCCAGCTGCCAGGTTCCAACCATGCAGTTCTGATAACTTTTGAAGGGCCGTATACCGCAAGATAAAACCCTGCTGTTCTCCCATGCCATCTGCAGGTGTGAGCTCACACACATGCCTTTTTCAGAAAACAATCTAAACCGTCACCCTTTCTGTGGCATAGCAGGAAGGGGCTGTGTAACAGTGCACTTACATCTCTCCCGCAACCGCCAAGCAGGTTGAGACTTTTGTCAAGGCGCCCCACTATGGCTGGGCATGCCACGTGTCGCAGGGAAAAGGTGCCGGAGGAAGGATTAGTGAGCGCCCGTTCTCCCGAAGCACGGCCCTCGGCTGCGCCCCTCAGTTCCGGCTGCAACGGGCACAGTGTCTCACACAGTTTTGATGTTGGGCATATAATGGCGGCAGCCAGGGGAGTTGCTAGGTCTGGAAAAGACCCGGGGCTAAGATAATGTCAGAACTGTTGGGACTGGGGGCTAGCTAGTCTTTTGGCTGTAGCTCCTGAGATTCTATCCGGGGCTACAACCAAAAGATCAGGGGCTATAGCCCCCTTAGCCCCCCCCCCTAGCAACGCCCCTGGCGGCAGCACTTCCGCAACTTCATCTCTGTGCTGTGGGGGCCTTACACGCCTCAAGCAGCCAATATGTCACTGTCACGCGCTGCAAGCTACTGCGCAGCCTCACTCCTGTGGTGGGGGTTCCCTATGCTGCCATTGGCAGGTAATCTCTGGGCTCAGGGGGCTTCATGCTGGCATTCGCTGTCGGGAATTTGGAGCTCGCTTATTGGGCGTTTGCTCTCTTACACTGTCACGTGCGGCCCTGGTTTCGAGCTTCATATCAGGCCTTTTGGCCAGTGGTCGAAGTGTCAAGAAAAGAAGTAGTGGAACTTTCTTCCCTGCTGGCCTGCCCCCACTCCCCACAAACCCATCACCACGTCACCTCCCACACACAATACACACACCCAAACACACGGAGGTGCTGTTTTACGGAAACGTTCAGTGCAGTGCACTGAAAGTGCAAGTTTCAACTTCTTCCTACACTTTTATTTTAAAACAAAACCGTCCGGAACGCTTCATTTTTAAAATAAAAGTATAGGAACAGTAAACCTTAATTTAAAAAAGTAGAGGAGCATCGCTCCCAATCGCTCCTGCTCACTTCGACCACTGCTTTTGGCATCCTTTATTGCAGACACCGATCAGCCCGCTAAATCTTTTCCCTGGTGCAGTGCGATTTTATTTCTGGACCTTTGGCATTCTTGGTAGTGGCCTGCGCTGCTAGGGCTCCTGCAGTTTTATAGGACCCTCTACTGCCACATGATGCCAGATACTGACACTGGAGTCATGGCACCCTGACATTTACTGAGAGACCCCTTTCATAGACGCTAATGAATGCTGTAATGTCCTACCTCCATTGCCACTACATGTTCAGAGGAATAGTCCTCTGTCAATGACAGTAGAAAGTGGGCTGCCCCCACGTAATGCGAGAGGCGGGGTTACCGCCTCAGGGCCGCACTTCGTAAGATAATAAAGAACGCTTCAGACGTATACCGGCTCCACTCCTGTTTCATTGAATGCGCGATCCGTAATGATTTATTGATTTGTGTTCTGCAAGCTTTCATGTCTGTTTCACCTACAACAATGGCGACGAGGATTCTATAATCGGGCGCCGGAGCACACAGAAAAGTCCTGCCAGCCGTCAGCTCGAGACTCCAGGACTTTCACCCGCATACTCTACTGCTCCGGAGCCGCTCACAAAGCACGCGGCACTACATCAAAGTCGAGTAAGAGCCCCGACTCATGAACAGCCATTCATTCCGGCACGAAGCCATCGACCCACGTGTCACGCGCGCCGAGTATCACACGCGGTGCTCGGCTGAAAGAGCACGCGTATGCTGAGACGCGACCACAATAATTTCTTCAAGCCCAGCTCGCGCGGAATCGCATCGCGCTCTACCGCCATTCTATCTCAGGCCTACGTTCAGGCCCAGCACGCGCGAAGTCATCGCGCTTCTCACTATTACGCAACTCCACCAGCATCAAGTGCCAACCGCGCGTGCAATCATCCCATAGCACGCGGGTGCTGGAAACAACACAGGAAGGTTCCAAGTCATTATCTGCACAACCTTAACGGACCTCATTGCTGAGCACACTCACATCAAAAGACAAGACACTGCTGCCAACTACTGCTGCCAACAAACAGGAAGCAAACATGTCTGCAGACAACCCGGACAGTGGCATTCTGAGTCCCTCCTCCAGTTCCACGCCCCGTCAAGCCACCCACAAAGAGGAATGTGGCTCAGAATCCCTACAACTACTGGCTGTGCCGCCTTTTGACATGTCGGACACAAGTAGCCTTGCCCCCAGATGGGCCAGATGGCTCAAAGAACTACATGTCTACATAGATGCATCAGGGGTAAGGGAGGAGCGCCGACTTAGAGGAATCTTACTCCACTCTCTAGGACCAGTGGTACGAGACATCGTCTTTGAAATGCCTGAATCCACCACAGACACCTTCCAAGGTATTATTGATGCTTTGAATGCTTATTTCGCACCCCTGCGAAATGTCGACTACGAACGTCATATTTTCCACACCTCCACACAGGATAGCAGCGAAAACATGGACAGTTTTGTAATGCGTCTCAGAAAAAGAGCGAAATATTGTGATTTTGATAGATATTCAACGGAAGAAGCAATAAAATCCCAAACCATTTCCGGATGTGCATCTCAAGAATTCAGGAAGAAATTATTGCAAAAGAGCAGGACATTAGAAGAGATACTACAACTCGCTCGAGCGGACGCTGCTCTCATGCAACAGACTGAATCACTGGATAACATCAAAATCACCCAGTCTACCTCCACGGCATCAATATGCCCCATCAGAACATCCAAAGAAGCACCACGTCCCACTGAACAAAAGAAATGTTACAGGTGCGGTTTCAAATATCCTCATGTCGGTCCATGTCCTGCCATAGGACACAACTGTGACAAGTGCGGAGGTGAAAACCATTTCCAATCTGTATGCAGAAACATACATTTCTTTACATCCACTGAAGTGCACCGGGACACGAGGAGGTCAGACCGATTTTCAGCAAGGGAAAGCCCGAGATCCCGCAGGAGACAGTCACCTACAGTATCCAGACGCCAATCTCAAAGCTCATCCCGTGACACGCCACGGGAAGGGAGAAGGTCGGAAGAAAGAAGAGAATACACGAGCAGGAGACACTCCAGACAGAAGATCAGACATCTAGAAAGTTCGCCTCGCAGAAGGCAAGACTCCCAGTCATCCTCATCCAGTGGGGACAGGAAAAGGGGATATGTGCATGCAATTGGGAACAGCATAGCCACAGAATACAGTCCCACGTTGCTACTACAATTAAACAGACAAAACAGAGAATTCCTGATTAACACAGGGGCAACAGTTAATGTCATAAATGACGAGACCTACAAAAGACTCAACCACAAGAAGGCACTGAAGGAATCAGACACATTAATATACTCTTATGGCTCAAACACGCCTCTCAATTGTCAAGGAATGTTCATGGCACACTGTCAGTACAAAGACAAGAGTCAGAAGATCAAAATATACGTCATAAAAGGAGACGTACCAGGTGGCAGCATCTTGAGTTTCAAATCTGCGATTCAAATGGGACTCATCCAAATTATGTATCAAATAATGTTAGCCTACACTACTAGCCCCAAAGACATGATAAAACAAATGTTCCCCTCCCTGTTCAAAGGGTTAGGCAAACTGAAGGACAAACAAGTAAAACTACACATCAATCCCCAAATAACCCCGACAGCACAGCACTACAGAGGCATACCCCTAAACATACAAAGACACGTGGAGGACGAGATTCAGTCACTATTGCAGCAGGACATCATAGAGCCAGCATCGGGACCAACCCCCTGGGTATCTCCCATCGTACCCGTACCGAAGAAAGACAACAAGGACAGCATTCGTATTTGCGTGGACATGAGGGCCCCCAATGTAGCCATAGAGCGGGAACGACATCTGGCTCCAAGAATGACTGATATGATGCACTTACTGCACGGATCCAAAGTGTTCTCTAAACTAGAACTGAATAAGGGATACCATCAGCTAGAATTACACCCTACCTCGAGATATATCACCACCTTTTCAACGCATGTAGGTCTGTTCAGATACAAAAGACTCAGCTTTGGAGTATCTTCGGCCGCCGAAATATTCCAAAATGAAATACACCAAGTGATAAAACACATTCCCAACTGTCTAAATTACTCGGACGATATCTTGATTTTCGGCATCACACAAGAAAGCCATGATGACACTCTGAGGAGAGTCTGCATGGCGCTGGAGAATGCCCATCTCACACTCAACCCGGACAAATGCGAAATCAGCAAATCCACTCTCAAATTCTTTGGTCACATCTTCTCAAAAGATGGCCTAAAACCAGACCCGGAAAAGGTGCAAGCACTTGTTGAGACACCCACACCCACGTCAGCTTCAGCAGTACGCTCCTTTCTGGGAATGGCGAGCTACTGCACCCGATATATACGAGATTTCGCCTCAGTAAGCACGCCCCTTCGACTCCTAACCGGGAAACATCAGGAATTCCAGTGGTCGAATGCCTGCGAGGAAGCATTTCAAGAAATCAAGAAAAGAATCGCAACGGCCTCTTGCATGGCCTATTATGACCCTGACTATGACACGGAACTCACAGTGGATGCGAGCCCAGTTGGACTAGGAGCCATCTTGGCACAATCCAGGCGTGGTGCACCACCTGACTCCCCAAGAAGAATTGTAGCCTATGCCAGCCGCAGCCTCTCCAAGACAGAATGCGCATACTCCCAACCCGAAAAGGAGAGCTTAGCGGTAGTGTGGGCATGTGAGCACTATCACCTATTTCTGTATGGCCGACCATTCACCATAATCACAGATCACCAGGCCCTCACCACCATCTATGGGAAGCCGACCGCGAGAATGCCACCACGAATCGCCAGATGGGGCCTAAGGCTACAAGAGTACTCATTCAAGATAATACATAGACCAGGCAAAGACAACAACCCCGCCGACTTCCTATCACGTTACCCGCTCCCAGCTCGCGATGAACGCCAATCACACAAAGCCAATCAATATCTAAGATACCTGATCAGCAGTGCGCTACCTAAATACATTACCACAGGACAACTGCTCGAGATGGTACAAACTTGCCTCAAATCGAACCAATGGCAGGTCAAAACAAAAGGAGCATCTTCCTTGTCCACGGAAGAGGAACAGCACTTCCGCACATTCAAACTAGTCCGTCATACGCTATCCACATCACCGGAAGGACTACTACTAAAAGAAAACAAAATAGTTATCCCAAAAACCCTGCAAGATCAGGTACTAGACATCGCCCATGCCGGACACAGAGGAATAGTATCGACCAAGAGGCAGCTGAGGACCAAGGTATGGTTCCCATCAATAGACGAGCGAGTAGAACAGCTACTACGGAAATGCCTAGCATGTCAGGCGGTGGCACCGCGCACGTTTCCAGAGCCACTCAAAACCTCTGAGATGCCACTGCAAGTGTGGGATGAAGTAGCTGTAGATATGTTTGGCCCGCTGGCAAACGGCAAATACGTGCTGGTGATCATTGATGAAATGTCACGATTCCCAGAAGTACATCTGGTTCATTCGACAAGTGCACAGTCCATCATACCTGCGCTGGACAAAACATTTGCCGACTATGGCATACCATCCAGAGTCAAATCGGACAATGGACCTCCTTTCACGAGCCATGACTTTGCCATGTTCGCAGAACATCTAGGTTTTCAACACCACAAAGTCACTCCACTGTGGCCCCAGGCGAATGGTATGGTAGAACGCTTCATGGGAAACCTTAAACGCACTCTACAAATCTGCTCCATTACAAATGGATCGTTCATGCAAGCCATCTGCACCTTACTACGAGAATATCGGAACACTCCGCACAGCTCAACTGGTGAATGCCCATCAATGCTAATGTTCGGACGTGTCATCAAGACACGACTTCCCCACCATGTGCAAAAGAGGGATGAGTCCTCACACACAAGGAAGGCCAGAAGCAAAGACCAGGAAAGCAAGGACAAGATGAAGACGTACACTGACACCCGAAGACGTGCCCGACCTAACACCATCTGCATCGGCGACCAAGTACTAGTACGACAAAAGCAAGTCACGAAAGACATGCCTGCTTTCAAGCCAGACCCCATGAGAGTGACCCACATTCAAGGGTCGATGATAACCGCCGCTAGCCCCAATGGCACAATCACTAGAAATTCATCCTTCTTCAAGACTTTCAACAGCACTGACACCACCGTCAACACATCAACAACATCAAGAAGTGACTCCTCGGACACCGACTCTACCCATCATGAAGAGGAAGGGGACGCGGATGACAGTGGCAGTGAAAGTGACAGCACACTGGCAAAATCAGCCCCACCGGTGCGTAGCCCATCCAAGAGGGTCATCCGCAGACCCATTAGATGGATCGAAGAGTCCAACTGAACACCGTCGAAGTGCTTAAGGAGGGGGAAGATGTAATGTCCTACCTCCATTGCCACTACATGTTCAGAGGAATAGTCCTCTGTCAATGACAGTAGAAAGTGGGCTGCGCCCCACGTAATGCGAGAGGCGGGGTTACCGCCTCAGGGCCGCACTTCGTAAGATAATAAAGAACGCTTCAGACGTATACCGCCTCCGCTCCTGTTTCATTGAATGCGCGATCCGTAATGATTTATTGATTTGTGTTCTGCAAGCTTTCATGTCTGTTTCACCTACAACAAATGCATTCTGGGATGGTCGAAGGCAGAGCCTACATCACTCAGAGAAATGGTAATCTACACAGGCGAGGATTCTATATGTGACGTAATCATATATATGTCTCCCACGGGACACTAGGGAATATGACAAAGGACTCAGGCTACCCCATCTTTTTGGCACTTGCCGGTAGTTTTTTACAACACAGAAACACAGATCATATAATTCAATCTCTGCATGCAGGAAAAAGAGCACCAATGTGATATTTATTCAAATAACATTTTTATTTTCGTTAATTGTTTCATAAAAAACCTCATTGAGGCTGTTTTTTACTATATTAGACCAAATACACTTTTTGGTACCCACACATAATTGGATCCACACGCCCAATAATGATCCATAATCACTGCGGTTCCATGTACCATTCCTGGAGCGTCGAAAACTCATCCACAGTTCCGATTCTGGCCCTCATTAGGACCCAGGGGTTAAGGGGTTTACGGCGCCGTAAACGGCGCCGACCCTTAACGCCTGATTCCAAGGTCCCTTTGCGGGATGGTGATTTTAACGCCTGCTTTTTGCAGGCGTTAAAACCCATGCCGCAAAGGGACCTTGGTGCTAATTACGCCACCGTAATTTACGGTGGCGTAATTAGCGCCTTTCCCCATTCCCATTATGCCCTATGGGGCAAAAATGGGAATGGGGAAGGGTAAAATGGGAAATGGGGATTTACCGCCCCACTCACCTTGGAATGGGGCGATAAATCCGCCATCCACCATGGTGTAAACATAGTTTAACTTACCGCCTGGGTCGTAATGAGGGCCTCTCTCCCATCTTCCTTGTGCCATTGTTCCTGAAACAGAATTTTGGGCTTTCTAGTGGCACTATCTGCAAGGGTCCTCCTCTGTCTTCGACCCATGTGAGTAGTTTTGCAAGTTTTGGCCATAATGGCTTGCATCCGTTTCGCACTATGTTGATGGTTGGCTCATAGTGACCGAAGACCATCCATGCTCAGCATATCACTACTCCTTTCTCCCATCCATCTGGTGAAAGCACTGTTCCCCAAATTTGCATTTGGCCTTGATTCTTCCATCTCTGAGCTTCTCCTGGAGTTTTTCCTTGGACATTTAGCTTCTGGTTTGCTTCTCTTCTCGTCTGATCTCTGCTCCTTTAACTCCATGCTTCTCATATCTGATCACAATGTGTTTCGTCTTTCCATTGTTTCTCGTCTTTATGTCCTGGACATAATCGTCTTCATTTGGATCAGTTGCTTCAGTTGCCCATTTCAGAGATGCATCACTACCCATGAACTGACCTCTGGTCTTGCACATTGCTACGTGTGACAGACAGTGTGCTGTCTGGACATCGATTTCTACAGCTACAAAGATCTTGGACTTTCACATGCTGTATGGTAGGAGTGCGCAAACAAAACATTCCCCTTCTGAACTTCGTCTTCCAACTTCTTGTTTCCCAGATGTGCTGTGCTGTGCAGGTAGTCGTTTAGTTCATTGTCATCTCCATGCATACTTCTCTTGATTCTTAATGTTTTCCTGTAGTTTGCTATGACTACATCTCTGAATGCATCAGTATGGCTTTTTCTTTCTGGAGGATTCTCAGGTATCCTGATCCATGGTGCAGGCCTCCTCATCTGCAACAATTGAGTAGACAAGAGCCTGGTAGCTCTTGCCCTCTCTTCATACATTTTTCTCCTGTTGGCTACAATTGCCCATGCCAACCAGCTTGACACTGGTCTGGTGTATGGTTGTTTTGTAGAACTGGTACTTGTTCCTTGCTTGGAATGTATATGCTTGGTAATACAGTCTCGGCGATTTTGTTCTTCAGTTCCTCTTGAAGTTCCCTAGCTCGGGCTATGTGCGGAACTAATGAGCCTACTATCAGTTGTGTCTGTGCAGAGAGTTTCTCAGTGTTGGTTCTTGTTCTCTTAAGAGTTTCTGATATAACTGCTTCTGTTGGTTTTTGCTTTAATTCTTGTTTTCTCACAATGTCTGCTGTGGAGTTTCTTATGGCAGGCAGTCTCTTCTTCTCTGCTGCTTTGGTTTGTGGTGCTGCAGTCATTGACACTAGGCCTGTTTCATGTGCATTCAGTGTTTGCGTGCGTGTAGATGTCAGTGATGTAACTTCATTCATTCCTTGCCGACCCTGTCTCCGGCTTTTCTTTTCGTTCGTTACCACAAGTGTGTGTGTATCGTTGCTAATTACATCCATTTCAAGTTCATTCACTCCACCGTCAGATCTTCTAGGGACTAGAATGACTATATAAGGTCTGAGTGCTTTTGTGGGTTTTGTGCATACATCATTAGGTGGGTGCACTGAAATAGGGACGCTTTGTGCACCAATAAAGAATGCAGTTCTGATCGTTAATGACAGTAAAACAATAATGAATATGATGCATAAGTACATTATGTCCCTGTAGGTCAGGCAACAGCATTTTCTTCCACAGAAGAGGGGTTGCCTTTCTACTTGTGGGGGGACCAGATTGCTGTTGAGGACCCCCATCCCGATCATTCACAAATGTCAGTGTTTATTGTTTCTGTGTGTTAAGAGTGTCCGGTACTCCACAAGTGTCCCCTCTCTCATGAGTTACAAATTGTCTCTTTTGTCAGGATACCGTTCCTTTGCTAGACTATCGGAAAAATCAGAAATAAAATAAAATTTTAGTGAGTCCCTTTACTGTGCATGTTCAAAGTAGGTAAGCTCCCAATCCACTCCTCGGATTTGCTTCAGCCCTGAGGACATAGTGTACGTTGATCAGTTTGAAGGATTAAGGACAGAAATAACAACAAATATGACACGTGGAGTTCTTGGCACTGCTTCCTTGATCTGTCCCTCGGCAGAAAGCTCTTAGAATCTCCTCAGATAGCTCCTTTGATGGTTAGAAAGTTCCACTTGGAGTATGATTCCGTGTAAGAGCATTCCCATCTGTGTAACATTAGCTGCGTCTCTGATGAAAGTGAGGACGTCAACATCAATTGGTGTCCCCACTAGCTCTGGAAAGTCAGTGACTAGGTGAAAAAGAACATTATGGGCCAATCTGGTGTCTTCTGGTGACAGGGATATCCGTCCTGTCTTGCTGAGGTTCAGGATTATATATTTTCTCCTAAATGTGAACAATGTCAGCACTGTCCGGTCGCATGGAGTGCAATTAAAATTATAATTTTACTTAAAAGATGGCTTAAATGTTCTGTATGTGCTGGTTCTCTGAGGAATGTGAGCGTATCTGTTGTTCTCCCAATAAGAGTTGGACAGTCTTCAATTATGTGAAAGAACAGTGTGTTGATGAGCTCATCTATTTTCGCCTGGGAGTAGGATAAATTGTTCAGCAATGACAGTGAGGAGTAGTCTTATTGTCTTTTTGTTTTCAGGATCTTGCAGAAAGTCAGTGGGCCTCATTACGAGGTGGGCAGAATGGGTTTAACGGTGCCGGTAAACCCATTCCGCCCTATTACGAGGTTCCCTTGCGGGACCCGCTCAGAACATCTGGTCAGACCAGACGTCCTTTGCGGGTCCTGCAAGAGGACCAGGGAGGTAATAACGGGTCTGTTATTAACAGACCCGTTATTAGATCCCTCCCTATTCTCATTGAGCCCTATGGGGGCTCAAATGGGAATGGGGATGGATTTTTTGAATGAGGAATTACCCGGTCCTCCAAGGTTAGAATGACCTGGTAATTCCTCATTCAATGAACCCGGACCCGAGTTTGGAGGCAGCCATGGCGCTAATAGCACCATGACTACCTCCAAGCTTGTAATGAGGCCCAGTGACACTGGTGAGCCTCCCTACCAATGACGGGTATGATCTTAGCACTAGATCAAAATAGGTTATATTGTCCCTTGTGATGTCTTTACTGTGGGACACCAAAGTGTTTCCGAATAGTGTCTCAGTATTAAACGAATCGGGATACTGTATTTGCTTCCACTGTAAGTGTCCTCGGTCAAAATTTGGCATGCTCTTTTCTCAAGGCTTAAGTGTGCCTCAGTTCAAAGTCATCAGACTGTGTTGTGGCTAATGGAGGTGCAATTTCCTTCTTCACCCTGCAACTAGAATGCACAGAGTGTCTGTTTTTATGTCCTTATCCCCTTTTTTGCTTAGAGGAAGTGTCCAATTTAAGCCACAATTTGCAAAAGGTTCTTTGTCGTTGTCTGGCTGGTCATGCATCCTTCTTCAGCGTCATGGATCTTATCTGCAAGTGCTGTGGTTCTTCCCCGTCGCTCGTCGATTCCTCTCGTTGGGGTGCAGGCAGGGGGCCTCCTCCAATGTAGCGTTTTATATCGCAGAGAAAACTCCAAGCTCTCCTGCCTTGCAGTTTCACTGTGGACAGAGTGCAGTCCTCTACTGTAAAAGGACTGTTGAATCTTGGCTCGTCCCACTTTTTCCTTGTATGATTTTATAGAAGGACAGCGTCTCCATGGAAGACGGGTGGAACACGTAGACCTTGAACTTGGTCTGTTGTAGTGTCTCCTTCTGTGTTCTGTGCTGCTCTGCACCCTTTTCATCATCAGTGTAGCTGGTCTGAAATTAAAGTAAGGCAAGATGTCATGCAGTTCAGATAGTTTTGCATTTCAGACCCTAAAACCTCTGCTGTTGACTGGGCATCACATCTAGTTCTATCTCGGGGTGTCAGAAGAGTTCTCATTCTTCTTCCTGTGGCTATCTCATGTGGCGTAAGATGATGGTCGGACCCAGGTTGGTTCCGAAGTGCATACAGTGCCCGTGGAAGGAAGGGCAACCATCCCTTCTTTAGAGTAAGCTTCAACTTGGCTATCTTTTCCTTTAACAAGCCGTTGAGCTTCTCACAGACCCCATTACCTTGTCGATGATACGCCAACGAGAACTTGTGCTTTACACCAAGCAGCAAGCTAATCTGTTCGAACACTGCATTGACAAAATGAGGGCCATTATCTGAGCTCATGACCTCGCCCATCCCCACCTGGGGAACACTTCTCTCACTAAACATTTGGCCGCACAGGTAGAGTCTGGGTGTGTACATGGACCTGCCTCAATCCATCTAGAGAATGGACACACCACAACAATTAAGTATCTGTACCCGTTACATACTTGAATCATGTCGACGTAATCGACATGCAAGTGTTGAAAAGGCCCATTTGGCCTTGGGATGATTCCTCTCATTACTTTTAATGTATGCCCTGCTGTAAATTGCTCACAAATTATACAGTTTACCATAAAGAATGCAACGTGTTCTGCTAAATTTGGTATGAACTAGTCTTCTGCAAGTGTTGCTGCTAGGTTCTCCTTTGTCATGTGCGCCGAGTAATGTAACTGCTCCAGTGCTATTTTTAATAGGGCTACAGGCATTACTGGTTTACCAGTGCTGTCTTCTCGCCACAAGCTGTCAGAGAGGTTTAAAGAACACCCCTGACGTATCCAGAGGTTCTTCTCTTCCTGTGGTGCCTCTCCTTGGAGTTCCATTAGCTGTGTTTGCCCCAAATTACTGTAACTTTCAGGTGCAGTTCGTGTAACCATCATTCGCTCGTTGGTATGGATAACTTCCACTTCCATGATCGTTTCGCTTTTGGATGCCATACACTTGGCTTCCGCGTCTGCTGCTTGATTCCCCCGTGAGATAAAATCTGTCCCCTTCGTGTGGGTGCCGCATTTCACGACTGCTATGCCCACTGGGAGCTGTAGTGTCTTGATCATCCTGTCCAATAGGGCTGCCTGCTGCACTGGCGTGCCGTCTGCTAAGAGGTAGCCCCTCCTTTTCCAGCACGCTAAGCCTGCGTGCACTGTTGACATCATATAGGCGGAGTCACTGTACACCGTTACTTCCTGGTCTGCATGATTCTCGATGGCGAGTATTAACGCCAATAATTCTGCAGCCTGTGCTGAATAATGAGATGGTATTCGTGCACTTAGAAGCACTCTCAACTCTCCATTCGTTGTGTGTTTCATTTCAGCAACGCCTGTGTATCTTTGCCCATCATTTTGCTCGATCCTCGAAGACCCGTCAATAAAGATGATCTCTCCTCCTGCCAGGGAATTATCTTTCACCCTGGGGATTTCATCATAGAATTCTTCATAATTTTCACAGTAATGTATTGGCTCTCCTTCAGTGACTGGCTCTGCTACAAACATAGCTGGGACCACTATCTTACATCGTACTATTTTAATCGATGGATTTGATATGATCACTTCATAAGAAGAAGCTCTCTGAGATGTCAATGTGTCCTTTGGTTTCTCTAGAATGGCAAATAGTGAGTGCTTGACGTACAACGTCATTGAGCATCCCATTACAATGGTTGTAGGCTTCTCTATGGTGAACGCTGCGGCAGCTAAACTTTTTTTCACATGGGAAATGACCCCTCATAACTGGGTCCAAGTTCCCACTGTAGTACACCAGGGGCTTGTACCCCAACGTGGTTCTCTGTGTGAGTACTGCCATCATAACGCTGCCATTTGTGTGTGAAAACAGGTAAAATTCCTCTGCATAATTGGGGATCCCTAAAACTGGTGCTGTGCAGATGGCTCTTTTGAGTTCAGCAAACCCTTTCCCCATGGTCTCAGACCATTCGATCTTTTCCTTCGTCACTTGGGCCTTCTTTAGGGCATGGTGTAAGAGCTGTAGTCGAAGGCCATGCCCTGACATAGTTGCATAGGCCTAGAAAGCATCTGCTTTATCGTATGTGGCGTAGCCATGGCTTCAGCCCTTTCTGGGGTCACCTTCTTTCCCTCATGTGAGATCAGCTGGCCTATGTACAGCACTTCTTTTTGACAATATTGTAACTTTTCCTTGTCAACTTTATATGCCTTCTCAGCCAGTATGGTCAATAGCTGAACAGAATCGTGCCTGCATTGCTCTTCTGTGGTGCTGAAAATTAAGATGTCATCCACGTATTGCAGGACGACACTTTCTAGTGCAATATTGCTCAAGTCCATCTGCAGGACTCGGTTGAAAATAGAAGGAGACTCACAGTACCCCTGTGGCAGCCTCATGCTTTTCAGATGCATTTGTCTGAACGTGAATGATGTCAGATATTGTGAGTCACGGTGCAACAGGATTGAGAAAAATGCATTTTTCAAGTCAATCACCATGAAATATTTTGCCTCAACGGGTATGTTACATAGAATTGTAGATGGGTTCGGGACTAGAGGGACTTCGGCCTCAGCAATATCGTTTATTGGCCTCAAATCTTGAATTAGCCTCCACGACCCCCCTTTACTTTTTTCATAGGGTACACTGACGTATTACATGGCGACTCTGATGTCACTAAGATGCCTTGCTCTATCATAGCAGAAATTGTCTTAAAAATCCGCTCATCTGCCTGTCTGGACATGGGATATTGTCGGGCTCTTGGTAGAATTGCTCCCGGTTTCAGTTTAATCTTCACTTCTCCAACCCCCTTCAAGAGGCCTACGTCATAGGGTCTTGTAGTCCATACTGAGACAGGCACCTTGGCTATATTGTCATCAAAATATTCAGGATGATTTAGTGCCAACATCATTCTCTGAGGTACTTCTCTTTTAATCATCTTTACCCAAAAGGTGAGACTCACTTCCACCATTGTTTCTCCTATATCTGTTTGTTCTACAAACAGATCGTCATCGGTGACGTCAGTCAATTGATAACCTTCTTCAATGGCGATTACTGCACACCATTGTCGGCCCTTGTCATCATAACCATCAATCAAGGCCACTCTCCCTTTCACTGCAGCCGTGTGTATCATCAAAGGAAATACTTGTCCCTTCTCCTCATGCATCGGTATTCTGGGTCTGAATAAGAACTTATCAGGGGTTCTCATGATTTTGTCTGCAAGGCCAGGCAGTCTTGCCATAAGCACAGGCATACCATATGCAAACATTTCTGGCTCTAATGGTATGGCCCTCATGGTTATGTGTCCTGAGTATGCTCTAATAATTTTGCATACATTTGAGTAGTGCATTCCTGGAGTGGAACATGCTATGCCCTTCTCCGTGAACGAGATTGTCATGTTTAACTTTGCCATTAAATCTCGACCCAAAATATTTACTGGGGTCTGCCGAGAATATAATAAAGGTACATTCATTTCACATTCTCCTATGGAGACTGGAAGTGCATTTATGAAGGGAACACCACTGGTAGCTCCTGTAAAACTCTGAGTGTCTATTGTCTCACCGGACAAGGAAAACTTGCCTTCCTGTATGCATGAGCGTGTTGCACCCGTGTCAACTAAGAAGGAATATTCTTTATCCCCTATAACGACATCCACTCTAGGTTCCCCATGAGGGTCTGGTGTCACTGATAGGATAGAACACATCAGGGTTCCCAGTGAGCTGTACTAGTTTATATACAAATTTAGCCCACTGTGTGCTGATGAATTTCCCCCATTCCCATTGTTATTCCCCATTCCAGGGTTCGTGGTCTGCCCTGTGCTCATCGTCTGCGATAGTTGCAGCGGTGCCTGTTGGGATTGTCCTTGTGGAAAGTTCCCCATGCTTTGCGGTTGCACACCTTGTTGCACTCCTGGTGCTTGTTGTTGCACCGTGTGATTCTGTGCACCACCCTGCTGTAAAACTACAGGTGGATTTGCCATGCCTGCTCCTATTCCTTGGCCGTTCTGCATCATGCCTTGATTTCTGCATGTGCGTGCCAAATGCCCTGACATTCCACACAGCCAACATACTGGCGGTGGTCGGATCATTTGCCCATTTGCCATATCTTGGTTGCCATTTTGCGTATTTTGAAAACATCCTTGATTAGTTTGGAAACCTCCCTGATTGCTCTGCTATCCACTTCCCCTAAATCCTCTTCCCCGGGATAAAACCCTGTATTGCCTTGATTATTTTGCTGTGTACTAGCCACCTTCTGCATGCTTGATTCAGCTGTGCTAGTTATCATGGCTCCCTCAAAAGCATATTTTGACAATTTCCTTTGCACCAGTTTTGCTTCCTCACCCTTTCGAGTTGCTTCCTTTTCTGCGATTCTTTTCCTACAGCAATCTACAATAATGTGCGATGGGGCAACTGTATTTCAGCCCAAGGCTTGGATTCAATTCCCACCAATTTCTTGAGTTGTTTCTGTATTGGCTCTGGCAGCCCTTGGCACAATATATTGTAAAACACAGGAATAGATTTCTTCCAAGAGTCATGCGTCTTGAAAATTCTGTATGTAAATTAATGGATCTTCAGACTTCTTCATCTTTCGCGCCATTATAGCTCCCATATCAGAAGTGTCTTGGTAAAACACTTGTAGTGCTTTCCATACTGCGTCTCTAAAATTGTTGAATGGAGCTCTGTTGTGCGCGGTATTAATTGTGGTTACGCCAGGGTAGCCTGCTCGTGCCCACACGTCGTCTGCTCTCTCACCAAGTATGGTGATTAGGAGACCTTTGATGTCCCCTATGGCTAACGTGTTTCCTCCTGTCATTTTCTCTAATTCGTGTATCCATTTTCCAGCTCTCGATGTCAATATTGGAAGCTTGTTTTTCAAATGTTCTCGATCCATGTGTGGCCATGGAATATACTGCGGTTTTACTCCCCCCTTCTCGAGCAACGGAAATTGGAATGTGTAACCCTCTCTCTCTTCTTTCATTGTTCTCCTGTCTATTGCAGGGGTAATATTCCTGCATCGCTGTCTACCTGGTAATGCCCTTAGTCTGTCCACATAGGGCGGCAAAGACACCCCCCTCTGACCGTGAGATACTTCTTCATATCGGTCAGGCTGCGTGGTGGACTCTGATGCTCTTGGTGCGGATTCGCTATTATCTGACCACCTTATTCCTTTTTCCCTTGGGAGTCATCTTTTATTCCTTTCCTCGTCCTCATTTTCCTTGCGATCTCCCTTACGGATTCGGACATTGTCTGTCCCCAACTAGTGTGACTTCTCGTATCCTCTTTGTTCCTGCTTATTTCTAATCCATCCAAGAATAGCTCTCTATTCCCACTACTTCGGGAGACATCCTCAGTGTCATACAGCTGAGTGCTCTCCAAGCACTCGTCTTCCTCCTCCCCTTGGGGTATTTGTTCTAGCCCCATTTCATCATATATTCTATCGATCGTTTCTCTGATGCTTCTGGTGTCGAAGTCATCGTCAATATTTGCCCTGGATGTGCCTGGTACTGAATCACACTCAGGAAATAATTCTTCGATGTCTTCCCAGTCTACAACTGGAGCAGGTTTTTAGCCTCTTTCCCCAGACATTCAAGATTGTGTGCTCTCTGTCTTTGCTTACGTTCTACGTCATCATCAAATTCTTTACGTTTCCTCGCCTCTTCTCTGACTCTATCTTCTTCCTTTCTCTTTTCATTTCTATGTTCATCTGCCCTTCGAATTTCCTCATCTCTTCGTCTTGTTATTCTTTTCTTCCATATCCTTTGCTCCTCCTCTAACTTTTGCTGTTTTTGTTTGTCTTGGTCATTGACTGCTCTTGGGTTGCGATCGAGCTGTCTCTCTTGCTCTTCGCGATATAGCTGTTCTTGCCTTTGTCTGTCTTTCTTTCTTATCCTTTCGTCTCTTAACTCCTTCTCTTTCCACTTTCTCCGTGTCTCATCTAACCTCTCCTTTTGTTTTGTGTCATCAATGCCTTTGCCATCGAGTTTCAATAAAATGTGTCCTCCCATCATTCGTCTTTTGAGAATGCTATCTCATCAGTTCTATCTTCGCTTCCCTTCCATCTTTTCCCTTCTCTTTCTTTGTCGAGAGATGCACTTGTCTGTGCCTGATCTCTTCTTTCGTCATCACGTCTCTCCCTGTCCCTTGGGACTGCGGAGGTAATATTCCTGTCCTTATCTTTCCCTTGATTTTCATCACTACCATGCGTAGGTGACTCATATGCGGGGTTGCTATACCCTGTAGCTGCTTTGAGTTCTCTCAGTGGGTATAATCCCTCGTCCTTACTTTCTTCAATTTGCGTTTTGGGTGGGGCAGGTGGCGCGGTAGGCATCTCACCCCCCTCTGTGCATACATTAAGTATCCAATCTGTTGGCGGCTCTTCCTCCTTTCCCTGTTCATACATTTTCCACAACTCACGAACAGCAAGGGATTTTCTAACTTCTTGCCTGTATATGTGGCATGCAAATATGTCGTCATATGTTGTAAAACGGCTTTAGATAAAGACCCGTTTTGTGGCCATGGCATAAACATCTCGTGGGCGGTACCTTTAACCCACTCTGTACTATATTTCTTTAGCTTGGGTGCGTGTTTTGGCAACTGCTTGCATAAGTGTGCCAATAGAGTCATGTCTTCTATGCTTAAATCTGTTTCCTTTTCTCTTATATAACACTTGTCAATGTTTCTGTGTGGCTTAAACAACTTCTAACAATATGAGCGAGCACCAAACACTGTAATCTCCAATCCAAATTTTCGTAAAATTTTATACCTTCTGATTTATTCAAAAAACATCACTTCATATGCGATTTTATCTTAGCTATCCTAACACACAAAATTCAAATCTGTTTTCTTTAAGATTTTTTTTTACATATGACGTCACAACAAAAACATGTAAGACAGACGCTTGACAGACTAGACAGACACCAGCTGGACACAGATATCTCTGCCTCTAATCATTACCCCTTCATGGAGTGTAAACGTACCCCTTTCACAACATCTTTAAACGTTGTGGTAGTCTATCTGTTCCCCATTATGTGGGCCTCTGGGTACACGTTTCTTCTAGCTGCTATATTAAAGCGTAGGTATAAGGCGAACCCTCTCACTTCTCGGGTGTCTGCCCCGGTAACCTCTCTCTTCTCCGGTGTCTGCCCTGAGTCATTATCCCCAACACTCTCTAAAGAACTACATTGATGTTGGCCGCATTCCGAGAGGCCTGCGTATCCTTACCACACCGTCTTTTGAAGAACAGGATCCTGCTATGCTACAGGAATGGGGCGAATCCAGCAATGCCTGCTCAGTCACATTTTTGAACATTTTGATCAAATATGCCCGTACGGATTGTCACAAGTTATTGGCTAAGATCCAGGATATTGAGGAGGAACTGGTAAAGCTCGATCCAAGTGAGGAGGGTAAGACCCTTCGTATTAGCATTGAAAATGGATACAAAGCATACAAGGAGGACATAAAACTACGTAAACAAAGGAAATTCATCAGGGATAAACAAGACTACGAACAAGGAAGAGTACTGACCTTTGCAAAACGGTTTGATACTTTATGTCAGAAGCTCCCTAAACAAACAGCTAATACCACTGATGATATTCCTACTGATATATCCTCCTCTGATGCTGAAACTACTGAGAGTGAAGGTGAACAGACCTCTAGAAAGCTTAATTTTTTAGAGGAGATGAGACTGTTGGGTATGGAGGGAAGGTTAAACAGCGGCAAGAAAACCAGAGGCCGAGGAAGAGGAAAAGCCTCTGGTCTAAGAGGCCGAAAAAAACAAGACGGGCAAGGCGCAGCATCAACATTGAGCGCGGACAAATCAGGGCGACTAACACGCTCTGGAGTAAAGAAATAACCAACATGACAATGGATCAATCGGATATGTCTATTATTAACTTGTCCACCCAACATCATACCGCTGATGAAACCAATGTATTGCAAATGGGCCTCAACTTCTGCCCTACGATCAGATATGACTATGCTGAAACTCGGATTGACTTCGACAAATACATGCGTAAAGTTAGATTGAAAACATTCTTTACCATGTATCCACCAAAATCTAAATCAAAATCTAATCTCCAGGGAGGCACTGATGTTTCTATTCATGATGCATTTACTTTAAGAGAATTGGAAGATCTAGAAACCGATGGGGATCGAGATATGGATGTTTTGGACCAACGATCTGCCTCCATGTATGTTGACACAGCTTGGCCTGGAAAGACACAACTCAAAGCTAAATCATGCTTCAACCCGGTACTTAATCCAGGGGGACATGTTGAGGCCTTTCAAGATTTGGTTGTTCAGGATCTAAAAAAAATCAGGTAGAAATCGGTGCCTCATAAAACTAATCTTACTGCATCACAACAATGCACTATTGAACGTTTGAGTGCCATGACGGACTGCATTATCAAACCATCAGATAAGGGCATGAATATCGTCCTCATGAATCGTGATGATTATATCAAAGAGGCCCATAGACAACTGCTGAACAAGGACTGTTATGCTAAACTACTAAATAATCCATCTGGAACCATGAGTGACAAATTAGAGCACCTTTTACAGACATGGAAAGAGAAAGACCTGTTGGATGAGGACATTTGTTCTTATCTCCATCCGAAGTTCCCAGTTATTCCGACTATTTACTTTCTGCCTAAAGTACACAAGAGCCTTATAAGGCCTCCTGGCAGACCAATAGTCACCCTATGTGGTGCCTTGTTAGAAAATTCTTTGAGATTTATTGATGAGTCTTTGGTGTCCTTTGTTACCACCTTGCCTTCTTATCTTCGTGACACCAAAGATTTTCTCAGTCGTATAGAAGGTATACCATGGGAATCTACTTATATATTAACAACACTTGATGTAGTCTCTCTCTACACGTCAATTAGACATACAGATGGTCTCAAAGCATGTAAACATTTCTTGCATACCATATCTTTGAATTACCTCCAACATTCTCAAATGATATTGGAAATGATTTTGCTTTGTTTAACCAATCATTGTTTTCTTTTCAACAAGCAGTTCTTCAGGCAATTACAAGGTACTGCTATGGGTTCTACATTTGACCCCTCCTATGCTAATTTGTTGATGGGTTGGTGGGAGAAATGTGTTGTATGGGATCCTAGAAATTGTTACCACACATCTGAGATTGCCCTATGGCTGAGATACATAGATGATTTGTTTATCATCTGGGAAGGAACTAGTACAGAATGGTTGGATTTTGTCGCAGTACTCAATATCAATGACCTTAATCTGCAGTTCACGGAGAGCCACAGCAAGGCTGCTATCACATACTTGGATATTCTTGTTACTGTGGCTCAAGGTGAATTGACTACTAGTCTGTTTAGAAAACCTACTAGTTCTAATATCCCTCTTCACGCCAAGAGTAATCACCCCACAGCTTTAAAATGGAGTATCCCCTATGGGAAGTTCATTCGCATACGCAGAAATTGTTCTAAGATCGAAACTTTTGATTGCGAATGTACCCTCATGGCCAACAAATTTAAGCAACGGGGTTACCCTAAAGAAGTGTTGGAGAGAGCCTTCCATAAAGCTAGAGCGATTGATCGCTCTCAACTTTTGTCAGCTGACATCCCTGAACACAGAACCGCAGACACCAGTGAGACACGTCTTATCTTGACTTATGGTGAGGGTGCCCACAAGATTCGACAAGTCATGCAACGTCATTGGCATATCATTAAATCAGATGAGCATTTAAATACTATTTTGGGAGATCGCGTTAATATTACCTTTCGCAGATCTACCTCATTTAGGGATACTTTAGTTCCCAGCTTTATGAGGCCTATTGACAATGCATTGACTGATGGTTGGTTAAACACCAAACCACGAGGCTTTCATAAGTGTTCCAAATGTAAAGCCTGCACTTATGCAGTCAACAAGACGTGTTATATACATCCTATCCTGGGTAATAATGTTCAAATTGCATCTAGAATCACTTGCGATACAGAATTTGTAGTCTATGTTTTGAATTGCCCTTGCAACATGTGGTATGTGGGCAGTACAAAGGGTAAATTGAAGCTGAGAATGCTTCAACACTTAAGAGCCATAAGAAATGTTGATCCCAACTATCCGATGGCTCTGCATTTTCAGTCTCAACATGAAGGTAAATTGGAGGGCTTTTCCTTCTTTGGTATTCGGACAGTGCCTAAATCACCCAGAGGTGGCAACCGGGAGTTACTGTTGAGACAACTGGAAACTAGGTCCATTCTCGATCTTGAAACAAAAAAACCCAGGGGCCACAATCTTGATGAAGAGTTACATACGTCTTTAGGTACCAATTAAGTATACTTTGTGAATTTTCTTGCACTTTTTTTGCAAAACTAGGTACCTGCAATGTTCAAGAGTGACCCCTAAAGTGTTTAATATTTGAATACTTTTCCATTCCGGTCCACATTCCTATGTATCAATGTACATTAACTCTTCTTTCTTCTTTTTTAATGATGCATCTTACAGGTTCTTTCTTCAAATGATTGTGAAGCATATCTTGCATATGATTGTTTTTAATAAGATTCTTAGGAGGGTATTTTCTATTGATATTTATCACTTTGATCAATATTTTTATATAGCTTGGTTTTAGGCTTCTTAATTGCTTTTTTACTCTGTCCCCATATCTCGTCTTTTTGTCTCGCATTGTTTCATTGTCGATTGATTACTTGCAGCTAGGTATGTAGTCTTTTTAAGGTAATAATTTCCCAGTGATGTATCAAGGATTGGTGACTGGCCTGCAGAATTGCCCACTAGGTCTGTAATGTCCTCCTCCTCACTTGATAAGAATGGTTCCCCCAAAATGCCGTCCTCCTCCTCACCTGATGTTGAAGAGTAGTGGGTTCTCCTTCGACGTGGTTTCTCCCTTTGAGACTTCTTCTTGGAGAGCAGATACGGTCTGCCTCGAAAAGAAGCCACCGTGAATCTCAACAGAGAAAACTCACGATGACCCCCTCCCGTGACAGCCAGTTGTTATTGGGGGAAAAAGCCTCCGAGGCCCAAAAAACCCCCACAAGTTGACAGAAGACTCCTGAAGCAGGTCCGTTGAAGCGTGGAGTACTAGAAGCAGTATCCAGAGAAATCGGCTCCAGGCAGAAGCGGTGGAATCACAAGAAGGAAACGAAGCAGCGTGAATGGGCGCCACAGAGGAGAGAGCTCCTGGGAAACTGACAGGAGAAAACGGCCAGCGGGGAGAAACTCCGATAGAGCAGGAAGCGAGGAAAAGGGGAGAGAGCAAGCGGGAGAGAGAGTAGCAGGAATTGGGGGGTGGAAGATCGCTAGGAGGAGATAACGCTACTGAGCGCACGCAACGAACGGGAAAGCAAGTTGCAACGCGCCAACCCGCCAAGATTCGAATAGAGAAATACTCGGCGGGCAGCCATGTTGGAAAAACACTAGGCTGCGCCGTACGTTGAAACAAAAAACGTAACGGAACCGTCTAATGGCGACGGAACTTCCACCTTCGCCAAACCCTCCAAGCGCCAATGGTCGTGACAGTATGCCCCCTTCGAAGGCCCCTTCCTCCTGGCTTACCCGGGTGGAGACGGTGGAATCGTAGAAGCAATCGGGGGCAAAAACCTGTGCAGCTGGTTCCCAAGTATCCTCGGAAGAGGGGTAGCCTTTCCAATGTATGAGGTACTCCAGGCGTCCTTGATGGTACCGAGAGTCTCGAATTTGGGAGACCTCATATTCCTCCGAGGAAGAAGTAGGTTGAATCACTAACTTGGGAGCAGCTTGTTTCCTGGCATCAGGGACAAAGGGTCGAAGGAGGGAGGAATGGAACACCGGATGTATCCGTCGGAGAGTCTTTGGCAACTTTAAACGGTAGGCAACAGGGTTGATCATAGACTCTATCTTGAAAGGTCCAATGAAACGAGGGGACAACTTAGAAGGGCGGACCCAACGGGGTAGGAACTTGGTGGACAACATGACCTCTGTACCCTTGTCCCAAGAAGGCACTTGTCGTCGATGTCTATCGGATAGTTCCTTATACCGTCGGCTAGTCTCACTTAAACTTTGTTCCGTGGTGTCATGAGCTTCATTCAGATGATTGAGAGTGGTCTCTAAAGACGGGATGTTGGTCTCATTCCAGGCTGTTGGTATGATGGATTTAGGATGGAACCCATAAGTACAAAAAAAAGGGCTGATGCCCGTAGCGGAATGCACAGCATTATTATATGCAAACTCAGCTGTGGGAAGTAGAGTGACCCAGTTGTCTTGTTGTTGATTTGTGAAACACCTTAAATACTGTTCCAGTGAACCATTGAGTCTTTCAGTCTGGCCATTAGTTTGAGGGTGATAACCAGAAGAGAGAGCCCTCTCCATGCCCAAGAGCTTACACAAGGCCGTCCAGAACTTGGAGGTGTATTGGGTACCACGATCAGATACGATCTTCTGGGGTAAGCCGTGTAATCTAAAGATATCCCTGAGGAATACTTCAGCCATGAATGAGGCTGCAGGCAGCTTGGATAAGGGAGAGAAATGAGCGAGTTTGGAGTAGGTGTCGACAGTAACCATGATGCAAGTACAACCCTGGGAACTAGGTAGTTCTACGATGAAGTCGGTAGAGATGGATTTCCAAGGACCCGAAGGAACAGGTTCTTGTTGTAACAATCCCAGTGGTTTTTGGGTAGAATACTTGTTCTGTTGACACACTAAACAAGACCGTACATAGGTCTTGGTATCTGTCCTCATGTTGGGCCAATGAAAAGAACGTTTTAACAGTTCCAAAGTTCCTCTAATTCCTCGATGTCCGGCGGTCTTGGCGTCGTGACACCACTGAAGAGCCTGTTGGCGATGTTTCTGCGCGGGCAAGAACAGTTTTCCCTGGATGAAGTATAGACCATCTTTCCTACAGACAGGCAGCTTATTGACGTCTAGAGCATGTATGTGGAACATTAACATGTATGTGGGAACATTAACTCCTTTCTGTAGGTAGGGTTCAAGTCGTCTCTGCGGGACAAAGCATCCGCAATCTGATTTTGAGTACCCGGGATGTAGGAAATGGTAAAATGAAATTGAGCAAAGAAATGAGCCCACCTGGCCTGTCTGGTGTTGTAACATTCTTGTTGTCTGAGGACCTGTAAGTTTTTATGATCGGTGCGTATTTGGAAAGGATGAAAGCTTCCTTGGAGTAGATGTCTCCACTCGAGGCAAGCCAGCTTCATGGCCAAAAGCTCCCGCTCGATGACTGAATAGTTCCGTTGGCTCGCAGTCAGTGTCTTTGAGAAGTAGGCCACAGGGTGTTCCTGGCCCTGGTCCGATTGCAGAAGAACCGCTCCTACAGCTGCCGCTGAAGCGTCGGTCTCCAGAATGAAAGGACTCAGCTGATCGGGCTGTCTAAGTATAGGTGCTGAACAGAAACTTCGTTTCAGGCGGAGAAAACTATCCTCAGCGGCTGTTGACCAGATAAAAGGTTCAGAAGACTTCTTTAACAGCGAGGTTATGGGTAGAGTGAGCTGTGAGAAGTTGGGTATAAACTTTCTGTAAAAGTTGGCTAGTCCCAAAAACCGTTGTATCTCTTTGACGGAGGTGGGGGACGGCCAACCAAGAATGGATTCGACCTTTTTGGGGTCCATCGTAATCCCTTGCTCGGATAGAATGAATCCTAAGTAGGATAAGGAAGACTGGGCAAAGGTACATTTCTCCGGCTTTACTAGAAGGTGATGTTGTTTAAGCCTACTTAGGACCTCTCCAACTTGAAGAATGTGGTCTTTTAGATTGCGAGAGTACACCAGAATGTCATCCAAGTAGACCACGGTATTTTGACCCAGAAGATCTGAAAATAAACGGTCCATGAACCTCTGAAATATAGAGGGTGCATTTACTAGGCCGAACGGCATTACTTGATATTCGTAAAGGCCGTAGGGAGTGCGAAAAGCCGTCTTCCATTCATCACCCGCTCTTATCCGAAGTAGATGGTAGGCGTTTCGTAGGTCGAGCTTGGTGAATACTACAGAGCCCTGAACGGCTTCCAGGATCTCATGGATGATAGGCATCGGGTAACGGTCTTTGATGGTCACTTTGTTGAGACCCCTGTAGTCTATACACGGTCTCAACTCTTTGCTCTCGCGTTTAGGAATGAAAAACAAAGAGGCGCCTGCGGGGGATTTAGAAGAACGAATCAGTCCATTGGCGAGATTGTCGTCAAGGTAGTGCCTGAGGACTGCCTTTTCTGACAATGAGAGGGGATACATCCTGCCGAAAGGAACCAACGCCTGAGGAACCAGATCAATACCACAGTCTTCGGGTCTATGCGGTGGTAGTTCAATGGGTACCTGCTCTTGAAACACTTCGGTAAATTTGGAATAGCAACTGGGTATACAATTTACGGTATTCTGTTCCGTAGCACATACCGTCCTTACCAATTCATGTTGGGGTTCAGGTAAGCACTCCTTCTGACAATACTTGGAATGAAAGCTTAACAGGTTGTTTGTCCAATCCACAGTTGGGTTGTGCTTCCGGAGCCAACCGATACCCAAGATGACAGGGAAGTGAGCAGCTCGGATTATGTCAAATGATATCTGCTCCTTGTGTTGCTGAATAGATACTTGTATAACTTCAGTGGTATGAGTTATGAGTCCGGAACATAGGGGTGTTCCGTCCACTCCTTCCACCTTTTGATCCTCCTTTTTTGTAATTCTAAGTAGACCCACCTTATCCGCCCACAAGGTGTCCAAAAAGTTTCCAGCGGCTCCGCAATCCAACAACGCTTGCGTGTCAATTTCCTTGTCTCTGAAGCGGAGCGTGATGCCTATCACCATCAGGCGGAGGTCCTCTGGCGTTCTGGCAGAGGTAACGGAAAGTGTGGTGTAAGAACAGGGAAGCACCCCTCGGTAGTCCGTCCTACCAACTACCGAAGGCGCTCGTTTCCCGACCTTCGGGGGGGCACATCTGGGCAGTCCCTCAACAGATGGGCAGCAGAACCGCAATACAGACAAAGATTCTCGTCACGTCTCTTCCTCTTCTCTTCGGCGGTCAAGGGAGGTCGGGTGGTTCCGACTTGCATGGGTTCGTCTCGGATCTTTCGAGTAGCAGGTGAGGAGGCGGGGGTGTGAGAGTCCGAAAACAGGTTAGAGCCACGGCTCTTCTTTCTTTCGTTCTTCCGTTCAGTTAAGCGGAAGTCTATTCTTAGTACTGCTGCTAATAGATCCGAGAAGGAGTCAGGACGAGGAATCCTGGCAAGTTCGTCCTTTAGTTCTTCCCGTAAACCTCTGCGGAAAATCGTGTACTGAGCCTGTTCTTGCCACCCAGCTTCCGCAGCCAATGTCTTGAATGTTGCTATGTAGGACAGTAAATCTGAGTTCCCTTGCCGCACATCCAGTAAATCCTCACTAGCTATGTGGGCACATTCCGTCCGTAAAAAGGTCTGTTTAAGGAGATCCTTAAAGGCAGTATAATCCTGTAACACAGGGTCTGACTGGGAGACCAATGGGGTTGCCCATGCCAAGGCGTTCCCAGTTAAGTGTGTGATCATGAAACCCACCTTTGCATGATCCGTGGAAAATGCATAGGGTCTAAAGGTGAAATGAATATTGCAGGCTTCAAGGAATTCCTTCACCCTTCTCTCAGTGCCATCAAACTTTCCTGACACTAAAGGCAAAGGGGGTAGATCAGTAGCCTGTTGTTCTCTAGCAGCTACTCTCTGTTGGAGTGCTGCGTTGTCGGTCTTGAGTGTTTGGACCTCAACATTAAGGTTCTGAACTGCGGCCACCAGCTCCTGTAACTGCTGTGGCGTGGCCATGTCTTCTTCTCTTTGGCGTTGCAAGCTATCAAGGATTGGTGACTGGCCTGCAGAATTGCCCACTAGGTCTGTAATGTCCTCCTCCTCACTTGATAAGAATGGTTCCCCCAAAATGCCGTCCTCCTCCTCACCTGATGTTGAAGAGTAGTGGGTTCTCCTTCGACGTGGTTTCTCCCTTTGAGACTTCTTCTTGGAGAGCAGATACGGTCTGCCTCGAAAAGAAGCCACCGTGAATCTCAACAGAGAAAACTCACGATGACCCCCTCCCGTGACAGCCAGTTGTTATTGGGGGAAAAAGCCTCCGAGGCCCAAAAAACCCCCACAAGTTGACAGAAGACTCCTGAAGCAGGTCCGTTGAAGCGTGGAGTACTAGAAGCAGTATCCAGAGAAATCGGCTCCAGGCAGAAGCGGTGGAATCACAAGAAGGAAACGAAGCAGCGTGAATGGGCGCCACAGAGGAGAGAGCTCCTGGGAAACTGACAGGAGAAAACGGCCAGCGGGGAGAAACTCCGATAGAGCAGGAAGCGAGGAAAAGGGGAGAGAGCAAGCGGGAGAGAGAGTAGCAGGAATTGGGGGGTGGAAGATCGCTAGGGGGAGATAACGCTACTGAGCGCACGCAACGAACGGGAAAGCAAGTTGCAACGCGCCAACCCGCCGAGATTCGAATAGAGAAATACTCGGCGGGCGGCCATGTTGGAAAAACACTAGGCTGCGCCGTACGTTGAAACAAAAAACGTAACGGAACCGTCTAATGGCGACGGAACTTCCACCTTCGCCAAACCCTCCAAGCGCCAATGGTCGTGACATGATGTTATCTTCCTTGCTGGGCTCATCGAGCGTAATGGGTCTTGAGGATTTTTTCATAGGGAATGGTTTACCATTCATGGTAGGCAATTTTAAGTTTTTTGCACTTGCACTTTATTGGGGATAAATTTGTTGTCTACTTTATAGCCGTCCATGTATGCACGTTTTTTGTTCCAGTGACATTGCTATTTTTTTCCATTTGTGAGATATATATATTTATTGACTTTCATTCATTTAATCTATTTGACTGTCAAATTGTATTATGTTACTTAGTATATGAACCATACACTTAGGAACATATTTGTGCATCCATGGACTTAGAGCACTGTGCATTTTATCATTGCTGTTGTGTGGACATCTCTCTCCTTTAACCTTTTTCCCTACCTTGCTGCTAAATATTATGAACCTTAACAACTGCTGCTATTGCACTAAGCACTTTAAAATTGCTGCTAAAGCACTTAGCACTTTACTCTGCTGCTAAAGCACTTAGCACTTTACTCTGCTGCTAAAGCACTTAGCACTTTACATTGTCTCAAGACTGTATTATTAAGTCCGATTTGTATTACACCTCGCACATGTATGCGTAAACTTAGACTTACATGACTATATATCTTTGTTTATGCGAGACCAACGGTGGACACTTAGAATGGCTATATTTTGTTTAGTGAACATATTATGTTGTGGGGCTGCTTGGACTGTGTTGAGGTAATGGCTGCTTCAGACGCTATAACATGGGCAGACCTACCAGGCAGGGCTCGTCATTATTGGCGGTTGCCTTAGAATGGCATTATTTTTTGACTTTATTTAATTTTGGGTACCAGCCTTTGTTGACAGACATACCATTGGAAAACACACGTTTATTTTGAACGATGTGTATTTATATATATTTATATATTTTTTTAATATATATTTTTCCTTTGACACACGTTATGTACCTGAGGCTTTCTTTTTGCCATTTTTCCTCCACAGTCCCCGCAGCCAGCCCATTTGTGCAATTGTTGCTATATTCTTAATCGTATAACATTTCTTTGATGTATTGATACTTAACACACTGCATGTTGAAGTGCCTTAAATGTTTTAAGATCGCTGCCATGTGTTCATCATTTTGTACCACCTCGTGAATGGGGACATTCTATGCACTTGTATCATAGAGGTTTTTAAAGCATATATAAGAAGTCCTCTTCCATGAAACTCCCTACCTACGTGAACAAGCGGCCAGTGTACCGCGAAACGTGTCGTTTTGTAACCAGGCTTTCCCTTTTTGCTGCACGTTTTTATTAATAAAGAAACATTTGTCCTGCCTGGATTTGCTGTCATGCCTTTTCCTTGCTGAGACTGGATTTCGCTTTGCAGCTGCTCTTGGGAGTGCAACCCATCGAATTTTGCCCTGTCCTAGGGCATTTTTTGTGTTTTTGAAAAAAAAAAAAATATATATATATATATACATACAGTCTTCTCTACTTCTAACTATATTTAGTTGTTTTTTTCTCCCGCCTCCCTCCGTTATCTTTTCCCGTTACTTGTTCTATAGCATGCACTTTTGCCAGAACATTAGTCTTTTTCACTCACCGTTCGCATGTTTCTTCTCTGGACCCTCAGGATCACCGCCTTTTTTACCGCCTTCTTCGGTTTTTCACCCGTTCAGCTGCCCGTAGGAATGCGAAGGGATGCGTGGGGAACACGGGTCCCTTCAGGCCCTGACTGCAGTCTGTTTACGCTACCATTGTCTACAGGGAGCTTCACAGTCTACTCAGCCGAATGGCAAAGGACTCGTCATATTGCCGAAGACCTAGAGTTACTTTATGTCGACGGTCAATAGTTGTCTTATTCAAATCAATAATTGATAATCGATAACCATCAATCTCTGCTACCAAGTGTACTCAGGAGACCCCTTGCCGGCCCATATATCTGAGGTTTGCTCCAAGAGTACTTTAAGCTGCAACTTGAGATGGATGGGGTGCAGATTTATTACTCCAACACCAATCAATAAGGACAACTCAATGGTTTGGCAAAGGGAGTCCGTTTAATGACAAGTACAAAAACAGGGAGTCATGTGGCAATCAGCAGTGATGCGATAGTTCATCTCGCTTCAACTCCAATGAACTTCATAAAAAACACATCATTTATACTGAAAATTCAACATAAGTGACGTGTAACACTCAAAAGTTAATAAGCATTTCTATCGGTTCGGAAAAGGCAACTTTAATATAGGTGCTATATCTGTATATGGTAACGGAGTGAGGGGATTGGGAAAATACTTTCAGGTGGGCGCCTAAACCCTTCCTTCAAAAATGACTACTGTAGACGTCACTAAAAGTATGACGTCGCATTGGTTCTACTACTATAGGACCCCAGATTGTGTAGTCCATTGTGATTGGGTTGGCACCAACCCCATGCATAAATGTCCACTTTACTTAGCAGCACACAGAATGGTCAGCCAGGTGCAGAGTGCCCCCCTCAGCTACCTGGCCTTCCTCCAATTAAGGTTACAATCAATCATCACTTCAACAACAATGTGTCAATTATGTTACTGTGGTTGGCCTCGAAACTGCATCTTCTGTCTGGGAAAGTTCCGATATCTTCTCCTGGGCGGATGCCACGCATAGGTGTGAACTTGTGCTTCTCCTCGCTTGGATGGTCATGTGATGCAGACACCGTGAATTTGCCCAGTTTCTCTCGATTTGTGCATTTAATTCTTATTCGGCTTGCCACCTGCCTACGCTTCCTTATCTTGACCTTTCAGAGACAGGATATTCTGTTCTTAGGTTTCAATTAGATTTAGCTACTGTTCGTTCCTTCTATTGGTATGACCTTGGCTCTCTTGGCATGAGTTGCATCTGCTGAGTTTCAAATCAGCTGTCTCTTCTCATTTTGCTAGAATATGAATCTTGTCTTGTTTGGCCTCTAGTAACCTGAGTTGATTCTGCTTTTCACGTAAAGTGGAATCTCACTTATAATACTGTGCTTCGTTTTGAGGTAGATTATATACAAAGGTGCTTGCCGCGCTATTCTTCTACTTAGCATAGCAAGCCGTACTATTTTCTTAGCTTTCTTGCGGTTTCAAGCATATGCACAGGTGTTGGCTGGTTGAATATCTTCAGCCTGTTTACAGCTTAACTCTCTTACGTTTTGATAGCTTCCCATCACTTTAAGCTCACGGTCTCTTTTCTCATGGCGTTTCGTCTCCTTTTGTCATTCTTGGTTCGTCATTTGTTCTATCTGTGAGTCCGTCCGGATGTTGTGACGTCACCATTCGTCTTCCATTAAGACCTTTTTGGTTTCTTTTGGGACGGTACTTAGGCAATCTTAATTTCGTCTCATTTGTTGGTCGGGTTTTCTTAATGGATACCTTACTGTCCATGGTTGTCTGGTTATTGGTACTTCACTAGGTGTTGCCCTTCTGATGGGCACTGGGCAGAGCCCTACTGCGGCTCTCTGCTGGTTTATTTGTTCATCATAGTCACATATTTTGGTGTGAATGTTCCTGGTACTTCAAAATGGGTGATGGGAGTGCCGCCCTTATTTGGGACCTCCTCTACAATGGTGTTGATGGCAGTGGATTATTTTGATGGAGTGTGGTATGGCAGGGTAGGTTAGCGGGTTGAAGAAGTGCTTGACCGCTTTGGAGAGGGCTCTGCTTTTGTTGTTGGCTTCTGCATGGTATTCTGATCGTAGGAGGCCTTGGCTGTGTTGATTAGTTGTCGGCGGGCTGCTCTGAGTTTCTTGAGGAGCGCCAGGTCGGATGCAGTCCTGGAGCGGCACCAGGTTTTCTGTTGTATCCTGATGACTCTTTTGCTGAGGTTGAGGTCTTCCGTGTACCAGGTTCCTGACAGTTTTGGTTTGCAGGTGCATTGTTTCAGAGGTACGTGTTGGTCATCGGAGGCTGAGAGGATGGCATTGAGTGCTTCCAGTAGAGAGTCAGAGTTCAGTTGGGGGTGGTCGGTCCATGTAAGGTGTAGGTTGGCGAGGTCTTCTGTGAAGGCTTCAACAGGGAAGTTCTTAAAGGACCTTAAGGTTTGTCTGCTGGGTTTTGGCTGGGAGTGCTTGACTGGGGTGGTGTGCAGGATGTTAAAAGGCACAGCCAGGTGGTCATAACAGTCAAGCAGGAGAGGAGAGCTGTAGTGGAGGGAAGATAGTGCGGTGATGATTAGGTTGAGGATGTTACCTTTCTCGTGCATTGGGTCTTTTGTGTGCTATGTGAGGCTGATGGTGTTGAGAAGGCTGAGGAGAGCTTCCTTCATCGGTTTGGTGGCCTTGTTGCCTGGGAAGTTAAAGCCCTTAATGAGGCCCAATGTCTTCCCTTAAAGCTGTCTCTTACCCAGACAACTTCCTCTCGGTCTCTCTCATTAAACAACACACTGACATAGCAATCAACGCACTCCTCAATTTTCTGAACTCTCTCTCAGTGAAGCACTGCTCTAGTTATGTTGAAGAAGAACTGGGATCTCAAAAAGATGCTGTCCTGATGAATGGATGTGTGGATGTAATGCTGGGACATGAAACCTTCCAACACACTCTTGACAGCAGATCTCTGTCCAACACATGTGGGAACATGATGTGCATCTACCATGGTGGGAAAGGGCAGTGCTCACTTGCCTTGATTCTACTGCACCAGACTTGCCACTGGGGTCCACTGCTATTCATTCTGGGAGTATCGTTGGGCTTGGTCGGTCATCATGCTTACCCCAACCACTGAGAGGCAAGAGCACGGGCACTGAGACACACGTGCAGCTCCTAGAGCACAAAGACCTGCAGCTGCCCAAGATATTTGGAACCTCTATTGAACTACCCACACAATAAGGTGTGGCAACTTACCTGAAGGGCAAGTGCTGTGTTCTCCTACACCCTTTTGCCACTGGAGCCGTCATCATACTAGCCAGTGTGCCCCGTGAGCTATCTTTAGTGCATCCTCTCCTGTGAATCCCAGCTGCCCTTTCATCCCGAAGATCCCTCTGTGGCCGCTCCCTGATGTCACTAGAACACTTGGACACTTGGAACATACCCCTGGGCCCTACCCAGATCTGAGCGCCCGACCTCTTCAGTCTGAAATACAGGCAGAATCGCAAACCTCACACTACCTGAGCAAATGCCATCACATTTAGAGGAAGCTGATGATGTCTGAAATGCATAAGACATGAACAGTGGCAATTCTTGCAACAGGCATATACAGTTTAAATCGCACGGTCATATCCCCCCCATAAGAAGATGCATCTTCTCTAGCTCACCCAAAGAAAACCCCTTTCATCTACCCCACTATTTCCTATGAGAGACTTGTATTGTGAATGGGGAGAGAGTGGTTCAGTGTACCCCTAGGGCACCCTAACAGAGAGCACTGACGTCACTGAATCTAGATGAGACGGCTACCGACGGCAATCCCACGACTGAACCTAACCTTGGTGGCTAGAAGCTCACAAATGTATCCATCCTAAGACCTAAAACTCGTCACCTTCTTCCTCGGCCATTACTCACCATGAAGGTTTTATTTACCTTTAATGCTGATCATTCATTTCAGATCAATTTCTGTGTAGGCCTTCCCTCTTTCAAAGAGATAACTCCACCTGGCTCCCCCATCAGGGCTTGACCTTGCCTGCTCAACCACTGCATAGGTCCTACCTCTACAGGAACCTCCCACGTAACAAGAAAAATCATTAACACTATTAGAAGTTGGCTTTCCTTATAGGTGTTTAAATGCATAGGAAACTTAGTTAAACATGAATTAGATCATTTAGAAAGTTCGGCTTCCTCGACTACTCGTGTGGCACCTTGCCCTCCCTGTGCCTCCTCTCGTTTCCGCTCCTTCTCTCTTATTGTGCCACTTACTTGGAAGTCTCTTCCCATGGACATCTGAGAAACAGCCCACATGGATCTGTTAAAAACCAAAGTAAAAGTCTACCTCCTCGACCTGAGAGTTACCCTGTTAATCTACCTCTCATCTGCCTTATAGCTCATATGTTTACCTCACCTCTAACCTGCCTCTGTCCCTCACTTCCTCTGCCTCCACTCCAACACTTTTTTGATGGTAGTCACATCCCAAACACAGCTGGCCATACCACCTACCTGCACTTACAAAATGTCTGTTGGTTGCCCTTAATCCACGTATGTCCACTTATGTATAAATCCCTGGTGACTGTTCCACTTTCTCCCCTCCACAGCCGGGTCAGAATGCCACTCGAACGCACCCCCATTGTCAGAAGCTCACAGCTTCCGGTCAAGACTGATTTCTCATCTATTGTACGAGTGCAAGACAGAAGGTCTTTCTTTTGTGATCAAAAGAGCATTGTTCCTCTCTGTAAATAAATAAATAGGATACCGCAGGGAAATAAGGTGCGAGTGCACAGCGCACCACGGGTCTAACTTCCACATAAGATGCGCACTGGACCTTTGTGCACATTATGTATGATCCATTGTGTTTCAATGTGTACTAGATGTGCTCTAAGTTTTCTTTATGACATGCGCAAACACTTAAAGTTACTGTCGCATTTGCGTGTTTGTAAGGCACACGTTGGCCTGGGGATCCAAAGATAGCTCCTGGTAGATGTTGGTTGCAAACTAAACGGGCTCTCCTAGGCTAGAAGCAGGGACTAGCTATCAGCAATTGCGAACCCTGGGTTATCCTAATAACACACCAGTATTGCTTCCCCAGGTGTACGGTAATTCACCGGTCAACACAAACGGAAAATGGCTAAGTTGCCTGACTAGATTCTGGTGAATGCCAACCCCATGCATGATATGATAGGTTATTTATAACGTGCTTAGTAACCAAAGGTAAGCGCAGACCCAGGGATTGAACCTATGTTGCTCCATGTCGTCTTGCTTCCAAGGCGAGCACGTTGCCGCTGAGCTATCCTCCATGGCACATCTCTGTCCCCCAATGACCCCCAGTGGCTGTTAAAACATCCCACTTCATAGTTTGGCTGCCTCCTTTGTTCTAAAGAACGAATATTCATATGAAAAAAGAAAAGAATACACTGAAACAATACATTCCTGACATACCACCTTACATCAGCAATGCACCCATCAACACATAGGTGCATGCTTCCTACTTTTGATCTGATCAGTCGCGTCACTGTTACCAAAGCTTTCTCCCCTCCTGCGCTCTGGCACTGCCACGAGCTCTGAGCTGATGCACGCCTTGGGTGCATTACACCTATACTGGGACACTGCGTTGAGAGCTGCTGTAGCAAGCGGCAGTCATGGGCGTGGCTTTGCAGCGCTGTATCCATGTTGGAAAGTGCAGTTGCTGCACTGCTCCAGCATGCGACAGACCAGAGCCTAGATGAATGAGGCCTAGAACGGGGACGGCCTATTATGGCGATTCGCAGTGGCGCGGGAGGGTCGGGGGAGCTAGTGCTCTCGGCTGTTGCTGCGAGCTCAATGCTTGCTCTGAGGCAGGCTTGGAGGTGAGCAGTGTGTGCAGTGGTGGTGGGATGGCCGCTGCAGTGTGTGCCAGGGCTGTGGTGTTGGGTTCTTCACATCCCCCACATATGCCCAACAGAGTCCATCTTGAGTGCAGGTGCAGCTGTGGGTTCTGTGGGAAAAGGCGAGGCCAGCGATGCTGTCCGTGCATGGCTGCCCCTGCAAAGAGTAAGAGGGAATTGGCGATTATCCAGTGTTAACAAACAGGGAAGCCAGGGGGTGGCAGGTGCTCATGAGGTATGGATGTAGTTGTGCAGGGGCTGGTGTGTTACATGAAAGTCACTGCATAGGGCAGGGTCTGCTCTAATTGAACACGGAAGAGTTTGCTATAGACGTGGTGCCCATACAGGCCTCAGGGACTGGATGAATGGCAGGAGTGGCGCAGCACAGCTTGTGCGTCATAGGGATGTTGCTGCACACGTGTTTAAGCGTGTGGGCAATTTCCAGAATTGTTTACGTTCACGTAAGTGTACGCTGTAGGAGTATAGCTGCACATTGTCTAAAGGCGCAATGCTGGGTGTATGTGCTCACATATGGAAGTGTGCGTGCTGACGTATGCACGTGTTTTATATAGTGCTTCATGCCACCACGAGGCAACTTTAAAGCATCTCTGCACCTTGTGGCTGATGCCAAGATGGCCGCCTGGCGGTGCCTCATTCTGACTGTCCATCGGCATTTATTGCCTATTTGGCCCTTGGGTTGTGGAATTTGAAGGAGAGCGAAGCGAAGTAGAGTGGTGTTCTCCAGTTGGTGGGCCCCAGATCCTCGAGCAAGAGTGGGGTGAAAGCTATTCTTCCGCTCGCTGCAAATGGGAGCACTTAGACCCAGGAAAGTAGCCAGTCCAGGAATAACGAGGCAACGTGGGACTCCTCCAAACCTCACCATGCATTGCCATGAGTCTCATGCCAGCTCTGGTGGGAGAAAAGGTGTGTGCTGGCATCGGGCAATGCCCAGGTGAGAGGAGACTAAACACCCGCCCACAAAAGACCACAACCCCCAGGTCCTGCAGGCAGGAAAGCTGGGTGGAGCTACAGGAACTCCTAAATGAGGATTGGCTTTGAAATACGGATCCCCTGGAAGCAATGGGATGTTAAGTACATTTGTGTAGCGCACCTTCAGCATCAAGAGCGTCATGGCGCTAAGAGGGTAGGAACTGAAGGCAAAGCTGAGCAAAGAGACCAAAAAAGCTCAGACTGAAAACAAATAGGTCTCCAGAGCCCGCCTGAAAGAAAGATGATCAATTGGTCTCACTAAGACACAGAGGGGTAAAGTTCCAAAGTAGGGATGCCGTGACCGAAAACGCGCAACCACGCACACAGGCATATTTAAACGGGGCACAACTGTCGTCATGGCGGTGGAGACGCGTGGAGGACGGGAAAGGACATAATGCATGTGGCCTGCAGATATTCAGGCCCTGTCCCATAGAAAGACAGATAGACCTTGCACAGGGCCTTACACTTGACACGCTTAGCTACTGGCAGCCAGTGCAAAGTATTCAGGATCTGGGAGGCTGAGGACGGGCGAGCAGCCCCAACGGCCAGCCTAGCAGCCGTGTTTTGAAGGACTTGCAGCCGCTGGAGGAGAAAGGCAGGCTGTGCAAGAAACAGTGTTGCAATAGTCCAGTGAACCAGAAGTTAAAGAAGATACGACCTCAGGGTGAAGTGGAGATGGAAGATACGGTATCACCTTCCGAAGGGTGCACAGTTTAAAATGAACTGCCTAGCAGGCTGCACTGACCTGAACTGCCTAGCAGGCTGCACTGACCTGAACTGCCTAGCAGGCTGCACTGACCTGAACTGCCTAGCAGACTGCACTGACCTGAACTGCCTAGCAGACTGCACTGACCTGAACTGCCTAGCAGACTGCACTGACCTGTTCCTGCAAGGACAGCGAGGCAGAACACGTCACGGCCAGGTTCTAAACAACTGGGGAAGGCACGGGCAAAGGGCCCAGTTCCAGGGGCCAGAAAGCCGAGGACTACACTGAAGACTCAGGCCTAGAGCCAACTATAAGCACCTACATTTTTTCTCCATTAAGGTATGGCCAATTTTTTCCCATCCAAAAATGGACAGCGGAGAGACCAGAACGGCACCGCTCAGCAGTAGCTGGCAGAGAGAGATCGAGCTGCACCAGAAACTGTGTGTCATCAGCATAAGAAGCGCCCCGAAAACCGAAAGAGTGAATCAGCTTAACCAGAGGTTGAATATGCTGATTGAAGAGAAGCAAGAAAGAGCAGAAACTTGCGGGATGCCACAGGTGAGGGGCTTAGCCACCAAAGTAAAAGAGAGAGAGAGAGAGAGACTGAGAACGTCCAGAAAGGAAAGACCCAAACCAGTACAGGACCTGGCCGGAGATGATAATAATAATTTAGCATTTATATAGTGCTACAAACCCTCAGGTATCTGAGCGCTGCTTATTATTACCCACGGTGTGGTGCTCATTCAGTGACCTAGGAAAGATGAAAGGCCGAGTTTGGCCCTGCCGGGATTCAAACCTGCATCAGCAGGGTCTGCACAGATGTCAAAGCAAGAGCTCTATTCGCTGTGCTATCCGAAATGCTCGCTAAAGACAGCCTCTCCTTGAGGATACCATGGTCCACGGTTTAAAATGCGGCGGAAAGGTCCAGCAGGATCAGGGCCCCAATACCACCCTGATCCACTATCTAGGCTAAATCATCAGCAGCAAACAGGACCTGTTCTGTTCCCCGGCCGGGCCAGATCCCGGACTGAAAAGGGTCGAGAGCACCACAGAGTGCAAGCACTTGCAAGTGTCTGCCTGAAATGTCGTGCAGCCTGGTAGGATCTACACGGTGGTGGCTATTGTGGTGTGGGAGGGTGGGCTATTTTCAGAATAATCTGCATAATCCAGACGGTTCACCCTTCTATACCTGGGCCGCAGGTTCCTTGCCCTCCTGGGTCCCAAAGGATGTAGAGTAAGCTTGCCGGATCTGGATGCGATTGCGCCTTCATCACAGTGCATGCCAAGATCATTGCTGTTTGCAACTGTACTTAAAGGTTGGGCATATCTGTGAGAAATCATTAGCACCTGCCAGGCACATAGGCTAAATGAACTGTGTCTGCTGCCAACGTTTGAGCGTCTTATGGGTGGCACCTGGCAACTTGCAATAAGAGTATGTGCCAACATTCAGAGATGTGTGTTTTTTGGAAATGTTAAAACAAACTTTCTTGGCTTAAGGTGTGAAATTGGCAAAACAATAAGGGGGAGTTTTGTATTCCCGGTTTGCAGGTAACAGGAATTCTGTCGAGTTCATTTTGAGTATGGCAGTGGTAAAAGAGTGGCAGTAACGAAATTACTGTCACTTTTACCTCCACGGAAAGGTGGGGGCGACAGTGCTATGACTCTGCTCGTGGTATTTCTCCCACATTGGCACTAAAGACTACAGGAATTACTGAAGTGGCGTTACCGGTCACGGAAATTCCGACGAAAATACCCATGGCGTTCTATGGACTACAAAAACAGGGATTAAACGGCACAGTCCTGGCACTTGTGATCAGATCGATTTACCAGATAGCAAGCGTTGGTAGTTCCTGTGGAATTATTGCCACATTGCCGCCAGACTCATGATGAAACCCTATGAGGCGGCTGAATTTTGATGTTAAGGCCAGTTTTCTCGTCCTCTGACATCAGCGTCGTAGATTATGCGGTTTGCCTCCAGTTCCGAGGTTGTTCCCTCAGCCTGCTTTGGAACTCCAAAAATCGCGGCATTATTCCTGCCTTCCTCAATTTAAAATTAAACCGTGTAGTTCTTACTGCGCGATGGCCCATCTGGGCTGAAGGGAGTCAAGGCTCCTTCTGCCTTTTCCGCAGACATATTTTCGGTAATTCGAGTGATAAAGGTTCGCATTTCTGTCGATAGTGAACCATACATGTGTGCGCTTGGGTATCTCCAACGATGACTGCCATTTTAAACGAATCAAATGTGCCTTTTTTTTGGTGGATCGCTAGAAGACTCTTGGCCTTGCCTCAGACTTCTTCCCCTTTTTGGTTTCACCATAGCTGAGCCGAGCCGTATCCTTCCCCATCCACCAGATATTGAGTGTCCCTGCCCCTGATCCCACTCGGGCCTCCACCGCAGGGGTGTTGCTAGGTCTGGAATAGATCCAGGGCTACGCCAATGTCAGGACTCGGTTCTAGCTAGGCTTTTGGTAGTAGCCCCTGAGCTTCTATCTGGGGCTAAACCCCCCCTGGATCCCCTAGAACACATCTGCTCCTCCGCTCTCTCACCCCTTCTACGCTATCTTTCCTTCCCAATTGCCATATCCTACGCCACCGTTTTCAGGGCACCGGGCCACTGTAAGGCGCATTGTAGTGCTTAGAAACCCTTAAATAAAGGTACAAATACGTTTCATGTTTGCATCTGATTACTAGGCGAAGCTGGTGGCTGTCGTTTGGTGGCCAGTCCCCATTTCAGTCCCCCTTCGGCGACCTAAGGGCGGTATAGCAGAGCCCGGGTCCTGCTTGAGCACTCACTGCCAGCCACCGTGGGAACGTTTTGCTGGTTGCAGTTTTGCCAGGCAGGCGGGTCTGGGAGTTTCGCCAGGACCAATCCTCTCTCTGGGCTCTGAGATGATCCAATGCCGCGTGTTTGAACTTGCCGTGAACTGGAACCCGAGCCTTAGCCAGGCACGTGCGCAGAAGTCCCACAGAGAGACAGCTCCAAGAACGAGGCGTGATGCACATTGAGGGGATATTGAAGTGTCATGCGGCAGTCTTCTTCCCATGACCACAAAGACGAACAGCTGCAGTAAGGATGTGTAAGGTTCAGTGCTTCCATATCCTTGCATTTCTTAGAAGTAAATGGCAAGTCATGACCATGCAGACAGACAGACAGAGATATGTAATGCTGGGGTGTAGAAGGAAAGTGCATCCCCAAGCCCCACTGGCACAGATGCACTATTGAATTATAAGGAGGTGGCTGACACAGATACATTTTGGGCCTCATTACGAGTTGGGCATTGCAGGTAAAATGGCGTGGTATTACCGTGTACCTCCGCATTGTCTCGGGAAGATAGCTCAGCGGCAGCGTGCACGCCTTGGAACCAAGACGACATGGAGCAACACAGGTTCGATCGCCGGGTCCGCGCTTAGAAACCTCTGGGTATTAAGCGTGTTATAAATAACCTATCATATCATCACCACACCGCCCAACTATGAGTTTGGCCTAAAGTTGGTGGATTCACCATCAGCTATGAGCTGGAGGTAAATCTGGCAGCTTAACGCCAAATTTCGGTAGAATTACCGAATTCTGCAATAATTCTGCCAAAAATCCCCAATAGAGTGCTATGGACTAAAAAAAGGGGGACTTGTACTGTCACCGGCACTGCCACTTGTAATCGGCAGTAATAACGCCAGACCAAGTGGCGGTAACAGTAAAACAGTTTGGTGCTGTCTTTTTACCGCCCAGATGCCACTGAACTCGTAATGAACCCTGTATAATGTCTAAACGCGTAGACTGACACAACGCTGGGGTGTATTTAGGTAGGTGTGTTTTCTAACCGAGGGGGAAAGACTTCCATAACAATACACACAGACAGCTAGACAGACAGACAGGTGTCATACTTTGGTTTAAGGACAGTCTTTCCATTCCCTTACAGAAGGACAGAAGACAAAAGAAAAGCGTGTAATGGGCATCCCATTCATACCACCCCTCATTACTACGCGTGTCAACGTGTATTAAAAGCAGCGGTAACAGAATTAAGGCCCCTCTAAATGCACCATCATATTATGAGTTTTGAGGGAAAGTGGAGAATGTATCGCCTGTGCCTTGCAGGAGGTATTCCCTGCGCTTTACCTCCAAAAACGTGAGCCATTCCCCACAGCAGAATTACCACCGGCGGAAATTTCTCCAAACCCCAGTGGATTCCTGTGGCACTCAATAATGGGGAATAACAACAAGTGGGAAAATGGCGGATTCACCTCCAGTTCTGAAGTGGTATCCTGGTGGTAATGGTAAACGAGTTTGGCAGTATTTCACGAGAAACAAAGGCAAACCTGTAACGACGCCCAGAGTCTCCAAAGGTTATCCCGCCCATCATCCCCCATAGAAAGACCACCCAATATAAAACTACGAAGTAATGGACCGCCCTTCCACAAGCCTTGCAGGGAGACAGACACGATTCTTAGCAGAAGAGTCGTGGTCCTTTCCCAACACTAAGTACTGATGAATACTGGGACGGTGCCTTCATCACCCCCGCAGACCGCCGGGTCTCTGTGAACTCCAGGGATTGCTTCTCCGGAGCTTCAGATAATGGGCCACATGATGAGTAGGCGGGGAGCGGTAAAAAGAGAGTAGCTTAAATAGCCCTTGTTTGAAAATACCACCTAGAGTAATTATGAGCTGGGAGCCCTTGGGGGCTTGCTGCATGCATTACACAGGAAGCCCTGCCTGAGGCAGTCATAGATTATTCACCCCATACGGTGCTTTCTATGTACCCCATACATATCTCACGCTATCCCTACTCATAATTACTTGGCAATTAAATGACGGCTGGGCTTCAAGTATGGCCTTAATTAATTTCAATGTGGGCGCATACGTGCGTCTTGGTCCGTTGCATGTGTCCGGGTCTCTCATCTTGTGTACTGACGACTGAACCCAAAAAAGTCTCATATTAGTGGCTCTCAGGCAATGGGGAGATGCCCAAAAATGTCTTACGATGGAGGCTCTTGGGCATATTGAAAGATCGCTCTCCCCTAAACTAGGTGGCAAAGGACCTAGGAGCAAGCCATAAGAACTGAAGAGTACACGCGTTAATGGCATCTCATGATTATATGGCAGTCCCACCTCACCCACACCGGCAGTCAATCACTAGAGCTGTAGGTTTCAGAACCATGAGCCACATTAAATGATATCCTCCACCTTTTGTTGCATGACTTCAAGTGGACGGCATGCGTTCATCATTAGAGCTTGTGGTTTGGCTCTGCCGAGATGCCTTGCTATACTGGTTCTTAATCTAGTGCTGGTCCATTGGAACGAATGTTAATTGTTGAACATGGTGGTCTCGCCAGGCTTCGCCTTTGGTCAAGGGCTTGAACTAAAGACTCACTCAGATTGTGTACTGGTTGGGGAGTAGCTTAGGGATTATGTGGGAACTCGCCCACCAGGTGCTGGCCCGATGGACCGCCTACTGACCCAATACTGGACTGATCATCCTCCCTACCCATACGCCAGGCGTCAAGCAGATATGCTTCTGAGCGGCTGAAAGTCGCCTGCATGTACTTTAGACAGAATAGGGGTCAGGGGGTGTAGGCGGCAAGAGCAATGCGCTGATGATGAAGAAGACAATATTCTTGGAACATGAGATGGTGGTGTGTGGACCACATAGGTTGTTGCATTTTCTTCCTAACTCTGTTTTTCACGCATTTCATGCATTCCCACCACAGCAGTGCATCTTTGCACATCTGAAATCCGTCTCATTCTTCTGGGTTCCCAGATTTATCGCGTGGCTGAAAAGCAGCCACTTTGATTTTTAACATGGCCAGGCCATATTCCGTGTTATCTTTCATTCATCTACATGTGGATCCGTACCATGGTTCTTGGCACACCCCTCAGCGCATGTGCTGTATCCAATGTGCTAACCAAATCACGGACACCTATTATGTTGGATCGGTTGAGTTCTGGCAGGTGCACCACTGGCAGTACCTCCTTAGTGATGCACTGTACTGGCTTACACACATGGTGGCCTCCTCACAAGGCAAACGTTCACGACAGACACCAGTCAGCAGGTCCCACTGTCTTAGCATAAAGGATGCTCCATCTAAAGCTCGGCTGTGACTTAATCAGTCAGGTACTGCATTGTTCACTTAGCCGGAATTCTAGCGGGTGATATAAGTATTCATCAAGTAGTGTTATGATAACTTGTGGCGCACCTACAATTGGTGCAGCACATTTCTTGAATGCTAGACCCAGCTACAGTGTGAGCTTAACTTTGGGGCCATGGCAATCATGTCCTTCCCTGCTTGCAATTGCTGATGAAACATGCCCAGCAAGTTGATGGACATGTGCAAAGAAAGAAACATGCATGGTCTTGGCAATTCAGAAGGCAGCAAGATTATTACACCCTTTGTAAGCAGAAACAAAGAACAGCTGAAGGTGCTGCGTTCCCAGTCATTGCGCCACCACCTCTTCCACCTTCTCCGAGAAGTCAACTCCTATGTGAGCTCTGTTTTCAAATCCTTGCATATACCAAGTGGCCTGACTTTGGGATAGGAATTCCCCTCCACTGGCAGGGATGGAAAGATTGGCCAGTGAGCTATCACCACTAGGTAGTAAATGCTTGGTCCAATGGTCCTCATGTTCCTGGAGACATGGACTTTCTAGCTTGAACTGTTCTCGGGCATACCCCACTACATGGAGTACCTCATCATACAAGTGACGACCAATGGCAATGCATTTATGGCACGCAAGGTGGCCACTCGGGTTCCCTCCTCTCTGGCACTGAGATATCACACTCAGTTACAACCACTGAATATAATCTTATCCAACCTCATTACAAGAATCCTTCGACATACCCCCATAGAAACAGCTATATGAACTAGCCGCAAAAAGATGACGCTCTTGGTCACAGCATCTGAATTCTCTCTCTTGCCTACAGGATTTCCAAGGCTTCTATATGGCAAACGGATGTCCTACACTATTCTATGTACACTTGTGAAGAGTATATAGTACAGGTGTCTGCAACCAGTGGCTCTCCAGATGTTTTGAATTACAATTCCCATGATGAATGAACATTGACTAGGCTGGATAGGACGGGTGGGAGTTGTACTACAAAACATCTGGAGGGCCAAATGTTGCAAACATTTCTCCTCCAAATAATTCTGTGGTCCTATTTTCCTCAATAGCACGAAAGGTAAATAGCATCACCAAAATAGTCTGTCCTATTTCAGTGTTTTGCCTCTCCCTCAGTTCCTTCCTATTTTAATGTTTTCAATTTCCCTCAAATAAACCCTACCAATGTCCTACCTCCCTTCCATCTAAATTCTATCCGTTTTCTTCCTATTCCTGAAGTAAAGCCTATTCTCTCCACTGTGTGTAACTTCCAGCCTCTGCCTACACAACACGTATTCCAAAATAGAAACAGACAGCCCTAATTATACTGTTAAAGCTGCACCACCCCAGTCAGACTGCTTGAGCCACCCACAAAGTTCAGGAGAAAATAAATAGTCCACCGTTTGGTTATTTGAATTCTCAGCCAACTGTGTTCACCTGGGCTTAGTTCCCATGCAAGAGTGGATAGTTTGATCCACCCCTGCCTCTTAGGGCAACAGCCGGAGGCCAATGTCCTGGTATAAAAGTTTCCCAAAGTGTCCCGCCCTCTTCTGCTTCTCTCCCACCTTTTCTCTCTCTCTCTTCCTCCAACTTCATCACACGCACAAGCCCAGGCACCTGTGCCTGCCGGGCCACGGCACACGGGCACGAATAGGCGTTGCTAGGGGGGGGCTAAGGGGGCTATAGCCCCTGATCTTTTGGTTGTAGCCCCGGATAGAATCTCAGGAGCTACAGCCAAAAGACTAGCTAGCCCCGAGTCCCAACAGTTCTGACATCAGCTTAGCCCCGGGTCTTTTCCAGACCTAGCAACTCCCCTGGCACGATGCACGCTTGAGTAGGGAGGCCTGTCAGGAACGTCCCCCGCCACCACGCCAGTGACGCCACCGCGGCAGCGGCTCGTGCGGCCCAGGTGCGGTGCGTCCTCGCGGCCTCCCCCTTTTATTTATCTTCACGGTTGCCAAGTCTCTCGTGGTTTCTCTGGCGCTCGGGCCTGTTCTCGCCTGCTCCACGGTGCTGCAGTCTTGGTCTGAAAAGAACAGGGTATTGTCTGCTTTGCCATTGCACAATTCCAGGAAAACCTCCTGCATCTGAATGTTACTGCAGGTACATGCGCCACTGGGCGTGGTAGGGGCAGTAGAGAGCTCGGGTGCAAGTCTCTCATGTTACAAGGTGCAAAAACTGCTTCAAAAATGTTTTGATTGGATGTTTGAGTTTCTTCAAATAAAAGGTGTGGCCAGCAGAACTTGCGACAGTGATAGCCATAGCGGGGTTACTGATGTTCACTGATAGCTCGGCTTGAAAGGTGAGCTCTGAAAATGGCCGGAGCAACAAGGAAGAGTGGTGACGTCAGAGAAGCGAGCTGGCTCCTCAGCAGCGGAGCCAAGGCCCGATATACTGAACTCAACTCAGCCCTGCTTATTTCAACACACTTAAATGCTGGGAGACCCCCACAACCTCCTCCCCTACTCCCCTTACAATATTTATCATCGTAACCCACCCCGCACATATAAATCCGTAGAAATGTGCATTTCGAAATTTGTCATTTTCGGCTGTGGGATTTTTGGCCGCGATATTTTGGGGTGATACCAACAGTGGCTACATCTGATACTACAGCAGAAGGGCTGGGCAGCGAAATGATAAATGAGGCAGAATTTTGGGGTTCGGTTTATTGCAGACATCACGTTTGCCCCTGTATTCTACCCAGATGCGGAATCCAGGCTAGTGCGTGCTTTATAAATACTAAATAATAAATAAATCCCGCAGCTGCTGGTCGAGGGAAGCCAACTGACTCCTCGGGAGATGTGGTAGTCCTTTGAAGGCTCTGAGAAAATTCCACTAAACTCCCTTTCCCCCAAAAGGATGCTGCCAGGTCCCCCCCTTTTCACCAAGACCTTCAGTGCTCCCCAGTGGCTCAGCCTGTCCCATTTCATTCATCATTTATAGTGAGTGGACATGGGATTTAAGCGCCAGGTTAGGCGCCCCCTTGCATCAGGACGCGGACGACGCCCACATAAATCTACATGTTTCCTGTCTCAGTGACATCTCTTGCTTTAAGGCCTGCCTCCAGATGGTCGAGTGTGGGGTGACTACCCGTTATTAAAAATGAACCCCATTAACATGGAAGTTTTGTGTTGTTAAGCTGTTCGTGTCACCGCCACCTATCTCTGGTCACAAGTGCCTGCGACCGACACCCCCCTTCCCGCAACTCTCGCCCTGAGCTAAATCCCTGGGGCTTAGTTTCGATTCTGCCCTTCCTCTCATACCTTGGGTTCCGTTACTGGCTAGGTCGGCTAGGGTCCTTCTGTTCTCTCTGAAATCTATCAAACCTTTGATTCCATCAGCTGGATAATGTCCTTTGGTCCAGGCCTTTGTTATTTCTCGTCTGGATAGGGGAAGTGCAATCTTGGCTGGGCTACCAAAAGCCAGTCTCACTCGTCCAAAGACGCTCTTCCATCTTGCGGCCAGGTACATTGCATGGGTGAGAAGGTTCCAGCACATGACCCCATTTTAAAACAATTACACTGGCTTGCCCTTGAAACCCGAATATATCTCCCAAACGTATGTCCTTTATCCCTAAGGCTCTCCATGCTAAACCACCAATTTAATAGCCTCCAAATACTTGATCTCCGGGATCTGAAGCCTCTGGTCTGCAGGCTTTCTCTCTCTCCAGGCCTCTCTATCACTGTGGCCACTATCTACCGGCCTCCTGGCCAGGTAACCTCCTTCCTCTCCGAGTGGGCGGAGCTCGTCTCCTCCCTCCTTGCCTCTACCTCTCAACCTCTCCTCTTCGGAGACCGCAACATCCACCTGGATGCTTCCTGTCCTTCTTCTGGACTCTTTTGCAACTTCTGCGATTCTCTTTCTCCATTCACCCCTCTGGCCCGGCTCAATCTGTAGGGCACATCTTGGATGTTCTGATCTCCTCAGACCAGCCCCGCTCAAACCATCTCACCACTCCTCTCTCCTGGAGGGACAACTTCCTCCTTTCCTCTCATCTCTCTCTCTGCCACCCACCTTCTCGGTCATCCGACCCATGAAGCGTGTCTCATTTGAGGGTTTCGCTGCCACTTTTTCCCCTCCTTCTGCACCTTTGGCTGACTCACACCCTGACACAGGCCTTTCTAACCTTCATTATTCTATCTCTAACACTCTTGATGTGCTTGCCCCTGTTATGAGGATCCGCTTGAAGCCCAAATCCAAGTGCAACTCCTGGTACGACTCAGACCTTGTCACCCTTAAATGCATCTTTTGTGTGGCTGATAGGAAGTGGAGGGCAACAGGTACACCCTCTGACAAACTGGCCTGCCCCCTTCTCCAAAGGCAATACACACTCTCTGTGTCTACTAAGAGAGCACACATCCATTCCCGCGTCTCTGAGGCATCTAAAAACTTAGCTGAACTCTTTAAAATCTGCAAGGAGCTGGCCAATCCTGGTCCAGTCTCTACTTCTCCTGTATACTCCCAGATCCTCTGAGTGTCGTTGGCTTCTCATTTCATCACTAAAACTTCGGACATCCAGTCTGCCCTCTCCTTCTCTCCATTCTCCTATCCTCGCCCTCCTGCGGCCGCATCTCCTCCTCCTTTCTCTTCCTTTCCTTTGTTCACCGCTGACGACGTTTCTAGACAAGTCCGATCTATGAAAGTCTCGTCAAAACAGGTTCTTCCCTGTTCTTCAAAAACCATGAAGGACCACATCGTTACCCTTGCTCCACCCTTGGCTGATTTCTACAATCACTCTTTCATCACTGGAACCCGGCCAACTATCGCCCGATCTCCATCACTCCTTTCCAGGGCAAATTCTTGGAAAAGCTGGCCATCTCCCAGCTTAACCTTCACACTGAATCTGTTGGTTGTCTCCATGACCATCAGACTGGCTCCAAACCGGCCAGAAGCATGGAAACTGCTCCCCTGAACATCTGTGAAGACTTGCTTTCAAACATCGATTCTAACCTTCCTTCTGTCCTCATTCTCCTCAATCTTTCTTCTGCTTTTGATACGGTCAACTATGCCATCCTGCTCAACTGGCTCCATGATAACCTGGGTATCACTGATGGGGCCCTGGCCTGGCTGACCTCCTTTCTTACTGATCGACCCTCTGAGGCCCAACTGGCGTCCTACCTCTCTTTTATCTCTCTCTCTTCCTGTGTTGTCCTCAGGGGTCTAATCTTTCTCCGTGGCTGTTCAACCAATACCTGGCACCTCTTGCCCACTGCATAGCTACCCTCTGCTCCAACTTTTAGTGTTATGCAGATTTCACTGAGCTCTACTTCAGGCTCCCCTCAGCCACCTCTACTGCTTCTCTCATTCCTGACTGTTTGTTCGCATTTCAGGAATGGTGTGCCACCAATGATCCCTGCCTTAATGCCAGTAAAACTGAGATCCTCCTCATCAGAACACCAGCTACCTCCTTTCATTTCACTCTCTGGCCGCCCACCCCGGGCCCTCTTCCTGCTCCTACCTGTGAGGCTAAGAACCTCTGGGTCATCGTCAACTCCACACTCTCCTTCTCTCCTCACATCTCTGACTTCTCTAAATAGTCAAACTACCATCTGCACCTCCTCAGAGGTATTCTTCCCTTCCTCACTTTCCCCCAGAAGCTCACTGTCTTCAGAGCTCTGGTCCTTTCTAGACTGGACTACACAACATCTTCTTTCTAAATCATCCTGCCTCTACTCTCCGCCCTTTGCAACTCGTCCAGAACAGTTGCATGCAAAGGTCACCTGGTCACCCTCTGCATTTGGGCCCAGGTCCCTGCCTGTCCAGCTGTAATCCTGCACTGCCTCGCGGCTCCCCTGCACTTGTGGTCTATATCTGCAACTCTACAGTCTACTCTTGCACTTACTTGCCACCCATTGGCTGCTCTTATGAGTACCCACACTTGCCACACGTTGGCTGCACTCTTGTTTTCCTTTGTCCTGCACTTCTCTATCCACCGCTCACCCTCGGCACTTCTCCCCTCCCCCCTTCCCAGCGCTTGCACAAACTGAAAGACACAAGGCCTAGTAAGATGGATGTTTTGTCCTCCTTTTGTTCCCCCTCCTTGTCTTGTCGTGCCTAGAAACACTAGTGTACATGCGCGTTATAAATGCCCTATCATATCACCCGGGACCTCCATTGCAGATCACAAGTCAGATGGGTCCCTACATTTCCCAGGCCCAGCACCATGAAGAGATCCTTTTCTGGTGGAGCAGTAATGTGCTGGAAGCAACTCCCAATTTCTGTTAGATGTGATCTGAATTATCTCGCTTTTAGGAAGTCTTTGGGCCTCATTACGAGTTTGGAGGCAGCCATGGTGCTGTTAGCACCATGGCTGCCTCCAAACCGGGCTCCATTACCGGGTTCCTGCAATGAGGACTGAATGGCTCATTCCGACATAGGAGGACCCGGTAATTCCTCCTTGCAGGAACCATCCCCCATTCCCAATTGAGCCCCCATAGGGCTCAATGGGAATGGGGAGAGAGGTAATAACGGACCCATAACAACTGGCCGGTTATTACCTCCCTCTTCCCCTCGCGGGACCCGGAAAGGGTCCCGCAAAGGGAACCTCGTAATCGGCGCTTCCGTAATGAAGGGGGCCATGTCCCGTACCGGCCCCCTTCATTATGGGAGTGCAAGGGTCGTAATGAGGCCCAATAGCAGCTCCCTGAATTATCAATTACTTTCACTTTCATCTGTTTTCATTTCTTCCTCACTGTTTTTCTGACGTTTTCTTTGTTTTCTTTTACTTGAATATTATTTTGTGAATGTGTTATGCTTTTTTTAAGTGAGCAACGATTGGATGCATTTCGGTGCCATGTTCGCACCTCACATAAACATAAAATTAAAAATAAGGAAAGTAGAGGGCTGGAGTGATGCTGGTAGCAACACACATGAGTGGTGAGGCACAAGGGCATACATAGATGGGTGTGGGCAATATATCCTCGCCCGGGGTGGGGTTTGACAATGACACACATGAGAATGCCACGCAACTTAACCTTGTAGCCCACATCTAGCTTGGAAAGGCATATAGGGCATGAAGTGTTGGCACATGCAGCATTTGGGGATCCACTTTTTTGGGGCATTGTGGGCTACTTTGCTGAGTTAATGCACTATTCAGTTTGCCGTTTTGATCAATGGGATTGACACACTAGGCAATAAAATCCCCCTACCCCTTTTTGCTATAAATATTAGTGAAACATCCCTTGCAGATATTGCTGGAGTAATGAAGAAAGGTTTGCGGTTGAGGACCACTTTTTATTGGCTCCCAATGCTATTTTCTGTCCCTGTTCTACCCTGGTGGCTCGTTAGTGGCGTTGGAATTCTGTTGGAAAGGAGGGGGGCAGGGTGGTGATTAGAAGGGGCAGTAGTATTTGCCGGCATGCCAGTATCAGTCGCGGGAACCTGGGGCATCAAATTCTCCAGAATCAAGTAGCCTCATCTATGGCCAAATCTTAGTGGCTGGACCTGGCAGGAATATTAGCACCCAGGAATTGAGGGGAATAAACCATAATGACCTTTACCATCGAAAGCATATAGAGGTTGCACAACACGTCACAGGTGCATTTAAAGATGTTTTATTAATCTTGATAAGCAAAGGGTTCAATAAGCGACCTCCCTCCAAATATCCTCCTTCAACTGTCACCCATAGAAACATCCCTTCCACCACATTCCAGCCAGCTGGGATGTCATTCAGCAGGCCCTGACTGTTGTGTGCGGGTCTAGTGTTTTGTCGACGTGAGCGCCGTGACTGTGTCATGACGCTCACGTGCTTATTAAATAAAAGGGGCTCTGCTGGCGCTGCGAGGGAAGAGCAGCAGAGCCCCAGGAAGTGGCAACTCGTGTCTGTGTGTGTGTGTCCTGACAGGTAGTGGGCCTGCCACGTGGTCGTGGCCTTGTGTGCGGCGCGGCCCGAGTGCCCTCGGAGCCGCGACCAGTGAAGTCTGTGGGTGACACCCCCTCACTGTGGAGCCTGCGTTCCTGATTTTGGAAGCCCATCAGTCAATAATTACTATAGTATTGCAAGGAGACATCCTAACCACCTTGGACTTGGAAGATGCGTTCCTGATTTTGGAAGCCCATCAGTCAATATTTCCTATAGTATTGCAAGGAGACATCCTAACCACCCTGGACTTGGAAGGTGCCTTTCTGATTATGGAAGCCCATCAGTCAATAATTCCTATAGTACTGCAAGGAGACATCCTAACCACCCTGGACTTGGAAGGTGCCTTTCTGATTATGGAAGCCAATCAGTCAATAATTCCTATAGTACTGCAAGGAGACATCCTAACCACCCTGGACTTGGAAGGTGCCTTTCTGATTATGGAAGCCCATCAGTCGATAATTCCTATAGTACTGCAAGGAGACATCCTAACCACCCTGGACTTGGAAGATGCGTTCCTGATTTTGGAAGCCCATCAGTCAATAATTCCTATAGTACTGCAAGGAGACATCCTAACCACCCTCGACCTGGAAGGTGCCTTTCTGATTATGGAAGCCCATTAGTCAATATTTCCTATAGTATTCCAAGGAGACATCCTAACCACCCTGGACTTGGAAGGTGCCTTTCTGATTATGGAAACCAATCAGTCAATATTTCCTATAGTACTGCAAGGAGACATCCTAACCACCCTGGACTTGGAAGATGCGTTCCTGATTTTGGAAGCCCATCAGTCAATATTTCCTATAGTACTGCAAGGAGACATCCTAACCACCCTGGACTTGGAAGATGCGTTCCTGATTTTGGAAGCCCATCAGTCAATAATTCCTATAGTACTGCAAGGAGACATCCTAACCACCCTGGACTTGGAAGGTGCCTTTCTGATTATGGAAGCCCATCAGTCAATAATTCCTATAGTACTGCAAGGAGACATCCTAGCCACCCTGGACTTGGAAGATGCGTTCCTGATTTTGGAAGCCCATCAGTCAATAATTCCTATAGTACTGCAAGGAGACATCCTAACCACCCTGGACTTGGAAGGTGCCTTTCTGATTATGGAAGCCCATCAGTCAATAATTCCTATAGTACTGCAAGGAGACATCCTAGCCACCCTGGACTTGGAAGGTGCCTTTCTGATTATGGAAACCAATCAGTCAATAATTCCTATAGTACTGCAAGGAGACATCCTAACCACCCTGGACTTGGAAGGTGCCTTTCTGATTATGGAAGCCCATCAGTCAATAATTCCTATAGTACTGCAAGGAGACATCCTAACCACCCTGGACTTGGAAGGTGCCTTTCTGATTATGGAAGCCCATTAGTCAATATTTCCTATAGTATTCCAAGGAGACATCCTAACCACCCTGGACTTGGAAGGTGCCTTTCTGATTATGGAAACCAATCAGTAAATAATTCCTATAGTACTGCAAGGAGACATCCTAACCACCCTGGACTTGGAAGGTGCCTTTCTGATTATGGAAGCCCATCAGTCAAGGATGTCTCCTTGCAATACTATAGGAATTATTGACTGTTTGGCTTCCATAATCAGAAAGGCATCTTCCAGGTCGAGGGTGGTTAGGATGTCTCCTTGCAATACTACAGGAATTATTGGGAAGATAGCTCAGGGGCAACATGCTCATCTTGGAAGCAAGACGACATGGAGCACCACATGTTCAATCCCCGGGTCTGTGCTTAGAAACCTCTGGGAATTAAGTGCGTTATAAATAACCTATCATATATCATATCATTGAGTGATGGGTTTCCATATGCAGATAGGCCTCTTCAAAGTCCAGGGTAGTTTGGATGTCTCATTGCAATACTAGGGAAATTATGGATTGAGGGTCTTCCATCCTGAAACGTTGTTTGCAAACCCCGTGGTTCAGGACTACACGAAAACCAAGCAATGCCTTTGGACTAAAGAAAAAAAGGAACAACAGCGCTCACCCTTGTTTCCGGGGGAATCCTGAGACATTACCACTGCTAACCTCTAAATGCCTAAAACCACATTTAGCCACCAAGTGGAACACTTGGCAGAGGGAGTATGCATGAACTCAGCGTGGAGGAGCACCGAGCCTTTCAAGGTCCGAGTTATGCAATAAAGAAACACAGAAGAGCAAGCACCGTAAGGTCCTCGGCAACCAGGTAGAAAAAGGCGAGCTTCGAATGTCGTTCAGCTGAGGACCCGGGGGGACACTAGAGAAATCACTGATGTCACTCGCCACCCATCAGAAGCTTGCAATTCAGAGCAGAAATACAAGAAGGAAACTGCACCTGTCTGCATGCTCGATGATCTGTCTGACAGCTGGATACAGTGGAACGGGGTGGAAATAGCCATCCGCAATTTTGGCGTTGCTATGTGGGTTTGGGGGGGCTATAGCCCCATATATTTTGATTGTAGCCCCGGATGGAAGCTTAGGGGCTACAACCAAAAGGCTAAATAGCCCCGAGTCCCGACAGTCCTGACATTAGTGTACCCCCGGATCTTTTCTAGTCCTAGCAACACCCCTGTGTGATTCAAATGCAGGATTTTGCAATTCGATTAATTAACAATCACTTTCCTTTAGCATTGTCAGCAAACTCTTGGCCGATGCAAGCATCATCGATGACTCCAGGGTTGAATCATCATTTTGGTGCTCCACAGCTCTTATAATGGCATCTTCTGTTGCATCTGGGATGCTGGTGCCTCAGTCAGCTGCACAGAACGATAAGGTTGAAAAATTAAGGATTCAAATTGTAATCCGACAAAGCCGATTGTCCCCATTAAGTGGAGCAGGTTGGATTGGGGACGATTGAGCAGTATTATGAATGACGCAGAAGTTAGGATGCTGAGTCCATGTTTGAGAAGCTGCTTGAGTGGCAGCTCCCAAGTGCTTATTACATCAATCAATTATGATGAATTACAAACCATAAGGATTTAAGGAGGCCAATGAGTAAGGGCAACTTTCACAAGGTTTAAAATATTGGTTTCACGGTACCTCGGGGCAAACCCAGACACTAACAATGACTACACTAAGGATGCTGCAGCAGCTTACTAAACAGGGGGTGCTACAAGGGGTATCAAGGAAAGTGCTGCACAATTAGATGACAAAAAACAATTCAAAGGAAGGAAATTCAAGGTAGATCCTAAAATGGGTTTAAAATGTTGGATATAATAGGAAGAAATCGTATGAGACAGTGTTCGATGCGTAGGAGTTGCTTAGGAATTAATGTCTGGTAGATGATCCAGTGGCAGACCGAGCATGGATGCCCTTTTCAAAGGCGTGTGTCTCTGTGGCACAAGGGTAATTGTTTCCCCATTTGCAGAGGGCAACAGAATAAAATCGATTATGATACAAACATGTAGGCGGCTTTACTAATAATAACAAACGTCCTTCTTGGCTGCCATCTTACCTGCAGGCAGATTGTGCATGTTGCCTAGGTTACCAGCTCCCGTGCTGCTGTGACATTCTCTAACAGGTATTTATTGCTGGTGGTTGGCTAAGTGTTTTACTGGCTTTCCTCTGCTACTTGATGTTGGTTGGTTGCACGATGGGAGAATGCATAAACAAGACCAGGAACCCATATTCTTTTGGGGAGCGGAAATCTTGTCATCTTAGATCTCGCCAGACCTTGGTGCAGAGGGGCTGGTGGCCGGTTAGATTTTGACTATTGGCCAAGAATTGCTATCTCCATTATGAAGTGTGTCCTTTGACTTATAGATAGTCTCCCTACCAGGAAATGGAATCTCCTATTTCAAAAATAAATAGGATGAAACCAAGGACTGACCCTGAGAGCCACTGGTTCAAACTGTTGCCTCAAGCAGGGCGTAAAATCTTTGCAAACATAATATAAGTTCTTCTGTATTAGGCAGACGGCAAGAGACTGTCTTTCTAGCACATCAAACAAGAACCAGAGGTCAGAGCTAGTTAGCTGAATTTACCTTTCAGTTAAATGGTTTTCAACCAATATTTTGCTGATTTCCCAGACGTCTTAATAAATGCCCCAATGAAATGCCTGCTCAATTTGCAATGAATCTCGCTCTTTTCTTCACCTCTTTTTTTCGCCTGAACTTTCATTTGATCTGTATCACTGAAACCTGTCTATGCCCTGTAATACTGCCACACCCGCTAGTCGTTGCTCCCCCAATACTTCATTCACCCATTCTCTCGCCTTGCCAGAAAAGGCAGAGCCGTTGGCAATCTCTATCATTCTTCCTGGATGCTCTCCACTCCTGTCTCTTCTCTTCCTCATTTTTCGTCCTTCGAATAAAACTTCTCTACTTTTCCGGATCCTCTTTCTCTTGCCTTTCTTACTCTCCATCGCGCTGGCCCTCTTTCTACTTTTATTGAAGATCTTGATTCTTACTGTCATCTATCTTCTATCCGTTCCCTTTATCCTCTCAGTGATTTCAAACTACATCTTACTACTACCCACTCATTGAATCCCACCACCTGTATTCTCTTGGCGCTCACCCATTCCTTACCTTGGGATCATCGCTTGATTTGATTTTCTCATCTTTTGCTCCCAATACTACTGGAAACTCATACGCTGTTTACTCCTCTGATCATCTTCTACTTACCTTCTCCCCTCTATACCTTCCCCTACTCATTCTTCTCCTGCTTCTTTCTCTAGACGAGATCTACTTTTCTTTGATTCTACTTTATTTCTTTCTTCACTTACCTCTTCTTTACCACCTCTTCATCATGTTTCTCTTCTTTCCGCTGACCAATCTGCACTTAAATATAATTCTAACATTCTGTCAACACTTGACACATAGTACCCATCTCTACCCCATCTTGTAAACCCTCTCAGCCTTGGTTAACACCTGCCCTCAGTTCTTTTCGCCCAGAAAGCAGAAAGGAGATGGAAAAAAATCTCAGTTTTCCTGTCAAGCACCGCGTTTCCCATACCAGCAAGCACTAGGCACTGTGGGAACGCTGACGTGTGTGTGGAAGCTGTCAGGTGACGAGTGCCAACTGCCAGATAGTGTCCGCATTTCACCCGCGTCATGGAGGCTGTTGCGCAGCATTGTCAATCCCAAGATGGCGGCCACACTTCCCCCACATCATTTCTGCTGCGCTCATTCATCTACAGCTGAGACACGGAGCCTGACGCGTCGCAACTGCAGGTAATGCTTTCCCTACCTGCTAGACGCCTTGTTCCCGTTTCTTCCTTGTTCTCTGACTCCTCTTCTACGCTTCTTCTCCTCACCTGGTCCTGCTGGTTCCTGGCTACCAATCTTCATGCTTTTACCCCTTTCATCTGCTATCAAGCTGCGAAGTCCACAAGTCCTCAGACCTGTATGCTCTTCTTCAGCTGGTTCAAGATCCATCAGAGGTTTTTATTCCTCTGTGCCTGCAATTCTCAGGGTCCCCTGTCCAGCTTCTTTCTACAGCAGTCAGGGTGGCTTCTCTGAGGGACAGGACCTATCTCCAAGACTCCCGGTCTAAACAAAGACTTCAGGTGAGGCCTGTCACCTACACTTCCACTGATCCGTCTATTCTCACAGCACTCCATTCCTCTTACGATTCTCACTTACTCTATTTTACTCTATTTTTCTGATCTTACACTTTTCTTTTCTCATACGCAATGCCTTTTTCACATTCTAAATCATATCATCTTCCCCTTCTCTTTCGTCCCCTCTCTCTTCATATGATTCTGCTGACTGTTTCACTACTAAAGTATCTTCACTTCATGCTTCCTTTCTGTCTATCAATTCTCTTTCTGTCCGAACTCCTCCCTTTTCTTCTACAAGTCTTTCTGATTTCTCTCCATTATCAAATTGTGATACTGGGGGTCATTACAAGTACGGCGGTCTGGAAATAAAGGTGCCAGTAGCAATGTACCATTTCCGGAACATCTTACTACATCTGTGGCTTTCAGTGCTGTTGCGCGCAGCAGGTCTGACCTGCTGGGCTCATTGGCCCCGGTAGGCACAGTTGTCATGGAAGCATTCCGAGTCCCCATTCCTATGGAGTTCTATGGGACTCCATGGGAATGGGGACTAACATTTTCCACCGCCTGATATCCCGGGCAGCCAGGACTTGTAATGTCTTGTAATTACTTGTAATGTCCCCGGTGGCACTGGGCTCTCAATAGGCGGAACGGGTGTTACAGTCTGGTAGAAATCCACTGGTAGCAACTTATTCACCCTCACCATCTCCTTACTTGCACATGCTCAACATGCTGCTTCGCCGCTCGATCCTCTACCTCCATCATTGATACCTCTTATCTATCCTTCTCGTGTGCCATATCTGACTTCTCTGTTTTTGAGCCTGTGAATTCGAGGTATCCTTATCTCTCTTCTTTATATAATCCCAAAAAATCTAGTTATTCTTTTATGTCTCTTATTTACACCATAACATAATTACAATCCCTCCCCCCATATTCTTTTACCAACTACGATGGTCTACTTATGTCTGGTCCTCAGCTTGTCCCTTGGCATCGACTCTCCCGTAACCAACCAGTTCGCCTTTCATCCGCCGGCACCTGCAGGGACCAAACAGTTATTTCTTCAAAGGGGGACCTGTCGACCATATATCAATCACATGATTTTGGTTTGGCGCACCGCTCAGCGTGGGGAACTCTGCACTCGTCTGGCTTATGGTGGGAGCCGTCGAATATCTGGGAACCTAGGTCTGGGTTCTAGGTCTGAGTTCTAGGTCGATAAGACCAGAACCATCCACACTGCTACCAAATGTGCTCTAGCACCTTGAAGCATCTGTTGTGCTAGATGGAATTGCTGGTAAAATACTTCGGATCCAATAACCAGACAGACTGAAAGTGTCGAAACTGATATAATATTGTTTCGTCCTCATCGTATATGTTGGCCTATGCCCAGTCGCTTTTCGTGGAAATCCGCATCTCAAGGTCATGACCCTAACTTAATCAAGCCTCCATTTTAGGTTAAACCGCCATTTTGGTTTGTTGTGCAAAGTCACCCTGTGGCCTAAAATGGCCGACCTGTGTTCTCTTGTTTTTACTTTAACCTCTTCAACCTCTGTAGGCAAGTTAATTTCCAACCTGCCTGCAGGCTATATGTTAGGGTCATGTAGACCTTGTCCTTTCTTGACCTAGGGATCAGGGGATTACTTAAATCGGTGATGTTAACCTACAAGTATATAAGAACAATAATGCTATTTAAACATGATATGCAAAACATCTGTTTGACCTGCATTGAAGCAAATGTGTAAAGAGTGTAAAGTCACATCCAGAGAATAGTAGTACTTGTTAGTAAATGTATTAAGAAGTAAACCGCATGCACGAGATATGTAAATTAGGAATGAACCTGGCGCGAACCCTAGCCCAGTACATGATTAACTTGCAAGAGGCTGGACATCGTTACGAAGCAACTGTATAAATATGCTGATGTCCAGCTAGCAATCCCTGTTCACTGCTCACATTGAACCTGCTGGTGTTCTCTGTGATGTACTGACGGCCAAATAGCTATTTGTGTACTTTGTTTTGTGAACTGTTCAGTGTTGCAATAAAGATTCTGGGAATCTTTACAAGCCCGTGTTGGTCTATTTCTCTTTGCATGGTGTAAAAGCCTTAATATTGTATTTTATGGTTCCACAAAAGGAGATGGTAAAATACTGCTTTAATCTCAATAAGTAAAGCAGGGCGAATGAATACTCATCAGTTCAGATCATGCGAGATCACAATATATTTTCGATCATTTGCAGTTTATATAATGCTAGATGCGTCATCTATGGCATCATACTACGTGGCAAACTGCAAAAACCTATCGAGCGGTGGGATTATAGTAAATGTGCTTGTTAGTCTCTCATTGCTGGCCTCTTTTCTGTAAGACACACGCTGAGCTACTTCTATTCACGTGGGGCAAGACCCTTGTCATAGCAGAAAATGTGGCAGCGGAATAATATTTTGCAACATTGTATGTAAAAGTGCATAGCAAGCTATTATAATTGGTTGGCAACCCAAATTCAACCTTGGGCATTCGGCTTGTTAGCAGCACATACTAAGAAACGAAACTCAGGTGGTGGGAGATACGTCAGCTCTCCCGTTGTTTCTCAATTAGGCTACTCTCTTTCATTGGTAAGTGAGGGGGTATGAGGAACTTCTTGAGGGAAACCAACGTATGGGCCTCAGCACCCTATGGTCACTTGTAGTACAACACCTTTGTCGCATGTATATGAAATGGCAACGAAGAAAAAAGTCCCTCCACTCCGTTTAACATAAAGCAGTTTATGATAGTTTCATATTTCTCATGCGCCACAAAAGGTAAGATTTTCACAAGATTTTTATTTTGTGGTAATTAATATTTCAAAAGCGTGGCCCTTAGTGATAACACGTGTTTCGGTGACACAGCGTACGCATGGAGGCTTAACTTGAATGTGACTTTTTGAGTAGGGATCTAACCCATAACCAATCTTCATTCAAATATTCTTGAAATCAGATACGGGTAATAGACAAGTGAAATAGCCCCAATTTGGCACTCTTGGCGTTCTTTATTTGCACCTTAACAAGAGATGATTCATCCTTGCATATTCACTCCTTTTCAGAATAGATAACCGACCTTGGCTGCTTCAGTCTTGACTTCAGGCCAAACAACCTCACCATGTGGCTACATGATTCAGCTTAATTTTGCTGTGACACAGTTTTTCTTTTTCCCTCTTTATAGATCGTGGCTTACTAAAATTAATTATACTGATGTCCTGCTTCTATACAATGGCGACTTTGCCTGCATTCTATTCATTACATATATATAGCCAGCTTCTATGATAACGTAGTCTACCTTGCGTTTCAGCATCTGTACAATTACTGAACGGTTGATTCTCTGCAGCACTTTTCATATTTAAAAGTTCTCGTGATTCTTTACTTCGCCATTAGTTTCTGTAAGATCCATACATCCTCTTCAGCCAGTATCCTGGGACATTGTTCATACTCTTATGACGTCATGTGCTTCTTTCTTCACTCTTTTTTATATTCCTTCAGGGAGTTCCTCCCTCAAATTCTCATCCCTTTGAGGATACATTTGATAGGGTTTTCTCAACGGGTATCGTCTTTCGAACATGCGTTTCGGTATTGGCACAACTGCTGGTGTCAAACACGGCACAATCTCAGTCTTTAAACATATGGGAGGTAGGGGGTGGGGTTTCCTGCAGAGGCATGCAGCTGTCCCTCTACATTCCCACCTCTCATCAAGTTCTCGACCACCTCCTCAATTGATTCCACATCCTGATATTTTCTCTTGAAGAAGTGTTTCATTGGTGTCCATATCTTCATCACCCCCTCATTGTGCCTGCTGATTTGACATGTTCATCTACACTTCAGGTCATGTAATTACATTGTCCATTCGGGGTACAATAGACCCATCGTCCCACGTACTTCTTATGATTCTTTGGATACAGGAACTTCATTCCTTCAGGTGCTACAATACTGGCCTCTATTTATTTGATGACAGCGACATCAGTCAGCTCCTTGGCGTTAGGTTCAGGTTTGCCATCAATCATGATCTTCTTCACTACCACTTTCTTTGCCGTTTTCTTGCATTGAGCAAGCACTATCCTGACTACACAAAATCCAAACACCACGAGCAGCAATGTTACTCCAGGAATTTTTAATATATTTGCCAACCACTGCGGAATCCACAAGAACAGGGAGGCAAACCAACTGTCATCTTCAATGCCATCCTTCTCATCTTCCATTTTGTTATGCAGGTTTGTCAACAACCTTATAGCCTATGTCAGGGTTCCATTTTGTTCATCGTGAGAATGTAAGAACGTGCAATATGATGGCCCAATTTTGGCACAAACTCCTCCTTCCATCACTGTGATCATATCAAGGACATATCGGTTCTGGAGGGTCATCAGTCGTATGACCCTCAGCTCTTCCTTAATAGTGTTGAATCCCTTTATGGTAGCATTTATTGTCTGTACAAGCTCCCATCTAGTGACCTGTAACCACTTAGCGCTCACCAGTATTTGAATCCCAGGCATGAATATAGTCATCAGTATTGTGGCAGTCTTGCTGAACAACCTGTGTTCCTCAGGAATGGAGTCATACGCTGTTATTGATTTGGCTGAGAAATAATGTTCTCTTTTTGTCTGACAAAGAAGTTCAAGTGATCTTCTTTTTCTCAAATGGGCATCCACCTTTGGAAATTCATCAATGTTCAGGTCGCTCTGGGAAATCAAAAGTGCTGGAACATGGATGAGCACCAAGGAAGATACTCCATCCCAATCCTTGGGCAACCCCATATAGTCTCTAGATCCACGAGCCTAATATCGATCCATAAGGTTGGCTGTCCCTTCTCCCACCCTAGGAACGTCAATTGTGGTTTTGCATTCTTTGTTTTATCCCACATGGTTCTTTCTGTGTCTTCGGAAGCATAGTGTTGCATTAACAAATGGGATTACAACTACTGGGCCTAATTCATCTTCTGCCCTTGTCAGTAGTTTGGAGTGCTTGGCTCATGACGGTAAGCATCCATCATTCACCTTCTGCACCTCTTGTATGTAATCTGTTTTCAGCAGATGAGCTGCACAGGACATCATTCAGACTTCCCATCCCTTCTTGGAATTCACTTGACCATAGATCAATAATTGAGTTTGTTCCCAACATCCAGGTGATCCGGCTACTTCCGTCACATCACGACAATTAATTATTTTCATTTCTTCAATGATCACCTCATCTTGTCCTGCAGCAGGATACACAGGCATCTTGCTCTTCCATCCAGGCTCCTTCTCCATTTGTAGGGTCTTCATATAGACATGCTGATATGGAAACAACCATTTTGATCTCCATCGTAAGGTCGCCCAACTTCCTTGGAATTGTCCTCGAGTAGTACATGTTACAAGATGGCTGAGGCACTTTGCATCGTACTCTGGAACCTGTTTTGCAATGAAAGTCCTTACTGTAGTCAAGATGATAGAGACTGTGAAAGATGAGGAACAGAAAGACAATGAGAACAATCATGCAAATGGATATTATACATACAAATCTGGGCATCCATTTCTCGCGCCACCCTACTGCTTGTTGAATTTGTTCATTCTCTATAACCATGACATTTTCTTCATTAATCATTTTTAATGCAATCATCAAGTTTCTTTATATTTGAAACTGTAACATTTTTTCAATTATGGCAATAAGGAGTCTTCTTATCACTGGACCATTTTTAGGATCCTGTAAAAAAGTATGAATTTTAACGTCTCTTCTAACAAGAGCAGGTTAAGATTGAAGTATGAACATAAAGACAGCAACCACAAGCCGATGAACATCACTATCGGCAGGTACCATATGTTTGATCACTTAAAACAAATATTCTCCACGAAATTAATCTGGATACTGGTCTTGTTTCCAATTTCTGAATAAGAACTGACATTTAGGCATAACTCTGATGCATTATTCTCTGCTTCAATACATTTCTAAAGGTTCATTTCAAAATTCCTGGGATTCTCCGCAAGTCCTCGCACTCCCTGCTAAAATAAGTATAAGCAATGTCTATTGAATTCCAGTCCAAATAAAGTATGTGTTAATCACTAGTTGCTTTATTGTCCTTTTGTCCTTCTTCTTAATAATTGATCGAGTCTGCACATGCTGAAATTCTTCTTCTTGTCTTGCTTCTGGATCAGCAATGGTGGAAGGGAGGGTCTCGCCTTTATTAAGCTTCTCATTGCTCAGGTGCAACCAAGCTCTTTTTCCTTGTAAAGCAGAAGTGGACACTTCTTCAACAATGAAAGGGCTGTGAAAACGTGGCTCATTGCCCCTTCCTGGTAAAAGTTTTTATCAACACTAGGTCCTCAGTATATAACTTAGGTGGTGGTAATAGTTCACTTGGATTGGTTACTGAATTATCTTCTTCCGTGTTCTTAGACTGACCCCCTGACGCTTGACTTGATCTGAAATTAAAGAAATACTAGAAGTCATGCATGTCAAATAATCATGCATCTTATCACCTAAGGTTTTGGCTACACTCTGGACATCACTCCTAATCTAGATGGAGGTGTAAGGGGCGTTCTCATTCAACGCCCTGTCACTAGTTCATGTGGGGTAAGGTTATGGTCTGATCCTGGCTGTTTCCAAAGGGCATATATTGCGGGTTGGCAATATAGCCATCCCTTTTTCAGAGTCAATTTAATCTTGGCAATCCTTTCTTTGAGGAGGCCGCAAGTGGCATCAGGGTGTGTACACAGATCCGCCTCGATTCATCTAGATAAGGGACACACCACCACTAATAGATACCTATATCCATTACATGTCTGCAGCACATCGACATAGTCGGTATATAAATGTTGAAACGGACCACTCGGGCAAGGTATTACTCCTCTAATTGTTCTCAGTATACGGCCAGAAGTAAACTTTTGACACACGATGCGATTCACCATAAATAGTGCAAAGTGATCCAACAAATTAGGGATGAACCAGTCTTTTGCAATACTAGCAGCAAGACTCTCTCTAGTCTTATGCATGGGGTAATGCAACTTTTCGAGCGTGGCTTTCAATAAAGTTACTGGCATCACTGGCTTTCCGGTGCTGTTCTGTCACCACAATGCTTCCGTGGGGGATAAAGAACACTCCCTTCATTTCCACAGTTCTTGCACTTCCTTGAATCTCTTTTAATTGGGTTATTGACAACTTATTAAACCCCTCTTGCACTAACATATTTGTAACTGAACTCTCTTTTATACTCTCAGTATCAAAACTCGAAATTTCTGGGGAATATGCAACCTTTTTTGGCTTCTATGTCTACGGCTTCATTCCTGCAAGAGATAAAATCTGTTTGTTTAGTATGCGCTCCACATTTAATGACCGCTAGGGCTACTGGGAGTTTTAGTGCCTTAATGAGTTTCTCCATTAAGGACGCATGTTGCACTGGAGTACCGTCTGCGCGGAGGTAGCCCTTCCTCTTTCAACGTGCCGACCCTGTGTGTAGGGTTGATGTCGCATAGGCGGAGTCACTGTACACCGTCACTTCCTGCCCTTCATGTTTCTCAAGTGCATAAGTGCACCACTCATTCTGCTGCTTGCGCTGAAAAGTGAGATGGTAGCCTTGTACTTGCTACTACTTCAAATTCTCCATTTAATCAGTGTCTTACTACTGCAGCACCTGAATGCCTTTCCCCACTAGTCTGATCAATTTTCGAAGAACCATCAATAAACAGAATCTCCCCTCCCGCTAAAGCATTCTCCTTTATAAAGGGAGTATCATCATAAAATTCAACATAATTAGTGCAGTCATGCACATGATCACCTTCTTCTACGGGTTCAGCTATGAACGTGGCAGGGTTCACTATTTTACATCTTACCATTTTAATCGCTGGGTTAGAAATAATTACCTCATGAGTTGAGGCTCTTTGGGAAGTCAATGTGGTCTTGGGTTTCTCTAAAATGGCAAATAGATCATGCTCCACGAAAAGTGTCATAGAGCAGCCCATAACAATACTTGTGGACCTCTTGATTGCAAATGCAGCTGCTACCAAGGATTTTTCCCAAGGGAAGTGTCCTGTCATAACTAGGTCTAAACTCCCATTGTAATATGCTAAGCACTGCTGTCATCACTGACCCATCTGTGAGTGAAAATAAATCAAATTCCTCAGTATAATTGGGAATCCTTAAAACTGGGGCTGTACAAATTGCTTTATTCAGTTCTTCAAATCCTTTCTCCATTTCTCCAGTCCATTCTAGCTATGTTTTACCAACTTGTGCTTTCTTTAATGCTTGCAGAAGTGGCCTCATGTATGTGGTATAATCAAACACCCAGGCTCTAACGTAATTGATCAAGTCGATCACTGTGATGTATCGAGCTTCTACTGGGATACTAAACAATATTGTCACCTGTTTGGGAACTAAAGGAAACTCAGTATCCACAATCTGGTTAAGAGGCCTCATATCCTCATATCCTGGATACATTTCCACAACCCCCTTTTAGATTATTTAATCAGATATCCGCTGTATTTAACAATGACTCTGATGGCACCAGAATCCCTTGAATCATTAGTGATGAAATAGACTGAAATATACCTTCATCAGCCTCTCGAGATGTGGGGTACTGTTTCGCTTGGGGTAAAATTGCTCCTGGCTCAAGCTTTATTTTAACCTCCCGTATCCCCTTCAATAAACCTACATCATAATGCCTGCAGTACATAAGGCACTTAGCACCTTGTCAAGGTTCTCCTGAAAGAATGCTGGTCGTTGTCGCATTATCACCACTTGCTGTGGGACTTCCCTTTTCTCCTACCTTATACAGTATGTAATGCTCATGAAGAACACTACTTTGTCATCAATTCGGTCTTCTCCAAACATATCGTCATCTGTTACATCAGTCAATCTGTACCCTTCCTCAAGAGCTATCACAGTTCTCCATGTCTACCGTCATTGTCTACTCCTTCGAGCATTGCCATTTCCTTTCGTACCATAGATGTTTCCAACTCTATAGGAATAGTCCGTTCACCTTCCTCATCTATAGGTATCTGTGGTCTAAATAGAAACTCATCAGTTTTCTCACAATCTTTCCCACCAGGCCAGGCAGCCACATCAGTAAAATTCTCACCCCATATAGTTAAATCTCTGGATCTACTGGAACGCCTCACAAAGCCATTTGCCCTGTGAACGCCAGTACGAACTCTCCCACATTTGAATAGTGTATTCCTGGAGTGGAGCACACTATTCCTTGAACAGTAAATTAAATCGTCATGTTAGGTTTTGTCATTAAATCTCTTCCCAAAATAATTAACCACTGTTTGTCGTGAATATAACAAAGGTACGGACATGTCACATTCTCCTATGGATACTGGTAATTCATTAGAAAAAGGAACTAAACTTTTAGCTCCAGAGAACCCTTGAGCATTCATGGCAATACCTGACATTGGATATTTTCCCTCTCGTACACACAGAGTTGCTCCAGTGTCTATAAGAAAAGAAAAGAATTTGCCTCCTATCATCCAATCGACCCTTGATTCCTCTTGGGGGTCCAGTGTCACAGATAGCACTAAACAAGTCATCCTGTGAGCTGTCTTATTGTGGATACAAGCTGATCCCCATCCATGTGAAAGGATTTCCTCCTACCACAGTGACACCTCCTATTCTAGGTGTCAATACTTGTCCTGGGTTTGCATACTACTGTGTCTGCATAGGGGCTTGTTGCGACTGCCCTTGTGGCAAATTCATTTGTATTTGTCCATGCTGTTGTACCTGCTGTACGGTGCTTATCTCTGATAAGATGAGTGATCTTGGGAACAGCCCTCTTTAGTCTGTGTTCTGTATGGTGGAGGATAACCTGTCCCCCCTCTGGAAAATCGGCCATTTTGCACACTCCCTTGGCTCCCACATATGCACACAATATGTTCTGTCATTCCACAATTCCAACATACTGGAGGAAGTCCTACATTTACCCCTCCTTGATTATATCTGGTTCTCATTCTGTGTACTTTGAAACCCACCTTTATTATTTTGAAATTCGCCTTCTCTTCCTCTATAACCCATGCCTCTGCCTCATGGCATAAACCCATATCTACCTTGGTCGATCAGGCGCAAATGATTCACCTGCGATGCACCCATTGCTTCCTGCATTCCTGATCCTTCTCTGCTTGGAAGTACCGCCCCTTCTATGGCACATTTTGACAACTTTTTTGGATTTTTTGAACTAACTTGGCTTCCTCAATCTTCCTATTCTCATCTTTCTTTTTGTTTTTCTCTTGTAATAAACGACAATGGTGCACTATCATCAACTGTATCTCAGCCCATGGCTTCTCTTCCATCCCTACTTGTTTTTTCATGTGCCTCTGTACTTGCTCAGGCAACCCCTGACATAGAATATGATAAAATAGTGCCACTGTCTTTTCCTATGGCTCGCAAGTTTCAAGCTGCCATTTCTCCTGAAAATCCTGAATGTAAGCAATAGGGTCTTCATCTTCCTTCATTTTACGTGTCATAATTGCACCCATACCCGATTTGTCGGGATACTGTACCCTGAGAGCCCTCCAAATGTCTGCTCTACAATTATTAAACGGTGCTCCATCATGCGCTTAGTTTTGTGCAGTCACACTTGAATATCCCACTCTTCCTATATTTCATCAGCCCTCTCTACAAGAATGGCTGCCAGCAGACCTTTTATGTCCCCATTAGCCAGCGTTGTCTTGAATCAACGATTCCGACCCTTCTGTTCAGCCTGGTTCCTCAGTCAATGACTACTTCACACTGACCCTTCCTAACATGGCCGACATCAAGGAACTGTGCGGTCTAGTATTTTCTGATTCGCTTTCATGCTTCCTAGAAAATAGACATGCCCCCGCGGCTCGGTGCGTCTCAACGCTACGCTTGTCCGTACTCCTCATCCCAGCAAGTCGTGTACTCTTTTTTCTCCTGTCTTTGTTAACGCCTTCGTGCCTTGCAAGTACCATTAATCATACCTCCTTCCTGGTATCCCTTCCTGAGCGTCAGCTTCCTCTGCCTACGGAGTTGAGTGTGCCGCCTTCCTATCCTTCCCGGTTAGTTCCTCCTTGTCCCAGACACTTCCCAGATCCTTCCTGGAAACCTGAACTTTCTCCGACTCCTTCGGAGCTTCCGCAGGCTGGAGCTGCAAATTCAGGGCTCGCTTCCTGCCAGCAGACTGGATTCAGCGGAAACAAGACCTTACCTCTACAAGACCTGCTCATCCAAGAAAAAGAAGCCTGTGAATACAAGAAAAAGGACAACAAGTAACAAAGAGGTGAGTCACGAATCTGAAGACTCATATTCTGACAGTTTGAGACGCCAGCAAACTAATACTATTTCCACAATGGAGGCTGCCGTACAAGACCTCATGAGAGGGATGCAGGAATGGTCTACAGTAGTTCAGAATCTTAAAGCTGAAAACGCAGCCTTAAAACAGCTCATCCTATCCAGGGATTCGGCATATCAAGAAAGTGCATCAGTTGGAGGCATAGTGGATAAATATGATGGTAACCCTAAAACATTACGCTCCTTCCTTGATTCATGCCTGGTTCATTTTACCTTTAAGCCCTACTATTTTTCCACACCCAGGGCTAAGGTGAGATTTATGATCTCTCATCCGTCTGGCAATGCATTGGCCTGGGCGACCCCTTTGGTATCCGCAGGGGATTCGTTGCTTGACAATTATGACGGATTTGTTGCCGCCCTTAAGGCCATGTTTGACCGTCCTGAGCAGGTGTATTCTACCCAGGAAAAGCTGCTGGAATTTCAACAAGGGAACCAAGATATGTTGATATACGTGACCTGCTTCAAACGATTGGCTAAAGATGCTGACTGGTCCTCTGAAGCTTGCTTTACTTTGTTTCGACGTGAATTGAATGGAGGTTAAGGATGAATTGGCCAGGGTAGCCCGTCCTGGATCCTTCCAGGCCCTCTTAGATCTGTCTCTACAGGTCGACTTCAGGATTCAAGAAAGAAGGGCTGAGAAAAGAAAGACACAGAGTCCTCTACAGAAACCCTTATCTGATTACACCAGCCCCAAAGAAAAAGAAACACCTAACCCAAGCACAGCAGATCCAGAGCTCATGCAGCTGGGTTCCTTGAGGGGTCCCATCATTTGCCGGGAAAGGACCCTGGTGGATCAACAGTGGCCTCTGTATGTATTGTGCATCAGACAAACATCTAGTTAGAAATTGCCCGATAGCTCTTCCTAGACGGTCGGGAAACGCCAGATCCCGGTCCTGAACTGAGCTCAGCTTCGGGAGAAAGGTTCATGCTCTGAGGTTCCTCAAACCCTGGACTCCTCCCTAAAGAATTCCTTGGTGCTACTCCAAGTGTCCACCCAACAAGGAAATATTTTCCATCCTGGCCTTGGTGGATTGTGGGGCCATGGGCATCTTTCTTGACGACGAATAGGCACAGAAACATCACATTCCACGAGAAACCAAGAATATCTTCCAGGCGGTCAAAGGAATATACGGAAAACCCCTATCCTCCGGACCTATAACTCAACAAACCTCAGAGCTATTACTTTCTATTCACAACCATCAAGAACTTTTGCGCTTTGACATAATCAGGGCCGCTCATTACCCCATGGTGCTGGACATCCCTTGGTTACAGAACCATAATCCATACCTCAATTGGACAGTAGGGTCCTTGTTCTTGGGTTCTGAGTTTTGTCTCACTCATTGCCTTCCCGGGAAATCCCAACAGTCCACAGGAGAAAAACTCCTGGATTCGCAACCTATCACCGTTTCCAGTATTACACAAGTACCTGAGGTATACCATCAATTTATAGATGTATTTCCCTCCGCCATTGTCCAGTCTGTACCTCCTGATCACCCTGAAGACTGAGCTATTGATACAGAAGAGGATACAGTCATTCCCTTTGGGAAGATGTTCATTCTGTCCGAGCCCGAGAAATATGCCCTCTGTGAATACTTGGACACCAATTTGACTAACAGAACTATCCATCAGTCCAAATCCCCTGCTGGAGCCTCTCTGTTCTTCCTACCAAAAAAAGATACTAAGGATCTCCAGCCATGCTTGGATTACTGGGGACTTAACAAATGCACTCTAAAAGACTGATACCCCTTACCACTTATTTCAGACATACTGGAGGCATTACCTGGAGCAGTGATCTTCACTAAACTGGATTTGTGAGGAGCTTACCATCTGATTCGCATCAAGGAAGGCGACGAATGGAAGACAGCCCTTTGAACCCCTTTTGGCCACTACGCATACCTAGTGATGCCATTTGGCATAGCCAATGCACCAGCTGTTTTCCAACATTTTATGGACCGAGTCTTCTCTGACATGTTGTTCCTTTTTGTTATCGTCTACTTAGACGACATATTGGTTTACTCACATGACCCGGCTTTGCATCAGGAACACGTCACCCTGGTCTTACAACGGGTACGAGATCACCATCTGTTGGCCAAACCTGAGAAGTGTCCACGGTTAAGTACTTAGGATTCGTTCTGAGCTCTCAAGGGATAGCTATGGACCCAAAGTAGAAGCCATCCTCCCCTGGCCAGCACCAGCCTCAGTTAAACAAGTACAGTCATTCTTAGGCCTTGCTAATTTCTACAGGAAATTCATCACTACATTCTCAACTATCGTGCAACCCATTATCAGCTTACTGAAGAAAAACATGCCTTTTCGCTGGACCGCGATTCAAGAAGCTGCCTTTCAGAAACGTAAACATCGATTTACTAGTGGACCCATCCTGGCTCAACCCGACACCACCAAACCCTTCCTAGTAGAGACTGATGCTTCAGAATACGCAATCGGGGCAGTCCTCAAACAGGAAGCAGAGGATGGACATGAGCACCCCATTGCCTATTTGTCACAGACCCTACATCCTAGCGAGACTCATTACTCGGTTCTGGAAAAGAAACTACTTGCCATCAGACAAGCCTTCACAGAATGGCGCCCTCTCCTTTTGGGCGCTAAACATCCTGTGCTTGCAAGGACTGATCACCAAAAGCTCCAAGTTTTACAGTCTATGGAACGTAGAAACAGCCACCAAGCACGTTGGGCCTTTTTCTTCGCCCAATATCAGTTCTGCATTCAACATGTTCCTGGTCCTTCCAATATCATTGCTGATGCTCTCTCCAGAAGACCGGATTACATGACAGAAGAAGCACTCACCTTTCCCAAGATGTTTCCTGACACAGTGTTCATAGCCCAGGCCAACTCGCTTTTAGAAACCATACGCTCAGAGACAGCGATTTTGGACATTTGGAAGGACTACATCAAGGATAATCACTGGGCTCTCTCAACCAAGGATGGATATCTCTTCGAGGGCATGAATCTAGTCATTCCCGCTCAGAACACTCGCACTAAGATCGTGAATCTTTGCCACAACACATTCCATTCCGGACACCGAGGAATCAAGGCCACATATCAAACAATCCGCAGAAACATTTGGTGGCCTAAGATGCTCTCAGACATACATGTATATATACTATGCTGTACAGTTTGTAACAAGAACAAGTCCGGCAACAGGAAACCAGTAGGACTGCTCCATCAACCTGACCTGCCATCTCGACCCTGGGAAACGATTGCTACCAATTTCATCGTGGATCTTCCTCCCTCCAGAGGATATACCACCCTAAAGGTTACTATAGATCTGTTTTCTGACATGGCCCATTTTACTCCTCCAATCAAGCTACCATCGGCACAAGAAATGGCAGGTGACTTTGTTACTAATATTTTTTGATTGCGCGGCCTACCCTCCAAGATTATTTCTGACCGTGGACCCAATATGTCTCCAAGTTCTGGAAGCACCTTTGTCAGCAGTTGTGTATTCAATGTGCCTTGTCTTCGGGATATCATCCTCAGACAAATGCTATCGCAGAGAGAGTAAACCAAACCCTTGAACAGTATCTACGATGCTTTGCTTCGAAGGTCCAGGACGACTGGTCATTACTGATTCCGTTAGCTGAATTTGCTTACAACAACTCTGATCACTCCATGACCAAGACCAGTCCTTTTCTTTTCACCCAGGGATTTCATCCATCTGTGTTACCCATGCTCTTACCTCAAACCACGTTAACTCCATCAGTAGACTCCTGTATAGCCCAGCTGGTTTCAGTACACAAACAAGTTAAGGGACACCTAGTAAAGACCAGGATGGACATGAAGAGATTTGCTGATGCTAAAAGGCGACCTGGGACCTCCTATAATATTGGAGATAAAGTTTGGCTCTGTTCTTGATACTTACCCAGGCATCTGAGACCCAACAAACTGGCACCCGCATTTACGGACCTTTCAATGTGACTGAAATCCTCAACCCTGTGGTCTTCCGACTCCGATTACCGGAATCCTGGAGAAGTAACCACCCTGTTTTTCATTCATCCTTACTGAAACCCTTTCAGCAATCAACCAAGTCAGCACCTCACCCCCCCCACTCCTTGTAAACGACCAAGTCAAGTTTGAGGTTTCCAGGATCTGTGATTCCAGATACAGAAGAGGTCGTCTCCAATATCTGGTGGAATGGAAAGGATATTCGCCAAGCGAACTGACTTGGGAACCAGTCTCACACATAAATGCACTCCCCGCCTGTTACAGTGTTTTCATCAGACTCATCCGGGCAAGCTCGGTGGGTCAGAGTTTAGAAGGGGGCATGCTGTCATGCATCCGATTCCGACCCTTCTGGTTAGCCTGGTCCCTCAGTCAATGGGCCTCATTACGACCCTGGCGCTAATGGGTTAATGGCTCCGTAAAAGGCTGCGGTGCCGTTAACCCATTAGCGCCTGATTACGAGGTCCCTTTGTGGGACCCGACCTTAACGGCTGGTCTACACCAGCCGTTAAAGTAGGGACCCGCAAAGGGACCTTGATGCTAAGTATGGTACTGCAATTTGCAGTACTGTACTTAGCGCCTTCCCCATTCCCATTGAGCCCTATGGGGTAAAAATGGGAATGGGGAAGGGCCATGGAGGAAGGGGAAATTACCGCCCCGCCAACCTTGTAATGGGGTGGTAATTCCCCCTTTCTCCGTGGCGGAGTTGGTAAGTTACCGGCATGGACCATGGTGCTATTAGCACCATGGTTTTCCGCCTGGGTCGTAATGAGGCCCAATGACTACTTCACACCGACCCTTCCTAACATGGTCGACATCAAGGAACTGTGCAGTTTAGTTTTTTACGATTCGCTTTCATGCTTCCTAGAAAATAGACACGCCCCGTGGCTTGGCGCATCTCAATGCTACGCTTATCCGTACTCCTCGTCCCGGCAAGTCGTGTACTCTTTTTTTCTCCTGTCCTTTTTATCACCTTCGTGCCTTGCAAGTACCATTAATCATACCTCCTTCCTGGTATCCCTTCCTGAGCGTCAGCTTCCTCTGCTTTTGGAGTTGGGTGTGCCGCCTTCCTGTCCTTCCCGGTTAGTTCCTTCTTGTCCCAGACCCTTCCCGGATCCTTCCTGGAAACCTGAACGTTCTCCAACTCCTCCGGAGGTTCCGCAGGCTGGAGCCACGGAATTCAGTGTTCGTTCCCTGCAGGCAGACTGGATTCAGCGGAAACAAGACCATACCTCTACAAGACCCGCTCATCCAAGAAAAAGAAGCATGTGAATACAAGAAAAAGGACAACAAGTAACAAACAGGTGAGTCACGAATCCGAAGACTCGGATTCTGACAAGCGTATTTGCTCCTCTCATTTTCTCTAATTCGTATATTCATTTCCCAGCACTCGAAGTCAAACTAGGGAGCTTGTATTTTAAGTTATCCTTGTCCATCTGTGGCCATGGAATGTATTGTGGTCTTGCTCCCCTTTCTCCAAGAAGGGAAACTGTGTAAACCCTGTCTCATATTCGGATCCCACTATTAATCTATCTATGGTGGGGGTAATCATCCCTATTCGCCTTCTTGCTGGTAGCAACCGTAACCTGCTTACATATGGTAACGACTCTCCCTTCTCAGTAGATGATCGTCTTCAGGGATGCTCAGGATATGCTATGGGACCTTGCGTTCTATCTTTAGACTGTTCCAGATATGACCATCTCACTTGCTTATTCATTTGTAGACTTCCTTCAGGGGCGCACGCTTTGCCTCCTTCTGACCCAAGACTGGACTCTCTTTCCTCGTCTGACATGTCGAGGCCGCAACTAGTGTAACTATCATCCCTCTCACCCTTGTCTAAGTTCAGTTTGCTCAAAGCCAATGCCTGACGTTCATCACTGAACAGGTTTCCCTCCTCACTTCCTGATTGAGGCACTGGGGATCGATCACCATTCCCTCAAGTTCCATACTCGCTACCTCATCTTAACTGTTGATAGACTTTATCGATCCTTTCTCCAATGCTTTCCGCATCAAATCTTTTCTCTTCTAGCACTACTCTAGAAACTGCTAGCGATATTTGCTTTATCAGAAGAACCTCTTCTACCCTGTCCCATCGTATTTCTGTGCTCAGCCTCATTTGTTCTTTATGAATGAGACTGGCATTGAGACCTTGCTGTCTCCTTTTCTTTTCTATTTCTTCATCTACCTCCCTTCACTTTCTCGCATCCCTTCTAATTCTTTCTTCCTCTTGCCTTTGTTATTCTCCTCTCCTTACTCCTTCCTTTCTTTCCTCTTCTTCCCTTCATCTCTGTAATCTTTTGACCCTTAGTCTGTGTGCATCTTCACCCTCTCTCTTACTTTCCTTTCTTTCCCTTTCTTCTATCATGTTTTGTCTATTGTCGTACTTTCTTTGTTCTTCCACTCGTTCTTCTATTTTCTCTTGCTCCTCCTGCTATATCTGCTATCGTCGCTCCCTGCTTTTCCTTTTCTGCTCATCTTCTTTTAATCTCTTCTCTCATTCCTTGTCCATCCTTTCCTGTTTGTCCTTATCTTCTCTTTGCCTAACTTCCTCGATACTTTTCCCATCTATCTTGAGTAATATCTACCCTCCCATTGATTCGTTTTGTACGAGCGCTACCTCATCAGCCTTATCTTTTTCCCCTTTCCATCTCTTAATCTCCCTGTCTATTTCTGTCGACAAATTTGACCACTCACTTTGTTCTTCCTTGTCTTGTATGATCTTGCAAACCTCGTCCTTTCTTTTATTCTCTTCCGGACTATAGTCGCTACTGTAAGCGGGGGGTTCATATATCATTACTATATCCCATCACGGCTCTCAGTTCCTTTAAAGGACACACTCCTATCTCTTCGGTAGCAACACCCTATACTTCAGGCAAGGCAAGAGGAGCTGAGGGCTCAATGCCTTCCTCCTTATGCTGATTAAGCATCCACTCCTCAGGTGGCGGGTCTTCAATTATATCTTCATATATCTTGATACATATTCCAGCTCTAAAATCGCACATTTATTCTCTAATTTCTTCCCTGTGTACGCAGCATGCAAGTGTGTGGTCATGTGTTGCAATACCGCTCTTGACAATGATCCCCCTTGTGAGCCCTTTACCCATTCCGAACTTTACTGTTTGAACTTGGGCATGTTTTGGCAGTGTCTTGCATGGGTGCATGAGAACAGTATCCCCCATAATGACAAGTCGCAATTGACTGTCGATACTTACCAGACCATTAAATAAACCTGTTACCTTGGCTTAAATCACCCCTTTTCAATGCTTTAAAACAGAAAATATGAGCAAGCACCATCAATCACTGCTTAATCCTCTTGTTTCAATGGCCTATCCATTCTCTTGATTGGCACCAATCGTTTTGCTACACTTATCTTTACTTGCTGTTACTTTTTCATTGTTCACAATTTCTATCACTTCTTTGATATTTTTACTCATCAAACAACATATAGATTAGTCAGACATTACACATTATAAACACTGTGATCACCTCTTCCCTCTCCTTTACTTTTTACCCTGTACAGGGTTTAAGATATCACCTTATGTAGTCCTGACTACGCATATCACCTTATGTAGTCCTGACTACGCATTTTATATTTCACCCTACCAGCGTTGTGATTTGAAATGTCTCCTTCTAACCCCCTTGCATTAAGATTCCTACGAGGTATCTCTTATCTCTACAGTTATTTCCCGTTGCTCAAAATTATTACAATCGCGTCCCCTTATCTGCCATTTCCCTTAGTCTACTCACCATTCGTTAATCGACTCAAGGCCTTCGGTATCGACTCCTCCTCCAATCCGACCACTTCGCTTTCTGTCTGCAGAGTGCCTGTGGAAACAGGGCAGGGATTTCTTCAAAGGGGGACCTGCCCACCATCTTGGTTCGTCTTGCAAGTTTATTTCTATTTGGCTGCTCTACACGGGAAACTCTGCGATCTTCCAGCTAATGTCGGAGGATGCTTGATCGTCCAAAATACTGGGGTAGAACTAGTTTGGATGTTTTTGAACCATCCTCTGCTACCCTGTGAGCTTATGGCCCTTTAGGAACGTGCATGCAATGGATGGGTTCACACAGAATAACTCCAAGTCCAAATAACCAAATGAACTCAGGAAGAAGGCAAAGTACTGTTTTATTAACAATTATCTAAACAGGGAGTTACAATGAACATCAACAGACGTATGCTCGATTTCTCTTCAATGATCTTTTCATAAAAACATGGTTATATATCAACAATACGTCAGGGGTGATGTCATACTACGTGGCAAATAATGAAAAACCTACTGGGGATCGAGATAGGCTTACGGGGAACATCTAAGTACACATTCTATAGGCACTGGGATTGTGATTGGCAGCCCACTGTGAGGTCGACAACATATGCCTACCTCTAAAACATGCCATCTTCAGAAACATTAGATACACAGTTTTTTATTGGTTTTCAAACTATAAGGTCCTTCATTATATGGACCACTACAATTTGTTGGCATGCTTGTGTCAGGTCTGGAACATTTGGTTCATTTAGCAGCACGTAAGCCCAGACACAGGTGCAAGGAGATGGGGCATGACACTACCTCCCCACCCAATTAGCCCTGCATCTCTAATCACCCAGGTCTTCTGCCATGAAGATTGTCTTTTAACTTCGCCTTGCAAAGTATCCTTGTCTCTGAGAATACATGGGAGTGCGGGCACTCACTATCATGTTCTAGGACTCCAAGTTCAAACTCTATTTTAATCCTTTGTTCATGTGACAGGGGACCACGATTTGTCCATTTTGCAGGTTTTAAATGTCTTAAATGAATTCAACTTGGCACCCTTTGTGTTCTTTCTTCGCACCTTATTCACACCTTAACAAGAGATGATTCACCTTGCATGTTCACTCCTTTTCAGAATAGATAACTGACCTTGGCTGCTTTAGTCTTGACTTCATGCCAAACAACCTCACCATGCAGCTACACGATTCAGCTTATTCTTGCTGCAACACAGTTTTTCTTCTTCCTTCTTTATAGGTCCTGGCTTACTAAAATTCATGATACCGATTTCCAGCTTCTATACAATGGCGGCTTCCCCAGCACTCTATTCCCTACATATAGCCATCTTCTATGATAACTTAGTCTAGCTTGCATTTCAGCATCTGTAAAATTATTGAACGGTTGATACTCTGTAGCACTTTTCATATTTTTAAAAGTTCTTGTTTATTTTTTTAAAATATTTTTATAGCGCTCACACAGCCCGTGGGCATCGAGGCGCTGTTACAGGAAATGTTTGTTTTTTAGTTGCGTAGTTGTCTCTTTTTTTTCTTTTCTTAGTTGCATATTTATAACGTGCTTAAAAACCCAGAGGTTTCTAAGCGCGGACCCGGGGATCGAACCTGTGTTGCTTCGTGTCGTTTTGCTTCCAAGGCGAACACGTTGCCGCTGAGCTATCCTCCCGGGACAATTGTTATTCTTTACTTCGTCATTAGTTGCTGTAGGATCCATACATCCTCTTCAGCCAGTATCCTGAGACGTCGTTCATACTCTCTTATGACGTCACATGCTTCTTTCTTCACTCTTTTTTATATTGTTAATGTTAAAGGACATTTGTACCGCGCACTATCACCACCGTAGTGGTCCCTTGGCGCTCTGGCGGCTCTGAAAAGGGAGAGGGGGGTTGAGTTAGTGGGAGGAAGCAGGAAAAATGCAAGAGAGCAGTGATGTGCTGTTGGCGGCCTCAGCCCGGTGGGTCCGTTGGCTGGGCCTGGGGTGTTTGCGGCTGGTAGTCGTCGTGTACCTTTGTGCAAGGCTATGCGTGTTTTTGTTTTGTTGTTGCAAGGTAGTGAAGTTTGTGCAGTTTGTTGTGCTGTAGGTTTTGGTTGTGTTTGGTTTGGAGTTTGAGAGGTGTATGCAGAAAGGGAAGTTGTTAGTAGGGTTGGTTAGTTTGCATCTCTATCCTGAATTGAAGCGCTCGGCTTGCGTAGTCTCCCCTGTTGCGGCTCTGTCCTGATCTGGGTCTGACTGGCCCCCACCTCTAACATGCTCTCTCATGGCTCCCCTTATCCTCCATTTAGACTCAAGTGGCCAGTGCATCTGCTAATGACAACCTCTCAGGTAGTGGGGGGATTGTCAATGTCTCGATAATTCCACACCAACGTGGTACCTGGCGGTAATTAAATTACAGGGCGGGCGAAAGAGTTGGTGGGATTGTCTGGGTTAGTTGACTCAGTAACCGTGTGTGCCGCCTGTGTCCCTGTCTATCCGATGTCACCCGTCCAGCTGCCGTGGGTTTTACTCTCCCCGGTCAGGGATGTCCATGTCTTTTCGGTTTAGTTATCCTTTTTACCAGTTTTGTTTTTCAGGTTTAGTCTGTGGTGTTGTAGAGCCAGGTTTTTAGTGATTTCCTGAATTTTAGGTGATCTTCAGTGTTTCTTATTTCCTTTGGGATGTTGTTCCAGGTTTTTGCGGCTAGGTGGTAGAAGGAGGTGCCTCCAAGTTTTTTCTTGAGGTATGGTTTGAGTTCCAGGCGGATTTCGTTGCTCGATCAGTGGGGTCTCGCTGGTTTGTAGACTGTTATTTTCATGGAGTTCCTCCCTCAAATTGTCATCCCTTCGGGCATACATTCGATAGGGTTGTCTCAACAGCTACTTCTTTCGAATATACGTTGCGGTATTGGCACAATTGCTGGTGTCAAGAATGGCACAATCTCAGGCTTCCAACATATGGGAAGTATGGGGCAGGGTTTCCTGCCGAGGCATCCAGCTGCTCCTGTACACATTTAACATTAATTGATTCAATTATGCTAGGTGCAGTTATTCCTCTTGGCCTTTAGAGGCTTGCTCACTCTATCCCATATTGACTTTATTCCTTTTTAATTATCTAATATTTGTCATCAGTAAATGTTCTTGTTCCTCCTAATCTTTGGGAAATATGTCCTTGCGCATGGTCTGCTCATGTACTTTCTTCATGATTTTCCTTCATCTTTCGAAATAGCATCCTTGGTTCAAAGCCAATGTGCTCCCCTATTTCGCAAGGCTAAAACATATTCTTCATCAACTTTTCCATATTTAAGATCCTGGGCTCGTATTTTGAGGTAACTGGGTTGATTGACATGAGCGACCGTCCATCTTGTTCTGATGGTTGTCCTAAACGTTTAATATATACCTCTAATAAGCAAGATTCTATGTATTCTTTCTACCTTGCGTTTTAACATATTTACAGCTATTGACCAGTGAAATTTAATTCTTGTTTGGATTCATAAATACTGCATCATGGAGTATATGTTTCTCTTAGTTTTCCAATTACATCGTCATTCTTAAGTATTTTCATATCGTTTCAACATAGGTTCATGTATCTTCTTTCGGACATTCTTTTGGTGTTAGTAGACTTCGTTTAACGTACAACCATGTTGTGCACCATTTTGTTCATGGCTGCCTTTTGACAACTCGGCAAGGGAACGTCCTTCTTGATAGGTTTCCTCCATTGTTTCAACGTGAGGATATCTTCTGAATGGCTGTCTGAGTGCACATCGTTTCTCATATAGTCAACATGGTACAGACATGTTGCATAAGCTTGTGCATGGGTTCCCAAGTATGGCTCCTTGTCTGTCATTCCAATAGGGTGAGGTGAGGGGGTGTTCACTAGGGAGAATGTGTCCACTTGCTCCTCTACAGGTACATATTTCTTTTTGTACTTCAATTACATTGTTACTCTTAAGTTTTTTAATTTTGTTTCAACATAGGTTCACATATCTTCTTTATGACATCAGTCTGCCCTCGTTGGATTTCACTTAGCGCTCCATGATGTCCATAGGTGTGTGCTGGCATCCTTCTATGTGGCATCCTTCGACTGGCTCAACGTGAGGGTACATTCTATACAGCTGTCTGAGCATAACGTCTCTCGTACACTAAGGGCCTGATCACGACTTCGGCGGTAACCCTTAAATCCGGCGGTAGCGCTAATACCGCCGGATTTAAGGGTCCGCCGAATCAGGGGTTCGGTGGATTTCGCCCCAGATCTGAGCTGGGGAGAAATCCGCCAAAAATTTGCGCTATTACCACTGGCGGGAAATCTGCCGGCGGTAAGAGCGTGAAAATTCCCCATTGAGCCCAATGGGGAATGGGGCATTCCCGAATGGGCTCAATGGGGAATGGGGAATTACTTTACTGCCGAACTCGTGATCTGGCGCTATTAGCGCCGCGGAGTTTGGTGGTAGGGCTATTACCGCCGGCGGTAACGCCCAAGTCGTGATCAGGCCCTTAATGTGGTATGGGAACGACACAGGGGGTCCCATTTATTACTTTTGTTTGAGCATTCCAATAAACCGGTAAGAAGAGGGGGCAGGAACTAGTGAGAAAGCGGATACCTGCTCCTCTACACTATTAGATGCCACTGTGTGTTTAATACTCATGCTGGCTGTGAACTGAAAGAGAAAAGGGACTTGTCCAGCTTATCAAGACCCTAAGTATGCCTGCTGCGGGCCTCTGCCTGGAGAGGCTCACCAACTCCACAGCCATGAGTGCCATGTGCCTGCCATATCACTGGCACATTTGCACGTATATGCCCACTTGGCATGGGAATTAATTCACTGCTGCAGGTACAGTGGCTTCCTAGATGCTGTCTGCACCATATGCCCAAGCCATTCTACTGCTCCAGCAGTGCTCCAAGTTATTGGCAGTTTTGTGCAGGCTGAATGGAGCACTAAACAGGCAGGGGCAAATTGCGCCTAACATCAGTGCTTAATTTGTGGGGGTGTTTGCCAAGGCTCAGTCCTGGCACTTATTTCTGAGCTCCGGCACTATTTTCTCAGACACAGATTACGATGTGGTGTTTTGGCAACTTTATTATTGTAACTGCCAGTCGCCTAAAACACCTATAGAATCAGTGCAAAATGATGATTGTGTTTAAAGACACACTTAATCATGTGTCTCATGCCAAGACACAACGTGTATGTTATTTTATGTGTATGTTGTTTATTATTCGTAAATCACACATCTGCGGTAGTGACCGAGTACATCCGTCAACCACAATAAGCCGGTGGGAGTTGCAGCTTTCACCCCAAATATGTTGACAACATGGGAAGCAGCTGTGGCAACAGTGGGCCGGGGAGCTGCCCATCCTGACGAGTCATGGGCGTGTTAGGAAATATTTGAGCCCCAACATTTATTTTATTTTACAAATTAAGCAGTGCTAACACTGTCAATTTCTGGACCCTTGCTATTCATTACAATACGGATAACCAACACGGCAGCGGGGATATGGATCGCCAGGTTCATGAATAACAGCCCAACCGGAAGCCAGAGGAACTTGGCTCGTGAAAACACATGCTGCTTATCGTCTGACTAGGACGGAATGAACATTCAAATAAGGAAGTTGCCAAGTCAGCACATCACAATCGAACTATGTCTGGGTCAATACGTCCCGTGGCTCAGTCCCTGCAAACACCTCCACACATTAAGCACAGAGCTTGGCACACAGAGCTTGGCAACCTTGAGGGGATGCAGGTGCTTCAGCGAGTGTGTAGTGAGCACCAAGTGGCCCTGGCATTTGCCTCTTAGGTCTGCATTTTCCAATCGTGGGAAGTTCTAAAGGTGTTTATACGTTTGAATGCTTGATTTTATCTCCATTTGCGGATATATTTGAATACTTGATCCCGTCTCTCAGGTGTCTCTAGCCATGGCTCTCCATCGTCCAAATTATAAGGCACGCCAGAGTAAGGCTTTTGACTCGTTCTCCTATGCGCCGTCTTTTGTTTTGAGTTTAGCAATCCTACTGTCCCCTGTGGGACCCAAGTTAAAGGACAAGATGGTAGGTGGCCGTTAGTAAATGTGCTGCCTAGAACATGGCTTTGAACAGCCACCCAGGGAGATCCAAAGCAAACAGTATGCCATGCAGTCATGGTAGGAGGCAAGGGTTGGAGCCAACACCTTTCAGTGGAGAAAAACCCTACAAAATCCAATGAGCAAAACTGACATTTAATTAGGACCAATATTTAATGGGTGTTACCCCCTTGCACATTATTCCTCCCCCCCTAGTTCACACAGTACTTAGTCCAGTCACAACCTAGGCTGAAAGGTGTTCATTGAGTGCCAAATTGCCATTTTCTGAGTGCCATGCTGCAAGGGGGAAGATTACTTCTTGTTACGGTCCTCATCATGCCCAGTGTACAGGGGGTGCTTTCATGTGGGGGGAGGGAGTGTCTGCCCCTCCTTCTTACGTTCTTAGAGTCTTTCTCCTTTACTGATCAGTCTGGTTCCTTGTAAACACTGCCATGCCAAGATAGGGCTTAACCCCCTTATGGGCACCTGCCTCCAAGTTATTTATAGCAATTCTGCTCCCCCAGTGCCCCATGCAAAGTTGTAAACAAAAAGCTTCATGTCTACTTCTGAGACGAGGGCTCCCAACTTTTCCTGGGCATGCCCAAGTTTATTAGGCCATGACGCGCATGTGTTAATCACAAGCCCTCACAGAACTTCCTGTGATGAAATGACTACTACTCTCCAGGAGTAGAGGGGTGTGTAGTGGATACAACTACTGCTCAGCCCCACACTATGACTAAGCAAGCAGTGATCCCAATCATAAAGGTTAAACAGGCACAGTGGGCAGGTAACATGGGCCAAGTGCAGGCTATACACTTCAGGATGGATGTGAACTAGCACACCAGCAGACGAAACATCAAAACAACAGTACTGTGGAACCAAAATAAAAGCTGTCCAAACAAGGTCCTATAAAATAGGAGACTTTAAACTAAGAATGCAAGCACACTAATCAAGAACAGTATAGCTCAGCCCTGTAGGAGAAGACACAGAACGTGCAGTGTTTGTGCTCAAAGAGGGCACTCTGGGTCTGAAGAAAGGGGGATGCGAGGGGGGGGTCACAGACCAGAATATCAGCTGGAAAGTCAAGTAAGTTCAAAGAAGAAGGTCCTTAAAAAGGTAAGGCTTGGGGTCTTAAATGTGACTATGAACCTTTAAGGCAGACCAGGGTGACAGAATCACTTCAAATACCTTTTAGGCTTATTCTTTACACGATCAAGATAGGCTTTTAGGTGCTTTACAGTGGGGCAAGTCACCATAGAGACATTTCACGTCGGTTGTCCCCAATGGGTAGAGTGTACTGAACCAGTCAATTTGGCTAGAGATGGGCCAGCGATGCAGTGAGGTCCTGTAGCAGTGATTAGCTCAAATAAGGTGAAGAACAGGCACGTGATGGTTGAGTCAGTCTTGAATTGGTCGAGTTGGCTCAAAAAGGTCTAACGATGCAAGTCTTCAGAGGCAATCAGACTGAAAACAGCTGGAGTGCAAGCAGGCTATGGGTTGAGTTAACGGTCTGGACTGTTCGAAAGCTGTTACAGTCCAGGTGCAATCAGTGCCTCAAAAAGCTTCTCAAAGCGGTAGAACCTGCTTGAAAATTAATCAAAGTGGACAAACAGTGCCCAGAGCTAGTTTGATAAATTCTAGTTACTGGGGGGCCTCGTCTAGAGTCCCAAGGAGCAAGGTGAATCTTTGTTTAGCACTTCCTAGCCAGGAATACTACCAGATAGCACTTGCAGGGGCTGTCACCTCCAGTGACCAGGTTCCTGGGTACCAGTGCTCTCGCCTTGCAGCCCAAATGGTCCCCCTATGTGGGAGGGGGAAAGGGCTTGCTCCTTTCTTGTTTTTCTTCATCTCCACCTCTAGGAAAGAGGACTTTGGGGCAGATTCTACCCCAATAAAGTTCCAGGTGAAATCCTTCATCATTCATCTTCTGTAGTCCAAAGAAGATTCAAGGGGTCGGGGGGGGGGGGGTCTGATCTCTATTAATAGGTAATCTACCACAGTGGATGGTCCCCTGCTACCTTTCTGCAAGGGGTCCAAACCTGGTTGCTGTGTTCAGAGACTTGTGCACGGTGGTGTCATATCCAGAGTGTCTCGTTTGTAGGAATTCAGGAGGGTCAGAGGAAATGTGACGGCCTAAGCAATACCATATGGTGGGACCAGGGACGTCATTTGGGGGTCGCCAGAGGTCGCAACTGCGACCTCTGAGGTCTCCCTTGCGACCTCTGTGGTCTCCCTTGCGACCTCTGTAAAAAAAAAATTCCCTTCTTCCGTTTTTTGTAATGCAAGGTCCTGGTGTGGCTGGCTCTCATGTTCAGGCCCTTTAAAAAAAAAATAAGAAAAATAAGACCAGGAGTGCCACAAGTCAGCACTGACCCGAAATAAGAAAGAATAGGAAACCAAATAATGTGTCTTTCTGGAATTCTGTACAATAATTGCTAGACTCATTAAAGGTTTATTTCAGGCACACTTCAGGGGGTGAGTCACTGATTTAGTCTGTTCTTAAACGCCTCAACTCAGCCTTTCCTCCTTCTGAGGTCGATAAATGAGTACCATGACAGGTTGGGTGATATTGGGTGTATATTATTTTCTATATAAAGCGCGTAACTGCTATATAATAACATATCATGGTCATGGACGTCTGCTTGCATTCACAGTAATTTGGTAATATGGGCCTATACACACTGATCTTAACGATACATATGGCGATCCATTCTTGCATGAAATGTACATCACATTATAGTGATATCGTAACCATATTTTTCTTAGTGTGCAATGCTGTGATGTCACTTCCTGTTTTGGCAACGGGTGAAAGGTCGTGTTCCATCGCTTCCCACGATATCACTTCGGGGTGGGGTCAAATGACATCACTGCCTGTGATGTCATCAGGGGGTCAAGGGTTGTGTGATGTCACTTTCGCTACCCCTGGCATTTTGGTGTAATGACGTCCCTGGGTGGGACCTGTCTCTTGCTGCTCATTTCCCCCCTGGGCCACTGCCCTGTCCTCTCCCTGCCTTCTCTGCATTAAAGGGACTTCCGTTACTTAACACCCTAATGGGAGCAGTGCATTGTACTGACATAGCCCACCTTTGAAGCATTGGTTCCAAGCTAACCCCAATGGGAGATTTCTTGTCCTTTTGGGAAGGTGCCAAACCTTCCCAGAGAGATCAAAAGGGAGTTTCCTGGCCTGCGCCTAACAGTTTGTTTTGGGTGAACCCCAGTCCCAGACAGCTGATTACACAAAGACCCTGTCAGTGGAATAAATCACTGGCATACACGCTGATAATAACATGACACCAATACGTTTTGGTCAGTATAACTGTAGATTCCAAAGGACCACCATGTCAAAACTAGGCATGGCTCATATTTAGATTTTCATCTGCTACCAGCCTCTTGGAACACACAATTATAAAAAGTCAGATCAGGAATGCCCACAGCTAAAGGCAGACCCTGGCTGCTGAAACTTTCGGTGAGACTGTTTGGAGGAATGCACATGTCACTTTGAAACTGCCATGTATCCAAACTGCAAGGCAGCTACTGAGATGTGTCAGTAGACAGGCTCAGCAAAGCAACATGTTTTCACTATACATTTTAGCCTGGATCATTATGCAAATGGCATCTGATTAGCTGATCACACGTTCTGAGACAGAGTTACCCACATAATGTTAGATTAAAAATCAAAAAGGCTCAGGTTATTCCACCATCAGAAATGGAATTCAGTCAGAGTGCAAACATTAGGGTTTTGGAAAAGGAAGTCCCAGAAGAAAAAACACACCAAATTGTTATTTGGAAAGACTGAAGCCAGCTTAGACACACAGTGATAAAGCTCAGAGTGGACTGACGGTCATCAATTTCATTCTTTTTATTTTTATGTATTTTATGGGACATTACATGCAGGGAAGGAAAGTCTCCAATCCCAAAACTGTACTGTATAAAAACAATCTTGCATGCTGGGAAAGAAAGGCTATAAACAAGGCTATAAACATTCTAGGAGAGAAAGTTCGCAACTCCAGAACTGTTCTTTAGCTTGCAATGATGCACGCGGATAAGGGGATGGTGAAGGCCCTGAGCAGTCCTTGTGACTGGCTCCAAGTTCACAAAAATAATGTACTGCTACGCAGAGGCGTTGCAAGGGGGGGCTAAGGGGGCCATAGCCCCTGGTCTTTTGGTTGTAGCCCCGGATAGATTCTCAGGAGCTACAACCAAAAGGTTAGCTAGCCCCAAGTCCCGACAGTTCCGACAGTAGCGTAGCCTCGGGTCTTTTCCAGACCTGGCAACACCCCTGCTGCTACGGCCACTTGGTCCAGTGACATTACCATGGGATTACAAGTGGTGGAATGACGTGTAACTCCCAATTTTCGGAGTCCATGGGACTCCATGCAGATGTTTGGATGATTTACAGTGAACAGTAAATCTGTGTGGTACATATGACAATTTGTCCCTCAAAGACGAGGATCTACTTCCAGCATCACAGCAGCCATTCAACCTTTACCTTTCAGGAGGCTGCTCAGAAAGCACAGAGCTTCAGTCATAAGCTTCTTAGGGATGTGTGTTTCGGGCAGGGATGGCCAGAGAATGGGGGGAATAGCCTTAGGATCTAGCATGGGGAAGGGGCAGTCAATGGGAAGATAAAAAAAACAACACCCACAAGCTGCTGTGTGTCCTTCCTCACATCTCATATCTCTTCTACCTTCACTTCCCATGACAATAGGTTTGACTTATTGGCAAGACTTTCAGTGACGCCAAATAGCCAAAACTAAAAGAGGGCAAGTTTAAAAGCAAGCCATTCCAGGTTTCTGCATAATCTGCCAATCTCATCAGACATGCCCTCCAATTCTGCTCTTGACAAAAGAGTGGATCGTCTTGCCCTTCAAACAGCACCTGACTGATCACTGACCTTAATGCCCTCTTCTCTGTATCACTACTCCATCAATGTCCAATATGCAACAGTGCGCACATCTGCACTTCACCTGTACTTTACTGAACCAAGGTTAGGCTGCATACATTCATAACATAACAACCCAGAATCCCTCCAGTTACAACTCTCCGAGCCCTGGTTTATCTAGCCCAGGGGCCTACGGCCTGTGTCCCTCCGGATGTTATCGAGTATACCTCTCATGACCCCTGAGCTTTGACTATACTGGGTGTTATGTTATTGTCTCCCAGATATTGTATTACCACCCACCCCTCAAACATGATTTGATAAAACATTAGTTCCATCTTTTCCAAATTCATTCTTTCTCTTTGGTCATCGACAGTCTTTGCGACCATTTTCAGATCATATTCGAAGTTCGCCTTTGCTGGGAATTGGTCTGTGGTAGGTCGTGACATCAATGAAACATTCACATATAACATAATTCATTACTTAGTAACAACTGGCCTTAAGCCTTTAACCTTGAGTGTGATTGCACATGGTCCGCTCGGATATTTTAGCAATATGAGGAAGAGCTGAACAACCAGGTTTCTCTTTGAACTACTGATTGCGATCGCATCCGCCCCACACTCCTGGCTCTTTTTAAGACATTGTAATTTATGCAACCACTACTCCAACACGTAGAGCCTCTAGTTTCACCCTGTGAAAACAATTGAACACAGGACACCCAGGCCTTGTGCCCCATCTTTATTGCCAGCTCAAACTAATGGTCAATCCCCTCTACGTGACTGCAATGAGCAAGATTACACGTGTTTCTTGCGAAACTGCTAAACCATAAACCTTCATCTTATTTGCAGGCTGACCTTCTAGTGGCTGACTCATTCTTCCTCCTTCAACCACCCAAGCTCGAAAAACCATAATGTCCCAGCTACCTAGAATTCAATGTGCAACTGCTAACTGCAAAGCCTGAATGAACTAAAAAAAAACAACTGCATGCAATTTATATAAACTCCTTATTAACACTTCTTTAATATGTTCACCCGTGTGTATGTCTTACAAATATTATTCCTTCTTTACCCCAGATGTGGAGGGGACAGGCTCCCCTCCACACGTGCATTGAAACTCTCTTTGTCTCACAGTTTCTATGGGGGTCATTACGAGGTAGGAGGTAACCATGCTGCTATTAGTGGCATGGCTACCCCCTTACCGGGTACCGGGTCCGGGTTCCTTGAATGAGGAATTACCGGGCCATTCCGACCTTGGAGGACCCGGTAATTCCTCATTCAAGGAACCCATCCCCAATCCCATTTGAGCCCCCTTAGGGCTCGGTGGGAATGAGGAGCGTGCTCACAACGGGCCTGTTAATAACAGGCCCGTTGTTAGCACCCTGGTCTGCTCGCAGGACCCGCTAAGGATACCTGGTTTTACTAGGCGTCCTTAGTGGGTCCTGCAAGCAGAACACATAATGAGGCAGTGAGGGGTTGACAGCTCTGACACCTTTAACGGCGCCATTAACCCCATACTGCCTACCTCGTAATGACCCCCAAAGTGCCTGAAAGCACCCCGTATGTAGATCGTGTTCATTTTGCATTTGTGATTTTAACATTGTATCTTTCTACGCGTGTGCAACTTGAATATATATCAATTCTAGACCAACAGTAACACTAAAAGTTACATGTCCCATCCATAATTAACTACGCTTGATACATATGACATTGCAACACTGCGCCCAGTTCGCCGGCGCCACCCCCAGTCATCAATACGGTGCACGCAACATGAACCCCTCATAATCATGGGGACCCTTCCTGACCATCCCATCATTATGTAATGTTCTGCTATCTTGCATTTGTATAGCGCCTCCTGCCATATGTTATGGTGTGGAAGTGCTGTGGGTGGGTGACCTTTGTGGGGAACACAGTCGGAGAAGCTAAAAAAAAGGACAATATATTCAGCAGTAGAGGGGAAGAGGACATCTTGTGTAGATAGTTGCAGGAAGGGCAACAATAGAGAAGGGGTAGGAGAAATCTGGAGTTGGGAAGGCTATAGATAAAGCCAGGCTGCAAAGAAAGGCGAGGTAGCCGGAGTAAGGAGTGAGCCGAGTCCCACGTCAACTGTCAGGATTGCGAGCTCATTTATCCATCCAGGGATAGTAGCTGCGAGGCTGCTGGGCCGAATTTATAGTTGGCGAGTAAGAAATGGAGTACTGTGCGCATGTGGAGAACTTAGGGGGTGACTGACTCCATACTTTGAAAATGTAATTGTTGCTGCCTGACTGGGGCATGCACTCGTGTGATAGGCTCAATACTTCTCATCGTTTCATTGGCAGGAAGCATAGCTACACGCATCTAATATGGCTCTGTATTTTGTTACCTTAAACTATTTGTAACGTTAGAGTCTTCCCATGATATTACAGCATTTTTTAAAAAAAATGTTTTATTTATTAAACATTTGTATAGTGTGCATAACCCATGGGCAACTAGGCGCATGAAAGATAAGCTACTTACAGATGCCCACGGTGTGCCCAGTCCATGCACCACTGTAAACTGTAAACTGTGGGTTTAAGAAACTAAGGAGAATGTTGGGGTGGGGGGGGTGCGGCGATAACCCTCCATACTGTGTAGATTCAAATTTCGGACAACAATTAGTGCCTTTACTTACAATTAACTAAAAAAGGTTAAGCAACTAAAGATCAGTTGAACCTTCCAACCATGTCCTGTCCGTTGCTATAATAGACAGAGATGCATTTAGTGACAAGTAGAAGGTGTGACGTGCACCCCCGGTCCTGGTTTCCTTGGAGAACAGGCAGCACTTCCCTCCATATCACATGCACAGTGGGTCTGCCCACAATTGCAAATAAGTTCCCTGGCCTCTTCCACTCATTTCGCTCTCCCCATATTTCTATGAAAAAGGGCGGTTGTAGCAGAAAACATCTGAACAGCCAAAGGTTGCAGACCCATGATCTAGGCCTTTTTCAGCATTGACAGCGGTCTCGCTTGGTTTGACTGGGCAACTGTCCGTATCCACGTTTAGGGTGGGTGGATACGGCCTTAGGGAGGATGTTTGTGGTTTGTGTACCCCAAAGGGTGGACACAGCCTTATGGCTCTCCAGCAGCATAGAGAGGATGCTTGTGGTTTGTGTACCCTAATGAGTTGGGCCTAATGGCAATCTAGCAGTATAGGGAGGAGATTGTGGTCTGTGTACCCCAATGTGTGGATATGGCTCTCCAGCAGTATTTGTTTATTTATTTCTACATTTATAGCAGCACACAAAGCCCTGTGGCATCTAGGCGCTAGTTGCAGTAAGTGCAATAGCATGATCCACCAGGTGCGAGACCACACAAAGGGTTTTTAAAAACACACTCTTGTAAAGCCTCGCCTCATGATATGGGGAAAGGGGCCCACTTCAGGTATGTAGGCAATCATGAATGACAAAATAGGTATGAAAGCACATTTTGGTAAAGCCTCACCTCATGGTTCAGGGGGCTCCCTCAGTTATGTAAACATGCATGAATGACAAAATAAGTATGACTGCACATTCTGGCAAAGCCTCGCCTCCCCTCATGGTACGGGGGTGGCTACTTCAGGTATGAGCACCTGAAGACTGCCCTTGGGTGGTAGCGGTGCACGGTACATATCAACATAACATGTAAACAGACATGGAGGGCCACGGAAGTGGGGTTGCGCAATATGTTCAGGCCTCATTTATTGGTACAGGAGGCTAAGTGGTTACAAAGCAGTTACAGGTTAACAAGGTGCAATGGTTTGAGACAGTGGCAGCAGTAGAAACATGTTTATTGACAAATCCCACTTGCATGGTCCCACCAGCTGGAACAATAATGGACACGGTCGGCGTGCGTGATCTTAACAGGCAAGCATGGGGAACAAAACAAGAGGTGTTACAAGCTGTGAAAATGAAGGTGTGAGATGTAGGAAACCATGCCATGGAGGGCTATAAAACGCAAGTTGGCAAAGCCAGCATAGGGAGGATGTTTTTGGTTTAAGTCCCCAAAAGGGGTGGACATGGCCTTATGGCTCTCCAGCAGCATAGAGAGGATGTTTGTGGTTTGTGTACCCCAATGAGTGGGGCTCTATGGCTCTCCAGCAGCATAGAGAGGATGTTTGTGGCTTGTGTACCCCAATGGGTGGACGCGGCCTTATGGCTCTCCAGCAGCACAGAGAGGATGTTTGTGATTTGTGTACCCCAATGAGTGTGGCCCTATGGCTCTCCAGCAGCATAGAGAGGATGTTTGTGGCTTGTGTACCCCAATGGGTGGACGCGGCCTTATGGCTCTCCAGCAGCACAGAGAGGATGTTTGTGATTTGTGTACCCCAATGAGTGTGGCACTATGGCTCTCCAGCAGCATAGAGAGGATGTTTGTGGTTTGTGTACCCCAATGGGTGGATGCAGCCTTATGGCTCTCCAGCAGCATAGAGAGGAGGTTTGTGGTTTGTGTACCCCAAGGAGTGGGGCCCTATGGCTCTCCAGGAGCATAGAGAGGATGTTTGTGGCTTGTGTACCCCAATGGGTTAACATGACCTTATTGCTCTTCAGCAGCATAGGGAGGATGTCTGCGGTTTGTGTACCCCAATGAGTGTGGCCCTATGGCTCTCCAGCAGCATAGAGAGGATGTTTGTGGCTTGTGTACCCCAATGGGTGGACGAAGCCTTGTGGCTCTCCAGCAGCATAGAGAGGAGGTTTGTGGTTTGTATACCATAAGGAGTGTGGCCCTATGGCTCTCCAGCAGCATAGAGAGGATGTTTGTGGCTTGCGTACCCCAATGGATGGACACAGCCTTATTGCTCTCCGCTGCATAGAGAGGATGTTTGTGTTTTGTGTACCCCAATAGGTGAACATGGCATTATTGCTCTCCAGCACCATAGGGAGGATGTCTGTGGTTTGTGTACCCCAATGAGTGGGGCCCTATGGCTCTCCAGCAGCATAGAGAGGATGTTTGTGGCTTGTGTTCCCCAATGGGTGGACCCGGCCTTATGGCTCTCCAGCAGTATAGAGAGGATGTTTGTGGTTTGTGTACCCCAATGCGTGGACGAGGGCTTATGGCTCTCCAGCAGCATAGAGAGGATGTTTGTGATTTGTATACCCCAATGAGTGTGGCCCTATGGCTCTCCATCAGCATAGAGAGGATGTTTGTGGATTGTGTACCCCAATGAGTGGGGCCCTATGGCTCTCCAGCAGCATAGAGAGGATGTTTGTGGTTTGTGTACCCCAATGGGTGGACGCAGCCTTATGGCTCTCCAGCAGCATAGAGAGGATGTTTGTGATTTGTGTACCCCAATGAGTGTGGCCCTATGGCTCTCCAGCAGCATAGAGAGGATGTGTGTGGTTTGTGTACCCCAATGGGTGGATGCAGCCTTATGGCCCTCCAGCAGGATAGAGAGGAGGTTTGTGGTTTGTGTACCCAAAGGCGTGGGGCCATGTGGCTCTCCAGCAGCATAGAGAGGATGTTTGTGGTTTGTGTACCCCAATCAGTGTGGCCCTATGACTCTCCAGCAGCATAGAGAGGATGTTTGTGGCTTGTGTACCCCGATGGGTGGACGCGGCCTTATGGCTCACCAGCAGCATAGCAAGGATGTCTGTGGTTTGTGTACCCAAAGGAGTGGGGCCATATGGCTCTCCAGCAGCATAGAGAGGGGGTTTGTGGTTTGTGTACCCTAAGGAGTGGGGCCCTATGGCTCTCCAGCAGCATAGAGAGGAGGTTTGTGGTTTGTGTGCCCTAAGGAGTGGGGCCCTATGGCTCTCCAGGAGCATAGAGAGGATGTTTGTGGCTTGTGTACCCCAATGGGTGAACATGGCCTTAATGCTCTCCAGCAGCATACGGAGGATGTCTGTGGTTTGTGTACCCCAATGGATGTGGCCCTATGGCTCTCCAGCAGCATAGAGAGGATGTTTGTGGCTTGTGCACCCCAATGGGTGGACGCAGCCTTGTGGCTCTCCAGCAGCATAGAGAGGAGGTTTGTGGTTTGAGTACCCCAATGGGTGGACACAGCCTTATTGCTCTCCGCTGCATAGAGAGGATGTCTGTGTTTTGTGTACCCCAATGGGTGAACATGTCATTATTGCTCTCCAGCAGCATAGGGAGGATGTCTGTGGTTTGTGTGCCCCAATCGGTGGACACAGATGTATGGCTCTCCAGCAGCATAGAGAGGAGGTGTGTGGTTTGTGTACCCTAAGGAGTGGGGCCCTATGGCTCTCCTGCAGCATTGAGAGGAGGTTTGTGGTTTGTGTACCCCAAGGAGTGGGGCCCTACGGCTCATCAGCAGCATAGTGAGGAGGTTTGTGGTTTGTGTACCCTAAGGAGTGGGGCCCTAAGGCTCTCCAGCAGCATGGAGAGGAGGTGTGTGGTTTGTGTACCCCAAGGAGTGAGGCCCTATGGCTCTCCAGCAGCATAGAGAGGAGGTTTGTGGTTTGTGTACCCTAAGGAGTGGGGCCCTATGGCTCTCCAGCAGCATAGAGAGGATGTTTGTGGTTTGTGTGCCCCAATGGGTGGACGGGCCTTATGGCTCTCCAGCAGCATAGAGGATGTTTGTGGTTTGTGTACCCCAATGGGTGGACGCAGCCTTATGGCTCTCCAGCAGCATAGAGAGGAGGTTTGTGTACCCCAAGAAGTGGGGCCCTATGCCTCTCCAGCAGCATAGAGAGGAGGTTTGTGGTTTGTGTACCCTAAGGAGTGGGCCCCTATGGCTCTCCAGCAGCATAGAGAGGAGGTTTGTGTACCCTAAGGAGTGGGGCCCTATGGCTCTCCAGCAGCATAGAGAGGATGTTTGTAGTTTGAGTACCACAATGGGTGAACATGGCCTTATTGCTCTCCAGCAGCAGTGAGAGGATGTTTGTGGTTTGTGTACCCCAATGGGTGAACATGGACTTATTGCTCTCCAGCAGCATAGGGAGGATGTCTGTGGTTTGTGTACCCCAATGGGTGGATGCAGCCTTATGGCTCTCCAGCAGCATAGAGAGGATGTTTGTGGTTTGTGTACCCTAAGGAGTGGGGCCATATGGCTCTCCAGCAGCATAGAGAGGATGTTTGTGGCTTGTGTACCCCAATGGGTGGACACGGCCTTATGGCTCTCCGGCAGCATAGAGAGGATGTTTGTGGTTTGTGTAACCAATGGGTGGACGCAGCCTTATGGCTCTCCAGCAGCATACCAATGAGGTTTGTGGTTTGTGTACCCCACAGAGTGGGGCCATATGGCTCTCTGGCAGCATAGAGAGGAGGTTTGTGTACCCTAAGGAGTGGGGCCCTATGGCTCTCCAGCAGCATAGAGAGGATGTTTGTGGCTTGTGTACCCCAATGGGTGGACACGGCCTTATGGCTCTCCAGCAGCATACCAAGGAGGTTTGTGGTTTGTGTACCCCAAGGAGTGGGGCCCTATGGCTCTCCAGGAGCATAGAGAGGATGTTTGTAGCTTTTGCACCCCAATGGGTCAACATGGCCTTATTGCTCTCCAGCAGCATAGGGAGGATGTCTGTGGTTTGTGTACCCCAATGAGTGTGGCCCTATGGCTCTCCAGCAGCATAGAGAGGATGTTTGTGGCTTGTGTACCCCAATGGGTGGACGCGGCCTTATGGCTCTCCAGCAGCATAGAGAGGATGTTTGTGGTTTGTGTACCCCAATGGGTGGACGCAGCCTTATGGCTCTCCAGCAGCATAGCAAGGAGGTTTGTGGTTTGTGTACCCCAAGGAGTGTGGCCCTATGGCTCTCCAGCAGCATAGAAAGGATGTGTGTGGTTTGTGTACCCCAATGGGTGGATGCAGCCTTATGGCCCTCCAGCAGGATAGAGAGGAGGTTTGTGGTTTGTGTACCCCAAGGCGTGGGGCCATGTGGCTCTCCAGCAGCATAGAGAGGATGTTTGTGGTTTGTGTACCCCAATCAGTGTGGCCCTATGACTCTCCAGCAGCATAGAGAGGATGTTTGTGGCTTGTGTACCCCGATGGGTGGACACGGCCTTATGGCTCACCAGCAGCATAGCAAGGATGTCTGTGGTTTGTGTACCCCAAGGAGTAGGGCCATATGGCTCTCCAGCAGCATAGAGAGGGGGTTTGTGGTTTGTGTACCCTAAGGAGTGGGGCCCTATGGCTCTCCAGCAGCATAGAGAGGAGGTTTGTGGTTTGTGTGCCCTAAGGAGTGGGGCCCTATGGCTCTCCAGGAGCATAGAGAGGATGTTTGTGGCTTGTGTACCCCAATGGGTGAACATGGCCTTAATGCTCTCCAGCAGCATAGGGAGGATGTCTGTGGTTTGTGTACCCCAATGGATGTGGCCCTATGGCTCTCCAGCAGCATAGAGAGGATGTTTGTGGCTTGTGCACCCCAATGGGTGGACGCAGCCTTGTGGCTCTCCAGCAGCATAGAGAGGAGGTTTGTGGTTTGTGTACCCTAAGGAATGTGGCCCTATGGCTCTCCAGCAGCATAGAGAGGATGTTTGTGGTTTGAGTACCCCAATGGGTGGACACAGCCTTATTGCTCTCCGCTGCATAGAGAGGATGTTTGTGTTTTGTGTACCCCAATGGGTGAACATGTCATTATTGCTCTCCAGCAGCATAGGGAGGATGTCTGTGGTTTGTGTGCCCCAATCGGTGGACACAGACGTATGGCTCTCCAGCAGCATAGAGAGGAGGTGTGTGGTTTGTGTACCCTAAGGAGTGGGGCCCTATGGCTCTCCTGCAGCATTGAGAGGAGGTTTGTGGTTTGTGTACCCCAAGGAGTGGGGCCCTACGGCTCTCCAGCAGCATAGAGAGGAGGTTTGTGGTTTGTGTACCCTAAGGAGTGGGGCCCTAAGGCTCTCCAGCAGCATGGAGAGGAGGTTTGTGGTTTGTGTACCCCAAGGAGTGAGGCCCTATGGCTCTCCAGCAGCATAGAGAGGAGGTTTGTGGTTTGTGTACCCTAAAGAGTGGGGCCCTATGGCTCTCCAGCAGCATAGAGAGGATGTTTGTGGTTTGTGTGCCCCAATGGGTGGACGGGCCTTATGGCTCTCCAGCAGCATAGAGAGGAGGTTTGTGGTTTGTGTACCATAAGGAGTGTGGCCCTATGGCTCTCCAGCAGCATAGAGAGGATGTTTGTGGTTTGAGTACCCCAATGGGTGGACACAGCCTTATTGCTCTCCGCTGCATAGAGAGGATGTTTGTGTTTTGTGTACCCCAATAGGTGAACATTGGCATTATTGCTCTCCAGCACCATAGGGAGGATGTCTGTGGTTTGTGTACCCCAATGAGTGGGGCCCTATGGCTTTCCAGCAGCATAGAGAGGATGTTTGTGGCTTGTGTACCCCAATGGGTGGACCCGGCCTTATGGCTCTCCAGCAGCATAGAGAGGAGGTTTGCGATTTGTGTACCCCAATGGGTGAACATGGCATTATTGCTCTCCAGCAGCATAGGGAGGATGTCTGTGGTTTGTGTGCCCCAATGGGTGGACGCGGACTTATGGCTCTCCAGCAGCATAGAGAGGAGGTTTGTGGTTTGTGTACCCCAAGGAGTGGGGCCCTATGGCTCTCCAGCAGCATAGAGAGAATGTTTGTGGTTTGTGCACCCCAATGGGTGGACGCAGCCTTATGGCTCTCCAGCAGCACAGAGAGGAGGTTTGTGGTTTTTGTGACCCAAGAAGTGGGCCCTATGCCTCTCCAGCAGCAGAGAGAGGAGGTTTGTGATTTGTGTACCTCAAGAAGTGGGGCCCTATGCCTCTCCAGCAGCATAGAGAGGAGGTTTGTGGTTTGTGTACCCTAAGGAGTGGGGCCCTATGGCTCTCCAGCAGCATATAGAGGAGGTTTGTGGTTTGTGTACCCCAATGAGTGGGGCCCTATGGCTCTCCAGCAGCATAGAGAGGATGTTTGTGGCTTGTGTACCCCAATGGGTGGACGCGGCCTTATGGCTCTCCAGCAGCACAGAGAGGATGTTTGTGATTTGTGTACCCCAATGAGTGTGGCCCTATGGCTCTCCAGCAGCATAGAGAGGATGTCTGTGGTTTGTGTAACCTAATGGGTGGATGCAGCCTTATGGCTCTCCAGCAGCATTGAGAGGAGGTTTATGGTTTGTGTAACCCAAGGAGTGGGGCCATATGGTTCTCCAGCAGCATAGAGAGGATGTTTGTTGTTTGTGTACCCCAATGAGTGTGGCCCTATGGCTCTCCAGCAGCATAGAGAGGATGTTTGTGGCTTGTGTACCCCAATGGGTGGACGCGGCCTTATGGCTCTCCAGCAGCATAGAGAGGATGTTTGTGGTTTGTGTACCCCAATGGGTGGACGCAGCCTTATGGCTCTCCAGCAGCATAGCAAGGAGGTTTGTGGTTTGTGTACCCCAAGGAGTGGGGTCATATGGCTCTCCAGCAGCATAGAGAGGGGGTTTGTGGTTTGTGTACCCTAAGGAGTGGGGCCCTATGGCTCTCCAGCAGCATAGAGAGGAGGTTTGTGGTTTGTGTACCCCAAGGAGTGGGGCCCTATGGCTCTCCAGGAGCATAGAGAGGATGTTTGTGGCTTGTGTACCCCAATGGGTTAACATGACCTTATTGCTCTTCAGCAGCATAGGGAGGATGTCTGTGGTTTGTGTACCCCAATGAGTGTGGCCCTATGGCTCTCCAGCAGCATAGAGAGGATGTTTGTGGCTTGTGTACCCCAATGGGTGGACGCAGCCTTGTGGCTCTCCAGCAGCATAGAGAGGAGGTTTGTGGTTTGTATACCATAAGGAGTGTGGCCCTATGGCTCTCCAGCAGCATAGAGAGGATGTTTGTGGTTTGAGTACCCCAATGGGTGGACACAGCCTTATTGCTCTCCGCTGCATAGAGAGGATGTTTGTGTTTTGTGTACCCCAATAGGTGAACATTGGCATTATTGCTCTCCAGCACCATAGGGAGGATGTCTGTGGTTTGTGTACCCCAATGAGTGGGGCCCTATGGCTTTCCAGCAGCATAGAGAGGATGTTTGTGGCTTGTGTACCCCAATGGGTGGACCCGGCCTTATGGCTCTCCAGCAGTATAGAGAGGATGTTTGTGGTTTGTGTACCCCAATGGGTGGACGAGGGCTTATGGCTCTCCAGCAGCATAGCAAGGAGGTTTGTGGTTTGTGTACCCCAAGGAGTGTGGCCCTATGGCTCTCCAGCAGCATAGAGAGGATGTTTGTGGCTTGTGTACCCCAATGGGTGGACGCGGCCTTATGGCTCTCCAGCAGCATAGAGAGGATGTTTGTGGTTTGTGTACCCCAATGGGTGGACGCAGCCTTATGGCTCTCCAGCAGCATAGCAAGGAGGTTTGTGGTTTGTGTACCCCAAGGAGTGGGGTCATATGGCTCTCCAGCAGCATAGAGAGGGGGTTTGTGGTTTGTGTACCCTAAGGAGTGGGGCCCTATGGCTCTCCAGCAGCATAGAGAGGAGGTTTGTGGTTTGTGTACCCCAAGGAGTGGGGCCCTATGGCTCTCCAGGAGCATAGAGAGGATGTTTGTGGCTTGTGTACCCCAATGGGTTAACATGACCTTATTGCTCTTCAGCAGCATAGGGAGGATGTCTGTGGTTTGTGTACCCCAATGAGTGTGGCCCTATGGCTCTCCAGCAGCATAGAGAGGATGTTTGTGGCTTGTGTACCCCAATGGGTGGACGCAGCCTTGTGGCTCTCCAGCAGCATAGAGAGGAGGTTTGTGGTTTGTATACCATAAGGAGTGTGGCCCTATGGCTCTCCAGCAGCATAGAGAGGATGTTTGTGGTTTGAGTACCCCAATGGGTGGACACAGCCTTATTGCTCTCCGCTGCATAGAGAGGATGTTTGTGTTTTGTGTACCCCAATAGGTGAACATTGGCATTATTGCTCTCCAGCACCATAGGGAGGATGTCTGTGGTTTGTGTACCCCAATGAGTGGGGCCCTATGGCTTTCCAGCAGCATAGAGAGGATGTTTGTGGCTTGTGTACCCCAATGGGTGGACCCGGCCTTATGGCTCTCCAGCAGTATAGAGAGGATGTTTGTGGTTTGTGTACCCCAATGGGTGGACGAGGGCTTATGGCTCTCCAGCAGCATAGAGAGGATGTTTGTGATTTGTATACCCCAATGAGTGTGGCCCTATGGCTCTCCATCAGCATAGAGAGGATGTTTGTGGATTGTGTACCCCAATGAGTGGGGCCCTATGGCTCTCCAGCAGCATAGAGAGGATGTTTGTGGTTTGTGTACCCCAATGGGTGGACGCGGCCTTATGGCTCTCCAGCAGCATAGAGAGGATGTTTGTGATTTGTGTACCCCAATGAGTGTGGCCCTATGGCTCTCCAGCAGCATAGAGAGGATGTGTGTGGTTTGTGTACCCCAATGGGTGGATGCAGCCTTATGGCCCTCCAGCAGGATAGAGAGGAGGTTTGTGGTTTGTGTACCCCAAGGCGTGGGGCCATGTGGCTCTCCAGCAGCATAGAGAGGATGTTTGTGGTTTGTGTACCCCAATCAGTCTGGCCCTATGACTCTCCAGCAGCATAGAGAGGATGTTTGTGGCTTGTGTACCCCGATGGGTGGACGCGGCCTTATGGCTCACCAGCAGCATAGCAAGGATGTCTGTGGTTTGTGTACCCCAAGGAGTGGGGCCATATGGCTCTCCAACAGCATAGAGAGGGGGTTTGTGGTTTGTGTACCCTAAGGAGTGGGGCCCTATGGCTCTCCAGCAGCATAGAGAGGAGGTTTGTGGTTTGTGTGCCCTAAGGAGTGGGGCCCTATGGCTCTCCAGGAGCATAGAGAGGATGTTTGTGGCTTGTGTACCCCAATGGGTGAACATGGCCTTAATGCTCTCCAGCAGCATAGGGAGGATGTCTGTGGTTTGTGTACCCCAATGAGTGGACGCAGCCGTGTGGCTCTCCAGCAGCATAGAGAGGAGGTTTGTGGTTTGTGTACCCTAAGGAATGTGGCCCTATGGCTCTCCAGCAGCATAGAGAGGATGTTTGTGGCTTGTGTACCCCAATGGGTGGACGCAGCCTTGTGGCTCTCCAGCAGCATAGAGAGGAGGTTTGTGGTTTGTGTACCCTAAGGAATGTGGCCCTATGGCTCTCCAGCAGCATAGAGAGGATGTTTGTGGTTTGAGTACCCCAATGGGCGGACACAGCCTTATTGCTCTCCGCCTCATAGAGAGGATGTTTGTATTTTGTGTACCCCAATGGGTGAACATGGCATTATTGCTCTCCAGCAGCATAGGGAGGATGTCTGTGGTTTGTGTGCCCCAATCGGTGGACACAGACGTATGGCTCTCCAGCAGCATAGAGAGGAGGTGTGTGGTTTGTGTACCCTAAGGAGTGGGGCCCTATGGCTCTCCTGCAGCATTGAGAGGAGGTTTGTGGTTTGTGTACCCCAAGGAGTGGGGCCCTACGGCTCTCCAGCAGCATAGAGAGGAGGTTTGTGGTTTGTGTACCCTAAGGAGTGGGGCCCTAAGGCTCTCCAGCAGCATAGAGAGGAGGTTTGTGGTTTGTGTACCCCAAGGAGTGAGGCCCTATGGCTCTCCAGCAGCATAGAGAGGAGGTGTGTGGTTTGTGTACCCTAAGGAGTGGGGCCCTATGGCTCTCCAGCAGCATAGAGAGGATGTTTGTGGTTTGTGTGCCCCAATGGGTGGACGGGCCTTATGGCTCTCCAGCAGCATAGAGGATGTTTGTGGTTTGTGAACCCCAATGGGTGGACGCAGCCTTATGGCTCTCCAGCAGCATAGAGAGGAGGTTTGTGGTTTGTGTACCCCAAGAAGTGGGGCCCTATGCCTCTCCAGCAGCATAGAGAGGAGGTTTGTGGTTTGTGTACCCTAAGGAGTGGGCCCCTATGGCTCTCCAGCAGCATAGAGAGGAGGTTTGTGTACCCTAAGGAGTGGGGCCCTATGGCTCTCCAGCAGCATAGAGAGGATGTTTGTAGTTTGAGTACCACAATGGGTGAACATGGCCTTATTGCTTTCCAGCAGCAGTGAGAGGATGTTTGTGGTTTGTGTACCCCAATGGGTGAACATGGACTTATTGCTCTCCAGCAGCATAGGGAGGATGTCTGTGGTTTGTGTACCCCAATGGGTGGATGCAGCCTTATGGCTCTCCAGCAGCATAGAGAGGATGTTTGTGGTTTGTGTACCCTAAGGAGTGGGGCCATATGGCTCTCCAGCAGCATAGAGACGATGTTTGTGGCTTGTGTACCCCAATGGGTGGACACGGCCTTATGGCTCTCCAGCAGCATAGAGAGGATGTTTGTGGTTTGTGTAACCAATGGGTGGACGCAGCCTTATGGCTCTCCAGCAGCATACCAAGGAGGTTTGTGGTTTGTGTACCCCAAGGAGTGGGGCCATATGGCTCTCTGGCAGCATAGAGAGGAGGTTTGTGTACCCTAAGGAGTGGGGCCCTATGGCTCTCCAGCAGCATAGAGAGGATGGTTGTGGCTTGTGTACCCCAATGGGTGGACACGGCCTTATGGCTCTCCAGCAGCATACCAAGGAGGTTTGTGGTTTGTGTACCCCAAGGAGTGGGGCCCTATGGCTCTCCAGGAGCATAGAGAGGATGTTTGTAGCTTGTGCACCCCAATGGGTCAACATGGCCTTATTGCTCTCCAGCAGCATAGGGAGGATGTCTGTGGTTTGTGTACCCCAATGAGTGTGGCCCTATGGCTCTCCAGCAGCATAGAGAGGATGTTTGTGGCTTGTGTACCCCAATGGGTGGACACAGCCTTGTGGCTCTCCAGCAGCATACCAAGGAGGTTTGTGGTTTGTGTACCCCAAGGAGTGGGGCCCTATGGCTCTCCAGGAGCATAGAGAGGATGTTTGTAGCTTGTGCACCCCAATGGGTCAACATGGCCTTATTGCTCTCCAGCAGCATAGGGAGGATGTCTGTGGTTTGTGTACCCCAATGAGTGTGGCCCTATGGCTCTCCAGCAGCATAGAGAGGATGTTTGTGGCTTGTGTACCCCAATGGGTGGACACAGCCTTGTGGCTCTCCAGCAGCATAGAGAGGAGGTTTGCGATTTGTGTACCCCAATGGGTGAACATGGCATTATTGCTCTCCAGCAGCATAGAGAGAATGTTTGTGGTTTGTGCACCCCAATGGGTGGACGCAGCCTTATGGCTCTCCAGCAGCACAGAGAGGAGGTTTGTGGTTTGTGTGCCCCAAGAAGTGGGGCCCTATGCCTCTCCAGCAGCAGAGAGAGGAGGTTTGTGATTTGTGTACCCCAAGAAGTGGGGCCCTATGCCTCTCCAGCAGCATAGAGAGGAGGTTTGTGGTTTGTGTACCCTAAGGAGTGGGGCCCTATGGCTCTCCAGCAGCATCGAGAGGAGGTTTGTGTACCCTAAGGAGTGGGGCCCTATGCCTCTCCAGCAGCATAGAGAGGAGGTTTGTGGTTTGTGTACCCTAAGGAGTGGGGCCCTATGGCTCTCCAGCAGCATAGAGAGGAGGTTTGTGGTTTGTGTACCCTAAGGAGTGGGGCCCTATGGCTCTCCAGCAGCATCGAGAGGAGGTTTGTGTACCCTAAGGAGTGGGGCTCTATGGCTCTCCGGCAGCATAGAGAGGATGTTTGTGGTTTGAGTACCCCAATGGGTAGACACGGACTTATTGTTCTCCACTGCATAGAGAGGATGTTTGTGGTTTGTGTGCCCCCATGGGTGGACGGGCCTTATGGCTCTCCAGCAGCATAGAGAGGATGTTTGTGGCTTGTGTACCCCAATGGGTGAACATGGCCTTATTGCTCTCCAGCACCATAGGGAGGATGTCTGTGGTTTGTGTACCCCAAGGAGTGGGGCCCTATGGCTCTCCAGAAGCATCGAGAGGAGGTTTGTGGTTTGTGTATCCCAATGTGTGGACGCGGCCTTATGGCTCTCCAGCAGCATAGAGAGGAGGTTTGTGGTTTGTGTACCCCAATGTGTGGACGCGGCCTTATGGCTCTCCAGCAGCATAGAGAGGAGGTTTGTGTACGCCAATGGGTGGACACAGACTTATTGCTCTCCGCTGCATAGAGAGGATGTTTGTGGTTTGAGTACCCCAATGGGTGGACGGGCCTTATGGCTCTCCAGCAGCATAGAGAGGATGTTTGTGGCTTGTGTACCCCAATGGGTGAACATGGCCTTATTGCTCTCCAGCAGCATCGAGAGGAGGTTTGTGGTTTGTGTACCCCAAGGAGTGGGGCCCTATGGCTCTCCAGCATCATAGAGTGGATGTATGTGGTTTCTGTGGCTCAATGGGTTGGGGCTTATGGCACTCTAGCAGTATAGGGAGGAAATTGTGGTCTGTGTACCCAAATGTGCAGTCCCCCACTTTCGATTCAGTTTCGCACATTTCACAAGGGCACACCTCTGTAAACGGCGCAAGTGCGTAGCCGCCCCACGCAGGGAAAATTAAACCGACAATATGCACGACAGGTCACTTCTCTAATAAAAGGTTTCCGAGGCAGTTCCCCGGGTATATCCCTTGGGACGTCTAACAGCGGCCCGGGCACCTACCTGGCTGAAAAGCTGGAATGAGGTGCGCCACTGCCCGAGTACTGATACCTCTCAAGCCCCTGATGGGAAACGGGGGCCTGTGGCTCAGCGGTGGCTCGCTCTAGAGTCCCTCCTAACCACACCTGGCAGGGCCCAGGCACCGGCCACAAGCGGGACTCCCGTGGTGCCCACGAGCCGTCCCCGGTGGCTGAGGGCTGGTGTCTACCCACAGGAATTTACCACATTTTGGGATGATATTTTCTGCCTTCTGCGGGGAGAATCCATTGGTTTTTAAACACTGTGTATGGTCCATGTAGAATAAACGATGCGCACAAACCAAACATTCAGGGAAACAGGCCCTCACCCGGGGCGGGGGATTAAGAAATGCTCAGTGTGTTTTACAAGTGACCATCTACTGCAATTGAAATCAGTTGTCTTCTGTAGTTTGAGGTTATTTTTGAATCGACAGGGAAGTATACGTCTATTGTTTTTCTCTCAATGTGTGCACCTTCCCCAAATGGCTGAGCACTAGGTACCCGAGATGACATGGCACTGGGAATGTCCACAGAAGAAGACACTCCCGCGCCAGCTCGGGAAGGCTTGGGGAGGGCAGCTCAGGGGCAACATGCAGAGCTTCGCGGGCTCGAATTCCAGTCCCTTCGAGGCTGCTCTGCGCTCCGCCGTGAGATAAAAGCTCAAGCTACTTTTTAATCGAGCCTGTAGCAGGTGAGGGATTTGGGATCGGCAGTGTCCTAAGGGAATCCATGGCGCACGGCAACGGACGCCATCAAACTGGACGTGCCCATGAAGCAACTGTGTGGGCATTACCCTCCTCAGAGCACCTTGTTTGGGTGCTAGAGGGGCGCTTACAACCTGTTACGCTGCCGCTGGGCCACCAAGTGGGACACAAAGGGGCAATCTCAATGCTATCAAGGGTTGGTCTTTACTCCCGTTTCCAGCGGAAACCTGAAGAAAGAAGGGAGAAGGGAGCACGTGGTATAGAATGAGAAAGCCGTGCAAGGCGCGAGGTGCGCACTGTTCTAGCCAGAAGAGGCGGGCCTACATCAGACACAAGTGGCCCCGTTGGCCCGTTGGCAGTGATGTGGCCTGTCAGAATGACAAACAGGATGGGCTTATCCCTCCGGCCTCAGCCAATGGGGGAGCTGCATTAATCTGAGGCTCTGCTGCAACCTTGGTCAGCACTCCTTCACTACAGAACCCCAGAGTTAGGCTTATATTAACACACCACAATCCAGAATACCCAACACTTGCCAGGGTGGAGTCCTGGGAGCAGTGGCGGATTAATACCCACTGGTGCCTCTTGGCAACAAGACCTCATTCCGAGTTTGGCGGTAATTCAGTGGTAATTCTGCTGAATTACTGCCAAAATCGCTTACCGTTACCACCATTTTCGCCAGTAGGTTTACAACAGGACCACAAGTGGCCGTGGTCCATAGGACTTCATGGGATTTTGGCAGAGTTACCACAAGCTGTAATTCCAGTGCTGTAATTCTGCTGTTTTTTGGTGTTGAAGTGGAGGATTTACCTCAAGCAAGGGGTAACTCTTCCACTGCAACAGCAAATTTGGTATGTGGTGGAGTGGTAAAAATGGCTGTAATTCCGTTACCGCCAGAAATAGTGGTGGTAACGGAATGACCACCATATTTGTACTGCTCTGCCAAACTCTGAATGAGGCCCCAAGACTTTGGAGTCCCTTCCCAGTAGCTTGCTAGATGTTTGCAGGTGGTGGCTAGTTATCTCACAGGTGGGCATGTGTAGATTCCAGCCCTGAAGTGATCCTGCTGGTCCCAGTGCGGCACAGGGACTGAGATTCTTTGTTTAACATAAACTGAGGACTGGTGCATTTTGCAGCAACATTTTCAGAATCAGTGGGATAAAAAAGGGTCTGTCCTAAAGGCAGGACACATGAGAGATTGCCACACAGTACACAACGGACCCATCACAGATGCCAGTGGCCGTGATTATTAGCATTTCACTGGATGGGTGGGCGACCAGTGCAGACCCTGCTTGCTCGAAAGTAACCCTCGAAACCATGGTGGCCTGGGCCGCCTTCCCAATCCCCCACTTATCTTAATGACACCTCTGGCGCGTGGCCATTAAGTCATTACTGTTACACTTGCCCCACATGTTGTATTGTCTATTTCTCATTCAGAAGCGCCTGTATGCAACAAGAAAGCCTTTTATTGGCGGGGAGTTAAATAATTGTTAAAAAAAAGAAAAATATTTAATTCCTGTTTCTCGCACAAGCACTGACACTTGATGGAAAACATCTTTCCCCTTTCCATTGCGAGGGTGGGGGTGAGGAGGCAGGGATGTCATTTCACCAAAATGCCAGGGGTAGCAGAAGTTACATTACACGGCCCTTGACCTCTGGAAGTGTTGTCATTTGACCCCACCCCGAAGCGATATGACAGGAAGCGATGGAACACGACCTTTCACCCCTTGACAAAACAAGAAGTGCCATCAAATAGCATTGTCCCTAAGTACACTGAGAAAATGTTTCCGATACCACTATATTGTGATATTCATTTCATACAAGAATGAATCGGCATATGTATCATTGCGATACCACAATGTACCACTACAATTCCACTATATTGTGATATTCATTTCATACAAGAATGGTTCGGCATATGTATCGTTAAGATCAGTGTGTATAGGCCCATTTTACCAAATTACTGTGAATGCAAGCTGACGTCCATGGCCAAATGATAATAACGTGTTATTATATAGCACTTACGCTTATTCACCTCCTTTCTTCAGCAGAGAGTCATGAAAGTATTCTCTGACTCTGCCTGTGCCACCCCTAGCCACATCAAATGTGGTGTTCCACAGGGATCGTGCATTGCACCTACCCTCTACAACCTTTTTACAAGACCCTTGTTCAGCATCTTTGACGCTATGCACATCTCATATACTAACTATGCGGATGACACACAGGTGCTTATCCCACTCACAGGGGACTATGATGCAGATCTGAACACACTCACCACCATTTACTCCGCCATCCAATCCTGGATGGCAGACAACTGGCTCTGCCTCAATAGTGAAAAAACTGAGTTCCTGCTCATAGGGTCACCCACCTTGGGCAACCTCGATAAGCAGTACTCATCCTTCTCCATTGATAACATTCCTATCAAAGTCTCTTACAATGTCAAGACCCTAGGAGTCTATCTCGACGCCGAATTGACTATGGCCAGACAGGTCAATGTCATTGCCTCATCATCTGCGTACTACACCAAAGTGCTCAACGCAGCCAGACCTTTCCTATCTCGTCAGAACTGCCTTACCATTGCCAGGGCTATAATCGGCTCATGGCTTGATTACTGGAATGCCATCCTCATAGGAACATCTCAAAAAAACCTCAACAAACTTCAGCGGGTGCAAAATAACGCACTCAGGGCAGCCACAGGAACGTCTAGAGGAAACCACATCTCTGAAGTGAGAAGACAGGTTCACTGGCTCCCAGTCAAAGAAAGAATTGTCTTTAAAACACTTGCCATCACCCACAAATGCCTCCATGAGCTTGCACCCCCATACCTATCCCAAAGAATCACGAGGCATACTGCTAGGAGGCCTCTCAGAGAAGGCTATTCCAACACGATTCTCGCACCTAAGATCCGTAAAGCCCGAGCAGGCGGCTCCAGCTTTCCTACATTGGCGGCCACTCATTGGAACGCAGCCCCCCCACCTAAGACAGATCGAATTCCTCCTAGTTTTCTGCAAAGCCATCAAAACTAAGCTCTTTAACTGAAAGCTAAAAACCGAGTACCACCCTTCTAAGGTACAACTACGATACTGTTACTCTTTCCTTGCCTGTCACGTTTTTACTCTGTATATCCTGTAATTTGTAACTAAGAACCCTAAGGGCGCCTGAACTATACGTCAAACCTCTTACATATTCTTGTAACAGCGCCTCGATGCCCCTGGGCTGCAAGCTGCACGATACAAATTCAAATAAATAAATTAAGCGATTTATAAAGAACAAATATACATACAATATCACCCAACCTGTGTTGGTACTCATTTATCGACCTCAGAAGGATGAAAGGGTGAGTTGAGGTGTTTAACAACAGAATAAATCAGTGACTCACCCCTTGAAGTGTGCCTGAAATAAACCTTCATTGAGTCCAGCAATTATTGTAATGACTTCCAGAAAGACAAATTATTTGGTATTCCTATTCTTTCTTATTTAGGGTCACTGCTGAAAGTGTTCGACTTGTGAAACCCCTCTTCTTTTTTTAACAAGAAAGCCAGTTACTCTAGAAGCAAAGAACATCCAACTCTCCCTCACCAACTACCTCCCTGCCAGTGCCCTTCGGTCTTCTAGCTCCAACTCTCTGCAGAACTGATGCTTCTCCTCGGGAATGGTCTCCCTGCCCCTCTCAGGCTTGAGCCGGGTCTCCTTACGTTCTGGAAGCTCCTCAAGACCCTCCTTTTCTCTTCTTCCTTTCATCTCCCCCTCACCTGCTAACACCTCTGTCTGCCTACGGGGCACCAGACCCCCCCACCCCCGTCTACTCCCCTCCTCGTACTTAGCATGTTGACCCTCACCCCCATTCAATCCCTGGCGCTTGCCCTCCTGGCCTCCCCTGGCACTTGCCTAGCATCTGCTGCCCTCTTCCCCCCTCCTCTACCCACCTTTTCACTTGCCCTCTCTCCTCTTTACCTTGCACTTCCCACCCTAGCACTTTGTATTTCATGCAGACTGGCACTCTCGCTCCAAACGCCCCTCCACCCCCCAGACACTTCTTGTTACTGCACTTACACGATCTGAATGTCAATAGGCCCAGTAGGAAGGACCATTATTGTTTTTTTCCCCCTGGTCCCCCCTCTTCCTTTTTTGTCTTGTAGCGCCTTGAAACACCATTTGTTGTATAGGTGCCTTACAAAGATCCAATAAATAAAATAAAATAGCGAAACAGTTGCTTCTCTTACTAATAACTTTGAATGAACTCTGAATACAATCATACGAAAAACCAATTGCATTTTATGTTTTCCAAATAGTGCAACTGGCCAATGCGTGTTTCGCACGTTGTGCTTGTAACGTACGCAGAATCAAGTGCTTCTTCAAGGCCTATTACCTTAAACTGTAACCCAAGCTCTTTATTTAAATGATAGGCTATCTATATGCATCTTATTTTATATTTTTGCACACTTAAATGCATCTCTGAACTTCACCAATTTAACCTTCCAAGTGTAAAAAATCCTCCTTTCTGTGATTGCTGATGAGTTGCATGAATGATTTTTTTGTTGAACTACTTCTTTCTTGGTCTTGAAGCACAGCTTGTAGATATATGTTAAAATGCAGGTGGACAAGCTATAGCCTCTGTGATGCACGGTTAGGGCAAGGCGGGTTACTGGCGTTCTCGATGCATTGATGACTGAATAGACACATGGAAATAAATTGTATGATTCTTTCCTACAAAAATGCACTGTTTTTTCCGATGTTTGTACATCACAGACAAAAACACCAAAGGGGAAAACCAGTAATAGTTTTTCTTATTGTGTGCACACTCCCAGGGAAGTCCTTGTTAGTTTGTGTCACACCGGTCCCAGGTAATTGTGTCATGTCTGTTTCTTATTGATTAATGTTCCAATCAGATGGGAAAATGGACGAGACTTGAAAAACAATACAAGACTATCCATAATTAAGTACATTTGAACAGATTTACTCCAATTATGTGGCAAGTAACTGATTTTACACCTGCCACATAAAGATTGCAAGAAAAACGTGCAAAGTATAGCACTTTCTTAACATAAGGGATTGTAATGAGTTATTACAGATCTTAAATAGAATTCCAATTCAGCAATTTCAACTCTGCAAGCTCAAGTACATATATATATAACCCGACTCTGTCCACAAGTGGTTTGATGAGTGGGCAGCGCCCCCTGCCCCTCCCTCTGTCTCGTTCAGTGCTGTGTAGTGCTAGTATTCATGTCAAACATTACCAAAGGAGAACATGAGGGGCAGCGACCTGAAAACATTTGGTACAAATGCGTGTGGGGGTGTACCACACAACCAAAGCCATAGCAAGATCTATTGTTCCCCAAATCTGCCCTAAGTCTCTACTGCACTTATTTAAACATTGCATGTCATTGGCTTGCACTTTCTCGGCATATTTCTACAACAAAAACGCAAGCATGTAGTTGAGTGGAGGACGGTGTCTCCAAGGCTTCCTTTAGTGCATTTACGGTCATCGTGGGCAATTAATCTGGTTGTACAGGTGGCAGTTGGAGACTGAGTGTACATGTGGTACACCTATTCTGGGGCTGAAGGGAGGTGCAAGGTTGTGGGGTGGCACACTGCACACCGAAGAGCCGACACTTACGTCCCTAGTGTCTGAGATAATGGGAACATTTGAAAAGTCATCCTTCCAGTATCATGATATTCAGGCAGCGGAATGTGGACAGCAGGGCCTGCGGGCTGACCATTGCATGTGCGGGGCCTTAACTGGTTGCTAAAGCATTTGTATGAAATGTTAGAATAACTCCTGTTCATTTAATAAGGTCTGTAATTGTTGTCTGATTTTCTCCCTTCTCTGGCGGCAAATATCATCTCCTTGTCCCACTTCCTGGTGCCATTACTTACATCTTGAAGAATGTCCAAGCCTTCCTCCAGTCAATCACTTATCCCAGATGCATCTTTCTTCTCTTTCTAGCTTTCATATTAAAGAGGACGCTCTCCAGACTGCGCTGCCTGTTTCTTAGTCTATAGTCCTCCTAATGGTGTCAAGTGCGGGCAGAGCCCACTCCAAACGGTCATGAAATTATTAAGCTTCTTCCCGGAGGACTGGATCATGCCAAATGCGATGGTCCGCTCTGCCATGTTCTCTGAGGAAATGAGCCATTAGAGTCGGGCAGCGGATCTTACAGGACCCGCAGTGCTTCCATGGCAGAGCCCAGAAGCAATGACATGCCAAAGTAGTAGTTTTGTCTGGAGAGGAAAGGGTTGTCTCACAGATCCCTGGGCGGGCCCCAATGAGGTGAAAAGAGGCGCTGAGCAGAAGAGAGTAGTCATAAGCACCGAGCTATGTGCAGGGTCTGGGAAAGGGTCTTATGTTCCCGGAAGAGGATGCTTGCGTCACGGGGTGGTATGGTTGGAAAGATGGAGGGTAGAAGGAAGGTAGCCATGAGAAAGCACCCAGGAGTCATCTGTGGGAAAGTGCAGGAGATCCCATGGAAGGAGCAGGGATCAGATATCACATGCGCAAATGAAGATGATTACAAATCCTGATAGTAAAAAAACAGGCCCCGTCCGTCCTCATCATCCTCATTATCCTCCTTCTGTATATCTTTGTTTTCCTCCTCCTCAACCTTATCCCAGGAGGAGGACTTAAAGTGGCGGCCCCGGTATCGGGAACATGTGTCTGTGATGCTTTCAGAGAACTTTCACTTCCCAGAGCCTGAAGTTCCACCCTCATCTCTATTTCAAAATCAGGATATGATATGATATGGCATTTATAACGCGCCTATACACAAGTGTTTCAAAACATCCTGGCTTCCAGTGGATCAAGAGATCAGGGGTGTGGTTGCAAGGGAGCGGGAAGACCTGGGGAATGCTTCCATTGCAAAGTTTATGGTGAAGAGGCATGAACTGCAGGGGCAGGAACTCATGCTGGCATTATTGATTCAGGTGGATCCCACTCTACTCGATCTAATGGTTGATGTGGATCCCACTCTACTCGATCTAAATGGCTGTATGTCAGTTTCTGCAGATGATGTAACATTAAGTGATCCTACTTAATTCGAAGTTGGAACCGCCCTAAAGAAAACCTTCACGGGTTGGAGTCTGGATTTAAGTTCAGGGCCATATGTAGTGTGCAGGGAGAAACTAGCCATAAAGGACCGACAGCTCCGCTATTCAACAATGGATGAAGGATTGGAATGTACAGCCATGCTACCCATGAGCCAGAAATGGAAGGACACAGTGTCGGACCTAGCATTTCACAACAGGGTCTTCGAGCGCTATGATGTTTTGACGGCATTTATGGGTCAAAAACTGGAAGTGGGGGTCTGCAGTGGAGTAGCCTGCTAAGAATGCAATTTTTTGGAAAGCGGACCGATGAACGACGGACTTGAGAGGGCATACAAAGGGTGTCAGACAGTCCTTACCTTACAGCAGAAACAGAAGACAAATAATGATAATATCTAGCTTTATATAGCGCTACAAGCCCGCAGGCATCTGAGCGCTGAGATAACAGTTGATATTATTATCCCACAGCATGGTGTTCAATTTATTGACCTCGGAAGGATGTAAGGTTGAGTTGGCCCTGTCGGGATTCGGACCTGCATCAGCAGGCTGCACACAGATGTCACAAACGGGCGCTCAGCTCGTTGTGCTATCTGACCGGCTGAAGAATGAAAATGTTTCCAGACTCTAGACTGTGAGCCAATCATTCCGCAAGCCTGTAGAGGAGCAGCTGCATGCTTCTGCAAGACAATCTGCCCCCCTACCTCCCATATGTTGGAGATCTGAGATTGTGCTGTTTTTGACACCAGCAGTTGTGCCAATACCGGAGCGTGTTTTTCAAAAGAAGATACCCATTGAGACAACCGTACCGAATGTATCCCCGAAGAGATGACAACTTAAGAGAGGAACTGCATAAAGGAATATGAAAAAGAGTAAAGAAAGGAGCTAGTGACGTCACAAGAGACATACACAACGTCTTGAAATACTAGCTGAAGAAGGTGTATGATCCTATAGAAACTAATGCAGAAGAAAAGTGTAAAGTAAACTTTTAAATACGAAGAAGATTATATGTGCACAAAGTGCTGTAGAGAATCAACCGTTCAATAATTGTACAGATGCTGAAACGTAAGCAGACTAAGTCATCATAGAAGCTGGCTATACGTAGTAAATAGAATGCAGGTGAAGCCACCATTATATAGAAGCTGGACATCGGTATCATGAATTTAGTAAACCAGGACCCATGAAGAGGGAAGAACAAACTAGAAGAAGCTGAATCGTGGAGCTGCATGATGAGGTTGTCTGGCATGCAGTCAAGACTGAAGCAGCCAAGGTCAGCTATCTATTCTGGAAAGGAGCGAACGTGCGAAGGATGAATCATCCCTTGTTAAGGTGCAAAGAAAGAACACCAAGAGTGCCAAGTTTAATTCATTTAAAGCATTTAAAACCTGCAAAATGGTCCCAATAGTAGTATCCTGTCACATGAGCCAAGGATGAAACTAGAGTTCGGACTTGGTGTCCCAGAACACTACAGCAAGAGCTTGCACTCCCATGTGTTCTAAAGACAAGGATACTTTTGCAAGGCCAAGTTCAAAGACAATCTTCATGGCAGAAGGCATGGGCGATGAGAGATGTTGGGCTAATTGGGTGGGGAGGTAGAGTCATGCCCCATCTCCTTGCACCTGGGTCTGGGCTTACGTACTGCTAAGTGAACCGAATGTTCCAGATATGGTACAAGCGTGCCAACCAATTGTTGTGGTCCATATAACGAAGGACCTTATAGTTTGAAAACCAATGAGAAACCATGTATCTAATGTTTCTGAAGATGACATGTTTTAAAAGTAGTCATATGTTGTCCAACTGACAGTGGACATCCAATCACAATCCTAGTTCCTATAGAAGATACACTTAGATGTTCCCCTTAATCCCTTCCCGATTCTTAGTAGGTTTTTCATTATTTGCCACATAGTTTGACCTCACCTCTGACCTATTTTGTAATATAAAAGATATGATTTGTGTGAAGATGGCATAGAGAAATCGAGTATTCGTCCTTTGATGTTCGTTGTAACTCCCTGTTTTAGATAATTTTTGATAAAACAGTACTTTGCCATCTTCCTGAGTTGGCTCGGCTATTTGGATTCAGAGTTATTCTATATGATCCCATCCATTGCATGCACATTACTAAAGGGCCCTAAGCCCACGCCCCCTCTGGTAACAGTAGAGGCACAAGCAGATGGGGAGGAATTCATCAGTGGCCTTGCATCCAAAGACTTGCCAGGCATCCTCCAACTGTCAGATACCCTGTTCCTGACTCTGCCACTAGAAAGACCACAACCGACCCTGTTGAAGGTCACCTGTCTTTATTTCATCCCACCTGGGAAGAAAAGATTTCAGGCACATGGCCCCAGATCTGGGCAAGCACTTGGAATTGGTATAAAGACCACCAGATTCAAGTTGGCTGGTGATCCTGACTGTATACAGTCGTTTTGCCACCAGTTTTCTTTTCAATTAGTGTTTTATCGAAAAATATGAATAGAAAAATAAAGGCGGCTGGGTAATGGGATAAAAGTAGTAGGGGGTTAGGAATAGGGATTAAATACTAGGGAATGTTGGTTCGGAGGAAATCCTGCCAAATATAAAAAAGAAAGTGATTCGCTTTTTCAATGAAAACATTTAGTTACAAAACTCATTAAAAAAAAACTGGCAGCAAAAGAACATAGAACCGATCTTGAACCTCGAAATCAGATAATGATGAAAGTATTGACTTAGGGGATCTTTTATCTACTGATGAAGGGAGACATTTAGTCAGTTCCGTTGAAGGGGATGGGCACAGGGCTCTGTCCGCTGCTCTTCCTGGTGGTAAATGACTCGGGAGAGTGGACACCGGTCCTAGACATGAAGAGACAGAACTGGTACATTGGGTAATCAGGTTCAAAATGATGTCTTTACACAAGATGATTCCCAAAATCAAAAAAGGGACTACTCGTGTTCTCTGGCCCTGAAAATACTCTTATCTCCTCAACCCCATCTGGCCGGCTCACCAATGATTCCTTCATTTGACCTTCCGCAGGGCCCATTATCCATTCAGAGCTCTGCCTTTGGCATAAAGTCAGTCCTTAGACATCTCACCAAGAGCCTTCGCCATTCATAGGGTGGATCCATTCTCAAGAGGTCTTATGTCATCCGTACGTTGAGGAGTGGCTGTTAAACATGGAGCCCTTTTCAGCAGTGGAACGAGGGATCAGCTGGTGGCATACCGGTTGCACAATCTCAGATTTCCACTGAACTGGGAAAAGTCATCTCTGATACCCTGCCAGGATATCCAGTACAGGGGCATGATTCAGGACAGATATTGCACTGGTATCTGTCCCAGAGGTGAGGGTAATCAGGCTCCAAAACAACTTCCACTGGCTCCTGTAAAATCACCACAAACAAGCACGACATTGGCTACGTGCATAGGACAACACACTGGCCTCCCTGTATGTTGTGCAATGGGCTAGGTTTAATCTACGACTAATGGTGTAACATACACTCAAACACCGGTCTCTCTACCAGCAGAGTTTGAATGCACAAATCCCCGCGTGTTATAATTTACTAACTCACCCGGCGGCCCACTGGGAAACTAGGATTCCCCTACCCGCAATGAAGGAGCGACGTCCTCTAAGAAATCCCCCAGCTGGATCTGGTTCTATAATCAATAGCATTAACCGTTACATGGAGAACCATCCCTCAGAGATTTACAGGAGACCTCCTTTAGGTGGCCCTGTGTTGGGTAGAAAAGGGACAAACGTAGAAGGTAACAGATCTAGTGCACAACTAGGGTTCACTGCACCATCAGTAACTATGTGCAATGTGCCTAAGTTGCCCTAGACATCGATCGAGATCCAGGCATCATTAACCAATAAATGTAAACACTGGGTAAGGACAGTGGAGGGGTGCACTTCTAGCATCAGAGAGGATATTGGTGGGGGCAATTGGTTGAAAATGCCAAATAGTAACTATGATTGCAGCCAAATCTAGCTTGTCAATAAATCCTTGGTGGATGGGTTTTTGGTAATTGCTTTTAGGACATACCCTCTCTTGGGCTCTAGCATAATCTTGAAAGCATATCCACTGCAGCAGGATAGTAGCATTTGTCATTGTGGCCATGGTCTGAATGGGGGCATGCCTGCCCCAGGCACCGATTCCATTGCAGCAGTATCTCCAAACACCAACAGAGCGGGTCCCGCTGAAAGTTCTGAACATGGCCTTGAAGGATTTGATTGACTCGCCCAGAGTGTGAATGTCACCATCTTGGCACAAGCATGCCGGTTCTCGTGGAATAGTTCAGGGGTTTCGGACACCTGCAAGAACCGAGTTGGTGTAAGTTCATTAGGGAATTTCAGATCATTCTTCTCCAAGAAACCTGGGCGATGGACATGGAAGACCTACAAGGGTTTCAGTCCTTTCCGATCCCAGCACTAAAGGGCCCCAAGGAGAGACCAAGTGGAGGCCTAATCGCAAGTATTTTGAACTCGTTTCGTAATCACATTGGATGCCGGCTCTGCAGACTTACAAGGCCTAGTGATCTTGACTCCCGATGGAAACAGATGCTTGTTGTTTAATATGCATAATATGTCGAACTCTGTTGCAACAGTGGACAAATGATCATCTATGGTTGGACCACAGGAAGGTCTGACATTGACCAACACCCATATTGTGGTTGCTGGTGATTTAAATCTGCAACTGGAGTCCCTGCTAAAGCTTTAAGGACTTTGGGAAGATCAAGATGTAGCTTGGAATATCCCTGTATTATGTGCCTCGCGACCAGCCAAGACCAACAGACATACAGTAGATGTATACCAGGTCTGTTTACTCGCACAAACTCAGGGCATGTAATGGGCGATTTGAGAATGACCAACCAGCCAGGAAGACGTTTCTTGGACCAAAAGGGTCCACCCTTATCGACTACATTTTTAACTCTACTAAACACTGGGTAATTAAGTTCAAAGAGTTCGAGTGAAATGAAAGCGATGAACGACCTTTAACAGTTACCCTTTGTTACCCGTGTAGTTCTCCCAGGGTCGATAGGGATGAAACACCCTCCCGGGCAATTTCCGTAATGGGCCATGCCCACAGAACAGTTAAATGGATTAAACTTGTGTAACATGATAATAAGCCCGGCCTTTACGGGGCTATTGCACCATATATAGAAAGTATCTGTAGGGACGGGCCCTGGATATAACAGTCCTTGAGGTGTTTATGAACCTGGTGAAGGCTATTTTCCCTTTTGTAACAAGTGCCCGGACGGTGGCAAAAAAGCATGCAGTAGCCAGGCCAATGGTTCGATGAGGAATAGTCTCAGGAGAAACAACTCCTGTTGGCTATGTCATCACCTGGTTGACAGGGTGCATCTGTGTACAAGCAGCTCAGGATATAAGAATGTAATTAAGGAAAAAAAAGATGAGTTTTTAAAACTTGAATAGAATCGCCCTGTCGCTGCCCAAGAGAGGAGGGATAGTGGGGCACTCTGGAAGGTTTCTGGTGTGGAGGCTATAGGGGAAGAGGCTCTTCAAAGTAGCATTACCCCAGATGAATGCAACCACTTTGCAGAACATTATGGAGGGGGAATGGCTAATGGAACATCGCTTAACCTTGACGTTGACTCCTGCTTGGGTGGGTCTAGGGACGGTGGTCTCCTGCTACTTGGTCTCAGGAAATTGCTATAGCAGTTCCTTCTCAAAAATGGCAGAAGGCTCCGGGCCATGATAGAGTTCCCGCTGACTCATTTAAAGACGAGCCAGCAATTTGTGCCCCCGTCTTTTGGAAAATATTTACAGCATGCATTAACATGAACTGCGTCCCTGTTTCTTGGTGCCACGCTGATATTAGCCCAATATATAAGAAAGGGGAGTAGAGAACATCCAGCCAACTATCGGCCAATCCCCCTACTTGACAGTACTGGCAAACTCTTTGCCAAAGTGATCTTAAAACACATACACGAGTGGGTTGATGAAAACAATATTATCCATACCATCCAGTCGGGGTTCCAAAAGGGCAGGGGTACAGTGGATCAAAGTTTTTGTTTGTTTATGATCGTGCAAAAGTATAGCGTATTGAGGAAGGTGACACTGTATGCTATTTACGTCGACCTCAAGACGGCCTTTGACAGAGTCCCGTCTGAAATACTTTTTCAGCTATTAGAAGGGCGAAAGATACTAATTAATCTTCTGTTGATTGATCAATCCCCTTACATTGGTCCGCTATGGGTTGGCAGGGGAGGTGACGCCCTGGTTTGACGCGACTGAAGTGGTGAGGCTAGGGTGCGCCCGCGCCTCACTCTTGTTTTGCATTTACATTGAGGAAGTTATTACAGCCCTGCTCGAGGAGTGCCAGGATCCACCCAAACTGGGCACTGAGAGCTATCCGGCACTTTTCTGTGTGGGTGATGCCGTGTTGGTATCAACAACGCTGCAGGGAATTCAGGCGACACTGGAGTCATTTGTGAGGAAATGCGGGGGATTCAAACTTACATTAAACATAGGAAAAAGAAAGTCCATGGTGTTCAAGCTCGATTTCGCCAAACACGAACGACGAATCGCTACAGTTGAAGGCCTTGCCCTTGAGCAGGTTACATTTTATGATTACCTGGGGGTCAGGTTTCACGAGAATGGGTCCTGGACCTCGCAGGTTGCAAAAGCACGAATAAACCTGGAACACTATAGTGGTGGAGTGAGGTCGGCTTTCAACAAACATGGTAGTAGTGTTTTAAAAATGTCTGGTGCTGGTTCGCTACTTTGGCCTCAATTTATTAAAGAGGGCCTTGTAGAATTGGGCTTGGTGGACTACTGGGTAAACCCAGGGAGTATAACACAGTGCACCAAAGTTAAAGTGACAATTAAGTGCCAAGAGGTATGTGTTGAAAACGGGTGCACCTTATTTAATGTTAAAATGGGTCACAGGATTAGAAAAATATTTGGATTATGTAACCCCTGCATATGCCTGAATGCTGTTTGTCCAGTTGCGTGCCAACACCCTGAGGGTAGCTGAGTTTACATCCAGCTGGACAGCAGACCAGGAAAAGCATTGCATGGTTTGTGGCCATCCAATGGAAACAATAATGCACTTTCTTTTGTTCTGCCCAGGTTACGCTAGGTTGAGGAAGTATTATGTACTGCCAGTATTAAAGGATATTAGGACGACTGAGATGGCAGTAACTTTTTTAAAAGCACCTCGGATGTAAATTTGATCTATTTTATCACAAAATATGTACACAGGGCCTGGCTATGCAGGGCCAAATGCATTTGATACAAATGTATGGGAACAGTGTGTATTTTAAATATATTTGATATAAATGTACCAGAACCTTATGAATTTTACTATGATTTTTATTGCGCAATATTGTCATGAATTTTAATTATCTGATATTGTGTGTATTTGTTTCATGTCATGTAAAAATGCTTTCATGGTTTTTTACACAGAATAAAGCTATGTACAACACAAACATGGTAGAAGAGCAATCTCCCCTGCGTTAAACGTGTACAGCAAACAGGCGGTTATGTCCGCTTCCTATGGAGCAGAAATGTGGGGTCATGCTAATGTTTCTGAGTAAGGTAAAGTCGCAAACTAATTTTTGAAAAGTATAATTATGCCAACTCAAGGGACACCCAACGCCCTTATACATATGGAAGTCGACATGTGCCCCATTAGCATTGAGCAAATAAAACCAGTACTATATTGGCTGAGACTATGGTGGACGCCAAGCCTGGGTTTATATCGCACAGCCTTGGCTCATCTGATTACCTTGGATGGGACAAGAGCCTGTTGTGGGTCAGGCATTGAGGACATTTTGATAGAACTCAACAAACAAGATTTACGGACAGAGCCTCTGAATATTAATAAAGCCGCGACTCTTAGAGTAAAGGAAGCAATACCAGTGTACAGTAGGAGAACTATGATAACACAATGCCAGCAACTGAAATAGGCTTGAGCTATCTTGACTACAAACGTGAATTTGGTTTTGAGTGATATTTGAATGATCTTAACCCCTTGTATGCACGTGCCCTACACTCTGATTTTCATTCGGGGACCTTGAGATTGGCTTCCTTTAAGAAATCCTGGAGACGGAAAGGAACGGGTTTGTGCCCGCTATGTACTTCCAGTATGAAAAATACCTGCCATTTTCTATTTTTCATATGAATAATCACACTAATGAAGTGTATGGGTAACCTGATGTGCCTGAATCATAACTAATGACTCAAAATATTGTTCTACCTTTAACATAATTACTACACTTGTCCCTTAGGAATGCCCACTAGACATGTCCAGTGGCTTGTCCAGTATTTGTCTGCGTTCTGCTTGCAATAGACAATTGAAGTGGTCTAAAGTGGTCTACATTATTTCATCTTTTATTTCAAAAGTGCAAAAAAGTGCTTATTGATAAATACAATTATTCCCTTAACATTCAATCAAAACTTGCACGACTTGACAACACATACAATAGATAAAAACCTGCACCAACAATAGTTAAAAGTGCACGGGTGCTGGGGATCTTGTTGAGCTTTCAAAGAGTAATAGACAGCGATGGTTTAACATTCTCAATTTTTTGTGTGCTCATCTTGTGCCCCTGCAGGCAGACATGCACGATGCTAATAGTTACAGTGCTGCCCAATGCCCTTCCTGTCTGCGGAGCTTGAACATTTGCATTGCGGCAGATCTTGGACAGGCCTTTGCGCATCAAGATCCCTGTATCTAAGCCAATTCCTGGAGCAGTGGGAGTATCGACCATCTCGGAAGCAATGTGTCGCTTGGCCCGCACATTGGATCCATCTGTTGTCGGTAGTGTAGCCACATATATGCATCGGGCCTGGCTGCTGAGACTTAGATGCCAGTGGTGGCCCTGAGTATCCATGGCAGTGCATTTGGGAAAGATTTCAAATGGTGTAAAGTGGTGCTTTAAGATGGAGGAATTTGTATAACACACCTATATGCAGCACTGCGAGTATTCTGTCCCTGGACTATGGTGCTCCCCCCCTCTTTTTCTTCTCCCGATTGTTATTGATCCCCTATGTTGGTTACATTTATTTGAATTTAAACCTTTCTGATATTTTTTGAAGCTGTTTTACTGTCTTTTATCTAACTACATTCTATGTTTTAATATCTTGCATGTCGATGTTCGTATTTTGATCAAAATCTTAACGGCTATGAGCCGAATAAAGAATAATGATGATGGCAAATCCCAATATTCCTATGTTAAATGTTAAAGGCATTTGTACCACGCACCGTCACCAACGAAATTGGTCCCCAGGTGCTCTGGCGGATCTGTAAATGATAAGGTGGGGTGGGGTGGGTTAGTAAGGTGAAGAGGGAGTAGGATAGTGAGAGGAGTGGTGTTCTGTTGGCAGCTTCAACTCGGTATACACCAGATGCTGAGCTTTGGTGCGGGTATCGGGTCTCTGATAGGCCGCGTGTGCTGTTGGTCTGTCTTATGTGTTTTGCAGTGTTGTGAAGTGCATGCGGCTTGTTGTGCGAGAGATGGTTGTGTGAGTTTGTGTGAGATAAATATGCAGAGTTTGAGCTTATATTGGTTAGTGGGTTACCTGACCTTTGGCATGCTAGCCTTTGCAGTTCTGTCCTAGTGTGGCACCAGTTGACTCCCACAACTCTATCTGGATGCAGCGTGGGCCAATGTCCAGAATTCTATCTGGGTGTGGGCAAGCCAACATTCACAGTCCCGTCCAGATGCGTCACAAGCTAGCGTCCAGAAATCTGTCCAGGTGTGGGCATGCTATCATTCGCAACCCCATCTGGATGCTGCGCAGGCTGGTGTTCACAATTCAAGTGTGGCACACGCCAACATTCAAGTTTCATCTAGGCGCGGGCTTGCTATCCTTCAATCAATCCCATCAAGATGCGACGCAGGCCAGTGTCCACAATTCTAGGTGTGGCCTGTGCTAGTCTTCAGGTTTCGCATAGGTGCGGGCATGCTGCGGTGGTTCATTTGGGGCAATTTGGTCAGGGGTTTTTCACTCTTCTCTCCCGCCAAATGGTAGTTATAACAGATCTGAGCTGCCTCAGGTAGGACGCCCCTTCATTGTCATTGGGGCCCAACATAAACGGACTAGGTGGAGGCCGGGGAATCTTCAAATTGTAGGGAGCTGGATGCAAAAGACAGCGCTCCCTTATGCTTCTACATATAGGTCAGGGGCAGGCAGTCAACGTCGGGACAGAAAACAGAACAACCATGGCAAATGTCAACTGGAAAGCGTCCCAAGGTCATCCTCAATGAACCAGCTGGCTGTAACTCTGGCCTGTTGAGTGGGGAAGTAATCTAGCCTCCGCAGATCCTTCGGCCTCGTAGGATTCAGTTTGTAGTCCGCTCTGCCCCTCATTCCCAGAGTTTCGATAAGACTCAAGCCAGGGAGGGTGCGTGCGATTGTGTTGGTACCATTTGGCAATAAATGCTGTGGTCTCCACTACTCATGGCTGTGGAGAGAGAATGGGCACTTCCCAGGGGGTTATATGTGATCTTACCTACCACAATTACAGAGTGGTACATTTCGTTGTGGATAAAATACTGAAAAACACTGATTTTTAATGGTTTATTTAATTTGGGGTGTCCCCCACCCAAGCCCCTGTTCTTTAGCCCTTAAAACGCCACCCCAACCCCATCCCGACCCATATTTACCCCTTTACACCACTACCTTTTATTTATTTAATTAATGGTCAAAGTGTTTTTCTGTGTTTTTGTCCACTCTGAAATGTACAACTCTGTTTTGTTTGAGATATTTTGCCTGCATGCCTTCTCTTGGTACCATGTCCGGTGGCGTCTCCCCTTTCCAATTGAGGTGGGTTAGTCCCATCTATGGATGTCAGTCTAGAAGATAAGGAGAGGGGGCTCCAACAACTAACATGGAGAGAGAAGTGGCAATTGTGGTCGAGCAGTCACATCGCCCATCCATGTTACAGGCCTGCAATAGCCACCGGACATCCCTCCAGATTTGGTGTGAGGGGGAGGGTCTCCCCTGTCTGTGGTGTTCTGCTTTCCAGATCCTGTCTTTTCTACACCAGGATGCCTTGAATGGTCTCTCTGTGTCCATTTTGAGAGTCCAATTTTCGGCCATCAGGACCTGACGGGAACCCTGAGGGATATGGAAAAGTGTGAAGGTAGTTCTAGGAGGCTTCTGAATGGTGTCAAGTTAGACTAGCAATAAAGATGTTGCTATCATGAAACCTGCTCTTGGTGTTAAGCGCCTTGCAGGGGCCTCCCTTTGAACCAATCACAGAGGTTTCTTTGGCCTGTTTGTGGTACAAAGTTATGTTTTTAGTAGAAAGAGATTGGGCAAGACGTGTGGGAAGGGCACTTTTTGTTCTCCTCCATATTTGAGGGTTTTCTCATATAGGATTGTGATGAAAACTGCTCCATGCTTTTTATCTATGTGTTTTCCATATTTGCCATACGCCATGAAATTGTTGTGCTTGAATGCATTCCCTCTGCGACTTTCTGTCTGGAGTAACGTTTACATCTCCTGGTTCTACGGCACGCACTATTGATTTAGTTCAATAGAGTGGCAAACGCCCGTAGATCCAATTCAACGTAAGCAGCCTTTGCCCGAACCACAGGTGGGTGTGTCCATTTACTGCATCAATAAGTAGATGGCTTTGGCTAGTGATCACAGAGACCTACAAGCCAGCAGAGGGCTTCCTTCTTTCATCGATTAAGTGGAGATACACACGGAGTACCTCTACTCCCTGTGCAGTGATGAGGAATGTCTACTTATATATTTATTTATAAATACAGGAGGAACAATGCTCTTTTGATCACAAAAGAAAGTACAATAGATAAGATCATCAGATTTAACAGGAAGCAGTGAGCTTCTTACAATAGGGTGAGTTTGAGGGACATTCTCACCAGGTTGTGGAGGGGAGGAAATGGAACATTCATCGGGCACAATACATACGTGGACATACATAGTTTAAGGACAACAAACATTGGACATTTTTAAAAGCAGGTAGGCGGTACATGCAGCTGTGCTCAGGATGTGACCATGATGGGTGAAGTGCTAGAGTGGACGCAGAAGAAGTGAGGGACAGAGGCAGGTTAGAGGCATGGGGAAAATGTTAGCTAGCAGGCAGATGAGAGGTAGGTCAAGAGGGTAACTCAGAGGCGAGGAGATAGGCTTTTGGTTTAGTTTTGAACACATCTGTGTGAACTGTTTCTCGGATGTCCATGGGAAGAGAATTCCCTGCAAGTGGAGCAGAATAGAGAGGAAGCACAGAGAGGGCGTGGCGCGACAAGGGTAGTCGAGGAGGCAGAGCAGAGATTACGAGAAGACTTGTACAGTTGGATAGAGGAGGATAGATACAGTGGTACCTTAACGTGGATAGATTTGGGAACCAGGAGAAAAGAATTTCACCTGGGCCTGTTTTACATCGTCAATATCCAGCCTTGTGATGGTACGAGGAGGTAGGTGTGAAGTGAGGGTGTTCAAAGAGAGCCCAGGTAGCGAAATTAATGATCTTGTGGAGGGGACAGAATGCATAGTTGGGGCGACCAAAGTGGATGCTAGCACAGTAGTCCAGTTTAGAGAAGACAAAAGTGGTTAAAAGATACTCAGCATTGCTGAAAGGAAGGATGTGCTTGATATTCCTAATATTTAGGAGGTTGCAGCAAACTGCTGTTCTAGTTTTAAAGATGAAAGTAGAGAAAGTGCGAGAAAGGTCATAGATGACGCCAAGGTTTCCAGCTGAAGAAGAGTAGGGGAGAGTGTCAGGTGGGAACAGGATAGGCAGAGGAAGAGATAAGAGAGAGCATTAGGCAGGGAAGAAGAGCACCTCTGTTTTGGCAGAGTTTAACATCAGGGAGTGAAAAGCCATCCAATATTTAATGGTAGCGAGACAGTTGGAACTGTTGATAGAGAGATCAGAGGAGAGTTCAGGAAAAGAGAAGAAGATTTGGGTGTCGTCCACAAAGAGTTGGTACAAGAACCCAAGGAGGTTAGTGCCCCAAGAGCAGAGGTGTAGAGTGTAAAGAAGCACAGACCCAAGACAGAGCCTTGTGGAACACCAACAATCAGAGGTATGAGATGAGAGGTGTTGGGAGGTGTTGTTGCTCCAGGAGACAGAGATTTGGTGGGTGCAAGGCAGGATTCAATCCAGGCAAGGGCTCGATCGCGAATCCCAAGATGAAAGAGAGTATTAAGGAGATCAGAGCGATCGACAATGTCAAAAGCAGCAGACAGGCCAAGGAGAAATAGGATAGAGGATAGGTTGGAGTGCTTAGCAGAGGTGATGAAGTTGGACACATTCATCAGAGCAGATTCTGTGGAGTGACAGTAGCAGAAGCCTGCTTGTAGGGGGTCTCGAAGGTTGTGGATGTCTAAGAAATGTGTAAGGCGGTTGAACACAACCCTTTCGAGCACTTTAAACTAGTGCAGAAGGTGAAACACAGGACGAAAGTTAGCCCGTAGGTTCGGGTCAATGCCTTGCTTTTTTAGGAGACGGGTGACAGTGGCTGTTTTGAAATTGAGGAAAAGCTATTGGGATCGAAGGACAGGTTGAAGAGTTCAGCGAGGTGAGAGGCCACTAAAGAGGCAATAGCCTTGACTTGCTGGGGAGCAAGAGGGTTTGATGGGGCACAAGAGTGGTTAACCTTCATCAGTAGAGATAGTACTTCATCAGTATTAGTGTGCGAGATCGAGGCAGAGGATGATGGTACAGTAGACGGAGTGTAAAATGTTGGGGGAGGGAGTGTGAACAAGGTCAAGAGAGAGTGACTACTTTTTTAACTTTCTCAGTGTAGTTTGCAGCTAGGTCATTAGCAGTGAGAGTAGAATTGATAGTTATAGACTTAGGAGGAGTGAGGAGGGAGTTTAGGGTGCCCTGTAGCTGGCGAGGATGGTTGGAGTGAGAGCCACTGAGGGCTAGGTAGAATTCCCTTTTCACTCTATCAAGAGTGGATTTGAGAAAGTTAAGGGCAGAGAGGTGGAGTTGCAGGTCCTCATGCAAGTGGGTATGCCTCCATTTGCGCAGCAGTCACCACCTCTCTGTGCAGAGAGAGAATATGAATGGGGTGATCCATGTTTGAGGATGCCTAGACTTAGTGGTGAAAGTTAGCAGTGGGAAGTGAGAGGAGAATGAGTCATATAGCAGGGATTGGAAACTGGCGAAGGCATTGTTGGTGTAAAAGGTATTGGGTGTGAAGGAGGAGAGTGTGCGTAATGTAGGTTGGAGAGAAAGGGGAAATGGTAGAAGGTTTCAATTCCCTTTTAGTAATAGGTCAAGCAAGTGGTGAGGGAAGGTCAGAGGGTGGGAAGGAGATGGTGGTGCAAACAATTGAGTGATCAGATATGGATGGTGTGGCTGCAGTATTAGTGGCTGAGAGAGAGGTGGAGATGAATAAGAGATCTAAAGTGTTACCCCTGTGTGGGTAGTTAGGCTATGGATAGAGTGGAGAGCGTGGTCACTAAGAAAGGACTGAAGTAAAAATATCTGAGAAGTAGGTGCAGAGGGAAGATTAAAGTCACCTAAGAGAATGAGGTGATGTTTAGTGGACAGAGAATCAAGTAGTTTCCCAAGATCATCAAAGAATGGTCCAGTGGGACCAAGAGGGTGATAGAGATGATGTGAACAGAGCGAGGCAGAGGAATAGTAGAGATGCTGAATTCAAAAGAGGTAGGAGAGGATGTGGCATTGGAGATTTGTGAGACATTGAGAGTAGCTGTCTGACGCTTCCACCTCTGCCAGTCGGTCGAGGAGAATGAATGAAGGATAGTTTGGAGTAATGCAGGTCCACCAGAGTGGCAGTGTCTGATAGAGAAATCTAGGTTTCAGCGATAGCCAGAAGGCTTAGGGGCGGAGAGCTGTAGTGAAAGTAGTGAGTGATGAAGAAAGTTAATTTGCATACAGACTGAGCATTCCAGAGTACAATGTATAGTTGATGAGGTAAGAAAGAGTAGAGAAGTTGAGTCTCAGAGGAAGAGAGGTGAGCTGGATATGTGTTAGAGGAGGAATGGTTAAACCATCATCTTTGTTTGTTGGAAAGAGGTGGAAGAGAGATGGAGTAGTGGCAGAGTCAAATGAGTTTTATAATAGGGATAGGAAAGGAGGACGTTGTAGCATAATTGGAGAAAGCATAGAGAGCAGCGAGCAGGAGGAGTGAATGCATTATAGGTGAGTACCACAGTGTGGAGAGACAGTACAGTAATTAGGAAGCTTAGGGTACACACACATGCAACAGGGAGAAAGGCAAAAGCAAAGGCTCATACGATCAGAGGCAAAGAGGCTGGTCAACCGCTGGTCTTCACCCTTCACTGTTCCGCCCTTAACTGGGATGCCCCTGGCTGGACGCTTTAGGAAATTCAGAAGGGATGACAAAACCCCATCTCCAGCTTAAAGGCCTCAAGCGGCTCCTCTTGGAACACCAGTCAGGAAGAAATCACCTCATCCCAGCAACACCAGGGACAATATTAGAGAGACCAAACACTGATGGACTAGTTGATCAGGTGACAAGAGCATGTCACATCCCTTCTGGTTTTTAGCTCCCCGTTCTGTCTGGAACTTCACTTCCAGCGGTCATCTTGGATTGATAACATCACTTCCAGTGGCCATCTTGGATTGGTGACATCACTACCTGTGGCCATCATGGATCAGCGACATCACTTCCTGTGGACATCTTGGATCAACCCCATCTCCAGCTCAAGGCCACAAGAGGCTCCTTTGGGAACACCAATTAGGAAGAAATCGCCTCATCCCGGCAACACCAGGGACAATATTAGAGAGACCAACCACTGATGGACTAGTTGATCAGGTGACAAGAGCGTGTCTCATCCCTTCTGGTTTTTGGATTCACTTTCTGTCTGGAACTTCACTTCCAACGGTCATCTTGGATTGATGACATCACTTCCAGTGGCCATCTTGGATTGGTGACATCACTTCCTGTGACCATCAGCGACATCACTTCCTGTGGATATCTTTGGATCAATCCCATCTCCAGCTGAAGGCCACAAGAGGCTCCTCTGGGAACACCAATCAGGAAGAAATTGCCGCATCCCAGCAACGCCAGGGACAATACTAGAGAGACCAACCACTGATGGACTAGGCGATATCCACAGAGCACCCCCCCCCCCCAATTCATTTTCCTTTCATTATATGCTGTGCATTGTTGCTGCTACTGATGTGCCTTTTGGGGTGGTACTTTTGAGTGTGGTAATCTCATGAGTACATTACACCTGTAACACTGTATTTTCTCTGAAAAGAGTGCTCTTATTTTTGCATCATTTCCAGAGGTTCACATGGTTCCTGTTTGCTGACTTGATCCACTGGTCTTTTGATATTCCTTCAAGGTGTAAGTGATGGGATGAGGAAGAGGCACGAGGAAGAAATGCCTAAGTACATCCTTCAAGTCATACTCTTCTCAGCCCCATCACTGAAGCCTCTCTTCCTCCCTCGTCATCCTGTATCAAGACACTATTTGAAAGGTGTTGGTACGAACAAGGCAAGTGGTAGAGAGATCGTTCCTTTTAACGGGGGAAACAAGTTGAAGACAGACGTATATGTGATAGGGTATTGCCTGAAGGAAGGCTATGACATCCTGGAGATGTAAGTAATAGAAGGATGAAGAGTAGGACTTGGAGTAAAAGAGTACAGAGATTACTGTATGTAACCGAGGCATTATTTGCCAGTTGTGATTACCTTAATCCAGTCAAGGCTGAGCATGGACGTGGGTAGCGTTTGAACTTGGGGAATAAGGAGTCTATGTTCTTAACACACAACTGTGAGAACACAGTAGCAAACACATAGTAAGTATATGCATACACACACAATGCAGCACAAAGCACAACATCTCTGCCATTAGAATGCAGCTACGTCCTACGACACAACATTCAGTCTCGAAGGACACATAACGAGTCTCTCGTACTGGCACACTCCCCTGACCACCTTCCAGCACCCATTCACATGCCTGACCACCATGGGTATCTCACTGGGGCTCGGCCATCCCACCCAAATCCCTCATTTGGCCGAATGCACACACACATTCTAATCCTTCTGACAAATGCTCCCCATATCTTGGACTTCGGCCTCCCAAGCATGTTGAGGCCATACTAATGGAATAAGGCGTGCTATTTAAATGACAATCTACGACTCCAAAGCTGTTTCAGTATTGATACAAATAATGCACTAGTTGTGACAATATTAGTTATTCATAAATTCTTGTATTGTATTCCTCTGCATGAGACTAGAACAAGTCTGCCGACACGTGTTTCGACCACATACAGTCTTTTCCAAGGCAAAACGGTCATGTATTATTGGAGTCTGGTAGCCAAAGTTACGAGTGCTGCTGCTAATTGTAGTGAGAACATAATTACAGTTGAAGATCATCATGCTTTTTCTCTTGGGAGTCTGCTCAAACTGCGTGAATCAGGCTCTGTTTCATGCTTAGAATCCCGGCATATTGCCAGTGTATCCTCTTACGAGCTACCAGACTCCAAGACTCTAGTCTCATCCAAAGGACTACAATACAATAATTTATGAATAACTAATATTGTCGCAACTAGTGCATTATTTGTATCAATACTGTAACATAATTGTGTTTATATCCTAACTCCTACACAAGCAGCGCAGTGAAGTTGTGGAACTACTTTTTTCCCTGACATTTCTTGTGAGTAGGCCTGAGGTACCTACTAGTTCCACTTCGATGCAGCAGCTAGTTTGGCTTCTGTAAAGGTTTTCTCTAAAATCTTTTTGCCTTAGCGCTACCGATACCTGGCATACCGAAAACCCACTGTTGCTTCTACTACTACAAAGCCACTTGCCTTGCTCTATTGGCAGCACAACCCTGATCACCCGACCCACAGCTCTAGATCTAGGGGCTCCTGCGTTTCCGTCTGTGCCAGGTGGTCGGCATAGGAGACAGGAAGTAGGGAGAAGTGAGCAACTATCCGTCCCCGCGGCCTTACCTCGGAGGCCCACCACAAACACCAGTGTGGTGCATGTGGAGGTACCACGCATGCACCAGCAGGGGCAACAGTATTCATGGCACCCAGAGGGCCCCCCGCCTTAAGGACTCTCGAGGCATGTAATCCAGCACTGCCGGGTAGTGCCAACAAGTCCTTCTGAGGCACGTGCCGTTTAATCAGGAAACAGTAATACCTGTTGGTTGACGCACTGTGTAATGGTAATAACATTACGTAAAGGAAGCATCATTATGAAAGGCCAGGTCAGCTGTGGAAAGGGCGTCCCAGCAATAACGGAAATACACATTGGAGAATCCTTAGTGGTTCAGATTGAATCTTGCCATGTCCACAACTTTAGAGTTCCATGAAACATGTAGGCCGTGGGCAGCACAGAAACTCTTGTGGCAGCACCCGCACAAACGGTGCCACACCCAATCTAGATACACCAACATCCACAGGAAGTGGGGGCTTTCCACAAGGAGGCCTTCTGTGAATCGGGTTCGTCGTGCCCACCTGCGTCATCATCGGACCCAAAGGCCAATATCTCAAAGTTTTGGGATGACTCCTGGAGGGAGGGCTTGCGGCATTGATGGAAACACTTATTGGGCCTCATTATGACCCAGGCGGTAAGGGGTTAACGGTGCCGTAAAAGGTGTCGGCGCCGTTAGACCCTTACTGCCTAATTACGAGGTCCCTTTGCGGGTCCCCACCTTAACAACTGGTTTTACCAGCCATTAAGGAAGGAACCCGCAAAGGGACTTTCAAGGTAATTACGGTACCGCAGTTTGCGGTACCGTAATTACTGCCTTCCCCATTCCCATTGAGCCCTATGGGGGCAAAAATGGGAATGGGGAAGGGCCAATGGTGAATGGGGAATTACCGCCCGCCAACCTTGGAATGGGGTGGTAATTCCGCCATTCACCATGGCGGAGTTGGTAAAGTACCAGTCGTCAACCATGGCGCTAAAAGCGCCATGGTTAACGCCAGGGTCGTAATGAGGGCCATTGTTTCTTCTGTACCGGATTGCAATATGCAAGGAAACACTCCCCTGGCCCTATTCCATCATTTAATAAACTAATGCATTCTGGGAGTAGTATTCTTGTGTGTCCTCAGTTGACTTTAGAACCTAATATCAATGATTTGTGCATGGTTGTATTTATTTATTTATTTAGGACACTTGTATAGCGCACAAAGCCCAGAGGTATCTAGGTGCTTAAACGTAAGAATACGGTTACAGTACGTGCTTCAGGTTACAGATCAAATAAACTGGTGTTGCAATGCTAGAGTCATCACGGCTTTCATGGGGCTGCAACAATGTACCCCCACCAGGATGGGTGTCTGTTGGGTGCCTAATTCCACCCCCTGCATTGTTCTCCCGTTCCCTGATCTGCTCCCGTTCTCTCCCAGCTGACACAGGCATTCATTCTGTGATTGCCATCAGCTGATGACAGACCCCATTTGTGCCTTTCTCCCACACCCCGGCCACCCCTGTACCCTCAGGCTCTCCCCTTTCTGTCCCGTGAAGCGGCAAGTGTGCAGAGGGGAAACCCACCAGTGTGAACAAGCCTGCCGCCATGTTACCGGAGGGTGAGCTCTTTGCATAAGTTATCGCATTGTGTTTGTTTCTAATGTAGTAGTTTATGACCTCCCTTGATATGTGGAATTATGGTTATTTATTTAGGTTTGTCAACTTCTCAAATATTTGTCTACCGTGTGTTCCCTTGCTTGCGTTTGGCATTATGCTATGGGGACAGGCAGTTTGCTGAACAGCCTCTGGCAGAAACACACTCCCTGTTGCGCTCACTAACGTGTCCTCTTGGCCTGTTTCCATACAGATTTGTCGAGTCCCCGTTGTGATATTGAAGGGCCACTTTGCACAAAGCATTGCAAGTTGTTCTACAAACTGGGCTCGGATCCTGGTTTCCTACCTTCACCAAATGATGTGATCCTGGGCAAAACACTTTGACTCACTGTGCATTCTTTTCATTGGCTGTCAGGTGGCTTAGAGGGGAGTCTGTTCAGTGTCCTGTGGAAAGTCCTGGCTCGAGAAGGTCTTAATAGACCACAACACTGCACCAGCTGCAGTAATGACCATGTCCAGACAGGTCACCAGGTAAGCTCAAGCGTGGCAAAGTCACCCGTAAACAGTGGTTCTCACACACCAAGGCCAAACAGACTATCACGTGTGGGGAGTCGGACAGGTTGCCTGCGCCTGTCGTAGACTACAGTGTTTGGCAAAAAGAATTTGCTATTTTATTCCTTATTCTTTATTTTTTGGTTTGTTAACATCACATAGAACCTCAGCCACGTGGCTGGTAGACTTCACTAACCCAATTCCATGAACTCATGGGCCCCCTCTGTGAAATAGTTCTCTTGCCATGATAGCCGTCACTTACCGGCGCCAAGCTCGCTCTATGCTGGGAATGCTCTGTCCTGTAGAGCTGCCGCTGTAAAGAGTTTCTGGTAGAAGCACTCTCCATCTTTTTCAAATACGCCCCAACTGGGCATTCAGTGCTCCTTTTGGGGTTTCCTGGAAAGTGGCCCTGGGTGTACATGGTCTGAGGACTCCTCCCCACCACCTATCAGTTTCCACCTGGGAGTGCTCTGCCCCTTGGAGGAGACTGCTAGTGTGAATCTGGCTCTCTCAACTTGTGTTTGAACCCCGGTACCCTGGTAACAGACGGACTCGTTTTTGTCTTCCTGTGCATATCAAGTATTCTAAGGGTAGGATCAAATATTCTAAGGGCAGGATCACGTATTCTAAGGGTTGGATCAAGTATTCTAAGGGCAGGATCAAGTATTCTAAGGGCAGGATCAAATATTCTAAGGGCAGGATCAAGTATTCTAAGGGTTGGATCAAGTATTCTAAGGTCAGGATCAAGTATTCTAAGGGCAGGATCAAGTATTCTAAGGGCAGGATCAAATATTCTAAGGGTAGGATCAAGTATTCTAAGGGTAGGATCACGTATGTAGGATAAAGTATTCTAAGGGTAGGATCAAGTATTCTAAAGGCAGGATCAAGTATTCTAAGGGTTGGATCAAGTATTCTAAGGGCAGGATCAAGTATTCTAAGGGTTGGATCAAGTATTCTAAGGGCAGGATCAAGTATGTAGGATAAAGTATTCTAAGGGTTGGATCAAGTATTCTAAGGGCAGGATCAAGTATTCTAAGGGTTGGATCAAGTATTCTAAGGGCAGGATCAAGTATTCTAACGGTTGGATCAAGTATTCTAAGGGCAGGATCAAGTATTCTAAGGGTTGGATCAAGTATTCTAAGGGCAGGATCAAGTATTCTAAGGGTTGGATCAAGTATTCTAAGGGCAGGATCAAGTATGTAGGATAAAGTATTCTAAGGGTAGGATCAAGTATTCTAAGGGCAGGATCAAGTATTCTAAGGGTAGGATCAAGTATTCTAAGGGTAGGATCAAGTATGTAGGATAAAGTATTCTAAGGGCAGGATCAAGTATTCTAAAGGTAGGATCAGGTATTCTAAGGATAGGATCAAGTATGTAGGATCAAGTATTCTGAGGGCAGGAGCAATTATTCTAAGGGTAGGATCAAGTATTCTAAGGGCAGGATCAAGTATTCTAAGGGCAGGATCAAGTATTCTAAGGGTAGGATCAAGTATGTAGGATAAAGTATTCAATGGGTAGGATCAAGTATTCTAAGGGCAGGATCAAGTATTCTAAGGGTAGGATCAGGTATTCTAAGTGTCGGATCAAGTATGTAGGATCAAGTATTCTAAGGGCAGGATCAAGTATTCTAAGGTAGCATCAAGTATGTAGGATAAAGTATTCTAAGGGTAGGATCAAGTATTCTAAGGTCAAGATCAAGTATTCTAAGGGTAGGATCAGGTATTCTAAGGGTCGGATCAAGTATGTAGGATCAATTATTCTAAGGGCAGGATCAAGTATTCTAAGGGCAGCATCAAGTATTCTAAGGGCAGCATCAATTATTCTAAGGGTAGGATCAAGTATGTAGGATCTAGTATTCTAAGAGTAGGATCAAGTATGTAGGATCAAGTATTCTAAGGGCAGGATCAAGTATTATATGGGTAGGATCAAGTATTCTAAGGGTAGGATCAAGTATTCTAAGGCCAGGACCAAGTATTCTAAGGGAAGCATCAAGTAGTCTAAGGCTGGGATCAAGTATTCTAAGGGCAAGATCAAATATTGTAAGGCTAGGATCAAGTATTCCTAGGGTAGGATCAAGTAGTTTAAGGGTGGGATCAAGTATGTATGATCAAGTATTCTAAGGGTAGGATCAAGTATTCTAAAGGTAGGATCAAGTATTCTAAGGGCAGGATCAACTATTCTAAGGGTAGGATCAAGTATTCTAAGGGCAGGATTAAGTATTCTAAGGCTAGGATCAAGTATTCTAAGGGCAGCATCAAGTATTCTAAGGGTAGGATCAAGTATTCTAAGGCCAGGATCAAGTATTCTATGGGCAGGATAAAATATTTTAAGGCCAGGATCAAGTATTCTTAGGGTAGGATCAAGTAGTCCAAGGGTAGGGTCAAGTATGTAGGATCAAGTATTCTAAGGGCAGGATCCAGTATTCTAAGTGCAGGATCAAGTATTCTAAGGGTAGGATCAAGTATGTAGGATCAAGTATTCTAAGGGCAGCATCAAGTATTCTAAGGGTAGGATCAAGTATTCTATGGGCAGGATCAAGTATTCTATGGGCAGGATCAAATATTTTAAGGCCAGGATCATGTATTCTAAGGGTAGGATCACGTATGTAGGATCAAGTATTCTAAGGGCAGGATCAAGTATTCTAAGGGTAGGATCAAGTATGTAGGATCAAGTATTCTAAGGCCAGGATCAAGTATTCTAAGGACAGGATCAAGTATTCTAAGGGTAGAATCAGGTATTCTAAGGCCAGGATCAATTATTCAAGGGCAGGATCAAATATTCTAAGGCCAGGGTCAAGTATTCTAAGGGCAGGATCAAGCATTCTAAGGGCGGGATCAAGTATTCTAAGGGTAGCATCAAGTATTCTAAGGGCAGGGTCAATCATTCTAAGGGTAGGATCAAGTATTCTAAGGGCAGGATCAAATATTCTAAGGGTAGGATCAAGTATTCTAAGGGCAGGGAGCTGTAATGCAGATGTCATCAAACTGTTTCACTTCTACTTCCTCTTGCACGCAGAGTCTGCTGAAATGATGTGATCTACTCGTTCATTAATCAATGTGGCACCAAAAGGGTCGAAATATTGGACTCTGTCCCGAATTATTTGAATTTCTTCCTGATTTTTGTCAGAGAATTAATCTGCATTGTCCCATCCAATACCGGATCTTAATTGCTTGCAAATGGAGAGTTCATTCAGACCATTAACCAGGGTTCCAAGCAGGTAATATAGCCTGTAATGCCCACAGCTGTGGTCAATAAGGCGTTTGGTCCCCAAAGCACGGAATGTTACGTTAACAGTCTTTCCTACTGCACCAAAGCCTCACTGCGGTAGCTTCAGAGTGACAGGCTCCGCTGTGGAGTGGCGAACTGGGCCCAACCAGAGGTATCCAGACCTTCGTGGGGAGCATGTTGAGGGGGGTTTGAAGGTTGACAGTATTGAAGGTTTCAGAGAGGTTGAGAAGCCAGAGGTCCTTTTTTTCCAGGGTGTGGAGGGTGTTGCTGATAGCTTGGATGGTGGTGGTCTCTGCTGCAGGAGTCTTTGCATTTAATGAAGCGTTCATGAGGGTCCTCGATAACCTGCTCACTGGGCCATCACTTTGGATTCAGGCGCAGCGGGGCGGCAGGTTTTGGAAGAGGGATGTTGCACGGAAGAATGGTGAGGATTACTGGAGCTAGGAACTGCACCCCCTCATTACACCCACCCCAGGAGAGGCGAAGGAAACAACCTGCCCATATTCCAGGTGTACTTATTTGCTGTGTGTATTAGTCGTGAGTGAAGACAGCATACATCCCATTAGACATTAAAGCTGCGGACGGATTCTCTGCTCGTGTATACGGTAGCGGTCCCAGTACTGTCAGCAAAGAATTGTAATTGTAATGGGTTATTTATAACGCACTTAATACCCAGAAGTTTCCAAGCGTGGACGCGGGGGGTCGAATCTGTGTTGCTCAGCGTCGTCTTGCTCCCTTCCCGGCGTGCGCGTTGACCCTGAGCCATTCTCTCGAGACATAAAGAGCCAAGCCTAGTTATTCACGAGCAAAACAATATCTTCAGGAATCTCGGGCCAATGCAGTCCGTGGTGACCCCAACCTACTAGACCCCACACTTCAACATCCCAAGTGTAAACTGGGAGGTTCCTGAGTGTCAGGTCAATGTGGGCGGAAAGGGCCGCTACCAGAACACGAGCCCCCAGTCTAGGGCAATAAGCCATGGTGCAGAGGCTGCCGAGTAGGAGCCAGTGTGGTGGATGACGATGGGTCCGCACAGGGCCACGAGAGAGCCCTTTCAGCTCTGCGATGGGAGCCCCAGCGTGGCCTGACCGGAGGGGACAGCTTGAAGTGTGAAGTGGCTGGAGGGCTGGCGCTGGATTGGCTGCAGGAGGGGAGCAGGAGTGCTCCTGCAGCCATTCAGGGCATCGCCCTGGCCTCACTGCCTGAAGCCAAGAGGGGCCTTTGAGCTCTGCGATGGGAGCCCTGGTGTGCCTGTGGCCTGGCCGGATGGGACAGCCTGGAGTTTGGAGTGCCTGGAGGGCTGGTGCTGGATTGGATGCAGGAGGGGAGCAGGAGTGTTCCTGCAGCCATTCAGGGCATCGCCCTGGCCTCACTGCCTGTGACCAAGAGGGGCCTTGTGTGGCCCCACAAGTACTTCCTTTTCAGCAAAGTGTAACTGCTGACTTTGCCAATGATTGTTGTGAGCAGGCGCCTTCCTTGTCGCTATCCAAACCTGTCGCTATCCGCAATCCTGCATCACTGGCCCATTGGTGTGCATCACCCTGGATCTCTGTTTCATTGTCACCACCTCTCCACAGGCAGCTTTCCAAAGGGCCACACCTAATAGCAATTCACTTGGTAGTGTTTACACAACAATCCAGTAAAATAACAGGCATGTATGTTCCCTTTCAGTCTCATGTCCCCATCCCTACCCCCGCCCCTCCCAAAATAAAAGCACATAGAAGAAACCTAAGGCCAGGATAACTATTACACAAGCGACTTTCCTTCATTTCCCTTCCCCCATACTCTTCCTCTCGCTTTGTATTTGCACACTTACCCCCCCCCTTTACTTTTCTGCCCTCTCATAGCACCTTGAAATGGCCTATGGGCCGCACCGGCACTAGAAGCATCCAACGTGGCAGGCACCCTAGTTCTCTCTTCCCTGCCCCCCCCATGTCCCCTCCTTCCCTCCTATGCTCCCGGGAAGTGCACTGAAGGGGCCTTAGGGCGGCATAAGGACTATATGAGCAACATGGCATAATGCTCCCTTCTTCCTCCTCTCTCTGTCAGGGACGTCATTTGGGGGTTGGAAGGGGTAGCACTTGCTACCCCTGACCCCCCCCCCTGCTACTCCTAGAACTGTTCTTGCTACCCCAGGCCACTGGACAAAGAGGCAGTGCCCAGAGCAGATATCTGTGCTGCACCGGAAAAAGCAGCTGAATGTGCCACAGGTTTTAGCTGGAGAAATAACAGGGATGCTGGGAAAACCATGAAGCCGCCATCTCTAACTGCCAGTCCATTAGTGAAACATGCCTGAATGGTTGGGTTCTGAAGAGGGTCTGTCTGTGCAGCTCATACCCAGTACTGTAGCAACAGGAAGCCATGGGGGCTTGGTCTAGCTAGCTGGGAATGGGCAGGAGCAGCCTGGAGTACTCAGTGACAGCACAGCATGAACGCAAATCTCACCAGTGTTTCTCGTTGTCTGCTTTGCACATCCAGTGAGCGACTGGGCCTATGATGAGAGGGATGTGCCCCAGTGGCTTCTGCCATCAATCCTGCCTGGGCACTGTGTGACCTGACCCAGATCTGCCAGACCTGCAGCACAGGCACACTGTAGAAAGACGCACAGTGAGATCATTAATTAGCATGAAGTTGCCCCCCCACCCCGCGTTTGAGGCAAACCATCTGTTGCTTCCTCAAGCAAAAAATATATATTTTGAGGGATAGCTCAGGGGCAAGGCACTTGCCCTGGGAACATAAGGATGCAGTGCAACACTGGTTCGGTTTCTGTCTCAGTGCTTAGAAGCTGGCGGAGGATGGCATTATTCAAAAGTTAAAGTGCAAAAAAAAATAATAAAATTGGCCTTTTCTAGGGGTGATGTCATGGAGCTGCTGTTGCTTTTTGCATTTTAAAATTAAATAAAAAACTACAATTACTGTGACCTACACAACACATCCTTCCCACCTAACAAAAAAACCTGTGGGTTACTTACCAAATAAGAGAAACAGAAAGATGATGACTGGAACGTTTCAAATTATTCATAACCACTGGCACAGTTCTGGTCAACTCTCCAGACCATTGTTTTTCAGCCTGCCAAGCCACTACAGAAGGGAAAAGACCATATGAAAATCAGGCTTGGTCCCACCCCAAAAGGGGCAGTCCAGCCCGAACTGCTAGGTCGCATCCCTTCTGCATGAGACCACAAGCATCCCCACAGATATTCCAGCCTCATGGGGCCTCATCAGTGATGAGTAGCCTAGGTCTGTAGGTCCAGCAGACTTTTTTAGGGGTGATGTCATGGAGCTGCTGCTGCTTACATTTTAAAATAAGCCCCCCTGCATTTAATGTGACCTGCAACACATCCTCCCCCTCTATCGCCCATCTAACAAAGAATACTTTGGGTTACTTACTAAATAAGCAAAACAGAAAGGTGATGGCTGAAAGGTTTCAAATCATTCATAACCACTGGCACAGCTCTGGAAAACCCTCCAGACCATCGTCTTTCTGGTTGGACTTGTGTTATTCAGTTGCTATTTCCAGTCTGTGGCCAGACACTTGGCAGGCACTGGGTGTCTGCGCTTTAGGGTTTAGGCCTCTTTGAGATGCTGTGTTTGTTTACAGTTTAGCCTGAGTGGTGTACAATAGTCCAGGTTGTTGTGTTGGATGTCTGCTCACATTCACAGTAATTTGGTACTATGGGCCTATACACACTGATATTAGCGCTACATATGGTGATCCATTCTTGTATGAAATGTATATCATATTATAGTGGTATCGTAACCATCCTTTTCTTAGTGTACCAAGGAACAATGCTATGTGATGCCACTTCCTGTTTTGTGAAAGGGTGAAAGGTTGTGTGCCATCACTTCCCATGATGTCATTTGGGCGAGGCGAGGTCAAATGACCTCACGTTCTGTGATGCCATCAAGGAGTCAAGGGTCATGTGATATCACTTCCGCCACCCTTGGCATTTTGGTGAAATGTAGTCCCTGTCTTCTGTCCTGTTCCAGCTTTCCCATTGCTATCATCCCTATCCCTGAAATTCTGTAACACCGCCATAAGCACTATACAAGCAACCTACCAGCATTATCTGCTCTGGTGGGCTAGCGGCCCATCACAGAGTTTTCTTATCTAATAAAGTCCCTGTAACTCCACAATTCAAACCCTGCCAGTCCCCTCCTTTCACACACATTCAGTTGGTTTGCCTCAAGGGTACTCAGAGGTTCCATGGAGCTGACCCTCTGTCAGGAGGAAGGTGTTGTTGCCGGGGTCCTGGAAGAGCACAGAGGGTTGGAGAGGAAGTCGGCAGTAGAAATTAGAGCCTGTGGCCTCAGGATGGCGTGCAGGCAAAGGCGCCCCATTGGACGCTTGGTAGACTGGCGGCATTTGGGACCCAGCAGAAAAGGTTTCCCTGGTGTTCACTTGGAGGAGGTCAGTTGGGCAGTGGAGGCCAGGAGTTCCGTCGTGGTCCATGAAATAATGGCTATTGATGATGTCGACAGTATTACCAGTGAGGCTGGTGAGCGCTGGAACGTCGGCTCTGACTGACCGGAGCGGTCTTGAGCAAGATACCACAATGCGACAAAAAGGAAAAAGAACATAGGAAACCAGGCCCAGCTCCAGGATGCTTTATCTGGGTAGGCCAGGTTTGTGATCATGAAGGCCAAACTTCCATCGGATGTGGTTGTAGGAGAATCTTGAAAAAGTGCTTGCATTAAGCCAGATTGATAAGATCCATGATCCAGCAACCATTTCTTACCGGATCCGTAAAAGTCCATTTGCGCTCTTAAATTGGTTTAGTCTGTTACACTGCTTTAAAAGGTGCAGAAACCTGCATCCAAAGCCAGGTTGTTAGGACCAGTGATAACACATTTACATGCAAGGCTACTTAAATGTCTGATACAGATGCTTCTTAGAATTGCACTCTGTGGCAGATTTAGGGCAAAGGGATTCTTGGGCAAAGCTGACTGATGGTCCATAGGTGTGGAGCAGGATCAGTTATTGGCTGTCATTGGTGCAACAAATATTACATGTTTTTTAAGTGTCTTTTTCTACTATTGGAGCAGTGTGTTTAGTGGTATGACTCTGGCTGGAAATAGCCTATTCACCAGGTGTTGCTGACAAAGTGATTTCCCAGGTTCACTCAATTTGTTCAAGTGGGAAATTTGGTTGTGCCTTCCACCTGCTCCTCCCTTCCAAAATCACAGTCTCTCCAGTACCCCTTCCAAAGTCTTCTGCTCTCCTCTTCCACCTGGGCCTTTGATTCCTTCTATAAACACGCTAAGTACTTTGACCTGCCACTCACTACTCACTTCATCTTCCATCAGTTCGTTCCCCAATCTTCAAAAGGAAACCTTTGCCAAAGCATGAAAAATGAAAACTGTATACCGTAGACCCCTGAATAAGAATCTGAGAGGCGTATCCCAATCAATCATGACCTAAGAAAAGATGTGTTGTCCTTTTTTTCAAGATAATGCTATAATTGGGCTATTAAAAACAGTACAGAGCCAAAGAGACACAGAAATAATAGTGTGGCAACATCCATCTATCTTTCTAGTCTATCCCCTCCTCCTTCACCTTTCAACCCACAGTCACCTTCCTTCAGCTCCCCCTGACCTCTATTCCCATTTACCACCACTCCCACCTAACCCACCCTACCCCCCACCATGTCTGCTTGGCCTGGCTAGGGAGACTGGAGGATGATGCCACCTCCTCATCTGCAGGGGCTGAGCAACAAAGCCCCCAGTCTTTATTCCATCTCAGATGGTGAGCGCTCAACAATACCTCCCTGAATACTGTGGCTACACCCAGCAGGCCACGGAGGAGGTGATTGTGATCCAGCCATCTTGTTGTGAAAGACAGCCCCTTCCTCCTCCAGAATACTGAAGCAAGGAATTGTCCATTTTGTTTCTTACATAATTACATTTTGAAGCACATCATTGTATTTTCTGTTGCTATTTTGCAGCACATTTTAATTGAGTTGAGGGTGTGTGCGAGTTCTAGCATGCAAGAGAGTGTGGGACAAGGAATTAGACAGTACAGGTAGAGGGGTTTTGAGCATACGTCAAACTGAATCACTTCTAGGGGCACCTCATTCTGGCAGAAAACGTACAGTGAGATCAAAGGATTTGTCCAGCTTTACCCCCTTTTGGTGAAGTGTTAAAGCCAGATATGCACCTGGCCTGAAATATTGGTACCTGACCACACATTTTCCCAGCTCAAGCTGGTACAAACAAGCATTGAAGTTTGGTTTTAAATACCTAAAATAATACTTTCAAAATGCACAAGTGACTTGATGAATGAACCTGGCAATGTATACATCACTGAAGAAACGTGTTGATGAAATAGAGTAATGGGGTAAGTTCGTTTTGAATCCTAAATTGCCTGGAGGGGACCACTCTGTGGAATTGGTGAACTGAGGAGCCTGGGATTGTTATCTTTAGAAGAATCATAACACCCATTATTAGAATCATAGTTAGTCTCTGTAGAAGAACCATTACCCATTATTAGACTCACTGTTAGAGGATCATTAAAATCACCATTACTTTGCTATGGAATTATTCCATTATTGCATTCTGTTTAGTTCTAATTAGTACATTGCTCAAGTAAACACTATCCAATATTAGACTGCCACCTTTGTATGCATTTGCAATATGCTTTTAGAATGATACTGTATGCATATTTTGCTTGGCATTAGGAGAGAAACATGCTGCCACTTTGCACTTTGCCATTTGAAATAGAATGACACTTGCATATATCTGAAGTGCCATGTAGTGTTTTAGAGACACGATATATACTCACCATGATATGCTATGTATTTATGTTTGCATTAAAAAATAGCGCTTAGGCTGTGAGAGAAACCTATGTTTGCACTAGAGCATTTATGAATTAGGACTGGAATGACACACGCAGTGTCATATTCCATTTAGAATAACACACATGTATGCTTTGTAGAGACACATTTAAAGATATGTTTGGTATGTCATGTATGTATGTATGTATGTATGTTGAGTCACTTAGAATGAGTCTGCATTGTAGTGCTTGCATTGTGAGAATATCGTAAATGCTAGAAAGCATTAGACTGGCATTTGGATCCATTCTGATGGAGCAGTAGTTGGCTGCGCCACTGGGCTCAGTGCAGAGAATTGTTTTGTAAACATTGGCAGAGAGACACAGATAACATCACTCTTGTCCGAGAGGGAGCCTAATCAGCTTGGCTGGTGTGCTTCGCAGAGAGAACTTGAGGGTGGGGGCTGCGCCATGAGCACGTTGGAGAGATGGAGAGGTGCCTTTTGCATGAGAGGGATGGGGCCCAAGACAGCATTTTTGTAATGCAGAGAGTGCCAACAGTGAAGGAGAGAATGGGTATGAACAGTGAAACAGGGAATAGATGGTGTTTCGCACTCAGAATGACCATGAAAGAAAGATATGATGTTCTAATGTCACGCTGACAGTACACAAAGAGACAGGACATGCCATGCAAGGAACACGCAAGCAGACAGGCAGGCATTTTGCTATACGCTGCAAGAGACATTCATAGAATGCAAGCAATTATAGAAATGTGTGCGTCATTGGGGACTATAACCAAGGAGGAGAGGAGAGCCCGTTAGAAGTTGTTTGCTGGAACTAGTTCGAGAGAGTTTGGTAGAGCCAGAGAGTTGCAGGGAGTTCCAGTTGTTGATTGCTGAAGGAGAGTTGCCAGAGAGTTGGAGAGAGCCACAGAGGGGTTGCTGAGGTTGCTGGCTGTTGGCTGGAGATGGTGATGACGCTCTGATGAGATCGAAAGCTTGGCAGTTTGCAGTTACCAGATCTTGAGGCCTGGCAAAGACAGAGCTGGAAATAGAATGGGAAGTATGGTTTTGGCCTAGGCTAAACTGATGGAACAGACAGACAGACACACACACACACACACACACAGAGCTTTGGGTGAAGGGGAAACTAGACAGGGATTGTCTAGAGTGAGAGTGTGGATTGGTGTGGTTTGAAGGAGAGGATTGTTGGATGCTTGAAGCTTGCATTAGGTTGCATTAGAACCACACACTTGCAGCACAGGCTTATAGTTATTGCATGGTAGCTTTGCACCAGAAGTATAAAAGGTGCAAATTAGATATAGCATTAGAACTGCCTGCATTGTTATGCATTATGCTTAGCTGTGTGTATATAAATAAATGTCTTCCATTGTTATAAATTGAATCGATTCTTTGTGTTTTCTTTGGGCCTCATTACGACCCTGGCGGTAAGGGGTTAACGCCAGCGTTAGCTGCGCCGACCCCTTACCGCCAATTACGAGGTCCCCTAGCGCCATGGTGCTTTTAACACCTGCTTTTAGCAGGTGTTAAAATCCATGGCGCTAAGGGACCATGGAGTTAATTACGCCACCGTAATTTACGGTGGCGTAATTAACGCCTTCCCCACTCCCATTATGCCCTATGGGGCAAAAATGGGAATGGGGAAGGGTAAATGGGGATTGGGGACTTACCGCCCCGCCAAGGTCGGAATGGGGCGGTAAGTCCGCCAACCACCATGGCGTAAACGTAGTTTACGCCATGGTGGTAAAGTCACGGCCCAGGCGGTAACTTACCGCCTGGGTCGTAATGAGGCCCTTTGTGTCTTAATGTTATTTGTTATTGCCCACGGTAGTAAGAGAGGTGTATGTTATTAGGCGTAATCTAGGAGTACACAGTGCACATAGGGCCTTTGATACGAATGCAGGGTGTGTATAGTGATCCACACCCCAATAGGAGATTGTCCAAGATTGTCTGAAGACCGGAGCGTGCTTGCCCAAAAGGGGGAGGCAACACGATGGTTAGGGGTTTTATTATTTCAGACTGACAACTCGTGTTTACACTTTTTTTCAAAAGAGGACCTTCAGGCCATTTTAATTGTTTCCACCAAGTACTAAATAGTGAAACATAGGCAAATCGCCTTTTCTCTTTACTTTTACACTACGTATCAGGGGAAAGTGTAAATATCTCCCACAATGAACAATTTGGAATCTGCCTGTTTTTACCAATAAAGCTGCAATCATAGGGGGTCATTTTCCAGGTTCTGTCGAGTGGAAAGAGTGGCGGTAAAATACTTTTACTTCTACTTTTTTCACTCTGCAGGACTTGGAAAATTACCACCTATGATCGTAGCTTTATTTTCCCCATCCTGGATGAAAGCCTCCAAGCTCCGGAATGCAAATTAATGAGAACTTACAAAACATCTCACACATGCACAAAGTGATTGCTTCACACAGCTTGTTCTGTACCCCCATAATTTCTAATCACCGAACAATCACACTTAAATAGCTTTTTAAAACCTTATATAATTTTAAGAAAATGTGCCTGTTATCTTTTCCCATCTCTAATCACCTCCTATTTTAAATAATCTGCACCTGAGACATGGTAAACAGATGAAGCCTCACTGGGAGGGGCCTGTGTGACTTGAGGGGACAACGGCAGAGCAAGGGGTGCCCCATGGGCATTTCTCCCTTATCAGACTGTTAAATCCACCTCTGATTGCAGTCTACAGGAAGTATTTCAATACAATTGTTTTTAGGATCAACAGATGTGCACTCTCAGTAACATAATAGCAAAAGCAATTTTCCTGTGTTATTTTCAAGGTTTTCATGATCAATTAACTGAGGCAAATGTATTTGGGGGGGAGGGTTTGAGCAATCCTTCAGTCCCGCTCCAACCTCTGTCATTGGTTGGATCCCCAGTGCTTAATCTGTGGGGGTGTTTGGCAGGGCTCAGCCCTGGCACTTATTTCTGACCCCTGGCACTATTTTTCCAGACACACATTATGATGTGGTGTTTTGGCAACTTATTTTAACTGCCAGTCACATAATATACACCTATAGAATCAGAGCCAAATGTAAATTATGATTATGTTCAAAGATACACTTAAACATGGGTCTTATGTCAAGACAAGGCGAGTATGTTATTTTATGTGTATGTTGATTGGAATTTGAAAATCACACTTCTGCGTAGTGCGTTCATCGGCCAACCAAAATAAGCCAGTGGGAGTTGCTTAACCCGATGTAAGGGGTAACAAAGAAAAACAGAATAAAGCAGAAATTGTTGAGGCTAAGAAAACCTTTTATAACAATCAAATGAGTTTGGCTGGAGACGAGACAAAGGAACATTTTCGCCTTTTTAGATCGTGGGAGAAACCTACTGCTTGCTGTCTTCCTATAAAAACCGACTGATGACGACTGCGATCGGGTACAGAAGGCCTTTGCAGACAAATTATTAAAAGCCGAAGATAAAATTAAACTAGAAGCACTAGCAGCCCATCGCCTACACTAACATCTACTCCAGCACTTATCGAGACACACCACACTTGTATAAAGTCATCACAAACTCAGCTAGCTTCTATATCAGGCCGTGATACCTTATCGGGTCCTGCAGCAGGTTTTACATTCAGGGAATCTACTGCTGCTGACATTATGAATGTTCTTAAGTCTATGCACCCCACAAATTGTCCTGGCAAACTGCTTCCATCCAAACTTATCTTGGAACATAAGGAACTCTTTGTGCCTTTTCTTTGTAGATTCGCTAATGCTTCCTTTCGAACAGGTGTTATTCCGCAATTAATAAAGAATGTAGCAGTTTCACCGCTGCTAAAAAAAGTGGCCCTTGATCCCACTGATGCAGCAAATCTTAGACCAATCACCAACACCTTGTTCTTCCTTAAGCTCATAGATAAGATAGCAACTATCCAGCTACAGGTCCATGTCCAGATGGCTGTCATTTTACATGCTAGCAGTCGGGGTCCAGAATCTATCATGGAACAGAGAGTGCTCTTCTGGACCTACAGACTTATATGCTCTCCAGGATGGAAGAAAGCAAGTCAGGGCTGCTGATGCTGTTGAACTTATCAACAGCCTTCAACTTGCTAGATCACAAAATCCTGCTTGAAAGAATGCAGACTATCGGGGGCCTCTCTGATAATGCCATAGCCTGGTTGAGAGCATTTCTGGAGGGCCATCGGTCACAGGTGCATTGGGTGGAAAGTGCCTCTGGGTCACAAATTATAACGTGTGGAGTGCCCGAGGCGGCATGTCTTTCCCCCACTGCTATTTAATATCTATATTGTTCCCCTCTGCTATGAATTAGATCTTTTCTACACCTTCTTTTGTAACTATGCTGACGACTTCCAGCTGGTTCTCAATATTACCGGTGATTATGATACGGATCAACTCACAATAAATGCGGTTTATCAACTGATAAAACAGTGGATGTCCACTAACTGGCTGTGCCTGAATGCCACAAAGACTGAGCTCATGATTTTTGGCCCACGTCAGGCACAAATCAAGCTAGGCCAGGAGTTTACTGGTTTTAGGATAGATGGTAGTCTTATCAACGTTGTGCAGAAAGTTAAAACCTTGGGCACATTCATGGAAAGCAGTTTAGACTGTGAAGCCCATGTTGCAGCTATTACCAGTAGCACTAACTATCATCTTAAAGTGCTCAGGCAGGTTGCACCACTAGTTTCAGTCGAGAACCGTATTAAACTCATGAGAGTTATCATCTTGCCACGAGTAGACCATTGTAATGCACTTTTAGGTGGTGCAGGCAAAGCCGAAATTCAGGACTTACAAAAAGTCCAAAACAAAGCCATCTGCGTTATCTTTCAAATGAAGCGCTCAGAACCTACTACTGCAGCCAGAAAAAAACTGCACGGGTTTCCTGTGGAAAGCAGAATTGAATTTAAACTGATAACAATATGCCATAAATGCATCTTTGGTAATGCTCCTGCTTACCTAAAGAATGTTGTTAGCATTTACCAGCCTAAAAGAAATCTTAGGTCGACTGAAGGCTACTTAATGGTACAGCACCGGGTGAAATGCTCCCTAGGCTCAGGAAGGCCTTTTCACACCTAGGGAGCTAAGGCATGGAATGCATTGCCTGCATTCCTGCGTAAGACCAAAGACCTCCTTGCCTTCCGGAAACAACTTAAAACGTACATTTTTAATTAGTGTAAACCTCTGCAGTAGTCTTTTGCTTCACTGTATTCTGTCTCTCGGTGCCTGGATGCCTATGGGCTTTGGCGCGGTACAAGCACAATAACAATAACATATATGTTAACAGCATGGGGAGCAGCCGTGGGTGGCAGCAACAGTGGGCAGGGAGCTGCCCCGTCCTAATGTGTCATGGGCATGTTAGAAATTATTTGAGCCCCAGCACTTATTTTCTTTACAAATTAAGCACTGGGGATCCCACAATAAATAACTTTCATTCCCGGCACAGCCTAAACACCCAGCAGTTATATCATACTTTCCAAACAAGACCCACAATACACATGATGTTTTCTGGTTGCATACAGACACTGTTAATAGTTACTCCAACAGTACGATGTTATCAAGTCAGTACTTAGCTGTTCAGGCAGGCTAGGCTTCCACACAGATAGATAAAGATACATGCTATTTAGGTCAGAGCACCTCTGGTAAATATGCATGAGAAGACAATCTGAAGCTGGTCCATACTTGCCATCCTAGTTTTGATATGTTAAGGTAGGCTCTTGTTGAACCAATTTAGTGAGGTGCAGTTTGGTTCCCTAGACCTAGCAAGCAAGACACCCACATCTGGGCATATACACTTTCAATTAGGGAGACAAAATGAAACCAATACTCATTGGCAAAGCCATATGTTTGGGCTTTTTGAGTACACATGGGATAGGTGTTTTCCAGGCACTGCCATAATGGTACCACCCGGCCATAAAATGGGCCCATCTGGAAAGTGGTGCGAGTACCTGGGCATATAATGCCATTGTCCGGCAAATGTATATCTAATATCTATACTCAAGCCAACACTGTTGGCTTTGCGATTGGTTGATTTAGACAGTACTCCAGCGCAAGGAACAGATGCAAGAACAAACATACTGCTTTTAAATCTTGTGGCTGAAGAGACACATTAAGAGATTTGTTATTACAACAGGAGCTCATTTACGGAGGTAAATAAGTCATTAAACACTCAAAAGAATGCTTAGATATAACACACGCAGTCCCTGTACAGCACAATGCTTGATGTTACTTTGTGACAAAGCTAGCTCAAAGAGTACCCATGTGGGCATGTTTCAGTAGGGAGGGACAAGCAGTTGGTGGGAATACCACAGGGATTAACAGCAAAATGGATGGGTAAATGACGAAACACATCCATAGAATGTTTGTCCCGCCTCACATCCTTTCTCCATCTTATCTGTGGTCCAATGCAATTGTTCTGGCTTACACCTAATAGCCGAATTCAAAGCCTTCCATCAAATCACTTTTGGATTTTTCTACATTCCACCATCAAGAATTACATTTTTCTTACTGCCAACCTTATTGTTTCACTGAAGCAGTTAATGCAGCAGAATGTATACTTTTAATGAAATGGTAAGGGTCCCCAGTTTGGTGGATGTAAGTCTCTGAATCAATCATAACCACTGGTATTGCTTTGGTTAGCCTTGCATACCATTGCTTGCAAATCAACCTTGGCCCGGCCACTAATATGAGCAGCCCTGCCCAAACTACTAGACCATAATGCCTAAAGGTTGCTAGTGGTGGCTTGTGTTCCAGTGCAGAGGGGACATGGAATACCAATTGAAATTGAACTCTGCTGTTTGGTGCCAGCACCAAGGCTCTAAAGGCTTGTCCCATTCTGTAATAGCACAGACACACTTAGGAATTATGGACCGGAAGACTGCACACAAAAATGGCAGTGGTAATGTTTAATTCAAAGCACTGCATCAAACAACGTTTTGATTTAACTACACTCTCCTCTCCAGAATTTCATTTTTTCTTACTACCAACCTTATTTTTTCACAATGCAGCAGAATATATACCTTGAATGTAACTAGTCAGGTTGCTCGGCCATTCATGCACCTGCTGCATGTCCAACCATCTTCACCTGTCAATTATTGCTTGATACAGTTAGCCATTGTATTAAGCTGATGGGGACAAGAGTTATATTTCCACACAAAAGAACATACTTTAAATTAGAGAAATCACCTTGATAGGTTTGAATAAATAGCTACCTTGCAAATGAGAGGTTTATATTGTAAGATGAGCAGTGGAGTTAAAAAAGCAACACAGGATCCTGCTAGATAGTTGTAGGCAGCCTGCTCGAGCAAGTGACCTACCTTACCTAGAGGTGTGAATGACCCTCCATCTCCCAGGTCATTTCTGCTTTCGTGGCTGTGGGGCATACGTCATTGTCCAAGGCGAGCAAACAAATCATGCCCAGGCCTCCTGCAGTGCAACCCTGCAGAATGCTAATCGGTAGAACCCCCTGCCTGCAACCCCCCCTTCCGCCCCTCCCTGGGTTGAGTGGTGGTTAACACCACTGGCAAGGCCTCGATTCTATGGAGGGCAGGGGGGAGGACTTGCGGGGTGGGGCTGGCCCCCTCCTGGAGCCGGGCCTGCACTAACCCGTCGGCATGAGGGCAAAACTATGGAGCGTTGGAGAATGAAGTCCAATCCAAGACTAAAGCAGGATAGTGTACAGAAGGGGAATCCAAGAGCAGGTAAGGTGCAATTCCGGCGTAATCCAAAACAGTCCAAAAAACCAAGCCGAGCCGAGGCACAAGAAATCCAATGCAGGTAAGTAGCAGGGAACGATAGGAAGGGTGAGGAAGAGAAGGGGGATGAAGCGGGAAAACAGGGAGAGGTCAGAGATAAGTCAAAATACGGAGCATGTAGCAACACAGCGTCACTTACTTTTTAAGAAGCGTTTGGCACACGCTCCTTGTTTCGGGTGCTGCTGTGACGTGAATCTGCTCTGGACATTGATTGGGTGTAGCGCTGGTCAGCTGACACAACGCTACATGCTGATGTCAGCGCAGGGCACCCAGGAGCATGTATTCTCTCCTATCGCAGAGTTCCATGGGAGAGCGCCAGGGTGCTGCAGAGGACATCAGTGCCACGTGAGCGCGTTCCTGACACCTATGCAGACTCACACACCTGAACGTCTACCCATCCATACCACTTAGGAAAACCAAGTGAATGGTTTTTCCGAACTGAAACTACCAAACGAACAGCAAAAGCACTCTTGAGCTCTCCCTCTCCTCCTAACAATCCCAGGCTGCCCTCTCTTTCTTTTCAGATCTGCCTGAGCGCCTGGAGGCCATGAAAATGGCAGTGGTGCGCGGTATAAATCACATTAACATAACATAACATAAAGGAGCCTTACACTGTGTTCTGCAGCCGGGTAAGGTTTCAAGCCAATGTTTTAACTCTGTCCAACATTAAAATCAACAGAACAGCCAAGGCGAAATGTTAAGATCTATCTTTTTGGCGCAACATGTAGCGCTGGAGGGTGCTCTGCTTTTCCAGTGCTGCTTTGTCCTTGGTTGCGTCCATATCCCCAGAATAAAGGGAACGTATGGGTGTGGCCACATCCTTGCGTCCAAGCAACCGAATCTGTGGGAAAGGAGGGGACTGGGAGGGTTTCAGGGACTTTATTAGATAGGAAATCTCTGTGATGGGCCGCTGGCCCCCCAGAGCAGGCAATGCTGGGAGGCTGCTTGTATAGCGCTTATGGTGGTGGAATGGGAAGGATGGAACGGGACAGAAGAGAGGAGGAAGAAGGGAGCATTATGCTATGTTCCTCGTATGGTCCTTATGCCGCCCTAAGACCTCGTCAGTTCACTTTAGGAGGGAATGAGAGGACATGGGAGGGCAGGGAAGGAGGGTACCTGCCACGTTGGGTGCTTCTATAGTGCCGTTGAGGCCCGTAGGCCAATACAATGTGCTTTGAGGGAGCAGAAAAGTAAAGGGGGAAGGGAAGTGTGCAAATGCAAAGCGAGAGGAAGAGTTTGGGGGAAGGGAAATAAAGGACAGCTGCTTGCATAGTAGTTATCCTGGCCTTGGGTCCCTTCTATGTGCTTTTATTTCGGGAAGAGCGGGGGCAGGGATGGGGACATGAGATCAAAAGGGAACATACATTCCTGTTATTTTACTGGATTGTAATGTAAACACTACCAAGTGAATTGCTATTAGGTGTGGCCCTTTGGAAAGGTCCCTGTGGGGAGATGGTGACAATGAAACAGAGATCCAGGGTAATGCACACCAATGGGCCAGTGATGCAGGATTGTGGATAGCAACAGGTTTGGACAGCGACAAGGAAGGCGCCTGTTCACAACAATCTTTGGCAAAGTCGACAGTTATACATTGCTGAAAAGGAACTACTTGATGGCCTCACAAGGCTCCTCTTGGTCTCAGGCAGTGAGGTCAGGGGGATGCCCTGAATGGCTGCAGGAGCATTGCTGTTCCCGTCCTGCAGCCAATCCAGCGCCAGCCCTCCAGCCACTTCACGCTGTCCCTTCCGGCCAGGCCACAGGCGCACTGGGGCTCCCATCGCAGAGCTGAAAGGCCCCTCTTGGTCTCAGGTATTGAGGCCAGGGCTATGCCCTGAATGACTGCAGGAGTACTCCTGTTCCCCTCCTGCAGCCAATCCAGCGCCAGCCCTCCAGCCTCTTCAAACTCCAGGCTTTCCTCTCCGACCAGGCCACAGGCACACCGGGGCTCCCATTGCAGAGCTGAAAGACCCTTCTTGGTCTCAGGCAGTGAAGCCTGGACAATGCCCTGAATGGCTGCAGGAGTACTCCTGCTCCCCTCCTGCAGCCAATCCAGCGCCAGAGCTCCAGCCAGGCCACGGTTTTTAAGTGTGGGAATATAACTGTTGTTGCTTAATAAGATGGTTCACTGTAGATAACTATAAATGGCAGGTGAGGATGCTTGGACACAGATTTCTACACATGGTGCATAAACGGCTGAGGACCCTGACAAATTACATTCACTGGAACACAAGATACTGCAAGCATTTTTAGCCCTTGTGGTCCAGCAGTTGGGGAAGGCTGCTCACATTAGTATCAGTGAGGCCAAGACTGATTTGTAACTAACAGTATGTAAGCCAGACCAAAGCAATGCCAATAGTTATGATTGATTCAGAGACTTACATCCCTCAGACTGAGGGCCCTTACAAGTTCCATTCAAAGTATATATTCTGCTGAATGAACTACTTGAGTATAAGTGAAACAATAAGGATGGTAATAAGAACAATGTCATTCTGGAGGGGAGAGTGTAGTAAAATCAAAGTGATTTGATATAAGGCTTTGAAGTAGGCTATTAGGTTTAAGACAAAACAATTGCATTGGACCAGAGATAGGATGGAGAACGGATGTTAGGAGGGATACACATTAAATGGACGCGTTTGTTCATTTACCCATCCATTGCCATGTTAATCTCTGTGGTCTTCCCACCAACTACCTGCTCCCTCCCCACTGAAACATACACTCTTGGGCACTCTGAGCTAGCTCTGTCACAAAGTAACACCACACTTTGTCCTCTATTGGGCCTGCTTGTGTTATATCTAAACATTCCTTTGAGTGTTTAATGACTTAATTGTCTCTGTAAATGAGCTCCGGTTGTGATAAAAAATCTCTTAACATGACGTGTTTTCAGCCAGTAGATTTAAAAGCAAAATGGTGTTCTTGCATCTGTTCCTTGCACTGGAATCCTAAAACAAGCAATCGCAAAGCCAACCGTTTTGACAAGTGCATACATATTAAACAGGCTTTTGCCAGACATTGGCATCATATGTCAAGGTACTTGCACCATTTTCTAGATGTTCCCACCTTATTGCCAGGTGGTACCCTTATGGGAGGGCCTGGCAAATGCCTTTCCCATGTGTCTTCAAAAGCCCTAACGGTTGGCTTTGCCAATGTTTGTTGGTTTCAGTTTATCTCCCTGAATGAAAGTATATATGCCCTGATGTGGGAGCCTTGTTTGCAATGCCTAGGGACTCAAACTGCACATCACTGAGTTGGTCCAACAAGAATCTACCTGAACATTGCAAGGCTAAAATGGCAAGTATGGACCAACTTCAGATCATCTTCTCATGACTACTTACCAGTGGGGTTCTGACATAAATAGTATGCATCTTTCTATGTGTGGAAGCCCAGCCTGCCTGGCCAGAACTTTTCATGAAATGGTCAGATGAGTACTGCCTTAATTACATCATACTATGGGAGTGACAATTTACAATGTTTGTATGCAAACTGAATCCATCATGTGTATTGTGGGTCTTGTTTGAAAAGTATGATATAACTGCTAGGTGTTTAGGCAGTGCCAGAAATTGAAGTTATTTACTGTGGGATCCCACCAGTGACAGAGCAGGAGGGGGTGCTGGACTGGAGGATTGTTCGCACTTCCCCCCAATAAACATTTGGCTCTCAGAAGATTGATAATGAAACCCTGAAAATAACACAAGAAAATAGCATTTCTTAATATGTTTCTGGCAAAGTATAAACGGTGCACATCTGTTGAACCTAAGAAAAGGGTATTGAAATATTTCCTGCAGAGTGCAATCAGAGGTGGATTTAACAGTCAGACAATGGACAAATGTCTGTGGGGTACCCTTGCTCTGCCTTTCTCCCCTCAAAGTCAGTCGGGGCTGCACAGGTCCTCCCAGTGAGGCCTTATCTTTTTAACATGTCTGAGATGCAGATTATTTAAAATAGGAAGCAATTAGTGATAGCAAAAGGTACTTTTTTCTTTAAATGATATACGCTTTTAATAAGCTATTTAAGTGTGATTGTTGGTTGATTAGAAACGATGGGAGTACAGAACAGGCTGTGTGAAACAATGACTTTACATGCATTTCATTTCACTTTGTGCCTGTATGGGAGTTTTTGTAAATTCTCATTAATTAGCATTCTGGAGCTTGTAGGCTTCCAATCAGGACTTGGAAAATAAAGCTACAATCAAAATCATTTTACTGCCTCTTTTTCCACTCTGCAGGACTTGGGAAATGACCACCTATGATTGTAGCTTTAATGATAAAAGCAAGCAGATTCCAAAATGTTAATTGTGGGAGAGATTTAAACTTTTCCAGACACATATTGTAAAAGTGAAGTGAAAAGGTGATTTTGCCTATGTTTTGCTATTTCCTTTTCCAGTACTTTGTGGAAACAATTCAAATTGCCTGTAGGGACCCTTTTGCAAAGAAGTGCAAACAGGAGTGGTCCCTTCTATGCAATTTAGGATTCAAAACAAAATTATCCAATACTCTTCTTCATCAACCCGATTCTACAATGATGAACACATTGCCGTGTTGTTTTATCATGTGACTTGTGCATTTTTAAAGTAATCTGTATAAAAATGATTATTATTATTTTGTATTGTTTATGGTTTATTACAAACCTTTACAAAAGAAGTTAGCACAGTAAGAAAAAGAAACTAAATAAAATGAAAAAGAAAAGTAAAGAGAAAAATCGAATACAGAAACGTACAATAATACACAACATTTCATTTTCATGGCTTACAATCATTGGTATTAAAGTACACAATTCATAACAATAAACAATGTTTTCCTATAAATCATCCCTATCACTTAAAGTTTCTTTTATATACAGAGTAACGGCTATGTTACGCATATAAACTTTGTGCATTTAAGCAGGAGTGGAGAAAATGGTAGGAGTTTAGATAAGGCAGAGGATGGATAGCAAAGTGTTATGGTGTACCCATGCGGCATAGGGAAAGGGGAAGTGGCAGCCTTTCAAAGGCCGTTGAGGGGGTGGCACCACCCAATGGGTATTTAAACAAAAGGAAGTAACATATAACAGACTGCATCAACACAGTATATATCCTCAGACAGCAATTTCTTGTAGCAACCATGAAACAAATATAGGCTGCATTATGTGTTCTCAATAATCATCAAAAAGCAGTATTACCAAAAAATATCATTTTTAATATATTAATCACTCTTTAGCACAAGAAATACACTCATTTGTTTTAAAAAACATATTCACATAACATAGTCATATACATCTTAAAATCATGCCACCTCACAGTGTACAGAATTAAATGCCAAAAATTTCATTAGCACAACACAACAATGGCAACTCAATTGTTCACATTTCCCATTGTGTGAACCAGCCCAACTTATATAAGTTTCAGTCCTCTGTGTTTCAAAGTAACCGGACATTCATCAGGGGCAGAAGTAATCCTGTGCTCCAGGTCGATTCTTCCTACATATACACCAGGTTGCTATCTCTAAGGATACAAAGACAAACACGTATCACTAACACGGGCATAATCAGTGTAATCAATCACCATAGCCAAACCCTAATCACCAATAGGGAATCTAGTACACACTACATCATGTACTGGATCTGCGGTCAAAAGAAATATATGTCTTTGACCTTATAAGCCAATTCAGTACTGGCTCTTCACTATTACAGCAGTAAGTGAAATTCGTAAGTGAGTACCTAGAGGAATTCTACCAATGGCAGTATTTTTATTTTTATTCACCTCCTAATCCCGAACACAAGGAATTTAGGGAATATCCAACCACATTAGAGCCTGGCACAACAACAGAAACCGGCTCACCCTCGGGTGTTAAAAACTGTTCTTTAGTTGGATACAGTCACAGCTCAGTGGCATAGTCACCCATCATCTTTCTTTCCAATTTTCTAAAACGAACTATCAGTGCCTAAAATACAAAAAATTGAGGCTAAGATGCCCAGCCCCAGATGTCAAGTAAGCATCTGCTACTCTAATAAAGGCCAAAAAACGGGTCTTACCTATTCCAGCGATTTTCAATTCTCCGAAAAACACTACCGTACAAGTCTGTATAGATAGGGCCTCTTCCTTCTACAATTCCTCTAGCTCTGAAAGAGTAAAAGTGCTAAGTAAATACATTGCAAAGGAAAGGAGTATCTTCTGCAGAGTGTTAGGGTTAAAGTTACTTCCAAAGGCATCCCCTCGTTCTTACCTTATCTATGCCAACTGATGACCTGAAAACAGGCAGAGTACTACATCTCACGCCCGGGATAACAGTGGATCAACGCCCTGAGACTACGGCCCAAAAACCGTACTGAAATCCCCATTCCGCGGCACTCGCGTGACGCGATGACGTCATCACGCTCCGCGGAACGCGGTAACGCGATGACGTCACCACGCCCCGCGCCACGCGCGTGGGAACACCCATTCAAATCAGGCAAAACATGCCCGAGTTGCTAAGCAACTAAGGCCACAGGTCCGCCAATGGAAAAAAGGGGTGTGACTCCCATCATACCAAGAGAAAAGGCAAAAATCCCAAACAAGACCACAAACGGATCAAATATAGTGGCGAAGTATGCAAAACATGTGAGGAAAAGGTGTAGGCATTCTCCACCAGCTCTGAAAACTGTCTGAGGATATATACTGTGTTGATGCAGTCTGTTATATGTTCCTTCCTTTTGTTTAAATACACATTATTTATCCTCACTTAGTAGGAGGGAATATCACCAGAACGTGGGGGTTACCCCTGTAGAAAAACCACCCAATGGGGCCATCTACTGGTCTTTCCTCACAGGGGGTGGTGCCAGGTCGGAAACAGAGGTCTGTTCTCTCAGTTCCACTGTAAGGGTCTACCTTTGACACCTCTAAGCGTGGGTGGGCTCACGGCATAGATCCCACAAGGGGGTTAACACCAGCGGAACAATGAAGATAGTTCTAAATTGGGAAATATTTAAATAGTTACTGTGGTGTGTTTTTATAAATAAAAAGGGGTCCCCCCTCGGGAACCCTAACAAAATCCACCTTGGTATCTGTGCCGCACGGTTTGGAGGAAGGTTAAGAACTCAGGGCATAACCCATCACCTCCATTAACATCAATTGTATTGGAAGGTGGTGCCGCGTTCCTTCTTTTCCCGCTGGTCTTGGGGCTGGGGTGGTTGCTGGTTGGCTCATCCCTGCCCTGGGGTACAGAACCACACTCCTTTCCCCCGGACCACAGCCAGAAGGAGGGGCTACATTAAGCTTTGTAGCCACACTGGTGGAACCAAAACTAAGGAGGGCCCAAAAGTGCCACCTGTCAGAATAAACCTTATACCTTCGTTAAAGTTACACCTGCGAATCAAAACTAATGGCGGAGCAAAGGTGGCACCTATTAATCTACACTATGATGATGCCTCACTACGCAGCACCAAGACACCAAGCCGGTGCAGCCGAAAGACAATGGCAGACTGTTGTTCTCCCTCTGCAATGCCATCCCTCTCGCGTCACACTCTAAAATAGTTTTGCATCACCAGGTGGCGCTAAAACTCCAAGTATTATCCAAAACCAAAAAAGATGCCTATGATGCCTATGCAGGCAGAGTAGCTGTCGTCCTCGTCCCTCCTCCCCTCCTTCACTGCCCACCACCCCAACCCACTCCCAAACACCCTCCCCTTGTCCATGTCCACCAGTGCTCTCCTTTTCAGCGCTGTACTGCGCCGTCTTGGACTGGCGGCTATTGGTAATGGGGTGGAGAGGTGGCTGCCTGGGATCTCCATTCATTTCTCTCTATGCTAAAGGTTCAGTGAGTCTTTAGACATGGCTTTTGACAGACTGCACTCCTCTGGGAAGTGGCATGCAAATCTGCCCCCGGTGGGGGGGCAGCCTGACACAGATGCTGACCTCAGCTGAGCAACCAAGGTCCCTTGCAATGGGGCCAGGACTGATGGTTGTCAAGCGTTCATCAAGTGCTTCTCTTACAAATAATGTTGCCGCAGAATCTGCACTCATTCCTTCTGCTTGGAGACAGTCGTTCCTGGCCCACCAAAAAAGCAGTGGGAGCCAGCTGTGGGGACCTCCTGGGAGGCCAAACTCCGGCAGGGCATTCAGTGGTCCGGCATCCAGGCTCAGGCCGGCATCAGGGGAAGACTACACTCCTAGAAGGCCGACCCCAAAAGGCCACTGTGGGCTGATTGTGCAGCCACTTTGGGCCAGTCTGATGTCTTAGTGCAACATGCAGCTGCTAGCGTTGACCAATGCTCCTGACCCAATGCCGTGGGCTGGTTTTGCGGCCACTCTGGGCCAGTCTAATGTCTTAGTGCACCATGCAGCTGCTAGCGTTGACCAATGTTCCTGGCCCAATGCCGTGGGCTGGTTTTGCAGCCACTCTGGGCCACTCTGATATCTTAGTGCACCATGCAGCTGCTAGCATTGACCAATGTTCGTGGCCCATTGCCATTTGTTTAAAATACACCCATTTCCACAGATGCTCCCAAAATGTACTCCTGGGTACTGCTCACAGAGTTTGCCATGATAAATCACAAAATGAGACTCGCAAATGTGTGTCACCTATCTGTTGTCTGGGTCTATTGTTTGTCCACGTCCATCCCTGCTTACATCCTAAGAGGCAGGGGCAGACCTGTGGACACAGACACCGAGATAACAAGAGGCTATGGGTTGGGGGCAATAGAAGGGGTGTTGGATAACACAGTGCGTCATTTGTAGAGATGTGCACATTGCTGTGGTAAACACTCAAACCGAGTGAGATGGGAGGGTCCGACAGTGAGGTGAAAACCTGAGATGAGCACAAGACTGGAGGCGGGGTGTTAATATGAAAAACCCCAGACATGCCAAGGTGAGCAGAAGGGGGTTGCTTTGTGTCCATGAGTGGGGTATCACAAGTACAGGGAAGACGCTTCTCTCTGACCAAGGGGTCTGTGGGGTTCCATTGGCAGCAATGCCAGCATCTTCAGTGCCATGATTGAGTGTGTTGTGAGCAATGTGAGGGTCTATTGAGGGTTACATGGTAGGCCTATTCGGGAGGTTATGCAGTGCTCTCGAGAGCTGTGTGAAGGGTTGGAATGACTACATCATGCCATGTGGTGTTGGTTGGTGCTTATAGAGACGGGTGCTGATATTGACCAACTAGGGCTAATATAGAGACGGGTGCTGATATTGACCAACTAGGGCTACTGTACAAGTTCTGGACGTTTTATCATACATAGAACCCTTCACCTGTCCCATAAATGAAAACCCAATGAGAAATCTTGTGGCTCTTTGGGCAGGACAATAGGGCGATCACAGTGATGTTGTTTCACCATGCTTTTTGCACCTGTCTTTATTGTGCTATGTGTACCTGTCTGAGATGTAGATTGGGAATTGACTAGGGCACATGTCAGAGTAGGTTGGCATGTTCCTTGTGCTGCAAGCTTTCGAGCAGCTTGCTGCAGGCTTGGATGAATGGTGTTGACACCTCAGCCTGCTCCACTTGGATGCTATGGTGGTGTTGATCTGTTTTTGACTGGGATACAGGATGAGGTGTAGATTGGGAAGTGACTGGGGCGGAGTTCAGAGTAGGCTGGAATGTTCCTTGTACAGGGAACCAGTCCAAAGGGCATTACCCTATATTCAAATAACCCAAATGGGGTGCGAAACGCTGTTTTCCTTTCATCACCTGAGCGGACACGCAGAAGGTGGTAAGCGCTGCAGAGGTCCAGTTTGGAAAAGACCTTAGCCCCTTGAACTGCTTCAATGATATCCGTTATCAGAGGCATAGGATACTGATCTCTAATGGTTACCTTGTTGAGGCCTCGGTAATCTATGCATGGCCGGAGTTCGGAAGAGTCTCTCTTTGGAATGAAAAATAGAGAAGCACCTGCAGGAGATCGGGATGGCCGGATACGGTCGTTTTCTAAGTTTGCATCCAGGTAAGTCTTGAGGGCCTTCTTCTCAGACAATGAAAGGGAAAACATCCTGCCAAATGGAACTAACGCCTCAGGTACCAAATCAATGGCACAGTCTTCTGATCTGTGGGGAGGTAATTCCTGTGGTATTTTCTTCACAAAGACTTGATTGAAAGAGTCTAATTCTGTAGGAATATGGTGAATACCAAGGGCCTTTTCTGGTTCTGCAGCAAGGGTTTGAACTGTACTGTACTGTGTTTTGTTCAGGCAATGTCCCATGCAATAACCGGAGTTGAATTCCAGCTGATTTTGGGTACAGTCTATTCGAGGATTGTGTTCTCTTAGCCATGTTATGCCCCAAATAATGGGGAAGTGAGCTGCTGAAATGATGTCGAATGTCAGTCGCTCTGTATGTTGAATTATGGTGACCTGTGGTTTCAGTGATGGGGTCCGAACTGAGGGGGGTCCATCGACCCCTTCCACCTTTTGTCCTTCGATTCTCTTTAGGCGGCGGAGGCCCACCTTATCGACCCAAACCGTATCCACAAATGTACCAGCTGCTCTGCATTCCAGAAGTGCCAAGGCTTCTATCTTGTGGTTTCCAGAAAGAACCTGTATGGCTAACACCATGAGTCTGGCATCCTCTAACCTGGGTGAAGAGGCCACAGACAAAGACAAGAGTAGCAAAGGGACTGGATGAAACACCTCGGTATCCCATCCCTTCTTGTACCAAGGTCTTGCATTTCCCGAACGCCTGGGTGGTACATCACAGCATTCCCCTAGGAGATGTCGGTCTGATCCACAATAGACACATAACCCCAGGTCCCTTTGTCGTTTTCTTTCTTCAGGTCTGAGTGGTGACTTGGCTACATCTATCTGTATAGGTTCTTCTCGAGATGTAGCAGACGTTGTCTGAGGAGGGAGGTCTGCGACGGGAAAACACCCCTCTGGTGTCTTCTTTCCAAACGGCGTTCTTGCATTCAGTATTCAATCTGTAAGGCTGAAGACAACAGGTCTGAAAAAGAAGAAGGTCTGGGGGTTCTTGTTAACTCGTCTTTAATCTCCTTCAGTCCTCGGCGAAATATGGCATATTGAACCTGTTCCAGCCATCTGGCTTCCGCTGCCAGCCTCTTGAAGGTAGTTATGTAGGTTAACAGGTATGTAGACCCTTGGCGAACGCCAAATAGGTCTTTACAAGCTATGTAAGATATCTCAGGCTGCTCAAAGGCCTGTTTGAGGTGAGCAATATGAAACCCCCATAATCCTGCAAAAGGGGACTGGAACCTGTTACCAGAGGCATGGCCCAAGCCACAGTATTTCCCGTCAAGTTGGAAATCACAAAACCGACTCGGGCATGCTCAGAGGTATATGTTGTGGCTCGAAATGTAAAATGAATCAAGCAGGCGTCAAGAAACTCTTTCAGTTTTTTGGGTGTACCATCATATTTTCCAGAGGGTAAAGTCATGGGGGGTAATTCAGCGGGTTGTCTCTCTTGGGTGGTGACTAACTGTCGGAGCACAGTGTTCTCCATTTTAAGGTTCTGCACCTCCATTGTCAAGCCTTGAACTGCCGCCAACAGCTCCTGTACCTGTTCCGCCGTGGCCATGGCAATAACTGGGCGTTGCACTCTGTCAATTTCGGTTTTCTCTTACCCAGAGTCACTGACTTCTCCCTGCTCACCTGTGTCAGAAGATTCCGTGTTGTAGTCTTCCTTTAGGGATCGCCTCCAGGTATTGAAGTCTCGTGTTTTTTTAGGAGCGATGGTCTGCCTCGAAAAGAAGCCACCGTACCCTTGTGACCCCCTTCCGGGACAGCCGGATGGGGAAAAAGCCTATTGGCACAAAAAAAACCATAAGATGGTGACAGGAAAGGAAGGTGGTTCATATCACTCAGAAGCGGAAGAATGCAGGAGAACCCTGTGGTTGCCGGGGAATCCGCGGAAGGCAATCCAATGGAGTGTTAATGGTATGAAGATTGAATCAGATTCCAGAAGAGATGAATGCAGCCCGAATTTCAATGAGGTCAGACCAACCAAGGTAAGCACCCCACAGTGAGACTGGGGAATCCAAGGGTACGCAAGCAGCAGGCAGAGAGAGCGGAGGAAGAAATATAAATAATCAGACTTGCCAGCGCTGAGGGAGCAGGCAAAAACAGGAACGCCGCGCAAGATGCAGTGAACAGAGTAGCGGAGATGAAAGGTAACAGAGGAGTGGAACAGAGAAAAGGAATAGGCGCGCCGAGAAGGGGGTGCCGAGTAAAGAGAGGAAATTCACGTTTGTGAAAGAAAAATAGAACACTGAGCGTCGAGGTGGCAGTACGTAAAGACACTGCTGTTGCAACGCATCGGGCTGCCAGAGAGGTACTGGATTTGAACCTCCGACGGCGCCGACTGGTCACAGAGACTAGACCGTGCGTTGCCTGCGTGTGAATACGTGATGGAACAGTCAATGGTGGCGGCCTGCCTTCCACCTTTCCCATAGCTTCCATTCCCCCGGGTGCAAGGTCAGAGTAGGTTGGGATGTTCCTTGTGCCGGGAGTTTAGAGCAGCTAGCTGCAGACTTGGATGAATGGTAGTGCCACCTCGCCCTGCTCCACTTGGATCCTATGGTGGTGGTGGTGTTGAGCTGTTTTGGACTGGGATACAGCAGGATGAGGTGTAATGAGGTGTAGATTGGGAAGTGACAGGGCCGCAGCCCAGAGTAGGTTGGCATGTTCCTTGTGCCGGGTGCTTGGCTGCAGACGTAGGTGCAGAGTTGGTATAAGCCACTTTGCACACCATGGTGCTGGCAAGGGTGCAGTTCAGGGTGGGCTGGGGATTGAGGAGCTGGTTGGGGTGTAGGTGGTGCAGGTTAGGACACACCAGCCTGAACGTGTGAACGTGTTCACCCAGAAAATCAAGTGTGTACTTGGCGGGAGGCTCTGAGGCAGTTAAGGAGCACCTTTTTCCATCAGGTCGCATGGCGCCATCTTGAAAGGAAATGAATATTCATGACAATCATGCTGCAAAAGTATTGTGAAATATTTGCTTTGCCATGAAGTGAGGGGAATGCGATACTAAATATTACACAACACCGGCGTGTATAGATTGAAATGTAGTGACATTATAGGTTATTTATAACGCGCTTAATACCGAGAGGTTTCTAAGCACGGACTCGGGGTTCGAACCTGTGTTGCTCCGTGAGCAACGTTGCCCCTGAGCTATCCTCCCAGTGCTAAAGCTTTATACGAGAAGCCTTGGTCCTCGCATAGTGGCAGGCATAGTGGCAGGCATAGAAATATGTTTTGCCACCTCCGGATTCTTTTCAGCAGAACTTGGATCTTGTGTTCAACGTTCAGCCAAGCATTTAATGACCTGGCACCAGCAGAACACAGCGTGATCCATGCCAGGGAGACAGCTAAGATCCCCGAATAGCCAACTGGAGCAAGCCTTGGACCACAGCCCGCTTCAAACCCCCTCACTCAGGAGCGGAAACACAGCATGCGGCTAGAACTAGCTTCCGTGGTGGTGGAAAAACTGCAACTATGCGGTTATCATGGAATCCAAAACTGTATATTCACAAATGTACCTTTTTATAACCCATTTCTACGCCTTGTCTTTATAGGGGTACCCCCTCATAACCGCACTACACCAGCCCGTTTCAACCCCTACCCGAAAACCGTACCAGTGCTCCTTGCTGGGTTTTCTGTATACATTTGCTTTTGATTTCGAAATACATTTTTGTGATCAGGGAAATTTTGCTCCATTTCCTTTAAATAATTTTCACCAAAAACACATGAAACCCCAAAAATACACAAACTCACTTGAGAGGAAATCCACTGTCTAAAAACCTGAATTGGATGGGAACTGCCCTCCCTTCCCCTTGGCCAGCTCCTCCTCTTCCCTTGTGTCTGTGTCCCTCCCCACGTGACATGAGACATGTGACAACACCACAGGCCGATTTACAAAAGCGTTTCCCAATGGGAATTCCCCATTGAAAAACGCTTTGAAAATCAGGCCGCCTAACTCTATAAAGGTGCTGGACCTATAAAAGAAGCTTGTACAGAGAATCGAGGAGCCAGCCGCATTATTGGCAAAATGCCTTTTTGGATAATGTATGTATTGACTATCATCCATATGGAGAGAGCCAACGTAGGCATACATGCCAACATTCGGCAGTGCCTGCGAGGGAGATTTGTACAGAGAAATCGGGAAACAACAATTTCCCCATAGGAATACAATAGGGAAATAATCATTTTAGGCGGGAGAATGTGAAAAATAGCTGCATTTTTCACTAAAAAATCGGGAATCTCCCGCCTAAATCGGGAGGGTTGGCATGTATGCGTAGGGTTCCCTCTTCTCATGCAGAGTGCAACTGAGATCGCCCCAACGCAAGCAGAGCTGGCACCCCTCCACCATTTTGAGTCTGCAGAGATGGCATCTGTAAGTAAGTGCTTCCGCCAGGCTTCAAGGCTCCGGGCCCATCCTTCACCCAAAGCCAGGAAAGTTCCCTCCGTGCTATGCAGCTCGAACAGCGCCACTGCGAAAAAGGTACACTTCTAAACAATCAGGATCTGTTTAACCTTCAACCCATCTGCCGGCTTCTAATTATTGCTAATGTTTTCAAAAAAGCATGCCTGCCCACTTTGCCACCTTGGGGAGGAGTTCCAGAGATCCAGGTTTCCAACAGGCACGGTTGCGGCCTGGCAGAGGTCCAGAATCAGTCCTGCTGTCAGTGCTGGGGGCTTTATAATACAAAACAACGCGCTCTGTGCAGCCTTTCACATTCCAAAAAAGGACCCTATATCCCAGGCCAGACGCATAGCCCACTGGCTCCCAGTCAAGGAATGGATCCATTTCAAAATTCTCACCCTTATGCACAAATGCATCAATCTCTCCGCCCCATCCTACCTATCAGAAACTATATCCAAAAAGATCTCCGCCCACCCCACTAGGAGCCACCATGCTAACCAACTCTGTGTACCTTTCATATAAAGAGCTAACATCGGTGGCATTGGTTTCCCCTACATAGCACCTAAACTCTGGAATGCCCTCCCCAATGCACTCAGAGCTGAACCTTCATTTCTCGGATTTCGCAAAACCCTCAAAACCGCACTATTCATATAACCCTCACCACACTATAGAGCCCAGCTTACCCATTAGCCACTCTATATACATGCTACATGCTAACTGCTATGTATTCTGTAACCCCAAGATGAACCATAAATGTAATTATATACTTCCTCTGTACCCCGTCTGTAACTCCAAGAGGAACTGTAAATGCAAATATCTATGTAATTACTAAGCCTTCCTTTGTAACCAGCAATGTCTTAAATATGTAACAGCGCCACGATGTCCTTGGGCTGATGTGCGCTTTAAAAATGTGAATAAATAAATAAATAAATAAATAAATAAAACTCACGCTTGGGGCCTGATGGCAATGTTGTTCTTTTGATGTTACTAGACCTCTCGGCAGCTTTAGACACTATTGATCACTCTATCTCATTCTAATGCCCAAGTGGCACTGTGGAGTCACGGCACTTACCTGGTGGCAGCACTTTCTGTCTGAAAAGGCACGACCAACCTTCCCCTCCGCCACATTGTTCCAAGACTCGCCCTGTGGCATTTCACGAGGATTCTCACTGCGTGATCAATACTTTTACATGAGGCCTCTCTGGCGTGGCCGCAGGGACCAATGGCTGACATTTCCGACCATTTGCTGAAGTCACCCAGATCCTGCTCTGGATAGATTGGGGTCTGGGATAGGTCTGCAATCGTTGTAGGAAGTGTGTGGAGGCCACAAGTGGCAGATACACAGTTATATGCGTATGCTAAACTTTAATAGACAAGGGCAGAGATGGGTTCAGTGATTGTACGAATGTAACCTAACTATGTTGATGAATGGGAGAACGCACAGTGATATCCCAGGTGGTTTTAAATGGTACAGTGGTTGAAAGACAACTACCTTGGATTATTATTGATATGATGTGATATGTCATTTATAATGCGCCTGTACACAAGTGTTTCTAGACAAGACAAGGAAGGGGAGACAAAGGAAGGACTAAACAAACAATCTGACTAGGCCTTGTGTCATTTAGATCGTGCAAGTGCAGGGGGAAGTGAGAGGGGAGAGTACAGTAAGCAGAGCTCAAGTAAGTGCCGCCGGGGAGGCCGGCTCTAGTAAGTGCAAGGAGAGAGGGTACTGTAGGGTTGCAGATACAGTCCCTAAGTACGCGGTAGGCCCTGAGGCAGTGCATGGGGCTGCTCATCAAGGAGCCTGGTGCCCATTAGGTTCAGAGGTTGGCCAGGTAGGTTCAGAGAGTGGCCAGGTATTTTGGAAACAACCAGACGGCAGCTAGGAGGGCCATTGCTAGGTTTGTATAATATCCGGGGCTAGAGCCTATGCCATGGCAGCTTTAGACATCACATATCTATATCATATGAACAAACGTGCCGCGTCGCGCTTTCGATCGTTAATATTGCATACTATAATGCTCATACTCATTTGAAAATACTGCTAACATCTAGCTATACTGCCACTCCAAAGTGTGCACCTTCATCCAGTAGTGCTATGTAATGCTTTATGAGGTTATATAAGAGAAAGAAAAGCCTTTGGACAGGGCAGCCAAAGACTTGCTGTGGATAGAGGGATTGTATTTAAGCAGCAGCTGGAGAGCTACCTGCTTGCCTCATTAGCCACACAGTCACTTGCTGCTGGTTGATGGGCTGACAAACTTTCAGGGGCTAGCTAGTGGGCTTAAAAAGCGGTCAGATATAAATAATTTAATTATACAATGTCGCGAGCATGCGCAGTGGGCCAGTCTGAACTTGACCTGGGGGGAATTGTGTGGGTTCCCGTATGAGAACATTTTAGAACCTAGTCAAAATCACACATATTTCAGCATTTTGCACAAATAACCAGAAAGGTACATATGTTTCTAAGTGATCTGAAGGGCTACCAAACCGAATACTATACCACTAATAAGCTGCGGCCAGCGCCAAGCAGGCGGGATACAAATACCCAATATAACATAACATTACTAACAAATTAAAAGCATTTTCATTCTCAACATAGCTTTTTAAACAATTACTTTTCTGGATTTATTCCATTACCATGTAAATTGCATTTAGTATAAATGCAGTATGGAGAGAACATACTGTGGTGTAAATGAAAGACGCATTTCCAATTCCAACATAGATTAGCCAATTGTTAATACATTTTAATTCAAAGATAGTTAATACAAAACAAATACGATTCTTTGCAACAACTGTGAACTGTACACAGATACTGAATTGGGTTCGCTATGGGAAAAATGTTCCCACACTGAGTGAAGCGAGGGAGCCATACTCATCTCCCAAGTCAAAACAACACATTTTACAGGTTTACAGGAAGGTATAAACACAACATCTCACAACAGTCTCCTAAACTGCTGAGTTGACTTTGCAACATTCTGCTGTAGGATACCCCGCTATTCCCGCACCCGGCAAACAGTTTTGGCCTGCTCACCGCTCCAATCAAGGCTGTGTTGAGGGGGTTACATTAATAAAGTTCTCTTCTCATTTTGTAGTTAACAGCACTTGATAAATGTAAATTATCGGCTTTGAGGTTATTTTTTTGTCAAAATAATCCTTATCAGTAGCTTCTGAAATTAAAGCATATTGCTAATTTGGACAATATGACCAAATATGCACACAATAAAAATAAAAACAATTGTGAAACTTTTGCAAAAACACAGTTGGTTTCAGTTAGCAAAACACAATCACCATATTTTTGCAATGAGCTCCACAGTCAGTGTTTTCAAAGAGACCTTTTTCAAACAGTAGTTCTACCAATTACATCTGTGACGAGATGTGTTAAGGTTTTTGACTTCCATACTGCTCTCAAATCCCGTCTTCGCCACTTAATCAATGTGAGTGCTCCCGGGCAAACCCCTTTAATCACACTATGCCTTATCTGCTAAAATTAGAAGGCTCTACAGTGTGTTCAGCTCACACTGTCTGCTACTTCCAAAAAAAGCCTCACTCCTGATATTGCCACATAGGTAAACATTAATAGTGGCAATTCATACACTGGACTTCACAGTGTATTACTCTAATACCTTACGCATGGCCACATGTTTTCAATTTAACTTCTCATGGCAGCTTTGTATACTAAAGACTCATTCTGTGATATGACTGATGCCAATATTTAAGCAAATTAGGGGGACCCACACATCTTTTGCCACCAAGGGCCCTGCCAATCCTAGGGCCGGCCTGTGTAAAGTGTTTCATTGTTAGCACCTGCTGCATTGGTATGCATACAGTTTGCGGCAATTGAAATCATGATAGGGTGTTGTTAGTACTTTCATGTAAGGGCCAGGGAGTGATTAGCAGGGCATGGGGACAGGAGATGACAGCTCCTTCTCACACAGCAAGTTAACAGCTTTTAACATTAAAGCATTTAGGCTGCACTGAATAGTCTCTTTAGAATATATAAAGAAGTTAGGTGCACGCACAAGTAAGTTCACCCCTCCCCCTGCAGTCTCTAAAGATAGCTCCTCCAAGTTGAGCACCTATGCTATTGAGAAAAAGAAGTAGCGCACCCTCGGGACACCTACCTAGCCACGTAGGTGGGGTGGGCGATGTACCATTCGGGGGGCGAGTAAAGTCTAAAAGGGCCAGGTGGGTGGTTTGGGAGAAGAAAAAGGGGGAGAAGGGAATTTAGGAGGGGAAACGAAGGAACAGGCCAAAAAATAGGGGGAAAAAAAATAACGCAACTCCTCCGCTTCAGCTTCTTGGCCTGTACTGCTGCTGGGCTGTGGTTGTGTCCGCACTGTGTGGACCTGCCGGCTAGAAGCGAGCTGCCTGCTTGCTGCCTTGCACTGCACGCGACCGCACGTGATATAGAAGCTCTGGTTGCAAGGACAATCAGCAGCAGCTTCCAGCTGCCTGTCCCTTCGCCCTCTCCTCTAGGCCTAACCACCAATGAGAGACCTGGTGGGGAGGGCTTATCTTCAAATTTCAAATTTGCACATTAGCGCCGGGCAGGCAGGGCCTTGGCCACACCAGCAGGCTGCTGTGACAGTGACTCGTGGTGCCCTGTTGGTGGCCAAGGCGGATCAACTGTCAAGGTGATACTCTGGGGCTGGAGAGAGAGACAGTATGTATCCCAAAACAGAGGGCTATTCATACTGCGTCTTCTCTCTGGCCCGGAGGAGGCACAGCTCAGAATTCTTTCTCCCAGCGGGTGCCTAGGCACCGAAACACCCCACATACTCAGCGCCCCTGAATGTCGGGAATCGGGGCCAGTGGTGGAAGTGGAAAAAAGGAACTGGTGGTACTCTGCATCCAAAATGGAGTGGGTGGAATGGTGGGACTGATGGGGGTTATTGGGGAAGGGACAGGGTGTGGCTGGACCTTTGGTTTGTAATGTTCAATGGCTCTTCTTGCATTGTGTCCAGACTGGACATTGGCTGGAATAATAAACTATAATGGCACTAGATGTGTCCCTGACAGAAATATCAAAACAATATATTCATTAGTGGAAATATTTGATACAACTCTGCATGAAAACTAAACAAGATACTATTTGACATACAACTCTTTAGAAAATGTTTATTAGTGCTATCTGTGAATCATCACTTAAACTAAACACACAATAACACATATAGTTTACACATATGTTGATTGGCAATAAAATGTGAACTGCAGAGGGCTCTATACATTGTCAGAAGGTAAACATGCCATTTTTCTACATGGATAGTACAGGAAGTTAATCCTTCTATGACAGGGAACAGTTTAATGTTAATTCTAAATTACTGTATCTTTTCTCTTAATGAATACTTTTATTTGTCAGTAACAGTAAATGAGCAATACAGGAAGCCAGTTCTCAAAGCAAACCCATAACCGCTCCTTAAACTCAATACACTTTGTAGTTGCCAGTAATCATATGGTAGAGTCACTTCAATTGAATCCAAACATCAGCAAAGACAAAAGATGTAGCTTTTGTGTAGGCATGGGACAGGCATCTGTCAGACACTGTCATAATGGTACTACCTGACCATAAAATGCAACCGCTGGAACATGGTGTGATTATCTAGGCATATGTGTGTCTGGCATATGCCTACCTAATACCTATACACAAGTCAGAACCGTTGACTTTGTCAAAGTTTGTTTAAACAGGACAGTGCAAGAAACATATATAAATCAAGTGGTTGAAGGCACATTTGTGTAAAACATTTTTATTAAGCCTGTATCACTTTTGCAACTGCAATTAGGCCATCCACTATTAACTCACAGAAGCCTACTTAGAAAGAGTGGCATGTCCAGGGAGTGGCCTGGGGTGGCACGTGCTAACACTGGAATCTGATTGGCCACCCCAGGTGCCATCCCGTTATCTTAAACTATGATCATTATGTATGTGCGCACTCATACTTCATGTCACCCCTGCATAAGTCAGCGCCCTACTTGGGCCACCTCTGACAAAAGAGCCTGGACATGCCACTGCTTAGAAATAACAGTGGCAGGAATGTGTTTGATGTTATTGCTTGATAGAGATAGCTCAAAGGAGCTCCCAGGAGGATGTGTTTTGGGCAGGGAGGGAGGAGCCCATAGTCGGTGGGAATGGTCATAGGGATTAAAAGGGCTATGGGCAGTCAATGGGCTGGTAAATAACTAAATCCCACCCTCAAATTGTGTGTCGCTCCTCACATGTTCTCACCTTCCTAGCTTTGCTCCAGTATAATAATTATGCAATATAAACACCACCTAATAGCCAAAACGAATACAGATAAGTAAAACTACGGCACCAGTAAAGCTGTTGTTAGGTGTCCCTCTTTTAATCACCCCTCTGCTTCTTTGCTGTTCTGATGAGTCGCTATCCTCTTGTCCTTGGCTCCCTTGGGAGCTGCTCCTATGGTCCACCCCTTCTCTGATTCTTGACTCCCTGGTCAGTCGCTATCAGAAACAAACAGAAGCAAAAGGCTTCCATTTTCTCTGTGCTGTTTCTGCTTGAAGTGCACTTTGAAGGCCTCAAATTGCCACTCTTGCATGGTGTGTCAACGCAATCAAGTCTGCCATTGATTTCAGAAAGATATGGTAACAATAGCCATTTGTACAATAGCCGTTTCTAACTCCCACCCTAAATGAAAATACATTGCAGTACACAACCTGTGCACCAAAGAAAACACAGGTTAGACGATGGCACATACAAAATCTGGACGCGCATATATGCACTCAATTTCCCTCAGCACCAAACTAATCCACCACAGATACACCAGCATAAGTCCCCACACTCCTTAATCACCACTCTGACGGCCCTACCGACAACCATATGGACAATTACCTTATCAACCAGTAGTACACATTAACTACTCCTCCAGATAGCTCACAAAATATCTAAAATGTAAACCACAACGAGCGACATCTTCACATCTGCACACTGAACATTGTAACAAGCAATCTTGCCCTGGTTCCCCACTAATGCACTAGTCTCATACCCCACTGCGGAAAATGACAGCCGGTGTGCTGTGAAAGATGCAATACAATAGCGTAGCAGGACATAGCATAGAGTTTCACTGATTCTTCTGTGGGGTAGTTCTCTGCACAGCCCAACCAACTTCTGTGACTGGCAGCAACAGGGGAGAAGATTTAAAATGGCTCTGCCACAGATAGTGTAACAAAGATTCTAGTGTAGTGGACTGACTGGCTGCTGAGACGATTGGACTGAGGGAGGGCCAGTGCACCAATCAGGCCCTCTAGGTGACAGCTTTGGGATGCACTAACAGAGAAGCACATTGAATCTGTCTCATTGCAAAGGTGTCCTTTTTTCAAATAGTGTGATTAAGTTTTCAAAAAGGACTCCACCCTCTGACTTAACTGCAAAAATGGATTAAATAATTGACCGGGATCACACACAGTGGTCGAAGTGGGCAGGAGTGGTATAGGGGGGGTGCGCCTCTACTTTTTTTAATGAAGTTTTACTGTTGCTATACTTTTATTTGAAAAAGAAACCGTTCCGGAATGGTAAAGGAAAGTGTAGGAAGCAGTTGAAACTTGCACTTCAGCTCAGCGCACTGCACTGAATGTTCCCGTAAAGAGAAGGTGCATTTGTTTGAGGGTTTGTATTGGGCCTTGCAATGGGGCATGGCGGTGGCGTTTGTGAGGCGCGGTGCAGGCCAGCAGGGAACATAGTTTCACTACTTCTTTTCACACACGTTGGCTAAATAGTGAAGCTGGGATTATAACCCACTCTGCAAATGTGACCACATACTTTACAAGCTTCGCCTGGGACAAATCTAGAAGTTTTGGATTTCAAGGCCTACAATAATACTGTCTTTTAGAGCTTACAAAATACACAAATTGCCTAGTAAAGCCACATGACAACATGCAAATGCTTGTGGCTTTAGTTTTCACATCCTGAATGGTAAACTATATGTCCCAGAATGCAAGATAATGCTAACTTCAACATTCGATTTAACCCCACTGTACTTTCAGCGATTTAAGACGCACAATAACACAACATTAATAAACTCACATGATATGAAGATTCGTGGTCACAACCCCCCCTGCTCTGATGATGTTGAGAACATTTGATTAGTGACATACGGGAACTTTATTTTTTTGCATGTATATAAACAAATCTTTAAAGCCTTGAAACACTTGTGTATAGGCGCGTTACAAATGCCATATCATATCATATCATATCATATCATATCATAGGGTGCTTTATGTTTCTCCCTTTAACCATCATAGATCTGCAAGGTAACTGGCGCTTTGTGAGGTCTTTCAGTAGGAAATGTGCCATCATGCAAATGAAAGGCTCTGCTGCTGATAACACACGTGTTTGCGAGGTCAGGAGGGTGCTCAGCTTGCACGGACGCTCTATGTGTGTCTATGCCTGGCCGTGACTTGGGAAATCGGCAGTGCCTGAGTGTCCGGTACGTGCTCATTTCTACATATGGTTACAACCAAAGGACCCAGGGCTAAAGCCCCTCCAGAGATCCCCTAGTGACGCCTCTGGTGGTAGAACATTGCAGCTAGTGGTAAGTCCAAATACATTTAGTGACCATATGATCCTGAAATTGAGCTTGGATATGGATCTACAAAGCGGACAACATCTAATGATAGGGGATGTGGATATAAACAGTGGTGGAAACAGGATATCCTGCACTTCCTGTAATACGGCTTATATGAGTTTATGAAATTGAAATACACACTTGCCCTCATTACAACCCCTGCGCTAAACCATGGCGCTATTAGCACCATATCTGGTGCTGGTGTTGTAACGAGTCCGCCATGGTGGAATGGGGAAATACCGCCCCATTCCAAGGTTGGTGGGGCGGTATTTCCCCACTTCACCATGGCCCTTCCCCATTCCCATTTTCGCCCCACAGGGCTCAATGGGACTGGGGAAGGCGCTAAGCGGTATCGTAATTAGCACCGAGGTCCCTTTGCGGCACCCTACTTTAACGGCTGGTAAAACCAGCCGTTAAGGTCGGGTCACGCAAAGGGACCTCGTAATCAGGCGTTAAAGGTTTAACGGCGCCGACACCTTTTACGGCGCCGTTAAACCCTTAACGCCAGGGACGTAATGACCCCCACTGTCTCGCTGCACTGTCCTGCAAATGATTTATTAACTAGTAGAGAATATTACGAGTAAGGATCCCCATGAACACCTCATGAACATTATTGAAAAACACAGAGCCAACACCTGTTTCGACCCTTTGGGTCTTTGTCTAGGCTGTATAAATAGTATTAACACATAAGACCATATTTATACATTGTCCTTCCAAAACGTTTCACATTGTTTTGTGTGTTTAGTGTACAATTGTAAGATGTGTACATTGTTAACCCCAAATCATTGATGCTGGATATGCACACCGGGGATACTAATTGCAATGTAGACCCAAATAAATCATAATAACAAGAAATGCACCAACAAAAGACAAACACAGGCCAATAAACCCATAAAATAAGGCATCAAGAATATTTGGAAATAAAACAAGGTACAAAGAGAGAAGCACACAAATCAAAAAAATGAGTGTGCTTATCTGCCTACATGGATAGAGCACAACAGCAAGACAATTGGCATATCAGACTGGTTTTAGGGCAGGTTTAGCCCCCATCCATAACAGATTGACTCTTGATGTCTTAATTAAAGCAGATACTGTACGTGGCTTTCATCGACTTCCGAGCCGCATTTGACTCTGTTGATTTGACAGCTACCCTGACAAAAATTGTCAAAGTGGGGTGCCCCACTAGACTTGTTCCATGTTATGGTCCAACTGCATGAGGGAACCAAAGTGAAGGTGAGATTGAGTAGCAGGGGCACCTGTACTAAAAACATCGACACCTGTAAAGGTGTGAAACAGGGTCGTGGTCTGGCGCCCATGCTGTTTCATTTATACTCGGCAGATCTACCTGTAGATTGATAGAAGTGAGCAATTGCTCCCCTAAACGTTGTCACATGCATGTTGTCTGGTTGTCGTACGCAGACGATGTTATATTGTTGGACCACACTTGTGTTTGTCTGCAAAGATCTATGGCTAAACTTAGTAGATATGCCCTTCAGAATGGTCTGTACCTCAGCATTGATAAGACAAAGTACAGGCATACAGGTAAAAACACAAAGATAAAGCACTCGATGGGAATCATGGAGGGACCCATTGAACAAGTACAATGGCCCTCATTACGATACTGGCGCTAAACCATGGCGCTATTAGCACCATGGTTGGTGCCGGTCTCGTAACGAGTCCGCCAATGTTCAATGGGTAATTACCACCCCATTCCAAGGTTGGCGGGGCGGTAATTCCCCCTTCCTCCATGGCCCTTCCCCATTCCCATTTTTGCCCCATAGGGCTCAATGGGAATGGGGAAGGCGCTAAGTACGGTGCCGCAAATTGCGGTACCGTACTTAGCACCAAGGTCCCTTTGCGGGTCCCTACTTTAACGGCTGGTCTAGACCAGCCATTCAGGTCGGGTCCCGCAAAGGGACCTCATAGTAAGGCGCTAATGGGTTAACGGCACCGCAGCCTTTTACGGCGCCGTTAACCCATTAGCGCCAGGGTCGTAATGAGGCCCAATGTTATAAATATCTGGGACTTACAACAGATGAAGCGAATCGCTACGAAGATCTATTGCAAGACAACAAAAAAACCTCTTGCTGTTAACCTACATGGAAAAAGGATAGGTGCACGCAAGCCTGGATATAGAATGAAAGAGCTGGCCCTACTCTATAAAGAGTCCTTTCGCTCTACGATTGTATATGGGCTGGAAGCCGTTGATATGAACTCCTATAGATGGCTAAGGAAGGCAAGTTCTGTAGAGGAATCTTAGGCTAACCCCAATGTATTCCAGTAGAGGCCATCAGGCTGGAGCTCGGCACGGTCTCACTAGACGGTCAGATAGCTAGCATGAGAGGGCTGCTGCACATCAAAATGATGAAAGCTCCTCAATGCCCACTGCTGACCTTACTGGCAAAGGAAATGTTGTCCGGATCTAGACTGAAAACATTTAAGAACTTGAATGAAAACATGTTTAAATAAATTGTCTGGGAGCCTGATTGGGATGAGGTCTTTGCCATATTAAGGATAGCTTTTATGCAGTAGCACCTGGAGCGTTCCCAGTGCTGAATGGGATTATCAAATAAATGATCTCGGGCCCAAATAACCAGACAGACTCAAAGAATATGGCAAAATACTACTTTATTATCAGTTCAATAAAGTATGAAAGTCTGGTGAACAGATTGTAGCTCACATACTCTCAGCACATTTCCATTACACGAAAGGCTTTATACCTCGATATACTTCAAATATGACATCATCTTACATGGCAAATAGTCAAAACCTATCAGGTGGAGCGATTGGTTAAGGAAACATATATACATATATTTCATGTAAGTGTTAGTATCATCATTGGCTGCCCCTATCTGGTAGGCATGCCTTGAACAACCTCTAACTACGCTGCCCCCTATCTGGTAGGCATGCCTTGAACAACCTCTAACTACGCAAAATACTGATAATAACATAACAACAGCAGCTGATAGGTTTGTGCAACAATGTATGGTCCACCATCACAATGGCCCTCATTATTGGTTGGCACTTTCTTCCAACCTTGGACATTCGGCTTGTTAGCAGCACATAAGCAACGAAACCCAGGTGCAGGGGAACAACATCAGACAACTGCCTTTGTTAGCTAATGAGCCTACCATCTCTCATCAGTTAGGCCCTAAGCCAAGGCTTCCTCTCTGTAGTTGACCTTGCTGACTGTTCTCTTCCCCTGAACTATAAAGGGAGTGAAGGTACATTGCTATCTTCGTCTGTAAATTTACGAATAGGCATTGTCTTCTGGTCTCGTACCATGTGTGAAGAAGCCATGCTTCGGTCCAGTCTGTCCTTTTATTTAGTGCTATTTGATTCAATTATATTGGGTGTTATTACTCTCTTCAGCTTCTGGAGACTTGGTTGCTCCGCCTTGCATGTGCTTTCTTCATCTTTGATTGTTCAGTACATGGCACTCGCAAATGTTCACTCCTTTGCTTAATCTAAGAGAAATATGTTTTACAGACAGGGCTTACCTCTTTGACTTTTGTGCCTTGCAGTTGCTTCTTGCTGGGGCATCCATGATCCTGAGCCAAGCAAATATCGTTTGTCCGTGCACAGATCTGCATTCCAACACATGTCAACTCTTCAGCCTTGGTCTTTGTCATGCCACTCACCAGGTCTAGGAGGCGGTGTCATCGGTTTCCGGCAGGTCCCGACGTGGAGGCTTTACACCCTATGGCGCCTTACATAGACACGTCCAGTCTGGGTCTCCGGCTCCTTGGGCACCGCCATGATCATGGGTTGTGCATGCACCGACATCCGTGCCCGACTCTCCATGCATGCACAGTACGCTTGGCAACCAGGGCTTGTGCTCCAAGCCTCGCTTTGGACTCTGACCTATATCCGGGCTCCACTTGCAAGGAATCATTGCTTCTCAATGCGGTCAGTTCCCTGAACGTATTTCTCACTCCTGGCTAGCCTTGCTTTCCTTGTTCCTTGCTTTGGTTGTCCTGTTCCTTGCTGGTTGGTCCTTGACCCTTCTGGGCCAGCCTGTTTCCTTCCCTGGGTCAGGGTTGGGTCCTGGCCCCTTGGTTCTCTCGGTCTGGGTTTAAGAGGGGCCCCTAGGGGTCCCTAATGTCTATGGAAACAAGGCGAGTCACCACACACGATAGATACGCCAGACAGGAGGTTGTATTCCCAAAGCTAGGGTTTATTGCAAAGCAAAGGTCTCAGTTGGCCAACTCGGTCTCACGCCCCGCGACGTGTATCTCTAGACCTCGAGGGACGCAAGAAAGTGAATTACGCACATCAGTTACATATATATACAAAATGCATATCAAACAATCAGCTATGACATGTTTAACACCCCCCTTTTATTGGGTTTCTTTGAACTTGGTGTGATGATGGACATCTCCGACAACTATGACACCTTCAGACATCTATTCTAGTAACAATTTGCAATTTGTGAGTGCGGAGGCATCTTTCAGTTGTTTAATAGAACACAGCGCTTCTGTTCTTGGAAGCGAGCTACATACGGGGGGGAAGAGTTGCATTCCAGACCTTGCTATCTATTAGGTTCTATTCGTGTCCTGGGAGCCGACCCGCTCTAGTTTGGCTCAGCAAAGGGGGGCCGTAAGAAAAGCATAATTCAAGCCTTTAGCTGTATTATTCTAACATATTCTACCATAATAACGAGACTGGCTGGCAGCTGCGAAATGATTAAATGCCCTGCAGCTCTGCTTCAAGGCTACATTCGGGAGGGAGCCAGGCATTCTTCCTGGCGCTGCCTACGTTGTGTTTCAACAAACTCTTGTTATCCTCACAGCCCTGCGGCCTTGTCCTTTTTACGTGCAGACAACAATGTTTTACAGTCGAGCAGTGTAAGCAGAAAATATACTGCGAAGCAATAGGAACAGAAAGCAATGAGCAATGGTTAGAAAACAAAATGGCGATTCTTGTTACATCAAAATGGCCGTTCATTGGCAAACTCGAAAACCTATATTCTGTCATATCGTGCATGAGATGGTTGGCCCACGGCCACCAAAATACGTTTGCGGTCACACAGTAGAGGTATCCATTTTTCTAGACTGACAGGTTAGGTCTCAGTCCCCTGATTCTCTCTCTTTCTTTTTGGGGGATTCCCGCCTTCTTTCCCGGTTTCTTGATTTCCCTCTCGTGGTACCCCTGGGCCTCCCCTGGCAGTCACTGGGTTGTCTTCTGTCTGTCAGTCTTTTGTCATTGCCCTGTCGTGTGCCTTGCATGGTACCCTGCCTGGAACCTGTGTACCTCAGTCTCTTGGAAATCTCTGTTCTACATCTGCACTACAATTGGGCATCTTGGGGCTTTCTCTGCCAGTGCTTGCGCTGTCCTGACATCATGATAATCTGAGAAGTGCCGTCCCATGGCTTTGGGAGCCAGTCCAGCCCCATCCTATTTGAGTCAACCTGAAGGGTGAGTTGGTACCTTGCATTGCTTGTTCTACACCTCAAGTATATGTTGACAGACTGGTTGCCTCTCCACCCCCTCACCAGGAAGAACAGGTACCCAGCATTAACGAGATGCCTCATTTAACAGTCTTTCTCCTCGTGGCTTCTCGCTTACTATTATACGATGCCGACATCCATTTTCTCAACATGGTAGCTTTATTAGCGTTATACTTCCTACTTTAGCAAGCTTCAACAATGTCCTATCTACCTTACGTTTCTACTGCATCTCTTGTTACTTATCTTCTATGTGTATATGGTTTTCTTCATGTTATCATATATATTTACTTAGTCACTTTAGTCACATCTTCATCCTCTAGATATTCGTATATCGTTTCAGTGCGTCCACGTATCTTCTCTTCATGACATCACTTTGCACCTGTCAGACTTTACTTATAGTTCTTCCATATCCAGTGGTTTCTGCGGACTTCCTTCTATCACGTCAGATCGGGGGTAGATTTGGTAAGGTTGTCTCAGTGCATAACGCCTCTCATACCTTTGATGCGGTATTGGGATGATACCAGGTGTCATGCATAGTGCTTTCTTGCTGTTCTTCCAATTTGCCGGAGGTGAGGGGATGGGCTCCATGAGTGATGTGTACATCTGCTTCTCTACACTTTTATGAAGAAACTATTGAGTTGGGATTGGAGTATGAACTGAGACCATCTGGCTACCTTGAAAAAGGTAAATGAGTACCAAATGTTGTTGCATGTCTATTTGGAAATGCAATCGTATATTTGTATTTTTCCATCTCCTGCTGTTAGGAGATTTGTTTTGCTTCTTAGGTTAGGACATCGTCCAACGTTGGCAGTTAGAGGCCCGAAGTTGGGCTTACCGTTAGAAAGAGGGGCATGCAGGATTTGTAAATTTAATGAATATTTGGTAACAAATAGACTTGTTTGAACCTCCTGTAAGAAATTGGGCCATGTGTGTATGAATAATTTGGGTAAATATGTGTATGATAATGATGGCATCAACTCTAATGAATTTTGGTCATGCTGCCTAAACCCAGAGAACGCTGCACTTAGAATTGCACTTTATGGAGTATAGAAGTAAGTTGTAAAGAGGATAATGCAGGAAGACGCCTGGGATTTTTTATTGGGTTTTATTAGTGTCTTGTTTAGGCTAGAACATTTATTTTATGTCTTCTATACATTTTGAATATTTTTAAATTGAATGTACTAATAATATGATTATTTGTTTTGCATACATAAATGTATCTAACTGCTATAGACGTTGCTATATATATTTTGACGATTTGAGAAGTTAAAGAGAACTGAAACAAATAAAAAATAAAAAAGTATTCTAAATATGACTAAAAGCCCCATTCTCAATCTGAAAAGGATGTGGGCTTTAAATCTGGTCCGGACCAATCCTCGATCCCTCCGTTTAAATCAGTAGCCAGTGTTTGCATTTCTAATTTAGGATGTTGGGTACAATTTTCTTTTGCTTATGAAAATTAACTCTCAGTAGTTTTTGCAACTATATCCTTTGGAGTATTGAAATGTAAATTCTCCTAAATGCCAACGTACCTCATCAAATGAATGCATTGTATTTAGAAGGCTAGAATCTTGCCTCCTATTGCGAAAGCATAGTTCTAAATCCCATGTCCGACGACGACTTCATTGGCTGCCTGTAGGGCAACAGAACTTCTTCCAGGCCATGCTCGTAACATGGAAAGTCTTTTTTCAACACGTTCCCCTTTCATATACTTCTCGCCTTCTACTTCCATGAAATCAATCTGTAGGTGTCGGGGACACCAAGTCCCATAGAGGGTCTGCATAGGGTCACAAGCACATATGCCACATTTCCAGGGGGCCACAGAGGAATCTGCAGACATCTGAGACAGCACCCCTCATACGGGAATGGAGTGCATAGGGGCAGCTAATATCCTCACCCTCTGTAGCACAAGGAACGCAGGTGCACTTGCAGGTATTGGAGACCACAATTAGCTAAATGTTTTGGGGGCCGCCTTTGCATACATGGGATGAGTGTACAGAGGGGACACTTCGAGGTAATGCTTGGTTACAGTTTCCCTCCCTACAGGTGAATATTTGATGATGCTACTTTTCAGAGGTGCACCCGGTGTTATAGATGTGCCTAAGCTCATCCACCAAAAGACAAGTAGGAGGAAACAGGGATTGTAAGAACACAATAGAGAACTAAAAAACTGGACCAAAAGTGGCAAATACTAAAAAGCTAGGAAATGTGTTCCCTCATCAAAACACCATCCACATTAAGAGGGTGTCATGCTCCACGTAGTCCAACGCAGACCATAACAAGCCCTGCTGCCACTCGGAGCACTTCTCTTGGGCTGTTGTGGGTCCCTGCACATGCATTGAGCTCTGTGGTGGATCTGCACCTGGCTCCTTTGCATTCTGCTTCTGTGCACAGCTATGCAGCGCGCTCCTAGAGCGCATCTTAACTGGCCCCAAACAGCCCTTCATGTATGGTAACTCTGATTGGGGGGGATCTAAGTCTTGGTTCCCCAAACACACTCCAGCAGTCTTCACGCTTCCCTCAGAGGATATCATGAATCAGTCCCTTAGGTCTGCACCTGACTGGTTACTGAATACATAAATTCTTGACCTGGTCTTGGAGAGGAACGGCAAAAAAGTTGAATCTATTACCATAGGCTAAATTCAAGATTGCTTAGCTTTTGCTTTGAGTGTAGAATTCTTTGATTATGCTCTACGTGGGCACTGAAGCTGTCACCCTGATGGAAAATCTTCCCACCGCCAACATGGCACCAATATCCTGAGTCTGGATTCAGCAATCACTGCTAAGACCCTCTCCCTGGACTTCATAGATGGTCTCTTTATGGGAAGAGGAAGACTGGGAAAAAGACATTGCGGTGACTGACGAACCTGCTTTACTGGCCGAGGGAATGTCCCTCTAGGTTAAGGTAGCCGCTGGTCACATGAATTTATTATGTGAAGTCTTAAGAAGGCTGAACAATTAGTGCACATCCTTAGCCTACCTTCCCTCGAGGTTGGTGTGAAAATCAACATTAACAAACGTCTGTCTGTGACAGAATGCCAGAATTTTCTTTGATTTTTTATTTAAAATGATGAAGATAAATCTGACTCTGAAAGTGAAATCTGCTAATCACACCCCACTTTCTTAATGATCCATGATCACAAGTAGAGCACAAACAAGTGCCTCTGCTGAGTCTGTCTACTGGCACTTCTCAGCAGCTGCCTTGTAGTTTGGCAACATGGCGGTCACAAAGAGACGTGCATTTCCTGCCAAAAAAGCTGATTGAACACAAGATTCTAGCAGGCAGGGTCCACCTTTAACTGTGGTCAGCTATGATCTGAAAATTATATAATTGTGTGCTCCCAGGGCCTGGTGGCAGATGAAACTCTAAATACAAGCCATGTCTGATTTTGACATGGTGGTCTCTGGGAATCTACAGTCATACTGGCCAAAATCTCCTGGTGCCATATTATTATCAACTTAGTTTCTAGTGACCCATCTCAATGACAGGGGCTAATGCATATCACTATCTAGAACTAGGTTTAACCCAAAACAATCGTCTGGGCAGAGCCCAGGAAACCCGTTTTATAATTTCTCTTGAAAGGCTTGCCGCCTTCACCAGAGAACAGAAAATCTCTCCAGGGGATTGGTTGGAAACCACTGCTGCAAATGCAATCCTTGTCTGGACAATGGAAAGCTCTCACCAGGGCGGGAATTCACAAAGACTCTTTGGTGCAGTGCAGAAAGAAGGGAGGCTAGAGCTTGAGTAGTGAGGAGAGAAGCGCCAGTCCACAGAAAGGTCCCACTATCTTGGATCGTTTTGGGCCCCCCACACTTCCCGTGCCCCCTCTCCATTTTATGTAGGCAAAGCACTCTGGGTATAACATCACCAGGCAAAAAGTCTCTGAAACAGAAGCCAGGTTTGAACCTCTTATCAAAGTCTAGAATGGGACCAATCTGCTGTAGCGGATGCCCTATTTACGGAGATGAGATCACTCCCTCTGGTGAATCATCTTTGAACTACTGAAGAGGGATTACACTTGGAACATTGTTAGGGGGCACAAGTCCTCTTCCACATAGATGAAGACTGAGTGTTCCAAGAAAGGAATTCGCCCTTTCCCTCAACCATCTGAGATGAATATTTGGGGTGATCTGCTGGCAGCACAAGGCCTACTACCAGCTGAGACCACTGGTACCCAGCATCCTGCTCACTGGAGGTGACAGCTGCTTCAAGTGCTATCTGTAAATCTTCCTGGCTGGGAAGAGCAGAACAAGGACCCACCTTTCACCTGGAGACTCTGGTGGGGTCAGCCAGCAACCAGATATCAAGCGCAAGTTCTGGTCACCATTGGTCCAATATGACCTGTTTTTGAGCTGACTCGACCGCTTCAAGACAATTTTCAAGCTGCTGTAAGCACCCAGAGCTGCCTTTAACGCTCACCACTTTTTGATCTGCTGTCGAGTCACTGACTTGACCCATTGACTGCCTGCACTTCAGCCATTTTCAATGCAGGCATGAGTGAAAGAAGAAGCCAGGCAAGAGTGGATGAAGAATCCAGGAAAGAGTGGATGAAGAAGTGCCCAAGAGTGGATGCAGCAGTGCCCAAGAGTGGATAAAGATGTGCCCAAGAGTGGATAAAAAAGTGCCCAAGAGTGGATGAAGCAGTGCCCAAGAGTTGACAAAGAACTGCCCAAGAGTGGCTGAAGAAGTCAGACACAAGTGGATGAAGAAGCCAGGCAAGAGTGGATCAAGAAGCCAGGCAAGAGTGGATGAAGAAGCCAGACAAGAGTGAATGAAGGAGTTCCTAAGAGTGGATGAACAAGCCAGGCAAGAGAGGATAAAGATGCCCAGGGAAGAGTGTGAACTGGATGACCTCCAAATAGCCCTTTAAGATGAGCAGCAGTACCCGCGAGATAGATAGGGATGCAGATTCATACTCATGCATCAAATAATTAAGACAACTCAATAGTTTGGCAAAGGGAGTCCGTTTAATCACAAGTTCATAAAACGGGGAGTACAACGAACATCAACAACCGCTCGATCTTCTCGCTCTCTTTACTTTTAGAAAAAACACAATATTTATATAAAAAACTTGTCATTGCTGACGTACAACCTACGCAGGTACTAACGTCATTCTACGTGGCAATCTTAAAAACCTAACATGCAACGTGATTGGTTATAGGAAGGTAACTTAACATAGGTACTATATCTGTATACAGTAACGGGGAGAGGAGATTGGATAATAAATGTCAGGTGGGGCAACTAAGTCCTCCCTTCAAAATGGCCACTATGAACGTCACTAAAAGTATGCCATTGGCTCTACTCACTATAGGACCCTAGATTACATGGTCCACTATGATTGGGTTGGCGTCAACCCCACTCATACTTTTCCACCTACGTCTAGCAGCACGCAGAAAGAACATCCATATGCAGAGAAGCTCGTCCGTACTCCATCTTCCCACCATTTATGCTACAATCAATCATCACCTCAGTGGTCGTGTGTCAATTACTGCTTTGTAGTTTAGCCTTGTATCTGTTCTGTACTCTGAGAACTTTTAAGAAGTATGGGTATGGCAGGGATTCATGCGTAGGTGTGATAGTTTCACTCTTCCAGCCTGCCTTTGTCACGTGACTGGACACCATGAAATCTGCTATTCTCCGTGTCTTTTCGTATATTTGATTTAATACTACCAGTCTTCTGATCTCTGTGGCTCATCTTGACCTCTTCTGAACAGGATCCTCTGTTCTTCTCTCCTCAATTGTATCCAATGTCGGCCTATTACAGTCAGATAAGACCTTGGCTTCTTGGCATGGTCATCCTTTTACTGAGTTTTATTCTGTCTTGATTCTCGATTTTCTTGCTGCGACACATTCCAACTGTGGCCTTTTGTAACCTTTGTTCATTCTGCTTATATGCATAGTGGACTTTCACCGATACATAAAGTGCTCCTTGAGGTATACATTTGTAAACGTTGGCGCTTGCCACAATCTATCGACTATAAAGCATAAGCAAGCGTCACAATTTCTTTGCTTTTTGCAGTTACTTGCATCTGTACACGTTTACACTAACTAAATATCTTCATCGTGTATATGGCATAAGTTTCTTTTTTTTTACCTCCATTTCTTCACCTTAGGCTCAAAATGTCATTTATCCATGGTATTTTCTCTATATTTAATCTCTTATCAGTATCCTTAGTTCATTATATCTTCTATATGGGCGTCAGTCCGATTACTTATGATGTCACCATTCATCTTCCTTCATTATCTTCTTTGCTTCTCAGGTATTTTATTCAATCAACCGTTGTATTGCTTAGAATGTAGATATGGCTTTTTTAATGGATACCTTACTGTCCAGGTTTTCTTAGGTGTCGGTATATTAACAGGTGCTGTTATGCTGATAGGTACTGGGCAGAGACAATATGCTGCTCTTTGCTGATTCAACTGTTCTTCATACGTCATATACTTTGGTGTGAACTCGATAGGTAATGGGAGGGGGGGAACTGGAGTAGGAACGATACTTGAAACTTCCTCTTCAAGTGGCTGAAGAAGTCACACAATAGTGGATGAAGAAGCCACGCAATAGTGGATGAAGAAGCCAGACACGAGTGGATGAAGACATTTCCAAGAGTGGATGAAGAAGTTCCCAAGAGTGGATGAAGAAGCCAGGCAAGAGAGGTTGACGAAGCCAAGGCAAGAGTGGATGAAGAAGCCAGGCAAGAGTAGATGTAAAAGCCAGATACGAGTGGATGAAAAAGCCAGATACAAGCGGATGAAGACATTTCCAAGAGTGGAAGTAGAAGTTCCCAAGAGTGGATGAAGAAGCCAGGCAAGAGAGGATGACGAAGCCAAGGCAAGAGAGGATGAAGAAGCTAGGCGAAAGAGGATGAAGAAGCCAAGGCAGGAGTGGCTGAAGAAACCAGACAAGAGTGGATAAAGAAATTCCCAAGAGTGGATAAAGAAGCCAGGAAAAAGAGGATGAAGACGCCAGGCAAAAGTGGCTGGAAAGCCAGGCAAGAATGCATGAGGATTCCAGACACGGGTTGACAAAGAAGTTCCCAAGAGTGGGTAAAGAAGCCAGACATGAGTGGATTAAGAACTCCCCAAGAGTGGATGAAGAAGCCAGGCAAGAGTGGCTGAAGAAGCCGGACACAAGTGGATGAAGAAGTTCCCAAGAGTGGATCAAGAGGTTCCCAAGAGTGGATGAAGAAGCCAGACATAAGTGGATTAAGAACTCCCCAAGAGTGGATGAAGAAGCCAGACATGAGTGGATTAACAAGTCCCCAAGAGTGGATGAAGAAGCCAGGCAAGAGTGGCTGAAGAAGCCAGACAAGAGTGACAGAAGAAGCAAAACACGAGTGGACGAAGAAGTTCCCAATACTGGCTGAAGAAGCAAGGCAAGAGTGGATGAAGAAGTTCCCAAGAGTGGATGAAGAAGTTCCCAAGAGTGGATAAAGAAGCCAGGCAAGAGCGGATGAGGGGCCAAGGCAAGAGTGTCTGAAGAAGCAATGCAAGAGTGGATGAAGAAGCCAGGCAAGAGTGGCTGAAGAAGCAAGACACGAGTGGACGACGATGGTCCCAAGAGTGGATGAAGAAGTTCCCAAGAGTGGCTGAAGAAGCCAGGCAAGCGAGGATGAGAAGCCAAGGCAGGAGTGGCTGAAGAAGCAATGCAAGAGTGGATGAAGAAGTTCCCTTACCCGCACCTTTATTCTCAGCTCTCCTGGTACATATCCGGCCAGTGAATTGACATGGACCAGTGCGCTCACACCCTCAGCTCTCAGGTACTGCCCTGCATAGCCACTGCTTCCACTGTGACCACAGTGAGGCACTGACCTCAACCAGTCCTCTCACCAATTAATGATGCTGTGCCACAGCAGTCATTTCAGCCTAGCCACGGTGTGAAAAGAAGTAACCTCTCTCTTCCCATCCAAGTACCCCAAAGCTGGGGACTATTTGAAACACCACATACGTGCCCTAGCATAGGCTGGCTTCAGCACTTCTGCCCTGGCTGGCAACTACAATCCCTCTGCACCAGCACACGACTCGCATATCATCTCAGGAGGATAGCTCAGTGGCAATGTGCTCACCTTGGAAGCAAGACGACACGGAGCAACACAGGTTCAATCCCCGGGTCCGCGCTTAGAAACCTCTCGGTATTAAGCACGTTATAAATAACCTATCATATCATACCTCCTGTAGCCCCCTACTCTGCTCCTTCATACCTGGGCATCTTCCCGTCCATCCTTTGGATCTCCTTAGGCAGCAGTATAACCCGATGCTGGCACTCTCTGACTTAAATGGTACCCATTCATACCCTCCTTTGTTTGAAAGCAACCTATTCCTTCTTTCCAACATTCATTTTAACGACCCTTATACCCGAAAGCAGGGATTCAATAGATCCATTACGCCACCCTTATGGTTGACAGTGCAGATTTCTACCCCTTTGTTTTCAAGTTTTTTTCTACTTTCAGGTGATAAAGTTTGCTTTTAGGAATAGGCATACAGTTTCTTTTTTTATAATTCCTTTCATTGATATTTGTAAATCTACAAAAGAAATACTGAACTACAAGTACCATAATGCAATTTAAGGTGCTCGTAAAAGCTAGCACTGGGTGGTTATTTCACACCAAACTTGAGAAAACCGGACATCTCTGTTTGCAGCCCATAGAGATCATAAGGCAATTGCCGTACAAGCATGCACCGTGTAATTCCTAACATGGTTAAGATGTGCAAACAAACATGCATTTTAAACACATTGGGCCTTATTATAAGATGTGCGGAATGGGTTTAACGGCACCGGTAATGGTGCTGGCACCGTTAAACCCACTCCGCACTATTACGAGGTTCCCTCGCGGGACCTGATTTATTTATTTATTTATTTATTCGCATTTGTTAAGCGCACAGAATCAGCCCTGATGTGGACGTCTGGTTTATCCAGATGTCCACAGCGGGTCCCGCGAGTGTCACGCTGCGCGCTCGCTCGCGGGCGCCACTTACCTGTCCTGGGGTCCCTGGTCCACGGCCACAGCGGTCTCCTCCTTCATGGAGGCTGTACCCGCGGTGGCGTCTCTCCTCACGCCGACCCGCGGTCCGGATGGGCTCCGTGGACGCCGCCATCTTGCGAGGATCTGCGCATGCGCGGATCGTCAGTATTCGACGTCCCGCGCATGCGCAGTGTCGGAACATGCGTTCCAAGCCTCGCTTTGACCCCGGGCCTTAAAAGAGCACCGCATACACAGGGACAACGCGTCTCAACACGGTTGTTACTGTGTATGCGCTGCTGGAGTCCTGGCGCCCGTGCCTCAGCCCTCCAGTTCCTTGCTCTGCCTTATCCTGCCTAGCCCTGCCTCTTTTCCTTGTCCTCTTCTTGCTCCTTGGTCCTCCTAACCGTTGCTTCCCTGTTTTGCTGGGTCCTTGCCTGCCTCCTGGTTTAGGGTAGGGGAAGTCCTGTCTGGGTTCCTAGGATACTTCTCTTCTTCTAGGAAGTGGGATTCCCCTGTCTGTCCTGCTTGTCCTTGCAGTCCGTTCTCCTTTGCCTGTCTTGTGCCCTGCCGGTACCTGTGCCTTGTTGTCTTCTTGGATGTTCCTGAGTTCAGCTTCCGCTATCATCGGTGTCTTCATCAAGCCTTCTCAGCCAGTGGAAACACTGTCCCGACGTCACGCAAATACTGAGAAGTGCCACCGTGGCGTTGGGAGTTGGTTCAGTGCCATCCTGTCTTATATCGTCAGGAGGGGATTGGGCTAATTTCTCGCGCTACCCATTCATCGGCAATAGATACCTCGACATACTGGCAACCTCAACTCCACGGTCTACAGGAAGAAAAGGTAACCAGCGATCTCGTGAAGACTCGTTTAACAGATTGAGACGCCTCTCCCCCAGTCTCGACATGGACGACATGCAGGAACTACGCGAAGAAATGCGTGCCATGCGTCTTGAAATGACCACCCTCCGCCAGGAGAACAACACCCTCAGACAAGCGTTGGACCGGAGTTTGGCTAATCCCACACAACCAGCTACACCACCTGAGAACTCCATGGCTTACACTACTCCGATGAAGTATGATGGTGACCCGCGTCGAGTGGCAGAGTTCTGTACACCCTGTCGGATCCATTTCCAGTTCAGGTCAAGTCATTTTGGTCAAGACAAGGCTAAGATCGGGTATATCCTTGGAAACCTAACCGGCAATGCACTTGCTTGGGCCGCACCTTTGGTCTCTACCAACAGTCCTCTGTTGGGTGATTTCGCTGCCTTCGAGAAAGCCTTTTTGGACGTCTTTAAACCGGCCAATTTGGCAGCCATGGCCCAGAATCAATTAATGGAGATCAAACAAGGGTCAGGTGACATAATCCACTACATCAGTCGGTTTCGACAATTAGCAACCGATTCACAATGGCCCGAAATCACTCAAAAAACCTTGTTTCGTCGGGGACTACGAGAAGAGTACAAAGACGAATTGCTGCACATTCCGGAGCCAGAAACGTTGCCTGCATTGGTGGAACAAGTCTTACGCATTGACCACAGGTTAACTGAACGACGGAGTGAACGTCGCAGATTTGACAGGTATCAACCGGTCCTTCCAGTACAGAACCCCTGACCAGCTGTCCCTACCGATGTGGGTCCAGAACCCATGCAGTTGGGTGCCATCCGAGGCCCGTTGTCCGAGACCGAAAAGGAAAGAAGACGACAGAAAAGCTTGTGCTTGTATTGCGGTGGTTCTGGCCATTTTCTAGGTACCTGTCCGCTACGCCCTCTGAAGAAACAGGAAAACTAACAGGCCCGTTGTTTGAGGCGAAGGCAGCAGCGGGCCGCCTTTCTGAATCTGACCTTCCTCCTATGAACCCGGTACCCTTGTTGATCCTGAAAGTCGGTGTTGCCTGGCTAGGGAAGTGTATGAAAACCTGGGCCCTTCTGGATTGCGGGGCATCCGGCAACTACATCGATGCCTCGTTCGCGATTGCCAATGGGATACGTTTACATTACAAAGAACGACCAACAGTGGTCGAGGTGATCGATGGTTCTGCTTTGTCTTCTGGTCCAGTCTGCCAACAGTCCGATCCCTTGTGGCACTCTGTGGAAGGGCATCTCGAACGGATCTCATTGGATGTCATCAAGTCTCCCTCTTTTCCGGTGGTGCTGGGCTTACCTTGGCTGTTATATCACAATCCTCAGGTCGACTGGACCGCTCGTTCCCTGGTGTTCTTTTCGACACGTTGTCCTCGGGACTGTCGACTTCACGAAACCTTTCCTGCAATTTTGGAGTCCCTCAATCCTGCTGACGTATCTGCCCGTTTATGTGCCACTCAGTTGGTACCTCAAGAATATGCTGGATACCACAAGGCGTTCTCCAAGCCTGAGGACATACCATTACCACCCCATCGGCACTTTGATTGTTCCATTGACGTCCTGCCTGGTGCGGTCATTCCCCACGGCAAGATCTATTCGTTGACTCAACTCGAGAAAGGCGTCCTACAGGAGTACATTACAGATTGCCTCAACAAGGGCTACATAGTGCCGTCCAAGTCCCCCGCAGGATTCCCGTTATTCTTCGTTAAGAAGAAAGAGGGCACTTTGCGCCCTTGTATCGACTATCGTCAACTAAATGAGATCACGAGGAAAGACAGGTACCCATTACCACTCATCCGGGACATCATCGAATCCCTGAAATCTGCACAAATCTTCACCAAGCTGGATCTAAGAGGGGCCTATCACCTGGTGCGGATTAAGAAGGGAGATGAGTGGAAGACGGCCTTCAAAACACCTATTGGTCACTACGAGTACAGGGTGATGCCGTTTGGACTCTGCAACGCCCCGGCCGTCTCCCAGCGGTTCATGGACGATGTCTTTTCGGACCTTATTGGAATCTCTGTATGGGTATACCTTGATGACATTCTGGTTTTTTCTGACACTCGTACTGCACACGTTGCGCATGTTCAGGAAGTTCTCCGTAGACTAACAGATAACGGCCTGTATGCCAAAGTAGAAAAATGCCAATTTCATAGGGAAAGCATGGAATTTCTGGGCTATGTGATCAGCAGCACAGGAGTGCAGATGGATCCCGCAAAACTGCAAGCTATACGAGAATGGAGACCGCCACATGGCGTGAAGTCACTTCAAAGGTTCTTGGGCTTCCCCAACTTTTATCGACGCTTCATTCCACGCTTTTCTCAACTTGCCAACAGCCTAACCCGCCTGACCAGTACCAAGGTGCCGTTTCTCTGGGACACGCAGGCCGAGGAGGCATTTCTGGGATTGAAAAGATCTTTCATGTCGGCTCCTGTTCTTAGACATCCAGATGATGAAAAGCCGTTTGTGGTTGAAACAGACGCTTCGGACTACGCAATTGGTGCGGTCTTACTACAGCAAGATGCAATCACAGGAACAGAGCACCCGGTGGCTTACTACTCAAGGAAATTGTCAGTGAGCGAGAGAAACTATGCGGTGATAGAAAAGGAATTACTGGCGATAAAAGCAGCTTTCGAGGAGTGGCGACATCACTTGCTGGGTGGGAGGTACCCGGTGGTGGTTCGCACAGATCACCGTAATCTACAGTTCCTGCGCTCTTTGCAATGCAGAACCTCCCGTCATGCTCGTTGGGCCTTTTTCTTTTCGCAGTTTGATTTCACCGTCACGTACATTCCTTGTTCCCAGAATACTAAGGCTGATGCCCTGTCTCGGTCTCTGGAAAACAACGTTGAAGGTGCCAAGGAACCGGAGCCTCTGATAGCGTCAAAACATTTTCTATCGATGGTGACTCCCCAGCTCCAACAGTTGATAGAGGCCACACGAGCGGATCCCTCAAAATCACAGATTCTACAACCCGCTGACATCAGAGAACGTGACGGCTTGTTGTTCTTCAAGGATCGTCTGTACGTTCCCACCTTGGAGCTCCAGAAAATAGTTCTACAGAATTGCCTTGATTCCGTCGTTTGTGGTCACCGTGGAGTCCGCACAGCACAAGAACTGGTTGCACGGCAGTACTGGTGGCCTGGATGGGCCACACTGGTAAAGCACTACGTGGACTCCTGCCCTGTATGTGCCCAGACCAAGATTCCTCGCAAAAAGCCCATTGGTCTCCTGAAACCCACGCCTACGCCTCCGTACCCTTGGCATACCATCGCCACGGATTTCATCGTTGACCTGCCCCTGTCTGGTGGTTTCACGTGTATAATGGTGGTGGTGGACTGTTTCACCAAGACTGCTCATTTCTTGCCCTTTCCTAAGCTGCCCACTGCCTCCCAGATGGCACGACGTTTTCTACACGAGGTGTATCGCCTTCATGGTCTTCCGGTGAAGATTCTATCAGACCGGGGGTCTCAATACATCTCATCTTTTTGGGACCAACTGTGTCGGCATTTGGACATTCAGCGAGCCCTGAGTTCCGGCTATCATCCGCAGACTAATGGGCAGACGGAACGCACCAATCAGACCCTTGAGCAATACCTACGTTGTTATGCCAATGCCACCCAAGACAACTGGTCAGAATGGTTGGACACCGCGGAAGCAGCTTACAACAACGCTGTTTATTCTGCTACCGGACTCAGCCCCTTTTTCTCCGGTCTTCATCCCAGACTGCTGCCAGTTCGTCCTACATCTTCCAGTGCTGTACCATCTGCAGATGCCCTGGTGTCCCTGATCCGCGATCAACATCGTCTGGCGGCCGGTACCTTGGCAGTGGCACAAGCACATATGAAGGAGCGGGCTGACAAGAGACGGAGCCCTGAGCCTGTCCTTCATGTTGGGGACAGGGTATGGCTGTCCTCCAAGAATCTACCGGTACGCAACTTACCTGTGAAACTAGCTCCCCGCTTTTTTGGTCCCTTTCGCATCATTGGGCGTATTTCGTCTGTTGCCTTTCGTTTGTCTCTGCCTTGTTCTTGGAGGGCCCATCCTGTCTTTCACGTCTCCCTTTTGAAGCCCTATGTGCCCGATGTTATGGGTCGTACCTGTTCCCGTCCTGCCCCGGTTTTGGTTCGGGGGGTCCCTGAATTTGAGGTGCAGGAGATATGTGATTCACGGATTTGGCGGGGTGCTCTGCAGCTCCTGGTCAGCTGGAAGGGTTATCCTGCTTGTGACCGCACTTGGGAACCGCGCTCCTTCGTGCATACACCGCGCCTGGTTCGGGACTTCTATCTCCGCTATCCTTGGAAACCCAGTGCTCCGGGGTTGTCCGGGAGGGGGTATGGTGTCACGCCGCACGCTCGCTCGCGGGCGCCACTTACCTGTCCTGGGGTCCCTGGTCCACGGCCACAGCGGTCTCCTCCTTCATGGAGGCTGGACCCGTGGTGGCGTCTCTCCTCACGCCGACCCGCGGTCCGGATGGGCTCCGTGGACGCCGCCATCTTGCGAGGATCTGCGCATGCGCGGATCGTCAGTATTCGACGTCCCGCGCATGCGCAGTGTCGGAACATGCGTTCCAAGCCTCGCTTTGACCCCGGGCCTTAGAAGAGCACCGCATACACAGGGGCAACGCGTCTCAACGCGGTTGTTACTGTGTAAGCGCTGCTGGAGTCCTGGCGCCCGTGCCTCAGCCCTCCAGTTCCTTGCTCTGCCTTATCCTGCCTAGCCCTGCCTCTTTTCCTTGTCCTCTTCTTGCTCCTTGGTCCTCCTAACCCTTGCTTCCCTGTTCTGCTGGGTCCTTGCCTGTCTCCTGGTTTAGGGTGTTTTGCTGGGCCCTTGCCTGCCTCCTGGTTTAGGGAGTTTTGCTGGGTCCTTGCCTGCCTCCTGGTTTAGGGAAGGGGAGGTCCTGTCTGGGTTCCTAGGATACTTCTCTTCTTCTAGGAAGTGGGATTCCCCTGTCTGTTCTGCTTGTCCTTGCAGTCCGTTCTCCTTTGCCTGTCTTGTGCCCTGCCGGTACCTGTGCCTTGCTGTCTTCTTGGATGTTCCTGAGTTCAGCTTCCGCTATCATCGGTGTCTTCATCAAGCCTTCTCAGCCAGTGGAAACACTGTCCCGACGTCACGCAAATACTGAGAAGTGCCACCCGTGGCGTTGGGAGTTGGTTCAGTGCCATCCTGTCTTATATCGTCAGGAGGGGATTGGGCTAATTTCTCGCGCTACCCATTCATCGGCAATAGATACATGGACATACTGGCAACCTCAACTCCACGGTCTACAGGAAGAAAAGGTAACCAGCGATCTCGTGAAGACTCGTTTAACAGCGAGGGGACCAGGGAGCTAACAACGGGCCCATTATGAGTGTGCCCGTTGTTAGCTCCCTCCCCATTCCATTGAGCTCTATGGGGGCTCAAATGGTCAAATGGGAATGGGGAAGGACCGGGCCCAGGTTCCCTGAAGGAGGAATTACCGGGCCCTCCATACTCGCCTAATACCGCCATGGCTACCTCCAAAGTCGTAATGAGGCCCATTGTTTTCATGTCAACAAAATATGCACATGTCATACTAGGCTGCATTTTTTAATTTTAAACAATGTTTTATGTGATGCAGGTATTTGCATTGCAGTAGGCGTGGGCTGAAGCACCAGTGAGCTAAACCTGGACAGAGAAACAGGCTATTCACACTTCCCATTTCACACTTGTGACTGCCCCAGCCTCCAATAAAATACATGATAAATATGCCACTTAAAAGAAAGAGAAACTGGGGGCAATCACCTGCGGTGGCCGCAAAAGCCCTGCTCCCCCATTACCCTAACATTCTGTCCAACCCCTTGATCAGCGGATCAGTGTGGCCAGAAGCAAACAAAAAAGCAACCCTGAAGTAGTAGGCCACAGAACCAGGCGTCATGTGCACTTAGAACAACATCCACATTTTCCTGAGTGCAGATGCATGCCACAAAATACATTTAAGTGCCACCACCGGGGGTTATAGTGCCCCTCTCTCACAGGCATAAGGTGGGATTTACCCGTCTCACTAGGGAGAGGTCCAGGCTAGAGGGTGTCAAGGAGGTCCTGAGGTCCTTCTTTAGTCTCAGGTGAGAGTCTCGCTGCCCAGGAACTCTGGGGGTTTCCACACAAGGCCCCTTCTGAGCCACACCCCTGTTCCTAGTTGGTCTTGCCAGCAGTTTCCCCTACTGCTGTAGTCCTGGTTCCTCCCCTTGCCTGGCTCCTCTATGCATTTCTGGTCTCTTGCAGAATGATTCCCTCCCTGCTTGGTATTCCTGGACACTGTCAGCTTCCCTGCTCCATCCTCTTCCTGGGTTAGCCTTTTATGGGTCCTATCTCTTTTCTCCTTCCTTCCCTACCTCTCTATCACGGATTGGTCCTCTCCTGCATGTTTCTGTGAGGCATCTGTGGATTGGCTATCCACCCTGATAAATAGATTTGCCTCCCATCGTACAGGCCAGTGTGATGAGGTGGTTAGTGGCCCAACAGCGATTAAAATGGCTGGCAGACACTTAAAGTCCAAGCAGAAGTACTACCCCATCTTGGCTCCATGCTGGGTTACCGTCACCAGTGGTCCTGGTTTCCGGCTACTACCTTGGCTCTGTTGTGCAATCCAGCTGTTTAGTTTTTCCTCCACTGTTACTCACTCCTATTTTCTACTAGCTCCTGTGGGAGAGGCTTGTTGTTTGTAGTTCCCAGTTTAGAGCTGCACTGCCCTGCAGAGCCAGCATTTCCTCCTCCTGTCTGGCTTTAGAATAGGTCAGGTGGACACTATTCCAACACTGGTCCACAATGGGCTCCTGATATGGTCCGCTGAGCCCACCATTCTTCCCCTAGCTGACATCCTCAGGGTGCTTCTATCCTTTGGGTGTTGAAACTTTATTGGTTTCAGTAATTTCTGCACGTGCAAAGTAGGTGCATGGTTCCTCTGATCTGACCCATTTTAGTTTCAAGCATTGCTCTTTCCCCCATTCATTTAGGCTGGCACAGGGCATGTTTTCAGTAACAGGGATAGACAAGACCACTTTGGTCAGAGTTCCACAGCATCCCCTGCATCCCAGTGCCAGGCACCTTGAGGCTTTGTAGCCCTGATAGGCCGATGATATCCTGTACTGAAGAAACCCCCAGGGATCAAGTGACGAAGGAGCTGGTCTGAATTCATCACATGTCCCAAATGCACGTGTACTCCATTGCCAGGGGTTGACATGTACTTTTAAGATTTTTGCAGTTCAACATGACATGGCCATTTAAGGCCTGTCATGCTGAATTGCTGAATTGCCTTCCAGTTGTGGGAGCAGTGGTGGTCAGCGGCTGGCCTGACCGCAGGTCGGGCTTGGCATAGGGTCTGTCCTTTTGAGCTGACACTTCCCTGCCTGCATTGAACAAGTAGAAAATGGGCCCCGAGAAGGACAAAGACCGGAGTGGGAACCTGTAGCATCTTATATGTAACGTGTCCCATTGACATAAGTTCAGATGATATTCTGGCAGTTCAAGATGAAGTGCAAACACAGAAAAGCCTACAGCTGTTATTGAAATGGAAGGGGTAGAAATTGGGATGGTAATTGATTCAGGAGCCAAATGTACCTTGATGATAAAGAATGTGTTTCTCAATCCTGTAGACATCAGACCAGTAGCTTACGGGGAAAGAAAATTGATATTGAAGGTTGGTTTTGGTACAATTTTAAGTGTAAGGCTAGATCAGCTAGAGGGAAAGTATATGTGTCAAAGAAGGGTAGCAATCTCCTTCTGAGCTAGTCACACCAAAAAAGGATCCAATGCAGAAGAAAGTGTGTATGCAATAGAAGATAGCAATGAGTTATCAAAGCATGAGGTTTTTCGAGAGGAACTGGGAACCCTTAAAGGTTTTATGTATAAAATCAGAATTAAAGATGGTTCTAGACCAGTAGTACAGAAATTGAGAAATATTCCTTTAGCAATTAGATCTACTGTTAAAGATGAACTACTGTCTATGGAAAAACAAGGTGTTATTGAGAGGATAGAGGCTTCTGAGTGGGTGTCTCCATTAGTGGTAGTTCACAAACCCAATGGCAAACTCAGATTATGCATAGATCTTAGATCAGTCAACAGATGGGTAATACATGATAGCCATCCATTGCCTAATATTAATGAGATGTTAGGCACTATTAAGAATGCCAAGGTTATGAGTTCATTAGATTTAAAATCTGCATATCATCAAATTGTGCGTCACCCTTCCTCTAGGAATGTAAACGCATTGATCACTCCATAAGGTCTGTTTCATGTAAAAGAATGCCATTTGGACTGATATCAGTACTGATATTTTCAGGATGATGTGTTAGTGTATGGGGAGGACAGCAAGGAGCAGGTTGATAGATTGAGGAAAATGTTGAACATTTTTATGAAAGCAGGTCTGACACTGTAAAATGAGTATCCAATATTTAGGACACACAATTTCTGAGGCAGGTATTCAACTGAAATCTGATTTGATAAACAATATTATTAATTTTCCGAGTCCGTCAGATAAAGAGAAGGTAATAGATTTCTTGGGAATGGCAGAGTACTATGTTATGTTTGTGCCTAGGTTAGAAGACAAATCATACCATATGAGAAGTCGGGTAAAAAAGAGAGTAATATTTGTCTGGAGTGAGCAATGTGAGAGAAAATTCCAGGAAATCAAAATTGTTTTAACAAAGGCCCCAAGATTGAGTAATTTTGATCCCAGCAAAGACAGCGGGCCTCATTACGAGTATGTAGGTAGCCATGCCGCATTTAGCGGCATGGCTACCCCCATACCGGGTCCGGTTCCTGAAATGGGGAAATACCAGGCCATTCCAACCTTGGAGGGCCCGGTATTTCCCCATTCAAGGAACCCGGACCTGGTACATCCTCATTCCCATTTGAGCCCCCATAGGGCTAAATGGCAATGGGGAGGATGCTAACAACGAACCCGTTAATGACAGGCCCGTTGTTAGCATGCTGGTCTGCTCACGGGTGCCACTAAGGACGCCTGGTTTTACCAGACGTCCTTAGCGGGTCCCGCAAGCAGACCTCGTAATGAGGCAGAAGAGGGTTAACGGGGCCGGCAGATCTATGTCATGACCCCTGTCCCTAATAGGCAAGGCATTGGGGCTAGGCTATGACCCTCCATCATGGCCTTAACGGCCTTGCCATCTCATCCAAGACTCTCCTGGAGTAAGTCCTGGTGCCTTTGGCACCAGGCTCATATATAAAGTAAGGGAGACTTGAGAACTGGATTTGATAATGAACTTTTGTACAATATGGATGCCCCTGCATAGCTCAGTTCAATGAACCGTGCTATGCGGTCTAGTGTTTTAGGTGTGGTCAGGCCTAGGGATACCTGGGATACCTGGGGGCTATATAAACCACGCCCAGGCAGAGGAACACGCTTCGCGTTACTCTGCGCTCTGCAGCGTGACGCTCACCAAGTTCTGCTTGGATCTTCGCCTGCCTTCCCGGAGCCGTGTACCTGAATGAACAAGAACACCATCAGAATAACACTTACCTGTGAGTGAATCCTGTTCTCCATCCATCGTTCCTTTGGTCCAGAGAACACAGCATCTCGGTGACATCCCCTCGATCTTCGAAAACGCTGCAACCTGAGAAGAATAGAACGAAACAGCATTAGCAAGCATTTATATTCCAATTCCGAAAATAGCCAAAACAATTGCATGCTTACCTGGGTTCGAGTCGCTCTTGGTCAACATCCATTCCGGGCCATAGCAACGACCAGCAAAAGAGAGGAAACAGAGATTAGCACATGAAAAGTCAAGAAGGCGCTGCATGCTGCGCATTACTCACCGCTTACTACTCTCTCAGCCAGCATCCATTCTGGGAAATTGCAGCGGCCTGCAAGAAAAAAAGAAAGACAGGTCCGCACAAGAAAAGGGAGATAGCGCTGCGCATCGCGCTTTCACTTACCATCTCGTGCTTAGCCCCAAGCAGCATGACATCACTAATGAGCTCTTCCTGCACCTAGAGGAAGAAAGAAAGACATTAACAGGGGCAATTGGAATGAAAAGGACAAACTGTAAAAACCACCAAACCTACCTTGACGGACTGTAGTCAAAGCAGGTCTGGTCTCTGAGGGCCCGCACCAGTGAAGCAACTAGCGGCGTGCCCACATCAACAACGCACCCCTGCACCGAGAGGCAGGGCAGAGAGCGCATCATACAAGAAAGCAAGGTGAGGAGAGAACTAAGGGGAAAGTTGGGTCCAAAGGGAGGTGGGATCCAAGCAACAAGAGACATTAAGATTAAACCCGAAACTTGGTGGGGAGGCTCGCGGAGTGCCTGGAAAGGTAGCAGGACAGGAAGAGCCAACAGGTAATACGGGAGCAGGCAACTGAGAAAACGGAGTACCACAGGAACTAGCCTGAGAGCGTACTGCTTACTTACTAGGCCTATCCGCGAAGGTACCTCATATGCCGATGAGGATTTCCAGATGAGCTGGAAGGTGACGTTTGCTATCTTGCTGAGGGCGCACGTGTCCGGCATCCCGCCATGTTGGAAGAGGTCAGGGTTGCGATAGAGATCCATGCAGCGGATGCCCGCCCTGATTCATGACATCATCAGGTCTGGCCTCCTGAATTCTCCAAACTCCAGCCCTTCAAATGCATAATTGCTGGGAGTCAAATATTAGGACTCCATGCCAATTCTTATGCTTTATTCATGTGAGGCAGGCGGCACAGCCTATCCGGTCCACCCAAAACCTACACATTGCCTTTGTGAATAGGTCACCTGTAAATTATTTTAAACTGGGTGTCTCTGTGAAAAGCGTTATTTGTGCTTCCCAAAGATGCCCCATTTTTTCTAATGGGATCCTTACTATTCCTAATATCCCTTTTCAGAGACAAAATCAATCTGGTTCTGCAAACACTCGACCACTGGATAAAGTCACCGTCCTCTGCACCCTTCCCTGTGTTCATCTTCGACTGTGAATCTGAAAGCACAAGTCTCTGCGTTCAGTTAAGATGGTATTGCTTGTGCGTAGCTATCACAAGCCTCATCTATGCACACTGCCCACAAGTGAAGCCACACGGATCCTCAAGCACTCATCACTCCACTCAAAAGGAAGCCCAATGCAGCGCTAGCAGATCAAATCGGTATTAGCCTATTTGACCTAAAACAATTGACCTAATGACCAATTTGATCGAATTCTGTATGGGTGATTTGGCCTTCGGGGCAATTTGGTTGCATGTATTGCAAAATACCAACCCTGGAGAGCAGGGGTTGGGGGGTGTCCCCCGCTCCCCATGTTTGATATTTTGCAATTTTGGGGGTGCAGTGGTGTTCCCCGCTTCCTTAAAGTTGGAGGCGGGGGACAAAAAAAAGTTTTTAAAAAATGCATTTGCGTTTCAAGTTTCAGGTTTATTTATATACATATAGCAAACAAATGCTTTGTATAACACAATTAATGCAATTACAACGCCAATATTAAAAACCGATTAAAACCAATCACATCTCTCATCTAATTATGTTCCATACAGTACAATACATTACATGACAAGGTCAGTCAATACAATGTAAAATTAGTACAATCCTTTTATAAAAAGCAACCATAAAATATATCAAATTTATGTCATTGCCGCTCATGAAATGTGACCATAATGCTTCCATTTCGACAGGCTCAAATTGATTGTTGTATGACTTCATGTGTTTATAGCGCAAAGCATACAAACTATCACACACAATCAATAGATGGTACAACGTCTCAGTGGTTTCGTTACCACACAGACAACACATTCGCTCAGCACACGGTAATCCTAATTGGGCACCTTTTGTTTCGAGTGCCTCAGATATGTTAATTTTCAGTAATAGGTATAACCGGACAGTGTGCGGACTTGGATAAGCCTTGATATAGGCCGCCAGGGAACATCTATTTATGCATTCTTGGCAATAAGTGCCACTGTGAGATTTAGTGGCAAGGTTAGTGAGCTGTTGTTCATAGCAAACTTCTTTCAGTACTCTTTTTAGAGTGGATTTCATAGTGAGTATGCTAATTTTGCTATGAGTTAAAGATACACCAGCCCACATAGTGTGGAACGTTTTTAGTTTGCCCATGATATCAAGCGAGGCTTTACCTTCAAGACACAAGATCGCGGCTACATAAGCTACTATAATTGTATCAGTTTCCAATCTATTTAACTTCTCAAAATGTATCACACAATGGTTAATAAATACATATGGCATCCCCAGAAGATCATATGTGAGGTAAAGATACTCCACACTTACATTATGAGGTAGGCGGAGCAGTTTTCGTAACAGACGAGCTTCAAAACGCTCCACCAACTTAATGAAGCTGTGGCCCCAGATAATAATGGCATAAGGTAATATTGCTCTTATTTTTGCTGGTCAGTACTGCTGATACTGAATAACCACTATTTCTGCCGATAAATATGCTCATGGCATTAGTCGAGATCATGCACCGGGCCTGCAGAGAGACCCAGAGGGCATTCCAAGTTAGTCGATCGTCGACTTTGATTTCTAAGTATTTATAGGAGTTGACTTGTTGCACTGTTTTGCCATTCAGTTTCCGCACATATTTTTTTGGTCTACGTTTTTTTGTGAAGACCATCACTTTACTCTTATTAATATTAATCTGTAAACCGTTGTCAGCGCAATAGTTGCCAAGGGCATCAAGCGTTTGCTGAAGACCTGCGGGTGTACAATCTAACAATGAGATCATCAGCGTACGTCAGCCATCGATGATCACATCAGAGATCTTCACAGGATTTGCAGTGACGAGGCGGAATGCCACATGTGCGTTTCAATTGGGCCAGAGCAGATAAATTGCGGTCACTTTTCCGCAATCAAAAAGAATTCGGTCAAACACACCCAAACCATTGTATCTAGGTACTTCCGGCCCATCTAGGGCCAATCCTATGTCGTAAATTGAATTGAAATGTTGGCTGTGGTACAATTCTCCCCCTACGGTCTCACGTCTCCCCCTACGGTCTCACGTCACTGCCTAAGAGATGCAACAAATGATACATATGTGTTATGCAAATGTTTAAAGCCATTTGTATGGTGCACCGTTTAGTGGTTTCTCAGAGCTCAAAAGTCGAGGGTAGATGCGGGTAGACGGAGTCTCCCCACTTTTTTCAGAAGTCCCCCCACTTTTTTCACAGGGTACCTTCATGTGCTAATTTCTGGTGACACCACATTCAGTTGGTATGTGGCAATGAGTCCCCACACTTTTTTTTTTAGGACTTAAACCCTGTGTACTACACCTGCCACCACATTTTGGTTTCTGGAATCGGGTCTGAACTATATGTACACACCATTGTGGTCTACGAACAATCCCGCCTGTTCGAGATGTTCCTGTTACAATACATGTTCTTCATATAGATATATCCTGCTCCATGGAAGTAGGTTTATGGTATAGGAAAAACATTTAAAAAACTAATAAAACAGGCTTTCGACTGGAACATAGGTTTGAAACCACGCTATTAAACATCGGAGAAGAACTAGCCACCTTTTATAGGCCATGTTCTAGTCAGCCGCACAATATTGACCCTCCTTTCTTTCGCCTCTGTCTTCCCAAAGTTCTGTTGTTACCTGAGGGTTCGATGGAAGCAGGGTCGGACTGGGCCATAAAATGGTCTCTGGCACCAATGAAAAAGTGAAAAGTGTCTTACCGTTGCAAATGGATATTCACTCCTTTTATTGAATAGCACCCAAAGTGGAGTTTTTTGATAAAACGTGATGCAAATTGTGCATTTTAAAGAATGTTTATTCAGTAACACTGGTCAAAACGATTAGCCGCAGAGTGAAGTAACTCATGAAACTGGCCCACATTGGGCAAACAATTGGCCCACTTTGACCCAAAAAACGGGCCCACACTAGCATTTTGCGTTTTTAGTTCGGCCCTGGGCCTATTGCCCTATAGGCCAGTCCGTGCCTGGATGGAAAAAGGTCAATGGTCAAGAGAAGATGGGAGGACGAAGGCCTCTCTGAATAAAGAGATTCAACTCTCAAAAAGGTCCCTGTGTCTTAAATACCACACCGCCTCCTACAATCAATGTTTGCCCACCTATTCTAGTCAATCTCTCCGCAGCCGTTGATTACGTTAACTGCCATTTGCTGATCAGCTCCTTGAGGAATGTCCACTAGCGGTTCAAGTCATTTCCACAACGCCAAACCACCAGCATCGCATGCGACCAACATCACATGCGAGGCACCCCCGAAATGTGCCTTCTCACCAGTGGTCGGAGTGGGCAGGAGCAGTTGGGAGCGGTGCATCTTTACTTTTTGTAATTAAGTTTCACAGTTCCTATACTTTTATTTTGAAAAGAAACGGCTCCTGAATGATTTTATTTTAAAATAAACATGTAGAAAGAAGTAGGATATTGCACCTGGGACCAGATGAATCAGCTCCAACCTCACATAGCGGACGGTGACTGCTGGGGTGGTGGCCTGCTTGGAGAAAGCCCATTGCCAAGCCCCGCCATTACCCCGCTCCCACAGTAATATGAATGTTCCTTTTGCATGCAAGAAACCTAACGCGAAAATACTGCAGGCACAGTGGCACGTGTAGCTAATGGGTTGGTGGGAGGAGTTGCTTCACTCTTTAGCATATTCGTTAAAAGGGTGAGACCCTGCTGTGGGGGACATTTAATAAAGGTAAAGGGGGTAGTTAAAACGCATTTCCTTTCACTGTGTTTCTTTCAGCCTTGACACAGATGTGGGGGTGGAATGGAGGAAAAGCGGAACCAGTTATGGGGGCTTTATTGCACATGGGTGAGGGCATGGTGATGGGGTTTGTAGGGGGCGGGAGAGGTGCCGAGCAAGAAACATAGTTCCACTACTTCTTTTCGTACACTTTGGCCACTGCTTCTTACTGATCAACTCCAACACACATGTGCCCCATCGACCACCATCATTTTTGATGAGCAGAACATGGCTCCTGCTCAGACGTGGACAATGCTCAAATCCACCCGAAGCTAGAGAAGTACTCCGTGGATGCCAACAAGTGAACGGCTGCCCAAAATACGAGCAACACAGGATGCACACATGGTTCAGCAAAGGCACTTTTCCGAACCTACGCCGCTTGTCTGGTGCTTGGCATGACCACATAATACTGGCCCCTATATGCTACCTTGCCTCCTACACAATTGAAAACACCATTCACAGTGGACAACGCATCACATGAGTGGGCGGACAGTTACTGTGAAATGGGTTTCCTTATCACCCAGGTGCCTACTGGTGGCCTCCAACAGCCCTAACAGTCTGCAATGCTTCATACAAGAGATTCGCAGGCTTTTTTTTGCTGTGTTTTTTGCTGAAAATGTTCGGCTGAAAAAAATTCATCCAAATTTTATTTTTATATTTGGGAGGCCCTCCCCCCAACCCTCTTGCCTATTTTGTAGTCCCTATACCCCACACTCCCCTACCCCTTACATGCCCTTACCCACCCACCCCCTATATTTTTCGATGAGTTTTTCGGCTGAAAGTTTTCAGCAAAAAAGCAGCAAAAAAAGCCTGCCGATGTAATACCGTCTTAACGGGAAAAGCAATTATTCAGATCAACAGACCAATGAGGCAGCCCTATGGCCAGTGGTGAACGCAATTCCTTCTGATCGCCTCCACTAACCTCACCCCGCGGCCATGCATCTAACTTCTAAAGAGGCTTCCTGCCATATTAGCTGTGCCGTGTGGATAATGGACTCATCACGCCCCCTGCATTCACTTGCTGAGACCCTCTAAGTACGGTGGAGTCCCACAATGCACTGCCCCTGGACCGCATACGGATGGAAGAGCCCAAGAGCAAAGACCTTCTCTCTAAATCTTCGTTGACCTGCCCTCTCCCACCCTTCCCCCCGTTTACCCCAGGCCCAAAAAAGAAAATGAAACACGACCTACAGTGCGTTCCGAAAAAACCCTGAGTGACATAAAAAACATTCTAAAGGGGGTCCCTGTGCAACTTCACGAGCATGTTTTGCAACTATAGTCCAATATCTCAACTACCTGTCCCCCTTTGAAGAGCGTTGAGGGAATTGTTCCGTAATATCTGCTTGCATAATTAATATCAAATTACATTCTATTTGAATGCAAGTCAAGCTTTATAGCAGTCCATATAGCACTTGTCAATGTTCTGGAGAGACTCTCTCTGGCAACCCATGAAGGCCAACCTCTTGGCTGCCTTTGACAGAGTGGGCGCACAAGCTCCGATGGACAGTTCGGATATTGGATGGGTTTTGTTGGATCTGGTCTTAATTGGATCACTTCGCTCCTCTCGATACACATTCAACAGGCCAAGTTTGAGGAATTTCGCTCCCCAAAGAGAAATGTCAGCTGTGGAATCCGGCAAAGCCTGGCTTCCTCCATCCCTCTCCCACTGAAAATCTATATGCATCTGTTAGGTGATATGGTCCGAGGGGTTTGGATAGTCGGATGTATGAAAAGATACAGCTTGTGGCTCAATTAGAAGGGGTCAGCATGCGATGGGAGCCCCCAGACGCCAGGTGGTTACTTGGTCAGCACAGAAGAATTGATGTAAACTAATTGGCTGTCTCTCAATGATTCCATGGCTAAGGTGCAGGAAGTTGCAGGAAGTAGGACTATTACCCGTTCATACATTTCCTGGCTGGTCTCCTAGGGAATAGACGCTCTGCTTCTAAACCGACCAGGAGATCAGAATCTATCCTTTAAAACACAGGCCATGAAGGTAGCTAAAGGTACAACTGTGGGCATGGCTGACCATTGTCTAAGATGGCTGCTTAACATGCTGTGATCACCCCACGATCCGCAAGAACAAATAATGCACAGATGTAGCTCAAAATGCATGACTGAGTTGCAGAGGGGCGGTGGGACACCTCTGAATTTGGGGGGGGGGGGTGGCGTCCCGTGTTGGTCCTGTTTCTTGTCATGTGGAGATGCACCAGCAAGGTGGGACAGCTGGGACAGCGCAAGATGGCAGGCGGTTTAGTAGATTTTATTTATTTATATACATATATGTATATATATATATATATATATATATATATATATATATATATATATATATATATATAGGGGGAACAATGCTCTTTTGATCATAAAAGAACATACAAAAGAAAAGAAAACAGATTTGACGGGAAGCAGCAAGCTTCTTGCAATGGAGTGAGTTTGAGGGACATTCTGACCAGGTTGTGGAGGGGAGTAAATGGAACAGTCATCGAGGACAATACATAAGTGGACATACATAGATAACGTTGCATTGTGACGTTTGAATGGAGGACAGAGTCTGTCATATCATGGAGGCTCTGCTGAGCAGTGATACCCAGTGTGTATGCAGTTCATCACCTCCAGTGGCAGTGTACATGGTTGGGCTGCTTCCTCTCATCCAGGCTTCTGGGAGGGCCAGTGGGGATACAGCCTACACTTACGGATGGCGCCAAAAGCAAAAGTGTCCTTCCACCACCTGTGAAGACTCCTGTTCCATTAAGAAGACTACCCAGTGGAGAGCTGTGCTGAGGTAGCACCGTGAACAGCGTGGTTTGAGTGAGAGGGCCGGGTGATCGAAATACTCTCCTTGTAGGAGAACCTGATTGTGGGTATTGTGGATGGATCTTTAACATGCATTATTATTTTGGGCGTCCTTGGAGTAGTGGCTCACCCAGTGGGGAACCATTTTCTGTTGGGTGCTCCAAAAGTCCAAGCACTGTGTGCCATCCAAGGTACCCTTACAGAAGCACAGGACCTGCCCCACCATAGGCTCCTATCGCTGATTTGCCAGTGGCCACTGGGGCACCCTTACTGCTTACACTGCAAATGTACCAAGCAGCAAGGGAGATCCCTAAGGAAACCACTCTTGAAATACTCACCCCAGGACTTTCCCTTGTCATGCGGTGAGGCACAAAAGCTTAAAACATTAACCAGGCATGAGTGGGGTTTGGAGCATCATCACTCCTACATCACCAAGCTTGCTCAGTTAGAGCCCACCTGGGGCAGATGATGGCTAAAAGAGTGGCCCTGAAGAAAACTACCATCCAGTCATTGTGGTCTTCCCCAGGACAAATCAGCAAGAAATACAGCAAAGAACAGAGAAATGATGTGATGAAGCCAGAAGAAGGAACACAAGCAGTAGGGGGCGGCCGGTACATGGCCAAGCTTTTGGACATGAAGCAAGACTTGATGGTCTCTATTGCATCCGTGAAAAGGATTACAGTGATAACATGAAAGAAGAAATTTTGTTTGCCATCAAAAGAACTCCAGAAATCACTCAGTGGAATACGGCAAGACATGGAGTTGTTGGGGGCCGGGTTGACGAATAGGAATACGCAGTGAAAGTCCTACAGCATGGCTTAGTCCAAACATAATCAGAACTTGAGGACTCAAGGCATACTATGGATGTGGTCACAGGCCTTGTAGAGGATCTAGACACACCAGCATTCAAAACATATCTGCATAAAAAGCCTAATTGAAGGGACGGAGGGCTGGATTCAACAGCTATTCTTCACCTCACCCCAGACATTCATAATGGTGGAATCATAATCAGTGTGATTCATGGAGTAGGCCGTGGTGTGGGGTCGAAGAAGTCAGCCACAGACACATAGAAATATTCAATTCTTTCTCCACTAAAGAACAGATCTTGGAATAAACAAGATTAATTGGTGCAATCAATCTCCATCCAAGGCCAGTCTCTATAGCAATTTTCATTTCCCTAGCACCTGTAAGATGCAAAGTAGGTTTCATTCCACCAGATCCCACAAAGGCTCAGGCCCAATAACGTAAAATGTAGGTGAACGTTCCTGATTGGTTTGATGTTTGCCTTGAATGACAACACTATCAGGGTGACATAGGGGGAGGAGTTTGTTCACATTTTGTCAATTAGCAAATTGTAAAAACTGGAAAAATACTGGAGTTCCTTCAAATGGCAAAATACAAGTAACAGGAAATGCCAGAAAAGATGAAGAAGACCGGGGTATGATGAACGGTACAAAGACGCTTGGTGGCTTTAGTCCATGTGCCACCGGCTATGTGTTTGCAAAATTTCAGGCTGGATTCATAAATGGTTTCGGGTGCCTTTACAGCCTGTTGGCTGGGCACTGGATCTGGCACCCCCTTAAAATGGATTGTCTGTGCCCAGTTGAACTAATTTCCAGAGATGTATTATGTTATGTGTGATGGTTTGGGGTACCTGGGGTTGTTCGGTTGCCTCATCACTTTGATGTATGATGGTTTGGGGTACCTGGAGTTGGTTACTTGGCCCACCATTTTGAGATTTGATGGTTTGAGGACCCTGGCTTGCTTTGTGTGATGGTTTGAGGTACCTAGGGTTGGTTGCTTGCCCCATCACTTTGAAAAATGATGGTTTGAGGTACCTCATTGGTTGTTTTCCCCATCACTTTGAGATATGATGGTTTGAGGTACCTGGAGTTGGTTGCTTGCACCATGCCTTTGAAAAATGATGGTTTGAGGTACCTTGTTGGTTGCCATCCCCATCATGTTGTGATATGACGGGCTGAGATACCTGGGGTTGCTCGCTTGCCCAATCACTTTGATGTATGATGGTTTGTTGTACCTGGGGTTGGTTACTTTTCTTGCCTCATCACGTTGAAATATGATAGTTTTAGGTACCTAGGGTCGGTTGCTTGCCCCACCACTTTGCTTTGAGATATGATGCTTTGAGGTATCTGGGATTGCTTGCCCAATCACATTGAAAAATGATGGTTTGAGGTACCTCGTTGGTTGCTTGCCCCGTCACTTTGAGATATGATGGTTTGAGGTAATGGGTGAGGCAACAATAACGATGCTTGTGAAACCGGACAAGGACACCATACTCCGCTCTTCATCATGTCAATAGATATATTAAATATAGATGCCACGATCTATGCCAAATAATTGGCTAACAAAATAAAAAGTACGCTGCCAAACATCATCGGCCATTCCAATTTTATGAAGGGAAGGCAAGCATCAGACAATTGGAGAAGGACAAAGGCCTGGGTTGATATAACCCATAAAAAAGAGCTCCCAAAGCATCTCAAATGTATGGGCCTCTTCAAGAGGTGGAAGGTTTTAAAACAAACCTGGACACTATTGAAGCTCTCAATCTACACATATGTGGTGACATTTTGCCAGACAACAAAAGCTATACTTTATTTTGGATCCCAACCAAACCAAAATGTCTCCATATTTACATAACAATTTAGCAATAACATTATTGTTCAGAACATTACCCTGATGCCAACCGCCAGCCCCAGGAAGATTTAAGATCCTTGAAGAGCAGTGCCATGTCGTAGTCTGATAGGCTGGTGTAATAAAGACCGTACACTGCGAGTGCATCAGAAACTGTTTATTCCGATCAACCTGTAGCCAGCCGTGCTCCAGCTCCCTCAACAGTGACCAGTAGAAATCCACAAAGGTAAACAACATTGGAACATTAGAGCTACGAGCGTGGTTCTACATGTAGAATTCCACGCTCATATGACACGAGCTACTTACAACAATTCTCCCCCCTCACACACTCAATCAACATTCATTCATCAACATACACCCTAGGAAAAAAGAAAGCAAGGGAAAAAAGAAGAAAAGGGAAAAGAAAGGAATGGCAAAGTGGTGAGCACACCACAACGCAGGTGATTAACCTGTAATGGAACCCAGGACAAACTCATTGTACTTAGCGGGGAACCTCCTGAGCCTAACCGGGAGAGACCTATGAGTTCCAAACTCCGAGTCAGGCTCTCTGGGGTTTGTTACCGCTGCCTCCCCATCATTCGAAGTAGAGGCAGAATCTTCCGCACCAGTGGGCACCACTTCAGCACCCCCTTGACCCACAGATGTCAATTCAGCACCCCTTGGAGCCCCACCCTCTGTATGTATGATTTCCGCAGTACTGCCACTTTACATGGTACCGCCACCTTCCAGGTCGAGGATCACAGGAGGTAGGACCTCATAAAAACCACCATCACAACCACCCTCAATGTCACCAATGCCCGAGGCGTCTTCCTCTCGCACCACTACACCTCCCTTTTCCACAACAACCACACGTCTCAAACTCCACCTAGTACCGTCGTCTAATTTTACATAATCACGCCCCGTCTTGGTCACCACACGTGGCTGCATGTATTTGCTCAAACCCTTAGCTACAAACCTCGGGTTCCTCGTGACAACTTGATACCCAACTTCCACTTGCAAAGGTTTCCTCAGTCTCAGTTGTACCTGCCAAAAAAGCCACCTGTTTACGACGCACTCTATCCAAAACTTCTTGCATGTCCACCTGTGACCGACCACCCCCACCAAGAGCGGGAACCCTTAATTTAGAGCCAGGCTTCCTCCCCCTCATTAGCTCAAATGGGGACAAACCCATAAAAGCCGAAGGTGTCAGCCTATAAGCCTTGAGTGCCTCAGAAACCACGCTGCACCACTGCAAACCATTGGCGAGCGCCAATTGTATGGCCCCCTTCACGAAGCGGTTCATGCGCTCGACCAATCCATTGGCCTCCGGATTATACATGGACAACCTATGGTGACGAATTCCTAAATTAGAGAAAAACTCCTGCATGGCACTTGATACAAACTGAGAACCATTGTCCGTGACCACACCAGCAGGAACACCTTCTCTATTGAACACAGCTGAAAGGAACTCTGCCACCTTCTCAGTCGTCGCAGAAGTCAGCGCCATGGCCTCCACCCACTTGGAGGTATAGTCCACCATCACCACAATGAATCTCAAACCACCACCCAAAGAATCTATGGGCCCCATTATGTCCACAGCTACATTGGCCCACACATCCTTAGGTACCTCCACAGGATAGATGGGTTGGGCAGCGGTCACGTTGCTCTTATCTCTGGCGGAACACGCTGCGCAGTCCTTGACAACTCTTTCAACATCATCATCCATCCTGGGCCACCAATACACCTCCCTGAGCCTCCTTTTAGTCATAGACCTCCCCAGTGTCCTTCGTGAGCCAACTCTACAAGCCTGCCCTTGAGTGACTCTGGCGGAATCAATCTCAAACCCCTGGCGATACCCCAAGGACCCTCAGACAATTCTGGCCACACATGACCAAACAACTTTGACAATTCTTCATCACGGACTCCGGTTCTAAGGGCAGACCTGATACTAATCAATACCGGATCCAGATTGCACTCCTCACTCCATACCTGTTTGCAAATGGCGGAAGTGATGCCAGCTACCAGGGTGCAATCGTCACCGGTCAATTCCTGGATTTGATCAACATCCCCCCGACGCGGAAAACGAGATAGGCAGTAGGCGATGGCATTCCTTTCACCGGGCACGTACTCAACCTTAAAATTAAATTCCCCCATATCTGCCATTCATCGCATGACCCTGGAGGACGCCTGTGATAACCCCTTGGTGGTTAAAACATGTACCAATGGCTTGTGATCAGTGCTCAGAGTATACTCAACACCCCATAGGAAGGTTCTAAAATGCCTTGAGGCCCAGACGGCAGTTAAGGCCTCCCTTTCGATCACGGCATATCTACGCTCTGCCTCTTTAAGCACTCTGGATGCAAACGCAATGGGACGGAATTTGCCACCCTCCCACTGCTCCAACACTGCCCCAACATCATACTCACTGGCGTCCACAGTTAAGACAGTTTTTCTCGATGGACAAAAGGACGCCAAGGAAGGAGCTTGGTCTACGTCCACCTTCAAGTTCTCAAACTCACTCTGACACTAATCAGACCAATCAAAATGTGCACCCTTCTTGAGTAACGCCCTCATGGCAACAGTTTTGTCAGAATATGCTGGTACAAATCTGCTATAATACTCAGCCAGACCTATAAAGGATCTCAACTGGTCTTTATTGACTGGAGGAGGCGTGTCGCGCAAAACCTTCACTAATTCCTCTTTAGGATGAACCCCATTAGCATCTAAGGTATGTCCTAGGTAAGTCACACTCTCCACACCCACTTTGCACTTGCTCATCTTAACTGTGAGACCACACCTTTCTAACACACTCATGACCTGTAGGACTCTTTCATCGTGGTCCTTGCGAGAGCTTCCCCAGACCAAGATGTCATCTTAGAAGTATTCTACACCGCTGACACCAGTAAACAACTTTTGCATAACTCACTGGAAGACGGCAGAGGCGGAAGCCAAACCGAAAGGCATTCGACGGAAATAGAATGCCCCAAATGGGGTGATAAAAGAGGTGAGCAGGCGTGATTCGCTGTGAAGGTCTATCTAATGATAGGCGGATGAGAGGTCAAAGGTGGAGAAACAGGATGCCCCCCCCACCAAAGAGAGCATCTCGCTGATGTTCGGCAAGGGATGCCTGTCGATCCAGATGTTGCAATTTAAGTCTCTGAGGTTGACACACATCCTCATGCCCCCCTCAGATTTGCGTGCCAGAACCACAGGAGCCAACCACTCCGATGACTCCACTTCCTCAATCACCCCTGCTTCCATGAGCTTGTTGAGCTCCGCCTTGAGTGAGTCTCGGGAGGCAATGGGGACGCGTCGAACTTTGTGTAGAACAGGAGTGGCATCTCTTTTTAAAACTATCTTGTGTGCAAAACCCCACAACTTGCCTAACCTGGATGTAAAGACAGTGGGAAACCTGGTTTGAAGTAACTCTGCCGTCAAGGGTGTGGCCAAATCCTTACCGCTCCCACTTCCATCACTCACGCTTACAACTGGGACGGCTTTCCCAGGGCGAACCTCTATTTCCAGGGCAGCCTGCTCGTCCCATCCTACGACCGGATCACCCTTGTGCGCCACATAGAGTTTACCCTTGGTTCTCTGCCCTTGAAACTCTATGTCACCCCAATCAAAACCCAGTACCTTGATGGGAACACGCCCGTAGGCACAAGGGTTGATGTCAGAGGGATGCAAGTCAGACACCCTCTTCTGAAATTTGGTGTAATACAGTTCTGGAGATATCATAGTATAGGGGGACCCTGTATCAACCATTAAATCAATAGCCACACCATTTATGCACAGAGTGGTCCATGCTCTCTTCCTTGCCGAACCCACACTCAACAATAAACCCTCCTTGACACATACGTCAGCAGCTTGAGAAGAACCTACGTAACCAATCACCGTCACCCCTTCCTCCACATCACCTAAATCTACCATTCTTACAGTTTCCTTAGTGGGAACATTGTTCCTGCACATGCGGGCATAATGCCCTCTCCCCTTACACTTTCTGCGAACAATGGGGCAGCCAGGCACTCCTTTGACCCTGGGAAATGCCCACGCAAACCACACCTCCTGCAAACATCTCTTGAATTGAACGTCCCTTTGGAGTCTTTGTCTCTAGCCTTGGCATCTTCACTCCTGCACGGTTGAACCATATGCACAATTTCGTTCTTCTCCGACATTTCTTTCATACTTTTTCTGGACTCCTCCATGGCGCCGGCAATTTCGATCACTTTCTCTCGCGGTGGATCTTTCTCAGTCCACAGTCTCTCCCTCACCCTACAGTCACTAGACCTCATCATTATTTGATCACGGATATATTCTTCCACACACCCGTGAATTTACATGTGGCTATTAGTGCACGTAGGGCAGTAACGTAGGAGTCAATGCCTTCACCAGGACCTTGTGCCCTCGAGAAAAAGTGATATCTCTCCAGAACCACATTGGCCCTCTTGCCAAAACACCCCTCCAATTTGTTCAGAGCAGTTTCGTATGCGAGCACAGCCCCTTGCACAGCATCACCTCCTTCACCATTATCAGGGGGAGGAGCCAGTACACTGGGCCCAGGCAAATGTCTAAAGACTCTGAGGCCCTCTGTGCCCAAACAATTAAGTAAGGCCGCTTCCTTGTCGTCATCGGATAATCTGCTGCCTACTGATGCTCTTAAGTAAACTTTGAAAGTATCCACCCACAGTTCCCAGGCAATGGGTGGCTCCCCTGGATTGGGTAGGAAGGCGGGAGGAAGACGGGCATTGCTGTGTTGCATGGTTGAGGACACCTGGGATAACAGGACACAATTAGCAGGCACAATTGAGTGTCATGAACTATCTGGGGAATGCGCAAGGTGCACCTATTTCTTGAACCCAGGAAATAGGCAAGAAGACAGTTCAATGTAAGCTCAGGAATTATGCACCACTTGCTGCTGGATAGCTGGTAAAGTAATTGCAGGATTGCAGTTCGTGCTTGTGAGACTAACACACGTTATATTTACAGGCTGGCAGATACGTGTGGGCAAGGAGGGGTTAATCGCTGTAACAACACAAGCACGGCCCCGCCCAGAGTTCGTCAAGTTGTACGCGATTGGAGACCAGGGTTATAGTACAGCCCCGCCCCTGCAGGAGGCAGTCTTCCGTGGAACTACGTGTGCTTCGTGCGCGAATGATAGGCTGGAGGCCCTGCCCCTTCCTGGGGGTGGCAGGGATCAAGTCACAACATTCTCCCCTTTCTCCGCTTACTCATCTCTTAGTGCGGTGGGTTCCTCCCTTGCCCGGGCAGGCAGGGATCAAGTCACAGCGTTCTCTGGTTTCTCCCTCAATGTGTGCGGCGGTTTCTCCCTTGGTCCCGCTTCCGGATCCACCAGCGCTTCGCCGCGCTCGACCCGGCCGGGGAGCGCAGCTCGCTGCCGTGAGACACTTCTCCCAACAGCAGCGTCGCCGGGGAGGCTGATAAGGCTGGATGCGGCAGTGCAGGCCGGTGGCGTGTGAGGGAGGACTCCTCTCCCAACAGCTCTGGGAACTCGGGTCATAAGGCTGATCGAGTGAACCGCCAGAAATGCACAGGGACGGCAGGACAGCACGGCTGGCGGCAGTCAGGCGCATGGGTAGGCAGGTTGATCACTCGTCGCCAGTGTAATGAAGACTGTACACTGCAAGTGCATCAGAAACTGTATATTCCGATCAACCTTTAGCCAGCCGTGCTCCAGCTCCCTCAACAGTGACCAGTAGAAATCCACAACAAAGGTAAACAACATTGGAACATTAGAACTACGAGCGTGGAATTCTACATGTAGAATTCCACGCTCGTTTGACACGAGCTACTTACAACAGCTGGCTCCCAAGCAAGTGAATATATTGCTGTGTTTATTATCAGACACTTGGGGGTCATTACAAGTTGGCCAATGTGGTAATGGCGTGCCGGTATTAACGTATACCAGCACATTACTGCACCGGCCAACTACAAGTTGGCCGGTGAGGTGGCGGAATGACCTCGAGCAAAGAGTTGTAGGTCATTCTGCCACCTTACTGCCACAAATCGCTGGCATTACACACCAGTAATACCGGAAAGTCCTGCCTGGTGTCTTAAGGGACTCCATGAAATGGGGATATACACTGACTACCGCCACTTGTAATCTGGCAGTAATATCGCTGGACCAAGTGATGGTAACGGTAATTCCGTTTGTGGTATCTCCGCGGATTTACCACAGAGATACCACGCAACTCGTAATGAGCCCAATATTTAAAAGGGGATTCTAGAGTGGCATTACATTGCCCAAGAAATGATGGTGGATTGATGTGTCCTGATATGGTCAAATATTATCAAGCAGCTCAACTATGAATGATTAGCGATTGGTTAAGCCCAGCTTAGACGAAAACATGGAAGAAGTTTAAGGCTAATGTTATTTGCTGCAAATTATATTATATGATCTGGCTCCCAGAAAACAAGAGGCATTTAGCCATGTACGAGGTGCCTGCAGTCCGGTGGTGGCACTCTCATTTTAAAGTTGTACCCATGCTTGTCCCCATTTTTATAAAACACCCCCTTCCCTTGTTTTCAACATTCATTTGAAACGCCCCTTATTCCTGAAATCAAGGAGTTTGTAAACAATTCCAACACCCTGATGCATGAACCTTTCTTACCTGCACAGGACAACCAGACATCTCTGTTTATTGCCCGACTTGCCCCCTGCGAGCACGCCCGACGGGGATCCACATCAGCAGGCCAGATCGCATACATGCCAACCCTCCCGATTTAAGCGGGAGAATCCCGACTTTTCGTGAAAAAATATTGCTATTTTTCACGTTCTCCCGAATAAAATACTTCTAGCCCCAATGCATTCCTGTGGGAAAATGTGCGACTCCCTATTTCTCTGATTAAATCTGTTGGCATGTCTGAGATCGTGCCCCCTGACTTCAACATAGACATCATCCTGCTTTATGCACATGTTTGGTGAGGCTTTATTACCAGTATCCTGCCTACCTGATACCTGCAGCACTCTCACTGCCATTTTCATTGCCCCCACGAGTGCCTGTAGCGTAGCTGCACACCGTGCCATCTTATCGGCACCATCTTGTCCTGTTCCTCAGCCTGACGCCAAAATGGCGGGCACATCGCGGCGCAGGAACGAGGCTGATACTAGTTGCTAAGCAACTAGATTCCTCATCAACCAATCAACACCGCCGGCAGGCGGAAGCCGGCTTTTCGGAAAAAGCCAGATTGATGGTCCGATCCCACTGATGCTCCACTGCTAATCGAGAGTTAATATGCAACATAAGGACCCCAAAGTTCCTTCAGCCATGAGGCTGGGGGCACCATGGTTCCATAGTCCGTCTCTGCTCCGTAACAATATAATATATCAGACTTCCATTGTTCGTATATAGGCGAACGGCCCCTACCCGACACCATAGCCACTCTCCTCCTGGCCAGCAGCAGCAACAGACCCAAAAGCTTTCTAACATGCTTGGGCAACTCGACCCTCCACCCCAGCAAAGCCACAATAGGAGAAAGGGCTACCCTTTCACCAGCAATGCCTTCCATCATTTCGAACACTTGTGTCCAGAAAGACTGCTTTAGAGGACAATTAATATGATATGATTGGTTATTTATAACGTGCTTAGTACCCAGACGTTTCTAAGCGCAGACCCGGGGATTGAACCTGTGGTGCTCCGTGTCGTCTTGCTTCCAAGGCGAGCACTTTGCTCCTGAGCTATCCTCCCAAGACAAGCTAGATGTAAAAAAGAGGCGGGGAAACACTGCATCTCCGGCACAAGTCTGGTGCTTCGGGGAAGAACATAGCTATATCCATCGGGGTCAGATCAAACTGGTGCAAGCATTTCAACTGTATTAACTTGACATTGCTATTGATGGACACTTTGCGTGTCTGCATACAACAGTTCCTCCAGATTTTGTCCGAGAAGGGGGCACCAAGAGAGTCCTGCCACTTAGCCCAAGAAACCCCAGCCCACCACAGAGTCCCGTTAATTATGGCAGCATACAACCTGGAGATCAGTTTGGACCGCGTCCCGAGCTGATCAACCCATGCAGGACCAGTGCATTGTGGGGCTCCTGGGGAAAGTCTGCAAACCTGTCCTTCAGTCCGACCAGCAGCCGGAAGTGCACAAAAATGTCTAACGCTGACACCTCCCCCTTAGCCTTAAATTCTTCCAAGGTTAGAAACTGCCCAGTAGGGAAAAGATCCCGCCAACACGTGAGGCCCAACTTTTCCATACATTGAACGAAAACCTTCTCCCCCGTAAGTGGTATCCCTGGGACATGTTTAATTGGGAGAAGCAGGGAGTAAAGTAACCAATTGTGTGCTAAGCCCTCTATACGTTTCCAGGCGCTACAGGTAAGCTCGACCATGTTATGTGGCTTTGTTACTCATTGCGGCGAGGTAGGAATGACGGCCCTCACGAGCGAAGGAGCGACCATCGCTCTCTCAATTTGAACATGTGCTCTCTCTGGGACCAGATCATACCAGTGCGGCAAAAATTATGCTTGTGCTGCCGTCCAGTAGGCCTAAAAGCCGGGAACAGCACGCCCTCCCCACTCCAAGGGTGCTACCAACCGTTCCCAGTGCACACAGGCCTATTTACCTTGCCAGATAATTTTTTTATAATGGACTACAGTGTTTTAAAGAATTTGGCCTGGACCGGTATGGACACATTAAGGAATGTATAAAGAAATCTGGGTAATATTACCATCTTAACCACCAATATTCATCCAAAGAGGGACAAAGGCAAGTTCATCCACCTCCAGAGGAGCATCTCTGTGTGCGCCAACTTTTCTCCATGGTAACCCATTCGGGCGACCTTGCCACCATCACTCCAAGATACTGAGCATCCTTGGAGTGCCATTGGAAGTCAAATTCATCCTAAAACCTCACTGGCCCATTAGTCGAGGGGAACAACACTGATTTAGATGGGTTGACATTAAGCCCCGAAAAGCGACCGAAAACCAAAATGTCCCTCATGACATGTGCCAGGTTCGCCACAGGGTCCATGATAAACAGGATTAAATCGCCTGCATAAAGTGAAATAAGCAATTTATGTGTGAACAGTTGCACGCCTCTGTCTATATGTCTAGAGCAGCCCAGTTCCGTCAGGAGCTTCACAGCGAGCGCAGATATCCCTGCAGCGTTCCCCTTTCCATCACAATGGGATCAGAGAGCTTACCGTTCACCCAGAAAAGTGCCACTGGGCCTTCATACAGCAAGGAGACCATTCTCATGAAATCCTCTCCATCCCCATGTGCCTCAGATGCTTTCTCGGCGCCGAGAAGGACCGCAACCACTGAGTACTGCTGCTCCAGAACCGAAAGGAGACCGAATGGTCTTTGAAGCCAATATGACGTGGACCTCCTGGGAATAAACCCAGCCTGATCGGCCAGTACACATCTGGGCATTATACGCCCTAGCTAACATTTTACTGTCCAAGTTTATCAAGGAAATCGGGCGATAGGAAGAGCAGCTCTCCACGCTCCACGAGATCAGGAGTAGAGTGACCACTGCTTCACGCATTGACTCAGGCAGCGCACCGTCACAAATTGCCTGCTGATACATGCAAAGCATATGATGGACCAGTAGACTTTATTGAAATCAGCAAAGAGACCATCTGGGCCAGCGGCCTTCCCGGCAGGAAGAGCTGTAATAGCCTTGTGGACCTCTTGTTCTGTTAACGGCCTACCCAGCCATTCCCTTTCGTCCTATGCTACCCAGTATAGACCAACCTGATCCAGAAACCCATCAATCACATCTTGTCCTGCAGTAAGCTTAGAGGAGTAGAAAGCCTTATAAAACTCACTGAATGACCCAATTATCCCCTGATCTGTCTACAGAAGCTCACCCAGCCGGCTCCCAATCACTGCAATATGTGTATTGGAGACTTCGGTCTTAATCAATCGGGCCAATAGGGTCCTAATCCTCTGACCCTCCCCATACCGTCTCACGCTGGTCTCCTATTAAGGAACCTAGCCTCACGTTCTGCAGCATCCTTAAATAACCCCAATACCTCTCGAAAACTAGCCTGCATTCCCATGTCTGTAGAGCACCCTACACCCGATTCCAGCTCCTGCAACTGGGTTTCATGCTCTGCCAGCTCTGCCCTTATAGCCCTGAAGATGCCAGCCTCCTTAGCTATGCGCAGACCCCTTATCACGCACTTAAAGGCTTCCCAAAGGGAGGAGTAGGACTCTCCAGAGCCCTCATTTTCCAGGAAAAAGTGAATCCCCCTCCTGTACTTCCTCCCAGAACACTGTATCTCACAGGCTCTCATTCTTAAAGTAGCAACTCCTGCCCCCGTGCCACTTCCCAGAGATTAGTAGGGCCACAGCAACCAGAGCGTGGTCAAAAAGTGTATGCGCTAGGATCTTACACCCCGAAAACCAGCCTAGCCTGTTTGCGGAGACCAGAATGCAGTCCAGCCTGGAAGCTGAACCATGCACCAAGGATCTGAATGTATTCCACTTTTGTATTTGTATTTGTATTTGTATTTATTTTTTTTCTAAAGCGCACCAGGCCCGATGGCATCCGGGCACATAATGGCGATCCCTGCATATCTCAGCTAACCCGGTGTTTATACAAATTTGCTGTAATTTGCCAGTGCAACTGGTTGCTCCCCTACTGTGACCCCCCGACCTGTCCAACGAGTTACTATGACGGTATGGAAGTCCGCTGCCCAAAACACTGTGGACTCCGGATTTTTCCCAAGGTGCTCCTCAATGAATTCCAAATAAATTCTGTGTTAGGTCCGTGCAGTTCACAAAGGTGAATCCCTGCCCCTGTATTAGCACTGTAAGGATCAGATCCCTTCCCTCCGTGTCCCTCACCACCTCCATGCACCGGAACCACAGTGTACCCTTAATAATTATACATACCCCTCGAGAACATCTAGAATACGTGGAGAAGTACCTGTGGTAACCCCATGTTTTGGCATAGCCAGCCTCAGCAGACTGCGAGAGGTGCGTCTCTTGGAGAAATGCAGTGTCCACCTCCTCTAAGCCAATTAGAATGCTCATAATGCAATCAATGACTACTCTTATTAACTGCAGTACAAATATTTTGGCTTCAGACGCCGGCACGAAAAATGCATAAAACATGTTTCTGCATTGAAGAAACAGCAATGCCATTTCCCAGTAAGATGTGTTTCAATAATACTTTGAGGGGATATATTTTCACTTAGCCTTCAACTTGATAGACAGCATCAAATTCAATGCAAAACACTAACGGGCCGATTCATGGAATAAATGTGCGCCGAAAAGGGGAGCGCAAGCGTGAAAATCGCAGCGCAAGCGTGAAAATCGCAGCGCACACGTGCAAAAGACGTGCCATCGATTCATGGAATTCAGTGTGCGTGTAAATCCTGGGATGTGCGCTAAAACCGTGGGTGGCGCACGTGGGCGCACACGTCATTAAACGGCGTGCGCTACATGCACAGGGAAAGCGCACATAGTGCAGTACACACAACAAAAGTGGGCAGAACACGGGGCGTAACACGCGGAATGGGGAACAATGTGTGAAAATGTGGGCGTTACGGTGGAAATACAGGAGGTAAATGTTTGCAACACCCACACGTGCCAACAACACGTATTCATGGAATCGAACAGGGGAAAGGCGTGCGCCAAAAAAGACGCGCTAATCCGGAAACACGTATGCCAGCAGGAAGGAGGCGTAAGCGGCCCCGCGCAGCATAAAAGTGGATGCAAACAACAAACAAGCTCAGACGCTACGATGAATATACCGTTCCTCGCAGCAGTGGTCATGGGACAACGCAGGAGGAGGAGGATGGCCAGGCCCCGCATTATTTTACCCAGGACCAGCCTTTTTGGGATGCCTGATGACCAGGTTTATGGGAGGTACAGGTTTCCACCACAAACAATCCTCGACCTGATGAGTGAGTGGGAGGATGACCTCACATCACCCACCCTGTGTTCGCAGGCACTGAGCCCCTTGGAAAAGGTGCTCAATGTACTGCACTTCTTGGCTACTGGTTCATTTCAGCAGACAAGTGCCATAGTGGGGGGGGGGGTGTCACAGGCCATGCAGTCATGCTGCCTACACCAGGTGTTGGCCATCATGACTGCACGCTCCTCAGTCCGTAGGCACATATACATGCCCAGAACACCTGCAGAAAGGCAGGCCGTGGTCCAGGACATTTACAGGGTGGCACACTTCCCCAAAGTGCTAGGTGCCATTGATTGCACCCATGTGGCTCTACGTTCTCCCAGGGCCACTGAGCACATAAATCGAAACCGCAAGCACTGGCATTCAATCAACGTGCAGGTAGTATGTGATGCCAAGGGAATCATCACTTCAGTATATGCCAACTATCCAGGGTTAAGCCATGACAGTTTCATTTTCAGAATGTCACCCCTAACCGGGACCTGGAAGTTGGGCGGCATGGCGCCACATGGCTCATTGGTGAGTATAAATGCCTCTGCACATGCATGCATGTCAAATACTGAGTAATGTGACAACCCCACTAATGATAGCCATCATCACCTCCCCAGGGGACAGTGCCTACCCCTCTGAGCACCTACATGATGACGCCAATTCAGAAACCCACCACACCACCCGAGGTAAGATAAAACACAGCCCATATTGCAACCTGGGGCATAGTGGAGCGCACATTCGGAGTGCTCAAGTCACGCGTTTGCTCCCTTGACCGCTCTGGTGGGCAGCTGCTATATACGCCCCCAGTAGTGTGCTGGATCATAGTGGCAGCATGTCCTGCACAACATTGCAACCCGCCGTGGCGTGCCGGTGGACATGGTGGTGCCCCCACATCCCCAACCACATGCACGGCCGCTGCGCTTGGGAGGTGAAAGGGCACATGGTGAGGCAGCCCGTACCCAGCTTGTGGCAAATTACTTCACCTAAAATCCCACCCCTGCAGAGTGCACACAGGCCTGGCACATACCAGCTGACAATCAATGATGATGACAAAAGGGACAGTCAACTGTCACAACCATACCAGCCTGAGTTTGTTCACATTTTGTGCATCCCTACCTACTTAAAGACACTCAATGCTGTGTCACAAAAAGACACACATGCATGCAGCAGGAATGACTACCCCCTTGCAAAATACCACATCAAAATAGTGCCATGTCACCCAACCCCTCCCCATCTCAGCTACCCAACACACCATGGCATGGCATGCAATGTGAAATCAACCAAATGAATGCACAACACATGACACAAGTGTCACAAACTGCACTGTCCCTAATGTAAACAGGCTACAGGCAATATGCTCTCAGTAATCAATAAGAAACAGCACACATAAACAAATACTTACCAGCAACACAAAACATCAGTACAGGATGAAACCGTGGCAATACATGACAGCAAAAAATTAAAGTAGTACAAGTCTCACAACCTGACTAAGGCAGCACATTGACCCCTTCCAACTGCAGAGTGTTGCTGTCAGGCAAATGTCTCAGTGTACTGCATACAACATGAACTGCATCTGCAAAGGAGACGGCCTTGTGAAGACATGAAGAACCTACATGTATATAAGGAGAAAGACATGGATGCACAAGCACATATCAATACACCATGCAGTGTAGAATCCAACAACAATCCCCACTAGGGATGTACACACAGTTTTGACTACAGACTGCCACACAACTCATGGGTGCCCAATGTCAATGTGTAAGTTACTGTCACTTGGTCACACCCTTTGCAAGCCCATGGAAAGGAGAAGCAGGAGGGGTGTGTGTGTCAGGAAACCAAGCATCTAACCCAAAAACAGGAGAAGCCTGCATGTGCCCAGCTGGAATACACAGTGGATGCCCACGGGAGCCACACAAAGCAACACACTGTAAAAAAAATTAAAAAAATGAATGGCCATGTGTGGACCAGGGGTGGGGGCACCCAGGAGGTACGAGGTACAGGGTGCACCTCAACACCCACATGAATGGATGTTGAGAAAAAAAAATACCTCCATGGGCTCACGGCCTGCACGGCTACGCTACAGTGGGAGAACTGCCGTCGCTGTCATCACCCTCTGCTGCTACATCAGGAGGTGGCCGTGATATGGGAGGCAGCCCACGCAAAGCCCTGGTATGGGGCATGGTCCTCCATGGCAGCAAGCATGTGGGTCTGGAAGGTTTGGTTCAGCAGGATGATGGTACGGAGATCCCCATGCAGCACCTCAGGGGTAGCATGCATTTCTGCCTGCATGGCCTCGCGTGATGCCCGGATCTCCGCACGGGTTGCCTGTATCTCAGCTGAGAGTGAACGTGTGAGCTGCTCCAGCTGCTGTTCTGACCTAAAATTCCGGGAAACCTCAAGTTCACCCAGAGTATCTCTGAGGGACCCGTGTTCTAACCTCAGGGCTTCCCTGTGGGCCTGTGACTCTACAGATATGGCTGCGCGCAGAGTCTCCAGTCCAGCCCGTCTGTCCCTGTTGGACGCCAACATGTCCTCCCTGTGTGAGTGGCAAATGGAGTCTGTTGCCTGCTGCTGGAGCTCCATCTGCCTTTCAGGGGAGAGAATGGAAGTGACCACCCTATCCATTGCCTGAGCCATCATTTCACATAATGCCCCCTGTTGGGCTGCTATACTGTACATGGAGTTCTCCCACACACGGGCACCGCGTTGGCGGGCACCACACCTGTTTGGGGCAAGGCGATCTGCACCTTGCTGTGCTGGCACTGCCTGAGGCTGCAGGACTGCATTCCTCCTTTGATCTGCTAGCCCAGGAACAGGAGCAAATATTGTGGAGTGTGACCCTGCATCCGTAACCGCCAAAGTTGCTCATCACCAGCAAAAACATGAAAGAGAACAAATGGAAACAGACATGAGCACCATAGCACACACATAGGCCTGACGAGGCAGAGATCCAGTACATAAATTACACATGTCCCACATTACTATAACCCTGGCATGCATGCACTGGCAATGAGTTGGAAGGGGAGGCAAAAAGCAGACACTGAGGACTCCAAGATGGAAAAGCAACATATGTGCTGCATGCTGGATAGCACTGGCATCACACATTAGCCTGTGAGTGGCATGTCCAATACACATGCATGACACATGCCAGCACACAGATGGCACGTAGCATAGCCATGGTACATTTGACAAGTACAGCCATATGGTAGGAAATCAGTACTGTCACCCATCCATGTGAGATGGACATCATGAGATAAAACATGCAAAATAGTGTGACAAAACACACATGTGCCACACGCTGCAACAGATCCAGTGTTCACTGATACCGTGATGGCAGGCAGATGAATACATCAATGGTTGGTCATTTCAACATGACAGAAGACAACAGTCATGTTCAACATTCAAACAGGGCCCAAAAATGATTGTGTGCAGGCCATTACTCAATCAGCCTGAATGGTTAAATCATTCCCATAACAAGGTAATAAATGTGGGCCATTGTGGGGTGTAATCTATGACAGAAGTATGTTACAGTTGGCGCGGTACAGCAAAAAATGTGTCCTAAAAATGGCAAGGATTGAAACAATCAGGCTGAATGAACAGGAAAACATTTTCAACAATGTTGTTGTAAGATGACAGTTGAAGGGCAACTGCAGTAATCTGGTGCAAATTGGCAACTGTGGTCAGAAGGGATACTGTCATACCCAAACCCAAGGCCGGGGAATGGTTTGGAGGGACCACATGGGTGACCCATACCAGTCATGACTACACAGCCTCACCTGGCACTCAATCACAACACATCACCCAAGCAACATACACATGGATTTCACACACATGCATGGGCACTCACCGGACAATGCTTCAAGATCTGGTAGGTCTCCCACGCCTCAGATATGATCCTCTGTGATGAAGCCTCCAGCGGCAGACCCATGTTCAGTGAGTTGGTCGTCCTCTGGTGGAGACCTACCACCAGTCACCAGAGTAGACGCATGATTGGAAGCCCGCTTGTTCTTTGCTCTGTGTTTCAGGTCATTCCACCGCTTATAGCAATCATCAGCTGTGCGCTTCACAAATCCAAGGGCACTAATGTGGTCAGCAATGGTCTGCCAGTGGGCAATACGTTGAGCAGGCGTATTCTTGCACCATGCAGTCCCCACCATTTCGCGGCTATGTGCCACATAGGCCACAAGTGCATCTAGTTCGGCGTCATTGAAGCTAGGCTTCCTTGATGTGCCGGAGTGTGTAGCCATGTCTGGGGTCCCAGCCTGTAGTGCAAGAGCACCCTTCTTCTTCTTGGAAGGTGGTGCGGAACCTGAGTGGCTTACACCGCTCTGGTTGGTAGGGGCAGAAGCGCAGGTGGACTGGGTACTGGAAGTTTCCAAAGGCACAATGACCAAAGGTCTCACTGCAGGACCAACCTCGGTGTGATGGACTTGGACTGACACTGTTCCGGCTGGGAGACTCGGAGCTGGGGTGGATTGAGCTGCAGCTGCCCCTGCAGCCTCCTCACCCTGGCTACTTGGGGCATAAGATGACATTGCTGCCCCAGATCCATGTGGCCTGGTGACAGCAACTTTCACCGCCACACGTGGCTTAGACTTGGTGACACAGAAGTCAGCCTGGGAGTCATCCTGTGCCGGTTCAGTTGACAATATGGGCCGGTTTAACAAGGGCTGAGCTGGGATGGTGTCAGCTACATTTCCCCCAACCATTCGGGGGGGGTGCATAGGTGGCCCCGATTGGTCCTCCACACACCAGCCTCTTGGGCCACCCTGCACACCCTGGTCACGTCCCCTACCGCGCCCATCTCTTTGAGCTCGGCCACCTTTGCCTCCCTTACTGCTTGGTCGCCTCCCAACCATGGCACTGATGCTGTTGTGCGTATGGGAGTTGCAGTAAACAATTGTCCTGGGCAATTGGGGTGAAAGGGGTAGGGTACTAGATGGAATTTGTACCCTAGTGCTCTAGCAAGGCTGTCTATGACCCCTGGGGGAAGATGACGGGTCACGCAATGCACAGGCACCCCGAAAACAATATTAAACGTGCACGCAACCCCTGGTAGACTACGTGCGTGGAAAAATGAACCCGCACTACGCTGTGGCACACAGAAACACAAAAATAAGCGTGCGCGTGATACACGCAGCCTACAATGACCTCTGAAGGGGTACGCAACACACAGGGGCAACCACAGTTGGAAAATACGTGCGCGACTCACTGTCTACCTGGAAAAAGAATGTGAAAAAGACGCACATGTGCGCGTTGGCAACACCCCCACCAAAAGAAGAATTGAACGCTGTCTGAGTAAACAGGGAGTATGAACTGGAACCGTTGTGAAGTAATCGCGTGTGAACCAACAAGAAGTACAAGAATCACCGCTCGCTCTCCACAAAAAGCACGTACAAGAAAATGGCGTCCTGCGCATACCCCACACGTGCGACGTCACTTACGCGCATACGCGCTAAGGGCCCTTCCTCCAATTACACGCAGTGACACCCGGACGTGCAGTTTTTTCATGTGTACAATAAACATGCACCCGTGTTGTGGGAAACACCCATGCGCGTAACGTCACAGACGTGCTTACGTGCTAAGGGCCTTTCCTCGAATTTCACACTGACGTGCACTTTTTTCACGTGCCAAATCACTCCGTATCAAGCTGGCCACACGACAACACACGGAAGACCACGCTCCTGCCCAGAAGGCCATTTTCCTGCCCCCCAGAGCCCCGAGCACGCTCCCACCTGCCATCTACTGCTGCCTGCCTGCCTGCAAAACACCTGCCCTGCTCTTTGGTGCCTGCACATCAGCCATCTGCAGGGGTCCAGTTGCTGTGACGACCCCTGCTGCAACAGAAGACTCCCGACTGGGATACCATTGCTCCACAGCCCAGCCCAAGGACCCAGTTGCCCACCCACACCTGTCCCGGGGGTTGCCATGTCGGACACAACACCATCTGGCACCAGTGGTGACCCCCCAGCAGGGAGGCAGAGGGCTACCAGCTTCAGTGCCAATGAAGTTGGTATCCTGGTGGAGCAAGTCCTGGGGCAGTATGATGTCCTCTTTGGAAGTTTGCGCGCCGACTATGAAGGACGGAAGAGGATCTGGATGGACATCGTGGCTGCCATCAACTTGGAGGAGGTGGCAGCCCGCGACATCAAACACGTCCGGAAGCGCTGGGAGGACTTCAGGTCCAGGACCTTCAACAAGGCCCGGCGCCTCTTGAAGGCAACGGATGCTGAGGGGTGCGGGGTCTGCCTAACCAACAACCAAATGAGGGTCCTGGAACGTATACGCCCAGCGATCCACGTCCAGGTCCTTGAGAGGCAGTCCCGTCTGGAGTCGAGCGGTAAGTGTACATGCGTACTGATTGGATGCTGTGCATGTTGAGGTGTGGCAGGAGTGTGCAGGTTGCACATATGTCTTTGTAGGGCCATGTATGGATCTGTATGTACACAGACGTGAACCTGCCACATGTGAGTCCTCTCATGTGTGAGACACATCGATGGTGTATGTGTTGGTAAGTATGCTTGCCAAATGCAGGTGTGGGTGCACACATTTGTGAATTTCTGTGAATGTACTGTGGCATGGCTGTGGTGTTACACATGGATGCTAGTTCCACCTGTATGTATCTGCACTATGTACATGTGCATGTGTGTCTATATGACAAGTGTGCAACTGTGATACACCATGGATGCATGTGACACTGACATGTAGGAGGCTGATTGCCAGATGTGACATGGATGGCGATGTTATCACTGTGACAGGTGGTGGAGATGTACAGATGCATGTATGTCTGGTGGCGTGTGTGCATGTGTTCTACACTCCCCGTGTTGCATATGATGTCAGGCTCACCTTCGGCTACTCATGCTATTGTTTGTGTGTGGATGGTGCTGCCTGGTGCAACATTCCTGTTGTTTTGCTCATGTGTGTGAGTTGAAATGACATGTGTGTTGGGGTGTGTGATGCCATGTCTGAAGTCTGCGACTGCCACTCACCTGCTACTGTCATGTGTGTATCAGACCATTTTACATTGCCCTGATGCCTGTGTTCTGTCTCTCCCTGTCTGCAGCGTCAACTGATGGAGAGGGCGGGGACGGTGCTGTGGAGCACAGCGGCAGGGATCCCACTGCCAGCCGGAGACGCAAGGCCCAGCTCCCCTCCCAGGTTGACATCTCTTCGGGGAGTGAAGAGTCTGGTGCCGCGTCCGCGGCTGCAGCTGCCGGGGGTAGGTCCAAGAGGCGGAGGTCAGAGATGAACTCCTCGGCAGCAGAAGGATCAGCTGAGACCCCACAGGGGCCTACGAAGGAAGATAGCACGGAGTCATCCAGGTTGGTGGGGGGTTTGGTTGAGGAGGAGGCCATGGAATCACATGCACGGGGCCTGGAGGAAGGGATTCCACTGGTGCCAGTGGTGCAGTCCAGGGGCAGGGACAGGAGGCAGCACAGGCCACTGCGGAGGAGCCTGTGTGTAATCCTGTCCCCGATCCTGTGACTGCATCATCCGGTGCAAGCAGGGATGCCTTTGTCCAGACCAATTTTCAGGGAGGGGATAGCCGCACAACAACTGGCCTTCCTCTCCCTGCGGATGTGGCAATCCGGGACCCTGTTCAGCCTGTCCTGGCTGGGGTGGCTTTGTGTGTTCGTGACATTCGGGTGACGTGCAGGGTTCTCCTGAGGACAATGCACGTCATTTCGAATGCCTCGAAGACCATGTCGACCAGCTAGGAGGGATCACCGGTGCTGGGTTCCTCCATGTGCGGCAGCTTCTACCGACCCCCTCCTCAACTGAACGCCTTATGCGCCAGTCGTCTTCCGTGCTATCTTCCTGCCCAAGTGTCACCCGGGCACCCTGTGGAGCTGGCCCTGACCCAGCGGCCAGGCTGGTGGAGGACACATCCCTGCCACAGTTGGGAGTCGGAGGTCCAGCAGGGGTGGCCACCACAACAACTGGGCCCCAGCAGGAGGACGTGCAGGCATCACAAAGCAGGGGACATGCACGGCAGCAGCAGGCTCAAGGTGGGAGCGATGATGGCTCTGGGAAATCAACATCAGAGGGGCAGGCATCGGCCAGAGGGCAGGAGGACCCTGGATTGGGAGTGTCTTCCGTGTGGCAGCGGTTGGGCCAGGCCACAGATACGGAGCGGCGGCGGGCGGAAGAGGCGCGGCTCACTATGTTCAGGGCAGAGAACTCCATGCGCAGGGCGCTGAGGCGGGCTGAGTGCCTCGAGGGAATTCGCAGGGATTTGGAGGTGAACATGGCGTTATCCCTGCGAGACCTCGGGGCCAGTGAACAGGCCCGCCTCCAGGACATAGAACAGGAGTACGATGATGCCCTGGCCTGGGAAATCGGCAAGTGAGCTGTAGGACTTGCCCGCCGCCATTGTATATAGTTAGTTAGTGTTAGGTTTCTTTGGTGTTTTTCTTTTATTTGGGGCACTTGGACTATGCCCCACCTTTTTGTAGAAAGTTCTTTATTAGGTAGTTTTTTTGTAGGTTTTATTTCAATGGTTGGGCTCATGGACCCTGGATTTGTTATTTGTATATAGTAGAACAGGGGATTCATCGTCATTTTCTTTTCACTATGGTGCAATGGATTTACTTTGTTGGACGGAGACTTTGGACACATTTTCACTGTTATTTGGATTTTTTGGGATTCTGATGTCATATTTTTTCTCATTTTGGAACATGCAGCATTTTATTTCTCATTACCATTATTGTGTGTTTTCATTTCATTCACGGCATTTTGTGTTGAATACATTTTTGTTTCATACTTCAATGTGTGGTATTCTCTGATTGGTTTCATGCTTGTCACGATGTGGGTTTTCACATTCACTGGCACCCATTGTGTGTGTGTGACGGACATGTGTTGATGTACATACATGCCATTTGGGTTGTTTCAATTAATGGCCATTTCAATGTGGGGTGTATGTAATACTTGGTTGGTTCTTTGGGCAGGGGTGGCGTGCGGTGGGATTTGGGTGGCCATGAGGGCCATGATTGTGGATCATGATGACGTATTGGGGGGGACATGAGTCAAGGCCTTCTGGCAGGTGCCTGTCACTGCTGGGTAGGTGGGGGTGCCGAGGGACATGAGTCGGGCCTGCTGGCAGGTGCCCGTCACTGCTGGGTGGGTGGGAGTGCAGGGGGACATGAATCGGGGCCTGCTGGCAGGTGCCCATCACTGCTGGGTGGGTGGGGGTTGCCAGGGGACATGAGTCGGGGCCTGCTGGCAGGTGCCCATCACTGCTGGGTGGGTGGGGGTGCCAGGGGACATGAGTCGGGGCCTGCTGGCAGGTGCCCATCACTGCTGGGTGGGTGAGTGGGTGGGGGGACATGAGTCAGGGCCTGCTGGCAGGTGCCCGTCACTGCTGGGTGGGTGGGGGTGCAGGGGGACATGAGTCGGGGCCTGCTGGCAGGTGCCCGTCACTGCTGGGTGGGTGGGAGTGCAGCAGGACATGTGTCGGTGCTCACTTGTGCATGATGACATGTGGGCGGCTGGGGGGCATGGCCAGGGTGGATGGGCTGTCTGTGGGGCATGGCCAGGGGTGCAGGGTAGTCCCCTGTGGTGTGGGCTGCCTGCAGACCCTGGGGAGGGGGAGAGGGCTCACCTGGGAGGACACACACTGCCAATTCGCGTTAGGGCACCCAGGAATACACGTACCCCGCTCACCCAGTGAAATCACGTGTGGAACTCCACTCACACCCCACAAATACACGTACCCCGCTGGCACAAGCCCTATCGCGTGGGAGACTTCCCACACCCCCCCAAAATACACATACCCCGCTCGTCCAAGCCCTATCGTGTGTGATAATTCCAGCGCACCCCAGAAATACACGTACCCCGCTCGCACAAGCCCTATCGTGTGTGAAACGTCCCGCGCACCCCCAAAATACACGTACCCCGCTCGTACAAGCCTATCGCGTGTGAAACTTCCTGCGCACCCCCAAAATACATGTACCCCACTCGCACAAGGCCTATCGTGTGGGACACTTCCCACCCCCCCCAAAATACACGTACCCTGCTCGCACAAGCCCTATCGTGTGTGAAACTTCCCACGCACCCCCAAAATATACGTACCCCACTCGCACAAGCCCTATCACATGTGAAACTTCCCACGCACCCTCAAAATACACATACCCCGCTCGCACAAAGCCTATCACGTGTGACACTTCCCGCAAACCCCCCAAAATACACGTACCCTGCTCGCACAAGGCCTATCGCGTGGGACACTTCCCGCACACCCCCAGAAATACAAGTACCCTGCTCGCCCAGGCCCTATCGCGTGTGATAATTCCAGCGCACCCCAGAAATAGCCGTACAACGCTTGCACAAGCCCTATCACATGTGAAACTTGCCACGCACCCCCCGAATACACGTACCCCGCTCGCACAAGCCCTATCACGTGTGAAACTTCCTGCGCACCCCCAAAATACATGTACCCCGCTCGCACAAGCCCTATCGCGTCTGAAAATTCCCACGCACCCCCAAAATACATGTACCCCGCTCGCAAAAGGCCTATCGCGTGTGACACTTCCCGCATACCCCCCAAAATACACGTACCCCGCTCGCACAAAGCCTATCGCGTGTGAGACTTCCCACACACCCTCCAAAATACACATACCCCGCTCGTACAAGGCCTATCGCATGGGACACTTCCCGCACTCCCCCAGAAATACACGTACCATGCTCGTCCAGGCCCTATCGTGTGTGATAATTCCAGCGCACCCCAGAAATACACGTACCCTGCTTGCACAATGCCTATCGCGTGTGACACTTCCCGCACACCCCCAAAATACATGTACCCCGCTCGCACAAGCCCTATCGCGTGTGAAACTTCCCACGCACCCCCAACATACACGTACCCCGCTCGCACAAGCCCTATCGTGTGTGAAAATTCTCGCGCACCCCAAAAATACACTTACCCCGCTCGCACAAGGCCTATCCCATGTGACACTTCCTGCACCCCCCAAAATACACGTACCCCGCTCGCACAAGGCCTATCGCATGTGACACTTCCCACACAGCCCCCAAAATACACGTACCCCGCTCGCACAAGGCCTATCACGCGGGACACTTCCCGCACACCCCCAGAAATACACGTATCCCGCTCGCCCAGGCCTTATCGCGTGTGATAATTCCAGCGCACCCCAGAAATACACGTACCCCGCTCGCACAAGTCCTATCGCGTGTGACACTTCCTGCACACCCCCAAAATACCCGTACCCCGCTCGCACAAGCCCTATCGCGTGTGAAACTTCCCATGCACCCCCAAAATACACGTATCCTGCTCGCACAAGCTCTATCACGTGTGAAAATTCCTGCACACCCCCAAAATACACGTACCCCGCTCACACAAGGCCTATCGCGTGTGACACTTCCCGCACACCCCCCAAAATACACGTACCCCGCTTGCACAAGGCCTATCGCGTGTGACACTTCCCGCACCCCCCCAAAATACACATACCCCGCTCGCACAAGGCCTATCGCGTGGGACACTTCCCGCACACCCCCAGAAATACACGTACCCCGCTCGCCCAAGCCCTATCGCGTGTGATAATTCCAGCGCACCCCAGAAATACACGCTCCCCGCTCGCACGATTGCAGTGTAACGGCCCTGTAAGCTGGTCCAGGGTTAGCGTGGCCCTTTGCGCTGCATTGGGGATTTAAATGGCTTTTCCTTGCGCAAGGGGCGTTCTTGGGGGCATAACTGGCGCTGCGGGATGTTCTCTGCGCCAGCGCTCATTATGGCTTGGGAATTCCATGAATACGTGGTGCGCCAGAACGCTATTTAGCGCACACGGCTGGCGCACGCTGGTGCATGCTCCCTCTCTGCGCTGCTCGCGTGCGCTGAAATCTATGAATTACCCCGTAAAACATGGAACAATGCCTTGACTTTCATGTAGAGAAACAGTTTATTTTACATTACATGGAATGAACGCGCATTTTTAAAATAGTCCCAGTTTACATAAAAAATGTGTAAAGTCAACCTTGTTATAATACCACATTAAATTGACTAACACACTTTGTCTATTTACTTAACACTATTAAAATAAAGATTTACACTTCAGAAACATAACTCAAAAGATATATTACTACTACCACTAGGTGTTAATAGCCTAATAGACCACAGCAGGGAAGGGGTGAATCATTATCCTGCAATAATGCCCCCACCCAAGAACTCTATAAGGCTATACTATCTTTTGGCAGACACAATAGCTGGATGCTAGGTCTGAGACAGTGCACACTTGGGGGTAGGATTCTCTTGTGATGGCTGAGAGCGTGGCATCCATCTTCCCTAAATTCTGAGACACGTCTCACTGAATTCATACATTCTTTCTGCCTGACACAATTTTTTTTCTGTTCTCTAAGCATCTTTTTTTGCTTCTTCGCAAGCGGTCTGCATATTCCACGCTCTAGGCTTCCCTGCCCATGAGGTGGATTACTTTAGGATCCGCCTTGCTCTGCTTCATTCACAGGGCATGATCATTGAAGGCTGCAGGTGATGTCACAAAAAATAATAAACAATAACTCATGCTGTGAGGAATTCGACCATTCGCAATGGTGGGCGTGCGCTCGCCTGGACTTTTTGAAATTATTTATTAAATGGAATGATGGAAGACCAACCTCAGGAAAATGTGTGCGGCTAATCGACACACATTTTCCTATGCTCACACCACGACAAAAGCACAGACTTGTATACACTGACGTAGACACAGCCTACAGGCGCAGTCTGGACTGTCATAGTTAGTTGGAATGTGACAGCCAGGATTACACAATGTCATCTCCAGGAAGGGGGAGGACCAATCTTTCCCCTGCCATGGTCAGCCTGATTTACTGACAAAGGCTCCATTGAATGGCCTTTCTCTTTTGTTAGGCCCTGCAGCTTGTGGCAGCAATTAACACACCAATAGAGGGTACTACTTCGAACAGGTTCACATGGGGCCTGGCTGTAGAGGTTAACAAAGGAGACAGAAAACACAACAACCTTTCATATGTAACTGTGTCCACCTGAAGCCAGCTGCCACCCTCCGTATCAATGGCAAGTGAACTGTCATGTCTGTGTCTGCTGTTCACAGTAGGCCCCTGCTAGGGGGACTCCATTCATAAGGTACAAGAATGTGGTTTGCAGAAGTCAGAGAGTCTGGTCTTGTTGCACCTTCAAGGGAGACCTGCTGCTTTAATCGGGATTCGCAGAGAGAACCATTAACCAGAGAGACTCTTTGATCAACACCACACAGGAAGATGGGTGGGACTTAGTGTCACAAGGGAGCGTGGCCAGAGCTCTTTCTGTTGAGAGAAGGATTCCGCCATTTTAGCTCTGGGGCACCTTGTTCCTATTGTCACCCCTTTACTCTTCCTGTTGCAAAGCACTCTGGTTATGACCTCACACATACAGGAGATTGTTGGTAGGGACCCCAGGATTGGTTCATTAAGGTAGGCTTAAGCCTTTGCCTACACCAATCAATATGGTCCACTTGACTTTAAAAGAGGGCTTTCCCCTCCTTTGGCAGATCAACTGACGGTTTCACCAAAAGTAACAAAGAAGAACTCAACCTTGGACCGTGGCTGAAGGTACCTTACTTCTTCTGCCAGTGAATGAAAGAGGGAAGCAAGATCCCTCCCCTAAATATCTCCCAGGGAACAGAGGGAGATAAAGAACTCAGAGGAGTCTCCAGCCACTCAAGAACCGGTACCGCACAACGTGCCCTGCTAGGCTTTGCAGCAAGCTTCCTGGATAGGAAGTGCCAGAAGGTCTTTGAACCTACAACCACAGGCAAGGTAGCTTCCTACAAAACACTCCACAGCTGTGGCCCGTCCACCTTAAAGGACAACATGGGCCTATTGAAGAAGTTGGGAGAAATATCTCAACAAGCATCTACCAGGGTTCACTTTAAAGGACATTTTCAAGCCAGTCAAGCTCCTCGAGCTGCAACCGACTGCAACACTGACCGTTGTCAAGTCGCAGTCGCCTAAAGACCTCCGAGACATCTCTACCAGTGCTTCAGAACCACATAGGCCAGCCTGGAGCCGTTCATCCAGCTTCGCTCACCGAACCGTCTTAGCGCCTGATACACGCATCTGCTCCCGCTTTGAACTCTGTCACAGAAGCTGCAAAGTGTCCTGAACTCGACTCAATGCTGTCGAGCACCAAGAACATCTACTGTCAAAGGTACAACGTGGTTCTGTCCCCCTGGTCCTTCCCAAAAGTACCTGACAGACATTTTAAGACCCATTTCCCCCTTAAACTGTTGTAGTTATTAACCATATCGACTACCCTCATGTCAGTATCCAGAGTGCATCCCTTTTCCTTCTTTGAAATGTCTGTCCTCTGCATTCCCTTACAGGGTGGGTTGTATTTCGTAGTGTTGCTAGAACTGTCTGTTGCGATATAAATAAAGCAGGTATTTTTGATACAACCTTGATTGGACAGTCCCGTTTATCATTGGGTAATAATTGTATTTTCTCTGTGTTGCAACTAACCAATGATCCACAACCTTCGGAGATAAGCCTTCCGTTCCATCCACGTTTCCAAAATGTGCGGCCTCTGCTGAAGCAGGGTAAGAGTTTCCTTTTCATTTCAGCCATTAACGCTGAGATGTTGCTTCTGAAAGACATATTAGTCTATGAGAGCTAGTATATCATTTCTCCTTGTATAATTGGTTCACAGGGATAAATTAATTAAGTTATACCTTCACGTCCGGATTCCCACCATGTTTTGAAAACACCACCCGGCGGGTGGCATCTCTATAACTTTCCATGCTACAGGCTTTCAGCAGGGTAAGTTAGACTTTCCAATCCCTTTTGAGATGGAATACTTAGCTACGTACACAAGCTTCTGTTAACCTATGTCCCGGTCACAGAACCCTCTAAGACATTGTTTCATTAATTTCTAGCTACACACCATAAGCTGTGAGGAACCTAAATCACAATTCACGTCCTGATGAAGGCCGTCACATTGAAGCTACTCAAAATGCAATAGGCTGAAACACCACTGTGTCGACTGTCTAGTTTTTCGTAGTACACCAAGGTGTCAAAACACCTGACGTTGCACTCTTTATTGTTTCATTGTAACCTTGTCACTGTACAAAGCCGTATAACAAATTACTAGATGATTGATAAATGTATCAATTGTGATAACTGTATGTCTCTTGTTTTGAATGGGTAAGGTTCAATACATGCTTGAATGGTATGTTACGCTTATATATTTTGTACAAATACACAAGAATGACCCTTTATGTTTGAAAAAGACTACTGAATTGTCAGTGTGTTTTTACTGAGGTTCTGCTCGTGATCACCTTGACTAATTGTGTGGATGTGTTTCTTAGATTACCTGGAACGGTCAGGGAATAGCCAGGTTCCCCTCTTTTTGTCAGGAAAGATGTGAATCCGCCACTCACCTTTTCAGAGGTCCACTTTCCTTTTCCACCTCCATTGTCTGGGCTCTCAGTGCCAGCCTCAACACAGAAGCCACAGGCACAGAGGTGGCTCTTCAAGAGGGCGGAAGAAGACCCCAGCCTTCCAGCAGCCTGTGTCTATGATGTCGCTTGACTCCCAGTAACAAAAGGGGTGGGGCAAAGATGGGGCACAGGATGCAAAAGCCCTGTTTGAATCCCACCTCCATGGCCCAGTGCAGCCGCCTGCTACCCGCTGGGCTTCCGCTTAGCTGTCATAGAAAATAATACACACATGAGCCTGCTGTAGCCTGTAGGTTGCCATTTATAGGCAACAAAGTTGCCATTCGCCACCCATATCTTGGGCCCACGTGTTTCTCCTTTCACATCCTGTGGCCCGTGATCATGTATCCTTCTGCCCCCTGGGCCACCAGCCTAGAGAGAACTTGAAGTGTGGTGCAGCAGGTCACGCTTGTAAAGGCAAGTTTAAGAGTGTTTGCATGTGTGAATTTTGAATGTTATGCAATGCGCGTGTGTTTGTGTGTTTGCAAGAACTTGAATGATGAGTGCATGTGCGCGTGGATGAGTGAGTTCATGTTTGTGTGTGTGAGTGTGTCTGCAGGTATGTATGTCGCTGATTGAGTTGTAAATGTAAAGGGTGCATGTATTTTGTTTAGCAAACAGGGTGGCCACACCTGCATCATGAAAGTGATATATAATGACAAGGCTGGTGTATACTGTGGGCGCAACATCCTCAAAGTGACTAACAAGGGCAATGCTGGCATATATTGTGGTCACAGCTTTGTGTAATTAATTTACCCCTGTGGTGCCGGCATGTATTGTAGGGTTAGCATCATGAAAGTGATTTACCGTAGCAATCCTGGAACCTATTTTACGCACAGATTCATGACAGTGATTTGCAATGACACGGCATGTTTCTAGATCCGAAGACTTCATGCATAAGAACAACGTTGCGGAAGGCATCCTGTGATGGCTGCCCCCTAAAAGATTGCATATCCGTCGCCTCCACCACTTACCTGTACCGCCCCCGCTGCCTCCTCCAGGCTGATTCCCGTGAAGCCCAACACACTGTGTGTCGTGTGACGTGACACAGTCTTTAGTGCAGTGGTGTTCAAACTTTTTTATGCTGAGCCCCTCCTGAGGAAAAATACTGTTACTGAGCACTCCCCCCTTGAGGAAAAATAGTATTGCCGGGCTCCTCTAGATGCCATATCTCCTTATATTTTCTATTGAAAGCAGCCACCATGCTCCTTTTTTTGAAGAGCCCTGTGTCCACCTGGCTATCCTTCGGGCCCCCCTATGAGGGTCAGCCCCACAGTTTGAAGACCACTGCTTTAGTGCGTCAGGCTTCCGAGGAAGAAGCCTAGAGACCACAATTGTGCTGGCATAAATTGTGGACACAGGTTTCAGGAAAATGCTCTGTACTTTCATTAATTTGGGGCTATATGTTTGCCTTTCCACTAAACATAGTCACCAGCCATCACTACCCTTGAACAATAGAATGTTGGGGCCCCTACAGGAGCAGCCCACCCTGCACTGTTGCCAAGAGTGGCACCTCTAGCACCTAAACACTGGAACGCCTTGCCCACAGCCCTTAGAAACGAAGCATCCTACACCACCGTTCGCAAAGTTCTTAAAACTGAACAGTTTAATTAACTTGCTTAAGATCTGCCTAATCCCTGTTCCAACGTAACCAAAGGACGCACTGTATAAGCGGCTTCATGAAACTTATCCTCATTGTATATTGTACGATGTTCTCTAATGTCTGCATTGTCTTCCTCCTGTACTACCATCACAACTAAGTAAGCTCTCTGCAACAGCACCACGATACCCAAACGCAAATAAGTAAATAAATAAATAAAGAGCTGCCTGCGAAACTGGGCAGGCAGACAAGTATCTTCCTCAGTCCCGCGCGGTGCGGCACAGCACCTTGCACAACTGGGCAGTGACAGTTCCCCTTTCCAAGTTTCACACTCAGCAACACAGTCCTGTGAAGGTCAACAAAACTGTCCAAAGCCAGCACAATGATGGTGTCATGGCCGGTCCAAACTCCCGCGCTCACCAAATGTAGCACCAGCAACACTCGAATAGCAATTGCTCATGACAACACTGTTCCACCTGACCAGTCAGAATGTGGGCAGGTACACATTCAGACACCCTATTCAGGGCTGTGTCCAACACTTGCACTATTTGGCACTAATCCTTTCAAGAGGCTGTGCCAATGGTTGCATTGTGATTGGTCAGCTAGCTTGGAGGGTAATTCTCGTCCATCTTCCAGGACATGGTGTGGGGATGCCCAATGGATGTCCGGCTACAGACCAGTCCTCGATGGGGTTTGTGGACACTCCTAGATTCTCATCATGCAGAAACAATGCCTTTACAATTCTTCCCAGTATTGGAAGCACGGATCTGGAAGCACCCGGCCCTGGATTTACTTTCATGGGGTTCCCCTTGAAAGCAGTGGCTTCCTGATGAGGTTGTGAACTAACGTATATTGAACAAGGTATGTGTCTGTGTTTAGCTAAATAAAAGGCCGCGGTACAGTGCCAGTCTGCAGCAGGGGGAATCTAGGGTTGAGTGAGCTAGTGGCCCAGAAAATCCGAGTCAAGCTCTGCCCGACTGTGTCATATTCTGTTCCGCCCTAGCACAGAGCCTCGGAATATGCACAGGTCTCCCTCGTGGACAACAAGAGAAGGTATGCTGGGAGGTGTCACGCAGAGCAGGGAGGAGTCACGCAGAGCAGGGAGCCTGTTATGAGCAGGGCATATAAACGAATGGGTTGGTTAACTGTTGCACAGGAGCGGTGAATGGGCCTGTGGGAAGCGCTGAACGCTTGTATCTGGAATTCAACAGCACAACTCCAGCTCCAACTACACATCTTTTTACTTCTTCCAAGACAGAGTGCCAAAGTAAACACCAGTTTTAAAGTTGTTCGTTTATTTTCATGCTCGTTTGATACGCACAAAAAAGGGTTGGATTATTTCTTCAAAGCATGCATTATAAAAAGCTGAATGCCTGTGTTGAACACTCACAATGGGGAATGGCCAAGATGGCGGCGTAGCAGGACCCAGCTTACCAAAGCTAACCACTTCCTGTTTTTTTCCACATATATATGCTTTGCTTGGATAGTGGTGGGGCAAAACACCTTGGGGAACAAATCCACTCGTTTTTCACATTTTAAAGATAGCACTCTGCCAGCTTTACACAGCGAAAAGTTGGTGGAAAATACCGGCCTCAGACGTTGCTAGTGGGGAGTGGGGGGGGGCTTAGATGCAATAGCCCCGGGTCTTTCGGATGTAGCCCCGGATAGAATCTCAGGGTCTACAACCAAACGACTAGGTATCCCAGAGTCCTGACAATCCCGACATTAGTGTAGCCCCAGATCTTTTCCAGATCTAGCAACACCCCTGCCCGGCCTCCGTGCATCGCAAAGAGGATTGGCAGATTTGTTACTCTAAATGAGCCCCCGAGACTCCCTAGGGAAGCCCAGGACTGAGTTTGATGGTCCTGTGTGACAGCGTGCCTATGACCTTGGTGGCCACACATATTGGCGTGTAGTCCCAGTGAGTGCGCGCAGCAGGTGCACCTAAGTGGGGCATCATCATCAGATCATCTCATCTTCGCTTCGGCAGCACCAACACAGGCCATGGTTGAGGTGCAGACTGGGCCTACGCGGGCACTGCCAGTGGTGGCGGTGCCCCGCTCTGCATTGACCCACACTACATGAGGAGTTTACCATCCCAGTGTTGGAAGTCGGTGGTCCCTGGAAGAGTGAGGGAGTCGTGCAGCAGCTCCGGCAGGGTATGCTGATCCCATACTAGGCTGGGAACCCTGGGGGCCCATGCATAATGAGAGCACTGTAGCGGGCCTGCTCGCTGAGGCAGAGAAACTGAGGGGTGAATACACTGGACAGGAGGCCCCAGGTGCTGATGCCATCCACAGCAGTGCAATCATCTACACTGCCTTACTCGCTTGCTGCTCACCCGTTACCTAAAGGTAAAGACGCATTCTGCAGCACCATAATCAACAGCGCCATGCCAATAATATAAGCTCCAATGAGACATTGAGCCTATGACTCCCTACAATAGTCAGCAGAGGACCTGGAGAGTGAAGGAGGAAATGGTGGTGACCATGGAGGCACAGCGCGTCACTGAGCTGTTGATCCTTCTGCCAGAGCTGCAAACGCATTGTGGGTTGGACAAATAACCGTCAAGACATATAAACTGAGAGTGGAGCGCTAAGGAGACCATATACCCAGAAGAGCGGTGCCATGGATTGCCCGGGATTGCAGAAGTTTGGGCCTAGAGAGGGCAACTGTGCTGAGAGAAGGGCCCGTGTCATCAAGAAAACACAAAAGGGGCAGGTGGCGGCACATTAAGACATTTTTGGGATATTTCTCTGCGTGACCTTCCGTAGCAAAACTAAAGGCAAACATTTCTGGCAGTGCGCATCCCCCATCTGTGCAGAAGGGTCATACCCGCATTAAGGAACAGCTTGATAAAACTCATGTGAGGCTCAAAGAAGACACAAAAGCCATCCGAAAAAATTGAAATTACCACATTGAGATCCGACCTAACCAAAGCAATTATGGAAACCTCTAAAGAATTTGAACTCTTGACTCAAGGGTTGCCGCGTGCGAAGCAGACATCAGTACACTAAGAGAAACAATTCCACCATCATGGCAAGAAACAGAGGCCCTCTAGGAGTCCCTTGTTGCGCTGCACAAGAAAACTGAGGATCTTGAGAACCGCCCAAGCAGAGGCAATATTCATATATGGGTGTTAATGGAAGGATTTCCAAGTACGGACCTTAAAGATGTGACTGATGCAATAGTTTTCTTGCGTATTGGCGGACCCACTGGAGTCATCCTACAAGCAGAGAGGTTTCACATTGTGAGACCATGCAAGAGAGATCACAAGACCCCCTGCATCCTCCAGAGACACACTGGTGAAGCTGCACAGCTTCCAGTTTGAGAAAAAGATCCTTGTCCCAGCCGCAAATAAACACAGCATTAAATTTGTTGATAGCTCAGGGTAGTTGTTTCGCAAAATCATCCTGTCCACCGTGGCTTGCAGAAGTAGAGATGCCATGACTGTGTAAGAAGAAATACAGGTGGACATTCCCCTTTGGCCATCAATGTTGTCATCCTTTATCACAGTAACAATAACATCAGTCTGTGACAAAATGACTTCTCCCCTGCCGGAGTTCAGGGATGATTAGCGGTTTCTAAATTCCTACTCAGCCTCACACTGGAAGAACAACAGTGATCTCAGTCATAAAGGTGAAACAGGCACAACCTGTATATCTCCCATGTCTTTTACGGAAAAATGGGCCGAGGGCAGGCTACACTCTTCAAAAGGATGTCAGCCAGCATGGAAGCATCCAAACAACAATAGTACAGTAGGTACCGAACTATCCAATCAAAGTTCTAAAGAAAACAAGATTTTAATTGAACTAAAAGGTCAGATAAACTGTCAAAAACATTAACAACCCACAAGATAATGGGATACCGAGTGGATGTAGATTTTGGGAGAAAAGGGCACTCTGAAAATGAAAGAACAGGGGTTTGCAGGTAAATAATCTTGTAGAAAATTCAAACAAGTACAAGAATATATCTTTAGGGCATAAAATGGGGCCATATATGTCAATACAGCCCAAAGAAAAGGGCCTTGGGGACAGAAGCACTGATTTACACCGTATTGACTTATTTTAGGAGCTTAACAGTGGCAAACTGAGTTTCTGTGGGCTTTCCATTGTATCGAATCGAGTTCAAGATCTCAAGCTGGTTTTCCGGGATTCAGCGTAGCAGTGAAATTCATCCAGCAGTAATAGGTCCTGGCCCGATAAAGCTTGGGACAGGTTGGCGATGTTCGATTTGTGTGGTTCAAAAGCTAGATGGGTCTTGGTGTGTGAAAGCGGAGATTCAAGTTCAGCAGCGAGCTGGCTCGACTGGATCCAACGATGTGATGCGTTTCGGCAGGTGGGAACATCTTGTGGATCAAAGAAGCTTGGGACAGGCAGGCAATGTTCGTGCTGTTGTAACTCGAAAGTGCTCAGTGGTTTGATATGTTCAGTGCTATAGGCAGCTATGTGGGTTCTTTGCAGCGGTTGGAAAGTGTTTGGAGGCTTGCACGGCTGAAAGCGATTTGAAATTGCAGAGAGATCCAGAGGAAGATTCTTTTGGTCGTTGAGGTGCTGGGAGGCCCTTCACAATCTCCCAGAGGAAAGGTGAGTCAGTCTTCTGCCCTTCTGAGCCAGGCAGGTTGCCAGGGACACTTACAGGCCTTCCACTTCAGGAGACAGGGTCCTGGATACCAGTGGCCAGCATCAGTAGAGCCTTCCTCTGGTAGATCACTTCAAATGTGTCCATGAAGTGGTTAGGGGTAGAGTCTGTACTCTAGGTCCTTGTATTCACCCAATGATGGGACTTTGGTCAGTCTTTGCCCCAACAAGGTTCCAAAGAAATCTTCAGAAATGATTCTTCCGAGATGATTCTTCAGGATGTTGCTTCAAAAGGATTCCAAAGATGATTCAATGAAGGGGTTTGGGGGGGGGGGTGCTCATGCCTTCATATGGTCAGTTTGCCTCTGTGGATTTGTTTGTTCTAAGCCTTCTGCAAGGTGCCAATCCTTGCTGCTGTAACTTGTGTTGCAGTGGGTCTCAGGGAGGAAGTGAGTACTGGAATGTCCAAGGTGGCTGGACCTTTCTCCAGTGTGTATGCTCGCTTACCTACCTGCACTGTACTTCCCCTCTCCCATGTCTGCCTTTGATCACAAGGACTTAAGTAATTATTTCCCTGGTGTGACTACCCCATTATGTTGCAGAGGCCCCTTTGAGCAACCCAGCTCCTAAGAGACCCCACCCATATACGATGCATGTCCTGCTCTCTCGGGAAAAGTGCCAAGCCTTCCCAGCAGAGAACAAAGTGGCATCCTGACCACACCCATCATCCGTTCTGGGTGAGACCATTAGGCCAGAAGCAAAACACAAATGGACCTGAAGCTGCAAGGGTCACAGGAAAGCAAGAAGATTAATTAAATGACATCAAAATGGGTTTGGGCAATTTTCATTGTATCTCCTCATATGCTTGTTGTTTCTTCTTTCCTCTCATTTTGTTTTCCCATTTCTCTGCAGTGCCGTGATGAGCAATGCACATGTGACGTTTATTGACTATGTAACATACAAACAGTGTTTTCCATGAATGTTTCCAACACTCCAAAAATTATTTATTTATTTTTGCATTTCATACAGCGCGCCAGGCCAAGGGGCATCTGGGGGCGCTGATTACAGAAGGCATATTAAGACAGATTCAATCAGGTGAAATTATTGAGTTCATAGTAGGAGATTTGCAGAGAACAGAAGGTTCTTCATTTCTTTTCGGAATAGCCAATCTGATTATTCAGTTCTTAGTGCTGGGCGTAGTGAGTTCCAGTTCTTACAGGCAATGATGGGGAAGCTAGACCCGTCAGCTGTTTTTTGCTTGAAGTCAGGGATACGCAGTTGATGTAAGTATTTGGAACGGGTTGGTCTGGAGGATTGAGCTTTTGCACATTTTTCTGAGAGCGTATTTTAGGGCTAGGTTAGTAAGACATTTGTGTCTGATAGCAAGGGATTTAATGATAATACGTTCATGGATTGTAGGCAATGAACTCTGATTCTTGCAGCTGAGATGTGGTCCCTATTGTGAATATTGAGGTCAGCTCTGAGGTCATTGTTTTGTATGATCTGGAGCTTGTTAATGTTCCGTGTAGATGTTTCAGTGAATAGGGCATTGCAATAGTCAAGCACGGAGCCTATCAGAGCTCTCGCAATGGTAACGCAGCTTTCCTTGGATAGGAAGGGTCTAGAGGCATTAATTAATTTAGAAGTGTGCACGGCGGACGAGGCAATGGTGTTGACTTGCCTGGAGAGAGAGAGGGTGGCATCAAGGTAGACGCCCAGAGTCTTGACATTCATGGAGGTTTACATGGTGGTCCCATCTACAGTAAAGGATTTGTAAGATTGGTCAAGTTTGTTATGTGAGACCTTTGTTCCCACTGAAAGTATCTCAGTCTTTTTGTTGTTGAGACAAAGGTGGTGGGTGGCCATCCAGGTTTGGACAGTGTGGAAGACCAAGTGTAGGTTAGACAGGTCAGTTGTGTAGTTTCTTGTCAAAGGGAAGAGGATTTGCGTGTCGTCCGCATAGTTGGTATAGGAGATGCCTTTATCATCTAGCAGGTCGAAGAGTGGTTTTGTAAATATATTGTACAATGTGGGGGACACGGAAGAGCCTTGTGGTATACCACAGGCAACTGCCACTGGGGCCACTGCTGCGATAGTGGAGAAGGCTCTCATGGTCCTTCCTGATAGGAAGGAGGAGGTCCAGGCAACTGCATCTGGAGAGAAGTGAACAGCTGAAGCCAAATGTTGGCAAAGTATTTGGCGGTCCACCAAATCAAAGGCGTCTGACAGGCCAAGCAGGAGTAAGAGGGCTGAGTTGCCCGCATCTTTGATTATGTCCAGTTGGATTTTTAAGTCTAGCAAGGCAGTTTTGATGCCGTGCCCTGGCCAGAAGCCTGATTGGCGTAAGCCCAAGTGTTTATTGGATTTCAGATGGTGGTGAATCTGGATGTATGCTGCCCAATCCAGGATTTTCAAGAGGAATGGCACTGTGGTGATGGGGTGTTAGTTTGTGGGTAGGCTCGGGTCAAGGGATGGTTTTTGTAGGAGTGCAAGGACCCAGGCGTCCCTCAGACAGGTGGGTACAATGTTGGCAGTGAAGGAGGCATTGATCAGGGTAGCAATGAATGGAGCAAGTTGGTTGGTGCAGTCGTTGATGACTGTTGCAGGACATATGTCTCCTAAGCAGCAGGACGTTTTAAGGCTTGTAATGATCTGGGCCGTCTCTAGCGCTATTATCGGTTTGAAGCTGAATGATGGTACATTCTGATGGTGAGTTTGGGCCTTAGAGGGAGGGCTAGAAGAGATAGTTGCTGGCAAGGTATTTCTTTTTTGTTGATGATCTTTTTCTGGAGTGTATCGACATTCTGGAGAAGGGCATTCTGTATGTTGGTGCAGCAGTCATTGTCCTGGCTGCAGTTGGATAATGGAAGATGGGGCGATTCCAGTTTGCGCATGATGGCAAAGAGCTGCCTAGAGCTGGATTCTCACATTGGAAGTGGACTTTTTGTCATGCAGGATGGCTAGTTTGTAGGTTTTAGCCGCTTGCAGGAAAGTGGCTTTGTTGGGCTTGGAGGGGCAACGCTTCCACTGGGTTGCAGCCCGACATTTAAGTATGCAGAGGGCATTCATTTCTGGTGTGAACCACACATTATTATGGGCAACAGCTTTAGCTTTGCGCAGAGTGAGGGGGGCCACAGAGTTGATGGCCTGGGTGAGTGTGAGGTTATGTAGGTCAGCTAGGACCGAGGGGGCATAGCTTGGTTCCCGTGGCAGCAGTGGCAGCTTGTCCAGGAGGGGCAAGATGCAGTCTTTTGTTATATTTCTCATGTTTCTGGCAAAGGCGGGGTGAGAGGAGGAGCTGTGGGCATGGAGGTGGAAGGTATGGGTAGCGTGAATAGGATAAAATGATGGTCAGTCCATGAACAGGGTTGGTTGGAGGTGATGTTAACATTGCAGTTCAGATCTGCAAGACAGTCAAGGGTTTTGCCTTTGGCAGGGGTAGGTTCGGTGATGCGCTGTATGAAGCCAAGCGCATGCAGATAGTTGTCAAGGAACCGTGCGTTGGTGTCTGATCGGCCATTTAGACTCAGATTAAGGTTGCCTAATAGGATAGTCTTGGAGGAGAGCTAGAGAGAAGGTGGAGGATGTCTTCCTCAAACGTGCCGGTAGGGACTGGAGTACGGTAAAGAAGGTGTAGAGTTACGGTACAGGTGTGTGACAGGGAAAATTTAGGAATCAATATTTCTCCAACTGAGAACATAGGGTTACGGATCTTTCTGAGTGGGCTGGAGGTTCTTGCTATGAAAGCAATGCCCCCACCTCTAGTGTCGGTGCTATCTTGACGATAGATTGTGTAGTTATCAGGTATGGCTAGGGATAGGCAGGGACCAGCTGCATCGTGCAGCCAGGTTTCTGTCATTGCTAGTAGGTCCAGGTTATTCAGTGAGATGAGGTCAGCTATGTCCAGTGGGTGGGCAATGAGATATCTCGTGTTTATTAATGCTGAAATGAACAGCGGCGTAGGTGGCTTAGCAATGTGATTGCCAACGTTTACATGAATGTTGGAGGAGGAGGAGCTATTGGTCTGAGTATGCAGAGTCGCCGTTGGGTTATCACTCTGTGTAGCATGAGGAGGATTGCAGGGGGTACAGAACTGTCAAATCAAGCAAGCTTCAGCCACTACTTTCGGTGGCGTGCAAGGCATTAGGATGTCTGTAGTTTCTCTAAGTCGGTGACAGTCGTTAAGGGGGTCCCTCAGCTCTCAGAGATGGAACTATGGGCCTCATTACGACCCAGGCGTTAAGGGGTAACGCCGTCGTTAACCCTTAACGCCTGATACCAATTTTAACGGCTGCTTTTAGCAGCCGTTAAAATCCATGGCGCTAACCCGCCATGATGCTAATTACGCCACCGTAATTTACCGTGGCGTAATTAGCGCCTTCCCCACTCCCATTATGCCCTATGGGGCAAAAATGGGAATGGGGAAGGGGAAATGGGGATTTACCGCCCCACTCACCTTGGCATGGGGCGGTAAATCCGCCATCCACTATGGTGTAAACATAGTTTACACCATGGTGGTAAAGTTGGCATAATTACCGCCTGGGTCGTAACGACCCCCTATGTCTGTATGTATGATACCAGGCATGTGTGAAGTAAGGACAGGCGTGCATGAAATAGAAGGCAAGCAGGTGGTGATCAAAGCAGAAGTCGTGTTGAGCAGTAGGGATTGGTGGGTTTCATCACAGTCAGGTCGGATTTGGTAGAGGGACTGGTGGGCCGTTGGTATGAGCAAAATGTTCTGGCTGCGAGGCGCAAGAGTCTGGTGCGTCCCTGGCATGGGCACAGTTTGATGTTGTCTTGGTTACTACAGCTAGGGGCTGCTCGATTGATAGAAGGCAGACATTTGGTTCGCGTGCGCATCCTTAGACGGAGCAGTCTGGTGACCCAAGCAGGGTTGCGCGGTGCACAGTGGGCTTTTCCTGGCAGTTATGCCCTGTGAAGAGTGTAGTGTGGGGCTGGGGTGTACTGATGAACAAGAGTGCCTGAAAGTGGGAGGCTGGGCTGGTGGGTGTGAAGCAGTATCGATGGATGCATAAGAGAATGGAAAGGAGGCTGCGCAAGCTTAATGGCGGTAGTGAGATTGGCACAGTTCAATAGTGTCAGCTTGTGGTAGTTGTGTATTGATGCCTGGGTCAGGAGAGGTAGGGTCGGCATGGATTTGGGAGGCAGTGCAGGCTTATATTCATCCCCAACTGTTAGAGATTGTAGGTAATACGTAAGTGGGATGTCAGTATGGCTAGGCAGGGTACGAGCATCACAAGGGGTAATACTAAAGTTATGCATTTGCATTACAAGGTGCCCCGATGATGACAGATTCCGGCTGCCTTCCATTACCGGATAGGGCCAGACAGGGATATCAGCTGGCCTTATGGGCGGGCCTTTGGTGGGGGCCAGCTTATAGGATATCAGGATTGTACTCTATTATGTGACAATGTTTACCAAATTATTAAATGAGGCCATACAAATTTGGCCCTAATAAACATTTTACGATTTGCATAGCCTTAAAAAAGCAAGGTGGCTGAAACACTCGTCAGCAACAATCCCCTTGGCAACAGTCAACCTGACACAATACAACACAATTGGGATTGGGAAATAACACGATGATTTCTCAATGATTGTCAGACCTGGAAATAGTTCCTGTGATACAGTTGGCAACAAACCACTTGACACAATATTTAATAATTAAGATTGGAAATAACCTGATGAATATCAGGTCCACTTTGTACACGTTGGCACAGTTGAGAGTGGCTACACTCTAATATGTTGTTAGAGCTCTTCTTTTGATTTACAACAGGAGAGTCTTAGAATGCTGATACTCTATTCCATATTTTACAAAAATTGGAGTTAAAAGGTGAACTATGAATTTGTTGAACTTTTATTTGTTAATGCAAAATATATACATTATTTATTTACATATCCACCTTACGTTTGACTATGCTCTCGAATGCTAGTATTAGCATCTGCTACTAATAGAGAGGATGTGGCACGTTTATTGATCGGGAAGTTCTGCTTCTTGGTAGACACAGGGTTAGGTGTCAAATCCTGCTCTTAAGAAGCTAACAAAAATGATTACTTTATTTTCTTTATTTTTTTGTTTGTTTTCCAGTTATGCTGTGGGTTTAGGCACAATATTCAGTCGTTACAACCGCACCTAATTATAAAGCAGCGATGGCTGCGTTCACCTGCTTTAATTCACATCAGACTAAAAGCTAGCATCCATGGCTGAACTATGGGAGAGAAGAACACATTGGGCCTCATTACACGGTAGGCAGTAAGTAACGGTTCTTACGGGCATGGCGCAAATAACGTGTCTGTGTAGCAACCAGCCCGCTAATTGCGTGCCATTACGAGTACGCGGGCACAAGCTTTGCGCCATGCCGGTAAGGACACTACCGCCATGCAGTTAAAGGCCCCAAAAAGTCCCTTAGCGGCATCAAGGAAAGCGCTGATACCACTTGCACCATCCATGATTCCGGCATTAGCGGTCACCGCTAAAAGCGTTGACCGCTAACAGCGGTGACCGTAAATAAGCGGAACCGGAAGTAGTGTCATCGCACAGGAATGGGAAAGAGCACGGCGGCCATCTTTAAAAACACAATCCATTGCCATCCTCTGCCCCCAGAGTTAATCCCACAACACCTGAAAATGTCCAAGGCCCTAAAGAAAGGTGTTGTGCACCAGCGCAAGGAATGCTTCTCCAATGAGGAACTGACAATGTTAGCAGACACAATAGCTGCTAACGCAGAGGTTGTTTTTGCAAACGACATGCGGCGTCCCGCACTGATAAAATAAAAAGAGATCTGGGCAGAGGTGGCACAGAAAGTGCGGTGGGCTCCACCCCCGCACTGTAAAGGACGTACGCAAGCAGTGGGACGATCTGCGTCTCCGTGTACGGAGTATACTAGCAGCCAACAGGAGGCTTGCCATGGGTACAGGAGGCGGAGGAGGATCCCCAATCAAGATGTAAGAGTGGGAGGAGACATGTGCCAGCACCATTGGCTTCAAATCCATTGAGGGAGTGGGTGAAATGGAGCGCGGTGTGCCGTCATCAGCAGATGGAGGTGAGTGTCCACACAAAACACTGCAATGCAAAGCATGAGGTACTCCCCCAAATGTGACCTGGAAATTAGCCAATGGATGGGGCATCACACACACATGTACACAACTCTGCCCATATGCTGTGCACATCCCCACACAACCACATGCATGCAGCACCTCAGACACGTGTCACCCAGACTCATGCCTGTATGACCCACCCATCTGGCTAACACCCTTTATGGCCAAACTTGAAGTCCAAATGCATAGAACTGCAGCAACAACAACATATGCATGATGCACGTTGACCCATCACCAATGCTATCCCTCTGTTGGTCCCCCACAGGCTCACAATCTGACCGTAAGGAGCAGGACTCTGCGACGCAGGCCCCACCACCAAAGAAGCAGGCCAAGGGCATCGAAGTAGGCACCAGGCCCAGCACATCGAGGGTCACTGGGAAATCTGGACTGCCGCAGAGGGCCAAAGCTATACATGTACCCACGTCACCAAGGCGTGAAAGGCCGTTTGACAATGTGGTAGCACCCACACCAGCCATTTCCACCACGCAGGAGCCAGTTGCAGAAGGATCACTGTCCGCTGCAAACAGCTCGATTGGCGAGGCAGCTGCCACGGCACCCATGTCAGATGTTGAAGAAACGTGCATTGCACCCGTGGAACTCCACACACCCAGCCCGCAGCAGTCAGCACAACACAGTCCACACCCCACATCAAATGCCAGAAGCCATGAGCTGTCTGTTGGTGAGTTTGTGGCAGGGAGCTGGAGTCCCATGGAGTCATCACCTGATGGCGGACACATGCCACAAGCTGCGTCAAGAACCACCAAACGCAGGCCCAGAGACCATGGCATCAGCATCATACGACAGCGCCAGGAGGAGCTGACTGGGCTGGTTGGCCAGCATGTGGGCGAGGGTTCCCTGGCGAGGGAGGAGTGCAGGGAATATGCCAAGGGCATTAAACAAGTCATTGAAGCCAGCACCAACAGCATTTGTGAAGAATTATCAGCTGTGAGGCAGGTCCTCACCCGCATCGCAGATCCTATGGAGAGCCAGCGTCCCGCACAGTGACTTGACCAACCAAGCACCTCCTCCTCTGCCAGCTCAAGGCAGACCAGCCCCCTGCGCAGGTCCAATGCTGGCAGAGGAGGTGGGAAGTAGGGGCAGCCTGATGTTGGTGACTCATGTACACTAATGCTGCACTGAAGTGCAAGCCATGTTTGGGGGAATTGTGGGGGGAGGTGGGAAAGGGTGTTTGGGGGAGTTGTGGGGGGAGGGGGAAAGGGTGTTTGGGGGAGTTGTGGGGGAGGGGGAAATGGTGTTTGTGGTGGAGGGTCCATGCACTTCATAATCTTACAAAACTTAATACACCCATTGTGTCATGAAAAATCACATGAGTGGACATTCTTCATTGTGTATGTGTGCTTTATTGCCGGACAGTGCACAGTGTACATTTTCCCACAACACCCAGTGCCCTGAGTCCCACATCCATTGCACCCTCTTCATCCATGTGTATTAGAAATATTGGTTTATCAGATGCTGGCGCACAGCACGTCCCTCCTGTGCATCGCCACCTGCATGACGTGCAGCCCCATCTTCTCCCTCCTCATCCTCATCCTCATCCTCACCAGGTGGTTGCAGTTCAATGTCAGGGGGCAGAGGCACATTCCGTCTGATGCACATTGTGTGCAGCATGACACATGCCATGGTGATCTTGGCCACCTTCTCATGCCCGTACAGGAGTGCCCCACCCGACCTGCTGAGGCAGCGAAACCGTGTCTTCAAAAGGCCAAATGTCTGCTCAATCACCACACGGTTACGGTTATGTGCACAATTGTAGTCCTCTTCGTGCCTGTTCTGTGGGTTCCAGACAGGGGTAAGGAGCCACCTCTTCAAAGGATAGCCAGCATCACCTGCATGGGTGCAACAATGGAACCAGTACCTATCACACACAAGTCAACTTTGATTTTTGGATGACATCCACATATCCCTACATGCATGGAGGTAATCAAAGTAACTGCAATGTGGGAAAGTGATCTAGTCCTTGCAAGTGTTCATGCACTGTGCATGCCTACAACATTTGTTGCCATGTACTAGGTGATGTGTAGTCATTCGTATCCTTTGGTCCTGTCACCGATGGAACCAGACTCCTAGTGATCTGCCATTCCAAACTTGATGTCCCCATGCTGGCATGCAGCACTTCTGTTGTGGTGTACGGGTGAGATTCAGTATATTAGCTACAGGTGATCCCTTTGTATGTACTCAAGGTCGCATTTCCGTTGTGATGCTGTTCAGCGGACATTTCCATTGGCCATATTGGCAGCATGTTGTTGCATTGTGTTGTAGAGGGTACGGTCTGATGATGTGCAGTGTGCATGTGGATGGATATGGCATGGTTGCAGTAATGGCTTATTGTCATTGTTGTGCAGCTTACGTCTTGCATGTAGTTTTCATGTGTCAGGTTCAGTTTGGCCTGCCTGGGGGGACAGTGGTGTATTTCAGTGTGGGCATTGTTTATTCCGTCAACTGATCTCACCCAGTTGGAGTATGCATCTCTCCCCCCACCAATCACACCCAGTTGGAGTATGCATCTCCCCCCCCAATCACACCCAGTTGGAGTATGCATCTCCCCCCCCCCCAATCACACCCAGTTGGAGTATGCATCTCTCCCCCCAATCACACCCAGTTGGAGTATGCATCTCTCCCTCCCCCCCAATCACACCCAGTTGGAGTATGCATCTCTCCCCCCCCAAATCTACTCCCCACATCACACTGCCATGTGCTTGCCATGCTACTCACTGAGTAGCCAGGAACGTTGTCCGGCATGTCGCTCCATGTAGCGTGGTATCGTTGAGTTCCGCAGGACCATTGAATCATGGGTTGATCCGGGATATCGGGCTTAACAATGTGTGATGATCTTGTTAGAGCCACGTACCATTTGCACGTTGATGGAGTGGTATTGCTTTCGGTACACTGCCTCCATGGGTGCAGTAGGGGCCCCGATGCAACTTGGGATGCCTGCCAGTGAATAGAAGCCAACTTTGGTGTTAGAGATCTCCTGGGCAGTCCGTGGCAGGGATATGTGTTCACTTGTGTGCTTCAGGGGGGCATCGAGCACCTGGTTCAGCGTGTGTGAGAATACTGGTTGTGATATGCCATGCATCTTCCCTACCGTGTGCTGGTAGGTGCCTGTGGCCAGGAAGTGGAGCACAGAGACACCTTCTGTAGAGGGGGGATGGCGGTACGGATGTCTATGAGGCTGACAATGTCGTTGTGTATCATGTCCACAATGGTGGTGATGATATCCAGGTCCAGACGGTACAGGGTGTGTATCTGATACAAAGAAAGTAGTACTGCTACTCAGAAAGGTTCATCTTGATTATTTGTCTATGAATAAAGCGAGACTAATTTGTAATGTCAAGGAACCTTAGCTGGTTTTACTAATAGAATATATCTTAGAAAAATTAACCTGAAAGAAAATGTCCAGAAGGAAAACCAGCATACACATGAGGGGCTGTGAGAATAATTAGCTTGTATTGAAAACATATACTTACAAATATGTACAAAGCATTTCTTCATTGATTACAAACAAAAACAAATCATAATGTTTTCAAAAAAACCAAAACACAATAATGCAACTTAAACATGGTGTTGTAGAGAGAAATTCAAAAATTGAACATACAACAAGAAAAAAGCAAGGAAGTGTTTAAAATATGCAAATCATATAACACATATCTATGTTAAACAACAGCTTGTATTCTTAGGAATATTAGTGTGGAAAAGAATTCCTAGGTGGTTCCAGTAATCTTGGAACTGTCTAATTGAGTGGGTTCTATCTAATTCCCAATGTTTGAATGTCTATTCTGGTAAGTTGATCCCAACTTGTTATGTGCCAACGTCGCAGGGGGTGTCCCATCAAAGAGAAACAATCAACATGCAGTCTTGTCTCACTTAACCACAATAACTTGGTTCATAAGTCCCCCTTGCTTGAAAAAATGACGTTTCGGCGGCCATGGCGTCCATCTTGTGACCAAATTAGAGGGACGTGGAAGCCACCTTCTTTAGGGCAATTGAGTGACCCCACAGACGCCTTGTGGACACTCTCTTGGTTGTGCAGGCTCTCCTGGTTGGGCGTAGCAGGATACAGGACTGGTTGCTGTGCTTGACGGGGGGGGGGGAACAATGTCGACCCCCCCTGGTTTGAAGTGTGCTGATCACGCTCCAGAGGTTAGTGATGAAACTCTGGGTATGGAAGTTTATGAGGGAATCCGTGCGTTCCTCTGTATTGCAAAACCAAAAGTGGCGAGGTTCATTCTGAATCCTTCGTCATGCGGTATTGTAATGGGAAGGGCTGAGTTTCTTCTTCGCCGTGTGCAGAATTAAATCTGTGCTGTCAGCCTGCTGCCGAAAGTCGTGCGTTCGGCGTCTGTGTGTATCTGCTCAGGGGTTAGGTTGAATGGACTGGCTCTGATTCTGGGGATTGGTGGCTGCTTCTGTGGTACAACTGCCTGCACTGGTGGGGCTTGCTGTGCCTGTCTCGCCCTCCTTCTCCTCCTGCGTCTCGTCTGTGCTGCCTGTTGTTGTTGCTGTTGCAATGCAATCATGTCCTCCAGCCCCAGGATTGCTACTAGTATTGGAGTCATTTTGGTGTGTGAATGGGTTTGGGAAGGGGTGTGGTGTGCTCCTTTTGTGATGGCCCATTCTCCATTGCCTCCACCTGTGCTGATTGTGTGCACCTGTGGCAGTTGGGAACACTGCACATGGCCCTTTACGGGTGGTTCGCGATGGCGGTATTTCCGCCATGCCAGTATCCGCTTTTTGGGCCTGATTCATGCTGCTATTTGCATGTCTGCCTGACTTGTGATGTACTCCTATTTCCGCCATGCCGCTATTGCCGGCATGAGAGGTCACGTGCCCGCGCCGCTATTAGAGGCAACGTTCTTAGCGGTGCCGCTAATAGCGGGTAGGTGGGTCGTAATAGACCGGAGCGGTTAGCGATGCCGGTAATCCTTTACCGGCATCGTTTTTCCCTTACCGCCTACTGTGTAATGAGGTCCATTGTGTCTCTTTGCTGACATGTCCTCTTGGTTGCCTCAGATGCACCAGTGTCCCTTCCCATGATTCTGGCTTTTCAGAACCCTCTGGATTTAATGTTACTGCAGCTCGTTCAGCTATGTGGACCTTAACGCGGACAGGGATTGAGCTGGACGGGCCAGGCATGGGAATTCCATTAATCTGTGGGTACAGTGGCCTGGCAAATTCTCATCTCTTTATCAGGCCAATTTTCCAAGACTCTTTGCCTCCATCATACAGGATCTGCGCAGGTGAAGGGGCATGTACACCACATGGATCGGGAGGACCACCATTGTTAAGATGGACGCTCTCCACTGAGTGATGTATTTATTCCAAACACTCCCAATCATAGGCCCTCATTAAGAGTTTGCCACTGTTATTACCCGTGGGACACCGGCAAACTGCCCTTACTGTCTCTGCTGCCCAATATCCCAGTATTACCGGGATATTACAGGCGGTGGAAAGCCGTTAGGTTCCCATTTCCATGGAGTCCCATGGGACTCCATGGGATGTGATTGCCTGAATCATTGGCACCAGTATTACGGGTGCTTCAGGCATTTCTTTGCCATTGGGGGCCTGATCTACCGAAAGGTCAAGCCTGTCAGGAGATCCGTGGCCCCCACCGGCAAATTTGAAGTGTGACTGTCTGGTAAAAATGCCATAGTTGGAATTAACTGCATTTTTTTCTGGCATTTATTCACGACTGGCACACTTGTAATGCGACCCATAGTCTTCAGAGAGAAAATGATTCCTCTGCAGAAAGTCTTACTGCACTTTATTTGACAGGGTAAGTGTGATGAATCAACTTCCAGGGCACCACTGGTGCAAGGATATCAGTTTCTAAACCATCAATCAGCCCCACACCTCTAGTACATCAGAAGGGATCCAAACAGAAGCAAGCAAATTATAAACCTCCTTGTCCAATTTTGGTAACGTGGACAGAACGGCAGGCTTATCTTTGAAAGGTCGTCGATCATTGTTTATTTGCGAAACAGCAAAAATAGAATTATTACCCAATGATAAAAGGGACTGTGCAGTCAAGGTTGTATAAAAAGATCTACTTTATTATTATTATAACAGGCAGTTCTAGCACTTTACAGAATACAACCTTCCCTTTAAGGGAACGCAGGGGACAGGCAGTTTCAAGAAGGGATATGGATGCACTCTGGATACTGAAAGGAGGGTAGTTGGTAAAGTAATTAATCACAATAGTTTAAGGATACTTGGTTTCAACACAAAGGGAGCAATGGGTCATAAAATGTCATTACGGGCCTTCGGAGAAGGACCAGGGGAACAGAACCACAAGGCACCTTGTGCTTGTAGACGTTCTTGGTGCTCGACAGCTTTGAGCCAGTTTCAGGGCACTTTGCAGCTTCTGCGACAGAGTTCAAGACGGGAGACAGCTGCGGGTATCAGGTGGCAGGCATTTCGGCAAGCGAGGCTGGATAGACGGCTGCAGACTGACCTACACTGTGGCTCGGAGTCAGGAATCGTTGTCTGAGTGCTGGTCGGCAGGTCTGAAGCACTGGTCGAGGCATCTCGGACAGCTTGAGCGAATGTGGCATAACAGCAGTCAGTGGTGCAGTCATTTGCAGCTCACAGGGCTCGACTGGCTCGATAATGTCCTTTACATCGGTGAATGCTTGTCGATGCTTGTCGATGCACTCTGCCTAGCTTCTTCACTGGGCTTGTTTCATCCTTTAAGGCGGAAGGCCCAAAGCTGAGGAGAGTGTTGTAGGCAACTGCCTTGTTTGGTTCAGAGACTCTTTGGCACTTCCCACCTAGGAAGCTTGCTATAGAGCCTGGCAGGGTACGCTGTGTGCTGGCTGGGTACCTGTTCTGGAGCTGCTGGAGGGTCCTCTGGATTCGGCATCTCCCTCTGTTCACTGGGAGATATTTAGGGGAGGGATCTTGCTTCCCTCTTTGGAAATCCTGGCCTTCTTTCACTGGCTGCAGCTGTAAGGCAGACTATAGTTTCAGCCAGGGTCCAAATGAGATCTTCTTGTTATTCCTTGCAAAGTCTTCAAAGCCAAATGGGCCAAAGGGATTGGTGTAGGCTAAGCCTACCTTAATGAACCAATCCTGGGTCCCCATCAACAATCTCCAGTATGCATAAGGCCATAACCACAGTGCTTTGCAACAGAAAAGGTAAAGGGGTGAAAACATGTAATACTAAGTCCCACCCATTTGCTGTCTGTTGTGGATCAAAGGGCCTCTCTGGTTAATTGAGCTTTCTGTGGATCCTGGTTAAAGCGGCAGGTCTCTCTTGAAGCTACAACGGCACCAGAATTTTGGTCTCTGCCAAACCACATACTTCTTCCTTCTGAATGGGGTCCTTCTGCAGGGATAAATACTGTAAATACATATTTCCAGACATGATCGGTCACTGCCATTGATACTGAGAGGCTGAAGCTAGCTTCAGGTTTACACTTTGCATATCAAAGGTTGTTGGGGTTTTCCTGTCCTTTGTTAGTCCTGCGACACGGCCTCCCGTGGGCCTGCTTGAATTAACTCTGATTAGTATGCAGGTCTGCCACAGCAGCAAAAAAAGGAAAGGGCGGATCCATAGAGCCTTCGTTAGTTAATTAGGCTAGCCATGGCAGGAAGAAGGTTTTACCTTCCCCTTTTGAGATGCCTGGATGTGTTCTTGGCTGTCATATTCCAACTAAATATGACAGGGGGGGTGGTGCCTATAGGCTGTATCCACCCAGAGTACACAGGTCTATGTGTATGTAGTGCGGTGAGCATTGGAAAATGTGTGCGGATTAGCAACACATATTTTCCGGAGGTTGATCTACCATCATTCAATTTCAATGAAAGTTTTAAAAAAGACCAGGCGTGTGCACACACCCACTGTGCGTATTGTTCGAATTCATCACAGTAAGAAATAAGAGTATATTGATCCAACCCAGGCTGCGGAAGGGCTGGGATGCAAGGGTGAGATTGGTTATTTTAAGGCAGCTCAACTTCTAGTCATTATAAAGTGGTAAGCAGTCAGTGTTAGAGAAGCCATGGCACTCGAGGTAAAATAGGGTCAAGAGCCTTTACTTTGATCCTATCACCAAACTAATCACTGAGGTGTGGGACGAAGTCTGTGAGAGGGACACCATTGAATCCTTTCCCTCACCCTTTCCTCCTGTCCCCAATAGCCCTTCGTTTACTCCAGGGTTGGAGGCGCGCAGGTTTGCACATGGAAGAGCCGTGCATGTCATAAATTGGGGAGCCAATTTTCTAGAATAGCATTAAGTCCACTTAGGAGTGGAAAATAGCCTTTAGGGTAACAGAGCCCGACAGACCACAACAGTACCTGCAATTATGGCGTTAGCACTTCCCCAGTTCTGCAAAGGAGGGGGGATTGTGGCACACGGCTTCATTAGACAAGTATCTCCGGGGGCGATCTCAACCAAAGGCCTGATGTCCGCGTTACACAACATTCTTAACTTAGACAGGCTCACAAATTCAGAAAAGTATATGTTGGCAAAATATGGGGTCACACGTGAAAAACCTTGCTGCTCCTCAAGCTCTGGAGATGCAATGCAAACTAAGGTATGGCCGCCTAGTCTTCTTAAACCAGCAGTACCCCTGCAGGCCAGACTCGTGTTGGTGGAATTGTGGGGAGAGGGTGACAATGATTAGCGTCTTATACTCTGGATGGGGGTCTGGTGGCGATGCAATATGTGCTGGGCGATTCTGCTCCTGGCAGGCCTGCATTCTCTCCCCTAGGCTTCACGCCCGCGGGTCACACCAGAGCAGAGCTTTGACTCACGTTTGTTCTCACATTGTTGGTAGCTGCTATAATGATTCTGTAGTGAGCTACACTGACACCTTTTTTTTTGTGTCCGCAGCTAAAGACTCTTCTGGATGTATGGGCCACACAAGAGTAAGTGTGTTAGGATGGTTCGATCTCTGTGGACTCGTGTGCTGCTTGTCTGTATAAATGAGACAACCAAATGATGCCTTGTGTTGTGTGCTATTTGTTTTCCTACTTCTGAGCCTGACGGGAGGGCGAGGAAGGGGACAAAGAAACATGGGAGGGGGAGATGGAGAGGATAGAGTAAAACAATTGTGCATCATTTTCTGGCATGTTGCAATCATACATTTACAAGAATAGATGAGAAAAAGCACTGAATACAAGAAAGTGACCGGCTCACACATTTTGGTTTTTTGCTGTGGTATGTCTTTAAACCTTGAAATTACAGTTGCATTCTGGTACGTGTAGTCTCTCATTCAAGAATGTGCAAGTAAAGCAGCACACCTCCTCTTTTTGCTTTGCATACGGATTTATATATGGGTCATTTTTAGTTTATAATGTTTCACGGTGTACGGGGTAAATCATCTTTATAAAAGAGAGTATTATTTTATCTCTTTAAACTGTTAAGGGCCGCCGTTTTTTAACTGCATTTGCCGCATGTGTAATAGGATTTACACAGGACGCCACATCCGGAGCAGTAGAAGGGCTAAGGCCAGGCACATGCACATTTTTCGATCAGCTGTTGCAAGGCATTTAATAAGCAGTGTCACATAGCAATTTGCTATGCAAGTCTGTAGCTTTGCCACTAAAATTGACACTTGTGTAGCAAAGCCTGCTACTTAAATTGCCCTCTTCAATGAAATCACTGTGCATTCCTCTCTTGACCTCCAGGGTTCTCTCCGCCCTCTTTTATCTGTTCACTGGTAATTTAAAGAGGTTAATGTAGAGAGTGCAGCAGTAATCATCTCTTCCATTCCCATAAGTGCAAGAGGCCTGCCTGAGATTGCTAGGCAAGACAAGTTGTTTCTTTTTAAAATAATTGCAAACCAGAAGAAATCAAGATGATACTTTTATTAAGCTAACTATATCCTGTTTGGGAAAGACCAGTATGTTTTCACTTCTTTTTTTTTAATACAGTCCTGTAATTCAAATCTTCAAGATGTAGGTTGTTACCTAATGCATAGAGTATTGCTACTGTAAAACACTGTATTGTCTCCACTCCATGTTTTTCAGTAAAGTTTAGGTTAGTGTATCTAAATCTAATAGTGTCAACTATGTTTCATTGGAAAAGATGCATCATACTGACGAGTGAACATGACCACACTGCCACATACTTTTGATAACAAACCTAGTTCTATGACCTGCTAATTGCATGCTGTGATGAATCGTGTGGAGTCATCACCGATTTCCCGTCTGAGATCTCCTCCCACATGGCCAGGGGATGGCAGCCACTACCTGATCCTGACCCTGGGGGTGATATTATGAGGGAGGATCATGGGGAAGAGATGGCTGTTGGGGGAAGGTGGTGACCCCACCAGGAGAGACGCAGTATTCTTCCCATCCCAGAGAGGAGGACCCCATAATCCCTAAATTCTTGATGGCTTGTGTTCACTATACAAGTTCCCCCATTGTAAAACCCCCAAACCCCTTCCTGCAAGACACTCTAGGCAGAGTACCATTCATACCTCATATATACATAACACACATATCTTAAACAAAATTACTTAAAAAGTCCCACAGTCCTATGGACTCCAACTCCCATAAAGCCTCAAGTACTGAGATATGGAAAAGGAAGGAGTTAATACAAATTGAAGAAAACACCAGGCTAAACATGCAGCCTCGTTGTTGCAATGAAGTCTGAGTGCGCAGGACATTTAAAAATGGTGTCCGCAATGCAAGATGGGGAGAAGGAGAAGAGGGAAGCAGAAGCGAGGGAGAACGCAGCAGCACAGGAAAAGACCATGCTGGAGAAGGCAGGCGCTTTCAGACTGCCGCTCACAGGCATTAACTATCGTTGTTGTACGAGGCAAAAGGAGACACCATGGGAGAACCGCTGAGGATCCAGCAGCAGCAGCAGGACTACCAGGAACACAGTCTGGCCGAGAAGCAGCAGTCTTACAGGCGGGTGAACGCAGAGCTGGCAGGTGAGCTGGGAGAAGGTCTGCAGAGTGGGAAACACCTTCCCATAGAGAAAGCTTCACCGCAGCAATGTGCCACATGTCGGGAGCACTATCAGACACCAGTGAGTCTGCCCAGGCATAGTGGGGACACTGGGGCATACCGACAGGCATGGGAGCAATTGAGAACATGTTTTGAATACCAACAAGAAGAATATTAAGACAGAACCTGCACAAGTCTCCATGTATGTGATGTCAGTATTGGGAAAGTTGGAGAAAGCATTGCCACAAGCAAATGAATACTAATGAAGACGTTAAAAGACAGCACTTGAACATGTCTCCATATATCAAATATCAATGTGGGAAAAGCTAGATCAAGTAGTGCCTCAAGCCAAAGAAGTATAGCTATAGTGAAGGAATACAACTGTACTGTACTAGAGGACAGTAAACTCAAAGAAAAAGTCCCAGTGAAAGAAGCACATCAGGCAGTGAGCATTTGGGGAAAGATACCTGGCAGAGAAGCATGCCAGGGGATCTGCAAGACCCCAGAAGAGGATTCCTGACAATGGAGTATACAAGGCAATCCATTCATAATACTCAGATAAATAGGAAATTGTGGAAAGATTCCTGGCAGGAAAGTATACCAGGGAATCTGATAAATCAGATGAAAGAAACTCCTCGCAGTTAAAACTCTAGGCAAGTTGAAGTCCAATAAGCATGTTATCATTGTGGGAAGATACCTGGCAGGAGTGTATACCAGGGGATCTGACGACCCTATGAAAGGATTCCTGGGAGGGAATACACTAGGCAGTCCAAGAAAAGTCACAGAAAGAGACATATTTCCTTACTTTGCTAAATATATGGTAAAACATGAATACCAGAGACTTTAAGCAAACAGGCAAGTGGAAGTTGTGAAATTGAACAAAGAAATGTTTCTGTTAAAATCAAAATACCTGGCGGATGGGGATGAGCAGAGACTTAAAGAGCTCGGAGGAGGATTTCTGATGGACAAGTACATCAGGTGGTCCGCTAACATATCAAAGAGGTTTATAAGGGAACCCCATATGGAATATCTCATTGTGAATAAGCCCGCTTTAGTTTGTGAACTCAGTGCAAAGAAGCCTAGACAGAGCTGAATGGTGGGCATATTACTTGCACAGAAACTTGCTGAACCAACTATAAGGAATCGAAGAAGCTGGTACTTCAAATAGACCCTTTTGCCACCCTTAAGAAGTTGTTGTTTGAAAGAGACACTTTTGCCATCCTAGCGGAGAAATCCGGGGGAAGGGAACCACCCCATGGATCCAAGGAATTCTCCTCGGAAAATACTTTTTTTGTTGGATTTATCTATTTGCTTTAATTTTGAACACTTTTTGCCAAGCCTAAGTCAAAGACATTTCCCTACACTCTTAGTTGTTCATTTCTAGTGTGAGGATCAGATTAGTATGTTTTGGACACAAGGACATCATTTTGACGACGAGACACGTGCTGATCTTTAGTTTTAGTTTCCTAGGCAGGGAAACTCTCTCTAGGATAGGGACAGAGGGGCCTTTATACAAACCTTTTTATTTTAATAAAAATGTCTGATGTGGAAAACATTACAACTTTGTGTCCGTCTCTCATTTCTGACCCCTCACAATGAATACATGTACAACTACTGCTGACCCTGTGAGCTGATCCCAAACCCATTGACAATCTATTTCGCCTGCTAATCCATCCATTCTGCTTAGTCCCTTCCTTTCTTTTTTCTTACATAATGAATACGCAAAGCTGACTAGATGTTTATGCAAAGTAGTGATCAATACTTCCATCCAGTCTATACATCTACAGATCCACTGCACTGCCATACACTGTAGTTGGCCTCCAGAGCTCGCTTTGCTCTATCATTGATTGCATTATATATTAGCACCTGCAGGAGAGATCTAATCAATCCAGAATCGGCAAGTAGCCGTCTGCCTTTTTTGCCGGCCTGCTGTGCCTCTCCCGAACCTTCACCTTATCCCTAAAGGCAGTGCACCAGGCCGAATCTCCACAAGAGTGCCGTACCTCAACCTCACCTGTGGACCTCCTTGCTCACCTTCACTTCCTGAAAATGATTATTTCCAATTGCGGACATATGGGTCATTTCCTTTTAAGGGAAGCATGAATTGCACAACGCCTGGTTTCCTTAAAGACAAAAAAAATGAAATATCCACCACAGATGGTGGATCCGAGTGCTAATACGATAAATACCACTTTCATAGCCATGCAGGGGTGGAATTCTGCGCTTGGGCCCACCTGGCTTGGGCTTCATTAACGTTTGTGGCCCTGATGAAAGTGGTATTTAGCATTATAATGAAAACAGTTGATACCAATGACTGGCAAATCCTATCGCAACACCATACTACATACTTAGTCTCAGGCCAAGACTTTCCTTCAACATTTTTGTTTTGGATTTATGAAACTTCTCCGTACTCAGCAAATGATGGGTCAAACCTAAAATATACGGGACACTGCCCTGTGCAACACTGACTGCACCCAGCTGCACAGAGCCTGGCACTGAAAACTATTTTAAGAGAGTTTTTTTATCACATCTATTTATTTGTGTCCATTTATGCAGCTACCCTTTACATTTTACAGACACTCATCTCATTAATGTCTGTCTTCAGCGGGACACAAAAATGCTGTCTTGTTGCTCATTTGATGTCTTGTGTACAAATAAATTCTGGTGACATTAAAAATATTAGTACAATATTGCTAATCAAATGGGTTTGATTGCTAATAATGAAAACATTCATTAGCAAACTCTGCTAATCAATTTTTGGAAACTAATTTAGGCCTTGAGGTTGTGAGAGGCTGGTAAAACCAAGGATGGATTTTGGGCAGAGGGTTTGGGTGCAGACATTAACGATGGATTTTGTGCTGTGTGTAGGCAGGGAACCAGGTATGTTCTTGTGGTGTCTGGGGTGGGTGTGCTGCCAGGTGTGCTGACTCGGCTTTCATTTGGCGCTTGGAGCCAAGCCAAACCCCTAGTAAATCTCTGGTTTAGCACTACCCATGGGTTCTCTGGCTTCTCCACCTCTAGGGGAACCCACGAGTTTGGGGTGCGTGCCTCAAACCCCCGAGGTTCCTAGCAAATCTTAGGGGCCTTACATCATGAAGTTGAGCAGAAAATGCCTGTCTTGTTTCCTTGATTACACCTGTGTCAGTCACAAGAACCAGAAAAGCGAACCTGTCTGAGAGGCCCTACTTTTAACCTGGCAGATTCAAAGGCTGGGGGGGGAGGTGGAACAATCTCATTGTTCTTGGACACCGGGGCAGAAGCGGCTGGCAGAGAGAGAGAGAGAGAGCAGGCTGAATGCTTCGCAGTGGGGGGTGGAGAGTGCAGCATGACACCGAAGAACGAATACTCAGTACACAGTGTTGCCAACAGGCCCAAGGTCATCAGGCATACCCTAATCCAGTCCTGGTTTTCTAATCAGTCTCTCCTTGAAGAATACCAAATGTCACAGCATGCAAAGTACTGTACAGTACAAGGCCAAGACTGGATCAATGTGATGCTAATGGAATGGACTGAGTTATTGGTTCCCATTTAGGAAATCAAAGTGATAATGCAGAGGTTTCCTCGTGCATTTCCCAATGCTATTAGATTGTGTGTGTCACTCACATTTGGATAATTTGCACACTGACGGGACTATACACAATTTGAATTGGGGAAAGGGCAGGTTAGGTAGAAGGAATGCGACCTTGACTCACTCACCCAGGTCACTACAGTTGGCCTCACTGTCTCAGATGAGGAGGTGGGGGGCAGAGTACATCTAGAGCTCCGCCAGCACCCTCGCTTGAGTCATTTGTCCATCCGCACGGTGGGTGTGCGCTTGCCTGGGCTTTTTTTTAACTTTTAAAACAAATTGAATGATGGTAGATGAACCTCTGGAAAATGTGTGAAGCTAATATGCACACATTTTCCTATGCTAACCGCACGACGCACACATAGAAATGTCTACTCTGTGGTGGAACCAGTTTACAGGCACTGTACCCCCTGTCATATTTAGTTGGGATATGACAGCCAACAGCACATCAAGGCATCTCAGAAGGGGAGGGGAAACCTACTGCATGCTGTGGCCAGCCTAATTAACTAACAAAGGCTCCGTGGATCCGCCCTGTACTTTTGGTAGCTCTGCTGGTGGCAGCTTCGCATACTAATCAGAGTTAATTCAAACAGGCCCATGTGGGGCCTGCCTGCAGGACTAACAAAGGAGACAGGAAAACCCCAAAAACCTTTGATATGCATGTGTGTCAACCTGAAGCCAGCTCCCGCCACTTAGTATCAATGGCAGTGAGCTGTCATGTCTGGGACAGCTGTTTTCAGTAGTCATCCCTGCAGAGGGACCCCACTCAGAAGGTACGAGAATGGGGTTTGCAGAAGTCAGAAAGTCTGGTCTCGCTGCAGCTTCAAGGGAGACCTGCCACTTTAATCAGGAACCATAAAGAGCTCCATTAACCAGAGAGACCCTTTGATTGACAACAGACAGGAAGATGGGCAGGACTTAGTATTAGATGTTTTCACCCCTTTAGCTTTTCTGTTGCAAAGCACTCTGGTTATGACCTCAGGCATAGATGAGATTGTTGATTTTTAATTAAGGTAGGCTTAGCCTACACCAATCACTGTGGCCCATTTGACTTTAAAAGAGGGCTGAGCCCCTCTTTTGGGAAGATCAGCTGAAGAGTTTGCAAAGTGTAGCAAGAAGAACTCAGCATTGGACCCTGACCGAAGGTACAGTTTGCCTTACATCTTCCGCCAGTGAAGGAAGGCCAGGACATCCAAGAGGGAAGCAAGATCCCTCCCCTAAACATCTCCCATGGGACAGAGGTAGATACTGAATCCAGAGGACCCTCCAGCAGCTCCAGAACCAGTACCCAGCCAGCTCACAGCGTGCCCTGCTGCCTCTGCAAGCTTCCTAGGTGGGAAGTGCCAGAGAGTCGCTGAACCAAACTAAGGACAAGCAGCTGTCTGCAACACTCTCCTCAGCTTTGGTCTGTCCGCCTTAAAAGACGAAACAAGTCCAGTGAAGAAGCTAGGAGGAGTGCATCGACAAGCATCTACCGACGTCTGCCTTAAAGGACATTTCTGAGCCAGTCGAGCCCCTCGAGCTGCAACCGACTGCACCACTGACTGTTGTTACGCCGCAGTCACTGACTCCATCCAAGACGCCTCGACCAGTGCTTCAGACCAGCCGACCAGCACTGAGACAACGATTCCTGACCCCAAGACGCCATGAAGGCAAGCCTGAAGTTGTCTCCTGTTCTGAACTCTGTCGCAGAAGTTGCAAAGCACCCTGAAACCGACTTGACGCTGTCAAGCAGCAAGAACATCTACAGCACAAGGGTACATTGTGGTTCTGTCCCCCTGGTCCTTCTCCGAAGGCCCCTAATGACATTTTACGACCCATTGCTCCCTTTATGTTGAAACCAAGTATCCTTGAACTATTACGATTAATTACTTTACTGACTACCCTCCCTTCAATAACCAGAATGCATCCCTTTCCTTCTTGAAACTGTCCTCTGCATTTCTTTACAGTGTGGGTTGAATTTTGTATTGTGCTAGAACTGTCTGTTGAAATAATAATTATGTAGATATTTTAATACAACTTTGATTGGACAGTCCCTTTTACCATTGGGTAATAATTGTATTTTCCCTGTGTTGCAACTAACCAACGATCCACGACCTTACGAAGATAAGCCTGCCGTTCCATCCACGTTACCAAAATTGGACAAGAAGGTTTATAATTTGCTTGCGTTTACAATCTGTTCGGATCCATTCTGGTGTACTGGAGGTGATGGACTGATAGATGGTTTAGAAACCGATATACATCCTTGGACCACTGGTGTCCCAGAAGTTGATTCGTCACACTCACGTTGCCCCATATCGTACCTGAATAGCTCATCCAGCCTGGTTTTATTCTCTGCATTCAGATTCTTGTGCTTCACTAGCCAGCACAGAACCCGTGGTGTGCATTATGGTTCCAGACAGCTTTTAATCTGGCCTAAATAGATCTCTGAGCACAATTTTTTAAAGTGGTGTCTTTTCTGGTCGTATGTCATTTGGGGTTGCCATTTTTCCCATTTTGGTGCTGGCACACTGAAGCAGACACTTTATGGCATGCCGCATTTACAAGCATTTGTAGGGCAGAGAGGAGGGGGGGGACGTAACTTACGTTTCTATCACTACCTTCCTCTCTGCCATACAAATATCCCAGCATTTGCAGAGGCTGCACAAATGCTGGCGATTCCTACAGAGTCCGCTGGCTTTGCGAACCAGAAAAAAGCATGCGGATTCCACAGGAATCCATTGTACATGGCAGGCAGTGTTTACTCAATTTGCACAGTGACGTGCAAATAGGTGGCATAGGAGCGCGTACACCACCTTTTTGCCCTCCCTTTTGCACTTAGCCGTGCAAATGAGGAAAAGTCAGTAGCGGGGCTGGTGTGTGTGAAAGTGTACATGTAACAGGTCCTTGCTGCCGAATAATGGGGACTTCAAAAATGAGCCCTACCGCTACCAGTAACACAATGTTATGAAGGGTGCAGGCGTGACGTGCTACGTAGAAATGCCCTTGTGCACTGCACTATGGCAGACTGGAGTATTGTTTTTTTTTTTTAAATATATTTTATTAGTTTCATTACAAACAATAACAAAGAGTAAAACAGGTATCAGTGGTGATGATTGAGCATATTAGAAGAAAAATTAAATCCCCAACTGTCAACCACCCCTCCCTCCCCTCCCCCCCAAGACCACAGTAAGTACTAAGTTCGTCAAGAGTCCATGCTCGGGCCTGGGTCGCCTTCCCCAGCTATCTCGCTCTCCTGTGATTCAGGGTACAACAAGGGTACAGTTAAGGCCACCCAGCGGTGTAGCTCTTTGCTGGAGTCAAGCCTCTGCACTTGGATTGCAGTCTCCCATGCCGCGGTTTCCGCTGCGATCCACTTTGTAAGGTCCCCCCACCATAGGGGCATAGGTGGGCCTTTGGGGCTCTTCCACCCCATGGCAATGCGCCTTTTGGCAGTTATGTAAATAAGGTCTCTCAGCCTGTTGAGGGGTTTGTTCTCCCTGCTGCGCCTAAACCTGCCCAGGATGCATGCCGAGGGCTCGTCCACTTCGATGTCAATGTCTGCACCGGCCACTCTATCCCTAACTTGGGTCCAGAATTCTCTAATCACTGGGCATCCCCAGAACATGTGGGTCATGCCAACCTTGGGCTCGCCGCATTTGGGGCATGATTGGGTGGTCGCACCGGTGAATCTGGATATGGCTTCCGGGGTGAGATACGCTCTGTTCGTGACGTACAGTTGAATGAGCTGTAAGCGGGCGTTCCGGGAGATTTTTTTATGGTAGTGGGTTATATCGCCCCAGGCTTTGTCTTCGAAAACCAGATTCAGTTTGGTTTCCCATTTGTCTCGGCATCTGAGGTCTTCTTTGGTGTAGCCCCATAGTAAGGCCTCGTAAATACGTGATGTTTCGTGGCCCCCCTCGGCGGCATTAAGAATCGTTTCAATACATTCGTTTTCGTCATTCAGGTTGCCACCTGCTAGTTAGGGCCTGTATGACCGCTCTGTGCAGTAGGAATTGCCCGGCCGGGAGGCCAGTGGCGTCGCTAAGGTCTGGGAAGGCTAAAACCGTCTGCTCCTGGATCAGGTCCCCAAGCGTGGCCACCCCAAGGGGCTCCCATTGTGTACGGGTCTCAAGTTTCCCCCAGGAATGTTTGGACATGAGTGCTGCAATGGGGATCTGTGGGGAGTATGGGTCTTCGGACCCGACCAGTTTGCAGGCCCTTTTCCAGAGTCGGAGTCCCAGCTTGACAAGGTAAGGGCAGTGTTCGAGAACACCCCTCTTGGTCCACAGCAGATCCCTGAGCAATAGCTGGGGGAGGGCCGGTTGGAGGAGGCGGGTGTCTGTTGTGCTCTCGTCGGCCATCCACCACACAATGTGTCTCAGCTGGCTGGCTAGGAAATAAAGTTCAAAATTGGGGATCTTCAGCCCACCCCTCTCGTATGGTCTCTGGAGGGTCTCCAATGCCACCCTATGCCTGCCTCCCTGCCAAAGGAAGCCCCTACAGAGCTTGTTGAGGTCTTTAAAGAATGCCGGGGGGATGTAGAAGGGAATGTTAGTGAAGTAGTGCAGTAGGCGGGGCAGGGAGACCATCTTAAGGAGGCCCGCCCTCCCGGCCACCGAGAGCGGAAGCCGCCCCCAAAATTCCATGGACTTCGAGAGGGAGTCCTTGGCCCTTACGGTGTTAAGTATATGTTCCGTGCCGGGGGTCCGATGTATGGTTATCCCCAGATATTTAAACAATGTCGCCTGCCATTCGAGATCTAGGTGAGGGAGGGACCCATAATGATCACTGTGAAGTGCGGCTAGGGGGTAGAGGCAAGATTTGTTTTTGTTAATCTGGATCCCGGTATGCTTGTGGAAGCTGTCCAGGGTTTCAAGAATGTAGGGTAGGAGGTGTTCGGGGTCCTGCAAATATAAGAGGGTGTCGTCCGCATACATGGAGACGAGATGAGTTGTTCCATCTATGGTGATGCCCCTTCTCCATATTCCTGTCTCAGGTAGGCTGCTACAGGCTCGGCTGCGATGATGTACAGCATGGGGGTTAGGGGGCATCCCTGGCGGGTGCCTCTGTGTAGGGACCATTTCGCAGAAAAGGTTCTATTAGTTCGAACTCTTGCCGTGGGATTGGCTAAACCAGCTGGGTCCATTTCAGAAATACTGGACCAATTCCCATCTTTGCCATGGTAGCATATAGCCATTCCCACCCCACGGAATCAAAAGCTTTGGTGGCATCCAGTGATGCCACCGCAAGTTTCTGTGGTCTTCCCTCGGTACTATAAATAACGTGATGCAGCCTACGCAGGTTCTCAGTAATGGATCGTCCGGTGACGTATCCGGTCTGGTCTTGGTGGATCAACAGTGGGATCACTCTGCGCAGTCTGGAGGCGAGCAATGCGGTGAGGATCTTGCAGTCTACATTTAGCATGGAGAGGGGCCTGTATGAGGCACAATCTGCTCCGTCCTTCCCAGGTTTGAGTAAGGGTATTATCACGGCCTCGCTCAGGGAATCCGGGAGGGTGCCACGCTCCAAGGCCTCATTATAGACCTGGGCCAATATAGGGGCGAGTGTTTCCTCGTAGGTTTTATAGAACTCCCCTGGGAGGCCATCCGAGCCCGGGGTCTTCCCAGCCGGTAGCGTTCTGATCACCACCTTGACCTCATCGGGAGTGATGGGCTCATCGAGGGTCTCGGCCATATGCGGGTCTAGTTTTGGCAAATCGATGACGTCAAGGGCGTCCTCGATCCCCGTGTCAGAGGGGAGGGGGGGTCTCAGAGTACAAATTATGGTAGAAGCTGGAGAAAACCGATTTGATTTCTGGTTGGGTATGCACAGTAGTGCCATCTGGTGCGAGTATGTGGCATATGGGCGGCCTGGGGGTTTCCCTTTTGTAGAGCCAGGCTAAGAGTTTCCCGGGCTTGTCTCCCAGGGCATGGACTCTCTCCGTGTGTTTGGCGTAGCTCAGTTTACCAAGGGCTTCCCAGTGCTTTAGGCAGGTTTGTCTAAGTTCGGAAATTTTAAGTAAATGATCGGGAGATGAGTCAGCCCTGCCCTCGAGGGTGCGCAGGTCTCCCTCGGCCTGTTCCAACAGGGTTGTGATGGATCTCTGGGCGTCCCCAACTGCTGCAATCATCTCACCCCGCATGACCACCTTATATGCCTCCCAGGCGGTGCCTATGTATTTAACGCTATGTAGGTTGTTCTCCCAATATTCTTCGGTGACTGGAGTATTGTTATGTCTCATAACTTGCTCTTCCGAACTGACTACAAATCCCATGGCTTTCTGCGCAATTTTCACTCAATAGTTCATCACATTGTAAAGCCACGTGGGCCCAGCGTGCTTCCACGTGGGGCCAGCTGGCTTTCTCATTTTTGAGAGTTAGCAGGCACCGAAGGTAACATTGTTTCCCTTTAGGAACTTCCAGGAAGGGACACACTGGCACTGGTGTGGGGGCATGGGGATTTTACCCCCTACCCCACCTGAACAATCCCTGGGGGGCGGGTCCCTTGGGCAAGGCAGCCACAGTGACATGGGGTCATTTGCACAAAGTGGAATCCACACCTGCTGCAGTGCAGTGCTGTTTGCTCACGTGCACTGCTTCCAAATTCAATGTTAAATGTTAAAGATATTTGTACCGTGCACCGTCACAAACAGAGTTGGTCCCCAGGTGCTCTGGCGGATCTGCAAATGAGAAGGTGGGATGGGTTAGTAGGGTGAAGAGGGAGTAGGATAGTGAGAGGAGTGGTGTTCTGTTGACAGCTTCAACTCGGTATACACAGTGTGCTGAGTTTTTGGTGCGAGTAGCAGAGCGATGTCAGTCCTCGTGTGGTGTTTGTGCGATTTATGTGTTGTAGCGGTGTGGTGAAGTGCATGCGGCGTGCAGTGCGAGAGGTGGTTGTGTTTGTTTTTTGAGCGAGATAAGTATGTCGAAAGTATTGAGCCTTTTTTTGTTAGTGGGTTCTATGTTTTGCAGGTAATCACAGTATGCCTAAATGAAATGTTGGTTTTGGCGCGACGCATTCCCTGTTGTATTCTAATGAACTATGTATAGTGAGGTTGGGGTGTCTATTCTCCTCCTTGGGTGTCAGAGCAGGAGTCTCCTCTTACCGTACCATCTATGTGAATATGTCTGCTTGAACTTTCGGTGTAATACAGGCCGTGATGCTGTGGATGAGTCGTCAAAGTGATTTCGTCTTGGTCGATGTGTTCAGTCTGTAGTGTCCTCCTTTTGTGGCTGTCTCTCAAGATATCTTATGGTATGTTGTGGGGTGCGCTCTTTGGATTCTGTTCGTGTTTGGTTGTTTGGTGAGGACCGAGGTCGGTCTCTTTATTCATCGTTGTTTAGCGGTGTGGGCGTTCTTGTGGGTGGTCTTCTAGTTACGCAGTGAAGAACCAGGATTTGAGCAGTTTCCTGAATACTAGGTGGTTTCTTGTGTTCCGCAAGTGCATAAAAGCTTTCATTTCTGCTAGATTCTCACTTCTCTGTTGCTAAACACGCTGCTTCTCCTAAATATGTGTGTCCACCGTACCTTTTCACAATGATTTGACCTGCAATAAAAGGCGCACTGTGTTGCTTTTATTGATTCAGTCATATGGTCACTGGCACGTGACATGAGCAGGAGCCCTGGGAGATACCATGCTCCCAGTAGGGTTGACACACCACACACTGGATCATATTTCTTCCACTCTATGCCCTATTGATTGAGGATAGCTGAGGTGCTTTCGTTACTGAGAAACGACCTTGGAACTAGGAGAACCGTCTGCCAGCTGGACTATTTCTCTACTACCTTTGTGTGTAAACTCTTGGAATCGGCCGCCATTTGCCGGCTTCAGTCTTTTATTGAACATAATGCTGTCCTTGATCATTGCCAGGCCGGTGTGAGGCCTGGGATGGGCACAGAAGTTGTCATGGTTGTGATGGTTGATGGGTGGCGGGCGGCAGAGGGTGCAAAGCCCGCCACATTATGTTTGATCTCTCTGCGCTCTTGAACAGCGGGCCATTTTGAAATGTCTTTGAGTGGACCATAGGGCAGTGTGAAGTAACCAAGGTGGTGTCCTTCCACTACACAGCACGCAGGAAGCAGGTAAGTTTCGAATAGTTTATTGGGCCAATTCGTACAGGTAAGTTCATCAAGTACACAGAAAGAATAACACTGGCCCATCCATCCAGCCCACTCGCTGTCTTCAACCGACACCTTAGAACCTCCACACTCAAAGCTCCACACCAACATTCCACCCGCTGGAGACTCCTCAGCGCTAGCATGTTACACACCAGCACATTACAACCCAGTGTTGTCCCCTCCAGACTGCCGATTCTTCCCCACTGTTACCTCTCTGCAGCCCACCAGATCCCTACGCTCTGATGGTTCCAGTTTGACCACATTCCCCCATGCCGACTATCTAGGTGGCGAGCACGTGCCTTTCAAGTTCAAGCTTCACAATTATGCAATAATCTTCTTTAGGAAAAAGATTAAAACATTAAAACGTATCTGTTTCCATAATAACTTTTGAGCTGCATTGTTCTAGTATCCTATGATTAATATTTTGCTTACCTCAAACATTTTGGGATTGCAGCGCCTAAGTGCCCCTGTAAGGTGTGAGTTTGCTATATAAATACAAGCTTACGTCACATCGCCCATCTAAAAAGTAGGCAGAGTTACAGAGTAAAATCAGTTCCTTAAATTAAAAATCACCAGTTATTTTCCGTAACTGATGCCTGTGTTTTAGTGGGACTGCAGCTTGTCTTGACATCATGCATACACATCAGATGTTTGACTGTATCAGACAGTAACTAAGAGCAGGTGACTTTGTTGCACATGTATTGCCCACACGCGAGAGTCAAGATCTCCTGAAATGGCCCATGTCAAGTCGATGATGCTCTGCCAGTCCCATCTTTTAGGTTCGCATCACATTGCATTCTGGTACTTGTAGGGCGGTGCTTACATTGTGAAAAAAACTATAATAAATACCGCAGAAGAACACAGAATGACATCAGGTAAAACCCAGAAAGTGCAAAACATCGCAGCCAATGCTCATGATCCTTGACGTGTTTGTTTCTGCACATGTAATGTACCGTTGGTGCACACGCCTGGACGGCTAGCCCTTAAATCACCCCTTCCTCCTGCCATTAAGACACACCCAGAAGTGATTTGACACTGCACAGGAATCTTTAGTCATACATTCATTAATAGACAACACTGCCTGGTGCTCATTATATTAACAGCACATGGTTTGTTAGGCTACAGTGTCCGGGGTGATGTATATGGTGTACCTCAGTCTGAATTGTCCATTGTGAGACATGGGGCTCTGCTAACAGAAAGGCAAAATCAATGGTCGGTGGTGGGGCCTGCCTGGGGCATGGCACTGACTGTGCACTATCTAGTACGTGGGGTCCAACACATGGCGCCCACTTGGACTTACTCAGGAAAGCTCCACTGTGGCTTAAGCCTCTGTCTCCCGCCCACCAAAAGACAGAGGCACATGAGGGCACGAGCCAACTCAATGGTACTCAGCCTCAGAAGGGGGAATGAGTTGCTGACTCATCTGAGATGCAGCTGGCAGACAGATCACCATAGTAACCTATGCTGCCTACTTAAGGAAAGGTGAAACAAAATCAGGGTCGCTGCATATAAAGCAGAATTCTGGAAGGGAGAGTGGAGGAAGATGAAAGATTGATGGATGTTAGGGTTTGACTTAATCATAACCACTGTCACGACTCGAGGCAGCCTTCATTGCATCATGTTAAACTTGCCAGTGCAGGACATATCAGTGTTGATCCTCCTGTCACAGGAAGCAGCAGCCCAGTCAGAACGTCTAGGGCACGTCCCAACTCCTCTATGCACAGAATCAAAATGGCGTGGCCTTCTGATCTAACAGTTCTCGTTGGGCTCCTCACGTTCATGTCAGGGACACGACTGATTTGCATACATTGGTACGGAGGCTGCCAGTGCAATGCCAGTGGTTATGAGTGATGCATAGCATTCCAATCCATCCTTTGTGGTTTTAGATTGCCTCAATCCATGAGAGAGCGCATGCTCAGATGCAAGTCCATTGTTTGCTACTCCTATGACATCATACTGCACCACTGATTACATCCAACAAGGCTGAAACATGCAAGGGCTTCGTTATGAAATGCTGGTGGTTATGTTAATGCAAAACCTACCATTAATCACTCTTCCTTTTTGGTAGCAACTGGAGCATCATTAAAAAAAAACACGAGTCCTATATAATGAGATGACCACAGGCCCATGCCTGTGATGTCGCTTTCTGTGATGTCACGCCAGATGGTGGGACTTCCCATGACAACACCTGGGGCAAAGGTTACAACGCAAGGCCCTTCTGACCGCCGAACCTTTTCCGAAAATGTAAAAGTCTGCACTCATGGAATGGGTGTCCCTTTTCATGAGTGCAGCATTGGATACGTTTCTTCCTATAAACCCCTGTAGGGTCTTAATCCAGCCCTGCAGTTGGTGTTTGCCAGGATGCAGTATACAGATGTGCCGGCAGATTAACAGAGACTGGTTACAAATGTGGTTTTTCCACAAAACAGTAATACCGTTTCCTCAGGCGGTAGTCACGCAGTAACCTTTTGACCCCACATGATTACAAATCATGCACACCCAAAAGTTAGCCCCCATTCTGGAGTCGCACTGGACTCCCTGTGGACTTGTTATCCCCAACAAGGGTCATTACGACGCGCGGTAATGATGCTGTGGGACTGTAATTACCTCCACACAAAAGCAGCAGGCGTAACACATGGTTGAAATTCAGAGTTCGTTGGGGTGGTTAAACATCCGGTATTCAAAAATGCCGTATGTTTTACCACTTCCGGCAAACTTGCAATCGGGAGCGATGGCACCTGGGCTCCCTCGGATGCCCCCTAATCACAGCGTCAGCCCGTTAATGCCGCCCACCTGACTGTAGCATTTCAAAGTCGCTCCAAAGAAAGCCATGGGATGTGCAGGCAATTCGGAAGAGCACGTTACGAGACATAACAATACTCCAGTCTGCCACAGTACACAAGGGCGTGTCCACGTAGCACGCCACGTATGCGCTCTTCATAACATTGCGTTACTGGTAGCGGTTGGCACTTGTTTTTCAAGTCCCCATATGGGGACACAGCTGGATTTGCCGAGAAAGGCTCGACATCACGACGCTTTCCAGGCACTACTGGGGGGGGGGGTTGTCATGAGTGTTTACTAGTGTAGGTGACGTAACAGGCCCCGAGCGGCCACGTGCGGCCAGTGATGTAACCAAGGAGCGACAGACAGGGCCCAGCAGCGGGGGACCGGCGCAGGGAGCGTCTAGAAAGGCCAAGCTCTGCGTAGGTGCGCCACTGAGCGGCTGCATTCGTAGCCCACGGCAATAACATGGGCATATAAACAACACTGCGTGCTCCACTCCCACACTTCACTGACTGCACTCAGGAGGCCGCCTGGTACACGTTTACACACAGCAATAACTTACCCTCTGGCAAACTACTGCCTATGAGCGCACAAACTAAATATATACAATTATACGACGATGGCAAAGCACACAAAATATACACTCTCCCTACAGCACTGGAGCGCCTGAGAAAAGAGAACCTTCGGGGTGGTTTATGCGGCCATGGCACCCGCTGTAACAAGAAAGGGGTCGGGAAACTATGTGCTGGCAAAAACAACACAAAAAACGTCCCCTGAACGCCCGTCACTGCTTTCCCGAGGTTTCTCTGGACTCCCATGAGGGGACCCTTTGTTCCCGAGCTCCTTGACTCATACTTTAGGTCAAAAATGGGAAAAGTCTTCCATTGTTGGTCGAAAGCCCTGCCATTCAAGGCGAATATGATTCTTTCTATCCTTTTCCACACCACAAGAGCAACAAAGGACTCTGGGATTTCTCAGGTGAGTATCCCAATGAAGTGGCTCTTTCATCAACCCCACCCATCATTTCTTCATAGGCTCTCTCCCAGAGCAGAGAACAGGCTGCAAGGTCAACTGCAAAGAAGACCTCTTGGTTTATGGCCTGATCGATGAGAGATGGTGGACTAATTGGGCAAGTGGGTAGTAGTCTGACGGTGTTCTCTGCACCTGAGTTTCATTTAGCTTATGTGCTTCTAACGAGCCAAAAGTCCAAAGTTGGGAGAGAATGTCAACCATTCATAGGGGTCTATGTGGCAACATGCTATACAGTGTTGCACAGGCCAGTCCGCTGCTGTTATTCTGTTATAATCTTTATTATACATATTTAGAGGTGGTTCAAGGCATGCCTGCCAGATAAGGGGCATCCAGTAACGTTACTAATACTTATATGACATATAGGTACATATGTTTCCTTAACCAACCACTCCCTTCAATAGGTGTTAAGTTTGCCACGTCGGATGACATCATAGCTGACGTACATTGAGGTGTAAAACCTTTGTGTAATCAAAATTGAAGTGTGAGTGCGCGGACTACAGTTTGTTGTTAGCCAGAATTGCAGACTTTATTGAGGCTGATAATAAAGTAGTACTGACATATTCTTTGAGTCTGTCTGGTTATTTGGATCTGAGATCATTATTGGTAATTACATCGAGCACATGAGACGCTTCAAGGTGCTACTGCACACCTGGATGCCGTAGGGGGCATCAACTACTCCCCTGCCAGGAAAAGAGCCATGTTGCTAAATGCCATGGAGGTAGAGGGGCAGAGGATTTTAGCAGGCCAAAATCCTGAAATGGTCAAATAGGACGTTAATGATGTGTCAAAGGAGGCTATCAGATGCATTGTAAAGTGATTCTCCCGCAAGGAAAACACTGTACTGCATCGGGTCACATTTTATAGTAGGAAGCAGGAGGCTTCAGAGTCAGTGTGAGGTTAAGTCACGCGGATGAGAGAACTAGTAGCGCTCTGTGACTTTGGCAAGAACATGGAGAGCATGATACGTTGGTGGTTCACACTAACTCGAGGAAGGTGCAGGATACGTTTATTGTGGAGTGTTAGGCGATCCTCAGCACATCAGGCCTCCCCACATCAGAACACTGCTCACATTCCCCCAACATCTCCACCCCAGCTTCGAGGCTCAAGGGATTCGGTGAACCCACAGAACCGAAAACACCGTACCTTCTTTGGTGTACGGGCTCGATTACAACCTTTCCTGCATTGGCAACTGCCTTGGAGGATATATCGCAGAAGGGGCGGCGTTACGTCATCACGTAGGTCACGTGATACAGTGTGGCGTTCCTCACGTGATCTTGGTGGACGTCGCATGGCCCAGAGACGTCACATGACCCAGGGACACACAGTATAAAGAACTGAGAGGCAGGACGATCATTGCTTCTCAGCTGGCTTCGGACCCTGTTTGGCGTTACTACTTGCTCCTTGCTACCTCGACCACGGAACTCTATCTTGGACTCTCTTGGACACCCCTTTGTACCTTTGCTTGGAACTGTTTACCTGTTGCCGGATTTTTGGACTGCACATCGACTTGTCTTTGGATCATCCCTGAGTATCTTGCTGTACTTCTACGCCCAAGTCAAGCCCTACCTTACAGGTGGCCTACCCGTATCCACGCTTACCTGCGGTTCTACCTCTCCAGGGACCGCTGTATCTTTTTGAGCCTCGAACCTCCCTACTAGGTTACCTGGGTCTCCCTTACACCAGATAGGTAAGACACTTTAGATTCTTTTGTTTACCTGCCTGTATTGTGATTGCCTGGTGCTTAACCTCATTCCTTCTTGACAGCAGCATCGGTGTTCCAGAGGCTCCGTGGATCTGGGAAGACATCTCTCACCTGTGGCCTCAAGGGTCGCACAGCGGGTTTCTATTTGTTCCCCTGTGCGTCACTTGGGGACGGAGGTCTCATCGGTCTACACGACACTCAAGTCAGAACAGACTGAGAAGCCGTATAGTCGTGTTAGACGATGCAGGGATCCACGGACGAACCCATAACTGCTTTAGTTCAGGCAATTACAATATTAAGGGCAGATATGGCCGCCGCGAACACAGTGATCCATCAAAGGTTGGATACCATACAGAGCGTTCAGCATTCCCTTCCTGCAGACCCTGAGTTTGGAGATGGCAGCTCCTCCACTACACCCCCTCCCTTGGCTACTTCCACAGTCCCGACTCCAATAATCCTCCCAACTCCTTCCCCCCTGGCTGCTCCTGAACGCTACCAAGGCGATCCCAAGAAATTCAGAACCTTTGTTAACCAGTGCAAGCTACATTTCTTATGCAGGCCTTTGGCTTTTCCCACGTCCACTGCTAAGGCCGCCTTCGCCCTTTCCCATTTAGCTGGAACAGCTGCCGCTTGGGCTAATCCCCTGTTAGAGAACAATAGCCCAGTTCTTTATGACTTTGATTTGTTGGTCCTGGAAATGTCCCGAGTTTTCGATACCCGACACAAGGCACAGTCTAGGGATTTGGAGTTGTTGGAATTGACTCAGGGCAAAAGGACTCTGATAGATTACATCACCCGGTTCAATCAGCTAGTTGCGGAAACATCATGGCCAGAAAACAAGCGGGCGGTGGTCTTTTATAGGGGGTTAAGTAACACCATGAAAGACGCTTTAGCAGTGATCCCTTCTATGCCTACTCAGTATCAGGAATTGGTTGATCTCGTCCTGCAGGTAGATGCACGACGATCGGAGCGTAGAGCTGAATTGGGGGCCTCTTCCTCTCCTCCTCTTGCTAGTACTCCCGCTTCCAGTACTGAAGAACCTATGCAAGTGGGAGGGTTACGCAGTCCTATTACAACATCTGAGAGGGAACGTAGAAGGGTAGATAATGCATGCTTTTATTGTGGCACCACTGGACATTTCGTGAAAGAGTGTCTGTCATCCGCAACCGCTACCGCGGATGGCGGCTCCTTCCACGTTGGAGGCTCTCCGGCAGGTAGAGCCATTTAGTCCTTTCTTTGTATCTAGTACCTACCACCACCAATCACAGCACTGCCGGCAGTTTATCTGTCATCCAAGCCCGACAGTCGCTGCGTTTCAACCGTTGCTGGCGCTCTCTCCAGCGGCTCGTGTTTTTGCGCTCTCCAGCGTTGCCCTCTGCTAGCCTCGACTTGCAGCGGGTCTCCTTTGCTTGCTCACTCCTCATTTTTGGTATAGGAGTTCTTTTCCTCTTACCTATTTCGCTGTTTGATTACAGCGGCAGTTTTTTGCTTTTTGCAGCATTTTGTACTTGCCGATCCTTCGGCTCTTCTTCGTTTTTTCTCTTTCTAGACTCGCCGCTCCGGCGGCGGGCGTGCTATTTTTTTCCTTTCGCTTTGCCGCTCTTTTCTCTCGCGGCTCTCCAGTTTTCCTTTTTTCTCTGTCCATCAGTTTTCTTTTCTCTTTCTCTCACCGCTCCCAACTTATCCGTGGCCTGGTTCCTTCCACCATTCTTTGGAGCATTGGATATCCCTCCTGAGTTCTAACCAGTGGATCACGCATCAGCTTCCAGTTCGATTCGTCCCACTCCTCTTTACCAGAACTTCCTAAGGGTTTTTTCCCACTTGTGGGTTTTTCCCTTTCTTGTCCGGCCTGTTCCCGGTCAAGGGGTCCCAGGACGGCTGTCCAGTCAGCGGTCACTGTGGCTTCTCACCGAGACAGGCAAGTGCTACCTAAAAAACAACGGGATTACCTGAGCCGGCGAAACCTACAGAACACCGGTGACTCTGAGGACTCAGGTGAGGAGAGTGTGGAGGGAAGAAAAGAGAAAGGGGAGACACAGCTTTCACAGCCACGTAAATCACAGATTGAAACGCCATCTAGGACCAAGATGTCTGCCGAAGAACAAGTCCAAGAATTATGGAAGGCTTTTCAGGCCATGTCACTGGAATTACAGGGGGTAAAGTCGGAGAATGCCCTTCTAAAGCAAATGGTAGCGGTCCGGGAACCCTCACATCCTCCGGAATTGCCTCCTATGACTCTTTCGTCAGGAAGATTTGATGGCTCACCTAAAAGGGTGAAGGAATTCCTGGAAGCCTGCAATGTATATTTTACCTTCAGACCACACACCTTCTCTACAGATCAAGCCAGAGTAGGTTTCATGATCTCCAATATGACAGGGAATGCTTTAGCCTGGGCTACTCCGCTAGTTACGAGCAGCAATGCTATTCTACAGGATTGCTCAGGTTTCCAGAACCTATTGAAACAGACTTTCGAGCGACCTGAACTATCTTTTACTGCAGGTGAGGACCTGCTGGATGCACGACAGGGTGCACTGGATGTGCTGTCATATATTTCCTCTTTTAAGACACTGGCGGCAGGAGCAGGATGGTCCGAACAAGCACAATACGCTGTATTCCGAAGAGGGTTGAGAGAGGAGATCAAAGATGAGTTAGCCAGATCTCCACGCTCTCCCACATTTCCAGACTTACTTGCTGCCGCGCTCCACATTGAATACCGTCTCCAAGAGAGAAGGACAGAACGCAGGAAACAAAGAGGACCAGGAAATCTCATGAACCCTCCTTCACACTCTCCTTCTGGACGATTCACCTCTACTCCAAGCGAAGAACCGATGCAGATCGGAGCTACCAGAGCACCTCTATCGTCAGCGGAGAGAAGGCGAAGAAGAGAAAATGGGTTGTGCGCCTATTGTGGTTCCGATCAACATGTACTGAAGGACTGCTCTGAAGTACCGGAGAAGAAGGTGGGAAACGATTACCCTCGGCGCCAATAGGGACGGGCAGCCGGGGGTATTCAGATCTTTTTCAGCGTCCCTATGTCACACTTTCGGTATCAGCGTCAGAATCCCAAGAGGATTCCAGACTGATGGTACTATCTGTTACCTTGAATTTGAATGGAAGACTGGTAGAAACATTAGCCTTATTGGATTGTGGAGCGGCCGGAAACTTCGTGGACACTCTGTGGGCAGACAAGATGGGGCTCACACGGATAGTACGGAAGGTGGGTCAGAAGGTAGAAGGAGTGGACGGTACACCTTTGTCATCCGGATTAATCACTCATACCACTGAACAACTCTCCATGGTCATCAACCAACACACAGAAAACCTGCAGTTCGACATCATTAGAGCCGCACATTTCCCCATAATCTTAGGCATTCCCTGGCTGCGCAGGCATAATCCGTATATCGACTGGACGGAAAATCGACTAAGCTTTTGCTCTACTTACTGTTCGGTACACTGTTTTCCTCCCGATACCAGGGCGGATCAACAGTCTATCAGAGTTCTCTCCAAGGATCATATAGGTATTCACGCGCTTCCTAGTTTCTGTGCAAGATATTTCGGGGTATTTCAAGAGAACCTTCACGCTCAGCTACCTCCCCATAGACCAGAAGACTGTGCAATCGATCTCGAACCTAATGCACTGGTACCATTTGGGCGCATGTTCTCTCTCTCTCAGGCCGAGAAGAAGGCATTAAGAGTCTATCTGGATACCAACTTGGAGAACGGTCTTATTAGACCTTCGAAGTCGCCTGCTGGCGCCTCCCTGTTCTTCATTAAGAAAAAAGACTCGACTGATCTTCGACCCTGTATCGATTACCGGGGCCTCAATAAGGTTACAATCCGTGACCGGTATCCCATGCCACTCATAACCGACATTATTGAGGCAGTACAAGGGGCTCGAATATTTACAAAATTGGATCTCCGAAATGCGTATCATTTGCTTCGCATCACCGAGGGGGACGAATGGAAGACGGCTTTTCGAACTCCATTCGGTTTGTTTGAGTACAGAGTAATGCCGTTCGGCCTAGTGAATGCACCGGCTATATTCCAAAGGTTCATGGACAGGCTATTCTCTGATCTGCTGTCAGTCTCAGTCATCATCTACCTCGATGACATTCTGGTTTTCTCCCCTACCCAGGAGGAACACGTTCAACATGTCACACAAGTACTGTCTCGCCTTCAGAAAAATCAGTTGCTAGTCAAGAGCGGGAAGTGTAAATTTGCAGTATCCTCAGTTCACTATCTCGGATTCATTCTTTCAGAGGAAGGGGTGGCCATGGACCAAACCAAGGTGGATGCGATTCTGGATTGGCCAGCTCCTACTTCAGTCCGAGAAGTCCAGAGATTCCTAGGACTAGCCAACTACTACCGCAGATTCATTTCAGACTTTTCAGAGGTAGTATACCCGATTACGCGCTTACTCAAGAAGGAGGCTATTCCTTTTTTTTGGTCTGAGGAAGCAGAGAAAAGCTTCAACTTTCTCAAAAGATTGTTCTGTACTGCTCCCATTCTCCAGCATCCGGATCAATCAAAACCTTTTGTTCTGGAAACGGACGCGTCTGCGGTAGCTGTAGGAGCGGTGCTTCTCCAGTTTATCCAAGGAGCGGAACACCCCGTAGCCTACATGTCAAAGACCCTTTCTCCCAGCCAGCTCAACTATTCGGTACTGGAGAAAGAACTTCTGGCCATGAAACTAGCCTGCGAAGAGTGGCGCCATCTCCTGCTAGGAGCCAGACATCCTTTTCTGATTAGGACCGATCACAAGAACCTCAAGGTATTACAAGAATTGGAATGTTCAAATTCCAGACAGGCCAGGTGGGCACATCACTTCGCACAGTTTGAATTCCAAGTCTCGTATATCCCGGGATCCCAGAACAGTCTGGCGGATGCCTTATCCCGCAAAGACTCTACCAAGGAACACTTGGAAGTAAAGAGGGAATCCATGTTCAAACGCAACCAAATTCTGGCCTTGGTTGGTTCTTTCCTCAAAGAAGTGAAGACTGCCCTCACTCAGGAAAGACTTCAAATACCCCTACGTAACACCTCTCCTTTTCAACAAAGAGGTGACTGGTTATTCTACAAACAGAAATTTTACATCCCCACGGGTCCTCTTCGTTCGAGAATTCTAAAGTGGAGTCACGACTCTCGCTCGGCCGGCCATAGAGGACCTGAGAGTACTTTGGAACTTCTCTCTAGAACATTTCTTTGGCCAAATGCTAGAAAGGAGACATACGAGTATGTCAACACTTGTCCAATTTGTGCCAGAGCCAAGTACCGCCTAGGAAAACCATTGGGTCTGCTCACTCAGGTCAAACTTCCAACGCGCCCTTGGGGTCTTATATCGACCGATTTCATAGTTGATTTGCCTGTTTCGGAATCCTGTACCTGCATCATGGTCACAGTAGACGCTTTTTCAAAGTTGGCTCATTTTTCTCCCCTTCCTGGTCTGCCCACTGCTGCTAAGATGGCGGAGGTTTTCTCTCGAGATATATTCAAGCTACATGGTCTTCCCGATAAGATAATCTCGGATCGGGGAAGTCAGTATATCTCAAAGTTTTGGACCGCCTTCTGCCACCGTTTGGGCATTGAAAGAGCTCTGTCTTCAGGTTTTCACCCAGAGACCAATGGTCAGACGGAACGCCTTAATGCAACACTGGAACAATACTTAAGGTGTTATATTTCTCAACATCAGGACAACTGGGTATCGCTGCTTCCCACAGCGGAATTCTCATACAACAATACTAGACATTCCTCGACAGAACTCTCTCCTTTCTACTGCACTTACGGGGTTCACCCTCGTGCAGTATTTCCGGAGGTTCCCAGTTATACTAACTCCCCTACAGTGGAAGAGGTATTAGGAAATATCAAGGAGGCCCAAACCTCTGCTATGCGGAGTTTAGAGATTAGCAGAAGACGGACGAAATCCAGTGCCGATCAACATCGGAAAGAATGTCCTGTTTGGAAGCCAGGGGATCAGGTGTGGTTATCCACCAAGTTTCTACCTAGATGGACAAGGCCTTCTAAACTGTCTCCTCGTTTTCTGGGACCTTTCACTATTCTCTCTAAAGTGAATCCTGTAGCTTTCCGCCTTCGGCTTCCTTCCTCTCTTCACCGCATTCACCCGGTCTTTCATTCCTCTCTTCTCAAACCTTACCATCCCGATCTTCACCAGAGAACTATCCCCAGATCTATACTAGCAAAGTCCTCGGAGCCTGAGGAATATGAGGTATCTAAGATCCGTGATTCCAGGTATTATCGTGGACGTCTTGAGTACCTTCTGTCCTGGAAGGGATACCCGGAGTCGGAGGACTCATGGGAACCGGCTTCTCAGGTTCATGCACCAAGGTTATTGGCTACTTTTCACCGCCGCTATCCGGGGAAGCCTGGGGCGGTTAGGTGGGGAGGGGGTCATACTGTCATCCGCAACCGCTACCGCGGATGGCGGCTCCTTCCACGTTGGAGGCTCTCCGGCAGGTAGAGCCATTTAGTCCTTTCTTTGTATCTAGTACCTACCACCACCAATCACAGCACTGCCGGCAGTTTATCTGTCATCCAAGCCCGGCAGTCGCTGCGTTTCAACCGTTGCTGGCGCTCTCTCCAGCGGCTCGTGTTTTTGCGCTCTCCAGCGTTGCCCTCTGCTAGCCTCGACTTGCAGCGGGTCTCCTTTGCTTGCTCACTCCTCATTTTTGGTATAGGAGTTCTTTTCCTCTTACCTATTTCGCTGTTTGATTACAGCGGCAGTTTTTTGCTTTTTGCAGCATTTTGTACTTGCCGATCCTTCGGCTCTTCTTCGTTTTTTCTCTTTCTAGACTCGCCGCTCCGGCGGCGGGCGTGCTATTTTTTTCCTTTCGCTTTGCCGCTCTTTTCTCTCGCGGCTCTCCAGTTTTCCTTTTTTCTCTGTCCATCAGTTTTCTTTTCTCTTTCTCTCACCGCTCCCAACTTATCCGTGGCCTGGTTCCTTCCACCATTCTTTGGAGCATTGGATATCCCTCCTGAGTTCTAACCAGTGGATCACGCATCAGCTTCCAGTTCGATTCGTCCCACTCCTCTTTACCAGAACTTCCTAAGGGTTTTTTCCCACTTGTGGGTTTTTCCCTTTCTTGTCCGGCCTGTTCCCGGTCAAGGGGTCCCAGGACGGCTGTCCAGTCAGCGGTCACTGTGGCTTCTCACCGAGACAGGCAAGTGCTACCTAAAAAACAACGGGATTACCTGAGCCGGCGAAACCTACAGAACACCGGTGACTCTGAGGACTCAGGTGAGGAGAGTGTGGAGGGAAGAAAAGAGAAAGGGGAGACACAGCTTTCACAGCCACGTAAATCACAGTGTCCTTGATGTCCCAAGAAGAGTCAGGTTTTTCGGATGGCTCGACCTTAAAACCGGAGAACAGGTCGAGTGTCCCATCATCTTCTCCGGGTACCCCTCTTGCCTTTGCTCGTGTTCAACCCATCTCCGTAAAAGCTACTCTATGTCCCTCTACTGGCCTTCTTCATGCAGTCAATATCATTATTGATTCCGGTGCCACTGGTAATTACATAGATATTGATTTGGCCCATTCCCTCAATCTACCCTTAGTGGTAAAGACACGACCGGAACACGTCCATGCCGTAGACGGCTCCGCATTGGTTTCTGGTCCTGTTAGACATCAAACTGCACCCCTCTTGTTGAACATACAAGACATACACACAGAAACCTTAAGTTTTGATTTGATCACCGCACCTCAATTCGGTATCATACTAGGGATTCCCTGGTTACGTGAACATAATCCACTGATTAATTGGCAAGCAGGCACTGTACTCTTTGAGTCCGATATTTGTCAGAATTATTGTCTCCCAGTCCATCAAGCCCCTGACACACCCTCTCGGGTCTTGGGAGCCCTAGCACAACTCACACTGACCGTTGACGATCCAGAAGTCATACAGTCCCATACTGTTGGGGGGTTGATTTCTGGGATTCCGCCAGAATATCGGGCTTTCGAATCAGTTTTCGATCGAGGCTCATCTGAGGTACTTCCTCCACATAGAACTTATGACTGCCCAATCGAATTGCTTCCTGATTCCACTGTTCCTTCGGGCAGGATCTACTCTTTGTCTCCTTCGGAGGAACTGGTGTTAAAAGAATATGTACAGAACGCCCTGCGTTTAGGACACATCCGCCCCTCCACTTCACCAGCGGCAAGTCCTATCTTCTTTGTACCCAAGAAGGAGGGGGATTTACGTCCTTGTGTGGATTATCGGCGTCTTAACGCGATCACCAAGAAGGATAGATATCCCATCCCGTTAATTACTCCACTCTTAGATCATTTATCACATGCTTCCGTCTTTACCAAACTTGATCTACGCGGCGCATATAATTTAGTACGCGTTCACGAGGGAGACGAGTGGAAGACTGCTTTCTGTACTCGTTACGGCTTGTACGAATATCTTGTCATGCCCTTTGGCTTATGTAACGCCCCGGCCACGTTCCAACGATTCATGAATGACATTTTCAGGGATATTCTGGATGTGTACATGGTTGTGTATTTGGATGACATCCTGATCTTCTCTCGTGATCTTGATGACCATGTAAAACACGTCCGAGAAGTATTAACCCGTTTAAGAGTACATTCCTTATTTGCCAAACCTGAGAAATGTCAGTTCCATAAGACCTCTGTTGAGTTTTTGGGTTTCCACATCACCCCTGGGGCGTTATCCATGAACGAGTCTAAGGTCAAAGCAGTCTTAGATTGGCCAGTACCTCAAACACTCAAGTCCTTGCAGGCCTTTTTAGGATTCGCCAACTTTTATAGGCGTTTCATTTCTTCCTTTTCCACGATTGTAGCCCCACTCACGGCCCTGACTAGTCCTCGGGTACCATATCAGTGGCAGAGAGAACAGAAGGAGGCTTTTGAGACTTTGAAAACCGCCTTTACTACCGCACCGGTGCTCCAACATCCCAATCCTGATCTTCCGTTCATAGTCGAGGCAGATGCCTCTTCCTTTGCCCTCGGGGTGGTACTGTCACAAACATGTCCTAATACAGGCAAATTACATCCAGTGGCATACCACTCCCGTAAGTTTTCCAGTACTGAGTCTCATTATACCGTTACGGAGAAAGAACTCTTGGCTGTCATGGACGCTTTCCGTGTTTGGCGGCATCATCTTCTGGGGGCTAAACATCCCATCACAGTATACTCCGATCACCGGAATCTACAGGATTTGGCCTCTCTGGAATGCATTAATAGCAGACAGGTCCGATGGCATCTTTTCTTTTCCTCTTTTGACTTCCGTATTATGCACCGTCCTGGAACGGCACATGGGAAGGCGGATGCCTTGTCACGTTCCCCGGGGGGGGGTCCAATTGCCTACATTCCCCGACACTGTTCTCGGAAAGAGTCATGTGATTTGTCTCTGTACTCCCTCATTGTCACTGATAGACTCGGTTCGATCCTGGACTAGCAATCATTCTGACCAGTTGAGAGAATGGGACCCAGTGTATTCTGATGGATTACCGTTCGTACATGAACGCCTGTTCCTTCCTACACCTGACACACGTAATCTGGCCCTTGAGTGGTCTCATGACGCTCCCTTTAACGCTCACCCCGGACAAGAGCGCACTTTAGATCTTCTCAAGCGTTGGTGTTGGTGGCCTTCTATGAAGCGGGATGTAGAATGTTATGTTAGATCATGCGCAGTGTGTGCTCAGGCTAAACATTAAAGGGGTCGACCGATTGGGTTGTTGCTTCCGCTTCCGGTACCTCCCAGGCCCTTGCATACGTTGACGATGGATTTCGTTACTGATCTCCCCAAGTCGAAGGGCTTTGACTCCATCTGGGTGGTGGTGGACATGTTCACTAAAATGGCCCGTTTTGTTCCTTGCAAAGGTATCCCTTCGGCTCCTGTATTAGCGGAATTGTTTTTTGAACATGTGTTCATGCTATTCGGACTTCCTTCGGTCATTATATCTGATCGAGGGTCACAGTTCACCTCTCGGTTTTGGAGATCCCTGAGGAAGCTATTGGGCATTGATACCAGGTACTCTTCGGCCTATCATCCTGAGACCGATGAACAGACCGAAAGGACGAATCAATCTATGGAACAATACCTTCGTTGCCTTATATTGCAACATCAGACCTCTTGGTTGGCCGCTTTACGGCTTGCGGAATTCGCATATAATAATGCGGCTCATTCAGCCACTGGTTATTCTCCTTTTTACGCCCTCTATGGCCAACATCCCAAGGTCTTGCCGGTCCCTGATGCTTCTGGTTCTGCGAACCCTGCGGCCACGACATGTCTTAGGGATCTTTCTGCCTTACACGCTAGTACAGTGGTTCATCTCACTGAAGCAAAGGCTGCTATGAAGGCCCGTGTGGATGGCACGCGTCGGGCTGCTCCCCCTCTGGTGGTGCGTTCCAGGGTCTGGTTGTCTTCACGTCATCTTCGCCTAGTGGGTTGTCGGAAGTTGCTACCTCGCTTTGTCGGTCCTTATGTGATATCAAAGGTTGTGAATCCGGTGGCTTTCCGTCTAGTGCTTCCCAGCTCTTGGCGCATCCATCCTGTGTTTCATGTCTCCCTCCTCAAACCTTGTCCCGACTCTGTCCGTCTTCGTACCCCTGTTGCGCCGGTGTCCTTGACCTCTCCTGATGTTTTCGAGGTGTCGGCCATTTTGGGCTCCAGATGGTTTAGGGGTAGGATCCAGTATCTGGTGGATTGGAAGGGTTACGGCCCGGAGGAACGTTCATGGGTTTCCCCCTCTGACCTGAACGCCCCTCGCTTGGTAGCCCGTTTCCATTTAGACCATCCATCCTGCCCACGGGGTCGTGGGCCGTTGGGGAGGGGCTATGTTAGGCGATCCTCAGCACATCAGGCCTCCCCACATCAGAACACTGCTCACATTCCCCCAACATCTCCACCCCAGCTTCGAGGCTCAAGGGATTCGGTGAACCCACAGAACCGAAAACACTGTACCTTCTTTGGTGTACGGGCTCGATTACAACCTTTCCTGCATTGGCAACTGCCTTGGAGGATATATCGCAGAAGGGGCGGCGTTACGTCATCACGTAGGTCACGTGATACAGTGTGGCGTTCCTCACGTGATCTTGGTGGACGTCGCATGGCCCAGAGACGTCACATGACCCAGGGACACACAGTATAAAGAACTGAGAGGCAGGACGATCATTGCTTCTCAGCTGGCTTCGGACCCTGTTTGGCGTTACTACTTGCTCCTTGCTACCTCGACCACGGAACTCTATCTTGGACTCTCTTGGACACCCCTTTGTACCTTTGCTTGGAACTGTTTACCTGTTGCCGGATTTTTGGACTGCACATCGACTTGTCTTTGGATCATCCCTGAGTATCTTGCTGTACTTCTACGCCCAAGTCAAGCCCTACCTTACAGGTGGCCTACCCGTATCCACACTTACCTGCGGTTCTACCTCTCCAGGGACCGCTGTATCTTTTTGAGCCTCGAACCTCCCTACTAGGTTACCTGGGTCTCCCTTACACCAGATAGGTAAGACACTTTAGATTCTTTTGTTTACCTGCCTGTATTGTGATTGCCTGGTGCTTAACCTCATTCCTTCTTGACAGCAGCATCGGTGTTCCAGAGGCTCCGTGGATCTGGGAAGACATCTCTCACCTGTGGCCTCAAGGGTCGCACAGCGGGTTTCTATTTGTTCCCCTGTGCGTCACTTGGGGACGGAGGTCTCATCGGTCTACACGACACTCAAGTCAGAACATGGAGAAAGAATTGGTGCTTGACAAAGCAATCCAGATCACTAGAGGTGTATAAGAAACCTAGAGTGGGAATAAGAAGAATGGCGGGAAGGGCACCATGCCCAGGGGTGCCTGCCATTCAGTACCGAGGCACCAAAGAGAAGCCAAGGTGGGATGGCAAGGCTGAGAGGACCGGTAGAAGAGAACCATTGAAGTGCCACAGGTGTGCCAGCACTCGCCATCTAGCAAACAATAGGGAATGCCCAGCCAGAAGCAAGAAATGCTCAAACTGTAGGAGGTTTGGACACATGGCGTTTGCTTGCAAGTGGACAGGCAAGAAAATCACATTGGTGGAAGTGAGTGCTGATGCAAGAAGTGACAAATCTTTAGAGGAGGACAAGCCAACCGTCATCATGGTCAACAGTTCCACTGCAAGGAGAGAGAAGCCACACTGTGTGATTAGGGTGGATGCAAATGAGACAAGGGTCATGGCCGTCTCAGGGTCAGACTTAACCACCCGATCAATTCGCACCCACAAAGAGATGGTGGACCAGAGTGAGGCCGAAATCATGAAAACAAAACCCAGACTCACTGTGTTGGGCGGTGCATCTGTTCGCCTGTTTGGATACATCAACAGTAAAATCGAATTCAAAGGGAGGAAAGCATACACAACGGTGTACTTCGCTGAAGAAGGTCCAGCTGTGCTGGGGTGGGATGACCAAGCAAAATTGGACACAAAACTCGACCCGAGCACAGAAGATCAAGTTCTCTCAGTGGCAGTCAGAGGAGCGTCGGTATCACGAGACGAGTTCCCGAAGTTGTTCTCCAATGACCTAAGCAGAATTTAAAACTTTGTACACAAAATCAGGTTACATCAGAATGCAATCCCAACTAAACATAGGGTAAGACCAGTGCCAGCCACTGCACGGCAAGCACTGCAGGTGCAGTTGGAGAAAATGGTCTAAGAAGGCACCATAGAGCCTGTGGAGTCATCAGAATGGCTGAGCCCGGTGGTGCTTATAAAGAAGCAAGGCTTGAATGACTTGAGAGTGTGTATAGACTTACGGAGTTTGAACTTGGAGGTCATCACCGACAGCTACCCACTTCCTGGCATCAATTAACTAATCGTAATGTTGAAAGAGGCAAACGTTTTCTCCAAATTGGACATGCGGGATGCGTACAACGACATTACGTTACATAAAGAGTCTAGACCGCTGATGGCGTTTATCACCTGTAAAGGCATCATGAAGCAAGACACAGACAATAGACTTAAATTAAATCAAATGTCAGATGGTAGGAGGCCTAACTTGCCCTATGCTAAGGTGGGATTTCCCAACCTGAACGAAACTAAGGAACATCTGAGTCAAAGAGTGCAACTTAAAAGTCTGTCTGTGTCCAAAACCTTTCCTTGCCCTCACAACTAAAGCTAACCAATGTGTAGGAATATCAGAGTTAAAAGAAATAGGGCCTCATTACGACCCAGGCGGTAAGGGGTTTACGGCAGCGTTAACAGCGCCGACCCTTACCGCCTGAGTACGAGGTCCCTTAGCGCCATGGCGCTTTTAACACCTGCTTTTAGCAGGTGTTAAAATCCATGGCGCTAAGGGACCATGGAGTTAATTACGCCACCGTAATTTACGGTGGCGTAATTAACGCCTTCCCCACTCCCATTATGCCCTATGGGGCAAAAATGGGAATGGGGAAGGGTAAATGGGGATTGGGGACTTACCGCCCCGCCAAGGTCGGAATGGGGCGGTAAGTCCGCCAACCACCATGGCGTAAACGTAGTTTACGCCATGGTGGTAAAGTCACGGCCCAGGCGGTAACTTACCGCCTGGGTCGTAATGAGGCCCATAGTGTTCAACTCAAAGTTCTGAGCTTCTCCCAGCTCGCAGCTTACTTTCAGCTCCCCTTCCCAAAGCATAAAACAGTTCCATGAAAAAAGTCTCAGAATTACCTTTCTCCAGTTCAAGGTGATAAGTTCAAAATCAATGCTTGGGGTTCCCTTCGCCAAGTTTCAAGTAACACAATCCGAAAACAAAAAGGCCTTGAGACTCCATTCTCAAGACAACAAGTGTGGTCTCTTTAAGTCATAGGGTTCCCTTCCCCAAGACTTCAACTTTGCCACTTACACTTGCTTCAGTATTTTCAAACAGTCTTTACAAAACACCAGGTCAACCTGACCCTCTCTCTGGCTTACCTCGCCAGTTCGTTTGCAGTGGTTTCATTGGGCTGTTTCACAGTGTCCTTATCTTTCACCATTCATGGATGTTTGGTCTAGGTGGCATTTTTGGAATGCACGGTCCACCCATCACAAGTCGCTCAACCAGGATCCCTTGGCTGCTCAGCCGACACAGGTTCCTTGGCACTTGCTCATGTGCACCAAGTCACCTCTTCACTTAGTTCCTTTTATTGTCCTCAGGTTTATGTGTATACTTGCACTCCTCTGGCTTCACCTTGCTAGCCTTGTGGCTCTTCTACCACGTGTCACACACCTCTTGCCAATCTGTGGCCTTGCTGCACTGCATTCATTCATAAAAGTTCACTGTATGGCTTCCTGCAGCCTTTAACGTACTTGACTTCAAGGTTTGAGTTAAATCGTTGTGTGACATGCATTCGATATTCTTTACTTTCAATTCAGTGTTCAATGTGCACTTATTTGCTTCAATGTTAAGTTTACATTTTGTTAGGTATTCAATATGCATATGTTTGTTTAAATGTGAAGTTTACATTTAGTTCCGTATTCAATATGCATATGTTTGTTTAAATGTCAAGTTTCCATTTCGTTTGGTGTTCAATATGCATTCATTTGCTTACTTTCACAGACCGTAGCTCACTTGCAATCGCATAGGAGCGCCCCAGTGCTTGAGCGCCCTCTCGACACTCACCAGCCTTCTGTGTCTCTTCCCGGTGGTTCCTGAAACTTCCTCTGGGCTTCTGAAGCCGGGAAATCCACTGGCGCGAGCCCCACTCACCTGCCGTGTGTTTTTCTTTACACACCGGCACTTCCAAGGCTTCTTCCCGGACGTGTGCAGCGTCCTCTCTACTCCGGGCTCATTAGCAGCTCCTGCTGCTTGTTCTGCGTTATGGAGGCTCCCAGGCCTGTGGGGAATACACAGCCCCCTCGTTTCTGGTCCCACCAGTCCACTTGGGTAATTGCCGGAATCCTGTCTCTTCCTCCGGTCCCACCATGGCGGCATCCTCACAAGGGTCTCCTGCTGGTCTTCCCCATACAGGTCTCCCTGTTGCTCTCTTCCCTGCTTGGCTTGTCTCCCTTTATACACCTATAGCCGTTTAACAGGCTGCAGGTGTGGATGCTTGATTAGCCCTGGATGGCCATGATTAAAGGGACATGACTGACCTTCACAGCTCTTAGTAGGAATATTCCTCGACCCAGTACTAAAGTGGTGAAAGGGTGTAATCTTCATTGCTCTTGGTGGCCTCTTCTTCGTCCCAGTACTGACAAGTGTCATATGTGGGAAAAGGACGGGAGGCGGCTTATAACAGCCCATAAAGGTTTGGGAGTGTTAGGTTTGTTGTCAATAGGAAAAGGGGATACAATGTCTCACTTGAGGGCACCAAACTCCCAATCCTCAAGGACCCTCCACCCAGGTGATCCTGCCTCGTTTCTTCACCCCCAGGGTCAGAATCCAAGAGCGATGGCCTTTCCCTGGCCATCTGCGCAGTGGAGCCAAGGGAGTAGGAGTGAGAATACCCTCAGGTTTCTCACACACCCCGTTTGGCACATTTCAATATATGGACTCATTATTAAAGAACAATGGAAATGTGTCATATTTTCAAGATGACTTTCTGATATACCCAGATGATATACAACCCATGACAGTGTGTTGAGAAAAGTGCTCAAAAAATTACAGGATGCTGGGGTACGGTTGCAGTTCAAAAAGTGCGTAATCAGGGCCAGGGAGGTGGAGTACTTAGGGTACATCATATCCAGAGAGGGCATCAGTACCAAGAAAAAAGTATTACAAGCCATAGTGAAGGCTCCGGCAGCAACCAACAAGGAGGAATTGAGGTCCTTCCTAGGCCTGGCAGAATACTACACAGGGTTTGTGCCTAGATTCTCAGAAGTGGCAGCACCCCTGCGAGAACTGTTGAAGAAAGGGGTGGAATATGAGTGGCATCTGACAGAGGAAGGTGTGTTTAAAGAAGTAAAAGAGAGAATAATGGGTGCACCGTTTCTACAACCCTTCAATCCCCACTGGAATACATTCAACACGACGGACGAGGTGCGTATGGGCTGGGGACATCACTTACCCAGTAGCAGGGCGACACCGGACATGTGGTGGCATTCGTGTCCAAAGCTTTGGCAGATGCTGAAAATAACTATTCAATGATCGAGAAGGAAATGTTGGCGCGCGGCAGGGCCATTGAATATTTCCAGACTTATGTTTGGGACACCAGATTCAATCTCCTCACTGATCACAAAGCACTCATATACATGTTGAGTCCAGGGGGTACGAAAACGCTGACGCCCAGTCTAGCACGCATAGCTGCAGGAGTGCACATGTCATATTGGACACATAGCAGGATGGAAGAACGCACAGGACGAATGCATGTCGAGGCTGCCAGAGGCAGGAGGATCAAGGTCAATGTTCTTAAAAGACGAATGCTTGGTGGCATCCATTGGGGACTTGAGCAGCAAAGCGTACATGGAAATGGGTGAGAACTACCAGAGAGATGAGTCGGAGAAAGATCCCATGATACAAAAGATAACAGACTGGGTCAGGAAAGGGTGGCCCGATGAGAGAACTGTCCCAGAGGGGCTGAGACTATTCTGGAAGGTAGCAGATGAGATATACGAGGCGGATGGCATCCTGTTGCTAGGAGATCCAGTCATACCACCAGCAGGCATGAGGAAAATAATCTTGTGCAGACGTCATTTGGGACACCTCGGGAGCATCATGATGCAGTGCTGTGTCAGGGATGCATTTTGGTGGCCGTGCATGGATCACGACATCCGAATGATGATGTAGCGATACCATGAATGCTTAAACACTGACAGGCGTCTGAAGGTACGACAGGCGCCACTGATTCCAACCGAGATACCAGAGGGAGTATGGCACAAGTTGGGGTTAAATTTCATAGGCCCATTAGAAGGCATGAGTCCGGAGCACAGATACGGAATAGTGATGATCACTTGTCCAAATGGATGGAAGCTGACTTTGTGTCAGACATTTCCACAGCAACGGTCATTGAGGTACTGACCGCAGTTTTCAAAAGGGAAAGATTGCCCAAACTGGTCATCACAGACGATGGTGTTCAGTTGGTATCCAGGGAAATGGAGAAGTTCTTGATAGGAAACAACATCAAGCAGATCAAAGCCTCTCTATACTATCCCCAAGTCAATGGGTTGGTTGAGAGACCAGCAGATTTATAAAGGGTGCACTGCAACTGGCCAGGGACTCAGGCATGGACCCGTACAAAACAATCAAGGAAGATATTGCGGCCCATCGCCTCACTCCCAACAGGACCACCAATGCATGTTACGGGGTAGAAGGGCAGTAGCCACACTGGTGCATCCATGGCTGAACAGAATGTGGGTAGATGAGATAGTGGGCATGGAAGAGGTTGTGTGGAGACAAAGAAGAGTAAGGCCACCATGAAGAGAAGAAGTGACGAAAGGAGAGCCGTCCACAGAGCAGAAGTACAAGCGGGAGAAACAGTCAAAATGTTGCCTGCCCCACAAGGTTTGAGGTTCAGCAGACCGATCCAAGTGGTGCGCAAGGGATCGAATCATGCATACACCCAAGACAGCAACCGATGAAACCTGGAAAGGGTTGCCATTTACAAAAGGACATCAGAGCGGCTGAGAGACTACAGATTGAGAGAATGCAACGTGCAGGAAAATAACAATGCCCTTGCATCTGATGCCAATGGCATGGAACTTGCGAGGGAATGTACCCAGGAGACAGAAGAGCACTGGGCAGCATGGAAGGTGAGAGCGAGGGTCAAGGTGAACGGAGCAGTGTAGCGGTGGAGAGAGTAAGCAAAAGAACATCAATGGTGGGGTCGTCTGTCAGGGAGAATCATGATGGTCGCCCAGACCGAGAGAAATGCAGACCATCTAGGTATGCAGACTTTGTGATGGAGTGGGACCATGCTGCTGAAGAAAAGGAGGTATCCGGTGAGAGAGACTCGCGAGAGCGCGCGTTGAATGCGACATAAGAAGACTCAGCAAGCGAGGAGCGGGGAAGAAGAAACGCACGCGGAGAGAGCCAGAGCAGGTGTAGCATTCCGGAGCTTTTCCATGAGAGACACAACATGAACTTATGCTGAGAAACATTGCTTGAACTTGTTCTGAGAGGTTGCCTTGCAGTGTAGGAGCAGTGAAGACAACTGTTCCCTCCCTGTACATAGGTCTCTGTACATATAAACCTCATTGCAGCAGAACCCTCCCAGAGCTCCAGTCATTATTTACAACAGCCGCCCACTAAAGGTGCCAGAGCAAGTTAACTTTTACAACATGCAAAACAAGAAACAAACAGTATCCAGGCATGGGCACTCAGTGTCCTCTTTCTTTGTCTACTGCTAAAAATGCATGGCATGAAATACACTCTGTCATGTGTCCCCTCTATGCTTGCCTTTTCACCACTTAGCAAGCCCCGCCCATCTGGTGCCTTCCTGCCTGCCGCTCTGTTTCCCTACTTAAGGAGCCCTCCAGCCTCTTTTCCTTTGCAGATGGGGAGCAGGTGCAAGTGGATCTAGGTCATCTGGCCTAAGCCCTGCCCACCTGTTGCCTTCCTGGCTGCCGTTCTTTTTCACCACTTAGCAAGCCCCGCCCACCTGCTGCCTTCCTGCTTGCCGCTCTTTTTCACCACTTAGCAAGCCCCACCCACCTGGTGCCTTCCTGCTTGCCACTCTTTTTCACCACTTAGCAAGCCCCGCCCACCTGGTGCCTTCCTGCTTGCCCCTCTGTTTCTCTACTTAAGGAGCCCTCCAGCCTCTTTTCCTTTGCAGATGGGGAGCAGGTGCAAGTAGGTCTAGGTCACCTGGTCTAAGCACCACCCACCTTCTCAGCCCTGCCTCTTCCTTCCTTCTCTTAACTCTTAAATCAAGGGCGTCTCTCGCCTGGGCGTCTGCAATGAAGGGCAGACGAAGAAAAGGGCAATTCCTGTTTGGACCTGTTTGGACCAGGACCCCCTACTCAGACAGCAGGTAAGCATGCACCAACATGTGTTACCCCCTCTGTCCCCACAGGCCATCGCAACCCCCTCTGGTCCCCCTGTGATGTTCCCTTGTACCCCCCTTCTCGCACACAGGTGTTGCCTGTTTTGCTTGATTATTCTACCCTGCTCCCCCTCATCCTCCTCCAGCCTACTTCTGCAGGAGTCTGTCCTGATACATTCTGGTTTCACCATCACCGTCTTGTGGCCAATGCTGGATTTGACTTTTATGGACTTCATTCATTTACGGTGCGTCACCCTTTCTCAACTCTCATGCTGGATTTCCTTTGCATCTTGTACTCATGGTGACCCTGAATCATGATGTTCCCATCTTCATCTTGTATTCTGTCTTGCAACATTATGTGTTACTACTGACTTCTACAATTATATTCGCTCTCCCATCTTGCTTCTCCACTCTTTTTGACTGCTTACTCTCTGTTCTCTCCTCCTTTCCCCTCTCCCTTTTCCTATCTCCTCCCCTTACTTTCTTCTATGCACTTACTCTATCAGAATGGTCCCTGGACCTAATATGATAGCAACCTCGTCTGTTTCCTCCACCCTCCCATTACTGTTTTTTTCCTCCCCACACCCCCTCCAGCACTATCTGAAATGTCGTCAGGCCTAGTATGATAATCGCTTGTTTTGTTCCTCCCCTCCCTTTCTGCACCCCTCTCCCTGCCCTATTGTTTTTCTCCGGCACTACCAGAAATGTCGTCAGGCCGAGTATGGTAGTCGCCTGTCTGTTTCCATTGCCTTCCCTCCCCCTCCCTTCCTTATCTATGTCTTAGCTCTTGCACTATCTGAAATGTCGTCAGGCCGAGTACGATAGTTAATTTCACATCCTTACTGTTCATGGCCTGTAAGAATGTCATTGTGTTTTCCCTTGTTCCCTCCCTTGCCTTGAAGCGCTTTGAAACACATTGTGTATAGGCGCTATATAAATAAACTATCATATCATATCAGCTAAGGCTAACTTCTTCAACTCGGAAATCGAGCTTGCTGACAACAATACAAGCAAACTCTTCAATATCTTGAAGAGCATAGAAAAACCTGCATCTCTTAACCCCCCCCATTCACGCCATCTGAGGAGGACTGTAATATGGTGCTTAATGCATTTCAAGCCAAAACGGAAAAGGCGAGACAAAACATTATTAAGGCCATAACTTCTTCTAAACAGGAGACCTGCCCCATTGAAGTGAAGGTATCTGCAAGAGAACAACTCTTTAAATTCGACCCCATCTCAGAGGCAGATATGTTATAGGTGCTGAATAGCATGAAACCTACCACTTGCGCAGAAAATATCCTGCCTCTTGGTATCATTCTCCAACACAAAGATATATTTTCTCCCATCCTCCGGAGAATAGTGAATGCTTCGTTTCAAGAGGGCATGGTGCCTAAAGATCTGAAGAAAGTCACTATCACCCCACTTGTTAAAAAAGCGGGACTAGATCCCAAAGATCCCGCAAATCTTCGTCCCATAACCAACTCGAACTTTGTTCTCAAACTGTTAGATAAGGTAGCTACACAGCAACTCCAATACTTTGTAGAGAACCAGGAGATTCTGCACCAGCAACAATCTGGCTTCAGAGCATCCCACAGCACTGAAACAGCCATGCTGGATTTGCAGAATCAGATGCTGACTTTGTTGGACGATAACAAGTTGGGGATGCTGATGCTCCTAGACCTTAGTGCCGCATTTGATTTGGTGGATCACCACCTTCTCATCAAGGTGCTTAGAGAGAATGTTGGTTGCTCGGAGGGAGCTATTGATTGGCTCCTGTCCTTTCTTTCCAACCGCCAAGCGAGAGTACACTGGGGTAGCAGTTTCTCCGACCCATGTGACATCCTATTCGGAGTGCCTCAAGGGGCCAGTTTATCTCCAATGCTGTTTAACATATACATGCGCACTTTGTGTAGCCTACTGGTGAAAGCCGGAGTGTCGTTTACAAATTACGCAGACGACACCCAACTCATATTGGAGTTGGGGGGTAGGAATCATGCCACGGACAGTGACGTGATCACTAGGGTTTACAAGATAATAGACGACTGGATGCAGGCAAACTGGATGTGCCTGAACGATTCAAAAACCGAACTGATGCTGTTTGGCTCCAGTCGTCAGCTGGAAAAACTGGGGGCAGAGTACAACTCATTCCAAATTAAGAATGCCACTATTCAGGTGGTCCCCAAGGTGAAGACTCTGGGTATGATGGTCGATTCTGTGGTCGACTCTCACGCCCAGACCAGTTTCCTCCAAAAAAACACAGCGTACTATCTCAGGCTTATGAAAGCCATTAAGCCATTGCTTAATGAGGGAAACAGGGCAACGATAGCCAGAGCCATTATCCTCTCACGGCTCGACTACGGGAATGCCCTGCTGTTGGGGGCCTCATCCAAGGATCTATCCAGCTGTCAGGTGATCCAGAACAACGCGGTCAGGTTAGTGAACAATCTGAAGAGGAAAGACCATGTTACTGAAGAGAGGCTTAGAGTAGAAGAACGCATAAAGTTAAAGGCTCTCTGCCTGGTACACAAGTGCTTTTTTGGCACAGCGCCTGCCTACTTGAAAACGTGTGTAGTGCCCTACAATCCCAGTAATCTACGCTCGGGGGGAAAATGCCTCTTGATCGTGCCCAAGTTCAAGCTAAAAACCGGGCTGGGCAGATCTTTCCTTGTGCTGGCTCCTAAATTGTGGAACAGCGTCCCCGAATCCCTGAGGTCTGAAGTTAATCACTCTGCGTTTAGGAAGCTGCTGAAGACACACCTTTTTAGATGAGAATTCGGGTGAAGGCCATTTCTCAGGGACACTCTTTAGGCAGTAGCTATTTGTACTTGTCGTCCGTCTCGTACTTGTCGTCCGTCTCGCAGTATCAGTGTTTTATGTACAAGCGCCCTGATGCCCGTGGGCTACCGGCGCTATACAAAAATTAAATACATACATACATCATATCACCATGGATAGACTTAGCCAAAGGGTAGAAGGGAGTGCAGAGGCCACCGGTGTTCTGCATCCAAAGCAAACACTCAGTTTTGCAGAGATATCTGAGCTATTGCGACACTCAATGAGCACGCTTGGACGAGATGAGTGTTTCACAAGCAGGACACGCAATATTGTGCAGGTCAGCGTTACCTCTCTGTTTAATAAAAAGCCCCCCTCGATACTTTGTCCTGTTGGGATATGTCCTGGGTGTTTAAGTGCGCCATGATGCCTGCAGGCTCTGGCGCGTAATAAATAGATAAATAATGAAATACCCCACCAATGGTTTAGAACCAGAACTTTATGGGCATAAAATGCAAGCAGTGGAAGAAGAGAAGTGTGGAAAGTAGGAAAAGGTAGGCACAGAAATACAGGGGCATGAGTCAGGGAACCATGCTGAAAGAGTTGCTCAGGATCACTTAGCATACTCCATGCTAATCAAATGAAAACAGGCTCATGTTAAGTTTGCCAAGTAGCAGAGGGTAACAGGGTGTGTCTGCATACCACATGCCTACACATTTTCGGTAGTGGGCACCACACAGCGTTGGTCAGTGCTTTGAATAGATAAAAGAACTGCAGGTCCTCACCAATCTAGGCTTTAAGAGGGCTGGGGCTCAACCTGGAAGGGTTTTAAAATTGGTCTCACGCCGGAGCACGGCCAAGGCTCATTGACCCATTTCATTTACTCTCAAATTGTGTGTCTGACTCCATGTTGGTAGTTCTCCATTTTTGCCACTTGTGCATCTCGCTCTTCTTGGCTCATTCTCTATTTCTCGATTTGTGTCCATTTCTATGTGTCTCCCTCCCCAGACCCACAATCCAGTCATGTTCTCACACCCTCTTTCACTCTTTATGTAAGTCAGTATTTTCTTCTGAGCCTAGCCTTGGGAGCAGGCTGTGCTGGAACCTCTCAGTAATTCCAACCACAATCTCAGGATAATAGTTTACTGTTAAGCCATTAAAACTAAATGAGATTCTGTCAGACTAATGCACCCATCCCTCAAAGACGCTCATCAATTACAGACTGGCTTTCACCCGTTTTGACAGCCGTATTGTGATGTGCAAAGCATGGCAGTATTTGAGAACTCCCACTCAAACACTCAAATGATTTGCCAAGGATCACACACTTTGGTTAAGCAGTGAATCTGGGATTCTTTCACACAAACGCCCAGTTTGTTGTTTTCACTGTTTTAAGAAAATTTGAATAGCCATATAAATTAGACTTATTTTGCATGTCAAAGTTGATGTAAACTTAGCTTTAAAAGGGGCCCTTTTACTGTTATGTACCTAATATGTTTAAAGTGGACTCATACGGTTGGTCTGCTGGATCACAATATTGAAATGTTTGCCACGGGGGGAGCACGTGGAAGCGGGGTAAAAAGTTGTTGATCTAATGGGTTGCGAAATATTGTATCTGTTTGAAAGAGGCAATAAAAAGAAATGTCACAAAAAAGTTTTTTTTAATTATTTCTCACTGTCATTGCTTATTAATGTATTAGGAATTTGGAAGGTAACTGGAGATGTGTGGGGGTTACAGTCTGAAACGTTCCATCACAATTCCAATTGCTTAAACACTTAAACATTTAGCTATTAGAAAAGTCACTGCTAAAAAGTAGTTTTCTCCGGCTTTCCAAATGAATCCATGCTCCATGTGAACACTCTCAAGGGAAGGCATGCAGAGCTCTCAAGTTTCCTGTGGCCATGTTTGAGAAGACCAGCCAGTCCTGTTTTGGCGTGGAATTCTGGAACTTGTCGTTTTTCTAAATTTCAAATGGGAAAGAAAAAACAAGAATCCAAAGGGAAATAACCAGATGGGACGGCTTTCCCAAGCATGGTGCTCCATGGTTGGTGCTGGCAGCTCTGAGGGTGGATGTTTGGCCCTCCTTTATCCTTCACGGTGGCCCCTGTAGAGACATTATGGACACTGCGGCGGTGGAGAGAAGGCGGGAGAGGACACAGCAAAGGCTGCAGGAAACTAGTCCTTCCTTCCTTTACAGGTAAAATAAAATGCTTTCATTTTCACCTCACCACATAGTTGAGTACCGATACTCTCTTTCCGCTTCGAGAAGTGCAGGAACTCCTATTCTCAAAAGTAAGAAGTGTGGGTACTGAGGGTATGGTGGGGTGGCCCGTTTAGAGCACTGGCATTGGTTTAAAATCGTTGCCAATGAGTTTTTGGTCTGGAACCCACCTAAAGGGCTTTGAGGGTCATGCTGAATCCGACGTTCCATGCATGCCAAGGGAGCGAGCCACAGAGGGGGAGGCCCGACATGGCAATGTTGAAACATCAGGATAGTATAAGGCCTTCACGCGGGACAAAGGAGCATTGTGTCCCTAATGCACGAGAAGGGGTCGCCAGCACATCATTCTGGGCCCCCCTTGAAGCATGTGTTAGGGGAGGTTGCATGTGCTCAGGGGCAGGAGGGCTTACTTGCACACAGTAGAAAACCTGGGAGGTATGCATACAAAGCTGGTCTCCAGTGGCGCACTAGTGCCACCAAACACATTCAGGGCACAGCTCAAAGAAATTGCCGCCACGCATGCAGAGACATGTGTTCAATGCTACAGACAATCGACTTTTAGTCCACACACCAGACTCGGGAGGATAGCTTCGGTGCAATGTGCTCGCCTTGGAAACAAGACGACACGGAGCAACACAGGTTCGATCCCCGGGTCCGCGCTTAGAAACCTCTGGGTATTAAGCCCGTTATAAATAGCCAATCATATCATATCACCCAATAATGCAGCCAGAAACAACATACAATATCTGAGATTGCTGGTCTGAGTGGCACCAGAGATGTGTTGGGTAGAAACAACCATTTGAACCCTACTATGTAGACATTTGCACCTGCCCCCTCATCGTAAGCGGTCTGGAATATTTCTGTTGAGATTGTGTGCCCTCGGAAAGAGAAGAAACTGACTTTGAACGATCAAAAACCAGATTTCTATGGTGATTTTGCAAAAGAGCTGGGCTGCGTGTCCGGACTGGGCAGCCATCGGCTTTTACCAATAGCGTTTGGCCTCCAGCCATTCTTCAATGATGTCATGCAAAGATGTCTTCTTCCTGAATCAGGCAGCCATTGTCTTAATCCTTAAGCGAGGCAACAAAGCCTCGCGTCAGATCGATTCACACCACTAATGCATTCAGATGGTAAAGGTTCTTGACAAATGCGCACATCAGGATTCAACAATCTCCTTTCCAAAGTGGTGAAATCTGACCCAGACGGGCCTACACCAAACAAGCATTAAAGGGACAACATCCAAAGGGTTTGTGGTATCCATTGGGACAAGAAGCTGTTGTCCTTTCTCGTGACCCTGAAAAGGCCTTCCACAGGGTTAGATGGGATCCTGCTGCACAAGTTGGAGGTCTTCGGTGTCCAGTGGCGATGGAAGCACATGGAAGACCTCATATGCTTTCTGACTGTTCGCCAGCTGAAAAAAGGATTCCTGTTGTCACCTTTGCTGCATTTGCTTTTTAGGTACGTTTACCTCAAAATCTATGTCATATGCTGGTCCCAACCTGCAGGAAAGCAACCAACTGCAAGGATATTTCCAGGGATGTATATGAAATAACACTCTCCCAAAGCCCGTAGTTGTACCTCGGATGCTGTATAGTGCACATTAGCGTGGGTCCTGCATCTAAAATGGACTCTAGCCATCGATGAGCGCTCCCTTATTTTTTGTGTGTGTGTGTGTGCGTGCGTGCGTGCGTGCGTGCGTGCGCGACATCAGTGTGTGGTTACTTTAACCCGAGAGATAGCATATCTTGCCGAACTCCCTCACTGCTAGTGGGTCCTCCCTAAATTGTCATTGTTTCATTGGATATATCTGTGCTGCAGATAAAACACAGTGCAATTAAATGATTTGCCCAGGACCACACGTTTTGGTTGTACCAGAAGTGTTGCAGGATGCGCTTCGTTATGTAGACAAGATCACCCCTGTTCATTTTTACATGCTCTTCTTTAGGCCACACCTTCAAGTTTTAGGCCAAGCCCATCAGGCAAGCCACGCCCTCAAGCTCCCCCTCCCCCTCAATTTCTTACCTCACTTAAAGCACTGCTTGCACTCCTGTGAGTTCTGGGAGCGCATTTCAAATTAACAGGCCAATAGAGAATCTGTCATTTTGAAATGCATGGTGCTATACATAAAAAAAATCTATCCCCCAAGCAGAGAAAGAAATCCTTTTTCCCTTTTACCGTCATTGTTCATGTACCCTTTTCTCTTTTCTTTCCTAAATTGGATCAGCGCTGTGATACTTACGGGTTTGGGCGCTGCCAATAAATAAATACTGCTGCTCTTCCACTTTACAAAATGCATTAAAGTGTCAGGAAGGACCCGGTCATGAAATGTGCAAATGCGCAGAAAGGCCCTGAGATGTGCGCAACGGTGTGGGAAAGGGAACTTTGATGTGTGCATCTGTTATTTGCGTATTGGGCACTTTTTTGGGCACAAGTCTTGAGATGCACTAGTGACTACTATGAGATGTCATTTCTGGGGGTAGTGTAGCGATAAACAAATCTAGTGGCATTGCACGCGGATGTTCAGGCGGCAGTAGGAGAGGAGCAGAAGCCACCTCTTCTTTCTGTTGAAGCTTTCGCTCCAGCACCACCATGCCCCAGAGTTCTCATTCTTCAGTCTCTCTGAGCTCAGTCAGCCATCAAAATAGGTTCCATGTGATTTTGTAGAAAAGATTATATGGAATTCGATTTCATCGAATCTTTTTTTTTTTGTGGTAAATTTTGCCGCAAATATATTTGGGGGAGACACCCCAAAACCCCACCATAACCCCTGTACATTCTTTATTCACAGAAAACCACCCTCCCCATATATTGTGGCAAATCCATTCAAATAAATTCGATGAATTCTGCCGCAGCAAAACCTCCCCTATCCCTCAAAATCAATGAGTCAATAGATCAAATGTATGCGGCCTTCAAGGGTGGAAAGTCGCTAAAGTGTCGTGTCTCCATAGAAGCACACGGTGTCATTACTCCACAGCGAGTGTATGAATCGGATTATCCCTGCAGATAAGATTACACCAAATGCACGTTTTCTGGGGGCTCTTTACCAATCCAAAGTGACACTTATGTGAGGGAGTCTTGTTCTACAATACTGCAGATCTACCGGTATTAGCATAATTGACCTTAAAACATTTGTTCGAATTAGTTTGACCTTTTTTTCAGTCAAATGTAATTAATAATATATATGGGGGTGGGTAAGGGTATAGATTATGTTGAGGGGAAGAGGGGGGTGCGGCTGTGGGGGTCTCCCGCCGCATTTGAGACCGAAAAAAAGGTCAAATAAATTTGATCAGATATGATTAGGTCAAATGTTTTAGGTCGAATAGACCCAGATCATAGTCGAATACCACCATGATGGATTCACATATCCTTGGTACAGGCAGGTTCATGACTCGTGGGCACGATAAAGCTTTTGAGTTTAATTTCCTGCACCCTGGAGGTAACATGATCATATAATTACAATGTGTGGCAATGTGCTTTGTGTGTGGAGGTTCTGTGATGATGTCAGAGCTTCTGGGGGCTTTGTGGAATGTGGGTCCTTCCGTGTTCTAAGGGTGACCGTTGGCCGTTGGCAGAAGGAAGTTGGCTGCACGGGTGTGGGGGATCCAGCGTCCGTATCTGTGAGTCAGGTCTTTGTGTACCTACCTACTTTCCTTGCCTCTCCATGAACCCCGAGTGTTTGGCAACCAATGGACATTAAAGCAGAGTGTACTTACCTATGACGATCCGGCCTCCGTCATTTCACAATGCGCACAAAACAACACCCATCTAGCTTGTCTTTGACGCGTGCCCTTAGTAGTCTTTGCAATGGTCAGTGGTGATGCTGATCCCAAAAATAATTTCTCTGTTCATTCTCGTTTTTGCAATAGCACGGTGTACTATTGAGCCGGCATAGGTTCCACCAAGGATAGCTATAGAATGGTAGCTGCTTGGAACCCCAGGTCATTCCAAAGTTCCAGGAGTGACGGTTGGTGACCAGACAGGATGGGAGATTAAACACTGAAGGATGTATATGCTATCTCTCCTACCTCCCTTCTTATTGAAACCCTGTAACTAAATAAAGCGTATCTACATTTATACCAACCTGATCCCAGAGTGTTTCCTGCTTCCAGACTGCGCATGATAAACCCCAATACTACACACGGCTGAAAGTAGGCCCCCCTGATCGCCGAAAAAAGGTCATGTTTTTTCCTCACTCCATGCAGCCACCACACTCAGATGATTCCTGTACAATGGCATGAATCTCTGATACAACTCATGCCAACTCAAAAGAGGTTCCGTGTGTCGCGAAGATTTGGTGAGAGGCCCTTTTCCTACATCAGTACCATGTCATTTAGTCTCATCAATCGCAATAGTTCCTGGAGCCGCCAGGGGCACAAGGAAGCAGAATTCACAATTTTATAATTTAGTATTCATTTTTTCAAAGAGGAATTAAGGCTTTTTTTCATTATTTTGGAAATGTTTTGGTTTATCTTCAGGAAAGAAAACACAACATGTAATATGGGTAAATTAGTCTCCATTGCGCTTGGACTGAAATTGGTGTTAGGTTGATGAATAGTTTGGAAAGCCGCAGTGTTAGTTAGTAGGGTCTTACCCTAGATCCATCAGTAAAAACGTTTCTCATCAAGATAACTATAACACTCTGCTAACTGATATTGTCCAAGAAAATGAATTCAATAACTCAAATTAGTTTGAAATTCGTTATATTGTAAAACAGTTTGTAAAACCTCAATATTGAAATCAACCAAATTGAAAACATCATATGCGAATCTACATTATCTGATGACACTTGCCAAATACGTTAAAAAAAACACACTTAGATTTTAAAGCTTCAGTCTGCCAAATTATAAATGTTGTATGCAACTTAACATGGTCTGGTCACACGTTGCATACATTCAATAGATATGTCATATGCCAACCTAACATTGGATACAATGCAAAAGAAGGTCTGGGAGTCCCACTGCCGACATGAACAGAGCCATTGACCTGTTCTTGGGTGGGTGGCCCCCGGGAGAGTCTCAACCACGCTTTAGCTCACTGCGCTTTTCACAGAGGAGAAATATCCCCACATATCAGTCTTTGTCCTGCCCAGGGGCAGTCCAGCACTGAAATGCTAGGCAATTCTCCTCTGAACAAGAGTACCAAGAGGAACAGTAGACACATGTTTCGGACTAGTCGGGCCTCATGTGAGGTGATGCTTTGCCTCTCTGAGCATAGTGAGCAAGGGGTCCACGTCTGGATTACCCTGGAAACTTAGGGTCCAAAATGTGCATTAAGAGGTCTGGGAGTCCCTCTACTGGTGCGAACACAGTCCATTGACCTGTTCTTGGGTGGGTGGCCCCCGGGAGAGTCTCAACCACGCTTTAGCTCACTTCGCTTTTTACAAAGGAGAAATTTCCATATGCAGATCAGTCTTTGTCCTGCCCAAAGGCAGTCCAGCACCAAAATGCTAGGCAAATCTCCTCTGAACAGGAGTACCAACAGAAACCCCAGACACGTGTTTCGTGTTTCGGCCTAGTCGGGCCTCATGTGAGGTAATGCTCTGCATCTCTGGGCACAGTGAGCAAAGGGTCCAAATCTGGATTACCCTGAAAACTTAGGGTGAGACCCCAAGTACCTCAAAATATGCAAAAGAATTTCTGGGAGTCCCTCTACCGTCCACCCCAGACATGTGTTTCAGCCTAGTCGGGCCTCATCAGTGAGGTGGAGCTGTGTGAGCAAGGAGTCCATGTCTGGATTACCCTGGTCACTTAGGGTGAGAACCCAAAGTACACAAAATTAGCATCAAGAGGTCTGGGAAACCCTCTACTGGTACGAACAGGGCCTGAAAACCCAACAGGTTAGGCTGGCCAGGAGATCCGTGGCCCCTACAGGCATTGTTGTAGTATGGCGGTTTGTAAAGGGTGCTGGTACGTTGCTACCGGTACCCTTATTTCCAGACTACCATACTCGGAATGAGGGCCTACGTCTCTACAACCAACGTATGTTCCACAGCCCTGGCCAATGCATCCTTTCATTGCAGGAAAATAAGGCTCCCCTCTGGGCAGAGATGCCTCTATGCTCTTAACACAGAGCGCCTAGACGTAGACCCGCATGCAGAGCTCAGGGTACTTTTAGTCTACCCGCCTCAACACAGCAGCAAAGCTACCTTGCATGTTGCCTCTTTCCCCACTAACTTAACCCACTCCCCTCTCTTTCACATCCACCAGAGCGCCTGGAGACCATGGCAACAGCAGTAAAATGCAGTGTAAATCCCAGTCATATGACATAACATTGAAACTGATGCTATAGCGAGGTGCAGAGGCGACTGGCACTACAGCCAATGCAAACGGTGGAGGTGCAAAAGGGCCAGCCTCTGCAGGTAGTGCTGCATAAAAGTCCAGAAGGGAAGGGCTCTGCAGCTCGTGTAAAGGGGTAGAGGCACAAAGAGGCCCATGACTGAGGCCCACAGGGATCACTGCAGCTAGTGACAAGGGGGGAGCCAACTGAGGTGGGGATCTGCAGATAGTGTCAGGTTAGAGACACAGAGGGGCCTGTCTCTACAGCAAGTGTAAAAGAGTGGATGCCCTGATGGGTCAGGCTCTGCAACTGTTAGGGGAAGGCACCTAATCCTAAAGGGTGGTGGCTCAGAGGCACCGGTCTCTGCAGGTAGTGCAAAGGGTGGAAGCCCAAAGAGGCACGGCTCTGCAACTATGCCCTGATAGGTCAGGCTCTGCAACTGTTAGGGAAAGGTATAGGGAGCACAGACCATGCAGCTAATCCAAAAGGGTGGTGGCTCAGAGGCACTGGTCTCTGCAGGTAGTGCAAAGGGTGGAAGCCCAAAGAGGCACGGCTCTGCAACTATGCCCTGATAGGTCAGGCTCTGCAACTGTTAGGGAAAGGTATAGGGAGCACAGACCATGCAGCTAATCCAAAAGGGTGGTGGCTCAGAGGCACCGGTCTCTGCAGGTAGTGCAAAGGGTGGAAGCCCAAAGAGGCACGGCTCTGCAACTATGCCCTGATAGGTCAGGCTCTGCAACTGTTATGGCAAGGTTTAGGGAGCTCAGACCATGCAGCTAATCCAAAATGGTGGTGGCTCAGAGGCACCGGTCTCTGCAGGTAGTGCAAAGGGTGGAAGCCCAAAGAGGCACGGCGCTGCAACTATGCCCTGATAGGTCAGGCTATGCAACTGTTAGGGGAAGGCATAGGGAGCTCAGACCATGCAGCTAATCCAAAATGGTGGTGGCTCAGAGGCAGCGGTCTCTGCAGGTAGTGCAAAGGGTGGAAGCCCAAAGAGGCACGGCTCTGCAACTATGCCCTGATAGGCCAGGCTCTGCAACGGTTAGGGAAAGGTATAAGGAGCACAGACCATGCAGCTAATCCAAAAGGGTGGTGGCTCAGAGGCACCGGTCTCTGCGGGTAGTGCAAAGGGTGGAACCCCAAAGCGGCACGGCTCTGCAACTGTTAGGGGAAGGTATAGGGAGCTCAGACCATGCAGCTAATCCAAAATGGTGGTGGCTCAGAGGCACCGGTCTCTGCAGGTAGTGCAAAGGGTGGAAGCCCAAAGAGGCACGGCTCTGCAACTATGCCCTGATAGGGATAGGTCAGGCATTGCAACTGTTAGGGGAAGGTATTGGGAGCTCGGACACTGCAGCTAATCCAAAAGGGTGGTGGCTCAGAGGCACCGGTCTCTGCAGGTAGTGCAAAGGGTGGAAGACCAAAGAGGCACAGCTCTGCAACTATAGCCTAAAAGGGTAAGGATCTGCCAATGCTGGAAATTGGGCCTCATTACAACTCTGCGGTAGCCGTTCCGGCAAAACCGCCATGGCTGTGGCCAGAGTTGTATTTTTACCGGCACCCGCCAATGGGCAAGAACCGGGTCATGCCGAGTTTGGTGGACCCAGTAATTGCCCATTTCCGGGTGCCAGCAATAAGGGACTCCCCATCCCCATTCGACCCCATAGGGCTGAATAGGAATGGGACGTCGGATGCACCGGCACCATTCAGAATGGTGCCGGTGTATCCGACAGGCTGTGCTCGCGGTGCTGCTCTGCCCGCCAGGAGAGACCTGGCGGGCTGACAGGCGCCCGCAAGCACAGCTCGTAGTATGGCAGTCCGGGAACTACGGTACCGGAATGCTTACCAGTACCGTAGTTCCCGGACCGCCATGCTTATAATGAGGCCCATTTACTTTTTTGTATTACTGGGGATCCCACCCAGTTGGGGGGTTGAGGGCGGTATTGTACCCTCTCCTCATAAACATTTGCCTCTCATGCCCTCACAAGATGAATCATGAGCATCTGAAAAATATGTGATGGGTGGGGGGGGGTGAGGTCATATTCTGCAGATAGTTTTAGGGTAGAGCCCTGGCGAGGTCAGGCTTTCAACTAGTGTTAGAGTTTAGTGGGCCGGCCTTGAGAAATAAGGCCCTGGAGCTATGGTTATAGGCAGAACCGAAGAGCCTGGGGAGCCTGGAGCTAGTGTAGAAGCGTGGAGGCCCAGGGAGGACGGTTTTGTAGTGGGCAAGCAAGACTATACTGAGGCCGGGAGGATAGCTCAGGGGCAACGTGCTCGCACAAGACCACGTGGAACAACACAAGTTCGATCCACGGGTCCGCACTTATAAATCTCTGGGTATTAAGCGTGGTGTAAATAAATTATTATAATTATAATATTGAGTTATATTGGCGGCGGCGGGGCGGCGGGGCGGGGGGCAGCCGAGCTCCAGAGAGGTTAGGCCCTGCCACTATACTGTTTGGGGAGGGACTAAGGTTGCCAGAGTAGACCAGTAGTAAAGTGAGAAAGGGCCTCGAGTAACAGGTCAGAGTGCAAGCTCTACAGGGTGCATTACAAGTTAGAGAGGAATACAGGGTCAGGCCTGGAGCCCACCGAACCGAACGGGGATTCGCGTAGCCCGCAGCGTATGTACACCCCGCGCTCTTGGGGCTATTTCCGGCAGACACAGTCGGCTTCTTCGGCCGCTGGCGGATATTAAGTTTCTTCTTGCAGTTAGCCGCCCTAAGCGTTCGAGACCTCGAGGCTCCGAGCCCCCGGGACAGCGTGTCGCGCTGGATGCCCCGCCTATCACTAGATCCCGTGATTGTTATGATGGGATCTCTTCATTTCCCGTTGTCGTGGCAACCCCTACGGGGGTGGAGGCTGGCAAGGAAATGATGGACGGGTTGCCATAGGGACGGTCTTCATTTGTTTAGCAATGACTGCATTTGACTTGTGATGATATCGTGACCGGATGGAATGCCTACGTTCAACGGCCATAGCAACGGTCTTTCGGAAAGTGCACTACGTACTGTGCCAGGGGGAGAGCGGGCATTATCTAGAGCCTTGAGACTGGAGTGACTGTGCATTTTCAGCGTCCTGTGTAGGGAGTACACCGAGCTTTGTTATCTATCCTGCCGCAACACAGGACATGGTATCAGGTTGCAGAGACACAGGGCACTATTGTAAATAGTGCCCTGGGGTATAGGGAAGCTGTTCGTTATTATCAATAATGCCCTCTGCCGGGAGGCACGAGGGCGGCGGAAACTAAATTACCTATACAGTGACTGTTTCAGAGGTGGATTGACTACTGTTGGATGCAGTGTGACCTGCTTTGGCAGGTGGTGAACAATCGCTACTTGATTCAGGGCATTAACAATGATAGTGCCCTGCTCCAGGAAGACTGGGCGTTATCAGGTCCTGTGCTATCTGCTCCACAGGGAGCCAATATCGAGACGGGGCGTTACCACACGAAGTGCCCTAGGACAGGGTGTGTGGGGGGGAGGTGGGGTGGATATGTTGCTCATCACCAAAGCCAGGATGAGCGCTTAGCTGACCATTTTCAATTATGTGGGGACAAAAGCTACTTTAGCTACTAACAGGTATAGCGCCGGCCTAGGCCAGGGCATGGGTGATTATCAGATGCGGGGCCAGGCAGGCACCTTGGCATCAGGCGATACTGCCCTTTGTGCTGGGGCGATGAGAGAGACTGGGCCTTATCAGGCATAATTCCACGCGCCAGGGAGAGGTTGAGACGAGCCAGATTTAGCATTAAGCAAGGGGGAGCGAAACAGGGCATTATCAAGTATAGTGCCCTGAGCTAGCCCCAGCAGCCTACAGCTAAGGGGACCATTATAAGATAGGGCTCTGTACCTTCTCCCCTCAGATTTCACTCTTTCCTCGCCTTAGATCTCCTTCCCCACACTTCGTTTCACCCCTCCCTTCAGTTCTTATTCTCCGGGGTTCCCTTTCCCCTGCAATCTCCATCGCTCGGCCACCCACCCCTCTCTCTATGCCTCCCCCACCCCTTTCCCTCCGATCTCGCTAGTCCTGGGTTTGCACCAATGTCTCCCTCCTTGGCATCCTCACACCCCCCCTCACCCCCCCTCTCCCTGGATTGGATGCCAATCACAGCCACCATTCAAGCGGTCCCAGCCAACCAGCAATACCACCCCCTGGACCAACAATACAAGTACACATGCCATGGTGGGGCTCTGGGCCCAGGCAGTGGTCGAAGTGAGCTGGAACGGTCGGGAGCAGCGTTCCACTACTTTTATTTTTTACTGTTAACAGTTCCACTACTTTTTTCACACTTCCCCACTTTAACGCACATTAGCAGTTCCAGTTAAAAATCGATCTGTTTGAAATCAATTGGCTGTCAACTAGCATGGCTGCAATGCTTGTAAAATGTGTTGCACGTTGCCCCCTTCCTACCTACGCTGTCCCCTGCTTGAGGTCACAGTTCCACTACATTTTCTGATACACTTCTACCACTGGGTCCAGGCGGAGAGGAGCGCGTGGGGGACGGTCCTAGATTTGTCATGCACTTTGAGCAGCAAAGGATGCGGAAGACCTCTAATTGCGTGTGTCCTTATATGCCTGGAAGTGACATCACACAAAAAGGATGTCACAGGAAGTGCTGCTTCAGTCTTTAAAAGTTGTGGTCTTCGCGGAATTATAGCAGCGCACCTCATTGAAGTGGGTAAAATGCAGGCTAGAGTTAAAGCCCTCGGTTTGATCGGGCTTCTAACTGGCTTGGGGCATTATCTGACCTGCCTGTCGGGGTTTATTGCTTAAGCACAACCTCTGCCATTTCACGGCACTTGGCACTTCAGGGGATGGGCTGGGTAGCATGGGATGGGTTGGATTGGAGTTGGTTGGACTGAGAAGTTAGGTTGAGAGGGAGGAGAGTAAGGTTGCTGTGTGCAGGTACGTTTCCAGGTATTTTTGGCTGTGGGCATACCCCGGGGCAGTTATACTTTGTATCAGGAAGACCCTGACCACCACCTGACAGAACCTCCCCCATCACCGCCTCTGTGCAAGACCCAGGGGCCTGAAAGAACTTCCTTGGACAGGTGACAGCCAGCTAAGATTTCTGATGGGCTTCCAGAGGATCATGTGACATAAGACCACCCCCCTTATTTCGTGTCCCCGTGGCATCCGGCCTGTTGTCCCAAAGTAAATAGCCAAAAGCAGCAAAAAGGCAGCCCCGCAGGGCAGCTTCCTGTTTCAGATTGTAAGGGACAGAAGCCCTGACCAACACAGGGCAGCCTCGCCCGTGCTGTCCTCTGCTCTTGAGAGGTGGCATGGATAAGGGACACTTACCCAGCTCCCTGTGGCTCTACCCCTTTTTGGTACTGGAAAGCACATCGCTCTCTGCCTGCCCATGTCCTACAGTCATGAGTGTCCCCTAAACATGGGTCCTCCACATGGCAGTGCCCCCAATGCACCTGTGCGCATTCACTCTGCTAGCCCTTCGCGCCCCACACCCCTCTCTAGGGAAGTTGGTGGTGCTGGCCTCATGATAACAAAACCAGAACGCCCGCCCCCTGCTTCCTCTAAATTCTCCAGTCTTCTTTTGAAGCCATTGCTGGGCCACATCTCACACCGACCTCTTTTGCTATCATCCTTCTCTGCTGGCACCCTCAACCTTTTCTTTCCTGATCTCGGCCTCCCCCTCAGATCTTCTCCCACCGAAGCCCCAGTCGCAGGAGACCTCAACCTCCCCACCATAAGCTCCAGGTGGACTCCATTTTCTCTGACCATTGTCTCGGCTCCCTTCATAACCTGCTGACCCAGAACCATGGCAACTCACTTTATCCCCCCCCCTCCCCTTCATTCAATTCTTCACTGCTGACCCATCATCCCCAGACCACAATCTTCTGCATTTCACTGCTGTCCCTGTCTTTCCCCTTCTCTCTCTCCCGCCCTTCTAAAATCACTGATGAAAAATGTTAACCTGACTATATGTCCTCCTACGTAGACCAAGCCAGGACGCCCCTTAAAGCCCTCCTCCACCTCTTGCTGACACCATCTCATTGGCATTTCTGGAGGTCCGTTCAGCAATGGCCTTCGAGAACCATTGCACCTCTCAATGCTTCACTCCCCCTTCTCACCGACTCCCTCAACTATGTATCTCACCAGTCAACCACCAGCTGAGGACAACCACACACCTCAACCAGCACCACTCGCATAAAACCCACTCTTTAATTCCTACAAAGAATCAGTTCTTGCTTTTGCTTTTAGCCCAGATACAGTAAAATCCATCTGTTACACCACACGCATCTCGACCCTCACCCCCACAAGCTCTCCACAACCCTCAAGTCAATGCCTGCCCTCCTTGGACTTCACGCTTTATCTCCATTCTCTACTGACAACTTTGAAAGCTGCTTTCTCTTCCAACATCAATCGGTTACTAGATACCCAGTCCTCCTCTTTCTCGTCCTCCTTCCTGCTCCCACTCTCTCGTCACTATCACGCTGGCACCCTTGGTCTGCTCCTACATTTACCTAACCTTTCACTTTTCTCTTGTATCTTCCCAGCCTGTTTCAAGGTGTCCACCATCAGACCATCTTGAAGAAGGCCATCTCTTTGCCTGTCCCTTTCCTTGCTCACTATTCCAAAGTCCTCGAGCCTATTGGCATCAGCCACACCATTGAATACCTGAATGTCAATGGACTCAGTGAATCCCTCCTCCAATCTGGGTTTTTCAGCACTCGGCAGAGACACTGCTCACCCATGTCGCTGACTCCCTCACTACGGCCCACCACTGCCATCTCACATTTATCCCCATTCTCGTTACTCTTCTGCTACACATGACACATTTGATCATTCCGCTATCCTGGAACACTGGGACCTCCTCTGCTACCCCCTTCCCACGAGAGGTCCAACAAGGATCCCTTCTTGATACCCACTCTTAATAGTATACCTTTTCTCCCAGAAAGCTCAACCCCCCCCTCCTTCACTCCTGAACAGTCATCTCACATCACTAACTGCCTATCTGCTATCCATCCTTGGATGGTGCTTCATTGCTTGATTTTCAACTGATGTGCAATGGCACAAAAACATAAGTGATCTTTCTCCTGGTCTCCAATGCCACATCCTTTAGCCCCTCTCTTAACTTTTCCCATGACCTTCTTACCGTATCTCCAAAGGCTCACAATCTTGGGGGGTCTCTTTAACAGCGACAAGGCACTTCAGCACTTCCTCACCCGCAGGGCTCAAGCTGCTAGGCTTAACAATTCGTACAATCCGTCCCCATCTCACTTTTCACGCTTCCAAAACACTCATCAGCCACCTGGTCCTCAGATCAGCAGCTGGATGGCTGCTTCAGCCACCTTACGGGACTCCCCTTCTCCTTTGCTCCTCTTAAAAAGGTGTTGAACTTTTAAACCCCTACTCACTAAAACCCCTGACTGTCCTCTCTCCGCTCCACTCACCGCCTTCATGGAGGCTGGCTGTCCATGCATAGTCACTCCGTACACACATTTTATCATCTGGTGTTTCAACCCATACATGGGCGAGGTTCTCCACACACCTAGCTCCACCCATCTATCGATAGTCACCCTCTTATTGCAATCCATGCTCCAAACCCCTCCTTGTTAGGTAAGAATTGGTGCAGTCACACTGCGTGAGACTGCACAACACATATCTGCTTGGTATTAGTTAACCCACCTTTTGGTATAGGACTGTACTACACAAGTTGGTAGTGTGACTGAGCTGCCAGGCTTATCTCAAGAGGGGTACATGTGAGCTGTAAAGCTGTACAATTGAGATTTGTAAATACAAGTAGACAAGTAACACTTACACTCAAGGTTTCAGTTATAAATAGTTACTTATTTATTTAATGTCAGTTTTAAATAAGCATTCTTTAAAAAGGCAATTCATTGTGACAATTCAAATGCACTTTAAAATTACTTTTCAGAGTCAAATAAAGCTGCTGATAATCTTTGGATGTGCTTCATACACTTCTCCTACACCGTGGGGTGACTTCAAGCACAAGAATAGTATTTGCATTTATATACCACACTAATGTACTTTTATAGACTCTAAGGGCCTCATTACACGTTAGGCGGTAAGGGTTTACCGGTACCGGTAAGGGCACCGGTACCGGTAAACCCTTACTGCCTTACTATGAGTTCCCTTTGCGGGACACGACTTTAACGGCTGGTTTTACCAGCCGTTAAAGTAGGGTGCCGCAAAGGGACCTCGGAGCTAATTACGGTACCGCAATTTGCGGTAGCGTAATTAGCGCCTTCCCCATTCCCATTATGCCGTATGGGGCAAAAATGGGAATGGGGAAGGGCCTTGGTGAATGGGGAATTACCGCCCCCGCTCACATTAGAGTAGGGCGGTAATTCCGCCATCCACCAAGGGGGACATGGTAAAATACCGGCAGCAACCATGGCGCTAATAGTGCCATGGTTACCGCCTACCGTGTAATGAGGCCCTAAGTTAGTCTAGATAAGCCTTTCCCAGCAGTACTAGTATCAAGCTCTCAACAACGCTGCCCCCAGCTACCTTACCGAAAGATTCCACAGGAAAACCTCTATCAGACCCATGAGACTAGCCCACACCAACTGCCTCACTGTCCCAATATTCAAGCTCTCTAAAATTGGTGGCTGCAGCTTCCCCGTTAAAGCAGCCCAACTGTGGAACTCCCTACCACACTCCATTAGAGAAGACCAACTTTACCAGAATTTCATACTTAAGTACATTAACTGGCTTAAATCCACAGATCAGTAAATCCCATTCATATATACAGACTGTACAGCTACATTGGCACTCCCCCATCCTTCCTTCCATCTAGTTCCACCAGATTTGTATATAGATTGTACATATGTTTATCATTTTCCTTGATGTATGTCAATGTAAGATCCTCCACAAGGTGTACATGGAGGCATACGAAAACGGAAACTTACCCAACACCATGAAAGAGACGATTATCATCCCTATACTTAAACCCAACAAACCCGCTAATAACTGCGAATCATACCGCCCGATTGCCATGCTAAACTACGACTGCAAGATCCTGACGACAATCCTGGCCAAGAGGCTGGCGAGGGTGATTGGAACCTTGATTCATGAGGACCAGAACGGCTTTGTGCCAGGACGCAACACCACTGCGAACCTGAGGAGGCTCCAACACATCATGGCAGAGACCTATGATCGGGACGAGGACCTAGCGGTGCTCTCCTTGGATGCCATAAAGGCCTTCGATTCAATCTACTGGGAGTGGCTGATCGAAGTGCTAAAAGAATTCGGCTTTGGCGAGAGCTTTGTAAAGTGGGTCGAGGTACTGTATAACGCACTGACAGCGAGAGTGAAGACTGGCAGGATATTGTCCGAAGCCTGGCTGATACAGCGGGGCACGCGGCAGGGATGCCCGCTATCCCCAATGCTATACATACTGGGCCTGGAGCCAGTGGCTGCTTATTTCAGGACACAACACTTCGACGCGGGCATTGGGCTGGGCAGCGATTACGCCATAATATCCATGTATGCAGACGACGTCCTCCTATATCTGAACAATCCCCAGCTCAATGCACAAGTCGCATTGGACATCCTCGACAACTATGCTCGATACTCTGGAATAACATTCAGCAAACTAAAGTCGTGTGCGTTTCCACTGGCCAGACTTAGGGGTCTAGATGCGCCCGACCTCCCAGATGTCGGGATACAATGGCAACCAGAGCAGTTCAAATACCTGGGAATCGAGGTGCGCCATACCCCAGCGCTTACGCACGATCACAACACTGAAAAAGCAGTAAGAGCCCTCCGTAAATCTATGAACTTCTGGTCGAAGTTACCACTGGCAGTTATGGGTAGAGCGGCAATAGTCAAGATGATAGTCCTCCCCCGTCTCTTATACCACTTCACGAACGTATGCTTCTACATCAGACCTCCTTTCTTCAAAAAATTGGACTCTTTGATCAAGGACTTTATATGGGGGTCATCTAGGCACAAGATCTCCCTACCCACACTCACGCTTCCATACAAAGAAGGTGGGATACAACTACCCGATTTGCAAAGGTATTACCTAGCCGCGCAGCTCAGCCACACAACGAAATGGCTCTCCGACGACCTCTCAGCAGAAGTAGGGCTCCTGTGACATCCGACTCCCAAACTGTTCCCTAAAGAAATGCTTTGGAACCCGACGAAACAAACTTCTGGAGTCCCCATGATTGTCAACCTGGGCAGGCAGGTATGGGCCAGAATTGGCTTCCTTCGACAGCTGCAACACCCCTATAATCCCAATACTCCCATCCTGGTGGATGTGTGCAAAACTCAGGCGGACTTGGCGACAGCCAGGAGGTGGGAGAGAGCTGGAATTTATACATGGGGAGATCTGTTTGAAGACGGCATGTTCAGAGAGCTCGAATCGCTACAGGCCAACGAAGGCATCTCGAACACCCAGTTCCTGTGGTACCACCGCCTCAAACGGACAGCAAAGGCACAGTGGCCTGACTGGCCAGAAGAACCCCAGCCGGACCCCCTCCTTCAGGAGATGTACGATCTAGCAGATGGTTGTAAACCGGTCTCCGGCTTGTACACCAAACTAAATGATAGACCCAACCCGAAAAGCGCGTCCCTGAGGCAGAAATGGGAATCCGAACTAGGGATCGCGCTAACCGACAGTGAATGGGAGCGAATACTACTATACCCCAAGGAGGTGTCGAGGAACATTAGATTTAAACAGGTTCAATTGAATGTACTGTACCGGACATACATGACCCCACTCAGAGTTGCAACTTTCAACAAACATGCACCCCCGAACTGCCCCTGGTGCGGAAATGACAAAGCGGACATGGTCCATATGTTTTGGACTTGCACCAAAACAGCAAATTTCTGGTCCATGGTGGAACGTACCTGCACCGCAGCGGGACTCACGAGATATGAGTGGAACCCAAAGGAATGCCTATTGGGAGCTCATCCCAGGCCTAGCAAATACAAACACCTGGTCAAACTGATGGACCTAGCCTGCATCCTTGCAAAACGTTCCATTGCAATGGCATGGAAATCCCCAAGGGGCCCAAGGCACGGACGTTGGCTTATGGACCTGGAAAAGTGGACGGAGGCTGAAACTAGGGCCTGGCACGATGGAACTCGCTCAAACGATGATGACTCCAACGACACCTTAGACTCATGGAAGGCCCTGGTGCGTGACATCCAGTTTGCCTCCGACCACAAACCCCCCTGAGCTTTCACCCTCACTAGAGACTTGCTTGTGACTTACCCCAAGAATGGTCAACCTGATGATCAAGCCCCCCGTGAACTTGGGTGTGCCGCACACCAGCCCCTCGCCCGCCGCCACAATTACGAACAATATAGTCTATGAAGACTGTGGTAGTTAGTTAGTTAATTTGTTTTAGTTTGTTTGTTGTGTTACCGTTTGATGGTTGTGTTGTATTCATATAAATGCCAATAAAATACTTTAAAAAAAAATGTATGTCAATGTAAGATCACAATGCACCCATATTTGCATTATGTAACTTCTGTACTCAAACTTCGTATATTCTTGTAACTGCTGCGCCCTGATACCCCTGGGTCTGGAGCGCATTATAAATGATTAAACAAACAAACAAAGTCATTTGGACACAGTCTACGCATCTGATGCACTTCTTGGACAAACGTCTTGCACAAAGTTAGAGAGTTCAGAAAAATCACTTGTAGGTTCACAAGCTGTTAGACTTGTGAGAAGGGAGTTGAAATCAACCCAATAAAGGTAGCCAATGCAATTCCCCAGTGAGAAAAAGCGCGGCTAAAGGCAATAAGGTAAGTACCCCAAGCCTAAACAGTACCTATGGTTAGAAGAAGAGTGGTCCAGCTGGATTATGTCTTGCTACAGCAGTGCAGACCCTGGTTCCTGAGCCTCAGTCATGAGGACAAGAGGGAGGACGTCTGGAGGGCTCCTGCGGCAGTACTCCTGAAGGTTGCCAGCAGCTACGGGCTCTTTTCGGTTCAGCAGCACTTTGCGGTTTCAGTGCTTAGCAAACAGCACTGATGCGGATCTGATGCGGATCTCGGACACCGGTTGGACTTCCTTCACTCCCTTGGTCCTGCACTCTGGTGAGGGGACTCTGGATATGGAGGTCCTGCTTCTAGAGGGTTCTTAGGATGCTCCTGGAGCTTCTAGCCGGATTTGTTCCCGGGCAGACGTTGCACTCGACTACGGACACTCAACCCCTGGCATTGGGCTACCACAGCAACAGAGAGGCACAGCAAGTCGGGGATGGTAGTCCAGTGGAGTTCGTCTCAGGGTTAGTTGGTCCCATTAACCCAAGGGGAGAATTCATTCTGTCCGGAGTTTCTCGGTCTAGGTGAAAAAGGAGGTCAGCACAGCAGCAGGGCTTCACCAGGCAATTTAAAGGACCAGGAGGTTGCAGCAAGCTTCGTTCACGGTTTCTTCGTTGGGTGTTTCTCCCAATGGTCGACTGTGCTTGTAGTACCAAAACCCTCACCTTTTAAGCAGTTTTCTCCTATTCATGCACAGCCGAGGCTGTCAATCACACAGCAAGGTGGCTGTCCTCAAAGACAGCCAGCCAGCCAATCAGGACTAGTAGCATTCAGGCATTCCTAGAGACAAAGGACAGAGGAGTTTTGTGACCCTCCCTCACATCCTGCCCTTCCAGACACACTGAAGCCAGGGGCGGGCTTCAGGGCTGAAGCTCACCAAAGGCAAGACAAACAAAGTGCTCAAACCTGTTTCAACGCACAGAGTAAAACCCAAGAAAGACATCACAAACAGAAAATGGAGAAAAAAGACTGGGGCCATTTTGACGAAATGGTCACCCGTGGGTGCTGTACTGCAGCTGAGGGTTCAGCCTGAGGTAGAAAAGCACAATGTTAGAAAATTAAACCATTGCCACCAGCCATTTAAAGTAGTGAGGGTAACATAAATATGTTACATGAGATGTAGGATAAGGGGCTACAAAGTAACCACCCAGCACTCCACATAAAATGGTGTGTGCCTGACCCACAAAAAGAAAAAGTAAGTAAAGTCAATTTCATTTAAACCTTATGAGAAATGTAAAGGATTTCTCAGGGACATTGCATTGAGGGTGCTGTGCGTCACCATACAAAAAGCAGATGCCTATGGAGTTTGTCAGACTCCAAAAACAGAGGAAACACATAATCCAAATCAGGTCAAAACACACGAGAGAGTGAGGAAAAGGTCATACTCACTCCAGGGTTAAAATGAAAACGTCCTAAGTCCAGCAAAATGAGCCGGGGGTCTCTAAGGTGGCAGGAATTCAGCACAAAAAAATGAAAATTCTCCCTAACACTCCTCAATCTACCTGCCACCATACCCCCCTCACTCCACTGCCACCCTGTGCTACCTCCTGATTTTCCTCCTTCTGACCCCTAATCGCTGGAACCACTCTCTCTGTAAAAAACCAGGCATTGCAACAGTGACTTGCTTCAAATCACTCTTAAGAAGCGCCGTCTCTCCCAGGAGTCTTAGGGCACTATCAACTCTCCCACAAATGATCCCCAGCCATCGCCAGTCACTGTTGGATTGTCGTTCTGTAATCCCTGAAGATGTTGAGCACGGTTGTCTTGCGCTGTCTCCATTTTCTGTCCCTAGCTTCCGCCCCCCTCCAGCCCATGTAATATAGGAACTCCTCCATTTAGACTTTCAAAGGTTTTGTAAAGGCCCCAGACATCCAAGAGCAAATCATGAAAGCAAGCTTGTCTCGGGCAGCGGGCCCAGACGGCCTTTCCAATATGATCTTCAAGGCCTTTCCGTCTGAATGGGCCAATATTTTACACAACATTTTCCTCAATATTCTAAGGCACAAATCAATTCCTCCCTCCTGGAAGACTTCCCTTATCATTCCGATTTTCAAAAAGGGCGATCGCAGCTTACCATCCAATTACCTCCCCATCGCCCTTCTGGATGCCCCAGGTAAATTATTCTGTAAATTCATTTTACGGGACTTCAACCAATGGACCAAAAACTCTCATCTGCGTGACCCTCAGCAATCAGGTTTTGTTGCAGGCTTAGGCACTTCCATCAATTTAATCTGCCTAAATGCCCTCAAAGCACAGTGCCATGCCACAAAACAGCAATTTTTTTTTGCTTTTGTGGAGGACCTGCACGCTGCGTTCGATTCTGTCAGCAGACCCCTCTTATTTGCCAAATTACTACATGACCATTGCCAGCCTACTCTCTTTGACATAATCTCATCTTTACATTCCAGCACTCTATACAAATCCGCCTTTCTTTAGACGGGCGCTTGTCTCCAAGCATTCCTACGGCTCGTGGTTTAAAACAACGCTGCCTCTTGGCCTTAGCTGTCTTTAATTATTTTATTCAAGACGTGAAACTTGCCTTCGAAAATATCATCTCAGACACACCCAAATTCAATAACCACCAAGTCAAAGCATTAATGTATGCGGATGATTTGGTGCTTATTTCCAAAACACATTCCGGTTTACAGAATTTCTTGAATGCCTTTCACGATTATATTTTTCGTAATGAATTACCAGTTAATACCAACAAAACTCAAATTGTATCATTCTGTCCACGAAATCACAAGCCTCTTTCCCATCTTTGGCACATTAATCAGTTCCCTCTCTCTGTGGTTTCCCAATATACTTATCTTGCGATGATTTTTGAGGGCAAGTCTCACGCTTCCAGTCACATCATTCATGTAGGTAACAAATTGAAGACTGCTATCTCGCAGGCCTCTCTTATAATGTTCAAATATGGCAAATTTTCTGTCACTCCGGCACTGCAATTTTGGAATTTGAACGTTACCCCATCTTTACTTTATGGCCTGGAAACCCTTCATGACGATCTATCATCGCTGTTCACATTTTGGGAGGCCAAATTCTGGAGAAAAGTGTTACACTTACCACAATACACTCCTTGCCCATGGAGTAGGTTTGAGTTGGGTCTTGTTTCATAGCCAGCTCTCTATAATTGGCGTGTCTGTGCACTTTTTAGGAAATGTTTGCTCTCTACTCCTCATACATCTATACTGAAATTGTTATCTGACTATATGTTCTCTGTAACACATGTTTTTATACACACATGGTTAACAAAAGCATACCATATTCTGATGATTGCAGAGGTCTCAATTGAAACTTTATTAACAAATCCCGACAGAGCCAAATTCAAAATTTACCAATCTGATTGGCTTCTGACAAGAGATCTCTGTCTTCAGTATAAAGATGGAGATGGCCTAAGAATCCTTCACAAAAAAATTCATACAGAGGCCCCATATTTGCTGCTATCGCCTACCCCGAAATACCGCTTAGGTATTCTACGCTTGAGATTTAACCTATGCCTTACAAGAAACATACAAAGTCAGACGCAAACTCCTTCCTATATCAAGCAACATTTGTCGATTTTGTATGACACCTGACACACATGAAACTCTCAGTCATTTGATTACTGAATGTGTGCCTCTCAGTGGTGAAAGAGAGACACACTTCTCAAAATACTGTAACTATTTAGGTCACTTAGACCCGCAAGATTGTTGGGCAGCAATTTTAAATTCTTCGTGCACAGCAATACAAATAGCTACTGTTCATTTTTTGAATTGTTTGTTGCTAGATTCTGTACATTGCTAGCCCTTTGCTTACTTGTTTATTTTATATTTGCATTTGCTTTGAAATTTGTTCTGTCACCCTTTGCTATTTTACTTATTTCAAATGTGTTGTTGTTAAAAAACTTTTTATTCATGATTGTTTTGTATTTGAAAGGTTGATTAATTTCAACCAACCAAATAAAAAAATTTAAAAAAGGCCCCAGCAATGGGACGGCTCCCACCGTCAACAAGCCCTTTGTACAGTGCTTCTCATTTTCAATTAATAAATAGAAATAAAGTGGGGGCGTGGGGGGCTTGCGTGGTGACCCAGTAGGCTTGTCATGTGCTTTGAGGCAGTTGCCAAGGGTGATTGGCATGGAACCGTTCAGTGTATTGATGCTCCCATTTGTAGACCTGGTAACACCTCTGTGGTGAAGTTGTGGTTCAGCCGTAACTGTGCCTGTGTGTTATTGGCCTTTTGCGTGGTTGTTCTAGGCTATTCCTGATCTGGCTGGTGTGTGCATTGATTTGGCTGCTCACGTGATATATTATTTCCAAAGTGCCCGGATGTGGGGATATCACTGATATGGAGGGAATTCTCCTTATTTCCAAAGGATGCTTGACTTTCGAGGGCAGGGGTCTGCAAACTGCGTAGCTGCCCTCACCCTACCCCGCGGGACTGGCGCATGTGCAGAGGGTGCTCGAGGCACTTTTTTCAAAGGAAGGTGATGGTTGCTTTTGATACAAAATATAAGCAAGTCTAGCATTTGTTGGGACCCCACCAAAATTATGTTTACTCAAGAGGGGTTGAGGGGGTGGGGGGGGCTTAACATTAACAAGTGAGAAATCCTAGGTAAGAGAGCCTTGTGACGCCCCCGTTCTTAAACATTTTCTGAAAGGCGAGGGATTTCTGCTACGTCATTCCTTTGGGCGCTGAGTTCTAAAGTCTGGTGGTCATGATTGCCGTGACGGCTGGTTACTTTTTTAATTCGAGGGGCGTAAATGTTTTCCATAAATATGTGGAGCAACGACCGCAGTAAGGTTATGGGGTTCGTCCCCGTGAGAACATTTTTAAAATATTGGGTTAAGATTGTGCATTTTCAGCTGACTTTCTGCAAAAACATGGGTAAAAATCCACTGTTTGCAATGACTTGTATAGGGTAGCACCTGTACATGCAGCAAGTCACCACCATTGCACAGGAGCATTCTCCCACTCCTGTTCATGATTCATGATGCCCCTGCCCACAATATATGTTAGTATAAGAGACAGAGTTCATGCTGGCTGTGCCCATGCATAGCCATGCAGTCTGCACCAATATATACCGATCCGTATTAGCACTAAGGCAGGCAAAAATGCGTGAAAATTGATCTTGATTTTTTTCACTAGGGCAATTTTTGCCCTGCTGTTTATACCATGCCAAACTACACTTGTCACGATGCAAAGGTTTTTTAATATGTGTCCCAGTGTTTATTTATTAATAGGGCAAACTTTGCCCTGGTGCTAAAAGCGTGTACATTTGCACTTGCACCAGTGTAAAGTTTCTGTAATCTGGCTCCAGGTGGCTTGATATGATAGGATAGGTTATTTATAACGCGCTTAATACCCAGAGGTTTCTAAGCGCGGACCTGGGGATTGAACCTGTGGTGCTCCATGTCTTGCTTCCAAGGCGAGCACGTTGCCCGTGAGCTATCCTCCCGAGACCTGTTTTTTTATCTTCATGGGTAGCATGTCCTCCATGGCAACTAGTGTTGCGTGGACCTGTTCTTCGAGGTCAGTGGGGTGCCATGAAGCTGCATCTGGGTTTGTGTTTCCCAGTACAGTGTTTAGGCTTAGGTTGAGGGTCTTTCCTACTCAGTTGCCGATGGGCATATGTGCTTGTGAGTTGGTAGGATGCATGTTGGTGAGGTGACGAGGCAATGGATGGCAGGGTGGCTCCTCTATTGCCATTGTAAAGGCAGGACTATGGTTGTGGAGCTCTCCTTTCAGAATATAGTGCGTGGCCTGCTGAGTGTGTTGCTTCTTTGATTGTATAATGAGGAGGCTCTCCATTTCAAAAATAGTGACCTCGATGCCAAGTTGCTCTTTTGTTCAAACCAAATGTCGAAATTCCAGAGCGCACTTGCGCAATATCCACAATGAGGTTGGTGATCGCATCTGAGAATCTGTCTATAAAAGCAGGGCTTTATGATGGTGGGGTGGCAGAAGGGAAGAAAGGGCCACGTGGCCCAGTGGGTTGGCAGTGATCTAGGCCCGACTCGCAGTCTGGGATTACCGTGGGTGGCCAGACTTTGGTGGGAATGTCATCCTTGTGGACAAGGCAATTCCTCGGCCTTTTCCCCAGTGGACGTGGCCTCCAATTTAGGTGAGGACAAGTGTTGACAACTTGGGGGAAATAAATTGGACATTTCTCAGTTTGAAGTGGCAATTTCTTTTTTTTTTTTTTAACCAAGCTCCCAGCATTGAATTCTTTATTTTCGTAGCAGATTCTCTCAGCAGGAAACCGATAATAGTCTGAAAAGCAAGTCTGTTTTATGCAGCTGAAAAGGTTGCAAGTATGCTCCTTGTGGTCTTGAGCAAACAGTTCCATGGGAAGAAAGTAGGCATAATCAGCACAGGGAGTTTGCGTCCATCAATGTAGTGCACACTTCTGATGTTGTGAACGCAGGTATATTCTAAGCACCCTGTGGAGGAACAAGTCAGCAATGGGAGGTGGTGGGATTTAATTCAGTTCATCCTTGTGATCTTGGACAAACAGTATATTCTGAGCTTGTGTCGCCGGTGGGAGGTACAACATCAGCAATGTGATGTGGTGGGACTGAATGCAGTGCAGCCTTGTGATCTTAGGCAAACAGCATGTTAGTAGCTAATGTTCCCCATGAGGAGGAAAGAAAGACGACCGGCACAGGAACTGTTGGTGCGTTGTTGCCGCGCAGGCTGGTCATGTCGGTGGCCCGTGTATTCTGAGCTGTTGTGTTGCAGCCGTGGCAAGGAAAGCAATCCGCAAAGACGCCAGTACTATAGGAGTCGGGGTCGGGGGAGATAGTTTGGGGAATTGGGAGTTGCAGGGCATCTTGTGATAGTGGCAGAAGAGTATAGTAAGAGCACCTGTGTTTAATAATGGGGAGGGAAGTAGTCAACACTGGGAGAGGAAGGAGTTCAATACACTTCATGCTTCTGATGTCGGGAAAGCAGTACATTCTGAAAACGTGTGTCCAATTGGGTGAAAGAAGTGAAATACACACCAAGACGCGAATGGATTCAATGGAGTGCAGCCTTCTAATCCGGGTCCAACATTCATTATATACTCAGCAATCAGCACAGCAGTTGGCATTGAGTTTAGTGGCTGCATTACAGCGGAGCCTTGTGATCTTAGGCGGACTATAGCCATAGCTGTTGTGTTCCAAACATGGCGCAGAACCCAGTCAGCACTGAAGGGTGGAGGGATCCATTAAAGGGCATCCTTGTGATCTTGCTTAAACAGTATATTTAGATATCCTGTGTTTTAACCATGTATTGTGTGGAAATACTAAAACCTAAACACTAATGGGTGGAAGGTTTTGAATTAATCTGAACCACTGGCATTGCTCTGGGCAACCTTTCACACCACCGCTTTTTAGCCCGTCTGCACCATTGCAAATCAGTCAGGTACTGTCACCAACAGGAGCAGCCCTGCCTGACTTGCTAGACCAGGTCCCCTCTGCACTGAAACACAAACAACCCCAGACATGTTTCGGCCTTGTTGGGCCTCCTCAGTGAGGTGCAACTTGGTTCACTATGGCGCAGCGAGAATGGGGAAACACTGTCCTCACTGTGACATGTAAAGATTAGTTAATGTATATCCTTGTGATCTTGGGCAAGGAGTATATTCTGATCACGTGTACTCCACGGGGGAGGGAAGAAGACAGGACTGGGACTTGGAAGGAGTTAATACATTGTGCACCCTTGTGACCTTGGGGTATCTGTATAATCAGAGTTCTTGTGCACCATTATGAAACGTTAGACACGTTGCCCTCTGAGCCTTGCTCCCATATGTGAGAATCCATGTCCTACTAATTCACCCTCCCCAATCACTATTCAAGTAAATTGGGCCAACTTACCCATGCCTTTCCCATTATTCCCAGGATCAGGGATTTACAGAGTGGGCAGAGATAGGCTCCTGTCACTCAATTGCCCCCTACTCGCTCTTCTACCAGTCATGAAAAATGCCCCACAAAAGCCCCATGGATGCTACAAAGCCACTGACAAGTGCCTGCAACCCTTCAAACGGGCACAGCAGATATTGAGCTTGGAGATCACTATCTAGCAGTGATGCATCTGAGGTTTGGCAGAATGATGTTGTCACAATGTAGTCTTCCGCAAGGTGTCCAAGTTGTCATATTGAAGCGTAACTCAGTATCACCATCATTATTATTAATGCTATTATGGTATTTAATGAGTGTGGGCCTGGCTTTGTGAAGCAACGGAGCACTTCACAGAGGTATACAACAATGCAGATACACAACAGAGCGCTTTACAAAGGTAAACAACAGTACAGATGCATAACTGAGCGCTTTTCAGAGGTAACAGCAGAACATATACAGCAGAGGCAGGATACAGAAGGGCACAGAGAAGGGGTACAGCTGTGCAGGGTGGCGGGGAAGAGAGGAGCAGACAGCGTTTAGCGAGTCAGGTGGTGCGGGTGTGACGTGTTGGCCTAGGGGTTGAGGAGGAGAGACTCCTTGAAGAGGTGGGTCTTGAGTTCTCTTCCGAATTGTAGGAGCGTGGGGCCATTCTGATGCTGACAGGGAGGGCTTTCTATAGTCTTGGGGCATAGGCAGAGAAGGCTTGTTTTCTGCTCCTTTCCTTTTTGCTGCAGGTTGCTGCAGCAGATTTCAAGTCTGCACGTGTCCTTGCTTCTGGTGGTGCACTGTCCACCGGAGATGCTGAGTTTCTCCACGTGGTAGAGGGGTGACTTGAGGGCAACTTCCTTATAGATTATGCAGCAAGACTTAAAAGTGATAAGTGTGTGCAGTGGGAGCCAGTGAAGATTGATGAGGGCCAGGGTGTTGCGGTCATATCTGCATAGATAATTGATGAGGTATGCGGCCGCGTGTAGGACACTTTTCAGGGGCACAAGGGAGGATGACGGGAGGTCTTCGAGGGGGGCATTGCCCCCATCCAGATGGTAAAATACCACTTGACTGCTGGATCAAAAACTATCCGGAGGGAGGAAGGGCATGACTTTCCACAGGAGGGAAAGCTGATACCAAGAAGTGTGAGAGTTTTTTTTTTTAGCTATTTGTGTCTTGAAGGAGAGGTGTTTGTCAATGTGGAACCCGAGGGACTTCACGCACGAGGTGAGCTTGGGTGTGAAGCCCTCGGGGTTCATGCTTGATAGCCAGGTCTGTATGTCTGGGCGTTCGGTGTTGTTGAGGAGTAGGAATTCGGCCTTGGAGGGGTTAAGCTTCAAGTATGCACTGGACATTTTTTGAGCATGTTAATGTCCTTGATGGCCTCCCCCAGCACCGGATTCGCTGTGGGGCATCCCTGGATCCCCCGCCAGCTAGATTAACAGACTCTTAACCCCCCAGGAGAGGTAAACGTGCTTTCTGTGGATGAGGTAGGACGCGAGGGGTGCCGCTCACTACACTCTGCGCCCCACCGATAAATCAGAGGGAGGAACCCCTCCGGAGCTACTACCACCCTGGGTGCTGGGCCAAGACCAGGCCATCCTCGCCCCGGGCGGAATACTGTCTATGCCATCACCTTGCCCCCTCCTCAGTGACTCATGGGAACAGCCTTTCTGTGAGAGCCCTGTAGGGCCTGACCACGAGAGGAGAGTGAACCCCTCGCATCGCCCTTCTCCGTGAGCCCCAGCGGATCCGTGGGACACCGCAGCGTCCCACCTCCTGCACTGGACAGTTCACCAGTTCTTCTCCAAGGCCTGACACCTTCAGCGCCATAGATCCCCTCGGCTCTACGCCCCGTCGAGCTACCAGTGTATGCAAGAAGCGAACAGTTGCCACACCACGCTCATCCCTGGCCATCGCAGTGACATCGCACCGCTGGGGTCTTCCAGCACCCCCTTGTTGTCCGGCTCCTAGAGAGGAACATCTGCCGAGCGAGGCCCGGCACCGCCCAGGGCACATATAGATTCGGCATTGGGGTTCTTCAACTGACTATCGGGCCCTAGGGAAGGGACCGCCCGGCATTGGTCATCGCTTCTGCCCATCCAGACGGAATCTCTGCTACTCCCAGATGAGCTGGGCCTGATCTCTCCAAAAGTTCTGCTACGTCCCATCCCTAGCCCCGGTCTCGTCAGATATGTCAGCCTCCTCGCCCTCAGAGGTCATGGATACCCAGGCGATGAACAAACTCATGGCCGCCCTGCACAAAGAAATTTGTGGCTTCAGATCGGACATCAGTAAAAGGTTGGATACTTTGGACAAAAAGCTGGATTCCGTTGAAGATCGTGTCCAAGCCCTTGAAGCAAATCAAACCTCAGTGGACCTCCTGGAAACTCAAATAGATATGCGTCTGTCCGAGCTGGAAAGGAGATGGGAGAAATGCACCCTAAAACGTGATGATTTGGAAAACAGGGAGCGCAGGAGCAATTTGCGGTTTCTTGGGGGTACCGGAGCGAGAGGGGGAAACCCAGGCTGACGTTGTCAGGACCATCCTCTCGGTGATTAGTAAACTGTTCGACGAGGGCAATACCAATGAGCCAACGATCGACAGGGCACATAGAGCGGGCGCTCCCAATAGGGGGTCCCAGGTCGATCCTGGTAAAATGTCACTATTACTTGGAAAAGACTAAGATTCTCGAGCTGGCACAGAAAAAGGGCCCCGTCACCTGGGAGGATGCCACTGTGACGATATATCAAGACCTTTCGGCTTTCACTTTGGCACGTCGTCAACTGTGCGGTCCTCTCACGAGGTGGCTCCAACCTAAAGGTGTGAGATGTAGGTGGAGCCACCCTTTCTCCCTTTCCTTCGAGTATGAAGGCTATAAGTACTCCCTGGTCACTGAGGATGATATACAGAGGGTGACTCAGGAGCTCCTGGGCGACCCTAAGTCAGAGGTCAACCGTGAAGCCCAAGGAAAAGAACCTGCACAGTCCCGAGCCCCCCGCGTTCCCCCCAAGAGGCAGCGAGTCCGCAGACACTGGAAATGTATGACGATTACCCCAGCCTCACTGGGCACGTCCATGGATTGAATCTGTTTTGTTTCTTGTTTATCTCAGACCTCAGAGGTCTGCGACATTGCCTGTGTGGAGGGTGTTGGGGGCCCGGGGGTTAATCCAGCTGCATCGGCCTGGAGTGAATGCGGTCCCAGGAATGTATTTAGCATACTTACTCTGCTTGCATGGGTGAGGTGTGGTTGCCATGCCCCCCGACCTGGTGCTTTGGAGAGCGGGGGGAGAGGGGCTCAATACTACAGTTGAATATCATGAGTATCCACTCTTCGGAGGTGGACACTGGTGGCCTGGTTTGTTGACATCTTTGATGTCGAGTTTCAGCCAGGCACTCGGGGGGCAAAAGGGGGGTTTGTTGTTGGGGGTTCTTTTATTGTTGTTTTTGGGGTTGAAATTTGCACTACTACCAGGTGGGGACCTGTCTCCGAAGGAACCTTTTAGTTCGGTCATGGATCAGAGTATATAAAATCGGCAGCAGGGTTTGGCTCAGGGGAACATCTCTAGAGGATCTTTGAGAGAATGTTGTCCCCCTTATGGCTGACCCTAATCACTCGCTGACCCTGGGTTCACTTAATGTTCGAGGTTTGAATTCCCCTCATAAGCACTCCCTGGTGGTCAGGGGAATCAATAGGTTAAAACTTCATGTGCTTTTCCTCCAGGAGACACACTGGGCGAGGGGCAGGGAAATGGTGCTTAGAGCCAGAGCGGTGCAGGAGGTCTTCCATGCTTCGTGCCAGACAAAGAAAAGGGGGGTAGCAATAGTCATGTCCCCTAAAGCCCACTTTGTTTCACAAGCTCAGATAAAAGACCCAGAGGGCTGTTATGTGATGGTTAGGGGGGAGATCAGGGGCACTAAGATAACGCTGGTCTCAATTTATGCCCCGAACGAGGCCCAGGACCAATTCTGGGAGGAGACTAAGCAAAACATTATGGGATTCTCTGAGGGTGTTCTCTTGGAGGGAGGGGATTTTAATATGGTGCTCTCCCCCGAACTCGACAGGAAATCAGATCACCCCCAAATCGACCTCCATAAACAGAGGAGGGTATCGGTCTCCTTGCACAACAAATTCCGACTTGGGTATTTCGGATTCACACTCAACCCGGGAGGGGTGCGCTCCGCTGTTTACCTTTTTCTCTAGCCCTCGCTCTTCCTTTTCTCGTATTGATTACATTCTAGTTGATAACTCACTTAAGGAGAGGGTTTTCGATTTTGGAGTGGAGGTGATCCCATGGTCGGACCACAACCTGGTGAGGACCCAGTTAGGGATGCCCCAAGAACAACCTCGAAGCTCGAGGTGGACATGCAAAGACTTGTTGCTGCAAGAGAAAGTGCTGCCTCAGGAGCTTCTGGTGGCCATTAAAGACCATTTTGCATTTAACGATAATGGTGAGGTAGGTGAAATCAGTGTATGAGAAGCCTTTAAAGCTACGATTAGGGGGGTCCTCATAGGTATGGGGGCAAGAAGAAAATGAGAAAGAGGTAGGGAGGAGAAACTCCTTAGGGACAAAATTGAGGTTCTTCAACCAGGGGGTAAACCTAGGTCCCAGGTGTTCCTGGGTAAATCGTCGGAGCTCCAACGACTCAAAGCACAACTGGCGGCCCTCTTGGTGGGACAAACTGAGAGAAAACTGGCATTCCTAAAACAAAGATATATGGAAAAGGGGGACAAGGCATATAGGATCTTGGCCTGGAAACTACGGGCACTCAGAAATAGCAAGAGAGTCCACGCTCTACATCCCCCTGGAGCGGAGAAATCCATACATGATGTAGGGAAAGCGGAGCACTTCTGCTTGTACTATGAACGCTTATATTCCTTGGAACACAGGGGGGATGGCCCTGAAGCAGACAAGTTCCTAGACTCCCTACCGATCCCCTGCCTTTCCCCTGAAAAAGCAGACTTTCCCGAAAGCCCCATTACTCCTCTGGAGATAATAGACACGATAAGTTCCATGAAAGGTGCTACTACCCCAAGAGACGACGGCTTTACCGTTTCCTTTTATAAGACCTTTAGATCAACCCTCGCCCCTTCCTAGCAAAGTTGCTCAACGCCGCTCTTGACTCGGGGATCCTCCCTCAATCTATGCTCTCTGCCCTCATAGCAATGATTCCTAAAGAGGGAAAAGACCCGACCCAGTGCCCCTCCTATCGTCCCATTTCTCTACTCAATACGAACGTGAACATTTTGGCAAAACTCCTTGCTAATCGGCTGACCAAAACATCTCCCGGCTTTAGTTCACAGTGACCAGGTAGGCTTCATCCAGGGCAGACAAGGGTCAGACAACATCAGAAAGACTCTGGACTTTATGCATGAAGCCTCGAGCAATAACCTCGTAGACTACCTCCTCTCATTAGACTGGGAGAAGGCCTTTGACCGTGTAGAATGGCCGTACATGGGCAAGGTTTTGCAGAGAATGGGCTTGGTTGGGCGGTTCCGTGGATGGGTAGCCTCCCTGTACAACGGGCCCTCTGCTAGGTTGCTGTAAATGGCACTACTTCGGACCCACTTTCTCCCCCCCCCTCTTATATGCCCTAGTAATGGAACCGCTCGCTATAGCGATACGGCAACATCAGGGGATCATGGGAATCAGGGTGGGGGACCTGGACTTTAAACTTTCTCTTTTTGCTGATGACATTTTGGCCTATTTAACTAATCTGGAAACCTCCCTCCCCAACCTCCTCAATTTGATTCGCTCCTTCGGAACTTTCTCAGGCTTGAAGATTAACCCTGCAAAATCCTGTTTAATGCCAGTGGGGGTGGGCTCCCGGGACGTGGCGAGGGAGGGCATAGTGGGAGACATTAAAACTGTAAATAGTGCCATACTGCATCTTGGGATTCTCCTCCCTAGAGATCTGGGTTCTCTCTTTGAACTGAACTTCCCCCGGATCCTCTCTAAAATAAAAGCGGACCTCGCCAGGTGGTCCCCTGTGACCCTCTCGTGGTTCGGTCGAATGGTGTCTGTCAAAATGAACATCCTCCCCCACCTACTCTACCTTTTCTCATCTCTTCCCACCAGGATCCAGGACTCATACTTTAGATCCCTGCACTCCATGGTCTAGCGCTTTATATGGAACAGAAAGAAACCCAGGATTAAACACGCCACCCTGACTCTCCCGAGGTCCCATGGAGGTTTCGGTCTCCCTGACTTCGGCCTGTACTACAGGGCGGCCCAGCTTAGAGTTAAGCTGGAACATATGAAAGACGAGCTGCACACTTATTGGATATACATCGAGGATATTCACGCTCACCCTAGGAAGTTCAGGGACTTGCTCTGGGCCCCCATAGGGAGCTCCCCTCTGTGTAAAATCCCACTCTCCGTTGTCTGTCTTGTGGGATCTTTAGAGGCCCAAAAGGGAAAACCTGGTCCTTTCTTCCTGGCCCTCTCCTCTCTTGTCCTTTTGGGGCCCTCCCCTTGACCTGGGTAGCAGGGGGTCTTAGAAACACGCAGAAGTGGTCTGATATGGGCCTGGAATGGGCAGGTCAACTGTACTGGCAGAATGCCTTCATAGATTATACCACATTGGCCGAGGCGATGGGGGATACTCCGATGACGGTATTTGACAATCTCCGCATAAAAGGCATTTTAACCTCCCCTCCCTGGAATGAGGAACTGGCACATCCTCTTAAATCTCTCGAGAAGGTAATAGCAGAATCCTCCTCACGGAAGAGATCACTTTCCAGGATTTACAGGGTTTTGATTTCAGCCCAACTACAAGGTAGACAGCGGTTTAAACAATTTTGGGCATAGAAACTCGGTATGGCTATAGAGGAATCGACCTGGTCCAAGATACACAGGACTGCCTTTTCAGGCTCCCTTTATACCTCTGCTACGGAACATAATTTTAAGATGCTCCATGCATGGCACCTCCCCCCTGACAGGCTGTCAAAAGAAATTCTGGGAGTCTCCCCCCTTTGCCACAGGGGTACCTGGTATCACATGTGGTGGGAGTGCCCGACAGCCCAGATTTACTGGGCGGAACCTTTGAGTTGGATTAAGGACATAATGGGGTTTTCTCTGGACAGGCATCCACTGGAGATTCTTCTGGGGGTTCCCTCTCCTGAGGAGGAATCGGGTGATCTCCCTCAGGTTGTTAAGGGTATCCTGAGAGCTGGGAGGCTCGCCCTAGCGCAGAATTGGAAGAGTAAACTTGCGGCTTCTAAGTCAGAGTGGTTGTCTAAACTGTGGACGATTTTCACCTATGAGAAATTACTTGCGTTAATTTACGACAAGATGGAATCCTTCTTGCTGGACTGGACCTCGGTCCTTTTGCATGAAGACTGTGGTGCGTTGAGACTTTGATCAGTTTCCCTTCATGGGTGGCCCCCCTCCTCTCTTTTAAGTGAATTTCATCTTTGACCCAGCGGGTTAGCCAACGTTTGATCCTCGGCCTGCTATTCATGTTGTTCCCTTTGTTTTCATGATCCAATTTCCGACCAGGTAGTGTTTGTGCGGGGGGAAGGTGTGGGTCGGCAGGGGTTGGGTAAGCTCCACATGTTTTCGTGGTTGTTTTTTGGCTTTGTAAGGTAACCAGCTGTTTGGTCTTAATCAAAATGTTCAATAAAAACTAAATGGAAAAAAAAGGAATAGAAGTTACAAAGTAGTTTTAGGATAGGATAGCTCTTTTGGGAAATGGTGGTGGAGGGTGCAGTGTTGATATGAAGTGGTAGAGTGTTCCATGCTCTGGGTGCCAACCCGGTAAATGCTTGTTTTTGTGTGCATGTTAGTTTGCAAAGTGGGATGTGTAGAAGATGGTGGCTAGCTTGTCTGGTGTTTGTGTGAGTGGTGGGTTCCTGTTTGTCATGAGGGTTAAATGGAGTATTGCGGTGGATGACTTGCAATACAATGCCGAATTCTTTTAAGGCAATTCTCTGGATTTCGGGATGTAAGTGGAGCTGGAGGAGAGCTGGGAGGATGTGCGATGGTTTGGATAGATGGAGGATGAGTCTCACTGCTGTTTTCTATATGGCTTGTAGGGGGGGCCAGGGTGCTGTTGTGGAGTCCAGTGAGGACAACTTTACTGTAGTCCAGCTTGAACAGAACCAGTGCTTGGACTGCGACGCAGGAGTTGACAGGGAAAAGGATGTGTCTTTTCTTGTGTAGGAGATTTAGTCAAGGTTGCATGTTTGGCGACAGCCGCTATGTGGTGTGTGAAGGAAAGATGGGGGTTGATGGGGAAGCCAAGGATTTGAAAGGTTGGAAAGGGATATGTGTGGGTTGTCTGTGGCAAGTTCTTTGATTAAAAAGGTGAGGCCATCGGCCACCAGGGGGCGCACGGACGATGCCATCCTTCGTGTGAGCTCCTAACCTACGGGCCCCAAAAAGTGAATTGAGCCCCCACTTTGGCCCCCCCCGAACCCAACAACGACAGCCTTATTTGTAAGAAGCGCCCCCCCACCCCCTGAGCGAAAACCCGACCAAAATCGGACCCGGGATCCGCAAGAAAACCGCGGAAGAAATCGACCTCCCCCCGCCGGCGGAGACACAGACTCGGGAGAAGGCCGTGGCCCGCGACGTTGGACTCCGCCCCCCGGCCTTCATCGAGGAACGCCGGCGCGGAAACACCAGCGTGGAGCGCGGATTCCGGCAAGAGAGGGGACGGCCCGCCCCGGATCGTGTGGAGGGTCGCCCCCCCCCCGAGCTCCCGAAGAGCGGACTCCTCACGCGACTGATCCCAAGACACAAGGGATCGTCCCTGTGGAGGTAGGTGCCCGGCTCCACGCCACGTCGGCGGAAGCTTGCTCTGCCTCCTCGGCCAAGAAGAACTGCGCCGCCAGGACTCCACGAGACCTCCCAAGAACCTGCCCCCCCCACGGCGCCCCCCTCTAGTTGAAGCGCACAATCACCCGAAGGCCCTGGCTTGGGGTACCACAGCCCCAACATCGCTCCCGCAAATTGTAACGCGGGGACCCACACACCACCAAGCAAGAAAGGAATCAACGGGTGCTCTTGGTGCCCACACCAACCATCTACGGTTGCCCCCCAAGCACCCATTTCATCAAATAGACGAAAGAGGAGGCGGAAGGTTGGGCCCCCACTCTTGGGGCGTGTGCCCTCTTCCGAAAAGCCTACTGACGGAACAGAGACGGGACAAAGGGCCCTGCAATTGGGCAACGCTGCATTACACGGTAGCCCGCGGCCCCCCTCCAAGCGTCGGCGCCATAAATTCCTGCCTTAAGAACGGCGCCCACACACCTCCATCAGGGCCTGGCCACGGAACGGTATAAACGCCAAAGACCCTCCGAAAGGACGTCGAACCCGACAAAGAACATAACCAGAGTGGAGGGTAGAGCCCCTGGAGACAGGGCGAGTGCCTCCTCCCACCGCCGCCGAACGAGCACACACCACGAGGACAACCACCCGGGTATTCCCTGATACCCCCCACGAGCGCGTAAACGCACCGGTTCCGAGGGTAAGGCCCCCAACTCAGGGGCGTGTGCCTCCTCGTTGAACATCCATCCATGAACATATCGAACAAGCTTGCCAAATACGCCTACAAACCAGCAGCTCAGGCCACAGACCCCGGACCAACAATGTCGGTAGAAACCACCGAAACGAGTGCAGCCGCCACCAAGGGTGATATTGCCGCTCTTTTGGCCGAAATCCGTAACATGGGCGCCAACCTCGGTGGCAAAATGGATAAAATGACCCAAAGGATAGACAACATCGAGGAGAGACTGGAAGGGGTCGAGATGAACCAAACCTCCATAGACACTCTAGAGACCCAAATGGAGCTCAGAATACGAAACATAGAAAAGAAGGAGGATGAGATTCGCCTGAAGATAGACGATTTGGAAAACAGAGAAAGGAGAAATAACCTACGATTTTTTGGAATCCCGGAAAAAGAAGGGGAAACAGAGGAAGACCTCAAGCAAACTATACACGACATCATCAAAATCTTGACCACGGACGATGACATCGATGAACTCAGGACCGAGAGAATTCACAGAGCCGGTGGCCCCCCAGGAGGCCCGAGATCGGTCCTTGCCAGATTCCATAGGTACCAGGACAAAACGAAGATACTCGCCAAGGCCAGATCTGGAGGCACTCTTACCCTAGGAGGGGCCCAGATTACTATTTTTCAGGACCTCTCATCACTGACACTGGCATTGCGTCGCTTATGCGGCCCCCTCACGAGATGGTTAAAGGAACAGGGAACAAGATACAGATGGGGATACCCCTTCTCCCTCGCGTTTGAACATGGAACCAGAAAGTTCTTACTACGCTCTGAAGAGGAAATTAGAGAATGTATAGCCGACCTCCTCGAACAGACCCCGGAGGGCGACACCCAGGGGACACTAAAGCAGGACAGATCACGCTGGGAACTTCAGGGCCCGAGAAGAAAACGAGTGAAAGGCTCCAGAAAATACAGGAGACCCAATGACACACCTGAGCACAACCCATGACCACAGGTATCATACAATATGCTACCGCGAAGTGGGAATCCTTGGTGATTGACACACTGTTGTTTGATAAGTGATTTCAAGAGCAGGGGGGTGGGGGCTCAAAAAATGTTAGTTCGATAATATTAGTTAACGGGGTCGTACGGTTTCGACCCTCACTGGTGGTCCGACTGAGGACCGGTTGTTCCAGCCCGGTCCAACTCGGACGCCACTACGGACAGACACAAACCCTCATCGTAAAATTTAACATCGACGCGATAATTCAGAGGGTGACGGGTATGCACTCCGATACCCTATGGGGACGGGAGGGGGGAGGGAAACGGGGAATGGCACAGTCTCAGACAAAGCTTCTGTCGGATAGGGACACACACAAAGCTACTTCCTTCATAGCAGTCTCGTATAATGGGCTCCACGACAAGGTGAAGAAACTTCACAGACGCGCTGATGACACACAGACATGATAAACCCAATGACATGCAGGGTAAGCTCAAAATTGGCACGCTCAATGTTAAAGGCCTCAACTCTCCCACCAAAAGGTCACTGGCGCTGAGAGAATTCAGGAGGGCTGAACTGGACATCCTTTTCTTACAAGAAACTCGATATAGCAGAGGGGAGGAGAGGAAGATTCTCTATGCCAAGCTAGGATCGGAATATTGGGGTTCTGGCCCACTAAAAAAAGCTGGAGTGGGCATACTGATCAACAGAAAGATCCAATTCGAACTCTTAAAGTCATGGACGGACGTCAGTGGTAGAGCAATAGCCCTAGTGGGCAACATACAGGGCACGGTAGTTACCCTTGCGGCAATATACGCCCCCAACACTGGTCAAGACCAATTCCTCCAGAGGATAATACCCAAAATCATGTGCGAAGCAGAAGGCGAAGTAATTATCGGAGGGGATCTGAACATGTGGATGGACCCAGAACAAGATAGGCAATCAGGTCGCCCCTCTACATCTTCACTCGTTGAGCTCAGACGCCCACTAGCGGCAGACATGATGACTGCATATAACCTCACCGACGCATGGAGGCATGCCAACCCCAACCGCACTGGCTTTACCTTTTTCTCGGCACCACACGCAACCTTTTCCAGAATTGACTATGTGTATCTAACCACAGACCTCATCACGGCGATGACCGAAGCTGTCATAAACCCAATCTCCTGGTCAGACCATGATATGGTCACGGTCACCCTTGACCAAATAGCCCTGCCCCGAAGAAGCTCTAAATGGCGCTGTAACGAAACCCTCTTTAAGGATCCCACTTTTCGTGAGGAATTGGAACAGGGCATTACCCGATACTTTGAGACCAACAACACAGGGGAAGTCTCTACGAACACAGTTTGGGAAGCAGGCAAGGCGACCTGGAGAGGGCTACTTATCCGAGAAGGAGCAGCCAAAAAAAGAGAAAGACAACTCATTGAGAACAGGATCCGGAATGAAATCACACAACTGGACCGCATGGCACAAACGGCTGAGCAGGAAAGATCACAAAAGATTAAAGAAGCCAACGACAAAAGGGAGGAACTAAGACAACTAGAGGCAGAAAGCGTAGCACGTAAGCTACAACACCTGAAGCAGAAGCATTACGAACACGGGGACAAAGCGGGCGCCCTCCTTGCAGCAAGGCTACGAGGCCAACGCCAAGAGAGATGGGTCCCCACGATTCAAACAGAAAGGACTTCTGACGAAGCAACTTCGCCCAGTGTGCCTGAGGCTTTTGCCGAATTTTATGAAAAATTATACTCAGCGCGCCCCCCCCTACATACAGGAGCCATAAATGAATACCTTGAGCAAGCGCACTTGCCCACCCTCCCAACGGATAGCGCACTCACATTAGAAGCCCCCATAACAGGAGAGGAAATTGAGGAAGCTATCAAAAGACTCCCAACAGGGAAAGCCCCCGGAAACGACGGATACACGGCAGGGTTTTATAAGACGTTTAAAAACGCCCTTCTTCCATTTATGGTTCTCCTATTTAACAACATCCTACACTCCGGAGAGGCACCCGACTCCTTCTCCGAGGCGCTGATAACAGTCATCCCCAAGGAGGGTAAAGATCCTAAGTTATGCGCTTCCTACCGCCCTATATCTTTATTGAACACCGACGCCAAAATCTATACGAGAATCCTGGCCGCAAGACTCGAGTCATATATGCCGGCTATAATCCACAATGACCAGGTCGGCTTCATTTTGGGCAGGCAGGGAGCAGACTCCACCCGGAAAACCCTACACCTAATCCAGGAGGCCCAAACTTCACAGAATAATCCTACGCTACTCTCAATTGATGCTGAGAAGGCATTCGATAGAGTCGACTGGCAATTCCTCGAGGCCACACTACAAAAGATAGGCATAGGCCCTACACTCCGACGAGGAATCAAAGCAATCTATAAGTCTCCAAGAGCATCGGTCTCGGCAAACGCTCAATTCTCCCGATGGTTCCCCCTCAACAGAGGTACAAGACAGGGTTGCCCCCTATCGGCGATACTGTTCGCACTGTCCCTGGAACCTCTCGCCGTAATGCTACGAGCTGACCCCGCAGTGGAAGGAATCCAAGTGAGCGGTAAAGAATATAAGCTAGCCTTGTACGCGGATGACATTTTGCTTCACCTGTCGAACCCAATGTCGTCCGTTCCGAGAGCGATCCAGCTAATAGAAGAGTACGGCGCACTCTCGGGATTTAAAATCAACAAATCCAAATCTACTCTTTTCCCACTCCATGAACCATCATCGGAATACCTGGACACCCTTGCACAACTCGGGCTGATCGTTGGAGGCCCGACATTGAGATACCTGGGAATAAACCTGACGCGACATCTAGATGACCTCTACGAAGCCAATTTTCCCCACCTCCTTAAGGCTCTTAAGACGGACCTCAGGAAATGGAAGCCCCTTACGATATCCTGGATGGGACGGTTGAACGCGATCAAAATGGTGTCGCTGCCACGATTTCTCTATCCCTTTCAGGTCCTACCTATCACAATCCCGGAACACTTTTTCAAGCAAGTCAAAAAGGCCATCCTACACTTCTTGTGGAACGGGAAAAAACCCAGAATCGCCTACGAAGTTCTAATACTACCAAAAGAGCTAGGCGGGGTTGGCTTACCAGACATAGAACGCTACTACCAAGCGACACAGCTCAGGATCTTAATCCCACACCTCCGAGAAAGAAAAGACCTCCAATGGGTCCACCTTGATAACAACGTCTTATACAACGTGACTCTGGCGGAGTGGTTATGGGTCCCCAGGTCGAAACTATCGAGGAAGCTCCGCAACCATCCGATACTAAGCACGCTATGGAACATCTGGAGAAAGGGAAGAGCAATGTTAGGAGTTACCACATGGCCTTCGCCACTGAGCCATCTTTGGTCCCCGGGAATCAGAGAGGAAATCCCGGAACATGCCAGATACCAATCTTGGTTCGATGCCGGCCTTGAGAGGGTCGGACAGCTGTGGAGAAAGGGGAAATTCATCTCGATAACGGAACTCGAGGAGGCCCTTCAAATCCGCCCGATACCAGTCTTCCTGTATCTACGGCTGAAAGGCGTCATATCCAGAAAAGAATGGAAGGAAACCACGCAGAGAGAACTAACACCCTTTGAGACGATCCTCGACACAAATACCACCTTCAAAGGCCTCATAGCGAAAATGTACAGAGCCCTAATCACCAAAGACGATGCACCCAACCATCGTCTGAAAGCAAAATGGGAACGAGACTTTGCCAGAGAGTTCGATCAGCAAGCCTGGAACAAAATATGTGAAACACCAGCCAAAATATCGATTGCGGCCCAGTACAAATTGCATGCCATAAAATTACTACACAGATGGCAATACGATCCGCAAAGACTGTCCAAAATGTTCCAGACCTCCAGCCCGAGATGCTGGCGACGTTGTGGGATGATCGCCGATTACTGGCACATGTGGTGGAACTGCCCCAAGGTCCGCATCTACTGGCAAGAGGTACTGGGATGGATCAAACAGCTGGAAGGCATAAATAGAGAACTGTCACCCCTCCTAATCCTGTTTGGCCTCGCAGAAGAGGACGACGAAATAACAAGAGTGAAAGGTCTGATATCCCCCCTCTTGCTTGCGGCGAGAGCTGCCCTTGTGATAAAATGGAAAGCTCCTCGCTTACCTGATAAGAGGGACTGGATACAAATTGCCACAAATATTTACACCATGGAGAAAGTGACGGCAATATTACACGACAGAGCTGCGCGACAAGAAGAACTCTGGTCCGACTTCATAACCGAATACATCTCGCGCCCAGCCAAGGCAGACTTGACGCAGCAGGAAAACAGCCCTCGGCCCGTGACACCGACCACTGAAAACTAAAAGCCCCCATTCGGACAACCCTTGCATGTCATAGACTACACAGGAGAACTATGATCGTTGGAAGAGCCAAAATGTGCGTCACAGAGCCCTCTACGACTCACAAGGCCAAAGCCCCGAAGGAAGCGGATAAGAGACATGGGGAGAGGGAGGGGGGTGGGAAGGAGGGAGGGAAGGGGGGCTTTTTTTTTTTTTCTTCCTTTTTCTTCATTATTCTCGTTTTCAATCTTCTTTCTGCCTTCTCTTAGAATATGGAGTGTCAAAGTTGATAACAGTTGTTAAGGTGGACACGGAGTCTCTAATTCAGTAGCCCGATATGCACAATGTATAACCACCTGTATGTTCATATTCACTGTTAAAAGCAATAAAAATCAAATTTTAAAAAAAAAAAAGGTGAGGCCGGGTTTGTGCCAGGGTGGGTGGCGGGAGGGGGGGGTAGGGTGGCCAGATGAGGAGGTATTCTGTTTGGAAGGTTTGAGTTTGAGGTAGTGGGTGGCCATCCAGGGAGTGATGGTGGAGAGACAGCCTTTGAGGGTGTGAAGTTGTGAAGGGGATGAGATTTGGAAGTATATTTGCATGTTGTTGGTGCCTTGGGGGAAATGGATGTTGTGTTTGCTAAAGGTCTGCATAAGAACCCTTGTTGGACCTCGTATTTGACCGGGGTGGGGCTGGATCATTAAGGGGGCGTGGAGACAATGTGTATTCTGTCAGCGAGGAAGGAGGTTGAGCAATAGAGGATGGTGCACAAGAGTTTCATCCTGTGGGTAAGGGTCGATGGTGTTGAAGGCTGCAGAGAGGTCGAGGAGTAAGAGTAGTGCTGTGTGTCCTTTGTCTGTGATGTTATGGAGGCCGAAAAGGATGTGAAGTGTAGTAGTCTCAGTGCTGTGGCCGGGAGAAAGTCAGATTGGAAGGGGTTGAGGAGGTTGTTTGTGGTAATGTGTTGCTGGAGATGGGTTGTGACAAAGTGTTCCATGGTTCTGGTGAGGTGCAGCAGGATAGTGATGGTGGAGTAGTTTTTGGGGAGTGTGTGGTTGTGGGATGGATTTGTATAAGGTGGCCCAGTGGTTTCCTAGTGTCCGGCTTTGGTAATGCTTGTTCCCTCCACAGCAGTCCCTCAGCTCTTCTTTGCTGTATCTTCTTCTTTTGGAATCTTGGTTCTTGTCGGAAACCTCCAGAATGACTCCAGACCCTCTCTCCTATCCAAAGGCCAAGATGAGATGCTTCCCCAGTCCACCAATGTGAAGGGTCTGCACCATTAAAATAGGTAGTGGCTGCCCAGCCATGGACAACCAGCTGCCCCACATGTGACCAGCAACACAAATTTGCTGGCTGAAGTGTGGGTTGCGACCAAACAGTGTCTCTCCCAGTTTCAACCAGTTCCAGTCAAACAAAGCACTGACTGAGAATTGAAAGCTGGATTCACGAAAGTGAATTATCTTATTTGGGTTTTTCTAGCCTCAGAGGCAGGAAGACCACCAACAAACTAGATGGCACAAAAGGCAGGATGTGTACAACGAGGAACAGCTGTTTTGACTATATGATACTAAAGATGGCATTGTGGTAATGAAAATGGCGGTCCAACTGTTGCCCTCGTGACCCCCTACCCGACTTGCAGCTCGAAGACAGAGAAATGACAGATGCACATCACTCTTAGGCCCTTCACTGCCATCTTCAATGTAACGCAGATCTGAGAAACGTAATTCCCTTAGACAGCCATTCAAACCATACCCGACTGATGATATGGAGAAGGTGGAGTTATCATCAATCAAACAGGTCAACTGACTATAACTTGGGAAGTTAATTACATCATCCTTGACATCATGGCATAGATGCACATATACATGAAGTACATAAGCTACACTAACATGCATTAGATTATTGTAGATAGACATGAAACAAATGCTTATGACTCATGCAGGTAGATGATGGACAGAAACTGCAAGATGCCAAGAATACATGTATCCTGCTTGCACATGCTTAATTGCAAACTAACATGGAAAGTCATAAGAACAAAGATGAAAGCTATAGGTACACTGAAGTAAATGAGGAAGGTGATACAGACTTTGTATAAATGGAAGGACTGGCAGTCTGAGCTTCCAGCACAGTCACGGTGCACACCCCAGCCAAGGACGAGCAGCGATGGAAGGTTTCCAAGTTCACCAAGGCAACCAGACACCTGCAAGGAATATAGTCTAAATAAAATCCTCATAATGAAAAGCAGCAGAGCTCCATTTCGTGGTCTCTACACATATGACCAGGGAGAACAGGACAATGCCTTTTCACTCATGGTTGATGGAGAGAAGCTGTTCCCATCGAACCAGAGGTGGAAAGATACAAGTGTTGCTCAAAGTTAACAACTGAACTGGAGGCTTAGGTGAACATAGAAGGCAACATGATGGAACACACAGCACCTCTGTGTCCATCCCATCTCCTTGAAAAGGTCCACAGAGCCTGGTAGCACTCCAGGTCCCAAGGCTGAGAAGACACGTTCTGTCCAATCCTCATCTACCTTTCACGTTAAGACATATAATGTTGCAGTGGCCAATAGCTTCTTTACTTTCCTGCAACTTTGTATTTGTTGTAGGTAGAGGTGGTTCTAGGAGAAGGTGCCAGATATGGCAATCCAATGCTCATACTAACCCCTACGCATCGCATATGTAGCTTCACTAAACTTACCAATTGACATCCCTGATAGGTTTTGGGGGATGTAACCTGTTTTTGTGATGTCACTCATGAGTAAAATGGTGTGACATACGTTTGGAGGATGAGAGCTTTGGAAAATGCTATTCTAGTGTGATCCCTGTCATTTTTGTTGGATAATAAAGGCAGTGGGCTCCATTTGAACTCTGGTGGTAGCCGTGCTGGTAAAACCGGCAGGCTGCTGCTGGAGTTGTCATTTTTTCCAGCGCCTGATTTCACTGAATCACCGGAGCATTACAGCCCCGGCGGTCCGTGAAGTCAGGCGCTGCAAAATGTTACTCCCCACTCCCATTGAGTCCCATAGGACTCAATGGGAATGGGGAGGACAAAAGCACCAGCACTGTGTGCAACAATGCCGGTGCTTCCGTAAAAGTCTGTGGGCAGCTGCCGTCCCGCCCACCAGCCTCCCACAGAACTATGAGTTTGCCGGTCCGGTAACAACGTTGCCGGTACGCTTACCGGCACCGTTGTTACCAGACCGGCACACTCGTAGGCCCAGTACATTTTGCCCTATGGTTGAGTCTTCCATTCTTGCAGCTGGGATTTTTGTTGAGGCACAAGTATCCTTTTGCTGGTAATTTAGGTAACGGGTAGAGAGCCCCTGATGCTCCTTTACAAGTGGTAGCAGGAGGTTGGTCGCTAAGACCTTTTGGCATTTAGCCCACCTCGTCCCGCCACATGCCTGAAGGGCTGCGCAGTAACCCATGAGTGCTGATTCTCATGACCATGTGTGGAAAAAGTGAAGAGGTCAACTGGAGCCGCCTTTGAGGAAATTCTTGCCCACTCCCCATGGACACCAAGCAGACCAGAAGGCAGAGTGGTGGATTGTGAGAGAGGCATTGTCCGCAGGGCTTCAGCAGATCGTGGAGTGTAAGTATAGACTCAACTATATAGCAAATATGGGTGAAGGGAAAAGGTTCTGCTTAGTGTTGTGATTCTATGGTTTTGTGTTTTTTGTTTTTATGTAAAGGTTACCAATTCTTTAGGCAGTCAGTATAGGCCGTTAGCTTATATGGTCAGCTTAGTTTACGGATGAAAAAAATATATATATTATAAAAAGATTACCTGTATTCGAGGCGTAAGCTTGGTTTATGGACAAAAAACTATGAATGAAAAAAAAGTATCCCTGTGAGTTAAGCAGTTTAGCTTAGTTCATGGATAATTATGCATGGTTATCTGTGTATAGGTATTAGCAGGAGGAGCTAGCTTATATCACGGAAAGGTGGTTTCCTAATTTTTCTCTTGCAGATGTATCCCCATATGCAGCGGTATGAAAGAGGGACACCCTGTTAAGCAGGAAGACGGCTGTGTGCTGCACCATGTATGTTATTGTGTTTTTTGGTGATCAAAGCGCACCTATATAGTGAAGTATCAAGTTGTTTAGCCTCTGGGCAATTGGTGACGTCACCCTTGATGTTGTTGAATAGGATCGGAGGCATTCAAAAGGTGGTGGACTTCATCTGTCGAACTGTTGCTTGAATCGATGAAAAGAGTTATGCCATTTGGGTGGCTCTCAAGGAGCATATAAGTGGAATTGTGGTTTGAGTATTAAAACCAGTAAAAGCAGCGTGGGCGGTGCACAGAGCATGCTCTTGTTGATGGTGGTGAGCCAGAAAGGCTGATGAAAAGAGTCTTTGTATTGCCATGATCAGGAGAAATGTGATTACGAAGTGGTATTACTTATACAAATTGTGAATTGACAAGGTAAATTGGATGTGTTGAAATCCTGATTTGAGGTCCAATAAGTATTGACGAGTAATGAATAGCATTCCAAAATGAGAGATACACTCATTCAGCATTTGCGGAAGTCCCTCCTGTGATATTGAGACAAAATATGAAAGTATAGGGCGGAATGGACTTGCGATACTGAGGGCAAATTGACAAAGCCATGGCCCAAAGACAGATGTGTGCAGCAGCATATGACCACGTATTTAAATGCCGCCTACAAGGGGAAGAAATTATGTAACTGGTTGGCTATATTAGAGCTATGGAAAATGTTTCAGGGCGAGAAAGGGAACTCGATCCAAAAGCAATGGATGCTGAGTCAATGCAATATGGAAGGTGAACCGCCTTCGACTACCCCTCCTCCTGCTCAAACCTCAGATGCAGACCCAACAGCAGAAAGCCAGGGATTTTACCCCTTAACGGAATTGAAAGCAGCAGCAGGATACACCAATCCTATTTTTGCACCTCCCGCCAGTGGAGTAACTTTTCTGAAAATGTTGGGGGGGACATCACATCTGAAGAAAAGGTGCACCAGCCAAATGAATGGGGACAAAATGGTGTGCCATGAAGGTTGGGGGGGGGACAAACACCCCTGTCCCCCCCTAAAATTACGCCCATGCCTCCCACGTATAACAGCAAAGGCACAATTAGAGGCGCAAAGCAAGCAAATAAAGAAGCGCTGGATAACATCGGTGAATGCAAGGAGCGCAGTGAATTGCAAACAAAACTGAAGGAACATTACTTGGGGAACACTGGATATAGCGGAGGTCATGAGGTGATCGTCCTGCTAAATTAATGGGTAGGTGGACAGGTATTGCTAAAACTGGATAGGAAGGCCACAAGCGAGGTGGGGCATACAGGGAAGGAAGCTTCAAATCGAAAAGATACAGAGGAGAAAGCAAGGAATGGGCAGAAATCATGGAGGAAGTACCGAGAAGAGAAAAGCAAGAGAAGGAGGAACATGACGGGTTGAGAAAAGAACAAGAGCGAGAAGAAGAAAGGCGGGAAGAGGCAAGAGAGAAGATAAGGCAGAAGGAGCTAGAGGAAGCAGCGAGGAGGAAGGCTAAAGAGGAGCAGGAGAGACAGTTACAAATAAAGAGGGAGAAAAGAAGATTGGAAGTCGAGCGACTCATTAAAGAGCACTGATGTCGAGAAGAAGAGGAGGATAGGAGATGTGAGCGGTAAAGAGATGAAAGTAGGGAGGGACGTCTTAAAGGCATGGTCTAGTAAAAATGTTTATTGTCCATACGGGTCGGCCATGTTTTTTTAAGCCTAAGTGGCTCGATTTTAGAAAACTTTCCTATGGACCTTACCCGAGTTTTCGTCCATTAAAAGCACGCGAAAACAAGCACCAGGGAGCTGTCATTTTCTGATAATCCTATCTTTTCCCCGATCGCCCTGGCTGACCTGCTTTTGCGGCACTAAATCAATTCCCCCGCCCCTGAGCCTGTCATCAGCAGACTCGTACCGCCCATTTCCCAATGCCAAAGCACGTCTTGTGTCAACATTCGCTGCGCTTCAGCTAATGACGTGTCGCCATGGAAATGGCAGGACGCCTCTTTCCTCAATAAGTATAAACAGACCGTTTCACAACACACAGCAGCAGATTTTCGATTCCATTCCTCTCTCTGTGTTACTTTGAGTATTCTGTGACTCGTTTCAGTGCTCTGGTCAGCTAACTTCGCCACTTGTAGCCCGTGTGAACAGATACCAGTACCACCGCTATAAATTATTTTAGTTTGGTTAACACACAATGGCTACAATAATGCCCTACATGTAGGAGCCTGAGTATACCGAGGAGGAACTACTGGAAAGGGAAGCATGCGAAAACAATGGGGTTTCGGACGGCAGTTGGCAGGACGAATCAACAGATGAAGAGCCTGGGCCTAGTCGAATGGACGGCGTCTCCACCTGGTGCACATGCAATCGGTGCGAGCTAATGCCAACTGAGGACGAGAACTGCTGCTGCCGAGAAAACTCGGGATGCCTGGCCTACATTTCGGAAGGCGAGCCACGACCGCAATGCATCACCGAGCTGCCAGACTTCAGGGCAGCCTGCCTCACACGGGCCGTGTTGAGAATAATGATGGTGCTTATGCACGAACTTCGCGCAACTGTTCGTCCTCGTAATCCGAGTAACAAGTAAGTATACTCTGCTTGTCATGCCACCCCTATTTCATGTTCTTCTACTATATCCAAAATTACATCTACATATCATTGTAACGCATGTAAGTCGTCCAATAGTGTGCATTGTCTAGATAGCATTTGTCCATGCAGAATGCCATTAGTTACAAGAATTGTCATTGACAACAAACGTTTATTAAACTTATCTTGGTCATTTAAAAACAGTTTGTTTCATTCCTTTTCACAGGTGGTACAAGCTGGTGGCCTATCGTTCCTTTACATGGTGGCTCCACGGGAGGCTTGGACACCGCGTTCGAAGAGTGATACCCGCCTCTGCTGTTCGTGCCATTAGAGAAACGTTCCCGAATGACAGCGGTCAGTACAGGGGATTTTCTCTCGCTGTGCTGCAACCTGACCTGTATAATCTTTAAAGTCTTGTATTTTTGTGTCATGAAAATAAGATACAAAATAAAACACCACATATATTTTAATAACGGTTGTTTCGATTTTTTAAATGAATCAAGTGTGTCTCCATTCAAGGATGGTTGTCAGACATGCTCCGAATGGGTGAAGGTCTGGTCGCTGTGAAGCAGGGTGGTCACTATCTATCTAAGCTAACATAACATATTCTCGATAATGCATGCAATAAATAACACTTGTTCAAAGTCTTTCAGTGGGTTATGTCTCTATAAAAGTCACACATATGTCTATACTAACAATTACCATTGGATTATACAGGCCTTAGGGTCTTGACCACTATAATACACCGGTTGAAGTGTGGGTCTGTGCTCACAAGAATCTCCGGTATGTGGCATTTGTTATTGATAAGCAACGATATACTGATATAAAGGCGGTTCGCGCCAGTGGATGCGCGCTGGCATGGGGGGCTGTCAGGGGCGCGAAAGGCCAAGGTGCCAAACTACATGTACACTTCAAAAGGTATCCCACGCCAAGGGGCCATCGGTCACATGGCCTCCTCAGACCCCGTGTCTCCAGCCAGGCCTCCCCTTGAAGCAGGCCGCCCCCCTAAGACCACGACATACATACGTCATTCATTCACAAACACACCCCTGTTTCTAATACTTTATAAACCACTTGATATGTCTCATGAGAACATCTTTGTGCTTTGCAAGTCAACTCCTGAACGTGTTACTTGGCAACCACTGAGATCTACGCTAATCTGCTCGTCGTCGTGCTATCCGTGAACTTCTGTGACCGCTTAGAGCAAACCCATCAGTGTACTACCTGTGGCCACCCACCTATTCTCCTGCAACATACTGCTCTGCTTGCTGAATCCAACTGTTTGTTGGTCAAGGTAAGGCCATGTATCCTAGTCATATTTCGCAGATTTTTAAATTTCTATCTATTTGCGAGTTGAGTACACAATAGTGCTAGGTTCATTGGTCTCATTGCTATTGACTTGAGTTTCCATTGCTATGCTATCAATAGATCTATTTATTTTCATCTGTGTCTATTGTCATCGAATTGCACCCTTCGGGGGTCCAGTCTATAATGTAAGCATGTTTCCTTCTCGTGCAATGCAGAACATCCAAGGGATGAGTCACATGTTCAGTTTTTAGTCACATCATTTATACATTTCTGCAATTTATGCAAATACTAAGCCGCACATAATGAACTGGTATAGTTCCTGCGACCAAAACAAACCTTGCATTGATAATTGTATGATTCATTTACTTTTGTATCAAATCTTTATTCTTGAAGATTGTATAATAATGTTGATATTTACTTTTCAGATTTATCAACAATGCCTGCCTGTTCGATTAGCGGTTGCCCTTCGAAGACCCATGCGAAATCTGAAGGCACTAAAATGCATGTATTCCCGAAAACTGTTGATCGAATAAGAGAATGGGTCAGACATTGCTGATATCGACTGGATAAACTGGAAAGTAGAGTCCAACAAGTCTTACAGGACAAGAGGGGTGATCGACACCGCATCTGCAGCCGGCACTTTTCCTTGGACATGTACACAACATCTTGGGTAACAAAGAAGAATAAGCGGCGAACGACACGGAAATTGCTCGAAAACGCTATTCCCACTCTATTCGTCCACATTCCGCCACCGGTGAGTCAAGTGCGGTAGTGTGTAGGTATGCGAACGGATTAATTGTTATTGTATGTGTTCTATCCCTTGTAAAAATTTCGATATTGATATGAGTGTATAGTTTTTTGAATAATGACATTTACCAATATATTCTTTTTCGATTTCATAACCCACAAACGCAATGTATATATATGGGAACAGGGAACTGTGCTGTATTGAGCATTTTACGAGTATTCTGTCGCCTTACATGGCTATTTTTAATATTGGCATTTCATTATCAATCATTAATTTACCTTTACAACTTCTTAACTATCCCTTGAATCTGAAGCAAGAACATTCTACATCCTTGACGTGGTCGCAGTTATCAACCACTTCTAGCGCGTATCAGGTAATCTTACTAGGCTAATCCGCTACAGACTTGTTTTATGCATGTCAAGTAATATTTTTATTTTAACGTGTAATCATTTTACCGAATGTTTGGTTAGTGCTTTCCAATTGATATACACCTTAGTTATCGTCCACTGGTGTTTGTTTTTAGTTATAATTAGTGTTATCCATACTAATGCAAGTACTGTCTTTCAGGGAGATGCTGAAGCGTCCGCCACATCTACAACATTTCTAGATGTTCTTCAACAGCAGGAGGTATGGATACTGACAGCTCCATCGAGCGTCATCATCAGAGCTTGAATTCTTGTCGTTTGATTGTTCTACACAATGTTTCATTCGTGGTTAGCCGTTGATATGTACCTGTGCTGTCGACCCCAGGTGTGTGTTATGTTTTCACTATTGTAATCCTCACTAATGCAAGTACTATGTTTCAGGCAGTTGATGGAGCGTCAACCCTTGCACTTGATGCAGAGCCTGACATTCAAGTAATTCCAGGGGAAGTGGAAGCGGGACCATGCGTATACGAATCGGCGCAACAACTTTGGGAAGTGCGCACTACATTTGCAACATCCATAGATATTCTTCAGCAGCACAAGGTATGGATAATGACAGCTCCATCATGCGTGATCATATAACGTGATTCCATTTGCTATACTTTCTTCCCTATTAACGCAAGTGCTGTGTTTCAGGGAGACGACGAAGCTTCCACTACAATCACAACATCCAATTTAGATGATGCAGATGTAAATAAATCGGAGAAAAAGTTGATGAAATGTGATCATATTTAGATTTTCCTTGATTCTTTTGGACAATGCATCATTTGCGGTTATCTCTTTATATGTACCTGTGCGTTCGACCCCAAGTGTGTGTTATGTTTCCAATATTGAAAACCATACTAATCCAAGTACTGTGTTTCAGGGAGACAACGGAGCTTCCACCACAATCACAACATCTCATTTAGATGATGCAGATGTAAAGGAATCGTTGAAATAAGTCGATGAAATGTGATCATGTTTGGATTTTCCTTGATTCTATTGGACAATGCATCATTTGTGGTTATCTCTTTATATGTACCTGTGCCGTTAACCCCAAGTGCGTGTTGTATTTCCAAAATTGAAAAGCATACTAATGCAAGTACTGTGTTTCAGGGAGATGCGGATGCCTCCTCTCCAATACAACCATTCATGGCAGTCCATGCAGAGCCAGAGGTATGGATACTGACAGTTCCATCGAAATAGATCATCACTGGTCGAATACTTGTCGTTTGATTGTTGCACACAATGTTTAAATCGTGTTTGGCTATTGAGATGTACCTGTGTGTTCGTCCTCACGTGTGTTTTATGCTAACAATATTTTGATACATAGTAATGAAAGTACTATGTTTCAGGGAGACGATGGAGCCTCATTCCGTGCTGTCTATGCGGATACAGAAAATATAGTCGTTGCAGCGCAAGAGGAAGGGAGGACATGCGGAAACGAATCGGAGCTACAGCGTGCAGATGTTGAAGGTCGAGTCAGAAAAGTTGCAAAGAAAAAAACCCAAAAAAAGGTTAGTTACAAACAGTTCATAACTTTAAAAAAATGTTTGTGCTGGAGACTATTTTATGTTTTTTTCCAGTCAATTCTACTACACTCCATCTTGTGTTTAAACTGAACATCCCTTTTCCAATCTCTCCTCCAGTTACCCGTGGGTGTCAGAACTATACACACACAGACAGTGAAGCGAATGAGAGATGTGGCTTGCCAGACCGTGTACACTATGGAGGAACTATTAATTGAGGCGAGGCGTGTTCAGGCTCGAGATGCTCATGTCCAATGGCCAGAACATGAATTAACTGTGTTTGGAGACTACAGCAAAGTTGCATTGGACCATAGCTACAGTGCGACCGCACCCCCACAAGAAGATGTTATTGAATGTATTGAAGATAGCTCTGAAGTAGTTGCAGATCAATTTACACAATCTACACCCGCCAAAAATTTGCCACCAAAAAACCTGTCGACATTGTTGTGTTCTCCCATCAATGTTGAAGTAATAGATGTCGAAATGACAGAGAATGAACCAGCCGCAGCATCCATAGATGCATCAGAACTTGATATCAGCGATATTACTTTCCAATGTGTTGAAATCTCCACAACGTCACAGGCTGAAACAACGTTGACGCAGGATGACAGTCTAATGAAAGAGAGCAAATACATTGTATTCGACAGTTGTTTGATGGAAATTATAAGTATGCTGAAATGTGTGCATTCCATTAGAGGGAAAGTATGTGGGAGGCCATTGATTAATGTGACTCGTCAAATAAAAGGCAGTAACGTCAAAATAAATGCCGCCTGTAGATTAAATCATAGGTTCTCATGGTCTGCACAACGATGCTGGGGAAACTGCCAGCAGGCAATCTACTGTGTGCAGCTGCATCACTTTAGTGGCTCCAGTTTTAGAAAGTTAGAGGCTTTCTTTCAGTTTGTGGGACTCCATTTCATTTCTAAAGCGCTGTACTACATATACCAACGTGATTATCTGTTTACGGCCATTAGTGATGCTTGGAAAATTGAACAATTGTCTCTAGCAAGTACATTCGAAGGCAAACGATTCAGGCTAGCCGGCGATGGACAGTGCGACAGCCCTGGATTTTCTGCCAAGTACTGCACCTACCACTTTCAGGACATGGATAGTAAGAAAATTGTGAGTTCAGTGGTTGTGCAGGTAACACAATGTACATCCTCAGTGGCCATGGAGAAACTAGGATTTATAAAATCACTGGAATATCTACAATCAAGGGGAATGCACATCGACCTCATAGCCACGGATAGACACGTTTCAATTGCCAAGACAATGACAGAGCAGTTCCCACATATTAAACATCAATTTGACATATGGCATCTTGCTAAATCAATCAATAAGAAAATCTCGGCTGCAGGGAAAAAAAAGGTTTTGAAAGTATTTTGCAGTGGTCACATTCTATCACCAACCATCTTTGGTGGAGCTCAAAAACTTGTGAGGGGTCAGTGGAAATACTACTTGAAAAATGGCGGTCACTGATGCACCACTGTACCAACGTTCACCGCTGGACAGCAAATGAACATTTCCACCAATGTGAACATGACCCTTTGTCCCCAGAGGAGGCACGGAAGAAGAAGTGGTTGATTCCATCTTCACTGACACACAAAGCCATTGAGAAGATTGTTTTCGACAAAACTCTATCAAGAGATTTGAGAGGACTGACAGAATTCTGTCACACAGGAGATTTGGAGGTGTTCCACAATATGTGCCTAAAGTACAGGCCAAAGCGCTTGCATTTTAGCTTTCGGGGCATGAAACATCGCACTCTACTAGCGGTCTCGGCCCATAACAGCAATGTCGGACGTGAACAATCTAGGACTAGGGGTAAAGTAAGGATGCCTCGCTACACTAAGGTGTTTTCAAAACGAAGTAAGCAATGGGTGATCAAACCAGTCTATGATGAAATGCAGTTCGACTTTGTGAAAGGCCTTATTGTTGCTGTGTTAGAGAAGCAGAGATATGGAATTTTGGACGTTTCTGTGCAGAGCAGTGATCCATTGCCACCGAACATTGCGACTGTGCCATGCCCACCCGAAGCACAGCTGATTGTGAAGTACAAATCCCGGTTTAAATAATTGCAATACGATTGTCTTTTTGTAAATAAATGTTATTGTACAGTGTACCTGTAAACCTAACCCCTACCTTCACCATCATGGGTGGCGAACAAGCTGGGTGTCATCTTTGAATTCTCTCTATTCACCTCACATATGTGTATGTATATATTTTTCTCATGTCTCATCTCATGTAAATGTAAATGCTGCGCACTGTTAACGGAGGGGAGGCTTGCGTATTGCAAATAATAAAACAAACAAACAAACAATAAATCTCACTTTTAACTCAACTCCTGTGGTACTTTATACTTTCCCTGACCTTCCGCAAAAAATTAAATGTCTCAATTTGGGCTGCAAACCTCGCAGACAACGGGGACAAAATTGGGGCACTTAGAACGCACCAGCCAAGCGGGCCGTGGCATTTGGGAGAGAAGCCAGTTCGCATTTGCCCATTGAGGCGCACTACATAGACAGATTCTAAACTTCAAGTTCTCACAGATGCTTATACTACGTGATGTTGCAAATAAAGAATGCAAAGGACAGCGCCCAGATGAGGCCCACAAGTCGCACTGGAAGTATAAGGGTCTATTGTTTTTTGACCTTGAGACAGGGACCATGCCGAAAGAACTACATTTGAAGGGAGTGCGCAATAACGTAAGAGACGATAAGGCAGAAAATTCAGAAACTAGACCGAGTTTCATTTTAGTTCAGTATACGAAAAATCGTTGTCAAGAGCGCGGTCCGTTTTACAGACTGCATTACGAAGAGACACAATGGAAATTTCAAATATAATGTAAGTAAATGTTTACACGCTTTTATACCGGAATGAAGATTTAATGAATGGATGCATGAATAAATGAATGAATGAAGAGCTAGGAAAAGCAAGTAAAACGTGCTCGTAGTGGGCACATGGGCATGCAGGTCCACTGGTCTCACCGATCTCGGTCCTTGGCCCAGCCACTTTTCCCTGCACTGCCTACCTGCACTACGGGACTGTCTCTGTATCCTTCAGCCCCTTCTCCCGGCATTTACCTTGCACTTGCCACCAGCTGGCCCTATTATTTAATTTGTATTCAACTAACCATGTACAGCCCTTCCCCATGCGCGATCAGAAAGACACCTGGCCTAGTAGGATCGTTGTCTGTCTGCCCTTGTTCCCCACCTGCCTCGTCACGCCTAGAAACACTTGAGTATAGGCGCGTTACAAATGCCATATCATATATCATATCATTCCTCACGCATGTAGACTAACTGTCGTTTATCATTCTGTGTTGGCCTCGATTTATCTCGTTACTTTTCGCATTGATTTTAGAGATGAACATACTCCATTGAACTATCCTTGCAAGCAAATAGTTTCTAATCGGCCGTTATAAATAAAATGAGTAATATTAATGAAGTTCGGCTAGCGATACTAATTATAATTTTTTTGTTTTCATAACAGGTATTTGATCCCATTCTGCCACTGCCATCTGTTTGAGACACCGGCGGATGGATTCTTCAGCAGACACCTGCAGCTTCGTGTCAACAACTGGAGCACGATCACCATATTATGGGACGATCGCCAAGGGCCCACATGCCCTTACGCTGTACTAGTGGCTAGAAGCAACATATCAACCTTTAGGCTGGACTAGTGCCTAGTTGATGGAACAGCCTTGCGGTTCACCGTGCTTCCAAAGTGATTCTTTTTACGAAAATGAACACCCTGTGTACCATAAAGGAACAGCGCGTGACTCAAGATGAAACGGAACAGTTATTGCGGATACAGATAAAAGAAAATAAATGGCTTTCGGAGTTCATATGGCAATTGCTGAATATTCACTAAATATTTAATGTCAAATAAATGTACTTTACCAAATGTACCGTGTTGCTGTTTCATTTTAAAGTACAGTTTCATATTCAGAATTGTGGCGCGCTGTGTTGTGAGTTGATCTGTGTTGGTTTCCCGGTTCTGTGTGGAGTCGCGCAGAAGACGACTGGGCGCGTTTGCCTACGCAGCACAGTAACGTCACGGAGAGAGGCGGGGAATATGAATGTTTTGATAATGTCAGGCTCAGGGGCGGGGGAATTGATTTAGTGCCGCAAAAGCAGGTCAGCCAGGGCGATCGGGGAAAAGATACGATTATCAGAAAATGGCGGCTCCCTGGTGCTTGTTTTCGCATGCGTTTAATGGACGAAAACGTGGGTAAGGTCCATAGGAAAGTTTTCTAAAATCGAGCCACTTAGGCTTAAAAAAACATGGCCGACCCGTAGGGACAATAACATTTTTTACTAGACCATGCCTTTAAGAAAGCAGTGGACATTAAGACGGATTTGACATGTCTGAATAACGATGACGGCGAAGGGATACGAAGAAGACTAGGGGAACTTTACAGGAGCAGGAGAGATAGTTTTGTAGAAAAGGAGCTAAGTACCCCCACCCCAATCACTTCGCCCATATTGCCTATCTGCTGGAAACCAGAATATGACACACGTACAAAGCCATTTGAATTACAGATATCAAGGTGAATCCTGGAAGCAAGGTTCCCATTGAGGCAACCATACCCGCATATGAGACAGTATGATGGCTGTCCGAGTGATATCCCGGAAGAAAACAGGACAATTGAATAAACAAAGAAAAATAATGACGTCATACAAATGCAAAGCTGACGTGTATAGAGAAGAGATGCAGAGACCAGAGAATGCAGGCAATTTATAAGGCATCAAGAAAGTACATGACATTTTGGGATCAAGATGAAGAAACTTGTGCTACAGAAATAATGAAGATATCAAGTTATTTCACACGTGTAAATATACAAAGAAATGCAATTAGATGACATGTTCTTAAAGCTAGCTTTTTAGAGAATAGAGTGCGGCATGCGCCAACATGTGTGTGTGTATATATATATATATATATATATATATATATATATATATATATATGTATGTATATATATATATATATATATATATATATATATATATGTATATTCAGTAAAATAAACTTTGTTAAAGGGACGTTATGGTTAAGTTGTGCTACTAAAAACCTAAGAAAAATCACCAGTTATGGTGAGTTAAGCAACCATAACTCACGCCACCATTGTGCACTGCTAAGACTAACACCCAAGACGTGAAAGATGACATCACAAATATCATTGATGACATCACTGATGACATCACGTCTGGCTCCCCCTTATTTCCTTTACTGACATATCTAGGCCACATGGTTTTCTTCAGTAACAGTACGGAACTAAAAATTGAAAACGTACTATATTCATAGACTTATCCTTCAAGCATGTTCTTACAGTAATTCCCTTGGGGTGCAGTCACATCTTATGAAACATATACATAGAGGAAGACACAAGCTTGAAAGACAGAAATCCTTTCTGTGCAAGAAGATAATCAGTACGGTTATCAGCACTTTCTGATAGTTGTATTGTTTTTTTTATTGCTGTACTTTCCCTGTATATGCTCATTTTTGTATACATTGTACTCACACTACTTTCCTTAGAGTCCAGTAAAATCATGTGATACACATACATAGGGTAACTATCAGCTTTGAAACAGAGCAATGATTTCTCTGCATAAAGATAATCAGTTAAGTTATGAACAGTTTCTGCTACTACTGCTGCTTTTTTTCTTACTTCAATTTCCCTGTATATACTCATATTTATATGTGTTGTTATCTCTTTGTGTTTTGTCTGTAATAATGCAATTATGTATTAAGTGGGTTTTATTAGCTACTTGTTACATGTTTCACAGTACGCAAAACTCTAATAAGAAAGCAATTATGATTTCACTATTCAACATGGCAAGATTATGAATATTGCACCTTCATCATGTATGCTGCACACACTGCCTATGTTTCTGCATGAGTAGCTTAGTATACTGGCTAGAACTTCATAATAGAATGCTATTTATATCAATGCATTGCTTAATGCACTAAGTAGCACATTATATTTATTCCAATTATCCTTGAAATCTTTTGATGAACATTATAATAAGAATCCCTTCTACAGAGTTTTCATGAAAAGTAAATGCACATGTGATGTCATCAGTGATGTCATCAATGACATTTATGATGTCATCTTTCATGTCCAGGGTGTTAGTCTTAGCAGTGCACAATGGTGGCGCGAGTTATGGTTGCTTACCTTACCATAACTGGCGAATTCCAAGGGTTTTTCGGTTTTACTTGGAACCATAACATCCCGTTAACAAAGGTTTTTTTAGTGAATTTCATAGGTTATTAGTAGCGCAACTTAACCATAACGTCCCTTTAACAAAGTTTTTTGTATGGAATTTGATAGGTTTTTAGTAGCGCAACTTAACCATAACGTCCCTTTAACACATTTTTTTTACTGAATTTCATAGATTTCTGGTAGTGACACATAACCATAATGTAAACGAACATCTGACTTCATTGTGCACCTTCCGAAGAATGCCACATGAGCATATGCTGGTGCACAGCATGGTGACGTGTCCGAAAACCCGTACACACTTCACAATAAGATCTGTGCCTCGTGGACAGTGTGGAAGTACATTTTGTACTGCTGTAGGAACTTGCAACTTCAACATTTCCCTTCCAAAACTCCAACACCTATTCGTACGCAGCCTTTAACAATCTAGTACACAGTACATACCTTTAGCAAAACTGCTATTTATCTTAAAACAACATCAGCTAAGGGTATCCCTCCTCCCCAAGAAACAGAACCACTGCTGTAATGAAAGAGCATGAGAAACAGTGCCCCTAGCTTACAAATAACACACGCACAACATTTTCCCCGTGCACCTACCCCTCCATATTACTGTTTGGTGCCTCTTTCTTCAGTTCCGTCCGCAACTTTCGTTCTTAGCTATCCTCCCAAAAAAAAGCCATCCATAAACAAAATAAATGTTCCTTTATGATCCACCTTTCACAGGTAAAAAATGGAAGTAAAAATAAAACGCATAGACTCCATCTACTTTACATTTCACAGTAAAGTACATAGACGCAATAAGATTTTCCAACATTTCCATTTGCAGTTTGTGTTAAGCTAATGGGAATATTGCAGAGTTCATCCTCCGTTCCAGGGACTGGAACTGTGGATAAAGGGCCAGCAGGGCAAGTTATCAGCCCAATCGAAGCGAGAGTGCATAACGAGGTCTCTGGATCATTACCCCCCCTTCCACCTCTAAGATGGGGGATGAATGCCATTAACAATCTACATTTGCAAAACAGTAACCCATGCTACTAAAAAAGATGATTTTTTGTCTTAAACCAGGATGCCTCTGGCGTCCCGGTTTAGGAAAGAAAATCCTTTTCCAAGATGGCCACCATAGAAAGGGAAGGTGGGTGTTCTATACAGGGCCCTTCTTTGCTTTCCATTGCAGCCTGCAAAAAGAAAAAAAGGAAACCCTATGACGATATTACCATGAGCACATTTTTCTTCCCTTTCAAATGTATCCTAATGTGCAACAACTTTACCACAAAGCCAGTCCCAGGTGGACATGGCCACTTTAATCCTATGTTTTGTCCCTTCTGGTAATGGCCAGTAGCCACATTGTCCGGATCATGACCTTATACCATGACCCCGACATTCTGCCCACGGCCCATGGCTACAGCCTACCCCTCAGTGACTGAAACTGTACCGCTATTTTTTTTTACCTACATTATGACACTTGGCAAAGAAAGAAAACACTGCCACATCTCCAACACCATGCTTTTCGGTCGTTGCCAATCAGCCTTATGCAAATTTACTGTAAATCCACCCACATTTTTTTTTCTTCAAACTGTCAAAAGAATACACAAATAATTTATCATATTAGGTGTGCACAAAATCCCTACAAACTTTGTAAACTCATTCGCAATCACTAGTCTTGTCCATTGCTGCATCTGCCTAACATAAATTGCCCTAACGTCACTAAATCATATGGCCCCTGGCCCTGACATAACCAACCATAGTGATATTCAACACCTTTTTTGGATGACGTTCCTCTCCAGCGTAGCCAAATGTGCCCATAAGCACCTACGTGCCGTGACGCAGAACCTGAAAATGAACACACAGCGACTTACAATGTAGCACGTCACATTTTGAAATAATAAACTGGTTTTTAAAAGAAAACATTGACACGTTACAATTTGTAAAGTACTTTTATTTGACAATAAACTGTCAGAGAACATCGGACTATTCCCATGTTCAATCAAATAGTAACTTTGTTTCTTCGGTCATCATCGAAAATGTTAATCATGAGGCACACGTTGTTCTTTTCCCATACAAATGGGTCCTGTGCGATCGTCCCACAAAACAGTCACGGTTAGGCAGCCGTTCACGAGTACGTGCATTTGGTGTGCGAAAAATCCATCACTTGGCATCTGGAATCCATGGCAATCGCAGTAAGGCAGGATGTAGCTATTTGGAAAACATAACAGAAAATACGTATCAATACCAACCTTTAGCAAACATTTTCAAAAAAGACAAAAAGAACTTGGAAACTGATACACAAATCGATGTGGTCATACATGACATTTTAAAGAAATATTAGTGTTGAACATGGGTGAATCTAGTGGTAGTCTACAAACGCCGAGAATCTGCACTCTCCATAACAACAAAAAAATGACAACTACACAGAAAGATAGTACTTCAGTTACATTGCCAAAATTAATGTTCAGGTAATAAAAAATTAAATCTCGTTCTGGTGTAGAGTCGTCAAAAGCAAACTTACACAATATTGACCGTCTCCATTGTCTTCGTGAAACTCAGACAGCAATGTGCTTGCACCAAAGAATCTTCATGAACTGATATTACATGTACCGTACAAAAGTTTTGAATGCATAACCTTATCAAATGGTCCTTTTTGCAAACTTTCACTCCTGCATTCTAACTGAATTTTCCCTTTCGCTCAAGGTCAAAAAACAATTGACCCTTATGGGTTCAGTCAGATGCGTGGGCTTACTGAGCTCGCAACCAAAAAAGCAAAGCAAGTGACCTTCACTCAGAATCCAAATACATTTTCACTTTGCAACAACATGTCTCAACGCATTCATGAGAACTGGTACTCCCATACACTTGCAGACCCGCTGTTTCCATCAAACACTGCAGGTGGATGCCTCAGATTTCAAACTCTAGGGTGCCGGTCTGACTGCAATATTATTTTAAATACATTGTAACACAGACACAGTAATTCTTCGCCTGTACTTTATGGACATTATATTGAGCAACAACTTCAACTTTACTGTATGACTTTGGTAGCAAAAAAACACCACTTTTTTACTTCCTGCTGCCACATCCCATCCCAGCCTCATCAACCCCCACCTTCCGAGACAGTATTTCATAAGTTTAACAAGTGCAATGTTGTGTTGTTTTATATGTTTTAGCGGCAATGTCCGCGTAAACCAAAACACGAATGAAAGATGGCGGGCGCATCGAAACAATCTGATGCACTTCACACTCTTAAACATCCAATCAGTGAACGCGTCACATGTCCGCGGACATGACGCTGCCGATTAGCCAATCGGTATCTTGTCTGCGGAGCGAACAGGGAAGTGTGACCGCGGAGCGGACATAGATATCACTAATTTTTTAAGACCTAATTTTTGGTCATTTTAAAGAAAACTACTGGACGAATTCTCACCAAATTTACAAAAGCACGCTTTCTGGACCAAGCACCTGCATCAAATTTGGTTAAAATCCATCCAGCGGTTTGGGCTGTAGGCGTGCACAAACTTTTTCTATGGGAAAAAAAAACGTTTTGGGACCCCCCTATAACTTTTCCCCCCTGGACCAAACCTCACCAAACCTTGCAAAATAATCAGAGTGGGCCATATACTTTTTTTTTTGCAAAGTTTGGTGAGGATTCGTCCAGGGGGAGCGGAGTTATAAGCCGCCCAAAAAGTGCTCTTCCTATGGAAACAGCAACTTAACCATAACTACACAGTCACTAACATGGCCGTGTAATATATATATATATATATATATATATATATATATATATATATATATATATATATATATATATATAGTCAGTAAAAGATGGATGTTCCCACCACGTACGATAGCAGTGCTGAGCAAAAGAAGGAAGGCCGCTTTTTCATTTGTCGCAGTTAGAAAACAAGTGTATTACAGGTCAAAACTCAGAAAGGCAAGGTTGGATGAGCCAAGAAGCCAAGGTCATATCAGACTGGTGAGAGCTGACATTGGGTACAATTCGTGTGAAAGAACGAAGCTGCTGTTCAGAAGGAATAGACAAAATCAAGAAGACGTCAGAAGAATAGCATTTTAATACACTGAAAGCTCGAATTCATGGTTTTTAGTCAAGTGGGGAGAAGAAGCTGGATGAGCATGATGGTCACACCTACGCACGAGGGCAGAGTGTGCCTTCACTCCCCTGAATTCTTCAGTTGCAAAGAACATTTCCATGGACGAGTTCAAAGCTTTAATTGACGGCAGACCACTGGGGTGATGATGGATGGTCATGCTAATTGGTGGGAAGCACGGTTAAGATAAGCTCTCCAGCACCAGGACCCTCAGCCTGCGTGCTGCTAACATAGGTTGGGAAGGTACTGACAGAGGTTAAAAAGTAACCAATGATAGAGGACCGCATGATCAAAGGTCCTATAGTTGTGTAGCCAATTAGACGTTGTATATTTAGTGACGTTCATAGTGACATATATTAGGGAAGGGCTTAGTTGCCCCACCTGATGTTAAGAAGCAAACAACTTTATTTCACTGCCCAAACGATTATGGATTGTATACCTATTTGATTCGTTTCGACCCTATCACATTCACCTGTAGGTTTTGAATTTTTGACATGTAGGATGATGTTAGTGATACACAGGTTAACGTCATCAACGACGAATATGTACTATAAAAATGTGATTTTTGTATGAAATGCTTTGAGATTGTGATGAGAGACGTCTGCTGATGTCCGTTGTACTCCCTGTTTTAGATAATTGATATTACAACAGTTATCCTTTTGCCAATTACCCGAGTTGTTTTGATTATTGATGTTTGAATAATTTCTGCATTCCCATCCATCTCAAGGGTATTGCTATCTCATTTTAAAGGGCTGGGAGATCCAGTTCAGTTTGGCTGCCCCACAAACAAGTAGGGGTACCAAAGGGCCCTCGTTGAGGGGAGAACGCAGTTTTATAGATCAGGCAAAAGAAAAACAACAGGTGAAGCCAATGTTAAGAAGGCCTAGTTTCAAGGACGAAAGAGAAGGGGATAATGACGATATTATTGGGACCATGGGATCAGATGAGGACCAATGGGAAAGCGACGTGGAAGAGGGGGAGCGGCCTCGCTGCCGCTCCAGGGAGGCAAGCCCTGACAGAGACACAGTGGGGGGAGATGGGGCAGACATGGGAAGAGAAGAAAGAGAACCAGAGGGACGACTGGACCACACTAGAGACAGGTCACACAGTGCGGATGAAATTATCCCATATGTGCAGAGGCTTAGAGCCTTGCCAGCACAGAAATGGACAGAGATGTCAAGGGCATTTACAGCCACTAAAGACATAGGGAGGCATGATGGAGAAAATGCACTGACACAGTTTCCATTATTAGAGAAGGGTGGCGGGTGACCCCAGTATATACTGTGGCAACAGATAAATAAGGATAATTGAAGATGTAAGCCACCTTTGTTGACTGCAGGGGCTGGGAAATGGTTTTACGAACTCGAAAAACTGACAGCAGGGACAACACTAGCAATGGGTGACATGAATGGCCTCCCTGCCCCTCTCAAACTTGAGCCAGACTACCTGAAGTTCCTGAAGCAGCTCAAGACTTTCCTTTTCTCCACTGCTTTCTCTCTTTCCCTCCCCTGCTGACCAACTGTCTGCGGCGCCAACTAGTTGCTTGGATGTCCTCAGAGTCTCACTGTGTACCAGGTTCCTCATGATCAGTCTCCCCTGCACTTCCTCTGGGCCTAATTTGCACTTAGGGGCTGTAACTGTAACCTCTACAGTCCCCTGCCTCCTTGCACTTAGCCAGAGCCGTGCTGCCCTGGCTGCACTTACTCAGAGCACTGCTGCCCTGATAGCACTTCCTTCTTCCTTCTCTCTGACACTTCTCCTTCTCCCTTCCCCCTGAACTTGGCGTTGTCGCACTTGCATGATCTGAATGACACAATGCCTAGTAAGATTGCTTGTCTTGTCCTTCATCTGTCTTCCCTCGCTTGTCTTGTCACTCCTAGAAACACTTGTTTACAGGCCCGTTATAAATGACTTATCATATCATGTCATATCATAACATACTTTCAGCCATTCTCTGAGAGGTAGCGGATGATGTTTAGAAAAGAGCAAGTTACCCCCGAGTGACAGCACAAAACACAGCGCACAATGGCACACTGTTTAATTACTGCTGATCAGCTGCATGGCAAGCTGTAAGAGTACAGTATCCAGGTACATCAGACATAAGCGTGATTATGACACGTAAACTGTGAGAGGATGAAGACCTACTTCAATCCATTTGGGAAATTCAAAAGCATTGAATTCTGGAGACGAGGGAACCATGGGATAAACAGTGGGGTTATTTATCACATTTTATGTCAAGGGTTGCCAGAACAGATACAGAAACAGGTGAAGAGTTAGTGGGGATGGAGGCTAAGCCATGGTCAGAAATCCAATTAACTATAGTACACTATTGTCGCTTAATGCAAGAGAATGTGAGAAAGAAGCTTGAGGAGAGAAAGCAGGAGGAAGCGAAGTTAGCGCAGAAATCATTATCAAAATACACAATGGAAGGGGTGATGCTGACGAGTGGAGAGGGAATAGTCACCCAGAATATACAGAATTGACTGCAGGCAATGGGGGAGTTTTCGCAGGAAACCATTGGCCACAGGGACAGGAAGGATGCCCTGGGGAGAGGGTTCGAACATCCAATGCAGCAGGGGACAGATGGATTCAATGGGGGAACGCCAAGACCGATAGGGGGGTCCCACACAATGTCGGCTATGTGGAAGGAGAAGTCACATAGCTCGAATGTGCAGTAGCAGAGGCAGAATGCAACAGAATGGGGGGATGCAGCATCAAAAGACATATAATCATAATTGTTAATATATAACGCGCTTACTACCAACTAGTGGTTTCTAAGCGCAGGATCAGGATTCAAGCCTGTGTTGTGCTGCGTTGTCTTGCTTTCAAGGCTAATGCATTGCTCCTGAGCTATCCTTCCTCTCCAGACAGAACAAGCTGACAACTATGTCCAGGATCACACGGAAATGCAGGAATATGCATCACAACTGACACACACATCAAACATGCAAGTGCAGCCCCACCAGCCCATGACCCAGGAACACATGCAGCCATCTCAACCAGCACAACAAGCACCGACACAACAGAATATTGTAGCAATGACACACACAGACTACACAATGCAGACTCCTGTGTGAAAACTGTTAGGAGTAACTGTAGTGGGGGCAATCCATTCACAGGGACAGGAATGTCATTGTATCTGCAATAGGACAGCCAGAGACAAACCTGATGTGTTAGATCCTATCCGTTTCACCCAACCCGAATGAGGAACCACGTATACCGGTGAAAATAGGTGACAAAACATTCTCCTTTCTCATAGATATGGGGGCGACTCGAGCCTGTATTAGTGAGGGAAAATACCCATTGTCAGGCATTGACATGAATGCGCAGGGATTCTCTGGGGCTACATTTTTGGTTCCTTTTACTAACAAGCTCCCACTTTCCATGGGAGAACATGACCTGACTATGCCATTGTTATACATCCTGTTGCTGCCGGATGCATACAGAGCCTTATCAAGACAACTGACAGGATGATCACTATCCCAGATTGCCTGCAGTGTGCTCCATATGCAATATTCACCATAATGAGTTCATCTGCTTGAGGACAACACTTGTACCCTCGACAGACCTTTCAAATTTAACCATGAGAGGTAACCATTTTTAGATGCAACATTGCTGCTCTATCCTCTTCTTGCCGCTAATGAAGCTAGTACCCAGCAGATTAGAGTGTAATTGGTCCCCTAATGAAGACCTGGTGAAACTACACTGTTACGTCGAAACCGTTCAGTACTGAAATAGCTTTGGTGATGCAATCATGGCCTGTGCAACTACTATCAAGATCCACTCCAAAAAAGACAACATACATATAATTTGTTGAACATTGTATATTAATTGATGTTGTCAGCAAATGTCACCTTTGAGATGTGTGAAAGTATGATTGAAGAAGTATTGCTGTTGAATGAATGAGTGAGGATTGTTGTGTGGGAATGATTGATGTCATTCGCACTTTTATAGATGTAATTGTACCTGCAATTTAATTGTTGTCCTTGTCCTTGATATATTCATGATTGATTTTCATTAATAATTTTTACATCACCCTAAATAAATATTTTCGATACAGATTTATAACATTATGTCCTCTGGATCTATTTCAGCTCACATTGTTATCTTCCCGACAGACCCCAGTTAACATAATGGGTAGGGATATGATGAGCCGACTTAACATGACCATTTCATTCACAGACTAAGGGATAGTGTGCTCAACACCAGGAATTCACTACATGAATGTGAGGGAACTCATTCAGGCATATTGCGAGCAGACTGTACAGAGGGGGCTGCCAGTAGAACTCAAGCTGTTCCAATATGGGGTGGAAGTGCTGATAGCATGGTTTCCAGGGATACAAGGCAGACTATTATGTATACCAAACAAATTCTTGTTTGAACCAGAGATTCCTCTACATGAGAAGGAAGGACAAGTAATACCAACAGAATTGGAAGCGGTCATAGTAAAAGACGAGAGAATAGTGTTGCATGGTCAGGCGATGTGGGACGGTCATGTGGGACAGTGATCGCAGTAGGGAAAGGGCACAGGTTGACCGAAGTGACAGATGAGGAAGATGATTGTTCAGATCATGATACAATGTTCTTCATGAGCATTACACATTGGGTGAGGATACATTACAGGGAAGTGCCACAGAGAATGGTTTTATTGCAGAAGGCACCATCACCATTTCTCGAGGAAGACTTGTGGCATGTGCCCAGTATCCTATGAACCAACAGTCCATATGATGTGCGCCTGTTAAAATGGATAGGAGCTGTCAAAATAAAGCTGAAGCCAGGGGCTATTTCATTGAGGGCAAGACAATATCCCTTATCAAAAGAAGCAGATGAGGGTATTCATGAGACGATCGCTGTGTTAGTAAAGCAAGCTATTCTGGTACCTTCAGAGTCAGTGTAACACAGCTGTATACCCAGTGAAGAAGGCAATAGGGGGATCATGGCATGTTATTCAGGATTTGCATGCTTTAAATCAGACTATCCGCTGGTTCCCAATCCAGCGACAATTCTATGTAGCATCCTGCCGGCAGCTACCCTTTTCACAGTAATAGATTTGAAGAATGCCTTATTTTCTCTACCACTTCATGAAGAATCACAGGACTTGACCTGCTTTCAATATAGAAACTGGAAGTAGAAACACACTAGATTACCACAGGGGATCTGTGAGTCACCCTCTATCTTTAATAGGGTTCTCCAAATGAACCTCTGCAACATACAAATGGAGAGTACCATCATTCAGTATCTAGACGACATTTTGATTTGCAGAATGTTTTAAGAGCAGTGTCGAAATGACTCAGTATACTTGTTGACAGTGTTAGCAGAGAAGGGTTACACAGTAGACAAGGCAAAATTACAATATTGCCAGAAGGAGGTGTTGTACATAGGACATCTGATACTGCAGGAAGGTCGAAGGGTAACTCTAGAAAGGGTGGAGGCGATCTTTGGGACGCCAAGGCCAAAGACAGTGAGAGAAATTCAGCAATTCTTGGGCATTTGTAATTATTGCATAATTATTGGGTATCTGACTACAGCATATAGATGAGACCCTTATTAAGTGGGCTCCGTGAGGCACAGAGACAGTAACTTATTATGGACATACGAAATGACTGAAGCATTCGAAGAGTTGAAGAAGGCAATATGCACAGCTCCAGTGTTAGGAATTCCTGGTTACCATGACAAATTCTATCTTTTCTCGCACTCTAACGGAGGAGTGATGACTGTGGTGCTCACGCAGAAGACAACTGAAGGAAAAAGAAGGAAACAAGCCAATGGATTAATATAGTGGACATTTAAATCCAGTGATTAGGGGACATTACCCTTGAGAACAAACTTCGGCTGCTGCTGCATTCGCAGTAGAAAAATCAGCGAGTATCACAATGGGATGCATCACCATGCTCTACGTGGAGCATGCCCTCTTTGCGATCCTCGAAAAACCCAAAAGCATGTTGGCTACTCAGAGAGCATCTGGATATGAGGTAATTATCTCAAATCCAGGGATAAAGGTAGTAAGGTGAAAAATTGTAAACCCAGCAACATTTTTAGCTGAACCAGTGAAAGAGGGAGACTATGTGCACGACCGGCAAACTTATAATGAGGCCTACTATCTTTTCTTTACACTAGGTATTCATCATGAAAGTAAAGGACGTTTCAAAATACATGATTCCATACATGCACACAACCTTTCAGGAGTACTTTATTAGATTTTTAATTGAATCATCAGAGACTGAACGGATGATCCCGCCTTGATTGTTCTTTCATGCTTTTCTGCTTTACATGGCTCAAACATACCCACAATTGACGTACAGAGACCCATCTATTATAACACCGCTCAGTGATACCCGCATCTGGTTAGTCTGGGAGTGGTTGTTCTATGCAGCACTCTCACAGTATTTTAGACTACGAGCTTAACCTAACACACTAAAACCTTGATCATGCATTTTTGAGACTTTTCAGGTGATTCTTACAGAGCTTGAGAGCAGCACAAAAGGACATTCAGTACTATAAAAAAGAACTATAATTCGAACTGATGTATTGATGTTTTGTGCCTTCTGTTGTCTCTACCTTTTTACCCTTCTTGCATTACGAAGAATTTTATTTTTACATGCTTCGACCGCTACTAATGTGACCCCTATCTATGCTTTTACAGAGGCCATATCTGGACAGATGCCCATAGTTCTAATAACATGTCATGTGGTATAAGCACATGACCAAGGTAGAGAAAGAAACCATGAAGGAGAGCTGTTATGTATGCTCTCCCATCAACTATGCCATGAGTACATCCAGGACATTCATAGCAACTGAAGAGGCATATTTCAAGGGCGACAGGGCACATTAAGATGGAAGTCACGGAAAATGAGCTTGTACGAAGATATCTTGATAGATGACTACTGGAGTACAGACAAAACAATATAATACATCTCTGATGGCCCACACAATGGAGAAGCAAAGATAGTGACACAAAAGAAATTACAATGTCCTTATAAGGGGCAAAGGGAGATAGTAGGAATGTCAGGTTGGTGGGAAAGACCACAGCTATTAGTACATGGTCAAATCTACACAGCAGAAAGTTGAAAACAAGGAGTTGTTGGGAGCAAGCAAACATGCTCCTAACGGTTCCATCAGAGATTGTAAAAAAGGAGAATGACAACTGCCTCAAGGAATGGGAAGCAAGTGCAAAATTGCTCACCTGGGTAGAAAAAATGAAGCAAGTCCTATGCCAATTATTACACCTCAGAATGCTTTATTGTGCTTTCGGAATGATGGTCCAATGAAGGTTGGATAGAATAAGGGATGCAAGCAAATCTCGAAGATAGCAGGGAAGAAGGTTGCTACCGCAGTGCTCATGGATCACTATTGGGCCTGCGGGTCGAAGGCATTCTTGCAGTTGCCACCTGATTGAAGAAGGATATATCCTCTCGTACAGCTGAATACACCAGCATTAGTAGTGCCCCAGAAAAACATACAAGCAGATGGATTTCCCAAGATGGATGCTCATCAAAGGAAGAAGAGATCTGTAGAACTGACAAGATCGAAGGGAGGGAATCATGCATCATCAAAAATGGAAGATGTATTAGACGCAATACCACCAGAACACAAGCTGTTCAGCAGAACTGAAATGTTCTTTGTGTCTATTGTCACAGCAGTTCAAGCAAACGTGAATGTTAAATGGCTCCAGATCATGTGTTGGGAGCTGATGCAGATGATCATTTTGACAGTAAAGGGGTCCAATGCCATCAAGGAAAAGTTGAGAGCTGTCAAGTTAATGGCCCTCCAGAATCAATACGTTCAAGACCTTCTTACCACCATGCAAAAAGGCGTTTGTGCCAAGAATGGGCCTGCTTGTTGTACATTCACACCTGCCCACGATGAAGAGAATGGAACCCTGATAGAGGCCATTACCCAACTCTCAGAGCTACATGCTAAAATGGAAGCAGAGACAAACGCCATAGGGAAGGTCGATAGCGGTTGTCATACATCTCCTCATGGATACTGTCATGGATGGCCAGCGGACTGAAAGTACTGATAGCAGCATTGGTACTAGTGTCATTTGCCTTCTGTGTCATCAGAGTAGCAATATCACAGTGCAGGAAGACCACTGAAAAGACTATTGGGATGAAAGTACTACTAGACTTAGAGACTGAAGAAGACGAAGACAAAGACTAGTAATGCACTGAAATCACAGTTCACACAGTGTCCCCTGTTCCCTGAAGGAACAGTGTTCGAGTTTCCCTTCAACACACGTGACTATTGGGGGAAATGGGTCTGGTGCAACCCTAGTTGAGATTGCAGTTGCCTGACCTGGAGTTTGGACGACCATGCAAAGTATTGAAATTGTATGTGAATAGAGAGAGTCGTCTAGGTAGATTGATTGAAGACAGAGGTCCAAGTGTGACCCTCTTGACCCCTAACCGGCTTGCACCTCGAAGACAGAGAAATGACCGATGCATATCACTCTTAGGCCCTTCATCGCCATCATCGCTGTATCGCAGATGTGAGAATCGTTATTCCCTTAGACAGTCATTCAAACCATACCCGACTCACGATATGGAGGAGGTGGAGTTATCATCAATCGAACAGGTCAACTAACTATGACTCAGAAATATAATGGCATCATCACTGACATCACAACATAGATGCATGTAGACATGAAGTACATAGGCATCCACCCATGAAGCTACACTACCGTACATTAGGTTATTGCAGATAGACATGAAAGAAATGCTTATGTCTCATGCAGGTAGATGACGGACATATATATATATATATATATATATATACATATATATATATATATATATATATATATATATATATATATATATATACATATAGATATATATATAGATATATATATATATATATATATATATATATTTTGTTTTCCTTAATTTTATTGGTTTCAATACAAACCTTTAAAATGTTACACAAAACACACAGCAAAAAACAAAACAAACATCCCTCCCATCCCGTCATTCAATGGTATTACAGCCACCCAATGGTTAACATATGTCTTACCTCCACTTAAATTGAGTCACACTGAAATTGCTCACACAGGTTTAACCTGGCTTCAATTACAGCTAAAAAGGATGTTAGAGGCATTATTAGTTTCATGTCAATACCATTACACATTCTCAACCACCATTCTCCGCACAAAAAGAAGGATGTTCCTCGCTCCATCTTCCCAAGTGAATTGATCACGCATCCTTCAATTTAGGGCAGAACAACACCAAATGTTTGAGTGACTCAACTTCTTTGTCACAAAGTCGGCAAGAAAGGTTCAAGCCTACATTACATGCCCATGTACTTGTCCGCTCTTTGGTTTTCAGAGCATTTAAGCGAAACAGCATGAAAAGTCTTTGCGCTTTGGGATTCAGAAACAAATATAGATATTTTTGAGGACATAGAAACCTCTTGCCTCAACGGGTGAGTTTCCCATCAGTCTAGCAGTGGATCTCTCAGTACACGTAGACTCCCAGTCTGCTCGCCAGATCTTCAATTTTGCCACCGTGGGATTGGAGTGAAGAGTTTCCATGCTGATGTCGTACTCAACTAAAAGCTTTTCGCAGCGTTTTACCCACAAAGAGACAATGTCCGTTCTGTTAGAGGGAACATCATGAAGAATTTGGAATTGAAAGGTTTTCTCACTCGCTTGTGATTTTCAAAATAGGGCCAGCAAATTCCAACTGATCCGAGCGTGCAAAGAAATTAGAGCCAATTCATATCAGTCGGTATGCCGCTTGGTAAGCTTAAAGCTTTAGACCAAAAAGTGTTCTCTAACGATGCCCAGTGATTGCACGAGTAGCCCAAAGCGTTCTCTGCTCCATACATCAGAATAGGCAACACCTTTTGTTCGTAAACATTTCTCAATGGTCGCATTGAGAACTTTCCGAACCTTCTGTGCAGAAGTAGAGCCTGACATGCCAATTGACCGCATTTCCTCTTTGACTCTAGAATCCATGGGGCATCACAAATGCTGGAGTTCAGAATCATGCCAAGATACTTTACACTTTTCAAAATGCGTAATGAATCGTGGCCTAACTTCCATACAAACTTTGGAACTTTTGCAAATTCTGAGGTGACAGGAATCTTACTCATCCATGTTTCCTGGAGACAAACTAGCTGAATATCTTGTAGCCAGTCGTTATTTAACAAGTGGATAAAGCCATGCGTGTTCCATGAGGCAAAAGTGCAGACTTGCGCGGCTCTATCCGTCGGGCGTTAGCTTCGGGGTTTGTAGTTCAACGCTTTTGCGAGCCATTTCCAGTCACGGCTATTTTCCTTAGGTATTGGACTGGTTAACAAAACAGTCGCACTGTCATCCACTTATCTCCGGCTGTTTAAGATGATGCAAATTGTGTCCGTTGGACTGGATCTCAGAACAGAAGCTGGCTCGACAAACGTAACCCTATGTGAGTCCAATGAAATTGGCCCCGCTTGTTGTAAAGACTCACTCATTAAGTTTTGGACTGTTGGCGCCTGGACCACCAGAGAAGTTAGCTGTTTCATCGCCGGTGTAACTAATTTGGCCTCCTGTGTAGCTGAAAATGCCAACCTTACAGACAAGCTCTCTGGAATTTTTATGCTTACACTATCTATTATTTTAAAGATGTCAAATCCCAAGGACAGAATGTCTTCTCCTGCTTCTAGGATTGTGTTTGCAATTATGTTGGATTCAACGTGCAGAACCACCTTGTCATTGCGTGTTTCATCAGGGAATTCGATAATTTTTATGTCCTGGGAACCCAGTGCTCGTAGACGTGGAATGTGATGAAGTAATCTTAAAATATTTGTTTGATTCAAGATTAGCTTGTCGCGTGACTCTAATCTCTCCAATATCAGTTTGACCAACAAAGTGTGATCCAAATGTCGGTCTGCTTCGTGCCCTTTAATATTTTTCTGTCTCTTTCCTGTTACTTTCAGCTGTTGCCTCTCCTCTTTCCATGAGACAACTGAAACCGTTGGCAGAGTTGAAAAACTTGGAGCGATACTGTATCTTTCCAAGCTGACAGAGTAGTGGGCAAGTGGCTTGACTTCAAAATTTCAGGTTCCTTCATTTGTAAATTAGCCATTAACCGATCTCTTTTTTCCTGGAGAGTAGAAAACACAGAGATCGCAGGCGCAAAGTCCCTTTTAGTTAGTAATGCAGCATTTGGGATTATTAAACAGGTTCTGCCCCCTTTAAGAGCTGCAGATCTGTTTTGTTGCACTCGCCTAGCAAGCGGCTGATTCCTTTTGGCATTCACCCAAACGTTTGTTTGTTTGTTTGTTTGTTTTATTTAGTATAGCGCTCCAGACCCAGGGGTAAATGGGCGCTTAAGGATAGGTTACATAATTACAGTAAATAATCAGTTATACAATTGCGGCGTTAAGATGCCAAATATAGAGTATACAGGCAGGCAGTAGGAGCATTTCAAGGTATGTACAATATATACAGTTGGTGCAGGTCTAAGACAATCATCTATTCAAGGTATGTATAGTAAACGCAAGTGGGACTGAGCTTAATTTATCTGGGGGTTTCCTTCTCTAGAAGCCAGCTAATGACTGATCTTCTGAACAGTTGGAAGGATTTGGTCAATTTAATACTCAGTGGCAAGGTGTTCCAGAGTTGAGGGGCAAGGACACTAAAGCTTGAGCCCCCCGCTCTTTTGGCGGAGAATCTGGGCACGGTGAGGCAGAGAGTATTGGATGATCTGGTGAGTCTTGTGTTAGGCTTGAGGGAGAATTTGTTGGTGAGGTACTGGGGGGCAAGGTGATTTTGATTTAGGGCTTTATAGGTGAGGCAGAGGGTTTTCAAGTCGATTTTTTGTTGGATAGATAACCATTTACAAGCTAGTCTTATGTGTGAGATGTGCTCTCTCCTGGGAATGTTTAGAGCTGCTCTCAGCGCATTATTCTGGAGGATCTGAAGTTTCTTGATTATAGCTTGGTTGGCACCAAGGTAGAGACTGTTGCAATAATCGAGCTTAGATTGTATGAGGGCCCTCGCCAGAATGAGGCAGCTGTTTGTAGATAGAAAGGGTTTACAAGCCCTAATTAATTTCCCCGTGTAGGCGGTAGCTGAGGCGGTCATATTAACTTGTTTGGAGAGGTTGGTATTGGCGTCTAGGTAGAAGCCTAGGGTTTTCACATGGTTTACAACTGGAATGATGTTGCCATCTATGATGAATTTGGAGTAGTCAGGGCTGAGTTTCTGTAGGTTATTGGGGGAGCCGACCAAGAGGAGCTCGGTCTTCTCATCATTCAGGCAGAGGCCGTGTATGGCCATCCATGCCTGAATGATGGCGAAGATTTCGTTGATCCTGGTGGCGTCAGTGTTGTAGTTGCCAGTGATGGTGAGGAGTATCTGGGTGTCATCCGCGTAGTTAGTGTAGGTGACACCCAGATGGTCCAATTTGTCAAAGAGGGGTTTGGTAAAGATATTGTAGAGGGTAGGGGAGACGCAGGACCCTTGTGGGACACCGCATGTGATGGGGATGGGGTCTGCTGCAGCCAAAGATGAAAAAACCCTCATGGTTCTGTTGGCTAGGAAAGATTGTATCCAAGTGACAGCAGAGTGTGAGAAGTGGGCAGCAGATGAAAGGTGGTTACAGAGTATTTTGTGGTCAACCAGGTCAAAGGCTGCTGAGAGGTCTAGGAGGAGTAGGATGGCTGCTTTGTTGTTGTCCTTGATGCCATCAATCTGGCTTTTGAGGTCAACGAGGGCTGTTTCTGTTCCGTGTTGAGGACGAAAGCCAGATTGACGCAGGCCTAACAGTTGATTGGTCTCCAGGTAATCTTGGATTTGCAGGTAGGCGACTCTGTCGAGGATTTTTAGCAGGAAAGGGACCGTAGTGATGGGTCTGTAATTGGTGGGTATGGCCGGGTCGAGAGATTGTTTTTTTAAGAGGGGCAGAACCCAGGACTGTTTCAGGTTGTTAGGTACAGAATTGGTTGAGAATGAAAGGTTTATTAGTTTGGAGATGAAGGGGGCTAGGTCTCGTGCAGCATCTTTGATGATCTGGGCGGGGCAGCTGTCCCCTTTACAATTAGAAGGTTTGAGGGATGCTATGATTTTTTGGATTTCAGGAATAGTAACCGGTTTGAAAGTGAAGCCAGAGGTGATATGGGTCGGGGTGGTCTCTGAACCCCTTGCAGGGCTAACCTCACGCTGTGTTTTGGGCAAAGCCGTTGCTCCTGTCATGTTAGACTCATCTGCTTGTGGCGTAGCTGGAACGCTTTCTCCGCAGTGAAAGTCCTCACATACAGACAGTTCAATGAGCTCATCTTGGGCTGCCTTTGCGGCCTCGTCAATCTGGCTTGCTCCCTCTTGAAGAGAGATGACCATTGGGACAACAGGCAGCGTGTTGCTTTCCTTTGTTGATGCACGTGATTGCAACCGTGTATTGATTGCATTGTCTACAATCTGTAGCACGTTAATATTTCTAATATTTATGGGCACATCTTTGATGATTCTTCTTTCACCCTGGCAGGTTTTTTTGCTTCTTTGCTTGCAGTGGTTGTAGGTTCTTCATTTCCGCATTTTTTAGTTGGGCGACTTCCGGGCCACTAAAAATGGGAAACAAACCTGCTAACTTTGCAACTTTAACAGCCACAGCTTTATTGACAATAACCAGTTCGGGAACTGATGTTTGAGGGGCCGAGCCGGTCGCAATTTGAACATCTAGCTGTGCAAGTTTTGCTAAGCTTCTCGATTGAAGAAAAGCTGTATTAAATGAGGTTTCTGCTAAGGGTTCCAGTGTGATATTCTCACAGGGTAAGACCCTGGTGCTTAGGGGTCCTGACAAAGCAAATGCCAAGGGACCGATTTGTCCATCTCCTACGGGCTCAATGGGGCGTTTGGGAGCCAATAGAGTGCTTTCCGGGACACTGGCCATCTGGCCACGGTTGCGTGCAGGTAGAGTTGGCTGAGGTTTTGCTACTTCATCCTCTGCTACCACTGCACTAGATGGCAAAAGAGACGATACCATCGGCTGTCACAGAGGCTCAGTTGATGGTATATGAGGAGCGTTTAAAAATGCGGACTGCTCACATCCTCCTATGCCCATATGGGATTTGCGAAAGAGGGCCAGTGCCTCCTTTGCCACTTCGGCAAAAAGCTTTTTCTCAATCGTGTCATTGCGTTTTAGATCATTTGCCGAGGCGAGGGCTGCCAACAATTTGTGTGTTACTTCATCTTGTTTATTGCTATGCACACTGATCAGTTCCTCTAAATGCAGTTTTGAATTCATTAAGGCTACTAATGACGTTACATCCTTCATGTTGTCATTTATCGTTTCATAAAGTTTAGTAAAGTGTGCCAGTGAGATTGCCATCGCAGACATCAAGGGCACTTGTAAATCATTTTATAGGGACATGCGCACATGGGGCCACACGAGCACCCTTATCGTTCCTTGACACATCAGTTGCACATGCCGCATGGGCCATAGCAGTACATGCTCTTCTTACTTTAGGGAATGGGCGATCCAAAAAGGATGAATCCCTAGATGACGATTCGTCTGATGTATCATTGGTATTTAAGTGCTCAAGCAATTTTTTTGGCCGACAAGGACTCGAATGCTGATTTACAGTGGTATAAGATACCAACCTTTTCTGTGATTCCAGCACATTTCCAACTGATGTTTGAGATGAGTCCCCACCGGACACAGCTTCTGTCGTTCTTGCACATTTGTAATTCACTGACCCCCGGATGTCTTGATTGGCATCAGTCAGTTTGTTACAATTTCTTTTCAGAGACATTTTTGTCATCACATCATTTTCGAGGATGGGGGATTTAAGCTGTTTACTTGAGCGTGCTTTGTTTATCGTGATTAGATTTTGTAGGACATTTGTTACAACTTCCAATGAATTTCTCCTATTAGGATAAGACAAACCCACCAATTCATCAGCCTGACAATTGCCACTTAGCGGTGCAGAAGACTCTACAATAGATGCAACATGATCATTGAGGGGCATTCTGTTCGGGGCTGTACAAAAATCCGAAGAAGGAACAAATGCAAACACCTCATCATGTTGTTGCAGCTCAAAGAACTTTTCTGTAGTGAGAGCAACTTTACTTGATGCCAAAGAAGCTTTATTGCTTACCTCCCACTCTTCTCTTTGGAGCGCTCTTGGGCCATTGCCTCCACTCACTGGATTGATTACACAACATGGCGCCTGGTCCACGGGCGGTGCAAGCAACTGGGGGGGCACACCACATGTCCATCCAAACACCCACCCACCCGATCCAGCTGCACCTCGGCGACTCCTTCGCCGGCATCCCGTGAGTAGACTGCCTCGAAGCCCCGCCCCTGAGCGTCATCTGCCGTGACCGCAAAGGCTGCCGCAGCAACAGACACAGAGGCTGGCGGGGAACGAGGGGCTGCCGCACGCGCAATGGGTTGCAGAGATAGCACAGCGATCCGCGAGGGCCCCACGCCTCCACACGACCTGGCTGCCCCCACACCACGCGGCCCCAGAAGCGGGCGATCCCCGCCTCCACCGTAAATCCGACAGCAGCATCAAACAGACTGGGGACTATTGGGGGCAAGTAGAGCATTGGGAGCACGGTTGCAGTGTCTTGCCAGTGGGATCCATGCCGGGGGTTACCTGAATTAATGAGTCATCTAGGATGAACACCACAGTTCCTGTTGACTCAGACTCACCTTTAGTCTCGGGTGTGTATAAGTCCTCCGTTACAAAGGCACACAAAAAGTACTGGCTTACATGTTGTTGTCTGGAGAATTTTGCCATCCACTCTTCTTGCCTGCTGGAGTGTTTTATTTAGGCTCTGGTCCTTGATGATGACATAACAGGATCCATTTCGCTGGACCTCATTGGAGTGTGTACTCCTCACTGGCGCGTACGCCACTCGCCAAACAGCCAAACAGTGTAAGCTTGCCCTTGCTCCTCAGGGCTTACGCCGCAAGGGCATAGGAGGCGGCCTTTTATGGGCTGACTCACTAGGAGTCTTAAAGGCACACGCACCTTCAGGCACCTCCAGGTACCAGGTACCACAGAATAGAACACAGGAAACACAGGAAGCTCACTGGTAGAGGGTTAGAGGGTAAGCACAGACCTCCACTCGCCACAGCCAAACAGTGTCAACTCACCCTTGCTCCTCAGGGCTTAACTATATATATATATCCTTTTCCAAAGCAGAAACCGCAAGGTGCAAGAATACATGTATCCTGCTTGCACATGCTTAATTGCAAACTTACATGGAAAGTCATAAGAACAAAGATGGAAACTATAGGTACACTGAAGTGAATGAGGAAGGGGATACAGCCTTTGAATAAATGGAAGGACTAGCAGCCTGATTCAGCCAAAGGCAGACAGACAGAGCTTTCAGCACAGACACAGTGCACACCCCAGCCAAGAACGAGCAGCGATGGAAGGTTTCCAGGTTCACCAAGGCAACTAGACACCTGCAAGGAATATAGTCCTCATAATGAAAAGCAGCAGAGCTCTGTTTCGTGGTCTCTACACATGTGACCAGGGAGAACAGGACGATGCCTATTCACTCAAGGTTGATGGAGAGAAGCTGTTGCCATTGAACCAGAGGTGGAAAGATACAAGTGTTGCTCAAAGTTAACAACTGAATGTACTCTCTAAGGCTTAGGTGAACACAGATGGCAACATGATGGAACACACAACACCTATGTGTTCATTCCCATCGTCTTGAAAAGGTCCACCCATCCAAGTAGCAGTCCAGGGTTCCAAGGCTGGGAAGACAAGTTCTGTCCAATCCTCAGCCACCTTTCACAGTAAGACATATAATGTTGGAGTGGCCAAAAGCTTCTTTACTTTCCCCGCAACTTTGTATTTGTTGTGGGTAGAGGTGATCCTAGGAGGAGCCACCAGATATGGCGATCCAATAATCATACTAACCCCTATACATTGCATATGTAGCTTCCCCAAACTGACTAATTGACATCCCTGATAGGTTTTTGGGGGACGTAACCTGTTTTCGTGATGTCACTCTTGAGTAAAACAGTGTGAAACATGTTTGGAGGACGAAAGCGCTGGAAAACGCTATGCTATTCTAGTGTGATCCCTGTCATTTTTGTTGGATAATAAAGACAGTACATTTTGCCCTATGGTTGAGTCTTGCGTTCTTGCGGCGGGGATTTTTGTTGGGGCCCGAGTATCCTTTTGCTGGAAATTGGGGTTACTGCTACAGAGCCCTTGCCACTCCTTTACAGTACAAAAAAAAAGAGGGTGCACTGTACGGCACTGGAAAAAATGTAAAACATGGTTCACTGCTATTAAACTGTCCTGTGCACATCTGAAATGTACTAAAATGTTGTGAGATAACAATGGACACACAGTGTCCCTGTAACACTCCACTGAGGGTAGCGTGTGTGACAAAGTAAAAAAAGAAACAGGAAAAAGAAGCTGAGGCAAACATAAACATGGACATAAGATCTCCCTGTAACACTCCAATCACTGAAGATGGCAAGTGCCACAAAGTAAATAAAAACAGGAAAAAGAAAATGGGGGGAAAACTCTCCCTTCACTGGCAAAGTTATCGAGTGATCAGTGCCTTCAAACAAATGAGCTAAGCAGGCGAGAAAGTGTAAAAAGACCTCACTCACCCCAAAAGCATCCACAACAAATGAGCTGTGCAGGTAAGGCTAAGAAGGCCTCTCTCACCTCAATAGAATCCAGGATACAAAATCAATGACAGATATGAAGAGGGTTCCATTGAAATCAATGGAGGGAAAGTTGCAAAAAGGAAACAAGTCTCTAGCATTGGTGATTGAGCTTGCTTTGCTGGGGAGATGGCTTATGCGTGTCCCCTATCATGTTTCAAGGTACCATTTCCGCTTCTCTCAGGGTTTGCATTGTAGTGCCAGTGCGTGTGAGTGCCCTTCGATATTTTGTTTCTGTGATGTTCACCTGGGTGTTTAGGTGCTCTCCTTTCGTTCTCCTTAATAGATTCCTGTCTCTGGGCTGCAGGTGTGTAGCGGGCTATGGTGATTTGAGCTGCGTTGAGGTCTTTGCTGAGTTGGTCGAGAAGATTTTGTTGCGGGTTTGCTTTAGTTCCAAGCCTGCCGTCATCTCAGGTTTAGATGCATATGTCGCTAAGGTTATGCCTGCTTCTGGCATGGGCAGCAGGGAAGCCTTTGCTTGGCTTCTGTTGTGTGTCCTCTGCACTGCAATTTGCCTCTGAGCTGGAATGGGATTGCAGCATCCCTGCATGCTTGCTTGTGGACTTCTTGTCCTTTTGTCATTGTGATCTCATTGTCAATGGATGCAGTGAGATGAGGAGGATATTTGGTCTGGATAAGCCAGGTGGGCTCACCTCATCCCTTACCCGGATGTTGTTTGCGGGTGCTTATAGGCGCCCTGTAGATGTTGGAGTCCGGAAGCATAGGGGTGCTCTTGCCACTCCTCTTTTGGGTTTGCGCTGTGAAACTCCGGGTTACTCTGGTTTCCATCCGATTGATGTGATCCCTGCTTGTTTGTTAATGCTTTGATTTAGTGATCTTAACCCTGTTGTGATCTTTTACATGTGGCCCTTGGCTTGCAGCTTACCAAGGGCAGTGGGGACACGTGAAAACAGCTGAATCACAGTGGAGGTCCCCTGGGGCGCCTTGACGCCTATCTTGCTGCATGCATTCGTAGTCTCCTAGGCAGCAGTTGCATACCCTAAGGTTGAAGTACAGTGGTGTGCATTATGCTTTCCATTTAAGGAGCAAGTGTGGGGTTCTTACTCCTGTGATGTGTTATCGGGGGTTGCTTGTACAGTGAAATAACAGAGTTTGGGGGTGGGGGGCGGATGACAGAAGCTTGGCTGTGCCTTTAGTTGTGCAGTGTGGCCCAAGTAAAGCTAGGTTATTTGATGCGATTGAGTGTAGTGTACCATACCCTGGGGTTTTTCAGTGTGGTGTCTATGAATCTCTTCAGCTCTGGCCTTTCTCACCGGTGCCCAAGCTACAGCCTATTCCTGCATGCATGCCCTTATTTCTATGTGTGCGCGAAGTTAGGCCTTGATTCCAATATGGCTGCTACTTTGCTAGAACACTATTGCACACTTCCAGGCCTCTGCCTCATCTGAAAGTGGTGGGGGTCTGGGACAATCGTCCCCCCTTCCTAACACAAGGCCTAGCTGCGGGTAGCCAAGAAGACAATGAGCAGAACTAAACAGCAATACTGCTTCTAAGTGTGGTGTGTTATCAAGCGTGGCTTAGCTAGGGGTGGACAGGGGAACACAGTGTGCAAGACTTAAGAGAACTGCTGTCTGTAAGATCTCTGCGGGTGTAGCCAAGACCTGCAGGTAGATATTTTGAATCTTGACTGGATCATAATGTCATCCCTTTGTAGTTTAAGAAATTGAGTATCAGTGTGCAGGGCCAGAAACCTCTTAATGGAGCCCTTAGAGCCAGGTATGTTTGTAGTATGCACTGCAAAAGGGACCACCACACAAAAGTAACCTTGATCCACCCTGAGCACCTTTCTATCAGCACAGGGATCCCTTCCTTGGTGCTTCCGAAACCTCCTTTTCCCTATCCATGGATGGTAGGCCCAGAGGTCGCCATACAGTATCTACCCATTTCCCCTCACCCACCTCAAAGAGGGCCATCTAGGAGGAATGCATTTAAAAGAAATTCCAAGGACAACTCGCTGAATTTGCACCTACTGGTTTCAATGGAGAAGAAATGTAAAAATACAATGTTAAACAGTAAGAGGAAAATGACATGAAAAGAGCGGGATACATGAAGAGGAAAAGGTGAGCGAGGGGAGGGTTAAGTCAGCATAGATTACATTGGGTAATGGGAAATTCCCCCAATTTTGCAATACAGGGTGGAAAGTAGTTAGAATAGGGGAAACATTCAAATCAATCCCCAAAATGTTATGAGATGGCATAAAGTGAAATGGTCAAAAAAAGCCATGTTGGCTTGCAATTGGTTGACTGCAATTAGTTGGGAGTGAGGTGTGTTGATTTGTAATCAGATTGCTGCAATGAGTTGAGTGTGGGGTGCATTGGCTTACATTGGGTTGGTTACAATTAGCTGGGAGTCAGGTGTGTTGGCTTGCAATGCAATTGCTGTAAAGAGTTGGGAGTAACGTGTGTTGGCTTGCAATGAGATGGATGCAATGAGCTTGGAATGAGGTGAGTTGACTTGCAATAATGTGGCTGCAGTGCGCTGTCGGTGAGGTGCGTTGACCTGCAGCGAGATAGTTGTAATGAGTTGTGACTGGTGTGTGTTGACTTGCAATAAGATGGCTGCGATAAGTTGGTAGTCAGGTGAGTTGACAATGAAATAGCTGCAATGAGTTGGGAGTGAGTTGCATTGATCTGCAATGAGATGGTTGCAATGAGTTAGGAATGAGGTGCGTTGGCTTGCAATGCGGAGGCTACAATGAGTTGGAGGATGTGAGTTGGCTTGCAGTAAGATGGTTGAAATTAGTTGGGAGTGAGGTATGCTGCCTTGCAAGGAGATGGCTGCACTGAGATGGGAGTTAGGTGTGTTGGCTTGCAATGGAATTGCTGCAAAGAGTTGGAAGTGAGGTGAGTTGACCTGCAACAAGATGGCTGCAATGCATTAGAAGTGAGGTGAGCTGGCTTGCAGTAGGATGGCTTCAATGAGTTGGGAGTGAATGGGTTTGGCTAGCAGTAGGATGCTGCAATGAGTTGGGAATGAGGTGAGTTGGCTTGCAGTAGGATGGCTGCAATGAGTTAAGAGTGATGTGAATTGGCTTGAAGTAGGATGGCTGCAATGAGTTGGGCATGAGGTGAGTTGGCTAGCAGTAGGATGGGTGCAATGAGTTGTGTGTGGTGTGTTGGCTAGCAGTAGGATGGCTGCAATGAGTTGGGAGTGAGGTGAGTTGGCTTGCAGTAGTATGGCTGCAATGAGTTGGGACGGAGGTGAGTTGGCTTGCAGTAGGATGGCTGCCATGAGTTGGACTGAGGTGAGTTGGCTTGCAGTAGGGTGGCTGCAATGATTTGACAGTGAGATATGTTGGCTTGCAATCAGATGCCATATATCCCTTCCATACACTACATTATTGTGCTCCCATCTATCCATATTGGGGCACAGAAGAGGGAGCAGACAAAACTAAGACAAGCGGCCTGGAAGTGTGGAAGTTGCAAAGTAGCGACTATGGTCCAGATTCACAAACATTTGCATTGTATCAAAACACGAGAGACCTGTGAGCATCTGAGATGTGTTCCTGCTTTCACAGAACATATTCACAGAGCACACAACTGGAACAAATCCTGAGATGCCCTTGAGAAAATCTTTGCAAGTCCCATCTGCACAGGCAGCTGCAGATGACCTCCAGTGGTAAGCGTTGTGATCCATGTGGGGAAAGTTTGGAATTGAAAATGTATGTACTCCTCTTGCACATCACTGAATTATAATAATAGTGAGGAGATACTGCAAACTGCCATCTTTAAATACTGTTTCTTGCTGGTGCAAAGTGAGGCTTTAGGCTTAACTGTGCATGTCTTCACGATGACGGCTCTTCGTCTAGTGTGTAGCTATGCTCGCATTCACATTTCTCACTTCTGACGTGTTTCCCTTTTGGCATATATAAGTGTGTTTTAGGCTCCCGCTTTCCTAGGAAAAGCAGCTTTAGCAGACTGAAGTCATACTGTAAGTGTTCTCGTCTGCCTTGAAGCGTGTGTGAATCGTTGAGGAGTATGTTTCATTAAATCTATCACTTTATGCTGTCCTCCCTGATAACAATGTCTAACATGTAGGAACGCAGCTGGTATCAAAGACTTGTATAGTGGGGCCTTGTTCCCTGCTTGCAACATTGTTTCAGTATGATTCCTTGCCTTGCCTGGACCACCCCTTTCACTGTAATGCAGGTGCTCCTTTGGGTATAAGAGAACGGTTCACGGAAGGAGGGGGGTTCTCACTTGCACCGAAGTTGCGTACTATCATTGGTTTGTTTTGTCATGCTGTCTGCTTTTACTAATAAATTGTTCACCAATGCATTGGAATAGTCAGTGGTAATTTTTCCACAACACTCAGCAGAAGGACGCAGGTGAGGACCAGACATACTCACATGCATCGTCCAATTATCCAGTGCAGATCTGTGTGAATCAAGCCTTATATTTGGTGTCTCCTGCATTCCTCCTGTGCTGCTCACAAAAAATATGCATGTTAAAAAGGTGTTGCCAGACAAGGACCCCGCTAAAGTTGTGGGAAAGTATTGTTTGCGACGCTGCGCACCACCCAAACTCCCCTCATGAAAGTTCTGGTGATGGTGTGTAGTAATGCGCAGACAGGGCCGATGCATCGGGATTGTGGGGGTTCATTTCAACATGATGTGTGGGGGCCCTCTACCTACAGATGGGACGGTCTTATGCACCCCGAAGTGCTTACATTATAATGGAGACAGAGTGGTGAGGTGTTAAAAACTGCCTATTATCACAGGAGAGGCAGCCACTGGGGAGCTGAAACACTAAATGTCAGCTGAAAAGCTGTATATCACCTTGCTGATAAAGAACATTGGTGCAGGCAAAACCAGAGTAAATACTCATGGAGGGAATAAGAACGGATACTGTGAGAGGCCGAGTTGACAGCGTGAGTATTCCAGCACAGGCAGCCTGTAATGTGCACGCTTCAAAGAGCTTTATTCATTTCCTGATTTAAAGAAGATGTTGCTGTGTCATAACAGTGCACCCATGCTCATACTGGCCTATAGGGCAATAGGGCAATGCCCGAACCAAAAAATGCAAAATGCTAGTGTGGGCCCTTTTTTTGGTCGAAGTGGCCCACTTTTCTGGCCCATGTTGGCCAGTTTGATGAGTTACCTCACCATGCGGCTAGTAGTTTGACCAGTGTTACTGAATATTCTTTAAAATGTACAATTTGCATCACTCTTGGGTACTACTCAAACAGTCTGTCACAAAAGGATTGAATTGCCTTTTGCAACGGTGGGCTACGTTTTCATTGGTGCCCGTGACAATTTCATGGCCCAGTCGGACCCTGGCTGCCACCCAACTCGTGGCCCCTTCGAGGTTTGGGGCCCCTTTCAATGGAAAACGTTGAAAGGCCCTGACAACGTCCCTGCGCACAGGTTGACGACTGAAAGGCCCCCTTGAGCACAGGAATACCAACCACCATCACCACACAGTGACTGGACCGGGGCAAATAGACAGAAAAGGACAACTCCAGAAAACAAGACAAAAGAAATTCGTGGAGAAGAGGGTCACACAAGGAAGGAGTAACAGCAGAGGGAGTCACGGTTAGGAGGATTGTGGAAGGGAGCGAACATTGGGAGTGTCACGTGAGCATTGTCCTCCAGCCCAGGAATACATCGTGACTTTGTAAAAGTGCACGGATCTCCGAAATGCGTCTGCTTATGTCACTTCCCATCCCCCACATTTGGTAATTATGTTACCAGCATGCATCCAATCAGAATGACTAATTTTGGGGGGTATGGTGGCTACCAGCAGAAAACGTGTGAAGCCATGGCTAGAGCGGTACTTGAAATGCTAGTAAACATTGTCCATGTCGTTTTATATCGTCTAGTAGAGAGATGTTGGCCCAGTCAGTTTGGGTTGCTGGGCAGCGGGGACGAGTGGTGTATAAGGTCTGCTAAGCTGTGGCACTGGCAGTACCCCAGATGGGGCACCCGGAAGCAGCAGCTCCTTTGGGCGCACGTGCTGCCTGCCTGACAGTCGATGGACCCAATGGACTCAGACTGAGGTGTCAATGAGAGGACCCCAAATGGAGGCCCTGGGGAAGGAGTGGTACTCAACCGATCAGAAAAGGTACATCTCTGAGGTGTCCTCCCCCGATCCCTGCCCCACACACACACTTGATGACAAGTGAACGCTGTGTTCATGGGTTGGGGGCATTTCCGCCACAGTTTGACCCCCCTACCCACCATTACAATAGTAACAGGCACACTACTTTTTTTTGTATTTCAAGCAAAGTTGCTGCCTCGTTCTTGCATAACTATTTTTTTTAATATCCACGCTTCTCCTCTGTGTGCACGTAAACTATACTGGGGTGCGACTAGCCGGAGTGGAAAAGTGGTGTGGGCATCCGGACTCTCGCCACAGTAAAGAGATATAATTATAAAAAAAGTGTAACAGGAAATCTAGGGACTGCGTCGATAAAGAAACCCGAGGGGGTGTCGCGGAACCACGGCTACGCAAGAGTGAAAAGAGGCGGGAGTGACGCAGGGGACGTGGGGGGCACATAAGCCTCCCCCGCCGCGCGCGCACACACACAATCCTTGTAAACACACGGTCGAGACAATGCCACTGTCGCCCCGACAACCAGCGCCAAACAAAATAGACACACGCTGCTGGCTGTCACTGGAGGCCCACACCTGCGAAGAAGAACGGGGGGAGGGGGGGCGTCCTTCTCATCAGTGCTCGGAGCAGCCACAGTAGGCGCAGCAGGACTGAGCAGTGAGCATAGCAGCCGAGGAAGTAGTTGCATCCTCAGGCAGGGACGAGCGCAGGCTAGCTTGCTCCAGCAGGGAGAGGAGCATGCGCATGCGCACACGAGCTTACCCTGGCAGTGCCGACATAGGCTCCCCCCTGCTCTTATACCTGACACCTGTTACCGGTGATAATGAAATGATAGTACAGACCATATTTTTGCTTTGTGGAAAGATTGTGGCCGTAGGCCCTTTTATTTTCTACAAAAAATAATGCCACACAATAATCATGACAGCCAAACATCATTAATAATCGCTTTTGGGCACATCGTGTCCAGGGGTTATGGATGCCGAGCCTTCCCTTAGGCTAGTTTTCGTTGCCCTGTGGCATCCCTTCCTGGACACGTGCCGCCACGCCTGAGGGGGTGTTGCCTAACCTGCTCAGGTCCCCCCCAAACAGCGAACCTATTTGCAACCACGAGCCGCCAATGCTTGAAAGATGTTGTCCGTAAATCTGCCCATCCCTTTATTGGATAAGTGCACCCCGACCTGATGAAACCACTCTGGGTCATTATGTGATAGCCCATGCCTCATGAAATGGAGACCCGTGCTCCTACAGTATTTTTCTACAGATTTGTTTAGTTTTTTCCGTGCTGTCTCAATGGCCTGCCTTCTGCGTGCCCCATACCAAATTCTGCGGGTGATTATCTCTGACATGAAAATTTCCGTTTTCCACCAACAGTGTGCTATCGCCCTTAAGGACTCGCACATGTTGCGCATCAGCTCGCCCCTATTTGTTTTAACCAAGTCATTGCCCCTGAGGTGGATGACCAGGTATTCAGGGGGATCCCTGAACCCGATCAAATCCGATAGCCGGTCGTGGATGTCCTCCCAATGCATTCCTGGGAGGCCCCGCCAGGAAGTTATTGTCCGTTTAAAATGCAAACCTTCTCTGAAATCCTCGATCCACCTGCCTGCACGTGTCACGAATGAATGGCCAACTATCCATGCCGACTTGTAGGGGGTCTCATCTGCGTGGGTGGATGGGAGATGAATTATATCAAATATTCTCGCACATATCTTTTGAAACATTGTGACTTCCACCCCCCAATTTTCTTTACTCCTTTTGCCCCTAGCCCCCCTACCCATGCAGAGGTGGCTGCCCCTATCCTGAAGGAGTGGGTTCCAAACTCGGCTGCATCCCACCCTGCTTTCGCTATGGTTTTCTTTAGTACGGCTTGGAATTGATATCTGCTGAGGGCTCTGCCGTCTCTATGTATCAATAGCTGCCCCCCAACTTCAGGACGCACTTTGAGAAATTGCTCGGTAATGCACCTGGGGCAGTGGTCCCTTTCTTTAATACAATTTAGCTCAATTGTTCGCCCCTTCCCTCCTTGGTCCGTTTTCGATCTCCTTAGTATTATGGACATACCCTTAGATCCTATGCTGATGTCGCTCCTTGCTAACCCGTCTCCCGCCATCGTGTTACTTGCTACAAGCTCCCCGACCCTGAATGCCCCATAGTATGCCAATGCGAACGCTGCCCTGAACAGCATACTCTCATAGCTGTCGCTACATGTGCTATGCAATAGTTGTAACAATTTTACTACTTTCGAAAAATTCAGAGGCCTCCTGTCGTCTGGTTTCTTGCCTTCTAGCCTAGACCACCCCTTCATTGCATATTTTAGACGAGGGCTTGTTGTCGGGTCTGCAAACCCCGCCACCTTTGCCGTATAAGCAACTGCGGCCAAATGTGCTGCCGCCCAGCTTTTCCTCTTCCCTTGTGAAAATGCACTCCCCAAAAAGTCACACAAATTGGAAACTGTGATATCCCCCACATCTTTCACTTTTGATTCTCTCAACACATTATTCACATATTGTTTATATTGCTCACCAGTTTTGTATGTTATGGCGTTTCTGGCCAATCTTTCTACCACTTGCTCCCGTGGGCCTTCTTCCTCTTCTGAGTCAACCTCGTGGCTAACCGACTCTTTTCCCATGCCTCCAGCGGTACCCATGCCTTTTTTGGCGTGGGCGTTTTCATCCTTCTTGCATCTGGCCGTAGTTCCCTGAACCTGCTCCACTGAAAACGAGACAAGGCATGAGCGACCATATTTGCTTCACCGGCGATGTGTCTCGCCCTTATGTTAACATTATTATTCAGACAAGCCAGAGTTATTGCCCTCATTAACTCCAAGACCAGCGGACAAGAAGCGTTTCCGTTATTTATTACATGCACTACCGCCATGTTATCCGACCATACATTTAACTCCTTGCTGTGTAGTTTTGCTTCCCATGCACACAGTGCCACCCAGATCGGAAATAGCTCTAAAAGGGTAATGTTACTTGTCCATGCAGCCTCATGCCATGCCTCTGGCCATCTTTCTGCGCACCATTCTGTATCCAATATTGCACCAAAGCCAAAATCCCCAGCTGCATCCGTGAACAACACCCTTTCGCTTTCTTCGTTTACATGTGTGCGCCAGATTACTGAACCATTGAACGCTTTTAAGAATTCTGCCCAAACCTCCAAGTCTTTCTTTATTGCTCCACCGATCCGCACCCTGTGGTGCCCCACCTTAGCACCCTTTGTTCTTTGCTCGACCCTTCTCTGGAATATCCTGCCTTGCGGTATGACCCTCCCCGCAAAGTTCAATTTCCCTGCTAGTGATTGTAACTCCCTTACTGTGGCCTTGTTCCTCCCTTTCAGATCTGTGATTGTACCTAGCAAGTCCGCCACCTTCTCCTCTGGGATCCTGCACACCCCGACCCGTGAGTCAATTTCGATGCCTAAAAATTGTATCACTTGAGTTGGCCCCATTGTTTTTTCTTCTGCAAGCGGAAACCCCCACTCTTCTGTTAATGCCGTGAATTTCTTCAAGGTATTTTTACACAGCTCGGAACCTTGTGGACCCACGAATAGAAAATCGTCCAGGTAATGAACTACCCGTGCTCCCTTCATTTCCTTTGTAAGAGCCCATTGCAGGAAAGAGCTCACTTTTTCAAAGTATGCACAAGAAATGGCGCAGCCCATAGGGAGACATTTGTCCACAAAGTATTTGCCCTCCCAGTGCATGCACAACCATCTCTGTGATTCGCTCCTCACTGGCAATAGGCGAAAGGCTGACTTAATGTCTGCTTTCGCCATCCAAGCTCCCTGCCCCGCTTTCCTGACTAACTGCACTGCTTCCAGGAAATCTGAGTAGTTTACCAATGACGCCTCTTGTGTGATGCCGTCGTTAACCGAGGCCCCTGGTGGATATGAAAGGTGGTGAATCAGCCTAAACTCACCTGCCTCTTTTTTTGGGACTAAACCCAAAGGTGAGCATATAAATTCTTTAAAAGGAGGAGAACTATAGGGGCCTCCCATCCTCCCTAGCTCAATTTCTTTTCTGATTTTTTTGCCCACCAATTCCTTATTTTCTAAAGCAGATTTCAGGTTTTTTGGAGTGTTCTGGGAGCCCTGTCCACTAAACGGTATTATGAAACCTTCTTGGAAACCTCGCCTTATTGTTTCTGCTCCATCCTGATCTGGGAACACCCTTAGCCACTTTTCCATATTCTCGATTTTCACAGGTGAGGCCCCTTTCTCTCCTTTGCTCCTAGTTCCGTTTTTCTGGTACCCTGTACTTACTGGGCGCTGCTCTGGTGCATTTGGTAGTAATATGTTCTCCTCCGCAATTCTCTCATTTGTGATTGAATTTACATCTCTTCCCCCAGCTGCATGGTATTCCCTTCTCAAAGTTACGGCATTGTGCTGGCTCTGACTTTGCCGTCCCGCTACTCCCTCTACCACCCCCTTGTGCTGTCGGAGGTATGTTGCTCTGCCACCCTCTCTGTGTCTCGTACTGTCTACTCCGAAAATTCTGCTCCCTTGCTCTGTCATAATAGTTATCGTATCTCCTGTTGTTGTATCTGTACTCGCTTCTATAATCGTTCTGGCCATACTGTTTCCTATAATAGCTCCCTGCATTATACTGTTCCCTGGTATCCCATTTCTCTTTTAGCACGTTAAATATGTATAGATTGTAATTTTCTTCATCCCACCCTATATCTGGGAAGCAATCCATTTCTTTCCTGAATTCATGGTCGTATTCCTTCCATGCATCACCCCCAAATGCTTTGTACACCCTCAAGACTCTCTGTTGATATGTCACTAGCGATGGGCCGTCCTCGGGAAATTTCTGCAAGATGATTGAGGACATTATCTGGAATGCTGCTGTCCAATTGTCAAAATTCCTTGACACAGCTGTTCTTTTTAATAAGCCCTTCTCATCCTCTTTTATGTCTTCCTTTGATACATCATGACCCCTTTGCTGTACGTCTAACAGGGAGAAGATATCTATCAACTATTTTCTCCATATCTTCTCCTTCACTTTGTCGCTAATGTACCAGGCTTATGCTTTTAAGGACCGCCCTTGTGCATCCTTGCCTATCGTGGGCCTGCCATATTTGGTCATAATTGTGGTGGGTTCTGTCATTTTTACTATGGCGGGCCCTATCATAACTACTGGGGTGTCGGTAGGTGACCCCTGGGGACCAGGAATTTGGGGAAGCCCCTGTGAGATGGGAACCCTGCTGTCTGTTAGCCCTTGCTCACCTGCCCCCTGATCTATACCTGCCTTATCCTTTTTTTGTTTTTCTTTACTTATAACCCCCTTTGTTTTCACCCATGCTTGAAGGTGATCCCTCTCTTCATCTTCGCTACTTTCTGTATCAGATGCCACCCTCCTGTGCTCTTTTATTTCCCCTTTACTGGCTCTGGGCGACTTACCCTGAGCCGTGATACATGCATTTAAAACTTTCACCATTTTGTCAATGTTGTTACTCAATTTTACGATACCTTTCTTGGTTCCTTTCTTCCGTTTTATTTTTGGCATCTCCGGCTCTTGTGACTTCCTTGTTATCTCCCTTAACCTCTTTTGGCCTTAAGGTATAGCAGTTTCTTCATCGCTGCCAGCAGACTCCTCGAGCAGCAAGGGCGACATTGCCCTAGCCCTTTCTTCCGTCTGCACCACATCCAGCACCCATTGTGCCCCATACTCTTTTTCTGCCTTCTTAGCCCATGCGCTGAATTCCTGTGCTCTCTTTGCTCTTTCCTCTGCCATTTTTGCCTTTTCGACCTTTCTTACCAATTTGTTGACCCACCGGGATTGAACCCCAACTTTTGGCTTTTTATATTGCCTAAAATCTATTCCCTGCTTCCAGGATTCAATTCAGTGTTGCTGGCGTGGTTTTTAAATAATTATTTAAATATCTATTCAAGAAATTCCAATGCCACAATTCGACTCTAGTGGGATCCGAACCATCCCCTTTGAAAGACTTAATACGTCAAGACCGACGTGCAATCCATTGCGCCACCGCGCCTGATAATTATTTTTGTCTACCGAGCTCTTGAAGGCTCACTCGCGTCACAGCTGCCCTCTGCCGGCGTTGCCAGCCGTGCACGCCGCGTTGTAGCCCCACCCCTTTTTTTTCCAATTAGCCCTTTGCCGACTCGTGTTCACCGGCCGCTGCCGGCTGGCCTTTACGTACTAATCGGGGCGGGCCTGGTGCCGCTTTGTGCTGCCTCTTGCCACCCACACCGCGTCCCGAGTGAAGATAGAGCGCCAGCCTCCTGCAGTGCGCTTTGCGCTGCCTCTTGCCGCCCACGCCGCGTCCCGAATGAGGATACACCGATCAGGGGATTAGAGCGCAAGCTTCCTGCAGTGCAAGACCCAGCACTTATCGCTTGTGAACTCCGACTGCTGCCGAACTGCCTTTGACGCCCGTGCCGCTTCCCTGCTCCGCTGGCGTCCTTCCTCCTGAAGCCGAGCTGCCTCCTCCGACGCCTCCGACGTCTGTGGACCTGACTCCGTAGCTCGCCGATCCCGCTCGTCCTCCGACTTCCTCGCTGCAACTCGACGAAGGATGTCCCCTGCAGAAAGGGCAAAGACACAGAAAACGGTAAGCCCGCCGAGGCAAACGTTTCTTTCTCCCCTTTTCTCAGGTCCGGGGAGCTTACCCGAGTGAGGTGAGCTCCGGACCTGTTTGTGTTTACCTTGGTTTTTACCTGGGTATTTATCCTCCTAGTCCCCTTTGTTGTGCTGTTGGGGGCCGGGCTTCCTGTCCTCCCCTGCTGTTTTTCCTTCGCACCTTTTGGTGCGCTCCTCCGGCAACGCTGAGGGTGGGGGCGCCGCTTTGGCTGCCCCTCCCTCTAGTTTCCCGCCGTTTGGCTCCCCACCCTGCGCCTAACCCCCCAGGCCCTCCATCGTGTCACACTTCGTATGGCACGGGGCCTGGGGCATAAGAGACTGAAGTCGGAAAACACCCTTCAGCACAGAACCCTGAGTAAGGAAACGAGGAAGTAACTTTCCTTCAGCAAAGCCTTCTGCAGGGACAGCACACGCGCTTCCTTCAACGAAACCCCAAGAAAGGAAAATAGAGAGCAAGCTTCCTTCAACCCAACCACAAGAGTCGAAAATAGAGAGCAAGCGTCCTTCAACCCAACCACAAGAATCGAAAATAGAGAGCAAGCGTCCTTCAACTCAACCACAAGAATCACAAACAGAGAGCACGCTACGTTGAACAGGACCCCTAGAAAGGAACTTCAACAGAACCATGAGAAATTAAAATAGAAGTAGAGTGCAAGCTGCCTTCATCAGAACCTCAAGAATGGAAAATGGAGAGTAAGCTTCCTTCAACAGAACCATTACAAAGGAAAATGGAGGCCAAACTTCCTTCAGCAGAACCATAACAACAGAACCATAATAAAGGAAAACAGACGGCAATCATCCTTCAACAGAACCATAACGAATGAAAACAGAGGCTAAACTTCCTTCAACAGAACCATAACAAGGGAAGGAGGGCAAGCTTCATTTAGCAGAACCATAACTAAGGAAAATGGAGGGCAAGCTTCATTTAGCAGAACCATAACCAAGGAAAATGGAGGGCAAGCTTCCTTCAGTAAAACCATAACAAAGGAAAATGGAAGGTACGCTTCCTCAACAGAACCACAACAAAGGAAACAGAGGGTAAGCTCCCTTCAACAGAAGCACAAAAAAGAAGAGGAGGAGGCAAGTTTTTTTCAGCAATGAGCTGAGCAGGCACTTTCCCTTAAGCACTGCTCTCTGCAATGACAGGCGCAGATAGGTTTTCTTCAACAGGAACCCCAAGAAAGAGAAAATAGAGGCCAAGCTTATAACAACGGAGCGATAAGGACAAGGGCAAGCGGCCTTCAGAGGTGCCCTGGGCAACAGTAAGAGGAACAGATGAGTTCCTCCAGCCAAAGCATCTTCTATACGGACCCGAGGTTTTGGCTTGCAATCTCGCAAAGGGAATGGCTAATACATGACGTTTGCATGCAGAACCATTCGGATTTCCTTTTAAGAACGCCCCCACAGAGCACTGCCAGCCCCTCTGCTACAGGATAACATGCAGCGCTAGATAAGTGCCTTCTCGAGGATGCGAGATACAATGTATGCCCCTCCCAGCCACCAGAGATAAAAAGTGTACTGTTACCCAGGCCTGCTACTCTGTCACCCTCTGTTAGTACATAGAAGACTGCTTCTCAAAGAGAGGATGTAGCTGTTCTCAGGAAACCACACAAATGCTGAAGTGTGTGCACACTTGCCGCCGATGGCTTTCGTGTCGCCATTCCTAGACGGGGACAGAAGCAGGCACGCTCCCTTCTGCTGTGCATTGAGCAGGAATGCGAGCAGGTGATCCTTATCCAGAAGAGGCTGGAACAGGGGACAGGGGCAGGTGAACTCACCCCAGCGGTGCACACAGCACGCTAAGAGCATGCAATATTCCTTCTGTGCTGCCCTCATCATGGATAGTGATAGGAGACGGCAAGCTTCTCAGTGACCTAAACAGAGATAGAAGCAGGTGAGCTTTATTCATCAGCACCCACAACAGGCAGGGATAAGAGCCGGCACACTTAATCCAGCAGTACCCTGACCAGGAACAGGAGCTGGCAAGCTCATTCCAGCAGTGGCCTGAGCAGAGATAGAAGCAGGTGGGCATCTTTCAGCAGAAGCCCAGAGCAGGGTTGAATTCAGGCACACTTAGTCCAGCAGTACCCTGACTAGGAACAGGAAGCTGGCAAGCTCATTCCAGCAGTGGCCTGAGCAGAGATAGAAGCAGGTGGGCTTCACCCAGCAGAAGCCCAGAGCAGGGTTGAAAGCAGGCACACTTAGTCCAGCAGTACCCTGACTAGGAACAGGAAGCTGGCAAGCTCATTCCAGCAGTGGCCTGAGCAGAGATAGAAGCAGGTGGGCTTCACCCAGCAGAAGCCCAGAGCAGGGTTGAAAGCAGGCACACTTAGTCCAGCAGTACCCTGACTAGGAACAGGAGCTGGCAAGCTCATTCCAGCAGTGGCCTGAGCAGAGATAGAAGCAGGTGGGCTTCTTTCAGCAGAAGCCCAGAGCAGGGTTGAATTCAGGCACACTTAGTCCAGCAGTACCCTGACTAGGAACAGGAAGCTGGCAAGCTCATTCCAGCAGTGGCCTGAGCAGAGATAGAAGCAGGTGGGCTTCACCCAGCAGAAGCCCAGAGCAGGGTTGAAAGCAGGCACACTTAGTCCAGCAGTACCCTGACTAGGAACAGGAAGCTGGCAAGCTCATTCCAGCAGTGGCCTGAGCAGAGATAGAAGCAGGTGGGCTTCACCCAGCAGAAGCCCAGAGCAGGGTTGAAAGCAGGCACACTTAGTCCAGCAGTACCCTGACTAGGAACAGGAGCTGGCAAGCTCATTCCAGCAGTGGCCTGAGCAGAGATAGAAGCAGGTGGGCTTCATCCAGCAGTGCTGTGAGCAGGGACAGGAGCCCAGTGCATTCTCCAGCAGAGACTAAAGCATCTGAGCTGAACCCCGGGAGCTGGTGCCCTTGAAGACGAGGTAGCAATACTTATAGATAGATGGGGATGCAGAACATACTCCTACATCAATAATCAGACCGACTCAGGAAGTTGGCAAAACACTGTACTGTTTTATTTACAATGATCTAAAACAGGGAGTTACAACGGACATCAAGGGAAGATCGCTCGATTTCTCTCAAAGCATTATATGAAAAAACAGTATTCTTATACATAAAATGTGTTACTACTGATGTCACCCGATGTGGCAAACTAAGAAAACCTACTAGTGGATGTCATAGGCTTAAAGGGACCATCTAGATATACGTGTTAGGCTGCGTCTAAACAAGCTGTGAAATCCCACATCCGAATCCAAATACAAAAGGAAGCCACCTACCTGGATCAGAAGCAACCGTTGGAGTTGTAAAGAGAATTCCCCTGGTCGCCCTATGCCCACCCGAAGAATGTACTAGAAAGTACAAATTGGGTTTCCAGGGAAACCCTCTAGGGAAGAAAACCCTGTTGTCGGTAAAGGGTGGGATGTCACCTCCTGGCTGATCTTTTCCTGGAGGACTGTTGTGCAAGAGGAGCTGCAGATTTCTTAGTGTGGAGAACTCACACCGTGCAGACCTTCAGGATCTGTCGATACAAGTGGTTGGATTAGGGCCAAAATGTAACTCTGAGTCCTGGAGTGATTAGAATCACGCTTACCAGTAGTGCAAGAAGTAAAGGAGATGGGTTTGTAGAAAGGATTCATCTGGCATGGCAAGGAAGCCACTGAGAGGCTGGAATACGCTGTTGAATTCGAAAAAGGAACACTATGAATAGTAAGAATAGTATATAAAGAGTAGAAAGCCTCCCATACACGTAGATTAGAAAGGAGCGTTTCCCTACTGGTATCTATGAAGGCAGAATATCGTGGCGAGGCTGCACTGGCGGGCATGACTGAGCGCTCACAGACTTCCGTACTGCAGAACGCGAGAGCCGTTACTGTGGAAACCGATCGGTGTCGGTCGAAGGCAGCTGAATGCATAACAGCAGAATATGTATTATATGCAACAAAGGTAATAAAGACAGAATATAGTTCCCCCAACTATCTAATACTGTTTCCAATGTACATGTAGAGGATTGGAAGACTGAAGGCATACGAAGGAATCAAAGCCGTCACGGGAGGCTGGATCACAGTGGAGGCTGACGTAAGGAGAGAAAACAGGATTAGCACAGTACAGAACACAGGAAAGGAACAGAAAGTGAATGCTGAGGCAATCCAAGAGCGAAACTCACGGAGCGTAGCTAAGGGAGGAGTAGCCACACAATGTTGCTCTGTTTCTGCTGCAAGATATCTGTTCCTTGACAACGGGGGCGCAGTTAGCCTCAGTGAAGCACTGTTGGAAGCAGGAAAACCGCTCCTTCTCCGCAGCGCTGTCTTGGAAAAACAATGAGTAACCAACCGAATCCTATTCCAACAATGCCATAAGGACCATCTGTGCCTGCGGGACATGACAATACATTCCATACTGCCGGGAGTTGTGATTGGGTCTCTAAGATCAAGTGGACAACTAAGCCCATAACAAGTGCAAGTCATCTTCCATGTCATACTAATACACAACACCCTATTGGTTACATACTATAGGGCTCTTTAATATGTGGTCGTCTATAATTGGTTGGCAAGCTTGTACCCTTCTGGAATATTCCACTTGCTAGCAGCATGCAAGCTGGCTACCCCACGTGCTGGAAGGGTTGGCCTGGCCATTCCTCTGAACCAGGACAGCCGACCCAGCCCTTTAAGGCAAGATAGCAATACTTTGAGATGAATGGGGATGCAGAAGATACTCAAACATCAATAATCAAAACGACTCAGAAAGTTGGCAAAGTTGACTCTTTTAATATCAATCATCTAAAACTGGGAGTACAACGGACATCAACGGACGTCTCATAGCATGGTTTCTCAATTTTCTTCATAAGAAACATCATACTTACAGTAAATACTCGTCATTGATTACGTTCATCCTACATGGCAAACTACAAAAACCTAGTGGCAAATGTGATAGGCTTAGAGGGAACATCTAGGTATATGTTCCATACTAGTCTAAGAAAGTGATAGGCCCCTTAACATCAGGTGGGGCAACTAAGCCCTCCCCTCAAACAGATCACTATGAACGTCACTAAATACACAACGTCCCAATGGTTACACAAACTATAGGGCCCTTAATCACGTGCCCCCCTACAATTGGTTGGCACTCTTACATCTGTCAGTACTTTTCCACCCACGTTAGCAGCATGCAGGCTGGACTTCCAGGTGCTGGTGAGCTGGTCATAACCATAGATTCCCACCAATTAGCATATCATCTATCATCACTTCAGTGGTCTGCACCTCAATTAAGGCTTTGAACTTGGCCTTGGTCATTTTCCTTCCTCTGGAGAATACAGTGGAGTAGAGGCACGCTCTGCCCTTCTGCTTAGGTGTGGTTTGTTATGTTTGTCCAACTTCATTCATCCACGTGAATGAAGACCACAAATTTGAACTCTTGTGCATTTAAATTACTATTTTTTAATAGACCTCTGATGTCTTCCTCGTTTTCATCCATTCCTTCTAAACAGGAGTTTCATTCTTTCACATTATTGTAACTAATGTCTACTCATCCCAGTCCGATAAGATCTTGGTTTCTTGGGGCTGATCCAACCTCACCTTTCTGAGATTCACTTCTGTAATTTCATTGTTTTTCATCTGTGACACATTGGAAAAGAGGCTTCCTTCTCTGATCCAGCTATGCATATAACAGGTCATGGAAACATCCATTCTTTACTTAATCCTATATATGTATACATTGGTGCTTGCTGCAATATATTCACTACATAGCTAGCCTCAAGAATACCTCATCTGCGTGCGTTTCTTTGCATCTGTGCATGTGTAAAATGACTTGATATCTTCATCGTTTCTGTAGCATAAGTATCTTCATCTCGAGCCCAAGATATCACTTATCTGTGATACTTTCTTGATGCCTTCTTGTCTATCTTCATTTTCTTGTCCCTGCATCTCCTCCATGTACATCAGTCTGGCGTCTTTTGACGTCACAAATCTGCACTTTCATTTATTGGTCCTGCTTCTTCTGGGATTTCATTCAAATGGCCATCATACTGTCTTGTATGCAGATATTACTTTCTCAATGGGAACCTTGCCGTCAGGATTCTCTTTGGTATCAGTATTTTCACTGGTACTGCACGTGTCTCACACTCTGGGTCCCAACATATGGGCAATATGGGCAAGATGGTTGAGGTGGGGGTGCTTAGCTCCTTCTCTACACTCCCCCCCTCTGGGCGATTCATCGACCACTCTCCCATCATCCTTCACATTTAGACATCCTTGTCTGAAGAAATGCTTCTTTGGGACCCATAGCTTGATTACCCCTTTCAGGCATCCAGCTGATTTCACATGCTCATCCTTGTTCCAGGTCATGCGCATGCACTGACAACTTGGACTGTCATAGATCCATCTCCCCACAAACTTGTTATAATTAACTGGATACAGGAATCTCGTTCCCTCATGTGCATGGATGCTGGCTTTCACAAAATCTCTGCTTTCTTCATCTGTTAATTCTTTGGTTTTCCATCCTGGTTCAACATCAATCATGATCTTCGTCCTTACGGCTTTCTTTGCTTCTTCTTGCATTGTGAGATTATTATCCTATCCACACAAAATCCAAGCAATACCATCACTATCAGGGGACCAAGAAACTTGAAAATATCTGCCATCCATTGTGGAACCCAAGAAAAGAGCGCTCCAAACCAACTATCATCAGCAATGTCTTCCACTTTGACCACCATTTGGACATGCAGCTTCGTCAGCATATCTATGGCCTCTGTCAGGGTGCCATTCTCATCATCACGAGAAGGTATACATGTGCAACATGATTCTCAAACTTTTGCACAAACACCTCCATCCATAGCTGTGATCATGTCCAGGATTTATCTATTCTGAAGAGTCATCAGTCGCATGGCTCTCAGCTCCTCCCTGATAGCATTGGATCCCTTTATGGTAGCGTTGATTGTATGCAACAACTCACATCTGGTGATTTGCAGCTATTTAGTATTTGCTCCAACCTGGATACTTGGTTTAAAGATCTATGTGAATAGCAGCGAAGTCTGGCTGATCTGTCTGTGTCCATTTGGAATGGAATGAAAAGATTCTATTGACTTGGCTGAGAAATAGTTCTCTCTCTTCATTCTACTCATCAGCTCCACAGATCTCTTCTTCCCCAGGTGAGCATCTGCTTTTGGAAAGCTGTCAATGTTCAGGTCACTTTTAGGAATGACCAACGCTAGAACATGAACATTTACTATGGGACATCGTCCTCCCCAGTCCTTGGGCAGCTTCATATAAGCTCTGGATCCATAGGTCAAGTAGTGATTCATGATCACTGCTGTCCCAATGTTCGTCCCTTGTGCCTCAAAGATTCGACCACAGTTCTGGTTCTCTCCTACTTTTCTTGTGCTATTGTTTCCGAAGCACAGCTTGGCACTTTCCAAAGGCACTATCTGCAAAGGTCCTCCTTTATGTTAGACCCATATCAATAGTTTAGCAAGTTTCGACCATAAAGGCTTACACAGCATTTGCGCATTTTCAATAGTTGGCTGGTAGTGACCAATTATTATCCAGTCTCTGCAGATAACCACACCTTCTTCCCAACCATCTGGTGAAAGCACTGATCCCCAGATCTGCATTTTGTCAAGGAGTTCCCTCCTTCTCACCTGGGTCCGGTGTTTGCCGGTGTCTTCGATCGCTGCCTTCTTGCGAAAGCTCCTGGTCTTGAACATCGCTGCTCGAGTCTTGTCTGGTTCCAGGTTGCGTTTAGTTCCGGGAGCACGGAGTCCAGGAATCTGGGAGTCTAGGAAAGGCTAGTAATGCTCGGAATCAGGAAGGGGGAAAGGGTCAGGAGCGGGTAATAGCACTGGGACAAAGGAAACAATACCGCAAGCTATGAACACATGTCTCAGGCTACTCTGCAAAAGCATTGAGACGCGCGGAGCCGCGGAAGGCGTGGTGTATAAATAGATCACGCTGCGTTCAGCGCATGGAGCGAGCAAGGGCTTCAGCTCTGGACGGCCATGTTCGAAGTAGTACGGAATGTAAGCCCCGTTGAGACAAGGACCAGGAGGTCCAAAAGGGGCGTGATCTGAAGTTCATGACAGAATGCCTCCTCCGAAGGCCTTTTCCTCCAAGTTTGCTGGGGTGTATTAGGTGAAATCTTCTGAGCAACCGAGGAGCCTTGATATTTGAAACAGGCTCCCAGGTCCTTTCGCTAGGAGGATATCCTTTCCACTCCACTAGGTATTGAAGATGGCCACTCTTATACCTGAAGTCACAAATCCAGGACACCTCATATTCCAGTTGGTTGTCAACCAGTAGAGGAGGAGGTCTACTGGATTTTCAAGAGGATTGGATGTAGGGCTTCAATAGGGATGTGTGAAAAACTGGATGAATTATTTTCCAGGAGTCAGGTAGCTTGATTCGATATGAGACAGGATTGATAATCTCCTTGATGGGAAATGGACCATAGTAGCGGGGAGCCAGCTTGTTTGGTCTCAAGTGTCGGAGGAGTAGTTTTGATGACAACCACACTCGGTCACTGACCGTATAGGAAGGACCTGGTCTTCTCTTGGAATCCGCATACCTCTTGGTCTGTAATCTGGCTTTCTCTAAGTGTTCTTTAGCCTCCCACTGAATGTTGATAAGAGTTTCGATCCAGGAGTCAACAGTAGGTACTGGTGTAGGGTAAGGAAGAACTGAGGGTAAAACCGATGGATGGAACCCCTGACTACAATAAAAAGGGCTGGTCTGTAGCGCTGAGTGTTCAGAGTTGTTGTAAGCAAATTCCGCAACGGTATCAGGAAAGACCAGTCATCCTGGACCTTGATAGCGAAACATCGGCGATATTGTTCCAGGGTCTGATTTGCACGTTCTGTGGCTTCGTTGGTTTGGGGGTGATATCCTGAAGAGAGGGCACGTTGGATTTCTAGTACCCGACAGAGGTGTTTCCAGAATTGTGAAATGTATTGGGGACCCCAGTCAGATATGATCTTGGAAGGAAGCCCATGTAGTCGGAATATGTGTTCCAGAAATATTCCAGCTAGCTCTGAAGAGGAGGGTAGTTTCACCAGTGGTGTAAAATGGGCCATATGGGTAAACAAATCTATGGTGACCATGATGGCAGTATATCCTCGGGAAGGTGGAAACTCCACTATGAAGTTTGTAGCGATGATTTCCCATGGTTTAAAGGGTAGAGTGGGCTGCAGAAGAAGACCAGCCTGTCTTTTGTTATCATGTTTATTTTGGGCACAGGTTATACAAGCCTGGATGAATTGCTGTACGTCAGACTTCATTTTAGGCCACCAGAACTGTCTCTGTATAAGACAGAGGGTGTTGGTGATACCTCGGTGCCCGGAATGGAGTGTGTCATGACAAAGGTTTATTATTATTTGCTGTAACTGCCATGTAGGAATGAGTAGTGCATTGTCCTTGAATAAGTAGCCTTCCTTGGCTCTTAATTTCCTGTGATTTTTTGTTGAAATGTCCTTCCATATTTCCGAGGATTGGGTTTGCAATCGAACTTCTTCCAGGAGATCAACTGCTTGGGCTACGAAGATCGTGGGAGAAAACATTTTAGGAAATGCCTTATCTTCAGTGGTCACGTAGTCAGGACAGAGAGACAAGGCGTCAGCTATCAGGTTCTGTGATCCAGGGACATGAGTAATGTGGAACTGATACTGGGCAAAAAAGTAGGCCCAACGTGCCTGATGACTGTTCCTGCACTCCAGTGACTGTAGAATCTGAAGGTTTCGATGATCAGTACGGACTTGGACAGGATGTCTGTCTCCCAGAAGTAGGTGTCGCCATTCAGTGAAGGCTTGGCGAATGGCTAAGAGTTCCTTTTCCAGGACGGAGTAGTGTGTTTCACTCGGAGTTAAGGTTCTTATAAGATAAGCAACGGGGTGTTCCAAATCGTCCTCCATTTTCTGCTTCAACAATACTCCTATAGCGTAATTAGAGGCATCCGTTTCCACTAAAAAGGGTCGACTTGTATCGGGTTGAGCCAAAATGGGAGCTTGTGTGAACTCGGTCTTCAAACGTTGGAATGCAGTTTCTTGTAATGTTGACCAGACAAATGGGGTATCCTTCTTTAGCAGAGCCACTATAGGTTGTACAATCTCGGAAAAGGTGGCTATGAACTTTCGGTAGAAATTGGCTAGTCCTAGGAAGGATTGGATTTGTTTCACGGACGTGGGAGTACGCCAGGCGAGAATGGCCTTTACTTTTGAAGGGTCCATGCCAATCCCCTCTGGACTAAGGATAAATCCCAGATAGTGCACAGAGGTAACGTGAAACAAACATTTTTCAGGCTTGGCTAAGAGGTGATGTTCCCGGAGTCTTTGTAGAACTTACATGTCCTTCATGCTTCAGAGGATCCTTGGAAAAAATCAATATGCCGTCCAGATAGACAATGACGAAGAGAAACAACATATCAGAGAACACCCTATCCATAAAATGTTGGAATACTGCTGGGGCATTGGCTAGTCCAAAGGGCATGACCAGGTACTCGTAGTGGCCAAAGGGTGTTCTAAAGGCGGTCTTCCACTCGTCTCCTTCCCGGATACGGATCAAATGGTAGGCACCCCTGAGATCCAATTTGGTGAATATTACGGCTCCTCTCACAGCTTCCAGGATATCCGAGATCAGGGGCAGTGGGTACCGATCTTTGAGGGTGCATTGATTTAAGCCTCGATAGTCGAGGCAAGGTCTGAGTTCCATGGTATCCTTCTTGGGAACGAAGAACAACGAAGCACCCGCTGGAGATTGCGAGGGTTTTATGGTGCCGTTTTCAAGATTAGTGTCTAGGTATTCCCGAAGGGCCTTTTTCTCAGGTTCGGAAAGAATGAACATTCTGCCGAAGGGAATTACAGCTGAGGGATCCGTATCTATGGCACAGTCTTCGGGCCTGTGAGGGGGTAAGGCTTGGACTATGGCAGTAGAAAATACATCAGCATGTCCCTGATAGGCCTCTGGAACTTGTATGATATTGGAAACCATGAGTGGTGTTTCTTGGTCTCTTGGTGGTTCTTTAGAAGTTATCGAGGAGGGTTCCAGGGATAGACAGTGGGACATACAGAACTCTGAGCCCAGGAATAAGGATCCTGCTGTCCAATTGATATACGGATTGTGCTTTTGTAACCAGGGCATTCCCAAAACCATGGGGTAATGGGCTGACTTAATGATGTCGTATGTAATCCGCTCTTGATGATGGTTTATGGAAAGTTGGATCTCTTTAGTCTGCAGGCTTATGGGTCCTGAAGAGAGGGGTCTTCAGTCAATTGCTTCCACCAGCTGCATGGTGTTTCGTGTCTCGTACAGAATATGATGACTAACAACCCAGTCTTGATCAATGAAAATTCCCATAGCTCCGCAGTCCACCAAGGCCAGAATGGGATAGGTCTCGTCTTTGGAGGGCGACAGGAAGGCCTGTAGTATCACCAAACTGTTTTGTCCAGGAGAGTTCAAGGATGGAATTGATGTGGAGCAAACATCTCTCTCCCGAATCTCTGCTCCATTTAAGATCGGAAGCTGGCGTTTCCCGAACACCGAGGAGGTGCCAGAGGACATTCCCTGACCAAATGTTTGTCTGAAGCACAATACATACACAAACCCGTATGGATCCTTCTCAATCTTTCTTGAGGTGATATGGGTCCACGAAATGCTCCAATTTGCATGGGTTCAGGTTCTGGGGCTGGACTTGGGTTTGCGTCCGTTCTGGCTGTGCTCTCAAAGGACGTCTTGGGTGGGTTTCCCTTGGATTTCTTCCTTTCAGCCTTCCTTTCCTGGATGCGAAAGTCTATTTGCAAGGCCAGGTCCATTAGTGCTTGGAATGAATTTGGTCTGGCCACCCTGGCCAGTTCATCCTTGATCTCATCATTCAGGCCTCTCCTGAACAGGGTAAAACTAGCCTCAGAGGACCAGTTTGCTTCCTTAGCTAATTGTTTAAATCTGGTCACATAAGTGAGCATATCTTGGGAGCCCTGTTGAAAGTCCAGCAAGCGTTCTTGGGCAGTATAGACCTGCTCTGGACGGTCAAACATGCCTTTAAGAACCTATATAAACCCATCATAGTCGTCTAGGAGGGCATCGCCGGAGTTAACAAGGGCTATTGCCCAAGTTAAGGCATTGCCGGAAAGGTGGGATATGATGAAACCCACCTTAGCCCTAGGAGTCAAGAAATAATAGGGCTTAAAGGTAAAGTGGACCAGGCATGAATCCAGGAATCTGTGGAGTGTTTTTGCCGTACCATCATACTTGTCAACAATACCGCCCAACAGGGCACGCTCCTTTGTAGCAGAATCACGGAATAAGACCAATTGTTTGAGCGCGGCATTTTCCGCCTTAAGATTTTGAACCTTGGTTGATAATTCTTGCATGTGTCGCATTAAGTCCTGCACGGCGGCTTCCATCTCGTTTTTAGGTTCGATGGGGTGGCGTCTCAAACTGTCAAGGAGTTCCCTCCTTCTCACCTGGGTCCGGTGTTTGCCGGTGTCTTCGATCGCTGCCTTCTTGCGAACGCTCCTGGTCTTGAACAGCGCTGCTCGAGTCTCGTCTGGTTCCAGGTTGTGTTTAGTTCTGGGAGCGCGGAGTCCAGGAATCTGGGAGTCTAGGAAAGGCTAGTAATGCTCGGAATCAGGAAGGGGGAAAGGGTCAGGAGCGGGTAATAGCACTGGGACAAAGGAACAATACCGCGAGCTACGAACACACGTCTGAGGCTACTCTGCAATAGCATTGAGACTCGCGAAGCCGCGGAAGGCGTGGTCTATAAATAGATCACGTCGCGTTCAGCGCATGGAGCGAGCAAGGGCTTCAGCTCTGGACGGCCATGTTGGAAGTAGTACGGAATGTAAGCCCCGTTGAGACAATGACCAGGAGGTCCAAAAGGGGCGTGATCTGAAGTTCATGACACATTTGGCCTCTTTATTTTCCATTCACAAACTTCTTCTGCAGATTTCCCTGGACTCTCCAGTCTTCTGTTTACTTCCCATCTGATTCCAGCTCCTTTTACTCCTGGTTTTTCATATCTGAGCACATAATTCCTGGTATGAGCTTAGTCTTGTCTTTGTGTCTTGGACATAATCAACTTCTTCAGGATCCGTCCATTCAGTTACCCATTTGAGATAGGCTGTTCGGCCCATGACCTGAACACTTGTACGATAGAACGCAATATGTGATAGACAAGGTGCTGTCAGGACGTCTATTCCAATAGCTATGACGATCTTAGACTTCCCCATGCTATAAGGCAGGAGTGCACATACAAAGCATTCCTCCTTCGAGGTCCTTCTTCCTACTTCTTTCATATGCTGATACCATATGTTATTTCTCAAGTGTGCTGTACCATCCAATTAGTCATTCAACTCATGATGACCCTCCGTAGCACTTCTCTTAGGTCTCATTATTTTGGTGTGAGTTTCTATAATCTTCACATGAAGTATGTCAGCATAATTCCTTCCTACTGGACCAATCATAGGAACATTTGTCAGTAAACTCAGTGCTTTTACATGTGCTACCTGTGTAGGTTTGCTCCTAGAGGATGCTTTCCTTTGCCTTTCCTTATGAGCCTGTTTCTGGTGCTCCAGGACAATCTCTATAAACCCCTTTTCTAAGGAAAGATGTCTAGGGACATTTGTCATAGACCCAAGAACATTTATACGGTCTACTGGAGTGGGGACAATCACATAAGGTCTCGGCTGCCTGGTAGTTGCCACATCTGTACCCTCCTTCTGAATAGGAAGATACATAGGTATCTTTGCTCTATTTGGATCCAAATAGTGAGCAGTGTGCTCTGTAAGTGAGAGAATTATCACTATAAACAAAATACATGTATAAATGACGTGTAGGTAGGCCCACTTCCTACAACAGTAGCTTTTTGCACATGGTGGAAGTCTCTCGTTGTTGGCCACGGCATTATTACTGTTGACACTGCCCATTTAAAATCTTTTTTAAGGAAGGAAAAATCTACTTTTATTCAGGCAACATCATGCAATACTCTGGCAATATCTTAATCTCCTCAACACTTTTTTTAACAACTGACTGATTGCAGGATGATTAACAGGTTCCTTATGTATAGAAAAGAGTCGTCCTTTCGCCAATCGAAATGTGGATGCCTCTCCAGCAAGAAGTAGAAGACTACAGATAGTAGGCTCTGGATCTCTTCCTCCAAAAGTCTCATTCAGGACGTTCTTAATGTTCTCTCAGAAAATAGATTATATCCCATAGCAATTCATTAAGTGCCACTATATTCCTTGGATCTCTCAAGAACGTGCAAACATCAGTTTGTCTTCCAACAAGATGTGGGCATTTCTCAATCAGGTAGTAGAAAACCAACCCTACAAGTCTATGAGCATTTTCATCCGATAAGGGCATTTGTCTTTTCCCACTGTACTCAGGAAGCTGGAGAACTTGCTCTACTATGGCTGCGAGCAATCTCCTCACGATTGGGCCATTCTTAGTATCTTGCAGAAACAAATGAATGTTAGTAGTTCTCCCCACCAACGAAGGGCAAGAATGAAGAATGTAGAGAAAAATAGCAAGAATGATCCGATGAACGTTGTCATTGGGCACCACCATGGGCGCCTCCAAAGAGAAACTCAGTGAGAATGGAATCGGGGAACTGTTCCCTCTTCCAGTCGTCGAAAAAGGAAATCCAAATCTGACATTCTTTCCTTCCCGATCAAGACTTAGGCATGTCTCAGTCCAATGTTTGGCAAGCTCCTGTGGCTCAATAACAAATAGCCTTCTTTCACTCCCAAAACAAGCCACAGTCCAAAGTATTCTGTATCTGTTTATTTGACAGTTACTGCGTCCTTCTTCCTCATCATGGATCTCGTCTGCACGTGCTGAGTTTCTTCCACAATGTTTGCTTCCGATGGGGGTGGGAGTGAAGGAGGTTCTCCAGTGTAGATGTTTACATCTCCAAGAAATATCTAGGCACGTTTTCCTAGTACTTTCACTGTTGACAGCGTCACGTCCTCCATGACAAATGGGCCGTTAAAGTGTGGCTCGTGCCATCTACACGTAAAGTTCCTGATCAGGATCTGATCAGCGGGAAAATGTTTGGGAAGACATCATTCTTTAAATTCTCCATCTTTGTTCTGAGCCCCACACCCCTTCCGTTTGAGCTGATCTGAAATGACAGAGATACTTGTAGTCTCACATGTTAAGTATTCACGTTACTCCGTTCCTAACAATTCTGCTGTCGTCTGGGCATCACTTCTAGTTCTAGACAGAGGTGTGAAGGGTGTCCTCATCTGCCTCCCTGTCACTATTTCATGGAGTGTAAAATGGTGGTCGGAAACCTGGTTGGTTTCCCAACGCATTCAATGCCAGTGGTAGGCAATGCAACCATCCTTTCTTCAAGGTAAGCTTCAATTTGCTATTCTTTCTTTAAGCAGGCCGTTGAGACTCTCACAGACTCTGTTAGCTTGCTGGTGATAAGCCAATGAAAACTTGTGCTTTATGCTAAGCAACAAGCTTATCTGTTCAAAGACTTCATTAACAAAATGAGGGCCATTATCTGATCTTAATACTTTACATATTCCCCATCTAGGAAATACTTCTCGTACTAAAAACGTCGCTTCGCAGGTGGAGTCTAGATGTGCACATGGGCCAGCTTCAATCCAGTTTGAAAAGAGACGTACTACTACAATCATATATCTGTATCCATTACAGACTTGCAGCATGTCAACATAGTTGATATGTAAATGCTGAAAGGAACCATTAGGTCTTGGGATAACTCCTCTAACTGTATGCAGTGTCTGCCCAGCAGTAAACTTTTGACATATGCAGTTTACTACATAAAATGCAACGTTTTCTAATAAATTCGGAACAAACCATTCCTCTGCAACAACCACCCTTAATAAGGCTACAGGCATCACCAGTTTACCAGTGCTTTCCTGTCGCCAAAATGATTCGGAAGGAGTTAAAGAGCACCCCTCTGCGTCCACAGGTCTTTTTCATCCTGTGGCACTTCCTCTTGAATTTCCATTAACTGAGTTTTAGACAAGTTGCTATAACAATCAGGCACACTCATCATCATCACCATACTTTCATTCACATCAGACATATCAAACTTCAAGATATTCTCTGAACATGCAACATGTTTTGCTTTCTTGGCTGCAACTTGATTTCCATGTGAGATAAAATCTGTTCCTTTGGTGTGAGCTGTGCATTTCATGACTGCAATGGCTACTGGGAGTTGTAGTGCTCTGATAAGTTTGTCCAATAAGGTGGCATGGTGTACTGGAGTGCCGTCCGCTCAGTGGTAGCCCCTCCTTTTCCAACATGCTAGCCCTGTGTGTACTGTCGACATCACATAGGCAGTGTCACTGTACACCGTTACTTCCTGATCTGCATGATTCTCGAGTGTGACAATTAGTGCCACTAATTCTGCAGCCTGTGCCAAAAAGTGAGACGGTAGCTGTGCACTTATCAATACTTCAAACTCTCCATTAGCCTTGTGCTTTACCACAGCGACACCTGTTTATCTCTTTCCATCATTTTGATTGATTCTAGCAGAACCGTCAACAAAGAGAATCTCCCCAGCTGCCAAAGCATTTTCCTTTACCCTTGGGATCTCATCATAGAATTCCTCATAGTTTGAGCAATCATGCGAATGCTCATCTTCTGCCAATGGTTCTGGGTTCCATGTCTTAAAATCGCGGCAAAAATGGCTGTGGATACAAATTATCATGGCAAAAATGCTGTGGTTTTGCCCCCACAATCATGTAAAGGATGCAGGGGACACCCCCACAACCCCTGGACCCCATTATACCATTTAAGGGGAGCGGAGGAAACCCCTGCAACCCTCATACCCCTTAAATGGTATAATGGGATACACCTTTACCGGGTCAAACCACAGCATTTTTGCCACAAATAATTTTACCAGTGTCATTTTTGCCGTGATTTTATTACCCAGTACCTGGTTCTGCTATAAACATGGTAGGGTTCACTATTCTGCACCTGACTATTTTGATTGCTGGGTTCGATATGACTACCTCATAGGCAGAAGCCCTTTGAGAAGTCAACATACCTTTCGGTTTTTCCAAAATGGCAAACAAAGCATGTTCAACAAATAACATCAGGGACCATCCCATTACTATGCTAGCAGCCGTCTCAATGGCGAATGCAGCGGCTGCCAAAGATTGTTCACAGGGAAAGTGACCCCTCATTACTTGGTCCAAAATCCCACTTTAATATGCTGGAGGCTTGTACCCCAATGTGGTTCTCTGTGTGAGTACTGCCATCATGACTGTGCGATTCATATGCAAACATAAGAATTCATCAGCATAATTGGCAATCCCTAAGACTGGAGCTGTGCAAATTGCCCTTTTCAACTCATCAAACCCTTCCTCCATTTCCTCAGTCCAGACATTTTTTTCCTGAGTTGCCTCTGCTTTTTTCAGAGCCTGCAACAAGGGCCTTATATATGAACTGTAATCAAAGACCCATGCTCTCACATAATTGCATAGTCCGAAAAATCTTTGCATGTGCTTTATTGTATGTGGCTTTGCTGTTTTCAAAATAGTCTCAGCTCTCTCAGGTGTAACTTTCTTTCCTTCATGCCAAGTTAGCTGACCTATGCATAGCACTTCTTCTTGGCAATACTGTAATTTCTCCTTATCTACTTTATATCCTTTCTCTGCAAGAATAATGATCAGCTGAATGGAGTCACGTCTACACTCTTCCTCTGAGGTGCTACAGACCAATATGTCATTCACGTATTGCAACACAATACTTTGCAAATCAATATTGCTTAAGTCCATCTGCCAGGGGAGTTGCTAGGTCTGGAAAAGACCCGGGGCTAACCTGTTGTCGGAACTGTTGGGACTGGGGGCTAGCTAGTCTTTTGGCTGTAGATCCTGAGATTCTATTCGGGGCTACAACCAAAAGATCAGGGGCTATAGCCCCCTTAGCCCCCCCCTAGCAACGCCCCTGCCATCTGCAGGACTCTATTGAAAATTGATGGAGACTTGCAGTACCCCTGAGGCAATCTCATGCCTTTTAACTAAGTGTGATGAAACGTAAATGACGTCAGATCTTGAGAGTCCTTATACAATGAGATTGAGAAAAATGCATTTTTCAAGTCAATCACCGTGAAATATCGTGCCTCAACAGGGATACTACATAAGATTGTCGCAGGATTAGGAACTAGAGGTTACTCGGCCTCTACAATCTGGTTAATAGGGCGTAAATCCTGAATTAAATGCCACATCCCCCCCATAGATTTTTTGATAGGGTTCACTGAAGTATTACATGGTGCCTCTGACATCACTAAAATACTTTGTTAAATCATGGCGGATATCGTCTTGAAAATGCCTTTGTCTGCTTCTCGAGACATGGGATACTGTCGTGCTTGAGGTAAAATTGCTCCTGGTTTCAATTTAATCTTAAGTTCTCCAGCCCCTTTCAATAGGCCTACGTCATAGGGGCCTGTAGTCCATAATGAAGCTGGCACCTTTGCCATATCTTCATCGAAAAACTAGGGACGTTTCAATGTTAGCATCATTTTCTGAGGAACCCAATGTTTGATTGCTGCCTCCCAATAAGTAATACTCATTTCAAATACTACTTCGTCATCTGACGGATGGTCTCTAAATATATACTCTTTGGTGATGTCAGCCAATCTATAACCTTCCCCAATGGCAATCACTGTGCACCACAGTCGTCCTCCATGATCAGTTCCATCAAGCAAAACCATTTCTCCCTCCAATATGGCTGCTTGTAATTCTAAGGGAAAGACTTGTACTCCCTCTTCATCCATAGGTATCCTTGGCCTGAATAAAAACTCATCAGGTATTTTCACAATTTTACCCACTAAACCTGGTAGCCATGTTAACAAAATGCATACCCCATAATGAAAAACCTCTGGTTCAAGCGCTATTCCTCATATGGCCATTTGTCCCATGAATGCCATAATAAATTCACTCCCGTTTAAATGTATTCCTGGCATTGAACATGCTATGCCTTCATCAGTAAATTAAATCGTCATGTTCAATTTTGTCATTAAATCTCGACCTAATATATTAATAGGCGTCTGTCTCGAATATAATAATGGTACAGAAATGTTGCACTCTCCCATAGAGACTGGAAATTTTTCTGAAAAAGGAACTCTACTTGTAGCTCTTGTGAAACCTGGAGCATTCATGGCATTCCCATATAATGTAAATTCCCCCTCTCGTATACATGATTGTGTTGCCCCCGTGTCTACTAAAAAAGAAAAGGATTTACCTCCTATAGTGATGGCAACCCTTGGTTTTTCTTGAGAATTGGGCGTTACTGGTAGTATCGAACACATCAAGTCTCCCATTGAGCTGTCCTATTGTGGTACATGCTTATCCCCGTACCTGTGAAAGGATTTCCTCCTTTGACAGTGTCACCCCCATCCTAGGATTCATTAAATATCCTGTGTTTGTGCCCTGCTGTATCTGCATGGGTGAATGCTGTGACTGTCCTTGCGGCAGATTCATTATTGTCTGTTGTGCTTGCAAACCTGGTTGCATTCTCGGCGCTTGTGTTTGCTGCACTGTCTGATTCTGAGCAAACCTATCTCCATTCTGCTGCAAATATGCAGATGGGTTTGTGGTCCCCCCTCTTGAGAATTGCCCATTTTGCACAAATACTTGACTTCTACATGTGCGAGCAAAGTGCCCTTACATGCCACATGTCCAACATATAGAAGGAGGCCTCCTAATTTGCCCCTCCTGCATGCCTTGATTATTGTTCTGAGTGTTTTGTAACCCACTTTGATTGTTCTGGAAGTTTCCCTGATTATTCTGGAAGCCTCTACCTCGAAAGCCTCCCCTTCCCTGTGGTGCAAATCCATTATTGCGTTGATCAAACTACCTTTGGTTATTCACCTGTGTCATGCTTGCTGCAAACCCGATCCGTCTCCACTAGTCAAAATCCCCCCTTCAATGGTGTACTTTGATAGTTTTTTCTGCACTAACTTTCCCTCTTCACCTTTCCTAACATCGTCTTTCTTTCGAGTCTTCTCTTGCAACAGCCTGGAATAATGCACAATGGTCAGCAGAATCTCTGACCATGGCTTTGCTTCAATGCCCACCAATTTCTTGAGCTGCTTTTGTACTACTTCTGGCAGTCCTTGGCACAATATATAGTAAAAAAACAGGTATTGATTTCCCCCAAGCCTTGCGTGTCTCCAAAGCCCACTGCTCTTGGAAATTCTGAATGTAAACAAGAGGATCACCCCCTTCCTGCATCTTTTTTGTCATTATAGCTCCCATATCCGACGTGTTCGTATACAGTACTCTAAGCGTTTTCCAGACCGCCGCCCTACAGTTATTAAACAGTGCTCCATCATGAGCAGTGTTTATCGTAGTAACACTGGAATACCCTGCTGTTGACGAAACTTCATCAGCCCCATCCCCAAGGATAGTGATCAGGAGACCTTTAATGTCCCCTATATCTAACATGTTTCCTCCTGTCATTTTCTCTAACTCATGTGTCCATTTCCCAGTGCCAGAAGTTAAACTCCGGAGTTTACACCTTAAATGATCCTTATCCTTCTGTGGCCAAGGTATGTACTGTAGCCTGGCTCCTCCTTTCTCTAACAAGGGAAACTGTCAAATCCCAAACTTACATTCTTCCCCCATTGCCTCTCTGTCCATAACAGGGACAATGGTTCTGCTCCGCCTTCTACCTGACAGTGACCTTAACCTACTCACATAAGGTGGTGAGTCCCCCCTCTCACCATGGGATCTCCTTGTAGGTGGATCTAGCTGCGTCAATGATTCTGATGCCCGAGATTTGGGTTGGTCTAGATCTAACCATCTTACTTCCTTGTCCATTGAAAAACACCCTTCAGGGCCACATGCATTGCTTTCCTCCTCCCCATAGAAGGTCTCCCTGTCCTTGTCTTACATATCCTATCCCCAACTCGTGTGACTTCTCTCTTCTTCATCTCTTTTCTGAGTCAGTCTGTCTAAAGACAGCTCCTTTGGCTCAAAACTACACAAGGCTCCTTCTTTATCGTACAAATACATACTCTCGAGTCAATCATTTTTACCCTTCCGCTGCAATACTTTCTTAGTCCTCATATCATGATAGACTTTATCAATAGCGTCCCCAATGCTTCTAGAGTCAAACTCATCCTCTAGATTTGATCTAGACGGACCTGCTATTGGCTCATGTGCTGGGAAGAACTATTCTATGTCCTCCAATGCCCCTACTGGATTAAGATCTATTAATTCCTCTTCCATACGTTCATGATCGTGTGCTCTCTGCCTCCTCTTTCATTCTAGTTCATCATCAAACTCTCTTTGTTTCCTCGCTTACTCTCTTACCCTTTCTTCCTCTTTCCTTTTCATTTCTCTCCTCTCATTTGCCCTTTGTATCTCTTCATCTTTCATCTTTGTATTCTTTTATCCCTTAATTTCTGTTTCTCCTCTTACTCTCTCTTTGTTTATCACTTTTCTCCTTCTTTGATTGCCCTCTGTTTATTGTCATACTTTCTTTGCTCCTCTGCTCTTTCCTGCTTTTTCAGTTGTTCCTCTTGATACAACTGTTCACGTATTTGTCTATCCTTCCTTTTGTCCTATCTTCTTTCAATCTTTCCTCTCTCTCTATATTCTTTTTGTCCTGTTCTTCTCAATCTTCCCTTTGCCTTACGTCTCGGTGCTCTTACCATCGAGTTTGGGCAAAATCTGACCACCCATCCATTCAGTCTGAATAAGTGCCAACTCATCAGTCTTATCTTTTTTCTCCTTTCCCTTTCTTTATTTACCATCCTCTATCTAAGGATGTACTTGGTCGATCACTTCTCTCATTGTCCCATCTCTCCTTGTCCCTCAGGACCTTAGATATCACATCCCTCTCAGGAATTTTCTCTGGGCCCTCGTTGCTGCTTTGCGCAGGTGACTCATATGCCGGGTTTCTGTACCCTGTTGCTGCCTTAGGCTCCCTCAATGGGAACAACCCGTCATTTTTCTTACTCTCGCCGCCTGCTTCAGATGCGGCGGGGGGAGCAGAAGACTCCTCACCCCCCCTCTTTGCATATATTAAATATCCAGTCTTCAGGCGGTAGCTCTTCTCTTTCCTACTAGTACATTTTCCAGAGCTCTAAGCTCGCTAATAGTTTATTTAACTTTTTTCCATATATGCTACATGCAAATATGTCATCATATGCTGCAAAATTGTTTTCGATAGTGATCCCGTTGTGGCCATGGCATGAATATTTTATCTGCCATGAACTTAACCCATTAAGCACTGTACTGCTTAAGTTTGAGTGCGTGTTTCGGCAACTGTTTGCAGAGATGTACAAGTGGAGTAATATCCTCCATTTTGGCTCGTCACCCATGACTGTCAATACTCACCTTTACTCTTTGCAAATTTCAAAACTACGTTTCTGAAAAACAAAACAATATGAGCGTGCACCAATCGTCGCGGGCTCCGAACCCTCTATATCATGTTTTTCACTTTTATCTACTTTTACATTAAACGCCATCAATTCAATTCCAATAAAAAATAATTAATTCTTAAATCTCGTGTTTTCCTTTTCACATCTATCAATTCCTCTATTGTTTTTTCATCATATACAGTCACATAAAACAAACAGACGAATGGACATACTCGACCGGCCACATATATCTCAGTCTTCTCTTCAAGACCCCTAAAAATACCCCGATTGGGATGTGAACCGTTCTCTTTTACCAAGTTCATGGCCTACATCACCCGTAAATAGGGCTCTAGAAATGATTCCTTCTGTTACGTCTTTATGACGCAGGAAACTGGGCATACTCTTTATTGTGGCACCTTACCTCATGATATCTCTTAATTGCTTGGTCTCTCCTCAAGTCAATTACTTTATAACGCAATTGCTTGACCTCTCCTTAGGTCAATTACTTAATATTTGACGCTCATCGTTCTCAAGTTACTTTACCCCAACCTCCCTTCGTTACTCGTTTTTCCCTTATCACTTTCTCCACTCACTGCCCATTCACAATTTTGCCACCTCACTCAGTTTTTACTCAATATTCATTTTTTCAACTTCCGACTCTCGAGATCGTCCGCCTCTTTATCAGCCTCTTCAACTTTCTGTTCATCCAGCTTCCTGTAGACGCCAGGAGGGGATTCTGTCTGAAACCAGGGGACCTGCCTCACCCGAGCTTGCCAGCCTGATGATTAAAAATGTTTCCACTATCTACAGGAATCTTCAAGTCCTTTCAGCCGAATGGCAGAAGTTCTGCAATATTTCCGGGACCCCAAAGCCTACTATCCCGATGGATTTATAACCATCCTCTGCTACCACGTGCACTGGAAGACTCCAGCCCTTTAAGATGAGGTAACAATACCCTTGAGATGAATGGGGATGCAGAAGTTACTCAAACATCAATAATCGAAACGACTCAGGTAGTTGACAAGAAGATAACTGTTTTAATATCAATTATCTAAAACGGAGTACAACGGACATCAACAGACATCTCAGCAGATAGTTTCTCAATGCATCTTGAAAAAAAGCATTATTTTATAACACAAAATTGTAATTGATGACGTCAACCTCCATTTTTACTTACAACATCCTACGTGGTAATCTTCAAAAACCTAGCGGCTATGATTGGTTCTAAAGGAACATCTAAGTATACAATCCATACTAGTCTAACAAAGTGAAAGAAAATTATAGGTTTCTTAACATCAGGTGGGGCAACTAAGCCCTCCCCTTAAACAGGCCACTATGAATGTCACTAAATACACAACATCCCATTGGTTACGCAAACTATAGGACCCTTAATCACGTGGCCCCCTACAATTGGTTGGCACTCTAACCTCTGTCAGTACTTTTCCACCTACGTTAGCAGCACACAGGGTGGGCTTCCTGGTACAGGTGAGTCTTAACCATAGCTTCCCACCAATTAGCATATCATCTATCATCACCTTAGTGGTCTGCTGTCAATTAAGGCTTTGAACTTGTCCTTGGAAGTGTTCTTTTGCTCTGGAGAATTCAGGGGAGTGAAGTCACACTCTGCCCTCATGTGTAGGTGTGGTGTTCATGTTCATCGAACTTCATCCTTCCACATGACTGGAGACCACAAAATCGCGCTCTAGTGCATTTAAAATACTATTTTCTACTAGACCTCTGACGTCTTCCTTGTTTTTGTCCATGTCTTCTGAACAGGAGTTTTGCTCTTTCACACGATTTGTATCCAATGTCTGCTCACCCCAGCCTGATATGGCCTTGGCTTCTTGGGCTCATCCAGCCTCACCTTTCTATGTTTCACTCCTGTTAATTCATTTAATTGTTTTTAACTGCAACACACTGGAAAAGAGGCCTTCCTTTTTAGTCTAGCTCTGCTATAACATGTAGTGGAAACATCCATTTTTTACTTGCTCTTATATATGTATATATTGGTGCATGCCGCAATCTATTCACTATAAAGCTAGCCTCAAGAATACTTCGTCTGCTTGCATTTCTTTGCATATGTAAACGTGTAAAATGACTTCATATCTTTATCGTTTCTGCAGCATGTTTCTTCATCTTGACACCAAGATGTCACTTATCTTTGATACTTTACGAATATCTTCATTCTCTTGTCTCTGCATCTCTTCTATGCACGTCAGCGTGTTTCATGTGGCAGTGACATCACCATTCTTCTCTTCCATTCAGCTGTCCTGTTTCTTCTGGGATTTCATTCAAATGGCCATCATACTGTCTCGTATGCACGTATGGTTTGCTCAATGGGAACCTTGCTTCCAGGATTCTTCTTGGTATCTGTATGTTCAATGGTTTTGATCATGTCTTACACTCTGGTTCCCAAAATATAGGCAATATGGGGGAAGTGGTTGAGGTGGGGGTACTTGGTTCCTTCTCTACACAAAGCTTACTTGGGTTGATGGCTCTTGAACCATCCTCTGCAACTACGTGGACCGGGACAGACGACCCAGCCCTTTAAGGCGAGGTAGCAATACTTTGAGATGAATGGGGATGCAGAAGATACCCAAACATCAATAATCAAAACGACTCAGAAAGTTGGCAACGTTGGCTGTTTTAATATCAATTATCTAAAACAGGGTGTACAACAGACATCAACTCAGGTCTCAAAGCATGGTTTCTCAATTTGCTTCATAAAAAACATCATACTTATAGTAAAAACTTGTCATTGATGACGTTAACCTACATATTTACTAACGTCATCCTACGTGGCAAACTACAAAATCCTAGTGGCAAATGTGATAGGCTTAGAGGGAACATCTAGGTATACGTTCCATACCAGTCTAAGAAAGTGATAGGCTCCTTAACAACAGGTGGTGCAACTAAGCCCTCCCCACAAACAGGTCACTATAAACATCACTAAATACACAATGTCCCATTGGCTACACAAACTATAGGGCCCTTAATCACGTGCCCCCCTACAATTGGTTGGCACTCTTACATCTGTCAGTACTTTTCCACCCACGTTAGCAGCATGCAGGCTGGACTTCCAGGTGCTGGTGAGCTGGTCATAACCATAGCTTCCCACCAATTAGCATATCATCTATCATCACCTCAGTGGTCTGCACCTCAATTAAGGCTTTGAACTTGGCCTTGGACATTTTCCTTCCTCTGGAGAATACAGGGGAGTAGAGGCACGCTCTGCCCTTCTGCTTAGGTGTGGTTTGTTATGTTTGTCCAACTTCATTCATCCACGTGAATGAAGACCACAAATTTGAACTCTTGTGCATTTAAATTACTATGTTTTAATAGACCTCTGATGTCTTCCTCCTTTTCATCCATTCCTTCTAAACAGGAGTTTCATTCTTTCACACGATTGTAACTAATATCTGCTCATCCCAGTACGATAAGACATTGGTTTCTTGGGGCTGATCCAGCCTCACCTTTCTGAGATTCATTTCTGTAATTTTGCTGTTTTTCAACTGCGACACACTGAAAAAGAGGCCTTCCTGCTCTGGTCCGGCACTGCTTATAACACTGTCATAGAAACATCCATTCTTTACTTAGTCCTATATATGTATACACTGGCGCTTGCCGCAATCTATTCACTACATAGCTAGCCTCAAGAATACTTCATCTGCTTGCATTTCTTTGCATCGGTACACATGTAAAATGACTTGATATCTTCATTGTTTCTGTAGCATGAGTATCTTCTTCTCGAGCCTAAGATGTCACTTATCTTTGATACTTTCTTGATGCCTTATTGACTATCTTCATTTTCTTGTCTCTGCATCTCCTCCATGTACATCAGTCTGGCTTTGTGTGACAATATGCTCTGTCATTTATTGGTCCTGCTTCTTCTGGGATTTCATTCAAATGGCCATCTTACTGTCTCATATGCAGATATGGCTGTCTCAATGGGAACCTTGCCTCCAGGATTCTCCTTGGTATCGGTATTTTCACTGGTACTGCATGTGTCTCACACTCTGGTTCCCAACGTATGGGCGAGATGGTTGAGGTGGGGTACTTGGCTCCTTCTCTACACTCCCCCATCCAATTAGCCCTCATCCATCATCACTCCTGCAGTCTGCCATTCAATTAAGGCTTTGAACTCGGCCTTGTAGAGGCTCACTGTGCCTGAGAATAAAAGGAAGCCTGGCATGGTCTTATCTTCTGGTTTTTGTGTAGTTCGGCCCAAAGTCTATTTCCATCTTGACCATGTGACTGAAGACCATGTTTTTGAGCTTTTTTACTGCATAAAATATTATTAAATGATGGACTCTTGACACTTTCAGTGTTTTTCCATTACACCTCAAACAAGATTTTGCTTCATTCTCATGTTCATGTAGCTTCTCAAGCAGATAACCAGGCTCATGGCGGCCCCTACTTTTAATACTGGGCCAGCCAGCCTTTCTTGAATTCTCCTTCGACATCAGTTATTCTCAACAGTGCCACACTTCAAGGCCTTTTCATTCACAGGGTTTAAATTTGCTAAAGTGCATTGTGGAACATGCAAAGTATGTGAATACCTGAAACAGTTCCCTGATAAAAGGGTCAGGGACCATTTTCTTAGAGCTCGTTTGAACTTACATGCTACTAATGAGATCCAAGCAATTCGGGTCAATCCGTGGAAAAACATTGCCGGTACTACAAAGACAACTGTAAAGTCGAATCTCTGTTTTATTTGATGACACTGTGCCCAGCCTTAAGAGAGCTCAGTTCAAAACACTTTAGACCTCTCTTTTCTGACTTTGCGCTTTCCGATGTCAAAGGTTGGTGGTCGTCCTTGATGGCAGGACAAAAAATCAATCATGTAATCGCGGTGGTGAAGTTCCTGACGGAGGTCCTCCCGGGGATCGGAATTGTCAAAATTTCTTAAACTGGAAACTGTATTTTCTTTCTCTTTCTCTCCTTTCACTCTCCTTTTAAATTATCATAATAAGCTGATGGGAAAGTAAGCTTTTTGCTTAAAAGAATTGTTGATTCAATTTTAATGCAAATAAATACATTTTAAAAAAAAGAATTGGGGAACATCCAGATTCTATACATTCTTATGTATATACATTGGTGCATCGCCGCAATCTATTTTCTATGTATCCAGCCTCAGGATTACTTTGTTTACTTGTGCTACAGCATCTGTACAATTATAAAATTACTTTGCATTTCTTCCGTTTTTCTTCACACAAGCAATCTTCATTTCGATCCCGAAATGTTGCTTTATTTCAAAACTTCATCCTTAAATCCTATAGAATGTCTATATTCTTTCATCATTTGTGTCCCTACTGGGTGCGTCAGTTCTGCTTCACATGATGTCACCAGTCTTCTTTCTTATTCTTTCCCACACTTCTCCCGGGACCTTCTCCAGTAGACCATTATTTCTTTGTGAATGCATATAGGGTTTTCTCAATGGATACCTTGTTTCAAGGATTCTTTGCAGTATAGGCATCCTCACAGGTACTGCGCACGTCATCATTTCCGGTTCCCAACATATAGACAACATGGGGGCGTAGCTTCTGGTAGGGGGACTTAGCTCCTCCTCTACACTCCCTCCTCTGGGCGATTCAATGACCACTCTCTCATCAGTCTTCACAACGAGACATCCTCATCTGAAGAAGTGCTTCTTTGGAATACATATCTTTATGAATCCTTTTAGACATCCTGCTGATTTCACATGTTCATCAATACTCCAAGTGATAAAGCTGTATTGTCCATTCGGACTGCAGTAGATCCATCTTCCCACATACTTCTTGTCGTTCTTCAGGAACTTTGTTCCTTCTGGTGCATGAATGTCATGATTCCTGCCCCTCATTTCCCCAGCCCTCCAAGATGTCAGGCTGGAGCCAGGCCACGATCACCTACATGGCCCTCAAGGGCCTCTCCATCCCTCCAAAGACCCACTTGGAGTCAGACTTGGCGCTTGTGGCACCAGACTCACTCACTCCCATAGGATAACATTGGGGATTGGACTTGTAGTGCATTGATGGGGACAAGATGGATGCCCCCACATATTTTGGTTCCCAGAACTGCATGTGCAGTCTAGTCTTTTGGGAGTGGTTCAGCCCAGAGACACCTGGGATACCCAGAGACTATTTAAGCCACGACCAGGCTGAGAAACATGCTTTGCGTTTTCTGCACCTGCAGCGTGACACTCACCGTGTTCGGATCGGTCTCCAGTAGGCCTGCATCTTTCTTCTGCGCTCAGCTCCTGCAAGAACAAGAACACAGTTAGGAACAGCCTTACCTTGCGGCACTTCTGCCCATCATTCATCGCTCCTTCTGTTCTGCGGGCATCTTCGGTGGTGTCATTCCCATCCCGGCACGCCGCTTCCTAAGGAAAAGGGAAAAGAACAGAAAAAAAGGCATTAGTAAGCATTTTGCAAATCTTCGCTTATTTTTAAAGACTGTACGAGTTTCAAATGCTTACCTGAATCCCAGCCGCTCTGGGGGAGCTCTGTTTCCGGAACTTCTCATCCATCTGCAAGAGGGAAAAGACACAGAAAAAGAACTCTGTTCAATACAAATACGAAAGGGGTGCATCGCGCATCGCGCTCCCACTCACCTTCAGCGCTACTCATCTCAGCAGCACGCCGCCATCCCCGGTCGCCGGCCATCATCTAAGGAAGGAAAGGAACGAAGTTAGAGAACTGTTCAAAAGACTCATTATACTTACCTGTCGGAATCTCTTGCCAGTGAAGTAACTAGGCAGCAACGAGCCTGAATCAATCAACGCGCCCCTGCGCTGAAAGCAGCACGGAGAGCACACTGTCCAAGAAAACAAGGTGAGCTGTGGATCAAAGGGAAGGGTTGGACCCCGGGAAGAAGGGGTTCAAGCACACAGAGACAATAGGGAGTTAAACTCTACCAATCCTGTGTTTCAGGCCCAGTCTCCAGTCGAGTAGCCTCCAGGGAAGGGTTTGAGGTCGTAAGAGGTCAGAACAGGCTGAGTGACGTCCCCGTGGATACCAGGTGAGCATTACAATGAATACTAGCCTTTAGATAGTCTCTGATTTCTTCGTCTGTCAGTTCCTTGGGTTTGATCTTAGATTCAACATCAATTCATGATTTCCATTCCTACTGCTTTCTTTGCAGTCTTCTTGGATTGTGTGATTATTATCCTAAGCACACAGAATCCAAACATGATCCTCGCCAACAGGGCTCCAAGGAACTTGAAAATGTTCGCCATCCATTGTGGAGCCCATGAGAAGATTGACATAAACCAACTGTCATCAGCAATGTCTGCTACTTCATCTTCTATGTTGACGTGCACATTTTTCAGCATCGTTATGGAATCTGTCATGGTGCCATTCTCGTCGTCATGAGAAGGTATGAATGGGCAACAAGAACCTCTGATTTTGGCCAAACACCTCCATCCGTGGCTGTAATGATATCCAAGATATATCTGTTCTGGAGAGTCATCAGGCATATGCCTCTTAGCTCCTCTTTAATGGCAATGAATCACTTTATGATGGTGTTACTCATCTACAGGAGGTCCCATTTGGTAATCTGCAACCATTTGGCATTAGCCATTGTCTGGATCCCAGGCATAAAGATAATATCGAAAACTGAAGCAGTTTTACTGAATAGTCTATATTCATATGGAACAGCATCTAAAGCTTCTATCGATTTAGCGGAGAAATAGTTTTCCTTCTTCATTTGATTCAGGAGTTCAGCAGATCTCTTTTTTCTCAGGTGAGCATCTGCTTTTGGAAACTCACCAATGTTCAGGTCACTCTTTGGAATCACTAACGCTGGAAGGTGGAAAATCACTATAGAACACAGCCCTACCCAATCTCTGGGCAGCTTCATGTAAGCTCTGGATCCTCAGGCCCAGTAGTAATCCATTATCGCTACTGTCCCATCTTTCATTCCTGGCACATTGAAGATTCGACCACACTGCTGATTCTCTCCAACTTTTCTCGTGCCATTATTTCTGAAGCATAGCTCTGCACTAGCCAAAGACAATATCTGCAACAGGCTTCCTTTGGCTTCAACCCACGTCAGCAATTTTGAAAGCCTAGGCCAGAAAGGCTTGCATCCTTTTTCCACTTGTTCGATAAATGGCTTGTGATGACCAGTTACTGCCACAGCTCTGCATACGACTATGCCTTCGTCCCAACCATCTGGAGAAAGTACTGTCCCCCAGATTCTCATCTGGCCTCTTTACTTGCACCTCAGTATTTCTTCATCAGTTTTTCCCTGACAGTTGAGTTTCCTGTTTATTTCTCATCTAATTCCAGGTCCCTTCATTCCAGGCTGTTTGTATCTTATTACATTATCTCTCGTGTGTGCTCTTTCTCTTGTCTTCAAATCTTGAACATAATCATCGTCTTCTGATGCTGCCCCTTCTGTCACCCATAACAAGGATGCTGTTCGACCTTAGAATTGACCTCTTGAATGATAGAGTACAAGGTGAGTCAGGCAATGAGCTTAGACTTAGACTTTCCCATAGCATAAGGCAGGAGAGCACATGCATAACAATCCTCCTTAGAAGTCCTCTTTCCCATTTCTTTCATGTGCTGATACCACATGTTGTTTACCAAATGTACTGTACTGTGTAAATAATCATTTAATTCATAATCACGCTCCCTTGCACTTCTCTTAGGCATTTTTCTTGCCAGGTGAGCTCTCATAAGCATCTCATTGAATACATCAGTATACATTCTTCCTAGAGGGGGAATCATAGGAACACTTGTCAGTGAAACAGGTGACCTTACATGTGTCACTGGTGTAGGAATGATCACATATGGCCTTGGCCTTCTTACAATGTCTAGTTCTGCAAATGTCACTGGAGTGGGAAGGTTTAACTGGACTTCTTCCTTTTTGGGACCAATAAAGTAAACAGTGTGGATCAATAGGAACAGACAAACAATAATAGATGCTGAACAGGCATATATTATACACCATTCATTAGTCCCGATCATCAGTGTCTCTTCATACGTTGTTGACTCTGTTCACTCTCCGGATTTGCAATATGTTCAATAGACCACATTATGCCTGTGATTACTTTTAAGGAAAGAAAAACTCTTTTTAATCAGGCGATCTCATTAAATGCTCAGGTAGCTATCTGATCTGTTCTTTTATTGCTGCCAATAATTGTCTAATCGCCTGGCCATTTTTAGGATCTTGGATAAAAGTATGCACATCAGTGCTGTGCCCAACAAGAGCAGAGTAAGCTTGGAGTATAAAAATCAAGACAGCAAGAAGTAGTCTGTGAACATCAACATTGGACAATACCATTTGGGTATCCTAAAAGAAACTAAGTGAGAAACGAATTTGGAAACTGTTCCCTTTTCCAGTCGTCGATAAAGGAAGTCTAAATCGGGCATTTTTCATTTACTTCAGCACTTAAAAGTCCAATGTTAACAGATTCCTGTATAATCAAGAACAATAACTTTCTTACTTCCTGCTAAAATATCTATAAAGAGTGTCCAGGGCAGCCACAGTCCAAAAGCACACTTTGTGATGCTGGAAATGCATCGGAGGGAGAGGGCCTCCGTATCCTTGTCCTCTACTGTTTTTAGCGTGTGTTCTGTCATGTTTTCTGTACAGAAGTTCATGTGGGACTCCTGGCGGTACAGGGTTTTCTTTTAATTTGTTGTACAGACCCATTGGATACCTGTATGGCACCCATGAGTGGGGGAGCAACCTTGTGCCCCTAGTATATGTTTTTGGGCACTTGTTTGTGGCCCACAGAGCAGGGTATGTGCTGGTGGCAGCTCCATGCTGAATTTGACAGGTGCTCTGAGTATCCTCCATTTTGGGATACCAAAGCCCTGCCTTTGGAATCAGTTGATTCTTGATAGGAAACAAGATGGCCCCTGTGGCCTCTTGCTTTCTATTGCCTGTCACCTTGTTTTCCCAAAGTCCTGGGAAGCCCTGACTCTGTCCCTTCCCCCTGACTGGCTGTTGGGTGGAAGTTCCATATATGGTGTTGTTGTGAAGTCCAGGCCAGACTGGCTGGAGCCTTTCCAGTGGCTGTATGTTGAGGGTACACCCTGTGGGTGGGACCTGGGTGAATGGAGTGTGTGACAAATATGTACTTCTTGTTGTGGGTGTCTAGTTTCTGGTGTTTGACACAATGACCGAGACAGCCCTGGCTGAAACTGGTATGAATGCAGTGTGGAGTGTTGAATGGCTGGGTATTTGTCCCAATACACATAACTTGTGAGTGTCTGGAGAGAAGTGAATGACCTGAATGCACTATGCACCTGATTGGCTGCCTGTCTGCATGAATGCCCTTCTGACCGATTGGTTGCCTGAGTGTGACCCAGCAGAATGAATGGGAGATCAACTAGTATATCTGGGGGCCTCTCGCTGCTAGAATTCGTGTTCAGAAGCTGAAGAGAAACTAGAGTTGAAACTGAAGCTTAACCTTCAAGCCCTGCTGGAAGAGAAGTCTTGCTGCTGCTCTACTTCATCGATCTGAAAGCTGCTTTGTCTCCAAGGACTGACCCAGAGAGGACCTGGTTAGGCACCCTCTTCCCGAGCTACGAGGGACCATCGTGCACCAGCTGATCTTTGCCAAAGCTCCCTGGTACACAGACCTATGACAGGCTGCCGACCGAAGAAGGGGACCGCCGCTGAATCACAAGGAGAAGTGCCCGGACACTGTTGTCCATCACCTTCGACGACCGCCGTTGCCAACTGGAGCCGCTGTGCTCCCTTTGCCTAAGTAACATTTGATCGAAGGATGCTCTCGCCTGCACCGTCGACCGTTTTGTCCCACCGGAGAAAGTCGAGGCTGCTGACGCGCCAAGGAGCATCCGCCGTTGGGTTTCCCGCCACTTGAAGACTGCAGAGTCACTGACGACCCAACGCCCTTGCTGGGCCAACGTTGTTCAAACTCTTTGCTGTCCTGAACTATCGTCACTGAGGTACCCCGCACGCCACGTCCTTGCAGGACCCCAGCGCTCCGTAGTTGCCGAGCACCGCTAGGAACAAAGCTGCCACTTCACCGTCATCGTTCACCCTTTTCCTTGTGGGATCTCAACGATCCGTGGCTCCTGCCTTAAAGGGAGCTGCTCAAGAAGGGTCCGTCGATGACCCGATGACTAGCTCTGCTATTCCAGGTACATTGGGGTTGTAGAACTATTTTAGAAGGAAATAAGACTCTTGTGAACAATATATGGACTGGGCTTGTGGTATATCTTTATTTACAGGTTGCCCAGGTGGGGGGGATCTCCATACAGAACTGTGTCTAACGGTAGAGGCCAGTATTCTGCCAATTGTTCTAACCAACTGCTTTCCTGCTATTTCTTTTGTTGGTTTCCTTTATTGAATGATCTGTGTGACATTTAACCAGAGTACATTTGATACATTTTAAAGAGATCTGATAATACTTATGGTACCACTAGAAGTGTATATATTTGCCATTCTAGATTAACTAAGCACTAAGTGAGTTATTGTGATTGTATATAACCTTGAACTTAATTATATAAAGACTGCGTTTTAATTAATACAGTGTGTGGACATTCCTTCGTGGGGGCTTGGGGACTACAATGTACTTAAGAACCAGCCTGCATCACCTCCTGAGAAGCTAGGCCTTGATGGCTCGTCCATTGCTACCACAATAGAGAATCTTGGCTGGGGTCCTCTGTGCCTCTCCCCTACCAAATAGAGAGCAGAAATACAGACACTCCCCTCCAGTCTTTACACACTTGCATTTATTTATGCCACAATCTTTACGTCCTTCTTCCTCGTCATCAATCGAGTCTGCATGTGCTGAACTTCTTCTTCTTGACTTGCTTCCGAATGGGGTGGGGGTGTGACTGTCTCACCAGTGTAGACTTTTACATCGCCCAGGTGGATCTAAGCTCACCTCTCTTGGACTTTAACTTCTGAAGGAGTAATGTCTTCCACAATATAAGGACCACTAAATCTGGGCTTGTGCAACTTCCTAGAGAAATGTCGAATTAAAACACAGTCTCCAGCAAAATGTTTAGGAACAAATAACTCTTTATGTCTGGTTGCTGTATTGTCTTCATCTGTGTCCTGAGACCGACACCCCTTCTGCTTGAGTTGATCCGAAATGACAGAGATGCTAGCAGTCATTCATGTTAAGTATGAATGTCACTCATTTCCCAACAATTCTGCAGTTGTCTGGGCATCACTTCTATTCCTCGATGGAGGAGTCAGAGGTGTTCTCATCCGCCTCCCTGTAACTAACTTGTGGGCGTGAGGTGGTGGTCGGACCCGGGCTGATTTTTCAATGCATATAATCCAAGGAGCAAGCAATGTAGCTGCCCCTTCTTCAGTGTCAATTTCACCTTGCTATCCTTTCCTTGAGAAGACCGTTGAGTCTCTCACATTTTCCGTTCATTGCAGGTGATAAGCAGATAAAAACATATGTTTAATACTAAGCAATAGGTTAATCTGTTAGAATATCTCATTCACAAAATGGGGCCCAAAGTCAGATCGCAGCACCTCACATACTCCCCATCTAGGAAATACTTCTCGAAATAAAAACTTCACAGCGCAAATGGCATCAGGATGTGTGCATGGACCAGCTTCAATCCATCTCAAAAAGGGGTACATTACCACTATCATATACCTATATCCATTACATCCTTGCAGTATGTCAACATAATCAATATATAAATGCTGAAAAGACTGTTTAGTCGAGGAATCACTCCTCTGACTGTTCGCAGAGTGTGCCCAGCAGTAAACCTTTGACATTGATGCAATTTACTACATAAAAAGCAATGTGTTCTAACAGGTTCAGTACGTGGTTGCTGCAAGGCTCTCCCTAGTTACGCAAGGTAGTATAGCTGTTCTAACGCCACCCTTAATAAGGCTACAGGCATTACCGGATTACCAGTGCTATCCTGTTGCCATAATGCTTCAGAAGGGGATAAAGAACACCCCCTCTGTGTTCACAGCTCTTTTTCTGCCTTTGGAGCACAGCCTTGAACTTCCCTCAATTGTGTTCTTGACAAATGATTAAACCCTTCATTTACAACCATAATTGTGACCATTTTTTCTCTCACATCAGGAGTATCAAAACTACAAATATCCGATAAATATGCAACATGTTTGGCCTCTTCGTCAGCGGCTTGGTTTCTGTGTGAAATTAAGTCAGTTCTCTTAGCATGTGTTGCGCACTTGACTATCGCGATGGCTACTATTGCGATGGCTACTGGGAGTTGTAGTGCCTTCATAAGCCTGTCCAATAATGCTACATGTTGCACTGGGGTGCCGTCCGCTCAGAGCTAGCCCCTCCTTTTCCAACGTGCTAGCTCTGCATGCACTGTTGATGTCACATAGGTGGAGTCACTGTAAACCGTCACTTCCTGCCCTGCATGATTTTCGAGTTTGACAATAAGTGCACCAGCTCTACAACCTGTGCTGAAAAATGAGCCGGTAGTCTCGCACTTGCTACAACTTCAAATTCCCTGTTAGCTCTGTGCCTTACCACAGTTGAGCCTGAAAGCCTTTCTCCATCAGTTTGATCGATTTCAAAGACCCGGCAATAAAGAGAACTTCCCTTGCTACTAGAGCATTCTCCTTTGCCCTCGGGATCTCATCATAGAACATAGTTAGAGCAATGATGCACTTGCTCATCCGCTGCCAATGGTTCAGCTACACATGTGGCAGGAGTCATTATTTTGCACCTGACTATTTTGATTGCTCGATTTAATATAACTACCTCATAAGCAGAAGCTCTCTGAGACGTCAATGTACCCTTAGGTTTCTCCAAAACAGCAAATAATGCATGCTCAACAAATAAAGCCATGGAACACCCCATCACTATGCTTGTAGACTTCTCAATGGCAAATTTAGCTACTGCCAGCGATTGTTTTCAAGGAAAGTGTCCTCTCATAACTGGGTCTAAAATCCCACTATAATATGCTAAGGGTTTGTATCCTAATGTGGTTGTCTGTGTGAGAACTGCTGTCATAACTGTTCCATTTGTGTGCAAAAACTGGAAGAACTCCTCTGAATAATTGGGAATTCCTAAAACTGAAGCTGTACAAATTGCTTTTTTCAATTCCTAAAATCCTTCCTCCATTTCCTCAATCCATTCAATTTTTTCCTTATTCACCTGTGCTTTCTTCAGAGCCTGCAAACGGGGTCTTTTATATGAACTATAATCAAATACCCATGCTCTGACATAATTACACAGTCCCAGCAACTGTTGCATTTTTTTTATATGTGCGTTTCTGGAGTTTTCATAATTGCTTCAGCTCTTTCAAGTGTAACTTTCTTTCCTTCATGCGAAATTAACTGACCTACGTATAACACTTCTTCCTGAAAATATTGCAATTTCTCCTTATCCACTTTGTATCGTTTGTCTGCTAGAATAATCATTCATTGATTGAGTCTCCTCTGCACTCCTCTTCTCTTGTGCTACATACTAAAATATCATCTACGTACAGCAGCACAATGCTTGGCCAATCAATATTGCTTAGGTCCATCTGCAGGACCCTATTAAAGATCAATAGAGATTCACATTACCTTGGGGGCAAACGTGTGCTGTTCAACGTAGTCTGATGGAACGTAAATGACGTAAGGTCTTGAGAATTCTTATGTAACGGGTTTGAGAAAAACACATTTTTCAAGTCAATCTCTGAAATATCATGCCTCTGTGTCATGGCCACTGGTCAAGGGGCCAGTCCTTCCTCATCTCCAGGGTCCCATTGGACCCAGTCGTGTCGCCTCTGTGCTAGGCTCATGTTAAAGTGTGCTCTGCACACACTAGGCCTAGTGCGTGTGCAACTGTGCCGGGCATGGCCCAAGGAACAGAACTGGAAGGCACGTGCTACAGGCCCAAAGAAGGACAAGGTGGAGTTTGTAGGTGGAGCTATGGGAGGGGCCTGAACCAACCTATATAAGGCCAGCTCATCCACGTGCCCTTCGCTTCGTGTTATTCTACTTCCAAGCAGCATAACGCTCTCCACTGTACCTACATGTGCCTCGCTGCATTACAGCCTCATCTTTGAGATTTCCTGGGAACGCTTCTTACCAGCAGTCTTCCGCCTCATCTCCGCGAGCGTCTTCTCTCCAGCTACTAAGTCGCTGTGGACGCGTCTTACCTGCTGCCAGTCGCTCCATCTGCTACCAGCCTCTACATCGATGAGCGCGCATCTTACCTGCTACCAGCCTCCACATTGCTGAATGCGCCTCTTACCTCTCACCAGTCGCTACATCGCTGAGCACGCATCTTACCTGTCATCAGCCGCTACATCGCAGAGCACGCACCTTACCTGTTGCCAGCCTCCACTTCGCTAGCGCTCCAGCTGCTGCATCACTGAACACGACTCTTACCTGCAACTCGTTGTGGCCTGTGCCGGACTCTTCTTCTTACCTCCATTTCATTACGGCCTGAGTCGAGTCTTCTTCCGAGCCACAATTCCACCATGGTCGGAGCCAGAGACGCCCTCTTGCCACCACGAATCTTCATCGAAGGCACGGACACCATTCTTCATCGTCAGCCTGCACCTACGAGGGAAAAGAACAAACAGGTTAGAACTTATATGCGCTCACACGGCCGCATATACACATGGGACATTGCAAGAATTACCACTAGATGGAATACAGTCATTCCGAACTGAACTATAATCATACTAAAGACTTACCTCATACTTGGATTGGTCACAGCCGGTCTGGATGTACCTTCCCACGGGCCAGTGAAGTTTACTCGGCCCGATCTACGCACCCCTGCTAGGAAAGGCAGGACGGATAGCTCAACATTACAAAACTACAAGTGAGCGTCTATGGGAAAGTGCTTGCCCACCATATTCTGGCACGAAAGGGCTTGGGGAAGTCACGGGGTCCCCACTCCGTTCTCATCGCCTCTCCTCTTCACACAAGGGCAAGATCCATCTCCTGAATCGCAGGTCCAACCACTCTCGGAGGGGGAAGGTGATTCTGAGGAACCAGACCAGGGGAGGGCTCCAACCGTGCCCCAACGCCCCTGCGGAAACCAGGTGAGCGTTACTGCTCTGGGGGAATACTGCATAGAATCGTCACAGGATTCGGAACTAAAGGAAACTCTGCCTCTACAATCTGGTTAATTGGCCTCATGTCCTGAATTAAATGCCACAACCCCCCTTCGATTTTTTCACAGTTACACTGCGGTATTACACGATGACTCTGATGTCACCAAGATGCATTGTTCCATCATAACCTATATAGTCTTAAAAATCCCCTCACCCTCTTCTTGAAACATTGGGTACCTCCTTGCTCGAGATAAAATTGATCCTGGTTTAAGCTTGATCTTAACTTCTCCTACCCACTTCAACAGGCCTATGTCAGAGGGGCCCGTAGTCCATAAAGAGGCTGCCACTTTTTCCATATCCTCATCAAAAAATGCTGGACGTTGCCTCATTATCATCATCCGCTGTGGGATCTCTCTTCTTTCGATTCTGATCCAATACTTGATACTCATTTCTAACACCACTTCATTGTCTGACGGATTGTCTCTGAACATATCTACGTCAGTGACGTCAGACAATCTGTACCCTTCCCCAATAGCAATTACCGTTCTGCATGGCCTGCCCTCATCATCGGTTCCTTCGAGCATAGCCCATTCCCCTTGTACTATGGCTGCCTGTAATTCATGGGGAATAATCGGTCCCCCCTCTTCATTCAAAGGCACCTGCAGCCTGAACAGAAATTCATCAGGTATTCTCATAATCTTGCCCACTAAGCCGGGTAGCGATGTTAACAAAATGCATACCCCATAGTGAAAGACTTCTGGCTCTAATGGAGTTCCTCACAGGGCTATTTGCCCTGTAAATGCCATCATAATTTCGCTCATGTTTAAATAATGTATTCCTGGGGTGGAACACACTATACCATCGCCAGTGAAAGAAATCACCATATTTAACTTTGTCATGAGATCTTGCCCCAGAATATTAACTGGTGTCTGCCTTGAATACAATAATGGGACTGCCATTGGTATCAAGCAGGTAGTTGGGGCAAGCTGGGTGGAGTCTTGGCAGGCCTGGCATAGGCATACAAAGAACCTATAACAAATCCCTCCTTCATTCCTTCCTAGTATTTGTAGTAACTTCCTGGTTACCACTTCCTGTTGCCAAACAGGAAGTGCATGATAACTCATGATCTCTCTAGTGTTTGGGTGTGGTTGGGTATATAAGCCACGCCCAAGATTCTTCCAGTGCTTCGTGTTGCTTACTGTGAGCTGTATCAGCAACACACTTGTCGTGCTCTGGATCAGCCAGCATCTGCTTACCTGCTCCGGATCATCCTGTTTCTGCTTACCTGCTCCGGATCATCCTGCTTTTGCTTACCTGCTCCGGATCATCCTGTTTCTGCTTACCTGCTCTGGATCATCCTGCTTCTGCTTACCCGCTCTGGATCATTCAGCTTCAGCTTACCTGGTTCTTACTCCATGCCACAGCTATCTCCAGTCAAGAGGAGACTTCTACACCGGCACCTGTAAGAACAAAGAAGAACAGCGTTAACACGCGCACATCAGTAATGCTGTGCATACTCACCGAATCTTCCAGCGACGCTGGAATCCAGGTTAGTTGCACAAGCGCACAACCCTGTAAGAAAGAAGAGACATTATTCATAGCGCTCGCTCCAATAACGCGGACACTTATTTCACTGCGCTCTCTCTCTCTACGCGGTGCATACTTACCAAAAGCCCCCGTGCAAACTTGCCTAACCACCAAGTCGCCAGTAGCACTGAACCCGGACTCAAGGCGCTAATACCACATAATTTCTCCTGCAAGGGAAAGGGAGAGACATTACCAGGCACGCTTGAATTGTAGGCACTGCGCAAACCTACCAGCAGCTAGCTTCTACACCAGCGCTACTCACCCACAAAAATACCGGCAAAAAAGACAATACGGACAATTTTGGACACTCAACATTCTATGCGCAACGTTCACTTGTGGGAAGGACTTTCTAGCCAGTGAAGAAACTGGCGCCTTGAACTCTCGGCCTCGCTGTAAAGGCATAAAATAGCGTTTGGCATCTGAACTCAGCCTACAGACATTGGCACCAATCACATGAGTGAATCGCGCCCCTGCAAATGAAGGATGGAATGCACACCCTACTAAAGATCAAGGTATTCCTCCGGGTGAAACAGGGGAAGTGAAGACTAGGGGTCAAGGGAGGCTTGTCCATCGCTCCTGTAGAGACACAGGTGAGTGTGACAGGGACAGACATATCACATTCTCCTATAGAGACTGGTCATTTCTCAGTAAAAGGAACTGTACTTGTAGCTCCAGAGAAGCCTTGAGCATTTATGGCATTTCCTGATAACCAAAATGTTCCCTCTCGTACACATGAGCGAGTTACCCCTGTGTCTACTAAAAAACAAAAATATGTGCCTCCTATAGTAACCTCACCCCTTGGTTCCTCTTGAGGATTTGGTGTCACTGATAGTACTGAACACATCAAGTCACCCTGTGAGCTGTCCTATTGTGGGTACAGGCTTATTCTCGTACCTGTAATATGACTACCTCCCATGACAGTGACACCCCCTACTCTAGGAGTCAATAGCTGTCCTGTGTTTGCATTCTGCTATATCTGCATAGGTGCGTGCTGTGACTGCACTTGCAGCGGATACAATGGTGCTTGCTGTGGTTATAAAGCCTATTGAAATGGCGGCATCTGCCCCTGATATACTGTCTGATCTTGGGCGAATCCATCCCTATTTTGTGAGCTATATGCTGGAGGATAAGCTGTCCCTCCTCTTGAGAATTGCCCATTCTGTACATACCCTTGGCTCCCACGTGTTCACGCAATGTGCCCTGTCATTCAACATGTCCAACACACAGGAGGGAGTCTTCTAATCTGCCCTCCCTGCATGCCTTGATTATCATTGTGTACATTCTGAAAACCACCTTGGTTACTGTGGAAGCCCCCTTGATTATTCTAGAAACCTCCCCTTCCTCCGGAACCGGTTCCCCTGCCTCTCGCATGAATCCATTCCCTCCTTGATCCGATTGACTTTGATTATTCGCCTGTGACATACCCACTGCTTGCTGCGTTATCAGCAGTGGTCGAAGTGTACGAAAAGAAGTAGTGGAACTATGTTCCCTGCTGCCCTGCACCCACTCTCCACAAACCCCATCACCACGTTCCCTCCCACAAACAATATACCCCCCCAAACACTTGCACCTGCTGTTTAAGGGAACGTTCAGTGCATTTCAACTTCTTCCTACACTTTTATTTTAAAACAAAATAATCCCGAAACTGTTTCTTTTTAAAATAAAAGTATAGGAGCTGTGAAAGGTAATTTAAAAAAGTAGAGGAGCACCGCTCCCGAAACGCTCCCGCTCACTTCGACCACTGGTTCCCAGCCCTTCTCCGCTCGTCAGTACCGCTCTTTCTATAACGTACTTTGACAATTTCTTCTGAACTAATTTAGATGCCTAAGAGGGGGCGCTGGGAGAAAAGATCATGTTGATCAATGAAGTGAAGATTGTGCATTATTAAAGTGTCCTATTTGTTAAAGTGCAGAGAAATCCCATTGTGTTGAGTTGAAATTCAATGTGTGTTGTTGCTGCAATTGAATGTTTATTCAAAAATACATGTTGTCCATATTGATGCAAACAAATTTCATAAGTGATTACTGTGTTGTGTGACGGAGTTGGTGGTTTGTGTATTGTAGAGACATTTCTATCAATGGTGCAATTGTAAATAAATAAAAACTATTTGTTCTAGGTTGGAGACCTAACTGAGTTAGAATCTGCTAGGCACTCTGTTGTGCGACACCTTGATTGGGGGGGTGGGAGGAACTCCAGAGATAGATCACTATGCTAAAAAGCAAACACTGGAACTCTCTGCCAAAAGGCCCTGTTGCTAAAAGTTCCCACAAATAAAGTCCAGTAATAGCTAGGCATTTTATCAACTCACCTGAGTATGTTTGAACACCTTTATTTGATGGTTTACAAATGTTACGTATAATGTAATGACACAGGCATGTGGCAAACAGTGACTACACACAGGTGACTATCACACAGGAACTTTTGGATTGTGTGTACGTCTGAAAGTAGTACAACCATAGGGTCATTTGCAGAGATCTCAACTTGTGCCATGTAGGTGTGAAGTAAAAAAAAATGAGTCCTGGCTTTTAGGCTTTCATCATACCGCTCATTGGCACATGTAGTTGTACACCTGTAACAGTATTGCACAAGAGTGCAAAATAGCATATGCTGCTAGTGCCAGGGCATAAAGTAATTGTTTGATAGCTGTTGAAGTATACCCTTAGAAACAGAAGTATTCATGAATAAGTGATATAAGTATGAACAGTGGATAATAATTTTCCGTATTACGAGATTTAGCAGGCTGTGGACTTTTCTTTTTCATCATTTACCTTGGGTACTTTCTACTGTTGTGAGGTAGAAGAAAAACATAAATATTTTATGTTAGTTTAATCTTTGTTTATACATTGTCAGTCGACACTGTATTGGTCTAACCGAGCAGAGTCACGTCCGGATAGTGGATTATTGGGCCTCATTACGAGGATGCCGGTGCTACCGGTGGCCTACAGGCAACCTCCCTGTACCGTTTCTGTCGCCTGACATCCCACTGCTACCGCGATATCACAGGTGGCTGAGAAACAGTAAGTTCCCATTCCTGTGGAGTCCCATAGTAGTAGTTAGTAACAGTGCCGGTGCTTCAGTGACAAACCTACCAGTAGGAGCCTGAACATGGCAAACCTGCCGGTTGTTCAGTGCCCATACCGGCAGACTCGGAGTGACCCGGTCCAGAAAAGGTGCCTGTAACGTTGTTACCAGCACCTTTATTTCCAGACCGGGTCACTCGTAATGAGGCCCATTGTGCATATGTTCGAATTGTAGCAGCACGTCTCTTTCATCTTTTTGCAGTTGACAAAAATGAAAATCATTTAGAAGTGCTATATTCAAATGTGTTATTGAAATTATGGTGAAAGTACTGGCACTCATTTGTTTGTGACAAGTCATACTAATATGTGCGAATGTTTGATCCCTTCGCATTGTCGTAGTTGCATCTGCACTCAATGGCGGCCATTTTCTTCAAAGTGTATATCGCATGGAAGGGGAAGCCTACTTTTGCACTTCCGTGCAATTTTGGACATTTGCATCTCAAAGTGCTAATGAAATCTTTTAAACCCGGCAAGTTGTGTTTGAGGGAGGCTTTTACTTCGGATTTACTTAGGATTCCTATGGAATCTGTCTGCATTTAGTAAGTGCTCAAAACTGGCGGATTCCATAGAAATCCATTGGTTATACGCCAGTTGGAAAATGTCATGTTGGTGTAAATCTGTTCCTTTTTTGCAGGTGGAGCGAGAAAGCAATGCAGAAATTGTACTATTGTTCAGTGCGCTCAGTACTGTTGCAAAAAGAGTCAAAATACCCCAGTGCGTAAATAATTGTCCTAAGACATGACTAATGTATGTACGCCTCTTTTTGGCATCTGATTTTTACACTCTATATGAGTAAAAAATAAGCCCCAACACTTCAACACACCCGTGTTAGCTATCTACTCCTCCATGATAGCAAATTAACCACTTTCCTTTATACTGCTTAGTTTATAATGTCTGCATTTTAGACATGCAAAAACCGTTTGCTTCCTTAGCAGCACCTCAAAACTTTTGTTATATCACAAGCAGTAACAAGCGTCGTACTTTTGTCAAGAAATGACTACAAGCAGGTTGACGTGTATCTTTTTTTTATCTTGAAAGTACATTAATAAACCTCAGGAGACTTTTTTTTCATCTTTCCTCACTTTGTGTATGTGTACAATGGAATGGGTCGTTTGGTTGAACTGTGTCTTTTAAAATGTACAATAGCCGAGAATAGTTACATTTTGGCATGGACCATAGATAATGAAAACGCCCTGATTTTTTTTTTTTAAAAAAAGTATACAAACTCCTTTAGTGTGTGCTGTGCGGGACCGCCCTTTCAAGAAATCCTGGCACATGATTTGGTAGAACGTGAACGCGTGAGCCAATAACACAGGCTTCTGGCACAGGGCCGGAATCTTTGCTGAAATCTAAAAAATGGTACAGAAACAGCAGGACGAAACACGACTGAATGATCTGGACTTGTTACGGGCTGTTTTCCTTCTGTGCTGCGTGTATCAGCGTTTGTTGCCGCTGCCATTTCCCTCTGTACCAGACAGGCCCTGAAATGTAGACTTAAAATGGATGCTGCATCATTGTCCCGCTTTGTTTTGGGACTTGGCAGTGCAGTAGAGCAGCAGCTCCCAGGCTCAAATTTGAAGGGAGGGGCAGGGGACTTCCCGGAGTCCCTGGATGATGCAAGAGGGTGTGTTTTGGCGCGTTGGCAAGCAGGCAGGCCTCTCTGATTCACTCTTATGAAAAGGCAAGGTTCCTAATTCCAATGAGCCGGTGGATAGTGTTCCCTCTGAGTTTTTTTGGCCGAAAAGCCTTTCTCGTTATTCAATCCACCCCGCCCCCTCAAGCAACTGTTGTGATCCTATTGGGCTCTTCCGCTAGACACGATGAAGCAGCCGAACAGGGAACTCCTCAAAGTGGCAGAACAAGGGCGGGTGGGGTTGTTGACTTATTTAGATATGAACCCATATTTTGGTTGGATCAATGCCATTTCCTCGCAGGGATTTACCGCATTTTACTGTAACTAAATGCCCAGGGAGACATCCTCAGACCTATTTTGCCTTTCTCGATACCTAAACCCATACTCCATCTGCATATTTGTGGCACAATGCGGTCAAATCTGTTCAGTGAAATGGGATTCGATGAAAGTGAGCGGCGAGGAAACATGGTAATTCTTTTAGTTTGCAGCACGAGCACTGCATGGTTTTGGACCGTCCTTGCCTAGTCTTCCCTGTTCTCACCTACACTTTCTATTTCACCCATCAGCCACTTTAAAAAAAAAAACAACTCCCAAGGATTGTTTTTGGCAGAATAAAAACTGTGATATACATGCCCGCTTCTCGCAGTTTCCATCTGTTTATTGTATATATCCCGTCATTGCCGAACTATCCTCTCTCATCTCCAGCTGACTCCCCACCACCATTCACGGGATGATACGGCACTCTACCAAAACAGAGGTGATCTTTCTCCAACCCACTAACCCTACAACTATTCTCCTGTCATCTGTGCGCTACTACCGCCTCCCCGATATCCTCACCTCATCACCTAAGACTCAGAACCTCGTGTCCTCTTTGAGCGGGGGCCAATAGTTCATGACCTCCACAGCCACGGCTGTCACATCATTCGTCCCGCCATCCCTCCCTCCCTCACTTATCACTCAACTAGGATCCCTGTTTCCCCTTGTGTCTTCAGCAAGCTGGACTACTGTGCACTCCTGCGCTTCTCACTCACCTCCAGTTATTAGTTATTGACTTCATGTACGATGGCTACATATGCAAGTTCCTTCAGCTGGTCTTTAAACCCGTCCATGAGGTGTCGACACGCCCCATATCTTCATCTGGCCGACTATACACCCTTCAACGCTCCTCCTCTCTGCAATCCCAACCTCTCTGTGTCTCACTCCCGTTCCTTCACTCTCCTAGCTCCTTATCACTGGAATTCCTACCCCCTTAAATTAAGAGGAGAACCACAGAACAGGCCTTACCATGCCAAAGAATCATCTCCCTTTGCTAGAAGAGGCACCCGCCTGTGCATACTTCTATATGCTCCTTATCAAGGCATTGTCAGTCTGTCCCCATTGTATGTTCCCAATGTCCCTTTCCTCTACCACATGGCTACTTTAAAGACCGCATATCAACACTTACTGTAAAGCACCCAGCAATGGTGGAGCTTTCCATGCCATTTTGACCTTAAGTTATGTCATATTATCTCGCATGTGTATAGCGCCTAGTGCCGTTGTTCGCGCCGTTGAAGTGCTTTTGCCTGTCAGGGAGCCAAAGGATGAGCATGACAGAAAATGCAGTAGTGGTAGGTAGAAGCAAAGTGCAAGTAGATAGTTGAGGAGAGCGTAAGGTGTCCAGGAAGACATGAGAAGGGAAAGGTGGAAGGGCTATGTGTGCAATTGGACCACATTTATCATGAGACTGAACTGTATTCTATGGGGCACTGCGCCAAGAGGAGAGATCGCTGGAGAAGAGGTGTTCACTGCACCAGAGGGTCTGTCTGGAATCTACTCCGTGCACGGTGCACTGGAGCATGTTGAAGTCATGCCCAAGAAAACACAGGTGGCAAAGCCCTTCTACTCCCTAGACATACCCTTTATTATAACAATCTGCTTGATACAAGCTCCTAAAATAGCATCATGTGTAACTGGCTAGTCAGATATAAAACATTCATAGTGGAAACTGTCAGCAGAGGTGGCCTGGATGGGGCCATTAAAGTAAGGCACTTAGTACTCTTCGATGTCCTCCATCCAAAACATTTCTTTTGGCTGGGACCAATACCAAGCCTACCAGAGCAGATGGCAAGAAACCTATAAAACGTGCACAACTTGGCTCCAGGTACGGAAGTGTCAGTCTACCCATGTCATTATGGTGACAGCTATACAATCTAAATCCAAGGTTGGTTGCTTGGAGTGCCAGAGACACGCTCATCCCTTGGTCATGGGCTAAGAAAGTGTCGACATTGAGCAAATGCACACACAGCTCTGGCTTAACAACAAAGGATACAACCAGGTGTAAGAAAGGATTGCACCCCGGCGCCCACCCTGCACAGCACTTCACAGCAGATGCTTCTCCCGTGCTAGCCAAAGCTGCACCCCTCAAGCGCACCTAAGGCCCGTCATAAGCCGATCCATTCAAAGAGGAATGTAAAATAACCCGCCTCATATACGTCAACGATTGCCCTGTCGCTGGAGGATCCAGACCCCACACTCAGCAATGGTATTGCTTGTAAGAATCTGCTCAGTGAGGCTTGGCAAAACCTGCTCGATTCATTCATCTATGCTACAGATTCTGTACATTGTTCTCTCTCTAACAACATTTTTTTTTTTATAAGTGTCGGTCTTCCTTAAGCACCCATTTCTATGAGATTTAGTCGTGTTTAATTCGTCGCAGTAGAATTCGATTTTTGTTTTGGACAGAAAGATTTTGCTGCACATATATGCGGGGTAAGACCCCCCTGTAGGCACCCCTAACTGCCCTACATTATTTATTCACCTAAACCCACCCCACACATATATTTGTGGCAAAATCTGTGGTTAAAAACTCAATGAATGCTTCCACAAAGAAATATGCTGCGGCAAAACCTCCCATTACCTCTGCACCCTCCATCTATCTCGCCCCATATGGAGGCCTTTTACCACTCAGGTTGGCACAAGTGTCTTGGGGCTTCAGGACAGTTTTCATCCTGTCCTACTTCCAGTGCTTTGAGTAGGGCAGAGGCAGCCAGGGCTGGGCCCTGGCAGTTTTCAAAAGAGAGGGGCTGAGCCGGGGCCCTGCCAGGGATCCCTGGTTCCACCACACCATGGCGGGGCACACTATGCCACCACGGCTGCAGCCATGACGGGAGATGCGCCCGCCATTAAGTCAGGCAAGTGTCATGACCCACAGAACGCGCCCCTTCTGGACTTCCTGGTCCTTGTCACGGTGGGGCTTGCATTCATTGTTTCTCCCAACGTGGCCGTATCACGTGACACGCCTCGCACCAGCCTTCACGGCGGACGTAGTACGTTCCATAAATATGCCACGCCCCCGCGGCCCCGTGCGTCTCAATGCCATTGCGAAGTAGCGACCAGACGTGTGCTCCGTAGCTTGCGGTATTGTTTCCCTTGCTTCTTCCACACTAACCCAATTCTAGTCCCTTTTCTTCCTTCTTGATTCCTGGACTCGTGTGCTAGTTGCGCACCCTGTTATTTCCTGGATTCCTGGATCCCTGCATCCCGGTACTTGAACGCACGCTGGAGTCGGAAGAGACTTGTGCAGCCTTATTCAAGACTCGAGCAGTATGCAAGAAGGCATTGATCAAGAAATCCAGCAAAGATCGAACTCAGGTGAGAAGGGGGGAACTCCTTGACAGCAAGCTGACAGAAGTGCCAGCCGGCCACAGCATTGCTGTGGCTGGCTCTTCTGTCAGTCACTGTAACTTCATCTGGTGACCCCTCACGCGAGGGGTCAGCAGAGGAAGTAACTGTCCTTTTGTTTCCCCACCCCCTCCCCAGGTCACTGAGGCGTCTTTAACCCTCGGCGAACCTGGGGACCCGTGACATTTCTAGGTTTATAAAGGATGGCTTGAAAAGTACACAATTCAAGCCATCTTTTATAAAGCGTTGCTGACAAAGACGCCCCAGACTTTGTCCGTCATCAAAGCTTTATAAAAAATGGATTGAACTGTGTACTTTTCAAACCATCTCTTATGAACATAGAACTGTGTTACATATATCTATGTTTAAAAAAGAAAGCTTGAAAGTACACAAACCAGAGTAAGGTAGGCACACAAATATATACATGCTATATATTTGTGTGCCTACCTTACTGTGGTTTGTGTACTTTTCAAGCCACCTTGAAGTACACAAATCACTGTAAAGCATGCAAACAAATATATAAATGTAATCATTTATATATTTATGTTCGTAGCTTACTATGGTTTGTGTACTTTTCAAGCCATCTTTTATAAACATAGAAATATGTAACATATTTCTATGTTTATAAAAGATGGCTTGAAAAGTACACAAACCATAGTAAGGTACACATACAAATATATAAATGCTTACATACATTTAGATATTTGTGTGCGTACCTTGCTATGGTTTATGTACTTTTCAGGACACGCCCGTCATGCAAGTCACAGACCCAAATGAGGGCCCCCTTCAATTTCTTACCCCACTTAAAGCCGTGCATACGCCTCAAGCAGCCATGTTATACACCACAAAGTAAATGACTGTAAGAGCGGCATTTGGCTCAAGGTTGAAGACACCTGTGCTATAGAATGAACGCGCACTTTCCCTGCGCACCACACACCTCCACACACGTGTTTAGAAGGTAGTTCAAATGTAGACATCTTTGGCATAGCGTTAAATGAGGGACTTGGCTTTGCCTCTCAGGTGAGAGCGGTGGCGAAACACTCTTCCTTCCACCTAATGATGCTTCGCCGTGCCCTATCGTTGCTACCTGACGAGTCCCAGCCAGGAGCCATAGTTCTAGAAAATGGCAACGTACGCTGCGCCGGGTAGCCCGATCACCAGCTTAAGCCTTTGCAAAGTGGGCAGAAATGCTCTTGTTTGCCTAACCTTTGTACTAGAAAACACACCAGTCCTCCTTTGCTTCTCTGGCCAGACGCTTACTATGCATTGATATTGAGATTTGTAAAGTGCCATACGCAGTGCTGGTCAATGTGCCAACTCTTGCCGGGTCCGAGATCCGGCATCAGAGGTCTGGATGGATCTCAGGCCCGGCCTGCCCCAGCCCTGACAAGGCTATACCGAACCACCAGCTTCTCTGATGGTGATCTAATCTGCCCGCGCCCCCTTCCCCAGCCGTCTTCCGCGCCTTTGCAGGTTTGATTTGCTTAGCCTGTTTTTTTTCTTCAAACCTGAAAGGGACACCACAGGAATCAATGGGCCCCGACTATCACTGGGGTGGGGGCCATCACTGTTAAAAGCAGGCTTTCTACATGCTGGGCACAATATTGTTTTCCAAATGTGTATCTTACACTTTAGTTAAAAAAAAAGTCATTTCCAAACTAAAAAATGCTGCTTAAACTTGCATTCACTAGTTTTCTTTGAAATGTGTTTCTTTTTTGTCAGGCTACTACTACACAAATACCCTATAAATGTTGTCGCGCTTCCTTTGTGCTTTATCACAGGTTATTTAGGATGATGTTATATGCTTGTTAAACTGCTTAATTACACATAAATGCTTACGTTGTGCTGACAGGAGGTATTAGGAAATTAAACGTTGGGTTTATGGGTGCCAACTTTTGATTTTCACTACAGGGGCAGAAAACCCCCCACCTCTGCCTTGAATATAAGCAACCGACCAGCCCAACCCATGCCCTAGCCAAACACATTTTTATAAGGAATTGCAAAAAGTCATACGATTAACAACCAAATTTTAATATATAATATCTCAGCAACTGTCTCTCAATCTGCTGAGCTACCCTGATAGCCTTCTACTGTACAACGTGTCTATGGACCTCTTATTGTACTAAAAAATCACTGCATTACCAACAGTATTTTGGGTACACCACTGCCATGGACGTGATTTAAAGTGGAATTGATGTACAGTGTGGAGTTTGGAAAGAAGCAGCATGATAGAAATTGCGCCATTTTTAAACATTTTTTAAAAATATTTCTTTTTAGCAGAGTTCAACTGCCAGCTCCACCACTTAGAACTCCGCCCCCACCCCGCCCCTTTGTGATCCCCTTTGCATTTTTTCCATTTTCACCACTGGCCATAAGCAAACGTTCGCTTCAGGATACAAGGAGAAATGGGTGGGTCTATGGTGCTAGACAGAACAAGAAGAAGCAAGCAGGATCTGCAAGGAGTGTAGGCCCAGTCGCATCTTGGCCAGACGCCACGAACGTGCTAACTGGAAATTGAAATAAGTGCAAAAGGGGAGTGCAATAAGTGTTTATAACGTTTTGGTGCCCGTGGCAACAAGGCTAGCGACGGCGGTGGCTGGTAATGGCCCACATGCTGCCAGCACGGGCGAGCCTGTGTGAAATGTCCTATCTTCAAGCATTGGGAACTTGTGTGGGTCGCGCGTGCGCACCAGGGTCCTTCGAAGTTTCGACGCCTGCCATGGAGGTGTGCGCACAGTCTGACGCACGCGCCTCGGCGTGCCTCCGCTGGCCTCCACTTGTACCGTAGCCCAAGAAGCGAAAGTGTTACCAGAGGAGGCATGCGGTTCCCACTACAAAGCCTGGAGGCCCTTCAGAAGACCGCTGAAAGTCTGTTGCTTTTGTTTAACTGGTTCTGCATATATTGTGGTGTGTTCTGCTTTTAAACTTGCTCGAACGTTTACACGAAATGTAGTTGCTGGGGGCCATGTAGAAAAAGTGAAATGAAGTATTGTAAAAGCTTGGGGAAGCTGTGTCTGCTTGAACATATATTTTACACATCCCCCCGCCCCCTATGTACTGTGTGGTTCAAATTCAAACTGTTCAATGGATATACTGCACTTACTTGTCCAGTCTTGCTTCACATGACACTCAGAGTTCCGACTGGCACTCTGTTCTTTGTAAATTGGCCCAATATTCTAAGTTGCCCAAGAAAAGGGATATGCCATTTTCCAGGTAGCACCACTGGACCAAGGTGCCAGGTGAAAAAGTAACCCCTTTCAGCAATGGGGTTATGGAGGCCCAGAGACTGAGAGTCCATGGAAGCACTTTGAAACACATAGTCGCTATATAAATAAACTATCATATCATATATCATCTAAACGTGACGTCCAGGGGAGTCTAAATTTTGAAAGTATAAGAGGACGCTCCTAATGTGTGAAAGATAGTCCCTTCAGGGAGAGTATTCCTAGAAGTGGGGGGCTGTATAGTCAAAGGAACCCTACTATAACATCTTGGATGTTTTCACCCCGGGGACTAGCCCCCCTGGTAGTTAATTTGCCCCCAGTCGCCGACAATGTCCAGAAGCTGAAATGAGGATGAAATGCGAAAGATAAGTCAGGAATGTTCAGGGTTCCCTGTCAAGTGTAGCGCAGGGGCCCAAAGACTGTTCGAGGTCAGCGATGGACACACGTGACTAGGACCTCTTTTTCTCTCTCCACTCACGATGCTGACGTTGGTTTCTCATTCAGACCGTTTTCCTGAGCCTGCTCACTCTCAGCCTCCTCTCATTGTACCTTAAAGAAGTAAGTACACAGACCTGCTAAAACACTCCCCGCCCACTCTCACCCCACGTCCTCACCACCACCTCTCTCTCGGACCACTGCCTGCAAGAATCGACACACACGCGCCGAGACATCCCATCTTCCTGATCTAGTAAAATACTCCAGATTAGGCAAAGATGAGGTATTGCCATTAATTATACTGATTCAACTTGGAAGCACAGCAAACAATCAAAATACAACAAAAGCGGGCTGTAATCAGTGATCAGTTGCGTAAAAAATAATAGCAAAACACAAATTGATGTGTGTTTCCTTCAGGATTTCTGATGAATCACCTCAGCATATACTACACAGGCACAAGTGAATCAGCCGTGTGTAGATGTACTCAAAAATCGACATTGCCATAACATATAAAAAAAACAGTACCTCACTTGTCAAAACACATATAATCATTACTTCAAGCACATACCTACAAAATTCATGATTAAAAAAGATCATACAAATCACAACATACAGAATAGTATACATAATAATATACACATCGAGGACCGAAAAAACTCAGTTCATGAAAGAATGTTGTGTAGAAAATTATTCACCAGGGGTCATGAAGCCTTCTAATGTGCCTTAAAATATTTCGTAGAGTGAACAACCCATTATTCTGAAGCCCAACATGTTTCGATCCCTTCAAAGTGTTGGATTTTCTTCAGGGAAAAACATGGATGGAATCTGTTGATGTGTACGAATACGGACACCTAAGGTGAAAACAATCAGAAGGGAAACTAGACAAACCCAAATAAAACTGTTAACTAGTAATTGAAAACAGAAAAGACTACTTATTTTATGTTCACTAACCTCATTCTCTGAGGATTTGTAGACATGAGCTCCACCTCACTGATGATGCTCAACAACGCTGAAACACGTGTCTGGGGATGCTGTTGGTACTCTTGTTCAGAGGAGAATTGCCCAGCATTTCGGTGCTGGACTGCCCCTGGGCAAGACAAAGACTGATATGCAGGGAAATGTCTTCTCTGTGAAAGGGACAGTGAACTAAAGACTTGGTTGAGACTCTCCCAGGAGCCATCCACCCAAGAACAGGTCATTGGGCCGTGTTCGTGCTGGTAGAGAGACTCTCGGACCCCCCTTTGTTTTGTCAATCTGGAATAAGACAGAAGTAGAGTATAATCTTAATACAAACTCTAACCCTATGTACACCTTGTTGTGTAACAATATTAAAGCAGTTAACTTTATTCTGCTTACTTCAGCTTTGAGGTACATTTGTTAAAATGCAAAATAATTTTGAGCAGTGAGTAGGGCTGCAAGGTGAAAACGTATATGTATTAGACGTTTAGTTAGTTACAAAAGTAATAATGCTGCAGGGGTGAATTGCCAATTACACTTACTCTGATAGATGAGAGCCCAATATATCTCCGCTAGTAAGACATAGATGGATGGAGTCTAGTCGCCGTTGCGCTCAGCACTCGATAATACATAACCGCTGATAACGACTCAGCATATCGGAGCAGTATAAAAAGACTAGACCGTGTCATGCATTACTCGGTAAAGTAAGATGGCGCTAATGAAAGCAGAAGGTTTAGATATGAATTTATGCAGAATGCCATGTTGGAACGGATTTAGGTATGATGTGACCACATAGGCACAAGGACTTCAAAGGTACATAATGTCTTCATTAGCATGACATTTGGTATTATAAATCAAGCATTCTTCCATTTTCAGTAGCTTTGAACTTCTGGGCCACCACTTATGGATAAACATACAGAACAAACCAAATCAGTTCCTTTAAGACTCTCATTCAAAAAGTGTAAAACTAAAGGAGCTGTGAGATTTGGATTTTGAATGCAACTGCGGCAGTCACAGATTCTGACCTTATTTTTCCTCATAGTCATTCCAGTGTATTGAAGCCCAAAGGGACAGGTAATAACAAATACAACCGGGCTGGTTTTGCAATTTGTGAGTTGTTTTTATTGCCATAATCTGCTGAGACCCAAATCCAAACTCATAGTGATTTTAGGTTGGGTGCATACAGTGCTGGAAATTGAAAGAGTTTACTGGGAGAACTGTCACCTCCTTGGAAGGCTGGGGCTGTGGGAAGGAGGGTGCGTGCCAATGGGGCGTGGCCCGTCAGGTTACGCAAACAGTATCTCTTCATAGAACCCAATCCTGGCAATTTGCATAAAAGCAAAGAGCATTATAGGAACATTATAATGTCCACAATTTTAAATGTTAAACATGTCTTCTAGTGATTCAATAATAAACATTTTTAAGTGAATAATGGACTCTTGTTTTGATTGGTCACAATAGTCACCCTAATAAAGAGATGTCTATAAATTGCAGGATATATATACTAGTCTGGACACCTGCAACATTGTATGTGTGGCTTTGGCAGTTTCTTCATGCAGTCTCCAGTAACAAGGCTTCTGAATGCTGTTGAAGAGCGGGTTACTACTATCCAAATAACAATAATGCAGCTCCAAAAAACAGCTCCTTAAAATCTCAGTTGCTGGAAGACCACACAGGTAACTGCTGGTGCAGTGTAAATTACAGTGCCAAAGAAGCCCCATTCCATTTGTGAGATTATAGTCTGTTTTTTGTACATACTGCGACTGGATTTGCCCATTATAAATTGAAGGTTACAAGTCCAAGAATTCACATAAAAACAGAATTCGACTATCATCTTCCCAATGCAATGGGGCATATTGGGATGTCAGATTTGTTTCCTTACTCCCTGCCTTGCATCCATTATCACTCTCCTGTCATTCTTTCCCTCTTGCTTTTCACATTCTTTCTCCTACTGCTTTTTTTCTCATCTCACTTTCTTCCTCTCAGTGTCTCTACCTCCTCTGTGCTCTTCCCTTCATGCTCTACTCCATACTCCCTCTTCCCCTCCATTGCCATCTCCTCAATCCCTCAACTTGCTTGCTTCTTTGTCTCATTCTCGTCCACCTGCGTTCATGATCTCGAACTCTCTTTCGTCTTCACAGTCTCCAATTCACTCTCGACCCTCACTTTTCCATCCCACCATCTCCTTTACCCTCCCTTCCATCCATCATTCTTCCTCTCATGTACGTACGTCTCAGAACCCACAACAGAGGTCCGTGTAAAATTAGAAAAATGTTGTTCCTTGGAGGAACATCATTTTTCCTAAAAGCACCATATCTTATGAAAGAAAGACTGTGTCGTACTGACATGACCCTTGCATGTCCCTGATTTATGGCCTGACCACAACCCTAGTGGCAATCGATAATGCATGTTGGACACTGCAAGGTCATTGTCCTTGCCGAGGCCTAGTTTTGCATTTTAAAAAAAGCTGTTAAAATAAGGCACCTTTGCGATGTTATTAACATCTTATAATGGAGGGGCTGAAAATCCCGTTTTAAGCGGAACAGACAGGCCCGGAAATTCCCCGCCCAATAACGGAAGAGTCAAAGTAATTGACAAAGGCCTGTTTTATTAACAATCAGCATAAAAGAGGGTCCGCAGTAAGCACTGAACGTCTCCATGCTCTCAAAGATTTTCATCTCAAACAACAGCTTTTAATCAAAAGATACATCATAATTACAAAAACCTACAGGAAGGTGGGATTGCTAAAGGGAGTTGTCTTCATATAGAATGTATACTGGCCAGTGTTTTCATTGGATATAGAACTTTTTTGGCCCCACCTCGGACCACTCCTAGACTGATAAGGTAAGAAATACATTATCATAATAATAATGGATTGGCTCCTGTGTGGAAATGGCATTTTCTATGTCCCTTTTCATTTGCAATGTAGTACATCACTTTTAATTACCCCACTGTATTCAATGTATTGCACAACTTCATTTTCCAAAGTATTGGGTGACTTATTTTCCCCAAATGCATTTTACCTGTTGCTCAGCTGCAGCCTGGAACCCCTTTCAACTCTTCCTCCCACTCACTCCACCCTATAATTAATCTCCCCTATGACACCTCTCCTAACCTTTCAAAACAGTTCCACTTCTTGTGTCCATATTGGGGGCTGGGGATGCTCTGGAAAGCCACATTCCCCACCCAACAATTAGCCTGACCTCTGGCCCCAGCTGCCCTGCACTGTATAATTCCATCTCCCCATACCTTACATTTAACATCCCCTCTGGGCTCAAACTGCCAACTCCCCTGACCTGGGAATCACCCAGAATACCTGAAAGTGTGTGCCCCACTCTGCATCCCATCTCCCCTGGAAACGACCCTGGCAACACTTGCCCAATCTAACACTTGCCTGGGTGAGGGGGCTGACCCTGGAAACGACCCTGGCAACCCTTGCCCAAACAAACACTTGCCTGGGTGAGGGGGCTGACCCTGGAAACGACCCTGGCAACCTTTGCCCGAACTAACACTTGCCTGCGTGAGAGGCCGGCCCTGCAGTGGATGGATGAAACAGCCTTATATAAGCCTGTGGAAAAAGGACTGGAGGCTCTCTTTTTTCCTTGGCTGCTGGCAGTGTGGTGTGCTGACGTGGGTTGGGGGCAGAGGTTGCAGAAGCCCTTCTGGCAGGTACACTTCCCAATGTCTGGCCTTATACTTCTGCCCTGTTTCCCTTCGTCCCCAACCTTGCTCTGTTTTTCGACCAGTGGGTCGCCTGGCCTCGCTGTCTCTTCTTCCCCTGCTTCTCTCTCCTGGACTCAAGCCTCTATCCCCCTGTTCCCTCTGTCCCCCGTGTCCCTGTCCCCCGTGTCCCTGTCCCCCTGCATGTCTCTCCGTGCCTCTCTGCGCCGTCCTCTCTTTAATTTCCCCCCCACAATCTCTACCAGCCCCCACCCCTCCTCCAACCTTTCCCTTTCTCCCTGGGTGTCCCTTCTTCCAAGAGTACTCCCCAGGCCCTGGGTTCCATGTCAGTGGGTGTGCCTAGCTAGTCCAGTGTGTCTACTTTATCCTGCTGGCAATTACTTTACTCCTCTTCCTGTAATAAATATGTTCCTGGTTTCTACAAAGACTTTGGTGCCTTCATTGTGTTCCCACTTTACAGTGCAGCCTGCCTGTTATTACCGGGGGGGGGAGGGGGGGGGCAGTGCATCTGCATACACAACGCATCCTCACTGAGTCGGTTGACACCCTGGTCCAAAACTGTGGCCCTGTCTGGGGTCTCTCTCACGGCCTCCCCTATTTTGGCCTGCCTCCCACTTTCACACCTGCAACAGTTGCAAGACAACATTATCGGAGAGCAGTGATTGTTTGGTACTGGCTTCAGCAACCTTGGGCATTTGCCAGGTAAACAGCACCTGAGCAAAATATAGTGGCAGAGACACCAAGGAGCCACTTCTTCCAATGAACTGAGACACCATCCCTGGTTTCCTATGCCACAAGCAAGGGCATCTAACTTTGAAGTTGGCCTTGTGCAGCATCTGTGTTCTGAGAACTTTTAGTGATTTAAGGCCGGTGCATATCTGTGCCTGGCGCTAATGGACACTGTTTTTGAGTTATGAATCACGTGCGAGGAGACCACATTTTGAATTATTCTGCTCAGCTTCTATCGTGAATTTAGGTCTTTAGTGCTATTACCCCCCCGCCCACCTGTCCTCTAGAGACTTGGTCGAGCTACTCTTCATACAATTTTAAGATTTTAATTAGACAGCACCTGGCATCCACGAGTTGTAGCCCCCCTCCCAGCCTCAGCCCCGTAAAGAAGTTTATCTTGTCGTTATTTTGTGTGCTCTGCTCCTGATTGATTGTGGGCGGGGTTATGGAAACATTGGCTTATAGGACCTGGGATACCCTGGCATTGCTGAAGCCTGACGCATGGTACTGGGAGTTTAGTTGGAATGTAATGTTTTTATTTTTTTTTAAATTAAATGCGTATATATATTGTATACATTAAAAAGAGTTCGGGAACCAGAACTGCTGGCCACATTTGTAACATTTTAGATGCAGTCCTTGTGTTAATTTGGAAATTTGTGACGACTTTGTGATCCTGATTTTACATATTCTGTCAGTGCACTTGTAACAAAATTAATCTTCTTTGCTTTTATGGAAGGTTTTTTACGGGAGGTGTACCTGTTCCAGAACTTCTGTTTTATGTAAGTGTACCCTTTTGCTTGTATTTTGTATTAAAATGAAAACCCGAAAAAAAAAAAAAAAAAATTAGACAGCACCTGGCATTCGAAGGTTGTTTGTTGTTTTACTTAATTTCAGAGAAAAATGTCTTGCGCTTGGGAATTGTTATCTTCTGTTTTACTTCATAGCTAACCGACCCTCCCTTTTCTGCAATAACCTTGGAAGGAGGCCGCGTAGCCACTGCCTGGTCTGTGCAAGTCTGTGTTTCAGCCAATTTAGCAAACTGAATTTCTCTGCAGCGGCGTCCTTGGATTCTTCTTCCACTCTAGCGTAGCGGTGCTGTCCATTTTCTCCAAAATGGCCACTCGTTCCTGCTGCACTTCTAGGTTAAGCAAGCTTGTACTGTAAGCATAGAAAAATTACTATGATTCAAAATGACGCACAGTATATGCTTGCAGTACTAATAAAACGAGATGTGAGGGCTTTCTGGGCTTCGGTCTCCAGCCTAGATAACGCATTGATGGCTGATCAGCTTAATGCAATCCCAGAGGCCAAATGGTTTGACTATTACTCTAAACTTTTTGATATTGGGGAGGAAGACTTGGCTTCGGATGTATTGATGATTTACCCATCGAAAGACGCATGGAAACCAGTTTTTGATCTTGAGACAGTGTTCTGTCTTATTTCTAAGGCTAAGAAATCTAGGGCACCAGGCCCAAATGGCCTTACGAACAATACATTCAAAGCCGAGCCCGAGATTTGGGCCAATCTACTCTTCCTGCTTTTTCAGGACGTAGTAAATTCCGGGAAGGTCCCTATGAGTTGGCATACGGCCCATATTGTCCCAATCTTTAAGAGAGGCTTACGCTCGGAGGTAAAGAATTATAGACCGATCTCTCTTATAGACGCGGACTGTAAGCTTTTTGCTTCTCTGCTCCTCTCCCATCTTAACATATGGATTAGGGACAATCATATTCTCCCCAAATACCAAACTGGCTTCAGGGTCGGCCACTCTACCAATCTTAATGGTCTTATTATAACTGCCCTTCAGACCTCCTCTTGGGGAAAATCTGATGGTCCTCTGTATGTCGCCTCTATTGATTTATCTAATGCATTTGATCTGGTCATTAGATCCAGATTATGGGAAAAATTAACTAAATGGGGCATCCCGGCGGGCCTCCTTTCTCTCATTATGGCCCTCTATGAAAACTCGGGGGTACACATCAGGCTCGATTTGGCTGGTACTCTCTCTAGGAGGATTAGGACGCGTATTGGGGTGAGACAGGGTTGCTCGTTAGCTCCCTGTCTATTTATCCTCTATTTGGCTGATGTGGATAACTTCCTGAAAAATGCAGGCATGGTGAGTGCTAAACTTGGGGACCTGAGATTCTCATGGTTGGCATATGCCGATGACTTTCTCTTGTTCGACCAGACCAAAGTGGGCCTGCAGAGGCTCCTGTGTAAATTTGAACAGTACGCACTGCTAAATGGGCTGAAGATCAATCCTGGTAAAACACGTATCATGGAATTCTCAAAGGGGAGAACCCGAAACAACAAAGTATGGAAAATGGGGGGAGCAAACATTTCTCGAGTTAACAAAATCGTCTATTTGGGCTTTTTGATCTTGGCCCAACCATCGGTGACAGAACTGAGACGATTCCTTAGACAGAAACTGCTCCCTCTCATCTCCCAATCACGTACTTTGGAGAATAAATATTGTATGTTCTCCCTCAAACCCGTGGTAGACTTTTTCAAGGGTAAGGTGATTCCAAAGTTACTGTATGGTATGGAACTCCATTACTTTACACTTTTGCCCTTCTGGGACTCTCTTGAAGGTATTTACTGGAGGAAAGTTTTAAAACTGCCCAACTCAATTCCTACTGTTGCCATCAGATATGAGTTAGGTCTGGTTTCTCTACGAGCTAGGATTCTTTGGAGGGTTCTCTCACTGTTCTCAGCCTTGCTTTCCCCTAGACCTGATACTTTATATGTTGATGTGGGCCATATGATTTTCTCCCAGACACACTCGGGCCATAACATATATCTCCAGCTTTTCTCCACTCTCTGCGATAAGACCCTGATGGACATATCCTCCGACAGGGATACATTACTTACAAACCCTAATAAGGTAAAGGAGTCTCTCTTCAGCCATGATTGGAGCAACACTATCGAAAAACTTCATGGTTATTCCTCACTGAGTGATCTTCAATTTGATCATAAGAAGAGAGGTGTGATGTCTTTTATTTTGATCCAATTTCCTAATAGACATTACCGCTCTCTTCTTATTAAACTCAGATGGAACCTTCTTCCCACTCGGGAAGTCCTACGCAAAAGGAAGAAGCTCTCTGATTTGGATCCCACCTGTCGTTTCTGCAAACTTTTGGGGGTCACTGAAACTTCTCGGCATCTCATTCTTGACTGCAAGGCCTTGACCTCTTTAAGGGACAAATATCTAGGCATTTTTAATGTTATGGGGCGACTGGGGGTAGACAATTTGATTTGGTCACAATGTCTTTCAATCTCGAACATCAAGGTTGGTCTGGCTGTGGCGGGCTTTATCAGAGCCCTTGACCTATATGCCCCTTTGGTCTGATTTTTGCTCCTATTCTTGGAACTATGAATTTTTTACTATATGAGCACAGTGTTTTTAATATGAGCAATGTATTTCATATTTTATACCTTGCATTTATTCTATCTGTTATTCTCTGTAACTAGTACTTTGTATTGACTTGACTAATCTTAGACAATCAAATTTTAAATCTGAAACCGGTTGATTATCTATTGTGTGTACCTTTTTGTAAAATTTGCAAACTTTTGCAACTTATGTAAATCTGTAATTTCGTATTTCTTTAGCGGGCATTTTCTTTTTCTTTTTTTTTTTTTTTTTTAAATGCAAATGCAATGCAATGAATGTTTATCTTTTCTTTTACTATTTTGTTTTTAATTATAAAGTTTGTTTTATTTGTAAAGGTTTTTTGTAAACCATATACAATAAAAAAAAAAAAAAAAAAATAAGCAAGCTTTCATGTGTATTCTTACGCATCTTGCCTTTCAGCGTATACATCATGATATGTTTCTAGGGTCTATGGAATGCAGTTAACATTCTCATGTCTAAATGCGAGTATGGCCTAGTGTCTGTGTATCTTCATGGTGGGTGCATATCTGCTGCGTGTCTCGTGCGTCTACGTGTGCCAGGCTGGCAATGGGATCACTGGCTCTTATCAGCTTCATTTCCAGCATGTTCATGTCTTTCTTGAGCTTGCAAATACATCTCTTTGTCGATGGTTCCAGGATAAGGTTGGTAGGGTTGCCTTAGTGAATAGCGTCTCTCATGCTTGTGCTATTTAGGCAGGGAATGGGGCTTACGTCATGAATGGCGTACTCTCGTGTCTATGGTATGGAGGCATGGTCAGGGCAGACAGGATGCATGACTTGTTCCTCTGCCTATTGACATGTTTCTGAATTTTGTCTTTCCTGCATAAGCCAGGCATTTCCTGGACGGCAGCACCACTCTTCTGATTTGCCGCACACGTTCCTCCGACAGTAATACATTTTATCAGCTTGTGCAGCTGGAAAGTTCCCACCTCAGAATGGCGGTGCTGGAAACTGAAGCTTTCCACACTACTTTTCCCCAGAGCGCATAATCAGGGCCTCAGCCTCTATCGTCTCTTCCCTCTCACCTCACGTTCCCATCCGGCCTCCCCCTCCGCCCCGCCCACCCCCACCCCCTCTCGCTCGCAAGGCTTGTTGACAGAAACGGTGCCCTGCTGTGTGGCGGCGGGAGAGCCGGGGTTGGCTATTTCGGGCGGGCACTGTCGTGTTGGCATGTACCCCATGGCAGCAGCAGGCACCTGTCACAGGAGTCCTGTGATCTCTCTCTCCCGCGTTCAGTCGCTTCGGAACCTCTGAAGGTGCTGCCAGGATGCGAAAGTGGCGTGAAGGCCAGAGGGGCATGCTTGGCGACGGTGCCAGCGGTCAGAACGGGAATAGGGGAGGAAGGGAAGAGGGGGAGGGGACGTGAAAAGGTCCGGGTGGGACAAGTGATAGCGAGGGTCGCTGCTGGTGGGACGACCCATCTGAAACCAAAACAAACTATGATGGCCTATAACATATCTATTGGACACAACCTAGGAAACTATCCTTCCAGTTTTACAAACGCAGCGACCTTGGGAGTGGCCGTTTATTGAGCGCTCTGCAATGTTGATTTTAAGCAAATGTGTGTTCCCTGCTATTATGTATGAGTGTGTCACCTCTCTGGGCCACCATTACACACTGGGGCAAGCGTTTGGACTGCAGGGAGATTCTCACGGCCCTCATTTGAACACAGAAACGGAAAAGTAAATGGGGGCGGGGCAGTCAATTTGCAAAACGTTATCCAGCCCCATAGAGCCATAGCTGCACTCCTTCCTGTGCCCGTCTCCTTCTGAGTGACGGGCGATATCTGGTCATTGCCAAGGCCTCCAATGAGAGCCTTTACATCCCAAAGGCTGCAGGGGCCAATTGCAGCACCTGAGAAAGGAACTCCTTTGCGGGCTTCTGCCCTCCATTCTCCACTCGGGGAAGTGTGAGGGGGTGTGGGAGGGGGATATTTCTCTTATATGCCATGAGGAAAGGGAAAGCTGCAGGATAAGTGCCTGGCCAGGGTCGGACTGGGGCATACAATTGTCTCGGACTCCAAGGAATAAGAGGCAGGCCCACCGTGGCAAATGTCTATTCATTCCTTTTGTGACAGACTGAGTAGTGACCAAGGGGGGAGGTTTTGGATAAAATCGGATGCAAATTGTGCATTTTAAAGAGCATTTATTCTGTAACACTAGTCAAAACTACTGGCCGCTGGAGAAGTAACTTATCAAACTGGCCCGCAGGCATTGCCCTATAGGCCAGTCCGAGCCTGAGCCCCCCCATTCGATCCAGTTGCTGTGCCCTGGGCGAACCCCAGGGAAGAACCCTTCAGCGGGGAGCAATATACAGAGAGGCCGCAGTGACTGTGGACATTTCTCCACTTATCAGCCCAGCAACCCATCCCAGTCTTCCTGGCCTCTAAGAGGTAAGCCTGACATGTGAATGACTCTTCCCCAACCCAACACACTTTTCAGAAGCGTCACAATTCCCAGTAGGCTGCTCCTCTCCGTGGGGTTAACTAGTACTCGGGCTTCCCCATGGTATGCCCACGCCAGGATTATTTCCATCCCCCTAGGCCTGTCACTAGGTGGCAGTGGTGTGAACATTGGTAATTCCCCCCTATCGTTGGAAGTCGTCGGTACATTCTACTCGGTGGGTGTGAATCCTGCACAGGGCCCCCCAGGCCAGTCCTCCTTCAGGACATATATACCGTTCACCTGGTAGTTGTAGGCCAGTGATCTTGTCAGGCTATGCACCAGTCTACTCGGCAGTAGGCTAGTCTTCCTGTCAGGATATATCCTATTCCCATCCCATCAGACTTGTCCTGGTAGTTGAAGGCCAGTCCTGCTCCTATGAAATATCCGATTGCCCTGGTAGTTGTAGGCCAGTGATCCAGTCAGGATATACGCCTTTCTACTCGGTTGTTGGCCAGTCTTCCTGCCAGGACACATCCTATTCCCCCGGTAGTTGTAGGCCAGTCCCCACAGCTGGCTATGATAGGCCAAAGCTCGTAGGTTGCCCGTGGCCATGTTAGTTCAGTGGCCGTGCTTTCAGTATTGCTCAGGGTTCCCCGTTGACTCCTGCCCTGCATGTGAGTCACCCTGGCAGAGCTGCCTCTTCCTGCCGCGCCTTTCTGACTCATAGCGCTGCTCTGGCTGACTCACAGCGCTAGGCCAGCGGGGGCACGATATCCATCAGCCCCACAGTACCGGACGCCTCAGATTCCACAGCTCGGGCAGAGGGCCACCGCATTTCTTTGAACAATGCTGGCTTCCCCACACACACAGACTGCAGCCTGATGCATACATGCTAATTGGCCGCTGAGTACACACTGTTCCCCGGGCCTTCTCCACCATGACAGCCCGAGGCCTGCAGCAACGCGATAGCTTCCCTGCCCAGTGCCGTGGAATGAGGGGTCACCCCTATGGAGCTCACGTGCAGAGGCCCCTAAGCTTGGCGAGCTGTCCACGGGGTACAGAGGAGGTAAGGGGGGGAGGGAGGCACCTATAAGGCACGCCACGCACCTCCCCCCCCCCTCCTCTCTTGGTGCAGGACTCACAGGAAGAGCCTGACAGGGAGGGGACCTGGGACCCAACAAAAGGTGCTAACAGGCGGCTGGCCCCAGCATGGAAGCCCCCAGTATTTCTCCCCCTCTTCAAAGGGGGAGAGAACACTCTAACAATAAGAGAGGGGAGTGGCAGGAAGCCATGCACATAAGTGCTGCACAGGCCAGCCATTGGAGTGGCCAGTAGCCACAAGCTGGCATGGCCACAGGGCATATTTGCCTGGAGTGCATCTGGATTCTGCGCCCGCAGATCCATCTTTTCGTTTGCCCATATCCCACCCACCACTGGAAAAGGTACAACGGCCGTTGTCTGAAAGTCGTGGAACAGAAGAACAGAGAATGCGCCATGGAAACTGCCATCAGTCACAGCCACAGCCACTTTACAGGTCCCAAACACACAGGCCTGGGAGCTCACGCTGGGGGCACCCTGGGAGCACAGAAGGGCAACTTCCAGTTCCTGGCCAAAGGGCCCAAAAGTACAGAACTAAGAAAATGCTGCACACCTGTCTGTTGGAGAATACCCATAATACTAAGTTATGTTTTCATTAGTATTATATTTAATAAAAAGCCCCCGCATTTTTATTGTCAACAGAAAACTTGTTTTTTTAATGCATTTACTGTAAAGGGTGTATGTCCCATAGGGCCAGCAGTTCCACAGTTTATAGCACCTGACAGCTTTTACCTGATGTCTATGGCTCACAGAGTGACTGACGATGACGCTACAGACTAATCATGGGGCCTGTCACAGCGGCCTGGCTCTTGAGGCCTGCTGCACGCCACCTACTTGAGGCCTGCTGCCACCTCGAGGCATGCTGCACACCACCAGATAAAATCCTGTTGCAGATAAAATCCTGCTGCACAGCACCTTCATGAGGCCTGCTGCACTAGAGCTGGGAGAGCCAGGGGTCTCTAAGCCAGGGACGCCATTTAGGGGTCGCCAGGGGTCACAACTGCAACCCCGGAGGTCTCCCTTGCTACCCCTGTGATCTCCTTGCTACCCCTAAAAAATAAAAAGTAAATGCAACATTTTTGGGAATGCCAGCTCCTGGGCTGTAGCTAGCGCCATGTGGCTCTGCTTCTGGAGTGGTTGGCTTTCTTGTTCAGGCCTCTTAAAAAAAAAGAAAGGAAGAACAGGGGTTACACAAGTCTAACACTTCCAGTAGTGACCCTATATAAGAAAGAACAGCAATACCAAATAATGTGTATTTCTGGAATTCTATACAATAATTGCTAGACTCAAAAAAGGTTTATTTCAGGCACACTTCAGGGTGTGAGTCACTGATTTAGTCTGCTCTTAAACACCTCAACTCAGCCTTTCATCCTTCCGAGGTCGATAAAGGAGTACCAACACAGGTTGGGTGATATTGTATGTATATTTTCGATATATAAAGCACTTAAGCGTAATTGCTATGTAATAACACATCATTATCATTTGACCATGGAAGTCTGCTTGCATTCACAGCATTTTGGTAATATGGGCCTATACACACTGATCTTAACGATAGATATTGTGATCCATTCTTGTATGAACTGTACATTACATGATAGTGATATCGTAACTACATTTTTCGTAGTGTACTTAGGAAAAATGATATGTGATGCCACTTCCTGTTTTGTCAAGGGGTGAAAGGTTGTGTTCCATCGCTTCCCGCGATATCACTTCGGGGTGGGGTCAAATGACATCATTTCCTGTGATGTCATCAGATTTCAAGGGTTGCGTGATGTCACTTCAGCTACCCCTGGCCTTTTGGTGAAATGACGTCACTGCTCTAGACTAGGCCGAGCCAGGGGCTCTGACCTGGCTCTTAGGGCCAAATGCGATCAGATCCAAAATGGAGTCAAGAAAACCGGGGGTTGGGGGGATGAGGGGTCTGTCAGGGGCTATGGGGTGTATAAAAGAAGCTGGCCCGTAGAAAAGTCATGAAAAGTGTTGAAAAGGGGCTGGGGCTAGAAAACTGGTGTCAAGGTATTGGGGGCAGAAAAAAGGGATGAGTGGGAGCCAGGGTTTGAGAAAAGAGGTGTGAGGGGGATAGAATCTGAGAAAAGGGGCTAGAGGTCGAGAAAGAGGGTGTGAGGGGGATAGGATCTGAGAAAAAGGGTGTGAGGGGGCTAGGGGTCAAGTAAAGTGGTGTGAGGACGCTAGGGGCCTAAAAAGGGATGTGAGGAGAATAGGGATTGAGAAAATGGGTGTGAAGGGGCTAGGAGCAGAGACAAGAGTTTTGAGGGGGCGATAAAAGTGGTTTGAGGGGGCTAGGGCCGAGAAAAGGGATTTGAGCGGGCTGGGGACTGAAAAAGTGGGAGCGAGGGGGTTGGGGGCTGAGACAAGCAGTGTGAGGGGCTGGGAAAAGCAGTGTGAGGGGCTGGGACTGAATAAAGAGTGTGAGGGGCTGGGAGCCGAGAAAAAGGGCTAGGTCTCGGAGGTGAGTAATGCTGCTGGGGCCTTCGGGCAAGGGGCGAGTCACACTGAAGATTTTGTGGAAGGAAGGGATAGAAAGGGGACTGGCCACACTTGGGCCAAAGTGGGGGGGTTGGGAGTCTGGATGTTGGGGCAGGGAAAGGAACTGATGTGGGAGGGCAAGGGGGTCTCCGCCAGCATATTTTGAATGGTGGACTCAAATTCAACACCGCACAACAGAATCGCCTTCACCTGACTTCCTGTCTCGGCCACCTTGTCCCTTCCAAGCTAATAAATGAGTGGCTGGCTGGGGCGGGACAGGAAGTCAGACGGCCGGGACAGGAAGTCAGGTGAGCATGCTCCTGTTGTGCTGTCGGCACTTCAGGAGCATGTTTTCTTTTAAATGTATGTTTTTGCAGGGGTGGCCAGGAATCTGGAGGGGCTTGTGGCTAGACCCTGCTGTGAGCAGGCACTGATCTGAGATGAGGGTCAGGCCAGGGCCCAAGTTTTGACACGGGCTGCACTTCTGCACACCACTTGCTCGAGGCTTGCTACATTACACCTGCTTGAGGCCTGTTGCACACAAATAGTTTGAGGCCTGCTGCACACAGACTGATCATGTGGCCTACCACAGCAGCCGGACCCTGCTGCATGTTGCCATCTCAAGGTCTGCAGCACACCACCTGTAAGGCCTGTGGCCTACTGCATGCCGCCTCCTGATTAAGACCTGCTGTGCACAAATAGTTTGAGGCCTGCTGCACACCTTATCAGTTTCCGGGGCACCAGTGGTCCAGGGATGAATATCGGTTTCTAAACCATCAATCAGCCCCACACCGCGAGTACACCAGAAGGGATCCGAACAGATTGGAACACAAGTACATTATGAACCTCCTTGTCCAATTTTGGTAACGTGGACGGAATGACTGGCTTATCTCTGCAAGGTCGTGGATCGTTGGTTAGTTGCAACACAGCCAAAATACAATTATTGCCCAATGATAAAAGGGACTGTCCAATCAAGGTTGTATAAAAATATCTACTTTATTATTATCACAACAGACAGTTCTAGCACACTAGAAAATACAACCCACACTGTAAAGGTACACAGAGGACGGACAGTTTCACGAAGGAAAGGGATGCACTCTGGATACTGACAGGAGGGTAGTCTTTAAAGCAATCAGTCTTAACTGTTCAAGGTTATTTGTTTTCAGCACCAAGGGAGCAAGGGGTTGTAAATGCCACTTTGGAGAAGGACAAGGGGGACAGAAACACAATGTACTTGGTGCTTGAGATGTTCTTGATGTGCGACAGCGTCGAGTTGGTTCCAGGCTGCTTTGCAGCTCCTGCGGCAGAGTATGAGACGGGAGACAGCTGCGGGTATGTATCAGGCAGCAGGCAGTTGGGCAAGCGAGGCTGGACAGACAGCAGCAGGCTGGCCTACACAGCGGCTCGGGGTCAAGAACCGTTGTCTCTTTGCTGGTTGGCAGATCCAGAACATTGGTCGAGGCTTCTCGGGCGGCTTTAGTGACTGCAGCGTGACAACATTCAGTGGTGCAGCCGGTCGCGGTTGGAGGGCTCGACTGCCTCGAAAATGTCCTTAAAAGATGGACGCTGGTTGATACTTGTGTGGCACTCCTCTTAGCTTCTTGGCAGGGCTTGTGACGTCCTTTAAGGTGGACGGCCCAAAGCTGAGGAGAGTGTTTGCAGGCAACAGCTTTGTCCTTTGTTCAGAGACTCTCTGGCACTTCCCACCTAGGAAGCTTGCTGGCAGAACCTAGCAGGGCACGCTGTGTGCTGGCTGGGTACCAGTTCTGGAGCTGCTGGATGGGTCCTCTGAGTCCGGTATCTCCCTCTGTTACCTATGAGATGTTTAGGGCAGGGGTCTTGCTTCCCTCTTGGAAATCCTGGCCTTCCTTACTGGCGGAAGCTGTAAGGCCGACTGTACCTAAAGCCAGGGTCCAAATGAGTCCTTCTTCTTACTCCTTTCAAAGTTTTCGGATGGTCTGCTAAGTGAGGGACTCAGCCCTCTTTTAAAGCCAAATGGACCCCAGTGATTGGTGCAGGCTAAGCCTACCTTAAGGAACCAATCTGGGGTCCCCACCAACAATCTTCTGTTATGCGTGCAGTCAGGACCAGAGTGCTTTGAAACAGGAAAGTTAAGAGGTGACAACATGTACACCAAAAAGTCCCACCCATCTTCCTGTCTGTTGTAGATCAAAGTCTCTCTCTGGTTAACTGAGCCCTCTGTGGCTCTTGATCAAAGTGCAGGTCTCGCTTGATGTTTGTGGTGAGAACAGACTTCTGCCTCTCTAAAATCACATACTTCGTCCCACTAAAATGGAGTTTGCCTACTGTAAACAGTTGTCGCAGACATGACATTCACTGCCCTTCGTACAGATTGGTGGGAGCTAGCTTGACACATTGCATATCAAGGAGGTTTTCGTTTTCCTGGCCATTGTTTAGTTGTGTGACCGTGCCTATTTGCAGGCCTGCTTCAATTAACTCTCATCAGTATGTGCTGCCACCAAACAGAACCTAGACAATAGAACAGGGCGGATCCATGGAGCCTTTGATATTTTATTAGGCTGGCTCTGGTAGGAGGAAGGTGTTGCCCTTATCCTCTGGATGTTTTCTTGCACCCCTCGCTGTCACCTGTTAAATAAATGTGACAGGGAGGATTTTGCCTGTAGGCTGTGTCCCCAGAGTACACTGGACTATGTGTTTGTTGTGGGGTGAGCATTAGAAATGTGTGCAGATTAGCCACACACATTTTTGGAGGTTGATCTCTGATCATTCAATTTCCTAAAAAATCATCAAAAAAAGCCCAGGCGAGCACACACTCCCTGGTGCGGATGGTGGAATCCCTCACACACAGACTGATGTTGTGGTCTGTCACAGCGGCCCTAGGCCTGCTGCAAACAACCAGCTTAAGCCCTGCTGGCAAGGGCGGTGCCAGCCTCTGGTTAGGGTGGGCATAAGCCCTTCCAAATGGAGGAAGTTGCAGGCAGAAGGCAGCACTCTGCCATGATGCTCAGCTCAGGGCTCTATGGGGAAAGGGCTGTAACTGCAAGAGCCTGTTTTTCTCACTTGGGGGAGCAAAGTGTTTACATTTAAACAGTCATTAATATGGCAGCAGCAGCAAACGTGCAGAGGATAAAAGCATGCTCAGGAACTATCAACATGGCACCTATGATGACAGAAAAAGGCTTAACTGCTGGGCTTTTAGATGGACACACCTCCAATGATTATCGTTCTTTGAGAAACTAAATAGCTTCTGAATTGGGATGAAAGATACATCTAGCATATCCAATAGGATGACCAGATTTTTAAAATAAAAAACGTGGGACATGCCGCTGACATAGTAGTAGGACTACAGCTTCAGCGATGAAACTCTAGTCCTACTTCTATCTGGGCGGCCTGTCCGGTGTCATGTTGCAAGACCCGGTGTCCCGAGGCTATTTTAAGTTTAAAAACCCTTTCTGGGATTTGGAGATCAGGTGGATACCATCCAGGTTTTTGGCAAACCAATGGAAAAAATCATTATATCCGGTCACAAACCGGTATGGTATCCACCCGATACCCAACTCCCAGGACAGGGTTTTTAAACTTAAAAAAGTCTTCGGACCCCGGGACGGAGGTGCAAATACCCGGACAGTCGTGGCAAAACCAGGACGTCTGGTCACCCTAATATGCAAGGAAGGCATAATAGCTATTCAGCCTCTTGGGCTCAGATGAAGGGGCATAAGGGGTTGACAGCACAGTGGGTTAATGAGCCCACTCACAACCAGCTTTAACCAGCTTGTGTTAATGTGTGCAAATTAGCCCCACACCTCTTCCAGAGGTTGACCTACCCTCATTGCATTTCATATAAAATTTCCAAAAAAGCCCAGATGATCGCACACCCACTGTACAGATGGTCGAATTCCTCCCAAGTGCATCTGTGAATGTTATTCAAGTTGGACAGCACATTAAACTCTGTAGTAAGATATCTCAGTAGCTTAATGCTCCTACTGCAGAGATTTATGTTTAAGCTACATGTCCTTGGTTTGAATCTGGGTAATCAACACCCAGCCTTCCATCCTTCTGAAGTTGATCCAGTTAGCACATTGAACTGGGGAATTGAAAGATTACATGTCAGACCAACAGAGTCAGTCACATGTCCAGTATAGCGCCTGGATCTGCTTTTCATTATTCAGCAATTGATACATTGAGTATTATTTCTTTTTGTTTTATTGGTTAAAAAAAGACAAATGTAACCTTTAACAACACCATGTACATTTACAGAAAAAAACAAATAGAACACTCAGAATCCTAAAATTAAATAAAGCTAAATAAAATAGAAACATATGATTAATCTAGTCGTAGAGCACAATGAACCACTTCTAAGACAGGCTTCAGTCCTTAATCTCCTCCAACTTTTCGAGCTCGAAAAAACCTATTTCAGAAAACCCAAAACAGCCGGCATCAGCGCAATGCTTTCCCCTTGTAGAACAGCTGACCACCAGTGATCGGGTGATCTTGTTGCATATTTCCAGAGTAATCTTGCCATCCATCTGTTTCTCTGGCTCTTCTGACTAAGGCAAAGGATAATCATGTGATGGAGAGTCTCCTTTTGCTCTCTGCACCATCTGCAAGGGTAGTCTCTCAGGGCTTTAGGCTTCCTAGCTTCCAAGATCTCCTTCGTTGGCATTAAGTTCAACCTAAGTCTCATGAACTCATATCTTCGCTGTCTGCAAGGAAATCTTTTCAGGTATTGTTGAGGAATTCCTCTTTCTCTATGTGCTTGGTCTTTCTGGCTGTACACCCTCAGTGATCTAACATTTCTCTTGTATGGATCCAATCTAAGTCTAAACGTTTTATTTTTAATTTTGTCAGGATTTGACATAAGAACGTCCTCTGAACTTCTCAGTTCGGCAAGAATGTTTATTCAGTAATTTTTCTACGTCTGTATATTGTGTTCTAGGTCCTCAAATAGTACTTTATTCAGCAGTTTGAAACCTCACTCCCATTCATTCAGGAGGCATTTGCAGAAAAATGCAAGCATTTTCCAATGAACGATTGCTAGTAAAGAGTTCAAGCCCAGCCCGTCTCGTATAAGGTCAATGGAAATACATGAAGGGAGTGCCAGTATCTTCCGCCAGAATAATCCCTCTAACTTGAGCCAAAGGTCCTTGGACAGCATGGGGTTGGTGTCTGAGCCGTATGTAAGTAATAGGAACAACCTTCATGTTATAAAAGTCTATTACAGGCTGTAATGTAAATTTACTGTATTTTCCAACAATTGATCTTCCCTGCGAAGTAAGGCTTCTCATCTTTGTTCTTAGTCTGAGTTCTTGGGGCGCCTCAACTTTGCTGTTACTGATCAAGATCCCCAGGTAAACAAGACTTGAGACTTCTGGGATAATCTCTCCCTTAAAGTACCATTTCTTTTTCCCTGTAATCCTTTGTGCACATTTTCCAGTCAGAGACAGAATTCTTGATTTCGAAACATTGACTTTTAGGCTGTTATTATCCAGATACTATGTTACCGCGTCCAACTTTCTTTGCAGTCCCACTTTGGTTTGATCGAGTAAAATTAGATCATCTGCATATAGCAGATGACCTACAGCAGTGCCTGCCAATCTAGGAGGAAACAACCAGATTTTTTCAAAGGCAAGGCGCATGTCTGATATAAATTGGTTAAAGATGATCGGTGCCAGTCTACAGCCATGTTTCAGGCCCTTAGTAGTTGGTATTGAATCAGTGAAATTGCTTTTTCTGTAGGCCATATTTTATTTATGAAGGGAAAGTAACACTACAAGTACTTTACAGGAATTCAACATAACGTAAACTAAAATGCAGCAGTATGCAGGAATATCAGAACATGACGCATGGTTGTGTCTATTAGTTAAAAGTAAGTGAATAATCAATAAGTGACCTGTGCAAAGCATAAAGTAGTTTGGAAACATTCATAGGTTCCATTGGTTGCTTAGCAGTTACTTAGCATGCAAATTACATCCCTGTAGTAGACGAAAAAGCATTTCCCATTGTGAAACAAGGCTATTTATCCTAATGGGCCAGCTACACCCCACTTACTAAACCCCACTTACTAATGGGGCTTACTTTCTTTGCTGGGACATCACGTCCTGTGACACCACTTCCTGTGACATCACTTCCTGTGCCTTTGCACATTTGTATTAGTCTCTAAACTTACTTTTTTGGAACTTGTGCACTGCAAATGTTTGTGCCAGGTGAGAGGATTTTTTTGGTTAGCACCAGTGAGGTGGGAAGAGGGCAAATCTGGGGACGGATTCCATTGGTCCGAGAAGAAGAATGATGTTTAATGTGGAACGGGTGGTTCTTTGATATTACATGGGGAAGGGGAATTCTCACTAAGAGCATTTGCCCTGGAACATGGTGTGTTATGTTAATATAATTTTATACTGTGCCAAATCACCCCCACCGTAGTGTCAGAGTGCCTAGGCTTGCCGGTGGAGTAGCATACTGTGCCCCGCTAGAGGTATCTAGACCTTAGTATCCTGGAAGAATTCAAATGAGGAAGGGGAAGGTAAGAGGAAGGAAGAGCGAGAAGTAGATGCTCCAAACACACGGCGGGTATGGTGCATCGGGGGAAGAATGTTGTGTGGTAGCATTAGCATGTGTGCATGTCATCGTGTCATCGCCCACCTGGTGCCTTCCTGCTTGCCGCTCTTTTTCCCTACTTAAGGAGCTCTCCAGCCTCTTTTCCTTTGCAGATGGGAGCAGGTGCAAGTGGATCTAGATTACCTGGCCTAAGCTCTGCCCACCTGGTGCCTTCCTGCCGGCTGCTCTTTTTCACCAGTTAGCTAGCCCCACCCACCTGGTGCCTTCCTGCCTGATTCTCTTTTTCCCTACTTAAGGAGCCCTCCAGCCTCTTTTCCTTTGCAGATGGGGCCCAGGTGCAAGTGGATCTAGGTCACCTGGCCTAAGCACCACCCACCTTCTTAGCCCTGCCTCTTCCTTCCTGCTCTTAACTATTAGATCAAGGACGTCTCTCGCCTGGGCGTCCTAAGCGAAGAGCAGATGAAGAAAAGGGCAATTGCTGTTTGGACCTGTTCGGACCAGGAGGACCCAGGGCCCGACCCCTCTGCTCAGACAGCAGGTAATCATGTGCCAAAATGTGTTACTCCCTCTGTCCCCACAAGCCAGCCCCACCCCCTCTGGTCGCCCCTCCCGTGATCTTCCCTTGTGCCCCTCCATTCTCGCACACACAGGTGTTGCCTGTTTTGCTTGATTCTTCTACCCTGTTCCCCCCTCACCCACCTCAAGCCTACTTCTGCAGGAGTCTGTCCTGATAAATTCTGGTTTCACCATCACCGTCTTGTGGCCAATGCTGGATTTGACTTTTATGGACTTCATTCATTCACGGTGCGGCACTCTTTCTCAACTCTCATGCTGGACTTCCTTTGCATCATGCACTCATGGTGACCCTGAATCATGCTGTTCCCATCTTCATCTTGTATCCTGGCTTGCAACATTATGTGTTACTTCTGACTTCTACAATTGTATTTGCTCTCCCCTCTTGCTTCGCCACTCTTTTGACTGCTAACTCTCTGTTCTCTCCTCCTTTCCCTTCTCCCTTTTCCTATCTCCTCCCCTTACTTTCTTCTATGCACTTACTCTATCAGAATTGTCCCTGGACCTAGTATGATAGCAACCTCGTCTGTCTCCTCCCCCCTCCCCTTACTGGCTACTTCCTCCACACCGCCCCCCCCAGCACTATCTGAAATGTCATCAGGCCTAGTATGATAGTCGCTTGTTTTGTTCCTCCCCTCCCTTTCTGCACCCCTATACCTCACCTTTTGTTTTTCTCCGGCTCTACCAGAAATGTCATCAGGCCTAGTATGGTAGTCGCCTGTCTGTTTCCCTTTCCTTCCCACTCTCCCCCTCCCTTCCTTATCTATGTCTTAGCTCTTGCACTATCTATAATGTCGTCAGGCCGAGTACGATAGTTAATTTCACATCCTTACTGTTCATGGCCTGTAAGAATGTCATTGTATTTTCCCTTGTTCCCTCGCTTGCCTTGAAGCACTTTGAAACACATTGTGTATTGGCGCTTTGTATTTCTAAGCTGTTCCTTCATGCTCTGGGCGTGCACAGGCCTATCCTGTCTGACAGCACAGGGCTTGCTTTGTCTCAGATGCTTCTCATGGGTAAAGACACAGAGGGGGTGGTTGTTGTAATGTTTGATGTGAAATATTCATACACAGCCTCCAGCCATGGAGGAAAAGGCAATATCCTGGGTTCTAAGCGATGATAAGTCTGCCGAAGGCCAGCCACCTGAAGGCACATCTGCCACTGAAAACCTAGAGGAAGAGGCAGCACCGACGTCTGTTACCCAGTGACCAGCGTAGCATCCACGGAAGGGGAGCGCTGATTGGCCCGACACTGTTACTATAGCGAGGGCTGGCAAGACTTGGCAGAACCGCTGTGACATGGATACACTCATAAGACCACAGTAGACCTGATTCCTGAGGGGCACCCCCTTTCATTCTGAAGAGGCCCTCTTAGGTTTGTCTGGGAAGAGACACACTGCGGCTTGGGCAGAAGGACATGTCCATCCATTTTGCAGTGAGTGGGGGGAGGGAGTACGCCCCCACCCCAAGCTGTTACTCCCCATCATTGAAAGTCCGAAATCATGAGAAGAAAATTAGACACAGAAATAATTGGAATCGTAGACAAAAAGACACTGCAACTAAGAATGGGTTTAAAAGTCCACAACCAGCCAATTAAAAAGGGGTACAAAGTACTTTTTTTCAGCGGCCTCCAGTATGGTGCTCATCCACCTCAAAGGGATGACCGGGGGTGGACTGGTCATGAACGCGTCCCACGTCATCACCTGGGCTGCCCTATGGATTCTGCATTCTTACATAATATCAGTTCAGGTTCATCCTAGGGGTCCAACTAGAGCAGGCGGCAACATGAAGAAGATAGTTCCCCCTGAATCTCCCTGACTGCCTCAGGCAAAATACTAGGTGGCCAAAAAGGAGTTTAGCCAACTTCAGATCAAAGAAGTTGGTGACACCATGTGCCTCAACAGTTTAAGCCATAGTCATGAAGCCCTTTGACCCCTAGCCTGAGTGGCACCACCCGCCTGCATCCGTAAAACCCCAACAAGGATCTCCCAGGCACTATGGCCAGCATGCATTCCACATTGTGCCCACAGAGCTTCTGTGTCTCCAGCCTTTCGCAACAAGGCCAGCCATGCTATTGGTCCTGTGTTCAAAAATGATTTGCAGCAGAGAAAATATTTGTGTTTTCAATTCTTTTCATGTCCTTGAGGCAGCGGATTGAGTCATGAGTACGACAGGGCCACTCTCACCTACCCATTGGATGAGGGAAACAGTCCCAACCCCTTACAATTCCACAGGAGGATGTGGGTAATTGCCTAGAGAACCCAGTAAGGGCGACCAGCTACCGCAAGGAGCAGCTGGGTTACCTGGTCACTGGCTGCAGGGCTCCCTGCAGTGACTTGGCCATTGGGCGCGCATGATGGTTATTGCGCGCAGAGTGCTGGACTCTTAATTGCCCCTCCCCCAGAGTGAATGCTACAGCCACTGATGATGTTCTTATGGGAAGCAGTTCCATAGTGGACTTCATCCAGCCCAACGCGACCCATCATACTTTGCATCACACACCTGAACTGATGTACAGTCAGCAGGGTTCCCTCCTGCTGTACCACTGGGTTTCCTCCACCTTGGGGGTCTCACTGGCAGGCAGTCTCTCACTGAGGCTACTATAGACCCCTCACCTTTCCCATTTCCCGCCAGTCCCGTAATGCCCAGGCTACCTTACCTCTTACCCATCCAACCTTCTTCCACTCAGCAATTCTCCCATTGTGCCACCCTGCTGCTGTCCACTTCCTGTCCCACAACTACTAGTTCACTGACAAGTGTGATCTCCAAAATACTGCAACAGAAGAACACTGGTTCAAAGGCATATTTGCACACATGGGCGGGGTGGTGGGGCAGAGCTAGGCGTCGAATAATGTGGGCGCTCTGAATATAGGATGCTTGCTGATTTGCATAAAAACAAAGTGCATTTTGGGAACAATAGGATGAACATAAGAATGACCACCAATTTCTCAATCATGTCTGTCATAGTAATTGAAACGTGCATTTCTTCTGAACATGCAATGCACACTGGGTATGGTGCTCATTTAATCTGGCGGAATACTCACTATGACAGTAAAATGTGTGCAAAGCACTGCTTTGGGCATTTTCATTCTTTGAGTTCAGCCTGTCCCTGTGAGCAAAGGTTTGACTTTCCCATGCTGCTTGTAAGGCTTGCACATTGCGCTCGTTGCACGTGTTGACACTTTAAAAGCACAGCATTAATCAGACAGGCACTTTCAGGTGTAGCAGAGAGCTTCCGCATCTTGAGGGGCCTCTGGGGAACGGCGCTCCGACAAGACACTTTTTTTTAACAGAGCAGAGCTCTATCTTGCTGCAGCCCAATTCCCTCCCTGTCTACGCACACTGTGCCTGATTTACAGAAAGTTTTACGTAGCGCAAATGCACTTAGCATCCAAAAGTGCACTTTGCACCATGCAAAATTATATCCTCTGATTTACAGATCTGACTTTGCGCTGGTCCCCTGGCACATTGCGTAATGTTCGCGGACATTGCCCGAGGTGTGAGGGAAGGGCCAGTAGAAGAAGGGGGCGGAATATGCAAACATCACCATTAAAGTATGGAAATGAGGGATAACATGTGGAGTGGGGAGGGAGGCACCGTGGAAATATGCAAACACGCCCCATGAAGTGCAAATGGACTTGTATTTACAGATTCAATTGTGCATCCATGCAGACTGTAAAGGACTCCGATTTTACCGACACCCATGACCAGCCACAAAGTAGGACTGCGCCGTGCAATATTTCATAGTCTTCACAATAACGCTGCCTCAAACAGGTCCTAAGCTGCATCATAGCACGTGTGCACAGCCACATAGACATGCCATGCAACATGAAGGCAAGGCCAAGAGAGGCAAATAAATTCTCTGCATTTGCCCAGTACCCACTGGTACTTGGGGCAATTGATTGCACACATATTGCACTACAGCCCTTACGAGCCACAGAACATATATATCAGAATCAAACAAATTGGCATTCGCTGAATGTGCATGTCATCTGTTATTCTTAGGGTCACATCATGCATGTGAACGCAAACTACACTGGATGCACCCACAATAGCTACATATTACGCCATTCCCCCATCCACCAGTCACTGGCACCGGGAACGTTCGGCAACAAGTGGCTCATTGGTGAGTATCAGCCAGCACACACCCCAAAATACACTGGGGTCACCTCCAATACAAACCACTATAAAATCACATACCATAACAATATTTGATCATCATTTACAGGGGACAGTGCTTACCCGCTATCACCATTCCTGATGACGCCTATCTGAAATCCCACCACACAGGTGCAGGCCCGCTACAATGCAGCCCACATTTCCACCAGAGGCATAATCGAGTGCACATTTGGAGTGCTGAAATCACGGTTCCGCTGCCTTAACCATTCAGGTGGAGTACTGTTGTATGCATCAGCTGTGTCTTTTACAATCATATTGGCATGTTGCATCTTGCATAATATAGCCACATGTCACGGCATAGCAATAGCATACCAATAGAGGTGCATGAGAGGTTGTGGCTGCAGACATAGACAGTACCCATACCATTGCAGGCCAAAGGGTGAGGGGCCAGCACATACACAATCTGCTCGTCCAGACATACTTCACATGAATAGCATCCAGTGTGAAAAGTCAGGACATCCCTGATGGCCTTCGATGATGAAACAAGACAAGTACAGTTGGGCCATACACAACAACCTGCGAATGGCAGTCCAGGTTGGACATGTGGTGTGTGCCTCATTCTAAAAAAAAACACAAATCTTGCCCGCGCACCGCTCCACTGTTGCCCCAATTCAAGTTAACACCTTCTGATCCGCCTCTACCCATTTACTCCGTCTTGTAAAAGGGTATTTATATTTTAAACGCCCTGCGGCCTTTGCTAAGCTACAGGCCCACAGCCTGTCTGCTGGCATCGCTCTAGTGGCAAAGTGGAACTGCCCATCAAGGGACCGCAGCTCCTGCTGTGTCGCCTTCCTGCTGCATAGGAAGTTTCCCGCCACATCTCTGGGTGTTCCTGCTGACTCTTGTTTCATTGTGTCGAACTCTATTCTAAGAAACGAAAGGTATGTGTTACCAGGGGTGTTGCTAGGTCTCAAAAAGATCTGGGGATACGCTAATGTTGGGACTGTCGGGACTCAGGGCTAGCTGGCATTTTGGTTGTAGCACCTGAGCTTCTATACGGGGCTACAACCAAAAGACCCATGGCTATAGCGCCCTGAGCCACCCCCCAGCAACTCCTCTGTGTTAGTCCCTTGCATTTATCCTGCACTGACAGCACACACTGATTCCAAGCTATCCTTCCGAAGGTGTCCCTCAGTCCAGTGCATGTTTCATCTGTTGCTCCGCCCACAACAAGGACATCATCAAGATCAAGGATGATTCCGCAGAGGCCCCGCAGAGAAACTACTAAAGCGCTCCAACACTGTGCAAGACATTGCCAAACCCAATGGCAGAAAGTGGTCATAGTACGACCTATTGTTGCTTGCAAAGCCCAGTGAAAGGTAACTGTTTGGGAGAAATGGCAACAAAATGAAATCTGCCTTACCAGCAAGACCCTTTGTCTCCTCTCTCTTATCATGATTCCTGATTCCTCGAATGATTTATAAGACAAGATAAATAATCTATATACAGAACGCACCAATTACATAAGGTACATCAACATTCAGAAAGATTTCTGGTGCTGACACTCTAAGGCAATCAACTATAGCCTTGAACAAAATTCAAATGTGAATTTACACTGAAAATCGATTTAGACAGTGTAGCACCCTACAAGGAAATAATCCTAATACATTGAAATTCATATAATAATCATATCAAACCAAACCAATTAAAAACTTTTAAAACAAAAATGTGTTCATATAGAGTCACAACATTAATTTTGTACCAAACGAAACTATACATGTATTGGTGGGAATCAATTAATAAAAAGCTGCTAAATCACAAATTCAGCGGAATTTCACAAAGAAAATTCAACACAGACCATCAGCTGGTCACAATGTTGAAATCTTGCCAAAATTAGAAATATCCACATGAGTATTCGTAATGTCAGTGACCCTTAATAACGTAGATGGTAATATTATAAAGTTTCTCTCAACGCATTTCAGGAGAATAAGGATCTGACTTTAACTTCGCAATTCTAACACTAAGAGTACAAAATTGGGTGAAGATAATGTAAATATGTAAACATAAAGTCTAACGGTTATAGATTTAGAAAAGTCTTTCCTCACTAAAATCCACGAGAGAAGTACTGAATAATCCTTTATCAAATACGTCCAACCAGATGTTCAGCAAAGTTTTATAAAGAGTAAACCTTTAAAAAAAAAAACAGAAGTACTGTGACGAATTGCAGGAATTTGTCCCTTCCCCCTAAGGGGAAGCCCCCACCCTCCCTTGTGAGGCTAGGGAGGTGAGCCTGCTGCGCAACACCCTCCTGAGAGGTCGAGGCAAGTGGGACCTCACCGGGAGAGACTCCCCCTGTAGGGCCAAGCACCCACGTTCCTATGAGGAACTCCCTAAAGAATATCCCAACATCACTTCTTTAGGAATACCCTACAGAAACTTGTATGAAGAAAGAGCCACTATGTGTTACTGTCAGCAAGAAACAGTGAATGTCACTTTAAATGGAAAGCTCAATTTAACTGAGACGAAGAGGATGGAGCGATGAGAGGCCACAGCAGGCGGAGGGAGAGAGAGAGACATGGAGGTACGCCGGGCAAGGCCCACGGCGACATAGCACATGAGAGGGTAGGAGACTTTGAGATTGAGTAAGCCAGCGAGTTACAAAACTGCTCGCATACCGAAGGTTGAGTGCTAGATGTGCAGTGTCCTGTAAGCTGGAGAGAATGAGAAAAGGAGGGTGCTGGCATGACCATGAAGATCTCGTGGTGGACCGGGCGGTCTCCGAAATGATGCCAAAACCACTACGCAGTTGGCACTGCATAATGTCTCAATGCCTGAAACACCAAATGACCGTTGTTAGGAATGTTTTCCCTCAGGTGCATATTTCCCTCCGTTTATGGATCCCCCCCAACTTTTGTTTTTGTTTGGCTAAGCTAACCTGACTGTTTCTAGTGGAGCATATCCTTCAGCTGCGCTCCTCTGTGCTTTTGCTCATCTGTTATGCGGAAACTGACACGTCCTTCAGAGTGTCATTACTGGGAAACAATGTTTCCCTTAGTCTTTGACTATGTTGCCATTTCTTGATAACTTTTCATCTATGTGACAAGTACCTTACCCACGCATAGTGGTCCTTTTGTTTTATGGCCCTAGACACCCTCTAAGGATTTCTTTGGTGATTGTACAAGTGTGCCTGGGATGAACTGCTGGCAGCAGTTTACTTTTATAGTATTTTTACTTCTTTTTAATGAACCATACCTCATTTACCATGTTTGGCTCAAGACTGTGGCAAGTGCCGAAATGGCAGTGTCACAATGTCTTTTGTTCTGTCCTTTGGCCATTTTGTCCCTTTGCCTTCCCCCCTGGTCGAGCAGAACTGGGTTTTCCTTATTTGGGCATGTAGCCTCCCGTGAAAACTGCAACTTTTGTGGGCTGCTGCATTTCACGCGTGTTGGTGACCAGGAAGAGGATTGGGACTGCCTGGTCCCCATCCACACTAGTGGTGCCAGTATGTCTGGCAATAGTACTTGCCTCACTTACCGGTTGCCCCCTGGCACAGCATTGTTCTTTATGCATGAGAATCCCTAAAAAGTTTGTCAGTTTAGCTGGGCTAGCCTGTGCTCCCTAGCTATTCCCGAAACTCGAAATTCGCTCTGCCTGTAAGGGTAGACCCTTCTCGAGTAGTTGGTCACTGTTCTTCATCACCTCAAGCCCCTTCCTGAATTGCTACAGCTCCCTGAAGAGGACCTGCTTTCTCTCATTACGCACGACCGTGCATTTTTAACAGTGTAGAGGAGGAGCCAAGTGCCTCTTCCGGAAGTCCCGCCCCCATTTTGCCTATGTGTTGGAAACCGGAAATTGCAACACGCACAATGCCGATAATGGCCTCTATACAGCGAAGAGTCCTCGAAACAAGGTATGATCAAATACAAGGGCTCCTGGTGATGACCCTATTCTGCCCAGGAGGGCTATATTATCAAGGTATCCATTGAGAAAACCCTATATGATGTACCCGTAGAGAAATGGCAGTCTTTTAAAGGAGATTCGGGAAGAAGTTTGAAGATGAACGAAAGAGAAAACTGGTGATGTCACATGAAGCAGAAATGATGCACCCAGAATAGATGCCAATGAAGAGAGTATATAGACCTTATAGAATCTGATGGTAAAGTAAAGAATTGAGCACCATTTCAAGAGCAAAATGAAGATTGCACATGCAGGGAGCACTGAAGAAAATTAATTTCGTTTTATCATTATACAGATGCTGAAACGCAAGTAGACTAAGTAATCCTGATGCTAGCTATACATATTGAATAGACTGCAGACGGTGCCGCCATTATATATATGTGTATATAATCTGGATGTTCCACAACGTATTTTAGCAAACTAGGACCGTATGAACAGGAAGGCTGCAAGTGTGGCACAGTAAAAGAAAGCAGCTGACAACAAGGGAAGATTTGAGAAAAGTTGTCTGGTCCAGTGTCAAGAGTTGGGGCAACCAAGAAACTATTTATCTATTCAAGAGGATGCACTGAACGTGAGAAGCGAGACGAGCTCCCGTTGAGGTGTAATGGAAAAACACTAGAAGTGCCAGGTTTTATTAATTTAATAGTTTTAAATACAAAGAAGGAGCTCAAAACACGGTCTCCTGTCACATGGTCAAGATGAAAATAGACTTTGGGCGAGCTACACAGAGACCTGAAGATAAAATCATGCTCACACTCCCTTATATTTTCAGGTGCAGTGATACTTGCAAGGCCGAGTTCAAAGACTAATTTGAATGGCAGACAGTAGGAGTGATGATGAATGATGGGCTAATTGGGTGGGGAGGCATGGTCAAGTCCAACCCTCCAGCACCTGGGGTACCAGCTTGCGTGCTCCTAATGAGTGGAATATTCCAGAAGGGTACAAGCGTGCCAACCAATCATAGAGGGCCACGTAGTAAAAGGCCCTATCGGTTGACAGCCAATGAAATGTGTATTTCATGACAACGAAGATTACTTGCACTAGGGGTGGGCATAGCTGTCCACCTCACCTTAGAGACCCAATCACAATCCTGTCCCCCATAGAAAGTATACCTAGATGTTCCCCTTAAGCCTATCACAACCCCAAGTAGGTTTTCTTATTTTGCCACATAGCATGATGTCACGTATGACGAGTTTATGCTATAAAAGTAAGGTTTTTTATGAAATGCGTTGAGACTTATGCTGTGGGACGTCCGTTGACGCCTGTTGTTTTCCCTGTTTTAGACAATTTCTATTAAAAACAGTTACGTTTTGCCAACTTCCTGAGTCGGTCTTCTTATTGGTGTAAGAGTAAGATCTGCATCCCCCATCCATCCAATGGAGTGCTTCCTCGCTTAAAGGGCCCACGGGTTCAACACACTACTGTACCTTTGAGCACAAAGCTCCCCACTTCGTAGGGCTGCACTGCTTAAGTTTGGGATCCATTCTGAAGAACCGCCTAATGCTATATTTGTGTTAACCTGCCCTTCTGTTACAGGTTGTGGCTGTGTTTCCCCTTTACCACATTAGACGAAACGTAACTGTATATATGTTAAATAGTGAAAGGCTTTCGTGTTCACTGTTTTATATTACTGTGGTTTCGTGTTAAATTATTAAGGCCTATAATAAATGTATATGGATTTTTGATATAGACTTGTCTAAGCGTATTCTGTGGAGTTTTACTGTGTGTGCACATTGTGGGCTTTCGATCACTGTCACCCCTCCTGAGACTTAGTCTTGACAGCCTGCCAAGCTACCGTTGTTGGTCTGGCTTGTCCAGAAGGTTCCCCTGTTCCACTAAACTAGGGTGGCCTCCTAATCCCCTGCCACCAGGTCAGAGTTTAGAAATCCATCTTAACAACCATCCAAGAGGAGGATACGGAGTACAGGGTGTTGAAGTAAGTAAAAGAAGCCGGGCAGGCAAAGAAGAAAACCAACCTCAAAAGAAGAGAGGCCTCAGTGATGTTATCCCTGAGAATACCTGGTAAAAGGGACAACAGGAGACCCGGGAGGTGGCCAGGGAATCATTATGGGAGTACTCATACTCGTCCCAGTCAAGTTAAAGGAAGTATAACTTTGAAAGCAAGGGAATTGGATGAGATTGAGAGAAATATGGAAACCATACAAATTAAGAAAGGAAACAAAACTACAGGAGAGAATACTGAACAGAAGGGTTGAGGGACATATATGTCCAAAGACAGAGAAAATAAAAAGAATAGTGTGAATCAAACAGAAGGGAAGAGAATCTCAAGAGAAGGTTGGATAACACTACCCTGGGAAAAGGGAAAAATACACCTTTATCGTAAAAGTAAAGAGGGGAGTAACAAGCAAACAGAAACCATTGCCAAGGAACAAGCTATCAGTACAGAGGTCAAAAACAAAAGTATAATTATCTCCTGAAAGAGTTGCATAAACTGATCAAAGAAGTCACAAGAGGCTATTTGAAAATCGCTTATTGACTTGAACCAAAAAGGGAAACTTTAAAAGAAGCAAAAGCCAGGAGAATGGAGTCTTTCTCCTGTCTTTAGTTGTTAGAATAGTGGTAGGGTCAGTCAGGGTTAGTTCGGACTGTGGACAGATTCTTTGAGACATTCACTGACGACTGACAAGCACCTTAGTTTGTTATGTGTGGAACACCCCATAGAAGCAGGGAAAGCTAGCTATTATTCTTTTCTTTACTAAATGCATACTTGAAATGTCTTCTAAGCATCTGTGTCCTTCTTCTGACCCGCCACAGTACCAAGTAACGAAAATGTCACATACATCTGTCTAGATTGTCAAAGAGTACCCCCTCGGGATTTGACAGAGTATTTGCTTGCCTTGATTTTTGGAACCAAATCAAAAGGGTAAACATAACGTGCTTCAGAGATGCCACCAAAACTGGTCCCATTACCCTGCGTATCTTACACTCCTTGCAAATCTTCCCCTTGACAGCGAAGGCAGACCCCTCAAATTCTTAGACTGAGAAACTTTGTTGGTGCCTTTACACAGGAGCGCAAATCTTTTAGCACTCTGCCCATTTCTATACACTTAATGCGCGTTGGCAGTGGCTGCCCCCTCACACCCACCCCTGCTTTATGCCAAGTTCCCTGGGCTGTGGGTTGATCAGGACTGACCTGCTTCTGCATTATTCTCTGATTTAGAAGTGATCCCTTGGTGTGTTCGACAACTGAATCCCCCCATTCCATTCTTCCTTGTCTACATGCGCTTGTCTGCAGTTACGTCTGGTATGGTTCCCCCTCAGGGTTTTAAGTGGGCCGGGGCTAGCTGGGGCATAGCCCCGGCAGTCTCCAAAAAGGGCTCCCGAGCCCCCGACTAGTCCCAGTGCCGACCCATCAGGCCGCCCATTTAGCCAAAGCACTGCATGGAAAAAGGGCTACCTGTAGGTGTCTGCACTTCAGATTAGAAAAAAGAAGCAGCAGAGAGCCTGTCCCTTCACCTCCAGCATGTAATCAATATGTACCTCTTCCCAACTGTAGCAGAGATCTTTCCTTTATGATGTCCGAAATGCTCATCTAATACCCTGACCATCTCCTACAGGCGAGCACGTCCTGCATCTGCTCCTGCTATTGGCTGAGACCTTTTGTCAAGTAAGGGGCTTCCTCCTCAAGTTTCGTCATCGTGCTACCTATCCCGCGTGCCCATTTATTGTAGTCCTCAGAGCTTTATTCTCTGGATCTCTGAGGATTGAGAATACCACTTTCTTCATCTTCAGAAAGTAAGGGGAACTTAAAAAAGCGTCTGAAGCCCCGCCTCTTACCGCTCAGTTCTTCAGATGCGCGGGCTACCTCCAGTCTTTTAGAGGATCCGCTCATGGAAGTGTAGGGCTTCCAATGGCCCCTTCCTGCTGCTGGTCGCGGGCTCTGTGCCCCTGGTGGCTTATTATGGTGCTCACATCCCACTCCTTCACTTCTCTTGAAACCTTGGTCAGCTGGCACCTTTCTAAGCACATCTTCACTACCCTTTGACTGCTCTAAACTACCTTGGCCCTACTCTTCACCACTGCTTCCATTTGTCCTGACACTAAAGTTAGGATCCCAAGCCCCCCTCAACACCCCCTCGACACCGCTGTACCCACCGGCTGCATCTTGCCCAGTGCTTTAAGTGATATACAAAATTGGAGGGCTCAGGAAAGGGGGCTTGGCCAAAGTATGCTGGGCATGGTCCCGCACAAATGCCTTTCTAACACGGCTCCCCGTTAGCTGTCCAGCTTGATCGCCAAAACCAACCAGCGAGACTCCCTCGCTCAGTTTACCTAGGGCAACTGTCAACACCAAGGTAAAAAAGACAAAGAGCAGGTGGCTCCATTTTCCCTGCCCTGGCAGCTAACTAATGGAACGTTTTACCTACGGAACTAAGGGTAGATCCCTCAGTATTGTCCTTTCACAAAAAGCTAAAAACCTGGCTCTTTACACAGGACACTAAGCCGCGTCCTCCTTACTCATAAGAACCCTGACACGCCTATCGGACGGATCTTCTGCCTATCGGTTCTCATCTCTGTCAACCCGCTATTAGTCGCCACTCATTGTTGTAATGAGACATTACTGTGCAACTGTTCTTTTTTCACTGTATTGTATAACAACGTAATTGACCTGTACAACTAAGTATGAACTGTAACCATATTCTTAAAACAAGCGCCCAGATGCCTGAGGGTTAGACGCGCGATAATGCAATAAAAAAATAAATGTGGTCAAGGGCCACCTGTACCAACAAAGGCACCACGAGGCACTGCAAACATGTATTTTGGGTCAGCATTTTCTCAGGTGGTCTTGTCTGCACAATGTAAATAGAGCCCCCTCTGGTTCAGTTTCTAAATAGATTACTGTCTGTAAATAAATTAGTGTCTCACTCGGTGTGTAACCAAATTAACCAGTAACTCACCTTTGTTCTGTAAAAAAAGGACTAATTTTGAAAGAGACTCCCACTGACCCACCATGTCTCTTCAGGAAGCATTGAGGTGTTCTGTGAGAAAGGAGCAGGAGGTGGGGGGCAAATAGAAGCAATGTAAGATAATTTGCATGAAGTCAAAAAGCATTTTGGGAACATAAGAATTGGCACCCACATTTTTTATATGACATATCTGGGACAGTGATTCAAGCCTGTGACTCTTCTGAGCACAGAATGTACACTGGCCTGCCTGCTACAGGCATTTATACTAGCACCCTAACAGTAAAATGACTGCAAACCATGAGTCATAAGAATGTTTTTGGACAGCTTCATCCTTTGGGAGTTAGGCGTTGGCTGTCTACCTACGGCTTCCGTGCATGGCATTCCATCACAGCTTCTAATTACTTTATGTAGTTACTAGAGGTCAACTTCTTCTCACGGGTATTGAACTGTGTTTGGCTAAGATTGTGCAGGAGGGAGGCGTCACACCTACATCCCTGAGGTCTCCCTTGCTATCCCTCTGGTCTCCCCTCAACCCTGCACCCTTTTTTTGTTTTTCTTCTTTTAAATGGAAGCTCCTGGGCTGTAGCCAGTGCCATGTGACTCTTTGTTTCTGGAGTGTCTGGCTTTCTTGTTCAGGCCTCTTAAAAAAACAGGGGGTTTCACAAGCAGTGACCCTAAATAAGAAAGAATAGGAATAACAAATAAGGTGTCTTTCTGGATTTCTATACAGTAATTGCTAGACTCATTAAGCGTTTATTTCAGGCACAATTCAGGGGGCTGTGGTGTCACTGATTTATTCTGTTCTTAAACACCTCAAATTCACAATGCAGACAAAAACATCCAAAACGCATTTAGAGTAGAATAAGCATCAATTTCGGACTATGTATGTTGCTTTTCGCAAGTTGCAGTTATAGCATGTTTTTTCCTGCTGTTGTCTCTGTTAGGATCATCACATGACATTGCATCTCGGTGTCCTCGGTCACTTGACAAAATCCTTGTGCCTAAAAGCGTGTGTACAGTGTAGAAATGTTTGACCATAGCCCATAAAGTGGCCCTTGATTTCATTGTGCCACAATTAATGTTTTGTTGTAATGTGTCTATCTTTCCTATCTCCCTGGCATGCTCTTCAGGATGTTTGTTTGCATGTAGGAGGTAACAAGTGCCTAGAGTACGGGATGCCATGTGAGTTTGCTCCTTTCCCTGCGCTTCTCTAAATTCACAGTCATGAAACACAGTCATGAACCCTCCCAATGGAAGTATTTTGCCAACCTCTGAAGCTTGAAAAGTAGATGCATGCAGGCTTGACATTTGGCCAACTTTGCACCAGAACTGCAGATGAACTGGCCTGCTGTTAAATCTCAGTTACCAGTTTAATGGTATTCACTACAGAGTGTAATTTGCTTTCTGACTTGAGAACATTCAGACATGTAATTGCTCATTTTACTATAGCCAGTAAGAAATCTATAGCCGGTAAGATAGCGCAGTGGGTTGAGCGCTCGCTTTTGCAATGTGTGTGTGTGATCTGCAGGTTGCAGGTTTGAACCCCAGCAAGGCCAACTCTGCCTTTCATCCTTCTGTGGTTGATAAATGAGTACCAACATAGGTTGGGTGATATTGTATGTATCTTTGTTCTATAAAGTGCTTAAGTGTGAGTGCTATATAATAACACATCATTTGGCATTGGACGTCTGCTTGCATTAACAGTAATGTGTTAATATGGGCCTATACATACTGATGTTAATGATACATATGGTGATCCATTCTTATATGAAATGTATATCACATTACAGTGATATTGTAACCATATTTTTCAAAGAGTACTTAGGAACAATGCTATGTGATGCCACTTTGTGTTTTGTCAAGGGGTGAAAAGTTGTGTTCCATCACGCCCTGTGATGTCACTCTGGGGTGGGGTCGAATGACATCACTTCCGATGATGTCATCAGAGGTCAAGGATTGTGTGATGTCACCTCTGCTACTCCAGGCTTTTTGGTGAAATGGCATCCCTGTTGTGCAGGAAACTGAAGGAGCTTGTGGAGACGGCCAAGGCTTGGGCTCGTTAAGGCCATGACCCTACGATTCCCCCCCTTTCAGGACCTTCCTCTCATGCTTCCCAGCAAGCCTTCAATGTAGTCAGCTAACATTTCATTCTTATGTTTTCCTTCTTCACAGCCTTGGCTATCATGGATACGACCTGTGAAATTCTGAGTGTCGACTTCTGGGTACAAACTGCACAGATGCACTTTCGTAAGGATATGGCAACCCTGTAACTGCACGTTATTTTGCCATTCCCCCTCTACAGTATGTAGGTACCCCTTTCTTTGCTTGATCCAGACCTCTTCAGATGTTGTGTTTTTCCGGTGGTCACACACTCTTCCCTCTTCCTCTGCAGCCTTCCATTTCCTTGCCTTCCCTATCCGCTCCCACACTGTCTCTTTCTATCCCTTCTCTATCCTCTACTTTTTTCCTCTACCCTCTGTGTCTCCTCTCTCACAGTCTTCACCTTCTCCTCCCTCTCCTGAAGGCAGTGTCACTCCTCCAGCTCGTCTCCATCCTCTGTCCCTCTTCTCCCTTCGCCTCTGTTTCTAGCCTTTTCGCTGCTTCCCCTGCTTCTCGATGCCATCTTCCTTCTCTCAATTCCCGGCCACCGTTTCCCATTCTTTTTTCCACTCTCTATCATTTTCCTTTGGATTTTCCAATTTTCTTTCTATAAACGCTTCTCTCCTGACCCGGCCTTCTTCCTGCTTCCACGCTCCCTCCTCCCTCCATCACACCCCCAGCACTGTGATTGGCCAGTACTCCCTCTTAATACACCATCCCAGGTCAGCCCCACTGCCCGTGCAGCCCCTGCGGCTAAGGGCACCAAGGCAAAGGGCGGCTCCTACAGCGGCGGCTCCTAACTGTGTCTGCAGGTGTCAGCAGGGGAGGCCAGAGATCAGCCGTCAACCAGCCGCGACCACCAAGGTAGGTGTGGCCTGGGTGGAGAGTAGAGCAATCACTCTACTCCGGAAGCCCTGCCACTCAACCTACCCTCAGAACATAGCAGTCCAGGACATTAAAACTAACCAGCATAGCACCTAGATAGAATTGCGAATGTTGGCTTGCGTCACTTTTAGACAGGATTGTGAATGTTAGCCACTACCACATTTAGATAGAATTGTGAATATATGCCATTTATTTATTTATTTATTTGGATTTATAAAGCGCCCAGCGGCCCGTAGGCATTGTGGCGCTGTTAAAGAATATTCACTTAATAACACAGTATACAAGTTATAGCAGATATTTCATGTGCAATAGTAAAGATTAACATGACATAGCTGATGGTGTTCCAAGGTTACAAAGGAACATTTGGTTGCAGGCAGTACGTTTAGCAACTGGTCTAATTAAATAGCTTTGTTTTAAGCACTTTCCTGAATATTGTAAGGGATTGTTCATTTCTTAGGCTGAGTGGTATCGCGTTCCAGGCTTTTGGGGCTAGGACTTCAAAGCTGGTGCCCCCAGTTTTTGCTCTGTTGAAGGCTGGGACTGAGAGTAGGTGAGCGTATTGGTCACGTTTTGGTCTATAGGCCGGGGCCTGGTGAACTCTGTCTGCTAGGTATGCCGGGGCTGTCTGTCTGCCACATTTAGATAGAATTGTGAATATTAGCTTGCATCACATCTAGACAGGATTGTGAATGTTAGCCAGTACCACATTTAGATAGAATTGTCAATATTAGCCATTGCCACATTTAGATAGAATTGTGAATGTTAGCCATTGCCACATTTAGATAGGATTGTGAATGTTAGTCATTGCCACATTTAGATAGAATTGTGAATGTTAGCTGTAAATACTGCCTTGCGTCGCTTCTAGACAGGATTCTGACTGTTAGCAAGTGCCAGATCTAGATAGAAATGGGGAGGTATTCAGACGTCACATCTAGAAAGAACCTGGAAATTAGCAAGTATCGGATCCAGATAGCGAGTCCATTAACCAACCCACTAACAATCTCACCCCTCTCCATATACCTCTTAAACCAAACTCTAACCAAACACAACCACAACCCTAAAGCACAGCAGACTGCACAAACGTCACTACACCACAACAAAACAAAATCGCACATAGCTTCGCACAACAGAACACGACGGCTACTGACCAAAAAGCACACCTAAACTCAGGTTCTAACCAAACTGAAGCTGCCAACAGCACATCAGTGCTCTCTTGCACTTTTTCCGCTCAGTCCCACTAAATCACCCCCATCCCTTTACTTTTCAGCTCCGCCAGAGCGCCAGGAGACCACTCCGGTGGTGATAGTGCGCGGAACAAATATCCTTTAACATTAACTTAACATTAACATTCTTTTTTCCACTCTCTATCATTTTCCTTTGGATTTTCCAGTTTTCTTTCCTGCTCAAGCACCAAGCCGTCACCCTGCTTCCTGTGCCCTGCTCCATGGGCATACCATGATTAGCGTAGAACTCTGGCTCCGACTGTTTAGCTGTATCAACCTCTGGGAGTTTTGTGGGCGGGGGAGATGGAGGTGTACACTGGTGGTCTGGTGGGCCAAAAAAGCCTGATGGCCCAGTCCGGGCTGTATGGAAACAGGTAGAGTGGAAGAGTCAATGAAGCCAGTGCAGTGGCTTTAAAATAACAATACCCCGCCCCCATGGGTGGTATAGTGGACACTAGCTGAGCTGAAGGGGATGGAAGATGTTTTTGTAAACTGCCCACTGGTTTTAAAAATATCAATATCTCCTATGGTAGGCCCTGCCACAACGCTTATGAGTCTGGGTAATCTGGGAGGCCTGGGGGTAAAGTAGTCCTTATGGCACTTGAACCCCCTACCCACCAGCATTTTTACAATTAGAAACCCCTGATGGGTTTCCAAGGATCAGCGCAAGCTCCTGGCTCAGAACCAGTCGTGCAACGACCATTGGCCAGATCGGGCTTTAGCCCCCGGCCTCCCGCTCCCAAAAATGTTGGGCTATGTTGACTTGACCTGTCTAAAATGCAGAGCCGTAGCCGACAGAACAGGACACAGGCAATAAATGGTGCCTGGGGCTGCACAGTTAACATATGCCAGGCAATTACTAATGTAAAAGGTTTCATTGTTAGCAACTGCATTCGTATGCATACATTTTTAGGCAATTGAAATGGTGATGGCCAGTGCTTTAAATGGGCCAGTCCTACCCGGCCCTCAGTACCTGCCCTTTTTATTTTTGAGCATTTGAGTACCTGCACTTCTCAATGCCTGAAAGAGAGTACCGGTACTCTGTACTCAACTATGTTGCGAAGTGAAACGAAAGCTTTTCATTTAACTTAAGCACAACTTAAAGGACTAAGCTTTTGCAGCCTTTGTTGGGGAAAGCAGTGCCACCCTGGCCCCACCACCTGCAGTGCCATAATGTCTCCTTCAGGGCCCACCCTGCAGAACATAAGGAGAGACAAACAAGCATCTACTGCGCTCTCAGCACACTAGGCGCGCAACACTAACTGGGCTTCACCCGTTACCACTGGAGTCCTTTGATGGAACAGTGATGGATGTGGAAAGCCTTGCAAATGACTGTTTAAAGATGTTTCTTTGTTATTAGTAGTGCCTATACTAATGTGTAAGTGTTTAAGTAATTGGAGTTGAATTTATTAGGCAATGAAAAGGAGCAATAATAAAACTCCTCTTCTGGAGCTTAGTTTACAGCTATGATATCTGCTAGCTTGACGAGCAAAACAGAAAGTCTAATTTAATCTAGATATTCAAACTTTCTTAACACAAAGCATAACAACAAACTGGAAGTTTGTGTGAAAGGATCTCAGATGCATTGCTTTACCAAACTTTGCTCGTTGGCACATAATTTAATCTCACTGGGCATTGCCTGTAAACAATAGGGTGTGCCTAAAAGGGACCTGTGCCCAGGGTGCGCGCCAAAACGGCCGGCGCAGAAAGCTTGCTTAGTAACTTGCTGAGTGCCTGCACTTCTTTTTTCCATTTAAAGCACTGGTGATGGGGTGTTAGTACTTGCCTGTCAGGGGGTGATTGAAAGGATAGCGGGGTGGGCAGGAGACAGCTCATTCTCACAGCAGTCCTTCTGTGTCTGGTTTCAGACGTGAAGAACAGAGTTCGCTGATGGTAATGTTGAAGCTTCACCAGGACTGTCTCATTAGAATGTGTAAAGAGGTTAGATGCCCCCGCGCACAAGTAAGCCCCCCAGAGAGTCTCTGAAGATAGTGGGCCTCATTACATGGTATGCGGTAACCATGGCGATATTAGCGGCATGGTTGCTGCCGGTATTTTACTGTGTCCGCCTTGGTGGATGGCGGAATTACCGGCCTACTCCAAGGTGAGTGGGGCCGGTAATTCCCCATTCACCAAGGCACTTCTCCATTCCCATTTTTGCCCCCATAGGGCTCAATGGGAATGGGGAAGGAGGTAATTACGGTACCACAAATTGCGGTACCGTAATTAGCACCAAGGTCCCTTTGCGGGCCCGTTCCTTAATGGCTGGTAAAACCAGCCGTTGAGGTCGGGTCCGGCAAAGGGACCTCGTAGTAAGGCGGTAAGGGTTTACCGGTACCGGTGCCCTTACTGGTACCGGTAAACCCTTACCGCATACCGTGTAATGAGGCCCAGTGTCTCTCCCAGCATGTAAAGAGTTAGCCCCCCCGGCTCTGAAATTTTAGCCGAGGTGCGCGCATGCTCAGAACACATCTAAAGCAAGCGTCCACGAGTCTCGGCCCTGACTGCCTTCTTCAATGTTGCTTCCGCAATCCACTGCTGGGGCACCCTCTTAGCTTCTGCTGCGTGCCGCCGAGCAATAGACCTTGGTGACCAGTAGCAGGCCCTTGACTGCTGGCCCGGCGTGGTGTAATTATGCCACTGCGCCAGGCCATTCCCGCTTCATATGCCCCTGCGCCTGATGCAATGAGGCCCTAGGAGGAGGGAGAGGTGCACGGACGGACATGCAAGGGCACACTTTCACCCATTAGTCTCACCAGCTTACAGGCCCGTGTGCTGGGGTCACTGATCTTAGAATTCCTGGCAAGCTGCATTCTGTGCTCCTTCCTGGGTCACCCTGGACCCTGCGTGGACTGCCTCTTGAAGATGAGGGTGCAAGTGAAAGAACTCTGCGAGGACACCCTCTTGAAGGTGAGTGTGTGAGTGAAAGAACTCTGGGGGGTCTCCCTCTTGAAGGTGAGCGTGTGAGTGAAAGAACTCTGCGTTGACTCCCTCTTGAAGGTGAGCGTGTGAGTGAAAGAACTCTGCGTTGACTCCCTCTTGAAGGTGAGTGTGTGAGTGAAAGAACTCTGCGGGGAGCCACTCTTGAAGGGGAGGGTGTGAGTGAAAGAACTCTGCGGGGAGCCACTCTTGAAGGTGAGGGTGTGAGTGAAAGAACTCTGCATGGAATCCTCTTGAAGGTGAGTGTGTGAGTGAAAGAACTCTGCGGGGAGCCACTCTTGAAGGTGAGGGTGTGAGTGAAAGAACTCTGCATGGACTCCTCTTGAAGGCGAGTGTGTGAGTGAAAGAACTCTGCTTGGACTCCCTCTTGAAGGTGAGTGTGTGAGTGAAAGAACTCTGCTTGGACTCCCTCTTGAAGGTAAGTGTGTGAGTGAAAGAACTCTGGGGGGTCTCCCTCTTGAAGGTGAGTGTGTGAGTGAAAGAACTCTGTGGGTTCTCCCTCTTGAAGGTGAGTGTGTGAGTGAACTAACTCTGGGGGGTCTCCCTCTTGAAGGTGAGTGTGTGAGTGAAAGAACTCTGCATGGACTCCTCTTGAAGGTGAGTGTGTGAGTGAAAGAACTCTGCTTGGACTCCCTCTTGAAGGTGAGTGTGTGAGTGAAAGAACTCTGCTTGGACTCCCTCTTGAAGGTGAGTGTGTGAGTGAAAGAACTCTGCATGGAATCCTCTTGAAGGTGAGTGTGTGAGTGAAAGAACACTGCGGGGAGCCACTCTTGAAGGTGAGTGTGTGAGTGAAAGAACTCTGCATGGACTCCTCTTGAAGGTGAGTGTGTGAGTGAAAGAACTCTGCTTGGACTCCCTCTTGAAGGTGAGTGTGTGAGTGAAAGAACTCTGCTTGGACTCCCTCTTGAAGGTAAGTGTGTGAGTGAAAGAACTCTGGGGGGTCTCCCTCTTGAAGGTGAGTGTGTGAGTGAAAGAACTCTGTGGGTTCTCCCTCTTGAAGGTGAGTGTGTGAGTGAACTAACTCTGGGGGGTCTCCCTCTTGAAGGTGAGCGTGTGAGTGAAAGAACTCTGGGGGGTCTCCCTCTTGAAGGTGAGTGTGTGAGTGAAAGAACTCTGCATGGACTCCTCTTGAAGGTGAGTGTGTGAGTGAAAGAACTCTGCTTGGGCTCCCTCTTGAAGGTGAGTGTGTGAGTGAAAGAACTCTGCTTGGACTCCCTCTTGAAGGTGAGTGTGTGAGTGGAAGAACTCTGCTTGGACTCCCTCTTGAAGGTGAGTGTGTGAGTGAAAGAACTCTGCGGGGTCTCCTTCTTGAAGGTGAGTGTGTGAGTGAAAGAACTCTGGGGGGTCTCCCTCTTGAAGGTGAGTGTGTGAGTGAAATAACTCTGGGGGGTCTCCCTCTTGAAGGTGAGTGTGTGAGTGAAATAACTATGCTTGGACTCCCTCTTGAAGGTGAGTGTGTGAGTGAAAGAACTCTGCTTGGACTCCTTCTTGAAGGTGAGTGTATGAGTGAAAGAACTCTGCTTGGACTCCTTCTTGAAGGTGAGTGTATGAGTGAAAGAACTCTGCTTGGACTCCCTCTTGAAGGTGAGTGTGTGAGTGGAAGAACTCTGCTTGGACTCCCTCTTGAAGGTGAGTGTGTGAGTGAAAGAACTCTGCGGGGTCTCCTTCTTGAAGGTGAGTGTGTGAGTGAAAGAACTCTGGGGGGTCTTCCTCTTGAAGGTGAGTGTGTGAGTGAAATAACTATGCTTGGACTCCCTCTTGAAGGTGAGTGTGTGAGTGAAAGAACTCTGCTTGGACTCCTTCTTGAAGGTGAGTGTATGAGTGAAAGAACTCTGCTTGGACTCCCTCTTGAAGGTGAGTGTGTGAGTGAAAGAACTCTGGGGGGGTCTCCCTCTTGAAGGTGAGTGCATGACTGAGAGAATCCTGCATGCACTCCCTCTTGGTGGCGAATGTGTGAATGAAAGAACTCTGAGTGGACTCGGCCTTTAAGGTGAATGTTTGAGTGAGAGAACTGTATGTTGACTCCCTCTCCCTCTTGAGGTTGAGTGTGTGACTTAGAGCAGAGTGGGCGTGAGAGAGCTAAGGAGAGAGGGAAGCACCCATCTTCCTGGAGCTTTCCATTGTGTGAGTGTTGAGAGCAGTTCTGCTGCAAACCGAGGGAGCAACAGCCTCCAATCCAGGCCTCTACCTCGTTCTTCTTGCAGTCCATTGTGGAACAACTCCGAATGTGACTTGGTTTAAAAGTGCCAAGGGAGTGAATGGTAGTCCTGCATTCCAATAAGAACTCGTTGTGGGCTCTGCCCACTCCAGCAGTTAGGTGGTTAACATTATTATCTCAGGATGTATGGTCGGATCCATGTTTAAAACGGCTGCCCATTCAAAAAAAAAAAAAATATTATCTCACTTTCTCAAGTTGTGTTGATGTTGGTTGTCCAACGCCAAGCTCACGAAAGTAGCAAGCACAGCACAGCTACATTATAACAGAGGACTCCATTTCACAAAGTAGAAGCTTTGCTTTCTTGTTCTGAAGCCAGAGAGCTATGGTGCAAAAGATGGCTGCTCTTCTCTCCATTGCAAGCAAGCTTGCTGAGCTGCCACAGTATTGGGCACTGTGATCCTTGTGAAATAAAGTCTACCATTGTGTCCTTAGATTAATTATTCTTTCACAAATACTGATATGGTTTTTCCTAAATATGTGCTTTTGATGATTTACACAATTCACAGATGAGGTTTAGGAGGCAAAGGACCTCTTGAGATCCAGCACGTTTGGGCCTGTGTCTCTGGACCGTTTCCTAAGAGCTTGTCTTCCAACCGCCTAAAAGTTGCCCTTTAACAGTTTTAATAGCCCTGGCATGAAGGTTGTTTCCTTTGGCTTGTGTTCAGCAAAGGTATTTACCCTATTTGGTAATTTGTATTGATTTGAAAAAACATACCTTCCTCTCTGACGCCCTCCTCGGCCAGCCCCTTACCCCGCTCTCCTCAGCTACAATCTATTCCTACCAAATCCCTTTTGGTGGACTACCCTTGTTTGAACAAAAGCAGCGAGAATGTATTTGTGGGGTTCGAGGGGTCCTAAAATTAATTCTAACGTCATGTTTGTCTCCCCTGTTCTGTCTTTCCCCCGTTTTCTCTGTTGCTGCTCTTTCCAGCCAGCTGTGAAAGACTTATTTGAGTTGATTGTAAGTGCTGTAACTCCTCTGTAAAAGGCAAAGAGTTGGGCATTAAATGGATTCCGAGCTCGACCTTTCCTTGGGTCAACCTCTGAAAAGTGAAATTTAGAGCAGGTGCCAGCAAAGCAGCGACCATATGTGCACGAGTGATGACAGGGCACGCTCACCGGGCCGTGATGCCCAGGCTCTTATCTTATTAGGTGCCAAACTGAATTCCTGTTTAGTCCACGAGCACACTTTGGTTTGTAGTACTTGTGATTGCTTTTTGATCTTGGTCATGGAAATCAGAAGCTTGAGACAAGTAAAGAACGTGCTGGGTAGCGTTGGCGCGTGAAGCTTCTGAGATCCTTGAAAAGATGATCACCTCATGCAGAAAGATTCCCTGCGAATCCTGGACCCACTCAGGCTACTCTGCCAACGCCACAGTAGGCTGCCGGGCCTTTCCTCCGGGATCACTAGGAGAGTCGCCTACTGGTCGAATTGTACAAAAATAAGTAGTGGAACTATGTTCCCTACTGGCCTGCTCCCGCTCCCCACAAACCCCATCGCCACCCCCCCCCCCCACGTGCAATCTGAACCCCCAAACAAACACACCTGCTATTTAAGGGAATGTTCAGTGCAGTGCACTGAAGTGCAAGCCTCAACTTTTTCCTACACTTATATTTTATAATGAAACCATTCCGGAATTGTTTATTTTTTTAAATAAAAGTATAGGAACAGTAAAACGTAATAAGAAAAAGTAGAGGCGCTCCACTCTGAACCGCTCCCACCCACTTCGCCCACTGGAGTCGCCGGCTCGGATACCCTTTTCCCTTTTCAGCGTGCAGCTTGAAATGCTATGACTTTGGTCCTGTCACTGCTTCCATAAACAGTGTTTTTTTTTCTTTAAGATGGCTCGCGGGCGGTGCTCTGCACGCCTGGTCTGACCAGGCGTGCAGAGCGGCACCCGCGTTCTGACCTGGCGTGCAGAGCGGCACCCGCGAGCAGAACTCATAATGTGGCGGCATGGTCACAACGGTGCCGGTAGCACTACCGGAGCCGTTGTTGCCTTACCGCCACAGACGTAATGGATCTTGCGTGTTGCTGGTAGTGTTCAAAGGGTGTATTCGCTCAATAGTGTATTTTGTGGTGTGTTTGATGTGCATTTATGTGCTTTGCACAGTACTGGAAATAGAGCAGATCATAGCTTTCGTTTTTCACTCAAGCAGCGACAGCACATCCGTTGAACCCTAACGTTCTCATAATGGTCCGTCCACAGTTATGTTATGTTAACCCTTTACTCTGCGCCTGTCAGCATGGTTGTTTTTTAACTACACTTTCCTAAAAGTGGCCTACTGTGCCTCTGCCCGGGATGAACAAGAGAGGGGTCTGTGGAAGAAGGGAGGAGCAGAGAGGAGATAAAATGGGGATGAGTGAGTAAAAAACCAGGGGGAGCAAATGGGGCTGTGGGGGAGGTGATGTGGTTGTGGTAGTGTGAATGGGTGTGTAGTCACTGCTGGTCAGAAGAGAGGTGACACCACCCGTTGGTAAAGCTAAGCACCTTCCGTGACGGTAGATTCCAACACATTCCAGAACATGGCCGAGTGGCACTAGAGGCAGTCAGTGCAAAGGTTTGGAACCGACTTGACATGTGCTCACGCTGCTCTTGAAATATGCAGGCTTTTTCCGGAGATAAAGTTCATACACTGGCCGCCCTTCCGCGGAGACGATATTCTGGCATTGGCAAGCCGTCTGCCAGGAGTGCCAGTGCCAAGAGTTGGTTGTGTACAGGTGAGTGCAGGGGGACTCAAAAGGAAAGGTGAGTGAAGAGAAGAAGGGGGAACCTTAACTAAGTAAGTTATTGGTTCTTCTCTTCACTCCTCTTTTTTTAGACTAGCTAGAATTAGATTCTAGAAACAGAAACAGCATTACAGCGACGTCACTTTTCCTTCCAGCTCTGTCTTCTGGCTCTACTTTCTCATCCACGCTCTTGTGTTTTGTTTTCTGATCCATTGATTCTTTTTGTGGAGAAAGACAGACTCTGTCGACTTCTTTCAAAGGCCTTTTACAATTTACTTGAATTGGGAGCAGGGTTTCATTGGCAGCCGCTCTCCAAAAAGAAGAGTAAAACATAACGGTTGTGCAGTTCTAGGCCCTGCCTCCGTAACCCCAACGTCACTTCTGTGCTGTAACCCAAGCTTGGATGCAGCTGCAAAGGCACCCCAGTCTACTGGGAGCGGTTGCAGGTGGTGTACGACATAGTTGATATACGCGTCTGCAATAGATGGCCCCACGCGCGCTGGGCATGTTGGGTGGCGGGAGAGATAGTCCGCTGGGTTTTCTTCCTTGCCTGGGTGATGTTTGATGTCGAACTTGTAGTCTTGCAGGCACAAACCTTATCTGGCTATCCTGGGGGGCATTCTGGCCTTTGGGTCCCCATAGATCGTCAAAAGGGCCTGGTGGTCTGTCACGACCGTGAATGCCTTCCCGTACAAGAACAGGTGAAAATACTCACAGGCCCCTACCACCGCCAGACTCTTTCTCTGCCTGAGAGTACACCTGTTCTGTGGCCATGACGCTCCTGCTGGCGTACACTACAATAAATATGTTGGAGGGGTCTGCAGGGGATCCTTGCGTCAGAATTGCACCCAGTCCCACCGGGCTGGCATCCACTATCACTTCAGTCTTCCTTTGTGCATCGAAGTAGGCCATGTCCTCCGCTCTTGGGATGTTATTGTGAATTGTCTCAAAAGCGCTTTGACAGTCTCTGGACCATTCAAATGGTTGGTCTTTGCAGGTGAGTAGTCGCAGGGGATTGCTTACTGTGACATAGTCCCTGAGGTATCTGGAGCAGTAGTTTGTCAGGCCTAGGAAGGACCGTAATTCAGACGTATTTTGGGGAGGTTGTGCCATGTTAAGTGCTGCCACTTTGTGTGGATCAGGCCATATTCCTTTTTCGGAGAAGATGTGCCTAAAGAAGCAAAGCGAGCCTTTCCCAAATTTGCATTTGGATTTGTTGAGGGTTAGACCCGCCGCCTCGAGTGCTGAACACACCCTGTGCAACGCCATGTCATGTTCTTCTTTGGACTTTCCAAAAACTAGGCGTCATCGGAGTAGTTAATGCAGTTTGGTACATGTCGTATGATCTTGTGGATCTCTTCCTGGAATATCTCGGCAGCCGACGAGATGCCAAAATGAAGTCTTTTATATTGGAAAAGTCCCAGATGTGTCACTAATGTGGTGATGTATCAAGATTCGGGTGCAATCTCAATCTGGTGGTGTCCTTTCGTGAGGTCGCTTTTGGAGAGCACTCTCGCTCTGTGAAGTAAATGGATCATATCAGTGATCCTTGGCGCTTGATGTCGTTCGCATTCAATTGCCTCATTGGCTCTCATCATGTCTACGCATAGTCGTATGGATCCGTCCGGTCACTTCTTGGGTACTGGGACTATGGGCGAGACCCATGGGGTAGGGCCAATGACCGGCTCAATCACTTGCTGTTCCAGGAGTTTGTCTAGCTCCTCCTCCACCTGTTGCTGTATGTTGACAGGTATGCCCGGTAGTGCTGGGCCACAGGATGAACCTCGGGATTAATGTGCAGTTGTGCCTTCCTGTGTTTCAGCTTTCCCAGTCCTTGGAACAGCTTCGGGAATGCTGCCTCCACATCGTCTGAAATGGCAAAATACTTGTGGGCCATAAACTGGTACGGAATGTGCACCAGTCCCAATGTCGACCGCCGTCCTGAAGCTCAGAATGCATCCACTCTTGGCCTCTGTTTTTACGACATGTAGCGGGATCTTCGCTGCATGGGTCTTATGTGTGCACCAGGCTGTTATGGTGCCCTTGCATGGTAGGGGTGTGGTCGACCCATAGGTGTAACTGTCCACTGTTGACTTTCGGAGCTTTGGGGGCCGGGCGAGGGCTTTAAAGGCCTCCTTACTTATGATGTTAACCGTCGCTCCTGTTTCGATGAGAAACTCCAGCGGGGTATCATTGACGTGGAGCGTCAAGACGGGTCTGTGTTGAGTGGCGGTACTGCTGTTGAGCCGATGATAAGGACTTGCTGCTTGCTGATAAATCTGGAAGAAAGGGCTATGGAAGGACTAAGTATTGCAGGAACTGACATAGAAATGTTAATCGATAATCCATTGAAGGCAAAAAAGGCCCTGGAGGAGCGGGATTGGATAAATACGATCAACAAAATGCGCTCCCTATTACCTGAAAACCTCTTTCTGAAAGTGGATAAAAAACAATAGGTCATTGCAAAATATCTGATAAAGTTCCCCGATTGGAGGATTAGGAGGAATTTTCGCAGAATTTGATTCAGCATAGCGCACACAGGGAAGGTCCTGTCGATAAGGGGGAAAAGGGAGGAAGCTATTTCTCTATGCAATGTGTGTAAAAATCCACAGAAACAATCCTTAAAACACTTACTGTTGGAGTGTGAGGGAACTTGGCCTGCAAGACACCTACTCTTTGCCAGATTTGGTGTGGGGGGGATGCCTACATAGAGGGATTTTTCTGGGACCGCCTGATCGCTGGACATTTGAATGACCTGCCAATTGCAGTAGTACAAGTCCTTGAAAGGTATAACATTGTGTCTTCTAAAAAGGTGCCATAAGAGGGCATCCGAGATTCCTTGCTTTGATTTAACTGAGATCATGTTTAGTTGAGAAATGTTTTCTTGTTTGGTTATTGTCTCTGATTGTAAGTGATTGTACATCCACCTCATTTAACGGATAGCTGTTTTTCTTCTTTTTTTCCTTTGTTAGTGCTTGTCTCTCGTTTATTTATGCTCCTTTTCTATTTCAATTGAACGGAGGGTGGTTTTAGTTTAAAAGATGGAAGTGAAAATTCTTTTTAATGTTCTTTTTCCTCTCTTTCTCTGATGTTGTTTGGTTTTATTGAATGAATTGTAATACAAGTAATAAGTATTCTGAAAAAGTTTTTTTTTTCTACAACCAAATACAAATAAAACATTTATTTTTTAAAAGACTCGCTGCTTGAGGGAGACCTCATCTCTATCTATCTGATGAATCTTCTCCTGCCGCTGTGCTTGGAGCAGTCGGGGGGCCAGCGGTCTTTTCTAGTGTAGGTGCTTTGTCGTTCTCGTTCTTCCCGCCTCTGATGACTGGGCTCCCCTCTCTGTCGGTTGACTGGCAGGCTGCCCCGGGTGCTTCTTCGTCGCTCCTGAAACCTTGGTCTGCTGGGCGTGATGACTGGTGCATTTTTGAAGACAGCCTGAAAGCGGTCATCTCCCCCGCATGCAGCCCACTGCTGCCCCATAGCAGGGCATTCACCCGTGTGTGGATATTCGTTCCCACACCGGAAGCACGTGGCTACTGATCTTCGGATGGGTTGATTCAGTACGGTCGATAATTTATTCATGGCATCTGCATCTGCTGGGTTGTGTTGTATGGTGATCTTTCCCAGGTTGTAAAGTTGGGACTCTACCGCCACTTCCATCCAAGCCAGCGCTAGGATATCCTCCAGTGATCGCTGCTTCTGAAGTAGCTTCTTCCGGAATGTTTGGGACTCACAGCCTGCGATTACTTGCGACCTCAAGGTCTCCTCATTGGAGTACCGGTGGAAAGGGAAGAGTGGAAGTCTAGGGTGGGAATCAACAGGGAAGAGAAATAAACAATGAAGATTACCCCTGCTAGCTGCACAGGGAGTATTCATTCTATTAAAGACTAAGGAGGCGAGCATTATGCTTTATCTTCATTTATTTATACTCTTCAGCAGTTCAACAAAACATATATAAAACCATGAAAAGTGTAGAACAGAACTTTTCTCTTTTCAAAACTACAATATCCATGAGTCTCTGTAGTCCATGCCCTTTCCACCAGTCACAACCCACTTCCTGTGCTTGGGCTCCTCCTCTGCTTTTACTCGCTCTGACAGTCACTCATGTTCTTTAACTGATCCTCGCCAACGGTGCGGAGGGTCTTCTGAACTTTAAACTCAACTGCCGGTGCTCTCCCGGTCTCCTGATACTCTCAGCTATGACACTGCCTTCAGCTATTCTTCTGATCTTCCCCTATGAAAACATAATAAGAGATCTTAGGGTGGTGTGTATGTAATGTCCTCACTCATATAATGCATCAACATTTATATACATTACAGTTTTCGGTGGGAATTTAATGCTCGCCTCCTTAGTCTTTAATAGAATTAATACTCCCTGCGCAGCTAGCAGGGGTAATCTTCATTCTATGACAAGACTGGAGGCGAACATTATGCTTATTCAAAGCTTCCCCAGCACCGCACCAGCCAAACCCTCTGCTGGCTTAAAGTAAAACTCTTTAAAAGTACGATCGCTTGACCAGTCTGCTGCTAGCATTATTTCACTCAAAGGCACTCCCGCTCTTGCGGCTGACGATGCCATTGCTCCTCTCACTGAATGAGCTCCATACGTGTCCACATTCACACCTGCTGACCTCTTTGACCCATCTAGCTATGGTAGCTGATGCCACTGCGTGGTAAGGCTTCCTGCGCGCTATTAATAACTGAGTAGTATTTACTGCTCTATTCTCTGCTGTTCTATTCTCATATTCTTTAATACAGTGTGCAACGCACCATTTCGAATTGTTTGGAAAATACGGATAGTGCACAGTGGAGGTGCCTGTCTTGGTCCTCCTGGCTATGGAGAATGTGACTCCCTCCGGACCAAAGGACCGTCTGTTAATTTCTAACGCTCTAACGTCTGACACTCGTTTGCATGAAATCAGACATAATAACATAGCTAGTTTACCTGACAGCTGTTTAAGAGAAAGGTATTTATCTGATGGCGAATCTGATAATAATCGCAATACCGTCGTCACGTCCCATGTTATACTATATTTGGGCCCTGGCGGCACTCTGAATCTCGCTCTTCTAATGAGCCTCACTACCGCGGGATGCTCCCCTGCCGGTACCCCTTCTATTGGCGTATGCCCTGCTGATATGGCTGATCTGTATACTCCTATTGTCCGGAAAGCTTTCCCGTTCTGCAATAAGTGCAACAGGAAATTCAGTATTTCCACTACAGGTGCTGAAACGGTGTGAACACTTCTGTTCTTGCACCAGCTTGTCCACTTCGCCCAAGCTGCATCGTAGCTCCTCCTAGTGGATGGAGCCCAGGACTCTGCGATAAGCTGAGCAGCCTGCGCCGAAATTCCTGGCAGTGCCCAGCGTCTCCTGATATCCTGCACGTGACTAGCGGGAGTGTCCCTCCCACTCTCACAGGATGACACGACTCAACTGGGGAGGACTCCGGGAACGTCTGCTACTAGCTCCATTAGTGTTGGAAACCACACTTCCGACTTCCACAAAGGTGCTACTAATACCAGTTCCACTTTCTCCCTCCGACACTTCGCTAGCGCTCTGCTCAACATCGCGAAGGGAGGGAAAGCGCAATGCGGGCCTCCTGCCCATTCCTGCAGGAAAGCATCCGTTCCTTGCGCTCCTGCTGAAATAGAGGCTTGTCTGTGTGTTGAGCCGAGAGGCGAAGAGGTCCATATGCAATGGTCCCCATCTCCTGTCCAGCTTCTGAAACACTGCTGGATCCAGCTTCCAATCGCTGGAGTCTGTCAAGTAACGAGAGTCCCAGTCCGCTACCACATTCAGCGAGCCTGGTAGGTACTCTGCAGTCACTGACGTTTCTGTCCGTAGGCAAAAGTGCCAGAAGTCCTTCGCTAGCTCTGCTCGCATCTTGGACCTTGTACCGCCTAGGTGGTTTATGTACCTTACTGCTAATATGCTGTCCATCTTCAGCAGTACACAATATTTCACCCTTCCTCTTGTGAAGGCTTTGATCGCGAATGATCCTGCCAGGAGCTCCAGACAGTTTATGTGAAGACGGAGCTCCTCTTCGCGCCACTTGCTTCCGGTCTGTAGGGTCCCACATCTGGCACCCCAGCCCTTCCGGCTGGCATCCGATTCTATTATCCGATCCGGCTTGTCTCCGAATATGGCTCGCCCATTCCAAGCTTCCATATTCTTTAACCACCACTCTAGTTCTGTAATGGAGTCCTGATCTAGAGGCACCTGTTGGTGATACTTCAGACCCTGTTGTAGATGTTTTATCTTCAACCTCTGTAAAGCCTGGTAGTGCAGGGACCCCTGGAATATGGCCTGAATAGATGCTGCTAACATCCTTGCTAATGTCCTGAGGGATATTCGTTGTTTCTCTAAACATAACCTGATCTCCCTCTTTATATCTTTAAGCTTTCGAGCTGGCAGCTCCAGAGTCGCTTTCTTTGTGTCTAGTACGAACCCCAGAAAGTCTAATCTCTGTGCTGGAATGGTATCTGACTTCTCTGTGTTCACCAGAAATCCTAGTGAGACTAGAAGTTCGTGTACCCATCTTGTTTAGTATACTAACACCTCCCGATCTTCTGCCAGGAGTAAGAGGTCGTCCAGATAGATGATCAGTCTGACGCCCTTCTCTCTGATTGCCACCTCTACTGGCTTCATCAGCTTCGTGAATGCCCAGGGTGCTGAAGCAAGCCCGAATTACATTGTCTTGAATTGCCAGAATTGTCCTCGCCAGCGGAAAGCTAGGTATGGTCTGCACTCTCTGAGGACCGGGACTGTGAGGTAGGCGTCCTTCAGATCTAAACACGTTAGCCAGTCTCCTTCTCTTAGAGAGTCCCTGAGCTGATGTATGCCCTCCATTTTGAAGTGGCGGTATACTATCCATCCGTTCAGCTCTTTGAGATTTATGACTGGACGCACCTTTTCCTTCCTGTGCACTAGGAACATATTGCTCGCACACTTGGGGGCCGTCTCACATCTCTCTATCGCCTGTTTGCGGCTAAGCTGCACTATCTCGCTGTTTAAGCATGCTTGTTCTGCTTGCGCTAGCCTCTGACTCTGTCGTCTGCTCTGCTGAACTGGGCTCTCTATGAAATCTAGCTGCAGCCCTCTGACGGTCTGCAATATCCAGGAATCGCTTGAAAGCTCGCGCCAATTCTCTAAAAACATGCGCGTCCTCCCACCTATAGGAGGAGAATCAATCGCTCTCAGCTGGCGTAAATCCTTGACCTCGTCCTGATCCCCTGGATCCGCGGCCTCTCGGGAATCTCCCTCTGGATGGAAAGAATGTATCCTGGCTCTTGTTCCCCCAGTATTGGGCTCTGGGGTTCTGAGGTCTTCTGCCTCCTTGACTGCGACCGGCTGCACGACCTCTGGGGCGGCCGGTCCCTCCAAAAACTCTACTTAGGAATATTTTCTGAATCGATGCCTGAGCCTTTTTGAGGGAAGCGTATGTCCCGACAAACCGGCCCATCTCCTTCCCAAAGGTCTCTCCGAACAGGAGGCCCTGGGTTCCTTCTCCTGCTTCATATGAGGAGAGGTCGCTAAGATTCGAATCTATCTTGAGCAAAAGGCCCTTTCTCCTCTCCGAAGCGATGGCGCAATTGGCGTTCCCAAGAAGACATACTGCTCTATGGGCCCATCCCGCGAGAGCTTCGGGGTCCACTTCTTCTCTTGTGTCCCTTGCTCTCTCTGCGAGGTCCATGATTTTCGCGAGAGGGCCTGCCAAATCTAAAACCTTTTCCTGGCAACCTTTCCAGAACCTATATATACCCTTACGGGGGTCTTCATTGGTTTTTGACACAAAGGTCAGCATCTTCGGATCGAGCTCTGGGGCTTCCGCTACTTTCCCCGGGAGATCTGGACGCGGGCATTCTGCTCGCAGTCGTTGTCTCACCTCCTTGTCCAAAGGCTTGCGTAGTCTTGCTGTCATATACTGTGCCACTCGGGGGGATGGCTGCCATTCGGTGGACCTCGGTTCCGGATGCACTCCGGGTCAAACATATCATCCTGAGGTTCCAGAAGGTGCTTCTCCTTCCGTGCTCTCTTGCCCCCACTGGGTTTCGCCCAGTCTTCTTCCTCGACCTTTTCGTCTTCCTGCGAAGTCCGATCGTCAGCCTGCTCATCGTCCGAGCCGGGGTCATCTCCTGTATTTTCATCCCCTGGAGAGGGGGTCATGAGGTTCGGCACTGCCTGCCGTTGCAGATAGGTTTCCTTCAGCTTAACAAATGCGTCAGGCACCTCTGGGGCCCTATTCGCTGCCCCTTCCAAAGCGCCCTGGGGGTCGTCCGAGGCTTTCCTCTTGAGTTTTACTCCCCTTGAGTTGCCCTTTTAAGGTGTCTGTGGGCGTGCGCTTCCAGTCCTTGGTGCTGCTACTAGGGGCGAAAACATGACCTCCAGTGTCTCCAGCCTCTCATGTAGGGGCCTGACGCCCTCTGCCACTGCATCAACCAGAGGGCTCCCCAGCACTTGCTTAAAGCTGGCAGCGAGGTCCTGCGACTGCTCCTCCTCGCTCCACTCGAACTCTGACATTTTCTGAAGTGCTGTGTGCCTAATATACCTGAGAGAGGTCTCTTAGCACGCCCACTGCTCCTGATTGATAAATCAGAGTCAGTAAAAGTCCTTTTTACTTCTTAACTCTGTTCTCTTTTCTTTTTTTTCTTTTTTTTTTTCAGTGGCTGCACCTATGTCCTTAGCTCTGAGGCTCTAGTAAGCCTTTGTCTCTAAGGCGCCAATCTTCTGTTGAGTAACAGTGTAAGGGATCTGCAGTGTCTTAGCTCAGCAGTTCTCTCCACGTGGACCTGCAGTCTCCCAATATGCTCTCCTGGAGCAATGGCGCTCACGATCGTATGATCGCTGGTATCAGGGCCTTAATCAAGCCAATGTAAGCTATTCGCTCTTCCGAGCGCTGTGCTGCTGGTGTATAAGGAAAACTCTCATGTCGCACAAATGCGGCGTCCTGATGCGTGAGTAACGCGCCTATCTCCTCCCACCAGCGGGTGGGGGCTAACGCTTCGGAACGTAGAGCCTACACACGGCTCGCGGTAGCTCTGCCCACCCGCGGGCGGGGGCTGCCTGCTTGCGAGCTCGCTGGCCGCGCTCTGAGCCTTGCGGGTGCTGGCTCCGCCTCCCCAAGGGTGGGGGCCAGCTCGCGGATGCCAGCGCGGCCGGCGCTGCGTGTCTTCGCGAGGCTGACTAAACCCCTGGAATGCCGGTCTTATGACACAGGGCCGTCAGCCTCGCGAACAAAATCTCTGCCTCGCAAAAATTTCGCGGAATCTACTCTGACGCGTAGCTATGATAAAACACTTAATCTCGCAAGCGCACGAGTCCGTGTTACTAGACTACGCGCCTATAACACTCTGGATAAATTATTACAGAAATTATTATATATTTTTTTTATATGCTACGTAAAAGAATCTTCTCTTTCACACACATACTGTGCTAGGCATAATCTTAATCTTCCACTCAAACCCAGTCATTCCAACCTTGACATGCGGAGAGGGAAGAAATGGTACTTATCTGCTTGAAGAGCAGTAAAAGAAGAGGAGGAGCCCAAGCACGGGAAGTGGGTTGTGACTGGTGTTTGCGGCTAAGCTGCACTATCTCGCTGTTTAAGCATGCTTGTTCTGCTTGCGCTAGCCTCTGACTCTGTCGTCTGCTCAGCTGAACTGGGCTCTCTATGAAATCTAGCTGCAGCCCTCTGACGGTCTGCAATATCCAGGAATCGCTTGAAAGCTCGCGCCAATTCTCTAAAAACATGCGCGTCCTCCCACCTATAGGAGGAGAATCAATCGCTCTCAGCTGGCGTAAATCCTTGACCTCGTCCTGATCCCCTGGATCCGCGGCCTCTCGGGAATCTCCCTCTGGATGGAAAGAATGTATCCTGGCTCTTGTTCCCCCAGTATTGGGCTCTGGGGTTCTGAGGTCTTCTGCCTCCTTGACTGCGACCGGCTGCACGACCTCTGGGGCGGCCGGTCCCTCCAAAAACTCTACTTAGGAATATTTTCTGAATCGATGCCTGAGCCTTTTTGAGGGAAGCGTATGTCCCGACAAACCGGCCCATCTCCTTCCCAAAAGTCTCTCCGAACAGGAGGCCCTGGGTTCCTTCTCCTGCTTCATATGAGGAGAGGTCGCTAAGATTCGAATCTATCTTGAGCAAAAGGCCCTTTCTCCTCTCCGAAGCGATGGCGCAATTGGCGTTCCCAAGAAGACATACTGCTCTCTGGGCCCATCCCGCGAGAGCTTCGGGGTCCACTTCTTCTCTTGTGTCCCTTGCTCTCTCTGCGAGGTCCATGATTTTCGCGAGAGGGCCTGCCAAATCTAAAACCTTTTCCTGGCAACCTTTCCAGAACCTATATATACCCTTACGGGGGTCTTCATTGGTTTTTGACACAAAGGTCAGCATCTTCGGATCGAGCTCTGGGGCTTCCGCTACTTTCCCCGGGAGATCTGGACGCGGGCATTCTGCTCGCAGTCGTTGTCTCACCTCCTTGTCCAAAGGCTTGCGTAGTCTTGCTGTCATATACTGTGCCACTCGGGGGGATGGCTGCCATTCGGTGGACCTCGGTTCCGGATGCACTCCGGGTCAAACATATCATCCTGAGGTTCCAGAAGGTGCTTCTCCTTCCGTGCTCTCTTGCCCCCACTGGGTTTCGCCCAGTCTTCTTCCTCGACCTTTTCGTCTTCCTGCGAAGTCCGATCGTCAGCCTGCTCATCGTCCGAGCCGGGGTCATCTCCTGTATTTTCATCCCCTGGAGAGGGGGTCATGAGGTTCGGCACTGCCTGCCGTTGCAGATAGGTTTCCTTCAGCTTAACAAATGCGTCAGGCACCTCTGGGGCCCTATTCGCTGCCCCTTCCAAAGCGCCCTGGGGGTCGTCCGAGGCTTTCCTCTTGAGTTTTACTCCTCTTGAGTTGCCCTTTTAAGGTGTCTGTGGGCGTGCGCTTCCAGTCCTTGGTGCTGCTACTAGGGGCGAAAACATGACCTCCAGTGTCTCCAGCCTCTCATGTAGGGGCCTGACGCCCTCTGCCACTGCATCAACCAGAGGGCTCCCCAGCACTTGCTTAAAGCTGGCAGCGAGGTCCTGCGACTGCTCCTCCTCGCTCCACTCGAACTCTGACATTTTCTGAAGTGCTGTGTGCCTAATATACCTGAGACAGGTCTCTTAGCACGCCCACTGCTCCTGATTGATAAATCAGAGTCAGTAAAAGTCCTTTTTACTTCTTAACTCTGTTCTCTTTTCTTTTTTTTCTTTTTTTTTTCAGTGGCTGCACCTATGTCCTTAGCTCTGAGGCTCTAGTAAGCCTTTGTCTCTAAGGCGCCAATCTTCTGTTGAGTAACAGTGTAAGGGATCTGCAGTGTCTTAGCTCAGCAGTTCTCTCCACGTGGACCTGCAGTCTCCAATTATGCTCTCCTGGAGCAATGGCGCTCACGATCGTATGATCGCTGGTATCAGGGCCTTAATCAAGCCAATGTAAGCTATTCGCTCTTCCGAGCGCTGTGCTGCTGGTGTATAAGGAAAACTCTCATGTCGCACAAATGCGGCGTCCTGATGCGTGAGTAACGCGCCTAACTCCTCCCACCCGCGGGTGGGGGCTAACGCTTCGGAACGTAGAGCCTACACACGGCTCGCGGTAGCTCTGCCCACCCGCGGGCGGGGGCTGCCTGCTTGCGAGCTCGCTGGCCGCGCTCTGAGCCTTGCGGGTGCTGGCTCCGCCTCCCCAAGGGTGGGGGCCAGCTCGCGGATGCCAGCGCGGCCGGCGCTGCGTGTCTTCGCGAGGCTGACTAAACCCCTGGAATGCCGGTCTTATGACACAGGGCCGTCAGCCTCGCGAACAAAATCTCTGCCTCGCAAAAATTTCGCGGAATCTACTCTGACGCGTAGCTATGATAAAACACTTAATCTCGCAAGCGCACGAGTCCGTGTTACTAGACTACGCGCCTATAACACTCTGGATAAATTATTACAGAAATTATTATATATTTTTTTTATATGCTACGTAAAAGAATCTTCTCTTTCACACACATACTGTGCTAGGCATAATCTTAATCTTCCACTCAAACCCAGTCATTCCAACCTTGACATGCGGAGAGGGAAGAAATGGTACTTATCTGCTTGAAGAGCAGTAAAAGAAGAGGAGGAGCCCAAGCACGGGAAGTGGGTTGTGACTGGTGGAAAGGGCATGGACTACAGAGACTCATGGATATTGTAGTTTTGAAAAGAGAAAAGTTCTGTTCTACACTTTTCATGGTTTTATAAATGTTTTGTTGAACTGCTGAAGAGTAGAAATAAATGAAGATGAAGCATAATACTCGCCTCCAGTCTTGTCATAGAATAACATTCCTACTAGGTCTTGAGACCAGAGGCGTTGCTGGGGGGCGCTAAGGAGGCTACAGCCCCAGGTCTTTTGGTTGCAGCCCCGGATAGAAGCTCAGGTGCTACAACCAAAATGCTAGCTAGCCCTGAGTCCCACCGTCCCGACATTAGCTTAGCCCCTGATCTTTTCCAGAACCAGCAATACCCCGGCTTGAGACAATTCAGAGCGTGCAAGTGCAGTAACAGAAATGAGGTGAGAGGGAGGGCAGGGGACGGGAAGTGTAGGTTGGGGATGAACAGGGCAAGAAGACAAACAGTAACATTCCTACTAGGTCTTGAGACATTCGGATCGTGCAAGTGCAGTAACAAGAATGCAGGGGAGATGGCGAAGAAGGGAAGTGTAGGTAGGGGAGGAATAGGGAAGAAAGAATAACAATAACATTTCTACTAGATCCTGAGACAATTCGGATCATGCAAGTATAGTAACAGAAATGAGGGGAAGGAGGGGAAGTGTAGGTTGGGGATGAACAGGGGAAGAAGACAAACAATGACATTCCTACTAGGTCTTGAGACAAAGTCAATCATCAACAAGCCCACCCCTCAACGGCAAAGCACCAACATCTTGTTTTATTGTAAGGGCAACATGACTCTGCTTCTCATTGACTGTACTGATTCAATGGCAATCTCAGCCATCCAGGTACTAGTTCAGCAATATCTAAACGTGTTTGCTAATGCTCGAGTGACATTGAGCCTCAGCTGTCAAAGAATCCATTGCAGATTCATCGGCGGCCGTGCAGTACGTGGGAGGGCTGTACATTCCATGACTCTACAACACCTCTCTTATCTCAATTGCAAGCCAGAGGACGAAAATGCCTCGATTACTCATTACACCTACTCCTCATCTTCCTCTTCTCAGTACTTGCATTGGGAGGTGGTTGCCACTGTCAAGAGAGAAAGTTTTGGTGCTTTAAATATTAGCCTAAACGCGACATGAAATTATGCTGCACCATGTAGTTGCCATATGGAGATGTTCTTACTAACTGTCAGACCGTATAATATCCAACAGGGGGGATTGTTTACATTTTTGGGGAATATGGTCTTTAAAAAAAACAAAAAAGAGTAGCGTAATGCTTGTTGCCACTCTTTAAAAGAGATTCCTACATTAGAATATGCAGTTGGAGGGCCTCATATGCTATTTGAATGTGGACCTCCTTTTCGGTTTTCCAACTTCTTCACAGTCCAGTTTTGAAGCTTTATCTGAATATCGTTACAGTACTGTTAATTATATACTACTTATTACAATGTTATGGGTACATTAATTGCGACATTTATTGGAAACAAGTCTTTGTGAACCTTGAGTGACATTTAATTATGCACATTTTGAAGGAAGCCAGCTATAATTTCTCTTGACGAAGGGTCTTTGCGAGACCCGAAACAATGAAAGAACATTTTTTAATCCAGGCTAGTTCATGAGAAATCCTTAAAATGTTGATTTGTTGAGAAAAATAGCTTCCATGTTGTACATATGTTTAGCTACTTTTGTGACTCTAAGCATATCTAATCATCTACAAAGTTGTATATATGAAAATGGTAACTGTGGTTTTTGGTTATGTGTTTCTTACAGAATGCCCAGCTCGAAACACAATCAACTATAGTCAGTGTAGTTTTCTTGAATGTTTGATTCAAAATAATGTGTTTTTTCAAATTCAAAAACCACAAAGGGATTCCTTATCATAGCCTGTCCAGGCAAGGTGAGTCAGAGTTTTCTCTGTGTTATAAACCCTGCTGCAGTCTTTTTTCCATTGTTGTTCCCGGTGAGCGGCGGTCCGACCAGTTAAAATCTCACTGCGGACGAGGAGTGAGTCAGAGTCGGAGTGTTCTCTGTTTTTGCTGGAGGCCTGGAATTGGAGGTTGTCTCGGAGAAAATGTATACGTCGTAGGCATTGCACCAGTGGTGTGTGGAGAGGAGTACGGTCCTTGATAGGACCGGGACTACGTTTCGGCCCTTTCAGGAGCAGCATTCTCTAAATTGAATCATTAGGGAAGAGTCGCAGCAAAATCATCAGCAACGTGAGTACCATCATAACCACTATTACTGATTACTATCACTGACTAAGGATATGGCCACCACACTGTGATTCGCCAAAATAATGGTACCATATTGGATACCCATAGTAAGAGTGAGCAGTTTACTTGCTAATTCAGGGGGCACACGAAGTGCGTGAGGTACTCATATCAGCCACATTTACTCGCAGCTCCAGGATACTGGACATTCTTACTTGCTAGACCTGATACAGAGAGTTGGCAACTTAACTACTTTTAGAATATCAGCGCGCTTGCCGTGCTCGTATTCTTTTCTCCCTGAGCCAGACACAGGCATTGTGTCACCTAATATTGCTCTTATAAAAAATAAACGCATAATTTTAGCACCGAGCCGGACCATATTAGCAGAGCAGTTGGCATCAATTGGTGTAAACTGACAATTTTTTTATTCTACTGAAATGTCCGCTTAACAAGAATAATCTAAATAACGAAACATGTGACATATATACAATCTGAGAAGCAGACTATTGTCAGAGGGCCCAAGGGCACCTGAACTGGATGAAAAGATTCCAGAGTTGGTGCACTCCTAATGTAGCAGACTTTCAAGACAGTAATGCAGTTCTCAATTGAGTTTAAGGTGCGGTGGAGGAACTGATATCCTGGCACAAGACCTCCACAAATGACAAAAAAGGAAAGAGAAGATACAAACTTTGAATCCTCCTGTCCCCTGCACAGTATTTTGTGTTGGACAAACCAACTACTATAATATAAACAAAATGATTTTAGAAATTCAAATGTAAATAATGATTTTCAACCACAGCAAGTTTTGTAAAACACATTTGTGTATATATATGTTTTGCAAAATACAAATTAAATACAAAAACAGTGACAATATTTTTACAGAAAAGAGATAAGTTGAAGAAATGTTGACAGTAGTCTGCTTTCAAATGGCGACACGTTTCGAGGAGAAATACATCTTCTTCATAGGCCTAAACAGACTATAAACAGATATACGTATTTCAAAAAAACGGTCCAATTTTTTTGTACATTAGACCATAAATGCTAAGTAGTTTATACATTGAAAGAAAATTGAAACACTTTTTGGTGTTGTAGATTGTAAACAGAAATAATTCTAATATATTTACATCAAGCTAAGTTTTCAGTAAGTAAAGCTTAAGTAAACTCATGTTTTTTGAAAGAACTAATAACCCCAGTCTTCATTCTAATATGACCACTTGTGTAATACCCCAAAAGGGTATTTGATTTAAATGGGTGGGGGTCCCGTGAATCCCATGACACTCCAACAAGAATACCAACCAAGCGGTTTATAGGGTTTAAACGGTAAAAGTTACCTGACTGTACAAGAGTAAAGGTGTGAGACGATTTCTACCGCTACAAACAGGTGTGCACGTACATTTTGAAGAGTGCTGCTTCAAAGGTGAATGCTGGAAATCGGCCAAGTAGTGCCAATTTTTCAATGTAGATTAAACTACAGGGGCCAGCTCAATCTGGAAAAAAGGTAAGGTAAAGAAGGCACTAATGTCAAGAATGGTGTAGAACAAAGTTATAGAGAGGCAAGATTGCAATGGGCCATCCAATGATAACTATAAGACAACAAAGATAAGTTTGGGAATGAAACCCCAGTCAAGAGAGAAACAGATTATCTAAAATAATAGTGAACAATGAAGATACCTCTGCACTATACACAGAGGTATAATGGTTCCTAAAGTACATGCCGTAAAAAAGCAAAAGTAAACAAATAAGTAAAAACGTAAGAAAAAAAAGTAAAAAAATGCAATGCAGAGGAAGTAAGCCTCAAAAATGCAGAGACCGCAAAACCTTGAGAGCAAGAGGATCAGGGAATAGTATACATAGAAATAAAGAAATGGAAAAATCGAGAAAATATAAACAAAATTAAAAAGATAGATAAACTTCACATCACTTACATTGTTCCAAAAATGGAATGGATGAACCAGGGCAAGTAGGTAAGCCGACGAAGAATCAGTTGAAGAGCCATTTTATATAAGGAGTGAAATCTCAGCCCAGGGCAAATAATCTGTGATCATCAGCAGGCTTCAACTCCCAGAGTAAATGTGCCGGAAGATTTAGTTGATGTATCATTTCATCTCCAAACTGCCTAGGTTCAAGAGAGGCCTATGTAAAGGGCCTTGAATACACCTTAATGGCCACCACAATGAAAAGATCCATAACAGATTTTATTCCAAAGAGGAAACGCCGAAGTTTGGGTGATGCAGATCTATACGACGCAGGTGAAGCAACGGAGCCATTGGGTCAGAGTTGCTTCATAAGAGATAGTTTTACAGCCTCCCCCAAGACAACAACTGTAGGGGTGATGGACTCAGTTTGCCCCCAAGCCTCCCTGATTTACAGGAAAGAGAAGATAGTGTTCCACACATTTCTAAAAATTCCACCTCGTGCTCTACAGAGGTGTTAAGGAAGAATTCTATGGAAGTAAGTAATTAACCCTCTCAGCTTTAAGCTACATTTTGAACTTGCTAGTAAATGTGTTTGAATTGTTAAAGGGGGACGTACAAACGCATACAGGAATATTGATGGAATTTACCAACGGATTAAGTGAGTGTGAAAGCTCAATAGTCGGTCTGAATACCGCAGTAAACTCCTCCCTGAGGGGCATACTAAGAAGTGTAAAAGAAGAAATTAAACAGCAGTCCTCTCTGGTGGTGGTTCTACATGGGAAGTGGGTGGCCACAATCCTCCAAATGGAGATCTTGCATGAGAACGTGAAATCTCTAACAAATGAGATACAACAACAAAATAAAAAGGAAACGGTAGTGGAGACTGCTGCCCAGGAGAACATGGAACACATATTAGATGACACTCTTTTATAAGAGTCTGTTTTCGAAAAATGTATGCGCTTGGCCCAAATCTCAGAGGACCAGAATCTACAAAATCAGGAGGTACCGAAACTCACTCAAAAATCCCGCCCCAACTCAAAAATGAAACTGTGGTGAAACCAGGTAAGATCAATGGAAGAAATAAGAAAAAGGAAAGGAAAAGGTTAGAAGATGGAGATAGGGAAGAAGTTTTAACAAAAAAGTTTAACAAAAAATAAAGCATCAGAAAGTCTGGAAGACAAGGAAGGCCGCAACAACGCAATTTGTCTGTGCATATAACCTGCCATTGACTAATGGAAGAGTGAACCACTGCAAAAGATCTAAAAACAATCACAGAAAAGTGGATCAACAAGCAGAATGAAGCAGTTTCCCAACAAAAAGACAATCGATCTGACAAAAGTCAACAAATCAAGTCCTTGATATGATATGCTATGATAGGTTAATTATAACGCGCTTTATACCCAGGGGTTTCTAAGCGCGGACCCGGGGATCGAACCTGTGGTGCTCCGTGTCGTCTTGCTTCCAAGGTGAGCATGTTGCCACTGAGCTATCATCCCGAGACGCTCCTTGGAAGAAAGGCACACTAAAAACAAAGTTTGTCCATCCTGGGCTGAAGCTGCAAACCCTGGGGGAGGGAGGCCTCTTTATGTAAGGACTGTGACTGTGAAGAGAAGGAAAAGGAGTACTGAGGATTACCAGTAAGTCATCCAGGCATTACCTCCCTGTCTCTCTTCCTAGTGACACTCCTTCCAAAGTGAGAAATACTAAAGCAGAAGGACCGGATTTTTGGGCAGCCAAACATAAATAAACACAAAGGACCGCAACGCTGCTACTCCGTGAGATTATTGCTGAATAAACAAATATCATTTATCCACCAGCGGAAGGACTCTGATTCCAAACATGGCGACTCAGAATCTCCAACGCAAAGGCAGTCACAGGACATGAAAGAGCACAGGAGAGCAGCGGCCTCTACTCAGCAAATGTAAACAAGAGGACAGCGGAGAGCTTCAGGCTAAGCACCTGCCCTTCCTCAGCTTCATCTGCCCGCCATGTGAATGAGGCGGTGCCTGTGGTCCAGGAACGTCGTTTGGGGGGTCCCAGGGGTAGCAACTGCTACTCCTGGCTCCCCCTCTGCTACCCCTAGATCTGTCCTTGCGACCCCTAGGCCACTGGACGGAGAGGCAGTGACAAGAACAGATATCAGTGTTGCACCTGAAAAAGGCTGTTGTGCATGCAGCTGAATGTGCCACCGCTTTTTCACCTGGAATCTAGATCTGATTCGCTGGAGAAATAATAGGCATGTAGGAAAGGAAATTAAGCCGCCATCACTAACAGGTTGGCAGTCCATTAGCGAAGAATGCCTGAATGGTTGGGTTCGGAGGCAGAGCTGTCTGTGCAGCTCATAGCCAGCACTGTAGCAACAAGAAGGGTGTTGGGGTTTCTGTCTAGCTAGCAGGGAAAGGGCAAGAGCAGCCTGCAGTACTCAGTGACAGCACAGTATGAGCACAAATCTCATCAGTGTTTCTCTCGTCTGCTTTGCACATCCAGCGATCCACTGGGCATACAATGAGAGGATGTGCCCCAGTGGCTTCTGCCACCAATACTGCCTGGGCACTGTGTGACCTGATGCAGATCTGCCACACCTGCATCACAGGCACACTGTAGATAGATGCAAGGTGAGATAATTAATTTACATGATGTTGCCCGCCACCTTAGAAGCAAACCATCTGTTGCTTCCTCAAGCAAGAAACATAAACATATATATCTGGAAGGATAGCCCAGTGGGCAAAAACACTTTCTTTGGGAACACAAGGATGCAGTGCAACGTTGGTTCAGTTCCTGTTCCAGTGCTTAGAAGCTGGAGGAGGCTGGCATTAAGCAAGGTCAAAGAACATTTTAAAATGGGCCTTTTCTAGGGGTCATGTCATGGAGCTGTTGCTTACATTTTAAGACTTAAAAAACCCTGCAATTACTGCGACCTGCAACACATCCTTCCCCTCTATCTCTGTCTGCTGCTGCTGTTTGCCAGTGCCTTTTTTTGTCTATTTGAGAAGCCCCGCGGCCCCTCGCACACCCGCTCCCACCCCGCGCCCTCTTCCTGCCTCTCCTTCCCTCCCACCTCCCGTCCTGCCCCCCCCTGCTCCCATTGGCCAGTGGCCTGTTGCTGTTGGTGTAGCGGCAGAGCGGGACCCACCGGCTCCATTTCCATCAGAGCGCGATGAGTCCTGCCCCTGTCTGCTGCTGCTGTTTGCTGGTGCCTTTTTGTTGTATTTGAGAAGCCCCAAGGCCCCTTGCACACCCGCTCCCACCCCGCACCCTCTTCCTGCCTCTCCTTTCCTCCCGCCTCCCGTCCCAACCCCCCGCTCCCATTGGCCAGTGGCCTGTTGCTGTTGGTGTAGCGGCAAAGCGGGACTCACCGGCTCCATTTCCATCGGAGCGCGATGAGTCCTGCCCCTGTCTGCGGCTGGTGTTTGCCAGTGACTTTTTTGTGTATTTGAGAAGCCCCGAGGCCCCTCGCACACTCGCTCCCACCCCGCGCCCTCTTCCTGCCTCTCCTTCCCTCCTGCCTCCCATCCCACCCCCCCTGCTCCCATTGGCCAGTGGCCTGTTGCTGTTGGTGTAGCGGCAGAGCGGGACCCACCGGCTCCATTTCCATCAGAGCGCGATGAGTCCTGCCCCTGTCTGCTGCTGCTGTTTGCTGGTGCCTTTTTGTTGTATTTGAGAAGCCCCAAGGCCCCTTGCACACCCGCTCCCACCCCGCACCCTCTTCCTGCCTCTCCTTTCCTCCCGCCTCCCGTCCCACCCCCCCGCTCCCATTGGCCAGTGGCCTGTTGCTGTTGGTGTAGCGGCAGAGCGGGACCCACCGGCTCCATTTCCATCGGAGCGCGTTGAGTCCCACCCCTGTCTGCTGCTGCTGTTTGCTGGTGCCTTTTTTGTGTATTTGACAAGCCCCGAGGTCCCTCGCACACCCGCTCCCACCCCGCGCCCTCTTCCTGCCTCTCCTTCCCTCCCGCCTCCCGTCCTGCCCCCCTGCTCCCATTGGCCAGTGGCCTGTTTCTGTTGGTGTGCGGCAGAGCGGGACCCACCGGCTCCATTTCCATCAGAGCGCGATGAGTCCTGCCCCTGTCTGCTGCTGCTGTTTGCTGGTGCCTTTTTGTTGTATTTGAGAAGCCCCAAGGCCCCTTGCACACCCCCTCCCACCCCGCACCCTCTTCCTGCCTCTCCTTTCCTCCCGCCTCCCGTCCCACCCCCCCGCTCCCATTGGCCAGTGGCCTGTTGCTGTTGGTGTAGCGGCAGAGCGGGACCCACCGGCTCCATTTCCATCGGAGCGCGTTGAGTCCCACCCCTGTCTGCTGCTGCTGTTTGCTGGTGCCTTTTTTGTGTATTTGACAAGCCCCGAGGTCCCTCGCACACCCGCTCCCACCCCGCGCCCTCTTCCTGCCTCTCCTTCCCTCCCGCCTCCCGTCCCGCCCCACTGCTCCCATTGGCCAGTGGCCTGTTGCTGTTGGTGTAGCGGCAAAGCGGGACCCACCGGCTCCATTTCCATCAGAGCGCAATGAGTCCTGCCCCTGTCTGCTGCTGCTGTTTGCCGGTGACTTTTTTGTGTATTTGAGAAGCCCCGAGGCCCCTCGTACACCTGTTCCCACCCTGCGCCCTCTTCCTGCCTCTCCTTCCCTCCCGCCTCCCATCCCACCCCCCCTGCTCCCATTGGCCAGTGGCCTGTTGCTGTTGGTGTAGCGGCAGAGCGGGACCCACCGGCTCCATTTCCATCGGAGCGCGGTGAGTCCTGCTCCTGTCTGCTGCTGCTGTTTGCCGGTGCCTTTTTTGTGTATTTGAGAAGCCCCGAGGCCCCTCGCACACCCGCTCCCACCCCCCGCCCTCTTCCTGCCTCTCCTTCCCTCCCGCCTCCCGTCCCGCCCCACTGCTCCCATTGGCCAGTGGCCTGTTGCTGTTGGTGTAGCGGCAAAGCGGGACCCACTGGCTCCATTTCCATCGGAGCGCGATGAGTCCTGCCCCTGTCTGCTGCTGCTGTTTGCCGTTGACTTTTTTGTGTATTTGAGAAGCCCCGAGGCCCCTCGCACACCGGCTCCCACCCCGCGCCCTCTTCCTGCCTCTCCTTCCCTCCCACCTCCCGTCCTGCACCTCCTGCTCCCATTGGCCAGTGGCCTGTTGCTGTTGGTGTAGCGGCAGAGCGGGATCCACCGGCTCCATTTCCATCAGAGCGCGATCAGTCCTGCCCCTGTCTGCTGCTGCTGTTTGCCGGTGCCTTTTTTGTGTATTTGAGAAGCCCCGAGGCCCCTCGCACACCCACTCCCACCCCGCGCCCTCTTCCTGCCTCTCCTTCCCTCCCACCTCCCGTCCCGCCCCTCCTGCTCCCATTGGCCAGTGGCCTGTTGCTGTTGGTGTAGCGGCAGAGCGGGACCCACCGGCTCCATTTCCATCAGAGCGCGATCAGTCCTGCCCCTGTCTGCTGCTGCTGTTTGCTGGTGCCTTTTTGTTGTATTTGAGAAGCCCCAAGGCCCCTTGCACACCCGCTCCCACCCCGCGCCCTCTTCCTGCCTCTCCTTCCGTTCTGCCCCGCCCCCCTGCTCCCATTGGCCAGTGGCCTGTTGCTGTTGGTGTAGCGACAGAGCGGGACCCACCGGCTCCATTTCCATCAGAGCGCGGTGAGTCCCGCCCCTGTCTGCTGCTGCTGTTTGCTGGTGCCTTTTTTGTGTATTTGAGAAGCCCCGAGGCCCCTCGCACACCCACTCCCACCCCGCGCCCTCTTCCTGCCTCTCCTTCCCTCCCGCCTCCCGTCCCGCCCCACTGCTCCCATTGGCCAGTGACCTGTTGCTGTTGGTGTAGCGGCAAAGCGGGACCCACCGGCTCCATTTCCATCGGAGCGCGATGAGTCCTGCCCCTGTCTGCTGCTGCTGTTTGCCGGTGACTTTTTTGTGTATTTGAGAAGCCCCGAGGCCCCTCATACACCTGTTCCCACCCTGCGCCCTCTTCCTGCCTCTCCTTCCCTCCCACCTCCCATCCCACCCCCCCTGCTCCCATTGGCTAGTGGCCTGTTGCTGTTGGTGTAGCGGCAGAGAGGGACCCACCGGCTCCATTTCCATCGGAGCGCGGTGAGTCCTGCTCCTGTCTGCTGCTGCTGTTTGCCGGTGCCTTTTTTGTGTATTTGAGAAGCCCCGAGGCCCCTTGCACACCCACTCCCACCCCGCGCCCTCTTCCTGCCTCTCCTTCCCTCCCACCTCCCGTCCTGCCCCTCCTGCTCCCATTGGCCAGTGGCCTGTTGCTGTTGGTGTAGCGGCAGAGCGGGATCCACCGGCTCCATTTCCATCGGAGCGCAGTGAGTCCTGCCCCTGTCTGCTGCTGCTGTTTGCCGGTGCCTTTTTTGTGTATTTGAGAAGCCCCGAGGCCCCTCGCACACCCACTCCCACCCCACGCCCTCTTCCTGCCTCTCCTTCCCTCCCACCTCCCGTCCCGCCTCACTGCTCCCATTGGCCAGTGGCCTGTTGCTGTTGGTGTAGCGGCAAAGCGGGACCCACTGGCTCCATTTCCATCGGAGCGCGATGAGTCCTGCCCCTGTCTGCTGCTGCTGTTTGCCGTTGACTTTTTTGTGTATTTGAGAAGCCCTGAGGCCCCTCGCACACCCGCTCCCACCCCGCGCCCTCTTCCTGCCTCTCCTTCCCTCCCACCTCCCATCCCACCCCCCCTGCTCCCATTGGCCAGTGGCCTGTTGCTGTTGGTGTAGCGGCAGAGCGGGACCCACCGGCTCCATTTGCATCGGAGCGCGGTGAGTCCTGCTCCTGTCTGCTGCTGCTGTTTGCCGGTGCCTTTTTTGTGTATTTGAGAAGCCCCGAGGCCCCTCGCACACCCACTCCCACCCCGCGCCCTCTTCCTGCCTCTCCTTCCCTCCCACCTCCCGTCCCGCCCCTCCTGCTCCCATTGGCCAGTGGCCTGTTGCTGTTGGTGTAGCGGCAGAGCGGGACCCACCGGCTCCATTTCCATCAGAGCGCGATGAGTCCTGCCCCTGTCTGCTGCTGCTGTTTGCTGGTGCCTTTTTGTTGTATTTGAGAAGCCCCAAGGCCCCTTGCACACCCGCTCCCACCCCGCGCCCTCTTCCTGCCTCTCCTTCCGTTCTGCCCCGCCCCTGCTCCCATTGGCCAGTGGCCTGTTGCTGTTGGTGTAGCGACAGAGCGGGACCCACCGGCTCCATTTCCATCAGAGCGCGGTGAGTCCCGTCCCTGTCTGCTGCTGCTGTTTGCTGGTGCCTTTTTTGTGTATTTGAGAAGCCCCGAGACCCCTCGCACACCCACTCCCACCCCGCGCCCTCTTCCTGCCTCTCCTTCCCTCCCGCCTCCCATCCCGCCCCACTGCTCCCATTGGCCAGTGGCCTGTTGCTGTTGGTGTAGCGGCAAAGCGGGACCCACCGGCTCCATTTCCATCGGAGCGCGATGAGTCCTGCCCCTGTCTGCTGCTGCTGTTTGCCGGTGACTTTTTTGTGTATTTGAGAAGCCCCGAGGCCCCTCGTACACCTGTTCCCACCCTGCTCCCTCTTCCTGCCTCTCCTTCCCTCCCACCTCCCATCCCACCCCCCCTGCTCCCTTTGGCTAGTGGCCTGTTGCTGTTGGTGTAGCGGCAGAGCGGGACCCACCGGCTCCATTTCCATCGGAGCGCGGTGAGTCCTGCTCCTGTCTGCTGCTGCTGTTTGCCGGTGCCTTTTTTGTGTATTTGAGAAGCCCCGAGGCCCCTTGCACACCCACTCCCACCCCGCGCCCTCTTCCTGCCTCTCCTTCCCTCCCACCTCCCGTCCTGCCCCTCCTGCTCCCATTGGCCAGTGGCCTGTTGCTGTTGGTGTAGCGGCAGAGCGGGATCCACCGGCTCCATTTCCATCAGAGCGCAGTGAGTCCTGCCCCTGTCTGCTGCTGCTGTTTGCCGGTGCCTTTTTTGTGTATTTGAGAAGCCCCGAGGCCCCTCGCACACCCACTCCCACCCCACGCCCTCTTCCTGCCTCTCCTTCCCTCCCACCTCCCGTCCCGCCCCCCCCTGCTCCCATTGGCCAGTGGCCTGTTGCTTTTGGTGTAGCGGCAGAGCGGGACCCACCGGCTCCATTTCCATTGGAGCGCGGTGAGTCCTGCCCCTGTCTGCTGCTGCTGTTTGCCGGTGCCTTTTTTGTGTATTTGAGAAGCCCCGAGGCCCGTCGCACACCCGCTCCCACTCCGCTCCCCTCTTCCTGCCTCTCCTTCCCTCCCGCCCCCCGTTCCGCCCCCCCTGCTCCCATTGGCCAGTGGCCTGTTGCTGATGGTGTAGCGGCAGAGCGGGACCCACTGGCTCCATTTCCATCGGAGCGCGGTGAGTCCTGCCCCTGTCTGCTGCTGCTGTTTGCCGGTGCCTTTTTTGTGTATTTGAGAAGCCCTGAGGCCCCTCGCACACTTGCTCCCACCCCGCACCCTCTTCCTGCCTCTCCTTCCCTCCCGCCTCCCTTCCCGCCCCCCCTCCTCCCATTGGCCAGTGGCCTATTGCTGTTGGTGTAACCATTCTTTGGGACCGTCACCTCCCTCCAATTAGCTCTAATCCTTGCCTGGTAATCACTTGCATCATTTTTGGCCTCTTACCAACCCAGGCAGGTGAGTGGTGTGCCCCCTACCTCCATTTTGGCCCACAAAGTTGTTTGGAAAAGCTCCCCCTTGCCCCGGCGCACGCATCCCTCGCGGAGTGCGTCTCTGCTCCCTCCCGCCTCCCAACCCGCCCACCGCCCGTGATTGGCTAAATCTCCTTCGCTGTTTGGGGCCTAGCGACCCGTGTTGCAGGCGCTCATTGCCTTTTATCAACCCAGGTTCTCCTTCCCTCCCTCTCCTGACCCGCCCAGCACCGCTCTCATTGGTCCACCCAGCCTTCATCACTGGTCCCCCAGGGCAGCCACCTGCCCATGCAGCCCTGCGGCTAAGGGCCCTAAGGCCAAGGGCGGTTCCAACAGAGGCGGCTCCAAGAAGTGTTAGCAGGTGTCTGCAGTGGAAGCAGTGGCCAGCCGTCAACCATCATCTACAAGGACCAGTAAGCTAGGAGTGGCCTGGGTCAGGAGTAGAGCAACTACTCTACCCCAGATTCGGAGCCACTTACCAAACCCAAAGTAAAGAAGATGATTGCATTGTGTGATGTTTAGATTGCATGGTTAGACCTCTCAAATTTAGCTGGGGTTCTGTCTCCAAATTGCATTGTATGATGTTTAGATTGCACTGATAGGCCTCTCTCCCACTATACTGGTCTCTCAAATTTAGCAGGGGTTCTGTCTCCAAATTGCATGGTATGATGTTTAGATTGCACTGATAGGCCTCTCTCCCACTAGACAGGTCTCTCAAATTTAGCAGGGGTTCTGTCGCCAAATTGCATGGTATGATGTTTAGATTGCACTGACAGGCCTCTCAAATTTAGCAGGGGTTCTGTCTCCAAATTGCATTGTATGATGTTTAGATTGCACTGATAGGCCTCTCAATTTCAGCAGGGGTTCCTTCTCCAAATTGCATGGTATGATGTTTAGATTGCACTGATAGGCCTCTCAAATTTAGCTGGGGTTCTGTCTCCAAATTGCACTGTGTGATGTTTAGATTGCACTGATAGGCCTCTCTCCCACCATACAGGTCTCTCAAATTTAGCTGGGGTTCTGTCTCCAAATTGCATTGTGTGATGTTTAGATTGCACTGATAGGCCTCTCTCCCACTATACATGTCTCTCAAATTTAGCAGGGGTTCTGTCTCCAAATTGCATGGCATGATGTTTGGATTGCATGGTTAGACCTCTCAAATTTTGCTAGGGTTCTGCCCCCAAATTGCATTGTATGATGTTTGGATTGCACTGATAGGCCTCTCTCCCACTATACAGGTCTCTCGAATTTAGCAGGGACTCTGTCTCCAAACTGCATTGTATGATGTTTAGATTGCACTGATAGCCCTCTCTCCCACTATACAGGTCTCTCAAAGTTAGCAGGGGCCCGGTCTCCAAATTGCTCTGTATGATGTTTAGATTGCACTGATAGGCCTCTCTTCCACTATACAGGTCTCTCAAATTTAGCAGGGCCTCTGTCTCCAAATTGCTTTGTATGATGTTTAGATCGCACTTATAGGCCTCTCAAATTTAGCAGTGGTTCTGTCTCCAAATTGCATTGTATGATGTTTAGATTACACGGATAGCCCTCTCTCCCACTATACAAGTCTCTCAAATTTAGCATGTGTTCTGTCTCCAAATTGCATTGTATAATGTTTAGATTGCACTGATAGGCCTCTCTCCCACTATACAGGTCTCTCAAACTTAGCAGGGGCTCTGTCTCCAAATTGCTTTGTATGATGTTTAGATTGCACTGATCGCCCTCTCTCCCACTATACAAGTCTCTCAAATTTAGCAGGGGCTCTGTCTCCAAATTGTTTTGTATGATGTTTAGATCACACTCATAGGCCTCTCAAATTTAGCAGGGGTTCTGTCTCCAAATTGCAATGTATGATGTTTAGATTGCACTGATAGGCCTCTCTCCCACTATACAGATCTCTCAAATTTAGCAGGGGCTCTGTCTCCAAATTGCATTGTATGATGTTGAGATTGCACTGATATGCCTCTCTCCCACTATACAGGTCTCTCAAATTTAGCAAGGGATCTGTTTCGAAACCGCGTTGTATGATGTTTAGACTGCATGGTTAGGCCTCTCTCCCACTTTACAGGTCTCTCAAATCGAGCAGGGGTTCTGTCTCCAAACTGCATTGTGTGATGTTTAGATTGCACTGATAGGACTCTTTCCTACTATACAGGTCTCTCAAATAATCTAACTGCGCTTAGTTCAGTACTCTATCAATCCCGGAAACCGACCACTACCTAACTAAATTAAGTCCCATTCCAGCAGACCGTTAACACCCTAACCCCCACGACAGTGCACCCTTAGGAAACACACCCTACCCACTGACAGAAAAGCAACACTGAGCCAGAGAACACCCCAGCGTATCCAGAGAAGGAAAAACCGAGGTCACTGGGACTGCACAACACAGCATAGAGGACCAACTACCTTACTATGCCTGCACTTAAACTGGAAAATAGCCCGACAAAGAAAAGGATGCAGAGAAAGAGAACAAGATCGTGCAACAAGAGACGCGAACACACAACACCGACAGAGCCCACAAGAAGCAGCCCCATTGGAAGGAAACACGCCTAACACAGCCATAACCGGAACAAAATCTACAAGAGAAAAATCCTTATACCTCACACCTTACCTCGCAACAACCACGGTACACCGACACCCCAACACTGAAACCTCGAAACATGCAAAGAATTTCCTGAAACACGCAGAAAAAAGATGGGAGCACTCAACAAGAGAGTGGGAGGGCTCCGACCCCATTACCCCTTACATCACAAGAACAGAGGGGCAACATCGATTTCCACTACAGCCCGCACAATACGGCGAAGCACCAACAACCAGCAATGCTACCTCCCACCGAACAATCGGACGCAATGAAGAAACCACCGCTGATCTTCATCCGAGCAGCATCACAGCAGAACCACCAAGACTAATCAGCCCTGATATCAACTTATTGGACCGCTTCAATGAGGAAGCAGCCGTCGCCATTCTTCATCCTACCAACATCAACGCGGAAACACCACGAACAGACAATTACAAACCTGAACAACAAATAACCTGAAAACAAAATCTCTCCCAGAGAATCCACTACAACCTAATAAACGCAAGGTCAATGTCCAAACACTCAACTGAAATACACAACCTCCTGTCAGAAGGAGGCATAGACATCCTATTTGTAACGGAAACATGGCTAGACAACAACTACAAGATCACCCTCAACAACTGCCTGCCTGAAGACTTCAAATGCATCCAAAAAAACAGAAAATCCAAAAGAGGGGGGGGGACTAGCGAACATCCACAAGGAACAACTGGCCATCAAAATGGAAGATCCACTAAACATCGATAAATGCGAATCCTTAATACTACGACGTTCAGTAAACCCCAAAACTAACCTGAAATTCATACTGATATACAGACCACCAACCTACGATGCGACTTTCATAGACACTTTCGCGGAAGCAATCACCATCCTAGCCATCAAGTACAATCATCTGATCATCCCTCAGAGATTTCAACATCTGGTTCGACGAAGAAACCACAACCACACAAAAATCCTTAACCGCCCAACTAGCAGCCATGAACCTACAACAACTAGTCAAAGGAGCAACCCACTCAGCAGGGCACACACTTGACACAAACTTTGCCAACAAGGATCTCATCACCACGGCACCTCCAATTCAAATACTCTAGAGCAAGCACCTCATCATTCCATTCATAATCACAAAGGACACTCCAACAAAAAAGCAACAAGAAAAACGACCCATCATGATGAAAAGAAATTGGAGAACCATAAAAAACTCCAACCTAACCAAGCTCCTAGAACTCAGCAAACCACAAGCATCAACCATGGAAGAAGCAGACCTAGACAAAAAAGTTGCCCTACTTCATACCTGGATCGCAACAACCCTAGACGACATCGCCATAGAAAAGCCCTTCACCCCATCACGTAAGAAAACTACAGCAAAATGATTCACCCCATTACTCAACGCCATGAAAAGAAAAAAATGAAAACTAGAATCTGAATGGAGGACCAACAACACCACTGCAAACAAATTGAAATTCCTACAACAGATCCGCTCATATAAAAAGGAAATACAAAAAGCGAAGAGGAAACATTACAACAACCGAATCTTCAGAGCACCAAACGCTCAAAAAGAACTAATCATAAACGAAATAAAAAACCCACCAGGCTGCAAAAACACGCCAATTCCATTGATGAAACTTTGCGAGGACCTCGGAGACCACTTCAAAAACAAAATAACCTCCATCCAACACACCATACAATACAGACCAAGCGATCACAGCTCAAACCCCACCGACACTGACAAGAACACGCAAACAAGCTACAAAACTTCCCAGCAATATCGGTTGAGGCTTTTTCGTCAAAGCAACAAATCAGGCTCCCCTGAAGACGCTTGCCCCCCGGACAAATACCAAACAATTCTCAAACAAGGAACCCCCGTGGAACACCACAGGAACCTCCTCAACCTCTCAATCTCAACAGGTAAAGTACCACAGGCCTTCAAATCAGCTTACATCAAGCCGCTACTCAAAGACACAACAGGAAACGTAGAGGATTTATCCAACTACAGACCCCTCTCCACATACCCCACATAGCCAAACTGCTAGAAACGTACGTCTACCAAATAACCCAATAATTCATAGAAGAGCATTGCCTACTAGACCAGGCACAAGTTGGTTTCAGACCTATGAGAGGAACAGAATCAGCTCTCCTCTCAATATGGGACGACCTAAAAACAAATGCAGACTCGGACAACAGTACCGCCCTGATTCTCCTTGATTTGTCTGCAACTTTCGACACTGTCAACCACACCATCCTCATAAAGAGATTAGAAGGACTAGGGATAACAGACACTGCCTTACTATTGATCAAATCCTTCCTAACAAACAGAACAGAAACAGTATGGATGAAACCTTTCAAATCCAAACCCAGAGACTCCACGTGGATCATCCTTCTCCCCGCTTCTATTCAACATCTACATGTACCTATTAATCAAACTCATCAAAAAACATGGCCTCACATGCTACAACTACGCCGACGATACTCAAATAATCTTCAACATACAAGACACCCGAGAACAAAACACCACACTAGAGAATTGCCTTTGTGACATATTCAACTGGTGAACCTTAACCATCTCAAAATCAACCCAGGCAAAACAGAGATAATGATTGTTTCAAAAAAGGGAGGAGACATCAACTACATCCCCTGGCCAAGAGAGCTCGGGACCACACCAGAACCATCATCAACTGTAAAAAACCTAGGGGTCCTGATGGATAACAACCTCACTCTAGAGCAACAAGTAAACTCGGTAATCAAGAAATGTTTCTTCCTCCTGCGAGCAGCAAAAAGGATCCTACCGTTCCTGTTGTTCGCCAACAAAACACTTACCATCATCGCTCTGATCATGTCCAGAGTAGACTATGCCAATAGCCTATACCTGGGCATGCCCAAACGACTTCTAAATAAACTGCAACACATACAAAACACAGCAGCCAGACTCCTCCTCAAGCTACCCAGAAGAGAACACATCACATCCGCGCTAAGAATACTACACTGGCTACCACTAAAACATTGAATAAAGTTCAAGTCCATGTGCATCACGCACAGAGCAATACACAAACAAGGCGCGGAATTCCTAAGCGACAAACTACGCCTACATCAACCGACAAGAACACTAAGATCAAGCACCGACATATGCCTGGAACCAAAACCCTACAACAGAAAAACACTTGGAGGATCCTCTTTCTCTCACCAGGCACCCAAAACCTGGAATGACCTACCTAAGAATATACGGAACACAACAAACCACATAGCATTCAGGAATCTCCTCAAATCATGGCTCTTCACAGCGTAACCACAACGGAGACTCACTAGAATGCCCAGACATTAAAACAACGATGAAAATAACTCCAACCTCTGCCACTCTCAAATTGGACAAACACTCAAACCAAAGAACCAACCACTCGACAGAGCACAAGATATCATGGAAAATAGCCACGAAAGGAAGGCTCCAGAGACTGATCACATACTTAGACCTAGACGAAAGCCCTCAAGTGACTCACCCATTCGTACGTACCAGACGGACCATATCCAGACCGGCAGACACATCTATATAGAATTGTGAATATTAGCATGTCCACACTTAGATGGAATTGCGAATGTTGCCCTGCGTCGCATCTGGATAGGACCTTGAATGTTAGCATGACCACACCTAGGTGAAACCTGAATGTCAACATGCCCACACTTAGATTTGTGAATGTTGGTCTGCGTCGCATCTAGATAGGACTTTGAATGTTAGCATGCACGCACCTATGCGAAACCTGAAGACTAGCACAGGCCACACTTAGAAATGTGGACGTTGGCCTGCGTCGCATCTAGATGGGATTGATTGAGGGACGGCATGCCCGCGCCTGGTTGAGACCTGAATGTTGGCATGTGCCACACTTGGAGTTGGGAACACCGGCCTGCGTGGCGTCCAGATAGAGTTGTGAGTGTTGGCATGCTCACACCTAGACAGATTTCTAGACACTGGCCTGCGCCGTATCTGGATAATACTGTGAGTGTTGGCATGCCCACGCCTGGATGGAATTCTAAACTTTGGCCTGCGCCGCATCTAGATGGGATTGTGAAGGACAACAAGGGCCTCACTTAGACAAAACTGTGAATGTTAGCATGCTAAAGGTCAGGTAACCCACTAACCAACATAAGCTCAAACTCTGCATACTTATCTCACTCAAAAAACTCACACAACCATCTCTCGCACAACAAGCCGCACACACTTCACAACACTGCAACAACACATAAGCCGGAGCAACAGCATACACAGACTGACAGCTATCCAATACCTGCACCAAAGCTCAGCACCCGGTGTACACCGAGCTGAAGCTGCCAACAGAACACCGCTCCTCTCACTATCCTACTCCCTCTTCACCTTACTACCCATCCCACCTTATCGTTTACAGATCCGCCAGAGCACCTGGGGACCAATTCCGTTGGTGACGGTGGGCGGTACAAATACCTTTAACATTTAACATTTAACATAACAAAAAAAACCTGTGGGTTACTTACCAAATAAGCAAAACAGAAAGGTGTTGGCTGGAAGGTTTCAAATCATTCATAACCACTGGCACAGCTCTGGACAACCCTCCAGACCATCGTCATTCTGGTTAGACTTGTGTCGGTCAGTTGCTGTTTCCAGTCTGTGTCCAGACACTTGGCAGGCACTGGATGTCTGTGCTTTGGGGTTTAGCCCTCTTCAGGATGCTCTGTCTGTTTACAGTTTGGCCGGAGTGATGTAAAATAGCCTAGGTTGTTGTGTTGGACGTCTGCTTACATTCACAGTAATTTGGTTATCTTGACCTATACACACTGATATTAATGCTACCTATGGTGATCCATTATTGTATGAAATGTATATCATATTACAGTGATATCGTAACCATATTTTTCTTAGTGTACAGCGTAACAATGCTATGAGATGCCACTTCCTGTTTTGTCTAGGGGTGAAAGGTCATGTGCCATCACTTTCTGTGATGTCACTTGGGGGCGGGGTCGAATGACATCACTTTCTGTGAAGTCAGGGGTCATGTGATGTCACTTTCACTACCCATGGCAGTTTGGTGAAATGACGTCCCTGATGTGGTCAGGAACATTTAACATAATGTAAAGAGGTCTTTTAAAGAATAAATCTCGGCAATTAGGTGATTTCTTGGCACATGGTTCTGGGAGAGAAGGGGAGGGGGAAGTTTAGTTAGAAGAAAGGGAGAGGTAGGTGCATTTCCTGATGTGTGTATGGGCTCGTTTATGTTCTGGTACGTTGCTGAGTGTTTCCTGGTGGTAACACCGACCCGTGCGGGCCCCAGGAGTGTTAACTGTCTTGATTTGCTACCAGCAAAGGACCTCAAGTAGAAACAGTGTCTGAGAGATTGTATGCATATGCGTTGACGAATACAGCACTGTTTTACCTGGTCGTGCAGAATGATTACTCTTCATGTCTTTACTGGGATGAGCAAGGTGCTGTGAGGGCCTTGCAGATGTTAGGCTGCGGTGGGTATCAGGATCCTGTATGAAATGAAAGGTGGGAAAAGATAAATGGGAATAGGTGAGTGGGTGGGCTATCGAGCCCTAGGCTAATAGTATTTATCAGACCCACAGGTGATAGGTTTTCTTTCTTTGATGCTCCTATGAGGATAGTTGGGAGGGTGATGGATCGGGCGTGCTGCCGTGTTCCTTGTCCCTCCCTTGAAAGGCTCTCTTGGAGAGGTGTTGATGTCCCATGCCAATAGTGGAGGACGTGATCAACCCGGTGCCTATCCATACAATGGGTAGGCAGAGCAGTGGCACTACAATAGAAGAGAGCACTACCAGTCCTGTGTCCTATGTGGAGGGCACCTAGATTAGACCAAACTGATTGCAACGGTCTCCAGGTTACGGTTGCACTTGCCCCAGCCTGAGCCTGTCGGGCTGTATATATGGCCTACGAAGGAAACCGGAGTAAGAGCTACCCTCCAGGATTGCTATGGTTCTAACCATTGTGCTCGGGGGTGGTCTTAGGTATGAAGGGACTTCCTGAAGGTCATGGGCTCTTCCAAAGCGTGGGGTCACTTGAGTAAGGAGTTCCATATGTTTGCTGCGTGGAATGCCAGGGGGACCCTTTTGGTGTTTCAGGTTCCAACCTAGGGCGTTTGATTTTGCCAGGTGGCTGCATCAAGGCATGACGCAAGGCACGTATAGGATGGATGTCTTTGTGGTGGTTTCTGGGCCCTGCTGTAAGCGGCAGGAGGGGCGACACACAGGCTTTGATGTAGCTTCTGCTTTTTTCTGCGAGATAATGGAGTGTCGGAGTGATGTTAAGCAGAGAATCTACTCAACCCATATAGCCTATAGACCCCTTGGCCTGAACTATCTGACTGACTTTTGAAAACATGGATATATACTAATTGACCTTTTCACAATTCACTTCAGGAGAATTGACCTTGGGAGAATTGACCTAATTTAAAATGTCAATTAGGACATATATGTGGGGGGAAACCCCCCGAAAACCCCCACCCAACCCAAACCCCCTGCAACCCATCACCTAATACCCTTATATTATTTATAATCCAAAACCACCTCAATAAATATATAAAATAACTAAAATAATATAAAGGTCAATTGTGCAGGTCAATTAGGACCACTATAATTAGGTAAATTAGGACAAAAGGTCAATTTGGGTAATACCACAAATATTCCAATCCTACCAGAATGCTTGGGTCATTGTCTGCCAAATGATTGCAAATGAAAAGGCCTTACGGATCAAGCTTTGGTGCCAAACTGCTAATAAGTCAAGCCTTGGAACACGGGAACTATCATCCCTTGGACATGAAAACTCCAAAACATCCCAAAAAATGTAAGAAATGCCTAAAGAGACGAGTCCATCTCACAACTTGGAATCTACAGAATGAGCTGTTCGGCTCCTCGTCCCACTCTGCAGCCTCTTTTACCAGACCGCAAGAAGAACATTCGCACATTTCTATAGGCTAAGCACTTTAGCAAGCAAAAACCTTTAGTCTGTTATACCTGGGACTGGTGTTCCTATTCACCTCACTCCCCTTTTATCTTTTCCCTCTTTGTGCACGCTGACGTGAGTAATTCTGCATGTTGTTTGGCACCAGATCAACGCTCTTGTTGCTGAGTTCTGTCCTCTTCATAAAGGGTCCAGCAGGTAATCAAGGCTTCCGTTGTCATCCAGTCTTGTCAGTAGTGGGGTGATGACTGCCGTGGTTGTTTGTATTGAGGTCAGGGTGGCATGGTGTGAAAGATGGATCGTAGTTGGAGCAATCAGCTTTTGACTTTAGATTGTTGAGGTGAGTGGGTGCAGTGAATCCAATTTCTCCTGGCCAATGTTTGAGGAGTCTTGTTGCTTTGGTGGCCCTGATCACAAGTTCGGTTTTAGATGAAGTAAGTAGTTGTGCTAGCTAGTCGCGCTCGCCCCAACAGATTGTTGCAAGCAAAATTATCTAGTATCCTTTTTTCAGTATTCTTGGTGTATTACAGGCCAAGAGTGGCCTGTAATAAACCAAGAATACTGAAAAAAGAATACTGGATCATTTCACTTGCAACAATCTGTTGGGGTGAGCGCGACAAGCTAGCACAACCACTTCCTGTATTTTATGGGGTCAAGAGTAGGACCGCACTGCACTAGCTACACTGCACGCCAAACCCCAGAATTCTAGGACTGGAGCGCACTGAAAGGGGGGCATACTCAATATTCTTATCCATCGGTTTAAGGTGAGTTGGCTTTCAGTTGGTTAGTCATAATCCGTCTGTCTGTCTGCGATGGGCAAATGACGAGGTCTGTTTGATTGTGATTTGGAGATTGCATGAGTTTGTAGAAAATGCGAGTACTGTCTGTATAATTGTAGCAGGTGAAGCCTGAGCTGCTGCATGTAGATGTTAAAGAGCAGTGGTGACAGACTGGTCCATCGAGGAACTCCAAAGGTGATAGTGTGTTGGGGAGGAGATATAAAGAAGTCACATAGGCAGTCTCTGTCCTGTATTAGAGCAACAAAATCATCCTGTGTAGTTCAGTTGTCACCAATCCAGTGAGCCCAAGTCTTTTTAGTAGGATTTCGTGGCTGATGGTGTGGAAAGCTGCTGAGCCAAATGGTTGAACACACTTGGTGTGTCAGTGTTGGCGTTGTTCTTTCGTGTGCCCCAAAATGGTTATATATTTATTTATTTAACATTTATCTAGCACACTAAGCCTGTGGGCATCAAAGCACTGGTTACAAAGTTACAAAATCTAAGCAGAGTTGGCTGCAGGCCCGCATCTTATACCAAGGTACGGCCTTGAAGAAAGAGCAGTGTCTTGAGGTGTTTCTCGAAGGTCCAGTAAGATCGTTCTGATCGTGGGATGTTTTTTTGCAGGGTTTTTTAATGCAATTTTTTTATTGAAAAAAGCCATTGAATTTTTTTTTTGGGGGGGGGGGTTCCCCCCAACCCACAATTCCCTTTAAGTTTATATCTAATACCAAAAACCCACATCCCATATATATAATTTTTTAAATCCCCCCCCAAAAAAATTTGATAGTCTGTTCGATGAAAAATTTGTGGTAAAAAACCCTGTGATAAAACGTCCCGCGATTAAAGGAGGTTGTACAATATGCTGGTACATAAGCTTCTCAAGGATGTTTGCTGGAAAGGGAGTTTCAGAGATAGGGTAGAGGCTTGAAGGGGCATGGGACACTCTGTGGTTCCATTGACCAATTGAGGCATGATTGGAAGACGATGGCGAGTCTCTTGGTTGTTGTGCTGTGGCTTCTCATATGTTGTGTGAGCTCAGTTGTTGATGTGCTCCTGCCGGTGTGCAAGAGATTAGTATGTAGAAGCTTCCCTGGGCTCTACATGGTTTCTTTATATGATGGTGGTTCTGTTTCGTAAATGGGTGTTCATATGCCGTCCCTTTGTCCACATGTTCTTGAAGCTGTAGGATTGTGTCAGTGAAGTAGGCACAGATTGAATCATAGATCTGTTATGATTGATCGTTGTGTTGGTGCGGGCTGGTGGTTCTTGAACTGTTTGATGATTTTTGAGCATTTGATTCTAAAGACATTGTGTGGATTTTATGCAATGTGAGCAGTGGGATTTCTTGGCCGATACTGTATCTGGCCTGTAGATCTGCATTTGTCAATTGTACCCAACTTTCTCCATCTCATAGAAATATTTCCTCCAAATTTTCTTGATCTATCTGTTCTCTTTCTGTGAGTTGGTGGTGTGAAAGAAAGCCATCTGGAGAAGGATGGGTAGACTAAGCTTTTTATAAAGTTTAAAGTATAAAATGATGCTGGTCATTCTGTTTCTGAAAGCGGGCTCTGCCAATCAGACCTTGTTTTCATAAGGCTCCATGCCAGAAACCATAGTGCACACATGCACCTTTTTGTGCCTGTCTACTGACATCTCTCAGCAGCTGTCAGTGCCAGTGGCAACACAGCAGGTTCAAAGATGACATGTACATTCCTGAACACAGCTACTGGAGCCCAAAGGTCCAACAGATAGGGGTGGATTTATAACTGTACCCATTGTGTTCCCCCAGAAGTCTGGTGGTAGTTAGAAAAAAACGAATCATACAGCATCTCTGGTTTTGACATGGTGGCTACAGGGATTGCACAATTATACAATAACAAGAATTGATGTCATTTTATTGTCAGCTTGGTGAACAGTGACTCATTCATGACCGGGCCTGGTGTATATTAGGTTTGTCTGGGATGGCTGTACCCAAAACAACCATGTGGGTCCCACTCAGGAAGCCTCTCTTTGATTCACCCGAGGAGGCTTGTCACATCCTCCAGAGTACAGGTACACTCCATGGCAGTTCAGCTGGGAACTGGTTATTTAAAGGCTGTCCTGTCATTACAGTGGCCACCTCTCACCTGGATGCTGATTACTGGAGTCCTTTTGACTCCCGAAGCAGATGGAGTCAGAGTAGCCAAAGTGAGAGCTTCAGTCCACAGAAGACTCCCACCACCTTGGATTTTGCTATGGCTCCCAAACTTTGCATTCCCCTCTACACGTCCTGCAGGTAAAGCACTCTGGGTATGACATCAGAAGGCAAAGGACACTTGTTACAGCGGCCTGGAAATGACCCATAACAGGCTCAGTATGGACCAATCTGCGGTGACATTTTGCCTATCTGATGGGGCGGGTAGGGTGGGAGGGTTGCTCCATTTAGTTGATTCACTCCAGGAAAGTTCAAGAAGGCTTCACATGGAACTCTGTTGGACGTACAGTCTGCTCCAAAGTCCTCTGTCAGTGTGGTGCAGACAGAGAGCTCCAAGGAAGAGGCAAGCTCTTCTCCCTAACAATCCCAAGGGAATATGTTGGGTGACTGCTGTAGACCAAAGGCTGTCTGGAGCCTGGACACTGGAACCAGTATCCTGCGCCCTGGGGGTGAAGGATCCCTGCATGTGCTCTCTAGCTACCTTCCGGCATGGACGTGCCTTGCCTCTGGAGACACTGGACTGTCTCGTCAGCCGGTCGCTCAGTCGAGCCACTACAGTACCTGCAGTGCTGCCTTTGGCACTCTAAGTGCTTGAAACTGCTTACCCGCTTTCCTAGCCATGTCAACTCTGGCTCAAACCATTGCGGCTGATTACCCTGACTCGACCGTCGGCTTGACTGCATGGAAGCAACGGACTCGCTGCATCTCGACTCGGTCCAGTGGAAGTCTCATCTCGACCCAAATTGACCACTGACTCGACCTGTTGAAAGCCATCGACTCAACCAGTCTCGACAGCGACCAGGGAGGTGATAGCAAGACACAATGGGATTACAAGATAGTCGCACGAGTGTGGGAGGAGGGCATAGTTGTGAGATTTCCCTTGCAGACAATTCCTTTCAAAGTGTGTCTAACTCTGAGTACATGGATGTCCCCTCGCTAACTGCAGAACATTAAAACATCCATACAATGATCCCCCAATCTTCACTCTTGTTTCCCCTTCACAAAATATATACAGCCAACAGGTGCAAAGTTTCTTTTCCCCAATGGGGTACAGCAGTACCAGAAGGCAGTCGTGGACAATGATGGTGGCAAAGTGAATGTGAGGAGAAGATAAGATGATGACAGGCTAATTCAGGGTAGCAAACAGAATGAATGTGAACATTAAGTACTTCGGGCCTTTGCACATACCGGTATATTCTGTTTTTGCAAATTCCCTTTGTTGAAACCTGCTATACTCTTGGTGAAACCCCATTAGAACGTGTACAACTGCCTTGTTTCCTGTGTAAACACTGCTCAGCTGTAAAATAATATCATGATTCCACACAGCGCTTAGTGCAAGATTCTGACTATTTCGAAGCACTGTAATCATAGATGGTATTGCTCAATTTAGGGATCATTTATTAAGCACAGATAACGGGATGAGCTAGCTCTGGCAGGCTTCAACCCTGTGAATGCCGGTTGCACATCTACTTCCGGAGCAATCACTTACCTTACTGAGCTGTATCATTGGACACAGAGCTGTACAAAAAAAAACATTTAAACAAAGTCAATTGCAAACACCCCCACCGAAGAAAACGTTGCATTCGGGCCCTCTGGTTTTCTTATGGTACCTTGCATAGGGCGCATGGACAAAGTAACCAAGATGCCTCGCAAATCTCGCGAGGGAAAATCTGTATGGGATTCTCCGAGAGTTTCCTATAAATCAGAAAATCAGGGCGCACATTTTTCAATTTCAATGCCATCTGTCAAAACCAAAGATGCAATTAGACATTGATTTGAAAAAGTGAAACTGGCACACGAACTCCTCTGCAAAACCACCTGGGAAATCCTGAATTTCAGTGCTAGACTGATTTCTAGTGAGCAGCTGAACATGGCTTGCCATTGCCAACCATGAGACTGTCACATTCTGCTGTTTGAGAAGCGTCTAATGAAAATGGCACTGTGGTTGGTAAGGTTCACGCTTGGCTGTCTAAGCCAAGAGGGTCTTGCATTTTGTCCCCTGGGGACCTCGCGTTCCTAACTATGCAAATTCATTCACCCTTTCCAAAACTCTGGCCCTTATCGTGAAATGGATTTAGGGGCCGTGCCCGCTTTGGGGCATAGAGACTGCAGAGATTCCTAAGTAGGCGTTTCAAATGTCCAATCAGAAGACTTTGCTGAAAGTTGCTGGAGTATCCACCCTTGGGGTGAATGGGTGATGGCATGGAAAATCCTCAGGTATGCCATCGAACATGGAATGGGCAACAATCACCCACTTATCTTGACCAGAAGGAGAATTGGGATCTCCAAGGGGATTAGTCCTGCTTGCAGTTCCTTCCGAAAGACCCTCTGGCCCACACATGGTGGCATCAGACTAGATCAAGCATCAGGGAACTTCCCATCATCTCCAGGCCTTCAGTCAGCATCAGGACTGGTGCACCGGCAAAGGAGGAGCGGGGTGCCAGCACTTCTTGGGGTTTTTCTCGCTCCGGGGATGGTTGCTAGGAGCAGACTCAGAGCTCACGCAATGCCGTCCACCATGGTGTAACAGATCGAGGTAGTGTGGGTTTTCAGTGCTGAGAAATGGTCAATTTGGTGCCTTACACCAAGCAGACTGAAAGCATAGAGTTCCATCCACAACCACTCCTTGCCAAAAAACAGGCTGAAAGCGCAGATCTCGATCCCCAACCATTCCTTTCCGAAGAACAGTCTGAAAGCACAGAGCTCCACCCACAACCAGTTCTTTCCGAAGAACAGGCTGAAAGCATAGAGCTCCATCCACAACAGCTCCTTTCCAAAGAACAGGCTGAAAGCATAGAGCTCCATCCACAACCACTCAAGCATAGAGCTCCATCCACAATCACTCCTTTCCGAAGAACAGGCTGAAAGCATGGAGCTCCACCCACAACCACTCCTTTCCGAAGAACAGGCTGAAAGCATAGAGGTCCATCCACAACCGCTCCTTTCCAAAGAACAGGCTGAAAGCATAGAGCTCCATCCACAACCACTCAAGCATAGAGCTCCATCCACAATCACTCCTTTCCGAAGAACAGGCTGAAAGCATAGAGCTCCATCCACAACCGCTCCTTTCCAAAGAACAGGCTGAAAGCGTAGAGCTCCATCCACAACCACTCAAGCATAGAGCTCCATCCACAATCACTCCTTTCCGAAGAGCAGGCTGAAAGCACGGAGCTCCACCCACAACCACTCCTTTCCGAAGAACAGGCTGAAAGCATAGAGCTCCATCCACAACCGCTCCTTTCCAAAGAACAGGCTGAAAGCATAGAGCTCCATCCACAACCACTCAAGCATAGAGCTCCATCCACAATCACTCCTTTCCGAAGAACAGGCTGAAATCATGGAGCTCCACCCACAACCACTCCTTTCCGAAGAACAAGCTGAAAGCCTAGTGCTCCATCCACAACCACTCCTTTCTGAAGAGCAGGCTGAAAGCATAGAGCTCCATCCACAACCGCTCCTTTCCGAAGAACAAGCTGAAAGCCTAGTGCTCCATCCACAACCCCTCCTTTCCGAAGAACAGGCTGAAAGCATAGAGCTCCATCCACAACCACTCCTTTCCGAAGAACAAGCTGAAAGCCTAGTGCTCCATTCGCAACCACTCCTTTCTGAAGAGCAGGCTGAAAGCATAGAGCTCCATCCACAACCGCCCCTTTTCGAAGAACAAGCTGAAAGCCTAGTGCTCCATCCACAACCACTCCTTTCTGAAGAGCAGGCTGAAAGCATAGAGTTCCAGCCACAACCACTCCTTTAGGTAGTTGGGACCAAAGCACAGTTAGGGCTTCGTGCTTGTAACCAATCATGCTCTCCTGATGGCGTTATGGCCACCAGTGAGTACAGAAGGTAGGCCCATCATCCATTGCAGCAGCATCTGGCGATCATTTTGTAAGGGGCTCTCATCCAATCCAAGGGCAGAACTCCACAAGTCACTCTGCCTAAAGCAACAAAGGAAACAAAGCCTTTTGAACCAACCAGAGAATGTGTTGTTCACTACCACTCCATGAGGAGCCAATCATGAAAGCCTTTTATTTTCCACCACACTCCTGCCCCCTGGCGCACCTTGAACGTCTCTAAACTTTTCTCTTGTTCCTCTCAACTCAAGGGGAGTTGTTTAGTGCGTTTGGGTAGAGGCGTAGACAGGGTAGGGCCTGAGTGGGCAAGGCCCACACACAATCTGTAAATGGCCGCTCGGCACGGCTGTGTGGACATTTACAGATGTTAATGTCACTGTGTGGGACCCCCCACAATAGCTTCAGGCCTCACCTGTTAAGACAATGCTGGCTACGCCTCCGCTTTTAGGACTTGCAGGAGACTATCAGTCACTCACTCTGCTTCTGTGGCTCCCGGTGAGGGCTTAAAATGAAATATTGGGTGGGGGGAAGACGTAATGGAGGGACGGAGAAGGGAAAAGGTGGAGAAAGAGGGAGAGACAGAAAAACACAGAGAAAGGGAGTGTATCAGAGCCCGTGTGTGGTGTGTGAGTGACTGTGCGTTTATTTGTGTGCCTTTTACTGCTGGTTGCCAGGGCGGTTCCAATTCCTTCGCTCCAAGGGTTAATAACTGCAGTTGCATAAAAAGCTAGTAAAGTGTTACAGTATAAGTCTCCGAAAAGTATTGAGGAAACAGGTTTCGTCCACATAAAAGAGAGAGAGAAAGTGGACGTGGCAGAGATACGCAGCGGAGAGAGATAAACAGAGGGCGAGGGACAGCCGGGGGCGGGTGTGGAAAGTTATAGCAGACACTGTATCCAGCAGTGTCTTATATACACAGTTCCCAAGCAGCTGCACCCCAGCCCGGGGCGCATTCCAGGCGCCACCGCTATATCAGGCAGCACACGGCTGTGATAGAAGACATTAACAAGCAGGCAGGCCTGTGATAGGGAAAATGGCAGCCCGACTCTACTACACTGTATTAAGGCTTGCGGACCCAGCCACGAGCTGTACAAACAAAAAACAAGCATTGCCCATGCCAGCAGTGTGGGCTTTTCTGCAGGTATGGGAAAGGCATTTGCCAGGCACTGCCGTAGCAGTATTAACTGGCTATTGAAGGTAGCAGCAGCAAAATGGGGCAAGTACATGGACAACTAATAGCAGTGCCTGGCAAATGCTTAATACTTATACACGAGCATACATTTTGGCTTCGCCAATGTTTGATTTTAACAGGGCTTCAGTGAAGGGCACGCACAGTGCTTATAAATGTCTCAAACCTAGCAGGACCGCCGTGCCCAAATTGCATTGCCTGCTCTCCAAACTGCACTGATAGGCTTTTCTCCCACTATACAGGTGTCTCAAACTCAGCAGGGCCGCCGTGCCCAAAGTGTATTGTCTGTTTCTCCAAACTGCATTGATAGGCCTCTCTCCCACTATACAGGTGTCACTCAAACGTAACGTTAGATGGAATTGTGAAAGTTAGCATGTCCACTCTTAGATGGAAGTGTGAAAGTTAGCATGTCCGCACCTAGATGGAATTGTGAAAGTTAGCATGTCCTCACCTAGATAGAAATGTGAACTATTAGCATGTCCACTCTTAGATGGAATTGTGAATGTTAGCATGTCCGCACCTAGATGGAATTGAGAAATATTAGCATGTCCACTCTTAGATGGAATTGTGAATGTTAGCATGTCCGCACCTAGATGGAATTGAGAAATGTTAGCATGTCCACTCTTAGATGGAATTGTGAATGTTAGCATGTCCGCACCTAGACGGAATTGAGAAATGTTAGCATGTCCACTCTTAGATGGAATTGTGAAAGTTAGCATGTCCACTCTTAGATGGAAGTGTGAAAGTTAGCATGTCCGCACCCAGATGGAATTGTGAAAATTAGCATGTCCTCACCTAGATAGAAATGTGAAATATTAGCATGTCCACTCCTAGATGGAATTGTGAATGTTAGCATGTCCGCACCTAGATGGAATTGAGAAATATTAGCATGTCCACTCTTAGATGGAATTGTGAATGTTAGCATGTCCGCACCTAGATGGAATTGTGAAATGTTAGCATGTCCACTCTTAGATGGAATTGTGAATGTTAGCATGTCCGCACCTAGATGGAATTGTGAAATGTTAGCATGTCCACTCTTAGATGGAATTGTGAATGTTAGCATGTCCGCACCTAGACGGAATTGTGAAATGTTAGCATGTCCACTCTTAGATGGAATTGTGAATGTTAGCATGTCCGCACCTAGACGGAATTGAGAAATGTTAGCATGTCCACTCTTAGATGGAATTGTGAAAGTTAGCATGTCCACTCTTAGATGGAATTGTGAAAGTTAGCATGTCCGCACCTAGACGGAATTGAGAAATGTTAGCATGTCCACTCTTAGATGGAATTGTGAAAGTTAGCATGTCCACTCTTAGATGGAATTGTGAAAGTTAGCATGTCCGCACCTAGATGGAATTGTGAAAGTTAGCATGTCCACTCCTAGATGGAATTGTGAATATTGGCCTGCGCCGCATCTAGATAGAACTGTGAATGTTAGCATGTGAAAGTTGCATTTAGAAAGTGTGCCCTATAGCCTCTCCTTGAATTTTAGAAATGTGCCCAATAGCCTCTCTGGTAAATGGAATTTAGAAGTGTGCCCAAGATCCTCTGTGAAAGTTGCATTTAGAAGTGTGCCCAATACTCACTCTGTGAAACTGCATTAAGAAGTGTGCCCAATAGACACTCTGGAAAGTTGCATTTTGAAGTATGCCCAATAAGCTTGCTGTGAATTTAATAGTGTCCCCAATAACCACTCTGTGAAAGTTGCACTTAGAAGGGTGCCCAATACCCCCTCTGTGAAATTTAGAAGTGTACCCAATTACCCAATAACCTCTGTGAGAGTTACATTTAGAAGTGTGCCCAATAGCCCCTCTGGTAAATTGAATTTAGAAATGTTCCCAATAGCCTCGCTGGAAAATTGATTTTAATAGTGCGCCCAATAGCCTCTCTGTGGAAAACTGAATTTAGATATGGGCCCAATATCCTCTGTGAAAGCTGCATTTAGAAGTATGCCCATTAGCCACGCTTTGAAAGTTGTATTTAGAAGTACTACCAATAGCATTCTGTGAGAGTTGATTATAGAAGTGTATCCAATAGACACTCTGGAAAGTTGCATTTAGAAGTTTGCCCAATAGCCTCTCTGGAAACTTGAATTTAGAAGTGTGCCCAGTAGATGCTCTGCGAAAATTGCATTTAGAAGTGTACCCAATAGCCTCTGTGAGAGTTACATTTGGAAGTGTGCCAAATAGCCTCTCTGATAAATTGAATTTGGAAGTGTACCCAATAGCCTCTGTGTGGAAAATCGTACTTAGAAGTTTCGCCCAGTAGCCTCTCTGGAAAGTTGCATTTAGAAGTTTGCACATTGAAAAAGCATATAACCCATCATATCACACCACCACGCTTACTCTCTCCTTTACATCACCACTCAACTAGAACACAGTGATACTATGACACCATTCGGTATAACTGTTCTCATACGAACATCCGCCGCTTACTCCACATCATTCTATGTAAACACTGCTGGTCTCACACCCCCAGCCAGGCGTTTTCCTCAGGCCTAACGCAGCCACATCCGTTCCGGATAAATCCTGCCAGAACGAACACATTCTCCTGATCTCTCAACCACCACACCTACCGATAAGAAGCAGCTATTACACAAGTGCCGCACGAGCTGCACACATATCCGGTGCTCACACGCACCTTTTTGACTCTCCCTACTCTCTCTACTGATCTGAACTGCGGTTCCCAAGGGCGTTCAACCTACCAGCGCCTTCAGACCATACCAATGGTATATAAGGCGCTATATAAGTGCAAAATAACATAACATAACATAACATTAACTCTCAGAAGATACTTTGAAAAAAACACTGGCAGGCACTGTGAGTGCAACGTTTTGATGGTAAGCCTTGATTAAAACAAGCTCAAAGAGTTCCCATGAGGAGGTGTTTTGTGCGGGGAGGGCGCTGGGTGGGAGTGACCATCGGGATTAGCAAGACCATGGGCAGTTAATGGGTGGACAAATAACCATACAGCACCTACAAGCTTTGTTTCCCTCCTGATATGCCATTTCTCCCTATCGGTACTCTAATTCAATAGGTACGGCTTACAGGTGGTGCTAAAACACCACCTAATAGCTGAAACTAAAAAGGGACCCCGGGCACCAGATAAATGGACAAAGAGCAAAGCATTCCTCACTGCCCAAGAAAGATACAACCTGCCCTCTCAGTTAATAACATACAATTGTAATCATCCAACCGATCCTTACATGCAAAGCAATGTACAACAAGCAAATTAACTCTCACCAGCAAAGACATTGCAACCAGTAAAGCAATCCTCTCACCCCAAGAAATGCACAGCCAGTCGACCCATCCCCACCAGTGAAGGCATGTTGAATCTGCAAGCCAGCTCTCACTAACCAAGAAACGTAGTGTTGGAAGGTGCACTTCCAGAATCATTGATAGGTGTCATCTGCAATCCGAATGCCAGCATCCAATAAACCTACAACCAGCAAACCAACAGGTGCCAGACATCGACCGGAACAACAAGCACACCAACTCCAGGAGACAAGAAATGTACAAACCCCAAGCACGCCCGCATTAGTCAACAGATGTGCAACCGGCAAGCCAAACCTAACCAGACAAGAAAGTGGCATTGAGTAGCAAACACTTAGCAGCCAGAAGGTCAACCCTCACCAGCTAAGACACGTTCAACTGACAACAATCAATACATCCCCATGAAAGAATGCATGCCCCGCAAAGTAAGAGCCACTAGCCAAGACATTCAGAACCAGCAAGCACACCACCACAAGCCAAGGTATGCACAACTATCAAACCAACTCACATTATTGGCTAGAAACACACAATGAGCCAGTCTGCTGCTACCAGCCAAGAAATGTGCAAGTAGCAAACCAGCCGCCACCGGGAAACAACCAACAAATCGACCTCGATTAGCTAAGAAATGCCCAAAAGCAAAAAAGCCAGCACCAGAAAAACAATTTACAACCAGGAAATCAATCCTCGCCAGCCAATTCATGTACTCAATCCTTTAACCCTCACCAGACAAGAAAAATACAACCAACTCTCCAACCCTCAAAAGATACAAACTGCAGATTCAGCCTATCAACCCTCACAGGCTGATGAACTGTACACCTGTTCAACTAACCCTTAAGACCCATGACGTGTACATTAGCAAACCAACATTCGTCAGTCACAACATGCACAACCAGAAAGCAATCCCCACTAGCAGAAGAAATGTTTAAGGAACAAACTAACTCCACTTTCCAAGAATGTGCAACCAGAAAACCAGCCACCATAAGCTAGGAAATATACAATATCACACAAGCAAAGACAACAATAAATACACCAGCCAAGAAACGTGCACACCGGCAAACCAACCACCACCAGCATAAAAATGCACCTAATGAAAGGTACAGAAATATAGCCAGCAAACTAGCCTTTAGCAGCCAGTAAGTGTGCAATTAACAAACAAACCCTCGCTATCCAAGAAATTCACAATTAACGAATCAAACATTTCCTGACAGAATATGTACAACAAGCAACCCCCCCACCCCCTCGGTGAAAGAAAGTTACACCAGGCAGCCTCCACCAGCTAAAGGAATGTTTGAATAATCCAAAGCTCTTCTGCATAGAAATGTGCAACTAGAAATAATTCTATGTTTGTTTGTGTTATATAGTGACTGTCTGTGTTGATCTGCCATATGTGAGTGTGTGATGTCATATGGAATGTTGTTGGGTGAATGATGGAATGCTGATCTGAGGGTTCCGTACTGAGGCAGGCAGTTAGAGCTCCCCTGCCTGGGTGATGGGGCCAGTGCTGATAAATACTCCATACTCCTGTATTTACTTCCATGTAACTGTAACTGAAGTGTCATGAATAAACCTAATATATGACCCAAGTTAAGCCTGCAAGTTACTTCGCAACAATGGCGACGAGGATGGGATGCGGTCAATTTTAAAATGAAAAAAAAAAGGGAAAGAAAGTATTAGAGAGAGGTAGCGCCTCTGTTGTGCATGGATATGAGTGCATATGAGTGAGGTAGCGCCTCCGGTAGGTGTCTCTATTAGTGTTAGCAAGAAAAGCGCCACTGATGTGAATGGACACAAGTGTATATGAGGGAGATAGCGCCTCAGGTTTGTGGAACATAGTGATGAGCGTGAGGTAGCGCCTCAGCCCGTGTAGAGTAGGACAGGTACCTCAGAGGATGAGTACCATGTCATATTGTTCCCGCAATTGTTTAAAGGAGGTAGCCCCTCTGTAGTGATATTTTCTTATGTGTAGTTGTGTCAGAGCCTGTGTTTCATCCAAATTAGTGGGGTGTGGCATGTCAGTTTCTATCAATTCTGCATTGGGTTGACTGTGGTCATTCACCGGGTACGCAGATGGGTTTGGGATGCCTGGCCAGTGTCTCAGCTTCTTCTTCAGTATTTGAATGCATTGGCTAATTAGGTCACACCCAACAGGCTGAGTATATTTGATGTTTGAATGGGTAAGTGGTGTTGTGTCGCTGTGAATGTGTCTGTTTCGGTTTGGTATTAGATGCGTGTTTGAGACGGGTTTAGAGAAATACCTTTCTGTGCGTCTGATTTGTACATGTATGGTCTGGAAAAGGAAGGAGATGTGTTACGTTGTGACTTCCTGTGTGTGTGGTTTTGGAAAAGGAGGGAGATGTGTTATATAGTGACTGTCTGTGTTGATCTGCCATATGTGAGTGTGTGATGTCATATGGAATGTTGTTGGGTGAATGATGGAATGCTGATCCCAGAGTTCCGTACTGAGGCAGGCAGTTAGAGCTCCCCTGCCTGGGTGATGGGGCCAGTGCTGATAAATACTCCATACTCCTGTATTTACTTCCATGTAACTGTAACTGAAGTGTCATGAATAAACCTAATATATGACCCAAGTTAAGCCTGCAAGTTACTTCGCAACAGTTTGTTTATTTGTTTCTTTATTTAATGTGTGCACCGGACCCTGAGGTAGCAGGGCGCATGAGAACAAGTAGGTTTACAGCTTAGTTCCAGAAGTTACACATTTACGGAACATGGCACCACAGGGTGAGACAAAAACAAGTACAGACGATGCACAGCCAAACAATCATCATCATAGAGCTAGAGTTACATAGTAGCAGGTCCTTCTCCATCAGGTACAGGACAAGTGGTGGGTACATGGGAGAGTGCAGGTTACATAGCATTCTCAGTGAGCCATTTTATTGTGTTCTGTCTGAATTTGTTGAACGTTTGGTCAGATCTAAGTGCATGGGGTAGGGAGTTCCATAATTGAGCTGCCTTAACTGGGAAGCTAGATCCTCCAATGGTGGTTAGTTTCAATCTGGGCACTAAGAGGCCGTTGGGGCTAACTGTTCTTGTAGGTCTAGTAAGGTTTTTTATTAAATCGTTCTGTTAGGTAGCGGGGGGCTTTGTTATTTAAGCATTTGTGGATGAGAGATGCAGCTTTGAGGTTGATTTTTTCTTGGGTAGATAGCCATTTGTATTTCTGTCTTATTTCGGAGATTTGTGCTCTTCTGGGAATACTTAGGGCCGCTCTAAGTGCATTATTTTGGAGCACTTGCATTCTGTTGATTATTTGTTTGGTATATCCTATGTAAAGTGAGTTACAATAATCTAATTTTGATAAGATAACGGCTCTGGCTAGGATAAGACAACTGTCATCTGATAAGAATGGTTTCCCGGCTCGTATTAATTTACATGTATAGGCCATGGATGAGGCCAGTGAATTCACCTGTTTGGTAATGGAAAGGGTCGAGTCAAGGTAAAAACCTAGGGTTTCTTACTTCTTTGGCAACCTTAATAGTGTTCCCATCTATGATAAATACTGAGTAATTTCGGTTAAGTTTAGAGATTCGAGCAGCGGTGCCCTGGATGATGAGCTCTGTTTTGTCATCGTTTAGACGTAGGCCGTGGTTGGCCATCCATGCCTGAACAATGCTATAAACTCTATTCACCAAAGCCAGATCTTCTCCGTAATCCCCGGTAAGTGGTAGGAGAATCTGGGTATCGTCTGCTTAGTTCATGTAGGAGATACCCAGATCGTCAAGATCGTCAAATGGGTTTAAGTTGCGTGGAATGGTGCCCGTAGTAAAGGAGGCATTGATAAGTTTGGTGATGAAGGGAGCTAGATCTCTAGCAGCGTCCTTGATCAGTTGTGCTGGGCATTGGTCACCTTTGCAATTGGATGGTTTAAGAATAGTTTAATCTACCTCGATCACTGAGACCTTAGAGAAACTGAATTGGGTAGCTTCTTTAGGTTTTGGTGTGGGAGTTTTGTTCAAGGGAGTTTGGGTCTGGGCTGATAGTGAGGCTTTCTTTAGAGCAATTTTGGTTTGGAGGTTGGACACTTAGTTAGTTAGTGCCAGCTGTATGTCTGTGCACCAGGTTTTTATCTTTGATGGAGTCATCCTGTACTACAATAGGAGTTTCTAGTTCTTTTAGGATGGACAAGAGCTCCTTCATGCTGGAATTGGCTTGGGTAATCCTGTTATTATAGGTTTCTTGTTTGGCCAGGATGATGTCCTTTTTGTATTGCGTTGAGATGTTTATTAGGTTGGTTTTATTTTCCGCGTGGGATGCAAGTTCCATGCCGTTTTGTATTTTCGTTTCTGAAGTCTTAGGTTTTTTAGGTGGGGTGTAAACCAGGAGTTCAGGTGCTTTTTTGGTTTACTGTTCCTAAGTTTAAGCGGAGCAATGCTGTCGAGAGCGGAGGTCATAGCATTATTGAATTCCTCCATTAGAAGGCCAGGATCAGCATGGTCAGGTAAACGGTTAAGTTTGGGTAGGATATATGGCAGGATTTTGTCCGCCGTGATATTTTTCTTGTTTCTGGTTAATGTGGCTATGGCGAGGGGAGGTGTTAGAGCTATGGGTTTTTTAGTATTGATTGTAAAGGAGATTAAAGGGTGGTCTGTCCAGATTTGGGGGGCAATAGTTATGATGGATAGATTACAGTTGTGGCTGGCAATCCAGTCAAGAGTTCTCCCTTTGGTATGGGTGGATACATTCACTTTCTGCATGAAGCTTAGTTCTGTTAGGGTATTGGCTACGGCAATGGCCTGATGATCATTGATATCATTACACCCTAGGTTAAACTCTCTTAGCACAAGGGTTTGTGAGGAATTTTTTAGCTTTTTAGCTTCTCAGAGATAACAGTGGTAATATCTTCATTGAAGGTGCTGACTAGCAACCCACCCTGAACCACCCAACCAAGAAATGCACAGCCAGCAAACTATTCTTGGGCAGTTACGAAATGTACAACGATCAAACGAGAGTTATCAGGCACAAAGTGTGCAATCAAAAACCTAGACTGTCCAAGCAAACAAACCCAAATCCGCCAGGAAAGGTAAAAAGAGTCAGCCACCCATTGCCAGCAAAGAAATGATCAGCCTATAAATAAACCACCAGCTAAAACAAGTACAATGAGTAAACACATCTCATCAGCATTCAAAGGAAGAACCAAACAGCCATCACAAGTCAATCAACAAACCAAACCTTGTCAGCACAGAAATATACAACCAGATAATCTACCCCCATCAACCATGATATGACCAACCAGCAAATCGACCCTTATCAGACAAGAAACGTACAACCAACAAACCAACCCTCCCACTTAAGAGATGCAGGGCCAGTAAACTAAACCAACCATCATCAGCAGGGAAAGCTGCAATTGACTAATAAACCTCACAAGTACAGATATGTGCAGCCAAGAAAACCAACCCTTAGACTGGTCCAAATCCATCCTAAACAATCAACACCAACTTATTTAAATGAGACCTCTCCTGAGACTTAGCCTTGACCAGGGCAGATTCTAGAAATTCATTTGAACAGGCACCATGGATGTGGAATGGACAAACAGTCCCCCTTCCCCCCTCCCTGGGCTAAGCACATATAAAGGCATCAATAGCCAGTGAAAACAGCAGCTTTCCTGGGCAACTGCATGCCCTTATATGGAATTTCCTGACCTAAGAAGCCAGAAAGAAGTCCAGACAACAATATGGCCAAAGAACAAGCAGAAATCTCTTGGTGTGGCCAATTTAGGGCACTAGCCACTATTAGTAGCTATATGCAGTAAACACGAATGTGCACACTAATAACAATGCAAACATGGTACAAATAGGTCTGCAGCCTGTCTCTAGACACATATACAACAATAACCCCAAGCCCACGTGTAAAAGACTAGGGTGATACAAAGGTATCCTCACTGCAGTGCATTGTAAGATGCTGTGTGCACTGTTAGAAGGTTACAAAAAAGGTAAAACGTAAAATGATGTACTGTAGTCTGAAGGACGGATCAGTTTCCCCATAACAATGAGCAAAAGGCCAGGGAAGTGATTCAGCTTCACTTCTCTGGAAAAAGCCAACGGTTTGGTGGTCCTATATGCAGGCTATGTGTCAAGCAGTCTGTTGAATTAAACAAAGGAAATCCAGCACCAATGACATAGCCCAGTGCAATATGGCACTTGATAGTCACTGGCAGATGGTGTGCTGAATCCCCAGACAGAAAGTAAAAAGGGTGGCTGTCGAGGGATGGTGTTATTGTGGTTTTGGGAGACTGTCGGGGGTACAACCCTGGCTTGCCTGGGCCCACTTAATTAAAGCCCCGCCTAGCATTCTCCTCAAATAAGACTCAGCTGTCCATGTAAGAATGCCTCCACGCTTCTGCATAGTTCACCAAGGGGAAAAAACCTGGGCCAAGTCCTAGAAAAGAAAGTGGGGGACTTATTAACATACTAATTGAATGTGATGTCACCAGAAACTAGCGTTTCAATGTGTTCTCTGAAACAAGTGGGGGACGAGGGGCATCCATCCACCCACGTATACCCATGAGTTGAGCCCTTCGTTAACTTACTTTGGCTGTTGCCACTGCAATCATGGATCATCTTTAAGACCTGTATCACCTACAAAGCACTGTTGGCAAAGTCACCTCAATGCCATACAGAGAAACAGGTCATCTCTAACACAGAAAACCATCAGCGAATTCCACGCCTGTTTACAGCCACAAAATGCAAATTCCCGCAAAGGAACACACATGCAGCGCTTCCCAGTCTTTATACAACCCTCATGGAAAATAATTCCTCTCCAATTCTAACTCATCCCATTTTATTTATTTATTTTGCATTTATATAGCTCTACGAACCCTCGGGTATCTGTGCACTGCTTATTATTACCCACGGTGTGTGGTGCTCATGTACCGGCCTCGGAAGAATGAAAGGCTGAGTTTGGCCCGGCCGGGATTCGAACCTGCGTAAGCAGGTTCTGCACAGATATCAAAGTGAGCGCTTTACTCGCTCTCTCTTGCAATCCTGGATGGAGCTCAAAAAGTCTTCAACAAACACCAAGTTCTTGATCCAAAATGGCATCTAAATATGTGACATTCATCACGTGCCTGCTTTAGACTGTGCCTCTGCATGATTCTTCCCCCTCACCACCTCTCTTCAATTGGACATGGTCTTCAGCTTTGATTTCACAGCGCTCCACTGCACTCTAGAAAAGAAACTTTCCCTATATAAATAACCAACATAATACAATACAATACAATAAAACGATCTACAGCAAATAATTGTAGAGCCAGGAAAGCGGCTACCCTCAGCCAAGAAACATGTAGAAAGCATGCCAAATCTTGCCAGCCAAAGACTGTAACACCACCACATAAACCCTCACCAGCCCAACAATGTGCATGTGGCAAACAACCCCTCCTTAGGGAGAAAATGAAGGACCAGCAAATAAACACTCGCCAGTCATAAAATAACATATACACTAAGCAAACAGAAACTCACTAGACAAAGAAACCTTCAACCAGAAAAGCAACAGTATAGGGCCAGAAACTATACCACCATCAGGTCTGCCCTTAACAGCAAATTCATTGGAGCCTTTAAAACAACCATTTACCGCCAAGAATTGTACAGCCAGCCTATTAACCCCAAACAGATTAAAAGATACACAATCAATACTCCAAACCTCATTGGCAAAGACATGTACAACAACAAGTCAACCAATCCTCAGCAGGCAGGAACAACCATCGGCAGGCAGGAACGATAGAACCAAATAAACTACCCCTCAGAAGCCAAAGAATATTCAACCAGCAATCCAACTCCTGTTGACCACAAAATACACTACCAGAAAACTAAGCCTTGCCAGGCATGGTATGTACAAACAGGAAACAAACCCTCAACAGCCATTCAATGAAAAACCAGCAAATCAATCCCTGGTTGACAAGACAACACGACCAGCCATCAGCTGTTGAAGGCCAAAGAATGCTGAACCTGCAATATAACGCTTACCAGCCAAGCAATGAACAACTAACCACCATCAAGCTAAGAATGTCAAACCGTTAAATCAGTTTGCCCCAACCAATTAATATGCAGCCAGCAAAGCATGCAAAACAACAATCAACAGGATAACCAGCAAAGCAAACCTCTCCAGCCAGGACATGCACAACTAGCAAACTAACAAACAGACGCCACAAAATGCTCAACCATCCAAACAACCCTCAACAGTCACAAAGTGAGCAACCCAGACAATAACCCCAACCATGGACACCAGGCTAGAGGGCGAATGGCCTAAAATGGGGTACAACAGTAAATGCAGTGACACTTTGAGCTCATGGTGTACAGACCAATCGGGCTAAATGCAAGATATGGCTGACTAACACAATATGGCTAAATGTGAGATATGGGTGACTAGCACAATCATGCTAAATGCGAGATATGGCTGACTAACACAATCTGGCTGAATGTGAGATATGTTTATGTTTATTAAGTTTATATAGCGCTTTAATCCAAAGTGCTTTACAATAAAACAACAAGGTACAATAATGGAAGAAGCAAGTTAACAATCATGAGACAAACCAGCGTAACAATATGTAGCACAGTTTCCTTGGATATTGGTGGTGAGGGAAAGGTGAGAAGGAAGGGAGAGGGGGAAGGAAGGGGAAAAAGATTCAATTATGTGATATAAGGTCAAGTGGATGTGAGAGGAAGGGAAGGTATGGGGACAGTTAGAAGGGGAGGAGAGAAGGTAGAAGGTCAAGGGTGGAGTAGAGAAGAAGGGCTTTCAAGGAGGTGTGGAAGGAAGTGCATGTGGGGGTGGGGCAGATAGAGAGAGGTAAGGAGTTTCAGTGTAGGGGGTCCAGGAGCTGAAAGGAACGGAAGCGAGAAGCGGCACAAGGAGACGGTGGTACAGTATGTCAAAATAAGTCAGCTGAGCGGAGAGAAAGATATGGCTGACTAACACAATCTGGCTGAATGCGAGATATGGCTGACTAACACAATCTGGCTTAATGCGAGATGTGGCTGGGTAACACAATCGGGCTGAATGCGAGATATGGCTGACTAACTGGAGAATATATAACCAGATAACCAATCCTTAAACAATGTACAAGAGACAAACCAACCTTCACAATTGAAGATATGTTCACCAGGCATGTAATATGTATCTCCCAATGAATGTGCAACCGACAAGTCAACCCTTGCCAGATAAAGAAAGGACAACTAGCAAACAACCCTCACCAGCTACAAAAATGCACAACGCGTAACGTGTGAACGTACCAGCTGCATTAAAAGCACCTCACCCCTACTAGATAAGGACTGTGATCTCTGAAAACCAATGCTGAACAGCAATGTAATGCAACCAACAAACTAACCGCTCCAAAGGTGCAACCTACAAAAAAACCTCCCTAGTCAGGAAATATGCAACCAGCTAACCCTCAACCGTCATAAAATGTACAGTCAACACTCCAAGCTCACCACCTAAGTAGCACACCGCACACTTAGGTTATGTTATGTTACGTTATGTTGATTCATACCGTGCTCTGCTGTCACCCAGCATCAGTCTCCCGGTGCTGGAGTGGCTCTAGAAGAAAAAGGGGATGGGGAGGTTAATGAGGATATTATGAGAGGATAGGTTCAGAACCAGGAGGAACTGGCATGTGTGAGTGTTGTTTTGCATGTGGGAGTTGGTGCGGACGGCCCAGTGCGTTGTAGTCGTATGGGTAAGACTCAGTGTCTCTGTTGTGTGATGGTGTTTGTGTTGGTGTGGGTTGCGGTTGTGCACACTGGTTAGAGTGTCCATAGGGGATACAGAGTCGCTGGTGGCCATAAATGCAAGACTATCTGGTGTCTTGGTGTGTAGTTGCTTGTTGATGATCTTATGGGCTATGTGGGGTGTTTCACTCTAGGTGTGCTTCCAGTATCTCAGAGATGGTGGGTGTGGAAATAGAATTGATAATCGGTTGTTTATGTGTAGTGTGGCTAGCCCAAGGTCATGAGCAGTGGCATAGGTTATGTCAAAGGAGCAGGAAAGAGAGGTGGGTTAGTCATTCTGTGATTTGTTGAAGCTTCTTGTGTGACTCTTCGGTTGCCGCCTGATGGTATTTACCCAGGTTCTTTGTTGTGGGCCTCTCTACTTGTTTATTTATGGAGTTATTGCTGTCAGTGTCCCTTTGCGGCTGTCATTGTATGTTGAATAGCCAGGTTTTGAGTTGTTTCCTGAAGGTGATGTGGTCTTCTGTGGTTCTAATTTCTTTGGGTGTGGTGTTCCAGAGGTTAGCAATTAGACATGAGAAAGCTGTTACGCAAATTCCCTTTTTTCGTAATGTTTGCCTCTATTTGTAGGTTGTTGCTGGATCTAAGGTCCCGTCTTGGGCTGTACCGGCTAATCTTTTCTTGGAGGAATTCTGCTGCTTGTCTGTGCAAGGCTTTGTGGGTGATGCAGAGTGCTTTGAATTATATGCATTTTTTTACTGGTAACCAGTGTAGGCTTTTCAATGCTGGTGTGATGTGGTCTCTTCTGTTTAGTCTTACCGGGATCATGGCTGCTGTAATTTGCACCCTTTAGAGTTTCTTGGTGAGTCTTTCTGGTATTTCTAGGTAGGGGTTATTTGCATAGTCGATTCTTGTGAGTATCAGGGATATGATTGTGAGGGTTCTATGAGGGAAGGACAGGTCGGGGAGTAATCCTCTCTCTAGTCTTAGGAGGAAGAAGCATTTTTTGGTGATCGCTTTGACTTGCATTTCCATGGATAGTACATTGTTCATTAGTATTGCTAGGTTGTTTACTACATTGGTAGTCTCCGGTTGTGTTCCCATGCCGGCCGGCCGGCCAGTCCAGTTGTGGGTTCCCTCCATCGAATCCTGTGGGTGAGAGCATTATTTCAGTTTTTGCCCGGTTCATTTTAAGATTGTTCATTGTCATACAATTGTAGATGTCTGTGAGGCAGTTGTTGAGGAAGTTATTTTGTTCCTGGGTTGTGTTTGTTTTCACAATAAGTTGTGTGTCATCTGTGTAGTTGTAGGCGGTAATTCTGTGGGTTTGAATTATTTTCATCAATGGGCACATGTAGATGTTAAAAAGCAGAGGAGAGAGGCTGGATCCCCCAGGGACTCTGCAGGATATATTTTTGGTGTTTGAGGTGAACGTTGGTAGGTAGGTTCTTTTGGTATGGTTTGTTAGGAATGAGGTAAGCCACTTTAGTGCAGATTCCAGTATGCCACATTCCATCAATCCTTGTATTAGTGTTGCGTTGCTGATTGTGTCAAATGCCACTGAAATGTCCAGTAGTATGAGGGCCAACTGGGTGTCATCGGCTGCGTTTATTTTCCGGTCGTCCCATATTGATAGGAGTGCTGATTCTGTTCCTCTCATTGGTCTGAAGTCACCTTGTGACCAGTTGATTATTCCATTTGATTTGACGTATTTAAGTAGGATCTTCTATACATGGTTCTCCAGGATCTTTGCCAGGTAGGGCAGGTTGGATATCGGTCTGTAGTTGCTCGGGTCTTCTGAGCTTTCTGATTCCTTTTTTATTAATGGTTTGATGTATGCTGATTTGAAGGCACGCGGTACTATTCCTCTTTTGAGTGATTGATTCATTAGGTTCCGCAAGTGAGTTGCCGGGGTTCTGTGGTTGCGGATTCCTTTGAAGATGTCAGGGGAGCAGTGGTTCCTTGGGGATCCTGCAGGGTTGCTGTCCTTGATCGGTGTGGCAAAGGTTTCTTCTGTGATTGGTTCTAGGCAGGTGAAGTTTGCTGTGTTCTGCGTTTCGTCCAGTGTTTGTTATCCGCCAGTTGTTAATGTTAATGTTAAAGGATATTTGTATCGCGCAATATCACCAACGGAGTGGATCCCTGGCACTCTGGGAAATCTGAAAAGGAAATTAGGTTAGGGGGTGAGTTAGTAGGGAGGAGCGGGAAAAGTGCTAGACAGCAGTGATGTGCTGTTGGCAGCTGTGGTTGTATTTGCGTGGGCTGTGTTGATGGTCTCCTCAATTGTGTCTATTTTTGATCTCAGGTGGTTGGTGAGGTTGTCACAAAGTGCTTGTGTCGCGATGGTGGAATTCTTGCAGGGTGAGTTTTTTTTATCTCTTTGATGATTTTGAAGAGTACTTTCTGTGGGTTGTTTGCTGATACTATTCTTGTGGCGTAATAGTATTTTTTTGCTTTGAGGACTGTTGATTTGTATAGTTTGAGATGTTTAGTGCATAGTCCTTCTCTTCAGAAAATGGTATCCAAGGTGTGTCTGGCGTTGTGGGTGGATCCATTAACTATTTGCTTGAAATGCAAAGTGTCCAGCAGTGCACACAGTGGGTTTGCAGTGGGTTTGTTTTCTTTTTTGAACTAGATGTTGAATTCTCCCAGTATGACTAGGTTGTCGTGGCAGGTTGATAAAATGGCAGCGCGCCGGGTCATTTTGTTGTGAAGTTGGGATTGTAAGATGGTGGCCTGTAGATCAGGAGGAATACATTGTTGGTTTGGTCATTGAGTTCTATCTTGATGAGGAGGGATTCACAGTCTTCTACGTCAGTTGCGATGAATTGAGATGCTTGGATGTATTCTTTGTGTATGATTGTGATTCCACCTCCTCTTTGGTTTTCTCTGTTGGCGTGTATTAGTGTAAAGTTGTCCAGTATGGCTTTGTTTGCAATGGCTTTGTAGTTGTCCAATAGCCAGTTTTCTGTAAGAAAGGGCATGTCTGTGCCTCCTATACTTAGAAGGTCATGGATTTCTATTGAGCGTTCTGCCATGGATCTAACATTGAGAAGGCTGCAATGTAGTATGTTTGATTTTCCTTTCTGGCTTTTGTTTGTATTGTTGGTTTGGTTCGGTGGGTTGTTGGTTTGGTTTCTGTTACCGGCAGCTCTCTCCCGGTTGTGCCTGTTGGGAGGTGAAGTTATTTGGTGGTCTGTCTTTTTGTCGAGTAACTGACAAGATTGATGACAGGGTTGGTTGTTTGGGTTCATTCCGGCTGGTGAATTGTGCTGGTACCCATCTGTTGTCTGGTCTTTGGTGACGTAGGCATGTGGAGGGTAATGGATTCCAGTTTGTCCATGATTCTGGTTGGAGTATTGTGCCTGGTGTAGTCCTGGGTGGGGTGGTTTATCAATTGTTGTGTTATGTTTGATGTCCCAGTGGGGTCTGTATTGGTAGCGCTTGTTGCCTGTCGGTTTATTGTTGCTGGTCTGTCTTTGCTTACCAAGCAGTCGTACGTGGAGAGGTAGCGACTGATGTATTCCGTCTTTGCTTTATTTTTTTGTATTTGTCTTTGGGCTGTATGGCCTGTTCTTTACCCAGTTATTCCAAGTTGTGAGGTTTTGCTGGTCTGCACACCTTCACACCAGGTTGGGAATTCCTTATTGTTTCTGTTGTCCATTCTGGCTATTTTTTTCTTTCCTGTGGCGAGGCAGGGTGTTTTGGTTGTGGGGTTGTATTCCTTAGAGTGGGCATCCTCTTTGGATTGGTGTGTTTCCTGGTCCTTGGGGTTCAGTCTTTGCTGTTTGTGGTCGTTGTTTTTAATTGGTGATGTTGTGGCTGTTGAACGAGGGGTTGTAGACCCTCGTGGTTCGGTCGTTTACTGCTATTCCCTTTGTGGTTTTGAGGTGGTTTTGGTGTTTTTTCTTTTCTTTATTAGCATTTTTTAGTTTACGATTTTAAATTGTTTATGCTTACATTTAATTTACATAAAATAAATTATCAACCAAGAGATAATTTAGTAAATGAGTAACTAAATCAAGGAAGGTAAAAAACAGGAAGAACAAAAAATGTGTAAAAGGAGAAAAAGGAGAATAATAAAAGGGGTACTTTCAAGGATGTGAAATCGTTGTCAAAATAGATCACACAGTCCATATTTCGTGACCTTTTTCCTTAGTCCACCCCTGATAGAAGAGTTACTCATTCTCTACTTCACGAGCATGTCTGAGATATCTTTTTAAAAAAAGGCTAGTAGTGCCAGTGTCACAGTGATTCTTTTCCCTTGGATCAAGAGATTCCATAATTCTTTGGGTGTCCTCGTAGAGCAATAGTTTAGAAACTCACCCCGATTTTTGATCTTAAGTCCTTCAGTGCCAAGCACTCGATCATAAGGTGCATCTGAGTTTCCAGTGGCTCTGGACAGAATCTGCATGAGTAATTAACTTTCTATCTGCCATCTCTTTTTGGTGTTTGGTGTTTATATTGGGGGTCTTTGAGTTGTGGTTGTTGAACCAGGGCTGGTAACCCTTACGGTTCAGTCGTTTGCTGGTATTTCCTTTCTAGCGTTGATGTGGTTTATTTTTGGTGTTTATCTTGGGGGTCCTTTGGTTGATGTAGAAAAAGTCTGGACTGTGTGGCTAGCTTACCTGGGGTCGTGGCAGGGGCCCAAGCAGGGGCACAGCAGCAGTACTTACCTTTGGGATACCCGGTAAGTGGGTGAAAGCTTAGGATTGCTGTCACAATCGTAAAAGCGTTGATGCCTAGCTTTGGGGTACCGGGTTGGTGGGAGCGAAGCTCAGATTGAGGACACAGCAGCAATGCCAGGTGTGGCTAACCAAGTTGGCCTAGATGCCAGATATGGCTACCTGCCTAGTAACACCTAGATTTGGGACACCTGGATAGAGGGAGAAGGGGCCAAAATCGGGAACAACAATAGGGGCATCCACCCTAGATTCGAGGACACCTGGAGAGAGGGAGAGTGGCCTAAAATGGGTGCACAACAGTAAAAGCAATAACACCCAAACTCCGGACACCTGGATAGAGGGAGAATGGCCTAAAATGGGTGCACAACAGTAAAAGCAATAACACCCAAACTCGGGACACCTGGATAGAGGGAGAATGGCCTAAAATGGGTGCACAACAGTAAAAGCAATAACACTGATACTTGGGATACCTGGATAGACGGAGAATGGCCTAAAATGGAGTACAACAGTAAATGCAGGGACGCCTAGATTCGGGATACCTGGATAGAGGGAGAATGGCCTAAAATGGTGTACAACAGTAAATGCAGTGACGGCTTGATTCGGGATACCTGGATAGCGGGAGAATGGCCTAAAGTGGGGTACAACAGTAAATGCAGGGATGCCTAGATTCGGGACACCTGGATAGAGAGAGAATGGCCTAAAGTAGGGTACAAACAGTAAATGTAATGACACCTATATTTGGGACACCTGGATAGAGGGAGAAGGGGCCAAAATCGGGAACAACAATAAGTGCAGCCACTGAGATTCGAGGACCCCTGGATAGAGGGAGTGGCCTAAAATTGGCTGCACAACAGTAAAAGCAATAACACCCAGACTCGGGACACTTGGATAGTGGGAGAATGGCCTAAAATGGGTGCACAACAGTAAAAGCAATGACACCAAGACTTGGGATACCTGGATAGACGGAGAATGGCCTAAAGTGGGGGCACAACAGTAAAAGCAATGACACCAAGACTTGGGATACCTGGATAGACGGAGAATGGCCTAAAGTGCGGTACAAGAGTAAATGCAGTGACGCCTAAATGTGGGACACCTGGATAGAGGGAGAATGACACTTAGAGCTTATGGTGTACCAAAATATTTGGCTAAATGCAAGATATGGCTGACTAACACAATCTGGCTAAATGTGAGATGTGGCAGACTAACACAATCTGGCTGAATGCAAGATATGGCTGAAAAACACAATCTGGCTTAATGCAAGATGTGGCTGACTAACACAATCCAGCTGAATGCGAGATACGGCTGACTAACACAATCCGGCTGAATGCGAGGTATTGCTGACTAACACAAACTGGCTAAATGAGGGATGTGGCTAACACAATCAAACTGAATGCGAGGTATGGCTGACTAACGCAATCTGGCTGAATGCGAGATATGGCTGACTAACACAATCCGGCTGAATGCGAGGTATGGCTGACTAACACAAACTGGCTAAATGAGGGATGTGGCTAACACAATCAAACTGAATGCGGGGTATGGCTGACTAACGCAATCTGGCTGAATGCGAGATATGGCTGACTAACACAATCCGGCTGAATGCGAGGTATGGCTGACTAAGACAAACTGGCTAAATGAGGGATGTGGCTAACACAATCAAACTGAATGCGGGGTATGGCTGACTAACGCAATCTGGCTGAATGCGAGATATGGCTGACTAACACAATCCGGCTGAATGCGAGGTATGGCTGACTAACACAAACTGGCTAAATGAGGGATGTGGCAGACTAACACAATCTGGCTGAATGCAAGATATGGCTGAAAAACACAATCTGGCTTAATGCAAGATGTGGCTGACTAACACAATCCAGCTGAATGCGAGATACGGCTGACTAACACAATCCGGCTGAATGCGAGGTATGGCTGACTAACACAAACTGGCTAAATGAGGGATGTGGCTAACACAATCAAACTGAATGCGAGGTATGGCTGACTAACGCAATCTGGCTGAATGCGAGATATGGCTGACTAACACAAACTGGCTAAATGAGGGATGTGGCTAACACAATCAAACTGAATGCGAGGTATGGCTGACTAACGCAATCTGGCTGAATGCGAGATATGGCTGACTAACACAAACTGGCTAAATGAGGGATGTGGCTAACACAATCAAACTGAATGCGAGGTATGGCTGACTAACGCAATCTGGCTGAATGCGAGATATGGCTGACTAACACAAACTGGCTAAATGAGGGATGTGGCTAACACAATCAAACTGAATGCGAGGTATGGCTGACTAACGCAATCTGGCTGAATGCGAGATATGGCTGACTAACACAAACTGGCTAAATGAGGGATGTGGCTAACACAATCAAACTGAATGCGAGGTATGGCTGACTAACGCAATCTGGCTGAATGCGAGATATGGCTGACTAACACAATCCGGTTGAATGCGAGGTATGGCTGACTAACACAAACTGGGTAAATGAGGGATGTGGCTAACACAATCAAACTGAATGCGGGGTATGGCTGAGTAACGCAATCTGGCTGAATGCAAGATATGGCTGACTAACACAATCCAGCTGAATGCGAGATACGGCTGACTAACACAATCCGGCTGAATGCGAGGTATGGCTGACTAACACAAACTGGCTAAATGAGGCATGTGGCTAACACAATCAAACATAATGCGAGGTATGGCAGACTAATGCAATCTGGCTGAATGTGAGATATGGCTGACTAACACAATCTGGCGAAATGCGAGATGAGATTACTATGCAAATTGTGTGCGGTATGCATCAAACAAGAAGTTAATAGAGAGTAAGATAGAATAAGATTGGGTTGGTCAGTTTAGTTGGGAGAAATGATGGATGCACCCCCTGCCCGAACCTCACTTATCTTGATAGCAGCTGCTGGTTGACGGCTGCAGGCCAAGAAATGTACACATACCACATAATCATCACACAAGAAACAACCTACAAGCCAACACTCAACAACTAAGAATGTGCAAACAGCATACTTACCTTTTGCATCCAAGTAATGCAGTGAGGAACCAGCCTTCAGCCACTGGCAAAAGAATGTACAACTAGAACACATTCCTCACCAGCCATGGAATGTGCAACGAGCAAAAAACCTAACCTTCACAAACCCCAACAATATACCAACAGCAAACCAAAGAAACGCGTGCAACTAGAAAATCCTCAGCAGCCAGGAAATGTACAGCAAGCATTTCCCAGCCAAGCAATGCGCCATACGAAACCCAGCCCCGGCCAGCATCAGCCCACCAATACGGCCCTCCACACAGCCATGAAAAGTCTAGTGGCAAACGAATAGTGACGGTGAGCCGCCATTAAGCAGCTATACAAACTGAGCCAACGCTAGAAAGCCTGCCCGCCCACACAATGTACAACACGCAACCCGGTCCTAACTAGCACAGGGCTGTGCAACGGGCCCTCCTCAGGAAGATACCCGCCCAGGAGAGAACATTACTCACGGCAGACTGTTATTTGTGGTGTTTTTGCTTCAGTCTGCGGAGGAAAGTGTTACACTAATGAAGGCACATTTCCGAGATCATGTGGAGCCTGGGGGAAGAGTTCAGCTTCCCTGGCTCTCCTTGGCAGCTCGGTCACCTTCCAGAAACCCGTTCTCCGGGTGCTTCTCCTCCTCCATGCAGGGACAGGCCGCTACTTGCCAGGGCACTGAACTTCCCTCTGGGCGTCTGCTCGGCCCTCCTGATCTTCATACGAGGGTATGGAGGCAGCAGAGGTAGAGAGCAGGAGGGGAGTGTGTGAAAAAGAGCACTACATAAATCAAAGACGGGGAGGCTGCCTAAACTGGGGCGTGCACCTCAGGGAAGCTCAGTGAACTGGCTGCAGAGATCTGTGCTCAACCTGTAGGTCTAAAGCTAGAATCCTGGCGGGGCTGACTCAGCATTTCATCTTTTAAACGGAGGTAATTGTCACCTGTCACCTACGCAACTGGCTGTTGTCAAAACAGTGGCACTGTAATTGAATGATATGTGCAATCATTATTGACTTTACTAAACAGAGGGCATGAGCGCTTCACCTCCGGCTCCTGGGCATGTTGGCACGCTGAGAAAGACTGGTGCAGACAGGAGGATTATGGACACATGCATAAAAGTAAAGACTGGCACAGGCAGACTGGCACAGGGAGCATACATAACAACAGGCCCGGGGGTCATGCGCAGATGGTCACAAGCAGTGGGGGGGGGGGTGGCGCAGGTGGTGGGATCGTCGAGAAATGGTTCCACAGACAGTGCCATCATAGGTTGGCACAGGCAGAGGGATAGTACACGGGTAGGTGCACCGGCAACGCCACCAGTGACAGGTTAGCACAAGTTGAGGCATGATACATTGTGTTGCTCAAAGTTGCCTCAAGAGCGCGTGCCTGCCAGCGCGTGAGCCTGTGGATCTAGTGTCTACTTGCGGGTATGAAGGTATAGTTGAGACAGTCATTAAGGGGGGTGGGCGGAACCGGTTTAGAAACAGCAGGTGGCCAATGTGAGGCATGGCCCGCAAATGTGCCACTGCTAATTCTCATGCTCAAGTGTTGCGCAGAAACTGCATTGCGTAAAGTTGAAAATGAAGACCTGCTCCATGATGGCTATATAGGCACACACAGGTCTTTAAGTGGGCCGGGTCTGCGTGTGTCCATGACCCGGCAAAGTGCCGTAAAGTCCTCCAAGATAGATTCCGGCTGGGTCCCGCCATCTATCCCAGGTCGCCCCTGGTAAGGGGAGCCCAGTGCTCCCACTTTCACTGCCAATAAGCAGACAGGTGGGCACAGGCGGAGGAGCGTCTATAGGCCTCCACCTAGGCCCATCTATCTGGATTCCCGCCCCCTGCGCTTCTCTATGGCCGCACTGCCTGTGTCGATCTATGATCACTCACCCCAGGTGTTCGCAACTGTTTTTGCCCACGTCTCTGCCTACGTCCATCTGTCGGTGATTATTCCACCTGGGCACACGCTCTATAATCCCAGTAACCTATGTCCTTCTGTCAATGGTCCATCTTCCTGTGTCCATCTATCTGTCTTGTGCTATATACAACTAACTGTTCTTTGTCTAAGACTCTTCGCCCCCCCCCCCTTCTTCTCAATTTCCCTCAATGTAACTAGCGCCTGGATACCCAAGGGTTTTGTGCGCTATAATAAAAGCAAAAATAAATGAAGAAATAAATAAATATGTCCATGCTTTCTCTGCCTTCGCCCATCTGTATGTAAACATGTGTGTGCCCATCTGTGATACCTGTGGCCAGTACTCCAGATAATATTTGGAGGTAGGAGTATTTTTCTCCCTATTTTTTAAAGTTGGGAGTGCAATGATTTTTAGGGAGTAAAAATGTAAATTCAATTCCCAATAGGAGTATTTTATAAGCGAGTACAAATGTTTTAACTGGAAAATAGAAATGTTTTTGTAATCATGATTTCTTTCCACCTAGTTATTCATGCACATTAAGCGATACACGTTTACAATTATTACTGCCTGTGCAGAAGAAGTAATTTATTCCTGTGGTGCTGTGTGCACTACTGGTCCAGACATATCAATGGAGCTCTGTCGGTGAGAGCGGGGGCGCATAGTTCTAAGTGTCTTGTTTCCTACCTTTTGTTGGGAGTATTTGTACTCCCCATTTTAATTTTTGGGGAGTATTTGCCTATTTTTAGGGAGTAAAAGTGGCCAGTACACCCCTTTTCTGTAGGGCTGCCTGTGTCCATCCACTTATGATCACTCCACCCGTGCCTATGGACCTGCGAACCTCCTACCACCCTTGCCCATCTTCCTGTAATCTCTCTGCCTATGCCCATGTGCCTATAATTGCTCCACATGTGATCATCCATGGTCTCCCCTCTTGGGCCAATATTTCTCAAAACCCCCCACCTCTGCCTATCTGTGCACTGTGCCCATGGGCCAAGCTATCGATGCCCCCACTGCATGCGTTCACCTGTCTACTCCCCCTCCATATATTCCCACCTGTCTATGCCCCTCTATTATTAGTCTATATGTGCCCATCTGTGATCCCCTTGGCTATGTGTGTCCATCTTTCAAAGCAACCATAGACAGATGGGCACAAGTAGAGTGTGTGAATGTGGGCACAGGTGGGCAGATCAGCAACACTGATTTGTGCTGCAGGTGTGAGGTTATTGACAGATGGACACGGGAAGGGGGGTTATAGCTAGGGGGGTTTAGCTGAGCGGGATTGAGTGGTCGCCCGTAGCCCTGTGTGGCCTGTGTAAAGGCTGCCCTGCAATTTCCAGTGTGCTTTCTAGTGAGTGTGTTTAAATTTTTCATCAGGAACTGTTGTTTGAATTGAATTTGTTGCGCTCCATGCGCGTTGTGCTGCCCCCAACCCCCCTCCCCTTGCAGCCACTTCCTGGTCCTCCTCTTCCCTTCTTCCCGTCTCCCTGCCCGCCCACTCCCCCCTCTGATTGGTCTTCCCCTGGTCCCTCCAGGGCTATGCAACGACCGCACTCCACGCCCGCTTCTTTGTCTAGCTGAGCGGGATCGAGCGGTCGCCCGTAGCCCTGTGTGGCCTGTGTGAAGGCTGCCCTGCCATTTCCAGTGTGCTTTCCAGTGAGTGTGTTTAAATTTTTCATCAGGAACTGTTGTTTGAATTGAATTCGTTGCGCTCCGTGCGCGTTGTGCTGCCCCTGCCCCACTCCCCCTGCAGCCACTTCCTGGTCCTCCTCTTACCTTCTGCCCGCCCCCCTGCCTACCCAGCCTCCCTCTGATTGGTCTTCCCCTGGTCCCTCCATGGCTATGCAACGGCCGCTCTCCACGCTCGCTTCTTTGTTTAGCTGAGCGGGATCGAGCGGTCGCCCGTAGCCCTGTGTGGCCTGTGTGAAGGCTGCTCTGCCATTTCCAGTGTACTTTCCAGTGAGTGTGTTTACATTTTTCATCAAGAACTGTTGTTTGAATTGAATTTGTTGCACTCCATGCGCGTTGTGCTGCCCCTTGCCCTCCTCCCCCTGCAGCCACTTCCTGGTTCTCCTCTTCCCGCCTCCCTGTCCGCCCACACCCCCCTCCCCTTCCTCTCCTCCTCCTGCCTTAATCCTCCTCTCTGGGCAGCCCCCTGCCCGGCAGCCCCCTTCGGCTAAGGGCCCCTTAGGCAAAGGGTGGCTCCCACTGTGTCTGCAGGTGTCCGCAGGGGACGCTAGGCGCCAGCCTTTTGTTAGCTCCACCTGCTCTTCCTACACCTGCATACTTCATTCGCATGGTGCCGTCACTTCACTGTGCTCTGCAAATTGTGGTATCCTAGGGCTTTTTCTCCCCTCGCAGGATTCTCAAACTTAGGTGGCCTCTCCACTGGGTATCTAATACGCATTTACTGTGTTTACTGCTGTTTTGAATTGTGTTAACTAGGGCTGCTGCCCACTTCCTATCCCCTGCTCTCGTCTGCCTCCCCCTCCCTCCTATTCCATGGTGCTCTCTATCTCACCTATCTTCTCTAACTGCTTCTCCATTGACTATCCTGCTCTCCTCACTAAATCTGGTAGGAAAAAGTTTAAAAAGGACATCCTGGTCTCTAACCCAGGCCTCCCTATCGCAGACACCTACACCAGTGCCTCCTCCAAGGAAACTCTCACTGACATCCTCTTCTTCGTGCCTTCTCCTGACCTATGGACCCTTCATATGGTCTCTGTGCTCTCTCCTTTCTCCTCTTCTTCCATTAATGGTGGCACTCGTTGGGATGTCCTCTTGGCCTCCTTCCACTCCTCTAAGGTCATCATTAATGTCTACACTAATGGGACCGTCTTGGTCCAAGGCCCTCAGGCCAACCTCCACCTCTTTGATAGACGCTTCCCGCGCCTCATCAACTTCCTTTCCTCTCCTGCTGCCCCCATCCTCTGTCCTCAGCTACCCTGCCTCCATCCTCCCTCCCTGCCCCCTCTTGTGCTCCTTCTTCACTTCCGCAGGGCGTACCTCTGATCTGTACCCCTCCCCGGAAGTGCTTCAAGGATGGCAACCTTCTCCACATTGCCACCCTTAACTCTCGCTCTGCCGTCAAACATTCCTCTGACATCTGTCGCCTTCTTGAGGAACTGGACCTTGACGTCCTCGGTCTCACTGAGACATGGTTCACGGCCAGCTCTGTCACCAGCCTTGACACACTCCTACCTGACGGTTACAAGATCCTCTCTGTGCCCAGGCCCAACCGTGCTGGGGGGTGTGGCCCTTATCTTCCCTGAGTGGATTCCTGCCACTGTCACTCCAACGCAGACTTACTCCTCTTTTGAATGCCTTGTCTGCCGACTCTCTCTCTCTCCTAGCCATTCCCTTACCGTGGCTACTATCTATTGGCCTCCTGGTCAAATTTCCTCCTTCCTCTCCGAGTGGGCGGACCTCTCCTCCTCACTCCTGTCCTCAACCACTCATCTCCTCTTTCTTGGAGACTTCAACATCCACCTGCATGCCTCCTGTCCCCCTTCTGGGTTCTTTCGCGACCTCTGCGACTCCCTCTCTCTCTCTATTCTCCCGTCTGGGCCAACTCATTCTGCAGGGCACACTCTTGATGCCCTGATCTCTTCAGACCTTCCCCTCTCTGTCCCTCTCCCCACTCCTCTCTCCTGGAGTGATCACTTTCTCCTATCCTCCCACCTCACCCTCCCTAGCCCACAGGCAAATCCACTTCCATCATTGCCACCCACCTTCTCGGTCATCCGACCCATGAAGCGCGTGTCAGTTGAGGCTTTCGCTGCCACCTTCTCGCCCCCACCTCCCCCTTCGGCTGACTCCCACCCTGACACAGCCCTCTCCACTCTCCACTCTGCTATATCTGATACTCTTGATATCCTTGCCCCTGTCATGAGAATCCACCTGAAGCCCAAAGCCAAATGTAACTCCTGGTATGACTCGGATCTCGTCACCCTAAAACGCAAGTGCAGGGTGGCAGAGAGGAAATGGCGTGCTTCATGTTCATCCTCTGACAAACTGGCCTATCGCCTGCTCCTAAGGCAATATCGGCTCTCCGTTCTCAACAAGAAGAGAGCCCTTATCCAAGCCCGCATCTCTGCGGCATCTAGCAATTTAGCCGAACTCTTTAAAATCAGCAAGGAGCTGGCCAACTCTGCTGCAGTCTCTACCTCTCCTGTCCCCTCCCAGGCCCTCTGCACGGCACTGGCCTCTCACTTCATCGCTAAAACTCAGGACATCCTGTCCTCACTCTACTCCTATCACCTCCCTCCCTCTCTTCCCTGCACTTCCTCTGGCCCTTCTGCAGCCACCCCTCCTCCCTCCTTCTCTGCCTTTCCCCTTTTCTCTGCTGACGAGGTTTCCAGACAAGTCTGATCTATGAAAGTCTTGTCAAAACATGTTCACCCCTGTTCCTCCAAAACTATCAAGGACCACATTGACTCCCTGGCTCCTGCCCTGGCTGACTTTTGCAACCATTCCCTCGCCTCTGGAGTCTTCCCATCCCCCCTTAAGCACCCCCTTGTGCACCCTCTTCTTAAGAAACCCTCTTCCGACCCCTCCTGCCCGGCTAACTATCGTCCAATCTCCATCACTCCCTTCCTGGGCAAGCTCCTGGAGAAACTGGCCATCTCCCAGCTTAATCTCCATGCTGAATCTGTTGGTAGCCTTCATGACTATAGGTCTGGCTTCAAAGCTGCCAGAAGCACGGAAACTGCTCTCCTGAACATCCGTGAGGACCTGCTCTCAAACCTTGACTCCAACACTCCTTGTGTTCTCATTTTGCTCGGTCTCTCTTCTGCCTTTGATACTGTCAACCATGCCATCCTGCTTAACCATCTCCGCGATAACCTGGGCATCACTGGTCAGGCTCTGGCGTGGCTGACCTCTTTCCTCTCCAATCGACCCTCCCAGGTCCAACTGGGGACCTTCCTTTCTGACATCTTTTTCTCTACCTGTCGTGTCCCCCAGGGATCTAACCTCTCTCCCTGGCTGTTCAACCAGTATCTGGCACTCCTTGCCCACCGCATCGCTGCTCTCAGCCCCAACTTTCAGTGCTATGCGGATGATACCCAGCTCATTTTCAGGCTACCCTCGGCCGCCTCCTCTCCGTCCCTCATCTCTGACTGTCTGCTATCCAGGAATGGTGTCCCGCCAATGACCTCTGCCTTAATGCCAGTAAGACTGAGATTCTACTCATCAGCACACCCACTCCCTCCTTCCCTGCAGTTCTCGGGCCGGCCTCTCTTGGCCCTCTTCCTGCTCCTACCTGCAAGGCAAAAAACCTCGGGGTCATCTTCGACTCCACACTTTCTTTCTCTCCTCACATATCTGACGTCTCTAAGAAGTCACACTAACAGCTGCACCTCCTCAGAGGTATTCTTCCTTTCCTCTCCTTCTCCCAGAAGCTCACTGTCTTCCGAGCCCTGGTTCTCTCGAAGCTGGACTACTGTAACAGCCTCTTTCTAAATCTGCCTGCCTCTACACTCCGCCCTCTGCAACTTATCCAGAACAGGACTGCGAGACTTGTCCTTGGCCTCAAGCCCAAGGACCGTATCTCTCCAGGACTGAAATCTCTACACTGGCTCCCAGTGGCTGCGAGGAATAAGTTTAAAACCCTCTACATTGTCCACAAGGCCTTCTGGGGCCTAGGGCCTAAATACCTTCAACTCTCTCTTCCTAAATATCTTCCTTCTCAAGCTCTTCGCTCATCCGCCTCCAACTCCCTCAGGGTCAGCCGCTTCTCCAAGCAACGAGTTGGGGGTAGATCTCTCTCCATGGCAGGGGCCCCCCTCTGGAACAGCCTTCCTGCCTCCCTTAAACTTGAGGAGAACCATCTCCGGTTCCAGAAGCACCTCAAAACCTTCCTCTTTGCTTCTGCTTTCTCTCCCCCTCTCCCCTGCTAATTCTTGACTGAAACTGCACTGAATCTGCAACTGGGCCACTCTCACCGATCTCGGTCCTTGGCCCAGCCACTCTCTACTTGCACTGGCAACCCCTGCACTGCGGGACTGTTCTCTGTATCCCTACAGCCCCCTTCCCAGCACTTGTTCTGCACTTACCTTGCACTTGCCACTAGCGGCCATTTTATTTATTATTCTACTTGCCCTGTACTGCACTTTCCCCCTCCCTTTCCCCTTGCACTTTTCCCTTCCCTCTACCCATGCACTTGCGCAATCTGAATGACACCTGGCCTAGTAGGATCGCTGTCTGTCTCCCCATCCCAGCCTCATCGCGCCTTGAAACACTTGTGTATAGGCACGTTACAAATGCCATATCATATCATATCATATCATATCATATCATATCATGGGCACTGGCAGAAAGATCAAAGATGGGCATAGATATTGGAGTTTGCAGAGAGCACAGTGATTGGCATCACACATAAGTGGGCACACTGTGTCAGTGAGTCAGGATGGCCACAAAGTGTGGGTATGGTTTTTGATTTGCTCCCAGAGTGCTCATGTCCCATTGAGAGCTCTGAGGCAGGCGCACAGTGTCGATATCAGAAAAAGGACACACAGTGCCCTTTAACCAAGGTGAGTTCTGAAGTGCTCACGGTGTGTATGTGGTAGGGCGGGCACACGGTGCCAGTCAGTGCAGGGCACACGGTAATAGTGAGTCATGAGAACTTGGGGCTGGAGTCTTATTGTCTAGGTGAGCACTGGGTTGGCAATTTGTTTTTGGAGAAAGGTGAGATCTGAGCTTTTAAGCGGGAAAACAGTGCTCTCACTGAGAAACTGAGCATCTACGTGGGCCTACGATCCAGCAGCGGTAAGGATATGTACAGACCTGAACTCCACTGGAGCAAGAAGGAAAGAAACAGAAGACAGACCTTCTCTGTCTATGCCCCCAGACTCTGGAACCGCCTCCCTGCCAGTGCCAGACTCGCCCGCTCCCTTCTCCATTTCAGGAAGGAGCTCAAGACCCCCTCCTAACACCTAAGTCCACACACCCTCCACTCCCCACCTAACCTGAAACTGGATGATCTGCGCCCTCCTGTTTCCTCCCATGGTTGCTTGTAGATCCTGTGCGGCCGATGGCCCCCTCCTTTGTCCCGTTGTTAGCTCCCCGCTCCCTTGTATCTCTGCTTCCCTCACTGTGTACTTCCCCCCTGTGATTTGTAAAGTGTTTATTGGTTTCGGATGCTAAACTTATAATTATAACAAAGAGGTGGTCCTTGACTACTGGTTGGTGGGGGGGCCCGTCCAGGTTCTCCAGCTGCAAAGTGTGTCCTTGTTCTGCACTAGCCAACCAGGAAGTTTTCCAGAGAGAACTTGCAGGAGTTATCACCTCCAGTGAGCAGGTACTTGGGTACCAGTAGTCTTAGCTTGCAGCAAAGCTTGTCCAGACAGCAGATCACCCCAAATGTTCCCCTGGTATGGTTGGGGGGAAAGAGCTTGCTTCTTTCTTTAAAGTCTTTATCTGCACCTCTATGGAAGAAGACTTTGCGGCAGGCTATAGCCCCTTTAAAGTTCCAGATGAAATCCTTATTCTGTGGCCTAACAATGATTCAACAGAGGGGCAGGCGCTTTTATTAGGTAATCTGCCACAGTGGATTGGTCCCCTTTTAGCCTTGTGCTCTAGCACCTTGAAAAGGCTCATGTGCTAGATGGAATTACCAATAATGATCTCAGACCCAAATAACTGGACAGACTCAAAGAATATGGCAAAGTACTACTTTATTATTAGCATACAAATAAAGTAGGGCAATCTGGCAAATAACAGGCAGTAATTCATGCACTCACACCCAAGTGTGATTATACACAGGTTTTATACCCCGATATGCGTCATCTATGACGTCATCCTACGTGGCAAACTAAAACCTATTGAAGGGAGGGATTGGTTAAGGGAACATATGTACCGATAGTATATATAAGTGTTAATAACTTCATTGGCTGCCCTTTATCTGATGGGCATGCCTTGAACCACCTCTTAATATGTATCATACTGATTATAGCGCAACAATGGCAGAGGGTTGGTCGTTGCAACATTGTATAGCATGTTGCTAGATAAACCCTCTGATTGGTTGACATGTTTTCCGAACTTTGGACTTTAGGCTCATTGACAGTACATAAGCTAAACTAAACTCAGGTGCCGCAAGCAATGTCAGACTACTCCCCTCTTTCCCAATTAGTCAATCATCTCTCATCAGTCAGGCTCCAAGTCAAGGCTTCTCCTTTGTAGTTGACCTCGAAGCCTGCTCTCTTTTTCTGGGACATTCAAGGGAGTTTAGGCACACAATTATCTTTGTTTGTGCTTAATGAATAGCCCTTGTTTTCAACTTTTGAATCACATGTGAGGAGACCACAAATGTGCCCATCTCAACCTTATTTTTACTGCTATTTGATTCAATTGAATTAGGTGCCATTACCCTTCTTGGCTTCTAGAGACTTGCTCACTATATCTTACATGGGGTCACCTCCCCGCATCTTTCCATCATGGCTGCTCTATCCATGTTATGTTTTCCTCTGCAGCAAGCTTTTATATGTCTCATCTACCTTGTGTTTCTGCGTATATACAGTTATTAATCAGCAGGTTATTATATCTTCTTTGCATATACGATTTCTTCATATTCAATTACACGTTTCTCTTGTTACTTCAGTTAAATCCTTATTCTTTGAGTATTTGCAGATTGTTTCAGTAAGTCTCAGTATCTTTCCTCTATGACGTCACTCGGCTCTTCTCAGTTTTCACCTGTAGCTTGCCCTATGATGTCCAATGGTGTATGCAGACATCCTTCCACCCTCTCAGTGTGAGGGTACATTTGATACGGTTGTCTGAGTGCCTTTCGTCTCTCATACACTCAATGCGGCATTAGGATGATATCTGGTGTCCCACATAGGGCTCTTCTCCTACTGTTCCAGTATTACAGAGATGAAGGGGCGGGAGCTAGAGATAACATGTCCACCTGCTCCTCTACAGCCTTCTGTAAGGGATGTAATTCTGACTTCTGTACTCAGAGTATTTTGCCTGGTGATGTCAGTCCCACAATGTTTTGTCTGCAGGAAAAGAGGTGGGGCACAGGGAATTTGGGAGCCATGGGGGATTCCAAGATTGGGGACTCTTGTGTGGACTGGTACTCCTCTCCTGCTACTCGAACTCTGACCTCTTCTCTGCCCTGCATCAAAGAGTCTCTAGTAATTACCAACCTGGTGTGAGTGCCCTTTGGCCTGGCAGAGCCTGTGCTTTGAGCACAGGCCTCTCCCTGTCGCCCTAGGAGCATATACCATCCTCCTGGAAGGTGACAGGTCTTTCCCAGAGAGAACAAATGCCTTTCACTGGGGTTTGAACCCATATGGTCTGTTTGGGAAAAACTCAGCCCCAGAAAGTGAATACATAGAAGTCCCTGATAGGAAGGTCACGAGAACCCAAGTGGACAATTAAATTACACCAAAAGCTTTTGGCCAGTAAAATTGTAAACTCCCAGATAACCGTGTCAAAACTAGGCACGGGCTATATTTAATATTTAATCTGCCATGAGTCCCTGGGATCACCCAGTTATATCATTTTGAATCATGACTGGCCACAGTTAAGGGCAGTCCCTGGCTGTTGTTCGGGCTCCCTCTGGCTGTGTGAAGCAATGCACGTGTTCCTGCTGAGAGATAACAGTGGGCAGCTTTAGCACAGTACGTCTTTGCAGCATGAAGCGTGTTGGAAAGTGAGTTGGATTATAAAAGCTCAACTTCTGTGGCAGAATTACTATAATCTCACAGATGGCATTATTTCACAGCATCTCATTTAGGGTGCACACTTTGTCCATGAGTCATGGTGGACACACAGTGTCTGGATCTGGGTGTGCACACAGTGTCAGCCAGGGAGCCTGCATTGTCTGTGAGTGGGCAAGCAGGGCGTGAGTTAGGGTGGCCTCACAAAGGTTGGGTCAGTGTGGGCATACAGCAGTTGATTCAGGGTGGCACCAACATGCCAGCAAGTCTTGATGGTCACATAAATAGTGTCAGGCAGCCATGGTGGGCACATAGTACTTATCAGTCAGACTAGTTGCACAGTGTCCGAGTTAAGGTGAGCACACAGTATCAATTCCTGGTGGTAGCTGCACGGCATCTGAGTTAGGGTGGGCACACGGCATCAGCAGCGTTCAGTCAAAGAGAGTGGGAGCACAATCTCTGAATGAGGGTGAGCAGAGTGTGCTCTTAGGGCAGGATGTAAATACAGGGCTTCTGGGAGGCGTCACATAATGAGTCAGTGCGCCTACGCAGTGCCAGTCGCTGGAGGAGCCCTTGGGAACAGTTAGTGGCACAGAGTGTCAATAATGGTAGGCACTCAAGGCACACAGTGTGTGAGTCAGTGTGGTAGAGGGCACTCAATGGCCCTCATTACGACCCTGGCGGATTTTTTCCGCCATCGACGGACTTTCCGGCCATGGCGCAAAGTCCCTTTACGCCATGGCGGATGGTGGACTTACCGCCCCATTCCGAGGTCGGCGGGGCGGTAAGTCCCCATTGACCCATTTACCCTTCCCCATTCCCATTTCGGCCCCATAGGGCTCAATGGGAGTGGGGAAGGAGTTAATTACGCCACCGTAAAATACGGTGGCGTAATTAACACCAAGGTCCCAGAGCGCCATGGATTTTTCCGCCCGCAAAAAGCGGGCGGAAAAATGACCATGGCGCTCCGGGAACTCGTAGTTGGCGGTAAGGGGTCCGCGCAGCTAACGCTGGCGCAGACCCCTTAGCGCCAGGGTCGTAATGAGGCCCAATGTCACTCAGTGAGGGGGCACTTGCCTGTTAGTTAGGGCCAGAAGACACTGCCAGTGAGTCAGTAGGGCACATCATGTTAGGGGGCAGAGACACAAACAATCTCATGGCAGTCAGAGAGTCTACGTTGGAGATGGGCACTGAACACTGGCAAAGCCTGTGTATGATATGAGGCACAAGGCACACCCTTATTGCCCCACAGCAAACCTGCTATTCTGGCCGCAGCTAAATCCACAGCTAAATTCAGATTGGTGCCTGACAACAGGTAGTGTACATGTGACACTTTGCTTCACAAAAAAACATATTAACCACTTCGGTGGAACTGCAAATGTTAAAACAGCCTCATTACGACCCAGGCGGTAAGGGGTTTACGGCGGCGTAAACAGCGCCGACCCTTACCGTCTGATTCCGAGGTCCCTTAGCGCCATGGAGGATTTAACACCTGCTTTTAGCAGGTGTTAAAATCCATGGCGCTAAGGGACCTTGTTGTTAATTACGCCACCGTAATTTACAGTGGCGTAATTAACGCCTTCCCCACTCCCATTATGCCCTATGGGGCAAAAATGGGAATGGGGAAGGGTAAATGGGGATTGGGGACTTACCGCCCTGCCAACCTCGGAATGGGGCGGTAAGTCCGCCAACCACCATGGCGTAAACGTAGTTTACGCCATGGTGGTAAAGGTACGACCCAGGCGGTAACTTACCGCCTGGGTCGTAATGAGGCCATCACAACAAGCGGCATGTCTGTGTCAGAAATGACTTTGAGCATGTGGCTTTATCAGAATCCCTTGGATCCATCAGACGAGGAGCTGTATTTGGGCCCAGGTTAAGGGATCACAGACGCTAATTTCTGACACACATGTGAGGTTATTGACAGGTCAGTGCAGGAAGGGGGGCAGATGGGCTCCCCCTGGAGTGTGACTAAATCTTAATTAGTAATGCAACGCGTTGGGCAGGATCAAAAGTTTTCCCATGCCAGTTGTGTTTGTGTGAGTGAGAGAGAAAGAGAGAGATAGCGAGAGAGAGGTAGAGAGGGAGAGAGAGAGAGGGAGAGAGAGAGAGAGAGGGAGCGATTAATATAGGGTGACTAAATACTCCCAAGCAGGACTTTTAATATCAACTAGAGCAAAAACTCCTTTGTTTTTAACACACTTACTTTCACGTCAATGCCAGTCTCATTCCGAGTCGGGCGGTCTGGTAAAAAAGTGCTGGTATCCAGGGATACCAGCACTTTACGCGCTTGCTGGTGAGGCACTTAGGCTAGTTCCAGCTAAATGCTGGAGATAAGCCAGGTGCCCTACCGGCCAAAAAAGCCCTCATTACCGGTAATGACAGAAAATCCCCTCATGGAGACCTGCTTTGCACTGTCTCACCGGAACTCGTAATCGGAGTGCCAGCAAGTCCCAAATGCCGGGTTCCTGGCAGTTCTACCGCCAGGATACCGACATGCTCGGAATGGGGCCTATCTGCAAAGGCAGCATTGGAAATAATCTGGGACCCCACAGGTTGTTTGGGGACGGGTGGGACAGCAGAGTAGTCCTACTTTTATGCTTATGCCGGGTCCCGGTTTTTACTTGTAAATCTGGTCACCCTGCTGCTAGCATGAGCCCACGTGTGTACAGCGCATGGCCCCTAATTCCGACTACACCACTGGCACTGAATATACAGTTTAAGATGGTGCGGTGCAGACACAGTGTCCGTGGTTCCCAGGGGCGCAATGTGTCCTGGGCCAGGGCGGGCTGTCTCAGATCTCCCGGGTGACACATGGCAGTGAATCAGTGCCCTGCTGCTAGGTGTGGGCAGCGCTCTGCAGTGTGTACACACGGGGACCTGCCCAGATTTCAATATTTACATAAAGCAGCCAGCTGTGACCTCTGAAACACATCACAGCTCTGAGTCTGCAGGGCCCGACACCGTTTGTCTTGAGGGCGGGAGGGGGTTGGGCGTGCGTGTGTATGCTTTGGGGGTTGTAGCGCAAGCATCAGTGTCAGGGTTCATCCTTCTTGTAGCACGGACACATTCCAAGAGGTACTGAGGGCCTGGACAATTCCTCAAGAAGCCCCGCCCCTCCTCAAGTTCGACGAGAAACAAAAAACCAAGAAGACGAGCTAGGAAGGGAGCGAGTGCCGGTTGGGGTTGGGGGGAGAGGGGGGTGGCTAGGAAGGGAGCGAGCCGTGGGTTTTAGAGAGACTGTGGAGAGAGAGAGACAGAGTGTGTATGTGAAAGTGGTAGATATAAAGAAAGGGACAGAGAGGGACAGAGAGGAGAGAGGGTGAGTGTGTGTTGGGGGTCGGTCGGGGCCCCCATGCGGTCCCGTAAACCCCCGCACTGCACAGACTCACACACACACACTGTCTTGGCAGTTCGGGCTTCCCGGTCGCTCTGCCGCGGCCGGGAACGCCCCGTTTATGCAGCACGCGGCGGCGTGCATCGTCACGCCTCCGCGTGCGTGTTACATCACGGGGCAGCGCCACACACCTCCTTTTTCGGGAGAACACAAAAAACTTTTAACACACACTGCCAGCCACACAAACACATAAACTGTTTTACTTAACAACACAACTTGCCCAAACCCCTTTATTGTCAACCACCCGGATCCCCTTACTCAGGTTGGTTAACCAACAGTCCCAAAATATAATCGCTGAGGTAAGCGGGTTTCCCTCGCCCACCCCTCTGGGGGTACCTGCCGCTCACCTCCGGCACGTGAAGTCTTTCAGCAGGCGTCGTCCGGGCAGGGGACGCAGGGGTGCTGGAGGGACCTCCTCCGTCCTCCGGTATCTCCACCAAGTCCGGTTCCAGCGGCGGTTCAGTTCTTGAGTCACCCAGTTTCTTGAAGAAGCTGACATTCCGGGTGACAGCGGACCTTCCGTCGGATGCCGTTACCATGGATCCCTTTACGGCCACCGCATCCAACAGCTCCGGCTCGTAAGGGAGCGACAGCTTTCCGTGGGGGTGTCGATTACGGATGAGGACTTCGTCCCCCGGTTCCAGCCGCTGGGGCCGGAGCCCTCTTTGCAGGTTTTCCTGCTCAATCCTCACCTGCCGGTCTGCCTCGACCTGTTGACTGTCAATCACCCCGGGTTCCTTCTCCCCGACCTCGGGTAGTAGGCCCCGGGGGCATCGCTTGAACAGGGCCTCTGCCGGAGCGACCCCCATGGATGAATGAGGGGTGTTGCGGTACACCCTTAGAAACTGATACAGGGCTCGCTGTAGTGACTGTCCTTGTCCCTGGGCGATTCTGAAAGTCTTGTTGAGTGTCCGCATCAGTCTCTCAGCATCTCCGTTTGCCCTGGTCCACAATGGGGATACCTTTCGGTGCTGGACCCCGCAGCTCTCCATGAGTTCCGCAAAACGCTCACTCTGGAACGGCGATCCGTTGTCTGAGCATAAGGTGTGGGGAAAACCATGAGCGGCGAACACCTTCTCCACAGCCATGACCATATGCTCGAAGGCCACCGATTCGACAAACTCCACCTCCGGATATCGTGAATATTCGTCCACGATTGCCAGAAAATGGGTGCCCACAGATGTCGACCCAAAGTCCGCATGGACGACCTCCCACGGCCGCGTGCCCCGGGGCATCGCTTCAATGGCGGGCCCTCGCTGTAATGGAGACACCGCCTGGCTCCATATGCATGCCGCCACAAAGTCATCGACCCTCCGCTCCAGTTCAGGAAACCAAACTTCAGACGCAGCCTGGCCTTAGTCTTGGTGGTGCCCTGGTGTCCATGGTGAGCCAGAGCGATCACGTCCTTTACCTTGGACTGGGGGACCACGACTCGGTCACCTCGCAGCAGCAGGCCAGACGCTGAGAATGAGAGTTCTTCCTTAACCTTCCACAGCTGCTCGAGTACGGTCCTGGCCTCCTGGGTCCGCCCCGCCAGGGATTCTAGGACAGACTTCCAGGAGCCGTGCCGCATGGAGTGCTGGAGGATCTTGAAGCACTCGTCCTCGGCAGCTGCCGCCTCCAGCTCTGAGAGAGGCATGGCATTCGGCGTGGCCGCCTCCACCACCATTCGGACGTGATCGTCGGCTTCCTCCTCGCAGGTGTCATACTCCTCTCCCCCACGCACTCCCGTATGTCGTAAGAGATAGTCTGCTGCGTTGTTGGCCCCTGGCCGATACACCAGTGTCACTCCGTATTCAAGAAGGGCGAGCATCCACCTCTCGATTCTGGCCGGTGGCTTGGAGGATGACCCTGCCAGAATGGGCAGCAGGGACTTGTGATCCGTCACCACCGTCACTGGACGCCCCAAGACGTAGAGCCGAAAGTGTCTGCAGCCCCAGAGGACCGCCAGAGCCTCACGCTCAATCTGCAAGTATCTTTGTTCAGTTTCAGAGAGCGCTTTACTGGCATAGGCCACTGGCCGGATGCTCCCGTCCCGGTCCAACTGTGTTAAGACGGCATCTAGACCAAATGGACTGGCGTCCACAACGATCTCCGATGTTAGCGCCGGATTGAAGAACGCCATGGTGTCCTCTGCTGCCAGGGCGCTTTTGATGTCTTCAAAGGCCGCCTGCTCAAGCGGGCCCCAGTGCCAGGCTGACTCCTTTTTCGTCAGAGCCCTGAGGGGTTCCGACCTTGAGGCAAGGTTCTGGATGAAGCGCCCACAGTATGTCACCATGCCAAGGAAACTCCTAATGTCAGACGCCGACTCTGGAGGCTGTGCCTTCTTAATGTCCTGGACTTTCCTTGGGTCTAGTGACACACCCCGTTCTTTAAAAACAAATCCGAAGAATTCGATGGGAAGGCGCAGGAACTCACACTTGTCCCTGTGGAGGGTGAGACCTAACGATTGCAGTCTCTCAAAGGTCTTCCCCAGCTTTCTCAGATGGTCCACCTCGGTCTTCACGAACACCAGAATATCATCGCTGATGTTTAAGACACCCTCAAGATCTGCGAGGGCACCCCGAATAATGTTCTGAAAAACCTCTGCAGCCGATGATACTCTGAAGCTGAGTCTCTTGTATCGGTAGAGCCCCCGGTGAGTGGTGAAAGTGGTGATATACCGAGACTCCGGATGGAGAACGACCTGGTGATATCCTGCTCGGAGATCTAATTTGGAGAAGAACCGAGCCCCTTGCACTTCCGCAATAATGTTATCGATGGTGGGGGTGAGATGCCGCTCCCTCTTAATGGCCTTGTTGGGGAGCCTCGTATCTACACAGATGCGGACAGAGTCAGGTTGCGTGGGCTTCCTAGCCACAACAATCGGGGACACCCAAGGAGTGGGGCCCTCCACCTTTTCAATAATGTCCAAATTCACCAGGTTGTCCAGCTCCTTATCTACCTGCTCCCTGAGATGGAACGGTACCCTCCGGTGTTTCAGGGCAACGGGCTGCACAGACTCGTCGATGTGTAACCGCACCGGGTCACCAGTCATCCTTCCAATGCCCTTGAAGAGGGCGGCATATTTATCGAGCAAGTCATTGATATCTTCGAGATACACAGAGTACGCAAAGCTGACAATTCCGAGGGCCTCCGCAGCCGCTCAGCTTAGCAGAGTGTTGTTGCTCACTGGCGTCACGTAGAACCGGGCTTTGATCTGCGAGCCCTCATGCTCCACCTTCGCTACGAAGGCACCGTCAAGTGGTATCGGTTCCAGTCCTCCAAACGCAAATATGTGGGCCCTCGGTGTGAGCAGCTTCGGGGGGGACTCAAGGGTATCGTAGTGCCCCCTGGCCATCACATTGACCGAGGCTCCCGTGTCCACCAGCACCGGGACTGGCGAATGATTGATCTCAACCACACACCTCGGCTGCCTTCTGTTCTTCCCTTTTAGGACCTCCACACTGGAGACAAAGAAAATGTTCTCTTCATCCTGCTCTCCCTCCTCCTCCTGGGCATCCTCCCCGCCCTGGTCCACCTGGGCCACATTCGGTGGGCGGTTCTGCCGAGGGACCCAAACTCGAGCCTGTCTGCTCGGTACCAACTCGGGCAGGGCAGCCCTGCATACTCTCGAAAAATGGTCAGGCAGGCCACACCTACCACATGTCTTTCCAGCTGCCGGACACTCCGTCGGGTGAGGGAGGTCGTATCCGCACTTCTGGCATGATTCCCCCGCTCTCCCTGCTCTGTCCCGGGGTCCCACCCCCGGTCTTCTCACTCCTCTACCACCACGCCACATAGCACACACCTCCTCAGACTTTACTGAGCGGGACCCCGCCTCCATCTTGGTTGCTCGAGCTTCCGCCACCTCATGACAGCGGCCCAGTTCCAGGATGCAGGGCAGAGTGATACCCGGCTCTCTCAGAACCTGCCTCCTGAGTTTGCCTGAGGAGCATGCCTGAATTAGCATTGTGAGAATCATGTCCTCCGCGTCTCCCCACGCACAGCCCTGGGAGAGGCGACGCAGGTGTCCATAAAAAGTGTCCAATGTTTCATCGTCCTTTTGCTTGGCCGACAGCATGACAAACCTCTCATAGTCCACGTTGGCAAGGGGCAGGAAGTGGGCCAGGAGTGCCGCCTTGGCTGCATCATAGCTGCCATCCCCCACAGGAAGCGACTCAAAAATTTCTTGGACCGATGGCCCAGCGGAGTACAGCATCGTAACCACCCTGCTGTCGTCATCCGTCACCTAAGCGGCCCGGAAGTACATGTCGAGATGACCAACCCACCTCCTCCACCTAGGCCCCATGCTGGACGGCGGGCCCGATGCATCAAATTCTGGGATGGGCTGCAGGGCTGCATGGGATCGTGCTTGGGCCATGATGGGAGGTCCTGGCTGGGCAACTGGCTGCACGCCCGGTGGCCCCTGAGGCGCAGGAGCTTGACCGCTTACTTGGGGTTGAGGGGGTAGCTGTGGAGCGGCCACTGGCTGTAGAGCTGGAATCACTGGAGCCTGAGGAGCTTGTTGTTGACCTCCCGCTTGGCCGCCATCCTGGGGAAGTGGTGCGGCTGCAGGGTGCCCACCGTCTTGCCCACCAGCGCCACTCATGGGCCTGAGTGGACAGGCACCCCCTGTCAGGCTCACTCCTGGATTCCGTCAATTTCACCCCTCTTCCCGGAGTGCCCCTTACACCCTCCTGCTCACCTGTAGTCTCCTCGTCCGATGCGAGTCCGAATCTCTTTATTCTCAATGCCTCCTCTCTGGAGTGCGGATGAGGTCTGCCTCGAGAGGAAGCCACCCTGCCCCTCTGACACGGGGCCAAGGGGGCCCCCGTACCGGGGCAGACCGATTAAGGGGAAAAAGCCGTTAGGCACAAAAAAACCCTTCCTTGATGAAGATGGCAGCAGGATACAAGGTGAGAACTGAGTAACTTGATCCAGCCGATAAGCAAAACCACAGTAAGTAGAGTAAGGCGACTGTTCCAGGGGGGAAACAATATTACAAAGCTGGGAAGGCCAATGAAATGGGCTGAGGGGGAAGGACGCAGGAGAACAGGGGAGAGAGAGAACGAGAGAGCCAAAGTAGAGCAGAGGCGAGCTGAGAGCGAATAGAAAGTCGGCCAGCAAACAGGAGAGAGAGCGGCAGAAGCCGCGAAGGAAAGGACTGAAGCGTACCAACCCGGAAGCCTAACGCGAAAAGGTTGCAACGCGCTTGCTTCCGGGTTGGCGCTTGTTAAAAGTACGTCGCCGGTCGGATGGCTGGAAGACTAGACCGCTGCCGAGGAAAGCGCGGGCGGCGTGACGGCTAGGTTAATGGCCGCTCCACCGCCAGCGTTTCCACAGCTGCCAGCGACCGCCGTGCGTGACAGTATAACCCCCTCCAGACCCGAACCCACCGGGTTTCCCTGGATGTGTCCGGTGAAAACGCTTGACAAGCCTAGGCGCATGTACATGCGACCTGGGCTCCCAGGAGTCCTCTGAACTGGGATAGTTCTTCCATGACACCAGGTATTCCAACCTACCCTTACGATATCTGGAATCTAAGATGGCAGATACCTCATATTCTTCAGGTATAGACTTGGGATTTCCCAATAACCCTGTAGTCTTCCTAACTGGGGTGCTTGGATCTACTGGGCAGAGAAGGGAGGAGTGAAAGACTGGGTGCACCCGATACATGGACTTGGGAAGTTGTAATTTGAAGGCCACTGGGTTAATCCTCTTGATTATCTTGAAGGGACCTATATATCGTGGCGTTAGTTTGGTCGGATGTACCCACCTAGGTAAGTATCTAGTAGATAACCAGACCCGATCGCCCTCCTTCCAGTCAGGACAGGGTAAACGAGTTCGATCAGATAGGTCTTTGTACCTGCGTCTAGCCGAAGCTAAACTCTGTAGAGCTGTAGTGTGGGCTGTAGTTATTAGATCAAGGGGTGGATTGAATGGTGGGTATATTAGTAGGTGAGGAAAAAACTGGGAGAATACTGCGAGGATGATAGCCATAAGAACAAAAAAAAGGGCTGAGTCCCGTTGCCGAGTGTACAGCATTATTATACGCAAATTCGGCGGTGGGCAGAAGGTTCACCCAATTATCCGTATTTTTATTGACATAACACCTAAGGTATTGCTCGAGAGTAGCATTAAGCCGCTCCGTTTGACCGTTGGTCTGGGGATGGAAGCCTGATGACAAAGCCCTCTCTATTCCTAACCGTTGACACAGGGCACCCCAGAATCGAGATGTATACTGACTACCCCGGTCAGAAATAATCTTGTCAGGAAGTCCGTGGAGCCTAAAAATGTCCCTGAGAAAAACATCGCCCATCTCGGTGGCTGACGGCACTCCCCGCAATGCGGAAAAATGGGATAGCTTGGTGAACGTGTCAATCGTAACCATGTGTAACGCTCACCTGGTTCCCTCGGAGGCGCGGGTCTTGACTGGGCGGAGATACCGTCTTCAAGGTTAGGCATAGGATTCGTTTGGCTCCCTGATTTGGCCCCCTTCTCACCGAAAGCTTGACCTGGAGGGTGAGGTGTCTGCAAGTGGAAAAATCAAGGGATTAGTGGCTGGAAGGTTGGGTGATGTCTCTATCCCCACACTCTTGCTCCCCGTGGTACTCGGTTGTTAGTTGTGCTCACCTTAAATAGGTGAATGCCGAGCTCTCCATCCTGCGTCTTGTGCAGGGGCGCTGGGTCCAGTTACTTCACTGGATATGAGTTCAGCCCTCTTGATTGCAGAAGGCAAGTAGAGAGCGATGACGCCGTTAACAGCACGAGCGTAACTTGTAAGTACCAGAGTCCCCTTAGATTGCTCTCTTTTTATGTCTTTTTCTGTGCAGGGTTGGACAGTGGAAGATGTTGGCGGAAGAATGCCGAAATTCGTGCAGGCTCGTAAGTAGAATGAATGCCACTGTTTTTCTAATGCGAGCCTTAATGTCCTTTCTGTTTCAGATGGAGGATGCTGAAGGCGCCGAAGAAAATGCCCCGGTTCGTGCCAGAGAGTGAACAGGAAGACGGAGCATATGAAGGCACGTAAGTAGAAAGGCCGCTCTAGGTCTGTTGAACGCCCCTTAATGTCACTCTTTTGCCTTTGCAGGTGACGGAGTGCGGCGCGTGCAGACTTCGAAGCGAACGTCACACAGGTAAGCCGTTCGGTAGCAAACGTTACTAACCAATGTTCTTTGTCTTTGCAGGCCCGATGACAGATGATGAATGCGGTAAGCACCTTGGAAGTTGCCGACGAATCGGGTAAGTAGAAGCGCTGACTTTATCTCTTGCTAACCAGTGTCTTTGTTGTTTTGCAGGAGCTGCTGAAGACTGAAGACTGGATTGCAGCAGGTAAATTTGAGTTCACAGGAGCCGGAGCAGAAGATTCCCTGGAGCTGACACGGTGAGCGTCCTGCTGCTGATGCAGAATAACGCGAAGCACGTGGCACCAATCGGGCGTGGTTTAAATAATGCACAGGAGTTCTGAGGTGTCTCCTTCCACAGCCTCGCCCGAGTAAGAAAAAAGTTCCAGCTTCCAGAAGAGTTCCTGTATCCAAGATCCAGGGAGTGGTGCCTGCCCCACCCAGAAGAAAAATAGTTCCTGCCAGAAGAGAATAAAGACATCATCTTGCTGGTAAGTAAGCAGCATGGTCTGCTGCAGGTAGGTCCACCCAAGCACCTTTATACTTGATATGAGCCCGGCGCTTCCTGTGCCGGGACCTGTCCACACTATGAGCCTGGCACCACCGGTGCCAGGACAAGGTCCAAAAGGTCCCTATTGGGACTTGCTGGTGCCTGTATTGGATGTTGTGAGCCTGCTTCCAAGGGCGTTTGGTTGATTCCGACTCCTTGGAGGCAATGGTCATGACAGCACCCCCCCTCAAGGCCCCTCCCAAGTTCATCTTTTCCAGGGGTTTTGGTTTGTTGGGAAAAGTTCGGTGAAACTTCTTGACCAGACGGGGTGCATGGACATGTTCCGACGGTTCCCAAGATCTTTCCTGGGGGCCATAACCTTTCCAGTCAATCAAATAGTATAGCTTTGACTTGGAAATCTTGGAGTCTAATATGTTTCGTATTTCGAACTCCTGTTCTCCGTCCACTAGAATAGGGTCTGGAGATTTCATCAAACGGGTTCCAGGTTGCATGGGTTTTAGAAGAGAAACGTGGAAAACTGGATGTACTTTCATATGGGCAGGTAGGCCTAATTTAACTGCCACTGGGTTTATTATGGCAGTGATTGTATAAGGTCCCAGGTATCGTGGATTGAAGGTACGAGATCCCTTTAGAGGTAAATGTTTGGTGGACAACCAGACTTGATCTCCCACTTGATATTGAGGGGCCTCCTTTCGATGCTGGTCTGCCCCTTTCTTGTATTGTTCTTTGGCCCGCTGAAGATGAGAAGTGGCTTCTTTAAAGGCTTGAGTGATTGTAGAGTGCAGATGATCTACAGCAGCTGTCCCAAGAGTCTGAGGTGGATCAAGATTTGAGGTGCGAGGGTGGATTCCATACGAAAGAAAAAAAGGAGTTTTTCCGGTTCCGGAATGGACTGAATTATTATAAGCGTATTCCGCAATCCAGAGAATGTCTTTCCAAGTGCCCTCCGATTGTTGCAACATGTAGCGCAGATACTGTTCCAGAGTTTGGTTGGTCCTCTCGGTTTGCCCGTCGGTCTGGGGATGATGGCTGGTTGAAAGCCTTACGTCAATTTGGGCTAAGCAACAACAACTCCGCCAGAAGTGGGAAATAAATTGATTTCCCCTATCTGAGATTAAAACTGAAGGAAAGCCGTGTAACCGAACGATGTTCTCGAGGAATTCCCGGGCTAGAATTGAAGCTGTGGGTAATCCTTTCAATAGGATAAAATGAGCCATTTTAGAGAATAGGTCCACAATTACTAAGATTGTATTAAATCCGGAGCATGGTGGTAGATCCGTGATGAAGTCCATGGAGAGAGTATGCCACGGGTGTGGAGGAATGTTTATTGGCTGTAAGAGGCCTGCTGGTCTCTCCTTCTGACTTTTGTTTTGAGCGCACACACCACAGGAATTTACAAAGTTCTTAATGTCCTTTCTCCAAGACGGCCACCAGAAATGTCTTTTTATCTTCTCCGACGTTTTGGCAATGCCGGGATGTCCTTCCATTAAGGAGTCATGGTAACACGAGATTACCTGCTTTTGTAAATCGGTACATGGCAGATATAATCTTCCTCGGAAGTACAGTAAGTTCTTATCCATTGTAAAATCTTTTCCCTTGAGTTGCCAATCTTGTACTTCAGCTGGAGTCACCAGTTTTTTTACCTTCTCTTCAATATCTTCAATGGATTGTGTGTTGATCACACCCAGGATTCTCTGTCCTGGAATTATTGGTACCGGTTCAGGGTTGGTCATGAGTTCATCTACTCCAATTCCGGAGAGGGCATCTGCTTTACCATTCTTATTGCCTGGTCGGTAAGTAATCACAAAGTCGAATTCGGCGAAAAATAGTGCCCAGCGAAGTTGTCTAGAGGATTGAGCTTTGGCTGATTTCAGGTACTGTAAATTACGATGATCCGTAATGACGGTGACTGTGTGCCGGGCTCCCAGGAGATAATGCCGCCAGGCTTTAAAGGCGGACTTAATAGCCAAAAGTTCTTTATCGGTAATGGTATAGTTGATTTCGGGAGCCGAAAATTTACGGGACCAAAATGCCACGGGATGTAACTGGTTTGTTTCTGGGTCCCTCTGCGAAAGCACTGCACCCATTGCGAGACTGGAGGCATCGGTCTCAACGATATAAGGAAGTTCCGGGCGGGGATGTTTTAAAACCGGAGCAGAGGTGAATTTAGTTTTGAGTTCCTGAAAGGCTTGTTCGGCCTCCGTAGACCACTCAAAACGTTTGTTTTTCCTGAGAAGGGCTGTAATGGGTTGGACTACTCGAGAGAAGTCAGGAATAAACCTACGATAAAAGTTGGCAAAGCCCAACATGCTTTGAACTCCTTTCACAGACGTTGGTGAGGGCCACTTAATGATAGCGTCCACTTTTCTTGAGTCCATGTGGACTCCGTTAGGTGACAGAATGAATCCCAAAAATTCGACCTCAGTAACATGAAAAACGCATTTCTCCAGCTTGGTAAAAAGTCTGTGTTGTCGGAGCCTCTCCAGTACTGCTGTGACATGTTTTCGATGATCTGCTTCTGAGGATGAGTAGACCAGGATATCATCAATATAGACTACTACACACACATCTATGAGTTCTCTGAGGACGTCATTCATAAAGTACTGAAAGGCGGCCGGTGCGTTGCATAATCCAAAGGGCATCACTTGATACTCGAACAGTCCATACTTAGTACGAAAAGCCGTCTTCCATTCATCGCCCTCTTTTATTCGTACCAAATGGTAAGCTCCTCTGAGGTCCAGCTTTGTGTAGATACAGGCACCTTTAACTTGGTCTAGTAATTCTGGGATCAATGGCAACGGGTATCTGTTCTTAATTGTAATCTGGTTCAGGGCACGATAATCTATACATGTTCTCAGGTCTCCCTCTTTTTTTGGAACAAAGAACAGAGCTGAAGAGGCTGGGGACTTTGAAGGGTGGATGAATCCATTAGCCAGGTACTGGTCCAAATACTGCCTCAGGTGGAGATTTTCCGGTTCTGTAAGGGCATAAATTCGACTGCACGGAGGGGTCGATCCCGGAATCAGGTCTATCTGACAGTCGTACGATCTGTGCGGAGCAGGGAATTAGCTTGATCTTTCCGGAAGACATCTTGAAATTCCTGGTATTCAGGAGGCAGTTGAGGACTCTCAGAGGTAGTTGCTGCCAGCTTGGTGGAGGGTTGAGGGTAACAGGTTGGAGCGCACTCTGGAAACCGGATTGTCTTTGCTCGCCAATCAATTTGAGGATTGTGTTTCTCCAACCAAGGGATTCCCAGGATAACCTGAAACTGCGGGGCCTTGATCACGTCAAACACGATCTTCTCTTGATGTCCATCTTGGCTTACCAACGTCACTTCCATGGTGGTGTGAGTTACTGGTCCGGAAGCTATTTCCGTACCGTCCACGGTGGTGATGACGTCTTTCACCGTCTTAGGACAAAGAGGTAGATTCATCCTGGCGGCCATTTCACAGTCCACATAATTGCAGATCGCACCACTATCAATGTATGCTTTAATGGCATGCATACGATTAGGTTGTTCTGGACTCACAAGGACCATGGGCATGACGAAGTGCGAGGTCAAAGAACTGGTTTTAACGCTCGGCAAGCGGACCTCTACACTTGTCGGGCGAGGTCGTTTTCCGACTCTGAACCTTCGGCACCCTTATCGGAAGCCCCCACTATCTTCTTCCTTGGTTTCACTGGGCAATCTCGAAGGAAGTGTCCCGAGTTTCCGCAATAGAGGCATAATTGCAATTGTCTTCTCCTTTCCCGTTCCTTTTGGGTTAGCGGTCCTTTCACAACCCCAATTTGCATGGGTTCCACAGAATCATTTCCTTTAGCGGAGCTCTGTGGTCTTGAAAAAACTTGAGTTTCAAATCTGGAACGATCGGCCTTCCGATTCTGTAGTCTGTGATCCAATTGAACCACCAGGTCGATATATGCGGAACAGTCTTGTGGAGGATACACCACCTGAGCCAGAACGTCTTTAAGTTCTCCACGCAGGCCTCTGTAGAATATCGTGATCCTCTTATCCTCAGGCCATCCGGTTTCAACCACTAGTCTGTTAAATGATGCAATGTAAGCCAGGAGATCTTGGTTACCCTGTCGTAGTGAAAGAAGTTCATTATCCAAAGCCTGTCCCTGAAAGTGTCTTGCGAATAATCTCTCCATACTAGCTTGGAAGTCTTGGAAGTTATGGAGAACAGGGTCATCCTGAGTCACTAAAGGAATAGACCAATCAGCAGCACTGCCACTAAGATATGAGAGCACGAAGGCCACCTTGGCCTGGTCCGTTGGAAAAGCAGCGGGTCTACATAAAAAATGCAGGCGACACTGATTGATGAACACAGCAAATCTTTTCGGATCACCTGAAAAACGCTCGGGCGGGGCCAAAGGTACATTTCCAGGTAGATTAATCTGCACCGGATTAGTTAGAATAGGTGAATGCCGAGCTCTCCATCCTGCGTCTTGTGCAGGGGCGCTGGGTCCAGTTACTTCACTGGATATGAGTTCAGCCCTCTTGATTGCAGAAGGCAAGTAGAGAGCGATGACGCCGTTAACAGCACGAGCGTAACTTGTAAGTACCAGAGTCCCCTTAGATTGCTCTCTTTTTATGTCTTTTTCTGTGCAGGGTTGGACAGTGGAAGATGTTGGCGGAAGAATGCCGAAATTCGTGGAGGCTCGTAAGTAGAATGAATGCCACTGTTTTTCTAATGCGAGCCTTAATGTCCTTTCTGTTTCAGATGGAGGATGCTGAAGGCGCCGAAGAAAATGCCCCGGTTCATACCAGAGAGTGAACAGGAAGACGGAGCATATGAAGGCACGTAAGTAGAAAGGCCGCTCTAGGTCTGTTGAATGCCCCTTAATGTCTCTCTTTTGCCTTTGCAGGTGACGGAGTGCGGCGCATGCAGACTTCGAAGCGAACGTCACACAGGTAAGCCGTTCGGTAGCAAACGTTACTAACCAATGTTCTTTGTCTTTGCAGGCCCGATGACAGATGATGAATGCGGTAAGCACCTTGGAAGTTGCCGACGAATCGGGTAAGTAGAAGCGCTGACTTTATCTCTTGCTAACCAGTGTCTTTGTTGTTTTGCAGGAGCTGCTGAAGACTGAAGACTGGATTTCAGCAGGTAAATTTGAGTTCACAGGAGCCGGAGCAGAAGATTCCCTGGAGCTGACACGGTGAGTGTCCTGCTGCTGATGCAGAATAACGCGAAGCACGTGGCACCAATCGGGCGTGGTTTAAATAGTGCACAGGAGTGCTGAGGTGTCTCCTTCCACAGCCTCGCCCGAGTAAGAAAAAAGTTCCAGCTTCCAGAAGAGTTCCTGTATCCAAGATCCAGGGAGTGGTGCCTGCCCCACCCAGAAGAAAAATAGTTCCTGCCAGAAGAGAATGAAGACATCATCTTGCTGGTAAGTAAGCAGCATGGTCTGCTGCAGGTAGGTCCACCCAAGCACCTTTATACTTGATATGAGCCCGGCGCTTCCTGTGCCGGGACCTGTCCACACTATGAGCCTGGCACCACCGGTGCCAGGACAAGGTCCAAAAGGTCCCTATTGGGACTTGCTGGTGCCTGTATTGGATGTTGTGAGCCTGCTTCCAAGGGCGTTTGGTTGATTCCGACTCCTTGGAGGCAGTGGTCATGACACCATGAGACAAGTCGACCCCTGGGATTTGGGCAGGTCCACTATAAAGTCAGTAGAGATTTGGGACCATGGTCGGCTTGGCAAGTCCGGCTGCAGAAGCAACCCGTAGGGTTTGTGGGTGGAGTTCTTATTCTGGGCGCACACAACACACGTTTACAGTGTTGCCTTACATCTCGGGAGAGTGAAGGCCAAAAAAAAGACTGAGAAATTAGCTCTAAGGTACCTCGGATTCCCCTGTAAGTCACCGGGTACTGTGGTTGCCAGATCAGGTTTGGTTACTGTCTTAATCTCTTGCAGAAACGAGGAAACTATCCCCACGATCTTGTTTCGGGGAAACATAGGGTGGCTAACGGAGGAAGAGTGATAGTCTGTAGACCGACTTCTAGACAGGGCGTCTGCCAAGTTGTTTTGGGTGCCAGGAATGTAGGTAATGGTAAAGTCATACTGGCTGAAGAAATGCGCCCAGCGAGCCTGCCTTGAATTGACACATTCCATATTACGGAGAATCTTCAGATTCTTATGGTCAGTACGTAATGTAAAAGGATGCGTTCCGCCTTGTAGCAGGTGTCTCCATTCTTCACAGGCCACTTTGAGAGCCAAAAGTTCCTTTTCGATAACAGAGTGGTTCGGTTGACTTGTGGAACGAGTCTTGGAAAGATATGCAATTGGATGTTCTTTGCCATCCTTCAGATGAAGGAGTACAGCACCTAAGGCGCTCGCAGAGGCGTCTGCCTCGACTATAAAAGGCTGGTCTTGATCTGGTTGAGATAGAATAGGAGCAGAACAGAATCTCCTTTTGAGATCGATAAAGGCTTGATCAGCTAGTTCCGACCAGAGAAAAGGTTTGGCGTCTTTTTTAAGTAGAGAGGTAATGGGCAGCACAATCTGCGAAAATTGGCTGATGAACTTCCTGTAGAAGTTGGCTAGACCTAGGAACCGTTGGACGTTTTTCAAAGAGGTGGGCGTGGGCCAGTCCAGGATGGCAGATACCTTCCTCGGGTCCATGGTGATGCCTTCCTGGGAAAGAATGTATCCCAAATATGGAACGGAAGACCTATTGAAGAGGCACTTCTTGGGTTTAACTAATAGATGTTGCGACTGTAAACGATGTAGAACCGTTTGGAGATGTAAGGTATGTTCAGAGGTGGACTTCGAAAAAACTAAGATGTCATCCAGGTATACTATGACACTGAGGTATAACAGATCAGAAAACAGGCGATCCATGAAACGCTGAAATATGGCAGGAGCGTTAACCAAGCCAAATGGCATCACTCGATACTCAAAAAGGCCAAACGGAGTCCGGAAAGCAGTCTTCCACTCGTCCCCATCCTTTATTCGGAGCAGGTGGTAGGCACTCCGGAGGTCTAACTTAGAGAAGGTGGTAGAACCCTGGACGGCTTCCAATATGTCTGTTATCAACGGCATTGGATAGCGGTCACGAACCGTGACCTTGTTCAGACCCCGATAGTCAATGCATGGCCTTAACTCAGAGGAATCTCTCTTAGGTATGAAGAATAGAGAGACTCCAGCCGGAGATTTAGAAGGACGAATGAGGCCGTTGGTCAAATGAGAATCCAAATAATTGCGAAGAGTCCTCTTCTCCAGTAGAGACAAAGAAAACATGCGGCTAAACGGAACCAGGGCATCTGGCACCAGCTCGATGGCACAGTCTTCCGGCCTATGTGGGGGTAGATCCAAGACAAGATTGTCTTTGAAGACTTCTGTGAATTCGGCCAACTCCGGGGGAACCTTACAAATCTCATTTACTCCTTCTTGTTGGGGAGTAAGGATTTGGACCAATTCTTCTGAGGAATGAACTGAACAATTCTGTTTACAGTATGAGGAGGTAAAGGCCATGGTGTTCTGCGCCCAATCGATGAGCGGATTATGCCTCCTCAGCCAGGGAATCCCAAGGATTACTGGGAAATGTGCTGCTCGAATCAAGTCGAATTGTAACTGTTCCGAATGCTGGAATGATACCGTGGAATGGGTAATAGGCCCCGACGAAAGCGGGGAACCATCTACTCCTTCTACCTTCTGGAATTCATCCCGTTTTAGCAGAGGGAGACCTTGTTGGTGTGCCCATATGGTATCCATAAATACCCCTGCGGCACCACAATCCACCAAGGCCATGGTGGTAAGTACTTCTGTCGGAGTTTCCAACTGGATAGGAACAGCCATGAGGCGAGAGTCCAACATGGTTGGGTGTGCAGCTACCGTCATAGTGACATAGGGACTAGCACTCTGACCTCGGTTACTCGTCCCCTTTAGTTCCGAGGTTGTTCGTTTCCCGACCGTTTAGGCGGAACTTCTGGACAGTTCCGAAGTAAGTGTGCGCCTGATCCACAATACATGCAGAGGCCAGCATCCCTCCGACGTCTTCTCTCTTCAGGTGTCAAGGGGGATCTAGCGGACCCCACTTGCATCGGTTCTTCCTTGTTACTGGAGTGAGGCAGGGAGGGCAATGAGTGGGCACTCGGTAGAAAGGGGCCAGGGGCTCTTTGCTTCTTCCTCTCCGCCTTGCGTTCACTGAGGCGATAGTCAATCTGGGTAACAATGGAGAATAAATCAGACAAGGTGGTGGGGCGGGCTATCCTTGCCAGTTCGTCCTTTATCTCCTCCTTCAAACCCCGGCGGAATATTGTGTACTGGGCCCGTTCTGGCCATCCAGCCTCTGAAGCCAAACGTTTAAAAGTGGAGATATAAGTCAGCAAACCACTGGAACCTTGATGCACATCCAAGAGTTCTTCCGCAGCAACATGTATTATCTCAGGCTGTTCAAAAGTCTGGGGCAGTAAGGCCAAAAAACCCCCGTAGTCTCTGATGATAGGATTATTGTTGGTCACTAGAGGGGCGGCCCAGGCTAAGGCATTCCCTGTTAAATTGGATATCATAAATCCCACCTTGGTGTGATCATTGAGAAACAACTGAGGTCTAAAGGCGAAATAAATGGAGCAGGCTTCCAAAAATTCCTTGAGGCGCTTCGGAGTTCCGTCGAACTTGCCCGAGGCTAGGGCCATAGGAGGTAAGTCGGAATCCCTAGTTTCCCGAGTAGAGACCATCTGTCTCAAGACTGCATTATCGGCCTTCACGTTTGTAATTCTACGTTCATGGCCTGGACTGCGGCCACTAGTTCTTGTATTTGTTCTGGGGTGGCCATTTTCCCTTCTAGGCGTTGCAAACTGTCAGGCTCACTCCTGGATTCCGTCAATTTCACCCCTCTTCCCGGAGTGTCCCTTACACACTCCTGCTTACCTGTAGTCTCCTCGTCCGATGCGAGTCCGAATCTCTTTATTCTCAATGCCTCCTCTCTGGAGTGTGGATGAGGTCTGCCTCGAGAGGAAGCCACCCTGCCCCTCTGACACGGGGCCAAGGGGGCCCCCGTACCGGGGCAGACCGATTAAGGGGAAAAAGCCGTTAGGCACAAAAAACCCCTTCCTTGATGAAGATGGCAGCAGGATACAAGGTGAGAACTGAGTAACTTGATCCAGCCGATAAGCAAAACCACAGTAAGTAGAGTAAGGCGACTGTTCCAGGGGGGAAACAATATTACAAAGCTGGGAAGGCCAATGAAATGGGCTGAGGGGGAAGGACCCAGGAGAACAGGGGAGAGAGAGAACGAGAGAGCCAAAGTAGAGCAGAGGCGAGCTGAGAGCGAATAGAAAGTCGGCCAGCAAACAGGAGAGAGAGCGGCAGAAGCCGCGAAGGAAAGGACTGAAGCGTACCAACCCGGAAGCCTAACGCGAAAAGGTTGCAACGCGCTTGCTTCCGGGTTGGCGCTCGTTAAAAGTACGTCGCCGGTCGGATGGCTGGAAGACTAGACCGCTGCCGAGGAAAGCGCGGGCGGCGTGACGGCTAGGTTAATGGCCGCTCCACCGCCAGCGCATTTCCACAGCTGCCAGCGACCGCCGTGCGTGACACCCCCACACTAGGACCTGGGGGCCGCAACTCAGTCACCCACCACACACCTGGATACCCCTTCCACAGGCGCAGTGACAGTCCGGCCTGGGGAGGGGATGGTGGAATTTTGCCTTCGGCTTTGACTAATTAGAAAGAAGATGACTGCCCACTTGAGGATCCGCCACTGCAGTACTCCGCCTCTGATGAAGAGGACGAAGAAGAGGCCACAGCAGCCTGATGATGAAGAGGATGAAGAAGCAAAGTGCCCCTCCACTGCAGCAACACCAGTGGTGTAAAAGTTCAAAAAATTGGCTGAAGAACAGAAGAAGAAAGAAGAAGAAAAAAAAATCTGGGCTAGGAGGCAGGCCCTGCCATTTTAGCCCTTCTCCTTGCTCTCACTCAACGTAGGAGGCCCAAATGTGAAGTAAAAATCAAAAATTGGGCATGTATATGCAGGTTAGACTGCCTGCAAGCAGTGTGTCCATAAATTAGACCTGGATCACCTTCCCCATCTAAACCGGAGCTTGGAGAAGTTCCACGGTCGTGTTGACAAAATGGCCGCCAGCCGCGTGTGCGATCCGCAGCCACGGCGTGAAACGAAATGTCGCCCGTTCCGTTTCCATGTAGAAAAATTATGACATTGATCACCGCCGGGCCCGGGCATCCGCATCCACTCGTCGCCACTGTTGGGGGTCGGTTGGGGCCCCCATGCGGTCCCGTAAGCCCCCGCACTGCACAGACTCACACACACACACGTCTTGGCAGTTCGGGCGTCCCGATCGCTCTGCCGCGGCCGGGAACGCCCCATTTATTTATGCAGCATGCGGCGGCGTGCAACGTCACGCCGCCGTGTGCGTGTTACATCACGGGGCAGCGCCACAGTGTGTATGTTTGTGAGAGGAATACATTAATATGTTCTGTTACATTATTGACATATATAAAGCGCAACATACACCCATGTTCAACATTGCAGTAAAACATACCTACAACAGATACAGCAACATAGCAACAGATTCTAGAAAAGACGTGTTTTTAATAACCGACGGAAATGGGCGTGGTCCTCTGTCACAAGGCAGTTATTCCATAGAATTACCGCTGTGACAGAAAAATCCTAGACCGGCAGAACCCTGGAACCGACAGAAGAAGTGCATCCTGAGAACGCAAAGCCCAGGCGGGCAAGTAGAGACAGAATGTAGCTTGAGTATATTCTGGCTCTAGGCGATGAAAAGCCTGATGTGCCAGACAGAGAGACTTGAATGTTATCCGGCTCTGCACAGGCAGCCAATGGAGCTGACGCAAAAGAGGGGAAACAGGATCTCCATAAGAAGACTGGGTAACAACCCTGGCTGCCCGATTCTGAAGAACCTGAAGGCGCCTGATCACATACGCAGGCTGTGCAAGATAGAGTTGCAATAGTCTAAATCGCCAAAAATCAGAGAAGCAACCAGCAGAGCCTGCATAGATTCCCATAGGAAAGGGAGAACCTTGCGAAGCACTTTCAATTTAAAGTGACCAGGTTGGCAAGTGGCATTAACCTGAGGTTCCACTGACAGGGATCCGGTGATCTTGAAGCCAAGATCCCTGATTATGGAAACAAGCTTAGGAAGAGGGCCTAGCAAGGAAGGCCAACACGCAGAGGAGCAATAAGAAATAGCGGAGGGAGGGCCCATTATAAGCACCACTGTCTTGTCCCCAATAAGTTTAAGCCAATTATTGCTCATTCATCTACCAACGGACTCCGGGCACATCCTAAGCTGAGACGTCATGCTCTGATGACGGAGGTCTAGCCTGACAATGGTCTGTGTGTCATCAGCGTAGAAATAGCATTGGAAGCCATATGATTGAATGAGCTTGGCAAGTGGTTGGACATAGACGTTAAACAGAATGGGGGAATGGGGTAAAGAGCAAAACCCTGAGGGACACCACAAGTCAGTGCAATCACGGATGAATGGTAAGGAACCAAACAAAGCATCTGGACACGTTCTGAACAAAAAGTCTGAAACCAGGACAGCACTGAGCCGGCAAGACATGCCTGCGCGAAAAGATCGAGAAAGGCGGAATACTCGATTGTATCAAAGGCAGTAGACAGGTCCAGCAGGATCAGTATGCCAGTAATATATACATAAAGAGAGAGAGAAGGTGAGTAAAGAGAGTGAAAACTTAGAAGACAGAAAGAGGGGACATATGAAAAGGAGAGTGAGGGACAGAAAGTAAGAGAGAGAAAGGAAATGGAAGACAGAGAGTGAGGGAGTGTTGGGCTGGCCCATGGGGAATTGGGGCAATGTGCAAAGGGCTGGCCTGACAATCCAGTATGGGAAACTTTTCTGTACCAATTTGGGGCACATTAATGATATAGTGCACTGCACCACTAGTAACCTGGCACACTATTACCCGACATGTGTGCTTTAAATTGCACCATTTCCAACACATTCTCCCCAGTAAATGTACCCCGATATACTACTCAAACAGTTTATCATGAAAAGTCCCACATTGCTCATTGTGAATGCAAAACATTTTATTGTGGTGCCCGTGGCCTTTTTGCCCCAGTCAGACCCTTGAGAGACGAAGATGAGAGAGATTAACTCCAAGTGAGACAGACAGAGAAACAGACAGATACAAACAAAGCAGAGGGGAAGAGGAAGAGAGCTCCATGAAAATAGTAGCACTCTGGCATGCAGCAAGAACGCTTGCAGGCACCATCTCTCCATGGTCAGGACCGCCACTTGATTTTTTTCACCTTATCAGACCAGGTGAAACTTTTACGGTTCTAGACTTAAATGATCCTTTACTGGTAGAGCCCCAACCAGTGGCTTCTTTTGAACATGTGTCTTCTTTTTCCATTCTATCTTTCTTTAACCACACTCTGTTTTTTTCACATAGGGCCTCATTATGAGTGTGGCGGTCTGGAAACACTGGGTGCCGGTAACCGCACCGCTGCACTCCGAGTGTGCCTGCCGGGAGCCGCTGCACCCAACAGGTCTGACCCTGCTGGGCGCAGCGGGCCCTGTAGGCAGACTGATCACGGAAGCAGTGCCACCATTAGTCCTGTGAACCCATTCCTGTGGAGTCCTATGAGACAACACAGGAATGGAGATTAACATTTTACGGCACCTAGCTTCCCGGTCCGCCGGGACTTGTAATGTCCCAGTGGCACTGGGGAGCCAAGTGCAGTAAAATATTACGAGTCTGGCGGCAATCCACCGGAAGCACTGGCAGGGTTACCACCAGACTCGTAATGAGACCCTAGTCATTTAAACATTTAAAGCAACACTGCTTTTCTTGACTTGACAGTATCATTGGGCCCGATTAATGGAATATTTGCACGGTTCAAAGTGACTTTGCACTGCTGAAAGGTGACTTTGCACTATCGATACAAACCCTGATTCATGGAACTGTGCAAAGTGTATTTTTGCAGTCCAAAGTCAGTGCAAGAGGTCATTTTTGCAGTACAAATGACTTTGCACTGACTTTGTACTGCAAAAATACACTTTGCACAGTTCCGTGAATCAGGGTTTGTGTCGGCAGTGCAAAGTCACTTTTCAGCAGTGCAAAGTCACTTTGAACCGTGCCCTGTATGGATAAAGATATGTTTATTTCATGTCTTTCATATTGCTTGACCACGTCATCCTGATTCGAAGGCATGGCCCGGAAGCTCCCATTGTATATGTTGCTCTTTTCTTCATTGTTGGTGGTTGTTGCTGACGCCAGTAGGGGCACCACGGGCCATTTCCACCTGAGGCCTCAGGGACTCATCACAAGTTGGGCTGTATCCCGGCTGTAATACAGTTCGACTGTAATAGCCCTTGCACCGACCGGTCCAGCAGTATTACCGCCGAATCACGGGTTGGGTGTTAACGGTAAATCCCCATTCCCCATTGGGTCCATTGGATTCAATGGGGCATTGTCAACGCTAATTATGCGGGCTAATACAGCTGGCGGTAATACAGCCGAAAAGAGGGGATTTTCACCTCCAGAAAAAGGCTTGTGATAGGGCCAGCCTAAACCGTTATCACCGCATTTAAGGGCTAAAGCCCAACTCGCGATGAGGCCCTGTTTTACCAGGGTGATGGCTGCGTCCCACATTTGATACTTTATAAGATTAAAAATTGTACTGAAGCAATGCCTGGGATTTTGAGGGCGGTTGATGATGGAATGCCATATGGCATCTACGAGTTCGTAAGGCGGCTCTACAGAGACCCCCTAACCTTGGCTACATGCTGATTGAGTGTATAGTTGTATTAGTATTACTGGAATTTTTATTTCTGTAATATTTTTCATAGAGCATTTCAATTGGTTGCGTTCTTGTATTTTTTTTTTGTTGTTGTTGTGTTTTGTTGTTTTATGATAATAATGTAGAAATCGGAATAAAGTGTTGCCCTGGTATCCCACACACACATCAGCCAATGAAACCGCTGTAGGATATGAAGTACTTTTTCTGCCAATTTGATCGTATGAGTGAGAAATCCGGTACTCATCCATGACTCAAGACCACCCAGATGTTACTGAGAAAAAAAACACCCGTGGACCCTCTTCAACGGCAGCTCTGCAACAGCTAAAGCATACAATGTATCCATAGAAGCTCCCCGTATAATGGGCGCAGAGCTGCGGGGCATCTCAAGGGCCCTATTCTTTCAGGACGACAAACTGGTGTATGATGATGATTCTGAGGATTACCACGATACCGATCCTCCAGAAAATCGAGTCAAGCGGCATGGCACCGCCAGAAGAGAAGTTCAAATTCCTGCAGGAAAAGGGTGGAATGCCTGGGATCAGAACTCTCTGCTGGAATGTCCCTGCTGTCTACCCTTCAGGGTGCTCCAGCTCCAACCAACAAAGAGCAACTTTGATTGTGCATGGATCTCGATGAATATTATGCAATGTTTGAACACAACTAAAAGACAGAACCTGTGAGAGTGATCCTGACGAGAGATGCCTCTTACCTATGGACATTGGGCCTCATTCCGAGTTTGGAGGTAAGCATGGTGCTATTTGCACCAGGGCTGCCTCCAAAACCGGTTCCGACTCCGACCTTGTTCAATGGGGATTTACCGGTCTAGTCCGACTTTTGCGGGACCGGTAAGTCCCCGTTGAAAAAGCCAATCCCCATTCCCATTTGAGCCCCCATAGGGCTCAATCGGAATGGGGAGGGGCTAATAAAGGTACTGCAATTTGCAGTACCGTTATTTGCTCCCTAGTCCCTTTGCGGCTACCGCTAAGGTCGCCTGGTAAAACCAGGCGCCCATAGCGGGACCCGTAAAGGGACCTCGGAATAGGGCGCAAAGGGATTACCAGGAACCGTTGCCCTTAACGGTGCCCGGTATCCCTTTGCGCCAGGGTCGGAATGATGCCCATTGACTACCAGATATCAGTCAACATGATTGTTCTTTCTGAAATTGGACCAGATATTTTCGACACAGCGCATCCTCTATGTCACAATTATACAGGGTAGGTTATTTGGTATTTCCAGCCACATCATTTGTTTTTTGTCAATCAGGCATGCACTTATTGCCTTTTATAAATCCTTCTTTACAAGGTTAGGCCAGACAATACAGACTGAATGGTAAGCTTTCAAACAATGAATACATTGATTAGGTTAAGTGTTTACACCTTTCACCGGGTATTGGTCCTTTGGCGTTCTAAATTTCCTCTCTTTTTTCTCGAGTATCCATTTAAGGTTTTCTTTGGTGCCGTGAGGACTAACACACTTTTTGATATCTATCTTCTGGCAGAACTAGGCTGGGTTTGGCAAATGGGGAGGCATACCCCTTATCACATTAGCAAGATGCTGTTATCATGGGTGACTCACCGACTAACCTCAGAGATGCATTCAAGAACCTCTAATATCAATTTCTTGTTTTCTGTTTTGCGCTTGCCCGCTTCTTTGATACCCTTCTTCTGACAATTGCCAATTGGTATGTATTTTGAATGATTTTGGTGTTTTTTCATGATTCATATATTTTATCTTACAAATGAGTGTAAATCACTTTATAAATGTTTTGATACTGTTTTATCACATTGTTTTGTGGCACTGATATGGTCTGATGGATCAGCCTTGAGGACGACCCAGTGGCGGTCGAAACACGTGTCGGCTGAAAAACTTGGACATTGAAGTTATTAAAACTTCTCTGTAAACTTGTATCTCTGTGACAAATATACTCAATTCATTACTTAAATACTCACAATACTTCCACCAACCAGTAGGGTAGAGCGCTGATATCCATGGCCCGACTCCTTCCTTTTCACAGTGTAATACACATAATAGGCCTGTATGGGTGGTCTATGGGTCTTGGTACACACGGCCTCCCACTTCACTCATTAATGTTTGGGCCCAATCGCCGCGCCTTCCACACAAACACCAAACCCGTATGTACTTTTTCTTCCGTGAAAGGGCACCACGGCCATAAGGGAGTGGGTGAAGGCAGAGACATGATACAAAGTGGTACGCTGGTCCATCCCCTTGTAATGGGAACATTGTAGTGCCAGCGGGACATTCAGATTACCGACTGGTCCCTAGGCTGCCCACTAGGTCCCTGGCCCATTCAATCAATTCAATCTTCATTCTATTAGTTGTCCCACTGGGAAAAGACTCTGTACATGTCTCTTCATCGGGGAAACAGGCACACTAGGCTGAATCCTGTTCCAGCAACGTGGCAGCTTGAGACGTCACTCGATTGGACTGGTCTTCTGTGTTATGTCAAAAGGGACCAAAGTACCTGGAGACACATTTTGTAGGTGTGAACCCACACAGAAGACATTTTGACACCAGCCGGGGCTTATCCCCTACTTCATACTTGGGTTCCTGCCAACGGTGTTGATCTGCGGCTTCTTTCATTTGCTGTTGGAAGCCTCTCAGAACGTCTAGTGCGCTCTCGTGACCTTGTTGTATGTGTCAAAAATGGGATTGGGCAGACGGCACATCACTGTCCATCTTGATGTCCATGGAAAACACTTGAAGGTTTTATCCATAGGTGTAATAGAACTACAGGGACTGTTGCTGCATGGAAATTCAGCTTCTATCCCAATCAGGGTGTTTAGGAGGGGTACAAATCCTTCTGTGTCCACCCTGAGTAAGCCGATCAGGACTGTGATCATTAAGGCGTATAAACTAGCAACTATCCTGCCTCCCATTATCATTCAGGCATGTCACCTGGGCCAGAAGCCTCCCCCTGGGCAGAGGCTCGGATGGTTACAAGGATCTCCCTGGCCACGTCTGCATCCCATTACATGGGATGACTGAGAATTGACAAAGAACCATTATTGGGTTGTACCGTTTAGCAACATTAACAAGGACATTCTTGATTTGGTCCCATCCGAACATTCGTAATGAGTGCGCGTGCAAGTTGAACTTAGCGTGTTGCCTTTTTGCACCTTGATTGTACTGCGCCCCTGAGATGTGGCTTTGGTATTTCAAATGCGAGGACTATGCTGTGGGACAACGCGAGGAGGCAATGCCTTGATTAGGTTTGCTTATCCTCATTATGCTGCGGGTTGTAGCCTGGCTGACCACCGTGATGCTGCAGCCATGATATTCTCTTTGTTTTCGGGAGGAGTGGATTCAATGACTCTCTACTTCCTGGTCAAGGGGGCCAGGGGGGAGCCACGAGGTGGACCCTCATTGGACCCAAAGAAGGGGAAACAGCTTTTGAAAAGAATTGGGTCTGTGTCAGAGGACCCTCGCCTCGGCCTCAACGCAATGAGGAATACCTTGCGTAATCAAGGGATCTGAAAGGGTAACGGGCCACCAACCTGCAAACACTTACATTCTCAGCAGTAGAGCATACCCTCGTGATCAGGGAAAAAAGCACCTGTCTCTACAGTTGATTGTATTTGATTTAGTTGGTGTTTTGTATAGTGCCAAATCACAGCATAAATCGTTTGACCATGCAAGGAGAAAATAAGATCACAGCATTCACAACCCTATTTAGGAACATATAAATTGGACAATAAACATTAAAATAAACCACTGTAAGTGCGTCATAGCACCTTAAATAGAAGTATGGGGGTGCCTGTAGGAAGTGATATTGTTGTATTGTGCCTGTCTGAGGTGAGGTAGCTTGAGATGTCATGTGGAATGCTCATGTGTGGATGATGGAATATTCTGAGTGAGTGTTCTGTGTAGAGGCGGTTACAGCTGGCTGGCCCTGGGTGATGGGAGCCGGTGTTGTCACAGCTTATGTTCTTTATGTCTTCATGTGGATATGTAACTAAGAACTTGGAAATAAACTTACCTGAAGAAATCTTAAAGAGCCTGGAACCTGCTGTTTAACAGATATTGCAGCCAAGTAAATGCAAATCAAGTGAGAGCTTGAGCTGAGGTGGCTAAGTATCTCTGTGAGTTTGCTCCTGGTGTCTGGGAAGGCTGCTGTGAACAAGGTTGACTTAAGGGCACGTTTGAATCTTTTGTTGTTCAGTTTCATTCTAATGGAAGCTGGCTAGTCGTTCCATAGTTTGGTAGTGAAGGCAGGAATGGGTTTGGCACCTGGGCATACTAAACACGGCTAACCAAGGACAGTTCCAGATCTCCCACCATCTCCATTGGAACATTCCATGCCCTCTCCTCAGGAGAACAGTCACCAGAGGTACCCTCGGAAAATACACCAGGCTTGCATTCGCCTGAAGGCTCAAATCGGTATTTAAAGATGGCCAACACAAACTAAATGGTTTTCATCAATGGGCAACCTGCTCTGCAGCCACAAAGCAGCACCATGCCTGCCGATTGGCTGGTGCCTCACTCAATGGGACTGGAGCCCCAGAGCTGGAAGGTGGAGGTGGAGACGGCATCAACCAAAATGCAGCAGTCTAAGGCTAATTACTACCTGTCTTGGCACCATTCCATGCCCTATGCTCAGGAGAGCAGTCACCAGAAGTATCCCCGGAAAGAACACCAGGCCTGCATTCGCCTGAATACTCGAGTCAGCATTTAAAGATGGCCGAAACAAACTAAATGGATTTCCTCAATGGGCTACCTGCCCTGCAGCCACACAGCAGCACCAGGTCTGCTGATTGGCTGGTGCCTCATTCAATGGGATCGGAGCCCCAGAGCCAGAAGGCAGAGGTGGAACTGGCATCAACCAAAGGCAGCAGCCTAAGGCTACTACCTGTCCTGGCTGGACCTGGATGCTGACGCCCCCCTCCATGCCTTTGCCGCCACTCCAGCCCAAATTGGACCACCCGCATAGCTTGTTCACTGGACCTCACACTTTACCGCGGCATCAAGGTAACATGCATTTGTGCTGTTCGCGCTCTGATTGCTCTCTTAAATTGTATTCCCCAAGTGAATAACGAAGAGATAACTTTGTTATCCACGCCCCCCACCATCAACACCCTTCCTCCCTTCCCTCTGCCATATTGCCCCGCCCGCTAATATTCACCAAACAGAGCGCCTTGGGCACTCAGAGCTGCACTGCCCAACTTTGCAGAGTAATACACAAAAATCACGCTCAGTGACTAACCGCAAGCACCCCTGCCTACCCCAGACTTTAGCACATATAGTCAGAAATCCATTGTCTACATCCACAAGAACTCCTACCACTAGATCCATTAAGAGCATGCCCGAACTATCCCGGATCACTTCCAGGCTATCTCCCGCCAGCTCCAACAATAAAGATAAGCCACCACAGGGCATCCCAGGCCTCAAGTACTACAACCTTGGCACACAACTACCGGCTCTCAGAGCAACAGCCCTGACCACCACCCATCACGCACTTCCCACACCTAGCAGCCGTCCATTATCATATGAGCACACTGGCAGCCACCCCAGGGACACAGCCACCCCACCTGGCACAACCACTACGATGCATCAGGACCTTTGTCTCAGCCCTCGGCCTCTAGTACCGCAGGACCTAGCTCTCCATTGCCACGCTATCCCTCAACCTTCACTCCCTCAAACTATTGCCAGAAGAAATATTCGCCTAGGAGCAAGGACAGCAAGGCCACGTAGAGCCAGTTCTAGGCTGCTAGCCACCCCTAACCTACTGTTCTGAGAAACATTCGCCTATGTGCAAGGACAGCAAAACCCCCAAACCCACATCAAAGCAGCCACCCACTGTCTCCACAAACCGACAGAGCCCATGGTCCAACAAAAGAATTCCACTAAGGCCCCATCTGGCATTCATAACAGGAACGCACCCATCCTGCAACTACAATGCGCTCTAATCAACGCAAGATCCATCCCGGTACAAGCCCTAGACATACACGATCTCATCACTACCTTAGACCTCAACATTCTAGAAACCTCAGAAATTTGGTTACATGCTGCCTCTGGGCCAGCCCTCTCTGTTGCCCTCCCTCGGGAATACCCCATATTCCGCTCTGACACAGCCAATTCCAAAGATGGCAGAGAAGCACTGATAGCAAAAAACATACTCACCATTAGAGAACTGAACCCCACCTTGTCCGACAACTGTGACATACTTTCAGCTAAACTGACCCTCTCAGAATCTGACAACATCAACCTTCACATTATTTACCGTCCCCCAGGCCCAGTCCTGTCCTTTGAGGAGACCCTCCTACACACTCTGGGCACCCACATTAAACCCTTTGGGAGACTTCAACCTAGGATGCAACGATACTAGTAGCGACCCAGCAGCCGTATCTCTCACCAACTCGCTTACTGCTCTCAATGCATTAACACCCCTGCACCCAACAAAGGTTGCATCCTAGACTGGATTGCGGATCTGAACTGTCGGGTGGCTATCCACTCCAATTCCCATTGCCCATGGTCTGACCACAACATAGTACACTTCTCTATCTCACTTACTAGGCACACCTCACCTACTACTATCCCTCTGCCTCCTACACTTGCACATAGCTCCAGAAACCTCACCAAGGAACGTATTGCCCTGTATTCAGCTCACTCTTACCTGAGCCCCCCTTTGACAGAGACCACAATTCACTTGCTATCCTGTACAACAAAATCCTCACCACAGCGGTTGACACAATTGCCCCGCTTAAGCCCTGTACACTCAAACCTTCTGCACATAGAAACTAATGGTTCACTCCATAACTTCAAACACTCTGTTCTTCTAAACGGTTAGCTAAAACCAATTGGAAGAAGTGACCGTCAGACGCTAATAAGCTAATATTTACGTTAGCCGCCAAACACTACAAAAAGGCAATCGTTTCGGCTAAATCCTCCACCTACAATGCCCGCATTGCCAATGCCAAATCTAACACTAGAGAAATCTTCACCATTCTCAGGGAACTACAGAACCCTACCAACTCCCTGACACCATATCCAAAGATGCCTCATGGTGCACCAACATTCAAAATGCCATGCTCACCAAAATAGACTCCTGGCACAGAAAAATCCAAACTATCCCTGTTAAAACCCTCTCTCGCACCCACTACACCCTTCACTGGGAACCCTCAAGATCCTCCTTTGTTCTACTTTACCAATGTCTCTGAGATGGAGGTTAAAGCCAACATAAAAGGTCTGAAACCATCCCGTTGCAATGGAACCACCCTCATCAAAGATTGCTCCAACATCCTAGCACCTCTTATTACCGCCTTCATCAATGCATCCTTCTTCACCGTCCCGTTCTTGCTAAAGATTTTGGACAGAGCAGCCTACCTGCAAATCCAGCCACACCTAGAAGCTTAGCCCATCTTAGGCATGCACCAGTCAGGGTTCCGTCCAGGCCACGGAACTGAATCAGCATGACTCGACCTAAAGATTCAGATTGACGAAATCAGAGATGAAGACAAACCAGCCCTGCTGCTACTCCTCGATCTATCACCAGCATTTGACCCGGTGGATCATAAAATCTTGGGTCGCCATCTATCTACCTCGGCTAACTTCTCCCTTGTGGCCTCAACTTGGATTACCTCCTTCCTATGGGACAGATCCATGAGAGTATTCTCAGAAAACGCCAGCGACCCCACCCCCATTCCCATCACCTGCATTGTACCCAAGGATCCTGCATTTCCCCAACACTGTACAATATATTCACAATCCCACTATTTGCACTACTAGACTCGATTGGCATATCCTACACAAACTATGTTGCCGACACTCATTTTCTCCTCCCTCTCTCTTGCAACTACCACAAGGACTCTTCCACCCTAAATTCTGTCTACACGACCATCCAGGCCCGGATGGCCACACACCGTCTATGCCTGAATGACGAAAAGACGGAAATACTGCTGATGAAACCCACAACAATGATCAAAAGACTCAATCCACAATACTCCTCCTTTAAGATTGATGGCATCCTGATTCCAGTCTCTCCCTTTGTGAAACCGCTGGGCGTATACCTGGACGCTACCCTATCCCTCACAAGGCATGTCAGCGCCATTGCCTCGTCCGTCGCCCATACGAGCAAACTATTATTCGCCTCCAGACCTTTCCTCTCCCCAGACATGTGCCTCAGAATTGCTAGAGCCACCATAGGATCCAGGCTCGACCATTGCAATGCCCTTTTCTCAGGTACCACGGACTACAACATTTGAAAGATGCAGATCATTCAAAACAATGCCCTCAGAGCAGCCCTGAACATCACCAAAGTTGAACACATCACTGCAGCTCGAAAATAAAGAACACAGGCTCTCTGTTCATGAATGGATCCTATTCAAAACACTGTCCACCTTGCATAGGTGCCTGTCCAAGGACGCCCCTCCCTATTTAGCACAAAAAATCACAAAAGCCCCCTCCTCCAGACCGACCGGAGCCGCTTATGCCCACTGCATCATCCAGTCCAAATTTAAACGGGCCAAAGCGTGAGGCTCTAGCTTCCCGGTCATTGCAGCCAAACACTGGAACCTTCTCCTGCCTATCTTGCGAGCTGAGCGCTCCTATTGATTGGACATTCCGAAAAGTGCTCAAAACTCTAATGTTCACTTAATCCGCTCTGACAAGCGCAATAGGAAACCCAGTCACGGCTAAATGCTTACCTTTGTCTGGTAAAAGTGTGGTAGTTGGTTTTGAAAAAAATGGGTGTACATTGTTGATTTGAGTAACTGCTTTATGTAACAGCGCCTTGATGCCCCCGGGGTTAGTGCGCTAAACAAATACAATAAATAAATAAATAAATATTGGTCGATCAATCTCCGTATGGCCTGTCTAATGCATGTATTGATCAAACACACTCTGAAGAAGTCACAAGGTGGTGTGTTGATATATAAATCAACGTCAGGTCATAGATACTGTGCACCAAGCTCTGAATGGGGGCTACATGTAACCAGTGGTCCAAGTGGGCGGGAGCGATGCTCCTCTACTTCTTTTAATTCCGTTTTACAGTCCTATACTTTTATTTTAAAAAGAAACCGTTCCGTTCCGGTTTCATTTTAGAATAAAAGTGTAGGAAGAAGCTGAAACGTTCTCATTCAGTGCCCTGCACGGAGCGTTCCCCGAAACAGCAGGAGCATGTGTTTTGGGGTTTGTATTCTGCGTGGGAGGGGGCGTGATGATGGGGTTTGTGGGGAGTGGGTGCAGGCCAGTAGGGAACATAGTTCCACTACTTCTTTTCATACACTTCGACCACTGCATGTAACCTTTCTTCAACTCCCCTGCCACCAGCACACATACCCCTGTTGAGGTGATACAAATCTCGAGAGCGCGAGCGTCGAAGGCTTGCTTTGGCAGCCAAAGTCTCCCTGAACGTCTGGTTTCAGCAATAGCAGATGCTATGTTCATGGTACTCCTTGGACACCAGCATTATTTTAGCCCAGATGAAGACATCAGCAACCGAGAAAGGTGGAAACATGTCGAGGCAGCTTCCTTTAGCGGCAGGACACTATTCATCTAAAGGCAGGACTAGACGATAAAGAACAATCCCAGAGAGCTGCCGGCCCTACTCTGCTATTCATTTATTTCTCTTTTATTTACGTTTGAGCGTTTCCATTCTTTACCTTCACCTCGCACTTATCTGGTTGTCATACAACACGAGCAGTACACTCACCCCACAGGGAGGAGGCTTTAGATTAGGAAAACAATCAGTGTTAGATTAGGCAGGGCTGCTCCACCTGGTTCTGTACAGCGTCACTTCAGGGAGAAGCAGAAAGAGGCCTGCCGGCCGGCCGGCCTTAGCAAACAGCATGCGCTCATAAAAAGCTGCGTCATTTCCGCCGAGTATCTGTCAAAGCAAGATAATCAAACAATTGTGGAGAGGCGATTGGAACATCGCCTCCAAATAATTCGAACCAAAAGGTGAACGGTGTGCATTTTTGAAGCAAATCTCGCATGGTTCTGTTGTAAAGAAGGAACACAAATGAGGACAAATATTGAAGTTTGGGGAAGTGTGGGGTAACCTCTCAAAATATTTTCACCGAAAAGGAAGGAAACATAGCATTTTCAAAACATAAAAAAATAAATGTATGTAGGTGAGCCCACAAAGTACCCCGGGCTGGGTGGGCAAGATGGCAGTCACCCAGGAGAGGAGCGGGTGAGCCTCATTTGTAGAGTGTGGATAAGGGTTGGCTAGAGACCTATGTCCTCAGTGCCAGCACAGCAGCATGTCCATAGCGCCAGTGCAAGGAACAAGTTGGATCAGTGTGAGACATCCATCAACCACTCATGGCAAACTTGCGTGTTTCTCATTCTCTGCACGTTTCTTAGCTTGGATGGGAGTAGATTCCCCACCGCGGGTGAGGTGCTCTGTGCATTCCCATGGGTTGCGAATGCAAGACGAGTCTAATGGCACCAGACCAGACATGTTTGACTTATTTGCAAATGAGGCCAGGACTGCCGCAAGCATTGCAGGTTTTCACACTCTTGTTTCCCCTATGCATAATGGGCTACATGTGCCAGCGTTAATGCATTCCAGCATGGTGCTACTTTTCTCTCTTCCCGCGGCTTACATGGTGACTAGATGGCACGAGCATGGAGCATGTTGCACGTTCCTGCTATGCCGTGGTCTATGGGTCTTTTCCCCTTTTAAACCTGGTGAGCCGAGCCTGTTTCCACAGACGGTGGAGGGAGTAGGGCTTTCATAAGGGGAAGCGGGCATTCAGTACGTTCATGTGCCTAGTGCTCGTGTCAATTCATCGTATTGTAAATGCCCAGCCATTAGAATTCCATACTGTGTGTCTTTCCGGTGGTTCTTCTCCATTATGCCCTCCAAGAATAAAGTTGAGGTCCATTGCCTTCCAGTACACCAGACACCAAAGGTGACTTGTACTGTCAACTTTAAATTGCTAGTAACAACTTTGCCATCAGCTAGTGATGAAAATCTTCATTAGTTTAAGCCTTTGCAGAGGTTTTTAAGCCATAAAAGGCCCAGAAAGCACAATAAAACATAAGCCAGGAAGTCAAAAACGTAATTTTTTAAATTGTCCTTGAAGGTCTCTCATAGGCCCTCCCTCTACTCCCTGTGGTCAAATTGAGACCTTTCAAATCTGACGGTTCCTTTGTCTCACATGGTGTCCTCGGACTTTAAAAAGAGAAGGCGGGGCTATTAAGACACTCCTTTGACCCAAATATTGGCTCCTATGTTTTTTGCCATGGAAGTTGTGTATGCCCAAAAATGAAAGCAGGACGTTATTTTTTGACATCCACAAAAATGAATGACTTCCACATTTTGAGGCATGAATTGTATGGCTTTGTCTCCTAGTCCTTCGTCTAGTTCTTAATCTTTCTTAAAGAGACAGAGATTGGCCTCCCGGTGATATTGGCCGGGGACATTTCTCTGTGTCGTCAGCATGGATCATGTGGCGCTGCCACCCCCAGAGTTGTCTCTTCCCATCCCAAAGGGGCAGGCATCCCTACCTCCAGGACCCACACCCCAGGTGCATTTGTTGTTTCTGCTGCCCCCGCCGCTCAACACCACCAGCACGTCCACCACTCCCTTCCCGCCCACCCGCCCAAGGCTCATTTTATGATGATGTAACTAGCACTTTCCAAGCCTGGGTGACAACGAAAGAAGTGAGGCAGGAATAGGTGCTTCAGAAAACGGCTCTCTACACCTTTGCGGCACAGGTGACAGCCAAAATGCATCAGGCACTGTAGGGAATGCTTTAGAAAATGGCGGCTGCTAACACAGTGAGCGAGGCGTTGTTGGCGGGGTCGTGAGAGGCAAGAAAAGAGGCTGCAGGGAAGGAGGCAGCTGAGGCTTCCCATACTCAGGCCACGATTGATTACGAAGCTCTGCGTCTTGAGGGGACAGGAGTATGCCAAGCTAGCCTAGCGGAAAGCCTCAAGATGTAATTCTGGGCTCCAGACACCACATACAGCACTGATAGTGCCATGTGCAGTGTTGCCTGGTCTAGCCACAAACTCAGCTTGCAGTTAGGGCAGCGGGGTCGGAGCGAAATATAATATGTTCTTCTGCATGATACCGACGAGGGTCTTAAACAATACCTTAGGGCTGGGCGATCCAATAGGAAAGTGCCAAAGCGCCCAGCTGTCATGAACCGTCGTCTGCGTCCCTTCTGGACTTCCTGGTCCCTGATCCATAGGGGATTGAATACAGTGATCCTTCCAACATGGCCGCTTGAAACGGAATGCTGCTGGCCAGTCTCTACGCTCCACGCTGTACACTCTACAAAACAGACATGCACCCGCGGCTCTGCGTGTCTCAACCCTACCGCTTGCTGTAGTCGGACGTGTGTTGCCGGAGCTCGCTCGGGGCTCTCTTCTGATTCCTGGTTCCCGGTTCCTTGAATCCCCCTTCCTTCCTCCCACTCCTCTACCTTACCTCTGATCTTCCTGGATTTTCTTCCGCGCTCGGGTCACAGCGTTCCATGACTCCGAGTGCGGACTTCATTCCTTCCTGGTATTCACCCTAGACTTCTGAACGTTCCCGGAAGTTGGATAGCGAACCTCACGCTGGAATCCGAGGACCAGCGCTCGGGTCTGTACAAATCCCAGACCGTGAGAAAGAAGACATCACAGAAGGTCGCAAGCAAACAACAAAAGCAGGTGAGAAGGGGAGAGACTTGTGACAGATTGAGACGCCTAAAAAACGATACAGATACAGAGATGGAAGCCGCTGTTCAAGACCTCATGCGAGGCATGCAGGAACTAACCACGGAGGTGCAGAACCTTAAGGCTGAGAATGCTGCATTAAAACAGCTAGTTTTGTCACGTGACTCTGCAACTAAGGAAAGCATGTTATTGGGAGAAGTATTGGACAAATATGATGGTTCTTCAAAGACTCTCCGTGCTTTCCTTGATTCATGTTTAGTGCACTTCACCTTCAAGCCCTACTACTTTTCCACTCCTTGAGCAAAGGTGGGCTTTATGATCTCACATCTCACTGGAAATGCCTTGACCTGGGCAACCCCCCTAGTCAATTCAGGCGACGTCCTCCTGGATGATTATGATGGGTTTGTGGAAGCTCTAAAGGCCATGTTTGATCGCCCAGAACAGGTGTAGAGTGCTCAAGAATGACTACTCGAATTTCAAGAAGGATCCCAGGATATGCTCACCTATGTGATCCATTTTAAACAACTCGTGAAGGAAGCAGATGGGTCTCAAGAAGCCAGCTTCACCCTCTTCCAAAGAGGTCTGAATGAAGAAATAAAGGATGAGTTAGCTAGGGTAGCTCGCCCAAGCTCCTTCCAGGCTCTCATGGACCTTTCCTTGCAAATAAACTTCTGAATCCAAGAAAGAAGAGCAGAGAAAAAGAAGTCTAAATCGGCTTTCCAAAAGGCCGCCACAGAACACCCGTCTAGACCTGAGCCCACAGTTTCTCCAACCCTGGACCCAGAACCCATGCAACTGGGGGCCTTCCGTGGACCCATTACCCCACAAGAAAGGATGCGACAGATTCACACTGGTCTGTGCATGTATTGCGCTTCTGATGAACACCTCGTGAGAGAATGCCCTATTGCTCCTCCACGGCGTTCGGGAAACGCCAGCTCCCGAACCTAGAAGGGGCACAGTTTCGGGAGAGAGATGTTTGCTCCACATCAGTTCCATCCTTGAACTCTCCTGGACAACATAATCTTGTGATTCTACAGGCCTTTCTATCGCCTTCCAAGAAAGAATCTTACCCCATCCTGGCATTAGTAGATTGCGGAGCCATGGGCATATTCATAGATCATGATTGGGTCACTGCTCACAACATTCCACATGAAATTCGAGGAACTATGCAACCTGTAGAGGCTATTGATGGGAGACCTCTGTCTTCAGGACCCATAACCCTTCAGACTAAAGAGATCCACTCTCTATAAACCACCATCAAGAGAGGATCAAATTTGACATTATAAAATCAGCCCATTATCCAATGGTTCTAGGAATGCCCTGGTTACAAAAGCATAACCTCTACATCAATTGGGCAGCAGGCTCCTTGTTCCTTGGTTCTGAACACTGTATGTCTTACTGCTTATCTCTAGATTCCTTACCAAAGTCTTCTGAAGACTCGCAAGAGAGTCAGCAAAATCCAGTCACCGTCTCTAACATCATCCGGATTCCCAGGGCCTACCAGGCCTTCACTGGTGTGTTTTCGACCGCTATAGTTCAAGCTCTCCCTCCTCACAGACTAGAGGATTGCGCCATCGATACTGAACCTTCAGCAGTGATTCCTTTCGGGAGGATGTTTATTTTATCAGAACCTGAAAAAAGGACCCTCCGGGAATACCTGGATACTAACCTGGAAAATGGCACCATACGACCATCTAAATCCCCAGCGGGTGCTTCGTTGTTTTTTGTTCCCAAGAAAGACACCAAGGAGCTCAGACCATGTCTAGATTACCGTGGCCTTAACCAGTGCACTCTCAAGGACCGCTACCCATTGCCTCTCATCTCGGATATCCTGGAAGCAGTCAGAGGTGCAGTAGTCTTCACAAAACTTGACCTAATGGGTGCCTACCATCTTATTCGTATAAAGGAAGGTGACGAATGGAAAACAGCCTTTAGAACCCCCTTGGGCCATTTTGAATACCTGGTTATGCCCTTTGGACTTGCTAATGCCCCAGCGGTCTTCCAACGTTTTATGGACCGAGTGTTCTCTGATATGCTGTTCATCTTCGTCATTGTATATCTGGACGACATAGTGATATAAACCAAGGACCATCTAAAACATGAAGAGCATGTGAAGGCAGCCTTACAACGTCTACGTGAACATAAGCTCCTGGCCAAGCCTGAGAAGTGCCTTTTCCATGTATCAACTGTTCACTACCTCAGATTTGTTCTCAGCCCACAGGGAATTGGAATGGACTCCTTGAAGGTAGACTCCATTTTATCCTGGCCCGTTCCAACTACTGTAAAACAAATTTGATCCTTCCTGGGGCTTGCTAATTTCTATCGGAAATGTATACCAAATTTTTCGGAGATTGTGCATCCTATCGTTACATTGTTAAAGAAGGACACCCCCTTCCTGTGGACCTCAGCCCAAGATAGGGCGTTCCAACGGTTGAAGTCGGAGTTCACACAAGCCCCCATCCTAGCTCAAACTGACATTGCTCGACCCTTTCTTGTTGAAACTGATGCTTCCAACTATGCCATTGGGGCAGTCCTAAAACAAGAATTGGGTGACAAGTTAGAACACCCCATCGCCTATCTTTCTCGCACCTTGACTCCCAGTGAAACTCATTACTCCGTTCTGGAAAAGGAATTACTAGCCATCCGTCAAACCTTCACTGACTGGCGTCATCTCCTCCTGGGAGCAAAACACCCAGTACAAGTTTGCACGGACCATCGGAATCTTCAAGTCCTACAATCTTTAGAATGTAGAAACAGTTGTAAAGCCCGTTGGGCCTTCTTTTTTGCTCAATACCAGTTTCAAATACATCATGTCCCTGGAACACACAACATAATAGCCGATGCCTTATCCAGACGTCCTGATTACGAACCCCTTGAAGATCGGACCTTCCCAAAGATGTTTCCCCACACAATATTTGTTGCCCAAGCACTTACCCGCCTGGAGAATATTCAAATTCAAACTCAATCCTCTGAAACCTGGAAGGAGTTTAAGAGAAATAATCGATGGAATCTCAAAACCAAGGACAGATATCTATTCAAGGACAATCAGTTGGTCATTCCCACTCCTGGGTTCCATGTAATAATGTCACCACAAAAATATCGCCATACAAAAATATCGCCAAAAAATGGTAGTTTTTTGTGGCAACATCATTGCATGGAACATGCGGGGGATACCCCCACAACCCCCAAATGTTGTTTTTTTTTGCCCCTATCGCCACATATATGGTCACCCAAATAATATTGCCACGACATTTTCGCGGTGATATTATTTACGGCGACCGTACATGTGTCGATATTAATACCTGATACCCACTCCTGGACTGAGACAAAGGATCACAAGCTTATGTCTTGATACCTTTCATTCAGGACATTGTGGCAACACCAACATCCTCCATCTAATACAAAGACAGTTTTGGTGGCCCAAGATGAAGGATGATATCAGGATCCATATCCAGACATGTGCAGTCTGCAATCAGAACAAACATGATAATAAGAAACCGGCAGGTCTCCTGCTCCAACCAGCAATACCAACAAGACCCTGGGAAATCATCGCCACAGATTTTATCATGGAACTGCCATCTTCCAGGGGCTACACAACTATCATGGTTACTATTGATTTGTTCACTCATATGGCTCATTTTACACCTTTATACAAACTGCCATCCTCATCTGAACTTGCCGGAATCTTCCAGGAACAGATATTCTGGCTTCATGGGCTACCCTCCAAGATCATTTCAGACCGAGGACCCCAGTACATATCTCAGTTCTGGAAGCACTTATGTCATATACTGGGAATCCAACGTGCCTTGTCTTCAGGTTATCACCCACAGACCAATGGAGCCACTGAACGCGTAAACCAAACTCTGGAACAATTCCTTTGTTGCTTCGCTACCAAGGTCCAAGATGATTGGTCACTCTTAATACCTGTGGCTGAATTCGCTTATAACAATTCGGATCATTCAGCTATCAAAACCAGTCCTTTTTTCTGTAGTCAAGGATTTCATCCTTCAGTTCTACCCTCTGTTCTCCCACACCCTACCCCAGTTCCTGCGGTGGATTCCTGGATTGAAACCCTTATTACTGTACACAAAGAAGCAAAGGAACACTTAGAAAAGGCCTGAAGAGACGTTAAACATTATGCTGACTCCAAAAGAAGACCTGGACCTTCCTACTCAGTAGGTGATAAAGTCTGGTTATCCTCGAAGGTCCTTCCTCGACATCTGCACCCAAATAAATTGGCTCCCTGATATTACGGGCCCTTTTCTATACAAGAAATGGTCAATCCAGTGGCCTTTCGACTCCGACTACCAGAATCATGAAAAATGATCCATCCAGTCTTCCACACCTCACTGTTAAAACCATATCTTCAGTCATCTCGAACAGCTCCAAAATCTACCCCAGTGATTGTCAATGACCAACTCGAATACGAGGTTTCCAGAATCTGTGACTCTAGGTACCGACGTGGTCAACTACAGTATTTGGTCGAATGGAAAGGATACCCTCCCAGTGAGCGCACCTGGGAACCCATGTCAAACATGAATGCCCCCAGGCTGGTTCAAAGATACCATCTTATCCATCCGGGCAAGCCCGGAGGAGCTGGGATTCAGAGGAGGCATACTGTCATGAACTGTCGTCTGCGTCCCTTATGGACTTCCTGGTCCCTGACCCATAGGGGATTGAATACAGTGATCCTTCCAACATTGCCGCTTGAAACGGAATGCTGGCCAGTCTCTATGCTCCACGCTGTACGCTCTACAAAACGTGTGTTGCCGGAGTTCGCTCGGGGCTCTCTTCTGATTCCTGGTTCCTCGAACCTCATGCTGGAATCCGAGGACCAGCGCTCGGGTTTGTACAAATCCCAGACCGTGAGAAAGAAGACATCACAGAAGGTTGCAAGCAAACAACAAAAGCAGGTGAGAAGGGTACAGACTTATGACACCAGCTGCACAGAAATGGAGCACTGTTAGTGGCTTCATCAGGGCACACATGGCCATATTGATCAGCCTGTTGCTCTCAGGACTATCATTGAGCAGATTTGGCAGGGCTTTAAGTGAGGTAGGAAATGGAGGGGGGGCTCATTTGGGGGCATGGATTGTGGGGTGGGCATGGCCTGAAAAAAGTATGCAAACTGTAAGGTATGCACACAAATATATATAAATGTTGTATGTGTATTTGTGTACCTTACTATGGCTTGTGTACTATGCAAGCCATCTTTTCTAAACATAGAAATATATAACATATTTCAATGTTTACGAAAGATATCTTGAAAAGTACACAAACCATAGTAAGGTACGCACATAAATATATAAATGCTTACATTTATATATTTGTTTGCGTGCCTTACTATAGTTTGTGTACTTCAAGATGGCTTGAAATATATGACATTTATATATATTTGTGTGCATACCTTGAGGTTTGCGTACTTTTCAAGCCATCTTTTTAAAACATTTCTATGTTTATAAAAGGTGGCTTGAAAAGTACACATTTAATCCATCTTTTATTAAGCTTTGATGACGGACAAAGCCTGATGCGTCTTTGTCCGTCGGCAAAGCTTTATAAAGATGTCTTGAATTGTGTACTTTTCAAGCCATCTTTTATAAACCCCGAAATATGTCACTGAATCCCCAGGTTCACCAAGGGTTAAAGATGCCTCGGTGATCTGGGGAAACAAAGGGACAGTAACTTCCCCTGGTGAAGCCTGGTGCGAGGGGTCACCAGGGGAATTTACAGTGACTGACAGAAGTGCCAGCCAGTCACAGCAATGCTGTGGCTGGCTGGCACTTCTGTCAGCTTGCCTGACTTAATGGCGGGTGCATCTCCTGTTGTGGCTGCGGCAGGATAATGTGTCCCGGCAATGTTGTGATGGGACCGGGGGGGGGGGAGAGGCAGGGTCCTGGCTCAGCCCCACTTTTTGGAGACTGCCGGGGCCCACTTAAAGTACTGGATGTTGGCATTTCTAGTTGGTCGGTGGGGAGTAGCTGCTGGTCACTGAAATCATGCAGGCACAGCCTGGCTCTGCTCCACCTAGGAGCCATCCTCCCCCTGAGGCTGTTGGTGTGCTACCTGGTGTGGTGGCTCTTCGAGTGTTGGCAGCCTGCTGGCCTGCCTTCTGTACAGGCTAGTAGGCTGCCTGCTGCACTGCCTGCTTCTTCTTCACCAGTGCTGCTGCTAGCAATAGTGGAATCTGCCATTGGGCAATAAGTGTATTGCTGCTCCCTCCATCATCTCCAGTTCTACTGTGTGTTTTTTGTTTTTGTTTTGGGGAGGAGGGGTGAGGGGGGTCCTGTTTTGTGGTGCCTTCAATGGCAGAGATGTCTTTAGGAGAGGGCAAAAGGGGTGCTTACCCCATGCCCACACCTTGGAGGGGTCCCCCGCAAGGCTGCCTGGGCTAAAGACAGTTCCCATTGTTCCCCAAACATAAACAGTTCACGTTAGGATATTTTGCTGCTGAGGCTCTAAACATATTGCCTGTCTGTTGTTGAGGAATACATTCTGCTCCGATCAATTCACCATGTAATGCTTTTTGTGTTCACTGTGGTACACATAGTTTGTGTGTTTGATAGGGCACAACTCCTGGAGCATTCTCACCTGCCTGTGGGAATTATATTGATCATGGGCCATAGCCAAAGTTGAAATGCATACTGATAGATTTCAGTACTGCAATGATTCAGAATATACCTCAGTATGTTCAAAACTCATTGCAGAGATCTGTGGTCATATGCAAGATTACAATACCAAATGCGGGCAAGGCCGACGCAGACTTACCTATTTCTGAAGTTGATAAACCTGCATGTAAATGTACTTTGCTTTGCACAACAGGCGTTATTATAACCAATGTACCTGCACCTGGCAGTGGTTGCTATAAAAACAAACATGCCATCAAAGGGGTGACCATCTAGAAATTGGTTTATTCAGACGTGGAATTGTAAAACCTAGACAGGCCCTCCAGTGATGAGCATAAAATGTTCGTCCAGAGAAAGGTGATTAGGTATCCAAAATACATGACAGTGGAACCAAATAATTCATGCTTGCACCCTGCCTTTGCCTGCAGACAATACAGTGATCCTGGACAAATCATCATATCACTGACATTCCTGTCCTGTCTTCTGTGAAAAGGTTGGCCTTCTCACATGAGGTGGCATCGTTTAGCCCATTGCCTGATCTTTCTTTTAATGTTGGCCATTTGACTGTAAGGGGTTGTAGGCAGAAAAGGATGGACCAAATATCAAAGAACTCTGGCAAGCATATTTTAAGACCTGCTCATTTGACACAAAAACCGATTTGTTTTTTTGCACATTTCAGATTTTTTTTCTGCACGTTTATAAAAAGAAATTTCACAAGCCTGTGTTTTGGGTACATTTAAAACTTTAAAATACAAAGGAGAAACAAGGATACAATATTTTGAGAACAGAACAATTAGTAAATTAGTATGCTGGTACTTAAATACTTCCCTTCAGAATGGAGACAATGAAGCTAGAATAATTCCAATTTTGAATAACAAACTTCTATAACATTTTGTTTTTAAAAATGGTTATGCTGGGTTATGTTATTTCTGTACTTTCCAAGTCAGTTCTTTAAAATGGGATTATTTCAGTTCAATGGTAAGAACTGGAAAATAAAGCTCTAAAGGGCTGAAATTGCAGAGCGGGTGCAAATCTCAACATCACCTCTTAACAAATGTGTGATCCTGGGCATCTCATTGAATCTTGTATTGTCTAACTTGTCAAAGTTGCAAGTCCCTAAACCTTTCAAAATTGTCGCATTTCAGAATGATTTTGTTCTCATGGTATGATCTTCAAAATAGCCTCACTCCTGGTTTCACTGGCCTACGTGTTGCTTTCTCTATTATAATAGTGAGCATTGATAAATTGCACACGACAGCCACTTGTTCCCTTCCTCTCTAATGGAAACACTACTTGAAAACCATGTCCCTCTTCTAATCTCAGTCTGTCCGGATATGGACACCTTCCTGGTAGATTCTAATCTTCATCCACTATCCATGGCATGTGTAGCTTTCTCCTTGCTTCCAGCTGGTCTCCTGTGTCCATGCCTGAACACTTTTGCATTCTGTGAGGTGGGTACTTGAAGGGGACCAAAAGGCAGCACCCACACTTAATTTGATCTCTGTGAGGTAGTATATCAAGCTATGGGTTGTGATCGAGATGAGGGGGTGTGACCTGGTATTCTGGATACCTCAATTCATTTGGTTTGGTGGAGGGGGCCCCCAGAGATGTCCCTGCCCCGGGCCCAAAAAGTGCTTCAGATGGCCCTGTTCACTGGTGGTTTGCAGTGGATCCAGGGTGCAAATTTTCTCTGATGCATTTGCTCAGTTTTTCTATACCTCTGCATGATAAGAATCCATGCATGCAGCTTGTTCTGTGTTTTCGGTATGCCTGCACGCAGGTGGGCATCTTCATAATGCAATGCTCTTCGTATAGGGGTTTCTCCTCAGGTATACACAGCTACTTTTAGAATACGCAAAAACAAAGAGGCGATGGCTGGAGGGTTTAGAATGAATCTTAACCTCTGGCATTGCTCTGGGCAACCCTCCAGACCATCGTTCTTCGCCTGACAAGCCATTACAGTAGGGGAAAGACCATATGCAAATCAGGCTTGGTACCAACCCTTAAAAGGGGGGGTCCAGCCCGAACTGCTAGGTCACATCACTTCTGCATGAAGCCAGAGGTTAAGATTCATTCTAAACCTTCCAGCCATCACCTCTTTTGTTTTGCTATTTTTAGAATACGCAGCCACAGAGAACATTCACAGAATTTACTTTCTACAGATTTTCTCTGCATTGTGGCCATCAAAACGGGCCTCATGGCATCACAGAGGGAGTGGAACGTCTCCTGTTCTGAATTTACATAAGCTCCAATCGCTTGCAAATAGGATCCGCCAAACTGAACCTACAATTAAAACTTGGCCAGAAAGGAGACCAATCGTGGCAGACAGCTCAAGATGACAATGGGCTAGCGACTCAGGACCCACCTGCCCAAGATCAACAACTGAGAGCAGGGTTGGAGCTCCAACATTGTCTGTGGCCAAAGCAATGACCCTGTATTGAATGAATGGAAGTATGTGTTCCCTGGCAACCTCCAGGAGATCTAAGAAAAAGAAGTTGGTGGGGCACCTGGTAGCCACCAGGATCATTTGATAGTATCTGGCTCCAGCGCCATTAGAACATCAGTTTGAGGATGAGTGGCACTAAAGGGGGTGAGGAGGGTGCAGGGACCGCTCTCTCCTACTGGTAAGGAATTAGAACCAGAGTACCACTCAAGCCTTTGCCCATCGGTAAGATGAAAAGTTCACATTGAGTAACTTGGATGTGAAAATAGCAATTTCTAGTCCATCTCGCTTATAAAGTGTGAGACGCATGGGTCAGTGTGTTGAATTGTCTGCCTGTGTGCCCTGGACTCCAAACAGATGAGTGGTGGAGATCACATCCATAATTCCAACAATAGCCCATTGGGGAGTGAGTAACCTCCTGCTTGTTGCAATAAAGCATCAAATTGGTTGCTTGCCGGTGTATCACTACCACCCGCCTGCCCTGCACTGATGAAAGAAAGTCATCAAACACCAGCAAAATCACCTTCAACTCGAGAATATTTTTATGAAGCAACCTATCTAATGCAGAATAAAGGCGATAGGCTCTATATATATATATCATCATGTGACCAAGCTACAAGCCGTAGCGAAACGCGTCATCTGTGGAGCACTTTCATCTGGCTGGGTGTGGGTGGGAAGTTTCCATACGAATTTCAACCAAATTTCGAATAAAGATCACATTTTTTAACTATTTTTTACTGCAGTGCAATTTGTGGTTTGGAAGCTCAGAAACCTGAAAGCGGAATCTTACTCTGGGAGTGCGGCTCAGTCGGTGCGATAGAAACTATATATATATATATATATGTATACATGCAGAGTTATAAAGGTGGCTTCTGACCATATTCAGATATTACAGAGAGCACAGAATCTTTAAAGTGGAAGTTTGACCAGGACAGAAGATTGCCTTTCTGCAACCACCACCCCGGGTCCTGCTTCATTTTCCCGTAAGAAGGGGTCAGAGCAACAGTGGGCATCTCTCTTGATCCCGTGCCAGGACACATTGAAAGGAGGGATATGCCTCTCAAGCCAAGCACGAGGAATGGCCTGGACAAAGGAGGCCCTTAACCTAGCGTAACCTGGGGCCGAGACAAAACTATCAAGCACGCTGAGGGAGAAGGAATGAAAGTCACCCATTTGTACCCCAAAACTCTACATTCCTCGCCTGTGGGAGGAATCGTTCTCTACAGCCATGTCCATAAAGGTCCCAAAAATGGCAATAGTTTGACCAGAACCAACAATTACTTTATCTTGATTAGAGAGAAGCCGAAACCAAAAAGCAGGGTCGACGCTTGGCAGAGGGAGCTTAGAGCATCCTGGAGTGGCAAGGCCCACATCAACTAGCTGTCCAGGTCAGGGCAGATATGGATGCATAAGGACTGCACCCTTACTGCCACGAAGTTGGTCCAGACAAAAGGTAGTGGGTTCAGGCAAAATGGGAGCAGTTGGTTTTGCTAGTGGATGGCGCTCCCTCCCCAAGATACGCGGCCTGAAGCCTTTCCTGTGTGTCTGCCTGATGGGGATCTAGACATATGCATCTATGACACAGCACCATTGCACCACACAGAGAGTTGGTGACATCTCAGCTGGTGTGAAGACCTGTCACTCCTGTGTTCGCTTGAAAGAAGAAGGAGTAGGGTCCTGATTAACTAGATCTTCAGCACTAGCTCTACTCCATGAGCGTCTCCGCCAAGGGGAACTGTTTAGAATAGACTGGGCAGAGGGAAGAAAAAAGGTAGAATGGAGACCTCCTGCATCTGCTTCCTCCAAATCAGGATAAAAAGGAGAGACCACCTCAAGCTCTCCACCATTTTGGTGGAATGATCTCTAGTCAGTGGGGAAGTGTCAGTACCGCGGTCTCCACAGTGGCAGCGCAGGTGAATAATCCATGGGGGTACCTCTTCTCGTTTCTTCTTCAACCACTGGATGGTCTGACTTGCCTAATGTACAGGATGCTACCCAGGGCAACGCTCTGCTCTAGAAGACCTCCTAAGGCTTCAGCAGGACTGTTGGGAGACCTGTTTAATTTAGTCATTTGGCTCTCACTGCCCAAGTCTTGCATTGAGGGAGGTACTTGCTCTTGGTGGATCAGAGGAAGAACATTCCATCAAATGGGAGGTCCACCACCTTCTCGGGTGCATATGTTGTGAGGTAAGACGTGTGTAGCCACACTTTTCAGCATAACGTTATGCACCGGAACATCCCAGAGGCATCTGAATCCACATGGTCATGGACAGAGCTTGGTACAGACGTGCATCCATGCTTACTGTGTGCCACCGTCCTTGAATATTATTTTTGCAAGAAGTTCAGGAGGACCCCCGGGAACCTTTTCATATTTTTCCACAGATGCAATTGCAGAACAGGCCGTTGCATTGCCTTGGCACACTGAAGGGGAGGAATTCAGATGAAAGTGTCCACAGCTAGAGTCCATGAACTCCACACCCTGTTCCGCGGTGCAGAGAATGAAGGGTCTCCAACACCACCAAGATTGCACAATGTTTGTGAGATGGGGAAACACAAACACCACTTGTCGACAGGAGCGCAGAATTTGTTATAATTTTTCATGGTTAGAAATTGAGTCTGATCCCCTCCACCCTAAAGAGGAGAAAGAATACTGACCTACACGGAAGCCGGCAGGTTCGTGGGAGCGGACTAGAATGCGGGTGGTGCCCCAGTTGACCAGACCCTTAACTCATAAAAGCTATGGGGCCATAGTAAGGAAATACATACTCACCTTCCAGCAAAACAGGCTCAGAGACCCAATGGAGCAGAAGAAGGAGGCGGGGAGGGGCCATGTGTCAGTTTCACTGTGCACGTGAGTATGTTTATTTGTGACGTCACTGAACAAATTAGGAGTGACTGCCTATAGTACTGTACCCCAAAACCTAAAATGGTAGTGCTTTACTGTGTGGCTAGAGTAACAACCTGGTGACAAGATAAACAATGACATTTGTTTGGGGCTGAGGGATTGCATATCAATATGGACATGTTATTTGGGCCATGTAAGTCATCTAGAAGGGGGCTGAAGCCTTGCAAAAGACTGTAAGATGTAATACTCCATCTCCAACACTCTCTACATCCTTGCCCCTGTCATGAGGATCCGCATGAAGCCTGCCTCCAAATGCAACTCTGGTTATGACTCTGACATGGCAGCTTTGAAACGCAAGTGCAAAACATTCTGAGCAAACGTTTCAGGCCTCAGTTACACCCTCTGACAAACTAGCCTGAAACCTGCTCAAAGGGCAATATCGCCTCATCATCCTCTCCAAGAAGAGGGCTCATGTCCAAGCGTGCATCTTGGGTGCCGCCAATAACACAGCTGAACTTTTCAAAATCTGCAAGGAACTTGCCAATCCTACTGCAGTCTCCTCCTCTCCTCTTCCTTCCCAGGCCCTCTGCACTGCACTGTCCTCCAACTTCTCCAGAACTCAGGACGTCTTGTCCTCACTGTCCTCATCTTCCCTCCCCACCCACTCTCGTCTCTTGCCTACCTTGGTCCCCATCTGCCCCCCATACTGTCCTCCTCTCCCATTGCACCGGATGAGGTCTCTAGAGTCGTCTGCTCTATGAAAGTCTCCTCCAAACAGGTGCTTCCCTGCTCCTCCAGAACTATCAAGGACAACATCTCCTCCCTCGCCCCTTCCGTGGCTGACCTCTGTAACCACTCCTTTGCCACTGGCTCTTTCCTGTGCAACCCCTCAAGCACTCTCTTATGTGTCTTGTCCTAAAAAAGCCATCTGCAGAACCTTCATGCTTGGCTAACTTTTGCCCTATCTCTATCACCCCTTTCTTGGGCAAACTCACGGAGAGGTTGGTCATCTCTCAACTAACCCCGCACACCGAATTTGCTGGCTGCCTCCACGACCACCAGTCTGGTTTTAGAGCATCCAGAGGCACAGAAACTGCTCTCCTGAACACACGCAAAGACCTGCTCTCAAACCTGGATTCAGACTCTCCCTCTGTCGTGATCCTTCTTGATTTTTCTTCTTCCTTTGACAAGGTCAATCATTCCATCCTCATAAATTGTCTCCAATATACCCTTGGCATAACGGACCAGGCAATGGCATGGCTGACCTCCTTCCTCTCTAACCGACCCTTCCAAGTGCAATGGGGCCCTTTCCTATCCTCCACCTCACTATCAACCTGTGGTGTCAACTCAGGGCTCTATCCTGTCGCCATGGCTCTTCAATATCTTCCTTGGCACTCTGGCCTACTTGGTCTCCACCTTCTCTCCCCCTTCTCTTTTAAGCTCCCTTCTACTTCCTCTCCATCCTCTCTCATACCCGACTGCCTGTCAGCCTCTGGATCCTTGGTCGGCCTATCAATGATATTAACTACCTCCTTGGCTTCCTCCTCACCTGAGTCTTCTGGAGAAGTGTCGCGGCGGTAAACCTTTTTCCCAATCTTCTTTTTCTTAGAGAAGAGGTATGGCCGTCCGCGGAAAGAAGCCACCCTGATTCCCTGCCAAGCAGGGAAGCAAGAGGCTTCCTTCCCGCAGGGACCGGGTAATGAGGGAAAAAAGCGGATGCTCAAAAAAACCCTCGGAGAAACAAAGTCACGGTCCTGTAGTTTCGGAGAGTGATGTGAAGTAATGCAGCAGATCCGATGTAAAAGGCAGGATGACTGGAGCGAGAATCTTGAGCAGGAGACGGAAGGCGAGGCAGGTCCTTGGAAGAATCCAGGAGTGAAGGATGAAGGAGAAAGAGAGGGCAAGAGGCAAGGAGAAAACCAGAATGATGGCGGAGCGCCACGGAAGGGAAAACAAGGGAGAAAGCGAACGGCGAAGGAACGCCGACTGGAGACCAAAGGTAGCAAAAATAGCACGAAGGAAAAAACACACGGAGCCAGCAACTCGGAAGAAAACAAAGTTGCAACGCACCGAACCCGGAAGTGGGCGGTGCTTAAATAGTGAAGCCGGGAAAACCAGAGAAAGACTAGAGCGGTAAACCTGGAAATGGACAGGGAAACACAAGGATAACCTAATGGCGCCGCCAACGCCAGGCGTTCCATAGCCCCCACCGGCGACTAGACGCTGGCGGCATGACAGTATGCCCCCTTCCAATGGGATACCTTCCCGGCTTGCCTGGAAAGAGACGGTGAAACCTCTGAACCAAAGACGGGGCATGGACATGGGAGACAGGTTCCCAGGAGTCCATCAGAATGGGGGTAACCTTTCCAATGGATAAGGTATTCCAGGCGCCCACCCCGTAAGCGGGAGTCCAAAATGGAGGCCACCTCATACTCTTCCGGGGGTAAAGCAACCGGAGACGGTACAGCCGGAATGGAGCGGTGATAGGGATCTGGCCTAAACTCCCTCAAGAGAGAGGAATGGAAAACAGGATGTAAGCGGTGCATGTGTTTGGGCAAAGAAAGCCGATAGGCAACAGGATTGATCCTACGCAGGATGGGAAAAGGACCCAAGAATCTGGGAGACAACTTAGAGGGGTGAAGCCAACGCGGGAGGTATTTAGTGGATAACCATACCTTGGTACCCTTCTGCCAAACGGGAGAAGGCAAGCGCTTGGGGTTAGTCTGGTTACAATAGCGCTGACTACTTGCCCGAAGACTATCGATGGCAGTCTTATGGGCTTCTTGCAAAGTGAGGAGAAGGGAGTCCACAGAAGGAACAGTAGAATGAGCAAGAGACAAGGAAGGAGTGAAACTGGGATGATACCCATAAGAGCAGTAGAAAGGACTAAGACCAGTGGCACTGTGAACAGCATTATTGTAGGCAAACTCTGCAGTCGGGAGTAGACTAACCCAATCGTCCTGCTGGTTGTTGGTGAAGCAACGTAGATATTGCTCAAGAGTAGCGTTTGTCCTTTCTGTTTGTCCATTGGTCTGGGGATGGAAACCAGACGATAGTGCCCGATCAATACCCAGTCTCTTACATAGCTCTCTCCAGAAGCGTGACGTATATTGTGAACCTCTGTCTGAGATTATTCTGCTGGGGGTTCCATGTAAACGGAAGATCTCTCTTGCAAACACGGTTGCCATCTCCGCTGCCGTGGGTAACCCAGCCAAGGGTGTAAAGTGGGCCATCTTAGAGAAACAATCAACCGTGACCATGATACAGGAACATCCCTCTGAAGCGGGCAGTTCCGCGATGAAATCTGTTGAGATAATACTCCAGGGTCTTTTTGGTGCCTCACTCTGCTGTAGGTAACCAATGGGTCGTTGGGTAGAATGTTTAGATCTACAGCATACAGGGCAGGAGCGGACATACAAGTCCACCTCTTTCGACATATCTGGCCACCAGAAACTCCGTCGAAGAAGTTCCAGAGTGTTCTTCGCCCCCCGGTGACCAGCCAGAAGATCGTCGTGACACCATCTTAGTGCGGTGCGTCGAGTCTGGGAATCAGGTAGGTAGAGACGGTGTTGCTTGAATCCCAGGCCATCCTGAATGGAGATGTCGTCTGAGTGGGGAACGGTATGGGGAATTCCCTCAGAATGTGTGCCTTTACGTACCTTCTCCAAAAAGGCATCTACAGTATGTATAAATTTTACATCAGTTAGCAGTAAACTGGGACGTTCCCTGTTCGCGTCACCGGAACATGGCCTCCGAGAAAGTGCATCTGCTAGAATATTCTTAGATCCCGGGAGATAGGTCAGGAGAAAGTCGTATTGAGAAAATAAATGGGCCCACCGGCCTGGCGTGAATTGACGCACTCCATATTCTGCAGGACCTTGAGGTTCTTGTGATCCGTTCTTATTTCAAAAGGGTGGATTCCCCCCTGCAGTAGATGACGCCATTCTTCGCAAGCAGTCTTCATGGCCAGAAGTTCCTTCTCAATGACGGAGTAATGTGATTGGCTTTCATTCAAGGTCTTGGAAAGATAGGCTATTGGGTACTCGAGACCAGCATGTTCCTGTAAGAGGACTGCACCCAAAGCAGCTGACGAGGCATCGGTCTCAACAATGAATCTTAATCCCTGGTCCGGTTGCCGGAGGATGGGTGCAGAACAAAATTTCTCCTTTAACAATAAGAAGGCGTGATCAGCGTCTTGAGTCCAGGAAAAAGGTTTGGAAGTCTTCTTGAGTAGACCAGTAATAGGGAGAACCGTCTCCGAGAATTCCTGAATGAATTTGCGACAGAAGTTCGCAAGCCCAAGGAACCTTTGGATGTCCTTAACAGATTCCGGAGTAGGCCAATGCAAAATAGCTTCGGTCTTAGCTGGGTCCATGCGAATGCCTTCCGCGGAAAGAATAAACCCAAGGTAAATCACCTGAGAGACTCCAAAGACACACTTCTCTACATTGGCCTTGAGATGGTGGTCCTGTAGCCTTTTAAGAACTTGAATGAGATGAGTACTATGGATCTGTGCGGTTTTTGAGAATATCAAGATGTCATCGAGGTAAATTATGACACTATGATAAAGAAGATCAGAGAATGTTCTGTCCATAAAACGCTGGAAGATAGACGGTGCATTAACCAAACCGAGCGGCATTACTCGATACTCGTAATGACCGAACGGAGTCCGGAACGCAGTCTTCCATTCGTCCCCAGGATGGATGCGTAAAAGATGGTAGGCTCTTCGAAGGTCGATCTTAGAAAAGATCCGTGCTCCCTGCACGGCCTCTAGGATATCCTTCATGAGAGGCATGGGGTAACGGTCTCTTACTGTAACTTGATTTAGGCCCCGGTAGTCAATGCACGGTCTTAATTCATCCGAACCTTTCTTCGGAACAAAAAACAGAGATGCCCCCGCAGGCGAATGGGAATGTTGAATGAGACCGAGTTGTAAATTGGAGTCCAGGTAGTCTTTGAGAACTCTCTTCTCCTTGAGGGAAAGAGAAAACATGCGGCCAAACGGTACTACCGCATTGGGAACCAAGGTGATATGGCAATCCTCAGGTCGAGGTGGGGGCAGTTCTTGGGGACCTTCACCCTCAAAGACATCCGGATAAAGAAGACACTCCTTAGGTATATTGTTCACGGACCGAACATCCGTTAGGGTAAGAGGATCAGGAAGGGTATGGATAGTTGCAGCCAAGGATTGTATTGAGCAAGACTTCTTGCAAAAGCTAGAAGAAAAAGACAGTTGGTTCTTGGTCCAATCAATAGTAGGGTTATGTTTCCGGAGCCAGGAAACCCCCAGGATGACAGGAAAGTGAGCTGCTCGAATCAAGTCGAATTGGATGGTCTCAGTATGATGGAGAACCTTCATGATCATGGGTGAGGTGGCATGAGTGATAAGACTGGAGCTTAGAGGTGTACCATCAACGCCCTCAACCTTTTGATCTTCCTCCTTCTCCAGACGACTGATACCAGTCTTGTCAGCCCAGACGACGTCCATAAAACATCCAGCTGCCCCGCAGTCTAATAGAGCTAGGACTTCGAAGGTCTGATGTAAGTGGTTCAACTGGACTGCAATAACCATGAGACGATTGTCTTCGGAGGAATTGATGGTAGGTGTTATGGACAAAGAGACATAGGGACCAGGATAGCCCCCTCGGTAACTGGTCCCTACTAGTTCTGAGGTATGGCGTTTCCCGATCTGCGGGGAGGTACGTCCGAACAGTTCCTCAAAACATGGGTGTTGGAACCGCAGTACATGCATAGATTGAGGTCTCTGCGCCGCATCCGTTCCTCGGGGGTAAGTGGTCCCCTGGTAGCTCCGATCTGCATGGGCTCGTCTTTAACTGAACCCGAGGGAACGGAACAGGACGTAGCTGGGTTAGCGGGAACTGGGAACCCACGTTGTCTCCGCCGCTCAGACCGTCTTTCAGATAACCGAAAATCGAGCTGGAGAACCGTGGCCCACAGCTCCGAGAGTGTAGAAGGGCGGCTAACCCTAGCAAGTTCATCCTTAAGGTCTTCTCTGAGACCTCGACGAAAGATTGTGTATTGGGCATTCTCTTGCCAGCCCGCATCAGCCGCCACCCTTTTAAATCGGGAGATATAGGACAAAAGGTCCATGCTTCCCTGACGGATATCTAGTAGCTGTTCACTGGCTACTAATGTAGTCTCTTGTTGTTCAAACGCAAGTTTGAACTGGGCGGTAAATCCAGCATAATCCTGAAGGAGAGGACTGGCACTGGTTACCAAAGGGGCTGCCCAAGACAGGGCATTCCCGGTCAAATTGGAAATGAGGAACCCTATGCGGGCTTGGTCTGAGGCGTAAGACTGAGGTCTAAACGTGAAATAGATCACGCATGCCTCCATGAATTCCTTAAATGTGTTAGGTGATCCGTCGTATTTGCCACAGGATAATGGCATAGGAGGGAGATCACTGCGTGACTGCTCGAAGCGGTCCAGCCTCTGTCTAAGGGTAGTGTTCTCGGTTTTTACTGCCTGTAACTCTTGAGTGAGGTTATGTACAGCAGTTAGCAGTTCTTGCACCTGCTCAGGTGAGGCCATGGTCCTTAACTGTAGGCGTTGCAAACTGTCAGCCTCCGGATCCTTGGTCGGCCTATCAATGATATTAACTACCTCCTTGGCTTCCTCCTCACCTGAGTCTTCTGGAGAAGTGTCGCGGCGGTAAACCTTTTTCCCAATCTTCTTTTTCTTAGAGAAGAGGTATGGCCGTCCACGGTAAGAAGCCACCCTGATTCCCTGCCAAGCAGGGAAGCAAGAGGCTTCCTTCCCGCAGGGACCGGGTAATGAGGGAAAAAAGCGGATGCTCAAAAAAACCCTCGGAGAAACAAAGTCACGGTCCTGTAGTTTCGGAGAGTGATGTGAAGTAATGCAGCAGATCCGATGTAAAAGGCAGGATGACTGGAGCGAGAATCTTGAGCAGGAGACGGAAGGCGAGGCAGGTCCTTGGAAGAATCCAGGAGTGAAGGATGAAGGAGAAAGAGAGGGCAAGAGGCAAGGAGAAAACCAGAATGACGGCGGAGCGCCACGGAAGGGAAAACAAGGGAGAAAGCGAACGGCGAAGGGACGCCGACTGGAGACCAAAGGTAGCAAAAATAGCACGAAGGAAAAAACACATGGAGCCAGCAACTCGGAAGAAAACAAAGTTGCAACGCACCGAACCCGGAAGTGGGCGGTGCTTAAATAGTGAAGCCGGGAAAACCAGAGAAAGACTAGAGCGGTAAACCTGGAAATGGACAGGGAAACACAAGGATAACCTAATGACGCCGCCAACGCCAGGCGTTCCATAGCCCCCACCGGCGACTAGACGCTGGCGGCATGACACTGCCTGACTGCTATCCAGGCATGGTGCTCTGCTAATGAACTCTGCCTTAATGACAGTAAGACTGAGAGCCTTCTCTTTGGGACACTTGCTCCTTGTTTTCCACCCTCTCTCTAGACACCGTCCCTGGGTCCCCTACCCTCACCTTCTTGTGAGGCAAAAAACCATGGGGTCATCTTTGACTCTTATCTCTCCTTCTCCCTGCACATCACGGACCTTGCCAAGAAGTCCAACTTTCAACTACACCTCCTCAGAGGCATTCTGCCTTTCCTCTTCTTCACCCAGAAGTTCAATGTCTCCAGAGCTCTGGTTCTCTCTAAGCTGGACTACTGCAACAGCCTCTTCCTCAATCTGCCTCTCTCTTCCCTTCCCCTCTTCAACTAATCCAGACTAGAGCTGCAAGACTTCTCCTTGGCCTCAAGCCCAGGGACTGCATCTCTCCAGCCCTAAAATCTCTACACTCGGTCGCAGTGGCCGCAACGATCAAATTCAAGACCCTTTGCATCATCAACAAGGCTGACTGTGGCATGGGACCTCTCTACATCCAGCTTTCTCTCCCCAATTACCTGCCTGCTAGAGTCCTTCGGTCCTCTAGCTCCAACTCTCTGCAGGTCAGATGCTTCTCCAAGCAGAGAGTGGGAGGTAGATCCCTTTCCTTGGCAGTGGCCTCCCTCTGGATTGGCCTCTCTGCCCTCCTAAGACTTGATCTGGATCTTCGTAAGTTCCAGAAACTCCTCAAGACATTCCTCTTCTCCTCCTCCTTCCCTCTCTCCTTCCCATGCTAATCTCCCTCTGCCGTTATGACTGGTGCCAGGTCCCTTATGTGTCTCCGGGGGTCCCCTAGCATCCCTACCAGCACTTGCCTTCGGGGCACCCTTCCTGGACTAGACTGAGTCTGGTCCACCCCGTCCACTGGACTTGTCCCCTCTGTCGTGTCTTGAAGAATGTGGAATGAACGGAGAATAGAACTAGAATGGGTATGTCAGGAAAAGAAGTGATGGGCAGTCAGTTAAAATATGGAATAAAATGAGTTCAGACATGCAGGCTGTCTCCTGTCATTATCTAATGGAAATGTGATAACTGTGGTTGTGTAAGAAGGCACACAACACCCTCTCTCCCACCTTCCCCTGGCACTTGCCCTTATGCAGTGCCAACCTTAGTGACAGCAGTGCCCTGGGCAGAAAAAGAACAATTTGGGGGGTGTTGGCGCCAAATGTCTCTTTTTGTGGTGGGAGAAATGTAATTTTAAAAATAAATGCGCTTGGGGGAAGCCGGCGCATTTAACAACAATAGGATGCTGTGACACCCTATTAAGATGATAATCACCCCACTTCTGCGGTGGAGCAGGGTGATAATTATCTCAATAGGGTGCCAGCTACCTATTGTTGTTAAATACGCACGCTCCCGCATTTAATTTTAAAATGGCACTTCTCCAACCACGCCAGCTCGGGGTAGCCCTTGAAAGGCTCCACCGAGCAGGCGCCATGGGGGCTAATGGCAACCCGGGCGGGCGCCCGGGCCGCCCTGCCCTAATGCCGGCTCTGCCCTTATGGCTCCCCTTGTACTTGCTCTTCCCCCTGGTCACCGACTCCTGCACTTCACCACCTCCCACCCTCCCCCTTCCAGGCCCTTTCCCCCTACTTGCACCTCCACTTCACTTTTTGTCTTTACACTTGCACAGAGAGAATGATACAAGGCCTAGTGCGACTGTTACTGCTGTTTCTTTCCCTATCTCCCCCTGTACTCCCATATTGTCTTGTAGCGCCTGGAAACACTTGTGTATAGATGCCATACAAATGTCCAATAAATAAATACGTGGTCCAGGAGGATCTTGTCTCACAAAGTCAGATGAACATTGAAACTTTTAATTTAGTTTTAGAACTGATGTTGCAAAGGAGGGTTAGACTTCTCCGGGAGGACAAGGAGCAAAACAATGGGATTCTCATGTGAGAGATAGTTTGTAGGAATATTACGGTACCACGTTTGTCCAGTAATGACGACTATCTGCAGCCAGAGTTAGAAAGTAACAATATGGCGGCGGCTCTGCAGCACGGGGATCCCATGGGGGCAGCCTTCAGTCTGTCCCCGCATTGCACCATCTTAAGGTCAGGCACAGTGTCTGCCATGCAAGGTATACTACTGCAACACAGTGTGAGTGCACATATGTAAATAGTGCTCTAAATGAAGGCACTAGCTCCTTTTGCAGAGAGCTACGGAGAGCCAGGATTATAAACTATTGAGTCAAATGTCTGACCTTGTGAACCTTAATCTACATTAGCATAGCCACTCTCCCCTAGCCCTCTGTGTATGTGCCCGGCACCATTCAGCATGGTTGAGGTTTAACCTGCGTCTATTGGCTTAGCTCAGACATCAGCTGAAAAACCTGATAAGCGCATCCAAAGGTTACTACTAGACATTAGAACTCTTAACCCTTTGAATCGAGAAATTACCTCTCCTGTGTTTTTTAGGAGCCTACAACCCGTCGGGTCCTGTGTAGCAGAAAGGAGCGTGAGGAAGAGAGTTCCATGCATTTCTGATACCTGCCCAATGGGACATGCACATATCCAGGACTAGGCTGGGCATGGAACCCACAGTAAGACTCCCTGCTGAGCCAAGGGCCGATGGCTAGATTAGTGCTCTCTTTACTTATATTAGACTGCTGGATCACTGGATAACCTTTTAATGTAAGAGTGGCTGGTGACCCGCCTACACCATGGGTAACCATAAAGATGTATTATCTGCCAATAGCGCCAAGACACCCCTCTGGGGGCGAGCAAGCACTTTTTTCCCAAATAGGAAATGCAATAAGCATTATGGCCTCCAAACACATTTTGAAAAATTGCCAGTGCTACCTCTGGCAGCGCTGTGTTTATCATGGGCACTTTTTTATCTGGCACATCCTATATCAGGCACCCTTTCTCTGGTGGAATAAACTTTTGCCTGCTTCGCAACAAGTGTTCTTATTGGCCACATAAATGGGTGATGAACACATACAATCTATTTGTACTGTCGCTGACCACAAATAATTGCACTATTTTATATATTTGTCATTAGAAGTGCTTCTAAAGTCAGTGGCTCTTTAGCCAAAAATGGCCAAAAGTGCTGCCACGACCCCCGAAGCCTTCACGGGGGGTGGGTGGCTGAACGTCTCTGATCGCCTTCGCTCAGAGCTTCCAGGCGCATTTGCCGACAGGCACTGCAGCAGTCAGAGCCAACAGCTGGAAATAGTGTCAGTACTTGGGCATATGAAAGCAGTGCCTTCCAAAATGCCCAATACCTATACACAAGTCTAACCTGTTGGCTTTACCATTGAGTGCAAGGAGTAGATGCGCGGATACAAACACACTGCTTGCACATCAAGGGGCTAAAGCACACTTAGTTAAGGTATTTAACTACACATTATGCACTTACATTGTTGCAGTTAACCCAGTAACTTTCAGAAAACTGCTTTGAAATAATACTGAAAGACCCTCTACAATGCAAACTGGCTGATGGGGCTTTCTTATTGAAATCTTGCTGTCCCGTCTTTTTGTTGTTCCTATTGTGTCTGTGTTGCGCCCCGATGCCTGCGGGCTGTCGGCGCATTATATACAGATAATTAAATAAAAAATGTTTAAAAAACAGGAAGATGGCTTTAGAGCGTAGAGGGGCGGGTAGTGATGGGAATGGCCGCAGGGAGCTGTGCCTCGGGATCCGTTTCTAGTTATTCTGTTTCATGCGAGTGGGGGCATAATGTGCCCGTGGGGCTAGGATGCATTGGCTTGGGGTTTGGTACGTCTGCTATGAGGGGTGTGCACTTGGCATGTGTGGGTGGTCTGGTTGGTATGCATCTTTTGTGCTGGAATGTAGAAGTTGCGAGGGTTGGTGCAGGGAGCAGTCAGAGGCCATGATGCGCAGACTATCAACCTGAAACCACGCGCAGAAGATCAGAGCATGGCAGGGCAAGGCACGCATAAAGCCACGAACGTCACCATAGTGCATTTCCCGCCAAAGAAACACCTTGAAAAGGGCCCGACATCCCGATGCCCGCGCTGTGCTCCTACCACTAGCCTCTTTCAGACAGCTACCATTTCACATGCTCACTCTGCCACTGTCAGCCTCTCTCTCCCTCTCTCTCGCTCAATTAGATCCATGTGCTATAGGTGTCACAAGGGGTTGGAAGGAGGGCGGTCTGGAGTGGGCAAATTACCGGGGAAGTTCACTGCACATCGATGCCAAAGGAAGGGAAGCTGCAAAGAGGACATCTTTCCTAACAGAAGCCCCCCTACCCCCCGCCCCCCATTGCATGGCTTTCATTGTATTACATGTGTGCCCTTCGCTATGAGCACTTCCCCCTGGACTTGATGGCCTTGTACTGTTCAGCCCACATTCTGACTTACACCTTGAGCACTGCAATGCACTTCTGAGCCTTATAAATTAGGCACGCCCCACCGAAGCAGAACAATGACAGTTTTCATTGGTGAATCGACTGACTGTAGAGAGATCATAAAGCATGTAAAGACAAGGGTCAGGCCTCTCCCCAGACCCGATATGATATGATAGGTTATTTATAACGCGCTTAATACCCAGAGGTTTCTGAGCGCGGACCTGGGGATCGAACCTGTGCCGCTCCGTGTCGCACGCTGCCCCTCCCTGAGCTATCCTCCCGATACTGGGGAACCAGCAGGTGCTAACGGTGGTGCATCCCACAGTATATTGTCAATAGTGCTATAGTGGACCTCCCCGCCTCAAACGCACAGGTGATTATCCTGTCAGGAGAGTCAATGGCTGCGCCTCAGCCAGGCTCAAGTGACCTGTAGAGAGAGGGGCCACTAGATAAACCCCCCGCCATCGTGGCACATGAAAGGCTTTTTTTGTATTGCAGGTGCTGGGCAATTGCTGAGAAGTGCAGGGCTATCAGGTGATATTCGACTCTTTGGCTAGGGCGTGGGCCTGCAACCTTTGCCTCTCCAGATGTTTTGGACTACAACTCCCACCAGCGCCAGACATGACTGTCAATTGTGAGGCGTCCAGGAAGTCATAATCCAAAGCATCCGGCCAGCCACACGCCACAGACCCTTGGACTAGAGCAGCCATTCCGGCAACATCCATGCCCTTGGTTTACTTGTTGGCTAGAATCCAAGCTTGGCACTGAATTCTCCTCGTCCTGTCACGCCACAGCAGGAGATTGTTTTGAATATTCTGAATAGGGGGCGCCCTTTTTGCTGGAGCCGCCCTTGTTTGTTCACATCTCCTATTTTTACTTCTAACATCACGTATGAATCTGTTTCCAATTGAGTGATCTCTATGTCCCATGCGTGCGCTGGAGCTGATAGTTCTACGGCGGGGTTCTTCAGGGGGGCTTAAAGAATCCGGAATCGTAGGACACCAGTCACCCAATAATTTCTCAATTATTATGATAATAAGAGCTAAACTGTCCTTTGAAAGAGAAAGAGGACTCCCCACAAGACGTGCTTGGATCAAGAGCAGCCCAACAGTGCCGGTTGCTGGCGAGGATTCTCGATATGCAATTTGAATGCCAGTGAGGTATTTGCTCGTGGCTAACCCAGGTTCAAGAATTGGTTGCGATGGACCACTCCTCTCTAGTTTCTACTGGGTGAGCACAGAGCCTATGCCACCTTTTCCCTGAGCTAGTTACAGCCTTTCATCCTCCCCTGGCTGCCATGGCAGACTGGTACTTTGGGGAACTTTTGTCAGACCCATATTTACCTGAAGGGCACCCCTTTTGACTGTCTCCATATCAGGAATGTCTGGAACTTCTGGACTGCTTGTACTGTGCCCTACTCAGGGAATGAGCTTAATCACGGATCCAAGAGCTGCAGTGTAGTCCGTCCAGCGTGGGAGTGAGGCTAGGCTCGCCCTGAAGAGGGCCAATCCTGTGCAGAGAGGGCTTTCTGGTATGCCCAACATCCGTATGAAGGTGTTTTGAGGTGAGGAATAGACATGCTGATTTGCTTGGCCCCGTGTGAATGCGTCTTCCAGTTTCCATTTTAGATCTCTCATTCATTTTTTAGTCTGGCATCCATTTTGTGGTTGGGTTACTTCGTCTCGCTTGAGGGCAGTTAAATGAAACAATACTGGGAAGCGTGGGGGTGAGGAGACATCCCATCCTGATCAGAGGTGAGGAGACCCCGTCAATGTGCAACCTCCATGGCATGCCTAGTGGCCCCTACAGGGGGTGAGGTGCCATTCCTGAGCCCGTTTGGACCCAGGATATGAGCCTTTCCACACCCATCATGCTACCCAGTGGAGTAACACAGCATGATGGATCTCTCGTGCTCCCAGAGTAGAGGCATGGTGGGGGGACTTGAAAGATGGGCCGCCGTGGCAGAAACGGCTGTATGGCACCGATCGGTGTATATAGGGCAGAGGGAAGTCAGTGACAATGTTACGGACTGTAATGCATTAACGAAGGCAGGAAATGTTCGCTCCCTCGAATGATAGGTCGCCTTGAAGTCACCACAATATGGTGGAGGACTTTATATGTTCTGAGACAAGACACAGCACAACGTGGCTGGGAAAGAGGCGTGCTAATGGGACGGGTGCTGGGGAGGGGCTCTGGAACAGGCAAGCGCGGTTAACTGTTATGGTTACGTTGGTTAAAAGTTAGGGTTACGAACACTACATATATACATCCTGATTGCCTATGCTGAGTATATACTCGATGAATAGATCGGGGAGAGATGCCAGCTGACGAAAGGTGATTGTTTGTAATGGAACAATTATGCAATTTCCGACGTGCCACCAAGAATGACGAATGATATGCTGTATTTGTCAATCTGTAAAGTTAATAAACAGGAAGAAAAAAAAAACAACAACAAAAAAGGATGGTCTGATACGATATGAACGCACCTGTACACAAGTGTTTCTAGGCGCGACAAAACAAGAGAGAGGGAGGACAAGACAAACGATCTTACTAGGCCTTTCGCCATTCAGATCGAGCAAGTGCGACAATGCAAAGTGCAGGGGGAAGAGAGAAGGCGGAAGTGCCAGGGAGAGGTAAGGGGCAAATGCAATCAGGGCAGCATTGCTCTGAATAAGTGCAGCCACGGCAGTGCATCTCTGGGAAGGTGCAAGGAGGCAGGGCACTGTAGAGTTACAGTTACAGCCCCTAAGTGTGCAGTAGGCCCGGAGGCAGTGCAGGGGAGAGTGGTCATGGCGGTGCCTGGTACCCAGTTAGACTCTGAGGGTAACCAAGCAACCAGTCGGCGCATCCGATAGGTAGGTCAGCAGGCAAGAGAGAGAGAAAGCAGAGGAGAAAAGGAAGACCTTGAGCTGCTTCTGGAAACCTCAAGTGGTTCGGCTCAAGTTTGAGAGGGGCAGGGAGGCAATTTCAGAGGGAGGCAACTGCAGATGAGAGATGTCTACCCCCCACTCTCTACCTAGAGAAGTGTCTGACCCTCAGAGAGTTTGAGGTAGCTAAGCGAAGGGCTCCAGAAGGAAGGTATTTTGGAAGAGAAAGTTGGATGTAGTGCAGGCCCCGGCCCCAGAAAGCCTTGTGGACGATGCAGAGTCTTGAACTTGATCCTTGCAGCCACCAGGAGCCAGTGGAGAGATTTCCGGGCTGGAGAGATATGGGCCCTGGGCTTGAGACCAAGGACAAGTCTCGCAGTCCTGTTCTGAATTAGTTTAGAGGGTGGAGAGTAAAGGAAGGCAGATTGAGAAAGAGGCTGTTGCAGTAGTGCAGCCTAGAGAGAACCAGCGCTCTGGAGACAGTGAGCTTCTGGGGGAAAGTGAGAAAAGTAATAATACCTCTGAGGGGGTGCAACTGGAAGTGGGCTTTCTTGTCAAGGTGTGAGGAGAGAATGAGAGAGTGGAATCGAAGATGACATCAAGGCTTTTTGTCTCACATGAAGGCGAACAAGAGGACTCAAGGAGGGCAGCCAGAGTGAGAGAGGGAAAGTGAGGTCCCAATGAGAAGGATCTCCGTCTTACTGGTATTAAGGCAGAGATCATTGAAGACACACCAATCCTGAATCGCGGATAGACAGGAATGAGCGAGAGAAGAGAGAAGGCTGAGGGGAGCCTGAAAGAGAGCTGAGCGTCATCCGCATAACACTGAAAGATAGAGGAGAAGGTACAGATCAGGTGGGCCAAAGGGGCAGAATAGACATCTTAGCGCCCTGGTCAGAGGATAGAGCCCTGGGGAACACCACATGTGGAGAGGGAGGTGGTGGAGAGAAAGGACTCAAGTTGGACCTGTGGGGGCTGGTCCACTAGGAAGGAGGTCAACCAATCCAGGGCCTGATCCATCATGCCCAGGTTCTCACAGAGTCGATTGACCAGGATGGTGTGATTGGCTGTGTCAAAAGCAGAGGAATGGTCAAGGAGGATAGGACAGTAGGAAGGCTGGAATCAAGATTAGTGAGCAGATCTTCATAGGTGTTCAGGAGAGCAGTTTACACGCCTAGGGCTGTTCTGAAGCCAGACTGATGGTCCTTGAGGCAACCAACAGATTCAGTGTGGAGAGTAAGCTCGGAGATGGCCAGCATTTCCAGGGGTTTTCTCAGGAAAGGAGTGATAGAGATCGGGCATTAGTTTGACGGACAGGTAGGATCAGCAGACAGCTGATTAAGGTGGGATTGCACAAGAGAGTGCTTGTGGAGAGGGGGGAAAGATCCAGTGGCAAAAGAGTGATTGCAGAAATCGGCCAAGGCTAGAGCGAGTGTGTCACTGTGGTCCTTGCTGGTTCTGGAGGAGCAGGGGAGCACATGTCCGAACGACACTTTCATAGATCGGACTTGTCTAGAAACATCATCAGGGGTTGTTGGAGAGAAAGAGGAGAAAGCGGAGAAAGGAGGAGGAGAGGGAGAGGCAGCCAGAAGGGGGTCAACAGAGGTAGAGGGAGAGGAAGAGGAAGAGGAAGAGGAAGAGGAAGAGGAGAGGATGTCCTGAGTTTTAGTGATGAAGTGAGAAGCCAGAGCTGAACAGAGGGCCTGCGCTGGAGACTGCAGAAGGATTGGTCAGTTCCTTGCAGATGTAAAGAGATTGGCTGTGTTGTTAGAGGCCGCAGAGACACAGGCTTGGATGTGGACTCTCTTCTTGGGCAGGACCGAGAGTCTGTATTGCCTTTGGAGCAGACGGCAAGCCAGTTTGTCAGAGAATGCGCCCAATGCCCTCCACTTCCTCTCAGCCACCGTGCACTTACGTTTCAGGGTGGCAAGAGTGGGGTCATACCAAGAGTTGCACTTGGAGGTAGGCTTCAGACGGATTCTCGTGACAGGGGCAAGGACGTCCAGAGTGTTGGAGATAGTAAGATGCAGGTTAGAGAGGACTGTGTCAGAGTTTGAGTCAGCTGCAGGCGTAGGAGGAGCAGAGAAAGTAGAGGCAAAGTCATCCACTGCACACCCTTCATGGGCCAAATGACTGAGAATGTAGGTGGCAGTGCTGGGGTGGGCTTAGCTTGAGGGGCAGAGAGTTTCAGGTGAGAAGAGAGCAGAAAGTGGTCAGTCCAAGAGGAGTGCTATGAGAGTTAGAGAGGGGGATGTCTGAGGAGATGAGAACATCCAAGGTGTGTCCGTCAGAGTGTGTCCATCAGAGTGTGTCGGACTTCAGGGTAGAATGGAAAGAGAGAGAGTGTCACAGAGGTTGCCGAAGAGCCCAGATGAGGGATTAGAAGTATCCAGGTGGATGTTGAGGTCTCTGAGGAGGAGAAGCTGAGAGGTAGAGGCAAGAAGAGAAGAGGAGAGGTAAGCTGACTCTGAGAGGAAGAGGGCAACCTGCCACAGTCAAAGAGAGGCCAGGAGAGATTGAGTGTCTGCAGACCAGGCATTCAAAGGAGGAGTTGGCCTGCATAGGAATGGCAGAAGCAGGGACCCATTTCGGAAAGATCACAGCTACTCCACCTCCGGGTCGGTTGGTTCTGAGTTCGGAGAGGACCTTGTAGCCATCAGGGAGGAAAGTGTCAAAACTTGTGACAGAACTGGCCGTGAACCATGTCTCTGTGAGAGTAAGGACATCCAGGTGGCAGATGTCAGAGGAGTGTTTCACAACAGAGCGAGAGTTGTGAGACGCGACGTAGAGCAGGTTGCCACATTTGATAGACTTCCGGGATGGGGTACAGGCTTGAGGTATGCCCAGCAGAAGTGGTAGAGGGGCCAAGAGTGGGCAGAGGTGGTACTAGGAGATGGCATAGTAACCATAGAGGAGGAGGAAGGTGCCAGAGAGGCAGCAAAAGAAGGAGGTGGCAGAGATGTCCAAGAGGTGCCAGTACGAGTAGCAGGAGAAGGAAGAATGTTGATAAGCAATGGGAAATGCCTATCGAAAAGGAGGAGATTAGGCTGAGGGCCTTGGACCGAGACAGTGCCATTCAGATAGACATTACTGATGATCCTGGAGAAGGGGAATGAGGCCAAGAGGACCTCCCACTGAGTGCCAATATTAATGGGAGAGGAAGAGATAGAAGAGAGAGCCGAGAACATATGAGGGGTCCATAGGTCTGTTGAGGGAACGACAAAGAGGATGTTAGCAAGAGCCTGTGTGAAGGAAGCACTGATGTAGATATCAGCTATCGGGAGGCCTGGGTCGGAGACGATGATGTCCCTCTTGAACTTCTTCCTTCCAAACATAGTGAGCGGGATAGGATAGGAGATAGAGCAGCAGTTACAGAAGATGGGAGAAATGGAAAGCACCATAAAGGGTGCGAGGAGGAAAGTAGGAGGGGCAGGCAGTGAAAGAGAGAAGGAGAAATGCACAGCCCAGTGCCACATAACACAGGATGCACAGAGGGGAGGCACAAAGTAGGGAACACACAAGAGGAGCAGACAGGAGACACATAACAGTACAATAGTACCCCCAGTGGGATGGGTACTTAGAGAGTGGGAGAGAGCATAATGGGACACAGTGACAGTACAACAGTAACCACAGTGGATGGGAACATAGTGACTGGGAGAGAGCCTAATGGAACACAGTTCACAGCATAACAGTAACTACAGTTGAAAGGGGACCCCGAGAGTGGGAGAGAGCCTAATGGGACACGGTTCACAGAACAACAGTAACCACAGTGGATGTGAACCTAGAGAGTTGGACTGAGCCTAATGGGACTCAGTTCACAGTACAACAGTAACCACAATTGAATGGGACCTAGAGAAGGGACACATAACACAAAGTACAGCTTACCGCTAGAGGGGAGAGGCTAGGGTTGTCGCAGAGACAGAGTACATCATGTCAGACGGTTAGGTAGGTGGAAGTACGCGCAAAGGCCAGGTAGATTAGTAGAGACAGTAGTGGCTGCTCCCACTTCCCACATCTTTCTTACCTTTCAGTTGCTGATGGTCGATGGCTGCGCATGGAACTCGCACTCTGTGCCACTGCCCTTTCTGGTCACTACTGGTTGACGGCTATGCAGCGTGCTCACACTCAGCGCTGCTGCCCCTTCTGGTCGCTGATGGTCGACAGCTGCACAGTAAGCATGCACTCTGTGCCGCTACCCCTCCAGTGCCAAACACCAGCGGTGCCCAATACTGCGGCATTGTCCTGCGCGGGCTTGGCGACAGAGGGTCAGATCCTCGCTTTATAATGGATACGCTGCATGGATGTAGCGCAATGTGTGACGTATCACACGGCAGGCATCTCCTGCAGTCATGCGGCACACAACACTGCTGCATTGTCCTGCGCAGGCTTTCATGAGGATCAGGCCACCAATCAAAGCGGCAGTGGGTTGATTAGCAGGGAAGGGAACAGGGATGTCATTTCACCAAAATGCCAGGGGTAGCGGAAGTGACATCTCACGACCCTTGGCCCCTGGTGACATCACAGGAAGTGATGTCATTTGACCCCACCCCGAAGTGATATCACAGGATGCGATGGAATGCGACCTTTCACCCGTTGACAAAACAGGAAGTGCTATCACATAGCATTCTACACAACAAAAAATATGGTTACAATATCACTATAATGTGATGTACATTTCATACAAGAATGGATCACCATATGTATCGTTAAGATCAGTGTGGGTAGGCCCATATTACCAAATTACTGTGAATGCAAGCAGACGTCCATGACCAAATGATACTGATGTGTTATTATATAGCACTTACGCTTAAGCGATTTATATAGAAAAAATATACACCCATTATCACCCAATCTGTGTTGGTACTCATTTATCGACCTCAGAAGGATGAAAAGCTGAGTTGAGGCGTTTAAGAACAGTCTAAATCAGTGACTCACCGTCTGAAGTGTGCCTGAAATAAACCTTTGGTGAGTCTAGCAAGTATTGTATAGAATTCCAGAAAGACACATTATTTGGTATTTCTAATCCTTCTTATTTAATGTCAGTGCTGAAAGTGTTAGATTTGTGGCACTCCTTTTCTTATTTTTCTTATTTTTTTTAAGGGGCCTTAACAAGAAAGCCAGCCACTCCAGAAGTAAAGAGCCACATGGTGCTGGCCACACCCCATGAGCTTGCATTATAAAAAAAGAAATTAAAAAAATGTCCTTTTTTTTTCTAGTGGTCGCAAGGGTGACTACAGAGGTTGCAAGGGAGACCTCAGAGGTCACAGTTGCGACCTCTGCGACCCCTAAATGACGTCCCTGGAAGGGAAAGAAGGAGAGAGGTAGAGAAGAGCAGAGTTATTAGCAGTTTCTGGACCTTAAGGAGGTTTGGCTCAAGTCTGAGAGGAGCAGGGAGGCTGTTCCAAAGGGAGGCACCAGCTGAGGAGAGAGACCTACCCCCACTCGCTGCTTGGCGAAGCATTTGACAGTCAGAGAGTTGGAATTAGAGGAGCGTAAGGCTCTAGCATGGGAGTATTTAGAGAGGGAAAGTTGGAGATAGTGTGGTCCCAGTGTGGTCCCAGGCCGCAGAAGGCCTTGTGGATGATGCAGAAGGTCTTGAATTTGATTCTTGCAGCCACCGGGAGCCAGTGGAGGGATTACAAAATGCAGCAAAGAAGTCACTGGGATTGCCACCATCCAAAGACGAAGACTTTGACAGAGATATGACAGCTCTGAGTAGTGGGGGCCCCACTGGGCTACAGAGGCTGCAGGGGGGCCATTGCACCCCTTATACCGGCAAGGCAGAAGTGAGCTGTGCCTTTGGAACCGTCACGCAGGTGGCTTCCATTGGGCGCGGTGTATCACAAGGTTGTTTATGGCAGCTCTGAGAGTACCACTTGAAACAAGGGAAGGTAGGAATAACTCTTCCTTCTTGGAGCTTTTCTGCTCCCCACCACCGCACCTATGACCTCCTGCAGAAGGTGCTGGGTGCTCCGAGAGGTGAATGCTTGCTTGCTAGAAGGAGGAGGTCTTGCTTGTGTGTTGTGAAGATATCTTCTGTGTACTCTTACAAATTTTAGTGTGTGGTCTAATTCAGGAAGTTTTGCTTTCCATGTACACACATAGGCTACAATTATTGTGGCATTTTACGAATTGTGCTTTTTTGCAGGGACAGTGGTCTCTTAGTCACAAAGTTTATCCACTGATTTCATTACCCATCAGCGGATTGGGTGCTCGCGATTGGAAACAAACGTGGTCCTACATCCCTGCTGCTTTTGGATCTCAACGTTGCTTGTGCCAAAGGAGAAGCACAACATTTTCAAACTAGACTCTAAGTGCCAAAAGTGCTCTACCAGAAGAGGACCAACCATGTGCCAATCAGTCATGGTCCTGCCCCCAAAGAGGGAAGCCCAACTTCAGGGCAGGTTTAAGGATGGTGTGAGTACGGCTGATTCATCATTTATGAAATGGCAGCTCCCCAATGGAATTGTAATTCATTAAATAGTGCTGACTTAACAGTTTTATCCATCACTTGTTCTAATTGATTTTCCATAAGTGGGAGGGATATGCCAACATGTGGTTATTGAACACACTGTGCATAGGTACTGAAGTTGCCCACCACTGTTGAAGTCCAATAAGCCTGTAACATATCTAGTGCTGTTTGCGCTACTGTGAAGAGAGGATTTGGCTTTGCAGTATGGGCTGAAAGGCTTATTTTGTTGGTGGGGTCACAGCTTTTTGCATGGGGTCAGACCCCTTTCTGTGATAAATATTTGACATGAAAATAAATATCGACTGGCATGACACCCAGAGGAATTCCAAGTGGTTAGGAAGGGTTGGTTGAAGCATTTCCAAGGCTTGAGGAGAACTCAAAATGCTGAAATAACAAAATACAGGTCCGTGCAGAGCTCAGGCAGGAGCTGACAACCCCAGCCAAGGTTACTGTGAATTAAGGGAGGGTCAGAATGTTGCAGCGAAAGCATGAGATAGCAATTGCCAGGATGAAGGAAGGATAATCACGGATTAATTAAGGTGTTATAAAGGTACAACCACCCTTTGTAAGCCAGGTGCAGGACAATCATAAGCCAAAAGAGTCTATGAAGAATAACTCAAGAGTGTCCCCAGTGGTAAAAGAAAGCATAACACTTGCACCAATATTAAATAAAATCCTAATAAATGCAGGAATAAAAAATTCCAAACACGGTCCTATAACGCGTGACCCATAATTGAATAACACTGTCTATTCATTAGCAACGAACGCAGATAAGACACCTGCCTCACTCCTTACATGTATTCCCAGCCATGAGACGCCACACAAGGCCAAACACAAAGGGATAGCCCTGGCTCATGGCCTAGAAATGAGGGATGGTATCTTTTTTAATTGAAAGGAAAGCAGTCCATGGACCTCTCTCCCCCTACTCCCGTCTGGCTCATGTCTTGACGACCTGTCGGTTTTCCAAGGTTGTTCAGTAGCAAGCCAACCAATCAGAACCCCTGATGTTATGCCACCCATTACGTATTATGCCAACCAATAGTTCATTGTAGAAATGTCTTTTTACTGTTATCAATTTAGAGGTGGTCGCAGGAGGAGCCATCAGACAAGCATCACCCAATCACAAATTGAACCTCTTTAGAATGTATATGTAGTTATCACTATTAGCCAATCCCTGTACCCCATAGGTTCTGGTAACTAAGATCATATTATGATGTCAGTTATGACAAATATTGAGTATATGAACTGTTATATTTCATAAACACGTTCAGTGTATCAAGGATGTTATACTTGTATGCTGTCCCTGCTTTATTTGGATGATAATAAAGCTGGGATTTGCCTTTCACTTTGTCTATTTCTGTTACTGGGTCTGGTTTGAGCTGGCTCCACAACCTTTTTGCAATTTGGGACTTCTCAAGTCATCTTAACAGATGGTAGCAGAGGATGGTTTGTTAGGTGTTGTCGGACTGTTGGGTGATCCCTGCGGCGGCCCTGCAAGCTGCGGAGGTGACTTGTGGAGAGCGGGATTGCGCATAGGAGAGAGAGGCCGACAGGAGCCCATTCTGGAGAAAGTCCGGTCCAGTCACTGAAGGCCGCCCCGTAGGGCATGAAGAGTCATGAGGCTGATACGGGAGGCCCGACGCTGAAGACCCTCAAAGATCCACAGTTTTAAGTAAGACAATGGCCTGGCAAAAGAGAGGGAGGGGTTTGTTTGTATATTGAGGGATTGTGATGAAATAGCGAGGTAAGAGAAAAAAGAGATAGCTTCTGACAAGGGTCAGGAAAGATCACGTGGTACACCTAGTTAAGGAGGTAGAAAGGGAGGGGCCAGGGGCCTTCTTTTTTGTTAGAGGGGGGCCTGACTCAAAAAGGCATCATATAGTAGGAAGAGAAGAGTCATAGGCTACACCTGTTCTAACCGTGTGTAGGAGGTCGGCTATGAGAGGCAGGTAGCCAGTTTTTAGATGCTGGCTATACAGGGTCACAAGAAAATATTTAAAGGTAAATAGATTACAAAATCTAGATAAAAAATGACAACAAATACTACTATTTCTCAAAGTAGTACTGAATTTCTCACACAATATGTTACTAACCTCCACCTATTTGAACTGTGATGTATAAAACAGCTTGAACTCTGTGTCGAGGTTTTGGCTCAAGCAAACTCTCAATAGGTTCTGTTTTAAACCTATTGTTTTTAGATGTGTGTAAAAATCTTTGAATAAATCTATTTACCTTTAAATATTTTCTTGTGACCCTGTATAGCCAGCATCTAAAAACTGGCTACCTGCCTCTCATAGCCGACCTCCTACACACGGTTAGAACAGGGGTAGCCTATGACTCTTCTCTTCCTACTACACCTAGTTAAGGAGTAATAATAAGAGATGGATACCTCACCAGGAGTTGGGAAGACGGCCGTGGTGTATTTATTTCTCTAGTAATTGCTGGTGCTGCCTCATGTTGTAAGATAGCTTAGAGTTTGTGAAAAGTGTACCTATTGATATATATTATGGAGGACGTGAAAATGTGGTGTGGACCGTAGAGTGTGGTCCAGTGTGGGCGCAGTGAGGTGGGGCAGCTCAGAGTGTGAGTTGTGGCTTCACTCAGGAGGTTTGGAGGGAACAGCGAGGTGGGGATATTCGGAGCATGAGTGGCGTTTCTAGTGCTGCTCTGAAACATTGGGTGACACAGGTGGCGTGGCCTCACAAAGAGACGCAGAAATAACAAGTGCAAGAGAAGTATTGTTGGGAAAGGTTGTGAAAGGGAGGTAAAAGAGGGTGATTGAGAACTGGAATAAATATTGGTAAGTATCGGTAAGTTAAACTATGACCTAGTATCACAGGAGACACTCCCATTATCCACCTGTGCAAAATATTAGTATTAGTATTCGAATAAGGACAAAATACTCAAATACTGCACTCAGTTGATAAAAGACAGTGTGGGCAAAATGTTTATGCCCTTAGGTGCAGGAAGGCACGCACTGGAAGGCAGTAGTGCAACGCATATTTACATGCCGCGTATAAGGGAAAATGTTACTGAATCGACTAGCCATTCTGGAATTGGGGCAAATGTATGGGGAAGAAGAGATAGAGGAGCCAACTGCGAAAGAATGGCTGCTTAATCAACATGACGAATGGTGCATAGCACCCACGGCTCTTCCTCCACCCCGAACAGTGATCTGTCTTTGGAAGCACAGATATTACTTCCATTACAAGCATTAAAACCAGCGGCGGGGTACACTAATCCCACATATGCACCCCTATGTACAGTAGTGAAGACATTATAAGTGGAAAAAGAATAAGTAAGCAAAGACCAGTGTCCACACATGTAGAATATAACGAGCGTCGTGACCTATAGGCAAAATTAACACAAGCCGAGAAGGAGGTCCAGAGAGAGAGAGGAAGGCAAGGTGACAAGGATGAGATGGCCATTGTATTGAATGAATGGGTAGGAGGACAGATAATGCTAAAATTGTTAGGAAACGGCATGGACTATTTTTAAGAAAGGGAAGTTACATAAAGGCAGGAGAAAGAAGAAGAGACAAAGGAACAATGGGAGAGAGAAAGTGAACGAAAAGAGAGGAGCAAGAGAAAGAAAGAAGGAATGGAAAACAAGAGAGAACAAAGAAGCAAGAAGTAGACAAAGAAAGGGAGCAGAGGCAAGAAGAGGAAAGAGAAAGGAGAGACGAAGAGATGCAGAAAGGGAAAGAGAAAAGCAAAAAGAGGAAGAGAGCGAGAGAGAGAGAGATGAGAGGTGGAATGAAGTAGGGAAATGTGACGAAAAGAAGTTGGTGATATTATTAGACGGCAGACGTTCCCAGACAAAGAGACAGGACGCAGGAACAAAAAGAAAGGAACAAAAAGAAAGGAGTCTAGAGAGATGCCGCAAAGAAGTTGATGACATTTTGAGCAAACATGTGTTGCCAACTAGCGAAGACGGGGGGTTAATAGAAGAAGAAGTTCTAGCCTAGATAGGAAAAGGAAGGATGGCATCGGAGCTATAAGAAGTTGGAGAACAGGCAAGCCAGAGCAAGGCAGAAATATAATGGAAGAGGTGATGAGTGGGACATATAGGAGGTGTCCCCTGCGATGACTAGATTTTCAGGACAGAGGGGACAAAGAGGAAGAAGACAGCAAAGATACAATCTTTGAAGATGAAGAAGCCAGTGAAAGTGAAGAGGAAGATGCACAAGCCCCTTCCATGCATAGACAGATAGGGAGAGAGGTAATGTGGACATGGATAGAGTAACCAGCGATAAGGCCAGAACCCAATGAATATTCCAGACACCCGACAGTGCAATCAAATAGTTTAGAGAGAACAGCATATGTGAATAGAATAAGGAACTTACCAGGATGGAAGAGAGTTAATATGAAAGATGCAGGGATAAAGACAAAGGGTGTGGCTGCACTCAGACAGGGTGCTGGGTTAACACAGTTGCCCTTATTGGAGAAAGGGGGGTGACTGACCCAATATATCCCATGGCCACAAATGGACAAAAATAATTTAATTTGTAAATTCTCATTGCTTACTTCATGGGTGGGCAAATGGATCTATGAAGTAGAGAGACTGACAGCTGGAAGGACCTTAGCAGTAGGTGACATAAAAAGCCTGCTTGCTGCCATATTAAGGGAACAATCAGATGACACTTGGGAGTGGGCGGAATATCCTGGGGTGACGGCACAGAATACTAACCATGATGGAGCACCTTAATTGTTGAGCTGGTGTACGGAGAGCACTTAGGGTTCAGTACCCATATTCATCAGACTTCAGCGCAATTATGACTCATAAAATGAGAGCGGAGGAATATTCAATGGCTTATATTCTGGATATCCAGGGAAAATGGTGGTTAGAAACTAGAGAACCATGGGACAAATACATGACTATTTTCTATGCCCGGGACTTCCTCGGAAGTGCAAAGACAATTGAGAAAGATTGTGGGAATCGAAGTGAAGCCATGGGCAGAGATTCAACTGACGATTGTTTACCATTGTCGGTTAAAACAAGAGAAAGGCAGAAAGAAAGTTGAGGAAAGGAAAATTGACAATACAAGGTTAGTTCAGAAGAAATTGTTGAGATTGTCAGTGGAAGGAGCAGTATTGACAAGTGATTTGGGCGACAGTCACAGCAATGTTGGACATGAGGGTGAATCAGCCACATTTCACACATATGCAGAAACAGGGGAGGGATGCAACAGAACTGGCAAGCAGCAGCTCCAAGAGGAGGGACAGCATATCCCCCACCACATAGCACAGAACCACCAGAATATTATGCCCAAGATAACACACAGTATCAGACAAAAGCGCCACAAATACAACATACGCAGCAAGGGATGCAACCCTAAACACAACAAGCACGGATGCAAACACAGCAAGCTCCAATACAGATACAGCAAGCACCAATGAAGATACAGGCACTAGCGCAACAGAATGCAGTGACACCATGGAATGCGAGCATATTGCCACAGGCTCCTACACCTATAATAGGGTATGTGACAGTAGTGGGAGGGAACCCGTTCACTGGAACAGGAATGGACATGTATCCACAACAGGACAGCCCACAGAAAGACTTGATGTGTTCCATCCTATTGATTACACCAGACCCACAATAGGAACGGAGGTTCAGGGTGTTTATAGGTGACAAAGCATTTTGCTTCCGAGTAAATACAGGGGTGACTTGATCTTGTGTTAAAGAGGGAAGGTTCCCAATGGCAGGGATTGCCATGAATGCACAATGATTTTCTGGGGCGACAGCTAAGTTCCCTTTTACATATACTTTATCCTTCACCATAGGAGAACACAACATGTCTATGCCATTATTATACTCCCGCAATACACCAGTTAACATATTGGAGAGAGACTTGATGAGCAAATTAAACATGACAATATAATTTACTGACCAAGGAATAATATTTTTTACCCCAGGAATTCATTATGTCCAAGGACAGGAATTCATAACAGCATTTTACGGTCAGGAAGCACAAAGAGGAATGCCACTAAACCCGGACATATTCCTTTACGGGGTACACATATTGTTAGCATGGCTTCCACGAATACAGGACAGACTACTGCGGTTACCTACAGAATTTCTGTTCTGACCAGAGGTACCCACGGACGTGGAGGAAGGGCAGATAATTACAACGGAATTAGAAGCAGCAATAGTGAGAGATGACAGAGTAATTTTACATGGAGTTGGTGAGGAAGGGGGTGTACTGGGGAACAGTGATAGCCCTTGACAAAGAACATTGATTGACTGGCTTACCAGTTGAAAGCTTGTTTACAGATGTCTGTTATTAAGAAATTGGGATCATGGCTTAAAAGGACAATATTTAAATTTAAATACAAAATACAAATTAGGAATACTCAGCGAGAGACTCACTTTAAGGTAAATTGATGCTCACAATGAGTCTAGCAAGTTAGTAGGCGTCGTCCCAATAATGTCTTTTAAATTCAGAGAATAATTATATGTTTAAGTATTTCCAAATACCCTAACATTGTGCCATATACATAATCCTGAATAAGAAATGCACTCACTTTAATATAAAGGAGGCTGGTTGCCACTCGAATAGTAGTTGGTATTGTATTGTATTGTATTCATCACATATATTGCACCCTTTCCCCATTTGTATGGCGTCAATGCGCTTTGTGTTTAGAACACCCTCGATGACCCCAGTCCATGTGTAGGAGGTTCTAAGAGTTAAATTAAAAGATGCACATGTGCATTTTGCCAGGTTAGGATTTAGGAGGGCTGGCTAGGTTCCAGTAAGCAGCCCATAGGCCAGGCATGTGGGCGGGTGTGTTGGTTGCTTAGGATAGAGTGCTAGTACTGGAGATTGGATGTGTGCCCAACTAGACCGACATTTTTTCGTAGGTTGTTGCTGTATACTAATGGCAGAGGTGTTGAGGTACGTCAGCAGTTTCTTTGTGGACGGCTATGTGAGCTGCTAGACTGGAATAGCATAGCCATAGCTGCATTCTAGGCTGCATGGATGGATTGCTATGCCTGTGGCCTGTGTCCACAGACATGGTGTAAGGTATACGTACCGTAAGCTTAGATGTTTTTATCTTGGTCCAATGCGATTGGCTGGTCTCGCTATTAGTGGTCTCCCTGGAACAAAAGTCTGAGCAGTGGGAGAGGGGCCCGCAGGGATGGGGAGGCAGGAGGGGAGGGCAATAGTTTTTAACAGTGTGCCACCGCAAACGCTGCCAGCATCCATGGAGTAATTGTGGATAGGAGTGTTGTTATGTTTGGGTCAGTGTTTCTGTGCATCTATCGACAGTGTCAAGTGTGAGAGGGTTTCAAGTGGAGGGAGGAAAAAGCCAGGTTTTGAGAGCCTTTCTGAATGCCTGCAGATTGTCAATATTGCAGATGCGCATGGCTAGGGAGTTCCAGATGATTGGCGCTTGAACAGAGAAAGAGGATCCCCACAGTATGGAGGAGTTGTAATTTGGGACAACTAGGAGAGATGCTGTGCGAGATCTGAGAGCCTTTGAGGGATGGTAGCGAGTGCCTTTTTCTTGAAGGAATTCCAAGCCGGTGTTGTGGATGGCCCGGTGGGTGATGCACATTGCTTTAAAGGTAGTGCATCGACCAATAGGGAGCCAATGGAGGACTCTTAGTGTGGGGCTGATGTGTTCTCTGAGTGGTAGATTAATGAGCAGGCGGGCTGCAGCGTTTTAGATTCTTTGCAGTTTCTTTAACTGAAATGCGGGTGCGCCTAGGTAAAGGCAGTTTGCGTAATCTAAGCGGGAGAGGATGATGGAGAAACAGTGAGGATAGGTGAGGTAAGGGGAGATATGCCTGAGGATGCGTAGATGGAAGAAATAGGCTCTGGATACAGAGTTGATGTGTTGGGAGAGGGATAAATCCATGTCCAGTGTGCATCCAAGGTTTTTCACTGAGGTGGGGATTGCCGGTGGGGGCCTAGGGATTACGACCAGGGAATAGGTTGGGGGAGAAGCGCTGTTTAACCGCAGACTGGGATTTCAGTTTTCCCAGGATTGAGGATGAGGTGGTTGGTCGTCATCCAGTAGTCAATATCAGAGGGGCATGATGACAGATCTGGATGTTTGGGAACTGGCAATTTTGGGATTTTAATGATGATCTGGGTATCGTCTTCGTAGTTGTAGCAGGTAAGAATGTGGCAGCAGATGAGTGCAGGGTGAGGGTTTAGATAGAAGTGGAAGAGGAGGGGAGATAGGGATGCTCCTTGTGGGACCCCTTTTGTTAATGATCGTGAGATGGAAGTGAACGGGTGGATGAGCACGCTTTGTGAGTGATTAGAGATGAAAGAGGAGATCCAAGAGAGGGCAGTGTCTTTGATGCCTAATGAGTGTAGCCTGCCTAGCAGGATATTGTGATCAATCGTATCGAAGGCGAAAGAGAGGTCAAGAAGGATGAGTACAGCACAGTCGTCTCCATCCGCTATTCTTTTTAGGTCACCCCAGACAGACACTACGGAGGATTATGTTCCTCAGACAGGTCTGAAGCCAGATTGCACAGGGTCCAGGAGGTTGTTGGCTTCAGTGAAAAGGCCAAGTTGCTTGCACGCTGTACGGTCCATGAGTTTGGCCATGAAGCAGGTGTTTAGAGAGGAGCCAGTAGTTGTGGGGGAGGAGTGGGTCGAGTGTAGCTTTTTTGAGGAGGGGTTTGATCTAGGAGGTTTTTAGGGCTTCTGGGAAGGTTTCCAATGTTAGGCAGTGGTTGAGGATTGAGTGTGCAATACTGCCTGCAATCACGAGTCTTAATGTCTTTTTTAACAGCGAACTGTTGACATCCCTCGGTCGGGTTCACTCTTGTCACACATACAGTTCTTTCTCTTTTCTCATCAAACGGGATTCATCTCCCGTAATTTTCAATGGTTTGCTGGTCACAGACTTTTGACTGCACAGATGCTTTTGCTAGACCCCTGTGTGACCACTTTCACCGTTCCCTTGCAGCCCTTCCAAGGCCTTCTGCTATCAGCAGCTTCAACAAACACAGGACTGACCACTCGAGTAAGCACCCATGTGGTGTCGAATCCCTCTGCAGCTGGTCTTCCCTTTATTTTAACAGTTCTTTGAACTTCCATTAAGTTGCTACTTTGTGGTTTTCGTTCACACAGTTTGGTTCCTATCGGCTCTCCCCTCGACTCACTGGCCACGATGAACCGCTTGGGGTTTCTTGTATCTGGAGTCAAGGATGGTACCACGGTAGCAGATGTCACCCTCTGTCCTGCTTATCGCCGTAGGCATGCTCTGTGTACCCTTGGCATCTGCTGCAACACACGTTAAATATTGTTTGCAGTATTACAATTCGTTTCAGGCAGTTTCGCGGGACTGGGTTGGAAAGGCCAAGGTCACTTCTCTCCTTGTCACCACTTTGGTTATCGCTACCTTTCTCCTTCTCTTGATATGCCATGCATGGTTAGCTGTGTCGTTGTGCGGTCTGCCTTGCTCGTATTGTGCTCTTGTGCTCCACTTTTTATCCCTGTGGGGAAGGGAAAGGGCTGTCAGGTGTGTGTGATTCTGGTCAATTGCCTGACCTTGCCTGACCCTTGCATTAGGACATGTTTTGGTGTTATTCCGTTATCTGTCATGGTGTGCAAAAGTGTTCATGTGGGAAAAGTGGGGGCAGTGTTTTTTTATATTCTACGTGGTAGGATGGGGAAAAGGTGTTGAAAGAAGTGGGATAACACGTCTCACTTGTCGGTGCCCCACTTCCACTCCCCGAGAATCCCGCATCCAGGTGATCCTCCCTCACTGGTCCACCCCCAAGAACTGGATCCAATAGCGATGGCCGTGTCCAGGCAACCTGGATGACAGACCCCGGGAATGGTCAGGGATACACCTTCAGGTTTCTCACACACTTCCTTCTTCCACCTCTGCCCACTCAGTGGCCCCTCTACCACTTCTGCAAGGCATACCTCAAGCCTGTCCCCCTCCACAGAACTCTTTAAAATGTGGCAACCTGATCCACGTCTCTACTCTCAGCTCTCGCTCTGCTGTCAAACACTCTTCAGACATCTGCCACCTCCTTGAAGAACTTGACCTGGATGTCCTCACTCTCACTGAGGCATGGTTCAGAGCCAACTCTGTTACGAGTTTTGGCACTCTCCTCCCTGCTGGCTACAAGATCCTCTCCAAACCCAGAATCAACAGTCCCGGTGGTGGAGTAGCTGATATTTCCTGAGAGTGTCCCTGCTTCTGTCATTCCTACGCAGGCCTAATCCTCCTTTGAATGCCTGGTCTGCAGGCTCGCTATCTCTCCCAGCCCCTACCTGACTGTGGCCACCATCTACAGGACACCTGGCCAGGTCGCCATCTTTCTCTCAGAGTGGGCTGAACTCTCTTCTTCTCTCCTTGCCTCTACCTCTCAACCTCTCAACTTCTCCTCCTCGGCGACCTCAACATCCACATCAACATCAACATCAACATCTCTGAGCTCTTCCGCAACATCTGCAACACTCTCTCTCTTTCCATTCTACCCTCTGGTTTGACACACTCTGCAGGGCATACCTTGGATGTTCTCATCTCCTCAGACATTCCCCTCTCGAACCCTCTCATAACTCTTCTCTCTTGGACTGACCACGTTTTGCTCTCCTCACACCTGAAACTTTCTGTCCCCCAGGATAAGCCCACACCAGCACTGCCACCTACCTTCTCAGTCATTCTGCCTATGAAGCATGTGTCAGTTGTTGCCTTTGCCGCTACTTTCTCTGCTCCTCCCACACCTGCAGCTGACTCGCACTCTGACAAAGCCCTCTCTAACCTGTATTTTTCTATCTTCAACACTCTGGATACCCTTGCCCCTGTCTCGAGAATCTGTCTGAAGCCTACCTCCAAGTGCAACTCTTGGTATGACTCCAACCTCGCCACTTTGAAACTAAAGTGTAGGGTGGCTGAGAGGAAGTGAAGGGCATTGAGCGCACCCTCTGACAAACTGGCTGCCACCTGCTCCAAAGGCAATACAGGCTCTCTGTCCTGTGTGAGCAACCCAAGGGTGTTCTCACGGATAGAACCCGAGGATCTTTTATTCATATTGATATTTTATTTGTATCGCGCTCATACACAAGTGTTTCAGAGCACGATGAGGCAAGGGAGGGGAACAAGGGAGAACAATACAACGATCCTACTAGGCCCAGTGACATTGAGAACGCGCAAGTGCATGGGATGGGTGGAGAAAGGAAGTGTTCTGAGCAAAGGAATAGAAATAAATATTAAATGAAAAAAACAAAAAAGCAACAGACAGTGGTAGTGCAGCCAGCAAGTGGCAGGGGCTGGGTTTAAGGCAACAGACAGGGTGTGTCTGATAAGTGCAGTAAAAAAAGGGGGTGGGGGACAGATACAGACCCCAATGCAAGGGATTGCCCGGAGGCCGTGAGGGTGGGTGGAAGAGTGAGCAGGTACCTGGGCCGAAAGGTCGAAAGTCAGAGGGTAACCAGGTACACGATGACGAGACAGAACCGATCAACAGGGGAGAGGAGGAGCAAAGGCAGAAGCAAAGAGGAAGGTCTTAAGGTACTTCAGGAACCAGAGATGGTTCTCCTTAAGTTTCAGAGTGGCAGGGAGGCTGTTCCAGAGGGAGGCCCCAGCCAAAGACAGAAATCCACCCCAAGCTTATTTCTTTGAAAAACAACTGCCCCCTGGGGGAGTTGGAGGAGCAAAGAGCTCGGGAGGGAAGGTATTTACAGAGAGACAGCTGAAGGTATTTTGGACCCAAACCCCAGAAAACCTTGTGGACAATGCAAAGGGTCTTGAATATAATCCTTGCAGCCACTGGGAGCCAGTGGAGAGATTTCAGGGTTGGAGAGATACGATACCAGGGCTTGAGGCCAAGGATAAGTCTTGCAGTCCTGTTCTGGATAAGTGCAATGGGCATAGATTAGAAGCAGGTAGATTTAGAAAGAGGCTGTTGCAATAGTCCAACCTAGAAAGAACCAGGGCTCGAGAGACAGTGAGCTTCTGGGGGAAGAAGAGGAAAGGCAGAATACCTCTGAGGAGGTGCAGTAGGAAGTTTGACTTTTTAGAGACATCAGAGATGTAGGCAGAAAAAGAAAGCATGGAGTCAAAGATGACACCAAGGTTCTTAGCCTCGCAGGTAGGGCTAGGAGGAAGGCCAAGGGAGGCTGGCCAGAGACTGACAGGAATGGAGGGTGAAGGGTTGCCGATGAGGAGAATCTCCGTCTTGCTGGCATTCAGGCAGAGATCGTTGGTGGCACACCAGTCCTGAATGACTGATAGGCAATCAGAGATGAGAGAAGGAGAAGAGGTGGCCGAGGGAAGCCTGAAAATGAGTTGAGCATCATCCGCATAGCATTGACAATTGGAACAGAAAATGGCAATGCGGTGGGCAAGAGTTGCCAGGTATTGCTGAAAAGCCAGGATGAGAGGTTAGACCGCTGGGGAACACCACAGGTAGAAAGGGAGATAGATGTAAGGAAGGACCCAAGTTGGACCTGGGAGGGTCGATCAGAGAGGAAAGAAGTCAGCCAGGCCAGAGCCTGATCGGTGATACCCAGGTTGTCATGGAGACGTTGACCGTGTCGAAGGCAGAAGAGAGATCGAGTAGGATGAACACAGAGGGGATGTTAGAGTCAAGGTTGGAGAGCAGATCTTCACGGATGTTGAGGAGAGCAGTTTCTGTGCTTCTGGCAGCTCTAACGCCAGACTGATGGTCGTGGAGACAATCAACAGAATCAGAGTGAAGGTTAACCTGCGAGATGGACAGCCTTTCCAGGTGTTTGCCCAGAAAAAGAATGATGGAGATTGGGAGAGGGGTAGCCGGGCAAGAAGGGTCAGCTGGTGGTTTCTTGAGAAGAGGGTGCAAAAGAGAGTGCTTCAGAGGGGAGGAGAAGACTCCTGAGGTGAAGGAGAGGTTGCAGAAATCATCTAGGGCAGGGGCAAGGATGTCAATGTGGTCCTTGGTGGTTTTGGAAGAACAGGAAGGAACCTGTTTTGATGAGACTTTCATATATCGGACTTGTCTAGAGACCTCGTCAGGGGAGAAAAGAGGAAAGGACGAGAAAGAGGGTGGGGGGTGGCTGTACGAGGTCCAGAGTTCACAGAAGGAGAGGGGAGATGAGGGGAGGAGAGGCTGGACAGGATATCCTGGGTTTTTGAGATGAAGTGAGAGGCAAGGGCCATGCAAAGGGTGTGGGAGACAACAAGAGAGGTAGAGACTGGCAGCAGGGTTGGCCAGCTCCTTGTAGATTTTAAAGAGTTCATCCGAGTTGTTAGATGCCGCAGAGACACATGCTTGGATATGGGCTCTCTTCTTAGTATGGACAGATAGTCGGTATTGCCTTTGAAGCAGGCAACAGGCCAGTTTGTCAGAGGATGAACAAGAAGTCCTCCATTTCCTCTCAGCCACCCTACACTTACGTTTAAGTGTAGCTAGGTCAGATTCATACTAAGAATTGCACTTGGCTTTGGGCTTCAAACGGATCCTCTTGACAGGGGCAAGAGCATCACGAGTATCGGAAATAGAAGAGTGGAGCATAGACAGGGCAGTGTCGGAATGTGCGTCAGTCAGAGGTGGAGGGGGACGAGGGGAGAAGGTGGCGGCGAAAGCCTCAACTGACACACGCTTCATGGGCTGGATGTCTGAGAAGGTAAGTGGCAGTGTTGGGGTAGGCTTGGCTTGGGGGGACGAGAGGGAGAGATGAGAGGAGAGGAGGGAGTGATCGCTCCAGGAGAGAGGAGTGGTCAGAGGGATGGAGACGGGGAGGTCAGAAGAGATCAAGACAACAAGTGTGTGCCCTGCAGAGTGAGTCGGGCCAGAGGGGGGATATAAAGGGAGAGGGAATCACAGAGGTCACGGAAGAGTACAGAGGAGGAACAAGGAGAGTCTAGATGGATATTGAGGTCGCCAAGAAGGTAGAGTTGAGTGGTTCAGGCCAGGAGGGAGGAGGAGAGGCCCGCCCACTCAGAGAGAAATGAGGTGATCTGACCAGGATAGTAGCCACGGTAAGAGAGTGTCTAGGAGAGAGAGAAAGCCTGCAGACAAGGAATTCAAAAGAGGGGTATCACTGTGTGGGAATGATAGAGGCAGGAATCCTCTCAGGAAAGATCAGGGCTACACCCCCTCCGGACCGGTCGGATCTGGGTGCAGAGAGGATCTTGTATCCATCAGGGAGGAGAGTGTCAAAGCTTGTGACAGAGCTGGTCGTGAACCATGTCTCGGTAAGACCGAGGACATTGAGGTCAAGTTCTTCAAGGGGGTGGCAGATGTCAGAGGAGTGTTTGACAGCAGAGCGAGAGTTGAGAGTGGCAAGATGAAGAAGGTTGCCAGCCTTAAAGGATTCAGGTGGCCGGGGCATGGCCATCCCCTTTGGAAACTAGACCCTGGGGGTGGACCAGTGCAGGGGGATCACATAGACAACGGGTCTTTGGGGACTGCAGGAGGACTTCCCTTGGGAGAGACACGGTATTCCCCCCTTTCCAACACACCTCCATTCGACACCGCCTCAGTCTACATGGGATATGTTAAACCAAGTCCCATCCTACCCCAGTACTTTTCCCTAAAGGAAAGAAGGCAAGAGCCTCATGGGAAACCAGAACCCATGTACCCACAACCACATATCTACCTTCCCCAATTTGCAATGCTATAATTAGCAGAAAATACTACGCCTTCCCAACCCCCCTTTTTTATGCAAACACTGAGACGAAGAAGAGAGGTACTGAGAGGATGAAGATAACTGAGAAGAAACACACTCAGACACAGAGGACAGCAACAGACTGGCCCCTTAACAAGGACAGGCAAGGTCAGGCCTCCCTCTACAACCACTCACACTTGATTCTGGTTCACTCTCCCAGGGAATATAAAAGGTGGAACATACAGGCACACTCAGAGTGAGCTAGGGATGCTGGATGGTGCACGGAAGCCAGACGGAGAGAATTTGAGCTGGAGAGTCCCTGGAAGGCCTGCAGGAAGAAGGACTGCCTGATTGCTGGACCTGTGATAACAGGGGAGGCTGCAGTGTGGGTAGGGAACTGTACCTACAGGGAGCCAAACCAGGGGCAGCTGGGGTTACCTGGCAGCACCCACACCAGAGTTCCTCCCCTGGGCAAAGCAGGAGAGCCCAGGCCTTTGAGGGGCAGGTGGCGAGACTCTGACCTCAACAAGTATCCCCTTGCATTCATGCAGCACCCAAAACTGCCAGAGTTCCAGAAAGAGGAGCCAGTTAAGTGGGAGCAAAAACAGAGTGAAGGGTTATGGGACGTGAAGTTCAAAGACATTTTGGTCAGAAAAGCTGAGCAAGGTGGAACACGAGCAAGAGCAGAACTTCCGGTCCGAAGACAAACCTACTGGAGCAGAAGGACAGACCAAGGCACGAAAGCAAAGGGTAGAGAGCCTCAGGAGTTCCCTGCAGGAGGTTGTTGCGTCCAAAAGGCTGTGAAACACACGCAGAAAAGGCCAAGTCCAAGACAAGAAGACTGCATTGTGTTTCAAGGATGTCAGGGCCCCTCCCGGGTGAACGGCAGAGTTGGGGAGGCGATGCCAAGCGTGTGGTATTAACCTTGAATCGTAAATTAAGAACTGCAAAAGACAAGAAAGAAATGCACACAGCCGGTGAGTTGGGAAACGACATGAAAGACCAATGTGTGTTAAAGAAAGATTGAAGCTGCAACAGTATATGACACAATTGAAGGCTACATGTGTGTGGATGAGATGCGAAGAAAGCCAGACCTGTGATTGCAAGGTCCGAGCCGGGGTGAGGGAGCCCTATGTTGAATCAGGTACATTTTATTGAAAGCGGTCCGAGTCCGACTTAGGGAGACCTGTTAGGAACTTTGAGTGATTGAGAGGTCCGAGCCGGCAGAGGGAGACCTGGAACATGAAATAAGTTAGGGGAAGGGAACCCCTAAGAAATGTGAATAAAGCTTGGGGAAGGGAATCCCTGCAAGTGTTGTGTTTGAATGGTCTGAGCATGACTGAGGGAGACCTATGTGAACTTTTTGCTTTGAAAGGTCCAAGCCCGACCTAGGGAGACCTACATGAACTTTTTGCTTTGAAAGGTCCAAGCCCGACTGAGGGAGACCGGCATGATCTTTTTGTTGAACTGTGTTTTGAACTGTGTTTTGAAAGCTGGAAAGAGAAACTTTAACGTCGATGGCCAGGCGGGCCTCAATCCATGTTTTGAACTGCCCTTATTTTGCGAACCTCAGCCAGACTGTATCATCCTGTCTACGGCGGCCGCCTTTCTCTGTGCCGGGGAGGAGAAGTGACTCAGCCACATTGATTGTTTATATTCTTGCACACTATTCCTTTTGCATACACATTTTCCCCACACCTAATTTGTTATATTAGAGTACGGGCTGGTAATAGGTTTTGATAGTATAGGCCATCTTGTTTTGACAGACTTCACTAGGACTGTGTTATTTATTATTTGATGGTCGAGCGTGCTCCCATCCTAGACGTAGGGCAAGATAGGCATTCTTCCAGCCCCTTTTTGAGAACAATAAAGGTTTTCCAAATGTATCTTTTGTGTCTGTCTTGCTTTTGATACCATATGCTTTACACCTGTCCAAGAAGAGAGCCCACGTCCAAGCCTGCATCTCTGCGGCCTCTAACAACACAGCCAAACTCTTTAAAATCTGCAAGGAGCTGGCCAATCCTTATGCAGTCTCCACTTCGCCTGTTCACTCCCAGTTCCTCTGTATGGCTCTGGCTTCTCACTTCACCACTAAAACTCAGGACATCCTATAATCTCTCTCCTCTTCCTCTACCTCTCTCAGCCCCCTATGGCCACCTCTCCGTCTCCTCCTCCCTTCTCCTCTTCCTTCCCGACTACACCTGACAAGGTTTCTAGACAAGTCCGATCTATGAAAGTGTCATCCAAACAGGTTCTCCCCTGCTCCTCCAGAACCATCAAGGACCACATTGACACCCTCACTCCAGCCTTGGCCAATTTCTGCAATCACTCTTTTGCTACTGGGACTTTCCCCTCTCTACTCAAGCACTCCCTTGTGCATCCCCTCCTTAAAAAGCCTCTGCTGACCCTACCAGCCCGGCAAACTATCGCCCGATCTCTATCACTCCTTTCCTGGGAAAACTCCTGGAAAAGCTGGCCATCTCCCATCTTACCCTCCACACTGAATCTGTTGGTTGTCACCATGACAATCAGTATGGCTTCAGAGTAGCGAGAGGCATGCAAACTGATCTCCTGAACACCCATGAAGATCTACTCACTAATCTTGAGTCAAACCTTTCTTTTGTCCTTATCCTGCTGGACCTCTCCTCTGCTTTTGACACAGTCAATCATGCCATCCTGATTAATAGACTCTGTGAGAACTGGGCATCACGGATCAGAGCCTGGAATGGTTGTCCTCCTTCTGCCTGGACCGACCCTCCGCGGTGCAACTTGGGTCCTTTCTCTCCACCACCTCTCTCTCCACATGTGGTGTTCCCCAGGGCTCTAACCTCTCACCTGGCTCTTCAATGTTTACTTCGCCCCTTTGGCCCACCTAATCTCTACCTTCTCCTCTAATTTTCAGTGCTATGCGGAAGATCTCTTTCAGGCTCCCCTCAGCCTCCTCTCCTCTCTCCCTCGCTCCTTCCTGACTGTCTATCTACGATTCAGGATTAGTAAACCTCCAACGATCTCTGCCTTAATGTCAGTAAGACTGAGCTCATTCTCATTGGGACACCTGCTCCCGCTTTCCTCTCTCACTCTGACCGCCCTCCTTGGGCCCCCTTTCTTCACCTTCATGTGAGGCAAAAAACCCTGGTGTCATCTTCGACTCCACTCTCTCCTTCTCTCCTCACATCACGGACCTTTCCAAGAAGGCCCACTACGAGCTGCACCTCCTCAGAGGTATTGTTCCTTTTCTCACTTTCCCCCAGAAGCTCATTGTCTCCAGAGCCTTGGTTCTCTCTACTGCAATAGCCTCTTTTTCAAGCTGCCTCCCTTTACTCTCCGCTCTCTGAAACAAATCCAGAACAGGACTACTAGTCTTGTCCTCAGGCCCAGGGACTGTATCTCTCATCCCTGAATTCTCTCCACTGGCTCACAGTGGCTGCAAAGATCAAGTTCAAGACCCACTGCATCGTCCACAAGGCTTTCTGGGGCCGGTGCCCGCACTAAATCCAACTCTCTCTTCCGAAAACACCTTCCTTCTTGAACCCTTCGCTCAGCCACATCTAACTCTCGGAGGGTCAGACACTTCTCCAGGTAGTGAGTGGGGGGTAGATATCTTTCCTCTGCATGTGCCTCTCTCTGGAATGGCCTCCCTGCCACTCTCAAACGTCAGCTGGACCGCCTGAAGTTCCGGAAGCAGCTCAATACCTTCCCTTTTGCTTCTCTATCTGACCTGCTGACCTACCTGTCTGTTGCGCTGACTGGTGGCCCGGCTACCCTCATAGTCTCACTGGGTACCAGGCTCCCCCCTAAGACAAGTCGCCCCTGCACTGCCTCCGGGCCTACCACATACTTAGGGGCTGTAACTGTAACCCTACAGTCCCCTGCCTCCATGCACTTACCCAGAGCCGCGTTGTCCTGGCTGCACTTACTCAGAGCAATGCTACCCTGATTGCACTTCCCCTTTCCCTCGCCCTGGCATTTCCACCTCTAAATTCCCCCTGCACTTTGCGTTATCGCGCTTGCATGATCTGAATGACACAAGGCCTAGTAAGATCGTTTGTTTTGTCCTCCCTCTGTCTTCCCACCCTTGTCTTGTCACGCCTAGAAAGACTTGTGTACATGCACGCTATAAATGACTTATATCATATCATCGCTGCCGAAATGTAGGCAGGTCATCAACCACAATATGGACCCACCATAACCTACCTCGAAAAAAGTCTGCATGGGAACCAGCCCTGCACACCGGACGCAGACGGAACAGTCCTAAATTATGCATCGCAAAAACACATGCGTCAACCAGTTCTCCTTATAAATACCATGAACATGAATATTTGGCAACAACAAGCCACCATGTACTAAACCTCTCTTGTGTACCTTTAAACATGTTGAATTGATTGCATGCTCTTTTGTCTTGAGAAAACCCGGTTGCGCGTAACTGTAGGCCATACAGTTGGCAGTTCCTTTATTTTCTACTAAACTTAGTAGCTATTTGCAAACCATGATAAAAAACATTTCCTTTACATATTATTTGATTTACGTACCAAGTGTCAAAAGTCACTTACTACCTTTTCACAAAAGATAACATGAAAGTATGTAATGTATTTATGGTGTTAATAAACTGGACAAAACATTTCTCGTTACAATATTTTACGTTTTGGAGCAACTGCGAGGTGGTGAACATTCTAAGCAAGTACCGTTTACCACATGTAACACATGGTTGTGTGTTATTCACCATGCAGATAGCCGCACCATTACAAATATAATCCCTCTATAGAGGCGTAGCCATATGCAACCCAGCCCAACTTACACATATGGTAATGTACACAACATATGTACTGCAACAGTTTGGAAATTGCTTCACATGTATTTCAGGCAGGCTGTGGGCAGTCAGATAATGTGTGTTATCAATTGCACAAGGGCGCATTGTGCAAGTATCACATTTGTAAAACCCTGATGTGGGTGATCTAATATAAGCCAAATACCAGTCGGTTTGGTAGGTGGCATGAAACATAATGTGTTACGGACAGTAGGAACCTTTCTAAATACTATAGTCGGCTTGTCTCCAATATAAGGTTTCAGACTGTCATCCATTTGCAAAAGGTGCCAATGTTTGTTTAGAATCTTGTAAATTTGGGAGTTATTATCGCTATACTGAGTAATACATATAATTTTGTCCTGAGAATCTTACCTCATACACTTATGTTCCTTATTCTTGATTATATCTTCTCTAAGTTTGGTTGTAGCTTTTCTCATTGCATCATTCAAGTCTTTGTCGATGTAACCTTTTTGTTTGAATCTGGAAGTAACTGTTTCCATCTCTGCCTCAAACATTTCAATTTCGCTGCAATTGTGTCTGGGTCTAATGAGCTCGCCAACTGGAATGCTCTTAATGACCTGTTTTGTTATGGCAGCTTGTGGCTAATAGGGTAGAATTAACTTCAGTTGGTTTACAATAAGTCTGAGTATGTATATTGTGATCCTTCATATAAATAGTTAAATCTAAGAAGGCAATTTAATTATTACTCATGTGTCCTGTTAGTTCAAGCCCAAAGGTATTCGTATTGAGGTGTTCAGTATAAACTGCAAATTCCTCTTGGGTTACATCTCATATCAAAAATATGTCATCGATATATCCATGCCATTCACGAACATCTTTAAAAAGTGTGACATGTTGTGAAGCATGTGTTTGTTCATCATGAGCCATAAAGAGATTCGCCGGTGAGGGGGCATAGGCAGCTGCCGTGGCCACCCCTCTTACTTGTTGGTAATATTCACTATTGAATAGAAACACATTATTTTTCATGGCGAACAATAACAGTTCCTTAATGGCTCTGAGGTGTAAGTAATAGGTTGCAGACAATGGGGCAAGTGATAGTCTAGTGATTTCATGGCCAAGTCATGATCAATTGACGTATAGGGGGCTTTTACCTAAAATGTAGCCAAGTAGAAGTTCTTCTGCCATGGAATGTGGCTTAATAGTTCAATGATGTGTGTTGGGTCCCTGGTGTAGGATTGCATTTCAAACACCATAGGCTGCAAAAATTGGTCAGTGTAATTAGCTGCCCCTTCGGTAATCCAAACCATCCCACTACGCATGGGTCTGACTTCTAGTAAGTGTTTAAATGGTTTGTAAATCTTGGGCAAGAAATATATAGTGGGTAACGTTGGTGCCTCTTGTTGGAGGAAGGCCCTATCTGCATCTAGTAAGATTTTTTAGTTATAGTATTCCAAAATTGTGGCCATAGGGTTGTATCCGAGCTTAATATAGCAACCAGGTGTTTCCAGGTGTCTTTGTACCATGGTAATGTAGTCTTATCTGTCTAAATTCACAATTTTCACTCCCTTGTCCGACTCCTTGATAATAATGGATTAATCTCTGGCCAGATTGCCAAGGACTCTATATTCGTGTTGATTCAGATCAGAGTATTGCATATGATGGCCCTTTGTGGCCACCTTGTCCATGTGTTTGTGAAGATCAAAGAGTGCCACCTTATGAAATGTCTCAATGCTACTTTCCTGAGCGCTTGCTGGTGTAAATTTAGATTTTACTTTTATCATTGAATCTGTCAAATTATCAGAGACAATCTCTAGATCATCTATGATTTGTAAACCCGTCACTGGGTTGTCATCCTCTAACAATAGTAATAATTTAGCGTCTTCTATGTCTTGCACTGTAAAAGTGCTTGGTATGATTCTCTCAATTTGTTGGTCTTCTGTTGGGATTTGGTTATGAAAGCATTTATTGAGTTTAAGTTTTCTAATGAATTACAAGGTATCAATTTCATTCTCTACATAATCAATGGTTTTAGTTAGTGGAAATGAGAGGCCTTTATTAGGAACTCTAATTTCAGGATACTCTAATGTCCTATGCGATAGGTTTGTAACCAGTTTGACCTCAAATGGGTCTACTTCGGGCATGTCTCTTGTTTCCTGTACTTGGCTCTTGATCTTGGCCGTGTTTGCCGTGTCCCTTCTCCCTCTTCTTCCTCTGCCTCTCCCACTCCGTCTGTAATGTTGTGACACTAACCTGTCTCGTGCAGCAATCTACGAGGCAATTGGGGAGTCCCCTGAGGCCCCTAACACCTCCCTCCTCCCTAAGAGGGAACCGAAGGGGTGTGCAAGGGATCCCAGGGAAACCCTCCTGGGGGAAAAAACCCTGCTGGAATGGATGAGAAGCTGGATCGGTCGCGTCTCCGCTGGCTGCAGCTCCTCAAGTTTTACAGGAATCACTGGATCGGGTCACTGTACCTCGGCGAAGTCCTGATTTAAAATAAGTAAACGAGAGATGAGAGAAGGAACTAGGTGCGAGAGGAATCCATATAATGATTGGGTAAGTACCTAATTTGTCTGAAAGGGGGGACTATCTGTGGACTGCGGAACGGGAAGGCTAGGCAGGATGGTACGGCTGTAAGAAAGAGTAGAAAAGAAAAGGTAAGCATAGGTAGGAGGGATAGAATAGTAAACCCCCTAGTTGCGAACTCACGTAGCGTCTGTAGAGAGTAGCAACGCTCTGGGCTTCGGCTCTGCTGGACCTTATCCGGAATCCTTGAGAGAACGAGATGACGTCAGAGGACATCTGACTTGTGAACGTGAAAACACTGCACCGTAACCCAGAGGATGAGAAGCCATCTTGGAAGAGGGGAAAACGGCGAGTGCACGCAATCTCCAGCGTCGCCACAGGGAACGCCGGTGCCAGCCAGTCGTGACAGTATGCCCCCTTCCGAGGGTAACACCTCCTGGTTTGCCCGGATGACACCTGTGGAAACGGCGAACCAGTAAGGGGGCGTGAACTGCTGAAGCCGGTTCCCACGTACGGTCAGCCACCGAGTAACCCTTCCAGTGGATCAAATACTGCAGTCGACCGCGATGATAACGGGAATCACAAATGCCCGAGACTTCGAACTCCGGACCTTCCATAGTAGCCACTGGAGGCGGGTAGGCCCTTATAGATCGACCAAAACGATCCGATTTGTGAAGTTTGAGTTGCGAAACATGAAAAACTGGGTAGATCCTGGACCAAGAAGGTGGGAGCTGTAACTCAAAAGCCAAAGAACCTTTTGCTCTCAATACTGTAAAAGGACCAAAATATTTCGGAGACAATTTAGAGGGAACCAGATGTCTGGGCAGAAACCTTGCTGAGAGCCAGACCAAATCCCCCGGGACAATCACTGGAGTCGATGAACGATGCAAGTCAGCATAACGTTTAGAATGCTCTTGAGCTTCCAGTAATGCGGTTCTGGCCAAAGGATGTCCCTGTTGAATGTCGCCCATTAGGGCGTCCACATCTGGAAAGGCCGAAGCTCTGAGAAGAGATGAGGGATAGCAGGAAGGATCGTACCCATAGGTACAATGAAAGGGACTAGTTTTGATAGAAGCATGAGGAGCATTATTGTAGGCAAACTCTGCCAAGGGTAACAAATCCTTCCAATTGTCCTGTGCTGCTGATACAAAACAGCGCAGATACGTTTCCAGAGTCTGATTTAAACGTTCAGTCTGCCCATTAGTTTGAGGATGGTATCCCGAACTCAAGGCTCTCTTTATGCCTAAAGCAGAGCAGACTTGTTGCCAATATCGAGAAATATATTGGGAACCTCGATCTGACACTATGCTGTCAGGAAGACCATGCCGGGAAAAGATGGAGTCTATGAACTGTCTTGCCATCTGTGGAGCTGTTGGTAATGAGGGTAGAGCCTGGAAATAAGCCATTTTGGTGAAATAATCCACTGTTACCATAATGGTTGTATGATCTTTAGACACAGGTAAGTCAACGATAAAATCTGTGGAAATCAATTGCCAAGGACGAGTAGGTATTTGGGCTAGAGCCAGCTTTCCCAATGGTTTACTGCGAGGAACCTTGACTTGCAAACAGATCACACAAGAAGAGACGTAATCAGTCACGTCCCTTCTTAAGATTTCCCACCAGAAATGTCTCAGTATGAGTTCTTGGGTACTGGCTATTCCACGATGTCCAGCAACCATAGAATCGTGACACATGTGCATGACTTCCGTTCGGAGCAGGAGTGAGGGAATGTACACCTGATGACCCCGGTAGAAACATCCGTCTTCGAGACTTAGTCCCCATTTGTCTGCCTGACCTCTAATGGAGTCCATTAAGACTAGAGTTTGGGCTGCTACAGAGTGGAGTAAGTCCTGGACCATAGATATGAACGTAGCATGAGGAAACAATCTCTCGGTCTGAAAACCAGATTTGCAATCCGGATCTCTGCGAGATAGAGCGTCAGCTTGAAGATTGGTTTTACCTGGAATTATAGTGAAAGTGATATTGTAGGGAGAGAAAAAATGGGCCCATCTTGCTTGCCGGCTGTTACAAGTTTCAGCGTATTGTAAACTCTTGAGATTCTGATGGTCGGTGCGGACCTCAATGGGATGTTGGGAACCCAACAGGAGATGTCTCCATTCCTGAAAGGCCCGTTTTATCGCCAGCAACTCTTTCTCTAACACCGTGTAATTGATCTCAGAGGAAGAAAAAGTCTTGGACAGAAAGGCCACAGGGTGTTCTGGTCCGTGAGTAAAGGCTTGTTTAAGTACCGCACCCAACGCAAAATGGGAGGCATCAGTTTCCACTATAAACGGTAAGCTTTGATCTGGGATTCGTAAGAGAGGAGCAGAAGTAAAGAGAGTCTTCAAAGTATCAAAGGCTGACTGGGCATCTTCTGTCCAATAAAAAGGCTTTCCCTTCTTGAGTAGTCTTGTAAGGGGCAGAACGATTGATGAAAATCCGGCTATAGATTTCCTATAGAAATTCGAAAACCCCAGAAATCTCTGTAGTTCCTTGACAGAACTAGGAGAGGACCATTCCAGAATAGCGGTCACCTTGCGAGGATCCATGGAAATTCCAGTAGGGGACAAAACGAACCCCAGGTACGTGACTGTAGTCTGATGGAATATACACTTTTCAGGCTTGCAATAGAGGTGATTACTTCGTAATCGGTGTAACACCTGACATACGTGTCGGTGATGTTCTTTAGGATTCCTGGAGAATACCAATATGTCGTCAAGATACACCACTACCGTATGAAGAAGGAGGTCTGAGAATATATGGTCAATGAACCTTTGAAAAACTGCCGGGGCATTCGCGAGTCCGAAGGGCATTACTCGGTATTCAAAATGTCCAAAAGGGGTACGAAACGCGGTCTTCCACTCATCCCCTTCCTTGATTCTAATGAGGTGATATGCCCCTCTGAGGTCCAACTTTGTGTAAATAGTTGCCCCTTTTACTGCTTCTAGGATGTCCGGTATTAAGGGCATTGGGTATCGATTGGGAATCGTGATCTTATTAAGACCCCTATAATCAATGCAGGGACGTAATTCGTCCGTGTTCTTCTTAGCTATGAAGAATAATGATGCACCTGCAGGGGAAGTCGATTCCGTAATCAAACCGTTTCTGAGGTGGGTATCCAAATACTGCCGTAGGACTAATTTTTCCTTCTCGGAAAGGATGTACATCTTTCCAAAGGGAAGTGGCTGAGAGGAGTCTAGACGGATGCAACAATCATCTCTCCGATGAGGCGGAAGTTCAGAAAATTGGGAAGAGGAGAAAATGTCCTGAAACTCTTCATACTCAGGAGGAACAGGACTAATCAGGTCTACTATCCTTTGAGAGGCCACAGGGTTAGATGAAGGAGCACAACATCCAACTGATCCTTCAGTAAGACAGTGTTGGGTACAATATTCAGATCCCAAAAAAATTGAACCGGCTGCCCAATTTATGTATGGGTTATGTAGTTTTAACCAGGGCAAGCCCAGAATGACAGGGTAGTGAGCTGCTTTTATTATATCAAATACGGCTTCCTCCCTATGTGAACCAATGAGCATTGTCAAAGTGTGAGTCTGTTCTCGGATAGGTCCCGATATTAGTGGGGTTCCGTCTACGCCTTCAACTGGTATCGCGATAGCTTTGGGAGATCGGGGAATATTCAGTTTTCTCGCCCAAAAATCGTCCATGAACCAACCAGCTGCTCCACAGTCAACCAATGCTGGGACAGAAACGATGTTTTCATCTGGCAAAGAAAAAGTGACGCGCAAGACTACCATGTCCAGCGAGGGAGACAACCTTGTAGGAGATTGGGAACCTGTATCAGTTAGCCCGACCGTAGGTCCCCTTACGGTTGAGGTCTGGCGTTTCCCGAACGAAAAGGTTTTCTGAGAGGAGCGAGTGGGCACTCGTGCACGGTATGATCAGAAGAGCCACAATACATGCATAGTCCCTGGCTTCTTCTACGGGCCCGTTCCTCTTGAGTCAGAGGACCCCGTGTAGTGCCTAACTGCATAGGTTCGTCTGCAGTGGCTGTTTTAGAGAAGGATACTAATTCTGGCGCAGAGCGATGACTTCTCCCTTTCCTCTTCTCTGCATGCCTTTCTTGCAGTCGATAGTCCAGCTGCATGGTTAATGAGATTAGTTCAGCTAAGGTGTTTGGTCTCGGAACTCGAGCCAATTCATCCTTCAACTCCTCACTAACCCCTCTCCTAAACAATGTGATAAGTGCATCATCGGCCCAGGATGTGCCTAAGGCCATTTGTTTAAAGCGGGTAATAAATTCTAAGATTCCTAAAGAACCTTGCTTGAAGTCTAGTAGTTTCTCTTGAGAGGAGACATTGTATTCTCTCCGAGAAAACATAGCTTTTAGACTCGCCGTAAAAGCAGGCACAGAATCCAATATGGCATTATTGGAAGTGACAATAGGCGTGGCCCAGGCTAGCGCAGGGCCCGTGAGATGAGTAATCATATATCCCACTCTATCTCTGTCTGAGGGAAAGAATGATCTCTTAAAAGCAAATTGCACCGTACAAGCATCCAAAAATTCCCTTAAAGAATGCGGGTTTCCGTCATATTTCCCGCCTGGTAGAGGGCCAGGAGGAATTTCTGAACTAGTGAGGGCCTTATTGAACATTTGCTGTTTAAGGATTGCATTTTCATGCTTTAAGGCTTGTACCTCGTGGGACAATCCTTGTACTGCGGTCGTCAACTGCTGCACTTGATCTAAGGCTGCCTGCAAAGTAGTCATGATGTGTATCTAAGCCTTCTTCCCCTTAATCGGGCGTCGCTAGCTGTAATGTTGTGACACTAACCTGTCTCGTGCAGCAATCTACGAGGCAATTGGGGAGTCCCCTGAGGCCCCTAACACCTCCCTCCTCCCTAAGAGGGAACCGAAGGGGTGTGCAAGGGATCCCAGGGAAACCCTCCTGTGGGAAAAAACCCTGCTGGAATGGATGAGAAGCTGGATCGGTCGCGTCTCCGCTGGCTGCAGCTCCTCAAGTTTTACAGGAATCACTGGATCGGGTCACTGTACCTCGGCGAAGACCTGATTTAAAATAAGTAAACGAGAGATGAGAGAATGAACTAGGTACGAGAGGAATCAATATAATGATTGGGTAAGTACCTAATTTGTCTGAAAAGGGGGACTATCTGTGGACTGCGGAACGGGAAGGCTAGGCAGGATGGTACGGCTGTAAGAAAGAGTAGAAAAGAAAAGGTAAGCATAGGTAGGAGGGATAGAATAGTAAACCCCCTAGTTGCGAACTCACGTAGCGTCTGTAGATAGTAGCGACGCTCTGGGCTTCGGCTCTGCTGGACCATATCCGGAATCCGTGAGAGAACGAGATGACGTCAGAGGACATCTGACTTGTGAATGTGAAAACACTGCACCGTAACCCAGAGGATGAGAAGCCATCTTGGAAGAGGGGAAAACGGCGAGTGCACGCAATCTCCAGCGTCGCCACAGGGAACGCCGGTGCCAGCCAGTCGTGACACCGTCCCCAATGTGTATGTTGGATGTTCTGATATCCTGCGGAAGTGGTTCTGCAAAAAGTACATGTTTGGTCGTGTCCTGCCAGTTGCCTCGCTTGAACCTTCTTCTCTGGTCTAAAAATGTTTTATTTTTTGCTAATGTTCCTCCACTATTGGAAGCACTGATGTCAGTTGTTGAGGTTGTTGGGGCCTGATTAGGTCTCTCATTTTCATTGTCAGAGCTTGCAGAAGATGTATATGGTGTGCTTTCCTGTGGTCAGGGGATTCTCATATTGCCTTCAAATTTAGGTTCGGAGGCATAGACCCTGTCGTACCAATAGTCTCTTTCATCCCTAAACATTTTATTAGATTTTCTTAATTTGACTTCGTCTTGATGTTGAGGTAATATGTTGTTAAATGTTTTATGGTTTTTTGCTTTCATAATCTCAGATGCAGACATATTCTCAATTTTATGTTTTAAGCCCTCCATATGAGATTCTAGTTTTTGTGCTCTTTGTCGGCATGTCCAATTAGGAGCTCTATCATGTTTTTGGAATTGCTTCTCCTCCCATTTTTCAAGTAAATCCAGATCTTCATTATTATTGATGTCCGGAAGGATTCAGATTCTAAGTACTCTATGTATTTGAATTTGTTGAATATATTTTCAGATTGTACCCCTCTCCCAATATTTATTAATTTCCCTAATGGATAGCCTCATAAGTCTAATTTATTTCTGAGTGTCTGCTTATCAGGAAACAAGGACCAGCCTGGTCGATTTGGCACCAATGGAAAAGAACTCTAGCTCGCCGTGTACTTTCCATTCCACAATGGTGACACTCTAGGACTCGAATTTCCACTAGACACAATGGTCTAGATTATTTCCAAAATGGTGGTACACCCGGTGTGCAGTGATTCCAGTCTGAAGGATTGGAAATTGGAGTCAGAACGGGTAAGCCCGGCTCGTCGCTCCTCTTATGAACACTGACACTCCCGTCTCTCCTAGTTTTCTCTGTTTGTTTCTATGTTCTCTCCCTGGTCTGTTGCCTCTTGCTCCTGCTTTGCCTGCCCTGCTAGCATCCACTCCTACCCAGTGGTCGAAGTGTATGAAAAGAAGTAGTGGAACTATATTCCCTACTGGCCTGCACCGCTCCCCACAAACCCCACTGCCACGCACCCTCCCACGCACAATACAAACCCCAAAATACATGCACCTGCTGTTGGGAGGAACGCTCAGTGCAGTGCACTGAAGGTGACCATTTCAACTTCTTCCTATGCTTTTATTTTAAAACGAAACCATTCCGGAACGTTTTCTTTTTAAAATAAAAGTATAGGAACAGTAAAACTTAATTAAAAGAAGTAGAGGAGCATCGCTCCCGAACGCTCCCGCCCACTTCGACCACTGCTACTACCTGCATTTGTATCCTGTACTCCCGATAGTCTGCTGCCACTGACTTCCTCCGTGGATTGCGCTCCACCAGGAGTCTTCCCTGTGTTGTACCTCTGGAGATCGGCATTAACACGCAGTCCTGCTCAACCCTTGTTTGGAACACCTGATATCATTCTACAAACTTCCATCTGACCGCCATCATTAACAGCAGCTGTTTGTCTGGATTTCTTCCCCCCAGAGGGTTTCCCAGGGAGTACATGACCTCCTGTTGCCTTTCTGCCTCAATTGTCGCTACAGCCTGTATGGCAGCAGCAAAACCTGCCACAGACCAGTGCTCGCTTTCATTCATAACAGTAAGTGACACTGCAACACCCTAAGCCATGGATCAATTGGTTGCTGATGTACAGAATCTCACGATGGAGGTTCAGCCTCACAAGAATGAAAATACCACACTCAGGGAGATGTGACACATGCCCAACAACCCATGGAAATACTTCCCGGACCACTTGCTGAAGGGAATTTTGATGGGAACCCAAGAAAATTTAAGGAATGTTTAGATTCTTGTACTGTTCAGTTTTCATTCAAACAAGCCTTCTTCCCTACAGAAGCTAATCGAGCCAAGGTTGGCTATGTGATATCTGATTTAGCAGGTAGTGCCCTAGTGTTGGATTCTTATCTGGCATTTGTTACCAATCTTCGAGCTATGTTTTGCAGACAGAAACTTACCATATATTCACAAGAACACCTGCTGCATTAGAAACAAGGCACAGGGGACACATTATCGATATCACCCAATTTAAACAAATGGCTTCAGGAACTGCTTGGCCAGACGAGGCCCTAGCAACTTTGTTTAGACTTGGACTTTCAGAGGAATTAAAGGATAAAGTGTTGAGAGTCCCTCGATCAGCAAATGTAGCCGAATTGATAGCCCTGGTAATAAAGCTGGACTATTGCTTACAAGAAAGACAAGCTGAAAGGAAAAAGAATCGGACTACCAGAGGACCCTTTGAAACTCTAAGGACGATTTCCAAAATTCAACCTGAGGAAGAACCTATGCAAGTGGGAACCATCAGAGGGCCCTTATCATCTGAAGAAATAAACATAAGACGTTCCCTAGGTCTTTGTATGTACTGCGCCTCAAAAGAGCATATGTTCTGCAAATGTCCAATTGCTCTACCCAGGCATTTAGGAAATGCTCTTTCCCAATCATAAAGGGAACACCAATTCAGGAAGACAGGGTTGTTCCCAAGAACCAAAAGGCCATATTCCAGAACAATTAATGGTGGTTCTTAAAGTTTCTTTACAAATCCATGATATCTGCTATCAGGATATCCCGGCATTAGTGGATTATGGCGCTGCAGGGGTCTTCCTAGATGAGCAGTGGGCTCACACCAAAGACATTCCTCTGATTTCCAAAACCATGCAGATTCTAGTTGTAGGGGTTGTTGATACCCCTCTAGCCTCAGGGCCCATCAAGGAACAAACCAGGGTTGTTACCTTAACTATTTCTTCCCACTTTGAGGAGTTGAGTTTTGATATTATTAGGGTAGCCCACTATCCCATCATATTGGGCCTGTCTTGGTTATTCCTTCACAATCTGTATGTCAACTGGACTGCAGGATTCCTTTTTCTTGGATCTGAATATTGTGAGGATCAATTTCTTGGAGAGAGAACTATGGGCGTACAATCCCCGAATATGGCTTCACCAAGGGACATTTTCTCTACCCCAAATGGCCTCATCTACTCATTACCCGATATCAAAACTATTCTGATGTGTTTTTTGGATGCTGAATTCAAAGAACTACCTCCTCACCAAAGAGATGAAGGCTCCATTGACATAGAACCAGATAGACCAATTTCCATTCGACAGGATGTACATCTTGTCTGAGCCTGAGAAGGAAGCCCTCAAGCAATACCTACATACAAATTTACGGAACTGTCTCATTACTGAATCAAAGTCCCCGACTGGTTCTTCACTTTTCTTTATCCCAAAAAAGAATACTTCCGAACTTCGACATTGCATCGATTACCTCGGGCTCAGCAAGATCACAATACCCGATAAATACCTGATGCCACTTATTCCTGACATTTTATACGCCGTGAGAGGTGCTTCCATATTTACCAAATTGTACCTAAGTGGTGCGAATCACTTAATACATATTCATACTGACGATGAGTGGAAGACTGCCTTCCACACCCCTTCTGGACACTTTGAATACAGAGTCATGCCGAATTGTCTCTCAAATGCCCTAGCAGTCTTTCAACATTTTGTTGACCATGTATTTGCGGACCTCCTATTACATTACATGATCGTTTATTTAGATGATATACTGATCTTTTCCAAGAATTTACAAGAACACAAAGCTCATGTGGCATCAGTTCTTCAACGACTACTGGATAACCATCTCTTCACCAAATTACAAAAGTGTTCATTTCATCAATCTGAAGTATCATATTTAGGTTACATACTGTCATCTAAAGGTATCAAAATGGATCCTAACAAAGTATCAGCCACATTGTATTGGCCTTCCCTGACTTCCATCCGTGACATACAAAGATTCTTGGGATTTACACATTTTTATCGAAAATATATCCCCAGCTTTTCATGTCAAATCTTACCACTTACGTCCCTCTTGAGAAAAGGAAGACGATTGATCTGGGGTGTGGAAGCACAAGAAGCGTTTGCCAGATTGATGACAGCCTTTACAACCACCCCATATTGCGGTCTCCAGATCAAACTAAATCCTTCATTGTGGAGACAGATACCTCCAAAAGCGCTATCAAAGCAGTCTTAAAACAAGATGATGAAACAGGGACTGCATTTCCTGTAGCTTATCTTTCCAAGACACTATCTCCCTCCGAGATAAACTACACCATTTTGGAAAAAGAATTATTGGCCATCAAATAAGCATTCCAGGAATGGCGACATTTGCTTTTGGGGTCCCGATTTCCAGTTGAATTGAGAATTGACCATCACAATCTCAGGATCTTACAATAGTCCGAGACCCAAAACAATCGACAAAGACAGATTGGCCTATTTATTTTCCCCTTACGATATTCGGTTTACTTTCATTCCAGGCACCAACAATATCATAGCAGATGCCGCGTAAACTGGTGGCAACTGGTCCCTCTTTTAGAAATGAGAAACTGTTCTCAAAAGCAACCTTCCTTTTTGTGTGGTGGATATTCTGTAGATAGTAAAAATGAAAACACAAAGGAACTTTGCTACCCTTCCATATGTAATATCCATATACCAACTTCAACACGAAGGCAAACTACAATAACCACTGCCAATGTTTATTTATTCCTACTTGGGTTCTACGTAAGGAAGTTGTCCGTTTGTGCCATGATTCTGTTCTTGCTGGACATAAGGGAGTACGAAACACCACAGACCTCATCAGCCGACATTTCTGGTGGCCTGGATATTCCTAGCATATCAAGGATTATGTTGCAGCCTGCACAGTTTGTCTGCAGACCAAGACTCCACGTCCTCATCCTTATGGACACTTGGTCCAACCGGCTTTACCCACTTAACCTTGGAAACAGATCGCAACAGATTTTATCGTGGATCTTCCTCCCTCATCAGGACATACCACCATCATGGTGACCGTGGACTCATTGCCAGAATTGGCCCACGTTTTATGCATGCCTCAAATCCATTCTGCTGCATCAATGGCTAAACATTTTTTACAGACCATTTTCTGTTGGCACAGACAACCCACTACTATTATTTCAGAGTGTGTTCTCCAATACACCTCCAAATTCTGGTCTATTGTTTGTAGAACTTTGGGAATTCAGCGAGCACTCAGTTTGGGGTTTCGCCCACAGACTAACAGACAAGCGCAGCGCCTTAACCAATCCATAGGGCAATACCTCCATTGTTTTGTTTCAGCCTCCCAAGACAACTGGAGAGATTGACTCCCCCAGCTGAGTTTGCATATACTACTCTCCATACCTCCATAGGGGTAAGCCCCTTTCAATGTATGTATGTGTTTCATCCCTCCAGTATACCCTTTTTCACTCCATCCACTTGCAAGTCACCTTCAGCAGACGCTTTGATTTAGGATATCCAGGTAGGACACAAAAGGGCATTGACAGCTCTCACTTCATCTTGTTTCAAAACCAAAATGTATGCAGACTTAAAACATTCCAAAGAACCAGTGTTTCAGATGGGAGATCTCGTTGGGTTGGCTTCACAATTTCTACCCAAATGCTTGGTCCCGTCCAAACTCTGTCCTCATTTCTTTTGACCATTCAAGATACTTTCCCTGTGGGACCGGTAGCCTATCGCCTTCACTTACCCATGTCATGGTGTAGAATACACCCTGTGTTTCACATTTCTCAGTTGAAACCTCATATTCCAGATCGCTTCCTGTGCAATACGAGAGGTAGACCTCTCCCTGTGGACACCACCTCAGGCCCTGAATATGAGGTTGCTGTACTTTGTGACTCTAGTTACTAACGTGGTTGAATACAGTATTTGATGGACTGGAAAGGGGATGGGCCTTTCGACCGTACCTGGCAACCCGCTACTGCAGTGCATGCTCCAAATCTTATCAAGCCGTTTCATAGAACCTGGCCCTGAAATCCAGGCACGTTGCCCTCATGAGGGTTGCATACTGTCAAGAAAAGAGGACCAGTCTGGTCGAACTGGCACAAATGGAAAAGAACGTGGTTCGCCATGTGCTTTCCATTCCAACATGGTGACCCTCTAGGACTAGAGTTTCCACTAGATGTAATTATTAATGCATACAAAATTATTCTTTTGATGCAGAGGTCATGAACGGAACGACTTCAATCTACCAACTATTAGTCGAGCGGCAACCAGCCTATTTTTATTCAGGATTATGTCAATGGCGTACTGTTAGGGTATTTGGAAAAATTTAAACATTTAATTATTCTCTCAAGTTAAAGGACATGATTAGGCCATCCCTTACTAATTTACTACACTCTGTGTGAGCATCAATCTACCTTAAAGTGAGTCTCTGGTCCTCATTACAAGTTTGCCGATCCGGAAACAAGGTGCCGGTAAGCTTACCGGCACATTTGTTTCTGGACCGGCAAACCACGAGTCTGCGGGCGGGTGCCTTTCACCAACCAGGGTCAGACCAGGCAGGTGGGTGCCAGACCGTCACGGAAGCACCGGTACTGTTAATAACGGTGCTGGTGCTTCCGTGGTCCCCATTCCCGTGGAATCCTATGGGACTCCACAGGAATGGGCACTTACAATTTACCTGCGCCTGACTTTCCGGAATGCTGGGGTTGTAATATCTTGGTGTTTCAGGCAAGTCTGGCACCGGTTAATCATTACGGGTCTGGCGGCAACCTGCCGGTAGTATCGACACGGTTACTTTCAGACTCATAATGAGCCCCTCTCTCTGAGTATTTCTACTTTGTATTTTGGATTTAAATTTCAATATTGTCCTTTTTGAGTCATGATTCCAATTTCTTAACAGACATAGGTTTAAGTTACCTTCTATTACAAAGCTTTTTTCTTACGCCACTTAATTTGCACTTTCTAATGCCGGCCAAATATATTGATCAATGACTGCATCCTAATTATTGTTTTATTGTCTCTATGTTCTCCCCGTTTCCCTCAATGGATTGCTGCCTCTCTTAAAATCCTTCCTCATTTATTTTTGAAATGATAGCAGTATTATTGATTTAATGTATTGCCTTTATAAAGCCCAGATGGGCGAAACTGATGGCCATGCAGTTGGCATTCTTTTAGTTCTTTTTGTCTGTCAATAACGGCAGCTGTATGTAAATAATGTATGACTTAATAGTTGATACGTATTTCCAGTCACTTACTAACACTTGAGAAATCTTTAGTACATGTGTTAACTGGTGCACTTATTAGTTTATATGGTACACTTATTAGTTTCTGATCTCAATAAACTTGTAAACTTTTAATTTAAGACAAAATATTTGAGTGTTGGAGTGCATGTCCGGGGTGAATCCTTTCATACTCAGTAATATAATATGTAGATGACCTCTTAGTGTGCAGCAACCCAGAGGAAGAGTGCAGGAGAGACTCAGTAAAGCTGATGACAGTATTGTCAGAGAAAGAGTACAAAACTGGCAAAGAGAAAATGCAATATTGTCAGAAGTAGTACTACATATATGCCAGCTAATATCAAAGAATGACGAAGGTGATACCTGAAAGAGCAGAAGAAATCATGAAAACACCCAAGCCAGAGACAGTGAAAGAGTTACAGCAATTTCTAGGCCTTTGCAAATATTGGAGGACATAGGATGTTGACTACATCACATACGTAAGGCCACTTTTAAAAGCACTGAAGGAGGTGTAGAGAGAAAACAGTGATATAGCCTAGACAGGCCAGATGACAGACGCCTTTGATGAATTGAATCTAGCAGTTAGTACAGCTCCCGTGTTAGGGATCCCTGATTACGATGAGGAATTTTTTTTGTTCTCCCATTCAAATGGAGTAGTGATGATGGCTGTCCTCGCACATCAAACTACCATGGGGCACAAACTATTAGCATTTTACAGTGGAATATGGGATGCAGTGATGAGAGGTTATTATCCTTGCAAGCAAGCATTGGCAGCAGCTACCTTTGTGATTGAGAAATCTGCCAGTATAACTATGGGCAGCACAGTTACATTATATGTTGAGCATGCCCTGTTTGCCATACTTGAAAATGCAAAAAGAATTTGTACAGTTGCACACCTATTAATTCAGATAGAGTAACAAATGTAATGTGAGTAGTGAGGTGCACAGGACTGTATAACGACCCTGGCACTGGGTCGTAGTTAACAAAACAGTGAGAAATGGTGTCACAGTCTGTGGAACACTCGTGTCCCATGCACAATCAATGTGATTGTCCAAAGACAAAAAAAATTCTAAAAGAGTCTTTGTATACGATAAAGTACAGGAGTCAAATTAGATCATAGTGGGGTATCCCACGTTTTGTATAAATGACTTTAACAATATCTCACTCAAGTCAATCAATATTCAATAATAAGGTTGCAAGCTTGTCCTCAGAAAACATATATTTTATGTTGAATAAATGTGGATAGACAATATTCATCTCATACTGCACGTTACACTGATAATTCAAAGAAATGATAATACATTAAATTTAACCACAGGAGTATTAAGGAAAACAAGAACAACAACAAAAAATAAATAATTATAAGTTTGTAAAATCAAGAGCTCTATGCGTTTTGGGATATAGTATCCTTCTTCAGGAGCTGGACAATGTATCCAATTGATATTTTCTTAATGAGTATTTCTCTTCACTATAAACCAAACAACAGGAATAGTGTCAGTAAACTAGATTCTTAAATCAGAATAATGTAATACTCTATGCTACCGGCTAGGCTTGTTCCTACCTGCCGTGAGTGCCAAAATGGAGGTCCTTGAAATCCTCACTTAGGATGCCGATCAGTTCAGGCGCCTCATAAGGTGTCTCAGACTACACCATGTAAAACAGCCTATATGTCACACATCCATACATTCATTCAATCTAAATAATTTCCTAAAACATTCAATTTTTTTTAAAGATATTCAAAAAGAATATATAATTAATTTCCAATATACAATTAGTAATAGTTAATTCCAGACAACGTACGTGTATTACTGGGGTGCGCGGGAAGATCCACACGCGATTGGCCCTGTGCGAGCAGGGTAGGTGTATTTTGGGGGTACGCGGGAAGTTTCACACGCGATTGGTCCTGTGTGAGCGGGGTACGTGTTTTTCAGGGGTGTGCGGGAAGTTTCACACGTGATTGTCCCCCTGCGAGCGGGGTACGTGTATTTCTGGGGTGCGCAGGAAGTTTCAAACGTGATTGGCCCTGTGCGAGCAGGTACGTGTATTACTGGGGTGCGCGGGGAGTCCCACACGCGATTGTCCCTGTGCGAGTGGGGTACGTGTATTACTGGGGTGCACAGGAAGTTTCACACACGATTGGCCCTGTGCGAGCAGGGTATGTGTGTTTCCAGGGTACGTGGGAAGTTTCACACATGATTGGCCCTGTGCGAGCAGGGTACGTGTATTTCGGGGGTGCGCGGGACATTTCACAAACGATTGGCCCTGTGCGCGCAGGGTACGTGTATTTCGGGGTGCGCTGGAAGATTCACACGCAAATTTGCTGTCAGAGCGGGGTACGCGTATCCAGTGGGGTGCGCGGGAAGTCCCACACGTGAATTGGCTGTGTGGGTCCTCCCAGGTGTGCCCTCTACCCCCTCCACAGCCCCTGCAGGCAACCCACACCACAGGGGACTACCCTGCAACCCTGGTCATGTCCCACAGGCTTCCCATCCACCATGGGCATGCCCCCCAGCCAGCCCACATGTCACCTTCCACTAGTGATCACCAACTCATGTCCCCCAGCACCCCCACCCCCGAGCAGTGAGGGGCACCTGCCAGCAGGCCCAGACTCATGTCCCCCAGCACCCCCACCCACCCAGTAGTGAGGGGCACCTGCCAGCAGGCTCCGACTCATGTCCCCCAGCACCCCCACCCCCCAGCAGTGAGCCTCAGGCCCTGACTCATGTCCCCCAGCACCCCCACCCACCCAGCAGTGAGGGGCACCTGCCAGCAGGCCCCGACTCATGTCCCCCAGCACCCCCACCCCCCAGCAGTGAGGGGCACCTGCCAGCAGGCTCCGACTCATGTCCCCTAGCACCCCCACCCACCCAGCAGTGAGCCTCAGGCCCTGACTCATGTCCCCTAGCACCCCCACTCACCCAGCAGTGAGGGGCACCTGCCAGCAGGCCCCGACTCGTGTCCCCCAGCCTCCCCACTCCCCAGCAGTGAGGGGCACCTGCCAGCAGACCCCGACTCATGTCCCTCAGCACCCCCACCCCCCAGCAGTAAGGGGCACATGCCAGCAGGCCCCGGCTCATGTTCCCCAGCACCCCCACCCCCCAGCAGTGAGCCTCAGGCCCTGACTCATGTCCCCCAGCACCCCCACCCACCCAGCAGTGAGGGGCACCTGCCAGCAGGCCCCGACTCATATCCCCCAGCAACCCCACCCCCCGGCACCCCCACCCCCCAGCAGTGAGGGGCACCTGCCAGCAGGCTCCGACTCATGTCCCCTAGCACCCCCACCCACCCAGCAGTGAGCCTCAGGCCCTGACTCATGTCCCATAGCACCCCCACTCACCCAGCAGTGAGGGGCACCTGCCAGCAGGCCCCGAATCATGTCCCCCAGCATCCCCACCCCCCAGCAGTGAGGGGCACCTGCCAGCAGACCCCGACTCATGTCCCTCAGCACCCCCACCCCCCAGCAGTAAGGGGCACATGCCAGCAGGTCCCGACTCATGTCCCCCAGCACCCCCACCCACCCAGCAGTGAACCTCAGGCCCTGACTCATGTCCCCCAGCACCCCCACCCACCCAGCAGTGAGGGGCACCTGCCAGCAGGCCCCGACTCATGCCCCCCAGCACCCCCACCCACCCAGCAGTGAGCCCCAGGCCCTGACTCATGTCCCCTAGCACCCCCACCCACCCAGCAGTGAGGGGCACCTGCCAGCAGGCCCCGGCTCATGTCCCCCAGCACCCCCACCCCCCAGCAGTGAGGTGCACCTGCCAGCAGGCCCCGACTCATGTTCCCCAGCACCCCCACCCACCCAACCTCAGGCCCTGACTCATGTCCCCCAGCACCCTCACCCTCCCAGCAGTGAGGGGCACCTGCCAGCAGGCCCCGACTCATGTCCCCCAGCACTCCCACCCACCCAGCAGTGAGCCTCAGGCCCTGACTCATGTCCCCCAACACCCCCACCCACCCAGCAGTGAGGGGCACCTGCCAGCAGGCCCCGACTCATGTCCCCTGGCACCCCCACCCCCCAGCAATGAGGGGCACCTGCCAGCAGGCCCCGACTCATGTCCCCCAGCACCCCCACCCACCCAGCAGTGAGCCTCAGGCCCTGACTCATGTCCCCCAGCACCCCCACCCAGCCAGCAGTGAGGGGCACCTGCCAGCAGGCCCGACTCATGTCCCAACAAACAACATGTCCTAACAAAACAGACCCATGTCCCTAAAGCCAACCCTAATCCCGCTTGCCCCCCAATCCAAGCATGCAACCATCCACAGAACCCACTCCCAAATTACCCATGCCATGATATTCGAAATGAACCACCATGCCCATGCAGGAATGCACAACGTAGCCACACAGTGGCAACACGTGACTGAGGAAATGTTCAATGAGACATGAACACAACCCCAATTCAGAAGTAATAAAACATGTATTAAAAACATAAAGAACTGACTTGGAGGAATAGTAAAATGAAAGTCAATTGGCCTCATTACGACCGAGGCGGTAAGTTACCGCCTGGGCCGTGACTTTACCACCATGGCGTAAACTACGTTTACGCCATGGTGGTTGGCGGACTTACCGCCCCATTCCGACCTTGGCGGGGCGGTAAGTCCCCAATCCCCATTTACCCTTCCCCATTCCCATTTTTGCCCCATAGGGCATAATGGGAGTGGGGAAGGCGTTAATTACGCCACCGTAAATTACGGTGGCGTAATTAACTCCATGGTCCCTTAGCGCCATGGATTTTAACACCTGCTAAAAGCAGGTGTTAAAAGCACCATGGCGCTAGGGGACCTCGTAATTGGCGGTAAGGGGTCGGCGCAGCTAACGCTGGCGTAAACCCCTTACCGCCAGGGTCGTAATGAGGCCCAATGTACAATGACCGATGTAGAAAAAAAATATTGTAAATCCAATTAAGTTAAAAAAAAGAAAAATCATGTAGAATAAAAAAGCGGTCCATTGCCAATGTCCATAATAAAAACATAATCCAAAAAAAAATAACCATTGATCCATGGGAATATAGAAAAAGAAAGTATGTACAAGTCTGCAACTATATACAATGTATGTCCAAATGGTCCATGATCCACAAACAAAAGGAAACCTACAAAAAAGTCCTATGAAGAAAAAACTATATACACACGAAGTGGAGCAATGTCCATTAACTCAAAATTAAAAGAAAAACAAAGGAAACCTAACACTATCTAACTATATACAATGGCGGCGGGCAAGTCCTGCGTCTCACTCTGTGATGTCCCGGGCAGGGCATCATCGAACTCCATGTCGATGTCCCGGAGGCGGGCCTCTGCCCTGGCCCTGAGGTCTCGCAGGGATGCACTCATGGCCTGTTCCAACTCCCTGCGAGTTGCCTCGAGGCACTCCGCCCGCCTCAACGCCCGACACATGGAGAATTCCGCCCTGACCATGGTGAGCCGCGCCTCTTCCGCTCGCCGCCACTCCGCATCTATGCGCTGGCCCAACCACAGCCACACGGAAGACACTCCCATTCCAGGGTTCTCCTGCCCTCTGGCCGATGCCTGCCCCTCTGATGTCGATGGCCCCGAGCCATCATTGCTCCCACCTAGAGCCTGCTGCTGTTGCTGCTGTCCATGTGCCCTGTCCGATGCCTGCACATCCTCCATCTGCTGGTCTCCAGTTGTTGGGGTGTCCACCCCTGCTGGACCACCGACTACCGACTGTGGCGGGATGGGATCTCCACCAAGCTGGCTGTGTTGGTCAGGCCAAGTCCACAGGGGGCCCTGGTGGAATCTAGGCCGGAAGACGGCAGGGAGAACGACTGGCACATAGTCTCCACAGAGGAGGAGAGGTCCGCCAGAGTGCACGACACATGTAGGAACCCACCGACCAGGCCCCCTCCCAACAATGCCACGTCGCGACGCTGCTCTTCGTGATGGCATGCGTGCTCCGACCAGGAAGCACACACGTCATCACGAATGTCACGCGTGCGCAACGTGACACCAACCAGGACGGAGCCCATACGGTCATGGGACCCCTCGTCCGCAGGTAGTGGAGAGGCAGATGACGTGGCACTCCCCCCTACCTGCGGACGGGCCTGGGACGGGGCATCCCTGCTGGTGCATGGTGGTGCAGTCACAGGGTCAAGGATAGCGACATTCACAGGCCCCTCCGCGGTGACCTGTGCTGCCTCCTGGCCCCATGTGCGGCTCAGTAGCAGGCTCCTCCTCCTCTGTGTAGACCACCAACCTGGATGTCTCCACACCGTCTTCCGCCATTGCAAGACCCTGTGGGGGCTCATGCGGCCCTTCCGCTACAACCGTAGTGGCAGACGCGGCACCAGCCGCCTCGCTCCCGGATGATGGCAATTCCTGGGAGAGTGGCTGGGCCTTGCGTCGCCGCCCAGTGGAGGCATCCCGCCGCTTGGCGCCACAGCGCCGTCTCCGCCCTCTTCTTCACTTGACGCTGCGTAGAGGAAGACATAGAACACAAGCATCAGGGTACAGTACAATATTCCCCTAGACAGGAAGCAATAACACATGAGTTGCACTGTCAAATGTCACTTCCATCCTGTCCCTCCACAACACATGGGTGAATGCACGCAACACACATGCAGAAACAGTCCCGGCGCCTGCAATCAACATCAGCATCCATGTACAAGGGCCTCTGTTAACCAAAATGTTGCCTTGAAACTCACATGCATCATGGCTCACACTGATCCCATGCACACACATCACCGGAGGGTCATGCATCATGGCTTGTACACCACAGACACAGTGGATAGACACAGTGGATACAACGGTGACAGCACTGCATGAGTGAATCTACACATCATCATGGACATGTGTCATGCATCCATGGTGTTTCAAAGTCACACACACACTTCTCAGACACACACACATGTGCACCATACAAGTACATGACAGCAGCACCCATCCCTCACACCCCCTCCCTGTCCAAGAACAGAGACTGGCATGCTTTCATGTGTGCATTCCCCATACAGCTCCCCATGTTGCATTGGAACACATGCACCATCCATGTGGTTCACACATTACTGGTCTCACATGCATGACCATGATGTCCCTGCACACACACATCCATACATGGCCTATGTCACACATAGAGGCAAGTATCAGACTACCAGCACACTGCAACATTCCCTGTCTCACACAGCAATGCTTGGCCACTTACCGCTCAACTCCAGACGGGTCTGCCTCTGAAGGATCTGGGCGTGGAGCGCTGGGGCTACGTGTTCCAGGACCCTCATCTGGATGTTGCTCATGCTGCCCCGGCCCCCTTCCGTGAGGCGCCAGGCCTTGTAGAGGGTCCTGGACCTCAAGTCCTCCCAGCGCTTCTTGACGTGCTTGATGTCGCGGGTTGCCACCCCCTCCGCGTTGATGGCAACCACTGCATCCTCCCAGATCCTCGACCGTCCTTCCTTGTTGGCGCATGATGTTCCGAAGATGGCATCATAATGTCCCAGAACATGCTCCACCAGGACACCAACTTCCTTCTCACTGAAGCTGGTGGCCCTCTGCCTCTCTGACTGGGGGTCGCCAGTGGTCTCAGATGGTGTTTGCCCCGACATGGCGACCCCCGAGGCAGACGTGGGTGGGCAACTGGGTCCTGGGGCTGGGCTGTGGAGCGATGGTATCCCAGTTGGGAGTCTTCTGTTCCACAGGGGTGGACACAGCAACTGGACCCCTGCCGATGGCTGATGTGCAGGCACCAAATAGCAGGGCACGTGGGCAGCAGGCAGGCAGCAGCAGATGGCTGGTGGGAGCGTGCTCGGGGCTCTTAGGGGCAGGATAATGGCCTTTTGGGCAGGAGCGTGGTCTTCCGTGTGTTTTCGCGTGGCCAGCTTGATACGGAGTGATTTGGCACGTGAAACAATTGCACGTCAGCGTGTAATTCAAGGAAAGGCCCTTAGCGTGTAAGCACGTCAGTGACGTTACGCGTGCAGGCGGTGCCCACAACACGGGTGCATAGTGAATCAGCACGTGAGAAAACTGCACGTCATTGTGCTATTGGACGAAAGGGCCTTAGCGCGTAAGTGCGTTAGTGACGTTTCACATGTGGGCTAGCTTAAAAGGTACGAGTATCACACTATTTCCTTGTATGTGCTTTTTGTGGAGAGCGAGCGGGTGTATCTTGTACTTCTTGTTGGTTCACATCCGATTACTTCACAACGTTTTCAGTTCGTACTCCCTGTTTCCTCAGACTGCGTTCTTTTCTTCTTTTGGCGGGGGTGTTGCCAACGTGCACACCTGCATCTTTTTCATGTTCTTTTTCAAGGCAGACGGTGAGTCGCGCACGTATTTTCCAACTGTGGTTGCCCCGTGTGTCGCGTACCCCTTCAGAGGTCATTGTAGGCTCCGTGTAACACGTGTACGCTTATTTTTGTGTTTCTGGGTGCCACAGCATAGTGCGGGTTTATTTTTCCACGCACGTGGTCTACCAGGGTTGCGTGCACGTGTGCTTTTGTTTTTGGGGTGCTTGTGCATTGCGTGACCCGTCATCTTCCCCGAGGGGTCACATACAGCCTTGCTAGAGCACTAGGGTACGAATTCCATCTAGTGCCCTACCCCTTTCACCCCAATTGCCCAGGACAATTGTTTACTGCAACTCCCATACGCACAACAACATCAGTGCCATGGTTGGGAGGCGACCAAGCAGTAAGGGAGGCAAAGGTGGCCGACCTCCAAAAGGTGGGCGTGGTGGGCCCGGTAGGGGACGTGGCCAGGATTTGCAGGGTGCCCCTAGAGCCCTGTGTGTTGAGGACCAATCGGGGACACCCAGGCCTCCCCAATGGTTGTGGGAAACGTAGCTGACACCATCCCAGCTCAGCCCTTGTTGACCCGGCCCATTTTGGCACCTGAACCGGCACAGGATGACTCCCAGGCTGACTTCCAGGTCAGCAAGTCTAACCCATGTGTGGCGGTGAAAGTTGCTGTCACCAGGCCACGTGGATCTGGGGCAGCAATGTCATCTGCTGCCCCAAGTGGCCAGGGTGGGGAGGCTGCAGGGGCAGCTGCAGCTCAATACACCCCAGCTCCGAGTCTCCCAACCGCGACACTGTCGGTCCAGATCCATCAAACCGACGGTGGCCCTGCCAACATCACCCTGAAGCCAATGCCTGCACCAAGACCTATGGTCATTGTGCCTTTACAGGCTTCTGTTACCCAGTCCACCTGCGCTTCTGCCCCTACTGACCAGAGCGGCGTAAGCCACTCAGGATCTGCACCACCTTACAAGAAGAAGAAGAAGGGTGCTCTGGCACTACAGGCTGAGACCCCAGACACGGCTACACACTCCGGCACGTCAAGGAAGCCTAGCTTTAATGACGCCGAACTTGATGCACTTGTGGCCTATGTGTCGGCACATAGCTGCGAAATGGTGGTGACTGCAGGGTGCAAGACCACACCTGGTCAACATAGGGCACACTGGCAGACCATCGCGGACCACATTAGTGCCCTTGGATTTGTGAGGCGCACAGCTGATGATTGCTACAAGCGGTGGAATTACATGAAACTCAGAGCAAAGAACAAGCTGGCTTCGAATCATGCCTCTACTCTGGTGACTGGCGGTGGGTCTCCACCAGAGGACAAGCAACTCACTGAACATGAGTCTTTTGCTGGAACCTTCGTCACAGAGGAACAGATCCAAGGCGTGGGAGACCTACCAGATTACGAAGCATTGTCCCGTGAGTGCCCATTCATGTGTGTGTAATCCATGTGTATGTTGCATGGATTACACAGATTGAGTGCCAGGTGAGGGTGTGTAGTCCTGAGTGGTCTGGGTCACCTATGTGCTTCCTTCAAAACATTCAGCGGCCTTGGATTTGGGTATGACAGTATCCCTTCTGACCACAGTAGCCAATTAGCGCAACATTACTGCAGTTGCCCTTGAACTGTCATCTTGCAACAATATTGTTCTGAATTTTTCAGTGTTCATTCAGCCTGATTGTTTCAATTCTCCCATTTTTGCAACACATTATTCAGCCCTAATGCCACATATGTAACATGCTTCTGTCATTGATTACACCCCACATTGGGCCACATTTTTACCTTGTTATGGGAATGATTAGACCATTCAGGCTGATTGAGTAAGGGCCTGCTCACAAAAAAATGTTGGGCCTGTTTGAATGTGGAACATGATCGTTTTTTCGTGTCATGTTGAAGTGACCAACCATTGATGTATCCATCTGTATGCCATCACTGTATTATTGTACACTGGGTGTGTTGCAGTGTGTGGCACATGCGTATTTTGTCACACTATTTTGCATTTTTCATCTCATCAAGTCCATCTCACATGGATGGGTGACAGTACTCATTCACTGACATATGGCTGTACTTGTCAAATGTACCATGGCTATGCTACATGCCATCTATGTGCTGGAATGTGTCATGTATGTGTATTGGACATGCCACTCACAGGCTAATGTGTGATGCCAGTGCTACCCAGCATGCAGCAAATGTGTTGCTTTTCCATCTTGGTGTCCTCGGTGTCTGCTTTTTGCCTCCCCTTCCAACTCATTGACAGTGCATGCATGCCAGGGTTATAGTCATGTGGGACATGTGTAATTCATGTACTGGATCTCTGGCTTGTCAGGCCTATGTGTGTGCTATAGTGCTCATGCCTGTTTCCATTTGTTGTCTTTCATGTTTTTGCAGGTGATGACGCACTTGATGCTGTTGACGTGGAGGAGATGGTGCAGACCCAGGAGGAATCTCAGCCACGACCGGGCACCAGTGGAGGACGTGGTGTGGTGGTGGGTGAAAACCCAATCTTACTGCAGACCATACTGTCCAGGGGTGTGTCTGGTTGCACCTCCCCACACCTCTATGATTCAGGTGCTGAATCGGATGATGAAACTTATGTGCTGTCGCAGGTGAGTGTTTCTGGCAGGGATTCTGTTCTGTCCAACCCACCTGCACCAGGGGTAGAACCCTCTATGTGGATGTCAATGTTGGTAAGTCTGCCTTTGGCGGTTACGGATGCAGGGTCACACTCCACAACATATGATCCTGTTCCTGGGCCAGCAGATCAGAGGGGGAATGCAGTCCTGCAGCCTCAGGCAGTGCCAGCACAGCAAGGTGCAGATAGCCTTGCCCTGAGGTTAGAACTCCATTTCCTCAGGGAGAGTCTGGTTGAACTTGAGGCTTCCCGAAATTTTAGGGCAGAACAGCAGCTGGAGCAGCTCACACGTTCACTCTCAGCTGAGCTGCAGGCAACCCGTGAGGAGATCCGGGCATCACGCGAGGCCATGCGTGCAGAAATGCAGGCAACCCGTGAGGTGCTGCATGGGGATCTCTGCACTATCATCCTCCAGAATCAGACCTTCAACACCCGCATGCTTGCTGCCATGGAGGACCATACCAGGGCTTTGCGTGGGCTGCCTCCCATAGCACCACCACCTCCTGATGCAGCAGCAGAGGGTGAAGAGAGCGACAGCAGTTCTCCCACATTGGCGTAGCCGTGCAGGCCATGAGCCCATGGAGGTATTTTTTTTCGCAACATCCACGCAGGTCCCTCGAACCTCCTGGGTGACCCCCCCCTTCCCTCACATGGGCATTTTTTTCTTCAGTGTGTTGCCTTGTGTGGCTCCCGTGGGCATCCACTGTGTATTCCAGCTGGGCACATGCAGGCTTGTCCTGTGTTTGGGTTAGATGCTTGGGTTCCTGACACACACACCCCTCCTGCTTCCCCTTTCCATGGGCTTGCAAAGGGTGTGACCAAGTGACAGTGACTTACACAGTGACATTGGGCTCCCATGTGCTGTGTGGGCAGTCTGTGGTCAAAACTGTGTGGACATCCCTAATGGGGAGTGCTGTTGTATTGAACACTGCATGGTGTATTGGTATGTGCTTGTGCATCCATGTCTTCCTCCTTATTCACAGGTACCTTCTTCATGTCTTCACAAGGTCGTCTCCTTTGCAGATGCAGTTCATGTTGTATGCAGTACACTGACACATTTGCCTGACAGCAACACTCTGCAGGTGGAAGGGGTCGATGTGCTGGCTTATTCAGGTTGTAAGACTTGCACTACTTTGATTTTGTACTGTCATATTTTGGCAATGTTTCATCCTGTGTTGCTGTATTGTGTTGCTGGTAAGTATTTGGTCATGTGTGCTGTTTGTTATTGATTACTGGGAGCACATTGTCTGTGGCCTGTTTCCATTTGGGACAGTGCACTTTGTGACACTTGTGTCATGTGTTATGCATTCCATTGTTTGCTTTCACATTGCATGACATGCCATGGTGTGTTGGGTGACATGGCACTACTTTCATGTTGTATTTTGCAAGGGGGTAATCATTCATGCAGCATAAATGTGTGTCTTTTTGTGACACAGCATTGGTTGTCTTTCGGTAGGTAGGGATGCACACAATGTAACACTTCCAGGTGACCAATCTCAGGCTGGTATGGTTCTGACAGTTGACTGTCCCTTATGTCATCATCATTGATTGTCAGCTGGTATGTGCCAGGGCTGTGTGCACTCCACAGGGGTGTGATTTTAGGTGAAGTAATTAGCCACCAGCTACGTATGGGCTGCCTAACCACGTGCCCGTTCCCCTCCCATGTGCAGCAGCCGTGCATGTGGTTGGGGATGTGGGGGCACCACCATGTCCACCGGCAGGCCCCGGCGGGTTGCAACGTTGTGCAAGACACATGCTGCCACTATGATCCTGCACACTACTGGGGGCACGTATAGCAGCTGCCCACCAGAGCGGTCAAGGGAGCGAAAGCGTGACTTGAGCACTCCGAATGTGCGCTCCACTATGCCCCAGGTTGCAATATGGGCTGTGTTGTATCTTACCTCGGGTGGTGTGGTGGGGTTCCGAATTGGCGTTATCATGTGGGTGCTCAGAGGGTAGGCACTGTCCCCTGGGTAGGTGATGATGGGTATCATTAGTGAGGTTGTGACATTACTCAGTATCTGACATGCATGCATGTGCAGAGGCATTTATACTCACCAAGCAGCCATGTATTGCCAGGCCGCCCAGCTTCTAGGTCCCGGTTTAGGGCTGACATTCTGTAAATGAAACTGTCATGGGTGGACCCTGATTAGTTGGCATATACTGAGGTGATGATTCCGTTGGCATCACATAATACCTGCATGTTGATGGAATGCCAGTGCTTGCGGTTTCTATAGATGTGCTCAGTTGCCCTGGGAGGGCATAGAGCCACATGGGTGCAATCAATGGCACCTAGCACTTTGGGGAAGTGTGCCACCCCGTAAAAATCCTGGACGGCAGCCTGCCTTTCTGCAGGTGTTCTGGGCATGTATATGTGCCTGCGGACTGAAGAGCGTGCAGTCATGATGGCCAACACCTGGTGTAGGCAGCGTGACTGCGTGGCCTGTGACACGCCCCCTCTATGGCACTTGTCCGCTGAAATGAACCAGTGGCCAAGAAGTGCAGTACATTGAGCACCTTTTCCTCCCACTCACTCACCAGGTCGAGTATTATGTGAGGTGGAAACCTGTACCTCCCATACACCTGGTCATCAGGCATAGCAAATAAAATTGGTCCTGGGTGTAAAAATTCTGGGCCTGACTATCCTCCTCCTCCTGCGGTGTCCCACGACCACAGCTACAAGGAACGGTATATTCATCATAGCGTCTGAGCTTGTTTGTTGTTTGTGCACACTTTTATGCTGCGCGGGGCCGCATACGCCTGCTTCCTGCTGGCGTACGTGTTTCTGGATTAGCGCGTCTTTTTAGGCGCACACGTTTCCCCTGTTCGATTCCATGAATATGTGTTGTAGGCGTGCGTGTGGGCGTTCTGCGCATTTAACTCCTGTACTTCCCCCGTAACGCCCACATTTTCACGTGTTGTTCCCCATTCCGCATGTCACGCCCTGTGTTCCACCCACTTTTGTTGTGTTGTAGCCCACGCCGTTTGATGACGTGTGCGCCCGGGTGCGCCACGCAGGATTTTAGCGCACATCCCAGGATTTACACTTGCACGGACTTCCATGAATCGATGTGCGCGGCTTTCGCACGCTTATGTGGAGATTTTCGCACTTGCCTGTGATTTGCACGCTTTCGCACGCGTGCGTGGAGATTTTCGGCGCACATTAATTCCATGAATCAGCCTGTTAATCTTTGTAGTACTTCAATGAATGGTGTACTGGACTTGAGTAGAAGGAAAACATAGACACATTATGAGTACCCATGTGCCTTATAATTCTTTAATTTCCCAAGCATTAACGTTGTGCCTGTATTAATCCCGGAGACCTAGTCACGCCCATGTGATGTGATTAATACACTCAAAACCACCTTGTGTGTGGATGTATCAACTGTATTTGGTCCAAAGGATAACTTCCTAAGTCATGCTGTATTTAACTTAGTTGTACAAAGTATATGAACCAAACCTCTACAATGAGTCACTTTGTATTAAAGATATAGTTCAAGGGTTCGGATGAAAAGGAAAGGGAATCTTAGTCCCATTTATGTATGTATTTGTGTGTACAAATCAATGCTTTTTGTCAATAAAGGGAATTGTGTAGTTTCCAGGCTTTTTTACAAGAAGGCACCTAGGTGAAATTCCTCATTCATTCCGTGGGGTGCAATGCAATCTAGTTTATCTATCCAGAATAATTCTCTCTGGTGCAATTTTCAGGCATGGTTACCCCCTCTGGATAATCTATGTGTCACTTCTAATATCTGGAATCTGAGCTGGGCCACAGAATGTCTTTTCTCAGGGTATTATCTTGCCTTTGGTGAATGAATGTTGTTCGTCTGGATATTGCTCTTGTGTTCATTACACCGCTCCTTCATTCTCCTCGTCGTTTGTCCCGCATAGTAAATTCGACATGGGCAACTGATTCTCAATAGTGGATCTTTCGGCTTGGGACACACTCAGTTCTAGATCCCCCTCCTGCTCACCTGAATCTTCGAGTGTATATTCCTGTGTACGGCCCTTCTTCTTTTGGTCTCTATGTTTCTATTTACTGAAGAGATTTGGCCTCCCTCGGGTGGAAGCCACTCTGCCACGTTGGTGTAAATGGTGGACTGAGGACCCCCTCCCGAGAACGCCAGCGAGAGGAAAAAAGCCAGTGGCTCTTGTATCGATGTTTCACGAATTCCCTATGGAGGAAGTGTTGCCGGTAGGAAACAGTCACACCAACTTTATATAGCAGGCAGTCGGAGTCCCTTGAAAGTTGAGTCACACCAGGTTGAGGGAAATCCAAAGTGAAGTTGATTCCAAGGCACCAATAGCTCACTTCTTTCCACCCACTGGACGAAGAAACCCTGCCAGCGGCTAGAAGGTGAGTAGAAATATCCACAAAGTATGGGGCGCTGGAGGGGAAACAGGAAAGAGAAAGGAAGCAGTGCAGTGAATCACAGGATTCCTAAGAAAAGAGCGGAAACTGGAGAAAGGGAGAACAGATGAGTACCGAGCAGACAACAATACCAAAAGGTAAGAAGAGAAAAACAGAGAGAGGGAGGAGGGAGAGAGCCCGAAGGTAAGAGCCCGAGAACAGACCGGCCAAGAAAAGTAGAAAAACAAACCAGAGGACGAATACACCGAAAAACCTACAATAGTTCCAGGAAGAGGGAGAGGGAACGGGACGAGACCCAGAACGAAACAGAGAGTGACAAGTCGGCAAACGGAGAGGAATACAGAGGACAAGACGAAGCTAAGCACTAGCGCATAAACCCGGAAGTGAGAAGCAAAGGGTTGCAATGCGCTGAGCTGGGTAAATGGACGTGGCTAAATACGGAGCAGAAACAAAGAAAACAACAAACACAAGAGCGACAAGACAGGAAGTGCGAAAGGAGGATGGCACGTTGTAATGGCGGCACAGCCGCCAGGAGATCCATAGCTGCCATGAGGATATGTGCGGAAAGTGCATGACACTGATAGCATAAATTACTGATTTAGTGTTGCATGTGGCATAATATCTCAGCTTGATTTTAGCTCCTGTCCTTGGATGTCTTACATGGTTCCCTGTTTGCCATACTTGAAAAGCCCAAAAGCACATTGACCACCACACCGGTTATGAAGTAATTATATCAAACCCATTGATTAAAATTGTCAGGTGCAGAGTGTTAAATCCAGCCAGATTTATCACAGAACCAATAAAAGAAGGAGATAACGTGCATGATTGCATTAAATACACTGGGCCTCACTATGACCCTGTCGGTCCCGTAACAACAGTGCCAGAAGTCTCACCGGCACCGTTGTTACCGGACCGGCTGAGTACAAGTTTGCGGGATGGGTGCTTTTCCACCCGCCACGTCTGACCTGGCAGGCGGAAAGGCACCCGCTCGCAGACTTTTACAGTAGCACCGGCATCATTATGAATGGTGCCAGTGCTACCATCTTCCCCATTCCCATAAGTCCTATGGGACTCAAATGGGAATGGGGAGTAACTATTTCCGATGCCTGGCTTCAGGGACTGCGGGGATGTAATGCCCCGGTGATTCCCCATTGCCAGGTGCCGGAAAAATACACAACTCTGGCGGCAGCCTGCCGTTCCTACCGGCATGGCTACCGGCGAAGTTGTAATGAGGCCCACTGACTATTATGATGAAATACCACATATCAAGGAAAATGCCCTAGCGATCGATATAATTCTCTTTATTGATGGGTCATCGTCAATAGACCAGAGTACTGGCGAAAGGCACAGTGGTACAGCAGTAGTGAAGGCAAAAGTAAATAACAGCTTTGAGACAGTAACAAGTTGCAAGATTGTCAGTGAATTTCTCAGCACAAGCAGCAGAATTAGTAGTGCTAATTCTGGCACTTAAAGTGCATGAAGAAGAAGCGGTAATGGTGTACTCGGACTCTGCCTACGTGATGCCAACAGTACATGCAGGACTGTCACATTGGAAGAGGCGTGGCTTCCTACACATAGATGGCACACCAGTGCAGCATGCGCGGCTAATGGATGCACTCCTAGTCCCATCGGCCTGGTATAGTGTGCAGCACACACCAGAGGTGCAGATCTGACTTCTCGTGGCAACGAGGCAGCCAAGCTAGAAACAAGAAGAGCAGCATATTTTCCTGACATATCTGATATTGTGACTGCATCGAAGAACTACACATGTGCACGCACCATGGTGACGAAGGGTGGTTTTATTACACTACCCATAGCACAAATAACTGAACTACAGGGAAGAGCACCACCATACGAGAAAGAGTTATGGAAAAGAAGGGGGTGCTCATTGTCCCCTACAGATGAAATGTGGTGGCAGGACAGCACCAAAAACCAGTCATGCCCCTAGGGCTGCTCTCAGTAGCTCTAGACCAATTGCATTACCCAACACACACATAAGAGAGTGTATTGCAGAAGTGATTTTGGTGGAGTGGTCTGTCCCGAATTTGGTAGAGCATGTTGTTAGTTTTGTTGTAAATTTTTTGATGTACCAGATGTGTACCGCTGGACATACTCTGCAAACAATGAGAGGAGCAATACCCTGTCTTTCTGACCATTTCAGCTGTTTCATATTGACTTTGTAAATAAGCTCCAAATTAGTAACAGCTATAAATACATGATAGTAGTCGCATGTCCCTTTTCCCGATGGATTGCAGCAAGTCCATGCACACATCCGGATGCTACATGTGCTGCAAAGTTGCTTGTACGAGAGGTATTTCCAAGATGGGGAGTATGCGAATTGCTTGGGTCTGACAATGGAACACATTTTGTAAATGAGGTATTTGAGCACATCAATATCCTGTTGGATATAAAGCATGCATTATCAACCGCTTACCACCCACGAGCAAATGGATTTGCAAGTGCCTCACCAGCCTCCTAAAGGAGCAAATTGCCAAACTAAAAGAGACACTGAAAAAAGGTTGGCTCCATTGCCTTCCTTTAGCCCTATTTACATTACACAATCATCCCAGCTCTGACCAACACTTGACTCCACATGAGCTGGTGATGGGACATGAATGCACACATCTCTTGCACCTCCCGCTTGGGCACTAAGTGATGCAGAGAATGCTGCCATTGTATTTGGTGGTGAAATGCATGATTATTTGATAGCTATGATGCAATCTCTTAAATCTATGTCCCGACAGGTATGAGTGTGGCACAGGGGATCAAAGAAGACTGATGATGCAAATTAAGTTGATCTAGAGCAGGGTTGTCCAACCTTTTTGAATGTGGGGCCGAAGCATTCGCTTTTTGTCACCCAGTGGGCCGGCGAGCCAAAAGTCAAAAACCTCACCCAAAGCAGTATATTAAAAGGAGATGGTGTGTGACCTTTGACACAATAGCATCACAGGCAGTGATAGCCATGCAGTCCCAAAGATAGCTTTTGATGTCAGGGGCAGTGATCAAAGGTTAGTTGCTTGTGATTTTTTCCAGTCTGTATGTGTTGATATTTTTCTGAAATAGTGGGGGCGATCAAGCGTAGCGAGGGAGCTATAAGGATCTTGGGAGGGTTTGGCAGGGTTCCACCCAAGGTTTTCTTTCCATATATGGGGCTGAAATGGTGCATTTTACAGCAGGTAAAGCGAGCAAAAAGCCCTATGTTTACAATCAGTTCTAAAGGGGAACATGTACATTCCATGTCACCAACAGCAGACAAGAACATTTCAGAACACAACATGTTTTAATGATCACTGTGTCCACAGTGTAAGACAGCATTGTCACTGATGTAACACATTGGCATGCTGGTTGTGCCCAAGATATGCCTCTGTAGCAACATGTCTATGTTGGCTGTTCCCAATTTAGGCCCGCGTTGTCCTGTACCAAGCATGATTGGTGCTGCCTGAGCATATGCCGTGTGCCCAATACATATGCCAGTTTATCTCTGTAATACACATTCATTACTTATGTGTTAATGATTGATGCTGCCTGTGCAGTGTGCCCAATACATATGGCAGCTTATCTCCGTAATACACATTCATTACTTCTGTGGTTATGAAAGAAGCATAATCCAATTCAAAAGATAAAATGTGGAAAAGCGATCACCCAAAGGTGAACCTAATTGAGAAAACGCAATGTGAGCACAATCTAAAAGTATGAAGGATGTTTTTTATTGCATGATTAGTAACTTGTTGATAACCTTTCCTGAACAGGTTAAATCACGCAATCAAATGAGAAATGGAAGTAAACAAAAGCCAAAATAGTGGCCACAGTGGGATTTATACTACATCTGAGATAATCGGCTCGAAATACAATGGGGCCAAGATTGCCAATTCTCCTGTCTTGTGCATATTATTAAGTTTTCGAAAATTATTAAGTTTTCGAAAAGCATTCAGCACAGTTAAGAAGAAGTCCAATAGTTCTACTAACACTGCACATGTTTTCAGTGTGACACTTGACATTGTTTTTCTTTGCACAAGTTCTCAATGTCTGCTGGCACACTTGATGTGGCAATGCAGAGTATTCCAGATAGGTGTCCATCTGTCAAAAGTGATCTTGATTTTGTTTTTATGTTCTTCAATCTTGAGAAAAGCTGTTCACAGCAGTATGTGCTACCAAAAAGTGCAATGAACCGAAGTGCATCATTTGACAGATTTGGGAAAGAGTCCCATGTAATGTATTTACTATAAAATGTATGCAGGGCATGTTCGGAAAAGGCTCTCTTCAGGTCGCCATTACTTTGCAGGTCAATTAATCCCATTTGAAACATGTCAGGAGCATTGGTGACATTAGTACCAAATGGATCTGCAAACAACTTCAACTCATCCCTGTCCTCCCTGAAATCTGAAAATCGTTTTTTAAATTCATCCAAAAGATTCTCAATGAGTGCAGAATACTTGTCATGGTTGATGCTGTGAGCATATCTTGTTACCAGTACTGTGAAATGAGTGGCATTTTTTCCAATCAGCTGTTTCTGAAACAATTCCAGCTTATGAACAAAGGATTGGATGTGCTCATACAGCCTGCTCACAAACGGATCCTTCCTTGCAGTTTTATATTCAGGTCCGAAAGATATTTTGTTATGTCAACAAAGAATGCCAAGTCATTCATCCAGTTATCATCATCCAAGAAGCGGAGATTTTCCCCCTTGTTGGTCATGAACATTTTAATTACATTAAGCAGTGACCAGAATCTGGATAGTCACAAAAATCACAAAGGACTCCAGGACTCAGCGCCAATGGAAAAGGTTTGTTTAATAGCATGGGCTGTATCAGTCGTAGCTATGTGTGTAGACAATAGCCCTCCACTAGATGGGCTGTATCAGTCGTAGCTATGTGTGTAGACAATAGCCCTCCACTAGATAACGCGTTTCGGCTCACACAAAGCCTTTATCAAATCAGGGCTATGTTGGTTCAGACAAACATAATATTGTATTGGAGTATTACCATTCATACAACAATTCAATGTCACATATACCATGTAAAAAATGTAATTTGCAAAAACATGTGTGCCAATAATTTTGACAGAGAAACAAGGGCTGGTGAAGGGGAGGATAGAGTGGGTTCAGAGAAACATCAAAATAATGCCATAAAATCGACATGCACAGTCATATCAAAAAATAGAAAAATACAAGCAAAGAATGTCAGTATATCAATCAAATCAAATCAAAACAAATAAAGAAACAGGAATATTGGAAAGCAAACCGGTAGGGGGAAAGAAGATAGAAAAATACCCATTAGTTCGGTCATAACAAAAATAGGAAAATCTTTTCCTCATGATAGAAGGCCTGAAAAGCACATTTAAAAATCTGCTTACCCAAATTTAATGTGCTAATCCTTATGACTGTTGTCCGATATGCAATGATAGGGACAAATCCCAAAGACAGAGAGTCTACAATTGAAGAGTTAAAATAACCCCAAGTTAGTCAAACAATATAGTTAACAATTGCTCACTCATAGTAATAGTGAGGAAACCTATAACAATTGTGGAGTGGGAACCTATACAGTCCTGGTCAACGTATCCTCTCTCTTTGTGGGGTAACTGCTAATTATGTTCCGGTAGTCATGGCATTCCTGCCCCAATCCTTACCAATACAAATACTCGCATCTAAGAATGTGCAAAGTATATAGTGTAAGATTATTGTAGAAATAAAATACAATACGTGCTGGCGTATCTTTAGATTGGGCTCGAAATACACATTGTGTACCAGATACAACTACTCGCATCTACGTGTGTGCGAAGTAAATAATGTAAAATTATTGCAAAAATATATAATACGTGCTGGCGTGTCTTTTGATTGCGCTCGTGATACCAGATAAATAAGGCATTCCTGCCCAGATCCTTATGACTAAAACGCTTACTTAAGTGAGTGTGCCAAATGGGAACGGCTAAAAAGTAAAGCCATATTAGAGCCCAGTGATTGCTAACGTATTGTATTGAGAACGTTCGTATTAGGAAGGTAAGCACTGGTAGTTGACTTACTTTACCCCTCCGGTTACACTCGCGTCGGCTGCTCAATAGGCAAAGGCAGCCGGTGCCATTTTGAATTAAGTTAAAGTAGCGTTCGAAAAGCCATGGCAACGCATCTACTCGTTGCCATGGGAGCTTCTCTGGTGTCAGCGTCTCGCGTCGGCTGCTCAATAGGCAACGGCAGCCGGCGCCATTTTGAATTAGGTTAAAGTAGCGTTCGAAAAGCCATGGCAACGCATCTACTCTTGCCATGGGAGCCTCTCTGGTGTCAGCTCACGAGTGATTGAAGAATAAAGCGGCCACCAATGCCGCCATGATGGAAAGTTCAAGCGCCGGTCAGATAAGACAAAGCCTTGCGCTATACCACTGTGCTTGCGGAGCTCTGTTTGCGCAATATATATAAAAGGTGGCCACCACAACCCCCATCATCATAAGTATTAAATTGGGAATAAGCCTGAATTACGGCTCGGAAATCACCACAGATTAATTACTTCTATATAAATTATGTCCCATGAGTGCTATGTAAAGTCTCAATGTGTTGGTGACAACCAAGTTACTGAAAGTCCAATTAATGTTTGTTGTTCTAATGTGTGCTGAACCCCACATCAGTTGTAATGTTAGGCTGGAAAATAGCCCAACCCTACACAATATCCCTGTAAGTGGCCGGTGCCCATAGGTTACCAGGTATTCCACAAAAATCACAAAGAGGTACATGTTACCTGCACAGAATGTGCATGCATTTCGTCAGTAAATAAGTTGTAATAGGTGGAAACATTTAACCAGTCATTTGTGCATTGACAAAGATATATACATTCTATAGGAATGATGCCATCTCCTTATCATTATTGAGACCAGTGACAGTGGAATTAAAATAGCATATAGTGCGTGCTTCAGACTGCCTCAAAGCCTTCAGTCTATCTCCTCCTCGTTTGCTCATTGTGACTTGCTTGAGGCCTATAAATCTAATGTTCGCTTTATTGTGCATCTGATGACAGCTTTGCCAGTGTTCAGTTAAGGGCAAGGAATTATCTTGACTGCCAATTTTAGCCAGGTGTTCCCGAATGCGTATTCTTAGTTCTCTTTTGGTGCTGCCAATATAAATCTTATTACAGACACAAATAATACAATAAACAACAAATTTAGACCTGCAGTTGATCCCTTGGTGGATTACCCATTGTTTGCCATGTATATCCGTAAATTCAGTCGTCTGTTGATAGGCATATTTGCATTGTGTGCACATGCCACATTTTCTGAATCCACTTGAGTTGCTGGATAGCCAGGTCGTACGGTTCATTTGCTCCATATCTGGTAGTAGTGATGGGCTAAGCATGGTCTTGAGAGTTCCAGCTCCCTTAAAGATCATACGAGGTCTCTCCTCTATAACTTTGGTGATGTGGTCGTCAAGTTTCAACAGATACCAATGTTTGTCCAATATACGTTGAATCTGCTGATGGTCCCTGCAGTAATGTGTTATGAAGCAGGGTCCATCTGGTCTCACTGTGGTTCCATCAGCTTTAGGTTGAAGAGTATCTTGCGGTTGCATCCGTTTCGTTCTCTTATATGCAGATCTGACACATTTGTCCGAGTATCCCCTGTTTTTAAATTGGTCTCGTAGTAGCGAACACTCTTCTTTGAACTTAATATCCTGTTGGCAATTCCGTCTGGCTCTAATATACTCTCCTAATGGTATGTTTTGGATTGTAGGATGATAGTGACAGCTACTCGCATGAAGCGTGAAATTCACCTCTGTCTGTTTCCTAAATGTCTTGGTGTAAAGCTGATTATCCTCAATTTCTATTGTCAGATCCAGAAAGTGGATACTCCTCTTATTACATTCCCCTACAAACTGGATATCATAGCAATTGTGGTTCAATGTATGAACAAAATCTTGAAATTCATCTGTGCTCCCATCAATAATGCAAAAAACATTGTCTATATATCGGGTCCATATTTTGATCTTGTTAAGATAGAAAGGAGCTGTGTATACTATTTTGTCTTCTAACATTCCCATGACAAGGTTGGCTAGGGCAGGAGCATATTTAGTGCCCATGGCCACTCCTTTGGTTTGTAGGTATATATTGTTGTCAAATGTGAAAAAATGTAGATCCAGAGTTAATTGCAGCATTTCTTTCAACATTATGAATTTGATTGTAGTATGAAGCAGAGTCATTCCTATAGGTGTAATCAATGGAGGCAGTCGCCCATTTGTGGTGGATGGACGTATAGAGGGCCTTAACATCCAAAGTGGCAAGATAATAGGTGTCGTGCCATTCAAAATTCTGTAACTTGCATATGAGGCTTGTCGAGTCTTGCAAATATGACTTAAGCATGGCTGCTCTTGGCTTGAGAATCGCATCTAGACAGGGGAGTTGCTAGGTCTGGAAAAGACCCGGGGCTAGGCTAATGTCGGAACTGTTGGGACTGGGGGCTAGCTAGACTTTTGGCTGTAGCTCCTGAGATTCTATCCGGGGCTACAACCAAAAGATCAGGGTCTATAGCCCCCTGAGCCCCCCCCCCCTATCAACGCCCCTGCATCTAGATATTCAGAGATATTTTCAGTGATCCACCCAATCCCACTCATGATTGGGCGTCCTTCAGGTACGGTATTGAATTCCTTGTGTATTTTAGGAAGGAAATACATCGTTGGAGTTACTGGTTCTTTCACTGTTAGGAATGTCCTTCCCTCATCTGTAATGAGTCCTTTCCTGTGCCAGTTCAATATGTTATCTTCGAGTAACTCAACAGCTTCTTTCTTGAAGTTATCAGGTCTTATTTGGTAGCACCCAGGGGTTGATAAGTGATTATTAGCCATCTTTAGGTAATCCTCCCTGTTCATTATCACAATGTTCCCCCCTTTATCCGCTTCCTTGATGACAATCTGTGTGTCTGATTTCAAATTCTTGAGTGCTGTACGTTCTCCCTGTGTCAAATTGGCATAGTTGCCCTTACGCATTTGTTGGTGTTTTTTCTTTTTTCGTGCATGCATTGCATACATATCTTGCGATACTGCTTTGTAAAAGGTATCTATTAGGTTGTCAGCCGGTAATTGAGGCACAAATTTGGAAGTTGTTTTGAGTTCTTTACTGGACATGGTACTTGATCTCACCCTTAATTCATCCAGAAGATTGAATGTAGCAAATTGCTCATTTTCCACTAGAGATCTGACCAAAAAAGTGTCCTCAACATCTTGAATTGAATAGCCACTAAATGGGATTTCTGGGTCCTTGCTTTCATAGTTGCCAGGTGCTTTAATAGCAAAAAACTTTTTTTGCTTCAACTTGCGTATGAATTTGAACAAGTCTATATGTACTTCTACACTATTTGAGTCACATGTAGGTGCAAATGACAGGCCCTTGTTGAGAAGACATCTTTCATCCACAGTTTGTTAGATAAATTCAGTACCAAATCTTCCTTTATTTGCTGCCGCTCGCCTCCTTGGAGCTGGCCCTCGTTTGCCTTTTGTCCATATGGGCGATGTCTCGATTCGCGCTGTTTCCTGCCCCCCCCTCCTGTTTCTTTATTTGTTTTGATTTGATTTGATTGATATACTGACATTCTTTGCTTGTATTTTTCTATTTTTTGATATGACTGTGTATGTCGATTTTATGGCATTATTTTGATGTTTCTCTGAACCCACTCTATCCTCCCCTTCACCAACCCTTGTTTCTCTGTCTAAATTATTGGCACACATGTTTTTGCAAAATTACATTTTTTACATGGTATATGTGACATTGAATTGTTGTATGAATGGTAATACTCCAATACAATATTATGTTTGTCTGAACCAACACAGCCCTGATTTGATAAAGGCTTTTTGTGAGTCGAAACGCGTTATCTAGTGGAGGGCTATTGTCTACACACATAGCTACGACTGATACAGCCCATGCTATTAAACAAACCTTTTCCATTGGCGCTGAGTCCTGGAGTCCTTTGTGGTTTTTCTGGTTTTCCATGGACGGTATGGGCTTAATACCCGTCCGAATCCAGTGACCAGCGACAGTTAATGTGATTTAGTGAACCGACTATTATCAGTGCGTGACAATTAATGGGGATTGTAAGGAGTCGCCTGCTTGATCAACTTTGAAAATAAGCCCTACAATTTCAAAGAATCTGGATAGTGTGGCTGCCCTGCTAAGACAACGAACTTGGCAAAAGTAAATAACATCATCATGGTCTGCTCCAATCTCTGCAAGAAATGCTTGGAACTGTCTATTATTAAGCCCTTTTGACCATATGAAATTCACTGTAGAAACAACCTTTTCCATCACATGCGTTATCTCCCGGGCCTTTGCGCACAGTTGTTCCTGGTGAATGATGCAGTGATGCGTGATGACATTCTGGGGAACTGACTTTGCCATTAAACGGACAAATCCATTGTGTTTGCCGATCATAGCAGGGGCCCCATCAGTTGTCAGACCACAGAGATCGGAGGTCATTACGACCCAGGCGGTAAGTACACCAACTTTACCACCATGGTGTAAACTATGTTTACACCATGGTGGATGACGGATTTACCGCCCCATTCCAAGGTGAGTGGGGCGGTAAATCCCCATTTCCCATTTACCCTTCCCCATTCCCATTTTTGCCCCATAGGGCATAATGGGAGTGGGAAAGGCGCTAATTACGGCACCGTAAATTACGGTGCCGTAATTAGCACCAAGGCGGTTTAAAAATTGGAATCAGGCGTTAAGGGTTAACGACGGCGTTAACCCTTAACGCCTGGGTCGTAATGACCTCCATTGTCCTCTTGAATTTCAACAAGACATGTTTCACTTCATTGAAAATGTCTTGTCCTGTTGTTTTGACTTTCATTGAACATAGGTCAAGTAGCTCCTCAACAATTTGGAAATCTTTGGTCACTCCTCGTACAAAGACCGCCAGTTGGGCGGTATCACTCACATCTGTGCTTTCATCCACCCCCAAGCTGTAAAACTGACAGGCACTTAATCGTTTCGTCAGTGTGTCTGCAATCTTTGATGATAGGTCATCTACTCGTCTAGCAATTGTCTGATGTGAGAGATTGATTTTCTCCACCATTGCTTGTTTGTCAGGTAATGCCACAGATGTAAATATTCCCAAGCAATCTTTGACAAATTCTCCATTGGACAATGGTTTCCCTCTCCTCGATATGGCCTCAGATATCAAGTAACTTATCTTGGTTGCTGCCTCAGAGTTCTGCCTGCCAGCTTTGAAGAAAGATTATTGCCGATCAGGGTCTGCTTTAGTGAGCTTACCCGATCAATCCTAATCTAGCCAATCAGATTGTCAAATTCAGTGGCATGTTTTGTAGTTTAATGCTGCTTAACGTTGTATTTGTATTCCTTGCAGACAGCTACTTTTTCCTGGAATATCAGGCACAGGATGTTCCCCTTTTGTTCCAACACAAAGAAATCCTCAGCCAAACTATCCTTGAAAACACGACATTCATCATCAATTTTTCTTTTCTTCTGATTCACCATCTATTGAGAGTTGGGTAGGTTTTAGTCATATGAAAACTACTTTGCCACCGTCCCATTACATTAAAAACAATTCAAACTTAGTTGTATTACTAAGTAATAATGTGGTTTTAATATAGGCAGAACATTGGGCCACACTGTATGGCACGATTAAAAAACGTCTCACTCATACTATTGTCCCACAAATGTATAACAATGCCCGTAGCGATGCAGTATTTGTCATGTGATATACAAGTCAGTTGGCGTGGGTGCGGACACAGGCTGTGGCACTCTTGGGATGCTACTTAAATACGAATGAATACAAAGGAATGCTCTTATTCTCACATGGCAGGCAGCCAGAGGGGAGCTGAAACACTAAAATGCCACTGAAAAATGTGTATTTGCTCTCTCAGCTGTGTGCTAATGCAGATAAACTCAGAGGATAGTGCTTTTACCTGGTGGAGTGTAGAGAGGGAGGTCAGCAATAGTGTCAGGTAAACCAGAAAAGTTGTTGCTGCGGCGAGCTGATCGAGTTGGAGGTGCCCTTGCTTAATCAACAAATTATGCCTGTTGAGGAGAACAACAACATGTTTTATTTTTTATGAAAGCTGTGACCTAGCCAGACATGCAATGGGCATGCAGGGGGTACCAGAGGCAGTAACAGTCCTCCGCCACGTCCCACTACTCTGCCAGAAGCCAGTTAATTTATTTATTTCTGCAATGTTGATCGGGTACCTGCATCCGACCAACATTGCAGAAATAAATAAATCTGCTGGGTCCATGGATCCGACAAAAATTTCGCAAATAAATAAATAAAATGGGTCGTGGTTGAGGCCTGTAACTGCCTCTGGTGCCCCCTTGTAGGGGTCACCAGAGGCAGTAACAGTCCTCCCCCACGTCCCGCTCCTTTGCCACGATCCAGTTAATTTATTTATTTCTGCAATGTTGGTCGGGTACCTGTATCCGACCAACATTGCAGAAATAAATAAATTAACCGGATCCGCGTACACGACAAAGATAAACAAAACGCAAGATGCAGGCCTCGGTCACTGTGATGCTGGGCTGCTGGCTCACACGCAGGCTGCTACTAGGCCTCGGTCACCGTGATGCTGGGCTGGGCTGCTGGATCACACGCAGGCTGCTACAGAAGTGTGATGGTGGTGCTGTATGCCCTTCACTCCACCCACACACATTACTTGTGATTTCCATTGGCTGAGAAACAGCCAATGGAAATACTGTGACGGCAAGGTTTTTTTTTATTTTTTTCCCACTACTATGTGCCTTGCATGGCAACAGTATTTCCATTGGCTGTTTCTCAGCCAATGGAAATCACAGCACATGCCGGCTTGATGATTCATGATTCCTTTGTTTGTCTCTTGAGCCTCGTGGGCCACATCAAATGGCTTGGAGGGCCGCATTGTGGCCCGCGGGCCGTATGTTGGACAACCTTGATCTAGAGGCTTTATTAAAACCACTAGTACTGTTTCCAGGGGACAAGGTTCAGTGTAGAAATGTTACCAGCTGGTTGCACAAGCCACACTTCGAGGGACCGTTCATAGTGGAGGTCGGTCACACAGAATGCAGTAAATGCAAAAGGAAGATGTGCCTGGTTACACCTTTATGACATCAAACTCTACAGAGGATAGACCCCCCTATCCTTGTGTGCCAACATTGAGCACAAAGGTGAAGAGAGGATATGAGAAGAATCCAAACGAGGTCTATGATGAGGACCAATCAGCAGCAAGAAGAATAAAAACATTGGGCCTCATTACAAGTTGTGCCATTAAACACATTCTGCACTATTACGAGGTTCCCTCGCGGGACCCGATGTGGACGTCTGGTTTATCCAGACGTCCATAGCGGGTCCCACGAGGGAACCAGGGAGCTAACAACGGGCCCTCTTGTAATGGGCCCGTTGTTAGCTCCCTCCCCATTCCCATTGAGCCCTATGGGGGCTCGAATGGGAATGGGGAAGGTCCGGGTCCGGGTTCCCTGAATGGGGAAATACCAGGCCCTCCATACTCGGAATGGACTGGTATTTCCCCATTCAGGGAACCCGGACACGGTTTTGGAGACAGCCATGGCGCCAATAGCGCCATGCCTGCCTCCAAAGTCGTAATGAGGCCCATTGTCTTTTTAAAGGGTATAGAGAAAAGTCAGTTTGACATCCTTTCAACAATGCTTGCCTAGATTAAAGAAGTGAACTTTCCCAAGTAAATAGGAAACAGCAAATTTTCCCCCTAGCCATCCTATTTCTCCTAGTCACGTCCCTTTTTATGAACACTTATCCATTTTTGGGAGCATGGAACGTCTGTTTGGCCATGTTGTTATTTAATTTAAAAGCGTATGTTGTTCTAGAAAGAAATGTTCTATCACTCTTAAAATTGTTTTTCTTGTGAACACTTATCTCGTAACAAACAGATAAAATATGCATCCCTTCAATGAGATGAGATATCGTCTTTAAGCACCTGGAAGAGCTAACATCCATACAAATTTGCAATAAAATAGACATTATTAACCATGATGATAGGAGCAGTTTTCTCCTCCTTTGTGTGTCTGTATTTTCTTTCCCAGTTTGCAGTACAACATTATAGCACCTATGGTCCGATAAAGCCAGTGTTTTCTGCTCTTCATGATGTCAACACCAGTACAATACTTAGCAATGCCAGATGAACCAACCCCTGAGTCATATCTGAAAAATAACACTCCAGGGAGGATGGTAAAAGGAAGTATTCTTGGGGTTCAACACTTTATGGGGCAAAATTTAGATAATATCGTCCCCATGTGTCCAATAATATGTGGTACCACCACATAAGCCGACTGGGGAGAGAAATGCCTGATGAGAGCTGTTTTGTGTGTTCCTTCATACCCTATGTTATGAGTGCCTCCAGAATATTCATACCGACCGAAGTACCCACACACAGCACATTGCCTGACACATCTTGCAACGTGTATGACAAGAGGGCAATTTAAGGGTAGAAGGACCTCGATGCAATGGGTAACAAAAGAAGATTCCCTGCATGTGGATAATTTTATGAAAGAGGTGTCAATGATGAGAAATGTTAAAACACTACACGAAGTAATACATTATATATTATCAGGCCAGAGAAGAGGGGAAATGATAACAGAAGATCACCAATTCTTGAATTGCGTAAACAAACGAGGAAGAGAAATTGATGGAGGTTGAGAAAGAGGCCAGTTACAAATAGAAGGACAGATATTTACCACAGAAGGCTGGACCGATAGACTGATCGGTTGTAAGGCAGAGGTGATCATAGAGCAACCACGAGTGGTTGTCCACAAGGTAAACAAGTAGTGCCTCAAAGAATGGACTAAATACAGTAAAATGCTAACATGGGTAGAAAATGAAGCAGGAATACTGCACATACTCCCCTTGACAAATTCCTCTCTATGGGTGCAGTAAAAGTACTTGAAAATAAAGGGTGTAAAAACACTTATGATTTACCTGGAATGAAGGTAGGCACAGCAGTGTTAATAGACCGTTATTGGGCCTGTGGCTCTAGCGCCTACATGCAGCTCAATCCAAATTGCGGAGGCACTTGCTCTTTAGTAGTAAGTAATAAGTACACCTTCCCTAGTGGTGCCCTAGAGTGAAGTGCAGATTGGTGATTTCCCCCGAATGGATGCACACCTAAGACATAAAAGGTCCCTTAGCCTTATACATGCAAAATGGATAACTATTTTTCAGTAAAATCAGCCAATGCCTATAACGCCATAACAGACGAACATAAATCGTTCGGTAAGACAGCAAAATGTTTAACATCCTTCTTTACTGCCGATCTGCAAGCACATGCAAATGCCAAGTGGTTGCAAATAACACAGAGGGAACTGCTGCAGATGATAAATATCACTGTGAAAGGTGTTAATGCCATATAAGAAGAGCTTAGAGCAGTTAGGCTCATGAATCTCCAAAATTGGTATGTCCTTGACCTTATTACGGCTACGGAGGGTGGTGTGTGCACACAAATTGGCCTGTCTTGCTGTACATACAGTCCTGCCCACAATGAGGAAAATGTGGCCCTCACAGAGGTGATAGCCACCTTGATGGAAGTGCACACAAGAATGATGGAGAAGGAAGATGAAATTGCTGATGATGACTGGTTTGGTTACCTGCTCTCATGGGTCCCCTCCTGGTTGGCTAAAGCATTCAATGTACTAGTGGCCATTTTAGTACTACTACTACTACTTGCCTTCCGTGTTCTAAGAATTGCAATAAGCCAATGCAAAAAGACTGCCAAAAAGGCAGCAGTGATCAAAATAGTAATACATTTGGATGCTCACATACACAAACAGATGACCTCCCAAGTAAAGAAAAGCGCTATAGCCCCTCCAGGATAAAAATGTATTTGTCCTCAGGACCCTCACAATTACACAGAACACTGGGTATATTGTGATTCCAATAGGGAATGCTGCTATATGGCCTGGAGTATGGATGAACATATAAGACATACATGCTGTTTGAGTGGGGTGACTCAAATATGCACCCCCAAAAGAGTCCTATGTGGGGGGAGAGCAAGAGAAAGAGTGTGGTCAAGGACTCAACCAGAGGGGGAATGTTGCGAGGCAGATTAATACATCATCCATAGCTCCTGCACCTCCCCCAGTTCAATATTGCACAGGTGAGAAACTTTACTCACTAAGACAACCGTACCATCCTTATCCCAGGCAGGTACAGCAGGCGATGGATACAATCTAATGCTGAAGATGGCACGAATAAACCAAACCAACATTATAACAATACATGTGCATACACTAGACACAAAGCACATGTGCACTCAACATGAAGAACACGAACAATAGGTAACACGTGCATTTATGGTTGTATACGAATTGTTCGTATTACACCTGTTCGAATGACAATTGACCTTTTCACAATTGACCGAATTGTGAAGGTCAATTGTAACATATATGCGGGGGGAAACCCCCCGCAACCCCCCACCCAACCAAACCCACCCAAAACCCCATATATATATATATATATATATATATATATATATATATATATATATATATATATATATATATATATATGCAGTCAATTGTGAAAAGGTCAATTGTGACCCTTTAAATTCGGTCAATTGTTCAGTCGAACAATTGTAAACGAACAATTTGGGTAATACTGCATTTATACATAAAAAATATTAACATAGATTCCATAAGACATGAAGAATACTAACAAAAGCAATGTATAAACTGAATGCAACATGAATGACAGACTAATATAGCTCAGTAATGTAGAAACGCAGGAGTAATGGGCAGCCATCTTTTCCAAAATGGAAGCCACAACACGCTTCTAAGTAAACAAAAGTCCTCAAGGCTTCACAAGAACAAAAAAGTGACCTTCAATCTATACATGGAGCTGCTGGGAGCCCTCCTTGCCACACACAACATCTACATCCACCAATACGACGATGACACGCAGCTATACCTCAAGATCGACGCCATCAAAGACATCCATAGGCTTAAAACATGCCTCTTGCTGATCCAGTCTTGGATGTCCAGTGCATACTTGAAGCTCAACCCTTCCAAGACCGAATTCCTACTCCTCACCAACAGCTCTGAACACCCAGACATACAGACCTGGCTATCAACCATGCACATTGAGGGCTTCACACCGAGCTCACCTCCTGTGCCAAGTCCCTCGGGTTCTTCATTGACAAACACCTCTCCTTCAAGGCACACATAGCTAATAAACCTCAGACAGCTTGGTATCAGCTCTCCCGCCTGCAGAAAGTCAATCCCTTCCTCCGTCCAGACAACTTTAGAGCCACTGTTCAAGCACTGGTCATATCCCACCTGGTTGGGGACAATGCCCTCCTCAAAGGCCTCCTGTCTTCCTCCCTTTTGCCCCTGAGAAGTGTCCTACATGTGGTCGCACACCTCATCAAGGGTCTAAGCATATATGACCACATCACCCCGGCTCTCATCGACCTTCACTGGCTCCCACTTCACGCACCAATCACCTTCAAGTCTTGCTGCATCATCTATAAGGCCGTCACTATCAAGTCACTCAGCTATCTCGTGGATAAACTCAGCATCTCCGTCGGACAGCACACCACCAGAAGCCAGGACACATGCAGACTTGAAAACCGCTGCTGTAAAAAGGAAATGGCCAGAAAACAAGTCCTTCTCTGCCTATGCCCCAAGACTATGGAGCCTCATCCCAGTCAGCAACAGACTTGCCCCCACGCTCCTGCAATTCAGAGAACTCAAGATACACATCTTCAAGGAGTCTCTCTTCCTCAACACCTAGGCCATCACATAATCCCACGCGCCACCTGACTTGCTAGACGCTGTTCGCCCCTCTCCTCACCACCACCCTCTACAGCTGTACCCCTCCTCTTTGTCACTCTGTATCCTATCTCCCCAGCTGTATATCTGTTCTGTTGTTACCTCTGAGAAGCACTCTGTTGCTTCTCGAAACTAGGTCTGGGATCAATAAATACCTACTAATAATAATGAAAATTATAATAATAATAAAATGCTGAACTAACAAATACAGGTCCCTGCAGAGCTCAGGCAGGAGCTGACAACCCCAGTAAAGGTTACCGCGAATTAAGGGAGGGTCAGAACGTTGCAGCGAAAGCACGACATAGCAATTCCCATAACGCAAGAAGGATACACCCGGTTAAGGTTTTAGAAAAGTACAACCCGTGTTTGTAAGCCAGGTGCAGGACAATTATAAGCCAAAAGAGTCAATGAAGTACATGAAGAATAACTCAAGAGTGTCCCCAGTGGTAAAAGAAAGCATAACACGTGTACCAATATTAGCTAAAATCCTAATAAATGCAGGTTGAAATAATTCCAAACATGGTCCTATCACACGTAACCCATAATTGAAGAACACTTTCTATTGATTAGCAACAAACGGAGATAAGACACCTGCCTCACTCTTTACATGTATAAGCAGGACACGAGACACTACACAAGGATAAAATACAAAGGGATCACCCTGGCTCATAGCCTAAAAATGAGGGATAGTATCCTTTTTAATTGAAAGGAAAGCAGTCTATGGACCTCTCCCCCCGTACTCTTGTCTGGCTCATGTGTTGACGGCCTATCAGTTGTCCAAGGTTGGTCAGAAGAAAGCCAACCAATCAGAACCCCTGATGTTATGCCGCCCATTACGTATTGTGCCAACCAATAGTTCATTGTAGAGATGATATCGTTCTGCTGTTATCAATCTAGAGGAGCCATCAGATAAGCATCACCCAATCACACATTTAACTCCTAGAATGTACTTTTAGTCATGACTATTAACCAATTCCCTGTACCCCGTAGGTTCCGGTAACTAAGATCATTGTATGATGCCAGTTATGATAAATATGGAGTATATAAACTATTGTTTTTGATAAGCACATTAAGAGTGTCAAGGATGTTATACTTGTATGCTGTCCCTGCTTTATTTGGATGATAATAAAGCTGGGTTTTGCCTTTCACTTTGTCAATTTCCATGATTGAGTCTGGTTTGATCTGGCTCCAGAACCCCTGTGTAATTGGAGACTTCCCAGGCCGTCTTAACAGAACAGCATGCAATCAAAAGTCCACAAGCATTACTCCTGCTCTCGTCTCGGCGTGTCTCTCTTCAAAACCCTCTCCACCCTACCCACTACCTACTTTATCCTTATCCTCTTTTCCCCCATAGACCATCGCCAGGGTAACCGTGGCGGAGGCACAATACGCCTACAGCCGGGCAAGCCTTGCTGGCTTGAACTAGTATAGAAGTGCTTTTGAGCATATACAAGCTGTGTAATGTAACTTCTCGGTTGCCTCACTTCCTCTTTGCATGGTCCCTAGGAATAATTGTAGCTTTCCTCCAAATGTGGGGGAAAATAAATGCCCAGCCATATCATAAAGGGGAATGTGTCTTGTGGTCTCTACTTCTCCAAGGTTGGGCTTTTTCCGGATCCAGTGCTCTCTGATTTCCCGGTCTCTCTTTCTGAATTTGGTGAGCGGCTGCCTGCAGTTGGAGCCGCGGGTCACGGTCAGGTATTATGCAAGTGTTGTAGTATTCTCTTTGCTTTAGCGATCAGGCTGTGCCTCCCAGTAGGATGGGTAAAGCTGTTCTGTGACTGCTTTCCCAAAGCATGATGCTGGTGGTTGGGTGTTGTGGTGGTGCTGCCGGGAGATGGCAGCATGGTGGCATAGGATTATAGAAGGAGTCTACAACATTTGGCTCTCCAGATGTTTGGACTACAAGTCCATCAGCCCCGGCCAGCATAGTCAATGGTGAAGGGTCATGAGAGTTGTAGTTCAAACCGTGGCGTGCCACAAGTTGCAGAACCCTGGGCTATAGTGATGTGATTGGTTATTCAGTTCTGTAATGTCTGATGAAGTCACGTGTTCAGGCCTCTCTTAATGTGACACTATTGTTTAAAGATGCGCTTCTGGCAGACCTGCCTACATTTAAAACAGAAAAACCCGGAAATATGCGTTACCTAACGCACCGCCCACATCCACAAAAGACTCTGCCCACTTGCCACACCCACGTTTAAAAAAAAAGTCAGACACCATGGTGTGAGCCCAGATATACGTGGAATGTCCTCGGTATACCATGTCTCCGCCCAAACATTCTTGTGATTGGCCACTAGCGGTCTGTTGGTAGCCAATCACATGAAGGTGTGGCGGAGTTGCTGGCACTATCGGAAATCCCAGAGACTCCAAGCTCTTCCCTGGAGACCCACCCAGAGGAGACTAGGCAGGTCTGTGTTTTGGACATTGAGTAGCAGTGAGACTCTGCCCTCTACCACTCAGCACCAATCGTTTAGGGGCAGTTTGCGCGTGTACAGCCCCTGCTTCCTGAGATTCAGCGATGCTGCAGGTGCTGTGTCACGAGCAGTGGTTCAATGTATTTAGTGGTGGACCCCAGGATTCGCCCCCCTTGAGTAGAATTGGCGGGATACATTTGAGAAAGTCTTTCAGCATTAGTGTCACTAATGGATAGACTCTACAGTACTATTGCTGCCAAGTTGTTATACAGCACTTTATGCAGGAGTACTACCTCTCGCGTTTAGGAGTTGAAATAGCTGTAATTATAATATTACCCAATTAAGTGGTAGGAGTGGTGGATCGCGATTAAGACCTGCGGCAGCCGGTTGAACATGCATCTCATATGCGAGCACTTAACCCACTGAGCTATCTCACCAGTTGTTTCCTGTTGGTGGTGTAGAATACAAGGGGGACTTGTTAAGGTAGTCTTTTTATTTCGCTTAAATCTTCCAGATGTGCTGATTCTGAGCCGCGGAAGGAGAGAGAGTGGCTGGGAGTTGGAGCAGGGGCCTGGTGTGAAGGCATAGCAGCTTATGGGAGGTTGGGGCATGGGGACAGAGAAAGGAGAGAGAGCAGAGGAGGGGGAGGAGGAACGCATGGAAAGTATTTGGAAATGAGGGAATGAAACCTGAGTGTGGGCAGCCGAGCCCCGCCCTCAGAGGCGGTTTCCAGCTGTTTATTATCAATTGGAGACAAAGCTCTGCCAAGCGGGTCAGGGCCGCAAACAACAGGACTGCCATGGAGAGAGGGCGGGGCAGAGCGTGGGGGTAGGGAGCGAGGCCGAGAGGCAACGGGAAGGCACAGAGTGAGGGAAGGGACACATGGAAGAGCGCGGGAAGGCGGGGAAAGAGCGAGAGGAGTGAATGAGTGGGAAAGAGGGGGAACCTAAAAGGGAGGCAGGAAAGTCGACGATAAAGAAAGAGGGGGAGTAGGAACGAAGGAGGAAGAGAGGAAAACAAGGAGAGGTGAGGGAGAGATACAGGCAGGCGGGGAATGAGGGAGAATAGGAAAGACAGCGAGGAAATAACGAGGTGGATGAGGGAAAAGAGAGGAGAAGGAAGAGCGGGAGGGAGATGGGATTCACGGAGGATGGAGCAGAAAGGTAGGGAGCGAAAGATTTACAGGGACATAGGAAAGAAAGTGGAAAGAAAGGGGACAGAAGGCGGTAGATGGGGGGAGGAGAGAGAAGAAAGAGCAGGGAGACAGAATAGGAGGGAATGAAAGGACATGACGGGGAGAGAGGTGGAGAGGAAGCCATAGCCAGTCACATAGCACAGTGAGCTGAGCACTTACCCTTGATAGCTGTGCAAAGCCTGCTGTGGCAGGTTCGAATCCCGGCAGGATCAACTCAGCCTTTCATCCTTCCGAGGTCGATACATTGAGTACCCCTCTCTGGGATGATAATGGCTTCCATTAATTCAGTGCTCGGAGACCTATGGGTGTGTAGCGCTATATAAGAAAAACATGATTATAAGAGAGGGAGGCAGAAAAGGGGAAGAAAGAAATGGTGATGGAGGAAGGACAAAGTGAAGACAAGAAGATGCAAGGGAGAGAAGGTGATGAGAAGAAGAAATGTGGCTGGAAAAAAGAGCAAGGGAGGAGGAGTGAGAATGTAAGAGGCAAGAGAGGAGGGAAGACTGGAATGCCCCAATTATGTATGCTAACCTTTATTACAGTCCAGCGGTGTCACAGAAAGTCTTTGTTCTGTCCAGGTCATGCCCCTACCTTTCCACTCCAGCGCCCATAGATGGTGTACCTCTCCACACTCCTGATGTAGTTTCCAATCCATGCAGGCGCCAAAGGCAATCTTTGGCAGGGATGGTAGGTGAGACCACCTTAAGACACTGCTTCTTTTGCAGGATTTGTTTCCTAGAGACTTCCTGTGTTTTGTCTCTTTCCTGTATTGTTTCACTTGATGTTTGACTTATGCAACCTTGATGCCGCCAGGTTTAGAGCGCTCTATAAATGCAAATATGAATAAATAAATAAATAAAGCTAAGGTCTGCGCCGAGGCAAAGTTGGGCTAGGAGTAATGAATATTACCAAATGTAATGGGGAATTATGCTTCAGGCTTGTTCTTTGTCACAGCCCTAATCAATCGAGGAATACTTTGGTACTCAAACCAACCGAACCGCTCACCAAAGTGCAGTGCAATGGCAGTAGTGTTATGTAAGAGAATGCCAGCTGCAGCACTGCAATACCAAATGGAGCCACAAACACTCCCATCTAGTAGCCTTTCCATCTAGCAGGGCCAGCTGGTAGTGACAAGCAGCTGCCTGAGGAACTGTCCAGATGCCCCCTGGCCCACGTCATATAATGTAACCTGTGGAATTGCCCAGGACTCTGCAATAGCCCCAACCCGATCCACTCTGTGGAGCAGCAGGAGGCCTGTGGCAGGGAAGCTAATGATACAGAGCCCCTGAACCCTCTGATGAGAAGCACAGAGGAATACTCTGTGGCCAGAGCAGCAGAGCCATACTTTACCAACAGGTTACCTGCTATGAGAAGGCATGTGAAGTGTGCTGAAAGCACAGTAAGGGTGCATCCGTGTACCCCATGGGTGCATGGTTAGACTTATCCCAGAGGCTGGACAAGAACATGAGGTAGAAGGATGACCTTCCTTAAATGCAGAAGTTGCAAGGAGCTGTGTACGGGAATCAGGAGAAGACTCAATCACCACCAAATCCTGAGGGCCTGAGAAGGATGGTGCCTGCAGGACCTGGTAAGCACACCCTAATGTGAAGTGCAGCTGTATCAAGCACTGCGTCATTCCCGTGGCTCGACAAGAGGAACCCGTGCCCAGTACCATCATCCCCAGTACAGAAACTCAGAACCACAATGGACAACATCATCACGCTGGCACCACAGGTGAGAGCCATTGACACAAGTTTCTTTTCACACCTTTGCACTCTACAACAAATCATGCTTTGTTGGTCCTTCGCACTAAGAACCATGGCTGTGATATCACCAGTCTGTAGAGGAGCAGATGTTTACAAGCTTTTTACCAGCACTCATCAACAAGACAGTGTCCTGCATCTGCCTCTATCCCACCAACAGTCCCCACCCCATTTGTATTTTTTTACAGAGCCATGCACAGAGAGGCCAACATTATTGACAGAGGGGCACTTTCCAAGGCCACTTACCTTACCTTACCATTATGTAATGTAATGTAAAGTGGTCTTACACAGCGCTCTTCTGCCAATAATGTTGGTGTTGCGGTGCATGGCTCTGTCAGAAAGGAGGGCAGAGTGTGTTAGTCGGGTAGCGGGAAGGCAGAAGCAGAAGCCTTTGGTGTGGATGGATGCAGGTCAGAACTACCCAAAACCTGTGCGTCTATATGAACATCTCCAAGGTGTTTGTGGTTGGTACTGACTGGGCAGCTTAGCCATAAGGGCATCCTTCGTATTGTGGAGTGCAACAATTAACAGAATGGCTGTTGATAGAAGATGGATAGGGTCTGAATCTGTTAAATACACTAGACCTCGAAGGTCTTCTGTAGGAGCATGGGAGGTGTAAAGATGCAAGATATTACTAGTAAGGAGTTGAGGGATTAGGGGTGGAGAGTGGGGCGAGGGTGTTGTCACTTCCTTCCTCTTGGTGGTAGATTTCACTGAGATTAAATGTGAGGACAAGTGCTACGCAGGAGAGGCTCCATGAGTCAACCTGGTTTCCCACACATGGTAGTACCAAGAGTTTAGAAAAATGCTTGTTTTAAATTAGCACACACGTTTCTGGTGCACAGTTGCTATTGTTCTTCCTTTCTTTCACAGTGATTGGTTAAATATCTAAGTCTTGAGCTGTTCCCTGAAACTCAGGTGGTTCTCCTCCGGGAGGGGAGGTTTGGGTAGGAAGCTCCACAGTTTTCTGGCTAGACCTGATAAAGAGGATCCTCCTTGCCTTTTCTTGTTGATGTTGGGGACTAGCACTAGTGCAGCATTGCTGAACATAAGTGGTCTGGAATGAGTGTGGTGTTGAAAATTACTTTTGAAGGATGAAGGGCCCCCACCATGGTGTGAATGATGCGCTGTGCGCAAGGTTTTGAAATACACCCTTTTTTTGATGGGTAACCAGTGGAGACTACATAATGCTGGTGTGATATGTTCAAATTACTTCATTCTGAGAAGTATTCTTGTCGCTGCATTTTTAACTCTTTGAAATGTCCTCATTAGATACTCTGAGAGTCCAATATAGAGGCTGTTTGCATAGTCTAGTTTGGATAGTATTAGAGAAAGTATATCCATGGCCCTGTGGGTGAATGTAAAGGTAAGATGCTGCGTAGAATGCACAGATGGGAGAAACAGCTTCTGGGGAGGGCTTTGAGCTGTGGATCAAGAGTGCAGGTGTTCCCCATTTTCATTCCAAGATTTCTTACCATGGTTGACTTCTTTGGGCTGGGAAACATCTTGTCAAGCCATGGGATTGTGGTGAAGTAAGAACCTGTAGAATTACAGAGCATCCGCTCTGTTTTTCTAGGGTTTATTTTAAATCTGTTTGCTGTCATTCATGTGTCCACCTGTTTAAGGCAGTTTTTAATGACGAGGGCGTTTGGTGATCGGTGGTTCACAAATGTGTAGATTATTTGTGTGTCATTCACGTAGTTGTAACAGGGGATACCAGATTCATTGATAATGTCAAGTAGGGGTGTCATGTAGATGTCGAAAAGTAGAAGAGAGAGTGTGGATCCTTGGGGTACTCCGCAGGTGAGTGGGCAAGTCTGGGAATTGTTGGGGCCCAAGATTGTGGTTTCCAGTCTACCCATGAAGAAGGAGGCGGATCCGGTGTAGAGCTGATCCTTTACTACCAGTATATTCCAGTCCTTTTAGTAGGATCTCATGACTGATGGTGGCAAAAGCTGCTGAGATGTCTAGCAGGATGAGCACACTCTCTGATTTTTCACCTGCATTGTTTCTAAGTCTATCCCAGATGGAGCACAGAACAGGTTTTGTACTCCTAGAAGCTCTAAAACCGTGCTGTGCCTTATTCATGAGTTGGTTTGTTTCGATGAAGTCCCAGAGTTGGCAATATTTACATTTTTCCAGATGTTTCCCAATGAAAGGCGTGACTGAGATGGGGCGATACCTGGCTGGGTCATATGGGGATAGTCTGGGCCTTTTGAGCAAAGGTCTGATGTATGCAGATTTCAACTGAGCTGGGACTCTTCCAGTGCTGATGGAGTCGTTGAGGAGGGTTAGAAAAATGGACGCTAAGTCTGGACATTTAATTATTGAATTATAAAGATTTGGGTATCAAGGGTGAGTGAAAGTTTGAAGAACTTAGAGGGATGGATTAAGGGTTACAGAGTGAACACTTATGAAGGAATGAGAAATCTTGTTATGTTGGAGTCAATTTATGATGCATGCTATCCCGAGCTCAGACAGCACTTGGCTGATTCAAAGGAAATAGATTCCAAGAGGTTAGCTAAGGCTGCTGACTTGTGGGTTGCCAACAGGGCCACTCACAAGGATTCTGGGGTAACTCAGAAAAAGGATGAGGGAAAACAGCCTAAAAAAGACTCCACAGAGAATTCTAATAATTCCAATTCCGAAGAGGGCCCCAAACAGAACCATAAGGGTAAACCACATGGGAAACCAAATCAGGCTAGTGTACCTCCTGGTCCCAGAACAAGAACAAGCCACCATTCCAGAAAGCATTTGGAACATGCTATGTTTGTAAGGCTACTGACCATGTGAAAGGGGATCCCAGATGTAAGGGCAAACCTTCAGGGGTCCACACTGTCTCCTTAGCTTTCGCTCCAGAGGAGGAAGTACAAATGGCCAGTGGAAACATTCTATTGCTGGCTGATGAACCCATAGGAGTCTCAGCCAGTGTTTCTTTAATGTCCCTGGGGTTATGGGAACAACAGAATCTAGATATCTATAATTATATCCCAGATAATACTAAAGAGTATTATAAGGACAGTGTCCAGGTGAATGGTCAGGAGACTCCTGCCATTAGGGACACTGGAGCCAGCATAACTGTGGTGGATGAATCTTTTTTCAAGGCAGAGGATGTTGCTAAGGCACCCAAACGCCTCACCAAGTTAGCTGGAGGGCCTGTGCAGATGCTTCCCCAGTTACCAGTTCTCATCCACTGCAACGATATGGCTGTGAAGATACCTGTCAGTGTACAATGTGAAGTACCAGGAAGGGTTCTGTTGGGAAATGACCTGGAAACTCTTGGAGTAGTGTCACACACCCCTAGACCTCCTAGTAAAAGGTTACAGGAACTAACCAGACCTGCAAGGGAGAAAACCATGAGAGTTTCTCCCAAGGAGATGATAGGAAAAGAAATCGCTCCTACTCCACTGGAGTTACTTTCTGCTATAGCTGAAAAACCAGAAGCAAAGGGGCAACCCAAGACTTCTAGAAGGAAACCAGCAGCAAGCGCTCCAGTGTTTCCAACCAGGACTTCCCCTAAGTTGTCCAAAGTTACACCTGTAACTCCACCTCCAGCTGAGGCTGAGAGGGAGGTACAACCCTGTGTGGTTGAACTAGACTCTGAAGAAGAGCTAGTAGAAGGCCACAAATGTATTGGAGATCTGGATCCTGTTGACCATCCCGAGCTGCAGTCTTTACTGGCAGAAGGTGGACCCAACAGGGCAGACTTTAGTAAGGGAAAAAGAGAATGTCCAACTCTGGAAGGTCTTCGCCACCAGGCGGCTTCTCAGGCTGATGGGCAAGAGCCTGGGAAGTATAGGTTGCACTGGGAAGATGGCCTCTTCTACAGTGAACCGACTGAGTCTGCACCTGGGGACAACAAACGACTTGTAGTCCCTCAAGAAAACAGACTCCAGTTCTTGCAACTAGCCCATGAGATTCCTTTGGCTGGTCACTTGAGTTTCAAAAAGACCAAGGAAAGGCTCTCTCTCTACTTTTATTGGCCAAAGATGGGGATGAAGTAGATAAATTCTGCAAGAGCTGTCACTCCGGCCAAACTTCTGGTAAGAGTGGTTCCAAGAATGTGGTACCTTTAGTGCCTCTCCCAATAGTGAGGGTCCCATTTGAGAGGGTAGGGATTGACATTGTTGGTCCCCTTGATCGTCCAACCTCCTCAGGCAACAAGTTTATCCTTGTTGTAGTAGACCATGCTACTAGGTACCCTGAGGCAATTCCTATGAGGACTGTTACAGCTCAGGCTGTGGCTAAGGCCCTCCTTGGTATTTTTCTTACCAGGGTTGGGTTTCCTAAGGAGGTAATCTCTCACAGGAGGTCACATTTTATGTCCCACTACATTAAAGCCATGTGGAAATACTGTGGAGTTACTTACAAGTTCTCTACCGCATACCACCCGCAGACAAATGGGTTGGTTGAAAGGTTTAATAGGACAATGAAGAGCATGATAGGTGCTTTAGAATAACCCCTTAAAAGAAAGTGGGATCTTCTACTGCCATGCCTTCTCTTTGCTTATAGAGAAGTCCCTCAGAAGGGAGTAGGTTATAGTCCCTTTGAACTTCTTTATGGCCATCCAGTCAGAGGTCCATTTGCCCTGATTAAGGAGGGGTTGGAGAGTGCTCCTTCCCCCAAGCCAGTCAGAGTGACTGACTACGTGATAGGACTCCAGACGAGAATGTCACAGATGATGGCTCAAGCTAGTGATAACTTGAAGGCTGGTCAAGCTTTGGTCAAGCATTGGCATGATCAAAAGGCTAACATGGTTGAGTTCACTCAAGACCAGCTAGTTCTTGTTATGATTCCAACAAGGCAGAGAGCCTTGCAAGACAAATAGATGGGACCCTTCAAGGTTGTGGGAACACTTGGAGAGGTGAACTATCTGCTGGACTTGGGCAATCCCAAGGAGGCTCCCAGAGTCTTCCACACCAACAGACTGAAGGCTTATGTCTCCAGACCTGAAGTAGGAGCTTTGCTTCTAGCTTCAGCAGAAGAGGAAGAAGAGAGTGAACCTCTCCCTGATCTCCTCAGAGGCCTACCTTTGGATGAAAAGATTCAAATCTGACACCTGAGCAACAAGAGGAGTGCAAATCTATGTTAAATCAGTTTGCCTGCCTGTTCTCACTTTCACCAGGCTTGACCCCTTGGGGCCAGCATGACATACTCACTGGTGACTGTCTGCCAGTAAATAGCAGAGGGTACAGAATGTCAGAGAATGTAAGAACCTACATCAAAGGAGAGGTCAGCAAGATGCTGGACCTCGGGGTAATAGAGCCCTCTACTAGGCCATGGTCTAGTCCAGTTGTGTTAGTACCAAAGGCAGGATCCAAAGAATTGAGATTCTGTGTGGACTATAGAGCTCTTAATGTAGTCACCAAGACTGATCCCATCATTTGCCAAGGACAGATGAGTTGGTGGATAGACTTGGTTCAGCCAAGTACCTCAGCACATTTAATCTGACATCAGGCTATAGGCCCTGACAGACCATGCCAAGGAGAAAACTTCATTGTCTACCCCAGTTGGCTTATACCAATTTAAGGTTATGCCTTTTGGACTGAAAAATGCACCTGCTACATTCCAAAGGATGGTAAATCAGGTTCTGGCTGGGATGGAGGACTTCTGCATATCATACTTGGATGACATTGCAGTGTTCAGCCAATCCTTGGAAGAGCATGTTGACCACCTAGAACATGTTTTGCAGGCTCTTGAGAAGGCCAATCGGGCCATAAAGGCAAGTAAATGCCAGATTGGACAGAGTAAAGTGGTCCACCTTGGACATGAGGTAGGAGGTGGAGAAATAAGGTCTTTGCCCAGTAAGATTGAAGCTGTGCAAAATTGGACAACATCTACTACTCAGACCCAGGTGAGAGCCTTCTTAGGCCTCACTGGGTACTACAGGAATTTCATAGAGAACTATGGGGCCATAGTTTCTCCACTGAATGTGATCTCCTCTCCTAAGTTCCCTAAAAAGGTCAAATGGAATGAGGAGTGCAATCAGGCCTTTGAAAATCTGAAGAAGGCCCTTTGTCAAGCTCCAGTGCTAAGAGCTCCTGACTACCACCAAACTTTCACTGTACAGACAGATGCTTCTAATGCAGTCCTTAGTCAACTGAATGGGAAAGGTAGGGAACACCCCATTTGCTTCATCAGTAGAAAACTGAAGGACCTGAGACAAGGTGGGCAACCATTGAAAGAGAGTGTTTTGCTATTGTGTGGGCTCTGAAGAAGTTTAGGCCATACTTGTATGGTTGTACTTTTGTTATTCAGACTGACCACCAACCCTTGAGATGGTTGATGCAAATGAAAGGGGAGAACCCAAAACTATTGAGATGGTCAATCTTCCTTCAGGGGTTTGATTTCACCATTGAACACAGGTCAGGATGGCACCACCAAAATACTGATGGTCTCTCTAGGATGTTTGTAACCGACTAGAGGTATGAGATCCATCCAGGAGTGGATTCAATCCTCCTGTCCCTTAGTCGGGTGGGGGGGGGGTGTTAGGGAGAATTCTCTTACAAGGCTAATTTCCCAAACCTAGTGAGTCCCCCAGCAGCTTTGCTGGATTTTTGGGGTTTGTTTTTTTTCTTCTGCTAAGAGTGAGACTCTTTTCCTCCCACTCTTAGGCATGATTTGAGGTATGTCTTTGACTTGTTATCTGCTTATGGGCTATGGGGTTTTCTTTTTACTCCATTGGGAATCATCTGTTATTGGTATTTGTGTTACACAGCACCCTCAGTGCAGTAACACAGGGGTGTCATAGTGACCCCCAAACATAGACTCCATACCCTGGGACTGACTAATGTCTCCCAGGGCATGTAAAGTCACCATTGACTTTACTAGTCCAAAATTGTGAACAGAACCAGTACAAACCATCATATTGTGGAAGTACTGGATTACTGGGTTAATTAGATTGCCCCTTGGTCTGTTTCCAAGGGGGCACTGTCCAGTCCCCCCTTGTCGAGTTTCAGGCTGGTGGCAGTGGTTACCACGCAAAATATTCCACCAGAATATTTCCTATGGGATTTTCACATTGATTTTAAACGCACCACTTTTTGGTGCAATGTTAAAGATACCGCCAGTTTATTTATTTAATATTAAATCAACGGTTGGGTCTTTTTGCCAGAACTCTTTTCTAAAATGGCGTTCGTGTCCGTCTCTGTAACTCCGACCAAGGTCGAGCCCTTTCTTCGACTTTTTGGCGGGCTTCTCCACAGAAGCCCTCCAAATCGTGCCACTCTGTCTGGGTTCCACAGGATGTGTGGGGAGGGGAATTGGCACCCTGGACTGCGTTGCCTTAGCAACTCAAGTCGCACTCTATTCTGATTGGCCCAGTGGTGAGCCGCCCGGCTCACCACTTAGCATGTTTGAGTGACAGCTAGGCTGTTGAATGGGGGTTTTTCTGCATAAAAGCAGGGCTTTTGGGACTGGAACTTTAGAAGTTGCCACAGGACCTAAGAATCCAAAGAGGGAAGAAGCTGAGCCATCTGCAATGACAACACCACCGGTGGCGCCCTGCTGCAACAAACTCACCACTTTACCAATGACAAGAGAAGATCTTCTGCTGGACGAGTCTTCTTCCTTTGAGCTGGTGGGATCAACCAGTTCACCCCTTTCGCCTTCCAAAGACGTCCCTTGGTCGAATCGCCCGTGCCAAGCACCCCGGCGGCTGGATAGCCAAGCTTCACCACTTTGACCGTGAATAAAAGGAACGCACCTTTTAACTGATGAACTCCGCGGCTGGTTTCATCCCTGTGCGGTGCCTCGACTCCATGTTTCCTCCTCGACAAGATCCTCTCTTCCCCTGGTCGAAACAACGAACCGCAACCACTGCCAGGAAGAACTCCCACCGCTGGAGCTTCCTCTCTCTTTAAGGTACTGTGTTCTTCCTGGCCTCCCTTTCCATGGATTGCTAAAGGTGACCCTTAAATCCTTGGCTTTCCAACTGGGTTGGCCCCAGACCTTCTAACTTTGCTTCTTGAATCACCCCAACCTCTTTTGAACATTCTGCAAAGACTTTTAGTGCATTTTAAACTGTGTGATCTTGGGCACATTTTGCTTTGCTCCATTTAAAGTGGGCCTGGCCTATAAACTTTGGCTCTACAGTGTATACTGCCTTTACCCCCTTGCTTTGAACTTCTAAAAGTGTTTAGAACTGTTTTTTATGCCCTGCCTTTTTCTCTCCCTTTAACTTAACAATTGGAGTGCCATCTAGGTTACGCGCTCACATCTGTTTTAACAAAAAGCGGTGTTTTAACCCTGACTTGTCTAATAGTTATCAAGGGAGGTGTTTATACTTTACCTGACTGTGTTTTAACTTGCTTTTGACTTAGAGTGCTAGTGTGGTGTCTAAAGTGTGTTTTAAATAAATAATTATATACTTTTGATACAAAGCTCTGGTCAGTGTTTGTTTGCTCTACTGTGTTTTGGCCCTATTGTGTATACTCTATATACTGCCCTACTCTTCTTGAGAGAAGTCTGACTGCTCAGCCACAGCTACCAGGTAAATCTGGGTGGTGCAGACTGCTACCAATTGGGTTTACGGCTTACTCCTGTAGTCTTAATCTTCTTCAAGTGTTCCCCAAGGGAACTGCACAGGATTCTGCCTAACAGGGTGTGCGGGTAGTGGGGGAGGGGTGTTGGGGTATTGGGTGTGCAGGTAGTGGGGAGGGCGATTGGGGTCAATTAAACGTTCTAGAGGTGTCTGGTTACATTGTTCTTATTTCCACATATTTCATCTACAGTCAATACACTTGGTGTCCGAAAAAAACACATTATTGGACATTGCTTCTTGAGTGTGTGTCAATTTATTCATGTACAATGTACAGTGCCCATTGTGAGCCATGCCCAGTACCATGTTTACTCCAGTCCATCAAAAGTAATGGTCAATCAGTTCCTGCGTGTTGCACATCCATCAATGCCATCGTGCCGCTGAGGGATTGCAGCATCTCCTTCATCCTAATCCTCAATTGGGATCATGTCCATGTCAGGGGGCGGGGGCATTGCACTGGATGCACATGTTGTGTAGCATGGCACATACTAGAACAATTTTGCCAACCTTCTCTGGCCTGTAGATGAGTGCTCCCCACGACCTGCTGAGGCAGCGGAACCGGGTCTTCAACAGGCCAAATGTCTGCTCAATGGTGACTCGAGAGCGTGCATGTGCTCGGTTGTAGGCCTCTTCATGCCTGTTGTGTGGTTGCCTGATGGGGGTCATGGGCCAGCCCATCAGGGGATACCCGGTATCACCTGTATGGGAGCAAGAGAAAGGTCACATGTGATTTATTGGGCAATTCCATGTTGACACTGGCTGTACAATGGTCCTCATGAAATGCAACTAAGCACAGGGAATCATGGCTGTACATGGCACGTGTCATTCTCAATGTACCTGCTAAATGTACATAGGGCTCATCCATGGGTGGGTGGGGGATGGGTGCAGTTGCTGTCACATGTCCTATTCAAAGTGAACCTACACTCTCACAATTCAAGTGCAACAGACAAAAATGTTTTCATTCGTCATTACTGTGTTACCAATCGAAATGGACTCTGCATATGCAGTGTCAACACACACATTTGCCAGAGTAGCTTCATGTAATCTAGCTTCATGGACCTTCAGCGTGGCCCTTAAAGCGCCTTACAGGCCATGAAGACCGAGTTGACGTCCCGAGCAAAGCAAGGGCCTCCGACGAGGTATGTGTGACCATGACGCCCGGGACGGGCTGCTCTGCAGGTCCATGAAGATATTGATACCCCTTCAGGGCCAGATTCTGAACTTGGCGCACTGACAGTGCTAAGGAGCACAAATCACTGGGCAATATCTGGACGCCCAGGCTCCACCAGTACTCTCAAGTGGGCCTGGGCATCCTTGTAGTGCACAACAGTGCACCTTCAGGATTGTGCCTGTTTTGGGCTTCACGCGCACAATCCTGAGTTCTCTGCAGCATTGCTGTGATATGACTTCATGTGTACGAGGGGGTAGTCCTGTCCTCAGATATTTTTAAACTGCAATGATTCTTTGCAGTGGTTATTTAAACCTCCAGAAATAGCCCGTAAGACTTTTAACAAATTAGTGTTACTGGAAAAGGAATGATCCAACCACTGGAATGTAACTACTGTTGCCTTCATATCAGTTCTTACACATCAGTGCTGCAGAGCACACGGGTGAGTATCAACACTTTCATACACAGCAAAGTAAGCAGCTGCAACATTGCACGATACACTGTTGAAGCTGCTACCTTTGGTGTATGTGAAAGGGTTCATACACGCTCGTGGTGGCAGCTCCGCTGGGACACGTAACTAATACAACCCATTTTGTGGCCTGCAATCAATGTGCGCCCTATTCCAGTTTGTTTGTCCAGCAGATTCACCAATCAACATTGCAGTACACCCGCTAGGGTGTTTGGATACAGTGGCATCCCCAGTATGCATTCGACATATACATTTGTCCGTTTACATGTCCATCGACACCTTCACCCATTTGAACAGGTTAGATCTCCATTGGTAGTATGTATCACGGCTGAAGGGTTTTAGCATGGTGCAATGAAGCTAAATTGCATGTGTCCTGCTGCTCTCTATCATTTGTTGGTGGTGCTTGGAATTTCCGTTCTGTTATTGATTGTCATGCTTCACCGATTCTACTTGGAGATGTCCCTTAAGGTAACATGACAGGCATACTGATGTGCTGTGTGCCTGTGGACTGAGTGCAGTGACTAAGTTCCCTGAGTGTGGCAGATGTTCTTGTCCCTGTCTCGTCAATTGCTTTGCTGAGATCATGTATTACATACATTGCCACTGAAGAGTGGTGCATTGTGGTACATGTGGTTTATTTTTTTAGATGGATGTTCCTGATACATGTGCTGGTGTGAGCACTGCGTCTGTTTATTGCAGGTAGATACAGCAGTACAGCCCTTGCACATCTGCATGCATGCACATTCTGTTGAATTTACATGAGTCACAATTCAGAACTCACCGTACGCTGTGTGTGTGGTCTCATGCCATTTAATGTGTGAGGTTTCATGTGGTTTTAGGTTGAGAATGATGCGGTTGGTTGGTCTGATTCCTCATCTGACTTAGCCTTCCATTGCCATACCCACTCTCTCAGCTCTTCAATGCATTCCTGCTGATGTTGACAGGTTTTAGCAGGGGTGATGATGGATTGATGCATGCGGTGTGCACTTGTGCTCCTCACCCAGCAGACAGGTTGCCTATGCTGTTGCCCCCCCAATTCATTCCCCTCATGGTCTGCCCAGCAGACAGGTTGCCTATTGCCTATGGTGTTGCCCCCCTCCAATTCATTCCCCTCATGGCCCACCCAGCTGACAGGTTGCCTATGCTGTTGCCCCCCCCAATTCATTCCCCTCATGGCCCAACCAGCAGACAGGTTGCCTATGCTGTTGGTCACCCCCCCCCGATTTAAAAACCTTGTGCCCCTGTGGTTGGACTCACCCAACAGCCATGTAAGATGTCCAGTGTGTCGTTCCATGTAGCGGGGCAGCATGGAGTTGCGCAGCACCATGGCGTCATGTGTGGAGCCTGGGAATCTTGCACAGCAATGTGTGATTATACTGCGCGCATCGCACACCATCTGGACATTCAGGGAATGGTACAGCTTTCTGTTGCGGTATACTACCTCCACAGCATGCTGGACAACCAGCTCCACATGTGTGCAGTCAAGCACACCTATCACATTTGGCATGCCAGGCTGATGTGGTCGCGTGCATGGGACAGGAGTGCTGCTAGCAGCTGAGTGAGCACACAGGAAAAACAGGGTTGGGAGATACCATGCAACTGCCCCACTGCGTGCTGATAAGTGCCTGTGGCAAGGAAGTGTAGCACAGACACTACCATCAGCAAGCGGGGGATGGCTGTCGGGATGTTGGTTAGGATCACCCAGGGGTGGACTGGGAACTAAAAGAGGCCCTGGAAATAATGTTCAAAGTGGCCCCATATGACACATTTTCAGCAAGCCCAATGCTTTTCCTATGAGACAATTTGGAACTACCACACAAAAGAGGCCCAGGCTGCAGAGGCCCACCAGGAAATCTCCTGAGTTCCCTATAGGCCAGTCCAACCCCTGGGCTCACCAGGTCATCATGTATGAGGTCCACTATTGTGGTGATGGTGTCCCTGTCCAGGGGGGTTGGGTGGGGTGTGGTGTGTGGGAGTGCTCCTTTTGTGCTGTGCCAGACTCTATTGCCTCCACCTGTGCTGATTGTGAGCACCTGTAGCAGGTTTACACACACCTGATTCATTTTAATGGTTGCTCCGCGGTGCCCTTATTACAGCATGTCAGTGCTAGTATTTGCATGCCCGTGCACCTCTTAATGTGGACTTGATTGCGGCATGCCGGTGTCACTGGCACGGCTGCTGCCTGTTAGGAATGATACCGGCAACGGTGTGGCCAGACACTGTGGGTCCTTGCCGATGCCGGTGGCACCGCGACTCGTTCTACTCCGGTCCAGTAAAGAATGCTGGTACGGTAATACTGGCATCAATTTTACCGGACCGGCAACCTTGTAATGAGGCCCATGGTCTAAAGGGCCACTGTCCCTGAAGCCCGATGTAAATACCTATCAAATTAAGGCATGGCCTAAAGAGCCCCTTTCCCTAAGGCTGATGCAAGATGCTCATCTGATGTGCTCATGGCCTAGAGTGCCCCTTTCCCTGTGGCCTGATGTAAATTGTTAATATTCCTAAAACACTGCCTAAAGTGTCCCTTTACCTGAGGCCTGGTGTGAAGTGTCCATATGTCTGGTATGTTCTAAAGTTCTGCTTTCCTGAGTCCTGATGTTATGTTGTGTTACATTACTGGGATGATTTATACCATGCTCCACTGCCATTTGAGAGGTCTGCAGGCAGTCTGGCAGATCAGAAAGAGGGCTACGTTGATCAGTCCAGAGAGAGGGGAAAATGCAATGCGTTTTGCTGTTGTGTTGATATGTTCAGACTGGGAGTACTTTGAGGTGTGCATGTTGGTCTGTTTCTAGGTGTTCTGTGTCGAGGCTCCAGAGGAGAGCCTTGTGTTCCTGTTGTACGAGGATATGCTTGACAGGCTTGTGGTATGTAACTTGATTGTAGGGGTGTAGTAGTCTAGGGATGTAGACAGGGGGGGCCTGAGTGGGCTAGCACCGCCCAAAATCTTTGAATGCCTGCTCCAGAGTGGCGATGGTGAGATGGAAGCACTCCCGCTCCACTGCACATGTCAGGAACCAGGAGCCTCTTCCTGCCTCTTGCTTCCTGTCAGTTAGGCAGAAACCTGTGCAGTTCCCTTAGGACCACTGCAAAAGGCTTAAGACTACAGGTGTTGGCAGTAAACCCAATTGGTAGCAGCCTGTACCACCCAGATTTACATGGTAGCTGTGGCTGAGCAGCCAGACGTCTCTCAAGAAGAGTTAGACAGTATATAGAGTATACAAGATAGGTACCAAAATACAGTAGCACAAGCAAACACTGACCAGAACTTTTGGTATCGAGTATATAATTATTTATTTAAAGACACACTTAGAAACACTCTAGCACTATTATTATAAGTAAGTTCAAAAACACAGTCACTATTATATATACATCCCTTATTCCTTATTAGACAAGTCTTAGTTAACACCACTTATTTCCAGACAGAGGTGAGCCCTTAACTAAAGATGGCACTCCAATAAGTTTTAAGAAAAAGGGAGGGAAAGGCAGAAATTAGGAACAGCACACAACACAATACTTTAGAAGCACTCAGCAAGGCAGGAAAGTCAAAGTCTACTTGTGAGCAAAACGTTCAGAGGCCAGGCTCCCGCTTGGAGGGAGTAGAACACCAATGCGCCCCAGATCACACAGTTTAAAAGGCTTGGAAAGTCTTGCAGGGAGTTTAAAAAGGAATCAGTTCAGCTCAGAAAAGTTCAGTTAGCCAGCCTAGAGCCAACCCAAGTGGTAAGTTGAGGATTTACGAGACACCCCACACAGACTGTTGCGAGGGAGGCCAGGCGGGCACAGTACCTTGAAAGTGGAGAGAATCCTCCAGCGGGGGCAGTTGTTCCTGGTAGCGGGTGCAAGTCGCAGTGTCGTACAGAGGAAGAGATAGCCTCGACGTGGAGGAAAGCTGAAGGTCGTTGCACTGCCAGGGAAGAAACCAGCCGCGGAGTTCTCCGGTAAAAAGGTACTACCCTTTTATTTGCTGTAGTGGGAAACGTGGTATCCTGGTTGCCGGGATGCTTGGCACAGGCAAGGCGGCCACGAGATGATCCGGGAAGGCGAAAAGGCGGGCAAACTGGTTATCCCCACCAGTCAAAGGAAGAAGACTCTTCGGGATGAAGATCTCCTCTGTCGTTGGAAGAAGTGGTGAGTCGGTTCAGCAGGGCTCCACCGGTGGTGTCGTCGTTGCAGGTCGGCTCAGCTTCTCCCTCTTTGGATTCTTTGGTCCTGTGGCGACGTCTGAAGTCCCAGTCCCCAAAGCCCTGCTTTTATGCAGAAAACCCCCATTCATCAATCCTAGCTGTCACTCAAAAATGCTAAGTGGTGAGCCGGGCGGCTCACCACTGGGCCAATCACACAAGAGTGCGACTTGAGTTGCCGAGGCAACTCAGTCCAGGGTGCCTAAACCCCCTCCCACGCCCCCTTTGGTACCCAGACAGAGTGGCACCACTTTTGGAGGCTTCTGTGGAGAAGCCTGCCAAAAAGAGGAACCAAGGGCTCGACTTGGGTTGGAGTCTCAGAAGCGAACACAAACGCCATTTTGGAACCGAGTTCTGGCAAAAAAATACCAACCAGTGAATTAATATTAAATAAATAAACCGGCGGTATGTTTGAGGCTATGTTAAAAAGTATTAGCCTCGAACAATGCGAAAACCAATAGGAATATATTTGTGGGTGAATATAAAAAGTAGTATCCACTGCCACCAGCCAAAACTTGCTCAGGGGGGATTGGACAGTGCCCCCTCGAACAACAGACCCAGGGGCAATCGAATTGCCCCTACCAGTACGCCCACAATATGATGGTTTGGACTGGTTCTGTTCACAATTTAGGACTAATAAAGCCAATGGTGACTTTACATGCCCTGGGAGACAGTAGTCAGTCCCAGGGTACAGAGTCTATGTTTGGGGGTCAATATGACACCCCTGTGTTACTGCACTGAGGGTGCTGTGTAACACACATACCAAAAACACATGAAGCCCTATGGAATAAAAGACCCCATACCCCATCAAACACATTCAAAGTCAAAGGATATCTCAAATCATGTCCAAGAGTGGGAGAAAACAGAGTCTCACTCTTGGCAGGAGAAACAAATAAACCCCAAAAATCCAGCAAAGCTGCTGGGGGACTCACTAGGTTTGGGAAATAAGCCTTAACAGAGAATTCTCCCTAACACTGTCTATTTGCAGCACGGGAGCAGCGGCCTGGAGTGAACTGTTGAGTTAGAAGCTGTCCAGGAAATAGGTAAGAAACAAAATGTTTATGTGTGTATGCATGTATCCAAGGGTGTGTCTATTTAAGTGCACATACGAATGTGTGAATGCTGTGTTAAGTATGGGTGTAATTGAGAATGCAGTGTGAATGTTGTGCACGAGAACGCAGTATGAATGTTCTGTGTGCTTGTGTTAATATTTGTGAGAGAAACTGTATGCGTGAGAGACTGGTGGGTGAATGGGCATAACTGTGAGTGTGTGCATGTGAGACTGGGACCCAGAGGGCACTGGATCATGGATGTTATATAACAGTGACAACATGGCATGTTTAGCATTTTTTTGGCAAAGCAACATTGATGAGTGTTATTACGTGGATGAGGGGTTTGGGTGGGGCGTTAATTCTACACTGGGCTGGCAGCCTGGAAGTTTTCTTAATGCGGCATTGCATTTTTTACTTGCAATAAGGGCAAAGACAACATAATGCGTTTTCTTACATGAGGAGGGGAGTCATTTGTGCAGCAAACACAAACTGTTTCCTTACTGTGGCCTTGCATTTTTTACTGGTGTTAAGGACAAAGTGAACATGATGAGTGTTTTTATGTGGGAATACCAGCATATATTGGTGCAGCCAGTATGGTTATATATGGGCACAGTCAGCATGAACAATTTGTTTTAATTGTACTGGCATATAGTGGGCAAAGGCATTCTGGAAATGTTTCTGTGCACTGTTGCAGACGTGGAATCAAATGATTTTTTCATGCCTTACCCTACAAAAGCTGGTTATAAACTGAGTGGCTTCTGACAGAATTTATCACAGTAAGTGTATTGTAAAATGCACAATTTTAACCAATTATTTCAAAAAAATTTCTGGGGGGGTGAGCCCCTGAGCCGCTCTGCATTGTTTTGCGCTCCTTCGCTTCTCTAGGTTGCTCACAAATATTCGTTGAGAACAAACCCCCTTTGGGTAGATACAAACCCATTAGCTTCAGGCCCGCTTGTTTACCAAGCTTGCTGCACTTCGGTAGCATTCAGAGGCGTGCTGTCTGTTTGGACACATGATCAAATGCCATGCATGGGAGAATTAGTTGGTCTGCATATTGTGGAGAAAGACGTGTTCAAATGCCATGCATGGGAGAATGAGTTGGTCTGCATATTGTGGAGACGTGTTCAAATGCCATGCATGGGAGAATGAGTTGGTCTGCATATTGTGGAGACGTGTTCAAATGCCATGCATGGGAGAATGATTTGGTCTGCATATTGTGGAGACGTGTTCAAATGCCATGCATGGGAGAATGAGTTGGTCTGCATATTGTGGAGACGAGACGTGTTCAAATGCCATGCATGGGAGAATTAGTTGATCTGCATATTGTGGAGACGTGTTCAAATGCCATGCATGGGAGAATGAGTTGGTTTGCATATTGTGGAGACGAGACGTGTTCAAATGCCATGCATGGGAGAATGAGTGGTATGCATGTTGTGGAGATGTGTTCAAATGACATGCATGGGAGAATGAGTTGGTCTGCATATTGTGGAGACGTGTTCAAATGCCATGCATGGGAGAATGATTTGGTCTGCATATTGTGGAGACGTGTTCAAATGCCATGCATGGGAGAATGAGTTGGTCTGCATATTGTGGAGACGAGACGTGTTCAAATGCCATGCATGGGAGAATTAGTTGATCTGCATATTGTGGAGACGTGTTCAAATGCCATGCATGGGAGAATGAGTTGGTCTGTATATTGTGGAGACGAGACGTGTTCAAATGCCATGCATGGGAGAATGAGTGGTATGCATGTTGTGGAGATGTGTTCAAATGACATGCATGGGAGAATGAGTTGGTCTGCATATTGTGGAGACGAGACGTGTTCAAATGCCATGCATGGGAGAATTAGTTGATCTGCATATTGTGGAGACGTGTTCAAATGCCATGCATGGGAGAATGAGTTGTTCTGCATATTGTGGAGACGAGACGTGTTCAAATGCCATGCATGGGAGAATGAGTGGTATGCATGTTGTGGAGATGTGTTCAAATGCCATGCATGGGAGAATGAGTTGGTCTGCATATTGTGGAGACGAGACGTTTTCAAATGCCATGCATGGGAGAATTAGTTGATCTGCATATTGTGGAGACGTGTTCAAATGCCATGCATGGGAGAATGAGTTGGTCTGCATATTGTGGAGACGAGACGTGTTCAAATGCCATGCATGGGAGAATGAGTGGTATGCATGTTGTGGAGATGTGTTCAAATGCCATGCATGGGAGAATGAGTTGATCTGCATATTGTGGAGACGTGTTCAAATGCCATGCATGGGAGAATGATTTGGTCTGCATATTGTGGAGACATGTTCAAATGCCATGCATGGGAGAATGAGTTGGTCTGCATATTGTGGAGACGAGACATGTTCAAATGCCATGCATGGGAGAATTAGTTGATCTGCATATTGTGGAGACGTGTTCAAATGCCATGCATGGGAGAATGAGTTGGTCTGCATATTGTGGAGACGAGACGTGTTCAAATGCCATGCATGGGAGAATGAGTTGGTCTGCATATTGTGGAGACGAGACGTGTTCAAATGCCATGCATGGGAGAATTAGTTGATCTGCATATTGTGGAGACGTGTTCAAATGCCATGCATGGGAGAATGAGTTGGTCTGCATATTGTGGAGACGAGACGTGTTCAAATGCCATGCATGGGAGAATGAGTGGTATGCATGTTGTGGAGATGTGTTCAAATGACATGCATGGGAGAATGAGTTGGTCTGCATATTGTGGAGACGAGACGTGTTCAAATGCCATGCATGGGATAATTAGTTGATCTGCATATTGTGGAGACGTGTTCAAATGCCATGCATGGGAGAATGAGTTGGTCTGCATATTGTGGAGACGAGACGTGTTCAAATGCCATGCATGGGAGAAGGAGTGGTATGCATGTTGTGGAGATGTGTTCAAATGCCATGCATGGGAGAATGTGTTGGTCTGCATATTGTGGAGACGAGACGTGTTCAAATGCCATGCATGGGAGAATTAGTTGATCTGCATATTGTGGAGTCGTGTTCAAATGCCATGCATGGGAGAATGAGTTGGTCTGCATATTGTGGAGACGAGACGTGTTCAAATGCCATGCATGGGAGAATAAGTGATATGCATGTTGCGGAGATGTGTTCAAATGCCATGCATGGGAGAATGAGTTGGTCTGCATATTATGGAGACGAGACGTGTTCAAATGCCATGCATGGGAGAATGAGTGATATGCATGTTGTGGAGATGTGTTCAAATGCCATGCATGGGAGAATGAGTTGGTCTGCATATTGTGGAGACGAGACGTGTTCAAATGCCATGCATGGGAGAATGAGTGATATGCATGTTGCGGAGATGTGTTCAAATGCCATGCATGGGAGAATGAGTTGGTCTGCATATTATGGAGACGAGACGTGTTCAAATGCCATGCATGGGAGAATGAGTGATATGCATGTTGTGGAGATGTGTTCAAATGCCATGCATGGGAGAATGAGTTGGTCTGCATATTGTGGAGACGAGACGTGTTCAAATGCCATGCATGGGAGAATGAGTGATATGCATGTTGTGGAGATGTGTTCAAATGCCATGCATGGGAGAATTAGTTGGTCTGCATATTGTGTGTTGGAACGTAGAGTTTGAGCATATTATCGTGTGGATCAGTCAGTTGAGGCCCCTAGAGGCATCTGGTAGGACTGCGCCAACATCCTTGTAGCCATGCAGACCTGATAGGGTAATTGTCACTAGATAATTTGCTGATGTTCCAAGCAATGGACAGTGTGCAGCGCGTGGTCCGAAACCAGATTGGGGGAAGACACACATGAGCAGGCAGCAGTGGGTACCAAGTTAACAATGGAGTGAAATTACTCCAGCGGAAAATCAGCATAGGGACACGGAAGATGGGGGCAAAAACACAGCAGGATGCAAGGGAGCAAATCCCAGCCAGCAGAATCCCTGCGGGATGGATAGCTGGGAGCAGCAGAACATCGCGTAGGAAGGACAATGCTGAGCAGGTTAGTGTGGGCCGCAAACAACAAAGCCGCATATAGCAAGTCCTAAAGGGTATCGCAAGGCGTGTTAAAGGCATGACCAGGCCTTAAAGGCATAACGGAACATCAGCAGCCATGACACAGCATTTAAAGGCCCAACAAGGTCAACCCAACCTGATTTCTTCCTTGATTTGCCCCCCTGGTCTACGCAGACAGCTCCCATTGCACTTTCTCACTCTGTCTCTGGAAAAGCCTCTCTCTCTCACTCTTCCACCACGCATTCGCCCCTTTGCATGACACCTGGCGTAACTTGCGTCTCTACCTGAGGGGTAGTGCAAAGTGCCCCTCCCCCTAACACGTGCTGTAAAGTGCACATCCCACATCGAGGTGGCACGGAGAAAGCGTAGCTCTCTGCCAAATGAGAGAGAGAGAGAGAGAGAGAGAGAGAGAGAGAGAGAGAGAGAGAGAGAGAGAGAGAATTAACACTGAGAGAGCAGTGGATCCTGAACCCCACTCCTGACAAGATTTAAGGGCGAAAGTAAGAACCCTGGCTTTTCAAGAGACAGGCATTACATCTCCAGAACACCCAACAACCACGATGAACAATGAAGCTGTTTAAGTTTATTCAAAGTCTTGCACTTTTTAAGAAATCGCCGCAAAACAAAGGAGCAATCTTTGACTGAATTTTAGTGGGGCCTGTGGTATAATACACCCTAAGATGCGATAGATTGAACAGCCTGGGCTGTCCTGACCTGCTGCCAGTATCTCTATATCAGCCCCTCAGAAATACCGACACCCATGCTATTAGCACTAGCTCCTACTTCGGAGCATGCGCAGTATTTAGGATGTTGGCTCTTGATATGTCTATTGTGGGGGGCAGGGCCAGCCGAAGAGAGAGGAAAACCTTTTGAAGCACCAGAAACCCAGAAACTGGTGGGTTTCCATAAAACCTGGTATAGTGCATTTCGCCAGGTCATGTGCAATGCCTGGGGTGTGCCCATGACGCTGGGGGCCACCATGCAAACATCAGTCCTCAGGCAAAAGACACATTGGTAGATTTTCATCCTTCGCTACCATTTCAATGGGCCTGATCATGAGTTGGGCGGTATCCCGACTGGATACCGCCCAACTATATTAGCGTTAGCGCCCACCGATCTGGCGGTATTACTGCCAGATCACGGGTTGGGCGCTAACTGTTAATCCCCATTCCCCATGGACCCAATGTGGAATTTTCGGTGCAATTACTGTGTGGTAATACCACTGGCGGTAATTGCGCCGAAAATGGGAATTATTTTCGGCACATTTACCCCCAGCTCAAAGCTGGGGGTAAATAAACCAGATTATGATAGGGCCAGCCCTTAAATGCAGCGATAATACTTTACCGCCTCATTTAAGGGCTGCCACCCATCTCGTGGTGAGGCCCAATGGCAGCTATACCATATCAGACCCATGACAGCTATACCCTACCAGACAAACGGCTCTTGTCTAAATCTGGTCGATCTGAGGCAATGTCGATTAACCCAGTTCTGGGCTGTGATGAGCGACGGATTTATCATGTTTTATCGCCTGGATTTTGTGGCTATTACTATGAGTTGGTCAAAGGGCACTGCTAGGCCGGCAACAGGGCAGATGGTTCCCGCAGGCTTTAGACTTATTCCCTCTGCCAATGCTGATCCGAGTTAGGGAAAGGGACAAGGTACCTGGTAATGAAAGAGCATATGAGGGCATGCCCACTCCCAGCAGCTTCTTCCAGATCTTTCTCCCGTCATGCGCTCTGATTTGCTGATTGGCTCGAGGTTTTGGAATTGGGATGCATATGAGGGTATGCCCACTCCCAGCAGCTTCTTCCAGATCTGCAGAACATCTGACAGAAAGTGCGTTCCCCCTTGTTTTCTGATTGGCTAGCGGTCTCGAGGATGGGATGCGTATGAGGTGTGGCGAGTCAGAAGGACACAGACTCACTGAGGCCATAATACCAAGCGTTTTATTAAAATAAAAGGATAACACCTGTCTTTCCCTAACACTATAGGTGTTCCCTGCCTATGTTATTAAATAAGGTGCTCGTAAGTCAGTCATGAAATGTCCAACAGGACTACGTCCGCTGTCCGAAACTATCCTTACTGACCCTACCACTATTAAAAAGACCAAACTCAAGTCAGGAGAATTTGTATTTGTATTTATTTGGGACTTATATAGCGACATAATCCAAAGCACTGTACATGGCAACAATATGAAACATGGTACAATATTACACAATGAACAAAGGACAAGTGAAGCCTAAGATCAACCCTGCTGGATCAGATGAGAGCTCAATGATTTGCGAAACAGGGAATAAACAGTGAGAGAGCGTAGAGAAAGAGGAAGAGCATTCCAGTGCTTAGGAGCAAGGTGAGCGAATGTGCAAAAGCGTGACGGGGCACATGGAGGGGGGGCTCGTACTACAAGACGAAACTGAGAGCTAGAGCGAAGACAGCGGGAGGGAGTACCGGATGAAACAAGTGAGGAGGGGTAATACGGGGTAAGACCGTAGAGAGATTTAAAGAAAAGGGATAGAAAGTTGAGCATAGAAGGGAAGCCAACCAAGAGTGACAAGAATAGAGGAAATAGAGTCACATGTAAGTCAAATTGAAAAGTACACAAATAGAGGCATTGAAGACAGATTAAAAGGGGGCAAGTCGAGAGGTTGGGAGGTCAAAAGGTGTGGTGGAACAGTAGAAGAAACGTGAGAAAATTAAAGAGGATCTCAGTAGCAAAGTTGCATCAAAAGTCAAGAAAGAGCGAACTTTGCAAATATTGAATAGATGATAGCAGCAACCACGAGAAGAGATAGAAATGTGATGTTTAAAAGATAGAGCAGAGTCAAAGTAGAGTCCCAAATTTCAGGCAGTAGAATGACTCCCTTCTCCTTCCGATACTTCTTTCACCAGTCTTTAGTTCCAACAGTCTTTCTTGATTTCTTGGGCCAGAATTATTGACTACCTTGGTTGGATTGCTAAGCTCTCTTTAATACATAATCAACAAATAGTCTCTTGTGACTTCTTGGATTAAGCTCTTTAATTCCTTAATTGGGCTATTGGGGGTTCTCTGCTCTTTGGAGATCCTTCTTGGGGATCTCTTATTAATTCTCATTTCTTGGTTGCAGCTCTCTGAACTTTGTTGTACTTTAATTGCAGTGTTCAACAGTATTTTCTCTAGAATCACAATATGTAAATCTTCTTTGGTTCACATTTAACTGCATTTCATATTTGTCACTGGGACGAGTTAACTGTGTAATATAATGATCTCCCTAAGTCTTCTCGGTTTCCCATTCTCCCTGGTACCTTCGTTTTGACAGGAGAACATCTTCAGGAGCCTTCTTCATTGGAAGCCTTCTTTTGGTTCACTGCTTGCCGATGCCCTCTTCTCCCTGGCATCTCTCTCGTTGTGCTTTCCCCTTGTCTCTATCGCAGTGTCCCGGCCCCCTCTTGCATGACTGAACACCCCAAAGGCTTCTCTGATTGGTGGTACCAGCAAAGTTGCTGGATCCTTGGTCCACCATGAACTGCCTCTCGTGGTCTCGCCACCACCTCTTATTGGGCTCCTGCCCTTGTGCGTTCTCGTGTTTAGGGGTACACTGCAACTCCAGCGTACTGTTCTTTAATGCTGGGCGAGTTCAAAACTCACAGGCTTCCTAATTTTCTTCTCTGTCAGGACGACGCAGCGAGGTGCCTAACCCCGGCTTGCATACGTGGTTCTCTCTCTCATATTGTTCTCTTGCACCTCTCTCTGAGTGCAACTTTATCCACTCTCTCGTCTCAGTGGATGGGACTTTCTGATTTAAAGAGACATGATTTGTTTCCATAAGAGCACCATATCTATTATGAGTTTCGTCACCCCAAGACTGATACTCTGTTATTGCGGTTTCTTCGTCACAGTCCTGGTAACTCCCCAGATTTGGTATATCAAAACATCTAATGTAAGCCACAACATGTGCGGCCTGAGGGAGTTCCTTATGGGAACGAGAGTCCTTATCCCCAGAGGGGGAGTCTCTCACAGTGAGTTCCCACTTGCCTCTACCCCTAGGGAGGTTATTGCGGAGCAGGCTCACCTGCGTAGCCTCACAGGAAGAGTCTCCCCCTTGGGCAAAAGGGACAAATTGCCTCGATGGGCATGTCCATTTGATCCAGCTTCTTGCAGATCTGCAGGACACCTGATGGAATGTGATACTTCTCCTGCATTTACTCTTGTTTTCTGATTGGCTCAAAGCCTTGAGGCTGGCATTCATATAAAGAGCATATGAAGGCATGTCTACTTACAGCAGCTTCTTCCAGATCTGCAGAACACCTTGACAGAAAAAGGTCTTTCTCCTGCACTCACCCTGGTTTCTGGTTGGCTAGAGGTCTAGAGGATGGCATGCAGTATTTACTAAGTAACTGCATATTTCATTCTTAGTAGTGATTGGAGGAGCTGGCACTTCCTTTAACCTAGAATGTTTTTTCAAAGCTAACATTATTTTGATTGTCACTGTAGGATTTTGGTCAAACAAAGAAAATTGATAAATGTATACCAAAAAAAACAATCTTATATAGTCGTCTATTTCAGATATCTGTGATTTTTTTACTTATCGTCGGCTTCTGTTACAAATTGGATAATATCTTTATTTCAAATTGTCGGACATTTCTTTTATATTGAATATTTATAAGGCGCACTATACAGCAAAATAGTTTTTCCAGGCCTCACAAGACGAAAAAAGGGTGATGGGGGAACAGGGGAGATAAACAATAATAGCGGTCCAACTAGGTCTTGTGGCATTTGGATCATGCAAGTGCAGTAACAAGACGTGCAGAGGGTGTGGGGGATAGGAGACAGCCAGGGGAGGGGCATAAAAATACAGGGGGATGAGAAGAAGGAAGACAGGGCCTAGGAGCTAGGTAAGTGCTGGGGGGAGCCCAGGGGGCAAGTGCCAGGGGATGCTGTGGACAGGTCACCGTCCAAGTGAGAGGACGGCGGTGGACCAGACTCGGGAAGGGATGCCAACCCCCAGGCTAGTCAGGGAAGGAGCCCTGCAAGGGCAGTGCTGGTTAGGGGGGGGGGGTGCTGGTATAGACTGGTCAAAGAGTGCCTGGTGCCCTGTAGGACTCGTAAGGGACCAGGCCGCCAGTCACTGTAGCAGATGTGGGCATTAGCAGGGGGGCGAGTGGGAAGGAAGTAGCAGGGTGTTGAGAAGCTTCTTTAACTTAAGGAGGCCTGGCTCAAGCCTGAGAGGAGCAGGGAACCCATTCCAGAGGGAGGCACCTGCCGAAGAGAGCGATCTACCCCACACTCTCTGCTTGGAAAAACATCTGATCTGCAGAGAGTTGGAGCTAGAGGGCCGAAGGGCTCTAGCAGCGAGCTATTTAGGGATATAGAGTTGGTTGTAGCAACCAGGCCCCAGAAAGCCTTGTGTATGATGCAGAGGGTCTGGTGCCAGTGGAGAGATTTTAGGGCTGGAGAGTTGCGACTCCTGGGCTTGAGGCCAAGGATACGTCTCAAAGTCCTATTCTGGATTAGGTGAAGGGGGCAAAGAGAGGAAAGAGGCAGATTGAGGAAAAGGCAGTGGTGTTGCATTAGTCCAGCCTCGAGAGAACCAGAGCTCTGGAGGCATTCTGAGGAGGTGAAGCTGAAAGTGGGCCTTCTTGACACCAAGTTTTTTAGCCTCACAAGATGTTGTGGGGAGGGGACCCAAGGGTGGTGGCCAGAGAGTGGGAGGGAAGCAGGGACCAGGGGTCCCAATGAGAAGGAACTCAGTCTTGCTAGCATTAAGGCAGAGATCATTCATTAGCTGTGCACCATTCCTGAAAAGCGGTCAGACAGTCAGGGATGAGGGAGGAAGAAGAGGAGATAGTGGAGGGAAGCTTGATGGAGAGCTGTGTGTCATCAGCATAACACTGGAAATGAGGAGAGAAGCAGGAGATCAAGTGGACCAGAGGGGCAAGGTAGACATTGAAGGGCCACGGCGATATGATAGAGCCCTGAGGGATGCCGCAGGTAGACAGTGAGGTGGAGGAGAGGAAAGGGCCCAGTCGCACCTGGGAAGGTCGATTTGATAGGAAGGGGGTCGGGTAATCCAGTGCCAGATCAATGATACCAAGGGAATCACGCAGCTGCTTTATGAGGATGGCATGATTGACCATGTCAAAGGCAGAGAACAAATCAAGGAGGATAAGAACGTAAGGAGGGTTCCATGTAATAATGTCGCCACAAAAATATTGCCATACAAAAATAACGCCGAAAAATTGTCGTTTTTTGTGGCGACATTATTGCATGGAACATGCGGGGGACACCCCTGCAACCCTCAATTTTTTTTTTTTTGTTTTTTAAAAAAAAAAATATTTTTTTTTTTGTTTTTTAAAAAAATATTTTTTTTTGCCCCTATCGACACATATATGGTCACCCAAATAATATCGCCACAACATTTTCGCAGCAATATTATTTACGGCGACCATATATGTGGCGATATTAATACCTGATACCATAAGGAGAGTTGGAATCGAGGTTTGAGAGCAGGTCATCACAAGTGGTCAGGAGAGCTGTTTCCGTGCCTCTGGATGCTCTGAAGCCAGACCGGTGGTCATGAGACAGCCAACAAATTCAGTGTGGTGGGTCAGTTGGGCGATGACCTACGTCTCCAAAAGTTTTCTCAGGAAGGGGTTAGAGGAGATAGGGCGGTAGTTAGCTGGGCAGGAGGGGTCAGCAGATGGCTTTTTTAGGAGAGGGTGCACAAGGGAGGGCCTGAGGGATAGTGGGAAGAAGCCAGTGGTGAAGGAGTGGTTGCATAAATTGGCAGGAGCGAGAGAGGAAATGTTGTTCTTGATAGTTCTGGTGGAGGAGGGAAGCAACTGTTTTTAGGAGATTTCAGATTGTCTGCCAACATGTTTCCACATTAGGTCTTTTTCAAGGCATATTTACTGTCCTGTCTCTTCAATTGGTGGAGTAATTTTCTTGAAATTGCATCATAGCACGCCACAAAGATGCCGAACGCAGATGGGGTGGATTGCATCCTCTCAATATCGAAGCCAAGATGCACTGACCCTTATTTCCAATGAAATGTTTTACAAGCTCACTCAGTGAAATGATTCATAGGACTATCAAGTCTAAAATGACACAGCACATATCAATGCTCTGATGGAATTCCAAGAGAATTAGTCCACCAATTGAACACATGGGACTGTAAATATTGTATGCCTTGAAAAAGACCTAGGGCCTCATCACAAGTTGGGCGCTAACCCCGGCGGTATTACCGCCGGGGCTATTAGCCCTACCGCCAAACACCCCGGTGCTATTAGTGCCGGATCACGGGTTTGGTGGAACGGTAAGGCCCCATTCCCCATTGGGCTCATTCAGGAATTTCCCATTCCCCATTGAGCCCAAGGGGGAATGTTCAGTGCTATTACTGCCAGCGGTATTACCACGGGCGGTAATAGAACCGAAAATCAGCAACATCGCGGCAGATTTGCCCCCAGCTCAGAGCTGGGGGTAAATCCACCATGCCCGTGATTTGGCGGACCCCTAAATGCAGTGGTAATAGCGTTACCGCCGCATTTACGGGTTACCGCCAAACTCTTGATGAGGCCCCTAGTGTCAAAGCTCCTGTTGGCAGACAATTTATACATTTATCAATTTTACTTATTTTAAGTGGACATTGGGTAGAGTGTCTGGTATACCTAAGCAGCAAGCACATTCTATTAACTGATTACAGAAGCAATAGAAGAATAGTACTTAAGCGCATCAAGCAAGAGGTTCTACCAAAATGCTAAACACAGAAAATGGGTTTGCATTTTGGTCAAATCTATCTTGTTGCTATGATCTGATTAGCGTACAGGTTCTTTTCTGAATCTCTGTCCTGGTCTTAATCATCCCATACTGTTAGATTCTGTCAAATCTAATTTCAGGGCTTAAGGTTTAAGGTCGATCCACAAAATAAGACATTGATTCGTTGAGCCAAGGAGCCTGAGCCACCCGCTATTGCCCATTTGAAAATCCAGAGCTGGCATCATTTCAATATCTTCATGTGTTTTATAGATTGTTTTGGCTTCTGGGAATGATCAAAGGTCTGCATTTGCACTTGGTGTAGCTGTTGATTGATACCCCGTGTGGAATATGATGGTGAAGACACTGTGGATGGGAAGCTTGCTTGATACCCCGTGTGGAATATGATGATGAAGACACTGTGGATGGTAAGCTTGCTTGATACCCCGTGTGGAATATGATGGTGAAGACACTGTGGATGGGAAGCTTGCTTGATAGCCCGTGTGGAATATGATGGTGAAGACACTGTGGATGGGAAGCTTGCTTGATACCCCGTGTGGAATATGATGGTGAAGACACTGTGGATGGTAAGCTTGCTTGATAGCCCGTGTGGAATATGATGGTGAAGACACTGTGGATGGTAAGCTTGCTTGATAGCCCGTGTGGAATATGATGGTGAAGACACTGTGGATGGGAAGCTTGCTTGATAGCCCGTTTGGAATATGATGGTGAAGACACTGTGGATGGTAAGCTTGCTTGATACCCCGTGTGGAATATGATGGTGAAGACACTGTGGATGGTAAGCTTGCTTGATACCCCGTGTGAAATATGATGGTGAAGACACTGTGGATGGTAAGCTTGCTTGATAGCCCGTGTGGAATATGATGGTGAAGACACTGTGGATGGTAAGCTTGCTTGATAGCCCGTGTGGAATATGATGGTGAAGACACTGTGGATGGTAAGCTTGCTTGATAGCCCGTGTGGAATATGATGGTGAAGACACTGTGGATGGTAAGAATATGATGGTGAAGACACTGTGGATGGTAAGCTTGCTTGATACCCCGTGTGGAATATGATCTTGAAGACACTGTGGATGGTAAGCTTGCTTGATAGCCCGTGTGGAATATGATGGTGAAGACACTGTGGATGGTAAGCTTGCTTGATACCCCGTGTGGAATATGATGGTGAAGACACTGTGGATGGTAAGCTTGCTTGATACCCCGTGTGGAATATGATGGTGAAGACACTGTGGATGGTAAGCTTGCTTGATAGCCCGTGTGGAATATGATGGTGAAGACACTGTGGATGGTAAGCTTGCTTGATACCCCGTGTGGAATATGATGGTAAGCTTGCTTGATACCCCGTGTGGAATATGATGGTGAAGACACTGTGGATGGTAAGCTTGCTTGATAGCCCGTGTGGAATATGATGGTGAAGACACTGTGGATGGTAAGCTTGCTTGATACCCCGTGTGGAATATGATGGTGAAGACACTGTGGATGGGAAGCTTGCTTGATACCCCGTGTGGAATATGATGGTGAAGACACTGTGGATGGTAAGCTTGATTGATACCCCGTGTGGAATATGATGTTGAAGACACTGTGGATGGTAAGCTTGCTTGATAGCCCGTGTGGAATATGATGGTGAAGGCACTGTGGATGGTAAGCTTGCTTGATACCCCGTGTGGAATATGATGGTGAAGGCACTGTGGATGGTAAGCTTGCTTGATACCCCGTGTGGAATATGATGTTGAAGGCACTGTGGATGGTAAGCTTGCTTGATACCCCGTGTGGAATATGATGGTGAAGGCACTGTGGATGGGAAGCTTGCTTGACACCCCGTGTGGAATATGATGGTGAAGACACTGTGGATGGGAAGCTTGCTTGACACCCCGTGTGGAATATGATGGTGAAGACACTGTGGATGGTAAGCTTGCTTGATACCCCGTGTGGAATATGATCTTGAAGACACTGTGGATGGTAAGCTTGCTTGATAGCCCGTGTGGAATATGATGGTGAAGACACTGTGGATGGTAAGCTTGCTTGATACCCCGTGTGGAATATGATGGTGAAGGCACTGTGGATGGTAAGCTTGCTTGATACCCCGTGTGGAATATGATGTTGAAGGCACTGTGGATGGTAAACTTGCTTGATACCCCGTGTGGAATATGATGGTGAAGGCACTGTGGATGGGAAGCTTGCTTGATACCCCGTGTGGAATATGATGGTGAAGACACTGTGGATGGGAAGCTTGCTTGATACCCCGTGTGGAATATGATGGTGAAGACACTGTGGATGGTAAGCTTGCTTGATACCCCGTGTGGAATATGATCTTGAAGACACTGTGGATGGTAAGCTTGCTTGATAGCCCGTGTGGAATATGATGGTGAAGACACTGTGGATGGTAAGCTTGCTTGATACCCCGTGTGGAATATGATGGTGAAGACACTGTGGATGGTAAGCTTGCTTGATACCCCGTGTGGAATATGATGGTGAAGACACTGTGGATGGGAAGCTTGCTTGATACCCCGTGTGGAATATGATGGTGAAGACACTGTGGATGGGAAGCTTGCTTGTTACCCCGTGTGGAATATGATGGTGAAGACACTGTGGATGGGAAGCTTGCTTGATACCCCGTGTGGAATATGATGGTGAAGACACTGTGGATGGGAAGCTTGCTTGATAGCCCGTGTGGAATATGATGTTGAAGACACTGTGGATGGTAAGCTTGCTTGATAGCCCGTGTGGAATATGATGGTGAAGACACTGTGGATGGTAAGCTTGCTTGATAGCCCGTGTGGAATATGATGGTGAAGACACTGTGGATGGGAAGCTTGCTTGATACCCCGTGTGGAATATGATGGTGAAGACACTGTGGATGGTAAGCTTGCTTGATAGCCCGTGTGGAATATGATGGTGAAGACACTGTGGATGGTAAGCTTGCTTGATAGCCCGTGTGGAATATGATGGTGAAGACACTGTGGATGGTAAGCTTGCTTGATACCCCGTGTGGAATATGATGTTGAAGACACTGTGGATGGGAAGCTTGCTTGATACCCCGTGTGGAATATGATGGTGAAGACACTGTGGATGGGAAGCTTGCTTGATACCCCGTGTGGAATATGATGGTGAAGACACTGTGGATGGTAAGCTTGCTTGATACCCCGTGTGGAATATGATGGTGAAGACACTGTGGATGGTAAGCTTGCTTGATAGCCCGTGTGGAATATGATGGTGAAGACACTGTGGATGGGAAGCTTGCTTGATACCCCGTGTGGAATATGATGGTGAAGACACTGTGGATGGTAAGCTTGCTTGATACCCCGTGTGGAATATGATGGTGAAGACACTGTGGATGGTAAGCTTGCTTGATACCCCGTGTGGAATATGATGGTGAAGACACTGTGGATGGGAAGCTTGCTTGCAAAAAGGAAGGTGAAACTTCCATAGATAAATAAGTAGATTTCAACTACTGTTCTAAGACCTTCTTTGTTCTTTCCCTTTCCCTATGTGCCTGTGGCTGTAAAGCAGGAGACAAATAGACATGCAAATAACAGATTATTGAAGGCTTTCTTACACCTGCACACACTTGAGTACCTTGATTATTCACTAATGGGGAAGGGATTACGCAAAGAAGACTATTGCCTTCACTAATGCATGTCTAGGTTCAAGAGACACAGACGATGACAATTGATTCTTCAGACCAGGAAAGCCCCTCAACCAGAGAAGTAATAGTGTAGGGAGTGATAATGTCACTGTGGCTTAATAGCTGGCCATCAGTTACATCCCCAGACTAACTCACTTAAAAAAGGAAAAACAGAAACTGGAGAGATTCTGGAGAAAGAACAATCTACTGTGTTTTTGGCCCTATTGTGTATATAGTGTATACACAATAGGGCCAAAAACACAGTAGATCAAACAAACACTGACCAGTGCTTTGTATCAAAAGTATATCATTATGTATTTAAAGCACACTTTAGGCAACACACTAGCACTCTAAGTCATAAGCAAGTTAAAACACAGTCAGGTAAAGTATAAACACCTCCCTTGATAACTATTAGGCAAGTCAGGGTTAAAACACCGCTATTTGTTAAAACAGATGTGAGCGCGTAACCTAGATGGCACTCCAATAGTTAAGTTAAAGGGAGACAAAAAGGCAGGGCATAAAAATAAAACAGTTCCCAACACTTTTAGAAGTTCAAAGCAAGGGGGTAAAGGCAGTTTACACTGCAGAGCCAAAGTTCATAGGCCAGGCCCACTTTAAATGGAGCAAAGTGAAATGTGCCCAAGATCACACAGTTTAAAATGCACTAAATGTCTTTGCAGAATGCTCAAAAGAGGTTGGGGTGATTCAAGAAGCAAAGTTAGAAGGTCTGGGGCCAGCCCAGTTAGAAAGCCAAGGATTTATGGGTCACCTTTAGCAATCCGTGGAAAGGGAGGCCAGGCAGAACACAGTACCTTAAAGAGAGAGGAAGCTCCGGCGGTGGCAGTTGATCCTGGCAGTGGTTGCGGTTTGTTGTTTCGACCAGGGGAAGAGACGATCTCGTCGAGGTGTAAAATTGGAGTCGAGGCACTGCACAGGGAGGAAACCAGCCGCGGAGTTCGTCGGTTAAAAGGTGCGTTCCTTTTATTCACGGTCAAAGTGGTGAAGCTTGGCTATCCAGCCGCCGGGGTGCTTGGCACGGGCGATTCGACCAAGAGACGTCTTTGGAAGGCGAAAGGGGCGAACTGGTTGATCCCACCAGCTCAAAGGAAGAAGACTTGTCCAGCAGAAGATCTTCTCTTGTCGTTGGGAAAATGGTGAGTTTGTTGCAGCAGGGCTCCACCGGTGGTGTTGTCATTGCAGATGGCTCAGCTTCTTCCCTCTTCGAATTCTTAGGTCCTGTGGCGACTTCTGAAGTTCCAGTCCCAAAAGCCCTGCTTTTATGCAGAAAACCCCCCATTCAACAGCCTGGCTGTCACTCAAACATGCTAATTGGTGAGCCGGCGACTCACCACTGGGCCAATCAGAATAGAGTGCGACTTTTGCTGCTAAGGCAACGCAGTCCGCGTGCCAATTCCCCTCCCCACACATCCTGTGCAACCCAGACAGAGTGGCACCATTTGGAGGGCTTCTGTGGAGAAGCCCGCCAAAAAGCGGAACAAAGGGCTCGACCTTGGTCAGAGTTACAGAGACGGACACAAACACCATTTTAGAAAAGAGTTCTGGCAAAAAGACCCAACCGTTGATTTAATATTAAATAAATAAACCGGCGGTATCTTTAACATTGCACCAAAAAGTGGTGCGTTTAAAATCAATGGGAAAATCCCATAGGAAATATTCCGGTGGAATATTTTGTGTGGTAACCACTGCCACCAGCCAGAAACTCGACAAGGGGGGACTGGACAGTGCCCCCTTGGAAACAGACCAAGGGGCAATCTAATTAACCCAGTAATCCAGTACTTCCACAATATGATGGTTTGTACTGGTTCTGTTCACAATTTTGGACTAGTAAAGTCAATGGTGACTTTACATGCCCTGAGAGACAGTAGTCAGTCCCAGGGTATGGAGTCTATGTTTGGGGGTCACTATGACACCCCTGTGTTACTGCACTGAGGGTGCTGTGTAACACAAATACCAAAAACAGATGATTCCCAATGGAGTAAAAAGAAAACCCCATAGCCCATAAGCAGATAACAAGTCAAAGACATACCTCAAATCATGCCTAAGAGTGGGAGGAAAAGAGTCTCACTCTTAGCAGGAGAAAAAAACAAACCCCACAAATCCAGCAAAGCTACTGGGGGACTCACTAGGTTTGGGAAATTAGCCTTATAAGAGAATTCTCCCTAACACACCCAATACCCCAACACCCCCTCTCCCACTAACCCCACTACCCCTTCCAAACTACTCCATCGACACTTGCAGGAGTGAGTTGGCCTATTTACGGGCCCTTTGCTGAGGATGTGGGTGAGCCTCTGTTGGCCAGCTCAGTCGCTGCGACCCTCGCAAGGGGCTACTTTACACCAAACTAGTCAGAGTCGAGCTAGAGGATTGGGGGAGCGGAGTGATTATGTGCCGTTGTTCAGAAATGGCAGTCACCAACCTGTTGATGGACACTGACATGCTCAATATCACCCCATTCCCCTCCTGCACACGCCTCGCAAGGTGGTAGGCGCCCTCTGTGGCCCTGCCGAGCATCCGGCCCATGATTCGCATAGAGTCCTGCATTGTCTGCCGTTTGACTTGCGCCTCAGTGAGGTACTGTGTGATGAGGCTGTGCATGGCCTGCTGCCACTCTTCCATTCGCGTGAGGCGCCCCTCAATGTCCCTAATATGCCTGAGTCCTGGTAGTGGAAAAGGAAGGCTCAGAGGGCATGGGGGAGTGAACACAGCTTTGTCAGAGCCATCTGTTGGATTGATGTTTGCCTGCCTGGATGCGGGGGGTGGTGCCTCCTCCAGATAGCTGGGCCTTGCTGCCAGGTTTAGTGGTCAACTGCCGGGGCTCCATGCTGTCAAGAGTTGGTGGGTGCTGTGGCTGCCGGGCAGCCTGTGATTCCTGGTGGGGGTGGGGGCTGTGCGGCAGATGCTGTGGCACGCTTATGTCTTGCCGTAGAGGTACCTGCCACCTGGCTGGAGTCGGGGGTTTTGCATCGGCGGTGATGTGCAGCGGTGGAACAGGGTGTGGTGGCTAGTTCACCCTCGCTGTCAGATGTGGTGCTTGTGGGGGAAGGGAGGCAGGGCATTAGTAATGCGTGTGCATACATCTGACATTCATCAATGCTAGTACATTCTGAGTCACGTGCATTGCCATGTTGGTGGGCCTGGCATGGTGCACACAGGAATGTGTAATGGGGATGCAGTGTGGGGACATCCTTGTGTTGCGGCCATGGAGTGTGCAGTGTCTGTTGGCTTGGGTACTGGTGTCTGGTGGCTTGGGTGTTGTGGCCATGCCACAGGGGCTGTGTGCCATGTGGGGTTTGATTGTGAATGTGATGTGCTCCCATTGATGTAGGCTCAGCGCGTATGGCCATGGTGGATGTGGCAGGTGTGGGACTGGTGTCATTGATGTGTGCATCTTGCCATGAGGTGGATTGGGCCATGTGGTGGCACGGCGGTGACGGCAGCTGTTGGACAGTGATGTGTGTCTGTGCATGCAGATGGCACTTGTGTGTGCATTACAGGGGACATGTGTGGTGTCAGTGGGGTTTGTTGCCTGTCTTCCTGGCAGGTACTTACTGGCATGCAATGAGGCTGTCAGTGGGTGGCAAGGCAGCAGGGACCTGGTGACACTGACTTGTCATTGGGGATGCAATGTGTGTGATGTGACTTTGGCATTTAAATTACGGCCACTCACCAGCATCATTAGTTGACACTGCTGCTGTCTCTGCATCTCCTACTCCCTCGATGCTCTCCATGTGGAGGACGGTGCTGCAGGTCTCCTCCCATGGCTGACGTTTTATGGGGGATGGCGCACCACCTCCTGTGGCCAGCCCTGGGCTGCGCTCTACAGCGAGGAGGTTACGGACCCGGAGACGTAAGTCGTCCCACCTCTTACGGCAGTCTCTGATGGTCTGTGGTGTTGTCCCCACTGCGGACACTTTGGTGGCCACTTCCTCCCATATTTCCTTCTTCCTTAATTGTGCTGGGCGCAGCAGGTCAGCCCCAAACACCACATCGGCATGCTCCAATAGTGTGTCAGCTAGCATATTGAGCTCCGGCTCCCTGAAGCAGGGTTTGTGGCGATGGACGGTGCCACGTGTTGATGTAATTCTCCTCAGTGTCGCTGTACACTTGGTATAGCAGTAGCACTCCTGTAGGATGAGGACTGCAATGGATTGTGATTTTAAAGATGGCAGCCGGTGCATTTCCCATTTCGGTGCGATGACGTTGTTTCCGGTACCGGTGATTGCAGCATCGTCGGTGCCAGTCTCGGTGTCTGCCGCATTGACTATGCTGCTATCGGGGGGTTTGGAGCCGTTACCGGCATGCCGGCGCTACCCTTCCCGGCATGCTGGAATGCGCATCCACTCTCTCTGACTCACAATCTAACATACATTCCGGCAACAGAGCTACACGGACACGGTAGCACTGGCATGCCGGTAATTTACTTTTTTTATTGGCAAACTCCTAATGAGGCTCCATGTCTCAGGAAAATGGGCATTTACATCAGAGCCCAGGTAAAGGGCACTTTAGACCATGCCTTAGATAGTTGGCAATTACATCGGGCATCAGGGAAAGTGGCCTTTTCGACCAGATACTAGGCAGATGGACATTTAGATCAGGCTTCAGGGAGAGTGGCCCTTCAAACCATGTCTTAGACAGAAAGGCATTTACATCGGGCCTCAGGGAAAGTGGCCCTTTTGGCCGTGTTTTAGGCAGATAGGCATTTACACCTGGCCTCAGGGAACTTTGGACCTTGTCCTAGACAGATAGGCATTTAAATCAGGCCCCAGAGAACGTGTCCCTTTTGACCATGTCTAAGGGAGATGGATATTTAAATCGGGCCTCAGGGAAAGTGGCCCTTTTGGCCGTGTTTTAGGTAAATAGGCATTTACTCCAGGCCTCAGGGAAAGTGGCCTTTTCGACCACATATTAGGCAGATGGACATTTATATCAGGCATCAGGGAAAGGGGAACGTTAGACCATGTCTTAGGCAGAAAGGCATTTACATCAGGCCTCAAGGAAAGTGACCCGTTTGACCCTATTTTAGGGAGATGGACATGAATATTAGGCTTCCGGATAAGCGAAACTTTAGACATGTCTGGGGGCTCCTTGCATCAGGCCTCAGGAAACGGGTGCATTAGACTGCGCGTGTCTTGGCAAGAGGGGCGCTTTAAACCGCAACTCACCGGGAGGGGCCGTTTGTGTGTCATCTATGTGAGGCGAACATCAACCACACAAAGCAGATACACTGAGTTCCTGGTTTCCTGGACACGGCGGCATGGTTAACACAGAAAGGAAGAATGCATTGGACCTGTTTTCTGCACCCTCTGCGCCCTCTTTTCTTTTAATGTGGGGTTCCCTTTAATGTTTTTGGAAAGTCAACTTTGATCATGAAGTGTTTGCTTTTATCTATTTCGTAGCCAGGCCATGTCTCGAAAAGATGATCTGTCAAATGCGGTGCACTATTCACCCAGTCTACTGGATGGGGGCGGGGAGGCAGGGCTGCACCCAAAACAAATGGCTAAATGCTGCTGCTGCCCAGGGCCACCTAAGATCTCCACGTCCTAGTCTCCCCCTGCCTGCCTCGCTCTGGGAAAAAGGGAGTCTGGGGGCAGAACGTTGGGCACTGCTGCAGCCTTGCTTTGGAACAGCCTCCTCTCCGCTTTGGGAGCCCGGACAAGCCTCTTCTGTTTAGGGAAACACTGAGGGCATTTGTTGTTAAGCCCCCTCCGGCCCGGGGGCACTTCTGGTTTAATGTTCTGACTTTGGTTAGTCCTGGCGGGTCACAGACCAGGGCCACTCCCTGGCACTTGATGTTCCATGTACTGTTTTGATCACACTTGGTAGTATCACACACTGTGCCCCCCCTCCCCCCATCATACCCCCCCCCAACTTGGCACTTAACTGTTCCTGAATGTTCCAAGGCTTTGAGGCTTCAGACCAAACGCCCCCCCCCCCCACCCCCCTCCTGTTCCCTGCTTCATCGCTTGCGGCGCTATGAAGTGATTATGCTCACGGCTGGCGCCCTATAAAACAACTATAAATAAATAAATAAATTGGACGACTTTCGCTCGGTCATGCTCACAGGCGATTACGATATGTTTAGACTCGGGTGCCAAGTCGCAAAAAAAAAAAAAAATATATAAAAAAAAACACAAGTCAAATGCTGTTGTTTTTCCAAAATGGAAAATACTACGAATGAAAGGGGCACTGATGAGGTTTAAAGGGGAGTGTTTACCCCACGTCACGCTACATATACCTGAAAAAATAGGACCAAACTGCAAGGGAGATGGATGAGCATCGGCGAAGACACCGACCCCGTAACTTGTCCGATTCAGAAATGTGTACCCCACAAACCAAAGCCCGAGGTTGGCGGGTAGTGTTTGTGAGAGGGCTAATGGCCCAGGAACAGACGGCGTGCCCTCTGTGGTGCTGGCGCAAAAACCGGATGGGCACGCTTCCACTGGCAATATGGCCGATGGGCTGAACAGCTCCCCCAGCGTGGGCTCGTTCTGTGGAGCAAGAGGGCGCGGCAGTGCACGGTGCAGCCGGAAGTTCTGATCAATGTTACTAGTCGAAAATGTCTGCAAATGAATTTACCACAGAATACCCCAAAATACCGACACAGGAGTTCACAAACAATTTCACAAACATTGGCTTCTTTTTAGTTCTGGCTATACAGTGATGGCTTAGCGCCACCTGTAGGCAGCAACGAATGAACTTGAGTACAGCTAGGAGAGGGATGGGATGAGAGGAAATGAAATTGAGTACAGCTAGGAGAGAGATGGGGTGTGAGGAAATTGAACTTGAGTACAGCTAGGAGAGAGATGGGATGTGTGGAAATGAACCTGAGTACAGCTAGGAGAGAGATGGAATGTGAGGAAATTGAACTTGAGTACAGCCAGGAGAGAGATGGGATGTGAGGAAAGGAACTTGAGTACAGCTAGGAGAAAGATGGGATTTGAGGACGAGAGAGATGGGATGTGAGGAAATGAACTTAAGTACAATCAGGAGAGAGATGGGATGTGAGGAAATGAACTTGAGTACAGCTAGGAGAGAGATGGGATGTGAGGAAATGAACTTGAGTACAGCCAGGAGAGAGATGGGATGTGAGGAGAGAGATGGGATGTGAGGAAATGAACTTAAGTACAATCAGGAGAGAGATGGGATGTGAGGAAATGAACTTGAGTACAGCTAGGAGAGAGATGGGATGTGAGGAACTGAACTTGAGTACATCTAGGAGAGAGATGGGACGTGAGGAAGGACACACGGTTTGTGGATGTTGTTTGGTTTTCAAAATGTGTGAAAATGTCGGCGTTCCACTTGGGAGAACGGTCACAGCCAAAAACTTGTTTTATGTGTTGGTTCTCACGCAGAACCTATTCTACTTTAGAAATAACACAGACATGCCCTATGCAGCACACAGTTTGATGTTGGTGTATAACAGAGCTTGGTCAAAGAGGGTACAGTAGGGTGCGTTTTGGTCTGGGCGGGCCTTTAGGTTGGAATGGCCATATGAATAAGCATGGCCACAGAAGAACAATCGGTGGGTAAAAATTCAATGTTTTTAAACATGTAAGAGCCCCTCTAATTAGAACGAACACGGCCAAATAACCTGTTCTATGGAAGGTTCCACTCAGGAGGGTCTACAACCAGGTTTTAGCTGACTGTACCTTTAGAGAGCAGAAAGATCTATTGCATATCAGTGTTATCCTGCTCCAATGTTAAAAATGTCTTAACCAAGTCTGCCTTCAGCCACTTGATTTATAAGAAATATGGGTGTCCTTGCATATGTTCGATGAAGCAAATTCATGTTACAAAGAAGCATTTGTAAAGCCAACCGTTGTGGCTTATGTATAGGTATGGAATTAGCATTTCCAAGGCATTGGCATCATATGCCCAGGTGCTCACACAATTTCCATTTCCTGCTGTTGCCATCGTATGTCAGGTGGCACCGATACGGAGCATGTTGATGGTTCCAGCACAGCAGCCCCAGAAAAGGTGGTGAACCACACACACACTGAACAGGAGTAGGCAAGGGACAACAGCAAACGGAAACGGATCTGGAAGAAACCATGATCCTACCACTCGGAGGGGCAGTAGATTCCACATATTCCATAGAGGTTAAAAACCCAAACAAAGAAGCCGCGAGAGAAGCAGGGACTAAGTTCAGAAGACGGAGCTGCGATGACTGACCGCTGAAACAGAAGCCCCGCGAAAGAAGAGCCGGGACAGGATGGGAGAAACAGAGCTCTCGTGGCCCAGACAGAAGATGGATGCGCTCCCATCAGTTCACCTGCGAGGATAACATGCGGGCACAAGAAGTGCTCTCAATGATGTAAGTGGGGTAACGGGGCCCACAAGTAGTAACGAGTCACAGAATAATATTTGGGTGCACGTTCTAAGAAGTGTCCCTGAAACACACAAGCCAAAACACCCGCCACCAGAAAAGCTGCGTTCCATGGTCGAAGTTCTGCATCCAGGGACCTGCTGTTACCCGTAAACATTGGGGCAGGCAGGCAGCTCAGGGACAGAGTTTGGAAAATGGTGGAATATATGTACAGGCGATCCCCAGGGGAGCCCAGTAATGGCTGCAGATGGACCCAGTCCCTACGACATCGCAGGCACAGTAAAGGGCGATAGCCGGTCTTGTGGGCTGCCAGCAGAGCAGACGCGGGGCCTCACTTCCACACAGTGCTTTAAATGGAAAAAAAGAAGTGCAGGTTCTCACCAAGCTAGGCTTTAAGTGGGTCAGGGCTCAGCCCTCGAAGGATGTTAGAATTGCTGTCAGACTGGGGCCCAGTCAAGGCTCATTGACCCATATCAATTGATCTCACAACGTGTGTCCTACTCCATTTTGGCAGTTCTCCACTTGTCTCACTTGCAATGTGTGCCTCACTCTTTGTTTCTCACTCTCTATTTGTGTCTGTTTCTATCTGTCTCTCTCCTCGCGTTCTCACACCCTCTTTCACTCTCTGTGTAAATCGATGGTGAAACATCTCAGTGATTCAGACCAAAAGCTCAGTATAATCGCTTACTTGGAAGTCATCAACTCTAAATTTGCTTCTGTCAGCCGCATGAAATCATCTCTCAAAGACCCTCATCAATCATGGGAAGATGGTCTGAAAAAGTCCCAAGGACACCCAGAGGAGCTGGAGTCAATCCAAACCAGACTCAAATGAAGAAGTAGACAAGGTGTGTGGCAACACCCAGCCTCATTATCCCCCAAGAAAAGCAAGGACAGCATACACCCATTCAAATCTTGTGTCTCTCTGCCTACTTATCAAAAGCAATTTCTTTAATGCTACAAATGTGTCATAAATGACATCATAACACAATCCCACTTTACAAAACCTACGGGGACTGGGGATAGGTTAGTGAGCTTGGCTACCTATGGCTGCTTTAGGGGTTAAGCATTTGATTGGGTTCGACATATCTGATGGCTCCACCTAGCACCACCCCAATATTGATAAAAGTTAAGCTACATCATCTTGGCAACAAGCGGTTGGTTGGCATACTACTTGATGGGCAGCATGTAATTATTTTGTTAGCTCGGCACTTTGCTTACCAACCTTGGACACTTGGCAGGTCATCAGGATATGAGCCAGACTTGGAGTAAAGTTACTATGCCTCATTCTCAGGCCATAAAACCAGGCAATCCCTGAGAACTTGGCCTTATGTGGCACCATGTCGCTATGTGTGCTTGTAGGGAACACTGCAGCTATTTGGATTATCTGAGTTGGCTTCTGATGAATGAATGATGAATGATGAATGAATGGCCAGTGTTCTCCAATTGGGGGTCACATGCAATGTGACAGTGTTCGGAATAGATTTAGCTCTTATTCATTGAGAGCTCAGCTAATATTAATACATATGTTGTGTTTCCATTGCCTCTGGGGACACTCTTGAGTTATTCTTCTAAAAGTATTTTGGTTTACCGTTGTACTACACCTGGCTAACAAAGGGTGTTTGTGGTCTTATAAAAACTTGAATTAATCTGGGAGTATCCTGCTTGTGTCTCGGGAACTGCTATCTCGTGCCTTTGTTCAGCTGTATCTATCCTCCCTATTTCATTCTAACCTTGGCACTAATTGCCAGCTACCGCCTGAGCTCTACACAGATTTGTATTGATGTGGATTCAGCATTTAGAGTTTCCCAAGGCTTTGAGGCCTGTGTCTATTTAGGGACATGCTGCGACTTCCATTTTTAATAAGATGGCTGCCCCACTACACTCTTGCTTCTATATTAGTGAGCTATATTTGTGTGCCCTTTAAATTGCAGTGACCTTATACATTGGTTATGTTAGTTTTCTTCATGTCTGTGGATGCTATGTTAATATTCTTCATGCATAAATGCATGCATTACCCATTGTACGTGTTCTTCATCTGGAGTGCATGTGTACTTTGTGTCTAATGCATGCCCTTGTTACTGCTACAATGTTAGTTTGACTGCTTTTGCCATCTTCAGCTTAAATTGTCTCCACTTCCTGCTGTACCTGTCTGGGCTAAGGGCGGTAAGGTTGCCTCCCAACAATCACATCCCATCCCCCGAGGTTGTTCGACCTACAGCGCATTGTGTGCGTGCAAATGGTGAAAGGTGCGATAATAATGACCCAACACAACACAACACAATACAATACAATACAGAATGATTTTGGCCTGTTTTGACAAAAGTATGTGGTATAAAAAAAAGTTGGTAGGTTTGAGGATGAGCGGTTAAATTATTTGCCAAGGATCACACACTTTGGTTAAGGAGTAAAGCTGGAATTATTTCACACATATTTTCAGTTTGTTGCTATGGTGTTAAGAAAATGTGAATATCCAATAAAAGTACAATTTCTTTTTTTGCAGACTTCATACAATCAAACTAAGCTGTGAAAAGGGAAAATTTTATTATTGCTTGTTTTCATTGTCTAATAATAACGGGCATCTTAGGAAGGTACGTGGAGCTGTTTGTGGGCTCTCTGCCTGAAATGTTCCATCACCGTTCCAATCACTTATACATTTATATATTAGAAAAGGCACTACTAATAACTAGGGGCACCGAATAGTAGATTTAAGTATTCAGCCAAATACCGAAGAGTTGAACAAGTATTCGGCCGGCGCCAAATAGAGCCAAATAGTTGGCTTTTTTAATGAATAAAGTTATGTAGACAAGAAAAACACATTGTAAATTAAAAACACATTTTAAAAGAAGTGTGTACATTCTTTATTGCATGTATTTTTTTTTGTCTACGGAAGATGTTTGTATAAACCCTGAAAGGAATACATTATCAGAAAATAAACTGTTCAATAACAGCGCAGTCTGCATTTTTGTACATTCATAGGTGTTGCTTATTGGGCAGGGCCCAAGTAACTGAGACTCCCCCAAAAGTATTTGATGCATTTATGCAATCACTGTGAGCTGAGACTGGGATGCGTCTACTTTTGCTTTCAAATTTCCCTTTTGGGCCTGCCCATCTTTAGACTTCTGGCTCCAGCAAGGCACTGAAACACAAAAGCAGTGATTACATCAGTTAACACCCTGCTGACAACTGAAGTGCCACTGAATGCAAACCTCTGGGATGAGGCATTTGAAAAATGTATTTTCATTAAAAGATAGTATGTGTCTTCCTTTTTCGGGTGGGGTATGTTTGTAGTGTTTTGGGGCATTGTAAAAGACACCAGACAAAATATAAAGGGATGCTGAGTCCGTCCATGGTTCTCGGCTGAGCCTATAGGGAAGAGGCAGTGTTGATGTTCAGATGTTTCATTCATTGGCATGGGCATGTGATTCACTTGTACCTCCATTTCACACAATGTTTCTAAATTGTAAACTTCTATCTCCTTGTCTTTATTATACAAATATCCCTCTTTTTAACCCTCTAATGTTGGGAGTAATATTTCTGCTGCCACAGACTGGGCTTTTTGGTTTAAAAAAGATAGCCATGTTCTGTTAGTAACATTTGTCCCTCTTACTCAATTTAAAGGGGCTCATTTTGGCAACTGAGAAAGTTGAAGAGCAGGAATAGTAACCCATGCTTTGATATTATCAGTACATTTCTGCCGCAGGCGCGTTGCCCACTGGGTTTTTGTCTTACTTGCTTTTTAATCTTAGCTTGCAGGCTGAATACAGTTCTTTGCTGCAGGCATGCTACCTCCTCAGCCATTTCACTCAGGGTTTGGAGCGTACTCGGATCTGTGCAGCTGCTATATAAATCCACTTCATTATATTAGTTGGATTGGGAATTGGTGGGATTGTAAACTGTAACACAGGTCATTAGCAAATCATTAAGCACACAAAGAAAACACCATTTAGAAGAGCGACTTTGTGACCTACTGGTCCAGCTCAATGAATGGTTTTCAACTGAAAAATACAGGGAAGACCAGAGATGCATTAAGAATATTGAGAGTTTTGCGTCAGCTCACACCTCCCCGGCAAGCCACCAGATTGGAGTCTGTCTGCCCATCACATAAAGGGCAGCAACTTTATTGGCACTTCCACATCTCTGCTCTGCCTGCAAAAATGCCTGCCATAAAGTGCAGCATTTGTTTAATAATCCTTTTAAAGACATGACATGCCTGAATGATTCCAGAAATGCAGGAAAAGCAGAACTTAATGTGTTTTGCAGAGGAAACTATTCGGCTTCGAGTGATAATTAATAAAGTATTCGGCCGAAGCCGAATATCTAATTTTCAGCCCGAATTTGTTCGAATACTTACTCGAAACACAATTTCGGTACACCCCAACGTGATAACAAAGAAATAATTAACAAATGGAATGGCCCAGGCTTTTTGAGGTGCTGCCCGCGCAGACGTGTCGCAATCAATCTGTACTCTACATGAAAACTCTCAAACGAGCCCACAGCTAACAGGTAAAGTCCAAGTAGTGCTACAGAGTGCACATTGGGCTCTCCTTTTGCTATGCAGGATGGGTCCTGAAGGAGACGTTATGAACACTTCAGTTGGGGGGCAGGGAAGATGGAGAGGGTGCTCTGCGTTAATCCTTCTCGGAGATACAGATAAATGAAATTCTTTAATTGTGACATCGACCACCTTGGGGGCTCCCTTTCCTGTAGCTGTCACAAAGTACCGCACACAGTATATTAAGCAGTTGTCCCAAGTCAGTAGCAATGGCATCTATGTTCTGTTTGTTTCGGAGGTCCGGTTTTCCCCCGGTCAAAGCTCGCTAGCTCCGTACCAACACGCAGGCTTCGACCTTCTTGGTAAAAACCTTTTAGTGGTTCCATGTTTCCATAAGTCACGGTTCCGGGGGACATTCTTTCTCTGTCCTCGCACCAACTTTGTGGAAATCTCGTCCGCAGAGCTTTCGTGATATTCCCGATCACCTCGGTTTCCGGAAAGCTCTAAAGACTTTTCTTGTTCAGGATTTTTGTTCGTGCTGCCTTCCGGCCCACTGCTAGTGTCCAGATGCCTTCAGGCCTTGGTTTTGGTGCGCTCTATACATTTAAATACATACATACCTACATACATCTACACCAGCAGTTGTACTAAAACGCTGAAGGCAAGGGCTGACATTTCTACTAAGGTCGAGGTGCCGGAAGAGATAGGAAAGAAATTAGAAAAGAAGGCAGCAACAACTCGGAAGGGTGAAGAAATAAAGAAAGACGTGGAATTGGAAATTAGACACCGTCTAAATAATCTATGCGCAGTTGGCGTGCCAGAAAATACTGGCAGGTCAAAATACAGTAGAGGGCGTGGTTGCTAATCCCCAGACTGTTGTCCTGTTTCAGTGGCCCCAGGCTGAAGTACCAGTGCGCATCCTCTGCCCCCCCCCCTCACTGTCATGTCTGGAAGGAGCCAAGACCCACCTCTCTAAGGAGCACTGCCCATGTTAACCAGCCCACCCATCTAAATCTACTCCTCTTCGCTTACCCTCAACCCCCCCCCCCTCGCTGACCCTTTGTTGACGATTGCAACAGCCAGGTGAGGGCAACCAGACGTCCCGGTTTTGGGGGACAGTCCTGGTTTTGCCCTCTGTACCAATAAGCTTCTGCAAAACAGTCGAATGTCCCGGTTTTGGGGAAAGACATCTTTGTCATTGCCCTTTTCTGATGCCAGGTCAGGTGCCAGGCGTAGTGAAAGCTTCGTGTGAGGGAGGGGGGAGCGCATAACACCAGCAGCTCTTGTTGCGACCGAAAAGGCAAGAGACCACACACACAAACAAAGACAGCAAAAAGAGACGGAAGAGACTGGAGATACGTAATGGCACCGGTCAGGACATAGGAGCCTGTATGATGGAGAGAGGAGGGAATGACACGGAAATGAAGGATCGGTGCAAGGAGAGGAAGGCAAGGATAGGAATGGGCCTGCCAGGCGTCCGCGTGATAAACGCGCTCCAGTACTTAGTGGCAAGACACTGGCAGTCCCTGACAACTATTTGAAGTCTTCCTGTAAAAATTGCAATAATCCTAAAATGTCACAGGATTTAAAAAAAAAAAATACAAAAAAAAGAAAAGCTCTGTAATAAAGACTACTGGGGTACACCCATCTTTGTGTGGGCTCCGCCCTTCTGTCCCGCCCTTTTTTAAAGCTCTGCCTTTGCTGTTCTTTTTCCCCCACGTGTGACACAATGGCCATCTGGTAAGGGCATGATAGTCCGAGCCTTCCTGATTTGTATTCATGGGAAATGAAGCATGCCATTCTATGTCTGAATGGAAGGTCTGCTAATCCGACCACCTTATCATAAATGCTCCATGCCAAAATGATAGCGGAGTCATGTGCCTTTGCTAACGCAGTCTCATGGGGTTAGGACGAACTCACCTCACCGAAAGTTCCGACCTACTCAAAAAAGTCTGAAAATGCATACCAACAAAGGTTCGAACACCAAACGATCAGTAAAAAAAAAAAGACTGCGGGGGACTCCCCCGCAACACCCTGCTCACCATACTTTACAGTATGGTCAGCGGGGGTTGCAGGGGACGCCCCCTGCAGCTCACTGACCAACAGTATAAAAAAAAAAGGACCCCGCGGCGCAGGTTCCCGATCACAGAAATGAAAGGGAGCCAGCGTTGCAGGGACACAGCGCGGCGGAAAGAAAGGTAAGTAGGGGGGAGTAAGTAGGGGTTGTGGGTGTGGTGGGGGTGTGAGTGAGAGTGTGAGTGTGTGAAGAAATCTGCGTGATTTGTAATGGAAATGTTTGCATGGGAAATATAGGAACATTTTGTAATCCGTACCTTTCCCATGCAAACATTTCCGTCGCGGGAAATTCAGCCGCGGACAAATCACGCAGATCGTCCCCTGACACCCTTGGCAGCAGCCCTGCAATTGCACGGGGCAGGTTCAAAGGTCACCAGAACTCTGTTCACTGGAGGCGATCCTGTGTATTTCTCAGCTCGGGAACGGAGTGCTGAACAGGACTCCTAGCAATCCTGAAGCAGCTAGATTCCTGTTTCATCACCTCAAAGCATCTTCTATCCTGATTGGTCATGCTTGATGCCCTTCAAATTGCCACAGGACGCATGGTGCTACTTTGGGCTTGCCCCGTTAACTACAAACTGCTTGCTGCATTTCGAGCCATCCAGACACTGGTTTGACCAACTTCTCTCGACCCGATCGCAGAGTTTGTGGGAGAAACTGACTCGAGTGCGGACTTGATTGCTGGAAGTCATTAAACTCACCATCTCCAACCAAGACTCAACCCAGCAGAGCCATTGTCTTGCCTTTGACTTGACTGCAGTCCCAACCGTTGAAGCCACCGTCTCACTCTCTCGAGCACTGATTCGACCCATCGAGAGCCTGTACCTTTGAAATGGACTTGACACTGTCCATCAGTGGTATTGCAGCAACTCAAAGGTCTTGTGGTTGGTTCGACTATGGCAAACGTGACTAAAAGCCCCGCACGACAGTGCTGGGCGCCAAATACAAGAATAAAGGTACTGTGAAGAGGCTGTGTCCCCATGTGCATTTTTTTGTGACTATAGTGACTTTTAAATCCCCTTCTCTACCTTTTCTTCAAAGACATATCCTTGAACATTGACATTGTATCTAATCTATTGCCTGCACATCTCTGGTCATCTACCAAGAGGGCCCTTTCACAAACATCTGCATTCTTTCCTTCACAGTGGTGGGTTAATCTAGTTGTCTGTAGCTTGTTTGCATTTTTATTGTTTGATTAAAAGTCAATATTGTTATAGAACCTTAATTGCACATTTTTTTTAAGTTGTTTGGGTTGCTCCTGTTATCTGCTGACATGCCACCTGAAAAGTGTAGCCTGCCCTCGTCCTGCGCTACCAAAAAGAGGAGAAGAAGGCATACCTTTGGGCTGCGCCCGTTTCACCTTTATGATTGGGACCAATGCTGGGTTGGTAGTAGTGTGGGGCTGAGTTTAGCCACTACTCAGCCCTGTACTTCTGCAGAGAAGTAATCATTTAGACTGACTGTTTAACTTTTAAAATTGTCCCGGTTCTTGGTTTGGGAAATCTGGTCACCCTATCTACGTTGTCCTAAGTGGAGGCCTTGGAGAGGGTTTCAACAGCAGGGACGTCATTTAGGTGGTCTCACTTGCTACTCTTAAAAAAAAATTGCCAAATATATATATATATATTTTTTTTTAAATGCAACGGCTGTTTTCAGAACCATGTGGCTCTTTACTTCTGGAGTGGCTGGCTTTCCTGTTCAGGCATCTTAAAAATGTGTTTTTTTTAAAAAAGAACCGAGGTTCCACAAGTCTAGCACTTTCAGCAGGGACCCTAAATAAGAAAGAATGGGAACACGAAATAATTTGTCATTCTACAATTCTATACAATAATTGCTAGATTCATTAAAGGTTTATTTCAGGAACACTTCAGGGGATGAGTCACTGATTTAGTCTGTTCTTAAACACCTCAACCCAGTCTTCATCCTTCTGAGGTCGATAAATGAGTACCAACACAGGTTGGGTGATATTGTATGTATATTTGTTCTATATAAAGTGCTTAAGCGTTGCGTTAGTGCTATATAATAGCACATCATTATCATTTGGTCATGGATGTCTGCTTGCATTCACAGTAATTTGGTAATATGGGCCTAAACACACTGATATTAATGATACATAAAGTGATCCATTCTTGTATGAAATGTATGTTACATTATAGCGATATTGTAACCAGATTCGTAATGTAGGAACAATGCTATGTGATGCCACTTCCTGTTTTTTCAAGGGGTGAAACGTCATGTCCCATCGCTTCCTGTGATATCACTTTGGGGTAGGGTCAAATGACATCACTGCCTGTGATGTCATCAGAGGTCAAGGGTCGTGTGATGTCACTTCCACTACCCCTGGTATTTTGATATATGGACGTCCCTGTACAACAGGTCTATAAAGCTGCAACACAGCCCCTCATAAAAGTGTAACATTCACACTCCTCCCAGAGTGTGCTCACCACACAACCGGCAAGTAAGATTAAGAACGGAGGATAGCCCAGGGGCAATGTGCTGGTCTTGGAAGCAAGACCACGCAGAGCAACAGAGGAAAAATCCCGGATCCGTGGTTAGAACCCGAACTCAGGAATGGCATTGGGTGCGTTATAAAAAAAACAATTAAATAAATAAAGTGCAAGTCTTTGCACTATGCATAGAGCCTGTCACACACTACAACCCTCACTCTACACACCACTTCTTACTGTGGTATGGATCCATACAATGCGTGAGACAAAACCAGACTCGAGTGGGGGCCACTTTTGTTTCCAACCCCATCCGAAAGCCAACGGCACCACACACTGTAGAGGAGGACATGTGTTACATAGTCGAGAAACACTTCCACAAAGCCAGTAAAGAGGCCAGGGTTGCAGCAAAAAAATAAATAAATGATATATATATATATATATATATATATATATATATATATATATATATATATATCGTACTTGTAAAAACCCACACCAATTACATCCTAAGCAGCTGTATACAAAGTAATACATCCTAAACTACATCACATAATGGCTTTGCAAGCAAAAATAATTCCACAATACACAAAAAGGCCTCCTGCGATGAAACCGGAGCTCGCCTACCACAGTGCAAACCACCTTGTAATTGAAGTCCCACCTATTGGGGTGGAGCACAGGAAAGTGCTGGGAATAAAGTGCCCTTCCTTCAAAGACTGCCTTGCCACTCGTGCCTACAAACCAATTGGGATTTCAGGCTCATCACTGAATATGTAAATGAGAGCCTATGTGGATACATTGAATGCAGATTCACTCAATGTATTCATGACGAATATTCTGAACACCTGAGAGAGTGCGGCACCGCACCGACCTTAAGCGTGTACTCCTCCTCCAATGTCTCTGGAACAAAACCAGGGTAAATACCCAGCCTGCCAGCTGGGATATGCCAGTAGCGGAGGCAGCTTTTGGTGCCAGGTTGGGGTGGGGGGGTCAGATGATAGGGCACCAGCGGAAGGCTGGGGGTCGCACTGGGTACCATGCCCCCAAGCCCCGGCTCTGCCACTGGGATATGCCCCCGCACTGGATACCATGCCCCCAAGCCCCGGCTCCGCCACTGGGATATGCCCCTGTTTCGGTCGCTCCAGGAAACCCACCTAAGCTGGGAGCTACCAAGGCGCAGTCACCACATGTACACAGATATTATGGGCATGGGAGGAGTTGTAGTTCAGCCTATGGGTGCTTGGTCATGTGATCTCCAACTACTCAAGAAGCCTTAAGTATGCTCAGCTATAGGAATAACCCCCTGGCAGAGAGTTACTCTCCTGTAGTAGGTGGCATAGGAAGCCCACCACACCCAGTTCCTCCCTTTAACATTCGCCCGCTGTCCTCAGGCTGATGGTGGAGCGCACAAATGGCAACATGGATGCCAGGTTCACTACACAGGACACAATGGATAGTCACATGTGACGCGTCTGTGCACACCAACACGTGCCTTGTAGGCACTAAATAGGTCTAGTGTGGTAGCCCCTGCTCACAGACCTGCACATGGTCTCACTTGGGAACTGCCTTGCACCTGGGCTAGAAAGGGGACGCTGGACACCATTAGACCCCACCCTGCTACCCCAGAAGCATGTCAGCGCTCGCTTCCAAGCGCTCCCATTAGGAGTGGGTCAAAACAAGCCTCCCTTCGGACAGAGAGGCTTCCGGGGGTGTTATCTCCTCTACCATGATAGTACACGTTTCTACCAGGTTGGTGGAGGCGACAGATGTGTGGCTGTGCACTGGCTCCAAAATCTTTAAACTCCCCTCCTGTGAGCATCCGACGACCACTACCTTAGTGTTAAAGGCCAGAAGGAAGAACCAATGGCGGTCTCTATGCTATTAGCTATTACAGACAGTAAACCTGGTCAGAGCTGAGTGGCCACCATGCTACTTCTCTGCTATGCGCGGTCTGCTATCCACTGCTAGCATGGCCATCACTGCCCCGTCACATCCTGTCCGTCTCTTGAAGTGGTGTCCAGTGACCAGAACCCTAGTGTGTTGTCCCACCCCTCGTCTAGTTCCACAAAAGGGGTAGGTGGGTGTGTGTTCAAGTTCTCTGACGCTCCTACAACTTTCAGGATCTAAGAAAGGACAGAACCTAGCTCTGCCTCCTGAAGTGCTGTTTTAATCCGATAACATCTGGTTGAGTTTGGATGCTTGTATGGGCCCGGCAGCCATCTTGGAGACCTGTGCGCGCTTTATGAATTGCCTAACCCAAACGAATGCCTCACATGAAAACCTGATGCAATTAACTTTAATTAAATAATTAATTAAATAATTAAATAATTACTTTAAACATAGAAAATACACATTGAGGAAATCAAAGGAATGGCATGAGGAGCACACAACAGAATCCAAAATTGTACCAAGCTTTCAATTGGTAAGGTAGGAGGGAGAGGAGGAATATTACGCCCTTCAGTTAGCTTTTGCTGAGCTATTCGTGCGTGATAAAAGTAAGGTCTTTTCATTGGGAAAAGTCATAACTGGATGAAGTGACCATTGGCAAGGGCCTTTAATATATAAATAGTGTATTCACGCTGTATTACGGGGTCTCTTGTAATAGGGTGACCAGGCGCCCGGTGTTGCCAGCACTGTCGCAGTATTTGCCCCTCCGTCCTGGTGTCCTGAAACTTTCTTAACTTCAAAAACATTGTCCCGGGATTTGAGGGATGGGTAGGTACTTTCCTGTTTTTTTGCTAGGCCAGATTAAGTAATCCCGATATTGGACCCGCTACCGCTGTTCCCCTTACTTTTCACCCCATGTTGCATTCATCACATACCTGAGTTGTCTGTGAGGATTGCCCTTCCAACTTCCTACAAAACCCAGGTGAGCTTTAAAAGTAACAGGGACCGCCCCACCCTCCTAAGGAGAAATAAAAAGGCAGGAGGAAAACAGTCAACAAAACACAGGAGGACCACCCAGGCTGCAGACGGAATCAAGGAAAGTATTAGAAAAGGGAACCAATGCAAATAAGCCTGCCCAGGAGACGTGCAGACTTGACATCGGCCCCTACAAAAAGGAAAGGACCAGAAAACAAGCCTCCTCTGCCTATGCCCCAAGACTATGGAACCTCTGTCCCGTTGGCATCAGACTCGCCCCCACGCTCCTACAATTCAGAAAAGAACTCAAGACCCAACCATTCAAGGAGTCTCTCCTCCTCAACACCTAGGCCATCACCTCACCCCTTGCGCCACCTGACTCGCTAGACAGCGCCCACCCCTCTCCTCCCCACCACCCAGTACAGCTGAACCACTCCTCTGTATCCTACTCCCGCTGTACATCTGGTCTGTTGTTACCACTGAAAAGCACTCCGCTATGCATCTGTAATGTTGTACATATCTGTAAAGCGCTCCGTTATGTATCTGTATTGATGTATACCTTTGTAAAGCGCTACATTGTTTCTCGAAGCAAGGTCTGCACTCAATAAATATAATAATAATAACAATAATAAAAAATAAAAATAATCAATAAAACTGTATTTTAGAATAGCACCTAAACCTGTTTGATAACAGAATGCCTCCCTGGGCACTGGGTCCATAGGTTGCACGGCGAACGAGGCTTGACAAAAGAAATAAGCATTGGCAATGCCAATAGTTTGGGCATTTACTGCTGTGAGGGCGGGGTGGGTGGGGAGGAGTAGGATGGGTGTGTGATGGTAGAAAGAGTGGGGTTGGTTGGGTGGGGTTAGAAAGAGTGGGATAGGAAGAAAGTGGGGCTAGTGTGGGTGGGGTAGAAAGAGTGGCGGTATGTGGAGAGAGTGGGGGTATGAAGAGAGGAGGTAGAGAGAGTGGGGGTATGAAGAGAGTGGCGGTAGAGAGAGTGGGGTAGGGTGAATGGATTGGGTTTAGAGAGAGTCGAGGTACAGAAAGTGGGGATAGGGTCGGTGGGGATTAAGAGAATGGGGATAGGTTGGGTGGGGGTAGAGAGAATGAGGGTAGGGTAGTCGAGGGTGTGGGAGTAGAGAGAGAGAGTGGGGATAGGGTGGTTAGGGATAGAGAAGTGGGGGTAGGTTGGGTGGGGGTAGAGAGGGTGGTGGCAGGTTGAGTCTGTGGGGTTGAAAGAGAGTGGGGTAGGTTTGGTGGGTGGGGATAGAGTGAGTGGGGGTACGGTGGGTGGGTCTGCAGCATATCTGGAGCTGTCCATGGTTTAGGGGAAGACTCAGTACTCAGGTCATCAACTGTTTTGTTTTTACTAACCATGTTCCTCTCATGAAAAGGTGGGCTAAGTCATCTGCATAACCAGGTACTAAACGCAACAGACGACTACCAATGAAGATGGAACCTTCGTGTTGGAGTGGCTCTTTAACATGCACCAGTAATGATCCCAGAACAACAAAACAACTGCGGATTCGGGATGTGACCAATAAGAATAGAGCTACAACACCGCGGGACCAACGTGGTCAAGGAAGCCCAGTGCCGGCAGCATCACAAAACTATCTCCAAATTGCAATACCCACCGCCATCTTGAAATGTGCTAATTCTCTTGCATACCATGAAATGATATGCCATTTATAACGCGCCTGAACACAAGTGAATGAATGCTTTAAAAACAGTGAGAATGTTATCTTTTTTAGAATGTATACACTTTTATAGGCATACATCCATACTTGCCCACATCTGTTAAAGTAGTTTTGAAATGCATATATGGTTAGTATATTTTATATTTAAACAGAGAAGGCAGATTTATCGAGTTCCTCTGAGGCTTGTGTTTTCTCATAAATAACTTGGTCACGCATCGCATGTGAGTTTGTAAGCCTATCTTAAACACCTCAGATTGGCTTTCCAGAACATGAGCAGTTTTTTGTCCCTTTTCAGTGTTCATGTGTGTGTTTTTACAGGTGCTTTTGTTTTGAGTGCTTGCGCTGGTAGACTCCGTGCACATGCGCAGTTGCGCTGTGGCTCTTCCTTACCATGGATTATGGCGAGTTGTACAGAGTGGAAGAGGATGGGTTAGAGAATCAGTTCACCTTGGGGCCTGATGGTGCTTGCGTAATTGAACGGTGAGCGGGAGGGGAGGCACCAAAAAGAGCCGTCTTGAGGAACTCATTAAAGCACAATCTAAAATAGCAAAAAAATCAAGGCCCAGCTGGTGCTTTGGCCATTTCATCCATAATCGTTGGCCAGTTGCCATGCCAACGCGATAGACTGCTCCCTGACTCCCCTTTCTCTTTTAGAGTACCAACGTTTTGGCATTACATGGCTCTAGTGCCTCCAAATACGGCAATACCAAAAAGGAGAAGAACAGAAGGACCTACCCGCCAAAATAAAGACCAAACGATTCCAAGGCCACAAGTGAAGACAAGAGGTGAGAATCCAGGAAATCAGAAATCCAAGTAAATCCAAAAGGTTACAAAACAATAGTGATACCAGTGTCGAGAGGCAGATAAATATGTCATTCATAGCGTCAGCCCCTCTGCTGCCTCTGTATCATACGAACGAAAGGAGTGCATCATTTATGGTGTCTGCCGCCATACTGCAAGCACGAGAAGCTATTCACTAAGGCAACCCTACCGACCTTATCCTGGAGCGATTGAAGAAGAGATGGATTTGCAAACTCTAGCAGAAATGAACATGTTATAACCAGAGATGACGAGGGAAAATGACATCACTACCGAAACTGACACACATAGATGCACTAGACACAAAGCAGATATGAACTCACCATGAAGCTACACGGACACTAGGTCAAAACTTGCATTTAGACATGAAGAATGCTACCTCCACCAATACACACTAGAAAACATATCATAATGTATATGGTGAAACGCAAGGCAAATGAAATACATACCAGGCTAGCTTAATGTAGTGAATGCAAAAAGTTATGAGTAGCCAGTTTGGATAAAAATGGACGGCGCAGCCACGGTCGAGTGAATGAGAAGCATTCAAGAAATGTTGAGGCTGCAGGAAGATTAGACTCGCTGAATATGCTGAAAATACGGACCTGAGCAGACCAGACAATAGCCGCACAACTTCCAAGGTTACTGTGGAAAAGGGAGGTATGGACTAGCACAGAGGAGAACAGAAGATAATAATGTCCAAGCGTAAAAAACACATTTCTATTAGAGAAACAAACAGCCCTTGAAAGCAAGGTGCTCACTAATTAAGGTATAATAATATTGGAAGAAAAGTAACTCGAATAAGTCTCCAGTGGTCAGGAAGGGTAAAGACACCAGTATTGAAAAGGGCTAAAATCATAGTGAAAATCGACCAGAATAATTCAAAACATGGTCTCCTCACAGGCAGGGCTCAAGTCAAGGGTACACGCGGGGGGAAGGAGTCCACCCACTTTATTCAGAGGGTGGACTCAGTCCCCCCAGCAAAAATTAGAAACATTGAATGTCCTTTTTGAATGTAAGAATTGAAGCCGTCCTTGGCAGTCGGCAGATTTGTAGGCCGGACACTTCTCCTCTACACTATATAACCTGATGAAAAATAAACAACTAGAGGTAAAATGTCCCATTTCTGTACTGCAAGTTCCAGGGAAAACATTTGTATTGGTCCTTGGAGTTTAAAACATGCACACCTTTTAAAGTTTTCAAAAACACTATTAGAAGAAAATATCCTCTCTCTTGGTTTTGTGTGTGTTGATTTTATGAAAGGCAAATGCCATTCGTCCTGTTCAATTTGCGTGGTTATCCAAAGACAATTTTATTAAATGTGCATATTTCAACTTGATATTCTAATTTCTGGCGACGTCCCATCCCATTGCATTTGTTGATGAGCCCCCCCCCCCCACTTAAATGTTTAGGACTTGACCCCTGCTCACATGTGACTTATATTTGGAGAACAGTGGCTATTAATTAATTCCAGATACAGATAGGCTTAGGCCTTCACTACCTACCCTCAATTTCTCAGAACAAAGATGGCACACAAAGCCAAGTTCAAAGCTAAAGTCCTGGATTGTGGCCTAGGAAATCAGAGATGGTGTCTTATTAATTGGAAAAGCTTCACCTAAGTGCTGTTCCCCTTACCACTAGTGTTGCTCATGTGCTGTTGACCTGCCAAGTAGTCAAGGTTGGTAAAGTTAATGCCAACCAATCACTGTTCTCAAATGATGCCATTGTGTAACTGTTGCAGAAGCCAATAGTTTGCTGTTGTGATAATGTCTTTTTACCTGTAATCCATTTAGAGATGGACCGAGGTGTGGCCAGTAGATAAGTAATGACCAATGGAAAAACGAACACCTATACACTGTATACATCAGCAATTCCCCTAACCAATCCCACCTTCCTGTAGGTTTTTGTATCCAAGATTGTAATGAGACGTCAGTTGTGATGCATTTTCTATTCTTAAACTGTTGTCAATCTTGAGAAGGACGAGAGCATGGAGACTTTTGGTGTTTATTGCTGTCCCTGTTTTATCTGGATTATTAATAAAACAGGTCTTTGTCAATTACCTAGGACTCTTCTGTTATTGGGTCTAGCATTTCCCGGCCTGTCTGTTCCGCTCAGGACAGGGGATTTCCAGTCCTCCATTACACCAGAGGAACTAACAGAAAAAACATTCCAGGAATAAAACACCAAAATCAGGATGCAGGAAAAATCCAGTAGGACTAGCCAAATCAATCACGGGAAGTCACAATGGAGGGAGAAGGGAGAGTAAGGTATGGTACAGGATATGGGAAGGAAGGAATGGAGAAAGAACTGGGAATAAGGAGGAACAGTAGCAGAAATAGGATAAAAGAGCATTGCATGTAAACAAAGCCACTGAGTACAAACGAGGCCGCACTTACTTGTTGCAGAGCAAAGGTAGCGTCTGATGGCCATGGGTATATGCCTACATCCATTGTAGCCGGTGCGTCAGTGGGAGTCAGCTGACCAGCATTATTGCACTTGCGTTGCGCATCGATGCAGGGCCTGCTGCAAAGTGTAGTCTTTCCAGGTGTGAAGCCGCCCCAGTATTCCCCAATGGCGTATGAATGGTGAAAACGCTCAGTGTGGCATGCGTTTCCTGATACCCCACACCCTCCCTTTCCACTATTTCCTCTCTTCTCCAATCAGAGTTCTGTGCCCCCAACCTGAGGCGAGACATCGACGTAGGAGTACAGTTTCATTAGAGTCCTGTTTGTGTTTTAGTCCTTCTTTTGTATTTATGGCCATTGATAATGTAGTCCTTCTTCTATGTCGGTGTCCACACCCGTTTATTTAGGAAATCTGGTCACCCTACCTTGTAATAGATTGTCAAGTTGTGCATGCTGTGTCATTGGACTGTGGTGCATGGGCATCGAGGCTCAGGTTTGTGAAGATACAGGTTTGCGAAGGTTCCGGCATGTGTTGTCTGAGCGTGCACCACTACAGCTGCAGCACATGAGAGCCCTCCAGCAATGCAAGATAGTAGCTTGTAAAGTAGTTAGTGATATTTGGTGAGTCAGATCCAAGGGGCTGATGCACGCACACCGTTGGTATACAGAATGTAACAACACCATACCATGAAGCGCAACCTGGGCGAGGGAGGAGACTGAACAGTTCATTATGCAACCTACACAGGTAGATAAAGGCAAACACAGTAAAAAGGAAACACACCTGGAATCGCAAAGCGAGACCAGAACCTGTATTGATTTTCTTTAAATAAAGGCATGGAAGGGTTTTGTGCATTGCTATGCCACCTTCAGTGTGCCTCCAATCACTGAAAAGGTGAGCAGGGAGGTGGGGAGAGTGGTGTGGGGAAAGATAAGACTGTCAAACAGAAAAGGAGTGGCAGCGAGACTGGAGGTGAAGCAGAACATGTGGGTCTTCTGTGCGCTCCATAGGAAGAGCTCTTGGGAGTTTTGAGATCTGGCCTGACAACATCATTACTTTAGATGGTGGGAGGGCAGGAGGTTTTAGGAAGCTAACTTTAGTCACGTGATACACAGAGCTATGTATCTAAGATCCTCATTACGTACTCTGCCTTCTTGCATGTCTAATCATTTAGAACAAGAACTTTAAAAAGCCCCATCTCATCAAAGACACTGATCATTGACAGCCTAAAATGTGTCTGTTCTACGACTGACCCACTGTGGTTGGGTTTTGGGGCAATATCCACTCCCATATCAATACAAGCCTCCATGTTTTCTAGGAACACTTGAGCCCATCTTAAGCCCATTACACAACCATGCACCTACTATCAGCACTTGATACTTGAGCACCACTGGTCTGACACCCAGCTATGGTTGCATCTAGAATTGGTTTACTCCCTGAGTTTTAAATGGGTGGTTGCTAGCTGCGGGAAAACCCTGACAGTCTACAAAAAGGTGCTCCTGAGCAGGGAATCCCAGATTATCGTTGTTTGTTTGAATCTGAAATGACGAGGGAGAAGAAACTGAAAGTTACTTTTTTGCAACCGACTTTCGGTTTCCCTCCCACGGCCATTTCGGATAACCCGCTTCCAGGGCCGGCCCTAGCCTTTGCGAGGCCAAGTGTTGGAAATGAGGTGTGGGCTCCTTAATTTGTATTTGTTGACATCACAGGAAGTGACATCATAAGATAATGACCACTACCTATGTAGGCAGCAGCAAAAACATGGTTAAAAAAAATTATATATATATATATATATACATAAATAAATAATCTGAGAGGAGAATTTCCAATAACTACCCTAGCAAAGTATAAAAGGTGCCCACCTTTTAAGACCCAACAATTTATAATGAAATAACAAAGATCCATGAGACATACGCTTTAATGGCACCTTTTTATATGTTCTTGTGGGTAAGCGTGTGCATTGGAAACATGACAACCTGGTGTGAAATCCCAGTAGCTGAACACTTGAGGAAGCTAATCTGTTTTTAATGCTGGCCTCAAATACACAGAACCAGGGTTGCGTCCACCGGTTAAAAAAGTGGGCGGACGCTGTCCACTCACGTGTTTCTTTCTCAATTGGTGTGTGTTTACAAGTCATATATCGCAGTCCTGTACATCAGTGCTCTCTCTAACTCTGGCGTCTCTCATCCGTTAACCATAACGTATCGAAGACACCAGCGTTAAGGACCTGTAAACATACGCCAATTGAGAAAGATCCAAAGGAGTCTGATATTGCCTCCACATACAGAAAGGGAATCCATGTAGCAGTGGGAGCACGTGGTCACCTTGCCTTCTGGCGTTGGGGTTAGCCCCCAGTAGAAGGGAACTTCAAGTCCTGAAGAAGGCAACACAGTAATCTAGTCCTGCTGAAACCGGTTGACTGTTCACATGAGACTAATATTCTAAGCAACTTTTTGCCTCCAGTTAAAGCAAATGTTTTTGCTGCACTGTTGGTAGTAGTAGCCCTTTATGGTTAATGCATCTCTTTTTTTAAAGAAAGGTCTTCCCCAATGTTCTCTTCTTTCTTTTCACACAATTTGGACTGAGGACAGCATCTGCTACAAAGATCCTCTTGTCTTTTTAGATGCGTTCCCAGATGAATCATGAATAAAGTCTGATGACTCACCGCGGTTACGATTGGTTTATCTTCACTGCACGGAAGGAGTCCACCCTTCCATGTTAGACTCATTGTTGGTTTTAGGGTGAGTGTTTCTTGCTGTCCCCTGTTCACTGATAGGCGGCACATCAGAGTAAACTAGGGTTTTGCGCCCTACTCTGGGGCCAGCGGCTTTTCTGGAGGGCCAGGTAGTGACTCTCTACAGCACTGTTCCAAGTGATTAGGATTCTTTCAACAATGTGGTAATATGTTTAAATTCCACCGCCATCATGTGCCCTCCCCTTCCTCATTTATACTGCATCTTGCTTTTCATGTGGATTTTAAACACACTTGCGAAACGTATCTTTTAAGATCACACCGCCAGTGTCATTACCCAATCATTGTGATTGTACAGTCATCCTTTCCTTCAGCGGTACCACAACCAGGATGTCCCCTGTGTTCCCACTCTTATACCTAGAGGTGTTTCTTATGGATAGAAACGATCTTGATGCCCTCACACCCCAACACTACTAGATATATGTAATTTGTAGCCCTCCAAAACAGCCTTGGATCTAAATTACTTTGGCTATCTCAACACATGTATCTATTCTGTAACTTTCGCCACAAGACAAACCATATAAGATTGAGTGACACACATCCATCGTTACACAAATCATTTCCCGGGCCGGAAGGATAGCTCAGGGGCAACGCGTTTGTCTTGGAAGAAAGACACTTTGAGCGCGCGTTATTAAAGAACAGTTATAATTATAATTTCCTCCATTTTCCAAATATCCTTCTTCTCTTTCCACTCTTCCCGCTTGTGTTCCTCAGTTGTGCGCACTATTCCTCAAGCAGACTAAGGTCTGCCCCCCCCCCCTCCCCCAGGCAGGCGCACGATATGCCATGGACAAGGAACAGATATTTTGGCCTGCATCTGCCATGCGCCCTAGCCAGCAAACCCAATGGTGAGGGGCCATGGAGTGGTAGTGCAAAGCATATGAAGAGCTGCAGGTTGCAGACCCCCCCCCCCCCGCTACAGTCGCATGGATCCCCACTAGACACGGGTAGACTAGCCTACGGCGAACTCTAGAATTGTCCCGGTAGGCCGCTGCACCCTGGGCCTCTTTTGCGGGATATTTACACATTTTCTCATAGGCAAACTGTTGGCTTTGTTTAAAAGGGTGTGATATGGGTCCACTTTGAGAATGATTTCTAGGGCCTCTTTGAGTTCCCAGTCCACCCCTGTCGCTAGATACGTGCCAGATTCTGGCAACTGGAAGAGGGTTGAACTCTATAGAACGTTGTTCTCTTTCTGCGTTGTCTTTGAACCGTACACACTCTGTAGCCACTCGCTGAGACGACGCACTCTTCGAAGGCCATGAGCGCAGTCTGCGTGGGAGGCCTGGAACAGATCAAAGCGGTGCACGCAGCCAATCTGTTTCCTGAGCTTCCAGGCCCTGCACACCCTGCAGCTGCACTCATGGAAACAGCGCGAGCGAGTCCTCGGCTCTCCGGATACAAAGACAATTGGAATCATTTGGGAACATGGCTGCGCGAGTTCCCATTGTTATCCTCCAACCGGAACTTCGAGTGGTGATGAAACACATGCAAGGATCTGGCGTCAGGACCGTCCAATGAAAGTCCCTCGAGCCGTTATAAACTCGGGCCTGGAGAGATAGAAAACATTCGTCAGGAAATGGGCAGGTTGTGTTATTTCGAGTCACGTGTCACTCGCAGAGCACCCCTCCGCCATTGGTAGGCCCTTGTAGTGCTTTGGCCAGTCTGAGGTGGCCCGCATGCATTTTTCCGGGTTTCCGGAGGACTGTAGCCTGACATTATATAAATGGCACCGAGAAAGGCATTTCTGCCAGTGGCTCTTTTGTGTGGTAACCTATTTTATTTCCAAATTCTCTCATAGGAAAAGGGTGGGGCTTGCTGAAAATGTGTAATGTGGGGCCACTTTGAAAATGATGTCCAGGGCCTCTTTTGGTTCCCAGTCCACCCCTGATTGCAACCTGGGAAAGATGTGGCACGTTTAAGATTTGAAAATGATCACTGACTTAACATCATATGCAGAATTTCCTGACATCTATCCAGACCTGGAAGGCAGGCTCACCTGCCAGCGCGTGGTTGTGATGACGTGTTACTAGTTGCTGCTGCTTGTCCAGCTGCATTGCATCGGGCGGGGATCCATTTTGAAGTTGTTGCCCCTGTGTCCCCAGTAGACGTGTACCCCTCCGCATATTCACCCTCAGGTCCTGCTCACAGAACAACACTTGCACTGTTCTCTCCCTCGCGGTTTCCCTAGTGGCCACGCGGCACCTATATCTGCATAGGTGACTGGCCAGCACCCGAGCATCCCGCACCAGATCACTTTGGAATTAGCAAACTTCTATACTTTGAAAGTAACCGAATGGAATTCCTTTGATCTTTTTCTCTTAATATAAAGCACGTTATGTAAAATGGATTATGACTCTGGCACAATTGACTTCTAGAGCTGTGTATATGAATGGGATTGTGTAGAAGATTTACGTTATATTTATGATACAAACATTTTATGATGTTAGGACTTTGTTTAGATAACAATTAAGTGTGAGAGGTTGGCTATAAACTGTACCACACTATGTAATAAATAAATAAAAATTCTGCTAATATGCTTTGAGAACATTCGTTTTTGAGTATTAATATGGAATCGTTATTGTTGTAATGTTGTAATGATATGCTGCTGCCTGTTATGTTCAGAGCCTGTATCTCCCGCATCAGATCATTTTGGAATTGCCCGGGTTCTGCAAATGTGCTTTGAGAACATTCATGCTTTCATGTCCTCATCATTGTGCATCGATCTGAATCCATTATTGTTCTATCCACTATGTGCTCTCAAAATCATGCATGTGCTCACCTCCTGCAGTTCTTTGGCATGGGCTTCCTGGTATATTGAAAACATGTGTTTTGCTGTCATTACTGTGCATCAAAGGGATTCATTGCTGTGCCTATCACGATGTGTTGCTTGTGCAACTATGTGCCCGCTGTGGTGGTCAGTAAAAAGGTCGGAAAAAAAATCTCGAATGTCAATAATCTCGAAACAAAAATCTCGAAAAAAAAGGTTGAATGTATTATTTATTTATTTATATGTATTATGGGGGTCAGGTAAGTAAAAAAGGGATAAAAGAAAAAAAGGGGGTTGGGGGAACCCCCATTAAAAAAAAAAAACGTATTAAAAAACAATCGACTTTTTTTTTGAGATTTTTTTTTCGACCTTTTTTTCGAGATTTTTTTTCGATCTTTTCACTATAAACCGCCCGCTGTGTATAATGTGTTACAGTTCACTGCTGTACTTTGCCAACTCTGCTTTGCACTACATGAATTGCACTGATGCAGCTCACGCTTTCACTATCATCACTGTGCACCAGTTCCAAAGGTGATGCTTATTTAGCAAAGTTTCATATTGATTTATTCTGGTGGAAACATGCATGCCTATTAATGGGATTTTCAAAGCTGGCAGGCCACCACCCTTACCTTTACACAAGTACCAGCCCGCATGTGAGGGTAACTATGTGAACACCCTTGGAACCGCTCTCCAGTGCCCTTCGCTTTGCACTTACAGTACCTCTTGCTGAGATGCCACCATTCTTATATCTTGTTCTTTGACTAAACCTGTCTTACCCCTATTTGGCTGAGTTATCTTAAAAGAGTTTTGGATTGTGTCCTATTTGGGATTTAGAGACAACCTGGTTCGATCTAGCATTTCGAAGTCTTGTATTATTTTGAAACCATCTTAAAGAGACCTCGGCATAACCTGCTTTCAAGTTCTCTGGGCCAGTCCGGCCAATAGACCGAATGCCTAGCATCATGTTAAGGTTTTCCTCGTGTCTCCTTTGGCATTCGGGGCACAGGGGAGCAACTCCAAGTAGCTCACGGCTTCGGAATTCCTTGTGCCCCGGACGTATTCTCTTTAGTAAGCTCAGGGTCTAGGCTCCAATTACAGGATGCACAGACAATTTCCCAGTGAATCCTCAAGACACTTTCCCAAGCATTTAAGAAGTGGCCACTCAATGTCTTCCCTCATCAATTGGCCAAGAAGGTATGGTTCCTGGAGGATCTGGATTTTCCCATCCTTCCTTGCCTCTTCCTCTTTTCTGTCTCCCCTCATTCACCTTTACATACCCAACTCTTGCTTCTGGCACCTCTCTCAATAACCTTGGCACCTCCAGATGATGTTTCCGGTGACCAGTAGGAACGTACTGGCCAAGCGGAGATTAGCCATGAGTTGGAACGCCAACAATAGCCCGGGGGTGGAAGTGTGGTGGCGTGACCTTCAGAAGTGGGTGGATGCTGAAACAGCAGTGTGGGGAGAAGCAGTCAATAGAGGGGGAGAGGACCCAGGGGAGACATTGATGGCTTGGAGACATTTGGTGGCCGCACTATTTGAGACGGCCCAGACCGACTCCAGAGGAGATGACTCCTCGACAGGCGCAGTAGGGAGTACACCCTTGGAGGATATGATAGAAAATGGTGACGTGGAATAAGCTTGGAGGGAAGGTGGGTAGTGATAGATGATGTATATATTAATCTGCTATTATACCAATGACTGTTGTTTATTGTTTGGTTTGTTTTGGTTGTTCCTGTTATTAAAATCAATAAATATTGTTAAAAAAACAAACATAATCTGGAACACAAGCCTCCACGCTGCAAGGGCACGCTTGAGCACATCCCGAGTCCATCACGGTGTCATGCAATGACTTCAACAAACAGTCAAGATACTAGAAATGGCCTTCACTGAAAAGGCTTGTCACAACGGGCAAGTCTCGTTACTCTTTTCCTGATCAAAATTCCAACAGATCCATTTCCAGAGACGATGCACATACCCCTACTACCAGTCTCAAATACCCTGCTTCTTACTGCCCTTGTACCATTCATCCATTTGCCATTTACCATCTATCCTTCACCTGCATTATTTATTCTCTCAATGTTGCTTTTCTTACTTTCCCCCGTAGACCACGGGCTGGTTACCTCTGAGCGGGGACGCAGTATGCCATTAACTGGACAAGCCTCAGCTTAGAACCACGACTATAGAAGCATTGGCTCCTGGAGGCATTTTAACATTACACAAGCATCTATCAGGCTGAATGATCGGTATGCTGTGATCTTACAGAATTAAAAATAACAAATAACATTTTTATCTAAAAAGTTTTGCAGGAAAAAATACCACTTTTTAAAAAATATATATATGGGGTGGGGTAAGGGGTTAAAACCGTTGTGGTGGGCTTTGGGGTGGGATTATAAACTAAGGGAAGCTGGGGGCTTTAGGGGGGACATCCCAAATAAAAAAGAAAACAAATTCGGTATTTGTTTGGGTAAAAATGTTTAGATAAAAAAGTTTTCGTTATTTTTTTAATTCGGTAAAATCACATGTAACCGAATGATCCTGCAGTTGAAGAGTCTTGGGGTATCAGTAGAAAGCCAGAAGACATTTCAGGGGTAACTGACTAGGTAGTGCAGACCCTGAATGGCATAGCTTAACATAGCACAACATAGCCATACAATACATAGCACATAGCGAGTGTCACACTCGGACAGATTTCTGAACTTCTGTTAACCTCCATACAACCGACTGACAAAAAAACTCAGCATTTCTGCAGACTTATCTCACTCAAAAATCTCACACAACCATCTCTCGCACAACAACCTGCACGCACTTCACAACACCGCAACAACACATAAGCAACACCAACAGCACACAAGGACTGACATCGATCCAATACTCGCACCGAAGTTCAGCACCCGGTGTATACCCAGTTGAAGCTGCCAACAGAACACCACTCCTCTCACTATCCTACTCCCTCTTCACCTACTAAGCCATCCCACCTTCTCATTTGCAGATCCGCCAGAGCGCCTGGGGACCAACTCCGTTGGTGACGGTGCGCGGTACAAATACCTTTAACATTTAACAATTAACATTTAACTCATCATATCATGGCCTAATATACACTTGGTAACAATCAATTTTGATAGCATGGATATTGACATAACACAAACGTCGCATTTTGAATAGCAGATCAGCCGGCACAGCAGACTGTCCCTTACTGGTGCTGGTCAGTGCAGCAATGCTGCAGTTGAGATGTAGTGTGATTGCCTATGTCAGCTGCTAATGCAAACTGCATGTATGAAAAGGGATACAATGACAAACACGTACTTCCAGAAGCAGGCATGCACTAACCTGATTTAAAATCTTTATCTGTATATGTAAAAGAAAATGGAATTGCACACACAGACTTACAATAACCATCCCAGAAATGGGGTCCTGAATCAAGCACGCTCTAGGTAGGAGAGCCTACCTGCCTAAGAGCCAAGATGCTTATGCGGCTGGGATCCAGATGGAACGGGACAGTTCTAGAAATGTTAGTCATTTCAGGGGAATTGACCTTCCCCGTTGATCAGGCAGGTGGGTGCTTGCTAGGCTTGCTTGCTTACTCATACCATCGAGGTTGTTTGCTGTGTCTAGTTACCTAACGGCTGATCCTCACCCGACCACAGACGGGCGGGGGCGGGAATCCCATAATTACCTCCCTTCCCGGCTGCTAGGAACAGAGCAACAAACGAGCTTGGATTTCCTTTCAGAAGTTCCACTCAAAACAACATTGCCTGTCCGGAGTGCACCCTAGGGGAGAACTAAAAAGGGGGAATGGGTGGGAGGTATTTAAGTGTTGCCCCAACTCAACGGGGCCTTCTGTGAGAACCAGACCTGGCTCCAAGATTCATACCACAACAGAGTGCCATTTTGCCACAAGCTCTCTTCGGCAATGCAGGCAAGATTACATTTTGTGTGATCAAAATGATGACCCCTGGTGCCCCTCTTCTGTGGGTCCCTTAGGCAGCCTTGTAGAATTGTTTATGGTACCGGTTCAGCAGAGACTTACTGAAATGAAGTAAGAAAAACCACATATTCTGAACCAGGGCGGAGCCTCCAGGAATGCCTGGAGCCACCGAAATTCTGGCACATCCTGTGGATTTGACAGGCATCTCATAGACCTACCTACCTCTAACTGCTGCAAGCTTCTAGCGAAAAGGTATACAAAGACAAGATCCTGAGTAAAAGATCATAGAGATAGAGAGATTTGTGAAGAGCCTTTATGAGCTGTAATAGTTAGCCGGCTTCAACACGTCCTCGATTTCTAGGAATTCATTTAAGATTGATCATCGAATGTACTTCAAAACAGGAAAAAGGCCACGCCTGGCATAGTTGCCAACATGATCCCTTCAAATCTGTAAGTACTTAGCCAGTCCTGTTTTTTTCTTTGCATTCTGGGACTTGTAGCTCTGCCTTTCCCATTATCAAATCAGTCCACAACTCCCAGAATGCAGAGAAAAAACCAGGGCTCTATAAGCACCTACAGACTGCAACGGATCGTTTCGGCAACTGCCTCGACACCAGGTAAATGTAACATAAATGAGCAGGGCTGACCTCGGGCGGCAAAACAAAAATGTGGCGCTTCCCGCGCACCCTTGGTCATGCGGGAGGGAGGCTTTTTCAATAGGCATCGATCTGCACTTAATTTCAATAGGGCGCCTCCCACCACACCAGCTCAGGGGAGGCCTTGAAAGTCTCCCCCGAGCTTGCGTGGCAGGGGTGCTAATGGCACTGCGGGCGGCCCTGTATATGAGCGACACAGGAACCCGGTAAAAGAAATGCAGTCCATACCTGCCTAACCTCTGGGTTTAAACCAGAGACTCAGAGTTTTTATGCTCTTCTTCGGGTCTCCATGGAAAAGCATGGAGTCTCCGGCTTTTCTGGCCATCCCCTCGTCTCCACTAGATTTTTGTGCTTTGATCCCCTTCCTGTCATGCATGCAATACCGACAAGTCACGCTGTGCCCGTCGGCGCTTCCTAACAGCACATCTGATGGGAGTGAACGTTTCTTTGCTGTCCCCCGTCATAATCTCTGCTATGATTAATTATGGCTATGAGTGCTGTGATGGTGGTGATGTCACTAACATTCTAGGTGGAGTGTTGGTGTGGTGATGTCACGGGGACTCTTGGTGGAATGTTGATGTATGTTTTGGGTTCTACTGGTGTCAGTTGGTCCTAAGCTGCTGGGCTAGAGGGATGTGCCAGTGCTTTCTCTACTTATGGACTAAGAGAATAAACCTACATGTAAACTACTTACCTTCTGGTGTGCTTGATTGGTGAAGGAGGCTTAGTTTATATCACCCCCCCACCTGCCAATGCGCTCATGTTTGCCTTCAAAGCGAGCTACCTGTAATGAAGGGCAGACATTAAGGCCTACGCTGTGGCAAAAGTGTGCTATGCCACATGTGGATAAAAAAATATCTATTATGGGGTGTTCGAGAGATTTCATTATCACGTTGATAATGTACTCAGTTTACATACACGTTCACATTTGTGATGGATCGTTTAATATGTTTTGCACGTTTGTTGCTTATTACAATCCTGTTAGTTTATTAAACACATGCAACAAACTTAAATATATTGCAGAGTGTGGGCATAACCTTGCCAACGTGTGGGCGGGGCATTCTGCTGGTGTAGTTCTCCGGGTTTTTCATTCTGGAATGTAGGCAGTTATGATGCAGTCAGTTGAAGCGAAGTTTTAGCGATGGCCCATATACGACATCACGTTTTACTGCAAAAAATGATTTGGCAGCAGTGGAAGTGCCCTGAAATCAATGAAAAGGGAGTCCAAGGCAGGAGGTTGACAGAGGCCTAGAAAGAGCCAGTGCACAGAGAGGGCACTTGAGGAGGTCAGGGGGTCACTTCCTGGACTCCTGTGAATTCGCAGCATCACTCAGACCGCCCTCCCCGGCTGTGTATCCAACGCGGGCTCGCGCTTTCCGTCTCGAGGGCTTCCTCTTCAGTCGAACATGTATTTATTCGCCCGCCATACTCGCAAAAGCAGGGGGGGGGGGCGGTTGGAACATTTTCTGTGCAGGTCATAGTTATATATCTATGTGCCTGAGAATATATGCTGCGTATTTGCAAAGGCAGGACCATATTTGGGCAAGAAAAGTAGAAGAGAGGCAGGTGTGCTTTCTCTTGGAAAAAAAGCAGAAGACGCGGCGACCTCTTAAATCACGAGACCCACGAGTTTTGGGACACCGCCAGCATCTACATGGAGGCTTTAAAAAGAAAAAGTGCTTAAGGATTAACGGGACCATTTCACAAATGTGAGCTAGAAGAGTAGAAACAAACACTTGGTACCTGAGGAGATTATGTTCTCTGTTGACATAAAATGTGATGTCTCTTGCGAACTTCCACCCAGATCCTCTTTCGTGCCCTAGCCCCCACTCGATGTTAACATGTCACAGTCACATGGGGAGTTGAGGGGAGTCATTTTCGAATAAATTACGTGGAGGGGACCTGTACATTTGCCCATCAGTGCAATTAGTTATCATTTGCCCTCCGGAATGTATAAGGCATTTGTAACACGGAGGCCAAACATACCTGCCTACATTTGAAAATCAAAAACCATGAGATGTATGCCCCGCCCACAGCCACACAAGACTCCGCCCATTTGCACAAGGCTGCGCCCACAGTTTTTGGCCAGTTTGCCTTATGTTTTAGTCGCCCTTCAATTTAGGGCGACTAAAACATAAGGCAAACTGCTCAAAAAGAAGGAACGCTGAAGCACAATAAACACAGTAATACTGTCATTAATTCCACCGGATTGTAAGCAGTATTCTACGTTTATTTGGCTCCAGACTGCATTCTTTTGCCAATTTGCTGTAAACGTTACACAGTGACTGCCCTGCAAAGATTTATTTAATTTATTTATTTACTCAAATGTATGTAAGCGCACGTCAGCCCGGGGGCATCGTGGCGCTGTTACAGGTAAACATAATCTGGTTACAGTGGAAGGAAGATGGTTACAAGGCATTTTTCATTTTCGAATCAGACGTATGAGAGCAAGTGTAGGTGAGGGAGGGAAGAGGTTAGTTGAATAGTGTAGTTTTGAGGGATTTGCGAAAGGAGTACAGCGATGGTTCTGCTCTGAGTGAGTTGGGGAGGGCATTCCAGAGCTTGGGTGCTATGTGGGGGAATCCAATGCCACTGGCTTTGGCTCTTCTTACAGTGGGTACTCAGAGTTGGTTGGCGTGATGGCTTCTTCTAGGACGGATGGAGGAGTTCTTTGTTATTGTTCCAGATAAGTAAGGGGTGCTGTGTGATTGATGGACTTGTGTGTGAGAGTGAGAATTTTAAAGTTGATTCTTTCCTTGACTGGGAGCCAGTGGACGAGTTTTCTGGCCTGTGAAATATGGTCTGTTTTGGGGATGTGTAGTGCAGCGCGGAGGGCATTATTTTGCACTATTTGGAGCCTGCTTAGGTTTTTAGCCGATGTGCCTGCTAGAAGGGCGTTGCAGTAGTCCAATCTGGCTCCTATAGTAGCTCTGGCTATGGAGAGGCAGTTGGGTGTGGTAAGGTAGGGTTTTATGGCATAAATGAGTTTGGTGGTCAGAGCAGATGCTGAGGCGATGGCGCTGGTTTGTCTAGTCATGCAGAGTGTGGCGTCTATGTAGACTCCTAAAGTCTTGACAGCAGAGGAGACAGGTATACTAATACTGTCGACAGTCATGTGAGAGTAGTCGGGGCTGAGTTTAGTAAGTGTTTCGCAGGGGGCTAGGATGATAATTTCGGTTTTATCTCCGTTTAAGCAGAGAGCATTGATAGCCATCCAGGTTTGGATAGTGGAATAGATTTTGAGGAGGGCTTCTGAGTCTTGGTCGTAGTCTCCGGAGAGGGGGAGAAGAACTTGTGTGTCGTCGGCGTAGTTTGTGTAAGCTATGTCGAGGGAATTTAGTAAGTCAAAGAGGAGTTTGGTGAATAGGTTGTAAAGGGTTGGTGCAGTGCAAGACCCCTGTGGGACTCCACAGCTGATAGTGGTGGGTGGAGCGCTGGCCTGGTCTGAATACACTTTCATGGCCCTACCTTCAAGGAAGGATGTGATCCAAGTGGTTGCTTTGTGAGAGAAGTGTGCAGCCTTGAAGAGGTGAGAATGCTGTGGTCCAACAGGTCAAATGCTGCAGAGAGTTCAAGCAGTAGGAGGAGAGCAGGTTTGCCTGTGTCCATTATCTTGGTAATTTGATTCTTTAAGTCTAGAAGGGCAGTTTCAGTCCCATGGCCTTGGTGGAAACCTGACTGTCTTCTGCCTAGGATGGTGTGGGTTTCCAGGTAGTGTTGGATTTGGTTGTGTGCAGCTTTGTCTAGGATTTTGAGGAGGAAGGGGACAGTGGTGATGGGGCGATAGTTATTAGGGGAGGAGGGATCAAGAGAGGGTTTTTTTTAGGAGCGGGCGAACCCAGGCATCTTTTAGGCATTGTGGTACGGTTCCAGATGCGAATGAGGCATTGATGAAAGCTGTGATGATGGGGGTGAGGGATTCTGAGCATTCTTTGATTATGGAAGGTGGGCATATATCCCCTTTGCAGGTGGAAGATTTTATTTTTTTGAGGAGGTCCTTGACTTCCGTCTCTGAGACTTCTTTGAAGCGAAAAGGGGTCTTTGTGAGAGAGTATTGTTAGTGGGAGATGTAGGAGAGCAGGAGGGGGTGTTGAGAGCTTTGCGTTGGGAGGCTATTTTGTTTTGGAGTGTTTTGGTTTGGTTTGGTTTATTATTTGTAATGCGCGTCATACCCAGGGGTAACAGTGCGCAGCAGATACAAGAATATGCAAGACTTGGTTACACACAGGATTATACAATGGTATACACCAAAATTATACATATAGTAATACAAGTCTTATATACACATAAATATACATAATGCAGGCAAGGGGGGTTAATTACAAGGAGACAAGTTTTCAGCAAAATATAAAGAGGACCAAAGCGAGAGATACAGAGTAAAGGCTAGTGGCAGGCTAGCGTGGTCATATAGGTAGGTCTCATTGCTAGGTTAGGAGAGTTGGTTGTTAGTTTTTAGCCATATAGTAGTGTGAGCTCTGAATTTGTGGTAAGTTTGGTTCAGTCTTAAGCTAGGAGGCAGGTTATCCCATAGTTTGGAGGCTTTCACCGGGAAGCTGTTGCCTCCGATTGTGGCCCGTTTGAAGTTGGGTACGACAAGACGGTCTTTGTTGGCAGATCTGGTAGTCTGGAGGATGTGTACTGTGGAATCTCTCTATTAGATAAATGGGAGCCGCATTGTTGAGGGATTTATTGGTCAGAGATAGAGTTTTTAGGAGTACTTTCTCGCGAGTTGAGAGCCAGTTGTGTTGTCGACTGATCTGGGAGATGTGATCTTTTCGGGACATTCCTAGGGCCACTCTCAGGGCATTGTTTTGAAGGATTTGGATACGTTTGATAATGGCTTTGGGTGATCCTAGGTAGAGTGCATTACAGTAGTCCAGGCGTGAGAGGATGAGAGCTCTGGCCAAAGTAATGCAGCTGTTATCTGAGAGGAATGGTTTACCTGTGCGTATCAATTTGCATGTGTAGGCTGTAGACGATGCAAGGGAGTTAACCTGTTTTGTGAATGATAATTGAGAGTCAAGGTAGAAGCCGAGTGTTTTAACCTCATGCTCTACTTTTATGATGTTGCCATCAATTATGAAAGATGAGTAATTGGGTCTTAGTTTTTGTAAGTTGGATTAGGTGCCAAGGTTGATGAGTTCAGTTTTATCATCATTCAAGCATAGGCCATGAGTGGCCATCCATGCCTGGATGATGATATACACGCTATTCACCAAGGCCAAATCCTTTTCATAATCCCCAGAAAGCGGGAGGAGGATCTGGGTATCATCTGCATAGTTAGTGTAGGTGATACCAAGATGATCCAGATCATCGAAAAGGGGCTTAGTGAAGATGTTATAGAGTGTTGGCGAGACACAGGATCCCTGAGGCACACCGCAGGTAATGGCTATAGGGTCAGCGGCCGCTAGCGGCGAGAAGACCCTCATTGTTCTGCCATTTAAGAAGGATCTAATCCAGGTGATGGCTTGGTGGGAGAAGTGTGCTGCTGTGTTAAGGTGGTTACATAAGATGGAATGGTCGACAAGATCGAAGGCAGCTGAGAGATCTAGGAGGAGGAGGAGTGCTGCTTTCCCCTTGTCTCTAAGCTCATCGATTTGTGTCTTTAGATCAATGAGGGCAGTTTCCGTGCCATGCTGGGGGCGGATTCCTGATTGTCTAGCTCCTAACAGGTGACGTTGTTCCAGGTGTTTTTGAATTTGAGTATAAGCTACCTTGTCGAAAATGTTTAGGAGAAAAGGCACCGTGGTGATGGGCCTATAGTTGGTGGGTATGGATGGGTCGAGAGTTGTTTTTTTTTAGCAAAGGGAGTACCCATGACAGTTTCAGGTTGGTAGGAATAATGCCTGTGGTGAAGGATGCGTTGATGAGTTTGGTAATGAAAGGCGATAAGTCGCGGGCTGCATCCTTGATAAGTTGTGCCGGACATAGATCCCCTTGACAGTTTGATGGTTTGAGGGATAGAATTATTCTTTCCACTTCAATAATGGAGACCTTGGTGAAGTTGAATAGCGTGGCATCGCCTCTACTGGCTTTGCCTGTGGAATTGGAGGCAGAGGGATCAGGTAGGCTGATTCGTTTGCGGGAGATTTTATTTTGAAGAGTGACTATTTTGTTAGAAAGGGCGAATTGGATGTCCTCGCACCATTTTTTGTCTTTTATGCAAGTATCAGGTGGTGCTATTGGGGTCTCTACTTCTTTAAGAATGGTGAACCATTCCTTTATGTTGGACTTGGCATTAGATATGCGTGTGTCAAAGGAAGTGCGTTTTGCAAGGTAAATTTCTTTTTTGTATAGAGAGGACAGTTTAGTAAGTTTGCGTTTATTGGCTTCAGATGGATGTTTGCTCCATAAGGCCTCGCATTTTCTTTTTTGTTGTCATAGGCCTTTTAGGAATGTTGTGAAACAATTATTCAAATGAGTTTTTTGTTTGCTTGGTCTTAGTTTCGCTGGGGCAATCTGGTTCAGGGAGGTCGTCATGATTTTATTAAATTCTTCTACTAAGCTCTCAGGGTCTGAGTTATCATGAAGAGAGTTAAGAGTAGGGAGTAGTATTGGTAGGAGCCTGTCCGCAGTAATGTTTTTTTTGTTTCTGGTTAGAGTGGGAGGCACCCTGATGGCCACAGGGGGTGGAGGCTTGTTGGTCGAAAGCAGGAAGGACACTAGATGGTGGTCTGTCCAAGCTAGAGGCGAGATGGAGAGGATGTTAGCCTGACAGTTATAGTCTGTGACCCAATCAAGGATCCTGCCTTTCTCATGGGTAGCAGTGATACGTTTTTGGGTGAATTCCAGGTCTGACAAGGTGTTAGCTACAGTTGTGGCAAGCTGGTCTGAGTGGTCATTAAAACCCATGTTCAAGTCTCCAAGAAGAAGTACTTTTGAGGTACTTTTAAGGTTATTAGTTAAAATGGAGTTAATATCATCCATGAATGTTCCAGGAGGGCCAGGTGGGTGGTATATTAGGTGGATATTTAAGGTCTGGTCGTTGGAGAGGGGAACTTTAACTGAGAGTGATTCACAGGAATGGAGGTTAGACTGGGTAGCCAGTCTCATGTTAATGCCGCATCTATAGATAAAAGCGATACCTCCGCCTCTTGCATTTTGTCTGTCCTGTCTTAGGATGGAGAATCCCTCTGGGACTGCTAGCATGATCATAGGGCCAGCCGCGGAGAGTAGCCATGGCGATAGTGATGGCGAGAAAGTCTAGCTCCTCATTCACGATCAGATTGGCTACATCAGTGGCATGTGCTACCAATGATCTGGCGTTGATTAAGGCGCCTTTTATTTGTGGACTCGTAGAATTGAGAGTAGTGGGCAGAGGAGTATGTGAGGTTTTAGGTTTACTATGTTATAATAACCTTTTTTGGAGGGATTGGGGCTGCGCAGAGGTGCAGAGGGCATGCTCTGGGTCCTGGAGGCATTGGATATGCTAAGCGACCTAGCAGGAGGCTCATATATCTGAGCTAGTCTGGCTCTGAGGCATAGATTTCTGTCAGTAGTTGGACATGGCTTACAAGGTAGGTGATTTAAGGTGTCTGTTGGGCAAGAGAAGGGCGCAGTAATTGCGTGAGGTGAGGTGGTAGGTGTTGTAGATGGCATTGTCTTATTGGTGGTGATGAGTACCATGGTGTAGAGTGTGATGGTTAGGGCAAGGGGTGTCGAGAAGAGTGTCTGGTTGATAGTAGATGGGGGCATGCTGATGCTGATACCGTCAGGTAAGGTGGTCTGTATGAGACAAGGTGATAGTATGGTTAGGTGATCTAGGCAGGTGTAGTACGTTATCTCAGTGTTGAGGTCAAGAGCTTTCAGGTTCAGTATACAATAGTCATAATCAATATAATACTTGGAATTGAACAGGGGTAACAGTGCAGGCTACTAGGCAAGGCAACTAAAGTAAGATACAGTATAAGTATGCAGTGATGCCGCTAAAATCGAGAGTTTACCATCCACCGTACGGGATAGTCATTAAGCATGTCCTATGCAGTGAAGAAATATGCACCATAGAAAGAGGCAAGTCGTGCCGTGCATGCAGCAGTGGGCATTTAAACTAAGGTCGTACGGTGCCTGGGTCACAGGTGTGCATTACAATCTTGACAAACTGTAGGATCAGGTCAGGCAAAGGGTACACAGTTAATGCTGAGCAGCTAGTGTAAGAGTAGCTGCTGGACACAAAGGCAAGGAGAGTACCGTGGACAATCATAACAAGATAGACTACTCAGAGGATACAGTACTGAGAATGCACTGCTAGTCCCGATGAGATGGGGACATGAACTAGTGTGGGCATTCGGTAAGCGTGAGGGTAGGATATACAAGTAGTTGACGTACAGGTAGACACTTCACGATATGAGTCTTACCGGTCTAGAGTTAAAACGCAGAGTGTTCAAGTAGCACAAGGCCATGCGTGATGATACTTTGCAGTCCAGAGACACGTTACGTGGTTGAAGTAGTCACAGAGCAATGTCCGGCGCCGTGGCGCAGGTGCGGACAGGGGCAGACAGGAAGGGGCCTTAGTCGGAGTGGGCCTTGGGAGAGGTGGGCCGGCTTCCGCCTCCGGCTTGCCTCGTTCCCTAAGGCCGTGCGGCAGAGAGGTTGCTAGGCAACCAAAATAAACAAAAGCTCCTCGTGGATGGCGGCGGCCATTTTAGATGCAACAACATTGTTGCTGCGTTGTGGATAGTTGTCTCGGGGGCAGTGGGTGCTTGTGGGAGGTCGCCTGGGCACTTGGGGTCGTGCCGTTGTGAAGATATGCCTCGAGGGGATAGTGGCATCAGACAGGCACCTTGCAGCCTGGGTTCGCGGGTGCCATACGGGCAAGCTGTTCCGGCAGCATCGCTCCTTAGCAGGAGGGAGAGGCAGTGCTACTGCATGTAGCAGGGCTCCTGCCCTAGTCCTGAATGGGGCTGAGGGGCAGACAGGAAGGGGCCTTAGTCGGAGTGGGCCTTGGGAGAGGTGGGCCGGCTTCCTCCTCCGGCTTTCCTCGTTCCCTAAGGCCATGCGGCAGAGAGGTTGCTAGGCAACCAAAATAAACAAAAGCTCCTCGTGGATGGCGGCGGCCATTTTAGATGCAACAACATTGTTGCTGCGTTGTGGATCTTGTCTCGGGGCGGTGGGTGCTCGTGGGAGGTTGCCTGGGCACTTGGGGTCGTGCCGTTGTGAAGATATGCCTCGAGGGGATAGTGGCATCAGACAGGCACCTTGCAGCCTGGGTTCGTGGGTGCCATACGGGCAAGCTGCTCCGGCAGCGTCGCTCCTTAGCAGGAGGGAGAGGCAGTGCTACTGCATGTAGCAGGGCTCCTGCCCTAGTCCTGAATGGGGCTGAGGGGCAGACAGGAACGGGCCTTAGTCGGAGTGGGCCTTGGGAGAGGTGGGCCGGCTTCCGCCTCCGGCTTCCGCCTCCGGCTTGCCTCGTTCCCTAAGGCCTTGCGGCAGAGAGGTTGCTAGGCAACCAAAATAAACAAAAGCTCCTTGTGGATGGCGGCAGCCCTTTCAGATGCAACAACGTTGTTGCTGTGTTGTGGATCTTGTCTCGGGGGCGGTGGGTGCTCGTGGGAGGTCGCCTGGGCACTTGGGGTCGTGCCGTTGTGAAGATATGCCTCGAGGGGATAGTGGCATCAGACAGGCACCTTGCAGCCTGGGTTCGTGGGTGCCATACGGGCAAGCTGCTCCGGCAGCGTCGCTCCTGAGCAGGAGGGAGAGGCAGTGCTACTGCATGTAGCAGGGCTCCTGCCCTAGCCCTGAATGGGGCTGAGGGGCAGACAGGAAGGGGCCTTAGTCGGAGTGGGCCTTGGGAGAGGTGGGCTGGCTTCCGCCTCCGGCTTGCCTCGTTCCCTAAGGCCTTGCGGCAGAGAGGTTGCTAGGCAACCAAAATTAACAAAAGCTCCTCGTGGATGGCGGCAGCCCTTTTAGATGCAACAACGTTGTTGCTGTGTTGTGGATCTTGTCTCGGGGGCGGTGGGTGCTCGTGGGAGGTCGCCTGGGCACTTGGGGTTGTGCCGTTGTGAAGATATGCCTCGAGGGGATAGTGGCATCAGACAGGCACCTTGCAGCCTGGGTTCGCGGGTGCCATATGGGCAAGCTGCTCCGGCAGCGTCGCTCCTTAGCAGGAGGGAGAGGCAGTGCTACTTCATGTAGCAGGGCTCCTGCCCTAGTCCTGAATGGGGACTTTGACTTTATTGAGGAGGGCAGACTGGATGCCTGTGCGCCATGCTTCATCCTTGGTGATTTCGTCTGGGCTAGAGGCAGGTGTGGTGAGTCCTTTGAATATGGAGAATATTTCTCTTGATTTGGAGCTGGCATTAGTGATTCTCTGGTTACATGATTCGGATTTAGCGTGGAATATAGCTTTTTTGGAGGTCAAAGAGATCTCTTTGAAATCGCTAAGAGAGGATTGGTTAGGCGCTGATTGCCATCTGGATAGAGCTTTGTGTTTCTTGGTCCGAAGGACAGATAGTTCTTCAGTGAACCAAGAGTTGCAGTGCATGGAATTTTTTTCTTTTTTTTCTTCTAGAGGGGCAATAGATTTGATGGCTTGAGTGAGTGCACTGGAGTAGATGTTGGCGAGAGAGGTAGGGTCATGGATAAATGGAGACTTGAGTTCAGGGATATCTAGGAGAGGAGCCAGGTTGGAAGCAGTGAGTGTTTTGGAGCTTCTTACTTTGGTGGGGGGGGGGGCATGAGTTAGAGTTTTATGGGTGGGCGTGGTAGGAATGGAGAATTGGATGAGGTAATGGTCCGTCCATGGGAGGGCTGAGATGGAGGTGATAGCAGATGAGCAGTTGTGATCAGCTATCCAGTCAATGGATCTGCCTTTGTTATTAGTAGGTGCAGTAATTTTGTGTTCGAACCCCATGTGTGAGAGTTGTTTGGCTAAGTTTAAGGCTGCTTTGTCCTTCGGGTCAGATAAGCGAAGGTTAATATCCTCTAGGAGGATTCTTTTGGTGGTGCTTTTAAGGTTGTTGCCTATGTTTTGGAGGAGTTGCTTTTGGTAGTCAGGGAGTGATCCTGGTGGTCTGTAGGTGATAAAGAAGTTTATGGTGCAGTTAGGGGAGAGGGCTAGTTTAGCAGTGAGGAGATCCGCGTCATTGTCCCATTGTTGGTTACACATTCTCATGGCGAGGGTGCTTTTAAAGATGAGGGCAACGCCGCCACCTTTAGAGTTTTTACGGTCCTGTCTGAGGATGGTATAGTTTTGGGGGAGGGCGAGGTGGATGGATGGGCTGGAGGCTTCATGGATCCAGGTTTCGGATATGGCAAGTAGGTCAAGATTGTGGGTGGTGATAAGGTCATTGATTTCGATGGCATGGGCATGGATAGAGCGAGCATTGATGAGTGTGCATCTTAAATCTGGTAGTGGAGTATGTGTGTTGGCGTTGGGGGTGCCGGAGGTGGAAGGTGCGTGTTTGGGCGTAGGAGGCTGGGGCGTGATAAATGCGGCGTGGTGGTTGCTAGGGTAGTGAGCATGTTCAGAGAGGTGAAACTGGGCGACTGATGTATGGGTGCGAGAGCTGAGTCTGTTGTTCCTAAGGAATGTGGAGGGTGGAGTGCTGCGGTGAGCTAGGAGGGGTTTGTTGCGTGTTCTTAGTCTACAGAGTTTGAGGTGGTGTGGGTGATGTCCGATCGGGTTGGTACGGTGGTTGAATGTGGGTTGAAGTGCAGACGATGATGTGGTGTGTATGAGGTCAAGTGGTGGAGTAGGGCATGGGTGAGCATGCTGGCCTGGGTGCGCAGGCGGCATGCTGCAGATGGCCAGAAGGGAGAGGGAAATGATGAAGATGGAGGATGAGGGAAGGAGGTGCGTAGGCGCTGTGGGGTGTGTGCCAAGGGGCTGCATTTGTAGACCACAGATGTACAGGCGGGCAGGCAGTTAACACAGTTGATCAGGGCCGCTAGGGGCAGGCAGTTTCACAGTTGATCAGGGCCGCTAGGGGCAGGCAGTTAACACAGTTGATGAGGGCCGCTAGGGGCAGGCATTTAACACAGTTGATCAGGGCCGCTAGGGGCAGGCAGTTAACACAGTTGATGAGGGCCGCTAGGGGCATGCAGTAACATAATTGATCAGGGCCGTTAGGGGCAGGCAGTTAACACAGTTGATGAGGGCCACTAGGGGCAGGCAGTTAACACAGTTGATCAGGACCGCTAGGGGCAGGCAGTTAACACAGTTGATGAGGGCCGCTAGGGGCATGCAGTAACATAATTGATCAGGGCCGCTAGGGGCAGCCAGTAACACAATTGATCAGGGCCGCTAGGGGCAGGCAGTTAACACAGTTGATGAGGGCTGCTAGGGGCATGCAGTAACACAATTGGTCAAGGCCGCTAGGGGCAGGCAGTTAACACAGTTGATGAGGGCTGCTAGGGGCATGCAGTAACACAATTGGTCAGGGCCGCTAGGGGCATGCAGTAACACAATTGATCAGGGCCGCTAGGGGCAGGCAGTAACACAATTGATCAGGGCCGCTAGGGGCAGGCAGTTAGCACAATTGCTGAGGGCCGCGTAGCACGGTAATCAATTATAGTTGTAGAGCAGTTAGTCAGTTTGTGATGAAAAAAAGAAATGAGTATAAACTGCCCGCCAGCAACGGGTTTATATAGTCCACAGGGAGGAACATTTGCGCGATTCCAGGTCCCGCCCATACCTCTACCTGATTGGCTCCCGGCAGCGGTCTTTTGCAGCCAATCGGATGGATGATTGGATGGGACCCTGAAACTGCATCAAAAACCCGTAGACTCCAGGATATTCCCCAGAGACCCGGAGAAATGGCAAAAAAAACAGAGTCTCTGGGGAAAACCCAGAGGTTAGACAGGTAAGAGGCCAAATCACCTTCATACCTCCCTTTTGGTTCCATGTCGTTTTGCCGACAGGAATTCCTTCAAAGTACTTTACTTCGTCAAACTTGCACCAACAACCGCATCTAATGTTTCTTTATTATTATTTGGGGGGCGCCCGCACCAAACCCATTCTTTCCCTACACTAGTCCCCCTTCCCCAAGACCTACCCCACCCTGTTTACCCCTCCCCCGTATATGTCGATACGTTTTGTCAGCAGAATTCTTTCGACATAAAGTATGGCAAAAGGACAGCATACGCTCCCTGTTACACCCTGCAGTGTAAAATGAATGCAAGATCAGTGAACGCTGCCTGCCATTTTTGCATGGCAGGCAGCGTTGACAATGGCTACCCTAGGAATCCACATCATTTGCGCCAGCATGAAAATGTCATTCAGAGAGGAAGGGGGAGCCGAATTCCTAAATTACGATACGTGCCAGCTCTCTGCCATACAGATACAAATGAAAGAAAATATGTTGTGGAGTGAAATTAAGGCATATAATGTCCATACATTTTACACATGATTTTGACTGTACGCCATTGCGAACATGAGCCCCGTAGTGTGACGGGATCCGAACATAAAAGAGTAAAATCCGCGAGGCACCCACACACAGCAGTATGCAAAGGAAGGGGCATCCTGTCTTTAGGTTGGCAGAGAACAGGACACAGTCAATGGGCTGAAAGCATAAGAACCTAACAGCAGAAACCTTTCGTCATGTTGCATGCTTGTCTCGGGCCTGAGAGTGCTCTTTACTGAGTGGGTATGGGTAAATACAGGGTCGAAGGAGTGAAGAACACTTGAGTTGATGGTCTCAGCTGCATTGGTGGGTAAGTTGATATCTCTCACAATGATCTGGTGCGGCACTGGCTTAAGGGTCATTTAGAATGTAGCAGGAGCGCCCTCTCGCTCCTTAATGGACTACCTCCTCCATAAAGAACCAGAAGTTATGTTATTGTGAATTTAATCATGGAGCACTGGCATTTCCCTGGTCTCCAGGCACACTGTCGGATCCGAAAAGAAAGGATGGCTCAAAAAGGGTTATGGAGAGGGAGAGCTCAGGAGAGCTTGGTTGTGCTATGGGTAGCCTCAATTCGGGAAAAACAGCCACTCTGTTGGGTTTGATTTTGAGATGGTATGGGTTTGTAGTGTTTTGTAGTGTGATGGTTTATGGGATGGTTTGCATGTCTGTGGTCTCGTTTTCTTTAGCGCGTTGGGTTGAGTTGGGTGTTGCAGAGTGTGTGCAGCTTTTGATCGTTTCAAGTTTCTGCTGTGATAGAGGCGTGTTTGTGTTTTGTTTGGTGCTTGAGGGTGTGTATGTAGGATACTGGAACATTTTTAGTAGGGTTAGTGATGAGAATGGTATGTGTTCTTCTCTGCGATGGTTATGTTGGTCTGGCTGGTTTCATAACCTTGTGTGGTGGTTTGCATTAATGTGCTCTATTTTATTGGAGCAGCCCAGTTTTGGTTCATTAGGCTTTGGTTGTTTTTGGTTTTGGGTGTATCTCCTTGTGCTGTGGTTGGTTGTTTCTCTTCAATGGTATTTCCTCTTTAGCTCAGTGATTTAAAGAGCCATGTGTTTGGTAATGTTCTGAATTTAGATGTTTTTCTGTTGTTCATATTTCCTTAGGGAGTGAGTTCCGAAGTTTTGCCGAGTTGCAGGAGAAAGCTGATCCACCAAATTCCAACTTTGAATAGTGCTTTGGTTCGAGGAAAATGTAATTGCTGGACTTCAATGTTCACTTTGGTTTGTACGTGAGATTGTTTCCTGTATGAATTCCGCTCCTTGGCCAAGGATTGCTCTGTGGGCTATGCAGAACATTTCTTAGGAAAATATTTTTTTTGACTGGTAGCTAGTGTGGTGTTCTCAGTGCTGGTGTGATGTGTTCTCTCTTAGTGAGTCTGAGGAGAAATCTTGCTGTTGCGTTCTGACTTCCCTGTAGTCTTTTGGTGAGTAAGTCTGGCATTCCAAGATAGATGCTGTAGGCATAGACTATTCTTGACATAATGAGGGATATGATGGCAAGGGTTCTGTGTGGAAAGGTAGTATCCGTTTCATTGTGCGTAAGTGGTAGAAGCACTTCTTTACTACTGTGTTGACTTGTGGTTTGAGTGTTAAGTCGTGGTCCATTAATATTCTGAGGTTTCTAACTACTTTGGACATTTCTGGTTGATTTCCTGCTTTGGAAGGCCATGGAGTATGGTGTTGCTTCTATGGGCTGGTGGGCAAGATCGTGATTTCTGTTTTGTCCGGGTTGACTTTAAGGCTGTTGGTGCTCATCCATTTATTTATTTCTGAGAAGCAGTTGATAAGGATTTGGTGTGGTTCTCCAGAAGTGTTGATGACATTGATCAGTGCAGTCATGTAGATTTTGAAGAGTAGTGAAGAGTCTTGTGGAACTCTGCAGGTTTTTGTACGTGGTGCTGAGTTCAAGGGGGGTTAGATACATGGTTTCTGTTCTTTTTACCAGGAAAGATTTTAACCATAGTAAAGCCATGTTTCTAATTCCTATTTCTCTCAATCTTTTGATGAGGGTTTCTTGGTGGACTGTGTTGAAGTCTACTGATACGTTCTAGTAGTATTAGCGCTGAGGTGATATTTGAGTCAGCGTTAGTTTTGCAGTCATCCTAGATGGATAGTAGTGCTTTTTCCATTCCTCTCATGCGTCTGAAACCAGCTTGTGCCTGGTCTAGTGTCTGACTGCTTTCAACATGTTCCAGGATTTGTTCATATATGTAGCTTTCTAGGAGTTTCGCCGGGTATGCGATGTTTGATATTGGTCCGTGGATGATTAAGTCTTCTATGTTTCCCAAGAAGTCTTTAAGGAATGGTTTAATGTACGCAGTTTTGAGGCTTTGTGGTACATGTTCTATTGCCTGTGAATGGTTAAAGAGGCTGTGAAAATATTCTGGAGGTGTTTCTTGGATGAGGACAGTCTTGTACGTGTCTGGTGGGCAAGGGTCTGCTGTTGAACCTTCCCTGTTGCTTTGATTCACAAGGCTGGTGAATTTGTCTGTCAAAATTGGTGAGAAGTAGTTTTGTCTTGTGGTCGGTTCTGGAGTTGACTGGTTAGGGGTGTTGTTGGTGTTCTTGGGCATACTCTTGATGACATGCTGGATGCTTGTGAACTTCTTTTTGAAATGGTTTGCAAGGTTATTGTTAGGCAGAAACCTGTGCAGTTCCCTCTGGGACCACTGCAAAAGATTTAGGACTACAGGTGTTTGGCAGTAAACCCACTTGGTAGCAGTCTGTACCACACAGATTCACCTGGTAGCTCCACACAGATTCACCTGGTAGCTGTGGCTGAGCAGTTAGACTTCGCTCAAGAAGAGTTAGGCAGTATACAGAGTATTCACAATAGGTCAAGAGCACACAGTAGAACAAGTAAACACTGACCAGGGCTTGGTGTAAAAGAGATATAATTATTTATTTAAAACCACATCTAGAAAAACACACAGGCACTAATAATAAGCAATTCAAAAACACGGTCACTAAAAGATATACACTCCGTTAAAAGAATATTAGACAAGTCTTAAGTAAAGCCCCACTTATTTTCAGACAGCGGTGAGCGCTTAACGCAGATGGCACTCTAATAGTTTGTTTTAAAAAGGGAGAGAAAAGCAGAGAACAAATTGAAACAGATCCCAACACTTTTTCAAGAACACAACAAGGGAGGAAGGCAAAGTAAAACCGTGAAGTTAGAGTTCAAGAGGATCCAAACGAAATGTGTCCAAGGTCACACGGTTGCAGTGCACAAAGGTCTTGTAAAGGTTCAAAAATGAGTTGGACCACAGAAAGGGACCAGTTAGGGGCTCAAGGTGGCCAGCCCAGTCCAAAAGGTTAAGGAGTTATTATTAACTTGTAGCAATCTTTAGAAAGTGAGGCCTGGCGGACACGGTACCTTAAAGTGGTGAGAACGCTCCAGCGGGGGAAGTTGTTCCTGGCAGTGGGCAGTGGGTGCAAGTCGGTGCTTCGTCCGGGGGAAGAGAGGATCTCGTCGTGGAGGAAGACAGGAGTCCGTTGCACTGCCAGGGAAGAAACCAGCCGCAGAGTTTCTCAGGTACAAGGAGCGGTCCGGTGATTCGCGGTTCAGTGGTGAGTGGCTATCCGGCTGCCGGGGTGCTTGGCACGGGCAGTTCGACCACAAACCGGGCTGGGGTGCGAAGAAAGAAAGGAAAACTGGTTGTTCCCACCAGTCAGGGGAAGAAGCCTATCCAGCCGGGAGATCTTCTCTGTCGTCGGGAAGTGGTGAGTCAGTTCTGCAGGACTCCACCGGTGGTGTCGTCGTGGTAGGTCGGCTCAGCTTCTCCCTCGTCGATTCTCAGGTCCTGTGGTGACTTCGGAAGTCCCAGTCCCCAAAGCCCTGCTTTTATGCAGAAAACCCCCATTCACTCAGCCTAGCTGTCACTCATACATGCTAAGTGGTGAGCCGGCCAGCTCACCACTTGGGCCAGTCACACAAGAGTGCGAACTGAGTTACCTAGGTAACTCGGTCGAGGGTGCCTAAACCCCCTCCCACACCCACTGTGGTACCCAGACAGAGTGGCACCACTTTTGGGGGCTTCTGTGGAGAAGCCCGCCAAAAAAGTGGAACAAAGGGCTCGACTTGGGTTGGAGTCACAGAAGAGAACACAAATGCCATTTTTGAATTGAGTCTTGGCAAAAAATACCAATCGGAGAATTAATATTAATTAAATAAACCGGCAGTATGTTCGAAGCTATGAGAATTAAATAATTAAAGTTGGTAGCCTCGAACAATGGGAAAATCCCATAGGAAAATATTTGCGGTCAAATATAAAAAGTAGTTTCCACTGCCACCAGCCAAAACTTGATCGGGGGGACGGAGACGTGCCCCCTCGACTAACAGACCCCGGGGCAATCAAATTGCCCCGACCAGTACGTCCACAATATGATGGTTTGTACTGGTTTCTGTTAATAATTTGGGACTAGTAAAGCCAATGGTGACTTTACATGCCCTGGGAGACAGTAGTCAGTCCCAGGGTATGGAGTCTATGGTGGGGTGTCACTATGACACCCCTGTGTTACTGCACGGAGGGTGCTGTGTAACACACATAGGAAAAACACATGAGACCCTATGGAGTAAAGGTCCCCATAGCCCATAAAACACATTACCAGTCAAAGGAATACCATTAATCATGTCCAAGAGTGGGAGGAAAAGAGTCTCACTCTTGGCAGGAGGAAAAAAACAAACTCCAGAAATCCAGCAAAGCTGCTGGGGGACTCACTAGGTTAGGAAATTCAGCCTAAAGAGAGAATTCTCCCTAACAGTCATCACAGAGTTTTTGTGAGGGTGTGTGTGTTGTTGCAGGCTGTCAGGTTAATTAGCTCATTGACCATGCTTTTTTTGCTTTGAGGACTTTGGCTTTGTATAGTTGTATCCGTCTTTGGTATGCAATTTGTTTTCTGCTGGTCGTAGTTTTTCCTCCATTCCTGTTCCAGTTTCCTGTTTATTTTCTTCAGTGCTCTGAGGTGAGGTGTGAACCATCTCACCGTTGTTTTCTTTAGCGACGCAGTGAACGGTTTGTGCACTGCGATATCATCAAGTATTTTTGTAATCCATTTTTGGATTATCCCAGTTCTTTCTTCAATGTCAGATGAATACAAGAGGGCAGCCTGTTGTTTCGTGGATTCCAGTCTAGTGTTTAGGCACATTGGGCCTCATTACAAGTTTGCCTGTACAGGAGCAACGGTACCGGTAAGCTTGCCGGTACTGTTGTTACCGTAACGGCAAACTACGAGTTCTGCTCGCGGGTGCCTATTCGCCCGGCAGGTCTGACCTGGCGGGCGGGTCGGCACCCGCGAAGAGACCAGGACGGATACACCAGCACCATTTACGAATGGTGCCGGTGCATCCAGCCTTCCCATTCCCATTTGAGCCCGCCCTAAAGGGGCTCAAATGGGAATGAGGACTAATATATTCTGGCGCCCGGGAATGGGCAATTACCAGGTCCACCGGGGTTGTAATACCCCGCTAATTGCCCATTCCCAGGTGCCGGAAAGAAAATGACTCCGGGGGCAGCCATGCCGGTTTTACCATCACGGCTACCGCTGAAGTCGTAATGAGGCCCATTGTATTTATGGATTTCCAGTTTCTATTCTGGATTGGAGGAGTTCTTGGGAGGTTAGTTGGTATTCATGTTGGTGGATGTATCACAAAGGGTATTATACGGTTGTTGCTCCGTAGAATATACATTCGGGGTGAAGTTGTAAGCAGGTTTCTTTTGCAAAGAATTGGATCTAGGGTGTGTCCTGCCAAGTGGGTTGCTCCCTTCACCAACTGTTGTAGATGCATCGTTGATTTGTCAGTGCTTTAGGCGACTTGGTGCTTTTTTCTTCAAAACAGATATTGAAGTCTCCTAGTATGATCAGGTTGTCATTTTGTATGGCAATGTGGTAATGGCATCTATAAATGTGTCTTCAAAAGGAAGGTTGTGTGTCAGCAGTCTGTAGGCGAGTAGGAATGTAAGGTTGGTTTGGTGGTCTAAAGCTAAGTGGAGGAGGAGTGATTCACAGTTTGGGGTGTTTAGTGGTGGTGTTATTGTCATCTTTGGGTGGCATTTCTGTACAATGGCAAGGATGCCTCCTCTTTCTCATCCCCTGTTGATTTGTTTCAATTTGAAGTTATTGGGTAGTGATCCATGGGCCAATACCATGAAATCTTATGTTAGCCAGGTTTCAGTGACAAATAGGATGTCTAATACTCCATCACTGAGGAGTTTGTATATCTCTGTGGTGTGTTTTAACATTGATCTGGTGTTGACTAGGTTGCAGTGAATCCTTTTGTTTTCTGGGGTTTGTTTGTCCTTTGAAGGTGGCGTTGGTAATTTGATTTGGTATTGGTTCCTCTTTCTTTTAGATTCTGCATTGGGTTTTGCTCTGTAGGTGCTGTGGTAGACCTTTGTTGCTTCCATTTCATCATTGAGTAGATCTATCAGATTGCATTTGGGTTGATGTACTCTTCAGAGTGTCTGTCTAGTCGTGTTGGTGATTCTTTATGTCTCGCCAGTTTTTTGTGATGAACAGTGTGTTGAATTGACTTGGTTCAATTGAGCATCTTCTTTGCATTTCAGGTCTGTCCGCTGTGTTTTCAGCATTCCTCCCTATGTGTTTGGGTTGTTTGTGGATAGCTGGTTGTGTGACAAGGTAGGGATCTATGTGATCACTGCTCAGCCCATAATGTTGACCAAATAAATGCTGACTTCCATGACGGCGTGGCGCAGTGATCACATCGATCACTTGTTCCCTGCATTCCCCTAACCACCTCCCCCTACCCACTTACCTTTTCGGCGGAAAACCTCTGTGTGTGCTGCCTGCTCTCCTCTGTCCCTGCAACTGGCTCCGTTTTCCCTTCCCTGGTGGCCATTTTCCCGGTCATTTTTGGGGCATACTGCTTTTAGTACCCCGGTCTTGCAGGTTTTGCAGGCCAGGGAACTAATAGCAATATGCGCCTCGTGGCGGGGGCATTACTGAGTCAAGTAATGTCCCGGGGCCTTCGTTAACTATAACTATAACTATGGGCCCCGGGGCATGCCCCCGCCGCTCGGAGCATATTGCTTAATGCACTCTTACTCTTACAGAGAAAGGCAAGTACACTGCCATTTAAATACCTCTTGCTGAGTGTCACCTAATTTATCACGGGTCTCGCAATCCATTTCTATCCCTTATTGTAGCCTGACAGAGTAAGGCGCAGCCCACACATGGCTCTTGGATGCAGCCTTTGGCTAACCTGACTTGTCAGCCTTTGGCCTGTCTCTTGTTGTAATTACGGTTCTATGTTCTTACATCCCCAGGTATTTTTTCATGGAGTTTTTTGCCAAAAATGTTCAGCTGAAAAAACTATATTTGGTGGGGTTTTCCCGCCCAAGGTACCCCTTCGCTATTATCTAGAACCTATTCCACAAAACCCCATATGCCTTATATCCCCCCTCCATATTTTTCAATTCATTTTTCTTTCAGCTGCAAATTTTCAGGAAAACACTCAGCGAAAAAATAGCTGGCGATGTAACAACGTTATACCGTAATTACTATGCATTGTGAAGGCAATGTGTGCTATATTTCAGACTAAACTCTACTGCAAAGCCCAGTTAGGTGCAGCAATGCTTTACTGGTTGGTTACACAGCACTAGGATCCTGCATGTGAGAAACCAGAGGCGTTTCTCCCAGGTTATTCCTGGGGATACTTTGTTCAGATGGGCAGAGGAGGGCCATCGCTCTTGGATCCTAACCCTGGGGGCGGACGAGTGAGGGGGGATCACCTGGGCAGGGGGTCCTTGGGACTATGGGAGACACGCGCTCGGGTGAGACATGGTCTTCCTTCTGTTCCGATACACCCCTACCCGACATCCCTTCCATTCGCATGGAATATTGTAAACCGAGTCCCATCATACCCCAGTACTTTTCTGTAACGAAAAGGCAAAACGATCCGGGAAAACAAAGACCATCCCTAAATTCCAACATGAGTTTTACCCCTCTTTCCTCAAAACCCACTTTTCAACAACCCTATATTCAAACCACTTTTCCTAATAAAAATCCACAACATCTTTATCCTTTTTTTGTAGAACACCACAATTCCCATAATCCCATTCCCCTAATGAAATATACAAGTCTCCATGTTGTCCTGATAATGAGGTCAGGCAGAGTCAGGCAGGGAGGGACAACTACTCACACTTGACTCCAATCAACTCTAGCTGGGAGTATAAAAGTAGCAGACAGAAATAGCATTTTGAGCGAGCTGGGGATGCTGGAAGGTGCAGAGAAGCCAGAGGAAGACCAAGTGAGCTGCAGAGACCCTGGGAGACCTGGAGGAGGAGGAACCGCCCAGACACTGGACCTTTGAACACAGGGGAGGCCGCAGTGTGGAGAGGGATCCGTACCTCCAGGAGGCAACACCAGGGGCAGCTGGGGTCTCCTGGTGGTGCAGCACAAGAGCTCCTCCTCAGGGCCAGGCAGGCGAGGCCAGGTGTCTGAGGGGCAGGTGGTGAGCCCTTGACCTCAATACACATCCCCATTAAAACTTCTGCAGCTCCCAAAGCCATGCAATGCCTTTTTGGGAGCTTTGAAGTGGGAGCAAAATACACCACAGTGAATTCTGGGACTGGAAGTTCAAAACTGATTCTTTGTGAAAACTGAGAGGGGTCTGAGCCTGGCTGAGGGAGACCTTTGTGTAAATAATTAAGGAGGGGTCCGAACCCGATGGAGGGAGAACCCTAAGAACTTTTGAGGAGAAGTCGGCAACACAGAGAGGACCCGGAAAGCAAGAGTGCATAAAAAAGAAGCCTTGCAAGACCGGAGAAGAACGCGAAGCCAAGATGCCGATTCAGAGCGAGAGAGAGGCTGTGTCATGGCGAGGGAGACATATCTCTAGGCAGCCAGTGAGTTGAGAGAAATTGTGCAACAAAGGTTGCCAGAGATGAGTGTCACTGATGAAAGATTGTTGACACTGCGAGTGAGTTGATCTAGATAGCAGTGGAACATTGGGGAAGACAGGATGAAAGGCCCCCTTTTGTACATGATAGCAGATTGGTCTGGCACCATGTGGGTGTCTAGTCGAAAGATCTATGCCAGGAAGGTATACTGCAAATAGAACTTTTGAGATTGGATAGAAAGATCAAAGTGGTCCTGCGAGGCTCTAGGAAAACTCCCAAGCACAATCGAAAGTCTTCGATCCCAAGAAATACCCAAGAGAATGAAAGATAGGCTTGCGCCCGGTCGAGGGGAGCCTGCAACAGTGACAAACATATAGAATTGAAGTCAAAGGACGTCAAGATAAGTGAAAGGAAGGTCTGAGCCCGAACAAGCTGGCCTATGGTGTCTTTGAAAGCGAGAGGAGTCCGAGCACGGCTGAGGGAGACCCTGGGGTGGATGATTCACCTGATATTTGCTACAAGCGAAAGGAAGACAACTTTAAGTTGTTAGACTTTTTTGTTGAACAAGACTTTAATTGAGTGAGAGACTATTTGTGCTGTTAGGAGACTCCTGCTGCGCTTTAGAGACTGCCTTCTCGTGCTAAGAGAGCCAGAGTGTGCTATAGAGACCGTCTGCTCTACCTTACCCTGTGCTGAATACGTGGGGAAGGGAACTTTATTGCTGTACCATTCTGACATATTATTTTGAACACTGTTCCTTTTTGCATTTCACATCTCTTTCACATTTTGTTGTATTAGCGTAAGGGCTGGTAATAGGTTTTTGTTATCATAGGCCATTTTTGTTTTGACAAGACACGACTAGGACTGCGTTATTATTATTTGATGGTCGTTGCTTGCTCCCATCTTTAGACTTAGGATTAGATAGGCGTTTATCATACCCTTTTTAAGTCAATAAACACCCTTGTACTGTGATCATTTGTGTCTGTCTTCTTACTGTTGACACCATGGTTTCCTTACATGCACCTCTAGCAATTAACCGTTACAAATACTAAATAACTTAACTTAAAAGTGTTTTCAAAAGCTCCATGCCTGTCTTGTTCTGGGTGTCCTCTGACTCGGAATCACCAAGAAACATACTTCACATGCACGTATAATGTTCATGACTGCTAGTGGTCCAATGCACCGAGATTATATTTTCCCATAACAGCCTGGTAAATGCACCTTTTTTGGAACTGATTTATATTCTATCGAGAGCCACGTATTCGGTTGCAGGTCATTGCGTGGGATCAGCAAACATTTTGCAATTATCTTGAACAGTAGTTACATTTGTATGTGCCTGGCATTGCATCTATTCTGGGTTGTATTATACTTCCTTTCTCAGGAGTCGAACGAGTTGCCCTAAGTCGAGCCAGGCAACTTCGATGAGGTGTTTGAAAATAGAAGAATCAAGATGTCTAAGAAGCTGGAGAAGCCATCATCCAACCAACTTTAGTCGCAGGCAACAGATCCTTAAGGTTACATCGGTGAGCCTTTTACAGACATTGCAAGTATTATGCCAATGTGTCCTTTGTGTGTTCCGTCTGCCTCTCTGACTGAGACATACATCCTGATCACAGTTGTAACCCTATTTTCAATCTCCTAGAATTTGCCAGGTGACCTGTGTGGTGAGGTGCCTCTGTTACACCATGCAAAGCAGAACCTTGAGAAATCTGCCTTTCATATTCCCCGTCACAGGAGTGGATCCGCGGATCTGGAGGAGGGAGGAAAGCCACCAGGTGACGGTAGAGGAAAAGGGATGCCAACGATCAGTGCTCGCTGCAAGACAGAGAAGGTGATCATATACCGGAGAACTGCAAGACAGACAGAAAGTGCATCCAACAAAATCACTGGAGATCCACACAGGGATACACGGCAGGATGTCTGACACGGAAACCTTAAGCAGTGGGCATGGGTGATGCCTGTGGAGGAGAAAGGTGTCAGGCACCACCAAAAGGATTGGTTGGCCGCACGATGCAGGAAAGTCAGGGTGAGAGGGGACCACTAGGGAGCACCAATCGAAGCGGAAATTTCTGGGTGAGACACAGGACTGGCAAAGTGCTGAGAGGATTGGAGAACCCATAAAATGAGGAGGAGGACTTTGAGAGAAGGCCAAGGAAGCAAGCAGGAATGGCCACTGAAGAAAAAGTGCTGTGAGAAAGGAAGATGCCTCGCATAGGCGCCCGGGAACTTGTGGTGACCATTTCCGAGTGTGCAATAGAATATCTAAAGCACTGTGAGAAAGCGAGAAACCTTGCACTGAACATTGAATCTCAATTTCAGAGCATGCAACAGCAGAAGTAAAAGACTGAGCAAGTGAGAGAAACCCTGGAATCCAGAGCAAAGGTGACCAGGTTTGCAACAGCCAACACTGAACATTGTCTGAGAGCGAGAGAAACCCTGGACTCTACAGTGAAGGTTACCAAGCTTGCAACAGCCAACACTGAACATTGTCTGCGAGCGAGAGAAACCCTGAACTCTGCAGTGAAGGTTACCAAGCTTGCAACAGCCAACACTGAACATTGGGTGAGAGCGAGAGACACTCTGGAGTGAAGGTTACCAAGCTTGCAACAGCCATCACTGAACATTGTTTGGGAGCGAGAGAAACCCTGGACTCTACAGTGAAGGTTACCAAGCTTGCAACAGCCAACACTGAACATTGTCTGCGAGCGAGAGAAACCCTGAACTCTGCAGTGAAGGTTACCAAGCTTGCAACAGCCAACACTGAACATTGGGTGAGAGCGAGAGACACTCTGGAGTGAAGGTTACCAAGCTTGCAACAGCCATCACTGAACATTGTTTGGGAGCGAGAGAAACCCTGGACTCTACAGTGAAGGTTACCAAGCTTGCAAAAGCCAACAATGAACATTGTCTGAGAGTGAGAGAAACCCTGGACTCTACAGTGAAGGTTACCAAGCTTGCAACAGCCAACACTGAACATTGTCTGCGAGCGAGAGAAACCCTGAACTCTGCAGTGAAGGTTACCAAGCTTGCAACAGCCAACACTGAACATTGGGTGAGAGCGAGAGACACTCTGGAGTGAAGGTTACCAAGCTTGCAACAGCCATCACTGAACATTGTTTGGGAGCGAGAGAAACCCTGGACTCTACAGTGAAGGTTACCAAGCTTGCAAAAGCCAACAATGAACATTGTCTGAGAGTGAGAGAAACCCTGGACTCTACAGTGAAGGTTACCAAGCTTGCAACAGCCAACACTGAACACTGTGTGAGAGCGAGAGAAACCCTGGACTCTGCAGTGAAGGTTACCAAGCAGGCAACAGTCAACACAAATCATTGTGTGAGAGCCGGAGAAACCCTGCACTCTGCAGTGAAGGTTACCAAGCTTGCACTAGCCAACACTGAATATTGTGTGAGAGCGAGAGAAACCCCAGAATCCAGAGCAAAGGTGACCAGGCTTGCAACAGCCAACACAGAACATTGTGTGAGAGCGAGAGAAACCCTGGACTCTGCAGTGCATGTTACCAAGCTTGCAACAGCCAACACTGAACATTGGATGAGAGCGAGAGAAACCCTGGAATCTGGAGGGAAGGTTACCAAGCTTGCAACAGCCAACACTGAACATTGTGTGAGAGTGAAAGACACTCTGGAGTGAAGGTTACCAAGCTTGCAACAGCCATCACTGAACATTGTCTGAGAGCGAGAGAAACCCTGGACTCTACGGTGAAGGTCACCAAGCTTGCAACAGCCAACACTGAACATTGTGTGAGAGCGAGAGAAATCCTGGACTCTGCAGTGAAGGTTACCAAGCATGCAACAGCCAACACGAACATTGTGAGAGAGCCGGAGAAACCCTGGACTCTGCAGTGAAGGTTACCAAGCTTGCAACAGCCAACACTGAACATTGTGTGAGAGCGTGAGAAGCCCTGGACTCTGCAGTGAAGGTTACCAATCTTGCAATACCCAACACTGAACATTGTGTGAGAGCGAGAGAAACCCTGGAATCCAAAGAGCCTCATCTTGATGGCCTTCCCCAATGCTGCATGAGAGTCAATCATCCTGATCTGGGCTGGGAGGGTATTCCAGAAGGTCGCAGCCATAGTTGGGATGCTAGTGCCACCTGCACACACTCTGCGTGTAGGAGGAACAGTGATGCGTGTGCAATGGTACACAAAATGAGCCGCACCCATATGGAGAGCTTGTAGATACTCCATCTTAATGAGCATAGGAAACTTAAGGCCTCTTGTAAGCGTTGGAAGCACCTTCCTCCTTGCTACACACAGTTGGGTCAGATTGTAAAAGAGGGTGAGGCTCCAGAGTAAAGTTGTCCTTTGGACTTGGTGTAGCATCAGCTGCCTCCGCAAATATAGACGGGGGGACCACGTGATACATTCAAATGCACCAATCAAAACATCAAACTCCTCCTAACTGCCTCCACATTTTGAAAACAACTACAGATTCTGGGATACAATAAGACGTGGCATGACAATGACAAGGGTGCATAGAGTAGGCTGCCAATCACCACAGCCAGAAGCAATGAGATGCTCCTCTCAAGCAAGTGAGATATATGTGGCTGGTCTGGAAATAAAGTGCTGGTAACAACATATACCTGCACCTTTCCGGACCGGCCAACTCCAAGTATCTGCCAGTAGGGGCTCCGATCTACCGGCAGGCCTGACCTGCCGGTAGCTCAGGCCCCTACTGGCAGATACTTGCCTGAATCAAAGGCACTGTTACTAACGGTGCCTGTAATGCAGGCAATCCCATCCCATGGAGTCCTATGGGACTCCATGGAAGGAGGAGTTACCGGCGTCTCTGCCACCCGTAATATCTGGCAATACCAGGATATCGGGCAGCGGAGACGGTACGGTAGTTTCCGGTATACCACCAGAATTACCGGTGGTATACCAGGAAACTCATAATGAGCCCAAAGTGTATAACATACAGCTGCCAGAGTGCACCCTGCAAAGCGCTTTCAATGTCCCACTGAAAATAACTGCTCTCTGCTGGGCAGGGGTTCAATATGGCTGCTGTTCTCACGTAACCAACAGATCTACATTTCTCAGAGACCTAGAGCTGAGGGCTTTGATCGCTGCAAGGATATGCTGTTCTAGACTCAAACACCTCTCACCAGCAAAGAAGGGCCTACCCAAGTGCCCAAAAATGCATTCATTTGCATAATCTCCTACCAAGATGCTCGTTTCTGCAAATATCTTCCGCTATTCTGAGAGATTGCCTCCAGCCCCACCCCCTCGATATAATATAGCACAACATGCCGTTGCCCTCATACTCAAAATGTGTCTAACCATCATGTTGTTTCCTTACAGTTTGGATTCCCCTGGCCCCCACCTCCACTCCCTGGAGAAAGCAGGAGTGCCCAGTGTTTTACATGAAATGAAGCACGCTGCGGCTTGGCGCTCATGACATGGGACTCCACCGGACTACCTTACAGTATTTCTTCCACCTCCATGGGGCTTACTGGGACTCCAATCCCCGGTCAATTTTATGAGATGTCTCCAAACTGTCTACTAATACTCAAAGATATACACAGGTGTCGTCATTCTATTGCCCAACTCTTTCCAGTACCATTCAGGGGATTTAGCTGCTTAAATAATTTGCATCTCGTACCTTGCTGCCCATGTTCTTTTAAGTGTCAAACAATGTAAAATATCAGACATCCCCATTTGCTGTAATATACCCATCATAGTCAGGGCGAGGGTAATTCGTTTTGACATCCCAGGTGAAATAACCTTTCACCCCCCTCCCTCTCGCCCCCACATACAGAAGCAAAGGGAGCACATGAACCCCTTGTTGGCGACTCCCCAGATAACCACTGAGTATTTCCTTGCCTTAAGTGGCTGTGTATATAGCTGCAGCCTAAAGCATTTTGTGCATAGTAGACAATTGTTCGTCGCCACTCTGGGATATCCTTGCCACCTCTTTCTGCCCTGGAAATTCTCTAGACATTTGGGAAAGAGATGGCAAATGGCTCAAGCACACGCCATCCTTTTCGAGGACTGAGCAGGATTCTGGAGTGTCAGGTCTCCCCATTCACAGGCAAGTCTCTCCCCCTCCTGAGAAATTTTCCCCTTCATCACTAGCTAGTTCATGGCTCTGCTCTGAGCAATTGGTTCAACTCAGGGCGATTTCGCTCCTTTGTGGCTGTCACATGGGCACGTTTTTTCTTCCGTCCCTTTTGCTTCAGTTGGCCAATGAGTCACTAACTATACTGAGTCCTTTCAGGCGGTCCTACAGATAAGGAATTTATCAGTCATTTGTACTCCCTAAAAATAGGCAAATGCTCCATCCCAAACTAGGAAACAGACAGATAAGAGCATGTTCCCAGCTTTTACCCGCACAGTTCCATGGATATAACTAAGATGCTTGGGGTCTTAACCAGGATCTTAGGGTGCTTAGGTTAGAAATATTAATCACGCTTAGAAAGTGTAGCTTCAGAGCTCTGCACCATATATGCTACCGCAGCCTATATTATTTTAAACTTTAGTATATATTTGCAAAGCTCAATGCGCTAGTATCCAATAATCAATAAGGACTATAGTTGTTGCGTCTAAAAACAATTTAGTATATCTTGTACACCAAAAATGTGTTATCCAAAATTAAAATAACTTTGTGTTACTCAGTACATACTAGTTCCTTCAATGGTCCTAAACACTTGTAACCATTGCCAAACATTGCCAACTCTTGCCAACACGTGTTTCGACGAATCTGGTCTTTCTCAAGGCAAACTGTCCCAAAGCCAAGTTTTTAAAGTATCCCAAATATTTGATAGTGTCCCAAACACTTGATATTTTAAGCCTGAGTCATCAACGCTTGACTGACTTTGTCAGTCGACCAGAAATCATAACATATGTATCCAATGAAACGCAGTCATTATTTCGAGGTACAGCCATGGAAGCTAAGTATGCACCCTCTTTGGACAATTTATTCATGGGCTATTTTGAGCATATGTACATTTTCAATGTGAATGAATTTCAGGGAGAAGGTTGGCTTTGGAAACAATACATAGACAATATATTGTTAGTGTGGAATGGAACTGTGGAGAGATTTAGCAAATGTATTGAATACCTGAATGATAACATTTTTGGTGTCAAATTCATTGGATATGTAGACGAAAGATCTATAGATTCCCTTGATTTAACAATAGATGTGTCAAAAGGACGATTGGCAATCAGAACCTACAGTAAACCGACTGAAGTAAATTCTACATTATTTGCCATTAGCTGCCATAAAAGATCAAGCATTACTAATATTCCTGAAGGTGAATTCTATAAAGCCAAAAGGAACTGCAGCATGGCAGATAAATGAACATGAATGTGATTTGCTTACTAGAGGATTTGTGGCTAGGGGGTAGTCAAAGGCTGTGTACGTAAGGCCTGAGATGAGGCGCAAGGTTTTTGAGAGACGATACAATTAAATCGAAAGGCAAAAATAGGGCCTCACAGGAAGCAGGGGTGACATTTGTGACTAGGTATTCACATGAGAGTGATTGTATGTATCAGATGGTATTAAAGAATTGCCATGTATTATTGTTGGATAAAGATATGAGTGAATACATAGGGATGACCATTAAGAATAGATTATGTCCTTCAATTTTGAAACCAACTTTAGAAATGGAAAGTGGCAGTGAATGGCTAAAATCTATGCTGAGAGGGTTTCACAAATGTGGCGCATGCAGTGTATGTAGATATGTATTGTCTAATATAACCACATTTACATGCCATGGAGGAATTGCAACAGAGATAAGAGACTTTATCAATTGCAGAATTAAATGTACAGTTAATGCGATTCTATGTATTTGCAACAAGGTATGTGTCAGTAGTACCATTCGTGAACTTAACGTAACAATTAGAGAGCATCTATCCAGCATGGGGAGTCAAGATCCCAAACTGCTGTTATCAGAACAATGGCAGCAACAACACCAGATGGATAATAAGGCGGATATCAAGTTTGTTGGGATTCAGAACATTTCAAGTGCCAAGAGAGGTGTAGACCTGGAGCAACGCTTAAGACAATTCGAATCCAAGACAATATGTAGTTTATGCTGTACAACCTTGGGACTCAATAAGGAACACAAAATGCATGTGTTCTTGTAACTGTAATATGTCTGGTGTGTATTAAGCTATTGCTATCAAGGAATTGTTCAAGTTTATTCTATTACTTTTCTATTTTTCTTGTTTTCAGAGACAGCCTATTTCTAATGACTATTGTAATGATTATGGTTTTTTGCAAACTGATATTTTACAGCCTATTTTCATAGCCTATTCCACTGCCATTTATCCATGGACTGGGAGGTAATGAATTCTGCTGTAAGGATGAGACTTTAGATGAAGCCACTTTGAGAAAGATATAGGAAATGGTGTGTAATTCATTTGAAATCCAAACAATTCAGATATTGCCATAAGAATATTTGACAATGAGAGCGTTTTTGAGTTGGAAACTATGCAAATATTTATGATTTTCAATATAATGGAACAGGCCACCCTTTTTTTATATGCAAGTGTAGTAATAGAACCCTGCTTACTGTAATGGGTATGAGACCTATTTATATGTGCCTAAGAGTGGGGCATCATTAAATCAAATGTGGGGTACACATCATGATCCAATGAAAAGTGGGTTAAGAGGACAGCTCTCTGAATAATAGTGTCCAAACAAATATGAGCTAGATCAATGGTGACATTAGATGCCTTTATATGTGATTATTGTTCGGCGCCAGTCCACCCTTGTCGTTAGAACAAGTTAACAGAGGTGATAGTCAGATTTACCTTCACGATATGGCTCTCAGCTGTAATAACTGGAATAAGGATCCAGGGAGAGGAGGCTCTAACAATATTATTACTCAGGACATCATTTCTGGAGTGCTGAATGAGCGAGCATTGGACAGTTAAGCGAGTGCTGTCTCTTTAAATCACGCTGGATTGAAGCATATATATGTTTTCTAAAGAGATAGCTCCAAGATGTAGCAACATGAGTGAGGATCTCTGCCAGAGAGCTCAAGTATTGTTTTTAATATTAGAGGATTGGTAAATAGGAGAAAAGATTGGTGAAGTAAATATAGTGCTGCTTCTTTAAATTACGCTGGGATCATGTGATCGCTTCATTTACAGGCAGAGACTCACGTGACATGTGACTCTCCTATTTAAATGGTTGCCAAAATGGTGCCCATGAGAATTTTTTGTGGACTCTGGAAGGAGGGAGGGCCTTGGAATGAGAAAGGGAACCCGTTAGCTGCGAATCGTGTAATAATGGTGTAGCTTTACATTCTGTGAGAGGCAATAGACATATTATTACTCTCAACCATTATAGGTCAACATATTTCAGAATTGGACTGGGAGCCTGAACCTGTATATATGACAATGAGATAAATATCAGCTTAACTGGTCAAGGTTGAGAGTAATCTTATCACACTGAATACTAAACAATATATGAATATTTTACACTGATAGCATTTAGGATTCAATTGTTTATTTTACCATTATATTAGATTCTCTATTAATGTGAAAGCATCTGTTCTGCATCATCAATGGATTAAAAGTCCCAAATTAAAAATATAGGTTTTTCTACACAGGATAGTTGATGTACAACATTTATAGGTGAGTTTATAAGGAAGTGTACGTTAGAGTGATATGCACAGCAGATTAATTGGGTGTTGACCACATCAATGTTAAGGGTATAGCTCATATTAATTGTGTGTGTGGAACAACGGTCTGAATGGAGATGATAAACCAAATGACAAAAATTCAAATGAATGAACCAAATGTTCACTTCTGTTTAACACGTATAGTAAGAACGTCCTGGAATTAGGTATTTAGACTATTTCAATGTAGGTCATCACTTTGATTAGGTTATTAGTGGAACATGAATTATTTTCAATTGAGTGGTCTAAACTCTTATTTGTGCAAAGTATACAACTTTCAACACTTGTGGAAATTTCAGTTAGATGCCCAAATCGTAGGCACATTATTGAAATGCATTTAATAGAATAAGGGTTACAGCTAGAGATGTGTTGAGCCTCTCAGAATATTTGTATGTATACAATTAATGAGAAAAAGGAGGTTGTGTTAATTGTTCTAATCATAATTTAGAATGCTTGCAAGCATTGTATACGATGCTGATGGCGTATCATGTTAGGATAAGGAAGCATGCTGCAGTGATAACACATTGTCAAACGACAAACCTAGATTGGCTAATAATTGATTCTCTTTCTTTTTCTTTCCCTTTTTTGTTTCATATTCTTGCTTTATATTCTTGATGATTATGTTTATGTGTCTGTCTAATTTATTTATTAACTAGAATGTTATGAATGTGAATTGACTGTGCGATCTCATAATGTGCTACGACAAATTCACTGCTCTCTGTAATGCATTCTCTCTGCCTCAAAATACTGACTGGGTGTCATTGGATACATATGTTATGTTTTCTGGGCGACTGACAAAGTCAGTCAGGCATTGATGACGTAGGCTTAAAATATCAAGTGTTTGGGACATTATCAAATATTTGGGATACTGTTAAAACTTTGCTTTGTGAAAGTTTGCCTTGAGAAAGACCAGATTGGGCGAAACACGTGTTGGCAAGAGTTGGCAATGTTTCGAAAATATTACAAGTGTTTAGGACCACTGAAGGAACTAGTATGTACTAACACTTAAAGATATTTTCATTTTGGATAAGACATCTTTGGTGTTCAAGATATAATAAATGTCTTTAGATGCAACGACTAAAGTCATTATTGAATATTGGATACGAGCGCATTGAGCTTTGCACATATGTATTAAAGTTCCATGGATATGTTTGTACCAGTATAGAGTGCCACAGGAAGAAACTCTGTTATTTCTGCCTCATTTGAAGAGGATAAAAAGGAGTCTTTTAATGTGCATTAATAACTAGGTGCAAAGAAATATTTATTATGAAAACATTTCTGGTTCACAGTTAAAATAATTGTGCTCCCTTATTAAATAATCCCATTGCGAATGGGACTTACTTTTTTTTTACTCTGTAAATATAATTTTACTCCAAACAACTTTTTTACTCCCTAAATATAGTTTTACTCCAAACTTTAAAAAAAAATTAAGTACAATAGTCCAACTTCCAAACCTTATCTGGAGCACTGCTTGAAGGGACTTGGGACAGAAATGATACTGGGAGCCAATAGAAAGAAAGCCTCCTTATGTGATGCCACTCTCTGCCCTCTATAGTTCCTCGTGCTCCTCAAGGCGCTGGACATATATCCCTTGCTGGAGACCTCTGCTGATTTGTTCCTTGTCCATTTGTTTCAAGCATGAGACAAAGCATACTTGGAGTTTCCATATTTCCACTTTGCCTCTCCAAATACCAAGTTACCACTCATCATTTGTTATTTATGTATTTATTTAAGAAACAGTATTTACCAATTAAACCAACCAGCAAGTGACAGTTGTGAGGGATTCTTTCTCCATTTTTGGATGGCTCCAGCGAAGTCCATTGTGTCAGCGAGGAGGGAGATGATTGTTAAGTGTCACCTGTGTCGAAGTCAGGAGGTTGAAGAGGACTAGGCAACACGAGTCCCCTGTCTCAGTGATGTGCATGGCCCACCACTTTGACAAATGAATTCTCCGTGCTGCCTTTGGGGCAGAATCCAGATTGGTAATTGCAGGCAGGCGAAGAACGATGGTCTGGAGGGTTGCCCAGACCAATGCCAGAGGTTACGATTCATTCTAAACCATCCTGCCATCACCCCTTTTGTTTTGTTGTAGTCACCCCGAGTGGCACAGTTATGCCCAGATGTGGGTCCCATGCCTGCTGGGTCTATAGACCCAAGCTACTCCTCACTAATGAGGCCCAACAAGGCTGAAACGGTTTTGGGGATGCTTGTGGTCTCGTGCAGAATGGATGTGGCCAAGCAGTTTGTGCAGTTTGGAGTGGGACCAAGCCTGATTTGTATATGATCTTTCCCCTTCTGTAATGGCTTGGCAGGCAAAGAACAATGGTTTGGAGGGTTGCTCAGAGCAATGCCAGAGGTTACGATTCATTCTAAACCTTCCAGCTATCACACCTTTTTTTGCTGAATTTGGGGCAGAAGCCAGATTGGTAATCGCAGGCAGGCAACGAACAATGGTCTGGAGGGTTGCCCAGACCCATGCCAGAGGTAACGATTCATTCTAAACCTTCCAGCTAGCACACCTTCTTTTGCTGTAGTCACCCCGAGTGGGACAGGTATGCCCAGATGTGGGTCCCATGCCTGCTGGGCCTATAGACCCAAGCTACTCCTCACTAACGAGGCCCAAAAAGGCTGAAACATATTAGGGGATGCTTGTGGTTTCGTGCAGAATGGATGTGACTAAGCAGTTTGTGCTGGACTGCCCCTTTTGGGGTGGCACCAAGCCTGATTTATATATGATCTTTCCCCGTTTGTAATGGCTTGGCAGGAAAAGAACGATGATCTGGAGGGTTGCCCAGAGCAATGCCAGAGGTTAAGATTAATGCTAAACCTTCCAGCCGTCACCTCTTTTGTTTTTCTGATTCCAGATCCCTAGATACTTAGAAATGGGGAGTTTGCTTTTTAACCTAGGGCGGGGCATGGGCAGAGTTTATAGTACTTATACGACCTGCAAGGCCACAGAAATCTCAGAGTTTTTGATTTTCAGATTTAGGCAGGCCTGAGGCTTGTCGCTTGGCGCGCGTTTACTCCTGGGTGCAGAAGACCTATCAGTTAATGGTAGGCTTCCTGAGGGCCTCTGCAGAGTTACGAGGTGACCCAAAGCAGAGTAGGGTGCCTACCATTTCTAAGAAAGGTGGCTGGGATTAGGTATCCTGGGCCCAAAGCCAGACGACGCTGACTTCAGGAAGACTGCAGCATTGCTCCAGAATCTAGAGGAAGGGGAAGTCAGAAACACTTAACAATTGCAGAGTTGACCTTGTACTGGGCCATTGCTTGTCACTGAGGTGACCTTTGACCTGAGCAGGAAGGGAAACCTCTCTCCCGGAAGAAATCAAAAACCTCTGTTCCCAAAAGTGAAGACTTTCTCCTAGAAGTAATTAAAATGACGGTGCAATAATAAGCTATTTATGAAATTGCACTGCTAATTATTAATTTATCACCTGGTGGTTAAATTATAATAATAAAACCTATGGACTACAATTTCGACTGGGATCAAGGTGTTGCGTAATTATTGCAAGATTAAGCACCAGGGTATCACATCTAAAAGCTGGGTTAACAGAGAGAGTCCCGTGGGATCTAAAGAGAAGCAGAGCCCGAGAGCCCTGCAGAGCGCTTCTATGCTACAACCTTAGTGTCAAGGCACTGCTCTGGACCTGTCTGGATCACACAGGCAGTCAGAGCTTTGAAACCTCTGCAGCAAGCGCCCACATAAACTGGCTCCAACAGCGAGCCACGGTTGCCAGTGAACACAGAAACACAAGTAAACAGGCACACTCATACCGGCACTGGCGGGTCTTTCCTCCACACTCAGCTCGGAAGTTGCAGCGCTCAGCAAAGTCTGAACCGGGGTTTCCCCTTTCGCTAAAAAAAAGTGTAATGTTTCTGTCAAACGTGCACTTCTTTCAGTTAGTATCACGTCTTTGCTATACACGCTGCTCTTTGACTACTGTCTCATGTGCACTGCAATTGATGGCTGTCTCGTATATAGTGCTGCTTGATTGCTGCCTCATATTGCTTGTCAGACACAACCTTCAAGCAACCCTGGGCTCAGCCTCCATCTCACCATGTCAGCAGCAAGTCGTCTAGGGGACCTAAATGGTACACCAGAGGTTCCCTCCTGTCTGGCTACCCCAGGTGCCCTCATCATAACTCACTCAGAAACAGTCCGGCACCCTGAGGGATCTCCCCGACAGCACTAATAAACACTTCAGATGTCACACCTTGCCTCTCACTCTCCTTCCAATAACTTCCCCTGCCCCATTTACAGGGCCTATCACCACGAGGCTGCCAAATTGGCAGAGGTTGCTGTGGCGAGAGAGTCTCGCGAGACCCCGTGATCAAGTCGGTCTAGCGAGACTCAGCGTGTGAAGTGCGCCAGGGGAACGAGAGCACGCGCATACGAGAAAGGAGCTCAGCCAGAGCAGCAGGGCCTGCCAGGGGTCCTTAGAAGAGACTTTTGCAGGACTCATCAAATTTATTTATTTATTTATTCATTTATTCCTACACAGGAGGAAAATTGCTCTTTTGATCACAAAAGAATATACAATAGATAAGAAATCAGATTTTACGGGAAGCAGTGAGCTTCTTACAATGGGGTGAGTTTGAGGTAGATTCTGACCAGGTTGTGGAATGGAGTAAATGGAACAGTCACTGGGGAAAATACATAAGTGGACATACATAGATTAAGGACAACCAACATTGGACATTATTAAGTGCAGATTGGTGGTACAGCCAGCTGTGCTTGGGACATGACCATGATGGCTGAAGTGCTACAATGTAGGCAGAGGAAGTGAGAGACAGGGGCAAGTTAAAGGCGAGGGAACAATGTTAGCTAGCTGGCAGATAAGAGGTAGGAGGGCAACTCAGAGGCGAGGAGGTAGGCTTTTAGTTTGGTTTTGAACAAGTCCGTGTGGACTGTTTCTCGGATGTCTGGGGGAAGAGAATTCCATGCAAGTGGAGCATGAAGAGAGAAAGAGCAGAAGTGAGAGAAAGCACAGGGAGGGCGAGGAGCACAAGGGTAGTCGAGGAGGCAGAGCGGAGATTACGAGAAGGCTTACAGAGTTGGATAAAGGAGGATAGATGATGCAGAGGTTTCTAGCTGAAGAGTAGCAGAGAGTTTCAGGTGGGTACTCGATAGGCAGAGGAAGAGATGAGAGTGAGCTTTTGACTGGGAAGAAGAGTACCTTTGTTTTGGTAATGTTTAACATCAGAGAGTGTGAAGCCATCCAATATTTAATGGCAGAGAGACAGTTGGAAACGTTGATAAAGAGATCAGAGGAGAGTTCAGGAAAAGAGAAGAAGATTTGGGTGTCGTCCATGAAGAGTTGGTATGACAACTCAAAAGAGGAGTTTAGTGCCTCAAGAGCAGAAGGCTAGAGTGTAAAGGGGAGCGGAGCCAAGACAGAGCCTTGTGGAACACCAACAGTTAGAGGAGTGAATTGAGAGGTGTTGTTGTTCCAGGAGACAGAGAATTAGCGAGGTGTAAAGTAGGATTCAATCCAGGCAAGGGATTGATCGAGAATCCGAAGAAGATAGAGAGTTTTAAGGAGAACAGAGTGATTAACAGTGTCAAATGCAGCAGACAGGTTAAGGTGAATTAGGATAGAGGATAGGTTTGAGTGCTTAGCAGAGGTGATGAAGTTGGACCCATTCATGAGAGCAGTTTCCGTGGAGTTATCAGAGCTGAAACCTGCTTATCGGGGGTCTCGAACGATGGTAATGTCTAAGAAATTGGTAAGATGGTTGAACATACCCCTTTCAAGCACTTTAGAGTAGTGCAGAAGGAGAGACACAGGGCAAAAGTTACCTGGTAGGTTCGGGTCAGCCTCTTGCTTTTTTAGGAGTGGGATGACTGTGGCTGTTTTAAAGATGGAGAGAAAGCAAGCAGAGTCGAAGGAAAGGTTGAAGAGTTCAGTGAGGCGAGAGGCCACTAAAGGGGCAATATGCTTCACTAGCTGAGGACCAAGAAGGTCTGATGGGGCACAAGAGGAGTTAGCCTTCATCAAAAGAGAAATCACTTTGTCAGTATTAGTGTGTCTAAAGTGGGAGATGGAGGCAGAGGATGAAGGTAGAGTAGGCGGAGTGTAAAATGTAGGAAGAGAGAGTGTGAGGGAAGTCAGGAGAGAGTCTCTAATTTTGGACATTTTGCAGCATAGTATTCAGCTTGGTCATTAGCTGTGAGAGTGGAGTTGACAGTCTTGAGTGAGGAGTGAGTTTAGTGTGCCCTGTAGCCGGTGAGGATGGTTGGCGTCAGAGTCAATGTGGGTTAGATAGAATTCCCTTTTGTTGCTCTATCAAGAGTGTGCTTGAGAAAGTTCAGGGCAGAGAGGTAGAGTTGCAGGTCCTCATGCAAGTGGGTACACAACCATTTGCGCAGCAACCAACGCATGTCTGTGTGGAGAGAGCGTATGAATGGGGTGACCCATGGTTGTGGATGCTGAGACTTAGGTTTGAAAGTAAGCAGTGGGAAGTGATAGGAGAATGGAGATTGGAAGCTGGAGAAGGCAGTGTTGGTGGAAGAGGTATCGGGTGTGAAGGAGGAGAGTCAGAACTGTAGGTCAGTGAGAAAGGGGGGAATGGCATAATGTTTACATTTCCTTTTAGTAATCGGTGAAGCAAGTGGCAAGGAAAGATCAGAGGGTGGAATGGAGATGGTGGTGGAAACAACTGAATGATCAGATAGGGATGGTGTGACATTAGTATTAGTGGCTGAGAGAGAAATGGAGATGAAAAAGAGATCCAATGTGTTACCCCTGTGTGGGTAGGTAGGTTATAGATTGAGAGGAGATTTACCTAAGAGAATGAGGTGATGTTTAGTGAAAAGAAAACCAAGGAGTTGCCCAAGGTCATCAAAGAATGGTGCAGTGGTACCTGGAGGGCAATAGATGGAGATGATGTGAACCGAGTGAGGCACAGCAATAGTAGAGATGGTGAATTCAAAAGAGGTAGGAGAGACATAGCATTGGAGATTTGTGAGGCATTGAGGCTGGAAGAGAGTAGGTGTCTGACACCTCCACCTCTACCAGTCATTCGAGGAGAGTGAACGAAGGTTAGTTTGGAGCCATGTAGGGCTGCCAGAGTGTCGATGTCAGATGGAGATATCCAGGTTTCAGTGATAGCAAGAAGGTCTAGGGGAGGAGAGCTGGAGTCAAAGTAGTCAGTGATAAAGGAAGTTGTGTTGTATACAGACTGAGTATTCCAGATTGCAATGTTCCGTTGCTGAGGTAGGGAAGAGTAGGGAAGCTGAGTCTCAAAGGAAGAGAGGCGAGGTGGATAGGCGTTAGATGAGGTTTTGGTTAACTCATTGGCTTTGTTTGTTGGAAGGAGGTGGAAGAGAAATGGAGTAGAGGACGTTTCGAGTTGTGAGTTTTATATTGGGAATAGGAAAGGAGGACGTTGAAGCGTGACTGGAGAAAGCGTAGGGAGAGGTGAGTAGGAGGAGCAGCAGGAGGAGCAGGAGTTAATGCATTATAGGTTAGTAGCACAGTATGGAGAGACAGTACTGTAATTAGGAAGCTTGGGGTACTCACAGGCGCAACAGGAGAAAAGCAAAGGCTCATAGGCTAAGAGGCAAAGAGGCTGGTCATGGGCTGGTCTTCACCCTTCACTGTCCTGCCCTTAATTGGGACACCCCTGGCTGGACGCCTCATAGAGGTTTAGAAGGGATGGCACACGCTGTTGTCACCTGATCGCCTAGTACATCAGTGGTTAGGCTCTCTAATATTGTACCTGCTGTTGCGGGGATAAGGCGATTTCTTCCTGATTGGCGTTGCCAGAGGATCCTTTTGTGGCTTTCGGCTGGAGATGGGTTTGGTCCAAAACGACCACATGAAGTGATGTCATGGATCCAAGATGGCCGCTGGGAGTGATGTCACAGATCAAAGAAGGCCGCTGGGAGTGATGCTAGTGGCCAATCCAAGATGGCTGATGGCAGTCAAGTTCCAAATAAGATAGAGACTCCCTTTTAAGGCACTGCACTGCAAAGAACAGTGAAGCAACTGATCTTTGTAAATAGTTGTCCTTGCACAATAAACCGCAGTGCAGTCATCATTTGTACTACATAATTGGCAACAAGGACCTAGAAGATCCCCACACGATCATGAGGAAGAGCGCAATGCCACAACCTGCTTTTCTGTAGTCACCAGGTAGGTCTGCCATTCCATGGCCTCAATGTGAGCCTCTTTTCACCACTTACCTGGATGCCGTTGGGGCATAGACTACTCCCCTGCCAGGAAAAGAGCCATGCTGCTAAATGCCATGGGAGTGGATATGGAGAGAATTTTTGCAGGCCTAAATCCTGAATTGGTTAAAATGACGCCAATGATGTGTTCAAGGAAGCGATCAGGCGCATTGTGAAGAGATTGCCCGACAAAGAAAGCACTGTATTGCATTGGATCAAATTTTATAGTATGAGGCATGAGGATTTGGAGTCAGTCTATGATTATGTCACATGGATGAGAGAGCTAGCAGCTTTCTGCGACTTTAGCAATAACACAGAGAGCATGATCTGTGATATGCTGGTGGGTCACACCAACTCGAGGAAAGTACAAGATACGTTTATGGTGGAGAAGGAACTGGTGCTCGGCAAAGCAATCCAGATTGCCAGAACTGTGGAAGAGACCTCCAGCTGGCATAAGGAGTTGGCGGGAAGTACTCCAGGCCCTAAAGTACATGCCATACAGTACAGGGGGCACAGGGAGAAGCCAAAGTGGGATGGCAGGTCTGGTGAGGTCTGGTGGAAGAGAACCAGTGAAGTGCCACAAGTGCGCCAGCACCCGACATCTAGCTAATGATAGGGATCATCCGGCCAGAAGCAAGGAATGCTCCAACTGCAGGAGGTTCAGACATATTGCAGTTGCCTGCAAGTGGAGAGGGAAGAAGGTCACATCGGTGGAGACGAGTGGTGACGCAGGAAGTGACAAATCTACAGAGGACGACAAGCTGACCATCATCATGGTCAATAGTCCCACTGCAAGGAGAGAGGAGCCGCACTGTGAAATCAAAGTTGACGGAAATGGAACTAGGGTCATGACTGACTCTGGGACGGACTTAACCATTCTACTGCTCTGCACTTACAAAGAAATGGTAGGCAAGAACATAGTTGAGGTCTTGAAGAGTGAACACAGACCCACTGTGTTCGGTGGTGCATCTGTTTGTTTGTTGGGATACATCAACGGTACTGTGGAATTCAAAGAGAGGAAGACATGCACAGAGGTATACTTCGCTGAAGAAGATTCTGCAGTGTTAGGGTGGGATGACCAAACTAAATTTAACTTAATGCTCGACCCCAGCACAGAAGATCAAGTTCTCTCAGCGTCAGTGTTGAGAGACAACTTTCCACAGTTGTTTTCCAATGGTCTGGGCAGAATTAAAAACGTTGTGCACAAAATAAGACTATGCCAAAATGCCATGCCAGTCAGCATAAAGTTAGGCCGCTGCCAGCCACAGCAGGGCAAGTGCTACAGACCCGAATGGAGAAAATGGTCAAAGAAGGCACCAAAGAGACAGTAGAGTCATCAGAATGGCTGAGTCCAGTCATGCTGATAAAGATACAAGGTTTGAATGACCTGAGAGTGTGCATAGTCTTACACAGCTTGAACTTAGAAGTCATCACTGACAGTTTCCCACTTCCCAGCATCAATGAGCTCATATTGACATGAAAGAGGTGAAGTTCTTTTCTAAATTGGGCATGCGAGATGCATACCATCAGATTACAAGTCAAGACTGCTCACTGTGTTTATAACCCCATTTGGCACATTTCAATACACCAGAATGCCGTTTGGGTTGTCTTCGGCTGCATCAGCTTTCCAGCATACGATGGACTCATTATTAAAGAACATCAGAAACTTACCTTATTTTCAAGATTACATTCTGATTTATGCAGAAGATATAAAAACTCATGACAGCATTTTGAGGAAAGTGCTCCACAAACTACAAGACGATGGGGTAGGGTTGCGGTACGAGAAGTGCGTTATCAGAGCCAAGGAAGTGGAGTATCTAGGATATACCAAATCCAGAGACGGCATCAGTCCAAAGAAAAACGTACTGCAAGCCATAGTAAAGACTCTGGCACCAACCAATATGGAGGAATTGAAGTCCTTCTTGAGCCTAGCAGAATACAACACCAGGTTTGTGCCCAGGTTTTCAGAAGTGACAGCACCCCTGAGAAAACTGTTAAAGAAAAGGGTGGAATATGTGTGGCATTCAGCCCAGGAGACCTGCTCAAGGAAGTGAAAGAACGCATAAAAGAGGCACAATGTCTATGACCCTTCAATCCCCACTGAAAAACGTTCATCACGACAAACACCAGCATGTATGGACTAGGTGCGACACTCACCCAGAAGCAGGGCGAGGCTGAACATGTGGCAGCTTTTGCCTCAAAGGCATTGCCAGACATGGAAAAGAACTATCGAAAAACAAATGTTAGTGTGCACTTGGGCTGTTGAATACTTTCAGACATATGTGTGGAGCACCAAATTCACGCTCCTCATCGATCAGAAGCCGCTTATAAACATGATGAGCCCGAGTGGGATGAAAACATCCACTCCCAGATTAGCAAGCATAGCGGCCAAGCTGCAGGAATACACGTAGGACATCAGACACATAGCAGGATGGAAGAATGCACAGGCCTACTGCATGCAGAGACTGCCAGAATCAGGCAGACCTGAGAAGCAACATGTACATGGAAATGAGTGAGAACCATTGGAGAGAAGAGTCAGACAAAGATCAAGCGATACGAAAGATAACAGACTGGGTCAGGGGAGGGTGGCTCGATGAGAGGAATGTTCCAGATGGGCTTAGACCATTCTGGAAGTCAACAGATGAGACATACCAAGCGAATGACTTACTTTTGAGAGGAGATCAAGTCATACCACTGGGAATGAGGAAAATAATCCTGTGCAGAGCTCACTCGGGACAGCTTGGGAGCAGCATGACACAATGCTGTTTTAGGGATGCATATTGGTGGCCGTGTATGGATCACGACATCCGCATGATGACGAAGTGGTGTCATGAATGCTTAAATAGCGACAAGCGCCTGAAAGTATGAAAGGCTCCAATGATTCTGACAGAGGGAGCGTGGCACCATTGGGAGTAGACTTCATAGGCCTGTTAGAAGCCATAGGACTGGAGCACAGATATGGAATAGTGATGGTTGACTACTTGTCCAAATGGGTGGAAGCTGAATTTGTATCAGACATTGTCATAGCTACAGTTATTGAGGCACTCACTGCCGTGTTCCAAAGGGAAAGATTGACCAAACAGATTGTCACAGACATTGGGGTCCAGTTGGTATCCAGGGAAATTCCTGATGGGAAACAACATCAAGCAGATCAAAGGTCCCTATATCACCCCCAAGCCAATGGAATGGTCGAGAGGACCAACTAATTTATCAAAGGTACGTTGCAACTGACCAGGGCCTCAGGCATGGATCCGTACAACGGTTAAGGAGACCATTGCGGCCCACCGCCTCACTTCCAACGGGCCCACAAATGTGTCACTATTCCAAATGCTGCAGGGAAGAAGGGGGGCTTCCACACTAGTGCCTCTTTGGCTAAACAGAGTAAGGGAAGATGAGATAGTGGACATGGAAGAGTTTGTATGGAGAATCAAGAAGAGTAAGGCAACCATGAAGAGCAGAAGTGATGAAAGGAGAGCTGCCCAAAGAATAGAAGAGCAGGTGACGATATAGTCAAAATGTGCCTGGCCCCAGAAGGATCAAAGCACAGGTTCACGGTTCAGCAGACTAATTCAAGTGGTGCAGGAAGGATCGAATCACATATGCCCCCAAGATGGCAAACGATGGAACCTGGAAAGGGTTCCCATGTACCAAAGGACATCCAAGGGGTCGAGGGAACCCCGATTGAGAGAACCCAAGTGCAGGACGAGGAAGAGCACAGAGTCAGCATGGAAAGTGAGGACGAAAATCAACATGAGTGGAGTAGTGAGGAGGTAGGGTCGTTGGTCAGAGAGGTTCATGAGGGTCGCCCCCACTGAGAGAAGCCAAGACCAGCCAAGTATGAAGACTATGTGCTGGAAGGGGACAATGCTCTTCAGCAAAAGGAGGTATGTGGCAAAAGTCTCCCGAGACCTCGCAATCAAGGCGGTCTTGCGCAACTCAGTGAGTGAAGTGCGCCACAGGAACGAGAGCGCACACATATGAAAAATTAGCTCAGCTGGCGCAGCAGGGCCTACCGGCGCTCCTTAAAAGAGACTTTTGCAGGACCCATCAAATAGGATGGAGACTCCCTTTTAAGGCACTGCACAGAACTTCATGAACAGTGAAGCAACTGTTCTTGTATTGTATTGGATGTTTGTTCTTGTATTGTACTGGATTTTGTTATTTATATAGCGCTCTTTCCCCACTTGTGTGGCATCAATGCGCTTTTTCCTCGGTTGAACATCCTTGGTGACCGTAGTCGATGTGGTTAGAAATTCTACAGAGTTTAACTTAGGAGATGCATGTGTGCATGTTGCTGTTCTAGGACTTGGGTGGCTGGCAAGGCTCTACTAAGCAGCCCAAGAGGGGTCAGACACATGGGTGGGTGCTGTTGAGGGTTAGAGATGGATTTCTATTGTTGAAGAGTCTATGTGCGGCCAGCTATACTGGTTTCCTTTCGGGTGGTGGTCGCTCTATGATAGTGGCAGAGGTGTTGAGGTACGTCTGGTGTTTCAGTCTGGACGGCTATGTGTGCACTAGACTGGATGTGCTTGGCCATAACCGTATTCTATCGTGCATGGATGCTTGGCTGTGCCTGTGGCCTATGTCCACACTAGTGGTGTGAAGATGTACGTACCGTAGACTGCAAGGTTGCTCGGCTGGGGCAATATATTTTCAGATCTAGAATTGAGAGTCCTATACCAATGGAGCTAGCTTTCATACTGTAGCAGGTATCCACATATATTAAACAGTGCAGTAGGTTAAGGCATATGGTAAACAAAGACGGAGGCAGCGCCTACATCTGAGAATCCTGTACAGTGGGAAGAGAGGCGTAGGTATCGCAATGCAGCATGTTTAATCTTAAAGTAAACAAAGATGGAGGCTACACCTATATTTGGGAATCCTGTACAATGTGCAAGAATCCTAGGTCTCAAAATGCAGTAGGTCTCATCATATAATAAACAGGGAGGAGGAAACACCTAGATTTGAGAATCCTGCATGGTGGGCGTGGAGGATGGGGGTGCCTAGGCTTCACAGTGCGGTAGGCTTCAGCGTATACTACAGAAATGGATGTTTTGCTGTGCCTAGATTAGGGAATACCTTAGTAGTGGGAAGTTGCTAGTGTTGAGGGCTTCCTTGAGTGAGCAATGCAGGTTAAGAGTGGCAGTGAATTACTTACTGATGGGCGTGTGCTACCTCAGTTACTTATTTCATTGTTAGTCATCTCTCATGTGGGCCGGCGGGCACAGTGAGAATGTTGTGAGTGTTTCGAGAGTGCCAAAGCGAAAGCTGCTGGCTTACCTAGTGTGCTTATCCGTTGGGAGTGTTGTGGGTGGGTTGATGGTGGATCAGGTGTGCCACAACGAAAGCTGCTGGCGTACCTGGAGTACCAGTCGGCTGGGAGTGTTGCTGAGCAATATGTGGTGGTGTCAGGTGAAACTGCTGCGAGAGCTGCCGGCCCTTGAGATGTGATATATGCTGGGGCATTTATTGGTGGCGTATTCACAGGGAGCAGTGGATTAGGGGAGTATTGGGAAGAGCCAGGTTTTAAGGGCCTTCCTGGATTTAAGGTGGTTTTCCGTGTTGCGCATGTGTAGCGGTAGGAAATCCAGATGATTGGCCGTTGGACAGAGAGTGAGGAACCACCTAGTCTAATGGAGCTCTGGGGTGGGATCACTAGGTGAAATGCAATTCGAGATCAGAGGTTCCTGGAAGGTTGGCAAAGGACAAGTTTGTCTCGCACTAAGTCAGGGCCGGTGTTGTGTATTGCGCAATGGGTGATAGACATGGCTTTGAAGGTGATGCGTCGAGCAGTGGGGGGGCCAGTGGAGGACTCTCTGGGTAGGGCTAATGTGTTATCTGGCTGGCAGGTTAATGAGCAGGCGTGCTGCAGCATTTTGCATTCTTTGGAGTTTCCTTAGTTGGGTTGCAGGGGCTCCTAGGTAGAGGCAGTTTGCGTAGTCTAGGCGGGAAAGGATGATGGATTTGATGGCTGAGAAACGATGGGTGTAGGTGAGGTAGGTGAAAATCCTCCTGAGGATACATAAGTGGGAGAAACGGGTTTTAGATAAGCTGGTGGTGTGTGGGGTGAGGCATAAGTCTGAGTCAAATTTGCATCCAAGATTTTTAACCACGTTAGAAGGTGCAGATGCTTGTCCTAGTTATTTAGGCCATGGGATTGGTTGGGGGCTGGGTGATGTTTTCCCGCAGACTAGGATTTCAGTTTTCCCAGGGTTGAGGGTGAGGTAGTTGGTCGTCATCCAGTGATCAATGTCAGAGAGGCACAATGCCAGGTCTGGGCTGGCAGAGCCTTCCGAGTTTGGGATTTTGAGCATGATCTGGGTATCGTCTGCATAGTTGTAGCAGGTAAGGTTGTACGAGCGGATGATTGCGGGAATGGGTTGTATGTAGAAATTGAAGATTAGCGGTGATGTGGAGGCTACTTGGGGGACACCTTTACAAAGTGGACATGATATGGATGTGAACTGGTTGAGATGCATGATTTGGGACCGGTCAGAGATAAAGGATGAGATCCACGAAAGAGCTGTGCTTGTGATTCCTAGTGTTTGTAGTCTGACTAATAGAATTGAATGATCAATGGTATCGAAGGCTGCTGAAAGATCTAGCAGTATCAGAACCGTGCAGCCATCTGTGTCGGCTGTTCTTTTTAGGTCGCCCCAGATGGAGACTAGGGAGGATTTTGTTCCTCTTAGGTCTGAAACCTGATTGCGCTGGGTCTAGGAGGTTGTTGGCTTTGGCAAATTGGCCAAGCTGTTTGTAAGCAGCGCGGTCAATCAGTTTTGCGATGAAACACGAATTGGAGATCGGTCTGTAGTTTTGGGGGAGGAGTGGGAGAGGCGGCTTTTTCAGAATGGAAAACATACCCAATAAAGTCAAAAAGACACAGGTAAACATGATTTCCCAGTACTGACAATCTGAAGGACTAGTCAGTTTCCATTTAACAAATGAGCAAAAGGCCAGTGCACTGAAGCTGAAGGCTTCACTCCACTGTATAAAGTCAGGACATGGTGTAAAAACAAAAGCGCCATGTTTGGGGGTCCATAGAATATGGAGGGAAAGTTGCTTAATGAGAAAACTTGGCTAACACTGGGTGCCCCCCAGACTAGGGACATGGGGAACTAATCCACCTCTGGATGGGTCTCCTGTTCCAGTCGGTTATACATTCTGGACAGCTCATCAGCATTGCAATGAGCAGCTAGCCTATGGTTAAATCAAAGCCTGGAAGTCTTATGGACCGCCTGCTGAGCAATTTAGGATTCTCTCCCTTCATGTTCATCACCCACTTTAAGGGCCTATGGTCAGTCTGCACAGTGAAGTGGGTCCCATAGAGGTAGGGCCTCAACTTCCTAAAGCTCCACACAATGGAAAAGGATAATTCTACAGCAGATCACCTGAGCTCTGTCCATATAGGATGTTCCACGACTGTCATCAAGCTGCGATAGTACGTATCCCAGTGTCGGAAGCAACGGCCTGCACTAGGAAGGGTATCCGATAGTCAGGCGCCCTGAGTACAGGGGCCTGACAAAGGGAATACATTTTCCTCCAAAACAAAGTACAATCCAGTCGCTAACACCCCGTTATCATCATGTCACAGGACCCATTTAGTGCATCAGTTATTGGGAACCTCCACAAAATAATGTCTGGGCGCACTTTTTTATGTCCTTAATGAAAACGTCCATGCCTCTCTTAGATAGGTATGGGACAGGGATCACGCCGGGGCTCCCCAGGACCACCGCTGAGCTTGGAGACAGTCGACCCACATAGGAGACAGGCGCCCAAGGCACATTCCTCTGCCCCCCCCCAGCACACACCACTAACAATCCACCACCCCCTCGCGCAATGTGGAGGTGGGGGGGTCAAAGGTGAGAGTTCCTCCAAGTACATTTGGTCCACTTCCAGCACTGCCCATACACCAACAAAAAAAAAATTACACATTGTACCCTCCCTAGGGGCAGGTTTTGCTACCAATCTGCAACCCAGGGGGGTCAGAAATTGCATGCCCCCTTGTGTCCAGAGGGGGAGAGGACTGCGTATCTGCTAAGTGTCCCCCTCCTCTAAAAGGAATCCCTGGTTTGGGGTCTAGTAGCCATTGCTGCTGCCTGGGGGTAGCAAAACGGTGGAACATATCCCATATTGCCACCCCCAGGGCATGGGGGACATTTCGTGGGCTGACCCTGCAATTGTGGCCAGCTCACTAAAATACCCCAGTGTACAGGGGGGAATTAGGCTGGAAACAAGGCAGAAATATGCACCGGCAAAAAAACTCTTCCCGGAACTCCACTCCATGTACACAAGAGGCCCCAACCTTTGTAAAGAGTTGTCCTTGCACAGTAAACCTCAGTGCAACTTTAATGTCCTGCGTGCGGTCATCTTTTGGATTACAGTTACGCTACACAAGACAGCTTTGCATTACATCGCACAGATTGATTCCAGGTTTTGCTTGGCTGTGCCACACTGGAAGTGACGTGCCACATAGCCGTAGCAACTCACACACAGTGACATATGGTAAGAGGGAAAAGAAGCTGTTGGAATGAAAAAGGAGAAAGGTTTGGGCTGTAAAGGAGAGGAAGGGCCTTGACTTGAGACAGAGAGGTCGAGACAAAGGCTAGGATTCTTTGGGAAAAGTAGCCGAGGTGCCCAGATGTAGAGGCTAGGCGATATGGTGAGGGTTGCGATTCGAGGAGCCCATTGAAATCAGTAGAAATGTTGGCAACTTTGGTGAACATGAGCGAGAGAAAGACGTGGCTAGAGGAATGGCGACAAAGGTTGGCAAATGGATCCATGTCATCGGAGTAACCATGCTCCATTCCACAGCTTTCAGTTCTGCACAATTACATTCTGGGAGTTGTAGTCTTGGATCAATTCAATTGAATATACGGGCTAAATTAAAACCAAAGTGATATTATATCCCAAAATGAGACATGGAGTAATATCTTGCCATAATGGAGAGGGGAAAGAAAAGAGAGAAGAGCGACAAAGAGAAAAGATAAAGGGAAAGGAAGGGAGAATAAATGGGGGTGAGGGGTAAAGCGGGAAAGTGAGGTAGTTCGAGAAGGGAAGCATGGGTGGTGCGGAAAGCGGTACAGGTGGTGGTGGGGTAGGGAGCGAAATTAACGAAGTCGTCGGAGATGGGAAAAAGAAAGAAAACGGAACGGGGCAGGAGAGAAAGAAAGGGGAACGAGTGAAGAAAGTAGCAATAACGCTACACCGTGAAACAGGAACACAATAAAAACGTTAGCAGGGAGAGGGAGAGGCAAAGGGGGCGCGAGCGAAAGACACATGCGGAAGGGTATTGCGAGGCCTTGGGCCATTGGTATTCACTGATGGCAGAAAGCCAGGCGATGGAAAATAATACACGGAGCAGGAGGGAGGGAGAGGGGGTGGGTAATAGAGCCGTGCAGATGAAGTGCGTGTGCGAATGGGGGAGGGGGTCACTGGCAGCTGCAGCCAGGTACACGGCGCACACGCCTGATGGGAAACAGACCCCAACCCCCACCCATCCATGATGTCAGAGCGCTGGGGATCCCTGCGGCCTACACACGGCTAAGGCATGCACAGTGCGCTGGTTGCCACGGCAACCACTTCATAATAAATGCAAATAATCACAAGGCCGAGGGTTACCAAGGGAGCCGGAAACGGTGTAAGAGTCACTCACCGCAGCAGTGACTAGAGAGCCGGGGAAGCCCGGACTGCGAGCCCTGGCGCACGAGGAGCACGTGGAAAAGGGCGGGCAGAGTAGGAGGGACAGCAGAGCACTTTGGGGATAAACAGCCCCTCCTGTAGGGAGACACAGAGGGCCTTTGTGTGAGGCACATATAGATAACATTGGAGAGACACAAAGCCAGGCCGAGAGCCGCATCTGCACTCTGGAGAGGTAAAGAGACCACACAAGCAACGAGCACATGCCATCCTGGGGATGGCACAGCTTCCCGTGGAGCGAGATAACTGGGCTTCTGGGGGGGGGCTCGCTACTGTAGGCCTAGGGTGCTGTACACACACTACGCAGCAGACTACACAAAGGCAGGACTGGTTCACTCAAATCTTTATTAGCAACTAACTCCTTCCCCCTCTAACTCCTCCTCGTCCTCTTGCAGGGGTGCTCCCTCTGTATGGGCCCGTGCTCAAGTGCTGGAAATGGGAACAATTTACTGGGGGAACTGTCAACTCTTTTGCGTGGTGGGGCTGTTGGAAGGTGGGGGCGGGGCAACGGCCAGGTTGGGCAGCACAGTGGGCCTCATTACGGGTCCAGTGGTAACCGTGCCGGTGCTAATGGCAGGTTACCGCCAGACCCATAATGATTTACCGGCGTCTGACTTCCCAGTGCCACCGGGAGATTACACCCCCCGGCGGCCCGGAAAGTCAGGCACCAGTAAATTGTAATTCCCCAACGGTGCTGGTGCTTCCGTGACGGGTCTGCCTACCGTGGCCGCTGGGTCAGACCTGTCGGGCACGACGGCTCTGGCGGGCAGACCCATAGTTTGCCGGTCTGGAAACAACAGTGCAGGTAAGCTTACCGGCACTGTTGTTTCCAGACCGGCAAACTTAGAATGAGGCCCAGTAGCTCTTCATTGAACCCAATCCTGGCTATTTGCATAAAAGCAAAGATATGTCCACAATTTTACATGTTAAACATGATTAATTATAGTTATTATATATATTATATGATTATAGTGATTCAGTAAGAAACCCGTTTAAGCTAATAATGGACGCTTCTGTTTTGATTGGTCACAATATTCACCCTAATAAAGTGATGTCTGTAAATTGCAGGGCACATACATCAGTTTGGACAGGACAGCTGCCTACTGTATGTGGGGCTTTGGCAGCTTCCAGTGCCAAGAAGTCTGAGAGCTAGTGCTTGCAATTAGTGTGGCAATGAATCCGATAATGCAGGTTCAGATCTGCTTGATAGCGTTCTCTGTCGGGAAAGGGCTGCATGCTGTGGAGTTATAGCAGGCGTGAGCAAGCAGAGTGTTTTCAGAAGGCTAGGCAGTGCTGCGTGCCGAGTCTTCTCTTCTGAAAGTGGTTTGCTTGTTGAGGCGCAGTCATGTATGTGCTGGCACCTGGGTCTGGGGGCGGAGCTCTGGCCAGACATTTTTTGCCGGAACGGCACTCTGTCTTGTTCCCGCCCATTCCCTGCACTGCCCCTGCTACAACAGGTTCTCACCCACAACAGCTACTCGTGGGCTCCTGGCGAGGCCCACAACACCTCGAGGAGAGTCAGGGCACTCTGGGGAGAAGCAGCAACCGACAGAGACACACTTTACTCTTGGCAACGACCTGGTTCCTCTTCTTCTTAAAGATTTATTTGGGCGACTTCCATGAAATAGTTTAACAATTTGAGCCTCCTGTTATATGTAATGTAATTGTCATTTGTGTAGCACCTTTCCCCATTTTTATGGTCTCAAAGTGTTGTAGGTGAACGTCCTCGGAGGACCAAAGTCCGGATATGGGTAATTTGTCAATGGAGTTTAGAATGTATCAGTACTTTTTAGCCAATGACAATATAGGTGGGGTGGCCAAGGCCTTGCTAGCAACCCATGTCTTGAGAGTGTGCGTGAGTAGGAGACGTGAGACTTGAGATATGTGTTAACTCTTAAGTTTCCCGTGGCGCTTATTTTGAAGGCCACCTAGTCCTGCTTTTGCTTGGAATTCTGTGACCTGGGTAGTAACCCTACATTGTAAATGGAAAAGAAAAAACGACAACTCTCAGAACCCAAAAGGAGGAGGGGAGCAGAAACAGGGTTCCATGTAATAATGTCCCCGCAAAAATGTTTCCTGACAAAAAGTGGCAGTTTTTTGCAGAGACATTATTACATTGAACATGCAGGGGACACCCCCACATCCCCTGAATTTTTCTTTTTACAAGCGGAGCAGGCAACATCCCCGCAACCTGTCCCCATACATAATGTCACCATGCATAATGTCGCCAATGGCTTTTCCCAGCGACATTATGTATGGGGACATTATTACCTGATACCAGAAATGGACGGCCGTCTCATGCATGGCTTTGGGAAAATGAGACCTCTGGGTTTTCCAACGAGAGACATTATAAAAGACAACACGATACACAAGTTAATGCATCGAAACACTATATAAAATGAGGAAGAGACCGACAGCCAGAGAGAGATAGAGACATCCCGAGAGAGACCGAGAGAAAAGGTGTGGGGGAGGGAGGGTAGAAAGATGTATATATAGAGAACACAATACTAGAGAAGGGCACCAGCCTCAGCGCGCGACAATACATCACGCATCAGGTCCTCCTGCATAGAGACAGGAAATCCTGGAAAGACAGCAATTAACACCTACAACACAGACTCGCCATGAAAGTAAATGATTTGCAGGAAACATTCCTTCCTGGTGACTGGCGCATTGGAATGGGAGTCATCGAAGTGCCACCCACCCCACCCCTGCTCCACCGGGCGCTGCCCATGTCCCCTAATCCAGAGTGCATATGTGCACACACACACACACACACAGACACACAGACACACAGACATGGTGTTAGAGGAATAAATGCCTTTTTCGAAACAATAATTATTCTCAACTGCTCCCTGGCCACCATCCAGCTCTTTCTCCAAGAATTCTAGTGCTCAAATTAGATAAGCAAAATATTCCACTCCTGGAATATGTGGGAAGTGCTTTCTGCTTCATCAGGTTTATTCTGCTATTGATTTATTTTTAAATGAAGAGTGAACTTTGTCCACCAGCCACAATCCTTTGTTGTGTTTAATTAGACTCTCCAGCTCCTGTGTGAGCAGGGGCCCATTCCCTTACGTGCATGTGAAGTGCTTTTGCCATCAAGAAATAAATACCATTTCCTTAGAAAATGGGACAGTAATAAAATGTACCCATAGTCCAGGGGCCTTGCAACCTGGGGCTCTCTATATGTGTTGCAGTGCAACTCCCAAGAGCCCTCACCATTGATTATGCTGGCGATGGCTGTCGGGAGTTGTAGTCCAAAACATCTGGAGAGTCAATTCAGCCCCTGCCTCATAGATATTAGGGATGCAAAACAAAGGGGGTTCTGGGAGTCTCTCTACCAGCACAAACACGACCCATTGACCTGTTCTTGGGTGGATGGCCCTTGGGAGAGTCTCAACCAAGTCTTTAGCTCACTGTCCCTTTCTCAGAGGAGAAATATCCCAGCTTCTGGTGCTTCCCAGGAGATGGGAGACAGAACCAGACCACTTGCCTGGAATCCTGCGGTGTAGATTCTCTGGTCGGTTTTTGCTCAGAGAGTCTTCAGGTTCCTAGTACCAAAGAGGCACCCACTTCTGAATCTGGAGATCCAGGCAGAGGCGTTGCTAGGGGGGGCCTGAGGGGGCTATAGCCCCGGGTCTTTTGGTTGTAGCCCCGGATAGAAGCTCAGGGGCTAAAACCAAAAGGCTATAGCTAGCCCCGAGTCCCGGCAGTCCCGACATTAGCTTAGCCCCTGATCTTTTCCAGACCTAGCAACACTCCTGGATCCAGGCATGTGGCTCCAAGGAGATGAGGGCCTTTGAGCAGGAGCTGTGATCCAGGTGTCCCCGCCGGATCCCAGGAAAGGAGCACTGCCATGCATTCCTCCTGGTATCATTTGGAGAAGCAGAGCTTTGCAGTCAGATTCTGTTGAACGCTACAGGGTGCCGTTGCAGAGCTGCGGTCGTTTCTCGAGCAGCAGGCCTTCCAGGGTGCAGCTTCAGAGATCAAGCTGTGCACAAGGTGAGTTGGCAAGGGCGTTGGCTTTATTCCTCTCTCCCTCCGGGAACCAGTGGGTGAACACAGCACCCAATCACACACCAAGCACTATTCAAACGGGGAGGGGGGTGTCAGCCAATAGCAGCCTATCCCTCCAAGCATACCTCTGCATTCTGCAAAGGCCTCTCCTATAAAGGAGCGAATCTACGCTGTCTGACACAGCTATCAGCATATGCAAGCCAGAAATGGTTTCAGACTCACTGCAGCCTCACGCACTGCAACACACACACACAGTAGCCAAAGGCAGCTGTTTCATATCTCGTACACAAAGAGCGACAAGGGATATTCACGGCAAACAACTACAACCGCCATCTTGTTGAATGGAATAGGGGGCCAAGAAGGACACAGATGGGAAAAATGGAGTCCACCCAGTGGAACTATTTGCATAGGTGAAAAAGCCACCACCAGTCTCGCCACATGACTAACAGAGAGAGGGTATTTTCTCTAGGAGACTAAAGGGTACCCTTGGGGTAACCCTGCGTTAGGAACCTTACGGGCGCTTAAGGCAGAGCACATCAAAACGCAGAGCTACACTATCATTCAGGCTGTGGATTAAGCCTGCCTGGGAGTAAATGGGGTGTCAGAAACCAAGTAACCCAGCAAAAAAGAGGAGGGAACCCAGCAAGCCAGGCACAAGAACTCTAAAATGAAATTCTGGTATTACAGTAGCACTTCTTGAGGGAGGTCCTGGGACTTGTTATGGGGGTCAAGACAAACCACTGTTATTGGTCATGAAAAAGTCCCCTTCCATCTCAGTACCTCAGTGTTCGGGTTAACTCGATGCCAAAGCGCAGCGTACACGAGTCCTGAGAACATGGTGCCACTAAGTGCCCCAAATGGTACCACCTGCCCCCTAGGAGCATCTTTCACTCCTGAAAACCAAAAGGCCATATGCAATGGGGCTGGTTCCCAAATAAAGCCTAATAAATTAACCACTATGACAGAACAGTACAAGGCTCTGATCCGCCATTCCAGCACCCATAGCGTCTACAGGCTGTCTGCCTGGGAGGTGGGCCAATGCACATTCTTACTGGGGACACCTCCCCCTAAAAGGTATCCCCTGGCTTAGAGGTCTGTGGCCTCAGGGCATACTTGCCCATTCAGAAGAGTGGAAGTGTATATGTGTCACCCCCATACTCTGGGCTCAGTGATGACTCTGAGGGAGAACCATGGTGAACAGCGGTTCTCTGTGGTTTAGTCAAGTTTTTTTTTGCCGAAGTAGATTTCATCAAATTCTTTTTTATTGAATGGGTGATTTTTCCGACAATATATGTGGTGGGGACCCCCTACAGACACTCCTTTTCCCCAGCATTTCTAATTAACCTAAACCCACCCCCCCCGCATATATTTTCTGCAAAATGTATTGGAAAAAACTAGATGAAATCTACTTCGATGATAAATGCTGCAGCAAACTTTCCCATTCCCAGAATAACATGGACAAACACATGTCATGCATGACCGACAATGAACAATCGTCAAGGCTGTGCTTGGTCACACTCCCTTCTTTTATACTATGTAGCAAGTACCAATCAGTCTAGATCGTTTTTTCATAAAAATATATATCTGTTTTATTGTTTCGATACTAACCAATCTTTGTATGAATCTCTCTTTACCAGGGACACATTTCTAAACAGTTCATTTATACACATTAATTTGGCCAAACAAACATAGGCCTTCAACATAATACTTTAAACAATAAAAATGAAGACAACATCTTTCTAGACACAAGAATAACGGACAACGTTGGGTTGCAGTATGATATTACAATTAATTTCCTTAGTTGTGTATGGCCTATCATACTAAAGTAGTGCTGATGGTTGCTGTATGGAAAAGTCGACACAGTGTGTTTCGGCTGTCTCGTCACCAGCTGTGGTGTGTCAGATATGCGGCCTTCATCAGGACGATGATATCATTTTCAAGTACACCAATATGTGTGTATTGTGTCTTGTTAATTGGTGGCCAATCACGTGCTTTCAGCAGGTGGGAAAAACTGGTAGTTGGACAGAGTCCAAAAATGGAGCCAAAAACGTCACCAACCTTGTCGGTGAAGACTGTAGCAACGACTTTGAATGGTCATGGATACCTGGAGCACACTTCTCTGTAGATATGAGTGAGAATAGTACCCAGCCGCGATTGCATCTCAGTCAGCAGTAACCGGTTGCAAACACAGCCTTGACAATTTTTTTGTTGGTTTATACACATGACTCCTGGACGTCCAAGGCTTACCAGGAACCCTTATATTTGACATGACCGACAATGAAGAAACCACGGACAACCATAGCTTGTCAATAAACATAAGAAGGCTTGACATCAAAAGCCGGGGCATAACTTCTCCTGCTCCTTATGTAGCTAGTTACTGCCATCACTTCTATATAAAGTAGTTTAAAATAAGAGCCTGCCCCAGGACCACCCGCTCTATGTAAACTGGAGGTGGCAAGCCCAAGTTGTGGTGTTTGAGCTACTGCAATCCTACCACCTTTGCTTCACAGGTACTGGAGACGCCCGCACCCCAGCCCAGGGACCCACATATAAGAGAGAGCAAGGCCTAGCAGTGGTATAATTTACTAGAACCACACACATATGCAGGAATGCTTGTTGGGTCCACCGAGAACCATTGTGGCACTCCTGGAAATGTGGTGAAGCATCTGAACACCACACGGGACAGAGAAACACTGTACAGGTAAGTTCTGTATTTTGAAGCCAAGCACACAACGCACAAGTGCACCACAAACAAATCTCCCAGTACTCACCTCCTGAACACTTTATGGATCTGTGTTCCACAATGGAACATGGAATGCACCGACATGACCTACCCTAGCCAAGCCTGCGTACAACACTTCTCTCCTCACAACATGATGTACATATCTATATTACTGATAAACATAGTCTGGAAAAGCATGACAGAAGGCTTATGGTAGGCCTCGGATCAGACAGCTGGAACTCCTCAATTGTAGTGGGCAGCCTGTACCTACAACAGCAGTGACTTTCCTCCAGTCCATCCTCAGGACCACTATAACTACCAGTAAAATAATCTTCCATGGACAGCCCCATACCCATGTCATCAAAATAAGTCCAATATATGCTGATTTTAGGGGAACACATTCAAGTTGCAAGTTACTAGTCAGCCATAAACTAGTCGCTTGGAACCTTAATTCTATGCATACACACAGCACACCATTTCATACGCACCACAGGCAAACGTCACTAGCCACTGGCTAGTGGCGAGTGCATATTTTGCACCCCGCTGATTTGATTTTATTCTTACAGTTGGTCGCCATTTCCTTGTTCCTTACCTGCACCTCCATTATTGGATTGCCACTGTTCTGGGTTTGCACCTCCCTCTCAGTAAGACCAATGGGGAGGTCATGAAGCTTGTGATGTCACATCCGCTCCTTCATATATTGATCGAGGTTGTCCAGACCGCCGATGTGCCCAAGGCAAGCCTGTATTTGCCAGTTGGTGAATGGACAGGTGCAGTGTCAGGATGCATTGCCCCATTCTATGACACCCTTGTGTCATACCACTGAGGAATTCCACTCATTTACATCCATGGAGGTGACACTGCTGCTACTCACTATGGTCCCATTCCCAACATATTTACAACCACTCGTTACACAATCATCCTACCTCCAACTTCCCTCACACTGCAACACCTGAGCATATTACACTAATTACTTCTTAATCCCCCAAAACATCATCCATTGACTGTGTTTTACTGACATCCAGGTCTTCGATCAACCATCAATCCCATTAGTCGAGACCTGCTCTCATCCCACAACACCCATCTCATGTGTATTACTGGGTCCTGGTTCACAAGCAGCCATACAGAGATTACCACAGCTCCTACCCTGGACCTTAAATGAATCCAGCAAACCACCATTCTGATAAGAGGATGGCCTCATATTTGTTACTTAAGACGAATACCACTCATCACTACCAGAACGCTCAACAGATAACCATTCTCCTGGAGAAAATCACCCACATTTCCTTTCATATATGTAGGCCACCCAGACCAACCAGTCTTTACAGAATCCTTCATAGACTATTTGGGTTCCATGTGTTAAAATCGTGGCAAAAATGACTGTGGTCACAAAATATTGTGGCAAAAAGGCAGTGGTTTTGCCGCCGCAATCCATGTAAATGTTGGGGACACCCCCGCAACCCCCGGACCCATTATACCATTTAAGAGGAGCGGGGGACACTCCCGCTCCCCTTAAATGGTGGAATGGGGTACACCTTTAAAGGGTAAAACCACAGCATTTTTGCAGCGATTTTTTGTACAGGTGACATTTTTGCCGCAATTTTATCACTGCATACCACTATTTGCTGACCTGGCTGCTGACCATGAGCACATGAGCATCTTTCCAGCCAAACTGATTTTAACTACCGAGCTACACCTCCTAATTGTCCTTCGTCCATAGATATGATGACCAATATGGGACCTATGCTCTTTGACCAAATTGTCTGCCATCGCTAAAGAACTCAAAAGGTGCACATTGGGTCTTCTATTTAATAGGAACAGTGCCAGATGAGACTCAGTCCTACCATGGACAAACCCCTCTTCTGCTCTGCCTTCTACTATTGCTCGATCACAGCCCCTACAAATCCTAGCAAAGCTCAAAGCCAAAATTCAAACGGATGTATGTCTTTACTTTGCCTTCATTCACCTTGTCACTTTTACTTCTCCATACCTTTATTGCTCCTGTCTATCACTCCTCCTAGCATCCACTTCGTCATTACAGGGGGGGACCCCTTACAGCCCCTTTTTCCTACCCCATATTCTTCCCTCTAACTCTGCTTGTCCCCAACCATAACGTTACAGCTAACATTAATCCCATCCATTGCCACCATGACAATGTGAAGAGGCAGACGAAGTAAAAGCAAGAAGAAGTAATCACATGACAAAGTGAATGTCTGGCAACGTCAATGTAGATGAGGTAAGTGTAGACAACGTTTTCTGAGTGAAGTAATGGGGTGGTACCATTCAAACTGCATCCTCGGAGCTTATTGACAATGATATCCATCTTTGTCAACTATCAGAATACCACCTTACCCATTGTGATGAATCGAGGGAATTTGTCCCTTTTCCCCTAGGTATAGCTCCTTCTGTTAGGCTAGCGAGGTGAGCCCGCTCCGCAACACCCTCCCTGGGGATCGAACTAAGTGGGACCTCACCGGGAGAGACTCCCCCTGTGGGGACAAGGACTCCCGTTCCTCTGAGGAACTCCCAAATTCTTTTATGGCCTACTTGGGGACATCAGACAACTTGAAGGACATACAATATAGAGACTGGGAAGAAGAAGATGCTACCATTTGTTATTGTCAAGCAGAAAATGAATGTCTCTTAAAGTAGGATTTCCCATTTAACTGGGATGAAGAAGCAGAACTAGATAGAGACGCTGCAGCAAGTGGAGGCTGAGAGACACGTGCATGGGCCAGGGAAGCCCCAGGTCAACACAACCCCTGAGAGCGGAGAAAACTCCACTGACAGCGAAGTCCGCGAGTTTGAAAATGGCAGGGAAGCTGAGAGCAGGACAAAGGACGCAGAGCATCCTGCAAGAACGAAGAAGAGAGAAGGCAATAGTGGTGGCGTGAACATGGAGCTCCCATGGTGGAGCGGCGGTCCCTCAAACTACTCCGACACCTCTAGGTGGCTCCAACTGCCTTCCTTCCGGTTACCTGTGGAGCTGTCAATCTGTAACAAGGGAGAATACGAAGCTCGGGACGCAAGAGGCAGAGAAAACAAAAGAAAGCAGCGAACCCCGAACATACAAAGGCCGCAGTGACATTATCCCAGGAAAGCCCAAGTAAAGGGGAAAACGGGAGACCCATGAGACCAAAAGGGAATCATTATTGGACTATTCATACTGGTCCCAGTGATATACACGAGAGAGAATGTGAATGATACTGACAAGAAAAGCCTGAATGCAATAAACCTTGAATGAAACATTGAATACATTAAAAGTAATCATTATCGGACTGTTCATACTCGTCCCAGTGATATATATACGGGAGAGTAAGAAAATAGAATGAGGAGGACAAGAGAAGCCTTAATATAACATACCTGAAAAGAGAAACTGTAGTCAAGAATCTAACACTTAAGGAAGAAAAACAGAGTGTTTAATGAGCGAGATACGAATGCAATGGGAACTTTAAGGCACAGTATAAGAGTGAGAGAGCCATGCCCGAGGAAACGGGCAAACTGGAACATCTGTCAAAAGTCAGAGAAGTTGAAGAGAAAGACTATTGTAACCTAAAGAAAAGAAAAGAGGATATAAAGCAAGTGATTTACAGAGACAGGGTATCACTACCCTGGGAAAGGGGGAAAGCAACCCTATATGAGCAAAGTAGTTGTACAAGGTTCAAGAAGTCAACCTTTGAGAAGGGAAAGGCATGTAATAAAGTCTTGAAGGAACTACATGAACTGATTAAAGGAGTCACAAGAGACTACTTGAAAATATTGTATTAATGGCAACTGAGAAGAAGACACCTGCAAGACGCAAGCTCAAGGAGAAGGGAGGCATTCTCCTATCTTTAGTTGTTAGAATAGTGGTAGGGTCAGTTAGACATACTTTGGACTGTGGACACTTAATCTTTTGGACATTAACACGACGACTGTCAAGCACCTTAGTTAGTTTAAAAGTTAGGGAACACGCCATAAAGATAGGGACAGCTAGGCGTTATATTTATTCTTTAATAAATATATAATTGAAAGGTCCACAAAGTGTCAGAGCCTCCTTCTGATTCGCCACACCATTTACATCTTACAACCACTCTCAAAGACTCACTATAATCAAAGATTGATGTCAGACTAAGCTTGATTCATTGGTACAAAGTAGACTTATGAATTAATTGAAGCACCAACACAAACTTTGATGATTCTCACCAGCCTTCGCCCATTACAAGCTACTAAAGCAAGAGGCAGAATGCAACAGATGAAGATCTCTCTCTTTCAAAGTCAAGGTGCACTACATCATACCACTGCTTGGCAGTTAGCCATCATGGGAGAAAACATTGCTGTTCTAGTAAGATATAGGAAGGCCCATCCTCTCAGATGCAGATCTTTAGGGTTCTTCAATGTTTCCAAGCGTGCATCAGTAGCAGTTCATAGATATCCTCATTCCAAAATCCAAGGGAAAGGATCTGCCTCTGCCGAGCGGAAGCCCTTATTTTCCAGAACATGTATCCTTTTCTGTCTTGAATATCCATGCAGATATGGTGGGGGGAGGTCTGGTAGTCTCAGGCAGAAATGACAGGGAGTTAAATTTCATTTGTGAATTGTTGTGCTCCTATGTCTTTCAATATGGCTGAGGAAATAGAAACATTTCCGATAGAGGTCCTGGCAAGGGACCGCTCTGTCTGGAGGGGACTTTCCTGAATCCTCATATAGGGCACGCTAATAATTGCCCCTCTCAGCTGGTGAAGCAGGTGGTCTTCTGCTATACCTTGGGACTGGAGGATCTGTGGTGATCAAGGCATCCTGCAGTTAATGGATATTTTTCAGCTGCCCATCATTCCCTTCTTTAGACTAGATTATTTATTTTTTCCACAGTTTCGTGAGTCCAGGGTGGAGCATTTTGACTTGCTTCCCAGAGTGATATCAGATTACTCATGTGACAAATCCCAGGGTATTGTCACTGCTTCTAGGGGGAAAGCACCTTCCAATGGGGCCAGGGCAGTGAGGCTACTACCAGATAATACCCCTGAGTGTGGTATTCAGCGGGTGGATCTCATGGAGAGGGAAATCCTTCATGTGACCCGTGACGAGAGCCCTGGGAGAACACGCTATCCATTCAACCCTTTGGTGTCCTCACTCATCTCATCCCTCACTCAGGTCCCTCTGGTTCCCCCCACCAGAATGTGCTATAGTAAAATAGGGGTTATTCTTGACAAGACTGGGATGAGGAAGAGTGAAACTAACCTTAACCTGATGCAAATGAATACTGAGACAAAGAAGATTGAACAAGGAGGTGCAGGCCCAAAGCGTAAGCAATACATGCAGTGCAGCAGTCAAGAAGGAGCCCCACTCATAAAAAGGGAAGAAGGACTCAGTAGTCCATCAAACCAGCCTTGGATGAAGGGGAAACTAAGCGATTGTTCTGTGCCAGGGCACCCGAAGGCTGAGAGCCGGGCTGCAGAGACTGAGAGCAACCAAGAAGGTCCAGGCAAAGTGGACCGAGCCGGTGGCAGGACGTAAGACATCCAGACTGGCAGAAGCAGGGGAAGAAGGAAGGTGAGGGCAGCCGGAGATGAGAGAGAGAATCCAGAGCTGCGGAACCGCAAGGAGAAAGAGAACACTGAGCTAGGCAACAACAGAGAAGCTCTGCTTCAACACCTGAAGATGCCGCAGACCGTCCCGAGGCTTCCCAGAGGTAAGGAAAGGGTTGGACTGGTGGTTGGGGCACTGAGGGAGCTAAAGGAACTGAAAACCCTTATAAACCAACCAATAGATCGCGAAGAGTACAAGGTGACACAAAAGGCAATACAATTGATGCAAACTTTGTAAAACAAATCGATAGATCCCGAAGAGCACAAGCGGATACAAACTTGATAAACCGTGCAAAAAGATCCCGAGCAACCCAGGTGGATGTAAAAGGCATTACACGAATCAATGCAAACTTGGTAAACTACGCAAATAAATCCGCGAGAGCACAATGGGATGAAAGCACATTTCACAGAGTGACAAGAACATTACAAAGCAGATAAGCACATCCCAAAAATTACAAAGGGATAAGAGAGAGAATAGTCAGGTTGTTACTAATATTAGAAGCATGCCTATGTGTGTTAGGGCATAGCTGGAGAGTATGCCAGGTCTGTCCAGGGGAACACTATTACCTAGTCAGGGAAAGGGATCCCGCAGAAGCAAAGCAACCGGGTTTGGGAACCATATGAAAGCGGGAACGCCCCGCCAACGTGCAGCAGGGTTTGGGATGCAAAGGGAATCGGGCAAGGCCGTCAGTAAGATTTTTAAGGATGGAAAGCCCTCATCAATGCAGAGGTAACAACGCTCAGTGGGCTGGAGCCTAGAAGCAGTCGGGGAGACCTCGACTAGAAAGGGAGAGATAGAAAACAGGAAACCTTCAGCAAAGCAAACATCTTTTGTGACTAAAGGTTGTTAAGTCAAGTCTGGCAAGCTAATGAACCAGACTTGACACACCGTTGAGGAAGTCTACGGTCGGGTCTGGCAGGTTAGTGAACCAGACTTCATAAAAGACTAGAAAGGTTCATTTTTTTGTTTAAACAGATGGAGGAAAAAAGATTCCTCCAGAAGATTTGGGGAACTGTATTAGATGTACAAGAGGGAGCAAGATCCAAGGAAAAGGTCCCTCCCAGTGGTTTGAAGAACAGTGTTTTTTATTGTTGATCTGAACATTACCGCAAGAAGTCAAGAGAAGGGGAAGATTCTCTTGATCCGTGTGGAACATTGCTAATTTTTACACCATTTGGAACTTTGTGTTTTGAATTTTGAGAAGACGATCCTGCTGAGCAGACAACTACTTTGCACCTTATATTTAGTTATTAGTATAAGGGTGAGAGTTAGAGTTTTGACACAACAGTGGATTTAGCTTTATTTTGACATCCTGACAGACACCTTTAAGATTCATGTTGAGGCAGGCAGCACTGGCGATTGGGCCCGCTCTCGCCAGATCCGAGATCCGGCACCAGACGTGTACCCGGATCTCGGGATCCGACCAGAGTCAGCGCTGGGGGGAAAAAAAGAGTTTAAAAAAGCACCTGCAAGCAAACTGTAACTTCCTCTGGTGACCCAGTGCAAGGGGTCACAAGAGGAAGTTACAGTCCTCAGCCACGACCTGTTTTATTTATTTATTTGTGCAACGTTTGTCGGATACATGAACCTGGATTATTTATTTATTTATGCAATGATACCCGTATCCGACAAACATTGCATACATAAATAAATATACAGGTATCCGACAAACATTGCATGAATAAATAAATAATCTAGTTCCATGTCCACACGATACAGCCACCCAACTGCTATCAGAGGGCAGCTGCAGGAGTGGTGCCGGGTGTGGTTCAAGTAAAAGAAAACGTTGCTTATGGGGTACAGAAATCGCCCTGTTTGAATAGTACCCAAGGGGGAGTTAATTTTGTAAAAATGGGATGCAAATTGTGTATTTTAAAGAATATTTACTCAGCGACACTGGTCAAAACTATTATCCGCATAGTGAAGGAACTCATCACCAGTGCTTTGGAAGTGGTTTAAAGTGGAATTGATATATAGTTTGGAAAAGAAGCAGCATGAAAGAAATAGTGCCGTTTGAAACTATTATTTTGGAGATTTCCTTTGATTGGAGGTCAACTGCCAGCTCCGCCCCCCTAACCACCGCCTCCCCGGGCAATGCCCCCCCAAAACTCTGCCTCCACACCAGCCCTTTTGGGATCTCCCACCAATTATTTTCCATTTCCACCACTGGAGGCAGGGAAACCCCTCTTAGCATTAGGGCTAGCGAGGCCTTTCCCCGACCCCCAATTTTCCTTCAATAAATGTTTATACCAACCAACATGCCACCTCTGTGTCAGACTCGTACCTCCGCACCCTTACACTCCCCATTGCTCCCAAAGGTTAAATTAAACCCTGCTGTCTACCCGGGATATGGACACTGAACACCTATCCCCTGGTGGACTCCAAACTGATGGAACATTTAGCGGTGTTAACGGAGAAGTACTTTTGGATGAACACACCTTCAGTTCAGAGTAAGAGCTACATGCGGGATGTACACAAGGCCGTTTTTTGGGGTAAAAGCCCAAAGCTACATTAAGGGTCGCAAAATAGAAAGACTGCAAGTAATAACTGGTCTTTAAAATTTGGTCATGATCCAAGAAGAGCAATACTTAACAAATAATTCACAGGAGAATAAACATAAATTAACCACACTAGACAAAAGCCTACATTGAATCTTCTTGATTTCACTGTGCACCCAAGATGGATGCCACAAAGCAGGGTCTACGAATATAGTGATAAAGTGGGAAGCCTTGTGGTCTGACTCAGTCCCAGGGATTGGCACGAAAGCAGTACTGAGGTGGCAAAAACCTTTGCAGAGTAGTGTGATTCACTACAACCAATGAATCGAGTTAGAGGGGAGTTGTAATTTCAAAGCTTCATACAGAATGTCATGGCGAGGGTCCCAACCACGCGTCAGAATGAAGCCTTAGCGGGTAATATCACAAAAGAGGGGACTGAGTCATGTATAGATCAACTTCACATGGGGATGGAAAGTCCCAGGGTGTAAATGATATGCCTGTGGATTGTTGGAAAAAAGTTGAGTCCAAAACTGTCAAGTACATGCTCGAGATGTTTCTGGGGAGTAGGGAAATAGGAGTCCTGCCTCTGGATGTCAAGCTCACCACAAAAATAGTATTGCCCTAAAAAACAAATCAGTGGCAGACTTCGCCTCGTGTAGGCCAATGCCGTGAATCAATAGTAAAACAAAAATTCTAGCCAAGATCCTAGTCAATCATTGGGCGGGGTGAGTGAGTCAGTGTTCCAACTGGATCAACATGGTTTCATACCTGTCGATCCCCTCAACCTAACCTGTGCCAACTCCATGTGGTAATGGCATTCGCAAAGCAAGTATCTGGCTCTCTGCACCGGATTCTGTAGACTTGCAAGAGGTCTCCGGAACAATCGAAGGAAGACACATGTGGGTGATACTTTGCAAGATGGCGTTTGGCTCTGAAGTTTTCGGTTGGCTTCAAATGCTCTATACAAACCCAGTGGACGGAACGATGGTCAACTGCCAGAACCGTGGGAGCTTCCACTTCAGGACACGCCAGAAATGTCTCTCGCCATCTCTTGTTTGACGCTTTGGCAAAGCAGCTTCACCCTGATCTGCTCCTAACAGGATTATATGTGCCTGTGGAGGGGTGAAATACGGGAATATGTGAGGGATCAGGAGGAACTCCACCAGCTGGGCTAATTTCATTAATATTGGAGTGAGAATATAGAGCAAAGTAAAATAGACTGAAATACTGTTGAACAATGGAAACACAAGTGTTGACCTTGCATGTCATCGCGAGACACCTCTAGACTTGAGTGCAAATCTCTATGGTCAAGTATCTCATTGATGGCTTGTAAAAGGTATGTTCTGATTGAAGTATGATTATTGGGGTCTTATTTTAGCGATGATGCTTCAAAGGGTTAGAGTTATTTGATTGATGTCTGCTATTCTATAATTTAAGACTCATAAAAATATGTTATTTCAAAAGAAAGATGCGTCGCCTTTTTCACCCAATGAAAAGAAGCCCCATCTCTTACAGATCCCCAAGAGCATCCGGAGACCATGGAAATGGCAGCGGGGCCTGGTATAATTCCCAGCAACATAACACTGTGCAGGCATCTGAAACCTTTGGCTCTCCAGATTTTTTAGACTACGACTCCCATAATCCCTTACCATTGACTGTGACTGCTAGGGCTGGTGGGAGCTGTAGGCTGAAACATCTGTCGAGCCAAAGGTTGCAGACCCATGCTCAGAACGATGGCCGCTCACCCTATGGTGCCAACCTCACTGCGCAACATAGCTACCTTTGGCATCCGGAGAAGCAGCTGACAAAGGCAAGGATATCCTCCTTCTGAGATTACTTGAGAAACCTGGCCAAGCTTTCTAGCTGAAGGGCAATCCCTACGTGAGTGTGTGCACTGCTAAACATCTGTAAAGGAATCAAAGAGCATCTCCAAACATCTGTACACATAAGAATAATAATCCTGACCCTTAGCAGGCAGATTCTCATTCTAATGGCAAAACTAAAGATGCAAATACCTACGTACTGGACACCCCTAAACCGAGAGGGGAGCAAGAGCACAGATAATCTGCGACCCTGAGCCATATGTTATTTGGTATTTGTGTAGCATCTACTGCCATTGTTATGTCTTCGAAGCGCTGTGGGGTGGAAGGCCCCTCGGAAGACCGTAGTCTGTGCAAACATGGAAATAAAAGACCATGACATTGCATGCAAGTAGCAATTAGAATTACTAGCAGATATGACTAGTTTAAAACATAAAAATCCTGCAGAGCATTGCGCTCAGTCACAGCGATGACTGCTATGTCAGTGACTGCGTGACAGCTGGATGACATTTTTGGTGGGAATGTGGGTCGTGTAGCCCACATGGATAGATTACAGTGTCCACGAATGGGGTATACGCCGCATACCTGTCCGTAGCCACAGATGCTGTCTTGGCTTTGTGCAGGGGATGCCTAGTCTGTCAGTAAGGTGAATACACGTGGAGATGCAGACGGCAATTCATTGAGTCACAGTTTAGTTCCCTTCTCCATCGGAGACACAAGCATGGCCAGCCAGAGTTTCTGGAGAATTGGCTTGGTTTACGGTAGAACTGCAATGCCTTCCTCTCACCACATCAGGGACAGGCTTGGTCTCATCAGCTGGGAAAGGGTAAGGACTTGGTAGGAAATCAGTCTGACATTCTGGTGTGCAGTTGCCTTCCTGTGTTGGGGACACTGAAATCAGGCCGGGACTTAGACACAATGCATCGAGGGCAGTGACACGCATCTAGGCAAGTAACACACATCCAGGGCCGGCCTTAGGGTAGGGCCGACCTGCCATTAGCCCCCCGCCATGCCAGCTCGGGGGAGTCTTTCAAGGGCTCTCTGGAGCTGGTGTGGTGGGAGAAGTCACGGCAGGCGCCATGCATATTGGAAAATTTGGTGCTCCCCACCCTCTCCCGCATGACCAGGAGCGTGCAGGGGGAGGGGAGGGACGCCACATTTTTGTTTTGCTGCCTGGAGCACTGCAGCTTCAAGTGTCGGCCCCGCACGCATCAAGGCCAGTAGCATGCTTCAAGTGCAGTGACACCCATCAAGGGCAGTGCCATGTATCAAGGGCAGTGTCACACACCGAGGACAGTGTCACACATCAAGGGCAGTGTCACACACCGAGGGAGTGTCACACATCAAGGGCAGAGGCACGCATCAAGGACAAGAACACGCATCAAGGGCAGTGCCATGCAGCAAGGGAAGTGCCATGCAGCAAGGGTGGTGACATGCATCCCAGCTAGTAGCATGCATAAATGGCAGTAACACGCATTATGGGCAGTGACACGCATCAATGCAAGTAACACGCATCAAGGTCATTGTGACATGCACCAAGGACAGTGACACGCATCAAGGATAGGACACACATCTAAGCAAGTAACACGCATCAAGGATAAGACACACATCGAGGACAGTGACACGCATCAAGGATAGGACACACATCTAGGCCAGTGACACGCATCAAGGATAGGACACACATCTAAGCAAGTAACACGCATCAAGGGTACGGACACGCATCAAGGATAGGACACACATCGAGGACAGTGACACGCATCAAGGATAGGACACACATCTAGGCCAGTGACACACATCAAGGATAGGACACACATCGAGGACAGTGACACGCATCAAGGATAGGACACACATCAAGGACAGTGACACGCATCAAGGATAGGACACACATCGAAGACAGTGACACGCATCAAGGGTACGGACACGCATCAAGGACAGTGACACGTATCAAGGATAGGACACCCATCGAAGACAGTGACACGAATCAAGGATAGGACACACATCAAGGACAGTGACACGCATCAAGGATAGGACACACATCGAGGACAGTGACACGCATCAAGGGTACGGACACGCATCAAGGACAGTGACACGCATCAAGGATAGGACACACATCAAAGACAGTGACACGCATCAAGGATAGGACACACATCAAGGACAGTGACACGCATCAAGATTAGGACACACATCGAGGACAGTGACACGCATCAAGGGTACGGACACGCATCAAGGACAGTGACACGCATCAAGGATAGGACACACATCGAAGACAGTGACACGCATCAAGGATAGGACACACATCAAGGACAGTGACACGCATCAAGGATAGGACACACATCGAGGACAGTGACACGCATCAAGGGTACGGACACGCATCAAGGACAGTGACACGCATCAAGGATAGGACACACATCAAAGACAGTGACACGCATCAAGGATAGGACACACATCAAGGACAGTGACACGCATCAAGATTAGGACACACATCGAGGACAGTGACACGCATCAAGGGTACGGACACGCATCAAGGACAGTGACACGCATCAAGGATAGGACACACATCGAAGACAGTGACACGCATCAAGGATAGGACACACATCAAGGACAGTGAGACGCATCAAGGATAGGACACACATCGAGGACAGTGACACGCATCAAGGGTACGGACACGCATCAAGGACAGTGACACGCATCAAGGATAGGACACACATCGAGGACAGTGACACGCATCAAGGGTACGGACACGCATCAAGGACAGTGACACGCATCAAGGATAGGACACACATCAAAGACAGTGACACGCATCAAGGATAGGACACACATCAAGGACAGTGACACGCATCAAGGATAGGACACACATCGAGGACAGTGACACGCATCAAGGGTACGGACACGCATCAAGGACAGTGACACGCATCAAGGATAGGACACACATCGAGGACAGTGACACGCATCAAGGGCAGTAACATGCATACAGGGCAGTGACACGCATCAAGGGCAGTAACATGCATACAGGGCAGTGACACGCATCAAGGACAGTGAGAAGGCAGATTTTCCTTAGGCCCAACTAGTTTAGAAGACAGTTCCCTTTTCGTCACCAAAAAAGCATGCCTTAAATTATGCAAAAATGTCCACAGCAATAAATATGAACGAAAGACGAATAAATTAAAGAAAGGCGAAGAATACAGGTTTTTCAAAGAAATATAACCTAGTCAAGCAAACTAGATAAAATGAAAACATGCCAAACGTTTGCAGGAAGCGCCATCTTGCCAGAAAACGATATCTGACCTCATCTCATGGTCCCTTAGGACTTGGGCAGGAGATACACCCAAACTCTAATCTACCCCCACCCGGAAACGCAGGGTCCCCTCCCCCACCACCCTCCCGTGGAGAACTTATGCAAAGTGAAATCTAAAGGGACATTTGGAATATAAAGGTGTCTTCTTGCACTTAAGCACACTTGTTCTTCTGTGGCCCCTCTTACGCGCCTTCCCAGCCCATGTTCTCAGTGATAGCTTCCCGGCATGGCGAGGATGGCAAACTGAAACACAAACAAATGGCGCCACCAGAACAAAGCAAACAGGGGAGGGTCTACTGGGTTGCACAGGTAACAGCAGGTGCCTGAGGGCCTATACAGCCCACCCCTATCCCCCGCGTACAGTGGTTAGGTCTGAACTCTATACATCAGCTGGCGCCTCCGCTTTGGGTTTAAAGCCCCCTCCTCACTCCTAAATGATATACTGTGTAATGCCATCCATGCCCACCCAAAGGGATTTGGTGAAATATACGTTTATTCAATACGGCCAACCCTGTCTTTTCATGAACCCCTGATGTGAGAACGCCCGTCTGCACCACTGTGGGCAATAGAATAAGATACAAGAATCTCTCCTCAGTTACCACACAGTCCTCACTGCCAATGCCACTCCTCTGGAACGCTCAGGCTGCCAGGAGCAATTACTGATGAACAACCACCGCTATGGCCTTTGGTTGCCCGGGCACTCACACTTTAAAGTGTGAGTGGGGGGCCTCAGGGGCACTCCTGGCTGAGGTTCTACCACCACGCTTCCCGCCAGCTGCTTTCTTTCAAGCACCACAACACTTAAGCCCCACAACAGTCCAACTGGCTAGCCTTAGATACATGACGGCCAGTCAGACGAGGCTCTGCTCTTGTCACTTTGGTGTAGAACTAATCTCGAGACACCCTGCATCCACCAATCATACATCGATTGATCTCAAAGCCTAGCCTTCCCTAGCCAATCAAAGAGCTGATTTAGTACATAATGGCTATGGTCAAACTATGCAGCAAGCACATCAGATCCCACTATAAATACAGAGAAACCCAATGTTACCCAGCACAGCTGGCCCCCATTCACAACATCCGAAGACACAGGTGCACACCCAGGCACAACCCATCCTGACTTGCAAGTCATGGGGATTACACTTTCAAATCAGGTGTTTTGAATTGTGTTTGTTTGGATGATCTTTACATCTGATGATGGCAGGTTGGATCCATACACCAATCAGGGATCCGCCAACAAGTGACTTCCTGGTTGGCCTTCGATCTTTGGTGTTGCGAACAAACATTTTCCCTGCCTGCTTCTCTGGTCAAACTAAAATAGACTCCTTCCACCAGGGGCAGTCTGCTCCTCTAGCAAAAAGGATTGAGTCGGAGACATCCCCCCACGCCAGACAAGTGGACTGCTTCTCAGAGTCACAGACTGTGGCAGGGGAAGGATTACTTTTGAACCAACATATGCACTTCATGGATTAATATGAAAACATTGCTCCATGCGATTACATTTGCCTTATGTTTGTTTTAAAGACTTGGAATGGCTGAGAACGAGATTAGCGCAGAGTAGAATCTCCACTCCTAAGACCCGCAGAGTTTGTGCAGGCCGTCCCAGCGTCCCCACTATGGCCGTTTCACATTGGAACGCTCTACCTGCGCACATTAGGCTGATTGGTTCTCACATAGCCTTCCGCAAAGCAATTCAAACTCGGCTATCTGTATGATTGTACACTGTACCTGCTACTATACTTACATCATCACTCAGTGTATTCTAATGTTGTAACTACTTATTTTCTAATTCATCCAATAACATGTATTTTGTAACTAAGAATCTACACTGTGGGGCTGCTGTCAATGTAACTGTGATGCTGGAAATGCATCAGAGGGACAGGGCCTCTGAATCCTTGTCCTTTACTGCTTTTTATCGTGTGTTCTGTCATGTTTTCTGCCCAGGAGTCCATGTGGGACTCCTGGCAGTGCAGCTCTCTCTTTTGGTTTGGTGAACAGACCCATGGGATACCCTTATGGCACCCATGGGTAGGGGTACAACCCTGTGCCCCTAGTGTATGTTTTTGGGCACCTGTGGGTGGCCCACAGAGCAGGGTATGGGCTGGTGGCAGCTCCATGCTGAATTTGACAGGTGCTCTGGGTGTCCTCCATTTTGAGATACCCAGGCCCTGCCATTGGGATCAGTTGATTCCTGATAGGAAACAAGATGGCCCCTGTGGCCTCTTGCTTTCTATTGCCTGTTACCTTGTTTCCCAAAGTCCCGGGAAGCCCTGACTCTGCCCCTTCCCCCTGACTGGCTGTTGGGTGGAAGTTCCATATATGGTGTTGTTGTGAAGGCCCAGCTAGACTGACTGGAGCCTTCCCAGTGACTGTATGTTGTGGGTACCTCCTGTGGGTGGGACCTGGGTGAATGGAGTGTGTGACCAATATACACTCCTTGTTGTGGTTGTCTGGTTTCTGGCATGAGAGACAAAGACTGAGACAGCCCTGCCCGAAACTGAATGCAGTGTGTAGTGTTGAATGGCTGGGTACTTGTCCCAATCCACATTCCTTGTTGTGAGTGTCTGAAAGGGAGGAGTGTGGCCTGAATGCACTGTGTGCCTGATTGGCTGACTGACTGCATGAATGCCCTTCTGTATGATTGGCTGCTGAGTGTGTGCCAGCAGTGTGGATGAGAGACAGAATAGTATATCTGGGGACCTCTCACCACTGGTAATGGGTTCAGAAGCGTTCAGAAGCGTTCAGAAGCATTCAGAAGCATCCAGAAGCGTTCAGAAGCATTCTGGAGTTGAGTCTCCACTCTAAGAGTAACTGGAACTGCTGATCCTCGACGTCCAGCTGGAAGAAGAAGACTTGCTGTTGCATTTGCTTCGACCGATCCGAAGGCTGCCGAAATTGTCGAAGACTGACCCGAGAGAGGACCTGGTAAGGCGCCCTCTTCCCGTGCTCCGAGGGACCATCGAGCACCGCTCCATCTTCGCCGAAGCACCCTGGAAGACAGACCCTCGAAAGGCTGCCGACCCGAGACGGGACCGCCGAGGAGATCGAAGTGAAGCACCCGGACATCGCCGCCGTCGAAGTCCATTGCTGTCGACCAGGGTTCGCAGGTTTGTGTAACTGCTGGAGGCCCGTCGAAGTTGTGTTGCCCAGCCGTGGGAACCACCTGACGCCGTGCCGCCGACGACCGGAGCCGCCCGCTCCTTTGCCTAAGAACATTCGAATCGAAGGACTCCCTCGTCCGCACCGTCGACTGCTTTATCCTGCCGGAGAAAGTCGAGGATGACCAACGCGCCGAGGAGAAACCTGCCGGTGGGTTTCCCGCCACCCGAAGACCACAAAGACTCAAACGACTCGACGCCCTTGCTGGGCCTCCGTCTCCACAATCTTTGCGGTCCAGAACTATTGTCACCGAGGTGCCCCGCACGCCTCTGCCTTGCAGGACGCCGACGCTCCGACGCCGATGAGCACCGCTCGGACGAAGCTGCTGCCTCATCGACGCCGTTCTACCCTGTTTGTCGACGGACGTTCGACGCCCGTGTCTCCCGCTTGAAAGGGAAGGCATTCAAGAAGGGCCGTCGATTCCCCGCCGCCGAACGCCGAGTTCCTCGACGCTTCTCGACGCCTCTCGACGATCCGTGACTCCCGCTTGAAAGGGGGTCGCTCAAGAAGGATCTGTCGACGCCTCTTCGAAGAACTCGACTCCACCAGGTACATTGGGGGGTAAAAACATTATAGGAGGGAATAAGACTTGCAGAACAATATATGGACTGGGCTTGTGCTATATCTTTATTTTACAGGTTGCCCAGGTGGGGGGATCTCCACACAGAAATGTGTCTAGTGATAGGGGCCAGTATTCTGCCTATTGCTCAACCATCTTATTTTCTCTCCTCTCTCTATTGCTGGTTTCACTCTATTGATCTGTGTGACATTGTTACAGTATTGTTGATGCACTTTAATAAGATCTAATACAAAGGGTGGTACCACTTTAGAATTGTATATATTTGCCATTGTTGATTTTCCTAAGTACAAAGTGAGTTATTATGATAAGTGTACATAACCTTGAATATTGATTATATAAAGACTGTGTTCTAACCAATACAGTGTGTGGACATTCCTTTGTGGGGGCTTGGGGACTACACTGTACTTAAGAACCAGCCTGCATCACCTCCTGAGAAGCTAGGCCTTGATTGCTCGTCCATTGCTACCGTAATAGAGAATCTTGGCTGGGGTCTTCTGTGCCTCTCTTCTACCATATAGAGAGCAGAAGTACAGACACCCCCCTACCGGTCCTTTACAGTAACCCTGAACTATGCCTGCTTACATTTGCCTGCAACAGCGCCTCGATGCCTCTGGGCTGTAGTGCGCTCTACAAATTCAAATAAATAAAAATAGAAGTAATAGTATGTATGTGGATGGCATTGGGTACTGCCATTGTTGTCACACTTTGCCTGTAATCTCACCTGTTTGTCTTTCAAAGTCTTGGACTGGGTCTTTTCCTTTTTCCGGACAGCTCAGGACTTGTAGAGACACGGCCGCGTATCCTCCGTCGCCAGCGTGCAGGTGGGTCTGACCGAGGAAGTATGCGTTCAATTCCAGGAAGGAGCACGAGTAACAAAAGTCCCAGGAGGAAGGAAGCCAGGGAGGAACCAGGATGCAACGAGGTAAGGAGCGAGCGCTATGGGCAGAAGGCCCTAGAAAAGGAGAACACTGAAGATGGCTAGGATAGAGGAGGACTATAGAACCTAGAAAGTAAGGTATGAGCACAGGAAAGTATGACCACACTTGCCGAAGTTCGGAAGTTAGCGTTGAGACGCGAAGCGCCGCGGGGGCGTGTCTCTTTTCAAGGAACTGGCAAACTCCTGAAAACGCTAGAGCGGTAACTGCGCACTAACGTCGGCCATTTTGAGTGTACCTTAGAGGAATGTAGCAATGTCTTATGGACCACGTAGTCCAGAAGGGACTGAAACGGCGAATCACGACAATTGTGCTCTGATGAGGAACCTCCCAAGCATGCACTGACAACAATGTCTTTTCATCAAAGCACAATCTGCTTTGCCTTGTATGTGCTGAGGAGATTACAATCTAAGTCGAGCAGAGCAGTGTATAGAAAGATCAATAGTCGTACATGGAAAAACAATGCCTGAGAGGTCCTGAAGAAGCTCGACAGAGCAAAACGCGTCTACTGCTCTTGTGAGCCTGAAAGTACATCTAATAAATATATTCTGACAACCTGACGGTTAGGGTGAGCTATCCTCCTGTATGCAGGTCTTTTATGTACAGGTGCTACAATCTAGCAGTTCGGCCTCTCTATGTTTAGGCTGCTTGGGCATATGCTGTAGCAGTCTGCATAGTTTGCATGCCAAGCAGACACCTACCAAAATACACACTTGCTTATTGAAATGTGAAACCAGAAAGTCTCTTTCAGTTGGGGGCCCCATACTTTGGGAGTTTTGCTGAGACCCAAGCACCAGCAGACTGTGCAGGGAAACTCCACATTGCAATATTCGATTCCTCTCCGGGTGTCTAGTGTTTCTTGTGGCAGACGTGGCTCAGACCAGCGTTTCCAATATGTGGATGGATTAGAGGGTCAATCAGGTGGGCATGGTGGGACAAGCTTGGCCAGTGGATGAGATGCTTGGAGAGCACAGGTGTGTTTGAAGCCCAGTTGCAAGAGAAGAGTCAAGGTCCCGTTAGTAAGTGGATCCTATGTGACTGTACATTGGGTTGCTATGAGAGGCAGGTTGTTGGCGTGGCTTTCAAGGGCAGTCGCGTGTTACATGGCCGTATATGCAGGATCCTGGGAGAGAGAAGGGCATTTTCTGCTTGGTCGCAGGACCCCTTATGCTCAGTCATGCTAAGGGATGCTAATAAGACTTCTTTTGGGCTAAAAAGTGGTACCTTATTGGCAGACTGGGCCATCATTGGCTTGTGCTGAGTTACCATGAAGTCATGTTGCCTGTGGCCGTTGAGGGGGTTTAACCTTCTTTTGAACGTGATTCTTTTGGGCTAAAAAGTGGTACCTTATTGGCAGACTGGGCCATCATTGGCTCGTGCTGAGTTACCATGAAGTCATGTTGCCTGTGGCCGTTGAGGGGGTTTAACCTTCTTTTGAACGTGATGAGGCAAGCCTGATTTCATTCAACCATCATCTCGCTATTCTTGAGGAGATTGAGGCCCGTTTATTTTTTTATTTATTTGAATTTATAAAGCGCACAAACGGCCCTCAGGCATTGTGACGCTGTTACAGTACATTCACTTAGGTGAAGCTTAAAAACAGATAATTGAGAACAGGATTGCAAGACAATGTTGCAGCAGTGTTCCATGGTTACAGGGAACATCAATTGGAGACATTCAGATACAATCTAGTTGAATAACTTGGTTTTTAGCGCCTTTCTGAATGCTGTGAGCCAGATTGCCTTTATTAGACTAAGTGGGGGGGCGTTCCAAGCTTTAGGGGCTAGCACTTCAAAGCTGGTGCTGCCGGCTTTGGCTCTATTGAATGCCGGGACTGAGAGTAAATGGGAGTATCAGTCTCGTTTTGGCCTAAGGGCAGTTGCTTGATGTATCCGCCCAACTAGGTAGGAGGGGGCGGATTGGGAGAAGCATCTATGTGTGATAGTGAGGGCCTTGAACATTATGTGCTCTTTGATCGGGAGCCAGTGGGCATCCTTCCTGGCCTGAGAGATGTGCTCTCTCCTAGGGATACTTAGAGCCACTCTAAGAGCGTTGTTTTGCGTGGTTTGCAATTTGTTGATGTTATTGGCAGCTCTGCCTAGGAGTAGGATGTTACAGTAATCTAACTTTGCGCCAATGGTGGCTCTTGCAATGTTGAGGCAGTGTTTTGGTGACAGAGAGGTTTCACTGCCTGGCCATCGCCCGATGAAGAGCATGAACGACTAACTCCATCCAAGGATCCAGAATCAAAGCACAAGTCTCAGAGGGCAGGGTGGAACCCCATCGCGGCAGTCCAGGGGTGTATCAAGAAGCAACAGTTAGTGCTTCTGGTTTGCTGCTGAGTATATTATGTTTCTATTTCTTTCTTGTTTTATTAGGGAAATCTCTGTAATGCCTTGGCAGGAGAAACATGATGGTCTGGAGGGTTTCTCAGAGGGATGCCAGAGGTTAAGACTAATTCTAAACCTTCCAGCATCACCTTTTGGTTTTGCCCCCATCCAGCTAGGACAGGAGTGCAGAAGAGAGAGGAGGTGGCAGTGCCTGTGGTGGGTAAGAGTGCACCAGTGGCCCACACTGTCGAACCAGCCAAGCCTCCCAGAAAGCCATTGCCAGGAGTAGTCCCATATTTATGTTTCATGGTGAGGTCGCTCCTTTACAGGCTGACAGGTCACCAGAGCAATCTAGGGTGGTCTCCTTTCATGAAATACATTGCACAGTTCATTGCGGCTGAGAGTGTAAGCAGGCCCTTGGTTCAGGCAAAACACTTGTTAGGATGGCACAGTTCAGGTGGATCCTTCACAGGGGCCTGGAATCACTCCAGGGACAGCAGGTCATGCCATGGAGCTGGATATGTGAGAGACTGCAGGACATCATCATGCCAGAGATATAAGAAGCCATGAGAATGCAAGTAGAGCGAGGAGTGGCAAAGCCAATCCGGGGAGACCGTGTGAGTGGCCAAAGGCATGTCACGAGGCTTTGATCGCATCAAGAGGGATGTGGCAAGAGCGGAACACATGACCGGCATTAATGCAATATGTTTCACTGAACCGTCTGTAGATGCCAGGCAGCCCCTATGAGTCATCCGAGCCCAACATCAGAGAAAATGAATCTCACACAAGCCTGGCCATGGGGAGCAAGCGTGGTCCACCTCGGTAAACGTAGAAACGTCAAGTTCATTTCTTTCACATTCAAAGCCGTTTAGTAAAAGGCTGTTTTAAAACGTATTGCCTACTATCTTTACCTGGTGTATCATGCGTTAATGATCTCACTCCCTTCCTCTGTCTCTCTCTCTCTGTCTCTCTCTCTCCCTCCCTCTGTCTGTCTCTCTCTCTCCCTCTGTCTCTCTCTCCCTCTCTCTCCCCCTCTGTCTTTCTTTCTTCCTCTCTCTATCTCTCTCTCTCTCTTAGACCTTCTCTCTCTCCATCTCCAACCAGCCCACTCTATGCCGCCCCCTCTCTCTCTCCCTCTCTCTCTCTATAGGCGAGAGTCTTATTAACAGAAGCCTGCTTGCTAGAGAAACACAGAGGTTGCTGACATCAGTACAATCTGAGAAAAATGCATATATGTTCAAGGCTGTGTTTCTTTATGATTAAAGTAGAATCAAAACAGTGGGGACAGTGGCCTTCCCTGCAGTGGATACCAACCTGCTTCTTGGAGATGTACATTGTCATTGCCTGGGTCCTGTAGGAATGTGGCCATCACACCGAGGGCAGACCACCTGTATGAGAGGGAGGAGAGGATGATGTGAGAGGCTCTTCTGAGGTTCTGAGATACCTTGTGAGGGACCACAGGACCAGGCCGCAGGGTCTAAAAA